>NC_142871.1:11180000-16180000 GCF_051225735.1 Oryctolagus cuniculus
AGTTAACAATTAGGGTTGAATTGTGTCATTTTTCTCTATCTACGTCTATGGAGATGGTGGTTTTCTGTTGAAACTCTCATAATGTGACATATGTTCATGATTTTGCTGATGATGAGCATAGTAATGAATTGTCTGATATTGGACCTTCTTTGAGTATTCAGAATTAAATGTACTTGGACATGGCATTTTAGCAATTAGAATAATTACTGTATATACTGCAGAAATTAGTTTTCTGATGTTTAATTTGGGGGATTTTCCACTTATGCTTACCAAATTGATTGCTGTCTAATTTTTTTATACTTACTTGCTCAGTTTTGTTATTCTGATTTTACCAACTTCGTAGAACAAGTAGAGAACTTCCTATTTTTTTATTTTCAGAATCTGCTTGGATGATAAAGGTTTTGTCTGTTTCTTTGTTCCCAAAGGTTGGGGTAAATTCACCTGGAAAATATTCTGATTCTACTGTCTTTTGATTTGATTGACTTTTGATTACCAATTCAATTTTGTAGTGATTATTTTTATTTATTTTTATTTTTATTTTTATTTTTTGACAGGCAGAGTGGACAGTGAGAGAGAGAGACAGAGAGAAAGGTCTTCCTTTTGCCATTGGTTCACCCTCTAATGGCCGCCGCGCTGTGGCCGGCGCACCGCGCTGATCCGATGACAGGAGCCAGGTACTTCTCCTGGTCTCCCATGTGGTGCAGGGCCCAAGGACTTGGGCCATCCTCCACTGCACTCCCTGGCCACAGCAGAGAGCTGGCCTGGGAGAGGGGCAACCGGGACAGAATCCGGCGCCCCGACCGGGACTAGAACCCAGTGTGCCAGCGCCGCAAGGCGGAGGATTAGCCTAGTGAGCCGCGGTGCTGGCCGATTATTTGTTTATTCATCATTTGTATTCCTTCTTGAGTTAGTTTTTTTCTTCATACTATTTGTTGAATGCTTTACTTAGTGTAGGGTTCATCTGATGAGTATAAAGTTAACTTAAAATAGATCTTTGTAAAAAATAAGAATGGAAATAGGAGAGAGAGGAGGAAGAAGGGTGGGAGTGTGGGTGGGAGGGAGGGTGGTGGAAAGAATCACTATGTTCCTAGATTTGTGTATATGAAATGTAGGTGGATCGGCACTGTGGCGAGTGAGCCTCTGCCTGCAGCAGTGGCATCCCATATGAGCACTGGTTTATTTTTTTAATTTATTTGAAAGGCAGAGTTACAGAGAGAGGTAGAGACGGAGTTCTTCCATCCACTGGTTCACTCCCCACATGGCTGCAATGGTTGGAACTGGGCCAATCTGAAACCAGGAGCCAGGAGCTTCTTCCAGATCTCTCAAGTGGGTGCAGTTGCCCAAGCACTTGGGCCATCTTCCACTGCTTTCCCAGGTACATTGGCAGGGAGCTGGATTGGAAATGGAGCAGCTGGGACTTGAACCAGTGCCCATTTGGGTTGCTGGCACTGCAAGCTGGGGCTTTAACCCAGTGTGCCACAGCGCAGGCCCCTGCTCCTCTACTGAGCCAGCTCTCTGCTATGGCCTGGGAAAGCAATGGAAGATGGCCCAAGTTATTGGGCTGCTGCACCCACATGAGAGACCTGGAAGAGGCTCCTGGCTCTTGGCTTTGGATAGGCCCAGCCCTGGCCTTTACAGCCATTTGGGGAGTGAACCAGTGGATGGAAGATCTTTCTCTGTATCTCTCCCTCTCTCTATCTGTAATTCTACCTCTCAAATAAATATTTTTTTTTAAAAAAGAAGTGCATGAAGTTTGTATACATTAAATAAAGTTTAAGAATTGTATTTTTCTAGAAAAAAATATACCTTTTGAAGTTTTGTGTTTATTACATAATGCTGAAAGTATTTTCTTGTGTTTAACATCTACTTTATATTTTATCTCCCATTTTTATTGTCCTATGTTTAACATCTATATATTTTATCTCCCATTTTATTGCCTTCATGTTTTGTATTGTTGTTGTTATTATCTGAGAGGGAGAGAGACAGAGATGGAGAGAGAGAAAACTAGAGAGTGACATCCCCTGATGTCCTCAACAGCAGTAGCTGGGCCAGGCTGCAGCAGCAGGAGATGGGCCAAGCTGAAGCTCGGAGCAGAGAACACAGTCCTGGTCTCCAGTGACAGGGACCAAAGGACTTGAGCCGTCACTTGCTGCTTCCCAGTGTGCACAGGGGCAGAGAGCTGGAATTTGGAGGGGAGCCGTTGTTTTAACCTCCAGGCCAATCTGCTTCCATCTTCTATTTTGATCAGACTTGCTGACAATCTGTTTACTAATTTACGTTCCAAATAATCAGCTTTGAATTTTACACATCCTTTGTATTATTTTTTTTTAATCTTTACAATGCTATGTTTTCTTTGTTTTTGCTTCTGTAGATTTACTTTTAGTTATTTATCTAGTGTCTTAGTCAAATATTTATTAATTTTTATGTTTTCTAGCACATGAACTTAATAAATGTAAGTTTGTCCCTAACTCAAATTATTGTTATCTTTAGAAATTTAGTATACAGATATGGTAATTTAATATATAGAAATTTCTTATTTATTTGGGATTTTTTTAATAGCTCATCCTAGGGTTTCCAAACACATACTTGAGTTGTTTTTGTTACTTTGCATCATTGATTCTTTTTTTTTTTTTTTTTTTTTTTTTTTTTGGACAGGCAGAGTGGACAGTGAGAGAGAGAGACAGAGAGAAAGGTCTTCCTTTGCCGTTGGTTCACCCTCCAATGGCTGCCGCGGCCAGTGCGCTGCAGCCAGCGCACTGCGCCAAACCGATGGCAGGAGCCAGGTGCTTCTCCTGGTCTCCCATGGGGTGCAGGGCCCAAGCACTTGGGCCATCCTCCACTGCACTCCCGGGCCACAGCAGAGAGCTGGCCTGGAAGAGGAGCAACCGGGACAGAATCCGGCGCCCCGACCGGACTAGAACCCAGTGTGCCAGCGCCGCTAGGCGGAGGATAGCCTAGTGAGCCACGGCGCTGGCCTGCATCATTGATTCTAATTTATTTGTGTCACTATCAGAGGGGAATGAAATGTGTGATTCCAGTTCTCTGAAATCTTGGCATTTTGTCAATATTTGCAAATGCTCCACATACATATGAAAAGATGACAGTCTTTCTGTGGCATGAGATTCTTTTTATATCCATTTGATCAAGCTGGTTAATTTTGCTGTAACAAAATTCCATATTCTAACTAGTAATAATTCGCCTCTCTAATTGTAATTTTATTCTTGTAATTTTGCCAATTTCTGCTTTATATATTTTAAAACTATGATGAGTATAATAATTTTTGTGTTTGTTATTTCATGCTATTATTGCCATTGTTGGTAAACAAGTACAGTCCTTTATTTCTATTCATGGTTTTTGGACTTCACTTTTTTTTTTTTTATCTCATGTTAATATTGCTCCATTAGTTTTATTTTGTCTTGGATTTGAGGACATTTATTTAGTCCTTTATTTTTATTCTTTTGTGAGACTAGGTGTGTCTCTTAAGCAGCAGTATATGACTGGATTTTAAAAAAGTCAATAGCATAATGTTTTTAGCAGACGAGCTTAATTCACTTACAATCACTGTGATTGCTTGTATATTTGAATTTATTTCTACCATTTGTCTTTCCTGTTCACTATGGTTTTTTTTTTTTTGCCTCTCTTTCCCGTACCTTGTGTTGTATTGATACAGTTTTTAATGTTTAATTTTATTCAGATGATTTGAAAGCTACAAAGTGCGCTTCTAGTGTTTAGTGGTTACTCTTAATATTACAGATGCTTACTTAGTCATATTATTTAAAAAACAAGGCTGTAATTATTCGGTATTTCCCTCTTTGAATGATAGTAAGGATCTCGCCACAGACACGGAGTTTCTATTTTTGTAGCCACTATTGAGTTGTTAACTTTTTATCAAGTTCTCTGTTTATGTGGAAGTCTACCTGTTCAGTGTTCACTCTTCTACTTGCGGAGTGCCTTTTATTTTGCACAGGTGTTTCGCATGTCCTGAGGTGATTTATTTTGTCTTTATTCTTACATGATAAGTCTGCTATAACAGAGTATCACAGATTGGGTAATTTATCAAAAAACAGAAATTTATTTCTCACGATTCTGGAGACCTGGAAAGCCAGGTTCCAGGTGTCATGGCAGGTTTGGTTGCAGGTGAGGGCTGCATCCTGGGGAGGGGAGGAATGCATGTCCTCACGGGGCTGAAGGCCAAGGGCAAGAGAGCCCACTGCCGGGTCCTTCCTGGGGGCCGTGAGCCCACTCCCAGGAAGCAGCCCGGCGGCCTGAGGGCCTCCTGGAGCCCCTGGTCTTCAGACCAGCACCGCTGGCAGGGCCCTGGCAGACCAGCGTCCCACTCTGGGTTGTCGATGGCTTTTCCCTCCGCACTTCCAGGATGTCATCCTGCCGTCCTTCCCAGCCCCTTTTAGAGAATAAAACTGGATGTCTTTCGTTAGTTAAGTGATGCTCTCCCCACCCCGGAAACTTAGTTTGGTAATTTTGTATGCAGATGCAGGTTGGTCTGTACGCTAAGCCCCACGGGGGACCCCCGTTTCTCACCACTGGTCTGCAATGCCTTGTGAATGTTTCCTTGAAGCAGGCGTCGTCACCACAGCAGTTTTTCAAACTAAAGTTGCATTTAAAATATTGTACGCATGAGTCGGATGCACCTGCACATTAATAATAAAGAGAAAATAGGAGATTAGGAAACAGCTTTATGAACAGAACTGTGCTGTGAGCTAAGCCTTAGAAGCAGTGGCTTCCAGTTCCAGTTCTGCTGTGTCATGCAGGCCACATCTCTGGCCCCAGTCCCTGGCTCATCCTCTTCATTTGTAAAATGAAATTGCTGGACCAGGTCAGTGAACTGTTCTACAGGGCAGCTTGGGCTTGTCAACTGGTTGGGACCAAGTGGATGAGCTCTGGGCCTTTCATTTATTATTTTTGTGTTTTAGAAAGTGATTTTTAAAATATTTATTTGAGAGAGAGAAAAAGAGAGAGAGAGCAAGAGAGCACTCCCATATCTGCTGCTTCACTCCCCAGTTGCCCACCCACAGCAGCTGGGGCTGGGCCAGGTTAAAGTCAGTAGCCAGGAACTCGATCCAGGTCTCCTATATGGGGGCAGGACCCAAGTAGTGCAGCCACCATCTTCTACCTCTCAGGGTGGGAGCACAACAGCAAAAAGCTGGAACTGGGAGCGGAGGAAAGGGTACTGTTGTCCCAAGCAGCATCTTAACCACTGTGCCAAATGCTTGCCCATGGGTCTTCCATTCTTGCCTGGACCCCTTCTCCTTCTACTCCTCCTCTTCCTCTTCTCCTTGTTCCTCTTCCTCTTCCTCCTCTTCCTCTTCCTCCATTCTCCCCCTGTTCCTCCTCCTTCTCCTTCTACTCCTCCTTTTTATTTAGTGACCTGTGCTTGTCTTCTGCATAGAATTTCTTCTGAAGAAAGTGTCCTAGTAGCTAAAATAATCAAACCACTAAATTATATAATCCAAAAACCCACCATGATAGTTTTCATGCAAGCACACAACTACTCACTAATCTTACCTGTTGTTAATTATCACTTTCCTTGGGGCTGGTGCTGTGGCGCTTTGGGTTAACGCCCTGGCCTGAAACGCCGCCATCCCACGAGGGTGCTGGTTCAAGACTCAGCTGCTCCACTTCCGATCCAGCTCTCTGCTATGGCCAGGGAAAGCAGTAGAAGATGGCCCAAGTCCTTGGACCCCTGCATCTGCATTGGAGACCTGGAAGAAGCTCCTGGCTCCTGACTTTGGATTGGCGCATCTCCGGCCAATGTAGCCATCTGGGGAGTAAACCAACAGATGGAAGACCTCTCTCTCTCTCTGCCTCTTCTTCTGTCTCTGTGTAACTGATGTTCAAGCAAATAAATCTTTTTTAAAAAATTATCACTTGCCTTAGCAAAAGGTAAACTCCAATTTTTCTATTTTAAAGGTTTATTTATTTATTTGAGAATCATAATTACAGAGATAGAGGGAGAGACAAGAAGAGAGAGATACAGGCTGGCGCCGTGGCTCACTAGGCTAATCCTCTGCCTTGTGGCACTGGCACTCCGGGTTCTAGTCCCAGTCGGGGCGCCAGATTCTGTCCCGGTTGCCCCTCTTCCAGGCCAGCTCTCTGCTGTGGCCCAGGAGTGCAGTGGAGGATGGACCAAGTGCTTGGGCCCTGCACCCCATGGGAGACCAGGATAAGTACCTGGGTCCTGCCTTCGGATCAGCGTGGTGCGCCGGCTGCAGCACGCCGGCCGCGGCGGCCATTGGAGGGTGAACCAATGGCAATTGTCTCTTTCTCTCACTGTCCACTCTGCCTGTCAAAAAAAAAAAAAAAAAAAAAAAAAAAAAGGAAGAGAGAGATACGGATCTTCCATCTGTTGATTTCACTCCCCACATGGCCTCCAGGGCCCTGATTTCTGGCCCTCTTCAATACAAGGACCTAAAACGTGAGCTCAGAGGGTTGGTAGCTTTTCCTTCCCCACTACCCTCCTTCCTCTTTACCTTTTTTGGACCATTTCACCAGGATACTAAGTTAAAGACACATGGGGTTTACTTACCCCATTATGACTCAGCATTTTAGCACCCAGTGAAGCACCTCTGTTTCAGTGCCTAGGCATTTAGAAACTTCTGCTGACAACTTTTTCATGTACATTTCGTAAAAAGAATCAACTTTTTCACCTAGCTTAAAGTAACAGTTTCTAAACATAATATGTTTTCATGCCATGGGTTTCTTCTGGCTTGGAGGACCATACCCCACACTTTCCATTTGCAAGACTTGCAGCCACTTGGACAGAGCAGATGAATGAGAAGTCATGGTGAAATTCAAGAGTGCTAGAGTTTTCTTACTTGTGTTCTTGTCTCAGATAAAGTATTTCTACTCACAACAATTGAGAAACCGTCTCAATGCCAAGATTTTGTTGATTAAAGACCCTATAGAGAAAGGATTCTTGTGTATTATAAAAATACATTTCTTTGTAGTGTGGATGCGTGGGGATTTGTAGTCTGGTCCTTGAGAATTCTGAACAGTGAAGTTTCATGTGTGCAACTTTTACCTGCCCAGGTAACGTGTTGTCATCCAGTATGCCATTTTCCCCGGTTCTCATTCTTGTTTGTGTCACGGTTAAGTAGCCAAATCCTTCACTTTTCCAAGTCACTTCTTCTTTCTGTCCTTCATAATCGAGTGTGTTCCGTTTTATCTGTTTCTGGGGATGTAGTGTCCCGTACTCTGGGATATGTTGTTTTTGGGTGTCTTTCTGCAGACATACTCTGCTGTCATCATCCAATGTCAAGATGGGCTGTCTGTCACGTCAGCTCCAAGATTCCCCTGTAGTCTGTCTGGAACGAAAGGCGGATACCAAGCTGCCGACAAGGACTGTTCCTCGTGTTGTTTGCCGAAGGCTGGAAATAGAGGAGAGGACAAGTAAGCAGACCCTTCCTGCACAGTCCACTCACGCCTCCCTGTGCGTGCTGCTGCCGTCTAGCCTACATACAGAGCTTGTTTTTCTGTTTGGGTCTCTGCTCTGAAAGCTACTTTTTTTATACTACTTAATTTTAGAAACAGAAATGGACGAGCAGAAGGTGGTACAAATGTATACTTTGCTTGGGTTTTTACATGAAAAAGGGAAGGATAACAGATCAGGCTTCAGATTATAATTTTAAACTTGATTTTTAATTTAAACCTAAATTAGGAGTCCCTCCTCAAAAGTGGTTGTTATAATTATTAACTGCATTAATTACTGTTCAAGTACTGAAGTACAGCTAGTTTTTAATATCTATATAAACACTTATGTTGTCATTCCCTTCAACTAGTTAATCAAGGAATGTAAATTAAGTTTATCTAAGTCAGGACCTAAATTTGGAGATGCCTCAAATGTGCCATAAACTCCCACCCAGAGATATTTTTGGGAAGCTTCCTGCCCTTAGTCCTGCTTTAGCTGAATATGTGGCCTCATTTGGCATGACTATGGGGAAATGCATCCCTCCAACAGCCCTCTGGGAAGGTAGCTTTTCAGCGCATCTTAACATCCTTGAAAGTCATCCGTTTTGCACTACTTCATGGAGATCATCAGAAGGCATTGCAGCGTGAGCGTGGATGTCATTCCAGTGTCACACTAAATAGCTATACATTGAAAACCACTCTAAATGCTCAAAGAATCAGAGAGTGATTGAATTAATTTAGGTAGACCTGTATGATGGACTAATATGCCACCATTAAAAACCTTACATGTTATTAATGAAAAATAATGAAAGTCAAAATTTTATATAGAAGGTTATTCCAACACTGGAAAAATGACAGTGTATCTAACTCCACATAGCAAGGAAGAAAGACTGGGAAAACAGCAGTTCCTTAGGGTGATTTAGATTGACCAAAGACAACAGGTTGAGGTGAGCTGTGCGTAGCAGTCAAGTGAGGTGATGAGGAGCATGGAGTTAGAAGCTAGACTGTCTGAATCCAGACTCAACATTCAGCGTTGGGAAGTCCTTGGCAAACTTAATTCTCTGTTCTTGAGAATCACTTACATGTAAGATGCAAATAATAACAGCATTTATACTGTAGGGTTTTTGTGAGGGTTCAGTGAGTTAATATATGTAGTACTTAAAACCGGCTTGCTTCTTCAGGAGCGCTATATAAACTTTGTTACTATTTTTGTTTGTTTGTTTGGCCCTGTGCTAAGAACTGGATAGTCACTGAGCATAGAAGAGGAAACAAATATCTCCCAAATAATCAAATAGATCAATAGTTGGAAAGCCAGGTAAATGCTGTGAAGAAAAATCAAGAGGTGTTTATAGACAGGATAACTGAAGGAGAACGAAGACTGTTATCTCGGCCTGTGTGTGAAGCTATGATAGCATGCTCATGACTGGGTAATTATAATGGACAGAAATTTATTTGTCACAGTTCTGGAGAGTGGGAAGGCCAAGGTCAGCATGACAGAAAGCAGAAAGGCAAGAGAGCAGACCTGTGTGAGAGAGAGCAGGAGGGCCCGGCCATCTTTCCTAACTGTCCTCCCACAGTAAGGGCACTGGTCCATTCTCACAGAGCCCTTGTGACCTCGTCACCTTTACTAAGCCCTGCCTACCAACACTTAACACTTAACAACTTGTTAAGTCCCCCTGGGGAACAAATGCACACCACAGCAACTGTTGAGTCCAAGATACCTTTGTGTGGAAGTGAGCTCTTGGTCAGAGATCCGACATGTGAGTTGAGTTGGGTGCTGGGGGACATTGTACCATGGGAGTCCCACTAGGCTGAGGCTAGGAGCGGTGGAGGAGAGTGTGGTGCATCAGGGGTCGGTGGGTGATGGGGAGCCGGCTCAGCTCCCTCTGTCTCTCTTTCTTCCATTTTCTTCTCATCTTCCTCAACCTGCCAGTTCTTAGCTCATTAGGGAGTATAATCCATTTAAATTTACTGATACATATAATATATTTGGTTTTCTGTTATATTATGCTTCTTTGCTGCTCTGTTTACTTTTTATATTTTGGATATAAAGTACATTTTCTGTGTTTTCATTTTCTCTAAAGTTTGGAGAGTTTTTTTACCTTTGTATTTTGTGTTTGGACAATGTGGACATCACACTGGGCACCCCAAGCACTGTGCAGAGAGACACGAGTTCTGTTTGCAGTTCTACTACTGTTAGCTGTTTCCATGCACAGTTTTGGGAGCATTGTCTGCCCTTTCTGTCAGTGTCATGGTCAGTAGGGCATGTCCTCGTATCATTCCCTTTTCAGACAAGGTGGATTGGATGCTTCTGTGCTCTTACTTCTCTCAGCTTTCGTTCCACTTATTTTGTCATATTCCAAGCACTCAGATTCCTCTTATTGGTACTACTCTTCAGTATACACAGAGCCTGTCTTACTTGTACCCTGTTAATGCCAGAAGAATTTTCTAAAGCCCTCTCACTTGTTCTGCATGTTGTAATTTCCCTCTTGACTCATCCCTAAGCAGTGGCCTCTCTCTGCTTTGCCCACATACAGGAGCCCGAAGGGCCCTTGGCCTCTCCGCCTCCTCTGTGGTGTCCAAATCCCCTTTGCAGGGCAGCAGTGAAAGGGATGGCTGTGCGTACTTAGCTGATGTTCCGTGGGCAGCAGGCTCTGTCCAGAGCACCTCTGCTCTTCTCAGGGGAATCTCCTTCCTTCACTTTGTTCCTGTTCTCAAGTTCATAAAACCACCCACCAGGTGAGAACGGTGCTAAGCAGTGTACGTGGCCATGACTAGTTTTCTGTCTGCTCTTATCTGGCCTACTTGATAGTCAAGGTTTCACCTACAGAATGTACACTCTACCCCTTCTTAGTGGTTTTCTGGGAATTCTAGGACTTACCATAGAAAGAATGAAGGGTGTGTGTGTGTGTGTGTGTGTGTATGTAAGACAGAAACAGAAAAGAGGAAAGGAGGGAGGGAAGGAGAGAGAAATGGGTTGTAGTCCAATAACCCCTGAAAGTATTTGTGTCAAGTAATAGAGTTTAGAAACCTGGAACAGTGTGGTGATGGGCAGGGGGATAGAAGTCATTTAGGATGTGCAAATCTGTACCCCAGTGGGTTAAGCTACCGCTTGTGTCACTGGTATCCTATGTAAGTGTAGCTTTGAGTCCTGGCTACACTACTTCTGATCCAGCTCCCTGCTAATGCACCTGGGAAAGCAGCAGATGATGGCCCAATTGCTTGGGTCCCTGTCACCCATTGTGAGAGACCCAGAATGAATCCCAAGATCCTGGCTCCAGCCTAGCCCAACTCGGCCCAACCCTGGTCATTGCAGTCTTTGGAGAATGAACCAATGGATGAAAGATTTCTCTTTTTCTCTATTTCCCCCCCTTCTCTGTAACTGCCTTTTTAAATAAATAAATCTTTACAAATAATAATAATAAAAAAAAAATTAAATCTATACCCATGAAGTCACAACCATATCATGTCATGGTAATGGATATTAATTTTAAATTTATTTAATTTTTGTTTCATTATGAAAACTTTATATTTTATATAATCTCTTATTTAAGGCTCATTTTAGAAAGATTTCTCTGAATGGTATTAAAATACTTTAGCATTCAATGAGTTAATCCCCAGGTCTTCTTAATGACTGATTTCTCAATCTTCTGATGACTGAGATTTATTTTATTTTAATTTAAAAAAATTTATTTGAA
The DNA here is from genome assembly GCF_051225735.1 of Oryctolagus cuniculus. Classification (NCBI taxonomy): domain Eukaryota; kingdom Metazoa; phylum Chordata; class Mammalia; order Lagomorpha; family Leporidae; genus Oryctolagus; species Oryctolagus cuniculus. The sequence continues at coordinate 11,191,124 of NC_142871.1, forward strand.
AGGCAGATAGGTAGACAGACAGACAGGAGTCTTCTATCTGCTAGTACAATTCCCAAACACCTGTAATAGCTAGGGCTGGGCCAGGCCAAAGCCAGGAGCCCTGAACTCCATCTGGGTCTCCCAGGTGGGTGGCAGGAACTCAAGTACTTGAGCCATCACCTGCTGCACAGCAGGAAGCTGGATTGAAACAAGAGTAACTGGAATTCCAACCAGGCTCTCAGATTTGGGCTGTGGGTTTCCCACATGGTGACTTAAAACTGCCACATCAAATGCCTATTCCTGATAACTGAAATTTTAAACAAAAGGGTATTACAATGATTTCTGCTTTAGGTTTTTTGCACATTATGCCCATGCAGAATATGGTTTTGAGGACCAAGTTTAGATGTCACCACCAGGAGGTCCACCCATAAGAAACTGTGTTATCTAGATGCTTCCTCTAAATAGAACCTATTATCTTCTGTGACGGCTGTAACAAATACTCACAGCTGAGTGCTTGCAGCGATGGCAGTGTATTCTCTCACAGTGCTGGAGGCCAGAATCTGGGTCAGGGTGTTGTCTCTCAACCCACCCCACCTCCCCGATCTCAGAAGCTCTAAGAGCAGAGCTCTTCTCTGCCTCGCCAAGTCCCTGTGGCCCTGGGTTCCTTGGCTCGTGGCTGCATCTCTCCAATCTTTGCCTCCCTGGTCATGCTGCCTCCTCTTCCCCTGCCTCTCTATAATCTCCTTCCACCTCACTTTGAAACACTTTTATTACTGGATTTGGGTCTTGCCAAGGTAATGAGGGTGACTTGCTCATCTTAAGATCCTTTACTTAATTACGTCTGTAAAGACCCGGTTTCAAATAAGCTCACATTTGCAGGTTCTTGGAAGTGGGATATAGACGCATCTTTTATTGGGATACAGACACATTCAACCCACTGCACACAATTCTGGATGATATTTTTATGTAGAACAATTAGCATTACATAGCAAACTCATCCTGCAATAGTCTTGTCTTGTGTGTGTGTGTGTGTGTGTGTGTGTGTGTGTGTGTTTAGCAAATAGGAAAGCAAGACTAAGCTCAAATATTCAAGAGAATAGAGATAAGATTACACACAGACCAACTTGCACTTTTAGTTTTAGCCACTGTTTACAGCACGTTCTCGGATCCGCTCATTGCAGGAGCGAGGGAGTGAGCTGGGCTGGTCTGTCGTCCCTCTTCTGCAGCAGGCACACCAGCTAAGATGCAGAAAGCAGGAGAACCTGGGGACGCATGACAGGAGATGAAATTGCAGGGTGCTCATTATGGAGAAGAGGACGTGCCTCCTTCTCTGGGAGGAGAAGGTCAAAGTGAAGGGGCTGCTCCAGGCCTCCCACTTTAGTGGACATGGGAAAGACAGAGGGGTAAGGCGGAGGTGGCCAGGAAGAAGAGAGGTCTGCCCTCAAGGGTAGCTTGCCCAGGCAGGTGGGCACGTCAGGAGTATTTGTATCCCTGCCCCACCCCCTACCCTCATTCCCCAGGAAACAGGGAGAGCTGGGGGCCAGCAGGATACCTGGCCTTGTAAAATACCTCTCTCTAAGGACCTCAAGATAATTGTTGATTTTCAAATGCATTTATCTTGCAGAGTTAGCTATTGCTTTATTTTTAACTTGGGAGAGCTCAGCTTACAAATGCCAGGGTTACATAGGAAATTAATTTGAAGGTCTCCTGGTTCACAGGGGGACATTTTTCACCGTCAGATGACCTGCTCCATCTCACAACGTTGACCCTTGGTCCCCTGGGGTTCCTGAAGGTAGGATGTGCTGAAGGTCAGCCCCAGGAACCAGGAGCTGCATGAAAAACTTCACATGTTCAGGCCAGAAGAGGCTCATTAAAATACTTTTTTTTTTTTTTTTTTGCTTGTACCATCTACACTGGATTTCTCAATCAGTATTCAAAGAAAAAAATGAGGGGTGGGACTAGTGTTTATTAGGCACTCCCTGCATGCCAGATATTTTGCTTCAGTTATCTCATTCTTCTTTTCCAGTGATTAAAAATATCAGTGCTATGATTTTGATAAATAAGGAAAGCTTCTGAGAGGTCAAGTCCCATGGCTGAGGTTCCCTGAGGAGGGCTGACGTTGCATGTGGGCGCCAATGCCTAGGACTTTCCCTCTCCCCTCATTCACATCTCTGCCAGTTTTCTCCCTCAGCTTGCCCCTCTTCTCTCCTCCCTCTCCCCCACCTTGCAGACTCTGCTCCAGTAAATGAGTTGTTTCCATTTTGTGAGCATTCCAGGCTATGTCTGGTTTTAGTAGCCTTGCTGTCCTTTCTGGAATGTTTGCTTCCCACCTTGGGACTCTATAGTTTTTCTCTGTTTCTAGCACCGTCTACTGAGTGGGTCTTCCCTGAACACCTGCCCCTGGGCCTCTCATCCCATGGTGTTTTCTCCACACTGTCGAATCCTAGTTGTCTGGTGTTTGTCCACCCACGAGAATGTAACCTCTACATGTAGTAAGCCCCCAACATCTGTTTGTTATCGATGAATGAATATGTGACCTTCCTTCTGACATTGGCTAGACATTTTGGTACCATTTCCCTCTGTGGTGAACGTGGGGCAACTATAAGGCTAATTGTGATGCTGTTGTCTTTGGACTTGAGAAGTGGTCTCACATTATAGCCTACGTGGTGTCTAGATGCCAGAATAAGTGTCTACACTAAATTGGGGGTGGGGAGAGTGAGATTAGTCAGTATATATAACTAAGCCTCATTCTTTAGATTTCTTGCCCAGTTTGAATGAGCACATCCATCTGTATTTAGGTGAAAGCAACCGCATAGATTATGGGACACCTCTGTGTGACAGAGAAGTCTGCAAGAGTAATCTGAAGGCTGCTCCGCTCAACTGTTAGTCACCTCAGTTCCCAGCTGGAACTCAAGTTTGGGTGCCAAGGGTTACAATGTATCCATGGCTATCACCGTGTAGTGAGGGAAATGTCCCAAACTGAGCTTTTTGTCTTTTCCCTGAAATGATCCCTCCTCCAGTATTTCTAGTTTTAAGGATGGCACCCAACAGTGCCTATGCTGTATAGCGAGGCAGAGGTGAAAAGGGGTGGATTCATGCTAGCCTCCTCCCTTTCTCTTCAAATCCCAAAGCAGCAAAGTCCTACTGGGGCTACCTTCCTGCTTATCTTTCCAGCTCCATCTCTTGTGAGTACCTGCAGAACCCTCCTTCCACTTCCTAAGCTGTGGCCATCCTAAATGACAGGCAAGTTTCATAGGGCACCTGCCATCTCACAATTCTATGCCTCTGCTTCTCACTCTGCCCTCCCCTCAGTGCCTATGAAATTTTCAGTGCTTAAACCATAGGTCATCTTTCTGTTGAAACTTTTCCTGTTTTGTTTTGCCAGAATTATCCACTTCTTTCTTGGTTCCTCAGTATACCTTATGTAGATTTAATTCACCTCTATTTCCATAGTGCCTAGAAGAGCGCCTTATTCTATGTGTTCCATGCCTGGTTCCCAAATGAAGGGCTCACAGGAGGTTAGGGGCTGTTGCTTTGCTTTGCTCTGTAACTAGATCTCTGGTGTGGTGAGAGGCTTTGTACTGCATCCTCTAAGTCTGTGCATTTGAGAACTAGGAGAGGCTGGAATTTAGAGATTCACAATGGGTGCTCTATAAAGTGTGTCATGGATAATCTTTACATGAATAATTGATAGTTGACTGTGGCACCATCAATTAGTAATGGAGGTCAGCCTTGTTTCATTGGAATGTAACTTCCTGGAGGTACAGCTTTTGTTCATTTATGTCTGAATTTTTTTCCTAAAGTATAGTGTTGAAAGTAGTGTGGGTGCTCGAAAAGTTGAAAATCAATTAATCAAATGGATCAGGTTCCAGAGTGACCAAAGCAGAGACTGGTATTCAGGAACCCATTTGCTCTCATTAATAAAACAATCTTATCCATATTAAAGTAGCAGTAGATGGGGCATTGGAAAAGGATCTATTAGTGTGGTCCAGCTGTGGACCGCTACGATCGTTCCTTCCTTCACGGAGCTCATGAATAATAAAATAAATCGGCGTGACACCAGGGAATAAGCTGTGAAGTGTCACAAAATGCCAGGAACAAAATCCATCCAAAGTGCTCTTTTTCTTCCTGAGGAAAAACCTAAAAGAACTTTTCTGATTACCTGACAGTCCATTTAATCCCCAGGAAACATTCCTTTGTTAGAGTTTCAAGGAGAATTACTTGAAATAATCCTTTGTACAATGTGCCTGGTTCTATTTTAGTTTTAAATCGTGTCCCCTTTTCTTTTTGAATTTGTTAAAAAAAAAAAAAGACATCTAATCAATGCCCAAGTGGAAGTGCTACGGCCAAGTCCGAGTGTCTTTCTCTCCAGGATGAAGTTACCTTTTGTGTTGAGGCCCTTTTAAAAGAAACTTAAAAGACTGCAGGAGCGGAGAAAGAATAATAATAAAAAAGTCTTGAATGTTATAATTAAACTGTACAGACTTAACCATCTCTCTTGAGAATTACTGAAGATGAGCCTACTTTTTGACCAGCTCCATGGATGGAGGCTCACGATGACCCAGATTTGAGGGAATGTGGGTATTTCTCAGATAAATGCCTACAAGAATTCTGATCATCCATCAAGGGGGAGGGGTGCGCACAGCCTTTCCGATGGCCAGGTCTGGTCAACTGCTTACCCACTGAACACGGGGATAAAAAGAAAAAGGAAGGGGAAGGCAAAGAACCTGATAGCCTGTGTGCCACGTGGACATTTCCATATCTAGGCTTGGCAGTGCATCAAAGCACAAGAATAAAGGGAGAAGGAAGTCAGAGAGATGGTAATTTAGTAAATAAGGCGAAGTTTAAGTGTACACATGGGATTCTGTCTGGGAGACAACGGTAAGTGCCTTTGGGTGTGCTCACTGGTAGACACCCTGCCCCTTTCTAGGGTATTATTAAAACAATTTTATTCATCACAAAATAATCCATCATAGAAGGTATCCAGTGCTTTTCTGACTTCAATATTTTCTTATCCCATTCGAGTTTTTCCTTTCTCTTTCCTAAGGTGGGCGAGGCGGTGGGGTAAGGGGCAAGTGTAATTCTCCAAGCCTTTCTGACATTTCCCAAATGCATGCCACCCAGTGACTCAATCTAAAATCAAAATGCAAAATGAATTAATAGTTAACATGGATGCAATAATTCAGTTCACTGCTTAGGCACTGTATTTTTTGTATTTCAAAAATGTGTTGCTTTTTTTCTTCCTCTAGAGACAGAGTTTCTTTTTGATCCTTAAATAGTAACAGAAGGTTAAACCACAGAGTGCTTTTTTTTTTTTTTTTAATTTAAGAATGAAAACTCTTCTAATAATCTGGGGTAGCTGGTTGCAAGGACAATTCATAAAAATTAAGATGGCAATTTTGTTTACCCTTTTTCTTGTTTAGGAGATTTTAAAATTTTCTTAGAGCTTTTTTTTTCTCCTTTTGCTAAATTTTAGGGGAGAATGGTAGATTCCATGGCTGCATTTTAAAACAAAACGCTTAGTTAAAAATAATATCCAATTTGGCCTTAACCGGAGCATGGCAGAAATAACAAGAAGCAGTTAATGTGGTATGAACTAAATGCTTATGTCAAGTCGCCAGCACATTATCTCAGTGTCTTTAACCAGGAGGACCTCACTTGCAGAAATGGCTCTTGACAAAGTTAAGTGGCCCCATACATTGTTTGGGAAATTGCCCTTATTTTGTGTGCTTCTTGTTCCAGTAATGGAACCCATGAGCGGTAGATAATTGTAGCAGCCTCATCTATCAAATAATATTAGAAGTCAACAGCTATAATCTGAGCCACTTGCTTTACACAGCTTTTCTCTGTATTTTCTGCTCAAATTGTCAGTTGTTACCTGTAAGTGTCCCTATTCCCTGTGGTTGATAGAAGCAGAAAGATTTAAGTAAATCAGGAGGTGAGCAGTGTGCGGGCTTGGGCACAGACTCCAAAACCAGTACACCCCAGCAGATGATAACAGCCCCTGAATAGGGAGAAATCATGGTTCTTTGTGCTGCGTTGTATGTTACTATTACTGGTGCAGAGGCTGGGTAAAAGGGTGTTTTTTCTTTTTTCTTTTTCCCAGATAGTCTGGGCAGTTAAAAACTGAGTTTAAGAGGTTCAGGGATAAACCTCTCATTATTGGAGGGTAAATACATGTGGTATTTCAGTATTCTGACCTACTTTTGTTCATCTCTCCGTACCCCTGTGCGGAAAGCAATGTTGCCCCCAAACAAAACCATGCAAGCTTGATGCTTAGGTGTTTGCTACATTCTGTGAACTTATTTGTAGACATAAAATATTTCATGATGAAAAGGGAAATGTTTGCCTTTCTGGAATAGTTATTATCTTCAGGTTGCTTTCTCTCATCAAAGAAAAATCAGAAAAATGCCCCAAAGCAATAAAGTAAAAATATAAGTGCACTTTACCAATAATAGACAGTGTTTATGCATTTAAGCATAATGTATCCCAAATATATAGTATATATAAAATTGATATACTCATATATCTGTTTATATATGTTATCAGATCATATTGTACCTACTGTGTAATATCCTGTTTTTTCCCATTTAATAAATAACTGACATATTTCTATGTTCATAAATATTCATTTATTATACCATATGAGTATCTGATGTTTGCATTATATTCCATTCCTTAGATTCCCTATTAATGGACATTTAGAGTACTTTATGATTTTTACTATGTAAACACTGCTGCAATGAATATCGTCATAGTTAAACACCTATGATATGAGCAAAATTAATAGAAGGATTAATTAATGGTTTAAAAGGTTTATAGAAGAGTACAAACCAATTTCCGCTCTTAAAAGTAGTGTATTGAACTTGCTCCATGGGCTGGGCTGCCTCTCCCCAGCTTTGGACATCAATGGTTCTGCTTTTGCACGTAATTTTATTTAGGAGAGGGATACAAGATTATTCAGCAGTCCCCACTCTTACCCCTCCCACACCCTCTGTTCTAACCACCAATTTAAAGATTCAACCCAAGTGATCACACCAGTGGTTCTGTTTTCTGTTTGGTGGCATTTAAGTGACCACGTCCGTTTGCCCAAACTGACTATTGTATTTCCCAATCACAAAGTGTTCTGGGGACAGGTTTGCCCTCTTGTACAAAAGGTGCTCAGAAAACAGAGATGGAAACTCAGGGTCTTTACACAACTTTTTCTCTAGTGGACTTAGGGACAATGATTTATTCCCAAGGACTGATCCTCCTGTGGCTTCTTGTGTTGAGCTGCACCAGGAAAAGCAGGTCAGGTGAAAAAGCTGCTGATGGCTCTTTGTGGAGCTCAATGGAAAGACGCTTGGTTCTGCGGCAGTTTCCATAGTGGGGACTCGGGCCCAGCAGCAGCTGTGCTTTTAAGCTCTGGTTGCTGCAGATTCATCCTGGCTAATGGAAAGGCTGTGTGTGTTTCCATTATGAGTAATGGCTCAGGGCCAGCGCCGCGGCCACTTTTCCAGCCAAAGCCAGTATGAGGGTAGAAGTCCATGCATATGAGGACTCCTAGAAAAGTTCATGGAAAATGTGTATTTTGAAAACACTATGCATGGATTTCAAAATGTGTTTGCAACAAAATAAAATGATCTTTTAATTCCATTTTCCATGCATTTTTGAGGTACCCTTGTGTTTCAGTCTGGATGTCCTGAGACGTAACTACTTGTACTCTTGACATAATGATCATTTTTCATATATGGCATTTCAACAAAATGTTTACATAGCTCAACAATTTGATAAGACACTTAGTAATGAAAAAAGATAAGTGATAATTTAAGCAGTTCTGTGACAAAAATTATCAATTACTGCTAGAGATGGTGCCATGTGATTTCTTCTAATGCAAGTTGCCTGCAAAAAAAAAAATCAGTAGAAATTTCGAATTTCAGAGGCATGTTTGAAATTGCAATAGTAATGGAAATGGAATGCAAAATTGTAGATGGCTGACATTGACCTTGGAAGGATCCTTGGACACTTTAAATCATTTCCAAGTTAAATGAAACATCTGAGATAAGATGCTATGAACACTCCTTTACCTGGATAATATACAATGTAACCTAAAATGGAGGGCTTAACTGCCTGGAGTGTTACTGTCAGTGCCTCAGTGTCCAGGGTGCATTTCTGGAGAACAGATTGACCATTTGCATACTTGTTTTAGATTTGTATTGTAATTTTCATAATAAATAGAGATGAGTAAGGATTGACATTGTTTTGAAATGCTTGTGCTAGTTTACTAGTTCCTTAGAAATCTGGCATAAGGACAAACAAATTCATACAAATTCCGAGGAAAAGGATAGTTTATTGTGGACTTTAACACAAGCAGACCTCCAACCTATGTTATTAAATTGTCACAATACTGCAAGATACTTATAATTAATCTCATTTTATAGATGAATAAGCAGAGACCCAAAGAGGTTGAATGATAAAGCTAACACGTGGTAGAGGTGTAAATTGAACACAAGTCGATGTGATCCCCAAGCCACGTGATCAACTGTTGTGCCACGTGGACTGCTCCGTTAGGACTCTTCTCATATTCCTGAGACAGAAAGTTTTCTGACCCATAATGGTTAAAAAATGCCTGTGTTGATTACAAAATGGTAACATTTAACTCCATTCACTCTCATTCCTCTGAGGAAAAAAAAATCTGTGCATGTGCAGCCGACTGCGTTGCCCTTTGTGCATCTGTTTGTGTGTGAAGGTTGGTAGCAATGTATTGACTTTCTTTATTATCTAAGTCTTGTGCACCTAATGATAGTTATTAGTGTGCTGAGTGTCCTTGTTTACAATTTTTGCATTAAGAATATACCCCAACAACTCATCTAAACTGCTTTTAGTTGGTAAAATGCTTTTGGTGACTAAGCTAAAGCCATATATGTTCATTTATGTGACTGTTGTTCTTGCGATTACTATTGGAGTGACAGTTTCTCTGGGCATTTGAATGATGCAACTTGTTCAAGTTTAACGCCATCTATTATGAACTCTGCTGCATGCTGTTAATAGCTGGAAGGCATTGATTTTGCTTTCTGCTCTCTTATCTCAAGCCCATACATTTTGCTCGCATTATTGACTGTTCTGATCATTTCATGCGCCATCTCTTTAGAAGATGTATAAATCAATGTCAGCCATGAAACTTAAGTTGTTTATTCGTCTGCCATATAGGTTTACACCTTCATGAAAATCATCTAATGTGGTCGGTGTCAGATGTTTCAAACAATTGTTGACCAGGTCTGATGAAAGAGGACAGCCTTGGAAGCATGTTGCCACTGGAGTAGGAAAGTTCATTCAATTATTTATTTGGGTCACATGTTATACTTGACTGGATGCACTTTTTAATGATGTTAATTAACTTCTTCAGGGTGTTAAATTAGTTTAGAACTGCTATGATTATAGCATGACATAAATTGGACTCTCTATTCTAAGAAATGCATTTGAGTTTTGCACACCAAAAGAATATTTTGTACTGAATCAGTGCAAGTGAAACTGCACTGCTTACATCGGGTTTACTTGATAGAAGCCCATGCAGACTTCAGATCGATTTCACACCTAAGTCACAGAGTCAGGAAACAAGCGCAGGGGCCTGAGAGCCTGTCCATCATTTTATACAATTATCAAATTCTTTATCTAGTACCGAAAGAGCATCAAATTGCACCTCTAATCCGATAAAAAGTGTTTATATAATGAAGGCAATTACAAAATGCCCTGCAAAATCCATTCTTAAGGTTCCACTTTCAAACGCTTCCCGTACATGAAGCAAAGTTTGGATTAATTTAGATTTATGTTCTTCTGTAATTTTAATAATGTTTCTGATTCATGTCTCTTGCTTAGGATTTTTCAGGGCATTTTCCAAAAATAGATCCGTGCTTTCCTTTTGGTACAAGAAGTGATGGGTCGTTCATGGCTGCATTACTCATGCCCAAGTTCTGGAGCCTCTGTGGGCCCAGAGGTATCACATGGCTGGTTCTCTCTCGCGTGTGATAAGAACTGGGTCTGCAAAGCCTCTCTTGGGGCCAGAATCGTAGCATAATGGGTAAAGCCTCTGCCTGTGATGCCAGCATCATCATGTCCTGACTGCTCCACTTCCAATCCAGCTCCCTGCTTATGTGCCTGGGAGAGCAGTGGAAGATGGCCCCTGCAACCCATGTGGAAAACCCAGTAGAAGCTCCTGGCTCCTGGCTTTGGCCTGGCCCAGTTCTGGCCATTGTGGCCATTGGGGTAATGACCCAGCCGATGCAGATCTCTCTCTCTCTCCCCCCACCTCTCTCTGTAACTCTGCCTTTCAAATATATATATATTTAAATCAAAAGCCTCTGTTAGCACCTCAAACCAGTTAGAATCTGAAAAAATGCTAATTAAGAATGATATGCAGAAGGGAAAATTGTAATCATATTGCCTTTAAGAATTTATTGCTTGGATATACTAAAGTACTTCAAAAGGTTCATAGAAAGTAGAATTAAAAAATAAGGTCTTGGCCGGCGCCGCGGCTCACTAGGCTAATCCTCCGCCTAGCGGCGCTGGCACACCGGATTCTGTCCCGGATTCTGTCCCGGTTGCCTCCTTCCAGGCCAGCTCTCTGCTGTGGCCAGGGAGTGCAGTGGAGGATGGCCCAAGTGCTTGGGCCCTGCACCCCATGGGAGACCAGGAGAAGCACCTGGCTCCTGCCATCGGATCAGCGCGGTGCGCCGGCCGCAGCGCACTGGCCGTGGCGGCCATTGGAGGGTGAACCAACGGCAAAGGAAGACCTTTCTGTCTGTCTCTCTCTCTAACTGTCCACTCTGCCTGTCAAAAAAATTTAAAAAAAAAAGTCTTTTTTTAGACAAAAAATTGAAATCCATGTTTTTTTCCATAATATACACTTTTCATGAGCTTTTTGAAGACCCATTATGCATGAATTTCAAAAAATTTTGCGCCAAAATAAACATCCCTTTAATTCTGTTATCTATGAGTGTTTTGAAGCATCTTTGTATTTTGATTCAACACAACCAAATGTAAATTCAAAATCTAAATGATACAGTTATATGAGAGATGCGCTGTAAAGGGCTGACCTGTGCTTTGTCCTTCCAGAAGGCTTCATCCTGAGCCTCAGAATGTGGCTGGTGGAGTGAGGATCTCTTCAGAAGTCAGGATTTCAAGATGAAAGTCCTGCTGGGTTAGCATGTGTCCTCTCCAAGGATAAATCCTAAGGAGGTAGTGTAAGGAGGGTAAGGGTGGGAACGGAGTGGGGAAGGGAAGAGGAGGAGGAAAGAGGAGAGGAAGGCCAGGGGAGGCCAGAGCAGCGTGGAGCGACGCAGCCCCACGCCGAGCAGCACAGGAGTTGCCAGTCCTGCCAGAGCTGGAAGGGAAGCCTGGCGTGGATGCCTCGGAGTCTCCAGAGGGCAGCGACCCTCTGACACCTCGATTATGGAATTCTGGCCTCCATGACTGAGAGAGAATAAGTGCCTGTTGCTTTAAGTCAGCAAGGTTGTGGTCATTTCTTGTGGTGACCGTAGGACACTAAAGCTCCGGCCAGGCACAGATGCCCAATTGGCTGGCCTTCTTAATTTGGACACTGCTCACTGTCCCCTCCTGGAAGGGCCTGTGTTCCCACGTCTGCGTAACAATGAGGTTCTCCCAAGCTTCCAGGGACATTCCCTGACCATCTCCTCTGGTGCCTCAGCCTTGCTCTTCCATCCATAGCACGGGTCTCAGTCCATTTGGGCTGCTGTAACAAAAAGGCTTCAGGCTGAGTCAGTTGTAAGCAGTAGAGATTTATTTATCACAGTTCTGCAGGCTGAGAAGTCTAAGACCCAAATGGTGGCAGATCTGGTGTCTGGTGAGCACCTCTCTCTGCCTCCAGCATGGCACCATCTGGCCGTGTCTGCCCAGTAAGTAATGAGCTCTCTCCCTCAGGAGCCTTTGTAAGGGTACGAGTCTCACCAGTGAAGACGGAGCCCTCATGGCCTCGTTACCCCCACAGAGGCCCCCCTCGTGATACCATAGCAGCCTCTTGTATCAGTCTCCTGCACTATACTGCTCTTATCTGCCTTGCATTAGGCTTCCAGTGTTTCTTTCCTGTGTCAGAATGTAGATGCCACCATGTTTGGCATCTACACCTTGTTCAGCTTTACGTCTGCTAGAATGCTCAGCACAGACCTTCATCTATAGTCAGGTTTCAAAATGTGTTGAATCTAATTGCGTGGCACCCTTTGCTATGTGTAAAATTCTGTTTCACAATTTGGTATCAGATTGTGTATGCAGTAGAAAAATGAAGCCATGGGAGAAGTAATTTCAACAAAGCCAAAATCCGATAATTCTGAAAGCAAGTGTTATGAGAGTTGCCTATATTTCAATATGTTTTTGAATGAAAATACATTGTTCAATGGATAACTCCAAGTCCAAATACTTTCCTGGGGAATACAACACTGAATCAGACTTAAAGTTGGGGATCCTTAATTCACTACCAATTGGTAGGTATTTGAATTCCATTTTTAGGGGTATTTGTTACTCAAATATTCCTCTAAAAAAAAAAATATATATATATATATATATTTTTTTTTTGACAGGCAGAGTGGACAGTGAGAGAGAGACAGAGAGAAAGGTCTTCCTTTGCCATTGGTTTACCCTCCAATGGCCGCTGCGGCCGGCGTGCTGCAGCCAGCGCACCGCGCTGATCCGAAGGTAGGAGCCAGGTGCTTCTCCTGGTCTCCCAAGGGGTGCAGGGCCCAAGTACTTGGGCCATCCTCCACTGCACTCCTGGGCAACGGCAGAGAGCTGGCCTGGAAGAGGGGCAACCGGGACAGAATCTGGCGCCCCGACCAGGACTAGAACCCGCTGTGCCAGCACCGCAAGGTGGAGGATTAGCCTATTGAGCCACGGTGCCGGCCTTCCTCTAAAATATATTATACTTTCTTTTTTTAAAATTTTTTAGACAGGCAGAGTTAGACAGTGAGAGAGAGAGAGACAGAGAGAAAGGTCTTCCTTCTGTTGGTTCAGCCCCCAAATGGCTGCTACAGCTGGCGCAGTCGATCCGAAGCCAGGAGCCAGGTGCTTCCTCCTGGTCTGCCATGTGGGTGCAGGGCGCAAGCACTTGGGCCATCCTCCACTGCACTCCTGGGCCACAGCAGAGAGCTGGACTGGAAGAGGAGCAACCGGGACAGAATCCGGCGCCTCAACCAGGACTAGAACCCAGGGTACCGGTGCCGCAGGAGGAGGATTAGCCTAGTGAGCCGTGGCGCCGGCCACATTCAGTTGACTTTTGATCATTTTGTTTAGCTATTGAAATAGAATAATTTGTTTGAAAGTTGTTTTAGAACTACCATGTACAACATACTCTAATGATGGTACTTGAAAAGCAGTCTTCAACTCTGGACTGTGAAACGCAAAGAACAACTCGGCCACATTTCACCCTGGTTCTGAGTGTCTTCTGTGCCCCATCACTTTCTGGGCTTTAGCTGTTGATGATGTTTCCACGCTGAGGTGGTCTTGTTGTTCCCCTTTCCTCGGTGCTGGACTTCTATGTGATGTTTGGTGGGGAGCAGTGTAGTGGCGGAAGCAGCAAGGTCTTTGACTTGAAAGGAATTTGGATGTAAATTTTGGGCAATACTTTCTTGGTCAGTCACCAAATGATTGAGCCCAGCTAAGCCACAGTTTTATCATCTGTAAACACTACTGATCAACTTTACATCATAGCCCTGTCATCTGGGTAAAACTGCTGAGTAACATCTGTAAAGTTCTTAGCCTAGGCCTTGACAGATACATGGTGCTAAAGTGATAGGCATGATTTCTGTTGTAGATAATCAAGCATGTGAAACCATGTGACTTTAATTCATTCAACAAGCATCTATTGTTCTAGGCCCTCGGAATATACCAGAGGTTAATTCTGGTGTCTATGTTTTCAGGGAGAAGCCAGGAGTGTAAATAAGGAATTCAAGGCTGGGAGTGGCCCCAGATATATTCTGAGCCATGTGATGAGCATACATGATCATCCAGGCCATCAAATTCACCTTGACCATTATAGTTAAATATGGCAGATGCCCACATGTAGTTATATCCATTCCCCCTCTCCTCCAAAATCCAGGGAAAATGGTAGCAAAAGATTAGAAATAGTTAAACCCACAAGTACAAGTAGATGAGTGGAGATAATAGCAAATAAGCAGATGTATATTTCCACAAACCTGGCATGGCAAAACCAAAGGGCCTTCTTAGAGGAGATTGTGAGAGGTGAGCCAGCTCACACCTCTCTACGGTTCGTCCACTGTACAGCTGTAGAAACTGGACAGCATGACGACTCTGAGGAGTTCAGTGGCTGTGGAAGGCAGTGAGTGATGTGGCACCAGACTGAAAACAGGTGATTTGCCGAAAGTCTGTATATGCAGTGGTTACTCATTCCATCTCATGCATATAGTTGACTACTCTCAAAGGAGAGTATCTAATTAGTTTTGGTTTTGTTTTGTCTTGATACATGGAACTAGAAAGAGTTAGGGTTTACCAACAAATATGCACAGCAAACGTCAGGGGTACAGTGAAGGTTGGCTACTGACCCCCAGTCTCTTTCCCCAGCTCTGCACCCCAAATACTGAAAGTCAAGCATTTTATCCTACCTCCTGCCATCCCCCTCTGCAATGACATGTATCTGACAAGAGCGGAAGACTGGTAGATTCTTCTCTGCAGAAACAACATGGTCCTAGAGAAAAGGACTTTACATTTGGACTCTTAAGTTCTTCTAATGAAAGAATCTCACCTTAGAAAGAATACTAAGCAAGACAAGCCCTGGCAACATAACTTCTGTCTTGGCTTTTAGGACTTCAGTATTTTAAAAAGTGGGCAAGCAGAAGCCAGCAGGGTTTAAGCCACCATTTATAGTGCTAGCATTCCATGTGGGCCCCAGTTCAAGTCCTAGCTGCTCTACTTCCAATCTCTCTCTCTCTCTCTCTCTCTCTCTCTCTCTCATTCTTTCTATCCCTAACTCTGCCTTGAAAACAAATAAATAAAGCTTTTTTTTTTTTAAAGTGGGCAGCCCAGAATCACCACCCATTTGTGGATGGTATCTGAAATGGGAGAGATTAAAATAGGAAAAATGAAGCTTTGAGTGAAATAGAGGCAAAACAGGGAACTGAAGAAAATATCAAGAAAATGAAAATTAACTGTATTAATTCACTAGAGAAGGAAAGATATCACATCTATGAAAAAAGATTAGAATGTTGTGATAAAGGAGCAACCAACCATAAAGGATAAAATGTTATTACAAATAAAAAAATGTGGTAGCTGAAATAAAATTCCAAGACAAAGATTGGAAGGTAAGGTTGAAGAACTTTCTTCAAAATAGACTCAAACAAAACATCTGAACTCCCCCACCCCCAAACCAAAAGCCAAAACTAAGAGATAGAAAATAAGGAGGAAAATAGAAGAATTGGAAGATTATTCCAGGAAGTCTAATGTTTGATTAATAAAAGCCTCAAAAGAAGAGAACAAAAAAATGTGGAGGAGAAATACTAATGAGCCTATTCCAGAACAATTTCTGTAATGTTGAACATGCGTCTTCGATTGAAAGTGCGTATTGAGTATTTAGCATAATGAGTGAAGACCCCATGTCAAGCCATTTTATTATGATGTACTAGAATGCAGGGAAAAGAGTTTTCAGACTGTAAAAAACAAAATGGGAAATAGAATGGCACTGGATTTCTTAATAGCAACACTAGTTGCAAAAAAGATTAATAGAATTCTATACCCAGACAAACTGTCATGTATGAAAGCAGAATAAAAGAACTCTCTGATGTGAAAGGACTAAAAAATGTACTTCACATTGTGTATGCACGTATGTGCATACATACACGTGCATAACACATACTTACAAATATGTATTACACACATGTATGTGTATAAGTTTTTCTGGCAAAGTGGAAACAGAAGCCAAGAAAAGAGATGACTGGGTGCAGGGAACAATGGCTGAAACAGAAGAAAAAGTGGAGAAAAAAGGTCCCAGGGTGCCAGAGGACACCCAGTGCTAGAGATCAGTGGTCATTACCATTATATCATCCTATCCTTTTCCTTACTCTATCATATATAACTCATATGCTGACTTTTGTGTTTAGCATCTCCTTGCTTTTCTTTATAATTTTACCACATATTTATATTTCAAAACAACATATCCTGCAGGAGAACAGAAGGCTCTGGGTTAAGGGTTAGGAGAAAGCACAAGTGGAATGATAGTATATATAATTTTGAGCTTCTGGTAAATAATATTGACATGTATTTATTAGATCTGACAAAATGGAAAAGATTGTCTTAGACATTCCAGAACTAAGCAAATGAAAAACAAGGAAATTACTAACTCATGTTTCCTGTCTGTCTTCTACTTGATTATGCGCTCTTGGAGGTAAGTGCGTTCTCCACCCCTGTCTATCTGGTGCCTTGTCTGAGGGTGGGGACCTAGTATGTATATGAAGAGACAGCAGGAAATCTTGATAAAGACGCTGTCAAGCACACGGATGAGCCAGCATGCTCCTTTCACATGTGAATCTATGTGAGAAGTTACTCCTAATTGTGTTCAGTGGTGGTAAAGCTATATTTTATTAGGCAACAAATGCCTAGTATCTCACCATACTTTCCTTTTTCTTTTTTATGTTGTCTACTGGAACTCATTGTTGAATACTCAATCCCGAATTGGGCCCCTTGTCTCCTTGTTATGTTTGCTGGTTTTCCGCAGGTCTTGACTTTCTGGGTCCATCGCTGTGAGCACTTCTCCATGAGTGTGCTGGGTTTGGAGTTCCTTCAGGGAGGATTCAGAAGACTGGGAGCACGGCAAACCTAGGCTCCCTTTAAAATAAACGTCTTCGTTTTCCAGAATGCCAGATGCTACCATTGTGGCTTACAAGTTTGTCTGAAAGGGCCTTCTTTATAGTCACAAGTTCTCAGCCAAGACGTTTTCTCAGCTCTGAGGGTCGACGTTTCTTGTGTATCCTGAAAGATGCGAGATTCCCTTTAGGCTTACCCTTCTTGATTGTGCAGCTTTCTGGGTTCTTTCCTGTTGGGGTTTGTGTCTCTTCTGTCACATTCCATCTTAGCTTTGCCTGCTGTTCCCTGTTCCCCTCCAGGTCTTGCAGAGCAAGTTCAAGTCCTTCTGACTTGGCAGATGACTTCAGGTGAGAGCTGGCTTTATGGCCCTGCTAATCATCCAGTCAGCCTTTTATCTGAATTTTGGTTTCTGGACATTCCTTACTTATCAGCTCATTAATTCAAGTAAAGACAGCTTTTGATTTCATTAACTACTAGTAGTTGTTTATTTCCAATGGTTTGGCTAGGGAATCTAGCTTACTATATTACTGGAAATAGAAGGCAGTAACTCGTTTCCAAGTTATGAGGGTACTTTAAATAAAGCTCATGGCGGGGCAAGCATGTGGTGGAGTGGATAAGTTGCCTCTTGGGACACTCACATCCTAGATGAAGGTGTCTCATTCGAGTCCCAGCTACTGCACTTCTGATCCAGCCTCATGCTAATGTGCACCCCGGGAGGCAGCTGATGGTGGCTCGGTTAGGTTAGTTGGATCCCTGAAGCCTATGTGGGAGACCTGGATTGAGTTCTAGATTCCTGGCTTTAGTCTGGCCCAACTTGGGCTGTTGTGGGCGTTTGGGGAGTGAACAAGTGGATAGAAGGTCTCTATCCCTCTGTCTCTGTCCCTCTCCTCTCTCTCTGTCTCTTAGCCTATAAAATAAAATTTAAAAAATTGTAGAAAGAGAATTAAAAGATTTATTTTGGTACAAAATTTTTGAAATCCTTACTTAGTTCTTTCATAACATACATTTCCATGAGCTTTTTGAAGATGTCTCATATATATGGATTTCAAAAATTTTGTATTAAAATAAACTTATCTTGGGGCTGGCACTGTGGTGCAGTAGGTTATTCCTGCACCTGCAGTGCCGGCATCCCATACAGGTGCCGGTTCTAGTCCTGGCCTCTCTTCTTTCGATCCAGCTCTCTGCTGTAGCCTGGGAAAGCAGTAAAAGATGGCCCAAGTCTTTGGGCTCCTGCACCTGCATGGGAGATCAGGAAGAAGCACCTGGCTCCTGGCTTCGGATCGGCGCAGCTCTGGCCATTTCGGCCATTTGGGAAGTGAACAATGGACAGAGGACCTTTCTGTCTCTCCCTCTCACTGTCTGTAAATCTACCTCTCAAATAAATTTTTAAAAACTTAAAAAAATAAACTTATCTTTTAATTTCACTTTATAGGAACTTTTTGAAGTACTCTTTTTAAAAATGATAGTCTTATAATACCAGTAGTCAACTCATCTGTCTCTCTATTTATCCATCTATAATGTTTATTTTCATGTAGTAGAAAGGGAGAGAGAGAGATTGAGAGATTGAGAGAGAGAGAGAGAGAGAGAGAGAAATATTTCCCAACTGCTGGTTCATTCCCCAAATGCTTGCAACAGCAAAGGTTGGTTCAGACTGAAACCGGGAGTCCAGAACTCCAACTGGGTCTCCCACATGGTGGCGGGGGCCTGAACACTTGAGCCATCATCTGCAACTCCCAGGGTGCATCAGCAAGACGCTGGATCAGAAGCAGAGCAGCTGAGACTTGAGCCAGCACTTGAATATACGACGTGAGTGTGCCAAGCAGTGGCTTAACCTGCTGTACCACAATGCCCGTTCCCAATTTGTCTTTTACAGAGAACTAAACAAACAAACAAACAAAAAAGGAATCTTGTTAAAATTTCTTTGACTAGAAATCTGACTGGAGACTGATCAAGTAATTAAGGGAGACTTAAGTATTTTTGAATATTTAGCAATAAAAGAAATCAAAAAGCACTTGCAGTCATTCATCTCGTGTGGTAAAATGCTCCACTGCCCACTGCAGGAGGCTGGGGAAGGGGCCTCTGAGTGCCCCTCATTTCTGTCATCTGTTAAATGATATTTGTGAGAGAGAAAGCCAGGCCCCCAGAACAGATTTTCACCATCAGTTTGGGAAGTGATATTATGAAACTGGTCTAGTTTCTATCTGTCAATTTCAGCTTCCTGTGGTGAAATTTCCAGGTACTGAGTTTTACTCTGCAGGACACAAATTTCTTTTTCTTATGATTTTCCCGTCTTCTTAGGCTTTCAAAATCATATACAAAAATGTGTAGAGAGCGGCTTCCCCATCCCGATCTGCAGGGGCTCCCTTTGGCTTCTCCGTAGATAAGACAGACTAAGCATTGGAAATACCAACATCGCTCTCCCGTTCACAGCGGACAGGGTAGGGAATGCAAAGATTAAGGAAGGGGAGCGACTTTTAGTATTCAGACAGATTTTGTCCTTGTCCTACGTCGCCATGGTCTTTAGTGACATGACTGACAGAAATCTGCTCATCAGGGGTGAATCATTGAAGTAGAATTCGATGTCTGATGCCTTATCGTTCCCTAAAGTTTACCGCCGAGTGACAGACAGTAGCTTCTACTTTCAGCTGCTGGCTGATTAGGACAGCTGTAGTCATTGGCATTTCCTAGGTCTCCAAAACTGAAGGTAAACTGTAATTTGACCTGCGTTAAAAAAAATCATATTATTTGTAGAAGAAAATAAACATGGGTAGTAAAAAATTTTTAAATGTAATCTTAAAGAGTTTTTGAAAATCACAGCAGAGTGTGAGCTTTGCAGTTTCCTGTCTGCTGTCATCGCAGAATGCCGTCACGAGGCCCGAAGGCAGATGTGGTTGGCACCTCTCCTCCCCATGTCCTCTCATCTGGGCCATTGTTCACGCTGGCTTTCCCTGGACCACTTGCTCTTTGCTAGGATGTCTCCCACCTGCCACCTAAGCCCTGCATCCCAAGAAATGAAGTTGGAGAATAGCACAAAACTATACCAAATCATTCATGTCCCACCATCCTGAATTAACAACTGTTAACACCTTGTCTCATTACTACCTACTGAAATAAATGATACATTGCAGGTACGGCTGAAGTTTCTTTTTATATTATTTATTTATATGAAAAGGGAGAGAGAGGGAGAGGGGGAGAGGGGAAAGGGGGAGGGGGGAGAGAGAGAGAGAGAGAGAGAGAGAGAGAGAATGAGAATCTTGATCTTCCATCTGCTGGCTCATTACCCAAATGGCTGCAATGGCCAGAGATAGGCCAATCTAAAGGCAGGAGCCAGGAGCTTCTTCTGGGTCTCCCACCTGGGTGCAGGGGCCCAAGGACTTGGGCCGTCTTCCACTGCTTTGCAGGCCATAAGCAGAGAGCTGGATCAGAAGAGGAGCAGCTGGGATATGAACTGATGCCCATATGATATGCCAGTGCCACAGAGGCTTAGCCTACTATGCCACAGCACCAGCCCCAACTACCACCATTCTTATCTCTCTCTCCAGGAAGGCAGAAGTGGTTATTTTAATTAATTAATTTCTTTGAAAGGGAAGGAGAGAGAGGAGAGAGGAGAGAGGAGAGAGGGGAGAGGAGAGAGGAGAGAGGAGAGAGGAGAGAGGAGAGAGGAGAGAGGAGAGAGGAGAGAGGGAGGTCTTCCATCTGCTGGTTTATTCCTCAAATGACTACAACCGTCAGGTCTGGGCAGACTGGAGCTAGAAAGCTAGATCAGAAGTGGAGTACTGGGACTTGAACTGGCAATCCGATATCTTGATCCTGGTCCTTCTTGTGGGTGTCACAAGTGGTAGCTTAATCTGCTGTGACATAGTGCTGGACCCCATCAGTGAATTCTTTCTTGTGTGCGTTTTGTATGGCATAGGACCTGTTCCACAGCTGAGCCCAATAAATGTTTGTTAAAGATAAGTGAGGGAATTAGATCTCAGGTTAGTACCACTTGTCTCATTTCCTGGTTTCTAATTTCATCATTATCATGTATTTATTTATTTATTTATTTATTTTTTATTTAATGAATATAAATTTCCAAAGTACGACTCATGGGTTACAATGGCTTCCCCCCCCATACCGTCCCTCCCACCCACAACCCTCCCCTTTCCCACTCCCTCTCCCCTTCCATTCACATCAAGATTCATTTTCGATTATCTTAATATACAGAAGATCAGCTTAGTATACATTAAGTAAGGATTTCAACAGTTTGCTCCCACACAGAAACATAAAGTGAAAAATAATAGATGATTTTTTTTTTCTAAATGATGATGAAATCAGATCAGACCTATTGTCATGTTTAATCCCAGTGAGAGTCAAGTTGGGAATTGATAATTTCTTTTTTTTTTTTTTTTACAGAAGATCAGTTTAGTGTACATTAAGTAAAGATTTCAATCGTTTGCACCCCCATAGAAACACAAAGTGAAATATACTGTTTGAGTACTCGTTATAGCATTAAGCCTCAGTGTACAACACATTAAGGACAGAGATCCTACATGAAGAGTAAGTGCACAGTGACTCCTGTTGTTGACTTTACAAATTGACACTCCTGTTTATGGCATCAGTAATCTCCCTATGCACCAGTCATGAGTTTCCAAGGCTATGGAAGCCCCTTGAGTTCTCCGACTCTTATCTTGTTTAGACAAGGTCATAGTCAAAGTGGAGGTTCTCTCCTCCCTTCAGAGAAAGGTACCTCCCTCTTTGAAGACCTGTTCTTTCCACTGGGATCTTACTCACAGAGATCTTTTTGCCAGAGTGTCTTGGCTTTCCATGCCTGAAATACTCTCATGGGCTTTTCAGCCAGATCCGAGTGCCTTTAGGGCTGATTCTGAGGCCAGAGTGCTATTTAGGACATCCGCCATTCTATGAGTCTGCTGAGTATCTCACTTCCCATGTTGGATCACTCTCCCCTTTATTTATTCTATCGGTTAGTGTTAGCAGATACTAGACTTGTTTATGTGCTCCCTTTGACTCTTAGTCCTTTCATTATGATCAATTGTGAACTGAAATTGATCACTTGGACTAGTGAGATGGCATTGGTACATGCCACCTTGATGGGATTGAATTGGAATCCCCTGGTATGTTTCCAACTCTACCAATTGGGGCAAGTCAGCCCGAGCATGCCCCAAATTATACATCTCTTCCCTCTCTTATTCCCACTCTTATGTTTAACAGGGATCACATTTCAGTTAATTTTCAACACTTAAGAATAACTGTGTGATAATTACAGAATTAAACCAGTCATATTAAGTAGAACAGACAAAAAAAAATACTATGAGGGATAATGTGTTAAGTTGTCCATTAGCAGTCAGGGCTATGCTGATCAAGTCACCATTTCTCATAGTGTCCATTTCACTTCAGGAGGTTTCCTTTTTGGTGTTCAGTCAGTTGTCACCGATCAGGGAGAACATATGGTATTTGTCCCTTTGGGACTGGCTTACTTCACTCAGCATGATGTGTTCCAGATTCCTCCATTTTGTTGCAAATGACTGGATTTTGTTGTTTCTTACTGCGGTATAGTATTCTAAAGAATACATATCCCATAATTTCTTTATCCAGTCTACCATTGATGGGCATTTAGGTTGGTTCCAGGTCTTGGCTATTGTGAATTGTGCTGCAATAAACATTAGGGTGCAGACCGCTTTTTTGTTTGCCAATTTCATTTCCTTTGGGTAAATTCCAAGGAGTGGGATGGCTGGGTCGAATGGTAGGGTTATATTCAGGTTTCTGAGGAATCTCCAGACTGATTTCCATAGTGGCTTGCCAGTTTGCATTCCCACCAACAGTGGGTTAGTGTCCCTTTTTCCCCACATCCTCGCCAGCATCTGTTGTTGGTAGATTTCTGTATGTGAGCCATTCTAACTGGGGTGAGGTGAAACCTCATTGTGGTTTTGATTTGCATTTCCCTGATTGCTAGTGACCTTGAACATTTTTTCATGTGCCTGTTGGCCATTTGGATTTCCTCTTTTGAAAAATGTCTATTGAAGTCCTTGGCCCATCTCTTAAGTGGGTTGTTGGTTTTGTTTTTGTGGAGTTTCTTGATCTCTTTGTAGATTCTGGTTATTAACCCTTTATCTGTTGCATAGTTTGCAAATATTTTTTCCCATTCTGTCGGTTGTCTCTTCACTCTCCTGACTGTTTCTTTTGCAGTACAGAAACTTCTCAATTTGATGCAATCCCAATAGTTGATTTTGGCTTTGACTGTCTGTGCCTCCCGGGTCTTTTCCAGAAATTCTTTGCCTGTGCCAATATCTTGAAGGGTTTCTCCAATGTTCTCTAATAACTTAATGGTGTCAGGACGTAGATTTAGGTCTTTAATCCACGTTGAGTGGATTTTTGTGTAAGGTGTAAGGTAGGGGTCTTGCTTCATGCTTCTGCACGTGGAAATCCAGTTTTCCCAGCACCATTTATTGAATAGACTGTCCTTGCTCCAGGAATTAGTTTTAGATCCTTGATCAAATATAAGTTGGCTATAGATGTTTGGATTGATTTCTGGTGTTTCAATTCTGTTCCATTGGTCTATCCATCTGTTTCTGTACCAGTACTGTTAGAGTCGACTGCCCGAAAAACGTCACCAAGAGACATCTCTTATGCAAACAGCAAGGGGAAGCTTTATTGATTATCCAGCATGCTGGGGCTGCCTGACCATACATGAACAGAGCAGCCCCGAATAACCAAAGGTTAGGGTTTATAAAGGCAAAAACCACAAAACCGGGAAGGGGGGAATACACGGTTGCTATGCACGGTTGCTATACACAGTTGCTAAAATCAAAAGAGAGTACATAAAATCAAAAGAGAGTATATGGTTACTGGGGTCAACATAACCTAAAACCTAAGTGAAATTAATATTTATCATAATCTTGACAATACCAGTTACAATATTACAATTAGCAATTAGGACTTGACATTAATGCAAGACACAGACAAATCACATCTTTATTATTAGCCCAGGTAACCCAGGTGCAACCTTTCTACTTTCAAGCTTGAGCAATCATGCTAGGGGGTTTTTGTGCTCTGCCAAGGGTGATGTAGTGCGCTGCTATTGTCCGACTATTTGAGATCATGGTTGCAAACCAGAGTCTCACGGTGGGGGGGTGCTTTCCCAGAATGGAGTCTCAAGTGCTCCAAAATGGAGTCCCTACTGTCAAGGTGCTACTTCACTCTGTCTTATTTTTACAGCTGTACCAGGAGGTTTAAACCTGTAAGCTCAAGCTTGACTTTTTACACCTGCACATATACAATTTTAACTCTTCAGTACCATGCTGTTTTGATTACAACTGCCCTGTAGTATGTCCTGAAGTCTGGTATTGTGATGCCTCCGGCTTTGTTTTTGTTGTACAAGATTGCTTTAGCTATTCGAGGTCTCTTGTGCCTCCATATGAATTTCAGCATCATTTTTTCTAGATCTGCGAAGAATGTCTTTGGTATCTTGATTGGGATTGCGTTGAATCTATAAATTGCTTTTGGGAGAATGGACATTTTGATGATGTTGATTCTTCCAATCCATGAGCATGGAAGATTTTTCCATTTTTTGGTATCCTCTTCTATTTCTTTCTTTAAGGTTTTGTAATTTTCATCGTAGAGATCTTTAACGTCCTTGGTTAAGTTTATTCCAAGGTATTTGATTGTTTTTGTAGCTATTGTGAATGGGATTGATCTTAGCAGTTCTTTCTCAGTCATGGCATTGCTTGTGTATACAAAGGCTGTTGATTTTTGTGCATTGATTTTATATCCTGCCACTTTGCCAAACTCCTCTATGAGTTCCAATAGTCTCTTAGTAGAGTTCTTTGGATCCTCTAAGTACAGAATCATATCGTCTGCAAAGAGGGATAGTTTGACTTCTTCCTTCTTGATTTGTATTCCTTTGATTTCTTTTTCTTGTCTGATGGCTCTGGCTAAAACTTCCAGAACTATGTTAAATAGCAGTGGTGAGAGTGGGCATCCCATTATCATGTATTTATAAAGAAACTGATGGCCGGGGCTGTGGGTCACTAGGCTAATCCTCCGCCTGTGGCGCCGGCACTCTGGGTTCTAGTCCCGGTTGGGGTGCCAGATTCTGTCCCGGTTGCTCCTCTTCCAGTCCAGCTCTCTGCTGTGGCCCGGGAGTGCAGTGGAGGATGGCCCAAGTCCTTGGGCCCTGCACCCCGTGGGAGACCAGGAGAAGCACCTGGCTCCTGTCTTCGGATCAGCACAGTGCGCCGGTCGCAGCGGCCATCTGGGGGGTGAACCAACAGAAGGAAGACCTCTCTCTCTCTCTCTCTCACTGTCTAACTCTTCCTGTCAAAAAATAATAAAAGTAAAAATAAAAATAAAGAAGCTGTGGCTCCATCCCCAGGGCAGTGGCATTTTTCATCCATAATATACTGGAATGACTGCCTTGCATCAGCCCTGGGCTGGCACTGGGGAGCCTGCTATACATAGTGAGCTCTCTACTGGCACCCAACATGGTACAAGGCTCTTCCTCCACGGCCAGGCAAAGCCAGGCAGGCACTGACAGCTGCCACCATGACAGTTATGACACGGTACATTCTTCAGTTGACTTTGGTATTTCTTTTTAAGATTTATTTATTTATTTGAGAGGTAGAATTACAGAGGGGGGGGTCTTCCATCTGCTGGTTCACACCCCAAATGGCTGCATCAGCTGGAGGTGGGCCTGTCTGAAGCCAGAAGCCATGAGCTTCTTCTAGGTCTCCCACGTGGGTGCAGAGGCTCAAGGACTTGGTTCATCTTCTGCTGCTTTCCCAGGCCACAGCAGAGAGCTGGATTGGAAGTGGAGCAGCCGGGACTGAACCAGTGCCCATACAGGATGCTGGAGGCTTATGCTACTACGCCACAGCACCCGCCCCATTCTGGCATTTCTAATTAGGAATAAACACTACCACAGGCCATGTCCCTCCACCCCCATTAGTCTTATCTTTATTTTCTTAATTTTCTATGAAAATCAAATACACGTCTTCTAACCAAAAGATGTCCAAATAGACCAATGAAGAAGAAGACATGGTGCTAACTGGGACCTAACTGCTGGGGGAGGAGGAGGGCCACACGGTTTATCCGCACATTCATTTACTCAGACACACAGGTGCATTTGGCATTTTCTGTTTGCTTCTCTAGTTTTCCAGGTTCAAGGGAGAGAATCACTCTTGGCTTATTTAGCAATTTCATTTGCTCACCACTTAAGATTTCCAAATATGAGACAAGCAAGGCTAATCCACAGGTGGCTCATTCTTTATGGAGTCCACCATCCCTTTGTTCCTGTAGATATGAGTCTGTTCTTTAGAGGTGGAAAGATCAAGTCCAGCAAGAACACAGTAAGTGCTCCAGGATGGCTTGGGAAGGTCTGTCTGCACATGACAGGTTTTCCTAAGCTGATGCTGTGGGTTCCTAGGGCAGCACAGTGGTCCCTTTGCACTTCAGGTGTTGCTGTCTGAGGGTGTTCTAGTTATGGTAAAACATGCAAAATGTAAGTTACCGAAAGAGGCAAAAGAAAGAAAACAGAAAGGGGAAGTTTCATATTTTCTTCCCACACTCCCAGTGGGCTGTCTTTGAGGTCCCCAGCTGATGTGTAGCCCACCCTCAAGGGTGCCAAGTAAAGGAAATGGAAGGGTTTAAAAATGGTCTAAGAAAATTTCTGATGGGAAAGAAGCAGACAGGACGTTAGCCCCAGAGAATTTTCTGGCAAAATGTGCACTGCTGCTCCTGTAGACAGAGGAGTGTCCTCTCTGAATAGACCGATGCAGCTTCAGAAAGTTCATGGAAAGTGGAATGAAGAGCTAATAAATTTTATGAACTTTGTTTCTCAACATAAGCTCTATCAAGTTTAAAATACTTTTGGCAGCCATGATGCTGCCCATTGAATTTATTCCTGAGAGGGTCCTGGGAATTTAACCATGTCAGCACAGTCTTTTTTTCTTCTTTTTTTTACATTATTAACTGAAGAAAAATGGGTGCTCCTTAAAGGTGTTTTAATATTCGGGAGACAAAAAGAAGTCAGAAGGAGCCAAATCAGGACTCTGTGGCAGACAGCTAATGAGTTTCCATAGAAATGCTCACAAAATCTCCCTTGTGTGATGAGAGGAATGAAGAGCAGTGTTGTGGTGGTGGAGACAGACTCTCTGGCCAAGATTTCTTGAGCGTTTTTCTGCTGAAGTTTTGGCCAACATTTTCAAGAAACTCTCATGATAAGCAGATTATTTTTGGTCCTCCAGAAAGTCAGAAAGTAAAATGCCTTGAAGATCCCTGAAAGCCGCTGCTGTGGTTTTTGCTAACGATAATCGGCCTTTGCTGTGACCGCACCACCTCCACCTCTTGGTAGCCATGGCTTTGGTTGTAGTGTGTCTTCAGGATCTTGCTGGAGAAGCCGTGTTTCGTCTGATGTTATGATTCTTTGCAATGCTTCAGAATCTTGATCCCATGCATTTAAGATTGCATCAAAAGCTCTGTTCTTGTCTGCAGTTGACCTGCGCACAACAGTGTTAGCCACTGAGCAGAAAATTTTCTCCACTTAAATTTCTCATTTGGAGTTATGTAGGCTGGGCCAATAGACATGCCTGTGGTAGTGGCTGTTGCTCCCACTGTTACTTGTTGGTCCTCTTCAATTAGGATGTGAACAAGTTCAATTTTGTCCTTGCAAACTGATGTGGGCGGTCTGCTGCTGTGGGCTTCATCTTCAACATGATCTGATCCCTTCTGAAGCAGTTATCCGTTTTTACACAGCTTGTGTGTTTGGGCACTGTCCCCATAAACATTTTGTAAAGCAGCAGTGATTTCACCATTGTCACACAAGTGTCACCCTAAATTTAATGCTCACGTCTGCTTCAATTTCAGTACAGTTCATAATGCTCAGATAGGGGCTGTTTCCAAGCTGGTCTTATCCTTCTTGGTGTCTCAAGCTAGATCCTGTTCAGACATGTTAGAAAAAATTAGTATGAGTTTATTTTGCTACAAAAATTTCTGAAATCCATGCTTAGCTTTTTTCATGATATGCATTTTCCATTAAGTTTTTGAAAGCCCTTTGTATTTGCCCATCTTTCACTCTTTTGAGTTGCCATGTCAGGTCAGCAGCAAACAGTGTTAGAGAAAGGGCAAATAATGAGATATGTAAATTATGATAAAAGGAAAATAAGGATCTCCCTAATTAATTTTGTTCATCCATAGAGATCACAGGAAAGGAAATAAAAGGTGGTAAGAGCAGGCAAGGCAAAAATTTTGCAAATTCTTCAAATGTGAATAAGATTCTGTGATAAACCCTAACTTTCCAGTAAGCATTTTAATGGATCCTTTAATTAGCTTTTCTGGAAAGTTCACTGATGATATGCTGGAATAATGATCCCCTGTGCTCTAAAGTGTCTAGTCATTAGCTCACAAGGTGACTGAACATACTAATGCATTTGCCTCTTAGACAGTTAAGCCCATGCTTCTAATAGGGTCTTGCCTTTGTTCGACTCAGTCACAGAAAGGAGCGTGTGGGTTGGACTCTCTTGGAAACGACAAGGACAGGGAGCCCGACCCACCTTGCCCCAGTCCCTGTGTGACTCTAGCTTCTGAACAGAGATTCCAGCAGAACTTTCCGGAACCATTCTTGTGTTGCCTGTCACGTGTTAGTTTGGAATCTATTCTTTAGGGAATTCATTGTATTTTGTCACCTGTATCGGTCACATCTTTTTGTGCATGCATCCTTGATTTATGTATATTAACCTGTGCTTCTAAATGGATCATTCCCACCCTCCCCCCCACCGTTTCAGTTCTGAGTCATGATTTCTGCATTTCACAAATGCAGGTCAGGCCAGGTGACAGGTTAAATAAGGTGGATGGGTGGTGCTTCTGTACGCCGCTGGGGCTTGGCCTTGCACCAAGTCCATGACAAACTGGGCTGGGGCTCGGATGTTACTGCCCCACTCTGGTTTGGGCCCAGCATGCTAGCGCATGCTGAGTGGCGTACACACAGCCTTCTTTTACATTGCATAGCTTCTTCTTGTGCCCCTGGCTGCAAGAAGCTAAACTGCAGATAATTTATTCAGCATAAATTATTGCTAACCCTAGCTGGAATAATTCATACTTTTGATCCTCTTTAGATATGGAACCAGTGGGGAATTGTCCAGCTACAAAGTTTTCCCCTATATCTTTCGATTAAATCAAATTCCAAATCTCGAGGACATCTGATATTCCTCAAGGACACTAAGTCTATAAAACCAGTGCCTGAATCATATGCCCCCAAATAGAATTCATAGTTTGTTTTGTTAGTATGAGCTATCAGTACCATTTAAAACATCAAATTACGTTTTTCATTTAATAATTCATTTGTGTATAATTAGAGACATAAGTTATGTATCACATGTATATTTTAAAATGTGGACATTTTTCTTAAGTGTTTTACACCACTCTGTGAGATGAAACATAACAACAAATACACATTATTAACATGTTAATGCCATAGCTACACAAGCTCTGTTGTTTGGCATGGTCAACCCTACAGGCTGTGTTGGTGAGGAGTACTGTGAGTGATAACAAAAGCCCAGTCTGCAAACACTGTAGGTTCTTCTCTAGTCTGCTTCAGGGCCATCTTCCTGCCTTACTTGCTTTGGACAGCTCACTAGGTGGGCACATTACACAAAAGTATGGCTGCTCAGGTCAGCAGCTTGATCAAGAGATTTTGCACAGAGCAGTCCAGTGTGTGTGTTTCTTGTTTGACCAGAAGTTGCACTTCCCGCTCAGTCTTAGGGATCAACATCACATCACACTCACCTGCAATACATGGCCAAGGATTGGCGTCCAGTCATCCTGCTGAACTGATGATGTTGATCCTAACCAGGCAGGAAAAAATCATCTAGCTTTCAAATTGAAAAGCATAATATTTCAATGTGGGAAAAACAGTTCAAACAGTGCAAAAGGGCATCTAATGAAAATATATCTCCCTTCCAACAGGTAATGAATCTCTCGTTCTCTCAATCTCTCACATTCCTATACACATGAGGGCACTTCAGAAAGTTCATGAAAAATGGAATTAAAATATATTTATTTTATATATGTGGTGCAGCAGGTTAAAGCCCCTGCTTGCAGTGCTGGCATCTCATATGGGCGCCAGTTTGAGTCCCAGCTACTCTACTTCTGATCCAGCTCTCTGCTATGGCCTGGGAAAGCAGTAGAAGATGGCCCAAGTCCTTAGGCCCCTGCACCTGTGTGGGAGACCAAGAAGAAGCTTCTGGCTCCTGGCTTCGAATCGGCACAGCTCTGGCCATTGTGGTCATTTGGGGAGTGAACCAGTGGCTGGAAGAGCTCTCTCTCTCTCTCTCCTCTCTCTCTCTCTCTGCCTCTGCCTCTGCCTCTACCTCTCTCTGTAACTTTGTCTTTCAAATAAATAAAATAACTTTAAAAATATATGTATTTATTTTTCAATTTTCCATGAGCTTTTTGAAGACCACCCATAGGTGGGTTTCAACTTTTTTGCACCAAAATAAGCTTTAATTTTTAAAGTATTTTTTATTAATAAAGAGAACAGATTAAACACATTCCATAGATACAGTTCCAAGACAACCACACATTCCTCTCTTCTCCCCTCCCAATACCTTTTGCTCGCTCTGCTCTCTTCCTTTTATCAGTTTTTGCATAGGCATAATTATAATCCAACTCTATATTCACAGGCTAATTTGCCACTAACAATAATATATAACAAGTAAAAAGCAGAAGACCACAGTTCTACAGGTGTATGAACAAGGGCTAGAAACGAAAACCCTACCACAAAATACCCATTTCATTCCTATACATTTTTTTGCATTCTATATTAACTGCCACATATTAATTTTAATTCATTTCCATGAATTTTTTTGGATCATCCTCATACAAGGTCTCTATATGTGTCTTTGTTTATTTTAGAAAAGCCCCACCGGCTATCCTATCTATACTACCTGGCATTTTACTCATTTCTCCTATCAATGTATTTTGATGAGGTTCCAAATCAGTGAAACATTCTTTTCATGGTTATGTAGTCCATTGTTCTTTGAATGAATCATACTTTATTACTCTCAGGTAGATACTCCGTGTAGACACTCCATAGTTATCTACTCCTTGGATACTCCATACACATTTATTTAAGCCATCCCTTATTGTTGAACATTTTACTGCTTTTTTTTTTTTTTTTTTTTTTTGACAGGCAGAGTGGACAGTGAGAGAGAGAGAGAGAAACAGAGAGAAAGGTCTTCCTTTGCCGTTGGTTCACCCTGCAATGGCCGCCACGGCTGGCGCGCTGCAGCCGGCACACCGCGCTGATCCGAAGGCAGGAGCCAGATGCTTCTCCTGGTCTCCCATGGGGTGCAGGGCCCAAGCACTTGGGCCATCCTCCACTGCACTTCCAGGCCACAGCAGAGAGCTGGCCTGGAAGAGGGGCAACCGGGACAGAATCCGGTGCCCCGACCGGGACTAGAACCTGGTGTGCCAGCGCCGCAAGGCGGAAGATTAGCCTATTGAGCCGCGGCGACGGCCCATTTTGCTGCTCTTATAAACAAATCTGTGCATAAGACTCTAGGACTGGGTGTGGATAGATTTACAGCAAAAGTTATTTGAAGTGAATTTGTTTGGTCTGATGGGATCCATATCTTTTTTTTTTTTTTTTTTTTTGACAGGCAGAGTGGACAGTGAGAGAGAGAGACAGAGAGAAAGGTCTTCCTTTTCCGTTGGTTCACCCTCCAATGGCCGCCGCGGCCGGCGCGCTGCGGCTGGCGCACCACGCTGATCCGAAGGCAGGAGCCAGGAGCTTTTCCTGGTCTCCCATGGGGTGCAGGGCCCAAGCACCTGGGCCATCCTCCACTGCACTCCCTGGCCACAGCAGAGGGCTGGCCTGGAAGAGGGGCAACCGGGACAGAATCTGGCGCCCCAACCGGGACTAGAACCTGGTGTGCTGGCGCCGCTAGGCGGAGGATTAGCCTAGTGAGCCGCGGCGCCGGCCGGGATCCATATCTTAATTTCACAGATACTGAATAGTTACCTCCCCAAAAGATTGTATGGCGTAAGATTCTGACAAAGGCTGACCCATGTTATGGAGAGAGTTACATATAGAATTGTGCATCTAGAAATCTCAGAATAGCACCTACTGAGGTGAGGTGGACACGCAAGGCTCTCTCACTGGTTCTCTGGCTCTATCCCACATTGTCACCTTTAGCTTTGTGTTAAATGATGGTATTTAAAAAAACAATGAATGGAGGACAAGTGTTTGGTAGAACAGTTAAGATGTCATTTGGGACACTCAAATGGGAGTGTCTGGGTTCAAGTCCCAGAGGGACTCCTGATTTCCGCTTCCTGCTAATGCATACACTGGGAGGTAGCTGGTAACGGCTCAAGTATTGGCTCCCTGTTTCCTGTGTGGGAGCCCCAGATTGAGTTCCTGGTTCCTGCTTTTGGCCTATCCCTGTCCGGGCTGTTGTGGGCATTTAGGCAGTAAATTAGTACATGAAAGGTTTCTCTCTGTTTATGTGGCTCTGCTTTTCAAATGAATAAAAATTAGGAAAATAATTTTAAAAATTAATAAAAAAATAGGTTAAAAGATTTGGTATAAAAAATTCGAAATCCATGCACTGGTTTTTTAGAATATTCATTTCCATGATCTTTTTCAAGACCTCTCATATATATGATTTCAATATTTTTTCACCAAAATAAACTTATCTCTTAATTTCATTTTTCCCATGAACTTTTTGAAGTGTCCCCATATCATCTTAAATCCTGAAAACAAACCTATGAAGCACATATTATTATCCCATTATAAATCACTACATGATATTGGTATTTGGGATCAGTCAAAAAGAAATGAAAATGCGAACATTAAACACGTGCTTGCCGAGATTCTATTTGTAATTGAAAATAGTATGTGTTACTTACACAGAATATTCTAGGATCTTTGTGAAGCGTAAGTCAATTCCATCATTATGCGTCTCTGTAACACTTGAAATGAAAAGATTTAGAAGCAGCACACTTGTACTTTAGTGCTATTTGAGGTTACAAGAGACACAAGAGCATTTCAGTCCAAGCCATTCAGATGATAGTTACGGCTCAGTACAAAGATATGACCTATTCAATTCTCCTTTATTTAAAGAGGGCACAGTGTATGTGACAAAGAAGAGCAAAATGCACGATTAATTCTGAAGTCTGTAAAAAAGGATGTGTTCAGCAGCATTTCCTACTTACTGACTTGTTGAGTGATTAGGAACTTTTTTTTTTTAATGGTGTTATTTATTTGAGAGACAGAGTTACAGAGAGAGGGAGAGACAGAGAGAAAGGTCTTCTACCTGCTGGTTCATTCCCCCAAATGGCCATAATGGCCAGAGATGAGCCAGTCTGAAGCCAAGAGCTTCTTCCAGATCTCCCATGTGGGTAAAAGGGTCCATGCACTTGTACCTTCTTCCACTGCTTTCTCAGGCCATAAGCAGAGAGCTAGATCAGAAAAGGAGCAGTTAGGACATGAACTGGAACCCATATGGGATGCTGGTGCTGCAGGTGGAGGCTTAGACTACTACTCCACAGTGCTGACCCCAGGAACTTTTTTTTAATAAAGGATTTATTTATTTGAAAGGCAGAGTGAAACAGTGGGAGAGACAGAGAGATCTTCCATCCTCTGGTTCACTCTGTAAATGGCCACAACAGCCAGGTCTGTGCCCAGCTGAAGCCAGCAACTCCATGGCAGGAGCCATCATCTCTGCCTTCCCAGGTGCATTAGCAGGAAGCTGAAATGGAAGCCCAGTTCTCTGGTAGGGGGTGTGTGGCCTACCCCATTGCACCTTAAGCTACTATACTACAGCCGGCTCTGGAAAATTTTATGTTGAATTAATATAATTGAATGTTGAAAAGTTCATTGTGCAATCAAAGAAAAACCCATTGTGCATTGATGTGCACCCTATTTCAGAAGGACTGAAGGACAGGAAAGGTTTGATGGAAATAGTTCACAATCCTACAAAATTTTTTCCTCTAAAGTCATCTGTTACTTTCCTCACTTACTACCAGACATGTAAGTTACGGGCTTTGCATCTCATTACTGCACTGTCTTTGTATGCTCTGAGATGATAGGAAGATGGCTAGACTCTAGCCTCTGACTGGTCAAGGGCTCTATATACCTGGCTTTGAGGAGGGAGTCCTTTGGTTTCTCCGGGTTAAGGGGGGATGGACTTGGGGACAGGACGTGTGGATTTGAATCTTGACCCCTTAACGTTGCATCCCTTGCCTTCAGTATCCTCATCTGAAAATAGGGTTGCAACTACCTTATGGAGTTGTTGTGAGGATTAAACGAACTCATCCTGATAAATCAGTTAAACTAGTGCAAGGCTTACCACTTAAAGCAGGTCTTAAATGTTAGCTGCTGTTATTATGTCTCTTTGACATTCAAAGCACTGTGAAGTAAACCAAAACTTAGACATGGGACCGTCCTTGTCACGGAGCAGTCACAACCCTGGTTGATAGGTACAAGGTTACGAGCGTAAGGAACGGAGAGGTTCTTTATGCGTGGGCAATTTCTTGGAGGAAGTGGATTTTTCACAGTGGGGAAAGGCATCCAAACAGAAGCAACTGCTTGTACCCAGCCTTTGTACAGCATTTGTACATTTAACTGATGTTTGCTGAATGTCTGTTATTACCTGCCAGGCAATGTGCTGGTGTTGCCAGTTTTTTTTTTTTTTTTTTTAAAAGCTGACCTATGCCTGCTTGGAACTTACCATTCAGCCAAAAAAAACTTTCTGAATGATATCTTTGTGCCTATCTCCAGGAAGGATGTCCATGGAGAAGAGTTGCAATATTATTTGATTTTGTGCTGTTGGGCATTATATGTGATATAATGGTTGATACAAAATGGAATGAGGGTCCCAACTTGACCTGTA
This sequence comes from Oryctolagus cuniculus, assembly GCF_051225735.1. NCBI lineage: Eukaryota > Metazoa > Chordata > Mammalia > Lagomorpha > Leporidae > Oryctolagus > Oryctolagus cuniculus. The sequence continues at coordinate 11,225,788 of NC_142871.1, forward strand.
AAACAGTACAACAGAACTGGTAATTTTCAGGAATAATTCTAAATAAAATAGAAGAGACTCAAGTTTTCATTATAAACTAAATCAATTTTATATGACAATAATACATCACATTTGGGACAGCATTTTCTTCTATTTGACATCAGTCATTCAACAGGTACTCTTGAGTACGACTACTGTGTTAGGCAGTGGGACTGCAGCATTGAGATAGGGTCCTTGTTCTCGTTCTCGTGTAGGTTGTATTTTGATGGACTGAGTTAGAGAACAAAACAAATAATCAAGTATGTAAAGAAACTACCATACAAGATATACTCTTAAATGAGCCACTTGGAATCTCAAGAGTTGGTATGGACAGTGTGGGACAACCAGTGGTTGATCTAATACAGGAGCAGCAGTGGGTGGGGGTGTATGATTGGTGGTTCGCATGGAGGACAGGCCACAAGAATGAGCAGTATGGGGAAGGAGCAAACCACGGTGGCAGCAGGCAAGGAGGGAAGGTTGTCATACCCTACAGATTGCTCGCATCTGCTTCCAGTATAGATGGCAGGGGGAGTAGTGTGAGGAGCAGCATTAGGCTTTGCTGTCAGTAGCTCAATGAGAGGCTGATTCTTGAGGTATTTAGAATTAGCTCTTGAGGTATTTAGAATTCCTAGGATCCTAGAACCCTGGGGATGTCGATGCAACTTCTTGATACTGTTAAAAGAAATAGAGCCTGTATGAAACAGTTGGTCTGGGGAGGAACCCTTAGCCCTAGAGGACTGAGAACTGGCTGCCATCAACAGTTTGCCCTTGACCCAGTGCTGCACACAATGGGTTGGCTACTGCTGAGTATGATTGGACTCTATTCTCTGCCTGTCTTGTGGATAGAAGATTATTTTCACGTCTTGGACGTTACCTTAATTGTAGCCTAGGCTTTCAAGTCTTAAGGCCCAGGTTGCCTTTGTCTGTCATGGAGATCATGGAGAAGGAACAGCCTTACAAAGGAGCAGAAAAATGCTCCCCGTTAGGACTGGGTGGGAAGATGCTCTTGAAGAAACTTATTCCAAGCTCTTGCAGCTTCTCTGTGCTTTCAAGTCTGGAATATGTTTGTTTTCATTGCTCCCTACTTGCTCATCCAATGAATAAATCATTAACTAAAAAGTTAAATGCAAATAGAGCGATGATGATGTTTCATGTCTAGACCTCCTGATGGCTTCGGTATGACCAATCCTCTGTGACATATGGGGTGCCTTGGGCAGTAGCACCCTGAAGATTTCTCAAACATGCAGCAAAAGCCTCTGGAAACTTGACTTTCATAACCAAAACTTTATGGTTGCTTACATTTGAAATAATGCTTGCTGGCAGCAGGATTGAGGCTTGGGCATGCCAGTGACCTATTTTGTAATGCCGAGCTTACATCCACGACCCTCCCAGGAATTGTAAGTAATGTGAGTGAAGGCAGAGACCGAACACATGAAACAATTCAGAAATAATGTAAAGTCTCAGATAAATTATAACATAATTTGGTGCCTCTTTGAAGATGAAAGTTGTTGCAATACATTGTGCTTTTTAAAGCAGTTTGAATAAACACATCAAGAATTCTAGCTTTTTTGTCTGATTATTGGATCCTTTATTAACATCCCTGGGAAGCTGGTGGGTGGCAGGTGTTTGAGTGTAGGCTGTGCAGACATAGGCAGGCAGGAATGGGCAACTGGGGACTTGGCAGTATCGCTCGGGTCCTGAGTTCTGGGGTCATTCCTGCTACACTGACTGGGCTGTGTATATGATAGGCGTTGTCTCAGGGTTACTGGGAAATAAATATCCAACAGTCACAATGTGTGAATTCTGTATATCCATATAGAGTGAGTGTGTTAAGATGCAGAAATGGCTTTCAAGTAAATTCTGAAGATATATTGGCTTACTAGCCTTTAGGTGCATGAGAGGGGTAGAAGAAAATATAAGGCTATTTCCAGCACAGGCACATTGAGAAACTTCCAAGTGGAATGAGGCCAGGAGTCCTGTCATTCTTAACTTTAGGCCTGAGAGATGACCCTAGTTCTTATTCCAAGCCTTCTCTTAAAAATTTCTGTCTCTATGCATGAATGTGTTTTTCTGTGTTAGGTACACAGGGGAATAAAATGACCAAAATGCAAAATTGCCTGCACTCAAAAGAGATTTCATTTTGCTCAGTAGCTAAGCTTTACAACACCAAGAAACAGCAGGTGCAGGTGAACAATGCCACCCAGGCAGTTGTGGTTACCCGCAGAGGAGCACAACACTTGCAACACACATCTCATCCTCTCTCCTACCCCAGCTCATTCTTGGTCATGTTCTCATGAATGTGCATCATGCTGTTCTCCTGAGTTTGTGTATTTTTGTTGGGAAAATGACTGAATATAGCAATTGAAATGTAAATATAATCCAAGTGGTGAGCAAAAAAGGGAAGGCTTTAAATATTGAGGAGAAATTGAAAATAACAAAATGTTTGAAAAGATATGAGAATGAGAGAGTAGGTAGTAGGTCTAGGGGGATCCTCATCAGAGACAATGCTGGTAAACCGAGGAGGGAGGTGCAAGGAGAATGTCCTGGTGACTGCGTGGGTTATGAAACTACTGCGCTCAGTCCGGACACACCCTTTGTACTCTGCTTTGTGAAGCAGCCCACATTTCTTCTTTGCCCTTTACAAGTGGCTTGTTAGGCTCAGCCAATGGAGGTATCAGAGGGAGACCAGACTCCTGGAGGAGCAGCAGGTGGTTTGTTTCTGGTCTTTTCTTGTGCTCCTGAAACCTGACCCGTGTTACCAGCTTAGAGGTAAAGTAGCAGCTGGTGAGTTTCCCTGGTAGGAAATTTGAGTTCCAGGGGCTCACACCATGGCACAGCAAGCCAAGCTGCCACCTGCAATGCTAGCATCCCATATGAGAGGGCCACGTTTGAGTCCTGGCTATTCCTCTTCTGATCCAGCTCTCTGCAGATGTGCCTGGGAATGCAGTGGAAGATGGCCCCCCTACTTGGGTGTTTGCTGCCCATGTGGTATACCCTGATAGAGCTGTGGGCTCCTAGCTTTGGCCTGGGCCTGTCCCAACCTTTGTAACCATTTGGGGAGTGGATGGAAGATCTCTCTATATTCCCCCACCGCATTCAAATTAATTAATTTATTAATTAAAAAAATAAATCTGAGTTGTAGCTGTGTAGGATCCAACTTCTACCTGCTTGAGACAGAGCCACGGACCAGGCATCAGTGCCCCCAGCAGGATGAGGTCCTCTGGGCTTCTCTGGGACCCTCTTGGTTTGAACTTTGGAAGTCTGTGCTCTGGGAACCAGCATAGCTGTCATGATCCCTCTGGGTCTTGCTTCGTGATGCTCTTCCTTTTTGGTTCTGGTTCATTCTTTTCAAAAACTTTCCCTTGGCCTAGGAGTGGCAGATGCTTCCTGAAGTTGCCTTGGTGTTTCTCCTTCGCCTTCTCAGTCATCCATTACCCATTTAACCAGACCCCTATATTAAGTTCTCATGCTGAAATAACTTGTGTGGCAGTTCTCGGCCGCTTTAAGTGGGTTTTAAAAGCACCTGCAGTAGATTGAAGATGATGAGTTAATGACAGATATAGCAGACTAGCACTTTGTGTCATAAAAGACGGAAACTGGCAAAACCCACAAAAGCTGGATTTCTATTTTAAATCAGTGTAGAAGAAAGAAAAGATGGACAGTGAGCCTAATGAGCCACCTTTGGTATGCAACACCCCATCCGAAAAATTAGGATGTCCTTTCTTTGACCTCATCTTCATAAATCAAAATCCATGATACTTCATACCTAAGTCTACTTGCACCAAGGAAAATTCATGCTATTTGCCACATAATATATTTAAAAATTTATTAGCAATGTACAGTGTTCTAAAGTGTCGTAGCATTGAAACAGTACTGCTGCTTTTTCTCCTTCTTTCTTTTTCAGTGTGTGGTTTAGGACTCAGAAGAGGTTTTGAGTCTCCATCCAGTCCCATTCCTCATGGCCCTGGGTCTTCATTTGGGGTTCTGGGATGAAGGCACTGAGATAAGAATTTAAGTGCAAATAGTTAAACTGAGAGGTGAAGGAAATAAGAGAAGGGAAGTGGAGAAATGAGACAGGGGGAAGGAGACAGCTCACAAAGAGTGTGATAGGGCGGCCACAGCAGTGTGCAGCTGGCACCAGTGCAAACGCATGCTCCGGACTTAGCCTGCTAAGAGGTGAGGGCGCTGGGGTGTTAATCCTCTTCCTCCTGCTAGACATTGGTTAGAGCGCTCCTGGAGGTGCTAAGTACCCAGCACTTGTAATCCTGGACAGGCCAGGAGGGCTTCAGAGTCCAGAGAGACCGTTGACCAACGGAATCCGGGGACAGATTAGTTAAGTGTGGCTCATACGTAATACAGTGTTGAGGGTAAGGGGCAAGGGGAATGTTTTGGAGACATTAATGGTATCTGCTCTATTTTGTTCTTATTGTTACATAAAATTCCATAACATGAAGTCTTGCGAACATACATTCATTGTCACTGGAGAACTCACTGAAATTTCGTTTCTCATCCCATAGTGAGTTTTTAGGGCCCGGAACCTGCAATTCATGTCTTGAGGGGTTTATGTCTGGTAGATACTAGACCCTTCTGTGACATATTTAGAATCAGGGACAGTATTGGAAATAGAGTCCTGAGTTTTTCCAAGTTTGCCTTACAAAATGGCCAAATACTAAACCCTAGATGTCTTTAAAGGGACACGAGTATTATAGTAAATAATATACAATATACTGATTTTCTTCGTTCAGAAGGGGAGGCCCAGGAAAGAGAAGCAAGGGGGAGAATGGAGCCACAGGTTGTGGGGGAAAGTGAGGTAGCAATCCAAATAAAAATGTGGGGGGATCCTTACAGTTCATGGAGGTTGGCATAGCAGTTACAGCAATGCTTGTGATGCCACACCCCGTATCAGAGCATCCTGTCTCCTCTTCCACTTCTGATTTCCTGGTAATGTACACCCTGGGAGGCAGCAGGCAATGACTCAAGTACTTGGGTCCCTGACACCCATGTGGGGAACCTGGATTGAGTTCCTGATTCCTGGTTTTGGCCTGGCCCAGCCCTGGCTGTTGCAGTGAACCAGTGAGCCTGGCTGGGGTAGTGAACCAGAAGATGGGGAGATCTGTCTCTATCTCTCTGCCAATTAAATAAATACACTTTTAGAAAATGGAAGTAAAAGATACATTTATTTTGGTGTAAAAATGTTTTAAAATCCATGCAGCATTCTTTTTTTTTTTTATTTGACAGGCAGAGTTAGACAGTGAGAGAGACAGAAAGAAAGGTCTTCCTTCCGTTGGTTCACCCCCCAAATGACCACTATGGTGGGCGCTGTGCCAATCTGAAGCCAGAAGCCAGGTGCTTCCTCCTAGTCTCCCATGCAGGTACAGGGCCTAAGGACTTGGGCCATCCTCCACTGCCTTCCCACAGCAGAGAGCTGGACTAGAAGAGGAGCAACTGGGACAGAATCCGGTGCCCCAACCAGGACTAGAACCCAGTGTGCCAGCACTGCAGGCAGAGGATTAGCCTAGTGAGCCGCGGTGCCAGCCCTGTGTAGCTTTATTTATTTATTTATTTATTTATTTATTTATTTATTTATTTATTTTTTATTTTTGACAGGCAGAGTGGACAGTGAGAGAGAGAGAGACAGAAAGGTCTTCCTTTGCCATTGGTTCACCCTCTAATGGCCGCTGCGGCCGGCGCACTGCGGCCGGCACATTGCGCTGATCCGAAGGCAGGAGCCAGGTGCTTCTCCTGGTCTCCCATGGGGTGCAGGGCCCAAGCACTTGGGCCATCCTCCACTGCACTCCCTGGCCACAGCAGAGAGCTGGCCTGGAAGAGGGCCAACCAGGACAGAATCTGGCGCCCCGACCAGGACTAGAACCCGGTGTGCTGGCGCCGCTAGGCGGAGGATTAGCCTAGTGAGCCATGGCGCTGGCCTGTGCAGTATTTTTTATAATGCATTGAAATATTTGTAGAATGGACCAAGTGGAATGGATAAGATGATGAATCAGAAAGGCAAGATAAGTGGAAGTTAGACAAGCCATGAGTTCACTAAACATTAAATCACCGCTGTTTTGCACTAATAGAAGGAATTCAGTGGCTTTTGGGCAGGGGGGAGGGATGTTGCACAGTAAACTGCAGGTGAGAACAGATGGCAGCGGGGGTGCGGATGACATCTCTACAGAGAGACTACGAATCCCCACTGAAGCTGAAGTCGGTGTGTTGCTTCCTCCTCCTGCACCTGTATTTCTGTGCCAGGTTTTGTGGTCCCAGGCCTCACTGAAGCTGTCCTTTGAGTTGGGGTACGTGCCTGAAACAGCACCCACAGGGCCCAGCCTCTCCCTGCTGGGTCATTCATTCCTGAGAATATGATGTGTGAATCCCACAGCTCCTGTTTCCTCGCAGTCTGCAGTCAAGCGGCTGAGGGTAGCTTGTACTCCGGTGTCCTGGACTGGATCCTAGAAACACAAGGAGGAAGAATTCAGTTGTTCCCCAGGCAGGATTTGGCACCATCGAAATCCAATGCCTTGTTATGGTTTTTCATTTTCTCTAAATGAGCTTCTTTGTCTCTCAGGTCACCATAAGTGAAAAGTGTCACGTCCTCTGTCCTTGATGCTAACCCTGGGAGAAATTCTGAGGGTGTGTTTGATGGGAACATTCACTGCTAAGCATCTCTCAGCAATGAACTCTCCGTAGTTGAGGGAAATCTGTTTCTGTGGCCAATGCCTAGGTGCTAGGGTTTGACTTGTTTCTTTTCATTTATAATCCAGAGGCTGCATGGGATGTGTTTCAAGTGTCCAGGTTCAAGCTGAGTTTATGTCTTCAGATAAAATTTGAAACAGTTATAGGAGAAAACTAATTGAATTAAAAACCTGGTCGGGGGGCCAGTGTTGTGGCACAATGGGTTAATAAGCCTCTGCTTGGGACGCCAACACCCCTTATTGGAGCAATGGTTTGAGTCCCCACTGATTTGCTTCTGATCCATCTCCCTGCTAATGCGCCCTGGGAAGGCAGCAGATAGCGTGCCAAGTGCGCATGCTCCCGCCACCCACATGAGAGACCCAGAAGGAGTTCTAGGCTCCTGGCTCTGGCCTGGTTCAGCCCAGCCTGTGACAGAAATTGGGGGAGTGAACTAGCAGATGGAAAATCTCTGTCTCTATCTGTCTCTCCATCTGTCTTTTTCTCTCTTTCTTCTTCCCTTTTTCTCTCCTTCTCTCTTCTTCTTCCTCCTTCCCTCCCCCACGTCTTCTCTTCCTCTGTCTTTAAAATAAATAAATCTTAAAAAAAAAAAAAAAAAAAAAACCTGCTAGAATATTGACAGTGACTCAAGATGTCTAAAGCCAAGGATCCAAGAAGGACAACAGTTCCCTTCTCAGAGACTGGTCACATTTGTTTGGAGTGTGTCATAAGCCAATGTAACGACACAAACGTAAACTTCGGTTAGTAATGATCAGGGGCTGGAATAATTGTGCACAGACTCATTTGAGCATTACTAATTCAGGACAGTCTATCTGTGTGGAATTATTTGCATTTATGTTTCTCCTGAGTTACAAAAGAATACCCCCGGGTCCTGCTGGGAGCAGTGTGGGGAATTAAACATACAGCTCTTATTAACAATCCTGTGAATTGTACAGCCTGCTTAATTCCCTGAACACTTTGCCGCAAGTGTTCTCTCTGCCAGTCTCTGCTGTACACACCAACCGCTTCCAGATTGGAAAGCTTCATGGAGTGACATAGCACCGGGAAGCAAGCTACCACGTGGGAGATCCGTCACCCAAAAGGTGAATTTGGAGCCCAGCTTCTTCTTGGGACAAGGCCAAATGAAAAAGCCTGAGGAGGTGAGAGGTGACCGGTGGTGTGGTTCAGCTTGACATTTTGGATTTTCTTTAAGGGAAGCTTTCGTCACTGACGCGGGCTCACTCAGTGTAAAAATGTGGTCGGCCTGGTGTGGCATGAACAGCCCAACACTGACAACAAAGGCAACGACACAGAGAAAAGTATGGCCTTGGATGCTGGGCAGACTAAATTCTAAATTCCTGGCTGATGGACCTGGGAGGTGGTATTTATGCTGTTACGCTCTGGTTTCTACCATTGCAATACCAGTGTGATTTACCTCATGATGATGCTAAAAGCATCTACAGCATAGGAATGACAGCATATGACACAGGAATACCTAGTCATAGGAAGTGCTCAAGAAACTCTGCCTTCTGTTTTTAATGCTCTTCCACTCTAGGGATTAATCCGTTTTAGAAACAATTTCATCAGAACTGGCAGTTGTTGCAAATCAATGATGGGCAGATTGCCTGGATTTGGGATTGAAGGCAATTTAATTCCAGTGTCTCCACCGTTTGCTGTGTCTAGCTCTAAATTTAGACCATAAAAGGTGCATTGCCCTCAGCAGCCAGCTGTTGTCACCTCCACCTGAATGCCGATGTCCCCTCATCTATTGACACAAGAAGAAAGTAAATAAGGTGACGTCCTCCGAATTTTCTTTACGCTAAACATGTAATTAGCCACTTACCCATGATGAGTCAAATTTAATTTCAGCTAAGTGAAAAGGAATGCTGATTAGATTTATTTTATTATCTGTTTACTTTCTGGGAAGAGGGCAGCTGGATAAAATGTCTTTTGGAGCTGTAGCATTTCTCACTTCCTGTAGTGCTTACCGATGAAATATGCCAACAAACTTGCAGGAATTGCACATACAAATGCAAATAACAGTTTTATTGGCCTTTCCCTCCTTTTTATTTGTTAGAGTGAAGGTTAGCATGGCTGGAGCTTCTGTCTGCCCAACTCTGGAGGCAGGGCAGTGCAGGGGGAGCCTGGGAGGCGGCAGGTGGGGAGGAGGTGTACAAGGCCATCCCTGGGCCGTGCTGCTCAATGGTCACTACTTGAAGGGCCCTGTGCTCCTGCTCTCCTCTGTCTCAGCTCAGGGACTCTCCTCCCCCTGAGCAGCGAGGAGTCCCAACCTGGGCCGCTTTTCCAGATTGCTCTGCCCAGGACTCCTGGAAGCTCTCAAATCACTGCTCTCACAGCCCTCATTTCATCAAGACCCCATTTCCTAAGGGCCCTATCCTCAAATAACACTCGGAAGGAAAGACATAGGATAAATTCCTGTGAAGCTTTTAGTAAATAATAGTGACTTCATGCATTTCCTCACTAATGTGGGATTTTTATAAAGTGGAGCCTTTGAGTGCCAGTGTCTTAACCTTAAGAAATGAATCACAAGTGGTGAGATTTCAGCGAGAACCAATTGCCCTTCAAATCCAGTCCCAGCCCAGCCCCAACCTTCCCTGTGCCTGGGAGGCACATGTGTGGCCTCTGTGCTGACAGGTACATGGTCTAATTCTATGAAGCTCAGGTGCTAAAAGTGAATGAGGCAAACTTTGGTATAACGTGAGGAAGAATTAATTTTTAAACCTGTGCGTTTGGACCAGGATGCTTTGTGAGGTCATAGGTTCCAAGTCTTTGAAAGCATGTAAGCAATGCTCAGAAAGATCCCTAAGAAAAATATTGCAGAGGCAATTCGCACCTAACTACATCAGGCAGGATCGGCCCAGGGAGCCCAAACCTGCTCTTCGCAGTCTCGAGCAGGGAGATTTACTTTGCATGGGGCCCTGGTGACGCTGGTCACAGAGGCGATCTGGAGACTTGAATGAAGAAGCATCTACCACTCTTAGGGCTGGAGGGACCAAGGGAACAGGTGCAGTTCCTAGACACAGGACTGGGGACCTGAAGGCCTGTACTAGAACCATGGTGGGGCTGTCCAGGAGAAACCAGGGCCGAGAGACAGGTATTATCTGAGCTTGGGGCCTCAGAGGAGATGTAGCATCTACTAGTGCCTCCTACTGACCTTGAGACAGGAGAGACAACACCTTGGTCTTTCTCATCCTCCTGCCTGCCTTCCAGTATCCTGCCATGCTTGCTTTCAGCTCCTCCCTGCTGTGGGTCTGTTAGCAATGCACCCCGGGCAGTGGGTAGAGGCTGGGGAATGGCGGTATCTAGGCGTAATCTAGCTGCTGGTCTGCACAGCGGTCATTTGGACCAGAGAAGCTCTAGATCTCAAATCTGACAAGCAAGGAAAACCTACCCCCTACAATTGTATTGTCTTAAGACACCCCTGACTGCAAGTAGCCAGGACTGTCAAATGTTTAGAAGGTGAGTCTGCAAACTCCCCCCTTTTTATCAGGAATAGTTCTGCACCACTTGGTAGAATATGCCTGTGCTTGGTAGAATATTCTCCTTGCGTGCTGTGCCAGAGGCTACAACGTAGAGATGGGACTCGTGGGGGACTTTCCTCCCTTCTTCTTGGTTTCCTGGTCACAGCACGTGAATAGAAAGGCTTTGACCACTGTCTTTTGTTCTCAACTAAAATTATTGGCTCACATTTAGAGGACTTGAGAAGGGCAGTCCCCATGGCAGGCTTTAAACACATTTGGACAGCACTGTCGGTAACAGCTGTCCTTGGTGCCTGAGCAGGGGGCCCTGGGGTGAACTTGGGGTGTGTGGGGTGTGTGCAGAGCTCTGGCAGCTCCCACTGACCCTTCAAGATGGCTCTGGTCTGCCCTTCTTCTCCCAGTCTTGGCTGTTTGTTGGAAACGTGGTGTCCAGGTGCTCTTCTCTTTCTAGACGCAGCCAGCCGGGGTTGGCTTTGCTGCAGCCTGGCAGGACTTCCTTTAGGGCTGACAATCAGCAGGAGATGAAAGCAGCTCTTCCTTTTAAAGTGGTGGCACTGGGCAGAGTTTCAGAACCGGAGTGTGCTTTGCAGAGCTGCCATCAATCTGCCCACGGCTACGACTTTGAAAAGAGATGCGTTTTAACCTTGAAAGTCGCTGAGGATGGTGACGGGGTGCTGGTGGGAGCCACCAGACGTGTTGGTTCCTTGACCCTGAGGGCCTTTGTGGCTCATCTCCTGGCCACCCTATGCATTGCACCTGCTTCTGGACCCCTGAACTTGGAGTCGAGAAGTGAAGCTGTAGAACTGGAGATGACTGAGTCTGAATAGTGTGTCCAAACGCTGTTAGAATCACAGACTGTTTAACTTGACTGGGCTTCAGGTGTGACGTTTGTCACTTCCTTTTGAAAGAAAGATTTACTGCTGAATGAAACTGATCTCAAATGTGTGGGACGGTGCTTCAGAACACATGGAAGATGCATAGAAAAAACTGAGTTTTGTTACCTCACCTAGGGATCTGCCTTTGTTATTCTATACATGCAGTCACTTCCAGGCATGGTTAGGGTTGACTTCTGCGTATTCCGTCCTGTGTTTAAATGTGAAGGGATGAGCAGCAGATGCAGGGTGTGCACGCTGCTCCTTCCGGCTGCGGCCTTTCTCAACTTGCTGTTAGAAAAGCAGAGCACAAACAGCTTCCTTGTTTGGACAAGTATTACAGCTGTGAATAAATATTTTGCTAGCACCTTATACATTCATAGGGCTGAACAGTGGACACAGTCGTGCCCTAAGAGAAAAAAAAAAACCACAAAATCTGTCACCCTGGGAATGGACAACTTCCTTTTGTCTGCAGTTGCTACTCGTTTTGGTGGCTACATGGGCATTCTCATTTCTGTTACTTTTAACAAGGGGATGCATGTCTACCTCTGGGAAGGTGACCAGATGCCTCCTAGGCTAAGGGGGGAAGCTAAGCTTGAATTTAGGTTCAGAGTCCTGTCTTTTCCATGTCAATTCATTTGAGTTCCAATTCCAGGTGAATAATGTTGATAATAGGTCCTCACCTATTAGCTGGTAAGTCAGGTGAAGGGTTTCAAATACAATGTAGCTGTGATCAAAAATCATTCAAGCAACACGTTACACATGTACTTGCCTTTCAAAACAGAGGTTATGGAACATGTCTTAACACTTCCTAAAAAATGTGTTGTAGACCCTGTGGTTGTCATTCCATCCAGTGGCTTTGTTTCAGGGGGTGACTCCAGGGACTTTCTCAGGTACCTCACTTGTCATAGGGAATCCCTTCCTTCTTTGGGCAAACACGTATGGGGCACTTGCTACGTTCGAGGCAGTGTGGATACAGAGACATAGCAGTGTGATCGCTGCCCTCAAAACTGCTGAAGGTGGTGAGGAACCAGACACACATGTAGGATCTATAGTCAATTCCGTGTTGCAAGTGGAACAAATATGTAACGGGAGGCCCTCGTGCAGGGTAGGGGCCAGCATTTGATTTGGGTCTTAGAGGATGAATGATTGATGACCAGAGAGCAGAGGAAAGGCATTCGAGGCACCAAGGACGGCGTGGGAAGACACAGCCTGTGTGTGGAAGTCAGTTTCTGGAGGGGTGGCCTCACTTGGGATTCTGGGAAAATGAGGCTAGAAGCCATCCCATGCCCCCAAGACTCCAAGATGGTTTTGCATCTCTGCTGTCATTCTGCCGGCCTGTTTTCTTTCCTTTCTTCCTTCACTTTTTGTTGACTGTGCGACCAGATAACCACACTTGTCAGGATAGCATTTAAAGTAAAAGTAATCAGGTTCCAGGGAGGGCTCTGGTGCATCTGTTCTGGCTGTATAGAAACCTCATTTGCCTACTGGCTGGTGGAGGATGGCAGTGGTGACCTTCAGAAGAACTGGGTTTTTCTGTAACGGTTTCTCCTAAGGCCAGAGAGACACTGAGAGTTAAAAGGGAACTCACCCTCATGACAGAGGATGAGGGAGCCAGTGTTTGCAGTGTGTCGGACTATCTTTCTGTGAAGGGTGCTGCAGGATGCAGGAACATCATTGTTTTCCTGCAAAGATGGATGTTGGCACCGTTCTTTGAAATAAATCACATCCGCTCCCATCCACATTCTTCCAACTGGACCAACTCTGTGCTTTGATTCTTGGAAAATAACTTCCTCACTGCAGATTTAAGACCTTGATAGGAATCAAAGCATCAGAGAAATGTATCATAAAAATAAGCAACATCAATAGAGCAAGGAGCAAGAACCACCTCCACCGTGAGCTGCAGCTAGTGAGAGGGCACGAAACAGAAGATTGACATCAACATACAAACACACACCCTGATGAGTCTGGCCTTGAAGTTCAGTGGGAGAGTTGTAGCCTGTTTCAGCAAGAATGAACACGGGCTTTGAAAGAAAAAAGCTTTGCGGACATAACCCCCCAGTGCATGGCAGTCAGCCTCCAAGGAGCCACACTGTCAGTTTAACTGACCCCATCGCTGTTTCTTACTGCTGCAGCTTAGGCGGCCAGGTTCAAACAAGGTTGAGTGTCTGGCTTCCTGGCAGGGACTGTCTTTTCTGCAGTCCCCAACAAGCGGAGTGCAAGTGCACCACTTGTATTCTGCAGCTCGCTCTCCCTCCAGGGCCTTAGCCTTCCCTGCAGTGTGCCTGAGGACCCCAGGTTCCCTGATCCTGCTTGCCTAGCAGGAGTGGGGGTGCCCTTGGGTCAGAGCCATGCACATTAACTATTGAGGCAGCATTTATTATTCATGATTGTGCTGACGTTTTATTTAGAGAACAGCCATTTCCTGTATGCTACCTACATGACATTGTGCTAGGTGCTACTGAGAAATTAAAAAGGAAAAGGCACAATTATTTTCGAAGATGATGTTATAGTCCTGTAGGAAGGGAAGTGTATGAATGTGAAGATCAACCTAGCCCATGCTTCCTGGTTGAATAGGGCCTGGACTTCTCTGAGAGAGCTCGCTAGGTGGGACATTCTACCCCAATGGCAGAGGAGGAGAGAGAGGGTAGGCGTCATGGGAGTGGGGTCTGTGTACTCATGTGGAGCTTTGTCTTTAGAAGGACCTCAGGCTTAATTTACACCCTATTGTCTTGAGTTCCTAAAATTTTTGAACAACGGGTCTCATGTGTTTATTTTGCAGTGTGGCCCCCAAAGTGGGGCAGAACCAGGACCAAATGTATGTGGCCTGGCTTGTCGTGAGGCATCAAAGTGCAGGAGCAGCAATAGATTGGCTTGGCTGAGCTTCAGAGCCCAGTGTAGGAAGTGTGGGAAGGCAGAGGGGCGGCTGAGGGAAGACAGGCCCCTAAGTGGGATTTCAGGAAGGACGTGCAAAGCTCGACCAACACTTCCCTGTTAGGTATTTGCACGCAACTCAGGTTAGCCTAGAATGTCCCAGGGGGCAGATGCGGTGGGAATAGGCTTAAGTATTTCCCTTCTGGCTCCACCACTGTTACTGAGTGGAGCCATCCACCCCTCCGCTCCACTGCTGCTTGTACATTAGTGTTTGGAGCCAGGCTTTCTGGGACTTTCCCCGAGGACACTCATGCCAAACATCCTGGGAACCCTTTGCCCACTGTCACCAGTCTTTTTCCAGGAAGAGTTGGGTAGACCAAACTTCATTGCATTAAATTTATGAGGTGTGAGGCTCAAATAACCCATATAGAATTTTATGTTGTTTCAAGATGTCTAATTGAGATTGAAATTCATCTGGTTAAATTCCAAATGAACTGACTCCCCTAACGTCTCTCCCAAGTTCATTCTCAGGTTAGCTATGATCGTGGTTAATGTTCTGAGGCAGGGTCGGGAGTGCCAGGTAAAGGGGCTTCGTAAGCCCCAGTTCCGTTTGATGTTTTTAAGTGAAAGGGTGAATGAAGTCATTAGTCTGAGCCACCTTTCTGGAGCTGTGTGCTGGGAGGATTGCACCTGGCATCCAGGATCACGAAATGGGAGCTGGAGACTAAACCTCTGATGATGCCTTTTGGGTGGCTTCCTTGGTTGCCAACTCCTTTCTCTTCACCCCTTCCTCTCATCTGGAGATGTTGTCAGGATCAGCTGTGAATTGCACTGTGCTCTTGGAAAGCAATGCATCACATAAACCAGAGGCATTTTCTTTAACTATGCTAAATCTTGGGCAGAATTTCATAGAGCCACGTTCGTTAGCTTCTCAAAACATGTTCAGATTCCTTAGCCATTGTTGAAGAAAGCCCATCACCTTGAGTCTCTGTCCAGTGTATTCTTTTCCTCTCATTCATTCTCCTAGGTTACTTCATGCTACATCTTGAGGATCTCAAAATTAGTCCTAAGTGGTGGTTGCCCATGGGTGTCAGGGACTGTTTTACAAGGGGAGAGCGAGGCTCAGGGAGTGACTGAAGCGCTGGACGAGGTTGTCTCATGGCACTGCATCCTATTCTGGTCACTATTAAATCTGCCCTCTGCCTATGTGAAATTACCTGGTGATGTAAGTGGATTTCTGTAAGTAGCAAGAGAGCCTAAACCGATGGAACTCTTAAATTAGCCAGGTCGTTTTCTTATCACACTTTATAGTCTACCATAATTAAATCCACAGCAAATGCCAGGAAGAGTTCACCTGATAAAACCTTCTTAAGTCCTCAAGGGTCGGGTTGTAGAGCACCATCTTTACTGTCAGGCGGATCATTAACTCACAACCAACCACGCGGTGGAATGAATCGCCTCTTGGAGACTAACTTGGTGAACCGGCATCTCCAAGGGAGATGCTACGTGCTTGTTAGAAATGCCAACAAGAAACCACCTTTCCTTCTAGACTCATTGCTAGCAACAGCAGGGGTGTCGGTGGGTGATTTATGAAAACCGGCCCCCAGTTACAAACTCTTTGGCATTAATTGTGACGGCACATGGTTTCCATAAAGGAAGAGGCCATGGGCCTGAAGAAACGGCTGTCAGTTGTGAGACCTGTAACTAGTGGTCACGTAAATAAGGGATTCACTGTGGTACTGCGTTCAGTATCCCTTCCTTGGAGGAAGGCTCAAGTGCTCTGGCAAAAACTGGTTCCAGCTGACCCAGATGGGGGCCATCAGGAAGTTCTTTGTGGCCAATGGGCCCTTCCAAGGATACTTTCCAAACCAAAGTCTTTCCTCAGTTGAGTTCCTGGCCGTGGCTTCTCCTGGATCTCTGTAGTCACACTCTGCAGGCCTCTATTCAAGGCTGTCTTCTCAGAACCCACCTGGGCCTCCTCTCCAAGGCAGTGCCTAGTCTTCACCTGGACTTGGGCAATGCAGAAGCCGTGATGGTCTGGGATGCTGCTATTGCAGCTGTGCCGTCTGTCCAGGCTCCCCTTCACTCACGGCTGTGGCTGTGCGAGAGGAAGAACTGTGCTCTGTTTCCCTGTTAGGAGACTGCGAAGAACTCAGGCTGAGCGTGGCGACTGTCGTCTGTTGCTGCTAGTGTTTCATGTAGGAATTCATCGTTGGAATTTCCTGGGAGAATCTCATTATACCAAGTCACAGGTCCCAGGAAAAGTTGGTCACAAAGTTGGGAAAACTGGAAAGAAAGAATTCTTCCGTGAGAATGAGCGTTTCAGGTGACACAGAGACTGTTAGATTCTAGGAAATCCACTGATGCCAAGCAGAAAGCAAGAGCAGAACACATGAAGACCCAGACTCACATGTAAGAGTCAACATCCTGGAAACGGGGAGAACAGCTGGAGGGAACTGGTCAGGCCTGATCGGTTCTCTGGCTGTGGCTGTTGCTCTGTTGTAAGTGTGTGTGTGTGGTGCTGTCTGCTTTTAATGGCGACTCCTTCTTGAAAAGAAAACTGAATATGTTTATATGCATAGGATATTTTATACAAATCCTATGAGTGGTGTTCCAATAAATAACATGTTTTCGAAGCAAAATAAGCCCTTAAATTGGCCATTTAGACACATGATTCTGTTTAGGAGATGTAAATGCTACATTATTTGCATAAATTCAGTAATATTTGCTAGCACTTTCTAGTGTTTGAGATGCTCATAAATTTAATATTTCTTGTATTTCTTAGCTGCCCATTACAATGAGTAAAGATTAGAAAGAATGTTGAAGTATTTTAAAAATAACAAAACAATTTCCAGAACTTGCCAGAATTCCCAAGAATTCCAGATTTCCATTCCTGAATCTCAGAGTAATATCTATCAGTTATCTGGGAAGACAAAGCTGTTTAACAAATCACTCCAAACGCTAGTTGCTGAAAGAAGCGCCAGCTCTTGACCCATCGCAGGTTTCTGGGTTGGCTGAGCTCAGCCGGGCAGGACGCCGGCAGCTCATGACGATGCTGCAGCTGCTGTCACCCGGGGCAGTTTGGGCTGGAACCTGCGAGATGACTCACTCACACGGCTGGGGGCAGATGATGACTGTCAGCTGGGAGCTCCTCCTTGGTTTGTGGCCCCCGTTTTCTTCACCGTGCCCACTGCATGTGGCGTGAGCATTTTGGAGCCTGGAAACTGGGCTCTGAGAGGGGGTGTCCCCGGAGTCATCTTTCTAAGAAGGAAAGAGAAGCCAGTGTTCTTGTAAGAGCTGGGTTTTGAGGCCTCGGAATGTCACTAATGCCTCTTTTGGTTAGTTAATGCAGTCACGGAGCTATGCCTCACACAGGGAGTAACAATGCTCTGTCTCCTGATGTGAGGAGTTACATATAGAATGGGTCTTCAAAGGTTCATGGAAGATGCATATTATGAAATGACCATCCATGGGTTTCAATGGTTTTGCATCAAAAATAAACTTATCTTTAAATTCTATTTTTCCATGAACTCTCTGAAATATGTAGGTATAGAAAGGGAAGCGGTCTGGGGGCCATTTTTGGAGACCGCCTGCTATCGTGTGTCCTTGGTTAAAACAACTCATGCCACTCTCACGCTCCTAAGATTCCCCTAGTGCAGTGTCTGCTCACTTTATGTCTGCGAAGGCTGGGATGTCCAAGGTGTCACTCACACAATGACACCTCAGTTCGTAGGGCTCGACTCTGGTCGTTTCTCAGAATCTTGGTTTCTCTGCCAGTTGATTCCTTAATTCTCTTAAGGCCTTTCCTCTGTATGACCTCTTCACCTGGGTGAGCAGACATCTTACCTGGAAGGCCAGACTTCCTAAGAGACAGCAGCCTAAGACAACCGGGCTGCCTCTGCTTATGCCACCATTGCCCATTTCCTATTGGCTAAAGCTAGTATCATGGGCACTGAGATCCATGAAGCCTGTCCACAGGGGAGGGCTCCATAAAAGTGGGAGGAGTGTTTCATTAGGGACCACCCAATTAAAAGTCAGCTGTGGTATGAATGAGTGAATAAATACACTACCAGTTCATTCCTAGTTCATTCACTTCTAAACCTGACCAAGCTTCCGTGTCAGTCTGATGTGCCCCACCCACCTCACAGGCCCTGGGCTGTCTGCCTTGGCTCGGGACCATCCCGTGGAGACCAAGGGGCCCCTGAAGACGTACTTATTCCTTGAAGTGAATCACTTATTGCCTTCCTCTACTCCTGCCTTTCTCCCAGGTCTTTTTTACTTATTACGTTTTAGAATTTTCTGAACACTCAGGGTCTCTGAAAGTCATTGATTACAACCTATTTTATCACTACCCACCCTATCCCCTGTCTCCCCATAGTTGTTATTCGCCTCTACTAGCTGGGAGAGATTAGCTTCTAAAATTTTATAAAAGTGCTTCTTAAGTGTGTGTGTGTGTGTGTGTGTGTATGTGTGATTTCATGATTTATTTTCATTTCCAGATCTTTTTGAATAGACACTACTTAACAGAAAGCCTGGTAGAAACTAGCCCAATTAGACTTTAGATTTAGTTACACACACACACACACACACACACAATCTACCCTAAACCCAGAACTTCTATTCCCTGCTTTCTGGAACTGCTCTTTGCAGAAGGGCCAGCCCAATATTTCATTTCTGTATTGGAGCCGTGGCCCCTTTGGTGCTTCTTTGCTGTGCTTAAACTTTGGCCACTCTCCTGTAGACTTCAGCTCAAAAGCCAATTTGAGATAGGGATTTGCTCACTGGGACATGAAATCCCAAGGGATGAACTGCCATCACCCAGATCATTTTAATTGTAATACAAATCGTAATCTCACAGGGTGGTTGGTTTCTGGACTCTCTTTGACTTTTTAAATGTTTTAGAAGCGTAAGTAATGGCAACAAGTCATAAATAGAGAAAGCTGTTCACGAAGTAGAACCAAGCAGTAATGATGACATTAAGCAGAGAGATGTGGATGAGCATTCGTTTTCTTTTATCGCATCCAGCAAAATCCTTTTAAGAGAAATTTTGAGCTTTGTTATCCTGGAAAACATAGCTGCTTATAGGGAAAGATGAGATCATGTTTTTCTACTGTAGTGAGGAAACTCAATTATTAGAAATTCCAGACTTTCTAGGGGACTCTGACTCATGTGTTGAGACCGCATTTTACCCAGCAAACCCTAACATTCACACAGCCATGTCTCTCTCTCTCTTACTCGCTCTCAGCCAAAGCACCCAGCACAACACGATGCTGGCAACTGTGCGAGTGTTTTTCTTAGAGTAGAATTCTGGGTGAGTCCCCGCCTTATTTCTTTGACCTCCCACTCACATTTCCAGCCGCTGGCAAGCCTCACAGATGGAGGCCGAGAGTGTACATGGATATTCCTTACAGCCCCAGCTAATGGATTCATTGAATATAGAGCCACACTGTCTGATCAAGGGCGAAAGTTTTGATCGTGACTTTGGGTCTACCTTAGGCCCTTCTCATTACTGTCAATAAAAACTTAGATGCTGCATACTTCAGTTGAACCCTAGACACTGATTAATCTTTCTTAGTGGCCACAGTCCTTCGTTTATTTGTTCAGACCTTCCAAAAATCTTTCTTATGTCTCTGGCGCTGCACGGAAAGTATTGCAGGGACCAAAAATCCCACTCTTTGTGTGTTTTCTTCCGTGGTGAGACTATAGCCCGGATACACGATAAATAAGTATCAACTAGAATACACTGTTGTATAACATTAGTAGCATAATGAGCTGGTGATAGAAGCTATGAAAAGGGTTCAGCAGGGACTGGGGTAAGGAGTACCAGGAACAAGGACTATGTTTTGAGTGAGTGGTCTAGGAAGGCTTCATTGACAAGGTGACTTAACAAAGCCGTGTGGCTCTCTGGAGAAAGAGTGTTTTGGGAAGGGAAGACAGCAAGTGCAAATGTTTTGAGGTGGAAGTGTGGCTGGGGTGTTAGCTCAAAAAGTGGGAGCAGAGTGAGTAGGATGAGACGAGGAGAAGGTGAGGGAAAACACGGCAGGGTGCTGGGCTGAGGGGGGCCTGGAAGGACGCTGCAGACACTGGGTTCTGTGGAGCGAGGTGGATAGTCAGTCACTGGAGGCTTTGCATAGATGAGGGATGTGAGTTAGCTTTAAAGTGCCACCCTGACTGCTGGCCTGAGAACAGCAGAGTGGGGCTCCAGGTGGAAGTGGGAGCACCAGTTCAGGGCCTGTGGTGACAGTCCGGGGGAAGGGCTGTGCTGGTTAGCAGTGGGGGTGGGGACGTGGGCGGCAGGATGAGAGAATGAAGACTCAGGGTGACTTCCTGGAAGTTGGAGGGCTCTGGGGGCTCAGGCTTGGGGAAGAGTTGCTTGCTTTCTAGCGCTCAGTTTGGAGCTCTAGAGCCTTAGACCAAAGGCTCTTAGACCCCAGGACAGATGGTGAACACCCCTGGACCGGCGAGTATGGAGCTGGATGTGCCTGTTGGAGACAGAAATCTTACCCATTTTCAAGCTCCGGGCCCCCTGAAGACCTCTTTCCCAGCCTAGTTTTTGGAACCCCTAATCGCTCTGCCTAATCCGGGACACTGGTTTTGATCTCATCACACCCTCACATTCGTTGCAGACCTGGTTCCTGGCTCGCATCTTCTGCTGTACCCCAACTCCTGTGACTATTCTGGGCAACCTCAGCATCCGGGTCAGTGGTCCACACTGCATCCTTCTCTTTTTCATACGTTGAGTTCCCACCCATTCCCATGGCTGCACCTCAGATTCCTGTACCTTAACAACATTCTTTTAAAGATTTATTATTTTTACTTGAAAGGCAGAGTTACAGAGAGGTAGAGGCAGAGAGAGAGAGAGGGAGAGAGACATCTTCCATCTGCTCATTCACTTCCTAATTGGCCACAATGGCTGGAGCTGTGCCAATCCAAAACCAGGAGCCAGGAGCTTCTTCTGGTCCTCCCACGCAGGTGCAGGGGCCCAAGGACTTAGGCCAACTTCTTCTGCTTTTCCAGGCCATAGCAGAGAGCTGGATCGGAAGTGGAGCAGCTGGGACTTGAACCAGCACCTATCTGGGATGCTGGCAGTGCAGGCATCGGCTTTACCCACTACGTCACAGCATTGACCTCAATCTTAACAACTTAAAACACGCCTGACAAACCTCATGTGCTAATGCCCAGACCCAGACCCCTACCGCACACTTCTCCCCTTCCAGCTTCACTGTTCAAGGAGTTCCACAATCCCTTCCGACTGCTTCGTTAATGAATCATCTCCCAGCTTCCCTGTGTTTTTTTTTTTTTTTTTTTTTTTTTTTTTGGTCCATTTGGGCTCCCTGCCCAGCTAGGATTACTTACTGACTCACGGACATCTGCTTCCTTTAGGCTGTCCCATCCTTTTCTAAAGCCTATAACTTAAAGCAGGTTAATAACACCAGGGAGCTTTAAAAATAACCCCCACTTGGACCCCAGTGGAGATCAGCTGGGCAGAGTCTTGGGGGAAAGGGTGTCATAGTTTTGAAAAGCTCCTGGGGCCTGTGCTGGGGCGCAGTGGGTTAAAGCCCTGGCCTGAAGCGCTGGCATCCCAGCTGGGCGCTGGTTCTACTGCTGGCTGCTCCTTTTCTGATCCAGCCCTCTGCTATGACCTGGGAAAGCAAGTCCTTGGGCCCCTGCACTCACGTGGGAGACCAGAAAGAAGCTCCTGGCTTCGGATCGGCACAGCTCCGGCCGTTGCGGCCATCTGGGGAGTGAGCCAGCAGCTGGAAGACCTCTTTCTCTGTCTCTACCTCTCTCTTTAACTCTTTCACATAAATAAAGTAATCTTTTAAAAAAAAGCTCCCAGTAGTTCTGGTGTTTGGTCAGGCTTGAGAATATCTGCACCATGAACCCAGCTGTCCGACTGGCCCTGCTTGCATCTGAGACAGAGTCCCTGGAGGAAACCACAGCCAGAAAGACCGGGCGTCCTCATATTCTTCCTCTCGGACCTCACTAAGCTTCCCAGAAGGCACTTCTCTGCAAGCTCACTGTACCCCTCTGAGATGTCTATCTTAGGCTTCTGCTGTCTTCTCCGATCTCCTACGCCCATCCTCCTCTCGCCAATACAATGCAGCAAGTGACCATACCTCCCTGTCTCCCTCTCATCCATGGACATGCAGAGGCTTTCCCTCCTTGGAAAGCAGAAACTGTTCCATGGGGCTGCCTCGTCTCCCTGCGTCGTCTCCTTCCAAGGGCTGAGTGTGATCTCGATTCACACGTATCACAGTTACTCTGCACCCTCATTTGTGTTGTTGCTTCTTGTCTCTGTCCCATGAGACTGTGAACTCCATGGATAGGGTGCTCCTGTTGTTTATTTACCAGTGTAAACTTCACTTAGCCCACGGTTTAGCTTGGTATAGCAATGAGGAGGCACTCCCATATTCACTGTGTGGATTAATAAGCCAAGCCTTGTGCCCAAGTAAGAAGTAAATCATGTCATCCCCAGTTTAGGTGTCTACAAAGAGGTAAGATTCCAGTCTTCCCCAGCCATTTTGCTTTGTAAAGGCTTGAACTGAAGCAGGTCGGAACATCCTCCTTAACACACAGATGGTGCGTTGTAGAGGAAGGACCAGAATTGCTGCCTTATGGCTAACTACAATGAGTACATGAACTGAGTGGTAGTTGCCATTGTCTAGCTGGTTTTGGTGCAGGGTCTTACTGTTAGGGCAGTGCTGTTGCTGGGCTGGGGCCAGTGTCTGTGTTGGCTTTTTGTCCTCAGCATGGGCTGATAGGGATGGGGACAGCCCCAGGAAGCAGCGACGTGGAAAGAGGCCAGCCCTGCAGAGCACAGAACTGAATTGTTCTCACCTGTGCATTTGATACTTTTCATTGCAAAAACCTCTTATTAAAAGCACTTTGCTAAAAATAAAGTTTCTACGATACCGAGGAACTTTAAGTGGAAAAGCACTTATAAGGACTTACACTGTGCTTGTCACTGGATAATCACAGGCGTTTTGACAAAGGTACCATTTAAGCAAGAAACAGGAGAAAGAGAAACGAAGATATCTTCTTCTTCCATGTTAAATGGTGAAAAACAAAACCAAACAGAAATCCTGGGCTGACTCATGCAAAGACTGTTCCAGAAGGGAGTGTCTGGGCCTGTGAAGTGACTGACAGGTCAGGGACAGTCCCCAGATGTAGACTTGCTGCACAGTGATGCCTGTCAGTCTTACCTCGGACAACATAACTGGAGGCGTGATCAGTTGTTCGTAGATGGACTCTCCTGTGTGCATGTAAGCTCACAGAGGACTGTGGGAAGTGGCAGGTCTGTCTACCCAGTTCTCAACCCAGTGGGCGTCCTCATGGCAGTCCCTCACAGCACCCAAGTCCTGGTTTACCAGGGCTGTGGGACTCTCAGTGCCACACAGAGAGAGTTCCCGGAAAGCCGGGTGCCTTTCCGTCTCAGCACTGGTATTTACCGGGAAATGGCTCTTTTGTCTCCATGACAGGAAAAGTCTTTTTGTCTCTGTCTGTAGGAAGGAGAGCTATGAATCCAGACTCTACTTCCTGTTCTCTTTAGCGCTGGACTTGGTTGCAGACACTCTGCCTCTGAAGCAGTGTGGGGTGACCGACCACCTGCACACCCCAGCCATTCTTGCAGCTGTTACCGTGAATCTGAGACTGGCTGCTCCGCTTCCCAGCTGATCCCTTCTGCTATTTCTACAGACTTTGTTGCACCCACCCAGGGACTTTCCCTGCGGGGAGGATGATTGCAATTTTATACGGTCCAAGCCGTGGTGGCTCATGCCTCCTTTTTACCTATCTGGAGTGAGGACATTCATTATCTCCACTAGTTTGCCTCTGCCTGTGTGTTCTATGGGGAAGTCACTTAAACTCTCATTCTTTATTTCCACCTTTGTAAATGAAGATGTGGGATTTCCTATGCTTAACCTGTGTCAACTAATAATATTTGGGGATTCCAACGTTCTCTGTAAGAATGGGTAATAAATAGGACACGAAATGCTCCCATAAATATTTCCAAAATCCTCTTGTTAAAATTACGTTGTAAAGAGTCTTTCTATTCATCCTTTCATGCTTGCTTGCCACATCCCGACGCTGGAAATAGTTGTCAAAATAAATAGAAATCTCCCCATTTAAAACATGCATTCGTGCTGTTAGATGAGAAGAATTTTCCAGACAGTTTTGAACTCTTGCTACACTGTGATTTATGCCGAAGTGTTTGGAAAGTTGGGCTGAAGTTTGGCAAATGATCACAAACCGCCTGGAGTTATTTAGCTCTCTATGATGGTTTAATTTATATGAGTGTATGCTTTGCTTCTTCCAATTAAACTGTAAGATTATAGAGGTCAGTAAGAAAGCGTTCTGCTTCCAGAGGTTCTCCAGAGAGCCTAGCACAGAGCTCTGAACACACTGTACCTCGCCCTGAGAGAAGGCATCATATTTCTCCAGGGTTGGCATCTTTGCTCGTTGGGGGATGGCCAGTCGGCAGAGTGGCCTTGGAGAGTGAGTTATGTGTGGAAATAGCTCTAGGTTATGTGAAGAACATCCATTCATTCATTAGGTTATAATTAACCCTACAGGTTCCCACTGTGGTGCTACATCGAATGAAAACAGAGACTAGATAAAAAGCTCTTTCATGTTGACACAGACTTGAACAGGCCAGCTATTAACCACTGATGGTGAGCTATGTTTTGTCAAGGTAATTCATGCTTCACTTTGAGGTGAATCTAATACCGCTCAGCTTGCTCCCGCCTCAGGGTAACAAGGGGCCACACAAAGATAAGCCGAGGGAAAAATCGGAGTCATCCTTCTCTTATTTTTAAACACAAAATGAAACAGAATTGGTTCTGATAAAATCTTCTCATCTTTCTTGTCCTATATTTCTCATCATTTGCAAAATGCAAAGAATTCTAATTACAGCTATGGGGTCTTGCGATATTTGTGTATACTCTGTCATAAATGCATATAATGTAATTATGATTTTTAGTGAATATTGCAAATGAAACTTAAAATAGTAGGAATCATTGCATTCGTTTTAAGCAGGGCAATTGTCCTTTATACACTATTGGAGGCCACTCTGAACAATTTTGGTTCACTATTCTCAGGATGGAAATAGGTTTCCTCTGACTGTTCACCCTGATCTGTTGGTAGGGACAGATGATAGCACTGAGATCAGGCTTTTGATGCTTTCTCTGGATCAGGAAGAGTTAGAAAACTTTTATGGCTGGTGCCGCAGCTTAATAGGCTAATCCTCTGCCTGCGGTGCTGGCACACCAGGTTCTAGTCCTGGTCGGGGCACCAGATTCTGTCCTGTCACTCCTCTTCCTGTCCAGCTCTCTGCTGTGGCCCAGGAGTGCAATGGAGGATGGCCCAGGTCCTTGTGCCCTGCGCGCCAGCCACAGCGGCCATTGCAGGGTGAGCCAACGGAAATGGAAGACCTTTCTCTCTGTCTCTCTCTCACTGTCCACTCTGAAAAGAAAGAAAGAAAGAAAGAAAGAAAGAAAGAAAGAAAGAAAGAAAGAAAGAAAGAAAGAAAGAAAGAAAGAAAGAAAGAAAACTTGTGGTCAACAAGGGCTCTACAGCAAATATTCTCAGCTTCATGGGCCGTATGGTCTCAGTCGTAACTACGAAACTTTGCTGTTGTACCCTGAAGAGAGCAGGTAAACCAAAGGATATGAATGTGTTCCAATAAAACTTTATTGACAAGAAAGGGTAGTGTCTGGATTGGCTCCCAGCGCAGCGTGTCAGCCTTTGCACCAGACTCAGGGAAGGTCCTGACTGTTGGGCTGTATCTGCTGTGGGCATGATGCCACGAGGAGCAAGCGTCTGCTTTCCTCCAGGCATGTGCACACAGCGTTGCGTGAACGAGAGTTCTGATCATAATTCTGGTTATCAGTTAGCATGCATTACCTAGATATATCAACAGAGGTTCTAGATGAGAATGAGCTAGTTGCTTGCCACATAAATTAATACAGCCCATAATTCCTTACCCACAAGTTTGGAATCCAGAAAACTCTGAGAATCCAGGGTTTTTTTGATTTTAATTTAGTGGCAAAATCTGAGCTGGTGTGGCTCATTTGGCAGCAAAGCTGGCGTGCGTGGGCACGACGGCTCTGTACTCCTGTTTATCCGGCTGAACGTGACTCTCGATGCGCCTTGTCCTTTGGCTTCAGGACGCTGCTAGGCATGTCCCACGCTGACTGTGGAACAAAAGTACTCCAGAACGTCTGTGGAAAATGAATGGAAAATAAATTTATTCTGGCACAAAAAGTTTGTAATCCACGCACAGGTTTTTCATAACATGCACTATCGCAGACTTTTTGAAGTACCCTCATATGAAGCGAATAATTGTCTGAAGTCCTCAAATTTCTGAATTCCCAAATCCTCTGACACCAGGATTTCTGATGAGGGAACAAGGACACAAAAACAGGAACTCTCTCTTTTCTTCTGATGCCTGTGGCTGGAAGAACAGCTCCCAGAAATACGCGTCTGAATAACGGCGATGAATTGGTTTAATCACAGAGTCTGACCGATTACTAGGTATAACAGTGTAATCAGCTTAATCACCTGTGTTAATGAAGAGTTAAGCATTTGATTTTAAACCCAAGCAAAGCCAGGAAGATCAGCATTAATCTTTCCCATAATGACCTTTTCTCCGCTCCTTTTGTGTAAATGTATTTTGACAGATAATGCTGTTGCTGGCACATCCATCCATATAAAATGGTGCAAGCCTTTTTGGTCAATAATTGGCTTCTACAAACCTGGTTATGTATGTAGGTGCAACCAGGTGTGGCAGATTGCAGCAATGTCAAGGGCACGCGTGAATCTTGCGTCTGATTAGTTCTCGGGCCCTGTTATTGCCAGAAGTTGGAAGGATTGGGCCCTGGTGTTGTCCTCCTGTCATCTGCTTTCTGGCTCATTCATAAAATGGGGCTCTTAACATAAGGGTAGACGTGTCTCCCATTGTCTTTATACACTTACCATCTTTTATCTACTGCTTGTCTAACATTTATAGTTTTACCGCTGTTTCTGGAGTCTCAATTCATATCATGTTTTATTCACTTTGTAATCTTCAGTCTAAGGATGTCTATGGGTTTGTTGATAGACTAACTGAATGAACGTAGATTTATCAAATGAAAAGTGACTTCTGAGACTACCTTCTAAAAAATTCCCACTTTAAAGATGTTGAAACTGGAATCTAGAGAGGAATATTAGATACCCAGGCACTGTAGATTGCTACCAAACAGCATGGTGACACTATGTCATTAATCCTACATCAACTTGATGAACTAAGTGCATTATCCTTAACTTTCAAAATGTGACAACTGAATCTCAGAAAGGTTAAATAACTTGGTAAGAAGAGCAGAATTGATCAAAAAATCTGTCTTGGGGCCTGCTAATGTGCCTGGGAGAGCAGTGGGCCCCAGTGGGCCCCTGCTACCCATGTAGGAGATCTGGAGGAAGCTCCTGGCTCCTGGTTTGGGCTTGGCTCAACCCAAGCCATTGTGGCCATTTGGGGAGTAAAGCAGTGAACGGAAGATCTCCCTCTCTCTCTTGCTTCCCTGTAACTCTGCCTTTCAAAGTAAAACAATAAATCAATCTTTTTTCTTAATTATCTAAGTCCAAAGTGTTGATTCTTTTCCATCAAATTATAGACTCATGCCCACCCCCATGACTGGTAGGCACCTCTACTTTTTTTTTAAGATTTCATTTTTATTTTCATTTTTATTAATTTTAGAGATAGAGTTACAGAGAGAGAGAGAGAGAGAGATGTCTTCCATCCACTAATTCACTCCCCAAATGGCTGCAATGGCTGGAGCTATGCTAATCTGAAGCCAGGAGCCAGGTGCTTCTTCCCAGTCTTCCATGTTGGTGCAGATGCCCAAGCTCTTGGACCATCCTCTACTGCTTTCCCAGGCCATAGCAGAGAGCTGGATTGGAAGAGGAGCAACTGGGACTAGAACTGGCACCCATATTGGATGTCGGCGCCACAAGTGGAGGATTAACTTGCTGCCCCATGGTGCCAGCCCCTGTGTTTCTACTTATTTCCAGGTTGTCTAGTTCACTTTGATTTGTTTCTGCCAGAGCATATTGAATTATGAGCCTCTCCCTTCAGTAGTTTCCAATCTAGAGAAGAGTAAGGGGCACACAACCCAGATTGTTGCCACAGCTTCTCAACCATACTCCTTGCTTTGGTCCTCGTCCCCTTTCTTTGCACAGCGCTATGGTGATTCTGCAGTTACATATGAAGATCAAATCTCCCCTCTGCTCTAAGCTCTCCAGTGGCCTCCTGTGTCCTTTCAGTGGCCCATGAAGCCCTGCACAGTCTAGCTAGCAATTCTGCTCTGATGTAATCTTTTATGACCTTTGTCCACCTTCCTTGAAACTGCAGTCCCCCTGAGGCTGGGGACTGGCCCTGTGAAACAGTGGGTCAAGCCACTGCCTGCAGTGTCAGCATTCCATGTGGGCTCTAGTTCGAGTCCTGGTTGCTGCACTTCTGATCCAACTCCTTGCTAATGGACTCGGAAAAGCAGCGGAAGATGAGTCAGGTCCCTGGGCCTCTGCACCCCTGCGGGAGACCCCGAAAAAGCTCCTGGCTTCTGGCTTCAGCCTGGTACAGCCCTGGCCATTGCAACCATTTGGGGAGTGAAACAGCAGATGGAAGATTTCTCTCTCTCTCTGTCTCTCCTTCACTCTCTCTGTTACTTTACCTTTCAAATAAATAAATTAAAAAAAAACCTACAGCCCCTCCTATTTTTCATATTCCTGGCATAGAGTAGATACTCAGGTATTTGTTGAATATTAAATAATAGGGAGTGTGTTTTTTGTGGTATGCGATTGGTGCTATGAAGATGTTTAACTGAAGTGCCATAGGAACCAAAGTATCCTCTCCTTAACATAAGATTTATAATTCCTTTATTTGATGAGATCAAATTTGTCATCAATCAAAGAAAGGTTGGACTCCAGCCTGTAAAGATTGAAAGACATTATGTTAGAATTGATTGAAAAGTGTATTATTAAAGTTGTTATAGGATTAAATCCAACCTGATTATCCAAATACATCTGGCCCTGAGAATCTGTCATTTCTTCTGTAGGTTCAATCAGCTGTGATGGGAAATCTTCAGATCTTCGGAAAAGAATGCTGCGTCTGTATTGAGCATGCACAGACTTGTGTCCTTGTCATTATGCCCTAAAAAATATTGCCTAAAATTACATAGCACTGGGTGGGAGTGCAGGTGGGAAGAGCCACTATGTTCCTGAGGTTGTATTTATGAAATACATGAAGTTTGTGTACCTTAACTGAAAGATTTCTGGGTAAAAATAAATAAATAAAAATAAAAAGAGTAACCTAGAGATGAGGTAAAGTATATGGGAGTATATGGGAGTGTGTGCATACTCTATATTAAGTACTCTGCCATTGTGTACGGGACTTGGGCGTCCACAGCGTGGGTATCTGTGGACAGACCTGACCAATCCCCCATGGGTACTGAGGGGTGACCTTACAGGAGGGCTTCAAAGAGTTCGTGGAAAATGTGTATTATGAAAGAAACTATGCACGGGTTTCCAAATTTTCACACCACAGTAATCTTTTCATTCTAGTTTCCACAGACTTTCGGAAGTGCTTTTGTATATTTCAAGGAAAGTTTCGATTTATTTCCATGAGTTCTTAGCCTGTTTTCTCATGGGCTCTTGTGAAACCTGTGAACTCCCTCTAACAGCAGTCTTTTTATATGCATACATCAGGGTCTGCAAAAAAGCCACTCGTATTCAAATGTCGTGTGGTTTGAATGTGTCCCCTCCAAAATGCTGGCGCTGCCAAGGTGGTGGACTTGAGAGGAGGGGCCTAGGCTGTGAGGACTCCTCCCTGGTGAGAGGAATGAAGGCCCTTTGGAAAGAGGCCTGGCCTAACCTTCCTCTCTCTCTTGCCCCGCTGCCTGCAGCCCAGTGAGGACAGAGCGTTCCTTCCCTACCAGAGGACACAGCCCTCCTGCTAATTCCTTGATCTTGGATGTCCTGGCCCCCAGAACTGTGAGAAGTGAATTTTTTTTTTTTTTTTTTTTTTTTATAAATTACAGTTGCTGGTATTCTGCCAAGTGGACAAAGACAAATGCACTTATCAAAATGTTAAAAGACACATTTTTGATATAATAGATATGATTTTTTAGTTATTACATTAGATAATAAGATAATATACTTAAATATGGGGATATGTAAGTGAAATTTTACTCTTTGAATAACAAATCAGTGTGAAAAGCTTTTGTACCTTAGCATAAAAGAGAGCGTTATACTGTGGGTAATCTGCACCAAGGGGACACGCGTTCATGTTGAATTTCCAATCGATTTCAGTTTGGTTGTTGCAAGTGGTGGAAACCTAAATTTGCAAAGACTTACTTTTGTAAGTGGAATAAATCGCTGCCGTAGCTTGCTTTACAAAGTGACACGAGGCTGTCTTCAGGAACGCCAGAGTGCCTCAAGCCTAAATTATTTCTTTTCAGATCTTTGATTTTTTTCTTGCATGTGATTTAGATTTAAAACCGTTGTATAATTTACACACAGTGAAAAGCACAATCTTTATTTATCTGAGGGGCAGAGAGAGATAGAGACAGAGACGGAGAGAGAGCGAGAGAGAGAGAGCGTGAGAGCCAGTGAGCTCCCATCTACTGGTTCAGTCCTCAAACGCCCATGTGTGCCAGGAATGGCTAAGCTGAAGCCGGAAGCTGGACACTCAATCTACATCTCCCATGTGGATATCAAGAACCCAATTTCTTGAGCTATCACTGCTGCAGAAAACTGGAGTTAGGAAATAAAGCCTGGTACTGGACCCAGGAATCTTAAGCAGTGTCTTCACTGTTAGGGTAACTACCTGCCATGAAAACTGCAATCTTAAAGTACAGTTCAGTGGATTTAGATTAATGTATAATACTGTTTCCTTCTCCTCAACTGTTTTCCGACTTCTGTCACTATCGATTGCTTGTGCCTCATTTTATACTTCGTACAAGTGAAATCATGTATTATGCATTCTTTGGTGTGTGATTTTTATCAGCCTATTACCTTTGCACTCCATCCATATGATCGTGTGTATCAGTTCTTTCTTCTTCCCAAGTAGTATTCCATTATAAATTGTTTAATTCATTCTCTTGTTGATAGACTTTTATTGCCAGTATTTTTTTAAAAAAAGTTTATTTATGTATTTATTTATTTGAAAGGCAGAGTAACAGAGAAAGAGGGAGAGAGTTGGAGAGGGAGAGGGAGAGAGATGTATCTTCCATCCCCTGGTTCATTCCTAAATGACTGTGATGGTTGGGGCTGGGCCAGGCTGATATCAGTAGTCAGGAACTCCATCCCATATGAGTGACAGGAGCTCAAGTACCTGGGCCATCTTCTGCCTTACCAAGCGCATTAGAGAGAGCTGGATAGGAAGTGGAGTAGTCGACTCGAACTACAATTCCAGCGTGGGATACTGGTATCCCAAGTAGCAGCTTAATCTGCTACAGCGTGATGCTGGCCCCTCCAGTACTTAGCTGTTATGAATAAAGCTGCTGTTATCATTCTTACACGAGTATTTTTGTGGAAACATGTTTTAATTTTAATTGTGTTAACACTTAGGTATTGGGTCTTAGGGTAAATTTATGTTGAACTGTATTATTGTGTTTTTTTTTTTTCCCTTTCACTTTTTTATGGGTCATTTTTACTAAAGATTCATCAATTTTGCTTATCTTCTTAAGGAAAAATTATCTTTGGGCTTTGTCAATTTTCTCTGTCATTTGTTTTTCATTTTATTTATTTCTGCTCTGCTCTTTATGGCTTTTTTGGATTATGAATTTTAGAACTTTCTTTTTCTGTTTTTTCTTTCTTTTCAACTTTTACTTAATAAATATAAATTTCCAAAGTACAACTTTTGAATTATAGCAGCTTTTCCCCCCGTAATCTCCTTCCCACCCACAACCATCCCATCTAGAACTTTCTTTTTCTAAAGTTTATTTAAAGCTATACATTTTCTTCTAAGCACTACACTTACTTTGATGTGTTTGTCTTATATTGTGGTTCAATTTGAAATATTCTATTATTTCCTCTGGGACTTACTGGTAGTTTAAAAGTATGATGAATTATTTCTAAGTAACTGAGGAACTTCTAGATTTTAAAACTGATCTCAAATTAAGCAAACTGTCATCGCAGGACCACTTGGTATGATTTCCATCCTTAGGATGTATTGGTATTTGTCTTTCCCATCTGTTCCTTATGCCCTTTATGCTCTTTCCCACCTGTGTAGAGCTAATATCTATTTCCTACGCCCCATTTCATCTCTGGTAGTTTTTAACCATGTCATTGTATTAGTATTTTGTTCACTCTTGTTGCTATAGCAAGTTACCATACATTTAGTGGCTTGAAGCAACTACAAGTTTATTTTATTTTATTTATGTGACAACAGCACAGTTTTAGTAGATGAATTGTTAGGTCTCCAGGAATACAGCCTTTGCCCCCTTTATGAATAGTCTCTTCCCTGCTTCTGCAATTCCATGCACATTTTCGGTTTCCTGCATTTCCTTTTGTGATTCCTCTCAGTACTGACTGCTCAGCACATGTGGTGTCACTGTCCCATCTTGTTTATCTGTTCCCCTGTACTGCGCTTCGTGGAAAAGCTCAAGTTACTTCCCTGATGGGGATCTATTTGGTTATCCTCTCAGTGTCTCTGTATCCTGAATTGAATTGCAATTCTTTTTTTTTTTTTTTTTTTGGACAGGCAGAGTTAGACAGTGAGAGAGAGAGAGAGAGAGAGAGAGAGAAAGAAAGGTCTTCCTTCTGTTGGTTCACCCCCAAAATGGCCGCAGCCAGGTACTTATCCTGGTCCCCCATGGGGTGCAGGGCCCAAGCACTTGGACCATCCTCCACTGCACTCCCGGGCCACAGCAGAGAGCTGGCCTGGAAGAGGGGCAACCGGGACAGAATCCGGCGCCCCGTCCAGGACTAGAACCCGGTGTGCCGGCGCCGCAGGCAGAGGATTAGCCAACTGAGCTGCGGCACTGGCCTGAAATGCAATTCTTAATTTTCAGAAGACATTGATCTGAGAATCAGATAAGATTTTATCATAAAAGTGTTCATTTGATCTTATAAATTTATATATTAAAACTTTATAATGGATCTTTTTTTCAAATGCCCTATATTTTATTTTTTTATAGAAAACTTTTATTTAATAAATATAAATTTTATAAGTACAACTTTTGGATTATAGTGGTTCTTCCCCCCATACATGCCCTCCCACCCCCAAACCATCCTACTTGCTACTTTACTCTCTCTACCATCCCATACGTCATTAAGATTCATTTTTAATTATCTTTATATACAGAATATCAACTCTAAACTAAGTAAAGATTTCAACAGTTTGCACCCACACAGACACATAAAGTACTGTTTGAAGTCAAGTTTTACTGTTAATTCTCATAGTACAACACATTAAGGACAGAGGTCCTACATGGGGAGCAAGTGCACAGTGACTCCTGTTGTTGATTTAACAATAAACACTCTCATTTGTGATGTCAGTGATCACCTGAGGCTCTTGTCATGAGCTGCCAAGGTTATGGAAGCCTCTTGATTCCATATATTACGACATTATTTAGACAAGGCCATAATCAAAGTGGAAGTTCTCTCCTCCCTTCAGAGAAAGGTACGTCCTTCTTGGATGGCCCGTTCTTTCCACCGGGATCTCACTTTCAGAGATCTTTCATGTAGGTCATTTTTTGCCACAGTATCTTGACTTTCCATGCCTGAAATGCTCTCATGGTCTTTTTAGCCAGATCTGAATGCCTGAAGGGCTGATTCTGAGGTCAGAATTCTGTTTAGGGCATTTGTCATTCTATGAGTCTGCTGTGTGACCTGCTTCCCATGTTGGATCATTCTCTCCTTTTTAATTCTATCTGTTGTTATTAGCAGACAGTTGGTCTTATTTATGTGATCCCTTTGACACTTAATCCTATCTTTATTATAAATTACAAACTTAAACTGATCGCTGTAACTGGTAAGATGGCATTGGTACCTGACAACTTAGTGGGATTTGGAGTCCATGGCTAGTTTTTAGTTTCACCCTTTGGTGTAAGTCCAAGGGAATGTGTGCTGAACTGTACATCTCTTTCCTCTCTTATTCCAAATCTTATTTTTAACAGGAATAAATTTCAATTGGATTTAAGCACCTAAGAATAATTCTGTGTTAAGTAAAGAGTTCAAACAGTGATATTAAGTAGAAAAAGAAAATACTAAAAGGAATAAAATAGTAAGCTCTTCCCCAGCAGTCAGGACAAGGGCAGCTCAAGTCACTGTTTCTCGTAGTGTCAGTTTCACTTCTACAGGTTTCTTTTAGGTGCTCAGTTAGCTGTCACAATTCAGGGAGAACATATAATATTTGTCCCTTTGGGACTGGCTTATTTCACTCAGCATGATGTTTTCCAGATTCCTCCATTGATGTAAATGACCAAATTTCATTTATTTTACCACTGTGTAGTATTCCATAGAGTACATATCCCATAATTTCTTTATCCAGTCTTCTGTTGATGGGCATTTAGGTTGATTCCATGTCTTAGCTATTGTGAATTGAGCTGCAATAGACATTGAGGTGCAGACAGCTTTTTTATTTGCCAATTTAATTTCCCTTGTGTAAATTCCGAGGAGTGGGATGGCTGGGTCGTGTGGTAGGGTTATATTCAGATTTCTGAGGAATCTCCAAATTTCTTCCATAGTGGCTTTACCAGTTTGCATTCCCACCAACAGTGGATTAGTGTCCCTTTTTCCCCACATCCTTGCCAGCATCTGTTGTTGGTAGATTTCTGTATGTGAGCCATTCTAATCGGGGTGAGGTAAAGCCTCATTGTAGTTTTGATTTGCATTTCCCTGATGGCTAGTGACCTTGAACATTTTTTCATGTGCCTGTTGGCAGTGTGGATTTCCTCTTTTGAAAAATGTCTGTTTAAGTCCTTGGCCCATCTCTTAAGTGGGTTGTTTGTTTCATTGTGGTGGAGTTTCTTGATCTCTTTGTAGATTCTGGTTATTAATCCTTTATCAGTTGCATAATTTGCAAATATTTTTTCCCATTCTGTCGGTTGCCTCTTCACTTTCCTGACTGTTTCTTTTGCAGTACAGAAACTTCTCAATTTGATGTAATCCCAGTTGTTAATTTTGGCTTTGGCTGCCTGTGCCTCTGGGGTCTTTTCCAAGAAGTCTTTGCCTGTGCCTATGTCTTGCAGGGTTTCCCCAATGTTCTCTAATAATTTGATGGTTTCAGGTTGTAGATTTAGATCTTTAATGCATTTTGAGTAGATTTTTGTGTAAGGTGTAAGGTAGAGATCTTGCTTCATACTTCTGCATGTGGAAATCCAGTTTTCCCAGCACCATTTGTTGAATAGACTGTCCTTACTCCAGGGATTGGTTTTAGCTCCTTGATCAAATATAAGTTGGTTGTAAATGTTTGGATTGATTTCTTGTATTTCTATTCTGTTCCATTGGTCTATCCATCTGTTTTTGTACTAGTACCATGCTGTTTTGATTGTAACTGCCCTGTAGTATGTCTTGAGGTCTGGTATTGTGATGCCTCTGGCTCTGTTTTTGTTGTATAAGATTGCTTTAGCTATTCAAGGTCTCCTGTGCCTCCATATGAATTTCAGCTTCATTTTTTCTAGATCTGAGAAGAATGTCTTTGGTATTTGGATTGGTATCACAATGAATCTATAAATTGCTTTTGGGAGAATGGACATTTTGATGATATTGATTCTTCCAATCCATGAGCATGGAAGATTTTTTTCATTTTTTTGTATATTCTTCGATTTCTTTCTTTCAATTTTTCTCTTTCTCATTGTAGAGATCTTTGACATCCTTGGTTAAGTTTATTCCAAGGTATTTGATTTTTTTTTATGTAGCTATTTGAATGGGATTGATCTTAGCAGTTCTTTCTTAGCAGCCGTGGTGTTGCCTGTATATACAAAGGCTGTTGATTTTTGTGCATTGATTTTATATCCTGCTACTTTACCAAACTCTTCTATGAGTTCCTATAGTTTCTTAGTGGAGTTCTTTGGATCCCCTAAATAAAGAATCATGTCATCTGCAAATAGGGATCGTTTGACTTCTTCCTTCCAAATTTGTATCCCTTTGATTTCTTTTTCTTGCCTTGTGGCTCTGGCCAAAACTTCCAGTACTATATTGAATAGCAATGGTGAGAGTGGGCATCCCTGTCTGGTACCGGCTCTCAGTAGGAATGCTTCCAACTTTTCCCCGTTCAATAGGGTGCTGGCCATGGGTTTGTCATAAATTGCCTAGATTGTGTTGAGGAATATTCCTTTTATACCCAATTTGCTTACAGTTTTCATCATGAAAGGGTGTTGTAAATTATCAAATGCTTTCTCGGCATCTATTGAGATAATCATATGGTTTTTCTTCTGCAATTTGTTAACGTGGTGTATCACATTGATTGATTTGCAAATGTTGAACCATCCCTGCATACAAGGGATAAATCCCACTTGGTCTGTGTGGATGATCTTTCTGATGTGTTGTTGGATTCTGTTGGCTAGAATTTTATTGAGACAAGTTTATTTTTTATGGTTCTCGAGATCAAAAGTCTGGAATGAATTGTAAGGCTCTAACAAATCCGTCAGCAGGAGGCTACATTTCTGCTATGGACTCTCAGGGAAAATCTTTTCCTTTACCTTTCCCAGCTTCTTGAGTCTGTTTTCATTTCATGGCAGATGCCACCTGCCATCTGCCATCTTCAAAACCAGTTGTTGTGTGACCCTGCCACCTCTCTGTCTCTCTTCTTTTTTTATTTTAAAATTTTTTTTTTTGACAGGCAGAGTGGACAGTGGGAGAGAGAGACAGAGAGAAAGGTCTTCCTTTTGCCGTTGGTTCACCCTCCAATGGCCACCGCGGCCGGCGCGCTGCGGCCGGCGCACCGCGCTGATCCGATGGCAGGAGCCAGGAGCCAGGTGCTTTTCCTGGTCTCCCATGGGGTGCAGGGCCCAAGCACCTGGGCCATCCTCCACTGCACTCCCTGGCCACAGCAGAGGGCTGGCCTGGAAGAGGGGCAACCGGGACAGAATCCGGCGCCCCAACCGGGACTAGAACCCAGTGTGTCGGCGCCGCTAGGCGGAGGATTAGCCTAGTGAGCCACGGCGCCGGCTCTGTCTCTCTTCTTTTTACCTCTCTGTGAAGACCTTTGTTTATATACTGGGCCTGCTGTGACAAACTATGAAAATCTCCTGATCTGTAACTGAATCCCATTTGCAAAACCTCCTTGTGATGTAAGGTAATGTAGGCACAGGTGCTGGAGTGTAGGACCCAGGTATCTTTGGGGAGGAGTCTCATTATTTTATTTACCACAGTCACTTTGCTTGTCCACTAGTGGTTACCCTGGCTATTACAGTGTATGTCATTAATTGATCACAGTTTACCTGGGATTAATAGTTTACCACTTTATGTGTAATTATATATTGAATAAGGACTTTACAGCCACACAAATATATTTCTTTTTTATTTTATTTATTTTATTTGAGAGTTAGAGTTAGAGACAGTGTGAGAGAGAGAGACAGAGATAAAGATCTTCCTTCTGTTGGTTCACTTGCCAAATGTCCACAATGGCTGGAGCTGCGCCCATCTGAAACCAGGAGCCAGGTTATTCTTCCAGTTCTCCCATATGGGTGCAGGGGCCCAAGCACTTGGGCCATCTTCTACTGCTTTCCCAAGCCATAGCAGAGAGCTGGACTGGAAGAGGAGCAGCCGGGACTAGAACTGGCACCCATATGAGATGCTGGCA
Organism: Oryctolagus cuniculus; assembly: GCF_051225735.1. NCBI lineage: Eukaryota > Metazoa > Chordata > Mammalia > Lagomorpha > Leporidae > Oryctolagus > Oryctolagus cuniculus. Next base: position 11,263,503 of record NC_142871.1, read on the forward strand.
TCACAGGCGGAGGATTAACCTACTGCGTCATGGAGCCGGCCCCGACAAATGTATTTTTTAAAATCTTTGTGCTACTGTCCTATATTTTATTTTGTGTATGCTATGAACTCCCAGATACAATATTATTAATTTTTCTTTAAACAATACTCCTTTCAAAGGATCAAACAATTTTAAAAATGGTCATTTCTATTCATTGGCACACTTATAGTTGGGCATTTTTCATTCTTCCTGGTGAATCTGTGTTTCTGTCTAAGAGGGTTTCTCTGTAGTGGGAAAGGTTCCTTCAGTCTTGCTGTGAAGACCTCCTATTAACCAAGTGGTTCAGGTCTTGTTGACTTGAAAACGTCGTTATTTTACTTTCACTGTTGAGGAAGTTTTTCCCAGATACAGAATTCTAAGATTTCTTCTTGTGCCATTTCTGAAGCTCTCACCTTGTTTCTGGCTTCCATGGCTGATGAGCAGACTGTGTGTGACATTCTTTTTGTGTGTGTACCATATTTTTGTAGAGGAGCGGCTGCATTTTTTTTTTTAACCTTTGGTTCTCACAAATCTGAATTCATGATATAAGTATATGTTTGGCGTGTATTCTTGGGTTTCATTAAATGTTTTTGGTTCTGTGCACTTGGAATTTGGGAATATTTTTGCCATTATTGGAAAAATTCTCTCTCACAATGTTCTCTTTTCACTTTTTTAAATCCCAAACTCACGTATAATAGAGTAATTGATATTGTTGCATACGATACTGAAGCTGCCTTCCTTTTAGTCTATTTTCTCTCTGTGCTTCTGTCCCCTTAGTTTCTTTTTGTCTTCAAGTTCAGTAATCTTCTCTTTTCCAGTGTTCAATCTACTTTTCTGTGCATACAATGAATATTTATTAAAGAGGTCATATTTTTCAATTCTAGAAATTCCCATTGGTTGTTTTAAACAATTTCAGTTCTCACTTGATATTCCTCACCTGTTCAGCCATTTGTATTTTTTACATCATTAAACATTTACAAAAATTGTTTTTGAGTATTTTTCTGCTGTTTCTAATAGTAGTGCCATCTGTGGGAGTCATTTATATTGACTATTCTTTTGTTCTGGATTATGAATCACATTTAATTGGTTTACCTTTTTTTTTAGGATGCATTTTATTTATTTATTTATTTATTTGGAGGCAGTATGATAGAGAGATAGAGATAGAGAGAGAGATTGATTGATTGATTTTCCATTCACTGGTTCACTCCCCAAAAGGTCATAACATCCGGGAGGACTGTGCCAGGCTGAAGCCAAGAGCCAGGAACTCTATCCTTTTCTCCCGCATGGGAGGCCCAGATACTTGGACCATCATCCTTGCTGCCTTCCCAGGCACATTAGCTAGAAGCTGGATCAGAAGTGAAGCAGCCAGGACTCGAATGTGGGATGCCGGCATTGCAGTCAGCAGCTTAATCTTCTGTACCACAATTCTGGCCCCTGAGTTTTCATGTGTTTAATATTTTTTCATTGTCTGAACAATGTTATAGATGCTAAGCTTTTGAATTTTATATGATTTACTTTTAGGATATGTTATTTCCCCTACCCCAAGCAGTTAAATTAAGAGACTCAGCCTAATCCAAAATAGTGCTACTCTTAAAGTGTCTACTTTCTTAGGTTTAAGGGGCTTGCACTGTGGTGTAGCAGGTCAGGTGTGCACTTTCTTGGGTTTTAAGTGAATATCCAGAGTGTCCATCATAAGATCTCCACTTTGCCAGGTTAATACCCCATCTCATATCAGAGTGAAACCTTTAAAATCATAGGTGATACACCTTTTGATTCTTTTTTTTAATTTTAAACATTTTATTTATTTATTTTTTTATCTTTTATTTAATGAATATAAATTTCCAAAGTACGGCTTATGGATTACAATGGCTTCCCCCCATAACGTCCCTCCCACCCGCAACCCTCCCCTTTCCCACTCCCTCTCCCCTTCCATTCACATCATGATTCATTTTCGATTCTCTTTATATACAGAAGATCAGTTTAGCATACACTAAGTAAAGATTTCAACAGCTTGCTCCCACACAGAAACATAAAGTGAAAAATACTGTTTGAGTACTAGTTATAGCATTAAATCTCAATGTATAGCACACTAAGGACAAAGATCCTACATGAGGAGTAAGTGCACAGTGACTCCTGTTGTTGACTTAACAAATTGACACTCCTGTTTATGGCATCAGTACTCACCCTAGGCTCTTGTCATGAGCTGCCAAGGCTATGGAAGCCCCCTGAGTTCACTGACTCTGATCATATTTAGACAAGGCCATGGTCAAAGTGGAAGTTCTCTCCTCCCTTCAGAGAAAGGTACCTCCTTCTTTGATGACCCATTCTTTCCACTGGGATCTCACTTGCGGAGATCTTTCATTTAGGATTTTTTTTTCCCCCAGAGTGTTTTGGCTTTCCATGCCTGAAATACTCTCATGGGCTTTTCAGCCGGATCCGCATGCCTTAAGGGCTGATTCTGAGGCCAGAGTGCTGTTTAGGACATCTGCCATTCTATGGGTCTGCTGTGTATCTCACTTCCCATGTTGGATTGTTCTCTCCCTTTTTGATTCTATCAGCTAGTATTTGCAGACACTATTCTTGTTTATGTGATCCCTTTGGTTCTTAGTCCTTTCATTATGATCAATTGTGAACAGAAATTGATCACTGGGACTAGTGAGATGGCATTGGTACATACCACCTTAATGGGATTGAATTGGAATCCCCTGGTACGTTTCTAACTCTACTGTTTGAGGTAAGTCAGCTTGAGCATGTCCCGAATTGCACATCTCTTCCCTCTCTTATTCCCACTCTTATATTTAACAGTGATCACTTTTCAGTTAAGTTTCAGCACTTAAGAAGAATTGTGTATTGATTACAGTATTCAACCAAAGTTATTAAATAGAACAAACAAAAAAAAATACTAAGAGGGATAACATATTAAGTTGCTCATCAACAGTCAGGGTGAGGGCTGATCAAGTCACCATTTCTCCTAGTGTTCATTTCACTTTAAGAGGTTTCCTTTTTGGTGCTCAGTTAGTTGTCACCTATCAGGGAGAACAAGTGGTATTTGTCCCTTTGGGATTGGCTTATTTCACTCAGCATAATGTTTTCCAAATTCCTAACAGGGATCACTTTTCAGTTAAAATTTAAACACCTAAGAATAATTGTGTGTTAATTACAGAGTTCAACCAATGGTACTAGAACAAAAAAAAAATACTAAAATGGATAAAGTATTACATTGTACATCAACCGTCAGGACAAGAGCTGATCAAGTCACTGTTTCTCATAGTGTCCATTTCACTTCAACAAGTTTAAACATTTTAGTTCAGAACAGTTTTAAATTTACAAAAGTGAAATCATGAGATAGTGCTATGAAGATTCCCACTACACTAGGCTGCTTTGACTAAATCCCTGAGCATGCACAGCTTGTTTCTTTACTGCAAACTCATGGTGACCCCATACACGTCTCTGAGGATCCTTCGCTGGTCAACATCTCCTGACCTCAAAATTCCAGTTGCCTCAGTAGCCTCAAATGCCGACTTTTGCCCAGTGAATTCCATGGTCTTGGTTTTGGCCTCGTTTCCACGTGCTGCACATTGGAAAGGGCTTGGAGCAGAAAACTGGGTGGATGTAGAGTTCACCTCTTGGGTCCCAGCCTTGTGACATGTGTTGCCAGCAGCTGAACATAGTTATTTCAGACACTTTACTTGAGTTTGGTAGCTTCTTCTCTTGGTAGGATAAGTCACTCTGTCGTGGCCCAAACCCAAGCTCTTTGGGTTGAATTGCAGTGAGGAGAACATGTCCCAATGTGGCTAGGTGTGCCTGCTGGACGCGGGTGCAGGATGCCCAGATTCAGCATTATTTCTGGATGTGTCTGTCTGTGCTTCTGAACGTGATTCATAGTTGAAGTGCTAGGCTGAAAAATGCGGGTGGCCCTCCCCAGTGTGACTGAGCAGCATCTGTCTGCTGAGTGCTGGACTAGAACAAAGATCTGGAGGAAGGGGAAATTCACTCTCTCTGCCTGGTTACTTCAGCTGAGAGATCAGCCTTCTCCTGTCCTTGACTGCAACTTACATCGTGGCCTTCTGGTTATCACAATTGCACCGCTGGCTCACCTGGGTCTCCAGTCTGCAGATGGCAGACTGTGGGACGACCCAGCCTCCCTAATTGCAGGAACCAATTCCTTAGAATAAGTATCAAAGACACACATTTGCTTATGTAAAATTATGACTACACATGCATCTCCTATCAGTTCTGTTTCTCTGAAGAACCCTGACTAGTTCACCAAGTCACAACAAGGTATAGATTTGACTAACAGTAATGCAGTTGTGTCATATGTCCTATTCTGTACACAGACACTATTACCACATGATCAGTGATGTGTATAATGATAGAATTTCAAAGTACTGGGGAGTATAAATGATGTCTACAGCACAGTGACAAAGACATGGCGGTCATTACTGTGGTTTGTAATTTCCACTTCTCCTAGCTTCAAGTTCACTGATCTTTTCTCCCTCAGTGTCCAATCTGCTGTGACGCCTAACTAGTGAGTTTTTCAAGTCAAATATTGTATTTGTTAGTTTTGTAAATTCTGCTAAGTTTTGTTTTCTTTTTTTCTTTTTTATTTTTTTTAACTTTTATTTAATGAATATAAATTTCCAAAGTACAGCTTATGGATTACAATGGCTTCCCCCCCATAACATCCCTCCCACCTGCAACCCTACCCTTTGATGTGAATGGAAGGGGAGAGCGAGTTTCGTTTTCTACATCTCCATTTATGTTAATATTCCTGGTCTGCTAATACCAGTGTGATTGGTTTTCCACATTGATACTTAAAGGGAATTCAACATTTCAGTAAAAGTATAAAGGTGTGTTTTTTTTTTCTAACCAAATTCATGTGTCACTTGAATCAAAATAGTGGTTATCTCTAGGTGATGGTTAAGGGGAGATTCTTCTTTTCTTGTTTCTTCTTTTCTGTTTTTTCAAATATTTTTCCAACAAGCATGTGCCTACTTTGTAGTTATAGGAAAGTAAATATTGTTTTAAATATATTAACATTTACATGACATGTAAATAAAATATATGCTCTCTGATAATATTATGTGAGTTTAAAAATGTGCTATGTAATGTTATATTCATTATATTTCAGTTGAGGTAAAATGATTAAGCAGATATGTTAAAATGATGATAATTTTTCTTAATGATGGAAAACATAGAAAAAGGAATATGATTAAGTATCACATCAATATTTATTATAACCATTTCCTCAATTTTAGCATATTTTGTCTTCTATAAATAAATCTATTTCATATACGAAAAATCATTATTTTTCAAAATGATAATTTATATGAATAGTGTGACTAATCAACACTTTATGATCCATCTGTGCCTTATTAGTCTAATATACTTTATTTTTCAGTGTTGATGTTTACAACAATTTTGTCTTATCATTGAAGGGAGATATGTTTTTGATTATTCATTGCAGCCAACCACAAGGATCTAATCAGATTACTTAAAGGGAGGGAGTTATTTCATGGAAGTAGGTTAAGTTCTTCGGAAGTGAGTATTATTTTTTCCTTCAAGACATTTATTAGATCACCATTATGTGAGCTAAGGTCATAAGCCAGTAATGATTAACTTCCAAGTTACAAATTTTCATTTTGAGCAACCATTATGTGAAATAAAAGAATCCCACTTTCCTTTCTCTGTGTTTGTATTTCTGTTGGCTCCAGGCAATGGTGGAGATAGAATAGACACTGGAGGAGGCAGAATTTCTAGATAAGTAGCAAACTCTATTTAAAAGCTGACCTATTTAAAAATTCAAAACCCACATGAGAGGTGAATGTTAAATGAACCCTCCAACAGGAGTCCAACAGAAGCACAAAATCTTCTCTCTAAAGCTGAGCCCTGTGAGGTTCAGGCCAGCTCCTACCCCCCAAGCCTGCCCTTGCTGGAGGGCAGATGGCATCACTCTGTGTCCAGGAGCACCGCAGTGCATGGCTGTCCTGACTCCGAGGAGCAGCATCGGCGCGTTCCGGCATACGTCTCTGAGTGTTGCAGACCCAGCCCAGACCTGTTTGGGTGCTTCTCTTTCGCGTCTGATGTACAAATTCAGTTCTTAGTGTGTGGAAGAGGCACTTCATCTTCAGGCTTGGCCCACTGATTTGTAGCATGTTCAGTATTAATTGCTCACTATTCTGGGAACTTCACATATCAATTTGACTGTCCCACACAGTGTGATCATTCACTCTAAATATGCTTGAGATATCTCCTTGCAGTGGCAACTGCTAACATGAACAGATATTCCTTTTTTATCATAAAATGAGTTATACCCCAGCGCCTCATGCTTGAAATGGGTGTGGAGAGTCACCTGCATAAATAAGGGAGAGAGGGATCTTCATTTATCAGAAGTTTGACCTCCAGCACCTGTTGGTGCAATTGCAGGGACCACAGAGCTGGGCGTGTCTCTGGGTAGAGGTGCACCAGCTCCTTCAGGTGCACCATGCTGTCACGGCTGGCCCACCCTGGGTGCTCAGGTACCACACTCTCACCTTACTCCTATGGCTACCCCAGCTGGGAGGCCCAGGACAGTGAGGAAGGCTTGGGGATGCCTGGGACTTTGAGGCACTTTTGCATCATGATAAACATCAGAGGAGCTGCTCCCACTGTGTATTCCCCTCTACTGTACTCCTGCATGAGAACTTTCCAGAATTTTTGTCAGTGCATTAGTTCCTGGAATCAAGTCTGGACAGCTGACCCACATTTCCTTTCTCTCTGAGGACCTCACAACTTGGATAATTTCCTCACTTGAGGTTCACTACAAAAGGGGAAACACTGTCTTTTGCTCTTTTTTCTTTTTTTTTTTTTTAAAGATTTATTTATTTGAAAGACAGAGTTACAGAAAGAGAGGGAGGGAGAGACAGAAAGAGACAGAGAGAGACAGAGACCTTCTTCTGCTGGTTTACTTCCTACATGGCCGCAATGGCGAGGACTTGGCCAGGCCGAAGCCAGGAGCCAGGCTCCCATGTGTGTGCCAGGGCCCCAGCACTTGGACCATCTTCTGCTGCTTTCCCAGGCGCATTGGTAGGGAGCTGGATCTGAAGTGGAGCAGCAGGGATACGAACTGGAGCCCATTTGGAATGCTGACATCACAGGTAGCTGCATTACCTGCTACGCTGTAACACCTGCCTTGTCTTCTGCTCTTACTTATCCAGATTACTCATTTTGGGGTATTTAAAGTTCTTTGGCTATAACTATAGAGCAAGGGTGGGGAACATTGGGGCTGTATATGGCCTGCAAAACTCATTTGTTCTGGCAATTGCAGCTTGGACTTAAAATTCAATAAATTCAGAGCAGGGTAATTTGTAAGCTGATAATTTTGTATGGCCTGTGAATGATGTTATAAATATCCAAATGGCCCTTGGCAGAAGCAAGATTCTCCACCCCTGCTAGAAAGACATAGCTTCTAGCTATGATGTGACAAACAGTGAACTTACAAGAAATCTAAAAAAGTAGATGGTCATCTGTCATCCCCCAGTCTACGCAGAACCAAGAGTGTGGCAGGCGTCCCTCAGCTCCTGTCTACTTTTTTTTTTTTTTTTTTTTGACAGGCAGAGTGGACAGTGAGAGAGAGGGACAGAGAGAAAGGTCTTCCTTTGCCATTGGTTCACCCTCCAATGGCCACCACTGCCGGTGCACTGCGGCCGGCGCACCGCACTGATCTGATGGCAGCAGCCAGGTGCTTCTCCTGGTCTCCCATGGGGTGCAGGGCCCAAGCACCTGGGCCATCCTCCACTGCACTCCTGGGTCACAGCAGAGAGCTGGACTGGAAGAGGGGCAACCGGGACAGAATCTGGCGCCCCGACTGGGACTAGAACCTGGTGTGCCGGTGCCGCAGGCGGAGGATTAGCCTAGTGAGCTGCGGCGTCGGCCCTGTCTACTTCTTTAAGCTGTCTTTCCACTTGCCTGGGGTGATTTCTATGGGGACTCCTTCCATCTTGCCCTTTCAGGACCAGTGAATCCTGAATTTTCCCCCACTGTAGAGTTGACCACACCACCTGATTACAGCAGTACCTGTAGCACATGGCAAGTGTATGGGCCAGGTGACTCCTTCTAGGACATGAAAATCCGAGTCTCCAGAGGACAGACCCGGCTTTTCTGGTGATTGACATTATCAGACAAACCAGGGAAACATAGCATAGACCCAGCTACCGGCTCACGGGAGAGCCGCTGTTTCATTGGCTACCTGCTGGTGGGTCCTCCAGCAGGTGGGGAAGGGCAGGGTTGGGGTGCGAGAAATCCTCTCATTTGTTGATTGGCAAAGGGCAGGAGGGCGAGTGCCACACAAGCATGTGCCTGGTGAGTTCTCAGACTTGGGTGTGCAAATTCACAGGCGCCTCTCGGGGAGGACAGACAGACCGAATTCTGAAGGGGCCCAGTGTAGATCATGTGATTTTCAGTCTCCTCATTCAGTCTTGATCGATTTAAGTTAGTAGTTTTGCCAAAAATTATGTGTTGTCTAAAAATTTTTAAAACAGTTTTATTTAGGTGTGCATACAGATTCAGAAACATAGTGATACTTTCCACCCCTTCTGACCTCCCCACCGTGCTCCCACCCTTGTCCTCCTCTCTCTCCTATTTCCACTCTTAATTTTATAAAGATCTATTTTCAGTTAACTTTATATCCATAAGGTTAACCCCAAGCCTTACATTTGCCTTTGTCAATATTAGTGGGCCAAACCTCCCCCTCTTGAAGAAGTCAGCATAGCCATTAATGATCGACAGCAAAGCAGCTGTCCTAGGGCTGGTGTCCTGATGTGTCCATTCTGCTGTTAGGTGCTCTGGGGCGGGCCCTGCGGGCAGGACTAGATGCTTGTGGGCGTTTCAAAGAGCTTGGCAGAGGCCGTGCTTCTCAGGAGCGCCATGGTGGGAGAGGACGGGAGGCGGGATCAGGCCCTCTTTGAAGCAGCTGGCTTAGGTTAAAACAGCAAAACAGCACCGACCTGCATTTGAACACAATCTTCCTGCTACTCAGCGCCGGCAGCAAAGTGCTCTTTTAATTGCAGTTGTTGCTATAATTTACACAGAAAGTATTTTGTATCCATTTTTCTCAAACGGCTCTAATCACAGTGGTTTTCATTTTCCTTTAATGCAGCAAATACATCCGACGACTTAACTTTGCTGCTTTTTGTAATATAGCACTTTACAGTTAAGCATCTCCGTCTGCTCTTATATATTTGCAGAGTAGAAATAGACTGAACCTCCCTCAGTTATGCCATGACTTCAAAAAATCAGACTGTACTTCCAAATTACCTACTTCTTTCAACTGCACATGAAATAATGGTGTTAGATGTCTCCTGCATTTTAAATTTAGATGGAAATTCCATTTAATACAAGTCACATTGGATATATAATAGTCAAATATCATTTTAAGAGGTTATTATTTGAATGGATCATTTTCTCAGGGGCTACTACTTGTAGCTAAGTGAGTAACAGTGACTTCAGCCTGTCCTTATTAATGCATGGATAGCTTTCCTTGTTTTTAATCCCATAGATAAAAATATTTTTCCTAAGACAGAGAAAGATAGGGAGAACAATCCCATTGGAATACTCTAGTTTTCTCATAGGATAGACACATTTCTCTATTCATTTGTCTTAAAATATCAGTGCATGTATTGTCCATATACTGGTTCTTGACTGAATGATTTTCAGTGCATTTTGAAGCTATGAATTTTTTTCTGTAAACTTTTTGTTTCGGGTTTAGCATGTTCCTGGAAGATCCCTAAAAGGATTTCAGAACTTGTCTTCAGTGGTGGTTGGTGGAAATACTGCCTGTGCTTTGTGCACTTTGTATGTCCTCTTCCAATTGTTCTCTGACACACTCATTCTTGCAAAGTTCAGGCCATGATAGCCAACACGTTTTTGGAGAAAGCTGTTGAAATGCCCATATTAATACAGTTATTTATTTTGTAGCTTTTGTGATAACCTGAAGGTCCTTTATTATCACCCTATCTTAATTAAACTTAATGCCTGATACAGGCTCTGGGAGGGAGTTCACTTGGCCAGGAGTGATCACACCTTGTAACCGGAAGCCGGAGAGTGGGTGGGGCCAGGCTCAAGCCCTCATAGCAGCCATGTAGCAAGAACTAAGAACTGGGAGTCACATGAGAACTATCTGGACCCCTACCAGGGCCCCATCTCTTAAAGAACCCACCCCTTCAACATCACCACGCTGGGGACCCAGCTCCCGCTACATGGGCCCCCGAGGGGACCAGCCACATTCAAACCATAGGGCGCATTATGAACTTTGTTTATTCACCTGTAAATGGGGCTGAATCACCTGTCCAACTTGTTTCCCCATTGTGTACTACCATGCAGAATTATGTTAAAAAAATGAAACAAGTGTAAAAATGTCTTTAAAATGCCTACAGTATGCCAAGGTTAACTTTCGATACATTAGATGTTGATTGTTTCTCCAAATTTTGAAGGTAGGATCCTGACATGACACGTGAAGAAGCAGCTAATTGTGTAAGGCTTGAAAAATAAGTCCCATCTTTCCAAAAGAGGGAAAAAAAAAACCTTAAAGCCCATTGGGATCTGGATGTTTTAAAAAATTCTCCATCCTTTGATTCTTTACATGGGCCCTTAACGGAGTAGGGCTGGTAGGAAGTGTGTACCTCAGGCTTTAGCCTGTAGTTGGACCTAACTTTTTATATGGATTACATAAAAGAAATAGCTAAGCAGGTAACAAATTTCCTTAACTGTTTGGATACAGATTTCACCTGCATTTAGGGGGTGAGATGCCTTTTTTAAAAGATGGACATAAATACAGCGTATAAATAAAATATCACTCTGCTCGGGTTTGCTTTTCGTTTTATCCTCTCGAGCTCTTTCCATGGGTGTTAAAATCTGCTGAGATTTATGTTGACGAGGGAAAGTTGCTTCTGGTTACCAGGCAGTAAAGATGCTGTGCCTGTTTACTGCTGCAGCAGCTCCGAGAGGTACAGTCTGGCCACGCGTGGTTACAATAGGCACATATAATGAAAAGCTCTCGTAGCTGGTGATGTCCAGAGCTTTCATGAGCTCCTTCAGAAGGTCAAAGATTTATATCACTGACAGCTAAGGTGGTTTTGAAAGATAACGGTCAGGGAGCCTTAACCACGAGGGATTTTTGAGGTTGGATCTTGGCGACAATGTGATAGAATGTGGTGAAGGATTTTCAGAGACATAGGTGGTGGCCACTTGGGGTCACCATGCATTGAGGTCCTTGCCTGTAAGAGGATGTGTAGATTAAAGTCATGACCTAAAGTTGCTCTTCCTAAAACGTCCTCGTGTTAAATGTGGCGCAGGCATTGCCGAGTCAGTAGGTGGCTGGATTATGTTCCTAGGTATAACTAAAAACTCTGACCTAGAACGAGGGACCTCTCCGGACCTGGTGCTGGACAGCTGTGTTCTCTTGTTCAATTCCTCTGTGCTTTAGAGAACCCAGCCAGGACTGGATCATTGACCACTGAGATCAAATTATCTAAGTTAATTCATTTGATATAAATATGTATTTATTGGATATCTACACATCAGTGATCTAAACATGAATATGACTCACTTCTTGAGGTGGTAGTGATATGCAAGTTGATGCTTACAAAATAGTGTAGTGAGAGACATGTTGAGGAATGGATATAGCTGAAGCACACACAGGTTAACACCCTGTTTTATTTGTGGGGAGAAGGATAGACCAAAGAGTTAAAGAAGATGGCTGTTGACCACAGTCTTATGTGATGGTTCCAGGGGGAAAAAAAGCCCAGCAGGGAACTAAGGAAATTCTATGGGAGTGGCCAACGAGCAAATGTTTTTGGCCATGCAGGCCATGTGATTTCTGTTGCAACTGCTCTCCTCTGACACTGTAACATGCAAATAGCAATAGGAAGCAATGGTTATGGCTGTTTTCCAATAAAACTTTATAGCCTAAAAAGAGCAGAGGGCCCCATTTGGCTTGTGATCTTTGGTTTGTTGACTCTGGCTGTAGAAAGAAACTGTTCAAAGATGAACTTCATCAAATACTATCTCATTTTAGTACTTTTCCCCCCATCTTTGGAGTTTTAAAAATGCATTATTTATTTGAAAGGCAGAGTGACAGGAGAGAGAGAAAGATCTTCTACCTATTGATACACTTCCCAAATGCTTGCAGGCTAAAGCCAGGATCTAGGATTCCATTTGTGTGTTCCATGCATGTAGTGGAGACCCAAGTAGTTGGACTATAATCCACTGCTTTTTCAGGTGCCTTAGTAGGAAGCCGGATCAGGAGTGAAGGAGTGGGAACTCAAACCAGCACCTGATATGTGACGTGAGCATCTATGCCGCGGCTTAACCAGCCATGCCACAACACCTACCCTTGGAGTTTCAATACATGACTCAGATTCATGCATGCATGTTATACACCTGGGGGTGTGCTTATACCCCTACTTTACTTAACAATATCCAAGGTGAATTGGTCTATCTTCCAGCTCCCACAATTCCAACTTTTTACTTGAGAATTTTTCTGGCTACCAGAACTGCGAGGCTGTGCTGGGAATGTATGTGACTCTCTCTCTTCCAAGCTCTCAACCAGCGATTGGCAGGAGAGGGTAGATCTGTGTCCCAGTGACTTCAGCCCTTGGGAGAGATCACTCTTTGCATAAGCTCCACGGATGGTCTCTGAGTTCCCCATGGGACAAGCTGAGTTGCCGACCGTTGTAACTTGCTTCGCAACACACCCCTCCTCAGCTTCTTCTCTGCCCCGCGTGCCCCCTTCACCTACAAATCCACGGTCACCTGCTAGATCATCTGCTCACCCTCAGATCCTTGTACTGGTATATGTATACATATGTTTTCACAGGCAGAGTTAGACAGTGAGAGAGAGAGACAGAGAGAAATGTCTTCCTCCCATTGGTTCACCCCCCAATGGCCGGCGCTGCGCCAACCTGAAGCCAGGGGCCAGGTGCTTCCTCTTTGTCTCCCATGGGGTACAGGGACCAAGCACTTGGGGCCATCCTCCACTGCCTTCCCGGGCCACAGCAGAGAGCTGGACTGGGAGAGGAGCAACCGGGACAGAATCCAGTGCCCTGACCAGGACTAGAACCTGGGGTGCCGGCGCCGCAGGCGGAGGATTAGCCTAGTGAGCTGTGGCGCCGGCCTGTATTGGTATTTTCTTCAGGAGGAAGGCAGACCAGGCCAGGATTCTGGGTCTGGAGGACATAAAATAAACTCTGCGAGTGAATCCAGTTAAACTCTGATGAAGGGATGCTGCAGAAAGTCTTTCTCCAAGTAGGCCCTCGTGGATCTGAGTGCGGAGCGTTTCATTTGGACGCAGAGGTCCAATCATGTGAAAACAGTTCTCTCAACTATGCCCCCTTGGGGACTGGGTTCTGCAACAGATGCTATTGATCCTCTGCTGACGCCCCCTGGTGCTGCCCACAGCGTCTCCCTCCCCTCCACTCAGACACCTGCATCCGTCTCTTTTCCTCTCTATTTTGGAGGTGTTGGGCCAGGTCCAGATACAAGGTGGGCATGAGGGATTAGGGTTGAACCCATTTGAAGGTGTGGACTTGCTGGGATGGGAGGTAAGACCAGAAAGGTTGGGGACGAGGGTGGGGTCTGCTCATAAGCCCTCCCACCCCCATGTCTGACAGAAGAATCTGGATTTCATTTGGTATCCAGAGGTTGAACCACAGTTTTTGAGGAAGGAGTGACTGGGTGTTCATATTTAAGTTCTTACGGGTAGCCTGCATCGGACTAGTTAGCAGGGGCACATGCCGCTGTGCGCCTGCTGGGAGGTGCTGAAAAGTCACCCCCTCTGTGAAACCTTTCCTGGCCCTCAGGAGAGGAGTCCCTCCCTGCTCTGCTCTCATGGTTCATTCTAGTACGGCGCCTCCAGGGTGTGAGCGCATTTGCTGTTGCCACCTGTCTCCACCCCTGCCGTCTGTCTTTGATGCCACTATGTCAAGCTTTGTGCCATAGTTACCCATAACTGATGGTCTTCCTCTTCCTTAGTTTTTTTTTTTTTTTTTTTTCCCTACAAACCTTGAGGTCAGCCTTCACGAGGGAGAAGGCACATCTGCCCAGGTGCCTCCTGAGAGGCCCAGGCCCCTAACCCACGTTCACCAAGTGCTTGTTCCCCGGGTGCCTCAGGGCCTTAGGGCTGCTCACGCATGATGGGCCATGTTCCTGTCCACCAGATAAATGCCAGAGTCACTCTTCCACCCCTGGACTAGTGGCTGCCAATCTTTTTGAATAACAGAAACCACCAGTTTTTTTTTTTTTTTCCTTCCTACTATTTGTTGAATTCTTTACTTAGTGGATAGTGAAGCTTAGGATTATAAAATAAACTGAAAGTATGTCATTGTAAAGATTAAAAGAAAGGATAACAAAGGGAGGAGAGAGGGCAGGGTGGGAAGTATCACCGTACTCCTAAATCAGTATACATGAAATTTGTTTACCTTATATAATTAAAAAATTAAGAAAACTGTAATATAGTCTTTCCATGTTTATGACATCAGAACTTGTATATCATGATTCACCTAGGACCATGTTAAAAATAGCTTAGAGACGATATTCAAATGCATATAACATCAAATTGATGTACAAACATTTCTTACTACTTTTATATACAATTTATAAAATACTTTATCACAAGGTATTTTTATTTTTTAAATTATAAATTATGTCCCTCAGATCGGGACAAGGAGTTAAGGAAGTAATGGAATGAATAGTATGGGAGGAGAAATACAGTTTACAGGTAAACAAATATTTTTGTTCATTTCATTATTTCATTTGAAATAAAGAGTAGTCATTTTCTAAAATGAAAAAAGAAAAATTCTCACCTACAGAAGCATTAAAGTGAAAACTTAATAATGAATCCTCATACACCCTTCAATCAAACCCAACAATTATGTGTAGTTTCTCATTCCTGTTTCCTCTTTTTCTTGTTGTTTGTTTCTCTAAAGGGAAATCCAGCCACCGTCTCTTTTCTTAATGGCAGAAAATTAGGTTTAATGCATTTAGTGTGGTGGGGGCCCTGAGTTGGACTTGTGTCCTATTCTTAGAGGACTGGGTCTAGTCTTTGAAGATTTGGCCTGAAGGTTAAAGTGACATGATAAATAAAATTCCAGGGGCCGGTGCTGTGGCCTAGTTGGTAAAGCCACCACCTGCAGTGCCAGTATCCCATATGGGTGCCGGTTCAAGTCCTGGCTGCTCCTCTTCCAATCCAGCTCTCTGCTATGGCCTGGGAAAGCCTTGGAAGATGGCCCAAGTCCTGGGCCCCTGCACCTGCATGGGAGACCCAGAAGAAGCTCCTGGCTCCTGGCTCCTGGCTTTGGATCAGCGAAGCTCCTGCCATTGCGGCCATCTGGGGAGTGAACCATCAGATGGAAGACCTCTCTCTCTCTCCCTCTCTGCCTCTGCCTCTCTGTAATTCTGCCTTCAAATAAATAAATAAATCTTAAAGAGAGAGAGAGAGAAAGGAAACTCCAGGTGTGACCCTGCAGCCTGCCCGGCCCGCGCAGCTTTGGCCTGATTACCTCAAGCAGCCAGCCTTTCTCCTCGGTGTCCTGAGACTGAGAGGAAGGAGCTGATTCCCTTTGCTCCTCCCACACGTTTTCAGCAGGGTTGGGCCACTTCACTGCTTCTTTTAGGCTTCAAACGCCCCCTGAAGCCCAGAGACGGAGCTGGGGTGTAATTGAAGTTTCTGGATGCGGTGTGCATTCGACAGCAGAGTGAGTTGAATTTCACGGGCCTTTCTGAAGCGTTCAGTCTTAGCTGAAAATGTTGGCATTTTCTGGGAAGCTGGCTGTATGCTTATTGAGAAAGAGAGACTTCTTTTCAGTACGGTGTGACATTTCTACAAAAGTCAATGATTTAGAAACAGGTATCTGAAATGAAATTGTGCAACTTCACTTTCCATTTGTTGGAAAGCCTGCTGGGCTGGTTTTGAAATCTTCGTACATGCTTGGTGTACCTTTGGGGGCTAACAGTTACATTGACTGTGTACCACGGAACATGTCACAGATACCTTTTGAAATATGACAAAAAGAAAAAAATAAAACAGCAACCCAGTCCTGTATTTTTCAAATTGATTTTGTGGCATTTACTTAATTTATTGTTTACCTTTAGTACAAGTGTTTATTTTTTCCTTTGATCTTAGAAGCTTTTCATCTGACCCACGAGAAGCGCCGATGATGAATCTGGCTCAGCATTGCCTTAACCACGTATCAAGTTGAAGCCTGTTCTTTGATTACTATTAGGGCAGCTCAGAGGGGCATGATGACGGCTGTAGTTTTGAATTTCGAAAATGTTAAGAAGCCAAGTTTTGACACAACGGAGGACAAGACTCCATCCACTCTGAAATGCACCAAGATGCTGAAAAATTTCTGCAACTTCTTTAAATTCCTTAAAATATAAGAGGACTCACTTGCGAAGTCACTGACAAAGGAGAGACACATAGGGAGGCTACAGCAGGACTGGTGTGAAGACTCAGGGCTGGCGCTAATTCCATCTTGCAGTGGCAAGAAGAAGACCTGGGGAGGGGAGGGAAGGAGCACCTTGTAACAATTTCCTAGCAACAGCTGTAGCCGGCGGACACCAGCAGATGAGTCAGTTCTCTGAGCTTAGGGAGAAAGGGACTCAACAGGTAACTGTCCGAGATTCCCTGAATTCGGGTTACGTCCTGTCCAGTTTCTGACTGGGTCGCTTCATCGGTGTTTCTCTGGCACACAAGAGGCCATCTGAGCAGCTCTCTGCTGTGGCCCGGGAGTGCAGTGGAGGATGACCCAAGCACTTGGGCCCTGCACCCCATGGGAGACCAGGAGAAGCACCTGGCTCCTGCCATCGGATCAGCGCAGTGCGCTGGCTGTAGCGCGCCGGCTGCGGCGGCCATTGGAGGGTGAACCAACGGCAAAGGAAGACCTTTCTCTCTGTCTCTCTCTCTCACTGTCCACTCTGCCTGTCAAAAAAAAAAATAAAAAATAAAAAAAAGAGGCCATCTGGGGACACCAATGTTGTCACCACCAGCGAGGGGCACGGGTGAATGAGGGCTTGTGGACCTCCCTTCTCCTCTGATGCCTGTGCGTTTTGTGACTTGAGCATCATTAACATCAAAATCCCCCTCATCCTCTTCTTCCTCATCTCTGTGCCTCTCGACTCTATTCCTTCAGCCCACAGACGCTGCTGTGAAAGCAGCTTTGATCCGTCCATGTCACAGGTGAGGAATCTGAGCTCCAGGGAGGAAAACTGGAAAGAATCTCACAGTTAATAATCAAAGCGACAAGAGGTCATTTTTATTGAACCCACAGCGGCCACGTGCTGGGGACCATGCTAAGGGCTTTGCCCAGATTGTCTGGTGTCACCATACTCATTGCAGGGGAGGAGGCAGTGAGGCAGAGACGTCAGGTAACCTCCCCAGGTCACGTAGCTGCTGAGAGCGAGCCAGCATGTAGGTGTCAGGAGGTGTGAGTATTTCATCCTGAACGCACTTGACGCCAAGCCCATGTGCGTACCTCAGCTACCCCAGGTCATCACCAGGTGACCTGTGGTTTTTGCAGATGTAACAAAATTATTATTGGTCACATACTGTGCTCCTAGCAATCGACCAAGGCCAACCTTCGGTGAAATCACAGTGTGTGTGTGTGTGTGTGTGTGTGTGTGTGTGTTTGCTTGCTTGTCCTGTGGCACTCAGCTGGGAAAGAAAGCTCCTGGTCCAGAATGTTCACTGTTCACTTTCCCAGCTCTTACATCCTCATCCACGTCGCTGGCTGCAATGTTTCCAGTGTATACGCTGAGCTGCAGTCTTAACGCTGAGGATCGGAGCTCAGGCTGCTCCTTCCAAATGGCACACTACACGTCTTCAGGTGTAGTTCTCAGTGCTGTAGTCAGATAAGTGCCTATGTGTAGGACTTCAGGTCCCTCGACAGGCAGCCGGAGCAGATGTCTGTAGGGGGTACTGTGCAAGTACAGGAGGGGGAAGGGTGGTTCCAAAAGGATTTGGGGGGCGGGGAAGGGAGACTTTAGTCTTCCTAAAAATTTCCACTAGGCCCATATTGCTCAGCGCACTTCCACTGTGATCCGGAGGGCCAGTCTGTCCTCCCTGGTGACTGACAGGGAGATCCGAGGGGGCGGTGGATCTGGGGGAGCTGTAGCCCGAGGAAAGTGGGTCAGTAGGCTGAGAGACGGGGGACGATCTCAGTTCCACCTCCTAGCTCGTGCTCTTTGTCACCGCCGCCTGCAGACGCAGCGTCTGGGTGCTCCAGTTTTGCAGAATGACTTTCCCTGGCTGGTGCCCAACGCCCGAAGCCCAGGATCTGCAGAAATCCTCCCCCATCCACCCCCGGGCCCCCTTTATGCCTGTCAGGCTGTTTGTCCCTCCTGAGCTCTGCTGGGATCTGGGCCTTCTAAAGAAGGAACCATTTCTCCAGCAGGGGCTTGTGTTTGCTTAGCCCCAGGTGGTGAGCCCCTTTTACGTGGGCTCTTCTCCCTGCACACTCTTGAGTGGCCTTCTCGGGAAAGAAAAAGCTGCTTTGGAGGGACCCAGTCTGTGGCCTCCCTCTTGCCCAGCAGTAGGGGGGAATCGGACAGGTTAATGCCATGGGCTGGGGCTGCTATGCAGGGATCAGCCCCGGACCCTGTGGCCTCACACACCTGGCTCCAGGTGGCCCAGTGATGCTCCACTGTTGGGGGCAGGGAGGGATTGTTCTCTGCAGCTCACCCCTGAGGCCATTAAAAGCTTAACTCACTGCCACATGGGGAGATGAATTACTGGTTAATGACAGGTACCCAGGTGCTCAGAGAAAACAGCAGAAACGGGGCCAGCAGAGGTGGCTGTGGGGGCCACTCACTGGGATGTGGGGAGTGTCGCTGGCAGCCTTCCCTGCATCCCAGGCTGGGTGGATGCACTGCACCTGCTGCTGTTCTCCAGCCCAGGGGTGGGGGCCGGGGTCAGTGGATAGCAGTCAACTTCTCCAGCCCCGGTGGGGGGGGGGGGCTGAAGCCTGTTACATGGGAAATCTCTCATAATATTGTCTTTTTTCCCCCCAAGATTTTCACCCTTGGTTTCTTCCTAATCCCTGGACAGCAGTTGGTGTCCTTCATTAACCTCAGGACTTCCAAGGCTATCTTTGGACTTCCAAGCTCAAAAGGGTAGGAAGGAGGCCCTGGCGTCACTTTGGTTTGGCCCTGTTTTTGTTTCAGGTGCATCATGCAGTTTTCGCACATTTCTTTATTTCTTACTTTTTTTTTTTTCCAGTTGAAAAAATATTTTGCAGCCTCCCTTTGCAGTAAGAAGTGCCCACCCCGTGCAGAGAAAGCTCTCAACAGAGAATCGCGTCTTATATCAATAGGCCAGTAATGGCTGCATTTCATACCATGTAGGTTTCCCTCTGAAACCTCAATCACATTCGGATGCTGTGGTAGGGGCTTAAATGTAGCAACTAATGTGGTGTGCCAGCAAGCGTTTCTCCATCTCTAATCTTTTTATTGAACGTTCAAGTGGAACTTGTGCTCCTCTGGGTGGGAGCAGGCCTTGGAGATTATGTTCCATGGTTTAGCTTGGTTGTTTAGTGAACATTGTGAGTTCCCGAACTGCATCAAGAGAGGCGTTTGTTGGTTTTGGGGTTTCGGATGGAAGCATGAACTCTCACTGACTTGCTGAACCTTGTGGTTTGGAATCAGAGCGTTGGAGTCGAGGTTGTGAAAACTCCCACCCCGAAGCTCGTGACAGAAATCACCGGGTGGAATTTGCATGTTGGCTTTGCTGCAGACGTCAAACTCAGCTCTGTTTCACTGGCTAGGATGTCTTCTGAAGAAGGATACTCTCTGATATTTAACCAAAAAGCCTTTTGCTGTTTCCAAAATGTGTTGCCGCGGACAACGGAGGCAGCTGTTTGGAGACAGGATTATGTCATGTACCTAAAGCTTGCCGTTCCCTAGACCAAATGAATCAGTGTCACCCTCCGCTGGCTTTAATATGTATTTCTTTGCCGGCAGAAATACACAAGGAAAACACAAACTGCTTGGGCTTTCCTTCCATTCTCTCCTTTTCAACTCTTGCAGAGGCGTCGAACATGTGAGGCATCCTCAGAAAGTGTGTGGCAAAATGGAATTAAAAGATAAGTTCATTTGGGAGCAATGTTTGAAGTCCATGTGTTATGTTTTCATAATATGAGTTTTCTGTGAACTTTTTGAAGTACCTTTATATTTCAGTAACCAGTGGGGTTATAGCTTGTGTTAGCAATGGCCTGGCTAATATCATAAACTTGAATTCGCCATGTGCTGTGGGTTTGATTGACCCAGCCATGGCCAGACCAAAGGAAGCCATGTGGAACGTTGGCCACATCTGTTACCATCCACCTCCCTTCCCCCATCTCCTAGACAAAACAAAGCATTCTCTTTGATAGCAAGTGATGGAAAACATGTTTTTTGCTTTTCCTATAAGTGATAAATAACTGCATCAGTTGGCAACAGGTGCAGGCTCCTCTGCATGTGGAGGAATCACCAGTTGATGTGTGTGTGTGTGTGTGTGTGTGTGTACCCGCCTTTTGTCCTTGAGCAAAAGCTGTTTACTTCCCGCACGGGGATGTTTGGCCAATGCTCGAATCACTGCCCAGGGTCCCACATGTGGCATCTTCCTTCCAGAGATGCTTCCCCCTGTCACATAGAACAAGAAAATAAGGGAGGGAAGAAAGAAGCAAGGGAGATAGGCCGGGTGCATCCCACACTGCTCAGGACAGGACACTCGCAGGACTGGGCACTTCAGATGTGCTAGAAACATAGCCTCTTCCTCCATGACTGAACAGGTAAGGGGCTCGTAGGTGACAGGGAGCCGCAGAGGAAGCGGGAGTCTTAGACACTGTACCCACTGTGTTACACGTGGCATCTGTAGCTCCAGATCCCTTTAGACACTTAAGTATGTTCCAAGAGAGCCTCACTTTCATCACTTAGAGTGAAGAAATCTCTTCAAATGCTTGTTGGAGTAGATGTAAACATCAGATCCCGCACACGTTTTTGATCTTGAACGCGGATGTAATTGAATATCCCACGTAGAATGTGTGGGAGAGGGTCACTCTTACTGAACTGTGTTCAAAGCCTCTGAGGCAGAGCCGTTATCAACACATCATTCAAGATGCTCTTCAGCAGGAAGGGGGGACTCTGCTGGCCGTGACAAACCTTGTGAGCACTGTCATTCATGTGCTGTGTTTTCCTTATTGTTAAGCTTTATGTGTTTATTTGAAAGGCAGAACTAGAGAGAGAGAGAGATCTTTCATCCACTGGTTCACTCCCCAAATGGTTGCAATGGCCAGGGCTGGGCTAGGTTGAAGCCAGGTATTTCTTCCAGGTCTCCCATGTGGGTGCAGGGGCCCAGGGACTTGAGCCATCCTCTGCTGCTTTCCCCCAGGTACATTAGCAGGGAGCCTGATTGTAACTGAAACAACCAGGACTTTAACTAGTGCCCATATGGGATGCCGGCGCTGCAGGCAATGGCTTTACCTGCTGCACCACAACGCCGGCCCCTCATGTGCTGTTTTTCCAAATCAGGTGGCATTTGGAGTTATCATTCTCTATCTTTATGAGATTTCAGAGTTCCTCTCATTCTCAATTGGTACTGAAAACTTCTTAGTTTATTTATTTTTGGAAGGTTTATTTATTCGAATCAGAGTTACAGAGAGACAGGGAGAGGCAGAGGAGAGATCTTCCATTCATTATTTGACTCTTCACATGGCCGCAATGGCCAAGGTTGAGCCAGGTGGAAGCCAGGAGCCAGGGGCTTCATCCAGGTCTCCCATGTGGGTAGTAGGAGTCCAAGTACTTGGGCCATCCTCCACTGCCTTTCTCAGTTTGTTTGCAGGGAGCTGGATCAGACATGGAGCAGCGGGATTCAAACTGCCACCCACATGGGAAGCTGGCATTTCAGGCAACAGCTTTCCCTGCTATGCCACATTGCCAGCCCAAACTGCTTAGATTATAAAACCCTTGACAGGGCAGGGTTGGTGTAGCAGTTAGGCCCTGTCTTGGGATGCCTGCATCCCATATGGAAATGCCTGGTTTGGGTCCTAGCTGCTCTGCTGCCAATCCAGCTTCCTGCTGGTGTGCACCCTAGGAGGTAGCAGGTGATGACTTAAGTACCTGAAACCGTGCCACCCACAGAGAAGACCTGGGTTATGGATGGAACTCTGGGCTCCTGCTTTCAGGCTGGTCCATCTTTGACTGTTACAGGCATTTGGAGAGCGAACCAGTAAATAGAAGATATTCTCCATCTCTCTCTCTCTCTCTTTCTCTCTCTCTCTCTCGCCCCCCTCTCTCCCCTCTCTCCCCCCTCTCTCTCCCTTTTCTCTCTGCAAATAAAATGGAAATACATTAAATAATTTTTAAAAAAAGGAATAAAGGAAACCACCAGTTTAGCCTTCTGAGAGCTCCCTTTCACCTATAAAAATCTGTGGTTCAATATAAATTAATTGCTCCACATTTTAAAAAATAAAAGCCAACAAACAAAAAACCTTTCTTGTCCTTCCTCCTATAATACTTCATTCTGGAAAATCCCATTATCCTTGGCTCAAAACTTTTGATGGCTCTTCATTGTACTTTGGGTCTGGCAGTGAAGAGATCAGCTTCGTAGGCTCTTGTTGAGTCACCTGATCTTCCCACTGGCATCCCTCTGTCCTGCTTGTAACCTCTAGCAATGGGAACCTCCGTACCTCCTGGTGTAATCAGTTTCGTTAGTGGACAGTGTAAGATATTCACGTAAATTGGGGAAAAACCTAACTCCTTGAAGTTTGTAACAGTTGCGCCCAATTTTGTTCAGGAGAGCAACGACAAATACACACTTGCTTTCTCCTGGATCTGATGGTTCCTGGTGTGAGAGGGGGACTGTCTCCTGTCTCTTGCACCTGTTCAGGCTCAGAACACATCACTCTACTATGTGGCATGGTGTCAAGACTCGGTCCACCTGAGGGTGCACTCTAGTTTATCTCATTGTTGCTTGGAAGGTGTGGAGTCAGGTCAAGGGCAGACTTGTCATCCTGCTATCCTCTCTCTCCACATTTGTTTTCAGGTCTTTGCAGTACAATCCCGCAGTTCAGGCTGTCTTGTCATCACTATTCTCTGAATACAACATGGCAATTCTCTGTAGTCTGTCTGAAAAACACAGGAGAAAGGTAAGTTATGACAATACAGTGTGGTGGTATCGTGATGTCGGGAACCTGCCTCCTATACTGTGCTGGTGCTGGGTGAGCGACGCATGGCCCCCACCATCTTGGAAACGAGATCAGCTTCTTAGACAGACAACAGCACGGTGAACAAAGAAATGAGTGACTGCAAATCTTACCAAGTGTCCTGCAGCCAGGAGCCTGAGGTTGCTGTCCCAGAGGATATGACTGTCTCTCCTCTTTGGCGAGACAGTATTAGAGGTGGCAAGAAGCTGGCTGTTTGCAGAGTAGAGGAAGAGGGAGACAGAAGGTAGTCTGTGCAGGGAGGGAGTGAGGCCAGAAAGGGCTTAGTCACTCAAGGAGCCCAAAGATGCACCAAGGGGCTGGAGTGAGCAGAGGGAGTTACAGAGCAGAAGGCATCAAACCACGAAAGGTTTTCTTTACTTTTTTAAAAGTTTCACTTATTTATTTGAAAGAGTTACAGTGAGTGTGGGGGGGTATCTTCCATCTGCTTGCTCACTCCCCAGATTCCTGTCCTGCAATGGCCCGGGACTGGGCTGGACCAAAGCTAGGAGGCTGGAGCTTCTTCTGGGTCTCCCAAGTGGGTGTCAGGGTCTCAAGCACTTGGGCACCTTCTGCTGCTTTTCCAAGGTGCACTAGACAGGACTTGAACTGGAAGTGGAGGAGCTGGGACACAAACCAGTGCCCATACGGGATGCTGGCATCACAGGTGGCGGCTTTACCCACTACACCACAACAGTAGCCCCAAAAAGGGTTCTCAAGGCATTCAAAGATGGGTTTTCTCAAAAGCAAAGGGAGTTTCATGCTGAAGGCATTTAAGCATGTGTGTGTGTGTGTGAGAGAGAGAGAGAGAGAGAGAAAGAGAGAGAGGCACACACACACACACACACAGCGGCATGGAGAGAGAGAAACACAGAGAGAGGGCGTACACTCAGAAAGCTAGCCCAGGCAGCAGCAGGAAGGATGGTTTGTGTGCCCAGCTGGGTCAGGGGTGCTGTTCTGCAGAGCCGGCCACGGAGGCAGTGGTGGCCATGTCTGTCTGATCAGAGCGTGTTCTTCACTCCTAGCTTTGACACTCGGGGTGACGTAAGAACCCTGTGCTAGAACTCACTCCCAGCCCACCCAGAGGGTGCGGTGTGTTTGGAAAATGCTCCAGATGAGAATGAAGAGAGGTGTGGGTCGGGAGCCAGCGCCTGGGTCTGGAGCCAATGCACGCTTCTTCCCAGTGCCTTGGCTTCTCCCCTGGAGACCTGGAAAGTCACCTGTGGGTAGCATCTCAGGGACTACAGGGGGAAGAGCAGCTCTGGTGCAGGAGAGGAAGAAATGGACAAATATGAACGGACATCCCTGTGTCTTCCTGAGCCCTGGCTGGGGAACAGCAGAGGATGTCAGATGGCTGAAGACACACTGAACCATGGTCCATACCCACAGTCCCTTGTCTCTTGAATCTGCTTACTGACTTTCTTAAAATTCAAGTGAGGACCAAGGCGTAGGGTGAGGAGGTCCGATGGGATCTGTTCTGTGTTTCAAGGAGGAGACTATCTCTAAACCCTCTCCATTTCCATCCTGTTGCTCGCAGCCTCCTCTGACCCTCTCTGTCTGCCCTAAGCCGCAGTCTGGCTGCAGCCTGGCAAAGTGAAGGTTTCAGTCAGAGACACGCACCTGGCCTTTGCCTCTGTGGTGAGGGCCTCGTTCCGTAAGTAGGTGCTGCGAAAGGTGGCTGATTTTGTCCCCAGTGAAATGACTTCTGTGTTTGAGGAGAGAGTATACATGGGAGAGGAGTGGGGTGTCATGAACGTGGGGGTGGGGAGAGAAAGAGTCACGCGTGGGGAGCAGAAACCCCACGGAGGAATCTTACCCGTTCCTGCTAAGTGCATTGGGTAAGGAATCCCCTTCCCTGTCTCCTAAGAAATCAGTGGAATGTACATTTCTCCCTGGCCTGTTGAACTGGATCTTGGGGTGGGGAGTTGGCTTTAATTGAAGTGGTTTCTCCTACAGGGCTGGGCCCAGGGGTCGCTGTAAAGTCAGTTCCCCACGCATGTGGCTCTCGGTTTGCTTTTGGCTTGTAGTTGCCCACAGCCTGTGGTTACTGGGGAGGCCCGTGAGCGTGAACATCCCAGATTATTGTTGGCTCATGAAAGAGAAGAATCTGGTACTGCCAAGATGCTGGCACAGCCTTCTGTCATTACATTATATTTCATAATTGTTTGGAGCGGGATTATTTGTCCAATTCCATCACACATGATTATTTCCTTCTCTTGCCTTATAAATTGGATAAGGCTCTTATCAGTGTTCGTCCAGCCATAGGGAGTGGCCTGAGTTTTTCAGGCCCTCACACTGTGCTTAGAGAGAATTTTAATGTATCTAAAAATACCAGGCCTGGTGCTATTTGTTTACCACTGTTGTTGCAAAAGTCTCTCTCTCAATCTCTCTCTCTCTCTCTCTTTTTTCCCCCACTAAACCAGCCCCTGCTGCAGAAAGCTTAGATTACAGTGAATGAAAATCTATAACCAGCAGCCCCGCTGACTGGCAGATACAACACAGAAACCTCAGCATTGCCGTCTGGGGTTCAGCTGTGGGGTCTTTGGCAGACCAGGCTAGCTCACAACTCCTCCAGGTGGGCAGCTGGGAAGCCAACTGTCCCAGGGTTTCTTATAGTTCCTCTCAGGGCTGCTGGGTAGCAGGTGCCTGGAGAGAGGTGCTCTGGACGGCAGGCAAGGTTTGGACTGGAGGGGAGGTAGGTACGGGGCAGAGCTGATGTCTGCCTTCATCTGTCCACCAGCACCTGGAGGTGTAGGCCCTGGGCAATGCTTCACTGTGTCTTCGCTTCCCACCCAGCCTTATGGAGGATGCAGGGCTGGCAAGCACTCGTAGGGAGCTTCTCTGTGACGTGAACCTTTCCCTTCTGCGTCTAGGCCAGTACTCTTTCCACAGCATTTCACTGGCTGCTTACAATCCTCAGGACACATGCTTTGTAGCTGTGAGAGAGAGAAGAAGAGGGGAGAGAGGGGAGAGCGAGAGAGCGAGAGAGCGAGAGCGAGAAATATCTTCCACCCTATGATTCACTCCCCAAATGGCTGCAGCAGCTAGGACTGGACTAGGCTGAAGCCAGGAGCTTTACCTGCTGTGCCACAACACCGGCCCCAGGGTTTGAATTTTCTTAGCTGTCAGAGAGATTTTGTCAGAGGGAGAAGAGGAGGGAGGCTTAGGGCCCTGCACGAGGGACTTGCTCAGCTGTTTTTTGAGAGTTGTGTGCATCCGAGAACATTAAGTGATGGAGCCTCAAGACTGGAAATGCACAGGGGCCTGGAGTCCGCCCCTGGGCTTGAAGTTGCGTCCTTTGCACTATGCTCAGTTGGATTAAGGCATCCATAGCCTCAGCAGTTCCCAGTGCAATGTAAGTGGCTAAGGATGTAAGAACACCCTTGATCGTGTACGTCTGTGAGCAGAGTCAGCACATTCTTTTAATGGAGGAACTGCTGACGCTTCCTGTGTCAGGGAATTGGTTATAATTTAAAACAAAATACTTGTTATTTTCATTTTTGTTTTTAGCTGTAATGCTCCTTACAATCATAAGTTTTACAGAGTTCCATAATCTGGTTAAAAACAGGAAAGTCAAAAATATCAAAGTAGGTCCCAGGTTAGGATTTATTTTAAACCTACTTATGTATTAATCTATACACATGTAAACAATGACCAAAAGCAAGAAACACAGTGACATTTGACAAATTCTATTATTATTCACCTAAGAAAGAAGCTGTTCTTGTTTTCTTTCTTAAAGGAAAGCATTCCTAAGTGTGCAACCCCTAAAATGATTGTGATACAGCACAGGGTATCTCACAACTGAACAAGCGAATCCTAATTTTTCTTGTGGTTTGTTCCTTGCGCATTTCACCTTGGCATCCCACATCATGGGCAAGGTTTGCAGTGCTTTCCTGACTGGGGCCATCTTTGTGTCTTTTTCCTTGTTACTCCCATGGGAAGGACCTTGGTGTGCCGTTACACCTGCAGCCCTGTTGATCAGCAACTGTGCAGCCATCTCCACGCGACTTTCAGCATCCTTCCCCCTTCTGTGTTTCAACAAAGTGGAAACATTCCCACGCTGTCAGTCCTTTGTGACAGGCAGAACATCACGATCCCCATGATGTCAGAACTCTCCCCTTTTTAAGTTTAATCTCTGATGGAGGAACCAGAGAGGCACAACCTCCTCTTGTTTCTGGAGACTGGCTGCACGTCATTCTCCCTCTGGTTACAGGCCCTGGGAGTGAGTAAAGCCACTTTGGCTCCCCAGGGCCCTGACGTCTGTTCTTACCCTGTGGGTGCAGGCAGAGACTGTGGCTGGCTGGGCTTCTGTCCAGACGAGACCTTGGTTCCCAGCCCTGGTTATCAGGCAGCTTTGAGATCTGCCCTTGGGCCCATGCACCCTCTGGCCAGCCTTGGGTTCTTAATTCCCAGGTCATGAGTGTGGCTGACCTATCTGGGCAGCATGGCAGGAGGAGCTGAATTTTCTTTGGACTTTCATCTCTTTTGGATCAGAAGCATCAGCTAAAAAGGAACACAGATCCACTTCTGGGCTCTGGGCAGAGGGGGCTGCGTCTGTTCTTCCTGATGGCAGCAGGAAGGGTTTTAAATTAGGATGAGACCAACTGTGCCTCGTTCCCAGTTAAGACTGATTTATATAGACCACGGTTCCTTAGTTGGGGGTGTGCCTTAGTATTACGTGCAGAGATGTTTTGGTTACGGTGGCGCCGACCTCTCTGAGTCATAAGCTTCCTGGGAGCCTCCTGTTTGGGAAGAGTTGCCGTGGAGGCTTGACCCACGTCTCTGTCGAGAGCCACTGGTTTAGGATGAATGGCCGGAGGTGCTGGGAGGCCATCTGACAACTGGGTTGCCCTGTAATCTCCTTCAGCCTTCATCTCACAGCAGGTGTTGGTATCTTGCAGGCACCGAGCTGTCGCAGAGAATGCTTGGCACCGTGAGGGAGGGCAGGCTGTTTGGTTCTGTCATTCACTGCACCGCACACATGAGCAGTTAGGTAGCTGCCTTGGGTAAGGGCAGTGCTAAGAGCCCGAGGTTGGTAATTGACAGATCCCAATCCTGGTTCTGGTGTTCATCCGTCGGGAGGCCCTGGGGTGCTCACGGGACTTCCCTGGGCTCTGCTTTTCTCGCTAGTAAGGAGATGAGGTTGGGTGACGCATAAGCTCTAGGCTGCTTTGAGTTCAATTTTAAAAACCTGTTTTAAAAACACATTGCACATTGACCTCTTCTCATTCTGGCAAACCATAAAACATTGAGGTAAGCAAAAAGGAAAGAAAAATTCCATTATTCCATGACCCTCCTGCCCTGAGACAATGCTTTGATGTAAATTCTTCTAGTCCTTGTGCAAGGATGGCACACAGATGCATGTGTGTGCATAGAGACATAGAAATATGTAGGGGCACAGAGGTGTGGTGTTTTTCCTCATCCATCATGAGGTCCAAGGCCAACTCTCCCCAAAACAAAAGACAAGCTACTATGGGAAGGGCATAACACAGTTATTTAATCTGAGTTTTGTACCACCCAGGAGTCTTCGGAAGTGAAGACCCCAAGACTCAGGGGAAACTCTGTTTTTATGCTTCAATTTGATGAAAAATGGAGAACCAGGTGTTTATGTGAGTAAGCCAAGGGCATGATCTGATAGTAATAGGCTGAAGGGGAGACCCAATAAGACCCCATGGTTCAGCTCTGTGCCATGTCCTTTCATCCTTGGTATGGGGCAAGACCCTTTCAGAATGAGGGTCTTCAAGGGAGAAGCAGGGGCCTTTACGGGATTCAGGATTTGCTTTGGGAGAGAGGAGTTCTAGTTTCCATGGCCCTCCCTGGGGAAGAGGAACTCTGGTTTCTGTGAATCCCCTCCAGGAGAGAAAGACAATCAGACAGGAGGGCAGGGGTGGACAGGGAGAACCTGGTTCTGAGACCTTCCTGTCTCCTTTAGCTCAAAGTACTCAGCAGGCCAAAGTGCCATGCCTGGGACATCATGCGTGAGCCCCAACAACTAGCTGTGTTTTACATGGTGTGTGCTTTACACACAGGCGATTGCCTCACATGCTGTCTTGCAGGCTGTCTCTGTAACCTGTCAGGAGCCCACAGGTGCCTGTCTGTGCCTCCAAGCCAGCGTACTTTTGACACCTTCCACATAGGGGCAGGTAGCTTAGTGCTCTCAGGCCTGGCCTTGGAGGTTGCTGTTGGCTCTGCTCCCTCCCAACTGGGTGACCTTCAGCAAGTGACTTCATCTCTCCAAATTGCAATTACCTCCCATGGAAAATGGCCATCATAGCAATGCCCACTTCACAGAGTGTTCTGGGGATTAAATCAGCCAGTGCCTGTTAACTGCTTAGTGTAGTGTCTGGCCCGTGTAGGGGTCCAGTAAATGTTAACTAGAAATGTTACATATCATTTCATTTTACTAATGTGTGTAATTCAATCAATCTTCTGCTACTGCTTATTTACACTTCTCTCTGCCATTAGGCACAATGCTGCCCCGATCACTTTCCAGATACATTTTGTGCATCTGTTGATACTCTATGGAAATATTCCTGAGAGCAGAATGGCAGAGAGAAAGGACACATACATTTTGGAGATCTCAAGACATGAAGCCAAAGTGCCCTACAGAAAGTTCCTGATAGTCTAGGACAGTGACCAGTACCTATACTTCTGGGAGTGTGAGTTATTTCTCTTATTTCCTTACTATTAAAAAAGAGATAAAGGGAAGGGAAGGTGAACAAAAATGATTTTTTAAACGTTTATTTTTATGAACACACTCACATTGCCCAATTTCCTGTTGCAATGTTTGGCTCTTTGTTGCTGGTTTGCAAGAACATCCATAGTTAGAGTAGTGGCACTTTGCTTCCAGTTATGAATTCCTGGGAACCAGTTTTATACACAAGTCCCAGGGCAAGAACTGGTGGGAGATGAGAGAGTGCCTGCCTTTGTCCTTGTACTTCCAAGACCAAGGGAGGAAATGGGCATGAGAAAAATGCTGAACACCTGCCATCAAGGAGAGTTACAAGGCTCTGCACATCACTGGATGGGCTTCATCCTGGGAGACTTCCTTGGAGCAGTGAGGAGTGAAGGTTGATGGAAAGAGAGGACCGAGACAGGTTCAGTCAAGGTTGATGGGGATTCCAGGAAGTAGAGGCTGAAATTAGGTTTTCATAGCTGCTGCTTTGCTTTTGAAAAACAAAAATTGGCTCAATGTCTTCGTTGACTTCGAAGGCTTGAAAATTAGTAACATCTATTGATGTCATTTTTCTGTATATTTTGTACCATGGGTGTTTTACTTGGAAAGTCTACGTCATGAGATTTTCATTTTCGCTTTCTGATATGGCTCATCTAGTGTAAGGCAGGAGTGCATTTAAAATGAACACCAAAGCTGGTGCTTCTGTGTGTTGCCGGGCTGGGCTCCTGGCTAGGGAGACTTTCCGATGATCTTTGAAACCTGTGCTCAGTGAAGCGTGTGGTCTTGGGCTTCAGATGATAAAAGCTGGATAAGGGGGAAATGTCTTCATTCGCAGGAGGATTGTTGAGGGGAGAGTGCTGCTCTCAATCCCTTCTCTTCTGAGCTGTTCGATTGTAGAATCTTATGGGCTTAGCACCTCTGTATGGCCCCAGGCTGCATCATTGGTATAAGGCAGTTTCCTGTCAAACTAATTCATGCTAAGGTGTGAATGACTGAATAAGCTGTCCCTAGTCTATGTACATTTTAACCCAGTACCATTAAAGAGAATAATACTTACACAAATGTCTCTAAGTCTTTTAGGCCTCCAAGTCAGACTGAATGTGGGAAATAAATATTCGGTTAAACAAGTGCTCACCTAAGCGGCATACCCAGAAAGAAGCAGTGCATATCCGCGAGGAGACAGAGCTCCAGAGGCAGAATCCCTGGCTTGGATCCTAGATCTGCCATTACCTAGTGCGGTGGCCGTGGGGAAACTTGTCAAGCTCTCTATGCTCCGGCTTCTTCGTCAGTAAAATGAGAGTGGTCATGGCACAGAGGTCAGGCGTGTGTGAATATGGTGCCCTGAATGCTATCTGGATCGTAACCAGTGCGAAACTATAATAGTGACTGCTATTCCAACCAAGGGCCTTTTCTTGGGAAAAGTTAGAAAGCTGGCCTCGTCTTCTTACTTACATTCTAGGGGTGTTTATACTCTTTTCTGACTTCCTCTCACCCTTTCTGCTTCTTTTTTGATTCACCTGCAGCTCAGATTTCTCTGCCTGTGAGGAAGGCATCCTGCATCATCCTCTCCTCTCTCTCTCCTCTCTCCCTGGATCAGCTGGCTCCCCTGGCTTTGCCGTTGGCTTCCCAAGATCATAACATCTGCCCGGCCTATCAGTATGCAACATCTGGACATTTTGTCCGTAAAATCTATATGAGTGTTTGGCACAACGATAAACAACACAGACTAAGCTGTCTTAAATGATAAAGGAATTCATTATCTGAAGGATCCAGAATAAATGGCTTCGGGTATGGTTTGATCTGGGGGCTCCCATCATATAACCAGAGCCCTCGCTCTTCCCGTGTATTTACCCTGCTTTTCTTGGGATTGGACTCAGAGCCAGGAGTTTTGTTAGAACCCACAAAGCATTCACGCGGCTTCTTTTCCCACAAGTTGGGGAGGAGAGAGACTCTGCTGATCGCCTTAGAGGTAGACCAGTTCCACCTCACTGCTTAGCTTTAAAACCTGGGCATTGTTTTATAAAAAGATGTGCAAAAGGATGCTGGTGGGTGGAATCAGCCCATATTCATGACACATGTACCATGTTGGCTCACAATGGTCAAAACACAGCCAAGAAAGTACTGGAATCTTCTGTTCTGGCTTTACCATTTCTGTTGAGACAGTTGCTACCCTATAGCCTGAGCCCTAGCTGAGGAGGGCTGCTTTATAAGGAAAAATAGTCTATTTAGCTCAGAGATTAGGATGCTGAAAGTCTAAGGCTGAGCAACCCCATCTGCTTAGGCTCTGGTGATGGCCTCATGGCTATGGCATCACAATGGTAGGAGCATGTGTGTAGGAGATCACACAGTGAGACAGGAAGTCAGGGAGATTTGGGAGCTACACTTGCTCTTTTATAACAAACAGTTCTAGTTATAAATAGCCCATGAGAGTATTTCAGGCATGGAAAGCCAAAACATTCTGGCAAAAAAAAAAAAAAAAAACAAAAAAACAAAACAAAACAAAACAACGAAAAACAAAAAACACCTAAATGAAAGATATCCGCGAGTGAGATCCCAGTGGAAAGAACGGGTCATCAAAGAAGGAGGTACCTTTCTCTGAAGGGAGAACTTCCACTCTGACTATGACCTTGTCTAAATATGATCAGAGTCAGTGAACTCAAAAGGCTTCCATAGCCTTGGCAGCTCATGACAAGAGCCTAGGGTGATTACTGATGCCATAAACAAGAGTGTCAATTTGTTAAGTCAACAACAGGAGTCACTGTGCACTTACTCCTCATGTAGGATATCTGTCCTTAACGTGCTGTACATTGTGATTTAATGCTATAACTAGTACTCAAACAGTATTTTACACTTTGTGTTTTTATGTGGGTGCAAACTGATGAAATTTTTACTTAATGTATACTAAACTGATCTTCTGTATATAAAAAGAATTGAAAATGAATCTTGATGTGAATGGAAGGGGGGAGGGAGAGGGAAAGGGGGACGGTTGCGGGTGGGAGGGACGTTATGGGGGGGGGAAGCCATTGTAATCCATAAGCTATACTTTGGAAATTTATATTCATTAAATAAAAGTTAAAAAAAATAAAATCACTTAATTGAAATGGCAAACTGACATGGGTGAAGAGAGAGAAAGATCAATCTGCCATCTGCTGGTTCACTCCCTAAATGGCCTCAACAGCTGGGACTGGGCCAGGCTGAAGCCAGGAACTCCTTCCTAGTCTTCCACATACATAGCAGGGACTTCAGCAGTTGGGACATCATCAGCTTCCTTCCCAGATGTATTAGCAGGGAGCTGGGTGGAGAGTGGAGCATCCAGGACTCAAATATTTGCTTTGATATGGGATAATGGTGGCAGCTTAACTCACTGTGCCACAATGCTGGCCCCTCCTGTGGGAATTAATAAATTTAAAAAGTGCATTAATCCCTTTGGAGAGTGGTGCCCCAAATCCTAACCACCCCAACTAGACCCTACCTGTCCAAGGTCCCACCACCTGCAGCATCACTCTGTGGGGACCAAGCTTTCAGCGCGTGAGCCCATGGGAGCACACTCAAACCACAGCCAAACCATAGCAACCACCATTCTCCCACCTTCTGGATTTCAAATTTATGCTTCCCTTTTCCTCTAACTCCACAAGCCTTGTAGTTAATAAATCCTAGCATACACTTGCATCTTGATGTTAGTATACTCACTGATCTAGTTCAGTACCAACCCTAGTTCTCTCTCTCTAGTTTTTTGTGGAACCAGTGTCACCTCTAAATTCATCTCCCATTTTACGAGACGTCTGTCCACAGCAGTCGGTTGTTTCTGATACTAGTTTGTCTTAAATTGTTACCTGTGAATGCCTTACTTCCTCTCGTCCTTTTCCTACCCAGCTGGATTTGGAAGGGATTAGAAGACTACAGTATTTCCCCGAGCCTTCCCATACCACCCCAGAGCAGGCTCCGGGGACAAGTTTAAGCGCTGTGGACCGAGGGAGCCCTGATGCCTCCAGGGCTGCTGTGGTGCAATTGTGTGCGGTTGTTAAGGAAGCGAGGCTATGCGGAGGGGCTGGCAGCATTGTTTACCAGTGTGCACTGCAAACTCTGGGCCCACGGATGTGAAGAGATGTGACAGCATAACCAGTTCTTTGGTCAAGTAATTTGGAACAAAGTTGCCTCAAACAAGTTAGCCTTGTCTTTATGAGTTTTCAGAGCCTTGATGGGAAATCTGCTTTGAGAATCTAGTTGATTGTGTGTGTGTGTGTGTGTGTGTGTGTGTGTGATTTCAAGTGAATCTGACCACACAATCTCTCTTTTACTAACAGAATTTTGTAAGGTGGAGTCTTGTATCTTTCTTTGGCAGTTGGCAGTTGGGCTGTGGGTGGGAGAGGCCCTCTGGGGACAGACTGATGTGCTGTGGGCACTGCCCTTACACATATCCATAGATCTACAGGGAGCTGTGTGTGACTCTATCTCATAGTCAAGTTCATGTGCTAATGAGCTATGAAATATGACTGGGTTCTAAGTTTTAACCTTGTAAAGCTTTTGGAAGAGTCTCATAGTCCACAACAACCACTCTTTTTTTAAAAATTTTTTTGACAGGCAGAGTGGACAGTGAGAGAGAGAGAGACAGAGAGAAAGGTTTCCCTTTTACATTGGTTCACCCCTCAATGGCCGCTGCAGCTGGCACACCGTGCTGATCTGAAGCCAGGAGTCAGGTGCTTCTCCTCGTCTCCCAGGTCTTCTCCTGCCTTGTGGCACAGGGAGCCACTGTCTTGTTAGCCACTCAAGACCAGGCTTCTGTTCATAAGTCCTCCAATGACTACCCTTCGTGTCATCCTAAATTTGTCTGCTTCTTTCTTCTCTCAGCCCCTTCTGACTTTGGTGTCTGGTTCTTATACAGTGTAATAGTTATTGTTGTTTTTTCCAAAGCACTTATTCTGGGAGTCCTAGAAGTAAAAAATGGCCTTTAATTTTGTGATAGTAGGTATATAGTATACACAGTGATTTGCTAACATGCTGAAATTGGAATATTTAGATATACATTATATTTCTTTCTTTTTTTATTTTTATTT
This sequence comes from Oryctolagus cuniculus, assembly GCF_051225735.1. Classification (NCBI taxonomy): domain Eukaryota; kingdom Metazoa; phylum Chordata; class Mammalia; order Lagomorpha; family Leporidae; genus Oryctolagus; species Oryctolagus cuniculus. The sequence continues at coordinate 11,298,458 of NC_142871.1, forward strand.
TTTGACAGGCAGAGTTAGACAGTGAGAGAGAGACAGAAAGAAAGGTCTTCCCTCCATTGGCTCACCCCCCAAATGGCTGCCACGGCCGGCGCACTGCACCAATCTGAAGCCAGGAGCCAGGTGCCTCCTCCTGGTCTCCCATGCGGATGCAGGGCCCAAGCACTTGGGCCATCCTCCACTGCACTCCCAGGCACATTAACAGGGAGCTGGATCAGAAGTGGAACATCCAGGACTCGAACCAGTGCCCATCAGGGATGCTGGCGCTTCAGGCGGCTGTTTAACCCACTATGCCACAACGCCAGCCCCTTACTAGATGTTTCTACATGCTGATTCTTTCCCTTGACAATGTGTTGTCATTCTTTTCTCAAATGATACTGTTACATTGATATGGTAAAAAGTTTAGGTATTAAGTTATTTTCATTCTTACGCACATTTTCTTATTACAAAGCTTTCTTCACTTTTTTTGTCTATTTGTTTGGTGGCAGTTGTAAGTAGCATGATGGACAATAAAAAAGAGAAAAGAAAATGTGCTGCTTATCAGAAGGTATATGTTGAAGCAGGAGAGCAGTGCTAATGTCAAGTGCGTGTGGTGAGTATTTTCTGGACGCCTTTCATGAGGGGTGGAGAGCCTCTTTTGAAAATGAAGTAATTAGTGCAATTGGAAGGGGAGAGATGAAGAGGCGAGGCTCTGGGTTTCTCTGGTAAAAGCGACACTTATTCAAAGGGTCAAACTAACATCTCTAGAAAAGTCACAGCCGGGGCCCCCTGAGAAGAGAGCCAGGTAAGCTCTTTGTGCCGCCTTTCCCAGGTAGGTGCGTGTGGATGGGATGTAAACCATGCTTCAAATAAGGCTGGTTGTGGTGGAGCGTGGGAACGAGGAAGGGGCTGTGCACCTCTGTGGTTTAAATTTAGCATCCCCACTTCAGCTGAACCTGGCGCTGGAGAGGCAATGCTCATGACTGACCAAGCGTGCAACCAAGTGGCGGCAGCTGTGGACATCAGGAAAGGAAGGTGGGGGAATTTCCTCACATTTCACCCAGCACTCTTGTGAGAGTCAAGCTGTGTTGTGCTCAGGAATCATCTCCGATGCTAGTTGGCATCCAGATTCTCTCCCTAAGATTTGGATTTGCGAGATCTGGGGTGGGGGCTGGGAATCTGCATTCTAAGCAGGTCCTGAGACCCGCCGTCAGAACCTCTCTCCTGGGAGGCCCTGCTCTGGCAGTGTTTGGGCCTGGCAGTCTCCTTGCCGGATGGAGGCTGAAGCCTGCCAGGAGCCATGTGGCCTGGCTGCGTATCCAAACAGAACCCAGATGACTCATGTGTAAACTTATTAAGTTCAAATATTTTCATAAGTGACGTATCCTTTCCAAAAATCACGTTGGAGTAGACTTTGGAGGGGGTCTTCGAGTGTGCTTGTCAGAAACAATACTGAAGCAGACTGGGGGGATGTTGCTGTCCAGGCAATGAGCTTTGTCCCGGCAGGAGCACAAATCTGTGTTGACGATCAGATGACTAATTGCACCAGCCTGTTCTACGGGGTCCTGTCCTGCGGTGTGTGGCATGCTTAGGGCGCTTGTGATCTGGAAGGCGGTACACTGGCACGTGAAAAGCCCTGTATTCAACTGCACAGTGCCTGGGAAGGGATTTCCTTCGGTCCCACAGAATGCAGAGCCCTCCCTGAGGAATGGGCGTCAATCTTTGCTAAATGAACTCTTTGAGTATTATTCTGTCAGGCTAGGATGGGGGAAATCTCAATAGCTCTTAGGTTACACAGTCAGCATTCAATGAGACATTTATGTAAATTGGAGCCTTTTCCCTACCTTAATCCTAAAATGGTTTAGATTTTATGCAAAATTGTTGAGTACTGATCACTGATATCCTCCTCCAGGCTGTGGATCAAGTGATTAACAACACTACAATACTTTTTCCCAGGATTCCCTGCTGTTTCATCGACCTTTAATATGTAGACTGGCCATTTTTATGGGCCAATCTAGCAAACCTCATCATACATCCTAGGCTCTTAATGTTTCTAGAAGGCCATCTCACACTCAACATTTATTTGGAAAGAGATATCTTTTATCAGGGGCAGATATTTGGCCTAGTGGCTAAGAGGCTGGTTAGGATGCCTGAGTTTGCATCTTCACTTGACAAACTCAAGTAGTTGGGTTCCTGCCACCCATGTGGGAGACCTGGATTGAGTGCCCAGTTCCTGGCTTCAGCCTGGCTCAGACCTGGCTGTTGTGGACAACTGGGGAGTTAATCAGCAAATGGGAGCTCTCTGTTTGTCTCTGTCTCTGCTTCGTAAATAAAAAACATATTAAATTCCAATTTAAGTGGTGTGAAACAGTGCCGTTCCTTCATTAAGTCTGTATTTAAGTAACACTGGAGTGGTTTCAGAGGACTCGCATGCTTCTCCGCTTGTCATGGGAACTAGGAAGATGCACACCCACTTCTATGTTGGTGGCACAGTCTTCCTGTCACTGACTAGAACGGCCTCAAGACCCGGATGAGCCTGCTACCAAGTTATCAGAAAGGACCAGTATCAGCTCTGTGAAAACTAAGATTATTGTGGTCAGCAGAGATATCTTGGAGGTGACCTGGACTTTGTCCTGACTGGGCAGTTCTGTTCGAGCAACTCATTCAGACTTTAAAAGGTGCTGTGAACTTTCCAGGTAGAATGAGAAGCTGTGGTCTTTCGAGTATTTTTGTGGATGTTGGGCAGCAGGGATGGGGAGGGGGACCTCTCCCTGGCAGCTAGCCACCTGGTGGACTCATCCCAATTTTGAGCTGTTGAAGATCTGAGATTCTCCTGGTGCTATATGGAGGGGCCAACCAGTAACTCTGCAAGTTACAATCCAAAACCTGTTGGAGGACTGGAGCAGATTTAAACTCCAGTCTTTATGGAAGCCTTTGGCCCTACTTTGGGGCTGGTGGTTCTCAAACAGGAGAACTCTTCTCCCAGTGCCCAGGAGAAATTGCACTTTTGTTTGTCACCCTTGGGAGGGGTAATGCAGCTACACAGTGGGCATCTGGGGGGTGCTGGATATCTGACCTCCTGTGCACCACGCAGTTGTCCCCTGTACCCTGCATGCCAAAGAATGAGCTGGCCCACCTGAGACCACACCAGGTGAGTTCTGGACTGCCATCCCATCAAGTTGAGGATCTGTCTTCTCTGTCTTTTTAGGACTTCAATTCTGCCTCTGGCACCAAAGACTCAGAGATTCTTCTTCTCCTTCTCCTTCTCCTTCTCCTTCTCCTTCTCCTTCTCCTTCTCCTTCTCCTTCTCCTTCTCCTTCTCCTTCTCCTTCTTCTTCTTTTTGGACAGGCAGAGTTAGACAGTGAGAGACAGAGAGAAAGGTCTTCCTTCTGTTGGTTCACCCCCCAAATGGCTGCTACGGCCAGTGCATTGTGGCCGGCGCGCTGTGCCATTCTGAAGCCAGGAGCCAGGTGCTTTTCCTGGTCTCCCATGGGGTGCAGGGCCCAAGCACTTGGGCCATCCTCCACTGCACTCCCTGGCCACAGCAGAGAGCTGGACTGGAAGAGGGGCAACCGGGACAGAATCCGGCGCCCTGACCGGGACTAGAACCCCGGGGTGCCGGTGCCGCAGGCGGAGGATGAGCCAAGCGAGCTGCGGCACCAGCCTCAGAGATTCCTCTTTAACTACTTCTATGTTTTATTGCAACTGAGGCCGTTGTCAGGGACATCAGCCTCGAAAGCAACTGAGGATCTGCTGATAGGTGAACTGAGTTTCAATTTAGAAGGAACAGTCCAAGAGACATTTACCCATGTGTTCTTCTAGTGTCTGCAAAATGTGTCTCTGCGTTGAGTCGATTTTGAGAAGAAAACCCACAGCACAACAGATCTGCATTTTATTTTTTGGTTTTCAAAATATTTCCAGATTGAAGTGATGTGATGATGAGTCCCCATAGAATACCATGATAGAAGAAGACTGTAGGGTACCGCACAAGTGTTGTGATGATGATACTCCAAGGTTTTCTTGAAAGGCTATGGCGTTACTGAGGTGGCTACGTGGAGCGTATTTCTGTGATTTTAAATAAACATGTACGTGTCCTGCAACCCAAAGGCAGTGGCACTAAGTTCCTGAGGGATAAAACCTGAGCAAGTGACGAGGCTTTCGTCACCTGCTGCGTCTCTCTGGGTGCTCAGGAACCACAACTGCTGCATAGCCTCAGCCGGAGCCAGCTTGAAGCTGTAGCTTTCACCCCCCACCCCTAGTTGCTGATCCAGCTCGGAATCCGGCCCCTAGGTCCTCGTACGGGGAGGGGATCCGAGCTCCCAGCCTCACCTTCCTGGTGCTGCGGAGGAGGCTGGCAGTTTCCTTATCCTGTGACTGCTCTCTGCTGATTTTTCAGGATGGGACAGGTGAACATCAGGGCAGGCACCTCTCTGCAGGATGCCTCGGGGTGGCGTTTGGACTGAAGGAGCCAGGACCATACTACAATCTTACAGCAGTGCTGCAGACGGAGACTTTCCTCACCTGCCACTCTTTGTATTGACTTGTTGGCAGTGTAGTCTTCCTCGGACACAGTATTCAGAAAACATATTAATCTTTTTTTTTTTTAAATTTTCTGATGAACTTGAATGCTTCCTTTTCCTAGGAAGCCAGTGTCACCTAATAGCAAGCCTGTTGGAGGGCTCAACTGCACTGACTAATTAAACCCAGATGCCTGCCTCTTAATTGGTTTTGGTCTGTCTTTTACCTTGAATTTTTCTATGTGATTTAATAATGTATGACAACTTACCTCCTTGAGGCTGTGAGCAGAGTAAAAATGATAAATAAATAACACGTTAAAAAAAAAAGAAAGGTGAAATTTTGTAGTTAATGACATGATACTAACAGAAACTTTGCTAAGTGTGGTCTGAATATGTAAATGAATCGTTGGAATATTTTCCTGTAGACCAGCATGGTTTGCCCTGTACTGTTTCACTTCTTGTGAGATTTACTTAGTCATGGGCCGGTCAGCCTGCACTACCCTCCCTCTTCCAACCAGCACCCACCTCCTTCCTCTAATTCTACCTTACCCTTTTCCAGTGTCATGATTTTAAGGGATTCCTTTAAAAAATGAATTTTCTTGGAAGGCAGTCTGCCCATTGATGGTCCCTGTGCCATGACAGCTGGGCTAGGCATTGTGGGAGGGAAGCTGTGTTTTCAGTCCTATGACTTCTGAAATGGTCAGTTTTTAAGGCCGTGGCCTTGACTGGGTCCTCCCCTTCATGTCCTCAGCATCTTCTGCTGCTTTGCATCTCCTACTGCCATTACTTCTGGTCCTACGTACTGCAAGGAACCTTAGGAATGAAACCCTCTGCCCCATGAAGAGTCTAAAAATGCTATTTTACAAAGTATTTTTCTCATGATATTTCTTGGTCCTGATCTCAAAATCATTCAAAGCTGAGCTCTGGGCATTGTCATTGAGTAGAGAGAAGTAATACTATTGAGAAGCCCTGGATTTAGAATTTGTGATCATTTACCTTATGTTTACTGAAATGTACTCTTGTGCCGGGTATACAGACAGGGTTTTTCTAAGTCTGTGTTTCCTAAAGTGTGCCCTTCTCAACAGTGATCCTACCACGTGCTGAGAAACAGTTTTACCATCAAATGAACAATGTCTGTGTCTAGCTTCTCAGAGATTTAGAAATGTACATTATTAGTACATTAGAGTCTTAGGGAATTTTTTTCAGCTTTCAAATTAATTTATCTGTGTTTAATTCCATGTTTTGCAAATGTGCTTAACTGTAACTTCTTCCTACATCTTTCTGATTCCCCTCCCTGTAGTAAAAGGAAGTTTCTTCAAAAGGTTCGTGGAAAATGTGCATGATATTTCAATTCAGTTTTTCTATGAACTTTTGGAAGTGTGACTAATAACATCTCGGGGAATCATGGTTTCCTGGGACACACTTTAGGAAATGATGTGCTAAGCAAAAGGCGTGGGAAGGCTATTTTTTGTTTTGATTTTCATAGTCTCTAACATCAGGAAGTTACCTTGGAAATCATTTTTGTCAAGACATGACATCAGCCCCCATTTCAACATTCTCAGTAATATCATAGAACGCCTGTCTGCAGCCATCTCATCTGTGCGCTTTTAGGACACAGTATCTTTCTGGTCCGTAATACCTCTGTGCCAAGTTGTAAAGATCTGAGAGCACCCTGTATTTTAACTCCACAATGCAACTGCAATTTTTGCAAAAGGGGCAGGATTTTATGATGTCCATGAGAGTCTTGCTGAAGAACAGGTCAGAGAAATACCCAGTCATTTACAAATGAGATTCTGGGAGTGTTAACCTTCTTAAGAGCCCAAGAAGGAGAACTCAGTGAGGATGAAGACTACACAAAGTCTCCCCAAAAGAAAGTTCTAGATCTCCAAACAATCAGATATGCTCCTGGGATAACTGGTGATTTCCTTTAAACAGATACAGTATTTTGCTAAATGACCTTATTGATAATCAAGCTGTGACAATGAAACATGAGATCAAGAATATCAGGTAACTGTATGAAAAATTTAATACAACTTGTCTGTTTCCCAAATGATTGTTTTCATTTTCCCGAAGAACGAATCTATTAATTCTTCATTTTCTCCCAAAATGAAGTCTTAGAAGCTATTCCTCCATTTTTATTTATTACTAAATTTGGTTTCAGTATCACTTCAATGCCGATTGTCCTTGGATGAAGTTTACCAAGCCTCAGTTTCTATGAGAGGTGGATGAAATAGTGGCAGAACTCACTGGATAGGAATACGGTGAGGAGTGAAGGGGGCAAAGCCTGGGCTGGTTTCCCGGGGCAGCCCTAACAAATACTGAGTGGCTTCAACTGGAGGTAACTTCTTTCACACTTGCAGAGCTGGTCATTGGCGGCCAAGGTGTTAGCAAGCTTCGTTTCTTCTGAGGGTTGGCAGGGAAAGGTTTGCCTTCCCCTCTCTGAGCTTCTAGAAGCCATGACATGCACACGGCCTTCTTTCTGTCTTTATGCATTTCCTCCCTTCCATGTTTGTCTATCTCTGTTCAAATTTCCCTCCATTTAGTTATTTATTATTTGAGGCGGGGGGAGAGAGAGAGAGAGAGAGAGAGAGAGAGAGAAAGCGAAAGCTTGTGCTTGCTGGTTTACTCCCCAAATGTCCCCGAAGGCCCCTGGCTAGAGCCAAAGCTGGGAGGCAGGAACTCAACGCGGGTTTCCCACACTCTGGTCCTCACCACTTCCTCTTGAGGTCTGGACTAGCAGGAAGCTGGAGTCAGGACCAGAGCTGGGAAGCAAAGTCAAGTACTCCAAAACGGGGTGTGGGCATCTTAACTGCCAGGCTAATTGCCCACCCCTCCCCTGTGATCAAGACACCAACCATTTTGAAGGGTGACCCACCTGTATGACCTCATCGTAGCTTGACCTCATCTTTGATTATCTGAAAGCCTTATCTGCAAGTAAAGTCACATTCTGGGGAACTGGGAGTAACAGCTGAACATATCTTTTTGGAGGGATACAGTTCAAGCCATGGCTATGGGGCGGTAAACCTTGCACATGATAAGCATCCATTAAATGTAAGTTATGTTAGATCAATTCAGATAAATTGCTGTTTGTTGACCACTTTTACCTATATAAAGGTAGTACGATACAATTTCCCGTATTTTTTCTTTGCTGTTTTCCAACATTCTCTGTCTGGATGTTCTTTGTCTCTGATGTTCCTTATTTTCTGGGCAGCCTGTAGGAGTGAGCTGGGCAGAGGCAGGAGGAGGCCTTGTTATGCTGCCTCCCTTCACCTCGTCTGCCTGATCTCTGTCTCATCTCTGGGATTTCCCCTTTAATTTTCAACTTCTGAATGATGTAGGGTTTCTGTGAAGTGATCCTAGCTTAACTGTCGGGTCTGCTACTTGTAAGGGACATGTTCATGGCCCAGGGACAGGCTCCACACATACATTCACATGGATGCATGTTTTTAGAAATGTTTACATTAAGACATTTTGGCCTCAGTCAGTGAATACCACTATCTCTTTGCACTCCAACTTCTCTTACACTTGCCCTCCCTCCCCCATCTTGGGTGGCAATGGGGTGACCCTGGACACATTGGAGAGAACCTAGGGGGAAGGTGCAGCCACACCCATGCGATCCATCACTGCTAGCTATCAGTGTAGAAGCGACTTTCTGGAAGAGTGACGTCAACAGTGCTGAGCTGATGCCATCTTGCAACATGAGCACGTCCTCCCTTGCATTTCTTGGTGAGGGAGAAAGAAGGTTTGAAATGTATGGAGCCTGATGTGGCTTAAGTGTTTGTCTCCCAAAACTCATGTGCTGGATCCTTGATTCCCCAGCCAGAGGTGGTGGGAGGTAGGACCTAGTGGATAATGGGGTATGACCTGGTAGATGATGGGGGTAGGACCCAGGGGATGATGGGGGTAGGGCCTGGGGGGTGGTGGGGTATAGGACCTAGTGGATGATGGAGGTAAGACCTAGTGGATGATGGGGGTAGGACCCAGGGGATGATGGGGGTAGGACCTGGGGGGTGGTGGGGTATAGGACCTAGTGGATGATGGAGGTAGGACCTAGTGGATGATGGAGGTAGGGCCTGGTGGATGATGGAGGTAGGACCTGGTGGATGATGGGGTAGGGCCTAGTGGATGATGGGGCAGGACCTAGTGGATGATGGGGGTAGGACCTAGTGGATGATGGAGGTAGGACCTAGCGGATGATGGAGGTAGGACCTAGTGGATGATGGGGTAGGACCTGGTGGATGATGGGGGTAGGGCCTAGTGGATGATGGAAGTAGGGCCTAGTGGATGATGGGGCAGGACCTAGTGGATAATGGGGGTAGGACCTAGTGGATGATGGGGGTAGGACCTAGCGGATGATGGAGGTAGGACCTGGTGGATGATGGGGGTAGGACCTAGTGGATGATGGGGATAGGACCTAGTGGATGATGGGGTAGGGCCTAGTGGATGATGGGGGTAGGACCTAGTGGATGATGGGGGTAGGGCCTGGTGGATGATGGGGGTAGGGCCTGGTAGATGATGGAGGTAGGACCTAGTGGATGATGGGGTTAGGGCCTGGTGGATGATGGGGGTAGGACATGGTGGATGATGGGGCAGGACCTAGTAGATGATGGTGGTAGGACCTGGTGGATGATGGGGGTAGGGCCTGGTGGGTGATGGGGGTAGGACCTGGTGGATGATGGGGGTAGGACCTAGTGGATGATGGGGTAGGACCTGGTAGATGATGGTGGGACATGGTGGATGATGGGGGTAGGGCCTGGTAGATGATGGAGGTAGGACCTAGTGGATGATGGGGGTAGGACCCAGTGGATGATGGGGGTAGGACATGGTGGATGATAGAGTTAGGACCTAGTGGATGATGGGGGTAGGACCTGGTGGATGATGGGGTAGGAGCTAGTGGATGATGGGGTAGGACCCAGTGGATGATGGTGGTAGGACCTGGTGGATGATGGGGTAGGACATGGTGGATGATGGGGCAGGACCTAGTAGATGATGGTGGTAGGACCTGGTGGGTGATGGGGGTAGGACCTAGTGGATGATGGGGATAGGACCTAGTGGATGATGGGGTAGGGCCTAGTGGATGATGGGGGTAGGACCTAGTGGATGATGGGGGTAGGGCCTGGTGGATGATGGGGGTAGGGCCTGGTAGATGATGGAGGTAGGACCTAGTGGATGATGGGGTTAGGGCCTGGTGGATGATGGGGGTAGGACATGGTGGATGATGGGGCAGGACCTAGTAGATGATGGTGGTAGGACCTGGTGGATGATGGGGGTAGGGCCTGGTGGGTGATGGGGGTAGGACCTGGTGGATGATGGGGGTAGGACCTAGTGGATGATGGGGTAGGACCTGGTAGATGATGGTGGGACATGGTGGATGATGGGGGTAGGGCCTGGTAGATGATGGAGGTAGGACCTAGTGGATGATGGGGGTAGGACCCAGTGGATGATGGGGGTAGGACATGGTGGATGATAGAGTTAGGACCTAGTGGATGATGGGGGTAGGACCTGGTGGATGATGGGGTAGGAGCTAGTGGATGATGGGGTAGGACCCAGTGGATGATGGTGGTAGGACCTGGTGGATGATGGGGTAGGACATGGTGGATGATGGGGCAGGACCTAGTAGATGATGGTGGTAGGACCTGGTGGGTGATGGCTAGGCCTTGGGGGCAGAGCCCTCGTGAATAGACTAAGTTGTCACCATGGGGTAGGTTAATTGCAGAGGGAGGGGTGGTGATAAGGCAACTCCACTCCTCTCCTTTGCTCACGTTCTTTTGCCTTTCTACAGTGTTTCAAAGTAGCACGAGGATCTTTGCCAAATGCCTGCGCTATAGCCTTGGACTTCCCAGCCTTCAGAACCGTGGGGCAAATAGGCTTATTTTCATAATAAATGGTCCAGACTGTGGTGTTCTGTTACGGCAACAGAAAGTAGACCAGAAAGGCCAGAATATTTCACCAGATGCACGGCGTTGTGAGGAGAGGATTTGTTCCTATGATCCCCGAGTCTAAAGGGAAGTTCTCTCTTGTCAGGACTGCACTTATCAAAGCAGCAACCTCCCATCGGCTGTGCTAGAGCAAAGAATGAACTATCTTTGCATTCTTAAGGCATTTTTGTCTTATGAAGAGAGAAAAGAACAGCTAGCAGACAAATGAAAGAAAAGCATTATAGAGGTATGCTATTTAGTTAATGAAAATATTATGATCTTGTTGGATTTTTATTCTCTGTATTGAATTTATTAAACAGTACAACTTGTTGAGATTTCTTTTCTCAGTTATGTATAAAACATACTTCCAGAACAATTCTGTATTTGTAATTTTGTGTTTTCTTTCTTAAAGTGGGAACCCAAGGTTGTAATGTCTTCCAACCGGCTAAGTCTGGATTCATCCATGCCTCTTAGGATTTTTATCTGAAGATCTTGCCATTACTTGGGGGTATCCAATCAGATCTTTTTGTCATATTCTGGCCATTTTAATATCTAACACTAAAGCGAATATTATTTTAATAGGCTCTTGACTCACAGAGAAATTAGTAATGATAGTGTGTAAAGGGAGAAGTGTCATAAGTATTTCACACACTGGCAGCCTCACCCCACTGAAGTGTGTCTGTAGCACTACTTTCTACAGGTGCTGCACATCTTTGTATGAATGGAAGGATTTACTACTTATTAATAGCATGAGCTGCTAATTTACTCATGGAACAGTTACACAATGCTTTCTTAATTCTGGAAAATTCTCATGTTTATTAATGTCCAGATAGATTATTGATCTTTTAACATATAGATTAAGTGAATTCTAGTCCTATTATAACTAGAGGTCATTTGACTATTGCAGACTGCATTCTTATTTATTTCATAAAAATGTCCTATTGATAAACTTAGTTACAGAATGTTGACAAGGTAATAAATAATATTACTTGTGTATGGACCAGGCTGTCAGGACTGGGCCTGTTTAATGGTTCTGAGAGTTGATATAAATTTCTAAGCAACTCTGTTCCCCAAACCTCATTCTGGCCATTCTTTTATTATTTGAGATTTTATTTGGTTGCTTTGCACAATCTAAACACATCACAACTTCATTTTTGGTGGACAGTCTTATCTCTTTTTTATTTATTTTTTATTTATTTGACAGGTAGAGTTAGAGAGAGACAGAGAGAAAGGTCTTCCTTCCGTTGTTTCACCCCCCAAATGGCCGCTACAGCTGAGCTGTTCCGATCCAAAGCCAGGAGCCAGGTGCCTCCTCGCAGTCTCCCATGCTGGTGCAGCAGCCCAAGCACCTGGGCCATCCTCCACTGCCTTCTTGGGCCACAGCAGAGAGCTGGACTAGAAGAGGAGCAACCAGGACTAGAACCAGCGGCCATATGGGCTGCCAGTGCTGCAGGTGGAGGATTAACCAAGTGAGCCATGGTGCGGGCCCTGGACAGTCTTATCTTCAGAAAGATGAGAATTTATGTATCTTGGTTCTAAAAAGAGCCATAATGAGATTTTCAGTCTTTACACGGCAAGTTTAAGTAACGCAGAGGTGGACAGGTGGGCCTGCCTTTAATTCTCCCAGTGTCCTGATTGTTGCTGACCCCTGGTGCAGCCAGCTCTGCTGATGCCAACAACGGAGCCCAGGTCCACGGGCACGTTCTGACCGTGCAAAGGTTTGCTCCTCTCCCTCTTGCCAGGGTGGACTATGTGTTCTCCCTCATGCTGAGAGACACCACACAATGACACAGAGCGAGGGAGGACTGCCAATCATAAATCTCTGGGAATAACATTTTAGCATTGTCTTCATTTGCGCAGATCTCATGGAGTTGTCCTGAAATTACGTAAATTGTGTCATAAAAAGTGAACAACAGAATAAGTGCTATGTCAGTGTCATATCAAAATGACTATACTGTCATATACAAAGAAAACAACTCAACTTTTGGGTTTAATTTCATTCACTTGTTATTGACAAGCATGCTTTTAGAGACAGAAAGCCTTTCTGATCACATGGGCCTAACTTGAGTCCCAGAGTGTACCTTGGTCGCTCCCAACCATTGCTGGGGGTTTGTGGTAGTATATTCACATCCCCATCCTAGATCTTCCTGAGCTATGGCTGTGTGTTCCACACAGTCTCCCACCTGTGGGGCAGTGGTCAGTGTGGCACTGGGGTCCTCAGCCTCAGAAAGCTTATCTTTTAGAGCAAAGGGAAGAACCCAGGGATCAAATGTTCATTTAATAGAAGCATCACACAGTGGAAAATAGAGCTGGGAGGGGACAGAGACTGATGGAGAGAGTTCTTTACAGACGGGGAGGGGGGTGGGTGGGCGGAGATCTGAGAAGGCTTCTCAGAGGTGGTGACCTTGAGCAGAGACTCATGCACGCAGAGGGCGGGGGAGTCATATGAGGCCCTAAGAAAGGAGCTTTGCAGATGGAGGAAGTAGGAAGTGCACATGTCGAAAGGTGAGATAAGCATGGATTATCTGAGGAATAGCAAGAGAGCAATGTGAGTGAATAGTGGGTGGATCAGATGTTGGGGACTCTGGCACAGGGGACCCCAGGCAGGGCAGGGATGTGCTTTGATATCCGGTTTAAGAATCTCACTGTTTTCCATGTGCAGAAAATACTGTAGGAGTTGGGACAGCATGTGGCCCTTCCTGTCTGCCTAGAAACCATTCCTAAAACAGAAGAGTTTAAAACAACAGCTGTGCATGTGGCTCACGAGTCTCTGGGTCAACAGTCTGGGCTGGGCTCGGCAGACAGTCCTAGTTCTGCTGAAATGTTTCAGTTTAGAGCAGCGAGGTATTCAGGAAATTGTGTGTGCTTTGAGAAGCCTTTAGGGAGAGCCAACACCTAAGCTGTCTCTGCCAATGTGGTAGGGTCGGGTGAGGCTGGGGTATCTTCCAAGAGAGGACAGTGTGGATGCACAACTGGGGTATAAAGGCACAAGGTGCACTGGTGGCTGGTGGGGAGAGCATGAGCCTAGAGGGAGCACCGTGGGCTGTGCTGTGAAGGTGCTGTGAAGGCGGTGTGGACAGCCAGGCTGTGGAGGGGCTGATGCCAGCGGATTTCGGCTCCAGGGAGGGAATTAGCCATGTAAGACTTTTGACCATGTGATCAGAGCAATGCAGGAGACGAAGGAGAACCAGGGGTTCTGAGGCTCTACATGGTTCTGTGTTAGATGATGGTGACTGTGTAGGGGCTGGTGATGCCCAGGATGTGGTGATGCGATGGAGCCATCAGTACAGGAGCCAGAGGCGACGGTGTAAGCTAACCTGAAAGGCGAGGAAGAGGATTTGCTGATGGTTTTGATGTGGGAGGCATAGGGAGGAGAGAGCTTTGCAGACTGGGATCCCACAGCAGTGTCCTACAAAGGTGCTGTCCATGTCACGGCGGAGTAATGTGTCCTGTTAACTTCTGCACATTACAGATGTCCAAACAAGTAGAAACAACTCCAGGTGTTTCAGCAAGGAAGGGATTTAATATCGGGGCATACTTTACTTTTAGAGAGGGAAGGTCCAGGCGCTGATCAGATGCAGCTGCCTCCAGCACACAAGGTGGCTTCACCGAAACACCCTCCGGTTCCCACTGCCGGACGCAGTGCTGATGCTCCCCTTCTGCCTGCTGAGCCACGTGAGAGTACTTCTCCTGCGTGGGCCCGAACAGGATCCTGGGAGATGCTAAATGGTAGACGCCCAGCTCTGCAACACAGCAGGGCAGCAGGAGGAGGGAGTGGTGCTGAACAGCCCACGCATGTGACTTAGGGGCCTCGCTCCCTCCTGCCCTTCCTCTGCTCTACCCTCACTCCCTCTTCTCCCCTCCCTTCCTTTCTTCTTTCAATTCCAATTTCTGCAAGACCCTGGTCCTATGTTATAAGATTCCTTTCAGCAGAATTTGGTCAGAATTCACCGTGACATTCTCACAGCACTTGCAAAGAATACTTTTAAGGGCTACTTCCATGGTTCTTACTGTGAAGCCAGGTTGGATAGAATACGTACATATAGGGCTGTAGGTAGACTCATTTGTCTTGCCTTGTATATTTGTTGGCATAGGTACGCACAAAGAGTCTTCAAAGATTCATGGAGAATGCATTTTATGTTCTAGTTCCATTTTTCCATTATCTTTTTGAAGTTCCTGTATGTGTGTGTGCATACCCGTGTGTGTGCAAATGTGTATGTTTGCTTAGTGAAGTATAGATACGAACAGATAACTTCTCAGATAATCACATCTCAGCTCTTTCCAGTGTGAGAGAGTGTGTGTATGCGCATGTGCGTATGTGTGTGTGCTTGTGTATATGCATGTGTGTTCTTGTACATGCATGTGTGTGCCTGTATGTGCATGTATGTATGCATGTGAGTGCTTGTACATGCATGTGTGCATGCATGCGTGTGCTTGTATGTGCATGTGTGTATGCATGTGTGTGTTTGTGTGTATGCACATGCATGCATGTGTGTATGCACGTGCTTGTATGTGCATGTATGTATGCATGCATGTGCTTGCATGTATGCATGTGCGTGCTTGTATGTGCATGTGTGTATGCACGTGTGTGCTTGTATGTGCATGTATGCATGCATGCGTGTGCTTGTACATGCATGTGCATGTACATGCATGTGTGTATGCATGTGTGTGCTTGTATGTGCATGTATGTATGCATGTGTGTATGTGCATGTATGCATGTGTGTATACACGTGCTTGTATGTGCATGTGTGTATGCATGTGCGTGTTTGTATGTGCATGTATGCATGCATGCGTGTGCTTGTACATGCATGTGTATATGCATGTGTGTGCTTGTACATGCATGTGTGTATGCATGTGTGTGCTTGTATGTGCATGCATGTATGCATGTGTGTATGCACATGTATGCATGTGTGTATACACGTGCTTGTATGCATATGTGTATGTGTATGCATGTGTATGCTTGAATGTGCATGTGCATATGTGTGTGCTTGTGCATGCGTATATGCATGTGTGTGCTTGTACATGTATGTGCATATGTATGCGTGCTTTGTATGTGCACGTGTGTATGCATGTGTGTATGTGTGTGCTTGTATGTGCATGTGTGTATGCATGTATGTATGCACATGTATGCATGTGTGTATGTGTTTGCATGTGTGTGCTTGTGTGTGTATGTGTGTGTGTAGTGTATTTGCTTCTTGACTTTTCACCATCCGTGCTGCTTGCCTGATGCCCTCAGGATTCCCTTACCTGCGTGGCTCCGTAGGTAGGGAGGAGCTGCTCAGAAATAACTTCAAGAGCTCCTAGGTTAACTCCCCTATTTTCCTTTGTTTTTAAGGCATCAGTTGAGCAAGGAGGGAAAAATAAATCATAGACACCAAGAAGGCCTGGAACTAAAGTTCATCAAAGCCAAGACAGCAGGAGATTTTCTGGGGTGCATTCCTGACTCTACTTGATGCTTGTGCATGACAAGGTAATCTGTGGCCATCCTCGCATGTCTTCCCAATCCTTATTCTTCCATTCTTTTAATCTATACATACTTATTAGGGGCTTGTTGTATGCTAGGGATTACCTTAGACTCAAAAGATGAAGGTACAGGGTCTTGACTCTCAAAACCTCAGTTTAATGTTGGAAATAGATAAGTCAATAAACAATTACAATTTAGTATGGGCCTTGCATAGCAGAATCACAAATGTACAAATATTTACAGTGGGGAAATGTGGCTTCTCTATGTGGTATAATGGTCTGTTTGGTAAGTCCCTGTACAACTTGATCTGTGTTGTGTGTCTGTACTTGTGTGTGTTGAGTGTTAACTAGCTAGTTATCTCAATCTAGCTAGTGAACGTAGTTCCTAAATTAAGTAGCAAATTAAATGTCAACACTACTAGCTAGCTAATTTATCTGAATCTTTTCTGGCATAAATAATATCTTCTAGGGGATTTAATTCCTTTCAGATATGTGAGGTGATCTTCAGAAAGTTCACAGGAAATGCATTCTGTAGAAATGGAACTATGCATGGGTTTCAAAACTCTTTGTACGAGAACAAACTCATCTTTTAGTTCTATTTACGTGAACTCTTTGAAGTACTCTCATACATTTACTTTCTCCATTTTCTTCCTCCTCATTGTGACCCATTCCAAAATTTCCTGGGTATGTAGTGATGAAAAGTTGACCAGCTGGTGGTCCTGTGGGGTGTGGAAGCGGGATGCCTCATGGAGATGTGTGTTGGTCCCTTTGCTGTCCTCGATGCTTCCCGGGCGTGGCATGCAATGTCCTCTGCCCCCTGTCCCCACTGCTCACTGAGGATGATGATGATGGACTTGAGCCCGTACTACCTTGGCCAGCGTCTCTCTCTGCCTCCTTGCTCTCTGGCCCTCGGGCGGTGGTGATTCTCCCACCCTGCTTCCACATTCCCTTACTGGCCAGTGCCATCAGCTGCCTTTTGCTCCTCCATGTGACGGGTGGGGCCACTTCTACTCTCCAAGATTGAGGGACGAGCTGTCCTTTTTACTCTGTGTGTCACCTTGTGTTGTGGATGGGACACCAAGCCTGGAAATCTTACTTGAATTCCAAATGGAAACTGAAACACGCACAAACCCCTTATCTTCTGACCCCTTTCTTATCTCAAGGTGGGTCTCCAATTCCCTCTCATGAGGCGCATGCCACAACACATCTGTGTTTTCAATTGTTACCTGCCACCCCAAGCTTTTCTGTGTGTGTTTCTGCTGTCTAGAATTTCCAGAGCTGTCTACCCTTTGGTGTCTGAGAGGATGTTCCCTTTGCCATGTGCTCTTTTGTTCTGTGGGAGTTTTATTGCCTTGACTAGTGGAAGATGGTGTGCAGCAAGGGGGAAAGGATTGCCAGTACCAGGGGCATGTATCAGAATCTATTCACAGAATACTGTCCCCATGGCACCTGCTCTCTGGAAGGATCCATGGGAGCTCCACAGAACGAGGGCTTCTTTGCCAGAAACTTGAGGGCTCTCTTGGAAATTGCTAAGGGGACAAACATAGGAAGAACATTTTAGGCTAAAGCACCCATTTTTTTTTTGTGAAAAAAAAAAAAATAGACAAGTTTGGTGAGCTCAGGAGAAGAGTTTTTGGCCTCTGTTATTTTAGAAAATCTTGGACAAGGGTTACTTTTTATTTTATTTTTTAAAATATTTAGTTAGTTAGTTGAGAGGTATAATTACAAAGAGAGGGAGAGACAGAGAGGTCTTCCGTTTGCTGGTTTGCTTCCTAAATGGCCACAATAGTTGGAGCTAGGCCAATTTGAAGCCAGGAGCCAGGAGCTTCTTCCAGGTCTCCCAAACGGTTCAGAAGCCCAAGCATTTCGATCATCTTCTACTGCTTTCCAAGACCATCAGCAGGCAGCTGGATTGGAAGTGGAGCAGCCAGGACTTGAACCCGTGCCCATATGGGATGCCAGCACCACAGGTGGATTCTTAACCTACTATACCACAGCACCGGCCCCAAGAGTTACTTTTTAAAAAAATTTTAAAGATTTTTATATTTATTTGAAATAGTTAGAGAGAGGGATAGGCAGAGAGAGAGAGAGAGATCTTCCATCTGCTGATTCACTCCTCATATGGCCACAATGGCCAGGGCCATACGAGCCTGAACCCAGGAATTCTACTGGGGTCTCCAACATGGGTTACTGGGGCCCAGGCACTTGGACCATCTTCTGTTGCTTTTCCCAGACCTTTAGCAGGGAGCTGGGTCAGAAGTGGAACAGCCAGGACATGAAACAGCACCCGTAGGGGGTGCCAGCACTTTAGGTGGCAGCTTTACCTGGTGACCCAATGCTGGCCCTGACAAGAATTATTTGAGGAGGAGGTAATAACCTGGCCAGGATCAATGAGATCCATACTGAAGACCAGATGTGGGTCCATTGTGAGATGGACTCTGAGCCCTGGCATTTGTTTCCCTTGTTTGCAGGGGTGGCCTTTAGAATGACAGTGCAGGGTTTTCCTTCTAAAGTAAGCAGGGCCGCTCTGACAGCTCATCATCGTCCTCTGCTGTGAAGCAGGTTCTCCATACACCAGTTGCTAATCTGTGGTCCCTAACGTTTGCAGCAGTTCTGACAGATGACTCACCACACTGGTTAGGGGAAGCAATGTTATCACTCACAGAGGACATTCCAGGATTCATGGTGAGTCAGTCCCCCAGGTTCAGGAAAGCTGCCCACAGTAGACCGAATCTCGCCTGTGCCTTTCCCACACTGCACTGCAGCCAAGGGACCCTGAACACATCCCACTCTGGGTTATTATGTCATGAGAGCCTGTGGTTTGCTGAGCTAACGTGTGGGAGGGCATCTTGTTCTAGGAGGGTTGGGAACAGCGCTGGCTTTTTCAGGAAACTTCTTTGCTCAGGAGGTGGCGTTTCCAGCATGTTCTATGGCTATTCCGAGGACTACGAGTTTATGGTGGGGGTGGCAGATGGGAGAGGACGCTGCTCCTGAAACTACTCTCTGGCTCACTCCTTTGACCCCAGTCAAGGGGTCATCCCTAATGGGTAGTTCTTGACTTCTAAGATCTTGAGTTCTGAGTTCCTGTCCTTGCCCTACCATGCTCCTACCATTCACTACATGCTATTTTGTATTTTTCATTATTGACACCAACTTTAGTCTAGAACTACCCCCTGCTTTTCTGGTCCCCGTGGTCTCTCAGTTTCACAGGCCCCCTGTCCAACCTGGTCAGGTGTCTCAGTCATGCCCTCTCTCTGTCCTGATATCTCTGTGCTCTGGACTTTCAGTCATGCCTCACTTGCCAACCTGCAACTCTATTTCCTGATTCCATGCTAACAAGAGGGCCACAAAATGTGATAATTAAGTCTCATGGATTCGTACAGAAACCAAGAAGGTTTTTTTTTTTTTTTTTACTTTAATGAAACTTTATCTTTTTAAAGATTTATTTATTTGTTTGAAAGTTAGAGTAGAGAGAGGGAGAAATCTTCCATCTACTGGTTCACTTCCTAGATAGCCACAATGGCTAGGCCTGGGCTCTGCTAAAGTCAGGAATCAGGAGCTTCTTCCAGGTCTTCAATGTGAGTAGCAGGAGCCCAAGTACTTCTGTTGTTTTTCCCAGTCATTAGCAAGATGCTGGATTGGAAGTGGAGCAGCCAGGACATGAACTGGTGCCCTTTTGGGATGCCGACATTGCAGATGGCAGCCTTACCCACTGCACCACAATGCCAACCCCATTAAACTCTATTTTTTCTCAAACTCTCAACCCAGTAATGTCTAATCTTCTTGTTCCTTGACTCAACAAGAAAAGCATTGTTATTTAAATTCAACTCCCAAAATGCCATTCATCCCCACTTCAGTACTGGTCTGTACAATCTCCTGTCCTTCCCTTCTCTCGTTGAAATGGCATGTATCACTCTACTCGGGCCATGGATAGAATTCCCTCTGCCTCCTGATATTCTGGCTTCATCAGTTTTCTTTTCTTGTTATTTTTTTTTTTGTTAAGATTTATTTCATTTGAAAGTTAGAGTTACAGAGAGACAAGATGAGACAGAGAGCAGAGAGAGAGATCTTCTATCAGCTGGTTCATTCCCTAGTTGGCCTCAATGGCTGGGTCTGGGCCAGGCCAAAGGCAAGAGCCAGGAGCTTTATCCAGGTTTCCTATGTGGGTGCAGGGGCCCAAACACTTGGACCATCTTCCACTGCTTTTCCAGGCACACCAGCAGGAAGCTGGAATGGAAGAAGAGCAGCTGGGACTCAAACTGTTGCCCATATGGGATGCTAGCATCAAAGACTGCAGCTTTATCTCCTATGCCACAATGCTGGTGCCCGTGTTTTAAACTTTTAAGTCATTTCCCCATTTGGTTTCTTTCCATGGGGCTTTTCTTCTCTGCTTTTTATAGACTAAGATTTCTAAATCTTCAAACAAATCTTGCCTAGAGTGTCGTATTCCATTGGAAACTCTATTAATTCCTCTTCTTTTTACCTTTAAAATTCTCAAATGAATATCTCACACTTCCCTTTTTCTTATCTTATACTTTCTCTATCCCTTAAACCCTGGTTTCTGGCACCAGTATTTTATTATAACTGCCTTCTTGATGATCATCAAAGACTTCCAGGTTCCCAAATCTAGGAATGTTTTCTTGGGTACAATTTCCCTTAAATTTCTCTAGCATTTAACATTGTTAATTAACCTCTCCAGCTTAAAATCCTCTTGGCTCTTGGTATCCATGACAACTTATTTTACAGCTTCTTCCCTTTTTGGTTTCCCTTTGCTTTTTCTTTTCTTTTTTTTTTTTTTTACCTTCGGCCTTTCCTCTTTCCCCACATGTAAGCATCAATTACCATTATTATTGTCATTATTATTATTATTACTATTGCCATTCTTATTATCACTATTTCATCTTTCATAGCCTGATGTATCCACCAAACCCTGTTCTAAGTGCTTTCCATAAATTAACGTGGTTAACAATGACCACAACTCTATGTAGGAGAGGTAACAATTATTCCCACTTCTCTGATGAGATTATTGAAGGAGTGCGAGGTCAAGTGATTGCCCAAGCTTACAGGATACAAAGTGAGGCATTTTGCCTCCAGAATCTGAGTGCTTAACTCTCCCGACCATCTTTTCTATCCATCTCAAGGTTTCTCAGGCTACCTCCTGTATTCCCAGGCTTTGAAGCCACTGAGTTTGATTTAACACCTGCACCCTTCTTTCCTCTGTACACAGCTACTGTCTCACACATGTGGCTTTGAAGCCTGATAATATCCCCTTAATGGGTGCCTTCAAGACTATACAGTGTCCCTCTCCATTTGACCCAGAGCCTCATCAGCCTGACGTCTCCCTCTTTGCCGGTGGCCCTGCCTGGTTCTCAACCTGGTATTATTGTGGGTGTTTCTGCATCTAATCACTCTGTACATTTTATCTCCTCATCACATCATTTCCTACTGCTGTTACTGCCTCATACTCACTATTTCTTCTCCTTCTAATTGGCCCCTATGCCAGTATCCCATCCATAAAAATAGGTGACTTACAATGGATGAATAAAATCGGTATTTCTCAGGGGAGTGCGCTCTCTGGAAGTCTTGTGTTTGGTTCATCACCAAAAGGTGGCTCTATTTTTAATGACTCTTTTAACTCCACTCTGTGAGCAAGATTCTGAGGTTGGCTAGACCTCAAGTGCCATTGTCTACAATTTTGAAAAGTAATCTCTCATCTACTTTACAGAAAGTTACCAGTAGCTCTGTGAGTTAGTTTCCAAGGCTATTTGATGCCATCCGGTTCTGTTTGATCAACTGGAAATTGAACCAAACATGTTCACTTGAGGGGGAGTTGGTGAGTCGCTGGATGCTGAGCGGGAAGCCTTGACCCCTGCTGAGAGGGAGCCATGGGAGTGGGTCCTGAGGATGTGTCCTCATGGCAGCTGATGGCCATGAGCCCTGATTTTGCTGATGTAGACCCGATCTTGGCTTATGAAGCTCTGTCCTGGGTTGTTCTTCACTGGCCTTATTCACAAGTCAGTGCCTGGATTTCTTATTCCATATTCTCAACCTTAAATTTGCTTTAGCTCATGAATTTTTAAGCTTCAAGAAATACTTTAAAATATAAATATTTTGTCTGCAAATGAATGATTCATAAGACATTCTCAGAGCTTGGGGTCCTAGAGGGGTCCTGTCTACTCTTCAATATTTGTTGATTTTTAGAGTAGTTTTAATAAATGAATGGGTGTCTGTAATTCTTTTTAGCAACCGTATATCTTTCCTATTGTGACTTCTTCAGTAAATTATTCCCAGGGCTATGAGATTAAGCAAAAACAATACAAATGTGAATAGTAAATTTCATTCTTGTTAAATGAGAAATGGGCATACACTATGGTGTATGTTTTTACTATAACTGTAGATGCTTTGAAAACATAATGTTGACTAAAAATTGAAGACATTATATTTGTCCTTATTTTTCATGTTCTATATCTGAACGTTACCAGGAAAAATGCCCATAGACCAATGTAATAGGGACTCGTTTATGTATTCAGCCCTTTATGCCCTGCAATATAATTCAATTGTTGAATGCATTTTGCATGATTTTCCCATAGAGCCTGCTGTATTTAATAGCATCTGGCACATTTTGGAGAGCCCCATTGCATATCATGAGATGTTTAAATCGTATTGAATACTTTATAAAAGCAATTTCCATTCTGTTGTGTTCTTCCTGCAGATGGTGATCTGAAACAGTTAACAGTGATAATACTCTTCACATTACTTATTTGTGACTTATCACTGTTGCAGATGGAGGCACAACTTTTATGGATCCGTTTCTGTTCTCCGGTTTGAGGCTGTCTTCTCTTTAGACAATACCTCGGATGTCACATTTAGGTCTCTAGTGCCAGATGGAAGCTAGCATTTGTGCATGTGCACTTGATGTGTACCTGTAATAGTCTACTAGAGTGCTTGATTTAACAATGATTGTTACCTATGGAGACCAATGAGCTTAATTTTTAAGGTAATTGAACCTACACAAGTACTGTTTGAAGACTGTATCTATCTGGCCCAATTTTGAATGCCCATGAGCACACATTTATTTAACAAACATTGAGCAAAGTGGTTAACTCTATAGGCAATAATAATAAGACTCACTTTATGCTCTCAGGAATCACCAAGCAGGAGGAATTATTAAACAATAACAAATAATTACCAAATGTCTCTTCTGTGCCAGGCATTGTATTATTTAAGATTGTATAATGCTATTTAAATTTATTTAGACTATTTCAAGATAACGTAAATCTTTATAACTTAAAGCTTTTCATGGGGGAAAATAGACTTTGACCTTGGTTGGCATTAGTTGCCCAAGAGCCTCTCCAAAATAGAATTGAGCTTGGTAAGCTGGGGCATACAACTGGTAAACCAATGCTGTACTTCAACCCATTCACCAAGCATTCACCAGAACAAGACTCTGACTTTCTGCTTTGTAAGATATTCAGGACAGAGAAATAAAACCAATTTAAGGAAAATTTCTCCCAACTCATTTAAAGGGGTGTGGAGATTTATATAATAATCATGGACTCTAAATCTTATTGAATACATAGGCAAGTCAAGTTCCCAGCTGCTTTTTATATTTAAAGTATAACCACATCATAATGATTTCAAATCACCAGAGCAAATTCAAACATATCACCCCCCCCCAATCCCCACACACCCTTCTCTATATAGAAGAGGACTTCAAAAAGTTTGTGGAAAATTGGAATTAAAGGATAACCTTATTTTTGACTGAAATGCTCCAGCTCATAAAATAAATTTGGTCGATGAGATAGGCAGAGACTTCCAGACCCAGGACAGGCAGGGCCTGCGCTACGCTCCTCAAAAGCAGGAAGCAGCCATAGAAGATATGATAATTCTATGCCCTTCAACATCCCTTAGGATTAAGGGAACAGAGTCTCTGAGGGGGGAATTATGTGGGCAGGCAGAGAGGATAACATTGATGTGAGCTGGAAGACCACGCCTTCACCATGTCCCTGTGTGATCTCATCCCCCTACCTGACCCTACCTGTATGCCCACCTACCGATCCGGCTACATAACTACTCCCCTTTGGAAGTGGATAAAAGGCCTGGAACACGGTGGTCCTGGCCCTTTTTTTCCCATTTTTTTCCTTTATTTCCCTAGCTGCCCTAGCCTTTTGCTACCCTGCACCTTCAGGGCGTGTGGCCTTTGGCCGCCTGCACTCCCTTTGCTGCCCATGATAAGCTGCCAGTAGCTGCTCATAGCCAAACTCTTGCTGCATGTGGCTCTCAGCCTGCTCTCTGCTTGGTATGGGTCCCAACTTAACTTCCAGACTTTGCTTTCACCTTTATATAGAATCCTCACTCTCCTGTGCATTTCTTTCACTGACTAAAAAGCTTTAAAAAAAAAGGGTACACTTATTTTGTTACAAAAAAAGTTTTGAGATCCATGCATATAATAAGAGGTCTTCAAAAAATCTTAATGAAAAAAAGTATATTATGAAAAAATCATGCATATTTCAAAATTTTTTGCACCAAAACAGATATCTTTTAATTTCATTTTCAATAACTGTTAAAAACCCTCTTACTGATATATATGTATATACATGTTTCTCAAATGTTTGTGGTCAAATTCTATAAGTAATGTATTGAATTATCTCAATCGAGGATAGAGAAGGAAAAATCTTCCAACATTCACCCATTGTTTTCATTTAATCATGTATTCTTCAAAAATATGTATACGCCAAAATATGTAAATGTTTAAAGAGTACCTACTGTGTGCTATGTACTGGGTGGTGAAGAAAGAATGGAATTTGGCTGCATCTCTGCTCTCCAGTAGTCTGGAAATAATTGTCTTTAACAGAATGTGATGAGACCCCTTGTGGAGGTAAATAATGGGTAGATGGCTTCACAAAAGGTGGGAGAGATGAATTCTGCTTTGGGAACCTGGTGACTGATGGTGACTGAATGAAGCTTTCTCAAGCAGAGGAGATGGTAGGCATGAGATGAATTGGAGCTCCCCAGGCAGGTGATGAGTTTGGGTGAGGACGAGGTGCAGAGGATGTGTGGTCTCACAGCGGGTTCAGCATGCATTGGTGATCTCTGATGCTTGGGTTCTCAAGTGTGATGATAGGCTAGTTAATGGCGGACTTTGCAGGTGGGCAATGTAGAAGAGCTTGGAATCCAAATAGTCTTTGCAGTAGCAGGACCACAAAGAGTTTTAAGTAGACTTTTAAAAGTGTGGGTTTGCAGACAGGGATTCAGTTAGGGGATTCAGATCAAACCATGACGAGTTAAGAGAAGACAGACATGAAGGATATAAAAGGCAGTGGGGTTATAGGGAGGTGAGTTGAATAGGTGGGACAAGGGAGAGAAAGTTTTGTAGGATGTATGCCATATTTGGGATGGTAGTACTGGATTTACCAGGAAAGAGGAAGTGGGAAGAGAAGTTGTTTTTGGGTGCAGTTGTTTCTGATGAGATTGAGATGCTATTGGACTGTCTGGGAGGGGAAGTCCCATGAATAGTTTTTGCAATGTATAATTAACAGGAACATGAAAATAAGTAAAACACGAGTTCCTGCAAATAATGCTCAGTCCAGTGGTGCAATTCATTGTCCTCACTCTGGAAGAGCACAAGCCAAGCTAGCCAAGAGCTCTGACAGACAGCACTCTCCAAGAGCGGTTCCTTTCTGTCTTTCTGTTCCAAGCTCTTCTGCAGTGCTCTTAGTCCTGGAAATCCACGCTCCAATCCCGGCCAGACTTCTCTTATTGGAACACACATTTAGTTATATTATTTTCCAGTTAAAAACCCCATGATGGCTCTCAGTTTCTCCTGTGATAAATCCCAGACGTCTCTGTGTGGCATTTTCGGCTCCTAAGGGCTCATATTCCGCACTCGTCTTCAGCACCAATAGATGGAACCACTGCACTCGCGAGTTTGCCATTGTGCCCAGGTGACCTAACTCCTGAAGATTTGCCTTGTGTGTTCTCTTGGCTTGGACAGGCATCTCCAGTTATGGGGACAGTTATCACTTTTACATGGGGAGAGTTATCATTTTTACAACCTTGACTTTTACTTCTGCTAAGACAGTGCCTCCAGAAGAGAAGAGTACATTAGGAGGCAAATGGATGAGGAGGAGAGGACAAGACTCGGAATGCCCTGGGGCTCAAGTCTTTGACCCTGTGCCTTTCAAATCACATGGTCTAGAGTCAGCCACTTAATTTCTTTGGGTTCAACTTCTTCACCTGCAAGATGGAATTTAAAATGTTGTTGCATTTTTCCTTGGGTGGAGAAGTTCAGAAGTTCAGGAGATGTAAAATAACTTGTGAATGAAGTGTGCTGTAACTGTGTCTTATGTGGACATTTCACATTAGGCATTGAAGTTTCTATTTCTAAATCATGACAAAAGGTGCAACTAATGACATCCTACAATGCATTGAAACATTGTTTCTACATCATGACAAAGCATGCAGCTAATGACATCTTGCAATTAATTGCAAGCCCTTTGTCTTCCCTGAGACATTTTCAAGGAATATATATTGCAAATAGGAAGGTGCTATTTATTGCCAATCTAAATCGATCACTTACTTAGTACTCAGTGCCCTGTTAGGCACTGATAATTTATCATTTATTTTCTCCCCTTGTAGATTACGTGAATTTATATCTCACAACTGACAGGGTTACCAATTACGTTCTTTTATGTTTCAAAGAAATTCACCTTTATCTCACGTTCTGTAGTTTAGGTTGGACTGCACAAAAGAGAATTGATAATTTCTGTACTTTTTGCAGGAGAATCCTCCAATCTTTATGACCTAGTGCTCTTCTCCCTGTGTTAATATAGTGCCATGTTGAGGACCCCTCAGTGCACACAGTGAGGCCAGAGCAACTGTTGTACTGATGTGTAGCCCCTTGGGAGGTTGCTTTATACAGCTTTTTTTTTTTTTTAGTTTGTTCCTGCTTGTGCAAAAGTGGATGCTCATGCAGAAGCTCTTCAATAAGTGCATGAAAAATGGAATTAAAATGGAAATTAGTTTTGGTGCAAAAATATTGAAATCTATGCCTCATTTTTCAGACATTTTATATGAATTATTTGTAGACCCCCTCATATGCAAGGTTTAAAAATTTTTTTGCACAAAAATAAACTCATTTTTCAGTTGAACTTTCCATGAACTTTTTGAAGTACCCTTGTATGGTGGGAGAAATATCACTTGTCCTTTCTCAAATGTAGAAGCTAAAATAAAAAAAGCGTCAATTTGAAAGTAGAGTAGTGGTTAGTAGAGACTGAGACAGATGCCGTGGAGGGGGATAGAGGGAGGTCGGATAACGGGTACCCAAATACAGTCAGATGGAAGAGGATTTCTGCTCCCCCACTGCACAGCGGGAGAAGCACAGTTCTCAGTGACCTACTTTGTGAATGACTGTAGTGGAGGAGCTCCAAGACTCTGAACGTGGGGTGGTGTTGGGGAGACAGAGATGCTGGTTGCCCCGATTTGATGAGTACACATTGTATACTCATGTATGTGCTGGAGGGTCATGTTGTACCCCAGAAACATGTGCCATTATTCTATGTTAATCAAGTATTACATAAACGATGTTCAAGGAGATGGAAAGACCACTTAAAAGGAAGGAAGAGGGGATGGCGCTGTGGCACAGTGAGTTAAAGCTCCGGCTTGCAGCCCTGACATTCTATATGGGATCCAGTTTGAGTTCCGGCTGCTCCATATCTGATACAGCTCCCTGCTGATGGCTTGGGAAAGCAGTGGAAGACGGCCCAAGTCCTCGGGCCTCTGCACCTGTGTGGGAGACCTGGAAGAAGCTCCTGGCTCTTGGCTTCAGATCAGCCCAGCTCTGGCCATTGTGGTCATTTGGGGACTGAACCAGCGGAAGACCTCTCTCTCCATGTGTCTCTACTTCTCTCTATAACTCTGTCTTTCAAATAAATAAGTAAATAAATCTTTAAAAGAAAAAAGATGGAAGAAAGAAAGTGGGACTAGTTTGCAGATTAGCATTTGAATGTGTCATCTGAAATAGACATCTTAATTGACCCTAGAATATCAGAAATATTCCTTGTTCCTCTGACTTACCAGAACGTTTGCATCTGAAATAGATATTTTTTCTGGTTTTTCAATATTTGCAAATGGAAAAATGCATACTCCAATTTTCTAAAAATCTCACTTTTATCCTCTATCTCGACCTCCTAAGATACTGACTTTTAGCTTCAAACATCACTTAACAACATTAATAGCAATTCTTATATTACCAATAGTGTTACTGGCACTTACTAAACATTGCATGTGCCAAGCTCTGTCTCATTTATTCTTCATGACATAGGGTAATACAAACAATTATATCAATAGAGAGGGCCTATGATATCCCCATTTTCCTAGGGAGAAAAATGATGCATGGAGAAGTTAACTAATTTGCACCTACTTAGTGGTAGGCTAGAGTTTAAAGCCTGGAACTTGACACAGGTTTTGAACTTGCTGGTTGGGATGCCCACATCCCATGCTTGAGTTGAGTTCTCGCTCTGGCCCCTGATTCCAGCTCCATGACAGTGCAAACCCCAGGAGGGGACAGGTGACATCCAAGGTGTTTGGGTCCCTGCTACTCAAGTGGGAGACCACCTGGGCTGAATTCCTGACTCCTGGCTCTTTATCAAGGGGCTGTTTTTGGCATCAGGGGACTGAACTAATGGATGAAAGCACACGCTCTCTCTCTCTCTCTCTCTCTCTCTCTCTCTCTCTCTCAACTAATTTTAAAAATAAAATAAACCCCAGAATTTTCTGATTTTAGAGGCTGGAATCTAACCACGGAATGGGACTACTGCCTGAGGCTTTGTATCTTGATTCCATATCTCTTTGCAAAACTACAGCCGCTCTTCAAAGAATTACGTGCGCGTTCACATCACATGGTTCTTCTTTCATATCCTTCCCTCTGCTTCATTAAATCCCAACCTATACCTGCTTGAAAGCAAAGTGCCTCAACTGGAGAACACCCTTGAGGCAGCCGGGCCTGATCTGAGATGGCTGGTGACTCTGGCTACGGCTGCTTGAGAGCAGCCTCGTGTGTTTGCCGCACAAACTGCGTGCATATCTCATTCTCCCTGTGTTATGTGACAAAGCCAGGGACCTGCCAGGCTTCTCCCTTCCATGGAGGCTTCACAAGCTCCTGGCCCTTCGGCTCTCACAGCCCTGAATGGTCTCTCACGGAATCCTGCTCTTCCTGGACCGCTCTGCATGCCCACTGATCTTTCTGGAGTCTTAGTTTTGAAGAAAACTTCCCGGGGTGGGGGCGGGGTGTGTGGTACAAGTCACATGGGAGTTGCTTGTTGACAGGTGAGCCTTACACATAATTAAGCAAGCCCATTCTGCCCCACATGACCTGTTCTCATCCCATGAATAGATTTTTAAGTCAAAGGGAAATGGAAGAGCGAAGTAATTATCTGGACAATTTAGCCAGAAAATAGTAGCAGGCGGAATTTTCCAGACAATGTGTGCCTGCATTCCCCATCACTTAGATTAGAACATCTGAACTGTGTTGGCACACCTGGTCCTATATATTAGGATTTTCCCTTATCCATTCAGCCTGCCAGCCTTTTAGGAGAGAACTCTGGCTGTTTATCCAGAAACGTCATCTAAATTCACCTCTGCAGACCAGTCTCCAGCAGTCCAGCGATGTGCCCAGTATGGTCATGCATTGTGCTGTCAGCAGTTCCCCTGGACCACTGCTGGAGGAGTGGATACCAGATACACAAGTGTCAGGTGCTGAAACAATGCTCAGGTACGGTGGGTATTGCAAAATGCCACGCGGTCCACCAGGCACGGCCCAGAGACAAAGCTTTCTTTATAGAACCATCTCAGGTTTTGACCACAGGCAACTCATTAGGGTGTCAAAGCCCACTCCACGGAGAGCAGCAAAGGACACAGCCATGCCATAGCATCTCTTCCTCCCCATAGGCACGTCATTTTGTGCTGGAGACTCTTCCTGGGTGGAAAAGCACAAAGAGACAGCACAGCACTTGGGCTCTTCCATTAGGGCAGAGTGCTGGGGGGTAGGAGCGTAGGCTGAGAGATGGGGAGGGGACTTATTTCTATATCTACCCAGTGCGTACAGCCGGCCTCTCTCATCGTAATGGTCCTGACACCCACAAACATTTCCTTCTCTGCTCAGCTGTACACTCGAGAATTCCCTCTTTGATTTCGCAGATCAGTCCGTGGTAGTTGGTATAAGCCAAACAGATTCTTGGAGCACTGAATAAATCCAGAAGAGGCATATCAGGGAGTCCTTATAAATATATAATAGCCACCTCTGGATAACACTTAGGCATTTTAACTCCCCGAAAGGGATGCTATTCTGAGGGTCTCCAACTGTAACACCGTGAGAGGAGCCACACAGATGATGGGGAAATGGAAGAGGGTAATGCATTTAACATGGCTTTTTTCGGACCACTCTTTCATCAACTATTGATTTGATTGCAAAAGGCTTTAGTTAGTGCAGGAATTCCACTGGTAATAATTAAATTTTCAAGAGCTAGGCTCGTAGGAGAAATGAGGGGAGTGGGTGGGGAGGGGCTGCATGTGCAGTGGGTTCCACGAATGTTAATGACTCTGTTAGAGTTACATAAAATTAACAGAAATTAGATCTATGGTTATTGAAGAGCCTTCTTTATATCGAGAGAGGAGCCATTTAAGTGTAACTGATCGGGGACTATGGTTCAGTGGAGGCTTTTAACTGTTCGTTTGCCTGCCTAACTGACCGCTGGGCGGGCCACGGTAAAATCAGGATTTTGTGAGACGACTCCTGTCTCCCTTTAATTTGATGGCTTCCTCCAGTTTTCTTCATAACATCTCTGTGTGGACTGGTGCTGGGCTTTAGCTTGTACTAAGTGAGGTTTACTATTTTCAGTTCTTGTGAAGTGTTCAGGAATGAGCTATTTCTCCCGTTCAACTCAATTTCTGTCTTCAACCCTCCTGCCCCTGTACTTTAGCCCCTACCTGGGATGTCATTTTAGCATTTCCTTCCTACCCAGGGCCCTTGGTCCCTCTAAAAGGGGACCTTGATCTGAGCACACATTCTCTCCAAGTCAAGGTGGGCAAAGATTCTGCCTGTGAACACAGCACTTAAAACAATGGAGTGTGCTGCTCCTGCAGTTGAGGGTGTTTTTTTTTTCTTCTTCTTCTAGAAATATTTTGTATGCTAGTGTGCTTCTGATGGCTGTCCCTTACTCTACTGCTAAAGCTAAGGCTAACTCAGGCACTGCTTGCTGGCTCTGTTGGCTCAGGTTTCCTGGGAAAAGATATTCTTTGTGAGTAATGGGGTGAGAGGAATGCACTGTGACTGCTGATAATGAAGACTCGAGCGAGAAAGAGTTAAAACCCAGTCTATTGTCTGAGGCCTGTGCTTAGTGTTAGGAAACTGGGGCATATAGATTAATTCACCAGGGGCCAACTGTTTGATTTCTCTCCCTGCTGCTTGGCACAGGAATGAAATTGTAGCTGCGTTTATAGCAGAAGGTTGGATTATTTTCTCTTTTGTAGGAATTAAACCCCATAGAACAATTTATGCACAGCCAAGCAAAATTAAGCCAAAACATAGCAAGAGAAATTGGTGGCGTTATCTCAAGGCGAATGCCATTGATTTCCGTGTCAAATTGGTGTCTGTGCTGTGTGCTATCCTTGGGGTGACCCGTGTGCAGAGAGAGAACTGTGTGTAGAATATTCCACGGCCATGGTGTGTCGAGCAGTCAGTTGGACTTTTCTTTCTGATAGAACCCAGGAAAACTTGGATCCTATAGGTGATGTATTCCTTCATAGTGCCTCAGGCATTCACCACCAAAAAGTTGTAATGCTTTCTTGGGAACTGAGTCCATACACAAAATATGCCACACAGCCTGTGACCTCATGTGCATGTGTGAAGGGGATGATGCAGGAAATTAGGTGCCTATTCCTACGTAGATAGCTTTGTGTGCCCAATGTCCACGTCCGCCACACATCAGACATGAGATGGCCAATGTTAGACTGACATACAAGGCTGTATGAGGGCAAGGGTGAGTGGAAGATAGATGGCAGGGGATGATCTGTGCTCAGCGCCCCTCCCCCCCGAAATGATGTGATTGAATCAGAAGTGCACCACAAAGCCCTGGGGAGTGAAAGTCAGAAACACACAGGGGCTTCTCTCAATGGGGGCCGAGGGTCCTTAGCCTCTGGGGCCCCAGGCCAGCTTTGATTCTTACTGCATTGGAACTTGACCCTGCAGGGGGACACTGAGCCTCCCACTGTGGGTGTGGCCACTATCCATGGGTGCACTAGGTTAATCCTCCGCCAGCGGCGCCGGCATCCCATATGGGTGCTGGTTCTAGTCCCGGTTGCTCCTCTTCCAGTCCAACTCTCTGCTGTGGCCCAGGAAGGCAGTGGAGGATGGCCCAAGTGCCTTGGCCCCTACACCGGCATGGGAGACCAGGAGGAAACACCTGGTTCCTGGCTTCTAATCGGTGCAGCGCCGGCTGTGGCAGCCATTTGGAGGGTGAACCAATGGAAGGAAGACCTCTCTCTCTCTCTCTCTCTCTCTCTCTCTCTCTCACTGTCTGTAACTCTGTTACCGGTGAATGGCAGGGTTCTTGTCTTCGCACAAGAAAGAATTCAGGTGTGAGATAGAGAGTAGTGGAAAGTAAAATAGCAAGGTTTATTAAGGAAGGGACATCCATAAGAACGGATGGGCACCTCTGCAGACAGAACCTGAGAGAGAGCGCCCAGTCGCTCAGACTGGGGGAAGAGTGAGATTACATGGTTGAGTGGAGTACACCTGGCCAGGCCGGGTGGGCAGCTGAGCATGGAGGCAGAGAACTGAGCGCGCAGTCCAGTTGAGGTCGGGGGTTTTTAAGGAGATGGGTCTTAGTCTTCACACATCTCCTCCTGAAACAAAACTTTATGGGTGTAAATACTATTTGAGTTTTCCCCCAGAAGTTATCAGACAGGAGGAAGCCTAGCTGGTGCTACCCTGGGTTTAGAGGAAGGGTGAGCAAGATCCCCTGGAGATCAGGATCTGGGCAGGGTATTTGAAATGCAGATACTGGGCTGCATCTAGAAGGTTATCTGGCAGAAGGGGCGGGGACCCCCATCTGGCAGGCTATAGGGTAGAAGGAACAGGGCAGGATGCAAATACTGGGCTGCCCCTGAAACGTTATTGGGATGACTTTGAGATGCATATGCTGGACCCAAATATCTCCTTAGGCCTTTGTCACACACACATAAGCTCATATCTGACTTCCTACCTAACAACTCTGTCAAAAAAATAAATAAATAAAAATCTTTAAAAAATATTAAAGTAAGTCAGTATGGTATTTACCCTGGTAGCTGCCTCACCCATCTCAGGTCAGCAACACGCAGTGACTGAACTACACTGTCTAGGTTTGTGTGAGTCACCCTATGATCTTCACACAATGAAGAAATTGCCCCCTTATGCAATGCTCAGAAGGTGTCCTTGTTGGGTGATGCATGGCTGTGGTGTATATGATTTCTCAACCAGTTAACATGTGCACTACTGGTTTTCTTAGGTTCTTATTTTCTAGTGTTTTTTGAAGACAAATCACTTATAAAGTTTTTGAATGTGGTACTTTGAACCCCATTTTCTCCATAATCTCTGTGGGTTTCATTGTGTGATTTTTACACAGTGTGGTGATATCTAGGCTTTGTTATAGCATAACTGGCTGTATTTGTTACAGTCATTCAACCAGAACTGAAATTTTCCCTCTTTTCCTTTAAAATATGTTTTCTGAGTTCTTTAGAATCTCTTCTAGCTTTTAACTAGCTCAACAGAAAATAATATTCACATCATTTGTGTATTTAGCTTTGTAAAATCATGGATCTCTTCATATTGTATAATCTTGATAAGTGTTTGTTGAAATGACTTGAATTGGTTTATTTACTGACTAAATAATAGAACCTGTAATTAGAGATGCTAAGACTCCTGTCTCGGGTATCTATTCAGCCTCGCTACTTGCATACCCATGCATTTTTCAGGCCTTATTTGCAGAAATAAAATTCAATGGAGACAGCAATATTTCCAAGGGTTGGGTTTAACAGCGATACATTTAAAGCAAGATTATAACGAAAACAAAGCTTGAGGACCAATTCATGCTCTTTCTCCTCGTCTTATAAATGTTGTTAGTCGTGGCTTACGGGAGGAGCAGTGTTATTAGAAACCATTAGCATGGGCCTTCCTGTGTCAACCCCACTCCTCCCTGGGAGTTAGCTGTGCTTGCGGTCTGTCACAGTTCAGATGGACATGAGCAGTGGAAGGGATTACAGGCTGCACTACGTCATACGTGCTGATGTGCAGATGTCCTTCAGTACCGCTTGTCCCTTCTGCAGAAAAAGAAACAGCAGCAAGTGTGGACATTTCCCATTACAGAAAATATCCATTCCCAGTTACTCTGCAGGAAGAGAGGAGGAATCTTCAAAAATTTATTTATTTATTTATTTCCATTGGAGGGAGGGGAGAGAGACAGACAGACAGACTTGATTCATTGCCAAAGAGACACAACAGCTAGGAATCTGGGAGCTCAGTCCAGACCCAGAGCCGGGAACTGAACCCAGGCACTCCAATGTGGGATGCACATGTCTTTATTGCTAGGTCAAATGCCCGCCCCCACCCCAGAGCAGCATTTTGAAACAGATGTTTCCTCTGACGGCGATTCTGAAATTTCAGTTTGATGACCTCCTTCCTCTGAGGGTTGCACCAGATCCAAGGGAACTTCAACAAGTTCAGTGAAAATGTTTACTATGAAAAAGACTACGCACACATTTAAAAATGCTTTGAACTGAAATTTTTAGTTCCAGTTTGCATGAACTTTATGAAGCACCCAGGTAGAATTGAGAGCAGGACTGGAACAGACCAGAAATCCTACCAAAGGGGTGGCTACGGATAAAGACAAAAACCTCCATCTCTCTCTACCTAAAAGAAAGGATGCTGAATGCATTCACCGTACTGAGTGTGAGATGTTTGAGGAGAGAGATATGTTTACCCTGCTTAGATATTACACTGTGTGTGCATGTATTGAAATATCACATGGCAGCCTACAAATGTGTATAATTCTTAAATGTCACTTAAAAACAGATCAATTTCTGTTCACAATTGATCATAATGATAGGACTAAGAGCCAAAGGGAGCACATAAACAAGACGAATGTCTGCAAATACTAGATGATAGAATAAAAAACGGAGAGAACGATCCAACATGGGAAGTGAGATACACAGCAGACCCATAGAATGGCAAACGTCCTAACAGCACTCTGGCCTCATAATCAGCCCTTAAGGCATGCGGATCCAGCTGAAATGCCCATGAGAGTATTTCAGGCGTGGAAAGCCAAGACACTCTGGGGGAAAAAAAAAAAAAAAACCTAAATGAAAGATCTCTGTGAGTGAGATCCCAGTGAAAAGAACAGGTCATCAAAGAAGGAGGTACCTTTCTCTGAAGGGAGGAGAGAACTTCCACTTTGACTATGACCTTGTCTAAATATGATCAGAGTCGGTGAACTCAAAAGGCTTCCATAGCCTTGGCAACTCATGACAAGAGCCTAGGGTGATTACTGATGCCATAAACAAGAGTGTCAATTTGTTAAGTCAACAACAGGAGTCACTGTGCACTTACTCCTCATGTAGGATCTCTGTCCGGAATGTGCTGTACATTGTGATTTAATGCTATAACTAATACTCAAACAGTATTTTTCACTTTGTGTTTCTATGTGGGTGCAAACTGTTGAAATCTTTACTTAATATATGCTAAACTGATCTTCTGTATATAAAGAGAATTGAAAATGAATCTTGATGTGAATGGAAGAAGGGAGGGAGAGGGAAAGGGGAGGGTTGCAGGTGGGAGGGACGTTATGGGGGGGAAGCCATTGTAATCCATAAGCTGTACTTTGGAAATTTATAGTCATTAAATAAAAGTTAAAAAAAAGAAAAAATTTTAAAGAAAAAAAAACTTTTAAAAATCCCACCAGGTAGTAGATATCTTAAAAACTTTGCATTCACTGTTGGTGAATTTTTGTTTTTTAATCTAACTTAATTTCAATTTGTTTATGGAGGGAAAAGAGAAATGGAGACAGGACTCGCATTTATTAGTTCACTCCCCCCAAAAGCCTGTAAGGCTCTGGGCTGAGCTGGGCGAGGGGTCTGAAATTAGGAACCAGACACTCAAGCCGAGCCTCCTGTGTAAGTGAAAGAAACCCAGTCACTTGAGCCATCACCGTTGCCTCCCAGGGTCTGCAATAGCAGGAAGCTGGAACCGGGAGCAGAGCTGGGTACAGCACCCGAGCGTTCTGTTACGGGAGGCAGGCGTCTTAACTGACATTTTGACTGCTAGACTAAAAAATTCCTACCCCATCAGCGAATTTTGAAACCATTCTTTGATGAGGGTCCTTTGAAAAGTTCATGGAGAATTTTCTGGTGAAAACTTTTTGAAACCCATGCGTAGGTTTTTCATCATCCATGTTTTCCATGAACTTTTCTTTTCTTTTCTTTTCTTTTCTTTTCTTTTCTTTTCTTTTCTTTTCTTTTCTTTTCTTTTCTTTTCTTTTCTTTTCTTTTCTTTTCTTTTCTTTTCTTTTCTTTTCTTTTCTTTTCTTTTCTTTCTTTCTTTCTTTCTTTCTTTCTTTCTTTCTTTCTTTCTTTCTTTCTTTTTCTTGACAGGCAGAGTGGACAGTGAGAGAGAGAGACAGAGAGAAAGGTCTTCCTTTGCTGTTGGTTCACCCTCCAATGGCCGCCGTGGCCGGCGCGCTGTGGCCGGCGCACCACGCTGATCCGAAGGCGGGAGCCAGGTGCTTCTCCTGGTCTCCCATGGGGTGCAGGGCCCAAGGACTTGGGCCATCCTCCACTGCACTCCCTGGCCACAGCAGAGAGCTGGCCTGGAAGAGGGGCAACCGGGACAGAATCTGGCGCCCCGACCGGGACTAGAACCCGGTGTGCCAGCGCAGCAAGGCAGAGGATTAGCCTAGTGAGCCGCGGCGCTGGCCTTCCATGAACTTTCTGAAGACACTCACTGCTTTCTTCCTGGTTGACAAAGTGGTAATTGTAGGCCTAGTTACAGCCTTTCTCCCTCACCGTAGTCCTGACCGCCTGCTGCAAATGTGTCTCATGTGGCTCCTTGGCAGACTTGGCAGGGTCGCGCTGCACGGGGTTATCACTCCATGGGAAATGATCACGATGCTGGTGGGAAAGAGGAATTGATTTGAGGAAAGTGCTCACAAATGTTGGTTACACTAACATGACTTGGAACTAATTATATTCAAACTCTAAAGAGAATTCATCAAAGTATGCATTTCCTATTCTCCCAACACCAAGACTTCATCAGCGTGGTCATGGTATTGAAAAGGGACTTCTGGTTCCTGGAACTGCTTTTCCCCCCTTGGCACTGAGTCCATGGACAAAGAATAACGTGAACTTGAACATCTATGACCAGCCTCCTAGTGTTCTCACATGTGAAGAATGAGCTGGCTGGAAATTCAGTCAGGAAATCTGAACAAAAATCAATATGAATAATATTCATATTTATAACATATTTCAGTCAGGAAATTGGAATACAAATAAATAGGAAAATGATAGGGGTAAATACTGAAAACAATAGGGGTAACCTACCCATGAATTACAAAAAAAATTGTACATCATTTTAATTACTCCGGCTTTGTTTTTAGTTTTGTTGTCTGGAGTGATCAAATTGTTCCCTGATGTTTTGTTTTTAATTGTTAATGTAATTGTATTTATTTGAAAGCAGAGAGAGAGAGAGCGCGAGCTCAATCTTACCCACTGGTTCAGTCTCCAAATGCCTGCAGTAGCCAAGGCTGAACCAGGCTGAAACCAGGATCTAGGAACTCAGTCCAGGAACACCATGTAAGTGGCAGGGCCCGCCAAGTGCTTGAGCCGTTGCCTGCTGCTTCCTTTGGTGTGCCTGAGTAGGGAGCTGGAGACGAGGCAGAGCCGGGACTTGAACCCAGGCACTCTGACATGGGATGTGGGTGTCCCAAGCAGTGGCTGCACTGCTAAGCCAAGTGACTACTGCCCTGATCCTTCTTCTTAATGTACACGGGTGCTTCAAAAGGTCTGTGGGAAAATGGACTTAAAGACAAGCTTATTTAGGGCAAAAATACTGTGAGATCCATCCTAAGTTTTGCATAATAGGCCTTGTCCACAGACTTGTTGGCGACCCTTCATGTACATGGATTTCAAATTTTTTCTGTACCAAAATAAACTTATCTTTCAATTTCATTTTCCATGGTTTTTTTTGAAAATCTGTTTTTAGTACTGTACTGTTTTTAGTGCCCAATATTTCCTCTTTAAAAACTGAATATTTTACTAACTTCCACCTGGTTGATGTGCTAAATAGGTAATACAGTAGCTCAAAGTATTTCAAAAATAGAAAGCCTTAAATATTCACTATAAGATACATATATTGCTAAAAATTGTCAGAGGTGAACCCGTGTATTAGGCAAAGGCTGACAGTGGGCAGTGAATGCTCAGAACCCTCAAACAGATTTCCTCAGCTGGGCTTGTTAACCTGCTCTGAGTTTTCTGAGCTCTCTTTTCTCCCTCAGCCTGATAGAATGAGAAAACCCCAGATAACATCGTTTTGCAATACAGAAGCAATCATGCCAACTTTCGGCCAGATAATAGCGCTGTTTAAGTCTGCAGGTGGGATACTTTATTGACTGTAAACTCCTAGAGCCTATGCACAAATATTGGCATTCAGGTAACCAACGAACAGTTGGAAAAGGTAGGCAAATAGACGAAGTTGAATCAGAGTATTTATACACACACACCCGTCATGGCTGCAGCCCTGTGTGTGGAGAGCGTTTCCCTTCTTCCTTTGCTGCTTCTCGGAGGGCAGCACTCATGCGTTCCTTCTCCAGTGATTGCTTCTGTCCACGCATTTGATCTACACCAGTGCTTTTCAGTCCTGGCCACGGGCCATAATCATTTGGTTTGGTTCTACCAGGGCAATTTATCAATAAATCTATAGCAGTCAAGTTTTTTACATTGATAATTTTGTTTGGCCTGTGAATGGTGCTGTAAATATCCAAATGATCATTGGTAGAAAAACGGTTTCCCCACCCTGTGAGAGCCTTGCTCCACATATTTGAAACATTCAGGTTTATTTCATCATTATTGCCAGGGAGCATGTTAGAAATGCAGCTCTCAATGATTCCTGTTGGACTACTCTGCACTGTAAAGTTTGGGATTCCTGCTCTTGAGAATACGGGGAAACACTGGCATGTAGGATTAGAAGCCTGTGGTAGAGTGAGGGAGTGGTTGAAGATTTGTCTTAGACACCAGATCCTACTCCCACCCCCCACCAAAACAAACAAAAACAAATAGAAATGCATTGTGAAGCTTAGAAATAACAAGGATAGAATGTGCCTTACGATGCAATTTTCCTTCCCTCCTCTGCTTTCTGTTAATAGGCATACACTTGCTGCAAAGCTCAAGTTGGTTTTTGTGATCTGAAACTCTATGTTGGGATGCAAGGGACAGCCCAATGAGGAATCCAAGAAATTTGGTACTGCTTGGGACCAGGAGATGAAAGGTCATCCTTGCCATCAGTCATTTGTTAGTGTCTGAGGAGTAAGCCTGGTATAAAAGATCTTACTCCTAAATAGCTGACGTGGGGCTGATGAACTAAATCTCTGTGAACTCCAAAGATCCCTAGTGCCTGAAACTGGGCAGGACTGTAGGTGGAAGGAACTGACATCAGTCCTTGGTGAACATTAATCAAGACTTATATTTCTGTTTGGGTAAAAATAAACCTACCAGTTGTTATAACAAATACCTGTGTACCCCAGGGTTTAACGTAATACTTGCAGAAGTTGATTGCTGGGGGTCAGGTGGATACCTTGAGCGTCCAATCAGCAATCTAGGTTGCTTCCTTTGGGTGCCTCTGTCATCTTGTGGCTTCAGGTCACTTTGCCGAGTAGAAGGTTGTGTGGGAGGTTTCCATGGGCCAGATCTCGATTGGCACCCATCATTCTATCCACATTCCATCATCTGGAATTCTCTCACAGGTTGACCCAGTTATAAAAGTGACTGGGAAATGGAGCTGGGAGAAATGGAGCTGTGGTGTCCATTTGAAAGTGTGTGTCATTGTCTAACAGAGGGGTCACTGTTACTGCTCATCATCTGTACCATGATGAAGAAAAACCTTCTCTTTCTGTGTTTATTTAGACAGAATCCATTTGATACAAACTGTATGTCACGCATGTGTTTTCTATAAGAGAGTGTGTGGAATAAAAATTTCACAGTGTCCAGGGATTCACAGGTGAAGATTGAACACTGGGGAGTTTATCTGAGGGCCTTTGGGAAGAGTTAGGGACCCAGCAAGAATCCTATGCCCTTTGAAAATCAACAGGAACCGGCTGGCGCTGCAGCTCACTTGGCTAATCCTCTGCCTGTGGTGCTGGCACCCTGGGTTCTAGTCCCGGTTGGGGCACCGGATTCTGTCCCGGTTGCTCCTCTTCCAATCCAGCTCTCTGCTGTGGCCTGGGAAGGCAATGGAAGATGGCCCAAATGCTTGTGCCCTGCACCCACACGGGAGACCAGGAGGAGGCGCCTGGCTCCTGGCTTCGGATCAGTGCTGGCCGTAGCAGCCATTTGTGGGGTGAACCAATGGAAGGAAGACCTTTCTCTCTGTCTCTCTCTCTCTCACTGTCT
Organism: Oryctolagus cuniculus; assembly: GCF_051225735.1. NCBI lineage: Eukaryota > Metazoa > Chordata > Mammalia > Lagomorpha > Leporidae > Oryctolagus > Oryctolagus cuniculus. The sequence continues at coordinate 11,339,020 of NC_142871.1, forward strand.
AACTCTGCCTGTCAAGAAAGAAAGAAAGAAAATCAACAGGAACCATAACAGGTTGGGATTTTTAAAAGGAGATCATGTAATACAGCTGTAAGAGAAAATAAGGTAAAGGTCGGAAGGTAGGGAAGCAGAGAATGAGATTGATTGATTGATTGATTGATTGGTTTTCTTCCTTCCAGGAAGAATCTCAGCTGTTGGATCCAGGGGCTCAGTCTTTGCTTCCTCATTCTGCGTCCTGGTTGTTCACTCTGCTTTTGGTCATGTGACTGCTGAGTACTTGCCTGCTGTATCCCCCTCTTTGACCTTTCCCAGTGCTCAGCTTGCTCTTCTAAGAAGGACCAGAGAAAATTTCTGCCTCAGCCCTGTGTCACCTCCTGTTCTTCTGCTCCTTGACGCACCCTGAATTTCCCACTTTACAACTGTGCCCCGTGCAGTCACAGAGGGAAGGGAAGCAGCGCGGTTGCAGTGTGTGTTAATAATCCCAACATGAAGATGAGAGACAGAAAAATAAACCCCCGATGCTGGGAGATGAGATCATTGTGGCTTTATGTGTACTTCTAGGATGCACTGGAGTTCAGGTCTGAGCCAGATGTCTCCTTCCAGAGACTGGACTTTGTGTTGCGGGTCTGATCAGCCTGTGTAGACACTTGCTATCCCCCTACTCTGCCCTAGAACGTTAGTCCCCTCTGGTAACACCTCTGAAATCAGCTCTGACTGCAGCCCTCTCAGCCTGTGACAAGGCATGACAGAAGCTGGTCACGGCAGAATCCAGTCTGGACAGGGCAGACACCTTGATCCTACTTGAAGCTCTGATAAGAAGGAGGGATTAAAAATCAGGCACAGAAGTTAGAATGAAGGAGGAAAAAAATCCTCCAGCTTTTGCCTTTTCTAGTCTCCCTGCAATTTATACATGGGAAACAGTTAATAAATCATGGTCAATGAATGCAAATCCCAGTCCCCGTGATAATTGTCATGGGGCTGACCAGAAGTGAGCAGAGATTTTCCTGCTTGGGGTTTTCTAAGTGTCTTCCCCCAAAGCAGTGGTAATTGAAGGACACAGAGACTTATGACAAGGTCAGTGCTCTTGGGAAGCAGTGTGACCCAGACTCCTTCTGTGTGCCGCTGCACGTAGTGCGGATGTGCAGAGAAGGAGCAGGGAGTTTGGAGGAAGACAGGCCGGTTTAAATTCTGGCTCCACCATGTGCTGACAGTGCGACTTTGGGCAAGTCGCACAGCCGGTCCGAGCCTCAGTTCCCCCGTTTGCAGTTTTTGATTAAGCAACAACTACATCGCAAAGGCTATTGTGTGGCATATGTGTGTGCGCGCGCACGCACGTGCATGCCTGTGTGTGGGGAAAAGCAGGCCCTCATAAATTGTAGCTATTATCTTTTTCTAAGCAGATGTAGTCTGTGCCCTGTAGAAATGTGTGCTTTGAACCAGCTAATATTTACTCTGATTCCTTATTGAAATGATAAATGGCAGTGCCTGGGCAGGGTCAGCTTTATGTGTAGTAGGAGCGAGAGTGATTGAAGGCTTTGCTGCTCAAAGCTTGGGGTAGCCTGGACCAGTGGCCTCAGCCTCACTGAGAGGGTGTGACAAATTCAGGTTCTCAGGCACTGCTCCAGCTCCTGGAACTGGGATTTGCATTTTAAACAAAATCTCCAGGAGAGTTGTGTGTACACTGAAGGCAATGGCAGGGTCTGCCAAGGTTAGACTTTCATCTTCAGTCTGCAAAGGGGATAATTTTTAATTCAAAGCTCAATGAGGAAATGTTGACATTTGATTATTATCTCTTTGGGACACATATTGTTTTTTTTTTTTTTTTTTTTTTTTTTTTATTTTTAAACATTTTTATTAACAAATGAAAATTGTAAATGTTTGTTATATACAACATGTTGTGAAATATGTATATTTGTATATTGTAGAATGCCTAAATCAAGTTTTTTTTTTTTTTTTTTCATCCTCCCATTTGCTTTATTTTTTTTTTATCTTTTATTTAATGAATATAAATTTCCAAAGTACGACTCATGTGTTACAATGGCTTCCCCCCCCATACCGTCCCTCCCACCAACAACCCTCCCCTTTCCCACTCCCTCTCCCCTTCCATTCACATCAAGATTCATTTTCGATTATCTTAATATACAGAAGATCAGCTTAGTATACCTTAAGTAAGTATTTCAACAGTTTGCTCCCACACAGAAACATAAAGTGAAAAATAATAGATGATTTTTTTAAAATGATGATGAAATCAGATCAGACCTATTGTCATGTTTAATCCCAGTGAGAGTCAAGTTGGGAATTGAAAATTTCTTTCTTTTTTTTTTTTTTTTTTTTTTTTTTTTTAGAGAAGATCAGTTTAGTGTACATTAAGTAAAGATTTCAGTCGTTTGCACCCCCATAGAAGCACAAAGTGAAATATACTGTTTGAGTACTCGTTATAGCATTAAGCCTCAGTGTACAGCACGTTAAGGACAGAGATCCTACATGAGGAGTAAGTGCACAGTGACTCCTGTTGTTGACTTTACCAATTGACACTCCTGTTTATGGCATCAGTAATCTCCCTATGCACCAGTTATGAGTTTCCAAGGCTATGGAAGCCCCTTGGGTTCTCCGACTCTTATCTTGTTTAGACACGGTCATAGTCAAAGTGGAGGTTCTCTCCTCCCTTCAGAGAAAGGCACCTCCCTCTTTGAAGACCTGTTCTTTCCACTGGGATCTCACTCACAGAGATCTTTTTGCCAGAGTGTCTTGGCTTTCCATGCCTGAAATACTCTCATGGGCTTTTCAGCCAGATCCGAGTGCCTTTAGGGCTGATTCTGAGGCCAGAGTGCTATTTAGGACATCCGCCATTCTATGAGTCTGCTGAGTATCTCACTTCCCATGTTGGATCACTCTCCCCTTTATTTATTCTATCGGTTGGTGTTAGCAGATACTAGACTTGTTTATGTGCTCCCTTTGACTCTTAGTCCTTTCATTATGATCAATTGTGAACTGAAATTGATCACTTGGAGTAGTGAGATGGCATTGGCACATGCCACCTTGATGGGATTGAATTGGAATCCCCTGGTATGTTTCCAACTCTACCAATTGGGGCAAGTCAGCCCGAGCATGTCTTTGGGACACATATTGTTGCTATACGGGTGTGGAGACCATCCATGGGTCTCTTCCATCATCTGGATGAGATGTCCACTGTGAGTGAAATGTTTATTACAGGTATGACAAAGATCCGGGGCCAGAAGTGCACCCCTCTGACCCACTCATGATCTCACACTATCTAATTGCTTTCGGCGGTCTGTTGCTGGGGCGTGTGGATGGTGGTGCTGAGTCAGAGCAGGCTGGGAGGGGAGAAGAGTGTGTGTCTGCTGCTGGTGGCGTCTGCAGTGGTGACCCGTGGCCTCCATGGAGCACAGAGTAGCAGTTACCATGGAAACGGCCGTGCTTGGTCAGGGGTGAGAAGCTGAGCTGCAGGAATTGGACCGATGGTCCCTCCCCAGTGTCCTTCCGTCGCTGACACAGCGGTACAAGTGTGGCTTGGCCCCGCCCACGTGGGAATTTGAGAGGTAGAAGTTGAGCTTTCCGTTCCTTGTTTTCCTGAATGTCCTTCACTCTGGGGAAAAGCAGGACGTCTATGAAAATGAAATGAAAAGAAAACAATGTGAAATGGAAGATAATCGGTGCTAAGCATGATGACCATGGAGCCCACAAAGTACACAGGATGGAAAGTCACAAAGGGATGGACTCACGCCTGGAGCTCTCGGTTTGCAGATAATCAGGGTGAAAGCCCACGGGGCACTAAGAGATTGCCTCTTCCAAGTGCCTCACTTTACAGACGACAAATCTGGAGCCCAGAAAGGGTAAATGACTTGCTCAGAATCACATGGTCATGGGTCAATGAAACCCAGTTTATGATGTCTCTAAGCTTCGAGCTCAGAGCAGCTTAGGAGAAGGGACTATTCTACCACCCAGGGTTCCGTCATCCCAGCACAGTGCTCTTCCTGACACAGTGCACCACCTCTCTGCATTGGCATTCATGTTCCCTCCTGTCTTCTCCCAAGCTGAAGAGAAGAATGTTGCCTCCTGTATGCTGGCTGGCAGTGCAGCTCAGAGGAAGAGTGTGGCCCTAAGCGTCATGCTGACTTAGAGTTGAGTCCTTGGTGTGATCCTTACTCACAGTGGCTTTGGGTCAAGTTATTTTCCTTTTCTGAGTCCATATCCATGAAATGGAAATAATTCATATAATATAATTCATATAATAATAATCCTCATGGGGTTTTGGAAATCAGGTATATAAAGTGTTGGGCATTGTTGATGTTCAATAAATGTCAATTTCTGTTTTTGTCCTAAACTTAAATTGAAAGGGGCATCCACTTTATGTACCTGACCTAATTGCTATGGGAAATTTTTAATATCGAATGAAGCACATATTAAATACATGCTATTAGTGTTCGATTCAGACAATAGTGGCATGATGAAGTGAGCAGCAAAAGCAAATGGGTTATAACCTCTAAACCTCCAGCTGTCTGTGGATTCTGTGTGACAATAGCGAGTACTTGAAATCACAATGATAAAGCAATACAAAAATGTACCAACAGCTTTGAGAAGTGTGAATGGAGCATATTGAATTTGAGTCAAAGAGAATTATTCCACCATTATATAAAAGGACTAGCAGAGTCTCATTTAGAATATCATTTTCAATTCTTATCACTTCGGTGTGAAAAGGATACTGTAGCAGTGGAGAAAGTGAAGCCAAAGCAATGAAACTGATTCAGGGATTCGGGGAACTTGGTGATACAGAAAAGCCAAAGGATCTAGGCTTGCGTTGATTACAAAGGAGAACATAAGTAGGCGTTAGTGATGCCTGTGCAACCCTTCAGAAGGCAGGAAGAATTACTACTGCAAAGCTGCTGCCTTTGTGCTCCTGAGTGAAGCTAGGTTGCAGAGGAGAGATTAAGTTTTGTGCATCATAGAAGAAACTCCCAAAGATCCTGGGGGTTTACCTATCAGGGAGCATTCAAAAAGTTCATTGGAAGTGTTAAACGATGAGAGGAGTAGGTGTTAGGCTAGTAATGGAGAGTCTGGCATCCACATGGAGTGCCTGGGTTCAAAACTTGGTTTTGGCTGCCGACTCCTGCTTCCTGCCGAAGCAGACTCTCAGAGGCAGCAGGTGATGGTCCAAGTGATTGGGTGTCTGCCACTCATGTGGGAGACTGGGTTCATGTTCCCGGCTCCTATGTCCAGCCCTGGTCCTGCCCTGCCGTTGCAAGCATTTGGGCAGTGATCCAGCAAATGGGAGCCCTCTTTTTCTTTCTCTGTCTCTCAAGTAAGTGAAAAAATATTTTGTTTTTATTTTTATGTATTTATTTTTGTTTATATAAGGTGAACAGATTTCATGTATTTCATATATACAGATCTAGGATCATGGTGATACTTCCCAGGACCGTACTCTCCCTCCTGCCTACACTCCAACCCTCCCTTTCTTACACAAATTTCAAAATTATTTTCACCAAAATCAAGTTAACTTTGAATTTCATTTTCCACAAATTTAAAAAATGCATTCATATAGGATGTATGAGTTTCCTAGTGTTGCCATAACAAAGTACCACAAACCGAGTAACTTAAAACAACAGAACCTTATTCTTTCACAGTTGTTGAGGGCCAGCAGTCTGAATTTCAGGTGTTAACAGGGCCTTGGAAGGTCCTTGAGTACAATTCTTTCTTGCCTCTTCCTGCCTTTGGCAGCTTCTGGCAACCCCTGGCGTTCTGTTCTTTGACTTGTGGCTGCATCAGGGCAATCAGTGCCTCCATCTCTGCATGACTTTCTTGCTGTGTCTGTCTCTGTGTCTCTTCTCGACTGATTAGGAGAGCAATCATAGTGGACCAAAGGCCCATCCTAATCTAGGGTGACCTCATCTCAACTAACTACAACCTTAGTGACTCAATTCCAAATAATCACATTCGGAGGTTCTAGAGGTTAGAAACCAAATATATATTTGGGTGAACACAGTTGATCTCATCACACAGAGAGACAATTCATAGAGCTATCCATTGAACATTGTGCTCTATTCCTAGGAAGGTAACCATCCATGAGATTTCTGGGTGGAGTTTGTTTCTTCCTTTCCACACCTTGCAATATACATGTGTGTGTGTGTGTGTGTGTGTGTGTGAGAGAGAGAGAGAGAGAGAGAGAGTCAAAACTTTTTTGACAAGATCAGAAACAAGGCAAGAGTGTCCCCTATCACTACGAATTTTTCACTCTACCTCTTAGCTAATATAATCACACAGTAAAGAAAATAAAAAGGAATATAGATTGGGAAAGAAGAAATCAACTGTCCTTGTTTGCACATCACGTGATTGTCTTTGGAAAAAAAATCCAAAAGAATTAACAGAGAAATCTCCAATAAATAATAACATTATTGCAAGATTGCAGGAGATGAGGTTACATTATTGTACAGAGCCAATTAATTACCTATTTACCAGCAAAAACAAGTAGAATTTAAAATTAAAAGCAATACTATTTATTTTATTACTCCAAAAAAGAAACACATATATATTTCATAAACTACATGCAAGATCTAGATAAGAAAAAACTATGAATGTGGTGAGGGGTGGACATTAGACAGCAGTGAAGGCGCCATTGGGATACCCACATTCCAAATTGGAATGCCTGAGTTTAGATCCCCGCTCCATCTCTGGTTCTAGCTTTCTGCTAATGCACACCTTGGGAGGCAGCAGGTGATGACTCAAGTACTTGGGTCCCTGCCACACATATGGGAGACTCAGACTGAGTTCCTGGCTCCTGATTTTGGCCTAGTCTTGCTGTGGCTGCTGGGGGCATTTGGAGAGTGAATAAGTGGGTCAAGATTTATTTCTACCTTTAAAATACATAAATAAAAACAGGTAAGTAAATAATTTAAAAATGCTGATGAAAGAAGTAAAAGAACTAAATAAATAAAGAGATAGTCTATGTCCATGGATAAGAAGACTCAGTATTATCAATATGTCAGTTCTTCTCTATTTGATCTATAGATTCGGGCAATCTTAATCAAAATCCCAGCAAATTATCTTATGGGTATTGATAAACTCATTCTAAAGTTTATACAGAGAGGTAAATGATCCAGAATAGCCTGTTCGATATTGAAAACAGTTGGAGGGCTGACACTATGCAACTTTTACTTACGGCAAATCTGCAGTAATCAAGAGAGTATAACATTGGTAAAAGAATAGACAAATGGATTAGTGCAACAGAACAGAGATCCTCATAAACAGACTCATATTCAACTGAACTTTACAAGGAGCAAAGGCAAGACAGTAAAGGAAGACAGTTCTTTCAACAAATAGTGCTGAAACACTGAACATCAGCATGCAAAAAAAATAGATCTATATACAGAATAGACCTCATATTCTTTACAAAAACTAACTCAAAATTGATTACAAACCCAACTAAATTCCTAGAAAATAACATAGGAATACAATGTTGGTGGTTTTGGGTAACTTTTTAGATATGATACCAAAGGGAAGATCTATTAAAGAAAACATCAATATGCTTCATTAAAAGTTGAAAATTCTATTCTGCAAAATACAGTGTCAAAAGGATGAGAAGACAAACTATAAACTGGAAAAAATATTTTCAAAATGCATATCTAATCAAGTACTGTTGTCCAAAATATACAAAGAACTCATAAAACTCATCAATGAGAAAATGAATAACCTGATGGAAATTGGGATGAATCCTGGAATACCTCATGAAAGAAGATAAACAGACGGAAACTAAACATTTGGAAAAGTTTCTTAACATCGTCTGTCATTATGAAATTGCAAATTAAAACGAGGGGCCTGCGCTGTGGCATAGTGGGTAAAGCCATTGCCTGCAGTGCTGGCATCTCATATGGGTGCCGGTTCAAGTCCCAGCTGCTCCAATTCTGATCCAGTTCTCTGCTATGGCCTGGGAAAGCAGTAGAAGATGGCCTAAGTACTTGGGCCCTTGCACCCGCGTGGGAGACCCAGAGGAAGCTCCTAGCTCTGGCTTCGGATCAGCGCAGCTCCAGCCTTTGTGGCCATTTGGGGAGTGAACCAGCAGATGGAAGACCTCTCTCTCTCTCTCTCTTTCTCTCTCTGCCTCTGCCTCTGCCTCTCTGTAGATCTGCCTTTCAAATAAATAAATATGGACACTATGAGAAACAGTGACTTGATCAGCTCTTGTCCTGACGGTTGATGTACAATGTAATACTTTATCCATTTTAGTTTTTTTTTTTTTTGTTCTAGTACCATTGGTCGAACTCTGTAATTAACACACAATTATTCTTAGGTGTTTAAATTTTAACTGAAAAGTGATCCCTGTTAGGAATTTGGAAAACATTATGCTGAGTGTAATAAGCCAATCCCAAAGGGACAAATACCACTTGTTCTCCTTGATAGGTGACAACTAACTGAGCACCAAAAAGAAACCTGTTAAAGTGAAATGAACACTATGAGAAACGGGGACTTGATCAGCCCTCACCCTGACTGTTGATGAGCAACTTGATATGTTATCCCTCTTAGTATTTTTTTGTTTGTTCTACTTAATACTTTTGGTTGAATGTCGCTCCCCCTCTTCGTGGAGGAGCAACACAAGACCCTGCGTTGTTCTTTCATCTGCTCGGCCCTCCCCGGGTTTGCTGCTGGTTCTTCCCGGGTTGGCTACTATCCCTTCCACCTCCGTGGAAGGGCAGTTCCCCCTGGCCACATTCCCCACTTCCGCAGGGGAGCGGCACACCGCCGGCCGGCTCTCTGGGGGGCTGCACAGGTGTTCCTTCAGATGTTCCCCCTAGATGTTCCCTATAGATGTTCCTGGTGCATGCCGTCTCTCTCCTCCTTTATAGTCCTCCTCCGCCAATCCCAACTCGGCTGCCCACACGCCGAGTACGCTGCTCTCCAATCAGGAGCAAGTCCTACAGTTTATTAGTTGAACTGGAGGCAGCTGTGCGGAAGCTGTTTACTTCTCTCCCAGCGCCATATTGTGGGAGAGCAGATGCATAGAATAAGTCTTAATTCCAGTAACTCAGTCCAGTTCGGATTGCTCCCCACAGTTGAATACTGTAATCAATACACAATTCTTCTTAAGTGCTGAAACTTAACTGAAAAGTGATCACTGTTAAATATAAGAGTGGGAATAAGAGAGGGAAGAGATGTGCAATTTGGGACATGCTCAAGCTGACTTACCTCCAACGGTAGAGTTAGAAACATACCAGGGGATTCCAATTCAATCCCATCAAGGTGGCATGTACCAATGCCATCTACTAGTCCCAGTGATCAATTTCTGTTTACAATTGATCGTAATGATAGGACTAAGAACCAAAGGGGTCACAGAAACAAGAATAGTGTCTGCAAATACTAGCTGATAGAACAAAAAAGGGAGAGAATGATCCAACATGGGAAGTGAGATACACAGCAGACCAATAGAATGGCAGATGTCCTAAACAGCACTCTGGCCTCAGAATCAGCCTTTAAGGCATGCGGATCTGGCTGAAAAGCCCATGAGAGTATTTCAGGCATGGAAAGCCAAGACACTCTGGGGGAAAAAAAAAAACACCTAAATGAAAGATCTCCACGAGTGAGATCCCAGTGGAAAGAATGGGTCATCAAAGAAGGAGGTACCTTTCTCTGAAGGGAGGAGAGAACTTCCACTTTGACCATGGCCTTGTCTAAAAATGATCAGAGTCAGTGAACTCAGGGGGCTTCCATAGCCTTGGCAGCTCATGACAAGAGCCTAGGGTGATTACTGATGCCATAAACAGGAGTGTCAGTTTGTTAAGTCAACAACAGGAGTCACTGTGCACTTACTCCTCATGTAGGATATTTGTCCTTAATGTGCTGTACATTGAGATTTAATGCTATAACTAGTACTCAAACAGTATTTTTCACTTTATGTTTCTGTGTGGGAGCAAACTGTTGAAATCTTTACTTAGTGTATGCTAAACTAATCTTCTGTATATAAAGAGAAACGAAAATGAAAAAAAAAAAAAAGAAACGACGACGAGATACCACTAGATGCCTATTAGAATGGCCAAAATCCAGAACCTGACAAAACCAAATGCTGACAAGGAGGTGGAGCAACAGCAACTTTCACTGGTTGCTGGTGGGTGTGCAAAATGGTACAGCCACTTTGGAGGACAATTTGACAGCTTCTTACAAAACTAAGCTTAATCTTACCATGTGATTCACCAATTGTGCTCCTTGGTATTTATCCAAATTACTTGGAAGTTTATGGCCACTCAAAAAATCTGCTCTATAGCTGCTCTATTCTTAATTGTGCACACTTGGAAGCAACCAATATATCTTTTAGTAGGTGAATTGATAAATAAACTGTGGTACATCCAGCCAGTGGAACATTACTCAGCACTGAAAGGACACAGGCCAGCAAGCCATGAAAGTACGTGGAGGAGCCCTAAGTGTACACCGTTAAGTGAAAAGAGACAATGTATTGTGAAAGGCGGACAGGCTGTATTTTTTGAATGATATGATGTTCAAAAACACCAAATGATGGAAAGCGTAAGAAGCCTGTGGTTGCTAGGGGTTAGGCAGGAAGGTGGGGTGGATAGGCAGAGCACAGAGGACTGTTAGGGCCATGAAACACCCTTCATGATTCTGCAAGGGTGGAATCAGGTCACTATCAGAGGGTCCTCCCAAAAGCTGATGGAAAATGGAATTAGACAAGTTTATTTTGGTGCAAAAATGTTTTGAATTACATGCCTACACGTGCAGTCAGAACTCCTAGAATGATCAGTGCTAAGAATGAATCCTAACATAAAATACGGACTTCGGTGATAATGATGTGTTCATGAAGGTTCAGCCATTGTAGCAAACCAACCAACCTAATGGGGGATGTTGATGATGGCAGAGGCTGTGCACAAGGGGGCACCTTTCAGCAGGATGAGTGGTCAGTGTTTGAATGGAAGGGTCCAGGTTGCTGGGAATCTCAGGGGTGCATGCCTACCCCCACAGAAGGCGGCACTGTCTGAGCTGAGTCCTGAGGTTTGAATAAGAGGTAGCCGGATGTGAGGCATGGGAGTGAGCATGCCCACTGTGTGGATGTGGGACCCTCAGAGGCAGAGAAGCCTTGGCCTACGCCTCCGGAGGACAAACTTCATGCTCGATGTTTCTACAGGGCGAATATGTAAGGTGTCCAGAGGATGACTTTGGCTTAGAAAGCAAAACAAACAGGCTGTTGTTAGTGTTGTAGTGTATGATCTAATGGTAAGTAAACTCATTCTGGGGTCTGTGCATTGGGTCTAACTCTGAGCTCAAGCTGTATTTGAGAATTTGTGCATCTGTCTGAGTGGGCAGACACTCTCACTGGACCCTTTCTCAGTCCCCTTAGCTTCACCCTCTACTGCGTGTTTCCTCTGCCTCCTCCTGCTCTCTGGGCAAAGCCAGCCCTGCACTTCTCTGTCATTGGAAAGCACTCTTCTCTCAGCGCGTGAACAGGTGTGGAAAGGGACATGGACCCTTTTTTTTCTTTTTTTTTAAATGATTTATTTATTTTGCTTGAAAGTCACAGTTACACACAAAGAGAGAGGGAGAGGGAGAAGGAGAGAGAGAGGGAGAGAGAGAGAAAGTCTTCCATCTGCTGGTTCACTCCCCAGATGGCTACACTGGCCAGAACTGCGCCAATCTGAAGCCAGGAGCCAGGAGATTCTTCCAGGTCTCCCACGTGGGTGCAGGGGCCCAAGGCCTTGGGACATCTTCCACTGCTTTCCCAGGCCATAGCAGAGAGCTGGATTGGAAGTGGAGCAGCTGAATCTCGAACCAGCAGCCATATGGGACGCCGGCACGGCAGGCGGCGGATCTGTTACTGGAGGGAAGGCCGTGGAAGCCATGGGGTTCTTGTCTTCACACAAGAAAGAATTCAGGTGTGAGACAGAGTGGAGTGATAAGGTTTTATTGGGGATAGGGCATCCATCAGGACAGAAGGGACAAGACAGTGCCCAGTTGCTCAGACTGGGGGAGAGCAAGATTACATGGTTGAATGGAGAGAATACACCTGGGCAGGCCAGGTGGGTGGCTCAGCAGAGAGCAGAGGGCTGAGCGCACAGTCTGTTTGGACCCCTAGGTTTTTAAGGGAGTGTGTTTACCCACCTCCCCCTCTCCTCCAGGACAAAGGATGGAGAGTCCTGGCAGAAGGGTTTGTTGGGTGAAAAATAGCAAACTCCTTCCCAGATTTGCTGGCACCCAGGCAGAGTAGGGGAGCTCCCCTAGGGTGTCTGAGAAGGTTTTATTGCCCCATGTTATCAGGTCAGGTAACCCCTTTGGTCCTGAGGAGAGAGAGTTCTCCTGGGAGCTTTCCTTGGGGGAAGGGCTGGGGCCACCTGGGAGGTTATCAGGGTCTGGGAAGGACTTTGAAGTTCAAGATGCTGGCTTCTGGGGCTTCCACAGCAGGTGCTGATCTTCAGGCCCTTCTCTCACACACATCTCAATTTCTGACTTCCTACCTAACAGCTCTACCCGCTACACGCCACAGCGCTGGCCCCCATGGGGACATGGACTCTTGACTGCCAATAGGATTGGGCTGCCCACTCTCATCTCCTCCTCACTGCCGCTCTACCTTCTGCCACTCTGGCCTTGGCCATCTGAACACCTCTTATCTCTCAAAGCTCAAGCACGAGTGCTGGCACTATCTTTCAAGACCCAAACATGGCAGGGCTTCCAGGATTGCCAACGAGTCCTTCCCACAGAGGGCCTGAGAGCTAAGCTCACCTCCAGGGGCAGCCTCAAGTCCAAGTAACTCTTGGTTGCCTGGAGCCATGATTTCCTAGTGTGTTGTTGACAGCGAACACATCAGACAGCCCTTGCTGACATCAGGGGATACACGTGTAGGCAGAGGAAGGCCAGGGGGCAGCTGAAGGGGGAGCTTGGAGCAGGGCAGATGATCGTGCAGCTAGTGAAGTATTTTCACGTGGGTAATTAATCCTGGAGAAACAATACCGCGAGAGAGCTCCCACGAGAGCACATTGCCAGTCTCCTCATTCGTTTATTCTTTTCTAAGCAAATTGATGGGCCAGTCCACTGCCTTTCTAGACCCACACGGATGATGAAACTGCACACAACTTTCATTTAAATAATGGGCAAATCTTCCAATTAGTCAGAGCCTAATCCTCATGTCTTAAAAATGACAAACTGCTCTCCCTGCCGTCTGTTTGTTGAAAATATAAAGGGGGGGGACCTAAATGACAGCACTGATCGAAAAAAATCTAGATGTGCAGATTCTGCTGCATATTAATCAAGAGGGAGCTTTATACAGTCAATAATTGTCATAAAGATTCATTGGTCAACATCTAAGCCCTAACTTTCTCTCTCTCTCTCTCTCTCCACATATATATATATATATGCATTTGATGGTTTTATTTCTAAAGCACACATATTTCCTGACTATTGAAATATTTTAATTTCTCTGCAAGACTAAAGAGGAGTTCTCAATACACAGTTGTGGCTATTATAAATTAGTAGATATTTAAAAGTAAGTACTTTAAATGAATTTATTGTCAATAAATTATTATATCAATATATACATGTTTTTCTGTCACTCATTTTTAGCTAAATGAATTCTCTAAAGGATCACTATTTGATTCCTGGCTTAGGAATATTTCTAAATCATATTCAGCATGTTCATTCACTGTTCCTTCACGTAGCCAGCAAGTTTATTGAACACCTATTATGTAGCAGCCCTCTGTGAGGACCTAAGCTAGAAACAAGTAGTGCCAGTCTTCCAGGAGGCTGAAATGTCACCAGCAGTTATCCCAGGTGGGTTGCCCAACCCTGTAACATAATGCTTCCCAAATTGTAGCATGTGAAGGATTGCCCTGGAGCCTGGTTAACATACAGATTAGGAGGTCTGGAGCAGGACCCGAGCATCTGTGTTCCTGACATGCCCACCAGTGAGGCTGGGGACCGTTCTTAGACGTCAGAGTCCCTGTAGAGAGAGGCACGCAGGTCTGTTGGAGAAGGAAAACAAGGAGGGCTCCCTCGTGTGTGAGGAAGGGGCGGGGCGAGGTCCAGATTGGGGAGCAGATAGGTGAAGGGAGAGCAAGACGAAGTCTGGGGGGGCTCCCTGTGCGGGAGGGGGGGGGGTTGTGCATCGCTGCATCTTCCAGTCTGAGGCCCAGAGGTGGAAGAGACGTCGTGCTTGGAAAACTGCAATGAGGTTGAGGTTCAATTTCAGATTCCTCCTTGGGTTATCAGTGGCACGTGCAATAATTACTCCCTCCCGTTCTGCACCCTGCCCACCCCGCCTCACATATACACGCCTTTACCTTGAGTTACTTGAAATCGGTTTCGAGGCTGCTGAGAAAGTGGGTTCACTGGGAGTCTCAAGCCATGATGCCTGTGAGTGGTCAGGGGCCGTGGCAAGTGTTGTTTGCCTTGCTAAGGGGACTGAGTTGAACCGAACAATGTTGGGAAAATCTTGAAGCTGTTTAAAGGTCATAAACAGCTGGTGTTTGTGTGTTTTGGGTTTAAGCTTCTATCTCAAATGAGGAGAGTTTGGCTTTTTGTTTCTTCTTTATACAAGAACAAGCTGAGAAGCACTACTTTACAGGCTTGGGCAACTGACATGGGACAGAGTAAAAGAATATTTATTTGTGATGGAGAGAGCAAGAACAAGAGCGAGTGCTCCCACGTGCTGTTTCACTTCGCAAACGCTGGTGACAGCTGGGCTTGGGGTGGAGCCAGGAGCTGAGACGTCAATCCAAGTCTCCCCACTGGGTGGTAGCAGGCCAGTTAGGGGAGGCATCACTGCTGCCTCCTAGGGTCGGCATCGGCAAGAAGCTGGCGTCAGGAGCCAGAGCCAGGAATTGAACCCACGCCCTTCTGTGTGGGACGCAGGTGTCTTAACTGCCAGGCTAAACCCCAACTCCCTTCGCTTGTGTTTCTCTTGGATTTGGCCTAGAAGTTTATCCACGCATTGAAGGGGGAACACTGAACAGAACCGGGCAGCTGGAGGGGTGAGCTGGCCATGGATAGACAGTGCCGCACCACGCACCAGGGCCATTTCTCCTCTCTTGTCTCGGTTCCCTTATTTGTGAACTCTCTTTCATTTGACACTTTTTTTTAAACCTTTTGCCTTCAGCAAAAGCCTCCCGTTGAGGTGCTTGTCTCTGGGCCTTGCCTGTCACCCTCCGCTGTTGTCTCCTGGCTCAGTGTAAGTTTTTTGAAGCGTGTGTGTGTGTGTGTGTGTGTGTATGTCTGTGAATTTTATTTTTAATTGCATCACTGGCCTGGCCAGGATCTCTGAGCAACTCCTCCTACATCATGCTTAAGCCAACCTCTCAAAGCATTCAAAATTCTCCTTCAGTGGCTCCCCACCTGCACTACCTGTCGGGGTTCTCTGCCCTCTATCATTCCACTCAGCTGTTCCCTTGGTTGCTGTCTCTCCTCCACACATTGTCAAATCCTGCTCTACTTTTCCTCCTCCTCCTCCACTGCTTGCTGCAACTATTGCTACTTGCAAACATCCATTGAAAGCTTCTCCTGGGGTAAGACATTCCGTGAAGTATTTTACATCCATCGTCATATTAATCCTTGTGAGCATCTTATGAAACAGGCACTGTCTTTATACCAATTTGATGGCTGGGAAAACTGAGGCATAGGAAAGAAATATTACACATTCAAAGTCAGAAGTCTGCACAACAAAAAGTGGGAGGACCCAAATTCAAGCTTCAGTGGCTCTCCAAGTTGGGGTTCATTCTGAAATGTGCATGTTAACATTGTTACTTATTTGAAAGGTAGAGAGATACAGAGACAGACATATGGACACACACACACACACACACACACACACAGAGACTTCATCTGTTGGTTAACTTCAAATGCCCACAATAGCTGGGGCTGGGCCAGGCCAAATCCAGGAGGCTGGAACTCAACCCAGATGCCCATGTGGGTGTCACAGTCCTAAGTATGTGCACCATCACCTGCTGCTTCCAAGGGTGCATATTAGCAGGAAGCTGGAATTGGACGCACAGCTGGGACTCGAACCCAGACACTCCCATAGGCGATGCAGGCATCCCAAGCAGCATCTTATCCACCGTGCCAAATGCACACCCCAAGCTGGTGTTCTTAAACATGACCTTCCTCCTTTCTGCTATGAGAGGTTGTGTCTCTGCTTCCACAGTAATTCCTGTGGGAAGGGCCTTTCCTCTTCTCTATTCATCCTTTGCTCCCCTTCACAATTTGGCTTCCAAGAGGCTTCCTTACCTAAACCCAGCGCATTCTGATAATTCTCACATTCCACCTCCCTTTGTGGGCTTCAGCACAGCATGGGGTTTCACCTGTACCTAGGCCCGTGGCGCTCCAAAACTGACCCCTGGTCTTTGCCTCTGGGATGCCTATCTTTTCACCTTTGTTACACCCCTGTTATGCAAGAAAGTACTTAGATGGATGTGCCCAGGCCCTGTCAAATGAATGATTGCTCTTCATAGCGTGCTCTGGAGGTTGACACTCTCTCTTGCACATGCATCATGGGGCGTTGAGAGGAAAGCAAAACCTGTGCATGTAAATCCTTTTATGTTCGTCTATAGATTTTGTCTATGTAAATTTGTGCTGAATGTGTTGGTTTTCAAAGTGGGATTCCCTTACAACCATTGAAGTTGGGGCGGGGCAGAGTAATTGGTGGGAGCAAAGTGGTTTTTATCAGAACAGTTGATGTCATTTGCCTTTTTCACCATATTAACATTCATCCTGATGGCTCAAAAGCAGTGATGGGACAAAATTACTGGAGCCTTAGCATGAATCAAGGCCATGGCCCCAAACTGTGCTAATATTCAGGGTATTCCTTACCACCAAGCACTCAGAGTCAAAGATTAAAAAAAAAAAAAAAAAAAAAAAAAACCTAAGCAGAAAGCAATGCCAGTTTCACCTAAGAACGTCCTTGATACAGCAGTAAAAATTATTAATTGTGTTAAACCTTAGCCCTTGAGTGCACATCTTTTTAATGCTCTGGGTGAAAAAGGGAGAAGGAGACGTGAACTGCTTTTGCCACACAGCACAGTTGTCTCAGGGGAAGGCATTTGCATGATCGAGTTGTGAGCAGAACTAGGTATTTTTTTTTTTTCATGGAACACTATTTTTTTTTTTAACTTGAAGATGTCTAACAAACAAACTGGTTATTCAGGCTTGGGTATTTGGCAGACGTTTCCTTATAAAGATGAATGAAGGGAGCCTGTCACTTTTAGGAAAACAACTGACAGTATTTGCTGCCAATGATAAAATCTGAGCTTTCAAGCACAAATTAGAATTTTGAAAAACTTGTTGCCACGACTATGAGCATGACAGCTTCCAGTGCTTAAATATATTTTTGGGGAGATTGGTGGTGATATTAATGCACGTGGGGTTTTTGGCTATTATGTTAGGTATATCAATAATTGGAAGATTTGCATAAATTAATGAACCAATGTTTTCCAAAGAATCAGTGCTTCAATAAAAGATCTATTCAAAGTGAAGAACAGATGAATGGATTTTAATATAACCACGTAGGGAGAAGTTCATCAAGATGACTTGAGATTCCATAGCATCACTAATCCTCAAGAAATTACTGCTTGTTGAGTTTGGGCCAATAGTGAGAAGGCTATGACATACTCTGCCCTTTTCCAACTACAAATCTTTGTCAGGACCACATTTTCTTTATTTATATCAACCAAAATAAATATTTCTGCAGGTTAAATACAGAAGCAGAAATGAAAATTTATCCAGAAAGTAAAGATATTTGCAAAGCTATTATACAATGCCATTCTTGTCACCACTTTTGCTCTAGAAAATAGCTACTTTTCATACAATTATGTTGTTTATGAAAATACTTAATGGATTTATTGCTGTTTTTTAAAATGAAGAAATAAATAGCTAAAAATTCTCAGCTTACATTTCTAATATATTCAATATCTATTGATTTAATGTACTTGAATAAAAATTCTTTGGGGGCCTCAATAAGGTTTAAGAGTTTGAAACTAAAAATTTTGAGAGTTGTTGTTGTACACAGTTGTAGAGACAGGATGGGAAAAGGATCAGTATTAGGCTTCCCTTACCTCCCACTCATGAGCAGGTTGTTGTCCAAGTCTGCACAGACATGTTCCATTGCACCTTCTTTCTCTCATTCTCCACTCTCAATGACCTGGTCTGGCCCTGCCGGCTCTTCTTAAATATACTGCAATTCCATCTTCACGTGCGTTCAGCGTTAGTGCCTCAAAAGCACGTCAGGTGCTGCGAGAGAGCTCTTCCATCTGCTGGTTCACTCCCCAAATGCTTGCAATGGTTGGGGCTGAGCCAGGCTGAAGCCAGGAACTGGAAACTCCATCCAGGTCTCCCACGTGGGTGGCAGGGATCCAAGTACTTAAGGTGCTGCCTCCTGGGTGGCACACCATCAGGAAGCTGGACTCAGGAGCAGACCCAAGCATTGTGATACAGGCATCTTAAGTTGCGTCTTAACCATGGTGCCAAACACCCACACTGGGATAGATTTTAATCGCAGCACCTGACGTGCTTTTGAGGCACTAACGCTGAACGCACGTGAAGCCACATGGAACAGTGGGTTAGGTCGATTTGGTTCAACAACTGCAGCGTCAGGACAGAGAATTGGGTGTTTTACTGAACTGACCAGGAGTTGAGCTGGCCATTTTGGTGTTATTTGCAACATGGCTGAAAACTAGTAGTGTGGGCAGACTTGGAGCCAGCAAGTTTAAGAACAAAATTTGCTTATGTTGAATGATCTGTTTATCTGGTAGATTGTCAGATAAAAAGTGGAAAATGTTTTAATAAAATGCTGCAGTCATGTCAGAAACTTAATTTCATTAACTCTGCTGGAAGCAATGGCGTTGAAGTAGTCTCTGGTCACATCTGAGCATTCTGGACTCTGCATCGTCAGCCTGGAAGTCACAATACTAATGATACTGTGGCCCTGAGCTACTCTCCAAGTTGTGGAAAAATTATTGTGCCAACTCAAAAAACAGCTATGCACGTAGAGAATTACTAAGTTACATGTTTGACTTTGGTAAAACCTACCATTACATTTTGCGTAGCACTCATCATACTGAATAATAAGACACTTGATCTTTATGAAGAATCTTATTATAGCTGCTTTTGTATTTGATAGCTTTTCAAAGTGTTTCTTTCAATTTCCCCTTTTTAATTTATTTTAATGTTTTTTGTTTTCTTTCTGTATACTTGTATTCATAGGTTGCTAGCCCTTTAAATTCCAGATCACTTTTTACTACCTACTTTTTCACAGAATGCCTTTTTAGATAGAAGGGTCATTCTCAATATTAGTTCTATTAATTTTTCTGGACAATGAAGGCTAGTTTCATATTTGTAAAGAAATGAGCATTATTTGGAATTCAGAGATGAGTTCTAAGAAAAAGTTGAGCACATCAAAGAGACCTTGAAATTCCTAAAAAAATACCTTTGAACTTCCTGCAGTCCCATGTACATCACCTAGCATACTACCTGGAGGGACGCACTTAGCCAGGGAGCCACACGACATGGAGCGGCACAGAATCGACACCATGAGCACTTGAGCCCGAGAGCACGTGCCTTCAGCACAGAAACACCTGCTGCTAATGCCGAATGCTGAACATGTAGGACTATCTTCATTTTCCTGAAATACGGGCTCTCTTAATCTTTCATGTTTTGCTCTTTCTACAGACGTGAGTACAAGAAATACATCTCAGAGATATTTTAAGAAAAACATCAGCCAGTGCATGAACTAATAGGCAGTCGTCCTTGGTCTTGGTAGCAGAAGATCCTAGAAGCTGAGACTCTTGAGGGAGAAGCAGACCAGCATTGCTCTGTTCTGACCAAATGTTGCACCTACAAATTAGGTCCACTGTTGCCAGATGATGCAACTTCAAATTTTATTCATTCATTTATTTATTTAATTTATAGAGAGAGAAGAGAGAGAGTAATTATCCCATCTGCTGGTTTACTTCCCAAATGCCTGCAAGAGCCAGGGCTGGGTCAGGTGGAAGCCAGGAGCCTGGAACTCAATGCAGGTCTCCTATGTGAGTGGCAGAGACACAGTACCTGAGCCATCACCTCCTGCCTCCTGGGGTGTGTATTAACAGGAAACAGGAATCAGAAGTGACCCCAAGCTCTCTGCTATGGGATGCATGCATCCCAAGTGGAATCTTAAATCTTAACTTCTTTGGTTCAATTTTTTTAGAACAGACAAAGAATTTCTGTGACACCAATTTAAATGTGGACTCTGAATTTTAAGTGTTTAAGCTGATAGATAATGAGGAGCATGTCTGTGTGCTGAATTAGATGTTCTTGTGTCAGGCTGAGCCTCAAATTCACCCTAAAGACTCTGGGAAGAGACCAGATGGATGTCAGCAGGTGTATTGGGTGCTGTGTGGGAATCACCCTGGAGACACATATCTGTCCAACCCTGGGCTGTTCACACAGGTGCACACCTGAAGGGGGTGGGGTCAAACAGTAGATAGCAAGACAAACCCCTGCTCTTCTAGGCATCAGAGGCAACCACAGTCTCAAGACTCAGTGGAGTCTTCTGACTGTACTCCCTCTTCTCCTCCCCTGCCCTGTCCTACCCTGGCCCTCAGTCTTCTGCTCTATATTGAGTTCTTGGGGCCAGATACTCCTATGTACCTGCAAGGGGTCAAGAGTGCTCCACGCAGTTTGTTTTCTTGGCCACACAGGAGCTGGAAGGGGCCTGGGTGTGGAGTTGGCTAGTGCCGTGCAATTGGGAGGAGGAGGGAGAATATGACAATGTGGCTCAGGTTCCTGCTTTAGAAGCGTGGTGGCCCCCACCCACTGGCTCCACTGCCTGTGGCCCCTTCAGTAGCTCCCATGACTCAGTCATCCACAAACAGTGGCTTCTCCATCTGTGGGGCTCTGGTGCAAGGGTCAGTAGGAGCCAGCTTCTTGGGATGGGGACTGGGAGTGAATTTGACTCTGAATCATTTTTTCTTCAGGTGTAAGTAAATCCTTCCTGTTGGGCTGTCACTTGATAACTTTAAATGTCTCAAGTCGTTTTCTTCTCCGTGTTCATGTCTGCAGCCTTCAGCCAAGGAGTTAGCTCCTACCTGGGTCCTTTCTCTTCCTCTACTGTGCCTTATGCATCTGCCATCCACACCTTTCCAAAGCTCACACGCTGGGCCAGAATGGTGGCTTTGTGTGGTTTTCACATCAGCAAATCTAAATTCCTCTTCCCTAGCCTTCAAATTCCCTCTCCCCTCCCTGAATCTGGTCCCATGCTACTTCGCCAGGGTTCCTTTTGGGATACCTCATTGTGTTCCGTGTGGGCAGATTTCTCTCCAAGAAGATGCGGATGTCAAATCCACCAGAGCCACCGGAGCTACCGTGCTCATCTACCTAAAGGAAGGGCATCTGTTCTCTAGGCTTGGTTTCGGTAGTGACAGACTGGTGTTAGGAAGAAGGAGTGCTGCTACTAGAAATCTCCTAGAGCATAAAAACTGAGATAACTTAAAAATTACTATAATTATAATAAAATATTTACATATGGGAAATACTAGAACGAAATATTCTAAAAAGCACATTAGCTGTATTAGAAGGCAGAACTCAATAGGACATTTTTCTATAACTTTTCTGCAATATTCTTATGTTGTCTTAATAATTATACTAAAACAAAATTAAAACTTTTGTTTTAATTTGTTAAGCTCTGAACCAATGGTTCTGAGTCAAGAAGTTCTTAGTAACCCAAAGTGAAAAGTGTGTGGCGTCATGAAAATCAAAATAGAAATGTAAAGAGGAGATAGAGTGAATTAGCTAAGAGATTATTTGCACCTACTTACAAACATAATCTACCTCGAGTAGTGCGTGTTACTGAAAGAGGTTAAAACTTTTCTATCTACTGAATCAAGAACCTGGATGATAAATTATAATCATTTAAGAATACTAGAAAAAGACTGTTCGGTGTTCTCTCTTAGCAAGCCTATTATTGGAGATGAGATTTTAAGGTTTATACATTTAATTTAAAAACACACACACACACTAAGACAACTTTTAAAAAAGGGAGAAAGAAAAAAGCAACCTCTGATAAATTGCCCAGTAGAGAATTATTTATGTGAAAAATCCTGCCTAAGCATAATTTTTTGAGATGACATGTGCTTTGAAAATACCTTGTGATTTCATCCTGAATGGAAAAGTAACCTTTTTTTTTTTTTTTCTTTTTTTGCTGACACCCAGAGATCCAGAACCTGCTGAGGTGACACGGCGGGCAGAGGCTCTGCCAGTCCTGTCGCCTATGGTGTGCAGTGTGCAGTAGATAACGGAGGAAAAGATCATAGATTTGTGAACTTGGAATTAAGCGACACATCATGTGTGTCCCCCACCCCCACCAAGAGCCTGTGCCCCCGGGGACGTGGGGTGGTGGCAGGGCTATGACGCTTCCGGAGCTGCTGATTCTTCCCCTCCAGTCCTTCTCTGGAATACACACGAGGATCTTTTACCCTCATCTCTCTGGTCGGCTGAGTGTGAGAACTCTGCGGAGTGAGGACCAAATTGCATTTCGAGGATTTATGAAGAAAGCTCCGGCACACGGCCCCTCAGATGGAGACGGGCCAGCTGGCCGATTACCAGAGATTGCTCACATCTTGAGGGGGTGGTGCCCAGCCTGCCCTCTTTCTATAAATAGGAACTTTGGTTGCACATGTTTGACTGGAGAAAGAATGCTGGTGCACATTAGCTCCTCCCAGGCAGAGAGGTTGGGATGAGTGGGATGAGTGACTTTCCTCTCCAGTGAAGTCCCCACGCCTCTTCCAGGGTCTCCTTCCTCAGATGTTGCCCCTGACCCCTGCTTTCTGGTTCTAACGCCTCCAGAGTCTTCACCCCACCCAGAGCCCCTAGTTATTATTTGAGGTACATCGATTTTGGCCTCGGCTCTGATTTTTTCAACTTCAACACCTGCTCACTTTTCCCTAGGTAATTCCCCTGGAGGGGAAGGGCATACCAAGGACAGGTGTGGATGTTTTGTCACCTGGATCCACTTGCTGACACTAGATGTGTCCCAGGACAATCCATACAGCTTCTGTGGCAAAGCCAACCCAAAGTGTTTATTCCAACCCATAAATGTCGATACCAAGCTACAAGTGTTTTATCCCAACCAACAAGTGGTCTATTCCAATCCTCAAGAGATCCATCCTGGCCGGCGCCGCGGCTCAATAGGCTAATCCTCCGCCTTGCGGTGCCGGCACACCGGGTTCTAGTCCTGGTCGGGGCGCTGGATTCTGTCCCAGTTGTCCCTCTTCCAGGCCAGCTCTCTGCTGTGGCCCGGGAGTGCAGTGGAGGATGGCCCAATTGCTTAGGCCCTGTACCCACATGGGAGACCAGGAGAAGCACCTGGCTCCCGGCTTCGGATCAGCGCTGTGCGCCGGCCGCAGTGCGGCGGCCATTGGAGGGTGAACCAACGGCAAAGGAAGACCTTTCTCTCTGTCTCTCTCTCTCTCACTGTCCACTCTGCCTGTCAAAAAAAAAAAAATCTATCCCAACCTACAAATGATCTTTCCCAACCCATAAGTGCTCTATCCCCACCTGTAAGTGGTCTCTTAGTGCTTTCCTTTAAACCCATACTACTCATTATCTGTACTTCTCCTTTCCCCCTTAGAATTTCTTATAAGTTTTGGGAGTTTTTGTTGATTCCTTCACATTTTCTTTTTACAAAGACAACCATGTCAGCAGGGAATAAAGACAGATTTATTTATTTCTTCCCAATTGTTATATCCTCTATTTCCTTTCTTATTTTATTAGTAGGTATGACTTCCGGCATGAGGTTGACAGGAGTCACCGGAGGGCATATTTTTCCTTTGTTCTTGATCATAGAAAGAAATTTTCTAATTTCTCACAAATATGTTAGCTGTAGAATGTTTATAGATGTTGTTTATCAAGATGAGAAAGTTTCCCCCTTTCTATTTTGCTGAGAATATTTATCATGAATCGATGTTAAATAGTATCTCTTTCTATGGTCATGTACTTTTCCTTCTTTAACCAGTGGATGAGGTGGATTACATTAATTGATTTTTGAATGTGAACCAGCCTTGCATACTTGGGAAGAAAATCTAACCTTGCCATGGCGTATAATTCTTTTTACACATGCTTGGATTCAATTTCCTAATACTTTGTTGAAGATTTTTGCATCAATGTTCATGACAGATAGCAGTTTTTTTTTTTTTTTGCCACAGTTTGTGATTTTTTTGGTAATATCTTTGTCCAGTTTTGGTGTTTAGGTAGTTCTGTGCTTGTTCATGTGTTAGGAATTATTTTCTCTACTTCTGTGTTCTAGAAGAGGCTGCAGAGAATTGGTGTGAATTCTTGTTTTGTTTGATTGAATTCATCATCATGAACTCATCTGAGATTGATGTTTTTTCTTTTGGAAGGTTATTAATACTGATTTAATTATATATATATAATATATATAGATTATATATATAATGTGTATATATATGTATATATAATATATATATAATGTGTATATATATGTATATATGTATATATATAATATATATATACAAACACACCCATTTAAGTGATCTTTCTCCCTTTGGGTGAATTCTGGAAGATTTTTTTTTCAAGCAGTTGGTCCATTTCATCTCTCAAATTTGTGGGAACAAAGTTGTACATAATGTATCTCTATTATTGTTTTAATGTCTGTGGGATCTATGGTGATGTCCCCTCTTTCATTTCTGATATTAGACATTTATATCTTCCCTCTTTTTTTCTTAGCCTGGCTAGAGACTTAAACACTCTACTGACCTTTAATAAGAATCAGTTTTTAATTGCACTGATTTTCTCTATTGATTTCCTATTTTCATTTCATTGATTTCTGCTGTAATTTTTATTTCCTTTTTCTGTTTATTTTGGATTC
This sequence comes from Oryctolagus cuniculus, assembly GCF_051225735.1. NCBI lineage: Eukaryota > Metazoa > Chordata > Mammalia > Lagomorpha > Leporidae > Oryctolagus > Oryctolagus cuniculus. Next base: position 11,363,870 of record NC_142871.1, read on the forward strand.
AATTTGCTTTTTTTAAAAATAGTTTCTTAAACTGGAAACTTGAGATTATTGATTTTAAAACTTTATTTTTTTTTCTTCTTCTTTTTTTATTTGACAGATAGAGTTAGATAATGAGAGAGAGAGTCAGAAAGGTCTTCCTTCCATTGGTTCACCCCCCAAAAGGCCACTATGGCTGGCGCTGCGCTGATCCGAAGCCAGGAGCCAGGCGCCTCCTCCTGGTCTCCCATGCGGGTGCAGGGCCCAAGCACTTGGGTCATCCTCCACTGCCTTCCCAGGCCACAGCAGAGAGCTGGACTAGAAGAGGAGCAACCGGAACTAGAACAGGCACCCATATGGGATGCCAGCACTGCAGGTGGAGGATTAACCAGGTGAGCCATAGAGCTGGCCCTATTCTTTTCTAATATGTGCATTTAATGCTGTAATTCTTGCTTTAAGCACTGCTATAACATACATTTTTTTAAGTTCTATGTTTTGTTTACATTAAGTTGAAAATAGTTTGAAATTTCTCCCAAGATGTCCTTTTTCACCCACATATTGTTTAAAGGTGTGTTGTTGACTCTCTAAATATTTGAGATTTTCCAGTTAACTTTCTGTTTTCTAGTTTAATCCCATTGTGGTCTGAGAGCAGATAGTGTATGATTTAAAAAACAAAACTGTTGAGATATGTTTCATGGCCCAGAGTGTGGCCTGTCTTGGAGAATCTTTCATGTGAGCTTGAAAATAATGTTGTTATTAGGTTAAAAAGGCTAGCAGCTGGTGACTACCTAGTAGCTGGTGGTGTTATTGAGTAAGATTATATCCTTATTGAGTTTCTGTCTGCTGGATCTGTCCATTTCTGGTGAAGGGGTGATCAAGTCTCCCACTGTAATAGTGGAGTCATCTATTTCTCCTTGCGGTTCTGTTTGTTTTTGCTTCACATATTTTGATGCTTTGCTCTGAAGGTGTGTGCACACTAAAGATTGTTATGTCTTCTTGGACTATTGATCCAGTTATGAATATTATTGTGTAATGCTCTTCCTTATCCCTGATAACTTCTCTTGAAGTCTACTTTGCCTGTATGAAAAATTAATACAGCTATTTTGCCTTTTTTGACTAGTGTTAGCATGGTATATCTTTTCTTTTTCCTATTACCTCTCATCCACATGAGTATACTTCAAAGTGTTCATGGGAAAATAGAATGAAAAGATAAATTTATTGTGGTCCAAACACTTTTGTAATCCATGAGTAGTTTTTCATAATACACATTTTCCATTAACTTTTTGAAGACCTCCCCTCTTTGTCTTCATTTGTAATGTGGATCTTGGGTGAGCAACTTGTAGTTGGGTCTTGTTTTTTTTTTATCTACTCTGATAATCTGTTTCTTAACTGGTATATTTAAACTATTAATATATTTAGATTAATATATTCCATATTTGTCATTGCTTTCTATTTGTTATCCTTATTCTTTGTTGCTATTTTTATTTCCACTCCTTTTGTGCCTTGTGGTTTTAATTGAATATTTTCTATGATTTCATTTTTCTGTCATTTCATAGAATATCTCACTTTTAAACCTTTTTGGGGAGTTGCCTTAGAGTTTGCAATATCCATATACAACTAACCCAAATCCCCTTCCTAACAACAACATTGTACTTATGGTACTTCATGCATTGCACAAGTACCATACAATAACAAAATAATCCCAATTTCTTTCCTCTGGTTTCTTTCATTCCATCATGCATGAATATACAAAGTGTATGTATATGTACTCAAACAAATTGTTGCTGGTATAATTTTGAACAACCTTTAATATGTTAGATCAATTAAGAATAGGAAAGAGCAAAGGTTTTTACTTTACCCTCAACCATGTCTTGTCTAATGCTCTTCCTTTGTGTAGAGCTTTTAAATTATGTATTTTCTCCTTCTCTCTGAAGAACTTCTTGTAACATCTCTTGGAAGACAGCTCTACTAGCAGCAAATTTCCTCACCTTTTGTTTGTGTGAGAAACTGTTTATTTCTCTATCACTTTTAAAGGATAATTTATTAGGGCACAGAATTCATTTAAAAACTTTTTATCATACGTTAAATATAACATTCTATTCTCTTCTTGCTTGCATGGCTTCTGAGGAGGAATTGGGTGTAATTTTTTACTTTTGCTCCTCTGTTGATGAGGTTTTTAAAAATAGTTTCTTTAAAGATTTTTTTCCCTTTGATTTTTAGCGGTTGGAACATGATACAGCCATAGGCAGTGGCTTTTTGGTGGAGAGGGTGGCATTTGTTTTTCTTGGTATTCTCTGAAAATTCTGATCTGTGGATTGATGTCTGAGATAAACTTGGAGAAATCGTCAGTCATTATTGTGTCAGATTTACCAGTTCCATTTTCTCTCTTTTTTTCTTCTGGAATGCCCATTACGCATGCTATACATTCCGTTGTTGCCCTGCTACTTGGAAATTCTGTTCCCTTTTTCGCTTCAGTCCTTTTTTTTCTGTTTTGGAAGGAAGTTTCTACTGAATTCCTAGGTCAGAAATTCTATCTTCAGCTGTGTCAGTCTACAAATGAGCCTGGGAAAGCACTCTTCATTTATGCCACAGTATTCATGGTCTGTAGCATTGCTTTTTGATTCTTTCTTAGGATCCCCATCTTCCTGCTTTCACTGTCCATCTGTTCTTGCGTGCTGTCTACTTTATCCTTTAGAGCCCTCAGCATGTGTCTTAGCCCTTCCTGTACTGCCCTGGGCGGAATACTTGAGACTGGGTAATTTATGAAGAAGACAGATATATTTTCTCACAGAGCTGGAGGGTGGGCAGCGCAGGATCAGGTGCAGGGTCAGGTGCTGGCATCTGGTTTGGTGAGGGCCATCTTATTGTGTCTTCAAATGATGGAAGGCACAAGAGAGAAAGCTCAACACCTTTTAATAACAACATCAGTCCATTCATGGGGATGGAGCCCCAGCCCCAGACCCCCTCCCTGAGCCCCACACCTCAACATGGTGGCTTTGGGGGTTATAATTCCAACACTTGAATTTTGGAGGGGTCAGAAACATTCAACTCATAGCAGCATAGTAAATCCCCCGGTCTGGTAATTCCAACATCCTTACCGCATCTGAGTAAGGTTCTGATGCTTGCTCTTGTCTCTTCAACTTTTGTTGTTGCTGGTGTACCTTTTTAATATTTTCTTGATAGCGAGACATGATGTAGGGCATAGAATGAAACCTTAGTTGCGTGGGGGGAGGTATGGAGTAGGGGAAGTGTTCTGTAGTTAAGATTAGGTCTCAATCTTTTATTGAGCCCATACCTCTAGACAATGAACTTCTAGAGTGCTTCTCTCCTCTGTCCTGCCATGGGGCAGGAGGATTAGAGTGGGCTGGAGTTTGAGTTGGGCATTTTTCTTCTCCCCTGTGGAAGCTTGAAGTAGGCAGGGATTTGATATTTTCCCTCCCCCAGCTCAGTCAGGTGCTGATACAACTCCAATAGTTGGGTCTTTTGAGTTTTTCTTGAGGGCAGGTCTTGCTAATAAGAACCAGAAGCTTGGCGATATCTCTAAGGAGTTTCTTTCCCCTCCTCCTTGTGGGAGCGTGGGGGTGTTTCTGTTGGTCTTTCCCTGGTATTCGCTATGAAAAACTCACACGAGTGTGCATAACTCCTGGAGTTTTTATCTCGGAGATTGTCTGTGCTGGACTTCCAGAGACTCCTTGACCGAGGCCCGGTCCTGCTGTCACTGTGTCCTGCAGGGGTTTCTGTTCTGTGAATTGCGTTGCTCTTTCTCTTCCTGTCTGTCTCTCCAATCTGGGGGCAGTGATTGCCCTATGACCTCCTGCTGCGCTTCCAGGTGTAAGAAGAGTTGTTAACTTTTCAGTTTGTTCAACGTTTTCCTTGTTAGGATCCAGGGACAACTTGCAAGTTCCTCATGTGCCGGACCAGAGGCCACAAGTGCTGTGAACTTCTCCTTCACCTGCTGGGTCTCTCGTAGCTGCCTTGGCTATGTGTTTGCGGCAAAGTTGGACTTGTTTTGTTTTTATATAATGTGACTAGAAATTTAGCCTTTTACTGGAACTTTAGTAGGAGTTCATTAAGTATGATGTGAGCTTGGATTAAAATAGCAGATTTCTTGAATAAATTAATTGCTATAAGAAATGATCAAATTTAATTCATTAAGATGGAACAAAAACAAATTAAGTAAATTTAATCTTTTATGTTTTATTAAGAGCCAAGTGTACTTAGAAATAGTAAAACATTAATTTTATTTTGCTTTTTGCTCTAATATGTGGCATATAAAACATTTCCATTAAAATGAAAACAGCATATTTATATCATTTTTAAGATCTCTTAGTCACCTAATATCAGAAGTCATGTTGAATCATTTTAGGTAAAGTTATTTTAGTTCTTCTCCTGGCTCCTATCTCCTTTCTTCATTCATAATTCAAAGGTCTCTCATTTCACAGGGCTTTTTCTTTAATAAATGGAGGAGAAACATAACTTCACATTTCATAGTAGTTGAGTTATTTTGAATTAGGCTGCTCCAAAAATTATGAATTGTTTCATCTTGTACTCTTCCCTCTGAGTTTTTTTTTTTTTTTTTTTTTTAAGAACTGGGAGCTGTAGTTTATCTTCCTTGAAGTATTCTAGCATTTTACTTGTTTTGGTCAGATTGTTTGAAAATGAAAGAGGACTTTTAAAACATTTTAATGTACAATGTCTTTCAGGCATGAAAACCTTTACTAGTAATATTTAATATGAGGTAAACAGGAACTTCCTAAACATTTACTGAAAGAATTGAGAGTTTTTTAAAAAAATCATAGAAACAAGGGATTAAAAGTAAGATGACTGGGATGTAAACATTTTTGAAATCCATATACAAAAGGAGTCTTCAAAGACTGTATGGAAAATGTATACTATGGAATAAATAACTATACATGGATTTCACAAATTTTTCTGACTGCAAACTTATCTAGGGCCAGTATTGTCAGATGCTGGGTTAAGCCACCACCTATGAAGCCAGCATCCTATATCTGAGCTTCAGTTTGAGCCCTGCCTGCTCTACTTCCAATCCAAGTCCCTGCTAATATGCCTGGGAAAGCAGCAGATGATTGTGGGGAGCAACTGAGACTAGACTAAATTACTGGAACCAGGACTAACTCTATGCATCTGATCTCCCATCATATGGCGCTGAGAGAGAGTAAACAACTCTACACAGCTGCCTCACCAATTCGACTAACAAGCTGCAGGAGCTGATCCTGCTCCTGATTAGAGGAGAGCAGCGTGCTCAGCGCGTGGGGAGAGAACGCCAGCAGAGTTGGGATTGGTGGAAGAGGACTATAAAGGATGAGAGAGACAACATGCAGGAAGAACGTCTGAGGAACATTTGAGCAACCCCTGAGAGAGCCGGCCGGTGGTGTGCCGCTCCTCCACGGAAGGGGGAAAGCGGCAGGGGTGCCGCCCCTCCACAGAGGCGGGGGGCCACAGCAAACCCGGTAAGGGCCGGGCAAAGAAAACAGCGCAGGGTTCGGTGTCGTTCCTCTGCGAGTGGGGGAGCAACAGAAGATGGCCCAAGTGCTTGGTCCTCTGCCAAACATGTGGGAGACCCAGACAGAGTTCTAGCTTCCTGGCTTTGGCCTAGCCCAGCCCTGGCTATTGTGGTCATTTGGCTAGTGAACCAGCGAATAGAAGACCTCTCTTTTTCTGCGCCACCCCACCCCCTGTAACTCTGCCTTTCAAATAAATAAAATGAACCTTATAAAGGTATAAAAATTTACTTTTTTCATTTATTTGAAAGGAATAAAGAGGAAGAGGGAGAGAAGAGAGAAAGTTCTCATTTGCTAGTTTGTTCCCCAAATGCCTGCAACCATATTTCCGGGCCAAGTGAAGCTAAGAGTATAGAACTCAATCCAGGTGTTCTATGTAGATGGAAGGAACCCAAATACTGGAGCCTTTACCTGCTGCCTCCCAGGGCGCACATTAGCAGGAAGCTGAAATTAGAAGCAGAGCTGGGACTTGAACCCAGGTCCTCCAATATGTGACATGGGCATCTTAATCATTGCGCTGAATGCCCACCACTGAAGTTATCTTTTAATTTCCCATTTTCGTGACATTATGGAAGCCCCTCATAACTGTGTGGTAGCATAGGCAAGGGACAAGGAGAGGAGATCTGCATAGCATGTGTCAGGTGCTTGGCCTGCCTGAGAACCACATTGCCTGGCAGATGTGCTTACGGTGACATATGCATGAAAACTATTATCTCCTCTGTTTTCCACCACTGAGGGATAATTGCTGACAATTTCCCCTGGGGAAAGACTGGAGGGATGGATCCTTATCCAGTGATCAGGGCTCTTGTCTGGTGGGATCACCAAGAATGGGTTCATTTTAGTGGTAGGATTTGTCTACATGCTTGGAAAGCTGCAATCTTTTAAAATACACGCTTAAAGGTATTACCTAAAATATATATTTCTGGGTCGAGCTGTGATTCTTTTTTTTTTTTTTTTTGACAGGCAGAGTGGACAGTGAGAGAGAGAGACAGAGAGAAAGGCCTTCCTTTGCCGTTGGTTCACCCTCCAATGGCCGCCGCGGCCCACGCACGCTGCGGCCGGCACACCGCGCTGATCCGATGGCAGGAGCCAGGTACTTCTCCTGGTCTCCCATGGGGTGAGGGCCCAAGGACTTGGGCCATCCTCCACTGCACTCCTGGGCCACAGCAGAGAGCTGGCCTGGAAGAGGAGCGACCGGGACAGAATCCGGCGCCCCGACCGTGACTAGAACCCGGTGTGCCGGCTCCGCAAGGCGGAGGATTAGCCTAGTGAGCCGCGGCGCCGGCCAGAGCTGTGATTCTTTGGCAACAGAGAAAGAGATCTCTTTCCTTTGGGATTTAGTTAAGCTCTGAATTTTCTCGACTTCGTCTGACTTGCTTCTCCATTTTCCTGCCCCCAGTGTGATGAAATGATGCGGGCTTTGTGATCACCCACTTATCTATGATGCGTTTATGTGAGGCTCTATGCCTGGAGGAAGTTGGCCTTTTCAGAAGTAGCAGTGTTTTTAGGTTTGGCTCATTCTAGTGCAGGTGCTGTGTGTTCATCATCTGTCTCAGAGAGGAGTGTGGGAGGCTGTCTCACCTTTCCCCACAGAGGTGAGGGTCAACACTGACCTGCAGCAGCGTTTGCTCTGGTACAGGCTCTCCCTCGGTTGCCTGTACTCCATATCTCCTTGTCTCTTATTAGGCCTATGTGGGAAGGCACAGCGAAATGTCTGCAGAGGACTGTAGCCCTGGACTGAGGCCAGCAGTTACACCTTCTCCATACAGAGCCAGTTGCAACATGCCTAGGCCACCCACTGGAAGAGCAAGGGGAGAGAGGGAAGGTGGCAAGATGATGCCTACAGGGAGAAGAACAGATCTCATCCCTTGAGTGCATCTCTGCCTCCCTAACTTCCTACCAACATTAGAATGGTGAAGATGGACATTTTAGACATCCTCAACTTCTGTGAAACAATGACAAATAGCAGTTAGGTGTTTTTCCTTCAGGATAAATATTAGAATTGTTGGATGAATGAAATCTTTATTTCTTTCTCTTCCTCTCAACACCAAATAAACACATAATTTTTTAAAAAGGGGGCTGTTGGCTGCAGGCTCCTGAATATGTACGTATTCAACATACAGCTCTCTGAAATATATGGAGGATTTGAATAATAGTATCAGGTAGCAGTTTATCACTGGACTCTATCACATCAAGTTACACATGGCCAATTAAATTAATCAAACTGAAAAAAAAAGTACAGTGTGGTACTTACCAATCGTCAATGTATTGATATTTTGGATAGAATAAAAATACCTAGTGTCTCCTTGTCAACGGTTTTGCATTCCATGGTTTCAGTGACCCATGGTCAACCAGAATCTGAAAATCTTCAGTGGAAAATTCCAGAAAGAAGCAGTGCATGCATTTTAAATTGTGCACCTGTTCTGAGTAGTGTGATGGGGTCTCGCACAGCCCTGGGAAGTGAATATTCTTGTTGTGCAGCCTGTCCGTACTGTATGCACGCAACACGCCCGTTACTCACTTAGCAGCTGTCTCAGTTACCCCATCCGCTGTCGAGGTTCTGCAGTGCTCCTGTGACAGTAACCCCATGTTGGTGTCGCCTACACTGTGTCACAGTGCCTGCGTCATTTCACTTTGCCTCATCTCGTCACATAGGTCACAAGGAGGAGGAGGGTGGGTACAGGTCCATAAGGTATTTTGAGACTCACATGTGTTCATACACAGCATTTGTGTAACTTTTATTACAGTATATTGTTCTGAGTATTAATGTTTGCTGTGTCGAATTTATAATTTAAGCTTTATCACATATATAAATACATATATTTATATTTTTCATATATATACATATATATTAAAAGTACCATCTGCAGTATCACGCCTCCACTGATACTGGAACATACCCCCTGCCAGTAAGGGGGCCACTGTGGTGCACACCTAGGGCTGCACTTCTGCTGTAATACGTGCAGCAACCCCTGATCCAATATCTCTGTAGGTCTGAAAAATTTCCAAATAATATTCTGCCCCCGTCACCACTCCTCACTTCCTTTTCTTTGTTTTTCTGCACATCAATATTTTTTTGAACTGAGATGCTGACATGTTAGAAAAAGCTTGTTCTGACAGAATTTCTGGATTAGTTCAGTGGATGAATTTCATGAACTCTGGCAAGAGAGAAAACTTTTATAAGAATTCTGGGGATTTCAGCAAATTGGTGAGGGTAGAGAATAAAGAGTTGAACATATATCTCAAATGTTAAGTAATTTTTGTGTTATTCTTTCCTTCCCAAGATGCACCAAAGGAATAAGCAAGACTCGAAGAAAAATATCAACAGTTTTTTTTTTTCTTTTAACTCCAGAGCCCTAAATCAGTAAAGTTCACTGGGACTCAAAAGCCTGCCATTTCCTCCCTGCTTGCTGGTCCTGCTGTGTGTGTCTCAGCTCTGGGCAGCTGATGCCTGCTCTGTTCCTGCCTCTGCCTGCTCACCCCAGAGCAGCCCTCTGGGAGGAGCCTTTGCGTCTCTTCTCTGGGGAATTCTTGGGGGACAAGGAGCTGCGTAGAGCTCTGGGGTGCACTTGCAGGCACACTTCCCACGGGTCATCTCTCCTTTATCACAAGACCCTCAAGGCCTTGAGTGTTTTCCTCCATGAGAGTAAGTTTTCTGCCACCAAAGGGCCTCTCCCATGATTGAATGGGGAGTTGTTGACACTCTCTTTCGTAGGGAGTACTGAGCCTGCTGTCAAGAGGCCCGCTTCTCTGTCTAACATGTTTTCCATGTTTCTCCCAAAAGGCTGATGCATCTTCAAAAACAAACAAATGTGTAGATCTGACATCCCCTTTGGCTACATGGAAGATTTCTGGTTTGTAACTGGAGATTGAGAAGATAAACATGCATGGGTATCGCCAATAACCCCAGGCATTTCATAATCAGTCACCCATTGCCCTAGGACCAAAACAACACAAGGACCCTCACTGTATTTCAGGGCTGTGTCAGGAGGGAAGAACGTGCCCAAGAAAGATGAACCTGGTGAAAGCATCAGTTATTTGCAGTGAAACACAATGGACTTATGTAGCAGGCATTCAGAAATTCGCCCTGTACTCATTTTCTGAGTTATCAGTTTATTCATTCAGGGGATAGGTGTTCAGCCCTTGTGAGTTGCTATGCACCAGATTCTGTGCTAGAGGTGCCATGGTCAAGCAGGGGGATGTGAACTTGGCTTCCTGGCCTTAGAGTCTAGAGGATGTAGATAATATTAATAGTTAACTTCATCATAACAACCCATCTCAATTTAGCAATCTTGGTAAGACCCAGTACTTACAGTGAATTTCAAGATAAGAAAATATATAATTTTAGAAAACAGAAGGCAAGCAATTCAGAGTGGTGCTGATATTTGCTATGTGACCTTTCAAAAATGTGACTTTGTAATGTGTCAGTGTTCAGTACTAGTCAGTGAAGTATGCTTATAAAGGCAAAAGGGTTCATTTTAGTATAATCAGTTTGTTTTGTGTACAAATAAAATATCAACCATATGAGTAGTCTCTCTGAGAATCTACACAGAGCATGGGTTGTTAGTGCCGTGGGGACCTGGAGGGTGCCTTAGCTCATTCCTTCACTTTACAGAGAGGAAATGAGGGAGGAAGAGACAGAGTGGGGTCACCCACCACTCTGTGCAGAGAAAGGAGAGTAATTGAGATCAGCTGAGGCCGGATGACCTTAACATTGGCTTCGACCATAAAAAGGGAACTGCAGAGGAAAACAAAACATAGAAGAGGCTAGGCTGTCCCAAGAGGATTGGCCTAGTGCAAAGCCTTGTTCTCCAGGAAAACATAGAGGCAGAGCCTGTTAAAAAGATGTTGCTTTAGTAGGTGGCTTGCTAGTGACTTCTGGCAAGAGGAGACTGATGATTTGAAGGCATTAAAGAAAATCAGGTAACCAAGGGCACTTCTCAAAATTTTTCTTGCAAGATAGTGAGCTGAATTTCCTTGAGTTTCAGCCATTTAAGGATAAACTGAAAAATGTTTTTGAGAGAAAGAGAGCGTTGGTCAAAACACATTTATTAAAAGCCCAGCTACCCATTTCATTAATTCTAAGTCACAATTGATCTTAAATGCCCTGCTGCTTTGTATGCCACCATGAGGCAAAGCCAGTGCCCACTGAACTGGGATCCAGTGCTTTCTTATCATTTAGAGCTTATTTTATGCTTATTTAAAGGGCTCTTTGAACTTAGGCAAAGGTTTTTCTCATCTGTCACTCTCATGCCTACAGGAAAAAAAGGAAAATAAAAGAGGCCAAAGTTGCTTAAGGTATTCCGAAGGCTTTTCCACGTCTGGAGTCCCGTTCTTCTGCCTCCCTTCCATTGATGTCCATGACTTTTACATATCTGTGCCACTAGGGATACTGACTATTCAGCATGGCTTGCAGGATTCTCTGACATAATTCAAGGCTATTGGAGCAGAATCCCTCACGGAGCTGTGCAGGTGCATTGGAACTAGCCTGCTCTGACTCTGCTTCACGAAGGTGACTGAACAATTCTTGGCAACCACCTGGCAACCTGCTTCCGACAGCCATCTGATTCTGAGTTCTTCCTGCTATTCTTCTGGGGTTTCCCCTGTTTCTGATGTTGGTCACAACGAGAAGTATGTCGTGATTGTCGTGGGGCAGATGGAGATCGGGTCCCAGCAATTCAGAGAGACAACCTGATTGTAAATCAGAACTGTAAACAAAGAAAAGACATACATTTCCAAGAACAGATGAAATATGGCATCCAGATATTCCTGGTCTTAATCATTCTTCCCCTTTGATAGCTGACCTATTTTGATGAAGACAGAGTAAATTAGCTGCTTAGTTGTTGCTATTATGCTTTGGGTGCTATAGCACCTGCTTAGTGTCTCTAGAGATCAATGTTTCAAATGCTGCAATCTCAGATGCTGGCAATCCTGTCCTTGGGTGAATGGAATCTGAACATTTACAACTAAGCCATGATGGTCACCCCCCTTCGGGATAGGGCACATCCACAGAAGAGCTGACAAATCATCAGTGTTCTCCCAGTCTATCGGCAGAATGTGGCCATCCCAAAGGTTAATCTTTTCTAAGTCTCTTTTCCAGTGCCAGCATCTCTTCATAGGTCCCCAACTCCAGGACACCTTTGTGTACACATCATATCCAATCTCTGGTTCCTCCTGCTGAAATTGCAGGGCTCCCTTTGAGTCCACCCTCAACTGTTGATTTGCACTTGTTCATGCCCTTCCAGAATGATGTTCTCCATTCCCAAGGCTTCACCCTTTCAGCCATGCTGGAGACATCCAAAGCCACTCCTCGACTGGGATATTATCTGGAGCTGTAGAGGCCATAATGGATTAGGCAACGGATCATCACCACATCAATGTGTCATGTGTGCCTTAACCTCAGGTGTTCTGATTTGCATTTCCCTGACTAGTGATCCTGAACAATTTTTCATGTATCTGTAGGCCATTTGGGTTTCCTCTTTTGAAAATTGTCTATTGAGGTCCTTGGCCCATCTCCTAAGTGGGTTGTTTGTTTTGTTGTTGTGGAGTTTCTTGATCTCTTTGTAGATTCTGGTTATTAATCCTTTATTGGTTGCATAGTTTGCAAATATTTTTCCCATTCTGTCAGTTGCTTCTTCACTTTCCTGACTGTTTCTTTTGCAGTTCAGAAACTTCTCAATTTGATGTAATCTCAATTGTTAATTTTGACTTGGACTGCCTGTGCCTCTGGGGTCTCTTCCAAGAAATCTTTGCCTATGCCTATATCTTGCCAGGTTTCTCCAATGTTCTCTAATAATGTGATGGTATTAGGGTTATAAATTTAGATCTTTAATCCATGTTGAGTGGATTTTTGTGTAAGGTGTAAGGTAGGGGTCTTGCTTCATGTTTTTTCATGGGGAAATCCAGTTTTCCCAGCACCACTTATTGAATAGACTGTCCTTGGTCCAGGAATGGGTTTTAGATCCTTGATCAAATATAAGTCGGCTGTATGTGTTTGGATTGATTTCTGGTGTTTCTATTCTGTTCCATTGGTCTATCCATCTGTTTCTGTACCAGTACCATGCTGTTTTGATTATAACTGCCATGTAGTATGTCTTTTTTTTTTCTTTTTTTGGACAGGCAGAGTGGACAGTGAGAGAGAGAGAGAGAGAGAGAAAGAGAGAGAGAGAGAAAAGTCTTTTGCCATTAGTTCACCCTCCAATGGCCGCCACAGCCGGTGCGCTGCGGCTGGTGCACCGCGCTGATCCGATGGCAGGAGCCAGGTACTTCTCCTGGTCTCCCATGGGGTGCAGGGCCCAAGCACTTGGGCCATCCTCCACTGCACTCCCTGGCCACAGCAGAGAGTTGGCCTGGAAGAGGGGCAACCGGGACAGAATCCGGCGCCCCGACTGGGACTAGAACCCGGTGTGCCGGCGCTGCTAGGTGGAGGATTAGCCTAGTGAGCCGCGGCGCCAGCCTTGTAGTATGTCTTGAGATCTGGTATTGTTATGCCTCCGGCTTTGTTTTTGTTGTGCAAGATTGCTTTAGCTATTAGAGGTCTCCTTTGCCTCCATATAAATTTCAGCATCATTTTTTCCAGATCTGAGAAGAATATCTTTGGTATTTTGATTGGTATCACAATGAATCTATAAATTGCTTTTGGGAGAATGGACATTTTGATGATATTGATTCTTCCAACCCGTGAGCATGGAAGATTTTTCCATTTTTTTGGTATCCTCTTCTATTTCTTTCTTTAAGGTTTTGTATTTCTCATCGTAGAGATCTTTGACATCCTTGGTTAAGTTTATTCCAAGGTATTTGATTGTTTTTGTAGTTATTATGAATGGAATTTATCTTAGAATTTCTTTCTCAGCCATGGCGTTGCCTGTGTATACAAAGGCTGTTGATTTTTGTGCATTGATTTTATATCCTGCTACTTTGCTGAGTGAAATAAGCCAGTCCCAAAGGGACAAATATCATATGTTCTCTCTGATATGTGACAATTAACTGAGCACCTAAAAGGAAACCTGTAGAAGTGAAATGGACACTATGAGAAACAATGACTTGATCAGCCCTTGTCCTGACTGTTGAGGAACAGCTTACTATTTCATTCCTTCTAGTATTTTTTTGTTCTACTTAATACCATTGGTTGGACTCTTTAATTAACACACAATTATTCTTAGTCATTTAAATTTAACTGATAGTGATCCCTATTAAGTATAAGAGTGGGAATAAGAGAGGGAGGAGATGTACAGTTTGGCACATGCTCACTTGGACTTACCCCTAATTGTAGAGCTAGAAACGTGCCAGGGGATTCCAATTCAATCCCATCAAGGTGACATGTACCAATGCCATCTTACTAGTCAAAGTGATCAGTTTAAGTTCATAATTGATCATAATGATAGGATTAAGTGTCAAAGGGATCACATAAACAAGACTAGTGTCTGCTAATAATAACTGATAGAATTAAAAAGAAGAGAACAATCACACATGGGTAGCAGGATACACAGCACACTCATAGAATGGCAGATGTCCTAAACAGCACGCTGGCCTCAGAATCAGCCCTTAAGGCATTCAGATCTGGCTGAAGAGCCCTTGAGAGTATTTTAGGCATGGAAAGCCAAGACACTCTGGCAAAAACAAAAAACAAAAACACACACACACAAAACCTAAAGGAAAGATCTCTGTGAGTGAGATCTCAGTGGAAAGAACAGGTCATCAAAGAAGGAGGTACCTTTCTCTGAAGGGAGGAGAGAACTTCCATTTTGACTATGACCTTGTCTAAATAAGATTGGAGTCAGCAAACTCAAAATACTTCCATAGCCTTGGCAACTCATGACAAGAGCCTAGGGAGATTACTGATGCCATAAACAAGAGTGTCAATTTGTTAAGTCAACAACAGGAGTTGAATTAAATCCTAATGAATGAGAATGTACAACGCAATCCATTTAGGAAACTTTAGAATGATTGGTTAGGCAAAAATATGCTTAGATTTATAGTGGAGTATTACACAGCCATTTAAAGAGTTGCATGTAATTTAAAAGATATTTAACATTCATGCTCTATCTTTAAGTGAAAAAATAAGATTGCAAAGTTGTGTGTATTATATACTCCTCATTAAGGATAGCCATGTGCTTTATGAGTGTACTTCAAAGTGTTCATGGAAGATGTGTGTTATGAAAAAAATAAACACAGATTTCAAAAATTTTTGTGCCAAAATAAACTTTTCTTCTAATTCCATTTTCATGGACTTTTGAAGTAGTCTTATGTACATTTAGATATAAGAATTATTGAAGAATATAAAAAGGGCTAAAGGTTGTTTATCTCTCGGCATTGGGGTTACAAATGATTTTATTTTGTGTACTTACGTCTTTTGGATATTTTATAGTGAAGGTGTATACTGATAAACAATTAAAAGCCATGTGGGCCGAGTTCCAAGGTGATTTTCTTCCAGTAAACTCTCTGATGTCGGTCTTCAGAGTGCTCATGACCCATGCAGCTTGTTTTCCCAAGAGCTCTCAGAGAGCTGACTTATCTGCATGTGCGCCTCTTTTCCCCATACTGAGCAACTCCTTGAGGACAGGAACCACATTTTTTTTTAAATGTATTCATTTAGGGGCCAGTATTGTGCAGTGGCTTAAGCTGTTGCTTGCAATGCCAGGATCCCATATGGGTGTTGGTTTCTGTACGAGCTGCTCCAGTTCCAATCCAGCTCCCTGCTAATGTTCCTGGGAAAGCAGTGGAAGATGGCCTGAGTGATTGGATCCCTGCTACCCATGTGGGAGATCTGAATGGAGTTCCTGACTCCTGATTCAGCCCTGTTGAGCCCTGGCCATTGTGGCTACGTGGGGGAGGAAACCAGTGAATGGAAGATCTCTGAGAGATCTCTGAGAGAGAGAGAGAGAGAGAGAGAGAGTGTGCAATACATACATCTCCAATCTGCTGGTTCACTCATCAGATGACTACAACAGCCAGGATTGGGAACTCAGCCCAAGTCTCTCATGGGATGGCAGGGAACCAAATAGTTGAGCTATCAACTGCTGCCTCCCAGGGTGCATATTATCAGGAAGCTGGAACTGGGAGCAGAGCCGGGACTCATACCCGGGCACTCATATGAGACAGGGGCATCTCAAGTGGCGACTTAACTGCCACACCAAATGTCCACTCCTGGACACATCTTATTCATCCTGTATCGTGATATTTGGCCGAGTTCAGCTTCCCAGGCTATTCAGTGAATGTTTAATGAATGATAGAGGCTGATTTTGTATTATGGAAGAGTGGCATTCAGGCACTCACACACATGCTCACCCTCTGTCTTATGTGCTCTGCCTTGCTAAACATGTTACCTATGTTACATGTGAGGAAGACACAAGCATTCCTGCCATTCCAGTGGGGTTTGTGGATCTGTCTGTGCACGGTGTGACTCCCTTAAAAACCCTTGCTTCCAAATGCAATTGTTCTGTCTCCTGTGGATACGCTGTTACCCTACAACACTGCAAAGGCCCCAGGACAGTTACCAGGTTCTTGATGGAGGGTGGCCGGAGAGGCCAGTGAGGTGTCCCTTATACACAGCTTGACTCCACCCTGGCTCTGTGGAGGGAAAGAGATTTAAGGAACTGGAGTTGAGTGCTGAGCGGAAGCTACAGCCGCGTCGTAAATGTGGCTCTTGAAAGCATGATCCTCGCATTTCTGAGTTTTGTCACAGCATTGGAAAGGAAAAACAAGTCATAAGAAAGCAAAAGGAACCAATCTGGAATCTTCCGTCCTGATCCAGTCTATAAAGGTCAAGTTACCTTGATCTACATCTGCCAAATGGCTCTGTGGATGGAAACGAGAATGTGGTTAGGGCTGAGTAATTCCTTCCTTTCTATGCATTTGGGTTCCTGAAATGTCAGGATGTTTAGCTGCCCTTGGGGAAGGGGGAAGTGGTTTCCTTCCAGTGGAAAAAAACGATGGCTCTCACTGGCCACGGTAGCATCTCAGACATTCCTCACCTGCTCGACCTCTAGGGTGACCAGCTGTCCTGGTTTGTTCAGATCTGAGACTTTCTTGGGCCTTCAGTGCTGAAATGGGGTGGGATAGGTGGGGGCCAGTGTCCCACACATTGTGAATGTGGTCCCTACCACCTTCCTCACGTAGGACTCTTTGGGCCACTCCTCCCTTCCAATACCTCTCTCCCCACAGCACACTTCTTTTATCATCCAGAATTAATGCTTAGGCATAATAAGAAGGCTGAAAAATACAGAAATCTGTAGAGAAGGACAAAGTTAGAGGCATACAGTTCTCCCATCATCCAGGGACAACCACTGCTAACACTGGGACGTATTTATATTCTACCTTTTTTTTTCCTGAGTACATTCATCCTTTCTGTGACCTATTTTCACATTTCATGGCTGCTTTCAAAACTTATTTTGCCCAAATTATCTTCATAAAATTATTAGTAGGAATGAGGGGAGCTTAGGATGATTTATTTCATCCTATATTCCTGAGATATGGCCTTGGACAGATGCACAGGGTGTAACATACAAGGACCACCAAAGACTTCAGTATCGGGTAATTAAGTCCTTAACCGAGGTTGGCAACCACCTTTGAGGTTTAGAGATAAAGGACGGCAGGAGAAGTTGCAGAAATTTTCACCAAGGATTACAGTCCCCTTGGAGTATTCCGTTAGGAGACTACAGAGCTGAGTCCGTAATTACCAGTCTCTGAGTATTTTCCTGGGTGAAAGGCAGTGATAAATTCTGCCCCCTACCCCTAGTGGACGTCAGAGAAAAAGAAATGAGCCCTAAGCACCGTGTGAAGGATTTAGGCTAGATAATAAGAAAAGCTATTAACTACCTTACGGATATGAGAGAGTTGAAGAAATCGCCTTCTCCTAAAGTCTTAAAAAATGATAGAGATTTTCCTATCAAGGAAGGATTAAGAGTAGAGCTGCCTAATGTAGATGAAAAAACAAAATAGCCTGTCAGAGTCTCAGCTAGCCCTTGGGTGTGATGATTCTGTATGTATAAGAGAGCACATAAAATACATGTAAAATTGATTTTAGGCTACATTTTCCTTTGAGAAACAAATAAAAGTAGAGAATGACATTTTGAAGGTTCAAGTTTAATTTTTTAGATGGTTCTTGAACAGCACCTTGCTGTGGGGGTGGAGGCTAACACCAGAGGGCAGGGACTGAACTGTAGTGAAGTTGACTTTCATTATTTTTCCAAATTGCACTCTTGGTTCTTTTCCCTAAAACTTTAAAATAGATTCATGGAGTTTAGTAAATGTCTTAGTTGGGATTTTAAGCCTTATTGGTATTTCCAGGGATTACACCAAATCAACATAGCTTACGAAAAACTACGGCCAACTTCTGGCTTGGCTTTTTCATGCCTGTTTTACTGATCAATTTTTGAAAGATTTATTCGTTTGTTTTTTTTTTGAAAGTTGGAGTTACAGAGAGAGAGAGGAAGAGAGAGTTCACTCCCCAAATTGCCATTATGGGCAGGACTAGGCCAGGCCAAATCCAGGAGCCAGGAGCTTCATCTGGGTCTCCCATGTGGGTGGCAGGGTCCCAGGCACTTGGGCCATCCTCCGCTTCTTTTCCAGATGCATTAGCAGGGAGCTAAGTCAGAAGTGGAGCAGCCAGGGCATGAACTGGCAGCCATATGGGATGTGGCTTTACCCTCTACATCACACTGTTGGATCCTTTATGATTGTTCTTAATCATTAATAATGTTTTATTACAAACTCTTTCTCATTCTTGTTGGGTTTTTCCTCTCCTGCATACTCATGTGAACAGTGTACTCATGTAAACTTAGGCCACAGAAACAGCACTGTTTTTTTTGCAAATTGGTAGCTCAGGAAATAGTTGGGGGATTACAATGTCATTGAATGTCACAAAAATCAATTGAAAAACCTATTTTCTGTGATTATCTTGTTTTTGCAGTTACATTTTTAATTTTGACAGTTTAAATGTGTTTATGGTTCACGACAGTAAAAGGCCAAGTGGAATGTGGGGCAGGTCACTTTTGAGATTCCCACTGCTTGGCTAATGAGGTTTTCTTTGGTCTTTGGGTGTCATTTAATCTCATTAACATTGGAGATACTTTAGAGCAAGACACATGAACAAATATTTATTGAGTGTCTTTAATGTGCAAGGTATATAGTAGGTAGAATGGGGCATAAAAAATTAGAAGCTCCTGCATTGAAGAGTTTCACTATGTAATTATCAAGAAATATGTGGTAATAAAATAAGGATATGGACCACATAGGAAAAGGTGCCAAAAAGTGGGATGTGATTAATTGTCAATGAGGGCCGGCGCCATGGCTCACTAGGCTAATCCTCCGCCTTGTGGCGCTGGCACACCGGGTTCTAGCCCCTGTCGGGGCGCCGGATTCTGTCCTGGTTGCCCCTCTTCCAGGCCAGCTCTCTGCTGTGGCCAGGGAGTGCAGTGGAGGATGGCCCAAGTGCTTGGGCCCTGCACCCCATGGGAGACCAGGAGAAGCACCTGGCTCCTGGCTTCGGATCAGTGTGGTACGCCGGCCACAGCGCGCCGGCCGCGGCGGCCATTGGAGGGTGAACCAACAGCAAAAGGAAGACCTTTCTCTCTGTCTCTCTCTCTCACTGTCCACTCTGCCTGTCAAAAAAAAATTGTCAATGAGCTGAACACGTGAAGAGGACTTGGTTTTGGAGGGTGCACTGCAGGCTGTGCTAAGATCCTTTTCTTCAAGTGTTGAAGCTTGAGTTGGTCTCAACGGCCCTGGTTATCCAGAGCTTAGGCCTCCAAGGATCGCAAAATCCTGCATGTAAAGAGGAAGTGGGAGAAGACAAAGGTGTGCTTAGGAACCAATGGGTACAATTCTGTTGGGAAGGAGGCCTTGAGCAGAAGAATAGTGAGACAAGTTTGGAAACCAGTTTTCAACTATAACAAGGACATTGAGCTTCTTCTTTAAGATTTATTTTACTTATTTGAAAAGCAGAGTTAGAGAGATAGATGGAAAAAGAGAGATCAAGATCATCCTTTCATCCTTTGATTCACTTCCCAAAAGACCACAAAGGCTGGGGCTGGGCCAGACCAGATCCCAGGTGCCTGGAACTCCATTCATACCATGGGGTGGCAGGGGCACAAGTACTTGGGCCATCTTCAACTACTTTCCTAGAGGTATTAGCCTGTACTGAAAGTGGTGCAGCTGATGTGGGATGCATGCCTACACCGAGGACTGCACATACCCTTTGTGTGGTTCTTGTAGCAATATCATACCCACTGGGGCTAGTGCCCAGGCACTGGTCTCTTTGAGGAGAGGAGGTGAGTGTGAGGCTAAATAAACAGAGCAGAACAAACCTTCTTCCTGTGAAAAAAGAGGATATTTATGACGCCCAACCTGGGGGTCACCTTGGACACTCCCTTCACCCTAGAACACTGAACAGAGATCTGTGACCACAACCATCACATGTCTCTGAATATTCACTGAAGAATCAGACACACTTCCAAGTCACAGAGGCAGAGTCCAAAGATCAAAAGGAAAACAAAATATCTTTCACAGAGAAAAAATAAAACAGAAAAGAACAACAAGTATCTCCACAAATGCCTAATAATAAATGCAGGAATTCAAGAAACAAGAATAAGGAAGACAACATGACACCCCCAAAAGAACACAACAGTTCCATACTAGAATGTGAAGATGAAGAGACTGAAGAAATGCCAGAAATGGAATTCAAAAACTTGATTGCAATATTACTTAGAAGTAATCAGAAGCAAAACCATGAATTAATGAAATCTGTACATGACATGAATGAAAATTGCTCTCATGAAACTGAGATCTTAAAGAGAAATCAAAATGAAACCTTGGAAATGAAGAAATCAATAGAACAAATTAAAAATATGGTGGAAAGCCTTAGCAACAGACTCAATGAAGCAGAAGAAGACTATCCAAGTTAGAAGACAAATTGATGGAAATTTTACAGTCAGACAAAAGAAAAGAAGAAGAAGAAATTAGAAAACTAAAAAACAGTGTTGGAGATCTATGGGATACTATCAAGTAACCCAAAACATACAGGTTTTGGAGGCCCTGAAGGCATGGAAATACAGAATGGATTAGAAGGCCTTTTCAGTGAAATAATTACAGAAAACTTTGCTAATTTGCAGAAATAAAGAACAGGACATCCAAACAGGAAGCACATAGAAATCCTGATAGATATGACCAGAAAAATCTTCACCATGACACATTGTAGTCAAACTGTCTACAGTAAAACAAAACAGAAGTTTCTACGATGTGCACAAGAGAAATGCACATTTCCAGAAGATCTCCAATTAGACTCACAGCTGACTTCTCATCAGAAACCCTATAGACTAGGAGAGACTGGGGAGATATATTCCAAGTCTCAAGAAAAAAAATCTATCAACCCAGAATACTGTACCCTGAAAAGCTCTCATTTATGAATGAAGGTGAAATAAAGACTACCTATAACAAGTAGAAATTGAATTTGTCACCACGTGTCTAGCCTTACAAAAGATGCTTCAGGATGTGCCACACACAGAAACACAGAAACATGGACATCACTATGAAAGAAGGTGAAGGCAGAAATCTCCCAGTGAAAGTACAAAAGAAATCCAAAGTAAACAATATGAATATTTATAGAAAAACAGCAGGGCTAAGTCATTACTTATCAATAGTAACCTTGAATGTAAATAGCCTCAACTCTCCAGCTTAATGATATAGAATGGCTGAATGAATTAAAAACAAAACCCATCTATTTGCTGCCTGCAAGAGATACATTACACCAACAAAGATACACACAGACTGAAAGTAAAAGGATGGAAAAAGATTTTTCATGCTAACAGAAACCAAAAAAGGGCTGGTGTAGCCATCTTAATATCAGACATAATAGATTTTAACACAAAAACTGTTAAAAGAGACAAAGAAGGGCACTATGTAATGATTAAGGGATCAATTCAACAGGAACATGTGATTATTACAAATGTATATGAACCTGAGTGGGAATAAGTGAGGGAAGAGATGTGCAATTCGGGACATGCTCAAGCTGACTTGCCTCAAACGGTAGAGTTAGAAACGTACCAGGGGATTCCAATTCAATCCCATCAAGGTGGCATGTACCAATGCCATCTCACTAGTCCCAGTGATCAATTTCTGTTCACAATTGATCATAATGATAGGACTAAGAACCAAAGGTATCACATGAACAAGAATAGTGTCTGCAAATACTAGCTGATAGAACAAAAAAGGGAGAGAACGATCCAACATGGGAAGTGAGATACACAGCAGACCCATAGAATGGCAGATGTCCTAAACAGCACTCTGGCCTCAGAATCAGCCCTTAAGGCATGTGGATCTGGCTCAATAGCCCATGAGAGTATTTCAGGCATGGAAAGCCTAGACACTCTGGCAAAAACAAAAACAAAAACAAAAACAAACAAACAAACAAAAAAAAACCCACCAACCCTAAATGAAAGATCTCTGTGAGTGAGATCCCAGTGGAAAGAACAGGTCATCAAAGAAGGAGGTACCTTTCTCTGAAGGGAGGAGAGAACTTCCATTTTGACTATGACCTTGTCTAAATAAGATTGGAGTCAGCAAACTCAAAATACTTCCATAGCCTTGGCAGCTCATGACAAGAGCCTAGGGAGATTACTGATGCCATAAACAAGAGTGTCAATTTGTTAAGTCAACAACAGGAGTCACTGTGCACTTACTCCTCATGTAGGAGCTCTGTCCTTAGTGTACTGTACATTGAGATTTAATGCTATAACTAGTACTCAAACAGTATATTTCACTTTGTGTTTCTATGGGGGAGCAAACTGTTGACATCTTTACTTAATATATGCTAAACTGCTCTTCTGAATATAAAGAGAATTGAAAAATGAATCTTGATGTGAATGGAAGGAGAGAGGGAGTGGAAAAGGGGAGGGTTACGGGTGGGAGGGATGTTATGGGGGGGAAGCCATTGTAATCCATAAGCTGTACTTTGGAAATTTATATTCATTAAATAAAAGTTAAAAACAAAAAATGTATATGAACCTAACTGCAGAGCACCTGGTTATTTTAAAAGAAATGTTAAGGGTTCTAAAGAGAGACATAGACTTCAACACAATAGTAATGGGGACTTCAATACTCCACTTTCAGCAATGGACAGATCAACCAGACAAAAATCAGTAAAGAAACAACAGACTTAGCAAACAAACGGACCTAATGGATATCCACAAGACTTTTATCCTACATGCAGAATACACATTCTCATCACCAGTGCATGGAGCTTTCTCTAGGATTTACCACATGCAGGCCATAAAGCAAGATTTAGCAAAAATCAAAATCATACCTTGCATCTTCTCTGACCACAATGGATTGAAACTGGAAATCAAATTATCCTGATTTGTGGATGATGATTCTATATATAGGGAATCCAAAAATTCCACTAATAGACTACTGGAACTCATAGAAGAGTTGGTAAAGTGGCAGGATATAAAATCAACACACAAAAATCAATAACCTTTGTATACACAGACAATGTCATGGCTGAGAAAGAACTTCTAAGATCAATCCCATTCACAATAGCTACAAAAAGTGAAATTCCTTGGAATAAATTTAACCAAAGATGTCAAAGATCTCTATGATGAGAATTACAAAATCTTAAAGAAAGAAATAGAAGAAGATCCAAAAAAAAGGAAAATCTGCGCTGTTCATTGATTGGAAGAATCAATATTATCATAATGTCCATACTACTGAAAGTAATTTACAGATTCAATGCAATACCAATCAAAATACCAAGGACATTCTTCTCAGATATTGAAAAAAATGATGATGAAATTCACATGGAAACATAGGAGACCCAAAATAGCTAAAGCAATTTTATACAACAAAAACAAATCCAGAGGCATCACAATACCATATTTCAAGACATACTCTAGGGCAGTTTTAATCAAAGCACCCTGGTCATGGTACAAAAATAGATAGATCAATGGAACATAATATAAATGCCAGAAATCATCCTATGCATCTACAACCAACTTATCTTTGAAAAAGAAGCTAAAATCAATCCCTGGAGCATGGACAGTCTCTTTAAAAAATGGTGCTGGGAAAACTGAATCTCTACATGCAGAAGTATGAAGCAAGACCCCTATCTTCCACCTTACACAAAAATCCACTCAAAATAGATTAATGACCTAAATCTATGACTTGATACCTTCAAATTATTGGAGAACATTGGGTAAACCCTGCAAGCCATTGGCATAGGCAAAAAGTTCTTAGAAAAGACCTCAGAGGCATAGGCAATCAATGCCAAAGTTGGCAAATGGAATTACATCAAATTGAGAAGCTTTTATACTGCAAAAGAAACACTCAGCAAAATGAAAAGGCAACCGGCAGAATGGGAAAAAGTATTTGCAAACTTTGCAACTGATAAAGGTTTAATAACCAGAATCTACAAAGAGATCAAGAAACTCTACAACAACAAAATGGACAACCGAGTCAAGAAATGGGCACAGGACTTAAACAGACATTTCTCAAAAAAGGAAGTACAAATAGCCAACAGACACATGAAAAAATACTCAGGCTCACTAGCCATCAGGGAAATGCAAATCGATACCACAATGAGGTTTCACGTCACCCCTGTTAGAATGGCTCTCAGACAGAAATCAACAAACAACAAATTCTGGCAAGAAGATGGGGAAAAAGGAACCCTAATCCACTGTTGGTGGGAAGGTGAAATGATACAGCCACTGTGGAGGACAGTATGGAGATACCTCATGAATCTGAATACAGACCTACCATATGACCAAGTCATCCCATGCCTGTGAATTTACCCAGGGAAATGAAATCAGGCTATGAAAGAGTTATCTGCACCTCCATGTTTACTACAGCTCAATTCACAATAGCCAATATATGGAATCAACCCAAATGCCTGTCAACTGAAGACTGGGTAAAGAAACTATGAGATACATATACCATGGAATACTCTACAGTGGTAAAAAAAAATGAAATCTGATCATTTGCAACAAAATGGATGAAACTAGAAAACATCATACTTTGTGAAATAAGCCTGTCCCAAAAGGACAAATACTGTATGTTCACCCTGACCTGTGATAACTAATAGCATGCCTAAAAGGAAATCTATAGAAGTGAAATTGACGGTTTGAGAGCAATGACTTTGAATAGCCCTTGTCTTGATGGTTGAGGAACAGTTTTTTTTTTTCTTACTATTTGTTGAACTCCTTACTTAACACAGAGTTAATCAAATGTGTATAAAGTTAATTTAAAATAGATCTTAGTAAAGAATAAGAATGGGAATAGGAGATGGAGGAGGTGGGTGGGAGGCCAGGTACTGTGGAAAGAATCAGCATGTTCCTAAAGTTGTAATTATGAAATGTGTGAAGTTTGTATACCTTAAGTAAAAGTTTCTGGAGGAAAAAAGGAAGTGAAGCAGCTAGGACTTGAACAGTGCTTATATGGGATGCTGGCATCACAGACAGCAGCTGAACCCTCTGTGCCACAATACTGGCCCCATTCACTTTCTATTACTGTGTAACAAATACCATAAATGTAACGGCCAAAAGCAAGATATATTTAATATCTCAAAGTTGTGCAGATCAAACATGTGGGTAGGTACAACTGAGTTTTATGCTTATGGTCCTACAGGATCAAAATCAAGGGGTACCATGGGCTAAGCTGGAGTTTCTGGGAAGAATCCACTTCTAAGTCATTCTGATTGTTAATCAAATTCAGAACTTTATAGTTGTAAGAGTGAAGTCCTCATTTGCTTGCTGACTGTTGACCAGGGACATCTCTGCTCCTAGGGGATACACTCAAGTCTTTGCCACATTTCCTTCCATGTCAGCATCAGAGGACCTCCCTCACGTTGAATCGTTCTTCCTTTTTTAATCTCTCTGCCTTTCTCTTCTGCTACCAGCTAGTGAAACATCTCTGATTTCAAAGGTCTCAGACAATTGATGAGGCCGTTCAAGGTCAACTGATTAGTAACCTTAATTGCACCTGCAAGATCTCTTGCCATGCTGTGTAACAGAATTGTGGGCATAACACGAGATGAGGACCTGGGGGTCAGCTCAGTCCTCTCCCTGCCCTACCAAGCCTATAAGGTGAAGCTGCCATGTCCCTTCACATTGCCTGAGAGTTCAAATTCCAGAGGATGTGTGTGAGGATAAAGTGATAAAGTGACTAGTTCAAATAGTGGCAGGAATGTGGTAGAATCTGGCACTTTTGTCAACTCTGTTTTATTTTCAATCAAATATCCTTTTCATGGAGGAGAAATGAGCCTTTAAGGAAAGTTCTTAGATTTTCTTCTATTCATCTCTCAAGGTTATCAGCATGTGAAAGGCTTCCCTGTGCCCGCAAAGACTTTGGCAGCGTTACTGACTTGACCTAGATGGGAGGACGAACTTGAAAGAGTAAGAAAAATCCCACTGAGGGTGTGTATCCTATTCTGAAATCCTTTTTTCTTTCCCTGACCCAAGTATCCTTATATTTACTACATTTTTAAAGAGTCATGTCATTCCACAAAAAGTGCAAAATCCCTTTTCAAGGCATATATAGATTTGGTGTTGAAATTTAGTTAAGTAAAAAAGGAACCCTAAATGTTTATAACTAAAATTTACCGTACTAATGGTATTCTCCATCCAACATGGTTGCAAATGTTGGCTCATGCAGGGAAGAAATGGTGTTTCCATATCTCTCTCCCCGAGCCATTGCATCCATTCTGAAATTTGGCAATCCTCAGAGCAGGCAGCAGAACAGGGGAAGGCTGAGCACGTAAGGCAGAAGATCAAGAAAGTAATGCCTGTCAAGAAGGTAATGTTACTGATTTGACGTAGTAAGTTCCATGCTAGCAGGGCTCATACGTTCATGGTGCTCCTACTAGCTTCGGGCAGAGCTCTGAGCAAGATGTTGCTGGGATTTGTCAAAGTGGTTCACATCTTTTCAGACTGTGAAAAGCAGCTCTGTCCCTTCATTGGGTATGCTTAACTTCATTTAGGAGTGTTAAGGCCTTTCTCATAATCTACGAATCCTGTGCTAATGGATGAATGCAAATATTATTATCACCTTCCTTTGACAGAGGATTCCATTGTTACAATGGGGAAAAGTGTTAATCCTTTTGTAATTAATGCCTTATTGGGGTCTGCACAGGTCAAGGATGTAGTTGGATTTGGGTAAATTAACTTTGAGGTCCTTTCCTTAACCCTCATTCTTCTTTTATCTTAAAAAGAACCCATTGCATATAACTTTGCTCTTTTTCTTTTAGTAGTGATAGAAGACCTGGTTTGTATGCTGAAAGGAAACCAAACCAGAGAAAAGGTGAAAGACACAGGCTCTTACCACCCTAACAAAACACAGGAAAACTCAGCCTAAGGAAATCGCTATGGGCATGAGTTAGAGAATAACCACTGGCTTACTACTATGCAGTGATTAAGCTTGTGTCTGGATCTCTATCAGAATGATCAGGAAGAATATTTCCTCCAAATTCATTTCAGATTCTATATATATTTGAGAGGTAGAAAGACCAATGAAACAAGGAGAGAGAGAGAAAGAGAGAGAGAGAGAGAGAGAGAGTATGCTCCCATCTCCACAAAAGTAAACCCAGATGTTCTGATGTGGGATGTGGTCATCTGAACCAGCATCTTAACTTCTAGGCTGAACACCTGCCCCCTGTGACATCTGAAACCTTTTACCAATGTACTTCAAAACGTTTGTGGAAAATGAACTCAAAGAATAACTTTATTGTGATGCAAAAAATTGAAATTCATGCATAGTTTTTCATAATACACACTGTCCATGATATTCCTGAAGACTCCTAATATATACAATGTCAAAATTTTTTTGCGGGGCTAGCACTGTAGTGTAGCGGGTAAAGCCGCTGCTTGCAGTGCCGGCAGCCTATATGGGTGTCGATTCGAGTCCCAGCTGCTCCGTTTCTGATCCAGCTCCATGCTAATGTGCCTGGGAAAGCAGCGGAAGATGGTCCAAGTGCTTGGCCCTTGCACCCTCTTGGGAGACCCAGAAGAAGCTCCAGGCTCCTGGTTTTGGATCAGCTCAGTTCTAGCCATTGTGGCCATTGGGGGAGTGAACCA
Organism: Oryctolagus cuniculus; assembly: GCF_051225735.1. Classification (NCBI taxonomy): domain Eukaryota; kingdom Metazoa; phylum Chordata; class Mammalia; order Lagomorpha; family Leporidae; genus Oryctolagus; species Oryctolagus cuniculus. Next base: position 11,391,426 of record NC_142871.1, read on the forward strand.
GTGGATGGAAGCCCCCCTCTTTCTCTCTCTCTCTCCCCCATCCCTCTCCCTCTCCCTCTCTTTCTTTCTCTCTCTCTCTCTCCCTTTACCTTTCTGTAACTCTGTATTTCAAATAAATAAATAAATAAATATTTTTAAAAAAATTTTGCACCAAAATAAATCTATCATTTAATTCCATCTCCCGTGAGCTTTTGAAAGCATTCTTATATGTTATATTAGCTAATGAGCTCACCACTCACCAATTTATGGAGATTTGTTCTGTTAAGGATTGGGTAACACAGAAGAAAGATATGAGATACTTTTCTATCCTGGTTGCAACATGCAGTTGGAGACATATGAAACCGGCAAAGAGCGTGATAGTGCGTTTCAGCCCATGAGTGCTAAGCACAGTTTAGAGAGGAGGGACAGGTGCTGGGAAGACTCCAGGTGGGGTAGGTGTGACTTAGCTCACAGAGAAATCTGGGTAGGTAGGGGCTTAGCAGGCAGAGAAATGGCAGGAGCAAGGACACAATCCCAATGCATTCTTCTAGTAGATGACCTGACAGGTGCATGGGAGACCCTGAAAATAGTCATGAGGAGCCTGGGCTTTGCATTCAGACAGAGCTTGGTTTAAATTCAGCACTATCACCTGGTGAAATGGCCTTGGAAGATTATTTAACCACTTTGGCCGTCAACTTTCCCATCTGTAAAATGAGAATAAAAATAGCAATTACCTAAGAGATGTGAGGGGAATTGAGAAAGTACCTAAAGAGCACTTAGAATGTATTCGGAACCTGGTAAACACTCAGAACTGTTTAGCTTCTCATTATTATTATGTAAAATTAGTCACAGGGATGATCAACCTAGAGCTCCATGGAGCCCACAAATAGAATAAGAATCTCCAACAAGTGCTGAAGGTTTAGTACACACATGACATTCTTTGGAGACACTTGACATGTGTTAACTTGTGTACTGCACACCCCTACCCTCAGGGATGGGTAGCATGATTATCCCCGTTTCACATGAGGTCTTCAAAATGTTCATGGAAAATGTGCATTATGCACGGACTTCAAGATACTTTTTGCACCAAGTGAAACATCCTTTAATTCCATTTTTCCGATCTTTTCGAAGTGCCCTCATATATGGGGAAAGCTGAGTAGGGAGTGGCTTAGCTAACTGTGTAAGGTCACATAGGTTGTAAGAGACAGAGCTAGGCTTCAAACCAGAATGTAGCGTTGGGCCACTGCTGTGTGTCACCCAGGGCATTCTCTCCATCACTTGGACCCATAGCTAGTGGATCTGCTGCTGCTGTGGGAGGAGGGTGCTGCTGGCTTCAAGCCCCCACTGAGCACCCCCTAGATTATGCCACACCAAACTCAAGCTCAGAGAGAAGACTGCAGGATTGCTCAGAGTTGTTTTGCTGAAGGGGTTGTCCTTTATTGTGGTCTTCAGTGGAAATGGATTCAAGCACCTTTTTTAAAAAAAAATTATTTATTTATTTGAAACCCAGAGTTAGGGAGAGGTAGGGGGAGGAGGAGAGAGATGGGAATGGGGAGAGGGAGAAGGAATGGGAGAGAAAGAGAGAAAGAAATCTTCATGCACTGGTTCACTCCCCAAATGGCTATAGTGGCTGGGACGGGGCCAGGCAGAAGCCAGGAGCTTGGAACACTGTCTAGTTCTCCCACATAGATTGCAGGTGCACAGACACTTGGGCCACCTTCTGTTGCTTTCCCGGGTGCATTAGCTGGAGCTGGATCAGAAGCAGAGCAGCCAGGACTCAAGCAGGTGTCATATGGGATGCCAGCATCAGAAGCAGCAGCTTGACCCACTGCGCCACGATGCTGGCCCCTTCAAACATCTTTAAGAATTAGAAACTTTGTTGAAGAGTAAGCATTTATCTTAGGAGACAAAGAATTTTCTTCTATACAATTTTTAAAGATTTTTTTAAAGGGTGCTGGAGGGAATGGTCTCACATGCACTGATTCTACAAGGTTCATGAGCCTGTACAAAGCTGTTGTTTCCATGGCTGGTCTTAGAAAAACTTCAGAAGCCAACCAATTAATAAACATGAGGGAGCTTCAAAAAATTGCTGGTAAAATGAAAATAGTACAAAGTTTCCATGAATTCTTGAAGCCACTCATGCACTCACTATTGGGAAATTCAAGATGGGCTTCGATGCTGAAAGAAAGACCAGTGCTGTTGACTGTGTAGAATCTAGAAAAGGACTTGGCAGATGGGTTGTAGACAGATCCAGAACTGGCCACAGGTTCATGACTTCCTTACTCTCACCTAGCCCTGGATGTTTCTTGTTTTGTTTCCTTTTGGTACCATGGGGACACTACCACCCAGCTTTCTGGGTGCTGTTAGAGTTAAATCAACCAAGGTAATACCTGAGAAGCAGCTGGCCTCATTTCTGGAAAATGACTGGTTCTTGTTAAAGGATATCCAGGACCCTGACTGTTAATAGTCTTTTTTTTTTTTTTTTTTTTGACAGGCAGAGTGGACAATGAGAGAGAGAGACAGAGAGAAAGGTCTTCCTTTGCCGTTGGTTCACCCTCCAATGGCCGCCGCGGCTGGCGCGCTGCGGCCAGCGCACCACGCTGATCTGATGGCAGGAGCCAGGAGCCAGGTGCTTTTCCTGGTCTCCCATGAGGTGCAGGGCCCAAGCACTTGGGCCATCCTCCACTGCACTCCCTGGCCACAGCAGAGAGCTGGCCTGGAAGAGGGGCAACCGGGACAGAATCCGGCGCCCCGACCGGGACTAGAACCTGGTGTGCCGGTGCCACAAGGCGGAGGATTAGCCTAGTGAGCCACGGCGCCTGCCTTAATAGTGTCTTGACATACATACTGAAGATAAGCAGCCAGGATAGCTATCAGAGCAGAGAGGTACAAACCAAGTGTGAAATTCAGAGGAGCAAGAATGAGGGCACGGAGAGATAGGGTTTGAGTTGTTACTTTCCTGAATGGTTTCTCGAAAAATCCTAGTTCCTCAGGAGTAAGGTGGGGCCACATGTGTTCAGGCACTGCTGGCTGACACAGGGCTCAACCGGCTCCATCACAGTGCCAGTTCTCAGGGCCCTGTTAGGACAACTGCCGTGGAAGGACTCAGTGAGCACTGTCCCCCAGGCAGCTGGTCTCTGTTCTTTCATGGAGTTCCCTTGGCGGGGTGGGAGCAAGCTCTGGGGTAGGTGGAGCCGGACCTGCCTTAGAGAGTGGGTGTGCAGGCCTCAGCATGTGCATGGAGATGGGGGAGATTTGGGCGCAGAAGGAGCAGAGGCAGGAGGGCAGTGCACAGGTGGTCAACTGAAGCTGTAGACAGAGGACAAGCAGGAGAGAGGGGACTATTTTGCAGGAATAGGGATTAAATGGAGGTTGGTGGGGGATCTTTTTGGGTTTTGTTTTTAAAAGGAAGATTAATGTGACAGTCTGATACCAAGTGGTCTGGATAGGCTGTGCCTGCAGGCGGGAGGTTTGTGTGTTCGTCCAAGCGTGGGATGGCCAGCCCCTTCCCAAACTTCCCACCTTGCTGATGACAGCGTGTGACCTGCTTTGCTTAGGCTCGGTCAGTGTCCTGTGTCCAGGATTCAGTGATTGTATTGCGTCTCCAAGGGGTCTCCTTCATTAACTCATGGATGTGTTTCATCACATGTCTATTGCTCTAAGTCTGTCTTTTGCATCAACCTCATTTCTTCCAAAAACATGCTCACAGGTGGGGACATTCACTGATAGGCACAGCTCCCTTCACGGCTGACTGATCCCAAACCCACCCAGAGTAGACTGGCAGCTGACGGTCGGCCCCCAGCCTTCACGGCCTTGCCCCTGTGGGTTGTCAAGGGAACAATCCAGAGTCTTTTCAGCATGAATGAGAGTTACAAAGATGACCGAGCAATGAGCTCGCTCATCTCACTTTACACTTGCTGGGAAGTCTGCCCAGGATGGCCCCAAGACACTTGGTGATCGCCAGAGAGAGGACAGTTATGGCTCGTCTGCGGTCTCCTCTTCCCGGTGTTCTTGCCGCTGCTTTCTTCTCTCTGTTCCTGTATTATTGGGATTAGCCAGGCTAAGCCTGGTGAGTAACAGATGCTGGATGAGTTTCCTATCTTCTCCCTTACCTCGTTCGCTTTGACCTTGAACTGCAAGGTATCCTTCTGCTGTAGGAATTTTCAAAGCCACACTTTTGAACTGTTTGATCACTTTGATACTTGGCTTTTCAAATACACCTATGGGGAATAATTCATTCACTTTTCCTTGTTTAACAAGTGAGAGGTGAAATCAAGGGAGCTCTCATCAGGATAGAGAATCAGAAAACAAATCAGCAACAGAATCCACACTTGACGCCAGCAGCTGCCCCGTTAATGTCACAAGCGTTTACAGAAGAAGTGGTCAGTGACAATGCAGGGGAAGGCAGTTCAGGTCACAAATCCAGAACAGGAAATATATTTTCATCTTGTTATTTATGACCCAGCCTTAAAGGAAAACAGATGGTACTACTTTCAGAGCTGTTTTGCTCTTGTTTCAAATGGCTAATTCAAATCAAACACGGGGTTCTATTCTTAGTGGAGGCAGCTGCTGCATTGTCTGAGCTGGGCTGTTTTTAACACCACCACCCCCTCCCCTGAACAGTGGCCAGAGAAGACCACAACAGCGTCATGGTCACCATAGCACAGCAGCCCTGAGAGATCTGCATTTGTCGGCACAGCCCGAAGCCTGTTGTTGGGTGACACCACCTGGGACCAACTGCCGCTGGGTTTTGAGTAGAGTCCGCAACTTCCAGTCCCTTCTGTGGCATTTAACCCCATCCACAGTCAAACTTTCCCTTTGAAAGCAATGTTTTATTCCAATTTTAGATACAGTGACTTCTTAGAGACTATTTTAGTATGGAAGAAAGCAAAAATGGGAAGAGACATCAAAGAGGGCCAAGAGAGGAAACAGAGTGACCGAGATGCTCCCATTGTACAGAGCAAACAGCAGACCCTGCGTAAGACCAGTCTCCCTGGATGGCCACATTGTGCTGCAGGTTACCTTTTGCTAAGGGCTCTATTTCTAGACTTACTGATAAGAAATTGGAAAGGAAATATGGGAATTAACCATTTTGTAAAAAACAAAAACAAAAACAAAACAAAAAAAAAAAAAACAAAGAAATGTACACAATTAGAAAAAAATCCATGTTCCATTGATTTTCCCCACTCTGTGTCCCTTGGTTTAATCCTCACGCTGGACACACTCTTTCTACCCTCCTACACCTCTGAGGTGGTCACTGCAGACTCTCCTAGCAATTAACTTCAGGTACTTAGCTCCACATTTCTCAGAGATATACTTCTGCACTTGTTTCTCTATCAAATTTGAGACAATATCCCTTACTGTTCCCTAATAGTCATTCAGGATTTAGCTTGCCTATAGTTTGGCCCCTGACTCACCATTCTCCCAATTATATTATATTTTGGGTTAATTATCTGATAGTTTTTACATTATTTTGAATAAGTAAATATTTTTCATTGGCAAGACACATAGCATGGCTTTATTAGATTTCTTTTTTTAATTTTTCCTGGAGTTAACAATTGTTTAGTTTTAAATTTTTATTTGATTATTTTTATGTATTTCTTTACTTTTTTTACATTTGTGATCAGCTTGTCTAATGCGTACCTACAATGTCTTTCAAATAATCAAGCGCATCTGATCAGCTGTTAGCACTCCCCTTTTCCCTCCTTTTCCTCCTGGGGACCTCCTTCTTTGTCTCTCAAGCCTTAATGAAGAACTTTCCAATACTTTCCCCCTGTGTTGGCCCAATTTCCACAATTTTGTGTTCTGTCCTGGAATCTTAAATACAAATGCATGGCAGTAAGAGTTTTGGTTGCTTGCATTCCCAAAACTATTGTTATATTACCTTCACATTATATGATAATAGCTTCAAATGGCAGAAATAATGAGAACCCAAGATTAATGAACTTGAAGGCATACCAATAGAAGCTGTTCAAAAGCAAACAGAAAATGGAAGGTGATGACATATTGCATGAGCTCATTTATATAAAACTCTAAATAAGACAAAAAGAAAATATCCATATGATGGAAAACAAACCCCTGACTGCCTGGAGTAGGAGTGTAGAGGGAAGGACTGTCAAGAATTCAGGGTCTTGATGTGGTGATGGTTTGGGGGATGTCAAAGCTTATCAAATTGTACACTTTAAGTACATGCAATTTTTCATCAATTATACCTCAATAACATTTTAAATGAAAAAAAAAAAGCACCATGCTGATACTTTTGAAATTACACAGTTTTAATAATTTTGAGAATGCTTTCGGATCACTGGTATATAGAGTCACTCACCAACATCTTTTCAGCCAAGCACTGTGCTGTTTGGGATGAGCCAAGAGTCCCTAATGTCACCGGATTTCAGTGTGATGGCAAAGAGAAGCAATTGTCTCTACAATTCGATAATCACAACTAACAGTTTTGGAGCCCTATCTATGTGCCGTGCGTTTCTTCTTAATGTTCCTTACATACATAGCTCATTATTTTACTAAAGAGGATGGTGAGGCACAGTTGGATCAGTGAGTGCAGAGTAGAGATCCAGCCTGGGCAGGGTGACTGCGGAGGTCATGTTCCCAGCCTCCTCACAGCTCTGCCTTTGTAAGGACAGGCGGAGAAGTGCTGGGGAGTGACCCTGAACAGCACTAGGGCTGTGCATCCCGGGGAGGAGGGGAGGGGTGGCCCCGGGAGACCTCCCTGCTGGAGTGGAGACTGAAGGGGGATTAATGCCTCCCTGGCAGTGGGTGTATTGGACTTGTGACCTTACCTAGTTTCTGTTTCTCTCTCTCTGTATCTCCTTCATTCTCCTTCTCGAAAATGGATAGACGTAACATGGGAGCCATCCATGCCTATTATAAATAAATAAATAAATAAATAAATAAATAAATAAAATATACATATACTGGAGAGGCAGAGAAAGAGGGAAGCCAGCAAGAGCTAGAGTACGTGCTAACTCCCATCTGCTGATGCACTCTCTAAATGGGTGGGGCTGGGAGCTGAGAACTGAATCCAGGTCTCCCACATGGGTAGCAGGGACCCGACCACACGAGCCCCCACTGCTGCCTTAGCAAGAAGCTGGGCTCTGATGTGGGACGCAAGCATCGGCACTGCTGGACCAAATGCCTGCAGGGCCTTTCACTGTGTTTTTCTTTTTTTTTTTTTTTTAAGATTTTTTTTTATCTTAAAGGCAGACTGACAGAGAAGAATACACACACACAGAGAGAGAGAGAGAAAGAGAGAGAGAGAGAGATCCTCCATCTGCTGGTTTACTACCCAAATTGCCGCAACAGCTGGCCTGGGCCATGTGGAAGCAAGGAGCATGGGTCTCCCACGTGGGTGCAGGGGCCCCAGCACTTGGGCCGTCTTCCATTGCTTTCCCGGGCCATAGCAGGGAGCTGGATCGTAAGTGGAGCAGCTGTGCTGTGATATGGGATGCTGATGTTGTGAGCTGTGGCTACCCCTCTACACAACAGTGCCGGCCCTGGTCTTCTACTCTGATTCCACAGACCCGAACTGAGCCTCAGAGGTCCTACAGGCAAACTCGCCTTGGGTTCTGGTGCAGTGTCTGGTAGCTCAGTGCGTGCATGCCGAGGGCTGGCAAACGACTCTGTTTCCGGGTCAGCAGCCGGGACTTTGCCACCTGTCACACACTCAGGTTAAGCCTCCTGGGGCAGTCCTGCAGGTACCAAAAGCTGTGTCCAAAGCTTTTCTTGGAGGAACGTATGTAAAGGATCAGGATACTGCAAGGCCGTCATCCCCAGCAGAACCTGAACTCGTGCTCTCACATGGAGAGCGGAGATAAACTCGGATTTGTATGTGCACAGTGCCAAGGCCGCTGTGCCTCGCTCCCCACATCTGTAACTTCAGCACTTTGCAGGAGCATGATGGGGGCTAATAGGCAATTAGCAATGGTCCTAAAGAGCGCTGGGCGCTATTGTGAAGCCCCTGTAACCCTCAGATGTGATTGTAATTGTTTTAAAGGGAAAACCGGATTACAGACGAGGCGTGACAACATGAAGGACAGTGGATGTTGGGCTGCAGAGGGGCCTCCCTAATCTCCAAGTCCCTGATAGGTGTGTTGTTAATACTACATGACAGATGAATTATATCGCAAACTCCAAGAAATGCCTAGAGGGAAATCAAAAAAATGCCGTGAGCAGACAGACCTTTTGTGATTTTCCCAGGACACTGCCGTTCCCAGACACTCAGCTCGCAGCCTCCCTGAATCACATACGTCACATTACGGGAAATAGTTGCTGACAAATACTTCATTTAAATGCTATTAAGATAAAAGCAGGCAGTCTGAGCGGCCAGTTCCAGGCAGAAAAGTAACATATGTGTCCATCGGAACGCTGTCCCGAATGGGTAATACCTTCATCAGTTTTTTCATTCCTCGTTGTTCTGCCAGGGGTCTGGAAGACATATGTCACTTTTCCACCTTAACGGGCCCTTTTCTAGTTTGTTTGGATTTATGTCACCAGCTTAATGAGATTTAAATGGAATTTTTGTGTGTGAATAATATGGAGCATTAATGCAGAAGCTTTCGTTTGCTGGGCTGCTGGCAGGATTTGCATAAGGGTTTTTAAATATGAAAGAATATTGAAGTCCTCATGAATCAGGGCAGGAGCGATGCTGGGGCAATTGAGGGGAGAAGATTGGATTATCTCAGCAACGAGAGTGTCTGAAGACAGGGCACATCTTCAGATTTGTGGACCGTGGGCCACTACAGGGGAAGCGCCAAGGTGTGCCAGCCCGGGTGGGAAGCCAGGACCTCGGGATGGGGCTCTCCAGATCTTATCCTCACCTAGGCTGTGTGCTACATATTAATTGGATAATTCTGAGCTTTTATTTCATACTGTTCTGGGTAGAATATTCTTTTAAGATTATTTATTTATTTATTTGACAGAGTTAGACAGTGAGAGAGAGAAACAGAGAGAAAGGTCTTTCTTCCATTGGTTTCACACCCCCCCCCCCCAAAATGGTCACTACATCCGGAGCTATGCCAATCCAAAGCCAGGAGCCAGGTGCCTCCTCCAGGTCTCCCAAGTGGGTGCAGGGGCCCAAGCACCTGGGCCATCCTCCTCTGCCTTCCCGGGCCACAGCAGAGAGCTGGACTGGAAGAGGAGCAACCGGGACTAGAACCGGCGCCCATATGGGATGCCGGTGCCGCAGGCAGAGGATTAACCTATTGAGCTGTGGCGCCGGTCCCAGACTATGTTTTTTTTGAAGATTTATTTATTTGTTTGAAATCAGAGTTATAAAGAGAGAGAGACAGTGGTAGACAGGGAATGTAGAGAGAGCTCCTGAGGACCAGAGTGCAGGCCTCTACTGTGGCAGTGAGATAGAAGTGGCTTTCTCTCTCTCTGCAAAGAACACAAGGTGCTGATTCTGAGACCCCACAGTGCTTGCAAAAATGCACAAGTCATCTCATTGCCCCCATGCCAGCTCGGGGACACCCTGGGGCTCCTTGTCCCTTACTGCTTCCTTGTACAGCCCTGGACCAGGGGCCCTCTGAGTTTTCCTTACCTGCTTTAGGTCACCTCACCGCTGTCCCCCACCAAGCTCTCAGAAGTTAAAGGAGGGACTTTGATCCACCAACAGGCAACTGGAGACTTGGCCTTCAAAAGCTCACACCTTGCCGCTGCTCTAGACCTCCTTCTGTAATGTCTTAGTCTGTTGTCTTTGGGTAGAACAAAACAGAAACAAAAACAAAAGCAAAAGCAAAAACCCTGCGGCTGGGTGCTTGGTGAAAAAAGGTTTATTTAGCTTACAGCTCTGGAGGTCTGTGAGCATGGGGCTGGCGCCTGCCCCGCTCTGATGAGGACTTCATGGCGGACGGCGTTGCAGAGCTGGGCGCACGGGTGAGGGCGGCGAGTGCTGGGAGTGGTACTTGGAGAGGTCGGGGGAGGTGCCAGGCTTTGTTATAAAACCTCATTCTCATGGAAGGGGGGTCAGCCCCACGGGACCTCTGTGCATCCGTTCTGCCTGTGGTCCCAGGCTGTCAGGGTCCCACCCTGACCCTGCCACGCTGGAAACCAAACCTTCAACACATGGACCTCTGGGGAACAAACCACATCTAAACCGTACACTGGGCTGGGCCACCCCTCCCCTGAATCAGGAAGAAGGGCGTGCCCCAGCTGACATGATGGATGGGCGAGTGGAGGGAAGCATCGCAGAGTGGGAAGAGGACAGCTTTGGAAAATCTTTGAACATGGTGTGGGGAGCAACTCGGATTAGACTAAGTTACTGGAATTAAGACTTATTCTATGCATCTGCTCTCCCACAATATGGCGCTGGGAGAGGAGGAAACAGCTTCTACACAGCTGCCTCCAGTTCAACCAATAAACAGCAGGACCTACTCCTGATTGGAGGAGAGCAGCGTACTCGGTGTGTGGGTAGCAGAGTTGGGATTGGTGGAAGAGGACTATAAAGGAGGAGAGAGACAACATGCACCAGGAGCATCTATCTGAAGGAACACCTGAGCAGCCCCCGAGAGAGCCGGCTGGCGGTGTGCCGCTCCCCCGCGGAAGTGGGGAAAGTGGCAGGGGGAGCCGCCCTTCCACGGAGGTGGAAGGACCAGCAGCCAACCCGGGAAGAACCAGCAGCAAACCCGGGGAGGGCCGAGCAGACGAAAGAGCAGCGCAGGGTCCTGTGTTGTTCCTCCACGAAGAGGGGGAGCGACACATGGCCCCTGCCCAGCTGGTGATGCCTTGCCAAGGTAAGGCAGGGTACAGGGTGGCACTGGGGCAGCGTGCTGGAAACCTGTGGTTACAGTCTTGATTGCATGCGGAGGACCCAACAGGAAGCAGGGTGGACCCCCATCTCCCAGGGGACACGAGACCTTTCACAAAGAACGCCTCGGTCAGCCCCTCTCATGGGTATTCCTATAGGCTGTGCTGGGGCACCTCATGCTGCAGGTTTTAGGGAGACACGGAGGACCGGCTGAGACTAGACCCTGGGTCACACAGTGTTCAAGGAAGACAGATTTAATGAAAGACCTGAGACAAGGTGCTTACGAAGGGAAGAGAGGTTGGCTTTGCCTGCAGTGTTGGAGGGAGGTTTAGAGTCTGAGAAGCAGGATTTGACCCGTGGTCAATGGCAGAGTACGTATGGAGGATCACACAGTGAATCAGGAAGCAGAGGGAGAATGGTGAGGCCAAACCCCAGCTTTCTAAACAGCCCTCATGTGAGAATGCAAGAGGTCACAGCCTGGTACCTCCTGAGGGCCCGGCCCCTGCCCTGATGGTCTCCCAGCAGGCCCCACTTCCTGAAGATTCCATCGCCCCCTAATCACACCACCCCGGGGAGCAAGCCTCTAGCACTTGGACCACTGGGGCAAGGACCACAAGGGGCTTGCCATAGCAAGGCCCACGACAGAGTCGGACCACACCGAAAGGAGTCGGCCATCCCGAGGCTGTCTCCGCAGAAGCAGGGATTTTGACCGTCATGGATTTCGGCATGAACTGTAGCTGAGCGCCATGCTCCCACTCCTTGTCCCAGCCAGGATCTGATCTAGCTCCTTCGATATTCCGATGAGGAGGCTAAGGCACAGGACCCGAGGGACTCATCAGTGTGGCAGACATAATTAACGGCAGTGGGAATTAAAGTGGGCTTTCAGCCCGCTGGGGTTTTATTTTTTCTTCCTGCTTCAACCCACTGTTCCTTCACATGCTATTTTTTTTTTTTTAAGATGGAAGAAAAAATTTCCAGAAGTCTGGCGAAAGTTTCCTTTTCATCAGGTTTCAGAAGTGCAGCGAGGGCTGAGGAGGGGGCAAGGTGAGGCCACAGCTGTGCCGTGGGAGGGACGAGCATGGGAGGTGTGAGCAGGTGGCAGAGTGAATCCCAGCAGAGCCGGCTTTCTCCATAGCTACAGGTTATCACTTCTAAGGTAGGTCAAGTAGATTCTTTAAATGGCTGCTTCCTCAGATTTATAGTTATTTTAATTTAACTCCAAGTGCTCAGAGGAACACTTTTATTTAACTTCAATAGCGTATAGCTTTATTAAAGTCAAATAAGAAATGGGAAAAAAAATGAACCCAGAGAAAATATGCCAATGGAAATTCTTATTTGAGAAATGTCCAGATTATTACATGTCTTTCATTTTAATTTATTTCTTAAGCATTGAATGAAATTGTAGGCCCACCTGAGAAGCAAAATAAGATTAGCCTACAGAACAATAGGTAACCAGGTTAAAAAAAAAGACAGCAAAATTTGCAGAGATAAAAGTTTAATTATGTTCTAGTTGCTTGCTGAGATCTGGAAATCAATGTAGTTATTTCAATATAATTCTTGGTGGGCATCAAATGACATGAGGGATCTTTGTACCCCTTCTGTTAAAATATAGCCACCATAAAATAATTAACAATAATGGAGTTGACATTAGATTAATGTAGCTAACCTCGGGTTGGCAGTGGAATTGCTTTTTGAATGAAACAGGGAAAAAAAAAAAAGAAATCGAGAGCGGACCTCTGTGTGAGAGAAATAGCAAGACAACGTGCCTGGGGCTCTGATGACGTTTTATCCTTTGTCTCAGCACGGAATAGAATTCTATAAAACCTGCTTAAGACCTTCCTTCAGGAAAAAAACTTATGTAAAATATCTCAAATAGAAGAACTTAGGGTGGCTGTCACTGATCATGTCGATATAATTTGGATTAGACCTAAAATATTTATTAGAGCAAATCACCAAGTTGATCAGCACTGCTTTCTCTTCTTTAAAGTGGGGGTGGGGATGTTGAGGGTCATGGGGAGACTGAGGTGGATCTGAATTCCATTTGGACCGCATAGCAGTTAGATGATGGAGCCTTTGATGTTCATGGATACAGTCTTGAACGTGGCTACATCAGCTTATCTATCTTTACGCCAACTTTGTCTACAGAGTAAACTCTTAAGTTCTCCATTTTGAATTTCTTCTGAAATTCATGCATAGAAAGAATTTTCAAAAAGTTCATCTAAAATGCATTTTATGAAAAAACTATTCATGGATTTCAAATTTTTTGCACCAAGATAATCTTATTATTTGATTACATTTCCAATGAGTTCTTCGAAGTGCCCCATTTATAAATTTCTATTGCTTTCAAGTGAAATATTTTGCTACATTTTTAGAATTTAGAAAAATCGGCTGAGCTACTCATTAACTGACATGAATACTCATTCCAATGGACATCATGAGGCTGGATTCACGGGACTGAACAGAGCATTTTTTTTTTAAAGGAGACAAAAAAAATCTCTGGACACATCCTGCCTACCCATGGGACAGTGACCATGGCTAGGTCTCAGCATTGAAGTGTCTGATATTTGAAAATGCCGGTTGTTTCCACAGATTGTCCCTTTATCCAACTTGCATTTCTACACTTTGTTTTCTGAACTTTGTGAAACCAGAGTCTATGGCAGCATTCAAGAACTAGTTGCTTTCCGAAGAAGCTTCGTAAGGACCTAAAAAAAGAATGTCGTGGATGTCATTGTTGGAATCCCCTCACTCTGATTCCTTCGCTTGAGAATCCTTTGAACTTGTGGTTCAGACACATATCTGCGTCTGACTTTTTCCATGTTATTACAAACTTGGTTAAATCATTTAAATGGGAAACGTTTGACAAGTAAGGGGGGAATCTTCTATGGCTTAGAAAGAAAGCAACCACAGCAATAACAAAACCTGGGCTTAGGAATATGGAACCAGCGGATATATGGGATCCCTTGAATCATCAGTTCCCCAGTGTTTGCTGAGAACCCGCTATTGTGCTTTCCCAGGTAACTGGATATATTTGGGAGCAAAAAGCCGACACAATCCTTGCCTTCATAGAACATTCAGTAGAGGAAAGAAGGTGAGTTTTAATCACATAAATGAACACAAAATAATGACTGTTCAAAGGAGAAACCATGGTGATTTAAGAATATTTAACAGAGGCTGGCACTGTCATATAGTGGGTAAAGCCACCACCTGCAGTGCCAGCATCCCATATGGCCGCCGGTTCGAGTCCCAACTGCTCCACTTCTGATCCGGCTCTCTGCTATGGCCTGGGAAAGCAGTGGAGATGGCAGAAGTCCTTGGGCCCCTGCACCTGCATGGGAGATCTGGAAGAAGCTCCTGGCTCCTGGCTCCTGGCTCTGTATCAGCTTAGCTCCGGCTGTTGCAGCCAACTGGGGAGTAAACCAGCAAATGAAAGACCTTTCTCTCTCTCTCTCTCTGCCTCTCCTTCTTTCTCTGTGTATCTCTGACTTTCAAATAAATAAATAGATCTTAAAAAAAGAATAAGTGATCTTGACATAAGGCCTGATGGAGGCTCCTTGCAGACCATGTACATGAACTGATGATTTCAAGATTTGTCCTTACAAAAAGGAAGGAAGGCAATGGACGTGAGGAGGTGGAGAAGGACTCCAGCCGGAAGGACACAAGTGCCAAAGCCCTGTGGCAGAGGGAGCAGGGATATTAGGACGAGAGGGCAGTGTGGCATGGCTGTAGCCTGCTAAGATGACTTTGTGCAGGTAGAGAGAGGCTAGCCCATGCTGGTGTTGGAAGCCATATTGAGAGATTTTGTCTAAGACCAGTGAGAATGATTGAAATGATTTGATGTGTCTTATGTGGGGTGTCAGTGTGTGTGTCAGAGTGAGAAAATCAGACTCGCTTTTGAAAAATATGGCTGTGGTTGAAATATGAAGAGAAGATTGAGGATGGCCTCAAATCAGGGCGTGAGCTCCTGGAAAAGGTTCTTGTAGTTGTTTAGGAAAGAGTTGATCGTGGTTTAGGTTAAGGTTAATGTAGCTGAGAAGAGAAATTTGGAAGGTTTTGAAGTAGTTTGGTTAAGACTCAGTGTTAACATAGGTTATACCTTGGGAAAAAAAACCATCTTTTTTCTACTGATTTTTAATTTCTATCTTGTTAAAATGAATATATGTGTATTTGTATGTATATATGCATACCTACAATAGTTAATGAATGTGCAAGGCAGTGGGAAATTTCCTGACAAGCCAAAAATGTGCCTGCCCTCTTGTGCTCACAGCTGACGCCACGCTTACCTTCTTTATAGCAGCACCATCTCCTCATTCTTTAATGTTGCTTTTTAGATGTTTCCATCCAACTGCACCTCAGCATGCCTAGGAGACAATTTGACATTGCAGCAGTTGTAATCAGGAATTGCATGGAGCAGTTGAAATCTCTTTCTTGTACAGATACCCAAGTTTCTTTTCCTAGGTTCATTTGTGGATTTCTGTCTTGCTCTGAAACCATTCTGGTTGAAATGTACTAGAGCTTCCCTGTGGTCTAAAAAGTATGGAGCATATCATCTTTAGCCTTTGAAAATGTGGTTTTGATTGCTCAAGTCACATCTATTTCTAGGAGCACTTGGTACCAGGCTCCCAACAATGGCAGAGGGACTGGATACCCAATAACTTGAATGCTGCCGATTGGAAAGCCAAACTATAAATGGAAAGGTGTAGTATGAAATCCTGCCCAAACAGCCTTCAGAATTTAACCTCCCACTGAGCAGTGTGAAGGATGAATTGCGCTGGCTGTTTTAGGGGGTAACACTGCCTGTCTAATAGCTATTTCAAAACCTTTCGCCTTTGACTGGTATGGAGTCTTTGTTGTTTAAAAAAACCAGAAGGAAGCTAACAGTAGGGAGAAAATAAAATAAAGAACAATGATTTTTCTCTTAAGCTTTTTGCTAATCACAGTAGGGATTTTATATATGTATCTGTATGTCCACCTAGTTATTATCTACGTGAATTTCAAACTTTTATTTCTATTTATCTCTACAAAAGCATAATGGTTTTCTCATGCTACCCTTCTGTTTATTTAAATATATGCATTTCATTACTTCTGACTTTCCTGATCTTTAAAATCTTAATTTTGAAAGAAATAGCATTTCTATTGGGATTTGACTTCTCTATTCTTGTGAAGAAACATCCGTTTTTGATGTATTGTACCAGGATTTCCCGCACTTGACCTCTCACAGATGGTCAGCCTCTGTTAGTGTGGCTCTCACGGTGATTGTGAAAATCCTGTCTGCTGAAGCTCCAGACATTCTGATTCATTAGATTGCAGATGAAGCCAAGGAATCGGACTTCTATTTAACATCCCAGAGTGTCTTTGGACCCCTTTTGAGAAACACTGCTTTTCGCTACAGAAGCATGTTTAAAATAAGGGAAGCCTGGGTATGCAGCAGAGCTGGTGCCCACGCTGGCCTAAGTCTATGAGGTAAAGCCTCATTAGAGCATTGCACTGGCTGCTCATTTTTGCTTCCTCTCTTTCCCAGCGTCCTCCTACACATACAACAGGTCCAGGTTGAAATGTCATTCTTTTTGTTCAACTACTCCTATTGGAAACATTTCCTCTCTGTCTCTGGATAGTCTATTGTAAGACCAAAACATAAATCTAAATATTCACTTAATAACTTAAAATATGAGAATGTTAAACGTTTGAGTCTTCAGCCTGTTAGTAATTTCTGTGCCATAAGTGATGTCGAGTTTCCATTGTTATCTACTTTGAGAGACCTATCACAGAGCTGTCACATCCCAGCCTTGCGTTTTGCCAAACTTTATTTAGAAATATTCTAAATGGATGAATATCTCCATGGCAAATTAAGTCTATATGTTTGTAGCATCCCAAGCCATCACCCAGTATAATTTAAGTCCCCCGACCGCCATGCTGTGGTAATTAGTTTTGCGGGATGGTTCCCACATACTCACCATCTCGTTTTGGAAAATGCTCTGGGACCTTGCTCTTGGGAGACACCTGGGGACCTCAGATGATCTAAAACAAAGGTGCCAGTTGCAACAGTACAGGAGCACTCTCTGTATTCTTGCTATTGTTATCTATGAGAGTTAATTGTTTCCAGGTGCATCTTGAAGCACTGATTAAAACAGCCCCATATGGGTTGTAATTGATTAACTGGAACGGCATCTTCAACCTCTGTATCCTGCCAGCAATCGGAACCAACCGGCATGCTGCAGTCACTCACACACTCTGGGGTTTCGGGAGACTTTGAAAAGGGGGCCTTTCCCCAGGTGATCATCTAAAATAAAGCTTCAAACCATCAGGTAAACAAGATGTCATGAATAATCTGATTGCCCTGGAGTTACACCAGAAGAGAGAGTTACTGGGGAGGGGAGTAATGAGAGTCCCTGGATACGCTGCGGGTGAGTTGCTGTTGGATTGTTGTTTGTTTTGCGTAGTTAACTGGAAGAGTCTTGGCTCAGTGGTTGCTCAGCTGAAACTTCTTGGTAATGATGAGATTTGGAAGATTTATGTTGAATTTGAGAAATTGAACCATAAGTCACCCATGAGTATTTCCTTTTTATCACCGTAGAAGACTATATTTGTCAGAATAAGGAGCATGAGCTGCTGTAAGATCAACCTCCACATCTTAAATCAAGGGTGAGTCCTCACTCCTATGAGTTTGGTGCTAGCAGGGCAGTGTCCCTGAGAACTCTAAAAGTTTGCTCAGGAAACCTGGCCCCGTGTAGCCTGTGATGCTGCCACCTTAAAAATGGCTGCCATTAATGCAGAAGGAGCGGAGATTGAGGGCATTCTGTGAGCTCTTTTCTGGCCAGGCCTGGAAGGGACCTGCATCACACTGCCCATAACACATGTGTGGGGGTTGTTATGTGTTGAGTGGGACTTGTTTCCACAACATGCAGGCAAGATGTTCAATCTAATTATGGCATCTGAGAGGTGAGTCTGATGGGAAGTGTTTAGGTCATTGGAGGCATGCCCTTGGGGGGTGGTTCTTTTATTTGGTTTTAAGATTTTTGTTTTATTCATTTGAAAGGCAGAGTTACAGAGAAAGGTAGAGACAGAGACAGAGAGGTCTTCTACCTGCTGATTCACTCCCCAGATAGCCTCAACGACCAGGGCTGGTCCGAATCCAGGAGCCTGGAGCTTCTTTTAGGTCTTCAATGTGAGTGCAGGGACCCAAGCTCTTGGTCCATCCTCCACTACTTCCCAGGCACATTAGCAGGGAGCTGGATCAGAAGTGGAACAGCTGGGACTTGAACTGGTACCCATACAGGATGTCAGTGCTGCAGGCAGGGACTTTAACCTGCTGGTTAAAAGTTCTTGAGACCGAGTTGGTTATAATCTTGGAGTTCAAGTTCAGCCTAGTGTGTTCTCTTCCACTTCCCCTCTGCCTCTCCTTCTGCCTCTGTTTTCTGGCTCACTTGATGACCATTTCTTTCTTTCCCAAGAAGCTCCTCTCTGATATTTTAGTTAAAGTAACCAGAAACAGACTACTACAGGGAGCCACTCTAGTTCAAGAGAGGCTGGGGAATGTGGCCTTCCTGGGTGCTGTCTCAGAATTGGTGAGATTGAGACTATGAGTCTGACAGTAATCCCCAGGGAGACACGTCTCCTAGGTGAGGCTGTGCTTTAACAGAAAACAAAGGAATCCAGTTTGGAGTAAGGAGTTGGTACTGCTGTGAGATGTTGGATAAGTTTATAAAATGGAAGTAATATTCACATTTTAGTTCATAGGGTTGGTGTGATCATTAAATGACAATGTTCAGAAATGGCTTATATGTGCCCAATATATGTTCAAAATTTTCCCTATTTTTATTATTATGGTTGGAAGTTGTGCATTTCCCCAGTGAACTGAGAGAAATGGCTTTATATGTTCAGTGGTTTCCAACCCTGACTACACAGCAGAGTCATCAGTGAGATTTTGGTAAAGTACCCACAGGGGAGGGTAATCCCCTAGATGTGTTGAATACAAACCTTCTCCCATCTGCATGCAAGCCAAACTTCTGCACAGCTGGGATGAAGAACCACCTGTTTATGCCTTGCATAAGATGACCAAAGGGATTCCAAAGGCTCAAATACATATTTGACAAGGGACCAGTCTAATGTAAGTATGAGGGCAGATGATGGAAGGAGACTGGAGAATTTCATATCTGAGTGTCTAGTTTCCAGCACTATACATCACCCACAGATATTTAGGAAAATCATTCAAAATGGTTCTGGTCAGAAATCTGCATGCGCTGACGTGGTCTCTCCCAGTGGTGGCTTCTCAGATTCCCATCAACACTTCACTGTAGTTCTTTTTCCAGCCCTATCTCTTGATCCAACCTCATCTGGTCTGAAGCGTCTGCCCAGGAGATATGTAGGTATTTGGAGAGAATTAACAACTCTAAGAAAGAGGGAAAATGAAGTCTTCCTCTCCTCTGTAGGATGGTGAAATTAAGCCCCATGCTGTGGTTCTGAGGAGTCCCCTCTCAGGAGATATAACAAACCTCACGTCTCCAAAGGCTCCCAAGCCCGGGGTGGGATGCTCGCGGTTTTCCTTTTCCTTTCCTCCTCCTCAATTCCTCTGGACAGGAAGCCCCAAGAGCAACTCAGCAGTGAAACTGCCAGAAGGTGCAAATCAGGGTAGACTTAGTTGGGCTGCAGTGACAAACAACTCTAGAATCGCAGCAGTTTCTTGCAGCCAAGCGCTATTTCTGTCTGTTGTTATGAGTCTCTGAGTTTGGTGGGAGCTGTCTCCAGGACACAGGCTGAGAGATCTTTCACTGGAGAGAAAGTCGCATGATTCTGGCCGGGAAATGCTGGGCATGTCCGGGGTAGGCATTACGGCTCAGTGAGCATCAACACCTTGGCCTGTACCAATCCCATAACCGCTTCCTCCACTCCTCATGAGCGGGTTGGACAGTTAGGTCTTGTGAGTGCCTGGAGTGAGAGAACTGGATACAGGTGAGGAGAATGATTGGCTTGGCTACCCCAGAGATGCAAATATCAAAACCATGTCTGAATTCGAAACAGCTTCCTAAGAACATATTAACTCAGAAAAAACCCACGGCTGTCACAGGTGATTATGTCAAGGAAAAGCCTCCCACCTCAAAGGTTCACTGAAAAATTACTTAAACATTAGCTTCTGGGGAGGAATTTGTTTTGTAATGTTTACGTAATTGGGTGAACAGAGAAATTACTAATGATGGCTTATTCTTTGGCTGATAGGTGAATTCATAAAAATTTTTGTCTCTTTTCTATCTAAATAGGTAGATCTTTCTTACTTTTAATAACAAATGAGTGGACTTTTTTACTTTAGGATATTGGATAGTTTCTCTGCTCCAGGCTGGTGGGCACAGGTCAGCATTTTTCATTCTGTGTCGTTACTGCCTACCCAGCTATGCCTGGCACAGACTAGTCAATTGAGTTGTATTGACTGGAATAAACGCAGAATGGTGAATGAGCTTGAGAAAGGAGTAAGCGTGGGTTTTATAACGCTTAGGATATCTCCCAAGTGTTCCTGAAGAAGTGAAAATCTCAGAACAAAATTAATTTCCAGTGATTTTCATTTAAGAAATGTGACATTTCTCGTAGTATTCCAGGGTTTTTGAGATGATCCAATCCTCAGGATCCCACCGAAAACTGGAATGGAGATCGCGTTACGTCTTTGCTGAGACTGTTGTCAATCAAACACCTGTGCGCATGTTGGCATGTTATGTAATAGGGTGTAATAGTAGGTCCTGATTAGTAGTATTTTCTAGGCTGTCACTTTAACTAATTGGAACTATTTTGGGGATTGTCTGTTGATGACAATCTATTTTACCAATTATTTGAAAAGTTCTGTCTAAAATCAATGTATTTCTCAAAGAGAAGGAGCAAGAAATTTCCTTAAGTCTTTCAGGCTGAATATCAAGATGCTAGAATATGGGTTAACTGGAACCCTGTCCAACATCCAACTTGCTAGCTAAATTAAACAAGTGAAATAAATTTCATTCAAACGATTTCTTTTTCAAAAGTTCATTTCCTTTTGCTTTCCTTGTCTTTAGGGATATGCTGTACCTTTTTATATTCTATGGTTTCCTTCCCTCTTTTCCTGGAGCATGGTGCACATACAGTTCCCCCAGCACTTTTTCAGCCTAATGACTTTTTTCCTTCTAAGCACTGGAGTTGTCATGGCCTTTGTTTAAATATGAGGGACAATTACCCAGTGTCACTGAAGGTGGCCAGTTGAGCTTTTCCTCTTTGCTGTGGCTCAGTGCAGTCAAGCCTGAACGGGAGCCCCATTAGTCCTTGTGTCCATTGACACAGAGAGAGTGGATTTCACAGAAGCCAGTTCTTTCATACCTTGTCATTGTTCCCTGACCATAGGCTGTCCTGAGGTTCAAAATAACTGGCTCTTTCAAGAAGAGAATGCCTGTATCAACAGAACACAGGGCAAAGGTATGCAGCAAAACTACATTTGTAACCATCCTAACACTGAGGGGAAAAAAACCTGCAAAAATATAGAAACGAGATGGCTCATTCCTTGTTTCATGCTGGAGATTCTGTGCGTTGTGTAGTTGGGGAGAGTCAAATGTCAAGCTCGCTTTTTAATTACCAGCTGCTAGAAGCCAGTGGAAAATCACAGCTTTGATGTTTAAAATGATGGAGAAAAAGATTGTAGAAGCTTATAAAATAGGCGCCTGAGTTTAACATGGACCAGCCAGGAGCAAGACTTGAAGTCCTCTCACTGAGGAAAATGAACGAAAGCACACTTGCCTTTTGAGGCACCAAATAAAAGAAACCTATAAAATTTGTGTGGCACAGTGTCCCAGAAATCAATTATGTAATTTTGTACAATCATATCAGGTAGAGTATCAACCCATTACTGCAACTTGGAGCTTTCAAACCTAATGGAGACTATTTGACATTCCCAGGCGAGCTGCCAAAGGCCCAGTTCCAATTGCCAACATGACAATTATTGACACAGACATGTGCAGGCAGGGAAGGGTTTTCAAGGAAATAATGTCAATAATTTTCTGCTGTGTTTTAAGCTAAAAATCAGTAGAAGGTGAGTGACTAGAATCCTTATGGAATCCATATCTATAAACTCATTGAGTCTTGGAAAAGAAATCTTTACGGTGCAGGACAATGATGGGCAGTCATGGGGGAAGGGGCTATCCACCTGAAATCCAATCCTGTTGCAAATAGAGAGCTACAGTGGACTGCTGGAGGCACTCAGAGTTCTACTAGTTGACTACCGCTGGGTAGCAAAGATCCCACCCTTCTCGTTCCATTTTGTCCCATCTGTTCTCCTTACCTTGGAGGAGTGATCTTTGAAACTCTGTTTATCTAGCTACTATCTGCTGCAGAGCCCTCCACAGGGGCCTTATCTTTGCTCCTCAGCGTGCATCCTGATGTTTAAACCTGTTATTGCTTTATCAGGTCTTACCTTTCTTCCAGGAGATCCACTTTATTAGCTTCCACAGATGAATAGGAACATGCAGTAATTGTCCTTCCATGAATCGTCTGGCTTCTTTCATTTAACATCATGCCTTCCATGATTGTTGCAAGTGATAGGGTTGTGTTTTCTGATTCATTGCACCTTATATGTGTGTGTGGAATTATCATAGTGCAGGCCATAAGCATGCACAAATATTGTGTGGCAATTACAACTAAAAAAATTGTAACTTTCTGTGCTCCCAAGAAATCCCTCTCAACATTCAGACTGTTTGCCTGAATCCCTCCCAACCCTTATGTGCTTAATCCTCCTTCCAGGATGTCCTCCTGTCCTGAGATCTCCTCTCTGCTCAATTTGCCATTCTAATTCTGCTCATCTTTTTGAGGTCATGCTTGAATCTGGTTGCTGCACATCATTTATATGAGCTCTTGTTTACTGAGGGTCCATTAAGGCCAAGGACTGCAGTAAGGATGATTTATATCCATCTTTCTCTGATAGGTGCATAAATAAACTGATGCATGCAAAAACAGGAAATTGTTGGCTGCCCACAGATACAGTGTGCTTCTTATTGTGCAGTTGAGTTAATTTTTTTCTTAGAGAAAAACATTGAATAAACACATCTGGTAGATATTACTGTGCCCATTTTACAGGTAAAGAACTGTTCAAAGGGTTGAATTTCTTAGGCAAATTTGTTCACATCATCAAATAGAGATTCAAATACAGGCTTCTTTGAGTCTGGAACCCAAGAGAATTTGTGTTGTTTTCTGTATTTGCAGCATCCAGTGCTCTCTTTTTTCTGAAGTTCCCAATACTTACGTAGTAGCAGCAATAGCAACAAAGCAATGATAACAGCTGAAATTTCCCAAGCACTGACCTGACATTTGCTTACTGCTAACTCTTCATGTATGTTGCTCACTCAGTTCTCATCTCCCAACAACTCCTAGATGGCTGTCTGTTTTTAAAATGGGGAAACTGAGTCACAGCAGAATTGACCAGTTTCCCAAAGCCCCCTAGCTAGTAAGAGATGAACCTCAGAGCTTGCGCTCTGAACCTGATACTCTTTAGACCACAAATCAATTCTGCTTTGCAGAGGTTTCCCCATCTTCCTGCTTCCCCAGTGAGAGGACGGCCACTGCTTCTTCCGTGGGCCCCCAGTCACAGGTTATGGGGTAAAAACCTTCCTGGGCACACACATCATCTTCCTCCTGAGGCTGGCTTTGGATACTTGGGCTTGTGACGTGCATGTGGTGACCTGGGCTCAAAAGGCTGCAGTTTTCTTCAGTGTGGACCCAGGATACAAGTGTTATCTTGTGCTTGGTTATGGAGAGCACAGTTGGGGGAATAGAGTGATAGGATTCACACAGTGCTTTTCCATTCCCTAGAGCTTCAGGAGAGTTAGCTTCAGCCAAACATGATGCGGAAGATCAATGAGGCTTAGGTGAAAATGAGACATCACTTTCCACCAACTGTGTGGTCAATCTAGTAAGCTGAGGCCCATTGGAGGCAGGGTTGTGTGGTGTGATGAGTGGTGAGACTTGATAAAACTTTACTAAGAGTTTGGGAGAGCTAGTTTTGCAAAGACTCACCACTCTGCACACTCTTCCAAACAATAAAGCAGTGCTACCTCTTCTTATGCTTGGTGGAAGGAGAAGTTAGATGAAGTTTGCTTCTGCTCTCAGGCATGACTGTGTGGGTCATGCGGGGAGGGGACCACCTGTGCATCCTTGAGGGCCATGCTTTCTCTGATGACCGATTTCCTTTACTGAGACAACCATATGATGAATTCATGTCCTCGCGTGATGATTGGCTTTCAGAGATTGGAAAAGATACTGTTTTCTGTATTCTGCGGAAAACTGGAGAACAATAGAACTCATCTATTTTACCATTTATTTGGGCTTTGAGGACACTTAGAGCCCAGTTTTGTGCTTGACTCAGATATTCAGACTTAGCCTAGGTTGTTGCTACATCTGCGTGTCTTTCGTAGATTGGTGAATACATTGGCACATGTAAGAAGGGAGTTGCTTTCTGCCCACAGTGTGCTTCACGTTGTGTAACTACACCACTGGTTTTGTTTCTTCAAAGAAAAGAGTAAGCTTTGATTGCTTGGGTGCCAGGATCTTTCTCCCAAGATTTCCAGGACAGAAAAAGTACGGAAGCCATTCTTGGAATGGTTTTGTTGAATCATACTTGGATTTTTCTTGTATGTTTTATAAGCTTTAAGGTAAGTTTAAATTAGATCTAGGGATCCATGTGTGGTGGGGATTCCAGCCTGAGACAAATTTGGGCTTTGGGTCTCTCCACCCCTGCCCATGGGTTGGTGGGTGCCCTTGTGGGTGCCCTCCAGAGCTTGCACACAACCACAGCGAAGTTGCTGGGCCAATCCCCTCACCTATAGAGTAAGAAATCTGGACCGATTGTTCTTTAGGAACCCATCTAACTCAACAAATTCCAAGATGATGTTATTTGGAGCAAGCTAGGGTATGAGGATGTTAGAGATGAAACAAGGGAACATGTTCATCAGCTCCGACTGAGCGAGTAGAGCGCCACAGACTGGGGCTTACATGGCAAACATGTCTTCCTCCTGGTTCTGCAGTCTGAGAAATGCAAAAGCAAGGCCCCAGCAGGTCTAGGGGCTGGGGAGAGGCCTGCTCCTGGTTTGCAGGTCACCTCATCTCATTGAGTCCTCACATGGCCTAGAGAGACAAATCCTCTCTCCAATATCTTTGCTTTAGAAGGACGTGCACCCCACCATGAGTGTTCCAATGGCTTCACCTTCATACACCATGATTTGGGGATAGGGGAGAGGCTTGGATTTCAATGAGTGAATTTGGGGGGACACAGATGTTCAGTCCATGACAGGGAACAGCAAAAGCAGATGGGAAACCTGGCTCCTAAAGTGTAGGGGCAGAGAAAGGACTGGGGTGTGAGTCTTTGAGTCACCACTTGATCCATTGAATCTGGGACAGGTCACTTAAGCACTCTGTATCCAGCCTTCTCAAACTCAGGTTCCAAGTTCTGTCTTTGCTTCAGATACTTGGAGTGAGCATGAGTGTGTGCAACCCTCCAGGTACGTAGGTCCTCAGCAAGTGGTGGGTGTTTTTTGACTGACAACACGACCTTGGCTTTCCCAGCCACACGATTCTTTGTTGATTCTGGACCCACTTAGCTGATAGAAAAGAGAGAGGAAAGGGTGGGCCTTCTTCGAGTCAGAACATCTGGGTTTGGGAATTCCTCTCTCACTTGTTGAGGAGTTAGGCAATAGTCCAGGGCCTTTCCTCATCTGTGAAACTTAAAATCTTCATTTTTTTTTTTTTGCTAATTCTTATGACTCTAAAATCTGTCAGCTACTGACTCCCCAGAAGGTAGGAACTTAAAAAAAAAAAAACTTTTTACTTTTTGCCTTTTGAACATAGCAGGTGCACACAAACTCTGGGTGAATGACCAGTGAGATGGCTCCGGTAATTTGATTCTCTCCTCCTCAGGAGAGTCAGGAAACCTCCCAAGGAAGCCAGGCACGCAAAGCTTTAATTCTCTGAGTGCTGAACCATCTGAGTCATGCTGTTTCAGAGATCCGGGCTGGTGGCCTAAACTGATAACGAATTCTTTCCATTAAGAAATTGCAGTGCAGACGATGCCGACGCCGCCAGCATGATTGGGTCTGCTCCTAAAATGATTGCAGCCAGCTTGGGCCTCTGAACAAAAGCACAGCACACCCCAGTGATGAGAGCAGCCCACTTAGGAACTGGACATGTGTACAGTTAGACATCCCTAATTCAAGTTCAGAAACCAGGTTTGCTGTGTGATTTTTAAAGTAAATATGCATCTGTCAGTGCCTCCCCTTCAGGGGAGCCTGGCTGTTGCGAACACTCTGTGGCTGTGCTTCAGTTGCTGTTCCCAATCCAACAGGTACTCACCATGCTGCCCTGTACCTTCCTGGCTCGCAAGGATGAGTTGGATGAGACGGAACCTGAGATGGCTGCTTTCTCCTTCCCTGCTTTTGGGCAATAAGACTGCCAAGCTCCAGTGAGGAGACAGAAGCTGAAGATGATGAGAAGGGGCTTCTGGAGGGGAGGTGGTGGGAAAGGTAGAAAGAGAGGAGGGAAAAGGATCACACATGGCACCCTTTCAAGGGTTTCTTTCTAGAAGCCATCCTTCCCTTCTTTTCTCCTCTAGAGCAATTTTCCAACTGTCCTATTGGCTGCCTGTGCAGTTTATTTCTTTTTTATTACCTAGAAATCTTTTATTTAAGGTGTACAAACTTCATGCTTTTCATATATACAAATTTAGGAGCATAGTGATTTTTCCCACCCTACCCTCCCTACCACCCACGCTCCTACCCTTCTCTCTCCTCCCTTGCCTATTCCCATTCTTATTTTTTGCAAAGATATATTTTCAATTAACTTTATAAACATAAAATTAACCCTACACTAAGTAAAGAGTTCAAAAAATAGTGTGGAGAAAAAAAAGAAAAAAAAAAACTGTTCCTCAACAGTCAAGAATAGGGCTGTTCAAAATCATCGCATCACAAAGTGTCAATTTCACTTCTATAGATCACCTTTTAGATACTCTATTAGTCACCACAATCAGGAAAAACATGGTATCTGTCTTTTTGGGACTGGCTTATCTCACTAAGTGTAATGATTCCTAGTTGCATCCATTTTGTTGCAAAAGACAGGATTTCATTTTTTTCAGCTGGGTAGTACTCCATAGTGTATGTGTGTGTATATATATATATATCAATTTGTTTATCCAGTCGTCAGTTGATGGACATCTGAGCTGGTTCTATATCTTAGCTGTTGTGAATTGAGCTGCAATGAGCATGGGGGTACAGATCACTCTTTCATCTGCTGATTTCATTGAGGATGGATGAGAAGAAGGAGGCTGTCCCCACAGCATCCTGTGCCTCGATGGTCTTATTTTCTCCTGGTACAGGACACTGTCCTGTCATGAGCCTGGGCCTCAACAAGGACTCTAGCATTCTGTGAGTTCCTGTCACGTGAATGGAGAGAGACCATAGCATGGGCAGAGTTTCAGGTCTCTGGTTGTTTGTTTCGGTTTTTTTGTTGTTGTTGTTGTTCTTAAGATCATTGGGGGAAAAAGCACCTTCAGGGTTTCATCCGAAGCAGAGAATTGTTGCTGTTGACTTTCATCCACTTCCTAAGCACTGCATTCCTTTCAGGCCTCATCAAAGGCAGAATCCTTCATTCAGAATCTTTTTCATCACTTTAAATAGTCCCCCCGCCTTTGTGGAAGTTTTCTGCCTCGGGAGAGGCGAGGTCAAATCTGCTCCCAGAGCGGAAATGAAACGGGGGAGGAGACTCAGCTGTGACCTTTGTGCTCATACCCTGGTAGGCAGTGGCCAGGTCTTTATGCTTTTTCAAGAGACCTGCAGTTTAGCTATCCTGCTTTCTGAAGATGCATCTGGGGAAAAAAAAAAGAAACAAAAAAAAACCCACTATTTTTTTTTAAGCAGACAATGTGGAGGGAGAAATCGGCACACACACACACACACACACACACACACATATATACACACACATATATATCACACATATATATACACACACGTATATATGTATATATACATATATATATATATATATATAAATACATATAATGATTTCCAAATTGTTGCTGAGTCTGCCTGGCTCCATTGTATAAGTGTAGCAGCAGGTCTAACAAAGCTGAAGATTTAAGGCAATTTTGACACCTGAAGGCAGAACTGCACAGATTTTTAAACCCAAAGAGGATTCAGCCTGCTCACTTACTACCTTGCACATCTTCAAAAGGACGGTGTCTCTTTTTTAATCTTTGGGCTTTGCTGTGAAGCCATGGGACGTTATTGACTTTATGGGCAGTTTAAGTATACAATCAGGCAGAAAAGAGACATGCGTGCTCTCAGGGGCTGCGAGTTCAAATCCTCATCTCTGTGTGGCACTCCTCCCCCCGCTCAGACAGAATTGAAAAGGGCAGAACAAACAGCGAGGGGTGGTCGTACATTTAAATGGGGTCTCTCCTGTTGAATGCCCGGCACCTGAAGCTGGCCAGCTACAGCCAGGCTCCATTCTCATTTCTGTTGTTGGTTTTTAATCTGACAGCTCCCAGGGTTCTGTTCGATGGTGAGCTCGGAAATGCCATGCTTGCTTGTAGCCCCTGTGAGCTAAAATAATGAACAAGCAATTAAATCTCATGCTTGAGGGCCTGAGCTGATTGCTTGCAGGAGAGGGGCCTGGCCTGCCTTGCTCACTGCACGCGGGGCACAGGGCCTGGATGTGTTTCCTGCAGGGGAGATGCCTTGACTGCCAACCTGTGCAGGCTGGGGGTCTGTGGGGGAGCTGGGGTGCTCAAGGCAGGCAGAGAGTCTGGAGCATGGGTGCCCAATGGCATCATCCTCACACGGTTTTGTGTGGATGGTGGCTTATTAGCAAAAGATGATCAGTGGTGACTACTTTTTCTTCTTTTTAAATAATATCCTTTGATGAATTAATGTGTACTATAGGCATTTTAAAAATAGATAACCTTGATTTTGGCTAAAGACTGGATTTTGTTTGCCTTTTTGCTGTGAGGTTGAGTTTGGTTTTTCTGAGTTTCCACAGGAGCTGTTCAATTGTGTAGAGGGCATGTTGGGGACAGTGGCAACGTCCCCATGTCATACGGCTAGTAAACAATAGGGCGAGAAAGGGATCCTAATAACTTGACTCAGGAACAGTGGCTGTTAACCACCCTGCCAGCCTATCTACTTCAGTGTCCATTAATTAAAGATGTAAAACATGATTTCATAAATAATTTCTTTATTTCAGTAGATTATATATATAGTCTTGCCTCCGGGAATTCAAGGATAAGCAATACAAGCTTTGGTGTTATTTCCTGCCCTTCTGGGTCATCCCATCTAGCACAGGAGGCAGCCATTGGTGAAGAGAAGCTTATCATACAGCAGCAAACGTGATCAGTGCTGTGGAAGGAAATCATGTGGTGAGCCAAGAATGTCTGAAAGAAGGGTCTAAACAGGTTTTCAGGGTCATGGAATACCATCAGAAGATGCGAACTTGAACCGAGGTCTGAAGGAGGCCAGAAGTCTAGGGTAAGGAAGGTGCTGGGCGATGGGGCTGGTTGGGTAGGCAGGTCTGGATCAGGTGGGGCCATCAGTTCTCATGAAAGATTCTACTTCAGAGCCAAAGGGAATGCAGAGCCGTGAGAAAGCTTAAGCAGGGGTTGATACCACGGCACTGGCGTGTTGGGCAGGGCAGGATGTGGTGGCTTAGGAGACGTACTTGTGACTTAAGCATGAAGACACAGCTCTGAAGGCATGGTTTTGCCTTTTGTAGGAGACAGAATGAATGGGACTGGTAAGTGGTTGGAGTTGGGGATATAGGAAAGAGTTCAAGGATGACTAATTGGCTTTGGGCTTGCACACTTGGGTGAGTTCACTCTCTCTTCCATGTATAGACCATGCAGAAGACTACACAATATGAGGGAAAATGTGACTTTCCCTTAGGCCTGTTGCATAGGAGATACCCACAAAGGGAGGTATCATGTAAATGCACTTGTATAAAGATCTGAAAATCAAAGGAGAGACTGGGGTCTTCTGCAGATTACAGCTGCAGGGAGGGCAGAGCAGTGAAGGCGTTGCTTGGACAGCCTGTGTCCAGCATCTGAAATTCTTGGGTTCAAGTCCTGGGTCTGCTTCCGATTGCATCTTCCTGCTAATGCATTCGTGGGAGGCAGCAGGTGATGGCTCAAGTACGTGGGTCCCTGGATTTAGTTCCCAGATCCTGGCTTTGGCATGGCCCAGCCTCAGCTGTTGAGAGCATTTGGGGAGTGAACCAGTGGATGGATGATCTCTCTCTGACTCTCTGCATTTCAAAGAAAAATTAAACGAAAATGGGATTCACCAGTGTGGCTGAGATGTCTTAGAGAGGGGCTGTTAAATGGAAATGACAGAGTGTTGGACCCAAATGTCAGAGTCCAGGATGGACAGGACTTGGAGAGCAGGGTGAGAGGAGGCCAGAGCTGCAGAAAACCCTAGAGGTGTGGGCAGCTAGGGGAGGGCGAGACAGGAGAGCAGGAGGGGGCGGTGAGGAGTGCTGCTAAGCCCGTCACTCCTCCCTACCCACCCTCAGAAACACACATGAACCAGGGCTTATTACTATCTTTAGCCAATGGATATGGGAACCGAAGCTGCAAGAACTTAAAGGATTGGTGCCAAGTCACATAGCAGAGCAGCATTTGAAGTGGTTTTTCTAGCGTTCAATCTCCAGTGTCTGCCCCCATCTCTCTAGAGCTTTATTTCTTCCACGTTCAAGTTAATTTTCTTTTTTTTTTTTTTTTTTGTTTCTAGAAGAAGAACAACATAATGATATTTTGGTTTGTTAAAGCACCGTGATGAGAAAAAGAATGACAACAGACATTCAATGTGAGGCTTATAAAATGATTAAAGGTTTTGAATGTATGATAAATAGGCTTTTAAAACCCGTGTATCTGACCCCTTATTAGACTGTTTATTTCAAAAATGACAGTGCAGCTAAAACGATTGCTGAGGGACTGCATATGTCTTCTGCCTCAATTACTTTCAGAGCCAATTTAGCAAGATGATTTTTCTGAAGTTAGTCAATGACATTCAAAACCAGATAGGTAAAAGAAAGACCAATCATGGTAGATGCATGTAGAATATTACATCAGGGACTCAGAGAATAAAATGAACTGAGGATTTTCATTTTCCCCCTCTTTAAGAAGATCAGAAGTTGAGGCCAAACGGGAGAGTCAATGTTGACTTTCGAAGTTATCCTAAGCATATTGTATGGAAACTCACTACCCCCAAATCATATGGCCATGGACTGAAGTGGGATTGACTACACGGGTTTTAAGTACTCTGATGTTCATGGTGGTGTTGATGATGAGAAGTTGGAGAGCATAGGTACTTAAAATTTGTTGGCTGAAAATTAATACATGGACTCAGATTGGGAGCTGGGAAGCTCCATCTTGTGTGTCTACAGAGGAGATTGATAGAAAGGGAAATATTTAGCATGTCCATGAGATTAAATCCTGGAAACACACAGAGCCTGAAGAGTAAGGAGAAAGGGACAGGCCCCTCACTGGGTGAGCCGGCTCTTTGGGCTGGTCCTATGATGCTCTGTCCTTGCTCCACGGTCTCTCCCAGTCTGACGCTTGGGTTTCCTCAGAAGAATGCAGACTTCTTGTGTCTTCTTCATCCTTGTGCCCTGTTACGTAATTCAGCCCGTCGTGGATGTTTGTTGGACACATGCTCATTAGAAGACTTAACAAGCGAGCAGATGCCAGCAGAGTGTTAGGAAGGAGGTCAGGGAGAAGGAAGGAAGACAACTGTCATCTATGTGCCAGGAGAAAGAGAAGCCAAGAGGAGTGTGTGTTGGTGAATGCCCAGGGAAGAGTCACTGGTGGGTTGAATGACAGTCTGTGATCTGGGTAACTGACAGAAGGAATCACACTCTTCAAAACTGAAAGAAATGAGGTCCACTAAAAGCGGTTCAGATGGAAAGAGCAATTCCACCATGGATCCCACAAAAACAGAGGTGGGTGCCAGGAACGAGACCTGCACAGACATGCAGGAGCCAACCCTCAGGAGGCAAAGTCTGTCCCAAGGCTGATTTAACGGGCGAGATTGCTTTTCAGTTTAGGAGACACTGTTCTTATAGCTTCATTAATTTTTGTCCTGAGCAGATGAGATCTTTGCGTGGGTAGCAGAAAAGTTGTTTCATGCTTTGAAGCTGCTGCAGTGAGTGGCCGTAAACAAAAACAGACCAGTGATAGCAGACGCCAGGGAGAGGGGGAAAGGCCCCGGCACTAAGGGTGAGGGCTCGGAGATGGGCTCTGCTCCGTCTCATTTTCCTGCGTGAGTCCGAAGAAGGAACGGGTCGTAAGGCCAGCAACTGCTGAGATGAACTCTGCTCAGTGGTGGAGGAGAGACCAGTGGAGCGCGAGGTGATGAGCCTGGTTCTCTGATTTACAACCAGGGCCTTCTCTCCTAATTCATTCCACGGATGTGGACTGCACGGTGCGTGCGGCAGGGCTGAAACTTCTTTGTGAGCTCGCAGAAGACAGGGACTTCTGAAGGTGGCCTCCGGCCGTCCCGAGTTCAGGGACTGCTGAAACATCATTGCTTTTCTCTCTCCTCGTTAGGCCAAGAAGCTCTCCGGTTCAGCAAGCATCAGCTGCCGGGGGCATTAATTAATTTACTAACTAGTTAATTATATTAATTAAAGAGGTCTTATTGTGATTTACTATATTCCATAACATTTCGAGGGTTGAAGGAGTTTATTTATTTTTTAAGTCCTACATAGTTTTTGCAGCTTCATGGTGTAACACGTTAGGTTAAAGTCAGTCAAATAGGGAAAGATGGAGTTCAAAATGGGAATCCTATCTTAAGCCCAGGAACATCAAAGTAGTGGAAACATGCGCTTTTATCTGAATTTCTCTCCGTGAGACTTTGGGAAGTGTTTCTCTAGGTAAAATTTTAACAGATTTTTTTATTCAAGTTTTCAATGTTACAAAATGACGTTGTTTAGATTTTTCTTCAGGGTAGGGGAAGAAGTGAAAGGTAGAACTCATCCATGTGTGCTGAGAAGGGAAGGGCTGGAGGAAAAAGCCAGGCAGCATTCAGGCTGGGATGTGGAGTTAGACGCCTGCGTGTACCTTAACCTCCCCTGGTCTATGAGGGCACAACACACCTGTAACCCATGCAGAATCTTTCATGAAGCTTTTGAAGGTCCCGTGTGTGGAATGAGACTATTTCAAAGGAGTTTCACGATGATAACATGAGATAGCACACGATATCCCCGGCACGACACCCATCCTAGTGCACAGAAATGCTCACTAATATCGACCGTTATTTTTGTTTTCTCATACTATTGACATTTGTAATTAGAATGTCATAGAAGTGCCCATCTTTGTCTCTTTGACTGAGAAGTTTACCACTAAACACTTTCATTTTTCCCTTTGTAAGTGATTTCTCTCAAACGTCTGCTGATTTTACCGATTCTGGTTGGAAACGTGGATAGATCTGATCAAAGATTCTCAGACATCGAATATTATCTGAATAGAAAAAGATTGGATATGACACCTTGGATATCTTAAAGTTCACTGGAGATTAAATATATTAAAACATTTAAAAAGAAATTCATGCTCTTAAGGAATTCATCTTCTGGTGATTTTCTTATTCAAGACATATTTTAAGGTTCCGACTATGTCTATAATTTGCATTTATCTTTAAAGAGACTTTTTTTATTCCTTTGAATAATTTTGAAAAGAGCTTCTTTGGAATGCATCATCCAAGTTTCCTATGTTGTTGAAGTTGTATTTTATGTAATAATTTCTGCGCTGTTTCATGTTAGAATTTCTGTGCTATTCTAACTTACTTTTGCCGTGTTGCTGATTAATTTGCTGCGGATCACCTGTGGCAGCGGATGGAGAAATGGACTTTTACTTCAAGCCTTGAGAACTATGTAGGACATATTTTGGAAATACATTTTTGTTTGCACTTGGGCTGTAGTATAGATTGTCCACATAGATGATCAAGGTCCAGATATTCGTAGTACCTTTTGACAGTTTTTAGTCTGAGTTCTACCCTTAGCTTCAAAAATATGTTGGCATCAACCTGTTTTATTCCCCACCTCTTCCTTTGATTTATTTTCTTCAGTATTTAAACCAGCTTTTACTATTTCATTTAAAAAAAAAGACTGGGTAGAGCACGGTAGGCATTAGGGACTGGAAGATTCCAAATTTGGGGCTTACTGTGTGTAGTTTTTTGCTCTCTGTATGTCTTGGTTTCCCAGTGACTAAACTTGGTATAAATGTTGCTACTTACCCACCTGTCAAGGATGGTGTGAGAATGAGTAATAATATCTGAGCCATATTTTTGCTCCTTAGAAGAAAGGTGCTATATAAATACAAAGTGTTATTTCATTAAAAATACTTGTATGATAACAGCATATGTTAAACTCAATTTCCTTGACCAATTTTATAAATATATTTTGGTGTGACAATATGGCTGTTTTTATAGTTGCTGTGTGTGTATCCTACACTCTGGGTTCTATTTTGTAGCTGGGTGGTGTAACACATCCAATGTTTAAGAAAAATAAAGACGCAGTTCTAGATAGATCATGAAGTTACTGCTAAATGTATTTACCTTTTTTTTTTTTTTTTGGATTTTAATCAAATGTTGGTAAGATATATACTGAATACAGAGGCTGTACTCATTTAATAGGATATCATGAAAGTACAAATCAGGTATATTTTTCCTTTTTAATCTTAGCGCCTTACAAGTGATTTGCAGTCCACATGGCAGAAGCATTGTGTGGTTAACACAACCCCTGAATGTCAGTGTACGCACAGGGGCTGTGGAATCCACACTCAGCCTACATGGAGGACATCACTGCTTGCCTCAGGCCACCATCAGGAAAGTTCTCCTGCTACAGGTGGCTTGGAGTCTCTTACTTCAGGGCAACCTGTCCAGAAGACACAGGGAAAGAGCTCATTATGCACAGGGTGGTCATTTTTTTTTTTAAGATTTATTTGCATTTATTTGAAAGACAGAGGTACAGAGAGAGGTCCAGACAGAGAGAGAGGTCTTCCATCCACTGGTTCATTCCCCAGATGGCTGCAACGGCTGGAGCTGCACCAATCTGAAGCCAGAAGCCAGAAGCTTCCTCTGGGTTTCCCACGTGGGTGCAGGGGCCCAGGACTTGGGCCATCCTCTACTGCTTTCCTAGGACATAGCAGAGAGCTGGATTGGAAGTAGAGCAGCCGGGACTAGAACTGGTGCCCATATGGGATGCAGGTGCTTCAGGCCAGGGCTTTAACCTGCTGCGCCAAAGCGCCGGCCTCAGAGTGGTCATTTTTTAGATATTTAATTTTTTAAAATGCAAAATTGACTTCTAAACTTTTATTTATTTGAGAGGCAGACACAGACACACACACACACACACACAGAGAGAGAGAGAGAGAGAGAGAGAGAGAGAGAGAGAGAGGCAGAGAGAGTTCTCTTACCTGCTGATTCACTCTGTAAATGTTGATAACAAACAGGGCTGGGCAAGGCCAAAGCCAGGACCCAGGATTGAATCCATGTATCCCATCTGGTGGCAGGGATCCAACTACTTGACCCATTATCTGCTGCCTCTTAGGCTGTGTTTGTAGGAGGCTTGATTTGGGAGCAGAGCCAGGACTCAAACCCAGGCAATCTGATATGGGGTGCAGGTGTCTTGAATGCTAGGCTAAATGCCCAGGCAGAGTAGACTTTTTGACGAGTAGTGATAAAGACTTTAGTATGCTCTTTCTCCCATCCTCATTTTTCTCTGCAAATTACTTGACTTTCTACCTTGCACATAAGAGATTTCTCCATTCGTGCCTCTCACCAAATTGTTTTCAACCCTCTGTATTTTTTAGTCTAAAATAATTCAAACTTACTAAATAGTTACTAAGGGAGTACAGAGTGTTCCCATATACTTTTCATCCAGCTTCCCCTAACATTAACATCCTACGTGTATTTAGCAAAACTAAAACCTTAACATTGGTGCAGTACAACTTGCTGAAACTGTTGACTTTGTGTTTACCAAAATTTTCCAGTATACTTTCCCTGTTCCAGAATCCCACTGAGGATATCATAATGCATTTAGCCACACCCTCATTCCCTGCAGTCTATCACAGTTCCTCCATCTCTCATGACATTAAACATTTTGAAGAGTAGTGGTCAGATATCTGGTAGAAAGGCCCCTCAATGTGAGTTTCTCTGAAGTTTTCTTCTACATATGCTGAAGCTATGGATTTGGGGGGAAGAACATCACAGAGCGGGTTTGCTCTTCTCATTGGGTCATATCAGTGGGTGCACAATGTCCACATGACTTAACCTTGATCACTTCATTAAGATAACGCCTGTAGTTTTCTGCGCTGTGAACATACTTCCTTTTTCTTTCTTTAGTCTGTTTAATAAAAGCAGGTCACTAAGCCCACTCATATTCAAGAGGAGGAGCATTAAACTCTATCTCCTGGAGGAAGGGATATCAAAGAATTTTAAAAATGTATTTGATAGAGTTACACAGAGAGAGGGTCAGCCTGAGAGAGATCTTCCATCCACTGGGGTAGATTATTGCAGAGCAACAGACAACAAATACAGGGTGCTTCCGTAGAAAATGTAGACTTGGCTTTGGAACTCAACAGGGGGCAGGGGCTTCAAGGACATGGAGGAGTGAGTTAGGGGAAGTTAGAAGAGCCTTGTAGATGATCTTCATGGAAGTGCAGTGGCCTCTGGGGATGGGGCTTCCAGGAACGTGAGGAAGGTCTGGGTGGTAACTGCACTTGTTACGTGGTGGCAGAAAGTCTAGCAAGATCGTTGCCCATATTATCATGAGGGAAACATGTGCATAAGGAACTGAGTGGCCTGAGACCTCAGCCAGGCTTTGAAGGTGTCTTCTGGGTGCTCTGCTTCTGCTAAAACGTGAGAGTGAAAAGAAAAGGAGGCAGGCCGTGGAAAATACTTTGTCTTGAACATACTCTGCCTGTCCATCTGTGAAGTGATTCTGGAAGTAAGGAGTGGTGTCCAAGCAAAGGACAGGGGAAGGCACAGCAGGGAGAGAGGCGGCAGTGAGAGCAGCCCCTGCTCCTGGTGTCTGAAACAGCAAGGCTGCATCCTGGACACCCCTGCAGCAGGGATGGGGCTCAGCTGTCCTGATGCTGCAGAATGTGGTATGGAGGATAAGGAAGCTAAGAAAATTCACGGGGAGGCCGTGATGACTCAGACAGCTTAGCGATTCCATGGAAGCATTGTTGGTGCTTCTGCCAGGAAGGTGGACAGGACAGCTGGCTTAAGCTGAAAGACAGACCCCTCGCCCCCAGCTTCAGCTAAATGAGGATGCTCGTGGTGTCTGTTTCTCTTCACTTCTCTCCTGACTTGCTAGGGAAGAGCCAAGCCAAGGACGTGCTGGAAGAGACCACACCCTTTTCCTTGCTGCCTGGAATTAATTTTTATCAAATTTTATTCCTAGATAATACTTTCCTGTGGTTTAAAAACCAAAAATGTGTGGTGAACCATCTCCCTCTTCACAACACTTCTTCATCAAGACACACACACACATACAGAAAGAGCGGGGGGGGGGGGAGGGAGAGAGAGAGAGAGAGAGAGAGAGAGAGAGAGAGAGAGATCCCAACCACTGGTTCAGTCCTAAAATCCTCAGAGTGATTTTGAGGCTGAACCTCAGAATTGGGAACTTAATCAAGATCTCCCACATGGCTGATAGGATGTCAGCTGCTTGAGCCATCACAGGTGGTGGCTGCCTCCCAGGGTCTGCAATAGCAGGAAGCTAGAGTCAGGAGCAGAGCCGGCCCTAGCACTGCAAATGTGGGACGCAGGTGTCCCAACTGGCAGTTTACTTGCTAGGCCAAATTCTGATTCTTGAAAAAAGAAATAATTGTAAGTGAAAGTAACCCTGAGGCTCAGGAGTTTGTGTGGGATGTGGTGTGATGGAAGAGAGGAAAGGTGTGGCCTTACGTATTTGAAGGCTTCTTGGTGGAAGAAAATACATGGAGATCAGGGTCAGATGGCTTTCTTTTCAATTTGTACCTGGTGACTCCTGACTGCTTTCCTGCATGGTCTGCTAAGAATGGAACAAATGGGGATTTTTTTTTTTTTTTTTTTGACAGGCAGAGTGGACAGTGAGAGAGACAGAGAGAAAGGTCTTCCTTTGCCGTTGGTTCACCCTCCAGTGGCCGCCGTGGCCAGCACGCTGTGGCCAGCGCACCGCGCTGATCCGAAGGCAGGAACCAGGGGCTTCTCCTGGTCTCCCATGGGGTGCAGGGCCTAAGGACTTGGGCCATCCTCCACTGCACTCCCTGGCCACAGCAGAGAGCTGGCCTGGAAGAGGGGCAACCGGGACAGAATCCGGCGCCCCGACTGGGATCGGGACTAGAACCCGGTGTGCCGGAGCTGCAAGGCGGAGGATTAGCCTATTGAGCCACGGTGCGGCCGCAAATGGGGATTTTAACATCACCAAGGGGAAAATGCATTTCCCAACCACAGCCCAAGGCTGTGCTCAAATTGAGCTTTGAGGTGAGCAGAAACTCAACTCCTCCCAGCCCCCCAATCTCTTTTAAAAAATACATGAACTTCTTTTATGGTGGCCCTTCCTACAATTTATTATGCAATTGATTATCTTAACATAACTGTAAGGCTGTTAAAATGCATCAAGTGAGCGTGGGCTTTTTCCGCCTGTTGAGAATTTCTTGGTGTCCTGATTGATGCTGCCTCTGCTGGTCGTCCCCCCAGCTTCATGCCCTCTGCCAGTCAGCTCCACTGGATCAGTTACTTAGGAGGTCGGTTCGGGTGCTCAGGCAGAGTCAACACCACCTGTCTGCGCAGGAAGCAGTGTAGGGCTGCTGAAATGCTCCTTGGGGCCTGAAACCCAGGTGCCTTCTCCCCTATTTCAACATCATCTCTAGGGCCACATGGGCTCACGTGCATGGCCACGCTCTAGTCAAAGGAGAAAGGGCTAGTCATGACCCCCCCCCCCCCCACCTCACCCCCTGGCCCAGACACGGAGAAAAGATGATCACCTCAGTTCTTTGTCTCACGTGGAAGAAGAATTTCCAAGCAGACAAGGCAAAGAGAAAAGCCAGATGTGCATTTCAAAGGAAGGTTTTTTTAAGTCTGAGACCTCCAGCCAGAGCAGCCTGGAGATGGGCTCCAAGAGAGGCAAATCCGAAGGGGCTGGTGGTAGTGGGGTTTTTAAGCGCAATCTGGGGGAAGAAAAACACTTAGCAGCTTGATATTCAGTTACCAGGCAAGGACAAAACCCATCAAAAGACCTAATTTGTGATCTTTTTACCCTGTCTGGCTTGTTCATGATAAAACGAAAGAGCCGTTAGAAGGGTGCGACACCTAATTTGCTTTACAGTCAACTGGACGCTCAGAAGGCTGGCACCTCCCCCTTGCTCGTCTCATGATAAGATTGGAAATTCCTGAGGAATGGGGCCCACACCTTTGGCCTTGCTAAAGGTAACTTTTGGGAAAATAAGCTTTTTGCACCCCGGTTCCCACAGGGACTGATATCGGACACCTTAAGATTAATATTTTGAGGGTTCTTGCCATATATTTAGATAAAAATTCTAATTCTAAATATCAGCTGCTTATAAATGAAACAGCCAACATGGTACAGTTTAACAATATTTGGAGAGAGAAATACACAGGGAAGTGAAGGCTTTATAAGAGGGAGAAGGGGCTTGGACATTTACGAGACTTTTCCAGGGAGTAGACGAGGGGCTGCAGGGAGAGAGAACATGTGGGCAGGAGAGCACGTGGACCGCACTGCCACCCAGGCATGGGGGCAGTCAAAAGGCCACCCATGCCAGGAGGTGTGAGGATGAACAAGAAAGAGGGCCCAAGTGCTCCAGGCCTTTTGATCACTTCCAGAGGGGAGTGGTTACTGAGCCTGATGGGCAGGTGGGCATACAGGTGAGGGCAGGTAGGGGCGGGAGATCATGAAAGGGAACGGGGTGAAGGCATGGTCTCCAGCTCACAGATCTAATCAACCTAATCCTATCTGCCTGCCCATATCAGGACCGCCCTAACTGCCTGTTCACCCACCTGACTCCTCACAGCACTGCAGGTCTGCATGAATCCTATTGGACAGAATCTAGTCCCATGGCTATTCCGTCAGCTTGCAAAGGGTCCTTTCCCTTCCCTGCTTTTGATGCTCCGCTCAGGAGTTTATTATCTGAAGAAGGGGCAAATAGATACTGGGAGACAATGGGCAACCTTTGCCACACATGATGGCTGTGTTTGCCTGTGTGCAATTAATGAGTTTTAGCTCATCATGGTCATGGGCAGGACCGTGCGCCTTAATCTTCACGTTTGTAATGCTTTCTTGATGAACACTGGAGGGTCATGCATTTCAATGAGCCACAAACCCACTCAATGCCAAGTCACGTTCAGTCTGCATTTCTCTAGCTTTCCCAGGAGGCCTTTCCCCAAGTATCCTACTGCTATCTAGATGCCATATGACTGGGGCCTTCCCCTCCATCAGTACAGGAAAGGAAGTTAGCTGAGCTTGACTTAGTTAGAGTGAAGCTAGATTTTCCTTGAGTGGCTCTGGCTCTGTTTTCTAAGAGCTCACCAACCACCTGTTAAACAATTCTGTCCAGAATTCTTGTTGAGGGAATTCATTTCCACTGTACCCATCTGTAATTTTTGGAATTCATGCTGTTCCCATTTTTGACAGTCAGATGGACTATTCTGAAAGTGCCTATTTTCCAACTTGCGGGTACCTGCACTGTTTTCATTACTTCTCAAAGTTTATAGACACTCAGTGAATCACACATGAACATTCTTTCAATACCAGGATGTATTGACTTGCTTGGGCTGCTAAAAGTAATATCATAGACTGCGTGGCTTAAACAATGGAAATTTCATTTCTCACTGTTCTAGAGGCTGGAAGTCTAAGATCAAGGCACCAGCAGATTTTGCGTCTTCTGAGGACCCCCGCCTTCGCTTACAGATGGCTATGTTCTTGGTGTGTCCTCGTAAGATCTTTTCTCTGTGTGTGTATGTTTGATTATTCCTCTTCAGGTATCCATCTCCCTTTTGTATCTTAAAAAAGATTGATTTATTTGAAGAGTTGAGGGAGAGAGAGAGAGATCTTTGGTCTTCTGGTTCACTCCCCAAATGGCTGCAATGGTCAGGTATGGGCCAGGGAAAAGCCTGGAGCCAAGAACTGTATCGGGGTCTTGCACAAGGGTGGCAGGGGCCCAAGGACTTGAGCCATCTTCAGCTTCCTTCCCAGACACATTAGCAGGGAGCTGGGCTGGAAGTGGAGCAGTTCCCATATGGAATGCCAGCATCCCAGGCTGAAGTTTAACCCCTTGCATCACAAAGCCTCTCCTGTCCAAATCTCCTTATTAGGACACATGCTAACAGTCTCCTTTCTGTTCAATCTCCTCCTTATTAACCCTATCCTCAAATACAGTCATCCCACAGGGACTGGCTTCAGGACTCCACTCAGCCTAGGAAACCATACTCTGCAGATGCTCACGTACCTTATTTAAGGTGATGTGGCACTTGCAGAACCCTTGCACAATGTCTTGCATACTTTAAATCACCTCTAGATTGCTTCATACCATGGATGCCTTGTAAACAGTTGTTACATTGTAGTGTTCAGAAATAATGATAAAAAATTGTACATGTTTGGTACAGAAACAATTAAACATTTTTTTAGACAACTGTGGTTGTTTGAATCCATGGCTGCAGAACCTGCAGATGTGGGGAGGGCTGGCTGTACAGTCACATGCCTGGGTAGTGGGCAGCCACACTCGGGGATCCTGGAGAGTCATGTTCAGGGGCACTGCACAGCCAGATTCTGAGATACTGCACAATCACCCTGGAGTACTGGACAACCACATTCTTAGGTCCTGCACAGCCATATTATGGGATACAGCTTGTCTGGACAGAAAAATTCTGGGATAGTGGATACCTACATTCTGCAGCACTGCAAGTCACTTTCCATGGCACTGGGCAGCCACATTCTGGCATACTGCGGGCTAGGCCTTCAACGTATGACTTTTGTGGAAACACAGTCCAGCTATCACACATAGTATACATATCATCTGGGATTCAAGTCATAAGTTAACGTAAAGGAATCAGGTACTTTGTTATTTCAGGAAATTGGGGCGCACATGGAAGGCAGCAGGATGGCTGAGGGCTTTGCTGACTTGAGAGCTGTTCTGAGTGTACAAGTAAGGTCTCCCTCTCGATCTGCAAGACCCTCATGTCGATCTGTGTGTCCACCACAGCGCAAGAGCTGGGCTAAGGACCCAGCACTTCTCCCACAGGTCACAGCATCTTATCCCCAAGGGAGTCCTAATGGAAGTATCTACACTAGGACCAATGGCAAAGGAGTTCACAGTAACACAGTGTTGCTGGGCTTGGGATGGGAAACCCGATGATAAGAACCCATAAGCCAGGTTGGAGCATGGAGATATGTCTCATCCACGATATTAAGGAAGAGACAGAGAGTGGCACCGGTGGTCTTGGATCAGGCTACTGCTCCAGATGCGTCAGTGGCATAGTTAACAGAACAGGAGAGGTTCAGGGCTGCAGACTGATGTGGGGTGAGGGGAACAGGTGTGGAGCCAAGGGAGGCCCTCCTGCACCTGAGCCTGGATTGATCTCAGCTGCCTCTTGTTCTCACGTCAACCTCAGTGACAATCCCAGTCTCAGTTCCCAACAGAGAAACAACCACGGGGTCAGGTTTGTGACATCACAATAGGAAGAGCCAAATCCCTTCTGAAACCACAGGACTCGCTATGCTGTGGTCCAATTGAGCAAACCTTGAACTTTTCCCTCTCCCTTTTCTTTGCCACATCTCGAACACATGTTTTCTTCCGTGTCCTTCGATTTCTGCCATGAGCCCATTTTTCCAGGAGGTTTTCACCTCTTCCTGGAGACTGAGTGGGAAATCTCACTCATGTGGCACCTCCCCTACTTCACGATCAGGCCCAGTCTACTCATCTGCCTTCCCCAGAAGCACTGCTGAGATAGGCTTTGTCCACCATCAAACCCATGGGAATGATTCATTTGTACGAATGTTAAGTAGGTTAGAAAATTAGGTTTCTGCTTTTTGAAGTGTGCCTACGAGTATACAGCTAGTCTTATGTAAGCTACACTTGTACTGCTGTGGGAAGAATTTTGCAGAATGAGAGAAGCATTCTGAATGACCTGTTTTCAAAACGTTAAATCCAGGAGTGGGTGTTTGGCACAGTAGTTAAACCACCATGTGTGGCACCCCGTGTTGGAGCACTTGAGTTCAAGTTCCACCTTTGCTTCTGATCCAACTTCCTGCTAATGCACACTCTGGGAGGCAGTGGTGTGAACCTGGGAGGTTCACTGCTCCCTGTGTGCGAGCCCTGGACCGAATCCTGGATTCCTGGCTTCAGTCTGGTGTAGCCTGAGCTGCTGCGGGCAACTGGAGAGTGAACCAGTGGATGGAAGCTCAATCTCTCTCTCTCTTTCTGTCTCTCTGCCTTTGAAGTAAAATGGAAATAAATCAACGAAAGTTAAAAGCAGCTTAATCCAAAGCCTGGGTTTTGAGCCATTATTTCTGGATATTGTTAAAAAGTAATTACTATGTTTTAAAAATTATTATGAAGAGTTGTACATATTTGGCTCTAGTGTGACATTTTACCACATGTATGTAATGTGTGTACTGATCAAATCAGGGTAATTAACATTTCCCCTTCTCTGACGACATGTCATGATTGGAGGCTTGGAGATCCTTTGTTCTATTTGTTCACAAAGTCAGTATGAAGCTGTTCTGAGCTGTAGTGACTCCTCTATTGCGTGTAACACTAGGAAGTCACTCCTGCACTCTAACTGGCAACTGTTATGCCAACCTCTTCTATCCACCCCCACCCCATCCCTGCAAACCCTTAGTGATCCCCATGCTGTGATCAGATCGAGGGTTTTGTTTTGTTCTTGCTCTCACCTCTGAAGGAGAACGTGCCGTGCCACACTTGTTTTTCTGTATTGCCTTATTTTTCTGAATGTTCTGTCTTCCAGTTCCATCTGCTTTGCAGTAAAGGCAGGATTTTGTGCTTTTTCATGACTGAATAGTATTCTGTTGTGTGAGTGTACTACATTTTCTTCATCCTTTCATGTGAAGATGCACACCCTCATTGATTTAGTATCTTGGCTAATGTAAACAGTGCTGTGATAA
The DNA here is from genome assembly GCF_051225735.1 of Oryctolagus cuniculus. Taxonomy (NCBI): domain Eukaryota; kingdom Metazoa; phylum Chordata; class Mammalia; order Lagomorpha; family Leporidae; genus Oryctolagus; species Oryctolagus cuniculus. The sequence continues at coordinate 11,435,314 of NC_142871.1, forward strand.
ACGCGGTGAAGCAGGTATCTGTCTGACACACTGACTTCATGTCTTTTGGGTACATGCAATAGTGGGATTGCTGGATCATGTGGCAGTTCTATTTCTACTTTTTAAAAAATTTTTTTATTTTTATTTATTTATTTATTTTTGACAGGTAGAGTGGACAGTGAGAGAGAGAGACAGAGAGAAAGGTCTTCCTTTGCCGTTGGTTCACCCTCCAATGGCCGCCGCGGCCGGCACACCATGTTGATCTGAAGGCAGGAGCCAGGTGCTTCTCCTGGTCTCCCATGGGGTGCAGGGCCCAAGCACTTGGGCCATCCTCCACTGCACTCCCTGGCCACAGCAGAGAGCTGGACTGGAAGAGGAGCAACCGGGACAGAATCCGGCACCCCGACCGGGACTAGAACCCAGTGTGCCGGCGCCGCAGGAGGAGGATTAGCCTAGTGAGCCGCGGTGCTAGCCTCTATTTCTGCTTTTTAAAGAATCTCCATAGTGGTTTTATTTTTTTTTACAGCAGCTGCACTAATTTATATTCTTACCAACAGTGTATAAGAATTTTCCTTTATCCACATACTCACTAACATTTGTTACTTACTGTCTTTTATTACAAAAAGATTTATTTATTTATTTTGAACATCAGGAGAGAGAGAGTGTGAGATTGAGAAAAAGAGAGATTTTGCATCTGCTGGTTCACTCCCCAGGAGGCTACAACAGCTAGTGCTGGTCCAGGCTGAACCCAGGACCCAGGAGCTTCATGTAGATCTCCCGCATGAGTGGCAGGGGCCCAAGCACTTTGGCCATCTTCCACTGCTTTTCCCAGGCCACTGGCAGGGAGCTGGATCAGAAGTAGAGCAGCCAGGATTTGAATTGCTGCCCATACGAAATGCTGGCATCATCGCAGGCGGTGGCTTTACAAGCGACCCCACAACACTGGCCTCTACTTTCTGTCTTTTTGATAATAGCAATTTTAACGGGGGTGAGATGGGGCAGATTAAATATGATTTTTTTCTTTCAAAAATGTTTTTATGGTAGCATACTACTTAGAGCTGATTTTTATCACAGAAAAGGTCGGCAAACTGGGAACACTTGTCATTTAGCAAAAGGAAATGTGTAGCTCATCTGTAAACTTGACAATTATTTTAACTTGTCACAGCTAAACAATGAATCTCATCGCAGAACAACAGATTTTCATAATCTCTCATCCATTTTATTATGAAGTATTATAAATTTCGGCTGTGTTTTAAAGGTCTAATTTTAATAACATTAACCACATTGAAGACAATCTGTAACACTCTGCATGTCTAGCTTCCACATCTTTGCTGCAATGGTCTTTTCTCATCAAGGAAAAGATGGATGTCTTTTTTTTTTTTTTTTTTTTTTGACAGGCAGGCTGGATAGTGAGAGAGAGAGACAGAGAGAAAGGTCTTCCTTTGCCGTTGGTTCACCCTCCAATGGCCGCCGCGGCCAGCGCACTGCGGCTGGCGCACCGCGCTGATCCGAAGCTGGGAGCCAGGTGCTTCTCCTGGTCTCCCATGGGGTGCAGGGCCCAAGCACTTGGGCCATCCTCCACTGCACTCCCTGGCCACAGCAGAGAGCTGGCCTGGAAGAGGGGCAACCGGGACAGAATCCAGCACCCTGGCCGGGACTAGAACCCGGTGTGCCGGCGCCGCAAGGTGGAGGATTAGCCTAGTGAGCCGCGGCGCCGGCTGGCGGATGTCTTCTACACAGGGGTGCTGAAAACTGTTCATGGAAAATCCAATCACAAGATAAGTTTATTTTGCTAAGAAATTTTTGGAATCTGTGTCATAATGTACTTTTTCCTTGAACTCTTTGAAGACTCCTATATGAAGGTATTTTGTAACTTTAATTTGGAGCATTTAAATTTTGTATCAATATTTTTATTTTCATTTTATTTGAAGGACAGAGAGAGAGACTAATTTCACCCACTGGTTCACCCCCTGAATGGCTGCAAAGGCTGGAACTGAGCTCATCTGAAGCCAGGAGCTTCTTCCAGGTTTCCCATGTGGGTGCAGGGTCCCAAGGACTTGGTCCATGCTCCACTGCTTTCCCAGGCGCACTAGCAGGGAGCTGGATCTGAAGTGGAGCCTCTGGGACTTGAACCAGTGCTCATATGGGATGCTAGCACTGCATGCTAGGGCTTTAACCTGCTGAACCACAGTGCTGGCCCCCCAACTGGGATCTTAATAGCTGTGCCAAATGCCTATGCCAAACACCAGTCCCAATTTGGAGCATTTTGAGCATCTTTTTGTAATAGTTTAGGAAGCCACTCAGTTGTGAAATGCCTGTTGTAACTGACTCTTTTCAACTGACAAATGTACCTAGTAAGAATGTCAGTATCAGTTTGCATATTAAAAATTGGCCAGGATTAACTTCTCTTCAGTTTTAGCTAAAATTGACATAGAAGTTTAAAAATGTTTAATCCCAACCACTGGTGGATTGATCCCACTTCTCTATACTGTGGTCCCAAATACACTGAGTTTATTACTTTCCCTTCCCTGTGATTGCAATTATTTATAATTCTATCATTGCATTTAATATCACACTGACTTAATTATGCTAATTTAAAAGTAAGCCAAAAAGAGACAAATCATGAGGGAAAAGAGTCGGAGATAGATTCAGGAGACAGAATATGTGAATATTAGATATTGCCTGTTACTAAACAAATATGCAAAGAAAATATCCACAAGCTAAGGAGAGATTTTAGTCTTGAGACGTAAAAGGCTCACAGTTCCAAGGAAGACTGAGGAGTAGAAAAAGATACCCACGCCCATCTTGGCAAAATTCATGAGTGTCGATGATATAGAATAAAAGCCTTTATGTGCCTAGCAGAAAGAACAAGTCACCTACTGAGCAGATTTTATTTGTTTCCAATTACTGCATCAACCCATTATGTCCCATCATCCTCTATATAGGACTCCCATAAAGACTTAACTGAAGGTATGCCACTTATGGTAACTTTTGAAATAAATATTGTATCATAGAAATATTTGTAGAACTGAAAAAGTGGGGCTTAACGAGTTAAGATAAAATTTTTTGTAGAAAAAAGATGATTTTCATTTGATGATTGTGAGTCTAATGATTTTGCTGAACATTATTATTGCTTCTGTAAATTTGTTGGATTTTTGTAGATAGTTGTATATTCTCCAAATAATGAAATTGTGTTTTTTCCAATTCTTATATTTGATTATTATTTTGTAACAATACGCTTTAATTGTACTGTGTAAAATTAAAAGGGTGATGGCAGAATGTTTGTCAGGTGTTACCAATAACTCTTTGTAAAGTTTGCTATAGATTTTTTTGGTATAAATTTTTACTGAGGCTTTAGAAAATCAAAATTCTATTTTTAGTATAAGAATTTGCTATCAATGAGTTGCTGAATTTAATTAAATTAGATTTTTTCATTTGTTGAGATTGTCATATAGTTTTTCTTTCTTAAGTAGTACATGTGTGATTTTTTTTTTCCCTAACAACAAATTATCTTGGAATTTCGTTCTTTCTTTCTTTTTTTTTTTTTTGACAGGCAGAGTGGACAGTGAGAAAGACAGAGAGAAAGGTCTTCCTTTTGCCGTTGGTTCACCCTCCAATGGCCGCCATGGCCGGTGCACTGCGGCCGGCACACCACACTGATCTGAAGGCAGGAGCCAGGTGCTTTTCCTGGTCTCCCATGGGGTGCAGGGCCCAAGCACTTGGGCCATCCTCCACTACACTCCAGGGCCATAGCAGAGAGCTGGCCTGGAAGAGGAGCAACCAGGACAGAATCTGGCACCCCGACCCGGACTAGAACCCAGTGTGCCGGTGCTGCTAGGCGGAGGATTAGCCTATTGAGCTGTGGCACTGGCCCTTGGAATTTCTGATGCAAATTCTACTTGGTCATGCTGTTTTTATTACACTTTATTAATTTTTATGTTAATATATTTATTAATATTTTATTTATGATTTTGTGTCTTATAGTAAGCTATAGTTTTCCTTTTTTGAGCTATTCTTCTTGTGCTTTTTAATATTTTAATTTTAATTTTTAATTAGTTGTTAGCAGATTCAATGTGGTTTGCAGATGCAATTCTAAGACTATAATGATGCTCCCTTTGTCCCTCACTCCCTCCATCCCCCTCTTTCCTTCCCACCCTTTTCCCTTCTCCCTTTCTTTCTGCCTTTTTTTCAGTTTTGAGATAACCTATTTTAAATCTATTTTAGAGAAAAAAAGGCTTACTATTTCAACAACAAGAAGTTTAACAAGTAAAAAGCAAAGAGACTCTGGTTAAGTGTAAATTTAGGCAACAGCTGGCCAGCACCTCGGCTCACTAGGCTAATCCTCTACCTGTGGTGCTGGCACTCCAGGTTCTAGTCCCGGTTGGGGTGCCGGTTCTGTCCTGGTTGCTCCTCTTCCAGTCCAGCTCTCTGCTGTGGCCCAGGAAGGCAGTGGAGGATGGTCCAAGTGCCTGGCTCCTGGCTTCGGATCGGTGCAGTGCACTGGCCATAATAGCCATTTGGGGGGGTGAACCAATGGAAGGAAGACCTTTCTCTCTGTCTCTCTCTCTCTCTCACTGTCTAACTCTATCTGTCAAAAAGTATAGGCAACACTATTAATAATTGAATGGAAAATGACTGTTTCACCCATATACAGTAAATTTTAAAGTAACCACAGATCTTTAAAACTATAGTAGAGGCATAGAACAAAGATACAAACCATCACGGGGGGGGGGGGGGGAATAAGTATCACCACAAAAGCCAAATAAGAAATGTGGCAATTCAGAAAACAAGAATAAGGAAGACAACATGATGCCCCCCCAAAAAAACACAACACTTCAATACTAGGATGTTAAGATGAATAAATTGATTTCATGCTAGAAATGGAATTCAAAAAATTGATCATAGAATTACTTAGAAGTAATCAGAAGCAAATTCATGAACTAAAGAAATCCATACATGACATGAATGAAAATTTTTCCCACATAATTGAGATTTTAAAGAGAAATCAAAACAAAATACTGTAAATGAAGAATTCAATAGAACAAATAAAAAATATGGTATAAAGCCTTAAGAACAGACTTGGTGAGGCAGAAGAATGAGTATCTGAGATAGAAGATAAATCTCTAGAAATCTTAGAGTGAGACCAAAAAAAAAAAAAAAAAAAAGATGAAATTAGAAAACCAAAAAACAGTGTCAGAGATTTATGGCATACTATCAAACAACCCAAGATAATGAGTCTTAGGAATTCCTGAAGGCATGGAAAGAGAGAATGGATTAGAAAACCTTTTTAGTGAAATAATTACAGAAAACTTATTTGGAGTTAGAAATTGATGTCCAAGTTCAGGATGCACATAGAACTCCAAAGATACATGAGCAGAAAAGATCCTCACCACACACATTGTAGTCAAACTCTCCACAGCAAAACATAAAGAAAAGATTCTAAAATGTGCATGAGAAAATTGTCAGATTAATTTCAGAGGATCTCCAATTAGACTTACAGTGGACTTCTTATCAGAAACCATTCAGTCTAGGAGAGAATGGCAAGATACATTCCAAATCTTAACAGAAAAAAAAAAAAGACTGTCAACACTGAATACTGTACCCTGCAAAGTTTTCATCTATGAATGAAAGTGAAATAAAGAGCTTCCATAACAAACAGAAATGGAAAGAATTTGCCACCAAGTGCCCAGCCTTACAAAAGATGCTTAAGGATGTGCCACACACAGAAACATGGCCATCACTATGAAAGAAGGTGAAGGCAGACATTTCCCAGTAAAAGTACAAAAGAAATACAAAATAAACAATAGAAATATTCATGAGAAGATGGCGGGGCCAAGTTGTTACTTATCAATAGTCACCTTGAATGTAAATGGCTTCAACTGTTCAGCTAAAATATACAGACTGGCTGAATTGATTAGAAAACCCAACTATTTGCTGCCTAAAAGAAATACATCTCACCAACAAAGTTACACACAGACTGAAAGTAAAAGTATGGAAAAATATATTCCGTGCGAACAGAAACCAAAAAAGGGCATGTATAGCCATCCTAGGCAAAATAGACTTTAACACAAAAACTATTTAAAGAGACAAAGTAGGGCACCAGGTCATGATTAAGGGATCAATTCAAGAGGAAGATGTGACTATTATAAACATATATTTTTGTATGCACCCTACTACAGAGCACCTGGCTATTTAAAAAAAAGTTAATGGTCTAAAGGGTGACAGACTCCAATACAAGAGTAATGGGGGACTTCAGTACTCCACTTTCAGCAATGGGATTTATCCCAGGTATGCAGGGATGATTGAACACTTGCAAATCAATAGTGTGATATATCACATTAAAAAAAATTGAAGAACAAAAACCTTATGAATGTTGCAATAGATGCAGAGAATACATTCGATAAAATACAACACCCTTTCATGATGAAAACTTTAAACAAACGGGGTATAGAAGGAACATTCTTCAACACAATCAAGCAAATTTATAATAAACACATGGCCAGCATCCTATTGGATTGGGAAAATTTGGAAGCATTCCCACTGAAACCTAGAACCAGACAAGGATGCTCACTCTCATCATTGCTATTCAATATAGTCCTTCAAGTTTTAGCCAGAGACATTAGGCAAGAAAAAGAAATTAAAGGGATACAAATTGGGAAGGATAAAGTCAAAGTTTCTCTATTTGGAGATGACATGATTTTTCAATATATAGGAAATTCAGAAGACCCCACTAAGACTATCTGAACTCATAGAAGAGTTTGGTAAAGTGGCAGGATATAAAATCAATACACAGAAATTAACAATCTTTGTATACACAGACAATGTCATGGCTGAGAAAGAACTTCTAAGATCAATCCTATTCACAGTAGTTACAAAAATAAAATACCTTGGAATAAATTTAACCAAGGATGTCAAAGATCTCCTCAATGAGAATTACAAAACATTAAAGAAAGAAATAGAAGAAGACACAAAAATGTTCATGGATTGGAAGAATCAGTATCATCAAAATGTCTGTCCAACTAAGAGTAATTTACAGGTTCAATGTGATACCAATCAAAATACCAAGGACATTCTCAGATATAGAAAAAACAATGCTGAAATTCATATGGAAATACAGGAGACCTTGAATAACTAAAGGAATATTATATAACAAAAACAAAGCTGGAGGCATCATAATACCAGATTACAAGATATACTATAGGGCAGTTATAATCAAACAGCCTGATGCTGGTACAAAAACAGATGGATAGACCCATGGAACAGAATAGAAATGCCAGAAATCAATCTGCACATCTACAACCGACTTATTTTTGACAAAGGAACTAAAATCAATCCCTGGAGCAAGGACAGTCTATTCAAAAAATGGTGCTGGGAAAACTGGTTCTTCACTTGCAGAAGTATGGAACAGGACCTCTTCTCAGAATAGATTAAAGGCCTAAATTTACAACCTGATATCATCAAATTACTAGAGAGTATTGGGGAACCCTGGAAGACATTGGCATAGGCAAAGAGTTCTTGGAAAAGACCCCAGAGGCACAGGCAATCAAAGCCAAAATTGACAATTGGGATTACATCATATTGAGAATCGTCTGTACTGCAAAGAAGCACTCAGCAAAGTGAATAAGCAACTGACAGTATGGGAGAAATTATTTGCAAATTATGCAACTGATAAAGAATTAATAACCAGAATATATAAAGAGCTCAAAAAACTCAACAACAAGACAAACAACCCAGTTAAGAAATGGGCAAAGGACTTAAAACAGGCATTTTTCAAAGGAGGAAATCCAAAGGGCCAACAGACATATGACAAAATGCTCAGGATCACTAAGCATCAGGGAAATGCAAATCAAAACCACAATAAGGTTTCACCTCATCCCCATTAGTATGGCTTTTACACAGAAATCAACAAACAACTAATACTGGTGATGATATGGTGAAAAAAAGTGCTCTAATCCACTGTTGATGGGAATGTAAACTGTTACAGCCACTGTGAGGGACAGACCGGAGCTATCTCAGAAATCTAAATATAGACCTACCATATGACCCAGCCATCCCACTCCTGGGAATTTACCCAAGGGAAATGAAATCAGTATATTAAAAGAGTGATCTGTACCCCCATGTTTATTGTAGCTCAATTCACAATAGTTAAGACATGGAGTCAGCCCAAATGCCTGTCCGCTGAAGAATGGATAAAGAAACTATGGGATGTGTACACCATGGAATACTACACAGCAGTAAAAAAATGGAATTCTTTCATTTGTATCAAAAGGAGTAAAACTGGGAAACATCATACTTAGTGAAATAAACCAGTTCAGAAAGCACAAATGCCATATGTTCTCCCTGCTTTGTGATAACTAATAGAACACCTAAAGGCTAATCTATGGAAGTGAAGTTAACATTTCAAGATGCAATGACTTTGAACAACTCTTGTCTTAACTCTTGAGGAACACTTTTTTTCATACAATTTGTTGAAGTATTTACTTAGTAAAAAGTTAATTGTATGTGTATAAAGTTAGTTGAAAATAGTTATTAGTAAAAAATAAGAATGGGAATAGGAGAGGGAGGAGGAGGAGTGGTGGGAGTGTGGGCGGGAGGGTGGGTACCATAGGAAAGATCATTATATTCCTAAAATTGTATTTATGAAATGCATAAAGTTTGTATTCCCTAAATATAAGGTTTCTGGGGGAAAAACAAAACTATAGTAATATAACATTCATAACATTCATAATCATTGGTTTGACAAAGGTTTAAAACAGTTTTACAAAAGTATATCTGTAACAATACTGTTTTTTTTCCTTTTTTCTTTTCTTTCTTTTTTTTTTTTTTTTTTTTTTTTTTTTTGACAGGCAGAGTTAGAGAGAGAGAGAGAGAGAAAGAGAGAAAAGTCTTCCTTCTGGTGGTTCACCCCCCAAATGGCCAAAACGGCCGGTGCCCTGCACTGATCTGAAGCTAGGAGCCAGGTCCTCCCCCTGGTCTCCCAGGTGCAGGTGCAGGGCCCAAGGTCTTGAGCCATCCTACACTGCCCTCCCAGGCCACAGTAGAGAGCTGGACTGGAAGAGGAGCAATTGGAACAGAATCTGGCGCCCCAACCGGGACTAGAACCTGGGGTGCTGGTGCCGCAGGTAGAGGATTAGCCTAGTGAGCCGCGGTGCTGGCCTATGTAGCAATACTATTACACACAGATATTTTTTTCTTTTTTTTTTTCTTTTTTTTTTTTTTTTTTTAATTTTAGCTCCCACTTGTAGGGGAGAACATGCAGTATTTGTCTTTCTGAGTTGGATTTATTTCACTCCACATGATGTCCTCCAGTTAGGTCATTTTGTTGCAACAACAGAATTTCATTCTTTTTATAGCTGAATAATATTCCATTGTGTATATATACTACATTTTCTTTATCCATTCATCTGATGGTGGATACTTTGGTTGATTCCAAATGATACCTATAACATTTCCTTCCTATTTCTATTGTTTGAAATTATTTTTTATTATGTAAAATCATTTGTTCCTTTTTTTTTTTTTTTTTTTTGACAGGTAGAGTGGACAGTGAGAGAGAGAGACAGAGAGAAAGGTCTTCCTTTGCCGTTGGTTCACCCTCCAATGGCCACTATGGCTGGCGTGCTGCGGCCGGCACACCGTGCTGATCCGAAGGCAGGAGCCAGGTGCTTCTCCTGGTCTCCCATGGGGTGCAGGGCCCAAGCACTTGGGCCATCCTCCACTGCACTCCTGGGCCATAGCAGAGAGCTGGCCTGGAAGAGGGGCAACTGGGACAGAATCCGGCGCCCCGAACGGGACTAGAACCCGGTGTGCCGGCGCCGCAGGCAGAGGATTAGCCTATTGAGCTGCGGCACCAGCCAAATCATTTGTTCTTTGAGAATATTTGCTAGCTGGTCAGAGTTTTGAATCTATGCTTGGAAGAAAATAATCAAAACAAATTTATACAATGGTTTATGAACTATCGTGGCTATAGGATAACGTTCAGTTATTCATGTTTTCTAGAAAATAGTACATTTTACATAAGTTTTCAGATTATTTGGCATTTTTAGTGACATCAGACTGTAAAAATCTCACATATATTTAAAGCTCTGCCCCTTTATTCCTTCCTAAAATTGTTCTTTCTCTATTCTTTTTTCCATCATGATCAGTGTCTTTATTCACTTTGTGGTGCTGTAACTGTTATGCTGTCACAAAACACACCAAACAGCGGAATAAGGCAAAGGGTTTTTTGGGAAAAACCCAGCAGACCAGAGGGGTGGGGCGAAGAAGGGGGTCTAATATACCTTTTCCAGGGGGTGGGCAGGGAAGTAGGAATCGCCAATCCCATTAGGTTGGGGGTGGAACTTGATACTGGTAGTTGGGCCATGTGGATATCTGGTTTCAGCAATGGTGGCGGGAGCCAGGGCATAGGATGTAAATCAAGGTGTAGATTGCACCATAGATAAGACTGTGCCATTTTCCTAACAGCAACAGAATTGTCTGACTCTAGTTTATAAAGAATAAATTTCTTTCCTTGCAGTCTGGGAAGCCCAGCACTGAGGGGCTGGCATCTGATGAGGGCCTTCTTGCTGCTCCACAGAATGGTTGCTGCCATGTCATGACAGATTAGCAAAGAGATGGAGGAAGGGGTGGGAGAAGAGGCCACCAGCATGTGCAAAAGTGAATCCATCCTTTTATAGGGAACCCACACCTGCAATAACAGCATGAATTCATTCATGAGGATGTGGCTCTTGCGGCCTTTGGATAAGCACCTCTTAAACGTCCCACCTCCCAACACCTCTGCATGGGATCAAGTTTTCAGCACATCAGCTTTAAGGGACACATTCAAACCATAGCCATCAATGTTGCCGGAAATTGTGTGCAGTATCATCAGTTGTTTTAAGCAAATGGTCTCTATTTTTCTCAATTAGCCTAGTTAATTTTGCCTTTTCAATCTATTATTGCCTTTCTTCTCATCTTTGAATGTGCTGCTTTTCCTCTAGATTCATGTACTTAATATGCTTGATTTCAATATTTCTTTTAAAAATATATTTATGGGTATTTTGATAATGTTAATTCTTCCAATCCACAAACATGGAAGATTTTTTCCAATTTTTGTTGTGTTTTTTATTTATTTTTTTCATGTTTTATAATTTTCATTGTAGAGATCTTTCATATCCTTGGTTATTAAAAGATATCCTTGGAATTAAAGATATTTAAGTGTTTTTTGTAGCTATTGTGAATGGGATTGGTCTTACCAATTCTTTCTCAGCTGTGGCATTGTTTGTATATACAAATACTATTGACTTTTGTGTGTTGATTTTATATCCTTCAACTTTGCCAGACTGTCTTATGAGTTCTAATAGTCTCTTAGTGGAGTCTTTTGGTTTTCCCATATATAGGACCATGTTAACTTGCAAACGGATAATTTGACTTCCTCATTTGCAATCTGTATCCCTTTGATTTCTTTTTCTTGCTTAATGGCTCTGGCTAAAACTTTCAGAATTAATACTATAAAAATTTCCATAATACCCAAAGCAATTTGCAGATTCACTGTGGCTCTAATCAAAATACAAAGGACAGAGCTGGCGCTGTGGCTCACTTGGTTAATCCTCCGCCTGCGGTGCTGGCATCCCTTAGGGTGCCAGGTTGTAGTCTCGGTTGCTCCTCTTCCAGTCCAGCTCTCTGCTGTGGCCTGGGAGGGCAGTGGAGGATGGCCCAAATCCTTCGGTCCTGCACCCGCATGGAGACCAGGAGGAAGCACCTGGCTCCTGGCTTCGGATCGGTGTAGCTCTGGCTGTGGCAGACATTTGGGGGTGAACCAACGGCAAAGGAAGACCTTTCTCTCTGGCTCTCTCTCTCACTGTCTAACTCTGTCAAATAAATAAATAAAAAAAAATTACAAAGGACATTCTTCTCAGAAGAAAGAACAGTCTTAAAATTCACATGGAAATGTAGGAGTCCCTGAATAGATAAAGCAACCTTAAAGAACAAAACCAAAACTGGATGCATCACAATATCATATTTCAAGACATACTACAGAGGCTAGCACTGTGGCATCGTGGGTAAAGCCACTGCCTCCAGTGTTGGCATCCTATATGGGGGCCAGTTCAAGTCCCAGCTGCTCCACTTCCAACCCAGATCCCTGCTAATGTGCCTAGGAAAGCAGCAGAGGATGGCCCAAGTCCTTGGGTCCCTGCACCCATGTGGGAGACCTGGAAGAAGCCCCATGCTCCTGGCTTCAGATCAGTGGGGCTCCGACGGTTGCCGCCATTTAGGGAGTGAACCTTTGGATGGAAGACCTCTCTCTCTCTCTCTCTCTCTCTCTCTCTCACTTCTGCCTCTCTGTAAGTTTGATTTTCAAATAAATAAATAAATCTTTAAAAAAAGACATACTACAGGGCTGTCATAACCAAAACAGCCTATGCTGGCACAAAAGTAGACATGTGGACCAATGAAAAAGAATTGAAACCCCAGAAATTAATTCACACACGTACAACCAACTAATCTTTGACAAATGAGCTACAATCACTACCTGCAGAAAGGACAGTCTCTCTTCAACAGATGCTATTAGGAAAATTAGATTTCTGCATGTAGAAGCATGAAACAAGACCCCAACTTTATTCTCACACAAAAATCAACTCAAAATGTATCAAGCATCTAAATGTATGACCTGATACCATTAGATTAGTAGAGGAGAACATTGGTGAAAACTCTGTAAGACATTGGCACAGGCAAATGTCTTTTTGGAAAGACCCTAGAAGCATAGGCAATCAGAACAAAAATAGACAAATGGGATTACATCAAGCTAAGATGCTTCTGCCCAGTGAAGGAAACACTCCACAAAATGAAGAGGCTACTGACAGAATGGGTGAAAATATTTGCAAACTATGCATCTGATAAAGGATTAATATCCAGAATATATATAAGAAGCTAAACAACAGCAAAACAAAAATCCAATTATGAAATGGGCAAAGTATGAAATACAAATTTCAAAGAATGAAATACAAATGGCCAACAGACATATGGAAAAATGCTCACGATCAGTAGCTATCAGGGAAATGCAAATAAAAAACACAATAAGGTTTCATCTTGTCTTCTTATAACTGTACCTATGAAGTACTTGAAATCTGTTCTCTATATATTAATAAAATTTTGAAGAAAAAGTGACTGTTATATAAAAATCAAAAAATAACAAATGCTGGCACGGATGCAGAGAAAAAGGTATCATAATACACTGTTGGTGGAATTGTAAACTAGTGCAACTATTATAGACTACAGTATGGGCATTCCTCAGAAATCTGAAAACAGATCTACCATATGACCAAGCCATCCCACTCCTGGAAATATACCCAAAGGAAGTGAAATAAGTATATGAAAGAGTTATCTGATATTGATAACGGTTCAGTTCACAACTAAGACATGGAATCAGCCAAGATGTCCATCCACTGATGAGTAGTTAAAGAAAATGTGGTATATATACACAATGGAATACTATTCAACCATAAAAAAGAATGAAATTCTGTCTTTTGCAACAAAATGGACACAACTGGGGACCATTATGCTTAGTGAAATAAGCCTTATCCAAAAAGACAAATATCATGCTTTCTCTGATTTATGGTAGTTAATATACAGAATAAAAAAACCACTCTGATCAATAAGAGACATTTTATGATTTTATTAACATTTATAGCCCTTGGCTATTTTCCTGTGAAACTCTGGTTTTTCTGCTTTTTAGTTGTTGAACATTATATTTAGTGGAGTATTATAGCTGTGATTATAAAGCAAATGGAAAGTATGTTATTGCAAAAATAAAAGAAAAAAGTAAGGAGGAGAGAGGAAGTGACCTTATGGTTCTTAGAACCATACCTTTGAAATACATGAAATCTGTTCTGTTTATATTAATTAAAGAAACTTTAGGCCAGAGCCGTGGCTCAATAGGCTAATCCTCTGCCTCCGGTGCTGGCACACCGGGTTCTAGTCCCGGTCAGGGCGCCGGATTCTGTCCCGGTTGCCCCTCTTCCAGGCCAGCTCTCTGCTGTGGCCCGGGAGTGCAGTGGAGGATGGCCCAAGTACTTGGGCCCTGCACCCCATGGGAGACCAGGAGAAGCACCTGGCTCCTGCCATCGGATCAACGCGGTGCACCAGCCGCAGCACACCAGCCGTGGTGGCCATTGGAGGGTGAACCAACGGCAAAGGAAGACCTTTCTCTCTGTCTCTCTCTCTTACTGTCAACTCTGCCTGTCAAAAAAAAAAAAAAAGATACCTTAAAAATACATCTGGGGGGGTCAGGGCTGTGGCATAGCAGGTAAAGCTGCTTGCAGTGCCAGCATCCCATGTAGGCTCTGGTTCGAGTCCTGGCTGCTCCACTTCTGACCCAGCTCTCTGCTATGGCCTGGGAAAGCAGTGGAAGATGGCTTGAGTCCTTGGACCCTTGCACCTGCGTGGGAGACCCAGAAGAAGCTCCAGGCTCCTGGCTTCAGATCAGCCCAGCTCTGGCCATTGCAGCCATTTGGGGAGTGAACCAGTGGATGGAAGACCTCTCTCTTTCTCTTTCTCTGCCTCTCTGTAACTCTGATTTTCAAATAAATAAATCTTTAAACAAAGTACATCTACGACCGACATACATTTTCTTTTTCTTTTTTTTTTTTTTTTTTTGACAGGCAGAGGTTAGACAGTGAGAGAGAGACAGAGAGAAAGGTCTTCCTTCCGTTGGTTCACCGCCCCCCCCCCCCCAAATGGCCACTATGGCTGGTGCTGCGCTGATCCAAAGCTAGGAGCCAGGTGCTTCCTCCTGGTCTCCCATGCGGGTATAGGGCCCAAGCACTTGGGCCATCCTCCACTGCCTTCCTGGGCCACAGCAGAGAGCTGGCCTGGAAGAGGGGCAACTGGGACAGAACTGGCTCCCCAACTGGGACTAGAACCAGGGGTGCCGGCGCCACAGGCGGAGGATTAGCCTAGTGAGCCGCAGCACCAGCAGGACATACATTTTCTAATTAAGTCACATTTTAGCTCTATTTCATAAGTTTAGGTATAACAGTAGCTTAATGATGTTTTGCTCCAAATATGCTGTTTGGAACTTTGTGAAAAAAAATTTTTTTTTTTTTTGACAGGCACATTGGACAGTGAGAGAGACAGAGAGAAAGGTCTTCCTTTGCCGTTGGTTCACCCTCCAATGGCCACTGCGGCTGGTGCGCTGCGGCCAGCACACCGTGCTGATCCGAAGCCAGGAGCCAGATGCTTTTCCTGGTCTCCCATGTGGGTACAGGGCCGAAGCCCTTGGGCCATCCTCCACTGCACTCCTGGGCCATAGCAGAGAGCTGGCCTGGAAGAGGGGCAACTGGGACAGAATCCGCCGCCCCAACCGGGACTAGAACCCGGTGTGCCAGTGCTGCAGTCGGAGGATTAGCCTAGTGAGCCACAGTGCCGGCCATGAATCTTTTCTTTAACCTAATAATGTTTCCACAACTCATGGGGGGGGAAGAGACCAAGATAGATCCCAGCATTTATCTATTTTAGTTATCTTTTAATTGTTTGATTTCCAATTAAATTGTGTTGTCAGAGAATGGTCTTAACCATATCAGTTCTTTGTCATATCATTTGTGATCTAGTAGATACAATATTTTTGGAAAATATTTTATATTTGCTCTTAGATTAAGCTTTTTCATTTTGTCATTTAAATATTTAGCCTGAGCAATATTTTCCTGACTAGATCTTTCTGTTTGATAGAATCATATCAATTTTGCATTGTAATCCTGTCAAATTTTGCCTTTCCATATTTTGAAGCTATGTGTATAGGCATGTGAAATTTCATGATTTTCATACTTTATTGCTATATAATTTCCTTTTATTGTTATGTACTGCAGCTCTTTATTTCTATTATTTTGCCTTAAATTTTATTTTGTCTGATAATAATTTGCTGTATTGGCTTTTTATTGCTTTTTTGTATTTGCCTGGAGTATTTTTTGTAACTCTATTTTAAACTCTCTGTTGGGTTTTCTTTCAATATTTCTTGAAACCAGCATATAGCTGAATTAAAATCCATCTGACAATGTCTAATTTAATAAATGAGGTTAATTTATTTACGTTTTTGGATGACTGCTATATTTAGACTTATTTCCAACAGCTATGCTAGGCTGTCTACTTCATGTTTATCTTTCTTTCTCTTTTCCCCCTTTCTTCCTCTCTTATTGGATTGGAGTTTCTTCATTTCTTTAATTTTCCTTTGTTTTTGGAGAATTCTAAATCATATCTGCAATATTTTTAGCAGCCTTAAATTTCAAAAATACATGGGTGGGAACCCATTTTGCAAACACATCTAAACTTAATCACTTTACCTCCTTTTAAAGAAGAAAAAGTTTTCACCTAATTAACCTCTGTTGGAATTCCCCACGTTCCTGTCTCTGTAACTCTATTCACCGTTTGATTTGAAAGAAGGAATCTTAGTCATGGTTACTTTACTTCTTACCAAAAAATTTCCTTTAACAGCTATTTGAAAGTGGTGGTTAACTCTCTGAGAGTCTGAGGGTGATTTTATTTTACCTCGGGCAGGCATGTTGTAGGAACTAAATATCACTTCTAAGCTGACAATTCTCTTTCAGAGCAGGTTAGAGACGGTGTGCCGCTGGAATCTGTACATTCCTGTTCTCAGGAAAGACGGCGGGTAGGCTCACTTGCCATTCCGTTACAGCTTTGCAGTTGTTTGTCAAGTGAGCACATGTAGAAGACTTATTTAACTCATGAGTGGGGAAACCATCAGAGTGTTTATCTGGCTCTAAAAAGAGCAAGAGAGGTGAACGTGTCTATCATCCCCGGAAGAGAGAATGCTGGATCCCATACAAAGCTGGTTAGTGCCCGAGACTGGTTAGGGTCCTAGGTAATACAACGCTCATCCTTGGGATGAAGTCTTTACCACAGAGCACAGACTTCATTTTCTTTTCTATAGGGATAGAATCACTTGTGACACAGATTGACAACTATCCTTACAGGTTTGTAAAATTCCCTCATTAATAGAAAACAGGTGGTTAAAATTGCACGCTTCCAGAGATTCAGAGAATCCTTGAATAGTTCTGTTAGTTGATGTGTTAGATGAGGCATCCTTTCATTTTCAAGGTTCACATTTTTTCTCAGCAGTCCCTCCTTGTGTGCATAAATTATCTCCAGGATTTATTCTTGGTCAGAAAAATTTCATCTTGTGTTTTGGCTGCTCTCATAGGGGTAGCATTCGGTATTAATTAACATGTATAGTCAGGTCATCAAATCTAGAGCCTTATGGCATTAAGCACTATTAAGACCAGAAAAAAAAAAACTGTTGAAGTGTTGAAGTGTTTATTAGAAAGGTAAGATTGAATTTTCAATAATCTCTATTTTCCAGAGACTAAATATAAATTAGTACATTGCTTATATTTGTTCTTGCATGCTGAGGTTAAGATGCCAAACTCAAAAATTTTATCTCATCAGTTTTTGCCTGCAGTAGCTACCAATTTGTGTTCATTTCTTTCTCTGTGACATCCCCCAAATCTCTCAAGGTTCCTGACTTGCTAGGAAGTGACCTGTCTTACTATACATATACCTGGGACACTGTAGAATGAAAAAATAGGTCTGAGAGTAGTTTCCTGGGAGAATTTGGTAGACATTAGTTCCACCTGTGAAAGTACAACCTTTGCTATTAAATGGTGGGCTTCTCGTAGCGAATTAAACGAGTTTTATTCTGAAATGTGACATCCCATGGATGGCCTTGATTACATATTTGATTTGTTCAATTATATTCTGATGGAAAATATGATAACTTTTTATGAAATAAAAATTACATTGTCATTAAAAGAAACTCAATTAAAGTATTTGTTTCCAACTTTCAAGGAGTCAGAGAGAACCAGATGCCAAAGCATAGTTATCAATTTGAGATTAGAGAGCAAACAGATGACCTTGCAATTTCATTCCTGGTTATATATGTCAAAGAATTGAAAACATGGTCCCAAAAGATTTTTTTTGTAGGAAATATTCATTGCAGCATAATTCACAATAGCCAAAAGATGGACACAGCCCAAGTGCCTATGGATATATGAATGAATAAACAAAATACAGTATGTATGCATGCTGGAAGATAATTCAGCCTTAAAAAGAAAGGAAATTTTGACACATGGTACAACACAGATGAACCTTGAAAATATTAGAACAAGTGAAATAAGCCAGACATAAGCAATCAAATATCATGAGACCACTTGGATAAAATAACTAGAACAGGCAAACTAAGAAAGGTAGAAAGTAGATCAGAGGCTTCCAGGGGTTGAGGACAAAGTGGGGAGCAGGAGGAGTTGTTGCTCAGTGGGCACAGAGTTTCTGTTTGGAGTAATGAAAATGTTTTGGAAATATAAGTGTACTTAAGAAATTCATGGAAAAATGGATTAAAAATAAGTATTTTTGTGCTAAAATTTTGAAATAGTACATATGAAGGGGGTCTTCCAAAAGTTCATAGAAAATTTGTAATTATGAAAAAACTGCATGGCTCTCCAGTGTCTTTTGAGCCAAGCCAAGCTTATCATTTACTTCTATTTTTCCACAACCTTTTTGAAGTACTCTTGTACATATCTGATGTTTGCATAGATTGTAAATGTAATTAATTCCACTGCACATTTAAAGCTTATTAAAATGGAAAATTTTATATTTATGTATATTTCTACAATTTAAAAAAAGATAAAAAAGAAAAAGGAAGTGTTTGCTCATATAGCCATCAGAAAATAGAACATTACAAACTCCTATTCCAAAATAAATACCCACAGTCAGATATTCCTCTTGAGTTCGTTCACTTCTAATTTGTTCTTGCTCCATTGGACCTAGTCATCAATTGGCTTTCATGAAATTATCCAGTGGTGAATCCAGAAGAGTCTTGGGAATCCGAATACCCATGCTGCTCACCTAAGAGATGTCAGCTCCTATGTGGAGCCCCTGAAACCTGAGGATCGGTTGTTAAAATCCTTGGTAGGGTCCCTCTTATGAGCTGCTAAGGCTCTTCCTCCTTGCTGCAGACCAAATTTCTGGTCTGTGGCTTTAAGGCAAGACTTCAGCAAGCATGAGAGGAAAGCAGAAGCTACCCATTCATGATAGAGTAGCTAACAGCAGCAGAACGGGGAAGAGGTACATTCTCTGTCGGAGTACAATTCAGACAATTTTGTAAGGCTGTGACCAATGTTTCCCTGGGGAGGAAGATAATGTATTACAATCTGTGCTGATAAAATCAAGGAAAAGACATATTCCTGGAGCTTTGTGTAGCTAAGATATCCTTGATATTCTTTCAATGGTTTACTCCATGTTTATTTGATTATAGTTTGCAGCTACTTATTTATACAACTAGAAAAAAAATCAACATTAGCAAATAAATACTGTGACTCTCTGCCTACAGCTCCGTTTTAAATCACAATGCTTAATTGACATGACAAAGTTATTATTTGTCGCCTTAATTTGCTTTTTCATCCACAAATGAATTTCTCCTTTATTGTACTTATTGATGAATCAAAATTTTTAAAATCAGTGCAGTAAGTTCTTTTATTTATTTATTTATTTATTTATTTTTAAACTTCAATTTAATGAATATAAATTTCCAAAGTACAGCCTATGGATTACAATGGCTTCCCCCCAATAATGTCCCTCCCACCCGCAACCCTCCCCTTTCCCACTCCCTCTCCCCTTCCATTCACATCAAGATTCATTTTTGATTCTCTTTATATACAGAAGATCAGTTTAGCATACATTAAGTAAAGATTTCAACAGTTTGCTCCCACACAGAAACATAAAGTGAAAAATACTGTTTGAGTACTAGTTATAGCATTAAATCTCAATGTACAGCACACTAAGGACAGAGCTCCTACATGAGGAGTAAGTGCACAGTGACTCCTGTTGTTGACTTAACCAATTGACACTCTTGTTTATGGCATCAGTAATCACCCTAGGCTCTTGTCATGAGCTGCCAAGGCTATGGAAGCCCCCTGAGTTCACCGACTCTTATCATATTTAGACAAGGCCATGGTCAAAGTGGAAGTTCTCTCCTCCCTTCAGAGAAAGGTACCTCCTTCTTTGATGACCTGTTCTTTCCACTGGGATCTCACTCACAGAGATCTTTCATTTAGGTGTTTTTTTTGTTGTTGTTGTTGTTTTTCCCCAGAGTGTCTTGGCTTTCCATGCCTGAAATACTCTCATGGGCTATTGAGCCAGATCCGCATGCCTTAAGGGCTGATTCTGAGGCCAGAGTGCTGTTTAGGACATCTGCCATTCTATGGATCTGCTGTGTATCTCACTTCCCATGTTGGATCATTCTCTCCCTTTTTTATTCTATCAGCTAGTATTTGCAGACACTATTCTTGTTTATGTGATCCCTTTGGTTCTCAGTCCTATCATTATGATCAATTGTGAATAGAAATTGATCACTGGGACTAGTGAGATGGCATTGGTACATGCCACCTTGATGGGATTGAATTGGAATCCCCTGGTATGTTTCTAACTCCACTGTTTGAGGCAAGTCAACTTGAGCATGTCCCAAATTGCACATCTCTTCCCTCTCTTATTCCCACTCTTATATTTAACAGCGATCACTTTTCAGTTAAGTTTCAGCACTTAAGAAGAATTGTGTATTGATTACAGTATTCAACCAACAGTATTAATTAGAACAAACAAAAAAATACTAAGAAGGATAACATATTAAGTTGTTCATCAACAATCAGGGCGAGGGCTGATCAAGTCACCATTTCTCATAGTGTTCATTTCACTTTAACAGGTTTCCTTTTTGGTGCTCAGTTAGTTGTCACCTATCAGGGAGAACAAGTGGTATTTGTCCCTTTGGGATTGGCTTATTTCACTCAGCATAATGTTTTCCAAATTCCTAACAGGGATCACTTTTCAGTTAAAATTTAAACACCTAAGAATAATTGTGTGTTAATTACAGAGTTCAACCAATGGTACTAGAACAAAAAAAAAAAACTAAAATGAATAAAGTATTACAATAGTAAGTTCTATATTTTGGATGCCCATGTATATCTCTCCTTTTGATGAATGGTGTAGATCTTTATAACCTGTATTACAAATATAGGATTGCATTTATTATCTCTACCCATCTTAAGCTGATTCTCTCCAGAAAGTTGGTCCACTAATTACAGATTGTTAATATGAGTTGTGCAGTTATGTTACACCCTGTTTTGTACCTAAAGAACTTTATTCCAGGGCCGGCGCGGTGGCGCACTAGGTTAATCCTCTGCCTGCGGTGCCGGCATCCCATATGGACGCTGGGTTCTAGTCCTGGTTGCTTCTCTTCCAGGCCAGCTCTCTGCTGTGGCCCGGGAGGACAGTGGAGGATGGCCCAAGTGCTTGGGCCCTGCGCCCACATGGGAGACCAGGAGGAAGCACCTGGCTCCTGGCTTCGGATCAGTGCAGCACCAGCCGTAGTGGCCATTTGGGGGGTGAACCAACGGAAGGAAGACCTTTCTCTCTGTCTCTCTCTCTCACTGTCTGTAACGCTACTTGTCAAATAAATTAATAAAAATCTTTAAAAAAAGAAAAAGAACTTTCATTTCTCACCTGATTCAATGTGCAGCGGAGTTCTCTGTCAGACAACTCTTGGTATAGAAAAACAAGTTTAATTGAAATGTGAATAACTTTCCAAGTGACTACTTGTTCATTTAGGTGAGTTTAATGATACTTGAAAGAGTGATATTAAGAAAAATAACACAAGGAATCACTCTTAAAAAAGTTGAGTATAGTATATTGTCACCCCCTCTCTACAAAACAGTTTTTATGATTTTTTAAACCTATTTTAATCTCATGCCTAGACTCCTTCTATCTGGTCACATACTCTCTCCAAATTAGGGATCACAAACAGCTGGACAAACGTGGAAGACCAGAGAGCTGAGCATCCGCATCAAGGTGGCCGTCAGCATGGATGGAGCAGGTTCAGGATGGCTGTAGGTGCGAGAACGTTTGGCAGGTAGCAATGGCATGGAAACACAGATTTATGTGAAAACACAGTTTTATGCAGGGCGGAGGCTGGTAGAAGTGTAGGGGTGGCCCTGAGATCAACAAGAGGCTTTGGGAAAGCAGCCCCAGAGAAAGTGAGGTTTCCACTCTACTAATTCCAACGCAGGAATTATTGTGTGATGCTCGTAGTGACTTCTGCTAACTCTTTCAAAATTATTTGTCTGTGGTTACTACTAGAATAGTGTTGGATGGAGTTGGTGTGGTTCACTGCTAAGAAGCTAGTGCTTAGCAGCGTTTCTGGTGAGTTGTTATCAATAAATATTGTTGGAGTAATAAGTGGAACAAAGCAAAATTTGGTTTGGGGGGAAATAGTTTCTGGGATTTCGGAAGTCACAGGATTCCGTTCTAGAGAAAGCAGTTAAGAGTTTGCATTCTCAACCTTGGCACGAGGCCGCTTTAGTGTCCACGTGACTCATGTTGGCTTTGGGTCCTGAGCTGAGTCTGCTTGTAGAGTTCAAATAACTCTGCTCTGTTGTGGTATCGGCTGGGTGGTGTCTGGTGTCTGATCAGTGGCAGGACCCACAGGGATCCCGGGGCAGCCCTTATGCAAGCTCTTCAGAAGACGAACTGATACACCTGTCCCTAAATTTCATGCCGTTTCCCTTCCATACCTGGTGGCTCTCTGCGTGCAGCAGGAAGCTGTGGTAAAGACCCGTCAGGGATCTGGGAAGTGGGGGCGTGTGTGAGAAGGATCACAAAGAGAGGCACGGTGAACAATGTAAATCAAGAATAGGCAACCAAAAGCCATCAAAGAACTGTGATTTCAAACAAAAATGAGCTCTCATTTCCATCTCTTCCTACAGGACAAACGACTGCTGTAAAACCGCCAGGAGTGTTTTCCTGTACCCAGAATGAAATCCAGATCTTGGAATTATTGGTAATGAGAAGAATTACTGTTGGGTGAGTCTTAAGAAGCTTTCGCCTTCTGGGGTGGCAGCTGAAGTTTGTCCCCTGCGTGCTCTTCTTGTGATCTGGACGAGAAGGCATTGGTATGTTGAAACAGGTAAAGCGCCCACAGCTCTTGGGAGCAGCACTGTAGTCTGAATGAAGATGCTTTGGACTGATGTATGAAGCTATGTGCACATTAAAGAAAGCTTGTCTTACATGGAGGAAAATTGGATCTCTGTAAAGATTTTTATAAGGATGTTTTCCTTTGGCTGAAAATGAGAAAGAACATTTGGGTCTGCAATGAAAGCATGGGGCAGGACAGAGCCACCTCCTGTCAGTGGAGGCAAACTGTCCACTGTGATATGATACAAGATGTACATCCCTAATCTAAAAATCATAAATTTGAAATGCTTGGAAACCTGAAATTTTTTTGAGTGCCCACATGATGCCACAAGTGGAAAATTCCATAATTGGCCTCATACAATGGGTCATAGTCAAAATGCAGGTACACTAAAAATATTGTATAAAATTTTCTTCATGTTAAATGTATAAGGTGTATATGAAACACAAATGATTTTTGCATTTTGACTTGGATCCTATCACTAAGATATATAATTATGTATGAGCATATGCATACATAACAACATTCAAAAATAAGTAAAAAATCCAAGACAATTCTGGTTCCAAACCTTGTGGATAAGGAATAGTCAATCTTCAAAATATCTTAAGGATTCCAGAAAGACAAGGTCACAAGGAGATCCAAAAAGGGTATACCCAAGAGACTTGGGAGCAAAGACATTTAAAGAATTTGTTAAAATATTATATTTTTTAAAAATCCTGTATTCTCTTACTAACTCTCAGGTTTTTGGAAAGTTAGTTATATGCTGTGTTTTTGCTGTGCCTCAAGTAATTAAAGGTCAAACGTGTGTCCACACTTGAGTGACAAAGATTGAGTGAGCCTGGCCTCGTAGGAAGGAAGGACTGGATGCGAACCATGACATGCATGGAGGCCGAGTGCTATGGCCTGGAGCGGAATGGGGTCCCCACTACTGGGATGCATCTCGACACCAAGAATATCCTGAGGAGCCTTGGAAATATCAAGGGAAGTGAACACAATCAAAGACAGGAACTATGTGTTTTCATGCAGAATGGGGGCTAGGACTTAGCTCACTGAGTATTGAAATGATGGCTAAAATTTATAGTTATATTCAGTGTAGGTAAATTGCTGATTGGAATACATAGTCTCCTAATTCTTTTAGAGCTGTATTAAGAAATATGCATTACATTCATACACTTTGACCCAGGAATTCTATATTTTGTCCATGGTTATCTTTTTTTTTTTTTTTTTTTTTTTTTTTTTTTTTTTTTGACAGGCAGAGTGGACAGTGAGAGAGAGAGAGAGGCAGAGAGAAAGGTCTTCCTTTTGCCGTTGGTTCACCCTCCAATGGCCGCTGCAGCTGGCGCATCGCGCTGATCCGAAGCCAGGAGCCAGGTGCTTCTCCTGGTCTCCCATGGGGTGCAGGGCCCAAGCACTTGGGCCATCCTCCACTGCCTTCCCTGGCCACAGCAGAGAGCTGGACAGGAAGAGGGGCAACCGAAACAGAATCCGGTGCCCCGACCAGGACTAGAACCCGGTGTGCCAGCGCTGCAGGCAGAGGATTAGCCTAGTGAGCCGTGGCGCTGGCCCATGGTTATCTTTCAAGGAGGTGAATAATCTGTGATTGATTTTCTACTTATAATTTTTTATGTCTTCTTTAGGTGTATTTTCTGCTTTTAGAAAAGGAAGGAGG
Organism: Oryctolagus cuniculus; assembly: GCF_051225735.1. Taxonomy (NCBI): domain Eukaryota; kingdom Metazoa; phylum Chordata; class Mammalia; order Lagomorpha; family Leporidae; genus Oryctolagus; species Oryctolagus cuniculus. The sequence continues at coordinate 11,459,964 of NC_142871.1, forward strand.
AGGAACATTGTTATTTGACAATATATGTTATATTCTTTATGAGACATACACTTATAATCCTGAGTGCCAAACCAAATGGAACATCTGGAATCCACAGAACGAGGCGATGAGATTGGGATTGTTGAGCCTCAGTCCCCATGGCAGACTCCATAAGTCATGTTGCCCATCCTGCTTAAGGGACAAGGCAATGATGAAGTTCAACTAAGGAATGAAAGCGAAAGCCTTTAAATTCTTCACTTCTAATTCCAGTGAACATTCTCTTACTCTCTCCACCTGCCTCCTCTCATTTGAATTATTCTCCAATCCCTTCACAATTCAGTCCTCATTCCACACCTCAGTCCAGACAAAGGGTCTTCCCCTGGGAATCACTGTGAAAAATATATCCATTCCAGCTTTCTTACGCTTATTATTTGGTTAGTGTATCTTTTTGCACTTCAAAATTTTCAATCCATGTGTCTACTTTTATTTAAAAAGTATCCTAGAGTAGGCATTTGGCACAGTCGTTGGATGTCCATTTGGGATACCTCCATCCAGTACTGAAGTGTGTGGGTTCACGCCCTGGATCTCTGTCAATTTCAGATTCCTGTTAATGCACACCTGAGAAGCAGTAGATGATTGTTCAAGTACTTGGCTCCCTGTGATTCACATGGGAGACCTGGACTGAGTTTTGAGTTCCTGGCTACAGCCTGATCTAGCATTGGGTGATGTGGCCATTTGGCGACAGAACAAGCATATAGAAATTTTGCGTCACTGCCTCTGTGTCTTTCAGATAAAGTGAAAATAATTTAAATAATTTTAGAAACATTTCTTATGACTAGCATAATTAGGAATAGCTTTCAGTTTTCTTATCCAGCCCAATAATCTTTGCCTTTATTCAAATTGTTTGGCTCATTAACATATAAAATAATTATTGCCATGGTTAGATTTAGGACTAATACTTTGCTATTTCCCCCCTATTTGTCCTGTCAGCTGTTTTTTCTCATCTATCTTTGTAAATTCTCTGATGCACTAATAAAATCATTTTACTATTCTACTCATATTTCCCTATTGATATTTTATGTAGACTATTTATTTATTTTATTTGAAAGGCAGATAGAGGGACAGAATGACGGACAGACATTTTCCATCTGCCAGTTCACTTACCAAAGGCACATATCAGCCAGGGTTGGGCCAGTCTGAAACCAGAAGTCTGGAACTTAGATCAGGTCTCTTATGTGTCCCAAGTACTTGAGCCTTAAGGGTCCACCTTAACAGAAAGCTGGATTGGAAGAGGAGGAACTGGGACTTGAGCCAGGCACTCCAGTATGAAATGGGAGCATCCCAATTAGTGACTTCACCGTTGTACCAAATGCCTGCTCTGCTAGACTTTATGTTTGTAGTGATTGTTCTAGGAATTAAACACATATCCTCAATTTTTCATTGTCTTCTGGGGTAAACACTTTAAACATTCCGCAAGAGATAACTTCATAAGAGTGTAGTTCTAGTTGTCCCTCAAACTTTGTGCTCTTATTGTTATATGTATTGCTTCTTTATGTCTTAAACTCTTGCCCTCATTGTTTTGCTTTAAAGAGTTATATGATTTTAAACATATCAAGGGGCAAAATACAATGTCTTTTACATATGTCTCTAAAATTATTTTTAACTGGCAATAATTTATGGTACATATTTATGGGATAGAATGTTATAATTTGATACATATATACATTGTGTAGTGATCAGTATTTCATCTCCCCAACCATTTATCATTTCTTTGTGTTTGGAGCCTATAAATTCTTCACTTTAATTTCTTTATAAAATACTTGCATAATTTGTTTTAAACTATACTAACCCTACTGTAATACAGAACACTAGAGCTTATCTCTCCTATCTAACTCTATTTTAGTACCAATTATGGAACCTTCCTTTTCTCCCCTCCCCCCTCCCCTTCCTAGCCTCAAATAGTCACCAATCTACTGTTTTTTTTTTTTTTTTAATGAAATCTTTTTTTTTTTTTTTTTTTACCTTCCACATGTGAGTGAGAATGCAAGGCATTTATTTTCTGTGCCTGGCCTATATCACTTAATATAATGTACTCCAATCCTATCCATGTGGCTGCAAGCAACCAGATTTCATCATTTTAATGGATACATAATCTTCCATTGTGTGTAAGCACACTACATTTTCTTTGTCTGTTCATCTGCTGGTTCATCAACCTCAGTTGATCCCCTATATTGGCTGTTGTGAATAGTGCTGTGCTAAGCAGGGGAGTGCAGGGATCACTTTGATACTCTGATTTCATTTCCTTTGGGGGTATACTCAGTAGGGGGTACCTGGATTATATGGTAGTTGTATGTTCAGTTTTTGAGAAACCTCCATACTGTTTCATAATGACTGTCTGATTTTGCAATCCTGCCAATAATGTGTTAGAGTTCTTTCTCTGCCTCCTTACCAGTATTTTTTTTTTTTTTGCTTTTTTGATAACAGCCATTGTGATTGGGGTGAAGTATCTCACTTAGTTGTGATTTATATTTCCTTAATGAATAGTGATTTTGAGCATTTCTTTATAACACTGTGTCCTTTAGATTCATGCATGTTTGTTGCAAATGACCAGAATTATAGACTTTTTGTGACATGATAGTATTCCATTTTGTATGTATACCACATTCTTTCTCCATTCATTTGCTGGTGGACATTAGGCTGATTCCATATCTTGGCTACTATGAGTAGTGCTACAGTAGACAGAGAAGCACAAATGCTGTCCAATGGGCACATCACATTCCCTTTGGATACACATGTAGGAATAGGATTGCTGCATCTTAGGGTAGCTCTGTTTTTTATTTTATTTTTTTATGGATGTTAAGCAATTTTATGCCAACAACTTCTTTAGAAACAGAAATTCAGAAAACTGCCATGGAAAGAAAAAATTTTTATAACCTTATATGTACTTAGGAAATTAAATTTACTTAAATAAATCTTTCTCTAGAAATAACTAAAGACCCAAATTGTTTCACTGTTGAATTCTACCAAATGTTTGAAGCAGAAATAATAACATACTAATGTGTTTTTTTTAGAAAATAGAGATGGGACAAATGCTTTTCAGTTTATTTTAAGGGATTAAATAACCTTGTTATAAAAATCCATTGAGTGGAAGAAAAAGAAAAACTATAGTCCCAATTAATGCAGGTGAAAAACCCTTACCTAAATATATATCAAATCAAATCCAGAAAAAAGTAGGGATAAAATATGAATCCTTAGATTTTTCTCGCTTTTTGCTTTGGTGTATCTGTCTTCTCATTGAGATCCATGCCTTCATATACTGCCATAGCTGTGGTTATCATCATTTCTCTCCACACATGGGACTCCTATAAGCATCTCTCGGAGGGCTGGTCAGGTCGGGGAGAAGTCTTCAGTTTTCGATCGTCATGAGATTTCTTTATTTCCTCTGTTTCTGAAGGGTAGCTTAGCTGGGTGCAGTATTCTTGTCTGGCAGTTTTTTTTTCCTTTCAGGACTTTTATTTAGTATGTCATCCCATTCTTTCCGGGCATGTAGCTTTCCAGCTGAGAATTCTGCTGTTAGTCTAATGAGGATTTTCTTATGGATGATGACTTAATGATTTGCTCTTGCTCTTTTTAAAATCCTCCCTTATCTTTTTTACAGGTTGTCTATAGTATGCCTTATAGAGGAGTGTTTTCTTTAAAAAGATTTATTTATTTACTTTATTTGAATGAGATCTTCCCTCTGTTGGTTTGTTCCCCACATGGCTGCAACAGCCAGGGCTGGGCCGGCTAAATCTAGGAGCCTGGAACTCAATCTGGCCTCCCACGTGGGTGGCAGGAGCCCAAGCAATTTGAGCCATCTTCTGCTGCCCTGCCACACGCATCACCAGGGAGCTGGATCAGAGTGAAGCAGCGGGGACTCCAAATAGCACCCCAATAAGGGATGGCAGTGCTACAGCGCCTGTTATGGGATTCTTTGGGATTCCTGGACCTGATATCTGTTTCTTTCTCAATATTTGGAAAGTTTTCAGCATTCATTTCATTTAATAGGTTTTCTGTGACTTTCCCCTTGTTTCCTTCTCTTTTCCTTCCAGAACACCCATAATGTAACTGTTTACTTGCTTGATGGTTTCCCATAAGTCTTAAAGGCTCTGTTCATTCTTTTAAATTTTTTTCTGTTTTTTTTTTTTTCTTGAGTTATTTCAAAACATCTGTCTTTGAAAAGTTTTTCTTTTGCTTGTCTCAGTTCTGTTGTTGAGACTCTAAACTTTTTTTAAAAAGACTTCTTCATTTATTTGAAAGGCAGAGTGACAGAAAGACGGAGAGGGAGGAAGGAAGGAAGGGAAGAAGGGAAAGAAAGGGAGGGAGGGGGAGAGAGAGAGCGAGCGAGCGAGTGCACTTCCATCTGCTATTTCTCTCCCCATAGGCCTGCAACAATAAGGGCTGGGCCAGCCCACAGCCAGGAATTAAGAAACCCAGCCTGGTCTCCTACGTGAGTGGCAGGGGTCCTAGTACTTGAGTCAGCGTCTGCTTCCACGCAGGTGCATTGGTGTGGAACTAGAGTGGAAGTGGAGTAGCCAGGCCTCAACCCAATCACAAGCAACTAAATCTGCTGCACCACGGGGCTGGGCCGCCCTTAACTGTATTTTCCATTTATTTATTAAGATCTTTAGTTCTGATATTTCTGATTGACACTCTGTAATCATCTCTGTCTCATTGCTGAGATTCTCATACTATGAATTGTTGCCTAATGTTATTGAATTGTCTGTGTTCTCAGTAAGTCTCCTTGTAGTTATTCTTTGAATTCTGTTGGGTAATTCATTGATTTCCATTTCTTTATGGTGTTCCTTTGAGGCATCATGTTGCCTTCTTTTCTCATGTTTTCTGTATCCTTACATTCGTTTTTGTGCATCTAGTGGGTCAGTTGCTTCTACTTTTTTATAGGGTATCTTTCTGCTGGGGATGTGTCCTGGGTGTTGGTGGGATGTTGCTTTGATTTGAGGTGGTGTTTTGGTATAGCTGTAGCTTCTTCAGTTGTACTGAATGTTGGTGATATCTGCAGTCATCTCACTGGCTGAGGCTGCAGGGGTGTGGGCATTAATGGAATGCAGCTCCCTTAGGCACAGTAGAGTCACTGGCAGTCCTGTTTGTGATGAACCCAGCTTTGGGTATGGGACACCCATCAGTTTCTGCAGGTTGTGTGAGTGCTGGACCATCACCATGGGCCAATAGATGTGGCTCAGCATGCCCGGTAGTGGGTTGGGATGCCTCTCTGTGTCTGAGGTTGGCACAGGCAGTGGCATGGGACCCTCACTCTGAACAGCTCGGGCAGATCTGCCCAGTGGCTTGCTGGGGCCAAGGCTGGGAATGTGAGGTCGAGTGTCTGCTTCTGAGGGCTACAGTCAGCTGGGATTCTCAGTATGAGCTTCCCAATTGTTTTTGAGGTCACAGGGAGAAGGGTGAGGCCACTCAATTAGTTCTTGGGAACCTGGATGGGCTGAGCCACCCAGGAAAGGCTACTCCGTTCCTCCCCAGGGCTGGTAATGACTAGGGTCCCTGGTTTGCATCCCTGGGCCTTTGGAGTGTGCTGCCCTACTTCTTCTGTGATGTCGAGACTACTGGATCCCCGAAAAGCCACCAGAGACCAGATCACGCCAAAGTGCAAAAGCAAGGTTTATTTAGGGAATACAAGCCACGGCAGGGACCTCGTCCAGGCTAACCGACGCAGCAGAAGCAGGAGATAGGCCCCGGCCTTTGTTTGGGAGCGTTTTTAAAGGGAAAAAAAAACAGGGTTACATCAGCAGAGGCTTACAGTACAGGGCTTTTGGTGATTGGACAGGGCTGTCCCGGTTGCTCGTAGTCTAACGGGGTGGTCTCCAATTGGCTTGGGTTCAGGGAGTTACCTTATTTGGTAATCTCCACTGAGCTGCCTTTGGTAAGCTTGGTATCTCCGGAATGCCTGCTTTTATAAGGACTCGGGTCTGCTACGGAAAATGGAGGCTGCTTTTTATTGTTTTAAAATGGACTCACTTTGGCACTTCACTTCCAGGAATCATGAGAGGGCAGATGGGGGCCTCCTGGCTGGTTTGTAGCACTGGATTTGCAGAAGTTGGAGAGCTATTTCCAAGAATCCACACGAGCTGGGTCTTTAAGGCAGTCCAGTGATTCTCCAGAACTCAATGCCTCAATGTCTGTGGTATGCATAGTGACATCTAGGGCCTACTTCTGTAGCTTTTTTCCAATGAGCAAAGTCTCTCTTGGTCCATAGTTGATATCAAGAGCTGGAAGGGCACTTTCTGTGTGCCTACTTCCTTTCTTTGTAGCCCTTGCTTATCTAAGTGCTCTACAAACCTCAGTTCTGTGCTCCTTTTCCTGCCCACTTGCCATGGAGTCTTCTCCACTCCACACTGTTGCTTGCAGTTGGGAGTGGTGTGCTGAACGCCGTCCATTGCCTGCCTGGCTGATGCAGCTTCAGGGGCTCAATCCATGGGTACTGGCTTGGGGTTAAGGGCTCTGTGGCCCTGCCCAGCCCTGGGCCTGTTACTGGACTTAATTTACCCTCCCTCCCACAAGGGGGAGACATCTCTACCCTGTGTTGCTTAAAGTTGGGGAAGTGGTGATATGGATAACTTTCTTTTTTTAAGATTTTATTTATTAATTTGAAAGGTAGAGTTACAGACAGTGAGAGAGACAGAGAGAAAGGTCTACCATTCACTGATTTACTCACCAAATGGCTACTATGGCTGGAGCTGAGCGCATTTGAAGCCAGGAGCCAGGAGCCAGGAGCTTCTTCCATGTCTCCTACTTGGGTGAAGGGGCCCAAGCACTTGGGCCATTTTCTACTGCTTTCTCAAGCCATAGCAGAGAACGGGCTTGGAAGAGGAGCAGCCGGGACTAGAATCAGCACCATATGGGATGCCGGCGCTGCAGGTGGAGGATTAACCCACTGAGCCGCAGCGCCAGCCCTGGGGTAACTCCTTCTTTCCGCCTTCTTCAAGACTTCTGTTCTTGTGCTAAAGCCTGGTGCTGCAGTCCCTCTCCTGGCTTCTGCAGCTCTGGTAGATCAGTCCATGAATAGTTCTTCCAGTTGCTGTCTCTGTGAGGACATGAAGGATGGAGGAGGTTGTTCTGTTGCCATCTTGCTCTCCCTTGAGAAAGCCTACACATACTTTTATATTTAACATTTCCAGTGCTCTTCAGGTGTAAATCCAAACTTCCATCTGGTAGCATTTTCCTTCCGGCTTGAAGAACTTCTTTTAGAATTTTCTTACTAAAGAGTCGCTGGTGACTAGTTTTCTAAAATTTTAGCATCCGAAAATAGCATTTCCGGAGGATATTCCCTCTGGATATAAAATTGTGGGATGACATTGAATTTTCCTTCATGCTGTAAGATGCCTTTTCATTTTCTAATTGATTCTATTGTTTCTGAAGAGATATTGGTCGTTACTTACACCACTGTTTCCTTGTGTATAAGAAGTAAACTCTGGCTACATTAAGGACTATCTCTTTATCTGTTTTCAACAGCCAGACTATGATGCATTCACCTGTGGGAGCTTTTTTGGCATTTTGCCAGCTTCATGGAATTTGTTGTTTTCCACTGAATTTGGGAAATTTTCTTCAAATTTTTCCTGTTCCATTTTCACTCTCTTATTGTCCCCTTATAGGTTATTTATGTTCTGTTCATTTTGGTGCTGTCATTTCTCTCTATATACTTTTAAAAGATTTATTTATTTGAAAGGTAGAGTGACAGAAAATAGAGGGAGAGGGAGAGTGGGAGAGGGAAGGAGAGAAAGATAGGAAGGTATCTTTTATCCAGTAGTTCACTCCCCCATAGTACAATAGTGAGGGCTGGGCCAGGCTGAAGTCAGGAGCCAGGAACTCCATCTGAGTCTCTCACATGGGTGCCAGGAATTCAGGTACTTGAGCCGACGCCTGCTGCTGACCCAGGCACATTAGCAGGAAGTGGGATTGGAAGTGGAGCAGCTAAGACTTCAACGGACACTGGAGCATGAGATGCTGACATCATAGGTGATGTCACTCACTGTGATGCAGTGTTGGCCCTGCCTCCGTGTCATCACATCGGATACATTTTAATCATGCTTTCAAGTTCACTGACCCTTTCCTTGATTGCTCCAATCTGCTAATCAGTCTACCCAGTGAATTTTTAAATTTTAGATATTGTACATTTTGATTATTAAATTTCAGTATGATTCTTTTTATTTTTAATTATTTTTAAAAATTTAAGATAAACAAATTTCGTGTATTTCATATATACAGATTTACAAACATAGTGATACTTCCCACCCTACCCTCCCTCCCTCATATGTTTTTACCATTTCTCCTCCTTCCTCTCTTAATTTTTACAATAATCTATATTCAATTTACTTTATACTAGTAAGATTAACCATACACTAAGTAAAGAGTTCAACAAACAGTAAGAAGGAAAATACTGCTCCTCAACAGTAGAGACAAGGGTTGTAAACAATGATCAAATTTCAAAATGTCTTTTTAAACAATATTCTCTACTGAATTTCTCCATCCTTGTCTTTATTCTAAGTATATTTTCCTTTAAGATATTAAATGTATTTGTAATAGTTGTTTTTTAAAAGTTAGTTATTTATTTGAAAGTCAGAGTCATACATACATACAGAGAGAGAGAGAGAGAGAGAGAGAGAAAGAGAGAGAGAATCTACCATCTGCTGCTTCACTCTCCAAATGACTGCAATGGCCAAGGCTATGCCAGGCCAAAGCCAGGAGTGAGGAGCTTCTTCTGGGTCTCCCACATGGGTGCAGGTCTCCCACATTTGGCCATCAACTTCTGCTTTTCCAGGCACATTAGCAGGGAGTTGGATCAGAAGTGTAGCATCCTAGTCTCAAATTGACGTCTATATGGGATGCTGGCATCACAGGTTGGAGCTTTACCTGTTATACCACAACACTGGCCTCTATAATAATTGTTTTTTTTTTTTTTTGACAGGCAGAGTGGACAGTGAGAGAGAAACAGAGAGAAAGGTCTTCCTTTGCCGTTGGTTCACCCCCCAATGGCGCTGCAGCCAGTGCACCACGCTGATCCGAAGCCAGGAGCCAGGTGCCTCTCCTGGTCTCCCATGTGGGTGGAGGGCCCAAGCACTTGGGCCATCCTCCACTGCCTTCCCTGGCCACAGCAGAGAGCTGGACTGGAAGAGGAGCAACTGGGACAGAATCCGGTGCCCCGACCGGGACTAGAACCTGGTGTGCCGGCGCTGCAGGTGGAGGATTAGCCTATTGAGCCATGGCACCAGCCTATAATAATTGTTTTAAAATCATAACCTTTGGATCATTTTGGGACCTATTACTATTAATTAAATTTTCTGTTGTGTATGGGTAACATTTTTTGTTTCCTAATATTTCTACTACTGAATATGTGCTATGCATTGTACATTATATGTTATAGGGAGTACGGGTTATGTTGTCTTGTTCTAAAATGCTGCACGTCACGGGGCAGCAGGTCCGATAGAGCTCCTCAGGGCCAGCCTGGGGAGCTCAGGGGCTGAGCGGGATGATGAGTGTCACCAAAGCCGGGAGATCAGTCAACGCCCAGGGCACAGCCGGTTCTTGACTTTATTGGGAGGGGGAAGAGCTTTTATAAGACACAGAAAGGGGGCTGTCCAGGGCACAAGGCAACCCAGCCAACCAGCTGAAAGTTCAGGCAGGACACGAGTCGGGCACGCCCTCAAGGGCCAATCACAGCTGAGGACTCATACTGTTCAGGAATACAGAAGTCTCCTGTCAGGCTAGGTACCTCCCCCGGGGGCCATCTTGGATTATTGGAAACGCTGAGTCACTGGGATGCGGAAGTGCGGCAAACTCGAGCAAAGGCTTAGTGGCCTTGTCCAGCGAAGGCTTAGGAACTTTGTTTCCTTTATGATTGGGGACCCCGCACTAAAAGATATTGAAATTTTTTCCTGGAAAACTTTAAATCTGTTAAATAATCTTCATCCTGTCAAAATTGTTTTTTTTTCTTTTTATATGTTTATTTTGTTGCTTGAGTCTCAAGCACCAATTTATTTCCCAAGCAGAAGTATCACCTGCCCACATTATTCTCTAGCCTAGTGGATTGCCTGTTGAGTTGACTCGTTCTCCCTAAGGAGCAGATTGACTTTGGCAATCTAACTTTTCATGAATTATTATTTTCCTGATTGTTTAACTTTTAAATATTATTTCTTTGTTTTTGAGATAACAAATTTTTAGTTTACATTTTAGTCAAGGTTCAACACTCCACCAAATCAAGATTGTTTTTATTCTTTGTGAAGAGGGTTCTATCTTAAGGCTGGGACAAAATTCTATGTTACGCATCTTACTCTAACATATAATTATTGCCAATTGAATGTCCACTATGCTCAGTGTATTCTCTTGACTGCAGATGGAACTCCAGTGTCTCCAAAAGCTGCACAACCTCAATTGTCATTGTCTGCTCTCTTCCTTGTAGCAGATTGCCCAGGCTGGGCCTGGAAGAATCTGGTCCTGTTGCTAATCAGTCCAATGCTCAGCCTGGAACCCCAGTGAATCCCCATGAAACAACGCTCATCCCATACGAGGCCGTCTTTCCTCATGAGCCTTTCTCTGCAAACTCCAGCTGGTTCAGGGATCTGGAACATAGATACCTGCATCCTCATCGGACAATACGACTGCTCTGATTGACTTCCCCTTCCCGATCTAGAGCAGGAAGAGATCATTAGGCTGAACGTCAGGGCAATTGTGGAGGAACAGTAGGATTTATCTTATGTTTTCCCTCTCTCAAGGATGACATTCTGTACTGCCTGTTTTCAACATCTGGAAAGAGTTAACTCATGTATTTCATCCAATTTTATAAGTTGGGATGGCAAGTCCAGTTACCAGTTGCACAGGAAAAAGAAGTGTGTGTGTTGGACTTAAAAGATAGTTTTGATTATTGAACTTGACATCCAAATAGCTCCTGCCTCTTTCATTAAGATTAATACCAATATTTGTGTCCATTCGTATTGTTTCCATGCACATATAATCTCTTTCTTCTTTTCATACATATGCACAATCAATAATATGGAGTTCATAGTCCCTGATTGTTCTATAAAATGTGTATACATGTGTGTGTGTGTGTGTGTGTGTGTACCTCAGTAAGGTTCTCCTCAACTGACAGAGGGGCTACAATCCAATAAACTCATCTTCATCTGGAAATGTTACAACTCAAAAGTGCATTTAATACAGCAAAACTGCTGAACATCATAGCTTAGCCCAGGGTACCTTATATATGCTCAGAACACCTCCCTGCAGTTGGGGAAGATCAGCTAACACAAAACCTGTTTTATAATAACCCATTGGACATCACACACACAAACTGGCATGATACAGACTTTCATGTTAAAACACAAACACGACATCTAAAGACGTGCTGGCAATGCAGTAGAGTGCTGAGTATTGAGTGTTGGTTGCTTAACTTTGTGATGGAGCACTGATTGTGAGCCCTGGCTCACTATACTGCCCAGCTCTGTCTACATATTGAAAGCCTGGGAAAATATCAAATTTCATAACCTGAAGTACAGTTTCTACTGAATGCTTTATAGTTTTGTGCTATCATAAAGTCAAAAAGGATACATTTGAACCACTGTAAGTTGGAGATCATCTGTTTATATGCATACATGTCTATAAATGTAATTGTACACATATATATTTATGGGAAATATAAAATTATAAATTATATATCTTTGCCTATTCTACATCTATCATCATATCCTGTTAGTGTGTTTTTCATATTTAATAATACAGCCCTATAATTCAATTTGTATAGATATAAATCATCATATTTAACAGTATGGATGTGTCAAAACTTATTCAACCAATTAATCTTTAAAGAAGAAGATTAAGGGAGGCACTCAATATATTATTGTAATAGAATAATTTAATTATAGTTTAGATATATTCTTTACAGATTATTGTGTAGGTTTGTATCATCTTCTTAGTTTTACAGCAGATGAAAATTCATTCCCTATTTTTAGTTCTTTTTTATTAGCTTCTAAGAATTGCTGGTAGGGGAATTAGGCAAATTTGTATATATAGTTGGCTCTCCATATTTGCAGATTCTGCATCCATGGATATTTCCTCAGCTCTGAATTTTTTTCTTATTTATTTTTTTCTTATTTATTATCTAAGAATATAGTGTAACAACTATTTACATAGCATTTCCTTTGTATTAGTATTATGGTCAATCTAGAAATTATTTAAAGTACATAGGAGAATGTACATAGGTTATGTGCAAATACTTCACTGTTTTGAATAAGGGACTTGAATATCCTTGGGTTCTGGTATCCGCAGGGGTTGAGGGATTCTGGAACCAGTGCCCTGTGCATACCAGTAGATGATTGCTCTCTCTTTTTGAGAAGTGAAAATGTGTGTCTTTTTCAAGACAATCAGAAATTAAATCATTGTTAAGAGGGAGGGGATGGAGCACTCCTATCTGCTCATTCATTCCCCAAATGCCTGCAATGGCAGAGAATGGGCCAAAATGAAGCTAGGAGCCAGGAACCCAGTTTTAAGGTATTCCATGTGGGTGGCAGGTGCCCATTTCCTTGAGCCATCTCTGCTGCCTCCCAGGATCTGCATTAGTAGGAAGCTGGAATCAGGAGCCTGAGACAGGTATTGAACCCACGTATTCCAGTGTGGGCTTCGGGCATCTTAACTAGTGTCTTAAAAAGTGTGCAAGACATCTGCCCCAACAGTGTTTTTAACACATCCTTGTCTAACAAATGAAACAACAACTAATTAGCAAGAAAATATAACCAAAAATTTATTGATTAAAAGTATTGTAACTGTATTTGTACCCTCTTAGCTGCTATTTTTCAATTTTCTGGTTATAAAGTAGTAAATACTCATTAGAGTAAACTTATACATTATTAAAAAAAAAAACTCAAAAAAACAAGAATAATTTGTGGGGCTGGTGCTGTGGCTCGGTGGGTTAAAGCCATGGCCTGCAGCACTGGCATCATATATAGGTGCTGGTTCGAGACCTGGCTCCTCTACTTCCAATACAACTTGCCTGAGAAAGCTGAAGTACTTGGGCCGCTGCACCCATGTGAGAGACCCAGAAGTAGCTCCTGGCTATTGGCTTCAGCCTGGTCCAGTCCTGGCTGTCGTGGCTGTTTGGAGAGTGAACCAGTAGATGGAAGATCTCTCTCTTCCTCTTCTTCTTCCTCCTCCTCCTCCTCCTCCTCCTTTTTCTTCTCCTCTCTCTGTAACTCTGCCTCTCAAAGGGATAAATAAATCTTTTAAAAAGAGAGTAATTTGCAATCTTATTGCCCACTGGTCATCACTCAATCATTTCTATTCTTTTAATCTATACATACAGTATATATCCAGATATAAGTATATTAATTGCATGCATAATTCCCTATGTTGCTTTCACAAAAATGTAGCTTGAGAAATTTACTTTAATTAAATATTATTTTAAAAGATCCTTTCTACTAACTACATAAATTTCTACTTATTTTATAGCTTAGCATGACCAATTCATTGTCCTGTACACTTAGGCATGTCTATGTTTGCACTATTTTAAACAACAATGCAAGGAACATCCTTATGTATACACCTGTCTACATCCAACATCATTCATTGTTAGGGAGTTTCTTAAAATGGAATTGAACTTAGAAACCTAGGACATCTTGTTTGGATTTATATCCTGCCTGTAACCCAAGTCTGAGATGACCTTCATTTATAATACTGCATTCCGTTAGTGCAAGTTTAAAAAGCAGCATTGATACAATGTTTTAAAAATCTCCCTTCCAGCGGAAGCTTGTGGGCTCCCTGAGAAGGAGTTTGGCTGTTCCTGGCCAGCCTAGCATTTAATCCCAGCCTGTCACCCGCTTCTATGAAGTGAGGTTTCTATTACTTCCTGGATTGCTCTAGTCTATCAGAGGTCACCATCTCCAATTTAGCCTAGATGTGGATGGGAAAATACCCTGCACAGGCCCAGCATCCAAAGAACATTGGTGTCAAATTCAATTACTGGAGAAGGAGACCTTTTTTTTTCCAAAGGTCTCTGAATCCATTAAAAAAGCTTCTCGATTCCTAGCACTTGTGCATGTGACTGTGTCTCCCACACAGGCCTTCTGACAGCTGCTTTGCAATTTCACATTGTCAACTGCTTTTGAGGTTGGAGTTTCATTTATTGAAAAAATACCTCACATGGAAGTAGAGGCAGTTATGTCTTTAACATATGTCTGAGTTGCCTGAGAGAGGTGAGTATTACGGATACACAATGAACCAGGATTATTTATTTCATTCCACGCAGCTCTCCTCCTTTTTCATTTTAAAACATGTTGATTTTCAAAATATGAGATATTAATTCTAGGATTGCTGTGGCCCTAGTTTCCATTAATTCCCTTGTGTGCTTCAAAGTACTGAGAGCATTCTTGAAGTCTTTCTTCATTTTATTTTAAAATTCTCTTTTGTGGAAATTCCCTACATTTCCTTTTGTTCAATTTGGAGAGCTCTTTCTTTCCTTAGATTAAGGAGTAAATGAATTCATTTTGAATTGAAGCAAATGGTACTATATATATATATATATATATATATATATATATATTTGTCCAGGAGAAATTTGTTTCCACAATTACATTTCAGTAAAACATCTTAACAGTCATGAAAGATTAGCAGTGTTTTCTCTCTCTGCCGTACAGCCTGCTAATTTGTCTGGAACACAAATGAATCAAGAAGTGCAGCTTTGCAGGGTCTGTTGGCTATTACGGTGTATTGCTTTAACTGTTGGGTCAGTCTCGGGTACATAAGCCTGCCATTTAAGTCATTAAGAACTATTTCCAGAAAAGATACACTTCATTCTGTGGATTTAGCTTCTCTTTCATCCTTTCAAGTTCAAATTTCATAATTATAACACGGTGAACAATGGCGTTCTCACAGAAGAATAAAGACATCGTTTTTGGCTTCATATCCAGTGCCTTTGAACATGGAATAAGAGACATATTCTGTAGCCTTGCTAAACCTTCTGTTCCTTCTCACTCTTTGTTATAATGTTTCTGGTCATTTCAATGAGAAAAATGGAACTCCTCAGATTGCCTCCCCTAGACAAAACTTCAGAAGTTCATAATAAACAGTGCTAATTGAGAACAGCCATTCAGAATTATTTTGAAAAATAGTACACCAATATATTTGGCATTATTATTAAGAACAGCTATGATTTTTATGTCTGTATAATTATTTTGTATCTGATTCTCCTTTCATTTCAAACATAACTACCACTCAAGCTAGCATCAACTTTCTCCTGCAGTTCTCACATGCTGAATTTTCTGTTTTGCTGATAAAGGCCACCCTCACAGGATGGAAAGTTTTGCTTTAAGCATGTGACGTTGACAATTCACCCCAAGTGAAACCCACATCGTAATAGTGTTGAACTATCTGGGGAGGCCGCTGACTCCCCTGAGACGAGTCAGCTGAACATTCATGTGCAGATTGTTTGTGAACATAGCTTTCCATGTCCCTGAGCCAAGTGCACAGAGGTCTGTTTCCTGAGTCTTACGGTAGCACATTTTAGTGTTTTAAGAAGCCGCCAACCCATTTTCCAGAGTGACTGTGCCTTTAACATTTCCACGTAGTGTCAACATAGGATTCCTTTCTCTGCATCCTCACCAACATTTGGTCTTTCTCCTCCAGAAAGTTTTTATTTAAGGTATACAAACTTCTTGCAATTCATAAATACAACCTTAAGAAAGTAATGCTAGTGATTCCTCCCACCATAGCCACCCTCCCACCCCAACTCCCACCCTTCTTCCTTCTCCCACTGCTAGTCCCATTCTTACTTTTTACTAAGATCTATTTTCAATTAATTTTATACACAGAAGATTATACTAAGTAAAGATTTAAAAAAATAGTATGAAACAAAGTTCCTCAGCATTTTTTTATTTCTATTTTGATTTCTTCTGTGACCCCACTGTTCATTCAGGAGCATGTTGTTCATTCTCCATGTGTTTGCACATGTTCTAGACACTCGAGTTGTTGATCTCCAGCGTGATTCCATTGTGGTCATAGAAGATGCATGGTTTGATTTCGATTCCCTTGAATTTGCTGAGACTTGCTTTATGACCTGGCCTGTGGTCTATTCTCGAGGAAGTTCCATGCACTAGTGAGAAGAATGTGTATTCTGCAACTATAGGATGAAAAGTCCTATAGATATCTGTTAGATCCATTCTGTCTGTAGTGCTGATTAACTGTTGTTTCCTTGCTGATTTTCTGTCTGGTTGATCTGTCCATGGCTGATTTCTCTCATTACTATTGTATGGTATTCTATGTCTCCTTTTAGATCCTTCAAAATTCTTTTTTAAATAGCCAGGTCCAGTGTAATTAGGTGCATATACATTTATTGTAGTCAAACCTTCCTGTTGAATTGATCCCTTAATGATTGCACAGTGCCCTTTTTTTGTCTCTTTCAACAATTTTCATGTAAAAGACTATTTTATCTGACAGTAGGATGGCTACAACAGTACTTTTTTGGTTTCTGCTAGCATAGAATATCTTTTTCCATCCTCTCACTTTCAGTGTGCATGTATCTTTGTTGGTGAGATGTGTTTCTTGTAGGCAGCAAATGAATGGGTCATTTTTTTCCCATTTATCCAGGCTGTATCTTTTAATAGGAGAGTTGAGGCCATTTACATTCTAGGTGCCTCTTGATAAGTAATAACTTGGCCCTGCCATTTTTCCATAAAGATTCTTGTTGTTTACTTTGGATTTCTTTTGTCCCTTTACTGGGATGTTTTCTGCCTTCACTTTCCTTCATAGTGGTGACTATGTTTCTGTGGTACTGTATGTAGCATATCCTTAAGCATTTTTGTAAAGTTAACATGTGGTGACAAATTCTTTCAATTTGTGTTTATTATGGAAGGTCTTTATTTCACTTTTGTCCATAGATGAGAGCTGTACAGGGTACAGTATTCTGGGATGACAGTTTCTTTCTCTTAAGACTTGGGCTATATCTCACCATTCTTTCCTAGCCTGTAGGGTTTCTGATGAGAAGTTAGCTGTGAGTGTAATTGGAGATCTCTGAACGTAATCTGGCATTTCTGTTATGCACATCCTCCTGTCCTTGGATATCCATTTCTTTCTCCAAATTAGGGAAGTTTTCTGTAATTATTTCACTAAAAAGGTCTTCTAATCCATTCTGTCTTTCCATGCCTTCTGGAACTCCTAAGACCCATATGTTGGGTCAATTGATAATAATCTCATGGATCTCCAACACTGTGTTTCAGTTTTCTAATTTCTTCTTTTTCTCCCCCTCCTTCCCTCCTTCTCCTCCTTCTTCTTTTGTCTGGCTGTAAAATTTTCAGCAGTTTGTCTTCTAACTTGGATACTTTTTCTTCTGCCTCACTGATTCTGTTGTTTAGGCTTTCCACTGCAATTTTTATTTGTTCTATTGAATTCTACATTTACAATATTTTATTTTGGTTTCTCTTTAAAATCTCAATTTCATGAGAAAAATTTTCCTTCATGTCAGGTATGGATTTCTTTAGTTCGTGGATTTGCTTCTGATTACTTCTAAGTAATCCTATGATCAATTTTTTGAATTCCTTTTCTGGCATTTCTTCAATCTCATCATTTTCCCATTCTGGTATTGAAGTGTTGTTGTGTTCCTTTGTGGTCTTCCTCATTCTTGTTTCTTGAATATCTGTGCTTATTTTTAGGCATTTGTGGAGGTACTTCTTGTATTTTTTTTCCCCATGATGGCTTTTATTTTAGGACTATGGCTCTGTGGATTAGTGAATTAGTGAATACCCAGAGTTGTGGCCAGGTAGCTCTGTTACAGTGCTCCAGGATGAGGAAAGTGTCCAAGGTGACTCCCAAACTGGGTGTAGTAACTCTCTCTCTCTTTCTCTCTCTCTCATCAGAGGGTAGGTTTGTTCAGCTCTGCTAGCATAGTGTCATGTTCACCTCCTCTCCTCCAAGGAGACCAATGCCTGGGTAATAGCTCCAGTGGGTACAATATTCACCTGTGCTGCCACCAGGACCTACACAAAGGATCCGTGCAGTCCTCACTGTGAGCACAGATCTCACAGCAGTGACCCTCACTAGGGAATCAGGGAGCCCCGAGCATGCCGAGCCACTCATGGTGACTACCCAAAGACCCAGCCACACCCTACACCCTCCCATGCAGCCACAGTGTTTTCACAGTCCCAGAATACAAGGCTCTTACAACCATGAGCACCCAGCCCCCTGTCAATTCTTCCAGCCAGACTCAGGTGTCTCCTCTCGGCTGGTTGCTGGGTGTATGGAGACTAGCTGGTACAACTGTTACCTATGTCCAAAATGACACCCGCCCACTCTCAGCTAGTTACAAGACACTGGTGCTCGGTAGTTGGGGAGAGAGAAGTGTGCCCCATTTTTTCCCTCTAGGTTGACAGGTACAATGTCCAAGCTCCAAGCTAGTCTCACACCAGGCTCTTCCCTCAGCTTATCGCCAGTGGCTTGGGATGCTGCGATCTGGCCTTACCTCATTCTCCAAAGCCAGTGCTGAGGCTTTCTGCTGCTGGCGTCCTGAATTGTGCACATGCACACCCTCCACATAGATCCACAGTGTCCTTCTAACTTGCATGGAGTTTCCTGTGCCGTTTTCTTCCTAACTCTTCCCTGATGTTGCACTCTCTCCACTTTTTGTTTTTTTTTTTTAACTATCTTCCTCTAGACTAGAGCAATAAACTCCCTCCCTATTCTGCCACCTTGATGCCTCTCACATTTGGTATTATCACTGTTATATGTTAGTTATTCTCACAGGTTAACAATGATAGCTCATTGTTGGCTTAATTTGGATATTCAGGTTTCCTGATAAGTTTGAACACCCTCTTGTGCTTATTTACTATTTATATTTCTCTTTGCTGAAATGTCTTTTCATGGATTTATCCCTTTTGTAATAGTATTTTTTCTTTTTTTATGATTGACTTCTCTTATTTTCAAATATTTGTCAAATAAAGACTGAATATATTCAAGGTAGATGATGTCATGATTTGATAGAGAAATATAGTGTAATGATTATCACAATCAAATTAACACATCCATCACTACCCATGCTATATGTTAGATCTTCAGAACTCATGCATCTTAGAACTGAGTGTTGGTACTCTTCAACCAACGTCTCTCCACTTCCTCCGTTTCCCAGCCCCAGTCAATCATCATTCTTAACTCTCCTTCCGTGAGTTCCACTGTTTTAGATTCCATTATAAGTGAGATCAGGCAATATTTGTCCTTCTGTGATTTCACTTTTCATAATGTTCTCAGTTCACCTATGTTGTGGCAAATGGCATGATTTCCCTTTTTTTTAATGGTTAAATACAATTTTATTACATGTCTGTACCACTATTTATCCATTCCTTGATAGATCCTTGGTTTGATTCCATAGGGAGTCTATTGCAAATAATGCTGGAGTGAACATGAGAGTGCAAATGACTCTTCAAGATATTGATTTCATTTCATTGAATACACAGTGGACGTGCTGGACCACATGATAGTTCTATTTTTACTAATGGAGGAACCTCCACTATTTTCCATAATTCACTTTACAAGTTGACATTCCCACTGGCGGTGAACAGGGGTTCCCTTTTCTCCAGACACTTGCCATGTATCTATTGAATTTTTTGATAGCCATCCTAGCAGGTATAAGGTGGTATTTCACTATGGTTTTGATTTGCATTTCTCTGGTGTTTGGTGATGTTGAGCACTTATTCATAAGCTCACTGGCTATGCAAATACACGTATTCAGTTCTCTCGCACATTTTAAAATTGAATTATTTGGTTTTATTGCTATTGAGTTATATTGAGTTGCTCATATATTTTGCATATAAATCTCTTATCAGCTATACAGTTTGGAAATATATTCTCCCATCCAATAGGTTGCCTTTTCAATTTGTCAGAGTTACGGGGCTGGGGAGTGGAGAACTTTCATCCATTGATTAATTGCCCAGATATCCTCAATGACCAGGGCTGTGCCAGTCTGAAGCCAGGAGTCAGCAGCTTTGTCCAGGTCTGCCATGTGATGCCAGGGGCACAAACAGTTGGGCCATCTTTTGCTTTTCCCTGGCCATTAGCAGGGACCTAGATTGGAAGTGAGAAGTTGGGACTCACCATTGTCCATATGGGATGCTGGTGTCAAAGTGGCTGATTACTTACTACACCACAGTGCCAGCCCCCAAATATTTTTTCTTATGAAAGTTTTATACTTTTACATTTAAAAAATCTGTTTATTTATTTGAAAAGCAAAGTTATAGAGAGAATGAGTGAGAGACAGAGAAGGAAGGAGGGAGGGTGGGGGGGGAGAGAGAGAGAGAGAGAAGAGAGAGATCTTCCATTTGCTGATTCACTCCTCAAATAGCTGCAATGGCAAGGGCTAGTACAGGCTGAGCCAGGAGCCCAGAATTCCACCTGGGTCCCACATGAGTGACAGGGTTCCCATTATATGGGCCGTCATAAGTTGCCTTCTCAGATACATCAGCAGAGAACCGGATAGGAGAAGTGGAACAGGTGGGACTCAAACCAGATCTCCCAGAGATTCCAGCATTGCTGGCGATCACTCAACCTGCTGTACCACAGTGCTGACCCTCGTGTTGTATTTAAATTTATGATCAATTTTCAGTTAATTTTCATATAAGTTATAGCACTTAGGTTGAGGTTCACTAGTTGCCTAATGACACTCAATTGCTACAACACCACTTTTTGAAGACTGTATTTCCTCCATTCAATTGCTTTTGCACCTTTCCATGGATCAGTCAGCTGTACTGATGTGAATATAGTCACGGAGTTTACATTATATTCTATTGATCTATGTGTTTATTCATTATCTTAGTTTTACTTGGTCTTGATTATTGTTACTTTGTAATTCTTTAGATTCATCATACAGTAACAATAATTGCTATAATTACTGTGACTTCTCTGATGTAATTCTTCTGTTCAAGAATTTTTAGCTGTGCTAACTTTCTGCCATTTCATATAAATTTTAAAATATTTTCTATATTTATATGAATGTTGCTGAGTTTTTATAGGAATTACATTAACTTGTGAATTGACTTGAGGAAAATTGACATCTATATTATGCTGAATCTCCCAATTCATGAACACAATGCAACCATCCATTTATTTAGATAATCTTTGCCTTACTTTATCAACATTTTCTAATTTTCAGAATTCAGATTTGTATGGATTCTGTTCATTCCATACCTAGGTATTCTGTGTTACCAGCACTGACCTATATTGGGTTGTAAAACGAGTTACAGAATATTTTAAAGGATTTAAATTTTCTAATCAGAATAAAATTAGCCTAGAAATCAATAATAAAGATAAATAAAGATAAAGATCCCTTAAAATAATCGGTAATAAAGATAAAGATCCCTTCATGCTTAGACATTTAAAAACACATTTAACAAATACAGTCTTTATTGAGATACAGTGTTCTGTATAATTCAGTTGTCTCATTTGTTAAATATATTATTCAAAATCTATATTTTTACAATAGTTTTACTATTTGCTACCAATAGAGTTATTGTTCAGTTTAGATTCCCTTAAAATCACACACTTGGGAGAATGCTTGGGCTCAGGTATTTTATTTGAGTGGTAATCTTGGAAATTACAAGAATAGAGAAAGCGAGACAAGAAAGGGAAGAAAAGCTGATACAGGGCACACAATGGAGCTGGACTCCACTCTTAAAGACTTCAACTTAATTCCATTTGAGACCCTCAAAAAATAATGCATAGCACATGCCTTAAAAATTTCCCATTCTTGGAGAGCATGACTGAAAGAAGAGGAAGAAAAAAAGAGTGTGTCTACCAGCTCCCATCTTCCATTAGTTGCGGGTTCTTCCTCAATAGACATTGGCTCTCTTTATTCCTGGATCGTGTGTGAACCTTGGGTGCTCCCCAGGTTCTCTGGGAAGCGCTCAGAGAAGCAGATATGTGTAGACACTTGATATAGGAGGCAGCCTGTGTACAGGAAATTATCCATCTGAAGATGAGCTCAGATACGCTAGTGCTGCTATACAACTTCTCTTTAAGCTTGAACGATTATTTTATGACAGCCCGTGTTTCATCCCATATTTTGAAGCTATCTTTTTAGATGTGTTGAACGTCAATATATTTCACATTCATTGTAAAGTGGGACCCTAGTGACATTATGATTTGCCCCTCTTCTCTAGTAACACTTCTTACCTTCAGATGTGTTTTGTCTCAGATTAGTGTTGCTTTCACGGTTTTCTTTCAATTAGCGTTTGTATGATGTAGCCTCATTATCGCACTTTCAGTCTTTCAGTGTCATTATATTTAATGGATTCGTTTGTAATACTATATCAATTTTTGAAATTCAGTTTTTGAAATTTTGCCTTTAATTGGATTTTCCTTTCATACTTAGTATCATTACTGAGATACTTGATTTTAAGTCTACCTATTACTATATTTAAGTATTATATCTTTCTTACGTCTTTTTTTCTACTTTCCTGTTACTACAGTTAATCAAGAATTTATTTGTTATTCTGTTTACCTCATTTCTTATTAACATTTCTAAGTGCTCATCCTAGATGCTATGGCATACATCCTTGACTTTTATTTTTTTTATTTTTATTTTTTGACAGGCAGAGTGGACAGTGAGAGAGAGAAAGAGAGAAAGGTCCTCCTTTGCCATTGGTTCACCCTCCAATGGCCGCCGTGGCTGGCGAACTGCGCTGATCCGATGGCAGGAGCCAGGTGCTTCTCCTGGTCTCCCATGGGGTGCAGGGCCCAAGTACTTGGGCCATCCTCCACTGTACTCCCTGGCCACAGCAGAGAGCTGGCCTGGAAGAGGGGCAACCGGGACAGAATCCAGCACCCCGACCAGGACTAGAACCCGGTGTGCCGGCGCCGCAAGGCAGAGGATTAACCAAGTGAGCCGCGGCACTGGCTACATCCTTGACTTTTTAGAATATAATATGGGAGCTGGCGCTGTGGCATGGTAGTTTAATCCTCCACCTGCAGCACCAGCATCCCAAATGGTTTCCAGTTCGAGTCCCAGCTGCTCCTCTTCCAATCCAGCTCTCTGCTGTCACCTGCGAAAGCAGTAGAAGATGGTCCAAGCACATGGGACCCTGAACCTGTGTGGGAGACCCAGAAGAAGCTCCTGGCTCCTGGCTTCAGATGGCTCCAGCTCCCGCCATTGTGGCCATGTGAGGGGTGAACCAGCAGACCAAAGACCTTTCTCTCTCTCTCTCTCTCTCTCTCTCTCTCTCTGTAACTGCATCAAATAAATAAAATCTTAAAAAAAGAATCTAACATGAGTGAATATTGTTATCAATTCCTAGGGAATTCAGTGAGGTACTGTAAAACACTTGAATTCTAACACCTCCCCTGTATGTGCTTCTGTGTAGTACTGTTCTTTAAATATACATATATTAAAAACTATTTTGTGTAGTCAATATTTATCTAGATTTGCATAATATTTAACCTGTTTATCCTCATTCCTCCCTCGATTTCTGTGAAATAATCAGAGCTTATTATTTTCTCTCTCAAAATATGTCATGGTTTTGCTAATGAGGGAAAGCATTAATTTTTGTTCATTTATAAATTTCTTTATTTTGACATTATTTCTGAAACATACTTTCAATGAGTGTAGAAATCCAGGTTGTATGCTACTTCATTTCCAACTACCCAAGTTGCCAATCTATAGTCTTTTGACTTCATTCTTTCTCTGAGAATTTATCAGAATTAAATAGAATTTATCTGTTTCTCTTGGTGTTGCTGTTTGTAATGACTGATTCATTCTCTACATGATTTGAAATTTTTATCTTTTTAATTGATTTTTAGAAGATTCTCCTGATGCATCTATTGGTGATTTTTTTATTTTTATCTTTCTTGAGTTCACAGCACAACTTTAATCATTGGCTTGATTCTTATATTTATCATTTTGAGGAATCTCTGCGTATTATCTCCTTACTATTTGCTTTTATGTCTTTCCTTTTCTCTTGCTATTTCAGACTCAAACTACGTAGATAATAATTTTAGATAATTTGAGTCTAGAAGAAAATGTCAGTCCATTATCTTACATATTTTTTGCCTTCTTTCCTGTATTGTAATAGTTATTTTTTCCCGTGGTACTTCCTAGATGTTTAGATGTATTCTGCCTTGCTCTAATTTATTTCTAGATATCTTTCACTTATTTTCCATTTCATTTACTATCTTATTTGAATAAATATGCTACAAAATTCAGCTATTGATGGTTAAACTGCTCTAGATGATTATTTTTTTAAGATTTTACTTATTTATTTGAGAGGTAGTTAGACAGTGAGAGGGAGAGACAGAGAGAGAGGTCTTCCTTCTGTTGATTCACTCCCCACATGGCCACTATGGCTGGAGCTGCACCGATTCAAAGCCAGGAGCCAGGTGCTTCTTCCTGGTCTCCCATGCAGGTGCAGGGGCCCAAGCACTTGGGCCATCTTCCACTGCTTTCCTGGGCCATAGCAGAGAGCTGGATGGGAAGTGGAGCAGCCGGGTCTCGAACTGACTGCCATATGGGATCCCGGCACCGCAGGCGGGGATTAACCAAGTGAGCCACGGCGCCAGCCCCTGTAGATGATAATTTGATGGCTTCTCAGAGCCTTTGGGTCTCTCTTGAAGTTCTGCTGGTGGCAATTTTGTTTTTTAGAATTAATCAGTTATTTTAAAGTCTGTTACTGAAAATTCTAGTATATGAATATCTATGGCCTCTCTTGTCTGAATTTCTCTTAGTTCTTCCTTATATGCATGACCATTTTGGGTTGAATGCTCGATATTGTGTTTGAAAAATTATAGAGGTTCTGGCTGATGATCTCTCTATGCACAAAAAGTTTATGTTTGGACATCAGTAGTGTTTAGAGTAAGGGCAGATGAGATTAGTCCAGTCAGGGGGTGAACTAAATTGGGGCTAGGATTCTACAATACCTTTATGATCCTCACTGTAAACCTGACATGATGACCAAGGCCTCACTTCATTGATGAGTCCTTGGCCTTAATGTTTATCACTCTTTATTTATTTAAAAGATTATTTATTTATTTATTTATTTTGAAGATTTATTTATTTATTTGAGAGAGAGAGTTATAGACAGTGAGAGAGAGAGACAGAGAAAAAAAGTCTTCCTTCCATTGGTTCACCCCCAAAATGGCCACAATGGCCAGAGCTGCGCTGATCCAAAGCTGGGATCCAGGTGCTTTTTCCAGGTCTCCCTTGTGAATGGAGGGGCACAAGGACTTGGGCCATCTTCTACTGCTTTCCCGGGCCACAGCGGAGAGCTGGATTGCAAGAGGAGCAGCCGGGACTAGAACTGGCTCCCATATGGGATGCCGGTGCCGCAGGTGGAGGATTAACCTACTGCACCATGTTGCTGGCCCCTCACCCTATATTTATATATTACAAAAAATACTGTATTTTTCTTTTAACCTTTTATTTATTTATTTATTTTTATTTCCTTTTTGATATTTTAAAAATTTTATTTATGGTATGCAAATGTCATGTATTTCATGTATTGGAACATAGTGACACTTCTCACCCTACCCTCCCTCCTGCCCATGCTCCCACTCGTCTTCCTCCTTCCTCTCTTATTCCCACTGTAAATTATTACGATGATCTACTTTCAGTTTACTTTATACTCATAAGATTAACCCTACACTAAGTAAAGATTAAAACAAATAGTACGAAGAAAAAAAAACACTATTCCTCAACAATAGAGACAAAGGCTGCAAACAATCATTGAAGCTCAAAATGTAAATTTCACTCCTATACATTATATTTTTATTACCACAGATTAGGGAAAACATACAGCATTTGTCTTGGGGGCTGGCTTATTTCACAAAGTATAATAGTTTCCAGTTGCATCCATTTTGTTGCAAAAGACAGGATTTCATTCTTTTTTATAGCTGAGTATTATTCCATAGTATGTATGTGTGTGTATTATACACACACACACATATGTGTATATATATATATATATATATATATATAAAATTATTTATTCAGTCATCAGTTCAGGGACATCTGGGTTGATTCCTTACCTTAGCTATTGTGAATTAAGTTGCAATAAACATGGCAGGTATAGATAACTATTTCATTTGCTGATTTCATTTCCCTTTGGTTAATTCCCAGAACTGGGATTGCTAGGTCATATGGTAAATCTATTATCATCTTTCCGAGGTATCTCCATACTGTCTTCCACAATGGTTGTACTAGCTTATATCCCCACCAACAGTGGATTAGGGTACATCCTTGCTAGGCCAGCATTTATTATTTGTTGATTTCTGCTAACTGGAGTGAGGTGGAACCTCATTGTGGTTTTGATTTGCATTTTCCTGACAGCTAGTGATCCTGAACATTTTTTCATGAGTCTGTTAGTCATTGAATTTCAGATTTTGAATAATGCTCATTCAAGTCCATTGTCCATTTCCTAACTGGATTGTTTGTTTTGTTTTTGTTGAGTTTCTTGAGCTCTTGTTATAGTCTGCAAATTAATCCTTTATCAGTTTCATAGTGTGCAAATATTTTTTCCCATTCTGTTGGTTTCCTCTTTGCTTAGCTGAGTGTTTCTTTTGAAGTCCAGAAGCTTCTCAGCTGGATAAAGTCCCTTTTGTCAATTTTGGCTTTGATTTCCTATGCTTCTGGGATCTTTTCCAAGGAGTCCTTGCCTATGCCAATGTCTTGCAGAGTTTCCCATAAAGTTCTCTTGTAGTAATTTGAGTGGATTTTTGTATAAGGTGTAAGGTAGGGGTCTTGTTGCATATTTCTTCATGTAAACATCCAATTTTCCCAACACCATTTGTTGAGACTGTCCTATTCCAGGGATTGATTTATGTCCTTTGTCAAAGATTAGTTTGTTGTAGATGTGTGGATTGATTTCTGGAGTTTTTATTCTGTTCCTTCAGTCTTCATGTCTATTTTTGTGCCAGTACCAGGCTGTTTTGCTTCTAACTGCCCTTTAGTATCTCTTGAAATCTGATATTATGATGCCTCCAGTTTGTTTTTGTTGTATAAGATTGCTTTAGCGATCTCTCTTGTGTTTCCATATAAATTTTAGCATCTTCTCTTCTAGATATGAGAAGAATGTCATTGGTATTTTTTTAAGATTTATTTATTTATTTGAAAGGCAGACTTACAGAGAGGCAGAGGGAGAGACAGAGAGAAAGGTCTTCCTTTGCCATTGGTTCACCCTCCAATGGCCGCTGTGGCCGGCACACCATGCTGATCTGAAGCCAGGAGCCAGGTGCTTCTCCTGGTCTCCCATGGGGTGCAGGGCCCAAGCACTTGGGCCATCCTCCACTGCCTTCCCTGACCACAGCAGAGAGCTGGCCTGGAAGAGGGGCAACCGGGACAGAATCCGGCACCCCAACTGGGACTAGAACCCAGTGTGCTGGCACTGCTAGGCGGAGGATTAGCCTATTGAGCCGCGGTGCCAGCCCTGGTATTTTGATTGGGATCATGTTGAATCTGTAAATGCTTTCAATAGTACAGACATTTTGGTGATATTCCTTCTTCCAATTCACTATCATGGAAGACTTTTCCATTTGCTTTGTGTCTTCTGTTCCTTTCTGAATGTTTCGTAATTTTCATTGTAGAGATCTTTCACTTTCTTGGTTAAATATATTCCAAGGTATTTAATTTTTTCTGTAGCTATTGTTAATGGGATTGATCTTAGAAGTTCTTTTTCATCCATGGCATTGTCTGTTTATACAAAGGCTATTGACTTTTTTTGTGTGTGTTATTTTTATATCCTGCCACTTTTCCACACTCTTTTTTTATAAAGAGTTCCAGTAGTCTATTAGTGGAGTCTTTTGGTTCCTCTATATATGTAAAATCATGTCATCTGCAAATAGGGATAATTTTACTTTATCTTTTCCAATTTGTATCCCATTGATTATTTTTCTTGCCTAATGGCTTGGCTAAAACTTCCAGGACTTCATTGAATAGCAAAGGTGATATTGGGTATGCTTGTCTGGTTCCAGATCTTAGTTGAAATATTTCTAACATTTCCTCATGCAAAAAGTTGCTAGCTATAATTTTGTCATATATTGCCCTGAATGTGTTGAGGGATGTTCCTTCTACACTAAGTTTTATTTATTTATTTATTTATTTGAAAGGGAGAGATGTAGAGAGAGAAAGGGAGAGGTGGAGTGAGAGGGAGGGAGAGGGAGAGGGAGAGGGAGAGGGAGAGGGAGAGGGAGAGAGAGAGAGAGAGATCTTCCATCTGCTGGTTCACTCTCCAAATGGCTGCAATGGTTGGGGTTGGGCTAGGCCAAAGCTGGGAACCAGGAGTTTTTTCTGGGTTGTCCATGTGGGTTCAGGGGCCCATGACTTGGACCATCATCCATAGCATTCCCAGGCCATTAGCAGGGAACTGAATCAGAAGTGGAGCTGCTGAGACTTGAACCAGATGCCAGCACTGCAGGTGGAGGCTTCACCTTCTATACCACAGCACCGGCCCCTCCTTCTATGCCCAATTTGCTAAAGGTTTTCATCATGAAAGGATGTATTTTATCAAATGCTTACCCTTCATTTATTGAGATAATCATATAGTTTTTATACTTCAGTTTGTTAATGTGGTGTATAAAATTTCTTAATGTTGAACCATCCCAACATACCAGGGATAAATCCCACTTGGTCCAGGTGAATTATTTTTCTGATGTGTTGTTGGATTCAATTAGTTAGTATTTTGTTGAAAATGTTCACATCTATGTTCATTATGGATATTTGTCTCTTAGTTTTTTAGCCACTGCTTTCTGTTGTATTTTTCAGTTTGGGCCCTGCACTTTGAAGTTGTCAGAGGATCTGAGGGGAGAAGAGGCATGGACTTTGAGATGACATGCATGTAATTTCCTTTTCTTCAACATCTTGGTGCTTTAAGTTCTAGGTAATTTGATAGCTCTCTGATACATTTATTTTTGATGTTGTTGCTTTTTTAAAGATTTTTTTTAATTTATTTGAAAGACAGTGTTACAGAGAGAGGTAAAGGCAGAGAGATAGAAGTCTTCCATTTGCTGGTTCACTCCCCAAATGGCCACAGTGGTGAAGGTGCAGGAGCCTAAGGGCTTGGGCCAATCATTGCTGCTTTCCTAGGTGAATTAACAGGGAGCTGGATTGGAAGTGGAGCAGCTGGAACTTGAACTGGCGGCCATATGGCATGCCGGGGCTGCAGGCCAGGGCTTTAACCCACTGCACCATAGCGCTGGCTCCAATGTTGTTGTTTTTTATGGAATAGTCAACGTGGTATAAGTCACTGCCTGTTATAGTCAGAAATGAGCAGCCCTCTGGTTCCATCGATATTCTCTATTGGTTTTGCTGATACTTATTTTACTCATTTACTTCCACTCTGGTCTTTTTCTTTCTTCTGCTCACTTTTGGTTAAATTTCCTGTTCTAATTTCTCAAGGCAGATGTTCTGTCACTGATTTGAGACCTTTTTTTTTACCAATACTGTAAATATCCATTTAAATGATAGTTCACCTATATCTTACATATTTTGAGAGGCTGTATTTTCACTTTTTATTCAGCTCAGAGTATGCTCTAATTTCTCTTGTGACTTCTGCTTTGTCCCCTGGGTTATTCAGAAGCATGTCATTTAATTTATAAATGAATTATAAATAAATGGAAATTTTAAAGCTATTTTTCTGTTATTAATTTCAAATGTCATTCACTTTTTTCAGATAACATGTTTTACATGGCTTCTTTTCTTTTGATTTTGTTAAAGTTTGTTTGTTAGCCTAGAATACCATCCATCTTGGTGAATCTGCTGTGTACACTCAAAAACAATGTGTGTTATACTAAAATTGTAGTGTGATGTGTCCATAAGTGTCAATTATATCAAGTTGATTGAAAATTTTGTTCTTGTCTTTTATATCCTTACTCAATTTCATATACTTTCTCCATCAACAATTACTGAGAAAAGAATCATGAAGTTTTACGTTATAATTGGATTTTCTCTTTTCTCTCTCATTTCTATAAGATTTTTCTTCATATGTCTTGATATCTACTGGCAGGTATTATGTTATTATTAAAATTGCCCTTTTGTCAATATTTAATGTATCTCCCTCTCATTGGTAATAAAATCATTCATTTTTCTTTTGAGTTTTGTTTGCACAATATAACCTTTTCTTTTTTAAAATTTTGAACCTGTGTGTCTTTATGTTTAAAATTGTTTCTTATAGATGGCACATAGTTGGCTGCTTAGAAAGTTGAATGTGACAACTTTCATCTTTTGTTTGCTATGTTAAGATGGCTTATCACTTGCACTTGCTAAAGTAATTGCCATCGAGAGGATGGGACTTTTCCGTTTGTCTTATGACTCACTCGGCTCTTTCCCTTTTCTTCCTTTCTGTAGATTATTTGGACATAATTATCTTTTCTGTTTAAGTCTATTTTATAATTGAAGATTATTAAAAAGTTTTCTTCTTACATTTTTTAAACCACTGCTTCAGTACAATGTAGAATCCTTACAGCCCCACAGGTGCCTTTGTGCACCCCACTCCCTTGCACTGTGTGTGTCTTCATTTCACTCATGCTTGCTCGGGCAGCTCCACTGCTGTGACAAGTTTGATTTTCAACAAAGATACCACAAAGCATCGAAGATGAGAAAAATACCATCCCTGATAGCTATGCTGATATTTTTCATTGCTGCTTCTCTGAATTTATGAAAATGTACCATTTCCCTCTGGTGTCATTATTGAAATTGGTTAGTTAATTTTTAAAATTGTGGCAAAATACACATGAAACAAAATGTACCATCCTGACCATTTTTTAGTACTCAGTTCAGAAATGTGAATACATCCACATTGTGCGACAACTCACCTCTTATCTTGCAAACTAAAACTCTGTGCTTATTGAACACGAACACCACCCTCCTTTCTTCCCTCAGTCCCAGGGAAGCATCCTTCTACTTTTGGTCTTTATTAATTTGACTATACTTGGGACCGACCTCATATTTCTCAAAATATTTCTCAAAATGTTTCAGTACTTGTCTTTGTATGGCCGACTGGTGGATTCCATAATGTTCTTACGTTTCATCCACACTGTAGCATGTGTCAGAATTTTGGTCCTTGTTAAGGCTGAATCATATTCTGTTGTATGCTTACACCACATTCTGCCTATCTGGATCCATCAGTGTGCACTTAGCCTACCATTCCACTCATTCCTATTGTGAACAATGCTGCTGTCACGTCTTTTGGGTACATAACCAGAAGTGGAATTGCTGAGTGGTATGGTAAACCTACTTTTAATGTTTGAGGAATGTCCATATTGGTTTTCACAGCTGTAGTATTTTACATTCTTTTCTACATACTTGCCAACACTTACAATTTTCTATTTTCAAATAGTATCCTTATGGAGCCAGCACTATGGTGCAGTGGGTTAATGCCCTTGCCTGAAGCACCAGCATCCCATATGAGAGCCGGTTCTGGTCCCAGCAGCTCCTCTTCTGACCCAGCTCTCTGCTATGGCCTGGGATAGCAGTAGAAGATGGCCCAAGTCCTTGGGCCCTGCACCTGTGTGGGGGACCTGGAGGAAGGTCCTGGTTCCTGGCTTTGGATCGGCGCACCATCTGGGAAGTGAAACAACAGATGGAAGACCGTTCTCTGTCTCTACCTCTCTCTGTAACTCTTTCAAATAAATAAAATAAATCTTTAAAAAAATAGTATCCTGTGTTGGTGCCGTGGCTCACTAGGCTAATCCTCTGCCTTGCGGCGCCGGCACACCGGGTTCTAGTCCCGGTCGGGGCACCGGATTCTGTCCCGGTTGCCCCTCTTCCAGGCCAGCTCTCTGCTGTGGCCTGGGAGTGCAGTGGAGGATGGCCCAAGTGCTTGGGCCCTGCACCCCATGGGAGACCAGGAGAAGTACCTGGCTCCTGCCATTGGATCAGCGTGGTGTGCCAGCCGCGGTGGCCATTGGAGGGTGAACCAATGGCAAAGGAAGACCTTTCTCTCTGTCTCTCTCTCTCACTGTCCACTCTGCCTGTCAAAAAATAAATTAAAAAAAAAATAGTATCCTTATTTGTGGTTTCCTAGTATTTTACCTTGAATTTTTTCCATTCATATAAAGAGCACCTTGTAATATTCTTTTTTATTTTCTTTATTTTTAATCAAAATTCTCTTATTCTACATGAATAACTTAAAGACCTTCACTTTGTATTCCCCAGGAACATTTCCAGTACATGGATTTTGTGTGTTTCTTAAACATTTGTTAAACCTTTACATTTAAATCTGCTTCTCTATGACATAATTTCTTTCTCATTTCTAATAATATCTTTTTGTACATTTTTCCTCTCTATTTGTGATACCAATAATATTTTATTAGACTTTTCAAGTAAACTTTGCTTTTGTTAACCTTCCAGAGATATTATTTCGATTCTATTAATTTGTTGTTTTTCATTTCTCCCTTTCAGATGTGTTTTGGGCTTACTCGGTGCTTACTTTGTTACTTCTTAACCTAAAGATTTAGTTCATTATTTTTCTACAGTGTTTCTTTTATTAAGATATAAGGCTAATATTTTCCTACATGTACCACTTTGGCTGCATCCTACAGGTTTTGATATGAGAGAGTATATTTTTGTGTTCTGTTTTAGATATTCTATGAATACTGTATTAAGATTTTTCCAGAAAATAAAATAATTTAATTAATTTAGAAATGACTTAATTTCTAAATTTTAATTGGAAATGCTCAGAGAAGTTTGCATGATGTTAAGTTGTTAATAAATATGAAAACATATAAACAGATGCATGAGAGGGACTCCAAAAATTTGCAGAAAACAGAATTAAAAGATAATGTGCATTTTAAAACTCCCTCATATATACTCATATTATGTCTTAATGAGTTAATGCATATAAAAAAATTTGGAATTGTATATGCCAAGTAGTTTTCCTTAAGTGCTAGAATTTAAAAAGATTTTTCTTTTTTATTTGCAATTTTTAGAATCTTCTGAATTTGAAATGTGACTATGTATTATTTTTTGCTAGAAAAATAAAGATGTTTATGTATACTAGGGATAAAAAAAGAGCTTCAGGTATATATACATACTTGTATATAAAAGCCCATTTTTAAGCCTCTTCAGATTTTACAGATCAGAATGTGTTCATTTAAATGCCAAAAGAAAAACAAAGCAATAACAAAGCAATAACTAAATATTAATACCTTTGCCATTGATTTTTAGACAAATATGTGGTTAGTTATTATTCATGTTTTGGTGTACTTGACATGAATTATGAATTTTTAAAATGTTTATGGATTTTCATCTACTTGAAAGACAAAGCGACAGAGAGACACAGAGATAGAGATGGAGAAATCTTCCACTTGCTGGTTTATTCCCCGTTGCCCACAACAGTGAGTGCTGGGCCAGGCTGAAGCCAGGAACCCATAGGGGCTATTAACAATCATCGAATCTCAAAATATCTATTTCACTCCAATACATTACATTTCAAGTATGCTATTAGTTACCTCGGATCAGGGAAAATGTATGATATCTGTCTTTGAGACTGGCTTATTTCACTAATTATAATGGTTTCCAGTTATCTCCATCTTGTTGCAAAAGACAGGATTTCATTATTTTTTTGCAACTGAGTGCAACTCCATAGTATATATATACCATAATTTCTTTCTCCAGACAACAGTGAAAGCATCTGGATTGATTCCATATTTTAGCTGTTGTGAGTTGTGCTGCGGTGAACATGGGAGTACAGATAGCTCATATGCTGATTTATTTTGGTTTGTATAAACTCCCAGGAGTGGGATCGCTGGTCATATGGTAGATCTATTTCAGATTTCTGAGGTGTCTCCATACTGTCTTCTACAGTGGCTGCACCAGTTCACATTCCCATCAGCAGTGGAGCAGGGTACCTTTTCCCCCACATCCTTGCCAGCATTTGGGGTTTGTTGATTTCTGTGTGAGAGCCATTCCAACTGGAGCGAGGTGAAACCTCATTGTGGTTTTAATTTGCATTTTCCTGATGGCTAGTGATTCTGAGCATTTTCTCAAGTGTCTGTTGGCCATTTAAATTTCCTCTCTTGAGAGATGCCTGTTCAAGTCCTTTGCCCATTTGCAACTGGATTGTTGGTTTCATTGTTGTTGAATTTCTTGAGCACTTCTCGACTTCAAGGAAGTGCCTTGAGGGCAAAGTCTATGTCTTAGACATAGATATATCTTTGGCACATTGCTTGGCACATGGTAGTGGCTCAATAAATGTTTGTTGGATGAATGCATGGGCACTTATTTTTGTTAAATGTCACTGAAACCAGATGAACTCCTACCCTTCATTCTTGCTTTCTGATTGTCACTATAATCTACCAGTCAGAATCATATGGTACTACTCTTCTATTTGTGTCTCTCCTGCAACACATCTTCGGTAAGCGGGCAGGATTCTTTCAACCTGGCCTGAAATGGACATCAGAGGGTTTCATAAGCTCTTGTCAGTGATACGCTTTGGAAATAAATGTAAATCATTCCCAATTCTTTCTCTTTCCTGCCTCCTATCCCATAGCACAGAATATCTTGGCGCTTTGCTCCAGCAACTCAGCAAGGGGGCCATGTGACCAAGCTGGTTCTTCCGAATATTCTGTTTAGTTTCAATTTATACTTCCATGGGCCTTTAACCTTCTTGTCTCCTGACTTTACTTTAGGCCCATTTCTGCAAAAGATATTTTTATGACTCAATATAAAACGCTAGAATTTCCCCAGAATTACTAATTCCTTTCTCTTTGAATCTGACAATATGCTAACAAAGGCAGTTCCAAGGTTTCTGAAGCATTGCTTGAGGCAAATTGATACTTGACACCTGCGACCTCTGCTCTACTGTAGTTGAGTGACACACGGATAGAATGGAGAAACAGTGTGCTTTGTCTTTGTGGTACTTGTACATGATGAATGTAGCCGCGTACATATGTTTGCTTCTGACTTTCAAATATCGTTTTTCACATTCTGTGGCCTTTCACTGTAACTAATGATTTTCTTTAACATCTTTGTATCTCCCCACATTACAGATCTATGTACATGACTTTTTTGTCTGTGCCCAGGAGATTCACAATATTTTAGTACTACAATGAATAAGTGTCCCTAGAAGGGATACAAGAGAGACCTGAGCAGCATATACCTCTGCCGTGGGTTAGAAATATATATCCATTTGCATTTCCTTTTTCTCCAGAAAATGTAAGTAGTTTTCATTTTTCTAATAAAAACAATCCATTTTTACTTTAAATATTTGAAAAGTACAGAAAATATAAAGAAGAAAAAAGATATTTACCCATTTTAGGGGCGAACATTTAGCCTAATGTTTAAGATGCAGGTTTAGATGCCTGTGTCTCACACTGGAGTACCTGGGTTAGATTCCTGGCCTCAGCTGTTGGCACCAGCTTCGACCAATACAGGCCTTGGGAGGCAGTGGTAATAGCTCAAATAATTGGGCTCCTGTCACCCATGTGGGAGATCTAGATTGAATTTTTGGTTCATGGATTTGGCCAGACCCAACCCTGGATCTTGTGGGGATTTGTGGGGAAAAAATAAATGGGAACTCTATTTCTCTCTGTCTCTCAAATAAATAAATAAAAACTTTTAAAAACAAGTACTTCCTAACTTCAACACTTGGAAACAATTACTAATGTTTTGGTATATATTCCTCAAGATTTTTTTCTTTTTCTCAGTATTCACTCACAGTGTGTGAGTTTATATGCATACATATGTATTCATAGACTTGTTACATTTTCAAGAAATATAATCATAGTATACATAGATTTTAACCTGGCTTTTCCGCTGAGATCTATCTCTTGATCAAAGTTGCCTTTCTTACACAAGTATTTTACCATTTATCTCATCTCATATCATAACATATTTTCCTTCTAAAGCTATTCTGAGTTTATTATGTGCTCTTTGTGATTCCTTTTTGCTAAGGGAGCATATGATATAGTTTGTAAATTTTCAAGAGCAATGAAAACATGAAGGCAAATGAGTAAGATAAGCATAACGATATGGAGAAAGAGATTCTATGTAGCATCAGAAATGAGTGGAGTCACCCCATGGTCTCTGAGGGTTCTGGGGTCTCAGTGTCTTTGGGTCTCAAATAAACAAACAACAAATAACTGAGCTGATTTATCTACACGTTGCCCCAGGAGCTGTAATGTGTTCTCCCCGTGTAAATGCCCCTTTGCTGAAGGGAGCACTGCCCATCTAGGCAACAGCTTGAGTATCCCCCTTCTGGCCTTACTACTCTCATATCTTCCCATGACTGCTAAAAGGTACTATTTTAATGTCAATTTGCATAGTTTTTCAAATTGGAAATCTATGAATCTTAATAGAAATCAATATTCCTGTGAAAGGAACTCATCAATACAACTTAGCTACCTCATTAGAAACAAAATGGAAAATTAGAAATGAAAGCATTTTAATTATAAACTTTACACTGAAGGGTCAAGCAAAGGAATAAAATTGCCAAAGCACATATTGGAGGGTCCTGAACACAGCAAACTCTCTTTAAAAGATAATAAAACTTCTGGACCAGGAGGCATTGATGTGGTCACCAAAAAACCGATTGATCAGAGAAAGAACTGAATATTCTTCAAGTTCCTTGGGGTGCGATACAGAATGTTATACTTTTCTAACACTGAGCGTATGATAGAATTCTGAATCTGCTTTTCTTAGCAAGAAAGTAGAAAAGAGATCAGCCTCTGTAATCTTGACAGAGATGTCCTATTCCACACCTCTAATAAGTGAAGGACTATGGAAATTCCCGGAGTACCCTGGGAGGGGCTATATAAATTTGCAAATCAGAGGAACCTTTCCTAATTGACATGCACAAAGCCCACTCACTAAATGGGACAGTGCTCTTAACTCTTCTATAAAACCTAATCACAGATGCACCTATCCTCAGTAGGCTACTTTTTAGTTTACCTACCCATATCCTACCAGATCTGAAAGTCAGTTGGGTTAATGATAATTGAATTTATTACTGCAATAATATATCTTGAATGATATGAAATATAATGAAATGCAAAAAGTCTCCAAAATGTTTGTGAACAATCTGCATGGATTTCAAAAATTTTTTACCCTAAAACTTATCTTTTATTTTATCTCCATGACGTTTTTTTAAGTACCTCTCTGTAACTGTGAAGAGCTGCTATGTCATTTTGATTTGCATTTCCCTGATGGCCAGTGATCCTGAGCATTTTTTCATGTCTCTGTTCCCCATTAGTATTTCATCCTTTGAAAAATGCCTGTTCATGTCCTTTGCGCATTTCTTAACTGGATTGTTTATTTTGTTGCTATTGAGTTTCATGAGCTCTTTATGTATCCTGGATTCAGTCCTTTACCAAATGCAGAGTTTGCAAATATTTTCTCCCATTCTCTTCACTTCGTTCAGTGTTTCCTTTTTCTGTGCAGAAGCTTCTTAGCTTGATGTAATCCCTTGTGTCTATTTTTGCGTTTATTGCCTGTGCTTCTGGGGTCTTGCAGTTTTACCTCAGCCAAGTTAGAATAGCTATGACCAAAAAATAAAAAAAAATAAATAAATACTGGTAAGGATGTGAGGGAAAATGTAACCTAATAAACTAGTAAGACCATTATGGAAGATAATATGAAGATTTCTCAGAAATATGAAAATAGATCCGCCATATTACCCCATGATTCCACTCCTGTGAATTTACCCAAAGAAAATGAAGTCCGCATATCAAAGTGTTATCTGTACCCCCATGTTTATAGCAGATCAGTTCACAATAGGTAAGATACGGAATCAAATTCAGATGTCCATCAACTGATGACTAGATAAAGAAAATGTGGTATATATACATTATGGGATACTATTCAGCCAGAAAAATAATGAAATCCTGTCTTTTGCAACAAAATGGATGCAGCTGGAGGCCATTATGGTTAGTGAAATAAGCCAGTCCCCAAAAGACAAATACATGTTTTCTATGATATGTGGTAGTTGATACAGAAGACAAAAAATCCCACATGTGTAAGAATGAAGCTGACATCTTATGATTAGATTATTATTTATAGCCCTTGTCTATACTACTTTGGAACACTGGTCTTTCTACTTTTTACTTGTTGAACATTATGGTTAGTGATGCATTAAGCCTGCAAGTATAAAGTAAATTGAAATTATGTTGTTATAAAAATTAAAGGAAAAATGAAAGGAAGGAGGGGGAATTGAGTGAGGGAGGGAAAGAAATATGGTTATCTTCTTAGAATTGTATCTATGAAATACATGAAATCAGTTCTCTTTATATGAATAAAGAGTTGCTATGTCTATGAAAGCAAAGTTAATATAAGATTTGATGGAATTATTAAAATATTGCTGTTTTAGGTGTCAATGGTGTGACTGCAAAATATCAAGAAAGTTGGGAGATCTTTCAATACCCCACACCCCCTCCCCCTGTATTATTCCCCAAGTGTCCTTATATTCTGCCAACTTTAAAGAAATTGAAGCTGGAAGTCTTAATGTGATTTATACTAAAATAATAAAACAAAGTGACATGGAATTCTATTCACTGGTCAGCCTTCCAAAAGTAAGGATGTAGTGATCAAAAGATTGATGAATAAGTATTTTGGAGTAAAATAAAATATTTAAGTTCTAAATATTTCACAACATATACTTTCACATATATTATATATATGTAATTTTAAAATCAATTCTTGCTTTAATGGACTATTTTGATTAAATGACTATGGCATTTTACAGCATTTCATTAAGTATTCTGTATGAGTTACCTGTCAGACAAGTTTTTCAGAACAGTTCCGAAAACATTGTTTCCATTTTGAAGCTAAAGACTTAGTTTAGTGCAGAAAGAGATGGTGAGTATTTAGTTTTTATTCGCCCTAATATATGGAGCTCCTGACATACATGCAGGAGCTAGTTTTAATATTTAGAAAAATCCTACATCAATGTATGCTCATAAAAAAAGAAGAAAAAAATGCTTCAGAAATAAAGACTGAATTGCACAGAACAAAATAAAATAGCTATGGTTTGAAGAATGATTAGAAACATAAAGGTTAGAACAGAAGGAATCAGAAAAAAAAAAACTTAAAAAAGTATAGATAAGGGAAAGGAAATGTAACATTTCTATAATTGGGATTCCCAAATTAGAAAATGAACATACTGAAACAGAAAAAAATATTTTAAGTATCATTCATGACACTTTTCTTTAAATAAAAATGATTTAAATAGGTACATTAAACGTCAAAATTAACCCTTTCTGCTAACAGTTATTTAAAAACGTATTTGATATAGAAGATAAAGCAAATATTTTCATGACAGCCAGGCCAAAACATTTTTTGAAAGAAAATTAGGTTATGCTATGGTTTGAAAGTTTGTCCCCTCCCAAACACACCTTGATATTGAGTTGTTATTGTGGCAGCATCAAGAGCTGGGACCATTAAGAACTACTTAGGCTATGAAGGCCTAATGGTTAATGCCATTATCACAGAGTGGGCTCATCATTGCAAATAGTGGGTTCCCAAGAAACGGTTAAGTTGGTCCCCTCTCATCTCTCTCCCTCTCTCTTCCTACCCCTCTCCCTCTCCCTTTTCCCTCAGTCCCTCTGTTTTCCCTTCTTCTAGTATCTGATGCCTCTCATGAAGTTATGATACAGCAAGAAGCCTCTTACCAGGGCATAGCAGTTTGAACTGGCACTTCCTGCTTCGAGAAATGTGAGCTGTAAGTATGTGTGTGTTCTCTGTAGTATTCTGTTACAGCAACACAGAATGGACTCAGTCTGAATGGCATCAGGCTTCCCAACAACAGTGTCTTATGGTGGAAATCACAGAAAAACCTACAAGAGACTCAAGGTGGAAAAATTTAGCCAAAGATTTGTGTATCCAGCAAACTGCTCCTCTGGTAGTAAAGGCGTCAGTGCAGCAGAGGTGAGCATGTCTCGCTGGTGAACTGCTGGAGGAATAGTGTTGGCCCATCACGAGCTGATATGGAAGCTTTAAAGAAGAAGACTAATGGTGAATATTACATATATTTAACTTTGAAGCTAAGGCTAAATGAAAGTTATAGCATAAAAGAATAAGATATACATTTTTATGCGTTCCAAATTGGTAGCAATAGCACACCAACAAACATGTGAAGGAAAGGTGGAAAGTAGTATAAGATCATTGCTTGCCTTGAAGGTAATAGCTGGAGTCACAGTGATCCTTTAAAGCTGACAAACCAGAGAGTGTATGTTTTAGCTTATTTGCCAGTAAAAAAGGAAATGTAAAAGACAGTAATTGTTTGAAATTGATGGTGCAGTGGTTAAGACACTGCTTGTGACATAGGTAAGCCATCTCAGAGTGCCTGGGTTTGAGTCCTGGATCAAGTCTGATTCTAACTTCCTAATAATTTGTACCCTGGGAGACAGCGGGTCATTGTTCAAGTGCTTGGATCTCTGCCACCCATGTGGAAGGCCCAGACAGAGTTCCCAGCTCCTGGCTTCAGCCTGTCTCAGCCCCAGCTGTTGTGGACATTTGGGGGAATGAGCCACTGGATAGGAAATTCTCTCCCTCTCTTTATCTTGCAAATAAAATTAAAACATAGAAAGATGGTAGTGAAGAAAATGAGAGAGCTTACAAATGAATTATTACTCATAATAGGAAATTAATATACAAGTATAGTATCTAAAGCAAAGAGATAATTAAGAAAATTATATAAATTTAAATGTAAAAGTGTGAAAACAGAATAAAAGTCTTGACTAATAATTGACAAGGACAAAATACAGCAAACAGGCCACATTTAAAAAAATTATATATACATATTCACGTACATGGATACATATATGAATACTAGTGACTAAAGGCCATGCATATCTACTATGTGAGTATGTAAAAATAGGCGCCATTCACATAAATAAAGATACTTCAGACAGGATTACAAAGTTCACCCCACCCTCTGCTTGTATAGGAGATAAAACTGAAAGTGATTATTGAAAGTTAAACAAAAGAATGGGTAGAGTTATGTTGGGAAAACACAAACAAAGAGAAGCAGAAATAGAGGCCACAATCTTAATATCAAACAAGGAAGAAATCAGGTTGGCCCAAGTCTGTTTCACACAGGATACAATAATTATGACTATCTGGGGTGGCCATTTAGCCTGGTGGCTATGACGCTAGCTAACATGCCTGCATCCTTCATTGAAATACCGGAGTTCCATATCCTGTTCTCACTCCTGATCCGGATCCAGATCCTCACTCCAGCCCCCTGTTAATGCAGACCCAGGGAGCCAGCGATGATGGCTCATGTCGTTGCGTTCCTGCCACTCGTGTGGGAAATCTCATTTGATTTCCAACTCCAGCTTCAGCCCTACTCAGGCCATTGCAGGTATTTGGGGATGGAACCAGTGCATGAGAACCCTCTCCTACGAATGTTTTACTTAGGCTCTCACTGTCTCTGCCTCTCAAAGAAATAATGTTTTAAATGTTAAAGAATTGTATACAACAAATGACAGTAGGACTTTCATGAATCATGAACCATAGAGATATATAAGAAACTTGCTAATAAGTGTAGGTTGTGACCAACGTCTCCCAGTACAAGAAAGAGAAAGAGAAAAAAAAAAGTGAGGTAGAAAAGAATGAAATAAAGCAATTACTTAGCCTTTCTAAATATTTATCTAATGAGCAAGCCCTCTTCCCATAGATCTTTCCCACAAATTGATCACACGTTATATCACAAGACAAACTCAATAAATTCTGATGAGATAGAAATAGCAGAGCAAAATTATGTGAAAACAATACAATGAAACTACAATTCAATACAGGACAAGGCCTTTTCAGGTGGAAAAAACCAAAACTGTTAAAAGATTCTTGGATCAAAGAGGAAACATAAACCAACAGTATAGTATTTAATAGTGGTGAAAACGTGGATCAGAATTCTAGACTATAAATCATTGCTAAGAAAAACATTCTAGCCTAAAGTACTTATACCCATCAGGGAAAAAATTAAACAATGATGATAAACTACTTAAATAGTTGACTGAAAAAGTTGGAGAAAAGAGAGAAAGAGGATACAATTAATAAAGACAAAAGCACAGTGCTCTGAGTTACAGATGGACGTGTTATCCATTGCTTCAGTGTTTGTCATGGGGAAAGGACGCATTAGCAGGAGGCTGGATGGGAAGCAGAGATGGGAGTCCATCCCAGGCTTTTCCATATAGGATGCGAGAGACCCTAGAGGCAGCGTAACCCGCTGCAGCACAACTCCTTCCCCTGCATTTTAAAAGTTTTCATTTCAGTATGATTTTGATATAGTAATAAAATGATAAGATTGTGAGCAAAACACACTCAGATTTTTTTTTAAATTGATGCTGAGAAGTAAAGAAGCCATTAGGAGGTTGATGGGCGTCATGGCCGCCACTACCCCTTAGTGAGTGGATGCAGACAGGGCAGAAAAACGAGGTAGAAGAAGCCACACTGCATTCATGGCAAGTTGAGCAGAACCCACTAACGGGTTCTGCTCTATGCTGGGCCTGCTGCCAAGAGTGGACTTATGCCCCCGGTGAGAAAAAAGGCACCTCCCTTCCTTGTGCTGTCTCCTAGCCAAGTGGGCAGGACACACGTTGGGCTCATGCGTTTCCTACTTTTCTTCCTCCTTCCTG
This sequence comes from Oryctolagus cuniculus, assembly GCF_051225735.1. Lineage (NCBI taxonomy): Eukaryota > Metazoa > Chordata > Mammalia > Lagomorpha > Leporidae > Oryctolagus > Oryctolagus cuniculus. Next base: position 11,502,519 of record NC_142871.1, read on the forward strand.
GCCTCCTCAAGATCAAGGTCCCAGTGGGGATTGAGAAGGGGCTAGAAGTTTCCTTAGTATTTCTTTATATTTTTTTGACAGATAGACATTGAGAGAGCAGAGAGAAACGTCCTCTTTCTGTTGGTTCACCCCCCAAATGGCCGCTACAGCCAGAGCTATGCCGACCCGAAGCCTGGAGCCAAGTGCTTCCTCCTGGTCTCCCATGTGGGTGCAGGGGCCCAAGCACTTGGGCCATCCTCCACTGCCCTCCCAGGCCACAGCAGAGAGCTGGACTGGAAGAGGAGCAACCGGGACAGAACTTGGCGCCCATATGGGATGTCTGCGCCGCAGGCAGAGGATTAACCAAGTGAGCAATGGCACCAGCCCAGCATTTCATTATTCAAAATAGTTTAAAAATGTGCATGTAAATTACATGTATGAATATGAGGGGTCTTTAAGAAGGCCATGGAAAGTGCATCTTATTGAAAAGATTATGCATAGATTTTAAAAATTTTTTTGCACCAGAAGAAACTCGTTCTAACTTGTTATAGCATGTCTGAACGGGGTCAAGTTTGAGGCATGAAGAAGGACAAGCCATCATTTTGCAAAGAGCGACATGAACCCTGCCAAAATGGAAACAAGCACAAACATCAAATGGATGGTGCATTTGCGGTGGAAGACTGCTGAAATCACTGATGCTTTAGGCAAAGTTGATGGAGAAAACACCCCCCAAGAAATCAGCCTTTTAGACATGGACAACTTGCTTTAAGAAGGGACAAGATGCCATTGAAAATGAAGGCTGCAGCGGCAGACTATCCACATGAATTTGTGACGGAGAAGAGTCATCTTGGTCATGCTCTAACCTGAAAGGACTCGTGAGTCACGGCAGAAAGATAGCCATCTTCACAGACACCTGCCCTGGTCCATCTGACACAACGCCGATGGAAAAGGCAAAGGCGACCAGACTTTCTGCCCTATGGGCACAATTGCTGCATGTGGACCAGCTGTGGACAAGAGCAGAGCTTTCAATGGAAAATTTTAACAAGTGAGAGCAGTATCCTGTAGCATTTCTTCCATGAAATTTTACAGCAGATGAAGCCTGGCATTACCAGTACATGCCAAGGAGAAGGCACAAGTTAGGCTGGCCAAGAGCAGAAGTCAGGGAAATGGATTTGGGGGGATGCTCGAGGCATTTTGCTTGTCAACTTCCGAAGGGCCAAAGAACGATCGCATGTGCTTATTTCCACAGCGTTTGGAGAAGGTTAGCCAGAGCATTCCCAGAATAACCGCAGGAAATAGCCACCCGGAATCCTTCCCCTCACCACTGTGCACCTGCTCATCCCTGTCCTCAAACAAGGACCTTCGTGAGACTTTCAGCGGGATGTCATTGGATGCCACTCACAGTCCTGGTTGGCTCCTTCTGATTCCTTCAGTTTCCGAATCTTACAAATTGACTAAAGGGCACTCATCTGTCTTCAGTTACTAATGTGAGAAACAGTGCATTGACATGCTTAAATTCTCAGGACCCCAGACATGCCTGAGTTCATTGGGGGTGGGCTAAAAACAGCTCAGCTGATTGGAGCACACGTTTGCATAATGGTTAACACACTGTGTGGGACACCCATATCGAGTTTCTGGTTTGAGTCCCAGGTCCTCTCCTGATTCCAGTTTTCTGCTAATGTACACCCTGGGAGGCAGCAGATGGTGGGTCAAGTAGTTGGCCACCCATGTGGGAGACCTGAATTGAGTTCCTGGCTCCTCGCTTTGGCCCGGCCCAGCCCTGGCTCTTGAGGGCATTTGGGGAGTGAATCAGTCTGTGTCTGACTTTCAAATAAATAATTTTTTAAAAAATAGATGATATTGCTTACAAAAGTATCTTGAGCTTGATAGAGTTTAGTTTGAAAAAGTTTATATTTTTAATTTTTCTCTTTTGATTCCATTTTCCCATGAATCTTTTGAAGTCTTTGTATGCTGTATTTGTAGAAATTTTCTGCTGCAGACATAGGAAGAGATGTTAATCACAGACTGGCAGATTCTCTTGGTAAGAGATTAGAATCTGCTTTCTTCACATAGTAGGAACAAAAAGCTCCTGAAATTTATTTTTACACGTGCAATTTGGAGAGTTCTTAACAGACTTAATCCAAATTTAGTGTTTTTAAAGGCTTCCCTGGGATTGCAGCTATAAATGCCAAGTTTCAATCCAGAGCAAATTTTGTTCAGCTGAGCTGGCAGGTCTTTAAAGAGGGCTTGTCAAAACAGAAACCACGAAGAACCAAAAGAAAAAAAAAAAGAGAGAAAAAGGAAAAAAATAGATCCTACCTGCCTAACTACCTCTTACTACCTGGGCCTCGGGTGTGGAGAAGGAGAGAGATGGCCATGTTGCCAATTGGAAAAGAGTGTCCCTGTGGCCAAGCCCAGGCATCTTCCCCGCTTCCCTCCCTCCTTCCCTCCCTCTCTCCCTACTTTTTATCCTTCTTTCCTTCCTGGAACTCAGGAATTAGTTAGACTGTAACATTTCGTGAACCTAAGATGTTTTGGATCAAGGCGTTGAGAAGCGAATCACATTAGTAAGAAAAAACTATTCAGTGGACTCCTTGCCTTGAACCAAATGAATGAAATGCATTGTGGTTGGGTGTCCTCCACTGGAGACAGTGGAAGGGAAGAATCTATTCAAATGTGACAGTGTATTTGGGGGCTGGGAGAGAGGCAGAAATGGGAGAGTACAGGAAACCCTGGCACATCTCTCTCAGGAAGACTCACTTCTGGAGGGACAGAAAACATCTGGATTACACCTTCTTCAAGACCCTGTTGATGGACAGCTAGCTGTGTAACAGAGACTCCTAGTCCAAAGGTATAACTTACAAGACACCTCATTCCCCCACAGTCATCTCTGTAAGCCCAGACACCTTGCTCCCTGCACTAGACCAGCTGATCTTTGAGACAGAAAGAACAGACTAGCTAAAGGTCTGTCAAAATAGTTTTTGAGTGTAGAAAGCAAAGAGGACTCCACCAGTTAAAACTCAAAATTTCATCCTCAAAAGGCCTTTTCCGTCCTTTCTAGACTAAAGCATAGACTATGAACTTAAAATTCTTTTTTTTGACTTTTATTTAACAAATATAAATTTCCAAAGTACAGCTTATGGATTACAGTGGCTTCCCCCACCCCCATAACTTCCCTCCCACCCGCAACCCTCCCATCTCCTGCTCCCTCTCTTATTCCATTCATATCAAGATTCATTTTTAATTATCTTTATATACAGAAGATCGATTTAGAATATATTAAGTAAAGATTTCAACAGTTTGCACCCACACAGAAACACAAAGTGTAAAGTACTGTTTGAGTACTAGTTATAATATTAATTCACATTGTACTGACATTCATAGTGGCTTTATCAGTTTGCATTCCCACCAATAGTGGGTTAGTGTCCCTTTTTCCCCACATCCTCGCCAGCATCTGTTGTTGGTAGATTTCTGTATGTGAGCCATTCTAACCGGGGTGAAGTGAAATCTCATTGTGGTTTTGATTTGCATTTCCCTGATTGCTAGTGATCCTGAACATTTTTTCATGTGTCTGTTGGCCATTTGGATTTCCTCTTTTGAAAAATGTCTATTGAGGTCCTTGGCCCATCTCTTAAGTGGGTTGTTTGTTTTGTTGTTGTGGAGTTTCTTGATCTCTTTGTAGATTCTGGTTATTAATCCTTTATCAGTTGCATAGTTTGCAAATATTTTTTCCCATTCTCTTTGTTGCCTCTTCACCTTCCTGTTTCTTTTGCTGTACAGAAACTTCTCAATTTGATGTAATTCCAGTTGTTAATTTTGGCTTTGACTGCCTGTGCCTCTGGGGCCTTTTCCAAAAAGTCTTTGCCTGTGCCTATATCTTGCAGGGTTTCTCCGATTTCTCTAATAATTTGATGGTGTCGGGTCATAGATTTAGATCTTTAATCCATGTTGAGTGGATTTTTGTGTAAGGTAGGGGTCTTGCTTCATGCTTCTGCATGTGGAAATCCAGTTTTCCCAGCACCACTTGTTGAATAGACTGTCTTTGAACCAGGGATTGGTTTTAGATCCTTTATCAAATATAAGTTGGCTATAGATGTTTGGATTGATTTCTGGTGTTTTATTCTGTTCCATTGGTCTATCCATCTGTTTCTGTACCAGCACCATGCTGTTTTTTATTTTATTTTATTTTATTTACAGGCAGTGTTAGACAGTGAGAGAGAGAGACAGAGAGAAAGGTCTTCCTTCCCTTGGTTCACCTCCCAAATGGCTGCTAGGGCCGGCACGTGGCGCCGAAGCCAGGAGCCAGGTGCTTCTTCCTGGTCTCCATGGGGTGCTGAGGTCCAAGCACTTGGGCCATCCTCTACTGCCCTCCCGGGCCACAGCAGAGAACTGGACTGGAGGAGGAGCAACTGGGACAGAATCTGGCACCCCCATCTGGGACTAGAACCCGCGGTGCCAGCGCCTCAGGTGGAGGATTAGACTAGTGAGCCGCGGTGTGGCCTACCATGCTGTTTTGATTGCAACTACCCTGTAGTATGTCCTAAAATATGGTATTGTGATGCCTCTGGCTTTGTTTTTGTTGCACAAAAACTAGCTATTTGAGGTCTCCTGTGTCTCCATATTAATTTCAGCATCTTTTTTCCAGATCTGAGAAGAATGTCTTTTGGTATTTTGATTGGTATCGCATTGAATCTATAAATTGCTTTTGGGAGAATGGACATTTTGATGATATTGATTCTTCCAATCCATGAGCATGGAAGATTTTTCCATTTTTCTTTCTTTAAGATTCTATTTCTTTCTTTAAGATTTTGTAATTCTCATCATAGAGATCTTTAATGTCTTTGATTAAGTTTATTTCAAGGTATTTGATTGTTTTTTGTGGCTATTGTGAATGGGATTGATCTTAGAAGCTCTTTCTCAGCCGTGGTATTGCCCCAACTTCTCTCAAAGTTCTCCTCCAAACAAAACAAAAACAAATAGAAAACAGTGGTGATGGAAATGTGGGATAGAGAGTGGTACACAGTCAGAGGGTGGGGAAGAGTTCCAGACTCAACCTGCTCGGTCTCTTTCAAATAAGTCTCTCTGTCTCTCCCTGTCTCTCCCCTTCCTGGTTTCACCTTCAGTAGGATGCTTTGCGAATGGGCTGTCCCCTCCTCTTTATGCTCATTGCTGTCTTTGCCCTGAAATGTAGACCTGGCAGACCTGCTCCACGAGAGGCCCAGAGCTCTCAGTTCTGCAGAAAACCACCCAGAGATGCGATTGGCTCCAGAGATCTCTGCCTGTCTCCCCTTGCTAAGTGCCTGGTGTCAGATAGCTGATTCCCTCTTGGTGTTTTGTCACTTGCCCAGCCTCTCCTGTGTAATAAGCAGGAGCCTTCCAGTTTTGTGCTTTCCTCTCTTGTTAGTTATGTTTGTTTCCTCACATCCCTGGAGCCTTGGGGGGACACAGATTATCAAAATGATAGCCCTCTTCATGCACTTAAAAAGGAAAAGCATCGTAGCTACAAACAAACCAGGGAGACCTGGGAATTAAAAACAAATCGACTGACAAGTGGCAGTTCTGCTGGGATATAAAAAAGTGGGAAAAAAAGTTTCAGACTCTTAATTCAACAAGCCCAGGTGAGGTTATTTTGAAAGTCACTGACTGCTCTCCTTTAACAGCAGTGTAGACCAAACTAAATTATTATTCCCATCTTGTTGGGTTTTTCTTATTGAAGTTTCTAGATGTCTCCTCTCTGATGGTGAAGCAGCAGCTGCAAATAGCATTCTTTCTCCTTAGGTGGTAGCATTCGTTTTCTGATGATTAAACAAAAAAATAAACTATAGTCCCTTCACCCTCTCAGAGCAAATGTTAGCATAGAGGCGTTGTGGAAATGTAAGAGAGAAAAGCCTAAATCGTTTGCTGTTTGGACTTTGTGTTCATTGTAGGACCGAGCTTGGAGCCAGCTTATTCCCTTTCCACAGACTCCGTAGTGTTGCTCGTTCATTCCTTTTTGAATACAGTTGATGAGAAGAATTTATGACCTGGAATGATTCCTACGTAAGATATGGAATTAGCCTTTTGGTTTTCTTTTGACTCCTTCCCCAGTCACTACCTACAGTTCTCCTACTGGGGCTTTTAAAATCACAAATCTGGTTGTCATTCCCCTAGTTAAGACTTTCAAAAGCTCCCTGTATAGCAAAGATTGCAGGTTGATTTCATCTTGCTTTCTGATGGATTGGAATTGACTCCCTAGAGTGCCATGCTAAAAGGATTCTGAGGTTGCCTCCGAGTTCCATGGGAAAGTTGTGATCAATTAGCCATGTCTGCCATGGTTCCGGGAAGTGGGAGTGGTGTAGCATAGATCACTCTGAGTCCACGTGGTTGAATCTTTGCCGGGGATACGTGGTTCCTCCATGTCATACTCTGTATTTAGCTGCACAGAATTTTAGTTTCCTAAAAGGGGAAGTGCTTGTCCTCAGGCATTTTCATTTGCTGTCCCTCCATACTTCATCCCCTTAGTTTTATTTAAATTTCAGGATTGAATAAAGGCTCATCTTCCTAGAGAAAGAACCCTCTTTGGTTGTGGAACAGGTACTGTAACTACATGCTATTGTTGCAAACTACATTTGTATCTATCATTGTATTTAACCCACTGTATTGCAATTACCCATGCAGGTGTTTGATTCCTCCTTGAAATTTTAATGTCTCTGAGAGCAGGAGTACATATAGCTTTCTCCTTAATTACCTAGAATAGCGCGTGAATTCTTTACCAGCACATAATAATTATTTATTGAAGAAAATGAATGAGTGAATAAAGGAATAAACAGCATAATTTATATAGGGGTGAAAATAAAAGAGAGCATTGGTCTTTAAAAATAGATATTTTACTTTTAACTGACATAAAATACTTCTAAGTATTTATGGCATTTCAATGTGTACTAATTAGATCAGGGTAATTATCATTCTATCACCTCAAAATTTATCATTTCCTTGTGTTGGGATCATTCAAAATCCTCTCTATTGGGACTGGCACTGTGGCTCACTTGGTTAATCCTCCGCCTGCAGTGCCAGCATCCCATATGAGCGCCAGGTTCTAGTCCCAGTTCCACCTCTTCCAGTCCAGCTCTCTGATGAGGCCTCAGAAGGCAGTGGAGGGTGGCCCAAGTGCTTGGGCCCCTGCACCTGCATGGGAGACCAAGAAGAAGCACCTGGCTTCTGGCTTTGGATCGGCATAGCTCTGGCCATAGCGGACATTTAGGGTGTGAACTAACGGAAGAAAGACCTTTCTCTCTCTCTCTCTCTCACTGTCTAACTCTGTCAAATAAATAATAATAAAAAAACCTCCTTACTATCTCCTTTGTGATATTCAATTGTTTGTTGTCAACCATAGCTACCCTGCTGTGCTATAGAGTATTAGAAGTTATTTCTCGTATTCTCCTGCACCCCAGTGCACATAAGCCATCCTCTTTCTTCTTCCCTCCTCCTCAGCACCTTTTCCAGGCTCTGGTAACCACTATTCTCTCCACTTGGATGATGCCAACTTTTTAACATCCACACGTAATTGAGGACGTGCAATATTTGTCTTTGAGTGCTTGACTTGTTTCACTTAACGTAGTGCTCTGGTCTGCGCATTTCATGATGATCCTGGAAGCAAATGTAATGTGTAATTGGAGCAGCCAGCGTGGCTTTGCAGCGAGGTGCATCTCCATGGCAGGTCAAAGTGAACCTTGGAGGATCCAGGACTAACCCACAGCCCCGAGGGCTAACTTGCTCTTTGGTAGCTTTAGCAGTCCTTAGTCTCCTTCTGCCCCCTCCTCACAGCTTCTGAATGGCTTCAGTGGAAACCATCAAGGTCCCCTGATCTGGGCCAATGGAAAATAAACAGAAAGAGAAAGTTAGAAGCTGTCAAAATTCATTGGAAACAAATTCTTTCAATTGTAAATGAAATCATCAAGAAAATTAGTTCCAAGTAAAGTTGAAAGGCATTCTTTTTTATTTCCTTACATAAGAATCAGTCCTTTGTTTAATGATTAAATAGTTTTCACCTTTTTTGCTTTTGGAACTGCATGAGGGTATTTTTTAAGTTGCGTTTGCCATGATAAAGGCAATGCTTGAACAGAGAGAGGTTGTCTTTAGAGCTTCGTCTTCCCCTGACCACTGGCTCTGAGGTACCCTAAGTCCACAACATAGTTAACCCTTGTCATTTCGTGACAATAGCTTTCCCATTTGTATTTTCACAATACGTGTCCCAAATAATTTCAGAAACAAGGTTCCTAAGCTCTCTGCATAGATGAAGAACTGAAGAGTCAAATGGCTGCGCTGTTTCTCCAAAGAGGCCCAATCTGAGGAAGGGGGAACTTGCCAGGACTTCACGTACTGGGTGCGTTTTAGGAACCCCTCCCCAACTCTCCTACAAGACACGCACTGGGTGATTTGCGGGATCCACTCTGTCCTGTCTTCTTCTCCCAGTAACCCCACTGGGGGGAAGATGGGAGAAGAGGATCCTAAGAGTGACAAGCCAGCAAAGGAAAAATCAGAAGAATGCTGGGCACCAAAGATGGAAAGACAGCTTAGGTCTAACATTTTAAAATGCCCCAAACGCTAGGCAAAGGAAATTTTCTCACATCATTAGGCAAGAAGGAATCCTTAAATTTTTGGACAAGATGAAGTAATATAGGAAAATTAATGTACTATGTAATGAATTAGGTAAAATAACAGATTTAGAGACAGCAAGAAATGTTAGGCAAGAGAAAGCAATAGTCCAAGCCAAAGCACTGCTTCTTGTGAATTTGGAAAACAGTGATGCAATCAAGGTTGGGATTTAATAAGCACATTATTATTAATCGCATACATCCTCTAGCACTTTGTTAAAGGCTAAAGGAACAAAACAAATACAATAGAGCTATTTAAACAGCCTCTGGTCTTATGGTGGGAAATTGGCAGGGGAACATTTATGTGGAAGTCCTGTAGATGTTACATAAAGTTATGGGAGGATGGGCAGGAGTGCATTCGGTACGTGCTCTGCAGTTGAACTTGGATTTCCAGGTAGCACTTTGTCCAGGGACAATGGAAGTACAGTTGCCAGGACCTGTGGACAAGTTAGATTGTGGTGGAGAAAGAAGGTGAAAGTCATTGGCAGTATTCAGCACATGTGACAACGTATGCTGTGCAAACAACAACATTAAAAGGTGGGGATGCTTTTTACATGGAAGGTGTTTGCTTTGTAGGAAGATCTCATTTTAAAATGCCAAATCATCCCAGTGGACATGTTTTACAGTCTATTAGATACATGGAATTAGGGCTTGAGGAAGAGTCCAAGGCCAATACTATTGATCCAGGGCCCACTGTCTCAGAGGGGACTGTTGGAGCCATCCATGGTCATCACCATGGCTACAGAAGCAATGATCAGATTACATTTGTTTGTGTAATAGAATTGATCATGGAAGAGTTGATCTTCTAAAATCTAGGCAATGGAGATTTGAATCAGGTGAATCATTTTAAAGTGAAGAGGACTCACAACTTATTTTTAAAATGAGAGTCTATTCAACAATTTATGTTGGTTATCAAGACGCGTGGTGGAACTTTTGGTTGTGAATGCACATAGAGTGCTCTAGAATAAAAATTCATAGAAAAAGGAAAAAAGATCAAACTGAAGTTTTAAGATCAAATTATAGGAGGCCGGCGCCGCGGCTCACTAGGCTAATCCTCCGCCTAGCGGCGCCGGCACACCGGGTTCTAGTCCCGGTTGGGGCGCCGGATTCTGTCCCGGTTGCCCCTCTTCCAGGCCAGCCCTCTGCTGTGGCCCGGGAGTGCAGTGGAGGATGGCCCAGGTGCTTGGGCCCTGCACCCCATGGGAGACCAGGAAAAGCACCTGGCTCCTGGCTCCTGCCATCGGATCAGCGCGGTGCGCCGGCCGCAGCGCGCCGGCCGCGGCGGCCATTGGAGGGTGAACCAACGGCAAAGGAAGACCTTTCTCTCTGTCTCTCTCTCTCACTGTCCACTCTGCCTGTCAAAAAAAAAAAAAAAAAAAAAAAAAAAGATCAAATTATAGGAAAGCAAGCATTCAGACATTGCTTCCAGCCAAAATCAAATCAGGTGCCACTCATATTATTGTTGAGGAATTGCACCAACATTCATGACCAGAACTGGGGAGTCCAGAGAGACCCATTTCTGGCAGAGGGGAGGGACCTGTGTAACAGGAAGGGCTCGCCAAGGGTGTGTCATTCTCAGCTCCCTCGTGGAGACAGACAGGAGCAGATTTCCACCATATGGAAGGCAGTGCTTTGTCTTTGCCTTCATTATCCGCTGGGTTAGTGGTGACTGCCTGCTGGTGTCACGGTCTACACAGACAGGATTTTATTTATTCGTCCATTGCTCACTTTCATGCCTTCTTCATTCCTTCCTGTACTCAGTGTTCAGTGAGATCCTTCAAATACTTCACATGGTTCCAGGCACCCTCAGGGTGCAATTGTGAAAATATGTGTCTTGCTGACACTCTTCTGTGAGAGGCAGCTGTGAAGACCCATGGTCACTATGTAAATAAAGGATGGGTTCAACCTCTGTAAGAGGAGTACACATCTGGTTCCATGGTCCTACCTGGGAGAGTGCATTTGGAGCAGGTTTTGCATTTAGGTAACATTTTAACCTTGGCTGAAAGGGTGAGTAGGAGTTTTTGGAGTTGAGTGGGCAGGGTGAAGAGCAAACCCTACTGGCATAGGAATCAGCAGGTGCAAAGAAGGTGAATATTTGAGAGAGGGTCTGCTAAGGGAAGCTGACTAGGGTTCATAGGTGGCTTGGCAAGAGATGAGACTGGGAAACCAAGCAGAGACAGAGAAGGAAGGGTCTATTCTGTCATGCAAAATTCAGTCTTCCTTTTGTTGAAACTGGAACCCATTGCTGAAAGACTATGCTAATTCCCAGTGATTATTAATTTATAAAAATTAACAACCAAGTAGTCTTCAAGTCAATTTTTATCTTTGGTGCTTATAAGCCTTCATTTCAATTTGACATGGAAAATAATTTTAAAGCCACTACCCTGTTACCTGCTAGCTTCATTACCCTTAGAGTTGATTTCAGTCCAGAATAGGACCAGAAAACAGCACCGGTGAATCTAGTCTCTGAGCTTCTTCCCAACAAGGGTAACATATGACTAAGCTTTCCTTAGTATCTGCTTTTCCTTCCTGGGATACTAAAATACTAATCAAGACAACTGTGACCATAAGTGCACCTTGACTTTTCTGAAAACAACAAATATAAACCTAAGGTAAAGAGTAGTAGAGATGAGGTGCTGGTGTAGTGGTGTAGCTGGTGGGGCCACTGCGTGCAACACTGGCATCACATATGGGTGCTGGTTGAGTCCCTGCCAAGGATGATCCAAGTGCTTGGGCCCCCGTTACTCACCTAGGAGACACAGAAGAAGCTCCTGGATCCTGACTTTAGCTTGGCCCAGCCCCAGCTACTGTGGCCATTTGGGTAGTGAACCAGCGGATAGAGATCTCTCTCTCACTCTCTCTTTCTCTTTGTCTATCCCTCTCTCTTTGTGACTCTGACTTTCAAATAAATAAATAAATCTTTAAAAAAGAATAACACAGATGAGAATCTTAATGAGCAGGAAATTTATTTTGTTTTTATTAACTTCATTAATTATGCCCATTTATTCTTAAGCACTAAGAAATTATGTAGGATGCAATCACTTGTTTATTTAAAAAGAAAATGCTTGATAGAAAAGTACAGTGATTCCTGCAAGGTGTCTGGCGCATAACAAATCTTCCCAGTCAGATGAATCAATTAATTCACAAGCTTTTATTGGAATTCTGGTTCTCCGGTCCCAACAGAGCAGGGACCTGGGAAGTCATACGTCAGAGGTTGGGAGGGCTCCTTTTATAGATACAGGGTGTGGGGGTTAAAGGTTGAGGCAGGTCTGATCCTCATTGGTTGGCCTTTAGGCACCTGTGGGGACCTTGACAAGGACTTTTGGTTCCCGGAAGTGCGGGTAGGGACTCTCCGTTCCCAGAAGTGTAGGCCTTCTCTCCTAGTGGATCCCAAAGCTACCAATTCGAGGACCCACAGACAATTCCTAGCCTGAACTCTGAGTCTGTGGCTTGTCAGTTTTTAGAATCTCCACACCAGCATTTCTCTAATGAAAAATATCCACAGCTAAGAACATGGAGGAACGCCAGGCACTTAGCTGGTCTCTGTAAATTGGCAGGCTTGAAGAAGCATCTTCCACCTGATTTTCAGACACAGAGATAGCAATCAACAAATATTTCCTGAGCATGGCACATACATATCAAGGATTTCTTTGACATAAGATGCTAGAAAAATAATATGTGCTCATGCGGGTGATGTACCCACTTCTTCACCAAGGGGTCAGGTGCCCGTTTCCACTGTCTTGTGGCCTTGGGAAAGCACTGTGAACCCTCAGGGGGAAGTGGTGTAAACCGAGTGACTACCCCTTTATGTGAGCTCAAAGAGAATGATGTAATTTAGAGTACAAAGTAAAAATCATGTGTATGGGCACCCATATCGGAGACCCGGATGGAGTTCTTGGCTGTTGGCTTTAGCATGGACCAACCTCAGCTGTTATAGTCATTTGGGGAATGAACTAGCAGATGAAAGATCTCTCTCTCTCTCCCTCTCTCTCTCTCTCTCTCTCTCTACTTTTCAAATAAATATTTTAAAGCTTAAAAATAAGATCATGTGTATGTGAGAGTGTTGTATCTGTGTGTGCACACTGAGAGTGTTGTATCTGTGTGTGTGCACACCACCTACATGGATATTGGAAATGGAGGTTGTTTGGAGATTGAATGAGAGGCAATATGATTGAATAGTATCAGGAATCATAAAATGCTTAGCTGAAAGCTCTGAATACTGGAAACTATAAGACTCTGGTGAAAAATGGAAGAAAATACAAATAAACAGATATTTTATGCTTGTGGATTAGAATTAATACTGTTTAAATGTTCATATTAAACAAGCAAGATATATATATATATACACACTATAATCTCTACTGAAATTCCAATGTCATTTTTCACAGAAGTAGAAAAATAATCCTAAATTTGGCATGAAGCCACAAAAGATTGTGAAAGCCAAAGCAGTTATTAGCAAAAATCATAAAGTTGGAAGGATCACACTTTCTTATTTCAAACTATATTACAAAATTATAGTAATCAACACAGCATAGTACTGGAAAACATGCACACAAACCAATGGAGCAAAATAGAAAGCCTAGAAATAAAGCTACACATACTCACTCACCTAATCTTTGACAAGTATTCCAAAAACACATAATGCAGAAAGAGTCACTTCAGTAAATGATGGTGGAAAAAGTGGGTATCTGTATACAAAAGAATGAAATTGTACACATTTCTTATGCTATATAAAAAAGCCAATTCAAAATATATTAGAGACCTGAATGTCAGATTTGAAACCATAAAACTCCTGGAGGAAACCTTAAGGAAAAAACTCCTTGGTATTGGTATTGTCAATGATTTTTTAGATAGGACCCCAACAAAAGCAACAAGACTAGTGGGATTGTCTCAAACTAAAAAGCTTCTGTACAACAAAGGAAACAACCTACAGGATTGGAGACAAGATTTACAAGCCATATGTCTGATAAGGGAGTAATTTCTATATACATAAAGAAATGATACAATTCAATAGCAAAAACCAAATAATCCAATTAAAAATGGGCTACAGACCCCAATAGACATTTTTCTAGAGGAGACACACTTAAGACCAATGAATATAGGAAAAGGTGCTCAAGACCACTGATGGTCAGGTAAATGCAAATCCAGCCAACAATGAGATATCGTTGTTAGTCACACCTGTTGGTATGGCTGTTAACAAGAAGACAAGAGCTGGTTAGGATATGCAGAAAAGAGAGCCCTTGCACTATTAGTGGGAATATAAATTAATACAGTGGACATAGGTAAGGAGACAGGTATCAGAAAAAGGGCCAAAGGAAGTATATCACCACATACTCCCCAGGATTGCGTCTGAATCTCACGTGGCTGAAATCACTGTTGTAGCAAAGCCGACAATCAGAATTGGCACCAGCCAAAAATATCCAACGTGGCTGCTGACTGCATCCCTGCCATGACATAGAGCCTATTACATCACTAGAATAGGGGCCAGCGTTGAGGTGCAGTGGGTTAAGTCACCCCTTCAATGCTGGCGTCTCATGAGTTCCGATTGTAGTCCCAGCTGCTCCTCTTCCTGTCCAGCTCCCTGCTAATGTGCCATGTGGGTGGGTGATCCAGATATAGAGTTCCAGGCTCCTGACTTCGGCTTCCATCTCTCTGTCTCTCTCTTTGCAAATCTTTCAAATAAATAAATCTTTTAAAAATAAATCATTAGAATAAAATTGCCATGGCTTGCACTCCTGCTCCCATTTTGTATCTGACACCAGGATGCTTCTGAGTCTTCCTAAAAGGGCCAGAAAATGGGCAGTTTCACCTAGTTTTTGGAAATCTCTCCTCTTTCCTGGAAAACCACCCAAAGCACCACCCCTGTGCTTCCAGATCAGATGGCAACTCATCCTGGGGCGTATCTTTACTCCCTCTCTGGTGTGTTCCTGTGCCTTGCTGAAGAACTTACTCATCTTTGCACCGTTATCTACATCTTGTCTCAAAATTCTTTCACACACTGGAGACAAGAACTTGAACCATTCATTCTCTCTCAAACACAGCCCTTGTGGAAACAGTGTAGAGCTTCCTCAAAAAATTTAAGAAGAAAACTGCCATATGATCCCCTGGATATATATCCAAGGAAAATGAAATCAGCATCATGAAGAGGTGTGAGGACGCCATGCCTGTTGCGGTTAGATAAGATGCATCATCAACCTTAGTGTCCATCAAAAGATGAATGGGTGAAGAGCATGTGGCCTATTCCCTAGATATGTGTGTGTGCGTGAATATGTGTACATATATGTGTTGTCATGCAGTCATAAAAAAGAAGGACACATTGCCATTTGCAACAACATAGATCAATGTGGAGGGCATAACACTTAGGAAAATAAGCCAGGCACAGGCAGACAAGTAAAGAAATAACCCTGCTTATATATGGAATCTAAAAAAGAGTTGAACTCATGGAAGCAGAGTGGTTGGCAGCCATTGGGGTTGGGAGGGAAGGGCAAAGGAGATTCACAGGGTACAGGCTTTCAGTTATTGGATGAATAAATCTCAAGCTCTAATGTACAGTAGGATGACTATATGCTCAGCCATTTAACGACTGTTCAGGGTTTGAATAGGGATGAAATGCCTATCCTGCAAATAACATCATGGGAAGACCCAGCCCAAAGCTCTTGTATAAGACCTTGACCCCAGTTCTTATCATAGCTGAGTCAGATTTCTTTAAAGGAGCGGAGCAGGAGTGGGGACACTTTTTTTAGCCAAGGACCATGTGGATATTTGTAACATCATTCATAATATACACAATTATCACCTTAAAACTTCACTGGCTTCAGATTTACTGAATCCAAGTCCTACCTGCTGTTGCCTGGGCAGGACCAGGGCAGACGCTTTCACGGGCCTTGTATGGCCTGGACTGGGTGCTCATACCCCTGGTTCACTACAGCAAGTGTGTTTGAGTCTGTCCTTAAAAACACACCTAGAAAGGCTTGTCTTTACAACCCAGCCCAGAGGCTATTGGCTGTGTGAGTCAAAGGCAAGAGATTTGGGGTGGACAGATTTTACCCCTGGAGTGTTTGGATCCAGCCAGGGTGAGTTTCTAAGAATTCCCCCCCTGCACTCCCACCCTGGGTTTTTCTTTGCCATTTTTAACAAGCTATCGAGAGGGTGACTTCTCTGCACTTCCGTAACGATCTAATAGATGAGCTGTCATCATTTTGGATTAAAATGAAAATAAATGCACCAGAACTGGTTTTGGGTTAAAAAACAAGCACAGACTTTTTAAACTTTCCCTTCTGAAGGCAGCGAAGGCCTCCTCTGGGATGTGTGTGTGAGTGTGTGTGCATGCACGTGCAGGCACGTGCCTGACCTCTGCCAGCAAAATCCCCTGAGAACAGCAGCCTCAGCCGGGGCTTCCTTTTGTGCGGAGTGTGGTCACACCCAGTGGCCGGTCAGGCTCATCGCACGTGAGTGTTCCCCTGGGACACCTGAGACAGCGCAGCAGCCAGCCTGGGTCACTTCCTCCAGCAGATGCCAGAAGCCAATCTGGATAATAGCAGCACCACCGTGTTCCTTTCCTTTGGCAGGAAAAAGCCCCGCACCATTCAGGGTGGCAACACTAGTGGCCTAACAGTCATCGGACTCCCACAGCGTCTGTTAGTCTTTACACTGGGAGCCCTGAATATAATGAGATGGATTTCCACAGGAACCTTAAAGGGCAGGCTGAAACAATGAGGCATTGCTTTTTATTCTCATTTCTCTTTATTGGTGCATAATTTAAACATTTTGAATGTTAACTGTTCTTTTTAGTTTATTTTTGGAGTTGGGGGAGCAATATCAGATAATGTTTTTTTGAAAAAGGCCATCTTTTTAGCATGCAAATAGGTGCGGAGACCCCATTTATAAATTTTTAAAGAACTCTGAAACAACTCCAAAACATCACATCCCCCATTTGCATCACAATGACACTTTTCTCTCTTGCGGGCTTGATTTGTGAAATTCTCTTTGCAGACGCTGTGCAAGCCCTGGGTGCACTCGGGGCAGGCCTGACTCGTGTATGGAGGCACCAGGAGTGTGGTTGTGATTTGTGCTTTCGTGTCAGGCTGGTCATAAAGTACAATTTGTGTCCATGGGAGGCTTCTCACCGAGTGAAAATTTAGTCCATTTCTTTTTAGGTGAGAGCGTGTTATGGCCTTGTCTGCCTGGGCTGTGGATACATTTTTCACACTTTATGAGGTTTCTTCGGGGCCTTGTGTGGTACCAGGGTTTGTAACAGCTCTGATATTCAGCCCATTTAAAACTTGAATCAGGCCTCCCTCTTCTTTTACTTTTTTTTTTTAAGATTTATTTATTTATTTGAAAGGCAGAGTTGCACAGAGAGAGAAGGAGAGGCAGAGAGAGAGAGAGAGAGGTCTTCCATCCGTTGGTTCATTCCCCAGTTGATCGCAATGGCCTGAGCTGAGCTGATCTGAAGTCAGGAGCCAGGAGCTTCTTCCAGGTCTCCCATGCAGGGTCCCAAGGACTTGGCCATCTTCTACTGATTTCCCAGGTCACAGCAGAGAGCTGGATCAGAAGTGGAGCTGCTGGGACTTGAACCGGCGCCCACATGAGATGCCAGTGCAGAAAGTGGCTTTTCCCGCTACGCCACAGTGCCGGCCCCAGGCCTCCATCTTCTAATGGAACAGTTTTCTGCGTACCAAGTCCACAATGATCACCTCCTTGTTTGAAGCTCAACCATTTGACACTTTTCAGAAAAACAGGACTTTACTCACCCCTAAACAAACGGAAGTCAAGATGATACACAACAACCCCCAAAACTGGTTGGAGGAGTTTGCTTGCTGTAGAACCTGCCCAAACTGGGTCCACTCACCTGAGGCACAGAAAGCCAATGCGTGACACGGGGAGGTGGTAAAAAGCGCAGAGCATGGAGCTGGGCAGCCATCACTGACTTCCTGGACTGTCTGAGGGGTTGGGGGTAATGGGATAATCTTATAGACTGTGGTCAAGGTCAATCCATGTGCATTTAGCTTGTGCCAAGTTCCTGGTTGGTCTGTAGTGCTCGTGGGCCCCCTTTGCATGGGTGACAGTATAGAATCTTTAAAGAAATTTTGATGATTTAAAGAAAATTTGATAATGGTGATCAGCACCATGTAGGCCGGCCCCACCAGTCCCTCGGTGCAGCAAATTCGTGCAGGTGGTTGATTTGCAAAAGTAAGGTTGACTACAAAAGCAAGGCGAGGAGGCGGGCAGACTGGAACCTGACAGTACCTAGCATCTGCATCCAAGGCACTGACGATGGACTCAATTTCAAAGAGACCGGGGGCTCAGGCCTCAGCTTGTGTTGAAAAGCACTTGGCCGCAGCCACAGTGACTCAGTCCCCTGTAAAATCGGGGGCGGGGGTTGCACTGGAAGACGGCTCACACCCTTCCTCCTCCGGACAGGGTGGCTTTAATCAGACCTTCTCTCTTTATTCGTTTCCACAGCCGATTATGTTCTCAAAAGTAGTCAAAGCTTAATGCAAGGCACCTGTAGCCAGGGAGCCCCACAGCCTCTGGGCCAGCACTCTTACCCCCTCCTCATCTGTGCTTCCTGGGAGTCCCCCAGCAGGGTCTACTGCCAGGGAGCCCATGGGTGGGCGGTGACGTGTGCGCTTGACTCATGAAAGGAGAGCTCTTGTTTCTGTTCCAATGTGCAGATTGTTCCCCACTAGCAGGGAGAACCATAATAGTTCACCATTAGAAACAGAACTTGCTGTTTTGACCGACTCTGACCCAAACCCACATGAACACCCATCTTCTGGAGTGTTTTCACGGCCCCAAGTGAGTGGGCGATAATGACTTGAGGTCCTCTTGCCAGGAAGACGTCTCGGGGGGGGGGGGGGGGTTACACAGAAAGTTCCAGGCATTCTGGTTTGATGGACTCACATTCTGGTTTGATGGACTCACCTTCAGTTCCAGGGGTGGGGGACGTCCAAAGAATCATTTAGTCTGCCCCTGCCAAGGCAGCCGCAGGTGGGACTCGGGATTCAATAAATCTATAGCAAGCTGATTTTTAAGTTGATGCTTTTGTATGGCCTGTGTTCTATGATGGTGTTATAAATATCCAAATGGCCCTTGGCAGAGTAACAGTTTCTCACCCTTTGAGACAGATAGAGTACCTTCCTGCCAGAGGGACTTTGAAACCCTTCTTCTATGGTCCTAGTAAGACGAGAAAGAATAAAGGAAGAAAAATCTTTTGTGTCAATGAGAATGCAGTTCCCAAGGACCAAATTAACAGCATTGCCAGACGCAACCGGCTTCGGCAGAATCTCAAACACGGGAACCCTCACTCCAAATCAAAAGTTGCAATCTCATCTGAGTGCTTCTAACAATGAGTTTGATAAAGTGGATAATGCAGACCAAGAGCCGCCACAGCCCTTAAACGAGAACCCAGTGCCCTTGACCAGCGGTTCCCTGGTCAGGCTCATGCTTGGGGTATCAGGGAATGGGGACTGAGCCCCCTCGGGTTTGAACCTGTCAGTCTGGGGCGGGACACCGGAAGCTGCCTTTTTCACCCGTTCCCAGCTTTGCTGCTGCTGTTCGTGAGGTCGCCCTTGCAGAACACTGTCCTGGAGCATGAGGAACAAGACCTACAGGAGACACAGAGAGGACAGCTCCGCTCAGCTGCGGTGAGGCTCCTCCCAGCGGTGCTGGACGCTGAGCGCGGCCTCCAGGGAGGAATCCTGGGGGCTGACAGCAAAGCCGCTCCATCTCACGCATGCGCACAAAACGCTCTACTTTCAGAGACTTGGAAGGGGGCTGTGGTTGTGGTTCACTGTCAGCAAGTGAGGAGGATAGGTGCTCAGGTCTAGGAGCCTGGGATTAAGTTCTGGCTCTTCCACTTCTCAATGTTGTGATTTGGGGCAGATAATTTCAAAGTTCTGTGACTCATTAAAACAGGACTAATAGTAATGGCAGCACCTAGTTCATAAAATTGTATTATCATTAGGATCATTGTGTTAAAAGAGCTCATATTATCCAAGCATGTAGATTAATCTTGTTGTCAAAAGAAAAATTTAGCTTGTTTGGCTTTTACTACTGTTTGTGATTCTAATTTTGGGCAACAGCTCGGTCTAGGAAATAGAAAAATAGAGCAAGTGAAGAAATGTCTGTCAAACAAGATCATCATGGAACTTTTCCCGTCAGCCCCTCAAACATCCTTCCCAGTAATGACCTCAAGTCGTCACTGTCTGCTGGCATGGGGCCTTCATCACGCTCCAGAACACGGAAGTTCACGTGGGCTCGGGGTGGAAAGGGCCAGTCGGGGAAGGAGGAGCTACGGACACAAACAATGGACTGAGCACAGGAGGCTGATTTTATTGACAGGAAGGAGCTGAGGAAGACTGGAACAAAAACATAAAAGGCGTATTGATTGTTTCAGAGTTACTTTCCTTGTAAAGGTTAAAGCAGTAGGGACTGCCTTCCCGTGCTGGCTAGTTGTGGATTTGGCTATCGTCTCTCTCTCCCGCTTCCTCACCAGGTCAGACACCACTGTTTCCGCTTGCTGATGGAGATGCAGGCCCTAGTGTAGGAGCTCAGTCTGAACCAGTGGCATTCTGTAGACACGAGCACTCAGAACAGATAATACATTTTTAAGTATCTGATGACAAGAACACTTTCAACTCCTGTTGTATATAATGTCTGGATTCTGCTACCACCTGTGGTATGGGCCCCCCCCATATGGGTGCTGGTTCATGTCCCAGCTGTTCCCCTTCCGATCCAGCTCTCTGTGGATGGCCTGGAAAAGCAGTGGCAAATAGCTTAAGTCATTGGGTCCCTGTACCCAGGTGGGAGAAGTTCCTAGCTCCTGGCTTTGGGTTGACCAGCTCTGGCCATTATGGCCATTTGGGGAGTAAACCAGCAGATGGAAGACCTCTCTCTCTCTCTCTCTCTCTCTCTCTCTGTCTCTCCCACTCTCTGTAACTCTACCTCTTAAATAAATAATACATATTTTTTTTCTTTTTAAAAGAGTAGGCCAAATAAGTTAAGTACCACACAGTTTGATTCTAGCACAGTTGATGACGGTTGGATTGTGCTGTATGGTACACCATGACACTGTGTTTGTGCCTGCTTACCAGAAAATGCCTTGCTTTTTTTCAGCACTTGAGTTCTTCCCCACTGGAGGGCTTGAATCTCGACTTCTTGGTTCTATTCTCCAAGAACCGATATTGGTTGGTACGCAGCCCATTGTTTTATCTCAATTGCTACCTCTATCCTTGACCC
Source organism: Oryctolagus cuniculus (assembly GCF_051225735.1). NCBI lineage: Eukaryota > Metazoa > Chordata > Mammalia > Lagomorpha > Leporidae > Oryctolagus > Oryctolagus cuniculus. The sequence goes on from NC_142871.1 coordinate 11,523,374, forward strand.
TATAATAGAGAGCTGAGGAACAAGAATTATGGGGGACACAGAGATAAAGAATATTACTTATCATCAGCTATCCATCCATGTATCTATCTATCATCTCGTATATCATCTATTTCTCTTCTCTATCTCTCATCTGTCTTTCTGTCTATCTGTTCTTGCCCCTAGTCTCTGTATTACTTTTACATTGTCTTAATGAATGGTATAATTTGAAAGGTAGAACCCAATTTATTGATGCATTTTATGTCCTAGGAAATATTTGCCTATCTCAAGCTTGTGAAATTTTTTTGTGATTTTTCCAGATGTTTTGTGATTTTAACTTTTATATTGAATTCTTAACTAACATTTCAAATAAATTTTTGTATACAGCATGATATAAAAGTGGAATCCATTTTTTTCCAAACACAGTTTAGTTGTTCTAGCATTGACAACTGGATGAAAAATCTACATTTTATTCCATGAATGCCTTTAGTGCATTCATTGGAAATTGACCATAGAAATTTGGATCTATTTCCAGAATCTATTCTGTTTCACAATTCTGTGTGCCTGTCCTTTCACCGAAACCACACCATCTTGATTTCTGTAGTTCTATTTAATAAATATTGAACGCACATAGTGAAAATCCTCCAGTTTTGTTATTTTTAAATGTTATTTTGGCTATTTCTAGACCCTTTGTATATGTTATAGAAGAGCTTATTGATGTTTATAAAACCATCAGACGGGATTTTTTTTTGCTTATGACATGGTGCTCAATCCATGCTTTATTAAATTAATTTTAATTTTATTTTATTCAAGATGGGAGGGAGAGAGAGAGAGAGAGTTCCCATCCATTGGTTAACTTGCCCAAATGCCCACAATGGTCTGTGCTGAGCTAGATTGAAGCTGGGAGCTAAGGACTCAATCCAGATCTCCCATGTGGATGGCAAGGGTTCAACTATTTCCTGCTCCCTCCAGGATCTGCATTAGCAGGAAGCTGGAGTCAGGAGCAGTGCTGGGACTTGAACCTAGGCACTCTGATGTGAGATGCAGGTGTACAAATTGGCATCTTAACTAACAGCCAAGCCAACTACTTTGCTGCAATCTGGTGGAATTTTAATCATGAATGTCTTGAAGCTAAGATTAATACAGGAAAATGTTTACCTTGGTAATATTGAGTCTTCTAGTTCATGAACATTATATATCGCTCCATTTATCTGTATCTTTTATTTCTTCTAGCAGTATTTTGTAATTTTAAGTGTATAGGTTATCCACATTTTTTGTTAAATTTATTCCTACATTTTTTTCATGATAGTGTGAATTTTATTATTTTAGAGTTTCAGTCCAAATTATTTATGAGTTGTAAGTAGATCCGTCTTGTAGGGGAAAAAATAGTATGTTATTTCTTACCTATTGCAGGGTTCATGGCTGACACCCATAAGAGAAAAAAATAGCCAATTATTCATCCAAGGTTTTATATGATATGGTAGACTTCAGAAATGAAGACCCAAGGAAACTGTGTGTTTTTATGCTTAGGTTTGAGGAATAACAAATAGTTGTACAGAAGTATGTTTGGATAAAAAAGGGGTGTGACCTAATGATAATAATCTGAGGGGGACACACCAATGCCTGCTTGTTCAGATTCTTCTTGTTCTCTGCACATGGGTGATACCCCCTGGAGTGAGAGTCTTGGATCTAATTTCAGAGGAAGCTAGGTCAGAGAATTCTTTTATGACCATTCTTCAGGGGAGAGAGAAGAAGTTCAGAGAAAGAGACAGAGAAGGTCAGAGAACTAGTTCTGCTTCTGTGGACTTCTGAATTTCCTTCGACTTAAAACACTTAGAATGTCAAGGTGCTGTATTTTGGAGTAGCTTTTCCTGCACCACATTAAATTGAGATCCTATGACTTGTGTACTTGTTAAGTACACTCAATTTTTCTGTCTTCTTTATAATTTTCTAGATAGATAGTTGTGACTTCTTAAGTACAAGTCAGATTTAAAAATTCTGTGCCCCTTTTACCTTATGGTGTTGAGTGAGTCTGAACCCACGAGCAAGGAACATAATCTGTATTTCTGACTATGTGAGCCATCACCTGCTGCTTTCCAGGGTCTGCATTATCAGGAAGTTGGATTGGGAGTGGAGCCGGGACTTGAACTCAGGCACTCCAATAAGAGATGGCGTTGGCAGTCGTAGCTTGACCACTGCACTGATGCCTACCCCATGAGCGTTTTTAGTCTATATATTTTTCTCTTGGAATGTCCCTTGTAAGTTTGGTATCAGAGTAGTGCAGGATTCATAAAAAAGTTGAGAAATATTCATTTTTCTCCTGTTTTCTGAAGACATTTTTGTTTAAAAATTGATATTACTATTATTTTTTAAATAAGTCAACATTAAACCAATTGAACCTAGAGTTTTCTTTGTGAAGAATTTTGGTTGTAAATTCAATGTCTTTAATAGATATTCTGCTTATATTTATTTTACTGTTTTATTGTGTTTTAAATATCATTTATTTTATTTGTTATCACATTTGCTGGCACAATGTTGCTCATCATGATATTTGATTGCTAACTTTCTAATGTCTGAAAAAATTTTAGTTAAATCTCTTGTTTGATTCTTGATTTTGTTAATTTATTTTTTTTGTTCCAACTCTTTATGAACTTGCTATCTTGTGTTTTTTAAAAAGTTCATTTATATGTTATTTTATTTAGTTTATTTGAAAGGGAGAGAGAGAGAAAATCTTCAGACCACTGGCTCACTTTCCAAATGCCTATAATATCTTGGACTGGGCCAGGTCAAAACCAGGAGCGAGGAACTGCATTCTAGTCTCCCCTCTGGGCGGCAGGGCCTCAAGTACATTTCTCCTAGGATGTGCCTTAGCAGGAAAACAGGTCAGAAGCAGAGGCATAACTTGAACCTGGACACTCTGATATGGGATTTGTGCATCCCAAATCGTGTCTTAACCTGTTGCACTAAAATGCAACACTCCCCTTCTCTCCCACTCCCACACACCTTCTTGTTTTTTAAAGTTAGCTACAGGTTTGTCAATTTTAATATTCTTTCCCATAAGTAGGCTTTTTCCTCTATTTCTTGTTTGCTTTCTTCTTTTCTGGCTTCTCCTCTAATCTTTATCACTTCTTTGTTTCTGCTTTTTTTGAGTTAATTCACTCTTCTTTTTCCTAGGTTCTTCAACTAGAAAAACAGGTTATTGATTACTACCGTGTAATATGGGCATTTCACCCATGTGAGCTCACTTGAACGTGCCAAGTCTGTTGTGGGCATTGCACCTCTGCGGAAACTGAGAGACTGACCCTCAAGGGCCCCTAAGCGGCTCCCCCTGGCACTTTCTGTCTGCCCTGGAAGTGCATCGGTGTGCCCAGCTCTTTCCTGTCTTTCTCGGGAGCAGTGTGTGTGGAGCTGGGGTGCAGCTGGTTCAGAGGGTTCAGAACCAGACCGATGGTGTGGACCTGCTCACCAAGTGAGATGATCCAGGTGCTTTTGCATCGTCCTCTCGATCGTCGTGGGCCCCCTCTCTGCTCCACTCCTCACCTCCTCCCTTGCCTGGACGCTGGGGTCCTGGGCCACAGCGCTCACTGGGATTAGCCTGGTGATTCTGGGAGCACAGGGAGTGTTCAAGGTCCCTGCTCTGGGCTGGGTGCTTCGGGGAGTGCTCCCTGAAGAGCCCTCTGCTTTGAATCACAGAGGTTTTGGCAGGTGCTCCCTGGCAACAGAACAGATGTTTCCCCCAAGAACAAAAGAACAGGGCCTAACTGCCGGCCTAAGGCTCTGTCGCCAATGACATTGAACGTGGAAGCAACAAATCCTAAGGAGTCGGAGTGTCCCCACGAGACGGGCTCAGGAAGCCGGAATCGGTGCTGCCTGTACCTTTGAACGGGCAGCGTCCTGGAGGTTTTTTTTTAACCTTCCTGGATAAGTGGCAACAGGCTTTGCTGTGTAGCTGCGCTTCTGTGTTTTGGAGCTGTGTGATCATGGTGGCTGCACGAGTCACCTTGCAGTATCCCAAGTGAGTGCTGCTTTCAGGGGTCCTGCTCTGAGATTATTCCCGATTCCACCAACCCTGCAGCAGTCCAGCCTGCACGCCACGTTCAGGGGGAAACGCTGGCTGAATCACCGCCCTCAGCCAAACTGGAAAACAGCAGGGTGAGTTGCTCTCTTCATTGCTGGCTGGAACTTCAAAGCACAAAGAGCCCACACACAAAAATGAAAAACAAAGAGTTTCTCCAAGGACCCAGCCTCAGCGCCCACCCCAAAATTCCCTCAGCGTCTTGTGTTGAAAACCTTTCACCTTCCGCTCCATACATCACACGTGTCGCATGGGGTTTCAGTGACATTCCTCGAGTGCTTGCTGCGATTTTTGATCTCTGGAGGCTGTCTCCTCTGAGGTTGCCTTGGCTGTAGGCCAAGGGAAAGAAAATTCCTTCTTCACTCCTTCCCCAAACCCTTGTCCGTATTTCTTGTCTCCTTCCTCCCTGCCTCCCTTTCTCTCTCTCTGGCTTTGAAGAGACCGTCCATGCTCAGATTCATCAACATCTGGGAACTCAGTCCAAGTCTCCCACATAGGTGGCAGGAACCCAATTACCTGAGCCATGACCTGCTGCCTCCCCGGGGCACCATTGGCAGGAAGCTGGAGGCAGGAGTGGGCCAGGTATTGAACCAGGGCACTGCAACATAGGGTACAGGTGTCCTGACGACCAGACCAAATGCCACCCCTTGCCTCGACTGTTTCTTTAAAGTAGCAGAAATGAGAGGACTTTTATTTTCATGCTTTTAATTTCTTTGACCCAAACTATTAGTCATCCAAAGAGATCCAGGTTTCTGTTTCGTGAGTTGTGGCTGGAGAGACCTCCACAGCATCTCCTATTAAATCAGTGTTGAGAATCCACAGTCTGTGCGAAGCTCTCTTCCCTGCTCTTGGACGGCAGTTAGGGGATAGCACATCCCAGGTGACGACCTGGCAATCCCGCTTCATGTTGTTGTGCTGGCTTACACCTCCTGTCCTGATGTTCTATTTGCTGTCTTGGGTAATATATGACCACCCTCTCTTTAGCATTTACTTCTGAAAATACTTATCATTATTTTAATAACTTACATAACATTTCCAGTACTGTCAGTATAGCTGGTGTTATAGGAAATGAGGAGCCATTAGAGTAACTTGAACTTTTCATAAGGTACATCTATTAATCACATATGCATTTGAGTTCATGTCATTTTTCTTTAAATGTGGCTGAGCTAATGCAATTATGAAAATATTATTTCTTAGAGTTGTAAAGGTTTTGAATTCAGTTGGAAACATAAAAGAGTTGCAAGCACTCTCATTTTTGGGTTCCATCTTTGGGTTGAGATGCAGCCCAGGAACACATAAAAACCTGCTCGTATGACTTGGTTGCTCATACAAGCTGTATCACAGAGACCGAATCTCAACAGCAGATTCCTTGGACATGGGTGGACATGAGTTAGAGAATGAACTGATGTTACCTCATTCTTTTGTCATTTTAATTTACAAATAAGTCTTATTTTTAATTTACTTATTTAAAAGGCAGAGTTAGTGAGAGAGGGAGAGAGAGAAAGAGCGATTTTCCGTCATCTAGTTTACTCCCTAAATAGCCACAACAGCCCAAACTGGGGCCAAGCCCAAGCCAGGAGCCTGGAACTCCATCAGGGCCCCTCACATGGGTGCAGGGGTCCAAACACTTGGGCCGTCTTTTGCTGCTTTCTCAGACACATCAGCAGGGAGCCGGATCGGAAGTGGAGCAGCTGGAACTCCAACCAGCAGTGACATGGGATGCTGGCATCCCAGGCAGTGGCTTCCCCTGCTGCACCAGGACACCAGCCCTTTCTTTATAGAATAAGAGTACATGTTTATAGGGTACAGTGTGATAATTAGATCCATGTAGTAACTTTTTTTCTTTCTTTCTTTCTTTTTTTTTTTTTGACAGGCAGAGTTAGACAGTGAGAAAGAGAGACAGAGAGAAAGGTCTTCCTTCTGTTGGTTCACCTCACAAATGGCCGTGACGGCCATCTTAAGATGGTGGCAGAAGGGAGCCTGGAGATCCTATGTAAAGTAAGGTCGGCCAGCACAAGTCAGATGCACTAGCGTCTGCAGCTAAGTTTGTCTCAGCTCGACTGTACAGCTCTCTCAGCCAGCATTCTCCCTCTGCATGTCAGTTTCCGAATCTGCAAAACGGGCAAAGATGGACTTTCCCACCCTTGCAGAGTTCTTGGGAAGGTCCTGGAGGCTCCTCTGCTTTGTTTTGAAAGCAAATCCTCCATGTTTCTCCAGCACTACTTACAACAGCAGGCTCAGCTCTGGGGCAGCCACATGGGGCTCCTGGAATGTGGGAGCTTCATGCTCTGTGCCCAGGGAGGACTGGACGTGAGTTACTCACGCCCACATGGCTAGTTTCTGTCTTCCAGATTGGGAGCGAAATTCCACAAGGCTCTCAACTCCTTTATTTTAAGTTTATTTTCACGGCTCAATTCAAAACATAATAAAAACAAATGTGTGTCGATTTCTGTTCAAAATTGCACTACCTGGGTGGCATGGGGTGGGGCGATTGAAATGAGGGTGAGGACAAGTTGCATTTCTATGGTAATAAAAATGCAGCTTTATGAAATGGAAAACAATGACAATGGAACTAATGAAAACGGAGTGACACAACTGACTGAATTTCTGCATTTGGAAGCAAACTAGAACTTGGCGGCTGTCCTTGGTTCTTGCCTTTCTCTCCTATTGGCTAGATGCGCCAGCTTCGGAGAAATGAACACTACTGTTCCATCGTGTTTGCATTTTAATGAATTATGAGGACACTCACCTGTCCCTATTGGATCCCTAATGCAAACTCTGGGGTGCAAATACCCTTGATTGGATGAAAAGGAAAAGTATGAAAATGGCAGAAGGACAGGGCTGCTGTCCCCCAGCGAAATGGGTGAGTGATCTGAGGTCATGTTCCCGCAGGAGTGACGACTGTGACTCTCTTCATCTCTGCCTTCCACCTACACCTTCCTGGGATTACTGCATCAACAGCCATTGCATCAAACGCTACAAACCGGGCAGTTCCAGGAGAGATCCGTGTCCTGCTGAGTGAGCAGCACGCCTGGGTTCAGCTGGGACTATCCACAGAGGGTGTGCATCACGTCTCTTGCGCTCCTAGAGTTATGTAGATTTGGGTGATAGAACACATGGTTACATGGCTCATGCTGCAGGCTCGGCCCCAGAACTTGGTGCCCTGGTCAATGGTGGAGGCCTGGCCACAGGACATAAACCGGTTGTCAGCGCACGGTAGGGGGTTGGCACTAGATGCTCTGATGACAATTTGTTAGTCTGTGCTCTTCCCTTTAATACATATTCCCAAACTAATTGTCTCCCTAAATTCGCTAAGTGCGTTTTCTGGCTGCAACATTTCTATTTGGGAAAGATGCCAGAATTGTCAGCCTGTAAAGACTTCAGCCCTTTCTGGGCCAATTTGCCAAAAAAACATCAGAGGGAATTATTGATCTTTTCCCTTGTACTCATTCAGCCAATTTTTCCCCCCATTTCCTTTCTTTTCTTCTTCTTAAGCCGACATCCAATAAAAGTTTATTTCTTTGAGGTGCCAGCTGTATGTCAGTGCCAACACCATTCACAAAATGAGCTACACTTTCCTCCCTTTCTCTACAAAGACCTTTTTCGAGGTTCCATGGACAACACAAGTAGCTGTCAGCCTTGCTTCCTACATGCATTTAGTCTTTGGTGGCTATGAGGCCGAGCCAGTGCCTCTCAGATGGGTTCCCTGTATTTGGATCTTACTGCCGGTTGCACGCTGGCAAAACATTACACCGTATCCACATTATCAGGACCATCTCATTTTAGACTTAATTTGTAGAAGAAAGCCTAGAAAATTCGTCAGGGATATTTAAATAGCTAATTAGTCTCTCAACAGGAGTGGATTTTAGATTTGGCCTTCAGAAACACGAAGTATGCTTTCAAAAATCTGGGATACGGAGTAGTGTTGCATTCCCCACTGTGGGAGCTGTGCACGCGCTGCCTGTTTGTCGCTGGGGATCCAGTCCCATATCATCCTGTTGGCTGAGATCAAAGAGGGAAACCTCAGAAAGCACAGGCATCATTGCCAGAAGATGGCGAGGTCGTTATGATGACAGTAAATATTTAAGATGTCTGGGAGGCTTTTAATTTTTTCTTTTTCTTTCTCTCTCTTTTTTTTTTTTTTTTTTTTTTTTTTTTTTTTTTTTTTGACAGAGTGGACACTGAGAGAGACAGAGAGAAAGGTCTTCCTTTGCCGTTGGTTCACCCTCCAATGGCTGCCGCTGCCGGCGCACCGCGCTGATCCGATGGCAGGAGCCAGGTGCTTCTCCTGGTCTCCCATGGGGTGCAGGGACCAAGGACTTGGGCCATCCCTGGGAGGCTTTTTTTTTTTTATTATTTTTTTTTGACAGGCAGAGTGGACAGTGAGAGAGAGAGACAGAGAGAAAGGTCTTCCTTTGCCTTTGCCGTTGGTTCACCCTCTAATGGCCGCCGCGGCCGGCGCGCTGCGGCCGGCGCACCGCGCTGATCCGATGGCAGGAGCCAGGAGCCAGGTGCTTTTCCTGGTCTCCCATGGGGTGCAGGGCCCAAGCACCTGGGCCATCCTCCACTGCACTCCCTGGCCACAGCAGAGGGCTGGCCTGGAAGAGGGGCAACCGGGACAGAATCCGGCGCCCCGACCGGGACTAGAACCCGGTGTGCCGGCGCCGCTAGGCGGAGGATTAGCCTAGTGAGCCGCGGCGCCGGCCCTGGGAGGCTTTTAAGAACAGGTTAATGACCAGCGCTAGCAGATATTGCTGAGCACCATGCAAACTGGGGTTGGACTTCCTTCCCATCGGACGACCTGCCACCGAGTTATCTGAATTGTGCTGAGAGCACTCCCCCAGGTCCTCACACAGTGCTGTGGAGAACGGCTCTGATGATGCTCGGATGCATTGCCCCGTGGAGAGTACCACGCTGAGCAGGAAAATACGCACCGATCTTATTGTGGAGCTGCACGGGTAGACTGACATCCGTGTTGCTACCTGCATCAACGTAGGGGGACTGTGCTTGAACGCTTGGCTTGTCCAGCAGCCATGTGCAAACCCCCGATTCCCTCTGATCCTTCCCAGCGCTGCTAAACAGAATTTCAGTCCCACAGGAACTCATGTCATTGAACTTCCCCTCCGTTTCCTTTCCCCTCGTCCTTCTGCCCACTCACCTCTCTCTGGGGTCCTAGCGTGAGGGCTCCAGAGATTCTGAAGTTAATTTGGGTAGGAATTACTTGGAGTTAGGAAGGGAGAAGAGTTGCTACAGATGATGATGAGTCCGTTACACATTGATGTATGCATTCTAAAAATACGCCTGTGGAATTTCTGTAATTCTAAAATGGGAGTGGAACCAAAATGTTTAGTCAGACATGATAATTATAGCTAACGTTTATTGAAGGCTTATGATGGGGTAGCTACTGTTCTAATTACTTTACATTTATTAGCGAATGTGATTCTCACAATAGCCCAATGAGATGATTCTTCCCATCATTTTAGGAAGCAAGAAACAAGCACTCAAAGGTTGTGACCCACTTGAAGGCATCAGTGGGTGCTGGGACCCTGGTCCTCTCTCTGATCAGCATATCACACAACCAGTAGAGGTCCAAAATGATCCTAACTCTTGCCTTTTAACTTTTCAGAACTTTTGAAAGGACTGGTGTTATAAAGAGCAATAGCTGACTTTCTTGGCTTGGAGGTAATAATGATCAGAACATGATAATTTAGAGAGTATCCCCAAGTGACATTGACCTTGCTTGCCTATGTGTTAGGTTCATAGGGATCCTGGGCCAAAGAACCACAGACTGGGTGGCTTCAAACAGTTTCCATGGATTTGCTCACCTGTCTAGAAGCAGGAAGTCAAGCTGACAGTAGGGTTGTGCTCCCCCAGAAGGCCCTGGGGGAGGATGCTTCCTGGCCTTGTCCTAGCTTCTGCCCATCGCTGGCAATCCCTGATGGGTCCTGGCTTGTAGGCTCATCTCCCCAACGTCTGCCTCTGTTGTTACGTGGGATTTACTGTGTCCCCAATCGCCTCTTCCAGAGACCCCCGTCGCTGGACACGGCCCACCGTGATCCCAGTGTGACTGTATCTTCGACTGACGCATCTGCAAAGACCCAACGCCCAGTGAATCACAGCCACGGTTCTGCAGTGAGGATCACTACATATCTTTTGGGAGGATTCGGTACAACTCACAACAGCAAACCCACTTGCCAAATCCATATTGTCGCCTGTGTTCCAATTACGAGAATAAAACATCACAAGGAATGTTTTCTCCATGCAATTTCTTTCTTTTTCTTCCAAAAACTGTGCCTAATTTTTTGGCTCCTTCCAGAAAACACCAGCTTATCTCCCAGCAGACGTGACACCTCCACAGCGACGGCAGTCGGCACCACGTGCGAGGGGCCTGCGGTGCGCGGGGGCGACGTCGTGATCCAACCTTTGCTTTCATGGCAGATCTGATTTTATTTTCCCTTCTAAACTGCTTTGCCATACTTGCCTGGAGACAGCTGGATACTTGGCATTTGCAGTTCGCCCAGCACAGCCAGGATATCTTCATGCCATTGTAAAAACTTTGCTAATTTTTTCATCACGATTTTTCCTTTTGCTTTTGTGCTGCAATGGATATTGATGCTTATGTCTTTTTTTCTTCTTTTGAATTTTTTTAGAGGAATTTTCAAATGAATATATTTTGGTATCTCTGGATAGCCTATTGTTTAATACAGATTACTGTCAGAAATCCTACCAGAATCATCCCAACCTTGTTATCCTCAAGCGTATCACTTAAATTTCTGTCTTAAAATGTCTTTTGGTGTTTTGATTTTTATCTGCATTATTATCATAGTGGAATACTTTTCAAATGTTCTTTTCTAAATATTAAAATTATCTGGAAACTGAAAAAAAAGAGATAGCTTATCTTTCTTTCACAGTTGTTAGAAACTAAGAGAAGGAAGAGAAGGAAGTTAGATTGAATTAGTTGGCTAACCCAATGTTTGAAGTTTCCTGAGTTGATATGACTGAAATAATTTCATTTTTGTTCCCAATACCCAAGTTCTCAAATTTCACACAAGAAATAGCTAAAATCTAAAGAATATATGATTGTTTTGTAACACAGTTATAAGTTCGTTAGAACAAAAGATTTATTATATGCAACTTCTTATTTTAATTTAACAACACTTTTTGAAGTCTACAGTGTTTTGCCATGGTAGACACATATCTTAAAATTCACTATATACTTGTTGAATGGAAATGAGTCACTCTTTAATGAATTCCTAAGTATCTGCTGAAATTAGCTTTCATAAAGAAAATTGCCAGCTTATCATTCATTTTTCTGAAATGCTTGTGCTGCGTTAATTTGAGAGTTTATCAAATAGTATTGTGAATGTAAAATGTATAGTAATATACATTGATTAGGAATTTACCTTTATCTCAGATTCTGAAATGTGTATTTTTAAGATTGCATGTAGAATTAAAGGAGACATTTCATATTTCAAATAATAAATATCCTCAGTAATATATGTTTTAAATCACACTTACATTACATCAATCCCTTTTCATAATTCAGGCTAAGAGTGTACAGTTGCAGGCTGGCAAAAGAGGCTGTTAGGTAATCAATATTATACTTTCTTTTAAATTAATTATGTTTTTAATTCTCCGTTTTTATAGCAAGTGTGAAGTTGGCCCCAAACTCAGAGTCCATCTGTCTGGGTACTCAATCGTGCATCTGTTTAATGCCAGAATTCTTCTTTGCTGCCACCCACAGACTCAGTGCCGCCTTAGACTGAGGAGTCTTGGCTATAGGCTTAGTCCATTGACTAAGATTTGTGGGTCTTGGCTCTGGTCCTTTTCTGACCCCAGAATCAGACCACAGAGCTGAGCAATTAGGCTTTCTGCTTCATGACATATGTGAGGGTACTTCAAAAAGTTCTTGGAAGAAAGGAATTAGAAGGTAAGTTTATTCTTGGTGCAAAAAGTTCGGAAATCCATGCATAGTGTTTTTTTGTAGTATGCCATTTTCCATGAAGTCTTAGAAGATCCTTCCTATACATGGATATTCAAATTTGTTTTTCACCAAAATAAACTCACCTTTTAATTCCATGATCTTTTTAAGGTTTTAGAGTGTTTATCCAAGTCACACGCTTTGGAGGCGTCATCCCCCCGTGGCAGTGCGGAGGCGGTAGAACCTCCGGGAAGTGCACTGCACTGGGCAGCCCTAGGTCACTGGGGCTCTGCTCTCGGCAGGGAAGGGTGGTCTTCTGGAGTGAGTTTTCCTGAGAGCGAGCTATGAAAGCCAGAGCTTGACCCCTGAATCTCTCTTTGTCTTCCTGCTTTGCAAGGTGTGAACTTTTCTTCCCATCCTCCATGGTGCTCTCGTGAGAACCTGTGTTTGGATGTTGGGACTCCAAATGCACTCGCTAAATAAAGCCTGTCTTCATAAGTAGCTTGTATTTTGTTACAGCCATGAAGAGCTGACTGATACACGCACCCACACTCACGCACACACCTAAGTACTGCATGTATACGTGCATAGAGGCATACACATATGTGCACACATGCATTGGGTGTCTATATAAATATATGTGTATATAATATTTATACGCATATTTTCATTTTCTTGCATTCTAGGCTTGTTTTGCAATTCGAAAGCTGAAAGTCAAACATTTGTAAAAGTGAAGCAGCGGGTGGGGGCAGGAGAGAGTGGGAGCAGGAGATGGGCTCTCTAAGAAGACACAAGCCAGAGAGAAATCCCTGTTAGTGGTGGCGACTGAAAGAAATGAAAGAGCTGTGACTGTCTAACATTTAATTTTAAGCTGTTACTCAATGGTGTTGCTATTTAATTTCCTTCCATCTCTCCAGGCCTCTGGGGGACCTAAGGAGATGTTGTGAGTCCTATGTGGGTTGACACAGGGACAATGGGAAGAGAAGAGGCGGGAAATATATCCTACTTCTTGAGAAGCAATACCCTTCGCTTTATTGCCCAAAGCACCTTCCTTGAACTCTTTTATTACAAAGAGCTCCTGCCCTGGCTGAGAAGGCCCTACAGGAGCCCACACTGTTCTCAGAATAGTTCTATCTAATCCCAGGATGGCTCCCCTGAGACCAGGAAGGCTTTCAGTTCCTCTCACCACACAAACTAGCCCCCAGGGCAGGAACTGGGACACTGTGACAACCGAGATGAAAGGGGTTCAAAAAGTTCATGGAAAATGGAGTTAAAAGATTTTTTAAAAATTTGTAATCCATGTATAGCTTTTCTTTTTTCTTTCTTTTTTAAAAAAAAGTTTATTTATTTATTTTTTTGAAAGGCAGAGTTGCAGAGAGGCAGAGGCAGAGAGAGAGAGAGCTTCCTTCCACTGATTCACTCCCTAAATGGCTGCAAGGATTGGAGCTGCGCTGATTGGAAGCCAGGAACCAGGAGCTTCTTCTGGGTCCTCCATGCAGGTGCATGGGCCTAAGCACCTGGGCCATCTTCTACTGTTTTCCCGTGCGCATTAGCAGGGAATTGTATTGGAAATGGAGCAGCTGAGACCTGAATCAGTGCCCATATGGGATGCCAGCATTGCAGGCCACGGCTTTAACCTGCTGTGCCACAGTGCTGGTCCCAGCTTTTTTTCATACTATGTATTTTCCATGAACTTTATGAAGATCCAAAATAAACTTCTCTTTTAATTCCGTTTTTCCATGAACTTTTTGAGATACCTTCATATTTGCCATTCACATTGGTTAGACTGCGCCAGAGGGCTGTGGAATCTTCTAGAAATTGTGATCCAAACACTTTCCTGCTTATTCTGATACTGCTGTGAGCTACGTGAAGCCTGCTTAGGCCACCAAGACCGCACCTTTCACAGGCTGGCTTTGAACCCAGTTCTCTCAAGAAACTCATAGTTCGTTTGTGTTTGTTTTTGTTGTTGTTTTATATTGATCCATTTTATTATTTTTTAACCTTTAAAAAGTTTATTTAAGACATGCAAGCTTCATGCATTTCATAGACACAGATTTAGGAACAAAGCGATTCTTCCCACCCCACCCTCCCTCCCACCACACTCCCACCCTCTTCCTCCTCTCTCTCCTATTCCCACTCTTAATTTTTACCAAGGTATATTTTCAGTTTACTTTATACTCACAAGATTAACCCTACTCTACTAAGTAACGAGTTATAGTATGAAGAAACAACACTGCTCCTCAACAGTGGAGACAAGGATTGTAAACAATCTTTAAATTTCAAAATGTCAATTTCACTCCTATACATTACATTTTAGGTACTCTATTAGTTACAACAGATCAAGGAAAACATATGGCATTTGTCTTTTTGGGACTGGCTAATTTCACTAAGTATAAATGTTTTCAGTTGCATCCATTTCATTGTAAACAATAGGATTTCTTTTTTTTTTTTAACCTCTGAGTAGTATTCCAATAGTGTATATATGCCATAATTTTATGACCCAGCAATCCCACTCCTGGGAATTTACCCAAGGGAAATGGAATCAGCATATAAAAGAGTTATCTGCACCCCCATGTTCATTGCAGCTCAGTGCACAGTAGCTAAGATATGGAATCAGCCCAGATGTCCATCAACTGATGAATAGATAAAGAAATTATGAACTGATAGTTCTTGACATTTTGCCTGGTTTCAACTCCCAGTTTTTAATCCCCGTCATTGACCCTAGAAAAAAAGGGCGCTTTGCTCGCATTCCCATGAGCAAGAGGGGTCTCCTACATTTCCAGGTTAGCTTTCCCCAGAAGGACAGCCACAATGTCCCCAGCCACAGGCCTCCTGCCTTAGCCACTCCAGCATAGCTGGCTACATCGCATCACTGTTGCAACTTGTCTCCCAGTGCCTTGAAAACAAGCTGCACTTGATACAAATTTCTGAATAAATGGATGAGTGTTTTGTCTGCTGGGGAAAACAGGAGAAATGACAGGGACATTCCAGTTGTACAAAGTTCCCCCGATATCCTTAAGCTAGCCCCGCCCCACCCAGAGCATTTTGCTTCAAGTCCAAAGACACCAGTTATGGATGCAGGTGAAATGCACAGAAAGAGAAACAGACACATAAACAGAGTTAGTTACCTGGGGCAGAAATTCACTCGCTGGATGCCCACTTTTCCCACAGGTTTGCAGTTCTGTAGATCACACATTGCCATTAAGCAGGGGAGAGAGAGAGAGAAGAGAAAGACCCAGGTCTGGAAACAAGCAAAGAGCAGAGGTTTGAGCTTTGGTCCATTTTCTGTAAACTCTGTCATCTCAGGCAACTACAAGACCCCTGAGACTTTCTGCCTCTTCTGGACATCGGAGACAATTGGCGTGGTCCTACTTGCTTCCAGAAATTCTTTGGCGAATCAGATGAAGATGATCCTAGGTAGTTTTTCATAATTATACTTTCAACAGAGCAGATTTTGGTTGGGTCGCTGAAGTTCCCTGTGGGAGCAGAGCCAGGAGGAGGCAGGTGCAGAAGACTGGGATGGAAGAACCACGGGCAGTCACACATCTGTGAACACCCTTGTACAGATTGCTGGTTCTGCTTAAGAGAACACCAACGACAATGCAGTACCGAAAGGAAACCTAGAAGCCATTTTACACCTGGACTGCGTGGATGGCTCTCCATCCGAACCCATCTGCACCTCAGTTTTCTCTTCTGTAAAATGGAAGCGATACCAATCCACACGGACTTTTCTTGCCTGCTGGGTACGTTTCAAGATTTTTCAATGGAATCACAAGCTTTGCCGTTTTTTTGCAGAGATGTGTATATGAAGATGCATTTCCTGCCCGGTCCTTCCAGGAGACCCCATGCCCTTGTGACACTCATGTTCTTGGGTCCTGATCCTGCCTGGTCAGCCCTCCTATCTTCCCCTGAAGTGCAGGAATGCAAATGCTGGCCCTACTCTTATCAGTCTCTGTCTGTCTCCTCTCGCTAGAGTGCGGTTCTAAGCATGGGGCTCGTTTCCCTCATCCGTATTTGTCTTTCTTTCCCAAGATGTTAGAGCGAAGTTGCCTTTTATTCTCTGCCACCTGCACCTTCCTGCACCCTGGCTCAGGTGGGACACAGCTGAAAGCTGGAGGCTTAAACTTTCTCAGTGGTAGCAGATGTGTGGAAGAGGCTGTCAGCTCGTGTTGAAATAAATTAGTACAGACCAGCACTTTGTGGAAGAGAACTCACATTTTCAGAAGGTTTGCTGCATTTGGCTTAACTGGATGAAGCAAGGCCGTGTGTGCAAGTGCAGGGCCTGGGCCGTGGGAGGAGATCCTAGCCCCAAGGCGCATGCCCGCTCTGTCTGCACTCAGTGGCAGGAGGCCAGAGAGCAGAGTTAACATTTTCTCATAGTGACAACTTGGTACTGCCTCAGTGAAATTAGTGACAAAGATTATTTCACATTTTTGGTTTGTATGTAAGTTGTCCACATTCAGTGCTAAAAGTTTCCGCCCAAATTCCGAAGGCTGAGAGAAAAGGCTCCTCCCAGGTGCAGCTGTCTCCAGCTGGGTACCTTAGGGCTTCCCAGAGTGTGCACCTGGAGGACAGGTGGAGCCCGTTGGCCTCTGTCTCCTTTCCACTGAATTTGGAATATTAATCACAGTATCATGGCTTTAAAATTAGAGCACACACCACACCCACACACTCATAAATTCATGTTTGCCTTTATGGATAGTTAAAACAAATGTACTTCTTTAACTCAGTCTGAGCTAAGAAAAAAATCTAACAAATCATTAAATTGGGGTTCATTATTCACATTAAAAGGCGCTTTTTCTGGCTTTGGAGAAGCACCAAATCAAGGATTTGTCACACTCCCACCATGCATTAGAAGTAAGTCACGTATAATAGAATGAGCTAATATTAGGTACCAATGGGTCTTACATAAGAACTGAAAGTTAGAATTGAAGCCATTTCATGTGAATGTGAGGGGGTTGGAAGCATTTTTTAAAAGTGTGTTTCTCACTGTTGCATGGATAGTGAGAGTAACTGCCAAAATGTGGGCAAAACTAGAGAATTATGCAATGGGAGGAAAGAAATCAAAACATGGAACATAATTTTTGACTCTATTGTTACCAGGTTTTTTGAATTAATAATAAAACTGAGCAGGTGGAATGAGTCAGTTGATGACTCAGGAAGGCTCATAGGAAACTGAAAACTGTTGGGCACAAACCCTTCTTCCTCGCCACGAATTTCAGTTTCTTTAAATGACTTTGCCACAGCACTTCATCAGTGAGAAGATCTGTGCGTTGGGGTTAGTGGCGAGCCTGTCTGCCCACCCCATCTCTTCTGCCTTGAGCCCTCTGTGAAAATGATGTGTTAGATGGCCAGGGACACATCATGTACACAGTCAACAATTTCGAGTGTTTGCTCCCTGTGCCCAGGCGAATGCAGTGGGGGCAGCGAAACGGGGGAGGTCCTGGGGGCTGCGGTCTCAGTTTTGTGTCTGAAACCTGCACCCTTGAAGGGGTCTCTAACTTGTTCCCCAGCGGGTTTTCCCACATTGCAGGAGTCCCTTTCCCACTTGCAGCGGAAGCTGTGACGATGCTCACGCCCTGCCCACCGTGAGCTGCTTTGAGGCTCTGTCACAGCTCCGGGCCCTGGTGCACGCCACTCCCTCTGTCAGGGACCCGTTCCCTTTGTTCCTCACCCGGCTCTGCTCTCGCTTGTGTGGGAAATGTCGCTCTAAGCAGTTAGAGACTTCACGTCAGTCCTCTCCACACACGCTTTCTCACCTCCAAAGGCTGTTTCTCTTTTCATTCTTATTTTATAATCAATATACATGGTCTTTGTAAAATATTAATTTATTTATTTTCATTTTATTTGAGAGAGAGAAAGAGGTCTTGTTACTTCCCAAGTCCCTGTGATAGCCAGGAGCAGGGCGAGCCATAGCCTGGAGAACTGCATCCAGGTCTCCTGCAGGGATGACAGAAGCCCAAGGACTTGAACCATTGTCTGCTGCCTCCCAGGACGTGCACCAGCAGGAAGCTGGATCAGAAGCAGAGGAGCAGGCACTCCCTTATGGGATGTCAGTGACTCAATGGTGGTGACTCCAGCTGCTGCACCAAACACCTGACCCAAAATAGATCCTCTGTGCAGGCTCCTTAGGCTCAGGCCTCAGATGGCTGATACATGGCTCTCATGAGGCGCAGGCTACCTGCATATTATTCATTCTTTTCACATGACTCGATTCATCCCTTAGGCTTGTGCTTGCCTGGTTTTACTGTGGCTGGACAGATGATTACGGATGCCTTGGTGCAGAGGTTTCCAGCTGTGTTCTTGGACCCTTCAGCACCCCACAGAGGTGTCTCATGCTTTGCCAAGGACCTTGAACCGATTCATTGAGCCTCTGCTTCCTTGCTTTACTCTCGCCAGATCAAACTGTATCTGTTTTAGTTATCAGGTACTCTGCACAGCTCTGGTTAAATAAATGGACTCGGCTACGGAAAGATAAAATAAATTGAAAAAATCCTGGTGTAGAGCAAATCCATCATCACCATGGGGAAGATGGCCTCCAAGGTACATCCCCATTGAGTGTGGATAAACATTATCAGTACTGTAGAACGTGGAAGTCTAACAGATTAATTCAATCAGTTTTCATATGTCATGGGTCAAAGGAAATAGGCTATTGCTTCTTTTGTTAGCAGAAAAGCCATGTGCGGGTCATTGTTTGTGAGTCTGGAACACTGGGAAGCATGGGAGCTTTGGTTACGGTTGTTCAGTGTGCACAGATTCGCCGAGTTGCTGCAGTGACCTAAAGAAGACGGACTCCATGCTCCCCAGATGCTCAGTGGGCAGGATAAAGCAGATTGGGGGTAAAGTGGGCTCCTAAACCACTCCAAATTAGCTAAGCATAATTGCAGTTTTTCTTCCCTTGATGGCTGAAGGGTGACAGAACGGATGTTTTGAACATACCCATATGTCTCAGTTTTAGTCAGTCAATGAGTTCATATCAGGGATGAATTAAAATTAGTGATAATGTTTAAATTCACAGCCAAGCCAGTTCTCAGCCTGTGATGAGAAGTAGGACCTGCAAGGTCCTGGAACTCCATCTTGGTCATCAGAGAGGGGTCAGGACTCCACGGAAGTCTCGGGTATTCTAGGCCTGGTAGACTGCTTTAGTTAACCTCAGGACAGGAGGACCGCCTTCAGATCAGGTGACCGTAAATGCTGCTTTCCTCATCACAAGTTGGGGGGCTTGGGCCAACCAAGTTCCAGTTTTTTGACATTGAAGTTCAAAGGTTCTTTTAAAAGCACGCCTTAGTACGGTAGGATTTTATTTCACATGCCAATGCAGCCTTCCCTAAATAATTTCTGTTATAACATGCAAGTGAAAATCAAAGCTAAGACATTGGAGGTGGGCTTTCAGCTGGCAGGTAAGACGCTCATGTTCCACATTGCAGCATCTACATTCAATTCCCTACCAGGCTGTGGGCGCCAGCTTCCTACTAACCAGACGCTGGCTGGAAGCAGCGATGGCTCAATATTTGAGCTGCTGTCCATGTGGGGAATCTGGTCTGAGTCTCCGGCTCCCAACTTCAACGCAGGCCAGCCCTGGTTTCATGGGCATTTGGTTAGTAAACCAGCAAATAAGAATGGTCTCTTGTCCACCTCCACTTTCTGTCTCTCACATAGACACATAAAAAGCAAACCCAGCAAAGGAATTATAATAAAATATTTAAACTTTTAGTATGTTACTATTATTTTTTATTGGCAAGAAGATTGGTGGGATGAGAAAAGGAGACAGTGCCTTGTAGATTTCAACTAGAGTAGGATTTTTGTATGTAATAGATGCTTACACAAGCATTCATTCATTCCTTTTTAACCTCCAAATACATGAGAAAAGGTAAAGCAAGTAGTATTAATAGTATTAGTGACATTGACTGAGGAGGAAACCAAGAGTGAGTGGATTTGAAGATATCACCCAACCAGATAATGGCAGAAGTAATATGAGAACTGTGTCTCTTGGGTGTACTCTTATGACTTTTCCCCCACCAAGTTGCAGTGAGAAGAGTGACATTTAATGATAATGTCTGTAGACATTGCTGCCACAATAACCCATACAAGAGCTCATCAGGCAGTGGGCTTGGAACCCTTGCCAGCTCGCTGGGCTACCCTCAGTGCAATGCACAATGCCTGCCCCCCCCCCCCCCAAGAATGGAAGCTTAAGATTCACCTCCATTCACTCCACCAACGGAGAGTGAGAGGACACCTGAGTTTAACACGGTCCAAGGGAAGAAACGGTTATGAGCAAAGGCCAGAAGTCTGGGAAGCCGTGGGCTGTGTGTAGGGAGCATGCAACCACTCTGTGTGGGAGATGAGGTTATTTCACAGAGAAGGACATATGTCAGCTGATGATGGACAAGAGGCTCCCAGGCACAGGAAAGAGCAAGTGGCACCCAGGTGCCCAAGTGCTTGGGTCTCTGCCACCCACGGGGGAGACCTGAATGGCGTCAGCAAGGCCTGGCTGTTGCAGCCATTTGTGGAGTAAACCAGCAGATGGAAGCGTTTTCTCTCTCTCTGCACCCCACCCCGCCTTTCTCTCTCTGTATAGCTCTTTCAAATAAATAGATAGATGATAAATCTTAATAAAAAGACAGTGACTCGAGAGAAGTGACCCATATTGAGTTTTCATATTTATGATCTCAGCATCTAGGAGAAGGTTCAAAGTGAAAACTATCAGCGATGAGAGGGAAACTGCATCCTCTGATAGTGTCTTCCTTTCTCCTCTCACTCCCCAGGAGTGAACCTGAGGAGTATGTTAGCTCCCAGGCCTCCCCGTGCTCCCACATTCTCTCCTCCCTCTGCTTAGCCTGCTCTGGGAGGAGGTGCGCTCCAGGGGGACGCACGCTTCGCTCCCACTTTCCACCTGCCGGCTTCCCTTCTGGAAGTGTGGTTCCTTCTGACGAGAGCTGCCTGCTTCTGTAAGATACCCGCTTCCTTGTGTTCCAGCTTCTTGTCGGCCAGGGTCTCAGATGCAGCATCATGGCCTCATGGAAGGTCCTCTTCAAGGAACACTTGCCATGCTTTGGGGGGAATAAAGCCAAGTGAGGCCCTTTGAGGGACGCAGTATGGGCAAACCCCATCCGTCCTTTGTGGGGCTGGATAAGGAGACACAGGATCAAGTTTCTCAAGGGAAGACTTAATTTCTGAACCTAGAAAATAGACTTGACTCCTGGACCCAGAAAAAAAAAAAAAGATCTCTTCCAAATTGGAAAAAAAGACACAATCGTTCTTTTTAAATGGGGTAACATTTCTGGAATACATCGTTCCCAAAATAAGATCCTCCAATTTGGAAAAAAATCTAGCTGAAATAAATGAAAATAACAGATGGAAGAGAAATAACAGAAGCTATCCAAAGAACAGCAAGAGATATGAAGTGGGATCATCTGTCTAGAAAATGGTACTCAGTTGTACTTTTGGAATTAAAGGCACATTGGCTTCTGGAGAGAGTGCGATTTTTCTCTAGATGCTTCCCCTTTACAATTATGTCCTTTCTGGGCCAAGGTTAGCGCACACGCAGCATCATTTTCATTTCTATTCCTGCTTCTCCCATTTGTGCAGTTTCCATCTGTTCAAAGGTGTTAAGATCAACTGTTCTGGTCTCCTGGATAAAGGTTTAGGCTCTTGGCAGAGCGCTGGATAAATAGAGAGTCACGCTATTAGCATAGGGATGTTTAATAACAGATTATTTATGTTCTTTTAGGCTTGTCTGAGTGCAACCGCGGGCAATCGGGGCCCCTCGGCAGCCTGTGGAGCGCCCCCGACAGCAGGGCTGGGCCTCGCCCTCCCCTTGGCTGCAGTCACGAGAGCCCCACACACGGTGAAAGCTTGGCCTCCCTGGAGGGGGCCTCCCACAGTCCACATGTTGAAGAATGCCGGCTGCGGCTCCTTCACTGACAGTTAGGCTATTGGAGTTACATAATTCATGACTCCGTTCCTCTGCGTGTGTGTTTTGCTCATGGTGAGACCTTGGCACGTGGCTGCCTGTCTGTGTTTGCTTCACCCTTCCTGGTCTTTCCAATGGCTCCTCTTGGTGATTTCTTCCACCATGAGGGGCTTTTGCCTCTGGTGTCTGAGAACCTGGTCCAGCTGCCCACCCCTTCCTGGGGCTGCTGGGAGGTGTTTATGCAGGGAGTGAGATAGAAGTTTGGGCCAGGCATTTTATAGTTTTTGCTGGAGTTTTCTTCTGTCTCCAGTCCCCGCCTTGCTTGTCTAGTCTTGAGACTCAGACTTCTCCCTGGGCAGAGCTGCCTGGGAGCCTCTGGCCCTGTTCTGTCTACACTGACCCTGCCCAGCTTCCGCATCCCCCAACTCTCCATACCCTCTTAGAATCAAAGGAACACCCTACATTGAAAGCATTCCTTATCCTAAATCTTTTACTCAAAATGTCCTGGCAGAAGAGAAAGAGAGAGAGAGAGAGAGAGAGAATAGAAAAGAGAACATGGTGAGCCACCCAGCCACTTCACTGTTTCCCATGAGGCCTTGCCCTTCAGTGATTGGTAGATGTAGAATTTAGGAATGTGGACCTACAAGAGGTGCATTTCTGGCCTCAAAAAGCTGAGTTTGCAGGTGAACTCCCTTGTAACCTTGATGAGCACTCTGAGAAGGTAAGGTGGGAGGAGCCAGGGTCAGGCTGACATCACCATTGACTCACTTCCCATTTCATTGCTACCTTTAAAAATGGACGTTAAATAACTTCAGAGATATTTCAAATGGGGCACTTTGACAGTTTGAATATGGTCTGCAGCCCCAAACTCGGGCAGGTGTTTAATTCTCATTGTCGTATATTAATGGCACTGAGAGCATGGAAACTTACTCCAGCTCTGGTCTTAGAGGTGAGGCCTTTGGAAAGTGATGGGGTTTAGATAAGGTCATTGGGGTGGAGCCCCCAGGACTGAATCTTGGTGGCTGTGTCAGAAGAGGGACAGGGACCAGATACACACCCACACACACATACACACACACACACTGACTCTCCTACACACACACACACACATGTGATGACATGTGCTACCTTGTACTCCGCCAGCAGGATAACTGAGTCCCCATACCTTGCACCTGAAGAGCTGCGACCCAAAATAAACTTATTTTCTGTACAGAGCGACCTGCCTTGGATATTTCATTATAGTGGGGAACTGACTGATAACACACAGCATCTCCCTACAAGGTTCAACGTAACCCAGCCTAGAGCAAAAGCTGGAGAGGATCCAATGCACTGTGTGTTACAGAACTGTGAACTTCTCCCAAGTGGTCCTTTCACATGTTTGGAGCAAGAAATGCTTGGGGCTACAAGTGCAGCCAAAGGGGAGCCTGATGTCTGCCTGGCCAAGGCAGTGGTGGCGGCAGGAAGAAGCTCCACTGCTCAGCTGTGAGTGGCGCTGGCTCCCTCTGTGACACAGATGCAGAAGGTGGTGCTGCCCAGAGACCACCCTGGAGTGGAGCGGAACGAGCGGTACACTTGATTCCTCCTGGTAATTCCCAAGCAGAGAAGTTCTCGGTCCAAGAATCTGGCTTCGAGTCTGAATGGTCGGTCAAAGTGTCAGATCGGCTGCCATCAAAGCTTCCCAGGGCAGTGCGTTGTTTTTGTCCCCACTCCAGCTGTTACAGTGTTCTTTCCTTGTAGTCTGCGTCCTTGGAACTCAACATCATTCCCCCGTTGTCTGTGGCAACATAAACCCAATAAAACCCAGGGGGATAAAGACACAAATCTTTCTCTGAAATGAGGAGACCTTTGCAGAAAAGAAAATCCCTCTCGCCCTATAGGAGGAAACCTCCCTTTGCTTGCCTCCATTGTTTCTTGTCTTCCACATCCCTTTTTAATCTTAATCGCCGCTTTCGGATTTGTGCTGCTGTAGCGGTATACTTGAGACTGGGTAACTTACAAAGAAATGAGGTTTATTTTGGCTCACAGTGCTGGAGGCTGAGAAATTCAACATCAGAGGCTGGCATCTGCCCAGCCCTTGGTGAAGGTCACATGTTTCATGCATGACCAAAAAAGGCAAAAGCAAGTGGACAAGTGTGAAGAGAGGCTTGTGAGAGAGGGTGAGGGGGGTGCCAGGCTCGTCCTAGGATGAAACTCTTACAGGAACCCGTCCTTTCCTGCAAGAGCGAGAACTGGCTCTTAAGAGGAAAGTACCAATCCCTCTTAAGGATCCCAATGCCTCTCAGAACCGTTAGCTTGAGGACCAAGCCTCAGCTTGAGTTTTGTGGAGACAAATCATATTCAAACCACAGCAATTACCTAGACCCTCTGAGACCATCGGGCAGTTATCAACCTCATATTGTTGGTACCCAGTTTGCTTTCTGATCACCTCTGCCCCTTGGAGAACAAATTCCTCTCAGGGTAGTCTGTGGATCCCAGATCTCCACTGCCATATTTCTCCAAACACTCCCTATGCCTCTTGCTCCCAGTCTCCACTCCTTACTCTGCAACCCTGCATCTCTGCTTCTGTCATCAGTACTGTGTTGAAATTGCTCCCAGAACTGTCACCCACTGATCTCTTATTTCCAAATTGTCTCAGGCTCACTCTCCTAAACTCCTTGCAACCCTGCCACTCTCCTTCAAGCTGCCTCTGCCTTCGTCTTCTGACATCCTATACAGAATTGGTCCTGTTTCCACCCTTTTCAAATCCTCTCTCTCTTCTCTACCTCCTTCCCCAGAAAATTAGATATTTCTCTGGTGTTCTCTTCTTTTTTTTTCCTCACCCCCTTGGCAATTCCACACCTACTTGATCTCACCATGTGCCTCTGCACTTCCAGAGGCCAATCTACTCTTGAACCCTTCTGTTCTACCTGCCTGATTAGAATCGCCAACAAACTGTTTTCCAAGCAAGTCAAGGTCAATATTTCTTGCTGAACTTGTCAACTTTTCTCCACATCGTATCACCCTCTGTGTTCAATACTTCCAAGGCATTCAGGACCATCATTGGTTATACCGTTCATCCATCTTCTTTCTGTTCAACTTCCATTTTCACTACCCTAGTTGGACACTTGCTAGCCCTTGTCCAGATCATTGCTGTAATGCAGCTGACATTCTTCTCCCCAGGATCCTTCCTACTCGAGTGTCATCACAATTCACACACTGCACAGGGGTCTTCCTAAATCATAGCTTGATTAGGCCATTCTTCCTGCTCAACACCTTCAATTGTGGCTTTTCACTTAACTCTCCAGTTAAAATTTTTGCTTTAGCTTTTAATGCTCTCTTGGATCTGTTCCTAGTCCATGATTTCAGTTTTGTTTCCTGTTGCTCAACTCAACACTGAACCATGCAGTGTTTCCTCTCTATGCTTTATATTTTCTGGACACCTTCACTCTACTTATTCTGCTCTTGGAATTTCCTGTAATCATTGCATTCTTCAACCCCACTTCTCCTTTAGGAACTCCATTTCTTCCATAATTGCTGCATTCTTTCTTTCACTGTAGAACACACACTATGGTTTACACAGACCACTGTTTCTGACACTATAATGTTTCAACTTATTTTTAAATGATGGTGTGCAATTTATCTCTCCTACCAAACACCCAAGAAGTAGGGGGACTTGCCTTATGAATTTAAAAAATCTTCTCCAGCATGTAGCAATTAGCCTGCCTTGAATAGTAGGTGTTCTATCTGTTAGGGAAATGGAATTCATTTTGATTTATCTTACCATACTTGGTTAACAATCAAAGCTACCTTTATCTCTTTCTTTCTCTCTCTCTCTCACTCCTCCTCCTCCTCCACTCACCCCACCCCATTTATATATAAAACACAGACTGCTACCATATGGTGCCTTTCTAATCACATTCTCGTAGGAGAGGAAAAGACATGTTATTACAGACTACCAATTCTTTATCTGTATGAAAAACAATTTTAACTTAAGAGCAGATAGTTGAGTTAAAGTTTTGTAGTTTCCATGTCATTCTGTTGGGTTTTAAAACTTTCTTTCCCAGTAAATTGAATGATGGACACATATTAAAAAGATTGCATTAATTTAACTTTACAAATATTTTAATATGAGACATCCTTCAACACACTGGAGACCCAAAAGCGTGCAGCAGATGAGAAGGTATAATTCTTAAAAGGTCATTACTTTCTCCTTACTTCAATACAATCATTGTCACAGTTACAAAAAATGTTAAATTGACGAGTGGAGAATAGAAATGGAAAGAGTAGATAACTTGCTTTAAATAATGAATATATGATAGATATTTGGTGCTAGACAAGATGGAGAATATTGATTATTGTTGACTACGAACCTTTGGATAGACTACAAAATGCAACTACTTGAAGACTCAGAAAATTAAACAAATATGAGAGAGAAGTCAAAACTCAAAGAATAAATTTGTCTTAGATCAGTGTACTGTAATAGACTACCACATTGGAGTTTCTTCAACAAGTATTAACTTTTTAATAGTTCTGGAGGTGGGAAAGTCCAGGATCAAGTTACCATCAATCATTAGATCCATGTTTGGTGAAGGCACACTTATTGGTTTACATACGGTAACTTTTTGGGTATGTAATCAAACTGAAGGGGGGAGAGATATTCTTTCATATCTATATTTAAAAAGATTTATTTATTTAAAAGTCAGAGATAGAGAGAGAGGAGTCTTCCATCTGCTAGTTTACTCCCCAGATGGCCTCTATGGCTGGGGCTGGGCCAGGCCAAAGCCAGGAGCCAGGAGATTCTTGCAGGTCTCCCACATGGGTGGCAAGGTCCTAAGCCCTTGGATGATTTTTTGTTGCTTTTCCCAGACCATTAGCAAGGAGCTAAATAGGAAGTGGAGAAGCTGGGACTCAAACTGGCACCCATATGGGATGCTGGTATCACAGGTGGCAGCTTTACCCTCTATGCCGCAATTCCAGCTATCCTTAACAAAAATCTCATTCATGAGGACTCCACCCTCACTGCTTTATTACTTCACAAACACTCCACCTCCTAATACCACATGTTGAGGGATCAGATTTCAACATACAAATGTTGGTAGGGAGACTTTCATTTCAAAGCAAACCAGTACTGTTAAGTTTTCTATATTTCTCCTTCCTGTATAGCTCAAACTTTAATTCACAGAAGACTGTCAGTCTGTGAGGTGAATCTGTGCAGGAGATGTGGAGAGAAAAACCAGAAGACAAATATCTTTCTGGCTAGAAGACCAATCAAAGAGGACCCTGAAAGTCAGAGGATGTGAGTGAAATCCCTAGTTTTGTTTCTTTTATCTTTCTAGGGTGTGCCTGAGGTCAGTCCCAGTCATAGTGCTATGATGTCCAGATGCAGTGGTGGTCAGGTATCTCAGTTCTGAAAGCTAACTTGATAGTGGAACAGAAAAAAGGACTCATTGGCCTTTCAGTGTGTGTGTATGAGAATGCTTTATTCAGTTTTATACTCTTAATTCACAAGAATGATCCCCAAGGTGGGATACACAGCAGACTCATAGAATGACAAATGCCCTGAACAGCACTCTGGCCTCAGAATCAGCCCTTAAGGCATTTGGATCTGACTGAAGAGCCCATGAGAGCATTTCAGGCATGGAAAGCCAAGACACTGTGGCAAAAAAAAAAAAAAAAAAAAAAAAAAAAACAAACAAAAAAAACCCCACAAACCTAAATGAAAGATCTCTGTGAGTGAGATCCCAGCAGAAAGAACAGGCTATCAAAGAAGGAGGTACCTTTCTCTGAAGGGAGAAGAGAACTTCCACTTTGACTACGGCCTTGTCTAAATAAAGTCAGAGTTTATGAACTCAAGAGGTTTCTGTAGCCTTGGCAGCTCATGAAAAGAGCCTTGGGTGATTACTGATGTCATAAATAAGAGTGTCAGTTGTTAAATCAACAATGGGAGTCACTGTGCCCTACTCCCCATGTAGGGTCTCTGTCCTTAATGCATTGTACTATGCAAATTAACAGTGAAACTACTACTCAAACAGTACTCTGTGCTTTGTGTGTCTGTGTGGGTGCAGTCTGTTGAAATCTTTCCTTAGTATATACTAAGTTGATCTTCTGTATATAAAGATAATTGAAAATGAATCTTGATGAAGGATGGGATGGAAGAGGGAGTGGGAGACGGGATGGTTGCAGGTGGGAGGGAGGTTATGGGGGGAAAAGCCACTGTAATCCAAAAGTTGTATGTTGGAAATTTATATTTATTCTTTTTTTTTCTTTCTTTCTTTCTTTCTTTTTTTTTTTTTTTTTTTGGACAGGCAGAGTGAACAGTGAGAGAGACAGAGAGAAAGGTCTTTTACTGTTGGTTCACCCCCCAATGGTCGCTGCGGCTGGCGTGCTGCGGACGGCGTACTGCGCTGATCCAAAGCTGGGAGCCAGGTGCTTCTCCTGGTCTCCCATGCAGGTGCAGGGCCCAAGGACTTAGGCCATCCTCCACTGCACTCCTGGGCCACAGCAGAGAGCTGGACTGGAAGAGGGGCAACCGGGACAGAATCTGGCGCCCCCGACCGGGACTAGAACCTGGTATGCCGGCTCCGCAAGGCAGAGGATTAGCCTAGAGAGCCAAGGCGCCAGCCTGGAAATTTATATTTATTAAATAAAAGTTGAAAAAAAGAGTGGTCCCCAATACACAGAATGGAGCAACACCAGGGACCTAAGTCCCAAAAATAAACTCATACTAATCTTTCTGGACAGAAGACATGATAAAAAAGGATTCTCTGGGATCCAGGAAGTGGGGGAGCCTTTGAAAGGAGAAAGCTATAGAGGAATATACCCTATTTTTTTTAAGATTTATTTATTTATTTGAAAGTCGGAGTTACACAGAGAGATAAGGAGAGGCAGAGAGAGAAAGAGAGATAGATAGATAGAGAGAGAGAAAGAGAGAGAGAGAGAGAGAGGTCTTCTATCCACTGGTTCACTCCCCAATGGGCCACAATGGCCAAAGCTGCACTGATCCGAAGCCAGGAGCCAGGAGCTTCCTACAAGTCTCCTACACAGGTGCAGGGGCCCAAGCACTTGGGCCATACTCTACTGCTTTCCCATGCCATGGCTGAGAGCTGGATTGGAAGTGGAGCAGCCAGGACTCAAACCAGAGTCCACATGGGGTGCCGGCACTGCAGGCCGGGGCTTTACCTGCTATGCCACAGCGCTGGCCCTGAGGAATATGCTCTAATTATGAGCACAAATTAATGCACATTAAGGTATCACCTGAGATGTATGTTCAAAAGAAGCACAGTAAAGCACAGTAAAAGCTTTACCAACTAAGCTGAAATTGGATCCATCCTAGACAGATGATGAGCTAGAGCTTGCAGTCTGAACTGAACTAATTACTATTGAAACAAACCAATGAAATATCAACTCACTCTGAAGATTTTACAGGGACCCAGTCTCACAACATTATGTTCAGTTTACCTAGTGTACAACAAATATTGACCAATATTCAAAGGAAAAGCCTATCAGTGGATCTGAATCCAATAAGAAAATTTATTTGCAAGTAGCAAATAAATATTTTAGGAAGCTTTGATGCCAATGCACTATAAGTAAAGCCAAGTCCTCTTGAAATAAATGGAATGAGGGGCCAGCCCTGTGGCACAGCAAGTTAAAGCCCCAGCCGGCAGGACTGGCATCCCATATGGGCACCAGCTGCTCCACTACTGATCCAGCTCTCTGCTGTGACCTGGGAAAGCAGTAGAAGATGGCCCAAATTCTTGAGCCCCTGCACCAGTGTGGGATACCCAGAGGAAGCTGCTGGCTCCTGGCTTTGGATCAGCTCAGCTCTGGCCATTATGGTCATTTGGGGAGTGAACCAGCAGATGGAAGACCTCTCTCTCATTCTCTGGCTCTACCTCACTCTGTAACTCTTTCAAATAAATAAAATAAATCTTTAAAAAATAAAAAGTGAAAAGGTTTATGTACTCAGCAGAAAATAGAAGCATTTTTTAAAAAAAAATCACCAAATGTAATTTTTAGAATAAAAATATAAAATATATAAAGTTTAAAAGTATTGTATGGCCTCAGGACAATGACAGAGATGTCAGCAAAAGAATCATTTAACCTAATAATGGAATAAAATTACCAATCTGAAAAACAGAAAAAAGATTGAAAATAAACTGAACAGAGGCTTATGGGAAATATCAAAATCTCTAGCATTTATGCCATTTACATTCCTGGAGAAAAGGGAAGAGTCCCCAAAAAAAGTGCCAGAAAAGGAAGAGTTCATGATTGAAAATTACCAAATTTGATGAAAGATGTTAATTTACACTTTCAAGAAAATCAACACAAATAAAACAAGATAAAGTCAATGAAAAATAAGCTTAGACACATCATAATCAAACTGCTGAACACCAAAGATAAAGAAATAATATTGAAAGTAGCCAGGAAAAAAAAGCATTACTTAGAGGGGGCAGTTTGATTGACTACAGATTTCTCATCAGAAACCATGGAGGCTAGAAGACAGTGGAAAATCATCTTTAAATTGGAAAGCAAAATAATTTCTAACTCACAATTTTATGTTCAGGAAAGATTCCTTTATGAGCGATGATGAAATACACATTATTCAAGTTAAAAAAAAGTAACATTAGTGCCACATTGGATGATCAAGAGGGAAACCATAGAATTAATAAATGTATTAGACTATTACTCTCACCTTGAGTTTTATACTTTCTACTTGTTGACTTTTTATTCAGTAGAGGATTAAGCCTGTGATTGCAAAGTTAATTGAAAGTATGTAATCACAAAAATTAACAGGAAAAGAAAAAGAAGGAATGAGGAGGGAGGGAGGGTAGGAAGTTTTGTTATGTACTTAAAATTGTATATTCAAAAATACATGAAATCTGTTCTCTTTTTAAATAAAAAAAACTATGTATGAATGTTGAGCACAAAAACTCCAGTATTTATCAAGTGACTTTAAGTGATGTTGCTTTAATACACTTGTATATGAAAGGGTAATGCAAATTAGAGAGGAAAAACAAAACTTTATGCCTAAAAATGATAAAATATTAACTCTAAGTGGATTGTGAAAGAGCTGCAGCTAAAAAAAAAAAGTACAAGAAGGTGTAGCTGCAAGAACTTGTGTGGTAGGGGCTTGCACTATGGCATAGCGGGTAAAGCCACCGCCTGCAGTGTCAGCATCCCATATGGGCACTGGTTCGAGTCCTGGCTGCTCTGTTTCCAATCCAGCTCTCTGCTGTGGCCTGGGAAAGCAGTAGAAGATGGCTCAAGTCCTTGGGCCCCTGCATCTGCATGGGAGACCCAGAAGAAGCTCCCGACTCCTGGCTTCAAATCAGCGCAGCTCCAGCTGTTGCGGCCAATTGGGAAGTGAACCAGTGGATCGAAGACCTCTGTCTCTCTCTCTCTGCCTCCCCTTATCACTCTGTGTAACTCTGACTTTCAAATAACTAAATCAATCTTAAAAAAAAAAAGAAGAAAAGAACCTGTGTGGTGGCACAGTGGATTAAGTCTCTGCCTGTGAGGCTGGAATCCCCATATGGGCACTGGTTCAAGTCCCAGCTGCTCCACTTCCAATCCAGGTGCCTGCTAATGTGCCTGGAAAGGCAGCAAAAGATGGCCCAAGGACTTGGGGCTCTGCATCCACATGGGAGACCCAGACAAATCTCCAGGCTCCTGACTTTAGCCTGGCTGAGCCCTGGCTGTTTTGGCCATTTGGGAGTGAATCAGTGGATAAAGATCTCCCTTTCTGTCTCTCCCTCTCTATCTGTAACTCTGCCTTTCAAATATGTAAAGAAAATACACCTCTAAAAAGTATATCTGCAAATCCAATAGTTACATGAAAAATGAAACATTAAAACCATTCAAGTAGTTCAAAATAAGAAAGGTTATAGAAGAAAGACTTCATGATTACCTCAACAGATGCAAAAAAAAAAAAAAAAAAGCATTTGACAAGCCAACATCTATTTATGACAAAAACTTTCAGCAAGCTATGAGTAGAGGAGAACATTTTTAACTTGACAAAGGGCATCTACAAAAATTTCTAGCCAAATCTAATCATTTGTGAAAGAGTGAATGCTTTTTCCCTAACACCAGAAACCAAGCAAGGATTTCTGCTTTAACCAATTATGTTCAATATTTGACTAGAATCCTGCTTAGCACAGTAAGGCAAGGTAAAAAAATAAAAGGCCAATGAGAGAAATAAAACTGTCTATTTGTAGACAACCTGATTGCCTAGGTAGAAAATTCCAAAGAACCTACAATTCCTAGAACTTTGTAGGAACAAAAGTTCCTAGAAACTGTTGAAATCTTTACTTAATGTATGCTAAACTGATCTTCTGTATATAAAGAGAATTGAAAATTAATCTTGATGTGAATGGAAGGGGAGAGGGAATGGGAAAGGGGAGGGTTGCAGGTGGGAGGGAAGTTATGGGAGAGGGGAAGCCATTGTAATCCATAAGCTGTACTTTGGAAATTTATATTCATTAAATAAAAGTTAAAAAAAGTTCCTAGAATTAATAAATCATTTTACTAAGCACTCAGGATATAAGCATAAATATCAGTGGGGGCTGGCACTGTGGCATAGCGGGTAAAGCCACCGCCTGCAGTGCTGGCATCCCATATGGGCGCTGGTTCGAGTCCCAGATGCTCCACTTCAGATCCAGCTCTCTGCTGTGGCCTAGGAAAGCAGTAGAAGATGGCCCAAGTCACAGAATACATAGCAATTTCTCAAAACTCAACAGTAAGAAAACCAATAATTTAATTAAAAAATGCACACAGCTTCTACACAGCTTCTAAAGACATTTTTTTGTGGTTGCTTTTTCTTACCAGTCAGGCATGATTCTCAGCTTTTTTTTTTTTTTTTTTTTTTTTTTTTTTTTTTTTGACAGGCAGAGTTAGACAGTGAGAGAGAGAGACAGAGAGAAAGGTCTTCCTTTTCCCGTTGGTTCACCCCCCAAATGGCCGCTACAGTCGGCACGCTGCGCCAATCTGAAGCCAGGAGCCAGGTGCTTCCTCCTAGTCTCCCATGTGGGTGCAGGGCCCAAGCACTTGGGCCATCCTCCACTGCCCTCCCAGGCCACAGCAGAGAGCTGGACTGGAAGAGGGGCAACCAGGACAGAATCTGGCACCCCGACCAGGACTAGAACCAGGGGAGCCAGCACCGCAGGCAGAGGATTAGCCTAGTGAGCCGCGGTGCCAGCCCTAAAAAGACATTTAATTAAAGAAGAGGCATGGATGGCTAAGGACTTCCAAAGGTGTTCAGCATCGTTAGTCAACAACGTAGTCTGAGTTAAATTGCAACGAGACACTAGCGTACAACTATCAGAGTGTCTAAACTTCAAAGAAACAAAACAGCTAGATAAGGCCAAGTGCTGGTGTGCTGGTGAGGATGCAGTGTAACTGGGTCTCTCGTACATGGATAATAGGAATGCAAACAGCCCAAGCTGCTTTGGTGAACATTTTGGCAGCTTAAAAAAAAAAGAAGAAGAATCTTATACATTTAATAGATGACATAAGAATTTTTTTCCCAATAAACTGCGGAGAAATGAAAATGTATATTCACACAAAAAACTGTGCTTGCATTTTTATTTTATTTTTTTGTTCTTTGACTTGGGATGGAGAGAGAGAGAGAGAGAGAGAACATTTTCATCCTTTGATTCATTCTCCAAGTTCCTGCAACAGGATTGGGCCATGGCTGAGGCTGAGAGATGGGAATGCAATCCAGGTCTCTGATGTGAGAAGTAGGAACCCAAACGCTCCGGTTGTTACCACTGCCTCCCTGGGTCTGTATTGTCGGGCAGCTGGAGTCAGGAGCTGGAGCCAGGACTTGAACCCAGGCACTCTGATGTGGGGTGCAGGGATCTGAACCACTAGGCTAAACGCCTGTTGCATGTACATGCATTTTCCATCAGGACGTTTTCATAATTCACTCCTCAAACTGTAAACAGCCCAAACATCCTTCAGCTGGTTTTATGTTTCCTAGGGCACCCATAAACAAGAACCATGAACCTGGCAGCATAAAAGAGCTAAAATGTGTTGTCTCACAGTTTTGGGGGCAAGAAGTCCAAAATCAAAGCATGGCCAAACCACACTTCCATTTAAGGCTCTGGGGAAAATTCTCATTTGTCTTTTTCTGGCTTCTGGGGGTGTCCAGCAATCTTTGGTGTTTTTGGACGATAGATAAATTGCTCCACATGGCATTCTCCCCGTGTCTCTATGTCCAAATCACTTTCTTTCTTTTATAGAGATATTTGTCATTGGATTTAGGGCTTACACTAATCCAGCATGGCCTCATTTTAAGTTGTTCGCATCTGCCAAGATCCTGTTTTCAAGAAAATTCACATAGGTAATGGGGATTAGGACTTGAACACATAATATTTTGGAGGTATAACTCCCCCTGTGACACCGGTACACTGTACCCACTGTGGTCCATCCATCCTGTGGGGTACTTCTCAGAAATGTAAAGGGACATATTGTTAAAGAAAAGAAACACAATTCAAATACCTCCATATTGTATGATTTTGTTTTATGACATTCTGGAAAAAAAAAAAAAAAGAAGAGGGAGAATAAATCAGCCAGAAATTAGCGGAAGAGAGAATGTTTAATCACGAAGTGGAGTGTGAGGGAACTTGAGGGGTGGTGCTTCCGTATACTGTTTGTGGTTAGGGTTATGCAACTCCATGCATTTGTTAAAAAAATCCGTGAATTATAGCTCTCACTAATTACAAATAAAATGAAAACTAAAAAGCCTATGGACAGAGTTTGGAGAAAAATAGTAAAGCAGAAAAAAAGAAAAGTCGAAAGACAGATGTTCAAAAAGAATCAAAGATGCAGTGAGAGAAGAAGGGAGCTGGGGCCTGCTGCAGAGGCTGAAACGTTGAGGGAAGGCGGCCATGGGGAAACCCATTTCCAGAAGTCATGCTGAGCGGTCTACAGCATGGTTCTCACCTCTGCCTTACGTGATCACTACAGTGCCGTATTGCTTGGGAATGCTCTCTGAACTATATTGGTTTTATTTTGTTTTGGACATTTAAAAATCACTGAATCTGGTGTTAGAGAACAGCAGGTGACTTTCTGGTTTAAAAAAAAATCGAGGAGGGGGCAGTGCCTTGGCAGAGCAGGTAAAGCCACCACCTACAGTGCCAGCATCCCATGTGGGCACTGGTTCAAGTCTCGGCTGCTCCACTTCCCATCCAGCTCTCTGCTCTGGCCTGGGAAAGCAGTAGAAGATGGCCCAAGTGCTTGGGTCCCTACACCCAAGTGGGAGATCCGGAAGAAGCTCCTGGCTCCTGACTTTGGTTCAGCCCAGCTCCAGTCATTATAGCCATTTGGGGAGTGAACTAGGAAGACCTCTCTCTCTCTCTCTCTCTCTCTCTCTCTCTCTCTCTCTCTCTGCATTTCAAATACAATAAATAAATTTTAAAAAAATCAGGAGACTAAATGAACTGAGATTTTTTTAATGGCCACCATTTTCAAACATGACCCACCAGTTAGACACTGGAGTGTTGACTTAGGGAGATGATTTTGTGATATGTAAGAGCTCAGCTTCTATGTCATTCTTGCACACACATTTTCAAAAATTGCTTGAACACATACTATACACAGTTGAACAAAATCGAAACTCAAAATGTGAGGAAAACAGTTTCATGGTATATGAGAACCTGGAGTAACCAGGGAAGCTGAGTAATAAGAAATTTCAGGATTTGTAAGGCTCTGAAGTATTTTCAAAACAGGATGTGATTCTAAAACCTTTGAAAGAGATGTTATATAATGTACAACTGTAATTTAGTTTGAAAATTGGCTTAACATTGGATTACATTCAGAGTTAAATGCAGTCCTGCAGGAGTGTTTGTGTGGGTTGGGCTTGGGGGCATGAAAGCAGGCAAAGCACTCAGTTTCAGCCCTGATTTTGACAATCTTAGAAAGAATCCTAAGTAATTTCTAATCATTTGCCTAAAATGTGTTTCCCTTCTCTCTTTTTTTTTACTAACAAAGTCAGGAGCAAGCCATCCAGATAAACATTGGCTCTCTCCCAGGCTCACTGGGGTGGCCATGGGACATGGTTCTAGACAGGACAGAGGGGTGGGCGGGTCTGGGTGTTTTATCCCACAGCTACTGGCTGCTGCATTTCTTTCCTGTGTTCCCTCCTCTTCCTCCTTCCTGTTTGGAATTGATAGAGAGGCACTGAAGCCTCTTGGGGATGCACATCTTTTGCTAGGGGTGACAGAGGCAAGAGAGGGTGAACTTGGACTGCAGGATTACACTGGGGAAGCTCAGCTGAGTCCATTTTCAAAATTGAGTTACAAAAACTTGCAAAATGCTTGTTATATACTCTGCCTTTATTCAAGGGGTGGGGCAAACACAAAATGATAACTGTGGGGTCACCGGGAACCATTTTGACAGCCTGGAAAAATGCTCAGAATGTTATGTTAAGTAAAAAGATAACGTTATGCAAAATGATATACCTTATTATCCGAATTTGTAAAGTGTGCAGAATAAAATACATCAATTTTCTCAGTGGCTACCTTTGGATGGTGAAACCGGAGAAGACATGCATTTCTTCTGCATTTTATGAATGCTCTGCGGTGAGGAGGTATTGTAGTTAGGACACATAAAAACAATAATTAGAGACGAGCAGAAAGCTGAACTGAACGTACAATATGAATCAATTTTGTGTGTGAGTGCATGTATGAATTTTTAGAGCCAAAGAATTAAAAGAAATATGCTAAAATTTTAATAGTAGTTATCTTAGAGCTAAGGGATTTGTAATTTTCAGCTTCCTAAACATTTCCATAATGAATACCCATCATCCCTATAATTAGGAAAAAATAAATATTAATAAACAATTAAGCCTTCACAGAAGTCTCGCTCTCAAGATGGCATAGGAGTACATGCTTCAGAGAATTGTGCTTTCCAAGTACCACAATGCAGGCTAACACGGAAAAGAAAGGAACGTGGAAAACAAGTAGCAGGGCTCCAAGATAAAGATACTGAGTGGTGTTGGCCTACAGTTCTGCAACCAGCAGACAGGCCAGGGGTTGAAGGTTTAGCTCCTGTGGCAAGTATGTCTAAACATGCTCCTTGTAAAACAAGTGTCATCAATTGGATTCATGGATTAAAGTCCAGGGCTGGGTGGGGCTTCTGAAGCTAACATCCACTCTCCTCCACGTGGCCATAGAGGAGTCTGGGCAGAATGGTACCCATCCAACCCCCCCCCCCCCCCACTCCTGGGCTCAGGACTTGCACGTGTAAGACAAGACACAGAGGGGCAGCAGTTCAAGAGCGTGATCTCATGGCCGAGGAATGAGTTGGTTGACTGCTCTCCCTGGAGGCTGAGTCTTGTGGGCCTCGGAGTTCTCCATAACTGCGGTAAGAACTTGCTTGTTGGTGGCAGGTGGAGCATGCGGAGGCAGGGAGAAGTGATGAGAAGAGTTCCACATAGGGCGAGGAGAGGTGGGTAGCAAAAAGGAAAGGGGTGGGGGAGACAGAGAGAGACAGATAACAAGTACCTTCCCATGTAAGATTCCTAAACACAGGAAGAAATACACACACAGATGGAGATCCGGTAACAGTAGCCATCAGAGCAGGAATTCACTGCATTGGATTTTTTTGCACTGAAAGCAGAAAAGTCCAGTAAACATGGAGCCTATGCTGTGGCACAGCAGGTTAAAGCCCCAGCCGGCATATGGGTACCATATGGGTGCCAGTTTGAGTCCGGGCTGCTCCTCTTCTCATTCCAGCTCCCTGCTATGGCCTGGGAAAGCAGTAGAAGATGGCCTAAGTGCTTGGGCTCCTATACCCTGGTTCCTGGCTTCAACTGGGTTCAGCTCTGGTCATTGTGGCCATTTGAGGAGTGAACCAGCAGATGGAAAACTCTCTCTCTCTCTCTCTCTCTCTCTCTCTCTCTGTAATTCTTTCAAATAAATAAAAATAAATTAAAAAAGAAGTCCAGTGAGCAGCCCAGCATTGGTGGTTTCTTTTGCACAGAGAGTGATGATTGTGATCCACAGGAGATGGGACCCAGACCATTAACCTGTGATCTGATGGCTGGTGAAGTGTTTGGAGCAGAAACTGCACACACACACACACACATACACACACACCAAAATTTCATGGAAAATGGAATTAAAGATTCATTCATTTTGGTGCCCAAAATTTTGAAACCTGTGCATGTGCGAGGTCCTGAAAAGGCTCTTGGGAACCATGTGTTGTGAAATGGCTGTTCATGGGTTTCAGAACATTTTTTGGAGCCAAAATGCCTTGATTTGTTTTATTCCATTTTCCATAAACTTTCTGAAATCTTCCACGTATGTTGTCTTTAGGTTTATAAGCCTGCTGTCACTCCACAGTAAGCAGCAAAGGAAAACTAGAGGCTACAAGTTTGGATATCATACTCCTCAAAAGCCATGCAGGGACTGAGATGTGGAAGGGGTAGGAGCAACGGTGACAATGCAAACCCCTGGAGGTCCTGGCGCGACCCTGGAGCCCAGCTGCAGAGGCTGGGCTTGTTCCTCATTTCCTGGCTCTGTCTCGGAGGGGCAGGCGGCAGCGTAAGAAAGCTGTGGCGGATTTCCCAGGGAGCTTGCATCCCCGGGATGGTCTGAGCTGTCCAGTGTCTTTATCCCACTCACCATGCACTTTCTCCAGTCCTAACTGCCTCCCTCCCTCCCCAGAGGGCCCTCTTGGCCACTGGTTGGGATAGACATCCTTCTTTATGGAGCCCTGGACCAGGTATAAAGGGTGCTAACGGCAAGCCCCAGAGGATCTCAATTGCCCCCCGGAACTAGGAAGCTGGAGAGTTTAAATACCTTCCTCTGTGGCCCAATTCCATGTCGCAGGTTCTGAGGGTGGCAGTCAGAACCTTCCATGTGCCCACTGAGGGGTGTGTGCAGTGAGGGTTAAGCAAGGAAGAAAAGGCCCACACTATGACCACCGAATTCCAGGCAGACAGAAGGGCAATGCTCTACTGTGGACAACTGCTAATCATTAGAATGCCCATGAGATTTTTTTCAGTTACATAGGCTCAGTTCATCAACAAATAATGGTCCCTTGCCAGAGGGTCTTCTACGGGGTGGAGACAGAGGTAGCTAAGCAACATCACAATGTGCTAATTGTAACTGTTGGCTTAGGGTTTGTCTAAGGTATACCCATCTCAACCTCTTCATTGTCGACACTGGGGGCCAGCGGATGCTTTCCTGTGAGGTCCATCCTGTGTGTCAGGATAGCAGCCATGGCCTCTACCCTATAGATGCTAGCAGCCCCTGCCTAGAGGTTAACTGTGACAACCAGAATTGTCTCCAGACAGTGTTAAATGTCTCCTGGATGTGACAGTGGAGAATAATTGTCTGAAGTTGAGAACCACTGGTCTAAGGATGGCTTAAGATCACTGAACCCAGTATTTTTTAAATCGGAGATGGAGAGAGAGTAAGAGAGATGGACTGGTATAGAAAGAGGCCCTGTCTACTGGTTTCCTCCCCACATGCCTGTAACAGTAAGGGCTGGGCTGTGGCCGGGGCCAGGAGTCTGGAACTCAGGCTAAGTCTCTTATGTGGGTGGCAGGCACCCAATTACTTGACCCATCACTGCCGCCTCCCAGGATCTGCCTTAGCAGGAAGCCAGAGTCAGGAACCAAAGCTGGGATTTGTATCCAGGTACTCCAATGTCTTAATTGCTAGGCTAAACACCCACGTCTGAACCCAACTTTTTAATTTGATGTGGTGTTAGGGAAGAAATAATTCTCTCCATAATGGTTTTATACTGAACTGCTCAGTCCAGTACTAAACAAACAGGTAAAAGAAGATGTAGAGTCGGTGGGAACCCAGCAGTACCCCGTAATTATAATCCTGTCGGGCAGAGTTTAGCGTGGCCTAAATTAAGAAGATGGAATAGCGCTCATTGGGGATGGAAAAGAAGCCTGTCGCGATCAATTGCATCCACTGTAGCATTAAGGCCCAAGAAGGCAAGCCGGGAAAACAAGCCTTAACTGGCATAGAATAAAAGGTTGTGAACCACATGGAGCAAATCATTCTCTGGGCTGTGCCAAGAAGGAATCTGGAAGGGACACAATTATGGAGATTACTGCTGGAGAGATGATTAGAGACTTGGGCACTGCTTTTTTCAAGGACTTGCTAAGGAAATGGAACTGTAATTAGAAAGGGAAGCAGGCTGTCCCGCTTCTCCCCCCACCCTCTCTGTGTCTCGCTCTCTCTTTCTGCTTTAGGTGAACTCAAAAGCTTCAATCAATACATACCAAGAACCCATGCAACCTCCAAATCAGTAGGAAAATGTTCTAACATCAAAAATCGCTAATGAATACGTCCTACAGCAAAGTAAAACTGCATTTGCAAACCAGTCTCCTGGTTCCCTGACAAGTCAGAGCTTCTGGAGGTTTAGGTATGTCTCGAAGCAGCAGATGACAAGCGATTGAAATGAAAATTCTGCATAAAATTAGGGCAGCCCATCAGCCCCAACAAACGGAAACATAGTAAGAGACTTAACGGAGTTCTGAGCTGGAGGTCTTGCTTTTCCTTTCTTTCCTTTTCTTCTCCATTTCTCTTTCTCTTTCTGCCTCTCGTTCTCTCCCCCTGCTTCTTTGGCTGTTATTCATACTTTGATAAGTGCAGAAAGAAATTTTTGCCTTTTGGCAGGTGAGGTGGAGGGGAGGGTGGATAAAAAACTCAAACTGAGATCTGAGGTTTTTATAGTTTGGCAAATTTCAGAGATAGGAAAGCAGCATTTCTGGCACTCAGAAATTGAGAGGCAAATGACATCATGTGGCTTAGGGAAACAGAGAGCTAAAAAAGTACATTTGGAAAATTTCAGAAGCTGGCTGCCGCTGAAATAATTTTGGATTTTTTTTCCCAGTGAATTTAGTTGTCATAAAAGGCACTATTGATGTCCCTGCAGAGGAAAATGGCGAGTCCCAGCCGTGATGTCAGCTTTGGCCTGAGGGGCTCCCGGGTTGGAAATCAAACAATTGTCGCATCTGAGCTGCCCATATGGGGTGACTGTCCCCTTGGTGGCACACTGGGAGTGAGCAAAGCAATTCAGCTACAATCCTACCGGCTTGCAGAGAAGGACCAGTGGTTGATACTACCCTAGGTTAGTTGTTTGAATTTTTCACATCTCATGGCTGGGACAATTGGGGGCATTAAATTTTGCATAGCCCAAGCCATCATCCCAAAGCTGCTCTGTTGTCTTGTTGCATCCTTTTATTATCTTTTTTTTTTTTTTTTGACAGGCAGAGTGGACAGTGAGAGAAAGACAGAGAGAAAGGTCTTCCTTTTCCGTTGGTTCACCCCCCAGTGGCTCCTGTGGCTGGTGCGCTGTGCCAGCGTACCACGCTGATTGGAAGCCAGGAGCCAGGTGCTTCCTCCTGGTCTCCCATGCGGGTGCAGTGCCCAAGCACTTGGGCCATCCTCCACTGCCTTCCCGGGCCACAGCAGAGAGCTGGACTGGAAGAGGAGCAACCGGGACAGAATCTGGCGCCCCGACCGCGACTAGAACCCGGTGTGCCGGCGCCGCAGGCAGAGGATTAGCCTAGTGAGCCGTGGCGCCGGCCTCTTGCATCCTTTTAACAAGAGTCCAAGGAAAAAATCATCCTATTCAGTAAATGGTGGACAAGTTCTAAGTTGGTAGACAAATGTGGTAAGAAAAGCTGAGGGAGGAAAGCATTTTCCGTTTAAACCATTACTGATGACTTCCCATACTCCCCCTGGGTGGTGGGAAACTAATGGGTGAGACGGATGCTGTGGGGATAAAGACAGAACTAGGATGGGAGATGGGAGATGAACAGAAGTGTTTCTGGCCTTCCTTCTTCATCCTCGGCCCACCTCCAATTTTCAACAGCCATCCTAGAGTCAACAGCTTTGTAGAGATATGGTAAATGGAGCATTATACTAAAAC
Source organism: Oryctolagus cuniculus (assembly GCF_051225735.1). NCBI lineage: Eukaryota > Metazoa > Chordata > Mammalia > Lagomorpha > Leporidae > Oryctolagus > Oryctolagus cuniculus. Next base: position 11,565,137 of record NC_142871.1, read on the forward strand.
CATTTAAACAGGAGAGACAAGAAAGAGGAAAGAATAGGAAATGTACATAATACTGCAGATACAGACCCAGAAACAGGCAAGCAAACTCGAATTGAAGGCACCAAACCAGACAGCAGGAACAGTGACAGATAGAGACTTTGTGAAAGGTCTTAGGTGTGTTTTGATATTATTGTGACCAATCCTCCAAGTCCAGTTTTGAACCGTTTGCTACATTAACATCAGTGCCTCTCCTCAAACTGGGCAAACAGAACAGAGCCATGTGGTGTGCTCTTCAGTACAGTAATGTCCGATACATTTCCAATGTATTTTCTACTCTTGATGCAAAGTATTTGTTTTCCTCCCTGAGTGGCAGCCATGGTGCTGAGTTTTCCATAGGATGGAAGACAGCTCTGTTGTTTGCCATGACAACTCCTGATAGTACGTCCAACTTTCACCCTTGAGACCATCTGCCCATCCTTGGAGCTTTCTTGTCATGGCCCCTCTTGGTGCCTTCCTCTCGGTCTCCCCCTGCCACCCCCTTGCTCCAGGATCTCACTCAAACCAGGAGGACAGAGAGTCTGTTAACTCCCTTCTTGACTTCTTTCCTGTTACCTTGAAACCACAGGCAAAGAATTCTGTCTACTTCCTGCTCTCTGATCTGCCAGCTTGGGTTTTTATTTTTTCCTTCCTCCCCTTAACATGTTTGCAGACTAACCCGGGTACTTGCAAACTCCTGATCCTGTCTCCTTTTGTCTCCCCAAAGTCTCTGCTGCTTCAATTATTCTCTATTTTTCTTAAATCTTCAATTACTCTTTCCCTGCACTGGCTCCTTCCCCCTCTGGCTATAAACATACTTAGATCTCCTTCATCTTAGAAGAAACACATATCTCTCAAAAACTTCTGTATTTCTTCAACTGTTGTCTTTGTTAAGCTCCCTTTAAAGCCAATGACTCTTTTTTATTGACTTATGCTTGTCTCATCAACACAACTCATTTTGCTGCTGCTCTGGTCCACCTCCCTCCTTTTCATAGCAATAACTGGGAACACCAACAAGGCTGAGCTCCTAACTGTATCATCAGATCACCTGCTCTTGTCCTCCTCTTTCTCGACATGTCTATGGTGTGGCACCAGTACTTCCCCTTCCTCTTGGAGACTCTCTTCACGGACCCCTTCCTCTCTACCCTCTGCTTAAATGGGAAGTCTCTTTGGAGCCACCTCCCTGCCATTCTCCACGCTACAAGCTTTCTGGATTATTTTATCTCCTTCCATGACAACCGCCGTGTCTTCTCAATGGATGACTTTGAAATCATCTCCAGTCCCAGCTGCAGACTCGACCTCCCCAGTCATCTTCTGGTGTTTCCAGTGCAAGCTGTCAAAACCTGAGCTCATTCTCCCCAGAATCAGCTATAATGCTTGGTGCAGGGCAGCCTTGCGAAGCAGAAGGAAGGGTTTCAGCAGGTCGGGAGAGAGACAGAGTTTCCAGGCCAGACCACATCTGCTGTCTCCCCTATCCAGGAGAGTTCAAAACCAGGCAGATGGAAACTGATCATTCTCATCCTGACTTACCTTCAAAGCCTCCTCCCCTTCTGTAGTCACAGAGAACAGAGAAGACGAAATAATGAATTCCAATTCTTGTTCAAACAGAAGTATTGGCCTGCTTTGCAGTAGAACCGGAAGGCCTAGAACATCCTGGCTTCTGGGTCAGAGCAAAATCACTGGCTGTTTCTCTATTATCTCTGTGTGCCTTAATCGAGTCTTGCTACTTCTCTACAAAGAGCTAGCAAGCATATCCTGAAAGTGCCTGCTCCAGTTTCTTCTATGGACATACGGTAGCTATTCTGTGTTGTGTGTTGAGGTTCTGCATGGCTAATCTCTTGCTTGGTACACCATTTATTTTTTTTTATTTTTTTTATTTTTATTTTTTGACAGGCAGAGTGGACAGTGAGAGAGAGAGACAGAGAGAAAGGTCTTCCTTTGCCATTGGTTCACCCTCCAATGGCCGCCGCGGCCGGCGTACTGCGGCCGGCGCACCGCGCTGATCCGATGGCAGGAGCCAGGAGCCAGGTGCTTTTCCTGGTCTCCCATGGGGTGCAGGGCCCAAGCACCTGGGCCATCCTCCACTGCACTCCCTGGCCACAGCAGAGAGCTGGCCTGGAAGAGGGGCAACCGGGACAGAATCCGGCTCCCCGACCGGGACTAGAACCCGGTGTGCCGGCGCCGCTAGGCAGAGGATTAGCCTAGTGAGCCGCGGCGCCGGCCCTGGTACACCATTTATTATAAAAATGATTTTAATCTGGCTTCAGGATCCTTTTGGTACAGACTGAATGATTTTGGGAGGCAGAGAAAGGCATCCTGTCAGCCAGTGGCCCCATAGATCTGTGAGTCCCCAGAGAACGAAGTGGTAGAAAGTTGTAGGGAGAGGGGGATAGAAGCCAGGGCAGGGTGGGGCTCCCTCAATCTCTTGTACAATAAAGAAATTCCCATCGTGTAGATTTACCCTTATGCTATCACCTCCTTACTTGTATTAGAAGTTGGCATTGGTAGAGGTTAGTTGATGCCACTTGTAGCACTTTATAGGTTCTTTGGGAGGTGAAATGACATCTAATGAAAAAGAAAGATCGTTCTGGGCCAGAGAAAATAAAAATCAAGGCTAGGAGAATTTCTGGGCCGCAAAGACAAATGAGCCCTTCTGTGTTATTCTTCTTAGGGTCAGGAAGCCACCCCGTGACGTCCTTCCTTTCCTTGCTCTGGTGGCAGAGCATCATGGGATATAAGATTTCCTATCACCTCAGGGGCAACATTCTTTCTCATTTGATGACAATAGTTCTTAAAATAATTGAAAATTGCTAAAACTCACCTCCTTTTTGGTTTTGCATAGCACTAGGTAGGTCTGGTAACGATTAAAACTATATGTGGGTGACTTTCATCTTAGCCTTCGGTGCGGTTTTGTGTTGGAAGCCAGGGTCCACCTCTGGCTGGCTCACCTGTGGTTGGAAGTGGATGTCTGAATTGCTCTAAAAATGCAGCCAGGCTGCCTGTCTCAACAGGAATGCAATTCAAACAAGGAGAACACGCATGATGATTTCTGTCTTCGGTATTTTTATCCAGACCCAAATTTGAAGGTGTATTTAAGGAGATCATGGAAAACAGACGCCCTGCCTAGGGGCACTCAGGCTGCTCCAGGAGGGAGGTGTGGCTCTGCTCTGCTCGGGGCAGGAGAGGATACTTCCCAATGGGACCAGGGAGCCTCATCCAGTTCTCCTGCTGTGTTTCAGTCTGGATGCATTCGGATCTTTTGAACTTGATGCTTTTATCTGGCACTGACTCAGTCAATGCAGATGAGAAAGTCCCAGGAGGCAGTCATGTCACCACATAGCTCTGTCTCCTCAGTTCTCATTGTTCTAATTGGATCTGGAAGGCCTTGGAATCGACACAGCCCAATCAATAATGAGTACTTTTAAGTGAAGAACATTTCTTGGAGACACTGCTGCAGTATTTCAGATTTACAGATATTTTCTCATTCAATTAAGAAGATGGAGGCCATTCACCCACTGCTGGTCACAGACCTCGAATTCCTGTAACAAGATTGTGCCCAGCTGAAATTGGCAGCAGAATTACTTTGTAAGAGGAAACTTGGGCCTTGTCCCCTGACTTGATGCCCAATTCTTGAAATATGCAAAGGAACTGATGTGGTGCAGAGCAGAGTGTCCTTCCTGCCCTCTACTCATTCAAGTTTTCTTTGTGACAGAGACTTGTGCCTCTCAGCAGTGTGGGGCTCCTGCCTACAACCAACCAGAGCTGATCATCAAGGCTGTGCCATCCCTTTGAGCAGCCTACGTGTTTTAATGCATGTGTGGAAAATAATGTGCATTTCTGGATATGAACACCCAGAACCCACTGTGGACCAAGGATTCTCCAATGGGACACTGGACTTTATGTAGAGACTGACAAGTGGAAAGCAGGGGCCACTAACATACCCAGGGCTCAAAAAAACTAATCACTTAAAAATTGATCGTGTTAAAGAATAACAGTTATACAACAAAATACATACATGCTAAGTGACTAGCTTGATGAGTCTACCCTCACAATAAACATCAAGTTATAGAATATTTGTATATCCCAGAATTCTCACTCCTGTCTTCTCCCAATGAATACTCCCTAGATTTTTACCATTATATTATTTTTGTATTTAAGAGTTGAGAGACCGAGAGAGCAGATCCACTGGTTCACTCCCCAAGTGGCTGCAATGGCTGGAGCTGAGCTGATCTGAAGCCTGGAGCCAGGAGCTTCTTTCAGGTCTCCCATTATGGGTGCAGGGGCCCAAGTTCTTGGACCATCTTCCACTGCTTTCCCAGGCCATAGCAGAGCACTGGGCCTGACAAGGAGCAGCCAAGACACAAATCAGAACCCACAGGGGATACTAGCACTGCAGGTGGAGGCTTAGCCTGTTATACCACAGCGCTGGCCCCCATAGATTAGTTTTACCTATGATTTATTTATTTTTATTATTTTTAATTATATATTGATTAGAGAGGGGGAGAGAGAGAGGTAGAGTGGGAGGAGAGGATACAGAGTACCCCCATCAATCCCCAAATGCTTGCACTGGCCTGGAACTCAATCCAGGCCTTCCAAGTGGATGGTCGAACCCAATTAATTGAACCCTCACTGCTGTTTTCCAGGATCCACGTTAGCTAAGAGCTAGAATCAGAAACTGGAGCCAGGAGTCAAACACATTCCTGTGATATGGGGCTCCTCATTAACCAACATCTTAACTACTACGCCAAAAGCCCACCTCTGACCCTAATTTTTTTTGTATTTTGATTTTTTTTCTGTACAACATTACGATTATGAGATTCATCCATGATACTGTGTATATAGAAGGTTATTCTTTTCTATTGTTTTTTAACATTACATTGTAAAATATACCAAAGTGCATTTACACATTCTATTATTTATATACATTTAATTGTTTATGAATCTTGTAATTTTTATGAAAAATGCTATGAGCATTTAAAATTTTTGAAATATTTATTCATTTTTACTTGCTTGAAAGGCAGAGAGAGAGAGAGAGGGAGAGAGAGGAGAGAGAGCGAGCGAACATGAGGGTAACTTCATCTATCCATGTACTCCCGAATGCCTCTCAGCAGACAAGCTGGACCAGGCTGAAGCCAGGAACCTGGAAGCCAACCTGGGCCTCCCACGTGGATGTCAGCAGCCCAACTATTGAGACTTCTCTGGTGTCTCCCAGATGTGCACTGGCGGGAAACTGGACTGGAAGTGACAAAAAAGGATTTGAACCAGGTTCTCTGATAAGGGGGCCAGGCTTCCCAAGCGACATCTGCAATGCGGGCCAGATGCTTCCCTGTTGGTAGCATTCGTTTACCAGCTCCCTGCACTCAGGAAGCTCTTCAATCCTGTGGTCACTTGCATTCTCTACAACAGAGAAGTAGAGATCCAAAGGTTCTACATTTCCACCAGTACATGGTATTTCAGTCTTTTCAACTTAGCTATGCTGCTGAGTGGGTAGTTTGTGGCTGATTTTAGCTTGCATTTTCCTGATGACTACACAGATCATGCATTAACTATCTTTTCATGTGCTCATTGACTGACTATTTGACTCGTTTATGACATATCAGTTCAAATGCTTTGCTTTTTCTGCAAAATTGGTGGTGGGGGTGGGGACAGTGCTGTGGCATACTGGGTAAAGCCACCTGCAGTGCTGGCAAATTATATGGGTGTTGGTTCGAGTCCCAGCTGTTCCACTTCCAATCCAGAAAAAGCAGTGGAAGATGGCCCAGGTCCTTGGGCCCCTGCACCCGTGTGGGAGACCTGGAAGAAGCTCCTGGCTCCTGGCTTCGGATTGGCGCAGCTCCAGTCACTGCAGCCATTTGGGGAGTGAACCAGCAGATGAAAGACCTCTCTGTCTCTCTGCCTTTGCCTCTGCCTCTGTAATTCTGTCTTTCAAATAAATATATAAATATTACAAAAATGGTTTAAAACATTTGTTTAAAAAAGAAAAAATGCGTTGTTTGGCTTTTCTTAAAAATGGCTTTGGAGTGATGCTGTTATATATATATCTTTTGTGAAATCTATATCACATATAGATACATTGCATATACCTTCTCCCAGGGCATCATTTGTCTCAAAAGTGCTTTTTTTTTTTATAAATTTTTTTCTTTTATTTGACAGATAGAGTTAGATAGTGAGGGCGAGAGACAGAGAGACAAGAGAGACAGAGAGAAAGGTCTTCCTTCCATTGGTTCACCACCCAAATGGACACTACGGCCAGAGCTACACCGATCAAAGCCAGGAGCCAGGTGCTTCTTCGGAAGGTGCAGGTGCCCAAGCACTTGGGCCATCCTCCACTACCTTCCTGGGCCACAGCAGAGAGCTGGACTGGAAGAGGAGCAACCGGGGCTAGAACCCAGCACCCATATGGGATGCTGGCGCCGCAGTCGGAGGATTAACCAAGTGAGCCACGGCGCTGGCCCCTCAAAAGTGCTACCTTTTGCAGCTTTCTCTGTTGTTGACACCGGTGCTTGTTCCCAATTCTAAGCCCCCAGCACTGACGCTCAAGGGAAGCAGGGGAGAGCCCAGGGGAAATGGAGTTCCCGGCATCAACTTTATCCAAGGGCAGGCACACTTTCTGTCACCCCCCACCCTCATTTCCCATGGTCCCTCCTGTCTCGAGGGCTGGGACTTGCCTGTGCTTGTACTCTGATCACATGTTCCTGCGGTTGGTGTCATGTCAGCGTCGCCCCTTGATTCTGAGCCTCTCAGAGCCCAGGGTATCTCTTCTCATTGGTGTGCCTTCAGCAACCAACTAGGGGCCCAGCACGTTGCCAGCTTAGTTATTGTACACAAACCGTGTGTACCAAGCAAATAAATGAGTGGACGGTTTTCAGCACAGAAATGACATGACCAGATTTGCATTTTAAGGAGATAATTCTGGCAGCAATGTGGAGACAGAGGCTGGAGATCTCAAATATTAAGTGACAATTTAGATTATACTGGTTTAGACAGCAAATCCAGAGAAAACAGGCTGAACAGCAACAGAAAGGACCGTGTGGGTTTTTCTTCTGTAGCCAAGGGATGCTCAATCAAGCCCAAGGCAATGATGATGTCAAATTTTGTTAGTGAATTTACTGAATCTGACTCAGTGATGGATGACAATACAAGACAACAGAAAAGATATGCCATACAGCTCCCGATGACAAATGCCAATTGAACAGTACAGACAGGAAGTGCAAAGAGTTCTGAGGAGGCAGTGATTCCATGAGCCACAGTGATCAGGATTTTACTAGGAAGATTTGTTCCTTAGTACGAAGATGTTAGCTGACATGCTCTTTTTACTCTAATGACAGAAACGTTATTACAAATGTGAAATTAGAGTAAACTGAATTGGAATTATAAAAGATGTAACTTGCTGTTTTTATAGTGTTTGGGGCTCAGACTCAGCACTGCAAAGGGAAGAGTAATAGAAAGGGATAAACACAGCACAGCTCCGAATAGCAAAGGCTCCACAGCTGTGACAAATTGCAGAAGTGTCTGAACCCGCGACCCCATCGAACAGGCCCTGCCTTGCTCTCTTGCTACACCCTGTTCCAGCCAGAAGGAGGTACTGCAGGAGTCTAATGAACCTGATCTTGGGGGTTTCATAGATGAGGGAATGTGTGGCTTAGAAATCCTCAAGTTAAAATTTTAATTTGGAATTGACAGTAGTCAAAAACCACAAAGTTTTATTTTTGCAACTGGCAATTTAAAAACATTAATTCATTAATAATTTGGCAAGCAGTGTAGGGAGAGAGAGAGAGAAATAGAGCAAGCTCCCATTTGCTGGTTCACTCCCCAAATGCTCTCAGTAGCCGGGGCTGGGCTAGCCTGAAGCTGGGAGTGGAAACTCAGTCCAGGTTTCCCACATGGGTAGCAGGGACACGTGTACAAAGGCCAACACCACTGCCTCATAGAGTTCGTGTTAGCAGGAAGCCGATGTCAGGAGCCAGAATCAGTAATTGAACCCAGGCACTCTGCTATGGGCCTGCTAGGCCGAATGCCTTCTCCTAAAATAAATTATGATTTTTCTAATTGAAGACAGCCGTGCATAACATAAAACTCAGATTCCAGCTGTTTAAATCGTACAGTTCGGTGGCATTAAGTACCTTCACAGGGTTGTGCACCCACCGCCATCATCCACCTCCAGAATGTGTTTGTCTTCGCAAACTGAAATACTGTGCCCCTTAAAGCAGGACTCCCCATCCTTTCCTTCTCTGATCCCCAGTAAGCACCATTCTACCGTTGGTGATTTGACCTCACGTAAGTGGAGTTGTCCTTTTGTGTCTGGATTCTTTCACATAGCATGATGTATGTCAGAATTTCCCTCCTTTTTAAGGTAAGTAAGATGCTATTGCAAATGTACCCATATATCATATTTTGTTTATCCTCCAATAATGTTTATTTTTTAAAAGTCAATTATGTACTACTTCAGTAAAGTGGACATGGATTTCTAAAATAGCATTTTACCTATTCTCAGAGGAGGAAATAAAGTAAGGAGGAAGGGAGCTAACATTTATTGAGGGACGAGTCTATGCCTGGCAATGGACACTGGAACTATTCGGGTCTCACAACAGCCCTGTGAAGGGGTCTCTAGCACACCTACATCCCAGGGAGGGAAGTGGAGGGATGTGCACCAGAATTTATCTCTCCACAACGCACATTCATTTTCCCCTGTGCATGGTCACAATCCCCGGAGAAGGCCGGCACTGTGAGGTCTGAGAATGAGTAAAGCTGCTCTTTAGTTGTTCCTTATACTTTTACCATCTCCCCCACTTCTTTCAGTACACCCTACACCACCCCCTGGTAATCTACCATTTAAATCAGCCTTGGTTCTAGCAACACGAAAGAGGACTCATGTTCGTGTTCTTTTACTGAAAAGACACATAGCTGAAAGAGGGAAACAGCTGATTATTTCAATAGACGCTGGAAAGTATTTTAATTCTTCACATTCATTGCTTAAAAAGAAAACCAAAGGAGAAAAAAGGGCTCAAACCCTTAGCAAACAGGACTCTCCAGCTCACATTCTTCATCTGCAAGATGAGAAATACATCCATCCAAGTCTAAATTTTCCTTTTCTTTCTGTTGAACCCAATGCTTAATACTTGTAAATTACATTATTATTTGTTTCTGTCATATTTTCCAGTTCTGAAAGATACATCAGTGATGAGAATACTGACCCTCAAAAGATTGGGAGCGTGGGCAGGAGCGTTCACTCCAGACTAACTACAGAAACATCAGCACTTGAACTCGGTTCTTGATGTAGCAGCTGAGCCGTAGCTGTGCTGGTAACCGACTGCTTTCATTCTGATGATGACCTCTTATGGCTGACGTGGAGCCTGTCTTACAGCCTTGCCCTACACTATATGGCAAGGAATCTCTAAATGGCCAAGCCTGTAGATGACATGAAGCTGGGAAGGATAACCAAATTAAGATCCCAGGGCAGCTGTTTGTGTGGTGGTTCAGATGCTGCTCGGGTCCCCTTCATCCCGTATCAGAGTGCCTGGGCTGGCACTGTATGCCCTGACTCCAAATTCCTCATAATGCACACTCTGGCAAAGCAGCAGATGATGGTTCAACAAGTTGGGTCTCTGCCACCCCTGTGGGAGACTCGAATTGAGTTCTCTGCTCCTGGCTTTGGCCTGGTGCAGTCCTGGCTACTGTGGGTATTTGGGGAGTGAAACGCTGGAGGAGCTATCTCTCTCTTTCTTTTCTTATCTCTATGCCTTTCAAATAAAAAAGAACTTAAAAACTAGAACACTCAAATATTTTCATAAGCTGGAACATGGCCTAGATCTAAGAATATTAAATAGTCATCAAGTCCAGGATGTGGACCCCAAAGGCCCCCAAGTTGTTCAAGAAGCGAGTAGCATTGAATTAGTCAGGACTCCTGGGGTTGCAAGAGGCAGGAACACAATGTTCATTGTTTGTGCTCAAAAGAGTGATTTGGTAAAACCCAGGGACCTCAGGAGTTGACTGAGGCTGGCACTCAGCTGGTCTCCCTTCAGATTCTCCTTGGGCATACGTTTTAGTTTTCCACAGGGGAAGGGTTCGGTCCTCTAACAACTTACAGAGTCAAATTGGCCTCATTTAGGCAAAATAATGGATGTGATTCTCTTGTCACCATTTAAAAAATCCTTAGAAAGGATTTTAATCCACCGAGGTCAAGGAATACTCTAGGTGAAATGCTAGAGACATGGAGGAAGTATATAAAAAACAGTCACCGCTCGTGTGCACCATGGTTAGACGACTGTTCCAGAATGGGGGGGGGGGTGTTAGATGGGGATCTAAAAGAAGGAAGATACAGATACGGGGGTTTGTTGACTCAAAAGATGCCGACTGCTGATGGTAGTTTGAGGTTGTCAATAAGACTGGGCGCCCGCCGTGGTGCCGCAGTGTCCCCAGTGACGGTAGGACGGCCTTCCTCTCTCTTGGTTCATTCCTTAGGCATCATATCTGGTTCCGGTCATCCTGCCTGAAAACAGACCTTGGCAAATTAGAAATAAGAGTTTCTGGAGAGACGAGGAAACACAGAATTTTATCATGTGCACGAAACGATGAAAAATCAGGGATACTCAGCCTGGAGACTAGGCTATTTATGGGGACATGACAGCTATCTATCATGTGTGCGTTTGAGGAGCTGTCCTGTGGAAACAAGACTGCAGTTGCCTTAACCTACGCTGGTGGGACTAAGGGGCACCAGCACCACTTGTGATGTGCCACCAGCAGGCACTCCTGAGCAGAGGGGAGGGCACAGGGCTTAGAGACAGGCAGACTGAGCCACTTGTTGGTTGTGTCATGTTTGGCACTTTGTGTGAGGTGCCTCATGTGCACACCTGAGTATGATTGTGTAAAAGATTCCACAAGGTAATGGTTGGAATGCTGCTAATACAGTGTCTGATATCTATTTATTTATCTATCTATCTATCATCTATCTATTATCTATCTATCTATCATCATTGCTTCCTACATGGTAATATTCGTATAGCATTAGAAGTCTTTGCATAATCATAAAGAGGATATTGTCAATAGACAAAGTGACTTAACAGCAAATATGAGTGTTTACAAGAAATGAGCTTCCTGGGCCGGCGCCGTGGCTCACTTGGTTAATCCTCCGCCTGCAGTGCCAGAATCCCATATGGGCACCAGGTTCTAGTCCCGGTTGCTCCTCTTCCAGTCCAGCTCTCTGCTGTGGCCCGGGAGGGCAGTGGAGGATGGCCTAAGTGCTTGGGCCCCTGCACCCGCATGGAAGACCAGGAGGAAGCTCCTGGCTCCTGGCTTCAGATCAGCACAGCACCGGCCGTAAAGGCCATTTGGGGAGTGAACCAATAGAAGGAAGACCTTTCTCTCTGTTTCTCTGTCTCTCTCACTGTCTATAACTCTATCTGTCAAATAAAAAAAAAAGAAAGAAAGAAAGAAAAGAAATGAGCTTCTTGTCACTGAAAGTGTTTAAGCAGAGGCTTAAAGTGACTTGGGGGGCCTGCACTGTGGCGCAGGTTAATCCTCCACTTGTGGTGCCAGAATCCCATATGGGCACGGTTCTAGTCCCAGCTGTTCCTCTTCCAATCCAGCTCTCTTCTATGACCTGAGAAAGCAATAGAAGATGACCCAAGTCCTTGAGCCCTTGCACCTACATGGGTGACCAGGAAGAAGCTCCCGGCTCCTGGGTTCAAATGGGCTCAGCTCTGGCCATTGTGGCCATTTGGGGAGTGAACTAGAGGACGGAAGACCTTTCTCTCTGTCTCTCCCTCTCACTGTCTGTAACCCTGCCTCTCAAAGAAATAAAATATTTTTTAAAAGTGACTTGGTAGAGGAGATTCAAACACTTATCTGAACCAGGTGGTCTTCAGGGTCCCTTTAAGTTAGGGAGTGTGCGATTCTAGATCCTTAGCCATTTTCTTAACTCCTTAAACTATTTTTTCAAATTCATATTCATAATTTATCTGTTTTTGAAAATTTAACAAGTAACAGTTTTAGTGATAATTATTGCATTTCTATATTTATAGATAACTGGCACATATGGAGGTGGAATAGCACAATTTGATATTTTCTCATGTGCCAGATTTTTTTAATAAATATAGAAAATCCTATAGTTATGAAAAACTGTTTGTTAAAATGAAATGTATATGCAACTGGGTGTCTGTTCTGATGTATCAGATCACTTGAGATCCTGTTTCCCTGTTGCTATTGGATGGAACCCCAGAGGTTAAGGGTCTTAAATCTCACAGTGGCCAAATTAAAACAAAAAACAAAAAGCCTGCCCCTGTTCCTACATTATCATTCCACTTCCCATTCTGGCTAAAATTAAATTTTCTATTTATAAAAATTGAAAACTATTCCCTCCCCATGTATAGTGGGATATTTTCCCCTAAATGATAAGAATTCCAAGTAGACTGCATGGTGCAATGGAAAGAATGAATTTTGGAGCTGACTGGATTTGGTATATATTCTGGTTCTCCGGATTTCTTTCTTTCTGATCTTGGGCAAGTTGTCTCCTATCCTTGAGCCTTCTCCTACCTGTAAAGGCAGAAAGTAGCGCTTATCATTGAGGCGTGTTATGCGGGTGACATAACACGAACAGAGTGCCTTGCACACAGTGGGTGTTTTGAAAATGCTGATGCGGCCGGCACCGCAGCTCACTAGGCTAATCCTCCACCTGTGGTGCCGGCACACCGGGTTCTAGTCCCGGTCGGGGCACCGAATTCTGTCCCGGTTGCCCCTCTTTCAGGCCAGCTCTCTGCTGTGACCCGGGGGTGCAGTGGAGGATGGCCCAAGTGCTTGGGCCCTGCACCTGCATGGAAAAGCACCTGGCTCCTGCCATCGGGTCAGTGCAGTGTGCCGGCCACAGCGGCCATTGGGGGGTGAACCAATGGCAAAGGAAGACCTTTCTCTCTGTCTCTCTCTCTCACTGTCCACTCTGCCTGTCCAAAAAAAAAAAAAAAAATGCTGATGCCCTCTTTGATCTATGTGAGCCTGTGTGCTTTGGAAATGACAATAGGGCTTAAGATGCTGATGAAAACAGCTGCTAAAGTACTATCTAGCATTGACTCAGGGCTCCCTATGTACTGCTTGCTAGACTAAGCATTTAAACACACTATCTCTGCTAATAGTTCTACAGCTGCATGCTAAACTGTGAGGAAACTGACACTCAGAGGAGTTAACGTCTTAAAGATCCTATTGTGTGTAAGTCTCAGACCCAGGGCAGGCTGACTCAGGAGTCCAACATTTTCACCCTCACTATTGCACGGCTTAGCTAACATTCTAGAAGAAGTTTGTTAAAAAAACTAAAGCCTTGTTAAGATATTTTACTCCAAGAATAGATGATCTCATTTGCATATGACTCAGGTGAGTTTTTTTTTTTTTCAACATGGCTGCATTTTCCTGACCTGCTGCCTTGATAGATTCAATGCCCTTGATGTTGATGGAGAGAGCAATGACCAGGGACTCCTTGCTGTTCCATTAGGTTTTGGTCCCCTGTTAGGTCTATTTCTAGCACTGATGTCTTGTCTATGGTATAGTATCCCAAATACATACCTATTGTTCTCAGATTATTAGTTTGCATAACAATATGATCTAGGCAGAACTGTGGATTAGAGAGCTTTATTCTCTGCTTCCCTGCGCAGGAGGGTCTGCAGTATCCACGCTCCATCGTGGTTCATTCCAGCTGCTTCCATCCCCGCTTGAGTGCCAAGGCACAGCCTCCCTTAGCAAGACACACCACATGGGATCTAATGCCCAGTGGCCTCCTCTGACCCCCAGGAGCTTCCGGCGCGTCTCAGAATACCTGTTCTTTCCGTTTAGAAGGACACAACTCTCAGCTTCCACTGAATGCCAGTGTTTAATTTCCTAGCTTCCAATTTAGGCTTATTTTTGAGAATTCAAATCTCCTTTCAGGCAAATTAGATTAAACTGCCTGTGATGAGAGTGCTACTTGACCTTGAATCATTTTCTCTTTACATTTTGAAAGAGAGATGACAAAGGGGTTGACAGATGAGACTGAATGGGCTCTGGAGAAACCAGAAGGAGCTGACAAGCATAAATATATAGATCAGGGAGCAAGTAAATATGTCGGAGGCTGGTGGCGACATCTCCAGAAACAAAACACCTACACCACCTTGGACGATGGTATGTAGTGCCACAGGAACATCACGGTGTGCATTTTATTTTTTAAGAGTTCTGTTTACTAAGGCTTTAGATGGTTAGCAGATTGGAAACTAAATTTAGGAAGGTAATATTAAAAGATATGACTAGAAATTCAAAAATATTAACAGTCTAATATGTATTTAAAATGAAATTGTGTATCATTTACTTTTTAATTCAATGACTTTTCCCGATATCCGTAAAGACGAGGCTGCTCTCAGTATGGTGTTCCCTGATCTCTAATGACTCCTCCACCAGCAGTCCACAGAGGGAGCTAGTTGGCATTTTGTTCCTGCTCAAACTAAAGACCAATTGCAAGGGAATAAGGAGACTCCACAGAGAAGGCATAAGTGATTTGACAGCTATCGAGGGCAGTGGTTGTCAAGTTTAACACGTATCAGGATCACCTGGTGGCTTCTTAAAGCCTAATGATCAGCCTAACCCTCTGAGTCTCAGGTGCAGTAGGTCTGGAGTAGCACCCGAGAATCTGCATTTCTGGAAAGTTCCCAGGGGATCCTACTTTAAGAACCCTTGATCCAGAGCAGTGTTGTCCACTAGAAACATAGCATGAGACACATAGGTAGTAGCCTCAGAAAAAAATGTAAAAAGAGCAGGTGAAAATGTAAAAAAAGAGACTACTTTTAAGAATGCATTCTATTTAACCTAAATTATCTAAAGCATTAACATTTCAACATACAGCAAAGTAAAAATCATTAATGACGCATGTTACACCCTTTTTTCACATTAAACCTTCTACATCTTAAGCATATTTTATGCCAACAGCATATTTCAATTAAGATGAGTCAATCTGAGCTCTTCATGGCCATATGTGGCTACTGACAACTGGATTAGAAAGTGGGAAACGGGTATTCTGGTAAATTATGTTGCTGAGAAAGGGTTTAGACAGATTGTCTGCTGGTTTCAACCAT
This sequence comes from Oryctolagus cuniculus, assembly GCF_051225735.1. Taxonomy (NCBI): domain Eukaryota; kingdom Metazoa; phylum Chordata; class Mammalia; order Lagomorpha; family Leporidae; genus Oryctolagus; species Oryctolagus cuniculus. The sequence goes on from NC_142871.1 coordinate 11,580,235, forward strand.
GACTGTGCATCAAAATCACTCGGGGAACTTCGAAATCACAGCAAGGCCTGCCTACTTCCCACTACAAAAGAATCTGTGTTAATGGCTCTGAGGTGGGGTAGGGGCAATAGTGTTTTTTACAAAATCAGCTTAAGTAATTCAAATGTGCAACTAGATTTAGAATCACTGAGATAAACAAAGCCTAGCTGAAGCTGAATCTATAGGTATCTCTATCTCTCTATCTATCTTTATCTCTATCTCTCTCTCTATCTCTATCCATCTGTCTTCTATCTATCTATATCATGTTGAGTTGCTCTTAACATGAGAGTTCTTCCAAAAGCTAATGGAGAAGCAGAATTAAAAGCTAAATATATTTTGTTGCAAACAATTTTTGAAACCTAAGCACAGGGTTTTGTTTTATAATACTCATTTTCCATGAATTTTTGGTTGATGCCTCATCTCTATACCCACTCTCTCTATCTGTGTTCCTTTGGTAAGGATGAAAAGCAAGGAATCTCAATGTTGTCTACCATGGTGTGTCACGTGTATTCCAAAAGATTGCGTTCAGGCCTTACAATCCCTGAGATTCCTTTTGCTATTTTGCACAAAGTGTCTTTGAAATGCAGAAAAGACCAATTTGGTCCACCAAGTTCAGTTGTGCTGAAGCAAGGGTAGGTACTCAATTGCAGACGAGGCAACCAATTCCAAGACTCGCTCTGCTATGGTTTCTCCTTGCTGATCTGTGTTTTGTATCATTGGCTCAAACAGTGTTCCCACGAGAGCTGTGGGTGTGGGGAGCAATCCGGACTAGACTAAGTTACTCGAATTAAGACTTATTCTATGCATCTGCTCTCCCACAATGTGGCGTTGGGAGAGAAGTAAACAGCTTCCGCACAGCTGCCTCCAGTTCAACTGATAAACTGTAGGACTTGCTCCTGATTGGAGGAGAGCAGCATACTCGGCGTGTGGGCAGCCGAGTTGGGATTGGCGGAGAAGGACTATAAAGGAGGAGAGAGACGGCATGCACCAGGAACATCTATGGGGAACATCTAAGGGAACCCGTGCAGCCCCCGAGAAGAGCCGGCCGACGGTGTGCCGCTCCCCTGCGGAAGTGGGAATGCGGCCAGGGGGAACTGCCCTTCCACGGAGGTGGAAGGGATAGTAGCCAACCCGGGAAGAACCAGCAGCAAACCCGGGGAGGGCCGAGCAGACTAAAGAACAGCACAGGGTTTAGTGTCGCTCCTCCACGAAGAGGGGGAGCGACATAATGGTGCCGTGACTCGGATATGAAGCCTAGGCAGGGCTTGGTGTCGTTCCTCCACGAAGAGGGGGAGCGACATAATGGTGCCGTGACTCGGATATGAAGCCTAGGCAGGGCTCTGTGTTGCTCCTCCACGAAGAGGGGGAGCGACATAATGGTGCCGTGACTCGGATATGAAGCCTAGGCAGGGTTTAGTGTCGTTCCCCCATGAAGACGGGGAGCGACATAATGGTGCCGTGACTCGGATAGGAAACCTAGGACGGATAGCAAACTTAGGAGGGAAGAAACGGGAAGAATTGGGAAAATATCGAAGAGAGAGACTAGCAAACAGCCTAGGGAAAAGCCGGCCGAAAAGGGTGCCGGAAGAAGCTATTGAAAGCCTAGGCATAGACTCGGATACGGACTACGGGGGGAAGCTGGGAGAAATCTCTAAGGGCGAAAGCGAAAGTGAAAGCTAGAACAAACAGACTCGGACGCGGACTGTGGGGAGAGGCCAGGAGAAATGAGGGAGGAATATCATTGGAGGAAAGCTTGGGGAAACATACCGGGTAGAGAAAAATGTTAGGGAAATTGAAGCCGCGGGGGGCAGGCCAAGGCGGAAACGAAAGCCACTTTGGGGTTCTCAAGTTAGCCCGGGAATAGGGGGCGAAAAGTTGAAACCAGAAGCTGAGACGCAAGCCAGGTTGGGATCCGTCTGATTAGCCCGGGGAGCAAAGGACGGGAAGCCAAACCGTGGGGCGGAGACGTACGCTGGGTTGAATTCGCCAGGCTAGCCCGGGGAACTTGGATTGAATGCTAGTGGTGGAGACGCAAGCTACGCTGTGTTACTCGCGGAAGCCGCCGCGTGCAGAGAGAGCACGGGGCGTGAATAGATAGGGAACGCTGGCGTAGGCCGTGGTTCAGACGCGAAAGGGTTAAGCGTGGAGACCGCGGAGCGCGCGAAGCCGAGCCGCGCAAAGCCGGGAAGCTGCGCAGATGAGAGAGGCGCGCGGGCTGAAGCAGCGAGGTGCCGGGAAGCTGCGGGGATAAGAGAAACAGAAGTTTGGAAGTGAAGTAAAAGAGAAATGGGAATGCTGGAAGATAGAAGTGAAATGGGAGAGGTAGGAATGCCCGGAGATAGAGAAATAGAGAAAAATAAGGCCTCCCCTCAACATGCCAATTAGAAGGCTTGGATTCGGTCTGCCTGATTAAGTGAGGCGATGAGCACGATGAGCACCTGCGGCGGCTAGCAGCTTATGCGCCGCAGGTCACCGAAGACAGGCACGAATTAACATCAGTAAAGCTTCCCCACAATACAACCATTAGGAGGCTTGGATTCGGTCTGCCTGATTTAAGGCGGTAAGCGCCAACAAGCAGCTCGACCGGAGTATGAGCTGCAGGTCACCGAAGATAGGCACGAACCAACACTAATAAGTCTCCCCCACAATACGGCAATGAGAAGGCTTGGATTCGGTTTGCCTGATAGGTTTTGTAAACACCTGCAGGCAGTTCTAGCAGAGCAGAGCATGCGCTGCAGGGCACCGAACACAGGCACGCATCAGCGCCTAAAAACCTCCTCACAATGGCGAAGAGAGGACCCGGATTCGGTTTTCCTGATTGATAGGACTTGTAAGAGCCTGTGGCAACTCTAGCAAGTAGAGCAGAGTGTGTGCCGCGGGACACCGAAGACAGGCGCGTATCAACGCCAAAAAATAAAAAGAAAGGGGGATCTGTGGGGAGCAATCCGGACTAGACTAAGTTACTCGAATTAAGACTTATTCTATGCATCTGCTCTCCCACAATGTGGCGTTGGGAGAGAAGTAAACAGCTTCCGCACAGCTGCCTCCAGTTCAACTGATAAACTGTAGGACTTGCTCCTGATTGGAGGAGAGCAGCGTACTCGGCGTGTGGGCAGCCGAGTTAGGATTGGCGGAGAAGGACTATAAAGGAGGAGAGAGACGGCATGCACAGGGAACATCTATGGGGAACATCTAAGGGAACCCGTGCAGCCCCCGAGAGAACCGGCCGGTGGTGTGCCGCTCCCCTGCGGAAGTGGGGAATGCGGCCAGGGGGAACTGCCCTTCCACGGAGGTGGAAGGGATAGTAGCCAACCCGGGAAGAACCAGCAGCAAACCCGGGGAGGGCCGAGCAGACTAAAGAACAGCGCAGGGTTTAGTGTCGCTCCTCCACGAAGAGGGGGAGCGACATGTGGGTCCACTTCTCTTGCTCGTTTGCTTCGATGATTACAGTTTCCTCACTTCCAGTGAAAAACTGAAACGTCAGTTTCATTCACACTAAACCGATAGTGGCTTCTTTCTATGGTGGGTCTGGATAATTTTCCAATTGTTTGGGAGTAAAAAGAGGCAAGATGGTTGAAACTGTCTCCTCTGGATTTCCTGTGGAAAGGAATTTCCTCTAGGTCACCTTTTTTTTTTTTTTTTTTTTTTTTTTTTTTTTTTTTGACAGGTAGAGTTAGTGAGACAGAGAGATAGAGAGAGAGAAAGGTCTTCCTTCCGTTGGTTCACTCCCCTAATGGCCGCTACGGCCAGAGCTGTGCCGATCCGAAGCCAGGAGCCAGGTGCTTCCTCCTGGTCTCCCATGGGGTGCAGGGCCCAAGCACTTGGGCCATCCTCCACTGCACTCCCTGGCCACAGCAGAGAGCTGGCCTGGAAGAGGGGCAACCGGGACTGAATCCGGCGCCCCGACCAGGACTAGAACCCGGTGTGCTGGCGCCGCAGGCAGAGGATTAGCCTAGTGAGCCGCGGCGCCGGCCTCTAGGTCATCATTTATACTTGGTTCTTTGAGTTGAACAAGGAGGCCCTGTGTTGTCTGAGAGACTCTCTGCCTTCATGGGCACATCTCATGTTTCCCTTTCAGAGAATTCCCAGGCCACTGCCTGTCATGGGTGATGCAGGCCAACAGAGAGCAGGGGGTGCTCCCAGGGATCCTTCTGGAAGGGTGTGCGGGGTGTGAACGCGGCTCTGGCTGTGAGGGCCAGGGACTCACTGGCAGCGATTGCCCCACACGCTCACATCGATTTACTGTGAGCTCTCCTGAATTAAAATGTTTCTCCAGCGTCTTCTGTGATTTTCAGTCATAAAGAATTTAGTGTATTTAGTGCATGGTTTTGATTTCAGAACTAAAGAGGCCCTTATTTGTCTCACCTCACTCTCTTCTCCTTACTGGCTTTAAACCTATGACGGGTTTCTTTGCAGTTTAGCATCCCGATTTCATCCCTGTATCTCGCCCACAGTGTTTTTCCTGGTTTATTTTCCATGTACGTCAAAATCACCAAGTAAAACAGAGAAGGAGTTTGGGACTCTCACTGATCTGTCCTCAGTTTCTCATCAAACATTAATGATGTGGCTGGCGCCGTGGCTCACTAGGCTAATCCTCCACCTGTGGCGCTGCCAGCACCCCCGGTTCTAGTCCCGGTCCGGGTGCCGGATTCTGTCCCAGTTGCCCCTCTTTCAGTCCAGCTCTCTGCTGTGGCCAGGGAGTGCAGTGGAGGATGGCCCAAGTGCTTGGGCCTTGCACCCACATGGGAGACCAGGAGAAACCTGGCTCCTGGCTTTGGATTAGCGCGGTGCACCAGCCACAGCAGCCATTGGGGGTTGAACCAATGGAAAAGGAAGACCTTTCTCTCTGTCTCTCTCTCTCTCACTGTCCACTCTGCCTATCAAAAAAATAAAATAAAATAAAACAAACATTAATGATGTAAAGAGACCAAACTAATTAAGTGAATTGATTGTATATTCTTGATGCATCAGCCATGAGTGTGACCTTGACCCACTGCTGAGTGCCCTGGCCCCAAAATACTTCCTCCTAATCCTTCTATTTTTGAATACCTGTCCTAATAAAAAAGTAAAAAGGAACCCAAAACACAATACTTTGTTCAGAATCATGTCACTAATTCTTGAAATTCCTAACAATGGTTTAACTAAAGGCATTGTGCTCATCTTCTGTGGTCTTATTGTCTGGTGATGATTTATCGACAATATGTGAGCCCTCTCAGGATGGGACTCGTGTTTCTATTTGCAAGCACAGCACCTAGGACAGCTCCCAGCCCACTGTGTGCATTCTAGAACTGCTCCTCACAAGGCTGAATGAGTCTCAGTTCTGCTGCTGGCCATGGGGACTCCTTGGCAGTAGACTTTATTTGGGCTGTCATTTTCTCAGTAGTCCAAGGATTGGCCTCAATTCCTTAAATTCTTTTCAAGCTGCAAATCTCTGACGCTGAAAGTGTAGGAAAGGAAGACCCAAATAACAGAGGGAATAAGAGCAATACTGATAGTTGAGAGCTTGAAAGACTATGGAAAAAATAGGGGATCCAAGAGACAAAAGTAATTCCAGTTCACTCCGCAGTGATAATTGGGATGGCTGGGAAGAAATGTTTTGCAAGCATGTTTATCTGATAAAGGGACTGATCCAAGTGAATGCCAATGTGTATGTCAGGATCACATAGGAAAATCTGGGGCTTGTCCTGCAAGTGATGGAGACTAGACCATGATATATAGATACAATCAAGCAAAACATTAAAAAAGAAATTGGAAGGTTTACTGAGAGTTGATAAAAAAAGAAAAGGAAAAGTCCTGCTAAAATTAAAGGACAGAGATGGAGGGAGATGCAGAGAGCAGTGTCCCAAAAGAACACAAAGAAAAAAATAGACTCAAAGAATTGTTTTGAAGGAAACAAACATTTTGGAGCCTACACCTCAAGGGAAGAAATTGAAGTTTAGCTTGGCCACACCTTCCAGCTGCTCTTCAGCCCACAGGTTGGTGTGACTTCTATCGCTACCCTACAAAGAACTGTCAATTCGTTTTTTTTTTTTTTTTAACTGCCATGTTATGGGCCCACAGGACAGAAAGTTCCAAATTGAATTAGAAAAGCATTAAATGATATTTCAACTTTTGCAATTATAAGAACAAAAATATGCTAATTATTTCAAGTAGCTTTGCACTGGATTATTCTCACGGCAGGACGAAAGCGTGACATAGGGCTTCATAAAGTACCGTCCATTTCCAGGGACGCGTTTGTTCCTTCCCTCAATCACCAATGTCTCATGGCCTTGTAGACCAGAACAGCTCTTTTAAAGAAGAAATAAAACCCTTTTCTTCGACAAACAGCACCATGGATGTGCTACCTGGGACGCTGGAGCATAAGCTGGTGTTCACTCTGGCGCGTTAGCCTTGGCTGATCCAGATCTACCAGCACAGGACTTAGGTGACTGAGACATTTTCGAAGGAAAATTAGTCTGGGAAAAGAATCTGGTAAAATACGTTTCAAATACACGTAGTGAATAGTGTAGCGTTTGTTCTGTTTGTTTGCCAGATTACAGGGATCAGCAGAGGTTCTTGTGGGAGAACACTCCCAGCATTTCTTTCCTTTGTCTTCAGAAAGGGACAAAGTGTAACCACAGAACTTTTAGGGCAAGAGGAGAGAAAGATGGTGTGTGTTGTGTAAGGCCTCTTTTGTACATGGTATGAACCGCAATATGGGGAACACGCCAATAGTGGGAAAATTGCTCAAAATGCTGGGTCTGCATGAAAGCTCGCTGTATCAAAGCGAGTATCTAAAGGACACATTTTCAAAAGGAAAAAAAAAATGCCAGCAAAGAGCACTGCGGACAAATCAACATGAAAACAGCGGCTGATCTAATCGTGGCTCCAGCAACAAATGTTAAGCATGCTCCCTTCAGCTCAGCTGGCCTATTATACCTCTGAATACCTCGCCTGACAATAACTCCCCTCCCTCCCTCCAATTTCAGAAGTGTCAGACAGGAGACACCGTGCCAGCAAAAAAAAAAAAAGTCCCCCATCCCTTGTTAGCTAAGTGCGGTGTTTTGTTCCGTGGTTACATGTCTGCACAAGCCGCTGCCGTGTCAGTCATAATTACCACCTGTTCGCTCGCTCCCTTCAGGTTCCATCACCTCTGCGGCGTTCAGCAGCCAGCGGCAGGAAGCAGTGTCGATTGCCCAGGAGCGGTGCCTGTCAGGCTCCGGGTTTCAGATCATAATTGCAGCCTGTGCACAGAGAGTCCTGGCCTCTCCCCTCCTCTGCCCCTCCTGAACCCGGCAGGAGAACCCCCGGCTGCATGCTCCGACACCAACACACGTTCTTCTGGCCGAGGAAGTCACAAGCACCTCCAATGTCATTTTCCTGCCAGGAGAGGGATCAGAACCCTCACACCAACATGTCATTTTGTGGGGGAAATTCAGTGTCTAAAATGGTGCAAGGCATAGCTCCTTGCCCCTGCCAGTGTGTGCTCAGTGCCGCACTGTTTGCTTTGGCTTTTAATGGCATCATTCTCTGGAGGTTTGGGTTACAGACTTCCATAAAAACAATGTTGGAGTTGTATATTTGCATCTTTCTCCACTCATTCTAATATCATGGAGGACAAACCGTGGAGAGCACCGGCTACATTAATTGAGCACTTGGTACATGGCGGACAGTGTTTCCAACACGTGACGTTAAGTATGTAATTTAATCCTCACAAGTCCTCTATGAGGTAGGTATTGTGATTCCCTTTAGGGGATGAAAGTATCCAGGCACCGAATGTTAAGTTCTGCCAGTTCTCCCTCAATGGTGCCATTATCTTTTCTTGCCTCCAAAGCTTGGCACATGGGATGCCCATGAAGCTAGTCTCCTCAGCAAGGTAACGTCTGCATATTCGAGAACATCTCAAATATCTGCTTGGGTAATTCTTCCCAACCTCCTTCCCAAGTAAGGACTTATTTCTTACAGTGAGATAGCTCTTATCCATGATACTGTAATTATTGGTATGGAGTCTGTTACTTCCTGTGGCTGGGACTATATATCCCACAATAAATACTTCCCTGAGCCAACTGTCTTCTGACTCAGGACCAGTTTCACACTTATATAACCATATAGCAAGACAAAGAGTGTTGTGGTGTTTTTTCCTTTAAATTTGCCAAAACCTTGGGTCTTTCACTTAATGTGGTAGTCACCAAGTAACAGCATAACAGCAGCAAGTGTTGGCTATGCATGTGATACTCTTTTTTTTTTTTTTTTTTGACAGGCAGAGTGGACAATGAGAGAGACAGAGAGAAAGGTCTTCCTTTTTCCGTTGGTTCACCTCCACCACCCCCGCAATGGCCGCTGTGACCAGCTCGCTGCGGCCGGCGCACCGCGCTGATCCGAAGAAGATCCAGATGCTTCTCCTGGTCTCCCATGGGGTGCAGGGCCCAAGCACTTGGACCATCCTCCACTGCCCTCCTGGGTCACAGCAGAGAGCTGGCCTGGAAGAGGAGCAACCGGGACAGAATCCAGCGCCCTGACCGGGACTAGAACCTGGGGTGCTGGCGCCGCAGGCAGAGGATTAGCCTATTGAGCCATGGAGCCGGACATGTGATACTCTTCAGAAGAGAATACTGCGTAGAATCCTGCAACTTCAGATCTATGTAAACGGAATTGGTAAGTTCCATTCCAAACTATCATGTTTCTATTGTGGAACTTGTCGGCATTCAGCATTGGCGTGATTTTATCTTCCAGTCATCTTGGGCATGGACTGGATCCCATTGAAGGGGCCAGTGGTCCCCAAAGCTGCTCTTCATAGGAAACACCCAGAAAACTCTGAAAACAAACAAACAAAGAAACAAACAATTCCAGGTTTCCTCGTATTGCACCACTGACCTTTTGGATCAGAAAGTTTGGATGTGAGGCCAAGGAATTTGCATTTTTCAAATTGCTGTGGTTAGTTTTGATCCCCAGCCTGGTTGGGAAACGATGTCATGGGCCCGGAAGAGCTTTTATAAAATGCCAGTGCCCTGGATCCCATTCCTGCCAATGACATCTGAATCGTAAACCTGTGGAGGAGGACGCGGGCGTCGGCATTCTTTGAAAAGCAGCCCAGATGACACAGCCAGGTCAGTGGCTTAGGAAAGCACGAATTGAAGACACTGAGAAGTCATCTTACGTAGCAAAGATAATGTATTGTTCATGCGGACCAAGGCATGCCTCAGAATACCGTGTCTTCAAGTTGCTCTGAAATGAAATTCTGTGAAATTTTCTGTGAAAATTGAGAAATATTGCCTACTTCCTACTCCCATCTTTGGAACTTACATGCATCAAACCCATTAGCATCTCTGAGAATCCCTGTGGCCAAGAAACTGCTGACTTGATTTAATCCAATAGCTTCCCATGGAAGGCATCTTTAATTTTCATAGCGTCAGCCAGCCTCCTATCCAGCTCCAGAAATGACAGTGCGAGGTAGAAGTCCTGGACCCATATCCAGTGCTGCCACGTGGCTGAGGCTTCTCTCAGTTGTGTGCTAGGAATGGAGAGATTTAGGTCTCCGAATCTCAATGCTGATGCTTCAGTTTAAAATGATGGAGCGATCTGAGAAGAGTTGATAGAGATGGGCCTCCACTGAAGTGAATGAGTCAGGGTGTTTGACCCTGTATTCTGTCATGTTATCATTTACACAGAAACTTCTTTCTCTCCACCTTCAGCAGAACAAAAATATTTGGCCTTGGCATAGGGACCATGTTGAATTTGGAACTGTTCATTGACTTGTTCCAGTCATTGAAATGTGGGTAGAAGCGACACACATCAAACCCACACAGATGCCTACCATGTGCTTGCATGGTTTAGCTCTGTCTCCTTGCACCCCTTCAGCCAGGACCTCCGGGACCAGAAGACACGTGGAGCCTAGAGCAGCCACACCCAGGTGAGCCACATCAGTGCTCATGTAATGTGAGCAAGAAATAAACACTTTGCCATTGTAAACAAGGAAGATTTTGGTGTTGTTTGTTACAACTAAATGTAATAAGCTTTACTTGGCTCCTGATTCAAAGAAGCCAGACAATTCCTCCCCCCTCCACCCCAAATTAAGGCATAAACAGGGAATTTTGTGCACTGATGTTAAGAAATTGGTGACATTTTTACAAGATGCAATAGAAGTCTCTCATCTGTGTTGAAACAAGCATGCTTATCTTTGGTGATCCACATGGAGACTTCTGCACAGAGTGTTATGTGACGTGGGGACATGAAAGTGAACAGACTTATACATGAAGTAAGAATGTCCGGAACTGATCATTGCTAGAGCCAGCTGAAGGGCAATGGGTGGTTCCTGCTATTCTTCTGCCTTTGCACTCAAATGTATTTGGGATTTTCTACAGTAAAGAAGCCATATTCCCAACAAGCACTCTCTATAGATTGACAACTGGTAGAGTCACATGTTTGGATCATTACAATCCTCTCCTTATTTTATAGGAACAAATCTTGCCATGAAAGTCCAGGCCAGCAAGACCCAAGCATGTCCACCATGTAATTATCACCACTGCTTATCTCAGTGGAAACTGGCACAGATTTGGAGTTGGAACACTAAGAAAGAGCAATGAAGATGTAGAGAACTCAAAAGATAATTATCCTTTTTGAATATTGACACACTTACATGTGTTTTTCCAGACGTAGGTTTTGTGTAGGCGAAAGATATTTGATTATAAAAGATCCGGTTTCTCCGAATTTTTTAGAGGTAAAAACTTCATTAATTAACATCAAGGAAAATGGAGCATCTGCTACTTTTTCGTCAACAGATTTTAATAATATTGAACACTGCTAATTGGATAGAACTGAAATATAGCTCTTTGTGTGTTAAATTAAGATGGTTTCTTCTGCTATTTTTTTCCCCAAGTTTTATTCAAACCCTGGCAACTCTCAGAGTTTTATTCAATCACTTGGTTAAAGGGATTTTGAATACTTGCAGGTAAAAGGATTCATGCCAAAAGAATTCCATCATTATTACTGCAGTGATAGCTGTCATGACCTGGAAGGAGAGGAAAAGCAATGAACTTGTTAATCTTCTGGCTGAAGAGTTTCCTGTACTCCTCTAAGGTCAGGAGATGAAGGGGGGGCATTTAATACACTTGGGGAGAAACTCTGAGTGCAACATTTGTTAAAGGCCAAGTGGAATATTTGCTGGAGTAGATGTGATAGGCCCAGGAGACATTCTAGACAATTCTGTGTGCCTTTGAATATGCACTCTTCTTACCAGGAGACGGTGAATTCACCATGAATAGCAGGAGGTAAAATTGGGCCCAATTTAGCCCCAGCTCTGGCTAATGAATCGACATTCGAGTCCCCGTTATGTGAATTGGAATCTAGTCTGATGTACACGAGGAAGCAGAAGAGCCCAGTGGAAAGAAAGATGAAAATGGAGTCAGGTCACTTGAGGTTCAAATTGGACTTTGCTATTTTATAATGGGGTGGCTTTGGGCAAATTGATTCAAAAAGCACCAGCTCAGCAGAAGTTGAGCCCCAGCTTCTTCATTTGTATAATGGTGATGAAAAGTCTGCCTGTGTTGAATGGTAGTGAGGGAAAATTATCTAACAATTGTCATGCTCTCTTCTTCTTCAGCCTTCTCCTTGTAATATCAGAGAAAAGCTTGTGGGTCGTCCTGGTTGTCAAGCATTGCCATTCCCACGACATCCTTCCATGTGCTCTTGGTGTCAGTCCCAGCCATGACAGGAGTCCACGTCATATGCTGGGTCAGGCCAGGGCTCCTGCAGGAAAAGTTCTGATCAATGGAAGTTTATTTTTGAGAAATTGGAGCTGAAACTGTGAATCAGCCTAAGGACATTGTGAAAGCCATCACCCTGAGTAACATAATCTTCCTGCAGTCCACTTACAGATAGTGGACTAGGGAGGGAAGCATCATCCTGATCCAGTACAGCAGCTTGAAGGGCCAGTTCTCCCAGGAAAAATGATTCAAAGCAACCGCCTACAGTCATGCAAGTTGTGCACTGCATAACTCCAGAGGGTGCAATCGGTTAGAATGCTATTGCTACATATTTGCACGGCACAATCCACAACCCCTCTCTGACTTTTAAATCCACTGCTTTCTCTTTCTGCTTCTCTTTGTTGATTATTCATAAATGATAGGTGTATAGATTTATGAAGTACAAAGTGGTGTGATGGTTTTTGATGACAGCATGGAATGGTTAACTTAATGATGAGCATATTCATCACCTCAAATATTAAGCTTATATTGCAGTCAGAATATTTGCAACTTATTCTGTTAGCAAATCTTAAATGCAGGCTTCAATTTGGAGCTGTTATTTACTATGCCATGCAACTGATCTAAAAAAAAGTAGAATAAGGATAAGGCACATTCCTCCCATGGAACTGGGGCTTTGTACCCTCTGACTGTTATCCCTGGGCCTCTCAATGCTGCATCTTCCCAAGGCTCCCTTCCCGTGTGCATATCCCAGGGCACGTGCCTCTCGTCTTTACCAGGTGCTCCCTCAGCCAGTCACCTCCAAGCCTCTTTCCTACTATGGAAGCCAGAGCTTCCTTCCTCTGGCTGACGGCATCCCCTCAGAAATCCCAGCAGTGAGGAACTCACTTGAGTGCTGTGTTTGGCTTAGCAAGCAGACTCCAGGCTATTGTCAGGGCCACTGCGCATCCTGCTTTATGACCTTGATAGGATACATCCCTCAGGATTGTGCCCTTGACTTTCTCCCCCAGGGATCTGCTGCTCAATCTCACATACACAGCTCAAGGCCCAAACCCCACTTTCCCAAAACAGGCAGAATGGGTCACACTCTTGCATACATAGGTCATAATAGTCTGCTACCCATTCCTTAACGAATTCCACCCATTCTAAAACATTACTCATTCACAGGGACTCTACAGTTTTCTTTTTTTACTTTAAACACAAAAGTTTTTGAGTTACAGATTTGCCATAAAGTCTTTATTTTTCTAATTTTTTTTCTTTAAAATATGGTCCATCTCTCTCTCTCTCTCTCTCTTGCTCTCTCTCTCTCTCTCTCTCTCACACACACACAAACACACACACACACACACATTGAAATACCCTCCATGTGTCCTAGCCTCTAGGCTAGAAAATTATCAAAACATCACTGTTTTGTTTATTCAGTTTTACTTGGCCCTTGAATCCGCATCTTTATTTCATGAGTTGCAGAAAATAGCACAATGTTAGCATTCTGATATAAATCAGACACAACGTTATGCAAGATCCTGATACGTTTGGAGTGCCTATGTGGTTTGGTATGATGAGCCATAGAGTTGCAAAAATAGCTATGTTGTATCCCTAGGCTTTATGGGTTCCCCACCTTCCATAGGAAGTGCAATCTATGGAAGCTTGCGACTTGTCTCTTCATCAGTGTGCTATGCCACCCAGGACGTCCTCGTTTTGTGTTACAATTCAGGACCCTGACATGGAAGCTGAAAGATGATGTTGAGAATATGGGGGCTACTTAATGATAAGCAACAGGATTACCATTAAGTAGCACTTGCAGCTAACAAAACACTGTTGCATGTAGCTCCTCTTTGACCCCACAATAATATACCTCCTCTCCCTTTCATCTACACCACGCCTGTGGGGCATCAGCTGGGTACCAGAACCTGTGATACCCATGCATGGAACAATTTCTACTGGGCCTCAAGTAGTTCAAGTGGAAGAGACAAACAGGAAGAGTCAACAATTCCAGCCCAGTGTGATAAGTTTGATGTTAGAAGTTTAAAAGCTGGGTTTCTAGAGAAAGTTTGACTCAATTGGGCTTCAGCTCAGTGGATAGGAATCGGAGGCACTATTTAATTAATCAGTACCAACCTCGGTGTCTAAAACGAGGCAGAACAGAACCATGGAAAGAGTGATGAAATTGGAGTCAAGTAGGTTGAGACTTGAATCTGAACTTCACTTATTCAACAAGTTACCTTGGGATAGGAATGGGCAAGGGCCATGGTGATGTGTGGTGGCTGATGAATCATGAAGGGAGAGAAAGAGTGGGTCAGCAGAGGAAATGGTGGAAAAGCCTTCCAGACACTCCCTGGCTCCAAGGCACTGAGGCAGGGAAGCAGAATGCGATGTGCCTGCATAGCAGAGGGCTTGCCTGGTGGAGTGGGATGAAGGTGGATGAAGGACACTGATAGCCACACTCAGAGATCTGGATACACCACTTCGGGATCCCAGCAGGCACAACCATCACTGGTACACTTCCTCCATGAACTGGAAAGAATTAGGGCGAGGAGGCAGGCAGCCAGCCAGGAAGCTGCAGGAGCGGCTGTGGTACGAAACACTGAGCAGCTGAACCACGTTTAACACTGGTGATGAGTACAGAAAAGAAGGAACTGGTCAAGAAGAACTGAGTGTTGCTGCCAGCAGCTGATATGAGTTATACCAGCATGGCATACACTTTACACAAACAGACGGTCCCTGACTCACGATGGTTTGACTTAGGAGTTTTCAATTTTATGATGGCGTGAAAGCCATATGCATCAGTGGAAGCCAGACTTCTAATTATGGATTTTGCTCCTTTCCTGGGCCAGTACTCTGTGGTCTGACGCTGGATAGCGGCAGTGCACACAGCTCCTAGTCAACCCCGTGGTCACGAGAGGAAACCACTGACGCTCTACAGAGTGCTGTGTTGCCAGCATTTTTTTGGATATTGTGTTTTGTGTTTTCACATCCCATCATGTCTACAAAATGCCCATCTGTGTGTGTACATAAAATATTCAACACTTTATTATAAAATAGGTTTGTGCGAGATGATTTTGCCCAACTGTAGGCTAATGTAAGTGTTCTGAGCACATTTAAGGTTGGCTAAGCTAAGTTGTAATGTTTCATAGGTTGGGAATCTTAAGCACATTTTCAGCAACAATAAAATTCAACTTCTGATGGGTTTATCAGGATGTACCCCTGTCATAACTGAAGGAACATCTGTATATCTGATTTCATCCTCAAAGTAGGATAGGTATCGACTGACACAGGTGCACATGTTCACTTAGTCTATAAAATACTGTGTGTGAGTCAGGGGAGCAGGCCCTGAGACAGGCCATGTGGTTCTGATAAGATGACAGCTTAGTAAATAAGACCCTACTCCTGGACTGGTGTTGTGGCACAGTAAGTGGAGCTGCCATGTGCAACACTGGAATTCCCATAAAGGCGCCAGTTCGTGTCCCGGCTGCTCCACTTCCAACCCAACTCCCTGCTAACGACCTGGAAAAAGAAGATGGCCAAAGTGTTTACTCTACCCCACCCCCTTGGGAAACCCAGATGAAGCCCCTGGCTCCTGGCTTCAGCCTGGTGAAGTTCTGGCCAGTGTGGCCATCTAGCAGATGAAAGATTCTCTCTCTCTCTCTCTCTCTCTCTCTCTCTCTCTCTCTCCCTTTCTTCCCCACCCCTTCCCTGTAATTCTGACTTTCAAATAAATAAATACATCTCAAAACATAAATCTTATGAAAAACCGTACTCCTTTACTGTGCCAGGTCAAACAGCCCAGCACATGGGGTGCGTAGGTGTCTCCTGCTTCTCTGGCTAGGAGCCATTGGGTAGTGCAAACCCTGCACTGGGTATGACAATCTGTCAGATGAGTACTTTAAGACCCAGAAGTGTTTATTAATTAGTTTGTTCAAGCACACGGCTGGTGAGGGAAAAGCCAGGAGCTGTATCAAGGTCATCTAACTTGAGTCTATGTTTGTAATGCATGTGGTTGACATCATTAAACTTATTTTTGCAGATTAAAAAAAAAAACTTAAGCTCCAAGGGTTTGAAACAATTTGCCCATTACCGGAAATCAAGAGTGGTGGAGAGGGAAATGAAACTCAAGAAATCTGTCTCCAAGTCTCACTTAATTTCCTTAAATCAAATTAATCTGAGTATTTTTAAGTGGCAAAATTATAACAGAAGCAACGAAATGGTGGGTTAGTAATTTGGGAGTTGAACACAGAAGATCTGATTTAAAATTATGGACCATGTGTCTCAGAATATGATTTTGAAGCAACTGAATTGTTATCAAATTTCTTATGGTCAGATTTTGAACCCTGAAGAAATGCCTAGCTTGCAAACTGGGTATTTGTTTTCCTCGTTGGCATACTGACTATCATTACCTATAAAACAGAGGGCAATTTTGGATTATTACCAGAGTTATACAAAAATACACTTGGGTACAATAAGGATGGTAATATTTGTGAAAATGACCCTTATCTCATGGAGATTTCCAATTGCCCGTGCTTCGTAATTGTTTATTCAGAGGCTCATTTCTAGAATCCCTTGTGACTGTTTGGAGGTGTGTTCACAGCTACACATCGCGAACTCACGCATCTTTTCATGCACAAAGTAACAATGATGGTCCTAAAATGTCTGCCATCCAAGAATCCTTATCTTCCCTCCATAGAAGAGCTGATAATTCATTTTCTCCCACTACCTCTGTGAAGCAAACGGTTTTCCTACGTTCATTTTTTTGATGGCACTCAGATATGGAGTCATGGTTAGCCACACACTGCTGAATGATGTTAACATGCTGGGCAGTCATGGCAATGCCCACATGCCCCTGGGCGTGTAGAAGAGACGAATACATATGGGTGCTCTTCCGGACGTTGATCAGGACCGTGTGGGGTAGGATTATGGTGACCCTGCAAAGGCTCAGGAAACCGGAGTTCATCCACTCATCCACTCAAATGCTTTCTAAAGTCTCCTGAAACCTCTTTGCATTTTATTTAAAAGGCAGAGACATAACTTCCATCCACTGGTTCACTCCCCTAAATGCCGGCAGTAACCAGGGCTGGGCCAGGCCAAAACCAAGAGCCTGGAAATCCATTTGATTCCACCATGGGGATGTCAGGGGTTTGAGTGCTTGAACCATCATGTGCTGGTTCCTGGAGGTGCTTATTAGCGGGAAGCCGAGTCTCTAGGACTGGAACCAGACACTCTGATATGGGACAAAAGTGTCCAAAGCAGCAACTTAGCTACTGGGCCACATGCTCACCCCTAATAAATGCTTTTTGAGATTCTACTCCTTGCAGTGAACTGTTTAAGTTGCTGAGCATAGAGCTGCCGACAAAAGGCACAAGCACCTTGGTCCCCAGGCAGCTGATGTGCTGTTCACGTGCTGTGCTGGTCCAGCAAAGCTGCTACAAGGAAGCACCACAGACAGGGCTGGAAGTCCATGGCAAAGACGATAGCAGATTTGGTTTCTCCTGTGCCTCTCTCCCTGCCTGCGTCCACCCAAGATCTTCAAGTGTGTGTGCTCATCCCGTGTCCCTTTACGTGTCCACATCGTCTCTTCTTATAAGGACACCAGTCAGATCAGATTAAGACCTATCCTGGTGCACTCATTTTAATTTAATCACCTCTGTAAAGTGCTTTTATCCAAATATAGGCACCGTCCGAGCGATGGGGATGTAGGGCTTCAACATAAGGATTTCCTGAGGGGACATAATTCAGCTCCTAACTCCTGCCTGGGGCTACTCAGTGCATGGTCCAGTCACCTTTGATCTCTGCTTTTTCTGGTTTGTCATCAGCACCTGCCTCTGAGGACCAGATCAAGATCAGAAATAGTTCTGTTAGAGGGCAGGGGGCACGTGTGTTTGGTGTGTGCTGTGTTACGTGCTGCTGACAACGATACAGTTGAACAAAGGCTACGCTTGTACTGAAGGGGCCTGAAACAGTTTAGCTAATTGCTCTGTCAAAGCTGTGCTTCCTGCAACTTTCCAATCCATCCCTCTGATCTCACCACTCAGTCCTTCTTCTGCTGTCA
The DNA here is from genome assembly GCF_051225735.1 of Oryctolagus cuniculus. Taxonomy (NCBI): domain Eukaryota; kingdom Metazoa; phylum Chordata; class Mammalia; order Lagomorpha; family Leporidae; genus Oryctolagus; species Oryctolagus cuniculus. Next base: position 11,597,974 of record NC_142871.1, read on the forward strand.
ACTCTTGAGCAATTTGTTTTCTTCTCTATCTCTTTGGATGATTTCAAATTCATACCATCAGAAAGTAGCAGCTTCAAGTATTGTTTTAAACTGGGGCTTCTCTCTTTTTTGACATCAAGATGTTTTGCTCTGGTAGCTTCAAATATTTTTCCCTCAACACCCAGCTCCGTAATGTTCACCAGCAGTTTAGCATTTCAGATGCATTAATAATAATATACTTTGCATTTATCTTTTATAAAAAAACTAGTTTTAACTGTGCATTTTTCCCATTATGCTGTTATAAATAAGGCTATTAACTGAATCGTATTGTAGTATTGTTTTTTTTTTTTAAAGTCTTAAGAAGTCCCACTGCTTTTTTAGTACTTCTTCTAAGCACAGGCAGATCTGTGCTACAGAAATTTCCATTCTGTGCTCTCCATATACCGACTGCGAGATAAATAAAAGACCGCTTTTGCATTTGGTAACCTTGAAGTTTTCAGAGTACTTTCACCTCCAAAGCTGAGTAAGTGACTGGTTTTCAAGTGACTGAAGGAGAACAGAGGAGAGGGTGCTGGTGGGAGTTAGCCCAGCTTCTACATAAAATAAGAATAGGACTTGAGATGTATTCAAAACCCAAAAGAAGTCAGCAGAAGTGCGGAAAGAAAAAAATCAGAAGGGAATAATTTTATGATTTAAGATGCACATAATGTAACATTTCAATTTTGTAATGTGAACAGAACCTCTTAATTTTCTAATGTATTCAGTAGCTGCATGGAAGGAGTACAGATGACTTCACATGTGTCCCTGCCTGCCCCACCAGTACCAGGTCTGCAGGCAGGCAGCCGGCTCCAGGCTGCAACAGAACCACTATCTCCATTGTTTAAATTTAAGAGATAGAGACAGCGAGGTAGAGATAGAGATGAGAGAGAGACAGACAGAGAGGGGGGAGAGGAAGAGAACGAGAACGAGAATGAATGCTTCCATTTGTTGGCTTACTTCCCAAAGACTTACAGAGGATAGGGTTGGGTTGGGGCTAGAGCCAGGAGCCGGGAAGGAGCTCAATCCAAGTTTCTCACACGGGTAGCAAGAATCCAGTTACTTGAGCCATCACTTCTGCCTCCCAGTGTCTGCATCATCAGGGCTGGAACCAGGAGCCAGACCTGGGAACACAAGCCAGGCACTTCCATGTGGTATGCGGGCGTCATAACCACTAGGCTAAACCCTGGCTCCTGAGAATCACGATTTAATAGAAAATAACTGCATACCTTCTTCATTCATGAGCGGAAAGATACTTGAAATACAAAAGGCAATAATTCCTGTAAGTGAATGCTCGCCTGTTAGCTAAATTTGTTGCAATAGCAATAATTTTAAGAAGTCCTTGGTTCTGTTTTAATACAAATGAAAACCGTGTGCAGAACATGCAGTGCTGTATTTCTCCTATAAATATGCGCTTTCTTCTTCAACCTAGCTGGTTCCAGACTTGGAGTTTTCAGGTCAAATAATTCTGTGGTGCCCTATTTTTCATAGGATGAGAAAATTCATGTTAGCTACACACAGTGACCTTTTGCTGCCTAAATATGAAGCAGGGAGTAGTGTAGCTTTCTGAACCAAGTGAGGCCAAAGTGTTAGGGAACAAGCAGAGGGAGAAAACTTTTAGTGTAACAGGCCAGTCGATATGTTAGACTTCGTGCGTCACTTGAGCCATGTCTTGAGTTACCTCTTACAATGTGGGAGAGTATACTTGTGTTCTTGTGTTCCTTCCAACACGCCACCAAAATTTGAGCTGCACATAGTTTTTTTTTTTTTTTTTTTTTTTTTTACAGGCAGAGTGGACAGTTAGAGAGAGAGACAGAGAGAAAGGTCTTCCTTTGCAGTTGGTTCACCCTCCAATGGCCGCCACGGCCAGCGCGCTGCGGCCGGTGCACCGCGCTGATCCAAAGGCAGGAGCCAGGTACTTCTCCTGGTCTCCCATGGGGTGCAGGGCCCAAGCACTTGGGCCATCCTCCACTGCACTCCCGGGCCACAGCAGATAGCTGGCCTGGAAGAGGGGCAACCGGGACAGAATCCGGCGCCCCGACCAGGACTAGAACCCGGTGTGCCGGCGCCACTAGGTGGAGGATTAGCCTATTGAACCGTGGCGCCAGCCCATAGTTTTTCATATGTAACAAAATACTACTCTTCTTTTGACCCTTTTTTTTAGTTTATTTCAACCATTTGTCATAAAAACATATGCCCAGCTTATGGACTATACAACAAACAGGGCTGTGCCTTCTTCTGTGTTGACCCTTGAGACAAGCTTGTGTGGCATGTCATTTCTGTCATTGAGAGATAGGTGATGATATTCCCTGGAATTGATGAATCAAGGTTGTGATTCTCTCTTAAATACTGACATCACAGAACTATCTAGATAATTAGACTGGCCTTGGTAGTCTGCTACACACAACTGAAATCTGCAAAAACAGCTTTGTTCTCGTAGGTTCTTGTCCTATTTGCTCTGGGTGGCATCTTAGTATGTTTGTGTCACTACAATACCACGGAGTGGGTAATTCATAAAGAAAAGAAATGTATTGGCTTATGATTCCAGAGATTGAAAAGTCAAAGACATGGAGCAGGTGCCTGCCTGGTTTCTAATGAAGACCTTCCTGGGCATCATGGCATAGTACAGGAGAGAGAGAGAGAGAGAGAACCAATCTCATTTTTATAATAACTCCACTCCAGCAGTAAGGCATTAGTCCATTTGTAAGGGTAGTGACCTTAGCAGTGCTTCTAGGTCTCACCTCTCAGGAGTGATTCACCGGGGATTCCGTTTATAACACATGAACTTTGGGTGACACATTCCAACCAGAGCAGGCAGGGCTGTGATGGAGACAGGATTTCTTAAATGGTCCCTTCTGCCATCTTCCTCTCCTCTCCCCTCTTCACATGCTTGGTCCCAATACTTCCTGACATTGAAGCAGGGGAGACACAGGGCCGCAGGGATCCAGGAACTGAAGAGAGGGAAAAGCCAGACCAGCTCAGCAGACCCACTTACTCAGATGGGAGCACATGAAAAGCAAGTCGGGAGTCCCGACCCCGGGTGTTGTGGAGTCAGACTTGGATATGGGGCTGTGAGAAGCTGTGCAGAGGAGAAACGAGGGGAGAGGGAAGGAATTTGAGTGGTGTTGCTGTGCACTATGAATCGGCTCCCTTTTGATGTTCCTCTAGAAACGTAAGTAAAGATTAGAGTTAGCTTTTAAAGTTTACTTTTTAGATGCTGGCTGTGTGTCTTTGTTACGATTCCATACAGAGACCAGGCCATGTGGGGCTTCAGAATAATTAGTTAGAGCTGTCTAAAACATCCCAGAAAGCAATCCCATCGTATGCACAAAGCAGCATATTTCATTTTTACTTACTCTTCTCTGGATAACTTAGAATTACTAAGTGTTTCATGGACTTTGACAAACAGTGCACAACACTCACAGAGGCTAACATTGCCCAAAAATAGGTTAATTAGCATTGTAGCTTTGGGCTTTGATGGCAAGGAGTGTTCGCTTTTCTGACGGAGAAGGTCTGAGCCTTTGTTTTGGCTCATGAGTAAAAGAGTTCAATGGTCCTAGTTGGAATCCTCATTTGAGTAATGTGTTCTCTGATAGATCTTAAAAGAGCATTAAGAAAATAATTAATCTTGAAAGGCAAATGTCATTTTATAAATTAAGAAGTATCTATTTATGTGTATAGACTCAGAAGAATTATAACATGGTTCTAAGTCAAAGACAGTTTACCATCCACATAGTTCAGATAAAATGAAAAGGCAGAAAAGAAAGTATTTTAAGAATGAGGGCAACAGAGCATTCTGGGTCATAAATGTACATATCGGCACATTCAAAAGATGCCATACAATGTTTAGAGAGGCTAGCAAGCTTCCATCTGAAACTTGATTTGAAAGGCAGAAAAACAGAAATCTATTGCATGAATGAATGAATGAATGAATTGCGATAGCTCCTCTTCACTTTGTCTTGAACTGGAACCAGGGTTAGGATTCACCCTGAAAATCTGAGAAACTTTTAAAAAAAAACTCATAGAAAATGCATGTTATGAAAAAATATATGTATTTCATTTTTTAACCCCCAAGCAAACCCCCAAGTCTTTTAATTCCATTGTTTCACAAACTCTTTGAAGTTTACCGAATTTCACTTTCTCAGAGATGGAGTTTGTTTCTTATCGGTTTCCTGACTGACTGATCCCTTCCACATTCTACTGAACTCCAGTAGAATCATCGCGCAGAGACAACTCTTTGGAATACAAGTACATTTCAAAATGATTTAATAACTCCAGGACAACATCCAAAGGAATGAACTTGGTTTACTTGTTCTTGTAAACCTCAGGCAGAAATCAAAATATCACTAAGACTCTCACCAATAAGAACAGTGTTTTCAATAATCAAACACTATGCAAATACATAAAACTTGGCTCCCCAATTTTTTGTTTATGGCTTACCATTTTAGGAGTAAAGAGAATTTTGGTGGAGATGGTCTAAAAATGAGATTTGCTCTGCCCAGTCCAGACACTGGCGATATCGCTGCAGGTACAATTGTCTATAATAGTAAAACCAAGCTTATATGTAACTCAGATAAACCTAACCAGACAGTATGAAATATTCTTATTTACCCTTTGAGTATGCTGAGGTCTCAATTATAAATTGTGTTAGGCAAATACGTCTTCTTCTATGGGGAAAGACACCACAGAAGGCTGGCAATGTATTGAACATGTAATTCATAGTCTACAAAATTTTAAATACATGTCATGATATTCCCTTCCTTTCTCCCTATGTTCTTAGAATTGTATCTACAAATAACATTGAATCTATTGAAAACTAATTAAAAAAACTTTTTTTAAAAAAGAACATTCCACCACAGTCTCAAAGCAAAAAAAAGTACATGTCAAGTCTTGAAATTTCTGTTCTCATGCATCTGAATGTTTTCTCTATTGTATTTTCCCTAGCTCCCCAACTGCTAGGCACAGATGGATAGCTTCCAGTCATAGACCCAGGATTCAAATTTCCACCACGTGACTGGATTTTCAGCTAGTCCTTGTGTCAACAGACTTGGTGACTCAGGAGCTGGGATTGTCCTTGATGTTCCTGTAGACTGAATCCTCAGTTGAGCTGCCAAATTGGACTTTCATTTAGTTCCCTTGGTGATCTTTGCAGATCTTGGAGGCCAGATCTTTTTTTTTTTTTTTTTTTTTTTTTTTTTTTTTTTTTTTTTTTTTTTTTACAGGCAGAGTGGACAGTGAGAGAGAGAGAGACAGGGAGAAAGGTCTTCCTTTGCCGTTGGTTCACCCTCCAATGGCCGCCGCGGCCGGCGCGCTGCGGCCGGCGCACCGCACTGATCCGATGGCAGGAGCCAGGAGCCAGGTGCTTTTCCTGGTCTCCCATGGGGTGCAGGGCCCAAGCACCTGGGCCATCCTCCACTGCACTCCCTGGCCACAGCAGAGGGCTGGAGGCCAGATCTTAATTTAGGCTCTGCTTCATGGGACTCTGATTCTTGTGAGAAGTTGGTAGAGTACCACCATTCAATACTGAAAAAAAAAGTCAATCTAAAATTCTATATTATACCCAGAAAAATATTTTCCAGAAAAAAAAGCAAACCAGAAACTTTGTCACACATGCAAAAGCTGAAAGAGTTTATCATTAAAATAACAATGAAAAATATCAAGAGTCAGTAGGTACTGAGTAACAGATAAGAGAAACAAGTTCAGTGTTTTATTGCACAGTAGGGTACCTATATATAATTATGATGTACTGCACCTCTCAAAAAAGCGAGAAAAATGCATTTTGAATGTTTTCACCATGAAGAAATGTTAAATGTTTAAGATAGATGAACACTATACAATGTATAATATATATATATAATATAATATATTGTGACATTACATGGTGCCTCATAAGTATGTGTGATTTTTATTTGTCAATTAAAGTAAAATAATAATAAAAATGCCAAAAGTAGTTATCCATTCAGAAGACTGATACCAGATGGATACATAGATCAATACAAAGAAACAAAGAACACCAAGAATATAAACTACATAGTTAAAAATATTTAAGAAAATTTTCCTTATTTAAACCTCCTTTAAATATCATTGAAAGTTTAAAAAAATAAGTGCAATGTCTATAGAAACCAAATGTTCAACACTAGCGTAAGAGCTGGGATGGAAGAAACAGAAGTCTTAACAATTTCATATTAAACCCTGATAGATATAATAACATTTGAGATAGATTTTGATGAGTTAAAAATGTATACAATGAACACTATAACCATCACTAACATAACAAAATACACATAGCTAATATGACAATAAAGTTGATGAAATAAAATTATAAAAATAAAAAGAACAAAACAGATGGAACAAATACAAAACAAATAGCAAGACAATGGACTTCAGCATACTGAAAAATCATTTTACAGGTTCATGGCTTAAATATCACACAGTTAGTATCAGATTGGATATAAAAAGCAATGGACAAACATCTCTTGCTTTCAACAAACACTTGGTAGATACAAAAGTAGATTAAAGTAAAAGGATAGAAAATTTTAAAAAATTATAAACACAATATAATAAGGGAAATCTGGAGTGGCTATACTCTTATTATCATCAAAGAAAGTGTATTTCCAAGAAAAGACTGTTGCCAGAGAATAAGATCACTTTATAACATAAAGGGGTTGATTTAGTAAAGGATATAAGATGTTAGATGAACATTAACCCAATAATAGAACTTCACAACATAGGAGTCCAAAATCAACAGTACTACAAGAAAAAATAGACAAACTCATAACTAGAGTTTAAGATTTCAATATCCCTTGTCAATAATTGATAGAACAAACAAAGAGAAAATCAGTAAGGACCTGCAAGTCTTCAATATCATTATCAACCAACTCTGTCAAACTAATATTTCTAGAACTGCACCAGTAGCAACATTATATTCATATTTCAAGTGTTGAAAGAGTATTTATCCAGACAGATCATATTCGGGGTCAAAGTGCAACACATTTAAAAGGATGCAAATAATACAAATTAGACTTTTTGACCATAATTGGTTTAAATTAGAAATAAGCAGCAGTAGATATCTGGAACAGCCTCAAATATTTGGAAACTCCACAACCTATTTCTAAATAATCCATGGATCAAAGAAGAAATGAGAAATGAAATCATTCTGATCTGAAGAAAATGAGAACCTAAGATGTTAATATTTGTGGATGTAAAGTTGTGTTTATAGAAAATGTATTGTGTCAGATGCCTCCATCAAAAAAGAAGAAAGTCCTCAAATCAGTAACCAGCTTCCATTGTAGAGATGAAAGAAAGAAGAATATGATGGTTTGTTTTAGGTGTCGACTTGGTGAGATTGAAAGATACCGAGATAACTGCACTTCAGGATAGGGCTGGGAGGATGTTTCTGCAGGGGGTTTGCAGATGAGACAGTGAAGTGAGTGGGGAATTTCCATTCTCAATGAGGAGAGATGCTGTCCAATTCTCTAGGGGCCCAGAGGAAAGCTGATTTTCCTCTTTCTCTTCTGCAGCCTGGAAACTCTTGTTTCCCAGCCCTCAGACAGAATTCTAGGCTTTCTGGTCTGTGGATTCCAGGGGTTAAACCAGAAACTCCCCAAGTTTTTGTGTCTTCAACCTTAAACTGAGAAATATGTCATTGACATCCCTGGTTTTATGGCTTTCAGACTTGGTCTGAGCCAGCTCTCAGTGCTCACAGTATCCCTGAGTTTCCAGGTTACTAATGGCCTGTCGTGGGACTTCTCAGCCACTGTAATCCTTGGAGCTAATTTTTCCAATAACGATGCTAAAATTCATATGGAAACACAAGAGACCATGAATAGCTAAAGCATTCTCACACAACAAAAACAAAATTGGATTCATCACAATACCAGATTTCAAGACATACTATAGGGCAGTTATAATTAAAACAGCCTGGTACTGGCAAAAAGTATACTTGCAGATAAATGGAACAAAATAGAAATTCCAGAAATCAATCCACACATCTACAACCAACTGAACTTCGACAAAGGAGCTAAAATGAAGCCCTGGAGCAAGGACAGTCTTTTCGACAAATTATACTGGGAAACCTGGACCTCCACATGCAAATGTATAAAACAAGACTCCTACCTTACACCTTACACAAAATCCACTCAAAATGGATTAAGGACCTAAATCTACAACCTGATACCATCAAATTATTGGAGAACAAATTATTGGGGAAACTCTGAAAGACATTGACATAGACAAAAGCTTCTTAGAATAGACCCCAGAAGCACAGGTAATCAAGACAAAATTGACAAATGGGATTACACCAAGCTGAGAAGCTTCTGCACTGCAAGGGGAACACTCAGCAAAGTGCAGAGGCAACCAACAGAATGGGAGAAGATATTTGCAAAGTATGTAACTGATAAAGGATTAATATCTGGAATCTATAGAGTTCAAGAAACTCAATAATGAAACAAATAATCCAGTTGAGAAATGGGCTAAGGACTTAAAGAGGCATTTTTCAAAAGAGGTAATTCAAATAGCCAATAGACACATAAAAAATTGTTCAGTATAACTAGCCATCAGGGAAATGAAAATCAAAACCATGATGAGGTTTCACCTCACCTCAGTCAGAATGACTCTTGGACAGAAATCAGCAAACAAATGCTGGAGAGGATGTGGGGGAAAAGGTACCCTCATCCACTGTTGATGGGAATGTAAACTGGTGTAGCCACTGTGGAAGACAATATGGAAATACCTCAGAAATCTGAAAACAGATCTACCATATGACCCAGCAATCCCATTCTTGGGAATTTTCTCTAATGAAATGAAATCAGCATATGAAAGAGTGATCTATACTCCCACGTTTATTGCATCTCAATTCATAATAGGTGAGATATGAAATCAACCCAGATGTCCATCAACTGAAGACTAGACAAAGAAATTATGGCATATATACACTATGGAATACTATTTGGCAGTAAAGAAAAAAATTTATTTTGCAACAAAATGGATGTAACTGGAAACCATTATTCTTAGTGAAATAAGCTAGTCCCCAAACCACAAATACCATATGTTTTCCCCCAAACTGTGGTGTCTAATAGAGTACCTAAAAGGTAATATATAAAAGTGAAATTGACATTTTGAGATTCTACTGTTGAGAAACAGTACTATTTATTGAATTCTTCACTTAGTGTAGGGTTAATCTTCTGAGTATGAATTTAACAGAAAATAGATCTTTGTAAAAATTAAGAGTGGGAATAGGAGAGGGAGTAGGTAGGGTATGTGGGCTGGAGGGGGTAAGATGGGAAGTATCACTATATTTCTGAATCTGGAAATGCGTGAAATTTGTATACCTTAAATAAAATTTAAAAAAAATAAAGAACCAACTTGTAAATTTAAAAAAAATGACTGAAATATATGTATTAGGAGGAAAAAACTCATCTTGACTGCCTATCTGCCTGTCAGTCTATCTATAATTTAGATATCTATCTATCTATCATCTATCTATCTATCTATCTATCTATCTATCATATATCTGTATCTACCATCCATCCATCCATCCGTCTATTCGATTGATCCCATCTCTCTGGAGGTACAATGACAGCATTCAGAAGGACTAGCACTATCAAGGTGATGTGCATATGCAGGAACTGAAACTCCCATGAAATGCTGGAGAAAAGATCAAATGGTAAAATCACTTCCATTGCTGAGAACCTTGAGTGCACACTTACAATATGATCCAACCGTTCTACTCCAAGGTATTTACTAAAGAGCAAAAGAAGCGTACGTCCACAGATAGACCCGTACAGGAATGTTCATTGCAGCTTTCTTTATAAACAATCAAGACCATAAACTGCGAAGAGAAGAATAAACAAACTGTGGCATAGTCGTGTAATGGAATGTTATTCCACAATAAAAACAATGAATTATTGATAAACACAACATAGATGGATGTCAAAATAAATATGCAGAATACAAAAAGGAAAAAAAGAGCACATAGTTTATGACTCCTTTTCTATGAAATTCTAGAAAGGCTCTACTAATCTTCAGTGGCAGGAAGTTGTTCAGTGCATTCCTGGTGACACAGGGAAAGCAGAGAGAAGGAAGGGATGAACAGGGGACACGAATGACTTTGGGGATAATGGATCTGTTCTCTTTCCTTATTAGGCTGGTGGCCTCATGGTTGGAAACATTTATCACAATGTGTAAGATTTTACACTATAAAAATGCATAGCTCATTATTTGTGAATTGATCCTAACCCCAACCCCCAAAATGGTACACACTATTTCTACAATATCCACTATAATATAAAAATTTACATTTATCAAAACTTAGAGTACCAAGAGTCAGTGTTAGGAGCTGGAAATAGAAATAAATCAAACTTGACTTTTGCCTTCACTGAGCCTCAGTCTTAGAAAAAAACACAGAGGAACAATTTCTATGTAGTGCTTGCAAGTCTGTAAAATAGTGATGGTACACTGTCAGTTCATTTGAGAATTAGTATTTTTCATTTTTCTTCAAATGTATCAATTTTGTTTCAAATCCTTATTTTAAATGATGTCCTTGTGAGCAATAGTGGAAGCAGCTTCCACTCATATTGTTTCTGTGCATGGTTCATGAGGTGAGGTCCCCAGTTCCGGTATTCAGGAAGAGAAGAAAGTCATGGACTCAATTAGGGGTAGACTGGAACCTGAAGTGGTCTCTCACCACATCCAGGCCTGCACTTCGGAAATGGAGGTGTCCCTCACTGTGAAAGTAAACACAGTCCAAGCCAGCAGCTGAGTAGGCTGGACCTCCAGGTCAAATAGAAGCCGCCTTGTAAGAGCTCCATGTTCTGTTCCCAGCTCTGTTCTGACCTTGCAAGACTTAAAGGCAAGATGCTTGCAACTCCTTTTTGGCCTTCTAAATTGTGAAAGATATAGCTTGGGAAACAGGCAGGAAATTCTAGGGATATTAAGATTAGCTATATTGATGCAATGCCATCACTCTCATGCATATAATATATACATATACACGGATATGCATATACACGCTTACCTCTGTGTGTGTATATAGCATGCATCATATGTGTAGTTACACATTCAGTGTTTTGTAGAAACTGTGCTATGAAGAGTGGTGACCTCTAGTGAGCACAGCCAATGTGCAGGGTTCTGTGCTGACTGCTTATCTAATTGTGTGCTGACGCAACTCTATGAATTGGTGGTATTATTCCCATGTCATAGATAAGGGAAACGAGGAAGGCTAAGTGATGTGTCCAAGATGAGATGTTAGTGGGAAGTGGAACCAGCTCCAACCTGCAAAGCCTGTGCTCTTCACATGTGCTGTTTCCCACAAGGCAGTTCAGTAAGATGAAAATAAAAAGCAACACTGAAAAGAAATATATAAATAGTAAATTACCAGAACATATTTAAATAGCCATTTAAAGAATTTTAAAAACATGGCAATGTTAACCAAATGGAAAATCCCTTGAGATAAATAACTGCTCAAATCATGTTTTAAAGATTTTAATCTCATCTGTGTAGGACTCTCTTTAATTTGCACTTAGTATACACACTCCTAAAATATATGCCAACAACATGCAATGTTTACTGACTTCAATTTACAAAATATATGTTTATATATACATACATAAAGAATCCGAATAGCCTTGTGGCTCAGAGACAAGCTGCTGGATAAAAGTGGAGGGACTGTGACAGAGGAAAGGAAAAACAGGAGAGAGAGATTCTGAAAGAGATGGAGAGGGCAAAACACAGAGGAGCCCAAAGCCGAGGGAAAGATATGCAAATGCTCATTGACTCTGTAATGAAAAATCTCCTTATTAAACTGTGCTTTATCTGGGAACCGTCTTCCTTTTAGGAACATATCCAAGCAGAGATAAAGGCGTCTTACTATACTCATTAAACTGTGCATGGTTTGATGCAATCAGACTTGTATAATTTGCATATGGAGCAGTTTAATCTAGCTCATCCTGCCTTGCACCTATTGTTAATCATGCCTAGGCTTCTCCCCTACCTTCCCCCTCCTCCACCACTAACCCTTTGATTCAAGCAGATAAATGAATAGACATAAGGACATCAACATCTTTGTGAGTGATCATCAGCCTTGTACATTCAGAATATCCCTTGGTTTGCTGATTATGTCTTCACTGACATCCCATATGTTTGTTATAGTGGCCGTCTTTGCTGATTTAGAAAAGGCTCCATACAGACATATCAAGATGACAGAAAATCATTATTAACACATATCATGGGCTGACGTCTCTGTTCGTCTTTTGCCATAATAATAATAATGTGGGTAGTCTCGCTTTATTTATTGGATGGGGACTGCTTTAAAAAAAATGGCTCTGAGCCAGTAGGCAAGCTTTCACTGTATAAGGAGGCTTTTTAGAATATGTACAAACTTCGTCCTTACACCTTGCTGTTAAATAATATGCGGTTGTAAGAGGAGCTGCAATTTGATATTCAATGTGTTGGTCTCTGATGAGTGTGAGAAGAGTAATCTGAAGCTTTTGCTTTGGTCAGACATATTGATTCCCTTCATTTGTATTAAGGGAAAAGAACCTGGGAAGTAAGAAAATGGAAGCCGTCTAAGGTTTCTCCTATTTCCTCTCAATCGTGACTACATTCCCCAAATGTGCTGTATCCTTTCCTCACTGTTAGCATCACCCACATTCTCCCAGTTTTGTAGATAGAGAAGAAATAAAGGGAAGAAGATGATAGACCTGTTTCCTGAAGTGGAATTGCTTCCTCAGCAATGGTGGATCCCAGTTGAAGGTTCCATGAAAAAGCCTCAGTGGTACCCTGCCAACCATGGGGTGGGCTTTGTGCTGCTGCATGAAGGGGGGAAGTAATGCTCTCAAGATGCATGGGAGGAAGGGGTGGATCTGAAACGCCAAGAAGTGTCAGGAAGACATTTGAAATGTTTAGCTTAATGCAGACAGGACTCTGTGTAGTTCTCTGTGTATACACAGGCTGTTATGTTGGGTTGGATGTTGGGTAAACACACGCTCAAATGGTTAGTTAATAGAACACCAGAATTTCGCTTGTCTAATTATGACATTATGCCAGTTGACCACTGCTACCCATTGCCCTCTATCCTCTCCTCTCCCCAGCCTTTGATAATCTCCATCCCAGTCTCAATTTCAGTTGAAATCAGCTTTGTTATATTCTGTGTGTGCGTGAGATCATGGAGTATTTGTCTATCTAAGTCCACCTTATTTCACTTAACAGAATATTCTCCAGACTTATTTATGTTGTCCCAAATGACAGAATCTCATCCATTCTATGGCTGCATAGTATTTCATTTTGTATATATATATATACATATATATGTATATATATGCCATATTTTCTTTATCCATTAATCTAACAGTGACTATAATTAGCAATGATTTCAAATAACTGGAAGGAAGAGTTTTAGTTTTTCCACACTAAAAATGGTTAATGTTTAAGGAAAAGTATTTGCAGATTACCCTGACTTGATCATTACACAATGTACACATGAATTTACCTCATTAAAATGCACAATTATTATGTGTCAATAAAGCAGAAAGAGAATCATGGTCAGCAGGGGTGATAGTAAGCACCCTGGGCTTTGAAGCGGTAGAAAGCACTTGAAGAGGGGAGAGAAAAATCAGAAAAATAATTCTCAGTTTTGGGATATAGTAAGTTCAGAAGAAGTCCTTGGCTTTAGCCCATAAGGAAATCTGAAGGGCAGGGGAGACAAAATAGAGGAAGAAGGAAGTCTTCCTGGGGGAGACATGGAGATTATCTTTCTCTTTTTCTTCAGTGTGGACAATCTTGGTGTCACTTCCTATGGTTACCTCTCACTGTTACTGAATACAGAGGCTGTAGAGGCAGATCCTTCATGTGTATGTGGTACACCTGGGGTGGGCATAGGCCCTGAGCCCATCCTCCCCAGGATTTGAGTGCAGTCACATTACGCTAAGCACGTTGGGAGGAGAGACCTACACAGTGGTGCTATAGCCCGTCTGTGGTCCAGGTTGACAGGTGCTGAGACTTCCTTGGTTCAACCACTTTTTGGGGTTTTCATTGATTCTAAGCACCCTAGATATTTTTTCTAATTTTTTAAAGATTTATTTTATTTATTTGAAAGACAGTTACAGAGAGAAGTAGAGACAGAGAGAGAGGTCCTCCATCTGCTGGTTCACTCCCCAGATGGCCTCGACGGCCAGAGCTGTGCTGATCTGAAGCCAGGAGCCAGGAGCTTCTTCCAGGTCTCCCAAAAGGGTGAAGGGGGCCAAGGACTTGGGCCATCTTCTACTGCTTTCCCAGGCCATAGCAGAGAGCCAGATGGGAAGAGGAGCAGCCGGGATTAGAACTGGCACCCATATGGGATGCTGGCACTTTAGGCCGGGGTGCTAACCCACTGTGCCACAGTGCTGGCCCCTCTGAGCATCCTAGATACTGCTTTAAAAGAAATCCCTCCCCCAACATAGCCAGAGGGTGCCTGGTACCTGATTCTAAAGTCTGTGCATCTTTCCTTTCTCTAGCTAACAAGAGCCTTTCACTTACATTATAATTTAGTGAAATGATCTGCTCAATTCTTTGCTATACCCATACACATCCTACCCATTGGTCAGGTTCAAGGTCAAATTCCTTCCTGAAGATTTTCCTAAGTACTCTGGTCTGTTTGACTTTCTGGTACCAGAGTTTACCATACCTCTTGTGGGGCCCACACCATGGAACATCAACATGCCTCGCATGCTTCCCAATGCACACTGACCCACTACTCACTTAATGCTATTTATTATGTGACAAAAGTGTAATAGGTGGTCCTGACAGTGGGAAATATGAACTTTGGCATGTGATGTGTGTTTTCAGAGAGGAACTAGGAGTGCTATGGGAAAGGTGATGAGAATGCTAACCTCATCTGGGACCACAGGGGGGCTCATGAGGATGTGAGATCTTTAAAATGTATCAGAGTATTGTATGCATATTGGACTTTTCTAAAACAGGTCTCTATAACTGCCATCAGATTCCCTAAGTGACCCATGAACCCCAAAATGTTGAGAGCCATAGCATTAGGTGTCCATGCATCTATGTCTTCCTAACTGCTGAGATCCCTTTGAGTTAAGGAACTAAGTCTTAGAACTGTCTTCTGTTGTCCAGGTGACAACATCAGCCATGCAAAACGCATAGTAGGCCCTCAGGAAATTATTACCCATGACTGAGACTCAGAAGTGGAACATTTGGTTCAGAATGTAGGTCAAGTTTTTCCCTCCAGTCCTATATTTTTCTGAAACTCAAATTTAATCATTATGTATGCAGCTCAAAATCACATTCTCTAGAACTCTATTGCCAGAGATAAAAGCCTGGAAAAGGGAAAGAACATGGTTGAGTTGGATCCTAAGCAGAATCTGAAAGCTGTGTTTTTCGGGGGCTACTGAGCCTCCCCTTGGATGTCAGGCTGTTGTCCAGGTCTGTGATCCTCCCAAGGTGAGGAGCAGGTCCAAGCGTTTTAATTTCAACATTGCCTCTGTCAGTAACCAGCCCTGCTCCTCTGTCTGCCAGCAAGCAGGGAAGAATACAAAATGCCTTTCCTCATTCATAATGATTGCTATCAGACCTCTGGGAGATCTGATTGAAAAACTGAGTCCTTCTGGCCAGACTGGGAATCTGGAAATTAGCTTTTTATAGTTTCAAGAAGGCTCAGAATGAAAGAAGATGTTAGGAGAACAAGTGGCAACCAGGTCAGAATCAATATTTATTGGCTTATTAAAGAAGGGGGATGCTGGGAACAAGGGTCTCTCCACACGTGTGGGCTGGGGAGTACGAGTCTGTATTTGCCAACTGCTGCCTGCCTGTGAATCCCAACTGTTCGGGTTGAGTATTCTCATTTTTCTCATATTTACAATCTTTGAAATTTCTCATTTGGCATACTCCAGGGCGTGCATGTTAGACTCTCAGGCACTAACACAGTGATTATTACACCAGAAAAGAATTCCAGTGTTGTGTCTTCTCTCCCTCTTCACCCCACCCTTCCCCTGCATGTCTTTTCTCTCTTTCAGTACCCATCTCTGTGAGGAACATTTAATCTCCAAAGAAGTCCATTTGCAGAAGTCACAAATGGACTCTTGACTCAGTCTCCCATTCCATCAAGGCACAGAGAGATGCAGGCAATTGAGAGTTCTAATGAGCGTGGATCCACGGAGCACAAGGAGCCCTGGGGACTGTTCCTCTCTGCCGTCCCTACCTTATCATCTCCCCTTCCATTCTCCATGAATCTCCTTCATCCCTGCTCTTACTAGAGGTTTCTCCAGGATCTCTTTGGATCAAAGTTTCTTAGCGCACCTGATTAACTCGTGCCATTCAAACATCCAATACAACTTGTATTGCAAAGCTAGTCTGGATCTGACATTGTGCCATATGCTTTATATAAATCAGTGCATATAACTTTCTCCAAAATCTTGAAAAGAAGGCTCCTTCATTACATCAACAACATAGCTGATTACAATAGCCAACATAGTTGACTCAAAACATTTTCTAAAGATTATTAAGGTGACAAGTGACTTGATAAGAATTTGACATCAGTCTCACCTGGCTTCAAATTTAAGGCCTTTCCACTATGTAAAATTATATAAAACTGTAATTACTTTACATAAAATACTCTATTCCCCCTCAGATCATCACAAATTATAATACTTGAATAAATATTATGGAGGGAGAGCAAAGGGAGAAATTTGGTCATTCAGAAACTTCAAGTGCCTACTAATAGCCAAGAAGTTTTCTAGTTGCTGGGGATAAACCAGTCAACAAAACAAAGATTCAAAATCTCTTCAAAGCTTACATTCCGGTGAGGGAAAGTAAGATAAGAATACATGCCATCTGTCTATCTACTAACATACCGCATACATATGGCATACTGGAAGTTTACTGGTGCTGTGGGCAAGAAGAATTAAAGATGGGTAATGGAGCAAGGGGAGTGGGTGGATTATAATTGTAAATTATCAGTAGAAGTTCATGTAGCCTCACTGAAGGGACATGGAACAGACCCATGAAGAAAACACATGAGGAGCCGGCGCCGTGGCTCAATAGGCTAATCCTCCACCTTGCGGCGCCGGCACACCGGGTTCTAGTCCCGGTTGGGGCGCCGGATTCTGTCCCGGTTGCCCCTCTTTCAGGCCAGCTCTCTGCTATGGCCAGGGAGTGCAGTGGAGGATGGCCCAGGTGCTTGGGCCCTGCACCCCATGGGAGACCAGGAAAAGCACCTGGATCCTGGCTCCTGCCATCGGATCAGCGCGGTGCGCCGGCTGCAGCAGGCGGCCATTGGAGGGTGAACCAACGGCAAAAGGAAGACCTTTCTCTCTCTGTCTCTCTCTCTCACTGTCCACTCTGCCTGTCAAAAAAAAAAAAAAAAAGAAAGAAAACACATGAGGAAATGATGGACAGAGTCCAGGTAAAGACAACAGCTGGTACCAAGCCTGGAGGCAGCAGTGTGCCTGATGTGCTCTAGGGGTGAGAGCCCAGTGTGGCAGGTGTTTGGAGCTGAGTGGGCAGTGGAGAGAGATAGTCGAAGGTGAGATGGTGACTTAATTGTGAAGAGGAAGATTGCATAGTTGCTTAGGGGCTACGGAGAAGATTATGGCTTCTAATCAGAGTAATATGGAAGCTAACTGCAGGATTTTAATCAGGGGAGTGGCCTCATCTTAGTTACTGTGTAATAGAATCACTCAGGTTGCTACATTGACGGTAGTTTGTAGAAAGCAAATATGGAAATGGAAAATCTATCAGAAGGCATTTGCAGTCATTCTGATGAGGGATAATTTAAACCCAGATCTGGGTGGTGATAGTGAAAGTGATAAGGATGGGCTTTATGCTCAATGTGTTTTGAAGGTAAACCCAATGGGATATATAGACTGAGTATATGTGGGGGGAGTAGAGCAAAGAGAAGAGTCAAGGTTCATTCCAAGGCTTTAGACCATAATAAGATAGTGCATGTTTGATGTAGAACATTTGGATTATGAATTTTGGAAGCACTAAATCTATGATTCTACTGGATAACCAAATACTAATAGGCAGTTGAATATCAAGTCTGGGGTTCAGGGGAGATGTATAAGCTGGTGATAAAAAGGGGGATTAACGTGTGTACGATTTTAAAGTAAAGCAATGACATAGATAAGAAATTCAAGGACTGAGCTTGGTGCACACCAAAAATAAGAGTTCAGAATGAGTTGGGGAGATGTGGAGAAACTAGCAAAGCACACTGGGGTATTAGAAAAACCAAGGTAGCTCTGTGTCATGGGAGCTATTATCTTAAGGAGGAGGAGGCAGTACTACAGGATCAAATGAGATGAAAACTGAGAGCTGACAAGTGGGTTTAGGAATATGGAAGTTGTTGGCCTTTACAGGCAGCTGGAGTGGAGTGGAATGCAGTGTTTAGGGGAAAGCCTAATTAGGGTGATCTTAAGAGAGCATGACAGAAGAATTGGATTCAGTTAAGTGTGAACAGCTCCTTCAAGGAGTTTTGCCATAAAGGAGAGCAAAGAACAAACAGATTCCAAGGACAGTAGGGTTTTTGAGGATTTTTTTTTTGTAAGACAATAGAAGAAATAATAGCATGTTTGTGTGCTAATGACAATGACTCATGAAAAAGAAGCAGGTGAGAAATAGAAAATTACTAGAGAAATCCTTCCATGTAGATGAGAGAAGTTGGAATCTGGGAAATGAAGGGATTGGTTTGGGCAAAGGAAGCAGAGCTTAGGGCACTGCTGTTGGTTGATGCCAAGATAATGATGGTGAGAGCTTGTTAAGTTACCCAACTAACAACTTCCATTTTCCACTGGAGTGGGAAGCAAAGCTTGTAGATGATATTGGAGAGGAGGTAAGAAATGTTAGCAATTTGGGGTAATATGAGATGGTTTTCTAGAAAAGTAGGCAGTCAGCGCATGTAGAGTAACTTTCAAGTTGCACTTAGGGCCTGCTTGAGATTAGTGATCATGAATTTGAAATGATAATAGTAAGTGAAAGAATGATATATAAAAAACGAAGCCTGTCAGCATTTTGATCTACTGGTCATCTTTAGATTCAAATCTGGAGAATGTTCTAAAAAATTCTGCAGGCCTTAGTGGTCAGTCACAGTCTTTGTGACTTCCTGTGTCAGCATCACAGAATTTTAAAACTGGAGGGCACTTAGCAAACTTTTGGTTTCATCTTGCTGGTAAGGCAACAAGCCTGGGAAGAAAAGTGATTTGCATACAGTCATCTAATTTGGGCTGATACTAGAGCTGTTACACAAAATTGAGGTTCTTGCCCACTGCTCCTTCTGGCATATCTCAGCTGGTTTCTTGGACTCAAGACACCTGAACAACTTCTCTACTTCGTGAAGTCAAAGTGATTCTTGTGACAAATTTTACAATGTCATTTCATGCCAGGCAAATAGGCCATTCTAATATAAAATTAATTTCACTTGATAGCCAATGCTCTAATAATGAGTGATTTAAATGAAGACACCTTGAGAGAACTAGCCAAGTCATCAGCTTTTAAGATTTCATCACTAATCAGGATGGTAGTGAATAGTTTCAAACTCTTCAAAATCATCTCCCTTCTATACAATGTCATGTTCTAAGGCTACATAGCCAAATTAAGAGTTGTACTTTGACATGTCCAGTGGCCACTCATGTCGTATTGGCAATGTAATTCTAGACCTTCCATTAGGCTGATTATTGTTAAATGTAAAAATAGGAGAATAGCACACTATCTACTATATAATAACTTTAATTCCCCAGTAATGATGGTGCCACTACATGGAAGGTGACAGTATGAGGGAGAAACAATTATGAGGACAAGTGATGAAAAACACTTCTGCTTGCTCTCCCGTAATTATATTGTTCATTTATGTCATCACTGTGAATGGATTAACATTTTCTCTGATGTGTTTTTTCTTCAGTCCATAATGTAGAGATTTTAATTGCCTCAACGAGTTGGGATTTGTGTGGGTTGAAGCCTGGAAGAACGGAGCAATGGGTTGTTCTCGGAATGTGATGGCCAATTATCTGATGAGACTTGACTGCGCTAATGATCACTCTGAAGTGAACCATGGGCAGGTCAACTTGAAAGCAAAGTTTCCTGAAGTGAGCAGCTTAGACACTGAAAGCAGAATGAATAAGCACGATGTGATTGGCCAGTGTAGACCGTTTGGAACACGGGTGATTTGGCCTAAAATGATCCTGGTGGGGCACGGAAGTCAGGAAAGGGGGTGTTCATACTACTACATTCCTTTGGGATGCACATCAGGGATACCCTTGTCAGAACCAACCTGTGTTTCACCTTCATCATGAACCTGCAGTTCTTACCCTGAGGTGTATTTATGAGACATGTGTATACGTGTAGATGTGGGCATCAGTTGGTTTGTGGAGAGACAATAAGATGGAGGAAAAGCAATCATATGAACTGCAGTTATTTGAAGCGATATAACCCATTGGATTATGGGAAATTAGCTAAAGCATGACCATGTTCCAATCCTAAACCTCTGGGATTTTATAAAGATATCACAACAGATCTCTTAAATCCTTGGAAGACATATTTTGAGGACTTATTAATACCACCAGAGTTCCTTGTTGGTCTTTCCTGTCTTATACTATGTGTCTAAGAGAATGGTCAGAAATGTTGACTTTAAAAATGCATGTTGCTCAAATATTCTTAATCTCCAAATTCTTTATCCAATCATATCATCTGTGCAAAATCTGTAGCATAGGTGTCACCATACTCACCATGGGTTCTAGGAAAATATTTGGATGTAATGATGGTACTTGCTGTATATGGAGGATCATGTACTCTTTTGTTTTGCTTTAAAGATTGATTTATTTATTTGAAAGACAGAGTTACAGAGCCAGGAGCTTCCTCTGGGTCTCCACACTTGTGCAGGGGCCCATAGACTTGGGCCATCTTCTGTGGCTTTCACAGGCCATAGCAGATAGCTGGATCAGAAGTGGAGCAGCCAGGACTGAACCAGAGCCCATATGGGATCCAGCATTGCAGGTGGCGGCTTTACCCACTTCATCACAGCGCCAGCCCCTGGGTCATTTACTCTTAATGAACCAATCACGAAGTCAGTGTTAGTAAATAGATAGTGAGCAAGGAAATTGGGCACCATTTCTAATGAGTACCCGTAGAAATGATGATGTGTTCTGTGTTCTTTTGGACCATATGGAACAATTTTATTTATTTATTTATTTGACAGGTAGAGTTATAGACAGTGAAAGAGAGAGAGAGAGAGAGACAGAGAGAAAGGTCTTCCTTCCATTGGTTCACTCCCCAAATGGCCGCTATGGCCGGCGCTGTGCCGATCTGAAGCCAGGAGTCAGGTACTTCCTCCTGGTCTCTCATGCAGGTGCAGGGCCCAAACACTTGGGCCATCCTCCACTGCACTCCCGGGCCACAGCAGAGAGCTGGACTGGAAGAGGAGCAACCGGGACTAGAACTTGGCGCCCATATGGGATGCCGGTGCCTCAGGTCGGGGATTAACTAAGTGAGCCATGGCGCTGGCTACCATATGGAATTATTTAATATATTATGTTATCAGTTAAAATATCTTCTCAAACTTTTTTTAATATTTATTTATTTTATTTGAAAGTCAGAGTACAGACACACACAGAGAGAGACACAGAGATAGATCTTCCATCTGCTGGTTCACTCCCTAAATGGCCACAAAAGTCAGAGCTGGACTGATCCGAAACCAGGACCAGGAACTTCACTTGGGTTCCCCACCGGAGTGTAGGGGCCCAAGCGCTTGGGCCATCTTCTGCTATTTTCCCAGGTGCATTAGCAGGGAGCTGGATCATAAATGGAGTAGTTGGGACTTGAACTGGTGCCCATATGGGATGCTGGTGCTATAGGTTTACCCACTACACCACAGTGCTGCTCCCCCCCCTCACCCCCCCAGTTCTTGATTGGTTTTAATACAAGGGCATTGCAAGCAAGGAGCGAAGATCTTCTTCATGTAAGTTGTCCCTTTTTGTCTTTATATCATGAGTATAAATAAGAAACGTGATGTAAAAGGTTTAGGATTGCTTGATGGCAAAGGAACTCTATAATTTTTTGTTCTGTTCACCTACTCATGACAGTAACTGCTCAGCACGGGGTCTTGTGCTGTGGTGGCTGCAATGGTACATGTGAGTCTTTCCTTGGTGAAAGATGTAGCCATGCTATCTCACGGAAATGATTTTCAACAGCCCTTGTCTCACCTGTTGAGGAGCAGTGTTTTTTTTTCTTCATACTATTTATTGAACTTTTTGCTTAATGCAGGGTTAATTGTATCAATTAATTGTAAAAATTGTGTATAAAGTTACCTGAAAATAGATCTTTGTGAAAAATAAGAATGGGAATAGGAGAGGGAGGAGGAAGGGAGGGAGTGTGGGTGGGAGTGAGGGTAGGGTGGAAAGTATCATTATGTTCCTGAATCTGTATATATTAAACACATGAAATTTGGACACCTTAAATAAAATATTTTTAAGATTCCATTTCCATGAATGTTTCAAAGTGCCTTTCCACTGATCAATTCTCTAGCATTTTAAAATATAAGTTTTATTTTAAATATAAAATAAGGGAAGAGGATTGAAGAAGTACTCAGGTAGCAATGAGACTGATTAGTAGGATAATTTGAATATAAAGTCATCAATTAATCACTAAGTAATTCAAAAGACTTTTTGCTAAGCCACTTTGCTAGGTGTTAGGGATAGACAAAGATAACTAAGACAGGCTTATGCAAGCACAGATCTTACACTCTGGAGAGGAAAGGCAGGCATCATGGGTTTTTTTTTTCATTTATTATTTTATTTGTTTTTTCTTATGTGTATTTTTTGCATATGGTTTTAAAATAATTTTAATACAAGGCAAAAAGTTAGTGTTGTAGAAGGTGTAAAAGGAAAACAAAAACAAGTAAATCCTAAGTTTTGATGGAGCGCCTATAGCCCCATGTAGAACATGGTCCTCCCACCCCGAAACTGCAGTCCACTAACAGCGTTATCTTACTGTTCTCAGGCAGTAGTGGCCCTGCAGCTGGCTTAGTAACAATCTCAGAGAGTGTTCCTACCATATGCTGCTTCTAGCTGGGGTAATCAGAGAAGGCTTTCTTACTAAGGAAACCTGTTTTTCTGACACATGGAATTCGGGTCACCTCCAGTGGCGTGAAAGGAGCAGCAGCCCTGAGGCTCTGGGGCAGCAGAAATGAAAGACCAATCTGGACACCATGTCCAAGATTCCCACAACATCAACTCCCTGAAATGCTGACCTTGGGGACTCCGAATGGGAGTAGGTGCCTTAGGTCCTCTGAGAAAGAACGGGCACGTTCTGCAGTGTCCCCAGCACTGTTCACAGCCGGGTCTCCACAAGCTGTCAAGAAAGGGTCCACGGGGAATGAAAGCAAGTGAGCCGACAGGGGTTGATTGGGTTCAGACTGGAAGAGTCTCAAGTGACAATCTGAAGCTTGTGGCCAGGAATCTGCTGTCCCTTCTGCAGGCCACTTAGGGCTGTCCTCTCGGTTGGTTTTGAGCAGTCTGGTAGACGGTGTTTGAGTTTGGAGAGGTGACGGAATCATGCTTGTCCAAGTCCTAGAAGGCTTAGGGTCACATCTGGAACATCTCACTGGACTCATGAAATGGGTGTTAAAGGGATTCAGCGCCTGTCAGTCCTCTCATGTTTTTTGCAAAGATCTTAGCTGTTTGTTCAGCCAATGACCCTGATCAGTTTCCTTAGCACTTCCGGGATCATCTTCAGAATCACTTTTGCCACAAAGGGTACCCAAGGAATGAGTGAATGCTTGAGCCAGCCCAGGATTTTGTTACAGCCAGCCAGGCAATGGTCAGGACATTCTATCAGCTCCTTTATGTCCTCTGTCTTCATCTCTAGTCCCCCTTCCAGCCCCCTCCTCTGCCTCCATCACTCTCTCCACATAACAGCACACACACAATGCCACAGAACACCCTCCTCCCCACAATACAATGAATGTTGCTGTCAGTTCAGATAAGAGCACCCGCTGGATAGAATGGCAATATTTTCAGTCCTGGCAAACACGATCATAAGTTCAGTTTATTAATATTGCAACAGTTGCACTAAATGAGATCACTTGGCTAACAAAACATTTATCAACAAAACGCTGCCACCTACTGAAGTTTTGCAAACAGCCCAGATGATTGGATAAGATCACAAATTCACTCTGTCACAAGCTTATGGTCTTTTCTGAAATCGTTCTGAAGCAAGAATGATAACCAGCCAAAGCAGACAAGACATCCCTTTCATGCAGTCTGTTTAGAAAGTGTCAGGGTAGATCCCGCAGAGTGGCATCGAGCAGAGGATGAGGTCTGGGGGGCCTTGATGCTTAGTTTATCATGGAATTTGCTAGCAGGGCTTGGGGAATGCTGCATGACCACTGCTGGAGAGGACTGTGTCTGGTAGCAGCACATTCTTTACCACCTGATTTGAAATAGGGAAAAGCCTCTACAAACAACAGGGCTTTTTATTTTTATTCTCTGGAAAATAAATACATGAGTGCATATTTGGCACCAAAAAATTGCATGCAACTTATGATGATGATAATAGCTGTTTTTATAAGTGAATATATAGTTGTGGAAATACGCTTTCATTCAAAGGCTCCTTCAACTGTGGAAACCACTTTAGAAAGGGATAATTAAGTGGCATTGTGTGTATAAAGTTCAGAGTACTTTAGTAAGTAATGTGAGAACTAATTTGTAATGCCAAGGGGGAGTTCAGGGAAATACACAACAATGATGATTTATGTGTGATTTTCTCCTAAAGCTAATAGTCACCCTCCTCTGAAATACATTACGACAATAATGAAACAGGGCTCTAAATGCCCGCTTCCCTCCCCAGCTCAATTTTGCTGCTAGCTGGGGTCAGCCGGAGAAGAAAGCATGTTCCACTCCTATAGAGCTGTGTGCCTCCTTCTCACTTTAGTTTTACATGTGTGGACAAATATCATTTCCTCCACATGGCTGCGAGGTTCTTAAGAGGTAGGCTTGGCTGCTAGGTCAGGAACCATCGAAATGAGCCATTTAAGGAGTTAGTATGTCTGAAATCTGCTTGGCAAGCAAGGCAATTTTCAGTATCTAATATTCTGCACCCCTAGCGTGAGGGAGATTTTAAGGATTGACCCCCCCCACCCCCAGAAATTTCTTTGCTTCCCTGGCAGCCATGAGTATGGAATTATTGACTGAATGGCTTGCCATGGTTGAATGCAGCCTTTCTCATGTATCGGCATTAACAGCAGAGAGCAGAGAGCCTGCCACCCATGCACACTTACGCTGAGGCCAGCCTGGGCTTCTCCTCTGAGTGTCCACGTATCTGCTCTGTCACGTTCCTGAATTCAGACCAACAAGTGAACGTGAAAGAGAAGAAATGGTGAACGGATAATGGGAGATGGGAAATCGGCCTGATATTGGGCCCAGAGTCAGCTAAATACAAAACACCAAAAAATATCGGTTATTAAACACCAAGTATATGTTTAATCCTATGAGACATTTTACCTGTGTCAGTTCTATTTCCTAAACAACCTCATAGGAGTCATTGTACCCATGTGATGGGAAAATAAACCAAGGCCAGGAACGATCATTGATTTGACCAAGTTTATCCAGAGACAAAGAGGCAGAGTGAACCCATTAGTAAGAACATGTCTCAGATTTTTTTTTTCCTATCAGTTTGGGCACAGCCGGCATACTGTCCTCTTGCCTGTGCAGAGAGGGTTAAATCAGGAGCGGAGAATAGAGGAAGTTCTCTCTCTTCTACGCAGGGAAGTGGCACTGCTCTTGCACATGGGAGAACACAGTTCACAGTGTGCTACTAAATGAGATCATGGGTAGGAAGCCCTTGGACCTCCTTAGAAGTAAGTGACTATAAAAAATCCAAGCCATTTGTGTTGCTCTTGTAGGTGATGTGATTTCAAATGGACAGAGAGCACAGTTTGTCTTCTGTTCAAATTGGCATCCCTTCATGCCATTCTGGGAATTAGTTCAGAACTGACTACAGGAAACATAAATCACCTTTGATACCCAGTTCTATTTCCTAGCAGGCCCTTATTTTCCCAGGAGGTTCTTTCTCTGTAGTAGATGAAAGTTTGCCTTCATTTCATGTGATCTCATTTCATTTCCCTCTTCAGTAGATACCAACCTCCGTCCATCATTCTGGGCAAAGCAGGATCCTGTCCCGGGCACTTAAGTTCAAGGTGATCTTCCTGGACCCTCACTTTCCCCATTGAATACCTGCATGGCTCCTATGGTTATCGGAGGAGGGGGGAGGAATGTTCTCCTCCTGGTTGAAAGGAAAAGCACATTCTGAATATGTAACAATAACCTGCATGCAGTGCTCTGATTATAAATATCAAGTGTTATAAAAGCCCCATCAGTGTAGGGATCAAAGGCACGAGGGACTCACTGCTGAAGCAGCAGGTGACCCAGTGCAATCGGAATAAAGGGAAATGCTGAGTAGACATGGGGTCCCATGAAATTCACATTAAAGATCTTTCTCTGATGTATTTTCAGTTGTGCCTTATGAAAGGATTTCACTAAAAGCTAACAATGCAGTCGATTTTGCCATGCTACCTGGTAATTAAAAATAAATTTGAGATTTAATGATCAGTGATAACTTCTATTTTTAGCCAATAAGAAAGTCAATAAGTGTTTGTTATAATAATCACTTTGGGTACTAACAAAAAAGCTAGTGGAAATTCCCATTGATGCCTTGTTTCAGAAAGACGTCCTAGGAAAGCAGAAGGAATGTGGGTTGAAGAAAGGAACTCGGGCAGAGCTGGTGGCCAATTAGTCAATGCAGGACATGTATATGGGCAAAGAATTCTTTTTGAGAGTAAGTAATTCAGGCTTTATCTGCATTGGCCACTCAGACCGAACACTTCCAACTACGGTCTCCTACAGTAAAAGTTTGGGGGACCCAGCCAGCACTGGCAATGCTTTCCTCCACTTTTTAAAAGATATTAACTTTGTTACTTAAAAATAAATGTCTCTTCCCAGAAAGCAAAATTCACTAAGGAGGGCCCCTGTGTTGGTCCTGATCCAAGGGTGTCACTGCATGAAATTGACTCTGAGAACAGTAATGCATCAACAATACTGGAGTGAAAAGAATTCAACGCAAAATTCAAGAATTCAATGCAATCAATCAATAAGCAGAATCCTGAAAATGCTTGGTTTTGTTTCAATTAGTAAGATCATATGTGCTACAATTTAGTATTCATTTCATAATATACATATTATTTTTAGTCACGTTGTTGTTAAATGCCAGAATATCATAGTAATAGTATCTATTACTTTTTCAGTCACATTGTTCCTAATGTAAATACCAGCTACTACTACATAAACATTCTTATGCTGGCAAAATCTTCATTTGTTGGGGCCAGCACTGTGGCGTAGCAGATAAAGCCACTACCTGCCATGCCGGTATCCCATATGGGGGCTGGTTTAGGTCCCGGCTGCTCCACTTCCAAACCAGCTGTCTTCTATGGCCTGGGAAAGCAGTGGAGGATGGCCCAAATCCTTTGGCCCCTGCACCCATGTGGAAGACCCAGAGGAAGCTCTTGGCTCCTGGCTTTGGATCGGTGTAGCTCCAGCCACTGTGGCCAACTGGGGAGTGAACCAGCAAATGGCAGACCTCTCTCTCTTCCTCTCCTTCTCTCTCTGTGTAACTCTGACTTTCAAGTAAATAAATAAATCTTTAAAAATCTTCATTTGTTGCTATTGAAAATTGCTATTCTCTTTCTTACCAGTGAGAGTTGGGTAAATGAGTGAGGAGAACCCTCAGGTCCACCTGCTGGTTCTCAGCCCCATTCCTTGCCCTTCCTGCTTGCTTGGGACTGCAGGTCTCCCCTTCTGGCTGTGGGGGAGGGTTGGTCAATAGAGCATGATGGAGGACCTGTGAGTGGAGTGGAAGAGAAGCCAGGTGTCTGTTTCTTTCTGCTTAGGATGCTGCCTCCAGCAGCACTCTGCTTGCTGTGAGCTCTGGATGTTGCTGGCCAGCCTCACCCTCTGTGGGCAGCCTCCTGTAGCCCTCTGACTTCGGGATGGGTACCAGGTGTTTATGGCTGTGAGTGCTCCAGTCGCCTCACTGCCCCCTGTTTGACTTTGCACTTCACCTGTCATTGATGTCATTCGTTCCTGTGTTCAGTTCCCTGTGGTTGACACACCTGGAATGTATTCCCTCCCACAGGCTAGACAATTGACTGATACAGCATCACATTACGCTGCTAATCCAACTTCACCCCCTGACGGTTGCTTTTAGGTATCAGTTTGAGCTAAGGCATACCCCAGAACTGCTGAGCCGTGACTTCGGGGGAGATCTGTGAGGAGTTTCCAGAGGTCTGCAGGTGACCTGGAGGACAGAGTGGGGAAGATCTGCTCTCAGGGTGGGTTGGGCAGCCCAGGTCAAACAAAAAAGAAGAGAAAAGAACTTTGGGCCGGGACACTCTTCTCCTGCCCGTGGACATCAGAATTTCAAGTTCCCTGGACTTGCGACTCCAGGACTTACAGTAGTAGCCCCTGGGCTCTCCGATCGTCAGCCTCAGGAGAGTTACGTCACCCGCATCCCTGGTTCTGAGGCCTTCAGACTTGGATTGAGCTACACTCTGGGCATCCCAAGGTCTCCAGCCTGCAGCCTGTCATGAGCCCGTCATCCAGTCAATACCCCTCGTAAATCCCCTCGCATCTTCCCTCTCTCTCTCTCTCTCTCTCTCTCTCTCTGCATGCATCCGTCCTTCCATCCATCCTCATCATCTTCTATATCTATCTGTCTACCTAATCTGTCATCTACCTCCCTCTAGCCATCCTATGGGTTCTCTCTGCAGAACCCTGACTAATACACCATCCTCGCGTCCGTGAAGTTACTGTGACCTGACCTTCCACTTGAAACGGTGTGGGGATTGTTGTTCTTTTGTTCCCATTATTGTTGTAGTTTTTGTTCCACTGCAGCCTCCCTTTATTTCCCCACAGGAATGCGTTTCCTCTGGTAGGAGGAAGAAGTCCAGAGAAGTTCTTAACGGTCCTGCATCTAAAACATTGCACATTTTTGAGCCCTGAAAGTCTTCAAAGATCCCAGACTCCCTGTCTTGCAAACTCAAGTCCACACAAAGGCCTTGTGTGGTTCTTTGCCCTTCTGTTCTTTGACGGTGTCTTTCCCCACGGAGTGCAACCTGTGCAGCCAGCACACTTCTCCGTCTCAGAACAAGGGAGGGCTGAGAGCGCTTGCTGGCCAGGCACACGTGTGAGTGATCAGAAGTAGAAAGACAGCCAACGCTTCCTGCTTGTGCTTTGATAGGTGAGCTTTCCAGAGAGCCAGACCACAGGAAACCCGTGGACGAGCCATGGGGCTAAAGACTGGTCCTTGAATTGCTAAGGAAAGTAGACCCCAGATGAGCATAAGTGATACCTGTCAGGCAGGGATCATGTGGGACCAAGGCCCGCCATCAGCTTTAGTGGCCAGTGTGTCACCGGAAGATCCACACTGGTTTGAAAATAATAGTCATAATATGTAAATGTTGCCTATGGGCATATATTGAATTATATATGTCATATTACAAGAAGCATATAAATAAATACACATTTCTAAAGCTTTCTACATAGGCTGGCGCCACGGCTCACTAGGTTAATCCTCTGCCTGTGGCGCCAGCACTCCAGTTCTAGTCCTGGTCGGGGCGCCGGATTCTGTCCCGGTTGTCCCTCTTCAAGGCCAGCTCTTTGTTGTGGCCCGGGAGTGCAGTGGAGGATGGCCCAAGTGCTTGGGCCCTGCACCCGCATGGGAGACCAGGAGAAGCACTTGGCTCCTGGCTTCAGATCAGTGTGGTGTGCTGGCCACAGCAGCCATTGTGAGGTGAACCAACGGCGAAGGAAGACCTTTCTCTCTGTCTGTCTCTCTCTCTCACTGTCCACTCTGCCTGTCAAAATAAAATAAAATAATAAATAATAAATAAAGCTTTCTACTTGATTCTTTCTCTTTTGCATAATGGCATCAGCCAAGATGTGATGTTTTGGGGGAGACACTGAGGTTTCTGATGTAGTGTTTCCTTATACTGAAGACAGAGGCTTTTAGGGTGGGTCCTTGACCTGGTTAGCCTGAGGGTGTCTCTAGGGGTGGGAGCCAGCACATATCCTGAGGCTTCAGTTTCCTAGGAATGAGCTTCGCAGCCAGATGGACGGGATCCTAAATAAATTCCACCCTTTGCTATCTGTGTGATCATGGGTAAGTTTTTCTACTTCCCTAATTTTCACCTTGTCTTGCTGAAAAGGTAGTAATTCTCTCATAGCATCCGTGGAACAGTAAACCATAGAAGTCACCCAAATCACTGTGTCCTGATTCAGGCACAAACTTAGTGTTCAACACCAGCTGTGGTTGCGAGTGCAGAGACCTCGCTTCGGACCAGAGCCAGAGCCACCCCTCCTGGCTGGTCTCTGCACACTCTGAACTTCCTTCCCTTTCTGCTTCTCACTTGCTGTATTTTGCATTTGATTCCTAGGGAGGCCCCAATGATCCCAGAGCTCCCCCCAGGATTTGGAATGCACACAGAGGCTCGTCAGGGCACCCGAGCCGCAGCAGCCAGGGTATTTTGTCTCTCTAGGAAGAGTCCTGGTTTGAAACCCTCGCACTCGTCTTCATGCTGCTGCCTGAAATCCCCAAAGTAAGTGCATCGTTCTTTAACTCGACTGGCGATTTTAGGGTGCCTGTGCTATTTGTTCTACTTATTTTCTGTTAAAGTACTTAACAAGGCCTTCCTGGGCAGGTCACTGTGTACCTAATGACTAGATGAAGAGGTTAGCATGGCTGACAGTGAGCTGCCAGGAAATACTTGGTTAGAAGAACACTGTTTCTATGAACCCAGTGAAATCACTCCTTCCCTTGCTTGTCTCTGTAGCTCAGAACTGAATCCTGGGAGCTGCTACCAAGGGCTCAGAGTTTACAAGATGGTTCATTCCATGACTTTCAGTGCCTGGGGAAACAAGAAATAGGAATATGACCCTAATGCTCAGTGCCTCATTGAGTTTGCATGAGGACAGGACAACTCCCTGAAGCTATGAACAAGCCCTTCTTCAGGCTGTGATACCAGACCTGGGGGCATCTGGAGATGGGTTATGAGAGAGGGTGGGCAGTGAGCCTCAGTTGCTGTCCTTTGGCCTCTGTCCTGGGCAATAGTCCCCTTAAGTGGGGAGGAGGGGAAGGCCACATCCCAGCTTTCTTTTCTTGTGTTATTGGCCTCTGAGTATTTTCCCTAATGGTGTTTTCTTCTCTATTCCTACTGGTCTCTCTTTTACCTGCTTTTATGCGCCCAAGTTCTGACTGTTATTATCTTCCTATCATTTCTGCTTCTCCCTGCACAGCCCCTTCACTTATGGGATGGGCAATTGTCTTGGCCCCTCTTGACCCCCAGAGTCAAGGTCAGGTGTAATTGAGGGTCTTTCATTTTGATATCGGTGAGCACTCACAGTCCCACAGCGACTGCGCCTCCCTAATGTAATTCCATTAGGAAACCCCATGTCCTTCTCACAAGAGAAGGTGCACTTTGCTGTAACTTGGGCTGCCTTGCAATCCCACTAATAGCCTTTTACTGTAGGGAGACTATCTACAGCAGCATCTAAAAGTGCCTGTCCATCCAAAGCCTCCCAAGGCAGAAGCACACTGGGGTGCTGAGAGAAGGATAAAAGTTTGGTCTCCCACCATAATTGCAGCTAAGTGAAGTCATTGATTGTCTGCGGAGGCTGTCGGCTTTCTGCCTTCACCCACGTCTTCCCTCCTCCCCTTTGGCTTTGAAACTACAGCAGCCATCAGGAATACGTTCCAAGCAAACCTGCTCATGTTTCCCTGAGATTTCTCACACTGAACACATAAAATATTTTATCATCAATATTGTTAATAATATCTACCTTTTAAACCTTACTTTTTTAAAAAAAATCAGACTAGAGCCACTCAGTGTCTAATGGTATCCATCACAGGTTTATTGTGTGTAGCGGCACTGTTGATACACTGAAATGAGTTTTCATCTCAAAATAAAATGCAATTTCTTTAATTCTCTATAATTCGTTTCCTCTTCCATTTGGGACTCCATCTTTCTCTGGATGGAGGAAAAATTGACCAAGAGAGGTAAATCAGTTTCTTTTTTTCTTTTATATAGAAAGATATCTTTGGGGTTTAGTTGTTCTTGGGTGGACACTCAGACTTTCAGGGACTCATTCCCTCTCCTTGCTCCTTGCCAGGATGGTGTCTGAAGTATGGAGAAGAATACCCCCTGTTCTCCTAGCCTAGTGGCCTCCCCTGGCCTTCCTTGGCCAGGGAGCAGGGCCCCTCAACACTGTGGCAAAGGGAAGTCCATGCTGGCATCGCCACTCAGGGTAGACCCTCCCTCAGCCTCCATCGGCTCTCCTCCACATCACAGTCAGGTCCTTGATCCAGTTCCTGTATGAGCTGACCTCTCTGTGGTGCCCGTTAGGTCAACTGCCAACAGCAGAATTTGTCCAGGCAGGGTCCTTTCATCTCCTCTCTGCCACTTTTTTTTTTCTCACTCACTGAAAATTCTTCCAGGAACTTTCCTAAAATTGGTGGCATAGCTGAAGAAGGCATGATGATGGCAGTACTGGAGAGGAACAGGAAGTACAGAAGAAACATATTTCAAACCATAAATGCTTCCTAGAGAGACATAATTGCCTTAGATTGTGCCCACTTCCAGCCTAAAACTGGTAGTCCTGAGAGTCCTGGATTGGTATCCCAAGTCCAGATATTGCAAAATATGGCAACTGTCTTTGTACCAAAGACCAGCTCCCTCTTGTCCTACACACAATCTAGAGAGAAACAGAGGCACTATCTCCAGTTTTTTCTCTGATGAAATTCTTCCCTTAGTCTTTGATTTATTATTTGGTAGATGCCATGTTGGATATGTCCCTTAAGTAAGCATACTACATGTTTTCACAACTGTACCGGAAAAAGTGATATTAAGTTGGCTCTCTGAGTCCATGGGTTCAACCAACTGCAGGAAAAAAAATCCAAAATAGGAAATTCTAGAAAGTACCAAAAAGCAAAATTTGAATTTGGCATGCATTAAGTCCTCACTGAGTCCTCACCAATGAAGGGATGTCACCCATGCTGTTAGCGTCTGCCCAGTTCCCATCATCTGAGGATCTTTCCGCCTCATGTTTCATTTGTCTACTGTGTAGTTAGACCTAGGATGCTTGTGTCTGTGTGGAATACATGCAGACAGTTTTCCTTATTGTTCCCTAAAGGGTACAGTGTAACAAGTATTTACAGATCACTTACATTGTGTTAGGTAATACAAGAAATGTAGAGAAGACTTAAAAATACGGAAGAATGTGCATAGGCTCTGTCAAATACTAACCCTTCCCAGTGGTGAGCATTGGTGGATATGCAGAGGTCTTGGAACTGATCCCCTATGACTTTGGTCTTGACTTCCATCTCATCCTCTTTTCTCCTTTTTCTACATCCCAAACTAAGAAAACTCTTTGCTTTTTTCCAAGGCAGGGTGGAAACTTCCCTGAGTCAAACTCAGGCATCTCTTTATACACAAAAGGCAAATGTGGAAACTAGCCACCATTTTCCTTTCAACAAACCCTCCTTCGACAATTATACCACTTTACAATTAAAAGAAAAGTCAAATTTGAAACAAAAACTGAGCAATTACTGCCTTGTCCTAGCTGGAGTCACCACTTTCTGAAGCCTGCCCAGTTCCTGAAGCTGTTGAATGTTCAGGAACCCCAGGGCATCATGACTTTAAGGGTTATGAAGAATGTGTTAAAGACCTAAGATTCAGAAAAGAAACTTGGAAACTTCTAGAAGAAAATAAAAAAGGAATACTGTTACAGGCTCAGAGTAGGAAAAGATTTCTTAAGGAAGATCCCCCAAACCATACCAAAAGGAAAACTGGAGGATGAAGAGATTTGATTAGGGAGATGAGCTGCAGGAGGAACAGTCTCCTTCTGACTTCAAGTCCACCAGTGACCACATGGATAGTTTGACACGTTTCCCTGGGAGTGTGGTGGGGACACAGGTGCTGGTGTTGCACCTGTCTAACGAGTTGAACAATTAAAAGGCTCTGGTGAGAAGGAGAGGGGTGGCTGCACTGGCAACAAGCCAGGCTGTCCCCAGCAGGGATTAGGGTTTGTTTTTCATGTGCTTGGTTGCTTTGTCAACTCTTGTGCCTGTGGACCGGTTAGATCTGCCAGCCAGCCTGGAGCTTAAAAGGGACTTTGCCCAGGAAGCCCCCAGACAGCATAGGTCCCCAATAAAAGAGCTAGTGTGAATGGGGTCCCAAGAGTTCCGCTGTACCCCAGGACTGTAGCAGGAAGCTTGCAGGAGGACTCCTGGGGGATCCTGAGCAAGCGTCCCTGTGTTCAACACATGAGGTCTTGAGTTACAACAAGGCTGTGTCCTGACACGCCAAATTCATTAATCTACCCGACATCCTAGCTTAGTGGAGAGTGGTGTTTGGTCCCCATCACCAGCACAGAGCTGACTGGGAGCTGTAGTCTATGCAGCTGCCCAGCACTGCAGAATGGATCAGACTGCTTAATGCTAGCCGGGAAGAGATCCAAAGTCAACATTCCAAGTATAGTTTATCCAGAATGAATACTGTTTCCCCAAGGTTGAAAAACATCGTAAGTTGAACCACGGTGAGTCTGAGTCCATCTGTAAACCTTCTTCACAGAGGGTCCATCACCAGGTGACACCTGTGCTCATCCGGTGACACTTCTCTTGCTCCCTGTATTTACTCTGCTCCTCCCACCCACTGCCAACGAGGGTGGTGGCACACACTGAAACCAGGGCCCTGGGGTGTGGGTGCACAGAGGAGATCAGGTTAGGAAAGAAATGCCAGTTGCATACTGACGCTTTTCCTCTAAGTGAACCTCCAGGCCTAAGCAGCTAAAATAGCAGGGAATCTTAAAGACAGATGTAACAAATGAGACTTACCAACAACTCCAAGTAAGGTGTGAAACACCAACCCAGCAGAGAAATGGTGCTCACAGAGGGAGGCTCTGTCACCTTGGTTCCTCCAGGAAAACCCTGAGACCAGAGTTCAAATACAAGTGACTCATTCCGGAGATGAAGGCCATGGCGGGAGGGGAGGGAGGAAGGGACAGAGGGAAGGAAAGGTGGCCCAAAAGGGATATTGGAACCAGCTGGCAACCACCAGGGAAATGTTGGCAGCCAGGGTGGAGGTCAGAGGTATCCTGCCCCAGGATGAGGGTGCCCGAAGTCACGTACACGTGCTCCCATCAGTCACTGCTCCCAGAGGATGTTCAATCCCCATCACTTGCACCTGTAATTTTGGCAGCAATAGGGGCTTGGATGGCAAGAGACAACCCTTGGGGTGATAAGCGCAGGTGCTACCATTGCCCTGGGCTCCTTGGTGTGCCAAGGACAAGGAGCTCTATGTGGGCACAGAGATAGGATAGGGCCTGCTACAGAGGCACGCCCATGGCTTGTGCAGTAGGTTAATACCCAAGAATACTGTGGGAAAATAATTATATCCACCCACTGAAAAAAAAGAAGTCATGTAGAGGATTTGGAAATAACTGGGAAAAAAATCCCACAGATGAAAAGAAAATTAGTGTAACAATTAAATAGGCACATCCCCCCAGAAAATAATGAGAAAGTAAATGTTGTCACAATTTTCCATCTATTCCAAAAATAAAGCCATCTTTATATTTCAAAACAACTTTAAATTTTAAAAAATTGAAAAATGTGAAGTAACAGAGGTCTTGCACCACATTTATTTTTAAATGGCTTTGCTAAGACTACAAAAACAATTCTTTGGTGCAAGAGTGATCTTTTCAGTGGAGACACTAAGATAACTAGATAGCTACATGGAAAATAAAATGAGTTTAGGCTCTTATCTCGAGGAACAAACAAAAATTCACTCAAAATGTACCAAAGACCTAAGTGTAAAACTTCAAAAGTTTTAGGAGAGAACAAAAGAGCAAGTCTTTATGACCTTGGATTTGGCAATGGTTCTTAGGTGTGTTACAAAAAGAACAAGTGAAAAAGATCAAACCAAACCCCAAGGATAGTGGGTTTTATAAAACTAAAAGCTTTTGTGTGGGACCAGCACTGTGGTGCAGCAGGTTAAAGCTCCAGCCTGCAGTGCCAGCGTCCCATATGGGCACCAGTTCGAGACCCCGCTGCTCCACTTATGATCCAGCTCTCTGCTATGGCCTGGGAAAGCAAAGGAGGATGGCCCAAGTGCTTGGGCCCCTGCACCCACGTGGGAGACCCAGAAGAAGCTCCTGGCTCCTGGCTTCTGATCAGAGTGGTTCAACTCTGGTTGTTGTGGCCATTTTGGGGAGTGAACCAGTTGATGAAAGACCTTTCTCTCTGTCTTTACCTCTCTCTGTAACTCTTTCAAATGATTAAAATAAATCCTTTAAAAAAAAAAAAAAGCTTTTGTGCATCAAAAAGCCCTATCAAAAAAGTGGAAAGACAATCCAGTGAATGGGAGGAAATGTTTACAAATCATAAATGGGGTAAGATTTCTTCTTAGAATATGTAGGTACAAGTAACTCTTACAACTCAGTATTTAAAAAGACAAATAACGCAATTTGAAAATGAGCAGGGCTTGGCATTTGGCACAGCAGTTAAGCTGCTTCTGGGATGCCCATATCTCATATCGAAGTGCCTAGGTTCACGTCCCAGCTCTGCTGCCAGCTCCAGCTTCCTGTCAGTGCAGACCCTGGGAGGCAGCAGTGATATCTCTAACAGTTGGGTTCCTCACACCCAAATGTGGCAGACCCTGAATGAGTTCCTGGATCTTGGCTTGGGACTTGCCTAGCCCTGGCTACTTTAGGTATTTGGGGAGTGAACCAATAGATCACAAATCTTTCAATAAGCATTTCTTCCAATAAAACAAACAAATAACCAATGAACACATGATATAACACTTGGCAATCATATAGAAGCACAAATCAATACTAATATGAGACACCATTTCACACCCACTGGATTGGCTAGAATCAAAAAGTCAAGCTATTAGCCATTATTGAGGATGTGGAGAGCTTACAACCCTCATGGACCACTGAGGAGAGAGACCCTTATGGACCACAGGTAGGAATGTAAAGTTGTGTAGTCACTTTGTAAAACAGCTTGGCAGTGCCCCAAAAAAGTAAAACACTGGGGCCAGCCTTGTGGTACAAGGACCTAACCCAAGTCTTGGGACACCCACATCCTATATCAGAGTGCCAGTTCAAGTCTCGTTATCTCTTTCTGCTAATGCATCCAGGAAGGCAGTTGATGATGGCGCAAGCGCTTGGGCCTCCGCCCACATGGGAGACCCAGATGGAATCCTGGCTTCAGCCTGGCCCAACCTTGGCTGTTGTAGGCATTTGGGGAGTGCACCAGCAGATGACAGGTCTTTGTCTTTGTCTCTGTCTCTATCTCTCTGCTCAGAAAGTAGATGAGCAGTTGCCAAGGAGTGTTGGGAATGGGGGAAACGATAGCTAAAGGACTTTTGCAGGGTTTATTTTTTAAGGTGATAAAAATATTCTCGTATTTATTGTGCTGATGCTCTCATAACCCTATGAATAGATTAAAAACCATTGAAATGCATACTTTAATGGGAGAATTGTAATGTATGTGAATTTTAATTCAGTAACGTTTTACAAAAATACACATGGAAGTCTGCTTCTGTAATCTTGAAGTGTAGAAAGCTTTGTCAAGCACACAAACCACAGAAGTTAAAAGAACAGCTTGATAAACCAACATTTAAAACCTATTTTTGGTAAAAAATACAAAGTTAAAAATAAAAGGAAGTGAACGTTTGGGAAAAATACTTGAAGCAAAAAGTATCAACAAGAAGTTAATATCGGGAATAGTTCGAGGGCTTCTACAAGCACCAAGAAAAAACCCAAACAACCGATGATTTGCAGTGAGTGTCATGGGGCAGGGGATGAGGAGCGAGGCGCTCACTGCCGCCTAGGTGGCTGGGGAAGCCCAGGGAAGATGCTGGGTCCTCAGAGGCTGCGCTGAGGACAGGTCCCCGTCACGATGGGTGCAGGCAGTAAAGAGTTCTGTGCTTTGGGGCCTGGACTGGACCTTTAAGTTCTTGAAACAAGATTATTCTGGTAGCTGAAAGAGGTGGGGCAACTTCTACTTTCTGTAATCACTGGAAACAGAGAGGAATTTTCTGAGATTTCATTGAGAGAGTGAGGACAGGAAAGAAAATGGGAAAAGTCCCAGAGTTGGTTTTGACCAGGAAGTTTCAGGATGGATAAAGTTGTTTTCTAGTACAATCAGATGAAGTAACACTCAGCCTGAGCAGTTACCAGGGAAAGCTGAATTTAAATGAGACACACAGTGTTTCATCCACCAAACTGGACAACATTTTAAAAAGTGGGCAAAAGTGTAGACAAATGGGTATTTTAATACTTGGTGATAATAGAAATTGATGACTGCTTTTTGGAAAACAATTTGGTAGTCTCTATCAAAATCAAAACTAAAAATGCTCATCTCATTCTACTCAGGTATATTGCTATGATATTGTTACAAAGAAAAAATGTGAAAAATTCCATAAAAACACAAAATCAATTTGGGGGACATTAATGTAATATTCACTTAGTAATCAAGAAAAATCAGGGAGATGACCATGTGCTAACACATAATAGTGTAGTCACACTATTAGATGGAAAACAAAGAGAATTTCAGTAAATATGAGAGTACTTCAAAAAGTTCATGTAATATGGAATTATAAAGTAAATTTATTTTGGTGCAAAAAATTGAAATCATGCCATTTTCTCATAGTAAACATTTTCCATATACATTCTGAATACCCCTCATATGCATAAATTTCAATTTTTTGCCCCCAGACTTACCTTTCAACTCAATATCCCACAAATTTTTGAAGTACCCATGTACATAAATATATTTTAGTCTTTAGTCTAATATATACAAAATATCATTTCAGCATATAGATAATCAGTGTAAATATAAAATGTTTCAATTTGGTGTTGCTTTTAATTATGTATGTATCAAAAAAAGGCTCTAAGAATACACAAAACTTTCTAAGGGCTTTCTCTGGGGTCAAGCAAGCTGAGAGTAAAAAGGACCTCGGATTTTACCTTCCATATTGGCACTGTTCCGGAGAAGCGTCATGGGGCCGGTGTTGTGGCACAGTGAGTTAAGCCACTGTTTGCATTGCTGGCATCCCGCATTGGAGTGCTGGTTCGAGTCCCCGCTGCTGTGCGCCTGATCCAGCTCCTTGTTCAAGTGCCTGAGAAGGCAGCATAAGATGACCCAAGTCCTAGGGCCCTGGCTATCCTCATGGGAGACCCAGACGGAATTCTAGGCTCCTGGCTTTGGTCTGGTTCAACCCTAGCCATTGTGGCCATTTGGAGAGTGAACGAGTGTGTGAAAGATCTTTCTGTCTTTCTCTCTGTCTCTCCTTTTGTCACTCTGCCTGTCAAATACATAAAATAAATCTTAAAGAGATAAGAGAAGTGTCATAAGAGCCACAAATGGTAGCGACATATTTCATTTTAAATTTTTTAGTATCTACATCTTAAAAAGTAAGAAGAAATAGGTGGTATTGATTTTAATAATATGTACATTTTAGTCTAATATATACAAAATATCAATTCAGCATATGAATAAGCAGTGCAAGACACTATTAATGTATTATTGTTTATCTCTTCTTCACATAGACTTCACAGTTTGGCTGATTTTAGACTCACAGTCCTTTTCATACAAGGTGGTCCAAAGTCTCATGGGACTGGCGGCTTCTACACTGCATAGAGTAATTTTGCATTTTACGCACTTCTATTTTCTTTTGAATTATGATTATATCTTAGATTTCTTTTATCATTACAGAATTCACAAATGCAAAGAATCAGAATCTGTAAGGGAAAAAAAAAAGAAAAAACAGGGGAAAAATATGTCCTGGAGCACCTGCTTTGCCTCATTGGATGGAAGTCTTGGTTTCTTCTTCCCTGAGCTCTGGACTATTGCCATTGACAAAGCCGGGACTCGGGCTGGGGCGAGTGGGTCCCCGGGCCCAGGCTGTCCTGCCTGGCTTCAGGGGTCTTGACCTCCTCTGCCCAGGCAGTCGAATGCTCTCCCCAGGCGTGTGAACAAGTGACTATTTCTGGAAGTAACATAAACCACCTGACTCAGCTGGTCCAGCTGTCCAGCCTGCGTTCCTCTTTATTATGCTGACACATGGACTGGAACTGTCTCTGCTTCCCCCTGGCAGCATAAATACCCCCGATCCCATCCCCCCACCCCCGGAATGCACGCCTCCGGACCCTGTGCAAGTGCTGCACACCTCCTTGAGGGCCAAGCCCCGACACTGCCGTCTACTCAGTGGAGTCAGGACTCACCTGCAGCACCCTCCGTCTACACCCCGGCTTACACATGATGCATTTGCCTCTCTGTTTATTCCCGTGTAACGACATTTCATGGCACCAAACGTTCCCATCCTGCATTCAGGAAGCTCTGCAACCAGAGTTCTTTGGTGCACATGATAATTTACCCTCCTGGTAGAAATAAGATAAATTACCCTTCCAGGAATTAGCCTTCATTCCTTTAAACATCCAACATGGTAAAATTTGGAATGAAAATTTGAGAGGCCCTGGATAGCGATTCGGATTAGACAGTGCCTGATTTGACCCGCACTGGTGATGGACACAAAGAACATTAAACATTCTAGTTTCCATGGTGGGTACATCAGGAGACCTGATGCAGAGCTCAGCCTTCACCACGTCCCTGGGGTTGGGTTCACGTCTGTCCTGTGATTGCCTCTCCATCTGTGTTCTCTGTCTTGGCCCCTACACACTGCCCCTTACTTGACTATTTGCTGTATTTCCTTCTCCTGGTGTTGGGGTTGCACCTAAAGAAAACTCTGAGGCCAGATTTTGGTCCAGAGCAGAGACTCATGTAAGAAGCTCATTGAAATAGCCTGTTTCATTAAGATCAAAGGATAAGTGGGTGGCACGTTGTACTTGGAAAGAATTGGAGACTCCTGACTCCTGCGCCTATCTGGACTATCTTGAGAATCCAGGAATTTGCTTCATTGCACATTAAAACTTACAGAAATAAAACATTTTGTGATTTTCCTCAGACTGCATTGAAACTCAGCTGAATACTAATAATGATATCATTCCTACTACAGCCACCACTACTAAAACCTGTGAAACTTGTGCAAATATCCCTGAGCTCTTAGCGCCTAGAAGCAGTTCCTAGCTCAGTACCTGGAAGGCAGTCAATACTCAAAATACAACTATTGAAAACATCAGATGAATTACATGAAATCCCAGTTAAGGAAAACAAAACAAAACAAAACAAAAAAACTAAACCATTCCTTTAAGAAGACTGCTTCCTTGCTGTTGAATTTTGCTTTATTGGATGGTCGTACTTACTTGGTTGTCTGCTTTCTGGGTGTAGAAAGAGTACACACAATAATCAGTGTATATGCTCACTTATTTTTTTGTCCAAGTGTTAATAGACATGTGATATTTACATTTTGTGAAACTTACTAGAAATTCCTGTGTTGCTATTTTCAACTAATGGTTTATAGCAATTGCTAATAATGTAAGTGCTTTGCACGAAAGGGCAATTTTCATCAGAGAATTCCAAATGCCTTCAAGTCAAAGTAGTTTCAAGAACAAATGTATATTATATTATAGAATCTTACTTATTTTAAGAATACTTGCACATACTATTTCACGCCTGCCCCATTTCATGTATTTTAAATCTCCCGGTCCCTTCTTTGCACAATTCAGTTGCATATTCTCTCACCTTTTCAGTACTACATGCATCCATTCCACTCCCCCTACCTCCACACACACAAACACTGAAGCATACGTTTTGCTATATTTTTGCTAGTCAAATGTTTCCAACTAGATCCAGTTTGAAACAGCTGTTAGTAAGCATCTGATCATTGCAGTTGGAAATAGCCTTTTACAATCCAAATGAAGCTAATGCCGCATAAAGAGTGGGAAATAAGGTCCATTTCACCTATTGGAGGCGGTTAAATCTTGGAATCAAAGTTGCTGTTAGTTTTTCACTGGAAGGCTGAGTGATAGAAGCTCCCACATTCCAGTGACAGATTTCAGGTGGGGCCTTCTGGTCACCTGAAACTGGAAATGCAATCCAGTGGGCCCTGCATAAGAATCAGGAGATAGATTTGGATGTTTTACAGCAAGTTTACTTTTCTACAAAATATATGTATAGAGTTTGGTTTTCAGGAAGTGAATTCCACACAAGTTAGATACTTTTATGTGTACTCGATTTGGAATATGCGGTGGTGTTTGGAACTGAAAGGGTCATATGCATAGTAAGCATTATTTCATATGAGTGTCTGTGAGACTTACCTATCCTATGCCATATGTACAGTGAGAACTCAGAATCGGCGAGACAGCGATTAAAAAATTGGTAGGGTAGTTTTTTTCCCTACTGTGATGATACATCAGATCAAGGCATGTTGCGGGAAGTACCCGTTAAAAACACTGCCATTTCACCTAAAAATTGCAATAACTTTGAGCAAGAACATCTGCATGAGAAAAGAAAAATGTAGTCATTCATTCAGAAGTTTTATTTGCACCATGCCGAAGTATGTGAGCAATGGGAAACGTTCAGGTGACTAATTGGCTGAAGTGTGTGAGGTTGTGGGATTTCCATTTCCAGGGCTTGGTTATGGTGCCTCTTCCGAGCCTTAGTTCTCATTCATATTCCTGTTTAGGAATTTGGCAGACTCTAATCAAACCAAGTTTTCTTGGATTTTCTGCATCTAATTTTTTACCTTTAGAAATATTCTTTCAAGAGGGGAATGATGAAGTAAATTATTCAGGTGGCATATTTGCCCAACGGTGATGAGAATAAAACACTTTTATTGAGGGATCTGTGTGGTTATTTACACATCTGCATTGATGTATTAATGCCATAGAGTCTCACACATTCACATTTATGAGGGGGTGTGCCATTATGAATTATGTGGTTTTATGAATTAGCTTGTAAAAATAATGCAATTGCTATTGGGGCCATAATGCCTTCTGGAATTTACTTTGCTTGTTTGTTTTGACAAGTGAGGTTTAGTTTTATGATAATATTTCAGAACACACGAGTAAATGCCCTGTAGTCTGTTTTGCAAAGGTAATGAAGCCTTAGTGATCTGCAGTCTTACGGCTGCTTCCAGATATTAAATCTTGCCTTGAGAGCAGAGCCAAAGTGCTGGCACATTCACAGAAAACTCTCAGGCCAAGTGAAAATGCTAAGAATCCTCATCATGGATATTGTGTCAATAAATTCACCCTGGTCATTATCTTGGTGTGTTACAGCAAGCACTTTGAGAGTCTTATTCGCAGGGT
This sequence comes from Oryctolagus cuniculus, assembly GCF_051225735.1. Classification (NCBI taxonomy): domain Eukaryota; kingdom Metazoa; phylum Chordata; class Mammalia; order Lagomorpha; family Leporidae; genus Oryctolagus; species Oryctolagus cuniculus. The sequence goes on from NC_142871.1 coordinate 11,641,287, forward strand.
TAATGATCTTTCTTAGCAATAACAACACATCTATGAGCAGCAACACTTTCCTTCTAGACACTGTCAGCTCTGAGGGTAGAGCAGTAAACCAAGAGGGACAGGAACTCTTCCACGCGGGGCTCACAGTCTACTAGGAGAGGCGTGCAAGAGACACCAGACCATGAGCGTGTGGAGGCCAGGACACAGCGTCTCTCCCTTGGGCTGTTCTGAAACAGCATCTTCATTCTGTGCTCCACACAGCAGCAAGAACAGCTTCTGAAGGTACGAATCCAATATTTTCACTTTGTTGGTTATGTGAAAAAAATCCCCCAAGAAAAAAACAACCAACAGAACCCTTAAACTTATTGCCAACGCCTAGAAGGTTTGTGCCCATTTTGCAGATCTCACCTCCTCACCCGACTCTTCCCCAGCCTGTGATCTTGCAAATTCACCCCTGGCTTTGCTCTTGCTGTTCCTTTGCTTGCAGTACGTTCCCCTACCTTCCACTGTGCAGCCAGTCATTTCTCATCGTTCAGATTCCATTGTGTATTACCACCTCTAAGGAGGCCTCGGCTGGCCCCCTTTGTAGACGGGTTCCCATACCAAGCTAATTCTCCGTTTTAGCCATGGTTTATTTCCTTCATAACATCTACAGCGTTGGCCATTATTACGTTTGCTTCTTTGCTTTGTGTTTTTCTTGTATTTTATCAGGTATCCCCAATAGGATATAAGCTCCATACAGTTAAGGACCGTGTATATCTGGTTCATCCTTAGATCCCTAATGCCTAACCCCGCATCAGACACAGAATAGGTGTGTGATAAAATGTATCAACTGATTGACTGACAGTATAGGTGAATGGAAAGCAAATGAAATAGGGATACTTATAGCACCCGTGGGCAACCCGGCAGACTCCATCCCCAGCACAACACCACAGGCCCACGTAAGGGACTGTGTTGGAGTCTCTGCTATTTGTTGCTGTAGAATCACCCTGCTCCCACCATGTTATTTCACACGGCAAGTGTTCATGTTGAAATTGCACGTTACTTTGAGTACTGCTTGCTTAATAGTGGCACTTCTAGAGATCGGGACATCACAACGGCCAGAGCGATACGTTTTGCTGATGCTTATATCCCAGAAGCTAGTATAAAGCCCCACAAATTACGGACACTCAACAAATAATGTATTCAACGAATCAATGAAGTTCTGGGAGAGGATGCTAAGGGCCCTAACGAGCAAGGCTGATCACAGTAGAATTGTGCGCAACAGTTTGGGATTTAGTAATCGTGGCACAATGACCCTCAATTCTACCTCTGAGAATCTTGAAGGAGGAATGTTTTTCTTAAATGTTTACCAAAGTAACTAGAGGTTAAACAGAAACTCTTTTTGTGACTCGAATCTTGATTTCTCATATGTTTCATTTTTCCTATTGTTGACTTAGCAAGTAGGCTGTAATCAACATAATATAATTTTCACTGAAAGGCCTGGACTGATGGGGCAAATGCTGAAACTGGGTGAGTAGCCAGGAGAAGACAGGGGCTGAGAGCTGGAGAATTAGAGAAGATGGGCCCAACAGAAAGACATTGGAAATGAAGTAAACAAAATAAACGTGAAGAATTCCTGGCAGTACACGCCTTCAACACCAAATGGGACCGATGGATGAATGGCCAAGCAGAATGTGGCACGAGCAGACAATGGAATGCTACTCAGCCTTCAAAAGGAAGGAACTCTGGCACTGATACAACATAGGTGAAGCCTGAGGACACCATGCTAAGGGAAATACACCAGTCCCCAAAGAACACCCATGCATGATTCCACTCACTAATAAACGAATCAAATCATAGCAAGTTGAACAGAGCTTACCAGAAAGCCAGGAGAAGGGGGTAGAGAGTTGCAGTGTAATAGCTGTAGAGTTTCAGTTTTTCCAGATGACAAAAGGTCTAGAGATGGATGGTGGTGATGATTATGCAAGAATGTGAATGCGTTTAATAACACCGAACTGCACACTTAAAAATAGTAAATTTTACGTAATGTATGTTTTGCCACAATTACAAAAATAATCAAAAAGAACTCTAAGACAGCTAAGGAACGGTGGGGGCCTGGGGTCATCATGATGCCATTTCTTGCTCGTCTGTGGCATGCACTGAGCTGGGGTGACTGCGTGTTCATCTCTCCAAGCAGCTGGGAGACGGAGCACCTGTGGAGAGGCAGACAGTGGGCTGGGCAACAGCAGGTCGGAGAGATCGGGAGGGGCCAGGCCTCAGCGTCCACAGTGTGTGATCCAGCTGGGGTACAGATGATACTGCTCATGTTTTTTTGTTTGTTTGTTTGTTTTGTTTGTTTGTTTTTTTTTTTTTTTTGACAGGCAGAGTGGACAGTGAGAGAGAGAGACAGAGAGAAAGGTCTTCCTTTGCCGTTGGTTCACCCTCCAATGGCCGCCGCAGCCAGCACGCTGCAGCAGGCGCACTGCACTGATCCAATGGCAGGAGCCAGGTGTTTCTCCTGGTCTCCCATGGGGTGCAGGGCCCAAGCACTTGGGCCATCCTCCACTGCACTCCCGGGCCACAGCAGAGAGCTGGCCTGGAAGAGGGGCAACCGGGACAGAATCCGGCACCCGGACCGGGACTAGAACCCGGTGTGCCGGCGCCGCAAGGCAGAGGATTAGCCTAGTGAGCCGCGGCGCCAGCCTACTGCACATGATTTAAGAAAATTGCTGGCAGTATTCAGGCAGTTAAATTAAGAAAATAGCTAGCATAGTATTCAGAAAGTTAAACTGTTTCTACATTCTAGCCTGTCTTTTTTTATACTTTTGTTAAAAAAAAAGATTCCCTCTGTATCTTTTTCCCATACAGGGATTGGGGTACTTCAAAAAGTTTATGGGAAAATGGAATTAAAAGACGTGTTTATTTTGGTGCAAAAATTAAAAATCATGCATAGTTTTTTATAATATATCTTTTTATGAAGTTTTTTTAAAATCCTGGTATACAGGGGCTGGCGCTGTGGTGCAGTGGGTTAAAGCCCTGGTCTGAAGCGCTGGCACCGTAAATAGGTGCCAGTTTGAGTCCTGGCTGCTCTTCTTCTGATCCAGCTCTCTGCTATGGCCTGGGAAAGCAGTAGAAGATGGCCCAAGTCCTTGGGCCCCTGTACCCGCCTGGCAGACTTGGAAGAAGCTCCTGGCTCCTGGCTTTGGATCAACCCAGTCCTAGCAGTTGCGGCCATTTTGGGAGTGAACCAGCAGATGGAAGACCTCTCTCTCTCTGTCTCTACCTCTCTCTCTAACTCAGTCTTTCAAATAAATAAAATAAATCTTAAAAAAAAATCCTGGTATACATGCATTTCCTAGATTTTCTGCATGAAAATACACACATCTTTAAATTCAATTTTCCATGCACCTTTTGGAATTTCTCTGTGCACATGTCCTTGTTAAATTTGAACTTCCAGTTTGTGCACTAGTTAACCAAAGTTATACTGCAAAGTGGTTTGAATTGAGGCAAAGCTGATATTCTGCAACACGTGTCTTGTTTTGGTTATAGAAAATAAGATGCATGAATAATAAATTAAAGTGTGTAATAATATAACTAAATCATATTTATGTGATGGTCTTTGTTTTGCAAAATTAAAATGCGCAAACAGCTGAACCCTTTTGTCTTTATTAAACAGGTTGCTGCCTTGACTGAACTCGGAGCATGTACATAAATATTCAAACAGAGTTTCTCACTCTGAGGCAATTTTGACATTTCCATATCGGGCTCTTTGGTGTTTTATCTAAGAAAAATTAACCGCATGTGACCAAAATATGATCACTTATATTTGTGTTACAGTCCTCCCAGTTACACACATAACAAGTAGATGAGGTTACCGAGTTCTTGCAAATGAAAGCATTGTAAAGGGTTTCATATGAACCACTTACAGAATTAATAATAAAATGTTTATAGACAAGTAAAACGACCGTTAGCTCAAAATGTCCAGCTGATAGCTCCACAATCCTGCAACTGCTTTCTGTCACTTTGAGATGTGTTGGGCGTGAAACACTTTCATTTAAATAGAAGGACCTGCCAGCCAGCTGCATAGACATCGAGTTTCCAGTGGATACGTGATCAGCTTTGAGAACGGAGTTCTTTGAGGACATGGAAATGCTCATTACCCTGATTTAATCATTACATTGTACAAACAGATTGAATTATGATGCCATATATCACAAATATGTACAAATATTATGTGCTAGTTAATTTTTTTTAATTATAAGGGGAAAAAAAAGAAAGGAATACAACAGCTTGGTGCATATGGAGGTGGGAACATAACCCAGCCTAGAGCACCACCCCATGTTGCAATCCAGATGAGCACACTCGGGACCATGCATTTGAATTTCAATCTCTACTCTACAGTTTTGCCACACCGCAGGTGAGAGTGGCCAGGGTGCAGACGTCCATGTGGACAGCAGACTTGGGCCACAATTACATGATGCAGCATGGACTAGAAAAAAGCCAGCAAACCGAGCAGTAAAAAGGTGGCAGGCTGGGTTTATGTCCTGGCTGTCCACATACTGGCTTAGCATCTTGCCAGGTCTTAGCTCTCAGGTGGGAGAAGCGGAAGGACAGTGACCCGTGCCTCAGTGGTGGTGTGCGAGGAACTGGCCATCTGGCCTAGGGGAATGTGCTCCGTCAGTATCTGTTGAAGCACAGAAACCTGGTAATTTCACTGTTACTGGCAGGTGCTACACACGGGCTTCTCACAATGCTTCCCTTTCCTTTTTGATTTTACTGGAAATTGTGCCTGGATGTCAGCCTATCCTGACGGGGAGTTCCAGATCAATGGGCGGGCTCCTGGGGGACCTCGAAGGGCAGGTATGTCTGCAAAGCTCAACTCACACAGACCCTGGCAGAGAAAGCTGGGTGGAGTCAGGCTTGTTTGTATAGCAAACCACCTCTGCCCAGGAAAACAAAGCAAAAACAGCACACACTGGGCACCTCCAACCTATTATGTGTCTGTTATACCTCTGTACATTGGAATAAACTTTGCTTTCAAGGATTCTCCCCGTAATGCTAGGGTCAAATCCTCCCTTGCTGACAACATTTTTCAGAGCAAGTCCAAGGACAGCTTTTGACCTGAGGTTATTAACCCCTCATTACTGAAAGTTGCATCGCACAATATTAGATCATTGTATCTTGAGTTAGGATTTTTGCACTCTTCCTGTGTCCATATATATACTTACTATGCATATGCAAAATGACAGTGTGGATTTCACCTGCAATGGCTGAATTGTTGAGTTCTTTAGGTATATATATTTTCTTGGGCTTAATGTTGCATTAATGCATTTTTGTTTGCCTGAATGAGTTATCTCCCAGTCCTTGTTTGAATCTGTTCATTAAGATTTCATGATGTCAGCTCTTGATGAATTCACAAGCCAGAACTGCAACTTTTCCCTGTTTTTGTCATGTGAAAAAATGCAGCAGCAGCTTTTTGTACTGGTGGGTGCTGGCAATAAATCCTCCTGTCCCAACCCATCACCTGGGACCACAGGATTCCCGCTGAACTCACACCAGTTCATCACTGTGTAATGTGAGCTGAGCAGAACAAATGAGTTAATTCCTGTGCAGCACACTCAGAAGTACCCCTGAAAATGGTAGACATTGGGGGCCAGCATTGTGGCCCAGCACTTAAGCTGCCACCTGTGATGCCAGCATCCCATATGGTCCCCGGTTTGGGTCCTGGCTGCTCCACTTCTGATCCAGCTTTCTGTTAATGTGTCTGAGAAGGCAGAGGAAGACGGCCCAAGTGCTTGGGCCCCTGCCACCCACCTGGCAGACCTGAATGAGGCCCAACTCATTTTCTGGTGGCCATTTGGAGAGGGAACCAGCAGATGGAAGATCTCTCTCTGCCTTTCCTTTTCTCTCTGTAACTAAGCCTTTCAAACACAATAATAGATCTTTAAAGATAAGAAAATGGTCAGCATCAGAGTACATTGTATCTGAGGAGGTTTTTCTCTATTTCATCATCTGAAATTTCCACAGTTGATAGGACAGTGGCAAACCCAAAGCACAGAGTTTTGGGGGAGGGTTTGGAGGAGGGCAAGAAAAACCCTCCCCAGTGCAGAGCTGGTGTGGGCTGGTCTTGTTCCCATGGAGCAGGTATTTGCAGACATGTCCTAAACCCACAGAAATCTTAGCTGGATGATTGTGGAGGGATTGCTTCACGTTCAAGTATGGCTTTTTTCTTTTTATTTCAAGGGAAAGCACAACAGCTGAGAACAGGAGGCAGTGCAGTGTCCCTGAGCCTTCCAGGAAGTAATGGTTGGGTGGTTAGGAAGACTGGCAAACAGCATCATTGCAGAAGAGGAGGAAACGTGGAGGGTCCACGAAGACTTCCTGTCCAGACCGGGGGAGTCTTCACCGTTGGCCTGAGATGCTTGCTGCTCAGTGCTTCTGTCCAAGAACTGGAGAAGGAGAGCTGGGGCAAATGTAGCCAGGAGACCCACAGACCTCGCAGCCTCTCTTCTCCCTCGTCCTGTTCCTTCCTGACCTGCTCCCGTTCTACCACTTCTGGGGGGCATTAGTACACGACCCATCAAATTACTAAGAAGTACTCACTCACTTCACTGACTAAATACCAGGATCAGAAGCTATGCACACTTCTGAAGTTGCCAACACATAACCTCCTGCAAGACGGGTTCTACTTGGGCTTTGAGGAAGTGAGGTTTGGGAACACGTACCGGTAAGGGCAAGGTCTGGGCTCCATGACAGGGATTCTGTATCTCTTCCTTTTCCTCACTGTGGAATTTAGGTTAGCAGCTCCACAGCTGTGACAAAGCAACCCCAGGAGGAAGTTCATTCATTTCTCTCTTTGTGAAATAGACCAGGGTGGGTCAGTTGGTTTTCTTCCTCAAGATCATCAAGGGATCCGGGTTTCCCAAAGTGGTTGTGCCCTAGAAGAAGAATCTGTCCTGACTCTTTAAAATAACCCACAACTGTGAACACTAGCCCTCACTCTTCCCTTTGAAGAACATATCATCCATCCACATTTGGTCAATTTGCTTGTTTACTGTCTGCTACATCCTCCCCCCACTAGACACACTGGAATGCAAGCGCCATGACAGTAGTGGCTTCATTCTAGTCACAGAAATACTGACTCTCCAATGCCTAGGAAAGCACTTGGCATGTGGTAGGTTCTCATTAAATATGTTGAAGGAGCAAATAAACCTTTGTACTTTATCAGGCTAGAAAAACAGAGGACCATGTGGCCAAAATCCAAATAGGGAGAAATGAAACACAAAAAGACAAAAAAATGCCCCAGAAGAAGAGCAAGGATTTGAACAAATAGGTTCTGCTTGAATCTCGCTGTCCTGAGATCAGTCCCAAGGCCACCCCTCCCATCAATGGGGGTGAAGCACTGTAGTCTGTGATGGAGTGGTCTACTGCAAAGCTGACACCAGGGATTTCGCAGTGGAAAGAAACAAGGAAGGTGGATATTGGGTGACAACAGTCCCCACTTCACCCAAGGAACCTCCACAGTGCTTGCAGCCTTGGCATTGGTGGGAACATCACTGTCGACGTAGCTGGGGCTTCAGGAAGAAAGAAGGTGAAGAAAGCAGAGCTGATGATGGCTTTTTGGATCCCAGGATTTAAGAACCTGTTTTTCCTATTTCTCAGGGTCAGAACATAATCTTCCCCCAAATTCCCATTTTAACTAAATTATTCTCTTTCATATTTCTAACCTATTCTTGATAGTCCAGAAATCGGTCAGTTGAGTGATTACTATTGCAGTAGGTATTACTCAGGTCTTCCTGGACTGTTGTATTTGTTCTCATGTTTTTGGAGCCTTTTCAATAGGGCCACAACCTTGCAAGCTGGGCTGGTTGAATGATTGCAGATTTCCCACCTTTGCTTAACCTTGGGAATACTTCTTTAATTTCATCCAATGACTGACCTAGACTATGGGATTTGCACAGTCCCTGGAGGTAGTATGATCCTGTGATTAAACTCCATTGTTTTGTCCCCATTGTCTTTTTTGTGTTTCATTTCTCCCTATTTGGATTTTGGCCACATGGTCCTCTGTTTTTCTAGCCTGATAAAGTACAAAGGTTTATTTGCTCCTTCAACATATTTAATGAGAACCTACCACATGCCAAGTGCTTTCCTAGGCATTGGAGAGTCAGTATTTCTGTGACTAGAATGAAGCCACTACTGTCATGGCGCTTGCATTCCAGTGTGTCTAGTGGGGGGAGGATGTAGCAGACAGTAAACAAGCAAACATGACCAAATGTCAATGGATGATATGTTCTTCAAAGGGAAGAGTGAGGGCTAGTGTTCACGGTTGTGGGTTATTTTAAAGAGTCAGGACAGATTCTCTTTTCAAGGGGGATCTAATCTGAGATGGGAATGAAGTAAAGGAGCAAACCATGCTGCTTTCAAGATCAAGGCAGATTCAAGGAACAGTCAATGCAACAAAGCCAAGGAGAGAGAAGTAGGTGATGAAGTCAGAGAAGTATTCATCAAAGGCGTTACTGAGTCAAGGTAAGAGCGTCACATTTTATCATGTGAGGAGGGAGATCTTCAAATGTTTTGAGCAAGGAAGTCAAATGATGTAATCCCCATACTGTGAGGCTCATTTCTGCCTAGAAGGTGAAACCCTGTCGTATGTTGTGGTCTGTTGGTCACATAAACCAGCTCTGACTCAATGGGTGAATACTACAAAAAAACCTGAATATCAAGGAGCCAAGATTATCAAGGGTCAAGCCGGAGGCCAGCTAGTACACATGGACATCTGAACACTTCACAGAACTTGCTGGAAAAAACTACCCTTCCCCCAGTGAGCTGCTCTGTCACCCTTGTCAGCATGAATTTGTCTTACAGGGCTAGCATGCTTCCTGGACTGTCTATTCCATAGCACAGGTCTACCAACGGGCCACATTGAGTTCATGGAAAATGCATATCGTGGAAAAAACTATGTATGGATGTTTTCAAAAGCACCAAAACAAGTGGTATCTTTTCATTCTGCTTTCCCACAACCATTTTAATTTACCCTCATGAGTCTCTAAACAACTCCAATGCCATGCTGTCCTAAAAGAAGCTAGATAGGTACTGAGGTAATGTGCTGCTAACATCGCTGTCATTTAAATTTTGGAGGGGTTTATATTTCTATATATGTTTCAGAACCAGTTTTCAACAACAAAATGTCTTATTGGGATTGTGGTTGAGATTTTACTGAACAGAAAGGCCAATTAAGGGAGAAGTGACGGCTTTAAATTATTGAAATTTCATATCCATAAACATGATACACTTCTGCACATCTTTAGATTTTTAAAAATGTCTCACAGCTATGCTTTGTAACTACAAATTAAAATCTTTACCAATGTTTTGTTAATATTATTCCTAAGAATTTTATGTATTTTTAATTGCTGTTGATTTTTCTTCATTTCAGCATCCAATTCTGTGTTACCAGTATATGGAACTATGATTGAATTTTTATATTGTCATTTTATCTTGCAACCTAGTTAAACTCATTCATTAGTTCCCCCAGCTTCTTTGTACATTAAAAATATTCCTTAGGAAGCTATGAAAATGCAATCATGTTGTCTATGGGTGAAAATAATTTTACCCCTTCCTTTCCAATTTGTTGCCTTTTATTTTTTTTTTCTTTTCTTATAGCACAGACTAGATACTCCACCATAAATGAGGATACAAGAACAGTCTCACCTTGTTCCTAACCTTACAGGGAAGTGTTCAGCCATTTGCCATTCAGGATAAACATCAAGTGTAGGATTTTCATCAATGACTTTTTCAGATTGGGGATGTTTCCCTAAGTTCCTAGATTACTGAATTTTTATAGTGAGTGGACATCAAATTTTGTCAAATTATGTCCATGTATCTATTGAAATGAATATACATTCTCCTTTTTAAAATTTTTTGGTTCGGTAGCAAAAGCTGATGTTTTAAATAATGTTATCCAACTTTTGACTCTTCAGACAAACCTCAGATGGTCATGATATTTTCATCTATTGCTGAATTCAAATTTGAGAAAATTATTAATACTGTTTCATAATGTTTGTTGAATTACTGGCCTAGAGCTTTCTTTTCTTGTACTATCTTCATCTGTTTCTGATACCAAGGTTATGCTGGCTTCATCAAATAGGTTGCAATATGCTCTCTCTTATTTTCTAGAAGAATTTGTGTAATATTGTTTTTTTCCTTCTTTAAACATTCTGTGGAACTCACTAGTGAAGTTATCTGGACCTGGAGATTCCTTTGTGGGAAGATTTTTAACCATTAATTCAATTTCTTCAATAGATTTGCAACTGTGCAATTTATCATTTTTAATGAGCTTTGATAATTTGTGACTTTCAGGAATTCTTCCAATTCTTCATTCTTCCAATTCTTTGTTCAAGCTGTCAAATTCATTGGCATTAAGTTATTTATGACACACTCTTAATATGCATTTAAAACATGTAGAAATGTACAGTGTTTGTTTTTGCAGTTAATAATGATTATCTTTGTCTCTTTTCTGAATAATTCATTGGGGACTTATAAATTTCATTGGTCTTTCAAAATAACTAGCTTTGGGGGCCTGTGCTGTGGCATAGCAGGTAAAGCCACTGCTTGCAGTACCGGCATCCCACATGGGCACCGATTCGAATCCCAGCTACTCCACTTCCAATCCAGCTCTCTGCTGTGGCCTGGGAAAGCAGTGGAAGATGGTCCAAGTGCTTGGGCTCCTGCACCCAAGTGGGAGAGCCAGAAGAAGCTCCTGGCTTCATATCGGTGCAGCTCCAGCAGATGCGGCCATTTGGGAAGTGAACCAGTGGATAGAAGAACTCTCTCTCTCTCTCTCTCTCTGCCTTTCCTTCTCTCTCTGTGTAACTCTGACTTTCAAATAAATAATTTAAAAAAAAATAACTAGTTTTGGATGATTTTGATTGATTTTCCCTATCATCTTTCTACTTTTTCACTTTATTGAATTCCATTCTTATTTTATTTCCTTTCTTGTACGTATTTTGGGTTTCAATTGCCCTCCTTTTCCTAATTTCTTTAGGTGCAAGCTTAAATAGTTGATTTTAGAGATTTCAAAACTTTCTAATAGGAGGATTTGATATAATAAATTTCTATCCCAGCACTTTATTACTTGCTTCCAACAGGTTGTGATACATACGTTTTGCTTTCATTTTCATTTAGTTAAAATCTTTTTTAGTTTCCTTTGTGCTTTTAAAAATTTCAATATTTATGGCCAGCGCCAGGGCTCAATAGGCTAACCCTCCGCCTGCGGCGCCAGCACACTGTGTTCTAGTCCCAGTCGGGGCGCCGGATTCTGTCCCAGTTGCTCCTCTTCCTGTCCAGCTCTCTGCTGTGGCCCGAGAGTGCAGTGGAGAATGGCCCAAGTGCGTGGGCCCTGCACCCACATGGGAGACCAGGAGAAGCACCTGGATCCTGCCATCGGATCAGCATGGTTTGCCGGCCACAGTGTGCCGGCCACAGAGGCCACTAAGGGGTGAACCAAAGGAAAAGGAATACGTTTCTCTCTCTCTCTCTCTCACTGTCCACTCTGCCTGTCAAAAAAAAAAAAAATTCAATATTTAGGAGCTTTTCATAAATAAACCTTTTACTGATTTCTAATTTACTTCCAATATTATTCCAGATTACATGTTTTATATGATTTTAATTTTTTATACTTTATTGAGTTTTGTTAATGATCCGAATGTCGTATATGCTTTGAGTGCACATGACCAGAATGTGTTTTCTGCTTTTATTGGGCACGTGTAAATTAGAAAAAGTATTTAGTTTTTCTATCCATTACTAGATTTATTAAATACAGTAGAAAAAATGATAGGCATCTGAGGGAATAGCAATAAATATCAACAAAAATTAACAAAAAAAAGTTCATGGAACTGGAAAGTAGGGAGTGAAAAGTAATGTCTGAAAAAATTCCAATTGATGAAAAAAAAAAAAAAAAACACAGCAACCCCAGATCCAGGAAGTTCAATAGATCCTAAGCAGGAGCATTGACAGTATAGGAGGACGCATCATAATCAAGTTTTCTGAAACCATGAGACAATTTTAAAAGCAGCCAGAGATAAAAGATGGATTCCTTATAAAGAAACAAATTAAAGAATGTCAGCATATTTCTCACAAGAAACCATGCAGACTGTTAGACAATGGAAAGGCATCTTTAAAGTGTTGAGGGTCAAATCTTTCAATCCAGAATATCCAGCAAAAATATCTCTTACAAATGAAGGCATGGAAGGCCTTTAGTACTAATGAAAGCTAAGAGAACCCATCACTGAAGACATGCACTATAAGATATGTTATAAAAGAAACAAAACAACATATCCCAGCATAAGAGAAATGGCACCAGATAGCCAAATGAATGGACCAAAAAGAGTGATTAGTGCCTCAAATGGCTAATATATGTGAAATTAGAAAAAGTATTTCTTTCTTTGTTTTTAAATTTCCTTACTATGTGTACTGAAATCTGTTATGCAGATAAAGGTTTAGTATATAAAGCTATGCACGAAGACAAGGGGTTACAAGTATGCTGTTCTAACTTTCTTGCACTGTATGTCAAGGGGTGTGATAGTTTAAGACAGTAAACTCTGATGATTATAACAATTATTATAAACCAATGTTGCATAATTTTAGTTCATGTATTCTACTTTATTTCCAGAATTTTAATCTGTATACTTTAATATACCTTCTATTTTTCTCCTCCTAATTTTGTGTTGTCCTGTATCTCATGAAACAGGTTTTATAATTTGTGAGCAGAGCAGTACTCAAAAACTCAAGGGTGCCCTTTGTGGATCTTAGCTTTCTCTTGCTGAAGCTCCCTTTGTGTCTGGCTCTGGATACAATAATTCCAGCTACCCCGGCCCTTCCTGACTCAAAGCCTTATCTCTTCCACCTAATGGTACCACTGGGCTCTGGGTAGCTCCTCCCTTTGCTGTGGTCTGGATGTGACTCATAGCATTAGGCTAAAGCACTTAGAACTTGCAAGAATCATCTGGTTTATTTTCTTCTCTCTGGTCTCACAGTCCACTTCTGATTGTTGTCCAGCATCTGATAATCACTGCTCCATCTCATTTGTCTACTTGTATAGTTGATTGTGACAAAAGACAATTTAAGTACCACATGGTCTTTTATAGGAGGAAGTGGATTCCTCCAGAAATCCTTTTGTCTACCCACCGGAATATGGTGGTTCCCACCTCTTTGTGCACTCAAAGCTGCATATCCAGGCTATGACTGTGTGAAGTGTTTGAACTTATAAGTTGCAGCTATAGTTTCCATTTCTCCTGGTCTCTAAACACCTTGAAAGCATTGACTGTCTTACTCATATTAGTGCTTTAGCACTTATCATGGTATCTGGCGCACAAACATTCTTAAACTTGTATTCAACCTCTTTTTCCTTGTGACCCATTTCTTTGGCTCTCGGAACACATTAGGCTGCAGAAACCACATCCATATCAGGAATGGCAGAAAGGGGCATATATTTCCCTCATCAAAGTCCTGGGCAGATGCCCATCAATCATCAGGGTTCTACTTTTCGCCTTGAACCCAAATGTGGTTTTGGACGCCTTCCTAACATGATTCCTGCGACCTCTTGCTTATGCATGTAAGTTCACTGTTCTACTGAAACTTGATTCTCTCCATGACTTAGAAATACTATTTAGAGACAGAAAACTTTATTTACGTATTCAACACTGATATGACACTTCGTGTGTGCTAGCGTCATGCTAAGCACTACTTATATAAACTACTTTATCCTTCTTATGTGATGTTGGAACTTGTATTATTTCCATCCTACAGATGAGGAAAATGAAGCCCAGAAATGTTGAGTGTCTTGTCCAAAAGTCCCACCGCTAGGAATGGTATGATGGTACTAGATTGTCAGTGATGTGTATAGATGCCACTCTGGGGAATTATGCTCCCATGCCCATGCTTATCACATATTATTATGCCTTCTCTAGGGCCTAATTCAACTAAAATCTGTCTATGAAGAAATGAACAAAGTGGTAAACACCTCTTCCCTGACAAGCAGCAAAGTAGGACAGGTTGAAGTAGGTGGGGTTCAGAGCTCAAAGTACCTGGCTCTTGGTACACAGGAAAAAATGTCAATTATCCTTTGGGATTATTCATGTAGCGACTATCTATCTTGCCCTTTCTATGTTCCAGGTTCTGCTGGGAAGAAGATGAAAACATTCAGCCAAATGAAGTGCACAATAGGTACATGCTGCCAGGGGTCACAGTGGACCCAAAGACCACTACATTCACGAGGGCTCAGCCGAAATCCAGGACCTGCCCACTCGGCTGATAAGCATCATTCATGCCCTGGACAGGATTTTTTGAGGGGTGGGGGAAAGCCACCTTGCAGCAGTGCTGGGACTACCACTGGGAAGGACGGGGGCAAGCTGGAGGGTGGCCTGTATTCCCCATCTTCAAACATTCAGTGACTATCGCCGGGCATCCTACCGTAAGGTGCTTCTGCACCCTCCCACAGCTCTTTTCTAAGGCACACAAATGGTGCCTGCTCATCTACAGACCAGAGCCGAGAAGCAGCATGAGACTGAGCAGTAGAATGGCAACAGCCTACCTAGCATAGTTTTTGTCCAACAGTAGGATCAGAAAATACATAACCATCTTACAACAGAATGAGTCTCTTGGTCTCTCTGTCTCTCTCTCTCTCTCTCTCTCTCTCTGTGTGTGTGTGTGTGTGTGTGTTTAATACCTAGGTGCCCCAGAGGAATGGATTAAAACAATACAGAGATTCCCCGGGTTCTACAGTAGGATACTGGAACTCTGTGGATAGGAAGAAGTGGGGAATTTATTTCACTTGTTTTGAGAATTGGCTAGTCAGCCTGACCCTGTCCACCCGTCACCCCTGGGTGCCCCACAGAACTCAACAGAAATGCTGAACACAAACTCAGTCCACATGCTTAATTATTAAACACGGTAATTATCCAGGCTGATTGGGGTGTGTGTTACATTGTGTGTCATTGCCCAAGGTCATTCACGCTGGGCTCTGGTGGGGCTGGGGGAGGAATTGCTGCATCAGATCCTTCGGAAAAAATCTCATTTCTCAGGAATTCCACTTCTCACTTCAAAGCCTATTAGATGCTGTGTTTTTCTGCAGCCCCAGAGCACAATATTGTCCAAACATACGTTTTAATGGGCTGCTCTACCTCACCTTGCTTTCCTGTGGTATGGAGAGCTGCCTGTCTGTGCACAAGCTTTCTGGGGCCCTGGAGTCTCCATCCCGTGAATGCTGGCCCCCTTTCTGCCTATGGAGCTCAAAGGAAGTAGAGAAAACCTCCAGGAGCCTCATTAACTGTCTGGGGTCTGGAATGGAATGCGTGCTTCTAGAACTCTGGGCAATTCAATTTTAGGGACACCATATGCCTTTGTTAACTTCCAGACAACAAATTAAAAGGTAGGAGAGAATGCATATTGATACACAAGGGCACATCAAAAAGCCTATGGAAAAATGCAATTAATAAATTATTTGGTGCAAAAGTTGTTTGAGATCCGTGCATAATTTTTTCATAGTACACATTTTTCCCATGAAATTTTGAGGACTCCTTGTATGCTATACATAGGATTATTAAGATCTAAGGAAAACAAAATGAGGGATTTTTTTTTTTTGGGCAAAACATACCCATGGTAAACCAAACAAAAACAAGAAGGACAAAATGAAATGGAAAATAGGTTGTCTTCGGGAACTGAACTCCCAATGCCAGTTCTTTGCTTCACTAATTGATCATGTTTGTACATACAAGAAGAATACATATACATGCATGTATGTATGTATGCAAGGACATTTTAATAAGTATGCATGTATGTTCATGTATGTATATATGTGCATACAAGCATAGGAGAATAAGTGAAACTTAACTTTTTTATGTGATTATTCATTCCACACAAATCTATTAGGCCTTATTGCCTGAGGTAATGGTAGGGACTCTTAGGCATGATGATTGGTCAACAAAATGTGCTGTTTAGAGACTGCAGAAAACCTAGCAGCTTGGATTTTCTAATTTCATATTGAAGGATAAGCTGGCAAGGCGAGACTTTAATTATATTATGTCTACTATGCAACAGTCATCACACAAAGAATTTAATGAACACAGTCCCAGCCACTTGATTTGCAAGGCCCAGTGCGAAATTTAAAAATGCAGATCCCTCCCCTTGTTCAGAAATTAAGACTTTCAAGACAGGACAGCAAAATATTGCACCGAGCAAGGGGCTTGCTAACATGAGATGCTGGGCAGTGTCCAGCTCACATGCCCGTGAATCTGGTCCTGTGTACATCGCTTCAAATTTATCCATAAAACAAACCAACACCGGAAATGCTCATTGCTTTACTGCGTAGAGGAAGAGCTGAGATTTGGGGGTTTAATAGCTCAATCTTCTTTCTAGTCCCTATACCTAAAGGAAATCATGGCTTGCAAATAGCACCCACACCAAAACAACATGGGCCCCCCAAAAGAAAGGAAATATTTGACCCTGATATTGGTCATCTGGACAATGTGAATTTTATATGTTAGAGCTGTTCCAACTTCCAGCTACCAGATGTCTGTAAAAATTCATAGCAGGCTATTAAATTTAGCAGATCCTGTCTTAATTAGATTAGCGTCTGCACAGCACGACGGCAGAGTGTCTCTCTGATGGAGGGTTTGTACAGATTTCTGGTGGGAATTCTTTATGGAGGATGCAGTCTTTTATCCACAGAGATGGACGCGTAGAGGGGAAAAAAATCCGAGAAAACATCCTACCTCCTCATAGTATTAAAATGCGGTCCTGGTGTGTCAAGGCAGAAACATGGGTCTTTATTTCAGCGATGTTTCCTTTTTTGTTTGACTTCAGAACCGGAATGGTTGGGGATAAAGCTGGGGGAGGGGTGTGCAAAACCAGCAGCCAGGAAAACAGCATACGGGAGGTGGAAAACCACAAGCAAATTCTTGTCGTCAAATCCGCCAATAAATCTCACACCAAAGGAGTGCTCAGTGTTCAGTTGCCCGTTAGTGTGTGAGTTATTTTATTTTTTCTTTTCAGACAGGAAACAAAACTGCACAGTTTGTCTTGAGTCAGTCTTACGTGATTAAACGCAGCATCTAGGAGTATGCTCTCTCTCCGTTTAAGGTCACCGAAAAAGCTCGGTGGAGACCAAACTCTGCCTGCCGTGGAGTGGGGGAGACATCGCTTGTTTATCGACGTGGCCATGTGTATGATGACAGCTGTGAGAGCCGAGTGGCTCTTCTTGGTGCCTGGTGCGTAGGTCACCCCTTAAAGCAAACAGCTGTGGGTAATTTTGCTTGTCATCGGATGCACCAGCTGAAAGGTCATGGCCACGCAGAGACCTTCTTCCCTGGGCTGTGGGGTCTGGGCAGCAGAACCGAGAGAGAGGACAAAGAAGACAGGGCAAGCATTTGTCTCCACCTCGCAACCTCCCTGCACGCGGGCAGGAGGGGACCTTGGGTTTCCCAAACCCCAGAGCACATGAAAGCAGGCAGGAAGAACGGCCCATCATTTGTTCCCTCGGCAGGCTGATCACATGCACACCATCCGCAGGCAGGGTTACTAGGCAACTGATTAAATAAACGTGCTGGTCCTACAAGCGCGCTTGCAATTAATTAACTTAACCATTTTCATTTCGACTGTTTTCTTGCCTTCTCCACCTCAACCCACTCTGAGCTACTGAAATGCGAGAGGCATTGGGGATCTTCCGGCACTGGGGAGGCGGAGGCTGAGCACCCATTTTGCCTGATTCCTGCTAGTTCTTCCCACACGTGGAATGGAAGGACCTGCTTGGCAGGTAATTAGCATTTTAAGCGGATAAGACAACCTACCCGCCTGAAAAGAGTGGCGGCCATGTAGGTACTCCAAACCTGCCATGCTGCCCAATCAGGCTGCTCACTGACTAGAACAGGATAGAAAAGCATTTCAATAGACGGGTCACAGCAATGTGCGTGGTGTGTGCTGAGGGAGAGCCAGGGACAAGGTACACTCTCATCTCCTACCTGCCAGGGGATGAGGCTGTAGAAATTAGCAAGTCAGCTTCTAAAGGGCCCTGAATGTCCACCTAAGGCATCTCTACTTGATGCCATGGGCAGGGGAAGCCACCACTTGTGGGTGTGACAAGGGAGGTGGCATCACAGATGTTATCTTAGTCACATCAGCCTAGGATTGGGAAGACAGGAGCAGAGAGGCAAGGAGGTGAAGTAGGGCTAGGGAGGAGAGAGGGCAGAAGACCCAAGTGTCAGTGCCTGGGCCTAGGCGCTTGATCAGGAGTGGGGTAGAAGGGACAAAAAGCAGCCTGATTTGAGATTGAGTGGGTACTAAAGGCATAAACTAAAGACAGAAGTGCAGAAAAGTCAGAGTGGGAGGGAGAAAGAGAGTAAAGAAATGTGTAGAGTTTGACATTTCCTGTGTCCTGTAGGGTATTGGCTAAATAAAGCAATTCCTTCCTAATTCCCTAGAAGACAGGAATTGTTGGGACTCCTTGTAGAACAGGTGTTCCCTAGCAGACCCTTGTGTGGGATTGAGTTTTCGCAGTAATTTTCGACACAGGATTGAGAATGGGTGGGTGGAAGGGGTGGAGCGAACCTCCTGCAGAGTTCACCTACTCTGATAGTCTCAGCCACAGACAACACAGCTCTCATAGCCTGATGACACTGCCAGGGGCCATATCTGCTCCATACGGCTGGTCTCTCCTTCCAGCTAGGAGCTGCCGTGTTCCAATGGGGGATAGGCTGGAATTAGTCATGGCAAAGAGATCATCCTGCATGGTTTGATGTACCTCTGATGATGAGAAGTGCTCCTAACACAGGGGACCCCAGGAGGAGTTCCTGGCTGCCAAGCAGAGCAGCCATTGCTCTCTGCCCTGGGAACCAAGGAGCCAGACTTACGGGCTTTGTTTCCTATTTGCCTTAAACTGACTATCTCTGTGTGGTCACTGTTCTGAGCATTTTTCAGAGAAATGTGACTGATCGTGATGTGAAGAAATGCCACAACACAGAAGACCAGCAGGCTCTAAGAAAGATATTGTTAGCATTCAGTGGTAGCATGGGACCCCCCAGTCACCAGGGCCCGGCTTGACTACCTCCCAGGGCCCTGGCCCCGACACCATCAGCTCAGTGAGTCAGCTGAGACAGGAGTGTTGGGGGAGCCCTGTCTTTCCCATCATTTTCCGAACCCCTTGCCCACGGCCTTACTTTTGGAATAGCGTATTCCGCCCCTACCCACAGCGAGTTATTTTCGCCTCTTACTGTTCCCTTTGGGCAGAAATGCCTGCTGAAACTGCATCCTTGTTTCCCAGCTACACTGTCCACTCGGAATACAGTTTTCAGTCCTTGGTGCTTAAGTCCTTGACTGTCTCCTGGGCGGAGCTGGCCCCACCTCGGGCTGTGTGCCGCCTTCTGCCCACTCTCTCGGTAGGGAACAGGACTGAGGGATGAGTCAGCTCTGCAATTTCATAAGCATGGGGCTAGAAGGGAAGCTGAATATCCCTGGAAATGGGGCATGTTGGGAAACTTGCTACTTCTTTATAAACTTTATATTGAAAGTGCCAGCTTGCCGGCGCGGCTCACTAGGCTAATCCTCTGCCTTGCGGGTTCTAGTCCTGGTCAGGGTGCCAGATTCTGTCCCCGTTGCCCCTCTTCCAGGCCAGCTCTCTGCTGTGGCCAGGGAGTGCAGTGGAGGATGGCCCAAGTCCTTGGGCCCTGCACCCCATGGGAGACCAGGAGAAGTACCTGGCTCCTGCCATCGGATCAGCGCGGTGCGCCGGCCGCAGCGCGCCGGCCGCTGTGGCCATTGGAGGGTGAACCAACAGCAAAGGAAGACCTTTCTCTCTGTCTCTCTCTCTCTCACTGTCCACTCTGCCTGTCAAAATAAATAAATAAATAAAAATAAAAAAAGAAAGAGCCAGCTTATGTGAGCGCAATGTGATTTTGTATTTCATACTGATTGGCATGTGAAATTTATCTACATTGACATATGTTGCTCTCATTCCATGATTTAATGATTCCATAGTACTATATTAACCACATCAATATTTATCCTCTTACTGATGAATATTTATATTGTTTCCAGTCTTTCACAAACAATGTTGATCATTTTGAGAGCTGTGAAGGGATTTTATAATAATATGATGTGATGATCTCTAGTCTTTATCTAGAGAATTTATTCCATTTATGTTCATAATGCTTGTAAGGTTTTGACATTTACTTCTACTCATTTATGTTCTTTTTGTTTTTCCTTTCTCTTCTTTTCTGTCTTCTTTGGGTCTGTTAAAACAAATAATTGAGCTAACAATGTCTAAAATCAATAAACATCTCTAGCTTCCTCCTGAGTTATATGGATGTTAACAGTTTTTATTTTGGATTCAATGTTTTCCATCTTATACATTGTTACAGTGCTTTATTTCAACCTTGTGATTATAGCATTCAAAATTAGATACCACTGTTATTCTTTCAAATGGTCAGTTCTTGAGGTCTGCAGTGTGGCGTATGAGGTTAAGCTGACGCCTATGACCTAGCATCCCATGTAGGGGCCAGTTTGAGCCCCAGCTGCTCCACTTCCAATCCAGCTTCCTGCTGATATGCCTGGGAAAGCAGCAAAGATGGCTCCAGTGCTTGGGCCCCTGAAACCCATGTGGGAGACCTGGAAGAAGCTCCTGGCTCCTGGCTTCAGCCTAGTCCAACCCTGGCATTTGTGGCTATTTTAGGGAGTGACCCAACTGATGGAAGATCTCTTTCTCTTTCTCTCACTCTCTCTCTGTCTCTTCCTCTCTCTCTATAACTCTGCCTGTCAAATAAATAAATCCTTTTTTTAAAAAAATAGTCTATCTTCTCTAAATTTGTCTGCCAGTTTCATTGTTCTCAATTACTTTTTTCCCCTTCTGAAATAATTTTCCTTTCTCTTGAAATAAAAAAGAAAGAAATCCTCTAAAAGTTCCTTCCTAAAAGATGCACTAGCACTAAAAAAATTGTTTTGCTCTTCTAAACATGGCTTTATAACAATTTTGATTTTTATATGTTATTTTTAATAATTATAGGCACAGGAAGCTGCTAAGGTAGGACAGGGGGGCCTGCACACTCACACCCAGCCTCCTCAGTGGGAACGTCCCCCCAGGTGTAGTGCATGTAATGCCAATACCAGGAAATTGGCATTGGCACAACCTGAGTTCACTCAGATTCCACCCCCCACCCCCATATCCATGCATTCATCTCTCTCTCTCTCTCTCTCTCTCTTTGTGCTTCTCAATTTTTTAAAAAACTTTTATTTAATAAATATAAATTTCCAAAGTACAGCTTTTGGATTACAGTGGCTTTTCCCCCCTATAACTTCTCTCCCACCTGCAACCCTCCCATCTCCCACTCCCTCTCCCATTCCATTCACATCAAGATTCATTTTCAATTGCTTCTCAATTTTAACCACACACGCAGTACCCCAGGACAAGCTACTGAGCTGCACCACCACCACCACAGGCTCCCTTTTGCTATGTTTTATGGACACACCCACCCCTCACGCCCTCCATCCACAGCCCCTGGCAACTGGCCACTAATCTGTTCACCCTCTCACCTCTAGTTTTGTTATTTCAACAATGACATATAAATGCAAGCCTGCAGTGTGTAGCCTTTTAGGATTGCCTTTTTGCACTCAACAGAATTCTCTGGAGACTCATCCACAGTGTTATACACAACAATAGTTGATGTCTTTGGTGCTTCGGTGGCATAGATCTGCATTCACACATTGGAGAACATTTGCGTTGCTAACAGTTGGGGGCTATTATGAATGGTTATGAACATTCATGTACGCATTTCTGTGTGGACATATGTTTCTCTGGGACAAATGCCCAAACGAGCGACTGGTAGATCATATTCACCCTTGAATTGATTTGAAATATTCTGTAGCTATTTATTAATATTTTCTTGGTAAAATGTAAGTTCTTTGCTTTTCCTGTCTTCATTATTGCTATTGAGAAGTCACCTTCCTGTTAATTATTTTTAGGTTTTAGATTCTTTTTTTTTCCTCTAGCTGCTTTTAAGATGTTTGGTTTGATGATCTCTACACATATTTTTCCTGTTGGGACCTTTTAATTCCGTGAATCTCGGGTTTCATGCATTTTGTCCTTTCTGGAAAATCCTGTCACTGTCACTTTCAATTGCCCCTCAGCCTATTTTTTTCTACTGATAAGGTCGGAGCTTCCCGGTTCTAATTTCTAGGTTGTTTAGTCACTGTTGCAAAATTTCCATCTCTTTATTTTGGGTTGTTTCTCGAATTATATTTTGTAGTTTCCATATTTTCTCATGCTTTGCATCTAATTAATCTTTATTTCTTTAACTTTACTTAACATTTTTTTTTCATATCTGTTTATCCCTTTAATAGTTTCTGTTGTCTTTCTCACATTTTTAAGTAAATTCTTCTTAATGTCTTAAGTCCTGGACTAGCCCGTTCTTATTATCCATTTATTTTAATCATTTGAGTCAGTGGATTTCTTGGGCATCTGGTTCTCCTATCTGCTATTTTTGCTTATGGAAGGCTGCTTTCCCACATCTTTGTTATTCTGCCCTAGAGCTTCCTGGGGCCTCATCTGTGGGTCTGTCTAGCTGGTGGGCTGACAGTGCACTCTTCCCCAGAGATGTTCTGTTTGCATAAACCTCATGCCCCAGGGCTTCACTAGTCTGGGACTGCTTTTGTGCTGATTCCTTGGCTTGAGAATTCCCAAGCCAACTAAGAGTGTGAGTCTAGACCCAAAGCCCATGTGAAGGTAGCCCTTTGGCTCAGCATTCCAGGGATTTATTTTTATTTTTAATTTTTTGGTATACTCAGGCCAAGAGAGACCAAAACAGTGTAATGTGTGCTGGATGTGTTCTAACAGCTCATGAAGCTGGTGTTGATAGAAACCACGTCATCTGTTCAGATTTCTCCATTTATCTCTTTCAGGCCTGAAGAACATAATTTTCCAGCTGTTGGGGGTTCTGCCCATTGACAGCTCAGGCTTGGGAATTGTCCTCAGCTAGCAGTCCTGCCTTTGCCCAGGGGAAGCCTGCAGCCAGGGTATGAAAGCCAGACCTCCTCCTGCATCCAACTAAGGACAACTCTGAGTTGCCCTCCAGCATCTGAACTCTCCGTGGGGCTGGCTGAGCCTTGCTGTGATTGTGTAGACGACTGACTTGCTCTTCCTAGCCCTGCTTCATCTTCCCTCAACAGGCATTGGTCCCGAGAGCTTCCCTCTGTAAACCATCCTGCATGCCCAGCTGTGTCTCAGTCCGATTCCCGGGACAGCAGTGTCTGGCAACACGTGCACCCTTGTCTCCTGATCACGCCTCTGTTTGGCCCTGGATTAGTGCAGGTGTCTCTGGTCACAGCTCCCACATCACCCAACCGCGGTCCTCATCTTGTCCTTGCTTGATTGAAAAAGTCCACATCAGGGCCAGTCTCCACTTGATCTCCATGTTTTAATTCACGTTTGCCCCTGAGAATTTTCTGGATGGCCTTATGAGTTCAGTTACGCAATAAAGGGATGTCTTCTATGTTACCTTCAACATCTACAGGGGCTGTGGAGCTGGAGTTTTTAAGTGGAGGTACAGAGCACCACAGTGTCAGCGTGGAAGACTGGCAGGAGGTTTCCAGACAGGACTGCTCCATAAAATGTCGTCATTAGTGATTACTGATCGTCGTTCTTTTGTTCTGTGAAAATAGAAATTTGCTCACTCCCTCTTTGCCTATTCTGGGAATGTTTTCGGTATTTGGCCCCATCTGTTGCCTGTGGTGGGTATTTTTGGTTGCCTCCTTGTGGCTGCTCCCTGTAAGCATCAGTGCCTCAGAAGGCAAAGCTCTCTCAGCCACAGAGGGTGGGGCTGTGGCCCAACAGCTGCACAGTGCTGCTTGGGCCACTTTCCCAGATCCCTGGAGTCAAGTATTTGCTCTCTCATCCTAGTCCCACCCAGGCTAGCCGACCTACCCATTACTATTTTCTAACAAATATTAGTAGCTCCCCCAAATAGAAAAGACACACTTAAAAATCAATTTTATTGAGATGTACATGATAAAATACACCCATTTGAAGTGCACCTTGTGATGTGATTTCAAAAATTTATAGTCACATGCAACCACAGAAGTTTTCCATCACAATCTAGAACATTCCATCACTCTCTCAAAGTCTTATGGGTTTTTTTCATCAGTGTTCCAAAATGCCTGGCCATTGTAGGAAACCGGCACCTTTCCTAGTCATTCTATAAACAGAATCACACGAAGGTATCCCTTAGAGGGTGGCTTCTCTCTGTGGACATAATGATGCTGAGATCCATTTGTGTTGTTGCATCAGTAGTTCACTCCTCCGGAATGCCCCATTACTTCCTATCCGCTCACCTGTTGGTAGGTGTTTGGGATGATTGTGACGTGAGCTATAATGAAAAGGCTTCTCTAAGTATTTAATAGCACATAACTCTAAATTTCCCTTTCATATTCTCCATTTCTCATTACTATAACGAAACACCAGAGGTAGACTACTTTGTAGAGAAAAGACGTTCAGTTTGGCTCCTGGTTCTGGAAGTGCAAGGTCTAAGGGCTTCCTCTGGTGATGCCTTCTTGCTGGAGAGGCCCACAGTGGCACAGAGTGTCACAGGCTGCATGCGCGTGTGTCTGTCTCCCTCTTCTTAGGAAGCCACCAGGATTTGATCTTGGGCTCCATCCTGATGACCTTACCTAGTCCTAATCTCTTTCCAAAAGCCCCAACACACATCAGAACCAGATGAGGTTCCTACCTGATTTTATAACATTAACTCCTGCTTGAGTTCCAGGAGACAATCCATAACACATTTAAAAATCTCATTTTCTCTATTCCAAGAGACTTGGGGGACTCCCAAGCCCTTAATCTCTTAGCTATCATAGGGTATTTCTGAGATGATATAAATTTGGCTCTACTATATCAGTAGGTTTTCACTTTTTCTAAGAATATATATCTAAGCCAGACAGGATAAACACAACAAAAAAGAAACGAGTTCTTGAGAAATTATGTAAAAATATTATTGCAATTATCATCGTTATTATTGACTCATTCTGTCATATTTCTATATTCTAGATTATGCATATATGTCTGATTGATATCAGATATTTTTAAAGTTAATTTTCCTCTCATTTCCTTTTCTATTTTTCACTGATTTTAATCCTTCCAATAAAAAATTATAATGAAATTCTTTTACTCAGGCAAGCTCCATCCTTTCTGCCCCTTCCACAACTCTCCCTTCTAATCTGTACTTAAATGGCAGCTGGACATTCAGAGTTGTTTTTTTTTTTTTTTTTTTTTTTTTTTTTTTTTTTTGGCAGGCAGAGTTGACAGTGAGGGAGAGAGACAGAGAGAAAGGTCTTCCTTCTGTTGGTTCACCCCAAAATGGTCACTATGGCCGGCACGCTGTGCCAATTCGAAGCCAGGAGCCAAGTACTTGGGCCATCCTCCACTGCCTTCCCAGGCCACAGCAGAGAACTGGACTGGGAGAGGAGCAACCGGGACAGAACCGGCACCCCGTCTGGGACTAGACCCCGGGGTGCCGGCACTGAAGGCGGAGGATTAGCCTAGTGAGCCATGGAGCCGGCCAGAGTTCTTTTCTGGGAGATGGGCAAAGAAGGTCAAGTGCAGTGGGACCACAGAGAACAGGATGTAAGAGAAGCAGAGGCAGAAGGAGGGGAGCTGGGACTGAGGAAAGTCGAGCACAAAGTGGGAGAGGTTGAGAACCTTCCCTCCTGCCGAGGGCAGTAGGTGTGCGGAAAATATTGTTCAGAGATAGTCACAAGTAAGCAAGCTGCACAGACCTAACACCGCTGTGTCATTTTCTTACTAAAACGAAGCTACATGAGAATCTATTATAATAGAGAGGGCTGGGAGTGGTTTATAGAGCGTGACAAATGTGTGATACTAACTAGAGACGCTAAGAGTGGGGAAGCTGGGTGTGGGCCCACTTCTCTTCAACACGGAAGTGTGACCTCAGCCACAGGCTCTCGCTGGAGCGCTCTGACCATACCCACCAGGTGCCCAGTGCAAGATTCTCCTGGCTTCCTCTTTCTTCTCATCTTACAGCTGTTGATGACCGTGGGCCTCTGCCACCCACTCGGGAGACCCAAAGGGAGCTCCAGGCTCCTGCTTCAGCTTGGCCCAGCCCTGGCCTTTGCAGTCATTTAAGAAGCGAAGAGGCGGATGGAAGAGCTCTTTCTCTTGTTTCTCTCTCTCTCTCTTTCAAGATTTTTTTAAAAAAATCTTCTTCCTTTCTTCTCTTTTCTTCTCTTTCCTTTCCTTTTCTTTTTTTTTTCTTTTTCTTTTTCTTTTTCTTTTCTTTCTTTTTTTTTTTTTTTTGACAGAGTGGACAGTGAGAGAGAGAGACAGAGAGAAAGGTCTTCCTTTGCCGTTGGTTCACCCTCCAATGGCCGCTGCAGCCGGCGCACCGCACTGATCCGAAGGCAGGAGCCAGGTGCTTCTCCTGGTCTCCCATGGGGTGCAGGGCCCAAGTACTTGGGCCATCCTCCACTGTACTCCCTGGCCACAGCAGAGAGCTGGTCTGGAAGAGGAGCAACCGGAACAAAATCCGGTGCCCCGACCGGGACTAGAACCCAGTGTGCTGGCGCCGCAGGCAGTTAGCCTAGTGAGCTCCGGCAATGGCCTTCTTCCTTTATTTTCAAATCATCTCACCTGCCTTCTATGGCAGCTAAAAGATGGCTCCTAAAGACATTGGTGTCCTAACTCCCAGAACCTGTGAACGTTTTCTTATATAGAAAACACAGCACATGGGGGTGGGGACAGGAGTAGAAGTCCTTGCCAATGTTATTAATTTAAGGGCTGTGAATTCCAAAGATTTTCCTGCGTTGTCCAGGTGGGCCCTAAATGCCATCCCAAGTGTCCTTGTGGAAGGAGACTTGCCCGTGCACATGGGGAAGAGGACAGGTGGAGGCAGAGCAGTTTTTAGATGCTCACCTTGAAGTCTGCAGCGATGCAGCCACAAACAAGACATGGAGCAGTCCCAGAAGGAGCAAAAAACAGATTCCCCCAGCGCCTCCAGGTGTTCACCTTGTTTGCAGTCCAGAGAAGCTGATCTGCGGCTTCTGACCTCCAGGACTGTGAAAGAATGCGCCTCTGGCTATTAAAGCCCTCCAGTCTCTGGTCATTTGTTCCAGAATATTCTCCAACAGTCCTTGTCTCTATTTTCAACTTCTCTCTCTCTCTCTCTTTCTCTCTCTCATTTTATTTATTTATTTATTTATTTATTGAGGCTAGTCTACTAACAGTAAAAATTTAAGCTCCCAATATTATGTGATTTCCCTTCTTCTACCACATTCTGTTCCTGAGTGTTCGTGTCCATCCTGAGAGTGCTGGGTTCTTCAAACCGTGCCTCTGGTCACAGCATCCCTACTGCCAGGGAGGTCTTCCACATCCTGACGCCGCTGCCCCCGAGCCGCTGTTGTCCTAGGGTGCCAGGAGCATTGACACGCATTGCAGGGAACAGGATGTGGGGTAGACAGAGCCCCTTCAGTGCAGGCCTCTTCTTTGCCTTGTGGGAAATGCTCCTAGCGGAAGGATCCAGTTGCGGGCTAAACCCCAGCTCCTGTCATGAGCTTTGCCTAGAGAAGCTGTGTCCTCTCCTTCAGCCTCCTGCTTCCTGTCCCCTGCTCAACCTTTACTCTCCTAACCCCGCCCGCCATCCCTGACGCCACGGCCCCTGGGGTTTTGCACAGTGCTCTTCTTCTTCTGGCCATATTCTCTACCGGAATCCACTGTCCATTTTGTGAGGCTACTAGGAGTTGAAATACATATAACATTTTGTTTTTTCTCTTTGCAATACATAGCATACAATGGAGTCTGGATAAGTTCCAAGAGGGTTCAGGTTTGGAAGCAGCAACAGCAATCCTACCCATGGTAAGCCTCTAGAAAACACAAAGGCACACACCATTTCCATAGACAAACCCACACAATTCTTAATGCAATTACCTACCATTACACTGGAAAGGACATAGAAAGATAGACTTAAGGAACAATTTTGAAATGTGGCTTGGCCTCATACATGTTAGCTGGTGCCTCCCACCCCACCCCACAGCCATTGGCCAAGGTCCACTAGGCCTGGGACTTTCCTGGGGTCTCATAGTCGTCTTCTTTGAGCACATTTAGCAGCTTCAAGCCAAGCCCAGAAGCTTCTTGGCCTGCCTCTGCTCTCTGTGGTCCCAGGTGCTCTCAGCTGTTCTAGAACCTTCCATAGGACTTCCCAGCCTAACACCCCTCACCCCTAGGGACTCTGGGATAGTAACTGGACTCCAGTGCTGCTTTCAATGCTATGAAAAGCGTGGTATTTGCAGTGGGGCTGTGGTGACTAAACACAAGGGTACCATTTTGGTTGGGGATGTGGGGAAAAATTTGTTCTAAATCTGTTGTCCTAATCTATGTTAGCTTGTGACAATTAAAAGCTCCAATTGGCAATTCTGTGTTTTGTCGGAGAACACAAATGATGAAGCAAATTAATCAGTAAGCAATACACATTGTGTGAAAAGCAGACCAAAATTTGTGCAAATGTGCATCCTACCGAGAAGCATAATAAAAGTGGTCCTCAAGGGGAGAGAAACGAGGGGCTTCTGCCGTAAATCTCCCCAGGACTGTCTTCACACACATTCCTTCTCAACCTAATTACTCACTTTCTGTTTTACTTATTTTTTAATCCTTCCATAAATATTATTCTGCCATCTCCTTTCCTCCCCGTCTCTCCTTTCTGACCACGCACTACGTGGCCAGTGAATGATTTATAGTGCTCTCATGCAGTCCTTCTTCAAAATGATGACATAAAGAGAAGGGTTCTTCAGTCCCGACAGCGATTCAGCTTACACAGGCATAATGTGGGAAATACTGCACCTTGTATCAACACAGCTCACCCCTTCAAGTGTTCCGAGACTACCATGCCCTCTCTGTCCACCACACCCAACCTTGAGCTCTGCCTTGGCAGATGGACACGGTCAAGTTAGGGTCCTCGTGTTTCCTTCAGGTCACCTGCAACACCAGGTGCCATTGTGAGAACAGGAGAACACACTCAAAGATGTCTCAAACTGATTTAAAATGGTCCATGTAGAACTTCACATCACATTAAATAAACCTAAGTAATTAATACATAATGGAGACGTGCCTGGCGACCCACACACCCACTTACCAAGGGCTTGGCATTTGTCTCTATGGGTTGAAATGGCAAAGGAAGACAAATGCTTTGACTCTGGTATAAATTTTGGGCCAAAGTAAGGCACCACCAGAAAGTTAGGGTTCGAAGTCAGCTCTATCTGTAGCCCAGGTTACAGGACAGGTGCTGTTTGTTGGCTGCTGGCTGTATATTCAGTATCTCAGTGGGAGCAAGTTGAACCCCGAGTTCAGCTTACAGCTATGCTAACCTCAGTACGCAGCTTGATGTGATCAGACACTTCACTCATTTCTCTGTCACACAAATAGCATCATCATACGCTAATGAAAGTTGAAATGAAAGGAAAGCTTGGCTGTGGTTCACCATTACAATAAAGGGCCATTTTCGGTTTTCCATGTTCTATGTTCTCTTACCAAATGAGTGCATAGTTACGTGGTTGGGACTCTAATAGTTGCATGTTCCGTTTTTCATTTACCATTTTATCACAGCTGTTTTTCTGTCATTACTGGAGCTCAGGGCTATGCAGCCTGCAGCATTGTGGGTCACACCCAGCTGTGCTATTTCCTTTGAGAGGGGTGGGCATCAGATAGAACTGATTGAATGAAGTCTATCCTTTGGGGTCAGAAGACTCTGTAGCCCACTCTGATTGGTGCTGGCTGGGTCCTTGTTTTATCATGGAGGCTGGGGGAAGAGGAAGAAGGGCCTTGAAATTGCATGGACAGAGAAACTATTCCTTTTTTGTTTGTTTGTTTGTTTGCTTGCCCCAGCATGAACCCTATAGGGTCTTGTTAGGATTTCAGGGCTGATGGTTCACCAGACAAGGCATCAGGAGCACACAGGCCTGTCCAGATGTCCCAGAGACTGGCTCAGTTGCCAGGTATCCCACGCAAAGCAGATGGGCACTCAGAGTGGGGTTCAGGTTACCTCTAGCCCACAGTGGGGCCCGGAGTGTCCAGCAAGGGTCTGGGATAGAACAGACAATGACTTGAGAAGCACTCCCAGCTCTCTTGTTTATCCTAACCTCAGTTTACACTGCACAGACCATTTGATCTCTTCATTCAGGGTTCTCACTCTGCCTCCTTCGATAAAAGATTTGCGATGTCTCCTCTGAAACACCAGAGATTCGGCGATTCCAGCATGAGTTGGCATTCCCAGTCCTTTGATTTAGACCTGCCTCGCGGAGGTGTAGAGGAGGAAGAAGAAGAAGAGTCACGGAAAGACAAAGCGGAGAGAGGGCTGGAAAGTGCACAGAAGTGAACAGGTGAGCTCGGCCAGTATTTCTCAGACCGGGCACACCAGGAATAAGAAATACACAGCCCACTATTCCTCTGAGGAAATGATGCATGAAACAAATGTTATTAGAGACCCCAGGGGATGCTTTTCCTTATTTATGAAGGTACCTTGTGCTGAAAATATGCCAAGGGCGCAGGAACCTAAGAACACCTCCTCCTGGTCTTGGTCTTGCATCTGTGGAAGGCGCACTCCCCTCTGTCTCACGGAGGGGACGGAGGACACTGTAAGAGTCCCGCTGCCTTTTCTTTCCTCCCCTTTCTCTCTCTCCCTCTCCGGCCTGGCCAGCCCTTGACAACAGAGTACCTTTCCACAACCTTGGACACTTGCCTTTTACCCAGCCGCCCCCCCCTTCCCCCCCCCCGCCCCCAACATCATTCTTGCCCTGAATGAAAAGGCATCCTTCTCAGGTTCCTTTGTAGGAGGAAATGATGGTAGCCAAGGCCATCCGAGTGGCGGGGGATGAGTTGGAGTGGCCCAGCCGTTTCTCACAGCAGTACCAGGGCCTTAGCACAATGCCTGTCAGTGACAGGAAGGAATCCCACCCTAACATACGGAAACGATTTGGAGGATGTCTCCAGTCTTCCTAGTCTGGCAGAGAGAGAGGGAGGCGGGAGGCGGGGAGAGGGGGAGAGGGTGAGAGGAGCTGAGCACCTGGGGCTGAGTTCACAGGGCTGCCAGGATGTTGCTGGCTGCTCTCTCTCTCTCTCTCTCTCTCTCTCTCTAAGAGTTTCCAGCTAATACTCTAATTGTGCTCGCACTTCCTCTCTTCTTTTCATCGTTCAAGTTCTGTGCCCAAATATGGCTTTATGTAACCATTGTTTTCCTCTTTGCTTCGGATTCTCCAGCCTGTAGATTGGGCAAAAAAAAAAAAAAAAA
The DNA here is from genome assembly GCF_051225735.1 of Oryctolagus cuniculus. Classification (NCBI taxonomy): domain Eukaryota; kingdom Metazoa; phylum Chordata; class Mammalia; order Lagomorpha; family Leporidae; genus Oryctolagus; species Oryctolagus cuniculus. The sequence continues at coordinate 11,672,570 of NC_142871.1, forward strand.
AAAAAAAAAAAAAAAAAAAAAAAGGCAGTTTGCCAAGTCTGGGGCAGGATTTATGTTTGAGGAAGTTGATGAACACCTTGCTGGTAAGTGTATGTGTCTGTGTATGTGTGTGTGTGTGTGTGAGAGAGAGAGAGAGAGAGAGAGAGAGAGAGAGAAAGAACTTCCTGTAAACCCTTTGGAGCTTACTTCTTCACTAATGAGACTAGTGATTCAATCATTAGAACTGATAATATTCCAGAAAACTCAGAGCTTAAGGGGCGCAGTGTTGCTCTGATTGGCTATTTGTCTATGTATGATTTAACGGCTCTTCAGTGGTCCCAGCTGGTAGGTGTGCAGTGTGCCTGGTTATCAACTCCATCCTTTGGGTGTGCTCTCCGTCAGCCCAGGACGTGACACAGTGCTGCGCTCAGAGCGGCCAGTCCACCCGGGACAGCTGGCTTTGCACCCCCGAGAAATGCGGCGCCATCCTAGCTCCGTGGCTTGAAATCAGATTTCATAAAGCACCTCAGCCTTACACGGTGGGAACAACTCGAGTCAGTCAGGGCTCGACACTTCACCTGAATCCTGGGGCTGCCACATTTTTGTGTGTGACCCTAGGACAGATGACTTGGCACCTCTGAACCCTTTTTGGCATCTATATTGGCTCAATTCCTGCTGTTGTTGTTTTGGTGAATTTTTATTTAGTTAATTTATTTGGAAAGAGGAGAGAGGGAGAAAGAGAGAGAGGGAGAAAGAGAGAGAGAGAGAGAGAGAGAGATCTCATCTACTAATTCACTCCTCAGATGCCTTCAACAGTGGAGGCTGGGGCAGGAATTCCATCCAGGTCTCCCATGTGGGTGGCAGGGGTTCAATGACTGGAACCATCTCCTGTTGCCTCCGGGGAAGCTCAGTTCCAGGAAGTTGCAATGGGGCTTGGCACCAGGACTCAAACCCAGGCACTCCGATGTGAGGGGAGTGTGTGTGCCAGGCAGTGTCTTGACCACAGTGCCAAATACCAATTCCTGTTGTCGCCTTGGTGCTGCTGAACCTCCCTGCCTTTCATTTCTGGTCCCCGAAGTGTTCTCCATGCGACAGTGAGGGCCTCATCCTCAGCCATCGCCTGGCAGGGCAGCAGATGTGCGCCAGTAAATGTTTGCTCATGAATAAAGTCTGATTCTATTTTTTTTTTTTTTTTTTTTTAGTAAATGGATGTGAGATTCCTCTCCAGCTCCTCTCCACACACTCCAGTTGCTTAGGCCCTTGAAAACAAAATTGAATGGAGACAATTCAAGGATTAGCAAGAGGTGGTCTTTGTGTGGTGGAGCCTGGAGAACATGTTGAGCTTACAGTTTATATAATAGGAAATCATGGTGTTTTGCCTCAAAATTCCATTTCTTTTAAATATTTAAAACTTAAGTACTTTTATAAAACAAATTATTTTAGCTTAAAATAATTTTCCCAAGTGAATTTTTTTCTTAGAACAAAAACAAAGGATTGCGTTATTATAGAGAAGATTAAATAGTTGGAATATCAAAAAAGCTATTATTGTGGTAATATCGTAAATTAAGCATTTTTCTGACTTTTCATCAGTAATGTATGTATTGTCTGGGGCTAGGACTGCAGAAGGGATCTTCAAAAAGTTCATAGAAATGTGTATTATGAAAAAACTATGTGTGGATTTCAAGGCTTTTTTGCACAAATCTAAGCTTATATTTTATTTACAAACTTTTTGAAGTACTCTTGTTTGTATTCTCACAAGTAATCAGCTGTTCAAGTTTAATTTCTGCATATGAGTTTGAAAGAAATTCACTGGTCTAAGTATTTTTATTCTGGCAGTGCCTCAAAATGACCAGGTCTATTTAATATATAAAACTATAGTGGGGCCAGTGCTGTGCCACAGCAGGTAAAGCCGCTACCTGCGGTGCTGGCATCCCATATGGGTGCTGGTTCGAGTCCCAGCTTCTCCACTTCCAATCCATTCTTTCTGCTATGGACTGGGAAAGCAGCAGAAGATGGCCCAAGTCTTTGGGCCCCTGCACCCACGTGGGAGACCCGGAATAAGCTCCTGGCTCCTGGCTTTGGATCGGCGCAGCACCGGTCGCTGCGACCAACTAGGGAGTAAAACATCGGATGGAAGACCTCTCTCTCTCTCTGCCTCTCCTCTCTCTGTGTGTAACTATGACTTTCAAATAAGTGAATAAATCTTTTTTAAAAAAGAGAAAAGAACCCCCCCAAAAAAGGCCATAAAAACCGCAGCCCAGGCGTGTTAATTGGGAAACCAGGGGTCCAAAACTCCATTTTGCAGGCATTCAGGGAGCTTCAGCTGATAGGAAAAGAGAGAACTTGACCATGGGCTGTGACTCTCCAGACACCTGCAAGCAAGAACAGAGGAAAGGACAATGCGGGGGAGTTTTGAGTAGCCCGCTCTTAACCCTTTCCTCTCCAGGGTGATGACTAGTTACCGAAGCTGGTGAGTCTTTACTGATTGTGAGTTGAGAGGCTCCATGCTGAGGGGCCAGTTCCAGAAGGCAGTTAGACTTAGTAAGAGTCACTCCAGCTGCAGCCAACGCGTGGCAATCGCTTGCACTCACTCACTCCAGCTCCCGGAGTCCAGGAAGTCAAGGAACACGGCGCTGCACAGATCACGCGCAAGCCTCCCTCCTCAGAACTGCACATGGAAGCTGTTTCTCTGTTAGGACTTGGGTCATCCTTTTCAGGCTAATTCTGAATTCTGCTGTCTCTTGTTTAAACTGACCTGGCTAAAACTGAACTTGGCCCTTACAAGCCGTGGGGGGGGGGGGGGGTGCTTTTCATGCGCCTCCCGGCATCTGCCTAACGTGCTGTGTTCACTTGAAGGGCTTGGAGGAAGATGATTGGAAGTGATTTCCACTGCAGTAGTGCTTTCCCTTACCCAAGCAGAATTTCTCTCCTTGGCCATCTCTGTGACTTATTTCTTCCCTTCTCACAATTTCTCCTCGCCTTGACAGACTGTGTAATTATTTTTTATCAGCACATTTTACACTTCCAGGTTGTTAATAAATATATTGAAGAAAATTAGCACCAGAGGATGAACTATAACTAGCTTCTTCAAGCACTGACTATTAGTGATGGTGAAGGCTGAGAAATCGCCATTGATTTCTGTTCCTTTGTCTCTGTTTCTCGGCCAGTTCTGAAAATCCACAATGGAATGTTGCATTTTGCTTCGCATAGTCCCCAAATTTTCCCTCAAAAGAAAAAAGTCACTGAAATCTTTTGAAAGCCCAAATTCATTTTCGTGCACTCATTTCTTCTTTATTTACCTTTTATTTTTTTTTTAAAGAAGCCCTTTCTAGAAAAGTCTCCAAGCTGAATAGTGAAGATCTTTCTAATGCACGAAGAACAATGTCTGTATTCTAAGAACCACATGTGGCAGGTGCATTAGAGTATCTCAACCAGGATCCTGCATTCCTAAAACCCACCCCAACTGCTGAAGACGCTGAGGCCAAGGCAGACCCCTCTTGTAGCCGGCTTACAAGGGGCTGGGTTATGTTTCCTAAACCCTGAGCTAAGGAAGTAGAAAAGTGTATTGACATCACACGTTTCCTACAGATACTTGCAGATAAACACAGCCTAAGGCAATTCAGGTTGGATTTCCTCTACCTTACAAAATGTTTCTGGAAAATCATTTCTATGTAATTTTAAATTCTACAGCATCCGACCTGTATTTCTTTATTCGTGTCACGTTTTACCTAAAGATATCCCAAACACAGGTCCCTGGGTTTAGAAAAGGAAGCGTTTAGGCTGGAAACAATCTTGGCATGGCTTTATAACAAGTAATATCTATTTCTAGGCATCAACATGAATTTGAATTGGAGCCAAAAGACATTTCCAGTGAGAGATCAACACAAGGACAGATAAAAACGTGTGGCTTGCTCATCCTGGTAAACAGCAGGGCCAGGGAAATTGGTTTACAGGAAATAAGACCCCTTCAGAACTTCGATCAAGGCTTTCCCTGGAGCCATGCCTCTCCCTAGGTTCTGAATGAATTGGCAAACAGGAGCTTCCACCATCCCTTATTTATTTATTTGACAGGCAGAGTTACACACAGAGAGATAGAGGGAGCGACAGAAAGAGAATCTTCAATCTGCTAGTTCACTCCCCCAATGGCTGCAACAACTTGGCGGGATCAGGCAGAAGCCAAGAGTCCGGGGCTTCCTGCAGGACTCCCAGCTGGATGTGTGGATGTAGGGGTCCAAGCCCCTGGCCAATTCTCTGCTGCTTTCCCAGGCACACTAGCAGGGAGCTGGATCAGAAGTGGACCCGTGGGGACTCGAACCAGCACTCATAAGGGATGCTGGTTTCACCAAGTGGAGGCTTAACCCAGTGTGCCACAATGCCGGCCCCCTCCACCAGCCCTTATTTAGAACCATGCCAAGGAAGCCCCCCGTTTTGACTTTTCTCTGACCAGTGGAGCCCCCACAACATTCCTGGTAACACTGGGTCTCTCATTTGTCTGCTTTGCATGGTGGCCCCGCATTCATCCACGGTTAGGATCCCAGGTGGGGCCCCCTGCTCAGAGTCTGCGGGGCTAGGAGCAGCCTGTGGTCTGTAGCCGACCGGACAGCAACACCATCCCGTGCTGTGTTCCTTTCAAAACCTCCTGGTGGAAAGGGAATGCATGTGCTCACGATTTTCTCTGGGGCAGGTTTAGGAGAATAATTTATTTTATTTTATTATGAAAAGAAAGTAGGTGTCAGGAAATTGAAGATGTAATTTACAAATCATAGCTGAAATGCAGTATACAGTTAAATAACATCTTCCAAAGGGAGGCCCAGGAACCTATCACCTGGATCGTCCTGGGTTTCCTTCAGCAAGTGTTTGTACTGGCTGAGCCACTGCTCCCCGACAGGGTGTTAAGGCTTCGGAGAAAATCCCCAGAAGAGCAATGGAGATCATCTGTAAAATCTGCACTAGTCTCGGTCTGCAAAGGAGGCGATGTGGCCACAGCAGCTGCTTTGTTTCTTCCCTTTTGTGTGCAACTTCCAACAAGAAGGTCTCCTTGGAGGTTCTTATCTGAGACTTAAAGATTCAGTACAGCCTTCTGAACATCAGGGACTTCCTCGTGTTCATTTCTAATCATCAGGTGTGTTCTTAGGGGCTGGGAGTTATGTTTTGGAGGTTAATAACAGAGGCTGCTTCGGCTTCCAGATCTCTAAATAGATGGGTTGGTCTCCCCTCTCTCCCTCCCTCTCTTTCCCCTCCCTCTTCATCTCTCCCTAAGTAGGCAAACAAAAGGACATCAATTGGATATATACATTTAATAAGCACATACAAGTAATTCAAATTATAACTGATCCTGCAAATCACCACCACTCTATTATGATAGTCTCGTTAGCTAACACCTACTGATGATTTTTGGCATAGAGCATACGATAAATGCTAATTGAACAACAAGACATTTGGGTTGGATTGCATAATGGGTATGTATGGACTTTTCTGATCTCCTTTCTAGTTATTCTGTATGCTCTATCATCCTTAAATGTTGAGTGGGCTGAGAGAGCGTGCTGTTTTGATCTGTGCTGGGAGTATAAAGTGCTACCACAGTGCACACTGTTCTAACAGCCTTCCATTGTCTTCAAAATTGGCAAAGTCTACTTTATTTCTCACAAGCCTATGACAAGGCTCAAGCCTAGGTTGGTGTCCACCCAGAGTCTGTGCTCTTCCCACATCAATGCACTGTCTCCACTGGTCAAGCCCCAGCATCCAGGTGGAGGGGTATTTCTGAGTGTGATGATGGGAGTGGTAGGCAGAGGGGGAGGAGTGAAAGGGAAGTAGAAGTAGCTCTCCCTGTCACACTTTGATGCTGTGGCTTTTTTCTTGATACGGAGATGGCAGGACACACTGGGTTGCCAGGGTCATACATCCTGGGTTGTTATTTACATTGGACCCTAACCGATTGTCATATGGGTCTCTTTAATATTTGTCTCTATTCTTCATGGTGATATGATATAGCATGTAACTTTGAATGATGATCTGAGCAGATAATAAAGGTCTTCAAAAAGTTCCTGAATATGCATGTTATGAAAAAAAGTTATGCATGGATTTCAAAAATATTTTTGCACCAAAATAAACTTGCCGTTTAATTCCATTTTCCGTGAAGATTTTGAGGTACCCTCACCAGTAAGGGCTGATAGATGATTGAGTTTTTAAAATGTTATTTATTTTGGAATAGGAAGGAGGAATGATAAGGATGGAGGAGGGAGAGAGAGAGAGAGAGAAAGAGAGAGAGAGAGAGAGAGAGAGATTTCTCCACTCCACTTGTTCACTCCCCAAATGTCCTCAACAGCCCGGGCTAGGGCAGGCTAATATCAGGAGGCAAAAACTCCATCTGGATCTCCCACATGGGTGGTATAGGGAGGCGACTACTGTCGCCGTCAGCGTTGCCTCCCAGGGTCTGCATAGCAGGAAGATGGAATGGAGAATGAGGCTGAGACTCAAACTCAGGCACTCTCTTGGATACGGCAGGTAGACATGCAAGGCCATGTCCTCACCGCTGGCCCAAACACCTGCCCGGATATCTGGTTTTAATTTTTCTGTTTGCTTCTCACAGGATCCCTTAATGCATGCATTTGAATATGGTTTTATCCATTTACATTTAGAAAGTTTTGTTTGATAGTTTTTCTCTTCCCTGCAGTTACAGCATGATCTGTCATGTCATGCCTTTCTGAGCCATTGGTGATTTATTGTATCCTTAGAATTTTCTAAAAAATGCCAGACAACCTCACTGAGGTTGCAATGCTATTTCTGCCTTTTATTTTTTTTTCTGTCACTCTTTTTCTCAAGAGGGAGGTACACTGTTGAGTGTGTGACAGGTTGAGGGTGTGTGGGGGGGTACACTCAGTCTCTGTAAAGTTTCAGTTCATGAAGAAAGAGAATTGCTTTAATTAATGTGTCTCCTAGGAAATCTGAGATAGAGTGGGACAATCTCATCACAATCAAAACTGTCCCCTACCTAATTAGTGAAATATTAAAGCAGAATTGCTTAAGTCAACCAATCTCACGTTCATAATCAAATGTGTACCCCAAATTTGCATGCATTCTGACCTGGCCTCTCTATTCTTAATTTATCCTGGGGTCTAGGGTGAAAATTATTTCAAAATGAATTGCCCTCTCTGAGAAATATGCCAAGTAGGCCTGGTGCCACGTTAGTTGGCTGAGTAGATTTGTGCTGTTTTGCGTCTTATCCATTCCCCAAATTAAGTCGAAATGCTTTCATCAGAGTTCCTTTGTTTGTTGTCTTTAAGCTGGAGTCTCACAAACTTAAAAAAAATATTGCCTAACATGCAAGTCTGACATTAAAAGGTGTGGATAATCCGGATTCTTAAATTCTCTTTCCCTTTTGATATAACTTATTAAATGACTCCCACGCAAAGCAGCAATTTGTAGTTTGAATAGGATTTTAGCATTTGCTAAATGTTTACCCGCTGATCTGTTTGAGCTAGAAAGGAAGAAATCTCATGACAGTAGAGTCTGTGAGATTATGAAGTGAGTGCCTTTCCTCCATGTCATGGAGCTGCTGGGTGAAGCCACGCCAGACTGTGACTTGAAGTCTCTGCTTCTGGATTAAGAAGAAAAAGAAAAATGCTGTACAAATAAAATTAGTTGCGTAATTTTATGTAATAATTTATGAGGTATATATTAAAGGCCAATGGAGTTATACTGAGCAATAAAACATGTCTTAAATTTAAGAAAATTGAAATCTTAAATCAAGTGTGTTTTCTGATCACAGTGGATTGAAACCAGAAATCAATAACAGGAAGAGAATTGGAAAATTCACAGATGTATGAAAATTAAATGACATATTTCTGAACAATTAATGAGTCAAAGGAGGAATCAAAAAGAAAATCAAAATATATCTTGAGAGGGCCGGTGCTATCGTGTAGTAGGCTAAGCCTCCGTCTGTAGCACTGGCATCCCATATGGGCACTGGTTTGAGTCCCAGCTGCTCCATTTCTTATCCAGCTCTCTTCTATGGTCTTGGAAAGCAGTAGAAGATGGCCAAGTCCTTGGGCCCCTGCACTTGTGTGAGAGACCCCGAGTAAGCTCCTGGCTCCTGGCTCCTGGCTCCTGGCTTCGGATTGGCCTAGTTCTGGCCATTGCAGCCATTTGGGGGAGTGAACCAGTGGATGGAAGACATTTCTCTCTGTTTCTCCCTCTCTATCTGTAACTCTACCTATCAAATAAATAAAAAATCTTATATACATATTCATATATTACATATATTTAAATATTAAATATTTAAATATTATATATTTAAATATTATATATGTATACTTATATATATCTTGAGACAAATAAAAATGGAAACACATCAAAACTTACAGTATGGAGCAAAAACAGTTCTAAGAAAGAAATGTGTAGCAACAAATGTCTGTATTAAGAAAAAAAGATCTCAAGTAAGGGACCTAAATTTACACTTCAAATAACTAGGAAAAAAAGAGACAACTAAACATAAATCTTGCAGAAAGAAGGCAATAATAAAGATTAGCAATGGGGCCGGCACCGCGGCTCAATAGGCTAATCATCCGCCTTGCAGCACCGGCACACCGGGTTCTAGTCCCTGTCATGGCGCCGGATTCTGTCCCAGTTGCCCCTCTTCCAGGCCAGCTCTCTGCTGTGGCCAGGGAGTGCAGTGGAGGATGGCCCAAGTGCTTGGGCCCTGCACCCCATGGGAGACCAGGAGAAGCACCTGGCTCCTGCCATCGGATCAGCGTGGTGTGCTGGCCACAGCGCACCAGCCGTGGCGGCCATTGGAGGGTGAACCAACGGCAAAAGGAAGACCTTTCTCTCTGTCTCTCTCTCTCACTATCCACTCTGCCTGTCAAAAAAAAAAAAAAAAAAAAAAAAAAAAAAAGAAGATTAGCATTGAAAAAAGGATTAGAAATACAATAGAAAAAAATCAGTAAAACTAAGAGTTGGTTGTTTGAAAAGCTAAAGAAAATTGACAAACTCTTAACCAGGATGAGTAAAGGAGAGAGAAGACTCAAATAAATAAAATCAGAGATGAGAGAGGAGGCATTAGAACTGATAACACAGACATGCACAGGATCATAGAACAATTATGTCAACAACAAATAGGATAATCTAGAAGAAATGGATGAATTTCTGGAAATGTGCAACCCACCAAAAACGAATCACAAAGAAGTAGAGAGGCTGAACAGACCAATGAGGAGTAAAGGGGCTGAATGGGTAATCAAAAAACCTGCCAACAGAGAAAAGTCCAGAGCCAGATGGTCTTATAAGTAAATTGCACCAAATATTTAAAGACGAATTATATCAGTCTTTCTCAAAATCTTCCAAAAAATTGAAGGGAAGGGAAGACTTCCAAATTCTTCATGCATGACCAGCATCACTCTCATACCAAAACCAGATAAGGACACGACAAACAAGGAAAATTACAGTTTGATATCCTTGATGGATGTTACATGCACAAATCCTCAACCAAACACTGGAAAACTGAATTCATCAGCTTATGAAAGATCAGGAACAAGACACTCCAACCGCGGCGGCCATTGGAGGGTGAACCAACGGCAAAGGAAGACCTTTCTCTCTGTCTCTCTCTCACTGTCCACTCTGCCTGTCAAAAAATAAAAATAAATAAAAATAAAAAAATATATACAAAGTGGTTCTAACACAGCAAAAGAAATAACAGGATGAAAAGGCAACTTCAGGACTAGGAGAAAACATTTGTATATCCTAAATATATAAGGAACTCAATAACAAGAACAAGCCAGAAACCAAGTAAACCAAGCAAAAAATGTACAAAGGATCTGAGTGGACATTTTTTGCAAAGATGATATACACATGTCCAGGAGGTATGGGACGATGTGTAGGCATCATCAAGGAAATGCAAATCAACACCACAATGAGATATTACCTCATCTCTGTTAGGATGATTATTATAAAAAAGCCAAAATACAGCAAGTGCTGGCAAAAATCAGGAGAAAAAGGAAACTTGGCACGCTTTGGGACATCAAGGAAAACAGTGGAGGTTTCTCAACAATTAAAACTGGAACTACTGCATACTATCTAGAAGTCCCACTTCTGGGTACACTATCCAGAGGAACCAAAGTCAGCCCTTAAAGAGATCCCTGTGCTCCCAAGTTCTTCATTGCATTATTCACCATAGTCCAGACATGACTCAGCATAAGTGGCCAACAACAGATGAGTGGCTAAAAAGTGGTAAATAGACAATGGACTCTTACTCAGCCATAATATGAGGGGAATCTTGCAATTTTTGAAAAAGTAGAAATTAACATTTAAAAACTTTTATTATATCTCCATTTCTTCCTCCCTTCCTCCCTTCCTTCCTTTCTCCCTTCCTTCCTTCCCACCTTTCTTCCCTGGGTGGCAGGGAATTAATCACTTGAACCATCACTGTTGACTTCCAGGATCTGTGTCAGCAGAAATCTGGAGTCAGGAGTACAGGCAGACATTGAACTCAATACTTTGATGTAGGACATGGGTCTTAATCACCAGCCCAAATACTGGCCCTGTAGGTGGATTTACTTTGACCAACATCCATACATTTCTTCTTTATGTTTTCTAAAGAATGGTGGCATTCCATGCCTGGCTCTCAGATACTTGGCTCACAAGAATTAAAACTTCATCGATGTGTTTTCTGATATTTAGGTAATCCAATTGTCCTGGGGTTTTGTGTCCTGGTCCCTCCTCCTCTGCTGGGGTCCTGAAAGGGCAGGTGAGACTCTAGGGCTTTGCAAGGAAGTTTTCCACTGCTCCAGCCCACTTCTCTTTTTTCTTATTTTTCTAGTCTTTTTACTTTTATTGCTAAAGTGAATGGAATGGAATGCTTTATTTTCATCATACTTTCTCACTATCTGGACATTAATACTTACTGATTTTATGAATTAACTTGGAACTTTCTAGGCATACAGTCATATACATTGGCCCCACCTTCTCAGAGAGGCATATCTTTCAATACCTCTCATGGATGCCTAAAACCGTGGATAATTCTGAACCCTATCATTTAATGCCTTTTCATCTTAAGTAAGCACTTATCACATCCTGAGCCATAACTTATGCAGTTTGAGGTGCAAATGAAAAAACTAGTATAAATTTCCTTTTCCTTTTTGCAGTTTTGCATATAGAAAATTCATTATTATTGTAGATGTTAGCAACGTGAGCATATAATTTTTCCTTTTCCTTATTAAGTCAAAAACTTCCCTCTTTTCACATAAAGAAAGCACCTCATGGCTCCCCTTTGGAATAATTGTGTCACCATCATCACTACTTACACATGTCATTAAATAAAACAAGGATTATTTGAACACAAGCGCTATGATGTTACAGCTGTGGATCTGACAACCAAGATGGCTACTAACTGACTCAAGGGCAGGTAGCACATACAGGTGTATAAAAGGATATTTCACTTCCTGAATGGGACAGCAAGAGATTTAATCACACCACTCAAAATGATGTAAAATTTAAGATTTATGCATTGCTTATTTTCAGACCATGGCTAGCCATGGGAACTGAAACACTAGAAGGAAAATCACCAACATATAATATTTCCTATCATTGATGCTTATGAATATTCAATATTCAATGCTTTTCTTCTACTTCATTAGAACATTAGAAGTTCTAAAGAAATAATGACTAACAATGCAGAGTAGATACCATTTATGATTCCTGATTTTAATAGAGTATCACTAGCATTTGGCTCATATGCCTGATGTTGATTTTCCATGGGAATTGTTTCTCTACCAAGCTACATTTCATTCACTATGATTTCTTGTGACAACATTTTCTTGGAAAATTGTTATTGCTTTAGTTACTGAGTCAGAAGAGAAAAGGCAGCTTCAATTGAATTCTAGAGCCTTTCCTTGACTCAAATGGGAACTGTAGGAAAGGAGAAGAAAAGGGAACTGTGTTGAAGGGCCACTTGGAGTACGTCAACAGGGCGAGAATCATCTGCAGAGATGTGCTGACTTGTTGATTCATCTATGGAATTCAAATTCCCACTGATCTCCTGGGGCTGACAAGCATAACTTGAAAATTAGGGCACCATGTTTTGATCATCTACAGAATAAATAAGGAACTGAAATCAGTTGTTTGAAGGAAATATGACTACAGGGCTTGTGTTTGATCAGCAATCTTCAAGTTTTTAGGTGAATGCAAGTTATCTGCATAAGTTGTTTGTTCTTTATAATTTTTTTTTCCTTAAAGTGTAGCAATATTCTTTAAAACTGGATTCTCAGTTCTTGGTTCATTACCAGTTTAACTCCTGATCATCCAGCTAAGTAGTTTGTCTCAAGAGGGTTGCCAGGGTTTCCTTCCTGGAGACCTGAAAGTTTTAAGGGACCAAGAGCTCCTCTACAGACTCAACAGTGCCCTTGGTTGGTGTCACTTTTCTGTAGAGATATTGGACACGAGGGTACATAAGCAAACACATTCTTCTCTCCTTTCTTTGAACCCTCTTGCAGTCTTCCTTGGTTTTCCTGGGATGGTTTTCTTTGGCTTTCCTCCATCACTATAGCCACATAATATGCTTTGACTGCTCTTTATGATCTAAATCATGCTCCTGTTTGACACACACCAGAAGGGGGAAACCAGTTGTGATTCTTCACATTTGATCTTAGCTAAAAGGCTGAGAAGCAATGCGATTCTAAAACATGCAGAGATATTGTAGAGAAGGTTTTATGGAGGGCGGGGAGGTTATGGTGAAATTGTTTTATTTTGTGAAACTAAGCAGCCATAATACTTACAACATGCTAAAACAGTGCAGAATTCAGAGTGTTTTCAAAATGGGATAAGAGGAGACAAAACCAAACAAGCCAACCTCCCTTTCTAGATTAAGTCTCCAATGAAGCCTAAGACCTCCAACTGGACTTGGACTAGCTGGGCCACATAGCCCTCTGCGACCTTGACATTGCTGTAGGAATACAGCCCTCCTGGGGCTTGTTTGATTTGTTCCCTACACTTTCTAATCCAACATGGAACTGCTGGAGATTTAGGTGTGTTACTGAACAGGAGGGGGAACATGCACACTGTCACACCCATGTGTGCAGTTTTTTCCTACGTCTTTGGAATTCCTAGTGTACCACCTGCAGAGAGAGTGTGGGGTCTCCTGGGTTGGGCTGTAGCACAGGGATTTTCCTTAGTGGAGGGCCAGGTGAATAGATGCTGTTTGCTGGTCACAATGTACCCAGCCTCTCTCTCCCCTGCCCTACTTGGAGGAATGCAAGCCAGACGCTCACTTTGCATGTCATTGGGTTTTCTCCCTCTTCTCGCTTTCCTCAGGGGTACAAAATGCTGATGCAGTTGAGATCTCGAAATAAGTGATTTATAACTAAAACGGCCCTCTGCAGCGAAAGGTCTATGAGAGACGGGAGAATTTATTTGCTGAGTTACTATGCAAATTTCACAATTAAATCTTAACGCAGCTCCTGAGGGAATAGCTAGGATTACTGAAGGAAAGGGGCTTTGACACAATTTTTAAAAAGGAAAGAGAGCAAAGGAGAGGCAGAATATCCTACAGTTTCTCAGTCTCTCAGCGGGAACCAGCGAGAACAGGGAACAGGGAAGATGGAATCAGGGAAAGGCAGAGAAACCCACTTTCTTATTTGTAAAACTGAATTAATGAATTTTAAAAATATCTGCGTCGCAACTGCATATTGTCCAGGGAGAAAAGCACCGGGAGACACAGAGAGCCTCCTCTCTCCCTTTCTTCTCACTCTCTGTGTCCAGATGTCCTCTCCCTCCTGCATCTCACCCAGACTCTGAGGCCTTGGGGAGCCAAACACCTGCCTCCTCCTCCATTCTCCTGACCGGGTCCTCCTGCTCCCTCCCCCATCCGTGCTTTGCTGCTAGGAGTGGCAGCCAGGGACATCTGTTTGGATGACAGTCTCCTGGGTCTCTCCACTGAAAAGGCCAAAGCCTCTAGTTCAGCAAAGCATCCTTGCCTTGCAACAGCTTCTCTTTTCCCTGAACTGCATGCAAATAGCTGTGGTCCCCAAGCCCCAGCAGTCACCCAGGATTCCCGGTGATGTTGTCGGGCCCTGACACCGTCACTCTGTGGAAGGCTTTTGAAGGACACTCATTGCACTGACTGGGGCTTGTGGATGCTCCCCAGGCTGACCTCAGAGCCCAGCTCCCTCTATGTTCGTCCAGCCTCCATCTTTGGCTCCATGTAGGAGGAAAGGCTGTGGCCAGGGAGTGCAGTGGAGGATGGCCCAAGTACTTGGGCCCTACACCCCATGGGAGACCAGGAGAAGCACCTGGCTCCTGCCATCGGATCAGCGCGGTGCACCAGCCGCAGTGCGCCGGCCGTGGCGGCCATTGGAGGGTGAACCAATGGCAAAGGAAGACCTTTCTCTCTCTCTCTCTCACTGTCCACTCTGCCTGTCAAAAAAAAAAAAAAAAAAGCATATTTCTCCCAGTGAAGAGTGTGCAAACAGCATTTCCCACACACAATTGGCCCTGGGGCGCAAGTTCTCTACATCCTAGAAAATTAGGACAGTGAGGTGGAAAATCCCCACTCCTCAAATGCACCCCAAGTCATTCCTTTCTCTGACGCCCTTGCTGGGTGGAATTCCACTCCATGATGTCACGTGGAGCATTTCTGTACCTCTGGCCATGTCCGCTGAACCCAGGAGAACAGAGAGCAGACACGAAAGACCCTAAAGGCAGCCAAACATCGTGGAAAGTTGGAAACAAGCTTCTCCTTGATTAGCCCACAGGGTAATAGTAGACGGTAGACGATGGTACACACTTCAAGGCTTTCTTCTCAGAGTCTGCGTGTTCCTGGTTTACTTGTATTTGGTTCCGTGTGCCTCTCAGAGTATTCATGGTGTCCCCTGAAGTTACCTCCATCAGAAAACATGTATATGGTTGGAGGTAGAGATAGGTATTCTTTTTTAAAAAAAATTTTTAAATTTTATTAAGGTTTACAAGTTTCATGTATTTCATTTATATAGATTAGAACATAGTGATTCTTCCCACCACACCGTCCCTCCCACCCATGCTCCTACCCTTCCCCTTCTCTCTCCTAGTCCCACTCTTAATTTTCACAAAAACCTATTTTTTACTTTATAATAAGATGAATCCCACAGTGAGTAAAGAGTTGTCTTGATAAAGTGTTGAGGTCACATTGGTATTCATCTCCTTGGAAGGACATTGACTGAGACCTTGACTATGACAACAGCAAAGATTTACCACGCAAGTTTTCTCAAGCCAGGGAACACAAGGGGCCTTCTCCTTCAACAAATCAGGAGTATCTCTTCTTCAAGATAACTTTGGAATGGAAAAAAATTCATAATAATGCCTTCATAACTTGTAGAGGGAGCCTTCATTCTCTGACATCACTGTAAAGTAACCTTACATTTCAAAAAAAATGTGATACACAGCACATTGGATAGGTGGTTTTTTCCACACTGCATTTCTACTGAGTGAGTTTTTTTTTTTTTTTCAGAAAGCTTTCATAGCGATCCTACTTGATACTTCTCAGAGCCCTCTGAGGCAGGTGGCATAGGCAGTCCTCAGGTGGGTTCTGTGGAACTCACTCACTGTAGGGTATCTTTTCCATTCTAACATAACCTCTTCCCTGCACTACTTGATGGTTTGAAGAAATTGGGAATTACACCAGCCTTCTCTGAGAAATGAATGGGATTGGCAGAAAATTAAACAGAAACAGAAGTCATAGGCTTTCGATGCATGATGGACCTCAGACACTGTTCACCCTTGGGTGCTACAGGATGTACCAGTCCTCTCATAACACCCCGCAGGGTCCAGCAGACCCCTGTCTGCCCTAGACATTTCTAGTGCCAGAGAATTTTCCAGTCTCGTGCAACACGCTGGATGGCCTCATTACTACTTCTCAGGTTGAGCCTCCTTGTTTTTTTTTTTTTTAACTTTTATTTAATGAATATAAATTTCCAAAGTACGATTTATGGATTACAATGGCTTCCCCCCCATACCGTCCCTCCCACCCACAACCCTCCCCTTTCCCATTCCCTCTCCCCTTCCATTCACATCAAGATTCATTTTCGATTATCTTAATATACAGAAGATCAGCTTAGTATACATTAAGTAAGGATTTCAACAGTTTGCTCCCACACAGAAACATAAAGTGAAAAATAATAGATGATTTTTTTTAAATGATGATGAAATCAGATCAGACCTATTGTCATGTTTAATCCCAGTGAGAGTCAACTTGGGAGTTGATAAATTTTTTTTTTTTTACAGAGGATCAGTTTAGTATGCATTAAGTAAAGATTTCAACAGTTTGCACCCCCATAGAAACACAAAGTGAAATATATTGTTTGAGTACTCGTTATAGCATTAAATCTCAATGCACAGCACATTAAGGACAGAGATCCTACATGAGGAGTAAGTGCACAGTGACTCCTGTTGTTGACTTTACCAATTGACACTCCTGTCTATGGCATCAGTAATCTCCCTATGCTCCAGTCATGAGTTTCCAAGGCTATGGAAGCCCTCTGAGTTCTCCAATTCTTATCTTGTTTAGACAAGGTCATAGTCAAAGTGGAGGTTCTCTCCTCCCTTCAGAGAAAGGTACCACCTTCTTTGAAGACCTGTTCTTTCCACTGAGATCTCACTCACAGAGATCTTTTGCCAGAGTGTCTTGGCTTTCCATGCCTGAAATACTCTCATGGGCTTTTCAGCCAGCTCCGAATGCCTTTAGGGCTGATTCTGAGGCCAGAGTGCTATTTAGGACATCTGCCATTCTATAAGTCTGCTGAGTATCTCACTTCCCATGTTGGATCACTCTCCCCTTTATTTATTCTATCGGTTAGTGTTAGCAGGTACTAGACTTGTTTATGTGCTCCCTTTGACTCTTAGTCCTTTCATTATGATCAATTGTGAACTGAAATTGATCACTTGGAATAGTGAGATGGCATTGGTACATGCCACCTTGATGGGATTAAATTGGAGTCCCCTGGTATGTTTCTAACTCTACCATTGGGGCAAGTCAGCTTGAGCATGTCCCAAATTATATATCTCTTCCCTCTCTTATTCCTACTCTTATGTTTAACAGGGATCACATTTCAGTTAAATTTCAACACTTAAGAATAACTGTGTATTAATTACAGAATTAAACCAGTCATATTAAGTAGAACAGACAAAAAAACTACTAAGAGGGATAATGTATTAAGTTGTTCATTAACAGTCAGGGCTATGCTGATCAAGTCACCATTTCCCATAGTGTCCATTCCACTTCAACAGGTTTCCTTTTTGGTGTTCGGTCAGTTGTCACCGATCAGGGAGAACATATGGTATTTGTCCCTTTGGGACTGGCTTATTTCACTCAGCATGATGTGTTCCAGATTCCTCCATTTTGTTGCAAATGACTGGATTTCGTTGTTTCTTACTGCGGTATAGTATTCTAAAGAGTACATATCCCATAATTTCTTTATCCAGTCTACCATTGATGGGCATTTAGGTTGGTTCCAGGTCTTAGCTATTGTGAATTGAGCTGCAATAAACATTAGGCTGCAGACTGCTTTTTTGTTTGCCAATTTAAATTCCTTTGGGTAAATTCCAAGGAGTGGGATGGCTGGGTTGAATGGTAGGGTTATATTCAGGTTTCTGAGGGATCTCCAGACTGACTTCCATAGTGGCTTGACCAGTTTGCATTTCCACCAACAGTGGGTTAGTGTCCCTTTTTCCCCACATCCTCGCCAGCATCTGTTGTTGGTAGATTTCTGAATGTGAGCCATTCTAACCGGGGTGAGGTGGAACCTCATTGTGGTTTTGATTTGCATTTCCCTGATTGCTAATGACCTTGAACATTTTTTCATGTGCCTGTTGGCCATTTGGATGTCCTCTTTTGAAAAATGTCTATTGAGGTCCTTGGCCCATCTCTTAAGTGGGTTGTTGGTTTTGTTTTTGTGGAGTTTCTTGATCTCTTTGTAGATTCTGGTTATTAACCCTTTATCTGTTGCATAGTTTGCAAATATTTTTTCCCATTCTGTCGGTTGTCTCTTCACTCTCCTGACTGTTTCTTTTGCAGTACAGAAACTTCTCAATTTGATGCAATCCCAATAGTTGATTTTGGCTTTGACTGCCTGTGCCTCCCGGGTCTTTCCCAGAAACTCTTTGCCTGTGCCAATATCTTGAAGGGTTTCTCCAATGTTCTCTAGTAACTTGATGGTGTCAGGTCGTAGATTTAGGTCTTTAATCCATGTTGAGTTAATTTTTGTGTAAGGTGTAAGGTAGGGGTCTTGCTTCATGATTCTGCACGTGGAAATCCAGTTTTCCCAGCACCATTTATTGAATAGACTGTCCTTGCTCCAGGAATTAGTTTTAGATCCTTGATCAAATATAAGTTGGCTGTAGATGTTTGGGTTGATTTCTGGTGTTTCAATTCTGTTCCATTGGTCTATCCATCTGTTTCTGTACCAGTACCATGCTGTTTTGATTACAACTGCCCTGTAGTATGTCCTGAAATCTGGTATTGTGATGCCTCCGGCTTTGTTTTTGTTGTACAAGATTGCTTTAGCTATTCGAGGTCTCTTGTGCCTCCATATAAATTTCAGCACCAATTTTTCCAGATCTGAGAAGAAGGTCTTCGGTATCTTGATTGGTATTGCATTGAATTTATAAATTGCTTTTGGGAGAATGGACATTTTGATGATATTGATTCTTCCAATCCATGAGCATGGAAGATTTTTCCATTTCTTGGTATCCTTTTCTATTTCTTTCTTTAAGGCTTTGTAATTTTCATCGTAGAGATCTTGAACGTCCTTGGTTAAGTTTATTCCAAGGTATTTGATTGTTTTTGTAGCTATTGTGAATGGGATTGATCTTAGAAGTTCTTCCTCAGCCATGGCATTGTCTGTGTATACAAAGCCTGTTGATTTTTGTGCATTGATTTTATACCCTGCTACTTTGCCAAACTCTTCTATGAGTTCCAATAGTCTCTTAGTAGAGTTCTTTGGGTCCCCTAAATAAAGAATCATATCATCTGCAAAGAGGGATAGTTTGACTTCTTCCTTCCCAATTTGTATCCCTTTAATTTCTTTTTCTTGCCTAATAGCTCTGGCTAGAACCTCCAGAACTATATTGAATAGCAGTGGTGAGAGTGGACATCCCTGTCTGGTCCCAGATCTCAGTGGAAATGCTTCCAACTTTTCCCCATTCAATAGGATGTTGGCTGTGGGTTTTTCATAGATTGCTTTGATTGTATTGAGGAATGTTCCTTCCAAACCCAGTTTGCTTAGAGTTTTCATCATGAACGGGTGTTGTATTTTATCAAATGCTTTCTCGGCATCTATTGAGATAATCATATGGTTTTTCTTCTGCAGTCTGTTAATGTGGTGTATCACATTGATTGTCTTGCGCACATTAAACCATCCCTGCATACCAGGGATAAATCCCACTTGGTCTGGGTGGATGATCTTTCTGATGTGTTGTTGCATTCTATTGGCGAGAATTTTATTGAGGATTTTTGCATCTATGTTCATCAGGGATATTGGTCTGTAATTCTCTTTCAGTGCTGCATCTTTTTCCGGCTTAGGAATTAAGGTGATGCTGGCTTCATAGAAAGAATTTGGGAGGATTCCCTCTTCTTCGATTGTTCTGAATAGTTTGAGAAGAATTGGAGTTAGTTCTTCTTTAAATGTCTGGTAGAATTCAGCAGTGAATCCATCTGGTCCTGGGCTTTTCTTTGTTGGGAGGGCCTTTATTACTGTTTCAATTTCTGTCTCAGTTATGGGTCTGTTTAGGTTTTCGATGTCTTCCTGGTTCAATTTAGGTAGGTTGCATGTGTCCAGGAATCTATCCATTTCTGATAGGTTTCCCTGTTTGCTGGCATACAAGTCCTTGTAGTAATTTCTGATGATTCTTTTTATTTCTGTGGTGTCTGTTGTTACATTTCCTTTTTCATCTCTGATTTTATTGATTTGGGTCTTTTCTCTTCTTTTTTTAGTTAGTTGGGCCAATGGGGTGTCAATTTTGTTTATTTTTTCAAAAAACCAGCTCTTCGTTTGGCTGATTTTTTGGAATGTTTTTCTTGATTCAATCCTGTTGATTTCTTCTCTGATTTTAATTATTTCTCTTCTCCTACTAGATTTGGGTCTGGTTTGCTGTAGGTTTTCTAGATCCTTGAGGTGAATTGAAAGCTCATCTATTTGGTGCCTTTCCAATTTCTTGATGTAGGCACCTATTGATATAAACTTTCCTCTTAACACTGCTTTTGCTGCGTCCCATAAGTTTTGGTATGTTGTGCTGTTATCCTCATTTACTTCCAGAAAGTTTTTGATTTCTCTTTTGATTTCTTCTATGACCCATTGTTCATTCAGGAGCATGTTGTTCAATCTCCATGTGTTTGCATATGCTCTAGGGATTCCTGAGTTGCTAATTTCCAACTTCATTCCTTTATGGTCTGAGAAGCTGCATGGTATGATTCTAATTCTTTTGAATTTGCTGAGACTTGCTTTATGGCCTAGTATGTGGTCAATCCTAGAGAAGGTTCCATGTACTGCTGAGAAGAATGTAAAATCTTTAGCTGTAGGATTGAAAGTTCTGTATATATCTGTTAGATCCATTTGGGCTATAGTGTCGTTTAAATCTACTGTATCCTTGTTGATCTTCTGTCCTATTGATCTGTCTATTTCTGAGAGTGGAGTATTGAAGTCCCCCAGTACTATTGTATTGGGGTCTAAGTCTCCCTTTAAGTCCGTTAACAAATCTTTTAGATAAACCGGTGCCCTGTAGTTAGGTGCATATACATTGATAATTGTTATATCTTCCTGTTGAATTGATCCCTTAATCATTATGTAGTGTCCCTCTTTGTCTCTCTTAATGGTTTTTGTGGTAAAGTTTATGGTGTCTGATATTAAGATGGCTACGCCCGCTCTTTTTTCATTTCTGTTGGCATGGTATATCTTTTTGCAGCCTTTCACTTTCAGTCTGTATGGATCTTTGTTGGAAAGATGTGTTTCTTGTAAGCAGCAAATAGATGGGTTTTGTTCCTTAACCCAATCAGCCAATCTGTGTCTTTTAACTGGACAGTTCAGGCCATTCACGTTCAATGTGACTAATGATAAGTGGTAACTTTGCCCTGCCATTTGCCAAAGATAAGTTCTAATATATGCTTTGAATTCCCTGTGATCTTTTGCTGTGAGCTTTCCTTCCTTGGTTTCCTTCCTTTACCTTCTTTCATATTGATGACCGTGTTTCTTTGTTTCTGTGTGTAACACATCTTTAAGCATCTTTTGCAGGGCTGGACGAGTGGCAACAAATTCTTTCAATTTCTGTTTGTTATGAAAAGTCTTTATTTCACCTTCATTCACAAATGATAGCTTTGCAGGATATAAAATTCTGGGCTGGCAGTTGTTCTCTCTTAGTACCTGGGCTATATCTTGCCATTCCCTCCTAGCTTGTAGAGTTTCTGATGAGAAGTCAGCTGTGAGTCTGATTGGAGATCCTCTGAGAGTAATCTGACGTTGGTTGAGCCTCCTTGTAACCTCTGCCTGGGCCTGTTAGTCCTCATTGTTCCTGTTTTACCTCACTCAGAAAAGACTAACCACTGCTTTCATGTATTCAGCATAGAATTACTGGCACACGCCACGTGCCAGGCATTGTTTCAAGAGCTACAGATAAAATCATGAGTAAAACACACACCAATTCCTGTCTTCTGGGACTTATATTCCAGTGGAGGAGAGGGTAAACAAGAAATCTAAATAAGTAGAAATTTGCTCATGAGAAAATGTAATTAAAAGAAAAGTTTATTTTTGTACAAAAAATAAACCCATGCATAGTTTGTTCATAATAAAGGTTTTTCCACGAATTTTGTGAATATCTTTCATAACGCTATTAAAAAAAAAAGGTAAGGAGAGGATGGATAGAACTAGAGGAGGGAGTTCTATTGTGAGGAATATGCATTGAGGAAGTGACATTGAAGCACAGGCCTGGATCAGTGAGTGAGAGTCACTTAGGTACCCAAGTGGATCTCGTTTCAGGCAGGGGACAGCCAGAGCAAAAGCTTCAAGGACATAATGTTCCTTGGACAGGTCAGGGATGACAAGTTCCCCAGAGTGTGCCTGTGAGCCAGAAAGCGTGGCAGGAGAAGGCACTAGGGAGGAGACTGGGGGAGGGGCAGATGGGCAGTGCAGGTTCTGCGCACCTCTGGCTGTTGCTCAGGGTGGGATGGGGGGGCCCAGCCCAGCAGATCATGGACAAGTGCCACCATCTGACTGATGTTCTGAAAGAACAGGGTAGAGCTGGATGAGGACTGTGGATCAGGAAGAAGTGGGGGACCGGCAGACGCAGGTTCAGAGGGCATAGGGGGATGCTGGCGAGTGGGAGCATTCAGAAGAGAAGACCACAGGACGTGGGGTGAGACGAAGAAAGGCTTTAGCACTAACTACTGGGGTTTTAGGTCGAGAACAGAAATGATTGTTCCACCTTTAATGTAGATGGCAAGGGCTGTGATAGGTGAAACATGTTATGGGAAACTAATCAAGAATTCAGTTCTGGGTATGTTAGATGTGAAATCCCTAATCCAATATATTTAAAATATTTTAAGACAATGGACATGCCCAGATAACAATCAAATATTGTCAGTTTTGTTATAATGGAAAAATGAGTATCCCTAAAAATTTACTGTGCCATACAAAATTGTGCCAAGAACCCCACATGACTTAGGAAAAAATTAACGTTCAAAAACCTTCTTAGGCCAGCGCCATGGCTCACTTGGCTAATCCTCTACCTGCAGCACTGGCACCCTAGATTCTAGTCCTGGTTGGGGTGCCGGATTCTGTCCTGGTTGCTCCTCTTCCAGTCCAGCTCTCTACGGTGGCCCTAGAAGGCAGTGGAGAATGGCCCAAGTGCTTGGGCCCTGCACCCACATGAGAGACCAGGAGAAGCACCTGGCTCCTGGCTTCGGATCGGCACAGCACCAGCCATAGCAGCCCTTTGGGAAGTGAACCAACAGAAAGAAGACCTTTCTCTCTGTCTCTCTCTCACTGTCTAAAACAAAACAAAACAAAACACCTTCTTAGACACTGACATTTAGCCTAGTGGTTAGGATGCCTGTATCCCACATGGGAAGTACCCAAGTTCAATAGCTGGCTCTGTCTCCTGATGCCAGCTTCCTGCCAATGCAGACCCCAGGAAGCAGCTATGAAAATTCAAGCAATAGCGTTCTTGCCACCTTTGTTAGAGAACTGAATTGTGTCACCAACTCCCAGCTTTGGCCCCAGCCCAGCCCCAGCCATTGTGAGCATCTGGGGAATGAATCAGCTTGCTCTCGCTGTCTCTCTGTCTCTGTACTCCTCCAATAAGTAAAGTTAAATTAAACATTTTTTTCATTTTTAAAATTTATTTAAATATATTTTATTGCTGTTTAGTTACAATTTCTGAAATAACATTTTAATTTACATCATGGTTGAAGGTTTAATAGTTTTGTTAAATAAAGAGTTCAATAAATAAAAAGTAAAATGACCATAGTCTAGCAGGAAAGTAGACAAGGGATATACACCATAACCAAATGAAAAGATGTTCAGCATCACTCACATAAAGTGCATTTGAAATAGTTGTAAAATCATTAAAACTATAGTAGTATATAATTCCTATCAATTTGACAAATATTTTTCAAAGTTTGACAAGACACTATATCTGCAACAAAACTGATGAACATGCATTTCTTTTTTTAAAAAAAGCACAATTTTACATGTGTTAAGTGCTTATGGAATACACGAATACAATAAATATGGCATTTTGTCCTAAACAAACTAGACATTTGGCTGTGGGTGTGGGCTTTGGAACGATTCAGTTGTGAAGTGGTAGGAGGAGGAATATCTGAAATCAGATGGAAGTCAGAGGACCAGATGTGGATGGGCGCAGTTCGTTGCCCTTGGTTTGACCTTGACACTGAGTATCACAGTTAAGCCATCTTCTGCAGCTCTAACACCTGGGAGAGATTTTTCTTCGTTTGAGATGAAAGTACTTTGAGGTGTGCATTTATAACGGACACCATTTTCATCAAAATTGGAGATGTGGTGCAGTGTGTCTTTCTTTAATTAGCATTTGCATCACTGCTGGATAAGCTGTTATAGATACGAAATTGTAGCAGTGTTTTTGAAACCACTAAACCAGCCGCTACCAGCGTCAAAAGAAACCACTCCTGCATTTAGAACTTCCATCGAAGGCCTTTGAATGCAGGAAGTGCTTTCTTTCTCTGTGTGCACTGCTTGGCATTTTGAACCAGGATACACAGAAGGGTTTGGGATGTTGAATGAGTATGCATTTCTGTTTTGTTTTGCTTTGCTTTTGTGTTTTGTGTTAATAGCAAAGTTCACAAATATGAAAGCACTCTAAAACACAGCCTTGTAGAATAGCACACGCTGGGAGTCAGGGTGACTTCTCAGTGCTTGAGGGGTGTGTGTGTGTGTGCTCGCGTGAATTTCTATCCAGCTCAGTTCGGCTGGATGCAGTTTTATGTTTCTCAAGGACAAAACTGAGCATCAGCAAGTGCAAAATTTGCGTTATGCTCAGGTTGTTCCCTTGTATATCCGTTGCAGTGGAACAAATACCCACGCCATGGAAAACTGACCTGTACAAACGGTAACATAGGAAAAAAATCTTTTAAATAGTAGGAATTTAAATTGTGCGAAACCTCGGAGTGCTTTGGATGTCTGTAATAAACTTGGAGTAGAACTGGGACAGCTGCGATCTAAAGCCAAAGTGAGCCTAAGTAGGACATCAGTCTGTGGGAATGCAGGTTAGCAAGAAGTCTGCCTCCGACAGGATGAGACAGTCTCAGCGACTCCCAGTCTGCAGCCTCACGTGCTCTGGAACCAGACCTGGGCAGCTGAGAGGCCTCCCCTCCCGGGGATCACCCACCGCCTTGCAGCTGAGCAGGGCCAAGGAAGAAGGCTTGTTTAGTGACTGCTTGCCCTGTGCAGAGGTTTACCTTGACCCTACCCGGGCTCACTGCCACGGGCCCAAGAGCCCCAGCACCTAAATGAAATGTAGCTCAACTCGCAAGGAGCCTGGGTCTCAGCAAATAAGAATCACATATAATAATGAAAACTCGGTCCCATGTGTCTTTAAACCCATGACGGTTACTGCTGATATGATACTGCGGGGGGAAATGACTTAGCTTTTTGTTGAGTAGATGGATTTGGGGGGGTCTCTCTGTGCAATTTTCTTTAACATAGTGGGGTCTTTGTCACTGTAATGAAAACTGCCTTCAGCTGCTAAGAGAAAGAGAGAACAACAGCAACCTAGAAGCAGAAATTCCCAAATAAATTAAACACTTGCGAGATACAAGATTTATATGAGAAACACTGATAAAACCTTATCCTTGAAGATGTGAGGATCCCGGCTCTTGAAATTAGTGTACAAAGCAGTGTTACTGCTGCAGGCATTCTTGGGGATCTTTGAGGGTAGGAAAAGGCATGTAGAAGAGGGAAGATAACCAAAGAACGGGTCGCAGCTAATAAAGGGAGCTTGCAAAATCTTGGGGACATTTGTGCAGCTTTGAATAATACCACCTTTCATTCGTACTTCTTCATAAGATTACACAAAGGGAAACAAAAAGAAGAGCAAAGATGGTGATACCAGGTGTGGTTCATCTACATGAATGTTGGTGTAGGCAAGCATAAAGTCCTGTGCTCTAGCCTAAGCCTGGAGCCCAAATTCTGGAGGTCTGAGATCTATTCTTAGCCAATAGGAGCTGTGACCTTCGAAGAATCCCCTGCCTGGAGCTAGAGAAGCTGCCCAGCTGTCTGGCTGGTTGTAAGAGCACATGAACTGATGTACACCACAATGTTTTTGGAGCAAGGGTATCCTGATCGAGGGGTATTATTAATGTGGGAATGGGGAGGGGGAAGTGGTCAAGAAAAGAGGGAGATTTCCTTAGTTCCTGCAGTTCCCAGGGGAAGTGTGTGCTTTGCTGGTGGGGCCACTGGGCCAGCTGGATATGTGAAAAAGAGAGAAAGACAGCGCGCACATGTTCGAGTGTTTGTAAATGCAAGAGGGACAGCCCCTTATTAGGCGATAGATATGCTGAATTTCAGGTTTACATTACCAGGAGACTTGGAAAAGTTGAAACTCAGCCTAACTAGGGCTGCCAATGGCCTCTAATGAAAATTTCCATTTGGAGAGACTAGATGTTGACTTGGCATGACACCAAACAAGCAGCCTGATGCAGAATTTTACACCAATTGTATTTCTCCTAATTAAACCCTGTCTGACCTCAGCATTAAGAAACAATTTGTTTCAGGATATAACCAGCACACATAAGCAATTACATTCTGTTTGCCCCATTAGCATTGTTTGGCTCCTTTGCTATCCAGGGCTGCTACTGCAGCAAATGCTGCCCAGGAGCCAGAGCTATAAAAAGCCTGGAGCGTTCAGAGGCTTTTTCCACCCCCCATACTAAGAACTAAGAATATCATCATATTTCAGCCAAGCCAAAGATTCTGGGAACAGTCAGCTTCTGTGTTTATTATAAGGGATTGTCTATATATATATATACTTATATACATGAATATTTCTTATGAGATTAAAAAAACTCCACTTATAAAAAACCCAAGGAAGCTATAATAATCTAGGGTTATAATAATCTAAGTTTATTTGATATGCTGTGTCTCATGTTCCTGTTCAGCTAGAACCCTTATACTTTTTTGTAGCTGACAGACTTGGTGAATTATGGATTTTAAGTCAAAAACATTTGGTCCCTCAAAGCTTTTGTGGAGAGAGGCAAGTGTTCTCCGGAAAAGCAGGGTCATATCTGTGTCGGACAGGGATGAATTAGAGAGAGACCTTCAACGTGAAGCCCCTCACCAGACCCACCTAGAAGGTGATAATGTCCATGAGAGGAGTTTTGACCTGGGAGCAGTGGAGGTTCGGTCCCCTGGGCCTTGCCCGTTACACCTGCTGGGTTTCCAGGAGATATGGAAAACCCAGATCTTAGAAAATCTAAGAAAATCTTAAAATTGCTAGGCTACCAACTGTTTAATAGAAGTACATCTATCCATGCATTTGACTTACGCAAAACGTGCAGGAGATAAACAAGACGCAGCTAATGGTATGTGGGACATTCAGTGTGGTCAAGCTGGCACCAGGGAAATGGGGGGCTTGTCCAATCCATGGCTAGCAAACGACTGATACGTGTGATGGTTTCTGTCTCAGAGTACAGCTCTGTTTCCTCTGGAACATGCTACAGTACAGACTGCGCCTTCACACGTGAGCTTATCTCCAGCACATATGTGCGCTGTGGGCACACATCAGCATCCCTGCATGCTGACCTAGAAAACGGGACAGATGACCTTTGAAGTATTTCTCTGTAAGTACTGTGGATGTTACTTGAATCACAGGTTGGGTTTCTACTTGGTACTTGAAAGTCACTGAAAACTAAGTGGATGTTGGGACATCCTTCATTCTCACTTCACTCTAAATTCCCTAGTGGTGGGTTCCTCCTCCTCTGCCAGCCTTGTTTTGGGAGCTGTCGTGGGCAAGATAGGAGGGAGAGAGGAATACATCCCATGTGGGAAGGAGATGGATGGACGCAAGGGAAGAATCCCATGTCACATACTGGGGTAGGCAACAAAGTGGTGTTTATTCTCAGTGTTTGTCCAATTTGTTCCTTTGGGTGCCTTGGAAGAAAAGGTAACACCGGGTTCTCTGGTTCAGTTTTTCTTCCTGTGAAATGGGAGCAGAGCCGTCTTCCTGCCTGACACACAACAGGGATAAGCAAGTTGTGCCCTTGAAGAGTTGACAAATCTCACAGCGCAGGTGCGGTGGAAAGGAGGCGTTTGCTGTCGTGTGCTGGGTGGGAGCCTCAGAGTAGGAGCGTGGTGCTAACTCGTCAGAGCGGAGTTTCTCTGTGAATCAACAGCACCTTCTGTCGGCAGCTAGGTCTCACGAGCTTTAAAAATAAACGTACATTTCAGCATTGCATCAAAAGTACAGGGGTGAGAATAAAGACTCTGTGCTTGCTGACCTTTAGAATGAAGAGCCACTTGGTTTTGGCAAAAATGAAGCCCAGTGCTGCATCTCACCATGGTCCTTACCAAATCCCTTCAAGTGCATGACCTTGAAATGGTCCCTGCACATGAATGTGCACACACATACACGGATGCTGATGTGTGCCCACAGCGCACATATGTGCTGGAGATAAGCTCACGTGTGAAGGCGCAGTCTGTACTGTAGCATGTTCCAGAGGAAACAGAGCTGTACTCCGAGACAGAAACCGTCACACGTATCAGTCGTTTGCTAGCCATGGATTGGACAAGCCCCCCATTTCCCTGGTGCCAGCTTGACCACACTGAATGTCCCACATACCATTAGCTGTGTCTTGTTTATCTCCTGCACATTTTGCGTAAGTCAAATGCATGGATAGATGTACTTCTATTAAACAGTTGGTAGCCTAGCAATTCTAAAAATTCAGGAATCATCTGAGTCGTTTATAAAAATGCAGCCCAGATTTCCTTACCGGTTCTTACAGCTGGTGTGGGGCCCAGGAAGCTACATTTAAAGAAGAGCAATCTTAGAGAACCGGATACGGCTGCGCTGTTTCCCAAACATCCTTGAGGGACATATCCGGCACCCAGGACACTGCCTGATGCACAGTAGGCATTCTGCATCTATTTATTGATTTAGTGCATAAATAGTGGCCTAGTCTATTGCAACAAAGACTGCCTGCTCAGTGCGGTGTATCACTTACTGGCTGGGGTAACCCCAGTATCTAACACAAGGAGGAGAGTGGAATCGTTAACACTCAGGGTGCAATGTCTGGGAACTTCAAAAGGAACCCTAACAATAGACCCTCTGCACTTTGCGATAAACACAACCTGTTCTCTCTGTTCCTTCACTTTTCTTGATTCTGACTTCATGCTCAGAACTCGAAGGCTGGTATTTCCTCCATCTCATTCCTGGGAGCTTGAAGCATAATCCGTCTCAATGTTCTCTACTGTTTCTTCCTTCCCATGCTTTTTACTAACTTCTCATCAACTCTAATCTGGCTTCACCACGAACTACTTAATGGCTGGTAGATTAACAAGCTGTCCAGGTAGGTTTGCAGCAAAATATCAGGCTCTGACTTAAATTTGAATTTGAGATAATCTATGAATACTTGTTGGGTGTAAGTGTGTCCCAAACTTCTCACGGACACATTTACAGCAAAAGGTGTTTTCGTTTTATCCGAAATTCAAATTTAACTGGATGCCTGGTATTTTTATTGGCTAGATCTGGCAACTTTGTTTCTGGATGATCTTACTTTCTATTTTGGTTCTTGTTAATCTCTTGATTGTTAATGCCGGTCTACCTTTCTGACAACTTATTTAGCCTTGCCTTTTTGTATCTGTGTCTACCAAAAATTTTCATCTTCCTGTGTTCCTAATCTTTCAATCTGCCTCTTCCTCATTCTTTTACCCTTTCTGATTTCAATCCATCGTTTTTTGTTTTGTTTTGTTTTGTTTTTCCTAACCAGAATTTCTTGGATTGGAGACTATTCCACATCCTTGACTCCAACTTTTTTTTTTTGGACAGGCAGAGTTAGACAGAGAGAGATAGACAGAGAGAAAGGTATTGCTTTTTCCGTTGGTTCACCCCCAAAATGGCTGCTACAGCCAGTGCGTTGCACTGATCTGAAGCCAGGAGCCAGGTGCTTCTCCTGGTCTCTCATGCGGGTGCAGGGCCCAAGGACCTGGGCCATCCTCCACTGCCTTCCCAGGCCACAGCAGAGAGCTAGACTGGAAGAAGAGCAACCAGGACAGAATCCAGCGCCCCAACCAGGACTAAAACCTGGGGTACTAGCGCCGCAGGCAGAGTATTAGCCTATTGAGTCATGGCACTGGCCCAATTATCATATACTCTTGCTGAAAGATAAAAATCCTTGACTCGAACTTTAACATAGCCTCAAGGATACACTTTGGCTGCTGCCATGTAGCCTTTTCCCCCGTAACTCCCACCTGGCTCTTAGTCCTGGGAAAAAACAGAAGGAGTTAGGCACGTCCAGCTGGCTACAGGAGAGCGCCGAAGATGCCATGACAGTGACCATAGTACGATTTTGGATTCATGGTGGCTGCAGGACTCATAGATGGAAGGAGACCATTCTTCAGTTCTTCTCTTCAAGTCTTGGAAATCAGGAAATGAGAACCTGGCCATCAGTGGAAGATCTTTACCAAGGTCTTAAGGATGATTCTTTTCTGTTCTTCTTCATTCCTCTGACCCTTCCTGCCTGTACTTACTTCATCTCATCACAGCTTTTCATTTCATATTTTTATCCATTTTTAACCTGTCACATGTATGTGATCCATGTAGTTCTCTACATATATGTGTGTGTATATATATGTATATATATGAGATTTACTTATTTACCTGAAAGTCAGAGTTACAGAGAGAGGGATAAACAGAGAAAGAGAGAGAGAGAGAGATCTTCCATCCACTGATTCACTCCACAGATGGTTGTAATGGCCAAGTGCGGGCCAGGCCAAAGCCAGGAGCCAGGAGCTACTTCCTGGTCTTCCACATGGTGGCAAGGGCCCAAACACTTAGACCATCTTCTGCTGCTTTTCCAGGCCATTAGCAGGGAGCTGGATCTGAAGTGGAGCAGCCAGGACTCAAACCGGAGCTCATGTGGGATATTGGCATGGCAGGCGTGGCTTTACTCCACAAAGCAGAATCCCTGGCTGCTCTATCTATCTTCTTCTTGTCACAATCATTGTTTAAAGTAATAATAGTCATAGGCAATATTTACGCAGTAGATTCTTAGTGTAACCATCATCCCGAGCATTGTATTATATATATGATCTCATTTCAATCTTATAACACTCCTACCTCAGTGATGGAGAAAAAGGAGAGGCATAAAAGTTAAATGACTTGAGCTTATTTACACAGTTTGGTGAAGCCGACACTTGGGCCCAGCTATGTAAGAGCTTCTGCCCAGGTTTTAGGAATATGCTGTCCTTTCCTCCATGTGACATTTATTACCTTCTAGGAGACCAAGATTACTAGTTATTCAAGTTATTTGCAATACTCCTTCCTGTTAAGATCTGTGGGAAAAAGAGTCAGCTGTAGTCTGGGTTTGAAAATGCCATAATCCTTCCTTGCCTACACATATTTCACCCCACGACCTTGACCTAGAGCTAATCCCAGAATTCCTTAGTCACAGCTACAGCTTTGACTGTGTCAACGCTTGTCCCCATCATTGCTGGATGCTTTTTATCAGGTGTGAATGAAACATACCTCATACCCCTAAAGAAAGAAGTTCACTCTCAGCCACAGGAATTTAATTCTGAGGGTCAGTTTCAAATTTGGAGCAATGAGCCTACGGAGGCAACTCACTTAAGTCTGGAATGTTCCTAGGGATTCTGTAAAAATTTTACCAAAGTCCAAAAGAAAACACCTTTCTCTGTTTCATAAGCACTACTTCTGGAAGACACTGACCCCAGAGCTGCCCTGATGGAGAGCATTCTAATGGCAGGTATTGGCCAGAGTTCTGTATACCCAATTTTGGCCCAAAGCCAGCTCTGTTTGCATTTGTCCTGTCTGCTCCCAGGGTCAACCTACAAACAAGAAGTCGTTGACTTTGTTGACTTTACTTGACTTGCAGAAGGATGTGGAACATCTACAGTCACAAGGATATTGTATTTTTGCTATTAAAACTTTATCAGTGAAAAATACTACTATAGTCTGAAAATTCCACGTATTTTCTACAGATGTCCTTGTATCTGGGGTTCTTAGTGTCAAAAAGCTGCAAGGCTGTTTATTCTCAGGGGATAGTGCAACAAACACTTTCAAAATTCCCTTTTGGACTTGGCTTTTCTGGTTAGCTTTGATGTCAAAACCCAGCATGGGCCGGTGCCATGGCTCAGTAGGCTAATCCTCCACCTTGCGGCACCAGCACACCGGTTCTAGTCCTGGTCAAGGCGCCGGATTCTGTCCCAGTTGCCCCTCTTCCAGGCCAGCTCTCTGCTATGGCCCGGGAAGGCAGTGGAGGATGGCTCAAGCGCTTGGGCCCTGCACCCCATGGGAGACCAGGAGAAGCACCTGGTTCCTGCCATCGGATCAGCGCGGTGCGCCGGCCACAGCGCGCCGGCCGCGGCAGCCTTTGGAGGGTGAACCAACGGCAAAGGAAGACCTTTCTCTCTGTCTCTCTCTCTCTCACTGTCCACTCTGCCTGTAGAAAGAAAGAAAGAAAGAAAGAAAGAAAGAAAGAAAGAAAGAAAGAAAGAAAGAAAGAAAGAAAGAAAGAAAGAAAGAAAGAAAGAAAGAAAGAAAGGAAAAACAGCATGAAGGGAATGGGCGATCTGTGAAAACCAGAATGCAGAAAGCTTTAGAAAGCAATAATGCTTACCTACTGCCTGCTAAACCCACACGTGTGTCTGTACACTCCCACACACACCCAGCCCTGAGAGGTGGCTAGAGCCACATCGCTCTTTTGGGTTACTGTGTAGGCAACTCTCCTTGAGGTCAGCTCTGCCATTGGGAGGCCAAGTTTCTGATGGTCCTGGGCCATATATGTCTGTGATCAGAATACCACTGCCGTGTGTCAGAATGTCCTAACCTCTGTGGTGAGGTCCCCCATGGTGAGATGGCAGAAGGCAAAAGCTGGGTGTTGAGTGATGTGTAGAAACATCCATCACCTATCCTGGTGATGTCACCTCCAGCCAGACATTTTTGTTTCTTTTCTAGTTCCTGTGGACAGAGACCTTTGGGGATGAAAACGTAGACAAGAGTTCATTTGGAAAAGGTGAGGATCCAATTAGGTGATTAGAAGGAAGAAGATTCCCTGTTAGAATCTGAGGAAGAAGCACTTCGTATAAAAATCACTGAGTGAGAGTTGACAGGCAGTAACTTAAGGAAAACCATACAGCTTAAGAATATTGGCTCTGGATTTATGCCGTGTGAATGAATTTTGGTTCTAGCATTTACTACATCTAATGAGTATACATTTAGCTCTTATTACTCTGAAGGCCTTTGTGCCTGAAAAATCAGGATATTTGTACCATCCAAGCAGTGTTGGGTACCAGCATCAGATGAGATACTATGTAAATTACTCAGCAGTAGGCCTAGGACTTGATGAAAACAATGGTGATTGTACTGCTCCTATCACTCTGAGGCAAGTTCTCACAGAGACAGGATCAGCGCAGCTTGGGTTCTGCACTTTGGGGTGACCATGGTTGCAATCAGGGCTGGGCTCCTGTCTCCCAGACTCCAGGGAAGAGTTGCCTTCCAAGCTCTTTCCAGTTGTCAAGCAAATTTTGTTCTCTGAGACTGCGGAAATGATGTCCTTGCCTCCTTGCCTGCTGGGAGCTGAGGTCTTTGTCAGTTCAGGCCACTTGCATTCCTCGTCAGGTGGTATCTCCATCTTCAAGCCAGCCATGGTGTGTCAAATCTCCCCTGTTGCTGGAACCTCTCTGACTGTTTCTCCATCTGCTCGCTGAGGCAAACACTCTGATGTCAAAGGACTCTGATGTCATAGTCACTGGGGTCGACTGTGGTGGGCCTTTAGCTGCATTTGTACAACCTCTTTCTGGGAAGACCTCAGTTAGTGCTTGGTTGAATGAGCAGAGGACAAGTCTTGGGGAAGGGTGGGTGTCTTCCCATTTCTGCTCGCTACCGTGAGGAGGAGGGGATGACTCAGACTTTTGGAGCCATCTGTGGATAGAAGGAGAGCTGAAGCTAAGTGTGGAGGCAGGCAGGATAAACTGCCTAATTGTTCTGCATCAGAAAGCAGAATCCATTGGTTATTATTTTTTTTCCATGGGAAGGCAGGGAAGGAAGACTTGTAAAATGGGAGATATGCAAGCAGGAGAGAAGGGCTAAGCCCCCTGGCAGAGGACTTGGAGAATCAGGATGGTTAAGATTAGATTTGAGGGTTTTGATGCTGACATCTCATGGTGTTGTGTGTGAGTGGCTTTCCATGAAGACTTGGGAAAACTGAACTCCAGGGCTGTGTAGATGCTCCCTGAAGAGAATGTCTTGAGGTTATCCCTGCAGAACGGACACAGTTCCAGTGGAAAAAAGAGCTCAGAGCCAGAGGCGGCCCCAGGAATTTGTGGAATCGTAAAATGGGCATTGCCCTTTCCACAAGGCTGGTATGAAGGTTTATTGCAATCTTCCCTGATCTTAAAGGCACAGCAGTCACAGAATAGTATTTCAGTTGTATAGGAAGCATAGCTCTATGGGACATCCAGAAGCCATGTGGCCTGGTTCTCTGTTTTCCAGGATCAGACAGCACACATATTTCTTTCTCCACTTCGCAAATTCATCCATTCATCCATCCATCCACCCACCTGTCGCCCCTCCATCCATTCCTCTAACCATCCCTCCATCCAGTGGGGTCTGTAAGCAAGGTGCTGTTTGGGGATGGAGGATTTAGTGATGAGCTTATGGTTTGTTGGAAGAGATGGACAATATACAAATAAATAAACACATGGTAACATCATTTTGCTGTCACAAATGCTAGGGCAAAAAGGAGCAGGGTCAGATAGATGCTAGTGGTACACTTTTTTTTTTTTTGGATGCAGTGTTCGGGAAAGCTCCCCAATATGACAATGGAATAAATCCAAGGAAGATGGAGATGCTAGCAGCAGGTCTCAGAGGCTCCGTGAGTGCTGGCCCGGAGGAGGCTGAGCAGGGAGTGAGCTCCAGACCGTTTTGTGACTTGTCTTCTTTCCTTTCTGGATAAGTCAACTTTGAAATCACATAGGTAAATGCTTCAAGGACTCCTCATTCTTTCTTTCTTTTCTTTTCTTTCTTTCTTTCTTTATTTATTTTTGACAGAGTGGACAGTGAGAGAGAGAGACAGAGAGAAAGGTCTTCTTTTGCCGTTGCTTCACCCTCCAATGGCTGTTGTGGCCGGCGCATCGCGCTGATCCGATGGCAGGAGCCAGGTGCTTCTCCTGGTCTCCCATGGGGTGCAGGGCCCAAGCACTTGGGCCATCCTCCACTGCACTCCCTGGCCACAGCAGAGAGCTGGCCTGGAAGAGGAGCAACCGGGACAGAATCCGGCGCCCCGACCGGGACTAGAACCCGGTGTGCCGGTGCCGCTAGGCGGAGGATTAGCCTAGTGAGCCACGGCACCGGCCGGACTCTTCATTCTTAATGAACTGTGTTCTCAGTGGGTGTACAGGAGACAACCACAGCTGCCGCAATGGCTACGTGGGGGCCAGCGCCGCCCGGGAGATCACAGTGGGTATCTGAGGCCTGCCAGCAGCAATTCTCCGAAAAGGCCTCTTGCCACCACTGTGTGGGGTCGGAGTTGAATCCCTTTGCTGATGTGGTCAGAAGAGGATCTTCTATGTCAGCTCAGCCATCGCCATCCCCAGCCCCACCCCAGATCCTGAGGAGAGGGACATGTAATGTCCCCAGTGTCCCCAGCATCCAGCCCTTCGATGGTAAGCACTTGGTAAATATTGTAGGTTGTGAGACTGACGAATGAGCAACAGAACATCTATATCTCTATGCAGAGGAGCTATTTTTTTTATGAGACTAGGAGTAAATAATCGTCGTTTGCTCAAAAAATACACTGAGACAGTGATAATCCTGGGAGTAGAACTCAGTTCCAGGAAGGGGAAATTTTATAATCTTTCAGACTATGACCCAAAGGACACTGTTGCCTTAAGAGAGGTGAACTTCCTGGCCTCCCAGGTATTCAAAGGGCAGATGGCCAGGATCCACTCTGTAGGTTCCCCCTGCATAAGGAGTTTTTCAGGAGGTACGATTCAGGATCACCTGAACTGTATGAGTCCCTGTTTCTGAGTGTTGGCAATGGGTCGTGTGCATTCTGAGACTTGGACATTCTCCAGGGTGTAGACCGGGGCTATTACCAAGGCGAAGATGAGAAGGCACTAATTAAATGAGAGCGTGTTGTGCACCCCCTGACACCAGGTCATTCTTGTTCCCCATTCCTGTCCTGCATCCCTTGATAGCACACTTTCTTGACATGCCTTGTGTCCGCCGGGTCCCACACACCGGCCCGCTGACATCAAAATGTGCCAGAATGCAGTTCTTAGCCCTGGCTGGAATCAACCGTCCCGTTGAACGATAGAAGGTTTTTCCTCTCTCTTCTTGCTCGTGGCCTATGAAGGAAGAACTAATGAAATGAGTTTGGGGGCAGAAGAATACCCTTGAGGTGCTGTGGCTCAATCCTCTCCCTTAGACCATTTGCTTTTTAACTCTCTCTTGAGCAGCTGTTCCGTAAAGTTAATAGCTACAAGCTCTTCAGGGGAAGGTTTGTTAAAATCATGTCCAAGAAAATAAATATAATGAATGAACAATCTCTGGAGAAAGCCTTGACATTTTAAAAAAAATGTAAATTAGTCTCACAAGGATCTGCTATGAAATAGGCAAGGTGCATTAGTACAAATGAGATATTTTTACAGCGATTACAGGAGCCATCTCCTGGGGACCACACCTGAACTCTTAAAAGCTGAACCAAAAACCAGTTGTGTACCCAGGAATCTAGCGTGACAGATTTGAATGTATTCCACTAATAACTCTCCTCACCCCATGTCTGCATTTCAGCACACGGTTCCCCTGTTGCTCAATGAGCTTTGATGCAAGGATGCTGGAGCATGGCTTTGAACTGCACTGAACCCAATTATATCCAGCCATTTGGAAGTGCCATGGTGGGATGATGGTACAAGAGTGCTCTCTGAACTAGCACACAGAGAGTTCAAGACGGAGTTGACTGCGGCAGGTCTGGCAGCCGATTCATACATGGAAGTGTGCTGCCAGTGGCACCGCTGCCTGCCAGTCTGCAATGAGGATGGAGACTATAAAAGGGAAATTCAATTAGTTAACCAAAAATGGTTTGAGCAAAGCGAAGGGGCAGCTGGTGGCAGCTTCTGTGCTTTGATTTGCAAGAGAAATCTCTGGCTCCGGCAAGTGTTGCCTGCATTGGGTGAGTGTGTGCGGGCAGGGATGTGCCCCGCGGGGAGGGGGAGGCACTTGCCCTCCCCAAAGCATTGCCAGCTCTTCAAACATAATGGAAGTCAGTTCTCCAGGTGAGAATCCCAGTCTCTTTCTCTCCAAATCAGCTTGGGACCAATTAAGATGACCCCGATAGAAAGAGAGAGGAGCCAGCAGGCAGGCCATTGCTCTTCCCCACATAGGGTAGGAAGCTGACTTGCTTTCTTTTCAGACAAAGGCCAAGCCCCAAAGAGTAGAGTATCTAGTATTAAAAAAAAAAATACGCTTTCTGAGCAGGCGCTACAAAAAGGAGCTGTCTTTTACTCACATCATAAATCTGCTTTGTTTTATAGTTGGATCATAAAACCTTAAAATGACATTTTAAATCTGGACTTTCTCGCGAGGATCTGCTCTCGTTGACGGAAGCAGACAGGACCCACCAGCCTGTCACGTCAGGGGGCCACTCACATTTGTCCTCTCTAACGTGTGGAGCGGTCATAACGTAAGGATAGACAATGGCTAATTTCCCAGTTCTGCTGGAGGTAGGGAATCTCTGGACCTTAAAAAGGCAATGCTCCGTCATGTGGGGCGTCTTGGCTCTCCAGGCAATGGGAGGCAGATGGTTTTGCTGAAGCGCCCCACATGCACTGGTGCAGGTGCTTCCTCCATGTGTAAAGGCAGGTCTTGCTCTGCAGCGACCCCTCCCGGCGTCTGGCAGGGTGGGTGTGCTGCTGCCTGGGGCTCTTGCAGCTGAACTGGGGGGATGGGTTCTGCCGTGGGCCTCATACCCCGTCTCTCGCTAACCAGTCTGCTCTCCCTTCTCCTCTTTGTGGCCTTTCATCAGTTTCCATTCCCAGCCCAACCTTTCTTCAGTTGACACAGACTCTCGAATTCACAGCCTTGTGGCTTTACCAATCTCTGTAGCCCTGTGACCTCCGCATTTCAGAAAGGCCAGGCTCAGAGTATAGAGCATTATTGGTATGGCAGTGGGGAAAATACCTCTCATTTGTTTCTGCCTAAACCAGAACAAAGCACAAATGAACATATTAAAAAACATGTCTGGGCCAGTGCTGTGGCTCAACAGGCTAATCCTCCGCCTAGCGGCACTGGCACACCGGGTTCTAGTCCCGGTCGGGGTGCCGGATTCTGTCCCGGTTGCCCCTCTTCCAGGCCAGCTCTCTGCTGTAGCCAGGGAGTGCAGTGGAGGATGGCCCAAGTGCTTGGGCCCTGCACCCCATGGGAGACCAGGAGAAGCTCCTGGCTCCTGCCTTCGGATCAGCACGGTGCGCCGGCCATTGGAGGGTGAACCAACGGCAAAGGAAAACCTTTTTCTCTGTCTCTCTCTCACTGTCCACTCTGCCTGTCCAAAAAAAAAAAAAATTAAAAGAAAAAAAAAAACCATGTCTGCCCGGTGGGCATCAGTATTTCACCATCACATGGACCACAGTGGACATCTTGGGCTCCTCTTCTCTCTCCCTTCTGATACAAGGGAACTTCCAGCAGTTCTTGAGGATAGAATTAAAGATGAGCTGATGTTGTACAAAAGGATTTTAAAATTCATGCACATGATGGGTCTTCACAGAGTTTATGGAAAATCAGAATTACGAATACCTGGGCATGAATTTCAAAACTGTTCTTGTACCTGAATCAGCTTACCTTTTAATTCCATTTTTCCATGAGCTTTTTGAAGTACCCTCATAGCTGAGGCACAGCACATTCTTCCACTGGTCCCAAGGCTGTTGCCTGTTTGCTGGAAGATGGCAACCACTTCTGGTCATCCAGCCTGTTTCCGGCCCTCATTTTCTCATTGTACTTTGTCATCCACTTCCTAATCGGGCTCCCTAACTGTGGACTGTTTCCATCTGAGTGTGTCACATCATGAGGGTATGCCTTCCTCTGTGCGAGGATTCGAACCAAGCCTACTGCACAAATTATTTCAGTGTGTTTTTCCTAGTGTCATGAGGGTAGAGTTTATTATTGGACAATCTATTGATTTTCCTTTAATTTTTGGTGGTGCTAGTTTGCCTGTTGCACAAGCATAAAATCCAAATGACTTACTCACCCAGGGTTTGACTCCATGCAACCTTTTAGGTTGAGCTGAGTCACTACCCCTAGTACTGAGTACCCTGAGTGACAGATACTTTGACTGCCCCATCCTTCCTTTCAATGCTTGCAATTTTTTAAAAAAATTAGCTTTCATTGTTATCTTCTGCCTTTACTTTCTCTAGGACAATATTTGCATCTTCTATTTCATCTTACTTGTTGCTTACCAAACATTGATTTTCTCTTCTTTCTTTCCAATAGTTCCCCAGTTTTGTTGGTGGCAGAACATTAGGACCTAAGAGCCTCATTAGAATCTCTTACTTCCTGACTTTGTTATGATGATGTCCAGTTCAGGCCAATACAACAGGTGCAAAAACTCCCTGGGAGTTTCTGTGAAAACCTGCTTTTCTGATAAACCAAGCACTGCTCTTTCTTCCTGGTTGTTTCCTTCTTTCCCCATGTGGCATGACTGCTGAGCCTGGAGGTGAAGCTGCCATCTTGTCACCTTGAAGATGAGAGGCACCTGCTGCGCAGAGTGGAGGAGAAAGGAAAACGGAGCCAGCAGTTTTGGTGGCTTCCTTGAACAAGCTATTCTGGGCAGCAGATCTCCAGACATTGTGTTTCTTAGGAAAATAATCTGAATTCTTGTATGGTTAAGTCATTGCAATCACGTGACTCCATTCAGATGAATATAATGCTGACACACCAGTCTTCAAGGCTAAATTGAAATGCATAATTTATGAAGCCCACTACCTCGCCTAAGTCTTCATCATCGATCACATGATGCTCTCCTCTTTAACTCCCCTCACCAAGGTGTGTACTATGTGCTATCTGCTTCATGGCCCAAGAGATACTCTTAAAACATATTCAAGATCTTGCCATCCCCAATCACTCTCCACACTCCCCTTCCCCTGGCATTTTGCAGTTCTTGAATAATCCATATACACCCTAGCATCAGCTTCCTTGCGCTTGTTCTCCCTTTCTGAATCCTGGAATACTTCCTTGATTACCCCTTTCAAACTATCACACAGACCTGACCTCTTCATGCTTTTGCAAAATTCCTTTTGGTAGTGCTTATCACTCCTTCGATTTATATTTTATTCACTTTATATTTAGCACCTGTC
The DNA here is from genome assembly GCF_051225735.1 of Oryctolagus cuniculus. Taxonomy (NCBI): domain Eukaryota; kingdom Metazoa; phylum Chordata; class Mammalia; order Lagomorpha; family Leporidae; genus Oryctolagus; species Oryctolagus cuniculus. The sequence continues at coordinate 11,712,607 of NC_142871.1, forward strand.
TTCCTTATTAGAATGTAAGCTTCATGGCCCATGAATTTTTCCTTCTTTACCAGCCACGATCTCTCCAGTGTTTAAACATTGCACTATTCTCGCACATGGAAAGTGGCCAATAAATAATTTGAAAACAACTAGAAGGAAGAAAAGAAACAAGGAAGACAGGGAGGAAGACCTCAGATCTTGGAACAGCACTCCTTAAAGTAAGAGAAAACGAAGGACTGATTTAGGAGCTGCAATTCTCCTGAGAATGTTTTCCCAAGAATAAGTGACAATTACTTGAGATAACATCTCCCTGGAATCCTCCTTACATCAGAAGATGGGAAAATCACTAAAGCAAGTTATGTCGACACCTTGCTCTTAGAGTTGCTAGAGGGAGTGGCGCTCATGTTGCCAAGGAAACCGTACATCTTATCTAAAACCTCCCAACCTACTACAGATGTGGGAACTGGTCTATAAGTCTTCTTGGGGATTGAAAAATGTATGCTGCTTTCTAATCTTGCCTAACTAGTTGCTTATTGTTAATAGCAAGCCATCTATAGGGTGCTGAAACCGCTATCGATTCTTGTCCCTTTGGAGAAAGACTGAAGAGCACAAGGCCATTCACACACCACTGCAATCCACATGCAAATCACTGTCACTGTTCTAGAGCCATTGCTCAAAGATGGGGTAGGCAGAATTTGTAGCACACAGAGTAGAAGATGCCTGTATCTGTCAGTGTGATACCTGTTTCCCATCAAGGCTTCCATAGCCCAGCTGCTCTGGCACGGCTCCCTTTCTTGGCTTTGCTATGAGTGGTCCCCATACAAAGGTTATCTTTGGGCTTAACACACTGTATTGCTTTCCTCTTTGGGGGTCTTTGAACTTCGTGTCACTTCTTCCCAGATACACATTGATATTTTCTCAGTTTACCCCTTCTCCTCCTTCTTATCTCTGTCTCATTTTTGAAGATTTACTTATTTATTTGAAAGTCAGAGTTACAGAGGCAGGGGAAGGGGGAGCCATGAGAGAGAATGAGAGATCTTCCATCTGCTGGTTCACTGTCTAGTGACCACAACAACCGGCGTTGGGCCGGGGTGAAGCCGGCGTCTTAGAACTCCATCCCATTTCCCATATGGATGGCAGGGCCCCATGCACTTGAGCCATCTGCTGCCTCCTTCCCAGGTGCATTAGCGGGGAGCCAGATCGGACGGGGAGCAGCTGGAATTGCACTGGTGCTCATATGGGATGGCAGCTACACAGGTGGTGGCTTAAGCTGCTGTGTCCCAAAGCCAACCCCCGTATCTCGCTTTGAATGGCACTTCTCCCCTGTCTTCCCTAGCCACCTACCCCCGAATGCTCAAACCCAGCAATACTCTCCTGCTCTCGCCCCTTTACTTTCTATCCTCTGCTCATCTTTGATTTTCTTTGTAAGCGGTTTACTCCTTCATTATTATTCGGTGACTTATTTGTCTCTTTCATGAGAGTGTGAACTCCAGGAGGACAGAGATAACTTTGTGTTCTTAACTATCTGTGAGGAACAGCCCACTGTGATATATAACCATTCCTCTCTCTATTTAGCAGTTGACAGATATTTGGGTTTTACCCAGTTTGGGGTTCTATTTCTATTACAAAGCTGCTAAGAACACTGATGTGTGTGCGGGCGTATGTGTTCATTTATCCTGGGGAAATACCCAGGAGTGGCGTTGCTCTCTCATACAGTAAGGGTATTTAAATGAACATGAGATTGTCAAACTGTTTTCCAAAGTTCTTGCATTCTGCATTCTCAGCAGGAGGATAGGAGATTCAAGATGTTCCACATCCTTGCCAACTCTTGGAATTTCAGTCTTTATTTTAACCTTTCCAGGGGTACGTTACACTGTTTCATTGAGGTTTCAATTTGCATTTCCTAGATCAATAATAACGTTAGGCACTTTCGTGCCTTTTTGATGATTTTTATATATTTTTGATAAAATGTCTAAATAATTTTATTGAATTATTTGTCACCTTATTTTCAATGTTTACTAAGACTTGCTGTAAGAACAATTGTGTGAAAAACATTCTTACACATCTTATAAAATAGTTGAAATGGCATTCTTTATGCTGTTCATAGTTCCTTATTTAAGGAAAATTTATCTCCCTAAAAAACAGCATTACATTTTCCACCATGAAATGAGAAATGCATTCTCATTATATTGCTGATTTTGTTTCGGACAAAGGGAGCTCAGTGTTGAATGTAATGCTTAATCCTGGAAGTTAAGCTATTCTGGGTTCTTGATATATGGGCTCACCTTCCTACAGGCATTGCTACTTTTCCATTAAGCGTGCATGATTTTTTTTCATGCACACTTCAATTTGTTAACATAGATTTCTGAATCTTTGTCCATTTGTTTTGAAGTATCTATTAACAGTACCTCGTCAGCACTTCACATCTATGATTTCAATGTAGTGAGAGCAAACAACAAATGGTGAAAATAAAGCATATGCAACTTGAAAAATGTCTAACAGCTCATTCATTTATTTACTGTCTGCTATAACATGTTCATTCTCCAGGATTATCACGGGTAGCACAAAGCATATTTTTAAAAGGTAAAGATAAGTAATTGAAAACTACAAAATTGAAAATCAAAAAGTACTTATGGTTGTATTATGTACTTGTTTTTAAGTTAACGTGTTGCAAAATATTTTTGACAGCAAGTGGCCCCTGTCTTAGTTTCTCCATCTTTGGTTATGGGTAACACTGCTTCTGCTGCAATGCTGGGACACCTAGAATTTCATTCATTTCCTGGCATTGTTGGAGCATTTCTGGCCTTCTCAGATTGATCTAGTTTAAAATATACTTATAGAGAATAAGAATAGTAATTATTTTCCAAATTTTTCTACATAATTACTTTTTACCTTAAATATATACAAATATTTATACTTTGAGCAGGAGCTTCTAATATGGCGTCAGTATTATGTTATTTATGAATGTGTGGTGTCACCTTCTGAAACAGAATGCATCAACCTTTTATGAATTCTTACCATCTTTGACCTATGTTGTTTTCATTTTGTTTTATTTGAAAAGCAGAGAGAGAGAATGAATCTTCTCTCTCTTGGCTCACTCCCCCAAGTGCCTGCAGCAGCTAGGACTGGGCCAGGCCAAAGCCAGGAGGTAGAAGCTCAATCCAGGTCTCCCACATGGGTGGTAAGGACCTACGTACTACAGCCGTCACGAGCTGTGTGCCCCAGGATGTGCACTAGCGAGAAACTGGATCAGAACTGGAAGAGCTAGCATGTGAACCAGGAGCTCTGATAGAGGATGTGGGCATCCCAAGTGGGTCTTATGATGTAGCCAATGACCACCCCTCCTTTTCTATATGTTTTTGTTGTCAGGAGTCCTATCTTACAAATCTCTATAGTCCTCAAAGTCTCCAAAGAGCTCCATTTGCATTGGAAAGTATTTAATCCATGTTAGATAAAGGAATTGCAGGCATTTCTGATTTTTGTAAGTCATCCATTCATTTATTCAGACCCTCTTCCTTCCTTAGGGGGTAGAGGGGCATGGCCAGCCTGCAGGAAGCTGCAGAGAGGTACAGAGTTGGAAGTTAGAGCCATAGCTCTTTCCCAATGCAGTCTGATTTCTGGGAACATCATATCCACTTAGTGATCAAACACAGGGCTTTCATGAGAGAATGGAAGAGACGGGGAGACGAAGCTGCTGGTGGGGACGGCTAGCGCGGAAGACAGGAGGAAGAGAGGGTGAGCCCTCGAGGAAGAAGTAGCTCTCTCTGTTCCAGTTCCAACAGGCCCAGAGTCTGAGGCAGCGCTGAGTTCTCTTGGAGCGGGACACCAAGGGTTAAATTGCCGTAATAAAATCAGCATGCACACTGCCAAAGAGGCCTGAGCAGACCCTCAAGTAAGTAATTAATTCTGGCTGCTTTCCGCTCTCTAGCTTTCATCATCCTTAATGTTATCTAATTGTAAAATTATTCTTCAAACCTTCCCAGTATAAAGGGAGAAAATGCCCAGATCGAGCCTGCTTTCCTGGAGGGCATGGGGTGCCTCCTGCATCCTGCTGGAAGTACCCGGGATGCTGCTAATTAAGGATGTGCGAACACTTGCAAACTTTTGATCAACTTTCAGAAAACAGCCTGCCAACGAGTTCCAGCCAAGCTCTTCCTGGCGGGCACGGGGTTGCCAGCCCAAGGGAAGTCGGAGGTGGTCTCCGGCCTTCTGACCTTCACAGTGACCTTGATGGATCCTGAGCTGGGGATGCATGGACACACCATGTGTGCAGAGCAGACAGATGTCCCTGACCTGGGCTCCAGTCACCGCTGCTCTTGGGGGTGATACGGTCTCAGAGACCTCCTACCGCCAAGGGTTTTAATTCATGGCGGTGCAGCCAGATAAATCAAGTCTTCACCTTTAAAAGACGTGCGTTGGCCTGTGTGTCTTTCTCTTTCAAACGGGGAGGCCTTCTGCACATGGAGTCGCTGCTCTGTCCACGACTGTGGCCTGGGGGACCGAGCTGTCTTTTCCACTGTGATTACCTGCGGAGGCCTTGGGGTCACTAGGTAGCCTTAGCAACATTAGGGCAATGCGCCATTAAAATAATGACTGTTTGCCTCAGTTTCGTTAAAAAAATAGGAGGGACAGCTCTGAATGGCATCCCGGGCAGGGGAGGAATATCTCATGTGTCCCTGGGGTGAGATATAAAACCGAGGGCTTGACCTCTTTCGCCCATTAAAGGCCTTTGAGTTCTCCACTGTGTCTTTGCTTCCCACCAGACGGGTGGTGGTATTAATTCTGTGGCTGGCGAAATTCTAACTGGGGTAATTATGCTGTCACCCTCTATTCCCCTGGAGATTCCGTTAGAAAAGTTACTCTTTGATCATGCTCTTAAATCCCACTGTGCTGGGCTTTGTAGCATGGCAGGTGAAGAATGGCTATGGATTCCCCATGCCTCCCTCGACTGGGTGAGTGATGCTAATTCTATGTATGCATTCTGGACATGCCTGGGGATCCTTCCAGGGGGAAGCCGTTGTGGTGAGCATCAGCTCTTAGGAGTGAATCTCCAGAAAATAATTTGTGCTTCCAGGCTCTATTTCTTTGACAAATTTTAGTAAAAAGCTCTCGGCAAGCAAATATGAAAGTAAGGGGGCCATTTCTGGAGGTTTGGAGTGTGCAATCTATGAGTGTGTTTGTGCCTGTGTGCATATACGTGAACATGTACAGAGCTAAAAACAAGTCCCTTGGGACAGGCAGTGCTTTCCCACAAACACCCCAGAAAATCTACTGGGTCACAGTGGATTTGATAAAGCGTCTCCTCCCATGGTGGCATGGCCAAGGGAATGCAGGAATTGGAGGTACAGCCTGAGCTGGCCACCTTCCAGGTGATTGTGATTCAAAGCCAACAATTATGACTGACGATGCTTAAAAATTGTGGGGAGGGAGTCGTGGAGACTAAATTTAGACCTCAGTGAAATTTCCCACGTGATAAATTATTATCCTTGAAAGAATCAACCTAACTACAGAGAGCTTTCAGAACTGGATTCTTCAGGTCTGCTGACTACTGAAATCAGATGTGTGGCCAAGTGAGGGGCCCTTGAGTAACTTTACCCTTTGAGTGGGGGACAAACTCACAGAATGCAATACAAGCCCAAACAAATGAATAAATAAACAAATAAAATGTGTTTTTACAGTCTCTTCCTTTGTGTCTTCTCTTTCTGCAAATGTATTGTGATAACTAAATTCAAAGAAATAAGTGATCAGTGTTTCTAATCTTGTGTGGAGAAAAAAAGCCCCTAAATGCCTATCAATAAGGGATTTGCTTTGTAAGTCAGAGTATATAGCAACAGCAACAACAACAACAAAATCATATAGATTCCCCCTTTCGATCATGGAAAGGTTCTAAATTAGAAACTCAGAGACAAAATCCCATTTTTGTATAATTCCATTTTGGTTGAAGTATGTAGTTCTGAATGTATATGGTGCAAGAAATATTTCTGGATATCTATACCAAGTGTAACACAGACTTGATGATTTGGCCATTTTTATCTTTTTAAAATTTTGTTGAACATTTTAAGTTATATTTTATAACTCATATCAAGTCCTGAGTAAAATTAATTTAAAAAAATAAGACCATAGAGAGAACATGGACCCAATTACAAGGTATACCAGTAGCTCCCTTCTGCAGGTGCGAAGGCTTCGCGGTGCAGGGCTGTGTCAATCCTCTGTCACGGAAGACAAGCGCAGAGGATTGGTGTACTGTGAATACAGCGTTTTCTTGGTTGGAGAAAAAAGGCTGCTGAAAATTTGCTCCGAGGTGATACTTGTCAGACGCATTTGAATTCTGCGGTTCAAGCAGAATTCCAGCAAACCCCTCCAACCCGACGCACCCTTTGATGATTACGGGGCCAACGTCCCTTGCACGGGAGAGCTGGCTTGTGCTCAGCTGCAGGTGATCTGTCCTTTGCGGGGTCAGGGAGCCTGGGAAGGGACCAGGAGGATGGTGGTGGCGGAGAGTACAGAGGCCATCTGGAGCCCAAGGCATGTTGGAATCCTGCAACTTCTCACACTGCTGGCAGTAAGTAATAAATGAAATATCAAAGGAATGATAAAATGTTAATCAAATCTATGTCACTACATAGAATCTTATCTAAACTCCTACTGTGAGAGACCAAAGAAAATTTTCAGATGTTACCTGTTAAAAAACGTCCCCTTCATCTGAGTCTGAAAATAGCTCAAACAGCTGGATTTCAAGGAGTGCTTATTATGCACCAGGCATTAATCCAGGGGCTTCACGCGTATTAACTCATTTAAAACTCACAATGAGCCCGAGAGGTAAATGCTGACATTACTCTCCCCGTGCAAACTCTGGGCCGCAGGGAAGCTAAGTCATTTTCCAAAGTTAGACACCTAATATCAATTCCAGAGTCAAAACTGATGCCTTCCCCTCGTTACTCCAAAGCCCACGCAATCCACTATCATTTGAGAAATTGCCGAAAGTAAGTCTTTGCAAATTTTTCTGAGATTCTGTATCTTCATGGGTGAAATAGTCCTAGGATGTCAACTTCAGAATGGTGGATTGCATGAGAAGGCTTAAGGTGTGCTCCTTAACTTATGATGGGGTTTGCATTCTGGTAAACCCACAGTCAACTGAATATTTTCTAAGTCAGAAACGCACTGATTGTACCTAACCTACTTAACATCATAGCTTAGCCTAGCCTACCTCCAACACTTACATTAGCCTACAGTTGGGCAAAATCATCTAATGCAAAGCCTGTGTTAAAAATAACTGCTGAATGGCTCATGTCATTTATTGAATACTGTGGTAAGAGAGAAAAACCAAATGATTGCTTGGCTCTATTTTGCACCATCGTAAAATTGAAAGATCTTAAGTAGAACCATTATAAATCAGAAATATCTCTATTAGCTCTTTCCTATTCTTACGTGAGTTGGCTCTGAGAGAGTGGGCGAGCTACGCTTGTTGGCTATGAAAGCACCATGCCCATATCTTCCCATTTGCTTTCTGCAGACATTGAGATGAGTACATGTAGTTGTGTATACTTTTTTTTTTTTTTTTTTTGACAGGCAGAGTGGACAGTGAGAGAGAGAGACAGAGAGAAAGGTCTTCCTTTGCCGTTGGTTCACCCTCCAATGGCCGCCACGCTGGCGCACTGCGGCTGGCGCACGGCGCTGATCCGAAGGCAGGAGCCAGGAGCTTCTTCTGGTCTCCCATGGGGTGCAGGGCCCAAGCACTTGGGCCATCCTCCACTGCACTCCTGGGCCACAGCAGAGAGCTGGCCTGGAAGAGGGGTAACTGGGACAGAATCTGGCGCCCCGACCAGGACTAGAACCCGATGTGCCGGCGCCGCAAGGCAGAGGATTAGCCTACTGAGCCGCGGCACCAGCTAGTTAGTTGTGTGTACTTTCAATCCATTTCCTCATCCTTTTCAAGCTGTGGTTACCACCACCATGGCACCGTGTTTGTCAAGTAGCAAAAACTGAACACGTGCTCTGGTGAATGATTCCTTCAAGTGTTTGAATTTATGTATGTGTTTAGGTACAGGACTATCAGGTGTTTAATTTTATACCATACAATTATCCATAGAAAATTACAGATAGGTAGAACCATTTAATTATTTTTAGATGCAGAAAGAATTTCCTTCATGGAAAATAACAATAATGCATGAAATATACAGTTGCCCATGAAAAATCTTGACAATATTATCACCAGACCTTGAATAGATAATGCTTATTATGTAATGGGCTTGGAAGGCTGTATTAACATCTGGCATGGCCTTCCTCTTAAAATATACCTTTGTGGGGAAACTCTTTGCATGGGTCCTCCTTTTAGCGTTGAGAACATCTGAGGAGGGGTTTTCTGTAGGTGTCCGTAGAAGTAGTTTTGCTTTGTGCCTTAAACGAATGGAAAAATAATGGCCAGTCCTGTGCACGAGGGAAGAAGATAGAGAGGCCAAACATATAAATAAAACCTGAGAGTGTTCCATCTTGCCTTGCCCTGCGACTCTTCATGGAGTCTATATTTTTACACAGCTTTGTGTGGGTTGAGATAGTTGAAGAATTCCAAGTGGCTGAATGCGACACTGGTGTGGAAGAGGCAGAGGCCTACAAAGTGGAGGAATCCATGATGGGATGCACTTCCCCCTCTCCCTGCCTTGGAGACACAAAATATGAGGGCAGATCTTAGAAAACAGAGTTAAGCATTACAAGAGTGGGACGCTTTGACGTGGGGGCATGTAGCCCTCTGGACTGAGGGAGGCCCAGGGGTATTTATAAACATTTATACCGTGGCATTTATAAACACATTGTGGTTAGATCTTTGAAGCATTTAACATAAAGCTTAGGATAAGGAAGGAATCTTTATTCTGTGACCTGGGGTTTAATTTTGTATGGTTTCATGGCTTCTGTATAAGAAAAAAGAAAGCATTCTACTGAGGCAGGGTTTCGGTCCGGCTTTTTGCCTTTTTAGGTCAGGAATTCTGCTTTACACTAGTTGCTAGTGCTCACCAACACGGCTGCCTTGTCACAACGCTGACATGGAATAGCTTTCTAAATGAATTGTATTGTAATCGTCAACCTGGATTTCCGCTATAAACAGCAGGCATAATCTATAATTCTTATACACGCAATATAAATGGCACCTATAATTTACAGACTCCCTCCATATTTCATAGTCCTTGTTTTTCTCCTTGAAAAACGTATTTCTCTTCCTCTGTCTCTGTCTCTGTCTCTCCCATTCGCTCTCTCTTGCTCGTTAAGCCATAGGCGCTTAGACTAATAAGTAGCATCTTGTGATCAGGGATATGACTAACGTGAGAGCTTAATCCCTCAGCTGTTGAGTGCCTGACTGGGCATGTGACCTTGAGATCAGATTCCAACCAGCTTCCCATCTAGTGGGTAGACTGGCAGGCAGCGGGATCGAAGAGTTCACAGAGCCACAGACAGGACTAACTTAGCCACTGGGGTCAGAAGATCTTAGAAAAAGTCAAAGAAGTGAAGTCTCCATGTCTTACCATCTCATACTCTCCAGTTCATGATAATCTGATACCACTCCAGGTACTCAGTGATGAGCCCTCTGGGCACCATTTGTCACAGTGACAAAGTTTTATTTTTGCTGGATTGACCTCGAATTATTCTTTCAGTTTCTCTACCTTATTCTGAGTTCCTAAAGACACAGGGGGTTTTTAGAAAATGCAATTATGAGAAAAAAATGTGGATTTCAAGTTTTTTGCACTAAAAATAAATTTATATTTTAATTCTACTTTTTTTACTAACTTTTTGAAGTCCCCTTACATCCCCTTTTGGTGTTTATATTTCTTACTATTCACCTTTAACTCATGTGATGGTTACTTCTCTTTTCTTCTCCTTCCTACGATCTACTATATTATCTTGGCTTTAGCTATCATTCCCCAAACACAAACTCTGTGTTTAAATTTCTCCCAGACCAATATGAATAACTTTCTACTAAATGTCTCTGATTAAACTATTTATTCTTAATCTCTCTCTCTCTCTCTCTCTCTCCTTAAACCCTCATATCAAATAAGTCAGCACATTTTGCTTATTCAATCCTAGCAGTAGTTCTTGTCTTAATTATAGTCTGTATGCTTGAATATAGTCCTCTTTATCTTTTCTTTGGAATAGAAAAATAGCTTTTACAGATGTGAGAAGGTGTCAATTGCAACTCCTCAATGCATCCTGTCTTGCAGTGTTCATGCCCTTAGTAGTCACCACTCCCAGCAACCCTGGGGCTGACCTGGCGACTTACCTTGTCCATCAGGATAGCAGCCGTCTTGATGTGCTGGGAAACTTTGTAAGTGCTAGCGCATCCCTGTGGCCTAAAGCTTCCCATTCCAATGCAGCCACCATGCTGTACGGAGAACGGTGTAGAATCGACTGTACAGGGAAGGGAGGCTACATGGGGGAAACACTCCCAATCCAGCCAGCGTCAGCACTGTGCGCAGGCTTGAGTGAATCACTTTGCATTCCCAGCTGCAGCTGAGTTCCCAGCTGGGTGCTGCTGCCCCAGAGACCGCAGGCAACCCCACACAGAGACCTGCCCTGCTGGCCACAGAATCACTACAAACTAAACATTGCTGTTATTTTTAGCTACTAAATGGTGACGGGCTCTGGAGTGCAGTAAGAGAAAACTGAAACATCACGTGCAAGCTTAAACTCCCTTCCTCCTAGTGAGACTCAAATTCTGACCATGCCTTATGAGGATGCACGTGACTTCAACCTCATCTCCTCCTTTCACGTCCCCGAGTCACGCACTGCGCCATCGACCACCGTGATCTCGCTCAGACAGTGGCCCCTGCAGGAAGGACTGTCCCCTTCTTTCTCCCAGGGTCAAGTCCTCCTGCTTCAGAACGTTACGGAGCCACCACCAGCACTGACTCTGCTGTGTTCCCACAGTGCTCCGTCCATGCAGCTTCCTTGCTGTCTTTGTCATGCGTGTTTATATTTCTTTCTGATTGTGTATTTGTTTATGGGCTTGTTTCTCTGATGAAACAACCTTTAGGTTCCAGGAGGTCCCCTCTGGCCTGAGTTTTGCTTGTACATTCTGGATACTATTTTCTATCTTCTACCCATCCGTGAGGTTCCTTCTTAGCAATCATTTCTTCAGGATAGCCTTTCCTCTCCGCTAAACTCTTGCACCTGCTCCTTCTGGGTGAACTTTATTCACAACAACTCTTCTTACCCCCAGAGCTGCTCCTTGTCTTGCATGGTCTTTCTTTAAAAAATATTTTATTTTTTTAATTGAGAGGCAGAGAGAAAGGTCTTCCATCTGCTGGTTCACTCCCCAAATGGCTGCAACGTCTGGAGCTGAGCTCTACAGAAGCCAGGAGCCAGGAGCTTCTTCCAGGTCTCCCAAGTGGGTGCAGGGGGTCATGCCCCTGGGCCATCTTCAGCTGTTTTCCCAGGCCATAGCAGAGATCTGCATTGGAAGAGGAGCACCCAGCACTCAAACTGGCCCCTGACCTGGTCTTAAGTGCCTCTTTATTCATCCATTGCTAACAGGAGAACAAAAAAAATTTTTTTTAACCTCGGACTGATCCTTTGTTTCCTTTCTATCTAGAACAAACTGCTGTACAGAGAGTACTCAATAATCGTTTATACAACAAAGCAACAAATGAATGGTTAAGGAATAAATGACTCTGGTTCATATATACCCTGTCTTGGGCTCTGAATTTTCAGGACTGTTGTGTTCTCAAATGTTCCAGAATTGTGCCAGAATCCCAACAGGCACAACTGTTCTTGCCAGATTTTGGTTGAGAAAAGATCCATGTGCCTATAAGCGTGAAGTATAGTGGGAATATTGCCTTTCTTTATGTGGACTATTCACTTAATGTAGCCTAAACTTGCATTAACTTTTATTAGCAGCCATATCATACTGTTAGTTTATAATGAAATTGTGGTCAAATAAAATCCCCAGGTCTCTTTCCCATGAACAATTGTCACAATGTATAAACAAACTGGTTGAATTAATAGCTGGGAACAGCTAATAGGGAAACCCTATTGCTTAAAATGCAATTCTTTCTGGGCCAAATGTTTGCCCATCTGAACAGTAATTGCACAACGCATTTGCAGCTAAGGCCTCATTAAAACTTCATGCTCACCTGTGCTCCTGCAGCACCAAGAATGCTTAGGGGTTAGGGCAATGGCCAGGTGATTGCCTCCTGGGCTTGCCCAATTGTGAATTTCAGTTAGAGCCACAAAAGTCTGTGCCTTTGTGCCATGATTTATTATAGGGAGTTTGTATCCCAGGGGAGTTGAAGCAATTCAGAAGCAGCAGGAAGAGACAGGGAGGCAGGTGAGCAAAGAATTGAGTGACTGTAAGAGGTATTGTGACACCTTGTTAATTATTAACTCTGGCAGCAGGTTGTCAATTTAACCGGAAGGGGAGGGTGGACCTAATTAAGCATCCAAACAGCATTTCTAAAGAACCGATATAGTCCAGAAACAGGCAGTCTCTGTGGGGCCCGGGCACAAATAAGTTTTACACCTTGAGCCCAAGGGAACCTGGCTGTGTTCCAGGATCCTTGGCCATGTAGCCCAGCAGCCTAGACTGTGTACCTGCACGCAGTGTGGTTGCAAGCACAGCACGTGCATCGAGCCACCTCCATTATCAAACACACAGTAGGTTTTATGGTGAACTTTTAACCCAAGCTAAGATGAATGGCACATAGGAGACATAATTTTTCAGATTACTTTAGGACAGGTGTCTATTTTTGGCTTAGAATAAAGTCATTGAGGGAGCATCCTGATGTGATTGATTTTGTTAAGACTCAAATATAAAGCCGATCTTTTCTTAGGGTCATTTTGGGGAAACATATATCAATATCATATTTATGTATGAGATAGAAGGTCGGACTAGATCAAAGAGCATCAATATCAAGAGGTTGAGTCAATGGAATAACGCTACCCCTAGGAGGAGGCAGGGAAGTCAGGACTTTCATGGTGGTACACAGAGTGTAAGAGGATGCGGCCCAGGCTGCTATGATCTGGGGGTTCCCCAGGCTCAGCAAGGTGCTGGGGCTCCCTCGAAGTTCTTCCACCTTAGTCAAGTCAGCAAGTCTCACTTCGTCTTGCACCTGCAGGTCTAAGACCCAGGAAGACACCTGCCTCCCACAGTTGTTCTGTGGAGCCTGACATCCAGCACGCACCTTGTCTCCGCTGGCCTTGCGCCACAGAGGGCTGGCAAATAGAAGACTTTCCCTGCTGATTTGCATCTGGCTGTTAGGGACTACTTCCTGAAACAGTCCCTGGAGTATGGCTGGTGTGTGGGCTGGGCGGCTGCAGGTGACCCTTAGCAGTGGAACGAACCCTTCGCACTGACTCAAGAGAAGGGCTTCCAGTCTGCGAAACAGGCTGTGTGTTTGGGCTGCCAGCACAGATCACTCTGCACACTCTTTTTTTTTTTTTTTCTGTGCATGAAAGTGGAATGTACCCGTTACAGAAAACTCAGGGAGTACAGAAAAGTCCAACGATGGAATAATTCAACTACTCTGACACAACCTCTCTTACAACATTAACATTTTGGTCCATTTGTTTCCAGATCTTTTTTTCGTTACATATTTATCTGACTATTTGCAAGTTATATATATTCTCTTTTCCTCCCTCTAATCTTAAGTGTAATTTAACCAGAAATGAAATTGACTCTTTAATCATTAATGTTAAGAATGAAAGGAGATCTTCAGTGACTCCTGCATCGGATGATATATTCAGCAGCCTTTTTCTTCCCCCAGCCTTACCTTCTGCCTCGTCTCTCTGCCATAATCGGAAGTATCGGAGTTAGTGACTGTTAGGGTTTTACCTTACATATCTTCTCTTTAAGATTTATTAGCTTGCTAGTTACATATTCTAAAATGGACCTAAATTTTTTTAAAGATTAATTCGACCATTAGAAAGCAGAGCTACAGAGACAGAGAGAGGGAGAGTTCCTCCATCGGCTATCGGCTGGTCCACTCCCCAGATGGCGGTGACGATGGGTGCTTCCAGCCAAGTTGAAGTCAGAACCTCATCTGCATTTTCCACATGGGTAGAAGGGGCCCAAACACTCAAGTCATCCTCTGCTGCCCTCCCAGGTGCATCTGCAGGGAGCTGAAGGGGAGCAGAGCAGCCTGGACCCAACAGGGCACTCACAAGGGGTGTGGGGTGGCTGCACCATGGTGCCACATGCCAGCCCTGAAACTCTTAAAGAAAAAGAGACAGAACCTAAAGAAAGTCATCCGAGACAGGCTTAGAACCCACAAGGAGAGATTATACATGAACAAAATAAAAAACAAACAAACTCCACAAGTTTGACAAGAAACGGAAGGCAGAGCTGACGGCTGTGGAACCCTGTACATCTCTGATCAATGCAGTAGTACTAAGCATTGTGCCATTTGAGGTAAACTTCGAAAAACATATTTGCACCATGTCGTTGTCCCTCCGCATCACCAGTGCAGTTACTGAGATGTTGCCGACTCAGGCTCAGCCCTAAATATGAAAGATCAGTTGCTAAAGTGTTTATAGCTGGCAGTGTACACTTCCTTTGCCAAATGGCATTAACCTGAATAACCTGTGCAAGTTAGGGATAGAGTGTGCCATCTTACAGATGACGACACTGAGGCCTGGAATAGCTGTTATTTTCCCAGGACCGCTCACCCTGCACGTGGTCCAGTGACCTAGTGGGCCAGTCACCGATTCCACGCCTGAGGCTTTTCCTGGGTGTTCCCAGGGCATGCAGTGTGAGTCAGCTTCCGTGTGTGGCCCAGGTCAGAGTCTGTAGTTGAAGACATCAAGTGCTTCATCGACTCACTAAGAGTCTCAAGTCTGATTTTTCCCCTTAAAACCGAGTCAATAGGTTTATTTAAGTGCTATCCACAGAATAAATGCACATTCCTTTCTCATCAGTGTTAATTTTGAGCTGCATTGAACACAACTCTGCACAAGCTCACTCTGCAAGCAGAAGCATTGCATATCAATCTGATGTTTCCAGTTTTTTCCTATTTAAATTGTTAAGTGAGAAGAATAAAAAAGATGACCCCTTTCTTAAATATATAGAGTGGGATCCCACTGAACGCAATAATTTCAAAGGTTTTTTGGAGGCAAAAAAGTTGTGAAAAATACCTACCTCTGTCACCGTGGTCCTCTTCCTTCCATGCTGCATGGACTACATTATTCTGCTGTCACCGCAATGGGTTGACTCATCCAGATTCTCCCTGATGTGGCTGACCGAGGGCTTGGCCTGTCATTGGCACGGATGGCATCCTTTCTCGTTTTTAATCTAAGTGCTAAAGGATCTTGATCTAAGTCTCTTGTAGAGGATAAGAAACAGATATCTCTTCATTAAGGAATTAGGATCAAAGGAACACAGTAATTTACTCTCTGTGGAAGGGATATAGGGAATGATATTCCAATTCACAGCAAGAAATTTTTTTAAAAAGCACAATTTTGAAAACCTGTTATCACTATTTTTTAGAATTAATTATTTACCTTAATTGAGGTTCATAGACCAAGTTCAGGCTTTCTAGTCTAATAATTGATTTTCAGATCCATTTCAAATTGATCTTGTCATTGTAGTGCTAATCTGAGGAACAGAAAGTGGAAATTTAGGCTTCCGTGTCTTTCTAGAATGTTCTTTGATCTTCGGCTATTACAGGTGATGGAGTCACCTAGCGCCATTGCTTTTTCAGTGAGAGGTAAAATTTAACCTCCAATGGGAAGTGTTTACTGAAACTGAACATTTTGTTGGGTTCAGAAGTGGTTGCTGCTGAGAATAATGACATTTTAAAGGAACCAAACTGTTGTGAAATCCTGTCCGTGCAGATCGATTTGGAACTAGAAACAGTGAGCCTTTCCAATAACTTACTGTGCATAATTTACAATTACCTACATAACCCTTAAATGGAACTTTTTTGATTTATGTGGATGTAACAATATTTGTAACTTCTTTAAATTATGTGTTATTAAATACAAATTATATCAGCTGGTCACCACCTTGTATTTTTCCCTTCTGTGAGATGTAAGAAGACTTTTAGAAGTAGTACAAATATGCTGAAATTCTTTTCCCAGTTTGATTTTTCTCTGGATGTTAAGGAATGTTAACCTTTGTGAGGTCCTGACTAGGTGTGGGGCAGTGAGCCAGGTGCTCTTTGTAAATTACTTCATGTAAATTTCACAATGTTTCTGTAAAACAAAAACTGTAGATGTCCCATTTTGCAGATGTAAAGACTGAGCCCAGACCAGATAAATATCTGGACCCCAAATCACACAGCTAGTAAATGGCAGAACTGGCATTTGAATTCAGTTCTGGTTCCAAAATCCTGCTTCATTTCTTGTTTCTCCAGTCTATTCTGAATTCCCAGAGGCTAACCTGATGGAAGCCCTCAGTGTGAGCAAGCCAGTGATCCACTCGCTTTACTTACCATACTCCCCTGCAAGTTCATTCCCTTAAATCTGTTAGCCCTGGAACACTAGGTGTTAGGACTCCTCTGGATGGCCGGCGCCGTGGCTCAATAGGCTAATCCTCCACCTTGCGGCGCCGGCACACCGGGTTCTAGTCCCGGTCGGGGCGCCGGATTCTGTCCTGGTTGCCCCTCTTCCAGGCCAGCTCTCTGCTATGGCCAGGGAGTGCAGTGGAGGATGGCCCAGGTGCTTGGGCCCTGCACCCCATGGGAGACCAGGAGAAGTACCTGGCTCCTGGCTCCTGCCATCGGATCAGCGCGGTGCGCCGGCTGCAGCGGCGGCCATTGGAGGGTGAACCAACGGCAAAGGAAGACCTTTCTCTCTCTGTCTCTCTCTCACTGTCCACTCTGCCTGTCAAAAAAAAAAAAAAACAAAACAAAAAAAAACAAAAAACAAAAAAAAAAAACAAAACAAAACAAAAAAAAGGACTCCTCTGTAGCCCTGGAGAGAAATCAGAAGGTGTGTTAGCCTGCACTTAATATAAGCACCACATTTACATAACTACTGATTACATTTACATTCTCTGTCACCGCAGGCTCTACCCAATCAGGTGATGTAACAAACACCTAGAAGAGAAAAATGTATTAAAGAATCCCCTATTCGCACCTTTTAAAATAACTCTTCTGCAATTTGCAAGCAGGCTAAGTAGTAGGCTAGTAGGATACAGAACCCTCAGTGGTCATAATTTTTTGCTTTGAATACTGTGGGTACTATGGAGCAAAACTAAAAGTTTGTCTGAGTTAGCCAATAGAGCTTAATGGCTAGAAACAAGTCGTGCTTTTGATACGTCCCCAGGTAATAAGACTCAGGGCCGTGCCACACTCTACCGAACGCTAAGACTTTGTGAGGGGTAGAGTACTCGTGTGCAATGAGCATGCGCCTAGCATGTGACCGGTCTGCAGACTCATATCCCAGACTCTTTGGGCAAGTTATGGATCTGTTCCGGGCCTCAGCTTTCTGTGTGCAGAGGGATGAAGATGATACCCCGAGTAGCGGAAAATGACCGAAGTGGAATGGGCCCGGCCCTGAGGCTGTATACAGAGTCCGCGCAGAGCGCGCCTGCCCAGGTGTGCCGTGGTGGTAGCTGGCTTGGTGCCCTCAATCTCTCGGTGCCCTCATTTTCTCATGATTGGGATCAGGGTCTTGAGCATTTTCTCCTTGTTAATTGAATGACTAGTTCTGGATAATGGATAATTCTCAATTTTCTATTTTTAGAAAGTATATAAATATCTAAATTAGATTTAGGCAAAGGGAGCTGCAGTATTTGATATCCGAGAACATAATTGGGTTGCTCCGTGTACCTACACAGTAGCAAGCAAACTTTAACTCATTAATCTGTAAAGGACTTTGATGAACCTTTGAACTAGATAAAAATATGCCAGTCATGGCAAAGTTCTGCTCTATTCTTTGAGAACTTTCAAAGGACTGAAAGTGACTAATATATTGGGTTTTATAACATCATCTGCCAGCTCTGATCTGAAATCTTCAGAGGATTCTCGCTGCCTCCCAGTCAAAGCAAAGGCGTTTAGGGAGAGCGAAAACGTCGTGCCAGGAGCCCGGAGATGCGGGTGCAGCTCTTCCCTCTTCTCACCCTCGGCGATCCTGGGAGAGACGCCACGCCCCCCGGCCTCAGTTTCCCCACTGTGAAATAACAGTGCGAGAGAGGCTCACCTGCTCCTCCTCCTGCCCCCACCCCTCTCCACACCCTCCGTTCTCCCACATCTTCCCCAGAGCAGGAACGCCCAGCCCCCACAGGAGCTCATCCATCCAGGACCAGGGTTTATAAATTCTGCAGCTTCCATAAATCTGTCCCCCACGTCCCCTGCCGGAGGAGCCTCCGCCCCAGCTGCTGCTGCAGCACCGCGCACTCTCCGCGTTGGCCTGGCCACACTCCACCGCTGCCTTTATCTCTACACGGTCAGACCTGCATTTAATGCATGCCTCAGGATTTCTGGGCTTTTTTTTTTTTTTTTTTTTTTTTTTACCCTTTGTCTCTTTTTCCTCCTGGTTCAAGGAGCTAGACCCACGGCAGTGCCTTTCCTGCCTGCTCTGAGCTCTGAGTCCTTCCCACGGGCCCCTTTTCTGTGTGTCTGTCCCCACAGCCTGCCACAGTGCTATGGCCCCAGCCCTACCACCTGTTCCGCTCCCTTTTCTGTGTGTGAGAAAGCTGCGCCCGAGGTTGCCTTCATTCCTCAACTCCTCCCCTCCCGAGGCCTTCTTCTCTCATTACCTGGGCCCCCACGGCACTACGCAAACTCTTTCCTGCCATTTCCACCGCTGACCAAGCCCCTAGGACAGCCAACCTGCCGTTCTCCGCCCAGCTCAGTCTCCGTCCCCTTGCTCACCTCTCCCTTAAGTTCTTCTGCGTCACTCGCTTCCCTGGAAGAAAACGCTCGTCTACAAATAATGGGAACTGATTCTCCTCAAGTGGCCAAGAAACGTATGAAAAATAACATTCAACCTTACTAGAAAGCAAAGCAAGCATAACTTACAGTGAGATCCCTTTTTTCCATCTTTGTTACTTTAACAAGAAACACCCACTGTAATTAAGTTTAAGGATCAATAAACACATTTGGTGAATAGTAGTTGCAGTATGATTGGTATGATCTTCCAGAAATTCTTTTAAATCATGTATATACCATGTCAACCAAACTTTAGTAATCTATGGTAATTTCTTATTGCCCCATTGTTCATAATAATGGTAATTAGTAATTCTCTGACAATTAAAAAGTAGTTCACATCTGTATAATGGAATACTCTATGGCTACTAAAATGGTGCACGAATAATTAACTGGTATGGAAAATATTTTATAATACAGTCATGTGCTGAGCAATGATGATATATACGACTATAAGATTATATATTGCTAGTGATGTCAGAGGCATCCTAATTTGTGCAAACAAATCTATGATGTGCACACAACAAAATCACCTAATGATGTATTTTTCAGAACATATTCTTGTTGTTAAGCTATTCATACCTGTGCACATTTAAGTGAAAAATCAGTTTACAATATGATGTGTAAATTACCTGCAGTTTTTTTTCTCGGTTTTCTTTTCTCTCTCTCTCTCTCTCTCTCTCTCTCTCTCTCTCTCTCTCTCTCTCATACTCATTTTTTCTTTTCTTTACTTTTATATACCCTTAGGGCTGACTTTCAATAGATCACAGCGAGGGAGCTGCTCTGCTACGTAGGAAACCCCGACCCAGAAGCAGGTCGTCTACAAATGGTTTAGCGCCAGGTTCCCCACGAACATGCGGTGCGTGATGGGTGAGAGGGCGGCCCCCTTTCCGGCAGCGCCCCGTTTCCCGGGACGAGGGCTCTCCGCACCGGACCCTGGTCCAGGCGCGCGGCAGGGGGAAATTATCTACAGTTTTAAAAGTGTTTTCTCGTGTACCACATATCGAGGTCTGCATGGACCAGGGTGCTCGTCTAAGCACTCTTCCAGGCTGCGAGTGTGTATAGACAGCTGTAACCATAAACACAGGTATTTATTATAGGGACGATCTCCAGGTGGCGAAGCAGTTGCCGGGCTTCCTACGACGGCTGTGCATTACTTCAACAACCGTGAAATATCGGTGCCTTTAGAACAGACAGCAGCGCATCCAGCTTTCAACGCCTTGCTCTTGGTTCCTTTGCAAGTCTTGTTTCCCACGTGCCTGTGCACGTGTCGTCCACCATAGGTTTTGTTTGCTCTGTTGCATCGGTTTTCTTCATATGGTGTTACATGTGAAGTCTTAAGAAAGTCCATGGAAAAATGTATATTCTTAAAAATACATGCATCCCTTGGGGGCTGGTGCAGTGGCTCACTTGATTAATCCTCCACCTGCGGTGCCAGCATCCTTTATGGGCGCCGGTTCTAGTCCCGGCTGCTCCTCTTCCAGGCCAGTTCTCTGCTGTGGCCAGGGAGTGCAGTGGAGGATGGCCCAAGTGCTTGGGCCCTGCACCCCCATGGGAGACCAGGAGGAAGCACCTGGCTCCTGGCTTCCTACAGGCGCAGTGCCAACCTTAGTGGCCATTTGGGGAGTGAACCAACAGAAGGAAGACCTTTCTCTCTGTCTCTCTCTCACTGTCTAACTCTATCTGTCAAATTAGAAAAAAATGCATCCCTTCCAAACATTGTCTTTGCACCAAAGGAAGCTTATCTTTTAACTACATTCCCACAAACTCTTTGAAGTATATGTAGTCAAGGAGTGTTCTTGTTCCATCTTCTCCGTCTGTCTCACAGCATCTATTCTTCTCATCCTCTAACGACCAGACTCTGGCCACTGAGGCCACGTCCACTCAAGGTCACTTCTGCATCCTCCCACATTGCAGTACCTTCCACAGTCTCTTGAACATCTGAGGCCCCAGATGAGGGCTCCAGGAATGAGCTACCACAAGCATGCCTTCCTCGCTAGGGACTCTTACCCTGGAGCAGCCGTCTCCACCCATGCATACTGCTGTCCTCAACGTGAAACAGCACCAGGAGCCTGCCTGGAGGGAGTATCTAGTCCCCCGCTTCTACAACACTCTGTTCCCCACTGAGGATGCGGTCTGGGGCTTGAGGTGTCCTCCCAGGGCTCCGCCCCTCCCCTCCTCTCCTAATTACTTCTCCCGCTTTGCTAAGCAAAGCACGCCTCTCATCCATCCTGATCCTTCTGTTGTTGTCCTAACCTGTAACAGTCTCCTAGGTGCCAAAGGAAACTTCTCCTTGGCTGCTTTCCAGACATTCCCTTTTGCCTTCATTCACAGAGTCATCAATGACGTCATAATGAGGGCACTGGCCCTTGGTTCACCCGTGTGCCAGATCCATGGCCTGATTCTGGGCTCTATACACCATGGGTCATTCTACATTTCTCTCTATTTTACAATTAGAACACAACTGGGAGGTGGCTGTCATGGAACAGGCATCAGCACATTTCTTTGAACCAAAAAGTCAAGTCAGATTTTTCGGATAGGACAGGAGTCTAACTCTACTGGCAGATTTGTCTGAGAGACTCATTTCTCAGTTGTTTTATGTGATTGACAGTTCTCCACAGTTCAGTGAGCTAAATCTGAATCTCTAAATGTTGCTACAAACATCTGTAAAGTGTGTGATGAGATGAAAATTTTCATTGTATTACCAAAGGGCATTTGAAATACAATATTACTTTGTTTTTAAACAACTCTTTCTGTGTATGCTGTGTGTTAAATGTTAGCATTTTATTAAAGTGTACTTCTGTGTGAAGGAGTGACTGATATAATTAATAGCCATCTGATAGCCTCAGTAAAGCCTATAAGTATCCTTTCTAGAAACTGGGGAAGCTGTGCTTAGGATCTGGGTAAAGGCAAAAAATAAAATAAAATAAAATAAAATAAAATAAAATAAAATAAAATAAATAAAATAAAATAAAATAAATAAAATAAAATAAAATAAAGCCTTACACAAGTCAGGTTTTTCTTCCACAAAATTGAAGGTTATCCTCGTAAGGAAAAGGGGTGCAAAACAGAGAGAAGACAGAATACGAACTATGAACTCCCAGCCAAAACGAATTTATTCACAGAGGTGGGCAACTGCTGATGTACTCACAGACCAGACACGTGGCAGAGAGCACGGCCCTCAGTGGGCTGGGCCTTATATATCTCAGGGTGGGTTAAGGGTCTGGGGCGGGAGGGCGCTAGATGGAGACGAATTTCTCCATATACATTTTTCAGGTTCAGCCCTGGCGTTCAAACCTGGGAAAGAATGCAGGGGATGGGGTAAGGAACAATACAAGGATGAGACTGGAACTGGACTTGACAGGATGCAGGAGTTAGGGGTGAATTCTGATTTTATCTAGCGAGGAGCTGGAATGGCTGAGCTTTCTATCCTGTGCAAGTCATGTTTCCTAATGTTTTGCTTTCCACAACATTGAGGGCAACCCTAAACAAGTTTCCAGCTAATCATGAAACTGTTTCATCATAGACCACTTAGGGATATTTGACATATAACTTAGAGGGAGTTGAGTGACAGCGCTGTAACAAAACTTCCATTCTCATCTACTTATTTATGTCAACAAATGTTTCAGCATGTCTATCTACAAAAACTGAAACTGGAAAATGGATTTAATGCTTGACGATATCTAATTCCTGCAGTAATGATGGTGTTTGTAAAATTTAACTTCTAATGTTAATAATTATTTATCAAGATTTGTAATATAATAATGTTAATGATAAGTCAATGCAGGGAAATTATTTAGTACTTAGATCTTGATGGCTGGGTGAAATAATAAATAAACACATGAGTTTTAATTTACATACCTATTTTAGGTACAGAGATGAGTGATTAAATCTAATGGAAATCACAGATCAAGAAGAAAAATGAACAATGTAAAATTACTGACTCCGGCGCAGCTTGTGAATGGTTTTAAATGGATAATGGAGGAGAGCAAATGACTCTGGTATTTATATTCAACTTGATATATTTCAAAAGCGATAAAATAGTTTTCTTTTAAAATGTCAGGAGTTATAATCTACCAGAGATGGAATCTTTTGCAATATTTTGAATTTGTGCTTAAAATCTAGAAGTCAGCCTTAAGATTGTCTGAGAGTCTAAGTTTTTCAGCAGCTTCGGGGTACATGAGCAGAGATGACTAGAAACGTAAGCACCCTATAAGGCAGGGTGCCTTGTACCTGGTGGGTGCCCAGACAACACTGGAGATGGAGTAAATCTACAGCAGGAATTAAGAGAAGCTGGAAACAGTCATGTTATCTGCAAAACCCTGTAAGATGGTACATAATTCTTGGCTGACTGCCTCCCGATGAGGAGCCTGGTCCGCTGGTCACAGCCAGGGGAATAAAATTGACAGTGCAGTCCCCACCTCCCTCACGGTTACCGTGTGTCTCCGGGTTAACTCTAACATAGAAAAATATCCCTAGAAAATGTGTCATTCTGAGTACAAATCACCAACTTTGGCCTCTTAACCTCTATATCAGAAGCTTACATGGACTTTAAAATGTTTTTAATCAGGGGCCGGCATCGTGGCATAGCATGTAAAGCTGCCACCTGCGATGCCAGCATCCTATATGGGCGCTGGTTCCATTCCTGGCTTCTCCACTTCTGATCCAGCTCCCTGCTAATGGCCTGGGAAAAGCAGCGACAGTGGCCAAGTCCCTGGGCCTCTGGGGAGTGAACCACCTGATAGTAGATCTCTCTCTCTCTCTGGGTAACTCAGACTTTCAAATAAATAAAGAAATCTTTTAAGAAGTGTTTTTAATCAAGGGCAGGCATTTAACCTAGTGGGTTAAGATGCTTCTCGCATCAGAGGGCCTGAATCCAACATGTGGCTGTGGCTCCTGATGCCAGCTTCAGGCTCATGCAGATCCTGGGAGGCAGCAGTGACCACCCAGCTGGACTGGGCCCCCCTTCCTAGGACCCCAGCATCGGCACAAGTGCCCCAAACTGGGACGGCCCAGGATAAATGAGCAAATGGCCATACCACCACCACCACTTACCATTCTACCAGCTGATTTTATTTTCCACAGATGATCCTTGAAGACATGGGCTTTGCTTATTCACTTCAGAGCCCAGTATATGCTGGGCAATTAATAAATATCTATTATATAAACATAAATAACTGTTCTGTATATAGAATTGTTCTGAGGCTGGCATTGTGGCATAGCAGACTGAGCTGCGGCCTCCATTGTGGGCATCCCATATGGGTGCAAGGTCGAGTCTGGCTGCTCCACTTCTGATCCAGCTGCCTGCTCATGCACCTGGAAAGGCAGTGGCGTGGGCCCCTGTACCCACGTGGGAAACCTGGAAGAGGCTCCGGGTTCCTGGCTTCCACCTGACCCAGGCCAGGTTGTTGTCGCCATTTGGGGAGTGAACCTGCAGATGGAAGATCTCTCTCTCTCTCTCTTTCAAATAAATAAAAATTAAAAAGGAATTATTCCAAATAATTTAATACTCCTTAACAATATACATTTTAAAGAATGTTCATACATATTGCTGAATTGCTTCCCAGAAATATTTTTATCTTTCAGCAAGAGTATATGATAATTCTTTTATAGTATCCATCAAATATTAAAATATATTAATATCATTACTGAATTGATAGTTCCAATATTCATTTCTATGATTACTAGGAAGAAAGAAAATGTTTCTACATTTGTTGGATATTTGTGTTTCTCTTATGATCATCTTTCCATGACTTTCATCCATTTTTTTCTAAATATTGATTGCATAACCTATTAAATGCTTTGTCAAATAGGGGTAAGGATAATAAGTATAGGCTATGGCCAATACCTCCTAGACTTTTCTGTAGTCAGTGAAAGAGTAAACATAGTTTATAGGAAATAGTGACTATGAGAAAGTTTATAAATTGATTTTGTTGAAAATAACGAAGGAAAAAGTATTTAAACATTTTAAAAGAACAAGATTGGAAAACCTTCTGAAGAAAGTCCTAAAGTGGAACATTTGGTAGTGCGGTAGTGAGATTCATGGCTTCAACAACGCATCCGCACTCTCCTGATCCACGGCTACACCTGCAGGTGAATGGAAAAGAAACAGTTTCCAGCCAGCACCACGGCTCACTAGGCTAACCCTCCGTCTACAGCGCCGGCACCCTGGGTTCTAGTCCCGATTGGGGCACCAGATACTGTCCCGGTTGCTCCTCTTCCAGTCCAGCTCTCTGCTGTGGCCCCGGAGTGCAGTGGAGGATGGCCTGGGTGCTTGGGCCCTGCACCTGCATGGGAGACCAGGAGGAAGCACCTGGCTCCTGGCTTTGGATCGGTGCAGCGCCGGCCACAGCAGCCATTTTGGGGGTGAACCAACAGAAGGAAGATCTTTCTCTCTGTCTCTCTCTCTCTCACTGTCTAACTCTGCCTGTCAAAAAAAAAAAAGTTTCCAAAAGAGAAACCCTTCCTCCACACTGACCACAGAAAGGGAACAGTGCAGGAAAGAGCCAGCTCTCATTTGTCTGCTTCCTCTTGGAAATAATGGAATGAGTTAAAATTAACTATACCAAATTGTAGCTATGTTAATTGAATTGCAATTAAAGTGATTATTGTGTAGTGTTATTTGGCAAGGGAGCTCAGAAATAATCGAAAACTGATTGCTGTAGATACCTCTAGGGATGACCTTCTAAAGGCCAGGCAGCCACAAGAGAAAGACTGACCAAACCAGTCACCGTCTCAGATCCTTGGCACCTGAGCTCCCACCTCCCTCTTCCACACTTGATGAGCCAGCTATCCTTGGGGCATGCTTCCTCCCTGAGCTGTTCCCTAAATCCCAACCTAGATGTCCAATGTCACTACCCGGGATTGTGGGAAGCTTAAACTAAAGGGGAACCTCCCAACACAGCGTGCACAGAGGTCGAGAGAAAGAGGGAGGTGAGGAGGGCACTTCCTTCCCTAGTGCTAAGTCTCTTGCTACAGGAGGATTTATAAACCTGGGCTCTTGTACTCCTGTTTCGGGGGTGGGAGGGAGTCTGGGAGAGCTGATGACAAAGAGAGGTGCTTGGGATCTCTCCAGGGGAAAATGACTCTGACTCTCAGGAACTTGATGGAAGAAAGAGACCAGAGAGGGAAAAACCCACACGCAGGTGCTGCCACCTATTTGAAATTTGTGCCAATACACGGCCCTAGGGTTTGAACAATTCACATGGCAACTCTCTGGTTAGGGGTAAGGTGTCTTGATTCTGCCCCTTCTTAGGGAAGGAGGCAGCTGGAGTGTGAGGAAAGCAGCAGGAAGACTTAGCGAGTTTTTCCTGGAGGTCGGAGCTTGCCATTTTGATCAGAGGTAAGCAGAATATAAGAGATGTAGGCCAATACATGGGAAACTTGGCTCTCAACTTAATGGCGTGAGATTACTCACAGCAAAATTAGGTCTCAAACTCAGAGAGATGCTCTTTGCTGCAAAGGGTAGCACTTGAAATAAAGCCACCTGGGGATTGATTAGCCTGTAAATTTCAGAAACTTCAAAGGAGATGGAAAGCTAACTGGGAAAGCATCAATTCTCCTTAGAGTCAGGAAATTTAGGGAAATAAGAGCTATACATCAGAGAGAAGTGATATTTTACATCCAGATTCTTATTCATTTGTTTTCCTTGATCTAAAAGGATATTTAACCTCAAGCTGCAGTGGAATATTTTAGAATCAGAAATTTGAAAGTAAAAGGAACACTTAACAGTCCTGCCAATGTTGCTGCATTAAGGTAAAGAGGTGGACATGGGGGTCACTCAGCCAGACAAGAAGCCAGCTGGCCACCCTCACCTGCACTCCACTCTCACCTTCCCAGTAGATGAATTAGGTGAACACCTCTTACCCAAAAGGATCTTCTTAAAAACAGACCACATAGAACCAGATAGAACAGACCACAAAGAAAGCTGAATTTAAAAACATTTTCTGCATCTATGAGTAAAGGGAGAATTGAATCACCAAAGTAATGAGATCACTACTGAGTTATAGCTTAAGCAGCCTGCAAATACATGATCCCGAATCTACTCAGAGAATCAATGCGTATTTGTTTGTTCTGTGCATCCAGTAGTCGAATACAAGCACAGCATCAACAGAGAATAGCTCTTTCTCTTTGCCGGGCACCATTTGAAGCAGGTTCCATGTCTGATTGTAATTTATCCTCAGAGCAACTGGATGAGGCAAGTGTTGTTATCGTCCCCACTTTACAGAGGAGAACACTAAATGACAGAGGGCTTGAGTCAGTTGCTCAAGGTCACACAGGTTGCTCAAGGTCACACAGGTTGCTCAAGGTCACACAGGTGGAACCAGGGTAAGATGGTTAGTGTTGTTGGTAGAAGCCAGCAAAAGCTGAAGAAGGAAGCAGATGCCCTTCGCTGGACTGGAACCTTACCCCAGCGCTGAATAGCAACTTGACCCCTTCAGGACCTGGGCGAATGTACAGGAGAAACAGGGTTATCTAGCTGGTGCACCGTGTGGCTCAGCATCTACCTGGTCTGAATGTTGTTTTTACTCAAAGACGGTCATGAGGCTACACCACTGGAGACTAGGTGGCCTCTGAGACACCTGTTTCTCCAGCCCTTTCTGGTGCTGGCTTTACCTTGTTGTGGACAGTGCTATGAAGTGCAGCCTCCTCAGCCTGGTTCTCGGATTTTCTTTAGGAATTGTGCTGAGTTGTTCTCTGGTCCATCATTTGATGCCTGGGCCATGGAACTCAGCAGGGAAAAACTTTAGAAGTTGGTGCTGCAAAAGCCAATACTTCTTCTATGATAAACTTTGTAGCTGAAACTCTTGTTTTCATTTTGGATGTCAGGGAGCTTAGAATCAAATTTGGACAGGACCTGTCAGAATTATGTATAACTTTATGGTGGAGGTATCTACTTTCCCTTGCTTCTGGTTTAGACTGTTACATTTATGTACTTTTCTCTTGGACACAATTCTCCCTCCCCCCTCCCTTTTCTACATTTAAGGGATATATTCCGGTTGCAAACCACCTTAAATTCTTTGTAGAGAATTTTCATGACACGTAAAAATAAACCACTAAGGAAAAAAAATCAATGTCTAAGAGTACTTTGAACCAGACCCTAAGAATCATTTTTATTCAACAATAGTAAACCACTCAAACTTCTATTAAATGCCTAATTATACAACCTACTGTGGAAATAACCACATACATATGAAGATTAATGCTACCAAGGCCTTTGAGGTAATTCTACAGGCGATGAAGTCAACGCTTAGAGAGGCCAAATGCTTCGCCCAATGTTCTCAGTACATAAGTGGTAAAGAAAAGCAAAGGAATAAGAGAACAAAGACTATTTATATGGTCAACATATAAAACTGGGTCCAACTTTATATTTTATAGCTCCTCTCAGATACCAAAAATAAGATTCACTTTTTAAATACATAACACATCAATAATTAAAAATATCAGCAAGCAAAATACTGTAGTCTAACAAGAAGGCCACAGCACCATTAGTGTCACAGCACAGGTGATAAACTCTGTCATGGAAGGAAACCTGGTGGATGACGAGAGAGCGAGGAACATAGCCTTAGCCAAGGATGGCTAAAGGGTGCTTTGCAGAATGAGGAGACCTGAATTGAGCCTTGAAGAAGCAGAGGGAATTGCTGGGTGGAGGAGCGTGGGAGTATCTGGGAGAATGGGAAAAAGAAAACTAAAAATATGCAGGGATCAGAACCCAAGAGTGAGCAGTGGAGGAGCTTCGGCAAGAGATGGCGCGTTCTCTCTCCATGGAACCCTCTCTGTAAAATGGATTGGAGAGGCGCTGATAGTGGAGGCAACAAGAGCTGTTTCTGTCTGGCAAAGAGAGAACTGGAAACTACTGGGAGATTGTTTGCAACCATTTAAAAAAATACACATTGTTTGCCGTGAAAAATTTCCCAGGATTTGTGACACAATGTTTACTTCTCGTTGTGTGTAGGTGAAGTCAGTAGCATCAAATTAGGTTGCTCAGAAAAAGTGTGCAGAGCGAAAGAGATATGAAATATTCACCTCTCACATTTAACTGTTGGTTGGAGGATGAGATGCCTCCAAAAGCAAATGAGATGTCAGAGAGACGGAACAAAGTCTGGGAGGCGTTATGTGAGGTAAGTCAATGCTACAAAGATTCAGCCAAAGAGAGTCACTTCATGCAAAACAAAGGTGAAGTGCAAGTCTTTTTTTTGTTTGTTTTTCAAAAGTTGTAATCAAAGCTTTCCCCTCGATTTTGGTAGATGGGAACTCATTGATAATTTTCCTGAGATCAGCTTTACCTAGTATCCTGCACAATGTTAAGACCAAACCGGATTTGCACCAGTTGCTCAATAATTGCTTATTCAACAATAAGAGGATTCTCACCACAGACGGGACAAAGAACTTGATTCTTTTATATGAAGCTCAAGGACAAAAAAGCCATCAGCTCTTACACAATTTGCATATACCTGTAAAACCAAGATAGTGGTTGTATATTTTACATGAAGCAAAATCATTTAAACCTAAAAAGTGACTTAACTTTCAAAAAGTGTAGAAAAATTCAATTTAATGCTTTTACCCATTCAATTATTTTACATAGAATTCAGCAAAGAAATAAATGTTTTCCTCCCTTTTGAAAGTTGATAAATATTGCATTCCCCCACTTGTCAGCTCTACATACAGAACTATCCCTGGTAGGGTACGGATGACAGAGAAAGAGAAGAGGGAAGACAGAGACCACTGCTTTCCTTATGTCAGCAAGTATTGCAGACTTTTATTTGCAGCCTGTTTTGGTCTATTTCATGCTAACGCAGTATGAAAAAAGGTTACTATATTCCATGAACAATTGATATAAATACATAAAGGGTGAATCCCAATCATATTTTGTTCTCTCTCCTTTCAAGCCTTTCTCTTTTTACAGTAGCTGCATGTTGCTTCCAGGCCCAGTGCCAGTTGTATCAATTAAACAGTAACTAATTCAAGTACATTTGCAATCTGTGTTTGAAATGCCAGCCCATACAGTAGTTACCAATTAAGCATGAGGCAGATTAATGGATGCATTGTTCTCGTGGGCTACTTCCACCACGCTGTCATTAAGCATGTAAGCCCCAGTGAACCAAAGACTTCCATTTAAAGGGGACGGGAAACATAGGCTTTAAGAAAAGAATGGGGTGTTTTATATCATGCAGAATTATTTAACAGGCAAGGTGGCGGGTTACCTTTTGAAAGGAGATGAAATTATGGCTGTTTAGTGTTTTTTTCCATCTCTTAACTTTGTGTAGATTAGATCAGTGGAGAAATACAGAGGTGCAAAATGGGGAGGGAAAGAATGAGAACAGATCAGACAGACAAAAGTTCATGGTTCTTAAAACAGATGTTCTTTTCTGCTGGCTATACAATGTCGTTATCTTCAGAAACCCTGAAGACAGACCACCAAGAGTCACTGGAGAGCAAGAAAATGCAACCTATTTACTATGTGAAATATTTGGCTCTTAGAGGGGGATATTTAAACTAGTCGTTAGGAGGCCTGTACCCCACTGCAGAATATCTGGTTTTGATGCACGGCTCCAGCTCCTGAATCCAGCTTCCTGCTAATGCTGACCTTGGGAAACAGTTGTGATGGCTCAAGTAGCTGGGTTCCTGCCACCCACGTGGAAGACTTGAATTGAGTCCTGGGCTCCTGACTTTGGTCTCTAGGCACAGTCCTGGTTATTGCACCACCCCATTACCTGTACATTGCTCTTTGAAAGAGACAAATATTTGGGGCAAAGCTCTGGTCCATTTAAAGGATAAAGCCTTATGAGTTTTAGAACCAAGTGTAATACTTGCAAAACTCAACTTTTTTTCAGCACCCGGGGAATATTTAATGATTGCTGTATTTTGTAGCAGAACAAATGGACAGAAGTTGAGAATTTTAAAAGAAGCAACTCATTAGGGATCTCCAGCACATGAATTCCTTCAGAAACTTCTCTTCTTTTTTCATTGACTTACTTTTGGCCATTTTATCTGACCTCCAATAAACTCAATGTCTGAATGAACATTTAACTGTGTCTTAGTAATGAAAAAATATTTTCTGTATTCTATATACCATTTTCCAGGGGGCACGATGTGGTTCAATAAGTGGCTTACTGGTTTTCCCCTACTTCTAAAATTTTTAACAATTACTCCTATAAGTTCAATATGTAATATTTAAATATGACCTACAGAGCACTCAGCAAGCTGTCACTTATTTCGGAATTACTCCCCTCTGCCCTCAGACCACTCAACGACCATCTAGAACTGTGTGCACAGTGCTGAGTGCCATCTTCACAGGGCTGTCCAATAACAGTGCCTAAATACGTCATCCCCTGCCCCTCCCCACCTCCCCACATGCTTTGGCCTTTCCCTTCTCTCGGCAAATAGCTCTGCTGTTCAGGGCCCAGCCAACAGCTGTGCCTCCCGAGTGGGCCAGGAGAAGTTGAGGCAGAACCAACTGGATCCTTGAAGTTGCTGTGAAATTCCTCCTCTTCCAACTGAGGGGACTTGCAAAAGTCTGTGGACAACAGAATCAAAATATAAGCTTAGTTGGGTGCAAAAAAAAAATGAAATCTACACAGTTTTCTCAAAACATTCATTTTCCAGGAACTTTTTAAAAGATGTTGAACATGCATGGGTTTCAAAATTTCTTGGCATCAAAATAATCTTTTCATTCCATTTTCCATAAACTTTCTGAAGTACCCTTGTTCACAGCTGAGCCTGATTTCAGAGTGTGGTGTGTGTGGGTGTGTGTGGGGGGGTGTGTCTGCACGTGCACATGTGTGTGATGTATACACACACACACGCACACACACCAGACTCTTTGTATGGAAATAGAAAGCGAGCCCTGGTTGGTTCAGCTGTCTCTAACTAACTTTAATCACTGTGGAGACTTTCCAATTGGGCTGTCATTTCTGCTTGCAGGACACTTAACATGGATTTAGGTTTCCTAGGCAGGAAGGTATGAGAAGAGACTGCTTCCATTCCCTGCCCATCCTCCAGGCTGTCTCGTCTGTCTCCCAGCTCCCCACTCCCCTCCTCCCTTCCCCCATGAAGGGTTCTTTGGTGGAGGAACAGAAACGTTGGAATCAATATGAGAATAAATTGCCACATGGTTTTATTGTGGAGGCAAGATTTCTACAGAAAATCCTTGTAATCAGAAGAGAGGGGAGATGAGATTAAACTGATTAAACTGAGAAAGTCAAAAAAGGACAACTTGAAAGATTAGCTGTACCACGCCAGGAAGGCGCAGGCCCCCATGCATGCTAAGCAGAGCTGTTGCCTGCACCACAGCCCCGCGCCCGTGACCTTCCGGCGCGTCAGCCCGAGCCACTTGAGCCAAGGCAAATACTGGAAATTGAAAAGCCAGAATGCCAGTGACTGCAGCAGGTATCAATATTATTGTAATGATGCTTCACTCTCATTAGGGGACTTAATTACTTAGGGAGAGCGAGGAGGCCAGGAAGCCAAGCACGGCGTCTCGGTGGCGTCGGCATGCAGATCCCGGCAGATACTTGAGAACTGCCTCAAATTCGGATTCAGAGGGAGTCCACGAGCGAGGGGGAGACGAAAGGTCGCGTTTCAAGAGGGCTGCGAGGGGCAGCCCGGGTGTGTGGGGCAAACGGCCACGAGAATGCAAACATCGGCTTCTGAGCTGCCTTCCACACCACGCGGCACAAAGCAGGCGACCCATAAGTGTGGAGTCAGTGAGAGTAAAGGATAAGCCCAGGAAACAAAAGGAGCCAGGGAAGGGCTCGTGGTGCAGTGGATTAGAGCTGCGTGGGTCCCTGCATCCCACACCCGAGTACCTGCCTCCAGGTCCTCTCTCTGCCCCTGATTCCGGCTTCCCACTCACACCCTGGGAGGCAGCAGCCGATGGCTCAAGTACCTGGGTCCCTGCCACCCTGTGGGAGACCTGGGCTGAGGTCTCAGGTCCTGGCTCCAGCCTGGCCCAGCCCTGACTACTGTGGGCATTTGGGAATGAACCAGTGGATGAGAGATCTGTCTCCTCTGTGTCTCTGCTTCTCAAATAGAATCAATCAATCAATCGTAAACTTTGACCCAACTGAATTTACTGTCATGGCATACTCAAAGATGCAAATACATCAAATCTGGGGTATTGATTTTAATTAACTCAGCTCATTTTTAATACAAACATAACTATATTTCAATCTCCGAAACTGCCTTTCAGATTCACTCTCTCCCACCCTACCCCTACCCCTACCCCTGTCTTTTTCCATAGGGCTTTACGCTTCTTGGCCTGGCTGTGGTGACGTTGTAATTCTGAAATGCAGAGTTCAAAGTGGGCACATGTTTTTCTTTTAGCTCTGACCTTTAAATAGAAAGGAGAGCATTTCTGAACACTCAGGGCTGTGGTTGTGCTGAGCCAAGCCAGAATTAGCCCCACTTATTGACCCACAAATAGACCTGACCCAGCTTGACCCACTTCCATCCCAGTGCTGAGCAAAACTCGTATTTCCAAATTTAATGAATCAAGTTTATTTGTTTTTGAGTAGGCACGCCAGCCAAAATAAACTGCAGATCGGATTGGAGTGAACTCTTCCATTCAGGCCGGCGTACCAGCAGCCAACTCTTTCCTTTTGCCCTCACCACAAAGCCCGTTATTTCTTTGGCCCGTTCAAAGATGGAAAAAGAAAAGAATTCAAACAATCTGAAGAAGGAAAATGTGTTTGGAGAAGGGAATGAGAAACAGTTCAGGCCAGCGGAGAGGGTTCTGAAGGCTCTATAAACATGCGGACATTGATTCAGTCTCTCTGCAGGGCCCAGGGACTGTGCCCTGTCCTGCCACTACCCATGTCTACGTGTTAGAGACCCTAGGGCCTGGGGAAGGAGCTACGCGGTGATGGAAGACATGATGGGATTACCCTTGAAGGTCTCTACGCAAAAGCAGATGCAGGGTTCAGGTCTACTCACAACCTCTTTCCCGAAGTGGGGAGTCCAGAGCTTGGCTGCTTTTCCTGCGACTCAAGATGAACACGTCCAGAATGTACACCCCGGATCTCACCGAGGGCTTGCTATGGGGCTGATCCCCTGCCAGCTCACTTTCTATGCTCAGTCTAAGCTTAGGCACCTGCATGTGTTGCCAGTGAGGACAATTTTCCCCTCGAACTCAGGGAGACAAGGAAATGTTGCTTCAGGCCAAGATTTTTTTTTTTTTTTTTCACAGAGTGGACAGTGAGAGAGAGAGACAGAAAGGTCTTCCTTTTGCCGTTGGTTCACCCTTCAATGGCCGCCGCGGCCAGCGTGCTGCGGCCAGTGCACCGCGCTGATCCGATGGCAGGAGCCAGGTGCTTCTCCTGGTCTCCCATGGGGTACAGGGCCCAAGCACTTGGGCCATCCTCCACTGCTTTCCAAGGCCACAGCAGAGAGCTGGCCTGGAAGAGGGGCAACCGGGAAAGAATCCAGCACCCCAACCAGGACTAGAACCCGGTGTGCCGGCGCCACAGGCGGAGGATTAGCCTAGTGAGCCACGGTGTGGCCGAGGTTTGCTTTCTTAAATCCTCATTTGTTGTTACAGGATGAAGCTGTTCTAATGTTGATCGAATGCAGGCACAGTTGTCTGCCCTTACCTGCAGGCCACAAACCCCAAGGCCTCCAGTGGATGCTGGACAGTACTGAACCCTGTGTATATGATGCAGTCTACTGTGCACACGTACTTATGATAAACTTCAGTGTATAAATTAGTACTTAAGAGATTAACAACAGCAACTACAAATAAACTAGAACAATTTTAACAATATTTATACAATGCAGTATAATTTATTTAAAACTTTTGAATTGTATATTTCTGGAATTTTCCATTTAACACTTTCAGGCCAAGATTGACTATAGTAACTAGGACCTCAGAAAGAGACGTCTTGGATAATGGGATATTGTTTTACATTTCCTCTCCTCGAGGGAAAACTCCATCTTCTAAAGACTCTAAGTAAATAATCCAGTCCTGTGGTTTGTATTAGGAGGCTGAGGGGTCCAGGTTCTTGTCTCGATGCACACAAGAATTCGAGGATAGGAGTAAGGTTTATTAGCAAGGTAAAATTACACACTCAAGAGGGAGTGCAGGCTTGTTCTTGAAAGCCTAAGAGATTGGCAGCATCCCTTTTTGTGATCTAGAGTGAAGGGGGTGGTGTTTTAGGTAGAATTTCCCAAGAAAGGGTGGGTATTTCCAAGAATTCAATGATTGCCCATTTTCCATATTCTGGTCTTTTTAGGAAGTCTTGGGAATGTCATGGTATCAGGTGCATGATGGGAGTGGGAATGTCAGCCATTATAATGGAATTTAATAATCTTATAATGGGCTAAACCTCATTACAAGGACACAGTCAGTGGTCATGCTGGATATTTTCAGCATAGTTCTGGCCAGTGTCTTGGCTGTGATAGCAATTTTGGGTTGCCAGCCTTGAGAGGCAACTTTGGTGGTGGTGGGGTATGGGGGAGTATAGTGACATATTTCCTCCAGATCTTTCATTAATTCTGTTTCTCTACCTGTAGAAGTTGAAGTACCTTTTTCAAAATCCCAGACACAAATATTCCAGTGTTGCCCTTGGTAGATTTGAGTTTCTCCATCTTGGTTGCAGGTTACAGTCCCTGAGAAGATTTTGATAAATACTACCTGTCTCCTCCCAATTCCAATTCAGTTGATTTGGAATGAGGCCCAAGCTTTCTTTTTCTTGACTATAATAAATCTTAAGGTGATGTGGTCTGATTCCTCCACTTTGTTAACCAGAGTTTGAGTCTGTGTGTTTGATTGCATCATGTCCAGAGACGCCATATTTCTCCTCCCCTTAGCTGTCTCTAGGTTTACAGTTGGTTTTCAGCCCTGGGTGCCCATTCAAAACCATCCAGGGTTTTTTTTTAACTTCACCTTTTTTTTTTTAATTTATTTGACAGGTAGAGTTATAGACAGAGAGAGAGCCAGAGAAAGTTCTCCCCAAATGGCTGCTATGGCCAGCGCTGTGCTGATCCGAAGCCAGGAGCCAGGTGCTTCTTCCTGGTCTTCCATGCAGGTGCAGGCGCCCAAGTGCTTGGGCCATCCTTCACTGCCCTCTTGGGCAACAGCACAGAGCTGGACTGGAAGAGGAGCAACCGAGACTAGAACCCAGCGCTCATATGGGATGCCGGTGCTGCAGGCAGAGGATTAACCAAGTGAGCCACGGCGCCGGCCCCACCATCCAGGTTTTAAAACACCTGGGTGCATGAGTCCAGCTGCAGAAATTGAGTTGGTTTGAGTGAAGCTTAGGAATAAGTCTTCTTTTGTTATCATTTTTAAATCAAATCCTTAAAAGCTATAAATACAACCTGTCTGTCTCCATCCTGAGAGACTGGAGAATTTGGGCAGGGTTAGCATGTTAATAGCAGGAAAATCATGAAAGGTAAAGTTTGGGCTCACACAAGGCAGGGCATGGAATTGAGAGTTTGACTTTAAGTTGGATTTATTTTTAAGAATTAATTAATTTGAGAGGCAAAAGACAGGAC
Source organism: Oryctolagus cuniculus (assembly GCF_051225735.1). Lineage (NCBI taxonomy): Eukaryota > Metazoa > Chordata > Mammalia > Lagomorpha > Leporidae > Oryctolagus > Oryctolagus cuniculus. The sequence goes on from NC_142871.1 coordinate 11,748,930, forward strand.
ATGATAGTGAGAGACGGAGAGAGAAAAAAGCTATCGTCCTCTGGTGTGCTCCCCACAGTGACTGGGGCTAGGCTGGCGCCAAAGTCAGGAGCCAGGAACTCAATCCAGGACTCCCTCATGGAAGGCAGGGACACAAACACCTGGGCTATTACCCACGGCCCCATAAGCTGTGCATTACTTGGAAGCATGAATTGAGAGCAGAGCCAAGACTCAAACCCAGGCACTTTGTGTGTGTGTGTGTGTGTGTGTTTGACAGGCAGAGTGGACAATGAGAGAGACAGACAGACAGAAAGGGCTTCCTTTGCCATTGGTTCACCCTCCAATGGCCGCCACAGCTGGCACGCTGCAGCCGGCACACTGCGCTGATCCCAAGTCAGGAGCCAGGTGCTTCTCCAGGTCTCCCATGGGGTACAGGGCCCAAGCACTTGGGCCATCCTCCACTGCACTCCTGGGCAACAGCAGAGAGCTAGCCACCCTGGCACTTTGATACAGCACACAAATGTCCTATGCAGAATCTTAACTGCTAAGCTTAGTAACTGCCCCCTGTTTCTTTTTAAAAATTTTTAATTTTAATGTGTTCATTTTCATTTTATTTGAAAGGCAGAGACACACATGGAGACAGTGACAGATGAAGAGACTCCTTCCATCTGCTGGTTCACTTCCTAAATGCCCACAGAGCTGAGGCTGGGCCAGGCCAAAAACAGGAGCCTGGAACTCAGTCCAGGTCTCCCATGTGGGTGGCAGGGACCCAGGATGCCAGTCAGCACCTACTGCCTCCTAGGAAGCTGGAATCAAAATTGGAGCTGGGATTCAAACCCTGGCACTTTGGGAAGTGGACGTCTTATGGGATGTGGAATTTTGTTTTTAAAGATTATATATATATATATATATTTAAAGACAGATTTACAGAGAGAGGTAGAGACAGAGAGAGAGGTCTTCCATCCACTGGTTCATCCCCAGATGGCCGCAAGGGCTGGAGCTGCACCGATCCGAAGCCAGGGTGCAGGGGCCCAAGGACTTGAGCCATCTTCTGCTGCTTTCCCAGGCCATAGCAGAGAGCTGGATCAGAAGCACAGCAGCCAGGACTAGAACCAGTGCCCATGTGGGATGTCAGTGCTTAAGGCCAGGGCTTTCACCCACTGTGCCACAGCGATGGCCCCAAGGGATGTGGACAACTTAACCACTAGGCCAAGGGATCATTTCTTCTTTCTTTTCGAAAAAAAAAAAAATTTTTAAATTATGTTCTTAAATACATTTTATTGTACATATCTGAGATTTATAATATAAGATCCACACAAAGGATATAATTCAAAATCATCAATATTTATAGGTGCAGTATGATGATGTTTGATATGGATATGGAATGACTGAACTAGATTAATTAACATATCCATCCTCTCTCCCCCTTCTGCACAGGCTGGATTTCTTGAAAAACCAGCATCTCTCGCAAATGGTGAGACAGAGATGTCTACCAGCTGATAAAGGAAGTGTGGTTTTTTGCACTGGTTCATCACTAATCCAATTTCTACCTAGTGCGCTTCTCTCTATGGTAAAGTTCATGGTCAAAACTCTCAATGGATTTTCTTTTTTCTTGTCCATCTCCTTATTCACTATCAACCTTGTGCTCATGTCACAAAATGAACTGGAATGTGCTCTTATCTTCTTGACTGGAATTGGAATTATTCCTTTCTTTCTTGTTTGTCTACATTGTTTCTCTTTGGGGAGGTGCGTTTTAATCCAATGTTTCTATTTTGTACTATAGAGCTGCTAAATATCTGTTTCCTTGAGAAATTTTTGATGAGTAATATATTTTAGGAAATAGGAAGTCACGTGCTGAATCCAAAAGCTGCACTGACTTTTTCAGGTTGAGACTCATTCCACTTCTACCATGATCTGCACCAGCAAAGCACATAGTTAGAGCCCCTGCAGCTGGGGTCTAGATTCTGCATTGTCTGAAAACTGTCAGAGAAAGCCAAGTGCCGTCAACACTATGTTTCCCAGCCAAAACCAGCAATCACACTAGGCATGTGGCATACTCATAGTAGGTTGATTCACATTTTCAGACTCACATGTGCAAATCCTATCTAGAATCTTAGCTGCAAGGGAGAAAATAGTTTTTATCTTTCTAGCCCTTGAACTTCATTAATAAGAGTTCAGCAATATCAGTAGACATATGATCAACTTAGGTCAATATTGTGACTCTACCAACAGCAATGAGAGTTAGAAAATGCAATTTACAAAAGTGAGATGATGGATGAGGGTATTTTGCTTGGTAGTCAAGATGGCATTTAAGGCGCTGTTGTCCCATAGTGGAGTACCTGGGTTTGAGTTCCAGCTGTGACTCCTGCTTCCAGCATCCTGCTAATACAGACCTTGGAAAGCAGCGGGGTTGGCTCAGGTAGCTGAATTTTTGCCAGCCATGTCAGAGGCTTGGATTAAGATCCCAGCTCTTATCTTTGGCCCCAGATTAATCCTAGTCACTTATAGGCATTCGGGGAATGAACCAATGGATGGGAGCTCTTTGTCTGTTTGTCTGTCTCCTTTCTCTTTTTGTCCCTTGAACTCTAAAATTTAAAAAAAAAATAAATTCTTAAAAGCTGGTAGCATGAATAGTGGAATGAAATATGTAAGCTAGCAGGGAATTAATCTTACAAAATGTATACATAACCTTTGTGGAAGAAAAGATGAAGTTTCACTGAAAGATAAAAAAACAGTCTAAATAAATGGAGCACTATAATATGTTCATTGATCAACAGTGATGATATCCTAAATATATCAACTTACATCACGTTTAGCAAAACATTTATTAGAAGTTCCTACAAAGTCTCAGAATTATTTTTAAGAAAATTTGAAAAAAATTTATTGACAATAAAAGGCTGAGGATTTCCCAAAAAATATTGACTAAAGAAATCAGGTAGAGATGCTTGCCCACAAGACACCAAATACACTGTACAAGGAATGGAAGACAGTGTGGTATTGCCACAGATGAGACGAAGACACTAGGAGAGCAGAGAACACAGATCTAAACACAGCTACACAGAAGGTGGGTCTGTGGCACAGCCGACCTTGCAGATGAGCCGGGGGCACCCTGAGCAATGGAAAAAGTGGAACTGGGCTAATTGGTTATGACTGTGGGGAAAAAAAACTACATAGGAAGGCAGTCCCACCTTGCTTGTAAACCAAAGGCAGGTCCAGGTTGCTTAAAGACCTGAGTGTGAAATGGAAACTGAAAATTTTCAAAGGACATCTAGGACAATGTCATTATAATTCTAGGGTGGGAGAGCATTTTTTAACAAGAAGCAAGAACCACAAACCAGAGAGAAGGAAGTTGATAAATCTGACATCAAAAATAAAAACTGCTTTACATCCAAAGGCCCATAAATAAAGGGAAATGATAAGCTACAACCTGGGATAAGATGTTTGCAGCAAGTGTGACAAAAAAATTTTTACTACTGAGTGATTTGAACAAATTCCATGAAGCGTTAAGAAAAAGATCAGCAAATGAACCCAGAGAAAAATCAGGCAAAAATAAGAGTTGTGCAGAAGCAAAAGCAAGGGGCAACATGTACTGTTTAAAAATATTTAGGCTCAGCCGGCGCCGTGGCTCACTAGGCTAATCCTCCGCCTGCAGCGCTGGCACACCGGGTTCTAGTCCCGGTCGGGGCGCCAGATTCTGTCCCGGTTGCCCCTCTTCCAGGCCAGCTCTCTGCTGTGGCCCAGGAAGTGCAGTGGAGGATGGCCCAAGTGCTTGGGCCCTGCACCCCATGGGAGACCAGGAGAAGCACCTGGCTCCTGGCTTCAGATCAGCGTGGTGCACCGGCTGCAGCGTGCCGGCCGCGGCGGCCATTGGAGGGTGAACCAACGGCAAAGGAAGACCTTTCTCTCTGTCTCTCTCTCTCACTGTCCACTCTGCCTGTCAAAAAAAAAAATATTTAGGCTCTCTCTTATTAGGGAATAGCATATGGAAAGCATGGGAAATGGTTTCATAGTCTTGGAAGTAACGATTCACAAGTCTGGTATTGTTAGGTGTTGGCAGAGATGTGGAGAAACAGACCATTTATAAGCCAGTGTGTGAGCATGAATGAGTGTGATTACTTTGGAAAACAAATTGCAAACTTCTTGAAAATTTGAACACAGTCACACATTTCAAATAAGGACATTTCTAGACAGACACTCTGGGGAAAATCTCCCAAGTGCATACAAGGAGAAATGTGCAAAAATATTCCTAGCAAGACTATTTGTAATTGTAAAACTTTGAGAACACCTTGAATACTCACTAACAGGAATATTAATGAATTATGGTGTGTTCATATGCCATCAAGTTGTACAGCAGTATTGCCCCATATTTTTCACTGCATGGCACACATCAAAAATAGCACTTGTATGGCACATTGGCGTAAGTAAGAGAGAATTTAGGATTACTTTTATAGGATGACCATACAGCCTAGTTTGCCTAAGACAACACTGGTTTGTCCAGGACACTTCTCATTCCAACCTCCTGTGCCAGTGCGATGATCAAAGCTGTTTCCTTTCACTTTCAAAATACTCTATCTTGAACAAAGAATTTTATGTTCGCCCTTTGTCAATAGGGCTCAGTGAAACAACTCCATTATATTTACATTGCAATATATTATGGAAGCTATTAAATATTGAATACAGGTAAAATAATGTTTAATGTCAGTGAAAAGCTAGAACTTATTTCTATTGCAAAGGGTTTTTTTTAAAAAGGTAGTTTTGGGGCTGGTGCTGTGGAGAGCCAGATAAAGCTGCCGCCTGCACTGCCGGCCGGTTCAAGTCCTGACTGCTCCACTTCTGATCCAGCTCTCCCATATGGCCTGGGAAAGCAACAGAAGATGGCCCAAGCTCTTGGGGCCCCTGCACCTGCGTGGGAGACTTGGAAGAAGCTCCCAGCTCCTGGCTTCAGATTGGTGCAACTCCGGCATGGCTAATTAGGGAGTGAACCATCAGTTGGAAGATCTCTCTCTCTCTCTCTCTCTCTCTCTCTCTCTCTCTCTCTCCCTCTCTGTGTGTGTGTGAGTGTGTGTCTCCCCATCCCCCCCACCTATCTCTGTAACTTTGTTTTTCAAATAATTAAATATTTTTTTAAAAAAGGTACGTTGACTCTCATAGAACTATGAAATGAACAGGTGTAAAAGAGTCTACCCAACCAATTAGTTAATGAGGAAACCGGTAAGATGTTAAAAAGTGTTCAAAAGAGACTCCAAAGGACAGCATCCTGTATAGACAGTGAGGAATACCGAATAAATTTACAAATAGATGAAAACTGGTCAACAGCCCAAGGACAACATAGTATAATGTTTGAAATCATCTATTCACATGTGAAAAAAACTCAATTCTATCCCCCAATGAACAAAACTGATTTGTACCTCTATGAGCAGGTCCACTTACATTACCATCAATCAGAAAGTCTTTATCACGATCAGCCCTTATAACTTTTATCTCAACAGAGCTACAAAACAGGTCAAAGACAGTGAGAGGTACAGACACCCACAGAATGAGACAACTCATTCTGCCAGAAAGCTTTCAGCCTTCCTGAGCACCCAAACACCTGCCTATCCAATTTTTTTTTACATAGAATTAAGGCTGGAATATATCAGTTGATTATATCGACCATTGTAATAACAGTAACTTTTACATATAAATCGTAACCTTGGCTCTTAGAGTTTCTCAAGTGTTTTGAAACACAGACTTTGTGTCTTTGTCTTTTCATATGTACGATCAATACAAAATATATACTGTATTTGTTTAAGACCTTGTTTCCAAGTACTCATTTATTGCTTTCCATATTTCATACTCAGTAGTTTGTTGTGGTATGTCTTTGCAGAACTAATCATGTTCTATAAAGCATTTCTCTTGAGGGCTTCTAATTAGTGCTATTAACTGAGCACTCTTAATAATGGCTGCAGATTCATCCATCTGCAAGAAAGTCATTTTGCTTTTATAATTTTCTGAATCAGTGTTGTCCCAAGTTATATAGCATGTTGACAATGAACCTGCTAGCAGTAATTTAATAGTGGCACCTTTTCCATTTCCTCTGCTTCATTGGACAAAGCATAGTACTGATAATTTCCATATAGACTGGTAAAACAAGTGAGTAAAATCGTGTGGGGCATTTGTGATGTTTAGCTGAACAGTCCTACAACTAGCTCCTCAGGAAAAAGCATTTATTCTGATTTGGGAGTCACGAGGACACTGGAAGTCCAGTCCAGTAGAGTAAGTTTAAGAGGAATGTTCTCTAGAGTGAAGCTTGTGTAGCCTTTTGTCATCTCGGTTTCACTTCAGAGTTTTCCATGTCAATAAGATACGTAGGCTGAGGAAGAAAAGAATTAATGGGACACATGATTCCAAATCTGAACCTATTACATGATTAAAAAAACAAGTGTGCTGTCTTGTGGATCTGAGGCTACTACTGTGATAAGAAAGTTAACCATCATAATGGAAAGAAAATGAATCTATTTAAACATAAATTACTCAAAAGAAACAGGAGTTCAAAAATTCAGGAAATAAAAATTCAAAACATTTATTTTTAAAATTTTGTTCAAATTTGAGAGAGAGAGAGAGAGAGAGAGAGAGAGAGAGAGAGATCTCAGCTGTTGGTTTACTTCCTAAAAGGCCACGATGGCTGGGATTGGGCAGGGTCAGCTTTGTGAACTCAGTGTAGATCTCCCATGTGGGTTGCAGGAACCCAATCACTTGGGCTGTCGCTGCTGTCATCCAGTGTCTGCATTACAAGGAAGCTGGAGTCAGGAGCCAGAACTGGGTATCAAACTCAGGCACCCTGATATGGGATACTGGCATCTCAACTAGTGTCTTTTCTAAAAAAAATTTTTATTTTATTTATTTGAAAAGCAGAGTTACAGAGAGAGATGTCTTCCATCTGCTATTTCACTTACCAGATGGTCGCAGAGGCCAGGGTTAGGCCAGGCAAAAGCCAGAAGCTAGGAGTTTCTTCTGGGTCTCTCAGGTGGGTACAGGGCCCAAGCACTTGGGCCACGTTCCACTGCTTTCCCAGGCATATTAGGAGAAAGTGGATTGGAAGTGGAGCAGCCAGGACTCAAACTGACACCCATGTGGGATGCCTGTGCTCAGGTGGAGGAAATTAAGCTACTAAGCCACATTGCTGGCCCTCAAATGGTGTCTTAACCACTGGGCTAAATATTGTCCCCAAATCATTCATTTTGTGTTAACTGAATTCTTAGGAAAATTTAAGAACAGAATGTGTTAACAATTATAAAAAATAAACTCACACAAATATTAGGATAGGGTCAAAAGTTCCTTGAAATCTTTTGGGTCTGTGTATGTCCACAATTACTGTTATTCAATTACTGAAAATAAATGTGTCAAATTTTTATTGGTTTTTGAAAATAAGCATTTTTGAAAAAAAAATCAGAGATCAAAATTATTGTGAATTTCTTCCAGGCATCAGACATTGATTCAATGTTAGCACCAAAAGTGATAAATAAATACATGAATGCACAGTGTTTGCACTCTATTCTCTCATTATTGTCTTCTTGAAATCCAATGAGACCTTTACATGTAAATCTCACAAGCCTCACATTTTATCACATTTTATTATTTAAATTTAGCTCATCACATTTTTATTACTAGACATTTTTTCTTAAATTTAATCTTTCTATTGTTTCTTGCTGTGCAGTTAAATTTTTAGTTTCATTTCTTGAACTGTATTAAAACTATTCATTTTATGTCCTATGTTTGATAATTTTATTATCTTAATTTTTAAAGCTTTTAAAAAACTTGTTTGAAAGGTAGAAGGAGAGAGAGAGAGAGAGAGAGAGAGATCTTCCATCCACTGATTCACTGCCCAAATGTCACAACAGTCGGGGTAGGCTGGGCCTACCCCAGGACCCAGGAACTGAAGTCAAGTTTCTCACGTAGGTGGGAGGCAACCAACAACTTCGGCCATTGCCTTGGTGCCTCTCAGGGTGCAGATTAGCGGGAAGCTGGACTCAGAAGCAGAGCTGGTGCTTGATCGCAGCCACCCTGATATGCATGCATCCCAAGCAATGTTTAACTAGGCTGAATGCCTTGTTTTGTCTGATAAGTTTGCTTCGGCTTCTGTTTCTTACTATGAGTTCTTAACGTTGGGTCTCTCTTGGTCTGTTTAATGATGTTATAGGAAATATTTGAGACCGGGTAATTTATAAACAACAGAAATTTGTTTCTTAAAGTTCTGGAGGCTGCAGAATCCAAGATCAAGTTTTCGGCATGTGGTGAAGGCCTTTTTGGTCATCGTGTGGCTCAGGGCAGAGGGGCAAACAAGGACCCCCATCTGGTCATCATCTGTCAGACAAGGGCACTCTTCAAGTCCCTTCTGTGGTAACATTGACCCATTCATGAGAGCAGAGCCCTTGTCACCTGAACACCCCCATTAGGCTCCCCTCCCAACACTGTTGCATGGGGATTAAGTTATCAACCCATAAATTTTGGAGAGGACAATAAAATCCAAACCACAGCAGTTCTTGAGTTTCTTAGACCTATAGAAATGTGATTCTGGAGGGCTGGGCATTTGGCCTAGTGGTATAGATGCCTGTTGGAACACCTGTGCCCTTTATTGGAGTGACTGGGTTCGAGTCCTGGCTCCACTCCCAATTCTAGCTTGCTGTAAATGCACACCCTGGGAGGAAGCAGGTGATGGCTCAAGTCGTTGGGTATCTGCCACCCATGTTGGAGACCTGGATTGAGCTTTTAGCTCCTGGTTTTGCCAGACCTAACTCCTGGGTATTTTGGGCATTTAGGGAATACAATGGTGGATGGTAACTCTTTTTCTCTTTTTACTCTGCCTCTCAAATGAATCTATCAATCATTTTCAATGTAATATTTTGAGGTCTGTGTTGAAGCAAGCTCTTCCAAAGTGATTTGTGCTTTTTCCAGATATCCTGGGAATCCCACTAGCCTGGAATCACTTTGTACTAAATTCTTTGCTTGAGGGTTTTATTCAGATCATGCAAGTATTATGAATTCAGGTTACAAGCTCCCATGAGGGCTAACTGTTTATACATTCTCAGGGCAGGCATTTGTTTCTCCTTGTTTCTAAGTGTTAATGTGTGAGACTATTTCCCTGATGGTTCCTTTGGTGAGGAGGTCAGTTTATTTCTAATCTATATTTGTGCAAAGGGTTTAGACTTCTGGGGATCCAGGTTTATTGTGGAGAGACTCCTAGTAGACACCTCATGTTGGGGAGGCACTAGAATTTGTCTCCTCTCTCCCGAGCCCTAAGAGACATCATAAATACAACTCAACATGGCATCCTCCAACAAATGCCCTAGAACAGAAGCTGGATCCGGGGTTCCACTCACCAGCCTGGGTTCCTGCTGTCACTAGGTAGTTAGTGTTCTCCAGGGAAGCAGAATCAAAGACTGTGTATACAGAGAGTGGAATTGGCCCATATGATTGCAAAGTCCCAAATCTGCAGGGTGGGATTGCTGATAACTAGGCTACACAGGAAGGACATGAATTCAAAGGCAGCCTACTGGTAGGACCTCTCTCCTCTTCCAGAAAGCTCATGTGTACTTCTAAGCCCTTCAACTGACTGTAGGAGGCTCTCTCATTAGGATGGGGGGATGCTAACCTTTTGTCAGTTTACTGATTGACATGTTAAGCTCATCTAAAAATACCTTTACAGAAACATCTAGAATAATGTTTCTTTATATATTTGGTACCCATGGCCTAGCTGGGTTGACACACAAAATTAGCCATCAGGCTTGGTTTTCAAGTTTGATTGACTATCCATCATTAGCTTTCCAGTCTTTCATTATATTAAGAAGCTAGTTTTTTTTTTTTTTAAATAAATCATCTAGCTTTGTCCTCTTGAAGTATAATTTACATTCGGTAAAAGTACACAAAATTACAAGGCTCTGTTTTGTTAGTTTTAACAAATGTAGACACTCACGCAATCTTAACACAAAAGTAGATGTATACCATTTCCAAATTTACAACATTTCTAAATGTAGAGAAAGTTTCCATTGCCGTTTTCCAGTCTGATTGCACCCGCTTCCCAGAGACAAACATTTCTGATTACTATCACCATAGATTAATATTGGCTGCTGTTGGATTGCAAGTAAATAAAATCACAGAGTGCCTTTTTTTGAGATTCAGTTATATTGCTTAGTGTTTCAGTTCCTTGCTTTCATTGTTTAGCAGGATTCCATTGTATGAATAAACCGTAAATTGTTTATCCATTTTTATTGATTTATATTTAGATTGCTTCCAGATTTTTGATTATTGTGGAATAATCTGCTATAAATATTTTATACAGTATTTCTGGTGAGCATATGGTTTCATTCCTCTTGGATAATACCTAAGAGTGGAGTTGCTGTATTATAGGGAAAACATATGTTTAACTTTATAAGTAAATGTCAATTGTTCTCCAAATCAGTTATATCATTGTGCTCAGCAATGAGCAACATACCAAAATTCCAGTTGCTCCTCATCCTCAACACTGACAAATTTAATTGTATTTTTTAAAACCTATCTATTTGAGATGTAGAGTTACAGACAATGAGAGGGAGGGAGAGACAGAGAGAAAGGTCTTCCGTCCACTGCTTCACTCCCAAATGGCTATAGTGGCAGGAGCTGTGCCGATCTGAAGCCAGGAGCCAGGAGCTTCCTCTGGGTCTCCCACACAAGTGCAGGGGCCCAAGGACTTGAGCCATCCTCCACTGCTTTCCCAGGCCACAGCAGAGAGCTGGATCAGAAGAGGAATAGCCAGGACTAGAACTGGTGCCGATATGGGATACTGGTGCCGCAGGCAGAGGATTAACCTACTGAGTCACAGCGCTAGCCCCTGTATTTCTTTATACTAACAACAAAAAAAGACAATAAAATTGAATGAAAAATAGCAATATCATTTAGAATAGCATCAAAATATCAATTGCATAGGAATAAATCTAATGAAGGATCCGTAAACAGCTTCCATGAGAGCCACAAACTAATTTTTAGAGTCATTAAAGATACAAAAAATTAAGTGCAACTTAATTTCATTCATTGATTAGAAATAGTGTTGACCTGAACACCTGATTGTGTGCATCTGTAGTGACCTCACACTCATAAGCATCATGTTGACAGTCTGATGTGAGCAATGATGGAAGAATTGACACTATAAAAATGATCAATATTATGACCTGATACCTTCCTTCTTCTAAAAGAACCTATTATACCTGGATACTTGTACCAAATTATTGTACTGTACCCTAAGAATATGTACAAATATTATATATCCATTAAAAGTAGTAACATAAAGAATGAACAGGTGTAAAGACCTAATGTACAACAAGAGGACCATGGTGTATTTATTAATGATTTTTGCTAAATGAATACATTATAGTTGATATGGAGATAAAATGGACAAACTATGTGACATGAGTATATGTTGATTTTTTTTCAATGTAGTAACCATTTGTTTCAATATAGTGATCACTTACATTGCTTTCACTATAGTAACCATTCATACGGTAACTATTTCAACATAACCACCCATATAGTAACCATAACTTCTCATAACATCCTGTTGTATACCTGAAACAAGGGTAATACAATAATATTTTAAAATATATTTAAAAAATATACCAGCAGACACTGATTGGAATACTTGGTATTTTAAGATTACTATCCAGGGTTGGCATTGTGATCTAGTGTTAGGCTGCTACCTGCAATGCTGGCATCCTGCATGGGTGCCAGTTCAGGTCCTGGCTGCTCCACTTCTGGCCCAGCTCCCTGATATGCACCTGAGAAAGGAGCAGAAGATGGCGGAAGCACTTGGGCCCCTGCACCCACATAGGAGACTTAGATGAAGTGCCTGGCTTCGACCTGGCCCTGCCCTGGTCATTGCAGCACCTTGGGAGATGAACCAGTGATGGACGATTTCTCTCTCTCACTCACTCTCTCTCTCTCTCTGTCTTTCCCTCTCTCTTTCAAATAAACAAATAAATGTTTTTTTAAAAAAACTATCCTCTAAAAATTGACCTATAGTGTGGACATAATCCTAATCAGAGTCATTGCAAATTTTTAAAGAAGCTGACCATCTAATTATAATATTTGTATAGAAACTCAAAGAATCTTAAATACCCAAAACATTCTTGAAAGGGCAGAATACTATTGAACACCATACATTGGCTTGGGACTTACACTTGTTCACAATACTTCTTTCCAATCTGTACAATATTTTTGTGAAGTTGGCAGTAATAACCCTTCCTTCATTCTGCTTCTGGTGATGTGTGTTCTCACTTTTTTCCTGGTCAGTGTAGCTAAAAGTTCGTGAATTCTGCTAATTCTTTCAAAGAACCAGCATTTGGTTTCATTGATTTCCTCTATTTTTCTGTTACCTTGTTTGATTTTTAGATCCATCAAAGAATTTAAGTCACAGAAAAAAACTGCTGTTCCCCAAATTTGATGAACTGGGGAAATAGAGGGAATCACTAGGAATGGGAAACATCCAACCCCTGGCCTGTAGAAGGCCCTTGAAATCGTTCCATTTGGCCCTGCCAAAGCAACCACAGACAGGACTTGAACTTCAACAAATCTAAAGCAGGCTATTTTTTGAATAAAGGGCTATTTATTTATTTGAAAGGCAAAGTTACAGAGAGAGAGATCTTCATTTGCTGAATTACTACACCAGTGGCTACAACAGCTTGATCCAGGCTGATCCAAAGCCAGGAGCCTGGAGCTTCTTACAGGTCTCCCACATGGGTGCAGGGGCCCAAGGACTTGGGCTATCTTCTGTTTTCCAGGCCATAGCAGAGAGCTGGTTCAGAAGTGGAGCAGCTGGGACTCGAGCTGGTGCCCATATGGGATGCCAGCACTGCAGAGAGCTATGCCACAGCATAGGCTATTTTCAAAGTTAGTAATTTTGTATGGCCCGTGAATTATCTTATAAATATCCACATGGCCTTGGGCAGAAAAGAGTTTCCCCAGGCCTGGAGGAATAAAAACCTGCTTCTGAAGCCAGCACAATTCATCAGACAACAGGCATTCGACTTTCAACAACGAGTTACAAGGCACAGTGAAACAAAAACAAAACATGGCTTGAAGAAACAGGGCAAGCATCAGAGCCAGACTTAAATATGGAAGACATTTTGGAATTATCAGACCAGAAGCTTAAAGTATGACTAATAAGTATATAATAAGATAATAAATATTTATAATAAATACATATTAATGTATAATATATAATGAATAATAAATACACATAGTAAACAGATAATACAGTAAAGTATGACTGAGTGCTTTTGGTTGAAGAAGACAGCATGCAAAAACTGATGACAATATGAGCATAGAAAAGGAAACTCTAGACAAAATGAAGGAGTTAGATATTAAAAATAGAACCGAAGTCAAGAATGCCTTGATGGGCTCGTGAACAGCCTGGACACAAAGCAACAAATGAATCGTGAGCTGGACCACATGTCAACAGAAACTTTCAAAACTGGAAAATGGAAAACATGGAACAAAACAGTCAAGAAGGACGGGACAATTATAAACATTGAAACATAGCACTTATTGGGAATATCATAGAAGTGGAAGAAAGACAAAAAGGTTCAGAAGGAAAAATAATTAAAATAATAATGATTTATAATTAACAAAAATAATGATAGATGCCAAACCACATATTTTGGAATCTTAGTTAATACCAAGCAAGTGAAATACCAAAAATTCTACATCCAGGTATATAACACTCAAACATAAAATGATGAACAAAATTCACAAATGTTTATCTAGGTTGACCAAGAGAAAAGAAAAAAGTCACCAGAATCAGAAAAGGAAGATGTAGAATTACTGTCAGCTGTACAGCACTAAAAATATGATAAAGAAATATTATAAACATCTGTGCATTACCGAACTAGATAATCTAGGTAAATGCACAAATATCTAGAAAGACGAAAACTATTGAAATCACATGAAAAATAACCAGACAACACAAATAAATGTGCAATAAATAATGGAATTAAATAATAAGTCCAGGCCTAGATGAGTTCATTGCTGTATTTAAAGGAGAATTAGCAATAATTCTTGGGGCCGGCACTGTGGCATCGTAGGTTAAGACTCTGCCTTTGGCACTGGCCTCCCATATGGATGCAGGTTCCTGTCCTGGCTGTTCCACTTATGATCCAGCTCTCTGCTTGTGGCATGGAAAAATCAGTGGAAGATGGCCCAAGTAGTTGGGCCCCTGCACCCATGTGGGAGACCCTGAAGAAGCCCCTGGCTCCTAGCTCCTGGCTTTGGAGGGCTCAGCTCTGGCCATTGTGACCATTTGGGGAGTGAATCAGCAGATGGAAGACCTTCCTCTCAGTCTCTCCCTCTCTCTCTCTCTGTAACTCTGCCTCTCAAATAAGCAAGTAAATCTTTAAAAAAATAATTCTTTACAAACTCTTTCAAAAGAAAATAGATTATTAATATTTTAGTCAATAGAGGTTGTTAGAACAACATTGCTATGAACAAGGTGTCCTAAAGAACAAATGCTTTCACAGTTCTGGAGGATGAGCAGTTCAAGGACAGAGTGCCAGCAGACCGGATCTCCTGTGAGGGCTCACCTCCTGGTTTACAAATGGTGGTCTTTTTGTTGTGTCCTCCCAAAGTGGAAAGGGTGCTGCGGTGGGGAGGAGGGAGAGAGAGAGAGAGAGAGAGAGAGAGAGCTCTGCTGTCTCTCTTTGTAAGGGCACCAACCCTACCTCTACTCTTAGGACTTAGTTCCCTCCCCATGGCCTTATTTAATCTAATATCATATGTGAAGCCAGGGTTTCAACATATCAATGGGGGGCAGGGAGAGGGGAGGAAGCCCATTCATTCCAGAATAATGAGGTAATACTTCCCAACTCATTTAATGAGGCCACTATTATCCTGAATACAAAAACATCACAAGAAAAATAAAAACTCACTATCTCTACAAAACTGCATACAAATTTCCTGCACAAAATGCTAACAAAAAGAATGTATATGGTGAGTATATAATACACACCCACACACAGATACTCACAGACACATACACACACACACATACATCAGACCAAATTAGAGTCATCCCAGGAATGCAAAAACTCAGCACTTGAAAATCAGCCAACATAATGCATTGTATTAACTAAATAAAAAAAGAAAATCACATCATCATTTCAATAGATGCAGTAAATATATAGTATGATCTTCTTTATAAAAAATCCCGGCCGGCGCCGCGGCTCACTAGGCTAATCCTCCGCCTAGCAGCGCCGGCACACCGGGTTCTAGTCCCGGTCGGGGCGCCGGATTCTGTCCCGGTTGCCCCTCTTCCAGGCCAGCTCTCTGCTGTGGCCAGGGAGTGCAGTGGAGGATGGCCCAGGTGCTTGGGCCCTGCACCCCATGGGAGACCAGGAAAAGCACCTGGCTCCTGGCTCCTGCCATCGGATCAGCGCGGTGCGCCGGCCGCAGCGCGCCGGCCGCGGCGGCCATTGGAGGGTGAACCAACGGCAAAGGAAGACCTTTCTCTCTGTCTCTCTCTCTCACTATCCACTCTGCCTGTCAAAAAAAAAAAAAAAAAAAAAAAATCCCAAGGAATTCACTATAAACTTATTAGAACTAATAAATGTATTCAACAAGATCTCAGTATACAAGATGAATATTCAAAATCATTTATATTTTCATATACTTGCAATAAACAATCAAAAAAATTTAGAAAACAATTCCATTCACAATAGTATAAAAAGAGTAAAATACTTTGAAAGAAAAGTTTTAAAAAGAAGTCCAGAAGCTATACTCAGAAGATTATTGAAATAAATTTAATAGGCTCATAATAAATGGAAACATATCACATGTTCATGGATCGTAAGACTTCACATTGGTATGATGCATTGCTTTCCAATTGTATCTCCAGGCTAAATGTAATTCCTATCAAATCTAAGATGGCTTCGTTGTGGAAGCTGACAGCATATTTTAAAATTCACAAGGAATTGGAGGTACTCAGAATAACCAAAACAATTCTGAAAAAGAAGACCAGAGTATGGGGATTCTCAGCCTTTGATTTCTAAACTTACTATAAAGTGAAGGTAATCAATATACCTTAGTGAAGGCTAAAAAAAAAAAAAAAAAAGACATGCAGATCAATGACACAGGATTGGGAGTCCAGAAGTAAACCTGTACATTTACGATTAATTGATTTCAAGAAGAGTGCCAAGAATTTGGAGGAAGGAATTATTTTTTCAACAAATGATAATACAGATGGCAATATTAAGAAGAATGGGCCAGGCCAAAGCAAAGATCCAGGAGCTTCTTCCGGATCTCCCATGTGGATGGCAAGAGCCCAAGGACTAGGGCCATCCTCCACTACTTTCCTAGGCACATTAACAGGGAGCTGGATCAGAAGTGGAGCAGCAGGGACAAGAATTCATATTGAGTGCTGGCGCTGCAGGCAGTGGTTTAACTGCTACACCACAGTGCCATTTATGTTCTTAGATGGTATTATAGTTACATCTCAATAAAGCTTTTTAAAAGCTAGAAAGGAATAAACTAGCCTAACAGAAGTTAGGAGCACTCTTCTTGCTCTATTTTTTAAGCATGTTTTCTAATCCTTCCTTCCTCCCTCTAGCCATTCTGATAATCTGTGCCTTTTAATAAAAGTGAATTTGACTTTTGAGGTATTTCTTTCTATCCTATTTTTTTCTTTTCCTGATCTCTTTCAGCTCTCAGTTGATGTTTTATCTTGATTTCCTTCTCAATTCTGTTTTTCTCTCTTCTAAATAAGATGATATACTCTTCATTTAAATATAGCATATGTGGTTAACTTTATTTTAACATGCTAACATAGCGCTGTGATATTTGCTTCTTTAAAAATGAGCGTCCTTGGATTATCATTAGTCCTGTTCTCTTGACGTATGCAAAGTCAGTTGACATTTAACTTCTACTTTTATAGGATACTGAAGACCACATGCCCACTACTGCCACTTCTGCTAGATGGCATCAATATTTTCATATCCTTTACTCAAAGAGCCATTGTGTACCTTGCTTTCTGCTTTATTTCTTGAAATAGGTTCTTCAAAATTACATCTAGTAAAGGCGTTTTGGTGATTCAATCTTTGTTTTTATTGATCTGAAAATGTATTTCTTCTTTGTTCTTGAAAGTTTTTCTGAATATACGATTCTAGGTTAGTTGTTATCATCCACCTGTTTGAAGGACAATGGCTCCACTCTACCAGGTACCAATGTCACTGGTGAGAAATCTCCTTGTTTCTTAGGTTGATTGTTGTTTTTGAAAGAATGATCTAGAAGATCTAACTGCTTGCACCATCATCTGTTGCTCTGGTTGTATACATTTGTACTATAATCTATATATAGGTGTTAATTCCTTTTTATTTATCCTGCTGGGAATTTACGCAATGGATGATTTACCTTTAAATGACTCTTGAAAATTATCAGCCATTATGCACTTGAACATTGCCTCTCTGCTACATTCCTTTGAATTCTCCTTTCCTTGGCATGCCTGTTAGGTGACTGCTGGACGTCTCTTCCCTCCAGCACTCTTGCAGAACCTCTTCATACTCCCATCTCTTTGACTCTCTGCTGCATTCTGGATGATTTCTTGCTATATATGATAAAATTCAGTCCTTCAGTTGTGTATAATCTATTATTAAATATTTTTCTTTAGAGTTCATTTTTAATGCATATGCATTTTTATCTTAATACTTTCTTTCCTCAATATCCCTATCAGTTTTAAGAGCATCTATGCTATGACTACTGTTGTCACCAGGAATACACAGCCAGTAATTTTCCCCTAGCATCAGCATAACTCCATAAACAACAGAGTACACATTCCCATGGAAATTCACAACCCCATCTGTCATAATCCTGGAGAGCGAGCCTGCCTTGCAGTCTCTCTGGCTTTTGCATGGTTCCTGGCTGAGCTACCTAGAGAAAGCTGTCTCCGAAGACATCCACACATAAACAGAAGCAGGGATTGGGGGGAAGGGCATAGACAAGGAGATCCTAAGTGGGAGATAAAGCCGCAGGACTTCTAGAATCCTCTGGGAAGGTTTCTGAACTTCAACAAATGCGTGAGCAGCCACAAGGGAGAACGGCTGGCTTCTGTCTGATAGGCAGATAAATCCTATGCTGGGCTGGAGGATGTATGTATAATCCTTGTGGAAGGTGGGGGTAGCAAAAAACACAGCCAGATCATCTAACAGGATCCCTCCAAGCAAACTCTTCTGGGGCCTGAGAGCTAAGAAGCTTTCCCATGATGAATCAAACCTTTCATTCATCTATAGCATAGATATCTTACTGAGCATTCATTTTTTCTATTTATTTGCATTTTACTTGAAAAAGAGGGAGGAAGAGGGGAAGAGAGAGAAAGAAAGAAAGAGAGATCTTCCACGTGCTGGTTCAGTCCCAGAGGGCCCCAGAGGGCACCAGAGGTCTGACTCTGAGCATGCTGAAGGCCACTTCTGGGGTCGCCTGTTCTAGCAGAGCTATCAAATATCCAAGTCACAAATGAAGCAGAAACAGCTTCATTTAAAAATCTAGGCTATGTGAACAGTTATACTTCTATCATTCTATATTTCTCAAACAATATGCACTAGACGTAGACATCAAAGAACTGTGGGTGTTTCATTATGTCCCAGGCATCACAAGCATACAAAAAGATGGCATTTAAGAAGAATGATACAAAAATAAGCATAAGGAGATCTTTTCATTTTTATTCCGGTATGCCAATATATTATATTGTGCCTTTTCCTTTGGAGAGCAAAACTATTAAAAATAATGAGCACTTGGCTTTATTTATACATTTTGAAAGATAGAAAAATTTGCAAAATTGAAAAATAGGTCAGGAGTTGAGACCGGCGCTGGGCGCAGTGGGCTGATGCCCTAGCCTAAAGCGCTGGCATCCCATATGGGTGCCAGTTCTATACCTGGCTGCTCCACTTTCAATCCAGCTCTCTGCTATGGCCTGGGAAAGCAGTAGAGGATGGCCCAAAGACTTGGGAGACCCGGAAGAAGCTCCTGGCTCCTGGCTTCAGATCGCCACAGCTTCGGCCATTGTGGCCATCTGGGGAGTAAACCAGCAGTTGGAAGACCTCTCTCTCTCTGTCTCTGCCTCTCTCTGTAACTTTGTCTTTCAAACAAATAAATAAATCTTTTAAGAAAATAGGTCAGGAGCTGTTTAAATTAATAGTTCATAACAAGAATTCACTTTTTCCACTTCAAGAGAACACTTGTGGCTGTGCCGCAGCAGGCCATTTGGGAATCTCACACAGGTACCACCTCTTCCAGGTACCACCTTGCCAACGGATTCTCTAAGGAATTGTTAAAAAGGATGCCTTTTCATGACTTGAGACTATTTCTTATTGACACAGCATGGCGGGTAGACTCAGATTCTACAGTATTTGCTGCTGGTGTCTTTCTGACCTGCACTTCATGCACAAGAAGTCGTATCAGTAAAACAAAATGAAAAAATACTCACCTGCCCCGAACTCCCATGATCATGAGTGGGAACTTCAGTTACAGTTGCCTAAAACCCTAAGACACCATTTTGGAGGAAAAGATTCCAGCTGGAGAGAAATTTAATATAAATGGCTTGATTGCCCTTATGTAGTTATAAATATTGCAGCGTTGTTCAGTTATGGACCAGAAGAGATTATCAGCGATTAATCTGCTCCAAAATGCCCTGTATCAAGGAAATATCTCTTAATGGAAAAGTAGATTTGAAGTTGCAAAGGAAAGCTCTGTGGGTTCTGCAATTCCCTGGGCTCTTCCCTTGATTTTCCACTTTCTCTTTTTGAGAAAGTATTGAAAAAAAAAAAAAAAACAGTCTAAATAAAACTGGTGAGTGATTCGACAACCCAAACACTGCTTTTTTCCTAATATTTTAAAGTCACTCTAGTTGCACACCCAAATCTAATTCTGGGAATCAATGGGCTTCCCACCCAGCCCCAGTTTGATCGGAAATTCCCAGTGTGTGTCAGGTGTTCATTGAATCTTTAGGTAATTGTTTTTTGCCATCTCTAGTGGGGATTAAGTGCCAGCAGTTGTGCACTTGCTCTGTGGACATTAAATAATGTTGAGGTAAAGGGCTGTAGATTCCAGCAATGGATTTGCAATGGATTTCAAACATTTTGAACAGACTTTACAGCTACATAATAATGACTTCCTGGCCGTGAAGTACTTGGTTAATATTAGTTAAGCTTGGATAACTCATCTAATACCTTTGGAGAAAGACTATTTTCTCTGTGTTTTTAAATGATAAACCTGAGGCAGAGAATGTAGGAAATTTGCTGAGAGTAGCACTGTAAGTCAGTTTAGAAATGGAATTCAATGTTTTCTACTTGCCTGCTTCTAGGTACTTCTATAATTCTGTATATTGTTTGCTCCTGCCTCCCCTTTCTTAAGGAGAAATAAATGCATTTTTAAAAAGAATCAAGCCATGTGTATTATTAAAATTTTCAGACTTTTTGAATGCATGGGTTTTTTTTAATTAGTTAGGATTGAACACTTCGAAATTAACCTAGTTACTTTGGACAAAAAAAAAAAAAAAGCTCCAAGTTATGATTCAACTCAGACACAGACGATGGACACTCAGCTTTGAAGCCATGCGCCTTTGCATCCATTTCTACATTTCTCCCTTTAGGGTAATTTGTGCAAAAAGGCAGGGAAAGTCATCATTACGTTACATTCTTTATGCCCTAATTCCTTTGGAGAAAACTTCCCTGTCCCCACCTACCTCTCCATGGGTCATTTGAAGCATTTCCAGATTGGAGGAGTTGCACACAGCTTTCTATAGCTGGTGATTTGGTGGAGGGTGGGTTCACTTTTTCTCTGCCTCAGCTGGGTCCCAGGGGGGCATACACAACTCCCTGAACAGGAAGTGCTCCTTCCCTGGATGGGAGGAGTGTGGGCCGCTCTGGCAGGGGTGGGGGGACTCAAGAAGACAGCTCATGGCTGTGGGTTGTGCTGATCCTAAGTGAGATGAAGAACCAGAGACTGAATTAGGAAAACTTCCGGAAAGAACGAAAACTGAGACTGGAAAAAAATTACTATTGGAGAGAAGAAAGTAGGGATTGACTGTCGTCTAGGTCTTTTATCATTATCACAAATATCTCACTTTTGCTTTGCTTTAGAAAGCCAAGAGAGGAGCTTGGATAAAAATCAAAGTTTATTTTTTATTACTATCAGACACTGATTTTGAGAAAGCATGCACAAAGATCAATAAAAGGTGTTGGTGAAACTACAGTGATTATTGTGACCATTTATGTGTTTGACACATTTCTGTATGTAACTCTGAGTTAAATATTGTTGGTGATACATAGAACTGTAGCACAGGATTTCTGCTCTGGAAAAGGTATGGAAAATGAAATATATATGAGTAAGTAAAATACCATAGTTGAATTGCTAGCATATAATGTCAAAGCTTTTGGGAAAATTTGATATTTGTACTTCTTTATAGAAGTGTAACTATAAGTATTGTTTTGGCATTTGGGTGAGTTTATAAATCATTTAACTCCCAAGTACTCCCAAATCCTGTGTATTTCCACTATGTGTAGCAGAAGGAAAATGCAGTGGAGTCACCTGTATTATTTAAGCATCTGGTGATATTCTTAAAAGACAAACACATTAAGAACAAATTTTACTTGGGCATCAGCCCCACCAGGTAGATCAGTTCTTTTTGATCTCCCGCTGCCACCTCTGAGGTGTGGAAGAGTCATCTAGTGTTACCCTGCATAAGTTGAGAATATCATGATGCCTCCCCCAAGGTCACTATTGTCAAATGACATGATGATTTCAAAAATGGCTTTATTCCAGTGGAACTATATTGTCAATATCTGCAGACATTTGGTTAAATAATATTTAATGTCCAGTGAGAGAATGAACACTTTTTGGCATTTAGTACTCTCCAAGAATGGAAAAAAGTAATCACTTTATGAGTAAACTGGAACTAGCTCATGTAGCCCAGAGAGGCAAGTCGCTGCCTTTCACTGAGAACTGGAGCAACGTGGGCAGTAGACGGAAGCAGAGAACATGGGCTTTCCACAGCAGTTTTGACCAGAAAGGGAGGAATGAAATAAAAAGAACTGCAACCCATCCCCTCAAGACAGCTGTGAAGGACAGATAGCTCTTGGATGGGATCTTGCTAACAGAGAGACCCAGAGTAGTGAGAGAGGTTCCCAGGGAACCCCAGAATGTAGCTCACGGCCATCTTCCTCCATGAGGATACTTCAAATGCTGCAGCAGGTGCCTCTGTCGAGCCCGCTCTCCCTCTTCCAGCTTTGCATTGGTGGTAAAGGGCCCCTGGAGGTGTGGGAGAAACACTCATACAGTTTTGAGCAGCCAGCTAGACACAAGACGCTGTGGGAATGCTATGAGGCAGAGTCACGCGTGCTCCGGAATGAAAACGCACGTTCCCGTGACCTCACCCAAGCAGAAGTTTTCTTAGGAGCAACGCGGGTGTGCGTGCAGCACCTGCACTTGGTTTGCAGTCTGGAAGCTTCCCATCCAGCACCAGGGTGGGTTTGTCAGTTGGCTCTTACATCTCTGCCGCAGTCCCTCAAGCCAGGCAGTCTTCATGTAGTTGTTTCATTTACTTTTCTGGTTCCTGTTTCCAAACAGTGCACTACTTATCCTGAGAAAACTTGGAGAGTGACTATGCATGGAACACCCTTATTGGAATTTGTGTACACCAAGTCAAACACATCGAAGCGGTTCACTGGATGCCATATAACACTCCATCAGATGGCCCGTTCAACTCTGCCATAAATGTCTGAAATGTATTGACTTAATTTCTTGCTTTCATCAGTAAGTAGCTTCTCTATCGCTGAGCCACGACTCTTGTGAAACTCAGAGGGAACTCAACTTTGGATCAGGTTGACAAAGAAAAGAATAAAATTTTTTTTTCTGTTGGGGATTCAGATTAGAAAACTAATGGCACCGTGCATAATTGCCTCCTGTGGGGGATACATGGACGAGGTTGGAGAGATTCTCCCAGAATTCCTTGTGCTGTTCCCTGCTGCTGTCTGGGGCTCTACTCTGTCCTATTCCACTTTCTAAAGTATCCTGACTCGGTAGCCAAAGCCCTTAGGCTACTACCAAGTACCACAGACTGTGGCTTACACAACAGAAACTGACTTTTCGCATTTCTGGAGCTTGGAAGTGCAGGATGGAGGTGCTGGCAAGGCCATCCTCCTTCTGAGGATCTTCTCTTAACCTGCAGGTGGCCGCCTCCCTGTGCTCCCACGGCCTCGTCTTTGTGTTCCTGTGTCTCTTCTCATAAGGCCACTAAACTCATCAAGGCGCCTAACGACATGACTTCATTTAACCCTAATCACTTCTCAAAGACCCCTTGTCTTTAGGAGTTAAAGCATCAACCAACAAACACGGGGGCAGGAGGACATAAACATATGGTCTGCAACAGCCCCCTAGTAGAACCAGGGACGGCGTGCTTCTCCATGGTTCAAAGCAATTATTAGGAATTTGTACCATTTAATTCAGTGAAAAAAAAAAATGCAGGGTCTTATACTATAATTTCTGGAACCTACATTAAATGGATAGTATTTATTGTGGCCTCTAAATTTATACAGACCACAGGGCTTATATCAGATGACATTAAAAAATGCCATGTGACACACTGGGGCACATTCTAGAATCAGAGAATAAGTACTCCCAGGAATGTTCTGGAATCGGACTGAGTCGTCCATTCTTATGTTACCCTTCTGTTCAGTAGGGAGCTGGTCACAGCCTTTTCTGTACCTGCCATATTGCAAAATACCTCAGGGTATGACAAAAATGATACAGCATGTTATCCATACACTTAGGATGAATAATAAAATTTTCCATGTTAAGAAACTTATGAGTTTATTTATTATTTTGATTTGTTACACATGTAATTTGGGCAATAACAGGATTATTTGAAAATGTGAGTAAGATCCCAAGCCAACCAGTGAGACACATCTATTGCATCTTCTCTCACACATTTATATACACTGGTGCATCAATACATGTGTTTACACTCATACATGGAAGTAAGCCAAATTTAATACTCTACACACAGTGCTATAATCACTTATTCTAGGGCATCATGGTTTTTATTCCTAATAAAAAACTAAACATTTGCACTGTTAATTTATATAACTTATTATGGGGTATTTAGATTGCCTTGGCTTTTCTCTAACTGAAACAGGGTTCAGATGAACATATTTCTTCATGTAAATTTGCACACTTGAACCATCATGTCTTTAGAATAAACATCTAAAAGTCAACTTGCTGGGTAAAAGAAACAAAAATAAACCTCTTCAATACATATATCATTTCCACTGAAAAAGAGTTAAGGATCATATTTCTTTAATATGAATTTAATAACAAATACAAATTTGTATTGTCTTATATGCATGATAAAACATTATTTATCAGTGTACTTGTCAATCAAAAGAGAAAACTTGTTAAATTTATGTGATCTTGTCAACCAATGGGGCTCAATAATTTCTCAGGATAACTGACTTTTTATTTACTGGAATTATCACTCCATTGCCATTTTTCTGCTACAATATTTAGCTTTTGTCAGTTTGAGATACATGTATATTTTTATTTCTCCTTGTCATTTAAAGTATTATTTTTATTTTGTTTTTTAAAGAATCATTTATTTATTTGAAAGTCAGAGCTATAGAGAGAGAGGAAGAGACAGAGAGAGTGAGAGAGATGTTCTATCTGCTGGTTCACTCCCCAGATGGCTGCAATGGCCAGTGCTGAGCCAGGCTGAAGCCAGGAGCCAGGAGCTTCTTCTGGGTCTTCCACATGGTACAGGGCCCAAGCGCTTGGGCCATCCTCCTCTGACCTTAGGCACATTAGCAGGGAGCTGGATCGGAAGTGGAGCAACTGGGACTCAAATCGACTCCCATAAGGGATGCCAGCGCTACAGACGGCTGCTTAATCCTCTGTGCCGTAGTGCCAGCCCCTTAAATATTCTTTTTATGATAGAATTCTTCAAACATTAGCAAAAGTGGAAAGAATACTCAGTGAGAAATTATATATTTCGTAAATGTTTATTTATTGATTTCTTTATAAATCAAATTTATTTTATTTCGTATGTGGAGAGCCTACTTCATCTTTGGTGAATTTTACTTTCCTTGTATTATTTCTGAAGTTGCTGATGTACCATCAGTTCTTTGGAGAATATTAGAAAGGGCATTCACTCTTTAAAAGGCAATCTATTTGTCATTGTATGTGAGTACTAAGTAATAGAGAAGAGGCTTGCTAATCTGAATTCCCTAATCGCACTGCGTAATTTTCAATGCTACATTTTTTTCTTTTTGGAAAATGTTATTTTTTGATTCTGAATTGACTTTCATTTCAAAAATATCAGCATCCAATCACTATTTTTGGGTCTGACACAAAATAAGTATTCAAAATCTTGATGTGAATGGAAGGGGAGAGGGAGCGGGAAAGGGGAGGGTTCTGGGTGGGAGGGAAGTTATGAGGGGAAAAGCCATTGTAATCCATAAGCTGTACTTTGGAAATTTATATTCATTAAATGAAAGTTAAAAAAAGAAGTAATAAAGAAAATATCAACAAAAAATAAGTATTTAAAATTACACAACTTCATTTAGGGCATTCTAAAATATATCAAGGAAATAGACCTTTGTTATCTAAAGACATAAAAAGCAGTATCTAAGAAAAAGTGAGGTTTACCCAGCTCTCTCAGCCAGCAATGAGAGAAAATCATTGCTAGAAAGAAATGCCTTCAATGCATGTTTAAAAACCTGGGAATCCCAACGTAAACTTCCTGCCTGTCTCCCATAATATTGCTTAAAATGTTCAGAGTTTTGTAAATTGAGAAATGCATGACCAGATGTGTTTGTTGAAATGTTTGAACAGATAGCTCTTATGGCCCTGGCACTGAGTTCCCTCCTTCATGCGATTAATCGACTTTTTCTAAATACAGGGATTACCAGATAGTTAAAAGCATGCTTTGTTTTCTCAAAAAAAAAAAAAAAAAAAAAGACATATCTAATGTGTATTGATGTTAATGGGAACATTACTACAAAACTGTGTGTATTACAGTTTTGATTGACATACAGGTCCAGTTTTGCAAGTTGCCTCTTATATTTGTAGTATTTTTTGTAGTGGAGAATCCAGGGGTTAAAACACTTTTTTAATACATGAATATACAATTTGAAATATATGCATAAATTATTTCCAGCATGTTTTTGCTACTCACATTCTCCCCTAAAAAATAAAGTAGGTGGCTAAAACAGTTTAATGACTCACAAGTTACAAAACTATCCCATCTAACTAAAAGGTGGACAGATTGCTGACAGCAACTGCTGAGTAGTAATGCATGAAACCTTGGAATTGCAACCTGAAATGTTAAACCAGTGGAAAGACTTCGAAAGCCTGCATTACTCTACAAAACCAGCCTTTTCTAATTTCACTTAGCAGTAGTTCTCAGGATTTCAACTTCCTCTTTTGCAGAGCTAAGTGGGTCAGCTTTTCACAGGCTCTGAGGCAGTCAAGTTGATCTGCAGAATCAGTTCCATTAGGTCAACCAGAAACTGCAAGAAGCAGGCAAAACGATTTGGAAGCAAGTGTGTGTCATTTCAGTCCGGACCACACTGACATCTGTTATAACATATTATTACACATAAAACCCCACATGGCACTGGAAATCATATGAGGAAAGAAAAATGCTACAAAATGCAAATGTTTTGCATTTGTCACAAATGTATAATATTAAAATAAGGCAGTGTATGTCATATTTGTACATAAAGAAAATTAACAAATCCAAATAGGATGATCTAATAGCTCAATTGTATAGGTTATGTCAAAGGCCATTTTAATTCACAGTTGTCCAATATGTAGACCTGTCTTTTAAGTGGGAAAATACATTTTTAAAAATTTTATTTAATGTATATGAATTTAATGTATTTCATATATACAGATTCAGAAACATAGTAATACGTCACACCCTACCCTCCCTCCTGCCAACACTCCCACCCTTCTTCCGCCTCTCTCTCTATTCCTGCTCTTAAGTTTTAAAAAGATCTATTTTCTTTTTATTCCCCCAGAAACCTTTTACTTAAGGGATACAAACTTCATGATTTCATAAATACAACTTTAGGAACATAGTGATTTTTCCCACCCTCTCTGCCCTCCCATCCACACTCCCACACTTCTTCCTCCACTCTCTCATATTCCTTCTTTTTTTTTTTTTTTACAGGCAGAGTTAGACTCCTTTTTTTTTTTTACAGGCAGAGATAGACAGTGAGAGAGAGAGACAGAGAGAAAGGTCTTCCTTCCGTTGTTTCACCCCCAAAATGGCCGCTACAGCCAGCATACTACACTGATCCGAAGCCAGGAGCCAGGTGCTTCCTCCTGGTCTCCCATGGGGTGCAGGGCCCAAGCACTTGGGCCATCCTCCACTGCACTCCTGGGCCACAGCAGAGAGCTGGACTGGAAGAGGAGCAACCAGGACAGAATCCGGCACCCCAACCGGGACTAGAACCTGGGGTGCCGGCGCCGCAGGCAGAGGATTAGCCTAGTGGGCCATGGCGCCGGCTCCCCTATTCCTATACTTATTTTTTACTAAGATCTATTTTCAATTAACTTTATACA
Source organism: Oryctolagus cuniculus (assembly GCF_051225735.1). NCBI lineage: Eukaryota > Metazoa > Chordata > Mammalia > Lagomorpha > Leporidae > Oryctolagus > Oryctolagus cuniculus. Next base: position 11,776,518 of record NC_142871.1, read on the forward strand.
CATGATTAACTCTATACTAAGTACATAGTTCAAGCAATAGTATAAAAACACACACACACACACCTGTTCCTCAACAGTTGAGACAAGGGCTGTTCAAAATCATCATATCTCAAAGTGTCAATTTCACTTCTATAGATTACCTTTTAGGTGCTCTATTAGTTACCACAGATCAGGGAGAACATATGCTATTTGTCCTTTTGGGACTCACTTATTTCACTAAGTATAATGTTTTCCAGTTGCACTCATTTTGTTGCAAATGACAAGATTTCATTTTTTTTACTGTTGTGTAGTATTCTGTGGTTAATATATCTCATAATTTCTTTATCCAGTCTTCAATTGACAGTTATCTGGGTTGATTCCCTATATTAGCTATTGTGAATTGCGCTTCCAGGAAGATAGGGGTACAGACCACTCTTTCATATGTTGATTTCATTTATCTTGGATAAATTCCCAGGAGTGGGATGGCTGGGTCTTATGTAGGTCTATTTTCAGATATTTGAGGTATCCTCATGCTGTCTTCCATAGTGGCTGTACCAGTTTGCATTCCCACCAACAGTGGATGAGGTTACTATTTTCCCACATCCTCACTGGCATTTGTTGTTTATTGATGTCTGTCTGAGAGCCGTTCTAATAGGGGTGAGGTGAAACCTCATTGTGGTTTTGTTTTGCATTTCCCTTATGGCTAGTGATCCTGAGCATTTTTTCATGTGTCTATTGGGCATTTTGATTTTATTTTTTGAAAAATGCCTATTTAAGTCCTTTTCCCATTTCTTAACTGGGTTGCTTCTTTTGTTGTTGTTGAGCTTCTTCAGCTGTTTATAGATTCTGAATGTTAATCCTTTATCAGTTGTATAGTTTGCAAATATATTTTCCCATCCTCTTAGCTGCCTCTTCACTTTGCTGAGTGTTTCTTTTGCAGTTCAGAAGCTTCTCAGCTTGAATGTAATTGCATTTGTCAATTTTTCTTAGATTGCCTGTGCCTCTGGGGTCTTTTCCAAGAACTCTTTGCCTATAGCAATGTCTTCCAGGGTTTCCTCAATGTTCTCTAATAATTTGTTGGTATTGGTTTGTAGATTTAGATCTTGATACATTTTGAGTGGATTTTGGTCTGAGGTGTAAGGTATGGGTCTTTCTTCATAATTCTGCATGCAGAGATTCAATTGTCCTAGCACTATTTGTTGAAGAGACTGTCCTTGCTCCAGAGATTGACTTTAGCTCCTTTGTCAAAAATAAGTTGGTTGTAGATTCATGTCTGGCATTCCTATTCTGTTCCATTGGTCCATCCATTGGTTTTTGTGTCAGTACCAGGCTGTTTTGATTATAACCGCTCTGTAGTATGTCTTGAAATCTAGTATCGTGATGCCTCCAGCTTTCTTTTTGCTGTATAAGATTGATTTAGCTATTCTGGGTCTTCTGTGAACTTCAGCATACTTTTTCTCTGTATCTGAGAAAACTGTCCTTGGCATTTGGTTGGTATTGCATTGAATATGTAAATTGCTTTCAGTAGTATGGACATTTTGATGAAATTGATTCTTCCAATCCATGAACATGGAATGGACACAATTTTCTGTCTTTTTCTATTTATTTCTTTAATTTTTTAAATTCTCATCTTAGAGGTCTTTGATGTCCTTGGTTAAATTTATTTCAAGGTGTTTAATTTTCTGTAGCTACTGTGTATGGGATTGATCTTAGAAGTTCTTTTGCAGTCGTGGGATTGTCTGTGGATACAAAGGCTATTGATTTTTGTGCATTGATTTTATATCCTGCCACTTTACAGAACTCTTTTATGAGTTCCAATAGTCTCTAAGTGGAGTCTTTTGGATCTCCTATGTATAGATTATGTTATCGCAAATAGAGATAGTTTGATTTCCTCCTTCCCAACTTGTATCCCTTTTTCTTTTCTATGCCTAATGGCTCTGGCTGAAACTTCCAGGATTATATTGAATAGCAATGGTGAGAGTGGGCGTCATTGTCTGGTTCTGGATTTCAATGGGAATGTTTCCAGCTTTTCCCCTATTGGTTGCTGGTTGTTGGTTTGTCATAAATTGCCTTAATTGTGTTGAGGAATGTTCCTTCTGTACTGAATTTGCTTAAAGTTTACATCATGAAAGGATGTTGTATTTTATCAAATGCTTTCTCTGCATCTATTGAGACAATCATATGATTTTTATTCTTCAGCTTGTTAATGTGATGCATCACTTTGGTTGATTTGTGAATGTTGAACCATCCCTGCATACAAGGGATAAATTCTACTTGGTCCAGGTAAATGATCTTTCTATGTGTTGTTGGATTCTATTAGCTAGTTTTTTGTTGAGGATTTTTGCATCTAGGTTCATCAGGGAAATTGGTCTGTAGTTCTATTTCTCTGTTGTATCTTTTTCAGGTAAAGGAATTAGTGATACTGGCTTCATAGAAGGAGTTTGGAAGAATTCTCTCCCTTTAAATTATTTTGAATGGCTTGAGAAGATTTGGAGTTAATTCTTTTTAAACTGTCTGGTAGAATTTAGCAGTGAAGCTAGAGGATCCTGTGCTTTTCTTTGTTGGGAAGGTCTTTATTACTGATTAAATTTCTGTCTCGGTTATTGGTCTGTTTAGGTTCTCTATGTCTTCATGGCTCAGTTTAAGTAGGTTGCGGCAGCCATTGGAGGGTGAACCAACAGCAAAAGGAAGACCTTTCTCTCTGTCTCTCTCTCTCTCACCGTCCACTCTGCCTGTCAAAATAAAATAAATAAATAAATAAATAAAAAAACAACAACAAAAAAACTTCCAGCAAGTGAACATGGTATTGCAAAAAATAATACTTAATCTGATTTTTAAAGTAACATTTAAGACTGATTTTCTTCCCGGAACCTTTGTTTTTTGTTTGTTTGTTTGTTTGCAATTTCATTACTCAGTAAGTCATGCAAAATGAGAAATCAGGCTGTGGAGTAAGCTTTATTGGCATTTGGCAATAGATTATTATATTTTACCTCACTTTTCAATTATCTTGAGATTTGATGTACATGGAATTCTATTCATATGGAAAATCAAGTCTAACAGAATTAGAGCTGAGATAAAGGCTGGCCCTTTAGGACAGCTAACAGGGGTGTGCATCTTCAAGGAGTGCTATACTTGGAAATGTAAAAAGTTCTGGAAACTTATAGAACTGAAACCTTCCCATGTGCTAATGGTTGGAAGGAGAACATAACTAAGCCACAGGCAATTGAGTGTCTGTAACATCATCTTCATTGGTAGAACCATGTTCATAGGTGATTACTTCACAATATCTGAAAAGACTTTTAAAATTTAAATACAGTGGTGCTTCAAAAAGTCCACAAAAACGTGCATTAGGAAAAACTATGCAGGAATTTCCAGAATGTTTTTGGTACTAGAACAAGAGCCTTTATCAAATCAATATGAATTTTCCAAAATTAAAGCAAAGCAAACATCAAATTTGAGGTGAGGCTTCAGTGGAGGAAAGGTGGACTCATTGATCCTTTACACAAAGTTTGTGGGAACAATTTCCTAAAGAAATCATCAGATTCCAATGGACATCTTGTTTCAATAAGGGAGGAGACAATGCTGCAATTGAAGCAAACAAGGGCAGACCAGCCACAATGTTCAAATAAGTGGATCTTTATGCCTTCATTGGATTGGACTGACTGATGATTAACAGCCCAAATTATATTAACACCACACACATCTCAGTTGGTTTAGTTCACGATGGGTACACATATATTGCACACAAATTAGCTGCAGACAAGAGCAGAGTTTTCAATGGAAATTTTCACGAAATAGAATCAAAACCCTGAAGCATTTCTTCCAATAACCGGAACAGGAGATGACACAAGGCTGTGCCGATATGATGCTGAAGACAAAGCAGAATCAAAGTGACGGTTACCAAGAGGTAGAAAGGGTCCAGTTAAAGCCAAATAGACCAGTCAAGAACAAAGGTCATGGCTATAGTTTCTTGGGACACTCAAGGCATTTTGGTTGTTGAGTTTCTGGAGGGTCAGAAGACAATAGCATCTGCTTATTATGAGAGGGTTTTGAGTTAGTCAACCAAAGCTCAGCAGAAAAATGCCTAGAAAATCTTCACTGGGAAGCCCTACTCCACCACGACAAGCTTCCTGTTCGTTCCTGTCATCAAACAAGGGTGATCTTGCAAGTTTTTAAGGGAAATCATTAGGCATCTACCTTATAGTCCTGACTTGGCTCCTGAATACTTTCTTTTGTCTTCTACTTTTAAAAAATATCAATAGGTCACTCATATTTCTCCTGCTAATAATGCAAGAAACTGCATTGGCATGATTAAATTCCATTATCTAGGGACACACTAAATGGCTTGTATCATCACTTACAAAACTGTCTTGAACTTGATATAATTTAGTTTAAAAATAGTTTGTTTCTATTTTTGTCTTAATTTTTTCGTGAATCCTTCCCGCCACACACATATTTATTTAATATAGAATATGTATGTCTGATCAGATAGCCAAAACAAACAAATTAATAAAAAATGGCCAGGTTATACCACCACCTGCGGTGCCACCAGCATCCCATAAGGGTGCCAATTCAAGTCCTGGCTGCTCCATTTCCAAACCAGCTTCCTGCTAATGTGCCTGGGAAAGCAGCAGAAGATAGCCCAAGTGCTTATGCTCCTGCTCCCAAATGGGAGACTTGGAAGAAGCTCCAGGCTCCTGGCTTCAGATCAACCCAGCTCTGGCCCTTGCAGCCATTTGGGGCGTGAACCAGTAGATGGAAGACTTCTCTGTCTGTCTCTCCCTCTTTTTCTATGTTACTATGCTTCTGAAATAAATAAAACATATCTTGAAAAATTAAAAACAAACAAAAAACCCAGGAAACAACAACAATGATTAGGTAAGTTTTTTATTCTTTATTCTTTTTATTTCCCCATTGAGTTTAGCCTTTCTTCTAAATACTTGCTCTTGTGGCAGAAAACATTTATAAAAATATCATTTAAGGAACACTAAATCAATTGTTTAGGTGGGACTCTCATGTGGCTTATACTGGCTAAAGAGATGCATTCTTTTTAAAACAATGCTATACAAAATGTTAAGAAAAATTTTACTGGGACTTACAGTGAAATGTCAACCAGTGAAGCACAGAACATTTTTCTGGTCCTGAGAGGTAAGCAGCATTGTATACAGCAGACAGTTAAGTATAATGCAAAAGTAGAATGGATTCTCTGTATGTGCACTTTCTCTGTAGGACAGCACTTTGGTTGTCTAAAATGAGAGTTGGAAATTAGGCATGAATATAAAATGCTCAGTTTGCTTGCACCTTCCATAAGAATAGATAATTGAAGCAGCAGCCACGATTCTGTAATGCAGAAAAATAAACTTCCTCGTTGTTTTAAATTAGACAAACTCAGTTTGACCTGACAAAAAGTCTGAGGGAGAACATTTAGAAAAAGTCAGCTTTATTAACTACACAGTAGGACAGGGAGACATTTGGTGGTACAACTGGAATTGAATACAAATGCTTGGTGATTATCATATTTTTATTAAAATAAAAGACTGCTGCCTAGATTATATTTTTAAAAGTATACAATCTTTGCTTATTGATGTGCTTATCAATAACACCTACTATGAACATCTACTAGAGTTAGCCAGCCTATTTTTCCTAACAGCTTTATTGTGATATAGTTTATGTATCATAAAATTTACCCTTTTAAAAAGCATACAATTCTATAGTTTGCAGTAAATTTTCACTATAATCCAATTTTATGACATTTTTGTTGCCCCCAAAAGATTTCTCATGCTTGTTTACAGTTCCTCTCCATTTTTACCATGAGCCTCAAGTAACTACTAATCCACTCCATAGAGACCCCTTTTCTGTACTACGTAGGGACTCTGGCATCTTCTTCCTATGCAAATGAAAAATCATTAGGGCAGGGGAGATGTCTTCTGGGACACACTGGTTGGAAAGCTTAGCACCCCAGGTCTTTCCAAAGCTCTCTTTCAGAAAGCAGTATAGTGCAAGTTTGAGCTTTGGAATCTGGCATATGTGGGCTTAATTTATATCAGCCCCACTTCCTAGAAGAGTGACCATGGAAAACAATTTCATCTCTCTAAACATCCTCCTCCTCATATGGATACATACGGCTGCTGCTGCAATATGGTGAGAGATGGTGTCAGTGGAATGCTGACACTCAGTATGCAGTCAATGGAAGATTTACTTGTGGCCCTATCTGGACTTCCTTGACAAGGAAATGATACCCTGATTCGTGTTTCTCGTGTTTGACTTTAGAATTTTTCTGAAGCCTATTACAGTATCATTATCATATGTCGTCTTTGCGTTTAACTCCACCCCTTGCAAGCCATTGTCTACATGATGTCATATTATTTCCTGAAAATACTCTGACTTCACCAACAACATATACTTACCAAGTGCCTGTGATCCTGGGTGATACAAGGAAGATTTAGCCAAGGAGTTAACTCACTCAGAAACAAGTCATGGAAAAAAAGATGAATATGAATTAAGTATGTACTTAGAGACTTAAATGAGGTCAAATACCTCTATTTGACCAGCTATTTTGTTTCTAAATACCTTTTGGTACTTAAATACCAAAATACAGAAAAGCATTTTGGGGGGGGGGGGGGACAAAGAGGTTAGCTGGAAGTAACAGCAGACAGCTATCCAGCTATTCCTTAAAGGATGAATGGATTTTCAAAAAACAGAAAATGGCCAATTTTTTTAAACATAAACAAAGGACATTTCAGCAGATGTGAACTTCATCTACTCACTTATGTTTTCATTAAATGTGTGACTACCTGCTTATAATCAGTTAGCTTACACCAGATTATCTTGATAATAAACAATACCAAACTTAAGGGGCTTACAAGAAAAAAATCATTTCTTGTTCATAGGAAACATCCTTTTTTGTCATTTTTAGGGTGGTTTTTTGTTTGTTTTACTTTGATGCCATTCTGTGACTAGTTCTTCACTCCAGGACTGAAGCTAACAAAGCAGTCTCTCCCTGGCCTCTGTCTCATGGTATTGGGGAGAGGGCTGTGGTGGACCCAGGAGTCACACAGTATGTCCTCTAACTCCTGGCTCACGTCATTTCTGCTCACATTCCATTGGCCAAAGCAAGTGTTATAGTCAAATATAGTGTCTGGGCATGAGCTTGGGATATACTCAGCTAAAATTAAGAGCAAACGATAGTACCAATCCTATTCCTGCATTTTTAGCCGTGAGTTTGAGACAGAATCACTGAGGCAGGGAATACTTGTAAAAGTGCACAGTTGTAGAAGTATCTTTGACAGGGAGAAAATGGTGGGCAATCTGGTAAGAGAAAAGAAAACAAAGAAAGATAAAGCCAAAAGGAACACTGTAGCTAGATCAGGAAAGCCTTGGTTATCACAGTCTAGAGACTGGCATTAGCTCTGGAGTCAACTGGAAGTAACTAGGTTGTCTGGGTAGAGGGGTGAAGGTAACCTGGTTAAGCTCAGCACCCAGCTATTTGATCACATTCTAATCCACCTGCTGCTGTCCAGATATAATCAGCTGGCTTTACATAATGTATGAGGGTGGGCCTCTTCCAATCAGTTGAAGGCCCTAAGAGCAAAAGCTGAGGTTTCCTGGAAAGACTGAGCATAGAAATCCTGCCTGAGTTTCTGGCCAGCTGTTCTTTCCTGTCAGCGTTGGGCTTGAGATTTCCCACAATCTCAGAGCCAATCTTTCTGTAGATATCTGAATAGACAGTTGTTTAACCAATTGGTTATGCGTCAGTAGAGAACCCTGACTCATTCGAGAAGTTCACGATTCAATTTTAATAGAGGAGTTAGGATGAGAGAGAAAAGGTAAAGATGAGCCCAGGCCTCTTTTATTTTATTTTCTAAATATTTCTCCTAATTTTATTACTTCATCAAATCTTCTCAATACTTTGTTCTTAGTTTTACACCGTGGCACTACATTACTAATGATCCCAATTAATTTATTATTCCTTATGATGTGCGTATGTCGAATACATTATAAACCGCAAATGTAGGTTATTTCTCTTCATAAATATACTGCTTCTCAATTTCTGTCTCCTGATTTTAAAATTGGAGTGTTCTCAACAGGCAGGAAACAGAGATTACCCGAGACCAAGATCCAAGCATGAGACCCAGGAGGGGGATGACTTTACTGAACTCATAGACTATTCATTTTATTTATTGATTTCTTCAAAATGCATTACAGTTGCCCCAAATCAAACTATCAGAATTCCTTCGTAATATCAGATTCTGATCATTACCCCAGTGGAGTGAGATTCCATCATGTTACTAGAGTGCTGTCCGCACCCTAAGTTGTCCTGTTAAATTTAATTTTCTTCACTCCCCACTCCATAGTCTACCTCTATAATTCTTCAGTTTCCTGTACAGCTTCACACGATCCCAATCTACAACAAGGTCAGATATTTTAGTGGAATTATTATCACTTAATACTTGAGAATGCACTCACAGTATTAGATGAAGTTATAAAACTGGGAAATTTCATTCATGTCATATCCTCCTGAGATAATTTGCAATATTCTGTGACTGCGGAAATTTGAACAGTCACATAGTTTGACGAGGCCAAAAATGTATTGTTATAACATTTTTTAAAGTATATTAGGAAACCTATTTTCTTGTAGACATTGTAGAGTGACAAGAGTGGGCAAATTTTTTTTTGCAAGGATTCTGTAACAACCAAAAAAATGCCGATAACAAGTGAAACTGATGTGGGATAGACAGGCAGCTAGCTAGGTCTGCTGATTTGGAAGGCCGCAAGCTCCCCTGGAATTCTATCCTCCTACTTGTCAATCAAACACCTCTTTTTCCAGGATGCATCTGCTTCATCCGGGACCTAAGGGGGGAACACCATGAAAATGAAGGTATTCAGCGTCACATGGGACTTGTGGAGGTGCCATCATTCCCAGGTTTCTTCCAGCATGGAGAGGAGCAGCCCCTACCTCATACAGGAGGCCAAGGACTGGGAGGGTCTCTCTCTGTCTCTGTGTCTCTTCTGATGCAGATTATGGCCAGAGGTGCTGCACGGGTGCCCCTCTCTCCCATTCCTCCTCCTTTGGGGCCATCTCCTGGTCCACTGCCCACTCACGATGGGTATTTCTCCATGGGAGGCAACTCCTGCTTACTTATGTATGTGTGTCCACTTTGTCACATTTTGAATAAATTTCTTACCAGGTTTTGCACCTTCTATGTGTCTGCATTTAGAATGCTTGTCTTTGTGCAAAGGTAAAATCCTGGGTGGATATGAATACATCCCAGACCACATCAAAACCACATATACCAGCAAGAAGCTAACTATTGGGTCTCAAAGAAAATACTAGTGTAAATCAATCTGCTAGGCATGTTGTGTGCCTTCATTTCCTGACCACTGCTTCTAGCATCCCTCTTAAGTCCCTCCTGGTGGTCTCTAGGCCCCCTCTTGTCTCCAGGATGTCCATCTATCTTTGGTCCACACTCGATAGCAGCAGTAGCAAGCTACTTTTAATTTTTAAACACAACATGATTTTAGGTTACTTTGTCAAAAACTGAAACACAGATCTTCCTCCCCAAACCCTTCCCAGCCCAGTTTATGTTCAGTCCATGCTTGGTGGCTGTGGCCCAACAGGGTACCTGTAACTACTCTTTCTGCATCCCATAATCTGCCTCTTTCAGGTCTGATTGAATTTGCTTTCCAAATAAATCCAGAATCTGATTAGTTATCGAGACCTTCACCATCCGATCTGAACCACATATCTGAGAAAAACATAAAACCAGAGAAAGAAGTGAACAGATGAACAAACACAGTGTTCCCTCTAACACGAAAGCACATTTACCAGGCAAATTCAGAGGGGGGAGGATGGAGTTTTGAAGGGGAGAGGAGATGTTGAGGTACAACCAGGCTGCTTCAAATTGTTCTAAATTATTGAAGATTTTCATCATTACCCCCTCAAATGAGTATCAATATCTTTTGGGTATCTCCTCTGTTTAGAAGTGCAATTTCCTATGCCCCTGGACTATTTTTGGTGTAGAGATATTCACATATCATCACCAACCCCATCACAACAACAGCCTTGACTTTCTTTGTATAATCGTTAGTTGCTAGGCACTGGGCAATTCTCGCAAGATCCCAACGACCGACATAGTACTGCTATTAACGTTCAACTTTATGAATGCCATTATTCCTTTCATTGCTGAAGACAATGACTCCCGGACGCTGAGTCACAAGCCCTATGCCACCCCATCAACACGACGGAGCCGGGGTTCACAGTGGAGTTCTGCTGGTACGGAAGCCAGTCTTTCCTCTGGATGAAGCTGCTCCCAGGCACTGACGAGTGCATTTGACTTCCTCTTCTGAGGAACTTCAAGATCTCTGCTGTCCCTGTTTCAGGGAACGCGAATCGAAGCTTTCTGAAAGGTCACTCATCAGATGTATCAAAGTGTGACACTTGGTGAAAGATCAACTTGGTTGATTTCTAGAGAGGGCCAGCTGCAAAGACATCAACAGGTATTTAAATCTTTCTGGAGTAATCTGCTCCGGCTATTGCGGCAGACTAGCTGAGTTTTGCTGAATCGAAAGCAGACATTTATTTTTTTCCCAGTTCTACAGGTTGGGGAGTTCAAGCACAAGGTGTGTGAGTGGGACTGACTTCCTTCGAGACCTTTTCCAGCCAGTAGCTGGCTGCCTCCTTGCTAAGCCCTCTCCCCGTGCTGCCACAGTGCACAAGCAGACAGCTCTGGGGCTCCTCCTCTTTCCACAGAGACACCAGGCCACTGAGCTCAGGCCCCAGCCACATGACCTGTTTACTTACCTCCCTAAAGCACCTGTCTCCAAATAAAGTCACCTTGGGAGTTAGGAGGCCCCTATGGGTCACCTACCACAGTCTTCACTGTAGTAAAATACATTGTAGTGTCTGTGTGTTTAAACTACTTTACTCACATGGTATTACTTGTTTGAGTTTTTTCATTTCTGAGTAGCAGATACCAAATACTCAAAATTGCACTGTGAATATCGCTAAACTTGAAGTTATAAATACAAACCGTGCATGAATTTATTGTTCATTAAGACAAATTTCTTGGACAGCCACAGCTTCCTGATTTTTGCACACTTGCTGTTTAACATACAAAGCTGTCATTTTCAGCCCACATCTGTGAATACATCCCATAAGGTGAAAAAAAGGTATACCTTTTACACGAACTGATATTTTGTATCTTCTCCATATAAATAGCAACAACAAGGGAAAATAAAACCACACGACTTTTAAATGCCAGTTAGGTCTTAGTGAAAAGCATTTATTAAACGTTGTATTCTCTGTTTAAATCTAACGGAGTAACTAAACATTAACATAAAGGGGAAAAATCTATATTGGTCTAATTTGAATTATATGACCTTCTCAACAAGCATAATTGCTATTGACTGCCTAAAGCATCGTTGTGTAAGTCATGAACAATCATAAAACATTACAATTGGCATAAGAAGAATGGAAAGAAACCCATCAAAAAAAAAAAAAAAAAAAAAGCAAAGCACGAAACACCAACCACCACCCCCTCCCTTCTCTTCTTCCTGAAAGAATAAAGCCATGCAAAATGCAATGACTTTATTACGTGGGAAAATGTGCTACATAATAATCAGGAGGAGCCTCATTTATTACAGATAGTATTTCACTTCAGGTTTGACATTTTATTCTGGAATGAAGCTCACTTGTTACTAAGTGTGTGTCATTAAAAAAAAAAAAAAAAAAAAAGAGGCCCTTAGGACTTTGCCCTCCCCTTTCATTACCTGAGTTCTTAATTCAGAACCAGGAATACAAATTTTGCTTTGGTAGAATATTTTTCCAGAAGCTCCAGCAGTTAACCAAATGTCACCAGTGGAACACTGTGAAGAGGAGCTGGCGTTTGAAGATGAGATCCTCTTTCCTGAGGGGCCTTGTACCTGATCTTCAGCTTCTGGCTAGGGTAGGCTCCCAATGAGACCCCTGCACAAGTTATACTAGAATAATGGAAAACATGCCATCACTACATCGTGGTGGTCTGTTGGAAAACCTGCAGAATAAACTGAAAATCAGTTTCATCTAAATCATGTTAATTCAGTAAATCAAGATCACTAAATAAGTATGCATTTTACCACTTTATCTTATTCTGTCTATATTAGGGGATAAAACTCAAACAGGTCTTCTGACCCCTAGCACAGTTGACATTTTGGGTGGACAGCTCCTGTTGCACAGGCTGCCCTGTGTACTACAGGGTGCATAGCTACGTCTCTGACTTCTGTCCACCAGATGCCAGTAGCACCTCCTTATCCTGGCAGTTGACAGAGCCCCTAGACATTGCTGAATGTCTTCACTTACATGAAGTTTTTGCAGATACCAGGATTTCATGTGTTTTTTTTTTTTTTTGTGGCTCAGTAATATTCTATAATGTGTATATAGCAATCATCAGTTGATGGACAATCAGTTGATGCACATATCTTAGCTATTGTGATTTGAGTTGTTATGCATGTGGGCATGCAAGTGTCTCTGTCATATGCTGATTTTATTTCCTTTGGATATAATTCTAGGATTGGGATAGATGGGTCATATGGTAGAACTATTTTTAGTTTTCTGAGAAATCTCCTTGCTGTTTTCCATAATGGTTGTACCAATTTGTATTTCCACCAACGATGTGCTAGGGTACTTTTTTCCCACAACGTTGCCAGCATTTGTTATTTTTCGATTTTTGGATAACAGTCATTCTGAGGTGAGGTGATACCTCATTGTGCTTTTCAATTGCATTTCCCTGATAACTAGTGATCCTTAGCAGTTTTTCATGTGCCAATTAGCCATGAGTGAAATTCCCTCCTTTGAAAAAAAAATGCCTGTTCATTTTCTTTTCCCATTTCTTAGCTGTACTGATTCATTGTTGTTTAGAATCTTGAGCTGTTTATATATTCTGGATATTAATCATCTATCAGATGCACAGTTTACAAATATTTTCTCCCTACCAGTTGTCTCTTCATTTTGTTGTTTTCTTTGTTGTGCAGAAGCTCTTTAGTTTGATATAATCCTATTTGTTCATTTTAGCTTTTATTACTTGAGCTTCTGGCAACAGGTCTTATCCAACAGTTATATGCCTATGCTGGTGTTTTGCAGCATTTCCTCTATATTTCTCCCTAGTAGTTTGTTGGTTTCAGCTCTTAGGTTTAGATCCATGATCCATTGTGAGTTGATTTTTGTATAGACTGTAAAGTAGGAGTCTTGCTTCAAACTTCTGCATATGGAAATCCAATTTTCCCAGCATCATTTGTAGAAGAGATTGTCCTTTCTCCAAGAAATGTGTTTATATCATTCATCAAATATTGGCAGTTGTAGATGTTTAATTTCTGGGATTTCTTTTCTGTTCCATGGGTCTACATGTCCATGTTTGTGCCAGTACCAGTCTGTTTTGATGTCAACAGCCTTGCAGTATGTATTAAAATACGGTATTGTGGTGCCTCTGTGTTTGTTTTTATTGTTTAAGATGGCTTTAACTATTCAGGACTTTTGTGTTTCCACATGAGTTTAGAATTGCTTTTTCTACTTCTGTGAAGAATATCCTTGGAATTTTGATTGGGACCACACTGAATCTGTAAACTGCTTTCGGTAATTTACATCTACATTTTAATGATATTAATTCTTCCAATCCAGGAACATGGAAGATTTTTTCATTTTTTGGTGTGTCTTCTTCTACTTCTTTCATGAATGCTTTGTAATTTTCAATGTAGAAATCTTTCATATACTTACATAAATTTATCCCAAGGTATTTAAAGTGTTTTGTAGCTATTGTGAATGGGACTGATCTTGTGAGCTCTTTCTCAGCCCAAGCATTTTTGGTGTACAAGAATGCTATTGATTTTTACATACTGATTTTATATCCTATGACTTTGCCAAGCTCTCTTATAATTCCAATAGTCTCTTACTGGAGTCTTTTGATTTCCCCACATAAAGAATCGTGTCATCTGCAAAGAGGGATAATTTGATTCCCTCCTGTCCAATTTGTATCCCTTTGATTTCTTTTTCCTGCCTACTGGCTCCGGCTAAAACTGTATTGACTAACAGGGGAGTGACTGAGCATCCTTGTCTCATTCTAGATCTTAGTAGGAAGGTTTCCAGATGTTCCCTATTCCATAAGATGATGGCTATGAGTTTGCTATATATCGCCTTGATTGTGTTGAGGTATATTATTTCTATAATGAAAATTTTAAGGTTTTTATAATGAAAGGATGCTATATTTTATCAAATGCTTTCTGTCTCTAAGGGACAATCATATGTATTATACTCTTCATTTTGTTGGTGTGATGTATCATGCTTATTAATTTGCATATACTGAATCATTGCAGAATCCCTTAGATAAATCCCACTTAGTTTAGGTGGATGATCTTTCTGATGTGTTGTTGGATTCAATTAGCTAGTATTTGGTTTAGGATTTCTGCATATATGTTCATTAGGGATATTGGTCTATAGTTCTCTTTTTTTGTGTATCTTTTTCTGGTTTTGGTAATAAGGTATTGTTGGCCCCATAGAATGAGTTTTCAAGGGTCCTTTCAATTTTTCAAATAATTTAAGATGAATTGGTATTAGTTCTTCCTTAAATGTTTGTTAGAGTTCAGCAGTTAAGCCATCCAGTCATGGGTTTTCTTTTTTGGGAAGTTCTTTATTATTGATGCAGTCTCAGTCCTAGTTATTGGACTTTTCAGGTTTTATATTTCTTGGAGCTTCAATTTTGCTAAATTACATGTTTCCAGACATTTATCCATTTCATCTAGATTTTTTCCAGTTTGTTTCCATATGGTACATGACCATTACAATAAGAATTAATAAGGAGAAAATGGGCTCAAAATTAAGCTTGAATTATTTAGTTTATATATTTTTTTTTTCTGTTTTTTTTTTTTTTTTTTTTTTTTTTTTTTTTTTTTTGACAGGCAGAGTGCACAGTGAGAGAGAGAGACAGACAGAAAGGTCTTCCTTTTCCGTTGGTTCACCCCCCAATGGCTGCTGTGGTTGGCATGCTGCGGCAGATGCACCGTGCTGATCCGAAGCCACAAGCCAGGTGCTTCTCCTGGTCTCCCATGTGGGTGCAGGGCCCAAGCAATTGGCCATCCTCCACTGCACTCCCAGGCCACAGCAGAGAGCTGAACTGGAAGAGGGGCAACTGGGACAGAATCCGGCGCTCCGACCGGGACTAGAACCTGGGGTGCCAGCACCGCAGGCGGAGGATTAGCCTATTGAGCTGTGGCGCCAGCCTAGTTTATATATTATTAACTACTTTCCCCACATCTGAGTTTCATGGATTCCAGGATCTCTCAAAGCAGGAACTCCTCATCCGTTTGAGATGTGTACAATTCAAGACAAAGATAAGATTTTTGCCATGGAGGAGGCGACATCATTGAATATAACCAGTGTACAATGCGAGCAAGAATAATTATTATATAATAGATATGCAAAATATTCCCCAGGATGAGAACTGACCTTGGAAGCATATTTTTGTGTTGTTTTGTCTTCTGGTAGTCCTTAGGTTTTCACATTTAACATCTTGATACCAACAAGAATGTTGAAAATGTACATCATCTGCAAAATTCTTTTTGGATTTGGAGTTATTTACTGCAGTGGTGGAAGAAAGGAAGAGAGAAGCTGAGTGATATATTATTCTTCCTATTTATGAAACGCCCTGAAAACATAAAGAATTCCCTTCTAGAAACAGTCAGTAAATATAGTTCTCTACAGTTAGCAGTTCTGTAACCAGGAAATTCTAGAACACTTGTTATATTTTTCTCATCCTACTCTCTAGTTTGACAACTTTGTAGGAATTACTACACTTTGAAAAATACTATTTGCACATTTTCAGTACTATATTTTCTTGTCAGAGATATCTATTTGTTAGAAAAAGAGACAAGGAATGGAACTGATAATTCTAAATTTTCAGGATTTTAGAGTTTAAAGGCATCAGAGAAGTCATTTACTTCAACTTTCCTGAGTAACCAGCTGGTATCCATTTATGGTATCCATATATGGTGGAACTTCACCTGGGCCTTGCCACACTGGTTTATGGAATCTCACAATGTAATGATCTTCATCTGGGAACGCCCTAATTCCTCACTGTTCATGTGGACAGCACCAAATTTACTGCTGAGATCTGGGAGGGGAAGCGGAAAACAGATCTAAAGTCTTCTTTATCTTTGTCATTACTGAAGTCTATTTGTCCATTTGTGTTGGCAATCATGTGACAATAGCAACATCCAATAAGACACATGGCCACCAAGGAGTATGGCGATTACATCTATCTGCTTGAATTCCATCTGTAAAAATGTGAAGATTGTGACTATGTCATTTAGCTTGCTTCTCATTCTTCCCAATGACATGATATCCATCAGTTTAGAAAACCATGTCTCCTGTGTCGTCCTCCCAGGGTCCCTCCCACTACTGGTGGTATCCTTAGCCAGGCTGTCTGCTAAGTCCTTATGGCTGAGGGTCTGACATAAAGTCATTTGAGGGTCTAGCCCAGACCACCCTGTCCCTGAAATAATTCGAGAGATGAGCGACATGCCAGATACATACAATTTTTACCAATATGGTTTCTGAATTTGTTTTATACTTATTTTACTATCTGTAGTCAAATAAAAGAGAGCTTAAAATACAGACATGTGGATAAGGTGTTCAAATCCATGACTATGTCAGAGTCTGATTTCCTAGCAGGAAAGCAACTTGCCTATTGCATGTTCTATGTGATGGTTCCCGAAGGGTTTTAGCTTCAAAGAAAACTTAACTTCAACTGCCTGTGCAGTGATGCTTTAAATCCTATTTCTTAATTAGAAGTAAGCTTTAGACTAATATATGTGGAAAGTTAACATATTGGCATGATTTCATACAAAAGAAGAAACAGCTATGGCCAGATTTGTTCCCAAGCAGATTTGACTCAGGATAGTAAGGTAAGGATAAGACAGGATTGTTCTCAATTTGTTTCTATAAACAGTTTGTGACAATTCATTTATCTACACAACTGAATCAAGTGATCTGCGACTAAAATTAGAGCCAATGCGGCATGTGCTTCACAGTCCCCAAGGCAGCTTCTTCTCACTCTTCAAAAATACTCTTGAAGATAGATGAAAATTCTTCAAGAAAAGGGAAAACCAAGACTGGCAAGGCACTAATTGTCAGAATTTTGGAGAAAATTCCATCAAGCACAAAACCTAAGGAGAGAAATAGGGCAATATAATGAGAAACACTCCCAGATTTTGCTGAGTGCCCAGAACTTATCCCCCTGAGATTTTAGAATGCAGCCTCATTGCTCCTCCACTCTGTGCTTCTGGGACCATCCTTACTATGGTTTGGATGCTGAATGTCCCCACAAACCCTTATTAAAGGCTCGATCCCAAAGGTGGTGATATGGGGAGCTGGTGGACCCTTTAGGAGATGGGCACGGTAGGGGGTTTGTATCGGGTCCTCAGAAGGAGCTCTCAAAGAAAGACGCTATAAAAGCCTGAGTTTGGCCCCACGCAGTGTATCCATTTCTGACTTTAGATGTGACCACTTGCTCTGATGTGTGCTCAGCCATCATCACTTATGATGCGACTTTCACCAGAACAGAGCTGATGCACATATCAAGCTCCTACAAATTCCAGAACTGTGAGATAAACACACCTTTTCTCCTGTGAGGTTAGCTGCTTCAGGTATCTCAGTGCAGTGACACAACCTGAAGGATAAAAGTATCATCTGAGAATCCGATATCACTCCTAACTGCACAGCCGATTCCTTCTGGGGTGACTTAAATGCTCTCTGCATCCACCCTCCATCAGAAATTCCCTTTTAAGCCACTTATTAGACTTCAGGGGAAAAAACAGGAGGGAGAGGAACTAAGAAGATGAATAGTGATATCTAGATCAAAGGAAGCTTACTTACAATTAATAAAGCAAAGCAGATGGAAAGAAACCCAAAAGGTTCTTCATGTCTTCCATGATTTTAGCTCAATGACTACATTTCAGCATTATCCAACATATTAGATTCCATAACAACTCAATTTCTGTGCATCTTCATCTAACTATGTCTTTTTCCAACCTTTGTAGAATTTCAATACGAGCTTATGAAATATGCTTTTTCAAGAAACACATCCCCTTCCAAACAATGCATGCACATGACATCCAATGTTCCTGTGAGGATCTGAAACACAGAACTAGACATCGACCTTCTCAATATGGTCTTTACGTTTAGGTCTGAGACTTCAAGGATTTTAAGTCTGAACAATGAGTAGCGGAGCAAGCATAAGCTAGGTGTTCTGTCCATTGACAGACACAGGACAGTGGACACATCCCCTTATCTTGGAGAAAGGAAAGAGGAAGAGATAATGTGTAATAATTGAGAGGGAGGGAAAAGCATATGGTATCTCCTTAGAATTACACCTACGCAATCTGTTCTCTTTATATTAATAAAAATTTTTAAAAATTGATACAGCATCCTGAACATATCTCTCTGGAAATGACATCACAAGGATTCCTAAAATGTAGTAAATTGCTCTGTATCTTCAATATGATTGAAAAATTCACAAACTCCATGGAATCCAGAAATGCAAGAATAAATGACTATGTCAAGGATAAAATGAGCCAGATAAATTAAGGCCAATTATCAGTTACGAAACTAGAACCAATGCTTGGAGCAGTAAAAAGCAGAACTGATGTTGTAGAAAATCAAAACACTTAGATGGACCATAATTTTGAGCTTTCCCAGAATGAAGAATAAAAGAATCAATACTAAATGAAGTAGTGAGTAAAGATGATAGATAAGGAATTTAGAGAAGAAAGCTAACCTGACAAAATTTAACAGAAGCAGTAACCAACTTCAAGCAATGATACTGTTCTTGGATTGAAGACTGCTTTCAGGTCCAATGATTTCAGACAAAATGAATTAAAGTAGATATTCATAAAGACATATGAGGGATCCAGTGTGGTGGTGAAACAGGTTAAGACCCCAATTTGGACATCAGCATCCTGTATCAGAGGGCTGGTTTGAGTTCTGGCTGCTCCACTTCCTATCCTGCTTCCTGCTGATACACCTGCAGAAGATGGCCCGAGTGTTTGGGCCCCTGCCACACCTGAAGGAGACCTGGATGGAATTCCAGGCTCCTGGCTTCAGCCTGCCCCAGACTCAGTAGTGGCCATTTGGGAACTAGTAGATGGAAAATCAATCTCTCTCTCTTTCTCTCATCCTCCGACTTTCAAATAAATACATCCTTTAAAAAAAAAAAAGAAGAAGAAGAAGACCCATGAGTACATTTAAATGAGAAGGCAAATGAACTATGCTGAAAACTTGTCACACAGAAGAAAACAAAGCTGACTTCTAAGGGAACCCATCAGATGTTCTGACTTCTTTTTAGCAATTCCAAAATGCACACATAATTAAACTGAATTTGCGAAACTTGGCAAAATCACAATTAGTTGGGGACATAGAGAAATTGTGGAGAAATTTTAATAGAGACTTGGAAGGGCATTAAAAAACACTTACGAGTTTTATACTAAGGTAAGTGGTCTTTCCTATGTGACCGTGACCAAAGGACCTTCTTAGCTATGCAATTTTAGAATGGAGATAATCACACATACTTTACGTAACTGGGCACGGATTGTGAGAAGTCCTCACTGATAGAGATAAGTTCAACAAAAATGTAAGTTCCTGTTACCTGAGTGACATCCACAGATATGTTCTACGATCAACATGGAAGCTAGAATAGGACAGTTCTCATATATGTAGGCTTCCCTTAACACTTGGTGAATCTGAGAGAATGATGTCTGGTTACAACCAGAGACCTTGCTCAATGAGAATGAGGCATTTGTTTTCTGGTGCTGAGAATGTGACCACATTTGGGCTTTGAACCTCCATTTTTTCTCCTGTAAAATGAGTTATATGTATGATTAAGCAGGGCTTTTATTATTAATGTGTGTTAAGTTCCTACACAGTCCATGTGAAGATACCATTAACAAACCTTACTGTGCTCCTTTTTATATTATATATATGTATATGTATATGTATGTATGTGTATATATATATATATATATATATATATATATATATCATTGGATATCCTAAGGATCTATAACCAAGACATTATATTAATAGGGGTCACACTTTAAATTTTTTTATTTTCTATACTAAGTTTTCCTTTAGAGATACAAAATTTACTTCAGGGACACATGTTGGATAAATGAATAGTGGCTTTAAAATAAATTGCATTTCGGTTTTGGTGCAACTGGTCCAGAAAGAGCAGGAAATGGGCAGATTAAATAATGTAATGGGCAAACACCTTGTTAAATAGTTTCTGTCTGGGTGTATATACAATGCCATCATAATTGTATCTAAGGCTGGATAAAGGTTTGACAGGTCCCAATACACAATACCATAATATTCTGGGTGGACCGGAGGGATCTGGCTATACAGGGGTTAAAAAGGAGCACAGTAAGGTTTATTAATGGAATCCTCACATGGACTGTGTAGGAACTTAACACACATTAATAATAAAAGCCCTGCTTAAAAACTGACCTTGTAGTTGAAAGACGTACACTTGTATCATTACCAATTAATGTGTTAGGTAACATAGCTTGTACTTGGAAAGCAACAAGGAGGAGTATCGAAATGATATTCACACATCTTAATTAGTGTCATTAATAGTTCTTTTGCCATCGTTCACGAAAGCAATGGCATTACGCTGTAAGCATCTTGTTAGAAGCCACACCGGGAAGTTAGATTTGAAGCCAAGTCCTGAAAAGTGGTTTTAAGTTATGGCGCCTACCTGACTGGAATGCTCTCTAGGGTCCATTCTCAGCTGCAGGACTTTGGACAGCAACCAGCAGCCGAGTCAGACCCGAGGGAATGACCCACCTGCATTATCACAACTGCTCTGAAACTGGAATAAAAAACCTGGGCAGTTTCTCCTTACAATCCTCGCCCTCAACCAAGACTGACCAGTGAGTTCAATGTTGGGTGGAAAACATCGAAAGAAATATTTCATTTATATCTTCGGTATCTGCCACTGAATAGCTGCAGGGATTTTAAATCAGACTTTGAAAGTTACTCTAAAAGAAACCCCACTAAAAAGCCTTAGGATTGAAAAACATTGCTGCTGTCACTTATGGTGTGGGATATCCAAACTGACATGAGGAAGATGTACCCTCAGATACGGGCTTTTTAATTCTTTTGCCTTCTCTGCAAACCATAATCTATATATTCTGTGCTTAAAATAAAATTCGAGGGGTTTTCTTCTGATTCTAAAAGCACAATATTGCTTAAGTGGGGTTGAACAGGGAACTGGCAGAGGTTACAAGACAGACATGAAGGGAAGAGTTGATAGCTCTCATCCAACTTTTTCTCTATACAAATGGTATAATTATGAATATATATAATTCATACATGCAATCTTTAACTTATACGTCTGGTTTTCTTTTCCCACTTTCTTATGCATTAGCGTTTTTCAAAAGGATAATTACATTCGATAGTCTATAAGGAGACCCTATTGATGAGGCAGCTGATAAACAACAGAAACTTACTTCTCACTGTTCTGACGGTCGCAAAGTCCAAGCTGAAGGGGTCAGCAGATGGCAGGCTGTTCTGGGTTCACGCGTCCTACATGACAGAAGGGCCACAGTGTTCCACGGGGCCTCAGATGTGGAGGCACCAACCCCATTCGATCACCCCCAAAGGGCTCTGCTGACACTACTGCATTAGTGGTGAAATTTCAAGCTATGAATCTGGGCGAGACACAAACATTCAGCATACGGCATAGCACGCCTTATCTAACTCACTACTTACTGTCGGATGTATGAGCTATTCCTAAGTTTTTTGCTGTAGAAAGTCGTCATGTGTTAAATGTGTGTGTTCATAAAGTTGATTTACATCTCTAATTATTTTATTAAAATGAATCCCTGGAGGATCCTTGCTAAGCCAAAGAGTACATCCACCCCAAAGACTCTTGGTATATTTTGCAGATGTTTCTAAAAGTGTTAAACCAATTGATATGCCTATCAACTGTACACTAAGGGGTCCAACTTTTCTAACGCTCTTATTTTGGTCTTCATTGTTACTCTTCATTAATAATGAGGACGAATGCTTTCATGTTTATTAGTTCTCTGTGCTCTCTCTTAATAATTGTCTGCGTGGATCCTTTTAGACACTGGCATATGAATAGTAATTGTCTCTTGGCATCAATTAAGCTTACACGCATTAAGAAGTATTTAAATTCAGGATTGGAAATGACAGTTGAAAAATCTAGATCCCACTTTACGCTACAGAATGAAAACATTAAGTAGGATTCCAGAAATAACTAACTACAAACAATATAGAGAATGACAGGATTCACTTGAAATCTGAATAATGTTGCCCAGCATTTAACCGTTTAACCATTTTGAGCTCTTGGTGGGCTACAGTAACACAATTATTTAAGGTCAATTAACGTTGCCTCTATAATTAACACCTTTTTCTGGAATCATCCTAAGGACTAAAATGGAGTACTTATAACTAAAAGTTTCTCAGCATATCAACTCCGATATCACTCTGTTGGAAAGATGATATTTATTACTTAATCATTCATTTCTCTATTTCTCCATCACTACCAAATCTAACTGGTTTGCTGTCATTTGTTTCCCCCTCAGTAGTACATTAAGGCAATTCTTGGCTTCTATTACAATTTAAGCACTCTAGACACTTAAAATTTTTCATGGAAATAACTTGTTGAGTGTTAAAAACAGAAAAGAAGAATTATAGGGCTTTTGATATTTTCTGCATTCGAAGGGAGGTTTCATTGCTGAAATACAAGATAATATTAAAACATCTACATTAATATTTCTATGTCTATGACTAGGTCAATTAATCTGGTTCACAATGGAGACAAAACATATTTTCATCAATTACATTTGCATGTCTTTCTTTAATTTTTTGTGTAATTTTACAGTTAAGTTCTTCAGTAGTTACTATAGCAATTGCATAGTCTATTCCACCTTGTGAAACTTTTGGGGAAATATGACAAAAATTCGTTCTTGGAAATACATTTCTCCAACAAAACAGATATCCAAGGTATACAGAAATTTCTGAGGGCAGCCTGACTTTGTGTGTAGAGTTATAAAAGGATAGAGTTGAATATTTTCTGTAAAAAATTTAAAGTTAATGGAAAATATGCTTACAAGCCCTTAGTTTTATTTAGTCTTAAGTGGTCTGTGATTTTCAGATTTATTTGCCTTCCTTAAAAGATCATCTTGCTGGCACTTGGCCTGGCAGTTAGGAGGCAAGTGAAGACCTGCCTAGGTTCAAGTCCTGGCTCCGCTCCAATTCTAGCTTCCTGCCAATGCGGATCCTGGCAGGCAGTGATGGCTCAAGTGGTAGGGGTCTCTGCCACCCGCCTGGGAGACCTAGACTGAGTTTCTGTCTCCTGTCTCTGGCTCTGGCTGTTACAGGCATTTAGGGAGTGAACTAGCAAATGGGAGCTCTGACTGTGTCTGTCTGTCTGTCTCTGGGTCTTAAGTAAATTAAAAAGAAAACATTTCAAATGCCTTCTAAGAAGTATGCCCAGGCCTTTTTGAGTGCTGATCATGAAGTTATACAGCTTATTAGGAATTGGTTCTTTCTCTTCTTCTTCCACGCATAATTATTTTAAACATCTGGTCTGCGACATAATACCTAGGCATCTTATTTTTTAAAACTTCTACTATTTTTTCTTATTATGTGGTAGAAATGAGTCAATTCAGCATACCATTCTATTTAATCATTGACCAAAAGTAATCTACACATTCCCATTTTATTCCAGTTCAAATAACTGATCTTCAAAAAAAATTTCTAATTTGCCTGTGTCTCTCATATCTGCTAAACAGAGCAAGAAATTTTTAGGAGAAATGAAACATATGACCATGAATAGATAGCAGTCTGTCAGGATCCCACACAAAAAATATTTTCAGATAACTTAAACATACATCTATCTATAAACATTTAGAAATGCGGATGGAACAGTCACATATCTTCTTAAATAGCTTAACCAGTTAATCATGTCTGAATCTTTACAGTTCACTGGTTAGGTGCTCGCTCGCTCTCTCTCTCTCTCTCTTTCTGTGTGTGTGTGTGTGTGTGTATGTAGGGGTGGACACTACCTTTTCCACGTCCACATTATATGGAGACAGTTTACCCAGCTCCTCATCTGCACATTGGCGTCATCGCTCAGTGTCTCCGT
The DNA here is from genome assembly GCF_051225735.1 of Oryctolagus cuniculus. Classification (NCBI taxonomy): domain Eukaryota; kingdom Metazoa; phylum Chordata; class Mammalia; order Lagomorpha; family Leporidae; genus Oryctolagus; species Oryctolagus cuniculus. Next base: position 11,800,691 of record NC_142871.1, read on the forward strand.
CTTCCGTAGGTGAAGTCGCCGAGTCACCTTTCAGGGTCCTAGTATCTTATGATTCAAAGTGGGATCCTGAGACCTGCAGCTCTGGCATGAAAAATCCCAGGTCCTGACCTGCAGGTCCACTGCAGTGAGAGCCCAGAGGACGAGTGTCAAGTTCAAGTGTGAGAAGCATTGCTGCAGGGCTCAGTGACATTTTAAAAACAGAGCACTCCCTTAATCTATCAGGTTATGAATACCTTCATCTGAACCTCCAGACACATTTTCCACTTTGCTATAAGAACATTTTCGTGATCTGCACAACATTAGCACTGAGTACATTATACAGTTTAATTGACTTATTGAAACAACACCTTGCCCCAGAAACTGAGAGATTATGCCTCCAAGAACAATGGTTAACTCTGCATTAAATTGGTCTTCTTTTAATGTTCTAAACCTATTTAATCAAATGCTCTCCGTAGGCATCCCAAACTAGCATTATGTGAGGAGGTTGCAAGGTAGCATTTTTATTTTTTTTTGCCAAAGAAGACTCAGATGACAAAAAAAAATCCAAGTCACTGAGGGTATACACAGTGGCACAGAAATTGGTAAAATGTGAATCCCATGGAAGGACACATTGTGAGGTGAAAAAAATTCTTGTCTTATGCTTGTGAACGTAAGATTCTTGTTGAATATATTTAACAGAAATACCAGGAGAGCACTTATCTCTTGCATTATTTGGGGATGCTCAAAAGTGGTAGATCCTACTGGGCATGACAAAAATATTTATGTATTGCCCAGGAGAATAGCTGGAGACAACGACCATGTATGCATATACACACCTGTACAACTCAGCTGTCTGGCCATCCACCACACAGTGCACACACATGCACACACACACGCACAGCCAGGAACATTGTGGCAGAGGAAGTAACACTTCTAACAAGCGTGCTTGCCTCAAGGACCAGGCCGTACTTTAATTTCAACTTGAGAGTAAAGGTTTTGGGTGAATCCTGTCCTGCCTGAATTTTGATGGCTTTCCTCCTCCTCGTTCCCAGGAGCTGATCCAGTGTCACAGTGAGACTCCTGCAGGCCTCCTTGTTTCTGCTGTTTTTCTTAAGCTTACTGGCTAAATAATGTAGCAAGCTTAATAAATTCAGATACAACTTCTGATTGGTTTGGCAGCAGTTTAACAACCTAGAATAATTTACTGATCTCGGAGATTTCATGTGCGTCCATCATGTTTAGACTAGAAATAATAAAATGCACTCAATTGATTAAGCTGTTTGTAGATGTCTAAGAATTAGCATATTGTATAATCTCAAATGTTTTATAATTACCAGGCAGGGCTGATGAAAGGGTTCAGTGCTATTGACTGCTGGACTGATCACCTTGATGAGAGGGGAATCTCAATGAAAGGAGAAATCTCTGTGGGCTGGATGCAGAGTGAGCCGTGGACCCCAGAGCCAGCTTGTTTGTGCTGTTTAGTCCTGTGGAGGCAGCCAGGATTCTCCACGGCCCTGCTCTTGGGAGAACAGTGAACGGGAACCTCACTACCATGTGGTAACTGCCCCCGGTAGTACTTTTGTATATGACAACATTTGAATGACATAAAATTCCGCATGTGAGTATTTATGGGATAGCATGCAATGTTTCCAAGGAATGCATAATCATGAAATCTTTGTATCAGGGCACACATATCCATGTCCTTAAACATGGTGAAAACATCCAGAGTTCTCTCCTTCAGTGTTTTTGAAATATATAGTAAATTACGGGGATCTCTAGTCATCCTAACGTACGGTAGAACACCACGACTTCTTTCTCCCTGCCTGTAACTTAGTGCCAGTTGACCCAATCGTTCCCCACCTCCCCTCCACTCACCGCAGACTCTGGTGGCCACCATTATACCAAAATTCTAGATTCCACATATGAGTGAGACAAGTGCTACCTGTCTATCCATGCACTTTTTGGCTCTACCAAAGCAAGATGTGGCAGACCAACTGGGAACCCTTTCAGCCATGAGTTTCTAATGAGGTCTGTTTCACTTGGGTTTGTTTTTAAAAAACTCTTCCTAATTTTCTGGTTTGTCTTTGGAAAAATTCAATTTATTTTTGTTGCTAATAGCTTTGTTTTCTAAATAGCTCTAGTACAATGTGAAGTAGATATGGCAAGACTGGATGTCCTTGTCTTCTTCCTGATCTTCTGGGAAAATTTCTGGCTTCAGCCAATAAGTCTGATATGCACTGTGGGTTTTTCACAGATGGCCTTTATCAGATTGAATGGATGGCCTTTCATTCCTAGCTGTGTCTACTTTTAGTATCAGGTCAACATAGACCTCCTAGAATGAGTTGAGCAATTTTCCCTCCATTTCTTTCTTTTGGAAGAGACTGTGAAGAATTTTAAAAATAGAGCATTCCCTTAATTTGTGTATGATTATGACGCTGACATCTGAAGTTTTCTCTCAGGCTACAAATAGCTTCCTCTGAACAACATTTTTCTGCCTCCAAGAACAATGGTTAACTCTGCATTTCACTGATCTCCTTTTCATGTTGAAAACCTATTTAATCAGACAACTCTCCTAGACATCCCAAACTAGTATTAGAATCAGTGAAACCATCTGGGGACTGGGCTTTGTGGGAAGTTTTAAAATCACTAAGTTAATCTTTTTTTACTTATTATATGAGGTTCATTATTTCGGAGGTAAGAATCAAGACTAAAATCTCCATCCAAAATCCATTTCTTCCCACTACGCCTTGTGTGTCTCATGGATTTGGAGCCTGACATCACGCCTGTGTGAAGTCGATACGCTATCACAAGGCAGCCATACCCGCCTGTGTCACCTCTGTCTTCTGGCAGCTTCTTGGCCTTTTGCTTATTATTCAAAGAGTTGTTGTGAGGACTGCAAGACTTGATGGGAGAAGAATCAGAGCCTGAAGGCGCATCATGAATGTTCTATTTGGATTGAAGAGTTTTGGTGAGTGTGGGTAAGAAAAACTCCTAAGCTTAAATATTTGTTAAGCTCATAACCATGTGTCCTTAAGACTGAAACTAGTCTATTGTGGATTCTAGTCCACATGAAGATTGGACTCTTTTGATGAACATTTTTTAGGAGGGAAACAGATGATATCAGGGGATAAATGCTAAGGACATTGGCAGAGGGGGAAGCCTCATGAGTTTTAAGTGTCTGAATATTTAGACAGACGCTGCATACTAAATGTGCACTTTCAGAAGTACCAGAGCCATGCCAAACTTTCGGTAATAAAATATGCAAGCTGGAATCGGGGCTGATGCGACCTGCATTTATTTCTGAATACATGTTTGATAGGCAGAACAGACAGAACACATGTGCTCATCCATTCTGAACTCATTAACAAAGCAGAAACATTAGTAAAATATGTCTTTTGCTGGTTTCTGGAATGGAAGAGGGAACAATTAAGCTGTAAGACACTCCAGGGTGGGTATTATGACCTAATAATGACATGCCCTGGTAGTTTTGACTGAGTGCCATTAGCTGCCAAGGCATATCATTGCTCGTCTGTAATGCGCACCCTGGAGTGTCTTATCAGGAGGATATAAATGCTAATTCCTAAAGAAATCCATTCAATAAAAAAGAGGCCATTGTTCTAAGAATGAAAATATGTCAAACTCTCCATGTTTAGTTTAGCTTTTGAAAGCAAACTGGGTCAAAATGTTTAAGCATTTAGCCAGAAAAAAAAAAAAAAAAAAAAAGGCAGTAAAACCAGAAAGAACCAGGGGCCAAGGAGGCAGGGAAGCAGGTTTGGATTCAACTCTGCCACTTCCAGAGTTCTCTGCCTCGGCTCATTGCTCCAACTCTCACAGCCTCAGAGTCCTGCGTTTCCAAGTAAGGCTGGTGTTGTGAGTTGCTTATTTTATTGTGTGGGGTTTTTTTTTTTTTTGGAGGAAAAAATGAGATAAGAATACTTTCGAAGTCCCTATAACAAACTATAAACTGCTTAATAAATGCATGGTAGGCCACAAGAGATGGCAAAATCTCAAGAGAGCTTGAAAAGCCAAATGATTAAGTAGATAATGGTTTTATTTTTAAGGAAGAGTTTGATGGGTGTAAAGACGTGGGATTGAGTTCTTTGTTCAAGAGGGCCTTTGCCAGTGGCACTCACTACCTGTGATCTGGTTAGTTCTAGTCTTTCTATTATTATTATTAGCTTTATTACTACTATTATTATATATTTATTATTATTTATTTACTTTATTATTATTACTATTATTATTAGCTTTCCTCTTGACAATGTACACTAAACAGTTCAAGACGATACAACCATTTCAAAGGTAAGAGTGTGGTCCAGAATTGCTGTGTCCCTCCAATCTGACTGTTACTGAGACCAAGATTTAATATTTCAGTCAAAATAAAACCTCTATTTCTGTGACTCAGTTTTTGTCTATGTATCTGAAGTTTTGTTTCATGATAAAGGCATTATCTCATTTGTTAATGCTGGGAGTATAATCCTGTCACTCTTAAAGGATCTTAATGAATATTTATCTGATGTGGATAGAAGTCAGAGAAAAACCTGCCCATACTTTGTAGTCTCCACGTTTCCTTGCCTGTGTGGGATGCGCGCATAGCATGAAGAGAGACTGCAATGTTTGTTTTGATCTCTACAACCTTGATAATGCCACTGATAGCAGCCAAATCAACAGCATTAACATTTATGAAGTATAGATGATAGCATCTAATGCATATGTGTGCATTACATCAGCACAATAAAGAAAAGATTATTATATGTCTGAATCCCTGATAAATACATGCCCAGTAACAAAACTAAATGGGCTATCCTTTGTTTGCAATTGGTGCTTCTGTGACATACATAAAGCAGATGTTATGTTAATGGAAAAGGAATCTTTCTTGATAGAGAACATGATTTTGCCAACTTGGAATAAAGAAGCAACATGATTTGCTTTTTGCTCTCCCCCAGATCCGCTGACTTTTCTTACATGTGAGCAAACATGCAATCCTACTTCTGTCCAACTATTTTGAAAATTCACAAACTAGGGAAGCAGCATGAGGCAAAGTGATTGGTTCAGTGTCAAATGTATCGGCAACATTAAAAACAAAACCAAAAAATTTCAAACAAAAATCACCAAACACCTAGCTCAGCACCACCTTCATGAAGCTTTTTTCCTTCGCCTACCTATATTACCCTGTTCGCAGAGCAAAGAGATAAAAGAAGGGCTGGCTGCTGCAGACAGCAGGACTGGGACTAGAAGGAAGGAAATGTCAAATGAAGAAACAGTGAAGTTTACGTGGGAGAATGCCTCGAGGAGAAGTGAGATGTGAGATGCCTGGGAAGAGGCCAATGACTTACAGGGAAAAGAGGCTGATTTTGTTTGCTTGTCTGCTTGCTGTTCTGGTGTGTTTTTTTTTTGTTTTGTTTTTGTTTTTTTTCTCTCTCTCTCTCTCTTGCACAAGCAGTTTAAACTGAGATACAGAAGGACTTAGTAAGGGGTATCAAGAAACAAAATGAAAGACCAGAAAACGGTGCTGGGACAAAATTAATGCATTTTTGAAAGTTTCTCTGTGAAATCATAGTGAGTCAATGTGACACAGAAAAATACAAAAACGAAGTAGCATGGTTCTTGCTTTCTAGGACTTTCGATGTATTAGAATGAGCTAAGGATCATAAAAATGTCTTCAACATAACTTAAGTTGGATTACTTAAGATCTAAGATCGGGCAGAAGATGAATAACTGGCTTTGGCGTTCCCTGGAGAGTAAGAAAGAGGGAGTCTTGGAATGGACCAGTTACGAGGAAGTCTTCAAGGAAGAGCTGGCTGTATATTAAGATGAAATTGGCTAAAACACAGCTGTCTTGGTAGAGCAGAAAACTAATACTTGAAAATGGACTTGCACAGTGGAAGAAGTAACAGGGAAGGTTCTGGTATCCAGGCTGAAATATTGGACGGAAATTTCTAAGACCGTGATGCAGGACTTCATTGGGCAGATCCCCATCACAGGAACAGGGGAGCTACCTACCAGCAGGCGATAGGTAAGCTTGATAGAAGGGGACACTGCTAGGAATCAGAAAAGCATTTCTAGATTGAGGTGGCATGGTGGTTAACTGTTTCTGTCAACGTCACTGGGCTGAGATGCCCAGAGAGCTGGGAAAACATTATTTCTGAGTATGCTTGAAGGTGTTTCTGGAAAAGATTGGTATTTTGATCAGAAGACTAAGTAAGGAAGGCCCACTTTGGCCAGTGTGGGTGCATCATGCAGCCCTCTGAGGACCTGAACAGAGCCAAATGGCATTGGGAGGATGATTTTTCTCTGTCTTCTGCTCTCAGACATCAGAGCTCCTGATTCTCAGGCCTTGGTACTGACTTCTTCCAGCCCATCTGCAGCCCCCAGTCCTCAGGCCTTCTTCCTTGGACTAGTGACTATGCTGATGTCCTTCCTGGCTCTCAAGCCTCCAGACCCACATGGAATTGCACAGGGAATTACACACTGGCGGTCTCGGATCTCCTCGACTTCTGCAACTGCATGACCCAACCCCTGTCATAAATCTCTTCTTGTATATCCCTCTATGTCTTATTGGCCCCGTTCCCCTGGAAATAGAGAACTAAAAAAGATGGGCTATGAAGCCAAAAAGAATTCTCCAATGGACACACGAAGCAGAAATTCAATTACTAGCACTGTGATGGATATGAACAAAAACAGATTTTTTTTAAACTAATTTTGATTTTGCTATGGTGTCCAGGCATGGGGAGGTTCTAGGATTTGTAATCTGATAGCTCAGTGGAGTGGGGCTCAAAGAGGAGTTGAAATTACCTGTTGAACACTCCTTCTTGGTCACTGAACCATACCTAAGATTTTAAAATTTGCTTTTCTAGGCCATATAAGAATATATCTATCAAAATGTCCTTCCATAAAATAATCATTTTGAAATGTAAGTGCCCAGCATGAGACCATAGCGGAAGTTCTGTTACTATAGCTAACATAAAAGTTTATAGCTCCAACAGCAGCAAGGTTGACTTTATCATGAACCTGTGTTAGGTGGGTCAGTTTAAATCTCTCTTACTCAGGTTGAAAAGGTGTTAACAACCCAGAAGCTGAGACTCCTGACAAAAAGTTTTGGTTGTAAGCCATTAGCAGATACCACCGAAGGTAAACAGCTCAACACTCAGGCAGAATCTTGGAAAACAAAGCACTGAGGTTAGGCCTTGCTTCAAGACGGTTAGAACTGATTTCCAAGTGAAATCTTTAACCAAAAAAAAAAAAAAAACAGGAAAATAAATGGAAGTCCAAATTTATGAACAAGCATCTCTATAAAGTACAAATTTCAGGTTTGAAGGCAATAGGAGGAAGCACAAAAAAAATACAGCAAGTTTCCACTATAGTTCTTGTGTTCTAAGCCAATATTAAACCAAAAGGAGAATATTTAACAATGATGCAAGGTTAATAATCATAATTTATAAGGAATTCATGTGGGATGATTAAAAACTTTTAAAGCCTCTAAGGCAAATATTTATTACAGCATAAATATACACTGAACCACAGTCTATGCACCATCACGAGGGCTGAGCTCTGCCGCAGGGTGGAAAGCAAGACTGGCATGGCACGTGAGCTTTTGAAATTTACAAATTTGGCCAACAGAGGCAGGTGGTTGGCCTAGCAGATCAGATGCTGGTTAGGACACCCCCACCTTGGGGCTGGCATTGTGGCACAGTGAGTTAAGCTGTCACTGGCATCCTGGTGCTGGCTACTCCACTTTCTCTCAAACCTCCTGCTAATGCACCTGGGAAGGCAGCAGATGATGTCCCAAGTACTTGGGCCCCTGCCACACATTTGGTAGCCTAAGATGGTGTTCCTTGTTCTTGGCTTCAGCCTGGCCCAGTAGGCCCAGTCTGGCTATTATAGGCATTTTTTGGGGGAGTGAATCAGAGGATGGATGATCTCTCTCTGTCTCTCTCTGCTCCTTTACAAAACATATCTGCATCCCAAACTGGAGTACCTGGGTTCAATTCCCAGCTCAGGCTCTTGATTCCAGTTTCTTTGCTAATGAGAACCCTGGCAGGTGGCAGGGGTGGCTCAAGTAGCTGTGTTTCAGCCATCCATGTGGGAGATTGTGATTGAGTTCTGGGCTCCTATCTTTTAGGTATTTGGGGAATGAACCAATGTATGGGAGTTTTTTCTCTCTCTCTCAAATAAATACATAAAAATTTAAAATATATTTTTAAAAATGAATTTACCATAAACTATATAAATTTACATATAATAAAATGCAATATTTAATATCCAAAATTATATTTTAAGAATATATTAAACATTAAAATTAAAATATTAATGATTTATAGTTTTGTTTTAAGATAACAAGTTTGTAGTAAAAATATGACACCTGTATATGACATTGAGTGGAAGTATAAATTGGTGGAATCTTTCTTGGAAACAGTTTGTCAATTTACATAAAAGAGTCATAAAAATGTTATATTTTGGCTCAGTAATTTCACTCCTGGAAAGTAATCCAAAGATTATAAACCCAAAGGAGAATGTTATAAACAGAGCTATTGATTGCAACACCATTTACAATAGCCAAAAGTTAAAAATAACCACAGTGGTCATCCATAGAAAAGTGTTTAGTTGAATTATGGCACATCTGCTGGATGGACAATTAAATAAATATTAAAAGTGGAAACTATGGGAGCCAGTGCTGTGGGGTACTAGGCTGAGTCTCCGCCTGCGGTGCCTGCATCTCATATGGGCACTGGGTGCTGTCGTGGATGCTCCTTTTCTTTTTTTTTCTTTTTTTTCTTTAATAAATGTGAATTTACAAAGTGCAACTTTAGCATTGTTGTGGGTTCTCCCCCAACCTCCCTCCCTCCCTCAGCCCTCCCATCCCACACTCCCTCTCCCGTCCCACTCTTCATCAAGTTTGATTTTCAATTATCTTTATATACAGATCAACTTAGTATATACTAAGCAAAGATTTCAACAGATTGCACCCACATACCCACACAAGACATAGAGTACTGTTCGACTAGTAGTGTTATCGTTAACTCTCATAGTAAAACACATTAAGGACAGAGCTCCTACGTGGGGAGCATGTGCCCAGTGACTCCCGTTGTTGATTTAACAATTGACACTCTTATTTATGACGTCAGTAAACACCCGAGGCTCTTGTCATGAGCTGTCTAGGCTATGGAAGCCCCCTGAGTTCACCAACTCTGAACTTGTTTAGTCAAGGCCATATCACAGTGGAGGTTCCTTCCTCCCTTCAGAGAAAGGTGCCTCCTTCTTTGATGGCCTGTTCTTTCTGCTGGGGTCTTATTCACCAAGATCTTTCATTCAGGTTGTTTTTGCCACAGTGTCTTGGCTTTCCATGCCTGTGAGACTCTCATGGGCCTTTTAGCCAGATCCGAATGCCCCAAGGTTTGATTCTGAGGCCAGAGTGCTGTTTAGGGGCCTTTGCCATTCTATGAGTCTGCTGTGTGTCCCACTTCCCCCGCAGGATCATTCTCTCCCTTTTAATTCTATCCTTCATTATTTGCAGACACTGGTCTTATTTGTGAAATCTCTTTGATACTTACCCTATCTTTTTGATCAAGTATGTACTTAAACTTATCACTTTACCAAGTGAGATGGCATTGGTACATGCCTCCTTGATAAGACTGAATTGGAATCCCCTGGCACATTTCTAGCTCTACCATTGGAGGTAAGTCCGAGTGGGATGCTCCTTTTCTGATCCAGCTCTCTGCTTATGGCCTGGGAAAGCAATGAAAGATGGCCCAAGTGCTTGGGCCTCTGCACCTGCATGGGCGACCCAGAGGAAGCTCCTTGCTCCTGGCTTCAGCTTGGCCCAGCTCCCGCCATTGTGGACATTTAGGGAGTGAACCAGCGGATGGAAGACCTTTTCCTCTGTCTCTCTCTCTCTCTGTAACTTCACCTCTCAAATAAATACAGTCTTCAGAAAAATTTTAAAAAATGCAAACTATGAAGATCATATAGTCAGATGGAAAGGTCTTATAATGAGAATGTAAAAATATATGTGAAATTGGCTTAATTTACAAAAATACATATGCACATGCAAAAGAAAAAAAGAGTACGTAAAAGTTAATATATATCCTGTGTTGAGAAAGTTAGATCATGTAGTTTGCCCTTTTCTATTATTCCTTCAATAAATGAAAATGGAGTTCAGTCCAACGGGCTGCATGAACGAGGAGGAGAAATCAGATAGAAGTAGCACAGATGCATTTGCATGTGCTAAACAGTTCTAATTTGGCTCAATCAGAGCATATGACCAGAAGAATACAATGAAATAATTTTAGAAAAAAAATTTTCTGAAAAAAAAATAGAGTAAAATCATGATGCTAAATGGAATCGGATTTCCAGGTTTTCCAATTCTAGCTAAGGAATTGAATGCCAGGACGGAGACAATTAATCACATGTATGATGTTGTGAAAGTAAATAACGGGAACAAAACTGTGAACCTGAAAGGTTAATGTGCGCAGCATTGCAGAATGAACTGAGAAGGAATAAACAGGAGGCCGCAAGGCTGGACAAAAGGGCAGAGCAATGATTCAGATGATCGCGACGCGGAGTGGACATGGGCGGTGCATGACTGAGATAAATGGGAGATGAGACATAAAGGGTTTGATGCCCCAGGTCTTTTGAAGCTGACTGCATCCGAGTGCTGGTGGCACGAGTGGAGACAGAAAGGGGAGCGAACACGCCCTCACCAGTTTCTAGGACAGTGTTGGAATACATGAGTGAGATACGTTTTAGCCAGAGAACTGCGGCATTTAAAATGGACCACGCAAAGGGAGCCAGAACCCAAGCCGCTGGGCCTTTGATTTGCCTCTCCACAGGTGTCTCTGACTCACGGCAGGTAACTTTCCAATTAGGGCGTAGCTCTCGTTCAGAAGTGTGCAGTGGCGATGCTGCAGCTTGATGACCCGCGCTCCACGGGGCTCCCACTGCCTGCTGGACCCTGACGACCGGCAACTCTCCCCTTTCTTTCTTCGACAACCACGGTGTGGCCCATGCCTTACTCCGACCTCAGCTAAGTGCTGCACTTGCCAGACGGAACTTCCAGAGAGTGGATCTCCCAGAAGCCCTGAGTCAGGGTCTTGGAGGACGAGGTCTGGCCCGTGACTCGACTCGTGGGAGAAGCATCTAGCATGGCCTCTTCCCGTTTCACAGAGAAGGAAATCAAGGCCAGGGGATCACTGGCCAAACCCGGGCTTCCTGACTCTTAATTCAGGGCTCTTTCCACAATGCCGCCAAACACCCTGCACACCCCTGCTGCTGGAAGCTGCAACGCACAAAGGGCATGTGGGAGGGACTTCCTTTTCTTTTTCCTTTAATAACAACAAACCCACTGCACAGTCACTCATAAAATGTTAATTACTCTCCCCTCCCAACAACATCCTGATTTTCAGTTTAAACTAATAGCTTGAAACATTAGGCATTTCAGCAATAAAAGGTATTTCCTTTTCCACACATATCTTCAATTTTTTATTTCTTATAAATATTCAATTTCCATTGCTGATGTAGTTTACTAACTTAATTGAAAGTTGAATATGTTCCCCGGAAATGTCACTTGAGTGGTCCTGCTGGGCTGAAATGCAAAGCCTCAGTGCTGAGTTGTGAACCCTTCCTCTGCACAGGCTCCAACAGCTGTTTGCTTTCTCCTGGGCATTTGCGAATAACCGCAGTTTGAAGAGGATTCAGAAAAGACTCCTCTTTGAAAATGAGTAGACGCTTTCCTTAAGGTAGGATTCATACTTGTTAAATATAAAGAAATTAACTCTGATGAGATGATTACCTATAATTCATATTTCATTGGTAACCCAGCATGGTACACTCTTTCATCAAATAAAGCTACAGCCTGTGGATAGATGAAAAACACAACATAAGCACGGTACCTTCCTGGTTGATTACATGAAGACTTGATCACCAGAATATCTGAGAAACGTTTTGTTCAAAGACGGTTTGCTTCATCCCTGAGAACCTCCAGTGGGAACCAGGGAGACACAAGTGCCACCACCTCTGGTGACAACAACAGAATTTTGTCTTCCCAGGTGGGTGCCCAAACGATTAGGCAATGGCCATTTTGGGGATAGGAAAGTCACCTTAGATCTTTCAACACAGACGTGAAAGAGACTCATAAAATGTAGGTGCAGACTCTCAGGGGCCTGCAATGAACATGGGGAGAACAGACTTCACCGCCTGTCTCAGGAAAATCTACTGAGAGAACACCTTAGAGCTCTCTGAAACTCCACATGGTGCAAAGTGCCAAGCTCAGCTTGTAACACATCAGGTGGCCTCGGAATGCACCGGAGAGGTTAACAGAGGGTTGGAAGTGAACAGAAGATCAACACTGCCCAGAAAATATTGGCCTAAGGTGGCTGCACACCTCCCAGTCTTTCCTTTGCCGTGGACACAGATCTTCTGAAGGTTCAGTGTCCCTCAGTCCCCTGGACATGGCCAAACACCCGACAGGAGCTGTTAGCACTGTTGCTGCCACCCCAGAGTCACAGCCGGATATGAAGGAAGCGGAGTCAGAGAGCAGATGAGACGGCTCCGTGGCCTTCTCCTAGGGCGGCAGCACCATGCAGGTCCCCTCTTCTAACACCAGGGCTGCAGAATTCCAGGGAGGAACTAGACAAGGCAGCAGTCAGTGCTGGAAGCCAGGTGGGTCCTGTTGAGGTGGCTGCACCTTGCAGCTGTACATGTGCGGGGACACCAGTGGGTTTCGGTTTGGGCTTTCGAGTGGCAGGATAATGTCACAAATTTGTACTTAGCAACCTCTGCACGAGGTTCTGCTATGGCAAAGGTTTCCTGAAGCAGCCCAGGTTGCTCTGCTGAGTGGCCATGGTTGACATCCTCAGCGAGTAGGTCTGGCTTCCTGATTTCCGGGGTTTTTATTCAATATTGTATAATTTCTTTTTCCTATGGAATGCTGCTTGGTATTCAGATTTTCATTCTCAGTTCTGAGATCCAGAAAGCTGTAATGTGGCAGGTGGGTGGCAAGGAGGACGCGTCGTCTGCTCAGGTGATTCACTGCTCTTATGTACTCCCAGGGTAATCTACAGTCACAATCAGACTTCTGTGCCTTCACGGTGTCTCCAGCACCCTGTTCCCTCAAGCAGTTGCTGTGGCAACATTTAATTGCCACCTTATTCTAAGGAAGACAACTGTGCCATGAAAGATAAGTTTCAACTGTAGGTGTGCAGACGACTGGCACCTGGGTGACAAATATATATATATACACACACATATATATATAGAAGAGACAGGAAAAGAGACAGAGACAGACAGACACAGACCCTATTCACTGGTTCACTTACGAAAGTGTGCAAAGCCCTGGGCTGGACCCGGCCAAAGACAGGAACAAGGAACACAATCCAGGTCTCCCACATGGATGGCAGGGACCCAAGTACTTGAGCCGTCACCCGCTGTCTTCCAAGGTCAGCACTGGCGGGAGATTGGGCTCAGGAGATATTCCAAGGCAGAACATGGGCATTTGAACCTCTGGCCTAAATGCCTGCCCCCCAATTCTATTACTGAGGAATTAAGACTGCTTGCCATTAGATAAACACACGCTCGGCGCCATCAGAGATACTCAGGTAAGGAGGAGGATGAATGACGCAGCTGTAATGAACTCAACCGCTGTCCAAGCACGTGGTGTCCGTGTTTCCAGTGTCCAGCTGCTCCCTGCTGCAGAAACTGAGGCCCAAGGGTTTTTGGAGTCAATTATGTAGTTTAATCGTGGTTAATAATTACTGCTCATTTATCATTCCATAGCCTATGGTTCTGTCTTTTCTGAAAGCTGCTCTTGCCGAGTGCTAATTTCTCTGTCCTCAGTTCCAGGTACTAAGCACCCAGCACTTAGTAACAGTGAGGAGGCAACAGGAATGAAAGGCAGATGCAAAATAAGGCTGAAGCCAGAGCTTCTGGAAGAGTGGCCTGCAGGTCAGGGAAGCCTCTGCGCCGAGTGTCTGGGCAGGGCTGATGGTCGCGCCTCGCCGTCAGGGATGCCAACGCGACAGCTGGGTTGAGCAAATGCCCCCTTGACCTGCACGGAGCCAGCCGTTCCCCCTACCCAGAGTAATTTATTTCCCTAAAACGAATCTCCCCAAGTTGATGTTCTTAGTCATAACTAGCAGCCAGGGACATGGAGGCTTAAAGCAGGTGAAGCCACCACTTGGGATACCTGCGTCCCGTATCAGAGATGCCAGTTCACATCCTGGCTGCTCAGCTTCCAATCCAGCTCCCTGCTAACGCACCTGGGGAGCAGCAGAGGACGACTCAAGCATGTGAGTCCCTGCCTCGCACTAGGGAGACCCAGATGGTTTCCGTCCACTTGGGGAGTGAACCAGCAGATGGAGATCTCTCTCTTCCTCCCCTTCTCTTCTTTCTCTTCCTTCTCCTCCTTCTCCCCTTCCCCCTTCTCCTCCTCCCCCTCTTCCTCCTCCTCCCCCCTTCCCCCTCTTCCTCCTCCCTCTTTTCCTCCTCCTCCTTCTTCTCTCCCTCTGTGTGAGTCATTCTGTGTTTGAAATAAACTTAAAAAAAAACCTTAGCTATAATGTAGTTTGAGTATGAAAAAGATTTTAAATGTTATTTATAAGTCTAAAATGTTTCAAATATACAGGAAACAAAGCAATACACAGAAAAATCAGACATCTATGCAGCTACCACATTGTGTACTATCATATTTCCTTCAAACTGATTTTTTTAAAGAAGGTATCTTATGTAGCTAACACACTACCAATTGTTTTTCATTAATTCTCAGAGGGTACTAGTATTTTAAAATTGGAAATATATCATTTTTCATGTCACTTTACTTTCTGTATACAATATGTTCATGTAGGGTGTAGCACTATTATGTCTGAAAAATAGTGTCATATTCTACATTTTCGTTACAACTTGATTTTCACTCAATATTCCCAGTATTTAGCCATGTTTATATATGTAGCTAGAATTTATTTACCTTAATTGTGTATTTGATTTCATGAATAGACCAAAGCTTATTCACTTAATTCTCTGCTTTTTCACAACTTCAAACAATGCTATAATGAAAACTTTGTAGATTTCATTTATTTACATTCATATCTAAATTTTTTCCAGGGCATGGTTTCTTTAAATATACACACACATATATATATACTTTAGAGGAGTCATCATTTCACTTATATTCTTTTTCTCTCTACTTTTTAAAAAATATGTATGTATGGATATATGTATGCATGCATGCATGTATATATATATATATGTGTGTGTGTGTGAAAGTCAGAGTTAGAGAGAGAGGGGTCCTCTATCTGCTGGCTCACTCCCCACATGGCCACACTGACCAGAGCTGAGCCAGGACAAGCCAGGAGTCAGGGGCCTCTTCCAGATCTCCCACATGGGTACAGGGGCCAAAGCAGCTGGGCCATCTTCCACTATTCCTCAGGTGCATTAGAGAGAGCTGGATTGGAAGTGGAGCAGCTGGGTCTCGAACTGGTGCCCACAGGGGATGCTGGCACCACAGGGGGCAGCTTTACCTGCTCTACCACAACATTGGCCCCTTCTCTCGGCTTGTAAAGTTATCTTTCAATTTTTAACCAGTCTACATGAATTAACACAATTTAACTTAATATGTTGACCATCCTTATAAATAATAAAAAATAGCTCAGGGATAGGAGTTTGGCACAGTGGGCAAGACACCATTGGAATGCCCACATGCCATACTGGAGTGCCTGGTTTGAGCCTCGGCTCTTCCCCTTCTAATCCAGCTTCCTGCTGATGCACACACGGGGAGGTAGCTAGTGATGGCTCAAATACTTGGATTCTTGCCACCCATGTGAGAGACTGACACTGAGTTCTAGACTCCTGGATTTGGCCTGGCCCAGCCTGGGTTGTTTCAGGTGTTTGAGGAATCAACCAAGGGATGAAAGCTTCCTCTGGCTCTGCCATTCAAATAATGTGAAAATAATTTTTAACTGTTCCTTAAGATTTTATTTATTTGAAAGTCAGAGTTATAGACACATTGGAAAAGATAGACAGACAGCAGATCTTCCATCCTCTGGTTCATTCCCCAAATGGCCACAATGGTCAGGGCTGGGCAAACCAAAGGCAGGAGCCTGGAACTCTTTCCAGGTCTCCCACATGAATGGCAGGGTCCCAAGCACTTGGGTCATCTTCTGTTGCTTTCCCGGGTGCATTAGCAGGGAGCTGGACTGGAAGGAGCAGCCAAGACTCAAACCAGTGCCCATATGGGATGCTGGGGTTGTAAGTGGCCACTTCATCCTCTGCACCACAACACCAGGCCCTTAAAAACTTTTGAAAGCTTTAATTCTGAGTATCTTTCTCCCTTTTTAAATGTTACTATCTTGTATTTTAGTTCTACCCTGCTTTTCAATTCCACAAAAAGTAATCAACATTATTAACATTGTTTTAGTCAACAAGTATTTTTTATAATTCCCCACATGCATACCAATTTTCTCGGCTGAATCACTTTTTTCTGGAATATTAACATTTGATACTTTTTTTTAACCATTGTTAAAGAACTTTAGGAAGTACAATTACTTTTTGCCTGAAGAATTTTTTAAGATTTATTTACTTATCTGAAAAGCTGGGTGAGAAAAGAGAGAGGGGAAGAGAGGGAAGGAGGGGGAGAAGATGGGGGGGGGAGAGAGTGAGGGAGGGATGGAGGGAGGGAGGGAAGAAGAGAGAGAGGGGAGGAGGGAGAGAGTCAGTCTATCTGCTGAATTCACTCCATGAATGCCCACAGCAGCCAGATTTGGGGCACACTAACGCCAGGAGCCCAGCACTCTACTGGAGCTTCCACATGGATGTCGGGAACCCAGCTACCCAGACCATCATCCACATCCTGTCAGCTGCATTAGCAGGGAGCTAGATCAGAAGCCCAGAGTGTCCGGAATGCAAACCAGCACTGTGATACAGGATGTGGCCATTCCCAGAGTGGCCAACCTGCTGCACCCAGCCTCCTGCCCCATGATAATTTCACTGAACAGAAAATCTGGTTTCTCTCAAAGCTTTGAATAAGTGATTTCATTATTTTTTTCATTTATTTATGTTTTCTGTTGCCAAGTCTATTCCATCTAGCTTTTTTTTTCAGTCCATTGGCAATAAAATGTTTTATCTCTGCTTATTTAAAATATTTTTTCTTTCACTCTTTTGAGATTTTTTTCGGCTTGTTAAGAACTCACTATTTCTGGTAATTTTTAGAATTGTATCTTGAATATCACTCCTCCCACATTTTCACTATTGCCTCATGACAAACTTGTTAGATAGATTTTCGCCTTTTTATTCTATCAGATGTCTTAACTCCTCTCCAATATTTTCTCTATTTTCCCTTGTGTTCTGTGTTCTGGAAAATTCCCTCACTTTTATCTTCTGGTACATGAATTCCTTCTTCAGCTGTGCCCAACCTGTTTAATCTATTTACTGAGTTGTCAGTTCTTTATATTTCACTCGTGGAAGTTTAAGTAGAAATGACTTCTCTGCCAGGCAGTGTGGCAACAAATAGTGAAAAACTAAATTTTCTATCTTTCTAAATTATAAAAATACTCTTAAATTAGTCTAAAGAACCTAGCAGACAATTTACTCATTGTTGTGTTGTGATAACAGTATTTGTCCCCATGCCCTTACTGTACAATATGTCAAACTATCAGCAAGGGAATAGATATATAAGATGAAGTATCAATCAGAAAATAATGTTAATGCCAATGTATTATGGGAAATATAATGTATTTTCCTAAGTCGGATAATGTATGTTATAAGGGAATATGCATAATCTGAATAGGTTTCTGTGAAAGAAAAACAATATATTAGAAAGGGAAAAATGCTTTTGGAATACAAACCAACCTGCTAACTCATCATTTCTGATTGATGGTTTAGATTGATATTTTAATTTTATTTTTTACATAATTATTTGTTCTAACTTTTCTACGGTGCCTAAAATTCTTTTTATAAGAAAGCAAACCTGTTTTTGTAATATTTATCTTTGTTGCATAGAAAAGCTTTAAGCAAAGGAGAAATCAAGCCCATTGGGAATTAAAGATGCTAACGTAATAATTAAGATGTTATGTGAGGCTGGCTAATCCTCCGCCTGCGGTGCCGGCACACTGGGTTCTAGTCCCGGCCCGGGTGCCGGATTCTGTCCCGGTTGCCCCTCTTCCAGGCAAGCTTTCTGCTGTGGCCAGGGAGTTCAGTGGAGGATGTCCCAAGTGCTTGGGCCCTGCACCCCATGGGAGACCAGGATAAGCACCTGGCTCCTGCCTTCGGATCAGCGCAGTGTGCCAGCCGCAGTGTGCCAGCCGTGGCAGCCATTGGAGGGTGAACCAACAGAAAAAGGAAGACCTTTCTCTCTGTCTCTCTCTCTCACTGTCCACTCTGCCTGTCAAAAAAAAAAATTTTTTTTTAAAAAAAGATGTTATGTGATACGATTTCAGTGCAGGCAGAGGTCGCCAAATTGAAATGATGAAGATAAGATTTGTTGTGAAGACAGATCCAGGAGCAGAGGAACAGATCAAGACATTGCTACGCCTGCTGACTGGGAGAACAGTGACGCTGGAGGCTGAGAACTACTGAATTCTCTCTCCATTGTAGAGGGTCAGACTATATGTTACCCCTTAGTGGCTACTGTCCTGGAAACTCTCGTTTCAAAGAGCTAGCTGGCCTCTCTTCTGTGATATCACCCTTTGGTTGCTAATAAGAAAAAAAAATAAACAGAAAATTATTCATTCATGAATTCAACGAAATTGTATTGAACAGCGGCTATAGGACACCAGGTCCTAGGGATGCAGCTTTGAACAAATATTGTGAGATCTGCAAATAAGACTTGCTGGCTGTTCAGTGCAGTGGTTAAGAATGCCTCTTGGGACTTCCACATTTCAGATTAGAATGCCTGGGTTAGAGTCCTGGCCAGGCTCCCAATTTTAGCTTTCTCTTATTGTGCACACTGGGAGGCAGCAGGTGCTGGTTCAAGTACTTGAGTCCCTGCCACCCATCTCGGAGATCTGGATCAAGTTCCTGGCTCCTGGCTTCAGTCTGGCCCATCCTTGGTTGCTGCAGGCATCTGGGGAGTGAACCAGCAGACAGAAGCTCATCCTCTAACTTCTTCTGTCTCTCTTCCTTTCAAATAAATAAAAATGGATTAAATTTTTAAAAGGATCACTAATAAAATTGCAACCAGTCCCACGATTGTTCGATTCAGTGATCCCACCGTGGAATACATTTCTGACGTCAGGTATGATCAGCCAGTAGCTGCAGCCTGAAGCCTGATGGCATGACGGCACTCTGGCTCCGTGGGAAATGAGTCCGCGCTCGGCTGGTGATGCCTGGTAAGGCCTCTGGAGGCAGAAGCGTCATGGAAGTGTGCTGACCATGCTGTGGCCATCCCATTGCCTCCAGGCAAACCAGCCCTGACTACTTCTGTTAATGCATTACACTTCTAAAAACACCGCCTATGAAAAATCTCCTATTCACAGAGTACCCATCTTCAAGAGGATGCAGGCAAAACGCAAGCTGACTGGGAAGGCTATGCCTGTCCTTTATGTTCTGATGGGATTTAAGGACCGAAAGCTCTTAGGAGCTATTTTGCTTAGTTAGCATTATGTCTATTTCTCTGTGACAAGGAAGGATAATGGGTAAGAATCTATGCATCATATAAATGTTCATCCAGCCCATCAGATTGTTTTATTTAGTCATTGATAGTGGAGGCTTTGATACAAAGAACTTGGCTGTGACCTCAGATCATTCTTAGTTGGTCTCCAGCCTCCCGGGCTTGACCTGGTTCTAAGAGGAATGCCCTCACAATGAGAGGCTTCCCGGCCCCCTTCCGTGGCGTGGGTTGCTGTTGATTGAAGGCGCCTCTGGGCTGAGGCTCTCAGATGAAAGAGCTATGCTCTGTGTGGAAGCACATGGCATCTGCCGGTGCACGCGTGTGTGTAGCTGAGACGCGTTCTGCGATTTCTCTAGGAAACGCTCAGAAAAGATAAAACCGTTGTCTTGCTCTTGTACCCCCATTTCATCGGGAAGAAGGAATCTGCCTCTCCCTGCACTAGCTTTGCAACTTCGCATGAATCTGTAATTATTTCTCAAAAAAGAGTAATAAGTAAATTCTTTCAAAAGACGCTCATATTAGACTTTCCCCAGTCATGTCCATCTTTTATATGTGATCAAATAATAGTCCTTTAGACGCATGAACAGAAGAAAAGTAAAGTGCTCTCAATACAGGAAAGCCAGGGGCTGGTGTTACAGCCCAGCATCGCAAGCCGCAGTTTGCAATGCTAGTGTCTCGTGTCTCACATCGGAGACGCGGCTGCTCTGCTTCCAATCCAGTTTCCTACATGGAGAGTAAATCTGCGGAGATTCTCTCTGTCTCTCTGTCTCTCTCTCTATTCTCTCTCTGTCTGTCTTTCCTCTCTCTCTCTCATTCTGCCTTTCAAATAAACAATGCTCTTTCACAAAACTGGAAACACTTTCACTTTGCAGTGCCCGAGTGCAGAGCCCCTCCCAGGGCATGAGTGGGAATGCATCCCCGGCTGCGATCCACGCTGCAGAAATCAAACACTTCAAGGAAGGAGAAGGTGAGATGTTTCGGGGAGTCCTGGTTGCAATTGCAGGGCCTGACAATAACACTGCCTCGAACGTGGATGGAGGTGGGAAACTTTCTTCTGCCAAGGGCCATGTGGATGCTGACAGCAGCATTCATGGGCCGCATAGAACGATGACTTACCGCTTAGCCGGCTATGGATTTATTGAATTTCCAGTTCTGCCTGCAGTGGCCTTGGCAGGACCAGGCTGGATGGTTTCACGGGCTTCACACGGCCTGCAGGCCAGATGTCCCCTGCCCCTGATGATGGAAAGTACTAAAAATATATCGTTTTTTATTGTTTTCTAATTTGAAGAACTTACGGAAGCCTTTACCAGCCGAGCAACTTAGAAAGCCTTTTGTTTCTCCCCATTTCAACAGGTGTCCTATAAATCCCTGGAAGGCAAAGGAAGTCCTCCTGTGCCTTCAAATGTGTGCATTGGCTTTAATTTTCAGACTTCAGCACTTTTTGTGCTGATTAGGACAACAAGGCATGGTCTTCAACTCGTCTCTTTTTGAAGGCACAGAAATCAGATGTTTTCATGAGAGACATTTACTTCTTCCACCCTCTTCTGCACCATTATATTATATGCTATTTTTAAAACATTGCCATGACTTGTTAAACTTTTCTCGTAGATATATATTGTATATGCGATGATATATAGTTTATAAAATATAGGTATAGAAATACACATTTTAACATATCCTGCCCTCCATTAATCCCTGTTACAAATGGTTGCATTTACTGAGAACTTACTCTTGCCAGGGTCCATTCCTAACCACTTTGAGAAAGTTTATTTCATTTTATCTCCACAACCACTCTCACAGGAAGTAATGATCTTGTCTCCACTGCACCTTGATTTTTAAAAATAAATTGATTTAATTATTTGAAAGCAGAGTTACAGGGAGGGAGGGAGAGAGAGAGGGAATAGACAAAGAGATCTTCCATCTGCTAATTGACTCCCAAAAAGCCCATAACAGCCAAGATGGAGCCAAGCCAAAGCCACGAGCCAGGAGCTCCGTCCAGGTTTTCCACATGGATGTTAGGGGCCCAAGCATTTGAGCCACCTTCCTCTACTTTCCCCGGGGCATCAGCAGGAGGCTGGATTGGAAGTGGAGCAGCCAGGGCTCGACCCAGTACCCATATGAGATGCTGCCATGCAGGTGGCAGCTTAGCCCACTCTGCCACAGTGTCGGCCCCTGTACCTTTTTTTGAAAACTCATCTTTCAAATTTCCAAACCTCGGTATTTTCTTATGTTATTTGAGAGGCAGAGAGACAGAGAGATAGAGTCAGAGACAGACAGGGAGCTTCCATCTGCTGGTTCCTTCCCCAAATGCTCATGAGCCAAGAACTCCACTCAGCTCCCCCAGGAGAGTGGCAGGTGTCCAAACACTTGAGCCATCACCTGTGGCCTTCCAGGCTGCCCGTTAGCAGAAAGCTGGAATCAGGAGTGGAGCTGGGACCGAAACCCAGGCACTCTGTTAGGGACTTGGGTGTGGCAAGCAGCGTCTTAACCCCCGCAGCAAAGGCCCAGGCCTCCATCATAGTTTTATTGCAGGGGGTGGGGGTGGGGGGGTTAAGAGGTTAAGTAGCTTCCCAAGGCCCTTTAGTTAGTAACAGAGTAGTGCAGCCCTTCTCACATAATTGCTCTACTGTACTTCCTACTTGACAGGTGTTGCATGAAATTTATACAGAACTCTCACATGTCACGTGTGGGTGTTCCAGCTCCACAGGAGTGTCGTCAGGGTTACACAGAAGCAGACCTGTGGTGATCGGATTTGCCCGATAAAAGCATTCCACAGGGGATTTGCACACTCCACATTCTCGGTCCTTTAAGTTATAGCTGAAAGACCAGATGCATCAGAATTGAATATATACCATTTCTGGAGAACATATTTGGAAAATATTCATTTTTTCCCAATCTTTTTTTGTGTGGTTCTCAAAATTATTTTTATTATTATTATTATTATTATTTTTTTTGACAGGCAGAGTGGACAGTGAGAGAGACAGAGAGAAAGGTCTTCCTTTGCCGTTGGTTCACCCTCCAATGGCCGCCACGGCTGGCGCGCTGCGGCCGGCACACCGCGCTGATCTGAAGGCAGGAGCCAGGTGCTTCTCCTGGTCTCCCATGCGGTGCAGGGCCCAAGCACTTGGGCCATCCTCCACTGCACTCCCTGGCCACAGCAGAGAGCTGGCCTGGAAGAGGGGCAACCGGGACAGAATCCGGCGCCCTGACCGAGACTAGAACCCCGTGTGCCAGCGCCGCAAGGCGGAGGATTAGCCTAGTGAGCCGCAGCGCTGGCCTGTTCTCAAAATTAAAAGCTAATATGCTGTAATGTAGCATGCCCTGTGTTAAGAACAGAGTCCGGTGTGGCACAGAATTAAGAGTTTCCAAACTGGGCATCACCTTTCACCTCCAAGCCTGAAGCTGGGTCCCAGAACCCTCTCACTTCCTGTCTGCCCTTCCTTCCAACCCAAATCCACCATGTCCCAACCCCGCTTCCTACTGCTGCCTCTGCTTCAGCTGGGCCCTTCCCACTGACCTCTGACCTGTCTTGGGAACCCTCACAGCCCCAGAAAGTCCCATTACCTTTGGTCTCTCTCAACTGTTACAGGTTCACCCTGAGCAGAGTGACTTCCCGAGAGAGGTTAGACTCCCCCTGGATGCCTGCGAAGCTGACGAGGCAGAGGTTGAAGGTCAGTGAAGAAATAAAAAGCCTGATGCTTCCAGATGCTGATTTCAATCTCTCCCTTCACTGATTCTGCAAACATTTGTTTGAGAGATCGCGTTTCACTTCTTATGACATTTCTAGTACTTTCTAGGGTTATTATTCTAGCAGCACTTGAGATCAGTGGGGAGGGGAGCTCCTGAGGGCTGATTAGGTCATGGTGGCAGAGCCGTTCTGAATGGGATTCGGGAGCCCTCCTCAATGGGTTCTGCACCCTTAGAAGCGATCCTGCAAAGCCAACTCACCCCCTCTGCCAGGTGGGGTGTCACAGTGCATGGCCATCCATGGACAGAGACAAGGCTCTCACCGCACACCCATCTGCTGGTACCGTGCTTGGCCTTGTTTCTGGTACCATGAGGAATTGATTTCTGTTATTTATAAGCCACCCAGCCTTGGTATTTTGTGACAGCCGCTGGGACAGACTCAGTGAACATGGTAGATGGTGAAACCACACCAGATTGAGGAAACCTCGCATCACGTTCTTTGTTAGCTCCTGACCCCTGTGTGTTTCTCTTCCTGGGAATGAAGACCCTAATATAACTGAGTGGGGCTGGTTTGGCCTTGCTGGGAGGAGGCTGTGTGAGTCCTACCATCAGGACAGGGTGCCAGGAGGTGTACAGGCAAAGCCTGTTACCAAGTTTGTAAAATTCAGCGACTACAAGAACCCCAAAGTCTCCCTAATGCACCTCAGCCTTGTTCATTGCAAACCTGCAGGAGTGCATGTTAGCTTGCATTTATTAAAGTGGTACTTCTTGTCTACCAGAAAAAATAAAAGGGCATACAAATAGGCATAACTAGGACGAGTTACTCAGTGAAAACTGCTTTTCATGGTTAATTCCCATTAATTGTAAATGGGAGAAAAGGCCTAAACACGACTTCCCATGGGGCTGTGCATCCCTGTTCCGCGTGACACATAGAACCTGATTGAGAATTGACTGTCCATTACCAAGCCTCTTATAAACCTAGGAACAAATTGAGTTCTCGATGTTTCTTCCAAAAAAAAATCTATTGAAATAATGTTACAAGTGACACTAACTTTGGGTATTAATGCATAAATCTTGATTAGTTCATTATGTAGGCAAAGGACCATCCAACTCAGCCAATTTAAATATTTTGTAATGGAGTATCCCAACTGGGACTGAAGCTTATAATTTTGTTTTGTTCTTTTGTCCTCTCATTCTCTCATTCAAAAAGCACTCAACATTTGTCAGGTGAAACTGACATAGGCTCTATTTAAGGCAGCTATGGAGTAAACAATGAAAACAGTGTAGGTTAGGAAATTGTGGCACAGAGAAGTTAGTTTTCCAGAGACACACAGCTAGTAGCCTATTATTAGGATTCAAACCCAAACAAGCAGATTCTAGAATCCATGTTCTTAATCACAACAAATCTATGCTGCCTCTACTCAACATATACTTCACGGCACCATTTGCTCCATGTTAATTTGTTTCCACACCACCTAAAACATTTTCAAGTCTTTTTATTAAACCATCTCTGCAGAATCCATCCACCAATACAGGACCAGTAACCAAAGCTGACACTTTCATTATCTCCCTCTACATGGTATGATTGTTAAGCAGTTGATAAGGTCAGGAGAGAATCGGTGTCTGACTGAGTATAGGCGTCTGAAGGAAGCTGCACAAGACAGTGGATGACAGCTCAGGAGGCAGCCGACGGAACGGGAAGAACGAATAAAACATCCTTCTCCAAGGAAGTGAGGTAGAGCAGGAGTCTCCCGGCAAAGGGCCCATCTTGATCACATGTCTGACACTCTTGGACTCAACATCTGGCTTCATGAAGAAAGGAACTAGCCTCTCTGGGAGCCATGGGGACAACCGGAACCTGCATCAAAGCTCGGCCGGGAGAGTACCAACAGAGCGCGGCAAGCCAAGCTTATTCGTGAGGGTCCACAGATGTGCACCTGCTAAACTCGTGAGAGGTCAAATCCCTTCTTTCTCCTCAATCCAGCCACCCGGCCACTCTGTCATAGACGACTACATCAGTCTAGACCTGCTTGTAATAATGCCAGTGACCTTGCTTCTGTCGCTATCCTCAACTTGATTCTTGGCTGATTTGTTACACAGACTTTTCAGTTAGAAATGATTAGCCAATAAGGATTTGGGCTCCTTCTCCCTTGCTTGACGACAGAAGGAGCCGTATCTCATCTCCTTGGTAGAAGACGTCTAAGTAGGATTTCTTTAAAAGTGACTTGCATTAGGAAGATGACTTCCCCCAGTCCTCACGGGTCCTCACGCCAAGTCACGGGGACTGCAGACGTGACAGATGGTGCTGTCCGTCTCACCGGGACTGGCCTGGTCTCCTGCCCTGCCCATCTGTGAGCTATCGTCTCTGTTGTATAAGCTCCTTTTCGGAACTAGCAACGTTCTCTGTTAGGATCATCACTAGGACCAGCGATCCCCATCATGCTTCAGCAGTCCTGTTTTGAGGAATTTCCACGATTCCAATTGGTAAACCTGAAAACCTCAAAGAACGATGCCTTCCATTCTACCATCCAGAGCAAATCAGCCAGGAGGAGCGCGAGCAGTAAATTAAACAGGAAATGCGGCATTAAAGGGAACCTGACCTTCTCCTCAGAAAATGAGAGGCAGGCAGGAGAGTAATTTTTAAACAAGAGGAACTGTAAGACCCACAGATGAGTAAGACAGAAGGAAGACTTCGTCATTCCAATTAGCAGAGCAGTAATCTAGGTAGCTCCAGGGGCTGCATCCTGTTCACTGTTAACATCACTATAGAACAGTGTCTCACACAACTAGAAGCTAGAATGGCTCTTGGCAACTTGACAAAAAAAGGCCATTTTTGCCATCGAAACTCAAACACCCCCTGACTTTGCCCTACCCCAATCTCACCCTTCCCTGTCACCCTCTTCCCAACTCTTTTCCTTCCCAAGACTGTTTTTAATACTGTAGCCCTTAGGGTGTGTATGGACCATGTGTAATACCTTCACCCACGTATGTCTCCAAGTTGTTGGGGTTATACAAAGTTTAGGTCAAAGGAAGAATCCCCTAACATTTTAAAAAGCTTAATATGAGGCAGTCTTTAATTGAAGTACTTACATGCAACAGTTCATTAAGTCTTGCCAATAAACTCTTGTTGTCGGTGCAACTGACGACCCCATATGGGAGGTCTTCAAAAAAATCCATGAAAATGCATGTCATGAAAGCCTGTGCATGGGTTTCCAAATTTTTGGCACCAACAAAAACTTGTCTTTAGGTTTTCCTTTTTCCAAGAGCTTTTTAAAAAATTTATTTATTTATTTGAATGTCAAAGTTAGAGAGAGAGAGAGAGAGAGAGAGAGAGGTATTCCATGCACTGGTTCACTCCCCAGATGACTGCCATGGCTGGGGCTGGGCCAGCTGAAGTTAGGAGCTCAGAGCTTCTTCCAGGTCTCCCATGTGGGTGCAGAGTCCCAAGCATTGGCCCATCTTCTGTTGCTCCCCCAGGCTTATTAGTTGGAAGCTGGATTGGAAGTGGAGCCGCTGGGACTGGTGCCCATTAGGGACGCTGACCCTTCAGGCAGAAGCTTAACCTGCTGCGCCACAGCATCGACATCATATCACAGGTGAGTTAACTGATGCCCAGAAAAGTTGGGTAACTTGCCCAAACTAGTCACATGGCTAGTCCTCTGTTGCTGCTGTCCCACAATAGCTGGCTCAAAACACTGAAATATATTGCTGTATATCAAGTAAGTTTCTACAAAAAGATCTGTGGTTTAATATTTTGCTCCCAAAGAGACAAATACCACTTGTTCTCCCTGATAGGTGACAACTAACTGAGCACCAAAAAGGAAACCTGTTAAAGTGAAATGAACACTATGAGAAACGGTGACTTGATCAGCCCTCGCCCTGACTGTTGATGAGCAACTTAATATGTTATCCCTCTTAGTATTTTTTTTTGTTTGTTCTACTTAATACTTTTGGTTGAATACTGTAATCAATACACAATTATTCTTAAGTGCTGAAACTTAACTGAAAAGTGATCACTGTTAAATATAAGAGTGGGAATAAGAGAGGGAAGAGATGTGCAATTCGGGACATACTCAAGCTGACTTACCTCAAACGGTAGAATTAGAAACATACCAGGGGATTCCAATTCAATCCCATCAAGGTGGCATGTACCAATGCCATCTCACTAGTCCCAGTGATCAATTTCTGTTCACAATTGATCATAAGGATAGGACTAAGAACCAAAGGGATCACATAAACAAGAATAGTGTCTGCAAATACTAGCTGATAGAATAAAAAAGAGAGAGACGATCCAACATGGGAAGTGAGATACACAGCAGACCCATAGAATGGCAGATGTCCTAAACAGCACTCTGGCCTCAGAATCAGCCCTTAAGGCATGCAGATCCGGCTGAAAAGCCCATGAGAGTATTGCAGGCATGGAAAGCCAAGACACTCTGGGGAAAAAAAAAAAAACCTAAATGAAAGATCTCCGTAAGTGAGATCCCAGTGGAAAGAACGGGTCATCAAAGAAGGAGGTACCTTTCTCTGAAGGGAGGAGAGAACTTCCACTTTGACCATGGCCTTGTCTAAATATGATCAGAGTCGGTGAACTCAGGGGGCTTCCATAGCCTTGGCAGCTCATGACAAGAGCCTAGGGTGATTACTGAGGCCATAAACAAGAGTGTCAATTTGTTAAGTCAACAACAGGAGTCACTGTGCACATACTCCTCATGTAGGATCTCTGTCCTTAGTGTGCTGTACATTGAGATTTAATGCTATAACTAGTACTCAAACAGTATTTTTCACTTTATGTTTCTGTGTGGGAGCAAACTGTTGAAATATTTACTTAATGTATGCTAAACTGATCTTCTGTATATAAAGAGAATCAAAAATTAATCATGATGTGAATGGAAGGGGAGAGGGAGTGGGAAAGGGGAGGGTTGCGGGTGGGAGGGATGTTATGGGGGGGAAGCCATTGTAATCCATAAGCTGTACTTTGGAAATTTATATTCATTAAATAAAAGTTAAAAAAATATTTTGCTTCTAATTTTCTAAAATTTTAACTCTTTACTTTTTGCCATGTCTGATTTTTATTTTACATAGAATGTTGTTTTATTTTACATAGAATTTTGCTGAGGTATGTGTTAAGAATATTTTTACTCTTTACTCTCTTTGTTTTTACCTTGTGCTACATGCATATACGTGTCATCTTCTTGGGTTAGCACACAGCCTGAGGCCACCATTGCCTCTAAGCCCATCGGGAAATGTTTATACATACACTCAGAGTCTACAAATTTTTTTTATTTTTCATTGTATTGTTTCAATATGATAAAATACACCACCATACTTATTCCCCAATGATGCACTGGTAGCTAGCATAATTTTCCACAAATGGATACTGTACCATAAAGGAGAGATCAGGCTCTTAGGTTTAAAGAGCCTTGCCCATTTGCTGGAGTTGTATCTTCCTCTTAACAGTGGGACATGGCCGGTGCTGCGGCTCAATAGGCTAATCCTCTGCCTCCAGCGCCGGCACCCTGGGTTCTAGTCTCGGTCGGGGCGCCAGATTCTGTCCCGGTTGCCCCTCTTCCAGGCCAGCTCTCTGCTGTGGCCTGGGGGTTCAGTGGAGAATGGCCCAGGTTCTTGGGCCCTACACCCACATGGGAGACCAGGAGAAGCACCTGGCTCCTGGCTTCGGATCAGCGCAGTACGCCAGCTGCAGCAGACATTGGGGGGTGAACCAAGGCAAAAGGAAGACCTTTCTCTCTGTTTCTCTCTTTCTCACTGTCCACTCTTCCTGTCAAAAAAAAAAAAAAAACACAGTGGGACATTAACGTGTGGTATTTATATAAGAATAAACAAGCAAAAACTCCCGTCTGGTTTTACTCTGTCCACACTTATACTTGTCTTTTGATAAAAGCACAATCCTACTTGTTATTTATGCTTCCAAGTTTCAGAGGGCAGAGTACTGAAAGCTTGCTAGGAGATGACTGTGGAAAACAGCTTGCCTTCTCCTGGAACTTTAGTAATATAGCTAATTTGGAAAGGTAGGGTAAACGGCTGAATTCTTTCCTCTTAGAGCTATTTTCGAATACATTGGTGTTCCATTTTCTCATTGGTACACAATAAAGCTGTATTTATGTTTTTTAAACTTTTATGTAATAAATATAAATTTCCAAAGTACAGCTTATGAATTACAATGGCTTTTCCCCCCCATAACTTCCCTCCCACCTGCACCCCTCCCATCTCCCACTCCCTCTCTCATTCCATTCACATCAAAATTCATTTTCAATTATCTTTATATACAGAAGATCGATTTAGTATATACTAAGTAAAGATTTCAACAGTTTACACCCACACAGAAACATAAAGTGAAAAGTACTGTTTGAGTACTAGTTATGGCATTAATTCACATTGAACAACACATTAAGGACAGAGATCCTACATGAGGAGTAAGTAAGTGCACAGTGACTCCTGTTGTTGACTTAACAAATTGACACTCTTGTTTATGGCCTCAGTAATCACCCTAGGCTCTTGTCATGAGCTGCCAAGGCTATGGAAGCCTTTTGAGTTTGCCAACTCCAACCTTATTTAGACAAAGTCATAGTCAAAGTGGAAGTTCTCTCCTCCCTTCAGAGAAAGGTACCTCCTTCTTTGATGGCCCTGCTCTTTCCACTGGGATCTCACTCACAGAGATCTTTCATTTAGGTCCTCTTTTCTTTTTTGCCAGAGTGTCTTGGCTTTCCATGCCTGAAATACTCTCATGGGCTCTTCAGTCAGATCCGAATGCCTTAAGGGCTGATTCTGAGGCCAGAGTGCTGTTTAGGACATCTGCCATTCTATGGGTCTGCTGTGTATCTCACTTCCCATGTTGGATCATTCTCTCCTTTTTTATTCTATCAGTTAGTATTTGCAGACACTATTCTTGTTTATGTGATCCCTTTGACTCTTAGACCTATCAGTGTGATCAACTGTGAACTGAAACTGATCACTTGGACTAGTGAGATGGCTTTGGTTTTGTGTTTATTTTCTTTCTTTTTCATGAGGAACTCACAAGTTTTTGTGTACTGTGTTGTATTAAGTATTCTTATTGGTGCTGAAATTATCCTGTCTTTGGTGGGAGACCCCAGATTACTTACTCACATATTCCATTTCTAAGTTTGCTTGCTTTAGGGCACAATAAGAGGACCAGCTTCATTTTGTATTTCACTAGGTCAAACCTGGAGAAATCAGCCATTCCTCCAAAGAGTCTGGGTTATTTTCAAGGGAAATGGTCCTTTGATCTCCAAAATCTGTACCCTTGGTATGTCAATTACACTTAAGCTGTCATTTCTTCTGGCCCATTTCAATGCACAAAACTAGGAGGCAAGTATGTTTGAAAAGAAAATTAATTAGGAATTTGTATTTATATTTATAAGTCAATATTAACAGTGTTTCTTTTAATATTATATTTTTATTTTCTCATATGGAAAAAATTTCAGCCTTAATCATATTAGCACAATTTATTATTTACTTTATGCTATTATATATAGAGATTAAGATAACATTATCACTATTACCATTAGAATTATACTTCTAAATAAAGTCTCAGATTCTCTTGCACCCATATGCATCCTTAAATCATACACCAGGAAGGAAACAGAGACAAAATTGTGTGCTCTGAAATGACTTAGGATAATTATTTTTTTGTGTGGTGTGACATTAATGTGATGTGTAATTATGCTAATTTATTTCAGTTTTTATCAGTTTTCAGATGTTACTTTTGTCTTTACGGTTTAGGTATTAAATAGGCTATGCTACATAATAGAAGGATTTTGCATCTGGTCTAGTTAGGGAAACAGGGTTGGATTTACCCTCCTCCTGAAACAATTAAAATGCTGGACAAGATATGTAAAGCATGCTCTTGAAGATACTGGAGATCATGCATTGAGAACACTGATCTTTGAGAGGCAGAAGCCAGTGAGAGGCCCCTATAACTGACTGGGCTTACTGCCTCCTGAGGGGGGCCTAGACAGGGTGCTCCAGTCTTAAAAAATGAGAGCCAGGAAGGCAGGGAAACAATGGAGCTCAAGATCGCTATGCAGAGTAGGTAAGACAAACGATCTGCGCAAAAGGAGAATCCAGGGGATCTACCCCCCTCAGAGTCCTCAGCAGCGTGCTGATCCGTGCAGGAGTGTGCAAACACTGTGCAAGGCCTGGGACAACGTTCTGAGGGATGAGAGACCATTTCCACCAGCCAGCCTGCGGATCTCATCATTCACAGAGCATCAGGGTACCCAGAGGCTCTCGCCTTGATAATCGGAAATAACTAGCTCTGCATTAACACTGATCTGGCCCTGCCTAGTAATTTGAAAAACAAGACCCCCAAAATGTTTCCAAGTAATTTAACTGCATCAGAATAAATCTTAAGAATGTTGACAAGAATGCAAAGATTATCAAGCACGATGATGAGGTAAAAGGAATTATCTCTGGTATGTAACAAAAAAATTACCAGGCATGCAAAAAAGTAGAAAAATATAACCAGAGAACAAGCAATCACAATTCTTACAGAACTTATAAGGATATTAAAATTAGTGATGAAAAACTTAGAAAAATACTTTGTGTTCTACCACAGGTTTAAAAAGTTAGTGGAAGTTGTAAAATAAAAGAATAAAAGAACCCAACTGACTCCTATGGATAAAAATCATAGAGTTTGATATTTTAAATAGACCAGATGGGATTGGTGCCAAATTAGACTTAGCAGAAGAAAAAAAAAATAGTGAACCTGAAGACACAGTAGTTGAAGCTATACAGAATGAAACACACAGAGGAAATATGTGGATTTATAAAAAAGAACAGAGAACAATGAAAGTGTTTTTTAAATTTATTTTATATGTAAAATATCTCCTTCAAGATAACTCACTGTTTAAATAAAAATATATACAGGACTCTTCAAACTCAATATTAGGAAACTAACTAATCCAATTAAAAACTGAGCAGAAATAGTCTGGATTACTTTAAAATTTACTGTATATGGGTGAAATGGTCACTTTTCCATTCAATTATTATCTATAGTCACTGTCTATATTCCCACTAACCTGGAGTCTTTTTGATTTTTACTTGTTAAACCTCTTATTTTGTAAGCATTAAGCTTTTTTACTGTAATATAAATTTAAAAGATGTTTATCTGAAAAACTAAAAAAGAAAGAAAGGAAAGATTAAGGATTAAGAGAGGAGGATTCAGAAGGAAGGAGAGAGGGAGGGAGGGAATGTCATTAGAATTGTATCTGCGAATTATACTGAATCCGTTAAAAACCAGTTAAAATTTAAAAAGTTTAAAAAATTTTTGAAAGACTGAAAGACACGTCACCAAGCAAGAAGACGCGTCTGCCAACTAAACACGTGAACACGTTACAAACATCGCCGTCCTCCGGGGACGGCAAGGAGAGCCACAGTGAGGCAGCAGTGAGCACCTACTGGAGTGTCTAAAATCCAGAAGACAGGGAGGCTGCGGGAAGGAGGCAGAGGAATGGAGACTCTCACTGCTGTAGTTCATGGAAAGCAACACAGCCACTTTGTCAAGCATCGCCCAATTTCTTAAAATTTCAACACATCCTGATCCTATCACCCAGAGATTCCTCTCCTTGGTATTTACCCAGGAGAAATGAAAGCGTATGTGCACACAGAACTTACACATGAATATTCAGAGCGGCTTAATTTGCAATAGCCCAAACCTGTGGGGAAATGCTCATAAATCATTGACTGGATAAACAAATTGTGGAGCATCTATACAAGGGTACGCTACCTTGCAATAAAAAGAAATGAATGATTAATACACCCAAAAGTTGGATGACTCTTGAAATGATTATGCTGAATGAACGTAGCCAAATACAACAAGATTACATATTGTAAGATTCCACTTATATGCAATTCTAGAAAATGCTAATTAATCTATAGTGACAGAAAGCAGACCAGTGACTGCTTGGAGACCACAGAGGGGTGGGTGCGGGAGGTTGGATCAGGGGAGGAGCTGAAGGGAGATATTACAAAGGTGCCAAAGAAAACTTCATGTGTTGATGGATATATTATTATCTCAATTATAGTGGTGGTTTCACAGGTGTATTCTTTAGTCATACTCGTCAAATTCTACTTTTAAACATACGCTGTTTGTTGTCTGTTAATTATATCTCAACAAAGCTTTCTGAAACCTAAAAAAGTTATTTCCAGAGAAGTCTTCCTTCCATCCAAGTTCCCTGTATACCCACCCCTGCTTCCTCCTATAATAACATTGTATACAATTCTTATATGCCATTCCAGTGCTTCTTTGTACAAATATGGGTGTGTATGTGTGAACTGTATTTCTCCCTTTTTGCCCTCAAATACCATTTTTTTTACGAATTTTATTTATCTATTTGAAAGTCAGAGTTACAGAGAGAGAGAGAGAGGGAAAGGGAGCGACAGGGAAATAAACTTCCATCCACTAGTTTATTCCCCAAATGGCTCCCAAACACTTGGACTATCCTCCACTGCTTTCCCAGGCCATTAGCAGGAGGCTGGATCAGAGTGGAGCAGCCAGGACACAAACCAGCACCCATATGCGATGGTGGTGTTACAGGCGGCAGTTTTACCCGCTACACCGCACCACCAACTCCCAAGTATCATCTTATATATACAGAGAGCTGTCTACATCTACAGGTTCCATATTTGTGGATTCACGCAATCGAGGACTGAAAAATATGTGAAAAAGAATTCATCTGTATTGAACTAGTGCAAAGTTTCTTCTTGTTATCATTCTCTACGTGATACAGTATAGCAACTGTTAGCACAGCACTCATATTGGGTATTACTAGTAACCCGGAGAGGACTTGGAGTACACAGGAGGATGTGTGTTGGCTATATGGAAATATTATGCCATTCCACACAAGGACTTGGACACCTGAGTAATTCGGTATGCATGAGAGTCAGGAACAAATACTTGAATGTCCAGGAATGACTGTCTACAGTTCTCTGAATTTCTATTTCTTTACTGAACACAATATCCCTAGAGATTTTGCCACAGTGGCACATAAAGGTTTTTACTATTCATGTTTATATCTGCATAGAATTCTTCGGCATGGCCGTCCCAGAGCTTACTGGAGCAGTCCCTTATTGAGAGACTTTTGAATTCTTTCCTTTCTTTTGCTATTACAAATCATACCGAACTAAATAACCTTATCCATAAATCATTGTGCATTTTTGTCGCTCTATCTTTGAGGCTGATTCTAACAAGTAGAACTGATGGTAGGTCAAGTGATACAAGCATTAGTAAATTTTTAAAATATCAGTTATTTCCAAACGTATATTCTTAACTATTTTGAGGGCAACCTCAACAAAGTGAAATGTGATTATTTGTTATTTTGATGAGACTCAGTTTTGAACAAACACAGATGAGTTAGACTTGCTCCCCATCCTGCAGTTTAATAGTTTGTTTATTTGTTGTAGTGCTCAAGAGCAGGCCTCAACAGCACTGACGCCTGGATCCTGGCTACTTCATCCGCGAATGGAAGCTCTGACCACTCCTCGGGACATGCTGGAGTCATCGCCAGCTGAAGATGCCTTGCAAACAGGCAAGCCCTGGCCAGCCTTCAGGAGAGAGGCTGGTTGCCAGCGGGGTCTGGAGCTCCCCAAGGTAGTGGGTAGGCCAGCGTTTCTGAAAGGACCAGACACGATGCTGTCCTTGTGGGATCCTTGAAGAAGCTCGACCCTGGGCTTCAGTTTGTCTCTGGGTACCCTGCTCTCTGTGGCTCAGGTGCCCAAACAGATTCTCCTCTCCTCTCCTGTATTAAAGTCACTTGTGTCCTTTGCATGGGTCCCTGGGTGCCTGTCTGCAGCATTGGTGGTGATTAAGGCTATCAGGATTTGAAATCGATTCCACTAATTTCTAATTACATGATCTTGGGCAACTGACTTATCTTCAATTTCCTCTTTTATAAAATGGCAGTGATCAGAGAACCTGCCACACAGCATCATGGAAGGGCTTAAATGAAACATACAAAGTGTTACAATAACTCCAGGCGCACAGTAAGATTTCAACATACCCAAGCTGTTCCTTCCTCAATGAACATTACACCTGGAGGTAGCTACCCACTGGTTATGTATTTTATGAATCAAAAGAACATATTTCCACAGTGTTTGAATTCGGCGTTTTCTCTAAACTTGCAAAGAAGCAACTTTTATCAATGTAAGAGTCCCATTATACACACAAGTATTTGTATATATGAGAAATTATGAAGGATACACAGTGAACCTGATATTAGACATTGCATCCTCCTGCTGAGAAAACTGGGCTAAAGGAATGTCAAGTCTCCACCGGTTGAGTCCTCTCTGTGACTTCCCTATCTTACACTCTCCATCCACTTCCTGTAGGCCCAGCCCTCAGCGTTCACTGAGCTCCTGTTTTCTAAGTTCCTGCCTGAACCACAGTTCTCGGCCTTGTATGTGACTTGCTCCAGAAAGGCTGTTCTGCTGCATTGTGATCTGAAGGTGCAGCCTGTGGGTGGGTGCTTTCCCGTCTGCCTGGAACCCTCTCCTCTGCACTTGGTTGCTGCATTGTCCAAGGTCAGCAGTG
The DNA here is from genome assembly GCF_051225735.1 of Oryctolagus cuniculus. Classification (NCBI taxonomy): domain Eukaryota; kingdom Metazoa; phylum Chordata; class Mammalia; order Lagomorpha; family Leporidae; genus Oryctolagus; species Oryctolagus cuniculus. The sequence goes on from NC_142871.1 coordinate 11,836,519, forward strand.
CCCTTCTATACGGGATGACACCGCGACGTCCCTTCAGTGGCTTCTGACGGAAAGAATAACTTTCTGCTTAGAATCTTCCTTAAAACAAATTGTGCACTTGGAAAACACCATGACACTTCCTTTTTAACCCCATTAAATATCCCCAGGTAGCAGTAGCTTGGTGAGCTGCTGCTAAATACTTAATGTCTCTGTAGGTAACCCATTATTCTCAGAAATGGCTGCACTGTGGAGACTTGAGAAGATCATACTGGTTTGATCAGAAGTGAAAGTGTGTGTGTGTGTGTGTGTTTGTGTGTGTGTAAAATGCCAATAGAGCCAACACAGACAGATACATGATAGAAGATAGATAGATCAACTCCATTTGAAGAGTCTTTTCTATTTCCTGTTAAGCTCAGAGGATATTTATATTGTTTTTATTTAAGCATTCCACTCGGGTGGAGTCAACGAGAACTGTAAGATGGAAATTTTAATACATGTGTGGTGCATTTTAATCAGTTCACTTTTAAGTACCTGCGAAGCTGCTGGATGGAAGAGTATGATGCATGTAGACTGCAAATACTAACGAGATGCTCCTTCAGCTATATGCTAAGAATCTTAATTGTATTATGTGTCTTAGAGCCTTCTCCTCGTTTGCGGAAAACTCGGCTCTGTTCTTAGAAAGATGGCAGGCACATGGTAAACACTTGGTAAATGCAGGCTATTGTTTCCATAATGATCATCACTATGGAACAACTGCCCATTGAGGATACACACTACAACAAGAAGAACATTTGCAGTGATTTTTTGCAATTTAAGAGGTTTTTCTATTTACAGTTAATTTTGCTGTGCTCAATCTTATAGAATTTACCTAGTGACATGGCATAATAAAAAATACATGAGACTGAGTGTCAAAAAGCCAGGATTTGAGCTCAAATTCTACCACTAATTGTGTAAACTTCAATTACATGGCACTTTCTTTCACAGCTGAAAATGATGAGTTTAGAAAAAAGGTATTTCCATGGCTGCTTTCATCTGAAACCTCGATTAATCACTGGTTCAGTCTGCATTTGTACACTGAGTAAAATGATTCATTTAAACTCTTACAAGAAATTGTGTTTTATTGTTTTTTCCTCATTTATTTAAACCACAGGCATTACTCGTATTCTTTGGAATGGTGTTTGGAGATTCTTTTACAGTGTTGTTATACACCGTCCACATGCTACCTCTGTAACACTCCTCCGATGAGTTATCGTGTTGCACCCGAAACCGCAGCCTGGATGCAATTCTTCACCACCCCAAAGGAAACAGCATCTCCTCCCTTGCAATAAGCTGGCAAAAACGCGTGTCTTCACCAACTCCACTGCAGGGAGCCACTGGGGTCAACTTGCCAGGTGCTTCAGTTTCTCCTACTAGTATAAGCTTTGAATTACAAAATTCAACACTTGCCATGAAAATCATGTGAAGTTACAGCTAACATTTAGAATGATTCCTGGCTCAGGACCAGACTTAACTGTACCCAGATCAATGGGTTTTCTCCCAGTTTTGCAGCCTTCACTTCCTATTCAGTTTTGCACAGTGTGAACAACCGAACATTATAATTTTCACATTATCAGCTCCACCCCCACCCTTTTATTCTTCAGCCACAGAATTAGGACAGAGTCCTCCATGGAGAGGAAAGGATGGATGGGGTGGGGACAGAGAGAAACCTGAGCAATAGGAATATTGTAATCATTAGGGAGGTGCTTTATGTAGTGGGGTAGGAATGAGGCCAACCACCTGAATCGTTTATTCTCGACACTTATTTGTACACTGAACAACTATTTCAGATCAATAGAGCCCTCTGAGATCATGACATTGCTCACTGCAGATATAGGAGCTGGGGTTTCTGTTCCCCAAAAGGGTCGATTAGATTCTTCTATTGTAAATGCATAAATGAAGATTTTCTTGATTATACTGCAGTGAGTTGTGAATTTAATTAGTATGTCTCGGTTGACGTGGATCTAAGTAACCCTGGAACTCTGACGAGGTTAAGCTTTTGGAACAGAAAACTGAAGAATAGATTGAGGCCCACAGTGAATTCACTAAGGTAATTCGACCTCAGGCTGTTCCCCCTGGCAGTGCTCTAACAGAACCCCCAGTACAGAGCCCAGCCTGCCAGGGTAAGAGTTTTATTTTCATTGTTGATGTCTTGAGTACTTTGGAGCTTCATCCCAGCCTACTATGGTTTCCATTATTTTTGTAGACCTTCCTAAATTGCTCAGAGGGCTGGGGTGTTATTATTATTGGAGTAATGAAATAATGCCTTTTTATCAACTCTCTGACAATGCCCTTTATATTAACAAAACATGCATTATTCCATCTCAGTCTAATTAATATCATGTTTAATAGGTATCTCACTTCATGCTAGATTCCAGCACACTTTTCAAAAGCAGCAAGCTTAAGAATTTTTACTAATTTAATTGAGAGCAGTCTTAAATTAATTGTATAATTAATCTTGTCAAATTAAGTAACATTTCATACACTACCTTATTAAAGAGACTTGAATATTTTAAATTACCATGCTATTAGGCATTAATAAAGAAGTTCTTCTTCTGCATTGTTCTGCTTTATAACACAAAGAAGGTAATTGCAATATAAATTGCAATATAAAAGCTAATTTCTATAGTACATTAATAATTAGATACACATTATTTCCCATTATATATTTTTTAATTCAATGGATGATCTTTTTTGAAAAGAAAAATTATTCCCAAATGCCAAGATTTAAGTATTGTATTAACGACCAATTTCAAAACTGGACCCTGGAACATTTTTAGGAGTGGCCTAAAGCACATGACTACAAACAGCGACAGTGTCAGCTTCGGAGAACTTCAAAGCTTGAGACATTGGTTGCTCTGATGTTTGAGAATAAGCGGCGTATCTATTTCCTACATGTAACAGAAGAGCTCTTATCTTTGATAAATCCTTTGGAATTGCAAAACACAGTGTCCACACCCTGAAGTAACAAGTCCTTCCAATAGTGACTGTCAGAGGTGAACAGAGAATAACACGCAGACATCCAGATGAGATGGGGTGGACAGAAGAAACGCTTACGTGTGATTCCCTATCAATGTTATCTCAAGGTCAAAACCTCTGCTTCTTCTATGAGCATGTACGTTTTCATAACTGTTTGCTCTCCATAGTAAGTTCCTAAGGTACAGTGCCCGTGTTAACCCTAGGAAACTATACTCGAGTCATATGCTGTATCCCTCAGCCATGGGATCTATGTTAAAAATCACCCAGAAGCTGGTGTATGCACAATTCCACGCAGATTCAGGTTATTTCTTATTTATCTTTGACTTTGTTGATGATATTCACTCATTAGCATTGATGACAAATGTTCAGAGGGTTGATACTGAATACTTTGTGTCCAAATCCATAGCAATTAGTAGGCATTCAAAAATAAAATGGCAAAGTAAATAAGCACATAGCTAGATAAACCAAGTGCACATGAATACTTTAAAAATCTTGCTAATGGCAGTACTTCTGGTTAGCTTAATGAAAATCTTTTTTTTCTAAAATATTTTTATAAATTTCCTGCTAGTGACTGTTATCTGAAAATGGCCAACTGGCTTAAAAATTGCTTTTATTTTCTTTAGAGAAAAATGAAAAAAAAATCTGTCAAGTTCCTGTTTTACAAACAACAGTTTTGAGGCACTAGAAAATGTGTTATTTTTTTAATCACACAATGTGAAAAATGAATTAATGGGTTAAATCCATGGGATTCCTGCTGATGCTAGCTGTTGTTTACCCTGTCGTTCTGACTTTGGGTGTCGTCGGCTCTGTTCATTGGAAGCGTCTGGCCTTCCTCCTTTGGAGTTAACGGTAGCATTTTATTTTCTGCCCCTCCGAGGTTAGGTAGTCATTTGACTTCCTTCGGCTTGTGAATCTGCGGGGGGAAGTGACTCACATCACGTCAGAGAGTAATTTTTTAAACCCAATAATCTGACTTATCACATTCCCTTTCCCCTGCATCAGCAAATATGAAAACAGAGATGGAGCACCCCTCAGCCTGAGTTACTGAGGGGCAATGAATCAGGTCAGGGTCCCAGGCAACCACCGACGGACGGGCGTGTAGCGCAACCGTGCAGATGAGCAAGAAGCAGACGAGCGCCGTGTAAGCTGCCAGGTTGGGGTTTGTTCGTTATTCTATAATCCCTCAGCATATCTGTGACCACACCACCGAACTATGTGACCAGGAACCACAAATAACCAGCAACACTGAGTAAGAGGATAGGGTTCCAAGTCCTGAGGGGTGATTTAGAAAGTAAAAATGGATTTTTTTAAATATTGGAAAAACAGCTTTATTCATAAAATTTGAGCAAATTTCTAATATTTCTAAAAATCTTTCATGTATTTTAGCAGACTAGATTTACCTAAGCAGCTTGAGAATATGTGTGAGAACTTGAAAAGTACATATTTAATTTTCTAAAGATTTATTTATTTGAAAAATCAGAATTATACATAGGGAGGGAGTGAGAGGGAGGGAGGGAGGGAGAGAGAGAGAGGGGGAGAGGGGAGAGAGAGAGAGAGAGAGAGAGAGAGAGAGAGAGAGAGAGAATCTTCCCTTTGCTGGCTCACTCCCCAGGTGGCCACAATGGGCAGGGCTGGGCCAGGTGGAGACCAGGAGACAAGAGCTTCTTCCAGGTCCCCCCAGGTCGATAGCAGGGGCCCAAGCACTTGGACCATCCTCAAGAGCTTTCTTAGGCCATTAGCAGGGAGCTGGATTGGAAATGGAGCAGCCTGGACTCAAACTGGAGCCCCTATGGAATGCTGGCAGGCAGGTAGCAGCTTCACCTGCCACACCACCTTGCCTTAACTGTAGTTTAAGTGCTCTATAAAGTAACATGATAGCACAGTTCTGGCTTTTGTTCTATTCGATGCTAATTTTGACGATGTTTTACAATATTCCAATGCTATACTAATTTACTGGAGAAATTCTGGTAACACCAAAAAAGTACAAAGAAGATAAAGGTTATATATCATTTTATCAGATTAAGACAACCAGAGTTAACATTGATCTAAGTCCTTTTTTCATTCAAGTTAGAATACTGTAAGTGTGCAGGTGTCGATCTGGGATGGGAAGCATTTCCTTGAGTTGTAAATAATAAGAGGAGGACATGTGTTGCGACACAGCAGGTTAAGCTCCCACATGTGATGCTGACTTCCCGTATCAGATGGCAATTTGATCACAAGTACTCTGCTCCCCACCAGCTCCCTGCTCCTGTGCCTGGTAAGGCACAAGAAGATGGCCCCAGTGCGTGGGCCCCTGACTCTCACATGGGAGACCAGGAGCGAGCTCTTGGCTTCCGACTTCAGCCTGGTCCCATCCCAGCTGTTGTGGCCATTTGGGGAGCGAACCAGTGGATGGAATCTCCTTCTTCTCTGTCACTTTGCCTTTCAAATAAATACATCTTTTAAAAAGAAAGATCGAAAAGCTTCCGTTTTTCTCCTTTATTTATCTCTGACAAGGTAGTCCACCTTAGAGGTAATCCATTAATATTTTCTGTTTTTCCTTTACACACACACACACACACGTACACATGCACACACTCCCATCTTTAGCTAGATTATCTGTATATTAAAAAGTTCATGGGAAATGTAGATTTTGAAAAAAATCTGGGTGGATTTCAAAATAAACTTACATTTTCTTAAACTTGCAGTACTATCACATATTATATATAAATTCATACAAAAATATTTTTGAGCGGAACGGATTCATTCGGAACAATATAAAGCTCCTAGGCAAAATCACGCTGGCACGTGAAGAGCTGTCTCATTTGATTTAATGGCTGCCGAGTATATATTTTATATACAAAAGGTATGTTTCCAACTTAGCTGTTTCATACAAAAATGTGCTGTGATTGTTTTTTATAACTAGATAAAACTCTCCACCTGGATATCAACGTTCACCCTCGCCACACCATTGCTCGTCTTGGGTCTTCGTGTACTAATGTCGTTTAGGAAATGCGTGTGTCCTGCAGGAGAGCTTCAGGCTGCCCCTGAACCTCTTGCCTCCTGCCCTTTCCCGCGATGCACTCGGGGGAGCGGCACATTTCGCACGGGGCTTCTCCACTGTGAAGTGAACCACCGCATCCTGTTGGTTTCCACGGGTCTGCCTCTGTGCAGCGCTGGGGGCAGCCTGTCTCCGCGGTGGTGGGTGGTGGCCTGCAGAGGAGCCCTCCTGGGCAGGCAGCCCGTTTCCTCCACATCAGCTGCCTTGTCAGACGCGCACACAGCTTTGCTTCAGCCTTCACTGTGATTTGTACGACTCACCTGTCACTGCCCTCCTGGCAGCAAGAAAGATGCTGGAAATGTCCTCAGCTACAGGGAAGTGCCAGAGAGAAGGATCCAGGCTGAACATGGCTGCTCACCAAAGAGTCTTAAATGTCTCAAATCCTCTGATTTTCAGTAAGAATTTAAGTGTTTCCAAGTACCATTATACTTATGGCTAGTAGCTTTCATTTCTTTTTTAAAAGATATACTAAGTGATTGCTTGTAATATTTTCTCTTAATTTTTGAAAATTTTTTTCTCACTTTTACAAAGCTACTTATTTTTAACACAGATATAGGTGCATGTAACTAGCACCACAATTAGGATAGAGAACCAGTCCACTACCCACAGAATTCTCTTTGGAGTCTATGTGCAACCACAATCCACAAGGGATCTCTTCTCTTTGCCTACAGTTCTGACCTTGCACATATGTCAGATGAAGGAATCGAACAGCACCGAACCCTTGGGTTCTGGTTTCCTTTCTGCAAAAGATCCCTTTACTATTATTTTGTGTTTCTGGTCCATAGCTTATTTCTTCCTGTTGCTATAGTATTACATCATGTTGATGTGCCATAATTCATTCATTCACCTACGGATCCACTGTTTCAACTTTGGGCAGACCTGAATGGGGCTGCTAGAAACATTCACGTAGAGAGGTCAGGGTGAACATGTTCTCTCCATTTCTTTACGGCAGATGCTCAGGAATTGCTGTATTTTAGAAGAAATGTGTGTTTAACTTTAAGAGAAGCTTCCAAACTGCTCTCCCTGTTTTGAAATGCCAGTTCACATTCCCTCCACCCACACCTAAGACTTCCAGCTGCCCTGCTTCCTTGTCAGCACTAGGTTTTAGCATTTTTTAAATTTTTAGCCATTCTTATAGAGGACTGGTGGTGTTCTAGCATGAGTTAATCTTGCATTTCCCTAAGAACCATTCCTGCTGCCTTTTCATAGGTTACGTATCTTCCTTATTTTTTTCTTTGATGCAATGTGTTCAAGTGTTTTGCCCAATTTTTAATTGGGTTGTTTGCTTCCCATTAAGTTTTGAGCATTTTTATATAAATTCTGAATACAATGCCTTCATTGGATATATGATCTGCAAAGATCTTCACACAGTTTGCAGACTGTTTTTTTTTCTTTTTTAATTTTTTTCAGTAATTTCTTTCGCACAGCAAAAACGCAGTTATGGTAGCTGTGGAAACTGATTCCAGGAAAGATCCCATCCCAAGGACATCAAAATGCATGGATGCTGAAGCCCACACATAAATGGCGTAGCATTCAAACACAACTGACCCACATCCCTTGTATGCTTTAAATCACCTCTAGAGTACTTATAACACCCAATAAAATGTAAATGTTATACAAATAGTTTTACAGCATATTGGTTGGAGAATAATGCCAATGAAAAAAGTCAGCACACTTTCAGTTCAGAAATAATTTTTAAAGATATTTTGGCTCTGTTGTTGGTTCAATCCACAATTGCAAGACACACAGATAGGGAGAGCTAATTGTATTTAATTTTGATGAAGTCCATTTATCAATTATGATAGAGTACTTTGGCTTGTTTCACGTCTAAGAATGCTTAACCCCAGATCACAAACATTTTCTCCTATGTTTTAATATTTTATGATATTAGGCTTTGGACATTGATTTATGATTTAATTATTTCACTTCTTGTGAAATGTCACTCCAGTTCTCACCTCCACTCCCTTCATGATAAGACCTATCTTAGTGAATGCTACAAGTACACTTGAGAAGAATGCTTATCTGCTGTTGTTGGGTAGAAAATTCTAGAAAGGTCAGTAGATCCCATTGGTCAATGGTGATTTTCATTCATTCTGAATGCTTGCAGGTTTTTTGTCTCCTATATCTGATCTCTGATGTTAGGTATATACACAGGGAGGATGTTACACAATTTTGCTCAATTAAAGCTTCTATCATTGTGTCATGTCCCTTTCTCTCCTTGTAGTTTTCTTTGTTCTGAAGTCTACTTTGTCTGATATTCATATAACTACCCAATCTTACTTTTAGTGAGAGTTTGCATGGTATGTCTTTATTCTTCTTTTCATTTTTTAACTTTTTATATTCTTAAATTTCAAATAATTTTATTGTAGACAAAATGCAGTTGAGCCATTTTTCAGCCATTCTGATAATCTGTATTTTAATTGGTGTTTATAGACCATTCACATTTAATATCTTTATATAGTTAGATTTTATTATAAAATTTTAATTTTATATCTGCTTTTTTTCCTGTTTCCCTCTTCATCTTTCCTGTCTTCTTTTGAACATTTTCTAGTATACCATTTTAATTTATCTATCAAATATTTTATCTCATATTTTTGTATAGATATTTAATGGTTGTTCTAGGGCTTAAACTTTGATTTACACAATCTACTTAGAATCAATATATGGAAAGATTTGCTTCCAGGGAGGAGCATTGTGGTGCAGCGGGTGAAGCCTCAGCTTGCAACACTGGCATCGCATCTTAGAGTACTGGCTACTCTGCATCCAATCCAGCTCCTTGCTAATGTGCCTTGGAAGGCAACAGAAGATGGTCCAAGTACTTGGGCCCTGCTACTTACATGGGACAACAGAATGGAGTTCCAGGCTCCTGGCTTCAGTCTGACTCAGACCTGGCTATTGTGCCCATCTGGGGAGTGAACCAGTGGATTGAGGATCTCTCCCTCTCCTTCCCACCCCTCACACCTGTCTGTCTCTGTCTCTTCTCTCTGTGACTGTGTTTTTCCTATCTATCTATCTATCTATCTATCTATCTATCTATCTATCTATCTATGTTTTTAAAAAAGAGAACTGCTTGCAGACTATTCCCTGTGGTTGTTGTAGGCCTCACTTTACTGCAGGCTGCTAGAGAAGGCTTCAGTTTCTCATCATGTGGGACTTCACTATATGGCTGCTCACTCCATGTGTTAGGTTGCTTCCCCCAGGGTGGGGAGACAGGAGGGTGGGAGGAAACAGTGGCAGAGAGAGAGCTGCAGTGTTTTGCAGTCTTTCTTTGATCTGCTCTCTGAAGTGACATAGAGTCAGTGAGGGCTCTGTCACCCAAGTTGACTCTGATGATGTTCGAGGGGGACTGCAGAGATCAGGAGTGGCCCTCTGAGGTTGTCAATCACTGCTGTGGCCTAAATGCAATCATTCCTATTCCAGGCTACATCATACTTGGCACTCATACCCAACCTGCAGAGTAGTTTTAAAGCTTTGCATTTGTCTAAGTCTTTTCAATGCTTGAGAGAAGTCCAAGCTTTTTCCTTGGACCTTCTAGAATAGTGAAAAATAAAAAAAGAGTCTCAAAACTTGTGGCCTATTTTAAATGTCTATATTTAATTAGCTAATGTTTTTAACAAACACATATAAATGTAAATGATTATATTTATATCTCTTTTGAAGATGCCCTGACAATTCTAAATCTGAAGATTTTCATGTAAAACCCAAGACAGCCAGCCATCTGCTCTTCCCTTTCTAAGTGCCCACAGAGAATGACTGGGTTGCCACTTTCCTTTTCAAACTCCCCCAAAAAGACTTCCAAATTCATTCGTCTGGAAGTAACCAACATTTCCAGCTTTGGTGTTCTGAAAAAGCCTGGGATCCAAGAACCAGCTGCTTAGCAACACAGCTTCCCTGGTAAGCATGGGACCAATGGGCCTTTCCAGCCCTCTCGTCCAATAATGATTTGTGAGTTGGAGCTCAGTGAGGAATTGGGACCTGGCAGCTGACTAGTCTCTCCATGTATAGAGCTGGGTCCATTCTACTGGAACTGCAGATAGAAAGGGCAGAGGAAGGGACTTGTTAAGCTCAGAGTCGTGGTCAGTGCCTCCACGATGCTGTGGCAACCAGTTTTGCTCCTCCTCCCGCTGAATTTAAACTGTATTAGCTGTTTTAGAGTGATGTTTATGGGTTGAATTCTTCAAGCTTCAGTACCTAAATGATTACATTTTTCTGACAGTGGTTTATTTATACCATGTTCTCTATGAATCCAGGTTTTGATCATGTTTTCCTATTAATTTTTTAGACACAGAGTTGCAGAGTCCAATGGGGCCTCCTCATAGTGAGTGTACAAGATCTATGCCCTCAGTGCTGTGGCATAGCAGGTAAGACTGCCGCCTTCAGTGCCGGCATCCCATATGGGTGACGGTTCAAGTCCTGGCTGCTCCACTTCCAATCCAGCTCTCTGTTATGGCCTAGGAAAGCAGAAGATGGCCCAAGACTTTGGGCCCCTGCACCCATGTAGGGGACCCGGAGGAAGCTCCTGCCTCCTGGCTTCGGATCGGCGCAGCTCTAGCCATTGCGGCCATCTGAGGAGTGAACCAGAGGATGGAAGACTTCTCTCCTTTTCTCTCTCCCTCTCTCTCTCTCACTCTCTCTTTCTCTGCCTTTCCTTTTCTCTGTGTAACTCTGACTCAAATAAATAAATAAAAATCTTAAAAAAAAGCTCTATGCCCTGTCTTTTCCTTACTAACTTGAGTACAAGTTTCAACTTATTTTCTTCCTTCTATTTTTTTTCTCTTTCTTTTTCAGTCATCTAATTGCCACTAGTTATTTTTTTTAGAACACCTGATATTATATTTGGATAAAGAAAGTTTAGAATAAAAGAAGGAAGGGAGAAAAGAGGTAACATATTGGTAAGCCTTGTAAGAAACACTTTTAACAGTAAAAATGTATTTTGAATAACTGGTGGTGCCCATGTTAAAGAGTGTTTTACATTAACAGGGCATCCGCATCTGCAATGGAGGCCATGTGGCCACTTTTTAGATGAGATTTCATCAAGGTTCAAACTTTGGGTAGAGAATGTGCATCTATTTGCCCATCAATTAAGGCTGAGACTCACTTTCAAGGAGCTGAAAAGTATGTTAAATTGACTCAGTCCTCTTTCTAATGATTTCCTGTGGTGAGAAATTCTATGCATAAGTGACAGTTAAATTTTCTATAATTAAGTTTATCTGATACTAGTGATGGGTAACCTTAGATACTATTTTATATAATAATGATGCCCACAAGGATACTTCAAAAAGTTTTGGGAAAAATTTTTGAAATCTGTATATGCTTCTTTCATATTATGCATTTTTTCTATGAACTTTTTGAAGACTCCTCATATGCATGGATTTAAAATTTTCTTTACCCAAAAAAACGTATCTTTTAATTCCATTTTCCATGAACTTTTTGAAGTACCTTCGTATAATAAGCCCTAGCAGAACCCAACATACATTTTGAATCAGAAAATTCACCCAAAAATAAAACTGAGTACCTTCTTTAATTTTTAAAAAAAATTTAATGTTTTTAACAGTTTCAATGATTTGTAGATTCAGTTCTAAAAACATAATGATATTCCTTTCTTCCCTCCCTCCCTCCTTCCTACCCCCTCTCCTTTCCCCCCTCCTCTAATCTATTTCATTGGAAATCAGTGAAACATACATTGTTACTGACCTGAGTATTCTTCCGTAACTACTGTGGTAGATGTCAGAGGACTACATGTCATAGCTGAGATCTCACTGTGACTACTGATGCTGTTTGGTTTAGGGTATGAAGAGCAGGCATTTTTTCTGATTACCAAACTGCTTATCAAGATGATCCCGTTGCATCAGCTTTTCATTACTATAACTAACAAGAGAGAAACTAATTTATAAAGGAAAAGGTTTCCTTTCACTCACAGCTTTGGAGGCTCACAGTCCAAGATCAGGTAGTCCTATTGGTCGGGGAGCTCATGAAGTCAGTGGGTGGTGGTTTGCCTGTAGAGGAAGGATTCCCTGGCAGGTCTGGAATCAGAGAGATGACTTCTGCATGTCTATGTGGTTTCTGCTAAACCCACATGATTGGATTACAAGAGCACCATTCTTTTTTGTAATGATTTATTTATTTTAAAGGCAGAGTTGAGAGACAGACAGAGAGAGAGAGAGAGAGAGAGAGAAAGGAGAGACAGAAAGATATCTTCCATCCATTGATTCACTCCCCAAATGGCCACAGTGGCCAGGGCTGGGCCAAGCAGAAGTGATGGGCCAAGAACTGCAATGGATCGCCCAGTCATTTCCCAGGTGCATCAGCAGGGAGCTGGATTGGAAGTGGAGCAGCCAGGATGTGAACTGGCACTCATATCTTGGCAGATGGCAGCTTAATCTGCTGCCCTGAATGTCAGCCCCAAGAGCTCCATTCTAACAACACAATCCAACCACTTCCAAAAGGCTCTACCTTCAGACAACACAGCCAGATCAAGCGTTCGCCTGTAAGTATCCATTCATGACTTCGAGACTTAAATATCTGCATGAGCTGGAGAGCCACATCCCACGGTGTAAACTTTTTGGTTCTGGAATCAATAATAAACAGCTTTTCAATAATTTCTTCAAAATGAAATACTGGGATCCTAAAGCCAATGTGTATTCGACATCTTAGAAGACTTTTAGAATCTAACTCTTTTTCTGTGACACATATGCTGGGATTTCTCCTATCTACTTTTTTTTTTAAGGGAAGTCTATGGTAATCTGATATATTTGTCTTTTTTTAAAAAATGTCACCTAAAGTCACTGCATTTACCTGATACACTCCCATTATAAACACAAAGCTTCATTAGCTCCTAGTTCTCTGAGACCGCTCACTCATATCTCCTACTTAACTTAAACCAGCAGTTAAGGGAGATCCAATCTGTGTTCCATCAGACATCACAGAGTAAACACCCCAGAACCCAGACAGTAAGAGACCTAAATACTGTTAGGAGAGAGACAGACCTAGGAGAAGCTCCACAGTGAAGGAGCCAGGCATTCCAGTAACAGATACAATGCGGGCCCATGACCTGGAGAGCAGGAACGGGATTGTTTTGACAGCAGGTCAGTTATTTCCGCTGTGGATGTGCAGTGCCCGTATTCGTAGTGGGAAGTCAGTTCACTCACACAGATTGGTATTATACTTTAATAGATCTCAGAAGGGAAGGGAAGCTTTGCCCATGTAGCTCCCTTCCTCTAGAAAATCACCTCTAGAATCTAACAGACCAGAAGGAGCTCTGTCACCAGTTTTCATTGAATAAGAAATCACACACACACACACACACACACACACATGGAAATGACTTTGTCTATGTTCAGAATTCCTGACAGATTCATGAAAGACCATGAGAACCTACTGACGAATACTTCTGGCCCTCCTACCCTTGACAGGGGGAGTCTGAAAACACTAGGTTGGGATGCGATCGGAAACTGTTTCATAAACATTTTGGGCAAAGGTGTGTGACTGTTCTTAGCATCCCCGCTATTTGTGACATGAAGGAGTTCAGCGGCAAACACGGGGGACTTTCAGCTGCGAGGTTCTCTGAAATCTGGCAAAGGAACAGCACCACTGCAGGAAAAGTAGCAATTGCATGATTACATTGCGTGATCTTCTTCCGCAGGAGAGAGCGTTTGACAGCACAAGTGATTTGCCTATGTGACTAAAGCTACACTACTATTTAGGTTAGGATTAAAAATATAAGAAGACATACAAGGACAACTCTGTATCTAAATGTTAGTAGTGGAAAAGAGAAAATTGCAACTTGCATAATAATTTCATGGATTTTTTCACTTATTCTTACTTCCACAGATTTGATTAGTAATAATAAATTATATATCTAAAGGAATTTATAGTTCATCATACAGTATCTAATTTGATACTCATAATTCTGTAAGAGTAGGTATTATTATTGTAATTTTACAGACAAGGTAAAACAGAGTAATTTAAGAGACTTAACAATGATAAAATTGTAGAGCTAGAAAGGAATTTAAAAAATCATCATTTAGTTTGTAAAAGATTTTCCCCCCTTTTTTTTCTCTCCCTCTCTTTAGCTGGCCAAGAAACTTTTTTTTTTCAATCAGAATGTTCATGTGGAAACTCACCTTATAAGACAAATTAAAGTGCTATTTGTTTACTTTTTAGGCAAATTTATAGTATTTTCTATTTATAAAAATCAATATGAGAACAACAAGCCTGCTTTGAGAAATTCTGGATTTGAAAGGGGTCATGAATATCGGCAAGTCTATTATCTTTTCTAAAAAAAAATCCTCCTTTGCTTCCTTTATTTTTAACTAGGTTGCATTTATTTCCTATTTACTTCAGTGATTTTTAGTTGTATAGTATTAGAGATAATTGTCATTGTCGTCACGTAGAAATTGTAGCTAGTAACCCGCTTTTTCTTTCAAATAGAGTGCCTTGAGATTTTAGAGTATCTTTACATTAAAATGTTCCCTACATCAAAATAAGAGTAAATGGAAATCTCAATTTTTTGCAGCTTCTCTTTATAATTAAATAGAAACACAAGAAATGCCAATAAAAGTTGATCAACTGAACACATCTTCATTTTGGCCTTTCCAGGGAATTCCACCAAAATAATAGGCAGAGAACTTTTATACACAATTAACGGCCCCTCAAGGGCAAAGATAATGTATGAGGCAACAAGAACCACTGAGACATATCACCAAATTTGAGAAGAGAGAAATCTAACTAAGGATTAGTAACTGACAATGCAGAACAACAATAACAACAAACAAAACATGAACCCTGCATTCCTACAGAGAAAAACAGCAGGCAATCCACCTACACAGCCTCGGAGCGGTTTAGGGGAGAACAGATGAACTGGAGATGAAGGGAAGACTCCAGTCTGAACGTGGAGAGACTGAGAGCGTGTGTAAGGATCAGTGAGATACCCTCTTCTCCTCCACACAGCTGGAGAGCATGGCTCTATGCTCTGGAAAGATGGATCCAGTTGGATGTCTGGATGCGAGAACACCTGGTCCTGTGAGGGTTGAGTGTTTGTGCTGGGTAGCAAGGTGCCTTCTTTGGAGAAACACAATTGTCCCAGAGTACATGCCCCAAAATCAACTTTTCCACGCCAATGTGACTTTTGTCACTGGAGCACAGCTCACTGATAACAATCTCAGTCCACACAAGTAGACCCTTACTCTTTCATCTGAATGGCACCAAGACCATCATAGATTACAGGAAAGTCTCCAGTATGGAAAACAGAAACCAAAATAAATAAGTACTACACAGGATTCAAGAAACAGAGCTAATCCAGAGAACAGAAGACAAATGCCAAATATTCTCATTAATTCTGGAACAGGAAATAAAAGAGAATATTGTTCCATTACATGAGAAGCAAGGTTAAGAGGAATAGACAAAGAAAAATTAGTAATGATCATTTAAAGATATATTGGGAAAATATTCTAGCAAGTATGTAAGAAAGTAAACAAATAAAAATAAAAGCAACTTTTTGTTAACTCCACAATACAAAGAAGTCAGAGAGAGAAGACAAAAAAGTAAGGAGAAGGAGCAGGACAGAGATGGAATCAAAATGACCAGGTGAAATAGAAAGGGTAGTAATAAGTATGGAAAGTAGTACACTAACCAGCTCAACAGGAATACATGTTTCCAGGTCAAAGTGAATCAAACCTTTAATGATATTTCAAACAAAAATGACATAACACTTTAGAGGAAGAAGGTATGTAATTGGAAACAGGTTTTCTTTTCTCTTGAAATAAATCAATAAGTAATGTCTAAATTGAATTGATTCTGAGGCTGAAAATTGATTCTGAAGCTAAAATACTAGAAGCACACTCTCAGAGTGAGATTGGGGAAGGTGGAGCAGGGAATACTGTATGTCAATATTTTATTATTATTTGTTTTCCTTCTGTCCTTTTTAAACTAAAGAGATCTTCAGAAATTTGGAAGAAAATGTGTATTATGAAAAACACTATTCATAGATTTCAAAAATTATACTTTTAATTCAATTTCCACAAACTTTTTGAAGTACTCTCCTATAGCATATATGACTTTGGTACACATATAATCAAATAATATATAGACTTCCAGATGGAAGGGCAAGTTTGAACTGGTAGACAGATACTAACAATCTTCTATTTGGGGAACATGTGCACAACCTGTAGAGACTGTGAAACAAAGTAATTGTAAAGAAAATGTTTAGGAAGTATAGAAAATAGTTACACATCCATGCACTGGTTCTGGTGCCATCTGAACCTTTGTGGTTCCTCTGTAACAACACCCTTCCCTTATTTTATTTGCCAGTCTTGTGGCCACTCAGTGGCTTGTAAGGTGGGATGGAAGATTCTACGACCAACTAGATTATTGCTGTGCTGACAGATGTGCAGGACACCAGGAAGACACACATCACAGCCAGTTTTTAAGGTAAATGCCCTGTTCTTTCATGGTCACCTGTAAGGGAACAGTTTGTATTCAAGAGGAACCGATGTTCCTCAAAGAATTAACTCCATGAACCCAAATCTAAAATGTGACAATTAGGCAGACTCTGGGTAGAGTGCAATTACAATGTAAAAGAAAACATCTGTTAGTAGACGTTACATGATTACCACTGATGAAGAGATCCAATTTGCTAGTAGGAAATTAGAACACCAAGAGAATGAGGAAAACGATTTGTATACATTGTTAAGTGGGGAAGTCTTGTTCAGTTCAGTAGGAGACTGGATTAACCACAGAAGGAATGAAGGCATTGGAGCTTTGATAGGAATATGGTTATGAAGAAGGAAAGAGGAAGGGACTCAAACACGCAGTAGAAGCAAGTAGGACACAAGATAATCAACTTGTTTCCAATTTTTTATTAAGACTTTCTCTTAACATCTGATTCAAAAATAACTGCTTTCTCTAAGTCCAGATTTTAACATAAAATAAGCAAGTCAAGTCTAGTATTCCAAAGCCAACTATATGTCCAGCCTAGCCTGTGTGTCACATGTCAGATACATCCTTACCAAGGGGCAAAATGCTGATCCAAGGCTGTCCTTTGAAGCATTATCCATCATTAAGGGTTTTCTGGACATGCATTAAATTGTGTCATTCCCAATAGCAAACTGAACATTTTCCTAAAGACAGGGAGAAGTTGACACTAATAATGAGCTATAATATTCCAAGAAAATGCATTGAAACATTTTGTTGAGAGGACAATTTTTTAGTAAATAACAGAAAATAACAGGAGGAATTTAAAGAAAGGGCAGGAGTTTAAATTATTAAATCTAGCCTTGATTATTCAAGAAACAGCACAAAAGGAATAAATGTTCAAGTTGTTCAAATTTTTCACATTTTTGCACGAGGATATAACTGGTATGCATTTCCAGGTCCCTGACTGATAGCCTAATACAAAGTACTAAGCTTAGATGAGGAGTCCTGCCTTCACCTTCACCCAGCTCCTCAAGCACTTCAAAGTGACCTTGGGCTTGTCCTCTAGTCCAGACACATGCTTTCTCCTCCATCAAATGCACCTGTCACTGGGAAGCAGAGAAAGGAAAACAAGACTAGATCATGGAAGACCATTTGTGTTTTGTAGATAACAAAGATTCAACAAATGTGACTGTATGCCATGCCTTGCTTCATATATATATTTTAAATCTAAGATTAACCTTTTATTACAGTTGGTACAACTGGGAATGCTCACCTCTTGGATACTCCCCATTCTGACAAACCAATAAACCATTTCCTAAAGCTCCTAATTCTGGAGGAACCATAAGACACCAACCTAACATCTGCACCAGAAGCAATCATAGCTGTGGCTGAATTTAAGTTTGCAGTGCAGGGGTGAAATTATTTGGCTCTAAGACCAATGTCTTCATTGCACAGGCCAGAGGGCTGATCTTTAATCTGTCACTTCAGTGTAAATTCTGTCTCATGGCTCTCTCTCACCTAAGCTTTGCGAGGACAAAGTATCCTAAGTATCCAAAGACTTGCTTATCAATAAACTAAATTAAGGATGCATTGGTTAAATACAGGAGCCAGATCATCTGTATGAAAATGACTTCCTATCACTTTATAGCATTAAAATTCAGTAAATTTTAAAAGGAAACATTAATTGTTCAACAGCACCAAATGGTGCTGGTCAAATGGTTAGAAGCCAGTGGAGTAGTATTTTACAAAGTGAATTTTGGTTGGATTCCTATCAGAGTTCATTACTTCACTGCACGCCTGGCTTGGGGCCTGGGAGTTCCATCAAGCTAACAAAAACTCAAGGAGCTTAATGCCAAGGGCAATGTGTGGAGACACTATTTTGGATGCCTTTAAGTTTTTCCATACTTTAACTGGCAAGAGACAAGATTTGGAAAAACTCATGTAAAACTGTCATTACCACCATATTTCATTAAATCTAAAAAAAAATCATTCGATATGAGAGATGTTATAATATGAAAAAAAGAAAGCCTCTTAACATTGCTGAATGCAGCTCTGAAAACAACTATGGCACATGTTCTATTCACCATTTGTTGTTAAGGTCTTTTTCAAAAATAAAAAAATAAGCATTATATGATCCTGTGAAGTTGTAAATTCCTTAGGATTAAAGACTTCTATGAATGGCTTCAGCAACGACTTGAGCAGAGACCATTTTAAGGTTTCTTCACTATGACAAATCTCATTTCAGTTTTCAAATGCCTAGTGATTACACAGTACTATTTGCATGGTGCCCCTTTTAGCTTTTAGGTCACTTATAGTTTGTCAATCAGCCCTACAGTGTTATTTATTTATCTATCACTTAATAACCATGCAGCAGAGAATAATTTCTCTGCTGTAGCATGGTAATTTGTCCTATAATTTCACCCCTGCTGCTGTAAACTTGAATTCAACCACAGCTATGATTGCTAAAATTAAGATTTCTAGGTCACTTTTCAGCCTCTGTGGTTCCTGTCTTTCAGCATTTCATCCCACTCCGTCTTCCTCAGCCAAAGTATGGTTCATCAAATACATGAGCAAAGAATTATAGCAGTTGTTTCTTTCAAAATGTTGTGCATACTCGACAGAGCAGGTAACATTCAAGTACTTACGTGAACTTGAATTTTGTGCTGCAATCCTGTATATCCTGAGGTTAAATTTTGAGAAATAATGAAAAGATATTTTTAGAATTTGCAGTCAGGTTACTTCCTAGATACTTCTGCATTAGGAAGAACCAAATGGATAAAGTGAAAGGCATCAGTATTACTAACTGCAAAAAGCAGTGCACCCCAGAAACAAATAGATATTGGTTGTGACAGGATTTCTGCAAAATGTCAGGTTTTAACACCATTTTCTTTTGAAAGGGACATTTTTCCTTTCTTCTAGTTTTTTGAGTAGGAAGTTGTCTTTGCATTATGCCGAAATCTGTACAGTATGCAAATAGTTGGTCAAATAGAGACTTCTCAACACTCACTGTAACTAGTCTTTGAAAATATGAGTTGCAAGAGAGTTTGCAAAATAATTTGCTACCAGGATGGAAGGCCTAATTCCTGAAATATCAAAGACTTGTCTTTTATTTTTTAGACTCATGAGTTTTCTGCTATTATTTAAAAAGGAATTCTGAATAAAGGGCATTTCCTTCTTAAAAATCACAATTGCAATTTTTATGAATGCCTTTACTGTAGGCACACATGAAACAGAGCAAATCAAGGTTCTTGGATGCTTTTGATGCCAAATTCAGCCTTGGACAACAAAACCCTGCAGTGTTGCCTTTTTATAAGTTGCAGATGTTTAGGTATTTTAATAGCTACCTTCTGGCTTAGCGATAGCCCACACAAAATGACTTCCCAGCCACGTGAGAAGTTCTGAATTTGAAATTCAGCATCAACCCTTCCTGGTGGCGACTTCTAACAATGCACTCACATTTGCTAGCATTTTGTTTTCTTATCTGAAATATGGCAGAAATAATACCCATTTCTGAAGCATGTCATGAATAAATTTTTTAATGCATCAAACCTCCATGCTCCTGAGCTGTGTGTGATTAGCATACAATAAATATTAGTTTCTTTCTTCCTCAGTTAGAAGGGCTGTTTAACGAATTATGAAGCTTTCTGTGAATGCGAGACAGTTTTACTAATGTTGTGTTTCCTTAGAATTCAGGTTTTCACAGAAGAGTTTTAGAAAGAGAAAAGAACTTTAGTCATTGTTTTATAATCCCTGGCATAATGCAAGTACATAATACAAGTCTGCTTTCTCACTGCTTTGCAAACTTTTCCCACTTATTAGCTCAGGTATAGCCTGTCAAACAAAGACTTTGCTGCCACAAAATAATTTTTCCTCTCTCCATTTTGTCTTTCTTTTCCAACAGCAAACGTGTCTTTTTGAGTATTCATAACCATGGTAGAAAAGAAATCCAAAGCTGCAAATCCAATAACCTCTTTTTCTCTCTTTTTCTCTCTCTTCCCCATACCCCCAATCTGACACAAATCAGAGCTGTATACTTGTGCTTCTGGGCTAAAGAAGGAAACAGTGAGAGGATGCTATGATCCATCCTGTGGAATCTCTCTCTGTGTGTACACTCTTCAAAGGAGACGTGCAGCCTCACTTTGTAAATACTGGGCATGCTTTCATGTTCCCCATCCTTTAAAGGAATTAGACAGGACAGTGATTATCCATCACATAATCAATGTGGGATACCTGCTCTTTCTAAGCAAAATTTTTGGCTCTATAATAACTATTGAAATCACAAATGCAGAAATTATAATCCATATTAATCCATCAGTGAATCATTTTAAATCAATTGTGCATTTAGTTACAGAAACAAGAGAGTTATCCAGGCAGATTTTAAGGCTATCTCTTTTTATCCTCTGCATATTTATCTTATCATTATAAGACGCATACTTCAAGATAGCTACTTTTATTTATTTCATTGGCTTGCTCAATGACTTTTTATGGCCTGGGATAGTATTTTGGAAGAAGATAACATTTTATGGTCTTTCCTTTACATCATATCTATCCTTTCCACATAATTCTCCTGTGACTTCGGCCACTTGCTTTTGGATACTGAATTGGGCTTAATTTTCCTCTTTTATACTATTGCAGATTTTAAAATTGAAATAATCTTGGAAAGTTAGATTAGGATGTTCATGAAATATGACTCAATAATTTTTAACCTTGATGAATGAATAAAGAATAATCTACATGAAGCATGTAAATGTTTACTCCAACATCATACACTTGTATGTAGGAAAAAATCATTGTCAATGGTGCACCGTTCATGCGTATTGTTTTTTCTCTGCCTTGTTGTAATCACACAGCAAGTAACGTTACATCCCTCGCAGTGAAAAATTTCCATAAATTCCAGCTGCAACAAAGGTAAGTTAAGACCACATAGGGTTAAACATTACATGGAATTAAACTGTTTTGCTAATGCCTATTCTACTTATTTCTGCTCTGATCTTTATAATTTCTGCCCTTCCACCAATTTGGCACTTGGTTTACTCTTATTGTATAAATTCTTGAGGTGCATCATTAGGTTATTTATTCAAAATCTTCGTATATTTTTGATGTATGCATTTATTGCTATAAATTTTCATCAATAATGATTTTGCTGTATCCCACTGGTTTTGCTGTGTTGTGCTTCATTGGAATTTGTTTCAAGATTTTTTTTATTTCAATGATCCACTGGTCATTCAGGATCATGTCATTAAATTTCCATGTTATTTGTATATTTCCAGTGTTCTTCCTGTTAATTTCTAGTATTAGTCCATTGTGGCCCGAGAAAATTCATGATGTGATTTCAATTTTTAAAAATTTTCTGGCCGGTGCCGCGGCTCACTAGGCTAATCCTCCGCCTAGCGGCGCTGGCACACCAGGTTCTAGTCCCGGTTGGGGCACCGGATTCTGTCCCGGTTGCCCCTCTGCAAGGCCAGCTCTCTGCTGTGGCCAGGGAGTGCAGTGAAGGATGGCCCAAGTGCTTGGGCCCCTGCATCCCATGGGAGACCAGGAGAAGCACCTGGCTCCTGCCATCGGATCAGCGCGGTGCGCTGGCTGCAGCGCGCGCTGGCCACGGCAACCATTGGAGGGTGAACCAATAGCAAAGGAAGACCTTTCTCTCTGTCTCTCTCTCTCACCGTCCACTCTGCCTGTCAAAAAAATAAAAAAAAAAGCATGATTTGTTCATAATATTCATAATATTCTACATTCCTGATCAATAAGGTAATCGTAGTGAATTGTTTAGACAGTCAACATCCCTATGCATATGGAGTTACATTCCAGTGTGGGTGGAGAGCGGAAATGATAAACAAATAAACAGTTTGTGGTATTCTGCAATATCAGGCACTGATTTTCAGGAAAAGACATGTCTATTAACCATTCTCCTGCCACAAAACCAAAAAGATTTTGTCAATCAACTGAGATTACAAAAACCCACTGTGCACTGTATCTGAACGTAACATTGTTCAAGAAATCATTACAGAAGACATTGTTGATTGCAGGAATTGATATGCATGTACAAGCTTAAAGAATCTTGAGAAACAACACTGCAAAAGTGCATCACTTAAGGAGGTAAGAGTAGGAAGGGTTGCACACTGTAGACCATAAAATAGCAGCTAAACTGAATTAGAATTTCTTAAGTTACTTTTTCTGGTTTCATGCTTCTTAAGGGTGTTCTTTGGACATTTTTCTTTATAGTTCACAGTATGGGAATAAGCAGTATTAAAGTGAATTTGTTGCATTAATTTCATGAAATCACTGTAACATGAAAAACCTAGCGGGTAGTTTTGCAGTCTTTTTTAAAGTAGCCAGTAACAGGATATCAGTATCCATCAATATTTATAAACAAGTTTACCCTCCAAACATTAGCTCTGAAGTAAGTATCCCCCAGGCTCCTCTGGCTGTGTTAGATAAACCAAGCATATCTTTCTGTGCTGTGGCCCAGGATCCTGGGACTGCATGCAGAGTGAAGAAAGGGCAGGAGTTCACAGCAGAATACAACCCAGCAGTGCCACGGAGGAAAATGAGATCAGATGCATACGTAGCACTCACATGGCAGGAATCTGAGAGAATTCCCAGCCTGCACTGCAACGTGCAGTCGTGAAAGGGAGAGGAAGTGAGGGGTGCTTACATTGTGTTGAGCTGGCAAGTAGCCACGAGAATTATATGTACAAAAAATTAATTCCATTCATAGCTGCCCGTCTCATCAAAAGGATGTGAGCTCCCGAGGGCTACAGGGGAAGGATGTCTTGCCTTGGGGAGCTTTGAGATGACCCCCAAGATCAAGTTATCTGGAGGTGTGTTGAAACTGTTAAAATAGGGAGGTGGCTTTGGGGGAAGGGACACAATGCAGCACCCTATTGTGCTAGTGTCCTCCAGGGAAAGAGACATGCAATATTTATGGGTCACAAGAGTGTATTTACTGTGGCAAATCGCTCATAGGGTCACAGAGATCAAGACATCACACAAACAGAAGCTCCCACGTTCAAGGGCAGAAGACAGACGTCCCAACTCGGAAGAGAAACAGACACGCTTCACTCTTCTTCCACTTTTCGCTCTATTAGGGCCCTCACTGGATTGGACAGTGCCTGTCCACCGTGGTAACGGTAGATCTTCATAAATAGGTCACTGGCTCAAATGCTAAACTCATTTTGGAAATACCCTCACACACAGTCCCCCAGAAATCTCCCTGGGATTCCCCTAGCCTGGACAAGTTGACACACAAAAGCAACGGTCACACCTATCAACAGCCCACTAAACTTAGCCCCCAGTGCTGTAGGCAGACACTAAGTCTTGGACAACTACGGATGCGTCTGGTGGCTGGGAGTGAGAAAAAAAAAAAACATCATAGATGGAGGTATTTGGAGAAAGAGGGGTGTCAATGTGGCAAGAAGGTGAATCAGTGACAGAGTAAGAGTGTTGGGCACAGCAGAGGAGCACGTGTGTGTGTGTACAGTCTCCAGGGCAGCTCCCCAAGACCCTGACAACACCTCATCAGTCACGGTAGCACATTACTATATGCAGTACTTTGAAGTCAGACATTCCTGGGTTTAAATTCTGTCTTTCTTGTACCAAGTGCATTGCCTTGCATGCGTTAGGGAACCTTAGTTGGCCCTGGTTTTCTGATCATCCAGTGCTACCTCCTTGGGTTGTTTTGAGAGTTTGAAGCAAAGCAGTTCACATCAAGGGCTCACCATGATGCTTAGCCAAAAAAATTCTATGTTCATTTCAGTTACTGGAGAAAGGGAAAGCAGCCATGCTTGCACAATGAGATGGGCATGTGTCCAGAGAAGCCTAAGAGATGACGTGGTGCTTTGGGATAGAGTTCCTGGGTCTGGAATCCAAGGGTAAGCTGTGTGGAGCTTTGAGTCATGAAAGGCTCATCTGTGCATGGACTTGATTTCTTGGCAGCACATGAGGTCTAAGAGAAGGAAGGTATATGGATATTTGGAAAAAAACGGTCAAAGGTCACCTAGTCCAATCTTTAATTCAGTGTTGGTGCCCACTGACTGAGATGGAACCCACATAAGAATGCCCCCAATGTAAAGGCAAGATATGTTTAGATCCAGCCTCTGTTTGTCTCCCTTAGCCCAAGGTGTCCTTGCCCATCCTTTAGTATCAACCACTTCTCACAAGGAATTCACTGAATTGAGGGAGTGGTACTGCTGGCCCTGTACGGTTCTCATCACTGGACTCAAGAAGTTATTTTCTTCTCCCATAGATAAAAACCTCGATGGCCAGAACTGTCCGGGAGGGAGAGGCTGTTGAGGGCAATTCCAGGTCTGGAGCAGAATGTAACTAACACCTGTGTGTCTCTCCCAGATCAGCTGAAGCCCACCTGCCATCAGAAAACGTCCCTGGAGGCACAGCATCACTGACCAAGCAAAGAGAAACCCCGAACATCACTGACCAACTGGGGTACGTGGGCATGTGCTGAACAGGGACCTCCCAGACCCATCTTCAGTCTATAAGAACCTTCACCCCTCACCCCTCACCCCTCACCCCTCACCCCTCACCCCTCACCCCTCACCCCTCAGGGAGCTTGGCCCCTCGCTCTACACTTTGCAAATGAACACCTATTTCCCTCCACTACCCTTCCCATCAGCAGCTGGCTTTCAGAGCAGACCCACCTTTGGGAGTTCTACAGCGCCCCTCCAACCAGCTTGCGGGGTTGTTTCACAATGTGATGATGACGTCTCTGTCGTCAGCGTGGGAGTCTCCTGTGAGAGGGAGTTCAGCAACTTCTCACACCGCCAGCTCCTGGAGATGATGGTACGCATATTTAATAAACAGGAAGTTTCTTAGAAGAACTGAAATTCACTCTCCTCTTACTTGGTTCAGCTGCCTTGGAGCAACACAAAACACTTCTTGCTTCCACCCACTGTCCCCACTGTATTAGGGTCTTTCCCCCTAGTGTCAGAGATTGCGTAGAATCAACTTACAACACAAAAGGAAAATAGGAAACCTTGGGGGATGCTCCTGTTATTAGAACTGGTTAAATTGATTTCTAGGGGACATTTAATGAGAGTAGAAATTGAAATTGCACTTGACTGAATTCAGAGCAGTGAATTTTTATTAGGCAGCCAGAAGGGGTGTGAGATACTTTAAAGAATAAAGAAGAGGTATAAACCCTACCCTGAAGGAGCTTAAAATCTGATTAATTTGTCCATACTAATGATAGAGAAGAAAGTCTGGATGAGCAAAGAGCATAGTTCAGATACAACCCACTCACCCACTGACCCATACACATACACACACCCATACACACACACACACCCATACACACACACACCCATACACACACACCCATACACACACTCATACACACCCCCATACACACACCCCCATACACACACCCATACACACACCCATACACACCCATACACACACACACCCATACACCCCTACACTCATACACACACACCCATACACACACACCCATACACACACACACACCCATACACACATACACACTCATACACACACACACACACACCCATACACACACACGCCCATACACACATACATACACACCCATACACACGTACACCCATACACACACAGATTACCTGCAGGTCTATAATTGTTGAAGCTAGGAAGTCAAGCTTTTAAATGAAAATGATTATTTTGTCATGAAAGCAATTTATGGTCATTGTTTATAAAAAAGGAGAAAATGAGCAAAAACAAGAAAATTACAAGAATACATAACCCAGCTAACCAGGTTAATTTTGCAGTAAATTCACTATGGGACTCTTC
This sequence comes from Oryctolagus cuniculus, assembly GCF_051225735.1. Lineage (NCBI taxonomy): Eukaryota > Metazoa > Chordata > Mammalia > Lagomorpha > Leporidae > Oryctolagus > Oryctolagus cuniculus. The sequence goes on from NC_142871.1 coordinate 11,862,749, forward strand.
TATGTATCTCCACAGAGTTTTGTGAAACTGTACTGCACATTCTACCTCTTAAATTTCCTTTGTGCTACATGTACTATGAGTATTTTTTCACTGTGCTCAATAGTCAATTAGTATTTCATTAAATGACTGATTGCATCATCTCTTACTTACCGAATTCCCTATAGTTGGACATCTTGGTTGCTTGTAAATTTTGCATGTATAAACAGAATTCTTACAGCTAAAATTCTGCATATCTTTAATTCTTTCCTTAAAAAAATCCAGATATGGAATTTCTGGGTCAAACCGTGCACAATTTTAAACCTTGTGATAAATAATGCCACATTGAATTCCAGGAAGATTGTGCTGTAACAGAGTAAAATTGACAATTTCTCCATCATTTACTGAAGATGTGAAGACTGTTATATTTTTAATATCTGCCAATTTAACAGGTGATAAATCATATGTCATCGTTTTAACTGGATTTCTTTGATTACTCAAATGTAAAAGGTCTCTGAAAATAGTTATGTGTCAGCCACTTTCCTTCCTCCTAACATGTCTGTTTTATATGGCTTATTAATATGTTTCATTCCACAAATCTTTCTGTAACACCTGCCATGTGCCGCACACACTGTCCTGGTGCTGGGGACACTGCAATGAACAAAACGAGCAAAATCCCTGTCCCTGAACCCTGCTGCTGAGCCACCAGCAGAGGTCTCTGTTCTGAGTTTGAGAGTGGAAAGCATGTGGACACGTCTATCATGTTGGGCAGCTTTCCTTGTCCTCTGTGTGTCCACTGCAAGTGGATACGTGCTTTGGAATACATGAGCGGGCTCAAAGTGTGAGAGTAGTAGAGGTCAGTGTGACCTTGGAGACCATGTAGTAAAACCCCTTTATTTGACACACGAGGTATCCAAGGAGGCCCATATATACAAAAACATGTGTCCAGACCTCACTACCGTAGGACACAGAAGATTCCAGATTGAAGGGCAAGGTCTGCTCTGATAACTAGGGGAAAAAACCCTCCATCCTTCACAATCTTTGTTTCATGTGCTGATTTCTGCATTATACAAATAGCAGCCAGCATTTATCAGGTCCTCTGACCCAGAGGCACTTCTAAGTGCTGTGTGCACATTGGTTCCTTCACTTCCCCGTGAGACAGGACGGAGCATCACTCATGAACACATGGGCACACCTGGGTGCGGCGTGTTTAAGTGAGGGGACCACAATTTTCAAGATCCTTTACATTTTACTCATCAAAGAAATCGAGTGAAAGCAATGAGACATGATTTGTCACCTGTTGCATCGCAGATGGTAATAAGATAAGATGGTAATACCAGGATGGTAGTAAGATGGTAATAATACCTAGTAACTGACAAAGCTTTTACTAAAGTCCTGATCTGTGGCTCTCCAAAGGCCCCCATTGCCCTGATCCATCTTCGTGGGCCATCAGTGCCTCTGTGGGTAAGCGATGCGTGGGCAGGAAGAACAGGGCTGTCACTCCTGACATGCTTAGACAGTGGCTACAGCCATGGGTCAGGCAGCCCTCCGCAAAGGAGGTGCAGCAAACGAGAGGAGGGAGAGACGTTGGTGGCCTTGTTCTGACTATTGCATTCTGTTCTTCTTTCGCTCATTTTCAGCTGCCCACGCTCCCCAGTTCCTTCTCTGTCTGTTACCAGAACTGATGCCTGTCATATTACTGTGTGAATGACAAGACACTGAACAAAGAGTTTACTCAACCAACTAGCAAGTGGCATTTCCACTCATAAGCGAGTCCAGATCGCAGATTAGCATCGATTGCAATTCCAGGCATCAGCTGACTTCCAGGATGAGGGCCTTGTTCTTTCTGCTTCTCTGTCCCTCCCTCCCTCCCTCCCTCCTCTCTCGCTCCCTCCCTCCCTCTCTCCCCTTGCTTCCCTCTGTATTGAGTGGAGCGTGGAATTGAGACCCAGTTACGGCACCACCCCAGCAGCCCCCCTGTAAGACTGGTCACTTTGCCAAAACTTTGTCGTTGCCTGAAGTCCACATCCAGGGGACTGGGAGCGTGGGACAGGGCTGGGGCAGCAGAGAATCTGGCCTGGGAGTGCCCCCCCACCAGCCTTCTTTCTCTGACCTCCTCCCTGGCCAGGCCCCAAGCACGGAAACTCCTGTGGCTTTCAGCTGCCCAGCCCTTTTACCTATATGCGTTGAGAGCCTGAGCAGGTGGGAGATTATCGGTGCTGCACGGGCAGCAGGGTGGCCCATCCCAGCTGTGTGCCAGCTGACCTCCACAGCCACAACACTCCAGCTGGGAGGCACAAAGATCACCAAGGTGCAGGCATTTGGCCTGGCAGGTAAGCCTGGGGTTCAGTCCCGGCTCCAGCTCTGAACCCCAGCTTCCTTCTCGGGCACCCTCTGGGCCGCAGCAAAAATGACACAAAGAGTTGGTTTCTTGGCACACGTGTTGAGACCTCAATTGAGCTCCCGGCTCCTGGCCTCAGCTTGGATGAGCCCCAGTCATCAGCAGATAGGAGCTTTCCGTCTGTCTGTCAATCTGTCCTTCTGTCTCATGGCCTCTCAAGTAAATAATTACAAAGGCCTCAGCTCAGAGGCTGGACTTGCAGTTAGCAATGACATTGTGCGTAGTCAAAGGGTCAGAGGAAGGACCCCGAGAGTAACAGAAATGCAGACTGGTGGAGAGCAAGCTCTCCATGGTGCCAGCGTGAGCAGGGGCTTGCAAAGGCTCATTCTCTCCAGGTAGAACCATCGATGTATTTTACGCATGGTGCACCAAGAGTTTTCGGAACCCATGTAAGGCTAAGGCGGATAAATATCCCAGTGTCCTGCCTCACCACTGTGGCACACGCATTCAGGGCTTATGTACTGCGGTGCTTGCCACAGGTCTAGAGTCTCAGGTGAGTTACCCTGATCCAATCCAGCCCCTCCACAAGAGAACCCTTGGAAACGAACAAACTCAGGGGACATCCAGCCAGCGGAATATGGACGGGCGGCTGCAAGGACAGATGAGCTCAGGCACAAATGTAACTCACATGCAATGAGGCAGGAAGGAGCGAAATGACGCAAAAGTGCTGAAAGGCACATTTTGCCGGGGAAGCCAGCAGTTTTATGTTGGAGGCAGCTTTTGCTTGTGGAGTTCAATCATCTTGTTTCTTGGGAGAAAAAGGACAGTTTTATATATTTTTAATGGTCATCATCTCAGAAACACGTTAGGGGGATAAAAATGGCCTGATTGTTTTGGAGGAGAGGGAGAGTAGTAATTGGCAGCGGTGGGGGGAAGGGTGGTGGTCATTATCCTACAATCACTCTCCCTGCTTCCACCTTGAAGTACCCATGCACGACTCACACCGCGGCGGCCACGCTTCTCCATGCGGTGGGGAAATCAGGAACAACCAGAGGCAGCTGCAGGACAGTCTGAGGCCATAACGGCTGAGTGTGGGTCAGAGGATCCAAAGAGACATGTGACAGGGAGCAGTCTGTCACATGAACTGACACAAAGACAGGGATAGAATCCCTAGAGCAGGAGGCAGACGGAGGCTGGTCGCTGCTGGTCAGGCAGCTAATGAAAAATGCGGCCTCGAGATGCAGAAACCAAGAGGAAAACAAGTGGGAGGCCCAGGAGATGGAGAGCCACCAACCAGGAGATGACGGCCTACAGCACCAATATGCGAGGTGTGTGATCGAACAGGATAAAGAACCCGTTTAGGAGCCAGCGTTGCGGCCCAGCGGGCACAACCACTGCCTGTGATGCCAGCATCCCACTTCTGCGACAGTTGGTGTCCCAGCTGCTCCACTTCCAATCCAGCTCCCTGACAATGCGCCTGGGAAAGCAGCAGAGGATGGTCCAAGTGTTTGAGCCCCTGCACCCACATGGGAGACCTGGATGAAGCTCCTGACTCCTGGCTTTGGGGCTGGCCCAGACCTGGCTGTGACGGCCATTTAGGGAGTGAAACAGTGGATGGAAGATATCACTAACTCTCCCTCTTTCACTCTCTCTCTCTAGCTCTTTCAAAATAAATCAATGAATTTTTTTAAAGCATCCTTTAACGAAGCAATAAGGGAATGGGCACGGTGCCAGCAGGTTGAGCTGCCCACATCCCACTGGAGCACGTGCTGGTTGGACTCTTCCCTGCTGCCTGCAATCCAGCTGTCTGCTACTGCACCTGGGCGGCTGCAGGTGCTAGACAAAGTGCTTGGGCCCCTGTCACCACGTGGGAGACTTGGAAGGAATTTCTGACTCCGGGCTTCAGCCTGGCCCAGCCTCAGGGGAGGGAACCAAAGGACGAAAGATTCTCTTTGTCTCTCTCTCTCTCTCTCCCTACCCCAACTCTGCCTTTCAAATGAATACATAAATATTTTTTAAAAGCACTAAGGAAAAGACAACTCAATAGAAAAGAAGAAAAATGCTATGAGGCCGCATTTCACAGAAGAAATCAGGTTTTCCATAGAAAAAGGAAAAAGAAAATTAAGAAGTCCAAAAAAATAAAAATAAAAAATCCCAACAGCAATGATGTGGAGCAGCCGGATCCTCACACGCTGCTGTAGTGCCACTTTGGAGAGTGGTCTGGCATTACCAGGTACAGGTACTCAGTGGTGTCAGCGGTAACCCAGTCATTGCAGTTCTAGGTTTCTAACCTCGGTGTGACCCAGTGGCTATTTGTAAGAACAATTAAGGAGCACTGTGTTTAATAGCAAACATTTACGGGGCAGGGAGAGGGTTACAGTAACATGAGAAGGAGAAAATGAAATTGAGAGTATTCACACGATGGAATATTGAGCAGAAGAGAAAATCAATGCCTGACAGATATATGAAAACCCCAAACCAATCTTGGAAATGATATTGGGCAAATTAAAGCAAGTTATATAAAATTAAATATTCCATGGTACAATGTTTAAAAAGCTCCAAAACCCCAGCAATGTATATACATGTTTTAGAAAACAATTTTAAAATTTATTCGAAAGGTAGAGAAACAGAGACAGAAGAGACTGATCTTCCACGTGCTGCTATTCACCCCCAAATGCCCACAGCAGCCAGGGCTGGACTAGGCTGAGGCCAGGAGCTGAGAACTTGGGTGGGACGGACCTACCTACTTATGCCATCATTTGCTACCTCCCAGGATGCACGTTAGCAGGACGCTATTCAAAACTAAGTAGAAACGCTGAGACTCATGGGGACCAAGAGACCGCTGCCCATGACTTTGGCACCAAGGCCTGGGGTCCGTTTCTGAGTCTGGTAGTTCTGGACTTTCCCAGCCAGTATCCAAGGGGGGATATTTCTGATTTATTTATTGCCCAGTAAATCATATTATACAAGCAGAGAAGAAAGTTTAGTATAATAAAACTCACACAGATTTGGAGGGGGTATGGCCCCCCAACTATACTCTAAGACCATGATATTAATAATATATGGGAAGGAAATTATCAATATTCCCTAAATATTTCACTCTAATAAATGATTCTTAATGGTTTGAAATCACTGAGTTGTGTTCACAGGTCTTAAAGCATTTGAAATCATGATTTAGCATCCTGGTGGACAATTTTGTGAGCATTCTGACCTCTCTAGAATTATTATCAACTGACTCAACCCAAGTAGATCAAGCAAATAAGTAAATAGATTTGTGATTTTCTCCATAGAAACTCCCAGGTTTTCCTGCAATCTAAGTATAGCTGTACACTTTTTCAAGGCACATAATCAAAACCTGGACCCTACAGAAATCTAATGAAGCCACGTCCTAAGACCACAGCAATGGGCATGCCATTTAGCGAACCATGGAGTTACAGGTCCAAGTTCAGGCATCATTACAGTCAAAGGATGTCTTCTTCTCAGGGAGCGCCAGGGGCAAAGAGGTGGCACAGACGCAGCAGCAGGTCCATGGAAGCGGGTTGACAACACAGTCCTAGCTAAAGAAACTAAGAGAAGGGACAGCAACTGCCCTGTGGGGACAAAAGAAAACAGCTGTTGGGACTGTCGAGACAGGGCAGTCTTCCTAAATTGAAGTGGGGGGGGGGGGGTCTGCACGAGGCCTTCTGTGCCACCAGGCAATCATGGGGCAGGCATGAGGGAGGGGAGGGGGCACAGTGGTTGAGCGCAGGGTTTGCCTGGATGTGAATCCTCATTCTGTCTAATGGCACTTAAGGAAGTTACTCCATTTCTTCCTGGCTCGGTTTCCTTATCTGTAAGCATTGCACAGGTTCTTAAAAGATTACATAAGATCACGTGTACAAACCTTAACACTTGGTCAATTAAACACTGAACAAATACAATGTTGTTTTCATCAAGGAACAAGAGAGCTCAGCTTAACAAGATGCATTTTCTGTATGTATGAAGCTACTTCAAAAAGTTCTTGGGAAAATGGAATTAAAACATATAATGGGGGGCCTAGTGCTGTGGCACAGTGGGTTAAAGGCTCGGCGTGCAGTGCTGTCATCCTATATGGGCACCAGTTCAAGTCCCGGCTGTTCCACTTCAGGAAATCCTGCTCCCTGCTAATGCACCTGGGAAAGCAGTGGAGGATGGCCCAAGTCCTGGGTCCCCACACCCACATGGAAGACCCGGAAGAAGCTCCTGGATCCCGGCTTCAGATCAGCTCAGCTCCAGCCATTGCAGCGATTTGGGGAGTGAACCAGTGGATTGAAGCTCTCTCTCTCCCTCTCTGTCTGTCTCTACCTCTCTCTGTAACTCTTTCAAATACATAAAATAAATCTTTAAAAAAATATTGATGCAAGAATTTTTTGAAGTCCAGGAGTGATTTTTTGATAAAACACATTTTCCAAGAACTTTTTGAAGACCCCTGCCTGCTTCCTCCTCAAAGGAGCACTCAACACCCTGGAGTGTGTTTGTGGGGTTGCTTGAGGCCTTGTGTTTAAGAGTAACACCTATGTTTTGGGTGTTCAGCATTTCACTGATTTCCCACGTCTTTCATTCCACACTTGGCTAGATCTCATTTTGCTTTTTAAAACATAACGGGAACCAGCTATCAGACGTCACTCTGTGCCCCTTGCCCACAGTCTACAGCTGTGGTCCACTACTGGCCACTTTCTTGTCCACTTCCTGATTATTAAACAACCGATGAAGACTGGCATCTCCAAGGGCTGCTCAGCCTCACCAAGACTTGCCTCGCAAGCACCTTTGGAAATGAGCCAACACAGTGCTGTTTTAGACTGTCATTTATCCAACATGCGCCTCAAAGACACAACCCTGAAGTTTATCGGATGATACTAACCATGATAGATATCAACGGCAACATTTTTTTTTATTCCAACCTTTAGTTCCTGTTATCCTTCAGGCAGCATAGCACTGCTCTGGCCTATCTTTGGGCAATCTTTCAGATGTTCAGTGAGTAAACAAAGCTCTCAAAAAAATTAAAAGCACCTATGTCCTCAAACCTCTATGGGAGAAGACACTGGGAAGAGCTCTCGGTGCTGCGCAGAGGGAAAAAGGCAGAGCTGCAAGTCCTATTGCTAACGCAGATCCTCCAAGTCATCCGGGTTCCAGAGAACTCCCAGGCTCGCCCGTTAGCATCAGATTTGTGGCCGCGTACAAAGGTCGGAGCGAGAAGAGTACCAAACGTGTAAATCTAAGGGCGGGAATCCTTTCTGCCCATGACTTATTTATCAAACAGGCTGGTGCGAGCTGGAAGGCCTAGGTGCTGTGTGCCTTCGTCCTCCCTGCAACCCATTGTCTCTGTGTCCTCCCTTGCTAACCTTTCCTGTTTATTTCTACTTCCCTGCAACTTTTTATTATAGTTGCCAGTTAATCACAAATATATTAAAAGATCTCTTTTTAATCTAGCAGTCTTCATTGCTTTGTGGCTTCGCCGCCAACGGTTGTGCTGCGCTTAGAGAGTGTCCAATTACACTCTCGGCAGGGAGAACCAAGAGATCAACAGTTGACAATGCTTTTGTCTAAGGTCTCCGATGTGAAAGCAAATTAGGTATCTAAAAATAAAAACTAAAATTAAGGCTGATAAAATGGAGCTTTGGCTTTGCTCATCACAGACTCATTTATACTTAATGACACAGACTGACGGGATCGGGGACTGTTCCACTCTATCTCGAAAAGGATGTAAGGAATGGCTGCGCTGTTCTTCCTTTCATGACCCGTCAATGGGCACCAAGACAACAGAGAAATAAGAGCCTCTTTGTGCACTTCTGTATTAATTTGTTTGCAGTATTGGCTTGCGCACAGAAGGCCACACAGAGGTGAGCGAGCCAGTGTTACTGAGACGTGTCAGCGTAGAAATTCAATTCTACGACATTTTGTTCACAGAGCTCTCCATGCCAGAGCAGACAGGTAAAACATCAGAAAAACAACAGCTACGTTTTTCTCCCTGAAACCCAACCGTCCACTTCCTTGAGAAAAGAGAAGCACAATTTGCAGACCCCTCTCTCTCCTTGGATGTTCTACGGGTTTCCTCTCTCTGTTTACCGACACTGCCCCGAGTTCCAGGCACATTATTTATTAACATCTCTTGCTCTGCCCGTGAGTGCTTCCTTCTCTAACCACACCTCTCCCATTTTCACCATAGGCCCTCCTCCTCCTCCTTCTCCTGCCCAGAGCTACCACCAGCCGGATAGGAACTGAGGCTTCAGGGTTCACAGCGCCACCTGAAGGCTGACACAGGAAATGATCTTGCCCAGCGTCTCCCCCACTATCTGCTGGTTTCCTCCAAAGACTGCTTGGCTTCGCGTAGGTCAGCATCTTCTCTAAGGCACAGTTACTTACCTACTTTGCACAGTTACTGTCATCCCCACCCTTATGTCAGAGCCAGGGATACACTTTAACAATCACAGCTGTACTCGTGGCGCACTCCTTTTTCTTGGAAGTGCTGTAAGTTGTTTAATAATAAGACTTTACGCTCATTAAGCGTGGGATCCCTTATGCTTTCTAATTACTAATTTAGCTCGTATACATGGGACTAAGTGAGCCACTCGCCTAGTGCATATCGTCCTCCCCAGCAACTGTATGTGTGGGTCAGCATTCTACTGGAACTTAGTACACACTTATGGGTGAAACTAAAGATAGACAAGGATACTTACAAAACTAAGTCACACTATGATTTACGCATGCGCACACGGAAACACAGAGATGGCTGGTGCAGTGACCTGATTTGAAAGACAACTATCTTGTGTCTTCTGGACTCATCAATACGTAAGTTATCGGACTCCCTCCCACGAGTGAATCAGCTCTGCTGGGCTGTTCTTTTTTTATGCCTCGGCTCTGGCATGGCAGAGACGCAAATCTCCACTGGTGAGTGTCTATAAGCAAATCACAAACGTAACACACGTGAGTGCGTGGAATCAGTGCACCCGGCAAGGGGGAGCCCTTGTTCCCCTGCAGCAGTGACACACAAGGGGCGCATCCTGCGTCTGCCAACCCTGTGTCCTCCTGTGTCTCAGACTATAACAGTCACTTCTCCCCCATTCACACCAGGGCAGTAGGCTCGGCCTGGCAATGTTGTGTGTTGGCCTACGAAACTCCAATCAAAATCCCATGCAAATCACACCATACAGGCCTCATCAAACTCTTCCATATGATAATAATATTTTCCTTTAAAAATATTTGTGTAGGGTCCTTCCCGTGGAGGCATAGTAGGCCAAGCCTGCACCTGCGGCGCTGGCATCCCAAATGGGCACTGGTTTGTATTCCGGCTGCCCCTCTTCCTATCCAAGCTCTCTGCTGATAGCCTGGAAAGCAGTGGAGGATGGCCCAAGTGCTTGGGCATTGCACCCATGAGGGAGACCTGAAGGAAGCTCCTGGCTCCTGGCTCTTGGCTTCTCATCAGCCCAGCCCCAGCTGTTGCAGCCATTTGGGAGTGAACCAGCAGATGGAAGACCTGTCTCTCTGTCTGTAACTCTACATTTTGTATTTGTATTTGTGTGTGTGTGTGGTTTTCATTTATAAAACAATTTCCTAAGAGTTTTATTATAGAAAGCTTCCATTGGGATAAAAGTATAATCTCCCAAGAAATAGCCATTTCTTAAGCTAAAAATGAGAGAGAATTTGAAGTTATTCTTCAGAAGAGACAAATCCAAGCAATCAGAGGAGGGAGGAGGAAAGTTCTTCATTGAACAAGCTCCCTCCCTCTGCCCTCTGTTCTAGGAGGAAAATCCTCCGGGACTTGACTATTCCATTTTGCTCTGGGGACTTTATCCTTCAGATACCACGAGTAATCGGTTCATCCATTCCTATATTTAGATTTCTCTGTGCAGTTCTTTCTTTCTCTAAAGTCTATTCTCCATGAAGGACACAGTTGGACCCTTTTTGCTTGCCACTGGTGGCCTCCTGCCTCACTGTTCCTGCCGACTTTGTACAACACCTGGCATTTTCTAAAGATGATTCGAGAACATTAAGGAACAACATGTTTTCCTTCCAGTCAGTCCAAGTTGCAGACAAGCTCTTCTTGTCCCTTGCTGTCTCTGTATAGCTGATTTTAACTGAGTAAAGATTTCTGCTCCAAAAAAATGAAACAGGGATTGATACACTCTAGTAGTTGCTGCCCCTTCATCATTTCCCAAGAAAATGCACAGATGTGAGCACTGGACGCATGGTTCTAGGCCATGCAGCCTCAATTTCTGCAGCTGCTCTCGGAGAGACCTCGCAAACCCCAAGGTGGCCTCAGCCCCTCCTTGGGCCCGTAGTCCACTGCAGAGCTGCCTTGGGGTAGCCCTGCCCACCTCACCACTGAGCCCATGCTCTGCACCTCAGCATTCTCCAGGAAGCATTCCCTCGTCTGCCCTTTGTGAACTGTCTTCTAGCCAAGCCTTTCTCCATTTCTTCCTTGACTTATAAGTTTTTCTGTAATTTCACACTGATAAAAGATGTTGCACGCACAGTAAGTGGAATCTCCATGCAGCCTTCTCCCAGAGTCAACAATCTGTTCATGCTGTGACACTTCTCTTGCTCACTGACCCCCCCTCCCTTCTCCCACTCGCTCTCTCCACTAAAACTGGAAATAGTAGCACCTTCAACCATTCCCTCTCCATACACTAAAACTGTGTCCTGAAAGCTCAATGATCTAAGTCAGGAAATTGAATTTAAAGTTGATAAAAATACATTTTTACTCCACACTCTGTATTTAAATTTGTCAATTGGTACAATAATACGTTTTGTGGAGATGTATTAAATTTAAGAGTGGTCTTTAGGAAGTTCATGGAAAGCGCCTGCTAGGAAAACATTACTATGGACTTGAAACATTTTTTGCACCTAAATAAACATCTCTTCCTTGCATTTTCCACAACATTTTGGGGGCATTCTTATAAATCTGCGAAAATGTTTACACATCATATATGATTTACACATATTTCCCAGCCCAATATCTAACGGAGAAGCATTCCTAGTGAACTGCACTGACAATGTTTTAGCCTCTATCTTGACCTTAACATTGTAAAGAATACCATTCAGAGGTGATACAGAATAGGCTTCAACTTGCACTTCCCTGACATTTCTTCCTTATAGGATTATGATTATGTATTTGGCTCGGGAATGCTGCGGAAGTATTACAGTCCTCTTACTGAGTAATACCAGGAGGCAGAGGATGTCAATTTGTCTCCGAGTTGGTGACAATAACATTGATTGCCTGGTTCAAGTGGTAGCTTGACAGATTTCTGCCCTATAAAGGTACTGTTTTCCCTTGGAAATAATAAACAATTTGCAGGGAGATACTTTGAGCCTATGTAAACATCCTGTACTTTTTCTACCTCTCACCTAATGATTTTGGCATTAAATGATGATTCTCTAAGCCTGTCAGCCCTTTGATATTTCTAAGTTGGCATTCCACTGTCTGGAGGGGTTTACCTTTGCTCTGTTTATTTGTTCATTTATTATTTATACCAGAACAGACTAAGGAATTTTCTCAATGGATCACAAGCCATTACTGTCATTATTTATTTGGATTATTAATTTGTCTCAGATTTGACCAGAGTGAGTCCCTTTTAGCTAGTTCCTGGGTCTTTTTGATGTTTCCTTCATCTTTCTCTGAGCCCTTCCTAACCTTATATTGCAAAAAATGTTCCAGAAGATAATGTACTTTCCCTGACACATTCCTGGAATTACCCTTTTAGTCAAAGAGCTGCACAAACTTTCAGAAGAGAATAGCATTTGGAAAACAAGATTTCATCATTTCCACAGGTCACTCACTGCTTCCAGACCCTCTCATTACTAAGATTTAGGAAACACACACACACACACACACACACACACACACCCCACATGTTTATCTCCACAAAACTGAGTTCTTACTGATAAATTCAATTCTAATGAAACACCACTGGACACATTCTATGTCTTCATATTTATAACTGTTCCAGTGAGAAATGTACTTCTCATTATTTTTAATATATGCACTCATTTGTTCAAGTCTAGAAAATACAAAGACTGCTTTCAGAACTGCTAACAGATGATACAATAAAAATTCAATCTACTAATAAGAGTTCAATTTTTGTTTTTACAGTTTACGGGTAATATTTATAAACAGCAAAATATAAATCTGAAGTATATAATTCGATTTCTTTTTCTATATACACACAAGTACATAAGCAATACAGAAAGTATCCATTGTTTCTCAAATTAGCTCACACTCCTTCCCCATCAATCCTTCCTATTGGAAGCCAGCACTTTTCTGGTTTTTTTCACCAAGGATTAATTTTTGTCTAATTTGAGTAGATATAAATAGAATTATATACTATGGACTAATTTGTGTCTGACTTCTTTTTCTCTGTATGATAATTTTGAAAATAATTTATATTATTATGTGTATTAATACTTTGCCCCTTTCATAAACAACTAGCATTCCATTCTATGAATAAGTTACCAACTTTTTATTCATCTTTCTATTGCTAGACTGGGTTGTTTTTTTTTTTTACTTTTATTTAATAAATACAAATTTCCAAAGTAAAACTTTTGGATTACAGCAGCTTTTCCCCCCATAACCTCCCTCCCACTTGCAACCTTCCCATCTCCTGCTCCCTCTCCCATCCCATTCACATCAAAATTCATTTTCAATTATCTTTATATACAGAAGATCGATTCAGTATATACTAAGTAAAGATATCAACAGTTTGTACCCACACAGAAGCACAAAGTATAAAGTACTGTTTGAGTACTAGTTATAGCATTCATTCATATAGTACAACACATTAAGGACAGAGATCTTATATGGGGAGTAAGTGCACAGTGGCTCATGTCGTTAAAAATTGAGACTCTTATTTATGGCATCATTAATCACCTGAGGCCCTTGTCATGAGCTGCCAAAGCTATGGAAGCCTCTTGAGTTCACCAACTCCGATCTTATTTAGACAAGGTCATAGTCAAAGTGGAAGTTCTCGCCTCCCTTCAGAGAAAGGTACCTCCTTCTTTGATGGCTTGTTCTTTCCACTGGGATCTCACTCCAGAGATCTTTCATTTAGGGGTGTGTGTGGTTTTGGGTTTGGGTTTTTTTTTTTTTGTTTTTTTTTTTTTTTTTTTTTTTTTTGCCAGAGTGTCTTGGCTTTCCATGCCTGAAATACTCTCATGGGCTTCTTAGCCAGATCCGAATGCCTTAAGGGCTGATTCTGAGGCCAGAGTGCTGTTTAGGACATCTGCCATTATATGAGTCTGCTGTGTATCCTGCTTCCCATGTTGGATCGTTCTCTCCTTTTTAATTCTATCAGTTAGTATTAGCAGACACTAGTCTTGTTTGTGTAATCCCTTTGACTCTTAATCCTATCATTATGATAAATTATGTACTGAAACTTATCACTTTGACTAGTGATATGGCATTGGTACATGCCACCTTGATGGGATTGAATTTAGACCGGGTTTTTGACCATTACAAACAAAGCATCTATGAAGAATCTTGTAAGGATTCTCTTATGGACATGTATTTTTTTCCTTTTGAGAAAATATCAGGCCAGCGCTACAGCTCACTAGGCTAATCCTCTGCCTACAGCGCCGGTATCCCAGGTTCTAGTCCTGGATGGGTGCTGGATTCTGTCCCAGTTGCTCCTCTTTCAGTCCAGCTCCCTGCTGTGGCCCGGGAAGGCAGTGGACAGTGGCCCAAGTGCTTGGGCCTTGCACTCACATGGGAGACCAGGAGGAAGCACCTGGCTCCTGGCTTTGGATTGGCTCAGTGCCAGCTGTAGTGGCCATTTGGGGGGTGAACCAACAGAAGGAAGACCTTTCTCTCTGTCTCTCTCTCTCACTGTCCAACTCTGCCTATCAAAAAAAAAAAAAAAAAAAGAAAGAAAGAAAGAAAAGAAAAGAAAATATCAAACAGTAGAATGTTAGGCCCTAGATACATACTCTCCTTTTGTAGGAAACTATCAAAGGCTTCCCAAAGCAGTTGAATCCTTGAGCACTCCCAACACTCGTGCAGCGACTCCAATTCTGCAGTGTTGCTGACATTTGGTATCATACAAGTGAGTTGGTACTGGTACCATGTTGTGGTTTGGATTTGCATGTTCCTGAAGAGGAATTCTGAAGATATTTTCATTGCCTGTTGAAAATTGTGTATCTTTCTCTTAGAAGTTACTGTGTAAACCTTTTGCTCACTTTTGTTATTGTTGCCTTTTTCAGTGATGGGGAAATTAAGTTGAACCTGAAGTGAAAAGTGATGGTTCTGGGCCAGTGTTGTGGCACTGGCATTCCCTATCAGGGTGCCAGTGTAGTTTGGCAGCTCCACTTTTGATCCCACTCCCTGCTCATGAACCTGGGAAAGCTGCAGAAGATTAGATGGCATAAATATCTGGGTCCCTGCCACCCATGTGGAAGACCTGGACTGAGTTCCTGGATCCTGGTTTCGGTTTGATTCAGCTCTAGCAGTTATGGTCACTTGGGGAGTAAAACAGGAGAGGAAAGATCTCTCTACCCTTGCCCCCCCCCCCCCATCCATATCTCTCTGTCACTTTGCCTTTGAATATATAAATTAAAAAACCTTTTAAAATGAAATTATTGACATTTTTAAAATATTTTCTGCATAAAAGTCCATTTAAAAATATATGCTGGAGCAGGCCTAGCCTTGCAGCTAAAATGTTCAGGTCCCACACTGGAGTGCCTGGGTTTGATTCCTGGCCCCAGCTCCTGATCCCAGCTTCCTGCCAGTGCAGACTCTGAAAGGCAAAGGTGGTGGCTCAAGGAACTGGATTATTGCAGCACTCAGGAGATCCTTGGTTCTTGTCCCCAGCTCCTGGCTCTGGTCCTGGCCAAGCCCCAGCCATCGCAGGCATATGAGAGTGAACCAGAGGGTGGGAGACGTATCTCTGTTTCTCTCTTTCTTCCTTGCCTCTTCTTTCTACGTTGCTCTGCCTCTCAAATAAATTAAAAATAAAGATATACACTTCGCAAATTTAGTCACAAATATTTATTTGTATTCTTGCCTTGTATCCTGTGATGACCAAAGCTTTTAATTGTGATGGATTCTATCAGTTTCTATTTTATGCTTATTGCGTTTCATATTCGCTCAATGAAGTTATTGTCCATGTCCAGTTTGAAAAAAAAATCTCTAATGATTTCTTCCAGAAGCTTTTACATTCTAGGATTTCATCTGGAATTAATTTCTTTATATGGAATGAGATAGCAGTTGAGATCCAAATGATGTATATTTGCTGAGCATCATTTATTAAAAAGATTATCCTTTCTGTACTAAATTACCTTTGCATAGTGGCCAAATAGGTCCTCCATTACTATTTCTTGAAACCAATTCTGATGCAATAATCAATCTGTCTATCGGCTACTAGAATCACACTTTTGTTACTACAGCTTTACAGTAAGTCTTGAAATTAGGTAGTGTATACATTGTACAATCTTGCTATTCTTTTTCATGGTAGTTCTTACTATTCTTGATTGCATTTCCATATAAATTTTAGAATCAACTTTTTCATTTTTACCAATAAATCTGTTGGGATTACTATTGAGATTGTGTTGAATCTACTGTTCAATAGGGATTACTATTGAGATTATGTTGAATCTACAGTTCAATACATAAAGAGCTGACATCTTGTTTGACACTGAATCTTCCCATCTATGAGCATGGAATCACGTCTCAGATATTTACAACTTTTAATGTGAATAATATTTTGTAGATTTTAATGTAGAAGTCTTGCACACTTCATATTAACTATATTTATTTTTATTTTATTCATTTATTATAAGTGGTATTTTTTATTTTCTAATTGCTCGTGCACTGTTCAACAGAAATATATTAAAATTTACAGTTAGGGTTTGTATGCTGTGACAATGTTATATCCACCTGCTAATTCTAGTAGTAATTTGCTAAATTTCTTAGGATTTTTTGTTCACTCAAAGTGTCTGTGAACAAGAATTTTACTACTCCCTTGCTGATGTATATGCCTTTATTTTCTCGGGCTTCATTGCTTGGTGGGAGCCACCAGTTTGATGTTGGATAGAACTGTTGAGAACTTACCGCCTTACATTCTTCCTCACCTTGGCGAAAAAACTGATATCTGACCTTTACCTTGATGTCAGCCGCAGGGTTTCCAGCTTGCTTTTATTAGACTGAAGAAATTCCCTTCTATACTGTGTTGCTGAGATGTTGCTGCTTTATGATGAGGAGGTGTTAAACACTAGCAGATGCTGCTGTGGCCGTATCATTCCTTTTCTTTTTATTCTACATTAATTTTTAAATGGTAAACTAACCTTGCTCTGCTGGGATAAATACTGGTTGATCAAGACATAGTGCCCTTTCTATATTTGATTTACTCACGTTTTGCTGAGGACATTTGTAGCCGTGTTTATGATGGATCTTGCATCCTGTTAGCTTGTAATGTTTCTCTGGTTTTAGTCTAAGGTTTAGCCTTATTTCATGTCTAATTCTCTATTATCTCAATGGGTTTGGGTAAGACTGTGATTATTTCTTTCTCGAATGTGTGGCCTCAAATATTCTATCTGGGAAGGTTTGAAAAATTAATTCAATATTTTAACAAATATAGCAGCTCTGTTCAAAATTGCTCTTACTCACGTCAGGTTTGATAATGTGATTCTCAGAGTACTTTTAACTAAGTGTCCAATTTATTGCTGCAAAGGTAACCACATTCCCCTTAATTTTTTTAATATCTGTAAGTTCTGACTAATAGGTTCTGTCTCATTCCTGAATGTGCAAACAGTATTTTCCAAGAACCAATTTTTGCTTTTGTAGCCTTTCTCTATCATTTGTATCTAATTGCACTGATGGTGATTTTGCTCTTACCTCAATTCTAGCCTTTCTCTGATTATATTTAGTTTGTTCTTTGTCTAGTTTATGAAGTTGAAACTCAGATTATTGACAATCAACTTCTATTCGTTTGAAATACAAGCCTTGAAAACTGGTTAATTGTTGCTTCACCTACATCTGACAAATTTTAAAATACTATGTTTTCATTATTATTTATTTCACAAGACTTCCTAAAATCCATTGTGATTTATTAGTCCAACTGGCTATTTAGAAATGCTTTCTTGATTTTCAAACTTAGAGTGTTTCCTGGTAAATTTTTACTATTGATTACTAATTTATTATGTTCTAACCAGAATGCATAGTTAGTAACCTTGCACTCCTGTGACATTTACTGAGAAATTTGATTACTACTTGATTTCACATAGTAAATGTTCCCTCATGGGAGATCTGGATGGAGTTCATGATCCTCAGCTTTGGTTTCAGTGAGTAACTGTTGTGGGCATTTGGAGAGTGAACCAGCACATGGAAGTGCTGTCTCTCTCTCTCTCTCAAATCTAATCAAATCAAAGAAATCCTCCTTATCACTAATATTTATGGAATACTTAGCAATTTTCTTATTCCTGGATATTTTTAAACATTTGTCTTTTATGAAATATTTCTATTTGTCTATGATGATTTTTATATATAATTTAATGCATTAATATAGGCTCTTCCAAATACTTATGATTCGTGTTTTGTCCACTCATTTAATCACTATTAATATTAAACCATGCCTCTTATAAAAATACACAGTTGGGTTTGCTTCTTTATCTAATCTTGCTATCCATGCCTTTTATCAAATTATCTGTTACATTTACCTTTAATATAATTATTGACATGTGTAAGTCTTCTAGCTATTTTTCCCACATCTATTTTATTTCCTCTTTCCTACCTTTGAATGACTCATTAATTTTATTATTCCATTTAATATCTTCTTTTTTCTTTTTAACAATAAATTGCTTTTTACAATCTTATTTTTATGGTTCCACTAAAATTACAATATATTTCTGTTAACTTATCATGATCTGTTTTCAAGTTATATAATTGCTTATGAACTATGTAATCATGTTCGTGTAACTATGAACTATGGTTCCTTTATTTCTGTGTCAGAATCTTATAACTATATAATTTTATTAAATCCCTCTGCTCCCTGGTATGTTCATTTTATCATATATCAATTTATATAAATTTTTTTACATTTATTTCTACATGTGTTATAAACTCTATAATGCATCTTATTGTGTTTTTTGACAAAACACTGTATTTGCAGCAAAACTGATACACATGTGTACTTCCTTTTTTGTTTCATCTTTTATTTTAATTTTAGCTCTTGCATGTGGGAGAATATGCAGTACTTGTCACTCTGTGTCTGGCTTATTTCACTCATCATAATCTTCAATTCTGTTTGGTTGCACGTGGTAGAATTTCATTGTTTTTATAGCTGAATGATATTCCATTGTATGTGCATGTGTATGTATATATATGTGTGTGATATAGCTATATTTATATAATGAGATACATACTTTTTGCCTTTATCCATTTCCTTTACCCACTCCTCTGTTGGTAGACATTTGAACAGTCACTAGTTTTAAAAGGTATGACAAATTTGAGAATAATGATGTTAGTTTATATTTATTCAAATATTTACCATTACTTGATGCTTTTAATTTTTCCTATGGTACTGGCCTTCCTTTTAACATAATTTCCATTCAGCCTGAACATTTTTCTTTAGCATGTATCTTATTGCAGATGTATTTGTGAATAAATCATTTGACTTGCTGAAGTGAGAGTACATTTTATACTCCATTTTTGAAAAATACTCTTGCTGCATATGGGCTATTCATTGACTTTTTTTCCTGATTTTTAAACATTGCTTTGTAGTCTCCCTTTATTCTGATGTGAAATTGGCTCTTGTAAAATATTGTTGTTCTGCCACATGCATATAGTGTCTTTTTCTCTGACTGCTTTTAAGTTTTTCCCTTTAACTTTGATTACAATGTGCCCCAGTGTGATTATTTTTCTATTTTCCCTTCTTAGGAATAATGAGCTTCAGGGATCCTGGGGTCTGGGGGTTTTCTTCAAACTTGAACAACTTTTGGCACTTATTTCTTCAAATGTGTCTTTCACTCTAATAGCAATTTCTTATCCTTCCTACAGTTTCCTACAAAGCGCTGCACTTTATGATATCCTGCAGGTCACTGAATCTGCGTTCCATACGAAAAGCCTACTTTCTCTGCGCATTGCACTTCATATCATTTCTATTGCCTTGTTGTAACAGCTGTGCATTTATTGTTTCCCTCCCTGATCGAAATTCAGCTTTCAATATCTGCTTCGTAATAATGGCTGGAATTCCTGTCAGCAATCCTCCTTTACAATGAGCTTTAAATCAAGCTTCTCAGTAGAGGTGTTGGAGGGAGATTCAGGCAAAATGAGGCTTCTTTTCTTGGTTTGGCTCCTGCACAGTTGATCGGATATATGGACACCTGATGGAGCTCTGCTCTAGCCATATGCCCCAAATATGCCATTTTTCGGTGGCCCACCAACCCTGACTCAGCCTGGCGCTCCTCTCCCATAGCTCTCCCAATAAGCTCTATGTGGGGAGCAATTGGGAGCAACTCGGACTAGACTAAGTTACTGGAATTAAGACTTATTCTATGCATCTGCTCTCCCACAATATGGCGCTGGGAAGGGAGAAGCAGCTTCTACGCAGCTGCCTCCAGTTCAACCAATAAACAGCAGGACCTGCTCCTGATTGGAGGAGAGCAGCGTACTCGGTGTGTGGGCAGCAGAGTTGGGATTGGTGGAAGAGGACTATAAAGGAGGAGAGAGACAACATGCACCAGGAACATCTATCTGAAGGAACACCTGTGCAGCCCCCGAGAGAGCCGGCCGGTGGTGTGCCGCTCCCCTGCGGAAGTGGGGAAAGTGGCCAGGGGGAACCGCCCTTCCACGGAGGTGGAAGGGACAGTAGCCAACCAGGGAAGAACCAGCAGCAAACCCGGGAAGGGCTGAGCAGACGAAAGAACAGCGCAGGGTCCTGTGTCGTTCTTCCACGAAGACGGGGAGCGACACTCTACAACGGCCAATCGCAGCAGCAAATCCGACTCCTTCTGTGTGTCTGCCCCCACCACCCACCAGTTTTTCTTCTGTGGAACTGCCAATGCATCTGCTTCACATTCAAGGCCACCCACCAGCAGCAACAGACCAACCCTCTCAGCGCACGGCCTCACTGCCACGCTCATCTCTCCTCTAGAGGGGTTGTGTTCACAGCCCTCCAAGTACAGACATTCGATCCACACCGAAAATTTTTTAAAACATATTTATTTATTTCAAAGTCACAGTTACAGAGAGAAACAGAGAGAGGGATCTTCCACCAGCTGGTTCACTCCCCAGATGGTCGCAGTGGTGGGGGCTGGGCCAGGTTGAAGCCAACAGCCAGGAGCTTCGTTCGGGTCTCCCATGTGGATGCAGGGGCCAAAGCTCCTAGGCAATCTCCCACTGCTTTCCCAGGCCATACGCAGGAAGCCGGACCAGAAGTGGAGCAGCCAGGACACAAACTGGTGCCCATTTGGAATGCCGACGTTGCAGATGGCGGATTTATCGGCTATGCCACAGTGTGGCCCTGAAAACTTTGTCATGGCTACAGTTTACCTGCATCCCAGAAGGTTGCTTCTTGATTGCTTAATGACTGTGGACCAGCCTGGCCTGGGAAATCCAGAAAACTCTCCAGTCCAGTGGCTGTACCCAGTCCTCCCCAGCAAAGTCTGATCTTCAGTCTCCAGGAAGATCCTGCTTTCTAGGTTTGTCCTCTATACACCTGCTTTTAGTCCTAGATTACCTTTAACAGTTATTTTGCCCTTCGTGGCCTTCAGTATAGCTTAAGTCTTTACCTTCCTGTTTAAATCGCTTGAGATTGTGGTCTCTTTTCTACACTTGGTTGATACACTTGCTTTCAAGTTAACCAATGTTTCCTCACAGGTGTGCATTTTTTGTTAAATCTATTTGGTGCAATTTTCATTTATGTATGGCATTTTGAAATGTGAAAATATAAGTTGCTATGGTTTTTATTTCTGTAGTGGAATTTCCAAATTTTTACTTCTTGTGTTTATCTTTTTCTTTATTTCTACACTATCACTTGTTTGAAAAATCTAGGACTTTTAAATTATATGCTAAAACTTGCTGCTACCATGTGTTTGAGCTTCTATATTGTCTATTTTAGTCAACTTTTCATTATTTTAAATAAAATACCCAAAAGGAGCAAAAGGAGGGAAGACGGTTTATATCAGCTTGTGGTCCGAGATCAGCTGGCTGTATTAGTCTGGCTTCTGGTGGTGACTGGCAGTAACAGCAGGTGCAGAGGAAGAATCACATGTGAGCCAGGAAACAGAGAGAGATTGACTGAACTTGTCTTAAATAAGCAAGTCTCTTTCAAGAACTACCTTCCAAAGGCAAGTCCTTAATGACCTAAATGCATCCCACTGGGCCCACCTCTTTGCTGCCATAACTAGAGGAAGTCTCCACCCTAATGAATCAACTATTAGCATTAATCCATTAACTGACAACAGGATTTGGGATTTAAACATCTGAGTTCGAGGAGCCAAGTCCTATTAAACCCATGACATTGTCTTTCTTCAAAGGTTATTCTTTTGGGGCCAATGTTGTGGCATAGTGGGTTAAGCCATATGGGTGCCGGCTTTTGTCCAGCTGTTCCACTTCCGATCCAGTTCCCTGATAATGGCCTGGAAAAAGCACAGGAAGATGGCCCGAGTGTTGGCCCCTGATATCCATACGAGGGAACTGGACGAAGCTCCTGACTCCTGGGTTTGGCCTGGCCCAGCTCTGGCCATCTGGGGATCCGGAGAGTGAACCAGTGGATGGAAGATTCTTTTCCTCCCTCCCTCCCTCCCACTCTCCCTCCCTCCCTCCCTCCCCATAACTCTGACTTCGAAATAAATAAATAAATCTTAAAAAAACAAAGATTGCTCTTTTTTCTGGTGGAGATTTGACTGCAGGCTTTGAGACGATGCATCTGGAGCTCACAAAGCCTTTCTCTTCAAGTGCAGCATTTGGGGGATCTCAATGTCACTCTGGCTGCTTGAAACGTGCGTCTCCCAGCACTCTCCAGCTCTTATCTTTGTGCTGCTGTGCACAGCCTCCAAATAGCTGCATTCTTTGAGACCTTACCATTGTACAATATGCTGAACTTAGTGTTTGCTGAAGGATTCAAGAAATCCCATGAGGTTTTGTGGTGTTCTTCCTCTACAACGTGTCCTTCTTTCTGGGAGCCTTCCCTCAAATGCCACCTCACCTGCCTCAGTACCAGCTTCTGCTTTCACCATCCAGAGAGATCACTGGTCTCCATGTGGGCTCAACTGCCTATGCTGAGTTTGCAAAGAGACTCTTGAAGAAACACTGTTGAAGTCACCTTACACATTTTCATTCTTTCCATCATCACAAGGCTGTTATGCCTGAAAACAATGGCCTCATATATGCTGTTCAGTTTTATAGAAGATTTTCATTTTAGGTCAACCTTATGTCTGTCATTTTAAAATAGTTTGAATTTGAAATTACTTTTTTAAATGATTTCTTGGGCCAGCGTTGTGGCTTAGAGGGTAAAACTGCTGCCTGCAGTGCCAGCATTCCATATAGACATTGGTTCAAGTCCCAGCTGCTCCTCTTCTGACCCAGCTCTCTGCTATGGCCTGGGAAAGCAGTAGGAGATGGCCCAAGTCCTTGGGCCCCTGTACTTGCATGGGAAACCCAGAGGAAGCTCCTGACTCCTGGCTTCAGATTGGCCCAGCTCTGGCCATTGTGGCCATTTGGGGAGTGAACCAGCAGATGGAAGACCTTTCTCTCTCTGCTTTTGCCTCTCTATAACTCTGCCTTTAGAATAAATAAATAAATCTAAAAATTTGATTTCATATTCATAATTTAGGTTTCATATTAAAAAATGCAATTTGCATGTTAAAAAATGGGAAAACATCAGAAACACACAAAAGACAAAAACCAGATGTAATTCCAACATTCACAAGTAACTGTTAACATTATATTTTTACTTCTGTCTTTTCAGTACACACATACAATCACAAACCTAAGTATATTTAAGCAAACTTGGATTCATGTTATGTAATACCTGTTTATATAATCTATTTCTCTATTCCAACATTTGATGAACAATTTCACATCATAAAAATCATATTTACAGCCCAGAATATGGCATATTTTGAAATTACTAAGTTTTTACTGCAATATAAACACCATCAACAGAATTATAAGTGGCCTAATATCAAATAATACTCTTAAATTTTCCTTCAAGTTTTAAAAATATCATTTCAAAAGAGTTAATCTGTAAGTCTTCTGATCAGATCTAGTATTTCCTGCAAGTCCTATATTCGAATTGCATTTGAAAAACCAAGCTGAAAGCATTGTAATTGATGTAATTATACTATGATGCTGGATTATCAAAACCACAGAGGTGCATGGTACACAGTTCAACACATCAAACAACTTGGTTCAGGTTCATTGCGCAAGTGACAATGTTATCTTCTAAAACCATAAACAAAACTTGCAGTATAACTAAAGCTTTAAAGAGAGGAAGCTGTTCTCAATTCAGAAGTAATAAAAGGCTAATGTGCTTCTGGCTGTCTGGCTTAAAAGTCTTTAAAAGGCACTGAATAGTATCTTCTGTCTTCTTTTCTTTTCCTCTTCCTCTCTCGCACCTTCACTCACATTGGCTTAGAGGCTAAACTCTCAGCAAACAGGCCTTTCTTTACCTCCGTCTACATTTTTAACACCTACGGAAAACTGTAAATGAAAGAGCTCTCCTGCTTCTCTGTGCAGGAGCCACCTCTGAACTAATTTCACAGGCAAGACCACAGCTGCTGTTCACCCACTTTTGAATTGGCTCAATCTGTCCTGTCTATTGGGGTGGATGTTATCGAGTTGCCTCATTTGTCCATGCTAACATTGATCTTTTGGAAACAAGAAATAGAAAGAGTTGGAATAAAGGGAAAGAAGCAGAAGAAAAAATAATAATTTGTCATCGTTACACGGATCCATCAGGACATCCCCCAAAGTATCTCTGTTCTGATTATTTTGATGCGATGAATCGACTTGCGTTCCCTGCTTCATAAGTTATAGATTACCTTAAAGAAGACATTTAATTTCTCTCATGTGGACACACCCAATGCCCTGACACTCCATTCCTTCTCATCTCAGCTGAAGTAATTTGAATTTTATTTAGCAGCTTTCTACTCATTCAATTTTTATTAATGATATTTTTATTCCTGAGAACATTCTTCATTTAAGGACTGCATATTTCATCATTTAACTTTGCTTTGCCCAAAGAAAATATTAACTCAAATTAATGAAAATGATGATGCATCATTCAAGTTTAAGAAAGTCTCCACTGACTCAGGCAATAGACCCATATTTTGCAGTGAAAATTGAATTTGTCGGAGATTACTGCATGCTCAATCATAAATCAAACAGTGACACATACAGGGCTAGCCTATCTGCGACATCAAGGTACTTCCAAATCAGGTTATGACTTAAACCCACTATCTTAAAAACACATCCTCTATGTTCTCATTAATTGTTAAAAGTAAATGTCACATTTCAATTATGCTTTGTTACAAACTGGATTGCCTTTGTATTCAATATATTTATGCACACACACACACACACTTTACAAAAACAAGCAGAAGAACCACCATATTAACATCACACAGATTTGCAAGAACGGCCCATCTTATAGGTTACCCATGAGGTTTGTTGAATGACACTGGTAGGTCTTGAATAGGATATGACTCCTGAACTCATGCAGGCAGTTAACTCCCAAAGTCAGAGGGGGATGGCAACAAGAGAGTAGAAGTTAGTCCAGCTATGGCATCCAGACCTCACCTTGTGGAAGCTCCTCACGCCGTGCAGGGTTGGCCCTCCTGCCCCCAGGATGTGCTTCTTGTGAGGGGTTGGTTAGAAAAGCCTGAGGTGGGCCCAGCCATTCTCTCTGCTTCCTGGCTCATTGTGTGATTGTCCCTGCACGCACACTCCACCACAGCCATCCTCTGTCCTTACCAGACACAGCTGACCAAACCAATAGGGCCTACCCAATCTTGAACTATGGACACCTAAAATTGTGAGCCAATAGACTGCCTTCCTTCACAAGGAGCTTGTTTTAGGTATTTTGTTGTAACGTCAAAAAGCTGATATTGTTACCATTCCATTTTATGAAAAGTCTGTATACTTCTTAGGAACTCTGAAAATTCCCAGAAGGTTAAGATTTTATGATCACTTCTGTTTGAGCAATTCATTTTCTTTGACCATTTTTTCATTTCACATATGTGGTGTCTCACACACAGAAGACATTGGTTGATTCAGCTCAGTTCTTCCTCTTCTATTGCTGAGTGTTAGAGACCTCCAGAGCTCACTTCTTGCATCTTTTCTCTCTTTGTAAAATATTTATTTATTTGGGAGGCAGTGTTACAGGGAGAGTGTGTGCGTGTGTGGGAGAGAGAGAGAGAGAGAGAGAGAGAGAGAGAGAGAGAGAGAGAGACATGTCTTCCATCTACTGGTTCACTCCCCAAATGTCCACAATGGCTGGAGCTGGGCCAATCCAAAGCGAGGATCCAGGAGCTTCTTCTGGGTCTCCCACATGAGTGCAGGGGCCAAGCACCTGGGCCATCTTTCACTGCTTTTCCAGGCCATAAGCTGGGAGCTGGATTGGAAGTGGAGCAGCTGGGACTTAACTGGCAGGCAGAGGCTTAACCTACTATGCCACAGGCCAGCCCCTTGATGTCTTCTCTTCTCCATCAACACTCATCCCCTCGGTGTCTACGACATGCCCATAAACACTGTCCATATGCTAAAGTAGTAATTCTGTTTGCTGTTAAAACAAATTGGCACACATGGTGGCTGAAAATGACAGACGCTGATCCTCTGTTCCTGGAGGCCGGAAGCCCAAGATCACACCCGTGGGCCACGTCCGAGCTGTTGGCGGGGCAGCCTTCTCTGCAGGGGCACCAGCTTCTAGCGCATGCGCGCCTTGGCTTGTGGTCCCATCGCTCCAGTCTCCGCCCCGCCTCTCCTGTGAATGAAAACTTTCCCTCTACAGAGACACTTGTGATGGCAATTAGCATAACTAGGTCATAATTTAGGATGATCTCTCCATTTCAAGATCCTTAATATAATAACATCTATACACACTTTTTTTTTTTTTTACTGGCTACAGTGAATAGGGCCTGCTGTGTTGACAGAGAGGGCACTGTCTGTTTACTAGAGCTGAAAATTCTGAAAATTCAAGAATATATATCTACAACCTCATGTCTCAACACTAACATTGGAATTAAGCCAGAACCCAACAGGTCTCTCATGACACCTCACTTCCTTCCCCATCATCTTCTCTCACCTGTTTCTTGGGTGCAGACATGCTGGCTTCTCGCAGTTCTACTCTCAGGTTCAGAGAACTCGCTTTCTCACAGGAGGCCGGTCTCTGCTCAAACGTTTCCTCCACCGAGAACCCATCTCTGACCTCTGACCGCCTTCTTTCCTGCTTCATCTCCATCTCACTCTCTGCTGTTCTCCTCCCCCCTCTCCCCTGCTACCATCATTCCCATCCCTCATGTGTCTCCTCTTTCTGCAAAAGCATTTTCACCTCTAAAAGGAAACCTCTCAATCTGTAATATGCACTCATGATATACAAAACCTTGTGTGACCATAAGGAAATATAGTCTTTACTAATTGATAATCTAATTAGCATATGAAATGTTGTACAGTTATAAAAGTACAATGCATATTACAAAACAAGTCAGATAATCATTAGGAGGAGTCATATGCAGTTTCTGCTCATTTTTCTCTAACACTTTTGCATTGAAAGCAACATTCTCTAGACTCTGTTGAAGTAAATAAAAGTAAATATGCCTTTTGGTGCAACTTTCAACTTTTTCTGAGTTCCTTCTTCCTGTCTGCCCCTTACCTAAAATCCCACGCTCTGAAACATTCCTCATTATCTCGCTCTCTTAAAGAAAACAAATAGGGGCTAGAGGTGTGGCTCAGGGAGTTAAACTGCTGCCTGCGACACCTGCATCCCATACAGGCACCAGTTCCAGCCTAGGATACACCACTTCTCATCCAGCTCTCTGCTAATGCACCTGAAAGCAGCATACGAGGCCCTCGTACTTGGGCCCCCGCCATTCACATAGGAGATCCAGATGAGGCTCCCTCCTGGCTTTGAGCTGGCCCAGTCCCCACCACTGTAGCCATTTGGGGAGTGAACCAGTAGATGGAAGATCTCTTCTCTCTCTGTCTCTCCATCTCTTTCTGTAACCCTACCTTTCAAATAAACAAGCAAATAAATCTTCTTTTAGAAAGAACAGAAAAAGAAACAAGAAGAACTAGTTGCATGATTTGGGGGCTCAGCACGAAATGAGTAAAATGTGACCTCTGTTAAAATGTAAAGAGTTTCAGGCTGGAGGCCACAGAGCATTAAACCAATGGCCCAACCCTTCTGAGCAGGGCCCTGAGTGATGGAGGAGCCTGCACACCCGTGAAGTTCAACCTGTGCGAAAGGTTCTTTCAAGAAGATTCTTTAAATGTTAGGAAACTTGAAGGAAGCAGAAAGTGAGATGTTTCTCTCTCTCTCTCTCTCTCTCTCTCTCTCTCTCCCTCTCTCTCTCTCTTTCTTATACACACACACAAACACACACACCACCATGAGTGGTAAGCAGCCACAATTCTCAGGCATCCAGTTCCTTCTAACCCTCCCATGAAAAGGTTCCTTCCCACTGATCCTCATTGGTTGAGAAAGCTTGAAGGTCAACCTATCCCCATAGGGCACCTAAGGTGGGTGGGGTAGCGGGAGTGGGGGTTGTTGTATCATTGAGGGTGCTTCAGACTGACTGGGAACTGGTGCTACAGGGGTCCCATGGTAATCCTTTCTAGCCTGCTTGTGATCTAACAAAAGACCCATCAGAAAGGTGGGGTAGGTAACTTCAAACTGGAAATCAGAGGGATGGGGTTGGCATTCCAGCTCCCATAACACATCAGGTTCTAGAGAACTTTCTCGCCTGGGACATAGCGGTGCCGTGTCTTTGCACTTCTAGAACGTTCTGACCTCCCCTTATCAAAGCATATGAGAAATGAAATCAAAGTTGCCTGCTGGCCACCAGCAGATTACCTGTGATCTGTCTGCTCGTCCTCAGGCAGTTCCAGGACGCTGTGACGTGCCTGGTCCAGAGCGGATGCTCAACCAGTGCATGCAGCCAGGAGCAAGCCAGGAACCCGGCTCTCTGGCTACCCTGAGAGGCCAAGGGGCAATCAGATCCACACCACTGGCTCGGATTCAAGCATTCTTTATATGCAGCATGTAAGCGCGTTTGAAGTTGTGTTTGTGGCCTGTAATTCACTGGGGGAAAAGTAGGAGGCAGCAGGTGCCAAGGAATTTTAGGGGCTTTTTTATCGATATCAAGTTGGCTCCTAGGAACAGAGCGGCATGACCTCCTCTTTAAGAAGTCTGCAGTCATGACTCTAAGCACAGATTGATTGCTGAGGCAGATAGTAAGAGAAAAAGGAAAAGATCTGTGATTCTTTCAGCAGCTTAAAAAATTATTAAAATCCAATAAAAAGCCAATTGTGAGGTTTGTAAACTATCATAATGTCTACACAGAGAAGAAGACGGCTTTATATAAAGTAGGTTAACTTCCCCTTATTGTAAGAGAAATGAATAAAGGGTCAGAGGAGCTATTTTTATTTATTCTCCAGGAGAATTCATAATCCTTATCTACTTATCATCTGAAATAGACCCCAGTCATCGCACTTTTGAATAAGGCCCAGGAGATCAATATCACACGGAACAGATCCTCACTGACTCACAGAGCCCCATTCAAAGCAGAGAGAAAAATCACAATTCCCGTGGCTATAGGGAGTCTCTGAGATCTTTTGTCTCTGGGTCAGTGCTGTTTTGGATAATCACGTAGCTATCCTTATATGACTCCAAGCAGGGAAAAATCTGGGTTTTAAAGAATTGATTGTTGCTTTGACTTTTTAGAGCTATTCATTTCTAAAACCCAGAGCAAGACCCTGTAGTTACAAACTTAAGCGAATCAGACAATTGGATAAATATACACACAAAGAACAAGACCCACTGGGAGCTAAAACGGCTACATTTTGTAACACTATAATTTATACCTTGCATAGCTACAAAAGGGGCAGTGGTTCCTAAATTATCCTTTTTACTATTTTTTTTTTATTTTTCAAAATCATAGTGCATAAAGTCCTCTCTTACACAGAGAAGCCAGTGAGGGGTTGCTGTTATTTCCTCCTCTGGAAAGAACAGTTTCTGAAATGATTGCCTGTGACCTCACGCCCTCGCGCTGATGCGGGCATTGTGCGCGGCTCAGTTAAGGGCTGGTCACTACTCCCGGCCACTGCAGCTTCCTCCTTCTTGCCGCCTGATCAGCATGATGTTTTTGTGGGAACCAAGCCACCCTATGGCTGGATCCTGGACCCCAGCACCACCCAGCAGCTTTTGTTGCCACCCAGTTAATGACAGCTGCGCTGCACTTCCGCAGGCTGCCCCCAAGTGTCCTTGAAGGATTCTGTTTCCTGTTTCATTTCCCAGCTACAGGGCTCCCCTAGCTGGACTCCCAGCAGCACAGCGCTTGTCACTTGTGTGTTTTCACGGTCATTGCATGCTGCACATTCTTCTCTGAATAGTCTGGGGTTGATGGGTAGACAGAGTTCCTAGTTCCCTCTATTACAAATGCTATTTTTGGAAATCTGTTGGAATCTGAATGAAAATTTCCATTATAAATAATGAGAGTTAAGCCTACAGGTGAGTCTATCAAAGCCAAGTGGTAGAACTGAAATATAAATGTGCAATGAAAAAGAATAGACCAATACTGCACTGTGTTTCAAGCTACATGGGATCAACTTTGGGTCCCATCCTAAAAGCCACTTGGTGATTGTCAGAGGAGAGAGGCTAAGAGGAGCTAGGGCTAAACTTTCAACCCACAAGCCCATGTGCCTATGGAGGCTCTAGAATAGAGAAAGCCTGGAGAGTTTGAGGCAATTTGGTATCTGACATTATCTGAAGCAAATCAGACAGTGCTAGGGTCCAACATGAATTACTGCAGACATGTCAGCAGGTGTGTTCAGGATAGCAATTTGGAGACAGCAGGCCAACGATGTGCCTACTAAAAATAACCAATGCCATGACCCCTGACTGTGGCAACAGAAAGGCCACAGGTTGTAGGAAGGGGATCTGAGAAGCCCATCTGTACCTCGTTACCATTTAGAAAGAAAGTGTATTCTATTCTGTCCTACTGCTGAACTCTGTTAAGGACACAACATTTTCCCAAAGTTTCCTGATCACAGAAATTATTTGAATCATTTTGCAAAATGTGCAGTCCCAGATCCTTCTCTGGGACATACAGAATCACAACCTTGTAATCCTGAGAACTACCCATCAGCTTATGGGTATTGCCAGAGATGATAATTCCAGGCCAACACCACATAAAGCTGTGACCTATCAATCATCTGATTTGTGTATACCACTTTTGGGAAAACCATAGAGTGGCACAGCAGACGTGGGTAAGGGGATGAGTAGTGAGCTCAGATGGGGGTGTGATGAGCTCTAGTCCTCTTCCAAAATAACAAGTGGAAGGGAATGCTCATCTAGTTCTTTGCTCAATGAGCATTTTAAAGGTTCTTACATGCAAATTATCCAGTGAGACATTTTCACACGTGTTAATTCATTTCTTTTGTGTATCCCCTGATTGGATCTCATGATGATCACTTTTCTGTGTTCATCTTTCCTTTTGGAAGTCCTATTTTTAATTCATTGAGTTAGTTTTTTCTATTGTATCTCAAACTGCAAAAGTTACAGCCACAGTGCATGAAAAATGCTTGGTAAAGAGGGAAACACATTAAAGTTGCCAATGTGTGTAGAAAAAACAGTCTGTACAGGGTCAGTACTATATATTCAGATCCACTGGGGGTCTCAGGATGTACGCTCTGTAGATACCGGGGGACTACTGCACTGCTTCACATGCAAGGCAGAGATTTCCAACCCCCCCATCTTTTGGATCATTCATCTCACCCGTGTGTTATAACCACTGAATATATTGTTCCTATTTCTACTTTAAACAAATAGTTACCTTCTACATCAACTAAGATTAAAGGAAAAAAAGATTTTTTTTTATGTTCATAGAGTCCTTCTGTAACATTTTTCCTTTCTTCTATTGGTCTGAGTTTCTGACCTTTATCATTTTCCTTCTCTTTGAAGAA
This sequence comes from Oryctolagus cuniculus, assembly GCF_051225735.1. NCBI lineage: Eukaryota > Metazoa > Chordata > Mammalia > Lagomorpha > Leporidae > Oryctolagus > Oryctolagus cuniculus. The sequence continues at coordinate 11,894,191 of NC_142871.1, forward strand.
CTTATTTTAACATTTTTTGCTAAAAAAAAAAAAAAAAAAGGCTGCCAGGAATAAATACTCTCATTTTGTGTTTGTCTAGGAAAGTCTATTTCGTATTCACATTTAAAGGATACTTTCATTTTGTATGGACTTTCAGAGTGTTTTTTTCAATACTGTATTTAAATCTACTCCTTTCTTTCTCGCATAGTTTCTGATGAAAAATATGCTGTAATCCTTGTCCCTGTTCCTCTACAGGTGAGGCTTTTGCCCTGTGATTTTTTTTCAGGATTCTGTCTTTGTCTTTGCCCTTCTTTTTGCACATTGACAAAGATACACTTGGTTTCAGGTTTGGGGTTTTTGTGTGTGTAAGTTTATAACTTTTTTGGGGGGCAGATATAAATAACCCATTTGGTGCTTTTGTAACTTCTCGTATCTGTATTCATTAACTTTAGATGATTTTTGGCCATTATTACTTTACAAAGATGCTTCAAAATGTTTCTGGGGAAAGACCGTTAAAAGAAATTTATTTTTGGTACAATTTTTGAGAATCATGAATACATGAATTTTTTTTTCATCAATGCATTTCACCAGACTTTTTGAAGGCCCCATCATGAATACCTTCTCTCCTTTTCTCTCTCTTTTTTTTTTTACTACTGATGTCCCAATTACACATCTTACAGACCTTATAAGTTGCTTGCATATCTATTCCTATTTTTCGAGTCACTTCTTTGAATTTCATTTTTGGAAGTATATATTAACCTATTTTCAGGCTCACTGAAGACCTGTGTCCAGCCTACTCATGCTCTCGTTAAAAACACTGTTCATTTCTGTTACCATATTTTTTATTTCTAGCATCTCATCACGATTATTTCTTATAGTTTCTATACCTCTGCTTACATTATCCATATGTTCTTGCCTGCTACTTTTTCCATGAGATCTCATACCATATTAATTATAGTTATTTTAAATTCTCTATCAGATAAATGTAAGATCTGTGTCAAATCTGAGTTTTGTTCTGATGCTTGGATTATTTCTTTAAATTGTGTGTTTCCTGAATCTTTAGCATTCTTGAAATTCCCATTTTATGTTGAATAATAGGAACTGAGGTAAACAGGCCTTTAATGTGAGAGGTTGTGTTAACCGGCTAGGATTTAGGCTGTGTTAAGTGTTTGCTGTAGCTACAGGTGCCAAATTAGTGTTGTTATTTGATCTTCCTGAGGACTTTGGCCTACTTTAAACACTCCTCTTCAAAGAGTTTATTCCTTGCAGCTCTTTCAGCTATAACCCATGGCTGGAATACTGAAGTCCGACAGGTGTTGTGGGGAAAGGAGTGTATTCCATGATCTTCTAGATAAATCTTAAACTTTTAGTGGTCTTATTTCCTTTGGTTGTGATCTCCACAAGTGTTTTATTTTCCCTCACTTTAGATAAGACAGGAAGGCTATGAATAAGCATTTGATTCTGTGAAGACGTTACTTGGTAAGCCTGCATCTCCTATCAGAGGGCCTGGGTTTGGGCCCTGCTTCCTCTTGCAATTACAGCTTCCTTGTAATATGCACCCTAGGAGATGGCAAATGATGACTCCAGTACTTGGGTTCCTGCCACCCATGTGGTAGGCCAAGACTGAATTCCTAGCTCCTGGCTTCAGTCTGGCCCAACACCAGCTGTTGAAGGCATTTGGGGAGTGAATCAGCAGATGGGAAATTTCTATCTCTTTACCTTTCAAGTAAAGAAAATAAATACATTTTTGAAAATGAAACTATTGTCAAATGTAGTCCTCCTAAAAGATACAGGAAAGTCGGAAGGGGCTGGAGTGCAATAAGTCCTTCCTCCAAGTACAATAAAGCTCTAATGAAAGTCCCCCAGAAGTAGGTCTTTGTAATGAAGGATGCACCGAATGCATTTCACAGGATTACCTTCGAGGGAACCTTTCCCTGCTCTCCCCATGAGGACCTGGCGAAGTTCTTCTTGGAGGTAAAATCTAGGAAAGCGTCCCCACCCTCCACATCAGTACTTCTGCCTCCCGGAATGTCTTACTCTCACATCAGTCTAAACCCAGCCTCTAGCAAATCATCACAATGACTGTGACCACTCTGTGGCCCCCGCTGCATCGGCTCGACGTAGGCAGGTCTCAGCTGTTACTCTCTAGGTTTATTTCTCTCTCTAGATTACAGGATGACTGCCATAAGACTGCAGTACTCTGATGGTCCAATTCAGTCATGGATTTTTGGTGAACTGAACTTTTTTTTAATATTTGTTTATTTAAAAGGAAGAGTGACGGGGTTGGGGGGAAAGGGGCTTCCATCTGCTGGTTACCCCCCAAATGCCAGCAACAGTCAGGACAGAGCCAGGATGAAGTCAGAACCTCAGGATTCCATCTGGGGTTCGCACATGAGTGGAAAAACCGAAGTACTTGGGCCATCAGCGTCTACCTTCTGCAGTACCTTAGCAGAAAGCTGGATCAGAAGCACAGAGTAGCCAGGACTTGAACTGGCAGTTAACATATGGGACACAGGGCATCCCAAGGGACAGCTTAACCCACTATACTACAATGCCGGCCCCTATTGAGTTTTTCTTGGTGTAAGGATTGAGATAATTATGTCCAGACACTTGACATGTTGGAGCTGAAATCAGAAGTCCACATCAATCACTTTAAGAGCTTTCCAGATGTCTCTATTAATATACCCAGGATTGATAACCATTAGAGGAAAGCAAAAAGGATTTGCCTCCTGATCTGACTCTTGGAACCTTCCCAGTGAGCAGCTACAAACGGCTCTTTCTGAAACTGAGTTTCTACACTTGTTGAATAGGGCACTTTGTACCTTATGGGGTTCTTAAGAGAATAACATAGACCTATTATCGCCATACAGTAGCTTTCCATTCCTTTCATTCTAATTAACACTCACGGAATACTTATTTGATATTGGGTGCGTTCAAGCAGTGGGCCTGTACTGGCTCATTTTACCTATGTAAAGTCAGTTGAAGAAGAAAGTCATTCTACCCCAAAGAGGCACAGAGAAATTCAGTACCTTGCCCTGATACATACAGCTATAAATGGTAGACCTGGGGGCCAGTGCTGTGGCATAGCGGGCTAAGCCCCCACCTGGGGTGCTGTTATCCCAAATGGGTAATGGTTGGTGTCCCAGCTGTTCCTCTTCCAATCCAGCTCTCTGCTTATGGCCTGGGAAAGCAGTGGAAGATGGCCCAATTGTTTGGGTCCCTGCACCCATGTGGGAGACCCAGAAGCAGCTCCTGGATCCTGGCTTCGGATTGGCCCAGCTCCAGCCATTGCGGCCGTCTGGAGAGTGAATCAGTGGACAGAAGATCTCTGTCTCCTGCTCTCTGTCTGTAACTCTGCCTCTCAGGGATGCAGAACTTGAGTCTCTACCTTCTTTACTCTATTTTCCTTGGAAGGGATTTCCACATTGGGTTTAGAAATTACTGCCTAGTTTAGTTAAATTGAATGATAATAAAGGAAAAAATTTTTTTGAAGAATGTCTCTATCTGTAAGATTTATATTTGTTTAAAAACTTGTGTTGATGAGTCTTTTAGCCAACTGAAATGAACTGCCCTTCAATTGGAAAATGTTTTCTACATAAGTCTTCCTCAATAAATGCAGGTTGGGATCCAGACTGCAATTCTCTTTTAATATGCTCTTATTTTTATTAGAATAACTTATAGATGTTGACTTTGTTTAAGATACTCTGACTTTGATACACTTCCATTATTCTATTCCTTTCCTTTCCTTTCCTTTCCTTTCCTTTCCTTTCCTTTCCTTTCCTATCTCACTCTATTTAACCCACATACCTGGTTGGAGTACAGTAAGGAAATATGTTCCGATGCAATCAACCATTCCCCCGTTTGATAGTTGTAACTAATTTTGAATTACTTTCTTAAATGCTTTAGCCAGGAGGTTATATTTCAAAAGGGAAATTTTGGCTTCTTAACTAAATAGTTCCTCAATTACATAAATCACTTAGGCATACCTGTAATTTCAATATGAGGACATGACAACACATTATTTGCTGCTTATAAAATAAAATCATAGTCATCTACTCATTATTTTATAACAGCTTTATTGAAATAACTCATCACTAGTAGAGCATTCTCAGAGTTAAAAACTAGAAAGTCAGATTTCAAGAACTATTTTAGATGCTCAAATTAATTTTATTAAATATTCTGAACTGAAAGCTATCTAACAATGCAGAAAATTGTCAAAATGAAAATTCTCTTGCAGTAGCCATTAACATTTTATCTGCCATTCTGTTGCAAATCATGCTAAGGCAGATGCCTAATCACAGGGCAGCATTTCTATGTGTTTAGATTATGATAAATTCATAAAACTAATATAGACTTCAAAAGCATGCCAGATAATTTAAAACCAAAATGCTCTGTGTGTTTAATGGACTAATATTCTACTAATTGAATCTTTTGTTGCTTACTGTTTAGGGAATTCCAAAAGGTTTCCCTATATCCAACACATGATTGGGGTTTCTTCAATGAGAACTGGGATACAATCTGTTCAGACACCTTTATTATCCGAAAGAGGCATCACAGTGAAATGTATGGCTCCATTGTAACCTAACACAATACAGTGATTTGCAGTATGGTGATTACCACTGTGATTTGATTCATTAATTCTCAGTAACAGTTGTTAATCAGCTCATTAAGCAAGTATTGTACAGAAGATTTCAAGCAGGGAACCTCTTAAAAACCACTAAATATCTTCTTTTGCAGGGGGAGGAAAAAGGAATAAAGGCTTAACATCAGAGGAGTGGTCTATAAATAAGATTGTTTTCAACTCTGGCAAAGTTTCAAATAATTGTACTTTCATAAAACTACAGAAATTTTCAAAAAGACGTGTTCATAGTAAGAAAGCACCTCACCTTTGTCCCTCCTGGGCTTTGCAACTACTTTGCTATTACGATACAAAAAGGAATACTGGCCCTGCATCTCATACTTCACCAAAATGCTGAACCTTGCCCCTGCTTCTGTAACATGTAATTCAATAATGTGTTCAGTTATTGAAAATTTTGAATATTGCACTAAAATACAATTTTAGTATTTTATCAATAGACTTTTAAGCACTTATTTTTTTTTTGAAATATGCAATATACAAATCCCTGTGAGTGACAAGCAAGTTCAAATGCTTTAGCACTAACAAAACTTAGGACTTACTTCTAGGTTTACAAAGAAATTTTATATATAGGACTTAATTTAATCCTTACAAATCTGGAAGGATATTACTATTGGCCCAAATTTAACCATAAGAAACCTGAAGTTCAAGTTAAAGGACTTACCCAAGGGACATGTTTGTTTGTTCAGTTCTGATAACCACAAACCCCCCCCCCCCCCCCGCCGTTGTTTCTACTAAAACACAGATTTTCTTAGAAACTAATCAGAGGCTGCCAGCCTCCCCATGGGACTGTGTCTTGTTATTGTTAAAGGAAAAACTGTTAGCGCTATTTGTTAAGGATGGTAGGGAAGATTTTAGCCAAGGAGGGTAGAGGTTGCAGAAGGAGAGAGAGCTGGGACTCAACTCCCAAGTACAAGAAGGGAAAGTAGGAATTCATAGGCTAAGCACCGGCTGGGAGGTGTGTGATGGAAAATCACTAGGCAGCAGGGCAGCTGCTAAACTGACATAACAGGATTTTTGCTGAAGGCAGGCTGGAGTGATAAGATATCAAAGGTGCTATGATGAGGGGTTCCAGGAAACTGACTCATCAGAATTCTTGCTAAAATTGGAATGCAAGGCCTCAGGGTAGAGCCCAAGGTTGGAGGCTTGTCAGAGAGAGGATATAGAGACCCCTCTACAGGTAAGCCAAGGAGAAAGAACCCATTCTCCTTCTACTGAAACTCACGTTTTCTCATGACCTAAGCTGAAGTTAGAAGACTTTGCACAGGAATGTGTCTTGTCATCCAAAGCTCAGAGGGAGGAAATCGTAAAATTCAGGGTAAGAGTTCTGTTAACAGAAGGTGTAAAATCAAACTTCCAGGAAAGCTTTTGTGCATTGTTATTCACTTTTGCAAACACAACCGTGACCCACACCTCCCAACACATCACCTGTCCAGGGTCAGGCAAACTAAATGACTGAGCAGCTCACTGAATTCAAGCCAATCAAGCATGTACCTGGACTGACTCCGGCAGAATTCCGATACCAGCCTCCTGCAGCCTTCAAGGTGAATGCCTCTTGAAGCCTGACACGCACGTGAAGTCTCTCTCCTGAAATGAGGAGACAGCTTCCACTAATTGCTCGCTCATGCGTACACGCAGGGTGTGCTTCATGGTCCACCTGGCTGCTTCCACTTTGCAGTGGCCTAAGCACAAACAACAAAAATAAGCTCACGATTTGCATGAAAAAACAGGATATTGATGAATTCCAAACACATTTACCCAATTTATATAAAACAGTCCAAGTAGGTATTTTACTAATTTTAATTTCAGTTTCTTATGTATTGATTGATCAGTATTAATTTTGATTTGCCAGTTATTATATTAGTTCTGCTAATCAGTGATTGTATCGTTCTGTGTATTAGCTCTAGTGTTTGTCAGCCTGTTAATTTCAGCGAATATTGTCTCAGAAACTGCAGGTGGACAAATTGCAGAATTAGTTGGTAATGATATAATATACAATATTACCTTAGTAGCTGCTTTAAATAACCATAGTAATTATAATTATAGAATTTACTTATATTCTTTTTTTTTTCAAAGAATTTCAAACTGCCTATGCAAGGCCTCATGTTTTTTATTTTTTTTTTTGAACTTTTATTTAGTAAATATAAATTTCCAAAGTACAGTTTATGGATTACAATGGCTCCCCCCGCCCATAACTTCCCTCCTACCCTCACCCCTCCCATCTTCCACTCCCTCTCCCATTCCATTCACATCAAGATTCATTTTCAATTCTCTTTATATACAGAAGATTGATTTAGTATATATTAAGTAAAGATTTCATCAGTTTGCACCCACACAAAAACACAAAGTGTAAAATACTGTTTCAGTACTAGTTATAGCATTACTTCACTTTGGACAACACATTAAGGACAGAGATCCTACATGAGTAGTAGGTACACAGTGACTCCTGTTGTTGACTTAACAATTGACACTCTTGTTTATGGCGTCAGTAATCTCCCTAGGCTCTTGTCATGAGTTGCTCATGTTCTATGCTAATAGAATGAAAATAGGGACAACATCACTGGAAAGGTTACTTCCCCACTGTTGGTGAGGACCATGCTTCTACAATTTCTACATACTATACCTAACACTGTCCTCGTATATAACTTCCATAGAACAATCAGACCAAAGACTGAATTAGGTGTTATCAGATTTCTAGAGGAAAGAAAAAACAGTATTAAAACTTCCAAAGTGGCTCCCGGGTACCTCCTTTTGTATTCTCACTCCATCTGCTATGCCGCCATGTGTGTTTTCAAAGTTATATTTTGTCCTGTATCCTATAAGTATTATTGTTCCCTTTGGCTCTTGTTCAAACCAGAAGCTGACATTCCATAGACTGTACTTTGGGAAATCCTGCCCAAGAGGAGGTAGCTCATCAGGGAATCAGATTTTCCATTTGGCTTGGCTGTTAAGACAGACCCTTGTGACACACACATCCTGTTATCAGTAGGCTTGGGTTTGATTCTCCACACACTCTTGACTCCAGCTTCTGTCTCATGCATCATGTGGAAGGCAACAGGTGATGTATCAAGTATTTGAGTCTCTCTCACCCAGATGGGGGACCTGGATTGAGTTCCTGGCTTATGGGTTCCTACTAGCCTACCCATGGTCATTTGGGGAGTGTCTGTCTGTCTCTGTCTTTATCTCTAGCTGTCTCTCTCTTTGCTTCCTTCTCAAAAAGATAAAATAAATAAAAAAAAAAAAAACCAGTTTTACTTTGCATATTGTTTCAGTAAGAACATTGATCACATCAGTGCCAATTCTGCTTTGCAATCTCATGGAGCCACTGAGGACAGGAAGTCACACAAGGGAACTTCAAAAAGTTCATGGAAAGTTGAATTAAATGCTAAATTTATTTTAGTGCCAACTTCTTTGGAATGTCTGCATAGCTTTCTTTCATAGCCTCTTATATAAGTCTCTGAAGATGTCAAATTCAGACCAGAAACCTATCCAAATTTTCTGCAAATTATGGGCAGGACAAAAAATTTCAAGCATCATGTTCCACTCTGGGAAACAAAATCAAGATGGCTTTATGAACCTAGAGGATCAGAAAGTTGGGCCTGGTGTGGAGTCTCATAGGAGGAGTAGGATAAAAAGACCCAGAGTGAGAGGAATTGTGTTTATTTTATCTGAAATACAAGGCAAATCTTGCAGCCTAAATGAAATTTATGGACATGACACTTTGCATCCAGAGCTCTCCGCTGTCAAGTTCCAAGAGAGAAGTGTTAGTCATTGGGAGGTGTGAGCCCACTCAACTGACATATCTAGAAAGACAGTAGCATTTCAAGCCAGTGTCATAGACTTAGTTCGTACAGTTACACATTACAGCTGTTCAAATAATACAATTTAAACTTGCCAGGCCGGGCTGACAAGTAGCACAACTTACGATGTTTTATTATTGCAAATCTTCTTGGCCACTCTACCTGCAAAGGGGCAGCCTGGAGTCAGTGGGCACGTGGCATACTGTGTTGGACATGCTGAGCGTGAGCTGTGGGGAGAGGCCCAGACTCAGGATTCAGCAAGGAATGTGAGGAGAATTCCTGCTGTGGATGCGATTAAGAGTAAAATCGGTTACTGGTATAGGAATCTGGCAGATTCATGGGCGAGGGATGAGCTCTTACTTAGAGGACCCTTAAGAATAAGAAGAGGGAACACCAAAAACACCGTTAAGTTAGGATTGTTAGAACCCCTTGTACAATATGGAGGAGGCTCAAAGTCAGAGACTTCTCCAGCATAAACCATTGTTCAAAGTGGACTCCTTCAGGCTTCAGCAAAACCTGGCTGCCATAGGATCATGTGACAGTAATTCTTTCAATTAAAAAAAAAATAACTAAATATTGTTAAAACTTCTCTAGGTTATGTGGTCACTTACTGAGATGGTTATATCCAAGGGGACACCAAATAATACATGAAAAAGTATGTTACAGAAAAACTACGTATGGATTTCAAAAATGTTTACACCAAAATAAATGTAAAATTTAATTCCATTTTCCAAGATTTTTTTTAATGTACCTACATACAACAGGGCCTTTATCACCTAAAGCAAAACCCAAACAAAACCTTCAATATAATCATAATTCATTGTGTTTCTGCTTATAGGAAAAATATAGGTCAATCAAAAGAAAACATGCTGTGATCAAATATTGAGTTAAAAAACAACTTTTAGAATTCATACTACATTTTTCTAAATCAAAAGGGACTTTATACCTAATTATATCCCTCCTCAGGCAATGAAATGTCCTAACATACTCTGAATGATTTTCAATAAGGAGAGAAACATGTTAGAGTCATATGAGTGAGGTCCTTTGGATGCAAGTCCCAGGAAACCCAACCCAAATAGGCCCATGTAACTGAATTCCAAGAGGACCAGGAGCAGGTGGATTGGCTCAGCAGGACCTATTCTCCATCTTCAGATTCTGCTGCCTCCATTTGATTCAATTCTTAGACTTTGAGTTGTGACAAAAATCGTTATCTGCAGCCTGTAACCTGCTTTCCCAAGGTTGAAATACAGGGGAAAGAATATTTCTTTCCCAGAAACGATACCAGCGTTAGGTGGCATCTGGTTGGCTCTAATTGGGCCCCTGTTTTCTAAGAGACTAAGACTCTCTGATGGGGAGACACGGGACAGCAAAACACCAAAAGTCCACAGCAACTACTAAATAGTCATTGATCATGACCATGAGCTCCCATAGCCTGTGCACTTGATTCTTTCTTTTTTTAAGATTTCATTTATTTATTTGAGAAGTCAAGTTACAGACAGAGAGAGGGAGAGACAAAGAGAAAGGTCTTCTATCTTCTGGTTCACTCCTCAAATGGCCACAAAGGCTGGAGCCAGGCTGATCTAGAGTCAGGATCTTCTTCCGGGTCTCAGATGTGGGTACACAGGCCCAAGCCCTTGGGCCATCTTCTACTGCTTTCTCAGGCCACAGCAGAGAGCTAGATTGGAGGAGGAGCAGCCGGGTCTAGAACCGGTGCTCATATGGGATGCCGGCACTGCAGGTGAAGACTTAGCCCACTATGCCATGGTGCCAGCCTTAAGCACTTGATTCTTATGGATATTTTTATCCTTGACTTCCTTCAATATCTGACACATAGTGGATATCCAATAAATGTCACCTTAACAAAAGTGATTTTTTTTTCATTAATTGACAATCCAGAAACTAATAAACTTACTGGGAAAAGGTTTGAACTTAGGACATCCAAAGAGAAATGAATACAGGACAGGGCTTGCACGGGATCAGAACACCATTTCTTGCATTACTTTCTTTTCTTTTAAAGATTTATTTATTTATTTGATAGAGTTACACAGAGGAGGAGAGGCAGAGAGAGGTCTTCCATTGGATGGTTCACTCCCCATTTGGTTATAACGGCCGGAGCTGCGCCGATCCAAAGCCAGGAGCCAGGAGCTTCCTCCAGGTCTCCCAAGCAGGTGCAGGGGTCCAAGCACTTGGGCCATCTTCTACTGCTTTCCCAGGCCATAGCAGAGAGCTGGATCAGAAGTGGAGCATCCAGGGCTCAAACCGGCACCCATATGGGATGCTGGCGGTTCAGGCCAAGGCATTAACCTGCTGTGCCACAGCGCCGGCCCCTCTTACGTTACTTTCTAGGGAACACTTGCTCCTTGAAATGCTTTGTGAGGGAGTGAGTTTGGGAAATGATCACTGCCTATGCCTCTCTTGACGCACAGGGATTATCATATCTGGGGCCGGCATTTTGGCGAATCAGGTAAAGTCTCTACCTGCATGTCCCAGTTGCTCCTGCTCCACTTCTGATCCAGTTCCCTGCTAATGGCCTGAGAATAGCAGCGGAAGATGGCCAAAATGTTTGGGCTCCTGCACCCAGATGGGTAACCCTGATGAAGTTCTGGGCTCCTGGCTTCAGTATGGCTCAACTCTGGCCACTGGGACCATCTGGGGAGTGAAGCAGCCAATGGAAGATCTGTCTCTCACTGGCTCCCCCGAGAATCCCCTGAGTAATTAAGACTGACTTAGTTTGTGATTAATGTTTCCCAAATTTGCATGTCAAAGGATTTGTCATATGATTCATTTTGGAGGCAACAGCCTGGAGTTTTTCAAAACAGAACTAGAGAAATGATTATCAGAGTGGCTGGTTTAGGTAGTGAGTTTTCAGACACATGATGCCATTAAGAAAAGATTTTCAAACAACAGAAATGTTCCTAAATAGGGAATTATTAAATAGATTGTCAAGAATGGAATATAAAAAAGCCATAAAAATCAGCAAAATCTATGTTTGCTGACATGGAAAAGAGTCCATGCATATTATGTAGATAAACAAGTTGCAAATCAAGTATCCATGGTCTTATTATATTTTTTAAATAAAAAATAAGTAGATATCTGTACACACAGAAAAGTCTCTAAAGTTGTACAACAAAAAGCACGCAAATGGGAGTGTGTTTATGGCTGGCCTTTATATTCTTCTTTGAATCTCTGTTATTTTCAGGTTGTATGTGTCTTTGTGCATTTGTGTGTGTGTGCACACTTCTGTTTTTCTGGCCATTAGCATGATTTTCTCTATAAAGAATATTTATCTTAATTAGTCCAAAAATTCACACAGTATTAAGGATTACTGTGTACTTTTCACACCTTTCCCTTTCCAATTTGAACATAAGTTGATGCACTTTAACATCATGAACAATTTCAACCTCATATGCCTTTATTCTTTTCTCAAAAATAAAACTACTTCTGGTGCTACAGAAGTCAAAAAGAAAGGTTTGTAGGCAGAGCACTTCAAAAAGTCCTCAACCAATTCATATTTCAGCTGCCTCAGTACCAGATTTCAATGCAGTACCTGAATCAGGACAACTTGACATTAACATCAACCCAATAGAGATGTCAAAAGCATATGGAGCAATTAGGAGCTAAAAAATAACAAAGTGATGGGATATCATCAAATCACAGCAGAGATTATAACAGCACTTGACACTAGCCGTCTAATGAAGCTGACTGAACAATTCATGGCTTTTATTTCAGAAATGAAGGGGCAGGGACAGGGAAGGGCCTCCCTGGGCAGTGGGAAAATGGGCTCATTGATAGAATACCCTCAAAGGGAGCTCTCCTTCAACCGCTGAGCTGGAATAATACTGTCACATTCCGGGGTCAGCATGGGCTTGTGCTGCACATTATCAGGTTAATGATGCAGCAGGCAGAAGGACAGGATGCTTGTATCCAGATCTGGAAATAGGGTCAGGTTGTCATTATCCACTCTAAGGGCAGGCTCCAGAGACAAAGGGCACTTCTCTCCATCGCTCTCAACTTTGTTTTTCCCTGTCTGATGTTAAATCTGAATAAAGAATGCCTTCTCAGGCTAGAGAGCTGGTAGATACTGCCATAGAAATGGCCTTGCTTTTTGTCCAAAGGAAAACAACAAAGCTCTTGTAGGAGGCAGAACAGCAAAAGTGTATTAGGGCCTGCTTTTACCCAGAAATCTGATACCTGCTGGGTAGACAAATGCGGAAAGGCCTCTTTTCTTTGGCATTTTATTATGAACAATTATAAACATATCGTAAAGTTAAAGAATAATACCATGAGCAACATATACCCAGCAGGTAGATTCAGCCATGCCCACATGTTATCACATATTATTTACTGATACAGATATCCACGCTCTGTCTTGATGTTTTTCTGAACCAGCTGAAGGTGCATTATAGAGGTCACAACATTTCATTTCTTGATTCTTCAGTGCACATCTTTTTTTTTTTTTTTTTTAAAAAAAAGAGCACCTTGACATGTAAACAAATGCCTAATATCATACATGATACAATTAAGGAAAAAAACTTAACCATGTGTAATCATCTTCCTTATACAAATTTCATCAATCGTTTTGTTTTTAAATGTCCTTTAAAGTTTATCTTTTAAAGCCATAATCTAATCAAAGTTCTTAATTTGCATTTGGTTATATTTCTTTATTTTCATCTAAAAAGGGCTTCTTCATTATTTTAGGCTAGTGAAATTAAGTTTCTGATGAGTCCTGTCCTGCTGTGCTGTATTTTGGATTTGCCTTAGTGTTTCTTCCTGATGTTATAACTTTATCTTGTATTCCCAATAGCTGGCTAAAGATTTAATTAGATTCCTATGAAATGCTTTTGTGGAATACTTCAGAGACAAAGTTGTATACTTCACATCAGGAAGCTTACTGGTTTGATGACTTGAGGAAGAAGCAAAGATTCTCTCACTGTAAAGAGCATTTTCATTTTATAACTATTAAGTTACCAATGGATTCATATTTAAGTCCTGTACAGCCATCCAGCTCCAATGGATCTCTCATCCATCGATGATTGGCACATGAATCAATTTTTAATAGGAGTTGCAAAGAGTGATTTTCTAATTTTATTATTTCTACATTTATTGAATGGGAATCTTTGAAACCTTGTTGATACTGGAATCAGCACGAAAGAACATTAATGCAGCTGACATAATTATGCACAAGATTATAAAGAAAAATATACTCATGATAAATAGGAAATCTCAACAGAGGAATAGAAGGTATCTTTTTAAACTAAAAAGAACTGTTTTGGAGAATTTACAGTTCTTGATGTAAAAACTTACTATGAAGTTTTAATCATCAAAGATAGTAGAATACTGGCACAAGAATTGACAACTAGATCCATGGAATAGAATTGAGAGTCTAGAAATAAATTTTTATTTTTATAGACAATTGATTTACAATAAATGTGCCATGTCAGTTCAGGAGAAAAGAATAGTTTTCTCAACAAGGGACACTGAGGCATTTGCATGTCCACATGTCAAAAAGCAAAGAAAGCTACTGCACCTTACTTCACATAACACACACAACTCAAAATATGCCATACACCTAAATACGAGAGATAAGACTTTTATAAGAAAAGTGGAAGTAAATCTGTATGACCCAGGGTTAGGCAAAATATTTTAGATTTTTCACAAAATCATACCCAATAAAAGAAAAAAAAAACCCTAATACATTAAACATGAAAAGTTTTGTACTTTAAAAATATTGTTAACAAAGAAAAGATAAGCTACATACTAGGGAATGTATTTGCAAATTATATATTTAAGGAGGAGCTTACATAAAAATCTATAAAGAATTCTTATACCTCAATCACGAGAAGGAAAAAAAAACAATTATAAATGGGCAAGGATTGTGGAATAGACATTTTCTTTCAAAGATTACTTGGAGGAGAGGTGGTAAGTGTGAGACTGCGCCAACAGAGCTGAACACACCTCCCTTCTGATAGAATAAACAAGGAGGCAATTTACCATGCTCAATGTGGATGCCACGCTGGACACTCCTCGTACCCTGGAGCTTTGAAAAGAGCATCCAGCACAGGCCTCTGCGTAGTCACTGAAAGAGCAGACACTCCTAGGCCACAGAGGCGTAGTTCAAACATAAAAGCCATCACAGGGGAAAAGAAACACAAATGCCAAAAAATAAATGCAGCAATTCAAGAAACAAGAACAAGGAAGACCACATGACGCCCCTAAAGGAACACAACAATACTTCAACACTAGAATGTGAAGATGAAGATATTGAAGAACTGCCAGAAATGGAATATCAAAAACTGATCATAGGATTACTTAGACGTAATCAGAAGCAAATCCATACATGACATGAATTAAATTTTTCCCTTAAAATTAAGATTTTAAAAAGAAATCAAAATGAAATATTAGAAACAAAGAATTCAAGGGACTGGTGTATGGCATAGTGAGTGCAGTGCCAGCATCCAATGTGGGCATCACTTCAAGACCCGGCTGCTCCACTTCTGATATAGCTCTCTGCTATGGCCTTGGAAAGCAATAGAAGATGGCCCAAGTGCTTGGGCCCTTGCACCCATGTGGGAGACCCAAAAGAATCCCCTGGCTTCAGATAGGCCCAGCTCCAGGCATTGTGGCTATTTGGGGAGTGAATCAGCAGATGGAAGACCTCTCTCTCTGTCTGTGCCTCTGTAAATCTGCCTTTCAAAAAATAAATAAATCTTAAAAAAACAAAATTCAACAGGTCAAATAAAAATGCAGTAGGAAACCTTAACAACAGACTTGGTTGGGCAGAAGAAATAATATCTGAGTTAGAAGACAAATCACTGGAAGTTTTATAGTCAGACCAAAAAAAAAAAAAAAAAAAGAAAGAAAGAAAGAAAGAAATCAGAAAACCAAAAATCAGTGTTGGAAACTTATGGGATATTATCAAACAACCCAACATATGGGTCTTCAGAGTTCCTGAAGGCATGGAAAGAGAATGGATTAGAAGGCCTTTTTAGTGAAATAATTACAGAAAACTTCCCCAATTTGGAGAAAGAAAGGGAAGTCCAAGTACAGAAAACAAAGAGAATTCCTAATAGACATGAACAGAAAAGATATTCAACATGACACAATGTAACCAAACTCTCCAGAGGAAAACATAGAGAAAAGATTCTAAAATGTGCATAAGATAAATGCCAGATTACTTTCAGAGGATCTCCAATTAGATTCACAACTGACTTCTCATCAGAAACCTTATATACTAGGAGAGAATGGCGAGAGACATTCCAAGAGAATAGAGTTATTTTAAGAGAAAAATTCTGTCAACACCGAATACTGTACCCTGCAAAGCTCTCATTTGTGAATGAAGGTAAAATAAAGATCTTCCACAACAAACAGAAATTGAAAGAACTTTTCACCACTCATATAGCCTTACAAAAGATGCTTAAGGATGTCCTACACATGGAAACACAGAAACATGGTTTTCACTATGAAAGAAGCAGAAGGCAGAAAATCTCCCAATAAAAGTACAAGGAAATCCAAAGTAAACAATAGGAATATTTATGGAAAGATGGCAGGGCCAAGTCATTACTTATCAATAGTTACCTTGAATATAAATGATCTTAACACTTCAGTTAAAAGACACAGACTGGCTGAATGGATTTAAAAAAAAAAACTGTTAAAAGAGACAAAGAAGGGCACTACGTAATGATTAAGGGATCAAATCAACAGGAAGATGTGACTATTATTAACATATATGAGCCTCGTTACAGGTCACCTGGCTATTTAAAAGAAATGTTACTAGATCTCAATGGAGACATAGACTCCAATACAATAGTAAAGGGGGACTTCGATACCCCACTTTCAGCAATGGACAGATCAGCCAGACAGAAAATCAGCAAGGAAACAACAGAGTTAATTAACATTATAGGCCAAATGGACCTAATGGATATCTACAGAAGTTTAATCCTATAGTTGCAAAACATACATTCTTCTCTCCAGTACATGGAGGAAATTTCTCTAGGATAGACCATATACTAGCCATAAAGCAAGTCTCAGCACATTAAAAAAAAAAAAAAATAGAAATCATACCATGCATCTTCTCAGATCACAATGGAATGAAGCTGGAAATCAACAACTCAAGAAACTTTAAAACATATGCAAACACATGGAGACTGAATAACATGTTCCTGAATGAACAGTGGGTCACAGAAGAAATCAAAAGAGAAATAAAAAAAAATTCTGGAAACAAATGAAGATGACAATACAACATATCAAAGCTTATGGGATACAGCAAAAGCAGTGATAAAAGGTAAGTTTATAGCAATTAGTGCCTACATCAATAAATTGGAAAGGGATCAAATAAATGAGCTATCAATGGATCTCAAGGACACAGAAAAACAACAGCAAACAAAACCCAAAACTAGTAGAAGAAATAATTAAAATTAGAGAATAAACAAAATTGAAACCAACAACAAAAGATCAGTGAAATAAAGAGCTAATTTTATGAAAAAATAAACAAAATGGACACACCATTGGCCTAACTAACCAAAAAAAAAAAAGGGGAGAAGACTCAAATCAATAAAATTAGATATGAAAAAGAAAATGTAACAATAGACACCACAGAAATAAAAAGAATCATCAGAAATTACTACATAGAACTGTATGCCCACAAAACAGGAAACCTAGAAGAAATGGATAGATTCCTAGACACATACAACCTACCTAAATTGAACCATGAAGACATGGAAAATTAACAGACCAATAACAAATACAGAAATTGAATCAGTAATAAAGACCTTCCCAACAAGGAAAAGCCCAGGACATGATGGCTTCACTGCAGAATTATACCAAACATTTAAAGACTTAACTCCAATTCTTCTCAAGCTAGTCAAAACTATTGAAACAGAGGCAAACTTTCCAAAACTCATCATTCTATGAAGCCAGCATCACCTTAATTCCTAAACCTGAGAAAGATACAACAGAGAAAGAGAACTACAGACCAATATCCCCGAGGAACATAGATGCAAAAATCTCAACAAAATACTAGCCAATCGAACCCAACAACACATCAGAAAATCCTTCACCAGGATCAAGTGGAACTGATCCCCAGTAGGCAGGGATCGTTCAACATTTGCCAATCAATCAATGTGCTACATCACATTAACAAAGTGAAGAACAAAAACCATATGATCATCTCAACAGATGCAGAGAAAGCATCTGATCAAATACAATACCCTTTCAAGATGGAAACTTTAAGTAAATTGGGTGTAGAAGAAATAGTCCTCAAAACAATCAAGGCAATTTATGACAAACCCACAGTCAACATCCTATTGAATGTGGAAATGTTGGAAACATTCCCACTGAGATGTGGAATCATACAAGGATGTCCATTCTCACCATTGCTATTCAATATAATCCTGGAAGTTTTAGCCAGAGCCATTTGGCAAGAAAAATAAATCAAAGGGATACAAATTGGGTAGAAAGAAGTCAAACTATCCCTGCGTGCAGATGAAATGATTATATATTGGGGATCCAGACTCAACTAAAAGACTATTGGAACTCACAGAACTCATAGAAGAGCTTGGTAAAATGGCAGGATATAGAATCAACATACAAAATCAATAGCCAGCATCCCAAAATGACACAGTACATTGGCCCAAGCAGTACAAAATGGCCCAAGTTCTTGGGCCCCTGCACCTGTGTGGGAGACCTGGAAGAAGCACCTGACTCCTGGCTTCAGATCAGTGCAGCTCCAGTCATTGCTGTCAATTGGGGAGTGAACCAGCAGATAGAAGACCTTTCTCTCTTTCTGCCTCTCCTTCTCTCTCTGTGTAACTCTGACTTTCAAATATATAAATAAATATTTAAAAAATGTTCAGGATCACTAGCCATTAGTGAAATGCAAATCAAAACCATAGTGAGATTTAACCTCATCCCTGTTACAATGGCTTTCATTCAGAAATCAATAAACAAAAAATGCTGGTGAGGATGTGGAGAAAATGGTACCCTAATCCACTGTTGGTGGGAATGTAAACTGGTCCAGCCACTATGGAAGACAGTATGGAGATACCTCAGAAATCTTGATATAGACCTACATATGACACAGCCATCCACCTCTTGGGAATTTACCCACGGGAAATGAAATCAGTATGTAAAAGAATTATCTGTACTCCCATGTTTATTGCAGATAAATTCACAATAGCTAAGAGATGGAATCAACCTAAACGTCCATCAACTGGAGACTGGATAGAGAAATTATGGGATATGTACATCATGGAATACTAAACAGCAGTTAAAATAATGAAATACTGTCATTTTCAACAAATTGGATGAAACTGGGAACATCATATGTAGCGAAATAAGCCAGTTCCAAAAGGAAACATACAATATGTTCTCTCTGATCTGTGATAACTGACAAAGCACCTACAAGGCAATCTCTAGAACTGAAATTGACGCTTTGAGATCAATGACTTTGAACAGCCCTTGTCTTGAAAGTTATGGAAAAGTTTTATTTTTCATGCTATTTGTTGAACTCTTTGCTTAGTATACAGTAATCTTATGTGTATAAAATTAATTGAAAATAGTTCTTAGTAAAAAATAAGAATGGGGGGGGGTGTTGTGGCATAGTGGGTAAGGCCTCCGCCTGCAGTGCCAGCATCCGATATGGGTGCCAGTTCAAGACCTAGATGCTCCAATTCTGATCCAGCTCTCTGCTATGGCCTGGGAAAGCAGTGGAGAATGGCCCAAATGCTTGGGCCACTGCACCGGCATGGGAGGCCCGGAGGAGTCTCCTGGCTCCTGGCTTTGGATCAGCGCAGCTCCAGCTGATGCAACCATCTGGGGAGTGAACCAGTGGATGGAAGAACTCTCTCTCTCACTCTCTCTCTCTCTCTCTCTCTGCCTCTCCTTCTCTCTGTGTGTAACTCTGAATTTCAAGTAAATAAATAAATCTTTTAAAAAAAATAAGAATGGGAATAGGAGTAGGATGAGGAAGAGTGGTGGGAGTGTGGCTGGGAGGGTGGGTACAGTGGGAAGGATCACTATGTGCATAAAGTTCTATTTATGAAATGCACGAAGTTTATATATCTTAAAAGTTTTCTGGGGAAAAAGATTTATTTTATTTATTTGAAAGACAGAGTTACACAGAGAGTTTGAGACAGAGTTCTGTCTGCTGGTCTCCCCCCATATGGCCCCAACAGCCATGCTGAGCCGATCCAAAGCTGGGAGCCTACTCCAAGACCCCAACGTGGGTGCTGTCGGGGACCACGCAGCATGTGGCCTCTTAGTGGAAAACTACTGAGACAGAGCTAGGCAGCCCAGGCCGGAGAGTACTGATAACGCAACCTTGTGTCGTAAGACCTTGTAACCTTTCCCCTACTTGCACAAGCATTGCAGCTACAAGATAAGCTCCCCCTCCTTCCCCCGCCCGACACCCTGCCCTCCCAAAACGCCCCTCCTTCCCCCGCCTGACACCCTGCCTTCACGGTATATAAGTGTGTGGTTGAAAAATAAAATTTGCAGCTTGATCAGAACTTTTGTCTTGCTGCCTTCCTTGTGTGTCCTGTCCCTTTCATTCCCCATTCTAGGTACTTGGCCCTAGTTGACGTCCCGCGGGACGGGACAGATGCAAGGGCCCAAGGACTTGGGCCATCCCTCGCTGCTTTCCCTGGTGAACCAGCAGGGAACTGGATGGGAAGTGGAGCAGCCAGGACACAAACCAGCACCCATTTGGGATGCTGGCATGGCAGGCAAGGGCTTCAACTGTGGTGCCACGAAGTCAGCCCCAGAATAGACATTTTTACCAAAAACGATAGATGGATGGCAAATACACACATGGAGAGATGCTTAACATCTCTGTCGGGGAAATGAAAATAAAAACCACGACAAGATACCACTTTACATCTCAAGAATGGTTGTACTAACAAAAGAGATAATATAACAAACGTTCAAGAGGAGATAGGGAGAATGGAACACACATATATTATAAATGGGAAGATCAAATGACACGGTCACTTTGACGAACATTTTGACAGTTTCTTATATGTGAAAAACAGATTTATTCTGTGGCTCAGCAATCCTACTGCAAATATAGCTACTAAAGAGAAATAAAAACATATGCCCACAAAATAGTTGTATGTGAATGATCATGGCAGTATTATTAATAATAGCCACAAAGTGGAAGAAACTATAAATTTCCATCATCTGGTGAGAGGATCAACAAAATTCAGTATATTCAGGTGACTGGATTCTACTTAGAATACAAATTAAGAAAGTACTGACTGATATATGGCAGACCATGAATAAACCTCAAAAACATGCTATGCTAAAGATGCCAGATGCAAAAAATGATTTCTAATCTTATTTATTTTAAGGTATATTCCAGAGAGATAAACCTAAAGGGACATGGATATTGGTGGTTATCTGGGGGTGGGAGTGGGAAGAGGCAAAGGGTACAAATAAGCACTTGGTTTCTGTTGGTATGATGAAAGTGTTCCAAAGGTGGTTTGTGCAGTTGGTTGTACAAATCTATAAAATACTAAAAATTATTGGTTGTACATTTAAACAACTGAGTTGTATGTAAATTATACCTCAATAACATTGCTTCAGGAAGAATGGAGTAGAAGTTTTAGAATGAAAATGCAGTTAAAATTTATATATTGGTGATGACAAAAGAATCAATAAACTTGGTGATCAATCAATAGAAAAAAACCAAATGAACAGTAGAAGAGAACAAAGGACAAAATGAACAGGGTCCCAGACACGTGTGGTATAACAAGAGATATACTCGGAGTCGCAGAAGTAGAGGTGCAAGGGGCCAGCACTGTGGCACAGTGGGTTGAGCTGCCACCTACAATGCCAGTATCCCATATGGCCACTGGTTTGAATCCTGGCTGCTCCATTTCCAACCCAGATCCCTGTAACGAGCCTTGGAAAGCAGCGGCAGGTAGGCTTCAGCTGGCACAACTCTTGTTGCGGCCATTTGGGGAGTAAACCAGTGGATGGAAGGTTGCTCTATCTCTCCCTCTCTTTCCTTAACCCTGCCTTTCAAATAAATAAATTTTTTTTTTAAAAAAAAAGGAGAAAAATTGGAGGAGAGGGTGTTTATTTAAAAATAGCCACTTTTTTTAACAGAATGAGAAAAAGTTACAGATTCAAGGAATTCAATCTCAAGTACACAACAAGCATAAACACGAAGAAAGTCACATCACTTCTCAGGCAAATCATAGCCAAACAGCTGACAGCCAAAGACAAAGAAAACACTTGGAAACAGGCAGAGAAAAAGGACACGTTATACGCAGAAGAAAAACAATAGGTATGACCATGGTGATTGCATTAAAACAAAGGCAGCCAGAACCCAGTGGAATGAGCAGCAGAAATATCAAACCAGAATCGTCTGCCCAGAAACATGTGTGTCATAAATGAAGGAAAGACAGGAGCATTCCAGAGAAGCTGGGGCTGGGAGAATTCATGCCCAGCAAACATGCACTACTCATAAACAGGAAACGAAGTTGTTCAGGCTGAAGTGAGGTGAAGGAAATTACATTTTGGGGTGAAAATGAAGAGTATTAGAAATGATAAACACAGGAATAAATGTTAAAGACTCATTTTCCTCCAGATGTATTTTAAATATATATATTATATATATATATGTTTTAAATATATATAAGATGTATTTATTGAGATGTATTTTAAATATATATTTACATATAAATATATATATTGCATTGAGGTATCTATAATATAGACAAATGCAATAAGCAAAACAGGCTGGAAAAAGAACCGTGATGGAGGTAAATGGACTTACACAAATGCAGGTTTCATACACGGGGTATGAAGGAGAGCAATATTGACTAAAAAACTGTGAAAAGCTAATAAGGTTATTGTCAACTCCACAGCAACCACTAGCAATAAAGTAAGGAAGTATAGCTTATTTAAAAGTCAGTGACACAGGAGGCCAGAGCCGCAGCTCAACAGGCTAATCCTCCACCTTGCGGCGCCAGCACACTGGGTTCTAGTCCCGGTCGGGGCTCCAGATTCTGTCCCGGTTGCCCCTCTTCCAGGCTAGCTCTCTGCTGTGGCCCGGGAGTGCAGTGGAGGATGGCCCAAGTGCTTGGGCCCTGCACCCCATAGGAGACCAGGATAAGTACCTGGCTCCTGCCATCGGATCAGCGCAGTGCGCCGGCTGTGGCGGCCATTGGACGGTGAACTAACGGCAAAGGAAGACCTTTCTCTCTCTTTCTCTCTCTCTCTCTTTCTCACTGTCCACTCTGCCTGTCAAAAAAAAATAATAAAATAAAATAAAAAAGTCAATGACACAGGGATGCCTTCAGATAGAAGGAATAACTTCTAATGTTCTATGGCACAGTAGGAGAACTGTGGTTGGCAAGAATTCATTTTATGTTTCAAAATAAGTATTAGGATTGGGAGGTTCACAAATATGTGATAACACAAATATGTGATAAATCTCTTAGGTGATGAATCTGTCAATTATCTTGATCTGGTCATTTCACATTGTATTCATATATTGAGATGTCACACTGTACCTGACAAAAACATGCAACTGCTATGTGCCAATTAAGAACAGAAAAATATATGTGAAAATTTGACAAATTAGAGTTCAAAAACTCATTTAGCCTCAGAGATATCAAGAAAGAAAGAACAGGGGCCGTGTTGTGGTGCAGTAAGTTAAGCCATCAATTGCAGCACAGTCATCCCATTTCAAAGTGCCAGTTCAAGTCCTGGCTACTCCACTTTTAATTCAGCTTCCTACTAATACACCTGGAAAGGCAGTAGAAGAAGGCCCAGTCACTTTGGCCCTGCCACTAATGGATTTCCTGGCTCTTGGCTTTGACCTCACCCAAACCTGGTTGTTACAGTCATTTGACGAATGAGCCAGTAGGTAAAAGACCTCTCTGGGCCGGCGCTGCGGCTCACAAGGCTAATCCTCCACCTAGTGGCACCGGCACACCGGGTTCTAGTCCCAGTCGGGGCACCGGATTCTGTCCCGGTTGTCCCTCTTCCAGGCCAGCTCTCTGCTGTGGCCAGGGAGTGCAGTGGAGGATGGCTCAAGTACTTCGTCCCTGCACCCCATGGGAGACCAGGAGAAGCACCTGGCTCCTGCCATTGGATCAGCGCGGTGCGCCAGCTGCAGCGCGCCGGCCATGGCAGCCATTGGAGGGTGAACCAACGGTAAAGGAAGACCTTTCTCTCTCTCTCTCTCACTGTCCACTCTGCCTGTCAAAAACAAACAAACAAACAAACAAACAAACAAAAACCTCTCTGTATGTCTGTCTCTCTCTTTCTCTCTCTCTGCCTTCCAAATAAATAAATAATCTTAGAAAAAGAAAGGAAGAAAATAAGAACAAAAAGTATATGGAACTTAAAAAGAAATAATAACATAGTTGACATAAATTCCTACATATCAGGCATTAATTGACTAAACAGTTTAAGTGGCAACACTAACAGGAGAGAAAAAAAGTATCCAAATCAACTATGAAATTCTGTAGTAAGTATATTTTAAATATAGACACAGGGGCCGGCGCTGTGGCGCAGCGGGTAGACGCCCTGCCTGAGCGCCAGCATCCCATATGGGTGTCGGTTCTAATCCCAGCTGCTCCTCTGCCAATCCAGCTCTCTGCTGTGGCCTGGGATAGCAGTGGAGGATGGCCCAGGTCCTTGGGCCCCTGCACCCATGTGGGAGACCCAGAGGAAGCTCCTGGTTCCTGACTTTGGATTGGCACAGCTCCGGTCGTTGCGGCCAACTGGGGAGTGAACCAGCGGATGGAGGACCACTCTCTCTGTCTCCACCTCTCTCTGTAATTCTGCCTGTCAAACAAATAAAATAAATCTTTAAAAAATATATAAAGACACAAACAGACTGATAGTAAATGGATGAAAAACATATCTTGAGGGCCAGCGCTGTGGCGTAGCAGGTAAAGCCACTGCCTGCAGTGCCGGCATCCCATATGGGTTCCAGTTCAAGTCCCGGCTGTTCCACTTCCCATCCAGCTCTCTGCTATGGCCTGGGAAAGCCGTAGAAAATGGCCCAAGACCTTAGGCCCCTGCACCCAGATGGGAGACCTAGAGGAAGCTCCTGGCTCCTGGCTTCTGATCGGCACAGCTCTGGCCATGGTGGCCAATTGGGGAGTGAACCAGCAGACTGAAGACTTCTCTGTCTGCCTCTCCTTCTCTCTCTGTGTAACTCTGATTTTCAAATAAATAAATAAATCGTTAAAGAATAAAAGAAAAACAACATCATGACATCACTGGCTGTGATGAGGGCCCATGGGCATGTTAGTAAGATATATAATAGACTTCATGAATAAGAGTGTTAGTACAGATAGGGGATCCATTTCAAAATGTTCAAACGGTCAATTTGTCAGGCAGACAAAACAATCATAAGTGTGTATGTCTAATGACAGCGCTGCAAAGTACCTGAAATAAATGTAGAATTAAAGGAAGAGATAAATAGGTCAGCAACCATGGAGAGAGATTTTAAGCCCCACCTCTCCAGGCCATTGACAACTGAGAAAAAAATCAGGACTGACATAGAAGATCTGAAAGACTACCAGCTACACTGGCTTAGCTGACTTTATTTATGAATGAGTATTTGGTCTTTTACCAAAAATATACCATGCACCATGCACTGGGCCATTAAACAAGTCTCAGTAAATCTCAAAATCTCTAATCATCATAGTTTTATATTAGAAAATACTATAAATTATATTCTAAGATATCGCATAAAAGATATTAACACAATTTTAAATAAGCAATCGTGTCTTATCAAAATTTTCCTTGAGATTCTTTAAACCTATTTATTAGTTCTCTTAATCTAGTCTTCTACTTACCTGTAAACTGTTCTAACTCAAATGTCACTCTCTCCCTAGAGACTTCTCTGTTAACACCAATAGCTCTTGGCCCTTATTCTCAGAAATATTCATTCCTTTATCCATGGTTCATTTAGAAAAGTGTACCTATTTCTCTCTTTTTCTTTCTTTTTTAAAGATTTATTTATTTACTTAAAAGTCAGAGTTACACAGAGAGAGAAGGAGAGGCAGAGAGAGAAAGAGAGATCTCCCATCTGATGGTTCACTCCCCAACTGGCCACAATGGTGGGAGCTGCACTGATAAGCCAGGAGCCAGGAGCCAGGAACTAGGAGACTGGAGCTTCTTCTGGGTCTCCCATGTGGGGTCAGGGGCCCAAGGACATGGGCCATCTTCCACTGCTTTCCCAGGCCACAGCAGAGAGCTGGATCAGAAGTGGAGCAGCCAGGACTCGAACTGGAACCCATATGGGATGCCAGCACTGCAGGTGGCGGCTTTACCCACCTCGCCACTGTACCAGCCCTTCTACTTCTCTCTTATGGCACCCACTACTCTGTATCTTATTCAACGATGACTACAGTGTAACTGTCATAACTTTTGTTTTTCATTTTCCAAGTTCCCGGTGCAGAGCAGACCCTTGATAAATAATTAAAGGAAAGATAATAAGGAAAGAGAAAAAGAGAAGAGAGGTAGAGAGAAAGAGGCAGAGAAGGAGGAAGGGGGGAGGGAGAGAGGGAGGGAGGAAGGAGGGAGGGGGAAGGAAGGAGGGAGGGAGGAGGAAGGAAGGAGGGAGGAGGGAGGATGGAAGTAAAGAAGGAGGGCTGTTTTAATGTATCAGCTCTAATAAATCAGGTCTTTTTAGTTATAATCAAATGATTCTAAACCTCCAAAGACAAAATATTTATTTTCAATTGATTTTTATTCCTAATCTAGACAGTAATTTGCTATGTTTTTCAACAACTTTAAAGAAAAAAATAACCTCTGCTGTTAAGAGTAGGGCCTATAGAGACTTTTTATAACAGATTTAGGTTTTAAAAATATATTTTTGTGCACATCTCATGCATAAACCACAGTCTCACAGCTAACATTCAAGCAAAAAGAATTTTAAGGGCATCTAAGTGTCAGCTACCCACACTGATTTCAGTTACTAAAGGATTATCTGGTACATATAATGAAAATTTATTCCTCCATGTCTGGATATAGCTTCTTGGGGGAAAAATTGCAGTCTATCAAGAGTATATGGAGCTCATAGAGGTCTAGAAAGACTGACTGTATCTCTGAACTCATTTCACCCTAAATATCATCTCATTCACTTAAGTGCTAAGAAGCACTGGTTTTGCTGAGAAGTTATTCTACAAAATCTGGACTAGGAAGATTGTATTCTTGTGAGTACTTCTCTAGTAAGAGCTCTCTGAGTTTTAAAGACATTTATCTACTTGTATCCAATTACCGGTATGATTATTTAACAACAACAGGTGACATTGTTCTAGGAGGAATTAAACTTGACTCTCTAATCAAGATGACAGTGCAATTGATTATTTCAGATTTAGCCTTTATTTACTTCCACGCTTGAAAGGGAACTTGTGAACTTGGCTGAAAATAATCATTTATGCATTAAAAATCTACTGAAAATGGGTCTCAACTCTGTTGACATGGAATATTTCCATACCTGCACAACCAATCATTCCTCAGATATTTGTGGAGCACATTACACCAGGCTCTGGGTTTCTGACTCTAAACCCAGATTCTGACTTAGGAAGTGGGAAGAAAGAAGAGAGAGGCCAGAGGTCTGTGACTGCATTATTCAGCAGAGGGAAAGAACAAGGGAAGCGTGAATTCTGACGGTCCTTGACTTAGGCTGACTGGCGATTTCTGACTTTATGATGGTGGCCAAGCAATGTCCATGCAGGAGAAACCCTCCTGGGAATTCTTTCTCGTCTCTTTCAGCTTTGAATGTGGATCCGACGCTGTGTGATGCAGGCAAGGACACAGCCCCACGGCAGCCCCACACTCTCCAGGGGAACCTGCCAAGCTCTCCAGGGTGCAGTGCTGCTGAGATCAGAATGGTTGAATACACATTCGTTTACAGTATCTTCAGTTTACATTGGGTCCATCAGGACAGAACTCCATTGTGTGTTGAGGAACATTTATATTGAAGCAGCAAAGAGAAGGTTAATTAGGAAAATAGCACCTGAACTGTAGCCTCCATCACAAGGAAAGATCCAGGCAACACTGGCAGTTTTCATGTAAATGAGGTGCCCATTTCTCAACTTCTGTCTTCTCCAAACTCCAGCATTCACTACACCTACACTTTGGGCTATTGGTTGTATTACCTACACTTTTGGCTATTGGCTGTATTTCAAATTTACAGAGAAAAGACAACAAAAAATTATCAGGTCATTTCTCATTCCCAAAGCAACCCACTGATCACCATCGACTGCCTCTTCCCTGGCCAACCTTCCTTTGTCTCCTGCAGCATCAAATCATTTTCATTAGACCCTCCCCAGGACTGTCATTCACTTTTTAATTTTTAACCATCTATTAAAACAACACCCAGCTTGCACCTATGGTGCTCTAGATTGTTATGCATTATCCCATTTTTCTTTAATATTCATAGCAAAATTCTAACAAAGGATTAACCAAACCTCAGTCTCTCTTCCCTACCTCCCACTATCTTCTCAGCCCATTTTAATCAACCCTTTGTTCCCACCACAAAACTAACACAGCCCTTTTCAAGGTCACCATGACCTATTTTTTGCCAGAGTGAAGGCCTGCTTGGCTTCGCAGCAGTAGGTAGCATAGTAGACTACCCCTAGTTCTTTAGGTTGCTACTTTGGGTGTTCCTGACATCACATTCCCATGGTTTCCTCCTAATTATGAGCCACTATGTATTATTCCCCTCTGTTGGCTCTTTCTTCTGCCCCATATTTCTAAATGTAGGAGCCTCTAAGGTTTGGCCATTCCCTCTTCTATCTGTTTACATTACAGCCCTAAATGATTTTATTCATTAAGTCCTATATATTTAAAAGCCATCTCTCTCTCCCTCTCTCTCTCCCTGTGTGTGTGTGTGTGTCTATCATCCATGTATCTATCATCTATGTATCTCTCTATATCTATCTATTTATCATTTGTCATCGCCCCCATATGCCAGACATTGGTGTCCAACCTCCTGCCCAATGTGTCCACTTAGGTATTCATTCACCTCCATGACAAACATGTTGCTTCCCATACAATTACTGCAACTGCATGTGGGGTGAACATCATTATATTTGCATCTCCTAGACCTTTGTGAGAATTTCTCTGGGACATATACTCAAGATCAGCACTGCTAGATCACGTGGTATGTGTAAATATATTTTAAGAAGGGCCGATTGCTCTCCGGAATGGCTACACAGGACCAGTAATGATGGTAGATTTTCTGACTCAGTGGTGCTAAATCCTGGCTGCATATCAAATCACCGGGGGAGGTTTTGGAAATCTAACCACTTTAGGCTTTAACCCACACTAAATCAGAGTTTCTCAGAGTAGAATCAAGGCAACAGTGCTGGTTGACGCTTCCCAGGTGACTTCAGCTTGCAAACAGAGTTGAGGATCATGTCTCTCTTTTCCTACTCTTGCCAACACTTGACTTTTCCCAGATTTTAATTTTGTCAGTATAATAGATACTAGTGTTGAATCATTATCATTTTAATCTGCATCTCTATATGTATAGTTATCATTCTCAGTATAGTGAATAAGATTTCCTGATACTGTGTGTCGTGTACAGACACATTCACATTTTCATGTGCATTGTGGCTTTGTAGACTTTGGGTTCTGGAGATGGTATATTCTAACATTTTAGAGACTTGGTATCAGACAGACCTGGGCTTGAACTCCAGCCCCGAGTGCTGATCAATTCCCTCAACTTGGATCAGGCTTTCTCTGATCCCAGCAGAATGAAGATAATAATGTAGGTCACATGTGTCTGTTGTGAGGCGCAAAGGAGAAAATGTAAGTAAGGCATGAAACACAATGCCTGACACATTACCAGTGGCCAGTAAATGGTGTTCTTTGTTATGATATTGTTCGTGTATTAAGAATTTACCAGATGTAAATCTGCTCCTCAAATTCCACAAGCTGCCTGGAGATTCTCAATAGGGGTGGAGACCTTCCAAGGCAGTGGTTCCCAAAGCTGGATGACCGATGCATGAAGTCCACTATTGCTGTATGGTCCAGTTTGTCTCATTTGCAAAGAAGCCAGAAACTTAGGGCAGATGTTCAGCCCAGAGGTTAACATACCTGTGTCCCCATCAGAAAAGCTGGGTTTGAGACTTGGCTCAGGCTCTTAACTCCAGCTTCCTGCTAATGTAGATCCAGGGAGTCAGCAGTGTTGGCTCCAGTTACTGAGTTCCTGCCACCCATGCTGAAGACCTTAAATGAGTTCCCAGATCTCCATTTTGGCCTGGCCCAGCCCCAACCATTGCGGGCATTTGGGAAGTGAGCCAGCAGATGGGAGCTCCCTCTCTGTCTCTCAAATAAACAGTTTTAAGGAAAGAAGCCAGAAGCCAGATTGTTTTAAAAATGCTGAATGCTTACCTATACCAAAAAGTGTTATATGACTGTGTCAGCAAAACACAATTCATCTACTGGTCATATTAAGCCCACAGATCATAAATTGCCACCCTCTGGTTTGTTTTCCAGATCTACTCCAAGTGCTGCCAACTTGCTAGAGAAAAATGCAACTGTATTATGTGATTTTAGCTCTCACTGAATCTTATCTTAAATCATATCCTAATGTCCTGGTTAGGTTCTGTGTATTTTTTCTGAATGCACTTCGCATATAAAACCTATTGTATTAGTTGTTCTCTAATCAGAGAGTTCTTTAAGGGCAGTATATCAGTCAGCTTTGCATCCCTATAACAAAATGCCAGACACAGGCTAGTTATGAATAAGAGGCTTATTTAACTCAGTTTGGAGGTTCAAGGGCATAGTACTAGCACAGGCTTAGTTCTGGAGTAGCCTCTTTCCCAGCTATGTCCATCACGGCCAATTACAATGGCTGGAGCTCATGTCAGCACAAGTGGTCACACTGTGAACCAGGAGCAGAAGACAGAGTTAGTGGGATCCCACAATCCCTTCTGAGGGCACACCCTAATTGACCCCAGGACCTCCACCAGACGCCACCACTTAAAAGCTCATACCATCTCCCAATATTGACAACGTAGGGACCAAGTTCTCAACATGTCAACTTCGGGGTGGGGGCACACAAACTATATTCAAACCATAACAGACACGTAGCATCTTGATTGGGCTCAGTACATTTTAGGCAAAAATGTTCTTGAGGGATGGATGAATGATCCAAAACTGTCCTCAATGTCCTTTCAGGAATTAAGAAATGTCCACTTGCAAAACCTGTCAACATTTTTGCAAAAACACCAACTTATTTTATTGAATATATATAAGTTTACATTAAAATTCACATAAAGTATCTTAGAGACTGTATGAGAAAATTTCTCTCTTCAGGTAGAAGTTAAATATTTTATCGTTGATCTAAAACCAACCATAAAACCTTTTTCCCTGGGCTGCCAGTAAGCTCAGAGGTATAATTAGCTCTCACTTGCAATAATTAACTCCTTGTTGAAACTAATCTTTCCTTATCCTTCTTCTTCTCCCGCATTTTCCACCCTGTTTTAATTGTCCTATTTTATGCTTGTTAGTTGTGTCACTCAAGTAAAATATCGTGTAGAAGCAGGCAACACAGAAATCATTATAAAACGATTACAAAGTAAAATACACAACGATTTGCTTGAGGACAAATACGCTCCAGAGGCCTCATCCGTTTGGCAATTAGCACCCAGCAGGTTTTAGCACCCATTTGCCACCTGTTCAACAGTCTTAACCAGCCTTAACGTTGCACTCCAGAACAGTGCATGGCAACAGTGGTTACGACAAAGGGCTTGGCTCCTATTGTAACAGCGAGCTGGGTGTTTGGCTAGGGGGGCAGATAGGAAGAGTATACTACATGGTCCCTGCCTTCATGGATGCTGCCATGCCATTGAGGAAAACAAGACTGTTAATGATGCTAGCACTCCTGTAATACAGTGCTAGAGGCTGAGTGGGTGAAAACAGCAGACATCGATTGACTTGCAGTTCTGGAGGCTGGACGCTCCGTATCAGAGTCACACAGCCATGACTCTCTCCGAAGGCCCCAGGGAAGCATCTGTCCATGCTTTCCTGTTTGTTTCCGGTATGCCTGGCACTCCTTGGTTATGGATACAACACTGGGCTCTCTGCCCCCATTTCACTCCGCATTTTCCCTGTGCCTCTGTGGGTGTGTCTCTGTCTCTACTCTCCTAAGGAGGCCGTTCATATAGGATTAAGGGCCTGCGCCATTCCAGCACGAGTGACCTATTCCCGCTTTGGTGTCATTTGTATCTGCAAAGACTCTCTTTCCAGCCAAGCTCACAATCACTGGGCCCAGGGATTAGATTCCCAAGCTATCCTGGCGGGGGCTATCATCGAACCTCTGCGGTCGGCATGTCGATCAGTACCAGGGAATGTGCAGCAGGCAGTAGGAAAGACTCTGGAAGAGCCAACCTGGGCCGCAGCGAGGGCCCCTTCTCCAGGCCGACATCTGGCGCTGTCCCGGGAGCAGGCCCCACTCCCTAAAGCTCTGAGAGAGTTGTTGATTGTGTGTCATTTTCCCACAAAGAGCACTCCCCTGTTATCCTCCTCACTCCTCCTACCCTCATCCTTTGTTGCAAACTGACTCTCCCTGATATCATGCTGTTTGGGGCACAATCTCATTTTAGCCCTTGGCATTCTACGGTGTGCACCGCATGTTGAGTTTTTATCAGCTTTGTGTGATGAGAAATTTCTAAGGCACTTTTTACAGGAAGGCCTTCCCTTACTCGTGTTCTTATCTCTTATTGCTATCACTGGCTGCTGTGATAGATTTTGCCAGTCTTAAATTCATAGGGTTCTCTGAAATAAAGAGGAAATATACACACCTGATTTTTTTTTTTTTTTTTGGCTGCTAACAATGTGTGTGCAAATACACAGAGGTCATCAAATTATACTCCAACTCTCGGCCTCACTGCAGGTTATATGGATTTGAAACAAGACTTTGCTTATCTCCCTTTCCTAATGGAATTTTTTAAAGTAGCCTTTGCTGGCTTTCTTTTAGGGATAAAATGTTCACTTTCTTTTTATAAGGTCTTATCATAGTCATCTCCAGCTTCCTGCCCGATCAAGTAAAAGTGAACCTCATCTCTCCCCATGCCACATCTGATGAGCAACACAGATTTGGAAAAATCTCTCACTTTCTTCCTTTAAATGAAAATAAAGAAATTAGAGCATTATTAACCTACTACTGTTCGGGGGCATTTTAGCTCATTCTAATTAGAAGAACCTTGCTTGACTGTGTATTTTATTAGACATAATCACAGCTGTCATCAATTAAAATTGTGTTGAGTATTAGTTGTGTGGTATTTTGCTAAGCAATAATTGAGTAAATTATGACAAATGACATTTTTACATAAAATGCCAACTGATAGAGAGTCACAAGTTTATGACCTGAGTGTATCTTAAGACTAATAAAGCTGTAAAGATATTTACCTCATTAGATGAAAAGGAGAAGGTAGGATTCAGTAGGAGAAAGCTACTTGCATTGCTATAGTTAAATCCTCAGTTTCATCTCCAGTCATTAAGAAACAGAGTCAAAGTTCTCATCCCCTTAGACATGAACACTTTTAACAAACTCATTTGACCTTCTTTCTTCTTGTCAACACTATGCCCACTCCTGGGATATGTGATTGGCCTAGTAGTTAAGACGCCACCCTTATACCACAGGTCCACCCCCCCACTTTTTTTTGACAGGCAGAATGGACAGTGAGAGAGAGAGAGAGAGAGGGAGAGAGAAAGGTCTTCCTTTACCGTTGGTTCACCCTCCAATGGCCGCTGTGGCCGGTGCACTGAGGCCAGCACACCACGCTGATCCGAAGCCAGGAGCCAGGTGCTTCTCCTGGTCTCCCATGCGGGTGCAGGGCCCAAGCACTTGGGCCATCCTCCACTGCACTCCCGGGCCACAGCAGAGAGCTGGCCTGGAAGAGGGGCAACCGCGACAGAATCTGGCGCCCTGATCGGGACTAGAACCTAGTGTGCTGGCGCCGCAGGCGTAGGATTAGCCTATTGAGCCGCAGTGCCGGCCCCAACTCCACTCCCAATTCCAGCTTCCAGCTAACTCACAGGCTGAGGGGTAGCAGGTGATGGCTCAAGTAGTTGGATCCCTGTAAACCCTAGTGAAAGACCTGGATTGAGGTCCTGGCTTTGGTCTGGCCCAGCCATAGCAGTCTTGGGCACTGGGATGTGAAGCAGTCTTGCTGTCTGTCTCTGCCCTCCCCACCAGCTCTCTGTCCCTCGTATAAATAAATAAACAGAAACTTTTTAAAAAATTACAATAAAACACTCCTACCCTTTATGCAGGTATTTCAAAAATTTCATGAACAATAGAAAATGAAAGCTATGTTTATTTTGGTACAAAAAGTCTTTGACATGCATGCATACAAGGAATTTTCCAAAGACCACAGACATTGTGTATTATGAAAAAACTATATATGACTTCAAAGAAAATTTTGTAACACAATAAATTTGTCTTTTAATTCCTCTTCTCTAAGAATGTGTGGAGTACTCTGGTTTTTGTGCAATGATGTGTAGCTCATCAAACACCTGCTTGCAACAAACATCTTGCATTCACCATGCCTGGCGCAGAGGAGTTCAGTGGCTGATCCTGTGAGATGCTGGTTAAGAGGTGCAGACATTGTGTTCTACCCAGATTTCTGGGACTCAGGAGTGGGGCAGGCTGTCTCACTTACCCTTCCTACCCACCACCCTCCTATCTCTATTCTACTCAAAACATTTTCAGTTCTCTCTTACTTCTTACATCAGATCAAAGCCTTAACATTTATAATTTTCTCA
This sequence comes from Oryctolagus cuniculus, assembly GCF_051225735.1. Lineage (NCBI taxonomy): Eukaryota > Metazoa > Chordata > Mammalia > Lagomorpha > Leporidae > Oryctolagus > Oryctolagus cuniculus. Next base: position 11,928,358 of record NC_142871.1, read on the forward strand.
ACATTTCTCCCGTCAACTATCTACATGTCCTGCTAGTCTTCATTGCCACCCCAAAAAGCTATCTTGGAAAATTCTTTCTCCTTATCCTTGCCAATTCCAACTTCCATCTACCCAGGCCCTTTACCGCCTTATTCTTCAGTGGCGTGTGATTCTCCCTGACACTTCTTATGCCTGCATTTATACCCCTCTAGCATTCATGTTGTATTCCCAATTACAAACTGATCTCACAAATTGCATTGAAAAATTAAAGTAATTATATTTCTCAACATAAATTCCATCAATTAGAAGATACTTTTGTAAGTGAAGTTACCATTTAGTCTATCCCTAAGCCTGGAGGGTCCTGAGAATTTAATCATGTCTATGAAGTCTTTTTTAGATTAGTAACTTAAGAAATATTGGTTTAAAGATTTTTCTAAGAGTAAGAAATTTTTAAAACTCAAAAGGAGTCCAATCAGGACTGTATACAGGATATCTAATGGTTTTTCATTGAAATTCTCACACGATTACCCTTATTGGATGAGAGGAATGAGCAGCAGCATTGTAATGGTAGGGAAGATTCCCCAGGCCTTTTCCCATTATGGCTTTCACTAACTAATCAAATTATTTTTCTAGTAAGAAGATGTTGTTATTCTTTGGCCCTACAGAAACTCGATGGCAAAATTCCTTAAGTCTCCTGAAAAACTGTTGCCAGGATCTTTGTTTTTGACCAATTCATTTCTGTGTGGATTGGATCATTTCCACCTCTGGGTAGCCATTGCTTTGATTGTGTGTTATCTTCAGGATTGTACCTCTTTCCACCTGTAACTACTCCTTGAAGAAATGCTTCAGGATCTTGGTCTCATTTATTGAAATTTCCACTGAAAGCTCTTATCTGTGGCTGCTCTGAGTGCACCAGTTTTGACATCCATCAAGCAGAAAGTCTGCCTTAATTTTCTAGCCGGAATTGTGCAAGCTGAACCAATTGAGATATGCACAGCGTTGGCTATTTTTTCTACTACTATTGTTGGTCATCTCCTTTAAGGACACCGATAAAAGCTGATGTTTTCCTTGCAAATCAGTGTAGATGGTCTGATGCAGAAGGCTTTATTTTCAACATCATCTTGTCCCTTCTTGAAATGAGTTACTCATTTGTCAATGCATTTCTTTGAGTTATCATTCCAATAAATCTCTAGTAAAATGTCAATAATCTCACCATTCTTTCAGTCAGGCTTTACCTTAAATTTGATGTTTGCTCTTGTTTTAATTTTAGCAGAATTCATGTTGCTCTAGGATGGGCTGTTTTCAAACTGATTTAAACTAGATCCTGCTTAATTGTTATAACAAGTCTGTATGAGTCTGCTTTGATCCAAAAAAATTTGAACTCTCTACATAGATTTTCATAATATATATTTTTCATTATTTTTTCAAGATGATATTTAGTATTTATGCCCATATCATTATCATTTAAGTGTTGGCTATGTGTGTTATTTTTGTTTTCTTATTGGAATCATAATATCTTTGAAATAAGTACCTTGTAATGTATTTCTTTTCTATTTTATGCATATATATATACTTTAATGATTAAAAATTTGATATTTTTGGTTTCTTAACTTTTTGGCTCCAAAATGTAGTGGAAGTATATGAGTCAAAATCTAACTGTATGCCATAGTCTTGTAATGACCATAATTAACATGTATATTTCAGTCTTTTAAAAACATTAAATGGTCATGTGGTTTCACTCCATACATTAAATACCATTTAAAAGAAAGAAAAAATAATACCATCCAGAATTTTGTTTTTGACAATTTTGTTATGAAAGGGAATTGTCATTCTTAAACTTCCTGCTCTGCCTGAGTGATGATTTCCATCATTATTAGTCCCTATGCGAGAGACTGCATTTACAGTTGCTCCTGGAATCTCTAGGTTCTGCTTATATTCTCCGTGCTCTTCATCCATGGTTTATCAGGCTTTCCCCATTTGGGATTCCACTACTCTACTGAGGCAAGAAGTCAAGATCTCAGTTTTGTTGATGCATTTGTAAAGTGGTGAGAAAATGCTTTTAAGTGGAGTGACCTTAACTAGATAGTTCTTTGGGCACAAAGGGGGAACAAGTTAATTTGTACCCAAAGCTCCATTAAATGGAAACTTAGTGAGAAAGGCTAATAAAAGTACAGTGATCTCATTAGTTCTGGGGGAAGTCAATGCTGTGGTGCCTCAGACAGAGCTGTTGGTCCTGCTTTATCAGTAAAGCATCTTAGATGCCCAGTTAAATGGGACTTCTTTCTCTGGCTCTAACTGGTGCTTTAGGGATTTCGGAACATTAGCCAAAGGCTGACTAGCTTTATGGGATTTCTGCACCACTGCAGCCACAAAATCAAGTTTTATCTTCTAAACGTGTGGAAAGTCCATAATAAATTAAGGTTTCCTGTTTCTCTTGCACCTATGGTCTTAAGGGTTTGGGCCTTTAAATATCAGCATTTGGAAAAGAGTGTTGTGATGATTCTCTTGCAAGCAAACAAATCCACGCCTGGATATTTTGTTACGATCTTAGAAGGTTCTCCTATAAAATCACTTAGGTATTTTACTTTGCAGAGGAGGTCTTGCTTTTACAGAGTGAAGTGCATAATTCAGTTAGTATTCAATTAGTATGCCCACCTTCCATCATGATCTTGAATTTGGAGACTTTTTTTCACCTTTCGCAGTTCACTTACCACTGTCCCACCTCACCTTGCTAGGGTAGCCAGCACGAGGGGGTTCAGCCTACAGAGAAGTACCTATAGACTCAGTCGATCCATATAGTTGTCCACAACATGTGGATGACAGAATGCCTCACTAAATAAATTTATCAAGAAAACTTCTCAAACTTGACTACTAGTTTATTTGCATCTTTGAGAATCGTGTGGTGCATTTAAGTGGGTCTGATACCCACCTACACCCTCCTGTCCTTATCTTCCTCATACGACAGCTAGTTGAGAAAGTACGCAGGGAAATGTGATTTTTTTATTTATCACAATACCTGAAAGTATGTGAAATATGATGCTTCAGTTTCAGATTTATATTTCTTATACCTAAATAACACAACTACCAATTTTTAATAAGTCAACAAATGATAGCATGAGGTCCTAGTTTTACCTTCCACTGTAATCAGGGTGCTTATTTTGTACCTGGTTATCAGGATAGCCTCTGTTTAAAAGATCAAATGTTTGTATACTTTATGATCAGAACACAATGCAGACATAGTCGATATGAAATATCACATGTGTCAAAGAGCTAAAGTGGGCATGATACTTAACTTAGCAAAAAGTCTATACAAAGTCAATAAAAGTGTAGCCCTACCAACCAACACCTTTATTGTAGTTACGAAAGAGAAAAGAAGGAGCTGCTAACCCCATTCTAGATTCCTGCAGTGTGCAGGAAATCAAAAGAAATAAAACTAACACCTCTGAACCACCGTACCCACAAACAATGGTCATGGTAGCTATCAGCAAGTATTTGAAAGACAGTCACATGAAACCAGACTTAATTAGATTTACTCTGTTAATTCCTTGGGACAGCAACAAAGAACAGCAACAGCAACTAAAAGATCTAGAGGAAGCTAATTTTTTTTTGCTTTAACATAGGAAACTAACATTTAGAATTCTTTATGAACCAGGTGGGTCACACTACTTTTTTAAGTAGCAATTCCTAGTTTCCACAACATTTAAATGGCATCAGAATGAACCCTTGGCACAACAGTTAAGATACTGCTTGGGATACCTGCATCTCCTATCAGACTGTTAAAGAGTTCCAAGTCCTGATTCTGCTTTTGACTCCCATTTCCTGCTAAGGCGCATCCGGGGAGACAGCAAGCTCAAGTAGCTGCTCCCTAGCCGGCGCCGTGGCTCACTAGGCTAATCCTCCGCCTACGGCGCCAGCACACCGGGTTCTAGTCCTGGTCGGGGCGCCGGATTCTGTCCTGGTTGCCCCTCTGCCAGGCCAGCTCTCTGCTGTGGCCAGGGAGTGCAGTGGAGGATGGCCCAAGTGCTTGGGCCCTGCACCCCATGGGAGACCAGGAGAAGTACCTGGCTCCTGCCATCAGATCAGCGTGGTGCGCCGGCCACGGCAGCCATTGGAGGGTGAACCAACGGCAAAGGAAGACCTTTCTCTCTGTTTCTCTCTCTCACTGTCCACTCTGTCAAAAATAAATAAAAAAAAAAGAAAAGAAAAAAAATAGCTGCTCCCTTCTATCCACCCATGTAGGAGAGTTCCAGGCTCCTAGCTTCAGTCTGGCTCAGCCCTGCTTCTGCCAGCATTTGAGGAATAAAACAGCGAACAGGAGATGTCTCTGTCTCTGTCTCTCTCCCTGTGTGTGTGTGTGTGTGTGTGTGTCTTTGACTTCAAATATACATAAGTAAACACGTTTAAAACTGAAGAAACAAAAATCAATTAAAATGATAATAAGTAAATAGGGTGACCTCTCCTAGGAATAGTGTAGACAAAATTTAAGATTTATTTATTTGAAAGGCAGAAATACAGAGAGAAGGAGAGAGAGGGAGGGAGAGGGAAAAGGAAAGGGAGAGAGAAGGAGGGAGGAAGGGAGGGAGAGGAAGAGAGAGAGAGGGAGAGAGATCCACCATCTGTAGGCCTACTCCCCCAAATGGCCGCAGTGGCCAGGGCTGGGCCAGCCTGAAGCCAGAGGCCAGGAGCCTCTGCTGGATCGTCCAACTTCATGCAGAGGCCCAAGTATCAGGGACCATCTTCCATGACTGCCTCCCCTCCTGCACGCCAGCAGGGAGCTGGATCTGAAGTGGATCAGCTGCAACTCCAACTGGAGCCCACATGGGATGCCAGCACTGCAGGTGGGGGCCCAGCCCTCTACGGCACAGCGCTGGCCCCCACAGAATTTTTGTGAAAGAATTGGCTTATGTGACTTCATAGGTTCATTTCACCTCTAAAAGTAAGTGACTCCTTGGACTTGGTCAATGAGAAGACACAGTCTGTGCCAGGTCAGCTTGTTGATCTTTCAAACTCTGACGGTTAAGAAAGAATTTTACACTTCTTCCCAGCTGTGCCCTGTATTCCCACCAACAGGGAGCGAAAAGGTTTGCAGAACAGCACTTCGGTTTCTGTGATAGGATTACCTTAGGCAGTGTTATGTGTGTAATTAAAATTCTGCTTGCATTCCATGAAATAAAGATAAGCACTGTGGAGTGGGATCACGGAAAGCACCAGATTTGGGTGGTTATCTGGCTGAGGCTGGTAACCTTCTGAGTTATTCTGAGCCCACAGTGTGGAGACTTTGACTAATTCCCTGTAACCATTGCTACAGTTTGTGATACGAGGTTGTACATGCTCTGGACAAGTTCATGGCCCCTCACAAGACAGGAGGCTGAGGGTGCTGTGGCAAGGATTTAGCTATTGGCTGTGTAGAGGTGGCTGTTCTAACAAAGCAATCTGGATTGCATTTTAAAATAAACATTACAAATGTGTGTTCCAAAGTCAGGTGGAGCCCCACTTCCATATCAATTGGATAAAACAGAGCTGTAAAAAAATAGAAGCCTATTGCTGCCTTCCAAGAGTCAGTAAGAATAATAACTCACATTATCAGAAAGGGCAGAACAAAATTACTCGTGCAAAGAACAAGTAAAGACTTCTTGCTTTTCCTTTTTGGCTTTCTTGCTACCAATTTAGGATCCAGATCTTAGGAGGAATTACATTCCATCCTAGGTGGAACTGACAGAAACACATTTTCAATTACCAGCAGGTGACAATAGAACAACAATGTTAGTGGTTTTTTAAACAAGGTTATTTCTTGCTTTACAAAGGTGACTATTTATAAATGACTGAACAAGATCTCTAACAAATCATATTACTCTTTTCAAAAATATAGAAATGCTACAGCTTTGGAAACTGGTACATTTAATTTGCACTTTCCAGCTTCTTAGGGATACAAAGGGAGAAAAAGTCACTTTTACCTGACTTTAAACTTACTATCTGAAAAATTATTTGACTTGAAAACCTTAAATACAACCCAAGGGAACTAATTATAATAAACTTTTTTGAATGGAAAGAGTGAGAGACATATTAACAGAGAGAATCCATTGATTCACGCCCTGGGCCACAGAGAAGCTTAGAAACTCAATCCAGTCTGCAGTGTTGGTAGAAGGAGCCCAATTACTTGAGCCACCCAGGATCTGCATGAGTACCTAGCTGAAGTCAGGGGCCGGAGGTGGCCCCACACACTGCAATATAGGAGGCGGCCATTGTAATGGCATCTTACCCACCAGGCCAAACAGCTGCTCTTCAATCACTGTTCTTATCCGTTTCCAGCAAAGGAAAGCAGAGCTTATGATTCCATTGTTTGTTGTTGTTAACATGATCACACTTCTCAGGACACATTTTAAACATCTGGATGTGAATGAATGACTAGAAGTAAAATGAGGAACAAAACCAATATAAATAAATGATGCAGTGTCCTATGAAGTAACTTCAGCATTTCTGTCACTCCAAGAAAGATACAAATAGTGTCTAGAGATATATTTCAGTAACTAAAAAACTCACTTTTCTCAAGTTATTTTACAAATGAGTCATGTACTCATCTGAGCATGAACTGCTGTTTCTTGTGTAGATTTGTATTTTCAGTTGTTTGTGAGTTAAAAGGAGCTTCACCAGAGAACAATCTCAAAGGGCCTCATATTATCCCTCTAAAAAGGAAACACAAAAGTCACCCCGTGCCACTCTTTTTCTTGGAATATTTTTCCTAAAAACTCCCAGTTGTTTGGAGAATTTTAAGACATGAGTTAATGTTCACATAGTTAGCTGAGATTATCTCCCATCTCAGTTCAAGGTTTTAACGATGCCAAATTATCTTACCACCTCTTCCTGCCTTGATTCCATTAACCTCAGTAGTTCAGAGCAATCTAATTTTGGATAAATTGCTTTCCTGTGTTTTGGCTGCTAGCTTTTGACAAACGTGTTTTAAGTTTCACTCAAAGGCTAATTTTTCTTATTTTATCCACTGAATGCTTTACAAATTATGCTAGCAAGATGTCTTTTATTTCTCAAGTTTTAATTTCTCAGAAATTATAATTTTCTCAAGCTAAAAAAAGCTTGAAAATCTGATACTGAGCTAAATATCACGGACTAGATTAAATTGTTAAGAATGCATTATTAGGGAAACTTGGTTTGAGTTATCTTCTGGCTGATCACACTCTGAAAATACTGACACATTTAATTACATTTATTGGTGAGAATGACCATTCATTAGAAACATTCAATCTCGTTTTGCTATGGGCATACAAAATCTCAAGGAGTTGTCAGCTAAACATGGTATATGCACATACACACTTCTAGCTCTCTCTCTCTCTCTCTCTCTCTCTCTCTCTCTCTCTCTCACACACACACACACACACACATTAAATAAGAAAGGAAAATAGTTGGATTTTAAGTGAATGACCATTGAAAGCACACACAGAAGAAACTGTTGGTTAGGAAATCTTCAAGTATCACTACTTTGTTTTTGACCTGTGATGGGTAACATCAAAGACCATCCATTTTCTTACCATAACTATCTAGAAAGGGAAATGGAGTTGTCCTCTTCCTGGTAAAACAATTAGGGATGAGATTGAGTAGCAATGGTGATGCAGCTGTAGGTACTGATCTCGAGTCCTTTCTGTTGTATTGACCACGAGATTCATGTAAATTATCCTCCTTGATCCTCAACAGGTTCACATGGGCATTGCGGTTTCCATTTTACAGACAAAATCACTGAGCTGAGAGGTCCATTTGTTCAAGGAAAGGTAGCCAGAATATGTCAATTGTGATTTAATAGCTTGTTTTGTTATCTACTAAAAAGGTCTACATAAATACTAAGGGGCAGTATTTTATTCACTCACGGCAAGATTGAGGTCAATCCTAATTAATGGCATGGACTCTTCCTTTTGAATGGCCACATCCATTTGGATCTGTTTTACTGTTTTGTTTCACCCTTACAATGATACAGATTTCTTAAAGTGCCAACCTAGTTATCCTCAATAGAAGAATTAAAAACATACAAATGTTGTGCTTATATTTTTTTCTTTGGGATATTGATAGTTATTTCAAAAATGCTTACTTAAACTTACCAATTCTAGGCATTCTGGTTTTTTTCATAAAAAAGAAAATGTCTACATTTGATGACCCTGTTTTCTTCCTCTTTCTCCTATTTTGAATTACTTAGAAATTATTTAGCAGTGATAAAACTTGTTTGCCATATCACTGAGTGAGAGACAGACCTTAGATCTAAGTGGTTTGATTAGAAAAGAAGAACACAAACAAGCTCAATCACGCATGAAAACCTCTAATGGAATTCAAAGACAAATGTAATTTACTACCGCCAGGGGTGCAGAATGTGTATAATCTGCATGGCAAGTGGAGGGTTAACGGATGAGAAGGGAAAGGCGAAGAAGCCGTGGAAGAGTGGAAGAGATGCAGGCAGGGAGCACTTCCCGGAGCTGCTCTGAAATGGGAGTTGATCAAGCAATTAATATCGTTAAAAACACAAAAGCACACTTGGATCTTAATCTACCTTAGGAAAGCGATCCAAACCAAATACGTAAAATTGATTGACTAAGACGACTCTCCAGTGAGGTGGAAAAGTCTCATAAAAATCCAGAAATGGAATGCAAGGAACAAGGTCATTTGGCCCATCCTGTCTGTCAGCAGTGAATTATTTCATTGTAATTAAACTCAGTTCAGCTAACCAGGGAGGTAGTTCACTTTTCACTAATGCATGCACACGGAAACTCTGATTAGAACAATAATTTCCTATTTTTTGTGTTCTCCATCCCACCCCGCCCCCCCACTCCCCAACCAAACCCAGGCATACATTTGTTATGGTTATTATAAGGGTCAATTTGACAGGTTGGAAAGACCTCCAAACCAGTGGTTTCAGAAGCTCTGAGAATTCAACCAACATTTCAGGACGCAGAACTTGAAGTTATGGGAGATCCCGGTGTGGCTGGAGGCCTGTGAGGCATCTAATACAAAATGCACCAAACACCGCTGCTGCGGGACACCCAGGGACAAGGAGACCCACTCTCATTCTTCTGCTATTAAGGGGTGACACAGGACAAAGCCTATTGGGGAGCACCCAACAGCACAGGCATTGTCATGCCTATACAGGTAGTGTTCAGAAAAGCACAAGGACATCTCGTGAACAGGAGCGCCTGCCCAGGTGGAGAGAGAACATTTCACTGTGGGCCTGCAATGCAGGCACGGGGCAGTGCTACTCTTGGGAAAACCAGGTATGGGGCTGTTTGGGAGTTAGTCCTTGACAACAGGGGTTTACAATTTCTAGTCTCATCTTCATCAGAGCTCAGGAGCAGGCGGGGACCATGGGTGACAGTGAAGGAGTGGCAGATCTGAGCACCAGTTCCGGGGGCTTATGTAGTAGCATGGGGCAGGGGGGCTTACAGAGGGTGGAGGCTGGGCTTGGGGCTCACAACTGACTCAGACCAGGGTGAGCTGAGCTCTCATGGCCCATTGGTCCACAGACACAGGTTGGCATCAGAGGGCTTCTCTTTGAAGCTCAGCTGGCTCCCCGGGACATGTGACCTGTGAAGGCGCTCACAGATCTTGCTTACAGGGCCCCATGTGGTTTAATACTCTGCTGTCTTGCTCTTGAAATGAACAATTCTGTCTTTGAACTTGTGCTTTATTCGTCCCGTGGGACAGGTAGCATGTGCATGAGCAGGGAAAAGGTACAATACACTTGTTGTCCAAGGGACACAGACTCTCAATGGACCGTTGTTGGCTGGGAGTTGAGAGGGGCTCAGTGTGAGTAGAAGTGACGTGGGTGACGTCTGTGACTGACTTTGGGATTAGGGATGCTGACGGTCCTGAAAGGTCCCTGTGGCTGTAAGAACCAGAGCTGGCTTCAATTCAGAAAGAAGGTGACGATCACCTCTAAGAAACATGACTGACCAACAGCTCTATCATATTCTTTCTTACTCAAATTATTTTCTACATCAGCCAACCACCGATGATGACATTGAAGGGCAGTTTCTGTCCCTCCCATTCCTTCCAGTTAGGAGACCAAGCATAGAGTGCTAATTGACTGGGGACATATCACACAGTAAAGTAAAAACCACTGATTTGGTTTTGGCAGAACTCCCACGATTCTAGTAAGAATAAACTACATATACAGGTACAAGCACATTCACTTTTTGTCATTCTGATGAATCTGTGTATTAGTTAAATGATCTCATAATTGCAATTCAAACTAGCAATGGACAATATAAAGAAAAGAAGATTATCATTATTACCATTAAAACATTATTACAATTTAAAATTTTAACTTTTCTTCACTTTTTAGCAACACTAAAGAACAAGTAAGAAATGCCATGCCAAATTGAAAGATCATGAAAGAGGGAAAAAGCTGTATTATTTTAGTATGTTTAATGGCATTTTTTTCCTGCATTTTGAACAAGTGATCCCACATCTTCATTCTGCAAATTCTGTGGCCAGATGTGTCTGGAGGAGATGGTAAGAAACCATCTACTTCTCTCTCTATGGTCTGATAAGTGAAGTGTTTATATAAAGGGTCTCAGTAAAAGGAATTCATTACTGTCCTTCCCTCCCAACCAACGTGCACCAGATTCTAGGAGCGGATATTCATAGCAGACGTGGGGAAAATGGAGCTAAAGTTCAAGTCCAGCCCACTGAGTTTCCTTTAACTTTTCTTGGCCTTTCCCAGAAGAAAGATGATTTTGTTTGTATTCTGTTGCTCCAAATACTTTTAGATACTGGTATTTCAAATAGGAAATTTTGGCGATTTCAACAGTGATATACAAAAATCACAACATCAGAACTTCTCCTAACGGCATCCTGATATCTGCTGGAAGTGAATTGTCGACGCGCATCCTCAGGAAGCCCAGAGCCACGGCAGAGCGGGCGGCAGGAGCATCTTCCGCAGCACTTACGGTCTGCTGGCTCAGGCCTCCATACACAACAAACGCCTTCATCTCAAATCCAATCCACTTCTGGGCCCACTTGCTGGAGGAACGTGCGCCTTTTTAGCCACTCAGAGCAGCCTCGCAGTCAGCTTCTTGCGATTCCTGATTTCTGTATGTGGCCATGACTGCAATGCTCTGACGATTCCCTGTCCATCAGCTGTCTTCTCACAGGAACCTCAGTGTCCTTTCAACCTTTCTCAGCACAGTTGCTCCAAATTGAGAGGAGGGCTCCACACCAAAGACTGGAGCTTCCTGAGTTCTCCCTGTGATGGGGTGTTAACTAGAGAGGGCACCATCTGTTCGGATTAAATACTGTGTCTTCATTTCCAGGTTTTGTCTTCAGTCATGACTGAAGCTGATGAACTTTCTGCTATGAGTTCCACTCTCCCAGTGATTGCGAAGATCAATGGAGACAGATGAGATCTTGAGTTTCCCTCTTTCTGTCACTGACATTTGAGGACAACAGCGATTAGGATCCATCACCATGATCCAGAGGAAGGGTCAGCAACTCTTCTATAATGGTCTGCATCTATTTTAGCTGTGAGCCACGTGAGCTCTGTGGCAACTGAACAATTCCTATACATTGCTATTGTGGCACCAAAGCACCACTGAAAATATGGCAATGAATGACTGTGGCTGTGCCTCCGTAGCTTTTTTTCTTTATATTAAATGAATAGCCAGTTTCTGTCCCCCGGTGTAAAGCCATAGAAAAAGCCTGAAAGCATCTGATGTCTTGGAAAATTTCGTCTCAATCTCCCTTCCTCTCTCTCCCTTCCTCTACTCACCTCACAATTATACACATATGTCCCCATAATTCTATTCTCAGCTCTTCCTATTCCGCATACCCTCCCTGGTTAATCCCATTTAAATCCAAGCTTCAATGACCTCCCCTATGCTTTGACTTCCTTTACAAGGGCCAGAACCAATCTACTCCGTATCTATTTCCCAGAGGTATTACCAAATCATTTATTTGGGGATATTCAAATTATAACACATTATCTTTCTCTATTGTGCCCAACCCACCCTTGGTGGGAAGCTAAAGCATCCAATTTTCCTATCAGATTCCCCACTCTAATTATCACTAAGCCTTAACGATCAATTGAACTGTGTCTTCCTTGTTTCCTTGCTGGAGTCCTCTCCATCTTTTATTCAGTCTTCTGCTGCTTGGATCAGTATCCTACCCAACCACTCCCCACAGGCAAGTCTTAATGTAGCTTCCTAAATAGTCTTTCAGATATGCTGCTCTGAACATGTGGCTTCAAACCCTTCAGTGAATACCTACACAACCCCTTGCTAGATGTGCATACGAGAGACAGCCAGCCAGTCAGCCATTGTTAGGGCCAGGAAACTCAGGAGCATTCAAGTTCTGAGAACTGCCCGGGTGAAATATCTGAGTAAACACTGATATAATGCGAAGGCACATTTTGTGACCTGCAGGGCCTCTGGCCCCAGTGCTAATGTGGAAACTGGAGGACTGGCCTGGACTCTAGGGATCCAGCAAGGATTCCCTGCCTGGATTGGGTAGGTCCAACTCCTTTTCCAAGTTTCCTCCCCTGCTTATTTTTCCTACAAGGCTGGAAGGGATGCTGAGAACAGAGGAAAGGGTGCATTTCTTCCCCAGGGAAGAGGAGCCCTGGGTCCATCAAGACCTCTGGCCTTGTGAGAAGGGAGTCGCTGGAGACAAGGCTGACCAGGCTTCCTGCCAGGGATCAGCAGCCCAAGACCTTCAGCATTCACCCCACGTGTAAAGAAATAAGCAAATGCCAAGTACCAGAAGCAGGGAGAGGAATGGAGGAGCCAATGAGGAAAGGGCAAGAAAGGGCAGCAAGAGCTGTTCTTGGCTTACCCAGCCCCACGAGCTAGAACAGGAAGAACTCCAGCATCTGGGACCCACCCTCTCTGTGCCCCAAATATTTTTGTGAATCTTTTCAAGTCATTTTCGTCTTTGAAGGTAAGAGAGGGGAGACGACGGTGAGAACTCTCTCTTGGCCAGATAACCCCACCAGTATTATTTGTCAACCAAGCTCTAAGGCAAGTGGCATCTCTTGCTGGGGCTCTGAGGAGCATCTGTGGTTTCTCCTGCACACCCCGCTGTCTTCTCACTGGGGCTTGAACAAGATATTCTAGCTGCCCGCCATCTCTTATCCCCAGTCATCCCAGCGTCTACTGCATCCTCACCATGCAGCTCACGTGCCTTCCTCCACTGCACACCCTCCCCCAGTGTAGACAAATGGAACTGTCCGCCCTTCCACCTTTTGTTTGGTCACAGCTAGGCTCATTCAGATAACTGTGACTACATATTTCTCCTAATAACCCTTGAACTCCTGGATGTCAGAAACTTTGTCTTTGATATCGTGTATCCTTAACAGAAAAATACACAGTTTAAGCCTAAAAATTCCCAATCCAAGTCTTTCTAGTCAATTATTCTACATCATTTGTTCATTCATTCATCAGTCATTCAAAATTGCGCGTCGACAATTCAAGATTTTGAATGACTGATGAATGAATGAACAAATGATGTAGAATAATTGACTAGAAAGACTTGGATTGGGAATTTTTAGGCTTAAACTGTGTATTTTTCTTTATAAAGAGCTAAAGATTAGTAATTAATTAGAGTAGACACACTTGTTCTTTTAAATAATTATCACAAATACATCTTCACTATTTGATTTCAGTAGGTAGGGAAAACATAAAAAGAATCTAGCCAAGATTTTAATATTGTGACAATGGCTTTAGATGCATTATTCATTTGTTTTTCCATGTTCCATCTTCACAATTCTGTGGTCTGTATGTCACAGAAAATTCTAATGTGGTATTTCCCATATGCTAATGTGGCAAAGCACTTGCTTATGTTTACAGATTTAGTCAGGGTTCTCTGACCTTGGCCCTGCCTCTATCTTCCTGATAAACTGATGGTGGGGTCCCTAACTGACCATCATCCTGTTGCAGTTATTCACTTTAACTGTCATAATGTTTTTCAACTTTTAATATTTTTCTTTTATCTGTATCTCTGTGTCCAATGTCACCTGCCAAGCTAGGGAACATTATTTTCTACAGATTTGCTTATGTTCATTTCCTTATCTGAGAGCCACAAACTTCTGATGATTATTAGCTTAGAAAAGTAATAACCATTAGGAAAGTGGCTCCTTATTTCCTGTCTTTTTTAGTTTTTGAAATAATTAGCAATGGGAAATTTACATATTTTCTAAATAACTGAATTTATGAGATTGCAATACAATTGTATTATCATAATTTTATATTTTTTCTTTGAAAGTTTTTTTCTTTAAGATCATGCAAACAGAGCTAATTCTTCAATAGTTACCTGTGGAATTCAATTCTTTATGTACATATTAGCTCAAACTTCTATAAACAGAACTTGAAAACATTTATATTGTATAGGTCTATCCATATTTCTTTAAGATTTTTAGTCTTGCATTCTTTGATTAGTTTTTTTATTATATTGAGTATTATACATAATCCTTTTCCACAAATACTTTTTATTTGTATTTTTCTTAGAAATCCTTTACTTTAAATTTGCTTATAAATATGAAAAAACAATATAACTATTAACTGATCTCTTTGTAGCTTTTCATTATCTATATTAAGAAACCTGCAAACAGGTATATTGAATTCTTCAAATGTATTTGTATTAAGATACAAGGGTAGTTCATGGGCTCTTCTGGTAGCTATTGCTTTGTGGTTATTCAATTATTTTATTAATGAAGATGTACTTTCAGTTTCTGAAGTTGTTGAAATAGAAATATGTAGGTTGCTGTAAATAAATATGTAAGTTGAATAATTTTTTCTCTTAAATATTTATAGATAATATTATTTTGCATACTTCCCCAATAATTAATTTATTCATTCATTCAAAATACTATGTAGTAGGAATTGCACCTAATTCCAACAGACAATTCCATGTCTAAGTGCATAGGCTTTGGAATCAAATCCCTGGGTCTCTGCTTCCTATACCGGTGTCTATAAAACAAAGATAAGTTATTTCAGGTGATAACAATCGCTCTTCCATAGGATTATTGGGAAGGTTGATGAAATCACATGTAAAATCTGCAGGGCACACACACAGTGAGTTCACAGAGCATGGTAACCATTATCAACATTGTTGGATGCTGACCAGATGTGATACACATTAACTTCTTTCTCATCTTCTCTGAGTAATAAAAAAATCAGCAATTCTTTCCTTTATAAATTCAACAGTAAAACCATTCCCTTACAGCCTTAAAATTGCCACCGTTCGGCAAAAAAGTCACTAAGTTCATTTCCCATATAACAGAATTGTAGCCAATTTTCTGGCTGTGTGAAGTGGCATTTGACATAAAGATCACCTCCATTACTGTCCCATCTTGGGCTGATGCACTGCTGGCATACTGTCTGGAGGCCTCTTTCAGCTCTCTCTATCAGTACACACCTTCAAGTCTAGGCTTTTGAAAAAATGATAGGAGAATCTACAAAGCCTGGGAACTTGGTCTTTCTGGGCAGCCACTTCTGCTTTTCACACCCAAGGGATTCAAACATTCAAGCTAATGACCTGAGAACAGAGTTCTCCTGCCCCTCCTGAGGATTCAGCCAAGACAGCCCAAGCTTGGGCAGTCTGGAGCAGACTCTCGCTGTCTGAGCCTGTTCATGCTATACCACTTGGCTAACTGCCTCACAGAGACACTTCACACGCTCATTGGCACATGGATCAGCCTGCTTTATTTTCCAAGGTCTAATCACACTTTATAAAACTTCTAGAAATAATGGTTGGCCTTTTGAAGGAAAAAAAAAATCTATTTGGAGCTTGGGTTGCAATTGTATGACATAATAAATTTCAGATAGATTTGTAAATTATATGTAAAAAGCAGAAAAATAATTAGACAATTTCAATTTATTAAGGAGCTGGAAAAATATTTGTAAATTGTTTTCTCATTTTTAATGGCAAAGGTATTCTAAATTCAGATAAAATAAAAGGAGCCGATCCCAAAGGAATGTATGATCAGATATTACCAACTAGAATATGTTTTGCTTAATTTAATACATCAAAGTTTTTAAAATTATAAGAAATTAACAAAGTTTTTGATCTGGGCTTGGGGTGATGGTAGGGAATGTTTGGTTTTGTAGTTACACTGCAGGCTTGGGACTCCCATCTGCATATTAGAATAACTGGGTTTCAGCCCTAACTCTGCTCCTGATTCCAGCTTCCTGCTAATGCACACCCTGGAGGGCAGAAAGCAATGGTTCAAGTCCATGACACCAACAGGGGGGATCTGGATTGAGTTCCCCTCTCCCAGCTTCAGCCTGCCTCAGCTCTGGCCATTGACAGCATTGGGAGCTCTGGCTGGCTGGCTGGCTTTCTGTCTCTGCCTCTCAAATTTAAAACAAAATGACCCCAAAGGAGAGAGGCTTACTCTCCTGACTTTGTAAAGGGTCCTCATAAGCCAATAATAAAATTAATTATTCTTAATTATAGATTGTTTTAAATAGATGTATACATTTAAATTAATGTATGCTTTTTAAAGGGATAATACTACTGCTTCAAAGAGTTTCTAAAAGGATTAAATTTGATAATGCATGTAAAATATTTAACATTATACTAACATATTGCTGTAGAGTAGTATTATAACTCATTTTCACATGCAGGAGTTAGAGTTGTGATCACTTTACCAGTAAAAAGAGGGTTAAAATAAAGGTCTTTTTTTTTTTTTTTATGATTTTAGAGTATGTATGAGTATAAATCTTATAAATTTCAGGCTTCTAAACTTGAAGGAGATCTGGACTAAGTCATCTCTAGCCTTTATAAGCAGCCACCACAGTAGGAGAAAAATCATGTATAAATAATGTATGAATACATTCTACCTGATGATTTCACTCCGGGCTTCACTAATTGAAACACAAATGATTCAACGCCCCAAAAAACAGGCTGTAGCATCACTCCCCAGTCCATGTACGAAACGAAGAGCACAGCAAGTCTGCCTCCCATCTGTGCGGCAGTGATAGTGGCTTGTCAGCTGTCCCAGGCAAGAAGGGATATAAAAGGGACTCCCTACGCTTGGCTGAAAACAGCCCAGAATATCTCCAGGGATCTCAAAGGATGACTTGTGATTTTCATAAAATTCCTTGGAAAGATTTTTATCCAATTTGCTTGAAAATTTCTATATGTTTCACCAACTACAGTAAGGAAAGTTTAATAAGAAAATGTGGACAAACAAAATACCAGAAGCACTACTTGAAGAAGAAATGGATTTAGTTGGCTCGGTCATAAAGTGAATCTCAGTGGTTTTGCACAAAATTTTTGCTTAATATATTCATTATATTTCTCTAAATTTCCATTTTAATTATCATGAAGAAAAGGCAGCAGCCCTTTTGCCAAGTGCCATAATTTATACTCGCTCTAGCAAGATAAGTAATACCACTCTAAATACATCATAAACAAAATATTTATTAGGAAAGCCTCATTAGCATGCATTTCATTCCGATAATAAGGTTTAGGAATTTAAATTAATATCAGTGTTATTCGAGAACATGGCTATTAACATTTAATAATATTTAGCATTTATATAGTCCTTTGTGTTTCTAAAATACTTTAGTCATTAATTAATTAAACCTCAAATTATCATTGTGAGCAGGTTCAGCTCATGGTTTCTTCAGTTATAAAATCATATTCATGAAATCTTTTAACTTTCCTAACTAGGAGTTCTCACCAACAGCTGTTTTCCAGAAAGTTCTCACATGCAGAATGAGATGTCCTGCATATCCAGGGAAGAGCCCCTTCGCAGCAACCTGCCAAGGAAGGTCAGCAGAGTTAGTAGTGACGACCAGAGATGGACAACAGATAGGAGGCTGGAGCTCTTAAGCCATCGTGAAATACACTGATTCTTTGCCTCCGCTGCTCCTGGTCTCCATCTGTGTACCACCACACACCTACATGGCCCAGCCAAGGTTTAAAACAGATTTTTTTTTTAATTTATTTATTTTTTGACAGGCAGAGTGGACAGTGAGAGAGAGAGAGAGAAAGGTCTTCCTTTGCCGTTGGTTCACCCTCCAATGGCCGCCGCGGCCGGCGCACCGCGCTGATCTGATGGCAGGAGCCAGGAGCCAGGTGCTTTTCCTGGTCTCCCATGGGGTGCAGGGCCCAAGCACCTGGGCCATCCTCCACTGCACTCCCTGGCCACAGCAGAGAGCTGGCCTGGAAGAGGGGCAACCGGGACAGAATCCGGCGCCCCGACCGGGACTAGAACCCGGTGTGCCGGTGCCGCTAGGCGGAGGATTAGCCTAGTGAGCCGCGGCGCCGGCCCTGAAACAGATTCTAACATTGAAATCCATACTTAATATTTATCTATCAAGAGTATGTCACAAACACACCCCTTGATTCAAACTGAAATGGCCTGGGCACAGAAAACATCCACATCTGGGGAGTAAAAACACACTCTGGCCGGTGCCGCGGCTCACTAGGCTAATCCTCCACCTTGCGGCACCAGCACACCGGGTTCTAGTCCCAGTCGGGGCGCCGGATTCTGTCCCGGTTGCCCCTCTTCCAGGCTAGCTGCTGTGGCCAGGGAGTGCAGTGGAGGATGGCCCAAGTGCTTGGGCCCTGCACCCCATGGGAGACCAGGAGAAACACCTGGCTCCTGGCTTTGGGTCAACGTGGTGTGCAGCCGCAGCACACTGGCTGCAGTGGCCATTGGAGGGTGAACCAACAGCAAAGGAAGACCGTTCTCTCTGTCTCTCTCTCTCTCACTGTCCACTCTGCCTGTCCAAAAAAAAAAAAAAATACACTCTGGAAAGCACAGTGCAATTCATTCTGATAACACAGTTGCACACAGAGGGAGGCCCATCTTGGGCAGGTGTTCACAGTGTGCAGTGAGGGGGTGGCTCGGCCAATCGGGGAGAGATGGTGGCCCAGGAAGATTCCACAGTGGGTGTCGGTCAAGAAGGTCACCGGGGCCCTAAATCCACATAGGCCCTTGGCCTCCTCATGGAGACCACCCATCCCTGCTTACCCTTTGGGTCCCTGACTATAGCCATGGGCTGTCTTTCCCAGGGGATCCAGAAGAGTCTCAAGGCAGGTGTTCATCTCATCCTGCGGGTGAGCAGAGGCCAGACCCCACGGTCCAGCCGCAGGGGGCCTGGGCAGGAGTTCTCCCACCTTCCTCAGAAGCATAATTTTATTAACACTAAGTTGGGAAAAACCTCTGGAAACATTCACACACTGATAGAAGAAAGCCTAAATTTATTATCGGCAGGGAAAAAGAAAATTATTATCATCCATCAGAGTGGCAAAGAAGACAGGAAAAGAGTCTTAATGCAGTCACCCTGTGGGCCTCGTCCCTGCTCTCTCCTGCTCTCTGCAGAACGCACAAATGCTGCCTTTAGAATATAACTGGACTTGTTGGAGTAGTCAGGGCAAAGTTCCCACATCTTCAGTGGTCTGGAACACACCAGGTAGGGGTCACCTTTTATACCAATCAAAGCAAATGTAACCATCAAAAACAATGTGCTCAGCCTCACAAGGCTACATAAACCCTAAATACCCTACGAAATACCTTCCTTGGGGAGGGAAGTGTCCAGGTCGTGCAGCCACCTGTTTTCCATGGATCTTCACTGACCTATTACAAGCTGCAAACTACCCTTGATATCTTTCGACAATGTCTAACTGTGTTTCTAGACGGAGAGAAGCACAGGAAGGAGGGACCAATGCTTGCCTCAACCTTAACATTCTATGTATAAACGTTGAACTGACAAGCTAATATCACAGAATCCAAATCTCCATTCTGAATCCTCCCTTTATAATATTTAATGGTTCCCTGTGACCCATATACAATGAAAATCCAGAGGCCTTGATCTGATATTTAAACCTGTTAACGGTGCCCATTTGCCCGGCCCACTCCTTCCCAACCACTGCATACAAAGAGTCTCAGACGGTCAGGTTCTTTTTGAGGGCTCCATGAATGCAGTGGCCAGTGTCCCAATCTCTGGACTTTTGTGTGAGCGGCTTCCATCCCCTGATATGCTCGTCTATTTTTCAGTTTTCCCTGGAACATTGTGAGATCCTTGAGAAGATGGGCTAGGTATTATTCACTCTTTTATTCTCACTGTACGTACAGAGCTTTTTGAACATGGTAGGCATTCACAAAATGCTTTTCTAAAAAGAACTGAATTGAAAAAAAAAAAGTCAGGTTTTTTTTTTTCATGCATGCTACTGAGAAACAGCATTGAACTCCAACACATTTTTATCTAAGAAAGACTGGTAGCATAAAGTATTTTTTCAAAAAGAATTTTTTTCAATGTAAACTCAACAGAAAGATGACGGATCTGGTCAGAAATAAGACAGCTTCTAGTTAGTCACCAAAATGTAGAAACACTGGCTAGGAATGATTTTATTGAACAATAACAAACTTGCCTGTGTTTAGTAAAGAACTTCTTAGGCAAGAAGATCCCAATTAGTCAAGTTTACACTTATATATATGAATATATATATGATGTATATATATATATATGCTACACTGTTTCATATATATATATATATATATATATATATGGGAGGAGCAAGCATCATATTAATTAAAAACAATAAACCCACAAAATGAACACACACCTTCCCAAATGGGCCAACCTAGCCTGTAAAACTTCCCAACTACAAGTCAGATGCTGTGTCAATGAGGATGTCTTTGTGAGTGCCAATGGTCATTACATCTAAAGCAGTCAACACACACATATGGTCGTTGATACACACACACTCACACACATATCACCTGAGGATATTTGAACAAGTTCATGGAAAACATAATTAAATGGTAAATTTATTTTGGTGCAAAAATGTTTGAATCCAGGCACAGCTCTTTACTAATATGCATTTTCCATTAATTTATTGGAGTCTTCTCATTTCTTAAAATTACAATTTTAGCTGAATCTCTGTTTCTTTTAAAACATTGGGGCTATATTTGTGGATCCCCCCACCTCTTGAATAGAATAACAGAATAAAAGCCTTACGTCTTTAAAAAATCAAATAAATGTGACATTTTAAAAAATATGCCATAGATTTCTGCCTTGCACAGGATGCTAGGCTACATGCTAAGAACCAGAGGACTGAAAACATCTTTCCTGGATTTAGTAGGCCTGTGTCTACCTAGCAAGCAGACCAGGTATGTATGCAGACATTAACAATGTGACATGTTCTGGAATAATGCTAAGAACAAAATGCTGCCAGAGCAGTAGTCCTATCTAAAGAGATTATTAAAAAAAAAAAAAGAGAGAAGTATTACTAAAAAGGCTGCTGTCAAGCCAGCTAGGCAGAGAACGGCAAAACTCTTTGCAAGAACAAAAGAGAAACAAGGGAAGTTTATGGTAACTGAATAGACCAGTAAGTACGTGCATTAGGGTGGAGGACACATTGGCTGGCAAAGGTGGTAAAGTTAAAGACTAAACAGACAACATCAGCAAGTAAAGCAAGCCTTGTGGAGACTGAAGCAAATTGCACGATGCATGTGTTGTCTGGAACGGCAGGCAAGTACACAGCACCACAACTACACATGCATGTCAACAGCCAGGATAGCAATTATCTTAATCCCTCTTCTGTTATTACAACAAAACACCCAAGACTGGGTCATGTCTTTAGGAGAGAAGTCTTGGCTCATGATTCTGGAAGCCGGGAAGTCCAAGAGAATGGAGCTGGCATCTACTTGAGTTCTAGTGAGGGTCTTCTGGATGCATGGTAAGAAGGCATCACACAGTGAGATGGACCTCAGTTCTCTCTCTCTCTTTTAAAGCCCCTCTGCTACCTGGGGGCAACTCCATGACCTCATTTAATCTAATTACCTCCCAAAGACTTCACTTCAAAAATCATTAACACAGGAATTTGAGGAGTCCGTTTCCAACATTCAAACCAAGGCAGTGTGAAACCTACCAATGCTTAACTTGTAAAAACTGATTTCAAAATAATTATCCTGTGTAATAGCGAAGAAAACATGTGTGCATTAAATTCAACCTGCTGGTGGGTATATGGATCCAATCACACAGGTGGTAAGACTGGGTAAGAGAGAAAAATGAAGTCATAAAGGTGTGTTGCACAGGTGATGAAGGTGATCAATAACTGGTGGTGTCACCATCTAATCATGTGTCAAAATTTACCAGATACTCTAAAAATGTGACTTGATTGATCAATTATATCTTAACAATGCTATTTTAAAGTTAAAAAGAAATATACCTGCCAACATCAAAAAACAATAAAGTTAAAGTAAGTGAGTTTTCTTTTCCCAGAGTTTTTCTAGCATCCTTTGCCTCGTGGGGCTAGTGCAAGACAGCACAGGCCAAGAGAAAGACCAGGTGATGAACGCGAGCCTGTTCCAACACACACCTGCAATGCAGAGAGCAACCTGACGGAAAGCAGTGAAGAGAATCGGAGCCATTAAACCCGTCCCTCAGTCTCCATTCTCCTTTAGTCTCTTGTTTCTAAGAAATTAGATACCAACAGAATCACATAAAATGAGAAGACAAAACCTAGGTGGAGGGGATACAGAAGCCCTGGGGCAGAAAGGATGTGATCGGACCTGTGCCGCCGACCCCCTATTTCTGCAGCCTGGTTCTGCCAAAGGGCTTGCCCACACGCCTCCTGAAAGGCTTATTCTGGACCCATGTTAAAACGTGTGAACCATGATGTGAATAAAGAATGAAAACTGCTCTGAAACTGAAGATTATTGTTAATCAGCTCACCCTCCAGGCTATTAGTAATTCAGCAGCAATATGGCCCACTTCAGACAGGGAGAGGGTTCAGGGCTGATGGGTGGCGGTGAAATTTTCTGATGAGCCTATTTTCCCGTTTCATAAGCTTAATTAATTAATTAATTAGCATAGTATTTTTCACTTGATTATATATAATACTATAGGCTCTCTCTTGAGAAATATATGCATGCAAAAGACAGAAAAGCTTGTAAGTGATCTCTTATAAAAGATCTCTTCAGGGATTTCTATCGTATCTTCTTTCAAGTGAAGTTAAATTCCATAAGAGAAAAAATTACATATTATCCTGTATACAATGGGCTTTTTTGTTCCATTTTTATTCTTGAGTGAAAAGGCAATGATAGAAAATGAAAGGTAAAGTTCAGAATTACATTAAGCCCTTGTAATTTGTGAGTTGTTATGTTAGTGATGAAATTGTGTCGTGTATAAATTCTTAGCACAATGATATAGTTCTGCTCAGCAACTCACATTAACATTAATAAGAGCTGTGCCATTAAATTCCACAAATCACATGAAAGATGATCTATACTGGATGTTAAACCATGAGAAAAGATGGCAAATGGAAGGCAACTCTGTAGTTTAGTGATAGCCAAAAGAACATACCAAAGCTAAAAGCTAGCAAGATGAGCAGGGAGTGAACACTGGTCAAAATACAATGAGGTGGCCAGCACCGCGGCTCACTTGGCTAATCCTCTGCCTGCGCCGCCGGTATCCTGGGTTCTAGTTCCGGTTGGGGCGCTGGATTCTGTCCCGGTTGCCCCTCTTCCAGGCCAGCTCTCTGCTGTGGCCCGGGAAGGCAGTGGAGGATGGCCCAAGTGCTTGGCCCTGCACCCCCATGGGAGACCAGGAGGAAGCACCTGGCTCCTGGCTTCAGATTGGTGTAGCTCCGGCCTTAAGGGCCATTTTGGGGGTGAACCAATAGAGGGAAGACCTTTCTCTCTGTCTCTCTCTCTGTCTCTCTCTCTCACTGTCTAACTCTGCCGGTCCAAAAAAAAAAAAAAAAAATACAATGAGGGAACTCCAAAACATTCATGGAAAATGGAATTAATTTTAATTTGGCAATGAAAAAGTTAAAATCTATTCACAGGTTTTCAAAAAGTTCATAAAAAATGTGTATTATTAAAAAAATGATTTCAAAACTTTCTGCACCAAAATAAACTTGTCTTTTAATTGTGTTTTCTCCTGAACTTTCTGAAGTACCTGTATTTATAGGTGCATAGAAGACTGGCTGAAAACACAGACTGTAAAGTCAGGCGGACTCTGATGCTCAACCTCCTACTTACTCTCACATGGTGATCGTGGCAAAGCTGCCGACTTCTCTGAGTCACATGTCATGATGTAAGTATCAATCCCACTGCCTGGTACTTAAAAAACATACAATAAAAGGTACCTGATGTTATTGTATTTCACAGGAATAGTGCATAAATATCATCTCATTCTGGTAACTTTCTCTATAAAGGAGTATATGAGAGGAGAAGATGATGTTACTTGCTCATATACTAGTTAGAAACTGAGCCGAGAATAGAAAAGGAAACCATGAACTTGGGTCCCATTTTGTTTGTATTTTAGTTTACAGAGTGTATCTGTCTTATTACTACAGCTTTATTGAAGTAGAATGGTCAGAGAATAGATTACAATTATTTAAAGTGCACAATTTGATATTCTTTGACAAATAAATATGAAATAATCAACACAATCAAGATAATGGACAGATTCTTTGCTACAAAAGTCTCTCCTCTCTCCTCTGTAATCCATTCCTATCTTTCTCAATTGCCTCTGGGCAACTTATGTGCCTTCTACCATTAAGATTAGCATGGATTCTTTTTTATTTTATGTAGTGGAATCATATATTATATAGGTTTATAGTATACAATCTTTTTTCTTTTTTTTTGATCCAGCTTCTTTAAAAAAATATTTAACGTTTCATTCTATTTTATTCTTAAGCAATAATTGCAAACTAGAATTTGTTTATCCATTAACTTGATGGATATTTCAATTGTTTCCAGTTTTGGTTATTATAAATAAATCTGCTATGAACATTTGTACACAAGTCTCTCAGGGATGTGTATTTTCATTTCTCTCGGGCAAGCACCCAGGAGTGGATCAGCAGGTCTTATGGTCCAAAGGTGTGCAGCTGTTTAAAATAAACTGTCAAACTGTCTTCCAAAGTGGCAGTGCCATTCCACATTGCTGCCAGCTGTGTTGGCGTGCTCCAGGTGCTCCACCTCTCTACAGACAGATACAATAAGTCAGTGTGTGAATCTTCTACTGCATTGTACCAGATGGCCACTGACTTAGTCGCTTAAAACAACATTGGAGTTTTCATGCAAGTCAGAAGTCAAGGCCCATGTGGCTGGATTCACTTCCCACACAGTCTCTCAAGCAAAAATCAAGACGCCAGCCAGCCCATATTCTTACCTGAGCCCATGTTCTTCTTCCAAGTTCATACAGGTGCAGCAAACTAGCATTCTCCAATGTTAAAGAGTTAGGTCCCCACTTCCCTCCTGGTTATCAGCCATGGGTTGCTGTAAGCTCCTAGGAGCTGCCTGCATTCTCAACATGACCCCATTCCCTATTCAAAGCTGGTATTTGTGCACAGAATCTCTCTCTTGCTTCCAATCTCCTAGATTTCCCCCATTTTGACCTCTAGATCCGGATTTAAAGACCCAGGTGATTGGATCCCACCAATCAACCTAATCTCCCTAGTTAAAGGTTAACAGAATTGGGAACTTAATTATATTCACAAAGTCTTTTTGCTACTGGAGGAGTATTTCATCATATTCCCAGATTCAACCCATAATCAAGAGATGATTCTAAAATGCTACACAATGGTGGGTAACATAATGGTATTTCATGGTGTTCTACTTTTCATGCTCCTGAAAGACTGAAGAAGCTTAAGAATCTTCCCATACATTGACTTGCAATCTGAATACTTCCCTCTTTGCTCAAGTATCTGTTCTGTTCTTTAACATTCTTAGTTGGATTGTTTATCTTTTCTTATTTATTATTAAAATTCTTTATATATTGCAAGTCTTTTGTCATATATCTCCCACAAACATTTTCTTCCAGTCTTTAGGTTGCTTTTCATTTTTATAACTGTGCCTTTAAACAGTAAAAAAGAAAAGTAACTTTAGAAGACCAAATTTGTTAATGTTTTCCTTTTACAGTTTGTGTTTTTCATGTGTGTCATATAAGACAACTTCGACAAAACAGGAGTAATATATTTTCTATTTTTAATTATACAAATTTTATATTTTTTGGCCTAATGTTTAAGTGTATGTCCATTTTGAGTTCATTTCTACTTATTATTTAAAGTAAAAAATTTCAAATTTTGCATATGTGCTTCATTGTTCAAGTACAATTTTTTGAAAAGACAATCGTTTATTGAGTTATTTTGGCATTTGTTTTGAAAAATCAATTGCAGGTATGTGTCAGTCTATACCAAGACTGTTCCACCTTTATATGAATATAATGCTGTCTTGATTACTTATTGTTTTTTTTAAGTTCTGAAATCAGATAGCAATATTTCACTCTTCTTTTTCAAATCTGGTTTGGCTATTCTAGACCCCTTGCATTTCTATGTAAATTTCAGCTTGTGCATTTATATTTCAGCTTGTGGAAAACATGCTAGCGGTATCACTGATATTATATTAAACTTATGGGTCAATCTGAATAAAATTGATGTCCTAAGACCATTGAGTCTTCCGAACAATGCACATGCTAATCTTTATTTATTTTGGTTTTGTATTTCTCATCTGGAATTTGGTTTTGAGTATGTATATATCTTACAAATATTTTGTCATTTTATTCCTAACTTTTTTTTCATTTGATAGTATTGATTTTTTAAAGAATTATTTATTTGAAAGGCAGAATGACAGAAAGGGAGGAAGAGAGAAGAGAGGGAAGGAGGGAGGCAGAGGAAGGTAGAGGGAGAGAGGGGGAGGGGGGGAGAGGGAGAGAGCGGGAGAGCGGGAGAGGGGGAGAGGGGGAGAGGGAGAGAGCGGGAGAAGGGGAGAGGGGGAGAGGGGGAGAGCGGGAGAGGCGGAGAGGGAGAGAGCGAGCATCTTTCCATCCCATGGATTACTCCTTAAATATCAGCAACAGGCGGGTATGGGCCAGGCTGAAATCAGGAGCCAGGAATTCCATCCCGGTCTCCCACGTGGGTGGCAGGGACCAAGGAACTGGGGCTATCTCCTGCTGAGGTCCCAGGTGCATTAAAAGTAAACTGGACTGGCCAGCACCGTGGCTCACTAGGCTAATCCTCCGCCTTGTGGCGCTGGCTCACCGGGTTCTAGTCCCGGTCAGGGCGCCAGATTCTGTCCCGGTTGCCCCTCTGCCAGGCCAGCTCTCTGCTGTGGCCAGGGAGTGCAGTGGAGGATGGCCCAAGTGCTTGGGCCCTGCACCCCATGGGAGACCAGGAGAAGCACCTGGCTCCTGGCTCCTGCCATCGGATCAGCGCGGTGCGCCGGCCGCGGCAGCCATTGGAGGGTGAACCAACGGCAAAGGAAGACCTTTCTCTCTGTCTCTCTCTCTCACTGTCCACTCTGCCTGTCAAAAAAAAAAAAAAGTAAGCTGGATTGGAAGGTGCTGCAGTATGGGATGCTGGGATTGCAAGCACTGCCTTAATTCACACTGCCAGAACACCAGCCCTCTAGAAGTGAAGTAGTCTGGGTATTTCTAGCCTCAATTTCTTTTTGACTGATATTCATGTATTGATTCTATTTGCTGTGACTTTGATAAAATCACTTCTTAGTTTCAAGAGACTGTAGGTTTCTTAAGATTTTTTACATAAACAATTATATTTTCTAAGAAGAAAGTTTTATTCCTTTCCCTTCTAAATGCATTTTATTTCTTTTCTTCCCTGATTGCACTAGCTAGGACCAGCCATACATGATAGAATGGAAGCTGTTAAAGCACATATCATTCGTTCATTGATTCCCAGCACCACGGAGAAAGCACCTAGGCTCTCACCATTAAGTGTAATAGAGATTCGTTTTCCCAAATAACTTTTAACAGATTGGGGAAATTCTCCTCTATTTCTTATTTGCTAAGATGTTTTTGTTCGTTTTAACTAACGTGAGTCAGTGTTGGATTTGGGAAAAGACTTATCTGAGCCTGTTGTGATGGCCATATGTGGTTTTCCTTCCTTCAGCCTTGAACACAATGAGTTATCTGATTTCAGCTGTCAATGTGATGAACTACATATTATATAAACCTTGGATTCCAGGGAAAATCTCTACTTAGTCGTGACGTATAGTACATTTTGCACATGCTGCAATGTGTTCATTATGATCTTTAAGAGGCTGTGTGTCCATGTTCAAGAGGATTATTCAACGTTCATTTTTTATAATACCTCTGCCTGATTATAGTGTTAAGTAATGCTGATGTCACAGATTCAGACTGGGGTGTTCCCACCTCTCTCATTTCCTGGGAGAGTTTGTATAAAATTTTATTCCTTCTAATATACTTGGTTAAAAAAAAACACCAGCAAAGCTAATTGGGCCTAGAGTTTTGTCTCTTGGGAACATTCTGAAAATACAAAATCTAGAGTGCATGTTTAGCGCAGCAGATAAGTGCCTCACGTCCCACATCCAAGTCTCTGGGTCTGATCCCCACCACCACCCCTGACTTCAGTTTCTTGGGCTGCAGCAGTGACGGCTCCTACAGGAGAGAGATGGATTGCCTACCTAGGAGTCTTGAACTGACTGGCACTTGTACTGAAAAATAAAGCTTATTTTTTATGTTTATATTCCAATTCCATTTTTCTATGAACTTTGTGATAGTCCTTTGTATAGGGATATTCAAGATATCTACTCCTGGGGCCGATGCCATGGCTCACTTGGTTAATCCTCTGCCTGTGGCGCCAGCATCCCATATGGGCACCAGGTTCTAGTCCTGGTTGCTATTCTTCCAGTCAAGCTCTCTGCTGTGGCCCAGGAGGGCAGTGAAGGATGGCCCAAGTCCTTGGGACCCTGAACCCCCGTGGGAGACCAGGAGAAGCACCTGGCTCCTGGCTTTGGATTGGCGCAACACCAGCCGTAGAGGCCATTAGGGGAGTGAACCAACGGAAGGAAGACCTTTCTCTGTGTCTCTCTCTTACTGTCTATAACTCACCTGTCAAATAAAAAAAAATTTTTTTAAAAGATATCTATTCCTTCCCAAATGAACTTTGGAACTTTGTACCCAGAAAGTAACCTCTCAATTTCATGTAAATCGTCTCGTTATTGGCATAAAGTAATTCAAAAAATTTATTATTAGTAGCAGTAATTTATAAATATATATAATAATTTATAAATATATGTATAGATATCACTCTTTTCTCCGATATTAGTAATTTGTATATTTTCTCCTTTCCTTTTTTTTCCTAAACAGTCTGGCTAAATGTCTATCAATTTTGTTAAATCAAATATTCTTTTAGTTCTATTGATTTTGTAAATTCTTATGATTTATTTTTTCATTTAAATATTTCATCAAGGGGTAGGCACTTTGGCACAGTAGGTTGATCCTCTGCCTGCAGCACCAGCATCCCATATGGGCACTGGGTTCTAGTCCTGGCTGCTCCTCTTCCAGTCCAGCTCTCTGCTGTGGCCTGGGAGGGCAGTGGAGGATGGCCCAAGTGCTTGGGCCCCTGCACCTGTGTGGGAGATCAGGAGAAGCATCCTGGCTCCTGGTTTCAGATCGACGCAGCTACGTTGTAGCCATTTGAGGAGTGAACCAGTGGAGGGAAGACCTTTCTCTCTGTCTCTCCCTCTCACTGTCTGTAACTCTACCTCTCAAATAAATAAAATCTTTAAAAAACATATTTCATCAAAATACAGTAAATATATCAAGAAATGTACATAAGTGTATAGGTGAGTTTTTTGTACTCTGAGCACACTAATAACCAACACCCACATTAAGGATAAAACATTACTATTCCTCCAAGAGTCCTCACTGTTTTCTCTCTTCATTTATTTCTTTTCTTTTTCTTTTTGAACATGGGGAAAGAAAAGTATATTGTCATTTACAGATATGATTCAGTGAAACAACATCTGTAATAAATAAATACCAAATGATATGATAACCACCCAATTTCTATACTATATATATATATATATATATATATATATTATCTTCCACAAATAAGAGAAAACATGTACTATTTTTCTTTCTGGGTACGGCTTATTTCAGTTACCAAAATGATCTTCAGTTGTATCCATTTTGTTGCAAATGCCAGGATTTTATTTCTTTTTATGTCCAACTAATAGTCCATCACGTATACACAGCAAAGTTTATTTATCCAATCATCAGTTGATGGGTCACAAGGTTCATTCTGTATCTTTGCTTTTGTGAATTCAGTTGCTATAGACATAGCAGTGCAGGTATCACTTTCACATGCTGATTTCATTTTCTTTTGGATATTTTTCCAGAAATTGGATTTCTGGGTCATATGGTAGATCTATTTTTAGTTTTCTGAGGAATCTCCAAACTGTTTCCCTCAATAATTTGCATTCCACCAACAACCTCATCAGCATTTGTTATTTTTTGATTGTTTGGATAATAGCCACTCTAACTGGAGCAAGGTGATACCACACCATGAGTTTTATTTGGATTTCCCTGATGGCTAGTGATACCTGAGTATTTTTTCATCTGTATGTTTGTCATTTTTCTTTCGTCCTTTGAAAAATTTCTATTCATATCCTTTACCTAAGTTTGAATGTATTGTTTATTTTATTGTTGTTGAGTTTCTTGAGCTCCGTATATATATTCTGGATATTAATCCTTCATCAGACACAGAGTTTCCAAATATTTTCTACCATTCTGTCAGTTGCCTCTTCACTTTGTTAATTGTTGTCTTTGCTGGGCAGAAGCTTCTTAGCTTGATGTAATCCCCCATCTATTCTTTGCTTTTATTTCCTATGCCTCTGGGGTCTTATCTAAAAAGTTTTTTCCTAGGCCAATGCCTTGCAGTGTTTCCCTTATGTTTTCCTCTAGTAATTTGATTGTTTCAGGTCTTTGGTTTAGATAATTGATCCACTGTGTGTTAAGATTTTGTATAGGGTGTAATGTAGGAGTCTTATTTCAACTGCAAGTAGAAATCCAATTTTCCCAACACCATTTGTTGAAGAGACAGTCCTTTATCCAGAAAATGATTTGAACTCATTTGTCAAATATTAGTTGGCTGTAGATGAATGGGTTTTATTTCTGGGGTTTCTATTCTGTTCCACTGGTCTACACGTATATTTTTTGTGCCTGTTTTGATTACAACAGCCCTGTAGCTGTAGCATGTCTTGAAATCTGATGTTGTGGTATACCCAGCTTTGTTTTTATTGTTTATGATTGCCTTGCTGTTTGAAGTCTTTTGTTTTTCCACATAAATTTTAAGAATTTTTTTCTAGTTCTGTGAAGAATGTCATTGGAATTTTGAAAGGGATCACATTGGGTAGTAGATTATGTTTATTCTTCTGATTCATCAATATGAAAGATTTTTTCCATTTTTTGGTGTCTTTTATTTTTTTCATTAATGTTTTACAGTTTGAATTATAGAGATCATTCAAATCCTGAGTAAAATTTATCCCAAGATACTTACATTTTTTCAGCTATTGTGAATGGAAGTGATATTCTAAGTTGTTTCTCAGATGGAGAATTTTTGGTGTATAAGAATGCTATTGGTTTTTTTGTGTGCTGATTTTATTTCCTGCAACTTTGTCAAATTTTCTTATGAGTCCTCATACTCCCAAAGTGGAGCCTTTTGGTTCCCCAAAGGACTGTTATCTGCCGATAGTTTTAGATCCCTTTGATTGCTTTTCCTTGCTGAATGGCTCTGGCTAAATTTCCAAAACTACATTGAATAATAGTGGTGAGAGTGGTCATCCTTGCCTGGTTCTGGATCTTAGTAGTAGAAATGCTTCCAGCTTTTCCCCATTCCACATGATGCTGGTGCTGGATTTGCCATATATTACCTTGATTGTGTTGAGGTATACTCTTTCTATATCCAATTTTAAAAGGTTTTTATCTTGAAAGCTTATTGCATTTTATCAAATGTTTTCTCTGCATCTATTGAAATACTCAAAGTTTTTATTCTTCATTTTGTTGATGTGATGTATCATGTTTATTGATTTGTGCATGTTGAACCATCCCTGCCTCCTAATTGGTCCAGGTAAATGACCTTTTTGATGAGTTGTTGGATTCAATTCATTAGTATTTTGTTGAGCATTTTTTCATTGAACATAGATGAACATAGTGGTGCATACTTTTCTTGTTGTATCTTCGTCTGGCTTTGGAAGTAAGATAATGCTTGGCTCATAGAATGAGTTTGGAAGGATTCCCTCACTTTCAATTATTTTGAATAGCTTAAGGAGAAATTGTATTATTTCTTCCTCTAAAGTTTGGTAGAATTAAGCCCACTGGTCCTGGACTTTTCTTTATCGGGAGGTTCAATCTCAGCACTAATTATTGCTCTATTCAAGGTTTCTACATCTTCCTGCCACAATTTTGACAAATTATATGTGCCCAGAAATCTATCCATTTCTTCTATATTTTCAAATTTCTTGGCATATAGATATTTGTAATAATTCTGAATGATTCTTTATGTTTTAATGGTATCAGTTATAACATTTCCTTTGTCATCTCTGATTTTATCAATTTGGGACTTCTCTCCCTGCACCACCCACCTTTTATTGGTTAGCTGGGTCAATGGCTTATCAATTATTTTTAATTTTTTTTCACTTTTAATAAATATAAATTTCCAAAGTACAGCTTATGGATTACAATGGCTCCCCCCAAATGAAATTTATCAATTTTATTTTTTCAAAAAAATATTTCTTCAAATCTTTTGTATAGCTTAAAATTTCTATTTCATTTATTTCTTCTCTAATTTTATTATTTCTTTCCTTCCATTAATTCAGAGTTTGGTTTATTCTCCTTTTCCCAGATTCTTGAGATGCATTGCTAGATTATTTATTTGATACTTTTGCAATTTTTTGATGTGGAACTTATTGCCAAATACCCTTAAGAATGATTTTTCTGTAACCTATAAGTTTTGATATATTGTACTCTCATTTTCATTTGTTTCAGGGAATTATTTTAATTTCCCTTTTGATTTCTTCTATGACCCACTGTTCATTCAGGAGCATGTTGTTCAGTCTCAATGTGGTTGTGTATTTTCAAGTTTCTTCTGTTGTTAACTTCCAGCTTCTTTCCATTGTGGTCAGAAAAGATACATGATATGATTTCAATTTTTTAATTTGTTAAAACTTGTTTTATGGCCTATTATAAGGTCTAGCCTATAGAATATTTCATGTGCTGGTAAAATGAATGCTTATTCTGCAGCTGGGGGATGGAATGGTCTGTAGATATTTATTAGGTTTATTTGATCTATAGTGTAGATTAGCTCTGTTTGTCTATTTTTTGTCTAGTTGATCTTTCCATTAATTACAATGTAGCATTGAAGTCCCCCATTACTATTGCATTGAAATTTATGTCTTCCTTTATGTCCATTGTTATATAAAACTGGTGCGGTAGCATTGGGGACATGTACATTTCCAACAGTCATACCTTCATGTTGAATTGATCTCTTAAACATCAAATAATGCCATTAACTCTTTTAACACTTTTTATCTTAAAGTCTATTTTTCTATTATAAATTTAACTCCTCTTGCTTGGTTTTAATTTTCACTTGCATGGGATATCTTTTTCCATCTTTGCACTTTCTGTATGTGTGTATCTTTAATGGTGAAGTGTATTACTTGTATGCAGAACCATATAGATGGGTCTTTTTTATCCACTCAGCTATTCTATATCTTTCAATTAGAGAATGTAGCCCATGTATATTCAAGGTTATTTTTGATAAGTAATGACTTGCTCCTGCTATTTATCCATAAGTATTCTTATTATTTGTTTTGAATCTCCTTTATTCTTTTACTGGGTGATTTTTCTACTCTCATATTCTTTTATGATGATGGTTGTCTTCATATGTTTGTGTAAGCAGTTCCCCATTATGTATCATTTGAAGGCTGAACTGGTGGTGACAAAGTCTTTCAATTTTTACTTGTCTTGGAATGTGTTCATTTCATCTTCCTTTATGAATGAGAGCTTTTCTGGGTAAAGTATTATGGGTTAGCAGATTTTTCTTTTCGGACTTGGACTGTATCGTTCAGTTCCCCTCTGGTCTAGGGAGCTGCTATAGAGAAATCTGCTGTCAATGTGATAAGAGTTCCTTTAAAGGTTAGCTGGCATTTCCCTCTTGCATATGCTATGATTTTTCTCTTTGAAAGTCTGGGCATGTCTTGGTGAGGATCTTTTTTGATCCTGTCTACTTGGAGTTCCATGTGCTTCCTGTATTTGGATGTTCACATTGTTCTCCAAATTGGGGAAATTTTCTGCTATTATTTCATTAAACAGGTTTTTTTAAACCATTTTTTTTCTCATACCTTCAGGAACTCCTAAACTAATACATTTCATCATTTTATTGTATCTCATAGATCATGAACACTACTTTTGGTCTTCCCAAATTTTTCTTTCTTTCTGACATATTTCAAAAGACCTGTCTTCTATGTAAGATATTTTTTTCTTCTGCCTCACAAAGTCTGTTCTTGAGGCTTTCTACTGTGTTTTTCTTTACTTATTGAATACTTCATTTCTAATATTTCTGGATTTTTTTTCAATATCTCCACTTCCTTGCTGAATTTCTTGTTTTCTGCAAATGTGCCACTGGAGTTCATGGGAGTGCCTGAAGCTCACACTTGTGCTCCAGGAGTCTGTGTGCTGGGTGGGGTCAGGAAGGTCTGCAGAGGGGCAAGGTTCCAGGTAACAGCCAAAAGGGGCAGTGGAGCACCTTTGGCTACCGTCAGTGAGGAGAGGGGGATGTTGAAGACAGCGAGTGCGTTCACAGTCCCAGATTTTCTCTGTGCCAGGGTGGACTAGCTGATTCCCGGCTTAGAGTGAGCTCAGAGTTCCAGTGCACCTCACCCAACCAGGCAGGCACACTATCCAGAGCACAGACTCACTGTGACCTCACAGACTGATCCACCGCTGGTGAGCAGGGAGCTCTATCTGCACAGTCACACTGAGTGGATGCACAGGAACCCAGCTATAACGTGATTTCCTTAACTCTGCGGGGTAGGTCCAGAATTCCCACAGTCACTGTGTACAGGTCTGCTCTCTGCCCTGTAGATTGGCTTGTCTCTGACTCTGGTGGCTGCTGGTATCAGTAGGACTGCATCCTGTCCCCTGAATCAGAGTTCAGCAGTGACTCTCCCACATCATACTGAATCTGCTGCCTTGGTGACAGGGAGGGTGTAGAGACAATATGGCTCCCTTTACAGAGCACAGTAGTCACTCAGGCACTGTCAGCTCTCCAGGCTGGAAGTGGAGTCAGCAGAGACTATGGAAGTCTCCCTCAGTTAAAGCCGTCAGTGGCTGGGCCCACAGCATCTTCTTCCTGCCTTATTTTAGCAAGATGGCATTTCCATCTTGCTGGGAAGCCAAACACGTAGAAGCAGGGGTGGTTGGCAGCATGGCCAGCAGTGTCATGTCTATCCTCTGTCCCCACTGCCCCACCATGTCTCTGTTCTATCAGTTCACTGAATATTTCTCCTATGGTTTATATTTCTTTGCTTTCTATTCTCTTTATTATTTCTTCCTTTCTACTTTCTTTGTATTTAATTTTCTACTTTCTTCTAGTTTCCTAAAGTAAAAATAAGATTATTGCTTTTAGGTACTCCTTCATTTATTTTTTTAACTTTTATTTAATGAATATAAATTTCCAAACTACAGCTTATGGATTACAATGGCTTCCCTCCCATAACTTCCCTCCCACCTGCAACCCTCCCCTTTCCCGCTCCCTCTCCCCTTCCATTCACATCAAGATTCATTTTTGATTCTCTTTATATACAGAAGATCAGTGTAAGCATATATTAAGTAAAGGTTTCCACAGTTTGCACCCACATAGAAACACAAAGTGAAAAATACTGTTTGAGTACTAGTTACAGCATTAAATCACAATGTACAGCACATTAAGGACAGAGATCCTACATGAGGAGTAAGTGCACAGTGACTCCTGTTGTTGACTTAACAAATTGACACTCTTGTTTATGGCATCAGTAATCACCCTAGGCTCTTGTCATGAGCTGCCAAGGCTATGGAAGCCTTTTGAGTTCACCGACTCTGATCATATTTAGACAAGGTCGTAGTCAAAGTGGAAGTTCTCTCCTCCCTTCAGAAAAAAGGTACCTCCTTCTTTGATGACCTGTTCTTTCCACTGGGATCTCACTTGTGGAGATCTTTCACTTTCATTTAGGTTTTTTTTGTTTTGTTTTGTTTTTTTTGTTTTTTTTTGTTTTTTTTTGTTTTTTTTTTGCCAGAGTGTCTTGGCTTTCCATGCCTGAAATACTCTCATGGGCTTTTTAGCCAGATCCAAATGCCTTAAGGGCTGATTCTGAGGCCAGAGTGCTGTTTAGGACATCTGCCATTCTATGAGTCTGCTATGTATCTCGCTTATCATGTTGGATCATTCTCTCCCTTTTTTATTCTATCAGTTAGTATTTGCAGATACTAGTCTTGTTTATGTGATCCCTTTGACTCTTAGTCCTTCTTTGTATTTAATTTTCTACTTTTTTCTAGTTTCCTAAAGTAGAAATAAGATTATTGCTTTCAGATATTCTTTCATTTCTTTCTTTCTTTTTTTTTTATTGACAGGCAGAGTGGACAGTGAGAGAGATAGACAGAGAGAAAGGTCTTCCTTTGCCGTTGGTTCACCCTCCAATGGCCACTGCAGCCAGTGTGCTGTGGCTGGCGCACCACGTTGACCCAAAGCCAGGAGCCAGGTGCTTCTCCTGGTCTCCCATGCGGAAGCAGGGCCCAAGCACTTGGGTCATCCTCCACTGCACTCCCGGGTCACAGCAGAGAGCTGGCCTGGAAGAGGGGCAACCAGGACAGAATCCGGCGCCCCAACTGGGAGTAGAATCTGGTGTGCAGGTGCCGCAGGCGGAGGATTAGCCTATTGAGCCGTGGCACCGGCCTCCTTCATTTCTAAAACAAACATTAAAGGTTATAAATATCTCAAACACTAAACAGTAGCATCATCAAGAAGTTTTTGAGCATTATTTCAATTTTCATTCAATTGAAAACAGTTTCTAAGTTCCACTGACCAAGGTTATTGGGCGTATATTGTTTACTGTTCAAATATTTAAGAAATTTTCAAATAGCTTTCAGTTACTGATTTGTAATTTAGTTCCATTTTTGTCAGAAACACTAATTTTTATCATTTTAATACTTATTGAGAATTCTTGCTGCTTAGAGTGTCTTGGTAAATATTCTACGTGTATTTGATAATGCTGCTGCTGGTGGCTGCAGGGTGCTAGAAATATTAGCTAAGTCAAGTTGCTTGTTAATATTTTAATATCTTCTATTATCTTAGTTTTTCTATTCACTTAATCAATCAGTTATTGAGAATAAGGCACTAGGGCAGATGTTTGGCATAATGATTAAGATGATGCTTGGAATGACCACTGTCACTCCATTCTCAAGTTTCCTTCTAATGAGCACCTTGGGAGACAACAGTTCAAGTGATCGGGCTCCTGCCACTCCCATGGCAGACCTGGATTGTGCTACAAGAGACTGGCTCTGATGGTTAAACTGCGGCTGTAACAGAAATTTGAGGAGTGAACCAGCAGAAGGGAGATCTCTGTCTGCCTTTATCTCTCTCTCTCTCAAAAAATATTTTAAAATGTCTCTGTGTACTATCATATTTCCCATGTATGCATCCTTTATGATGATTGGATTTTATTGTTATTGTTATTTGCATGTTTCATAATTTCTATATAGATATCAGACATTGTAAATTCACGCTATTGGAAACTTTTTAATATTTTAAAACATTTTGGTGCTTTGTTTTTGGATGCAGATTGAGTTGCAGTACCTAGAAGCAGACTTCTCCTCCTAAGGCTTGTTTTTAAGCTTTGATGGGCAGGGTGAGAACAACCCTTAATGCTAAGCATTCTATTGAAGCATTCTGTCTACTATCAAGGCATTCTCCTTTGGCGCCTAGGTGCCATTCCCTGGACATTAGGATGCTTTCTGTTTCAGAGTTGAGAATGAGCAGTCTCCACATTGGTGTGACTGCTTTGCATTTTCATGTGTTTTTTTTTTTTTTTTTTTTTTTTTTTTAACTCCAAGCTCAGTAGCCCTGAGGGGATGACTGCAGGGCCTCCTTTGCAGGTCTATGGTGTGCTCTCCCGCGTGCTCTCTCTCTTCCCTCATTCTGCAGTTTTTCCCAAATTGATCCAGCTGCCTTTCTCAATTCTGTCTCCTTGAAATAGTATACTCCAGAATCCCATGGTTGCCCTTTCGTGTGCTGCAGACTGCAGACCCATGAGGATATCAGCTGAGATTCTGCGGCTCACCTCCTTACCTTTCTTCCTTGAGGATCCTGCCCCACACTGCCAGTTTCCCAGTGTCTGAGCATCATTGCTTTGTATGTCTTGCCTAGGTTTTCAGCTTTTTACAATGAGAAAAGAAATCTGGTCCCCACTTCTCCATCATGGCCTGATGCAGAACAGTCTATGTGTTCTTTTTTAATAAAGATAAAAATCAGCAATACAGAAAAGTAAAATAAAAAAGGTTATCTGGAATCTTCTAATCTAGAAAAATTACTTTTAATAGTATCCCTTAAAATTTTATATATACACATACATGGAAAATAAAACATCCTATAATTTGACTTTTAAACCAATAAAAACAGGTTTTTATCATTGTTTTAATGATCACATACCATTCCACTGAATGGATGTAATGCAATCTATTTCACACATCCCCTAGTACTGGAAAGTTAGGTTATTGTTGACATTTGTAAATGTTCTCTGATAAAACCCAGTAACTCATGCCTATAATCTATTGCTTTTGTTTTCCTCTGAGCTGACTTTAAAACTCAAAATTTCTAAGCCACCATGTTTGTTCCGTGGCTTCCCCTCATACATATTTTTCTGGAATCCTTAATAAGGAGCAAGGTGAGAAGAAAGGCAATTGATTTTGACAGATGATGTTCTGACCTGAGATTGATAAAATGTGAAATTTTTGCCTTCAGCTCAGGGTGAACTTTCTTTGGGAAAACCGAAGCTTATAGCGCCTCGTTTGGCTGAGAAATACTGGAGAAGACTTAGACTGCCAGCTTATTGGCTATGTAACTAAAAATGCACAGTACCTTGGCAAGTTAATTCAAGTTGGTGCTAGAGGCAATGTGAAATGAATACAGAAATGTTTAATCATGGATGGTGGCTAGAACTAGCACTAGTGGGAGACTAACGCTGCAGTTGAGTGGCAGTTGGTTTAGCTTGCTTCAATAACTTGATGATCTAATCCATGTCCCAACAGATGGATCTCTCTGAATTTGGAACTAATAGTTGTGTTTCATAGAGTCTCAGCTGAGAGCCCTGGATTATGGGATAATGAAAAATGAATAATACAGGTAGAAGTGCCATTGAGTTAGAGTTGAGATATGTTAATAGACAGCGAGGTGAATTTGTAATAGACTAAAGTAACCTACATTAATTTCTTTTACATTTGCAAAGCTTAAAAAGACAAATAGCTTGGAATGTCTCCTGCAGCAAGAAAGAAACACAGCCTAATGTTTACACATCAATGTGAAAGAATTAATTTTTGGTTTGTTTTACTAAAAGGTAAGACCTTGAAGTCTGGACAGTATAGAGTGTGAAAAACAACCTTCATTTTTGTAAGGTATTGAATTTCACAAGTCTGAAGAAAATAACCAAGTTGAAATATGTTTATTTTTCCTAGTTCTTACATTTTTTTTTAGTCCTGAGAAATTATTAAATAGTTTTCCCTTGGGTATTTAAAGTTTCTGTGACAGACAAGGAGGGAAAGACAAGCTCTTTGCACAGGAAAAATAAAATTTTAATGGAGATTTATTACTAGATTAATATAGAAGTGTCAGGCTATTGAGGAATCACTGTGTTGAAAGAACTCTAGAGAAAGAAGAGGCTGTGGAAAGATGGAGATGTCTAAAAGACAAAAAAGTGTAGCAAATTATCAGACAGAGAGCTAGCCACTTGGTGATAAATCTTGTAGTGAAATTTGGCTTCTATTTGTTAATTTTTAAAATTGTGCTTCTTTTTCTTTGGTTTCCTAAATTATTTTTATTTACTTGAGAGGCAGAGAGACAGAGCCCTCTCACCCACTGATTCATTTCCCAAATGCTGACAATGAGTGGGGCTGGGCCAGAGCCAGAGCCAGGGGCCAGGAGCCAGGAACTCAACGCAATTGTGCCACGCAGGTGGCAGGAACCCACTGACTGGAGCATCACCCCTGCCTCTGAGGGTCTGCATTAGAAAGAAGCTGCAGTCAGGAGCAGGACCAGGAACTGAACACAGGCACCTTGAAATGGGATGCAGGAGTGACAACACCCACATCTGCTGTAGCATGTTGGAACAGGGGGAGATAGTTACCTTTAAATTAGAGGTGAGGAGAGAGACAGGATGAGGATTTTGTACTAGCAGATAACCCCATAAACATATATACAGCATTATTACAATGTGGACACAGTTGAGTGTATCCCCAAGGGCTCCTGTGTTGAGAGCTTGGTCCTCAGTGTGACAATGCTATGGAATCTTAAAGAGGCGAGGCCTAGCAGGAAGTATCTG
Source organism: Oryctolagus cuniculus (assembly GCF_051225735.1). NCBI lineage: Eukaryota > Metazoa > Chordata > Mammalia > Lagomorpha > Leporidae > Oryctolagus > Oryctolagus cuniculus. The sequence continues at coordinate 11,968,679 of NC_142871.1, forward strand.
ATTGACAGCATTGCCTTGTAAAGGAATTGTATAGTTCTGATTACTTCTCACTGGTTCTTACAAAAACAGTGAATCTGGTTACTTCAAGGTTTCTCTCAAGCTTCCTGCCTTCCCACATAATATCTCCAGCTCAAATGTTCTCCCACCATGGTGCCACCCACCAGGGATGCAGCCAAGGATGCCGGCACCATGCCCTTAAATCTCCAAAACTTGGAGTTGAATATTTTTTAAAGATTTATTTACTTGAAAGGCAGAGTTACAGACAGAGCAAGAGACAGAGAGACAGAGGGAGAGAGAGATCAATCTTCCAAACACTGATTCACCGCCAAAATGGCTGCGATGGCCAGGGCTGGAGCAGGCCAAAGTTAGGATCCTGGAACTGCATCCGGGTCTCTCATGTGGATGGCAAGGGTCCAAGGACTTGAACCATCTTCAGCTGCTTGCCCACAGCAGTTAGGGCTTGGTCATACTAAACCCAGGAGCCAGGAACTCCGTTCTGGTGTCTGATGTGGGTGGCAGGAACGCGAGCATGTGGGCCATTATCTGCTGTCTCCCAGTTACATTATCAGGAAGCTGTACTGGAGGCAGAGGAGCCAGAACTCAAACCAACACTGCAATACGGGATGCAGGTGTACCAAGTGGCAACTGAACTCACCGTGTCACAATGCCAGCCTCCATATTTTAATGTTTCCTTGTTCATCTGCTTATTTTTTATTTAACACTTGACACTTTATTTTAAAAATAATAGAAATAACTGGAAACCCAGAATAATGATATTCTTTCAGAGAAAATCTAAACTTATTTCTGCCAGTGGCTAAGAGCATTAATAATTCAGGATAGCTTCATCCAGTAAGGGCTTCATTCTGTAACGGAACATTTCATCCTAAGATCTGCCCTTCTGAGTTAACAGACTTTGGACTTCTGAGATACATGGGCCCCATTTTTTGTCATCCTAACTAGCAGAGGCCCCCAAAGACTCTGCTCAACTTCTCAGCCTCTCAATGGTTTCTCTCTCTCTTTTTTTTTTTTTTTTTTTTTTTTTTTTTTTTTTTTTGATAGGCAGAGTTAGTGAGAGAGAGAGAGAGAGAGAGAAAGAGAAAGGTCTTCCATCCGTTGGTTCACCCCCCAGAATGGCCACTAAGGCTGGTGCGCTGTGCCAATCTGAAGCCAGGAGCCAGGTGCTTCCTCCTGGTCTCCCATGCGGAAGCAGGGCCCAAGGACCCGGGCCATCCTCCACTGCCTTCCTGGGCCACAGCAGAGAGCTGAACTGGAAGAGGAGCAACCAGGACAGAATCCAGTGCCCTGACCAGGACTAGAACCTGGGGTGCCGGCGCTGCAGATGGAGGATTAGCCTAGTGAGCCATGGCGCCGGCCTTCAATGGTTTCTCTTGAAAGCAGTGGACATCTCCAGTGGAATCTGTGGCAACTTCTGTGGGTTGCCATCCTCTGTCAGAATTGGGTTCATAATTCTTCCTTGTTTTATTATTTTAAGCAGATAAATTTTGTTCTAACTTTTCTGATCCTCCCTGGGAGATGGATTCAAACTACCAAACCTCTATTACCACAATCTGATTAGCCTTCTCCTGGCTCTAGTAACATTGTCTATAAAAATGTTCATTTCTTTCTAATTTTAAAATTGAAAAGGAAAAAGATGATGCCTTGTCTCATTTCTTCTTTAAACCTGCTGTACTCAAAAGAACAGAATATGCCTGCCCTGCCTGTATCTTTACTCCCCATTCATTCTTTACATCCATCGCAGCTTGCCAACTGCTGCAACTGTGACCCTCAACTGCCAAATCCAACAAATTCACGGTAGCCCAAATCTTCCTCTTTCATATTTGAAACTTTTGAAATACCACAAACAATTTAGTGCAGTTTACTTTACTTGTTTCCTTATCATTAACATTGAACTGCCTTTAATTTAAGTAATATTTATATTCATTATGCTGTAAATTTCCTGTTCATGTTCTTGCCTACTTCTACAAGTTCTACTTGTAACTAAGGATGAAAGTCCCTTGTTTGTGATGATTAATACAATATTTTTTCCTAGTTTGTTGTTGTTTGTGGTTTTTTTTTTTTTTTTTGACAGGCGGAATGGACAGTGAGAGAGAGAGAGACAGAGAGAAAGGTCTTCCTTTTCCCGTTGGTTCACCCTCCAATGGCCACCGCGGCTGGCACGCTGCGGCCAGCGCACCGCGCTGATCTGATGGCAGGAGCCAGGTACTTCTCCTGGTCTCCCATGGGGTGCAGGGCCCAAGCACTTGGGCCATCCTCCACTGCACTCCCTGGCCACAGCAGAGAGCTGGCCTGGAAGAGGGGCAACTGGGACAGAATCCGGTGCCCCAACCGGGACTAGAACCCAGTGTGCCAGCGTTGCAAGGTGGAGGATTAGCCTAGTGAGCTGCAGCGCCGGCCAGTTTGTTGGTTTTTAATATTATTTTACCATGCAGATTTTTCTCTTACTGTAGTAAAACCTATTAATAATATTTTGCAAGTGTGATTCATATCTACATGGAAATTTCTGGTAGTGATTTGTGGTAAGGCAGGCTGAGGCATCCAATGCCTGGTGTAATTAAGAAAGCTTTATTGCATATCGCTATGTTGTCATTGACTAGATATAAGATTTTAATCAAATATGTTTACCTTGAGACTTTTTAGAATTTTATAAAGTGAGAATTATCATTTGTGTGCTTATTAGTATTTCTTTCACTGGAATCTCTGAAACGTCTTCCCTAATCCCATTTCCATCAACCTGTTTCTTTCTTTTTGCATATTTGGCAAAACATTGTATGCTTTGTCTTTCCCTAGGTGTTCAGTTAGAGTGTCTTACAAGGAAAGGCTGTTACATGTGTAAAAGAGAATTGAAAAGAAAGAAATGACGGAGATGTGTGGTTACGGCAATAAAACAGGTGGCAGGCTCGAGTGCCTCAGATAAACAATGATGTGTGGAGCCCAGAGACGTGAAGAAACAAGAAGACCCTGAATGTTGCCGTAAGAGTTGAATCAGGGGAACAGAAAAGCCACGTGGGATTCATGTAACAGAAAGTTTGGGTTAATGAAAACAGCAACCCCTTGAGTGAGGGAGTAGATGTCAAAAGGGCAAGAGAAGATAAATTGGGTGGTGAGGTAAATGGAAGAAAGGAAATGACTGAAGGAGCAATCAATTCCTGGTTTCTCCACAGACAAAACCTAAAGAAGCTGTTACAGCAACGTAAGCTGGACATTAGGGCTTTTCTCTTTTATAAAACAATGAGAAATAAGATCAAGTTCCTAGACACTAAAAATTCTGAAAACTTTAAGAAAATGAATTTGGAGATTATGAAGCTATTAAACTAAAGAAGAAAATCCTCAATAAAATAAATTTGATAGAAAGTGTAGATATGGGTAATTTTTTTTTGCTATAGCTACATTTTATCTCACTGAAACTTCACATTATAAAAATTAACAAAATATGTTTTCAAAGAAAAATAGTTAGCAGCTACATAGTAATAAGGGGAAATCAATTTTAACAAGAATTTAAAATGTTCTTCCAGGCCCCAACCTACTCTTTGATTTCTTTGTAATGGAAAGCATTTTAAAAGTAAAAAATTGCCATACAAAACAACAGCAAGACACCTTTACAGTGTTACAAATTTTTCTACTTGTATAAATGAGAATTTCTTTAATAGATCAGCCGATATTTTCAATCTCTGTCAGATATTTCTTTAAAACTACGTTCCTGGAAGTCATCTCCCTCCCTCTGAGCTGTGCTTTGAAGTTTGTCATGCATACACACATTCAATAATTGTAACGAAGAAGAGCTAGAGGTGGCGAGTAATCCCTGGAGGTACCATGCACATCTTTCTATAGGATTTCTGTGTTAACAGACTCTCAACTCCAAGCATGTTAGAGGACATCAAGTGGAAATAGTACAGGAGAATGGGGCACAGTGACTTCAATATTGCTTTTAACAGAAAAATCTTAAAATACGTGTTTTAGCAGAAAATATGCTTAATTCAGGGCATTGAGTTCCCCTGTAGATCAGACACATCTGATGCACAGGCTGGGCTCCTGTCTGAACTCTCTGCTCACATCTGATGGGACTCTCACCCGCTAACCACATTCACGAATATCCTCCAATCCCCAGGGCCCCACTGGCGACTTGCCTCCTGGGAGGCCCGAAGAGTTTTATTGCTTTCTGGATTATGCCAGGTATCATTGTCACTGAATATTTCAAAACCTTCTCTTCCCGAGTTAGACCCAGTTAATACCAAATGTCTTCCACAACCATGTGGACCCTGGCTGTGCCTGCCTTTTTGCCAGGAAATGAACTGCGCATTACATCTCCCTTTAACCATCCATAAAAAGTGAATTGTCACAGCTCCAGTGTGATACAGGGCAGTTCTCCCTCCGGCACTGTGGAAGCTCTTCCCCAGATAAAAATAGACCCTCCGTCCACAGTTCTTAAGACCACGATTAAATAGTTTCATATTTTGAGATGTGAAAATCTGTGGTAATTTTCTGTTAATAAGTAATTCAGGGTGAACTCAGAATTTCTCCTGTTTCTGTAGTCAAATATTACAAGTAAAACTCTGATTCATGAGCCAACATTATGCAGAAATAAAAGGCGTTCCATTTGGTAATGTGCATCTAATCCAAATTGATTGTGTTCAGCCCCAGCATTTCAACTCCTAAATTATCACTTACGCTTGCCTGTTAATAAATATTACAGATTCTGTCATTGTGTGTTTAAATCTTTTGAGATTACTGTGTCAACCTCATGCACCTTCAAATGAGAACACCGGAAAAATCATAATATCACTTCTTAATGCTAATATTGCTTCTTTTTACCATCTCAGGGAAGCCCTGTCATCCTGTTTTGTCAGATGTCAATGTGGGAGGCAGGAGGTAGTGGAGCCAATATTCGGGACTCCACAAATCCTATGAATAAGTTGCAGGCCCTCTCAAGCAAATGTGGACGGAGACACACCATGAAATAAACTGAAAGGCTGCCAATGTAGCGCTATTCCACAGCATCCAATCACCACATCAAGTCATGCACAGTCCAAGATACTGCAGTAGTAACAAAATATTTTGGTGCATATAAGCCAGTCAGCACAGCATGGCTGCACAACACATTTATCAGCCCCTGAAATATGGAAACACATAACATGCTATTCATCTGCAGTAAAAGAGAAACTAAAGAGATGATAGTAATAGACATATAAGCAATACACAAAATCAGTTACCAAATGCCACACATTGATCGGCTTCAGTTAACTAGTTAATGAGAGTAAGAAAAACTTGCAGCTCCGAAGTGAGCCAATATGAGAGGGAATCTGGTAAAACTTCTGGAGACTGAAACAAGCACCAAACAACACGAGTCACCAGAAGTGAGGTCTGATGCAGAAGCAGAAAAGGCAACAGCTGAAGAATCGGAGTCTCGAGATGTTTCCCACAAGAGAAAACTACTTTAATGCGGTGATGACTGAATTGAGATGCCCTATCCACAGCAGTGCCCACATTCTCCCCTTCTTGCAAGGTGTCTGATGTACCGCTATAATGTGGACACACAAAAGAAGCAGAACTGTCTCCTACGCAAAACAAGCCCGAAATCCAGGGGGAAGAAACAGCACTAGCAGACACAAAATGGAAAGAGAAATTTGGCAGTGAATAAGCACTAAACTGTGTGTTGCAAACTACAAAATGCTATAAAGTACAATAGAAAACAGACATTAAAATTGGGTGCATTGTCCTTCAAAGACAGGTCCATAAATCTGAACGCATGCTGCACGTAAAGACCACTTTCCGAAACCGGGGCTGGGGAGCCTGGTGCAGAGGAGAGAAAGGAAAATGGCAAAGTGCCCCCATGACTCTACTCCATAACAATGCTCCAACTAACCAGAAACATATCGGATGCTAGGGAAAGCAATACACAAACTCTCAGGCAACTAAAATAAATACAGTCTGTTTGGTGAAACACGAATTGAAACAATGAAGTTAAGAAGATGTAAATGATGTACAAGTAGAAATAAAAAAGATGAGCCCACATAAAAAAGACGGGGGAAAAGTATGAAGAACTGGGGAAAATAAATATGAGAAATCTTCCAAAAGTTCACGGAAAATGCATATTATGAGCAACCTATGCAGAAATTGCAAATAGGTTTGGAACCAAAAAAAAATCATCTAATTCTGTTTTTCCATGACCTCTTTGAAGTACTTGTGTATGAACATGGAAAGTCTCATTCAATAACCAATCTCTCCTCTCCTTTAATATACTATTGAAAAAAGCAAAAAGAAAAGTAGCATTTTGTGTGTTCATGTGTTACATGAAAAATGGCAATGTAATTCTCTTTGGTTTGCACAAAGCAGGCAAGAAACACAATATTCTGGTAATGAAGGAACTGGGCTATCAGGACAACTATTGAAAAAAAAATCACTATCATTTCTCAGGGTATGTTGAATCGAGACCACAATACGTGGCGGATCATAATAGGCTCTATAACTGATGCTCTAAACCAAAACACTCTGGAGACAAAGGAGGCACTTACTAAATTACGCAGCATAACTTGGGCTGTCCCCAGCAAATTGGAACCTAGGGACACCTGTCCCATGCTCAGCACCACCCATGCAAATTCCTTGGGAGGGATCCAGTCTGCAGGAGTTGTGTTGATCTACCCAAGTTGGGCTCCAAGCACTTCAGTCATCTTGCTTCACACATCAGATAAACCACTGATCCAGGGATTCAAATAGTCAACAGAAACCAAAAAAAAGCAGGTGTAGCCATATTAATATCAGACAAAATAAACTTTAATACAAAAACTGTTAAGAGAGACAAAGAGGGACACTATATAATGATTAAGGGTTCAATTCAACAGGAAGATGTAACTATTATAAATGTATATGCACCTAATTACAGGGCACTGGTCTATTTAAAAGATATGTTAAGGGACTTAAAGGGAGATTTAGATTCCAATACAATAGTACTGGGGGACTTCAATACTCCACTCTCAGAAATAGACAGATCATCCGGACAGAAGATCAACAAGGAAACAGCAGATTTAATCGACACTATTGCCCAAATGGATCTAACAGATATCTACAGAACTTTCAACCCTACATCTACAGACTTCACATTCTTCTCAGCAGCCCATGGAACCTTCTCTAGGATTGATTACATACTAGGCCATAAAGCAAGTCTCAGCAAATTTAAAAGAATTAGAATCATACCATGCAGCTTCTCAGACCACAGCGGGATGAAGCTGGAAATTAGCAACTCAGGAAACCCCAGAAAGTATGCAAACACATGGAGACTGAACAACATGCTCCTGAATGAACACTGGGTCATTCAAGAAATCAAAAGAGAAATCAAAAACTTTCTGGAAGTAAATGAAGACAACAACACAACATATCAAAACTTATGGGATACAGCAAAAGCAGTATTGAGAGGCAAATTTATAGCAATAGGGGCCTATACCAAGAAATTAGAAAGGTACCAAATAAATGAGCTTTCAGTGCACCTCAAGGACCTAGAAAAACTGCAGCAAACCAAACCCAAATCTAGTAGGAGAAGAGAAATAATTAAAACCAGAGAAGAAATTAACAGGATTGAATCCAAAAAAACATTACAAAAAATCAGCCAAGCGAGAAGCTGGTTTTTTGAAAAAATAAACAAAATTGACACCCCATTGGCCCAACTAACTAAAAAAAGAAGAGAAAAGACCCAAATCAATAAAATCAGAGATGAAAAAGGAAACGTAACAACAGACACCACAGAAATAAAAAGAATCATCAGAAATTACAAGGACCTGTATGCCAGCAAACAGGAAAACCTATCAGAAATGGATAGATTCCTGGACACATGCAATCTACCAAAATTGAACCATGAAGACATCGAAAACCTAAATAGACCCATAACTGAAACAGAAATTGAAACAGTAATAAAGGCCCTCCCAACAAAGAAAAGCCCAGGACCAGATGGATTCACTGCTGAATTCTACCAGACATTTAAAGAAGAACTAATCCCATTTCTTCTCAAACTATTCAGAACAATCGAAGAAGAGGGAATCCTCCCAAATTCTTTCTATGAAGCCAGCATCACCTTAATCCCTAAGCCAGAGAAAGATGCAGCACTGAAAGAAAATTACAGACCAATATCCCTGATGAACATAGATGCAAAAATCCTCAATAAAATTCTGGCCAATAGAATACAACAACACATCAGGAAAATCATCCACCCAGACCAAGTGGGATTCATCCCTGGTATGCAGGGATGGTTCAACATTTGCAAATCAATCAATGTGATTCACCACATTAACAGACTGCAGAAGAAAAACCATATGGTTATCTCAATTGATGCAGAGAAAGCATTTGATAAAATTCAACACCCTTTCATGATGAAAACTCTAAGCAAATTGGGTATAGAAGGAACATTCCTCAATATAATCAAAGCAATTTATAAAAAACCCACAGCCAGCATCCTATTGAATGGGGAAAGTTGGAAGCATTTCCACTGAAATCTGGCACCAGGCAGGGATGCCCACTCTCACCACTGCTATTTAACATAGTTCTGGAAGTTTTAGCCAGAGCCATCGGACAAGAAAAAGAAATCAAAGGAATACAAATCAAGAAGGAAGAAGTCAAACTATCCCTCTTTGCAGACGATATGATTCTGTACTTAGAGGATCCAAAGAACTCTACTAAGAGACTATTGGAACTCATAGAGGAGTTTGGCAAAGTGGCAGGATATAAAATCAATGCACAAAAATCAACAGCCTTTGTATACACAAGCAATGCCATGACTGAGAAAGAACTGCTAAGATCAATCCTATTCACAATAGCTACAAAAACAATCAAATACCTTGGAATAAACTTAACCAAGGACGTTAAAGATCTCTACGATGAAAATTACAAAACCTTAAAGAAAGAAATAGAAGAGGATACCAAAAAATGGAAAAATCTTCCATGCTCATGGATTGGAAGAATCAACATCATCAAAATGTCCATTCTCCCAAAAGCAATTTATAGATTCAATGCAATCCCAATCAAGATACCAAAGACATTCTTTGCAGATCTAGAAAAAATGATGCTGAAATTCATATGGAGGCACAAGAGACCTCGAATAGCTAAAGCAATCTTGTACAACAAAAACAAAGCCGGAGGCATCACAATACCAGACTTCAGGACATACTACAGGGCAGTTGTAATCAAAACAGCATGGTACTGGTACAGAAACAGATGGATAGACCAATGGAACAGAATAGAAACACCAGAAATCAATCCAAACATCTACAGCCAACTTATATTTGATCAAGGATCTAAAACTAATTCCTGGAGCAAGGACAGTCTATTCAATAAATGGTGCTGGGAAAACTGGATTTCCACGTGCAGAAGCATGAAGCAAGACCCCTACCTTACACCTTACACAAAAATCCACTCAACGTGGATTAAAGACCTAAATCTACGTCCTGACACCATTAAGTTATTAGAGAACATTGGAGAAACCCTTCAAGATATTGGCACAGGCAAAGAATTTCTGGAAAAGACCCGGGAGGCACAGACAGTCAAAGCCAAAATCAACTATTGGGATTGCATCAAATTGAGAAGTTTCTGTACTGCAAAAGAAACAGTCAGGAGAGTGAAGAGACAACCGACAGAATGGGAAAAAATATTTGCAAACTATGCAACAGATAAAGGGTTAATAACCAGAATCTACAAAGAGATCAAGAAACTCCACAAAAACAAAACCAACAACCCACTTAAGAGATGGGCCAAGGACTTCAATAGACATTTTTCAAAAGAGGAAATCCAAATGGCAAACAGGCACATGAAAAAATGTTCAAGGTCACTAGCAATCAGGGAAATGCAAATCAAAACCACAATGAGGTTTCACCTCACCCCGGTTAGAATGGCTCACATACAGAAATCTACCAACAACAGATGCTGGCGAGGATGTGGGGAAAAAGGGACACTAACCCACTGTTGGTGGGAATGCAAACTGGTCAAGCCACTATGGAAATCAGTCTGGAGATTCCTCAGAAACCTGAATATAACCCTACCGTTCGACCCAGCCATCCCACTCCTTGGAATTTACCCAAAGGAATTTAAATTGGCAAACAAAAAAGCGGTCTGCACCCTAATGTTTATTGCAGCACAATTCACAATAGCCAAGACCTGGAACCAACCTAAATGCCCATCAATGGTAGACTGGATAAAGAAATTATGGGATATGTATTCTTTAGAATACTATACCGCAGTAAGAAACAACGAAATCCAGTCATTTGCAACAAAATGGAGGAATCTGGAACACATCATGCTGAGTGAAGTAAGCCAGTCCCAAAGGGACAAATACCATATGTTCTCCCTGATCGGTGACAACTGACTGAACACCAAAAAGGAAACCTCCTGAAGTGAAATGGACACTATGAGAAATGGTGACTTGATCAGCATAGCCCTGACTGCTAATGGACAACTTAATACATTATCCCTCATAGTATTTTTTTTTTGTCTGTTCTACTTAATATGACTGGTTTAATTCTGTAATTATCACACAGTTATTCTTAAGTGTTGAAAATTAACAAATGTGATCCCTGTTAAACATAAGAGTGGGAATAAGAGAGGGAAGAGATGTATAATTTGGGGCATGCTCGGGCTGACTTGCCCCAAGTGGTAGAGTTGGAAACATACCAGGGGATTCCAATTCAATCCCATCAAGGTGGCATGTGCCAATGCCATCTCACTATTCCAAGTGATCAATTTCAGTTCACAATTGATCATAATGAAAGGACTAAGAGTCAAAGGGAGCACATAAACAAGTCTAGTATCTGCTAACACTAACCGATAGAATAAATAAAGGGGAGAGTGATCCAACATGGGAAGTGAGATACTCAGCAGACTCATAGAATGGCGGATGTCCTAAATAGCACTCTGGCCTCAGAATCAGCCCTAAAGGCACTCGGATCTGGCTGAAAAGCCCATGAGAGTATTTCAGGCATGGAAAGCCAAGACACTCTGGCAAAAAGATCTCTGTGAGTGAGATCCCAGTGGAAAGAACAGGTCTTCAAAGAGGGAGGTGCCTTTCTCTGAAGGGAGGAGAGAACCTCAACTTTGACTATGACCGTGTCTAAACAAGATAAGAGTCGGAGAACTCAGAGGGCTTCCATAGCCTTGGAAACTCATGACTGGTGCATAGGGAGATTACTGATGCCATAAACAGGAGTGTCAATTTGTAAAGTCAACAACAGGAGTCACTGTGCACTTACTCCTCATGTAGGATCTCTATCCTTAATGTTCTGTACACTGAGGCTTAATGCTATAACGAGTACTCAAACAGTATATTTCACTTTGTGTTTCTATGGGGGTGCAAACGATTGAAATCTTTACTTAATGTACACTAAACTGATCTTCTGTAAAAAAAAAAAAAAAAAGAAATTATCAATTTCCCAACTTGACTCTCACTGGGATTAAACATGACAATAGGTCTGATCTGATTTCATCATCATTTAAAAAAAATCATCTATTATTTTTCACTTTATGTTTCTGTGTGGGAGCAAACTGTTGAAATCCTTACTTAAGGTATACTAAGCTGATCTTCTGTATATTAAGATAATCGAAAATGAATCTTGATGTGAATGGAAGGGGAGAGGGAGTGGGAAAGGGGAGGGTTGTGGGTGGGAGGGACGGTATGGGGGGGGGAAGCCATTGTAACCCATGAGTCGTACTTTCGAAATTTATATTCATTAAATAAAAGATAAAAAAAAAAAAAAGAAAGAAAGGCAGGGTGGAGGGAGAATGCTTTAGCATTAGTGTAATGAGATTAAGCTTAACAGCAGGGATTCTTGTGCTCAGTGGGGTGGGGTATGTATCTATTGCTGGAACAGGAACTTTGAATGGGAGTCAAAGCCCTAACCCAGCCTAAGGGCAGGGGGAGGCACAGTAGCCAGTGGGGAGGCAGGGACAAGTTGCTTTGCCATCAGAGGTCTGGGACTGGACACATAGGGTCCCAGCTAAGGGGTTTGAGGCAAGGTAGAGAGTAACTGACACCAGAAACCTGACCTGCTGACAATTTCACTTCTTGGAATAGTGATCTGCATCAGTGGCTGCAGGTGAAGTCACTAGGTGAGCTTTAAAAACACATCCATGCTTGTACCGCACCAAAGCCAAGGAAATCACAACTTAAGCTCTGAGTGTGAAATCAGGCACTAATATTTATGAAAATACCCTAGATACCACTAGAGGGAAGGTAGAGTTGAAAGAAAGCAAAATGAAGGAGAGAAATCATGTCTTTTAAATGATACATCTCCAGGAGGAAAAGTAGGTGAATTCTGCAGGATCAATGACTGTTCAGACGACAAAGTGACTGAATCCAGGAGAAAACAGTCTGGACAAACTCCTCCTCCAGCTGAACAGGTGATTCCGAGAAAGCAGCTGCTCAGATACCAAACTGGAAGATGATATAAGAGAGCAGAAACCTCTGTTAAAACCTCTGGCCCAAGACCCCCACATCTGTCGTCAAATTAGGACTTATGCACCAGCAATATGGCAATGGGAAGGTGAAGGGTTAGCGATCTGGGCTGGAGTTAGGTCTTCTAACTTAGGGCTTTAGGAAGCAGGAGCTTGCTCCGGATTATACTGTCTTATACTATCAGAAACTGGGGGTAATTCCGTAATTGGGTATCTTAATGTTTTTTAGCTAGGGAAGAGGGATAATGGAGCATGGCTAAAGCTATGGCTGATTGACAAAGCAGCAGCAGACACCCAAGTTAGCTTGGAGAGGGGAAATGGGACATTTTGTGATTTGACAGGCTCTTCTGATCTGAGCTCCACGGTGACTGCAGAAAATGTTGGGTTAGCCTCAGTCCATTGCTGAAACCAAGGGTGCTCATTGGATGGTGCCATTGGAGAAACTGTGCAAGCAGAGAGCACAGCGGCTTACTAACACAGCGCCAGCTACAACCTGGCAGCTCAGGACTGCCTCTCCTTCTCCTCTGATGAAATCACCACATTTGATCCTGTGCTGAGAATACTCACAGGCACTCAAGACATCTGGGCATATTCCCAAGGATTTCTCCGAGAAGCTCAACCGTGAGAATGCCATAGATGCAGAAAGGTGGAATTTTAGTGCTGAGGGACTTTGTTCAAGATCTTCCACTGCAGCCTGATTATTTTATACATGAGGACACCGGGCCTTAGGGGTTGTGGTGTGTGGGCTTGGGCATTCCATCTTTTATCTAGGTCTTCCCTTTAGTAAGGTAGATAGCACACTGTCTACACCTCTCCCTTCAAACCTAATGGATGCAGCAAGCATGTGCCCTAAATGAGCTGAGTCTGTCCTGGGGTAAAAGCATTCTACAAAAATGACGTATAGTTTTTTCCAGTAGCTACGAAATGCAGAAATTTTAACGTCAATAAAGGTAAGGCAGATCTGTTCAAGATTTCATTCACTTCTTTCATTCCACTATTTCTTTATTCATCCAACATGGATTGGCTTTCCATTTCATCAGCAGCGGTTCTCATTCAGACAAGGTAAAACAAACGTAGAGAGCATGGAGTGCAGTGTTAGACGTGAGAGACAGCCAGAAAGCGTGAGGACAGGGAGGCTCTGGCACCTGCTAAGAAGCTCTGGTTCAGCCTCCTGGGTGCTTACGGGTCCTGCTGGGCGCATTCTGTGTGGAACCTGCTGTAGGGAATCTTCTGAGGGGACCTGCTCAGGGGGATATTCTGTGGGGAACGAGCTGGGGAGCCCTCTCTGGGGAACATTTCCACGGGGAACCTTCAAAGGCACTGACAGAGAGTGAGCTGTGGTCAGAAGTCTGGGGCAGGACGCATAGGGGCATTTACAGGGTTTCCTGGCGCGCACTCAGTCCCCTCTTTGACGACAGCACCCTCCTTTCCCTGGGCAACCGCTCACTCCCACTCTGAATCCAGGAGTTCAGATAAAGCCACTGAACTGCCTGTCTCTGGGAGTAGGCACCCGACCCAGGCCTGGCCGTGCAGGACAGTTCCACCCACTGGCCAGAGCAAATGTTTCCAGTAACATTCAAGTGTCACTGGCAAGTGACCCCAGGCATGCCAACAAACTTAATTCCAGCACTTTATTTTTAGTTGTTGCCAATAAAAAATATTCCTATTTGTGTTGACCTTGACTCCAGTAGAAGATTGATCCTGAATTTTTGAGGGTCAACATGTAGAGCCAGACAGTGTGGCCTGGAGGAACACATGAGCTAAGACAAAATATAAATACCAAGTATTTTTTTATTTTTTATTTATTTATTTGACAGGTAGAGTTATAGACAGTGAGAGAGAGAGAGACAGAGAGAAAGGTCTTCCTTCCGTTGGTTCATTCCCCAAATGGCTGCTACGGCCAGCACTGCGCCGATCCAAAGCCAGAAGTCAGTTGCTTCCTCCTGGTCTCTCATGCAGGTGCAGGTGCATTTGGGCCGTCCTCCACTGCCTTCCTGGGCCACAGCAGAGAGCTGGACTGGAAGAGGAACAACTGGGACTAGAACCCGACGCCCATATGGGATACCAGTGACACAAGGCGGAGGATTAACCAAGTGAGCCACGGTGCTGGCCCAAATACCATGTATTTAAACACCATAAAACTAGAGCCAATTGACACCTAAAATAAATCCCTGGGATGTTCACTTATATTAAAAAATTTCATTTCACTCCTATTTGTTTAAACTGTTTGGGTTATGTTTCTAGCTCAAATAATACAGCAAAATAAAAGGAAATGAAAATAAAAGGCAAAAGTGGCAACTATCAAGGATGAGCTTGCCATCTGTCCTGAGTAAAAACACAGTATTCTTTATTTTGATCAGGGCTATTAAAAGTTCTTTTTTTTTTTTTTTTTTTTTAATTAACTGATGGAGGCTGGTGCTGTGGTGCAGTAGATTAAGCCTCTGTCTGTGGCATGAGAATCCCATATGGGTGCTGGTTCGAGTCTTGGCTACTTTACTTCCGATCCAACTCCCTGCTAATGGCCTGGGAGAGCAGTGCAAGATGGTCCAAGTGCTTGGGCCCCTGCACTCACGTGGGAGACCCGAAGAAGCTCCTGGCTCCTGGCTTTGGATTGGCCCAGTTCCGGCCATTGTGGCCATCTAGGGAGTGAGCCAGCAGATGGAAAACCTTTCTTTCTGTCACTCCCTCTCTCTGACAGTAACTCTGCCTCTCAAATAAATAATCCTCTAAACAATTTACTGATGAATAAAGAACGAAAATAGTAAGTTAAAACTTTTTAAATACCTCTGAAGAGAAATAAAATTCCATCTTATACTATAACTTGGTTGTGCAAGTTAAGTTTAACATATAGGTAGCCATTCTCTTTCTGAGCCTCTACCTACAACAACTGGAAAAAATTTTAACCATGCAACTGAGTCTGAATTTAGTCTGCTATGTGAACATAAGCAGTCCTTCCAAAGGAAACGCTCTTCTGTTGGACACCCACATTAGTTCTGAGCATAGAGAGTGGGTGACTTGTACACCCCAGGGGCAGCAGGTTGGTATCAGTCCTCAGAGGAAGTGATTTCACTCTTCTCTGTACTGAGATTGGCTAGAAATACAAAGCTAGGGTGATCTGTGAGCTGTCCTCTTTGTATGGGCCAGTGCTCAGTGGGGTCCCCTGCTGGCTCAGGAACAGGGGCTTGTCCTGTCTTTCTGGGATCCCTGAGATCTGCCTGTGCCACTCATTAACTCTTAGCTTTAACAATCTACTGTGGAGACCTAGGTCTCGGCCACCACGCCTCTGCTATGGCACCCCATGGTCAAGCTCCCCACCTTCTGGCTCATGCCTACATCCATCAAGAAGGACAGTGTGCCTGACATGCAGAGTTACATTGCTGTAACTGTCCTGCACTGGTGTAGTATGGTCCTCAAGCTGTCCTCCTCTCAGCATATCAGATGGACACAAGCGACAGATTCCCTGGCATGTGGACCACCATTTTTTTTTTTTATGAGCATTTCAACTCTGACCAAAGGCAAAGAGGAGAAATCAGGGACATGCCTCTAAGTATTTTGTGTTTTCACTTTTTCCCATGAACCCTCAGGTGGAAGTGGGGCCTGTTTTGTCTGAACACTGCCTATGTCATAATCTCCTTTTTGCTTCCAGCTATGTCCTAATAATGGACATGATCTCCTACACCATGGGCCAATGCTGCATATGAAGCCTTCCTAGAGACTAAAGAAAGAGAAAAAGGACTGTGGGACAGCTAATAATTGTCTCAAGGCCATGGTCTGTCTGGGAAAATGACTGTCTTCCATCATAGCCTTCTTTTGATTGGCTTTTCTCCTTGCCATTCAGCTGTAAGAAATCAAAATATCACTTTGGGTAAAGTGAGCAAGGTTCAAGGCCTCACCCTTTGAAAACCACAAAAGGAAAGTGTGTGAAATGTTTGACACTACACTTCTACTGCATCACGGAGTTTCTATGGTGCAGGTGTTTTCACATATGTTATCTTAATTAATTCTGTGCTCCAAAGTTTTTAGAAAATAATGAACAATTCTCTATATGATTGATGCTATTGCTTTCCTATCAATGAGAAGATAAATCCCAGACAAGACATTTGCACAAAGTCACATTTGAGCAGGAGGCTTGGCTTTGAATTTGAGTTCATTTTACTCAAAGTCCACTTTCATAAAGATTCTATATGACTCAAGACTGGGAAAAAGGACTAATACAATTTATGAATCAAATTTATACAGTTTCTAACAGAAATATGCTCAAGACTTGAATCAAAAAAGATAAAATAGAAAAACCATAAACGTGCAGTGAGAGTTTAACAGTAATTCATGTCCAAAGAGGATGGAGGAGATCAAGGTTGGTGGCAACTGATGTTAGCTTGGGGGGTGGGCAGTGGTGGGCAGTGGGCAGGAAACTCCATCTGAACCATCTATTTAATCCGAGTGCCGAAACAGAGACAAGCGAAAAAGGTGGGGGGACAGGCATCAAAACAAGAACTAAAAAGTTGGGGGAGATGGGCCAGTGCTGTGGTATAGAAGGTAAAGCCACTGCCTGCAGTGCCAGCATCCCATAAGGGTAGCAGTTCAAGTCCCGGCTGCTCCAGTTCTGATCCAGCTCTCTCTTACAGCCTGGGAAAGCCGTAGAAGATGGGCCCCAGTCCTTGGGCCCCTGAACTCATGTGGGAGACCTGGAAGAAGCTCCTGGCTCCTGGCTTCCAACTGCCACAGCTCTGGCTGTTGAGGCCATTTGGGGAGTGAACCAGCAGATCAAAGACCTCTCTCTCTCTCTCTCTCTCTCTCTCTCTCTCTCTGACTCTGCCTCTGTAACTCTGCCTTTCAAATAAAAATAAATGAAAAAAAAAAAAAAAAAAAGAAGAAGTTGGGGAGAGGCACTAAAGACAGAAAGAGGATGTGAAATTCTTCCAGACTGTGAAGGCTTGACCTTGAAGGGTAATTAGAATGTGTCCAAGAACTGCATGTTTCAAGAAGGTGAATTTTGACTCAACTTACAGAGAAACTTCACACCAAATATGAAATGGGAACCAGGCAGAGCAGTGAGAATCTCACACAGTAATAGGCCAGGGAGAAGCTATGGAAACTCCTACGAGTCACTAAGAAAAGCTCAACCAATCCAGTAGCACAAGAGCACATTGACTGGACACTCATCTTGCCCCTCTAGATGGTTCTCTTTTCCCTGCTCTACCCTGCGCTGCACAAACCAGAGCAAGGGGCTCCCGGGGCTCCCTGGGGTAGTATACAACAGCAGCACTGGCGGGAGGAAACTGCCATCCGCCAGTTCATTCCCTCACAGTCCCTGGGACAGCTCTTTCCTTCCAGGACCCCCTGAGGCTGGCTGCATCCTCGGAGGTCACAGGCCCGTCTCAGTCCTCTCCCCATGACTTGAATCGGGATCCAGTTCCTGGAGGTGCATGGTTCAGTTCCTCCCATTTTGTGACCACAACGTTGCAAGGCATGCAAGACAAGTGTTATTAATCCTATTTCACAGGTGAGGAGAATCAGAGAGGTGAATGACTTGTCCCAGGTCACATGTTTAGTAAGTGGTAGAGCAAGCAGTCGCGTCAAATGGCCCCAACCAGTGGGAGGAGCATGTACTGGAGTCCATCACAAGTCCCATGGGCACTAGCGGCAATGTACATGCAGGTGCACATTCTTGAATGTTAAGTCTACCTGATGGCCATTTATTTTTCTCCCCCCACCTTTATTCCTTTCTCTCCTTCTCTCTCTTTCTTTCTTCCTATGTCTTTCCGCCTTTCTATCTTTCTTAATTTTTCTCTCTCCCTCCTTACTTTCATCCCCATCTCTTTCTGCATGTCCCCCTCCCCACCTCTCTTCCCATGTCCAGGCCTGAGAGTGTAAAGAGCACCAGGATTGTTACCTGCTTTGGGATCCTGCCCACATCTCAGTACATCCCCCTTTTATTCATATCTCCTCAAAAGTTCAATGTGGGTGTGCCTCTTGTCTCCTCCTGGAGCACTGACTGACTTAATGCTTAAAGAGAACCTCACGTGGGAAGAGATCCAAATGGCCTCTAAAACAGCTCTGAAAAGATGCTCAACAGCATTATTAATCACCGAAATGCCAACTGCAACCTAAGGGATATCATTTCACACCCACCAGATTGGCAAAAATTAAACACTTGATGGCAACAAGTTTTGGCAAGAATATAGAATAGCGAGAAGCCTCATAAACTAATAGTGGGAGTGTTATTTGATACAAAATCACTTCAGAAAATAATTTGACATTTTTCAGGAAAGTGAAAATATGCATAACTTATGATCCAGCTATTCTGCTTGCAGGCATAGACAAGAATGTGCTTCCAGGCAAGGCTGATAATGGAAAAAACCTGGAAACAATGCAGATGTCCGTGGACCGAGAAGGGATAAATGCGTCATGGTAGGCTCATGAGATGAAATATCATCCAGCAGTGAAAAGTAAATAAATAGACTAAAGCTGCACACATCAGCATGGTTTGAGTTCAAGACACAAGATTGAACAAGAAAAGCAATTTGCAGAGTATCTTCAACGTGATTCATTCACATAAAGTTCAAAGGCGTGCAGAACAAAATGAGATCCTGTTTAAAGGATACATACATATGTGGAAAATCTGTAAAGACAAGTAAGGGAGTGACAGACAGCAAATTCAAGAGAGTGCTTATTTCTGGTGTATGAAGAATTGTGGGGATGCACACCAGGACTCAAAGGGAATTTGTCACATCTCTTGTAAACTGGGAAATATGACAGTTTTTTTTTTTTACTTCTCAAACTTTACATGAGTTTTAAATATTCTTTTCCATGTATACAAATTTTAACAAAAAATAATAAAGATTAGGAGGCAGATATTTGGATCAGCAATTAAGATGCCACTTGGGACTCCTACACCCCACATGGAAGAACCTGGTTTGAATCCCAACTCTTTTGCTTCTGATCCAGCTTCCTGCCAATGCACATCCTGGGAAGTGGCAGGATATGGTTCCAGTAGCTCTTGGCTTTGGCTTGACCCATCCCAAGCTGCCCTAGGGAATTTGGGAAATGAACCAGTGGATGGAAGATCTCTCTATGTCTGTTTTTTTCTTTCTCTCTGCCTTCTGAAAATAAATAAATAAAATTTTAAATATATATATATATATACACACACACACTAATGTGTTCTAAAAGCCCACAAAATAAGAACTTATGCATTAAAGTTATTAGATTATAGAAAATGGTGACACTGTAATAGTTTTACACTGCTGCATAACAAGCAACCACAACATTAATCATCCCTCATTTTCTAAGTGACAGAATATGTATGTGTCTTAGCTGGGTCCTCTCTCCCAACGTTGTAACATCTGCCATTGTCTGTCATTACTTATATGTTACTTTCTAATTGTGTGCATCTCCCCAGGCCACAGATGAAAGGCCCCATGAGGACAGGGATTGTGAGAAGAACAGTTTGCTCATTAAATACCCCTCCCAGAAGGCAGTAGAAGATGGCCCAAGTCCTTGGGCCCCTGCACCCACGTGGGAGACCCAGAAGAAGCTCCTGGCTGCTGACTTTGGATCAGCTCAGCTCTGGCCGTCTGGCCATTTGGGGAATGAAGCAGCAGATGGAAGACACTTAGCTCTCTCTCTAACTCTAACTCTAACTCTCTGACTCTCTAACTAACTCTCTAACTCTGTATTTCAAACAAATAAAAATAAATAATAATAATAAATAAAAATAAATCGTTTTAATTGAAAATGAATCGCCGCGGCTCACTAGGCTAATCCTCCGCCTTGCAGCGCCGGCACACCGGGTTCTAGTCCCGGTCAGGGCGCCGGATTCTGTCCCGGTTGCCCCTCTTCCAGGCCAGCTCTCTGCTGTGGCCAGGGAGTGCAGTGGAGGATGGCCCAAGCACTTCGTCCCTGCACCCCATGGGAGACCAGGATAAGTACCTGGCTCCTGCCATTGGATCAGCGCAATGTGCCAGCCACAGCGCGCCAGCCGCGGCGGCCATTGGAGGGTGAACCAACAGCAAAGGAAGACCTTTCTCTCTGTCTCTCTCTCTCACTGTCCACTCTGCCTGTCCAAAAAAAAAAAAAAAGAAAGAAAGAAAGAAAAAGAAAATGAATCTTGGTGTGAATGGAATGGAAGGGGGGTGGGAGATGGGAGGGTTGCAGGTGGGAGGGAAGTTATGGGGGGAAAAAGCCATTGTAATCCATAAACTGTACTTTGGAAATTTAGATTTACTAAATAAAAGTTTAAAAAAATAAATCTTTAAAATAAAATGCTCCCCAGCCTTCCTGTTGGCAAGGCTAGGGCCACACCAGTAGCTCTGGACAGTGGAGTACCAGCACAAGAAACTGGCGACATTTCTGTGCTAAACAGTAAAGAGCCAAGGTGTCTCCTTGCTCCCAATCTTCCCCTGTCTCCATGACTGTTTGGATGCTACCTTTTGCAGGTTGTTCAAGGAAGTCTTCTAAACTGCTTCAGGCTTCCATGGGCAGGAAGTAAACGTTTCTTGTGTCACTTCTCTGAGATTAAGAGCTCTGTTCCGTCTCGCGGTATACCATGACCTAGCCCAGCTTTCCACCCTCTTCTTTGTTATTGTACATTTGCTATTTAGAAGAGTGTCTAGGGCATTATAAACACTTGTTGGTGCTTGTTGAGAGAATGGAAACTTGGGAAGAATGGTGGAAGGGTATGCAAGAGTGAAAGGGGGAGGAGGGAGACCAGGAGAGAGACAGGGAGAAAAGGAAGGAAGTGGGAGAAAAAGAAGGAAAAAGAAATAAGAAAAGGGAAGGAAAGGAGACAGGGAATAAAGAGGAGAGAAGGAAAGGAGAGAAAGAAATGACCAATGAGTAACTTTATTATCCAAGGAGACGCCCTGTTTATACAGTGGTTCAAGTCCATACATCCTGTGATGGACCCCAGGGCAGGTTCCTCCCATTGCTCGGAGCCATTGGCCCTGCTTGCTGTCCCTCTTATTAAACATGTGATTCTGGATAAGTTCTGCACCTCTCTGATTCTCTGCTCACAATCAATGCGCACAAATTTTCCAAATGCTTTTCTAACTGCAAATTAATATACAAATAGGAAGGATTATTGCAGTTCAGCTTTCACTGGCTTTGGGCTAAAACTATTAAACAGGAAAATTACATAACAACTCTAGTGAGTGAATAGATACAAGAATGAGAAAATAGTGGAGCAGCAGTATTGATTCGTAATAGGTATATTCCTATTTAGAAACACATTTATGATCTAATCACAACTAATGCAAGACTGTGTCTTATGAGTTTATTGATAATAAAATTATAGGTTTTCATTGTCTAAAAATGACTATTCTACGGAAGAAAGAATATTCTATTTAATAACTGCTTATATTATTTTCCAAAGGCCCTGGGTTGGAATTTTTAGGGGAAAGTGGTAGAGATTATAGCAATAGAGTGTAAGAACATTGGCCTAGATCAAGTCCTTGGCAGATCTGGTCTTGGAAACCCAGAAGGCTGGCACAGTTCCTAGTCATAACATCTGATTCTCCTAATTTTATTAGGGAAATTAGAAGCTGGAGAAACCCAGGGACACATTCTCTAAATATCAGAAAATGCTTTTCCATTTGAAAAAAATATTAGGAGTTGTGCCAACAAACGTGTGTAAAAAACACATTAGAAAAAGAATATCATTCCTTCTTTAAAGTAGCTTCAGTTGTACTCCTGAAGTGAGTTGATCAACTCACAAATTCTCTTTGCTTCTATTCTATGTCCAGCTTGGTCTGCAAGCATAATAATAGAAGGGTTGAAATCTTCCAGAATTACGAAGGACACATTTAAAATTTTCAGGTTATGAGCATTAAAATAAGTAACCAAAACTTCATTATATATTAGGTCCACATATTTAAAAATCTTGTTTCATATGTATTTATTCAGTACCCACTGGTGAATAAATTAGACACAAATCACATAAATCAACAGAAATCATGAGTTTATGCACACTCTGTAGGCTTCATTGTTCAAGCAGTGGAATAACTGATCCTCCACAACCTCTCTCAGCCACGAGGCATGGGCAGATGCTCCTCTTGAGATGAGGCAGGCTTGCTTTTCACACCAGTGTCACACACAAACTTATTTTTCATCTCTGTGTCAGTTGACCTTAGTTATTCATTTTATAACCATCTCAACCAGGTCCCTGCCCAAGAACAGGAGAACTAAAGTTTTCAATGAAATGCCCTCTTCTTATGTACCTTAATTACTACATTTAGTTAAGAATTAGGGAGAGGTTCTATAGCCTATTATGCATATATTTGGTGTCCAGGCTTATAATTCATTTTTTTTATCTTAAATTTCAACTGTCCTGACTCTATATATATATTTAGAAGTTTTGACTTCCTATATATTTATTTATTATTTTGACTTCTAAATATATAGGTAATTAAGTCTTCTAATTTCTGGATGGAAGTAATAAGGGCCGTAATTTGAAAAAAAAAAAAAAATGTGGAATAGACTTCATCACCCAACTACTACATTTAATTTTCTTGAAAATAAAGGACAGTCTAAATTCATTATCTAAACTCAACTAGAATTAAGTCACACAGGGAGGAAGAACACAGACATTGATGCTTTGATGGAGCTTCCTCTGCCCCTTACTAGTCTAGTATTAGGCCTACTCTCAGGGGCTCCAATAACCTTGAGCTTGAGGTTTTTGCTTCTCTGTGGGGTGTCTACATTACCTATGTGTCTCCTATAATAACTCTTCACCCTTCCACAATCAAAGGTCACATGCTCTTTTGTGGCTGCCCACCAAAGTCCAATTTTCTGCCTGTGAAATGATGCCAAGTTTCTCTCAGTTCATTTGCAGGCTTTAAGAAGATAAAAAGGTCAAAGATGAGTTCATTAAGGCTGTTGCACTCCAGATGAATTCTCAACTTTTCTGGGGTTCCCTTTGATAACTGAGATATTCAATGCCCCATAAGTAAGTGGCCTCCCAGAATCCTATTACTGCATTTTTACAACATCAAAGTTTTTAGATGCAAGTATAATTTCTATCAAGGGAGAATAAGCCATCAAGTTTCTTGGAAAGTTTACTGAGTTCTAGTTATGATAGCAATAATTTTCAAATACAGTAGCCCTTATTAACATGTTGTTATATTTACAGAGCTACCTTAGTAGTAATAAAAATATTTTTTAAACTTTAGATAAACGAGTCTAGTTTTTGAGCTGAGACAACTCGTGCAATCCCATGACTGTTTAGTTGGTTGTGTTCTACAATTTTATCACTTACTCATCAGTTTCATTGTTCCACAGAGTGAACAACTGAGTCAGCAGGCTTTAACGGATCTGGCTGGAGGTGCAAAGGATGATGGAAAGAAGTAAGCCCTTTGCAACTCAATGCAAACTCTGACTCTTCTCCAATAGTTTAAGGAAGTTCTTTCAGATCTGAACTGGCAGGAATTGTAGGAAACATAGAGGCCTACAGTTTCCAAAATAACAAAAGCTCATTCTACACCACACAAGATTAAGATTGTCTTTTCCAATTATCTGGACAATTTAGGCAGAACAGATTATCAAACCAGATTGTGGAGCTTCAGAGTGGAATGAGATGTGGCTGTCCACATGTCTTAAGTTAATCAAAACGCTTGCTGGACTCCATTTGATTGAGTGCTCTGTATATACATCATCCAAGAACAATTATAAAGAGCAATATAATTAATGCAGCAGCAAATCCTTAGCAATCCTGACCCTCATGTTCATCATCTCAAAACTGGATTGATGCCTACCTTGCAGGGTTATTAACAGAAGCTTTTTGAATATTTTGGCTTCCAATAAGCATTCAACAAATATTTGCCAAAGAAATGGTCCCACTTAGAGCTATCTCAAAGTCCACTGTTGAATCTACCAATGAAAACTTAAGTATTGACCCAGGGAGCCCAATAAATCTAATTCATTCAAATTAGATAATCCATTAAATTGGCTGGAAATCTTTTGGATACCCTGTCTTGGCTTATAAATCTTGAGGTTCCTGAGAAGAGGAATTAAGTATAATGAGCCCTTTAATCAGTTAAAGAAGACCTCAAATTGAGACCAAACTCTCCCAGGCAATCAGGTCCACAAGTCTGACCCACTAAATAGAACGTTCTCCTGGTGAGCGACTTGGTTACACACAGCACAATTCAAGGTGAAATGCAGATCATGTGCACAACTGAAAATCTTGTGATTTTATTGTATCACACAGAGAACCTGCCATCAATACATTCCATTCCTTCTAGAGTTGATACCATGGCTGCCTTCCTCAGATTGTACTAGAAATACTTAAAAGTATATTTCCTTGATGCATACCCTTGAAATTCCAATTTTTTTGATACCAAATTTATGGCTTGTACCTTAAATAAGGAAAGAAAATGCCTTTGTACTTCAGGTCTGTCCTCCTTCCCTGGACTAACAAGTAGACTATGCCTGGCAAGGAACCTCAGCCTGTTCTGGTCAATTATTTACTATGAAGCATTTACATCACATGTCAGCGAAAGGTTTATGCTGTCCACATAAATCTCTATCCTATTTTGTGTCCCATATAATAAAATATTAGGCCAATTATTTTACACTTTATGAAGTTGTCCCTTTCCCATATTTCCTTACAACTTATAAATGGAATGGGAAGGTCCTTTAATTCAAGGTTAAATTTGTTGGTATAATTTAAAGAGCAATTGGTAGTGATACAGCAAATGTACAGCACATGGGGCAATCACATCCTAGTCCTTCCGCTTGCACCACTCAGCTTGTCTTTGGTCTTACAGCATTTTCACAAGCCCTGTACTTTCATTTGTTTTGTAAACAGGGGAGAAAGATTTAGTGACTGTCTTAGCCCATTTTTGGTCACAGAATCAGAGTCCTTGATACTGGGGGAATTTGGCTCATGATTCTGGAGGCTGGGAAACCAGGAGCATGGTGCTGCTATCTGCTCAGCCTCTGGAAAGCACGGACCTCAAGGCAGCAAGACGAGTGGGCATGTGCGGAAAAGGCAAAGCCCAAGCGACACACTTGCCTTTTAACAACCCACCCTCACAAGAACAAACCCACCCTGCAAGAAAGGCAATCATTCCTCTTGGTGAACTGATTGTATGCCCAAAGTCCCACCACCTTTGCACCCTGTTAGAGTGGGAGTCACATTTCAGCATACAGTGGGTGGGGACAACCCACATCCACACCACGGCAGTGACCTGGACACCTGAGAGGCCACATGAAGAGGACAACATGCCCAGCACTGAGAACCACGCGGACTCTTGGTGACAGCATCCGTGGCAGCGATCACTGAATAGCATCACAGGGCCACAAACAGCTCTTCCCTAACTCTTGCCTTCACACAGCATCTGGAGACAAGAGCACTCGCAGGATAATAGACTAATGAGTGTCGACGTCAACAGCAATAAAATAAGATCAGAACCCCATGCTCCCAACAGTGTGGTCTTAGCACAATTGGGCTATATTTTATTCTCCAGAATTCCAAGTTTTGTTTTAAATTCTGCACATCACAGCCATACTAAATATCCCCCTAGACAAGACACAGAGCTGCTGAGTAAGACCCCTGCAAATCAGCAATGCTTTTTCATAAGACCAACATCCATAATTTATATCTGCATACAATTAGCCTGTTTACATTTATACATTTTCTGCTTCCTTTTATGTGAAATATTCCAGGATACTTGGTAATGCATTCAGAATACCCTTTTTAAAATAAAGACTCCAGGACCCAACAGTTTATAAAATCCGATAGCTAATAAATACTTTATATGAATAAAAAAGTGTTTTCTTAATCAGAAACAGTGTATTTGTATTTGAGCTAGCCTTTTCTGCCTCCTGGGCCAATGGCCCTGCATTATATGAATCTTTATTTTTTAAATATATTCAGAAAAAAAATGCTACTGCACTTCTGGGTGGTTCTCCTTGTACACAAATACCACATTCTTTCTATTACCCATCATTGGTCAGTATGGAGTTATTTTTTATGACCACGCTTACTTACGTTGGCCAAGTTCACCTCTTGACCACATAGAATGAAGAGAGAAAAATTGCAGTCAGTCATTCAGAAATTTAGCTTCCTTGGTATCAAGATTCTGAACTTCCTCCACATATTTAGCCCATACATAGGGAAATCCAGGGAATTGAGCTTAGCAATGTCAAATATTACCTAGGCCCCATGATCCCAGAAAACAGTTAAGGTTTATGGAATCTTGAACCCTTTTGTCCTCTGGAAAGTGGCTCACTGCAAAGAACCAGCCTTCCACACTGGTCATGGGTGAGTCTTACAGATGCCTGCCCACTTGTTTACCTAAGACAAAGCCAGACACAAAATCTCCAAATCCCTTTTCTATACCCATGAACGTGTAACTGAGCTGCTGGCCTCCACTGATCAATCAGGACCACGTTTGGTCAAGTTTCCTGCATTCCTCCAAGTCCTTGAACCTTGGCCTACGTTCAGCCTGAGCCAACAGGATGAAAAGTCTTGGGACCAAGTCTTGGTGCTGCTTTCCTGATAGAGCCACTGGGTCTGTCCATGCCTTGCTCAGACCTCAGCTGTAGTGCTCTGCTCTCTTCACCCATAGATAAACCCCTGCTGCTCCTGGAGTCCCCGTGTGGAGCAGAAGGCAAACTGGAACCCTCCACCTTGTACATGGAAGATTAAATTAGCCCCGCCATCTGGAGTTAGGTGCAGCATTACGTGCATCCTAGAGCCACTCAGGACAAATCTTGGATTTCTCCTTGGTGCCTATGAGCTCCCTCCTACAAACTGTGATCTTTCCCTAGAACAGTCCAAATAGATGCTCCATGATGGATGTCTTATCCTGAGATCAGCCTTTATCTTGAAGATCCTGGCTGGGGCCTTCTCAGTCCAGAAACCATGTCAACATTACCTGCTTCATTTTAAGCCTGCCTGCATTCCTGCTGCAGCCACTGGTTTCTAGTGATTCAAATCAAGCCTGTGTTTTCCAGGTATCTTCAGACAAATCCATGGGCTTCTGCTGAACTTGGGTAAGTGTCTCCTAATCTTTGTCCCTTTCTGGTTTTGGAATCCTCAGCGATAGCATGATTTAAGAATTTCCAAAATAATTCATAGACTACACACTGGCAAAATTGTCTTTTGTCAGGCTTGTTCAGATGCTAAAAGCTTGTAACATTTCCAATCATTTCACATCTAAATAGCAACTCAAATCTCTTTGAAGAGCTATTTCACAAAGTCCTTAAGTTATTGCAGCTATTGCCAAAACCAAGAAGAGAGAAAGGGTCTCTCAAAAGAATCAGTGATAAACTACAAAGTGAGATATGAGAACTTGCTGCCATGAAAATATGCATGTATTCAATATGGAAAATAAAGAAGTAACAGAAAATATTAATTAGCAATATCTTCTAGTATCTTAACTAATTCATTTTTCAGCCATTCATTTACCTATTCATTAAACTATTTAACACTAAGGTCTCTATAGGTGCCAGGTACTGTGCCACTGTTTGGAACTCAACCATGAACAGGCAGACCAAACATCTGCCCTCATAAAGTCTGAACGAAGGAAATTTTAAAGTGGGTTTTGAACATGAACCAACAATTTAGTAGGTGCATAAATTATAGAGTGAGTTGTACCTGTCCATGCGATGAACTATAGTTGCTAACATAATGGGCTAGAAAATGCAATTAGTCAGCAGGCTTCCAGCTTGAGCTCTTGAGATATTTTTGTCCTTGTCACTAAAATCTATGCATCTATGAGTTTTCTTTCTGAATCTAAAATCTGGAGCTCTCCTCTGTCTAATTTCAGGAAAGGAGAATCAATGCCAACACTCAATATTAGAAAAAGAAATGAACGGGCATGCATGACATGCCAGTGAAGGAACATAAATGTTTTTCTTTGACACAGTGTCAGTGTCAGTGTAGAATACACATCAGTAGGAAGGTATTTTAAATTCCTTGACATGTATTGGAGAGTTCTCCTTCTAGATGTTGGAAAACTCATTTTGAGGATGTCAATGAAATATAAAATTCTACATACATAAATACAGTTACCATTGATTACAATTTCCATTGGGAAGAATGAATTCAAAAGATATGGATTCATTTTTTTTTTGGAACAAAAAAATGAGCAAATAAAAAAATTAAAAAGAGCCTGTTACACCACCCAGGAGTTGGTTTTGTTGTCTGTTGTTTGTTTGTATTCACCCTGCCTGTTTTAGTAAGATGCGAGGCAGCTGCCTCTCATTTCCATAGCCTCAAACATACACATACTTTATTCATTTTGTGATCAGTAATTAAAATTATTATATTCCAGACCAAAGCATATGATGGCATAGCCATTTTTAGTCCTGCTCTTTGAATTCATCAGAACTGAGATTGAGTATGTGTGTGTCTGATTCTTCATTCATGGGCACAGCAACTTCACAAGGAAACCCACTCTGCAAGCAGAAATCTGCAGAGATCAAGAGATTTGAAAATCCCAAAATAGAGTGAAGAGGCAGGTTTATAAGATAAAATCAGAAGTATGATTTACTTGAAACTGTCAAATATTGCTCCAAACCTAAACTGACCCAAATATACCAAATGTGAGGATAGCATAAATACAAATCTTGATAATGTGAGAATATTAAGAGCTCCCAAGTCCCCATGGAGAAGATTTCATAGAACTTTGGAGTAAAGGGCAGTGTTGGACATTAAATCCAGTAATTTTTGTCTTCGTGCTTATTAATTTAATGAACTTTTTAGACCATCCACACTGGAAATAATAGGATTTTGGAATACTATTTTAGGAGACCCTTCAAACTCTTTCACATATCACAGATTCAGAGAAAAAGACCATGAGTCATTTAACAGACAATGAAACTGATATGCACAGCAGAAAACTTCTGTAACCATTATCACCTGAATCTAATTCTGAAACTTGAAGATACTTCTGAAATTGATCTAATTTCTGCCATTAGAAAGGAATATAGTTCCACTTCTCTCAGCAGAAGAACCAAAATTTCAATTACAAAGCAGAAAATGTCACTAGACACATAGATGATGGAATGGATAGACACAGAATTGATAGATTACAGAAAGCTAATAATGATGATAGACAAAGGATGTAACAGATAGATACATAATAGATAGATAATGGATGATAGATCCCTAAAGGTGGATAGATAGAAAACTAAAGGATGATAGAGATAGGAGATAGAGATGGCAACTGATCATAATGATAGGACTAAGAACCAAAGGGATCACATAAACAAGAATAGTGTCTGCAAATACTAGCTGATAGAATCAAAAAGGGAGAGAATGATCCAACATGGGAAGTGAGATACACAGCAGACCCATAGAATGGCAAATGTCCTAAACAGCACTCTGGCCTCAGAATCAGCCCTTAAGGCATGTGGATCCGGCTGAAAAGCCCATGAGAGTATTTCAGGCATGGAAAGCCAAGACACTCTGGAAAAAAAAAAAGAAAAAAAAAAACCTAAATGAAAGATCTCCGCGAGTGAGATCCCAGTGGAAAGAACGGGTCATCAAAGAAGGAGGTACCTTTCTCTGAAGGGAGGAAAGAACTTCCACTTTGACCATGGCCTTGTCTAAAAATTATCAGAGTCAGTGAACTCAGGGGGCTTCCATAGCCTTGGCAGCTCATGACAAGAGCCTAGGGTGATTACTGATGCCATAAACAAGAGTGTCAATTTGTTAAGTCAACAACAGGAGTCACTGTGCACTTACTCCTCATGTAGGATCTTTGGCCTTAGTGTGCTGTACATTGAGATTTAATGCTATAACTAGTACTCAAACAGTATTTTTCACTTTATGTTTCTGTGTGGGAGCAAACTGTTGAAATCTTTACTTAATGTATGCTGAACTGATCTTCTGTATATAAAGAGAAACGAAAATGAATCTTGATGTGAATGGAAGGGGTGAGGGAGTGGGAAAGGGGAAGGTTGCGGGTGGGAGGGACTTTATGGGGGGAAGCCAATGTAATCCATATTCTGTACTTTGGAAATTTATATTCATTAAATAAAAGTTTAAAAAAATAAAAAATAAATAAAAATATGAATTTGAAAAAAAAGAGATAGGAGATAGCTAGGTACACGATAGATGTTAATGAAAGATTGATGGACAGCTGATAGATAATAGAAAGGTATTTATTTATTATTTGTTCTCTGGAGTCAGAGAAGTCCACTATCAAGGGGCTGACAGGCTGCCAGGACCTCCTTGCTGCATCATGATGGAGAGGTCACAAGGGAGTAGATCCAGCTTCAAGTCCTTTCCTAATTGCCATTGACCCTTAATGAGGATGACCTTATGACCTAAGCATCACCCATTAGGCCCCACCTCCCAACACTGCTGCATTGGGGATTAAGTTCCTACACACACATGTTTGGGAAGAACATTCTAACCCTAGTGCCTCCCTGGGATGCCATGAAAGTGATGTTATGATGCATCCTATTAGCTCTAAGTATTGCTGACCCCTTGGCTCAGTTCTTGCTTTTGCCCTTGAAAATTGGGATCAATAGCATCTGGAAGGCAGACTACTGCCACGTGCACCCGAGTAGCTATGGCCAAGGAAGCAAAGCAGGGTTCTGCTCTAAGAACTTGGAGTTTCCCTCCCCCAGAGCAGTGGTGTTGGAGTCCAACCAGTCATTCTAACAAAGTCAAGGAGCCCTAGACACCTGTTCAGGAGAAGACACTGACTCAGTGCTCCTGGACAATTCACACCCTCCCCCTTATCCCATCTTCAAGGAAAAGATCAAGGAACAGCAGGAAACAGGAATTTACAATGAGCTTCTCCTCATGAAAGGAATGTGGAAGGGGTAGGGGGTTCTCAAAGAAGATATCTCCTCCATATTCTCATCCTATTATCTGGACCTTGACCAAAATATTGGCTCATTTTGTACAATAAAAGATAATTTATTGTGGACACAAATGCTGGGATGACCAAGGACAAGAGTGGTTTTCAACCTAGTGTGCATCACATTTCAGGCATAATCATAGTTGATTTGCCTTGATCTCTCAAAGTTGTGAATCTTGCTATTTTTTAAAAGAACTATTTATTTTCATTTTATTTGAAACAGAGAAGGGGGGAGAGAAAGAGAGAGAGAGATCTACTATCCACTAGTTCATTCTCCAAATGGGCACAACAATCAGGACTGGGTTAGACTGAAGCCAGGAAACTAGAACTCAATCCAGGTCTTCCACGTGGGTGCAGGGACACAAGTAGTTGATCTACCACCTGGTGCCTTCCAAAGCATGCATTAGCAAGAAACTGGATCAGAAATGGAGAAGCTGGGACTCAAACCACATACTCCAATATGTGATGCGGGTGTCCCAGGTGTTGACAAGACATTCCATTGAATACCCACCCCGCTTACTCATTTTGATAAGCGCTGCTTCTAACTTCTTTTTATTATAGACCGTATTTTAATGACTGCATTTTGAAGGCAAACAGCCTTTTGTGAGTAGATAAGATTATATGAGCCTGCTAGTGCTTGTCTATAAATCAACAATCACTGTGCCTGGAGCAACCACTGTTCTTTCTCAATACTGCACCATTTCTGCCACATGAGGTTCAAGCCATGAATGTGACCAATATCATTTAGAAAAAACAGATCTTGATACATTGGACATTTCAAGATATTTAATAATGAACCAGTAGGTATTTTGACATTTGATTTGAAAATAGTAAATGTTTAACATTATAGCCACAATCTTATTCATGTGTATGCAACTTACAGGTTCAGGATAGCATATCTGTCTGAAAACACTATACATTTAATAAGTGTTGATTAGGCTTATTTGAAGAAATATGAAGAGAACTCAATATGATATATTTTACTAAAATGCCACTTTGAGGAGATGCTTGGCACAGCAGTTCAAATGCTGCTTGGGATGCCCACATCCATATGTGGATGTAGCTTTGAGTTCTGTCTCTGCTCTCCACCCTGGCTGGCTTCCTGCTAACACACACCCTTGGAGGCAGTAGGTAACGACTCAAGCAGTTGTGTCTGTGCCACCCATTGGGGAAACCTGTACTGAGTTCCAGATTCCGGGCTTCAGCCTGCCCCAGCCAGGGACATTATGAGCATTTGGGAGATGATCAAGCAAATGGGAGATCTCTCTGTGTCCCTCTCTCTTCCTCTTTCTCTGTCTCTGGCTTTAAAATAAATAAATATATATATATATATTATTTTGATATTGTAAAAGTGGCTGTCACATAACATGTTCTTGTAACATATTTTCTACTTTTAATTCATGATTTATAAAGTAATACATGCTCAGTTTATAAAAGAAGGAAAGCAATGTTAAAGGATAACTTTCTGTTTCCTTTTTTACATATTTGAGAGGCAGAGACAGACAGAATTCTCATCTGCTGGTTCACTCTCTACATGCCCTAATGCCTGGGACTGGGTCTGGAGCCAGAAACTCAAGCTGGGTTTCTGACATGGGTGGCAGGAAAACAATTTCTTGAGCCGACACTCCTCCTCCCAGGGTCTGCACTGGCAGGAAGCTGCAGTCAGGAGTTGGAACTGGGTATCAAGCCCGGATACTCTGAGGTGGGATACCAGCATGGTAAGCACTCTCAAGAGTAAATTTCGACAACAACAAAATTGGGACGCTCATAGAGATATATAATGAACATTTGTCAAGTATCTTATTTAGCCTATCAATTAAATGAAGAAATCCAAAGTGATATTATGAGAAGTCAAAGAAGTAAAATATATATGCAGTAAAGGAATGTTGAAATGAATTTACATATGTGTCGCTCCCCCTCTTCGTGGAGGAACGACACAGGACCCTGCGCTGTTCTTTTGTCTGCTCGGCCCTCCCCGGGTTTGCTGCTGGTTTTTCCCGGGTTGGCTACTATCCCTTCCACCTCCGTGGAAGGGCGGTTCCCCCTGGCCACATTCCCCACTTCCGCAGGGGAGCGGCACACCGCCGGCCGGCTCTCTCGGGGGCTGCACAGGTGTTCCCTTAGATGTTCCCCTTAGATGTTCCTCTTAGATGTTCCTGGTGCATGCCGTCTCTCTCCTCCTTTATAGTCCTGTTCCGCCAATCCTAACTCGGCTGCCCACACGCCGAGTACGCTGCTCTCCACCAATCAGGAGCAAGTCCTACAGTTTATTGGCTGAACTGGAGGCAGCTGGGTAGAAGCTGTTTTCTCCTCTCCCAGCGCCATATTGTGGGAGAGCAGATGCATAGAATAAGTCTTAATTCCAGTAACAGTCTAGTCCGAGCTGCTCCCCACACATATGGTCATAAAAATACTTCTGTCCACTGAGTCCTCTCCCGTGCTGAAATTGAACATCTCCTTAACAGAATTAATTTGCACATCTAAAGACAAAAATTTTTTGCATTGTTTTCAGTTATCTACAATTTACAGAGTTGTAAAATAACTTGAAGGCAATAAAAAGTTAAAATCATATAACTCAGAAAAATATGTAAGAAAAAACATAAAAAAGATATTTTCTAAATAATGTATAGTTTTCTACTGGAGATACTGATAAACCTTTTTTCCATATTCCAAAATTCCTTACAACAAAGTACAGTAGAAAGAAAGAATGAAAATAAGGGAAAGAGTGGAGGAAAGATGAGATAAAGAAAGAAAGAGAAGGAAGAGGAGGAAGGGAGGAAGGGGGGAGGGAGGGAGGGAGGGAGGGAGGGGAGGGAAGAGCAGGGGAGGGGAGGGGAGAGGAAGGGAGGGGAGGGGTAGGAAGAGAAGAGGAGGGGAGGGGAGAGGTAGGAAAGGAGGGGAGGGGAGGGGTAGGAAGAGGAGAGGAGGGGAGGGGAGGAGAGGGGAGGGGAGGGGGAGGGGAGGAGAGGGGAGAGGAGGAGAGGGGAGGGGAAGGGAGGGGAGAGGAGGGGAAAGGAGAGGGGAGAGGAGGAGAGGGGAGGGGAGGGGAGGGGAAAGGAGAGGGGAGAGGAGGAGAGGGGAGGGGAGGTGTAGGGAGCAACTGGGAGCAACTCAGACTAGACTAAGTTACTGGAATTAAGACTTATTCTATGCATCTGCTCTCCCACAATATGGCGCTGGGAGAGGAGGAAACAGCTTCTACACAGCTGCCTCCAGTTCAATCAATAAACTGTAGGACCTGCTCCTGATTGGAGGAGAGCAGCGTACTCGGCGTGTGGGTAGCAGAGTTGGGATTGGTGGAAGAGGACTATAAAGGAGGAGAGAGACAACATGCACCAGGAACACCTGAGGAACATCTGAGCAGCCCCCGAGAGAGCCGGCCGGAGGTGTGCCGCTCCCCCGCGGAAGTGGGGAAAGTGGCAGGGGGAACCGCCCTTCCACGGAGGTGGAAGGGATGGTAGCCAACCCGGGAAGAACCAGCAGCAAACCCGGGGAGGGCCGAGCAGACAAAAGAACAGCGCAGGGTCCTGTGTCGTTCCTCCATGAAGAGGGGGAGCGACAGGGAGGGGAAAGGAGAGGAGAGGAGGGGAAGGAAGGGAGGGGAGGGGAGCGGAGGGAAGGGAAGGGAAGGAAGAAATAAACAAATAAATAAAAGCTATCTAAAAACAACTACAGCAATTAAAATGTGACTAACATTTGGTGTGTATTTCCCCAGAAGTATATCCCAATAGAACCCTGTGGTATCACATACTGTGCATATGTTCCTTCTTTCATTTAAAAATTCCATATAAGAACAGTGAATACTGGACACTTTTGTACATGATTTTTGCATTATATACGTATAACACATTCACTTAGCTAATCTATTACAGAATTATTTTAAGTTTCTTATTGGAAATAACCACACAAGAATATCTCAGAACAAATATCTTTGTGTGCATCTCTAATCCTTCCCTTAGTAACTCCTAGAAGTGGAATTTCTGGATCTTAGGTGGGGTGTGTTCTGATATATTCTGACAGGTATTGCTAAAAGGCTCGCAGACGTGCTGTATCAGTTTTAAAACCCTGCCAGCAGTATAAAAGTGTACCCATTTTCCCACATTTCAACCAGCATGGTGCATTACCATTGTCCTGAAGCTTTGCCAATGTCATGAGATAAACCTGGCATTTGTTTGTTGTCTTAAATCTGTCTGTTTAAAGCTATCGAAGTTAATTATTTTTTGTATAAGCTAAAAGAAACATTTTACGAAACTTATTGGGGATATAGATGGAGGGGATAAAAGACAAAATTATTTCTTCTCTTTATTTCCTTATTTTGGAATAACCAAGGACCTTTGTCAACAAAAATGGACAGGATACAGGACCAACCTAAACGTATGACACTGGCATCTCATAAAAATTTGACTTCCAGAAGCTTTTAAGAAAAGAAAAGAAAAAAAAAAACACAAAAAGTGCAAGCAAATGTTTCCATGAAGAGTAAATTGTGGAACTGAGAAGTAGTGTTAGCCCTTCACTGGAGGGAAGTTCATTAATAATCAAGCTTCAGCATCTCTGATCTAGTGAGCTAAGAGGCATCTGTGTAGTGAATTACACATAAAGGGAACAGTCTGTAGGTTGTGCTTGCCTGGGCCTGCTCATGCGTACCGTATGATGTAGGCCTCAGTGTATCTGCAGCCTGTTCCCTTTATGGTTCACAGGTGGAATGGTAACCTTCCTATCCACTAATGCTTTGTGGACTTTACTTACATGTGCAAACTGGAATCCGGGGGCTGTTGTTTGTATATATAAAATAATGCCTTAAGTAATTTTTAGATTTTGTCTCTGACACCCTGCAAAGTTTCCAGCAAGACGAAGGAGCATGATGTGAAAAGATACTATTTTATTGCACAAAACTCAAGATAATCTGTAGAACATATCCAAATAGAACATTGGCTCGGGTGTGAGAAAACTGACTTTATCTCCTAGACTAATCCTGTCTCCTCTATTTCTCTTCCATTTGGCTGAACCAGGGTTCCTGATGAGGGAGCACAGATCTGAAAGCCTTGAGCAAGTAGCAGGAGAAGAAATTATGGAGCTGGGTATGCACAAGAGAAACCTGATAAGCTTAGGACTCATCTTGCCACCCAGAATTCACTCAGGTGGGTATGGTGCCAGTGCCCCTGTGAGACCCATTCAACTTCTCAGGACCACCACTGTCTGCTCCATGAATGGAGTTCATGATCACCCGATAAAGACTGCTGTGGGATGAGCATTGGACCTAGCACGTAAGTCTCCAGTTAGGACTCCTGTATCCAGTACCAGGGTGCCAGGATCTCATGCCTGGCTCTGGCTCCTGACTCCAGGTCCCTGCTAACGCAGATGCTGGGAAGCAGCAGTGAATGGCTTGAGTAACTGGGTCCCTGCCACCCATGTGAGAGAACTGGATTCAGTTCCCACCTCTTGGTTTCAGTCTTCTGGCTGTTGTAGGCCTGGAGGGAGGGAAACAGCAGACAGGAGCTCTCTGTCTCTCTCTTTCTGTGTCTCTCTGCTTCTCAATAAGAGGAAAAAAAGCAAATAAAGACTGCTGTGATGATGGACAGACAAATCTGTAGTGGACTGATGTACTCACAGAAACTTGGTTTGGCACCTTTATTATCACTCAGACATGAAGCAATTTCTCATGTAGTTTTTCGAAGCCTCAGTAATTTCTCAATTGAAATAAATACAGGCTTAACCTTGTTCTTAATTTGAAAGCAAAATGGCTCGTATTTAAGAATTGATCAAAATACAGGTGCTTAACATGATATAAAACACAAATTGTATGTTTGTTTCAAAGAACCATGTTTATAGTTTTACACTGACCATGAATTCCTGAGAAAAAGAAAACAAATTATGTCAACAGGCTCTTAGTGAAAGGGGCTAAAATCTCTCACACCGTACTATTATCATTAATTTTATGTTAATAGGGTTTGTTAACTTAAGTTTCGACTATTACATATGCTTTGTGGATTTTTGAGTTGAGGGATTAGCTCTAGCCTATGGCCCCTAATTGGATATCGTCTAATTATTAATATTCATTTTTCCACAGAGATTTGTTTCACAGAATTAAAAGAGTTGATGAGTCGATGGTAGCTACAATTCCCCTCTGACTTCTAAGCATGAGGGAATATGTAATTCAAATATGACCCTTATAAACATCCTCAGTCTCATTATTATAAAAGAAAACTCGGCACTTTTAGTTCTTACTTTTCAAAATATGGAGTGAAATGGAATTACTGACTCCTTAAGTCCACAACTTTTTTTGGTAAATGTGTGTCTTTCTGTGTGTTCCACTATCTACCAATAAACCTGTATTAAAATTGGGTAGGACTAGAAGGAGTGATACTTTCCCTCCTTTGATGGGACAGTGCTGCTTTAGAAAAATTATCCTTTTACAACCAAAATATAAATGGCCTGCACTCAGCATTTGAAGAAAAAAATCCCTCCTTGGAAACAAACAAAATAAAAACAAAAACGCAGCTCTGTGGAAATCAACATCCTTTTTATTCTGGACTGGACTTTAAAAAGAAGAAAGAGAAAATTGGTAGTCTGGGCAGAAACCTTCCTAAATGAGGTGAAGAAAGTCAACCACGAGAAAATCAAAGCAGTCAAGATGGACAATGGACATGTATTAGTGAGCATTTTAGCTGGGAAGGCACATGCACATGTCTCCATGGGACTACATAGCTCGTGGTTCATGAAAAAGAGAGAGATGGCTCTGGTGATGGAAACACAAACTTGGGTTTTATGTCCACGTGGTTTAGGTAAGATCTGTTAATTTCCTAGATCAGCCACTTTAAAGGAAGAGGGAGCCCCTTTGTAATTCCTAGCCTTTAAGATAACAATATGGGCTGGCGCCACAGCTCACTAGGCTAATCCTCCGCCTTGCGGCGCCGGCACACCGGGTTCTAGTCCTGGTCGGGGCGCCGGATTCTGTCCCAGTTGCCCCTCTTCCAGGCCAGCTCTCTGCTGTGGCCAGGGAGTGCAGTGGAGGATGGCCCAAGTGCTTGGGCCCTGCACCCCATGGGAGACCAGGAGAAGTACCTGGCTCCTGCCATCGGATCAGCGCACGGTGCGCCGGCCGCGGTGGCCATTGGAGGGTGAACCAACAGCAAAGGAAGACCTTTCTCTCTGTCTCTCTCTCTCACTGTCCACTCTGCCTGTCAAAAAAGAAAAAAAAAAAAGATAATATGATGGGGGTTTGTAACCATTTTGTGACTGATTTTATAAGAACTTTTAAAAACGACTTCAAAAAGCTAGAAGTAACTTAATGATGGTGAGAAAAGTCAACATACATGCTGTTCATAAGGAAAATATTGAGGCTTTCTATTAACATACATGTTAAAATTAAATTTTTTCTAATTGTTTTTATTTCTGTGTATCTTCATTTCTCTGGTGGAAGCCTTACAAGTTCAAATATATGTACGTTAATTCCTCCAGTGCATATCAACAGTTACCTGTCATTTCTGAAGGAAAATGAGCAAGGGACCACAAATCCAGGATTCAGAGTCTGGGATAGCAACTGTCTTCTAACACACGAGACTGAAATTCCCCAAAGGAATTAGAGAGTTGTTAGAAGGCTTTCGAGGGCATCTCTGTCACCCGCCTGCAAACCCACCTCCAGATTTAAGTAGAGAGACTATACCGTGCCTCATGGGACCCGCCTGCACTTGTATGTGCATCTGTAACTCAGTTTTCCTAACTTCTTGTTCTGGAATCTGGGCGCTTTTGAAAGTGATGGAAGTCTAGGAAATGAACAGTCTCCCTAGTGAGGAACTTCTGCATTGACAATCTGCATACCAGTGCTACATGGGTGAACTGAAATCTTCTGCAGTCAGAGGAAACTCTCCCTCTTCTGCCCTTCTGGGGTGCTTGGTCCAGGATCACCTGCTGAAGCTGGGTCCCTGAGCCACACATACAGGACTATGGCTTGGTTCTTGCACGCTCCCCAGCCTGAGGGTGATCACGGACCACGAGAGAGCAGTGGATCTCCCAGACACCTGGGGAGGACATCTATAAACAGGTTTACATCCAAGGTTTGGACTCATGAAGTGTAGTTGCTGCAGGGCTCCAGGTGACCTGTCCATAGTAAGAACCAGCTGTTGTCAAAAGATTAGGACTAACGGATTATGAATGTTCTGTTTCTTTAAGACTTTATTTTTCTTGAGAGGTAGAGTTACAGAAAGAGAGAGAGAGGGAGAGAGAGAGGGAGAGGGAGAGGGAGAGAGGGAGAGAGAGAGAGAGAGAGAGAGAGAAAGTTCTTCCATCTGCTGGTTCACTCTCCAAATGGCTGGAG
This sequence comes from Oryctolagus cuniculus, assembly GCF_051225735.1. Taxonomy (NCBI): domain Eukaryota; kingdom Metazoa; phylum Chordata; class Mammalia; order Lagomorpha; family Leporidae; genus Oryctolagus; species Oryctolagus cuniculus. The sequence goes on from NC_142871.1 coordinate 12,008,255, forward strand.
CTGAGATGATACAAAGCCAGGAGCCAGGTGCTTCTCCTGGTCTCCCACATAGGTGCAGGGGCCCAAGCACTTGGGCCATCCTCTACTACTTTCCCAGGCCACAGCAGAGAGCCGGATTGGAAGAGGAGCAGCCAGGAAACAAACCAGTGCTCATATGAGACGCCAGTGCCACAGCACCAGCCCCTGAATGTTGAACCTGAAGTCACTGCTAACTGTGGCAAGTGAGGCTTCGTTAACCGCTTAATAGATTTTCTTTTATCTGACCCCACTGATGTTGCCACTGCGGCCTTTCATTACAGCTGTGTTTTCCATAAGTGTCACCTCAAGAATCACAAACCATGCTGTGGCACGATGCTATCTTTTCTTCATATTAAACATTTTTGGGAGTATTCATTTGGTAGAGGTGTTAATAGGTGGCTTGGGATGCCAGCATCCCATATGGGAGCGTCTGGGTTCAAGCCCTAGCTCTGCTTCCAATTCCAGGTTCCTGGTAAATTACACCCCTGGAGGCAGCAGGTTCAAGTACTTGGGTTCCTGCATCCCATAAGGGAGCACTTACATGAGTTTCAGGTTCCTGGTTCCAGCCTGTCCCAGAGCTGGACCACTGCAGGCATCTGAGAGAATCAGATGTCTCTCTCTCGCTTCTTGCATTTTTAAAAAAGCATATGAACCTAGTATTTGAAATATATTAAAATTCAATGATATTAAATGAAAATCAGTATATTATTATTTCTGATTATTTGTTTTGAAATTATCTATAGCACTATGGAACAATAAAATTATTAACTGGTTTATTTCTGGTTTACAGTCTAAAAATTGTAGATGGCACATCTTATTTAATTCTACAAAATAAAATGGCCTGTATAATATCTTTGACAATCTGTTGCCATAATATCCATAAACTAAATCTATTTGCAAGCATTTTATAATGAGTTAAATATTTCAAAAATTGGAGCATTATTTTAAATGTCTTTGCCCAGATAAAGAGATACCACATTTTTAGGGATGGTGACTCCCTTTTGGGTTGATTTGTGTAGAAGCTCACTCTTCACTTATCTACTCAACAGGTTGGCCTCCAGGGTTACCTTCTTATTCCAAAGAAAGCTTTGTTTCTAAGCTTCTTTATGATTAAATCCTGTAACGCATGATGGGATTATATGTGTGTTTACAATACTAAAGTGAAAATTTTTCTCCACAACTTAATCCATCCTCCTGCAGGTCTCTTCAGTTGCGCTCTTTTTCCCCAAGCAGAGAGCTGGCACTTCCACATGGCACGGTTAGAAGGCCCTGCACTTCTACCCACCACCTGCTTACTGCAAAGCCAAACAGCAAGGAAATCAGAGAATCGGAGGATTAATTGAGTTAACATAATCAGAAACACTGCCAGCTTGCAGAGAATGTCACAGGTCTTCAGCATTACAGTTATTTTCTAGTGAAAAAGGATGTGGAATTCCAGGTTGCATTTGCTCAGAAGGTTCAAGGGTGGAATGATTAAGATGAACTCGGTAGCTATAGTGTGTTCATTTAAATTCCATGGGGTCAACGCTGTGGCTTTGTGAGTAAAGCCGCCTCTTGCAGTGCTAACACCCTATGTGAGCGCTGGTTCAAGTCCTGGCTGCTCCACTTCCAATCCAACTCTTTGCTATGGCCTGGGAAAGCACTAGATGATGGCACTAGAAGTCCTTGGGCCCCTGCACCTGCGTGGGAGACTTTGAAGAGGCTCCTGGCGTCAGATCAGCACAGCTCTGGACAGTGAGGCCATCTGGGGAGTGAACCAGAGAATGGAAGACCTCTCTCTCACTGCCTCTTCCTCTCTGTGACTCTGCCTTTCAAATAAATAAATAAATCTTTAAAAAAAAAATTCCACGTCTTCCCTTCTGAACTGTGTGATCTTAGCGAAGTTACTCAACCTCTCTGTACTAGTTTCCCCTTGTGTAAAACAAAGATAACTACAATACCTACTTTAGAGGTGCTATGAAAATTAAATTGGTTGTTACAAAGACAAGTAATTGTCACAGTATTCCATTATTATTCTAGAGCCCATGCCATGTAATAAATATAAGTGTTGCTTGTTATCATTAGTAATACCAGCATTGCTATTATCCTTATGACTGGCTTTCAATAATCCTTCAGTTGTTACCCAAATGCTTATTTTGTAGGGGAAGTCTTGGCTAAAATCCTCCAAAGTCAGCTCTCCCGTACACCCCCTCTCCCGTTCATGGCTGTCATTTCACATTTCCGTTGATGGTGTTTTAATGAACTTCTCACTCACAGAGCTCCCTGTGAGCAAGAAGCTAGATCCGCTCTTGGTCCACCACTTTTTTCTAATTCCTACAGCCCGGCTTACTCAGTAAGTCTCTACTGAATGAGAGAATCGTGGCAAAGGTTTTGATTTCAATGATTGGCCTTGCTTACCTAACACAGATCTGGTAAGACAAGTGTGGGGATGCTAAATTTTGCACTGACTCCAATTCCAGCAGCTGCCCCGCCTCTCCCCTGCATCCCTCCTCCCTCCAGGAGGAGGCTACAGATTCTGGCTGCTCCAGGGCCCCTCATCCACTTCTCACTCCCATAGCTTTGTGACCTCTCCGGGTACCACGCTACTGCGCTACAGCTCTGTTTCAGGATCTCAGGGCAGCCATCAGGGGAAAACCAGCAGGTTATAAAATCCAACTTAATTAAAATTGTGAACCTTGTCAGGTTCAAACAACAGAACTAGGCAAAAAGACTAGCTAGGCTAGTCTTCCTCCATCCAGCAAAATAAACCGAGGTTAAATAATCAAGCTAAAAGGTATTTTCACAGAACCACAACAGAGAGGAAGGGAAGAAAATATTTATTGAAATACTGTTCAGGAGAGAAACAAGGGGAACAGGAGTCTCATTTTCATGAGCATCCAAAGTGCAGTAGGCATAAAATCATCCAGTTAAATCACAGAACACCAACACTTTAAATCATGCATACATACATACAAACAAGATGTTTAAAAAGTAAATGTAACCTTATTTCAAATTGTAAGTGCTTCCCTCCAGAATAAATTTAACAATTTAGTCCTTACAACCTTGGCGCAGTTTCCATAAAAGTATAAGCAATTTTAGTCTCAATTGTCAGATATTCAATATATAAACTACATTTTAAAATGTCTATATTTTAAACATTAAAGTGTTTCTTACTCTCACAAATCAAATAAATGTGAAATTATAGCTCAAAACAGACTATTTTGAGCCACTGGTCATACTTTTGTTGGTTTGGCCATAATTATCATTTCTATTCTACAAAGCTAAGTTTTTTTTTTTTTCAAATACCCAGAAAATTTGATACTATCTATGAGAAGCAATTGAGCATACAAACTAGCTTTTAACCAATTCTTCCAAGTTATTTTTAGGGAAGGTTTCTTAAATTTATTTTTTTTGCTCAAATTTTTATTCTTTTTTTGCTCCTGCGCATGATTTTTACATCTTCCATTGCTCTCTTCTAGCATCTTCCATTATTAATGGTCATAAACCAGCTTAACATACAGGAGACACAACAGGCTGTAAGAACTGAGGATGAATACCAGTTACAGGTGAAGTTCAAATCCATTACAACTCTTCCTCTTAACAATAATTAATTGAACTAGTTTAAACAGACTTTGACTTAGAAAAGGAAATGAATTTTGGAGGACGTATTAAAAACATAGATTATTGACTCAGCAGGCCATAATGACCCTTCATTATCTTCAGGGGTTATTGTATGAAAACACTTTTGGAGAGTTTTTAAATGAGTATTATTGACCCGAAAGACCACAATAGCTCCAAAGAGAGCATTAGTATCCATCTTCAAGCAAGTATTTATATTGTTTAAAACCATTATTGGCATTTGTGCATAAAATCTCTTTCAACTCCAATGCAGAAGCTATATGAGAAAGTGGTGCAGTTGTATCCACTTAGGAAAAAGTTACCCTCACTGGTCTTTATCTCCTCAAAGCAATGAAACTAAATATGGTAACAGATTTATTCCGCATTAGGTTATATTGAATGCTTCAGTTTCTTGATTTAAACCTTCTTTTATGTAATAAAATGCCAAATATCAGGTAAAGTAGGCTTTTTTGGTAACAAAATTAAATTGAAGTCTGTCTTAACTGGAGCGGATAGATCTGGCCTTTGCTGGGGCAGGTCTGCCTTCAGTTCTTAGAGCTAGAAATATAAGGTTGCTTTTCGCAGCAGCCCTAACCATTCCTATGCGGTTGATAACTGTTTTATGTTTTACCTGTTACATATCCATTCACCTAAAGTCACTGAGAAACTCAGAAACACAGACTTAATGCTTCCAGTGTAATGAGGAAATGGGGGCGGGGGGGGGGGGACGTTCTGCTTCAGGCATCTGACAAGTCTGGAAAACTGGTCACTTGAAAAAGAGGTTATTGAAGGGTATCTAATATCCACTGTCATTCAAAAGTATTCTGAGATAGGGTTCTACCACTTGCTCCCTAGACTGTAAGTCCCTCTAAGGCAAGCTTTGTGTCTTTATGCTTGGGTTCTTTGCAAGTATCACAAATGAAATCTGATTAAGTTAAGGAAACAGGGAAGCGATTGGAAGAATAAGAAGGGTGGACTAAAAAGAGGGCAGACAGAGAAGGTTGGAGTAGCCCGGAATCAACAAGTGTCAGAAGGCTGTAGAGGCAGGAAGCGCTCAGAGACCTGCCTGTGTTCTCCCCCCACCCCACCCCTACTCTCCACCAATGCTGGAATGAAGGGACGAGTTATAGCCTATTTTCCGTGGGGCTGTCACTCTTCGCAAGTTTCATCATTGCAGAGGAATGTGCTTGACTGACCAAGTTCAGGTCAAATATCTGCACTTTGGATGCTCCCGGGTGATGATAGCAAAGATTTGGAGAAAGGAGCCTCCATGGGGCCTTTTGGCTCCTTTATTAGGACAGAACTTTTATGGGTTACCATTGAGCCTAGGTTCCAAGCAGTGGAAGAAAACCAATGCCGCAGAAAATCAAGGACACTTACAAGAAGGAATGGATATTAGGTGGCCCAAAATGTCCATACATAGTAGACACTCAGTATTTCTTGAATGAGTGAATGAAAAAATAAATGACCTGGCAAGACAGGAAGTAAATGAATGAACTACTGTTAGGGAGATGGAAAAACTTATTTCCTTTTATTCCTTTCAAATTTAAATCATGTACAGCGATCATAATCACAGTGAGAATTCAGATAGTTCCTGCTATTGGCTCAGCGGCATTCCAAGAACTTTCTGTGTAGCAAACGTGTGCCACCTGAACACTCTTTTCTCATTTACTTTCATTATGAAATCAGAGAAAATGGACAGATTATGATATTTATTCCTGAAAATCCTAAAAATTAAACAGATTTATAACAATAATATATTAAAAGAAAGACTATAACTTTTGTTAAAATGTTAATATCACTCACAATGTTAAGAATTATGCTTTTTTACCACATTCAAATAAAGTGAGATAACGTTTTCTTTTTTTTTAATAAGGGTGGTAATGTATTTGGTAATGCTATTAGTAAAATTATGCTATAAAGAACCACTTCTTTCAAAATTGTTACATTTCTTCATTGCTGACATGTCTTAAGTCATTTTCTCATGCAGTTTGTGATACCTGGGTATAAAAAGTTATAGAAGAAATGGTACTTATGTCAGATAAGGAATCTTCTCTCAAACTACTGCCCAGTCAGGGAGGTGTGATGAAAAGTACTTGGAATATACAGAATCAGACAGTTTGTGTCTCAGCCTGTGAGTTACTTATGTACCGATTTACTTTAAAAGGATTTCTACTATGTGCCAAATCCTTGTACAGGAAAATAAGATCCATATGTTAAAATATAGAGAACAGAGAAGGAGACAGATGAAGTATGGTAGGAAAATGGGCAATACCCCACAAGAAATAAACAAATAGAGAGAGAATATCTGAATTTTACTGACCACCCCCATGTTTCCACAGGGATTGCTGTGTATTCCAGGGGTAAGGCATGGCACCCTGTCCTTTGAGAATTTACTTTTCTGAGGGTTTTCTCTTCTGCCTTTTCTTCAGGGTGGTGAAATTCTGCTCCCAAAAGAAGACAGTGGCTGTCAGTCCCATGCAGCTTCTTATGTTGTTCTTGATTCCATTCTGTCCTCCCCACTGCTAACCACCCTGTGACTGGATTGGCATTTGTTGCATCTTTTATTTTCTCGCTTAATAGCCTACGCTCCCTGCATTTCTCCAATCAACTCCTTGTTCTCAGTATTATTAAATTATTCAAATTAATCCTCAAAATCAACTTTGCATGTGTCCCTCTCCTGTCTTAACCACGTCAGCGTATCTCCACTCCCTTGGAATCAATTTCATGGGTCTCCTCTCCACCATCTCCACTGAGCAGCACTGACAAATGTCCACTGCTGCCTGACACGGGTGCCTGCTATGGATGGAGCTTTCCTTATCGAGTTTTACGGTATGGGGCACTGATTCAAATAGATGGCATGACAATATTGGAAGAAAGGAATTCATCAAACTCTTAAAACACAGAGATTTGGGCAGAAGGCTGCTTCAGTTATATGGGGACTACCTTTACTCAGGTCACAGATCTGAAACCACACTGTGTGAATTGATTTTAGGATGGCGAAGTCCCCACTGCTGGATCAGAGGTGCTACTGATTTCCCTTAAATCCTAGAACCTAAATTAACATGCGTTGTCAGTGCGGTCAATTCATGACCTACTTATATCTTTTTCTTTATATAGCAAGTGAAATCAGCAAACCACTAAGCAACTGTGGTAGGTGCTGTGTGTGTGCTATGGTTTGGATGTGTCTCCTGAAGTTCATGTGTTGGAAACTAAAACTCCAGTGCAACAATGGTGGGAGATGGGGTCTAAGAAGTGGTGATCAGGTCCCTAGGGAAAGGATTAATGCTATGGAGGCAGTGAGCTAGTGGGCTGTTACTCAGGCAAGTTCTGCCTTCTTTTGCTCTTTCCTGGTGACAGAGCCACGTGTTGAAGCCACAAGAGGGCCCTCACCAGAGGCAGCCGCCTCACCGTGGACTTCCCAATCTGCAGAACCATCAGGCAAAGGAGCTTGATAGTTTATAAATTACCCATTCTGCGGTGTTACAGTAACAGAAACTGCACTAAGACAAAGAGATACAAGAAATGAACAGGTAAAGTCTTCGTGTTAAAGACTTCAAGCCAAACTTCACACTACTCCCTTGGAAGCACTGAAGTCAGCATTATTTCATTCTGCAAATCCTTTGATTCCTGTTTGCAAATGAGTACATAGAAAACAAAGGAAAAATTAAAATACCCTTGATCAACCCAGCAAAAGTTCTTAGTATGTGACAGTAAAAGAAGTGCTTCTATATTTGTGATAAGTGATCATCTGTTTATTCCATTCGCCTGTGTAGAGGACTTGGTAGTGAACTTTGAGAAAATAATTTAAAATCAGAGCATTTATCCTCCTGGTGGATGATCTAGGCTCTCTTTACTCCTAAACAACAAGTTTTTCAAAAAATACAGAGAATGTAATTTCTGGGAAATTTTACTAAACTTCCTGAGCTATATGCAAGAAAGAAACAGAAAACAATCTGACAGCTCCATTTGGGTTTACAAAGGTAATAACAGCTCTTTCCTCAGCTAAACTGTTAACTTCTTATTGCTAGAACTCTCTTTCATACCAAGTAAGTGTATGCATTTTCACAGATTTTCAGGTTCTTCTCAATAAACCTGTTTGAGAATTGAAAAACAGAGCTTCTTATAGTTCAGATTTAATTGTTCACACTGGATATGAGCTAATTTGCATGAATTTTTGAGCCAGTGCAGCTATTGTTTATTTAAAAAAAATAGTATTTCCCTCCTTGAAAAACACAAAAACGGGCTCAATCAGAAACTTGAATTTTTAAAACAATCACAATCCTCATTGATTCATCTCCCCAGAACTGAGAAAAACAGTGTCGTGTTTTCTGTCAAGGCAGCAAAGTGTGGATTTTGACTGGACATGGAGGAAACAGCTCTGTTTCAAGATCTCATTAAAAGCCACCTGCTGCCTTAATAATGATAGCCTAATTAAAATGCTATTCCCAAATTTGGTATTACTTAGATATTGTGGACAAAAAGAGAAAGCTGATTAAAACTATCTAATTTGAGACTAAGGTAGCAATTTGTAGAGAGGGTATCCTGAATGTGTTTCATAAATGCAATAGGAAAATATCAATGATACTTTTGATTTGGAAAGCAAATGAGTCAAATTAGCCAATGAGCCCTACGCCTTGGTATCATCCACCAAACAGCCCTGTTTCACCCTTGCTTTATGCCCCCATTGGAAGGAGACTTTCCTTAATATTTAGATTTAAATTAAACCTATTGATTTGCTAGAAGTGGTTTTTTTGGAGGGAAGGAACTGAATTTGCTGTATCCCAAGGTGTCATTTCAATCATAAAGCACAGGAATTACGTAGGGGAACCATGGGAGAGCTTGTTGTCCCTGATGAACCACTGCACTAAAACTCCAATGAAGCCCATTTTCTTTTTTTTAATTGAAATGGTAGACCTTATAAATAACATGGAAGCAATAATCAATGGCTGGCCAAATCCACTAACGCAATATTTATTAGATGTGAGGCACTGTTGTGAGTGCTGCGAGTGGCACAGATTGCTCTCTCCCCTGTCTCCTCCCTTCTTCCCAGCTGACATCCAGAGTCGCTCATCACCACAGCCTCGCCTCTCTCTGCCCTCCTCAAGGCTACTGCTGGGGACTCCTCACCAGCCAGCCGCAGAACCCTCCCAGCTCCTTATTCTCTCTGTTGCCTTTGGTTCTTCTGCAGGCTGGAAGCTGCAGGAGCTGGACTCCAGAGAGTCTTGCTGTCCCTCCTCCCCATCTGCTTCCAGTTCTCTCATTCTTTAATTTCGTACACACTGTTCCCTCTGAGTACCCCACGACTCCATCCGGTTTGGACAAACTGATTCTCCGGTGTGTTGCCACAGAAGTCTGCCCATAACCATCTCGGGTGATGATATCATTGGTATAATAATGGCTCGGATTTACTGGGAGCTTATTCATGCACTCAGCTCAATTCAAGTGCTTTGCATAGGTTCTCTTTTCAATCTTATAACATGCAAGGTAAGGGAATACTATTCTCAGTTTAGAGAGGAGAAAGCTGAAGTTTAAAGAGGGTAGGACATTTGCCCAAAGCCACATAGGCAACCTGAACCCCAGCCCCCACCCTGTCAATGGCCAAACTCCACAAAACACAAGGAAGTCTGCCTGCCTACAGACTGGGATTACTGGACTCTCCTACTCGCTCTTGCCTTCCACCTCACTGCGCTCTCCTTCAGGGCAGACCTCACATAATCTATCTTTGTGTCTCGACTCCTACGGTACAGCGCTAGTTCCTAGTATGTGCTTAATAAACATTTCTGGAAACTTAAGTGAAAACAGCATCCCTAGACTCAAGCACTGCGTGTGATAAACATCATCTATGAAAAATGAAAAAGTTATTATGAGTTTAATTCTCAGTACAGCTTTTCCTTTTCTGGTTCATGACAGCCTTATGCCTATGTTAACAAAATGTGGTCCAAACCACACCCCAGGGAGGTAAACGCCAAATTGTCTAGCCTTTGGTCTTCCTGGAAGCTGCACTTGGCTTTGAGAATCTACAGTCAGTTTTCAGGTAGCTGATATGGAGTGGGAATGTGCCGGAGTAGAGGTGGTCTTAGCCATTTCAATCACTGTCAGAAGCAAAATTCAGGGCAACTCACAGATATACGTCTCTTGTCTTCTCCTGGTGCTCTGAGAATTGATCTCTAAAATGCTTTGACTTGAGGTGAATGTAGCTGTATATCATAAAAGCAGCCTTGCAAATATCCTTTCACCCAAAGTAAGTAACAATTTTCGATGGGCAAATAGGAGAGGAAACTTATCTTTATTTTATGATCTTTGGCTACTGGAGTAGAAGGCGTGCTGAGAAATAGTTTTATTTATATTTGTGATCGCTCGCTCATCTGGATTACTTCTTTATCTCGTACATATTTCTCTGATTTCATGCATCATCAATGTGCTTATCTCCTCCCGACCCAGGCTTTAATAAGCTCCATGAGAACAGAAATGATGCCTGGGGGAGCCCTCGGCATGTGGTAGGTGCGTAATGCGCACCAGAAAAAAAGAAAAAAAGATGGACCTGGGATAGTTCCTTAAACAGGTGTCTGATATTTCAGAATCAGCCTACAGAGTAGGCCTAGGGGGTCAGTTTGCTATTAGATAATAAACAATTTTCTCAACCACTGAGATTATATTGGAGGAAGAAATTGAATTAGGAGAGTTGTTCATAGGTCTGCGGCTTAGAAGGAAATTCACAAATGCATATGCTCATTCTCTACTGAATCTAGAAATAGATAAAGGAATATCGAATAAGCACCTACCCCAGGTAGGTACTCAGCTTCAGGCCTCAAATCTAACGAGGTACAAAAACCCCTCTCCAATCAGGTAAGTCATAGTTAAATGAAATATTTAAAAATTCATGCAAAAATCAATCATGGAGAAAACATCAACACTTTAAATAAAGTCAGGATCAGTAATTGGGCCAAGCCATATTGGAGCCTGAGGCAAAAAGGAAAAATCAGCAATACCGATTCTCCCTTTGTTTAAAATGCTGATATTCTGTTGCTCATGAATTTGTCTGCATCAATTTTGATTTCTTTTAAATACTACATCGAAATATAATTTCTTTTGATTCAGAGGGGATGGGTCCAGATGCCCCATAAACGTGCCCGAGGATTTGCCTCCCTTCTCTCTCCCTCGCCCTAGCCTTGCCCAGCACATGAGGCTGTCACGGAGAAGTTTGGGAGAGAGAGACAAGACCCACATGGCCTAGTCTGCCTCACTGAGGCTTAAGCCATCCTTCTCCCTGGAATCTCCTGGCACCCTTGCTCTCTGCTGTCCTGTAGTGGTTCAGGAATCCAGCTACAGAGCCACTAGGCTGCGCCTCATCAGGTTTTGCGCTCCACGTTCAGAGATAGCTAATTTACTGGACTAAGAGCTCCATGCAAAGGGACCCCCGTGTTAGGGAGAGCTATATGCCTTTCTACTCTGTTAGGGAATACGTTTTCCCTGTGGCCTTCTATAAACATACTCAAATTCAGAAATGTGGCTCTAGAAGTAGGAAACGTGTTGAATGTGACAAAATAGTGTAAGGGTGGGAAGTCAGTATATCCCCCTCATGGCCCCATGCAGCCAGCCTGTGCAAAGAGCCAGGGGCTGGACACAAGGGAAGCTCCCAGTCAGATCTGTGTGCGAGCAGGGAGGATGCACTCAGCACAGTGCTAGAGTTGAGGGGAGAAAAAAAGGAAATACAACGCATGGAGCTTTCTCTTTGTTTAAGGAAGTGTTAGTCACACTAATGGGATGAGACAATTTAAGTGACATTATTACTAATATGGATAAAGAGGGATGGTTTAAAAGAATCAGCAATGACAATTTATGTTTCTGAAACTTACAGAGATTATTCAAAGTCTTTCAGTACTGATCCCCAACACCTGTTGTTACCTAAATTTTTTTTTTTTTTTTTTTTTTTTTGGTCAAATGATGAGTGTTTCCACCCACTGGTTCAGTCCTCAAATGCTTGCAATGGCTCCAGGGGTCGGTTGGGGAGGATGAAGCCCAGAGTGTGGCACTTAATCCTGCTGCTGCAGGAACCCAGAATCAAGAGCTAGAGCTGGGGATCAAAGTCAGTATAACTCTTTTGAATAAAGAAATAAATCTTTTTTTAAGAAAAAGAAGAAGAGGGCCAGCACTGTGGTGTGGTAGGCTGAGCCTCCACCTGTAGCACCAGTATCTCACCAGGGTGTCAGTTCCTGTCCCGGCTGCTCCTCTTCCAATCCAGTTCTTTGCTGGTGGCCTGGGAAAGCAGTGGAAGACGGCCCAAGTGACCAGGCCCCTGCACCCACAAGGGAGACACAGAAACAGCTCCTGTCTCCTTGCTTCTGATAAGCTTAGCTCCGGCCCTTGAGGCCATCTGGGGAGTGAACCAATGCATAGTTTCTCTCTGTCTCTCCCTCTCTTTGTAACTCTACCTCTCAAATAAATAAATAAAATCTTAAAAAAAAAAAAAAAGAGTATTGAGCACCAAAATCAGAGTTGGTTTAAAGTCTCTCACCAAACCAGCTAATTCTTTACCGATAGTGTCACTCTCAAGATAGGTTAATCAAAAATGTGGCAATATGAATCCTAAAATTTGTTTTCAAATATCCATCCAAATCATAAGCTTATTAAAAATATGAGATGAACGCCAAAGTCAGGACAGAAAAACAAACCAAAAAAAAAAGTTAAATAGTTAGCAGACTTTTAAACCCACTTTTTAGGTCATATCTTTCCTTTTTTTCTCCCAAATGTCACAAGCCAAGGGCAAAATGCAAGCCTTTACTTGAAATTTTCAGCCATTTGTCACTGTTTTATTACAATATCAGCATTGTTTAAAACAAGGATGTTATTTTTTTTTGGCCATGAAAATGGATGTGTAAGTGCAGAAAGACCATGCATATGATTAGCATAATAATGGAAACATGCACAAAGCTTTGGCTCATCTTGACTCCTCTGACCTTCAGCACTTCAGCTGGAGTTAGAAGTGGGGCTGGGTTTCTAGCCTTAGTATGCAGAGGTTGGTAGAGATGGCATAATTTCTCGAAATCATTGCCCTCAGAGAGTGACAAGGTGTACATTTCCAAAATGTTTGAAATTTCCATCCACCAGCTGAGTTCTGCTGTGTGGCGATGCAGACAGCAAAGCGCTAGTTAGGATTTCTCTCGGGCTCCGAGCCACGGGCCAGTGAAAGCCAAGTGCTGGGGAGGTGAAAGGCACCTTCTCCAATGCTGAAGAGCCATCCACATCGACCTGGGGCCGGCTGAGTGGCATCGGTGGTGGGAGAGCTGTGTACTCTCCCTTCCCTTCTAAGAATGATGGTGCTGTAACCAGAGGCAAGCGAGGGGCACTGAGAAATACAGTGGTCATTTACAGCTAAAGTACCCTCGTAACAGGAGGCCCCTTGCTCTCATCTGCAGAATGTTGGAGGAATGTGCAATGAAGCCCAACGCACCAACACCACATCCCTGCAGGAGGCCTTCTGCAACATGCCTATTCATATCAAAGCTCAGGAGGGCACTTGCTTTGCGTACCCAACGGGACAAAGCCAAGGGATCATCCTGAATTTCGTCCTCATTCTACACAGGCTGATAGACCCAGAGTTTAACCCCCCCCCCCCCCGACAACCAGATTCTTAGCATATCACAAGCAAAATAAGTGAAGAGGGAGAGAACTGGGAAGAAAATAATTAGACAACATTCATCATGCAATTCGTGAAACCACTGTGTTTTGCAGCATTGTAAATTATAGTATTGCATTATCAAGATAATAATTTGTTTTTGTGACAAGAAATCACACCACTATGTGTTGCATCTGTATTATTTTTTAAATTGGACTTTTTAATTACAGAGATAAATTATGTATGTAAGAATCCCACTTTGAAAATTTTACACAACATGTCATCTAAGATCCCATTAGGTGTTGGAATCTGTTCCTCTCAGATCTAAGTGTTCCCTGATAGTGAGAATTAACTCTTTCCTAGACAACCACGGTGCAGTCCAGAGCCCCAGCCCATTTCAGGCAACAACGATGTGTTCAGTTCCTGGAATAACAACAGCTCTGGGGCTCCTCTGCAGCTCTGCCCAGGCTCCACCCAAAGTGATGCTGTTCTAAGCTGAGAGGGCCCTGGTAGGGCTGCCTCTTTGGCTTTATTGTGTATGCCCTGGGAGTAGGCTTCTTTTCTCTTCCAGTACATCTCCCAGAAGATCTAACGAGGTCAAAGTATGAGTTCAATATGCAGCACACATCACCAAGACAGGTGGTTCTCTTAGTCTAATGTGTTACTGGGTGGCAGGGACTTGAGAGCCCATCACATCCAGGCTCAAATCCTAGCAGGATAAAAAACCTCCGTGGGTCTCAGTGTCTTCAAAACGAAAGTACAAAAGGAAGGATAATAGTCATTCACACACAGAGCGGGCAGTAAATGAAGCGGCGTCTGAGAAGGACAGGGCAGGGTCTGCTGCACGGAACGTGGGTATTCCAGGAGGGCTGGCACGCACGTCGTTTCGCTTCAGAGCCACATTTGGAGGCTAGCTTCAATACGAAACTCCTTTTATGGCTTTCCGCTTCCAAATGCCCATGCTAGCTTCCTGACTGCACTTGATGTAACTTATCAACAGAATGAATTTAATATCCCCTCCTGTTTCGAGTCAAACAAGAGAGAATGATGAGTGAAAGAGACCATCTTTGTGGCCGCTGAGGCACCCTGAGCCATTCTTTCCATCATTTACAAGTTGTGAGTAAAGGAGATGCCAACTCCACCCACACCCACCATCTGGTCTGTGCCGCTGAAGGTGCAGTGCCGAGGCCCTGCAGTCAGCTGGGAACGGCAGGAGGGGAATCCCCAGAAGAGGACTCAAAGCGGGGAGTCACAGATCATGCAACACACATTCACCTACGTCCTTAGGTGATGGTGCTGCTTCTGCCCTTGAACTTCTTCCTGAGCTGCCCTAAGTGCATGGCCCACTCTGAAGAATAGTGAAGAACTAGAAAACCAGGAGATGATAAAATCTACTCCTCTCCCTACCAGATACTCTTCCGGTTAACTAAGACGTCTGATTCATTTCTTTTCCATTAAACATAATCGTCACACTGTGAGTAAAGTATAACAGCATTACCAGAAAAGGGTGGAGGTTGGTGGAGGGGAGGAGTTATCGAGGAAAAACCAGTCAGAGGAAAGACTACATTTCCAGAAATAAACAGCTGCTCAGGCTCCGAGCATACAGAGGAACTGGATCACAAGAATTGGCATGCAAACAAATAAAAATGCAAGTCCTTGAAGTAGTGAACAGTGAACGGGGGCTGAAACACAGAACGTACAAAAATTCTCACACTTGGTTTGGAAACAAGAACAAGACATAAAGTAGTAACTTTCAACGAAGAATGGGAAGAGAATGATCTGTGCTTGGCCTCTCGTGTTGGAGGTTCAGGACTACGGAGAGAGGCAGAAGGTAGCATCCTTCCCAAGCAGGAGTATTCCAAAACAAGCAGCAGCGGTAAAACGGAGCTCATGTCATCGAGGGAGAAGGCTGGAGAGCGGGCTGGAGAGCCATGAATTAAAGAGAGGGCAGGGAAACACCCCATGGGGAGGAGAGAAGTGAGAAAACCCTTAGCCAGGTGCGGGAGCCACCAGCACGTTCCCAGAATCTACTTTTTCAAGGCCGTCTCACAGGACACACCTTTGTAGGCAGTGTACCTCAGCCACACTTCAACGCCCACTTCTCCCAGGTGCATCTTGCCCGTCCCTCAGTGACTTTTCCCTCAACTAGGCTGGAACCTTCTTAATTTCAAGACTCAACCCCGCGCCCCCATCCTTCAAGACACTGAAAGAATGCCATCATGTCAGTGAAATTTTTCTGATTATTTGGAATCACAGGTGACCTTTCCCTCCTCTGAAATCTCATGACAAATGATTTTCCGCTCCCTTACAGTGTTAGCGGACTTCCTGGGATTAGAACCCTGTGTCTGTACATCCTCCAGACAGGCGTGATGTATTTCAGAAAGGCAGAGTAATTCAGTCTCATCCTTGCCTCACCCTCGCCTAAGTCTACTTGCTTGTAAAAAGAGAACAGTCATGCCTCACAGGTATTAGAGGAGATTGGGATAATGTAGATAAGACATTCAGCACAGAGTCTGCCAACGAGAAGTAGAATTTTTAATCCATCTTCCAAACTGGCACAGTGGTTCAGCAGGGTAAGTTCCTGCCTGCGATGCCAGCATCCCACATCCGAACGCCAGTTTGAGTCTCAGCTACTACACCTTCCTGCGAATGTGCCTGAAAAGGCAGTGGAAGATGACCCAAGTGCATGGGTTGCCTGCCACCCATGTGGGAGACCAGGAGGGAGTTTCTGACTCCTGGCTTTGGCCTGACCCAGCTCCAATTGTTATAGCCATCTAGGAAATAAACCAGCTGATGGAAGATACCTCTCTCTTTCTCTCTCTCTAAAATAAATCTTTTTTTTTTTAAAAAAAAAAAAAAAGGCAATGCATCTTCACAGACTAGAGAGTCAAGCAACTGAAAGAAGGCCTGTATTTTTTCTTCATGATGAAACTTTCCCTTACAGCATCCTGAAAGTAGTTACTCAAAAATTTTTGTTTTGATGGACTGAAATGAGGATGAGATGTTAATCAAATGCAAAATGGTGTTTATGTGAACTCCTGAGTAGTTTGAAAATAAAATTGAATAGCTGTGGATATTTAACATTGAAAGTCACTTAGGAATATTGTGAGAATAAAGGAAGGATATTAACTCTTTCTGATTTCATGAGCTCACTGATTAACAAAGAAAGATACTAGACAGCAAATTAACAAAATACAATATGACCTTGGCAAAAATTGATTATTAAATTGATCAAAACAATTCTTCATTGGGAGAACTCAGATAAGAACCAAAAGTAAACAGTTCAGCTTCCAATGGTCATGAGGCAGTTTAAAGGCCAATGTGCTTCCTAGATCCAACAGGGAATCTTGATGGATGCTGTCACGCTCACGAGCACCTCACGCCTCAGCCTGGGGCTTCCTTCGTAAAACACAGGGATTGCGGCGGATGTGTTTTCTTGGGTTTGTTCTCCTCCTTGCAGAAGACAGTACGGTTGATTGGAGAACTTGTCAAGCAACATTTTTTTTTTTAAATTAACAAGACGAAGATTTTTTTTTTTTTAAATTAGGGTTACAGAGGATCCTTGCATCCAACCATCAATAGCCTGAAAGGCCATCTAAGAACTGATGTATTCTGCACTCAAGTAGCAAAAAATGTAGCCAGGGTTCTGAATGTACCTTGAGTTGTGCGATAGTATCTTTCTTGTAGTTGAACTTGTAAATTAAAATTTCACACATTCAAGTTAGGTCTTTCTGATATTTAGATTTGCATCAAATATTCTGTGGTTCAGGTTGCTAACTATTTGCCAACTATTATTCTGCAATCAATTTACTGTTGATTACAGACTAAAAGACTTGGAAGACTAAAAATATGTGAAGAGAGTGCAATTTTAACCTGTAGAGAAATCTGAAATGAACATGAACTCCCAAAGGAATCCATGGTTACTTAAACCTTTAAGACTTTGACTTAAATGATTTTATTTCCATTTTGTTTGAAAGGCAGAGAGCGATTTTCCATCTGCTGGTTTACTCTTTAAATGCCTGAAACAGCTAGGGCTGGGCCACGTGGAAGCCAGGATCCCAGCACTGCATCTGGATCTCCCATGTGGGTAGCAGGGGCCCAGATACTCAAGCCATCACCTGCTATCTCCTAGGATCAGTATTAACAGCAAGCAGGATCAGAAGCACAGGAGTTGGAACGCCTACCAAGGCACTCAAATATGGGATATGGTCACTTACAGCGCTGTCTTAACTGCTACATCAAATTCCCATCTCATAAATTATTTTTAAAAAGGATTAGTTGGTACGAGCCAATGTCTTCCAGGTTAGAAAAGGAGAAACAGGAACATATTGCTTTAGAGAAAGCAACGGCAGGATTCAGGGCTCCTGGATTCTGAGGCCGCCCTTCAGACAGATGCATCAAACAATCACAGGCAACTTAACTGCTGAATCCAACAGAGACTGCTTTAATTGTGTGGGAGAAATTGCACTATTTCCAAGACTGTTAAAAAGTCAAAGTGTACTTGATTAAGGAAAGAGCAAAACAAGAATAACTGATTCTTTACATCTTCTAGAAAGACACAGTTGTTCATTACGTCAAGGAGGATAGTGATTGTAATATACAGGAAATGCAACATGATCATGACAATGGAGGTTAAGAATGCACTAAGCCTGGATCCATGCTGTTTAATATATAACTACCTAATCCTCAAAGCCTGTCACATAGCCCCATTTTACAGCTGGAAAAACAGAGGCTTGAAGGAATTATTTATTCAAGGTCACAGAGCTTCAAAGTGGCAAGCATAGATTCAAGTCTAGATTATAATGCTCAAACCACATTACCTTGCTTGCAGGTGAACATGTAACAAGTAATAAACACTGCTCATTTTAATTATGAAACAGAAAGGAAGAACTGTGTTCTATATGCCAAAGCTACGTGCATCCTAGGATTTCACCAGATGACAGGTGACGGTGATAGAACAGAAAGTCAGGGGAGTATTAGGCCTAACAATGAAGTCACCACCTGGGGATGCTGACACTCCCTATCAGAGTACCTGGGTTGGAGTTGTGGCTCTGCACCAGATTCCAGCCTCCTGCTGAAATGTGCACCCTGGAGCCAGCAGGTGATGGCTCAAGTAGTTGGGTCTCTGTCAGCCATGTGGGAGACCCGGACTGAGTTCCTGCCGCCTGGCTTTGGACCGGCCCAGCCTCAGCGTGGCAGGCAACTGTGGAATGCATCAGCAAGAGGAAGCTTCTGTCTGTCTCGCAAATAAATAAATAAGAAGTGAAAGTTGTTTCTATCTGAAGCTCGCTCTTCAGAAATAAAATTCCAAATGTGGAGAATGTTACCAATTGTAGGGAGGAAACATATTTTGGAGATTCAGCTTATTTTTTTATATAACTGGAGAGATGATAATTTATTCAGTTATATCAAAACATAAAATAATAAAACTGGAGCCAACTCCAGTATTAAAATCACACCCAGCCCTAAGAGGAGAACAGCAAAGCTACCTACAGAGCACTTTCAATTGGATTTCGCCCCAGTGTTATGGTGCTTAAGGAACTCTAAAGGCATCAGGCAACAGGACTTTCACCTCAATCACGCATCCTTGTGTCTAAAAATACCTGCTGATGCTGCTCAGGGCTGTTAGAGATGCCTTCCGAAAAACATACTAAGGATGCTCTAGGAATTCATGTGTCTTCATCAGCGCTTACCTCATTAATAAATGAGACTCCTGTTTATCAGAAACGGCCTTTGAGGGTACAGGTTCTGTGCTTTTCCTGTTCCAGGCTCTAGCGGTTTGAACGCTCATTCTTCTTCATTTAAAAAGCAGACAAGGAAATGTTTTAAATGCAGCTAAAGCAATCTCCCCTTCTATATTCTATGCAGATAACAATACCTTCATAATTAAAGTGCTATTATTACTATTTAATTGTCTGTTTCATTGTTTAATGAATGGGAACTAGTTAATTACGGTGATGGGGGAAAGACAAAGGGCAGTTTTCTAACGGGATGCAAAGTTCTAGTTTTTATAACGTGGGCTGCAAATTGCTTTATTTATACTTCTGAACATCAGAACCAAGATTCACACATCCTTGTCAAATTATGAATCTCTTTCAACAAGATTTAAAAATGTGTGTTTAAGGGGGACTTTTTTTTTCCAACATTGCATTTTTAAATGATATCAGCTTTCTCTCTTGATAAGTTGGAAGTGGCTATTCTGGATTCCTTCATCCAACACTTCTGAAATTTAAAGGGCTAAAGCATCTTTTTTAACCACCTCCCAGCAAGGGCAGTTTTCAGACACATAAAGTCAAGACTCACAAGACACAGCATTCTGTTATAGTGGGTAAAGCCGGCACCTGTAACGTGGCATCCCATACAGATGCCAGTTCATGTCCCTCTTGTTCCATTTTCAATCCAGCTCCCTACTAATGTCCTGGGAAAAGCAGTGGAGGATATCCCAGCTTCTGGGGCCTCTGCTACCCACATGCAAGACCTGAATGAAGCTCCTGACTCCTGGCTTCAGCCAGGCTCAGCCCTGGCCATTGTGGCCATCTGGGGCATGAACTAGCAGATGGAAGATCTCCCTCTCTTGCCATCTGTTCTTCTGTATAACTCTGATTTTAAATAAATAAACAATTTTAAAAAGACAAAATGCATTAAAAAGAACAAGATAGATCTAACACTGGTAAAACTCATCCTGTCCACCTGTCTAGACAGGCTTAAATCTCATTGTTGCTCTCTACCCCTTAATTGAACCTGGACCTTGATGTAGATTCTGCTTGTTGCCTCTGGCACTAGCATCAGAGAATGATACTCACATGTTGTGAGGATTGTGAGTTCCACACTGAGTGACGGTTTCTCATCTGTACAGGGTTTTGCAGTTGTCAAAAGCACCCTTCACACTTATTGCTTGATGTGCTCATCCCTGCCATGAAGCCTGCAGTACAGATATCGTGTACATATTAGCAATTTGGAAGCAACACCAAAGAGGCTGAGCAACCTGACTTGATCATGCAGCTCATACATTGTACATATGCCTCACAGAATCTTCTAGAAAGATGGGTAATTCTGTAAAGGAGCTACCAACACGACAGTGGCCACTGACATTAACACTTGGTGAAAGCAACAAAACAGGAAACAAGAGTTTTTGGGATTTCTGTTTCAGGAGCCTAATGACCACAGATTGGGCAGAGGGGAGCGACAATGGTCGATAGCCAACATTTTGCTGAAATTTGGAAACAAGTCTCATTGAAAGTGTTCAGTGATGGAAAGCTAACCTGAAAGAAATCTACCGAAGCTGAATGTGTTACTGGTCTTAGGGTTTGTGTTCAACAACTTCTGGATGGGTGATGGAGAAGCTCCGTGACAACTTCTAAGAGATATTTAGAGAAAAAAAATATTCATTTTATTATATGGGAGAAAGTTGATCCTGTAGGGTAAAATTATGCTTCTCAACTTTTGTTTCCCTCAGTGCTTCACTAGAAATGTCACCAATAAACACACACCCCCAAGCCTGCCACACTTCCCTTCTCTACCTAGGCTGCCACCACTGCCGATGCATACCTTTTACTGTTCCTCCACTCAGGCTGAAATAAACCAAGTCATATGTGCCAGATGTATCAGGAACTCTTATATGAACCAACGCCAAAAACAAAAAGAGGGAAAAGGTTTGGAAAAAATCCAATACTACTACATGTATTTATTAAATTGGCATTTCTTTAATGAGAGAGTCATGCACACTGTCAATATCACTAATATGAATTTCTTCATTTAGCAGAAATATCACAGAGAAAATACGTGAAATTTTTGGTCCCTAATATTGATCTCTACAGGTTTTTCATCTGACATTTTCTTTGGACGAATACATACTTGTGCTTAATATTGATTTTAATATGTTTCTTTGCTGTTAAAAAGTGTGGTATGGTGTTTTTATGTGTAAAAGTCAGTATTAAACTAGAGGTTTCGTATTGATTGTGCTCCATTCCTGCCAAATACTATGTATAGAAACTATATTTCTATCAATTTTTGCTCCCCCTGCACTGACCCCATCTTATTAAATAGCAAGAATTCAGAGGTAAAGTTTCTAGAAATCCCTTAAATCTGAAAAGAGGTGAAAATTCTTTTGTGGATTTTTTAGAGTTCTGAGGATTGAAACATGATTCTGATGGCTTCCTGATGGATCATGACACTGCATGAAAACTGATGGCAGTTGCTTTACTTCAGCTTTTCTTACAATGTATAGATTATTGTATCTTATATACAATTTGGGCAAATTAAAGGAGTTAACATGTTCGAAGAAGTATGTTAGGCCTACAGAGATGTTGGGCATTATTTGATATTTCTGCTTCATACACTAGTATGTGTCCAAAATATTTGTTGATTAAATGTTAATGTTTCTTACTATAGCCAGACCTGCAACCCAGTCATTTGACCCGTTAGTGGATATGGATATCCCAAGTACAGGAGTGCTGACTCTGACAGCTCAGGGGCTAGAGGCAGAAGGGGTAATCTGCCTCAAATTACTGTAACTTCTGCACATTTGTTTCCTTATCCAGCTTGGTGATAAATGGTCTTGAATACTATGGGAGTCACCGAGACACATCCATTCAGAGAACAGATAAATACTCAGGTATGGAGCATGCCATCAGGGGAGATGCAAACTTCTAGCAAAAGGGAAGCAAAGGGAGATGGGCAATATCAGGGAAAATCAATAAGAGGACTTCACGTGGACAAGAACCACCCTAAGAGAAAGGAAGGTTACAGGGCAATCTGTGAGCTAACAGGGATACAGACATGGGGAGAAGAGAGACAATACTTCAGTTGATAAAGCAGCATAGTAAGCGTGATAGAAGCACCTGGGCTCTTGATGCTATGCCAGTATAGTAACAATCAGAGCTGTCTATATGCCCAGAACACATGTGGGTACTTTAAAAAGATTCTAAAAAATGGAACTAAAAGATAAATTTATTTTGGTTAAAAAAAAATTGAAATTTTCCACAATAAGCTTCCTTCACAAATTTTTAATTCCATTTTCCATTAATTTTTCTGAAGTACCCTTGTATGTGGACATAGATTTAGGGACAGAACCAACCCTAGGGTTTGGCAAAGCAGAAAACATGCTGTTGGCAACTGAATGATGCCATAAGGATACAGGAATAGAAACACAAACAAGTTGTTAGTATTCCAGGTTGGTGACTGCCTTTATGAAGGCCATTGCT
This sequence comes from Oryctolagus cuniculus, assembly GCF_051225735.1. Lineage (NCBI taxonomy): Eukaryota > Metazoa > Chordata > Mammalia > Lagomorpha > Leporidae > Oryctolagus > Oryctolagus cuniculus. Next base: position 12,030,692 of record NC_142871.1, read on the forward strand.
TTTATTTTAATGATTTTTTTAAAGCATTGCTTCACCTATCTGATTCCAAGGAACAAAGTCAAGACTAATGGAAGCCAGACACTCAGAATCAAAGACATTTAATATGATTTCAGATTAAATTTCATGGTTTCTATGATTAGTTTATTTCTGCCCCAAAGACTTACTTGATCTAAAAAAGGTGAAACTGGAGATAGTGTTAGTAGATTTAGAAATGTAGGAATTGGGATCACAGCAGGGAAACAGAGGCAGCCTACAGGGGGAAAAGATCAAGATATCAAGAAAAACATTAGAACTATGCAAAGTAAAGTAAGTAAAACTGTGGAGGCTTAGGATTGATCCAGGTGTGCCGGGAGATGGACCACCAATGGATCAGCCACATCCATAAAGGCCTGATTTACACGAAGAAGGATTCACAAGTACAAGACAGTCCCCAAAGGTGGAACCCTGCAGTTTATCTATAAAGAAAGAACATGTATTTGCATATATTTTAAAAATCAACAGAATACAATAATTTATGCTATCTGAATATAAAAATTAAAAATAAGGCATGAATTGTTAAACTATGCTAGATTTTACTGAAGAGATAATTAGTGAACTGGAAGACAGAGCTGAAGGAATTACCAAGGGTATGGAAGCACAGAACGATAACCAAGATGGAAATGGGAAAGAAAGCTTAGAGCCACAGAGTAAAGAATAAGGGAGGTCTAAAATATGTTTACTAAGAATTACAAAAAAAGGAACAGAGAAATGATGAAACATTTAATCAGAAAAAAATTCTGAGAATTTTCTATGTTTAATGAAAAACAAAGCATGCGTTATTCATTAAGCACAATAAAAATCATTCCAATTTTAGTATATGTGCTGCCAAAGCGAGCACTTGCACAATAAAAATCAAAAAAGATAAATAAAGTACAAATGGAAGACGAAAAAATGCAAAGAAAAGATCTCTAGGCAGTCAGAAAGAACTGATCCCATATAGGGGTGGGAACTCTTTTTTCTGCCAAGAGCCATTTAGATATTTATAACATCGCTCTTGGGCCATATACAATTATTAACTTAAAAAGTAGCCTGCTACAGATTTATTGGATTTTGAGTCTCAGCTGTGGCTGCCTTGGCAGGCTAGACCAAATGATTTCACAGGCCTTATGAGGCCCACAGGCTGGACATTCCCCACCCCACATGACAATCATGCTGTTTTTAAACAGAAAAATATGAGAGCCATAAGGAAATAGGATAATATCACCAAAGTGCACAAGAAAAATAACCGTCAATTTAGATCATAAAATTTCCCATAAGAACAAGATTGAAATAAAGTTAAGACAACAAAATAAAAAAAGCATTCATCATAGGAATTTCTAAAAAAAAGCAGAAAAGCATTTCCATAAAGAAGGTATACAATAGAAGATATAAAAAGAATGGTGAGCAAATAGACTGTAAACACATACATGAATTCAAGTTTATAGTCACTACATAAATTGGGACTAATTTGTGGAGTTTTAAAAACAATATGTTGCTATCTACTGGCCAAATAAACATATTAATAGTGAAACAAGAGACTTACAGGGTTCCAAGGCCCATTTGCTGCTCTAGAGATCAGTAAAGCCATTCTGATAAAATTTAGACTTTTGCTAGGGTAGGTGTGAATCATAAAATTTCAACAGTGACAACTAAATAGTGGAAACTGAAACAAGTGAACAATGCAATTGATTCCATGAAACTCCATCATGAAATGAAAAGAAAAAGATAACTCTAAATATACTAAACACCATTCTAGGAACGAGTATGAACACATTTCCATCAAATGACATGCATGTGCAAGTTTTATTCATGGTGGACACATCCTGGAAGGACCAAATGCTATTAACATTACAGTGGACAAATAAAGTATGGTTGATTCATATTAGTATAAAATAATGAGCCTGCAAAACACGCAGCAAGGCTAACAAACATGACTTGTGCCCAAAGGAGACAGATATAAAAGACTATAACCAGGGGCTGGTGCTGTGCGCAGTAGGCTAAGCTTCCACCTGCAGCCTGGCATCCCATATGGGCGCCAGTTCATGTCCTCACTGCTCCTCTTCCGATCCAGCTCTCTGATATGGCCTGTGAAAGCAGCAGAAGATGGCCCAAGTTCTTGGGCTCCTGTACCCACGTAGGAGACCCGAAAGAAGCCCCCAGCTTCTGGCTTCAGATTAGCTCAGCTCCACCATTTCGGCCATTTGGGAAGTGATCTAGCAGATGGAAGACCTTTCTGTCTCTCCCTCTCTCTGTCAGTAATTCTGCCTCTCAAATAAATAAAATCCTAAAAAACCACTAAAACCAAATGAATCCATAAGTAAGGAAAAATCAAAACTAACTCATGGATGATAATGGATGATACGAGTCAGTATAACTGGTTCTTTTAGAGTGAACTGTTGTGGATGGAGTTCAGATAGGAGGGAAACTTCTGAGCACTTTATCTACCAGGGCATAGTCATCACACACACACAAACACACACACACACACACATATACAGCAATTGGTAAGCCAAAAACTAATAAAAAATCATTGACTTTATAAACTGCTTGCTTTGTACAAAGAACTAACTGGTTAAATAATTTGCAACTATTATTTTCTTCCGCATTATAATCCTAAAAGCTATTATGACCTGTAGTTCATAGCCTGATTACTGTACTTTTTTCACCACTTTGTGTTTAAAATGATATTGTTACAAATTTTCATACCATTATGAATTATAAAGAATAAGTAATAAAACTGATATCTAACATCAAGGTTTTTTTGTTAGTTATTGGTCCAATTTAAAACTTTCTGTGAAGAAAAGTTGGATGCAAGTATTTGAAATGTGCTTGTGTGTACTATTTTCAATTTAAAATATGACAGGTTTTTGCTATTATTATTAATGTATTCCAAATGTTACTTTACATTAGGTTACTGATTTACTTTTAGAAAATAAAAAAATCACTTTGAATTATTCACAAATATATGTATGAAAATGCTTTTATATTTTTCAGATTATTAGATGAATATTTTCAATCCTAGAATATAGAAGTATTTTAGATGGTTTAATACTTCAATTATTATTCATTAACACAAACTGCAAAGAACAAGCAGTGAAATATCTACAGAACTCACAGAACACAAGATCTTGAAGAATTTAGCAATATTTGAAATGTAAAACTTTGTTTTGAAGCAAAACCATAATGATGACACATAAGGCACCCACCAAAAGTTCCATGAATCAAGAAACAAGGATTACATTCTATTGTTGGGAAAACATCTCAAATAGGTATTTCTACATTTGGTAACATCCCTAAGCTATACAGAAAGCCCAACATTTAAGACATTCTTTCAAGTGTTATAGAGTGTGTGTTATTTTTTTGTCAAAGCCAACCTGAAACCTTCCCGGAATGGTGTCCCTGGTGTGTGCATGTGTGCGCATGTGTGTGCTGCACGTCTGTTTCTAAAGCAGTGACTAATCTTAATGTATCTTCTCTACTTCGTGTCTGCTGAATGCTTTTATGCTTTTCTTGCTCCTGGGATGTTCCCAAGCTTTCAAAATCTTACTCAGGTGATGCGAAAAATAATAAAAAAAAAAGTTATATATACCTTTCACGGCTGCCCTCGTAATGTGAAACACAGAACATCACTTAGGATTTAAAGCCCATAAAATAGAAAGCTTGCTTAACCCCTTGCCTGCTCGGTGCATGCCAGGGCACCGTGTGACATTGGGATTTTTATGAGTTGGAGAGCGGAGGGGTACAAAGCCTCAGCAGCTCATATTCCCCAGTTACAGTCACCCAGGTCAGAAACAGCAGGGGCTTTCTCAGCACTATTTTCTTTGTCTTTGAAACGGTTCCTCAAAATTCCAATTTTGAACATCAAAGTGCCTATGAGTAATAACTCAGCATATTAGAAACAAGAAATACAAATGACGTATTTTCTTATGGCACAAAATAAAAATGAATACATTTCTGAAGAAGTCAGAAATGTGAGAAATAGTGATGATTTCTTCTTAAGAAATATGTATAAGCAGAGTATAGCATGTCTGGAAAACTTGAAAATGAACAGCAATCAAGAAATCAATACTGTTCTATGCATGGTGTTGTATCCTTCTATTAAGGTGTAATTCCCTAGAAGACCAGATATGAATGCCCCAGGGATGTCTGCATTTAGGGATGTTCCAAGGCAAAAGAGGAAACCTATTCTCCATGTGTGGAGAAGAATCGGAAGGGAGAGGAGCCTTAGGATTCATACACACACACACACACACACACACACACACAAGGGAGGGGAAGCTGCGACTCCAGCGGCTGCCTTAGGATATGTTGGCCTTCTGAGCTCACACCTTGTTTGCACAAGAGCCGCTGCAGCCTGAAACTGACTGGCTAGTTCATGTGGTTGCTTCATTGACAAAGTCATCGCTTCCAATATGCACACAACACTGAGTGGTTTCTGTGACGATTCACAGAGCGATTTCTCCAAGAAATCTTTGCATTCTTCCAGGAGGGATATGAAAACTAAAAGCAATGATAAGAGGCAACATTCAAACATAGAGTGGAAATAATGACAGCTGTATTTGGACAATGCTGATTTACTACTGATGAAACACTCTTAACATCTATCATCATACTTGTGTTTCACAACATCTCTGCACAGCTGGAGATCAGAGAGGCTGAGGGACCTTCCCAAAGTTACACAGCTTGTAAGCGCAGAGCTGGAGAGATAAACACCACTCCTCTTTGTTCAAGTTCAGTTTTCATTTTGCTACATCATGGGGTGAACAGGTCCTTGATACATAATTGGCACTCCACCCTCCCCTCAACAAATGCACTGTTAGGCTATGGGGAAAGAGAGTGAGAGGAAGAGTGAGTGCGTGAGCGAGAGAGAGAGAGAGAGATTGGAGTAGAATAATGCATAAAAATATTGGGGTATAAGGCAGGAAATGAGTTTCTCCCTACTATGCCCCACCAACCACAGTTCCTAGGGCTCCTTTGATTCAAACCATAGGATTTCTCTGTATTTTTAAAGTTTAAATTTTATTTATTTAATCTATTTGAAATGCAGAGAGAGAGAAATAATAGAGATCTCCAATTTGTTCATTCACTCCCCAAATGTCTACAACAGCCAGGACTGGGCCAGGCTCAAGTCAGAAGCCAAGAATTCAGTGTGGGTCTCCCACGTGGACAGCAGGGACCCACATAACTGCTGTTCCCCAGTGTGCCTGTGGGTTGGAAACTGAAACGCCAACCCAGGCACTCCAATGTGGGATGCAGCTGTATCCAGCAGGAGCCTACCCACCACAACCTAATCCACCCCTCTGTTTAATTTCATGTTTATCTGCTCCTTGAAAAATTATTGCCTATGGCTGAGATTTCAGAATCTTTAAACGAAGCCTTCTAGGTCTATAGGAGTTTGCCTTAGACGATGTGAAGTTTGGAAGAACCCTCCATCTTGTCTCATCACTATTTAGCCATACACTGACTCCTTTTAATACTCTGCAGATTTTATGTCCTGCCCTGGAATGATGTTGCTCCTGGAGCTATGCAGACTCTCCCTGGACTTTAATAACCCAAATCCTGTTCTGAAATTCCAGAGCCTCATAGTCTAAATTTCAGTGTTTCCAACAGAAATGATCAATTGTTCAAAAATGATCACGCCTATCATCTGTTTATTAGGTAAGGAGCTTTGGTCACATAAAATAATTGATGGCCATAAAAAATGAGTAATTTACTTTTATATGCCTTTAATTTAATAAATCTATGACTAAGATTAGAAACTGTTCAATATTAATGCTTGTAACTTTTAAAGATTATAATAAATAAAACACGGAAACCTCATTTTAAATCTGAAACATTTTAACGAAGGGAATATGCATGCCATAGTTTTTATTAAACAGATATCAACATGCTGTGAATATGGGAATCCATCTTACAGAAAGTGAGTTAAATTCTGGGCACCGAGTTCTCTTTCTGGGAAGGTTTTAGCACAGGACACCAAGTGTACAAGGAAGAGTGGAAGAGGTCATTTCTGAATGACCTTCGGTGAAGGATGATCTGCTGTGACCCCCCAGTCACCTTCATGAGTGATACGTCACAGCCTGGAAGGCATTTTCAGCATCTTTATCGAACAACAGAATAAAAGGGAAATTTCTTCAGTTCCTGGAACACCTTTAATAGGAAGCAGCTAACTTCTGCTTGGAATCAGTATCTCGGCCAGAAAGCTTGCGGAGAGTTTAATTAGCCTTCGTGGTTCCACTGCATGATTTCATAGAGCAGGTCTTGGCATGTCAAGCCTATGCCCATCAGTGTAGGGCTTGGGTCAGCACCTGTGACTTCCAGATCACCATCCATCAACGCCACCTCCCAGGAGTGCTGCAGCCAGGCAGGACCACTGACGAGGCAGCTCTGCTGGAATGGCAGTTCAGGGCTCGGGAGGACACGTGCACGCACACGGAGACTGCTACCACCAAACCCTTAATAATGGCATGAACTTGAAGGTTGCCTTCATTTGGCCCATGCTTACTTTTGCAAATGGCTGGTCAAAGCGCGTGCTCCGAACCTGACAACAGGAACAGGGCAGGTAGAGACAAAGCCTTCTGCCTTTGTCCTCATGAACCACAGTGCAGCAGAATTTCCCCCTGTGTTTTCCTGTTGTCCTTGCTCAGCTCAGGAGCACACCAGGCCCATGCTGGGACACAGTGGAACACTATGTCACTAGATTAAAAATTGAATTCAAAATGAATCTGAAATGATCATTTGTTTTCCCTCATACCCAAGATATGGGCAGCTTTACAACTACATTTGCACCTTTCAGTTGTTTTTTTGTGGGTTTTGTTGTTGTTAGTTTTAAAAATATGTCTGGACCCAACACAAAATCTAGGGCAAGTCTGAACAATGACACTATTAGACCAAGAACAGATGTGCTCCTAAGTGAACTAACAAATTATCTGGAACAAATTCATCACTTAATATGAAGCTTAAAAAGGTATAATTTAAAAATCAGTACATGATTGTATATATTGGTCTGAAAACTGAATCCTACAAATCAGAGGTATAAAACATAAGAGAAACTTAATTTCAAATGACTGCTCTTTTTAAAATTTTTGTAGCAAATAAAAATAAATCATTCCCGCCATTGCCGTGGCTCACTATGCTAATCCTCCGCCTTGCGGCGCCGGCACACCGGGTTCTAGTCCCGGTCAGGGCGCCGGATTCTGTCTTGGTTGCCCCTCTTCCAGGCCAGCTCTCTGCTGTGGCCAGGGAGTGCAGTGGAGGATGGCCCAAGTCCTTGGGACCTGTACCCCATGGGAGACCAGGAGAAGCACCTGGCCCCTGGCTTCCAATCAGATCAGCTCAGTGCGCCTGCCGCAGCACGCCGCCGCCAGCGGCCACTGGAGGGTGAACCAACGGCAAAGGAAGACCTTTCTCTCTGTCTCTCTCTCTCACTGTCCACTCTGCCTCTCAAAAAAAAAAAAAAAAAAAAAACATTCCCTATTTCTTTTTTTTCACAATGTCTGAAAATTCTATCAATGTAACTAATATCCTAAACCTTTTGACAATACACCCAAAACACAAAAACAGAAAGAGGATAGCTTTCTCATCAGGCAGATTTGTTTATTTAATATATATATGTTATGTATTTCATAAGTATAATGTCAATTATATATTATTTATATATTTGTTACAGATAATATATACTTATGATATATAAATCTCTGATCATCAGGCCAATTTATTATATATATATTTTATATATATGTGTGTGTGTGTGTGTGTACCTCTGAATAAATGCGTACACTGTTGAACTTCATGCAGTGTTTGACCCCCCTGATTGTGAAACCTTTGTTTTCAGCTTACTGCATGCATTGTGTGCTCCCCTTCTGGTTAAGCGGGCGATTTTCTGGCCTGCAGATATGCACAAGACAACACACATATAGCTTTTCGAGTCTGACTTCATCACTAATCTCCCTGTGCAGAGACAATGTTACAAACCAGGGAATGTCAGTGCATCAGGCACAAACGCGGGCTGCTGAGGTTGCGGCAGAGTGATGCAGAACAAAGGTCGCATGTCAATCACCGGGCTGCCTTGTAAGTGATTGTTTTATGCGGATCATGTGTTATTGTGCCCTTAAGTTGTTAATAGTGGGCTACCATTTCAGTGACAAAGCCAATCTTGAGAGAGAAAAAAAGTAGTTAATTAAAACGTCTTCATGACGTTGGTATGTATAACGTGGAAGCATACACTCAACATATCACACTCCACATCAGGTATTGTGTCAATACTTTTTGGGAGGCTTACTAAGGAATGGGACATTGATTTGGTGATTCTCTGCTTTCCTTGGCCTGACAAGACTCCCAGATCAAAACTGTTCAGAGAGAAAAACAGCATGTCCGTTTCCTCTGCACTCCAAAACTTGGGATTGTCAGACACGAAGAGCATAGGCAGGCCCTGCTGTTCTCAGTGGCTCATTTTCCCACTCTGCTCATTCAAAGTGTCTAATTAGCAGCCACACTTATTTCTCATTGCCTTTAGCTCCTCAATCAAGGAACTCTGCTGAAGGAACCCTGCTGTTGGTGCTAGAATTAAAAAAAAGTCATGAAACTCATATTCATGTAATCAGCCTACAAACACCACCACTTCATCATCAGGGAAAAGAAAATGATTTTCCCTTTCCTCTCCCACATGCACTAGTAAGACTGTCCTTATGTTACTTTCCCCCTTGTATCTGATCTTCGTAATCTCCATGTCAGGAAGGACATAGGGGAGAGGATAGAATGAAGAAAAAGAAGAACAAAAAACCTCTTAATAGTCAAGAGAATATGCTGTGGAGTCTGAAAAATAGATAAATATCCATCTTGTCAAAGACATCTACAGTCAAAAAAATATAAAATATGCACAAAACAAATCATTCTAAAACTTCCAGAGACAAGCAAACTTTACCTATTGGATATTCAATTGGTTATTTTCACTACTGCATCTGTAAAATAAGTGCAATACTCCTTCACTCGACAATAGTGGTGTGGAATGTGCCAGGTGCTTTCCTATCCTGGACATAACAGTGAGCAGCATACAATCCCCCCATTTACACGTTCATGGCAGAGACACCTATGACACAGACAGCTTACAAGATAAGAGTGAAAAGCACAAGGCATCCTGGGAGATAGACGAGATACAAAAATCTTAAGAGCATAGAAACTTCCTAATGGAACTGTCAGATTTCCAGAGTCCTGTGGGATGGGTGAAACTCAGCAGGACAGAGGAGAAGCATTCTTGCTTGGTGAAGAAGGAGCTCTGAAAAATCCACTTCTCCACTAAAGCAACAAGAACAACTGCAAAAATGCTCAAAAGCTACTTTTTTCAGAACTCTGGAAGTCAACCAACAGCATTATTCAAGAAAAATAACCATATCTCTGTAAGAACAATGGTGCTGTGGTATCTTAACTTGGTTTAACCCCATCCTCGTCTTCTCAACTCAGGGATAGCATTGGAAATCATAGCCCAGAACCACAATGATCATGAAAGAAATAGCATAACAACCACTGTGTGGGCCAGAATGGTTTTGGAGCCGCCCCAAAAGCCCCATCTCCATAGAACTGTCTCTATTTGACTGATAAAGTAGCTCCCCAAAAAGCCCCATTCCCAGTTCTGTCTTTACTTTACCTGACTCCCAGGTCACTCTGCAAGCATTTGTAGAAAACCAGCAGCCTGTCTCATTCCACAGCTGCTGCGGCAATGAATCCAGGTGGAATTAATAAGAAGTTGCCTAAAACACAATTAGATTAAAAAAAACTGGGATATGAGATGTCTATAGAGGGCTCTTACAAACTCCAAAACACATATTCCTTGAAGGCTGCAAGGCCAAGCAGCCATGCAAGGCTGTGGATCCGCCCAGGAAAAACCTGCAAAGATCCTGCTCTCTTGTCTCTGACTGATCATGAGGTGCTGTACAAGTAGGAAATGGCAGCTGAGACAGCTGACAACATTCATCAGCTGACCACTAGGTTCAACAAGTGGAAGCATCAACGCTGCAAATGACAAAGAATACAGAGAACCCAGAAGCAGTCTAGGAAATTCACTGAGCAAAGAAACAGTCACTAAACAAACAAAATAACTCATCGAATGAGAGATGTGACCGGGCCATATTTTCAAACTTGTCTTATTATTGAAAATATTGTTTTAAACAAAACACTATGAGCTATGCAAAGAAACAGGGAAATGGTTCACATAAGCAGGGCAAAAAAAGAAGAGTCAACATCCCTGAGGAAGGCTAGACCTTGGACTTACTAAACAAAGACTTTAAAATAGGTTTTAAAAGTATGGCTAAAGAATCAAAGGAATCTATGAGTAAAAGTTTGAAAATTCTATCTCATCAAATAGAGGCATACAAATTACTAACAAGATATAAATCTCACCAAAGAGATAAGGATACAAATTATTAAAAAGACATAAATTGTTTTTAAAAAATCCAGTAGAAACTCTCAAGTTGAAACTTATAATGACTAAAACAACTTACTAGGAAGATCCGACAACAAAAGTGAAGTCACAGAATTAGCAATTTGACAACAGGTTAGTCCATAACCAATCTGAGGAACAGAAAGGAAAGAAAATGAAAAACAATTTCTCCCATACCTGTGGGACAGTATCAAATACAACATATGCATAAGTGGCAGTCCTAAAGGAGAAGTTTAAAAAAATGAAGAAAGAATATTTGTGGAACTAAAGAGCAACGATTTCTGGCATTGGATGAAAAATACCAATCTGGGCACCTGACAAGCTCTGTGTACGCAGAATAGGATAACCTCAAAGAGATCCATACATAGCAAACTGTTCATAAACAAAGATAACCTGAAACATGGCAAGAGGACAAAGACCCAACACACATGGACACTTTGCACTAGAAACAACAGTGGCAGTGCAATGAAAAATTCAAAATGCTGAAAAAGAAGGTTATCCTACAAAAATGAGGGGCAAGGGTGAACGTTGTGACATAGCGGATCTAGTCATTCTTTGGGACATCCTCATCCCATATTGGAGTGCCTGGTTTTGAGTCCCTTCTCAGTTTCCAATCCAGTTTCCTGCTAATGTGCACTCCAGCAAGCAGCAGATTACAATGTAAAGCACTTGGGGGTCCTGCCGCCCACATGAGAGACCTGGATTGAGTTCAGGTTCCTGGTTTCAACCTGGCCCAGGGCTGGCTCTTGTGGGCATTTGGAGAGTGAACTAGCAGATGGAAAATTGACATCTGTCTATTTAGCATCTAACTATTCATCTTTCTGCCTCTCTCTCTCACTCTGCCTCTCAAAAAATAAATTCTTATAAATGAAGGAGAAATTAGGTATCCTCAGATAAACAAAAATTCAGAAAATTAGTCACTAGCAGACTTGTACTACAAGAAATATAAAACAGAATCCTTCGGTATGAAATGAGAGAGTACCAGACAGGGGTAACTAGAATGCACACAAAGAAATGGAGTATCAGTGAAAGTAATTACATAAATAAAGGCAACAGAGGATGTATTTTCACTTGTAACTTCTTCTATATGATTAAAAAGACAACTGAATAAAACAATAATCATAAAACTGTGCTGATGAGCACGCATGTACAAAGATGCAATTTGGATGACAACAAGAGAACAATGGAGGAAGGAGGGAACGAAGCCAGATAGCAAGGAAGCTTATGTGAACTGTGGAAATATAACTCACATTAATCCAAACTAGACTGCTTTAAATTAGGAAGTTGTTTATCAACCCTAGGGTGACAACTAGGACAAAAATTGAAGACAATATTGTCAAAGAAACAAAAGGAAATTAAAGTGGAACACAAGAAAATACCTTTTTAGAGCAAAAAAATGGTGGTTACAGAGGAAGATCTAGGTCTATGATGTTTAACCACAATGAAATGAAATTGGAAAGAAACAAAGGAAATTTGGTTATACACAAATATGAGAAAATTCACCGGCACGCCTCACCTCTGAGGGGAGAACCGGTCACCCAGAGGGCAGCTGTGATCCCAGAGCGCAGTCACGACTTGGGTCACAGGATGACCCCCAAGCCTCGGAGCCTCATGGAGTTTGCCCAGGTGGATTTGTAAACTGGAAACAGAAACTCCTGCTTTCTTGCCATTTTCACCTATATTGAGGCAGGATGGCTTACCTGTCCTCCTAACCTATCCCACTGCTTTATTTTAGGGGCAGATGACTTTTTCTTTAGTTTCACAGGTCCAGAGATCGAGAAGCAGTAATGCCAGAATAGATGGCACCCAGAATCTTAGCTGCACTGAATGTAGTTGACTGAGATTACGGTATTTGGCACTTCTGAGCTGATGGTATTCAGATGAGCTTTGGGACTTCAGCTGATGCTACAATGAGTTGAAACTTTCAAGGACCTTGGTGAGATGGTGAGATGAAGATATGTTGCATTCTGGGTGGATGTGACTATTTGAGGTCAATGGGAAGAGCTGCAGTAACCTCATCCATCCATTAATCCCAATAAGCTTTAAATGTTATCCTACAGGGTAAAAAAGGACTGTTCAGATGTAATTAAGTATATAGTACATGCTATTTGTGCATTTCCTAGTGAGCTGGATTCCGGTGAGACTTAAGAGAATAATTTTACCAATAATTGCTAATCATTTAGTCCCTAATTTTCACACATTGACTTTTACTTTTAAGTAATTTTTGTAACTCATTTGAAACTGAATTCTTGATCACAAACACAGTTTATGATAAACTTCTGGGTTTTAGTGAAAATGTAAGGTTTTCTTTCTGGTAAAAACTTTGTATGGAAACTTAATCAAGAGAGAACTATAGCTGAAAATCAACCATTATTGTTAATATTGTTATCTGCAACTTTAAACATTTAAAGGCCTCTAGCATAAGCATATATTTTTAAAGAGGCTAATTATCAGAATGTCTGTTATTAGAGGGATCATTAGGTCCCAATTCTGAGTTAGGTAAATAGGATGAACACTACTTATCTACAAGGTCAAGGGAAAGAACTTTTGTAATTGTGAACAAGAATGTATATTTCCACAATTTTTCTTTATAAAGTCCAACTATCAGGAACTTAGGAGGATCTGAGATTTTATCCTCTCAATCAGGCATGGGTGCTCAAAAATGCTAAAAAAAACTGGATCAGAAGAAAAGCCCTTCATTACTCACAGCACTAGTAGCGGCCAGACTGCCTGCCTTTGCACCAGAGTTCCCCACGCCCTCATTCTCTCAAGCAGGGTAGGAAGTCCAGTCAGTGTCAACACCATGGGCTGATTACAGAAAATCCCAGAGACTGGGGAACACAAATCCTTACAATGCACAATAAGCATATTTTCCCTTTATTCCAAGAAAAATACCATATCTTCCGAGGTTGTAAACAAATCCGCCTTTCTGGGCAGAAAGACACGCTCTCTGTCTCTTTGCTCCATAGCATCCTTGAAATGTGAATGCAGAACAACCCGGGCTCCCCCGCTGGCCTCTGCCTGTGAGTCCACCTCCACGCAGCCCAGGCCTTACCCCTGACAAGCACAGAAAACCATCAGTATTAGCACCGTGAAGCACCTGGTGTGTCAGAGAAGGAGAGACGGTTGTGGTTCCTTTGTTTTAAATGGTACACTCCATTTTCTGTCCCTATATCTCATCCCTCAGAGAGTTAGACCCTGGGTTCAATTAGATTCCCTGCTTGGAAATTTTAAAAAATGAAGAATTGGGATGGGGAGGGGAGGGGACAGGACAGGAAGGGAGAAGAGAAAGGGGGATGGAAGGGAAGAGGGGAAAGAAAAAGAAAAGAAAGAAAAGGAAGTCCAGAACAGAAGAAGTCAGTGCCCCGGTCTCACAACATACGAGACATGACAAACATCTGGAAAATTTTTCCCAACATGCAGTTAGTGAATTTGCATTTATTGATTTCACCCTAATATTTGGACACGCAGCCTTCCAACATGTCAGGGTCTCAAGTCAGAGGCTGGCCCCTGACCAGCAGGGGCCAGTACAGACACTCCCCAACAAGGCGAAAGGAAGGGTAAGGTCAACGGGTGATGAACACACCACAAGCACCCCTGAGTTCTGTCGAAGCAGGAACCACTTTATTGAGGAAGCATACAGGCTTGGAAAGCTTATGAAGGACATGCGCAGTAGGGGAGCCAATCAGCAAAAAAGTCACGCAGGCATGGGTGGACCACGCACGGGGCACCTTAAGTGAGGTATAGGGATCATGCACTGTCCACGTGTCCAGAACTAAATCGGACCTATTCCTGCAGGTGGTCTGACCGAAGTGGCCTCAGACACGCCCTATCATCCGCCAGGCGCCATGCTGTTAGGGACTATTTTAGGCAATGCCCAACACCAAAAAGCCCTATCACCGTATGGCTTCAGGAAATATGCTGTTATCTGCTTATGAAATGCTTTCATTCCTTCAGTTCTTGGTAGCTTCTTCAAGTCTTGCTTAGACTACTCCTTCAGAAATCAAAGTATTCTCAAGCACGGAGCTGCAAAGTTAGGAGGTTACTGTGACAAGATGTGAATCCACTAGAGATTACTCTGAATGTCCCCTCATATGGAGCTCACCAGTTAAGGACTAGCTCTTCATTAATGCATTGCCTTATTCTCTCAATGTGAACTACAAGAGACGCCCCTCTTCCACGTACCTCTGGGGTGTTGTAGAAAAGTACAAGGACGTTGTGGCAAATGAATTTGAGGATGAGGGTGCTTGAAAAGTCTGTGGGAAGATGTCATTGAAAGTATGAGTTTATCTTGGTGCAAAAATTTTTTTTATTTTTTATTTTTTTTTATTTTTATTTTTTGACAGGCAGAGTGGACAGTGAGAGAGAGAGACAGAGAGAAAGGTCTTCCTTTGCCGTTGGTTCACCCTCCAATGGCCGCCGTGGCCGGCACGCTGCGGCCGGCACACCATGCTGATCCGATGGCAGGAGCCAGGTACTTATCCTGGTCTCCCACGGGGTGCAGGGCCCAAGTACTTGGGCCATCCTCCACTGCACTCCCTGGCCACAGCAGAGAGCTGGAATGGAAGAGGGGCAACCAGGACAGAATCCGGTGCCCTGACCAGGACTAGAACCCGGTGTGCCGGCATCGCAAGGCGGAGGATTAGCCTAGTGAGCCACAGCACCAGCTGCAAAAATAAATAGTTTTTTCATAATATGCATTTTCCATGTATTAAAAAAAATAATTATGATGACTCTATCTGAAAACCTACCAGACAAAAGGCTTTACAAAATATATTGGTAAGATACAATCAGGTGCTGTTTTAAGACAGGAGCGTGTTCCAGGAAATGCATGGTTAAGTGGTTTTATCATTGTGTGACCATCACAGAGTGACTTACACAAGCTAAGCTACAATAGCCAGTGCAGTGTAATCTTACGGAGCCCTTCATCATGTATGTCATCTGCTGTGAGGCAACATGCTGCTATGTGGCACATGACTATATTTTAATGAGATGAACAGTATTTAAAAGCCCATAGGAACAGTTGTATAACGGTTCTCCAAATTTCATGACCATAAAGACAGCAGAATTTGTGAAAATACAGATTCCTGAGGCTGATCCAGCTTCCTGTTAACACTCCTGGGAAACTGGAAGATAGCCCAATGCTTCGATCCTGCCACGTACATGCCTGGGAGACCCAAATGGAGTTCCAGTCTCTTGGCTTCGGCCTGGACCATTCCTAGCTGTTGCGGTCTTTTGGGAAGTGAACCAGCATATGGAAGATCTTTTTCCTGTCTTTCCCTATCACTTTGCTTTTCAAATTAAATAAAAATGAATCTTTTAAAAAAAAAAGGAAAATACAGATTCCTAAGCTTCCCAACAGAAATCTGGTCCAGTAAGTAGGTAAGGCGCCATACCCATGATTCTTTTATTTGAAAGACAGCACCCTTGGTGTGGGCATTTAGCCTAGTAGTTAAGACACGGGTCAAGATGCTCACAGCCCACATCAGGATTCCAGGACTCAACACTAGGCTCCTGTTCCTCACTCCAGCTTCCTGCCAGTGCAGGCCCTGGGAGGCAGTAATGATGGTTCAGGTGGTTGAAGGTTCCCACCAGTGAGGGAAACATGGATTGAATTCCCAGCTCCTGGCTTGGCCTGGCACAGTCCTTGTCATTGTGGACATTTGGGGAGTGAACCAATATATGGAAGCACTCTCTTTCTCTCACTCTTGCTCTCTGTGAGTTTATTTTTTTTTTAAGATTTTTATTTACTTATTTGAGAGGAACAGCTACAGACAGTGAGAGGCAGAGACAGAGAGAAAGGTCGTCCTTCTGCTGGTTCACTCCCCAGATGGCCACAATGGTCGGAGCTGTGCCAACCGGAAGCCAGGAGCCAAGTGCTTCTTCCTGGTCTCCCACATGGGTGCAGGGGCCCAAGCATGTGAGCCATCTTCTACTGCTTTCCCAAGCCACAGCAGAGAGCTGGATTGGAAGAGGAGCAGCTGGGACTAGAACTGGCACTCATATGGGATGCCGGCACTGCAGGCAGAGGATTAACCTACTGCGCCATGGCGCCGGCACCTTCTGTGAATTTAAATGTATATGTCTGTGCCTCTCAAATAATAAACAAAAATGTTTTTGAAGAAAATAAAAGACAACCCCTGGTAATTTTACTGTGGATGATCTCATCCTGAGTGAAGAATCCCTGATGAATCAATCACCCAACCTACATCCTTCCAATCACTGGAGCACACAGGCTCCTGCAATACCAGGATTGCTTGATTACAAAAACCTATGCATCAAGCTCTTTCCTGCAGTTTTATAAGACCTTGGCCACAGCACTGCTACCTTTACCGTGTAGAAGCACAGGCAAAGCATTAAAACCCCATTCCTGTATTCATCCTTTCCCCAGTATCATTTTATACCATCAGTAGTTTGGGCTCTTGAAGCTATTAAGCAAGGTTAGCTTCTCAGAGAAATTCAATCAAGTGACTCTCTGATGGTGAGTATGGTTAGGTCAGAGGTTTTTGCAGCTCTACTTAAGGACACAGCAAGAAATATGACAGCTGGTGAGAAAACTCCTAGGCTCCTTTGAGAAAATTCCAACTTCACAGGTTAGGAACATCACTAAGAGCCACTGGAGCTACTGGTAGAGGTTGCCAACAGTAAAACTATGTGTTAGAGGGTGGGAAGGTCAGCATGTCCTTCTCCAGGTCTATGTGAGCCCTGTCCTGTGCTCTCAGGGGCACAGGAATGGGTAGCACAGCCTTGGGTTGCTTTGAAGTCTCTCTCAGATGAGGCTGGGGACACAACACTTTAGCCACATGGCCTCTATACTACACTAGTGAACAGAGCTTGCTCCTGCTAAAAAAAATCCTTATTTTATTTTCATAGCAATGGTGTCTACATTACTTGGCCTGATGGACACAGTTCTAAAGGGTCTGGTCCCTATTAACCTTACCAATTTCTTAGCAATGGATTCTTTCTCCTATCACTACCCCCTCAATATCTCCATCCAACAGACACAGTATTCCTGGTGCCCAGCTGAACCCTTTGGGGCTCTGGCTAATGCTGACACATACCACAAACTGTTCCTCTTTCCCTCTGAAGATGGAGTAGACTGCAGCGGGCATCTTCAGGAAGTATTATGCACCCATCTTGCAGCATGAACAGTGCCCCTGGAGGTGGACATGGTGTACCTGAACTCCTGTGACACTCTGATACAGGAGTCTTTCCTGGAGGGTTTTCAGCTCCCTGTTTGGTATTTTGTCCCACTGCCTGTCATACAGCATGGTAGTCTTTATCTTGCTGGTCTTTCTTCCTCTCTCAACTATGAGCTTACTGAGTACAAGTCCTCCACATGGTTCTATCATATAGTAAAGCATCCAATAAACCTTGGATGGATGGATGGATGGATGGATGGATGGATGGGTGGGTGGATGGATGGATGAGTTGATCTCCAAACTTTTAAACAGACACTTCCATTTGCTGAGAACTGCACCATTAGGACTCTTGATATTAGTCTAAAGATAGAATAAGGTGATGATAACAAGCCTGAAGAGAATTTCTATCATCTTGTGACATTACACCCCCAAGAATCTTTACATTGAACCACCTGTCTTCACTGACAAGGAGAATGGCTAAAATGTCAATGGACTCAGTTCCTGCCAGCAATAACAGAGTGGACTGTCCAGCCTTTAGCAAGATTAAGACCTGATAAAAAGCCCCCTGTGTTCTTCAAGAGTCCGGCAAAGGGTATGACTAAAAGCCTCATGCTCAAATAAGAGCTTCAGTGTGGACCTGATGTCCTGTCTTCACTATGGCATTGAGAAATGGATTTGTTGGGCAGGTCATGCCTGAGCCCACTGCAAGTGTCACTGAGCTTCTTAACATGAAGTTCTAGGTAGGGTCCCAGCCCTTTGTCCTTGGACACACAGAGACCAACAGATTGACAATAGGGTTTTGCTGCATACCTGAGTGGAAGAATGTTAAGGTGGCTGACAGAAAGCCCAAAAGCAGTTTGTGGTTTATGTAGAGTGCCCAAGGCAGAGTGAGAGCATCATATACAAGAATTCCATGATGGCAGCCCCCCTTTAGAGAAGTCCCTTTCTAGACAAAGGCTCGAGGGTTCTTCTGTATAACTCCTCACCTCCTGTTCATTCTTTAAAAAGATGATGACTTGGAAATAGATTCCTCTTCACTTCCCAAAACCTATTACTGACAAATGGTATGAGAATTTAATTTTAAAAAATCAGCCCATCGTTCAGACCCTCTCTTTCTTCTGTTGACTTTAAAACATGCAAGAATGTGCTCTGAAGTATTATACATAAAAATAGAAGGCTTGGAAATGGCAGAGAAATTCACAGTTCAAAGCAAAAGGAACTAATTAATAATCTGTGTTCTTTTCTCCTTTCCTGCCTTTTTTTCCCGCAGAGCACTCTAAATACCTGATGTTGAGCTGGGTTTTTATTTTTATTTCCGAAAATGATCGCCTATGCATCACGCAGGCCTCTCCCTGAGATATATTGGCCTGGTACATAAACAGCTGGTGTGCTCCCAGGGCAGCGTGTATTTTATTCTGGATAGAACCCATGATAAGAAACTGAATTTAGAAAGCATTTTGTAGGAAACTAAAGTCAGTCACTGAATAAAATACAAAGAGCAGGCTTTAAAATGTGTTCTTATTCATTAGAATTTAATGCATCAAAAGTTATTTTATGTCTAAAGTGAGAAGGACAAGAGTAAAAGAATAGGCTTCACAAAACTAAATCCCCTAAAGACATTTATATTTTTCTTGCAGAATAAAGTAAATTCTAAGAGATAAATAATTTCACATGAAGGAAATGTGCTGTGTGTTCAAAGAATAAACACAATATGTTCTCTTCTGTTCTAGCCAGGCCACAGCAGCGTGTGGTTAGCCTTCTCTTGGAAAGCAAGTCCTGCCAAGGTTCACGTTGTAGAGAACTGAGCTTTAGCTGAATGGAGTAGCTGCCCTCTTAGACACCTCACCCTGGGATCACATAACAGGAATCCCCAGCCACAAAGGGGTCTCCATAAAGGGTCCCTCTCCCTGCCCTGAACCCCAGAGTCACACTGCTGTCTGCCCTCCCAGCCACCTGGCTCCTGGCTGAATGAACACAGGCAGGGTAAGAGGAGGTGTAATCCATAAAGGATTGTCCGTATGGAAACATCTGCATGCTGGTTGTTTGTGAATGAAAGGTGAGGGCAGGGCGGAAGAGGATGCTTTAAACAAAGAAATGCAGCAGCTTCAGTGAGGCCCAGGACAGCTGCAGCTGCACGAGAGAGGTTAGAAGAAATGCAGACTGTCAGGCCCGCCTTTGCTGCAAGCTTCCTCAATCAGTCTACATTTAAGAACCCACCGGTACACACACCCAAGCCCTTATGTGGACACAGCATCTGTCTTCAGGGAGCTCACAGATTTTTGGGATGATGAGGGATGGAAGGATAATGTAAGAGGCTAAGGCAGAGCCCACCCTATATAAGCAAGCGTGGGGTGGGGTGGGGGGGCGTAAATGTGCTTGATATTAAAAGAAAAAGCATTCCCAGTCAAGGCCAAGATGTTACAAACAAATGCATGTAGAGGTAAGCCTTCACATGGGAATGTGGGGGCAGAGGGGATTTGCTGAGCTACAGAGAGAAGGCCTTGCCAGAGAAAATTAAGCTGGTTTTAGGGGCCAGCACTATGGCGCAGCAGGTTCAAGACCCAGCTTGCAGTACCAACACCCCATATGGGCACTGGTTTGAGTCCTGGCTGCTCCACTTCCAATCCAGCTCCCTGCTAAGGGCCTGGGAAAGCAGTAGAAGATGACCCAAGTGCTTGGACCCCTGTACCCATGTGGGAGACCCAGAAGAAGAACCTGGCTCCTGGCTTCAGATCGGCCCAGCTCCGGCCATTGCAGCTATTTGGGGAGTGAAGCAGCAGATGAAAGACCTCTCTCTGCCTCTTCCTCTCTCTAACTCTGCCTTTCAAATGAATAAGTAAATAACTTTTTAAAAAATGCCGATTCTATTATTGGACCCAACAGAAGCAAAGGCATGGAAGGGAACAGTTAAGATCTACTGAGGGAGCAGTGGGCCTGATGTGAATGGAGCATTCACCCAGCCCCATTTTTGGGGTGTCTGTCATGTGTAGGGCTCCTGCAGAGGTTTCTCTCACTACATTAGGGACAGTGGATGTTACGGACTCAAAGGCATCTGACCCACCTGCAATTAAATATACTGAAGCCCTAACCCAGTATACAACTACATGTGGAGATAGGGCCTTAAAAAAGTCATCAAGGTTAAATGAGATTGTAAGTGTGGGGCCTTGATCCTATAGGGCTGGTGTCCTTTTAGAAAGAAACACTAAGGACAAATACGCACAGAGATCTGGGGGGGGGGGGGGGGGGCATGGTGAGAAGGTGGCCATCTGCAGAACACAACGAAACATCACAGAAGAAACCAACCCTGGCCAGAGCTTAATGTGTCTTCCAGTCTACAGAACTGCTAGAAAACGGACTTCTGTTGTTGAAGCCACAAAGTCTGTGATACTTTGCTATGGTAGTCCTGGAGGATGAGTGCAGTGAACAGTAAGGTGTGAAAGGAATGTTGGTGTCTAAACAAAAGGTGAACTCAAGCACTGAGGTCCTAAACATTTGGACTTAATTATCCAAACTCAACGGACTGAAGACTGGAGACAGCTGGGACAGAGGTCCCTTTCTTCCTGTAGGAACAGAATCTCAGATGCGAGACAGAGACGGGCAATAAGTATGCTAGGGAGGTCTAACGAAGAGACAATACCTGACAAGCCAAGTGGACATCTCAGTAAAGAACCCGGAACCCAATCTTCATCCAGACTGCAGTGTTAAGAGTATGGACCCACCCCTTCTGCCCCCCACCCCCTTCTGTGATAATGCTGGACAGATGGATTTCTGCATATGGAATTCACCAAATTCTTCCCAGAACTTTATCAGCACCATCTTATTGGACCAAATACCATTCTGGCACGAGGCGGGGAGGCTTCCCCTGAGGGGTTCCCTAGAAGACTATACGAAACATGGTCAAGCTTTTGATGTGTAAGTGCCGACTGAGCTGCTTCCAAGGTGTGCTTTAACTTTTCTTCCCTCATTCAACTGCATGAACTTCCAATATTTTTTTCCAGCCCCTATTGCACTCATAGGCTAATGTCTAGCCTCCTACCTACCAGAAGGATTGGAGGTAGGGAAAAAGTTACCAACAGGTTTTGGGCATGATTGCACCAGCAAGATGGCAAGGAAGGAAGCTGGCAACCCCATGAGCCTTTGCAGAGAAGCAAAGGAGAATCACCAAACTACAGCAAAACAGAGTGGCACCTTCGAGGTCACTTCAGTCAGCCTCTTCATTGAACTGGTATTGAGTCGGTGGCCCAGGAAGAACAAGGGTAGAGGCAGCCTCACAAGCTTCTGACTGGGCAGCCACCCAGGGCGCCATGCTTACGTGTTCCACATTTGGTGAATACTCCGCTGTCGCCATCATCAAATTCTTGACAATTTTTAAACAAAGAACACTGCCTTGTCATCGTCCACTGGACTGTCCCAGATTATAGAGTTCCTGATCGACCATTCTGTGACAGTTATACACAAAGCCTTAATTAGTAGAACTCTACCCCAGTTATCCTGACTTCCAGCCTATGACTTAGTCTACCCTCCCATTCTGCCTCAGAGACTGCCAGACTAGACAGCCCACGAGAGAGGGAGGAGTAAAAAGTAACAATGATTTCTTTTTCTTTTTTTTTTTTTTTGACAGGCAGAGTGGACAGTGAGAGAGAGAGACAGAGAGAAAGGTCTTCCTTTGCCGTTGGTTCACCCTCCAATGGCCGCCGCGGCCGGCGCACCGCGCTGATCCAATGGCAGGAGCCAGGAGTCAGGTGCTTTTCCTGGTCTCCCATGGGGTGCAGGGCCCAAGCACCTGGGCCATCCTCCACTGCACTCCCTGGCCACAGCAGAGAGCTGGCCTGGAAGAGGGGCAACCGGGACAGAATCCGGCGCCCCAACCAGGACTAGAACCCGGTGTGCCGGCGCCGCTAGGCAGAGAATTAGCCTAGTGAGCCGCGGCGCCGGCCAGTAACAATGATTTCTATAAATAAGTTAATAAACCTAAAGAGACTGAAGGAAGCATTAACAACAGTACCAAAAATAGGCTCACCTGAAGGAGAGAAACTCATTTGGAAGGAAAGGTAATAAATTCTGTGGAGTTATTTAAGGGTGTTTAGTTTGCTTTTATTTTGTTTGCTTTTATTTTTTGTTTGCTTGGAGTTTTTTTTCTTTTTGTGTAAAATCAGTCTCTCCATGTAAAACAACTGAACAAGAAACAGTCAACTGAGGTTGAAGACAATAGATATTGGAAAGGAAGTATATGTGTGTGTGTGTGTGTGTGCATGTAAAATAAGAATATTTTGTAAAATCCATTCCCAGATTAGTGGGTAAATTCTAGAAAGTGAAGCCCTGGAAATGGTAGAAATATCCAAGGAAGAGAACCTGAAGGAAGTATTTGTGTTAAGAACCTAATGGCATCAGGTGCCACATAGAAGAAGCTGGAGAAAGAAAGGGAAGAAGAAAATCAATGTAAAGGAACATGGAGTTCAAAGGTATAGAGTTTATGAAAAAGGATCAGTAGTTGCAAATGTTGAAAAAAAAAGACAAATGAGAAAAATATCAGAATTAGTAATTAAGCGGTTATTGGAAACTTGAATGCAGATTCAATATTATCAGGCAGGTTAGGCTAAATTATATGGGTTTGAAGTCAAAATTCAGTGACTCCAAAAAAAAAAGTTAAGAAAGTTTATTTGGGTCAGCTGCATTAAGCAAGAGTCAAATAGAGAAAAATTATATTCCTGGATGGAAGGTAGTATATATTTGAAGAAAGAAAAAACATCGGCAGTAAAAAGAGAGAGTTTAAAAATCTTGCAAAAGAGAATGGTTAAGAGAGAGGTAGAGCTTGGAAGAGGACAGTGAGCAACAGTCTGGCACTGGAGAATTCACCAAGTGGAGAATTTGCTTACTCTCTGAAAGACAGAAAAGAGGAAAATGGCAGATAAATAAAAAGAATTAGTTTGAAGGACAATGGGAGGTTCATACCTGAAAGTCTTCATCTGATAAAAACAGAAACAAAAGTCACTTGTTGGAAGTGCATTGCAATCATCTCCAATCTAATGGTTTTCTACACATATTGGGGGCTGAATGGGCAGTATATCGGAGACATGTGTGAGAATTTTAATCATCCACATAAACCCCTTTTCTAGAAACAATGTTATGCAGCAGACTTGCCAAGAGAGAATAAACAAACTGCCTATTCAGCAGTATGACATATAGCATCTTTTGAATATTTCATGGCAAAGCTTCAGGTATAAAATTTCAGGAGTTGAAATCTGTAGAGTAATAAGAAACTGAAAAAAGAAATAAAGAAAAGAAAATTATCAGCAAAAAATACTGTAGAGGGAGACCAAACTACTGAGCTGACCAAATTAAGGAGTTAGAAGCTACAAAGGCAGCTATACACGCATATGCACACATACACGCACAAACATGCATACACACACAGACACCCAATTTGGTATTTTTGCTTCCACATAAAGTATCTATTTAAGTGTATTTGAGAAACAGATAATCTACTGTGATTTAAAATAGATCTTTTACTATTCTTATTGGAAACAAATGAATGCAATATATCCTATAGAGTTAGGCTTAATGTAAAGAAGTAAGAAGCATCCTCCTAACAATTCTGTATTCAGTTATTTGGTTATTTAAAATCCTTACTCTTGAGAAAAACAGGCAGCACTGCTTAGCAACATTATCCCACCTCATCCTAAAATTACCACAAATATGAGGACTTCCAAAAGTTCATGGAAATTGGAATTAAAACATAAAGATAAAATGTTTCTCAACATAAGCTCCATAGAGCTCAAGACACTTTGGTAGGCCATGAAAAAACCACCCAGTCCATCCCTAAGAAAGCAAGTAACTGCAGGCCCTGGGAATTGTACTGTGTTGTGTAGTCCCTGTTTTTATTAGTAACAGAAGAAAGATGGGTACCCTTCAAAAATTTTTAAGACCAGGAAACAAAAAGAAGTCAGAAGAATCCAAATCAGGATTGTGAGGTGGATGCCTAGTGTTTTCTCACTGAAACTCTTGCAAAATTGCCCATGTTTGATTAGAGGAATGACCAAGAGCCTTGTGGTAGAGAAGAACTCTTGGATGAAACTTTCCCAGACATGTTTCTGTTAAGCATTTTCTAACATATCAAAGAAGTATTCTCATACTTTGCCCTCAAGAAATTCAATATGTCTTGGAGCATCCCTAAAAATCTTTGCCATGATCTTTGCTTTTGCCAGTTCATTCTTGCTTTGACTGGATCACTTCCAATTCTTGGTAGCCACTGCTTTGATTGTGCTTTGTCTTCAGGATTGTACTAGTACTAAAGCCATCTTTCATCTGCTGTTACAATTCTGGGGAGAAATGCTTCAGGATGAAGATCCCATGTGTTGAAAACTTCCGTTGAGAATTCCACTCTTATCTGGCACAACAGTTCTGGGACACACTGAGCAGAAAGCTTTTTCCACTTTAATTTTCAACCAGAATTAGAGAAACTGAACCAACTGTGATTTCTTGGTAGTGGCTACTGTTTGTGCTATCAATCATCGGTCTCCTTCAGTGAGAACATGAACAAGATTACTTTTTTCTCACAGACTGAGGTGGATAGACTGCCACGGCAGACTTAATCTTCAATATTGTCTCACACCTTCTTAAAATTAGTCATCCCTGTGTAAAGTGCAGATTTCTTTGGGGAATTTTCCCCATAACTTTTCATAAAGCATCATGAGTTCACTATTTATTTTTCTATTCAAGTACCACCATAAATTTTACATTTGTTGCCTAAATTTCAGCAGAATTCATGTTGTTCTAGTTCGGGCTCTTTTCAAACTGATGTACCTCTCATTTTAGTCTCAAACTAGATCATGTTGAGATGAGTTATAAAAAGTTTATTTTAGTACAAAAACAATCTGAAATCTATGCAGTTTTTCCATAATACAGATTTTCCATTGACTTTCTGAAGGGATTTCTCCTAGAAGCTCATGATGTCACAGTACCACAGAATATCAAGCCCAAAGGAAAGCCTAGAGCCAGAATCTGGATAGAGTTCTCAGTGACAATAAGACCAATGGAGCTGGATTAAGAAAACCGATCTGGAATTGTGGGAGATAGGTGGTAGTTGTGGTGTGTCACAGCAGGTAAAGCCACCACCTGTAACACCAAAATCCCATATGGGCACTGGTTCAAGTCCTGGCTGCTCCACTTTTGATCCATCTCCCTGCTAATGTGCCTGGGAAAGCAGTGGAGGATGGTCCAAGTGTTTGAGCCCCTGCATCCATATAAGAGACCTGGAAAAAGGTCCTAGCTTCTGGCTTCAGGCTGGCCTAGCCCTGGCCATTGAAACCATTTGGGGAGTGAACCAGTGGATGGAAGATCTCTCTCTCTCTCTCTCTCTCTCTCTCTCTAGCTCTCTCTAGCTCTAACTCTAACTCTAACTCTAAATTTCAAATAAATATAATGATACTTAAACAAAAATAGAGTAACCAATTGGGGCTGGTGTTGTGGTTTGGCAGATTAAATCTCCACATGTGATGTCAGCACCTCATATGGGTACTAGTTTGAGCTCCAGCTGCTATACTTCCAATCCATCTCCCTGCTAATGGCCTGAGAAAGCGGCAGAAGATGGCCCAGGTGCTGAAACACATATGGGAGACCTGAATGAAGTTCCCGACTCCCAGTTTCAGGTTGACCCAACCCTGGCTGTTGCAGCCATCTGGAGAGTGAATCAGCAGATGGATCACTCTCTGTGTCTCTCCCTTTCTCTGTAACTCTTTCTTTCACATAAAAAAATAAATTTTTTTTAAAAATAAAATTGATATCGGACCCATGGTTTCACCACATGAAATCAAGCAGTCCAAGAAAGAAGGACTACTGAGATAACCAGGATCTGTGCTTTTCTGCACAGAATGCTTTATTGTTTTAGGGAGAATTATAACCTTGTTATACTCTCTACTTGGAGATTAAGGATGGATTAAGGAGCTGTGTATGAGTTCCAGGTTGACAGGGACTGGGCTTGTGATAGATTTTATGTGCCAAGTTGACTGCATGCAGAGATGTAGAGATGTCCAGAGAGTTGATAAGACAGTACTGTGTGTTTCCAGGAGAATCAGCGGACATAGTAAAGAAGATCTACCCTCACCACCAAGGGTGGCCTCATCCAATCCATGAGGCCCAGAATAACCAGCATAGAGCAAAGAGCAGCTGTGACTTCCTTGCTTCTCTACCAGCCCCACCCCACTGTATGACCAGTGTGGAGTTGGCCATGATTTCCCTTCTTCTGGTTTCCTGACCTCATCACTTGTCTCACATGTTCTCCTCCTCCCTCCCACCATGCCTCCACCACGCTAAGTATGGTGTGTGTGTGTGGACAGTGGCTGTGGAGTGTGTATGGGAGGAGCTTCCTGGAAGATCAATGCCACAAAGCAAGAAAAGATGCAAAGCAGAGCTCTTAGCCTGCTTTTATTGTGGCCTTTAGAACAAAGGAAAAATGAGGCTTTCTCTGTACATCGCAGCTGTATGCTTTTCATTTCCAAAACAGCTAGTACAAATGACTCCCCACTCTCCACACATTCTCCATGATTTCTGGTAACTTCCATTAGATTTATTTATTTGAATTTAATATATTAGCATATTGATGATTAACTTCAAAAGCATATAAATTCATTGATTTTAAATGATAGTGTATGTTCAAAGACCATAAATATATAAGCTGATCTTTAGAAGACAGATATGCTTTCTCATTTAAAAAGAACATCACATAAAATACTAGACTTTAATTATCTCTTTCTGTTTTGATATTAAAGACTGATAAATACATTATGTTTCATTACTAAGAAACGATAGATTGGGTCAGAATGTCAATGCCTCAAAAACCCCCAAACCTAGGAGATGGTAGCATGGCTGAACTACCATTGAGAAAAGCAGTATACCTCATCAATCCTTGTCTTAGTCTGTTCAGGCTGCTATAATACAATACTATAAACCAGAAGGCTTTTAAACAGCAGAAATTTCTTTCTCACAGTTCTGGAGACAGAAATGTCCAAGACCCATAAAAATCTGGTGTCTGGTGAGGGCCTGCTTTCTGGTTCATAGACTGTACTTCCTTGTTATGTAGAGGGGGCAGGAGATCTCTTTGGCTCCTCTTTTATAAGGGCACCAGTCTCATTCTTGAGGGCTCCATCCTTACGATCTCATTACCCTCCAAAGTCCCCACTTCCTATCACCTTGACAGTTAGGGCCGACTTTAAGGAGAATATTGACTTTAAGGAGACACAGACATTTGGACCCTAGCAATGATGCTATATCAAATTCTTTTTGTTCCTCTGTCCTATAGTCTCTTCAATTAAAAAAAAAAGTACTTTTGTTATAGTCAAGAGAAGAGAGAAGATGTACAACTTCAGGTAAATTAAGAAAAACATGGTTTTTTTATTATATGGAAAGATATGACATGCTCATAAACAAAGATATTTCATTTCATTTGAATATTAAAGTTCATATTTCATTATGTCTTCAACCAATATAATTACAAATGAATTTTGGAAATGTCATTCCAACTGTGCAATTTCATGAAATTTATTCTAACATGTTCTCTAGACATTGCTTCCCACAAATCAACCCCAGCCCTAAAGACCAAACAAGAGTGTAGACAGTCTCAGGAATTCTCAGAACAAGAATAAAACCATTGCCTTTAATATCATACAGACCTGGGTTTGAGGCCTGATTGTACTTTTTGCGAGTTATATGATCTCGGAGAAGTTATACACCTTCCTTAGTCTATCTTGTGCTACATAACAGAATTTATCACTGATTGGGTAATTCATACAGAATAGAAGTTTATTTGACTCACAGTTCTGGAGGCTGGGAAGTCCAAGATGAAAGGGCCACATCTGGTGAGGTCTTTTTTGTTGTTTCAGAATGTGACAGATGGCATCACATGGTGACACAGCATCCATGCACATGCCTGTGCAAGCGGGAGATGGAGAGAAGACAAGGAGAAGCAAACTCATCTCAGTGTCAGCAAACTGCTTCTGCAATAACTAACCCACTCCCATGCTAAAGGCATTCATGCATTCATGAAGGCCAACCAAATGGCTTGCTACAGTAGCCGTACTTCTTGTGAGCCCTGTCCTAAACACAGAGGCCAACACACATTAGAGAGTCTGGAGATGGACATGGACTGTGGCTGGACCAGCATCTTTTTTTTTTTTTTAAGATATACAGCATATTTTCTTTTTTAAAAGATGTATTTATTTATTTGAAAGGCATAGTTACAGAGAGGCAGAGAGAAGGTGGGGAAGAAAGAGAGAAAAGAGAGAGATACAGACAGGTCTTCCATTCATGGTTCACTCTGCAAATAGCCACAACAGTCAGAGCTGGGCCTGTTTGAAGCCAGAAGCCAGGAGCTTCTTCCAGGTCTCCCAAGAGGGTACAGGGGCCCAAGGACTAGCCTCATCTTCTATTGCCTTCCCAGGCCATTAGCAGAGAGCTGGATTGGAAGAGAAGCAGCCAGGACTCAAATCAGTGCCCCTATGTGATGCCAGAACTACTGGCGGTGGCTTTAGCCACTAACCACAGCATTGGCCCGCTGCGCCAACATCCTTGAAAAACGGAAAATTTGTGTCCTTCAGATTTCAAGAGCAGCTTCTCTTAAGGTTAGATTTCCTAAAAAAATAAAATAAAAAATGTTTTAAAAAATGCCATCGCCCCATAGTTCTGACTACACAAGGGCTTGTGGACAGGACTACAGCCAGCAATTAAAATATGAAATATTTGTGCACTTAGAGGTAGGAAACTATTAGGATTCTTGAATACTTTAATTGTGATTAAAAAGCATCAACAAAATGGCAGCTGTAAATGCACGATGTAGTACCACCTGCACTGTACTGAGGGTTTCTTGCCTCCCAACCATTACCTCCGTATCCTCCAGCTACTCCCAGAAACACACTGTAAGTAGTGCGCACAGAGGAGAGTTAACAGTGAGATATTGTGCCCAGGGATATGGAGACCCACAGAGACACGGGTTGGATAAGTAGCAGGGGAATACTGAGCTAGGAAAATCCTGTGAGAAGAACATACAAGATGTTGCGTTCTGTGTGAATTCTTGGTTCAGAAGGTTTTCAGAAAATGAGATGCAAAAGAACACCGCTTTGAGACACTGGGAACTGGATACCTTAAAGAGATCATAAGGGACACGAAGAAGGATGAACAAAAGAAAGATTCCAAGGGAACTAAGACTGAGGACAATCCAACCCAATTACATAAAATGCTTAGTTGTACCACGGCAAGTATATCACATTGCACCATCCATATCCATACTGTTTGAACAGACAGTCCACCGCACTCTAATGCTTAGGGACAATTCTGGGTCCTGTGACTGCCTGGGAGTTCCAGGACGGTGGCAGCAATTCCAAGAGTCAGGTAGTGGACGAGGCTTGTTTTTATCATCTCAGGTCTGTGAATCAGAGCTAAGAGAATCCTGGCAACAGGAAACCATTTTGCTCTGAGCTTCCCATGAAGCCCACCATGTCTTTGTTGGCCTCACCTTTCTGGTCAGGATCCTGTTCTCCCAAGAACAGAAAAGCTTTAACTAACCCTGCCTGGTAATTGAAACTGTGCAGAGGAAAACAGTCAGTTATTATAGAAAAATTAGCATTATTATGCAGCAAATTGTTGTGGGATTTACAGTGGTTATATTCAAATTAGAGACAATAAATAGATCAATCCACAAAAAACTGAATTAATGATAATGAATAAGTTCCAGAAATCCCATAGAGATAAAATAGAAGAAAAAGAAAAAGAAACAAAACTAGGAAAAGACAACAGAAAAATTAACAGATAAAATGTCAAAGAATCCAAATTAAATCTTAGAGATACAATTGTTTCTGAGGAATATAGAACAATTAGAACAGATGAGAAAGTCAGATATAATTACAATAATTTCTTTTGTTATTCAAATAAACTTGCCAGGAGATAAACTGAAGGAATTCACCACATTCAAGACAAAATCAAATAATCCTAATCTTAGAGGCAAACTGGAAAAAGTCAAATTAAAAGAAATTAGAAAAATTCCTCTCTAATACATTTTCTGCTGCTATCACTAAATATCATGGATTGGGTAATTTACAAGAAAAAGAAATTCATTCTCAGTACTGGGGGCTAGGAAGTCCAACGTCAAAGGGCCAGATGTGGCGAGAGTCTTCTTGCTATCATAACATGATGCAGAATACCGCATGGCCAGACAGCATGGGGTTGGTGAGGGAGAGGAAGAGATCCCACGGTGACTTATCCACACCTGCACTAACAGCAAAACTCTGGTCATGATGGTGGTGGCCTCCTGAGCTGGTCATCTCTTACAGGTCCCACTTCCCAGCTGTCAACAGTGACAATCAAGTCTCAACACGAGCTTTACAGAGCACATTCTAACCACACTAATACCCTACCAGCATTCAGGTAATGAATAAAATTTCAGAAAGTTAAATGTTATCAACACAGTGTCTTCAATTAGGCATGCTTTGATAATCTCCCACATTACATTTTAGAAAAATGGAATAATCACATCTTGAAAGAAAACTCTGAAGACTCAAGAATGTCATACTCAGTCACGATCTTGATGGTTGCGCATGTTAGTATACAAAAACAACAGAAATGCATTTCAGATATGTATGGCTCATAAAATGTGCCAACTGTTTATCCCTCAAGAAAAACAATTAAAAATGTTTTCCATCTGGCCATGATTCAACATACAAAAATGGAAAAGTCATTAAATATAAAGATTGCTGGAAAGAAGTTGATAACTAGTTAAATATAGATTTATGTCTAGGAAATTATAGCAATACTATTTATATTCTCAATAATAAAAGAGAAGAAAGCCATCTACTAGCATTATAATGATTTTTCTCTGGTGTAGTCAATGTAATTGGATATAAGATATAGGAGATATCAGAAAAGAGTAGAGAGAATTTTAATTATTTGTACAAAATTTGTATTTACTTAGAAAACATAAGAGAATAAGTGAAAAATATCCAAACCAACACAAAACAATTCAGTTGGGAAGCTGCAAATAAATATATTTAAAAATCAGGAAGCATTCTATAAGGCAGCAAAAACACGTTGGAAAATAGATTGTCAAATTAGAGTCAATACATACCATATTCGATACACACTATAATTGAGATGTGTCAAAGTTAATGACAGACATAAAAGGATATTTGGTTAAATGAAAAGCTATCTTTTATCTTCTCTGCTATTCTTTTATTGGAAAACTATATGTTTAAAATCTATCCCAGTGTATATATACATATAGATGGAATGTATGTACTTCTCCTTATTATCCTAATGGAGAATTATAGTGGGGTGTAGTTCTAATGTTCACCTGAAAACAAATTAATGCTAAAAATAACTGAAGAAATTTTCTAAAGAAAAAAAGGGAACAATAAGGAAGAACTTACATAAAATAAAGTAATGATAATGAAAACATGACAACAGAACAATGCAGTGATGCTTGAACAATCAATAAAATGGAGAGGATAAGATAACCCAGAAATATCACGCAGACAGCTCTGCTGTAGAAATCAATTAACTGAAAGTCACAGTATGTGAACTAAACCAGAATAAATCTCAGAAAGTTTATTGATAGTAAGCCTAGAAGATTTGTGGAGACACAGCTACCTGGTCTTGTTCAAAAGCAAGCAGGATAAATAACAGGAAGAAAACTCAGTAGATTATGCTACGTAAAATCCAAAACTTTGATATCTCAAAATTTAATACCAGCAGTCCACTTCCAGCAAACCGCTAACCACATGTGCAAAGATTCTGTTCTGAGTCCAGATCATGAGAAACTGCTGACCAGAGAGCCCAGCAAGCAACCCTTGGCTTATGTGTTTGAGCTTTGCGTAGCAGGAATGACGCATCATGCTCCCTTACACAACTCAAGACGCTGTGCCTATGAGGGCAGTGTTGGAGTGGACGGTTGCAGTCCTTCATGCCCCTGGATCACACCAGGACGACTGGAAAGAGCCACAGGAGGAACCTCTGGAGAGCCAGCAATGGTCTACTGGTGCTGACCAAGATTGGGTATGTTCAGTTTGTAAAAGTGCATCATGCTGTGCACCTACACCTAGAGCACAGTTTTGTGTGTATGTTATTCTTTAATAAAAAGATACATGAACAAATTGCTAGATGAGTCTTCAGAAGCAAGTTAAGCTAATAATAAGGTAGACAACTGGAATCCACAAATGACAAGTAAGAATAATTCCACAGGAGTAACACCTGGCTCGGGAGATGCCATAGGAATTTGCTAATCTGCAGTGGCTCAGAGCCTGGGTTTTCAAAGGTTATATTAGCATAGAGAACCAGAGACAAAGTCAGGGACCAAAATAGGGTATGAGGCCTGAATCAAAAACTATAAATTTAGCACCACTGGAAAAGTGGTATCCTCAATGGACAAGCCTGGGAAAACCCAACCCACAGAAGTCAGCTTGCCAATTTCACCCTTAGCTCAGCCTGCAAAGAGGCAGAGAACAGCTGTCCCCTGAGAATCCCTGACTGTAAGTTTGTGTCTGAGACTTGAATCTATGCTATCTTCGTGGCCTGAAAAATCCAAATCCAAATTTTATTTTAAGGTGACCTCCAGGCACCTGACAGAGGAAGTGTAAATCATTTCTAATGCAACATTCTTTAAATTCTGTTTTCAAAAAATTCCATAGATGAGGTCCCAAGGGCCACCATCACACAACCAAAAGCATAAATAAGTAAGGAAACATATCACCATGTTTAAGAATCAGCACAAAAACATTCTACTGGATCAGATCCACAAAGGCAGCAGATACTGAAAATTAACAGAATATATTACATGTTTAAATACACAAATGTCTTAACAGTACAGCTGAGGAAAAAGAGATCATCAAACTTAACCAGTGAAATATTAAAAAAAGAATATTCAGGAATAAAAATAAGGCTATTAAAATTAGAATCTCAATGAGTAAATTAAATAGCACATTAGACTCAGCTGATTTGAGGATAAATGTAATAGAAGAAGCATCTATACATCACAGCCCAAGCACTGAAATGTATAAAAGGGAACTCAAGCAATATGGGTAGAATAAGAAAGTCAAAGACATATTGGTCTTCCCTAGAGGGAAAATAATAGAAAGGCAAAATCAAAGACAAAGTGGCTAAGAATGTTCCGGAATAGCTGAAAGACATCTCTCAAATTCAGAATCCCAATGAAATCCAAACCAAATGAGTAAAAAGCAAGCTATACCTGGGAATATTTTCATGAAACCACAAAACTCCAAAGACAAGGAAAAAATATTCAGCCATTATTCATGTCAAAACAAATATAAATTATTTCTCATATATCAGATTAGCAAAATCCAAATATTCAACAACGTACTCTGTTGTGAGGCTGTGGGGAGACAGAACTTATCATATTTTACTGGTGAGGATGCAAAATAAAGGAAACCCTATAAAAGGGAATTTGGCCACATCAGACAAAATTATGTATATATGCATTCTGTGATCTGGCAACCTTACTCCATAGGACAGTACTAAAAATTAACTAACAAAAATATATCATATATTAAAGACTTTACAGAAGGTTACTAATTAGATCAAGGGGAAAAAAGAAGCAATTCAAATAATTACCCATAGGAGATTAAATAAACTACAGAGCATATATACAATGGAAATTGTAATCATTTTTAAAAATCAGCAACATCTCTATATGGAATGCCAGGATGTTTGGTAAAAAGAAAAAAAGTTAAGTGTAAAAAGTGAGTAGACTATGTTATCATTGATCTGAAGATATACATTGGATTTTTTTAAATAGAAGGATAGATTGGAAACTGCATATATGGATAGGAGGAGGACATGAGATTTCTCTAGATATTCCTTCCCTGTTTTTGGAGACTTGCCTTGGATCTAAATATATGTTTTTAAAAATTATAAAAAATTAAATTGAAAAGCAATTTTGAAAAACTGAAATCATTATTTTAGATAGCATGATCAAAGGCCCAAGATACTCTACATAATATAATGAAAAATTGTTAGGTTTTCCAAATGTAAGAACAATACACACAAGGAAGAAGTAAAAAAGGACATTATGTAATGATAAACTTTATAGCTGTAAAAACATGATATAAGCACCTAAGACCAAATCTAACCAAAAACAAACAAAGCTTTTACACAGAATTTAAGAAATGTAATAAAAGAGCATAAAGAAACCATTAATAGAGAGTAATAAAATGTTCACAAATAAGAATTAATATAAAAAGTCAGTTTTTCCTAAATTGATCAAGATTCAAGCAATTTTAATGAAGGTATCTAGAGGATTTTCTTTTGGTGATCTCTTTTTTTTATTTTAAGATTTATTTTACTATTTATTTGAAAAGCAGAGCTCAGGGAGAGATAGACGGGGAGGGAAGTTTTCCGTCCATTGGTTCATTCCCCAAATAGCCGCAACAGCCTGGGCTACTCAGGTTGAAGCCAGGAGCCTGGCACTAAATCCAGATCTTTGATGACATGGGTGGCAGGGGCCCAGATATTTGGAACATCATCGCTGCCTCCCCACACACATCAGCAAGGAGCTGAACTGGAAGGGGAACAGCCAGAACTTGAACGGGTTCATGTGGGATGTTGGCATTTTAGGTGGATCTTAGCTGCTACACTACAACACCAGGCTTGGTTTGTTGTTTTTGGTTTTTTAAATTGACCACATAATTTATAAATTGATATTGAAAAGTAAAACAGTCCAAGCCAAGAAAATGCAATTTATCCTACCAGATAATAAGAATGATCGTGGGAGACCAGGAGGAAGCACCTGGCTCCTGACTTCGGATCGGCACAGTTCTGGCCGTAGCGGACCTTTTGGGGGGTGAACCAAGGGAAAAAGGAAGACCTTTCTCTCTCTCTCACTGTCTAACTCTGCCTGTCCAAAAAAAAAAAAAAAAGAATGATTGTAAGGTCAAAAGTGTAGGAGAGGATGGACAAATTGGCAACAGGACCAGAAGTAGAAACACACACAGGTTGAAACAGAAAATATGCCAAAGGTAAAACCATAGGTCAGTGGAGAAGAAAGTGATTATACGGTAAATTGTCTTGGATCAAATGTTCATCCACATGGAAAATTTTTAAATGGATTACTTCCTCAAACCATATGCAAACACAAAATGTCAGTAAAAACTTAAATGTGATGATCAGAACTGTCATGCTTTTAGAAGATAATATAGGGAGGTATATTTATAACAGAATAGAGAGTCTCCAAACCAGACACAAACCATAAAGCAAAGATTCAGACTCATTTGTTTCAAAACCAGTATTTTTTTTTTTTGTGATTAGAAGTGGCACATAAAGACAAAAAAGATACATAGAGAAAGTTAAAAAAAAAAAGCTATAAAATGAGAGAAAATATTTAAAACGTGTAAAATCAGATAAACAGACAATTATTCAGAATACATAAAGGTCTTATATGAAGCAACAAAAAAAGCATGCCATAGAAAAATATTCAAAGATTTGAATGCAAAAGAGTAAATACTAATTATCAATATATAAATGTATTATCACAATAAAATACTATTTCAATCCTTGGGATTAGGAAAGACATGGAAAAACTGAAATTCTTGTACTTCGCTGAAGCAATTATAAATTGGGATAGGACAATGGGTTTGAAAAGCAATTTATTAACAAATAAAGCTGCACACGATTGTAGAAGAAGGGCCTCTCACTTCCACTTTTCCTTATTTCCGTAGAAAACTGCAGAACATCCTTACGAGATGAAAACCACAGGATGGCCTGGGTTGTTGGCATTGTTTATAAGAACACACAATATAAACATTCCAAATGCTGGTCAATGAGATGACAGTAAGCAACAGAAGTGAAGGGCCAAAAGCTTCAGACATCAGAACGGATGCATCTTCATAAAAAACACTAGATGCAGCGTTCTTGCATGTTAACTACAAAAATCATATATTAATTAAATGTGCAAACCAGTTCTTGGTAACTCTGAAAAATCCAGCATTTTCACAATGTTATTATAGGGAAAAACAACTCGAAGGTGACTAAAATACTTAGGTTAAGAACAGAATCACCCTCTTATGACTGATGAAAGAGGAGTCATGTTTGTTTTTATGAATGCGATGGAATAATAAATAAGCAAAAGACAGCTACAGTAACGGTTGTTACGCAAACATGTGTTTGAATAGATGGCTATATTGATTATCTGCTGTAAAACTGGTTCACAGCCAATTCTCATCCAATAAACATTTATCCACCTAACATACTGAGCAGCACTGTGCTACAGTCTGGTGACGGAAAGGGGTCTGGGTTGGGGTTTTCAGGTTGGAAGGGAGGAGGGGAGGGTCAGTTTGGGAGAGGACTCTTGTGCAATGACTTATCAGGGAGGTGCTCCCAGTGTCAGGGACGGGACACAGTGAGAGGACAGGGGCACTAAACAAGGAATGAACAAGCAGGTGAGCGTTTCAGGAAAAGTCTGATGGACGGATTAAGCCTGATCTCTCAGAAGAACTCTGGGATATAAAAAATTATCTCAATCTTAGACAAGGGTGCCCGCTGGTCAGTCCTTGACCAAGGGACTTTCACTCCAAGCCCTCCTGGTTTCTCTCTTTGGGGCAAAGCTGCTATGCTACCCCAAGTGTATTAGACAAGGAAGAGGATTTACAGGTGATCCTTGGAGGCCAAAGGTCACTGGGCAAGGTCTCTAGGTGGAAGTCTAGCAATCTTTTCACCAGAACAGCAGAGAAGAGAGGGGGAGAGAGAAGACACATTCAAACACAGCCTTCGCCCTCAGATGGACTGCAGTCCAAGGTGGGAGTAAGAGAGGGAGAATCAGCCAATGCTGGAGGGAGATAAGATGATCCCAGCTTGGGCAGAGACCTTGGCTCTTCAGTTTCTGCACTGCTCTCTGAATGTTTTTCCTCTTCTGTACCTCAGGGGCTATAGAACACCTGCAAGTTAGTTTTGACCACCGAGGAAGATAACATGCTTATTACAGCATTAGAAGCCATGAAAAATCGAGACACCAGGTCATATGAATTAGGATACAAGATGGCACAGGAATAACATCCACTTGGAGGCACACAGGACAGTGGGAACCCAATGCAGGGAGCTGGGAGAGGGGCAGAGTGGCTACAAGACGTTGAGCTTGTTCTTAAAGGATGAATGACATCTGGGGAGCAAACTGGGGGCAACAGAGGAAATTCCAAGTGTGGAGAGCATCAGAAAGAACAGAGATGTGTGTGCCCATTGATGCCCATTGCTTTGACGTTCCCTCCGCGTGTGCAGCCCATCTTGGCGATGATACTGCTCTGTGAGCTCCCTTGCATTTGGTACCTCGTTGCAAACACACCAAACTGAGCCCTGCCTCTTGCTCTTCCCTTGCCTCTAACTCTCTTCTCCCAGATCTTTGCATGCCTCATTCCCTTACTTGCTTTCAGTGCTGAGGGTTCTGCCAAACAACGTAGCAAAAGCCTGACCAAAATGAACCTAAAATCCAGCCCCTGAAGACTAGACTAGACTTGAAGATGGAAACATTTTCTGTCACTATAACTGTCATCTCAGCTTATAAGACACCCATTGGCCGGCACCACAGCTCACTAGGCTAATCCTCCACCTGCAGCGCCAGCACCCCGGGTTCTAGTCCCGGTTGGGGCGCTGGATTCTGTCCCGGTTGCTCCTCTTCCAATACAGCTCTCTGCTGTGGCCTGGGAGTGCGTGGAGGATGGCCCAGGTCCTTGGGCCCTGCACCTGCATGGGAGACCAGGAGAAGCACCTGGCTCCTGGCTTTGGATAGACGCAGTGCGCCAGCCACAGCGCGCCGGCCATAGCGGCCACTTGGGGGGTGAACCAACAGAAAAAGGAAGACCTTTCTCTCTGTCTCTCTCTCTCTGTCTACCTCTGCCTGTCAAAAAAAAAAAAGACACCCACACTCCCTTTCTACTAACAGCTGAGAACCTAAACCAGTTTCCAGGTCAATTAGTAATTTCTGTCTAGCATGCTAGCATTGTTTTGTTCCATTGTTTACAATAAAATCTTGTTCTGCATGATGTTAATATGAAATAATCTAAACATAGTAAATGAATAATTATATAAGTAAAAATATATTCTCAAATATGAAATACTATGATATCATTCAAATTAAGGAAATAGATTTAGTGCAACCATGTATATTTTGAAATTTTTAATATGTTATATAAAACACACTATTAATTAAATTTCATGAGAAGTTTATGATCCCAAAAGACAGGTGTTACAGAAATATAAAGACGACTGTACATAAAAATTTTCAATTACAAAGTATTTAATTATGGTAATAACTAGCACTAGAGTATTTGAATGATAAAACTTGCATTACATCTTACAAAAGACCTTTCTTATTATTTAATCCTCACTGACACCTGAAGGTGGTCAGTATCAAGAGGACACTGCAACTTATGTAACTCAAGTGAAGGGCCCAGTGTGACAGAGCTAGCACATGCCTACATCAGAACATAAATCAGGTCATCAGACTCCCAACCCATGCTTCTTAGATTGGTCATGTCTAACTTACAGAAACTACTATATATATATATATATATATATATACACACACACACACATACATATATATGTATGTATGTATGTATATAATTCATTTTCTAAAGCAGTCTGATTAATAGGTCATAATCTCAAACATAGAAGGCAAAAAGCTCAGAAAAATATAGGAAACTGTAATTCTCATCATCCTACACTCTGTTGGAGGAATGAATACGCCGTTTGCTGGCTGGATTTATCATTGACCACCTTCCTCAAGATTCCTCGCTGGACCAGTCTATTTCAGGCAGAGGCCAGCTCAGCTTTTCTCATCCACTGATCAGATAGGCCTCATAGCACAGCATGACTTCAGATAGTCATTTATTTGTTCATTGAACATTTGCCTAAAATTTATAAGAACTGAGATAGGTTATCCTACACTGTGGCTCCATATTTACATCCTGTCTCCCCTCATTCTCCACCTCCAGATATACACAAGTTCTACATGAAGGAGAAAAGGCAGATAATTAGCAGTTAGCAATCACCTCCTCTATGCCACCCACATATTATCTGTTAGTTGTTTAACCTACATTTTATCATTTTAATACCCAACATAACCCTATGTGTTAATTATGTTTACAAAGGAGGAAGCTGGTAACAAAGATCTGAAGGTAGACCTGTCCAATTCCACTACTAATCATCTCTCCTCCAGCATCCACTCTGGACTTTAAGTTTAGGGGTCAAATGTCCATTTATTTCTCTATTCCTTAGTAAACACTTAGGATCCTTGGTAAATGATACAAATATCAAAATTGTAATATTTAGGGCATGATAATGACCTCTGAGAATTAACATATCAGAAAAAAATAGGCTGAGAATGAATGTCAGATATGTAAAACTTAACATGATTAAATATATTAAGCTATAAAAACACATCAATCAAAAGGGAAGGTATCTGCAAAGAAGGCCTGGAAAAGAAAAGGGTTTTCAGTATATCTGGGTCCTCTCTGGTCAGGGAAATATTTAGCCAAAGACATATTTAGCATCACTCCAATCCCATTGGCAATGATATTCCTGCTGTGGAGACGAATAAGTCAACCCGTCTTAACCTTGTTGTATTAAATATTTGAAGTTCATGGTCTTCTGTTGAGATGTCTTTCTCACTTAACAAATTCCCCATTGCAATTTGGCTTTTAAGTAGTTGTGTCTACACAAAGAGAATATGCTTGTTATGCCAGACAAGTATTTTCATATGTATGACAGGTATACTTCAAGTCATAAACTGGCCTTCCCATTTCAATTTTGAGAGCTGAATAGCTATTAAGCTGTTGACAAAACCAGGTAGCTAATTCGCATGTGATAAAGACTTGAATATACCCAGACTGCCTCTTGGAATTCAGTCTTCTGGCAAACCTCTTGAGGACTATGAGGATGGTCCACTTTGTAGCTTTATTAGGCTCTGATGCCCAGATATGTGGTCAAACACAATGTAGACGAACTGGCCTAGATGAGGCTAGGAAGATATTTTTCTACAAGGGTATACAATTAATCTGTGGACTTTATGTAAAACATTTTCTTGATAACTAAGTGTGCCTCATCCAAACAGTTAAAGGCCATAGAGCAGAGACCAAGGTTTCCAAAGAAGGGCAAATTCAGCTTTAAGATCACAACAGCAACTCTCAACTGTATGTCCAACCTACTGCCTACACCGCATATTTGAGACCCGCCAGCTCCACAATTACAAGAGGCAATTCTTTAACCCCATCCCTATCTCTCATACAGATGTATTATTACATTTTACATATACTTATGAATCCAAAACTGGTGTGGATAATTCTAATACACCTATCCTTCAATCCTGCATCTTCCCTTGTGGGGTCTCCCTTTTCCACTGGAAATGTCTCAACAAGTTAATTTTTCCATCAGAGAGTTAACAAGCAGGTCTCTGGACCCTCAGTCTAGTGGTTTTCTTTATTAATGTGTTATCTCCAGCTGAATTTGTTGTTCTTCAAACTTCTTAGCCCTGGATTTACAATGGTATTTAATAGTCAACTGCAATTTGGTATCTTCCTGTCACTGGTCTTTTCAGCTTTTGACATGAAATCTTCTATTCACAACCTTTGGTATGTATGCTCTGGTAGGGGGATTTTATGGTTTTTTTGTTTGTTTGTTTTTGTTTTTTTGCTTAACTGAGCAGTGCATTTTGCCTTTAAAGGAAAAGTAGGGAACATTTTAAACATTCTTACAGACCTTGAGGTTGGCTACATGAGGAAAGCTACTGCTAAGCAATCAGTTACACCCTTCAGTGCTGCCACATTTAGTTTAGAATCATAAAAGTCCACTGATTTTTATATTATCAGGCAGTGAAATTTTCTAGTTAATCTGCTAATTAGATTGGGTGAAAAAAAGTAAAAAGTATTAAGTGTCTTCTTTATGATATACAGTAGAGGTTGGCATTGTGATGTAGTGGGTTAAGCCACGACTTGTGACACAACATCCCATTTGGAAGTGCTGGTTGGAGCCCGGGATACTCTACTTCCAATACACCTTCTTCCTAATGCACCTTGGAAAGCAACACATGATGACCCAAGTACTTGAGTCCCTGCTGCCTATGTGGGAGACGCAAATATCCTGGCTCTTGGGTTCAGCCTGGCTCAGACCTGGCTCTTGCAAGCATTTTGGGTGAACAGATGGAAAATCATTCTCATTCTCATTCATTCTCTTTCTTCTGTCTGTCTCTTTCTCTTCCTTCCCCTATTACCTCCACCTCCTTCATTCTGCCTTTCAAATAAATAAATAAATAAATATGTAAACAAAAAATTTACAATTCTATTCTATCAGTTCAGGTAGGGTATGCTTTTTTCAGATCCCTGTTATCAGTAGTCATCATACTTCCTTAACTAGACAGTCATCTTTTCTAAATTTCTGTTTGAAACCAAATCAAAGGTAAACTTTGTCTTCCTGCCTGTTTACTGCCATGGTTGTGGGGTGCCACACCCCTGTGGAGTCCAGATTTATGAATACTGGAGCACTGCTCATGAGTCAAAATTGGATTTTGAAATAACTGGTCGTTGATAGGGTTATGTGGAAAAAGAAGGACATGAGAAATAAGAGCTCTTGCTTTGGACCAGGATCTCACAGTTCTATGCCAAGCCATGTCCTAATCCCAATTGTTCATTTCAGAAACAGAACATTGTGTAAGTCAATCAAGCCCTCTGTAGTCTGGTAGTTACTTGCCTTTGTTTATTTTCAATGGCTATGAACAAGGGATATTGGACATTTGCCCCACAGTCTCATAAAATATTCATCTACCGGCCAGCGCCGCGGCTCAATAGGCTAATCCTCCACCTAGCGGTGCCAGCACACCGGGTTCTAGTCCCAGTCAGGGCGCCGGATTCTGTCCCGGTTGCCC
Source organism: Oryctolagus cuniculus (assembly GCF_051225735.1). NCBI lineage: Eukaryota > Metazoa > Chordata > Mammalia > Lagomorpha > Leporidae > Oryctolagus > Oryctolagus cuniculus. The sequence goes on from NC_142871.1 coordinate 12,073,188, forward strand.
CTCTTCCAGGCCAGCTCTCTGCTCTGGCCCGGGAGTGCAGTGGAGGATGACCCAAGTGCTTGGGCCCTGCACCCCATGGGAGACCAGGAGAAGCACCTGGCTCCTGCCATAGGATCAGCGCGGCATGCCAGCCACAGTGAGCCGGCCGCGGCGGCAATTGGAGGGTGAACCAATGGCAAAGGAAGACCTTTCTCTCTGTCTCTCTCTCTCACTGTCCACTCTGCCTGTCAAAAAAAAAAAAAAAAATTCATCTACCAGCAAAAGAAGGTTGAGTTTGAAGTCTGGTAATATTTACGGGGAATTTGGGCATTGGTTAATTTATTCCTTCACTTAGCAGACCATAGGTGACTGTGCCAGGCAGTCTATGTGAGTTGGGTAAAAAGATAATCTAACAGGGCTAAACATTTATCAGATGCCATTGATGAATTTCTGTTTGAGACACATAAAGGGCTGGAGTTAAAAACGTACCATTCTGTCACTGACAGACATTTTCATGTGGATGAAGATAACATTTCTAAAGAGGCAGAGGAAATTCAAGATTGGTTTATCACTGAGCATTCTTTCAGACCTTGAGAACAGTAGGGAACTTTTAAAAGTTTGTGGAAAATGAAATTAAAAGATACTACCCTGCAAAAAAATAATTGAAATCCATGCATAAGTAATATTCAAAAAGTTCATGAATAATGTATACTACGAAAAAATGTTTGCCCCAAAATAAACTTATCTTTAAATATTATTTTTCCATGAACATCTTGAAGTACCCTCATACATTGTATCTTTTCTATATTTTTTTTTGACAGGCAGAGTGGACAGTGAGAGAGAGAGACAGAGAGAAAGGTCTTCCTTTGCCGTTGGTTCACCCTCCAATAGCCACCGTGGCCGGCGCACTGCGACCGGCACACCACGCTGATCCTATGGCAGGAGCCAGGTGCTTCTCCTGGTCTCCCATGGGGTGCAGGGCCCAAGCACTTGGGCCATCTTCCACTGCACTCCCTGGCCACAGCAGAGAGCTGGCCTGGAAGAGGGGCAACCGGGACAGAATCCGGCGCCCCAACCGGGACTAGAACCTGGTGTGCTGGCGCCGCTAGGCGGAGGATTAGCCTGTTGAGCCACAGCGCCGGCCTGTATCTTTTCTTTGTTTCAGAAAAATACAATCTCCTGGGTACATTCAGTGATGCTGGACCAAAACTCAACTCTCAATGGAGGGCAGACACTTCCTTCAAAACTACCACCCTGTGCTAAGTGGACATTTATGAGCTATTAATCATGTGTCCAATTATTTTGATATAACATTTACCATGGATTGCTGCATAAAAAGTATAATATAACTGTATTGCCCCCTCAAGAGAGCTTGCAATCAAAATCTCATTCACACATATAGCCTGGGCCCCATTCACATAAGAAGGGATAAAAGACTGATTAAATGCATCCCCAGAAACCATCTCTGAGACATCCTCTGACGCAGGACAGTACTTAACAACCACAGATTTCCCTAGTCGCTCTCCCAGAGTCAGCTGGGGCTGCTCCTATAGTTCACTTGTGTTTACAGGAGAGTTAACCTGAATTCACAATTTCCTCCGTGTCTCCTACAAACAGAGCACCAGGACAAACTTAAGAGCTTTAGAGGTCAAGGCTTACCGATACAATAGGGGCTCATTAGAGCTGTATGAAAAATGTTGGCTTGCGCAAGAGTCTTCACTCCGATCTAATTCTAATCTATATGTTTAACAGCTGGCGAATCCAGACTGCTTGAGCCTCTTTTTCCCCATACAGGGAAAATCAGCTCCTTGCCACGCACATGCGAGTTGTCAGTAGTATTACAAGGGGGCAAAGCCAGGGTCTTTTACTAGGAAAATTGGAAGTGCTTCACTCAACAAAAACGCCTCCTGGAGTTGCTGTCCTAGGGACCCTCCTCTCTTTTGTGCACACACAGGTGGGGACATACCGCAACCTATGGAACGACCCTAGCTGAGTTTTAGGAAGCAGTGGTAGTTAGCTGGGCAGGGCAGCAAATTGAGCTCACCCTGTATATGAATAAGCCATATTAAAACAATTAATCATTGGGAAAATAAATACAAATAATGCATCTCTTCAAAAACAAAAACTCTAGAGCTGCACTCAGTAAAATAATACTATGTTCCGAAGTCCAGTACTGCTGTTGCTGTGATTATTGAATATATAATGAACCAGTAACCAGATTCTCAATGCTGTATAGATAAAAGAATGGTAGCCTCACCAACCTTCCATTAAAAAGTCAACTTCTATGATAACTACCTTGATAGGTCCCACTTGCATTCCACTATATTGCATCTTGGCATTTGAAAGGGGGGAGAGAATTCAAACATTCCCATTTGATTTGGACCGATATGGGCATACACCAATGGGGTATATCTTTCACTTGTGCATTACATGGTGCCTAAGAGCCTTACTGTGCCTATAAATAGACTGACTTTCCCTCGGATCTTCTAAAATCTTTTAATCCTGTCTCTAAGAAGGATTCTCATGGATGAAAAGGGAGTTTGTCATCTTTTACATTATTTATTTGAAAATAATTTAACCGTGGAATTTCTGATGAGACCATCACAATATTTTTACTTATGCCTATGCAGAGTTATATAAAAAAATAATGACACGATGCAAGCTCCACAATCCAATATTGTTCCAGGACTCCCTCCAAGGGGTCTTTTCCAGGTTAGCAGGATCCTCTTTCATGATAAGAGAGTTAACTGAAAAGGTAGTGAATTTTAACTCACTAGTATTTATCTCCGTGGTACAAATCTTGGTGACAAGGAGTCCCAGCAAACCTTAACGTGTAAGTCATCAAAACAGTAATTCAAATGAGGCTGGTGCAGAGTCACAGCGCTGCAGGCGTATAAATTGCTGTCACTGGGACAAAAGGGACGCTCTCTGGGGCGGGACAATCTTACTATGCCCTTGGAGATCTCCAGAATGTTAACAAGATCACCATTGTCCTCTTTTCAATGAGTGTTCTGGTCTTTTGTGTGTGGGGCCAGAAAATCCCATGACATTTTGTGAAGGTTGCTGGGTATGTGTGTTTGTGTTCATTCACCGCTGACTTTATTTAGACAGGTGGCAGCAGTGATGTGTCGGTGCCACTGACATATATTGAAATTTAGGAGAGTTACACCATAAAGAATGGATTCTACTGTATGCAAATTTAAAAATAAATTTAATTTAAAAGTCAGAACCACCATTATGACATCAGAAGGAAAATCATTGCCTCCTCTCCAAGCACTGTTCAGAGTGTTTCCTGTGCTTTTAGACACCAAACTTCTCTCCATCAGCATCTGTTCAGTGAGCTCTATCAGGTGATGACACTGCCTCCCCTTACACCCTTTCTTGCCCTCCTGTCCCCGCACAATTGCTTATATGTGGCGTGTTTTTTTTTTAAGTATCCTCCTCGACCCATCGCATGCTGTACACTTTGATGTTCACCTTTCATTCAGTTTGTTCTTGTTTGTACTTTGTAGATAGGTCCCCAAATGCACCACTGGGACAAAAGCAGGATATGATAACATTACAGTTTCATTTGCTAGAGATAGGAAAGTTAATATTATATAGGCATCTCTGTAAAGGGGACACTATAGTTCTTTAAAAATTTTCTTTTTGTTTAATGTTTGCAACTGCACAAGATCAGCAATGAGTCCATTCCAATCCTTTATTATGGTCTATCGATTCCTTGATTAAAAAAAAAAAAAGAGTTAGAATGGGATATAACACTGCTTGATGTATGAAGCTTTAAAAAACTTTAGAACTTTCTCTACTGGTTATAAAAATTGATCACCATGTAATATTAAGACTCTAGCATTATACTAATTAGGTATCAAATGGGCTTACTCACATGGGAAAGATGGATTTGGGACCCTCTGGTACTCAGTAAACTGGTAACTATTTCCTACGAGTATTCATAAAATAGCTTTCCAAAATACTCTGCAGTGAAATGTTAAAACTTCTATATGAGTATTTTTAAAAAGAAAGACTGAAATGAGTGTGTGTTGGTGAATCAGCTTAAACTGTTGGTTATCAGAATTTCCTTCATTTCATAGCCAATTATGCTGCAGTTACTTGGACACGCTTTCAGATTCATTATTTTGTAGGTATGCCATAGTGAAATACCTTTGCATCAAAGAGAATATCAATAAAGTCTAGGTCAACAATGTAAAATATAGAGATTTTACTTTAAATTGAGAAGAAAGGAGCATGAAAGTGAATTTGTAAATTCCTTTGAACTTCCTATGCAGCTAAGAGGCAATGAAATACATTATGTACAGAATGTCCAAATTCTTCACCCTCTTCATAAAATCTTCCCACCAAGTCAGGTAATTTTCTGTAGGAGTTCAGTACTTTTGTATGGAGTTTGACTTTTTTGAGATTTGAAGGCCAAGGCCATATGTTCATTAAGTACATATGCGCGTTAAAATCAATCCCTTGCCATCTTAGAAAATTAGTGCCACTACCATTGCATTATAAATGTTCAGTGTGACTCCCTTGTCATCACTTGCCCAAAGAGAGGTGAGGCTTGCTTATATAATTACTATATACCATTTTAAATGAATAAATAAAATTCATGAATATCAACATACACGATTAACTCTAAAAATGCTAGTATTAAGTGAGAATTTATAAAATGATGTGTACTAATAAAATTTTGGAAATTTAAAGTTCAAAATAGCAATTTATGGCTTTTGGTTTCAAAAGCTTGTTAAAAAATTACATGGCATGATTTATGTCTGCCCTATGAAGCAAGAGAAAAGTGAAAAAAAAAAAGAATTGAGTGTTAGTTTTATGTAATCTTTGCTGTAGGCAAGTAGCTATTGATGTCATGTTCAGCATTTTTCTAATGTGTAAACATTTAAAAATTTTAAAGTTTACATAAGAGAAAGGGGAAAGAAAATAAGGCTTTAATTAACTTAAAATAAATGATAAAGACTTACTTATCATAATCCATGAGATATTGACTAAGCAGTATTTGGAGAAAAAGTCTTAATACGCATAAAATTAAACTGACTTACAATAAGTGAATTCAGGATGATGAAATATGTTAAATTCAAGAGGACTAAATAAGAATAAATGCAGAAAAGAATTATATGGAAAGGGAAAGGAAGTGGCCATTGCCAATGGAACAGAAACTTTTATTTTAAAGCTTCAAAGAACAATGTAATAAACCAATTTCTGGTAAAATGACCTGAGTAAAAACAAAAGAAACAAAAACCATATATATTTAAATAACAGTGAGAATAAATCCTTATAACAAAGGATATAGTTAAAATTCAATAAACAATTTTTAATAAATTAGAAAATAATTAAGACTGTCAATAGCAAGATCATCTCCACACTCCAGAAGACAGAAACTTACACAGATTTCCTCAAATTATTCTACAGAGCCTATAATACGGGGAGTATGTCCCTATCACCAAACTTGGCAAAATAAACACACATGCCAAAATGTAAAAGCAATCGCAGGAACACAGAGGCCAAACCCCAAAGTAAAATATAAACAAGATATATTAAGTATTGAAACACTATTACATCACAGGTAGCACAGTTCACCCCAGGGCACGAGCGCACATGGTCTAAATCCATGACTGCCCTCTTGCTCTGCTCTGTAGGGAAGGACCTCAAGCTGAAAACTCTATTTCCTTGGTCCCCTTGTATACTGGCTTCTGTTGAGGTTTGATCCATGGCGAGTACTGGCAGGAAACTGGAGGACAAAAGTTGCAGAAAATCCATTAATTCTCCAAACTCCTCACATCTGAAAGCCTCTGCAGCAGTTTTAGCCCCTCTCCAGAAGTCCCCGTTTGGCTGGTCTGGATAAACTACCCCCAATTAGGTTCACTGCTAGGATCCATCAGCAGGAGCCCTTCTGTTTGTCTCTGCAGTTTGAGGATGGGATGGCTCCTATCAGTGCAACCTGGGAGCTCCTTCAGCATCCACTTCAACACTCTCAACACATCTGTCACTAGTTCTCACTCGTGGCCTACTCAGGCATGGTGTCCGTTTTCCTGATTCCAGCCTGATATGTAAGAAGAATGGCCTTGTAGGGTAATCTCCATGAACTTAATTCATATGCTATCTATCTATCTGTCTATCCATCTATCTATCTATAAGTCATGATAATCATAAAAAAGGCAAAAAATTGAAAAAAAATTGAAAAAATTTAACACTTGCTTTTGGCTAAATAAACAATTAAACTAGTTGAGTTGAATATGCATTTTAATAATTTGTCTTCTGACTTATGTTCTTTTATAGCTATGCACAGTATCTTTATTTTTATGCAGGTTCTATCAAATTTTGGTTTTACAGCTTCAAATTTATGATCTATAGTTAGACTGTGGTATCATTTTAAGGAATTATTTCATGTTTTAAATTTCATGATCATATTTTTCACATTCATTTAAAATGTATAATGAAGTATGGAATCAACATCATTTTTTTCTCAACCACTCAGTAAAAGAATCTATCAGATTGACAGGTTTGTGATACCATTATCTTTTTTTTTTAACTTTTATTTAATGAATATAAATTTCCAAAGTACGACTTATGGATTACAATGGCTTCCCCCCCCCCATACCGTCCCTCCCACCCGCAACCCTCCCCTTTCCCACTCCCTCTCCCCTTCCATTCACATCAAGATTCATTTTCGATTATCTTAATATACAGAAGATCAGCTTAGTATACATTAAGTAAAGATTTCAACAGTTTGCTCCCACACAGAAACATAAAATGAAAAATAATAGATGATTTTTTAAATGATGATGAAATCAGATCAGACCTATTGTCATGTTTAATCCCAGCGAGAGTCAAGTTGGGAATTGCTAATTTCTTCTTTTTTTTTTTTAACAGAAGATCAGTTTAGTATACATTAAGTAAAGATTTCAACAGTTTGCACCCCCATAGAAACACAAAGTGCAATATACTGTTTGAGTACTCATTATAGCATTAAATCTCAATGTACAGCACATTAAGGACAGAGATCCTACATAAGGAGTAAGTGCACAGTGACTCCTGTTGTTGACTTTACAAATTGACACTCCTGTCTATGGCGTGATACCATTATCTTTAAATACCTACATATAAGGCATCCATGTCTAGAATTCTATTCTTGCCATTATATTTGATATAATATAGTAGTGGCACAATAGTTTTTTATGATTGTATATGCATACCCAGAATTAAATATGACTTGAAAAAACTGACCCATATTGTAACCTGTTTGTAACTCAGTTGCTTTCTCTTTATAGGCCAGTAAGTATTAGACATCATAAGTTAGTGTTGACCCTCTTAGGTTTCTTTCCCTTACCATGCTTGGTATCTTTTAAACACAGATCATTAAACACCATTTTATTTTTAGTTTTAAAATGTTTGAATTATATTTTGAAATGTACGTGCTATTCCATTGTTGCTGCTTTTCTCAGACTCCAATTATGTATATGTTGCACCTCCTTTGCCTTGTAACCACATTTGGAATTCTCTCTCTAATCTGTTCAAATATGTGTATAGATTTTTATTTTGTTCACTATCTATATTATTATGTGGATATTTTCTTTTAGACAACTTACTCTTTCCTTTCTGTATCTACACTGGTTATTTTTACTCTTTCTTTCCTCCGGTTCTGTCATGCTTTAACTCTTACTATTGTCCAACCATTTTTTCTTTGAGTTTTTGTATTTCTGCTTTGTAGTATTTTTCCATTTTTTTTAAAGATGTATCTATTTATTTGAAAGGCAGAGTTACAAACAGAGAAGGAAAGATACAGGTCTTCCACCTGCTGGCTCACTCCCCAAATGGCATACCAGCTAGAGCGGGGCCAGTCTCAAGCCTGGAGCCAGGAGCTTCTTCCAGATCTCCCACATGGGTTGCACAGGCTCAACAACTTGGGCCATCTTCTGCTACTTCCCAAAGCACATTAGCAGGGAGCTGGATTGTAAGTAGAGGAGAAGGATTGGAACCGGTAGCTATATGGGATGCCAATGCTTTATTTGCTACACAAAAATAGTGGCCCCAGCAATAATTTCTAATGAATGATCCTCAGAGGTAAGTGTGCTGTCCTTCCCTGCTTTCTTCCCTAAAGTATCTTTTTGAATCAATTCTGTGACGACATCTTTTTATAAATCTTGGCCCAGATTTGTGCTAGTATTTCCTGAGATCTTCCACACCATCATCATCTGAAATATCTCCCCAATGTACTTTCTGCACAATTTCTTTGTGGTTCTCTCCAGATTGCAAAGCTTTTATTGTGCATGCATGTGACAGTGCCTTATTTTAGTTAATGCCTCCTCCCACTTACAGGAAACAGGAGGGTAATTCAAAATGTTCATAGAAGTGGAATTAAAGCATAAATTTATTTTTGTGCAAAAGGTTTTCTGAAACCCATGCATACAAAAGTATCCTCAAAATTTCCTAAAAATGTGTACTATGAAAAAATTATGCACCAAAATAAATTTACCTTTTAATTCCATTTTCCATAAACTTTTTGAGGTAACCTCATATACATCTCCTGACTTTCAGACCTGCCACTGGCATATCACCTTACATTTCACCTCATCTCACTTGACTGTAGAAGCACTTCACTCCTATGATAACTATTCCAATTTTAGTTACTTCTGGTAACCTTGGTCCATTTTTTTTAACTAAATATAAATTTCCAAGTACAGTTTATGGATTACAATGGCTTTTCACCCCCATAACTTTCCTCCCACCCACAACCCTCGATCTCCCACTCCTCTCCCATTCCATTCACATCAAGATTCATTTTCAATTATCTTTATATACAGAAGATTGATTTAGTATATATTAAATAAAGATTTTATCAGTTTGCACCCACACAGAACATAAAGTGTAAAATAGTGTTTCAGTACTAGCTATAGCATTAATTCACATTGGAAAACACATTAAGGACAGAGATCCTACATGAGGAGTAAGTACACAGTGACTCCTGTTGTTGACTTAACAATTTGACACTCTTATTTATGACATCAGTAATCTCCCTAGGCTCTAGCCATGAGTTGCCAAGGCTATGGAAGCCTCTTGAGTTCACAAACTCTGATCTTATTTAGACAAGGTCATAGTAAGAGTGGAAGTTCTCTCCTCCCTTCAGAGAAAGGTACCTCCCTCTTTGATGGCCCCATTCTTTCGACTGGAATCTCACTCGCAGAGATCTTTCATTGAGGTATTTAGGTTTTTGGTTTTTGTTTTGTTTTTTTTTTTTTTTTTTTTTTTTGACAGAGTGTCTTGGCTTTCCATGCCTAAAATATTCTCATGGGCTCTTCAGTCAGATCCACATGCCTTAAGGGCTGATTCTGAGGCCAGAGTGCTGTTTAGGACATCTGCCATTCTATGAGTCTGCTATGTATCTCGCTTATCATGTTGGATCGTTCTCTCCATTTTTTATTCTATCAGTTAGTATTAGCAGACACTAGTCTTGTTTGTGTGATCCCTTTGACTCTTAGACCTATCAGTGTGATCAATTGTGAACTGAAATTGATCACTTGGACTAGTGAGATGGCACTGGTACATGCAACCTTGATGGGATTGTATTGGGATCCCCTGGCACATTTCTAACTCCACCATTTGGAGCAAGTCCGAATGGGCATGTCCCAAATTGTACATCTCCTCCCTCTCTTATTCCCACTCTTATATTTAACAGGGATCACTAGAAAATAACACATTATATATATGTGTGATATAATATCACACACACACACATACACACACAAACTTATATAAAGAAAGAAACTGGTACTTCAAGCAGCCATATGGGACTCTGGTGCCAGGCTACACAGTTTGAATCACAGCTCTCCCTTTTAGTAACTGTCATCTTTATCAAGTTACTAATTCTTCTCCCTGTCCCAGTCTCCCATTTTGTAAAATGATGATGATAATATTATTAATACTTCAATGAAGATTGTGCAAGATTACTGATTGCAGACACATGATTCCCAAAGCTGATTCAGGCAGAAATGGATTGACTGGTCATGACTGTCTCTCCCCTTTACTAGTACACAGCCACACAGTTGCCGCAGCCTCAGGGAGACCAGGGCATGTACGTCACTACTCTGTGACCTTGCATTTGGTTATTTGTCTTGCTTTCGTGAATAAGAGAATAAAGAAATAACAGAAGGAGAAACGGAATTATACATTTGGAAAGATATAACAGAAGAAATAGAATTACCCATTGAGGATTTCTCTGTGGAGCTTCTGCCATTTCCATGAGGACATATACCAGTTAGCTAATATTTCTTCTGCCTGTGTTTCAGTAGGAAGCATTCCCAAAGCGCAGATCTTTAGCATGAAAAAGAGTCCCCCATCCAATTGAGAGGTAGAAGATATGAACTTCTATTAAGATGGCAGCCACAAAGATCTCATATGATAGATAACACAGCATCTCTCTCTCACTGCTAAATTTTCTATACTTAATGATAAAATCTGAAGATCAGAGCAGGCACTTAACCTAAGCAGTTAAGACATCCACATTCCACAGCTGAGAGCCTGAATTTGTATCTCTGGCTCCTGATTCCAGATTCCTGCAAATGCAGGCCTTGGGAGGCAGCAGCAATGGCTCCAGTAATAATTCTTCTCCCACCCATATGGAAGACCAGAATTGCATTCCTGGCTTCCAGGCTCAGCCTAGGCCCAGCTCCAGCCATTGTGGTTATTTGGGCAGTGAAATCCTAATAGAAGGGATTTATTTATCTATATACCATCCACCTATCTATCATCTACCTAATCTGTCTTATCTATCTATATCTATCTCTATCTCCCTTTCAAATATTTTTTGAAAGCTAAAGATCATTCTTCATTAAAACAATGTTAATATTTCAAGAATCAGATTCATGATGAATTTGGAGTAATTTGGAAAGTATTATCAATTAATTATGCTTTATATTTAGGGATGGAATCAATCTGCTTTCAGAATTCTTGAGACTAAACTATGAATTACACACATGAATCAAAGGAAATCCTGTGAGATAAAATGTGGAAGCCAAGATCACCCAAAAATTATTTCTAGAGTAAGGTTTGTGAAGGTTTTGATGATATAAAGCAAGAAGTGGCTTACCTAGAACTGCCTGCTGACTGCTGCCTAGTCTGTCAACTATTTTTTTTTTATATTTTATAAAAAATATCAACCTTTTTTTATATCAACCTTTGGGAGATTAGATTATTATGCAAGGAAAACTTCTGAGTCTTACAGAAATTCATTAGAACTAATAATGTCAATAAAAATTAAATATGAACATATAGATTTTACTCAACTGTCAAAATATAAGCATTGTATTTAGAAAAACAAAATAGAATATAAATCTAAATTTTAGAGTTTGTGAATCCAAAATATTTTATCAACACTACTCTCTCAAACATTCTGTACTACTACATCTGTGAACGGCAGGTCACATCTTACCCATACACAATGCAGGGAAGCCCACTGAAACCTCCTGGGGCACTGTTAATTATCAATATCACTTGTTTGGAATTAACAAACCCAATTTTTTAACTTTTCATTTCATTTTAGAATTGTTTATAATTTACAAAACAAAACCTGTGAAGTAGTACAAAGAGTTCCCATATACCCTACACCCAGTTTCCCCTATTACTAACATCTTATGTTAAAATGGTAAGAATGAAAATAGAAAAGTCTTCTCAAAGTGTAGAAAGATTATTGTTGTGGATAGAGAATACCGGTGTTCTATCTTGTTTTAAAAGAACGAGGTATCCAGTCACAATCTGAAGTCTCCACACAGTAGAGTTGCCTTGTATTACTTTTCTTTCACGTTACAGAAAGCTTCCCTGTGCCAGCTAAACTTGGATCTGATCCTGCCAGATCCAAGTTCACACAGCAACACAACTTCGCTGGCACAAAAGTTTTGCATTTGGAACAATGGCTGGTTGAAGACAATGAGATGAGTACAATGCATTTCCCACAAAAGCACACCACTTCTGTCAGTATTCAGGGCTACCAGAAAGGTTATGTTTGCTGCTGCTCTCTGCTGTCCTCAACTCCTGACATTTTCAAAAGTCTAAATGCATTGTGTCTTGGGACTCCTTTGTAAAGGGGGTTTCCTGTGTGTAAGCAGTTGTTGGTACCACCTCTATTTGACTTCGGACTATCACCTCTCTGTTCCAAGTGGAACAAGTTTTGCTGGCTTTGCAGAGTCCTTAGCAGCTCTCACATATCCTTAGGGAGTCCATATTCCATCTGGCAAAACTATCATTGTAATTTGTCAAAGCAGAAGAATTGTGCCCCCAAAGCACGTGTTCTAAAGATCTAGTAGTGTTTGCACAGCTTTCTGAGCATAAGCACATTCAAAAGCCTTCAGTGAGTGAATGATCAGCTGGGTCTGGGATACAGAGGAGTTTCTGCTGTTATACCTTAGGAGAATTCATTAGAATGTTAAAGGTGGGACTCTTGCTATGCCAGAAAGATGTTCTGTGATTAGCATTAGTGCAGTCGCTACAGCCTGTCTTAACCTGGGCGGGAATCTGCACTGATAAAGCAGGGGTCAAAGAACCTGATCTGCATCGTTAATGGGATGCTTTTCTTTGTAATAACCGCCTCAAAGGAGCAGCCAAAAGAGGTAACACAAAATGCTGAGTCAACACTGCTCTGTGCACTTCCATGCACTTCATAGAACCTGGTAAGCTGACATCTTTCCAGAGTGGAAAATACAAGGACTCTCTCAAATATCGCATCTGAGAATGCACAGGGAGCAACCCTGTGTCACTAACATCAGTGTCACCTTCAGAGCCAGGCAAGGCCCCAAGGCCCATGTTAGTTCTTTTTATTTATTTATTTATTTTTTACAGGCAGAGTAGACAGAGAGAGAGAGAGACAGAGAGAAAGGTCTTCCTTTTGCCATTGGTTCACCCTCCAATGGCCGCCGCGGCCGGCGCGCCGCAGCCGGCGCATCGCGTTGATCCGATGGCAGGAGCCAGGTGCTTCTCCTGGTCTCCCATGGGGTGCAGGGCCCAAGCACTTGGGCCATCCTCCACTGCACTCCTGGGCCACAGCAGAGAGCTGGCCTGGAAGAGGGGCAACCGGGACAGAATCCGGTGCTCCGACCGGGACTAGAACCCGGTGTGCTGGCGCCGGAAGGCAGAGGATTAGCCTAGTGAGCCGCGGCGCTGGCCCCATGTTAGTTCTTACTATGCCATGGACAGATACTCAGAGCCTTGGGCAGTTCTCCAAGTCTACAAACCCTCATCTGCAAAATACCCCAGCTTCATGGGATTATACACACCCACATTTAGCAGTTAATATTCAGATTCAATACGCTTGCCATAAATACTGCTGATTGTTCACTATATATAATTAAAAATATACAATAAAAATTTAAAAATCACATGCCAGAGGAAGACATAAAATAGAGTTAAAAGATAGTTTTCCAGCAAAGCCAAACCGAGTGGGGAATTCATTCGGTATTTCTGTCCATTGTCTCAGCCATGCCATTGTCCAGATGCCCCTGCCACTGCCTCCTCCTGGCTGTACTCCCATTGTAGAAGCCCCTTCAGCTTCACAGTGCCCTACCCTTAATACTGCCTTAGATACCAAAAGATAAATTAGTCACCCAGGATCCAGAGGTAGCTCCAGATGTTATTTTTGTTTTCTTGGAAATACACACACACACACACCCCTACACACACACCCCTACACACACATGCCTTTTGGGTAGATAGTTGTCCATCCTTTCCTTTATACATAACACTTTAAAAAGAAAAACAGAAACTCTTTCAGGAAAATGCCAAGGTAATGTCCATGGCAGGACTGACATTCCTACTTACAGGGATTTCTCAGTCTCTTTATGCAACTTCTCAAAACTAAAGAGCATGCAGCTAGCAAGTAACAAAGGCTCTACCTCCGGCTCATTATTTCCTGTTAGCCACTGGATGGTGATAAGAACTCTTGGGCTTAAGATTATGTGACTCCCCTCCAAGACTACAAATAATTGTTCTTTATATTTGTGGAAAGGTCTTCTCCCTATAACTGCTGCATAGGCAGAGGGGATTCAGAGCTGCCTGGGAGTCCTAGAAGAAACCCTACTGCAAAAACTCTGTTCGTTGCTTACTTCATTGCACAGGATTCTATCCATAGTGAACAGAATTATCTACCATTGAATAGTGACTTATATTTTCATGCAAAGATGATATATTAGTTAAATTAAATGGTCAAGGAGGAGAACCGATCAAATTTATTTCATAAAGTTGTCATGTTAGGTCATGTGCATGCAAGGAACATAACAGATCACACCTACTGATGCACTTCCAAGTCTAGAAATAGTATAGTTCTTATCTCCCTTCCTGTAGCAGTCGGCTGGAGCTGCCTTGACAGAAGAATCCTAGACTGTGTGGCTTGAATTGGAACTTACTTTCCAGTTCTGGAGGCAGGGAATTCCAAGATTAAGGTGCCCGTCGACTTTTTTTTCCTGATGGGGGCCCACTTCTGGGAGTGCAGAGAGCTATCTTTTCACTGTGCCCTTCCAAGATAGGGAGACAGAGTTTTCTGGTATCTCTTTGGATAAGGCCACTCATTTCAGAGTCAGAATCCTACACTTATGAGCTCATCTAACCTTATGACCTCCTTTCACCCTGTCTCTACTGTCACATTGCAGGATCAGGGCATCAGCAGAGGAATTTGAAGAGGCCACAATTCAGTCCACAGCACTCCCCGCACCCCAGAGAGATAATAATCTCCCTGAATCTGATCCCCTATTCTGGTAGGGAATAAGCTGAACCATCAGCTGGCCCAGCTGGTCATTAAGAGACAGTGAGAGGATTCAAAGCCAGGAGTCTCTCAGCTAAAGTTAATGTGCCATTTGGTCAATATTAGCTAGTATCCAAAATAGAATTCTTGGTCTAGGGGATCCACCATGCTTGGGGAAATAAACAATGTTGAATTAATCTATATGTAATGTAGAATGGAAATCCAAGGCTCTGAAAGAGGAGTGGAGACAGGGAATGGTGCCATAGTACAGGGCTAGCAGGCAAACAGCAAGTGATCCAGATGCATTCCCAAGTCTAGGCAATGCTTTCGGCTGCCAGGACAGTCCACAGGTCCACGTTTCTGTCTGCGAGAGCAGCTCCCACACAACAGATGCAAGCAAATAGACTGCGGTCGCTTTCATTGTGAAAGCAAGCCTCATATCCAAAGGCCATTCCATGGACTCCTCGTCACAGCATCTTAGGGAACTAAGAGGATGCGCATGTAGAACAGAAGGATCCTCCTGGATTCTCTGAGCAGACAGTGTGGTTAGCATGTGAGGGACACAGCACTCCAGAGCTGGTGCAAAATAAGTTTGGAACTCCATTAAGATGTAAACAATGGCCTTGAAGGATAACCATCGACAGGAAGAGGGCAGCAAATTTATCTTGACAAAATGATATTCCCACAGCATCCCCTCCATTTTTACAGTGTAACATTTAGCTTTCACCAAATTACAAGAATCCCAAGAGAGGGACTAATTTCAGAGAAAAATAAGTTTTTTTTAATTACATAGTTCCCGTCCTTTCAACTCACTCTTTGCTATCTTAATGGTTTAATAAATGTGTTTCTACAGGAATAATTAAATCACTTCAGAAATTTCTGGATAGTGTATTTTTCCTCATTTAGGTTTTCCCTCCAGTGTTCTGTATGCATTTTTAACGTGGCTGTCTTTCATACAAATATCAGTGGAGGGCTTTCATACTTCAACCCTGCCTAAAATTTGTCAGTGCCATCTATGAAAGTTAAAAGTGCTACCTTGGTGATTAATCAAATTTGCTCTAAATGGGATTAATTCGGGTGTAAGTATGAGGAAGATTGTCAGGGTGCATGTCCCTCTTGTCGTCTGTCCCTAGGACTTTTTTTTTCTCCCTGGCTGAATTGAAAATGAAGCTGAGCTATAATCTTGCTTGGCAGATACTGGATCCTTCCTTTGATAAACATCTAAAATGCTAATGAGTATGGGCTGCAGTTCTGAAAGAGCAAGCACAGGATTTGACAAGAATCTGGAGGGTAAAAAAGGCAGAACTTTCTGACTTAAAAGAACTCTTTTTGTTCACCTTCAGTATTGTTTCCTGGAGAAAAAATTTTGCTCCACAGAAAAACAGAAAAAATCCTGCTACATCAAAATGCGGAAGCGTGAAAAACTGATGAGCTTTCAGATTGTCCTCTTTTGCATGCAAATCATATCAGAAGTTCTCATTAGCATAAATGCATGAGCAACTCTAAATGCTTTTAATTTCCAATCTCAGCCAGCAGAGGAGTAATTTGTCACTGTCAGGGTGAAAATCTAAAAAAGAAAAAAAGGGAGAGAGAAGGACTCCATGCTAAATTGGAATCATATAAATTTTTGATTTGCTAATTGACTGATGCTGCAGTTCAATCAGCTGCCTTGAAGGTGTAAATAATTCAATGTACAGTCAGAAATAAAAGCATAATGCGCCTTCACTGAAGGCGTATTAGTATTCCCTGCAGCAGGACATACCTGCCCATGTCTTTTCCCTCTTTAGTCAAATTATAAGTCTTCTGCAAGCAACTGCACTCACAGAAACTAATAAAAACATCACTCCCATACCCCAAGTTTTGCAAGTAGGAGACGTTAGGAGCAGGGAAGCAGAACTCAGCAATTTTTAACTGTGAGCATCCCAGCAGGCTACAACCAGGCCCTTGCGAACACCTTCATGTGCTGGCTCACGGACGTGATCATAAAGAACAGAAAGTGCCAAGATAAAAATCGTACTCCGACTCCTGCTCACTTCCAATCCTTCCTTTCCCCAATCAACAGCTTTAAATGTCATATGTAAAATGTATTTACTGCGAAAATATCTCCTTAGGGCAGGCATGATATGGATATTTTAAAAGCTGTTACCCATGGTTTATTTTTATCATGTAGCTGTATAATCTTAATATCTTTACCTTGAAACATTTTAATTTGGATGGTATAAAAGTTAGTTTATAAATATTTTAAGAAATGCTGCTTCATTCAAATTTCAATGGAATAAATGTGACTAAAGTTCCAACTTATTGGAACTGTATTTTCTCATAGGTATTTTACTTGGTAATAATCTTAAACAAGAAAAGCAAAGAGAGATGCTGAAGCCATTCTCCAGTACCTTCACTATGAAAATGCTAACGTGAAAATGCTAATGCCCTGTGAAAACTGCAAACAGAGATTAATTTTAGATGGATTAACAAATTACAGTAGATATACCCAGGAACCTCAAAGTTTATGGAAAGTAGAATTAAAAGATAAATTTGGGGCCAGCACTGTGGTTCAGTAGGTTAAAGCCATGGCCTGTAGCGCCACAGCCCAGATGGGTGCCAGTTTCAGTCCCGGCTGCACCACTTCCGATGCAGCTTCCAACTAATGTACCTGGGAAAGCAGCAGAGGATGGCCCAAGTGGTTGAGCCCCTGCACCAACACAGGAGACCTGGAAGAAGCTCCTGGCTCCTGGGTTGGCCTGGCCTAACCCTGGTCATTGTGGCCATGTGGGGTAGTGAATGACAAGATGGAAGATCTCACTCTCTCTCCTTCTATCTCTACAATTTTGCTTCTCAAATAAACAAATGTTTAAAAAAGGATAAATTTATTTTGGCATAAACAATTTGAAAGCTGGGGCCAGCACTGTGGTGTGGCAGGTAAAGACACTGCCAGCAGCTCTGGCATCCCATATGGGCACTAGTTTAAGTCCCGGCTGCTCCATTTCCAATCTAGCTCCCTAGTGATGGCCTGGGAAAGCAGTAGAGGACGGCCCAAATCCTTGGGTCCCTGCACACATGTGGAAAACTCAGAAGAAGCTCCTGGCTTCTAGCTTGGGATTGGCCAAGCTCAGGCAATTGTGGCCTTTTGGGGAATGAACCAGCAGATGGACAACCTCTCTCTCACATCTCACCTCTCTCTCCCTGTAACTCTTTCAAATAAATAAACAGACATTTAAAGAAAAATTTGAAATCACCATACTTTTTTCATAAATACATTTCCATGAACTTTTTTAAGGCCCTCTCATATGTATGATTTTCAAAACTTTTTGACCAAAATAAACATCTTTTAATTCCATTTTCCATGAAGCTTTTGTTGTAACAACATATGTGCCAACATTCAAGTAAGTTAAATTTTAACTATTTTTCAGTTATAGGATAATGGCCCTAATTAATGTATGCCTTAAAAATCTATAATACACAGCACTAGCTATTAGAAAACTGCCCTGTATATATTGACTAGCATTCTTAGAAGGAAGTTGACTCCAAAGCCAAGCTCTGTAAACAGAATTCAGCAATTACTGTATAACTTTTTTTAAAAAAAAATAGCTTCTCTTTCCCTAGCCTTACTTGTCACAAGGCCAAATGCCAGCTTCTAACTCAAATCTTTCTTCTCAAAGCTGATTCATCAACCATCCTTACAAATATTACAGGGCTGTTCAAGAAGTTCCAGGAAGATCAAAGCAATCCCATACAAGGCAAACAAGTCTTACGTGCCATGTGTGATGGGCTGTTTATTTTTTAAATTTGCCCTTCCCTTCATTGCCTCTTCTTATTCTTTGTTATAGCTTTTAGAAAAGATAAAAGATTAGTACAATAGAATAAGAACAACACTTGCAAGTCTCAGCTTTGGAATTTTAAGGGTCAATTCTCAAGAACATAGATGTCAAAATCTTTAGCCTCCTTCTGTCTTAAAGTTATGTCAGAAATAACTATCTTGAATGAGCATACGATCAATAGTCAGCATGCCTCAGACCAGATGAAATAACTAGAAACTCAGAGAGGAAAGGGAATCGGACAAAAAGCAGTGAAGGAATGAATTTGAATATATAGGTATGTGTCGACCCCATGCTTTACCTTGTTCATTCGGCCCATTTCTTAGCTCCAGGAAAGGAACCAGGGTGCCCAGGGAAGACCCACCTTCTCCATAGGGGATGCTGCCAAGCCCCAGAGTCAGGTGTGGGATCAAGAGCACAGAGAACCTCTGCAACCTTCTCCAAGAGAGCTGAGCCCCTTGTAGAGTCTGCCCAGGATGCAGTGAGAACAGCCTGGCATCAACACTGTCAGCCCCAAGTGTTTATTGAGCAAGTTCCATGTGGCAACTCAAGATGCGCCAAAGGGCTGGTCCAATGGCTCCCTTTCCCTCTTCCTCCAGCCCACTGCTCCTGGTCCTTAAGAGCAGCTTCTCTCTCTTGATGAGCCTTCTTTGAGCAACTGCTTGCCAAGCTAGCTCACCCCATTTTGCTAAAGCTATAGTTATACCAGTGCCTTCCTCCCCAAAGCAGGACAGTCTTCCAGCGCCTCCTCTCCTGGTACATTCTGAATAAAGGCTCATGCTATCGGGCCCACTTAATTTTTTTCTGCCCTGGCCCAACTGCTCTGTGCTTGATTTTATTTGTCAAAAAACTCAGGGAAGTGAGTACTATTAGTATCATTTTAGAGAAGAGGAAATGCTGGCATGAAAAAATTCCTTGGAGGGGCTGGCACTGTAGCACAGCAAGCTAAGCTGCCTCCTGTAGTGCCGGCATCCCAAATGGGTGCTGGTTCATGTCTCGGCCACTCCTCTTCGGATACAGCTCCCTGCTAATAAATCTGGGGAAGCAGCAAAAGATGGCTCAAGTGCTTGGGCTCCTATATCCATGAGGGAGGCCAGGATGAAGCCCCTGTCTCCTGGCTTTGGCCTGGCCCAGCCCTGGCCATTGTGGTCATCTGGGTAGTGAACCAGAGAATGGAAAATCCCTGTCTACCCTTGTCTCTGTAATTCTGACTTACAAATAAATAAATAAATATTTTTTTTAAATACCTTGAAGGTCATTCCCAGGACATATGGTATGCAGAGAAATACATGACCATGGAAATCCAATGTGCAGCTTCCCAGTCTCATTGCTGTTAACAGTTTGGGGAATGGTTCTATGTTGAGGAGTAGGGGCCATGTACTGAAATGGAGAAATTGGCATTCCCTTTTCACATAATTTTAACATTTTTATTTCACCTTTTAAAAAACTTTTTTTGAAAGAGACAGACGGATGGACAGAGCTCCCATCCACTGGTTCAGCCATCAGATGCCTGCAAAAGTCAATACTGGGCTGGGCCAAAACTATAAGCCAGAAACTCAATCCAGGTCTCCCTGTGGGTGGCAGAGACCCAACTGCTTGAGCCATTATCACTGTCTCCCAGGGTCTGCAATTGCAGGAAGTTGGAGTTGTGATCTCGAACCCAGGTGCTCTAATGTGGGATGTGGATGTCCCAACCAGCACCTTAACCACCAGGTCAAAAGCCACCCTCGGTTTCGCCTTGCAAAACAAGCATTTGCTAGTTTGATGATCTGAAAATCATCAAGGGATGGAAATTTGAAGAGAAAAGGATCACCTTTGTCTTTTTAGGAGCTGTATCATGTTCCTGGTTTATGTTGAATTCATGATTTATTCAACTTTATAAGCTTACTTTCACATAAATCATTTTGTCTCCTCTAACCTGTACTCATAATATTGATTTTTTGAACAAAATTCAGAGCCTTATATTCAATCTGTGATATATTTCACAGCCTTTGTTTTGGCTTTCCATTGTATACTGGGAACTGTTTTCTTTAACTTTGATGCTTTCATCCAACCTACAAGCGATCTCTACCAGGTTTTCTCTCTACAAGCCGTCCGAGGCATAATGTGTCAGTGCCACACAATAGTGCTACTGAAGCCCTGCCTTATTCACAAGAGAACACCCACTTGGAAGTGATTACATCTTCATCAACATTATTCCAAACTGTTCTAACAAACCAACTGTCACTCATCTGACCACACCACCCAATACCACTGGGACAAGAACCCTCTAGGGCTGTGCACTCTGCATGGCCATGGTTGGTGGCCCCAAACACCCAACTCACATCTCTTCAAGTACCCTCCACTGGGATTCCAGCTAAAAAGAGAATAAATTTCAGAACCTGAAAATATCCTACCTATAACCAAATGTAGAAGGACGAGGGGATGCATAATTGGAACTCCTTCCTGCTTAGTTAACAACATGCACTCACAAAACAGGCCTTGATTTCATTTTGGAGTAACTATATGGCACAAAGGGCATTAGGTTAGAGATCTATGTGGGAGTGAAAAGGCTAAGATTTAAAAAAAAAAGTAAAAAAAAAAAATCCCATTTTTGAATGAGTTTGTTATCAACCTTATTTGGAATCTTTTCTCTGCTCCATGGTTTCTCAAAAATGGCCAACAGAAACAGTGTGGTGACACAGGATTTCCTTATATGCTAGAAATTAATCTCTGGCCCTGGAGAATGTGTTGTTGCTTCCACCAGTATCATTTCCTATCTCTACCCTTCACTCTTCTACCTTATTAAATCCCACTCATTTTTCAGACTAGTCCACGGCCTTCCATGCCACCTTCTTTGCACCCATTAGGTCCCTGGTGAATCCTATACATGGCCCTAAAATGGTACATGCAATGTCAGGTATATGAATTATACCAGGGAGCTTCATATGCCTGTTCCCTTTTCTGGCTTTTCCACTTAGGATGAAATCCTTGAACACAGGGGCCAAGAACAGCTGTTCTTCACGTGCTCAACCCATCTACGGCATGTGTGGTAGACACCAGTTATTAGAATGCATGGATGAACGAATGAAGAGATAAGGCAATATTAATACAGTTAAGACAGTGCCATGTGATTGCTTCACTTTCTCAAGCCTTCAGTTTCTTTCAAAATATTTGTTCCAAAATATCCTTCCCCAAGGAACACGACTTTCTTGACGTAGTGAGCCTAGCAGAGCTAAGGCTGTGGAGCAGTGTGCTCCCTATCATCTGTTAGCATTATACCATCTGCTCCAAACAGAGGGCCTAGCTTCTTTGTTTCTTCCCTGTTCCAAACACAGCTTTAAAAGCTCTTTTTGTTGTCGTTGGCATTTTTTGCAAGCCTCCGCTCACTCTGGGCATCACCCTCAAGAAATCATTTTAACAAATCTGCACATTCATCATTATTTATGTTCAATGTCTTTCATGTTTTGTGCATGTCATCTTCCAATGTGAGCTGTTCAGTCCCTAAGCAGTCACACAATCACATGAGGGTTTCCAGACAAACCTCCCTTTCCTTTGTCATCAGAATCTTTTGCAATTGTATGTTAGAATTTTGTTTAGAAAACCTGAGCTTTGTTTTCTTCTACATGGATTTTGGTGATAGAAGAATATTTTTTAATATTTTTAATATTTAAACTTAATTTTCTCAAGTCTGTAATTTAATCTAAAATTGATGTTCTTGACTATTAACATTTTCTCCCAACATTTATACCATTTCTAGCTGCCTAGTTTTTTTCCTATTTGTCCAGTTAAAAAATCATTTGTAAAGTACAAAAGACATGTGCTATAATCTTGCTTTGACTATTTATTTATCTCAGTAATGTCTTATTCTCTAAGTGCCTCAATTTTTGCATGATAAAACAGAGATAACAATTGTTCCTCTTCAAATGTCAGCATCTGTCATGCAGCTAGATTCTCTCATATAATGGTTGACTGTTTATCAACCAGGACTGCTTTCTTCCTTAGGGAAGGTTTTGATTGTCACGACTAGAAGTACTTCCTGATCTTATCTAGTTGGGAGAGGTCAAGGTTGCTGCTAAACATCCCACAATAAAGAATTCCTAAGTCACCAAAGTTCCAAGGTTGGGAGTCTCGAGTGATAGAAATTCCATGAAGAAATGTCCAAGTTGGTCACAACTTCTGTGGTATCTCTAGCACCTGGCACCGAGCTTGGCATACTGTGAGTATGCAGTGAGTGCTGGAAGAAGTAATAAATATTAGTGCCAAATAATAGTCTGTAGTCTTCCTGAATTAAATTTTAGGATGAGAATTACAAAAGGTAAACATCTCAAGCTGACAAACATGTTCATTAACCACCATTCAACAGAACCATATGCACAAAAAGGTCTGTGCAGGCCGGCACCGCGGCTCACTAGGCTAATCCTCCGCCTTGTGGCGCCGGCACACGGGGTTCTAGTCCCAGTCGGGGCACCGGATTCTGTCCCGGTTGCCCCTCTTCCAGGCCAGCTCTCTGCTGTGGCCTGGGAGTGTAGTGGAGGATGGCCCAGGTCCTTGGGCCCTGCACCCCATGGGAGACCAGGAGAAGTACCTGGCTCCTGCCATCGGATCAGCGCGGTGCGCCGGCCGCAGCGCGCCGGCCGCGGCGGCCATTGGAGGGTGAACCAACAGCAAAAGGAAGACCTTTCTCTCCGTCTCTCTCTCTCACTGTCCACTCTGCCTGTCAAAAAAAAAAAAAAGGTTTGTGCATAGGTGATAGGTAGTGAAGTAGAAGAGCAACTATAGGATTTCCAACATACTTACAGTGGTGTGCCAGCCAAAAGTTCATGATGTTGAACTGGAAAGAGGGAGGAAGGGATGGAACGTTGATTTAGAGTGGCTTCCAAGTTCTAAGTGCAAATACTTTTACCATGTCTGTTTTCAAGCAACAATGTGATGTCACTAAAAGGCAACTCTGAAAGAGTTGCTTACAATCAGCCCATATGAATGAGGTTACGCCAATTCTAACATCCTACTAAACTGATACAGAGGTTCCCCCCGTCCTCTGTTAGTATTGCACGATCACCTTACCTGTGATTTATATCTAACCTTCAAACGCCTTCACCATCCCCTTCATACAGAATTCTCTATTATTAAAACTTATAGCCATTAACAGGCCCAAGAATGATCTACTGTTTCCTTGTGGTCATGAAAATTCCTTATTTTTCCAGCCTGAGTTTGAAAGAGACTGTGCATTTCTTGGGTCCTTAGATATCCCAATGGTGAATTCCAAAAAGTTCTTAAACCAACAGAATAATTTTAAACTTTCACTTGAAATCAACTTTTACTTGATCTTTAAGAGTACAGGTATAACAGATTCAACAAATAAGTGCCCCAAAAGTAGCCGGCGCCATGGCTCAATAGACTAATCCTCCGCCTTGCGGCGCCGGCACACGGGGTTCTAGTCCTGGACGGGGCGCCGGATTCTGTCCCAGTTGCCCTTCTTCCAGGCCAGCTCTCTGCTCTGGCCCAGGAGTGCAGTGGAGGATGGCCCAAGTGCTTGGGCCCTGCACCCCATGGGAGACCAGGAGAAGCACCTGGCTCCTGCCTTCGGATCAGCAAGGTGCGCCGGTCACGGCGGCCATTGGAGGGTGAACCAACGGCAAAAAGGAAGACCTTTCTCTCTGTCTCTCTCTCTCACTGTCCACTCTGCCTATCCAAAAAAAAAAATCCCCAAAAGTATCTACATGTTTCATAAAACTCCTCAGTTTAGTTTTGTGGTCACCAGTTTAATGAGAAAAGCTTATTTTATTTTTTTGGATATGTAGGGGAAATAAAGAGTTCGTGCCTTGATTAGTCACACAGATGGACAACCCTTTCCTCTCCATACACACAACATATAGCTACTCAAATAAAATCTGGATTATCTAACAGCATGAGAAACCATTTAAATGATTTTAATAAAGGTTAATTCAGAAGACTTCTATTCAAGTATCACTAGGTTTCTAAATGGTTATAAATTTTAGTGCTAAAAAGAATATTGAGAAGTAGCTGGTTCATTCTCCTTGATGGATATATTCACACATTTCACTTACTCTATTCATTAAGAAGAATGGAACCACTGTAACAGACATGGTGGCTTTTTTAAAAAAAACTTTTATTTAATAAATATAAATTTCAAAAGTACAACTTTTGGATTATAGTGGCTTTTCCCCCCATAACCTACCTCCCACCTGCAACCATCCCATCTCCTACTCCCTCTCCCATCCCATTCTTCATCAAGATTAATTTTAATTACCTTTATATACAGAAGATCAACTTGGTATACACTAAGTGAAGATTTCAACAGACTGTACCCACACAGATACACAAAGTATAAAATATTGTTTGAGTAGTAGTTTACCATTAATTTGCATAGTACAATACATTAAGGACAGAGATCCTACATGGGGAGCAAGTGTACAGTGACACCCATTGTTGATTTAACAATTGACACTCTTATTTTTGATGTCAGTAATCACCCGAGGCTCTTGTCATGAGCTGCCATGGCTATGGAAACCTCTTGAGTTCACAAACTCTGATCTTATTTAGACAAGGCCGTAGTCAAAGTGGAAGTTCTCTCCTCCCTTCAGAGAAAGGTACCTCCTTCTTTGATGGCCCATTCTTTCTACTGGGATCTCACTCACAGAGATCTTTCATTTAGTTGTTTGGGTTGTTTTGTTTTGTTTTGTTTTGTTTTGCCAGAGTGTCTTGGCTTTCCATGCCTAAAATACTCTCATGAGCTTTTTAGCTGGATCTGAATGCCTTAAGGGCTGATTCTGAGGCCAGAGTGCTGTTTAGGACATCTGTCATTCTGAGTCTGCTGTGTATTCCGCTCCCAACATGGTGGCTTTGTACCTTGTCAACTTGGAGGAACAACCAGCATTCCCTCCTCTTTATTTTGGGGATTAAAGAACAACCACAAGAGACATGTTTGTGAGATTTGGAAGGTAAGAGATAGGCAGCAGCCCTTATGTTGTGAGGGTTGCATTTTACCCACATCCCTACTGATCTGTTGGCCCTTACAGTGGGTGTGTTCATCAGTGGTGGCCATGGTTCTCTGAGCTCTGCTGCTTCTCCTCCTTTTGTCCTCTGGTCTGGGACAAGGTTCTTATGACACTCCATGAGGGAAACCAACTTCTTGTAGCTGTCAAAGATGGAAGAAACAGGCATAGGATCCAGTTTGTCTTCACGGATTCCAGAGTATTCTTGGAGGATCTGACTTGCTCTTATTCACTCCCACTTTGTGTCAGCATTTGTTCCTGTCTACTGTCCACTAGACACAGAAGCAATAATCTTCCATCAACTTCTCTAATCATTCCCGCTTCCCTATTGTCACAGTGGTCTGCTTCCTTGATTGAGCCCTGATAGAATGGATTTATAGTGTTATTATATCACAGATATTATTTTCCCCTAGTATACAGCAGTACATACCTTCTGCTCTACCTGTATCCCCTCAACCGCCCCAGAGCTAACCTGCAGTCAGTACCTTATATTCCATGACCCCAATGCATCTCTTTAACAGATGATTTCTTTAGCCTTACAAGTGTGCTTGGCTCCTGCCTGGGGATAGATAGAGGCATTAGGAATTAGAGACATAGGAATGATCCTCAAGCAATTACAGATGGGAATTGATAAATAAATGCTCCAGCTCCCTCACCCCACTGTATGACAATTCTGAAGAGTATTCCACATATTTTTTAATGAGGGTCCTCTTTGTGCTTAAAGTACAATGGCCCATTGTGATGATCTGCTCATTGAAACACATTTTACAATATTTCCTCCCATCTTACTTAATTTTCCCTGCCATGAAGTGGAGATAACCACACAGACTGTTTACATCCAGATTCTTCTTTCAGCATGTATTTATGGTAAAACTCAAAGTAATACAACCTCTGAAACTCTTTATATTCTTCCCTTAAAAAAATCGCATTCCTTTGTGAATTGCAAAAATGTAGTAGCCCAATGATAGTATCTCAAGCTCATTTTAGCTCCTTGCAGAAAATTTAAGACAATATTTCCAATATTTTTCAAAGAAGAGCTAGTTCTCATTATGAAACTGTCCTCAAATGCTGACGCTAGAATTACAAGCACTGAAGATGTAGAGGTGGAATGATCAAGCCAAGATTACCATCAGTTCACCAGGACTAGACAGGGTAGTAAAAGTCATCAGGAAAACTAAGCAATGGGGCCAGCATTGTGATGAAGTTGGTTTGGCTGCAGCCTCCAACATCAGCATCCAATACAAGCACCAGTTCATGTCCTGGATGCTCCACTTTCAATCCAATTGCCTGCTAATGCTCCTGGGAAGGTAGCAGATGACCCAAGTGCATGGGCCCCTGCATCCATGTAGAAGACCTGGATGGGGTTCCAGGCTCCTACCTTCAGCCTGACCCAGCCCCAGCAATCGCTGCTATTTGCAGAGTGAACAAGCAGATGAAAAATCTCTCTCCCTCTCCTTTTCTCTCCATTACTCCTTTCAAATAAAGAATAATCTTTTTTTAAAAAGATAAGCATAGATCTGTCCCAAACATTATTATATCATAACCAAATATGTGGATAGACTGGAAAAATCAGTCTGAATTTCTATTTCCTCCATAATATACCCATACGATGGCTTTATAAACATTTTATTTATTGTCTTTATCCTATTTTTCTTTAGAGAAAACACTATATAGTCACAGAAATTTGAGTTTCCAGTAGCTTGCATTCTTAATGTTCAAATATATAACAAACATTAAAATTGTTTCAACTACTTATTTTAAATATAAAATATAACCAGAAAAGCTATCACCAGGCGGAAGCCAAAGGTAAAGGCTGGATTTGAAAAGGGTCTTAAGAATAGCAAAGACACTTGCCTAAACTATTCAATTATTTATTTCTTATTTTTTTCTTAGCATCTCTTTTTGAGCCAACAATAACTCTGACAGTTTTATTAAGTCAAAAAAGGGTGACGAAGAAGGAAGCAACCATAATAGTGGATAGTGATGAAGAAAGTACGGAGGTGACATGGCTGCTAGGTCAGTACTACAAATCTACTGCCTTGGAGACAACACATCATGGACTAAATGGAATCACAACTCTTGGAGAGTCAACACCTCAACTATAGATGAAATATTGAAGTCATCACCCAATATCCTAGCATACATCCCAAATATTTTCCATGTAAGTAAAATTGAGACATTTCTTGTCTTCATGTTCCTGCAAAGATAATTAGAAAACTTGGATTGGAAAGCAGAAATGATAACCAAAAGTTATCAATATGTTTATATACTCTGCTTTAAACAAACAAATAAAAAAAAGAGTGATTGCAAATGTTTGGTTTTATTTTTCGAGAAAATTCTCCTGTGGGTGAATAACTCAGCAGGATCCGTTCTCCTAGTTGGAGGGATATGTGCCATATTGGTCAGCCATGAAACTTAGAGTAACTAAAAACACATTAAAATGAATGATCACCAACCATCCAAATGTGCTCGGGTTAAATAAACTAATGCTTTTTCTCTGGATAACTACAATAGTTGTTTCATATGCTTTTGTGACTTCTTTTTAACAATGATTATTACCACCTCCTTCCCTCCCATGGAATACAATATACTCACTAACTACAGTAATAGGAATAACATAAATGTTATAATGAGTTTGGTTTTAAGTGCATCACTGGGAGTCATTTGACTATAGAAAGAATGTTATGTAATAAGAGACATTCAACTTTATTATATTTGATTTTGTCATATTAGGAGTACTCAATGAGTCATTATTTTGCAAAAGTCTTAGAGACTTAATTCAACAGCCTGTTATATTCATGCACATAAAAATATTTTCCTTAATTTGGAGATTGACATTTGTTTTACAAAACAAAAAGAGTATCTAATATAACTAGAATGCACTGAGTGTAGAATAATAATTTGAGGATGTCTCTTGTAATTGCTCCAGCTTTAATTTATAGTGTCCATTTATTATTTCCACGGTTTTGTTTTCTGATGAAAGTTTTATGCTCTGCAAAAATTCAGTGCAATGAGGCAAGTCTAGTATTGTTTTTTGTTTTGCTATGTTACCATTCAGTTTTTTTTTTAACTTGTGCTAAGCTATTGTTTTAGATGATTCTCAGATTTCTATGATACCTTGGTTCATTCTTGCAAACATGTGTGCAAATTTTTTATTTTCTGAAAAATGAAAGGTAAAATCCTACATTATGCTGTTCTTGCAAAAAAGAAATCATTAGCTCTTGCCAAAAGCAAAATAGTTGATTTTTGCATGCTATTATGTATGATTACTAATTTTCCATCAAGAAATGTCTTATGATAAACAGAAATGTCTCTTCAATGGTGCTAAAAGGCAGATAATTCTTTGATAACTCAGCAAGAATACCTCTAACTCTTTCCCAAAAGGGTATTTTCAAGGGAACCACATCCATGGTTTTTTCAGAAATGCCAGAGATACAAGCATACGTCGAGCAGATTTAATTGTAACATTAATTAAATTATCCTCTCACTAATTAAATAGAGAATCATATAGTGATAGAGTTGAAAGGGACCTTGAGAGATCAACAGAGTCAACACCTACATCCTCTCTGGGGAAAACATGCAAACTATCCGAAATCCAGGGGAAACTGCCTTATTTTTCCAATCTTAGCCAAGATTTGCATCTGCAACCTCCCTTCCTGACCTGGTTCAGGGATGAACAGCATCCTACATGAGAAAGTTCTCCTAGCAGACACGTTGGCTGTCATCAGAGGACTCTGAGAAGCGTCTGGTGCCCAGACCACAGAACAGTCCCCATGATTTCACTTCTCTCGAGAACTGTTCCCTGTAAATACACTCATTGCTTATAACCTATAAATAGCCTGCTTCTTACTTTCCAGTTGTCACTGGCTATTCCATGTACTTCTTAAATTTTCCATATATTTCTTTATTTTTGGAATTCAGACTTTGAAAACGGAAAGATACAACCAGTACAGAATGAAGGAATGACAGACAAAACACACCCTCAGCTAATTATATGCAAGAAATCTTTTTTTTATATTAGTTGATGTGGTTTTTTTAACTTTTATTTAATGAATATAAATTTCCAAAGTACAGCTTATAGATTACAATGGCTTCCCCCCCCATAACGTCCCTCCCACCCGCAACCCTCCCCTTTCCCACTCCCTCTCCCCTTCCATTCACATCAAGATTCATTTTCAATTCTCTTTATATACAGAAGATCAGTTTAGCATAATCTGTTTTAATGGTCCATTCTGGTCACCACCAATGGCATGGAAGGTTGGTTCTACATACCAGTAGCATTCCTAATTGCCATAATTGCACCACCTATCATTATCCATGCTTTATCCTTTCAGTGCCAGTTACATACAGGACTCTGATAGAAAATCCATGTGCAAACAACTAAAATGTCCCTACTGTTGAGTAGAATCTTAGGAATCCTCTGTTATACTCATACTCTGTTACTTCCACTGATAGTGGTGGCAATAATGATAATAGCAATAAAGTGTAAACCTTTGTACTGACTTTTATTTGCATCAGTAATTATATCATTCCTATAAAAGATAAAGCATCACATTGCATGACAGTTATCTCCCCGAATCCTCATACTATGCCCGGAAACTGTCAAGTTAGAGTTTATCTGGCACACTCAAAGAAAAGTAAGGAACAGAGGATGGCTGGAGAGTTAAAAAAAAAAAAAAAAACAGGAAGATTACAGTAAAAGATTAGTGAAGAAATACCAAGAGACAGTGCATGTCCCTGTAGATGATGTGAGAACTTTCGTTTTTACTCTAAGATGGAAAGCTACCAGAGGGACTTGAGCACAAGAGTAGCATAATTTGGCTTAAAAATTTTTAAATGAACATTCTTGTTGCTGCTTTAGACTACAAAATAAGTGAGCAATAGTGGACTCAAGAAAGCTATTAAAAATATCCAGGTAGGAGGGGTGAGTGTTGTAGCACAATGGGTTAAGTCATTTGGGATACTCACAACCCATTTATCACACCAGTGTGAGTCTCAGCTAGTCCACTTCAGATCCAGCTTCCTGCTAGTGCAACCTGGGAGGCAGCTCAAGCACTTGGGTGCCTGCCACCCACATGGGAGACCTGGATGGAGTTCCAGGCTCCTGGTTTTAGTCTGGCCCAGCCCTGGCTGTTGCAGGCATTTGGTGAGTGGACCAGGAATGGATTTCTCTGTGTGCGTGTGTGTGTATGTGTGTGTGTGTGTGTGTGTGTAAGATTGTGGAGAAACAGGTTTGACAGGAAAGTGAGCTTGTTTTCTGTCATGTGATATTTAAATCTATTAAGCCACTGGATTTGTGAGTCTGGAAGAGAGGACAGGCCAAGACTTGGTATCTACTGCCATAAAATTGGTTGAGATCATTCAGAGAGTCTGTGCAATTGGAGATGAGGTTCAAGAAGTAACCACCAGAGAGACAGTAGGAAGAGAACCAAGGAGGTGAACTGTTCTCAGAGACAAATGAGAGATTTTCAAGAAGGTAATGAGCCTGTCTGTCAAACACTCCTAATATGTTCAATAATGTGGTTGCTGAGAACTAACTATTAGGTTTTACAGCCCAGAAATCACTAGTGACTGACACGAGCCTGTTCAGTGACTTGATAAACTGAATACTTGCTCAGAGAGGGCTCAAGAGAGAATAAAGCAGAGGAATTGAAAGTGCTAAATAGACAACTCTGTAAAGTGCCCCTGAAAGGAAGTCAGAAATATAGGAAGGTAAATGAACAATATGGAGTCAGTAAGGTTTTGTAACTTGTTAATAAAAAACTATAAAATGCGAATGTGTTAACCTAGAATAAAAGGGGAACACAGTTATGAGCAAGAAGAGAAAGAGAGAGACAGGAGATTGAGTAGCTGGAGCTCCAAAAGAACCAATATAGTATTTGACTTAGATCTCAGGAAAAAAAGACATGATTTAGATAGCCAGAAAAAGAATTGTACTTCGAATTAATGAATCATGGGAAGGAGCTTGTAAACAAATATACAGAGCATTTATGGTTCAACTGAGATGAGGCTGTAGGTATGGAAGTTCAGACAAGGAATTAACAGATATGAAGGGCCACAGAGTATAAATTTAACTTTGGAAGAAAAATATGAAGGTAAAGTAAGCTAGGAAGTTATTACAATTTTATATGCTGTAATGCAAATGAGAGGGGATCTTCAAAAAGCTCATGGAAATGTATAAGATTAAAAAACTAGTCATGAACTCTTTAATTAACATACAATTATTCTTAGGTGTTTAAATTTAACTGAAAAGTGATCCCTGTTAAATATAAGAGTGGGAATAAGAGAGGGAGGAGATGTACAGTTTGGTACATGCTCAGACTTTCCCCAAACGGTAGAGTTAGAAATGTGCCTGGGGATTCCAATTCAACCCCATCAAGGTGGCATGTACCAATGCCATCTCACTAGTCCAAGTGATCAATTTCGGTTCACAATTGATCATAATGATAGGATTAAGAGTGAAAAGGATCACATAAACAAGACAAGTGTCTGCTAATACTAACTGATAGAATTAAAAAGGAGAGAACGATCCAACATGGGAAGCGGTATACACAGCAGACTCATAGAATGGCAGATGTCCTAAACAGCACTCTGGCCTCAGAATCAGCCCTTAAGGCATTTGGATCTGGCAGAAGAGTCCATGAGAGTATTTTAGGCATGGACAGCCAAGACACTCTGGCAAAAATAAATAAATAAATAAATAAATAAATAAATAAATCTAAATGAAAGATCTCTGAGAGTGAGATCCCAGTAGAAAGAATGGGGCCATCAAAGAAGGAGATACCTTTCTCTAAAGGGAGGAGAGAACTTCCACTTTGACTATGACCTTGTCTAAATAAAATCAGAGGTGGTGAACTCAAAAGGCTTCCGTAGCTTTGGCAACTCATTACAAGAGCCTAGGGTGATTACTGACGCCATAAACAAGAGTGTCAAATTGTTAAGTCAACAACAGGAGTCACTGTGCACTTACTCCCCATGTAGGATCGCTGACTTTAATGTCTTGTACAATGTGAATTAATGTTATAACTAGTACTCCAACAGTACTTTATACTTTGTGTTTCTGTGTGGGTGCTAACTGTTGAAATCTTTATTTAATACATACTAAATTGATCTTCTGTATATAAAGATAATTGCAAATTAATCTTGATGTGAATGGAATGGGAAAGGGAGTGGGAGATGGGAGGGTTGAGGGTGGGAGGGAAGTTATGGGGGGGGAAAAGCCACTGTAATCCAAAAGCTGTACTTTGGAAATTTATATATATTAAATAAAAGTCAAAAAAAAGAGAGGAAAAAAACTATTCATGGACTTCCAAAAAACTTTTGCATGAAAGTAAATTTACTTTTCATTCTACTTTTCCATAAACTTTTTGAAGTATGCTTGTATATAATAGAAGTTTGAACCAATTATCAAAAAGTTATAATCTGAACAGGGTCTCATTCTATTGTCACATTTTGTGGGCTTAACAAAGATGGTGTTACTGTCCCCATTTTAAAGATACACATTTGTGGCTCATAAAAATGTACTCACTTACCCAAGATCATAAAAACTGTTAAATAGTACAATCTTATCTAGAAGAATAGAATCTGTATTTGAATCCAGAATTCTGATTAATGTTGTAATATTTAAAATTTGTTATTATCACTAGCTACAGTTTTCTTTACCAAAAAAAAAAAAAAAAAAAAAAAAAAAAAAAAAAAAAAAAAAAAACAAGGCCTTAAGTAAAAGTTCAGCTTCTAACACTGTAGGATAATCTCCCCAGAAACAAACAGGTGTGAAATAAATGCAGTGGACAGTACCTGAGGTTGTAGACTGAGCAAGAGCAGGCAGAACACAGAGCAGAGGGAGGTCAAAGTTCGAAGAAGCAACTGGTGTGAGGTGAGTTTCTCCCTTTTTCTTTTTCAATTTTTGTTCTTTTTTGCCTGTCTGCTCTACCATGAAAAAGTGAGATACAGATGGCTAAACCTCCAGTAGAAATCCCGATGTGTTTCTGTCTAAAGAGCTCAGGAAAAGGATCCCCGGAAACCACTGGAGAGTGAGCTTGGCATGCCAGAGAGGAGAGAGCCAAGGTATATAGTTCCCCTCATTCTGTCCATTAACCCACACAAGACTCAGACCAGCTTCTGAGCAACACATACATGAGACAGACTCAAAACTGCAATAAAGCACTAGAAAACTGACATGAAACTTAGTCATCCAGCAGGCGCCACAGCTCAATAAGCTAATCCTCTGCCTGCGGCGCCGGCACACCAGGTTCTAGTCCCATTCGGGGCACCAGATTCTGTCCCGGTTGCTCCTCTTCCAGTTCAGCTCTCTGCTGTGCCCTGCACCCACATGGGAGACCAGGACAAGTACCTGGCTCCTGGCTTCGGATCAGTGCGGTGCACCAGCCACAGCGGCCATTTGGGGGGGGTGAACCAATGGTAAAGGAAGACTTTTCTCCCTGTCTCTCTCTCTCTCACTGTCCACTCTGTCAAAAAAAAAAAAAAAAAAAAGAAAGAAAGAAAAGAAAGAAAGAAAGAAACTTAGTCATCCAAAGAAAGCAGGAGAAAGTCTGAGTCTAACTGAACTGGCAAACCTATCAAAGCTGAAGAATCAACCTTCCCCAGAGCAGAATCCAGAGTCCCTGAACACAGCATCCACTACGTGCAGCAAGCAATCCACAAGTACTCAACACAGAAAGAAAATGGGGTAGGGAGGTGGGGGGCTGTGATCCATGGGATCTACTCCCAAGAGAAAGACAATAAACAGATGCTGAGTTTGAGTTGGAATTATCAAATACGTACATCAAACAATTATTATAACTATAGGCCATGAGGTTTCAAAAAAAGGTACTCAAAATGAATGAAAAGATAGGAAATCTCAACAGAGAAATGGGACATTTTCCACAGGATGAACTTAATATTAGAGGGAAAATGAATGATGCAAAAGTCCATCTGTTTGAAGACAGATCAAAAGGAATTATCCAATATGATGAATCAATAGGAAAAAATAATAGATCCCCAGGGAACCATGTGAAAATATCAAAAGGTCTAATAAGTGTGTAGAGTATAATTGGAGTCCCTGAAGGAGAACAGAGAAAGAAACGGGCCAGGAGAAAATGTTTACATTAAGAATGGCCAAAGGCTTCCCAAGTTTCTTGAAATTCATAAATCTACATATTTAAGAAGTACAGAAAAATCCAAGAAAGGATACATTTAAAGAAAATCACACCTTCACACATCGTAGCTCAAGCTACAAAATATAAAAATACAAAAACCTTGAAAGTAGTCAGAAAAAAGAAGAGTGTATGTCATACATAGACTGGAATCACCAACTTCTCTTTAGAAACCATGGAGTTCAGAGACAGTGGAACTGTATTTGTGAAATATGGAAATTAGATGAAATGCCAAATTTTATACCAAGTGAAAAATATCCTCTAGAATGAAGGTGAAATGACATCTGAAGACAGAGAAAACCAACAAACTATGTCATGGTGAAGAATTCTCACTTCTTCAGGCTGAAGAAAAATGTTCCTGAGAAAAATGTGTTTCTTTGGGAACAAAAAGCACTGGAAATGGCAAATATCTGGGGAAGAACTTTTCTGAAGTTCTATAAAATACCAATTGTTTAAGCATTTATTTGAAAGGCAGAGTTACAGAGAGAGGGGGAGAGGCACTATTTCTAAGTTTTTCTAATTTCGCATAATATCGTACAACATTAACCCTTAAATAGTCTGAGAAATATTAAAGATATTTATATATTATTGTCCCTAAAACAACCATTTAAAGAAAAGCAATAAGGTGTAACTAGAATTAACAGTGAGATAGAGCCACACACAAATTAAAATGTAATGCTAACATTTTATTCTTTTAAAAATATATTTATTTTAAAGTCAGAGTTACGGAGAGAGAGAGAGAATGAGAGAGAGAGAGAGATCTTCCACCCACTGCTTCACTCCCTAAGTGGTCACTATGGCCAGGGCGGAGACAGTAGCTGCTTCTTGGTCTCCCATACAGGTGCAAGGGCCCAAGCTTGGACCATTTTCCACTGCTTTCTCTGGCATAGTAGCAGGGAGCTGAATTAGAAGTGGAGCAGCTGGGACACCAACCGGAGCCAATATGGGATATCAGCATCAAAGGCAGCAACTTTTACCCACTATGCCATAAGGTAGGCCCCATAAAATGCTTTTTCATCAGTTAGGATGCCCTTCATTAGGCAAATGCGTAAGTAAACTGTGATATATCCAGGCATTGGAATGTTATTATTCAGCACTTTAAAAAAATGAGCACTAAACCACGAAAAGATGTGGAGGAAATTTTAATGCATATCACTAAGTGAGAGAAGTCAAGCTCTCTGCTATGGCCTGGGAAAGCAGTAGAAGACGGCCTAAGCCTTTGGGCCCCTGCACCCACATGGGAGATCCAGAAGAACTCTTGGCTCCTGGCTTCAGATCGGCGCAGCTCTGGCCATTGCGGCCATCTGGGGAGTGAACCAGTGGATGGAAGATCCCTCTCTCTTTCTCCGCCTCACCTTCTCTCTGTTTAAATCTGACTTTCAAGTAAATAAATAAATCTTTAAAAAATTATGGTGCGCCAACCGCAGCGGCCATTGGAGGGTGAACCAATGGTAAAGGAAGACCTTTCTCTCTGTCCCCCTCTCTCACTGTCCACTCTGCCTGTCAAAAAAATAAATAAATAAATAAATAATAAAGTTTTTAAAAAGCTACAAGTGCATAGCAACCCTGACAGCTTGAGATTACTGAATAAGCAAAGACAATCAAATACAAAAGGGAGTGTATATCTGTATATTAATGTATAAATGTACATATATACACAATCATTTTTTCTAAAAATGCCAAGTCAGTTTAATTATGAAAGAACATTTTATTAAATGGTGCTAGAACAACTAGATAATCCATATTTTTTAAAATGACTAATTAACTCTCACAATGCATAAAAATAATCAAAATGGATCTTATTATGAAACTTCTAGAAGAAACATAAATGATTTTTGTGACCCTGAGTTTCACAAAAAAAAGTACAAAACAAAAAAAACCTCTTAGGTCACAAAATCTTCAAGCCACAAAAAAATCTGAAAAATTGAACCTCATAAAATTAAAATATTTTATCTTTGAATTAATGACACTATCAAAATAAAAAAGCAAACCACAATTTAGAAAACACATTTACAAACAAACATCAAACAAAGGATTTCTATTTATAACCATGACATTCAATAAAATGTCAAAAAGCCCTATGAAAAGAGCAAGAGATTTGAGGGAAAAAAATCCAGACAGAAAATATAGAAATGGCCAAGAGACACATGAGAAGATGCCCAACATCAGTACTCCTATTGCACATGTAAAAATAAAAGGCTGACAGCACCCAGGACAAATCTGTGGAGCAAATGGAACTCACATATCCTGCTGGTGGGCGTGTAAAATGGTACAACCTCTTTGCCAAATAGCTTGCCAATTTCTGAAGAAGTTAAATATACACCTACCATATGGCCCAGCAACTCCATTCCTAGATATTTACCGAAAGAAATGAAAACATATGGCTACACACACAGACTTACACACGCATGTTCACAGCAGCTTTATTTTTCATAGCCAAAAACTAGAAAATCCAAAGACCTAAGGTGAAAGAAAAAGAAAATCTGTGATATATGAGGAATCCTCTCAAAGTTCATGGAAACTATGAATTATGAAAAAATTCTGCATGAATTTCAAAATTCTTTTGCACTGAAATAAACTTATTTTTCAAGGTCTTTTCTGCAAGATTTTTGAAGCTCCCTTGTATGTATGCAACGGAATACTACTCAGCTAAAAAAGGAATGAAATGTTGATATGTGCAACAAATGGGTGCATCTCAGAATAGAATGCACATTTATAAAATCCTAAAAAATGTAAATTAATCAGCCATTTCTCTGAGATGGGAGCACACGAAGGGATGGAGCAAAAGGACCTGAGGAAAACATTGTGGGGAGGTGGAAATGCTTTTTATTCTTTTGTGGGAATGTTAATTAACAGATGTACACATGTGTCAAAGCTTCTCACATTGCGCAATTTAAATATGTGAAGCCTACTGTAAGTCAATTATCCTTCAATAACGTTGGGAAAGGCCTGGAAATGACTTTTTCCTGGGGTAAAAAATAATCCAGTATAGCCAAGATTACAGAAATATATAAACAGCCTGAAGAAAATAACAAAAAAAATCACTGTAAATGGGAGGTGGTCTAACTCTGCTCAGCTAATGCAAACACAATAGAGCCCACGGCTGCCACATTCCACATCAGTGCTTTACTGTGCTGGCTCAGCTTTTAAACAGAAGGTCCATTCAGCTTATATTTCCAGCAGGAACATTGCAACCATGACTCAGCCTTCAATTAAAATCATCAATTGTGAGTTCAGTAAAGCTAAAAGACGTGGCATCATTTTCCAGTGGAGACAAAAATCTCTGATAAAAACAGCACTTCTATTCAACATACAGATGTTAACTTCATTCAACAGAACACATTCTCCTCCCTCTCCACATTTTCTGGGCCACACTTAAGCTCTAATAAATGATCTGCTTTAATTTGCAACCAGACAACTAACATGTTAAAAATCAGTAATAAAATCAATGCAATGGTAAATTTCAGCTTCCTTTGGATTTTTAATTAGATTTTTTTCAGGTTTTCTTCTTTCACAGATACCTAGAATTGTTTATATAAACAAAACACATTTATAAGAAAACGTTAACTTGTATTAATGAAGACGATGGATTTCCTGAGAAAACAGTGGCCAAGGATCAAGCATCTTGAAATTTATTTTAATTTTTATTTCTTCTGAAAAAAGGCAAAAAAAAAGGTTTTCTCATTTCCATATCAGTTAAGATTCAGTGTTCACTGGTCAGACAAATAAATTACTTTATACTGATATGCTAATTAAGTTTTTAGTACATATTACTCATACTTAGTGTGATATATAAATCTTATTAATGAAGAGGACAAAAATAGCTTTAAAATTGAGAATAAAGTAACTAACAAAAATATTGTGACAGCGAGCATGATGTAGAATATATCATTATGGATCTAAGGCTGTTAGCTGCTTTCCTACCTTTAATGCCATATAATATTCATATCAATAACCAATAAATTTGTGACCCTCCCAGTTAAGGGATAAAACAATATACTATAATTTTGGAATCTGCATACTTACAGGAGAAGAATGATGGAAACGGGATCAAGGTATCAGACATGCCAGTGGTGACAGTGGGTACAGTTACACAAAAGCCCTGTGGTAGCACAGACATGGAGAAGACAAAGTGAAGAGGCCAGACCTCCCCCACATCTGAGAAGCTTCGCCAGGTGTAAGGATACAGCAAAAGGAAAGAGAGCACCAGAAAGGACAACTGGCCGTGTTACTTGAGCCTAAACCCCAGCACTCAGCAGCCCATGATTAATCCTGCAGTCTAGCTTCAAGCACAGCTATGATTCAGAGCCAAGAATAGGACAATTTAGAGAGAACACATTCTTCCAAAGTGTTTGGAATTTCCTTAACAGGAATTACATGCTTTAATTCCATAGTTAGAGTTTTCATGCACATGATGGAGACTATAATTATCTCGTCCACATGCACATCTGATTATCTTCATCTTTGATTGTACCAGAATCCTTGGTCTTTAGCTGGGACCCTCTCTCACTGCTAGACATGGTCATCTGACTAAATTCTGGACAGTGGGCTCCATGTGAGATGGTGCCTCAAAGGGGAAGGTCAGTCCTAAAGACAAAAGTAGGTCCTTCTCCACTCCTTTCTTCTTCCCTGTTGGCCAATATGTGAAAACTGGAACAGAAGCAACTATTTTGTACAAGAAGTGAACTTGGGAATGGCCATGCATGGCAGAGGAATAAAAAAAAAAAAAAAAAGGAACCTGGGTCCTCACAGCTTGCATGGAGTAGAGCCACTGAAGCAGCCATGCATGTCCACATTCGGTCTTTATAGCAAAAGAGAAATAAATGTCTACTTATTTAAGCTAGTTTTATTTGGGGAGGTTACTCCTATTTGCAGCCAAATCTAATCCCAAGTAATAGAAAGCCAAAAAGACAATTACCTGGGTGGGTTAACAGGCAAGAATAAATCTCAGAAAAACAACAGAGTAGGTATTTCACTGTTTGGGGTGGAGAGAGCATGAGAAGAAAAAAAGGTTTTGTGTACTTTCACAGACATTGGGACTGATGAGAGCAAAGAAGCAATGAAACAGGAAAAGTAAAAACTCTAAACACAAGGTTCAGGGCTCCCAGTGTGTCTTGAGAAAAGTAGAAACTATGAGCAAATGTCCTTTCCTGCCCCTCTTTCTTCTCTTCGGAAGGTGCTTTGAACATTTACTCAAGCTGCTGTCCCATGGTTGTAGTCATCCAGCTTAGAGGCCTGATGGCTAGAGGTATAGAGGACGTGGACTACTGTAAGTGATCAGAAGTTCACAGGTGCATGTTTCAGAGGCAGTGTGGCCCTGGAGGTACAAACACGTGTTCTGCAGTCAGGCTGGGTGGGTTACAAGCATGGCCGTGCGTGTGCACCAGTGCTATCCTGGGACATTACTTAACTTCGTGGATTCTCGTGTTCCTCAATGTAAACAGGTTAATAATAGTGCCAAGTATCAAGGACTCGGTATGACATTGCACACAGCATGCTTCGAAAATATCTGGCATAAAGTGCATTCAACAGCCTCCACATTATTTGATGATAATGATATTTTAGTACCAATATCTTCCCTTAGCAATAAAGCAAGAATGAAAAGCATAAAATGCTATTTTTCTGTCCTTAATCAAACATCACTTTCCTACTTCCCCTGCCCTCCATCCTTCTCCCCCTCAATTTTCTGGACACAGAGAATCCAGCAGATGGCCCGAGCACGTGGCAAGGCACATTTGGGCCTCAGTATGAATGTGCGGGAGGCTGCCAACCAATCAGATCCACGGATCTGCATGAGCAAGAAATGAGCTTTCATTGTGTTTATGCAGTGAGATCTGGAGACTTGTTGACACTATCTGATATTGCCCTTCCTAACTGATGGTATTACTTTCCTGGAGCTACCATAACAAAGTACCACAATCTGAGTGACACAGCAGAAATGCATCATCCTACAGTGGAAAAGCCAGAAGTCCAAGATCAAGGTGCTGGCAAGACCACGTTCCCACTGAAGGTACTAGCCAATCAGCTGTCCCAGGAATCTCTCCCCATTTAAGGTAGTTCCTTGTCTTATGGCAACATGATTCCAATCTTCACATCAACTCCTAACTTCACAAAGTATGTGAAAATTGTGTGTGTCCTTGTGTCCAGAGCTGGTCATCCTGGGTAGGGTCCACTCTAATGACCTCATTATAATTTGGTTACCTCTGCAAACAGCCTGTCTCCAAAGAGTCACATTCTGAGGTGCTGATGGACCACAACACAACACAGGACTCTAACCTATCTGTCCTTCAACACCTAGCAGAAATTTAAGGCTAACTTTTGCATTCTCCTCTGCAACTAATGCTACAATTTAGCAGACTGTGAGATGTCAGAGATGCAACCTACCGTATTCTCCACCAGCTACTCTAAGCTAGAGGAAATGCCATGGTCTCAAACTAATTGTTCTCCTACCAAAGCAAGTAGTCAACTATATGTCATGAGGGCACTTCAGAAAAAAAAAAAAAAGAAAGTTCAAGAAACATGGAATTAAATGACAAATTTATTTCAAGAAATTTTTGAAATCCATGCATATAAAGCCTTTTTTAAAAGTTCATGGAAAATACATACAATGAAAAAACTGCACGGATTTCAATTTCAGCGCACCAAAATAGACTTAATCTTTCTTTTCTATTTTTCCATGAACTTTGCAAAGTACCCTACCAATAGAGACCATGACTGATTTTCTCTTCACTAGACTTGATCCATATTCCTGCGAGTCTTTTTATGATTTGGACTGGCCTTTACCAGTCACTCTAATCTCAAAGAATTACCAACAGGCTTTGAGAAGTAGTAGTTTTACAATAGATTTTTAAGACTGTCTTATGTACCTATGGCAGGAAAAACTAGTATTTTATTTCTATATAAAATAGCCAAAGTATACACTCACCATAAAATCACTCATAGTCACTCATATCATAATAATACTAGAATTCATTAAATATGACCAATATAATTGGTCAAAATCAAGGAGGCTACAATTTTAGGTGACATCGGACAGTTCTTATTATCTACTGCCATGTGTCATCCACAGCAGGAACTGTAAGAAAGGGAAAAAAAGGACTCTGGAAAACAGGCACGAGCTTCTTCACTCACTTTCCTTGCTGCCACCAGTGGTGTCACAGTCAGCTCACAACGCACACCTGACTTTCCTGCAATCTATCCAAAGTTCTGTGATAGTTCATTGTTTACATGTTCATATCCAAAACATTTAATACTCCCCGGAAAGCTTCATTTGGTCTTTATCTTAACATATAATGAAAAGCAAAATATTTCAGTATCTCAGATAACTGCTTTACCTACCTACCCACAAACCAAAGAAGAAGCTGGCAGATAACTTAGTCCCATAATTTGCTTTAGAGCAGACCAAGAGAAGGAAATTCAGGCCGTAGGCAGGCTATTGCACGGCTCCATCACATTTGAAGTCTAATAACTTTT
The DNA here is from genome assembly GCF_051225735.1 of Oryctolagus cuniculus. Taxonomy (NCBI): domain Eukaryota; kingdom Metazoa; phylum Chordata; class Mammalia; order Lagomorpha; family Leporidae; genus Oryctolagus; species Oryctolagus cuniculus. The sequence continues at coordinate 12,115,342 of NC_142871.1, forward strand.
TCAGAAACACAGTGAAAGAATAGCAAATCATTTTTGTCTGGATAAATTTGACTTCCACAAAACATAAAATTACCAAGCTACTTCAAAGGCAAGTTACCGAGTACCCCAAGGATAGTTTCAAGTCAAAATGTAGAGAAGGACTTGGATCACTGGTTCAGAAAGAGAGACACAAAGAATTTTATTTACAAAGAAAAACATGTGGAAACAAAGGGAAAAGAAATAATCACCTCACTTGCTTCTACAGAGGAACTCAGTGAGGTCAGAGGCCACAGGATGAGAACTTGCTGACCTGAGAGGTTCCAGGGACAGAGGCAAACAGAATCATTTCTTCAAAGTACGTGAACTTTTACTCTATGAGAATAACCAGTAATTAGCATACCACAGTCATTCTGGGCTGGATTAGAGGACTGGAAATAGCAGTGTGACCAAGGAATATTACCTGCGTTAGAGCGAAGGCTAGGCCAACAGGAGTGACAGGAATGAGGGGCGGCAGCAGGCCAGTGGTGGGGTCAGAACACTTCCCTTTCTGACATAGCAACTCACTGTTGTGCCTGATACACTGGGTGTTATGTTCCTACAACTTCTAAACGAATAAGCTAGCTTGAGGAGGAATACAGGCCAGTCCTAATTCAAATGACAACATAAGGTTAAAATAAAACCTCTAGCTGGAATTCTTTCAAGGTCATCAATTCCAATGATGCAGAAAAACTTTTTTTTAAGATATATTTTTTATTTATTTGAAAGACACAATTACGGGGTTGGGGGGAGAGCAAGCGAGCTTCCATCTGTTGGTTCACTCCCCAAATGGCCTCAAAGGCCTGACCCAGCACTGGCTGAAGCTAGGAACCCAGAGCTTGTTCAAGATCTCCCTCCCACATGGGTGCAGGGACCTGAAGGACTCCGGCCATCCTCGACTACTTTCCCAGGTGCATTAGCAGGGAGCTGTACCAGAAGTGTAGTAGAGAGGCTGGAGCTGTGGCATAGCAGGTAAAGCTGCAGTCTGCAGTGCCAGTATCCCAAATAGGCACCGGTTCAAGACCCAGCTGATCCACTTCTAATTCAGCTCTCTGCTATGGCCTGGGAAAGCAGTAGAAGATGCCCAAGTCCTTGGGCCCCTGCACCCACATGGGAGACCCAGAAGAAGCTCCTGGTCTTGGCTTCTGATCAGCGCAGCTACGGCCGTTGCAGCCAACTGGGGAGTGAACCAGCAGATGGAAGATCGATCTCTCTCTCTCTGCCTCTCTTTCTTTCTCTGAGTAACTCTTTCAAATAAAGAAATCTTTAGACAAAAAAAAAGATGGGGCCGGCACTGTGGCTCAGCGGGTTAACACTCTGGCCTGAAGTGCTGGCATCCCATATGGACGCCAGTTCTAGTCCCGGCTGCTCCACTTCTGATCCAGTTCTCTGCTATGGCCTGGGAAAGCAACAGAAGATGGCTCAAGTCCTTGGGCCCCTGCACCCATGTGGGAGACCCAGAAGAAGCTCCTGGCTCCTGGCTCCTGGCTTCGGATCGCCGCAGCTCCGGCTGTTGTGGTCGAATCTGTGTAACTCTGACTTTCAAATAAATAAATAAACATTTAAAAAAAGAAGTGTATTAGATGGGACTTGAACCTACACCCATATGAGATGCTGGTGTCAAAGGCAGAGGCTTAACCTACTATAGTACAGCACCAACCACACAGAAAAATATTTCAAGCCAAACTTACATCGGCTCATTTTACAACTGAAGTAGCCAAGATTAAAGTGAGATTTTTTCAGGCATGCATGATATTTTCAACAACAGAACACCAATGAAGACTGAAAAAATACAAACTTCTTAGCAAGACGTAAGAGGATCTGCACTTATATACGAGAGCTAGCTTTCTTTCCATTCTGCCTCCTTCCTTCTTCCTAGAGTCACAATCATCTCTTCTCTGCTAAAAACAGCTACCTCCAATGAGGTTCCCTTGGTTTCTACACAACCATTAGCAGTCCGTTAGGCCCATCATTTTCAAATGCGAATTCCACATTTGCTGATGTACCTGTTTCGCATCCACTGTAATCAAAGCCTGATGGTCACTCTTCTCTCAGCAGTCACCATTCCCAATAACCATTTTTCAGAACATCTTCACCTTGTCTTCTTTGTGGCATTTTGTGCCATAGCTCTGCCCCTCTTACTTCATGCCTTTTTTTTTTTCCTTTTGTGGTTTGAAAATTCCTGGTTCTCTGATTAGGTCTCTGATTATACCTTAGCATCTTCCTTCACTGACACACCTTCATCTTCTTATTCCCTTAATATAGACACTTCTCCCAAGCTTCTGTACTCAACCATCTTTCTCCAGTCTCGACTAGATGACCACTTGCTTCCCCACATCTGTATCTCTGGCTTCGATTACTCATTATCAGCTACTGACTATACAGGCATCTCTATTTGAATATCCTACCAACCCCAGACATGACATAATATCAGCCATGTTCCACTGAACCTCTGCCTTGTCATATTTCTATTTAATCTCATAGTCTCCATTAGGATTTTTTTCTCCATCCAAAAGATGTGAGATTCAGTACACCACTATCTTCCCAAATATGTCACCTTTCCACGCTCAGCTACTTTAGATGACTCCTTGCTTTATCCATTCCTCGATTCTGCAGAAATCTATGAAGTGTCAACCATGCACCAAGTACTCACGGCACTGAAGACACAAAGTTAAACACATCAAGTGTTTGTCCTTATTTCTTTTTTATTACTTGATGAAAATCTGAAAGGAATTTTAAAATAACTAGACCCGTGTGTGATGTATACAATAAAGGCCATGTATATGTATGTGGTGCTGTTCACGTGAATTATCAGAGGACTGTCTAGAGCCAAAAGGCGAAAATGAAAACATTTAAAAATCGAGAAAGAGGGAGGAAGAGAGAACAATCACATGAAGGAAGAAGGCCGGGCACACCAAGGAAGGCAGGCCCTGGTCTAGGAACTGGGAACCAGATGCCCAAGGTCTACTACTAGGCATATACACAATTCACGGCCAGTTCCAAGAGGCTCTCTCCTCTTCTCAACACAAAGCCACTGGATTCATATATCCCATGACTCTGACTTAATGAGCTTCCCTTAGGATCCAGGCTGGAAACGCTGGTAAGTCAACACCAATCACTAAATCATTATCATTATGTCTGAGGGTTTTGTTTTGTTTTGCTTTTTGAATAGTTAAGCATGGACCTGTGCCAGAACTCCGTCCTGGAGAGGGTGTTGATGCTCTTTAAAAAAATATTCAATATCGGGCCAGCGCTGTGGCACAGCAGCTTAACACCCTGGCCTGAAGTGCCGGCATCCCGTATGGGCGCTGGTTCTAGTCCTGGCTGCTCCTCTTCTGATCCAGCTCTCTGATAGCAGTGATAGATGGTCCAATTCCCTGGCCCCTGCACCCACGTGGGAGACCCGGAGGAAGCCCCTGGCTCCTGATTGGCACAGCTCTGGCTGTTGCAGCCATCTGGGGAGTGACCCAGCAGATGGAAGACCTCTCTCTCTGTCTCTACCTCTCTCTGTAACTCCTTCAAATAAATAAAAAATAAATCTTAAAAAAAAAGAAAAAAAGAAATGTTCAATATGGAACCCATCCCTTCTTGGCCAGAATTTGGGCCTTGACAAAGCAAATTTGAAAACTCACCAAACCTGGTGAACCTGCTGAACCAATCGAGTTCTTGTCTGAGAAAAGAATTTTTTTGTTTTGCATTTTTTATCTGGATTTTTTTGTTCTTTGCAGCCCAAGGCAATATTACTAAGAGTTACTTATCAGTAACCTGATGAAAGAAATGAAAAAAACTGGTAAAAATAAACTTGTTTAATACAGTCTAGACTGAAAGTTTTATGATGCATAAAACAATTTTTTCAAGCAATTCTACCATGGTATCTATCAGACTATAATTTGTTAATCTATTTAAATATCCATTACACAATAAAACTGCAAGATACTTATTATGTATTTTTAATGTCCCTGAAAAGTAAATAATGGATGATATAAAAATCATTTTACATTGGCAACTTCACAGTGTTCTGTGTATTACTGGCCAATAAAATCTGTATAAAGACATGAAACTCGTTCTAATCCATTTTACTTCTAAAATTATGGAATTCCCAAAGTATCTTGATTGAATTCTTTCACAACTCTATGGATCTTCCCATTTTCTTTAATAATAGCAGAGTGTGGTTCACACATCATAACAGTGTTTCCAAGCTATATTAATTTTTACAAAATCACAATCATGAGAAAAGTGACATCAATGTGTTTAGATACTAGCTACATAACCTTGTAGTATTTACTATAACCCCAGACCTCCAATCTTTCAAATGAGATCTAAAACTTAGAATAACCCAGATTTATCTGTGTGCAAAGCCACGAGAAACTGAAACAGTAAACTAACTTCTAAAGCCCCATGAGACCTATTTTACTAGTGTTTCATTCCCAAAATCATTTTTTAAAAGAACTATACATTTTTCCATTTATTTGAAAAAATTTTAAATATGAGTTTGCATTTTGTATTTATTTTTAGTACCATGTTTCTGTACATGCATCCACTGTATAATGTCCAGAGTGATTATATCTTCACCTCAATCATTTAACACCTCCTTATAGTTTTTTTCTTTTTGTAGAAATACACATTTTCATTATCTATAGTTGCCCTACTTCACAATACCAGAGTGACTTACTTCTTTATAGCTATAATTTATACCTATTATTCAACTTTCCTCCACCATTCCTTTTTCTTTACTCTCTCCAGCCTTTGATAGCAATCATTATCCTCTTAACCTTTAAAAAAAAAAAAGATCAGCTTTTTTGTATTCCACTCATCAGTGAGATCTTGAGGTACTTGTCTTATTTCACTTAACATAATGATCTCCAGTTCTATCCCATTATTGCAAACGACAAGATTCCATTCTTGTTTGTGGTTAAACAGCTTTCTATTATTTGGACATACACATTTCCTTTATCCATTCATCAGCTGATGGACACCTAGGTTGCTTCCATTTCCTGGCTATTATGAATAGTGCTGCAATAAACCTGAGACTACAAATGTGCCTTTGACAGACTGATTTCATTTCCCTTGGATACATCCCCAAGAGTGGAGTTGCAGGGTCACACAGTCACTCTGCTTTTAATTTTTGAGGAATCGCCCATCCTGTTTTCCACAAGGACTGTACCAATTCACATCCTCACCAGTGGAGTCCAGACCTTCTCTTTCTCCCACATTCTGGCCAGCACTTGCTATCTTTTGTCATTTGATAGCAGCCAAGTCAACTCACTGCAGTTTTGATTTGCATTTCTCTGATGATTTGTGATGTTGAGCATTTTGCTGCAGCCTGGTTGACCACTTGTTTATTTGAGAAATGTTTGTTTACAGCTGCTGCCCATTTTCCAATTGGACTATTTGGTTGATGTCTGTTGGGTTGAGTTCCTTATATATTCTGGTTATTAATCCCTTATCAGATGTATAGCTTATAAATGTCTTCTTCCATTTTGTATGTAGATTTTCTACTTACTCTGATGACTGTTTCTTTTGCTATGGAGAAGGTCTTTAGTTTGATAAGATCCCAACTGTCTACTTTTGTTTCCTGTACTTTTGTGGTATGTATGATCCAAAAAGTCCCTGTCCGTTCCAATATCCAGAAATATTTCCCCTATATTTTTTATATTTTTTTCTAGTAGTTTCAAAATTTCAGGCCTTACATTTAGGTCTTTAATCAACTTTGTGTTGCACATGGTAAGAGATGGAAGTCTAGTTTTGTCCTGCAAGTAGACATCCAGTTTTCCCAGCACCACTTACTAAAAAGATGGCCCTTATACAAATTGTTAGCACCACTGTGAAAAACTGGTTTGTTTAGGCATATGGTTTTATACGTAGGATCCCTACTCTATTCCATTGGTCTATGTGTTTATTTTTCATGCTGCTTTAATTATTATAGCTTTGTAATATATTTTAACGGCAAGAAGTCTAATGCCTCCTATTGTGTGCATGTGTGTGTCTTCATGTTTCGTTTTGCTCAAGATTGCTTTGGTTCAGCATCTTATAGTTCTATATAAATTTTAGTAGTTTTTTTCTAGTTTTTTGAAAAATTTCATTGGTATTTTCTTGTATCAAACCTGTAAATCACTAGGTAGAAATGACATTTCAATGATATTGATTCTTCCAATCCATGAACATGAGATGTGTTTCCATTTCTTTATGTCCTCTTCAATTTCTTTCAATTCCAGTGTCTTACTGTTTTCATTGCAGAGATCCTTTTACTCTTCGGTAGGATTTATTTCTAGTTTTTTTTTTATAGTTACTAGAAATGAGACTGCTTTCTTGATTTTTCATATACTTTATTTTCCTTAAAAGAGTGATTTTAACTTCTTCATCTGAGCATTTGACAATGTCTCATGTGAGGTAGTTGGTTTCCAGCTTTTTTTTTTTTTTTTTTTGCCTTTGGATTCGTGTGAGTTCTTGATGCTTGTGGGTATATAACATTGTCTGAGAAACAGGTAGGTTTTTTAGTCTTTGTAATCTGACTTTATTTGTGGTTGTCCTTCCAGAATTCTGAACTATTTGCTCTTCTGACACTTTAGCTCCAGATGATGCCCTAAATTGAGCTCTGCTGCAAGTCCACTGCCAATGCAACATCACAGCCTCGGTGACCCCTGAGTTCAGGTTTCTCCCCACTAGATCCACTCATGTTGCCAAGAACACCACGTAGACCACATCTGGTACCCAAAGCCTGCCCAAACCAGTGCATCATGGGAGTAGGACCAAAGCCCACACTGCTATGGACTGTCAGCGGCTGAGATGGACTCACTGCTAAGGGTTGCTACAACTAGCCATGTTGTCTCTGGCTGGAATGTAAGTCAGATCAGCTGAAGCCATGGGACTCCACCTGGCACTGGGACAGGCCCAAAGGTTCTGTCCACTGGCCCTGGCCTCAGGTTGAGGGCCATTAATGTCTGCCCAATGTTGAGTTTTACCAGCCAGGCTGGCACTGAGTCCCACAACATAATTCTGCTTGGGGAAGGGGATGAAGGCAGCCCCTTGTCCGTCAGGCTGGCACTAGGCTGGGTGAACAGGCCATGAGCAATCTCACAGGTGCATGCCAGGTCCACATGAGGCTGGTGGTGACATACATTAAAACGTCAGTCCAACCAGGGCAGAGAGTTCCCATGCTAGGACAAGTCCAGCGGCTCCCTCTTTAAGCACTAGTCTACAGCCTTTATCAGGCACTGGATCACACAGTCAGGACCTACTCTGAGTTCTAAGGTCATAAATTGCCTTTCCTGCCCTTCTCCTCCACTGTCTTGCAAAGGTTGAACCCTTTTTGGCTAAGAGGAGTTTAAAGTCTCCTTTAAACTATTCCTTTAAACCACCTGCAGGTATGGGCCCTGGGGTAAAGGTTAAGGAGCCTGGAACCAGAGTTCAGGTCAAAACTGGATTTAATTCACTCCCCTTCTCCAGAGTGGGAGGCATCTCTCTTCTCATGGTGCTAGTTGGAGCTGGGGCAGGGATGACTTGGGCAACTGTTTCCTTCCTGCTTTCTTTGAAGGTTTTGTCCACACTGTTCTGCTAAAACAAGGTGCTAAGGCTTCTCACCTAGCTCCACAGCTCTTGTGAAGGTGAACTGGTGCGTAAACAGGTGAACGTAAACACTGGTGTCTCTGTGAACAAGATCTCTAACATCTTACTTAGCTGCCACCTTGCCATCGCCTGTATTTTTAATAACACTAATTTCTTTGTGGAATAAACGAAGACGATATCTCCAAAGCATATATATTATTACAAATCAGAAAAATACTCCTAAACTAGGAGCAAAGTGTATTATATTTGTGAAATACCATCTAGCCCTTCCACATAGCAGAAAATTCCAAGATGTCAAAATTTAATATTCAGAATAGCTTTCAAAATGTTCTTTGAAATCTCTGGAGACTCAACTGTAAATCTCAAACAATGGGAAAACACTTGCATTGCAGGAATATATTTAAAACCTAAAAATGTTCAGCCATTATGTGGATTCCTAAGAATATGCATTACTGTAAGCTGGTTTTTTTTTTTATTTATTTATTTGACAGGCAGAGTTATAGACAGTGAGAGAGAGAGACAGAGAGAAAGGTCTTCCTTCCATTGGTTCACCCCCCAAATGGCCTCTACAGCCGGAACTGCGCAGATCTGAAGCCAGGAGCCGGGAGATTCCTCCCAGTCTCCCATGCGGGTGCAGGGGCCCACACACTTGGGCCATCCTCCACTGTCTTCCCAGGCCACAGCAGAGAGCTGGACTGGAAGAGAAACAGCCGGGACTAGTACCAGCGCCCATATGGGATGCTGGCGCTTTAGGAAGAGGATTAACCAAGTGAGCCACAGCGCCGGCCCCCTATAAGCTGTTTATTAATGAAAGTCAAATATATTGTCTTCCACTGAGATTTTCTCTAATTATCAAATTGATTATGACAAAACTGAGCCCTGTAGGAATGTATGCATTACAATGACCTTTAGCCATTTTCTCACACGCTTGGATCCTAAACTATATGTATTGATGAAGTATAATGTTTTATATGCAAGAATGGTCTCTTCATTGCTATACAGCAAAACTTATCCTGTTCATTTGATTCAAAAATAATTTTTATGTTAATGCAAGGAATTCAAAGTTAAAATTGAGGAGTTAGCAATTCTCAGGCTCAGCTTTTTAACAAAAGGAATAGTATAATTTTTAAAAGATTGATTTATGTTACTTGAGAGGCACAGTTACAGAAAGAGGGAGAGACAGATAAGTCTTCCATCCACTGGTTCACTCTCCAAATGGCCACAACAGCCAGAGTTGGGCTGATCCGAAGCCAGGAACTTCCTCTGGGTCTCCCACGTGCATGCAAGAGCATAGGAAATTGGGCCATCTTCCACTTCCCTCTCAGGCCATCAGCAGGGAATTGGATTGGAAGTGGAGCAGCCAGAACCCGAACTGTTACCCAAATGGGATGTCAGCACCTCAGGCAGATGCCCAACCCACTATACCACAGAACCAGCCCCAGAACAGTATAATTTTTGTAGAAACAGAGAAAGTTACACAGGTCTGGACCAATAACAAAAAAATAGGAAATCGGTTTGATATGAGTTGTATTAATAAATGCTTGCAGGTTATTAGAGATCACTATCTTCTTATCTAGATTCCCATAATTAATCCCTTTATTTACTTTAAATGTAAAATCTTGCCCATACTAACTATGAGGCAAAAAAGATAAAAAGGAAATATAAAAAATTATAAATTTATAAAAAATAGATAAATATTGATGATATGGTAGCAATTGACCAGAGATACAAAGCTAACCCACATGTATTTTGACATATGTCTGAGGCTATATACTTTCTCTTCTCCTTCATAGAATTTCAATAAAATGATGGTTAATGGAGTAAAAAGCTATAAAAATACAAGAACCAAGAAAACAAAGAGAGACAACAGTAAATAAAACTCTCATTTGGAAGATGAAAAGCAGATGACTTAGTAAAACAGAAGAAGCTATTGCCTAAGAGTTTACAGAATGGAATATCAATGAGATGTATGCCAATAGACCCACAGGGACCTGGATAACCTCAGAATGTGGAAGAATCAAGAACACACAAGGTCAAGGTGATGTCTAACCATTAATACAGAGACGTGGGTTAACAGTGTATATGTAGAATAACTGGACTTCAAGTACTGCCTCACCCTGCAGAACCAGGCACAGGTCCTTCCTGCACTCAGTTAGGAAGAGAGAAAATCAACATTCAATTCAACTGAAAAATAAAACCTTGAGGGAATCAGACTCCTGCATGCCAGACACAGTAAAGAATGGGGGTGAGATACAAAGAAGAAAATAGGGGGATAGCTAGGTCTTGAATGCGCTCCCCTACCCAATTCGCACACTGAAGCCAAGTCCCCAGTGAGAGGTCCTGAGACAGCGCCCTCCTGAATAGGATGAGTATCCTGAAAAAGGAGCTGCACGATGACCATAAAGCAGAACACAGAACGGGCCTCACAGACACTGAACTTGCCAGCACATTCACCTCGGACTTCTTAACCTCTGGATCTGTGAGAAATAAACCACTACTGTGTGTAAGCCACACATTCCACGGTATTCTGTTCTAAACAGATTAAGACAAGGACTAAGTGAGATTCCAGGTATGAGACAACAGGGAACTAATCTGTGTTTCTCATTCTGTCCCCAAGAAATTGAAGAGAACAGAAAGAACCCTTGAAAACTGAAAATATACTGAAGATAAATTTTTGAATGTTAGATAAAAAAGTAAGTTTTGGAAATCTCACATGAAAGAGAACAAAAAGATACAAGGGGCCAATAGCATAGAAAAATGCAAATCAAAGGATAAGATCAAGAAATCTAAAATTTGATTGGTAGAAGTTGTAAAAATCACAGAAAAAAATGCAAGGGAAGATATTGTCAAAGAAACATTATATAGCTTCTTGGCCTTTTGGCTAAGATCAAGTGTAGAAACATTATAAGAAAGTTTGCTAGGACCACACAAGTGGAAGAGATTGATAATTGCAAAGTATAAAGAAAATTAGAAATGTACACTAAGGTACAAAATAACAAAATTTATTAATATTAAAGAAAAAAAGCATGTAACCTAAAAGTTTCCAGATGGAGAAACAAGAACATGCTAAGATTGAGAATGATAAAAAATATGCACAAGATGCTCATATCATCTTTATTCATAAAAGTACAACAATGTGAACGTCTATCACACTCATCAAGAACAGCACTAAATTCAGCTACTTAAAAAATCAACTATTGCCACATGCAACTACATAGATGAATCCCAGAGGCATGATGTAGAGCATACTAAGCCAAATATAAAATACTATTTACTATACGAATCCTTTTACATGATGTTCAAAAACATGTAAAAGGTGTACAAATGGAAACTAGAATGAAAGGAGCGGCCGAGAGCCGCCATAAAATGGCCTTAATAAAACAGTCCTGGGAAATGGGGAGTAAACTAAGTTCACAGAGAAAGCAGATAGCTACTAGCCAGAGATAAGGGCTACTAGCCAGAGATAAGGGCGACAGAACATCCTGGTATGCACCTAAGCCCCCTCCCCTGTGCTTGTTCAAGCTTAACAAAGAAACCGCGAGACACGCAGGAGACACGTAGGGCACGTAGCCACCCCTTTCTGCTCTTCAAGGACCCCCTCCCCTTGTCCAAGCTTAGACACGTAGGGCACGTAGCCCCCTGTTTCTCCTCCTCCTCGACGACCTCCTCCCCTTGTAGTTGCCCAATAAACTTACGCCACCCTATGGTATGTTAATTTTGTGGTTTTGCCCTTTAAAAACTGTGTAAAATGATTGTTCGGGGCTCCTCTCGCTTGCTCGCTGCTTGCAGCAGTAGGGGGCCCATTTGCGCAAATGAAATAAAAATTACCTCCTGCTCTATTGCATCGTCTGGTCTGGAGTCTGTGTTTCTGGGGTCATCACAAGAGGACACCGCTTTTGGGGTCCTACATTTGGGGGCTCGTCCGGGATTTGGGGGACCCCAGACTCCCACACTCCATCGGCCTGACGGAGGTAAGTTTGCTTACTTGTGTATTATTGTAATTGTGGTTTGTACTGTTTGTCTTTGTCTGCCAGGGCGACGTGGAATCCGTCCTGGGGTGCCTGTACAGGCTCAGTACTGACTGGACCAGTGGGGGAGACAGACGTGTCCTGAGACCCCTGGTTCAACCCTGGAGGACGCTCCAGTGGTGGTCTGGGAAGGAGGGAAAGAGGGCATTTCCCTTCTTCCAGGGGAGAGCCTGGCCAGACGGCCGCTCCCTTCTGAAATTTTAGTTTCGGTTTTGTCTCGGTCTGTTGCCGCGCGGCTTGTGATTTGTGTTCTGTGTGTCGCTGTTTTTGTCTCTCTTTGTTTTTTACTGTCTCCCCCAACTGTCGCCATGGGACAACAATTAACGACACCTTTAAGCCTGACTCTAGGACACTGGAAGGAGGTTCGAGAGATCGCCCACAGTTTGTCGATGGAAGTCCGCAAAAAGGAGTGGGTGACGCTTTGCACCTCCGAATGGCCCACTTTCGGTGTTGGGTGGCCGAAAGACGGAACCTTTAACCTTGACTTAATTTTGCAGATTAAAGACCGAGTCTGCTGTAAGGGTGAAGGGGGACGTCCAGAACAAGTACCCTATGTTACGGTGTGGGAAGACTTGACCCGGAAGCCCCCGCGGTGGGTTAAGCCTTTCATCGCACATGGAGACACAAAAGACCGCCAGCAGAAAGATAAGGAGGAAGCTGATAAGAGTTCCAGGCTTCCCCCGCTTCCCTCCTCAGCTCCCTTGACCCCCGCTCCAGCAGAGACCCCAGTACAAGGTCCCCCGCCAACCTCAGATCTTTATCCCCTAAAAGAACTCCAACCATTAAAATCCGCATGTCCACCCGTCCTTTCGGATGGACAGGAGGACCTCCTCCTTATGGATCCCCCACCGCCATACAACCGTCCAGCGTTGAGGGAGATGTCTCCCTCTGCCCCGTTCCCGGACTCTACAGTCCAAGAATCAAGGGAACCACAACCCATTTCCCTACGAGACCCCTCACCACCAAATACCCGCCTGCGTCTTCGCCGAGAGCAGAAGGGGGGTGGGGAATTTTGGGCAGCATCCCAGGCACTCCCATTGCGTTCGGTGGGGGGGGAGCTTCAGTATTGGCCATTCTCCGCGTCAGATCTCTACAACTGGAAAACCCACAACCCCCCATTTTCGCAGGACCCGCAGGCCCTCACGGGACTGATCGAGTCGATTTTGTTAACTCACCAACCCACTTGGGATGACTGTCAGCAGCTTTTACAGGCCCTCCTGACCACGGAAGAGCGGCAGCGGGTTTTCACAGAAGCCCGCAAAAATGTGCCGGGGGATGACGGCCGCCCCACTCAGCTACCTAACGAGATTGATGAGGTGTTCCCGCTGACTCGACCTAATTGGGATTTCAATACGACAGCGGGTAGGGAGCGACTCCGTCTCTACCGCCAGGTTCTCCTGACAGGGCTCCGAGGGGCAGGAAGGCGCCCCACCAATTTGGCCAAGGTACGTGCGATTGTGCAGGGTAGTGAGGAAACTCCGGCAGGATTTTTAGAAAGGCTAATGGAAGGATACAGAATGTATACTCCCTTTGACCCACAGGCCCCTGACCGGCAGGCCGATGTAATCATGTCCTTCATTGGACAATCGGCCCCGGACATCCGCACAAGGCTACAGAGGCTGGAGGGGTTGCAGGGGTATACACTGCAGGACCTAGTTAAGGAGGCAGAAAAGATTTTCAATAAAAGAGAAACAAAGGAGGAAAGAGAAGAGAGGTTACGCAGAGAACAGGAACGTAGGGAAGACCAGAGGGATAAAAAAAGGAACAAGGACTTAGTTAAAATCCTAGCCACCGCAGTCACAGGACCAGAGCAGACTAAAGGTAGACAAGATAGGGACCTGGGAGACAAACGGAGGCCGCGGTTGGACCGAGACCAGTGCGCATACTGCAAAGAAAGAGGACACTGGGCTAAGGATTGCCCGAACAAAGGACAGCCAAAGCGCCAGCGGAGAGCGATGCCCGTCTTGGCGCTGGAAGACGACGACTAGGTAGGTCAGGGCCAGGCGCCTCCCCCTGAGCCCCGGGTAACTCTAAAAGTGGGAGGCCGGCCAGTCACCTTCCTGGTCGATACGGGAGCCCAACATTCAGTCCTCACAACGGCCGGAGGCCCCCTTAGTTCCAAGACATCATGGGTCCAGGGGGCCACTGGAGGAAAACTGTACAAATGGACTACTGAGCGTAAAGTCGACCTGGCAACAGGGCGGGTCACGCATTCGTTTCTACTAGTACCGGACTGCCCATACCCCCTGCTGGGAAGGGATCTGCTCTCAAAGGTTGGGGCCCAGATCCATTTCCAGGACAAGGGAGCCACAGTAGTCGGCCCCGCAGGCCAACCCCTCCATGTGTTGACCCTCCAGCTGGAAGATGAACACTGCCTTCACGAGAGCCCCTTATCAGCTCAGCCCCAAGTAACATCTGAATGGCTTACTAAATTCCCCCAGTCTTGGGCGGAAACGGGAGGAGTAGGGCTGGCTATCAGACAGCCCCCGGTGATAGTAAACCTAAAGCCCACGGCCACTCCCGTATCAATCCGCCAATACCCTATGGCTGCGGAGGCGAAGGATGGAATTCGACCACACATACAGAGACTGATAAAACTGGGCATATTGAGACCTTGTCAGTCACCTTGGAACACCCCTTTGTTACCAGTCAAAAAGCCTGGCTCTAATGATTACAGGCCAGTGCAAGACCTACGGGAAGTAAACCGTAGGGCTGAGGACATTCACCCCACGGTCCCTAACCCATACAACCTGTTGAGCACCCTGCCCCCGACCCGAACTTGGTATACGGTGCTTGACTTGAAAGATGCCTTCTTTTGCCTAAGACTGAGTCCCCAGAGTCAACCTCTCTTTGCCTTCGAGTGGAAAGACCCGGAGACTGGGTTTTCGGGACAACTAACGTGGACCAGGCTTCCCCAAGGGTTCAAGAACTCCCCTACGCTGTTTGATGAAGCCCTACACCAGGACTTGGCGGACTTCCGGGTAAGCCACCCAGAGTTGACTCTCCTACAATACGTGGATGACCTATTGTTAGCTGCAGAGACTGAGCAGGGTTGCACCAGAGGTACGGAGGCCCTACTCTGTAGGCTGGGAGAGCTAGGATACAGGGCTTCCACGAAAAAGGCCCAACTTTGCACCCAACGCGTGACCTACCTAGGCTACGTATTGGAGGGGGGTCGGAGGTGGCTGACTGAGGAACGGAAAAAGGCTGTAGCGCTCATTCCGCCGCCTAAAAATGCTCGTCACCTCAGGGAGTTCTTGGGCAGCGCCGGTTTCTGCCGCCTCTGGATACCGGGTTTTGCGGAGATGGCAGCATCCCTGTACCCCCTAACCAGGACAAATTCCCCGTTCATCTGGGGAAGGGAACAACAATTAGCTTTTGACAGAATAAAACGGGCCCTCTTGGAGGCCCCTGCATTAAGCCTCCCGGACCCCGCTAAGCCCTTTACCCTCTATGTGGATGAAAAAGGGGGAATGGCAAAGGGTGTCTTGACTCAGAATTTGGGGCCCTGGAAAAGACCTGTGGCGTATTTTTCAAAGAAACTGGACAGTGTCGCCTCGGGGTGGCCCCCTTGCCTCCGCATGATTGCGGCTGTGGCCGTCTTGGTGAAAGACTCGGACAAATTGACTTTGGGGCAACCACTCACCATAGTGGCACCCCATGCCATCGAGGCCGTCATCCGCCAACCGCCAGATAGATGGCTCTCGAACGCCAGGGTCACCCACTACCAGGCCATGCTGCTCAACCCTGAACGGGTCCGGTATGGGACTGCTGCCTCGCTCAACCCGGCCACCCTGCTTCCTGAGCCGGGGTCTGAATCACAAGTCGACCACGACTGCCACCAAGTGTTAGCCGAAGTGCACGGGACCCGAGAGGACCTGACCGATCTACCCCTGTCAGACGCAGTCACCTGGTATACGGACGGGAGCAGCTTCTTGCACCAAGGTGAGAGAAAGGCAGGGGCGGCGGTGGTTGACGGGGAAACTGTCATATGGGCCTCTGCTCTGCCCCCAGGGACTTCGGCACAGAAGGCTGAACTTGTGGCCCTCACCCAAGCACTTCGTGCCGCTGAGAATCGGAGAGTAAATATTTATACAGACAGCCGTTATGCCTTTGCCACAGCGCATATACATGGGGAAATATATCGGAGGAGAGGGTTGTTAACCTCAGGGGGCAAGGACATTAAAAATAAGCAGGAGATCCTAGACCTCCTACAAGCCCTCCACCTTCCTAAGAAAGTGAGCATCATCCACTGCCCAGGTCACCAGAAAGGAGATGACGCAGTGGCCAAAGGGAATAGAATGGCGGATGAGGTAGCTAGAACAAGAGCCCTGGACAGCGTCACTCTGGTAACGCAGTCATCTGAAACCTCAAATAACCCGGGGTGGTCATATTCGGAGCAAGATGTGACAGCCATCCAAAGACTGGGAGGCGCGTACAACGGCCAGCGTAAGGTCTGGGAGATCCAGGGGAAAACAGTATTACCAAGAAAGGAAGCCAAGGACCTCATAAAAGACCTCCATAGATGGACCCACTTGGGGCATAAAAAGTTAAAGGCCCTACTGGACAGAGAGGAGCTAACCTATTTCATAATAGGACTGAACTCACTAGTAAAACAAGCAACAGAATCCTGTGTTCCTTGTGCAAAAGTAAATCCAAAGTGTCTTAAAGTACCAGAAGGAGCAAGGATGCGAGGGGCACGCCCGGGAACAAACTGGGAGGTGGATTTTACCGAAATTCGTCCCGGTAGGTATGGAATTAAGTATCTCCTAGTATTTGTAGACACTTTTTCCGGCTGGACAGAGGCTTTTCCGGTAAAGAAGGAAACAGCGCAGGTGGTGGTCAAGAAAATCTTGGAAGAAATCTTTCCGCGGTTTGGCCTGCCTAAGGTACTGGGATCCGATAATGGGCCGGCCTTTGTCTCCCGGGTAAGTCAGTTGGTGGCCAAGGTGCTGGGGATTGATTGGAAATTGCATTGCGCATACAGACCCCAGAGTTCAGGACAGGTAGAGCGCATGAACAGAACAATTAAGGAGACCTTAACCAAATTAATGATGGAGACTGGCGCTAAAGACTGGGTCGAGTTATTACCGATGGCTCTATTTCGGGCCCGCAACACTCCCTCCACGTTAGGGTTGACTCCATATGAAATATTGTATGGGGGCCCTCCCCCAATAGCTGACTTATTGGGGCCCAGTATTGACTCTTATGTCACTTCCCCCAGTCTGCAGACCCGGCTGAGAGCTCTGCAGCTGATTCAAAAGCACGTGTGGGAACCTCTAGCGGCAGTGTACCAATCCAAGTGCCCTACAGTGCCACACCCTTTCCAGATCGGAGATTCGGTGTATGTCCGCAGACATCAGTCCAGGACCCTTGAGCCGCGTTGGAAGGGACCCTACACGGTGCTGCTGACGACACCCACTGCAGTGAAAGTCGACGGGATTGCCACTTGGGTTCACATTTCGCACCTCAAGAGGGCACCGCCGGAGGGAGAAGGCCCCGCGGACGACTCAGCCAAATGGACACTCCAACGTACTCAAAACCCCCTCAAGATAAGACTTTTAAAAGCTGCCTAATGTTTGTAATCTTTAGCCTGTCCCCTGCACTGCTTATGATTCGCCCCAGTCTCAGTTTCACCTTATCCAACTCGTCCCTTTCTAACCCCCACGAGCCACAGAAGCTCACCTGGGAGGTGATCTCTCCTTCGGGTAGTGTGGCCTGGTCGACCAGTGACACTCAAGTACCGGGAACGTGGTGGCCCTCCCTTTATCCCGATGTATGCAATATTATCATAGGGGTGGATACATGGGACCTGCCTGATCTAGACCACGTCCCGGAATGGGGCGACAATCAGGGTTGGCCAACTATCCATCTCCCCAGTGACCTTCAGGCCAGCTGCAGGACCCCAGACAAACGATGCCGCTTACGTCAACTGGAATTTTATGTGTGCCCCAAAGATGATAGGAGTAGAAAACAGGTCTTTAAATGCGGGGGATCGGAATCTTTGTACTGCGCGGCTTGGGGGTGTGAGACTACTGGAGAAACTTACTGGAAGCCCTTCAGCACTGGGGAGTGGATTGTTGTGCAGCGAAATTTTACCTCCGCAGGAAGGGAAGGGTGTAAAACAAAAAAGGAATGTGACAAGGGGAAGTGCGTCCCCCTTAACATCACCTTTACCCCTAGGGGCAAGGAGTACAACACTCTACCCAACTGGATAAAGGGTAGGGTATGGGGACTGCGGTTCTATGCCACGGGCTACGATTTTGGATTCTGGTTCAAAATTAGACTAAAAATCACCTCTCCCGACCCCCTACCGGTAGGGCCTAACAGGGCTCTAGCCCCCGCCTACCGACCGAGCCACCCTCGGCTTAAGACAACCAAGCAGCCGGCCTCTAAGGGAATAGGCTCACCAACGCCGACCCCTAAGAGGACGAGGCCACCGGCTCCCCCCGCAAGGTTACCTGCAGGAGAAAGAGCAATGTTGCTAATACGGGGTGCCTTTACGGCAATGAATCAGTCTCACCCTGACCTGACCGACCCCTGCTGGTTATGCTTGTCCGCAAGCCCGCCCTACTATGAGGGAATAGCGGTCGTTAGAACCTACAATGTCGCTCCCCCTCTTCGTGGAGGAACGACACAGGACCCTGCGCTGTTCTTTCGTCTGCTCGGCCCTCCCCGGGTTTGCTGCTGGTTCTTCCCGGGTTGGCTACTATCCCTTCCACCTCCGTGGAAGGGCAGTTCCCCCTGGCCGCATTCCCCACTTCCGCAGGGGAGCGGCACACCGCCGGCCGGCTCTACTCGGGGGCTGCACAGGTGTTCCTTCAGCTAGATGTTCCCCATAGATGTTCCCGGTGCATGCCGTCTCTCTCCTCCTTTATAGTCCTCCTCCGCCAATCCTAACTCGGCTGCCCACACGCCGAGTACGCTGCTCTCCAATCAGGAGCAAGTCCTACAGTTTATTAGTTGAACTGGAGGCAGCTGTGCGGAAGCTGTTTACTTCTCTCCCAGCGCCATATTGTGGGAGAGCAGATGCATAGAATAAGTCTTAATTCCAGTAACTCAGTCTAGTCCGGTTTGCTCCCCACAGATCCCCCTTTCTTTTTATTTTTGGCGTTGATACACGCCTGTCTTCGGTGTCCCGCGGCACACACTCTGCTCTACTTGCTAGAGTTGCCACAGGCTCTTACAAGTCCTATCAATCAGGAAAACCGAATCCGGGTCCTCTCTTCGCCATGTTGTGAGGAGGTTTTTAGGCGCTGATGCGTGCCTGTGTTCGGTGCCCTGCAGCGCATGCTCTGCTCTGCCCGCAGGGGCTTACAAAACCTAACAGGCAAACCGAATCCAAGCCTTCTCATTGCCTTATTGTGGGGGAGACTTATTAGTGTTGGTTTGTGCCTATCTTCGGTGACCTGCAGCTCATGCTTTGGTCGAGCTGCTTGCTGGTGCTTACCGCCTTAAATCAGGCAGACCGAATCCAAGCCTCCTAATTGTTGCATTGTGGGGAAGCCTTACTGATGTTAATTCGTGCCTGTCTTCGGTGACCTGCAGTGCATAAGCTGCTAGCCGCCGCAGGTGCTCATCGTGCTCATCGCCTCACTTAATCAGGCAGACCGAATCCAAGCTCTCACATTGCAGTGTTGTAGGGAGGCCTTTCTATTTCTTATTTCTCTATCTCCGGGCATTCCTATTTCTCCCATTTTACTTCTATCTTCCAGCATTCCTATTTCTCTCACTTTGCTTCTAAACTTCTATTTCTCTTATCCCTGCAGCTTCCCGGTGCCCGCCCCGAGGCTACTTCTCGGCGGCTTCCCAGCTGAGCCGCTTCAGCCCGCGCCTCTTTCATCTGCGCAGCTTCCCGGCTTTGCGCGGCTTGGCTTCGCGCACTCCGCGGTCTCCACGCCCTTCGCGTCTGCACCACGGCCTCACGCCAGCCCCGTTCCCTATCTACTTGTGCCCCGCACGCTCTCTCTGCACGCGGCGGCTTCCGCAAGTAACACAGCGTAGCTTACGTGTCCGCCACTAGCATTCAATCTAAGTTCCCCGGGCTAGCCTGGCGAATTCAACCCAGCATACGTCTCCGCCCCACGGTTTGGCTTCCCGTCCTTTGCTCCCCGGGCTAACCAGACGGATCCCAACCTGGCTTACGTTTCAGCTTCTGGTTTCAACTTTTCGCCCCCTATTCCCGGGCTAACTTGAGAATCCCAAAGTGGCTTTCGTGTCCGCCTTGGCCTGCCCCCCGCGGCTTCAATTTCTCTAACATTTTTCTCTACCCGGTATGTTTCCCCAAGCTTTCCTCCAACAATATTCCTCCTTCATTTCTCCTGGCCTCTCCCCACAGTCCGCATCCGAGTCTGTTTGTTCTAGCTTTCACTTTCGCTTTCGACCTTAGAGATTTCTCCCAGCTTCCCCCCGTAGTCCGTATCCGAGTCTATGCCTAGGCTTTCAACAGCTTCCTCCGGCACCTCTTTCGTCCGGCTTTTCCCTAGGCTGTTTGCTAGTCTCTCTCTCCGATATTTTCCCTAGGCTGTTTGCTAGTTTCTCTCTCCGATATTTTCCCAGTTCTTCCCGTTTCTTCCCTCCTAAGTTTCATATCCGTCCTAGGTTTCCTATCCGAGTCAGGTTTCCTATCCGAGTCACGGCACCATTATGTCGCTCCCCCTCTTCGTGGAGGAACGACACAGGACCCTGCGCTGTTCTTTCGTCTGCTCGGCCCTCCCCGGGTTTGCTGCTGGTTCTTCCCGGGTTGGCTACTATCCCTTCCACCTCCGTGGAAGGGCAGTTCCCCCTGGCCGCATTCCCCACTTCCGCAGGGGAGCGGCACACCGCCGGCCGGCTCTACTCGGGGGCTGCACAGGTGTTCCTTCAGCTAGATGTTCCCCATAGATGTTCCCGGTGCATGCCGTCTCTCTCCTCCTTTATAGTCCTCCTCCGCCAATCCTAACTCGGCTGCCCACACGCCGAGTACGCTGCTCTCCAATCAGGAGCAAGTCCTACAGTTTATTAGTTGAACTGGAGGCAGCTGTGCGGAAGCTGTTTACTTCTCTCCCAGCGCCATATTGTGGGAGAGCAGATGCATAGAATAAGTCTTAATTCCAGTAACTCAGTCTAGTCCGGTTTGCTCCCCACACTACAATACCTCCTCGTCCCATCGGCAGTGCCCTGCTGCTAACCCCCTAGTAACCTTGGCAGAAGTCTCGGGGAGGGGAACCTGTGTCGGAAACCCACCCTCGGCCTACCAGCGCCTCTGCAACACCACTACCAACCCCTCCCTGGTGGACCAGAACTCGTACCTGGTGCCACCCCCCGGAACTTGGTGGGCATGCTCTCGCGGCCTCACTCCCTGTGTGTCCACCAATGTTCTCAACGGGACCGGGGACTTCTGTGTCCTGGTAACAGTTGTCCCGAAGGTGATTTACCACCCGGAAAACACACTTGAGGAGCGGTATGACAGCACTATAACTAGATTCCGTAGGGAGCCGGCCTCCGTGACCCTAGCAGTTCTACTGAGTTTTGGGGTGGCGGCCACTGGGCTGGGCACAGGGACGGCCGCCCTAACCCAGGGGAACAGCGGGCTGGCAATCCTTCAACAGGTGGTGGACGCGGACATCATGGAGGTAGAACAAAACCTCCAACGACTACAAGAGTCCCTCACCTCCCTCTCAGAGGTAGTACTCCAAAATCGTAGGGGCTTGGACCTGTTGTTCCTAAAAGAAGGAGGGTTATGTGCTGCCCTCAAGGAAGAATGCTGCTTCTATATAGACCACTCCGGGGTAGTAAAAGATTCTCTAGCCAAACTAAGAGAGCGGCTAGAAAAAAGACGACGAGAAAGGGAACAGACTCAGAGCTGGTTTGAAGGATGGTATAACAGGTCGCCCTGGTTGACAACCTTGCTCTCCACCATAGCGGGTCCCCTCATTATCCTGTTTCTAATCCTGACCTTCGGGCCATGCATTATAAACCGATTACTCCAGTTTGTTAGGGACAGGCTGTCCACCGTACAGGCATTAGTCCTCACGCAACAGTATCAAGCCCTGGCCACTAGTGACCATATTGAAACCCCTCATTAACGGGCACACAATTTTAGGATTAAAATTAGTTCAAAGAGAAAATGGGGGAATGAAAGGAGCGGCCGAGAGCCGCCATAAAATGGCCTTAATAAAACAGTCCTGGGAAATGGGGAGTAAACTAAGTTCACAGAGAAAGCAGATAGCTACTAGCCAGAGATAAGGGCTACTAGCCAGAGATAAGGGCTACTAGCCAGAGATAAGGGCGACAGAACATCCTGGTATGCACCTAAGCCCCCTCCCCTGTGCTTGTTCAAGCTTAACAAAGAAACCGCGAGACACGCAGGAGACACGTAGGGCACGTAGCCACCCCTTTCTGCTCTTCAAGGACCCCCTCCCCATATCCAAGCTTAGACACGTAGGGCACGTAGCCCCCTGTTTCTCCTCCTCCTCGACGACCTCCTCCCCTTGTAGTTGCCCAATAAACTTACGCCACCCTATAGTATGTTAATTTTGTGGTTTTGCCCTTTAAAAACTGTGTAAAATGATTGTTCGGGGCTCCTCTCGCTTGCTCGCTGCTTGCAGCAGTAGGGGGCCCATTTGCGCAAATGAAATAAAAATTACCTCCTGCTCTATTGCATCGTCTGGTCTGGAGTCTGTGTTTCTGGGGTCGTCACAAGAGGACACCGCTTTTGGGGTCCTACAAGAATAGCAGTTTGGTTGAGGAGCTAAGAATGATTTACAGTGAAGGAAGCCTTCTCAGGCACTAGAATTATTGTATGTAGCCTTAACCTCAACAGGTCGCTCCAGCTATATGTAAAAATCCATCAAGCCTTACTTTTAAGATTAGCATACATCACATACGATATGCCTTACAGAACTCAGGTTTTAGAAAAGAAAATAACATTGAGTTTATTTATAGCATTACTGAAAACTAGAAGATAATGGACCAATGCATTTAAAAATCCAGAAGCAGAGTGATTTTTCAATATAACATTATATAACCATCCACATTACCAATTAATGTAACATAGAAAACCAAGTTTTGCTTCCTTTGTGCATACACTTAGGAAACTATAAGAAAATACACTTCATAAAAATGAAGAAACCCACCAAAAAAATTTTAAAAAGTATGCAGATCCAAAAAATAAGATCAACAAATATGAAAGGTAAGAGAGTTCCCAAAATGATGAGAAAACAAAGTGTAAGGTGATAGCCATGTTGCCATCCTCCCGATTAGCACCAATGAACGGGAAAAATAACCAAGGAAAGGAAATTGAAGAAATCACTTTTCTGACGTCTTAACCATGGAGCACTGGAGAACAAATGGAAGTAGGTAAACAGAAAACTTTTAAGAAAATTGTTTCCATGATACAAGTACTATATTCTCCTTCCCATTCTCAAGAGAAGACCTTGAATGAAAAAACATCATAATATACAACATGGATCAGGAATGAAAAATAACTAATACTTATAAATATTGAGTATCGTTCTAAATGAATACAGATATAACTACTTTGGATTGTTATAGCGATGAGGAAATAAGAGGAGATATGAGTAAACTAGACCCTCTAAAGGGGATAAAGAAAGCTTTGTACATAGTTTTATTTCTTAGTATGTTATGTATAACTTACTTGGAACAAAGCCTTCTTTTGTTATCAAGCTATTTCAAAGTGTAAGAAAGCACAGTAAGCTGACTCATCCAATAGCAAATCTTTCTTTCTTCTTTTTTTTTTTTTTTTAGTAGTGGGAAGTAAAAGTAGCAAAGTTTATTAAGGAAGGGATATCCGTAAGGGCGGATGGGCACCTCTCCAGACAGGACCTGAGAGAGAGTGCCATCGTTAGGACGGGGGTGGGGGGTGGGTGGGGGGGGCAAGGTTACATGATTGAGTGGAGAGATTACACCTGGCCAAGCAGGGAGGCGGCTCAGCAGAGAGGCAGAGGGCTGAGCACGCAGTCCAGTCCGGTTGAGGCCGGAGGTTTTTAAGGAGATGGGTCTTGCTTCCCCACCTCTGCTCCTCTTGGAACAAAGGGCTTTTTGGATGTAAACAGAAGAACTTCTCTCTTGAAGGTCTGAAACAAAAGACTTTATGGATGCAAATGTTATCAGACAGGAGGAAGGGAGCAGGGTGTTTGAGATGCAGATACTGGGCTGCACCTGGGAGATTGTGGAAGATTCAACAGGCAGAAGGGGTGGGGACCCCCACCTGGCAGGTTATCAGGTGGAAGGGGGCAGGGCAGGGCAGGATGTGAATACCGGGCTGCCCCTGAAACACCATCTGGACGACCTTGAGATGCAGCATATGCTGAATCTTTCAAAAGAAAATTTAGTTATGATATAAATTTGAAATAAAACACTAGCAAATTAACACAAAATTATATAGTAATAATATAATGATAAAGGATTTATTTCCAGATGATACAACACCAGAATTTCACATTCCTTATTACATTTAAGGTTTTAAAGAAAAACATATGTTTATAACAACATAAAGAAAAATTTGTTGGACAAAATTCAGCAGCCCCTTATTAATTAAACCAACAGGTAAAAATCAAAGAGTAGTCTACAGTGAAGAACATCTCCCAGATGCTAACAGTAAGCACATGAATGTATTTGCTGCAAAATTGAAATCAGAATAATACTTATCAACATTAGTATTTAAGAGTATTTTAGAAGTACTACCTAATTCAATAAGGGAGGGAGCACTAGCCATCAGAGAAATGCAAATGAAACCCACAATGAGGTACCACCTCTCTCCAGTTAGAATGGCTGATATCCAATAATGAAAAAAGCAAAAATGGTGGTGAGGTTGTGCAGAAAAGAGTATACCCTTATACACTGTTGCAGAGAATGCAAACTGACACAACTATTATGGAAAACTGTATAAAGATTTCTCAAAATGACAGATTCCAGAAAGACAAATATCTCATTTTCTCTTATTTGTGGAAAGTAATACACAGTATTAAAAAGTGTATGGATGTCATTTGATTTGGTATACAGCTATAAACATTGCTTCATTGAATTACACTATTGTATTTTCCCCATGTTTTGATCACTGTCATGAATCTCTCATTTTGTGATTAGTTTGGTTTCAAGAAAAAAGTTATAAATGTATATGAACATAATATATACCCACGAAGTGAAGGTGATGAAGTGTTAAAAATTGTTACATCTTAAAACTAAAAAAATTGTTAAGCATTTTGTGGGAAAAATATAGAAACTCATATACAAGGCAAGAAATACTCAGATTGCTTGTAATTGAAGGAAATGTCCAAGAAGACAATATCAACATAAACGTCTATGTCAACATTTCTGCTCTTTTTCTTCTTAGATAAACAGTTAAAACTTGGGAAAAAATAAGACAGGGGAAAATCATGTTAGAGAAACTAGATGAAAGAAATACTCAGTATTTCTAACTAGAACTATATACCCAGAAAACCTAACAGACTCAATGTCTATGAATATTAGTGATACAGTTAATAAAGCTGTGTTGGGAGACATTCATCACAGATCATTCATTTTCTGCATGCCTTGCTCTTGTTCCAGAATTTGTTTTCAAGGGATGGCTGTATAGCTAACAGCCACTGAAAACAGAGATGAATTCTCTCTATGGGCAATGGGCAGGTTTGCTAACTGTCCAGTGAAATAACGACAATGTCTCTCTCACAGCGAAGGTTTGCTTTCTGCTCATTATAGGAGTTCAGGTTTCCCTTACCCCAGGGTCTACTCCACCGTGATGCAAATCCACTGTGTGTTCAACAACAACCTGAGCCACCCAGGTCCCAGGTCTCTCCTGCGAGAACTGGGGAGAAAGTTGAACACAGCACCAGGAAGTTCATGCTTTGCAACTGACCCAACAGCAATGAACTTGAGAGGTCAAGCTGGAGAAGGAAGGCAGGATCCTCAGTGGCTAGTAAGGCCGGGGAGAAACAGGGACTACCAATGCCCAGCCCTTTTTCCACTATTTCTACGTCTGTGTCAATAAATCTCAGACAATTATCCTGTTCAAGCCTACCCAGAAGGGAGTGAAAATGAGTAAAATAGTGGTATCTCAAACAAAATAATGAGCAAGTAGCAAGAGTCACCAATTTATAAAAATGGACTGCATTGCATGGGGCATCAATTTGAGGAAAATGAAAAACTAAACATCCAACAGTGCTGATGAGGCAAACAGAACAAATCTTTAGAGAAATATACTGAAGATGTTCATATTGGTGAGCCTATTTATTCTTTAAAAGTCAAGTAAAGCAAATTAAAATTAAAACATAATCTAGGAGGGTTCCAGGATGGTGGAATAGAGAGACAGCTAACTACTAGGGGAAGATAGTTTAAAAATAAGCAGAGTGCAATCTCAGAGAAGAATCCAGAAGAAAACTGCAAAGGAAACTCCACGCGAAATAGAGGGACAACGTGGACCTACATGGAGGGTATGGAAGTACACAACTCAGGACCCCAGCAGCTAAGAGGCTCAGCTCCAGCTTTGAAGAGTGGAATGAGAGCAGACTTCCGCAGCCCAAGCCACTGGTGATAAATCTGTGGGAAGAGCCTGGCTTGAACCAGCTTGGAGCCCTGTGGAGGCAGTGTACCCGCCAACATACAGGATAGAAAAGGAGGCATGTTTCTCCCCAACCACCTGACATCAGAATCCTATAATTAGCCGAGAGAGAGTAGCCACCATTTTAGACATACATAACAGCTGCAGCAGCTTATGTCCAAGCACCCAGCAACCAGTCAAGAAGAGACACCTGAGTCTGGGTGGGAGCGTGACAGGGGGCTAGGCAATCTGACTGTGGGGGTCTTGTGTACTAGGATGGACTGTGAAATCACTGTAGCTGCATGGAAGGGGACAGGGTGTGCCTAGGTCTTTGGGTGGTCACTGTGGGCGGCTCCACACGCTTGTGGCTACCTGATTCCATTGCTGTGGGATCTGTGCCCACAATGAGGACTGCAATATCCTTTGGTTCTTGTGGCAGTGTAGATGAATACTGTACCCACTGGGGCTAGCGCCCAGGCACTGGTCTCCATGGAGGAGAGGAAGTGAGCATAAGACTATGTCAACAGAGCTGAACAAACTTACCCTCTGATTAAAAAAAGAGAGATGCACCACACCTAATTTGGTTGTCACCTTGGACATTCCCCTCAACCTGCAGCACTGAACAGAGCTCCCTGGCCATACCCAGCAAAAGCCTCTGGGTATTCACTGGAAGAGCAGACACTACACTGAGCCACAGAGGCATAATAAAAATATAAAAGCCACCGGGGTGGGGGGACAATTATCTACACAAATGTCTAAAAATAAAGACAATTCAGGAAACAAAAATAAGACAACATGATGCCCCAAGGGAACACAGCAACACTTCAACACCAGCATGTGAAGATGAACAGATTGAAGAAATGTCAGAAATGGAATTCAAACGACTGATCATAGGATTACTTAGAAGTAATCAGAAGCAAATCCACGAATTAAAGAAATTCATACATAACACAAATATAAACATTCCCCATGAAATTGAGATTTTAAAGAGAAATCAAAATGAAATACTAGAAATGAGGAATTCAATAAATCAAATAAAAAATACAGTGGAAAGCCTTAACAACAGACTCACTGAGGCAGAAGAAAGAATATCCAAGCTGGAAAATAAATCTCTGGAAATTTTATAGTCAGACCAAAAAATAAAGAAGAAATTAGAAAAAATAAAAAACAATGTTGGAACTTTATGGGATACTACCAAAGATGCAACATACAAGTCTTAGGAGTTCCTGAAGGCATGGAAGGAGAGAATGAAATAGAAGGCCTTTTTAGTGAAATAATTACAGAAAACTTCCCTAATTTAGAGAAAGAAAGGGGCATTCAAGTAGAGAAAGCCCCAGAAAAGAGCTTCACCACAACACATTATAGTCAAATTCTCCACAGTAAAACATAAAGATTCTAAAATGTACACAAGAGAAACGCCAGATTTTCAGAGGATTTCCAGTTAGACTCACAACTGACTTCACATCAGAAACTCTACAGGACAGGAGAGAATGATGAGATATAGTCCAAGTCTTAAGAGAAAAAAAACTGTCAACCCAGAATACTGCACCATGAAAAACTCTCATTTTTGAAGGAAGATGAAATCAAGACCTTCCATAACAACAGAAATTGAAGGAATTTGTCACCACTCATCTAGTCTTAGAAAAGATGCTTAATGATGTGCTGCATACCGAAACAGAGAAACATGGTCATCACTATGAAAGAAGGAGAACACAGAAAATCTCCCAATAAAAATACAAAGGAAATCCAAAGTACAAAATAGGAATATTTGTGGAAAAATAGCTAGGCAAAAATCATTACTTATCAATAGTCACCTTAAATGTAAATGGCCTTAATTTTCCAGTTACAAGACAACTGGTTGAATGGATTTAAAAAAAAAAATCTATTTGCTGCCTACAAGAAACATCTCACCAGCAAAGGTACATGTAGACTGAAAGTTAAAGGATAGAAAAAGATATTCCATGTTAACAGAAACCAAAAAAGAGCTGGTATAGCCATCCTAATATCAGATAACATAGACTTTAACACAAAAATGGTTAAAAGAGACAAGGGCACTACGTAATGATTAAAGTATCAATTCAACAGGAAAATGTAAGTATTATAAACGTATATGCACTTAATTACAGGGCACTTGCTATTTAAAAAAATGTTAATGGATCCAAAGTGAGACACAGACTCCAATGCAACAGTAATGGGGGGCTTCAATACCCCACTTTCAGCAATGGACAGATCAACCAGACAGAAAATCAGCAAGGAAACAACAGAGTTACTCAACACCACAGGCCAAATGGACCTAACAGATATCTATAGAACTTTTCATCCTACATTCGCAGAATACACATTATTCTCACCAGTGCATGGACAGACCAAAGGCTTGGGCATTAAGCAAGTCTCAGCAATTTGAAAAAAAAATTGAAACCATATCATGCATCTTCTTAGATCGCAATGGAAGTAAGGTGAAAATCAGTAACTCAAGAATCTCTAGAACATATGCAAACACACAGAGACTGAAAAAAATGCTCCTGAATGAACAGTGGGTCATAGAAGAAATCAAAAAATTTCTGGAAACAAATAAAGACAACAATACAACATATCAAAACATATGGGATACAGCAAAAGCAGTGTTAAGAGGAAAGTTTATAACAATTGGTGCCTACATCAAGAAATTAGAAAAGCACCAAATAAATAAGCTATCCATGCACCCCCAACTACCTAGAAAAACAAGAGCAAACCAAACCTAAATTCAGTAGGAGAAAAGAAAAAATTAGAGAACACACAAAATTGAAACAAAAAAAAATACAAAATGAAGAGCTGGTTTTTGGAAAAAAAAATGACAAGCCATTGGCCCAATTAACCAAAAAAGAGGGAGAAGACCCAAATCAATAAAATCAGAGATGAAAAAGAAAATGTAACAACAGACACCACAGGGGAAAAAAAAGAATCATCAGAAATTACTACAAAAAAACTGCATGCCAACAAATCATGAAACCTAGAAGAAATGGATAGATTCCTGAAGACATACAACTTACCTAAATTGAGATGTAGAAAACCTGTATAGACAATAACCAGGCTAGAAACCGAGCCAGTAGTAAAGACTCTCCAAACAAAGAAAAGCCCAGGGTCGGATGATTTCACTGCTCAATTCTACCAGACATTTAAAGAACTAATTCTAATTCTTCTAAAGCTATTCAAAACAATTTAAAGGGACAGAATTCTCTCAAACTCATTCAATGAAGCCAGCATCAACTTAATTTCTAAAACTGAAACAGATCAACAGAGAAAGAACGCTGCAGACCAATTTCCCTGGTGAATAAACTAAGCTTGAATAATGGATGTAAGGAAAATAGTTTAATACATAATGGATTTGTTGGTCTTTTTAGTGTATTTTTTCAGTTTTGACTCAGGAACTAGGTAAATATTTAAA
The DNA here is from genome assembly GCF_051225735.1 of Oryctolagus cuniculus. NCBI lineage: Eukaryota > Metazoa > Chordata > Mammalia > Lagomorpha > Leporidae > Oryctolagus > Oryctolagus cuniculus. Next base: position 12,144,914 of record NC_142871.1, read on the forward strand.
ATTCAGCTTTAAAGTATGATCGCAAATTCATGATGAATTTATTTAAAAACCTTTTCCAAGTCCTTCCATTGAAAAGACCTAGAAATAGTAGCCAACTCAGTAGCAAAGAATATGCTTAACAGCCAACTCTGATCCCTAAATTCATTCTCCACTAAGAAGAACCACGTTTCCTCGGAAAGATGACTGATTTCTGCTCAGCAGCAGGAAATGCGCAAGATGACTAAGGAAGCAAATTGGTGCTAAGGAACAGACTCACTGCTATTGCTACACCTGAAGATGGGAAGGAGCCCTTGGAATGGTCTACAAGCAGGCATTAGCAGAGCAGGCCAAAGAAAGTCTAGAGCATTAACAGGTGATTCTGGGGAGGTCCCGGGCAATGTATCTGGCCTCAGATACATATGCAGATTATACTGGAAACTGGACTGAAGGCCCCTCTTGTTACACCTTGGCAAAGAATCCAGCTGCATTGTGTCTAGATCCTAAGACTTCATGGGGGCCAGAATTAGGAACAGTGGACCGGTTCACTAGGATAAGCAGATTCCAGCAGAGCAAAGCATTCAGGCTGCAGCAAGCAGATCACTGACCGCTTTTAGTCAGGTTCACAATGAGAATTAGGACCAAAAAGAGGAGAACAGAAAATCTGGGGAAGATTCACCTCCCAAACAGGGCAAGGGCAAAAAGGCAAATTTGGGAGGCCTGGGAGCCTCCGAGGGACCACTTAGTGGAGCCGAGGGAGGAGAACAGTGGAAATGACCTCAGAAAGGCAGACCTATCAGCAACACGCGGCACCAAGAGGAAAAGTGCATGCAGAATGCAAAGCCAGCCTGATTGAGTAACCACGTTGCTTGCAACCAGCAAAGCTGCTAGGATGCGACCAACCAAAGCTTGGATGTCCCACCTCTGCCTCAGTGTGCCAGAATGCCAGCCTTGAGCTTTAGGAGTTAACATCTGTTCTGCTGGATTTCAGTGTTGCTTTGTGCCCGCTGCTCCTTTCTACTTCCCCAACCCTTCCCTTTGGAATAGAAACACTGTGTCTTAGAAATATGAAACATTCTTTAAAGTTTTTACAGGCTCACAGATGGAGGAGCTTGCCTAGACTTCTAAATAAAACTTGGGACCTGGACTCTTGGGCAATACTGGAACAGTTACGACTTCTGAGGACAGAATGAATGCATTTTGCATGGTGAGACGGACATGAATCTTGCTGTCCCAGGAGCAGGTGCTATGGTATAGAGATGCTGTAACTGTGTCCCCTAGATGTTCATGGAGTTGGAGCTTGGTCCCCAGAGGGGCAAAGCTGGGGGCTGGGGACCTTGTGAGGAGTCACTGGCTTATTTGGATGAGAGGTGACTCCTTGGTAGTACTGGCAAGAGAGCTGTTATGAGAGGAGCAAGCCTGGCCCCTTCCCACTCTCTCCCCTGCTTCAAAAAGCAATCCTTTCCCTGCACACTCACCCACCCACCATGGACCCCTGGCCAGAGCCTGCTCCATGTCCTGTGCATGTGAACCTCCAAAAATGTGAGCTCAGGAAAGCTCATTTCTTCATAAGCAGCCCGCTGAGTCAGGTTTTTTATTATGTGATGAAAAGCTGGCTGAGTATAATGAGCAACACTTGTCACAGGAGAAAAAGTAGCTAAGAAGGCCACTCACGCCATGTCCAAAGACTTAGAATTCAGCCTAGATAAGCTCTCAGAGGCTAATGATGGGACACTGGGCATCAGTAATAACAACAACTAAGAGTATGATCCATCAAAATACACCAAATATGTTTATAATCTTTTAAAAAGGCATTGTTTATCCTCACAAGCTCATTATTTTGAAAGTTGGTAAATGAAGAGAAAGAAGTATTTGTCTTGCCTTTCCAAACCCAATAGGACAACTCATGCAGGTTGTTTAATAGAAAATTACAGAGGAAAAGAGAGGGACAAAGAGAACCTGTAGATTATAGGAGACTTAAAATACATAAAGCAACTGCAACAATGGATTCTTTGGTAACTCAAACTAAGAGAGCATGTTTATGTATGTCTCTTCATGTATGCATGCATGAACATACACGTGAGATAATCTGAAAACTTAATATTTGATGGCATTATCAACATTTAGGTATCGTGATGGCATTGTTGCCATGTACTTTTTAAAGTGTAACTAGTATGTATATATAGATAGATATGAACTAAAATGTATGTATCAAATATTTAGATTTGAAATATGATGATGTCTATAGAGGTAGAAGCGAAACAAGAAAATCCAGGATGAAATTTGTTGAAGCCAAATGATGGATACACTTGATTCATTAAATACTCTCTCTGCATTTGTATATTTTTTTTAAAATTCCCCAATAAAATTACTGTTTGGAAAACTGGTAAGCATAATCAGCCCAAAATATTTTTTTTTCAAAAAGACAAACATTAGGAACAAAAAAGAAGAGTTTATAAGGGATATTTTTAATCTATAAGTACAAATATATTGACAAATTTTTAAGCAATTAGTAAATTTCTCAAAATTGGGTCAAGAATAAACTTTTGAGCAGACCATCTCTATTGGAAGAATTAAGGGGACAGCAGTCTGGCACAGTGGACTTAAGCTGCTGCCTGTGACACTATCCTACCATATAAGCATGGATTCAAGTTGTGACTGCTCCACTTGTAACCCAACTCCCTGCTAATGTGCCTGGGAAAGCAACAGAAGATGGCCTGACTACGTGGGCCCCTGCCACCAGTGTGGGAGACCCAGATAGAATTCCAAGCTCCTGGCTTTTCCCTGGCCAAGTCCCAGCCACTGTGGTCCTTTGTGAAGTGAACCAGCAGATCAAAGATGTCTCCCTCCCTCTCTCCCTCTCTCTGTGTAACTCTGTCTTTCAAATAAATCTTTTAGAAAAAAAAAGGATTAAGAGATGAATTAAATTCATAAAGATATAATCTCCTAGGGGAACTATGAGGCATGGCTAGTTAATTCAAGGAACAGAAGTTTTTTATCACACAGAATCTCTTCTAAGTCAAAGAAAATTATGACAAATTTCTACACCAGTGACTTTCCTACTATAAACATACAACATATGTATGTAGGACCCCAAACAAATCACATCAAAGATTGATGGGGACGGTGTTGTGGCACCCATTTGCAATGCTGGCATCCCACATCATAGTGCTGGGTAAAGTCCCAGCTACTCCACTTCTGATCCAGCGTCCTGTAAATGCACTTGGGAGGTAGGAGCCCTTGCCACAAATGTGGGAGGCCAGATGTAATTTCTGGCTCCTGGGTTCTATCTGGCACAGCCATGGCTATTGTGGCCATTTAAGAAGTGAACCAGTGGGTGAAGGATTTCTCTCTTTTTATATTGGAATCTCTGCTTCCAAAGAAATAATTTTTCAAAAATAAAGACTAAAGTGTCCATTGTTGTTACTATTCAGCAGTGTATTAAAGGTTATATAGAGAACATAGAAGCATAACTACCAGAGAAGAACAAATGTTGGCCGGCACTGTGGTGCAGTGGGATAAAGCCCTGGCTTGTAGTGCTGACATCCCATGTGGGCGCTAATTTAAGTCCTGGCTGCTCCACTTCCAATCCAGCTCCCTATTAATGCACCTAGGAAAGCAGTAGAAAATGGCCCAAGTACTTGAGCCCTTGCACAGATGTGGGAGACCCAGAAGAAACTCCTGGCTCCTGGCTTCGGTTCAGCTCAGCTCTAGCCACTGCAGCAATTTTGGGAGTGAATCAGTGGATGGAAGATATCTGTGTGTGTGTGTGTGTGTGTGTGTGTGTCTACCTCTCTGTGTTGACTCTTTCAAATAAATAAATCTTTAAAACAAAAAAGAACAAACGTTATGATATGAAAATCTAAGAAAATCAACCAGCAAACAATAATTGGAATAAAAGAGTGCAGAAATGTAGACTACTGAAAATCCATGGGGCCAGTGCTATGGCATAGTAGGCTAAGCCATTACCTGCAGTGCCAGTATCCCTTATGGGCACTGGTTCAAGTCCTTGCTGCATCTCTTCCAATCCAGCTCTCTGCATTGGCCTGGAAAAGCAGTATAAGATTGTCCAAGTGCTTGGGCCCCTGAACCTACATGGGAGACCCGGAAGAAGCTCCTGGCTTCAAATCAGCCCAGCTCCAAGGGTTGTAGCCATTTGAGGAGTGAAGCAACAGACAGAAAACCTTTCTCTCTGTCTCTCCTTTTGTCTGTAACTCTTTCTCTCAAATAAATAAAATTTTTTTTTTAAAAAATCCACATAGCTGTCAGTGTCTTCCCCCTACTAAATGGTAAATTGGAGATACAGAGGAGACATAATTAATTACTTTCAATACTTCATATTGATTAAATCGTTTCAGAGTATATATTTTTTTATTCAAATAACTGATTATTTTTTCCTAAACACATAAGCATTCAGTAGTGTTAAAAATGAAAAGCAGAAAAAATAAAAACTGAGGTGGTGCTGATAAGATCATGGGCATGTATGTGTGGACTGTTCATCTACCCCTTTTTGAAAATCAACACATTTCTCTCTACTTCTCACATTATCAATCTCCCTACACTGTTTAAGCTGTAGGCAAGTATCTGATGTTGCCTAAACTGCTTATAGACATTCATTAACTACCTTTTCTCTTTATCCTCCATATACACTAATTTTCAAATCCACCAACGTGTCTACTAGGTACAGTCCCAAAACACTGAGAGTAAGGCTCTAAGATTTGGCCACAATGACAAAACATCCTGAGTCTCATACTTTATCTTAAAATCTATACTATGAAGCTTATTATAATTTTTTTACCATAAAATTATTAGGGTGGACTTTTGACCTAAAGGTCAAAGCACTCACATCCCACTTCAAAGTACCTGGGTTCAGGTTGGACCTCTGACTCCTAGCTCCAGAAGCAGTGGTGGTGGCTCAAATGAGTTACATGGGAGACCAGGATTGACTTACCAGCCCCTAGCTATAGTCCTGCCACATCTCAGCCATGGTGGGCATTTGGGCACTGAATCTGTGTGTGTGTGAGCTCTGTTTGATTCTCTGCCTCTCAAATAAAAAGTAAATTAAAATAATTTAAATTACCTAAACTACTTAAATCCTCCCCTTCCCAAATTGTAATATAAAGGACCACTGGGGAAACTCGCTCTGCTAGCCCTGTAGCATCTTGCACCCATGGCATAAACTCTAATGGGAAGCTCAGCTTTCTTCTCAGAACCGAACCTCTTTGATCACACAGCTTACGCTGTTTTTTCCAAAGTCATTCCTTTTTCCTATCTTATCTTCCTAAATGTTTTTTAAATTGGCCTTAAATAAATGTTTGTTGGGTTTAATTTAGCGGAATTTCTTTCCTTGCTTTAGTACTCCCGACAGCCCGATTATCCCAGCCTGTAAGAAGCTAAGAAGGTATATTTAGTCAGATTTTTAACAATGTGGTTTTTTTTTCTCCTAGAAATAGCTTCATCTATAATCAATTAAATGGCAAGCCATGGCTGGAATCCACATCTCCTAACTTCCTATCTATGGCCTTTACACAATACCAAAATGCCTCCAAAAACACTTGATAGGGGAAGAGTGTAACATACTAGAAAGAGCAGTCAACTTGGTCATGTTTAAATGAGTTCAGCAACATGCAAGTATTAAAAGGATATTAGGAGCACACAGAAGGGACAGGAAGGCTGAGACTCCAGGCTTGAAAACAAAGCAGACAAAGAAAGCGCCAAGTGCTGGGGGTGAGAACTCCAAGGGCCTCTCCATGTTCCAGCACCAATGGCGGGCCAGGCCATGGCCTCAATGATGTGTGTGCCAATGTTTGTCACATTTCAGGGAGCTAGGCTGCCAGGGTCTTGTGTTTACTCCTTGCCTAAAGAAGGGCTACACCCCTGATTAAGGATCCTAACCTGCAGTATCCCATAGGGAACAGGTCATTCCCATAAGGAACTAAATGTACTGTTAACAAGTAGAGGTAGATGAGCTGTTAAGAAAAAAACATGAAAATCACAAAATCCCACGCCACCTCTCTGAGAGAATTTCTGTGATGCGGAACTGGGGGATGTGTGCAAAATCTCTGAAAACTATAACAAGCTCTACAAAGGCACTATGACTTATTTCTTTTTCAAGGTAACACTTCAACAATTCTGTTTAATGCCTTGTCTTGAAATGTGAAATTTTCAGGCAGGCAAATGGAAGCAATGCCTCCTCCATGAAGGAAGAGAAGTCCATTGGATTCTAATGAGATCACAGGAAGTTTTCTATCCCAGGTCCACCTTCTTGGTGACACAGGCTCTGAATACATGGCTCCACCTGTGGCTCCACTCGCTGGCAGTGAGGCAACACTGCTGGGGACCCAAATCATCGACCATAAGGGCTCCTCGCCATCACTGGGGAGGATATGTGTGTGCTCTTAATCATCTGGATTGAAATCCATATATTTTCCTATTTAAAACTCTTAGGCCTAAGGTATGGTGGGAGCTTCACCACTGAGGGTACACTGCAAAGTCACTGCTCCGCAGGTGGCACTTCCATCAAACAAAATTATATTGGTTTTCATCTACTAAATTCTTTCTAATAGTGTTGAAAATTAACTTGATTTATAAGCCAAATTGTGCTCTCCAACAAAGCGTAGTGAAGTAAACATGGTGTTGGTCATCCATAAAGGATTGTGAATTGCAGGACTGTACCCCGGTAAGAAATGAGGTAAATGTTTTTGCCCAACAGAAAGGAAAATGTCAAACAATTGTTTATCTTTGGTATCCGTATTAGTCAATATCCTTTTGCTGCATAACCATACACTTTTTTCAACATTTAGCAGATTATCACTCATTTTATTACCTCTTGGTTCTCTGGAGGGGGCAATTTTTTTTCTGCCAACGACCATATGGATATTTATAATTTCATTCAAGGGCTATACAAAATTATCATCTTAAAAATTAGCCTGCTAGGGACCAGTGCTGTGGTGTAGCAGGTAAAGCCGCTGCCTGCAGTGCCGGCATCCCATATGGGTGCTGGTTCGAATCCTGGCTGCTCCACTTCCAATCCAGCTCTCTGTTATGGCCTGGGAAAGCAGTAGAAGATGGTCCAAGTCCTTGGGCCTCTGCACCCACATGGGAGACCAACAAAAAGCTCCTGGCTCCTGGCTTCTGATCAGCCCAGCTCCAGCCATTGCAGCCATCTGAACCAGTGGAGGAAAACTTCTCTCTCTCTTGGCCTCTGCCCCTCTGTTAATCTGCCTTTCAAAAAATAAATCTTTTAAAAAAATTAGCCTGCTATGGATTTATTGGATTTCGAGTCTTGCCTGTGTTTGCCTTGGCAGGGAAAAACCAAAGTACTTTACAGGCCTCATACAGCCCACTGGCTGCAGGTTCCCACCCATCCTGGCTTCTTGATTCAAGGTTCATAAATCCCAGCTGCTCCACTTCCTATCCAGCTCCCAGCTATTGAATCATGGAAAACAGAAGATAACCCAAGTACTGGGGCCCCTGCCACCAATGTGGGAGACCCCGGTGGAGTTCCAAGCTCCTGGCTGCAGACTGGAACAGTCCTGGCTGTAGCAGCCATTTAGGGAGTAAACTAGATGAAAGAAGGTCTCTCTCTCTAACTCTGACTTTCAAATAAATAAATAAATAAACTTAAAGAAAAAAGTATAAAGGCCAAAGTCAAGGTGTTGGCTGGCCAGGCTCTTATTGGGAGACTCTGGGGAGAATCCACTTCTATATTGAGTCAAGTAACAGACAGAATGTATTGTAAGTCTAACGAATCTGCTTCCTGGCTGGCTGGGAAGCTGGGAGTCCCTCTTAGTTCTCAGAGGCCTCCAACCGGCTTTTCACCCAGGCACTGTCTCCCAGAAGCAGCAGCACACACACTCCTTCTCACACCTGGAATCTGCTTGGCCTCCCCTCCTACCACCCTCCTCTAGCTCATTCTCTTTTCTGGTTGTAAAGATTCATGTGATAACATTAGCTCTTCTGGAACTTCCAGACTGTTCTTTCTTAAGGTTAGCTAATTAGTAACCTTAATTACACTGCAAAAGTGCCTCACAACAGCATCCACATTAGTGCTTGGTGACTAGACACAGGACAGGAATCTGGGGTTGGGATGAGCGTCATCTTTAAATTGTGCCCAGCACAGTTTTTTACACAGTCTAGAACTCTAAATCATAGTATTGGAAATGATTCAATTGCTACAATATCACAGGTAATTCAGACTGTCTCATGACTCATTATCAGAAATGGTCCAAAATTGCTTCTAACTTTCAAAGTATACCATGAGACCAATATGTAATATTTTAAAGTGTATTGGAAATTGGTTTGACCAATGAAGAAGACGCAAACCTTCTTTACACTTCTAATATACAAGGTCCTCCTTAAAGATTGCAAACGAACCTGTTCATTCCAAGTTCATACCCAATCTGCAAACACTGCTTTACCTCTAAATTCCCTTCCTATTAGGTTTAACAGGAGGTAGTTTTGAATGATTTGAGTATATTCAAAATCTTTATAACACGGATTCAATTACATTTTCCATTCCAATCCAAAACATCAATCATTGCGACAGTCGCTGAGGCATAGCAAATAAAGCAGCTGCCTGCAGTGTCGGCATCCCATATAGGCGTCAGTTCAAGTCCCTGCTGCTCCACTTCTGATCCAGCTCTCTGCTATGGCCTGCAAAAGCAATAGAAAATGACTCAAGTCCTTGGGTCCTTGCATCCACGTGAGAGACCCGGAAGAAGCTCTTGGCTCCTGGTTTCAGATTGATGCTCCTCAGCCGTTGTGGCCAACTGGGGAGTGAACCAGCAGATGGAAGATCTCCTTCACTCCCTCCCTCCCTTTCCCTCCCTCCTTCCCTCTCTCTCTCTCTCTCTCTCTCTCTCTCTCTCTCTGTGCCTCTCCTTCTCTCTGTGTGTAACTCCTTCAAATAAACAAATAAATCTTAAAAAAAAAAAAAAAAAAAGGATGGCCCAACCCTACATCCACTTGGGAGACCAGGAAGAAACTCCTGGTTCCTGGCTTCAGATCAGCACAGCTCCAGATGTTGCGGCCATTTGGGAAGTGAATAAGAAGAAGGAAAAAAGACCTTTCTCTCTGTCTCTCGCTGTGTCTGTAACTAGACCTTTCAAATAAATAAATAAAACCTTTAAAAAAAAACAGCAATTATCAGAAAGGGAAAAATTTGGACTCGTCTCTGTTCTCACATAGAATTCTCAATACAGTCATGTAGTCACAGGTAAATCACTAAACCAGCAAACACTTATTACTGAAGACCCATGAGGCAAATAGTACCATTTCTAAGCACTTGGGACTATACAAGAGATGGAAATGGACATTAATTGTTGCTACTCCAAAAGATTTTAGAAGGTGGGAAAATATATGCTCAATGTGAGCAATGAATTCATATAAATAACATATTAAATATATAAAATATAATGCTATGATGTAAAATACTAAAATATAATATTAAAATGTGCAAATGATGTTAGAGTATATGGAATGCTAATGCAGGCTGCAAAAGAAAGAAATTTCCTTGTTAGGTAAGTCCACACCCAATTCTGGGACTGAAAAATTCTAACACTGAAAATATAAGATTGTTTTTCCCCTTATATTGAGGGCTTACTGCACAGAACAAGAGAGCTATGGGGAGGTAGACTACCATGGCTGATTTACAACTCTGAGAGCTGGCCAAGAGAAGGAGCCAATTTAATGGAAAACTTTCAAGGCTGTTATTAGAAGATTGTATTTGATTCAGAAGACAGTGGGGCTCTGACAGAGTTTGGAAAAATCAAGGGTATAATCACGGCAGCAGACCCAAAATAGAGATTTATCACACAGTGCAAAATAACTCAACAAACTGGACTCGGAAAGCAGGCAAGAGGAAGACAGCATAATCTAGTGACAATTTGCCAGTGGTCAAGAGATTGTCCTGCAGTGATGCTGACAAATGACTGGATGCTTCTGAGTGGAAAGTGAAAGTAGATGGACGTGGAAAGGTGGAAATGGAATTAAAATGCAACCACCAGAAAGCATCACAATTATCCCATGGCTTTAAGAATGTTCACTTTACAAAACATTTGGTATTCTTACCAACTGTGAGGTAGCTTCCAGCTTTCTGGTCAGCAGGTCCAACATACAGAGGGCTTTAGCCTTGCATACATCCCATGAAGGACTCACATGTCCATCGTAGCTAAGCCACAGGGAATCGGGGAATCCTGGCCATGTTAGCTCTTGAATCATCGCTTCCTCAGAATATCCTTTCCCGGGTTACCAAGAAGCTAATCCAGAGTCAGTTATCTCACTCATCTGACATCTGCTTTTGTTCCAGACTGCAAGAGGGTAAGGAACCTACTCGAATCCTTAAGATTAATCTGCAGTGTTGCCTTCAAGACCTACCTTTTGTTTTAAAGCTGTCAGTTTAATCACACAATCACAAATCAAGAGTTCTGTTGGGTACATATACTTTTTTTTTTATTATTATTTGACAAATAGGGTTAGACAGTGAGAGAGACAGAGAGAAAGGTCTTCCTTCCGTTGGTTCACCCCCCAAATGGCCACTATGGCTGGCAATGTGCTGATCCAAAGCCAGGAGCCAGGTGTTTCTCCTGGTCTCCCATGCAGGTGCAGGGCCCAAGGACTTGGGCCATCCTTCACTGCACTCCTGGACCACAGCAGAGAGCTGGACTGGAAGAGGGGCAACCAGGACTAGAACCTGGCACCCAAATGGGATGCTGGTGCCACAGGAGGAGAATTAACCAAGCGAGTCACAGCGCCGGCCCCAGGTACATATACTCTTAAAGGTCATTCCAAATAATAAGGCATCTCTATCATGAACAAAAAACCTACAGTGTACTTCAGAGTATATTTTGTAGTTCACTTACCTGAAACAGTATTTAAAATTGACGTTCTGTAGAGAGTTATTTTGGCTTTAGAGTTCACTAGTGATATCTACTCTTAAAAACTGAAATTCAATATTTTCATTAAAATTTAAAATAAAATGAAAATTTTTAAATTAAAAATCAGAGGCTGGTGCTGTGGCATAGCAGGTAAAGCCACAACCTGCAGTACCGGCATCCCACATGGATGGCAGTTTGAGTCCCAGCTGCTCTACTTCTGATCCAGTTCTCTGCTATGGTCTTGGAAAGCAATAGAAGATGGCCCAAGTCTTTGGATGGCTACACCCACGTGGGAGACCCGGAAAAAGCTCCCGGCTCTTGACTTTAGATTGGCCCAGCTCCAACCACTGAAAGACCTCTCTCTTTCTCTCTGTCTCTGCCTCTCTGCAACTCTTTCAAATAAATAAATTAATTAATCTTTTAAAAAAAAATTTAAAAATCAGCCATTTTAACTCTTCCATCTTCTGTGATTTTGACCTCATGAGTTCCAGTCAAGTATCTGATCATTAATTTTCCTCTTGGGAACATTTTAACACAAAGCATAGGTATCCCTGTAGCCTATCTGGAAACTATTCGAATCCCGATAGTTGAGGGTAATGAGTTAACCTCTGTGTAACCAAATGTCAATTTATTGTTTACATATTTAATATAAAAAGATATGGAGGTCTCTCTGTTAGTAACTTCTCAGATGTGGATAGTGACACCACATGACATGTATATAATTTAATTACCATATGTTAATGTTACTTCTGTTCTATAGATCAGATAATCCAGAAATGTGACTGCTAAGGTCACCTAGCAAGCCTATGACAGACTGAAAATCTGGTTCTAGATATTCAGAACTCAAATCAACCATTTTTTCTAATGAATCAATATTCTAAGCATCCAACATACAACTCCAACAATTTCATTCTCCACAGAAGCCATACTACTCCAATTTCTGGTATACATTTTTCCACTTGGATGTGTTTCCAGAACTTTTGTCTTTTTTATTATTTCTATGTGGTTTAATTATGTTTTCTCTAAATCATTTTTGTTTTAACTTTTATTTAGTAAACATAAATTTCCAAAGTACAGCTTATAGATTACAATGGCTTTCCCCCCCCCATAACTTCCCTCCCACCCGCAATCCTCCCATCTCCTGCTCCCTCTCCCATTCCATTCACATCAAGATTCATTTTCAATTATCTTTATATACAGAAGATCAATTTAGTATATATTAAGTAAAGATTTCATCAGTTTGCACCCACACAAAACACAAAGTGTAAAATACTGTTTCAGTACTAGTTATAGCATTAATTCACATTGAACAACACATTAAGGACAGAGATCCTACATGAGGAGTAAGTGCACAGTGACTCCTGTTGTTGACTTAACAAAATGACACTCGCTTATGGCGTCAGTAACCTCCCTAGGCTCTAGTCATGAGTTGCCAAGGCTATGGAAGCCTTTTGAGTTCGATGACTCCAATCTTATTTAGACAAGGTCATAGTCAAAGTGGAAGATCTCTCCTCCCTTCAGAGAAAGATACCTCCATCTTTGATGGCCCATTCTTTCTACTGTGATCTCACTCGCAGAGATCTTTCATTTAGGTTTTTTTGTTTGGTTGGTTGGTTTTTTTTTCATTGCTTTTGTTTACTTTTAATTGTAAAAACAGGAACTAGCTGCTTCAGTGACAAAATGCATTACACAATGCAAATATTTTCAAAGAACACAATTGCTGTTTGGCATTCTATTTTAACATTGATATACCCATCTGGAGCAGGAGCAATGCTAGTAAGTTGTGACCATGACAAATTGGAAACTCCAGAGTCTTACTTCTATTTTCATGGTATAGATTTGCCATGGAGACAGCAGACAATCCAAATGCTAACTTGCTTCATGCAGAAAGCGCAATGTCTGTAGATCATTGAGTTTCATTATAATAACCTTCTTTAATGATCTTTTCTGCAACAGAAACCAAATTCCTTTTCAACTTGGGGTCTAGCAGAAAGCTTTTTGCCAGAGTGTCTTGGCTTTCCATGCCTAAAATACTTTCATGAGCTTTTCAGCCAGATCCGAATGCCTTAAGGTCTGATTCTGAGGCCAGAGTGCTGTTTAGGACATCTGCCATTCGTCATTCTATGAGTCTGCTGTGTATCCCAATTCCCATGCTGGATCGTTCTCTCCCTTATTTGTTCTATCAGTTAGTATTAGCAGACGCTAGTCTTGTTTACGTGATCTCTTTGACTCTTAGACCTATCAGTATGATCAATTGTGAACTGAAATTGATCACTTTGACTAGTGAGAGGGCATTGGTACAGGCCACTTTGATGAAATTGAATTGGAATCCCCAGGCATGTTTCTAACTCTAACATTTGTGGCAAGTCATATTGAGCATGTCCCAAATTGTGCATCTCCTCCCTCTTTTATTCCCACTCTTAGATTTAACAGGAATCACTTTTCAGTTAAATTTAAACACCTAAGAATAATTGTGTGTTAAAGAGTTCAACCAATAGTATTAACTAGAGCAAAAAAAAAAAATACTAAAAGAGATAAAGTATTAAGTTGTTCATCAACAGTCAAGACAAGGACCGATCAAGTCATTGTTTCTCATAGTGTCCATTTCACTTCAACAGGTTTCCTTTTTGGTCCTTGGTTAGTTGTCACCAATCAGGGAGAACATATGATATTTGTCCCTTTGGGACTGGCTTATTTCACTCAGCATGATGTGTTCCAGATTCCTCCATTTTGTTACAAATGACCGGATTTCATTTTTGTTTTTTTTTGTTTTTTTGTTTTTTTGTTTTACTGCTGTATAATATTCTATAGAGTACATGTCCCATAATTTCTTTATCCAGTCTACTGTTGATGGACATTTAGGTTGATTCCATGTCTTAGCTATTGTGAACTGAGCTGCAATAAACATTAAGGTGCAGACAGCTTTTTTGTTTGCCAATTTCATTTCCTTTGGGTAAATTCCAATGAGTGGGATGGCTGGGTTGTATGGTAGGGTTATATTCAGCTTTCTGAGGAATCTCCAGACTGACTTCCATAGTGGCTTGACCAGTTTGCATTCCCACCAACAGTGGGTTAGTGTCCCTTTTTCCCCACATCCTCGCCAGCATCTGTTGTTGGTAGATTTCTGTATGTAAGCCATTCTAACCGGGGTGAGGTGAAATCTCATTGTGGTTTTGATTTGCATTTCCCTGATGGCTAGTGATCCTGAACATTTTTCCATGTGTCTGTTGGCCATTTGGATTTCCTCTTTTGAAAAATGTCTACTGAGGTCCTTGGCCCATCTCTTGAGTGGGTTGTTTGTTTTGTTGTTGTCGTCCAAGCCCTAATTCTCAATCCTTCCCTTCACTTGCTTTCACTATCTGGAATATACCACTTACACTTATCACTCTGTGTCAGCACATTTTCCATAGAAATGTGAATGTTGCTGGGATTCATTCATTCGACAAATAATTAAGTCTATTACATGCCAGACACTCTACTAACCAGCACTATAGAGCCAACAAAACAAACCAAACAATAAAAAGCCAGATACATTCAGGGATGATGAAATGTGGCCAGCACTTGCTCTTCCTTTACTGATATTCACATGAAATTATTTTGACTAAGGAAAACGACATGCCGATAAAGGAGGAAAACAGTTAGCTTGGGAAGTTATGCGGTTGGGTTTGATGGTCCTCCCCTGATTCTAAGTAGACTAGTTCCCAGGGATTTTTGCCTCTTAGCTCCAAATTCACCCTTCGGTACCTGTGTGGTGGTGAAGGGCAGGACTCTGAGCATTTCTTCTTTACAGAGAGTCTGAAGTTAAGCTTTAGCAGTAGAAGGAATGGAGAGACATTACAACAAGAAGGGGCTCCCCACACTGTTTTCGTCTGCTAGGTTGGTGCGCTGGTGGGAGGATAGGTGGGTTGGCTGGGTTTTGTTGCCTCTAGAGTTGGAAGTATAGCAAGACATTTGGTATTGCTCTGCTCTGGAGTGTACAGTCCCTTGGTGACTTTACAGCCCTGCTCTGGCTCCAGAGCTCACTGCCTGCAGCCAGTCCACTGCAACCATTCCCTCCTGGCCTGCTGGCCACTGCAGCACCTGGCCGACCTCCATGTACCCACCCACCAGCCTGGGCTCAGCTACACTCCACATAGTTACAGCCCCCTATACTTACAACTTCTAGGAAGGCTTCTTTCTGTTTTCCCAGTAACTGTTATGGACAACCCAGAGAACTTCGTCACACAGTGGCTGCAAGCATACCTTTTCCAATGAGGTCTGAACCTCAGCCTTGGAGAAATGATTCACCTTCCAAGTCTGTCCCTTTTTGACTACTTTCCTTCAGTTCAGGGGCATCCTTCAGAGTTCTCTTTATACCTGTATTGTTATTCTCCTATTAGAACTCAATAATGTTTATATTAAATGTATACCCTTTCCATTATTGTATGGCTTCTGTCTCCTGAATGCACCTAGACTGATACTAGGGGCTTCTGATACAAGCAACAGCAGAGTGGCCAACAGTGAAAGCAATATAAAAACATACCAACAAAAAGAGCTTCACTAATTCAACAGTCTACAGAGTTAAGCCTGACCTTAGGAAATGAATGCTTCTCTTCCTTTCCCTATCGACACTGTCCTCTCCCAACTGGTGCCTTGATCTTAGGACTCCAAAGCAGAGATGAGGAGGGAATTAGCCTCAGAATCTAACCTCATTTTTGTATCACATTTTCTTTGCAAAATCTGTTTCAAACTCCAAATAATGAACATACAACTTATGAACTTTTGAGGGAAAAAGACTAGAAACATGTATACTCCTTTTTACAGTTACCATATTTTGAAAATTATATTTAACTATTAAATTATTTGAAGAAAAAAAAAGAAACCTAGGAGACTGACAAGACAATATGAGCCAGTAAAAGGAACGTGGGCTCCTGGGTCATCTCAAAAGGTCTTAAGCTCTGTTTCACTGTTTACTTTCTGGTGATCCTGAGCATATTAACCCCCCAGGAATCTCAGTTCACAACTCACAGATTTTCCAGGGGATTGTCTGGGATCATGTGTGTTCACATCTCACACAGCAGGTGCTGCTCCACCAACAGGATCTGCTTTCCCCTTTGCTTCTGTCTTTTTTTAAAGGATATTTATTATTTTCAATACAAGAAAGGCTATTTCTCTTCCTGGGATCTACTGAAACATAGGGGTGGCTGGAGGCATTATTTCTACCTTTACATGTTTGCCCTGTGAAATTCATTCTGGAGGAGCAGCAAGTTAAAAGAATCATACGTCTTTGATGTGGCCTGAGCAGCTACAAAGCTAGAATCAAGGAAGTCCCTCTTAACACAAAGGTTTTTAGATTGAACGTTATTTCAACACTCCAATCACAGCATTAGATGTGTTTTCTTTAATTGTTTTGAGTTTAATAAAACTTCTGTTGCATATGGGATTATGGGACTTATACAAGTGACTAAGAAGTTCCAGTCTTTCCTTCAGGATATCTGTGTAAGGCACAGCTCTTTCTTCTTTTCAGCTAGAGAGAAAGGCCAGGAGGACTAACAATGAAGTGACAAAGAAAATTATGTCAGAAATGTTAGTAAAGAAATACTCAGAAACCTGGCTCAGAGCCCAATTAGGATGAAACAAAGATATATACATATAACCTACTTAAGCTAAAGAATCCTTAATTAAGCTACTGGAAAGCCAAGGGCTTTAAAGTTCAAAGGAGATGTAGCCCTCTGTCAAATTCCTTTCAGAGACGAGGACAGGAGAAAGATTTTGCAAGAGTGACAGACATAACTACAATTCTCAATGAAACTTCAACATAATTGAGGCAAAAAAGGGATGAGTAATAAGGTCTTATAAAATCTTTTTATTTGTATATTGGTCTTATCTTTTGATGATGGAGGTTGTATTAAATAGCTAAATAATACACAGATGTAATTCATTAATAATTATGATTTGGTTTGAGAAGTTCTAAGTAATTATATTTCTGAATGAAATGGTCTACAATTGATTTGAATTCTTTCATGAAGTCAGCATTCATTGGAATACCCAATTTCCATGACTGCCTTGGCAGGGCTAATGTTATTCCTGGTTCCAAATCACTTATTAAAATTCTGTCAACAGGGTTTGGACACATTCTTGAGTGTTCACTTTTCTTTTTTTTTTTTTTACCATCAATAAATAGTAATAACATCATCAATAATGAAATAGCCACTTCTTGCCTCTACTTGGCCTCCCAGGTCTCTAACTCCTGCCCTCTTCCCATGCTTGGGTCCAATTTGTTCTCATCCACACAAGCACAGGCTTATCTCAAACTCTCATCCCTAGCTTCCATACTGTATCCAAAGCCTTCTACTGTGTTTCCTGCTTTCTGTCCCCTCTTAGAATCACCTTACTAAATGCAAATGTCCTTCTGTCACCCCAGCTTATATTCCATCAATGGCTCTCCAGCACCTGAAGAATTAAGCTGGAAGCCTATTTCATGTGTGCCTGGGCCCTTCACCCACTGCCTCTTCTGTTTCCCCATCTCCCCTCCTGCTACTCTCTGGAAGTTTTCTACGCCCCAGTGCATCCATCCCACCATGCTTGCTCATGCATCCCTGCCTATCCAGGGGCTTCTCCCTGCCTGAGATAACCCTATAACCTTGCTTCAAAGCAAGTGAACAGATGGCACTATCTCAAATTAATATTTTCTAGAGAAAGACTGAAAGCCTTGTGTGGTAACAGCTCACCCAGATAACCAAATAGCAGTTAAGCTGAGCAGTCTCCTAGAAGACATCAGCAATCATCTGCTGTTATATGAGCATAGTCCTTGGGGGTCTCCCTCCACTCCCCAAGCATCTTTCATATAGCACTCTTTACAACTTCAATCAGTGCACTCCCTGGGAGGAGTTCAAATAAATTTGATTCCCCTACCTTTACATTACCAAGTGATGTTTTAGCAAGCTATATAGACAGTGGCAACCTTGAAAGCTGTCCATCTGATTGATCCTTTTACCTTCAATGACAAACACTCAGCCATCCTTCAAGATTCAGTTAACACATCACCCTCTGCAAAGATTTCCTTACTTCACCCCCAACTTTCTACTAGAATTCATTAATTTAATAGACACGTTAAAAGTTCATCCTATACACCAATGTTTTAAGATTTCTATCCCAAGTGCTTTTCAAATATCATCTCACTTGTTCCTTACAGCAACAACTCTCCAAGCTATGTACTCTATCTGTGCCTCATTTGCCAGATAGTGAGCAAACGGGCGAGGTGAGATTCAAAGCTCAACACAAAGACTCCAGACTGGCTCTTAGCCTGTCTGCTTAGCTGGGTGTTGAATTACTGTCCCACTCTCCTGTCAGAACCTATTAGGATGATCTCTATTATGATGGTCATCTGGCCACACTGTAATTATTTGCTTACATGCTGGTTTTCCTGTAGGCTCTGGGGTCCCTAAAATATTCTTACCCATGTGTATATATTTATGAACTTGCTTGGCCTCTGCATAACATCTGTTGTATCATTAATCAATCAGTTAGTTATCATAAATGAAGCCTGCATTTTGATTTTTACATTAAGAATCAAGAAAGGACTCCCTATATAGACTCAAAACTTGTATTTTACACAGGGTACTTGAGAAGAACAGAGTATTAGGTCAGTTATTTCTTCAAAATCAAAGCAAATGTCTAAGCTATATTTACTAATGTTAAATTCAATTGCCAAGTTATGTGTGTGTAATAACATAATATTTTCCAGGAAAGCTTTTAAAATGTGGCATATAAAAGAATACTAGAAACTATTTTCAGGGACTGGTGCTATGGAGTAGTGGGTTAAGCCACCGCCTACAGCATCCCATATGGGCACTGGTTTGAAAGCAATGAAAGATGGTCCAAGTGCTTAGGCCCCTCACCCATGTGGGAGACTGGATTGAGGCTCCTGGCTTTGGCCTAGCCCCGCCCTGACTACTGCAGCCATTTGGGGAGTGAACAAGCGGATGGATGATCTCTCTCAACACCTCTACCTCTACCTCTTATCTCTCCTCTGTAACTCTGACTTTGAAATAAATTACTTAAAAAAAACTATTTTCAGTATCATCAATTTGATTTTTTAAAAAAAGATGATTTTTCTGATAATCCTTTCTAAAAGAATTATTCCAATACAAGGATAATTAAGGCCAACCAGGGAGATAAAAACCTTCAAATGCAAGATGTGAAGAAATGTCAGAGGGTGTGAAACAATTGTTTTAATTTTTTCTCATTTGTAAACTCATTTTATGCCTTCAAGTGCAATATAAATTATTTACTAAAATTAGCTGCAATCACTTACAGGGACGAGTACAAGCAGATTCACACATAAACCTGTATGGTTGCTTTATTTGCATGTAAACTGTGCTAATGTCTAATTAGAAAGGTAACTATAGAAGTAAACAATGCTTAATGTTGCAAAAAAAAAAAAAAAAAGACCCACTCCTTCCCTTTTTCTGAGTTAAGCAGGAGGCAAGGAATGCTAGTGGAACATAAGGAAAAATAAACATTATTTGAAAATATTTTTAAAATCATATTTTAACATAGAGTTTTGCATAGCTGTCATCCAGTTCCTAAATCTCTGTTAACAGCTCTGATTAGGTCTATGGAAGATGCTAGAAATTTTATTTGCTGGTTGAGACAGACACTCATTGTGAGAGTTCTGACCCCGCAGACACACACGCTCCATCTTCAGAAGCCAAGGCCTGTGCTTTCCCCCCTAAGCTGCTGGTCCCCTGGCTCAATTCAAACTTTAGTCATCATGTAGCTTTCCTCTGATTCTCAGAAATGCGGACTTGCTAGCTGGAGAATAAGGCACCATGAAAAAGATGGTGAAGGAACCAGCTGAGTACTCAGCCTATTATTTATTGCTTTGTCTTTCCTGTTTTCAATTGACCATTCCTTCTTTTCTCAACCCAGTACAGCTAGAAGTACAGGTAAGTGCCTTACCTGAGTCTGAGTACCCCTATGCAGCCCTCATATTTCATCATTAGTGTCGCATCTAAAAATGACACAAAGAGCCAAGTCCCACCACATGGTGGTCAAATCTTGGAAGTCTCTCATCATCATCATATCAACTAAATTGTCTGTTTTTCACAGCAACAATCTGCTTGAAGGAAGACAGTGGAGGCAATGGTGGAGAGATTGTTAGAGTATCCAATGCACTTTTCCAGATGACAAACTGAGATGTCTAAAAAATTCTTGGCAAAGCCTAATTTCCAAATTCAGATGCAAATATAGAAATTAAATCCTACCCAACATTTCATATGCCTTGCACACACAAATCTTCATGAAGATGCTACGTCAAATAAGTCAATGAAAAATGACCATTATTATTTATACTTGCCCCAAACCACTGCTTTCCAGAGCTGTTGTGTCTTTGTGTGTATATATGAGTAGACAGATCCATAAACATACTTAGAATGTATACACATGCATAGTTTATGTTGGTGACATGGGGGAAATCTTTTTGGTTGTTAAGCTTTTCCTGGTGAATGTCATTCTCAGAATAACCTCAAGTTCAGCAAGCCAAATACATACAAGGGTAGAAAGCACTACATGGAGCCAGTGTTAAAAGCTAAGTCAATTTATAAGCATTGCCATGCCTGCGTCTTTAACTGTGCCTGTAGCTGTAGGCTACACTGCATTTCAATCAGTTCGAGTTCAGCTGTCTGTTTTATTACACCCAGGCCAGTAACACTTTGGGGATTTTTAGTCCCTTCAATGACAAATGTATATTCAAGCACTGCTGTGAGCAGCAGCCCACAACGCAGGTCACCAAAGGACAGCAAATGGAGTAGGTATGTCAGAGAAATGTTCAGAAAAATACCTCCAGAGGTGTCTGCAATTGCCTCCACTTTCAATATTTCCAATCTGAGAAGCATGTAAGGTTTTTTTTTTCCCAAGCCTTATAAAAGAAACAATCTATGTCTCCTAAGAAAAAATATCTAGAGTGCCTAAAAACATATCCAGCTCGACTCAACAAATTTAAGTCATCCAGATGACACAGACAAGATCTTTATACTCCTGTTTGGGTGGTTAGTTGGAGGTAATGTGTTCCAGTACAAAGCAAGAAAGTCTATTCACAGGGGCAACTCTGAGCTCCTTATTTCACAAGGCTGAAATAAATGTCTTCAAACCATAAAATGCATGAGCCGTGCTTCAGGAGACTCTGAGAAATGCATCTCGACTGTGCTTGCACTCTCCTTTAGCCAGCACACTGGAGAGAAACAGCACAGCCTCTTCCAACGAGAAAGGTGTCGGGGTGCTGATTCAGAAGAGACGCTGAAGTGGCCCTAATGTATTTTTACTCTGATGCCCAAGCTTGCTATTAAGGCCCAAGCTACACCAATATACCGAAATTATCTCTGTGAAGTTTTTATTGCATAAAGGAGGTAGGAAGTTTTCATCATCTCATCAATCAACTGAAAACTCTTTCTGCTGACCCTAGATCCGGCTCCATCTGTTATAAAATTCCAATTAATTTGTGCAAGATGCAAATTTTATTTAACTGAAAGAAGGTCTGTGAAATTTTAATTGTTGGCCTTCACTTGTGGCCCTCCCACTGTAGAATTCCATCTTCAAATATGCCTTGTTACAGAACTGAAAGCAACAATAACTTTTGATTTGCTTTTCTCAGTTCTCCTGCCTATAACATCAGGAGCTAATCACTTGACAACCAATGTCAGAGCATCAAGAACACGAATGCTTTTAATGTCTGAAGTCTTTCTTTTTTTTACTAGTTTGTGATGTGCATACTTTTTCTTACTCTATCCTATCTCTTGGGCATAAGAAATCAAGCAGAGTATTTTCCATACTAGGGCCACTTGGCAACAGCCATGTAACCAGCTTTATCTTAGTCAAATTTGAGTAAGGATCAGACTCCCCAGAGAACAATTAAAGACAGTTTGATTTTCTAATATGAAATTCACAATAGACAGTAAGACCATATCCAAATCAATACTCATTTAATATCACATTTGTTCCCTGCAATAAACATTAAAAAGAGGCATTGAGTGCTAATATGTCATATTCCAAAACGAGTATATAAATCTGGAGGTGTTATAAATATGTATACTGTGTGTGCTATTCAGTATTTCCCTTTCATGTTCTTTTTGCCAGAAACCTGGCAACACTTCAAACAATTAGGGAAAGGAAAAAAATTATCTTTAGGGAATATCCTTCAATACTGTTTTTGTTTGAAGGTGTGTGCAATTCTGGGACACGGTTTTCCTTTCTTCAAACCTTGGCAGTGACACAGAGCTCAAAGCCCCTGCTACGGGAGAACTGTGTCTCTGTCTTCATGTATCACCATACTATTAAAAATATCTCTGTCATAAATTCAGTTAATTTCTAAAAAAAAAAAAAAAATGGGAGGTACTGCTTTCAAAACGAGCTTAGATCTCGAAAAATGCTTTAAAATTCCATTCTGGGGTCATATAGCCCCCTCCCGCCAATTTCTTTTTCATGGGTAACTATGCAGAGGATAAACTGCACGAGGCTTTGACCTCTCCTCTCTGTGTAGATTGCCCCTTTCTTCCATGGTAAGTCTCCAAAACACTACCTAATTCCTTCGAAAATCCTCTCTCCCTCAACCATCTTTGCCATGGAGAAAAAAAAATCAAATAAAAAAAATAAAAAAAATCATATATTAACAATTAATATGCCACAAAGATCAAGGACATTTGTTTGTCCATGCAGTATTGTTTGTTTTTTTTTTTTTCAACAAATATTGCAATGCCCGCTCTGCCAGGCACAGTGCTGCTCAGGGAACATACAGCTGTGGGCAGGATGTACATGAATTTCTCTTCTTCTGAAGCTATTGTAACAAGCCCTTTGTCACCCCATTTTTGGTGGTTTTTTTAATCTATTATTTTCCCTTTATCAAACTTGCCTGGGGTTTTCTTCTATATTGTTGGTCTTTCAAAAAGAATTTTACCTCCATCAATGACATACACTGAACTCTGTCTTCTATTTTACTAATTTTTGAACTCTATTATTTTCTTCCTTTTGGTGTCTTATGTGTACTCATACATCCCCTGCAGTTCCCTTTTCCAAATTGAGTTGGCTTCTGGGTTCTTTAACGTTTAAACTTTCTAATAAATATATTTGGAGGCTGTACATTTATTTCTGAGAAATGACTGACTCATATTTCACAGGTTTTGATATATAACGTCTTCTGTTTTGAGTTACTTGAAAGAGCATGTTTTATTATTTCATAATTGTGGTTTGGATTTTTTAAAGTATTTATTTTATTTGAAAGAGTTACAGAGAGAAGCAGAGACAGAAACAGAGAGATCTTCAATCTGCTGGTTCACTCCCCAAATGGCCTCAACAATCAACTGTGCCAGATGGAAGCCAAGAGCTTCTGCCAGGTCTCCCACATGGGTGCAGGAACCCAAAGACTTGGGCCATCCTCTGCAGCTTTCTCAGGCACATTAGCAGGGAGCTGGATTTTAAGTGAAGCAACCAGGACTCGAACTGGCATATGGGATGCCAGTGCTGCAGGCTGTGGCTATAACTCATTGTGCCACAGTTTTTATTTCTAACTTTACTGGTCATAGAATATAGACCACGTGATTCTGATTCTTTAGTATCTGATGGTTCAATTTTGTGACATAGGAGTGACATTTTGCACCTGCTCCATGTGTATTTGGAAATGCATTCTGTAACTAGTCTAGAAGATTCTGAATATCTATTAAATGAAACTTGTACACAGTTTGTTTCAACTTCTACATTTTTGTTTTTTTGCTTATATATTAAAACATTGCAAACACATGGTAAAATATTCCAGTGTGGGGACCAGTGTCGTGGCATCCTAGGTAAATCCAACGCCAGCATCCCATGTGGGCAATGGTACATATCCTGGCTACCCTACTTCTGAACCAGCTCCCTGCTAATGGCTTTGGAAAAGCAGTTTTATCCAAGTGCTTAGGCCCCTGCCAACCATGAGGGAGATCTGGATGAAGCTCCTGGCTCCCAGCTTCAGCCTGGCCCAGCGCTGACCATTGTGGCCACCTGGGGAGTGAAACAGCAGATGGAAGATCTCTGTCCTTTGCTCTGTAACTCTTTCAAATAAAAAATAAATCTTTACCCAAAAGCTTCCAGTATGATTGTGGATTTGCAAATTTCTCCTTGATTTTCTAACGATTTCAATTCATAAAATTTGAGGCTAGCTGTGTACTACTGTAGAATTGTTACATTTTGCACAGGAATTATCCCCTTACCATTATGTAACAATCATTATTATTATTAATGTTTTTGCCTTAATGTCTATTTTGTCCTGTGATTAATGTAGCTCCTCTGCATTTCTTCTGGGTCATGTTTTCCTTCTGTATGTGTTCCTACCTTCTTTACTCCCAGTCTTTGTGACTGTATTTGAGAAGTGCTACTTATAAATAGCACATAGGTGACATTTTAAAAGAATCTCTTGTTCTAACTGGTGAGTTTATCTATTCACATTTGCAATGACACCGTTTTATGTAATGATGCAGATGTAGCACAATAAAGAGGGAAATTTGGAGAAAGAGAAAGAAGAAAGTAAATGCAAAATAAGCTGGGGTGATTGCTGCAGATTGTATACTCAGATGACCAAGAAGGATGGCTGCCACGGTAGAAAAGAGCCTCCTATGGCTCCGACTCTGAGCTGTAATATAATTCAAGTCTAAAAGGAACAAGGGATCCTTAGGGGAAGTGGCTACGTGCAGGTCTGAGTTAGGAAGGTACAAGGTGAGCCTGGAATATCTTGTTCTGCCAGAACATTTTCAAGATTAATGTGGTCTGCTTAAAGGACATAGGAGTCAACTTGAAGGAGTCTCTAATGGCCAGAATTGTGTCAATCTGAGCATCAAAAAGAACAATGAATGAACCACTTAGCATCTATGAAAATCCATGTGATTGTAATGACACAAAAAAGTCTCAAAAAACAGAAATTTTAAAAGTACATTTGCAATCAACTGTGGCCACTCTTAACTCATTACTTTGAAAATGTGCTACATAAAGGTAAAGAACCAAGCAATTACCTTATAAATAAGAAACTTACTAGATAAGCAAATAGTTTCAGTTGAAATGTTACTCTTTAGAAGAATGCCATAAAGCCCTGGCCTGCAGTGCCAGCATCCCAAATGGGCACCAGTTCGAGTCCCGGCTGCTCCACTTCTGATCCAGCTCTCTGCTATGGCCTGGGAAAGCAAGTCCTTGGTCCCTTTATCCCTATGGGAGACTTGGAAGAAGTTCCTGGCTCCTGGCTCCTGACTCCGGATCAGCTCAGCTCTGGCCGTTGTAGCCATTTGGGGAGTGAACCAGCAGATAGAAGACCTCTATCTCTGGCTCTGCCTTTCTCTGTAACTATTTCAAATAAATAAAATAAATCTTAAAAAAGAAAGAATGCCATATAACATATTTAGAAGGAATGATGTAATAAAGAAAGCATCACTCTTTCAGCCAGCGCCATGGCTCACTAGGCTAATCCTCCGCCTGCGGTGCCGGCACCCCAGGTTCTAGTCCCGGTTGCTCCTCTTCCAGTCCAGCTCTCTGCTGTGGCCCAGGAAGGCAGTGGAGGATGGCCCAAGTGCTTGGGCCCTGCACCCACATAGGAGACCAGGAGGAAGCACCTGGCTCCTGGCTTCGGATCGGCGCAGCGCTGGCTGTAGCGGCTATTTGGGGAGTGAACCAATGGAAGAAAGATCTTTCTCTCTGTCTCTCTCACACTGTCTAACTCTGCCTATTAAAAAAAAAGAAGAAGAAATCATCACTTTTTAATCTACAATGAAATTTTTGACTCAGGAAAAAAAATTATCAGTTATTATTAACATTAAGTAAATAGTTGGTGGAGAACTGAACAGATTTTATGTTTTTTTTTTGTTTGTTTGTTTGTTTGTTTGGTTTTTTTTTTGACAGGCAGAGTGGACAGTGAGAGAGAGAGACAGAGAGAAAGGTCTTCCTTCGCCGTTGGTTCACCCTCCAATGGCCGCCGCGGCTGGCGCACCGTGCTGATCCGATGGCAGGAGCCAGGTACTTACCCTGGTCTCCCATGGGGTGCAGGGCCCAAGCACTTGGGCCATCCTCCACTGCACTCCCAGGCCACAGCAGAGAGCTGGCCTGGAAGAGGGGCAACCGGGACAGAATCCGGCGCCCTGACCAGGACTAGAACCCAGTGTGCTGGCGCCGCAAGGCGGAGGATTAGCCTAGTGAGCCACGGCGCCGGCCGAACTGAACAGATTTTTAAACCGAAGTTGCACTACACAGTCGTAGGAAAAACAGACCTGGGCAGTGAAAAGGTCATCAGCCATCACCAGAAACCAGCACCAAGACAGACCAAACCCACGGTCATGCCTTTGCTTCCTGGTTTAATAAATACAAAATGCTTAATGTCACGAATGATATAAGCCAGACCAAAAAATGCTTATCTGGAGTTAATTCTCTACCTCGCTTCCAGTTCACAGCAAACATAGAATTAAAAGAACAAGTTCATCAGTACCCATAAGTTTGCAATAAACAAATCCATGAGATGAGATTAGGCTAGGATCTTCAAGAAATCAATGCCAAGGAAAAAGATATCATTCCAGGTTAAGGAGAGTAAAGGGAAAATGACCAGATATCATGAAATGCTGCTAAATTTGGTTATACTTAGGAAACCAAATACCCTCTAAACCATACCTTTATAGGCAAAATTTCAAAATATAATGGATATTACATGATATGAAAAATTATTGTCTTGTGTAATTATGTTATTTTGAATACATAGTCAAATGTTTCCATTTGTTTCAAGAAGCAGTATAGGTAGAAGAAAATAAAGTTACAGATAAATGACTAAATAAAATGTGGCATATCCTATCATTTTTCTGTTGTAATTTGTTCTGTCCCAGTAGTCCTCAATTCTTTAGGAGGAAAAAAAATCATTGTTTTATGCAAAGAAACACACACACTTTCTTATTTCTTTTCTCTTACTGTTTTCTTTTAAATTTTTATGTGCAAAATATGTTAAACAAGCATAATAAAGTCTAAATTTGATTAATATCTTTGTACTCTCCACAAACAATGCAAGGCTCCTAAAAAAGACTTAATCCCAATAATACTCCTTTGATATTACATATTATTATGGCTCTGCATTTTAATAGCAACCAAATCAGTTGTCACATCACCACCACTATCACCATATTTAGATATAGCACGTTTACATTTTGCTGACTTATAATTGCCATAGCTTCCTTTTGAGTTTATAATTCTTCTTCCTATGCTTCATTCTCTAATATTAACTTCAATGTTGTTACATGAGTGATACATTTTCCCAGTCTTTTTTATTTATTTATTTATTTTTTTTGGAAGGGGAGGGTGGGGGGAGTCTGGAAATACCTCTCTCCTGCTTAAATCAGTATAGCTGGGTATAGAAATCTAGTTGAAAGTGATTCCTCAAAACTGTTTAGAAGCTTATTTCTTTGTTTCCTGTTTGCTTTTGTTGTGATTAGAAAGTGTACAAATAATTGTAACTAATTTGTAAGGCTGTTTTCTTGGCGGTCTACATTTTTACTTAAGTTTTTGTACCTTTGTGATTTTCTTTATCCTGCTAAAAGCTCATTACGCTCCTTGAATCTGAAAAGTCATGTCTTTCATCAGTTCTGAAAAAATCTTTAACCTTGAACTTTGAATACTGACTTTTCTCTATTCCCATTACTCTCTCCTTCTGCATCTCCTACTTCCTATGTTGAAACTTAACATTCTCTTCTCCATGTTTCTTAACTTCTCTTTCATATTTTCTCTTTGTGTTGAACACTGAAAAATTCCTTTAAATGTATCTTCTGATTTGATAACTCTATGTTCAGCTACTTAACCAGTCTTCTGGTTTTCTTTCATTTCACAAACTCTACATATGAAAAGTATTAGCTTTCTTTCCTAATATTTCTAGCAAGTTTATAAACATTAAACATACAGTACATTTCATTTCATGATGCAATTATTTTATCTCAAACTCTTGAAATTCAGCATTTTTATTTTTATTTTTTTTATTCAACTTTATCTTGAGTCTTAAAATAATTTACTGTGAGTTCATTATTATAAAAGTGGGGTCTTTGTCAATGAAATATATTATGATCTGAATTACAAAAGTATTCCTTATGATTTATTCTGTTAGGAGCTCCAGAGCTATCACTAGATCACAATTATTTTATGTTGACCTCTCAGCTTGGAGTTCCCAGACTATATATACATGCAGCCCCCTAGACTATGTGAAGCTGTATCTATGCACATCAGTGCACATCAATCCCCAGAGTTGAGGCTGAGATGTACAATTGTTTTTCTCATCCCCCAAGGCTAGTAGGTAGAACTTTTCTGATTACCTTCCATGAGCACATGGTCCTTTCTTGTTTTAAATTTTTATTTGAAAGTGCTTTATGAGGGGGTGGGGAGAGAGAGGGGAAGAGGGAAGGAGGGAAGAAGGGAGGGAGAGAAAAAAAATCAATCTTACACCTGCTGGTTCACTCCCCAGATGGCCTCAATGGCCGTGGCTGAACAGGCTAAGGCCAGGAGCTTCATTCCTGTCTCCTACCTGAGTGACAGGTGCCCAAACACTCGGGCCATCTTCCTTTGTTTTCCCATGGAGCTGGATCAGAAGTGGAGCATCCAGGACTTGAACTGACACTCATATGGGGTGCTGGCATTGCAGGTGGTGGTGTTACCCACTCGACCACATGCTGGCTGCACAGATGGCCCTTTGAGAATCATGGCTTTATGAAGCCATTAGCTCTCAATCCCTCCTCTTCTCTCAGCTCAGTTCCAGTTTCTCTTACATCTACATGGTTTTTTTTTTTTAACAGTCAAGCCCTCCTGTTCATTTTCAGCTCACATAATTACAATGATTATTCATTTTCCTCTTTTTGTCTCTTTTGCTCTGTTTCCCTTCTAGTTCAGCTCTATTGTTCAAAGAATTTCATTGCATTTTTCTAGATGTTAGCTACAGGTACGTTTTTAGAGTATTTAGGCTGCTATACTGCCAAAATTGGAAGTACTAACTTATTTCTTTTAATCTTAGAAGGCATAAATAATTTTTTCTCATTGTCCTTTACCACTTTTACTTATATTCAAGCAGAAGAAGAAATGGATTTATGAAAACATTGAGTCTCTTCTCATGACTGTCTCCCAAGTTAGGTTATGTTCCTCTGAAGTTTCTGGCATACAAAGTTTCAAAATCTGCTACTATTGTTTCACCAAGCTACATTTGGGCAATAAATTTATTCCTGCGAAAGGGAATTAGGCAAGAGGAGAACTGTCTCCTTTCATTTAGAACATTCCTGATTTTCATATGTTAATCCTTATTATTGTCAGCTTCAATATCTTTGATATTGCTGTCTTTTCTAAGCCTTAGGAATTACACCTGATTTGCCTCTTATTTCTCAAACATCTTCTTCTGTACTTATGTGTTCTCCTGTTCTTACCTAGCCCTCTAAAGTGAAGCTCCCCATTCCCTTGTTAAGGCAATGATGCAGGAAGCTCTTTTCCCCTCCACATTCCAACCATGGACCTCAACGATCCTGTCTCTACTTACACCGGCCACTACTCTTCCTGATGCTTTTCTACTGAAATCGCTGCCTCAGACTTGATATTTTTGTCTTTTATAGCACATGTTGCCCTTTGTGTTCATCACAATATGTTCGAAGTCCAGCAATTTAGCTCTATGGAATAGTATCCGTGTCCTCTAGTTCCACTTTACAGCACCAGTAAATTCCTTTCTGGAGACAAATAATCCTTTAGTGCTAGAATCCCTGCTGTCCCTACTCCCCTCTGCTTCGTGTATAAACCAATGTGCATGATGGCTACTTTCTAGATTAGATTTCCAGACTTCTGAATTCAAGGCTTTCCATCAATAGCAACTTCCCCCATTCCCAATTTTCCCCTCTGTTCCCATTCAGGCTTATTGAACACCCTGACATAATGGTTAGTTTTAAAGCTGTTTATTGTTACTCTATTTAGAAAGATGTCTCTGCTCCCAGTCATCAGCCTCATTCCAGGGCCAGCTGGGAAGGAATATAAAATATATAATCACTTCTTCTCCACACTCCATCATAATTACATATGCAGGATTATTCCCCCTCATCTCCATTATATGTGCAAAATCATTTCTATTATCTTTTTACTTTATCAGATAAGCATTGTCTGGAATAAAAGCAATTTACATATCCTTAGCAGTACCAGGAAAGTGTCTGTGAGAGCCTCAGCAGGATGAGATCCAGGAGACAAATCAATTAATAAGTATTAATTACAATTCATATTTGACCATTGCCATGCTGGCAAAGGCAGGATTCCGGCCCTGGTGGGCCCCCCACTCCAATATGAGGACTGTGGGATGAAGGAGAGGACATGAACTTCTGTAGGATCTGTGTGTGTGGCTATGTGTTTAAGCAAATGAATGACAAAAAGATTTTCAAAGTTTACAAGTTTTATTTTGATTAAAGAATCTTGAAAGCTTCTATATACTTTATTGTATTTCCTTTTCTACAATGCTTAGTAAAGGTCAAGGAAGGCATTGGATGAATTTTTAAAATGATTATTATGGAAATGAAGCAAAACAAATCAGCTGTTATTTTTTCAAAAGTTCATTGGTACTGAATTCAGAGTTGCCCATACTTACCAGTCATTCAAGGCTAAAAGATTACTTTTTTCTAAAATTGACTATCTTGTTGGTGCACTTTGAAGTACTCTGAGTAGAAATCATACAACTACATTCTAAAGATGCACTCAAAAGGTTGCTGTGAATTCCCGTTGCAGGGCTCCTCATGGAGCACACACTGGCAACACTGAACATGTCCCGACACCCAGAATCCACTAGATGGCATTAGTGTTCACTTTTTTTTTCTTTTTTAAAAAAGTTAATTTTATAACTGTCATTAAATTGTCTTTTTTTAAAAGGAAAAGATAAAAAAAAAACTCTCCTGCAACATTTCTTACTATGATTAACAATGATACTCTGATATCTGGAAAGACTACAAATCAAATTACTTGCCTACCCTTGGTACCTGTGTTTGGAAGTTTGATCACCTCATTCCTCAAACGTCTGAATCTCTCTTCTGCTGTATGAATCTGAGGCTGCTCTGTCCAATAGTCACCAGTAGCCTCTCAAATTTAAATAAATTAGGGGTCAGCATTGTGGTGCAATACACTAAGCTGCTGCCTGCAATGCTAGCATCCGTTGTCAGAGCGCTGGTTTGTGTCCTGGCTGCTCCATCAACAAGCCAGTTCCATGATAATGTGCCTGGGAAAGCAGTGGGTGATGGTCTTAAGTGCTTGCACCCTTCCCACTCACTTGGGAGATGCAAGTAGAACTCTGGGTCATCCCTAGCCTTTGGGGTCACTTGGGAAGTAAACAAAAATATAAATAATCTTTTTTTAAAAATTAAATAAAATTCAAATACAGCTTTTGCATTGTTGAGTCACATTTCATATTTTCAATAGGTAGTAGCTACCATATTGTACGAAGCACCTGTTAAATATTTGTATCATTCCAGAAAGTTCTAAGGGATGGTACTAAGACCATAATAAGCCAAATACTTGAATATATTTCCCAGGACCTCATATATACTAACGGTATCCCCTTCTTGATATCTTTCTCATGGCATCATATTCTGATGTAGAAATAGTGGTGAGCAGAAAGTTTTATATAAAGTGTAATCTTCTGCATACCTTTGTTCACAGTGTGCTTTCAGAACACTGAAACATCCTTTAAAATATCAATTGGTGGTCATGTGTTTAGAGTCTACAATATTGGACATCTTCAGGACAGCTGTCAGCATCTATTTTTGTTTTGTTATTGAGGTCCAGAGAGGTCACAGCTTTCAGAAACACAAAAACAAAATAGTAGAGCTGGAAAAGACCCTGGACATCATGTCATTCAGCCTCCTCTTGTCACTTTTTAGGGTACAAGACCATCGGACAAGGCATGTGATGTAATGAGATTTTTCCACATGACCTTTGTTGAACTTCCTTTTAATTGCTCAGGGAATTTTTAATATAATGGGAAGATCTTCAAAATATAAAATTAGGAATAAACAAGAAACAAACTATATAACTTGAGTGAGATTCTATATAACTATATAACTATATAACTTGGTTGAGATTCTCTCTACTTAAATTTTGTCACATGGACAATGAATGATTGGGAAAGGTTATATGCAAGTTTACTTTCAGTGCTAAATTTATCTCTTGTTTCACATTTAGTGTCAGAAATCAAAGGATTTTCAAAGTCACAAGATAAAAGCAGTACATCTACCTTGAGTATTAATTTTGCTCAAAGATTTGAGGAGGAAAAGTTAAGGACATTGACTGGTAAGTGATTTAAAAATTATCTTTTTATCTTTAAAAAATGCAGATGTGTTACGGAGGAGATAAAACATGAAACTACAAAGAAATATTATGCCTGCAGTGGGCTATTTGAGATACACTCCAAACCCCTTCAAGAGTTCTCATTCATTCTTTCTGCCTTTAGGGACAGTTTTAAAACGTGTGAGAAGTGCTTCAATAAGCAACAGCATAACAGGGAAAAGCTTCCCAATGACAAGTTTGGAGATTCAACCACAGTTTGATAAGGTCTACAAGACTAGAAATGTCATTTTGTTAAACCCATGACAAGATTAAAGTTAGTTCACAATGAAATACAAAGTAAAGATGCAATGCTTCGTGATAATGGTAGTGGGTAATTGCACCAGAAATCTGGACTAAATAATTAACTAAATTTACAAAATCATACGCTGTAATTCCTGGAAGCTAAGTAAAAAGAAACTAGAGCGGTATAATTTGCATTTCATAATAAATGAAGACTACAGCTGCATAAGGAACATACACAAACATATACAAGCTCAGAAAAATCAGAGGGATCAAGTGCAGATGTATTTTATAAGGAACATTAGGATTATAAAATGAACTTTATGTTTAACAGCAATTTTGCAAATGATAGAAAAGTGCTTTTCATAAAGCCATTTCTTAGCTTGACCCTGGAAAAGATCAAAAGCTCGATGCTCTATGGAAAATTTGTCAGACCATTTTTACAGAAAGTCAAACACTAATGTGTTCCTGCATATAGCATTTGTGCAACGTAACTTAATACAAGGGTAGAACGTAGAGAACACACAGAAATTACTGACTTCAATGATCACTGTCTTTATAAAAAAAATACTAAGTGCTTCATTTTTTAAAAATTTGTGCATTAAAATACCACCAATGCCAACAGAAAGCCATATAATACCAAAAGGAGAGAATTTAGACATACATTTAAATATCCGTTGTTGAAACAGAGATGATACCAGACCAACATCTATAGAGATGTCTGCTATCCCTGTTAAAAAAAAAAAAAAAAAAAAAAAACTACCAATAAATATCATTTTCCAAGGTACTCTTCTAAAGAGATGAGAATATATTGGCAATTCTTGTGTCAGATTTTCAAGTACTAATGGTAATTACATACTGAACAGTAGATGATTTCTGTCCTTGATGATTTTTTTATTGTTTTTAAAACCACATAATGTGAAATTTACCACCACAGTCATTTTAATTGTGCAGTTTAACAGTGTGAAGTACAAGGGATTTTCAAAAACTTCATGGCACAAAGCATTTTTTAATAGAAAACTTTTATTTAATAAATATAAATTTCAAAAGTAAAACTTGGATTATAGCAGTTCTTCCCCCCATAACCACCCTTCCACCCACAAACCATCCCATCTCCTACTCCCTCTCCCATTTCATTCTTCATTAATATACATTTTTAATTATCTTTATATACAGATCAACTCTATACTGAGTAAATATTTCAACAGTTTGCATCCACACAGACACACAAAGTATAAAGTACTGTTTGAAGATTGGTTTTACCAACAACACATTAAGGACAGAGGTCCTACATGGGGAGCAAGTGCACAGTGACTCCTATTGTTGAGTTAACAACTGACACTATTTATGACATCAGTGATCACCCAAGGCTCTTGTAATATGAGCTGCCAAGGCTATGGAAGCCTCCCGAGTTCACAAATTCCAACCTTATTTAGACAAGGCCATAATTAAAGTGGAAGTTCTCTCCTCCCTTCAGAGAAAGGTACCTTCTTCTTGGCACACAGCATTTTGAAACCATCTATAGGTTCTTTCATAATATATGTATCCTACAGACTTCTTGAAGATCCTTTATATATTTCTATTGTTGCACAGCTCTCTATAATGCTTTTAGCTAGAAAAACTGAAACTAGACCCATTAAACATTAATCCCCGACCGCTCCCTAAGCAGCCCTTGGCAAACCAGAGCCTTTCCACTTCATGTTTCCATGTGTTTGACTAATGTAGATGCTTCGTATAAGTAGAATCACACAGGATCTGTGTTCTCACATATTTGATTGGCGTAATGTCCTCCAGCTTTATTCATGTAGCATATAACAGAAATTTCTTCTTTTTCAAGAATAATATTTCACTACATGAATATACCATATTTCCTTATCAGTTGATGGACATCTGGGCTGCTTCCACTTCTTAGTTATCATGAATAATTCTTGGATAATCATAGTTGATCAAATATCTCTTTGATATAATAAGGTTATTTCAATTTTTTTGATATATACTCAGAAGTAGGATTGTTGGGTCACATGGTAACTCCACTGTTAACTTTTTGAGGAAAGCCCATATTGTTTTTCAAAATGATTGTACTATTCCACAAACATTTGCACCAATAAAGTGTATAAGAATTTCAATTTCTCTGCATCTATGTATTTGCTTTCTATTCTTTTGAATGTGGCCATCCTAATAAACAAAGATCACTCCACGTAGCTCTATCAAGCGTGACAGCCAGACTTTGGATAGGAATATCATATAGCAAATGATTACAGATGAAAGTTGTTTAGATGACCTGAATTATGAATTAACAACAGGACTGTAAGGGTTGCAAAAGTCTTAAAGGGGTGTAATAATGGTGAGTAGTCAAATAACAATGCCAGTCACCTTTGCTGAGGCTGTGAGAGGATGGCTCAAGCTTCCCAGCTGTGTTCCTACTGCCATGAAGTCAAACATAGGAAAATCCTAAACCATGGTCAGTTCGTTTCCCACCTTTGGGAATCAGTAATAATGATGACAACTGCACCACACATTGTTGGTGTGAAGATTAAAGAAAAGTTAGTACATAAGGAGTCTGGTAGATAATATACTATCAACAAATGTGAGCTCCTTTTACCTTAATCCTAAATCTATTCCTCATGTAAGTTAACATATTAAGAGATCAGGACTTGAATTTTTAATAAAGTTGTGATGTACAACTTAATACATTATCCCTTTTAGTATTTTTTGTTTGTTTGTTCTACTTAATACTTTTGGTTGAATACTGTAATCAATACACAGTTATTCTTAAGTGTTGAAACTTAACTGAAAAGTGATCACTATTAAATATAAGAGTGGGAATAAGAGAGGGAAGAGATGTGCAATTCGGGATATGCTCAAGCTGACTTGCCCCAAACGGTAGAGTTAGAAACATACCAGGGGATTCCAATTCAATCCCATCAAGGTGGCATGTACCAATGCCATCTCACTAGTCCAAGTGATCAATTTCTGTTCACAATTGATCATAATGATAGGACTAAGAACCAAAGGGATCACATAAACAAGAATAGTGTCTGCAAATACTAGCTGATAGAATAAAAAAGGGAGAGAATGATCCAACATGGGAAGTGGGATACACAGCAGACCCATAGAATGGCAGATGTCCTAAACAGCACTCTGGACTCAGAATCAGCCCTTAAGGCATGCAGATCCGGCTGAAAAGCCCATGAGAGTATTTCAGGCATGGAAAGCCAAGACACTCTGGCAAAAAAAAAAAAAAAAAAAAAAAACACTGACCTAAATGAAAGATCTCTGTGAGTGAGATCCCAGTGGAAAGAACAGGTCATCAAAGAAGGAGGTACCTTTCTCTGAAGGGAGGAGAGAACTTCCACTTTGACTACGACCTTGTCTAAATATGATCACAGTCGGTGAACTCAAAAGGCTTCCAAAGCCTTGGCAACTCATGACAAGAGCCTAGGGTGATTACTGATGCCATAAACAAGAGTGTCAATTTGTTAAGTCAACAACAGGAGTCACTGTGCACTTACTCCTCATGTAGGATCTCTGTCCTTAACGTGCTGTACATTGTGATTTAATGCTATAACTAGTACTCAAACAGTATTTTTCACTTTGTGTTTCTATGTGGGTGCAAACTGTTGAAATCTTTATTTAATATATGCTAAACTGATCTTCTGTATATAAAGAGAATTGAAAATGAATCTTGATGTGAATGGAAGGGGAGAGGGAGCAGGAAAGGGGAGGGTTACGGGTGGGAGGGAAGTTATGGGCGGGGAGGGGAGCCATTGTAATCCGTAAGCTGTACTTTGGAAATTTATATTCATTAAATAAAAGTTAAAAAAAAAAACACACAAACAAAAAAAATAAAGTTGTGATGTAAAGTTTCAAGAGACATTCAGCAGATACCATGATTTTTAGGATTTTTTTTTAAATCAGTCTTCCCCATACATTCCACCTGCAACTACCCTGAGGAGGGACCTACTACTCAAAGTAGATTTCAGTAATGCTTCCTGCAGACTTTAGCATTGATTTAAGACATGAAATGAAAAGAACTGTTTAGAGTGAACTGCTCTGGAGTTTAAACAACTCAGTCTGAGAATCTGTGCTCATAATCCCAGAAGGACATAGCGAAGCCTTCACACTCATCTTCGGTAGTGCACCGCTTGGTTCTAGTTAACAAACACAATCTACTTTCTGCAGAGAAGCCAGAGGAAGCTTCCTAAAACATAAGCTGAATCATGTCACATGTCAACTCAAAACCTTCCAGTAGCTTCCTTCCAGAATACTGTTAAAAGCGCACAGGACACGGATCTTTGCTGCAAACCCAGTACAGTGAATAGTGCCTGACAGCTATTATGATCTTGAGGACTATGTATTGAAAAAAATGCATAAATGAGCAAAGGAGTAACTGAAGTAGTCAAATGGAAAGACTTCCATATTATTTCCCTGGGTTCTGCTTAAATCCTGTCTTACATATTTTTCTAGGCCTTTCTTGTCTCTAACAGAGATCTCAGATAGAGTCAGGAAACTAACCGATCTCTGCTGTGGGAAGTTGTGATCTCTCTGGGGGTTGGTACAAATGTCTCTCCCAAAACACTGGTGGACCTGACCACTGTAAACTCTTGTGAACTCCTTCTCCTGGAGGAAAGATATCACTCAGCGCCCAAGTCAATGCAAAGACTCAGAGCACCTGTTTTGAGGGAGGAGCAAAGCCAGGACATGACTGGTTCTTTCAACTCCATCCAAGGAGCTCCTCTCGTGGATGGACATCCTCAAGGTTAAGCGTAATAGTCCATTATCATTCATGCTTTGTCCTTCCATATGAAGATTACCTTAAAACTTAGATTGGTGTTTACACTGAACTATCTAAACTATATTGAGTTGTAATTGAGAGTTTGTCTCTCTTTGGATAAGATATCATTGCAAGAAAATAGCCTACTGAGAAGTAAGTTTCCTAGGCCAGGTAACCCAGCAATTGGATTTTATTAGGACCATTTCTATTCTTGACACTCAGGGCTCCTAAAATTATTATATCAATTAAAGAATGCCTCAAACATATAATGTTTAACCAATTCCTACTTAGGAACTTTATATACCCACTGACTCGGGGGAGGGGGGCGGGGAAGGGAGATCGAACTAACCTACCAAATACTCAAGTCAGGAATTAAAATAGGGTCTCACTGTTATGCACTCAGGTGACCGGAAACTGGTTTGATATTAAATCTAATCAGTACAACAAGAAGTCCTGAACTCTACCAAGAATGGACTTAAGTTATCCAGTGTTTTTCAAAAAGAAATGTATTATCTTAAAAAAACATAGAGAGAGGGGAAATGTTACTAGATTTAAAGATCAATGAATAACATTTAGAAAATTGTACTCGATGCCTTAGAACATTGCTTTCAAAAGTGAAACCAGGGGCTGGTGCTGTGGCACAGCAGGTTATGCTGCATCTGCAGCACTGGCATGCCATATGGACTCAGGTTCAAGTCCCAGCTGTTCCACTTCCAGTACAGCTCCCTGCTAATGCTCCTGGCAAAGCAGCTGCAGATGGCCCAAGACCCTGGGCCCCTGCACCCATGTGGGAGAGTTGGATGAAGCTCTTGGCTCCTGGCTTTGGCCTGACCTAGCCCCAGTCATTGCGGCCATTTGGGGAGGGAACCAGCAGATGGAGGTTCTATCTCTCCTTCTTTGTAACTCTGCCTTTCAAATAAATAAATAAATCTTTAAAAAAAAAGTTGAATTCAAGTTTTCACTCAGTCGGTCTGGATCAGGATTTAAATTCCACCCCTGTAATAGGTAGCACCATTGCTGGTACACATTTGAGAAATGAGAAACATTTCAGAAAAAGCTGATCCAAATAGCCAAGTTCCACAAGTTAAGAAAGAAGTCATCCACAAAATTTATGCCAAAAGCGATTTTATCGGACCCTTGGGTCCTTGTTAGGTTCACAGACATGTCTGGGATTACTTGGTGGGAAGGGATTCCCTATTTAATTAATAGTAATTCCAGCTCCCTCCATCTCAAGTGTGGCCCCTGATGTTTGGCCTGGGGCTGGTGCCTTGAGTTTTACTGCTTGACTTCCAAAGCTTCAGGGTGAATTTTTTTCTTAAGCCTTTTGCACAACTACAGGAAAAACAAACAGAGGAGCATCCAGCAACCCAGTGTACCATTCAGGGCTCACAATCACTGACAGAAATAGGGAGAGGCTGAGACCCACGGGAAGAACAAAAGCTCAGTCAGAATTCGTGGACAGGATTTGTCCACATAACCTTGAACTCCAGGAAGAGCCATGAAGTGTGATGAGCACTGCTAGAAGGCCTTGAGCAGCTCTGCCTCCTAGGAGCCTGCAGCTTGGTGCTGGGTTGCCTCAACCCACCCAGCGCCAAGAACCATGCTGGGCCATTGTGATCATTCACAGCTCTCCCCAGGGCATCTGCAGCCTCAGAGGCTATGCATTTAACATCAGGCAACAAAAGAAAGGAGCCAATTATGCCAAAGAGCCCAGGCAGGGTGAAAATACCAAATAAAAAGTTCTTTGACTTGCAGAAAATTCAGTACTTGAATAAGATTCATTTAATGTTGAGCTTTCCCTACAGAGTTCTCTTGGCATGGCCTATTGTGCTGCATCAAACAAACAAAGCAAAGTCAGCGAGTCATTCTCCTCACTGCAGATTGAACAGAAATTTAAGTTGGAGGAAAAGCCGAGTATATCCAAAAACAGCAAATCCATCCACCTACAGTAAAGGCTCAGAGACCTGTGAATTTGGTGGCTTCAGGGATAACTCGATCTCCTTGACATAAATATAAATTGTTTCTGTTATATTACAGTTTTAGACAAAACCAAAGGGAATGCCAATTATAAAAAAGACTTATTTGGAGCCAGTATTGTAAAGACAGAATAATGTGAAAGATCTAGAAAAGGAGTCATTAAAAGAAAAAAGTAGAAGAACCAGAAGAATTTATTGACACAGAAGCCAAAAGAAGAGAATGGATTAAGAAAGGGATAGAGGTTAAGACATTATTTCAGATGCCCAAATTCCATGTCAGAGTGTTTGGGTTTGAATCCCGGTTCCCCCACTTGTGATTCAATTTCTTGCTAATGCATGCCCTGGGAGGCAGGAGATGATTTTTCAAGTACTTGTGTCTATACCATCCACATGGGAGACCAGATTGAGCTCTGTGCTCTTGACTTTTTCCTGGCCCAGCCATAATGGCTGTGGGTATTTGGAGAGTGAACTAGCAGATGGAAGATCTCCGTCTCACTAACTTTCAACTAAAATAATTTTTAAAAAAAAAAGAAAAATCACAGTGTTAAATATATAAGAATGTTAAGGAAGTAAGACCACTGACAAAAAGTTACTCAATTTCCCAAGCAGCTAGCTATTGTTTTTCCTTGAGTACATAGTTTAATTAGATTCAATGAAGATGAGGTTAGAAAGGGTGAAACTTAAAGAACAAAGGGTTGGCAGAGAAATGGAAAAGTTTCCCTTTAAATAAGAAGGAATAAGAAAATGAAGGTGTTGAGAGCAAGACAGAAAGAACATGTTTATGTCAACGTAATGGGGAGAGGACCCAAGCCAGCGACTTCAGTCTCTGAGCTACAGTCAATGGTAGCAATGCCATTGCCATTTCTGAGAAGGGACAGTAGGACTGCGGCTAGGACAGTAGGGATATTCTGAACAGTAGCGGGATTAACAGAAGAGGAATATGAGCAAAAACAATAGGCACATTTGATATACTTAGTACTGAAATGATCTTAAAGCATATGTTATAAAAAATATCATTTATGTCTTACTAGTTTCATCTTTGCAATACATCTTTAAGAAACAGGTTTACAGAGAACCCTATCTAAACAAATCTGTCGTGCTCATTTTTCTGTGCATATCTCTGCTCAGCACGAAACCTGGAAAGCAGCACGGCTGGAAAGACACCTACCTGAACAAGTTCTGCTCCAGTCAGTGAGCACACCCTGGCCTCACTGAACAGGCGGTACAGTGATTATCACTCCCGGCTGTAAACCCCTCCAGCCACCCACCTCCCTACTCTATTCTACAGGGGAAGAAAAACACTTGAAGGTCTTATAATCTTCCTGGCATTATGTAGCCAATTAGAGACAGATAAAAAACACAAATCTCTTGTATTGAGATCGGTCCTCTGTCTGTAACCAAGCTTATCTCCTCAGGTAGCCAGAACACTCAAGAGAGACCTGAGCTCACTCAGCATTTGATCTATTTGGTAACGTCCATTTCATAGAGAAATCTAACAGGATTTACCGAGGGATGTATCATCCTTTTTATTTTGTATTATGTGTTAATAATAATACGATAAAAATATTTTTCAAAGATTCTATGTGTTGTTTTGTGAGGCAGGTTATGTCAAATAGACTCCCTGATTCTATACCATCTTACTAGGTCTGCGCTGCCCTAACAAAATACCATCAATTGGGGCCAGCACTGTGGCTTAGGGGGTAAAGCTGCCACCTGCAGTGCCGGCATCCCATGTGGGCACCAGTTTGAGTCCCGGCTGCTCCACTTCCAGTCAAGCTCTCTACTATGGCTTCGGAAGGCAGTAGAGGATGGCCCAGGTTCTTAGGTCCCTGCACCCACATGGGAGACTCGGAAGAAGCTCATGGCTTCGGACCAGCACAGCTCCGGCTGTTGCGGCCATCTAGGGAGTGAACCAGCGGATGAAGGACCTCTGTCTCTCTCTCTGCCTCTGCCTTTCAAATAAATAAATAAATGTTTTTTAAAAAATACCATCAGTTGAGAGGCTTGCCAACAACAGAAATTTATTTCTCACAGATCACGAGGTTAAGAAATCAAACACCAAAACAGAATTTGTATCTGGTGAGAATTTGCTTTCTGGCTTATAAATGGTGTCTTCCTGTGTTTACACATGGTCGATGGGGCAATAGTGCACTCTCTCTTCTCTCTCTCTCTCACCTCTCGTCTCTTTCACATGGGCACTAATTCCATTCACAAAGTCTCCATTCACATGACCTAATCGCCCACAAGGTACCACCTCCTAATATCATCTACTTTGAGCGTGAGGATTTCAGCATATGAATTGGGATGGGGGATTAAAAAAAAATTCATGGGACCAGTTGTAGCATGGTGGGTTAAGCTGCTGCCTGTGACACCAGCATCCCACATGAGCACTGGTTCAAGACTTGGTTGCTCTACTTCCAATCCACCTCCCTTTTAATATTTCTGAGAAAGCAGCAGAAGATGGCCCAAATGTTTGGGCCCCTGCAACCACGTGGGAGACCTAGAAGATGCTCCTGGCTCCTGGCTTTGCCCTGGTGCAGCCCCGGCTATTGTGGCCATTTGGGGAGTGAACCAATGGATGATCTCTTTCTCTATGTATCTCCCTCTCTCCCTCTCTCTGTATAGCTCTGCTTTTCAAATAAATAAAAAATAAATCTTTAAAATAACAAATAATTATCTTCAAAGGTAAATTGTATGTGCTTATACAACCTGCATATGAAATTCTGTCCCTGTCCTAGTGTCACAAATGTGGATCTGTGTGTGTGTGTAGATGTCTCAGTCTTGTCTATAGTGGCACTGGGCATTCACATCCTTTCGTCTAGAATTCTTTATCATAGGTGTACATCCATGCCATTTTTTTTACCTGTTTGAGAGTTTAGTGTAAATAAAACTGTTATTTCTTTTATGTAAAGCTAGTTGCTGATATGGGGATTAAGCCTACAAATTTAGGCTCATTAGTATCATGTTCAACCAGTCTTAGTTAACTCCTAGGGGCATTATTACCCTGAAATATGTTTAGTTAGAACTCAGAATACAATCTCCTAATAATACGTCAATACTGCTTGGCTGAGCAATACTCTAGCAATGTTTCAAAGATGAAGCAAGAGATTACAAAATAGTGAGAGATACTAGTTGATACCAAAGGTATACAGAGGCAAACAACAGAATCCTGGTCAACAAACAGGTTGGGGGTAGAAAGCCAAGGAGTATCCAAGTTAATTTGTGCTGGTGTAATACTCAAAACAAAGCCATGAGCAAAAGGCACGGGCAATCAAGAGAGTAAGTGGTGGCCGGTGCCGTGGCTTACTAGGCTAATCCTCCATCTGCAGCGCCAGCACACCGGGTTCTAGTCCCGGTGGGGGCGCCGGATTCTGTCCCGGTTGCTCCTCTTCCAGTCCAGCTCTCTGTGGTGGCCCGGGAGGGCAGAGGAGGATGGCCCAGGTCCCTGGGCCCTGCACCCGCATGGGAGACCAGAAGGAAGCACCTGGCTCCTGACTTCAGATTGGCGCCGCGCGCCGACCCTAGTGGCCACTTGGGAGGTGAACCAACAGAAAAAGGAAGACCTTTCTCTCTCTCTTTCTCTCTCACTGTCTAACTCTGCCTGTCAAAAAAAAAAAAAAAAAAAAAAAAGAGCAAGTGGCATGACTGCAAGAAGCAGCAAGGGGAAACTGTTGCTTAAGTTTCATTAGAGTCAGGAAGCTCCTCCTGGGGAGTATATGTCTGTTTGGGGAGTATATGTCTGTTTGGGTTGCAAGCAGACCACATTCAAATTAATAGTTAAAAATCCACTAAGGGACTTGCGCTGTGGTGTAGTGGATAAAAGCCATTATCTGTGTTGCCTATGTCACATATAGGCACTGGTTCGAGTCCTGGCTGCTCCACTTCTCAATCTAGCTTCCTGCTAGTGTACCAAGGAAAGCAGCAGTAGACAGCTCAAGTACTTGGACCACTGTACCCATGTGGGAGACTTGGAAGAAGCTTCTGGCTCCTGGCTTCCAATCAGCCCAGCTCCAGCCATTACTGCCACTTGAGGAGTGAACCAGCAGATGGAAGAAATCTCTAACTCCGCCTTTCAAATAAAATTAAATCTTTTTAAAAACCCCAGTCATTATTCGTCAAGAGTTTATAAAGTTCATCGAGTGATTTTTCCTTCTGATCTAGCCAGCCTCCGTTGATCTTGGTTGAGCTCCCTCACGCGTCTACAGACAGCTGGTGTGTTGGCCAGCTGGTCGTGGATGGCTCCTTTTTGGAAGACTCAGTTTTTCTCCATGAGGCTCTCTTATGCCTTCAGCAGGTTAACCTGAGCATGTTGTCATTTTGCAGTATAAGCAAAGAGGCAGAAATATTCAAGGGCTTTTTGTTCAAGTCTCTGCTTGCACCTAATTTACAATTGCCCCACTGACTAAAGCACATTCTGTAGCTAAGCCCAAAATCAGTATGGGATTGCACTGCCAAAGAATGCTGGCACAAGCCGAGACCATGAAGTCAATATTCCACAGTAGGAGGCACTATCAGTGCATTGGCAGTTCAGAGCCAAGTGATGAGGACTGGTAAGTTCACTTGTCAGCTCCTCAAAGATACCCTCAGAACTGATGCATGGCAAGAAACCATTTAGCTAGTGAATACTTGCTCACTTGCTCCAAAGTAAGTAAGGAAATAAGGCCCATTCAAATCCTGGCTGCACATTTCTACCTGCCAAGGCTTAAGAATGCAATGTGGGACATTTAGGCTAGATATAAAGAAAATCTTGCTGACAATGAGAGTTGTTAAACACTGGAACGGGTTACTAAAGGAAACTGTAATTTTCTTTTCTTTTAAAGTACTTAAAATCAAACCAGCTACCTAGTTATCTGGTGTGTGTTCTTGGACAGAAGCAGAAAGATGAACTAATTGACCTTTTAGAGTCCCTCCAGACCTATTATTGTCATGCTGAACCTATTCACACAATGGAAGAAGGATTCTAACAGCTTGCCTTTTATTCCTACCACTTAACACACATTTATTACAGACCTCTCTCTGCTTGGCACTTTGCTTGGTGCTAGGGATGTAATCCCAACCTTTAAGGAGATCATAGGCTTTGGTCAAAAGGTGGAGCAAAAATGCGCCATCTACATTAGCGTTAATGCACCAAAGTGATAGAAGATGCTATTTAACACAGTGAATGTCTTCAAAGGACAAAGGATACTGTGAAGGGAAAGGTCCTTCACCCTGGGTTTCTGCCTATCTTTTGTGCTGGCCAAAGGAGCAGAAGGCTCTTTTGTTCAGGTG
This sequence comes from Oryctolagus cuniculus, assembly GCF_051225735.1. Taxonomy (NCBI): domain Eukaryota; kingdom Metazoa; phylum Chordata; class Mammalia; order Lagomorpha; family Leporidae; genus Oryctolagus; species Oryctolagus cuniculus. The sequence goes on from NC_142871.1 coordinate 12,189,367, forward strand.
AACCTACTGATGGGTTTGAGAGAGACAAAGGGGCTTGGAGTAGAATTACAGGTTAGGGGCTAGAGAGAGCAGAGTTCTCTGCCTCATCAAGTAAAGAACTTGTGCTTTAAGATTTATATATTTATTTGAAAGTCAGAGTTACTCGGGGGTGGGGGGGAGGGGCGGGAGAGACAGAGAAATCTTCCACCCACTGATTCACATGTCCCAAATAGCTGTGATGACCAGGGCTGGGCCAAGCCAAAGCCAAGAGCTTCATCTGGGTCTCCCATGTGGGTGCAGAGGCCCAAGCACCTGGGTCATCTTCTGCTGCTTTCCCAAGGCACCAGCAGGGAGCTGTATCCGAAGTAGAGCAGCCAGGATACAAACCAGTGCCCATATGGGACACGGACATCCCAGGTGATGGCTTCACCCAATATACCACAATGCCAGCCCGAACTTGTGCTTTTCTAGAAAGCCTGAAAAAATAATGGGTAAGCAATAAAGATGCTACATGAAAGGCAAACGTATGGTCATTATATAGGGGAGCCTGGCTAGTGAGAAATCCCTTGTTGTGTGGTAGCTAAAGGATGCTTAGGAATCTAACAATCTAACTTTAAATAATTTAATCTACAAAAGGAGAAGTTTGTCCAACCATGATGGCTAGTGTAGCCTCATATCTTCCTGCTTCCCCCTGCAAAGTATGATGATAGCCCTGAGAATAATGCAGGAGAATCCAGAGAGGTCCTCAGAGGAAGCAACCAGGACTGAAGAGTTGTTAGGATCAGCATAAAACGAGGCCGCTTTACAAGCCCTACCCCACAAAAGACAGCCACGCAGGCCCAGATTTTTGCACTCTCGGAACACAACAGGAGGTGGCTCAGGTAGCCTAAGACCACTGGATCTAATGGAAGTCTTTCACACAACCTCAAAGGAGCCAGGCAGAACTGGAGGGGCGGTGTTGAAGCCCCAGTGACAACAGGCACCCTGGGCATGCTCCCTTCCCTGTCAATCTGCCCTCTGCAACCCAGAGGCATTGTCTGGAAAGGCCCTGGGGACCAGCAAAAAGGACTCATCACAAGTATCCGGCTCAACAAGTTCTCTTTGTCCCCACAATGCCAGAGACTGTTCCCTCACCTAGAGACTTACATGAGGTGACAGGCTTGGTGACTGCCTTCAGCCTGCACCAGCAGGGACTTGAAAGGTTCTCAGTGACTCGCCTTAAAGAATGGCTAATGGAGTTTCTTTGAACAGAAATGCAATGAAAATGAAGGCGTCCCTGTGTTGTAGGCAGCAGGGTCCCTGGCTGGGTTTCTTCCAGGTTCTTCCTTCCATACATGAAAGAATTCAAAGAAGAGGCATGAAGATGTACAGGGAAGCAGAATTCATTCAAAGCAAAAGAAAAGTACAGTATATTTTCTAGATAGAGAAAAAGAGAATGAACAAGTGGCCAAATCTCAAAAATGGGGGGGGGGGGAGCCCTCACCAAAGGAGAAAAGAATAACCACCGCCCAAAGTCCAGGCTGTACATTTAGGCTATTGGGAATTACAGTGGGTGATGCCTGGGGTGCAGCTTAACTGACTACTCAGAAGGGATGGAGCTCGGTGGGGCTTGAGTACTGCCCAGTTCCAGGATTATTTTCGAGATATCAGAAATGTCCTGCTATCAGGTACACAATGAGAGTGCAGTGCCCCTCATCATAATTTATTTTTTAATTTATTTGACAGGTAGAGTTATAGACAGTGAGAGTGAGAGTGTGAGAGTGTGGGAGAGAGAGAGAGAGAGAGAGGTCTTCCTTCTGTTGGTTCACTCCCCAAATGGCTGCCACGGCCAGAACTACGCTGATTCGAAGCCAGGAGCTTCCTCCTGGTCTCCACGTAGGTGCAGGGCACGAGGACTTGGGCCACCCTCCACTGCCCTCCCGGGCCACAGCAGAGAGCTGGACTAGAACCCGGCACCAATATGGGATGCCAGTGCCGCAGGTGGAAGATTAACCAAGTGAGCCACAGCACCGGCACCCCTCATAATTTTATTATGACATTTTAATGACCTAAAAGTCACCACAGGGACACATCCTGCAGCCATACTGGGTATTTCCGACTTTGCTGCTTCTACATTTGCCATACTGCAGAACTTGCAATTTCCCCAACATGGAAAAGGGGCTGGCTTGATGGGCCACGGGAGGTGGGTTTGGTTGGTGTGCAGAGAGGCTATGATACAGGCCAGGATGGGCTGTCGTGGAGGGTCCAGCAGCAGCCATCTTGCAGCAGGTGTGCCACCAGAGCCCACACCACCACCCAGTTGCCTGCAGCAGTAAACCAGTGGATCAGCCACCACTGTCAAACCATGGTTAGGCTCAGGCTGTCAGATTCAGATCCCTACTCTAAGGATGGCTGCCTGCCCACATTACTTGAGCATTAAGAAGAAGAAAAAAACCATGGTGAAAGCATGCAATAGAGAATCTGTCTAAAATGCATGCTGTGATTGAAACATTATGACACTAATACTTAATTAAAAGTAGAGCTAAAGAGTAAATGAGAGTAAGGTTTCTACATTCAACCTGATTTGGCAAATTGTTGATGCCAGTAGTATCACAGATGGATATTGTAACACCTAAAGCAACCATTAAGAAAATTTACAAAGTGATACATTCAAAAATACTAGAAGTACATCAAGACAGAGTCCTTAATAGTAGTTCAAGTAACCCACAGGAAATCAAGATAAAAGAAACAAGAGATGAACAAAAGAAAAATAGAAATAAAAAAAAAAGTCTGACTTATACAGTAATATAGTAAAAGTTAGCTTTTTTTTTTTTTTTTTTTTTTTGGACAGGCAGAGTTAGTGAGAGAGAGAGAGAGAGAGACAGAGAGAAAGGTCTTCCTTCCGTTGGTTCACTCTCCAAATGGCTGCTACGGCCAGTGCACTGCGCTGATCCAAAGCCAGGAGCCAGGTGCTTCCTCCTGGTCTCCCATGCGAGTGCAGGGCCCAAGCACTTGGGCCATCGTCCACTGCCTTCCTGGGCCACAGCAGAGAGCTGGACTGGAAGAGGAGCAACCGGGACAGAATCCGGTGCCCCAACCGGGACTAGAACCTGGGGTGCTGGCGCCGCAGGTGGAGGATTAGCCTAGTGAGCCACGGCGCCGGCCAAAAGTTAACTTTTTGGTAAAGTTATCTGATACAATGAGGTTAGGGCTAGAGTTAGTTCAAATGGGTCAATTTATATGAAAATCATGGTTTAAATACAATAATTAAAAGGTAGAGATTGGCAGAATGGATTAAAAACATCCACCTCTATGCTGTCCACAAGAAATCATTTCACATTCAATGATATAGATAGGTTGAAAGTAAATGGATAGAGAAAAGATGAATTGATAAATTCTGTTTTTTGAAAGTAACAGTGGCTATACTAACGTCAGATAAGGTAGACTTCAGGACAAAGAAAATTAGAGAGACCAAGAAAGACAACACAAATGGCAGAAGGACAAATGTGCCAAGAAGGTACAATAATTTTTATCTACATGTGTATACACTGAATAAAAAGGCATCTAACTATATGAAACAAAAATTGATAGAGGTAAAAGAAGAAATATTAAATCCTTAATTATAGTGGGCCCATCAGCAATTGACAGAAATCAGCTCCTTTCAGCAACTGATAGAAAATCAACAAGGATATAGAATATCTAAATATTAGAATATAAATGACCCATGTAGAACACTCTATCCAGTGATGCTTTTTATTCATGTGCCAATGGAATATTCACCAAGACTGAGTTATGAAATAAACCTTCAATCATTTTTTTAAAATTTAAATTACACAAAATATGTTCCCTGGCCACAGTGGAATCAGACTAGGAATCAATAACAAAAAGACAAAAGAAGTGCACGTCTTTGGAACAGCAACTTAAGACATTGCTTGGGACATCAGTATCCCATATCAATCTTGACTCCCCTTATCAATTCCAGCTCCCTGTCACTGTGCTCCCTGGGAGACTGCAATTGACGATTCAAATGTCACCCATGTGGGGATCTAGACAGTGTTCCAAGTTCTTGGTTTTGGCCTGGCCCAGCTGCAATCACCGCAGGCATTTGGGGAGGAAGCCAGCGGGAGCATCCCTCCTCCCCACCCCCCCGTATCTCTCTCTCTCTGTGAGAATGTGTGTGTGTCTATGTCTGCTCTCTGCCTTTCAAATTAATATTTTTAAAAGACAACAGAAAAATCACTAAATATTTGAGAATTAAATAATTCTATTTATAAATAATTCATGGGTCAAAGAAGAAGTCTCGGGGCTGGCATTGTGGCGCAGTAGGTTAATCCTCTGCCTGCGGCGCCAGCATCCCATATGGGCGCTGGTTCTAGTCCCAGCTGCCCCTCTTCCAGTCCAGCTCTCTGCTATGGCCTGGAAAAGCAGTGGAAGATGGCCCAAGTCCTTGGGCCCCTGCACCCGCGTGGGAGACCAGGAGGAAGCTCCTGGTTCCTGGCTTCGGATCGGCGCAGTTCCAGCCACTGCGGCCATTTGGGGGGTGAACCAATGGAAGGAAGACCTTTCTCTCTGTCTCTTCCTCTCACTGTCTGTAACTCTCTCTCTCAAATAATAAATAAAATCTTTAAAAAAAAAAAAAAGAGGAAGTCTCAAAAATTTTAAAAACACATACAACTAAGTTAAATTGATTAACAACTTATCAAAATATCTGAGATGCAGCTAACTCAGAGCCCAACAGGGAAATACAGAGTGCTAAACACATGGAGTACCATAACATTTCCAATCAATAAGTTCCTATCTTGGGAGACTAAAGAAGTAAAAGAGCAAAATAGCTCAAATCCAGTCAAAAGAAAGAAATAATAAAGATAAGGGTAGAAGTCAGTAAAATTGGAAAAGGAAAATAATAAAAAAATGTCTTGTTCTTTGGTGAAAAAAAAATCGATGAATCTTTTCAAGACTAATGAAAATAAAAACAAAACACAAATCACCAATATCAAGACTGGAACAAGGGATAGAAAAATATAATCCGTGTTTATCAAAATGATATAGGGGAATACTAAAAATTGTTATAAAATCAATCTAGAATAAATGGAGTATCAAAAATATCAAACTAAAAAAAAATAAAAACCTCAAACTAAGGTCAACACAATGAATAGATAACCCAAACAGTCCTGTAACCACAACAGAAATTGAATTTGCAATTGAAAAGCTCCCCCAAAAAAATCTTCAAGACTTTGATTGCTTAAGTGGAGAATTCTCACAAACATTGAAAAAATTAACAATAATTTTACACAACTTCTTCCAGAAAATAAGAGGGAACATTTCTCAATGACTGTTATTACTCTGATACCAGAAACAGTCCAAAATGAAAAAGAAATTTATAGACCAATGTCTCTTATAATCTACACACAAATATCAACAAAATAGCAAATCAAATGCTAACATTTATAATAAAATTTACAGTTTACAATTATAATTTATTTCAATTATGTAAAGCAGTTCAGTATTTGAAAATCAATCAATGTAATTCACCAGAGTAACAAACTAAAGAAGATCTGCAGACTGTATGCTGAAAAATTATGCAGAAAAAGCATTTGACAAAAATCTAAAAGCCATTCACAATGAAAAGCTCTCAGTAACTTAGGGATAGATGTTAACTAACTCAGAAATAGGCCCAACAAATATGCTCAACTGCTTTTTGACAAAGGTGCAAAATCAAGTCAATTTTTTCAACAATTGCTGCTGGGGCACTTGAATAATTATAGGCAAAAAATAAATCTTTAATCTAAAACTCTAAAATTCATACATCATACAAAAATTTACTACAAGGTTAGTCATAAACCTACATGTAAACAATAATCTATAAAACTTAGAGTAAAACAGAAGAAAATATTTAGGATATAGGGCTATGCAAAGCATTCTTGGACTTAAAATTTGAATATTCAATTAACCCAGTATGACCCAGAAATTGCACTCCTTGGCATTTATACCAGAGAAATGAATTTGTGTTCACACAAAAATTTGCATATGAATTTTGATAACAGCTTTATTCAGACTACCATGTACAATAACTGGAAACAATCTAGTGGTGAATGGTTCAACAACCTGTGGTACGCCCATATCACTGAGTACAACTTTGTAAAACAAGAAACAAACTACTGATGCCTACCAAAACTTGGATGAATCTATGAAATTATGCTGAATGGAAAAAGCTGATATAAATGGATATAAAACGGCCTCATGTGGGGATCCCTGAGATGGAAATGATCCGTATCTTGATTGTCAATTTCAATATTTTAATTGCAATATTATATAATAATTTTGAAAAATAAGTTTTTAAAAAATTTTTTCTTTTATTATTTGACAGATAGTTAGACAGTGAGATAGTTAGACTGCACTGATCCGGAGCCAGGAGCCAAGAGCTTCTTCCTGGTCTCCCATGAGGGTGCAGGGGCCCAAGCCCTCCCAGGCCACAGCAGAGAGCTGGACTGGAAGAGGAGCAACCAGGACTAGAACCCGGCGCCCATATGGGATGCCGGTGCTGCAGGTTGAGGATTAGCCAAGTGAGTCACAGCGCCGGCACCGAAAAATGATAACTTTGAGGAAAACAAAGTAAAGGTTAGGATTTCACAGACTTATTTCTTACTGAAATGTGAAACTGAATATGAATCTGTAATTATGTATCAATAGGGAGTTTACTTTCAGAAAGTCAAGCAAAAAATGAGCAGAGCTTACAGGTGAAAACTTAAACTGTACTACAAGACCCAAAATAAGACAAAACCATTGCAAGGAATTTTTTGATAGTAAATACAATAGTAAAGATTATTTCCCCTAATTCAATCTACAAGTGGGATTTTGGGGTAAAGTAAGGTAGGTTGATTCTCAGAGAGCAATTTGACTGTATTTGTTGAAGTTAAATACCCAATTACCTGTGAACTAAGAAATTCCAGTCATATAATCTGTTCCACAAAATCTCAATCATGTGCATATGGAGGCATACTGAAATAGTAACAGACAGAAATATCTTTTTTATTTTTGAAATCAACTTATTTAAGGTATACAAGTTTCACATATTTCATATATACAGATTCAGGAACAGTGATATTTCCTACCCTAAACTCCCTGGCGTCCACACTCCAACCTTTCTTCCTATTCAGTTTACTTCATTCTCATAAGGCTAACCTTACCCTAAGAGTTCAGCAAATAGTATGAAAAAAAAAAAAAAAAAAACACTCTTCCTCAACAGTAGGGAAAAGGGTTGTAAAGACAGAAACATCCTGACTATCCATCAAGGGATGACTGGTCGATAAATTGTGGTACATCTCTGCCACTTGAATATTTTTCAGCTATTCAAAGAATAAAGCAAATCTATGATGCTGATATCATTACTATATTTTAATTTTATATTTTGTCATATAAAATGTAAGATGCAAAGTATTGAATAAAATACTATTGTATTGTTTACCAAAAAAATGTGGAAACACACATAAGACTATATGTATAAAAATGCTACAGAAGAATACAAAAATCATTAATTCTAGTTACTTCTGGGGATGGTAATTTGCAGTCTAAGATTATCTTTTTACATACACACTAACAGTTTGAAAATTTTAACACATGCACTCATTAGGAATTTTTAAATTTATATAAAACATAAAGCAGGGGCCAGCGCTGTGGCACAGTGGGTAAAGCCACTGCCTGCAGTGCCGGCATCCCATATGGGCACCGGTTCAAGACCTGGCTGCTTCACTTCTGATCCAGCTCTCTGCTATAGCCTGGGAAAGGAGCAGAAGATGGCCCAAGTCCTTGGACCCCTGCACCCACATGGGAGACCCAGAAGAAGCTCCTGGCTTCAGATCGGTGCAGCTCCAGCCGTTGCAGCCAATTGGGGAGTGAACAAACAAACGAAAAACCTCTCTCTCTCTCTCTCTCTCCTCCCTCCCTCTCCCTCTCTTTCTCTCCCTCTCTCTCTCCTCCTTCCCTCTCTCCGCCTCTCCTCTCTCTCTGCCTCTCCTCTCTCTGTGTAACCCTTTTAAGTAAATAAATAAATCCTTAAAAAAACATAAACCAAAGAAAAAAAACTTTAGATAATAAAAGGTCAGGATGATTTGATATAAAATTTTATGCTATTTATGAAAATAGTTTAAGGATGGGCCCTCCTCAATGCAAACCATACCCTTTAGTAAAAGGCCTACTCTTTGTGACCAACCTGCATAAATGTTACTCTGGGGAAGAAGGAAAACTAAGGGAAGGGATTCCTGTTCCTCCTTTTTATCAAAACTAGGATAGAGCTATAAGAGTAGCCTTGAGGTGAAGAACAAAGAATAATTCAGCAGAAGCAAAAGCAGAGCCACAGGGCACCATGAAAATATAAGCCCCCTGCTCCCTGATCTCCCCAGCCTGAAGACTGCTGAACTGCTATGTAGTCATGCGAAGCTGTTCAAGCTAATTTCATTCAAAGTACAGCTTTCCATAACTGACCACAAGGTTACAAGTGTGACCTAGACTCTGGTTATACACTCACATCCATTTGTAGAAAAACAGAATTTGAGGCCGGCGCCGCGGCTCACTAGGCTAATCCTCCGCCTTGCGGCGCCAGCACACTGGGTTCTAGTCCCGGTCGGGGCGCTGGATTCTGTCCCGGTTGCCCCTCTTCCAGGCCAGCTCTCTGCTGTGGCCTGGGAAGTGCAGTGGAGGATGGCCCAAGTGCTTGGGCCCTGCACCCCATGGGAAACCAGGATAAGCACCTGGCTCCTGGCTTCGGATCAGCACGGTGCGCCAGCCGCAGCGCGCCAGCCGCGGTGGCCACTGGAGGGTGAACCGACGGCAAAGGAAGACCTTTCTCTCTGTCTCTCTCTCTCACTGTCCACTCAAAAGCATTCTCTGATAATGCCCACTGGCAAGTTTTATTACTTTAATTACCGTAGTTTTACCTCAAAATTATAATAGAAGATTGATGCTCCTTAGATACAAGCTCCATAAAGCACCAATGCCGTGGTCTGCAGCACATTCGCAGCCATTTTCAAGTTTAGAAAGGGAATGCCCTACTAGCTGAACCAATAATGACAAATCCCATTCCCAATCTCTTGACAGTGGCAGTGGGTGAGACTGATGACTTGGAGCTTTCATACATTAAGATTTCCCCCATTAGCTATTTATAGGGAAATCTTTTAAAAATGTATATGCTTAAAAGTTTAAAGTGTGCTACTCAGGATATTACACTGACAAATGAATATGCCATAGGTTACTCAATTCTTTGACTTCAGGCTTAATTTTACTGCCAAAGAGAACAGAAAATGTAGACGGTCTTGAGTCGTTGATCTAAGTTCTTGAACAGGGAGTTTTTTCTAATAATAACAGTGTCCAAAAAGAAAATACACTTGTAAGGATAACCCAGACAGCAACGGAGCAGTATTTAGAGATACAAGAAGAATGTTCAGCTAAGTGAAAGGAATGCAAGGACAACCATCCAAAGAGAATTTCATCTGTATGTCTGTATGGTTCCCACTGGGTATCCTTGTTTCCTGGCCTCTTGACAAGTGACTTGAAAGTGGGCCAAGTGAAGAAATGACAGTAGCACTCACCACAGTGGAATTTCAGCTACCTAGTATTAAGTGAAATTTGATTCCAGCAGATAGCAGGTGCATAAGTCAGTACATTGAGATGGAGACGGGTGTGCTATACAATCAAATGGGATACCTAATTGTCAAATAATTATTTCATCATGGACAGAGGAATTGTGACCTATGCATGTCCAATAAGAAAAAACAGACCAGACCTCATACTACCATGAACTAACAGCCTTAAACTTCTTAGGATCCACTCATTTATCTTGAAGCCAAGAGTGTGATCAATCTTCCACTTGGCTTTCAACCGGAAAAGCCAAAACACATTACCTAATGCTGCAATTTATTTTGAGTGACATCTCTCTCTTTATCCATATTTAAATTCTATGCCAAAATAGATCAGAGGGCACTTGAGAACCTTTCAATTTTTGTGGGTCATAACTGAAACGAAAAACAAAATACCCCAAATTAGTGCATCCAAACAACTAAGTATTTTGAAGATTTAAATTTCCTTTTTCCAATTAAGGTAACACTCCTCCTTTTGGATTCTATTACAGTACTAGCTGGCACACAGGAAGGATATGGACAAATCTAGAAAGTCCACGTCTGAAAGATGTCAGAAGATCAGCATCTAGTAGAAGCACCTTTAAGGAAACAGACTTCTGAAAAAAAGTCTAGAGATGCATATCGGCTTTATTTTTTTATATGCAAAGCCAAATTCAGTGGACCTTCCTTCAATATTTTCCCTTTGAAGATATTTGTCACTGAATAGTGAAAGCAAAATAACAAATTATTCAGCAACACAAAAAAGTATAAAGAGAAGAGAAACAAACAAGAATCACCAGTGGAGGAAGGAGGAGATGGCTTACACGGAATATTCGGCACAGAATGTGCACTATCAAATCCTGTTGTAAAAACAGAGGACTGAGAACAGCAAAGTGAAGTTTCCAGTGTCAGTGGCATTCAGCGAGTGACCCCTGGGCAGGCCATTTCACTCTGTATGTCCGTATCTCCTCATCCATGCAAGGAAAGCTTTGGAATACTATTGTTCCTGGGTTCCACCGAAAAGAAAATATCCTTTTTAAGTTTTAGAAATCAACAATTTAAAATATCTGTCTTTTAGAAATAGTGAAATAATGACTAAGTACTCTTTTGGTAACTTTTTAAATGTTTTCCGCTTTGCAAATATATCTTTTTCTAAAAACAAGTATTTGAATTTTTTCTAAGGAATTATGCATTATTAAAGGTAGGGAAGGTAGGCAGGATTTGAAGTTCTCTGAAGAATGACTACATCCAAGAATTTTAATTTAATTTATTCATTTTCAAACAAGCTGGCAACCTTTTTTTTTTAAATATCTTGAGCTGTTCTATCAGAATACAGTCTACATGTGAATATCATTTGTCAACTGTAGAGCAACACAAAATTTAAATATCACCACCACTATCGTAAGTGCTAGAGGATGTCACATATGCTGCCCTGAATCACAGCAGTCTGGCGTATACCTCTTTATTTTCAGTGACAATCAAATCCAGATGTTAAATTCACACAAGTTTCTAAGCTCAATCATTCCTATGGATGTTCCACCTCCTTTGTATTTAGAAAACTTGGTAGATCCAGATATTATCTAAGATTCTTCAACAGCCTTATTCACATACAGTACTGGTACTGATTTTAACTCAAAAGGCTACCTACTGTCACTCATGTAGCTCTGGATGAATGCGTTTTAATTTGACCCTCAAGAGTCAGTCTAGCCAAATAATAACAATGAAAATGCATGAGAACAGCAATTTCAACCTGGCTATTTCACAGACAAGCTTATTTTATGCATCAATAGCAAATAAATCAAGAAATTGGATGGACTTGCTGAATGTCTTTCACTGCTCTAAGTAAATCCATCTAGCTAGCGTAACAAGCAGTTCTGAAGATTGGAGTGTAAGCAGAGAAGAAATATTGATTGATTGCTTTATTTAGAGTAGAACTGTAATACCACCTATGCAAGGAATTTAGCATATATAGCTAGGCAGTACCATCTTGTTGCTATGAACTTAACTGCAAGATAGATTAGACACTAGTTTCTGGAGTCTGATCTCATAAGGTAAAGCCATCTCTAAGAACCAAATGGCTCTTACTAAGGCATTAGCTTTTGGGAGATGCAAGTGCCCGCCGGCTGGTGCTTTGGATTTCCAAAATGCCCCCCACCTTTTACAGGGTAGCTGAACGTCTGTGGGAGTGTCAAAATCCACATGTAGTAGTGAGTTGTTTTCGATCAACCTTGTAGACATTTTAAAGAGAAAGAATGTCTGCCATTAAGGAACTGAATTCCAAATTTATGCTCCATTTCGGAGGCCTTGATGTTGTTATGTATACATCACAGCAAAGCATTCTCTAGAAAAACCTTCTCTGCCAGCAATTCTTCTTGTTATTGTCGTAATTATTACTTTCCAACTAGTAATAATATACATAAAGCTTCAGCCATACCCTGAGACCTGATAAATGTCTTACTGGGACCAAAGGAATGTAAAAGACTTGAAAGAATAGGAAATTGCTGTATTAGCAACATAACCGCCCTGGCAGGGAATGGTGCGGTGCGTAAGCTCCTGCTGTGTCATCCGCAGTGTTTTCATAGTATGAGCACCATTTTTGAGTGTACATCCTTGGTACAGACGCTCCTCAGCAACTTAAGATCTGGAGGAAGAAATTCAAGGAAGAGACCTTCAGGGCAAGCTAAATCCCCAAAGTTTCAGATACCTACAAATTAATATAGAGCACCATAGCTTTTAAATTCTTCTATATACTAAAATGGGTCCTATCAGAAAAAATAAGCTCAAGTGACTTCTCCAGTCCCTTCAGAGTGAACTGCTTTGACCACAATAGCCAGTAGAAAGAAGCAAAGCAGCACTCAGATGAAGGGTGGCCCTCTGGACTCACTCCCTAGTTCTATGTCATGCCCTGCCTAGCGGTCTGACAGTGCACTCAATCCAAAATGACACTTATGCTACAGATCCCAGGCCTTAAAGAGGGTCATTGGTGACTAGGTCTCTTCAAGCTTATTGTATTGATGTGAAAAAAATTGATGGTCAATTTTATAAGAAAGTTGTGTATTCAAGAGGATCACAGCCCTAACGTGATACAGAACTGTAGAACCACTGATTACATTTGATATGAAAGTCAAGGGAAATATTTCAATACACTTATAAGACAACCATACGAATAGTGGCAGTTTATAACATTAAAAGAAGGATTGCATTTGTTAATTTTAAAGTCTTGGCTTACAAATCTCTGCACCCAGCATCTTTCGTGGACTGAGAGAGGTGACACTGACATTCGATCACCTTTCACTCTGTGAGAACACATCACTGCTGCCGTTTCCAAACACCACAGTTCCTGCACTGGGAAGACGGGGAGCATGTGCTGCTCCTGGTTCTTACAGCTTTCACATAGGCACAGCGATATCAAAGAACAGGAGACCCGTTTCACAGATACTCTGTATCTCCGGGGCATCCCTTACCCAGGGAGACTCTGCCCTTCCGCCAGCCTCTTGTAGGTCTGTCTCCTAACCCAGGGATCTTGTCTGAGTATCATGTGATGACACTTCCACCTCCTTGGGGAGAGGAGCTCTCTGTGGTTCTTCTTCATGTCCTCAACCTCACGCCAGAGCATCTCTCTCTCTCTCTCTCTCAAGTGCACAGAGCACGCAGTTATGAAGCTAAGCTGAATGATGACATGACCAGGCATTTGACTGTTAAACTTCTATCTCTAATGCCTCGTATTCTTTCACATTTTTTCTCATGTGAGGCCCTAAGAAGCATAACAAACCCCTTGGCAATGATGCATCAAATTCTTTTTTATTTCTTTGTGCCAAAAAAGCAAAGTCAAAATGGAAGGCTTGAACAGTAAGATGGTTAGATTCTACCCAGCAATGCCTGAGGACAATCTATGTGCATCTCTGTGAGATGTTGACAGGAGATTTAGTAAAAACAGAGAAATGAGCACAATTACTTTCATTTCTTATACTATAGGATGAAAGCAATTGAATAAATAGCCTTGATGTCAGAATCACCAGGCTCCATACTCGAAATGATTGTGTGAAAAGAGTCTCTAAAATAGATCTGTTTAAGCAGCTTCTTTCCTCAAGTAAACTACAGATTTTGATTTATAAAGTGCAAGTAGCTGGAGAAGTACCTTTGAAAAGGATACTTACACTCTTGAAGGCAGGCATCGTACCGTCTTGGTGGGTTGTTTTTTCTAAAGAAAAGTGTTGTCTCCAACATGTTGGGCTTGAGTGGTGACATAGAAATCCACTTTTCTCCCATCCGTGAGGTGCTTCCTCACCTCCAAGTGAAAAAGAGAAGAGAATTCACTTCTCCTGCATCAAAGAAGCATTAACGAGAAGACTGCACAAAGCTCACCTACTGAGGGTTGTGCTGTAACAACATGAGAAACTGAGCCGGCGCCGCGGCTCAATAGGCTAATCCTCCGCCTTGCGGGCACCGGCACACTGGGTTCTAGTCCCTGTCGGGGCGCCGGATTCTGTCCCGGTTGCCCCTCTTCCAGGCCAGCTCTCTGCTGTGCCTGGGAGTGCAGTGGAGGATGGCCCAAGTGCTTGGGCTCTGCACCCCATGGGAGACCAGGATAAGTATCTGGCTCCTGTCATCAGATCGGCGCGGTGCACCGGCTGCAGCACGCCGGCCGCGCCAGCCATTGGAGGGTAAACCAACAGCAAAGGAAGACCTTTCTCTCTGTCTCTCTCTCACTGTCCACTCTGCCTGTCAAAGGAAAAAAAAAAAAAAAAAAAAAAAACAACAACAACATGAGAAACTGGGAAATCTGTGCGCCTCTCCCAGTGGTCAAGGTGATATTGACTCTGACTCCCATAAACCCAGGAGCCACTCCCCTAGTAGCTTTATCTATGGTTTCAATCCTCTGCCTCAAGTGAGGACACAGTCTCTGTGTTGCTTCTAGATCTCTCTAGCAGTGATTACTCTGTTTTTGTTTCTCTAATTCCCTTCCTTCTCAAAGTCACAGGTTCAGTTTTAAGGCCGAAACAGAAGTGCAAGCTGCTTATATCAAAGGGTGATTTTGAGAATTAGATGATTTTCCAAATTTCACACTTCTATGCTATTTTACATATTTTCCAGTTCCCATAATAGACCAAAAAGCATTTTTATTTTTAGTCATATTGTGTAAATGAGAAAACAATTGGTTTTTAAGTCTACTCTGAAGTTGGCATGATCAAAAATGAAAAATCCCTTTAAGATAATAAAATCGACATACTCTTAACAAAGAATAAATTAATGAGATTATAGACAACTGTTTCTATTTTTTAAGCAGCTACAGCTAAGAAACACACAAATTCAAGTCATGTTGCCTATGACAATTCTTTCATTAGACATAATTAAGGTGTAGACAGTAACATTTAAGACAGAAAAGAGAGAAGTTTCTCCACAGTGGGAACTAACTCCTGAGATAATTTACTCACATACTAAATGGTGCTGAAAACATATCCGGGTATCTTCCACATCTACAGAATAAAGAAAGCATCGTCAAAACTCATACCCATGAAAGATTAACTGCTATGGGAACTGCTACCTGCTATCCACAACTACAAAACTTAGCTGAGACTTAAGAAACAAACTCATTCAGTGATGTGGGTCACCGATCCCTGAAAGAAGAGAGGGAAATGACATAATCTCTACTACTTCCCCAGCTGACTTCTGGGAGGCATCTTTGGGACTCAAAGCAATGGGGTAGGAGACAGAGAGCCTGGAGGTCTCAGGGGGCTGAAGAGCAAGAGTTCAGACTTGGGAGAAACCAGTGTTTAAAATGTGCAGGAGGCCGGTGCCGCAGCTCAATAGGCTAATCCTCCGCCTGTGGTGCCGGCACATCAGGTTCTAGTCTGGAATGGGGCGTGGGATTCTGTCCTGGTCGCTCCTCTTCCAGTCCAGCTCTCTGCTGTGGCCTGGGAGTGCAGTGGAGGATGGCCCAAGTGCCTGGACCCTGCACCCGCATGGGAGACCAGGAGAAGCACCTGGCTCCTGGCTTCAGATCAGCACAGTGCGCCAGCCGCGGTGGCCATTGTGGGATGAACCAACGGAAGGAGGACCTTTCTCTCTGTCTCTCTCTCTCTCTCACTGTCCACTCTACTTGTCAAAAAAAAAAAAAAGCTAAAATGTGCAGGACAGAAATGCTATGGAGATGTGCAGAGCATCCACTCTGATCACTGCCTGAGCACTGACCTGCACGTGCACAGGCTGCATGCTGGGAGCAAACCAGACAGCAGTGAGGCGAGAATTAACCTGAGAGAAAGCAGGAAAGGTAGAAACAAAACATAGTTGGGAAAAACTGATAACAAGAGGATCAGTTTAAACCAAAGACATATTAATAATTATGTTTAATATAAAAGGTCTAAACCTAATTGAGAGGCAGAAATAATCAAAACTCAGTTTTATACTATATCCAAGAAACTCAAATATAACTTTATATATTTAGACTTTAAATATAAGGACTCAGATCAACTAAATATCAAAGAATGAGGATGTCAAAGAATGCAGAAAATACAGCATGAAAAATAATCAAAAGAAAACTGGAGAGCCAGGCATCTGGCCTAGCAGTTTAAATGCTAGTTAAGATGTGTGTGTTCTTTATTGGAGCTAAATTCTACCCCAGCTCTGGCTCCCAATTCCAACTTCCCGCTACAGCAGAGCCTAGGAGGAATCAGCGGATGGCTTAAGTGTTGGATGCCTGCCACCCGCCCACCCACATGGGAGATCTGGACTGAATTCCAGGCCAGGACTTCAGCCTCAGCCCATCCCTAATCACTGCAGGTACTTTAGTAATGAACCACCGGAAGTCAGCACATTCATTTTTCCCTCTCTCTTTCTTTCTCTGATGTGCAAATAAATATATAAATGCAAAGCAAGCAAGCAAGCTCAAGTAGCTACATTAACATCAAACAAAACAAATTTCAGAGCAAGGGATGTTACTAGGGATGATCACAGTCATTGCACAGCAATAAAAGACTCGATCCATTACAATCCTAATAACAGATCTTTAAAATATATGTAACAAAAATTGATAGAAGAGATAGAGATAAATTCAAAATTATAGTTGGATCAATATCTTTATCAATATCTGTATCAATAATCTTTTTTCAATTAATTGAAAAGAAGAGAAAATTCACTAAAATAGCAAAGACCCTGATAACTATGATCAAATAACTTGACCAGACCAAAGAGTACATCTTTTCTCACTGAGAAGAATATTCTTTTCAATTGAATATGGAACTTTCACTAAGAAATACCAGGCATTGAGGACTGTGAAACAAGTCTCAGCAAATTTAGACTGAAATCACCATGAAATAAGTTGTTAAATAATACATTTCTAAATAACCCATGGGTTAAAAAAATCTCAAAGGAAATGAGAAAATATTTTAAATTGAAGAGTAATAATGAAAATACAACATGTCAATATGTGTGAGATGCAACAAAAGCAATGTTTACGGGTAAATTAGTAGCATTACATACTTATATTAGAAATAAAAGAAAATCATACTGATATACAGCTATCGTAAGAATAATGATAAAATATTTTAATGCATACAGACTGGAAAAGGAAAAATGAAGCTGTCTGTATTTGCAGACAACATGGTCACCTATATAGAATGTCCTAAATAATGTAGAAAAATTGCTAGAACTAAAACAAGCATTTAGCAAAGTTAGAAGCCTATATAAATCATCAGTTATATTTCTACACACTAACAATAAATAAGTGGAAATGGATTTGTAAAAGGAAACATAATAATTAACAAATTAAAAAATTAACAAATTTGGGCCAGCGCCGCGACTCACTAGGCTAATCCTCCGCCTTGCAGCGCCGGCACATGGGGTTCTAGTCCTGGTCGGGGCGCTGGATCTGTCCCGGTTGCCCCTCTTCCAGGCCAGCTCTCTGCTGTGGCCAGGGAGTGCAGTGGAGGATGGCCCAAGTGCTTGGGCCCTGCACCCCATGGGAGACCAGGAGAAGCACCTGGCTCCTGCCTTCGGATCAGCGCGGTGCGCCGGCCGCAACGCGCCAGCCGTGGCGGCCATTGGAGGGTGAACCAACGGCAAAGGAAGGAAGACCTTTCTCTCTGTCTCTCTCTCTCACTGTCCACTCTGCTTGTCAAAAAAAAAAAAAAAAAAAAAAAAAAAGACACCATTGGGATGGGCATTCCATATCAGAAGGCTTTGTTTAAATTCCAGCCCTTCCACTTCCAATCCAGCTTCCTTCCTGCTAATGAATCCTGGAAAGCCACAATTGATAGCTCAAGTATTTGAGGCCCTGCCACCCACGTGAGACATGTAGATTGGGTTCCAGGCTCCTGGCTTTAGACTGGCCCAGCCCTGGCTGTTGTGGACAATGGGGGAGTGTGTGGACAATGGGGGAGTGAACTAGTGGATGGAAGCTCTCTCTGTCTTTCCCACACTCTGCCTTTCAAGGAAAGCTTAAAAAGAAAAAAAAAAGCTACAGAAATCAAAACACTGTGATGTACATATAAGGATAGACATTAGAACCATGGAACAGAATAGAATCCCCAAAATGGGGATTTTCAACACAAGCATCAAGGTAATTCAGTACAGAAAAGATATACTTTTCAATTAATGAAACAATTAGGTATCTGTACACAAATAATCTCTTATCTTAGATCATACAGAAAAATGCATCCAGCTTGAATCATAAGAATGTATGGGCTTCTATAAGAAGGCACTTTCCTGTCCTTGGGTTATACAAAGATTTCTCGGGACACAGCACAAACCAAGAAAAACTGATACAGTCAAATCATAATTTTTAACTGCTCTTAAAAATACAGTGCCAAGAAATGCCATTCCTACGTATTTACTCAAGAGAAATAAAGGTACTATCACATAAAAACTTGTATCTGGAGATTCATCGTAGTTTAATTCACAATAGACTCAAATATTTACTTAGATAGTGAATGAATAAGCAAATGGGAAATCCTACTCAGCCCCAAGAAAGAAATGCTCTCTTGATAGAGCCAGCAATATAGATGATTCTTAGGCAAGTCATGCCAGCGTAAGAGACCACTGAGAACTGGGTACCCAACAACAAAGAAAAAACTGCAGGCCAGTGCCGTGGCTCAATAGGCTAATCCTCCACCTAGCGGCGCCAGCACACCGGGTTCTAGTCCCGGTCGGGGCGCCGGATTCTGTCCCAGTTGCCCCTTTTCCAGCCCAGCTCTCTGCTGTGGCCAGGGAGTGCAGTGGAGGATGGCCCAGGTGCTTGGGCCCTGCACCCCATGGGAGACCAGGAGAAGCACCTGGCTCCTGCCTTCGGATCAGCGTGCAGGCCGCGGCGGCCATTGGAGGGTGAACCAACGGCAAAAAGGAAGACCTTTCTCTCTGTCTCTCTCCCTCTCACTGTCCACTCTGCCTGTCAAAAAAAAAAAAAAAAAAAAAAAAAAAAAAAAAAAAACCCTGCAGGGACAGGGACATCAGGGACATCAGTAGTTCCCAGAGGCCATGGCCAAAAGAAAACTGAGTGTGCAGGAGCACAGGCGACTTTCAGTCCTGATCACAAATGCTTTCCATCTCCTCTCCGCTGGGGTGATGCTGACACAACTTTATACATTTGTCAGAACTAACTGAGTTATACATTGAAGATGATTTATTTTATCATGTAATTATACTTTAATAAGGCTTACTTTTTTAAAATATCAGCAGAAAAATATAATAAAACAGGAATATTATCATTTATTTATTAGAACATATTTATTAAAAGAAATTACTCTTGTTCTATTATTGTGTGCCCTGTTGTATGTTTTGTATCTTATCAAACAAGGGAAAAATACAGCAACTTAATACCAATGCTAATATGTGGAAAGACTTTCAAATGCTAGAAAATTATTTTACATTAAGATTAGAGTACCTTGTAGCAAATAATTGGCAGTTTCTTACCGAACTGTTGTATTTTAGAAATACAAAGAAAATACACGGATATTCAGCCTCATTTTCAATTAAGTAGTTTGATATGCCTAAACAAATTTCAGTGCATCTCATTTAAATCATAACTTTAAGGCATTATAATTTTTATAATCAATGTCATTAATTTATATACAGTTATAATAAAAATGCATCAGGATAGTATCATGCTTATACATTTCACTTCTAGACTATTTTGTCAAAATCTGAAAAACAAATTCATTGATTGGAATAGATTTTCCCTACTTGGTTTTCAGATGCATTGTAATCAATCCTGTGGCGTTAAACACATCTCCTCATCAATATGAAAATTAAACTTCAGGGACTGACCTTATAAATAGACCAGAGGAAGGAGAAGGACACTGAGAATAAGTTAACATTTCCAGATAATCAAGCCCAATAAAAATGTAGTATTTAAATGTGCATTGTGCAGAATAAATCAAATTCAAAGGTACATTCCAAGACTTCATACAGCCTATACCCAATAAGTAAAGAGCAATCGGGTAACTCTAAAGCTTTATCTTCCTAACTTGGCACCCCTTAACTGTGCTCATCAGAAGGTGTCAGTACTGACTACACACACACACAACCATGAATGCATCATCAAATTTATTAGGATGATATCAAGTTAAGCCAAATAAAACCACGTTCCTCCTGTAAAAGCTTCTCAAAATCTTTCATATGGTAATCTTCATTGTGATCCTTACTGGAGAAAGGCATATGTTAAAAAGTATATCCCCAAATTAATACACTCTGATTCTTTTACAAAGGATCAGTTAATGGAACTTGTATTTGAAAATCAAACTTTGGGAAAGAGGCTTAAAGGCAATGTTTACTTTTCCAGGGCAACCTATTTGTAAATACCTAAGCATGGTTCTCTAAACCATGTCTCACTTAATCACATATTGAGTGGTTGTTTCATTTATTTTACTTAATAAATGTTAGAAATAAATTATTATTTGTGCTTATTTTATAAGTCTCTTGGAAAGTATTTGTATACATTTGTATATATGCAATTAAATTTCAATAAATAACTAATTATAAAGTGTGTGTAGATAATTTAGCTAATTTTAAATGACTCTAACTTATTCTCCAAACCGAGGCAAAGCTAGTCTGGTTTAGATCAAACAGGCAAACGCATTTATCTACCAGAGTTTCATTTTAAAACAAGGAGCAGTCGTTGGAAGACAATTCTCCATGAGTTTCTTGTACTTACATAAATCCTACGAATAGAGGCATAGCAGCTTTTTCAGCAGATCCCCAGAGGACATCTGTATAGCAAAGTTTTGGAATACATGGGGCACAGGGCTGATTTATCTGCAATTAGGACAATAACTAGAATGCTTCCTTGCAGGCAAAGGCTGGGAAGGTTTGCTAGCAACTCCCTTTGAAAAGTGGTTTCTGAGCTCCCTGTTAAAGCTCAGGCTTTCTCAGTTGTAAGCAAACCCACTGCATGAGGAGTGTCCTCCCCAGTTATGCCCCTGGGTCTTAGGGTGCTACGGAAACACCGTGAACATTAAGTACACACTTCCTGCAGCACCATGAGTAATAACACGCTTTGTCTCTGACGCCGAAGTTTTGTATCTTCTGCAAGCATGGAACTGTGACAGGTAAATTTATTAGCTTGCAAATAGGAGAATATCTCAGGCTCTTTCCAGTTCTTGACGGCTGTAACATTTACACTGAGGTGACATTTTCAAGTAAATATCTCTACGCAGCACAAAAGCTTTGAAGATGTCAGTGGAGGATTGAATGATACAAAATGGGGAAGATGTAAGGAAGCTTAGTCTTCTTGAAAGAACCAAATACAGAGCTCTGGTTCCCAGGGAAGGCCATTGTGAGGCACAATGAAAAAGTGGAAAGAATATGATGGAGGCAGAATTTTAAAGCGCAATGTTTGGTTTCCTGGTCCACCTGTAACCTCTACACAACTTATGGGGCTTACAGATAGAAGAGAAAGAAAGTAAATCAAAGTCTTGGAGAGTTAGGAAAAATATTCTACAAGTCTGCAGAAAAACATTCAGAAAGCTAAAGTCCTTCAATGTGTAAACAATAGTACATATTCATTGTGGGCATCCTGGCAAACGTCAAAATAACATACTGAAAACTTGCAATTACAGAGCAGAGAAAAAATTGGAAAGTTACCTTACAGAGACAAGTTATGGAGAACAACAACACCCCTTACAAATAGGGGTGCCAGAATTAAATAAGATTGCATTACTGGGGGCCAGCGCCATGGCACACAGCAGGTTAAAGCCCTGGCCTGAAGCGCTGGCATCCCATATGGGTGCTGGTTCTAGTCCCAGCTGCTCCACTTCTGAGCCAGCTCTCTGCTATGGCCTGAGAAAGCAGTAGAAGATGGCCCAAGTCGTTGGGCCCCTGCACCCAAGTGGGAGTCCCAGAAGAAGCTCCTGGCTCCTGGCTTTGGATAGACGCAGCTCCAGCCATTGTGGCCATCTGAGGAGTAAACCAGCGGATGGAAGACATCTCTGTCTGTACTTCTCTCTTTAACTCTTCCAAATAAATAAAATAAATCTTTAAAAAAAAATTGTACTACCTACACCCATGCTTAGTACTCAACAGAAGACATTTCTGTATCATTTATTTTTTTCTTTTTGTTTATTTTTTAGGTCAAAACCACCACCACCACCACCACCCCCCACACACACACAAATCTTTGGATAATAAAAACTCCTCCCTTGTTAAACAATACTGTGGTACACAGAAAACTAGCCCCATAAAATGTTTATATTTTAACCCCAAGAAACTTGAAAGATGTTGCAAGATATGGCAAAAAGATATTCTGCAGATGCAACGAAGGTTATAAAACAAAAAATGGAGTGATTATCTTGAATTATCTGGCAATACCTAACCTAATCACATAAGCCCCTAAAATCAGCAATTTAAGAGAACAGTTTTCCAGAGAGAAGCAGGAGAGATGCAAAAGGCATAAGCAGGGGACAAGGGAAGCAGGCGAGGACCCTGCCCCTTGCTGCCGGAGGGATGCATGAGCAGTAACTAGACAGCCACCGGGAATAAAGTCCAGCTCCAACTTGACAGCGAGAACCTGGAGACCTCAGTCCTGTAATGACGGGGAACTGCATTCAGCCAACAGCCTGAGTGAACTTAGAAGTGACTCACCCTGTCTCCAGAAAGAATCAGCCTTATGACGTTCTGAGCAGAATGGCTGGGCCAAACTAGACCTGGACTTCTGACTACAGAACTATAAGGTCATGAGTAGGCATATTTTAAAAGCTAACTTCATGTAACTTGCAATGGTAGAAATAGAAAATTAATGCAAATGCTGCACTCCCTCTATCACCACTGGTAGGCAACGTGTATGAGGCGTCTGTATTTGAGGATTCAAGCAGTGATGACCGAATAAGCAAACCTAGAGATGTTGCCAGTTTTTAATTCAAGTGTCAGTTATTTGCCTACAGACATTTGTCTAGTAAATGAAATAACTTGATGAATAATTGAAACTTTGCTATTTGATACCTTTTCAATTATTCAATGAGAACAGAGAATAACAATATCATTGCCAGAGAGTTTAAATAAATATTTCTCTCCTGAATTTATTTAACTCTTACACTATGACCACAGTGTCAAGGCTATACCAACTGAGAGCGAAGATCGGAGCACTTCCTTTGAATTACTCTTTTAGGCATAAAATAAAAGGTCATCTTGGGTTAGTGGAGAACATAGGTTACTATTTGCATCTTGCCCAGAAAATGACCTAATCCTTTTAAAAGGATCGTTCTTTTTATTTTTAACCAGGGACACTAAGTTATGTTTGAAAATAAAATTTTTTGTCATGTCTAAACAGTGAGATTGAAGTAGTATCATCCGTGCTTTGGGAGAGGATGATATAACTGAAGATTATTTAACTCACACAAGATTATTAAGTACAAGTGATAGGAATGGTAATAGGAACCATCAGGAGATTGGAAGGCTCTGTCTAGAGTACAGTGGGTGACTTGGAATGATCACATTTACTTCATGGGCAGCTCTACACCAGTACTCTGGGGGAGTATTCAGCAACACTAGTCGATTTTTAACTCTTTACATGACTTCTCATAGCCTTTCATTTAATTAAGATTTAGCACTAGCAGTTACAGCCTTCCAAATGTTAATATTGTGGAAGCAGAAGATTCTGCCATTTTTAACCTTTGGCATTATCATCAATACCACCACCAATAAAAATCTTAGCTGGAAAAAAGGTGTTGGTATCTCCCTAGGAAGGGCCCACTACCATGAGGAACCTGGAGCCCCTAAGAGAGAATTTTCATTCTGGTAGCAACCGTGCTAGCTGATAGCACTCCAGAAAAGGAACTCCAGAGAAATGTAGAGGAAGAAAGTATTTTCTTACTGAGTCAAGGGGTTTTTAAAATAGCACCAGGGCATGAGGAAAAGGCAAAGCCAGAGGGGAGCTTCGGGTCTAAATGTCATGTAATCCTTCCTCCTATTTGCAAGGACAACATGAAAAGCATCTTGAATGGATAAAGATCTTTTCCTATCTGAAAGTTTTTCCAGAAAGGGCATTTCACAGTGTCCTATGGCAACTAAGATCAGTACAGCATTTTCAGAATATTTCTTTCTATATATAATCCATCTAATAAAAATTGCTTCTTAAATCATTCCATAAAATCATTAAGTTATTCAATAAATATTTACTTAGTTCCCAACAATGGTCTCATTCTTTGTTTGAACAGCTTTATGTGGATATGATTCTGCTTTAATTTAGGGAATTTAAGATGAAGAGCACTCCTTCCATGATTCAGAAAAAAATGAGATTTTATTTTGGGGTGCAGAAGGGGGAACCCTGGAGACCATATGTACACAGGCAGGTCAGGGAGCACATGGAGAGAGGGTGAGGGAATTGAGTCCAATGCCTGTATTTGGTCCAGGGGATTATCCACACAGGTTTACTGGAGGGAGCTTTCATGGTGCCTTATGGCCAGTGAGCCCCAGCTCCAGGAGGTCACGAGTGGCTGAGACGGCATAGCTGAGGCTGGTCTGCACAGGCAGTGCAGCCTGGGTCAATCAAGCAGGCTGCAGGGTGTTCCAGAGGCACCTGGTCATCAGGAGAAGCTAAATAGGGCAGAAATCTGAATCAACCAACTGGAAACCGGAAACTAGCAAGGGTAGCAGAGCGCTGCTTCCGGTATGAGAAAGCTCAGTATAGTTAAAATGGATGCTATATACAGTTCCACACATCAAAAACTCACCTACTTAAAATACACAAGGCAGTAGCTTTGATATATTTGCCTAGTCGGACAATCACTACCCAAACCTGTTTAGAACAATTCCCTCACTCCAAAAAGAAACCCTCTACCCACTATCCTCTGTTCTTCCCTCCTCTATCTCCTGACAACCATTGGTCCTCTGTCTCTATAATTTATTTTTGTATTACGAACCACACAGATATGGTCTTTCATAACTTGACTTTTTTACATTAAGCATGATCCTTTCAAGGTTCATCCATGTTGTGATAAATGTCAGCATGTCATTAGTTTTGATGGCTGAATAATATTCCATTATATGGATATACCACATTTGGTTTATCCATTGCTCAGCTGATGGACACTTGGCTTGTTTTCACTTTTTTTGGCTATTATAAAAATGTTGATATTATTACTCATATGCAAGCTTTTTGTGTATGTATATTTTCATTTCTCTTGGCTAGATGCCTATGAGTGGAATGATGGATTATATGCTATGGTTAACATTTTGAGGGGTTGCCAAAGTAGTTGTCTTCCAAAGTAGCTTCACAATTTTACATTCCATTTAGCAGTGTCTTAATCATCCTCACCACACTTGCTATCATCTATCTTTTTTAATATAGCCATCCTAGTATGAAGTGACTTCTCACTATGGTTTTAATTTTTCTCAATAATTATGTTGATTGTCTTTCCATATATTTATAGCTATTTATAGAAATTCTGAGAAATGTCCAAACACTTTCTCCATCTATTAATTAGCTCATCTATTATTGAATTTTAATCATTTTTATATATGCTAGAAATGAACAAAATATCCAGTACATAATTTGGAAATGCCTTCTCCACTCTGTTGCTTATATTTTTACCTTCATGATGGTATAATTTTCAGCAGAAACATTTTTAATGTGGGTAAAGTATAATTAATCTACATGTTATCTTTTGCATTTGTGTTTTTGGTGTATTAGCTAAGCAATCACTGCCTAATCTGAAGTCATGCAGATTTACTTCTCTGTTTTCTTCTGAGAGCTTTACAGTTTGAGCTCTTACATTTAAGTCTGATACACTTTCGCATTATGTTTCTGCATATGGAAAGGGTTTAACTTCAGTCTTTAGTATTTTGACATCTAGCTATCTCAGCATCATTTGTTGAACAGAATATTATTTTCCACCCCTACCCCGATTGAATTGTTTTAGTGTACTTATAAAAAATTCAATTCACAGGGCCAGCATTGTGTCTCTGCCTGTGACACCAGCATTCCATATGGTCGCTGGTTCGAGATTCAGCTGCTCCACTTCTGATCCAGCTCCCTGCTGATGTGCCTGGGAAAGCAGTGGAAGATGGTCCAAGTGCTTGAGCCCCTGCACCTGGGAGACTTGGAAGAAGCTCCAGACTCCTGGCTTCAGCCTGGCACAGCCCAGGCCGCTGTTGTGATTTGGGAAGTGAGACAGTGGATGGAGACCTCTCTCTCTCTCTCTCTCTCTCTCTGTGTGTGTGTTTCTCCTCCTCTCTCTGTAACTCGTAAAAAAAAAGATTTACTTATTTATTTGAAACTCAAGAGTTATAAAGAGAGGAGGTGAGGCAGAGAGGAGGAGAGAGATAAGTCTCCATCCGCTGGTTCACTCTCCAATTGGCCATAACAGCCAGAGCTGCGCCAATCCAAAGCCAGGAGCAAGGAGCTTCTTTGAGGTCTTCCATAAGAGCGCAGGGGCTCAAAGACTTGGGGCATCTTCTACCGCTTTTCCCAGGCCATAGCAGACAGCTGGATCGGAAATGGAGCACCTGGGACTGGAACAGGCTCCCATATGGGATGCCGGCACTGCAGACGGTGGCTTTACCGGCTACATCATAGCGCTGGCCCCTATAACTTTTTCAATAAATAAAATCTTTTAAAAAAACAAATCACCATAAATGTGTGGGTTTATTTCTAGACTCTTATTCTCATCCTACTGAGCAATATGATTATCTTTTTGTCAACATGACACTGTCTTGGTTACTACAACATGCAGAAGTTTTGAAATTGGGAATATGTACTGCTAGCATTTTTTTCTTTTTCAAAACAAACTTGACTATTCTGGGTTCCTTGAGATCCCAAATGGATTTTATAATCACTTTATCCTAATTCTACAAAAAAATTGTAGCTAGGAGTTTGACAGGAATTGTGCTGAACCGCTAAATCAGTTTGAGGGCTGCTGCTACTGTCATTTCAACAATATTAACTCTTCTGATCTAAGAACATGCAATGGTTTTGTCCATTCATTTAAATCTTCTTTAATTTGTTTCCATCAGGTTTTATACTTTTCAGTATACAACTTTGCATTTCTTTTCTTGTCTTACTTTAATTGTCCTAAACATTTAAAGCTACTTATGATCTCATCTAGTAATCATTTAAATGCTCAGTTCCATGGATTTGCTGCCACTATGCCTACTCAGACATTTTGAACTGCTATGAATGAAGAGTTCTTTAAGTACATAAATTCTTTCTTCTATTGACTTTGATCTCTCACAGTACCCAGTTAAAGTGTAACACACACTGCAGAAAGCCAGTTTGTAAGTTCTGAACAAATAAGTGTTAATGCTATTGTGGATTATGGTCTCTAGTTGGTGAACATGGGAATTAGGACAATATGCCAATGGCTACTGGTCAAAGTCATCCCAGGAGTAGTTGATGAAGACTTAACATATGCAGTCCCTCACTTACAAATGACCTTTAGTTATATACCTAATTCTATAATTCATGAATTTATTTACTCCCACCAGAATCTCAAATGCCCAAGAAGGTAAGTGCTTAGACACAAGGAAGTTCTGTTAGTCAACAATAGTGGCCAGCCAGCAAATTGTTTGCTGTAGGGATTAGGTAGCAAATTGTAGGCTTGGCAGGCTATCTGGCCTCTGCTGTAACAACTCAACTCTGCCATCACAGCACAAAAGCCACCACAGAAAATAAACGAGTGTGGATGTGTTCCAATTCAACATTTTAAAATAAAAATGGACAGCAGATCGCAGCTGACCAACATGCCATAGAGACAACCCCTATCTGTTGAGATGTACCAAGCACATAATGCTGCCCTCTGAGACCTAGGGAACTAGACACCTTGGGCAGAGGTGATATTTCAAAGGTAATTTTTTTCCATTATTACAGCTAGAAGATCAGAAACACATCTCCTCCCAACAATTCAGCTTACCAAGAGGTAGCAGAATCTGCCAACTCTCTACCTTTGATTTGATTCCTTCCTGAGGTGGGAGAGACACAAGAAAGCAGAGTGGGGTTTAGGCAGCCCGAGAGTGAGGAGATGCAGCAGCCCAAGCCTTCAGAATTACTCTACTCAAACTGCCACCACAAAGCTGCACAGACAGCGTGACTTAAACAATCCAAATT
The DNA here is from genome assembly GCF_051225735.1 of Oryctolagus cuniculus. Taxonomy (NCBI): domain Eukaryota; kingdom Metazoa; phylum Chordata; class Mammalia; order Lagomorpha; family Leporidae; genus Oryctolagus; species Oryctolagus cuniculus. The sequence goes on from NC_142871.1 coordinate 12,217,465, forward strand.
TACTTTCTCACAACTCTGGAGGCTAGAAGCCTAAGCCAGCTGTCACCAGTTTTGGCTTTCGCCAAGATCTCTCTTCCTGGCTTGTAGACAGCTGATCTCTGTATATGTCTGTGTCCAAACATCCTCCTAATACAGACATCGATTGCATTAGATTTGGGCCCATCCTAATGACGTCCTTTTAACTTAATGACCTCAGAGCCATGGCTGCGATGTAGTGGGTAAAGCTGCCGCCTGTGGTTTCGTATCCCATTCTAGTCCTGGCTGCTCCACTTTCCATCCAATTCTCTGCTCTGGCCTGGGAAAGCGATAGAAGATGGCCCAAGTCTTTGGGCCCATGCACCCATGTGGGAGACCCGGAAGAAGCTCCTGGCTCTTGGTTTTGGATTGGCCCAGCTCCAGCTGTTGCAACTATTTCGGGAGTGAACCAGCAGATGGAAGATAATCTCTCTGCCTCATTGTACCTGTGCCTTTCGAATAAATATTTAACTTAATGACATTTTTAAAGTCCCTAATTCCAAAGATAGTCACATTCTATCTGAGTATTAGGACTTCAACACATGAATTTGGACAAAGGTACACAATTCAGCCTATAATACTTTTTCTCAGAAAAAAGGAAGACTTAAATAAAAGACTGGCTTTGTATCACTGTTTTGAAGTCTAATACAAATATTCTCTTTAAGACTTCATTGATATTATTCATAATTTCTCCTCCTAAGCCTTCAGGATTTTTTTTAAAGATTTATTTATTTATTTGAAAGGCAGCATTACAGAGAGGCAGAGACAGATGGACAGGAAGGGTGAGAGGGAGAGAGGGGAAGAGAGGGAAAGGAAAGGAGTTCTTCTATCTGCTGGTTCACTCCTCAAATGGCCGCAAGGGCTGAAGCTGGGCCGACCTGAAGCCAGGAGACTCCTCTGGGTCTCCCAAGCGGGTGTAGGGGCCCAAGGACATGGGCCATCTTCTAGTGCTTTCCCAGGCCACAGCAGAGAGCTGCACTGGAAGTGGAGCAGCCGGGACCTGAACTGGCGCACATATGGGATGCCGGCGCTGCAGGCAGTGGCTTTACCTGCTGTGCCACAGCGCCGTCCCCTCAGAATATTTTTTTTTTACCTTTGGGGAGGCATTTGCATGGTATAACCTGTCCCACTATACCATCTTCCTACCTGACTATAATAATTACCTACTCCAGAGCCTAGTAGTGTTCAATCAATTCTCTCTAGTAGTAGAGCCCAGTAGTGTTCAATCAATTCTTATCCAGTAGCATCAGACATAAACAAGTAACCCAAGTTGCCCACTTTCCTTCCTATGAATGGATCTGGATTTCTCCCCACCCTAGTCTACTAAAGAGTGGATGCAACTGCCCAGATCTCACCTGACTTCTGTAGCCTATAAGGCATCCACACAGCTTTCTGAAGATGTTCATAGGCTTAAAGTACAATGTAGGCCGGCGCTGCGGCTCACTAGGCTAATCCTCCGCCTTGTGGCGCCAGCACACCGGGTTCTAGTCCCGGTTGGGGCACCGGATTCTGTCCCGGTTGCCCCTCTTCCAGGCCAGCTCTCTGCTGTGGCCAGGGAGTGCAGTGGAGGATGGCCCAAGTACTTGGGCCCTGCACCCCATGGGAGACCAGGAGAAGCACTTGGCTCCTGCCATCGGATCAGTGTGGTGCGCCGGCTGCAACGTGCCAGCCGTGGAGGCCATTGGAGGGTGAACCAACGGCAAAAGGAAGACCTTTCTGTCTCTCTCTCTCACTGTCCACTCTGCCTGTCAAAAAAAAAAAAAAAGTACAATGTAGTAAACATCCTTTCCCTCTTCCAACACTTAGATCTCAGAACAGACAGAGCCACACAAGGAGAAGTTACTTAAGAGAGGACTTAAAGAAATACTTAAACATAAATTTACTTTTTAAATGCGAAAAACTTTGAAATCCATGCCTGGTTTTTTCCTAACATGCATTTTTCATACTTGTTGAAAATCCCTTAATTCATGGATTTCAATATTTTTGCAACAAAATAAACTTTTATTTTAACTCCACTTCCATGAACTTCTTGAAGTACCCTTGAAAGCACAAGGGACCAAATAAATTTTTGTCTGTTCTACTGCTCACAATAACTAACATGAACAAAGAATTTTACCACAAAAAAAATATATGCTTGTATCATTGTTTTGATCCAAATGGTAGCCTCTGATGAAAATAAGACATCTGCAGTTGACAAATGCTGAAACTGAGCTTTAGAGTATTTGATTTGCACAAGGTTATACCTCTAGGTTATACAACTAAGAAGATCCAATGCTCTGTCTCAGACCCAGAGGTGACTGGCTCCTGTCAATGCCCAGATATTCCAAGCCACCGCCTTCCTTTCTTGAATGAAAGTAAAGGTATAGCCTTTCAGATGGAGAGAAGGGAAATGAGGCTGGAGGGTGGACCACGTGGAGGAGGAAAGAACCAATCTCATCCAGAAGAGGAGGAGGAAGACAAGGTGAGCAAACTGAGCTGGCATCAGGAAACAAGTCCCAGCCGTGTGGAGAAAGGCAAACTTCCTCTCACGCCACTTCTGCTGGTGTGAGTCACAGACAGAAACCTGCAGTGCTTAACTTGGAGGAAAAGGGTGAAGGAGAAGACACACAGAGGGCCTGGCTCCCTCAAGGCCAGTTTCCAAGAGGGAAGGTGGTAGAGGCTATCCCAAGATCTGGCTACTGTCTGGCCAGCCCCCTGACCACAGGGAGCCAGCTTGGTATTCCCAGTTGATTTTCTTGATATTCAGCCTGTGTATGTCAGGTATAAGTAAGCCAGGTCTGCCTGCACCATGTTTACAGAAGAAATGGTCTGTGGGGGATACACCTAAGGAAAAACTCTCACATCAAAATATTTTGTGTTGAAAAGAAATTGTACAATCCTTCTCCCCTGTCCTCCGGAAAAGGCTTTCTATTTTCTAAAGGGCACATTGCTTAAATTGTTCCAACCAAGGCTGTGCACAGCTCTTCAAAGAGCCTTCTACGCTGCCCTTGGGAGACCGTGCCAAAACACATTAGATTTTGAAGCTCTAATTTGAAAAAATGTTTCTAATTCAGATCCCACCGTTTCCTTTAGTAAATTCCCTGGTATTATTTCTTGTTATACTTCTTCTTGGTGCTATATATAACCTGACCCTTCCCTGTACCCTTCAGATGGCAGTCAAGAGTTATTGCATCTCTCCAATTCATCACTTAACCAAGACATGGGAAGCATATTGAGTTATTTTAGCCACTTTCTTCAGGCCTAAGTCCTTAATATGATCTCTTCATCGTCCTCTACTCTCCTGCTAAGGAGGATCTCCAAGCTGGGAGGAATTTTTTTTAGAAATCACTGTAGTCTAGCCACCCAATTAACACCTAAATCCTATCCCATCAGATCAATGAAAAACTCCCAAAGGACTATTCAGCCTCCAATACTCAGCTACTCAATTTCTCGCAAGTTAACCCTTTCATTAATAGTGGAAATGCATTTTCTTGTATTTTTTTGTAGCTGTGGTAGGGAAAGTAATCTATGGCTTCCAGGCATTTTTCTATGTGGTGAAGCTCAGGCAGAAACACACTTGTCACTTATCCAGCTTACAAGATATTGAAGACAGCCATTAAGCTCATTGAACACCTCAACACCAGCTAAGCTCAGAGAATAAGAGTGTGTGCTAGTTTTAATTATGAAGTAAGCCATCTGTTTACCCACCTACTTACTCATCAACTTTCCCAGAAAACATCCAAGTTCTAGTTCTGGAAATAATTCCAGTCTTGTCAATGCCTTCTTGTTCTCCCAGTAGAGCTCTGAGTTTATATTTTTTTCCTATCGTCTACTTTAAATAGTTCCCTGAAGTTTCTACTAGGTGATTAGCAAAAAGAAAAATCTAATAGGTCAATATATACTAATGCATGAATATAAGAATGGCTTAACTTTTTCTGATAACACTAAATTCTATCAGAGGCCATTAAAATATTTAACATGAAAAGTACATGATGTTGCAAACATAAGGTGACCTAGTAATTTGAAAGCACTGAGAACTTGAGATCCGAGAAGTGGTTTTTACTCTATTAAAAGCAGAATACTGGCTGGCCAGCACTACGGTGTTGTGGGCTAAGCCTCCACCTGCAGTGCCAGAATCCCATATGGGGGCCAGTTCACATCCTGGCTGTTCCTGTTCTGATCCAGCTCTCTGCTGTGGCCTGGGAAAGTAGTGGAAGATGACCTAAACACAGGTCCCTTCACCCACGTGGGAGACCCAGAAGAAGCTCCTGGCTCCTGACTTCGGATCACCTTAGCTCCACCATTGAGGCCATCTGGGGAGTAAACCACAGATGGAAAACTTCTCTCTCTGCCTCTCTCTGTAACTCTACCTCTCAAATAAATAAGTAAATCATTAAAAAAAAAAAAGAAGAAGAAGAAGAATGAGAGACAGAGGTTACCAGAGGCAGGGTATGAGAAGGAGGTAGACAGAAGATGGTTAATGGGTACAGGATTGCGGTTACATAGGAGGAATAACTTTTTTTTTTTTTTTTTTTGGACAGGCAGAGTTAGACAGTGAGAGAGAAGAGAGAAAGGTTTTCCTTCTTCCATTGGTTCACCCCCCAAATGGCCACTACAGCTGGCGCACTGGGGCTGGCATGCTCCGCCAATCCAAAGCCAGGAGCCAGGTGCTTCTTCCTGGTCTCCCATGGGGTGCAGGGCCCAAGCACTTAGGCCATCCTCCACTGCACTCCCGGGCCACAGCAGAGAGCTGGGACTGGAAGAGGGGCAACCGGGACAGAATCCGGCGCCCCGACCGGGACTAGAACCCATGGTGCTGGCGCCACAGGCAGAGGATTAGCCAAGTGAGCCGCAGTGCCAGCCAGAGGAATAACTTATAATGTTCTACAGCAGATGGGCAACTGTGTTTCAAGAAAGCTAATAGAGAATTTTACATGTTCCCAACTCCAAGAGATGATAAATGTTTGAAGCGATGGATATGCCGATTATGCTGATCTGATTATAACACATTGTCTACATATACATGTCACATTGTACTAAAAATGTGTACAATTATTGTGACTTAAGTATATATGTGTATGTATACTGTGTAAATCACAGTATGTGTGTGTGTGTGTAAAATTTGTCTATCCTATGCCCAGTATAGGAGAATATTAGCAATATGTCTAGATTCTACAATAAACCTACATTTCAGTGTAGAAAGATCTGCGTGTGTTATTTGTTTGGGAAGATGACTCAACACGTCTGGTATAAGCTACAAATCAGCTCAGCTAAATTGCATTTGCATCTGGAAAGTAAGAGGCTTACTATAAGCATAGTCCTGTGAATACTCATATGTTTAAGTGAAAATAACTTTTGACTTGTACTCATTTCTAGAAATCCCTTCATCGAATGGATGGAAAGATCCATTAGCTCAGCTGCTTATCAGGAGACAATACTTAGATCTTCTGACAGGTCAGAAGTTGGAGGTGTCCTAAGAAGAAAGGCCACTGTGCTTCCCTTTGCCAGGGCTGTCATCACCTTTGCCAACCCAGCACCTAAAGCAAGCTAGTGTGTCTCATGCCCCTCTTGCTTTGATGCCACCCCTGTGAGTCTCTCTGCCTTTTTATTCCCTTCCCATAGTGGCACTTTCACTCTCCTGACCCTGCTGGATTAGTATTTGCCAAGCCAACTCCAACCTGCTGAAAGAAATCCAGCAGTTCCATTTGCTTCCAGAATAAAAGAAGCCTCACCTAGTAGTGCAGAGCCCTTAGGAGACATGTTAATCCTGCCTTTCTGGGCTAACCTCCCACAGTCTCTCCAGAAATCCTCTGACTTTGTCAAAGCTACCTACTGTACAGCTGCCATACACGCAAACATTTTCATCCCAGGTCTCGATGTCCTCTCTGCCTAAATGCCTTTGCTCCTTGTTTCCAAGTGCCCCCATCCTACCTGATCTCCAGAGTCTAACACGAATGCTCCCATGAAGACTTCACTGATGCTGTTCAAAATATTTCCTTCTAAACTCTCGGGGTATTTTTTTTCCTTCTGGGAGACATTTGCATGGTATAACCTACTCCATTTACCACCCTCCTGCCTGACTATAATAATTCCTACTCCAGAGTCTATTACCATGCCCCACAGTGTTCAATCAATTCTTATCCAGGAGCATCAGACATAAACAAGTAACCTGAGTTTATTCACAAACTCAAATTCCAGTGAAGAGGAAATTTAAAAAGAAAATAAAAGGCATATATATTTATACTGTATATATACATATATATACACTTACATCTTCATTTTAGCTTTTGAGAATGTTAACCTTGGGCACTTGATCCAAGGGATTTTTGTGGTTACATCACTGAGTCCTTTGTCATATACACATTTTTGCTATTAGATGAAAAGAAAAAACTCATACTTGCTTTCACCGGGTTTTGGTGCTGATAAATAACTCTGGAAACTATTTCACATTTCTCACCACTTTTTATTCCACGAGTTCTATTGCATCCTTCTTAACATTTCTGTACTGTTCCCTCAAAGTCTTTGGAATTGCAGCAAAACATCATTGTGCCTTATAATCAGTGAGAAAACTGGAACAATTCAATTTCCTACCAACATAACTCTGGGTAATCCTCCTTTGCTGCTAATTCTAAAAAGGATCGGAAAACACAAAGAAAACATCAAAGTGCTATTTCCTGAAATAATTCCATTCTCCCCAATGCCTTCTCAGAAGTGACAGCAGAAGTAGAAGAAACAAGATGCAGCTTCCAGAAGCTAATGATAGGGCTGCAGTCCAGGACTGTAATAATTGAGTTTTAATGTCCTGAGCTGTTGCTTGTCATAAATCCTCTATATGTAAAACCTGAGCTTCCACTAGGCAAGATTAATGGTTAGCAGTGTATATAATATTTATTAAACCCCTTTTTATGTTGCTTGGCAATCTGTGCTACCATCAAACAAGTTGAAATAATTGACATTTAGCACATCAACCTGCTTTTGACTGAAAAGCATGACATTCATGTAGATAGTAAACATTTGGCAATTGCTGTAAATGTCTCCAAATTTAACGTCATGACCTTTTCTCAGGTAAATGTTTTTGGATAAAATGTAAATAATGATTCACTGTATGTCAAATACCACAGTATGTCAAATACTGTGCAATGTCAAGTTTACTGCCTTGTTACCCTCCAGAGGTTCATAGATCGGTTGACCTGTTGCATCTTTCAGTGAGTCTTATATTAAAACTCACTACTATTTATTATAATTCATTGGCTTCCCATACTTCCTCCTCTCCCCCACAATATTTCTGATTAAGAAGAAGTATGGTTTGGTTTCATTACGCAATTAAATGAAACTTGGCATTTGAAAAAATCTATACTCAGGCATGAGAAAATGAATTCTATTTCAGAAGCCTCGTAAGCACAAGGATACATAACGTGCCTCAGAATCACTGCAAGTCATAGCTTCAAATCATCAAATAGAAAATGGAACCAACAAGTTCAAGGGGCACATCCTTCCACCCTTCAACATTCTGGTTCCTCCCCAATCATGTAACAAATGCTAATGTTATCAAAGCACAATATAACTACATCTAATCATGCTGCTCTGTAAGAATTCATCCCCATTAGCTGACATCAAAGGATTGCTCTAGTTAATAATCCAGGAGGTGCTCTTCCAACTGCTCTACTGCATTCAGTCTCAGTGAGAGGAGCTAGACTTTTTACATAAAGCTCACTGAGTGCACACCAAGTGCACACAGAACTTTTTCATGCACCTTCCATCCCTTTGATTTTACAAGGTATCCTAGACAGAATATTCTGCAATTGTTGAGGTGATTCAATGAGGATTATTTTAATAGCAATAGAAATAGATGCATCAGATGTGATAGGAATAAAAATAAATCCATTTAAAAAATGTCTGGACATTCAGATAAGAAAAACATTTAGGTCAAATTCCTAGAGAAGTTTCTGAAAGGGAACTCAGATTATCAATTAAAACAAAACAAAAACAAGGGGTAGGCATTGGGACACAGAGGGTTGAACTGCTGCTTGGAGAAGCCTGCATTCCATACTGGCCTCCCTAGTTCAAGCTCCAGATACGGTGCTTCAGATTCAGCTTCCTGCTAATGCATGCATGGAGGCATCACGTGGTTCAAGTGCTTGAACCCTTGACACACATGAGAGAGACCCAGATGGAGTTTCAGACTCCTGCTTTTGTTCTTGGCCAGCCCTGGCTGTTGTGGATATTTAGGGAGTAGTCAGCAGATGTGAGATGAATCTCTCTCCTTTTCAAACAGATGAAAATAATTAAATAAACATTAATTTAGAAAAACAGATGTGAAGATCCACTGTGTACATGGTGTTCCCTTTGCACTCTGCGCATCCTGTTTACGACTGAACAGAATTTTGTTGAGTATTTGCTGAAGGGTAAGGAACACTCCAGACACTGTGACTTCAGCTCCGAGGAAGGACAGAAGGATTCAAATGCCTTCCCCCTTGATCCTACACTTTGGGGAAATTCAGATGTGTACTTCTCGTTGTTTCCACAACACCAACTCACAGTTAAAGCTATTGAGACCTTTTAGACCACTTCTTCCAACCTCATTTCAGACACAGAGAACTTCAGTCCCAGAATTTATATATGACTCGTTCAAAGTCACAACCTTTTAGGAGCAGAGCAAAATAAGAACTGAGTTTTCCTACTCCTAGGAGACTTGCAATTCTCTCATCTTACATCTAATCCATTCTCCAGCTCATCTAAAATTAAATTACCTACAAGCATCTCATATAAAAATTTGAAAAAATTATCTGATTCTCATGCAATTGCTACTACCTGAAAATACACCAAACTGTGCATGTACATTTTAATATCTCTCAGGAGTACTGTCAGATTGTGGTTTAAAATAGTGCTGATGACAACATTCCCATCAAATGCCTATACAGTGACTAGTGCCTTCTGGATGTATTTCTAAGCTCTTTTTGTATTTTGACACATTTAATCCTCATAACATCCCTATGAGGTGGGTATTGTTAACATCTCCACTTTATATGTGAAAAAAACAAGGCATAGAGAAGAAATATCAAGCTAATGAATTGATGCAGCCCTTAACAAGAATAAGCTAACAGTGTGTCGATGTGATAAAACTTCCCTTGTATGTTGTCAAGTGAAAACTATGCATTTATGACTGTGCAAATATATATATACACATACACATATATATACACACACATACATATGCATCTTGCTATTTTTCTTTTGTTTTAATCACCAGAGAACACTGACAAAATACACTCTCCAGGGACCTAACCCTAACTTACCAAATGATGATGTCTCTGAAGGGGTCTATGCCCATGAATTTGCAAACAGAGGGTTCTGATGAGTATGATTAAGATTGCCTGACTGCATGCAACTGAACTCAACAAGGAAAGAATGTTCTAGTCACAGTTTAGAATATATCGTATTAGGTTATAAAGTCCAATAGTCTGAAAATTCTGGAGGTATATTTGCATCTTTACAAAGGAAAAAATGTCTCAAATCATGTGCAAGAGTTTGCAGCCCTTTCTAACACTGGACATCTGTGAAATCTCTCGTGTCACAACACGCCAGAAAAATGGGGTTTAGAATTTCAATTGTTAATCCCTGATTTAGACCACTGAACTGAAGTGCCCTTTAAGGCTAAACTAAATTTTAAATTCAATTCACTCGAAGGAGTTCATTGGTGACCTTTGAGAAATCAATTGCCTAGTATCCCAAGAAAAAAGATGATCTAAGTTCCCTATGAATTGATGACCTGAAAAGATATGTGCAATCCCTACCAAATATATTGGGAGAGCACTGCCATGTTTAAAGTCTAATGACAGCCTGTTATGTCCTAATGGAAAACTTACAGTCCTCACAAAAATAGGGACTGAATGGGTACACACAGAGTCAGCTCAGAATTGGGTACTAAGCAGAAAAACATTTAGCAAATTTTTTATTTATTTAAAAGTATATTAGAATCAAAGGCCTCCAGCCAGAGCGGCATGAAGGGGGGCTTCCAAAAGAGGAAAACCCAGAGGGACTGGTGGCAGTGGGCTTTTAAAGTACAATTTCGAAGGAAAAAAAAAAACCTTGACAATCAGATTGGCATTCAGTTACCAGGTGGAGACAAAAAACCATGGAAAGACCTCGTGTACAATTCTCCATCCTGTCTGGCCTGCTGAGGGTGGGACAGGTAACTTGTTTTCACAATAAGCTGGGAGCTCAGAAAGAGCTCCCCTGCCACTCTCACGGTAAATTTGGAGATTCTGAAGGAAAAAAGGCAGCCTGTGTAAAAAAAATATTTTATACCCAAAATTCCACTGGGATCCCCTGACTATCTATTAACCCACCTGATGCCTCACATTCCCACCTCCCGAAGATGGGAACCCTAACATCTGTTAGGGGAACTGGGTGACGATTGCTCTGGCTGCTTCATGCTGAAGAGCGGCATCTTTGGGCAGGGGGTCAAGACAGGGCTCATTGTGGCAATACCTTCTCATTGTCTGGACTACTGGAATAAAAATTGAAATCTTTAACTACTAAAATTTTTATTTTAATAGTAGCAAATTGGAGCCAGCATTGTGGTTTAGCAGGTTAAGCTGTCAACTGTGACACTGGCCTCCCACATGGGCACCAGTTAGTGTCCCAACTGTTCCACTCCCAATCCAGCTCCCTGCTAATGTGCCTGGGAAGGCAGTGGAAGAGGCCCAAGTACTTGGGTCCCTGCCACCCACATGGGAGACCCGGATGAATCTCCTGGCTTCCACCTGGCTCAGCCCCAGCTGTTGCAGCCATTTGGGGAGTGAACTAGAGGATGAGAAATCTCTGCCACCGCCCCTCCCCTCTGTGTTTGTGTGTGTGTGTGTGTGTGTGTGTGTGCATGTGTATAACTCTGGCCTTCAAATATTTTCTTTTAAAAACAAAAAAAGTAGCTAAAAAAAAGCTTTCAGAATATCAGAATATAGATACGGAAAATAGACATCACCACCATCAATTTTCCTAACTGCCCGGTGAATACATCCCCACTTTCTCTCTCATGAGCCCAAATTTCAAGGCTCCCTGGAGCTGAATTTTGTTTCCCTTCCTGTCAATACCAAAAGACCTCTATGTGACACACAACCTCCTTTTCTGGAGGCCCTGACATCCTGAGCAAACCTACTCCATGGAAGCCCAAACAAGGCTTTTGGTCAAAGAGACAGAGGCAGTCCTTCCTGATAACTCTGGGATTGACTGCAATTGCATGTTCCTAATTTTAGTGGCATTTATTAAATTAACAATGCAATCACTGAGGTAAACAGCTAGGTGCAAAGTTTGGTCAAAACAATGAGAAGACCCTTGTTTTGTGAGATTAGTGCTATCTTAGGGGAAAATGAGGACAGGTCTGGAAGACGATGGCTGACAGGTTAAGATGACCCAAGTTTCACCTCTTTTCAAGGAGTGTGTAACAGAACAACCCCCAAATTGGTTGTAGGAGTTGCAATAGAACCTCAGTCCTCTCATCCAATGTGCAGAAAGCCAACCACTGACACTGGGGTGGTAAAGAAAGTAGATAGATATTTATTTGCAAAGCTCAGAGCAAGAAGCCAGACAACTGTTGCTTAGTTCCCAGGCTCCCCAAGGGGTAGGGGTGAAGGTTCTTAAAGACTGAAGATGGGACTGAGAGGTACATGTTCAGCACATGTCCAAGTCTCTTGTTGGTCAGTGGTGCTCATGGCCTTCCTGTGATTGGTGGGTGACGCTGTGGTCTTTGGGGAATTTTTATGATAGCCATGTGGACTTCAATCAATCTAGGGGCTACCTTCAGATGGTGGCTACTTTCTGTCCTGGACCTGGAATTCCCCTAAATGAAAACTCCTCGTACCAGCCATCAAGGTGTTAAATTACCGGAGAAGCGAACGATTTCATGAGTCTGGCGACTAGAAACTTGTAGTGCTAGCAAAAGGCAGGGGAAGGAGACTTTAAGCTAAGGGAGGGAGGCTAGGAAACTAAGGCCTGCGGCCAGTACCTAGCATCTTCATTCAAGGCACCGGGACTGAGCTTTCAGCGTTTGTCAGTTACCTCCTGACTCAATAAACAAGAACCAAAGCCCCAGCTTGGCCTGCCTATCCAGCAAAGCAAACACTGTTTCTCAGGACAGCATTATATAAATAAGTTATGGACAATATATTGCCAGCTTCCACCACCTAATAACATCATGTATTTTTTATGTATTGTTGGGATTTGCAAGTTGGAGGCATATCCATTGAGATGGATAATGGTTGTGCTCTTTTATTTTATGCACTTAGCTTTCTTATTGAGAACTGCATTAATCTTGTGTTTTATAATGGTGAGTGCCAAGAGGTGTCTATGCCTCTCTGCTAAAAAAAAAAAAAATCCTGTTTTGGTTTTTGATGTGCTTGCTATTTCTGCTTATCCCCTACTTTAGACATTTTTATTAGTATAATTGCTTTTGGAAGCATAAACCAAACTCTAGAATATAAGAAAACAGAAGTTCCTATGAAGCAAATTTATGATCCAATATGAAGAATTCTTATACTTCAAAATGCAGTCCCCAATGTCAGAAGGATTTGATGTCAGAATGTTTTTAAATCATTTTCCAGAGGAGATCTAATACAAGTGCCTGGAGACACAAAGGTTCTTACAAATGGAGTTAAATTTCAGATTAATTTGCATTGGTATCAAGCAGTATTAGGTGATTTAACCATCATTAGTTTCAAATTGTTATACAGATTAAATAGCTATTTTATTCTAAATGCAAACACAATAGCAAAACATAGAACTATTATTTAATTGTTTTAAATAGACTGTAATTTTGAATATTTCTAGTATGACAGTTTTTTTTCCAAACCCTCTGTAATAAGTGATGCTGCAAATCTGGGAACAAGAGCCAGTCAGTGCAAACACATCATTAGCCCATTGAAAAGAGCGCTTAAGCAGACATGGGGTTTTTGCCACTATAAATCTACGTTGACATTCTAATAGTTCTCTCCTCCCTTACCTAACATCAGAGACAGAAGGGACCTTAAAAGATAATCTTGTCTAGCACCTTTATTTTACATCAGACAATCTGAGTGGGGAAGTGGATTATCACACTGCTACTTAGAGGAAAAGATTAAGCCAGAAGGCAGAGCTTTTGTCTTCTACTGCAGTGTTCTTTCCACCAGAAAATAACATATCTGCAAGGGGTCTTCAAACAGTTTATGGAAAATGCATGTTACGAAAAAGCTGTGCATGGATTTCAACTTTTTAACATCAAAACCAACTAACTTTTAATTCCATTTTTGCCTTTTTTTTAAAAAAAAAAAATTGCAATTTTTTTTAATGTGAAAGGCAGAGGGACCAGAGCTGTGGTGTAGCAAGTAAAGCCATCACCAGCAGTACTAGTGTCCTATATGGGTACCAGTTCGAGTCCCGGCTGCTCCACTTCCCTTCCAGCTCTCTGCTATGACCTGTGAAAGCAGTAGAAGGTGGCCCAAGTCCTTGGGGCCCTGCGCCTGCGTGGGAGACCTGGAAGAAGCTCCTGGCTCCTGGATTCAGATTGGCGCAGCTCCAATCATTTGCAGCCATCTGGGGAGTGAACCAGCAGATGGAAGACCTCTCTCTCTCTCTGCCTCTCCTTCTCTCTGTGTGTAACTCTGCCTTTCAAATAAATAAAAGAAAAGCAGAGTTACAGAGAGAAAGAGAATCCTCCACCTGCTGGCTAACACCCCAAATGGCCACAATGGTCAGGGCCAAGCCAAGTCAAATTTAGGAGCCCCAAGCTTCCTCCGGGTCTCCTACATGGATGGAGGGGCCCAAGCACTTGGGCCATCTTCCACTACTTTCTCAAATGCATCAGCAGGGAGCAGGTTTGGAAATGGAACAGCCTGGTTACCAACCTGCACCAACATGGGATGCTGGCATCCCAGGCAGAGGCTTAACCTGCTACAACACAACACCTACCCCAAATTTCATATTTTCATGAAATGTTTGAAGTACCTCATACAACTATGTATACTATATCATACTTGATAATGATAACACAGAGTGTTGCTGGTTTACGTATTTAATGTGCTATATTTTTCATCTTTTTTGTTAGATTTATTTTTTATTTATCTGAAAGGCAGAGTTTCAGAAAGAGAGGAAGAGACAGAGACAGAGATTTTCCATCTGCTGGTTCACTAACCAAATGACACAACAGCTGGGGCTGTGCCAGGAGTTTCCTGAAAGTCTCCTACAAGGGTTCAGAGGCCCCAAGCACTTGGGCCATCCCCCTCGGCTTTCCCAGGTGTAAGCAGGGAGCTGGATCAGAAGTGGAGCAGTCAGGTCTTGAACCAGCACCCATATGGCATGGCAGCATCACAAGTGGCAGCTTTCTCTTCCACACCACAACATCAGCACCTCATAGTTTTTTTTTGTTTGTTTGTTTGTTTGTTTTTGACAGGCAGAGTGGACAGTGAGAGAGAGAGAGACAGAGAGAAAGGTCTTCCTTCGCCGTTGGTTCACCCTCCAATGGCCGCCACGGCTGGCGCGCTGCTGCCAGTGCACCGAGCTGATCCGAAGGCAGGAGCCAGGTGCTTCTCCTGGTCTCCCATGGGGTGCAGGGCCCAAGGACTTGGGCCATCCTCCACTGCACTCCCTGGCCACAGCAGAGAGCTGGCCTGGAAGAGGGGCAACCGGGACAGAATCTGGCGCCCCGACCGGGACTAGAACCCGGTGTGCCGGTGACGCAAGGCGGAGGATTAGCCTAGTGAGCCGCAGCGCCAGTCCATCCTCATAGCTCTTAAAACATATTTTCTTTTAGGGTATAGTCCTCACATATTAAAATTAAAAAGAAACAGGTAGATTTTTCGCACAGTGAATAAGAAATTACATGGAACACTACATCCCTTAGGGTGCCTGGGCTCCAGTCCTGGTTCCACTGCTGATTTCAGCTTCCTGCTAATGGATACCCTGGGAGGCAGCACTAATGGCTCAAGTAGTTCTGTGCCTGCCATCCACGTGTAGACTCTGAGTTCCCAGCTCCTGGCGTCTGCTAAGCCAGCTTATGCTGTTGCAGATATTTGGGCAGTGAAACAGAAGATAAAAGATCTATTTGTTGGCCAAAAGACACATGAAAAAATGTTCAGGATCACTAGCAATCAGGGAAATGCAAATCAAAACCACAATGAGGTTTCACCTCACCCTGATTAGAATGGCTCACATACAGAAATCTACCAACAACAGATGCTGGCAAGGATGTGGGGAAAAAGGGACACTAACCCACTGCTGGTGGGAATGCAAACTGGTTAAGCCACTATGGAAGTCAGTCTGGAGATTCCTCAGAAACTTGAATATAACCCTACCATACAACCCAGCCATCCCACTCCTTGGGATTTACCCAAAGGAAATTAAATTGGCAAACAAAAAAGCTGTCTGCACCTTAATGTTTCACGCAGCTCAATTCACAAGAGCTAAGACATGGAATCAACTTAAATGTCCATCAACAGTAGACTGGATAAAGAAATTATGGGACATGTACTCTATATAATACTATACAGCAGTAAACACACACACACACACACACAACTAACAACAATGAAATCCGGTCATTTGCAACAAAATGGAGGAATCTGGAACACATCATGCTAAGTGAAATAAGCCAGTCCCAGAGGGACAAATATCATATGTTCTCCCTGATCAGTGACAACTAACTGAGCACCAAAAAGGAAACCTGTTGAAGTGAAATGGACACTATGAGAAACAGTGACTTGATCAGCCCTTGTCCTGTCAATGAACAACTTAATATTTTATCCCTTTTAGTATTTTTTTGTTCTACTTAATACTATTGAACTCTTTAATTAAACACACAATTATTCTTAGGTGTTTAAATTTAACTGAAAAGTGATTCCTGTTAAATATAAGAGTGGGAATAAGAGAGGGAGGAGATGTACAGTTTGGGACAAGCTCAGTCGGACTTGCCCCAAACAGTAGAGTTAGAAACGTGCCAGGGAATTCCAATTCAATCCCATCAAGGTGGCATGTACCGATGCCATCTCACTAGTCAAAGTGATCAGTTTTAGTTCTAAATAACATCGGAGCTGGCAAACTCAAAAGGCTTCCATAGCCTTGGCAGCTCATGACAAGAGCCTAGGATGATTACTGATGCCATAAACAAGAGTGTCAAATTGTTAAGTCAACAATGGGAGTCACTGTGAACTTACTCCCCATGTAGGATCTCTGTCTTTAATGTGTTGTACAATGTAAATTAGTCCTATAACGAGTACTTAAACAGTACTTTACACTTTGTATTTCTGTGTGGGTACAAATTGTTGAAATCTTTACTTAATATATACTAAATTGATCTTCTGTATATAAAGAGAATTGAAAATGAATCTTGATGTGAATGGAAGGGGAGAAGGAGCGGGAGAGGGGAGGGTTGCGGGTGGGAGCGAAGTTATGGGGGGGAAAAGCCATTGTAATCCATAAACTGTACTTTGGAAATTTATATTTATTAAATAAAAGTTAAAAAATCTATTTGTTTGTCTTTCTTTCTTCCTCCCTCCTTCCCTCTCTGCCTTTCAAACAAATAAAAAAATTTCCAAAAGACAAATTTTAGCCACCACTGTGGTGCAGCAGGTTAAGCCACTGTCTGCAAAGCTGACATTCCATATAAGCCCAGGTCAACTCCCGGCTGCTCCCTTCTGATCCTGTCCCCTGCTAATGTGCCTGGAAAAGCAGCAGAAGATGACGTAAGGACTTGGGCCTCTGCTACCCATGTGGGAGACAAGGACAGAGTTCCTGGCTCCTGGCTTCAGCTCAGCTCTGCCTCCTTCCATTGTGGATATTCAAGGAATGAACCAGTGGATAGAAGGAGACCTCTCTCTCTCTGTAACTCTGCCTTTCAAATAAATAACTCAAAAAAAAAAAAAACTTTACTGTAAATTGGGATTGATTTAATCTCATGTTGTTTAATTCATCACAACCCTTAAGTATACAAAATCCACTCCCACTGTTGCCTGTATGAGACCACTGACCAGGAAACAAGGTGACAAGTGATTAAAAGACTAAAAAGGTGGAAGATCAGTGATGGCTCCTGCCCTCCAGTTGGGCATGTCCCATTCCACCTTAGGTATGATCAAAGCCAAAGATGTTGAAGGATCTGCCTCACTAAAGGCGAGCCCTTGAGATCTCTGGGATGTGATTTGTCCCCCAAGGCTTCACGGGTTGGGCATTGTGGTCCCCAATGTGATGATGTGAGGGTGTGGTGAGACCTCTAGGGCAGGGAGCCTCATGAGAAGCAATTACATCATTAGGGGCACTGGCATCAGAAGGGATTGGCACAGTTTGTGGGAGACCCCAGGGGTGGTTCTCACAACAGGGCTATTATATGAAAGAGTGAGCCTGGCTTCTAGTTCTGCAATCAGACCTCTCCCTGTCACATATGGTTCCTGCATTGTGACACCATCCACCACCAAGTCCTCATCAGAGGCAGGCTGATGCTGACCCCATGCCCCTGACTCTCTAGAACCATGAGCTAAATTAAGTCTGTTTCCTTTATACTTATCCAGTCTCAGACATTTTATCATACTAACAGAAAACAAGCCCATATCTGATATGGAGACACTTCTACTGGTCCAGATTGCAGACCAGATGCAGAAGAGCGCCAGCACCGTGATGTCTGCAATGTTGGAAAAGGGCTGAACACAGCTACAATGTCAAATACACTACGAGCTCTGGGTGGTTTAAACAACTCAAGAATGGTTGTTCATGACACAGCATGAGAGTGAGTGGTCAGTCTGCCAGTGTGGATAAGAAAACAGCTTAAGAATGTCTGGATTGGGGCCGGCACTGTGGCACAGCAGATTAACGCCCTGGCCTGAAGCACCGGCATCCCATATGGGCGCCAGTTCAAGACCTGGCTGCTCTACTTCCCATCCAGCTCTCTGCTATGGCCTGGAACACCAGTGGAAGATGGCCCAAGTCCTTGGGCCCCTGCATCTGCATGGGAGACCTGGAAGAAGCTCCTGCCTCTGGCGCAGCTCCGGCTGTTGCAGCCATCTGGGGAGTGAACCATCAGATGGAAGACCTCTCTCTCTCTCTCTCTGCCTCACCTCTCTCTGTGTAACTCTGACTTTCAAATAAATAAATCTTAAAAAAAAAAAAAAAAGAATGTTTGGAAACTCAAGGTAAGTAGACTGTGGAAGAAAATCACTCACCAGAGAAAATCTTCAATATGGATGGAAACTCCCTATTCTGGAAACAAATGCTTGAAAGGATTTTCATCCATAAGGAGGCCAAGTCATTGCCAGGCTTGAAAGCATTTTAAGAAAACAGGCTTGGGGCCCTTGTTGCAGGATGCAGAAGAAAACCCCTGTGGCCTGGCACAGTGAGAACCCCAGCGCCTTCTAAGGACATCAATAACCACACACTGCCTGTGCACTACAGGAGCAGTAAGAAGTCATGAGCGACCCAGCTCCTCTTCCAAGATGCCCTCCTGAATTGCTAAGCCAGCAAAAAAAAAAAAAAAAGAGAGAGAAGCACTATTCAGAGAACAACATATCTTTCAAGATTTTGCTTATCTAGGTTTGTGTAAATATACTCTATGAGGTTCGTACAACAATTAAATCGCCTAATGACATGTTTCTCAGAACATATACCTGTCCCTAGTGACGCATGACCACAGTAGTCTAGCAAATCTGACTCAAAATAGCATAGTCAGCAACTAAAAACCAACTTGGTTTCACTGATCACGAGGTCAAGTAGGGGTCCAAGCACAACTCATTAAAAGCCTCACTGAAAGCAGATTTAGGACCAGATAACTCCATGAAATTTGAAAGCTCTTATTCCAATAGCCTCAATCAATGGCTTTCAATTTCTTATGTAAATGAATTTCCAGATATGTAAGTGCCAGCTTACTGCACAAAGGGAAACCTGCTAAATCCTTAATGAATACAACCCTTATTAGAATTCTATCATTCCAAGGAAAACTCTTCTTGTAACTTAAAGCAGTGGCATATGTATTCCATTTCCCATAAACATCCACTGTAAAGACACCAAGTTGGTAGTTCATCACGTGAGTGGCAGCAGAAATACATATTTAATGGTTTAATTGTAGTAAGCCGGATACTTGGAGTTTCTTGGTTTCTCCTTCCTCTGTATTCCCTGGCAATAACAATATGGAGTACACTTATGAATGTACAGGGAAGTTTACTTAATAGCATAAATTAAAACATTAAATAAGAACAGACAATGAAAAACAACATATAAACAAAAGTGTTCTTATTCATTTTGTAATCTCTGCCTTGCTACCTCTATCATTATCCATTTGTGCCATGTTTTAAGTCACAATGACAAATGTCACCACAATCACATAGTATGTGAAGAGAATCACCTCAGTTGTAAAAAGAAAGATGGGAAATCTAAAAGAGATCAGCAAATGCTCAACTGCAAATATTCTGAAGTCCTACTTCTGAAATTGGTTCAAAATACCAAAGAATGGCTTCCTTATCTGATGCCATTGCTTTAAGTAAACTTTCCATGATTTTACTTCCAATTCTAAAGTATTGATAATGAGATGACTCATCGAGTGATGACAGTAACCTTTTACCTTTGTTTTATCTTGAAAGGTCACTTGGTTTTATGGACTTTTATAGGCACTCGTTTCAAGTAATTGTGTACTATATTTCAGTGAAATCAGATGTATAATGTCAGAAGGGAAAAAGATGCCCCAGACTAATTTTGTCCTACATCTTCCAGATTGAAGGTCACGATGATGCGTTTTTCACATTAACTTAGTATGCTAAAAGAATTACATCTTGAATACATCTAGGATGACAGAAATGGTATAATAAATCTCAAGTGAGAAGCCATCACGTTTGCCCCGGCACACCATGTGTTTTCTTCCACGATATTGCTCTGTAATTGTCTGTTTACTGGTCTACACCCTCCTCTCCATGACAAGCTTCTAGGTGGTGACTGTGTCTTGCTCCTTACTGAGCCTCCTGTTCCTCTCTGCAATCTCAATGCTGACGCAGTGCTGCGCACACAGTAGGTATGTGACAGCCTTTGTGGAGTGGAGTAAAAGGCAATGGTGTCAAAGAGGAAGAAGGAGAAGAACAGAGAAAGGAATCCATCTGTGTTCTCTTGATAAATTAAGAAACTCCATACTCGTAGTCCCATCAATGGCATCGCATATGTATGGAGTAAACATCCAATTCAAGATGAAGATATTCATGAAGATAACAATGATATCAAAAAGACATTGCACAATATTCTGTTGCTATGAAATTGAGAGGAAAAATCCTCTGGTCACAATAGATTTAGAGTTCCATTCAATTAGATTAATCAAGCATGAGATCATACTCACCATTGTTTTTTAATAGTAATTTTAAAACACTCAAGTAGTGCTTATTGTCTGGTATGGGTATGATATTATGCTAGCCACTGAAAGAAAAACAGAAGAAGTTGTGTAATCATCCATTCATTCAGCATTTATTGAGTGTTTAGTAATTTGCCAGATGTGCTGAACACTTTCCCTGCCCTTGAGATAATTGTATTGTTCCTGGGCAGCCAAAGCATGCAAGTATAAAACAGAGCACTACGGGAGCACTGAGATAAACACCAGCATTTCATATGAAGGTGGCACTGCCCCATATTTGGTAACTGCTTATTACACGTCAGGCGAGGTGCTAAGTATTTTACATGTATAGTGTTACTTACTGCTCACTATACTTTATATTCATCATCATCGAAATCCCCATCTTATAGCCGACGAAAGCACAGTTCAAAGAAGCCAATAGACTTGCCTGACTTCTTTCATTCAAGCTGCTGTAACAAAACACCTAGACTGGGGGGCTTATAAACAACAGGAATCTGTTTCTCACAGTTCTGGAGACTGGAAAGGACAACATCAAGGTGCCAACAGATGTGATGCAGAGCCATGGCTTACCTGCAGCTTTCTCTTCATTCTAATGTCACACAGTGCAAAGGGACAGGGGTCACTTTGGGGTCTCCTTCAGAAGGGAACCAATCTTATTCATGAGGATGGAATCCTCATGAGCTAATCACCTCCCAAAGGCCCATCTCCTAATGACATCACCTTGAAGTTGGAAGATTTCAACACGGGAAAGAGGTGGGAGAGGGACATAAGCAATCAGATCATAGCATTTCCAAAATTAGCAGCTAATAACATGAGTCAACGAATGGTCTTTCCAGCTCTGACATTCACACCCTTAAGCATGATGTTCTGCTGCTTCTGCCTAAATTTGAAGGTAGAGAAAATATAACTAAGGAACAAGGAATCTATACTGGCTAAAATTATGAGAAAAATTTCATAGAAGAAATCACACTTGAAATACAGGTTTTAAAGTACTGACATGATTTATAGGATTTGAATAGAGGGAAGACAGAATTGATTCTATCAAGGTGGAAGCAGAGAACAGTAACTCCAACACTGTCCATGCAAATTCCCACAAAATGATTAATTCTGCCTAGAAACAGATAATGTAATAGAACTGAAGCTTTTGGCCACTAAATCAACTAAGACCAATGGATACGCCCAGAATGGCAACCTAGAGCTCATGAACAACCGTACGACACACCTGCTACCTCCAGCTCCACCCCAATTTTCTTTGATACCATGTTCTATTCCTTGAACTTCTGAATCTGTTTTCTTCTCCCCACCTCTACCACTCAGATTAGTTCTGAGTCTCACAATTCTGCCTAGGATATGTGCTCCAACATTAACTTGCTTTGTGACCCATGAAAATGACTAAATCTCTTTCTATTCCTCACTTTTCCTGTTAGTAAAGTGGTCATAATAAAACTAGGCTAGGGTGTGCAGAAAATGAGACAGCATATGTATATACCTTAGTGTCTGGTAAATAATATGACCTAGTAGGGGAAGAAAGACTTTTTCCTCTCCCCTCCAAGGTTCAATTGCTAGGGTCCTGCCAACTAAACTTCCAAACAAAAGATTAACAGAATAAAAAATACACTGAATTCCATGCATATTTTAAAGCTTTTCCTGTGGGACTTTGACTCAAAATAATCCTTACACCACAGTGGCATATCTAATGAGCCCATGAAGAAAACTAAGAAGGAACAATTGGGATCAATTTAATGGAGCCTACATGAGGCTGCCTCAGAGATCAAGGGAGGCAGACAGTGACCCACTGCATGGGTAAACAGGGTCTATAAGGAGGATGCCATCAGGGATGTGCACCATCACAGGAGTGGAAACCCAACTCCAACAGCCTGAGAAAAGAAGGGCAGGTGAGAAAACGAAGCAGGAATTACAAGATCTGGGCCCTGTTTTGTGCAGTATGTTACTGGGGCATTTTCCAGGGACATGAAAGACACAGGGACCCTGCTCTCCTACTCTCACCCATGCACCTGCTCGCAGACAAGAGATGAGCTTTCTTTAAAAGAAGGCTCCCCTCATTAGTGCTTTCAGTCTCATCTGCTCATCAGTCTCCTCACAATGCTTTAAGAAACAATGATGGAGCCGGCGCTGTGGCACAGCGGGTAAAGCCGACCTCTGCAGTGCCAGCATCTCATATGGATGCTGGTTCGAGTCCCAAATGCTCCACCTCCAATCCAGCTCTCTGCTAATGTTCTAGGAAAGCAGTGGAAGACGGCCCAAGTCCTTGGGCCCCTGCACCCACGCGGGAGACCCGGACGAAGCTCCTGGCTAGGATGGGCACAGCTCCAGCCCTGTGGCCATCTGGGGAGTGAACCAGTAGATGGAAGACGACCTCCCTCTCATTCCACCTCCACCTCCCCCTCTCCTCCTCCAGCTCTGCTTCCACCTCTGCCTCTCTGTAACTCTGCCTTACAAATAAATAAAAACATCTTTTAAAAAAATGATGTACAGGCCAAACACCAGAAGTGCTGAGCTAACTGGTTATGAGATCTGCCTAACATCTATGATTTTTAAAACTTCAAAACTGATTCAGATTTACAGCCTGGTTTAAGGACCCCCACTAATGGCTCCAGGGAAGAATCCAGCACAGACCTCCTGGCTACCTCTCAAAAGAAAACTCACAGGGCCACCGCCACGGCTCACTAGGCTAATCCTCTGCTGCGGCGCCGGTACCCTGGGTTCTAGTCCCGGTTGGGGCGCCAGATCTGTCCCCGTTGCTCCTCTTCCAGTCCAGCTCTCTGCTGTGGCCCAGGAGTGCAGTGGAGGATGGCCCAAGTGCTTGGGCCCTGCACCTGCATGGGAGACCAGGAGGAAGCACCTGGCTCCTGGCTTCTGATTGGCGCAGTGCTGGCCGTAGCGGCCATTTCGGGGGGGTGAACCAACGGAAGGAAGACTTTCTCTTTCTCTCTCTCTCACTGTCTAACTCTGTCAAACAAAAAAGAAAGAAAGAAAAGAAAAGAAAAGAAAAGAAAAGAAAAGAAAAGAAAAGAAAAGAGAAACTCATGGATTCCTATTGCATGTGTAGAGGAGAGAAAACCCTTGCAACAAGGAGCCACTCATAAGAGAAAAGCAAACAGACCTTAATTAACTCATATATCTCATCTGTACAGGGAATGAGCAATGCAGGGGGAATGAGCAACTCAAAGAAAGGACTTTGAACTCTGGTCTATGAAGCACTTTCAACAAGCAACAAATCTGTAAGAGAAGCCGCAGGCTTCCAAGGACTACAGACGACCTGAAGGTAAATGCACAAGAAACTAGTAGTAGAAGGCAGTCAGTGAAGTGCTACACGGAGCCCTCTGGCGCCATGTCCAAGCTCACGGGATCTAAAGTTGTCTCCGGTGATCCTCTCTTGCCCTTCCTAGTGGAGTGGGGAGGGCTGGCAACAGTGGAATGTACGTGCTAGGCAAATGGGGCAGGGGTGGGGGGACTTTCCTGCTACCTGCTTCTCAGCTGCTCTCGGCCTGAAACAATCCTACTCCCGAAAGGCTCATGAGGATGCTTCAAAATACAGAAAAAACGGGACTGAAAGATACGTGCATTTTCAAGACCCGCCTATTTTGTGGTGACGTACTCTGGTTTTCGTCACACACAGGAACTGTTAGTAATAATAACTAACGTGTTCTATGTCCCTTCCTTGCACAGTGCCCAGGAATGAATGCATCTCACTTTATCCATGCAATCAGCCTGCAATCCGAGTATTGCAATTATCCGCTCTCGTGGCTACGCAGAGGCTCAGGGAGGCTGGCATTCCAGTCAAGCCGAGCCAGCTGCTGAGAGCAGAGCCGCAGTTCAACGCAAGGTGCGGACCCCAGGTGAACGTGCAGCTGTTTCCTCCCGGCTTTAGAGTACCCATCGCACCACAGCTGGCATCAAAACAGCCGAGTAACTAATACCTATGGTCACACAAACATGAAGAAAGCCACCAGTGAACACTTCAGACTACGGACACACGATTATACAGTCATCGCTGCTAGAATGTTCCGGGGCTGCGTGTCATTAATGCTAGAATGTTCCGGAGCTGCGTGCCATCAATTTCCAAAGTCACTACTGACGTGGGCAACGCTCGTTTTGAGTTCCAATCCATGTACTAAGTTCCTGACTCCCGTAGCCACAGAACTATTAGCAGGAGGCCAGTTCTGGGCAGGAGCAGAATTCATTTAGCAGTGAGGAATAGACACACGCGGCACACGGGGTGGGCCGCCCCCACACAGAGACATACCCTTCCCGAGCGGACCAAAGTGGCCCCTCAGTGAGAGAGAAGAGAGAAAAAGACGGAAAACAATACCTCTAGGCGGGAGCGGGCGCCCCGTCGGGGACAAATCGAGCGCCTTCCCGTGAATGCGTGCGGCGGTGGCCAGAGTTCCCGCCCGCCCTCCGTCTCGCTTTACTACGGAGCCTGTGGCTCCCCATCACGTAGACGACCAGGATGCACCGCGCTCTCCAAGGCGCCCTGGTGCCTGATGGGACTGTTGCATCCTGGGAAGGTGGGCGTGTCGAGTCCGCAGTTAAAGAGACAGCGTTATTCTGCAGGGATACCAGAGTTTCGGCTCACCTAAGCTTAACTGGTCACACGTAGCATCATTACATCATTTAATCGGCTGACTGTGCACTGAGAACTTTAATTAGCAGATCCAGCATAATCCAGATTAGACAGATGATTTATTTTTCTTAAACTCCCTCTGAACCTGAATGGCACTTCTTTGTCACCTTCCTATGGGATGCAAAACAAAAAGAAGACAATGACATAAGCCTCAGTAATGACTTAGGAGAGCAATTACCACAAGTTTAAAATGTTCTCCTAAATTAGTTGCATGGAAGCGTGCTAAATTTGTACCTAAGTAAAAGTTTGTAAATTTTTCAAGACATGAACAAAATATCCCCAGCTGAACTGGAGCTCCTGTACCTAAAATCCATTGCATTGTGCACACTCACTCACACATGCATGTACATGCATGCACATTTACACACGCACAAATCGTGCCTGTCCTCAGGAAGCGGCATAAGTACGTTAGCACCTGTGTGCATCTGTGCGCCACGTTCTCACGTGCACCCGAATCTGGAAAAGCTTAGCCCAATCTCAGCATCTGCAGATCCACAACACTAAAAGACCAAAATAAACAATGCTTTTTTTTAAATTTGTAAGTGACAGGAAGACGAATATTGTGGATTTTCCTGGCCAGACTGTAGCAACATTAAGGTAAATCAAATATTGCACCTCATTTATTTAGCAATGTTGTTCGTCAGTTCCTGTAGAGTGCTTTTGGCCTCTCAGAATACAAAGCTACACAGATTTCCCAAAAATGTATTTTAGAAAATGAAAAAAACATGTTGTTAGCTCTTGAACAGTTAATTATAATTGGCTATGCTTCTTTTCTTTTATTAAGTGATAATTTGTGAAAGACTACTTCAAGATTGTCTAAAATGCTGCCTTTGGAAAGACTGAACCAAGGGAACATGTAATCACAATGCGATGTAATCAAGATATTTAATTAACATGCAATCAGAAAAGAAGAGTATAGTCTCTTCACATTCCTGCCCAAAAGTTAATAACAGGGCTCTGCTTTGAAAAACTGTAGGGGCTGGCATTTGGCCTCGCAGTTGGAAGGCCAGTCGAAATTCCCACGTTCCATATCACAGTGCCTGGATGTGAGACCCAGCCAGGACTCCTGACTCCAGTGTCCTGCTAAGGCACACCCTGGCAGGCAGCGAGTGGTGACTCAAGGTGTTAGGTCTGTGTCACCCATGTGAAAACCCTGGATGCAGTACCCAGCTCCTGGCTCTGGGCTTCACCCAGTGCTGTCTGCTGTGAACATCTGGACAATGAACTAGTGGATAGGAGCTCTCTGTCTCTGCTTCTGCCGCTCCCTGTCTCTCTGCCTCTTGGGAAAAAAATTAATATGAAAGACTATATATGCGAGGCCGGCGCTGTGGCATAGCGGGTAAAGCTGCCGCTTGCACTGCTGGCATCCCATATGGGCGCAGTTCGAGTCGCAGCTGCTCCACTTCTGACCCAACTCCCTGCCTGGGAAAGCAGCAGAAAGTGGCCCAAGTCCTTGAGCCCCTGCACCCATGTGGGAGACCCAGATGAAGCTCCTGGCTCCTGGCTTCAGATTGGCTCAGCTCTGGCCATTGTGGCCACATGGGGAGTGAACAAGCAGATGGAAGATCTCTCTCTCTCTCTCTCTTTTTTTCTCTCTCTCTCTCTTTCTCTCTCTGCTTGCCGTCTCTTGGTAACTCCGCCTTTCAAACAAATAAATCTTAAAAAAGGACTAAATATACTTTAAAAATATTTGAATGGAGTATCACATAAAACATTTGCTAAGTTATTGTTTCATCCAAATCAAAAGTGAATAATTTGCCCTAGAACTTTCCATGGAAAGACTGCTGCCTCTGGTTTTCACATATATACAGGAGCTCTTCATCCTGTGGCTCCTACGTAGCTCCTCCTTCTCCATCCTGGGTGCTTCTCTGTCCCCATAGCCCTCCATCCAACTCATAGATGTCTTCCTCCTGCTGAGCCTTAGGGTACTATTTAGGGATACCCTCTCAAATCAAGGCTTTGATATTTTAATTTCTGATTTTTTTTTCTGTTTAAGGTCATAAAAACAGAAACAAAATCACAAGAAATCAGTAAGAACGCAAGGAGAATTCATGATTTTCTACACCCAGTCAATGACAAACCACAGATCAAGAAATGAAGTTGATTAAGAATTATGAAGATAGTACTAAGCTTTATAATGGCAAACATGGTTCAGAATTAAGTGCCTTTTATGCATTCTCCTTTTCATGGACATGATGAGGGATTTAAAATTTATTGCTTTTTTAAAAGCTGCAGTGAACTTCATGTACATATGCCCTTGTATATATGAGCGAGAATGTCCTCAAGGCAAGTACCTAGCAGAAAAATTGCTACATGGTGGGGTATACAAATATCCAAATCAGCTACATCCCACTAATGGCTTTCCAATGTGGGTGTAACACAGGCATGAAAATGCAGTTAGTTACATGGAAAAGGTTCTAGTCTTCTCCGGAACAGTGGGGTGAATATAGTTCACAATAAGCAATTGTGTGTTATAGAAGACAGGAGCTGAAAGGCTTCAAACATAAAGTAATGATCAGGAGGTGGAAAGGTTAATTATCCTAGTTTGATAAGTACAATGCATACACCTGTATTGAAATATCAGACTGTGTCCCCTAAATATGGACAATTGCTAAGTGTTTAAGACAAGCGGGGGGTGGGGAGCTGGTGTTGTGTCATAGACAGTAAAGCCATCGCCTGCAGTGCCGGCATCCCATATGGACACCAGTTCGATTCCCGGCTGCTCCACTTCCCATCCAGCTCTCTGCTGTAGCCTGGGAAAGCAGTAGAAGATGCCCAAGTCCTTGGCCCTTGCACCCATGTGGGAGACCTGGAAAAAGCTCCTGACTCCTGGCATCAGATGGGTGCAGCTCCAGCCATTGCAGCCAATTGGGGAGTGAACCATCAGGTAGAAGACCTCTCTCTCTCTCGCTGCCTCTCCTTCTCTCTGTGTGTAACTCTTTCAAATCAATAAATAAATCTTAAAAAAAATGAACAATGTGGGATGCGGGAGCAGACATTTGGCACAGCAGCGAAGATGACACTTGAGACGCTTCTTGGCCTTTTGGCTAAGATCAAGTGTGGAGGTGGCGGCCACCATTTCAGAGTTCCTCATTTTGAGCGCTGTATCTGCTCCAAATTCCAGCTTCCTGCTGCTGTGCACCCTAGGAGACAGCAGGTGATGGCTCAAGCAGTTGGGTCACCGCCACCCTGTGGGAGACCTGGGTTCAATTCCGCACTCCGAAGTTCAGCCTGGCCCACCCCAGCTGTCGTGACACTTGGGCAATGAACCAGTGCCTGGGAGAGCTCTGTCTCTCTGGAGACCTCTGTCTCCATCTGTCTGTCTGTCTCTTCCTCTCTCTACCTCTCAAACACATTTAAAAATGTTAATGTCTATTTGACTATTTTAAACATATTTATTTTAATGTCTCTTTTACATCTGTTATTTACTTTATACAGCTTTTTATCATGGAAAATGTTAAAAAGATAACATTATGAACCTCCATAAACCTGTTCCAGGTTCAGGTAATAAACTCTGAGCCGATCTTTAATACATTGTTACCCCATCCACTTTCTTCTGTCCCTCAACTGTCCTGCAGTGAACTGCAGGCATTATGTTATCATATCCATACATATTTCAGTATATATCTCTAAACGATGAAGACTCTTAAAAAAGCTTTTTAAGGGGCCAGTGCTGTGGTGCAGTGGGTAAAAGCCCCGGCCTGAAGAGCTGGTGTCCCAAATGGGCGCTGGTTCTAGTCCTAGCTGCTCCTCTTCCAATCCAGCACTCTGCTATGGCCTGGGAAAGCTGTAGAAGATGGCCCAAGTTTGTACATGGGAGATCCAGAAGAAGCTCTTGGCTTCTGGCTTCAGCTCTGGCCCTTACGTCCATTTGGGGAGTGAACCAACAGATGGAAGACCTCTCTCTCTCTCTCTCTCTCTGGCTCTACTTCTCTCTGTAACTCTTTTAAATAAATAAAAATAAATCTTTAAAAAAAATTTTTAAAACTCTTTTTAAACTACCCACAATAACATTGTCACCCCTAAGGTTATAAAAATATTTAATATTGCCAGATCCACTAAATGTATAATTTTCCTTCTTAGGTCATAAATTTCTTATATATTTTATTTGCATTCCAGGTTTTTATTAAAGTCTCTACATTGAAGCAACTGAGGAGGTGGTCTTACAGAGTGTTCCTTAGTGTGGAATTTGTTAAACGCAACTGCGTATTATTTTAAATATTCTTCTATACACAATAGTTGTTGCAAATTGGTGATTATATCTAGAAACTTGATCAAATATGGTTCACTGTTTTGCTTGGCAAAAATACTTCATAATGCGATGTGCCACAAACAAATGTGTAACATCTACTTGGATTTCTTTTTGTGAAATTAGCAGCCAGTGTAGATAAATTGTGTAGATCCTGTGAAGTTGGAGTTAGTCTGGTGTTAGGGTTAGGCTCAGTGTTCCAGGTCGCAAACTGAGTATTTTTCATTTCTGTTATTCCCTTTGCAATCACAACCCTGAATACAGTACTCCTAAAAACAGAAATGTCTTAATTTATTATCTGATTGCCTAGGTGCAGTTCAAACAGAAAGGTAGGATAAGAAAGCAACAATGCTTGATTCATTTCCTTATTTATCAGCTTTTAGAATAAGGAGCTGGTTTCCCAACAGCTTCCCAAAGTGACAGAGGAACGGCTTTTTTTCAGTGTCTTTATAAACTCCTGCATTTAAACACATTTGACAATGTTATTACTGCTATCTCTATTGACATTTGACAAGTTATTGTCTCTATTGGTCCTCACATAATAATAAAGCAATAACTACAGAGAAATTACCCCAAGTTGTTTTTAAAAGGAATTTGCCTACGTTTTGAGGTATGTACTTTAAGGACAAAAGGAGTAAAATATACTTTTAGAGGCAATATTTTTCTGAGACTGTTTTGTGTATTGAAGGATAAAGAACATTAATATTTATATTTTACGTTTATATTCATATATTCCATCTGGGGCCAGTGGGAACTTTTTAAATTATGGCCCATGGGGCCAGTGCTGTGCTGTAGTAGGTTAAGCCTCCACCTGCAGCACTGGCATCCCATGTGGGCACCTGTTTGGGTCCCAGCTGCTCCGCTTCCGATCCAGCTCCCTGCTTATGAGCTTAAGAAAGCAGTGGAAGATGGGCCAAGTACTTTTGGGCCCCTTTCACCAATGTGGGAGACCTGGAAGAAGCTCCTGACTCCTGGCTTCAGATCGGCTCAGCTCCTGCTGTTGCAGCCATTTGGGAAGTGAATCAGCGGATGGAAGACCTCTCTCTCTAACTCTGCCTCTCAAATAAATAAATAAAATATTTTAAAAATAATTTGGCCCATATTCTTAATATACTATTTGGAGTCTTCGATAGGTCCCTTGCAATTTGCTATGACAATATTTCAGGCTCTTAAAATTTCTCCATAGATTCTTTTTTTATTTATTTATAATTGACTTTTAGAAACTGCAACATGAGCCAATGGATGCTCACTGCCCACTGACATTCAGTGGTTTTTACTTTCTTCTAAGACCTTTCAATGAACAGAACCAGAAAATAATCTTTTAGATAAAACATATCCTGACTTTTGCTGATTCTTCTCATTCAAATCCATATTATATGGTTTATACTTAGCCTCATTGATCTCACATCTGTTACGTTTTTCCCACACTGAAATCCTTGGTTATCAAGACATCAGTATAAATATTCATTGTTTTTTTCCTTCAACATACAACAGTATCAGGAAAATATTACCACTAAAAGCATATTTTACTCCTTTTTGTCCTTAGAATACATACCTCAAAGAAGTAGGCAAATTTCTTTTAAAAAATAACTTTGGAAAATTTCTCTCTGTATAGAGATTGCTGTATTATTCCTAATCATTTATATGGTAATAACCAATGTATTGATTACGGACCGCCTTGCTATTGTATGTACGCAATTTCGATTGTGTGTAAGGTCTTAGCACAGCCCTATCTTCCACACGATATTTGCTAGAACTTCTGCCAAGATTCCGGAAGTTTTAGTTATGAAATATTTTTCATGATTTTTGGTTCCATGTTCCATCACCTTGAGGGCTCTAAATCTCAATGGCTCTACATCCCCCACAATAAAGAATGAATCCTTCTCTTGCAGCCTTTTTTAAGCAAAAAATTTTCCATTCGTATTAATAAGTAAAGCAATAATTTCACAGCTTCTTCCACTAGACAGGAAGCCTGCTACCATCTCTCGGGTGTGCCTGGGGCAAGCTTTAACTCACAGGTTGTGAGGTGGGTTTCTGTCACGGAGCCCCATTCTCTGCTACCACTTTGCATACCTTCCTCATGTAGTTACCTCAAGTTTTCCATTTTTGTAATAAAACTAGTTATGTATTTCTTATTGTTTAAAATTATCACATCTGGCATTTCAAAATTTTAAGTAGTAGTGGAGCCCCCTGCCCAAAGTCTCAAAAATCAAACTTCTAAAGGTACAGATACAGTCCCGAACACCCAGAAGAACTCTGGAAGCCTTTTTCAGCCAAATATTTTGGTGTTTATAAATGTCTGAATAGCTGACTAAACTCACTTGAAAACCCATGTGGCTGTGCCTCCAGTTTAATTGCTGATAGCCCTTTCAAAGGATTTTTAGGCATTTCACTTACGTTCTGTGATATTTTCACCTTGAGCATGATCCTTAAGCTTCCAGTGACTCAGTGGGAACCCTTTTACATAGTGTGGCCTTTATTGAGGCACAAAATGCACCCTCGAAAGGCTAATAGATCACACAAGTTTGATCAAGCACTTTTCTGAAGCACTTTCTTGCAGTTAGTTGTTAGTCAGTTGTTGCAAAGGAGACCAATTCTCTTCAAGTCCCTCTGCATTTAAATTGCCAAGTTCCTCAAACTTAGCCCTCATCTCCTCTTAAACTGTTAAGGTTTTTGAAAGAGAATCATGACTTTTCAACACTTTCTTCTATGTCTTTACATATCGTAATGCAATTTAAAGAATATAGTTAAAATTAAATGTATCCCTTGGCAATTTGATTTGTAGGCTAAGAAGAGCAAAGTTTTACAAATGGAATACTTTAAAATAAATCATAATTAATTAACTATGCAAATATATCAAATAAATTTGGATACACAGTTAGATGACTAATTACAGTTCAGAAAGGTTAGAAATTGTAATACTATTTTTTAGCTTGGTTAATATAATATTATAATTGGGGTTGCTTTGATCATTGGGGATGTCAGAGACAATAATTTTTCAAGCTTGGCTGATTTTGAAATCATATGGTTATGAGTATTAGTAGCTTAATATGAAACGTGGTGCTGTCTTCAAAGTTAAAAGAAATCATTTTTGTCATAATAAGTTATATTAATTTAATTAGTTGTGTATATGGTTATATTTTTCTTTTGCTAGTGGTAGTTGATAGATCTAGTTTTTGAAAGAGAAAAAAGGACTCTTTGAACTTGAACTAATTCCATAGGAAAAAAATTTGCCTCCACAGATTTTATTATTTCATGCTGTAGATTTTTAAGATGCTCTTTAATTCATGTTTTCATCCAGTAAGCTTTCATCTGAGACTCAGCCCAGGTGTGTAGGGGTTGCCATTCCTTGAGTCAGCGTTCATGTGCCATCTCCTGGTCTATTGCAAATATCTCCTACTTTGCTTTCTGACTCCCAGGCTCACTCCCTTCAGTCCATCCTCTGCCCTGACCTCCAGAATTTCTGTTACTGAAGTCCTGGGGCTAGTGCCCCTGTATTTCCTGCCCTTACAAGAGTCTACAAGCCCCTACAGTGGTTGTCTCAAACTGGGTGGCCATGAGTCTGTTCCAGCTAATAAAGGTGTCTCTGGGGCTCATGCTATGATTATAGTCTTGTCTTTCTTTTAATTTAAATTTGCTTGCAAATGATTGCCCCAAAGGGTGGAGTTAGAAAAATGCCATGGGATTCCAATACAATCCCATCAAGATGGCAAGTACCAATGCCATCTCACTAGTCCAAGTGATCAATTTCAGTTCACAATTGATCATAATGATAGGTCTAAGAGTCAAAGGGATCACACAAACAAGACTAGTGTCTGCTAATACTAACTGATAGAATAAAAAAGGGAGAGAACGATCCAACATGGGAAGCGGGATACACAGAAGACTCATAGAATGGCAGATGTCCTAAATAGCTCTCTGGCCTCAGAATCAGCCCTCAAGGCATTTGGATATGGCTGAAGAGCCCATGAGAGTATTTTAGGCATGGAAAGCCAAGACACTCTGGCAAAAAAAAAAAAAAAAAAAAAAACCAACACCTAAATGAAAGATCTCTGCCAGTGAGATCCCAGTGGAAAGAACAGGTCATCAAAGAAGGAGGTACCTTTCTCTGAAGGGAGGAGAGAACTTCCACTTTGACTATGACCCTGTCGGAATAAGATTGAAGTCGGCGAACTCAAAAGGCTTCCATAGCCTTGGCAACTCATGACTAGAGCCTAGGGAGATTACTGACGCCATAAACAAGAGTGTCAAATTGTTAAGTCAACAACAGGAGTCACTGTGTACTTACTTCTTGTGGGGAGCAACCCGGACTAGACTAAGTTACTGGAATTAAGACTTATTCTATGCATCTGCTCTCCCACAATATGGTGCTGAGAAGGGAGAAACAGCTTCTACACAGCTGCCTCCAGTTCAACCAATAAACTGTAGGACCTGCTCCTGATTGGAGGAAAGCAGCGTACTCGGCGTGTGGGTAGCAGAGTTGGGATTGGTGGAAGAGGACTATAAAGGAGGAGAGAGACAACATGCACCAGTAACATCTATCTGAAGGAACACCTGTGCAGCCCCCGAGAGAGCCGGCCGGCGGTGTGCCGCTCCCCTGCGGAAGTGGGGAAAGTGGCAGGGGGAACTGCCCTTCCACGGAGGTGGAAGGGACGGTAGCCAACCCGGGAAGAACCAGCAGCAAACCCAGGGAGGGCCGAGCAGACGAAAGAACAGCGCAGGGTCCTGTGTCGTTCCTCCACGAAGACGGGGAGCGACAACTTCTCATGTGGGATCTGTCCTTAATGTGTTGTCCAATGTGAATTAATGCTATAACTAGTACTGAAACAGTATTTTACACTTTGTGTTTCTGTGTGGGTGCAAACTGATGAAATCTTTACTTAATATATACTAAACTGATCTTCTGTATATAAAGATAATTGAAAATGAATCTTGATGTGAATGGAATGGGAGAGGGAGCAGGAGATGGGAGGGGTGCGAGTGGGAGGGAAATTATGGGGAGACGAGCCAATGTAATCCATAAACTGTACTTTGGAAATTTACATTTACTAAATAAAAAAAGAAAAATGCAATATTTTATGTAAAATTATAGAAACCTGAATTTCCCTCAAAAATTAAAGGATAGAATAATTTTGGGCCCCTTAACTTCTGGCTGCTCTCTTGGTATGAGATCTTTGGGGGCAGTTAGAGAGAGAACCAGATTGATCTGTCATCTATCTATCTATCATCTCTATCTATCTATCATCTCTATCTCAATGCCTCCATTTGGTGCTCTGCCTTTGAAATAAAGACTAGGGTAAGTTGAATTATGGTCCCCAATGGGTATTTCAGAATGTGATGTATTTTTGGATTTTTCAAAGTGAGATCCTTCTGGCTGTGTCAGAAAAGCCCTTTAACGTGATGACCAGTACTCTTACAAAGGATGGAAAAGTAGAGCACACAAAGACACACACACACACACACACACACACAGAAGTAGGCCGTGTGAAGACAGAGACAGAGATTGGAATATGCAACCCAAGTCAAGGAACACCAGGGTTGTTTGCAGCCCCCGGAAGCTGCAAGAGAGGCATGGAAAAGTTTTTCTCTCAGCATCTCCAAAGTGAACCAACCTTGCCAATACGTTGGGGTTGGACTTCCAGCCTGCAGAACTGTGAGACAATAAAATCTGTTGTGACTTTGCCCCAGGCAGCTCCTCTCCAGTGTCCTAACCCCCTGTCATCTTGACCTATGCTTGGGTGCCTGCAGTTCCTGCACAGCCATGTGGCTTTGTGGCTCTGTCTGCAGCTTCTGCTCGCTGTGCCTGAAAACTCTTCACATTTCTTTGTAAATCACTGGTTAAAGACACCCCTTACCCTCCAAACTGAGCTGAGCAGATTTCTGCTCCTGCTTACACTGTTGTTCCTACCACAGAAGGCTGAAGTTATTTCATGGGCTCATAGTAAACTGATCCTGGAAGGTGATTAAAACTATGAGACGTGGGTTGTTCATTTACATGTCAACTTGATTAAGCTACAGAGCCCAGTAGTTTGATCAGCCAGAAGTCTACAGGCTGTGTTGAAGATACTTTTTGAATGTGATTGACTCTCAAATCAATGGGTTTTTTGGAAAAGCAGCTTTCCCTTCACAATGGAGAGGATTCTCACCTCCATAGTTGAAGGCTTTAAGAGGCGATGGAGAGGTAGAAGGGATTCTCAGGACCACAACACAGAAACCTGCCTCAGCTTCCAGCCTGGGGAATTCACATGCAAGACTGCGACATCAGCTGTCACCTGACTTCCCAACCTGCCCTAGAGATTTCAAACTCATCTGGTCCCACAGTCAGGTGTGACAACTTCTTAGCATAAAGTGTGCCTCTGTGTGTGTGCCTGTGTGCATGTGTGTGCATGTGTGTGCCTGTGTGTGTGCATGTGTGTGCCTGTGTGTGAGTGTGTGCATGCGTGTGCCTGTGCGTACATATGTGTGAGTGTGTGTGCCTCTGTGTGTGAGTGTGTGTGTGCATGTGTATGTGCGCCTGTGTGTGTCTGTGTGTGTGCCTGTGTGTGCATGTGTGTATGTGTGTGTGTGTGTGTCCCCTTGGGGCTATTTTCTGTAGAACTCCTGCCAATACATGGCTGAAAAGAGAAGGAAGAGAAAGGAGGAACAATCCAGAGGTGTGTTCAGGTAACTACTCCAGAGGCAGAGTTGGGGTAGAAGTGAAACAGCTACAGTTGCATCAATGCCAGCGAAAAACAGGAAGGCCACCTGGAGTGGATGGGAGAGGCCTTGCCAAGGTACAGAGGCAGAGTCTAACGAAACATCAGACGCTGGCTTGCTGCACTGTAGCGTCTTGAATCTGCCTATGCCTTGTTCATCTTGGCACCCCAGGACCTAACATTCCTAGGACATAACACTCCGTAGTATTTGGTAAATGAGTGAAGAAATGGAAAAACATGCTGAACAAGAAAAAGAAAGGATCAAAGAGAGTCCTGATGTTTCTGAATCAGAATGGCCACTTTTTCCCTTTTGTAGGGAAAAAAATTTTAATTTTTAAAATTTCTCTCTTTTTTTTTTTGACATGCAGAGTAGACAGTGAGAGAGAGAGAGACAGAGAGAAAGGTCTTCCTTTTGCCGTTGGTTCACCCTCCAGTGGCCGCCATGGCCGGCGCGCTGCAGCCGACGCATTGCACTGATCCAAAGGCAGGAGCCAGGTGCTTCTCCTGGTCTCCCATGCAGGTGCAGGGCCCAAGCACTTGGGCCATCCTCCACTGCACTCCCAGGCCACAGCAGAGAGCTGGCCTGGAAGAGGGGCAACCGGGACAGAATCTGGCGCCCTGACCAGGACTAGAACCCGGTGTGCCGGCGCCGCAAGGTGGAGGATTAGCCTACTGAGCCACGGCGCCGGCCTTAAATTTATGTTTAATTGTTTTTAATTTTTAAAATTATCTTTTAAAATCTCTCCACCTCTTTGCCCTTCCTCAAATCTGTATAGTCTAAAAACAATCAGAAGTTGCATGGATTTAGCTTCCCACAAAAGTGATTCTCCATTGGCCCTACTTCCATCCAGTTCTCAATGCACCCAATCTCCTCCCTTGTTTCATCCTCCAGTTCTCCATTGAATCATCCTGAGCCATGAATGGAGGGAATGTGATGGATTAATACGATGGAATCTTGGTGAGACAATCTAGTTCATTGAGGACAAAAAATCAAAATTGGTTTGAAAAAGTGAACTATTAATTATCAAACTTAGGAAAGCTAAGTAAAAGTGTGAAAAGACAGAAAAATAGGAAGTTGCCAAGAGTGTTACTGGTTGTTTTTATGACCATCTGACTCCAAGAACCAAGTCATAGTTTGACCAAGTACCCTTGGAAAAGCTAAATTGCACATTGCACCTTTTAAGTCACTTTAACAAGGTAACTTCTTTCTTATGATGATAATATCATATCAAGAAAAGCTCTTGCCAATTAAGTCAATATTCATTCTAGACAGAGTAGCATATTAGCTTATGGCTAGGCTATCCCCACCTACAAAAATAGGCAGAAAGTTATCAGGATGGATTTTATACCACTAACACAAAACGAGATAAAGAGTTTAAATTTAAGTTACACATAAAGAGATGAAGTGCCAGGTACAAACTGGTTTATTCACAATCAGTATCAATTAGCCAAATGATGTGCAGCCACGATGCCTCAACTGCTGAGTCTACTGACCTCATCTGCCGGAAATGCCTTGGAACTGGAAAGTGGGTGAGCTACCGATAGGAACTCTAGCCACCAGAATGATGCCTGAATTGCCTGGATGGGTTGAGGCCACATGGGGAGAGATGAAGGGGCAGAACCAGGTTTCAGAAGTAACTACAACAAAATCGCAGCACTTCCGCGTACTGGCAGGAGCTCATTGCTCTTGCTGAAGGTCATCTTCTCAAACACACTCTGTGAGTTCTCAACAATTATTTTGCTTCCTCCTCTTGGCCGAAAGAATTGCTAAAAATTTGACAAGAAAAATCAATTTTAGTTTTAAATTATCTACTACTAGCAAGGCATTTCTTCAGGATAATTATTCCAATAAATCATAGTATTCCTTTGGGAAAATTTAAACTATAGATAAGGCTTTCAAACATTTCACACAAAGTCTACATTCTCTCAAGAACTCTATTGTCCATGCTGGGAAGACAGAATAGTACCAAGTGTCTGATCCTTTCTCTACATGGGACTGAAACAGCTTTATGGCTCCAACCATTCTGAAGAGCATTTGTTTTCTTAGAGTGACTTAGCTTCTTTGCATCTTCATATCCTCACATTCGTAAAACAGGTCTTCTCAGAACTTCTCCCTGGTCGGTGAGGATTATCATAGCATAGGAAATGCCTGGCCCCCGGGAGCCCTCCAGAGGTACCCACTCCCTGGGCTTTTGGAGGGGTTGCACCTTCCCTAACAGCACTTTGCAGGCCCCGTGATCCAGGCCCCTGGCTCCTGGAGGGGGTTCTCAGGAGATGCTGTGGGCTAATCCTTTTACCCCATCCCCCATAGACTGGAA
This sequence comes from Oryctolagus cuniculus, assembly GCF_051225735.1. Taxonomy (NCBI): domain Eukaryota; kingdom Metazoa; phylum Chordata; class Mammalia; order Lagomorpha; family Leporidae; genus Oryctolagus; species Oryctolagus cuniculus. The sequence goes on from NC_142871.1 coordinate 12,255,707, forward strand.
AGACATGAAAGCAGATATATAGTGAGTGACAATAGCCAGTCGACTAGAACAGCTGCCTGCAGTGTCATTTCTTCACTAACCAGAGACAGGGTCTTAGTTTGGTCGCTTAGCCTGAATTGCCCCTATTTTTTCCCTTATAAAATGAGAAAAATCATTGTACCTGATCCCTATAGTTTTCCTCATTTCTTGAGAATCATGATTCTAGCCAGTTATAGTTCAAGATCTGGTCCAGCAAACCATCTCTAATATGTAATAGCAAATCTTTTTGCACGCACAGGTCCCATGTCATAGAATGATGGTGACAGTGATGGCTGCAAACAGGTTTGCTATGTTCCAATGATGCCTTGCTATGTTTCAGTGCACCAATTTCTTAGGTAGTGCTTAGGGATAGTCATAAAAATTTTCTTATGTTACCAAGCAAATGTAACTCCTCTTTTACATGCTTAACTTCCTCCAATTTCCTTTTTTTAAAATTTCTCATTTTTGGTCCATCTTTCTAATGGCCTTCTCCTAACAAAGTGAATCTTTAAAATTGTAATAATGCAAACATTGGTAGTTGAATAGAATCATAACAAATTACACAGAAGATGGCAAGTGAACAAAAAGTCAGTTCATCCTAGAAGAGAGAGAATCCTGAACCTGTTGAATGACACTGGCATCCTTCAGTACAAACATGCCATGCTTTCAATGATGGCTTTATCTGAAAAAAAAAAAATTCTAAACCTTTGTTTGACTTTCCCGTTCTTTCTGAACTCTGATCAAACAGTCCTACAGTTTGGTAAACTGGGTTATACAGCACAAGAGGGATTAAAAGCAAAATTTCCAGCTTATCTAAACAGATCATGAAAACAGAATATTTCAATAGATGCTCATTTGCTTTCCTCTTTGCTATCAAAAAAAATTCATGACTGTTGCAAGAAATATTTATTTGCAGGAAGGCTGCTTTATGTTATTTCACCCCTCGCTGTCTATTAAATCAAATGGCTGTGATTCATTGCCGGCGTCCTCAGAGCCTCCCCCTGCAGCATACGGTGATGTAAGGCTGGGGCTGAGTGAGCACACGGCAGGCAGGAGCAGCAGGAGGAGATGCTTGGAAGTGCTCCCCTCATCACAAATATGTGTCTTCAATATTTAGTTGTTGTGGCAGGAAAACGCCAACAAATACATGAACTGTAAACCATCTGCCCTGAAATATGTTCAAGTATGAATGTTCATCTTGAAAAATGAAATCTATGGAATTCTGGCACCCACTTTGACTTTTGAGAGATGAACAGCTTGGATATGCAAAGAAGGGATTTCTAGACTAGCCTTCTTCAACTCTAAATTTTCCTGAACTCAGAAGTTAAATGATTCACTAGCTAGAAAGGAAAACTTCCTTTTCACTTTTAAACTTTAATGAAAGCCACTGCCTGCCGCAAAATCCCCGCAGCTGTATCTGTGTAGGGATTTGTGCAGAATTGTCTTATGTGCTGAGAAGTCAAGAGATGAATGTGGTTCTGCATTTATTATTCAACATTAACTAGGTTCCAAGGTGTGCTAGGCACGATATGGAACATTTAAAGAGCATGATAATCCTGGCTTTCACCAAATTTCTAAGACAAAAAATTATAACTGGCAAAACAAGAAGGCTTTGAACTGTGCCACTTAGCTTGTGGTAAGAAGTGGTAAATTAGCCCTCTGCTTTCTTATGAACTGCATTCCTGGGGTAACCCAGCATCAGCCCTTGCAAGCAAACCCGCTTAGAGAAGGATTTAAGGCAACTATGCAAATGGAAAGAAATGGGTTGCAAACACGTGTAAGCAATGAGGAAGATGAAGGCAGGAGAGTGGGAAGCAGACAAAGCACATTTCTGGACTCAGCAGGCCAGATCAGAGGCAGGCTTTTTTTTTTTTTTTTTTTTTTGCTTGCTAATTGATGTGTTGGGAGCATTGCAGTGACCCTTGGAGAGTCTCAGAAATTCAAACTTTCTCTCCATCTTCTTTGCACTGAAATTTTTTTTTTTTTTTTTTACAAAATCCAGTTCTATCCACTTCCTCTGAAAACTTCTTTGCAGGGAAAATCCCTCACCTAAATCTCTTCAGGCTGCAGGGGTCCACGGCTCTCCCACTCCAAGAGGCCCTCACCTTTAAATGATGTTTTAGTCGTTGCACTGTGCACCTGTTGCCTCCCCAGGCACATCATAAGCTTCCAAGTACCGAGGCGGAGCTCACATACCCACTGTGCCTCAGGTTATGTGACACAGGAGCGGTCTCAGTAAGCATTTCCTTTGAAGTTGTTGAGAGCTGGATGAATGACTCAAGCCACTGTCGCGGGCGGGGCCGGGGGGGGGGGGAGGTTGAACAGAGTAATGGTCACTAAGTTTGCTATCCAAGCCATTTTAAAATGACACTCAGACTGGGGAGGGCGTTTCTCCTGGTGGTTAAGCCACTCATGTCCACAGTAGAATACTAGGGTTTGACTCCTGATGCCAGCTTCCTCCTAAATTCAGGCTTTGGGAGACAGTGGTGATGGTTAAGGACATTGGGTTCCTGCCACCCACCTGGGAGACCAGGATTGGGTTCCTGGCTCCCAGCTTCAGCCTCCTGCAGATAGGTATGCTCTTTCTCTTCTCTCTTCATAAATAAATAAATAAATATTTAAATAATTTTTAAAATGACATTAGGAGAACACAGTCTTTCATGAAATGAAAAAACATATTTAATTCAACTAAAGGAAGGTAGAACAGTGGTGGTTATTCAATTAAATTTTGTTTAAAAATCTTATATTTTAATGTGTGGACTATTCTTAACTTCTTTCTTTTATTATACTTTCCCTTTAAAACGAAATTTATCCGACATGTGATTTGTACAATTGCCTAATTATCACACGTAAATTCTCCTCAAATACCCAAGTAAGGATTTAGAATCAGGTTTGCATTTCTTAAAAAAAAATTTTATCCCTTTTCACCTTAATACTTAGATGTTTATAAATGCTTTTAGAAAAAGGCAAATACATGTTTGATGCTTAGAAGCGGGTAATTTGGCCGTGCTATTTTTATCTCTCTGAATTCTCCATCTACAGGGATGCTAGAGTTTAGTATGCAGCAGCAAAGGTTGCCAGGTGATCAATCTTGCCCTTGAGGATCAAAGTGTTTCTTTGTTGGGTCAACTGATCAAGGAAGAAACTTAAAAAGAGCTAAAAATACAACAGAGCAAATCCAGTGCAGGAATGCAGCATGGCTAATACGGAGTTTGCATTATATATCCAGGCAATTAACCTGGCTTTGTAAACTTATCTGTTCTGTTTCCCTCCTGCTTTTTCCATGATTTGGTGTTGGTGGGTTTTACAAGTGCAGGGACCCGCCCTCATCTTTTCGTGTTGTACTGGAAGAGCCAATGAACGTACCCATTGGGTCAGAAAGACAGTAGCCATCCTGGAAAAACAAAGAAGGCAAATTGCACTTCTCTTGTTCTGAAAGAATTGTGAGAAATGAAATGGACATAACCACCTATTAAGAAAATAATTAGATAATTAGATAAAATAGATCACATTCTGAACATGTATATCCTTTCAATAGATTTTTGTACAATTTCTTTCCTTCTTAAATGCAGCTCCGTTAATCCGGGCCTGATTCCTTGGAAGTGGTTCAGAGTTTTCCCTTAAATTGTGTTCTGTACAGAGTCCTTCAATAGAACAAAAACTGGGCATGATATGCATGCCCAAACTTGCACCGGGTAAATTAACAAAGAATGATTGCAACCTATTGTCTTATTTATAAAAATGGAGCACTTCTGAAAAGGAATCCATGGGTTGAACTTAACTGGACTTTGTCGTGACGGTATCTTATGTCTTATGATGTCTCATCCAATATTGTAAACCAATCAATGCATCATCAGATTGTTATGAAATATGAAATAGATTGAAATAAAAATGCATGCCCTTCAGTTGCACAAACTGTTGGTCTCTTAATTTTAATACCATTTGAAGTTCACATATGATTCTTTACTCTGAGCAAACCAGAAAGCATTGCAAGTTCTACAAAAATAAAATCTATGAAGAAAAACACCTGAGTTCCATCATGAATTATATCTTCATATACGACCATTCACCATTTTGTATACTATAATAGAATAATAGCTACACTTCAACACAATATTCTTCACATATTCAAAATGAAGAATAAACTAGTCACATTTTAAGAATCACAATGGAGTATACAAAAATTGTTTAAATCTGAATTCAAAATTATATTTTTACCATAGTACTAACAATATTCTAAATAATTAACTACAAAAAAAATGACCATACACTAACTATTCAGCAATATATGTCTCACATGTGTAAAACTATGGAGAAGCCTTGAAATTGTAGCTCTTCCTCATGCTCATTGAATCTAAAATAGGAGAGATAGTATGAAATTCTAGATGTATTCTCTCTGAATTAATTTTATAACCCCACTGAATAGGCCTCTAAGATATGTAAATCCTAAACACTTCAGAAATAACAAATCATTTCATCATGGAAGATTATTGGCTTAGAGAAATGAACATGAAGATTTTACATCTTTATGTTGCTCACTGTAAAAGAAGTGACTGAAGGTGTTTTACTAACTGCACTCTAATCTCAAGTTAATGCTGGCAAAATACCTGTGCTTTTATATATATCTAGAGGGAAAAATTCCTGTGAAATGATGTCTTTTTCTAAGGAGTGGGACACTTGCTAAATTTTTTATTGGCAAATGTAAGACTTCCCTATAAGAGGCATCACTCAACTTGAGTGTATGTGTGTTTATGACAGCTCTGTGCGTGGTGTGTATGTGTGTGTGTGTACGTGCATAAGAGGAAATGTAGGTAAAAGAGAAATGGGATTGCCTCTGTGAGGTAGGTTTATAGTAAATCCCATTAACAAATGTGCACACTGAGGCTTAACTCACTGTGGAGGCTGGATGACAAGTAGAAAGCTTATCTGTTGGTTAAAATGCTTTAACCTATGATACCAAAGTATAGGTGTCTTTCAGTTGTAGCTGGCACTTACTTTATTTTTTTTTTTTAATTTATTTTATTTTTTTTTTTGACAGGCAGAGTGGACAGTGAGAGAGAGAGACAGAGAGAAAGGTCTTCCTTTGCCGTTGGTTCACCCTCCAATGGCCGCCGCGGCTGGCGCGCTGCGGCCGGCGCACCGCGCTGATCCGATGGCAGGAGCCAGGAGTCAGGTGCTTTTCCTGGTCTCCCATGGGGTGCAGGGCCCAAGCACCTGGGCCATCCTCCACTGCACTCCCTGGCCACAGCAGAGGGCTGGCCTGGAAGAGGGGCAACCAGGACAGAATCCGGCGCCCCGACCGGGACTAGAACCCGGTGGCTGGCACTTACTTTAATCAGCCATGGTGAAATGACAAACATGCAGCCGTCAACTTTGAAAGAAGAGTTCATTACTTACAGTCCCCGAGAACAGAGATGCCCACTCCCTTCCCATGCCACTCAGAGCCACATGGAGGAAATACCTGGGTTGACCAGGAGGCAAAAGGGGCAGGGGGCGAAATGTGGGCCGGAGCCTTTCCTGTGGCTTCCACAGGAAGAAAGGGGCGAGGCAGTGTTAGAAGCAGAGCAGGCCTAGGACTGCCAAGGTCCAGCCGTTTCAGCAGGCTCTAGACGATAGCGGTGCCCCCAGGAGTCTAACACCTGCCCCGGGGTGATTTAGGGCAGAGAGGAGGTTGGTGAGGTGTAAGATAAAGGAAGTGGTTGCAGCTATGGGTGTGTGAGAGATTGTTTGATTTGCATGTTGAGGGGGTGCTGGAGGGCAAGTCTTTGGCTACCACTAGGACTTAGCAAACTACCCCAAGTGAGACAGTTCTTCCCCACCTCTGTAAGGCCCTGTCAAGACTGGGTGATTTTTAAAGCACAGAAACTTACTTCTCACAGTTCTGGAGGCTTGGAACCCAAGATTCAAAGTCTGGCGCCTGGAGAGGGCCCTCACGGTGCAAAGACAATGCAAAAGCAAGAGAGAAAGCGAAACGGGGCTGACCTTGGCCTTTTATGACCGGCTAAATCCCGCTATGACAGCATTCGTTCATTTACGAAGGCAGAGCCCTCGTGTCCTGACCACCAACACTGTGGCTCTGAGGATCAAGTTTCCAACACATGAACTTTGGGGGCCACATTCAAACCACATCAGGCTCCAAGTTGTCAAAGCCTCACACATGGCAGCAAGTTTTTTTTTTAAATGACTTGTACAATAGATAACTTACTTAATTCGTTTTCCTGCAAATCATTGGCATTATGTAGAAATAGTACATGAGATCACATACAACATATTTATTCATGCTTAATAAATGAGAGGAAGGTATTTGGTACAGTGGTTAAGATACCACTGGGACACCTACATCCCATCTCAGAGAGCCTGGTTTGAGTCCCGGCTCCTCCACTTTTGATCCAGCCTCCTGTTAAAACACATCCTTGGGAGGAAGAAGAGGGGTGGGAAGGCGGGTATGATGGGAAGAATCCCAGTGTTCCTAAAGTTGTATGAAGTTTGTATTCCTTATTATAAAAGGTTTCTGGGGGCCGGCGCCGCGGCTCACTAGGCTAATCCTCCGCCTTGCGGCGCCGGCACACCGGGTTCTAGTCCCGGTCGGGGCGCCAGATTCTGTCCCGGTTGCCCCTCTTCCAGGCCAGCTCTCTGCTGTGGCCAGGGAGTGCAGTGGAGGATGGCCCAGGTGCTTGGGCCCTGCACCCCATGGGAGACCAGGAAAAGCACCTTGTTCCTGGCTCCTGCCATCGGATCAGCGCGGTGCGCCGGCCGCAGCGCGCCAGCCGCGGCGGCCATTGGAGGGTGAACCAACGGCAAAGGAAGACCTTTCTCTCTGTCTCTCTCTCTCACTGTCCACTCTGCCTGTCAAAAAATAAAAAAAATAAATAAAAATAAATAAAAATTTAAAAAAAAAGAATAAAAAAAAAAAAGGTTTCTGGGGGCGGGAAACACACGCTTGGAGGCAGCAGCTGGATGCCTAAGTACTGGGGTCTCTGCCACCAACATGGGAGACCTGGATTGAGTTCTGCGCTCCCAGCTTTGTCCTGGCCCAGCTCTGACTATTGCAGGCATTTGGGAGTGAACCAGTAGATGGAAAATCTCTGTCTCTCTCTTTGTCTCTGCCTTTCTGACAAAGTGAAAATAAGTAAATAAAAATAAATACCTATAACTTAAATGTGCCGGATCCATAAGACTATAATTCGTATCATATATTAAGTATGTGTTGATACACAAACACACATAGTACTATTTTATAAAAGAGCCAGCAGAAGGCAAAGGTTAAAAATGAAGATGCTGAAGTTAGACAGAACTGCATTCAAGTCTCAGCTGCTGCTCCTTCCAGTCACGTCACCAAAGTTTGTTTCCACATCTGTGTAGTGGGGCTTTTCACAGCCCCTGATAGAGACACTGTGTGATCTGGACAATGCTTGAAAAGTCCCTAACAGAATGCCTGGATACATATGGGGCAACAAATCTTCACAATTACTATTCTTACAAGGTTGTCAAGTTTATGGGACAACCAAATAGATGCACCCTGAGAAAACATAGAAAGCTTGGGCAATTATCTAAATGACTTGAATCTCTTATTATCATCTTAATTGTCTAAATATTTTAAACAAAATATTCTGACCAGAACTAACAAGGAAAAAAAAATGCTTCAATAGGACAACTTTGCCTACTGAAGTAGAGTCATAGTCACGCTATTTAACAAGTAGCAAAAATCAAAGGCTGACCAGCCTCACAAGTAGACACTCCTGGAATCCAGAAGGTGTGAGAGGATATCCACCTGCCACATGAGTGCAAGTGATATTAATGGAAAAATGAAATTGATCCCATCAATCCCACAAAAAAGTACTTTTTTTAATAGTCATGCTTTTAGATTTGCAATTATTTTCCTGTCTCTTTTAATGGATCTTTTTGTCTTCACCATCTTCTAGAGAGTGTTTAATCCATGGTTATTTAGCCCTGATTCTGTATCTGCTGTTGAGACTTTTGTTGAAAGAGGGAAAAGAAGAAGTAAAAATAAACACAGTAGAGAGCTCTCCAGTGGCAGTGCTTTGCTGTGTGCAGCCTTTCACCGGCTGGGGTGTTTCTCAAATTTACATAAAGACTTATTATCATCTTGACTGTAATCATGTAGAAAATGAATGGGGGGATAAAGTACACGAGGACAATTTAATAAAACGAGCTTTCTTTTCTTCTGAAGTCTTTGAAGAATGGAATCATCGGATGAGACTTGTCTTGTATTTACCCAGGTCATGAGGCATGTCAGCTCGGTGATGTGCCTTTGGCAAGAAGTCCTTAATTAGAAATTCCAGGAGAGCTGTTCCCAGTAGGTGCTTCCTAAGACAAAAAGATGATATCATTTCTTAGGGAAGCCCTCACTAAGGATAAAGCATTGGGGCTCAGGTGAATGAAAGGAATGATTTGCTGACAGAACACAAGTGTCATGATGGGGTGTTGGGTTTTGAATGAAAGTCTCCCCATCATAGTAGTAGTAAGTACTATTTTTCTTATTCAACTTTAAATATAGGATGTTGTTTTAATTTTTGGTAGCTTGTATAGAAATGCTAAATAGCTTGAAGTATTACTCTAGTAAAAGACGAAAACTTGTTAGAAAACATTCAGCAGATACGTTTAATTTAGCCTTATAGAATCATGCAAAGTTGTTTTCCGATTGAGTTCATTTTTAATTATTTTTAAAGTCAAGTAGTTGTTTTTGCATAATGTATGAATGTTTCTCTAAATCAAATGAAGTCTTCAAATTAGACTATGACACTGGGATTTTTCTAGAGCACTCTTCAAGTTGTTTTTAAATATTTCTTCCTTCTTGATATCATTGTCAAGGTGAGGAAGGTGGGGTACTTGTCATTATCTCCCTTAATGCTCACACGTATGTGCGTAAAATCTTTTTATGAAGTTAAAAATTTCTTACTGTTATAATCACTGCTAAAATCTAACCTGTAAGGAAAGAATACAGAGAGTAAGTCTGATTAATTTGAGAACTTTTCACTCCACCTTGAAAAAAACAAGGACGCCAAGTGATTTTAAAAGGGGAAAATTTGAAGATGGTGCTGATTGGTTCTCTTTGCCTTGTACTCAAGCTCTTGTGGCTGGGAATGAACTTGTATCTCTTTATGGTCACATTCCGTTGGTATGAAGAGGAGGAGTCTTTTCTCTACACACGAGTTATTTTGGGGGTAAGTAGAACTGATGACTATTTCAGAAATTAAACTACATCCTATTTTCCCGGCTTCCTCCTTTGAACTGTACGTCTTGTTTTTGTGTTTCTCTATATGGAAGTCGACACTGGCTTGGGCAAAAGCATCTGCACTGTGCCTGAATTTTAACTGCATGTTAATCCTGTTGCCCGTCAGCCGAAACTTCATTTCATTCGTGAGAGGAACAAGCGCTGTAAGTAGCAAGTATTGGCTATAATTCCAGTTGTTATGACTAATATGAGTGCTATTGAAAACAAGGGTGTACTTTACTGTGAGATTCCAGGTAATCCTGTTTAAACTTACCTCTGTTTCTTTGTAAGAGAGAACAGAATGGCTATGACTGAAAATCAGGAAGTGGTACAACTGATTTGGCTTTTGCCATTGACTTTCTACATGGCAGTGTAGTCACTGCTTAGGTTTTCCTAATGGAAAAAGATAAGCCATTACCATTTCTGATAGAAGAAAGACAAGCAGTTGAGATAAATGCCACTCGGGAAACAGTCCTCTGAGTTTTTACCCTCAGAAAAGACAATCACAATCACGATACACAGAATATAAATGTTTACTTATTTTTCTTTTACTTGAAAGGCAGAGAGAGAGAGAGAGAGAGAGAGAGAGAAAGAGAGATCTGCAATCTGCCTGGTTCACTTTTCAAATGCCCACAACAGGAGCCATGTACTGGGTCTGGGCCTCCCATATAGGTAGAAAGGACCCAAGTATTTGAGCCATCACCTGCTGCCCTCCAGGGTGTATATTAGCAAGAAGCTGGAATCAGAAGCAGAGCTGAGACTCGAACCCAGATACTCTCATATAAAATGCATTATCCACAGGGCATTTCAACCACAACACCAAATACCCTATTCACAACACATAGACTTTAGTATGTGGATTCTATTTTTTAATTAATTAATTTATTTGAAAGGCAGAGTTACAGAGAGGTAGAGATAGAGGTAGAGAGATAGGTCTTCCATCGCTGGTTCACTCCCCAAATAGCCACAACAGCTGGAGCTGGGCAGATCTAAAGCCAGGAGCCAGGAGCTTCTTCCGGGTCTCCCCACAGGTGCAGGGGCCCAAACACTTGGGTCATCTTCTACTGCTTTCCCAGGCCAATTGCAGGCAGCTGGATAGGAAGTGGAGCAGCCAGGACTCGAACAGGTGCCCATATAGGATGTGGCACTGCAGGCGGTGATTTTACTAGCTATGTCACAGTGCTGGCCCCCATATGTGGATTTTAACTGCTAATAGACATAGAGTGATATTTCCTCATTACATTGATTCCACTCTTTGGGTACTCGGCTGTGTTTCCTGTTGAACAGAATAATGTACAGAAAATGAGACCTCCAACAATTTTTGCCATATGAAATAATTTATTCTATAATCATCATGAGGTTTTATGAATATGAGATATAGTTGTGTATGGTACCTGAGTTTGTATAATAAGGAAAATTTATGGACAACTTAAACCACACAGATGAGGATGGCAGTTTGTGGGGAGCAACTCAGACTAGACTGTTACTCGAATTAAGACTTATTCTATGCATCTGCTCTCCCACAATATGGCGCTGGGAGAGGAGTAAACAGCTTCTACACAGCTGCCTCCAGTTCAACCAATAAACAGCAGGACCTGCTCCTGATTGGAGGAGAGCAGCGTACTCGGCGTGTGGGTAGCAGAGTTGGGATTGGTGGAAGAGGACTATAAAGGAGGAGAGAGACAACATGCACCAGGAACATCTATCTGAAGGAACACCTGAGCAGCCCCCGAGAGAGCCGGCCGTGTGCCGCTCCCCTGCGGAAGTGGGGAAAGTGGCAGGGGGAACCGCCCTTCCACGGAGGTGGAAGGGATGGTAGCCAACCCACGAAGAACCAGCAGCAAACCCGGTGAGGGCCGAGCAGACGAAAGAACAGTGCAGGGTCCTGTGTCGTTCCTCCACGAAGAGGGGGAGCGACATAATGGTGCCGTGACTCGGATAGGAAGCCTAGGCAGGGCTTAGTGTCGTTCCTCCATGAAGAGGGGGAGCGACAGCGGTTATCACCTGCATTATCTAGATAAAGAAGCTGAGTGAGGCATGTTTATTCAAGAATTTTGAGATATAGCAAGAGAACTGCTCATTCAGTAATTTTTACTGAGGTAAAATTTCAGCAAATCAAGGAATAACCTTTTACTTTGCTGTTTGACAAATGGCCACTAACTTCTGTGTCATGTGGCCCCACCTTAAGCAAATTTAGAAGCAGCTCCTGAGTCCTATGTTCTCAGGTCTCAAGATATTGTTACCACCGTGATTACTTCTTATATCAGGCTTTGATTTATTTATTTTTTACTCTAGTGCTGCAGAGGACCATGGGGAAGGCAACTAGACAAAAACCTCAAATTCCACAAGTTAGTCGCCTATGGAATAGCTGTTAGTGCAGGTAAGTACTCATTTGTTGCCTGATGGATTTTGCAATGTCTGATATAGCTCTGTTTTAATGATATCCACACCACTATGTCTCACCTTAGGTAGAAGAAACCTTTGCCATTCATTTGGCCACAGAACACTTAGATGAAAGGATTTTTTATTTGTGATTTGTACTCCTGTATCAATGTTCCACTACCAGGACCTCAATGCAACAAAGCAAAGCTGTCGAACTTTATTTTCATTGGTGAATAAGCAGGCTTGTCAATAACGCAATGATAAATACCTCCATGAAAAGTGAACACATTCGTAGTCGAAGCAATTCAATGCACGTTGGGAATAAAATTGGCCTATGCCCTAACTCTCATTCAGGGTCATAGGAAAATGACTATCACATGGTGTCATGGGCAATAAAAAGAAAGAAAGAAAGATCATATGAGCAAGGTACTGAGCAGCATTGAGCCATTGGATGCACAAGGATCTAGAAAAGATAGGAAGCTTTATGGTTACCTACAGTGTAAGTGTTATTACTGCATTTCTAATTCAAAAAAGAAGGCACTAGAAATCAACATCCAAGGCCAAGTTTAGACTATGAGGAAGAGGAACAGAAGAGGGTCAGTAATCAACTGGCTTGTGGTTCGCTTGGAAAACAAAGACATTGAAATAAAAGACTCTCTGAATGATTAAGAGTTACGATTCGGGACTGTTTCCTCAAACTAATTTAACTATAAAATGTTTTCCTCATTTGTTTTTATCCTCTCATGCATAAAAAATAGCAGAGTAAAAGGAACTCTCAAAACAAATGTGAATTTAATTAAGCAACAAGACATGACAGACGGTGCCCGAGTGCCAATTAACACAACTTTGGGTGTGCACCGAGACACGAGGGGGAGATGCTCCCCACTGATTGTCTTCAATGCCAGATCAAACCAGCCCCAGACACGTTCTGCAAAAGGGCCTTGTGGATTGTGAAGGAATAGCATCTCACGTCCCAGAGAGCCAGCTGGAGGGGCGGGGGCAAACAGCAAGGCTGATCCAGTCTCAGATTCCAGTCTGAGACATACAGGTGCTCCTGACTTTTGATCAGTAAGCAAAGGCGAAGGCACATCGAAGGGACGTCGTTTCCAAACCTTAGAAATTCCGGAAAGTTAGAATAAGGGTAGTGAGCTCCCCATTGTGAGTGAAGGCCAGACTGCTCCTTGGTAGGCTAAACAGAGAAGAAATGTAACAGATCTCTAGGCTTCACACCTTAAGATTCCTTTATTACTGCATTAAAAGGGAAGACACAACACAACAAAATGGCACGGAGAACAGTATCACTGTGCAATAGCTTTGAGGCAGAATTGCACTCTAAGGAAAGTTATAAAGATATTATAGCAAGAGAGGGGAAGAACTCAGCATCCCAGCATATCATAAAAGGAAGGAAAGAATAGAGCGAAATGGGTGTCATGAAATAGCTTTCTCCTTAAGCCTTTGGGTATGTATATTTCTGTTTCTGTAATCACACACTGATGGTATAAACACAGCATTTTGTCTCCCAGGTGCAAAGCACCCTGCTAGGAGCTATAGCCTTCTGAAACCAGTGTGGGCAGGCTGTCCAGGAATGGCCTATGACTGCAGATGACAGCCCTGACAAGAGTCAGGTGCCCGAGTTATTTTATACCCTCACCACGGATTGCTTGTGTGATCTCAGATTAAGTTCCTGGTGACCTTTTCCCTTGGAATTAAAAATAAACAATAATAGGATCTAGCCATCTCAATGAGATGAGCCCATCACTGTCAGGACCCGCCCTGCTTGGAACTCTGCAGGATACAAGGCCACTGGCTGGTTGCTGGCCCAGATAAGAGCCAATCAAGACTTCTTTGCTCTGCTGATGGAGCCCCTCTGCTCCTACTCTAGTCTCATCCTGACGGTGCACCCCTCCCCGTTTCCCTTCGGAAAGTATCCAGAACATTCTGTGTGTTCGCCCATGGGATGCTCTGTGCCTCAAATGCTGCAGCTCTCCTTGGGGACACCATATCCACGACCCACTGCCTCGTCCTCCTGGGCAGGATGCAGCCCCCCCCCCCCCCAGCAGGTCCCCTGTCCTGCTTCCTACCCTGGGGTGAATTCCTCAGACCTGATGCCCTTGAGGGCTGGGACTGTGCCTTATGCCTCCGGGTGTGAGTCAGCAGTGGGCGAAAGCAGCTCGAGAAAGCACTGGGGGAAGGCACAAGACCCCAGGCCCGTGAGTTGTGCAGGGAGCAGTGTGGGTAGGGAAGAGATTTAAAGTGACGCCGGTCAGCGAGAGAATAAATTCACATTCTGTTGCCACAAGAAAAAAAAAAAAAAAAAAAAACAGCGTTCTTTCTGGAGCTTTCCCTCTCCAATCCCTGGAGAGGATCAAGTATGCTTTCCAGCTCTCTTCCTCCAGAACCCTCACTGCTTTGCCAGCGTGGGTCTATCTCCCGGGGCTCCCCTAGCAGGGCCGAGAGCAAAGCGCCCCTCGTCCTGCTCCTCCATGGCAACCAGCGCTCCACTGCCCGGCCAAGGCAGGCGAGTGGGAGGAAAGCTCTCTGCGGCGCCCGGGCCCTGACAAAGCAATTACTGCATTCCACATTAACTAAGAAATGCGGCTGGCAGCAGCACTTTGAGGAGGAAAAATGCAAAGCCCTGCTTCCATAGCTGCACCGTTGCTTCGCGCACTGCGTCCTCCTGGCGTGTTCACTGGGGAGCAGCTGCAAAGCCCCTTCGCTTGCTTTATTAGCCTCGCTTCCCAAACAGCCCGCTGGCTTAATAGAGGTGTGTAACCTTGAAAGAAGTGCACCCGCATCGAAGGCTGCGTGCGTGCCGGGCTCTAATTTCTCATCCGTTCCCCCTCGAAGCTGAACTGCAGGCTTTAATTGGTCAAATCATTAAAGGATGTAATTAGCGACTGGCGGAAGCAGGCTAGGGAGGAGGAGAGAAAAGGCGACAGCAATGCTATCTGTGATCAAGGGCATCGCCCCAAACGCAGGGACAGGAGCACTGCTTCTCTTGGCTTCCTGCCTTCCTGCTTGCCGGCCTGTGAGAGCAGCTGCCCGAGCAGCTTCAACCACTAATAAATCATTTTCAGAGACCTACAACCCCGCCGGTAGAAAAAGTGCATCTTGCAGCCTCTCCACTCTTATTAACGCGGATCTTTCTGGGTTCCCTGGTCCACGGTAGATCTTGAAGCCGCTTCTAATGCAAAAGTAGTGCTCTACACCTGAGCGTCCATCAAAGGGGAGTGTCGTGATCCAGGAACGCTCCTCTGGCAAACTCCGCAGTGTACATCTGCCGGGTTGCAGGGGTGAACAATCGGCCCAAAGGCAGCTCCTGTTGAGTTGCCAAAATTACTTTACCAACATCAACAAGCAGACTAGGGGCAGATAGAGAGGAGAGAGCTCCGAGGAAGGACCAGAGAGAAAATAAAGATTTGGAAGCCCCATGGTGGAGAGCAGCCCCAAAGGCACAAGTTCTTCGAGTTCTGCTCCATCAAGGGTCACTCCTGGCAGCTCCAGGTGAGGTGAGGGAGCTCCCAGCCAGCTCGGTCTCTAGCTCCTGCCTCCAGGATTTCAAGCAGTTGACAAAAGTGCGGCATCCACAGGGGGTCAGAGCCCACAGGTCTTCCTGCAGAAATAAGACCACAAATCTGAAAGTTTGGGCCACATTCTGGCCATAAACCCTTGGTTCTTGGTGTTAAAAAGCTGTTCAATTATGAGGTGACTGACTCCCCAGTACTGGCAGGCAGAAATACAGCAAGGTCTGAATACACTTCCAGGGATCCCCTTCATCCTGCTCCCTCTGATCTCCTGAAAAAATGAGAGAGAGAGAGGAAGGAAGGAACTAAAAGGAGATTTCTCAGGGCAACGGGCTCTAATTGTAGCCTTTATGAGTTTTTCCTTGTTATTGTTCACCCTTCAATAAAAGGTCCTTCTTTGAACTCACACACCAATTAAATGCACGTGTGTAGTGTTTCCAGCATCGCTGCCGTCTTTTAACAGTACTTTGGAGAGAAAAGCACAGAAAGACCCACACCTAGCACCTTTTGTCCCTGCACAGTTGAGCGGGTTCTGGAATGCGCGTCGTGGGCTCTTCCAAGGACACAGCCGTGGGAGACAGGAGAAGGTCACAGAGGCACAGGGAAGAGCGTGGCTGGGAGGTTGATGCCATTGGATTTACCACCACACCGAGGCCCCTTGTAGGCCGGTATTAACTCAAAACACATTAAAACAGGAGTTTTGAGTTTGTATTACTTCCGTATTCGACTGCAGATTCCTTTGAGATGGTAAATGTTTGCAGTTAACTGCAGAGGAAAACTCGGGAGCCACACAGCTTAGATACCCGGTAGCTTAGTCCAGACCACCCATTTTTCAGGAGAGAAAACAGAGACAGAAAGAGTCAAGTAGCTGAGTAGCCACTTCAGCATTCCTTCTGCTACCTACTGACATACAGTCCTATCAACAGGAAACGCACGATGGCCAAGAGAAAAATCAAACCTTGTAACTATTTTATCACATCTCTAAGGTAACTGTCATGGCAACACAGACAGTATGTTCTTCACATTAAAAAGACTCAAACCAATAAAGAAAAGAGTAGAAAATATAATTTCCAGAAAAAAATACTATTTCTGCCTCTCCAGTATCTATCAAGTCCAAAAAGCCCTGGGCTTAGTAGCCGGCACATTTTAAGTTCCAATCAGAGGTTACATCACGCTAAGATCAGCTCTAAGAGCAAACTGCAGCAGTTTAACTAACAAAATGGGCAAAATCAGTTTTCAGTCTGGGCATTGCTGAAATCGTTTAAAAATCTACTTTTTGTCTTAAACCTGGAAAAAGAAAGCAAAATGGAGGTAGATGAGGCAAAGGAACAGTTAAGACACGAATTTTAAGGCTTGGCAGAAGCACTGGAGAGAGTAGCTTTCCACAGTTCCCTCAGGAGCTCCCTCTCGAGCAGCTTCTCGGCCTTCCTGAGACTACTCCATTAGCGTCTCCAGCTCTGTTGTGAGACACCTGGCAAGAGGAATAAATAAATAGTTCAATATCTTTGTTCATTCAATCAACGTGCTTAAATTTAGTTTAACAGTGTCAAATTCTCATGTGGAAATCAATCTAATAGAAAACAGATTGTGATCAACAACTCATTACACAGGAGAAGAATGTTATGAAATATAGAATAGCATAAAAGACAAGGAATTTGTTCTGTATCCCCTTTCTGGCTATCGCCTATGGATCACACAATGGCAAAGCACACACTGAATTTAATCTGAAGCTCCGTTGCTAGTCCTGCAAATGGGAACAGCTCCGCTCCCTGTCTGCAGTGCTTTCGTCGCAGAGTGAACAGAGCTGGGGCAGAGGAGGAGGTAGAAGGATGAAACGTGGAAAGACCACCCACCCAGCCTGTAAGGATCCAAATGTCACCATCAACCATGAGCCTTCGGGACAGTTTGACTCCAGATGAAAGACACCAAATGACTCATTCAAAGAGCTTTTCTAAGCCCAAAGGAGAAATTAGTTTTGAGTCAACAAGTAAGATGTGACCATTTCTGATGACTCAAAAGAAGCAATAGAGGTTAAAGATCAAAATATGAAGCCCTGAAGTCACAGACAGGCTTTTACCCCATCTTTGTCGTTAATGCATAGCAAATGTCTCAATTTTTTTGTTCAGAATATTGGTCTGTAAAATGGGAATAGGACTGACAAGTGAAGGTTGTATTGGGTGACATTCCAACAGCATTTATAACATCGTCAGGTTGTGTATTTGTCAATCAAATATGTTAGTTATGAAAATTATACCTGTTTCTCAAAGACTTTGGGTGGTTATCAGAAACCAGCTATTAGGAATGCTGGACAATGTTTGTATTCGATTTAGGAAATGGTTCCCATTGTATGTATCACATCAGAAAAGACTAGCTTTGTGGATGCTGCTATTAAACCAGAAAGCTCCTTCATAGACATGGCCAAGGTGTGTTAAGGAGGAAGTGCATTGAACTCATAAGGAGGCAGTAAACATCACAGATGTAGAGGTGCTGTTATGCACTTTGAATAGAGTGTTAGGGCATGGTTAGAATTTTGCCAGGCAGGAAAGGATCTGATAAGAAGGAACTCAAGTAACGGAGAAACACTGAATGGAAAAAGGCACTTGTAAGCAAATGTGCCACTAGGACCACAGGGACCAGAGGGACCAGAACTAATGCTCTTAGAAGTTTCTTCTGCTCCCTTTCTCCTCTCACTCATCCATATCTCGACCCACAGCCATAGAGGATCCCATAAGTCACCCACAACTTGTATAATAGTACCAGGCTCTGCTGCCTCTCTCTGTGGGTATGGAAGAAACAGACAGATACCCACTGGGAAATTATGTATGCCTGGGTAGTTGATTCTTATTTCACGCTCAAATCTGATCCCAATGGTGGGTATCAACCGGCCGCCTAGCCAGGGTCCCATTTGCAGTATGTCATCACCCAGGGACTGCGACTGTGGGATTCCTGGCAGATTTCACAGACAAGAGCAGCACCAGACACAGAATCCTCAAGATGAACCTGCTGCATTCTGGAGTTCTTTCCATCATTTAGAACTACAACATTGCCAGGGGAAGGTGTTTAGCCTTTCTGTTAAGACACCTGTGCTCCACATTGGAGGATCTGAACTGGATTCCCGGCTTCTACGCCTGATCTAGCTTCCTGCTAATGTGCACCCTAAGGGGTGATTGGGCTCCGCCAACTACATGGGAGACCTGGGCGGAGCTCCCAGCTCCTGCTCCTTGCCCAGCACCTGTCATTGCGGGCGCTGGGGAGTGAGCCAGGGGATGGAAGTTCCCTCTCCCTCTCTCTGCCTTGAGCACTTGCACATAAGGAAATAAATTTTTTGAAAAGAAAAACATAGAGAAGTTATGTTTAGCTCCATAAATACTGACTTATTTCAATCTAGTAGAAATAACACATGCAAATATGTCAGTGTTTGTGGAGGGGTATATAAACATATGTTCTAAAATACATAAAGGGAAGAATAGAAACTATAATGTCTGAATGAGAACAAAAACAGCATCTCCCCTGGTGCCTATCATGTATTTCATAAACACATCTAACAGTGTGTATGATGTACAAAATTCTAGAATAATGCTTTCTAACTCTTTAAGGAAATCAGTTTTATATCTACAATTATATATAGTTCCTTCCTCAAGAATTATGTCTCATATATGATTATGTTGACATATTGCTTAGACCCATTCCACTTGCAGGATGATCATATGTCTAAAATTAAATCCTGATGAGTTGAGATTTACTTTATTTCTGAATATAATTAAAATGAATGTGGTGACTCATACAACATCTTCAGACGTGTTCAATCCACTCCATTCGAGACACTAGGAAAGATGCACAAATAAATCTTCTTCTTTGGGGTTTGTAAAAGCAGCACACAGAAACTTGAACACAGACGCAGTGTGTTGTCGAGCTACTGCAAAGGAAGAGACCCATATGGTGTGTGTCCGATGTTGTCTCTGCATCCTTAGCCATCCACATCGTGGCCCATTTGTTCAACCTGGAGCGCTACCACTTGAGCCAATCGGAGGAGGCCCCTGGACTTCCGGCTGCACTTTCCAAACTTGGCAACAGCCCAAATGAGAGCTACCTCAACCCCATCCGGACCGCCGGCACAGTGAGTTCCTGCCTAACTAGTTTCTCATCTCAAAAAGCCTTCCTTTCCCCATCACTTTCTCAGGAACGCCATATATCAAAAGCTTTTAATAAGAGAGCTGGGGATGAGTTCCTGCCAAAAGGTACCATCAATTTCATCTTTTTAAAGTTTTTTTTTTTTTCCTACCATTAATGTTGCTGAGAGGTTATGAGCAAGAGGGGAACATATGTCACTTAACTAGCTTATAGCAACACCAAAATGAAAGTAGGAAATACAATAAGTTGTTCAAGCTCTAATATTTTAAATATTAAAAGCATCTCATGCTTGGATAGTTTTTCGCTGATGTTAGAGTCATAAAAGATTATGAGGTGTCAACTTGGTTTTTTAAAAATACTTATCCATTTATTTTCATCCACTTTCAGGGCAGAAAGAGACAGAGAGATCTCCTACTTTCTGTTCACCCCAGTGCCCTCAACAGTCAGGGCTGGGCCAGGCCCAAGCCAGGAGCCAGGATCCCCATCTGGATCTCCCATGTGGGTTGCAGCTCTTGAGTCATCAATGCACCACCTCCCAGAATGCATTGGCAAGAAGCTGGATTGGAAATAGGGTAGCTTAGACTCAAACCAGCACTCTGGTAACAGGATGCAGGCATTGCAAACGATGGCTCAGCATGCTATATACCACAATGCCTGTCCCGGAGGTGCCATCTTCACCCAGGGTTTATAAATTGGATGTCTTCCTTTTCAATTTGCAGATTGTTTTCTGGATCTCTTCCCCTGTGCCTCATACTTTGGCACACATGTGAATAGCTGGTTTGCCAACTCAGACACTGAGCAGAGTAGCTAATTTTATAATGAGACTGGCATTGCTAGGGACATTCTTAATGCTAATTACCTGTGTACACACAGTGACAGCACCTGTGGGGGCGGGGAAGAAAACTGAACACATCAAGCCACTTTAAGAAATAAAACATTTGCCTTTACTAGTCCACTCCTACCCCTTCCTTTGTATTTTTAATTTTAATTTACTTATTTTATTTATTTGAAAGGCAGAGAGACTAAGACATAGCCCCTGTCCATTGGTTCACTCCTCAAACACCTGCAATAGCCAGGATTTGGCCAGGCTGAAGCTGGGAATCTAGGACTCTATCCGGGTCTTCCACATGGGTATCAGGGACTACTGATCTGCTTCTCACCTGCTGTCTCCCAGGGTACACACAACAGGAAGCCGGAATCAGGAGAGGAGTCAAGACTCAAACCCCAGTGCTCTGATGCAGCGTATGGGGCTATCAAAGCTACTAGGTCAAATGTCCACTCCACCCCTATCTCTTGCTTTGTGTTTGATCCAAACCTTTTCCCATGCACTACCATTTGGTCAACTACCATCATGTTGACCAGGTTTAAAAAAAAATCTATATTTCCCAAACCTTAAGGCAATACATTCCAATAAAGGGAATCTCTCCATTATTATCTGGACTGTCTCTTTAAGTGATCACTTTGCCCATTTAGCTTTATTTGGAGAAAGGAAACTCCAAGTATGTTTTGGGAGAGACTCTGATGTCATGCACCCTAATTATTCTGAGGGGTTTTTTCAATATCAGGCCATTGATCACATTGAACTACCTCTTCTTAGCTGACAGCAATTAGAAGCACAAATTTCACGTTATACATCAAAACTACAGATGCCCTAAGCCTGTGGGAACGCCTTTAGCATCACTCAGTTGAGTCCCAGCATGCATCTGGACACCTCCTAGACTTAATAATGGGGTTGGGGTGGAGGGAGTCCCCTGCTAAGGTTCACAAAATGTATTACTACACAAACCCAGGAATAAATCCCAACATTTTGAAGAGACTGTATAATAAATAGTATTTATTAGAAATACTTTTAAAGCAATTGAGCCAGATCATTAAGCTACTCCCTATACAGTTATTTCACAATTTCAGAAGCAATATACTGTGCAACTACTAATTAAGCTCAAGAAACCCTCTAATTTGCGATCTTTGGAGAAAAAAATGAGTATCAACAGCACAAAGTGTACATTATAGAATGTTCTGAATGATACAGTGAGATGATTTGAGAGGATACCACAAAACTCAAGCCAGTCTATGAATGGATTCAAAGAGAGACGTAGAGATTTGCCTTAATAAGCAAAGAAAGAATGATTTGAAATTAGCACACCCTATGGTAGAAATGGATTTCTAGAACACTTGAGTGTACCTGAAAAAAAAAACTTAAATGTTTTAGACATACCCTTTTCAATTTTACTTCCATCTTTGCTCCATGAAGAAAAAATAAACAACAGAGAGGTCCCTGTCCAAATTACCTCCAGATCTCAAAGCAGCCCAAATTAATGAGGTTTTACTGACAAAAGATATAGTGTGAGTTTATTGAGCTTATGGTCGTCTCAATAGGAAGACAATGGATGCATACTAATGACTTGGTAAGATTGCAGAAAGCTCGCAATAAAAACAAATGCCTTGTGACTCATATTCTGAAAGGCTATTTAACTGTCCCTTGTACTCACAGGCCAGAATTCTGGGCTTTTTGTCATATCCACCAGATAAGAAGAGTTGTACCTTTATGGATCACCTAGGCTTTACCAAGCCTTATTCCAGGCCCCCTGAGGTGGCGTGAAAGAAATTTGCAAGTCATGGTCTTTCCAGTTAGGAAGGAGCACAAGGAATGAGCACCTGCTGTACTAAGGATGCCCAACAGACTCCTCAGAAAGTGTGTGTATTACGGTTCAAATGCAATTAAGCATGATGATTCAGATTGTTATTTTAAAAATTAAAAATGTAAAACTTGGAATTATTTTGCAGCATTCTCTCTTAAAATGCTCTTTTCAGATATTGTTTACTTTTGATTCAACATAATCATTTTGACATGAGAATTGATTTATATGAATGAAAAATGCAGTTATTGACATGGTGTTTCGTGCGGTTTGACCAGAGTGATGTCTACCATAAGACGGCAGGGAGAGAGAAGGAGAAGGAAGCTCACGTCTTGAACTGTGCCCTGAGCCTTGTTGAGGCTAATGTGCTTTGGAGTGAGACACTCTGAATGGCTCCCAGCTTGAACTCTCAAGTATTGAGCCTAAACATTGAAAAGTGTATGGAGATATTAATGTCACGCTGCTCATTTCTTTCAGAACCCAGTCATTGAGTTGCTAACGACAATAGCAGGCATTACTGGCCTGGTGCTCTCGCTGGCTTTGATCCTGCTCATGACCTCCTCTACTGAGTTCATCAGACAGGTGTCCTACGAGTTGTTCTGGTATACACACCATGTTTTCATCATCTTCTTTATCAGTCTGGCTCTCCATGGGGCAGGGTAAGTCCTTACTATGCCCAGTTTGTTAAGACTTTTTATCTCTAGGAAATTATTATCTCTCTATAATCTTAGAAATTTCTTTTGATGGAGAAATGACACACAGTGAGTAAAGGACACATACCATATGTGAAAACACACCTTCACTATGGCAAACGCTTGTCAAAATAAGCTACATAGGTGGTGAAGTATTATATTTATTTTCCCTAGCTGACTATGTTAGTGAGTCTTGACATGTTTATAAGATTCAGAAATTCTAATGAATGCTAGATGACAGCAGATCTATGTTTCATTCGGTACCTGTCTCTGCAATCCAATTTTTATGGGATTAATCAGGATATATAATTTTGACATCTTATTTCCCTTCTGCTTAGCCAACACCACCAGCTAGGAAGTCCAGTGTATGGGCAGGACAATGTGTGACATGGCCAGTCTGACCTGGGCTCTAGATGCAGGCTTACTGTCCATCAGAGTGCCTATGGGCAAGCCCTGCAAGTTAGGTAGCTCTCAGTTTCCCCATCTGACTACTAGAATTTCTTTCTGCTCAGATCGCCCTTATAATGCGATTCTAGTACACAACACCCATCTGGTTCATTAATCTCTTCATCAGGAAACTGGAACAGCAACGTGAAGAATCTGAGGGTACATAGTACGCTCTCTAAGTGATAGTAAATAGCCCTGGGCTAATTAACCCTTGCTGTTGATGACCCGGCTTGTCCCTTTTAATTATTTCACAAATGATGACCTTCTCTCCATCCTACAATTTTCAAAGTATGAATGATCAATTTGATCTAACAACAGTTCTGTTCATTTCCTGAGTCTGTCTCATATAGAGGAATTGGATGTTCAGAAGGATAGGGGACACACTCAAGGCCCCATGATTAATTAACAGCAGTCTTACTTAGGACACCAGTCTTTAGACGAGCAAAACCTCACTTTCAGCAAGCCCTTGAGGAATGCATCCTCACTCTCTGGAGTTAAACCTGCTTCATCCCTGTAAGAATGTGACCGGGGATGTTGCAAGCACCTGCACGGCTCGCCAGCAGTTCTACCTCCCTCCCCACACTCTTCCCTGTTCTCCCACAGTTGCTTCTGCTGAGAGCAGATGGCCCAGGACAGAGCGGGCTCTGCACAGACTGGAAGCTCACATAGCAGCTGGAAACTGCTGGTTATTGGTTGCTGGGCTTTCCCACGCAGGGCCTAGAGCTGCAGCCTTCCAGGATTTGTACCTCAACAGGTCAACTTCCCCTCAAACCACCCTCCCCACAGATGTCCCTTCCTTATGCAGAAAGAAACTGAGGCCAGAAAAATTTACAAAATCGACTTGAGCAAGAAAAATTCGAGACCAAGGATGGTTCAGAATGCGCCCCGCTAGCCTCTGGCCCCTGGTCAATGCTCGCCCCATCCCACGTGCAGGTTATATTTGTCGCCGTAGAAAAGCAAATGACATATAGAAACAACCTGATTGGCTGCCATCAGTAGCTGCCTTGTAGGATCATGTTTTTGCAGCGTTCAGCCTCTGATTAGCTGGAAATCCAGCTGCTCTGATTGGCTGAGACTTAGTTGCTTGGCTACAGAAGTGCACTCTGAGGTTAGGTTACACTTTCAAGCTAAGGTACAGGTCGGTATGTACTGAGTCTACTTTGGGCCAAACGTATTGTTTAAGTAGAGAGGTAGATTTAGGCCAGGTTTATTTCAGTTCAGCATTTCTCATGCCCTCATTTCTAGAAGGGGGTCCTGCTTCTGCCACCGCCCCTGCCTATGCTGATTGAGAGCTCCCCCACCATCCATCAGCTTGCCCTGTAAAAGGAAAGAATTGCCCCCAGGGATGCAGGATGTATTTTATCCTAAATGACTGCCCATCGCACTGTCACCCTTAGTCATCTGTCCATCAGCTTTCACATGCATGCTGCTGCCTGGCTAAAAGCTAACTACTTCTCTTCCAGGTTAAAAGTACCCACAGTCATTTCTTCTGGGGGTGGGATTCCTCACCCTTCCTGTTCGTGTTTGGGGTGGGCAGGATGAGTGGTGCATACTCCCAAAGGGTGCCGCCTGCAGGATCACCCTATCACTTCTGCTCCAGATTCTTCTCCCCATGCAGGGGCTGTTAACCACTGGAGCACATTTATGAGGCTCTGTTTTATAACCTATATGTGTCTAGACATTCCCTTCTCAGGAATTATGCACGTATCTCTCTACAGTTGGTCCCCCGCATTCTCACCCTGGCGCATTGTGGAAGAACAAGAGGATGTCAATGGGCAGTGTTTCACTGGAGACATTTTAAATATCCAAATAACATTTCATAGGATGAAATTTTTCCGTCATTTTAACCTGGTTGAAAGGCTTATTTTGGGATAAGGGCTTCATTTAATCTTCTCAGCTTGAAGTATTCTACAGCTACTGTTTACAGCAAAAGTAATTTGCAAATCTATACAAAATGCCAAGTGAAAGTAGGATTATTGGAATGTGTTAAAGCCCACTAATCTCCCTATTATGGGATGGCATAGATGAAGCCATTAGAAAAAGTTTAAAAAATTTAAAAGATACAGCTTTTGTAGAACGATCTGAAGCTTCTTTTTAATGAAATAGAGCGCGGTCCCTGGTGCCTGGGAACGAAGGGGTTAAAGCTTAGGGCTCCCATTTATTATTCAGCCTTCCTAGTCTGGGCATCGTTTGCCCTTTGGAGATTTACAGAGAGTTTTGTTCCTCTAACTCCAACTCTTCCCACAACCCATGATTCCAAAGGGGCCACGCCACTCCACAAGCTACCTGGAACATGGGTCTGTGTGATACTGAAGTTCCCAGGCTGTGAGGACCGTGTAGCATGAGTCTCATAATAACTCGTTCTACTTAATTCCTAAACACTGCGGAGCTGAGCAGCGCCTCGGTGACATTGCTTCAGTGTGTGGTGTACCGATGGGGAACACCCCAGGAGTTTGTGACAGAGCAGCTTGCCCCAAGTCAGTCAGTGATTCTCTGGTGAGAAATCCTACCCGCCAGGACTGGGACTCCACGTCCAGGGCTCCATTCACAAAGCTGGCTTCTCCTTTTGTTCTTCAATGTGCCAATACCACCTTGAGGACACACTTCAGAGTGGCTGAGTTTGACCCTGTCAAACACTAAGTCTGCCGGTGGTCACTGGGGGAAAACTGCCATTATTCAGGGCCCTTCTTTTGACTTCTTGACTGGAAAACTTCTAAGCACTCAGAAACAAATGAAAAGGGGTGGAAGTTAAATCAATCTGCAAAAGAACCAAACAGTACAAAGTTAGCCAATTAGCCCAAATCAGCAATCAGGACGAGATGAAACCTAATTAAATTCAACAGTCTACAAAAGGATGTGTTCAAACAATTTCCCTTCATTATGAATTCGCTAATATAGACACTTTCAATTTAACACAGGATACCACAGAGGGGCACTTCTTTTCTGGGATCTTCAAAGTTCTTCCAAGCTTTTTAAATGCCTATTTTTAAAGATGCTGAGGGAAATGAGTGACAGCTCAGGTTTCGAGAGGTGGAAGTGTTACTGTGGCGCCTGCTGCAGGGACTCTACGTGTGGAGTAGTAACCAGACTGCACAAAACCCAGTGACTATTTTTGTTGTCTGTGTGTTTGTTTGTTTGTTTGTTTTACTAACAAGTCGGATTGTTCGAGGTCAAACTCCAGAGAGCCTCTTGCTACACAATGTCACCTTCTGTAGAAACCACTATGACAAGTGGCACGCAGTCGCCCAGTGTCCCATGCCTCGATTTTCTGGCAAGGAACCCTCGGTAAGAATGAACCCGGCAGCTTTTTAAAAAGAATTGTCCCCACAGTTAAAATAACTCGAGCTTTTATATGCTTGAAAGAGGAGCAGCCCATGTCAGCACTAGACAAAGCCGCCTCTATATTAAGTGTGCAAATGGAGAAATCGAGTTATGGGTAATTTTAAAAGAGGTTTGCTGCCAAAAGCACTCGACTCAGCTTTGCAACGTGTTCTTTGACTTCCATTCAAAGGCGGATGCCCAGTATTGCAGGGATTTGCAAGAATCTCAGGATTCTCTACCCCAAGAACCAAGAGTCTCACTTCCCGACCTTGTCACCTGCCAACCTCGCAGGGTAACAACCGGCTGGAAGTCACATCTCTTTACAAGCTGGACTTCTTTTTTTTCTATAGCTTTTGGGGCCAAAAAAAAATTGGGTGTCAAATACATTTACTTCATGTTCTAATTGAGTTCTCATAACTGAAATAATAATAATAATAATAGTAACAATAGCCGAGAAGAGATTTAATTAATTTGAGAGGATGAGAATGTCCACAGATCTCCAAAGTGAGAACTCCCGAGTGTGCTGTCGTCATTACAGTGGGTGGCAAAGGTAAATTGAAATAATAATCCTGTCTGCTCTCCTCAGGTGTCTTGGAACAGTGCAAATGTCTGGAGCAGTTGTGTGATGAATGAAAGAAAATAAATGAAGCCCATAGATTTAAAGTAGTAGGAGGAAACAAGTGCCTCAAAATATGTATCATAAAAACTGGGATAATGGGATATAATAATATATAAATGGTAGGGATTTAGGAAATTAAGCCATCAGCATACAAAGGATATAAATGATTGCCTTCTCTTAAAACCTTCAAATATATTAAAGGGAGCACTGGATTTTAAGGATGAAGCTACTGGGAGAAATGTTCAAAGTGGAGAGAAGCAGAATAGATGTGCCCATTAGACTGTGGTTCTTTTAATGGCCAGTATAGATTGTCTGTGTCTTAAACTCAACTCTCAGTAGCCACTACCCAGCCTGCATATTAATGAGGAACATGAATGCCTCTCTAAAATTTTCAGCTGCAGCGTCGCCATAAAAAAATCAATACTCTCCCACACCTCATGAATACAGACCAGGGCCTGCTCCCAGCAGTGCGTGCTGACATTAATTATCATTAAGAGGGGGGAACTTACCCATCTCTCTGTTAACTCTGCCCTGCTACACCTCCTTGCACACCCAAACTCCTGGTGTCAGTCTTTCCCATTATTTTTAATGGATCCTGATTCAAAGCGTGTGTGGGCTGTGCAATCACCGCTTGGCTGAACTGTGCAATATTCTCTCTGATGTCTTAGAGACACTGACTAGAAAGGCATCCCAAGGACAAGGACGAGCGCCCGTGCTTCACTGCACCACACCTACCGATCTTTGCAAGGCTCCATTTCTTCCTCTTTGTCTCTCTTAACTCGGTGCTTGTTCGTGGTGCTTTTATTAATAGAGTATTTATCAATTCACCTTCAGTCGTGCACGCCTCCCAGTGTTGGGACAGAGAAAGCTTTGTACATCACTGCAAATAAACAGAACTGATCAACGGAACTAATTACACCTCGCGGCTCCCCTCCCACCCGTGAGTGCCCTCCTCTTTTTTTACCCAAAGTCACACTGGCAGACACAGAAGTCCGGATTCTAGGTAATCCAATCCCAAAAGACGTCTGGTCCTCCTTAGCCAAAGCAGCACATTAACAAATGATCATCTAGGGGGGACTTTTTTTTTTTTTTTTTCTAATTACTAAAGGAACTGTGTGAGTGATACAGGGGGACGCTGCAACTCAGGCAGACTCAATTTTGTAAACTTTCTCCAGTGGCACTTATGCACTTGGCATTGCACCAGACGCAGGATTCAGAGACGTGGGTCCTGCCCCCAGGAGACCTTATTGTGCAGAAAAAGAGGCTATTCATAAGCACACACATAAAATAAAATCAAAGCCAGCATGTTCTTATTTTCTGGAAGGAATGAAAAACCAGGAGTGAACGTGAAGGAAACAAGTTTCATTACTGCTGCTTTTAAATCAGCGTAGTTTTATTTCTATCATAAAATACTCACTGTACTGTGACTTTCTGAGTATTTTTGGAGAAGAAAAAAGATAAAACTAAGAATCCACAGAGTATTTTAGCATTAAAGAAATGTACCAAATGTACATACTAACTAGTCCTGCCTCTCTATTTAATAGGTGGGCAACCAAGGGCCAAGGAGTTTCAATTTTATACCTTTGGTCACTAAAGTCATTCCCAGCCAAGGCACATCAAGAAACCAAAGCTCCATGGGCAGGCACTTGACCTAGTGGTTAGAATTCCA
Source organism: Oryctolagus cuniculus (assembly GCF_051225735.1). Taxonomy (NCBI): domain Eukaryota; kingdom Metazoa; phylum Chordata; class Mammalia; order Lagomorpha; family Leporidae; genus Oryctolagus; species Oryctolagus cuniculus. The sequence goes on from NC_142871.1 coordinate 12,284,381, forward strand.
GTTAGGAGTCCATGTCCCGTATCAGAGTATCCCACATCCTGACTCCGGCTCCCAATTTCAGCTCTGCACCAGTGCAGACCCTGGAAGGCAGCAGCTGGTGGCCCGGGTGGTTGAGTCCCTGCCACCCACGTGGGCGACCTTGATTGAATTCTCAACTTCTGGCTGCACCCCAGCCATGACAGGCATGTGAGAAGCAAATGAGCGAACGGGAGTACCCCTCTCCTGCCTCTCAAATAAATTAATACATGAATATCATTTTTAAAAAATATAGCAAAGAACTAAGCACTTCTAACTCTGTGGCCACGAATTTTCTTCTCTATACCTCACATCATTGGCTCTGAACCTCTGGCCTTCCCCAAAGCCCCATTTGGCCAGCTCTCCATTGCTATCTACAAGTTCATATCCCCAATATGGGTATTCATCTCGATGAAGACAGTCAAGCATTTCAGAGCATGAAGGGAAACTAAATAATCATCTTTGCCAACTATTTCTCATTTTACAAAATGGAAGATTAGACATCATACAACCTGAGATGTGCCCAAAGACACAGGGTGAGGGAAGGTCGCCCCAAGACCAGAGTCAGACCTTGGGAGACTCGTGCAGCTCCACCTCACGCAGCTCCTCTGGAGCATGATCTCCTTGGCTTCCTCCTGTCTCCCTGCTCATCACTGCTGGACCATTTCCTAATACTCCTCTTTAGCCATACCTTCCTCTCCTTCCTTCACTCCCAAGCCCCCAGGGCATCGCAATGTAACTAAAGTGGGGTATCTGCTCCTGGGGCAACTTCTAGACTGAGGCAGAGATAGAGGAAAGATTAAAGATAACAGTCTCCTTCTGTGGAACCATAGAAAGAAAAATGATCCATTCCGTTTTATCAACATGGAAAAGCCAGAGACCATGGCTGATTTGATGCCATCAAAATGAAGTGTGTGATGTCTAAAACCTTCTAAATTGAGTGTGAATAATTATTTGTAAAAACACACAAAGACTATGTGAGCAATTTTGCAAATAGCTCCATAAGCGTATGCAGAAAAAATCAGAACTTCTGCTACTGTGTCTGGAAAACTCCACACTAAGTCTTTAATTCTTTTTAAGATTTATTCATTTATTTGAAAGTCAGAGTTACAGAGAGAGAGAGAGAGAGAGAGAGAGAGGCCTTCTATCCACTGGTTCACTCCCCAATTGGCTGCAATGGCTGGAGCTGTGCCCATCCAAAGCCAGGAGCCAGGAGCTTCCACTGGGTCTCCCATGCGGGTGCAGGGGCCCAAGCACTTGGGCCTTCTTACACTACCGTCTCAGGCCATAGCAGAGAGCTGGATCGGACGTGGAGCAGCCAGGTCTTGAACAGGCACCCATATGGGATGCTGGCACTGCAGCATACCTGCTATGCCACAGCGCCGCCCCCACACCAATTCGGTTCACTCAAGCAGGGGGGACCTTAGGGTTCACTGCCTCAGTGCAGCCCCATCCTCCCCAAGAACTGCTTCCCAGGCTTCTCCACTCTGATCTGCTTTCCTGCCTCCCTCCCAGCACAGGTTGGTGAAAGCTTTTATCCTCTCTGCTTTCCAAACGCATTGTGGAGCCCTGCAGAGGCAGAAAAGAATAAATGGGTCAAATTGCTTGGGGTCGCCTGCACAGATCTAGCTTTTGTCAGGCAAACAAGAGGTCCCCTGGAAAAAAAGCAGAGAAGGGTTTTAATAGATGAGAGGAGGCACCATACAAACAGGCCCCAAAGGAAACAGAAATGCCCCAAAGAAGAAAACAGGAAAGGTATCTCAAAAGAAGTAAAAATCATGCTAAAGGCCTGTGACTTGTCCACAGAACACTTGCAGCCCAACAGCTGGTGAGGCGGAAATGTGTTGATTAGAGGGGTTTAGCAAACATCTGAGTTCAAAAGAATGAGATGCCTACCTGCTCCCAAGATACTACTCGGAGATTTAGGAGACTAAGGAGGAAATTTGTAGGCACTGTGAAAGGCGTGATTCCAGTCCTGGCTCTCTCGGATCTACCTTTGCCTCCCTGGACAACTCAAACTCGCGCAAGGTCAAGTTTCTTCTTTGAAAGAAAAATCAGGCTGCATTTCCAAGAACCCTTAACCTCCATGCATTATGCGAGTTCATGAGTCTCTAGTGTTCTGTTCAACAGAAAGCAGCTTGATAGCATGGTAAATGCTCAAGGGAAGCAGCCCAGGGCCCTGGAGGGACTCAGCCTCGGGGTCAGGACTTCACGTGTTGCCTTATCACCTTCATGACCCCGGAAAATTTGTTTGATCTTACTGCCCCTTAGTTTCCTAAGATAACACAAGGGACAATTTGTTACCAGACCCAACATAACTCTGCAAGAATTTAAGCTCCCATTCCTTCCAGTTTATTGGAGGAAGATACTTTGTGTTGCACAAAACACCTGTTACAAGAGTAGCCTGATGCTCAATTGATCATCCACGATGCCTTTTGTATTCTTAAGCAGTTAATATACAGGGTGTGTATTTGGCCTAGTGGCTAAGATGCTGTCTGGGACATCAGCATCCCACATTGGAGTGCTTGGGTCTGGGGCCCAGCTCCACCCCCATTCCCAGCTCCTGTTAATGCACACTGTGAGAGGTGGCAGGTGATGGCCAAAGTAGCTGAATCCCAGTAACTCATATGGGAGACCCAAACTGAGTTCCAGCCTCCCAGCTTCAACCTGGCCCACTCCTGGCTGCGGTGGGTATTTGGAATAGTGAACCAATAGACGGGAGTGTGATATCTTTCTCTCTTTCCCTTTCTCTAGCTTTCAAAGAAATAAAATTAATTATTTTTTAAAAGGTTAATGTGTTATCTAGTTAATTGGGAGTAGAAATTCTTACTCTCACAGTTCTTCAGACCATTACTGAGACTTTTGTTCTGATTTGTAACTTAGAATAAGGATGCTAGGAAACTATGTTGGTGAGTGCCTCTGTCTGTGCATTTGTTCAGGGAGACCTCCTAGTTGCGATGCATTATTGGTCCCAAAATTCACTATTTGAAAAGTCTTAATTTAATTTCCCACGTCCTGTGTTGGCTGAGTAACGTCGCTTTGTAAGCCTTTGACTTTGGCTGAGTCGGGGAGCATTTATGACCCTATCATATGTAACATAAACATCAATCTGCTTTCTTATTTCTTTGCAAATTCAATTATTTCTAATTACATAAAGGCAGCATTGATCAAGTAAGCATAAAAACCAATACAGGAGAATTTACTCTCTTAAATAAGCTTGTAGGCTTCAAGGAATAATTGAATGTTATAGTATTTAATATGAGGAGACATCTTTGTTGTTGATAACTGCCCCAAAGTTAGAGGAAAACGTCTAAACCCCATCATGCTGTGTATTGATTTGGTTCAAATTGAAAATATTTGGATTCTGTTTTCATTTCCTTTTCCTCTCTCTCTGCTGCTCTCTGCAGGCTTGGAAATGGGTTTTGGGACCCGTGGTCTTGTATGCTTGTGAACGAATAATTAGGTTCTGGCGATTTCAGCAAGAGGTTGTCATTACCAAGGTATGCATGTAGCTTTATGTCTGAATAAAAGCCTGAGTGTAGATGAAATTTTTTTATTAGCCCAAGTTTTTAATTTGCCATTTTTATTGCAGAACTGTCTGTAATTTAGAGGCTCATCTTTGGTTCTAATAATTGCTTGATCCCGAGCATCTTTCAGTGTGACTAATTCTGCTGAAGCAGGGATCAGGGCTCCAGACCGGTACACAGGATTCTGATAAAGGCTTACGGCAGAGAATCTTCTGGCTGTCTCCTCATGCTGGTTCTGTCTCGGGGGAAAAGGCAGCGGAGCGAGTAGGTGGCACATTGATCACAGTATCTTCTTTCACCATATAAAGGTGTAGATTTTGCAAACACACATACGATCAAACATTGTTGTGTGTGCACTCTCACCTGGGACTGCTAAACAGCGACGCAGTCACCATATGGTTCAGAGTGAAAAGGGACCCTGGGGAGAAAGGGCACACTGAATCTATGCTAGCAAGTGCAATGCTCTTTGGTAGAAGGTTCCACTCTTGCTGTCCCTCCTCACAGCTCTCCAGTGTTCACCGTGGGCTGCAGGAAGACAGGAATGCACACACTACGAGCACAAACCCTGGAGACGCTGCTCAACTCTCTTTCCCTTGCACTTTTTTACGTGTCCAAAGAAATTCTCTGCTCTCCACACTTAGAATATCTTGTTAATATAATTTTGACATAGTACCATATCCCCTTAACCGTCTTCATGAAAGCAGATCTATAGAAATTGCTCTTACTTCTGCCTTAAGCTGTTGCTGTGTTGCTGTTTTTAAGTTAAGCACCAAAGGATGTCAGCCTGTATCACACGCCAGGCTGTAAAACTTGTGGCAGCCTACTGGAACTGTTACTAGGGAGACCATTTAAGAGCAGCATCAGAACAAATATCAGTAGGGAGAGGAGAAACTTAGCACTAATGATTAAAATGCTGTGAAATTCGCTTCTGGATGGAAAAATACTGTCACTGTATTTATTAGATATTAGATTTTGTTCCCTTATACCTATTGACACAAAAAAATACAGTGGCTTGGGGAGATTTTTTTTCCCTGAAAATAGGATGAAAATTTCAGAAGATAAATTAGTTCTTTCCTTCTGATAAGCAGCAAATGATAGGGATTTCATAAAAGCTGTGAGAGCCCTTGCAAGGTGCTTCCCTACATCTAAAACTCAGAGCCCGGGAGGACACTGGGCAAGCGTTAACTAAAATGAGACAAAACAAATAAAGCATTGCAGGGGGAGTTGGTATTTTTTGGCTTAGCAGGAAGGAATACAAAGGGGCTTCAAAAGTTCCCGAAGAATGGGTGATAAGATGGGTGTAGTGCTGGCTTTGGCCTAGCAGCTAACATGCCAGTTGAGATACCTCAATGCCTCGCTCTAAGTCCTGACTCTAGCTTCCTGCTGGTACAGAGCCCGGGGCACAGCAGATGATAGCTCAGGTAGTTAGGCCCCTGCCTATATGGTAGACCTGGATGGAGTCCCACGCTCCTGGATTTGGCCTGACCCAGCCATGACCATTGAAGATATTCAGGGAGCGACCAACCAGTGAGTTGAAGATACCTCTCTCTCTCTCTGTCTCTCTCCCTCCTCCCCTCCCTTCCCCTCTTCATTTCCCTCTCCCTCTCTCTCCCTTTCTTCCTCCTTCTCTCTCTCTTTCAAATAAACAGTTTTAAATGATGTGCATTTTCCTCAACATCTGAAGACCTCTCATGCTCAGATTAATTCACAAAGGGTGGCCAAAAGATGCAGATAATTGAAGAAGAAAATGAACTCTTCCTAGATTTTTAAAAATATGGAGACCATGTGGTGATTATTTTAGTAACTGTAAATTAAATGATACACATAACACATAGTTACATAATCTCCTGGAGCTGGTTAACCATGCTGTGGAAGGCCTGATCCTGTGTCAGTCACATGTCAGATACAACGTTGCACCTGGGTGCAGTTGCCCAGGTTTCAAACACAGCACTCTGGAGACAGCAGACTTCCTGCCCAAGGGGCAATGCCAGACATGAAAGTGGTGGCAGATATCATCAAAGCTAGCAGCTTTGCAGTAAACCATACCTCCAGAAAGCCAACTTACAATTTTGAGTGCCTTTGATGGAACAAAGCCTATGTCTTCCCATGTAACCTGCATTTATGGCAATTCTCTTGCTCTGATTTAGGTGATAAGTCACCCATCTGGAGTCTTGGAACTTCGCATGAAGAAGCGTGACTTCACAATGGCTCCAGGGCAGTACATCTTCATCCAGTGCCCGGCCATCTCCCTGCTGGAGTGGCATCCCTTCACCCTCACCTCAGCCCCCCACGAAGACTTCTTCAGTGTGCACATCCGGGCAGCAGGAGACTGGACAGAAGCTTTGTGTGAGGCCTTTGGGGCACAGGGACAGGACCTGAAGGATCCCTGTAGCTTGCCAAGGTTAGAGACTTTCTTTCTTTCTTTCTTTCTTTCTTTCTTTCTTTCTTTCTTTCTTATTTATTTGAAAGTTAGAGTTACACAGAGAGAGGAGAAGCAGAGAGAGAGAGAGAGAGAGAGAGAGAGAGAGGTTGTCCATCTGATGGTTCACTCCCCAAATGCCGTAACAGAGCTGTGATGATCCGAAGCCAGAAGCCAGGAGCTTCTTCCAGGTCTCCCACGTGGGTGCAGGGGCCCAAGGACGTGGGCCATCTTCTACTGCTTTCCCAGGCCATAGCAGAGAGCTGGAAGAGAAGTGGAGCAGCCGGGACTCGAACCGGCGCCCATATGGGATGCTGGCACTTCAGGCCAGGGCGTTAACTCACTGTGCCACAGTGCCAGCCCCAGAAACCTTTTCTTTATTCTGTGTAAATCCACAGCATTGCAAAAAAAAGTGTTAATGCATCAACATGCTACCAAATTCAGTAATATCTTTATTCTAAGTTGTAAAAACTGAGCTTTTTTTTTTTTTTAAATTGGAGAAGCTACATAAAACTGTTAATTTAGGAGCCTTCCAAAAGAAACAAGTACATTTCTGTTTAAAAGGAAAAAAAGTGTTCAACAAAGGTAGGCACTGATCCAGGAAGGAGGAACACGTTGCTATTCCAGCTCTGAAAGCATCCTTCAGCTAATTATATGCAGCTAATCATGAGTAAGACAACTCTGAACTTTTTCCACCAGTCTGGGGGCTGCAGACCACATTTGCAAAGTTTGGTCTTCGTTAGAAGGATGTTTTGTCTCTGTGTGGTCGCCTTGTAAAGTCCTGGATACATTGGATTTAAGGATCCACAGTACTCCCATATGACCTCCTTTTAACTTGATTCATTACATCTGCAATCCTTTTTCTTAACAAGGTCACATTCTAAGGTATTGGGGGTTATGACTTCAATGGATCAAGGAGGGGACAAAATTCAACCCTCAGTACGACCCTCTTCAGAAAAGCCTGGGCAACAAAGACAAATACCACATGTTCTCACTCCTGTGTGAAAGCTAGAAAGCTGATCTCAAAGAATAGAGACTGGGCTAATGGTGGCTAGGCCTCAGAAAGGTATGTAGTAGAAAGAGGATGATTAGGGCCGGCGCCGCGGCTCACTAGGCTAATCTTCCGCCTAGCGGCGCCGGCACACCGGGTTCTAGTCCCGGTCAGGGCGCCGGATTCTTTCCCGATTGCCCCTCTTCCAGGCCAGCTCTCTGCTGTGGCCAGGGAGTGCAGTGGAGGATGGCCCAAGTGCTTGGGCCCTGCACCCCATGGGAGACCAGGAAAAGCACCTGGCTCCTGGCTCCTGCCATCGGATCAGCGCGGTGCGCCAGCCGTAGCGCGCCGGCCGCGGCGGCCATTGGAGGGTGAACCAACGGCAAAGGAAGACCTTTCTCTCTGTCTCTCTCTCTCACTGTCCACTCTGCCTGTCAAAAAAAAAAAAATCATAAAAAAAAAAGAAAGAGGATGATTAATGAATACAAGGGTAAGATAGACAGGAGGCATAACTTCCGATGTTCTCTAGCAGAGTAGAATAACTGGGACTGAGAGAATTTATTTCAAAAGAGCTTGTGGAAATTTTGAATGTTCCCAGCACAAAGGAATGAGAAATGCCCTGATGGTGAATAGGACCATGACCTTGATCTGATCATTACACACTGTGTACATAAATTGAAATATCACACTGTGCTCCATAAATACAATTATTGTATGTCAATTAAAAAGCACTTTATATACTAAAAAAAATGAAGAAGAAGAAAAGCAAAGCCTGGACACATGACAAGAATCCCAGTGTAGACACTGCCAAGAATCCCAGTGTAGACCACTGCCCCTCTGCTCTTGGAAGTAGAGTGGCTTAGGCTTGACTCCCGCACTGTATGATGACCCCAAAGCCAAGGAAGCCCATGTCACCTGTTTAGCACCTCACAAAAATAGGGACCCAAAAAGGGTGAGAGAAACATTTTGAAAGAATTCCACATTTCAAAAAGGAGCATCACTACTAAGTGGACTGGAGAGAGAGGTTCTGGTGACTCCAAATAACGATGACATTCTTAAAAGCTAGAAGAAAGCATTTTGAATGTTTTTGTCATAAAGAAATGAGACACAGGTATGTTGACCTCGATTTGAACGTTACACAGTGCGTACATGTGTTGAAACATCACATGTACCCCATACATATCTTCAGTTTGTATGTGTCAACTTAAAAGCCTTAAAAGTAATTTTTTTTGAAATTTGAAAGGAGAATCAGATTCCTACTTCTGTCCTTGTGGGAGGGCACCAGAAACTACCACACAGTAGACATTGCCATAGGAACTCGGAGAGGGAGCATGGTGAGGACACATTTAGAACGGAAGTTCCTGAGAGTGGGTGGGATATGGTGCTGCTCCTCTGTCTCTCTGGTGCACGCCAATGGTGCCTGGTGCATGGTGGGTACAGAGTAAAGATTTCAACAAGGGATGAATGACTTTATGGATTCTCTAGCTCATTTAATTTGGTATAATAAATTCAAGGCACAGAATCTAATCAGCTTGTTGTCCCTCTTTCCCATGGGATGCAGGAATGTGCCTGCATAGCACTGGGTGTGGGTGTATTTAGTGGGTACAGAGAGTCACCTCTCTCCATTTCAACCCCTGCTTCTAAAGAATGGTATGAGGTCAAGCCAGCTCTAAACATCATTGGTTCAGACCAGAGCCCCAAATCATAGGGGAACATGTGACAATTCAGTTAGCACCTTTGGTTTTTATAATGGAAAGGAAGTAACGTAACAGAATCCCAAAGTTCAAAATGCAATGCAAATGCTTAAAACCAAGAATAAAAGCAGAGACACACACACTGTGTCTAACAGCTTCCCTGGTTCCTGCCCTTCCCGCGCTGTGGCCAAGGTCAACAGTGTCATCTGTTTGGCTAGCCTGGCCACTGCTCTGTGTGTATACAGTTGTCTGGTCTATCAACTGCCCTCTCTGTTCACAAGTCAGCCAGCATTTCAGCCAGCCCCCAGCAAGAAGCTGGTGTGTGTTTCTCAGTAGTTGACAGGCTTTCTGTCCATGCAGCGCAGCAGCTGCTGCAAGGCCCAGTAGGATCTGGCCTCCTGCTCCCTGAGTGCCTTACTCTACTTTTTGTCACTACAAAAAATAACCAAAATAAGCTACTTGGAAAGGAGGTTTACTTTGGGCTATGGGCTTGGAGTTCACAGTCCAAGATAGGGCACCCGCTGGTCTGGTGTTTGATGAAGATGGTGGCCAGAGACAAGTCAGGAAGCAGAGAGACAGGGAGCACACTCGTTTATGCCTGTGTGTTGTGTCTTGGAAAGGAATGGCTTGTCTGTGAAGGCTCCACCCCAACAACCCAATCCAATCTAATCACCCCCCAAAGGCTCCACTTCAGATACCATAATTGGATTAGTTTCCTCCCTTAATCCATTAGATATTAACATTAATTCATTGAAAATCAACAGAAGACTTTGGGGACCAAGCCTTTAACACACGGGCCTTTGGGGTACCCAAACCGTAGCAGTGAGGAAAAGGGTTTTATCTGTTTGGTTCACTGTACCATCCCCAGGGCCTAGAACAAACCCTAGCTATTAGTAGGAACACAATGAATTTTTATGGAATGAATAAAATTGAGCTGTTGTAGACGATAGAGTTCATCTCATTAGTAAATTGGTTTGCACCCTGCCTCTATGTGTGTAGGCATATATATCAGCAGTGAAGATTTCCAAGAAACTAGCCTTGGTTAAAGATTTATTCATTTATTTGAAAGGCAGGTGGGGGGGGAGAGAGAGAGAGAGAGAGAGAGAGATCCTCTAGATGCTGCTACATGACCGAAATGGCCACAACAGCCACAGCAGCCAGGTCTGGGCCAACCTGAAGCCAGGAGCCTGGAACCCCATCTGTGACTCTCACATGGGTAGTAAGGGCCCCAGAACTTGGGCCATCCTCTGTTGCCACCAAGCATACATTAGCAGGAAGCTGAATTGCAAGTGGAGTGACTGGGACTGCAACTGGCACTCTGGTGGGGGATGCCATCATTGAATGCTGTGGCTTAACCTGATGTACCACAATGCCAACCCCTCAAAAACCAGAACTATTTAAATCTTCAATATATGAAGAATATCTTTTTTTTACTCTTTTAATGATATTACAGTTTAGCATTTTTTAAAAGATTTATTTATTTATTTATTTTAACAGTCAGGATTACAGAGAGAGAGGGAAAGACAGTGAGATCTTCCATCTTCTGGTTCACTCCCCAAATGGCTGCAGTGACCAGCTCTGGGCCAGGCTGAAACCAGGAGCCAGGAATTTCATCCAGGAGAAACTTGAATCCCCTCAATTTGAGCCTGGCTATGATCAACTACTTAAAGGCTGGAGAGGCAGGCAAGGGAAAGATCTGAAATGTGCCACTCGGGAAGGCAAATTTCAGTAAAACACGAGGACAAATCGTCTCCAAAGTGGCCTGAGCCAGAACCAGGTGCCCTGCCGTTGACGTTAGACTGCGATGAGCTCTCATGAAGTGGAAGGGCAGATCTGCACACAGGCAGCTTCAGGCACTCCAGGCTAAAATTCTCAGTTCCAATCAGGGGGACGTCTGTCTTTTCTGTGGATTATGTTACACAATTCTTCTTTGGATCTACTCGGTATTTTTTTACATCCATGTCAAATAAATCCCAAAAATGACTAATTGCAACACAATTAACAATAAGACATTTTAGTCTACAGATAGCTTTTTCTCTCTTTTTCTCAATTCCCTTCCTCTAATTATTTATAAAACAATTTACAGTGAGCTAAGAGGCTAACTCTTCCTAGTTAAGGACCTTTTATTTGTATTCTTTCATTTCCATATATCAATATGCAATAAAGCATTAATAATTATGATGAACTTGAAGAGAGTTCATTTGAATTATTAGAATGTCTGGCATATAGACTGTTTTCAAATAAACCCAATTGAACTTTCATGAACACATAGAGAAGTCCAAGTGGGCCAACCTCAGGTGCCTTCAACAGACATCCCTGAGGGAATGGTTATGAATGACTTAGAAACATTTTAATCAGCATATCTTTGTTCCTATGTAAATGTGTGCTGCTGACAGCAATTTTTTAAACATCCCCTGTATAATTTATTCAACAAATTGCTACTGAGTCAGTCCATGTTGGAGAGCAGGTGAGACTTGGGGATATAGGCACGAGCAAAGACAAATCTGGCTGCCTGCCATTGACTCAGGGTCCAGAGATCACACCAGGCATAAGGTGAACCGTGCACGACCAATAAAAAGCACCAAAATTATGATGGTGATGGGGCCATAGAAAAGGGGAGCGTGGTGTTCTACATTTTATGAGAGGATTTAACCTGGTCTGATGCGTCTGGGAAGGCTTCCTCAAGACAGTTATTCAGAATGGATAATTATTCAGGTAACAAGGAATGGAATGGTACAATTGTTCAGATAAGATGGAATGGAACTGCACCCATTAACCAAGTAAGAGGATGCAGAGAAATCAGAGTGCTACGGGGAAAATATTTTCACATGCAAAGGCCCTGTGGCATAAAACAGTACTGTGTGTTTTAGGAAATGGAAGAAAAGCCAGTGTGAGGAACTAGTGATGAGAGATGGAGAAGATTCCAGGGGCCAGTCTACATGAGGCCATGTTAAGGGCTATGTTATTCATCCAATGAATATGTTTGTTCATTATAAAGAAAAATTTGCTAAATAAAGACAGAGCATCAGTACTACCCCTGGCTTACTTATCACAGATTTTAAGATAGCATAATCTGAAAGAAAGAATATTAGAAGTTCTGCATAACTGATAAATCTTTCTAAAACTATTTTATTCCAAGTGGAATATAATAATACATAATATAATGTAATAAACCTCCATTAGGCTAACATGTGAACATGCTAAGAATGTATGAACAAGCAAATGACCAAAGGCTAGAATTATATCAGGAACAAGACAGAACTTTCTGAACCACCTTGAGGCTTCTGCTGTTTTTGTCTGCTGACAGCCGGGGGGCAGGGTTGGGGGAAGGCCTCTTCCACCAGGCTTCATGATGGATGGACTCGAAACTAAGAGGAGGCAGCCTCAGGTAAGAGATGTGAGCTATAGCAGGCTTTGCCCTTCCTTGAGTGGCGACCGGATCAGAACTACCCGGCTGTGGCCACCAGGGGTGGTACCTTCATGCTAACCCCAGGCTGTCCAAACAGGGCTTTCCCTTGCGCATAGTCAAGCTCTCTGTACTTACGTGAAGACACATCCTAATATGAGCGCTGACTTGGCAAGATTCTGAGCTCAAGAGCAAAGTGTTCTGAAGGCCACTCTGATTTCAGGCTGGCCGTGGACGGGCCATTCGGAGCTGCTCTGACGGACGTGTTCCACTACCCCGCGAGTGTGTGCATTGCAGCCGGAATCGGAGTCACTCCCTTTGCCGCACTTCTGAAATCTCTATGGCACAAATGTTGTGATTCCCAGAGCCAGCTGAAGCCAAGCAAGGTATGGAAAAATCATTAGTTCACCCGCCCATGGATTAGAAGCTTCAACGTTCTTGTATCTCTCATCTACCGATTCTTGGGGAGGATTTTAATTAACTATGAGGGATAAATTCAAGGATCCTTAACTATACTTATGTTCTTAAAAATCTCCATTCAGTACTGCATTTATGAGAAGGGTTATGTCTAATCTTGTTAAAGATGACAAGACATAAATTTTATTGCTTCATTGCCATTACAGGACATGTAATTGCTCATCTCAATAAAATATGGACAGGCGGGCAATGGCTGTGTGATGGGCTGCAGTTAGGAACATTAACAGGCAGCCTTCATTCAGATTGTCTTTGGTCTCACGCTATGCTTGCAAGTGTCCAGTTCTGTACCCTGCTCTCACAGACTTGGTCTTAACAAGAAGCCACCACTTCTTTGTGTTCTTTGACTAGATGCCTCCGCGATTCCCTTCTTTCCTTCGTCCCATCTTAAGGCTCCATCCCATACTTTGAGCCTATAGAAGCAAAATAAACTTTCCAGCCACAAAGATTTGAGAGAACAAATGGGCAATAGACAGAATAACAGGAGAAAAGGCATACAAATGTGCTAATGTCCAACCTTTATGAGGCTCAAAGAGGGACCACATGGTTGAAGCTTCAAGGCCATCTTTATAAAGGACAGGGAAATGGGCAACGCGGGCAATTTTAGTGGAAAAGTAAATGATCTTTAGGGGAGATGAACAGGCCTGAAGAACAGAAAGTAGCCTGGGACAGAGCGTCTCTGGGCTCTGGGTGTGGCGTCAACTCCAGCCTTCTCCCTGCACGCTCTGGGGGAGCCAGCCTCTAAGTAGATATGGGACCTTCTGCCTTCCTGGAGGGAAAGAGGGGCAGAAAGCCAGGGAGATCTTGGGTCTGTAGCTCGGATTGTTCAGCACACCAAAGCGTCATGCTCCAGCTACCTTCCCTGAGTCCCAACAACCCTGTGGGGCCAGCAGTGGTAGAAGAGGAGGGATGAGAACTAGTGATGTGAACGCACGCAGAGCCAGGACACAGGCGAGCTTGGTGCTGGTGCTGGTCCTGCCTCTTCTGCTCTGCTTGGTCCTTTGACACAGTCTTCCCCTCCACCGATATGTGTCAATTAGCATGCCCCAACACGTGTCCCAATGTGTGACGTGGTTCACTGAAGAGAATTCTGGGGTCAAATGAATTTAAGAAATCCCCCAAAACTTCCTGTGCTGGAGGAGTCACACCACTACTTGCCCATCAGATAAGTTCTGCAGGAAAGAACCTCACACAGTTTAGTCTCGCGATGCCTTCCCAAGCTTAGTCAGCCATAGCATTTCTTCACCTGACGCCAGTTAAGGAATCTTAGTCTTTGGAGCACAAAGGCTAGACTTCAAGATCCCTGCTGAAGGGTCTTTCCCAACTAAGAAGCAAGAATAAATTTTACTATTTCATGAGTCTCCAAGTAACAGGTGGTTGACATACATTTTCTTGTTTGCTATTCTATAATCTACCCAACAATCCTATAAAGAAAACAATACAAGGACCAGATTCCAGAAAAGAAATGGAAATAATTTTCCTGATTGTATACTATAAAAAAGCTCTGCATAGATTTTAAAATTTTTTGCACCAAAGTAAACTTATCTTTTAATTCAATTTTTTCTTAAACGCTTCAAAGTACTCTTGTTTTGTGTATTCCATAAATATTGAATAGATTATTCAATGAGTGAATAAATGTCTACATGTTCAAAAGAATAAACAAATAGCTTCTATGAAATTTTCTAAAAAAATCAAGGTTGCTAATATTTGTTCTCTTTGTATAACAAAAAAATACTATTTAGTAATTTGATAATTAAAACAACAGATTCCAGTTATAGAGGAAATTCTTTTAAGAATTCATAAAACCTGAAAGCCCATTACAGGAATCCACAAAATCTCAGTCCTTCTGCCTTTCTCCCCAGTACAGTGTTATTCCTGGACTCCTGGCCTGTGCCTTTGGACTTCCTCAAGGCTGCTGCAATGGGGTGAGGGAGGGGGCCTAACCCATTACCACAAAGCTATAAAACAGACACATTGATCATCTCCATTACAAAAATGAGAACCCATAGAGTTGGATGGAAAAAAACAGCACTATTTTCACAGCTTAGAAATATTTGAGGGAATATTTGGCAGTGGTCGTGGTCTATGGGAGATAGGAAACTAGAGTATCGAATCATAAAACCCCCTGAAGCTGTCCCCTCCCAGCTCTGCACGTGGCAATGGAAGCTGGCATGCGCACTTCAAGTGGGAAGTGGCTCGTCCACGGTGACCCAGCAGTCTGGCGACCGAGTCAGCATGTGTGTGCGCACATTTCTGCTGTCCACGTCCAGGCTCGCTCATGAAAGGAGTGAGCTTATCATGCTGTTGAAAGGTTAGGCAGAGAATGACACTCAAGACCGCGTGTAACGAGCGAAAGTTGAGGAAGTTTCTCTTGAAGCAATTTCGTCTTTGTTTGAGTACAGCTATCATTAGGCTTAGGCAACTAATATTGGTCAGGGCCACGGGCATGCTTTTGAGATATAAATACCACTCCTTCCACTAACCCGTCAGCATCTATATAATTTTGAAAGCGCAGCAGAGGAAACCAGTACATATTCATCTAACAGCTTCTTCACAATTTCAGGTCTGAGCTGTAGTTTCCAGATTGATCTCTTTTGTTGAAAGAAAAAAAAAAAAAAGGAAGGGGGAAACAACACAGAGCTGGAATTTTAAGCCAAAATGGTTAATTGCAATTTGGTGGGATTTTTCTCCTCCACCTGCAAAATATTAGGTGGCACAAAAGTGTAACATTTTACATACACACCTCAAGTTGTAAGGGTACGTTGAACAAATCTGCACCACCAATGTTTCCCAGGCTGTTCCCCTGCAAACCCCATCTTCTTTATTTTTCTCTTCCGCCTGTTTATTCTAGAAAACATCTAAGTCAGAAGCAAAAGCATAACCAGTAAGATGCCAGCCACTGCTTGGGATCCTAAGTAGCGCTTTTCTACTCGAAGCTGACCTTTCCAACTCTCTTTGGTTCAAACTATCTTTTGTTTTGGAAGATCCAGGGAGGGTGGTGAGAAACCAGGTCAGGAGGAGATGTCCCATGAAGGCAAAATCACAAGTAGAATGATGGCTTGCTGTGAAGAAAATGGAAAAAAAGTTGTGATCCAGTAAAGGGATATTTTCAACACTGAAGCAAAGGCCAGCCTGCACTAGGATGAAGGCAGAGAGAGCCTTGTGCCCCTGTGGGAGGAGTGGGGGAGCGAGGTGGCTGAGAAATCTCTGACCCAATGCAGCTGAGAGCTGAGGGGTCCAAACTCCCCATAGCAAGAAGGCCTCCCACTGCTGCCTAGCGGGGCTGATGAATTCTACATCACACTCAATTTGTGAAAAGAGCTCTTGAAAAAAAATTAGGACACTTTGCTTGTGCAAACTGTCAAAATGATGAATGGAATAGATGTGTTTGAGTGGAGAGGGAAGGGGCAGACTGCTGACTTCAATCCTTTGGCTGACGCATTTCAGTATCCCTTGCATCATAGCCGTGTAGATGGGACTGGGAGAATGGCCGACTGGAAGATTTGGTTCCTTTTCTTAACTGCATATGAAATCTTCAGGCTACAATAAAATAGATTATAGAAAAATGGAGCTAATCTAATTTCTTCATACTTGTCTTTCTTCATCAGCTCAATAATAGATAATCACGATAATGGGTATTTATGGTTTATCCCCTGCAAAATGGCCTTTGGGTTCCTAACCTAATGTAATAAACAGATAATTCAAATAAAAAGACAGCATGGGCCAGTGGAAATGAGAGAAAGAGGCCGAGAGAGACAGAAATCCATACCCTACGTGAATACATTCATAAAGGCAAGGAGGGCCTGCTCTAATTCTAATGAATGAAAAATGCATTTAATTTCATCTGTTTAGTTTGAGAAATTATTTACTTTCTCTTTCCCTCACACTGGAGCGCTGGCTACTGCTGGAATCGATCCCCTCTCCTTACCTCCGAGAGATGTGATCAATGGAGCTGGGTGGCATGGGCCCTGCTCCGGCTCCTCGTGAAACCCAGGCTTCTCATTTTCATTTTCTTGGAAGACTTCAGCATCCCATTAGTCCTTACTATTGCGCTGTGCGGAAGTGACAACTGTTAATACTTTGTAATATCTTGGTTTATATCACCCAAGCCATTTCTGACCAGAGTCTTACGTAAAAGATTAAAGTAAAATCAAAATCAAGAATCTTCCTTCATTCCCCTCCTCCCACAGACTCAGCACCTGCATCACTTTGCCTCCCCAGGATTTCGTTATTGGACAGCTGAGTGGGTCGCACGCCGCTCCTTTCCTACGCAGTCACCTACACATACGGAGGGACTTCAAAGAGTTCTTGGGAACAGAATTAAAAGAAAAGTTTAGAGGAGGGCGTTTGGCCTCACAGTTAAGATACTTGGAATGCCCACATCCCATACCAGAGTGCTTGTGTTCAAGACCCGGCTGTGCTTCTGATCCCAGCATCCTGTTAATGCACCTGCGAGGAGGCAACAGGTGATGGCCCACGTGGTTGGGTTCCTGCCACCCACATGGGCGACTCGGGTTGAGTTCCAAGCTCCCTGTTTTGGACAGACCCAGGCTTGCTATAGGCAAACTCACTTCTGTTTGGCGAGTGAGCCAGCAGGTAGAGGATCTCTTTCTGCCTGTGTCTCTTTCCCTCTTTGTCTTTTTAAAAAAATAAATATTTTAAGTAAAAGATCTGTCTATTTTGGTACAAAATATTCTTGAAATCCATGTATAAAGCAGTCTTCAGAAAGTTCATGGAACCTGTGTATTACAACAAAACCACACATGGATTTTAACATTTTTTCTTCAAAATAAAGATCTTTTAATTCAATTTTCCATGAGCTTTTTGAAGTTCCCTCATACCTATACACATATGCAACACGCATTTTGTACTTAAATTGCTGTGTGGGAGGGAGATGTGCAATTTGGCTTTTGCTGTCCATTATAATATATAATATCTATAGATAATATATGTTGTTTTCTATTGGCAAATTAAGCATCAATACCTGATGATCTATTTCATTTTATTTGGTGCCTTCAGGTATTTCCTGGTGCTCTCAGCCCACCATTTACTTAACGACCATACTAGCAATGAATGTGTCAGGGGGCCAACAAGGATTATTCACTGTAATTATGTCAAACAGAAGTGTTAATAAAAAAATAAAGTCCTTCCTGGATTTCCGGGCAAACCATCATTACAGTCAGGAAACAGTTAACACTCGATGATGTCTTTAAGGAAAAGGCTTAAGGACAAACAATGGTTGGCAAAGGCCAGTCTTGGTCTTATAATGGTTAATCAGAAACACTTTTCATAATGCTGTCTATCACTTTAAGATTTACCTATTTGGAGCTGGTGCTGTGGTGCTGTGGCATAGTGGGTAAAGCTGCTGCCTGCAGTGCTGGCAACCCATATGGACGCCAGTTCGAGTCCCAGCTGCTCCATTTCTGAGCCAGCTCTCTGCTATGGCCTGGAAAGGCAGCAGAAGATGGCCCAAGTCCTTGGGCTCTTGCACCCATGTGGGAGACCCAGAAGAAGCTCCTGGCTCCTGGCTTTGGATGGGCGCAGCTCTAGCCACTGTGGCCATCTGGGGAGTAAACCAGCATGTAGAAGATCTCTCTCTCTCTCTCTCTCTCTCTCTCTCTCTCTCTCTTTCACGTTCTCTGCTTCTGCTCTCTGTAACTCCGCCTTTCAAATAAATAAATCTTTGTTTTTAACGATTTATTTATTTATTTGAAAGACGGAGTTACAGAGAGGGAAAGACAGAGAGAGAGAGAGAGAGAGAGAGAGAGAGATCTTCCACCCATTGTTTCACTCCCCAAATGGCCACAGCAACCAGAACTGGTCCAGTCCAAAGCCAGGAGCTAGGAGCTTTATCCCATGTGGGTGCAGGGGCCCAAGGACTGGGGCCATCTCCTGCTACTTTCCCAGGCACATCAGCAGGGAGCAGGGTCAGAAGTCGGGCAGCCGGACCTCGAACTAGCACCCATATTAGATGGTAACACTGCAGGCAGTAGCTTTACCCACTATGCCCCAATGCCAGCCCCAGTGTTATCACTTTAAAACTGGAAGGTCGGGGCAGGCGCCGTGGCTCACTTGGTTAATCCTCCGCCTGTGGCGCCGGCATCCCATATGGACGCCGGGTTCTGGTCCCAGTTGCCCCTCTTCCAGTCCAGCTCTCTGCTGTGGCCCGGGAGGGCAGTGGAGGATGGACCAAGTACTTGGACTCCTGCACCCACATGGGAGACCAGGAGGAGGCATCTGGCTCCGTGGCAGCCATTTGGGGGGTGAACCAGCGGGGGGAGGACCTTTCTCTCTGTCTCGCTCTCTCACTGTCTAACTCTGCTTGTCAAATAAAAAAAAAACTGGAAGGTTTACACCTTAAGGAGGCTTATTAGGCCAACAGGACCGGTTCTTGTGTGCATCTTCTCGCATCTATTATATCCATTCACAATTGCCCTAACAACAAAGCAAAGTGAAAACCAGGACTAAAAGAGGAACCATTTGTTTAGGTGGCAGTATGCTTTCTAACTACCCATCACATCTGTGTCTTCTCAGAAGAAGTTCTCTGTGGACAACTGTCAGGATTCCCTCTCCTGCCCCGCTGGTTTGGAGCCTCTGTCTCGTGTGTTTCCTACACCATGTGGGGCACTGTAGGGTGCTGCCCCGGGGGCTGGTCACATCACAGCCCACGGCCTTCTCCTTGCTAGGGAGGCATCAGTGAAGGGCGCGCTCTGTAACTGGATTCCATGTGAGTTTGGTGTACGAGGAACCTGGGATACTCCTTCCCTAGTGAAGTGGGTCCCCTTTAAGGCCTGATTCATTATCATCAGTGCTGAAAATCCAATTCCAAGACTGATGCAGGAGATCAGTGTGGCTTCTTCTCTCAATGACCGCCATGTCTACAGCCCACCGGAGACCGGTGGTAACACAGACTACGTGAGGCAAACAGCCCCGTTTGCTCTGTAATATAAATATATTGCGCTCATTCTCACACTCCCGCGAAGTGACAGTGAGGACAGTAACAACAGCAGCGAACGTCTGAGCATTTGTTCTACAAACACTGCGCTAACCGCTGCAGGAGACCATCTCCCTGCTTCCTCGCGATGCCCCTGTGACTTTCTGTTCTGTGTTTATTGTTTATTTCCACATCCGTGGAAATCTACTTGAGCTGAGTAAGCCCCCTGCAGCCCTCCAGTGCCCCCCCCCCAACAATGACAGCTCCTGACAGCAAGGCCAGGGGTCTAGGATGCTATGCCGTGTTCTACACCTATATCCTCATGGACACCCTTTTGCTTTGGATGGATTCTGGGCCATAAATAAATAAATAGATAAATAAATACGTTCCCATTCATTCTCAGGGAATCGATTTTGGTTCTAAAGAATACAAATTAGATTGCTAGAATGTGACCTCTGCCTGTGTTGTAAACACCTGTTCAAGTTATGGCATAGGCTTCTGTTATGTTTTTTTTTTTTTTAAAGACTTATTTATTCATTTGAAAGGCAGAGCTACAGAGAGGCAGAGGCAGAGAGAGAGAGAGAGAGAGGTCTTCTATCCACTGGTTCACTCTCCAGTTGGCCGCAATAGCTGGATCTGAGCTGATCCGAAGCCAGGAGCCAGGAGCTTCCTCCAGGTCTCCCACGCAGGTGCAGGGGCCCAACCACTTGGGCCATTCTCTACTGCTTTCCTAGGCCACAGCAGAGAGCTGGATTGGAAGTGGAGCAGCCGGGACTTGAACCAGCACCCATATGGGATGCCAGCACTGCAGGCAGTGGCTTTACCTGCTAGGCCACAGTGCCATTCTCTCTGTTATGGTTTGAACAGGATGTGACTCCCCATACTCAAAGACTTAGGCTAACCATTCATGGATTGATGTTAATGGTGGATTAGGGTGGAGATTTTTTACAATCATAGTGTCTGGGCCGGCGCCGCGGCTCACTAAGCTAATCCTCCGCCTGCGGCGCCGGCACAGCGGGTTCTAGTCCCGGTCGGGGCACCGGATTCTGTCCCGGTTGCCCCTCTTCCAGGCCAGCTCTCTGTGGCCCGGGAAGGCAGTGGAGGATGGCCCAAGTGCTTGGGCCCTGCACCCCATGGGAAACCAGGAGAAGTACCTGGCTCCTGCCATTGGATCAGTGCGGTGCGCCGGCCACAGCGCACCAGCCATGGCAGCCATTGGAGGGTGAACCAATGGCAAAGGAAGACCTTTCTCTCTGTCTCTCTCTCTCTCACTGTCCACTCTGCTTGTCCCAAAAAAAAAAAAAAAAAAAACTTGGACATGCCCATGTCTCACCAGCCCCAGGGCACTTTGGCCTGGTGCCCACGTGGTGCTGAAGCATTCTTAAAGGAGCCCAGGCCTCAGGGAACATGGAAGTGGAATGGGACGTGGGAGAGGGCAGAACACCGTGAGTGAGGCTCAGACCCAGGCCATCCACAGGTGGACGCCGCCAGGTTTGCTCATTAGTGCCTGGGAAGGGTGTGCCAGCAAAGGCCTGTGCCAGCCCCACGCACTGAGCCCACGATCCCACAGAGGCCTCCTGACACATCTGGGCACCCGCTCTATCCTCAGTGAGATGTTAAAACACAGTAAGTTCCTTAAGAAAGTTCAGCACTGTCCTGATGTACAGAGGATGGATGACTTCCTGTTTCACAAACTCTTTTAAAATCACCTTAGCTGTTTTGGGCCTCTTAGATCAGCTACGGAATTCTGAGAGCCGTTCTCTATAGAGGTAACTGATTTTAGGGTTGTTTTATTTTTAGAGGCTAAGTGGGGAAGGTGAGTGTTGGAAGGCACAGATCACAGAGTTTCAGTCTATTGTCGGAGATACTTGTTGTCGCGTTGACCAGGTCCTTTGCACTGGGTGAAATGCAGGGGTGGAACTCCCATGTCCCCTCGCAGTGAGTGTCCCCGTCCATTAAAAAGATGAAAGACAATCAAAGTAAATACCCTTTCTGCTGTTCAAAGTCTCTCTTTTTTTCCTTGTTCTGCCTGGAGCTCTTCTCCGGAGCCTTCCATTTTCCCGCCACAGTCTCTTGCCCCAAAGCTGCCCGGTGTCACCTAGAAGTCAATTACGGAGGGAAAAACTCACAAAGCCATTACAAGGAAGCAAAAAAGCATAAAAGGCTTGGCAAGCCCTAAGAATGCTGACACACAGCTAAACCACAAGAAAGTGAGGACAGCAACGATTTCTATTGGAAAGGACAAAGGGTAGTGGGGGGAAGAAGCTAAGATGTGGGCGGTTCTCAAGTAAAGATGATTGAAACTAACTCGAAATTAAAACTTCTCTTTGTTAAAAAAAAAAAAAGAAAAGCAAAACTCTTGGTTTATTATTCATATGTGAATACATATTCGGCCTGCTCCTAAAGAAGTCATAGAAAATAGATCAGTGATGCTCACGCCAAATGCCACCCTTAATGTTCTGAGATAAAACCGCCTGCCCGGGGCAGGGAGGAAGAGGTGGAGGACGATAGGTAAGCACGTGTCGAATTCAGTCATGAGGCGTTCCATTCCCACCAGCAGCGCAGCAAGTCAAAGCACAGACTATGGCATTCAAAGAATAATTTAGACCAGGCGCTACACAAGGCAAAAAGAAACAAGACAGTCCACGGCCACACCGCCCTGTGTGTGCCCCATCTGGTCTGGTCTCGGAAGCAAAGCAGGGTCAGGTCTGGTTAGTACTTGGATGGGAGAAACAGGATAACGCGGTCATTGGCAACAGCCTCCTAACTGGTCCCCATTCTTCGTCTCCTGTTCCGCATCCCCCCAGTGTGTGCCCAACCTGCAGCCAGACAGCCCCTTCCACAGGTTCCTGCTCAACACCCCCCACCGCTCCAGCCGCTCAGACAAAACAGCAAGGAGGGCTGCGAAGTCCTGCGCCATCCAGCCTCCCCTCTCCCCTCCCCCCTTCTGCTCCCCCCACACTCCCCCTACTCGGCCTGCTGCTCTTCCTGGGGAGTCTGCTCGGGACCCCTGTTTTTGCCCCCTCCAACAGAACAGCTCCTGCCTGGCCCAGCTCCTTCGCCTGCTCCAGGTCTTTCTTGACTCAGAGGCTCTGTTCTCAGCCAGGCCTCCTTGCCCACCCCACGCAATGCTGCCGTATGGTTCTGCCTGGCAAGTGTCTCCATCTGACTTAGCCTGTGTTCCACCTATTGAACGTCTTGCTCTTCCTCTGACATGCAAACTCCAGGAGAACAAGGAATTTGGAGTTACTGCTGTTTTGTTCTCTGTTGTTCATGTTCACCGCTTCAGAGCTTGGAGCACTCTCCACATATACAGTCCTAAGTCTTCAGTGTGTGTTTGTTGCAACAGGACCCCTTCCTCTTGGCTTCCGGGCCAAAGGCCTGCTGCCTGCCTCAGAGAGGACCTCCTTTGGTGTGCGGGGGGTGGTGGGGTGGGCGGGGGTGTGCGTGGCCATCCTCCTTAGGGACTGAGGGTGATTTCTTCCAAGACTAATGTGTTAAATGTCCATCCTGCAAATACATATGCTGTAATTCTTGGGAGAAAAAGTCTCATCCTCACCAGCTTTGCTTTTCCTGATTGTCAATATTAGAAATTCTTTCAGAAATCTGAACCGAATAGCCAAGATATTTAGCCTTGAAATACATTCTGTGATTTCTGCCTCCCTTGTGAATTTGATTTATTGATTAATTAAAGCTCATCTATGGCTTTGATGATCTGATTGTGAGTTTGCAGGCTGATGGCAGAGAACTCTGATCCTTGGGGAAGATGCCTGCAGGTGGGGTTACACCACCTGGGTCAGGAGTCCCTCCCAGCCGTCGTTAGCTGATCACTGTGTCTCTTTGGGGAGAAGGTACAGGCATGAGCCATGGCAACAGTAGGCAGGAGTGTGAGAAAAATCTGGAACATTCATAGATTTATCTCCTGTGGTTACTTCTAGAAGCAATTATCTGAAACTCAAAGTTCCAAAACTCAACCTTTATTTTAGAAAATTCACACTACTTCTTGTCACATGCCATTTGTTCAACACAGAGATTAAAAAAAAAAAAAAAAAAAAAAAAAAAAACCTCCCCAACATAATTTCCTCATAGCAGTTGACACACAGGCACAGCCCCACCTTCTTGGACACTGATCTGTCTCGCTGAGAGGGAATTTCTGGCCTGTGTGTCTTGATTCAGCAATTACCATAATCTCCACTCTCCAGGGGCCAGGACTGGCGAAGTGGATTAGTGCCCAAGCCTGTGGGGTCTCTGGGGCAGCGAGTTCAAATCCCGAGCTTAGGTCGTAAGTAAAGATGAAGGGGTTGGTCTCACAGTTTATCCCCCTTTGGGAGCAGTGGAAGGCACGGCTAGTTATGATTATTAATCTTATTCCGAGGAAGCACACAGCCAGAAACGTGCCGAGTTGATCCGCAGCCAGAGGAACTGGCACAGCCCACAGGCTCCTGACTCTGAATTCACTCTGGGCTTTTTCAAACACAATGTGAATTTTTTTCAAAAGAAATCACAGTGTGACTGTTTGTTCACTGGCAGAGACTGGCATGTTATTTTGCAGAAGTGCCCATTTGGGCTCCAATAATTTAATGGAGATAAAGTAGTCTGCCATTATCAGCCCATTATGAAAAGTGGGACCAATCCGTTCTCTCGCCTTGTCTCTTGTCAGGTGTATTTCTATTGGATCTGCCGGGATGCAAGGGCATTTGAGTGGTTTGCTGATCTCTTACTCTCGCTGGAAACACAGATGAGCGAACAAGGGAAAGCTCACTTTCTGAGTTATCGTATATTTCTCACTGGCTGGGATGAAGACCAGGTATTGAGAAGACTGAAAATGAGCTGTATCACCTAATTTGTTTAATAGACAGCAAAGAGGAGAAGAGCCATCTCCAAAATCAGCTATGTAGCTACACGGTAACATGAAAGAATCCTTTTTGTGTCCTTAGAAAGGAAATGAAAATAAAGAAAAAACAGATTAGGAAGAATTAGCCAGAGCATAGCAATCAAAGAATGTAAAGTTAACTTGCTAAGGAATACAAAATAGGATAAATATGAACAGAAGATAATTCAGGGTTGGAAAGCTCAAATATAATTGCATTTGTCACTTTAAGAGTGGCATCAAGCAAACATTATTGATTGGGTGTAGCATGCAGATGAGTTGCAGATTGGATCTAATCCTATGCTTTGAGCTGTTCTGAGTTAAACAGAACAGATCCCTGGGTGTTTACACTTGACATTTTGTATTGTAAAGTATGTGAGTGCCTATCGAAGATAATTATGAATACCTGATTTATCTAGAAATTTCCTTTTCTTAAAGGTGTTCTTAGGAAGTGTTTGCGTGTTTACTTAGATGTCTAAGATCAATATGTTCTTCTGTATATTTTATTAATGAAATATTAAGGTTGAGGTTACCACAATCATGTATATCAAAATACTGATTATGTTAGTATTTCCATGTTGATAATATTCAGTGATGATTAGTGCATTTTAATCCATTTTAACTCCTCCAATATGAGAGTTAGCAATAAAGTGATTTCTAGGTTACACAATGTGTATTCTAATCAGCACCTCCTTAGCAGCTATCACTGATTCAGACTTTTAAAGGAAGTGTGTTTGAGCCACAGAGATTTGCTTTAATCTCTAAATTTACAAATGAATGCTCTCTGTGTTTGTCTTACACACACACACACACACACACACACACTGACCCTACAGAGCATCCTTATAATTTGACTCTGGGCTTCTGCAAATGAACAGACTTTGCTTGAAATTCAGTAGCTTAATGAATTTTTATGGTCTTATTTGCAGTCCTCCTTAAATATTTAATCCTCTGGGATAATTTGAAATGTAGGTTTCTTGGGAACTAGGCTTGAAACATCTTAATGAATTATATAGTGTTAATTATGTTTTCCAAACAAACATTTTCCCTATTCAAGAGGGATTTTGACTGATGATACAGTTGGTGCAGTACAGATGCAGCCTTTGTCTTGTGCTTCGTAGCACCATGCGGCCCTCCTCCTACTGGAGTAATTGCTCCCAAGTGTCCACCGAGGCAGCCTTGTCATTTGGGAGTTGTGAGACAGGTTCTCATAAGTGAAACTGATTTTGTGACAACACCATTCTACCTCCCCCCCATCTCTGCCACTCCCAAGAGGAGGCTGTAAAATATACTATTTTCTTCTAAATATGAGATTAAAATAAATGTCTTCTTAAATTTTTGCCATGACATATTGGAAATTCTTTAGATGCTCAAATTCCAAGCATGAAATCACTAATCTCAACATTTAAGGAAAAAATAATTGGTGCATTCTGTCAGTATTTCAAGAATCAAGAGACTGTTTTAGAAATAACCAATTGTTAAACTGAATCCCACAACCTCAAAGTGGCAAGATGATAGGAACAGAAGGGACAGATGGAAGAGGTATTGTGAAGGGCAAATCAGCAGAGTTTGGAGATTAGCTGAACACTGGGCTGAGAAATATGGAACAAATATAATTCCAAATGTTTGAACATCAATGATTGGTGGCACCACAAAAGTTAAGAAGGGAGAGCCCCCGCCCCCCTCCCTTAGTGTTTCAGGGAATGATGCCCAAACTTCTCACCAAGAACTCTCAGATCCTTCTCAACAGGACCCCCACCCACAACCTCACCCCCACCATTTACTCTGGCACTAGCGATGCCCATGCCATGTGGCCGCCACCATGCCATGTGTCCACGCTCCCCAGGCTTGGTCCCTCTCTTCCCCCTCCCTGACCTGTCACTCCTGTCATGTGTCCCATTCTCTCCCGGCCTGCTCCTATTCCCCATCTCTTTCCCAATCGTAGTCCAGATATCTAGGGGCTAATCTGCTTACTGTCAACTTCCTGCAGCCTGGATTTCTGAGACTCAGGCCAGGACACTTTCATTATATTCCATAGTCTGCTGAAGCTCCCTGGCCTTAGCTGCTTTCCTAGACTGAAGGAAAGACCAGCCCTCGAAGTCAGGCTCACAGCAGGAAGCTGGCATATGGATTGGGCCCAGCATGGTTGTTATCCAAACTGGTGGCATCAAGAAGAGTAAGAGATAAGAGCAAATTGGGCACCAAAGCCAAGACATGTGAGCTCCAGGGCTACTGATGGGCCTAAAGGGTGAGCTCAGGACACAGACCCCAGGAGGCAAGAATCCGGTCGCTACCAAATTCAACAAGAGCTTATGAAATCACAGCAGTTTGAGAAGTGATTGTGAGGGATGGACGGAGCCCCTGCTCTGCCTTACCAACCATTAGTTAGTTACATGATGCCTGGATTGGCTTAGTTAGAAGGCAAATGGTTGGGCACAGAATTCCAACCATGCACCCCTGCTATTTGGCCATCCCATCCTGTCTGCCAGAACTTGAAATCTAACAGTAAACAGTCAGCCTTCAGATCTTTGGTTCTACATCTGTGGATTCAACCAACAGTGATCAAAATAGTCAGAAAAAAAAAAAAAAGAGAGAGATCCTGTAAAGGGAACATGTTAGGCTGTTTTTCTTGTTGTTATTCCATAAACAATATAAGATAGCAATTATTTTCATAGCTTTTATCTTGTATTAGGTATTGTAAAAAATCAAGAGATGATGTAAAGGACACAGAAGGGTGTGCAGAGTGGTATGCAAATACTACACCACTTTATAGAAGAGATTTCTGTGTCCCCCATGGTACCTAGGGAGGGGACAGTCCTAGAACAAATCCCCTGTGGATACCAAGAGACAGCTGTCTATCAAACTGTTTCAACCCAGCAGGCAGATCTGATTATAAGATCCAGCTTCGTCCCAGAGATTTCATGGCACTTTAAATCTGGCAATGCCCTTCTTAAATCCCCAGGTTTTGCCATTAAGTGAATGGGGACAGCAGGTGAAGATTAATTTTGGAGAAGTTTTGTCAGAAGTAAGGGAGTCATTTAGTCCTGCTTTTTCCTTACCATATTTACTGTATTATGCTCAACTTTTCCAAGAAAATATCCTTTCTAGGCTAGTGACATGCACACCTACTACATTTAAGGAGGCACTTTGTTCCAGTGAGGCCCGATGCAAAAATAAATGAGGCAGCACACTTGCCCTAAAATGCAACGTCTGTGATATCTGCTCATCATGATAAGCATTCCCAGCCCTGCTTAAAAAAAAAAAAAAGTATGCTAAATCTACAAATGAGCATAGCTACTTCATTCTTTCTTTATAGAAGGATCCTCTTTTTTTTCTAAATATCATCTGATACCACATTTTCCTTTAGGCTCTTCACATAGCTTTACACTGGGATGAGAATACTGACGTGATTACAGGCTTAAAGCAGAAAACCTTCTACGGGAGACCTAACTGGGACGACGAATTCAAGCAGATAGCCTACAGTCACCCCAGGTAAGGCGAGCTCTTTTTCCTCCGCCTGCTGGGGGCCTCTCTGGGGAAATACAAGTTGCTGCTGAAATGGAAAGTTAATCTGCAGGAGTGTGCGTCTTGCTCCAAGATAAACTATCTCCCTTGGAAAAAGATGGTCAAGATATATTTCACGAACCGCAAACGTCTGCTTAACTGGCTGGCAGCCTCCAACAATTATTGATTATGTTGAATTGTTTCATGCTTACCCTCAGTTTAAGAACGGTATGTCTTAAATGACATATGCCTTCAAGAAATCTTGAGTGAGCACGGTCTTCCCTTAATTATCCAACTAAAGGATTCACTTATGTCTACCTATACCCTGTACCTAGCATGTCTTACAAAAGCAGGGGGCAAATATTGTAAGGCCAGGCAGAGCTAAGGATCCAGCATCCGGAGTCTGAATACCTGGTATAAACCCTGGCTCTGCCACTGCCGCCACTTGACCTTGGCCAGATTATCTATGCTGGTTTTGACCCAATCTCCTCCTCTGCAAACTGCAAATAATAATAATTTGCCATTATGTCTGAGTAAAAGCTTTAAGAAGAAATAAATAAATAAAATAATAATAATAAGCTCACTTCCTACAGTTCTGTAAAGATTGAATCAGTAAATGCATGTGAGGTGCCCGAAACTGTTTTTTCCAGAGTACTCAGTGTTAGCTGCTGTCATTATGTGATTATTATTGTGATTGTCCTTTTACTTATCCTATTGTTATTGTTGCATAATAATAATTATGTAATAATAATCATAATTACATAGCGCTTGCTCTGGAGCCATACAACTGGAGTGCAGCTTATATTTCCTGCTGCTAGAAGCTCCTGGTGGTGTGACCTTGGACAAGATAGCTTACTGGAGCTAATGTGTCCCATGGTAAAATGTGGATGATAGTGTCCACTCATAGTGTTGTGCTCATAAGTTAAAGCTAACTGTAGTACATTGGAGAGCTTGGGAAAGAGTCAAACTCTAATGCAAGCAGTTAACAATCTATGTTAACAGTCTTTGTGCCTTTATCATCTATGACTCTTTTTTTAAGATTTATTTATTTATTTGAAAGGCAGAGTTACCAAGAGGCAGAGGCAGAGAGAGAGAGAGAGAGAGACAGAGACAGAGACAGAGAGACAGAAAGGTCTTCCATCCGTTGGTTCACTCCCCAGATGGCTACAATGGCCAGAGCTGCACTGATCCAAAGCCAGGAGCCAGAAGCTTCTTCCAGGTCTCTCATGCAGGTGCAGGAGCCCAAGCACTTGGGCCATCTTCTGCTTTCCCAGGCCATAGCAGAGAACTGGCTCAGAAGTGAAGCAGCCAGAACTCGAACTGTGCCCATACAAGATGCCGGCACTGCAGGTGATGGCTTTACCTGCTAGGCTATAGCACTGGCCTCATCTATGACTCTTGAAAGTCAACATGTTGCAGTATTTTCTTCTTTAAGTTTCCACATTTGAGAAAAGAAGTGAAGGATGGTGCTGTGTGCATTACTGATAACAAGCATGTGCCAGGGCCCTGAGGCAGGAGACATAGTTCCTAGCATGACCCAGGAGGCTGCGGTTTAACAGAGAAGGTGCCAGGGAAAATGGCAGAAGATGGCCTTTGCAGAGGCACTGGGGGACGGTTGCAGGTCATTCTAAGACTCTGCGTTTCACTCCCAGAGGGCTGAGAGCAGAATAGTGACATGGAGCCACTCTGGCCACTGGAAGAGAACAGATTGTACAGGGTGCAGGACAGAAGTGAAGAGGCCGTCGAGGAGTAGGCAAAGCTGGTAGCGTGGATTAGGGGGGCAGCAGTGCAGGTGGTGAGGAGCAGTTAATTCTGGGCAAATGTTGAAGGTTGAGTTGACATGATAGAGATGAGATGATGAGATACCACGCATGACCCAAGCTAAAGCAGAGCCCCCACCTACTGGGACTGGGGTGATTCTGAGAGGAGCTGGTTGGCAGGTGTGGGCTACCAGGAGCCCAGTTTTTGACATACTTAGCTCAAGATGCCTGTTCCACGTCTACATGGAGACGTTGAGTGGGCAGCTGAATATGGGAGTCGAGAGTCCAAGGGAGAAGTTCAGCTGCAAGTGACTGTCAGCATTGGAAGTGTGTTTGGAGCCATGACGCTGGGTGTGACAACCAAAGGAGCGGATACAGATAGAGCAGAGTTCAAGATCCACAGTGTTTGGAGGGTAGGGGAATCTATGCCCTCTTTGTAGGTCATGGAGTTTCGTATGGCTTACTCATGTCTACCTCACTAATCCTGCCACTGAGGTCTTCTATACCCAGACCTTTTTTCCGGCCCCTGTATCAGAATTGAACCAGCAAATTAAAATCTACTGAGATATTATTACTGAGACATTACTACTGAGATATCACTACTGAGATATTACTACTGAGATATTACTACTGAGACATACTACTGAGATATTGCTACTTGTCCATCTCTGGGAATTTCCTACGGCCATGCCATCTCTTCCCTCGGTTCCTGTATTTCCGCTTGGTGGCCTTCCTTCATAGGGGTTTTGTTTCATTAACTTTTTGAAGTCCTCTAGTATTTTTTCTGCTCCATAGACTACTTTTCTGGGAAGTGTTTTTCATCTTTCAGTCAAGTTGGTTGCTCCGTTTTCATTTTTTTCTTATACGCTGTACCAGGACTATGTCGTTTTCTTCATTATCAATTCTCATTGAATTTTGGTCTTTCCTGGATGAGCTATTTGTAGGAGTGATCAGGTGGTCATCTGAGGTTCCCAAAGCTCCAATTCCAGTCCCCTCCTCCCACAAGGAGTTACTCTGACTTGAACCAGACTTTGCTCTGTGAGACCCCTGCCACGTCTCTCTATGTCCTGAGCTCCAGTAGCCTGAGAAGCCCTGGCCCTAGGAAGAGAGTGCTCAGGGAGGAGAGCCAGACTTCTGTGCACCCCACGCCCAGCCCAGCCTAGAGAGGAGACAGACTGAAGGAAACCTGTGAGGACGTCCTCCTGGCCTGGAGTCAGCCAGAGAGTAAGATTCCCAACTCGGACGCCCAGGAAAAGCTTACCTTCTGACTTCAGGGTTGGAGGAGAAGAGAGTGGGGCAGCTGTAAAATGTCTTGCAATCTTGGTTTCTCCCCAGGGGCACAGCCTCAGCTATCCTATTAATAGAGCTGCCTGCCTATGGCAACTGAGCTTGGAGACTTTTTATTCCTAGCACCACTTCCTAAAACCCACTTGGTCCACTTGGTCTTCTTGCCTTGACACTTGGCCTAGAATCCAGTCCTGGCTGTCTACCTTCTCTCCAGAGGCGATGCTTCCAACCCATCCTGGCCTCTGGCCCCTCGGAATCCAGTTCCACTGGGCTGCAACTCAACACCTAGTCCTGGCTTCTAGGCTCTCACCTTCCTCTGAGCCCTGAGAGTCACCACCCCTCACTTCACACTCGTCTACTTGTCCACAGTAGAGATGAGATAATTTCATCTGCAGCTTCCTTTAAAAGAGCATAGATAGAAGCTAACAAAATAGCGCACGCTCACGTGTGACAGCCGTGCTTTTCTTTGCTATTTTCTCCTTTTGGGAGAAAGATCTACTCTTTGGCATGTGTCTTACACCCTGTTTTTTCACCATCACAGGATGAATTTTCCCCTTTTGCAAGCAGCACACCTATGTTGGTTTTAGGTTCTTACCCATAAGTCCCTCTCTTGGTTAGGGCTGGTCCTTATTGACATAGTTCCCTGGACCTGTTCATTTGAGTTTTGCTGCCCAGTAGGGAAGGCCTTTCAAAACCAACTCGTTTCATTATCTCCTTTCCCTCAATAACATGAGCCAGCAACACAGAGCTTCAAGAAAGCGAGGGCGCCACTGGGCTTGCACAAACTCTGCCCAGGCGACAACGTTGTGCAGGGCGGAGAAGTGAGCCCGTCCAACATTCGCCGGCTGCGAGGAGTAGGAAGCATTTTTAAGCCGGGAAAATTATATCACTGTCACTTCCCTCTTTCCGTTGTGTGGAGCGTGCTCATTCCTGTTCAGAAACCGTAATCACAGCCAAGGGCAGAAACGTAATTAACGCCCAGCTGCAGTTTTTCAGCACAGTGGCTATGCAAATGCTGTCTCCCTGATGGAGGCTTTATCTCTTCCAGGGTAGAAAAGGCCCCGAGATCTAGATGCCGCTAAAGCAAGCCCTTTCTAGTGCTGCCTAGACTCCAATTCCAAAAGCAAAATTTGGGGGAAGGGCAGGAGACAGACAGGGAGACAGAAGGAGTTCCCATCTGGTGCTTTGCTCCCCAAGTGCCTGCAACAGCTAGGACTGGGCTGCGGCTAAAGCCAGGAGCCTGGAACCCAACCCCAGTCTCCCACATGAGTGCCCAGAGCCCGGGGAATCGAGACAGCACTGCTGCCTCCAGTGATCTGCGTTAGCAGGGAACTAGAATCAGGAGCAGGAGCTAAAGACTGAAGCCGGATGGAACACAACCCTACTCTGGGAACACAGGTGCCCTACTGGAGTCTTAACAGCTAGGCAGAATGCCTCCCACCCCCTCCATTTTTAAAAACAACATATTTGTTATAGCCTTAGACGCTACAACATAGCAATGTGCTAAAGCTTCCAGCATCACTGTAATTAACATTAGTCACATGTAGACAAAGTCGATTATGATTTGATCCCTGGAATGCCACATCCCTGGGAAATGACAATCTCCAGTCACAAGCTTTACACCACCCTTCCAAAAGACTTTTAAAATGACCTCCTTAAAATAATTTTGTTTTCTGCTGTGTAAAAGAAGATTTATGTTTAATGAAGCTTTTAATGAAGAAATCTCGGAAAGAGAATGCCAATAAAATCTAATTTTTAAACAAGAAAATCTAATATTGAGAAGTATTTCAATATCCTGGCCTTTGTCCAGATAGAAATGAAACACACAATCCAATTACTGTTCTGCACAAAGGACAAAGTAACATTAATTTTCCTCAAGATGGTTATTAAAGAGATAAACAGTATGTTTTCCCCTTATTATGTCAAGGATATATTTGTTCCCAGGCCTACTTGGCTACTCGTGCAAGACAGGCCTGTCCTGCCATTAGTTCATATCTTTTTGGCAAAGATGGGTCAGAAGGAATTGGTGGGTTTGTTAGTGGCTTCAGAAAAGGTTCTTTGTTCCTGAGGGCCTTTGAAGTAGGCTCTCGACCATTTTATTCATCAGTGCGGGGCCAAGGGTGCTCAGGACTTAGCCTTTAAAAGCAGCTACCTCTTCACCCAAAGCCAGAGTTAGCCCTTGTTCTAAGAGGAAGGAGTTAAATCAGAAGGATAAAAGAAAGAGGGGCAAAAGTATTTTTTTATAGAACATGAAAAACAGCACCAAAAATAAAGCTTGAAGGGAAGCAGATCAAAGAGAGTAGTTCAAGCTATAAAGGAACCAGAAAATTGCAAAAATAACAGTAATAGAGAAACAAATGGATGACATCAAAATGAATACAAATAAGGAAGAGGGAAGAAAAATTAAAAATAGATGAAAGACTGAAAACAGGAAAGTGGATTCTATTGTTTGTATTTGTAATTAATTTTGGTAATTATATCAGTTGTATTACAAAAACACAAGTCTAGCTTTAAAGGATCATCAACAAAGAGTAAGTAGATCTGCAAAAAATGTCTTTTGCTAATATGCCCAAACTCACGTGCGTGTATATTACTTCAGTTAGACACGCACAGAAAAATACTCTAAACAAAAGCAATGAAAATCATTTTCCCAATTAAAATCAATAAGCCAATTAAATACATGCATTGATGGTATTTTTTTAATCTATAGAAATGGGTCTTTACAGAAATGGAAGCTGCATTTTATTTTTTGGAAACTTTCTCAGTGTGTTCCCAAGCTTTTAGACAAATGTTCAAAAAAAATCACAGGCTTGTCTCCAAGAAGGTAAACAGAATGAAAATGAAAGTCACACCAACCTACTTTTCTGATAAACACACATTGTACATACAGTCAACCTTCTAAATTTGTGGATCAACTCTTTGTAATTAATTGACTAAGAGGCCTTTACATAGGCCTTCAGTCTTTATCTTACACTTCAGATAATATTTATGGTTTGCTTTATCTGGCTTATCTGTTACTAACTTCATGCATTGTAGATGTAAACTGTATGTAATTAGTGACCATAAACACATGAACTATTTAGCCATTTTTCATGACATCACCAGAAGTGTTTCTTTCATCTAAGGGGAAAAATAAAGAGTAGAAGAGCACCGCTACTTCTTGGAACAGGTCAAAGCAGCCCGACCTGCAGAAAGACGTAGGCTTATCATAGGACTGGAGGCTTGCCACCCATATTGCGAGAATGTATTTTAGAAGATCCATTGTTTTCAGAAATGTAAAAATACCTTTATACTAAATTCAGTAAATGTGTCCATCTGGAACTACATTTGCTTGTGTGCACACCCTTCAATTCTCATTTGTACGTGCATATGGGCAAATGCTTTTACATGATATTTTTAAGAAATTAACATTCTGATTATAGCATACAGGGCTCTTTAATGTGCTATCCTAAACATTCATTACATGGCTAAAATGTTCAGAATACTCAAAGAAATAGACTTGTGTGGAAATCCAACACATGATAAATGATAGCTGCATGAGAAAAATAAAGCCATAAACATATGGATGGCAAGGATATTGTCAGCATATTTAAATATTACTTTTCCAGCAGAGAACTTCTAACTTCCTGGTTATGACCAACTAAAGATTCAAGGGAAATTATTGGAATTACTCTGTTTCTGGTCTAGGGATTAGGGAGATGGGTGAGTGCAGGGTGGATTTATCATTACTCTGCAAAATTTCTTTGATGGTATCATTTGTCAAATTATTCGTTATGTCACAATAGTCAGTTACTTACGGATAAACATACAATGGAACTTTAAAAAGTTCACAGAAAATGGGTATTATGAGAATAATTATGCATGGATTTCAACATTTTCAAAATAACCTTATCTTTTAATTCTGTTTTCAATGAGCATCTTGAAGTACCTGTGGGTTTTAGAGTTCTCCTGGAGGTGAGAATCGGCTCTCCCACTTCCTGGAATCCAATCTACAAGTCAGCTGCTCTTATTTTCTCCCTGGTGTACTATGAGCTCTTGAAGGGCAGTGACCGTGTCCATGGATTTCATGGCCTGGCAGCATGGCTGGCAAGAGCATGGGTGAGGAAGAGATGGGTGAGGAAGGAGGATGGGAGCCCCAGCCAGCCAGCTCTGGTTGCCACAGAGGGCAGAGTGGGTGGGAAGTGGGCAAGAGAAGGGTGTCAAGGTGCACACGCCTGGGGACAGCCACAGCTCTGAGTTCATCTGAGTAATTGGGCCCAGAGAAAAGTAATGGTGCAGGCTGCTCTACGTTGGGAGATAGGATTTCAAAGCGTAACAGCTAACCAGCACAATGGCCATGTGTGGTTATGGAGAAGCTACGCAAAGTCTAATTATGAGATGGGTCAGACAGGGCCATTTCTAGTGGACAGCTCAGGCAGCAGCCGTGTCCAACGTCCGATACACAGAGAGCTGCTCTCGTTGTCCTCTTTCTAAGTCTCCATAAATCCACAGGAAGCTTCTGTTTATCGATTTTATTTGCAGAATGCACTCAGGGTATAAAGTAATTTGATTTTTTTAAAAATGGGGTTTAGGGTCTGCCCCTACAGGGTTATAACTTACAAAGCATAAAAGCCAACACATAAAAACAAACACAATTTAAAGAGAGAAGGGCTCACGGCAGCAGAACCTGGGAATCGGGCACGGTGGTGGGATTACTTGCAGGCGCGCCCACACTCCCATATATCTGCTGGGCTTAAATCTCCTGGTGGCTGATATTTTGGATGCCTTTCATGCATGGCATTGTTGAACTGTTTTTGAAAAATGCACCAGTCCCCCAGAGGAGAGCACCACAGTTATTTAGCAAATATACAAGGAGAAGGAGGAGTTTCTTTATTGTTTACCAGAGCTAAAAATAACACTGTGAATGTTAACCACCTTTGCAGCCTGTGTAAAATGTGTCCTTTTCCCATCAAAGTCAGCAGCCCCGACTGATCAATGCCATTAACGTGGTCCCTGATCCAGCTCCTCATGTGTGTTGCAAGCTCTGCAGTTTGCAGGCTGTAAACTGAAGAATAAATAGCACCTCATGTTTTTATACTTCTTTTGCCGAGAATCTTTTCTTTTTAATTCTAAGTAATCGTCGGTAATTAAATTTTATAGAAGACTTTTTCTTTACCAACCCCATTAAGATTCTGTTGCGCTTGTCTCTTGCCTCATTTTTTTTTTAAAAGAAAAAAGCAAAAAGCTGCCGCATCTGTGCCTTACCCACTTTGCACGGATTCTCGGCTCTGTGGTTCACAGTATGCATTCGAGACGAGCAGTCTGCACTTGGAATCCTAAATGCCATGGAGTGTAAGCAAAGCGACTGGCAGAATGGCATATGGCGGAGAACAAGGCGCACAGAGCTAGCGAGGCGCTGGTGGATAATGAATGGCCGCAGTGAGACCTATGGGCGATTACATCACAGTGACAGTCGTGGACCCTGAGTCCACGGAGCTGTGTTCTTAGCTGTGCAGCATAGCAGCCACAACTTCAAAAGAGGCAGGGGAGCTGTGAAGTGCTGGGGACACCGATGGTACACCTGGCCGCCAGCAATCAGAGTCCTTTGAAATGGACTCTTAAAGGCAGAGCATCAAAGAACATCATCAGCTTCTGCACACAGCCTCTGTGGCTGCGGACGAGAGCACAGTCTTAGCCTGTTGGGCATGGGCCAATGGGAAATCTCTTTGGTGACATCTGCACTCATGGAAAACATCACCACCCAACACAGCATCTTTGAAAATAGATGCAAGGATACCTCTGGCCCTCAGATACAAAGCTCAGCTGTGACTCCTCGCCGGGAAGGGTCTCGTCTGACCCTTCTGTCACTCAAAATGTTGCAGTCCGGAGCTGAAAAGACAAAGTGCTGATGCCAGTGCATCCCTATTCACCTCTGGGTTAGCATCTCACCACCCATCTTCCATTCAGCTGCACAGGGCAGGCAGACCTCAGCAGTCAGCATGGCGGGGCAGGGAGGTGGGGGGCAGGGGCCGATGGGGTGGGAGGGAGACACTGATGTCAAGTCACGGTTACAGGGAGCTTGCCATGTGCCAAGCAGGGGGTCACAGCTCGTCTCAAAGCCAAGCGCAATCACTCCTCCTCCCCCATTTTATACCTGAGGATATGAGGGAGGGCTCCAAGAAGATACTTAACAAGCCCCAGGCTACCTGCAGCCGAGTGGTGAAACCAAGGGCACTCATCACCCTCGCCTTTTATTTCCAGAAAGCCCTCAAATTGCTTCATTGAGTCATATTTCTTCAATAGGAACTATGTTCTGAGAAAGAACTTTTTTTTTTTAATTTAGCCATGGGAATGATATCTTTGAAAGCAGTGCTTATACATTTAAACATGTTGTCATTTATAAATGAAGCCATTTGATAAGTGCCTTTGAAGCTGTGATTGGAACGTTGACTTCTGCTGCCAATATTATGGTCCTTGAACACATAATGAAAGTGCAGCTCAGACACAGGGCAGAGAACGATGCGGGAGGAGCTGGGCTACGGGACACTGCCCAGCAAAAGTCGGAGGCAAAGAAACAGCTGCAGTAGGGCAATCTGGGGCTCTCTTCCTTGAGACATTGTCTTTTTTTTGGGGGGGGGACAGGCAGAGTGGACAGTGAGAGAGAGAGACAGAGAGAAAGGTCTTCCTTTTGCTGTTGGTTCACCCTCCAGTGGCCGCCGCGGCCGGCGCGCTGCGGCCGGAGCACCGCGCTGATCCGAAGGCAGGAGCCAGGTGCTTCTCCTGGTCTCTCATGGGGTGCAGGGCCCAAGGACTTGGGCCATCCTCCACTGCACTCCCGGCCCACAGCAGAGAGCTGGCCTGGAAGAGAGGCAACCAGGACAGAATCTGGTGCCCCGACCGGGACTAGAACCCGGTGTACCGGCGCCGCAAGGTGGAGGATGAGCCTATTGAGCCGCGGCGCCGGCTAGAGACATTGTCTTTTCAGCTGTGGCTGATAGGATGATCTCCCTCAGTGTCACCTGGGCACCGCACTAAGCATGCATTCCTTAGAGTGAAGCCTGGGATCTGAGTTTTCCCAGTCTGCCCAGGTGATGTTATGCACAGCAAAGCATGAGAGCTTTGGTGCTAGACTAGAATCGTCCATCCAACTTAGGCCAGAAATTGGGAAAATGCTACGTGGAATAATACTACTCAAGACTAGAGAGTAAAATAGCCAGTGTCTGTACGCCCCTATGGAGAGTGACGTATCCCAGCTTCCAGAGACACCCTGAACCCCTGCACCAAGATGGTGCTATAAAATGAATAGGGTCACCAGGGACTTGAGCAGCCGTGGAAGGGTTCTTATATGGCAACATCTCTCTTTCTGTTTTCTGGAACGCCATGACCAGAGATGACAATGTCTGGGTGACTACATTTTTAGCAATGTCTCCGTCCTTTTAGCTCTTCCTCTGGCCTTGCGTGAACCTTCAAGTAATTCCGACAGGAGAAATAAGTTAAGTAGCTATTAATTTAGCAGAAATTCTGTTATCTATAAAATAGGCAGGGTGGAACGGAAGAATGGTAACGGCTAACCCTTTTTAAACCTTTATGAATGCATTACTTCATTTTGCTTTTGATGAAATATACAACGTAGTGGTCATCATTTTTGTTTCACAAGTGCAGGCACTGAGGTCTAGGGCTTTGCCCAAGAGCCCACGTAAACAATAAGCAGCCCAGCCATTTTGTCACTCATTCAACAAATACGGAGTTTGTCTACAGTATGCTAGACACTTTTTCAAGAACTGGGACTACAGCAATGAGAAAAAGTAGATCAGCTTCTGCTCTCAGGGAGAGGCTGCTGATCAAAGCCACCTGACCAAAATCCAGATGCTTGGGTCTGTGTCTCAGAAGCCCTGCACAGTCATCATAGTCCTTGCCGCCTTCGGGCTTCTTGGCTCCCCCTACCTGTGTAATGCGGGGCATGACAGGACTCTGGGAACCTGGGAGAGAGCAGGTGCTCAGAGCAGGCACAGGGAATCTCAGAACCGAAGGAGGCAGACACAGACAACTAAGTAACCAGTCGTACAAGCGCTCCCTGACTCCCTGATCGCGGCTTGCTTCTGCTGGGGCTTGCCAGGATAACACTCGCCTGTTCTCGCTCCTCCTGCAGCAGCAGTATCGGCGTGTTTTTCTGTGGACCCAGAGCTCTCTCAAAGTCGCTTCAAAGGATGTGCCGCTTGTATTCATCAGCTGACCCCAGGGGTGTACATTTTTATTACAGCAAGGAAAGCTTCTAGACGTCGGAGGTAAACTCCTTTCATGGTGTAAGTGGCTGCAATCATGTGGGTCAGGGAACTTTTCCAGTAAAGAGAAATCACTTAAGGGTTTCTGGACGTGGAGTGCAATCACATGGCTCAGTGTGCCAGAGTAGTTGCAAACAAAGGCATTAGCTAGTGGGGGGTGCGATGGTGTTCCAATAAAGCTTTATTTATACACACTGAAGTCAAATGTCATGGAGTTTTCTTACATCATGAAATAGTTTTTAATAGTCTTCATAATTTTAAAATGTATAAGTTATTCTTAACTCATGGACCACCCAAATTAGGTGGTGGACATTTGGCCTCCAGGACACAGCTGTGCTGAGCTCCGATGTAGGTCACCTTCCCAATCCTGTTTCCATGCCGGACGTGAAAGTGGAGACTCCTCTTGCTGTTCGACTTGACGAGGTCTCTCCTAGCAGCCATTTCCAATTTGCATGACCCCGATGGCCTTCTAACCAAACGGGAGGCATTCTGTTTGTACTGAAGCTGCTTCATGCTGTTTTTAAGCCCCCTATTGACCAGAGAAAATCACCAGTAGGAATTATCTGTCCTTTATACACTTGAAAATGACAATGAAATCATCCTTACCATTACCTTTTCTGATTCAAAGAATACTAAAGGCTTAACATTTCAGCCTATGGTATATATTCTAGCCCTGCAATTACTCTTGTTCTTTCTTCCATTTCTTCACATCCTTTTTTCAAATGTGTTGACTAAAATGAGACATAAAGTTCCAGCACAAGCATGACTGGTAAATGAATGACTTTTTTAGACCTTGTATATCAAATATATTCAATTAAATTCTGTTCACCTCCCTCCCTCCCTTATTTCCTCCTTTCTTTCCCTATATGTTTCCTTCCATGTTTCTTTCTCTCTCTCCTTTAACAAATGCTTCCTTATTCCTGTCATATTTTAGTCCATGGTCATCTTGATATCTATAACCCAACTCAACTTCCATCCCACAAAATAACTGGTATTTTTTGTTAATTTCCATTGAACCAATCTTTCCATACCATGAAGTTATTTTACACTAAATTATTATTCACATTTTGTAGGTGTCTCTACTCATATTTTAGACATTTTTTGTCTAATGTTTCAAGATTGTTTTAAAGTTTAGCCCCAGGTACCAGAATTCATATGTAGCTTTGCAATATCTATAGATTTCATTAGTGATCTTTCAAATCTTTTTTCTTTAGGTTTTCAATCACGTTATTGACTTCAGATACCTCCGGCAGGGGTTCCTGTGACTGCCTGTTAATATTAGTGTCCACCCGGGAATCCTTTATGACAGCTAGCCATTGACAACAATATACCGCATCAGACTGCCTTAGCTTATGAATAGCATGCCGAACACAATAGAGCTAAAACGTTTACTGAAATTAAAACAGATTATGTTTTTCAAATGCTTCTTATCATTTAGATTGTCATTCTGTCACAAAAGAAAATTAAATTGGTCTGACGTGTTTTGTCTTACAAAATCAGGCAGCCATGTAAGCTTTCCAAATATTTCTAAATTATGAACTGATCATCAATGGATATGTATTCTATGAGTTCTGAGGAATATACTCTTTAGGTTTAAAATGCTGATTATAGTCCATAATATCACAAAAATGTTTCTACTAACTCTGCCCTGTAATTTCTCTGTATATTTAAGTATTGCATGATACATATCATTGAAACTTTACTAATGTTAATACAGCCAATCATTCTGTGCAATTATTTCCCCATTTAGATTTGAATCAGCCTTTGCAACTAGCAATGTCTATAGTCAATCTATCCTTTAACAGGAAAATTAAATATATTGGATTTTGTTCTCTTGGTCAAATTCAATTATTGTTTTTCTTGATCTGTGTATTTGAAAATAAAATATACTTTTTGGTCCACTGATTTTTGTCTAATAAATTTAAATACACTTGTCCTTACAATATGATTTTTAAAACTGATTTTCCATGTCTTCAGATCTCTGGGGATGCTATCTGCACCCCCATTTATTTTTGAGCTTTACTATTACTTCCTTACATACTATGTGGACTCTGACCTGACCAAGCAGAAAAATATTACAAAGTAGTTTCCTTTAATACAACAATAACAAAATAGAAAATGTGGATTTCCTTCAAAAGAGGAAATAGTCTACTCAAATTAGAAACAAACATATAAGGGTTGGTGTTGTGGCACAGCAAGTTAAGCCACCACGTGTGACGCCAGCATCCCGTATCAGAGTGCCGGTTCAAGTCCTGGTTGCTCCACTTCAGATGCAGCTTCCTGCTAATGCCCCTGGAAGGGCAACAGATGGTGGCCCAAGTACTTGGAAGTATTGTGGGAGACCCTGATGGATTTCCTGGCTATTAACTTTGTCCTGGGCCAGACCTGGTTTTGCAGCTATTTGGTGAATAAATCAGCAGGTGGAAGATCTCTCCCTGTCACTGTCATGCTGCCTTTCAAATACATCTTTTTTAAAGTATCAAACACATAAACTTGCTTAATAAAAGAATTCA
Organism: Oryctolagus cuniculus; assembly: GCF_051225735.1. Classification (NCBI taxonomy): domain Eukaryota; kingdom Metazoa; phylum Chordata; class Mammalia; order Lagomorpha; family Leporidae; genus Oryctolagus; species Oryctolagus cuniculus. The sequence goes on from NC_142871.1 coordinate 12,326,036, forward strand.
AGATGATTGATAAGTGAACCAAAATTTATGGGGAACAGATATTTATATTTAATGGGTAGAAATAGTATGTCCCTAAATAGGATTATTAAACATACTAAAGAAATCAATTTGTTCCAAATGAATAAATCAGCTAATGGAACTCCAATCAAAATTTAAATTCCTTTTAAATTCTTTGAAAGGGTAGCTACTCTAAAATTCACCTATAAGAATATGAGAGAAGCAAAATAAAAAACATGCAAAACAACAAAGGAAACAAAGGAGTGGAAGAAGAAATAAAGAGAGGGGAGAAGGAAGAGAAAAAAGAAAACCGAAGGGAAGGAAGAGTCCATATCCAGAGCAACATCGTGAAGTAGAAGACCTTGGAGCAGGCAGGCAGAGTTAAACTGCCTTCAAGTGCCCAGCAATAGGTGTGGCATCTGCCTCTCAACTGCATCCGTTGAAACCAGGTGATAATGAGATAGAACCTTCAACCTGCTAAGGACCACAACTATGGGTTGAGAATTTGGGGCTCACTGAAATCAATATTCAAAGAAGAAGGAAGGCAAACACAGATATTTCTGAACAAAGGAAAACTGAAATTTACTTCCCTCACTGAAATAACTACAAAAGAACATCGTTAAGGATGGAAGAGGACATAAATTTAATGGGATGCACTCGGTAGTGATGAGCAAAGAAACTGCTAAATGCTTTGTCAGAATCTCTGGGCATTGACTACAAAAGAAAATGATTATCCCAGGAGGAGTGCTTCTTGAAAGGAAAACTAAAATACCGGACAACTAACGTGGCATGGTAAGATGTCATTGGAGTGAAGGCATTCTGTGGTTCTTACATTGCTCAGGAAGATGAAGGAATTATCAAGTCAGTGGAGCTGTCATTAAGTTCTATAACTGAATGAAAAGAGAGAACTCTACGTGGGTTCACTTAAGAGTAAGGCTAGGTCCTCTGGTCTTAAGTTTCTACTGAGCCTAAGTTTCTAATGTATTGCATTGCAAAACAATGTGTCTTAACAAGCTCTCATGAGTGCTGCATCCCCTGAGTTATTTCGTATTGAGAACATCTGTCTGTTGATTTTTACTCAACTGCTATCTGGGCTGTCATCGTGTCATCATGTTCTTGGACGTCTTCTCTTCCTATCGGAGTTTTCTAGATCTCCCCTAGTGTTTCCTGTCATTGGACATGGCCATGGTGGGGAATGAGGCCAACTTCACCCTCTTCCCTTTGTAAGCAAATTACTTTCTTTGCCCAGATGCCTCAATAATTCTTCCTTTGAACTTCTTTGAAGTTCAATCCTTTTAGTATTGAGTATTTCACATGAATGTTTCCTTAATTACTTTATGAGCTTTTTTTCTTCACTTCAGGAAAATTGTCTTGTATTAGGTCTTTGTATACACTTTTGGTTTTTGTTTGTCACCTAATTCAGAACCATTGATTATTCTTACACGGATCTTTTTTTATTTCCATTCTGTTAGTTTTCTAATTACTTTCATTTCTTTGTCTCTTTTATTTACATATGGTTTCTGTTAATGTATTACTGTATCAAAATCTCTTTCTGAAACTCTGGGGGCTAAGATGATTTTAGAATTCAAAGTGATTACATATTTTAGAAATTAACAAATGCATTGTACTTATGTTGCATGATCATTCCAGTAGAATCTGGGCAGTACTCAAAAGTATTAATGTTTTTCCAATGAAAGTTATAAATAGGAATATTCAGAATAACTTCAGCAAAGATTATATGTAGCATCACATCTGTTCAGGACATGCTACGCCACCAAGTGGATTACGAAAAAAAGAACAAAGCAAAACAAAACAACTCACTTTTCATAGTTTTTTTAGATTCTGGGATTTCAGATTAAAGAAGAATTTGGACTTGGAACTCAGTTTTCAGTAATGTCTTTCATGTTCTTTACTGTTTACAAATTTTTAAGTTCTATAAAGATGCTGCTTTGAGCCTTGCTTTGTCACCATAGACTTGCAATATCTCTTTTGATCTAATTTTGTTTGTTTTTCACTATTGGATCTTATCCAAAACATCATTGCCTGTTCCCATGCCTTTTAGTGTTCCCCTTATGTTTTCCACTAGGAGTTTGATAGTTTCAGTCTTATTTTCTAATAGATTGGGTTATATTTTTCTTGTTCTAGGTTATATTTTTCTTCTTCTTCTACATTGTATTTTCCCTTTTTCCCAATTACTATTTCCTTTTTTCCCAATTACTATCTAATCCTGTGGATCTTTTTCAGTTTGTGTTGGTTCACACAGCCCAGACATTTAATTGTGAATAAGTTCTTGATTCTACCATCTCTAAGACCATTATTGAGATATAATTCTGCTACCATAACATTGCCTCCATTTAAAGTATACCATTCAGGCCGGCGCCGCGGCTCACTAGGCTAATCCTCTGCCTGAAGCGCCAGCACACCGGGTTCTAGTTCTGGTCGGGGCGCCGGATTCTGTCCCGGTTGCCCCTCTTCCAGGCCAGCTCTCTGCTGTGGCCCGGGAGTGCAGTAGAGGATGGCCCAAGTGCTTGGGCCCTGCACCCTATGGGAGACCAGGAGAAGCACCTGGCTCTTAGCTTTGGATCAGCGTGGTGTGCCGGCCGTGGCGGCCATTGGAGGGTGAACCAACAGCAAAAGGAAGACCTTTCTCTCTGTCTCTCTCTCTCATTGTCCACTCTGCCTGTCAAAAATAAATAAATAAATAAACAAAATAAAAACAAAAGTATACCATTCAACAGTTTGAATGTATTTACAGAGTTGTAGAACCATCTCCAAAGTCGATTCTAAAATGATTTTATTAATCCAAAAAGAAACTTACATCCATTAGCAGTCACTTCTTATTTCTCTCCAAGCAATGAAAACCCTAGGCAACCACTACTCTACTTTCTGTCTTTACAAAGTTGCCTATTCTGGACCTTTAATGTAAATGAAATTATACTGTGTATCGTCCTCCATGATTGGCTCTGTTCACTCAGGATAATGCTTTCCAGGCTCATCCATGATATAGCAAGGATCAGCCCTCCATCTCTTTGCTTTTGTTAACAACATTGCATTATATATGTATACACATTTTATTTATCAGTTTGTAGACATTGATTTGTTTCTACTTTGGGGCCATTTTGAATAATGCTTCTGAGAATGTTCATGTACAAGGTTTTTTCGAAGATTTATTTACTTGAAAATCAGAGAGAGAGAAAGAGAGATCTTTCATCTGCTGTTTCACTCCCCAAATGGCGGCAACAGCCAAAGCTGGATTAGACCAAAGCCAGAATCCAGGAACTACACCTGGTCTCCTATATGTGTGGCAGGAACTCACACATTTGGACCATCTTCTGCTGCCTTCCCAAGTGCATTAGCTGTGAGCTGGATCAGAAGAGGAGCAACCAAGGCTTAGACCAGCACCCATATGCAATGCTGTTTCCCTCTTTTGACTTCTGTGACTTAACAGTCTCTTTGTATTCATCTCATCTTCCTTCCTCCAATTTCAGAATATTGGTGTGTCATAGGACTTGGTTGTTTTTCCAACTATTGTCTTCCCTTTAATAGTATCCAAAACCCTATGGCTACAAATACTACCAAAAATTAAAACTCTAGGGTAGAATTCTCCCCCGGATTCCATTCTGCCTGTTCCACCATTGGAAATAAATTAAACATCTCATATTTAACATAATCAAAACCACGTTTTTTGTTTTTTTATCCTCACAATCCTGCTCTTTCTTCAGTGTATGTTACTTCAGTTAATGGCACCATCATCTACCAATATGCATAAGCTAAATACCTCTAGGTCATGTTTGATTTCCTTTTCTCCTCATCCCTCACTCAAAATTCTATCCCAAATCACTTTTCTGTCATCCTATTTGTGTGCTATTTCCCTATAAATGTTTCAGAGAGTATAAATTGTGCTTTTGTGGCCTCCAATGTATATAGTAGAAATTTCAAAGTTGGTATCGCTGCTTATATCTAAGCCAATTCCAGGAAAACGTACATCCCTGCAAGCCAGTTTCATCCACGCTACTGACAAGAATAAAGCGCTGCTCACCAGAACACCCCGACTTTCCCTTCTTGAAGCGGTGGCTGGATCCTTGTTGAGCATATTTTCATCTCCATAGAACTGTCACCACCAAACAATCTATGTTATACACCTGCCAGTTATATGACGCTGGATATTGTTCTTTTCTCTTTTTTCTTTTATTCAACTTTTGGAAAGTTCTCCCTAGTAATTTTTATAAAAATATGTGTAGCCCTCTACGTTGCTTTGTCCCAATTCTTCTGCCTCAATGGAACAAAAAGAAAAGCTGCTTTAGAAGTTCTTTATCAATTCCAAACCATTATAAAAAGGCTTGGTTGTTGTTAAAGACAGCAACTCAGTAAGGATCCAGTCTCAATTTACTGATTCAGCTAAGTAATGCCCTAACTAAGGAAAGGAGCAGCACCATTACATATTTATATAAGACTCTTTTTTAAAAAAAAAAAGATTTATTTACTTTACTTGAAAGTTAGAGTTACACAGAGAGAAGGAGAGGCAGAGAGAGAGAGAGAGGTCTTCCATCTGATAATTCACTCCCCAATTGGCCTCAATGGCTGAAGCTGTGCCCATCCGAAGCCAGGAGCCAGGAGCTTCTTCGAGGTCTCCCATGCAGATGCAAGGGCCCAAGGACTTGGGCCGTATTCTACTGCTTTCCCAGGCCATAGCAGAGAGCTGGATTGGAAGTGGAGCAGCAAGGACTCAAACTGGTGCCCATTTGGGATGCCAGCACTGCAGGCGGCAGTCCCACCCACTACGCCACAGCACTGGCCCCAATATATAAGAATCTTGTGCTACCTTCCCCCCAAATCTCCAGTCAAGTTATTTCAAAATTCAAATTTATCTTTTAACTATGTTCATAAATATAAGAAGAGCATCAAACTATGTAAGCTGCCAATAAATGATTCTAATAAAATAACTGAAACCATTACAAAAAAAGATGCTTCATCAACCATATCCACCCCATGTTAGTAAGAAAAAAAGTGTTGGGCCAGTGCTGTGGCATAGAGGGTAAAGCTGCCGCCTGCATCCCATATGGGCGCCAGTTCGAGACCCGGCTGCTCTGCTTCTGATCCAGCTCTCCATGTTGGCCTCAGAAAGCAGTAGAAGATGGCCCAAGTCCCTGGGCCTCTGCACCCATGTGGGGGACCCAGAAGAGGCTCCTGGCTCCTGGCTTCAGATCAGTGCAGCTCCAGCTGTTGCGGCCATCTGGAGAGTGAACCAGCTGGTGGAAGACTCTCTCTCTCTCTCTCTCTCTCTCTCTGCCTCTCCTTCTCTCTCTGTTTAACTCTGACTTTCAAATAAATAAATAAATCATAAAAAAAAGAAGAACAAAAGTGTTGCTCCTTCACCTTTCCCCTACCCTCTGCCCCTAGAAACTGTGGGGTGGAGACCTGTCAATCATTCTTTCCTTGAACTCAGTGAGTGTCTAGCAGAGGCTAGATAGTGTGGGGGCTGGAGGTATGCGGATTAGAGAGAGAAGGGAGCAAACAGAAAGAATTCTTAAATCTGGGTATGAAGCTCTGGGCACTTTCCCGAGAGGCCAGTGTTTAAAACCAGGGTCAACACACCCCAAGATTCGAGAGTTGATTTCTGGTGGCAAATAGTGCAGACTGGCCTCTGGGTTACATACAAGTTGGAGTTTTCCAAAATAGCTCTGCAAGGCCTTGGAAAACTAAGTTGATACTTGTACCACAGACCACAAAAGTGGGCCAGGATGTATGTTTGTAGCCTAAACTTGCTAACTACCAGCTAAAATAGAAGATTTAAATAAGAACCAGCATGTCATAACATTATACTCAAAATACACAGACATAATCCATGCAAAGAACCAGGAAAACTCAACTTGAATGAGCAAATCAACAGATGCCAACACCAAGATGACACAAATGTTGGAATTATCTAAGAAGAGTCTTAAAGCAGCTATCGTGAAAACATTCCAACAGGCAATTAAAATCATTCGTGAAACAAATGGAAAAAGAGGCAGTCTCAGCAAAGAAACAGAAGATATAAAAAGAACAAAATGCAAGTTTTGAACTTAAAAATATACTAACTGAAAAGAGAAACTGGCTAGATGGGCATGTGATTAGCAGAATAACGGTCCCCCAAATCCTTGGCAACTGTGATAGGCTTTGTAGAAAAGGACAGTGAAGGCTCCAGATGAACACACAGTTTCTTTGAGATAGCTCCCTTGAGGTTAACAGATTGTTCTAGATCGTCCGCACTGGCCCAATGTTATCGCAAGGATCTTTATAAGTTCAAGAGGAAGGCAGAAATGAAATGAGAAAAACAGAGGTTAGGATGACACAGTCGGTAGCTTTGAAGATGGAGGGTGCTACAAGCCAGCAAATGTGGGCAACCTCCAGGAGCTAGACGAGGCAAGGAAATGCGTCTCTCTCAGTAGCTTTGGAAAGGGGCGCAGTCTGAAAGCACACGATTTCAGTTCAGTGAGATTCATGTTGGAGCTTGACCTGAAACAAACGTAAGATAATTAATCTGTGTTGTGGCAAGATGCTAATTTAAGTACTTTGTGATAAAAGAAGCATATAACTAATAACAATCAAATGGCAAATATCATAAGTGAATCAATTTTTTTTCAAAATAATTTATACATTTAAAATTATTTCAATAAAAATCAAAAAGCATTTTAATGGAAAACTTATCAGCTTTTTTTAATGTTTATGAATAATGAAGGGAGGAAAGAACTTCCATTCTGACTATGACCCTGTCAGAATAAGATCGAAGTCAGCGAACTCAAAAGGTTTCCATAGCCTTGGCAACTCATGACTAGAGCCTAGGGAGATTACTGATGCCATAAACAAGAGTGTCAAATTGTTAAGTCAACAACAGGAGTCACTGTGTACTTACTTCTCATGTGGGATCTGTCCTTAATGTGTTGTCCAATGTGAAATAATGCTATAACTAGTACTGAAACAGTATTTTTACACTTTGTGTTTCTGTGTGGGTGCAAACTGATGAAATCTTTACTTAATATATACTGAATTGATCTTCTGTATATAAAGATAATTGAAAATGAATCTTGATGTGAATGGAATGGGAGAGGGAGCATTAGATGGGAGGGGTGCGAGTGGGAGGGAAATTATGGGGTGGGGAGCCAATGTAATCCATAAACTGTACTTTGGAAATTTATATTTACTAAATAAAAAAAAATCCAAAAAAAGAATAACATAGAAATGAACAAAGAAACAGTTATTAAACTTTTGTCAAATGAGAGGCTTTTTTGGCTGCATATAGCCTTTGTCACATCTACTTCTTTGATTTTATTTGTTATTCAATGCTTTAAAAATGTTAACCATTCTTGTCAAAATGCCCATACTACCCAAAGCAATCTACAGATTTAGTGTAATTCCTATCAGAGTCCCATATCATGATTCCCAGAAAGAGAAAAATATCCTAAAACAGTGGTTGATGGTCCAAGCACTTGGTCCCCTACCAAACAAGTGGGAGACCTGGATGGAGTTCCTGGATCCTGGCTATAGCCTGGCCCAGCCCTGGCCACTGTGGCCATTTGGGAAGTGAACCAGTGGATGGGAGACCCCTTTCTCTTCCTGTCTCTCCCTCTGCCTCTGTCACCCTGTCTTTTCAGTAAATAAATAAATAAATCTTTTCAAGTAAATAAAGCTTTGTGCATAAAGACCCCACAGTGTCAAGTTTCTCCTGGTATTCCTCCTTGGAGCCCCTCTCCGGACTGCAGCAGCAGGAAGTTTCTGACATAACTAAATCTTGCTTTCCTAAAAAAAAGAAAAGTAAAGAAAAACAGCAAACTGAATCACACAGAATGTTAAAAAGATTACTCACCATGATGAAGTAGGAGGCATTAGATGATTCAGCATACGCCAATCCATAGATATGATATACCAAATCAAGAAAATAAATGGCAAAATCCACATTCAACAGACACAGAAAAAGCATTTGAAAAAGATCAACATCTATTCATGTTAAAAACTCAAAACACAGGTAGATGAAAAGTGTACCTCGGTAGAACAAAGGCCATATTTTTGGCCCCCATATATGACAGGCCCACAGCTAACACATTCAGTGGTTCAAAGGTGAAAGGTTGTCCTTGAAGATCAAAAACAGGACAAGGACGCCACTCTCACCACTTCTACAAAGTGCTGAAAGTCCTAGCCAGGGCAATTAGGCACGAGGAAGCCATCAACGACATCCATCCTATATGGAAAGGAAGAAGGCATATTGTCACTGTGTGCTGACCATTTGATCTTCTATGTAGAAAACGCTAAAGATTCCTCAAGAAAACTCTTAGAACTGACAAGGAAAGTTGTAGGTTACAAAACCAACATACAAAAACCAGTAATACTTCTACACACTGATAATGAACTATCCAAAAAGGAAATTAGGAAAACAACTCCAGTCTCTTTCTGCCATGGATTGCTTTCAGACAGACCTCGCCTTCTCTCAGCCGGGCCTTGGGTGTCTCCCACTCTCGCTTACAGCGAAACATGTAGAAGCAGGATTGCTGGATCATGTAATAAAGAGTTTAGTGCTTTGTCTGAGAGAGAAAAAGAAAAAGAAGAAAAAAGAGGAAAACCTGTTCCTCACCTCAACAGTACAGACGAGGGCTGTTCAAAGTTATTGCATCTCCAATTTTCCACAAACACTGCTGATTGCACAGTGGGATGGATGATTTTCCGACACTGCACGGAGAGGAACCCAACGGTGACAGGGTGACAGGAAGGGACTGCTGAACCCATGTAGAGCCTTCCTGACCCTGATGCTCTCTGCTATGGCCTGGGAAAGCAGTGGAAAATGGCCCAAGTCCTTGGGCCCCTGCACCAGTATGGGAGACCCGGAAGAAGCTCCTGGCTCCTGGCTTTGGATTGGTGCAGCTCCAGCAATTGCAGCCACTTGGGGAGTGAATCAGTGGGTGGGAAGACCACTCCCTCTCTCTCTCTCTCTCTTTCTCTCTCTCTCTCTCTCTCTCTGCCTCTGCCTCTCTGTAACTCTGCCTTTCAAATAAATAAATAAACCTTGAAAAAAAGAAAGAAAAAAATATGGGCTATGGATAGAAAGGTTTCCTGGAGAATAAGACAGATTTTTGACATTTGAAGTTCTAGACTCCTTGCCAGCATAGCCCATTGATTTTTCTTTTCAGGCTGGGCTTGTTTATTGCATTGACTTCTTGCCGCCACATGACAGAGACAGAACCTGACCACCAGTTCACCGGGCCAGCTCCTGGACAGGTGCTTGGAAGCAATAAAAAAAGAAAAGTCACTCATCAAGCAAGATAATGAAAAAAAAAGTGACACACAAAAGAAGTGACATCAACACATCTGAAAGACATCCAAGTTCCAGCCTTATCTGCGACCCAAAGTCCTATTTATATTTTTTAAACTTAAATCTAGTAAAGACTTCAAAAAACCAAAAATATTCTAGCAACTTCAATAACGTTCCACAGTAATTCTGAAGAAAATGTCATACCATGCCATGCCCTTTCTCATCTGAGGTTTCTGATGCTGAAGTGTCAAAAGTGTGTATCCAACTGCCTATGTGACATTGCTACCCACTCCCAGGGCTAATCAGAAATACTCTACACAGGAGGGAAAGGAGCAAGAGACCAAGATGTGGTATCTTTAAAACTACTTTCTTGAGGGCCAGTGCTGTGGCATGGAAGGTTAAGCCTCCGCCTGCAGTGACGTGGGCGCTGGTTCGAGTCCCGGCTGCTCCACTTCCAATCCAGCTTCCTGGTAATGTGCCTGGGAAAGCAGCAGAAGATGTCCCAAGGCCTTGGACCCCTGCACTCGCATGGGACACCCAGAAGAAGCTCCTGACTCCAGTCCAGGCTGCTGCAGCCATTTGGGGAGTAAACCAACCGATGGAAGATTCTTTCTCTCTCTCTCCTTCTCCTTCTCTCTCTGTGTTTCTGCCTTTCAAATAAATAAATCTTAAAAAAAAGGAAAATAACTCCATATACTATAATATGAAGATAAATTTCAATACTTAGTAAATCTAACTAAGCAGATGAAAGGTCTGTACAATGAAAACAAGAAAGTGTTGATGAAAGAAACTGAATAAGATACAATAAATGCAAAGATGCTCTATGGTTATGGATTAGAAGAATTAGTGTTGTTAAAATGCCCATACTACCCAAAGCAATCTACAGATTTAGTGTAATTCCCATCAGAGATTCCCAGAAAGAGAAAAATATCCTAAAATTTGTGCAGAACCAGAAAAGACCCGGAATAGCCAGAGCCATCTTGAACAAAAAGGACAAGGTATCTCATTCCCTGATTTCAAAATATATTACAGAGCTAGAGTGGCTGCGGCAGTGGTACTGCTATAAAAATGTACACATCAAACACTAAAACAGGGCAGAAAGCTCATCAGCACATCAATGTATTTACAGTCAGTTGTGTTTTTGACAAGGGTTCTAAGAACACACAATGAGAAAAAGTTTTTTCAATAAATGGTGTTGAGAAAACTGGACATCCACATGCAGAAGAATGAAATTGATAATGTATACAAAGATGAACAGAAATAGATACAATACTTAACTGTAAAACTTGAAACTGTAAAGTTACTAGAAAAAAAAAAAAAACAGTAGGAAATCCCCATGGTCCAATGGTCTGGGCAATGATTTCTTGGATAGGGCTCCAAAAGCACAGGCAACAAAAAGCAAAAATAGACAAAATGGATCTCATTTAACCCAAAATTTCTGCAGAGCCAAAGGAACAATTAACCAAGTAAGAAGACTGACCCCATATTGGGGAAAAATATTTGCAAACCATACTTCTGGTAAGGGAATCATATTCAAAATACACAAAGAATTCAAGTAATTCAAAAGCAAGAAAAAAGCAACTAACCTAATTTTAAAATAATAAAAGAATCTGACCAAAAATTTCTCAAAAGAAAAAATATTCATGACCAACAGTTAAATGAAAAATTGTTCAATAATCGTCAGGGAAATGCAAATTAAAGTCACAGTGCGATACCATCTCCCACCTGTTAAAATGGCCATGATCAAGAAGACAAATGATAACTGTGTTGGTGAGAGTGTGGAGAGAAGGAAATTCCTCGGATACTGTTAGTGGGAACGTAAGTAAACTAATGCACCCATTGTGGAAAACGGTAGAGTTTCCTCAAAGACCTGAAAGCAGAATTACTACATGCCAGCAACCCCACCTCTGGATACACACCCAAAGGAACTGAAATCAGTATGTCAGGCATATGTGCCCTCCCACACACACTTCAGCAATAGCCAAGTTATGAACACAACCTAAGTGTCCATCTGGGTAAGCAGATAAAGACAACACGGTGTGCGTACACAGTGGAACACTACCCAGCCTTAAACATAAGATCCCGTCATCTGCAACAACACGGGTGCAAACAGAGGCCATTACACCAAGTAAAATAAGCCAGGTACAGAAAGACAGATAGCGTATGGTTTCACTTCTATGTGTAGTCTAAAAAATTTGATCTGATAATGCAATGGGTAGGATGGTAACTACTAGAGGGTTGGGGGAAAGGAAATTATTGATTAAAGGGCATAAAATTTCCATGAGACTGGAGGAATAATTTTTAGAGATCTATTGCACTACATGGTGATCACAGTTTAAAATAATGTGCTGTACATTTCAATATTGCTTTAAAAATAGATTTTTAACATTCCCAGTACAAACAAGTAGAAAGTTGGTGAGGTGGGTGGATATGTTAATCAATTTTATTGAGTCTTTCTACAATGAATACATAGATTACAACACCACACTGTGCTATGCAACTATATGTGACCATTGTTGATTAGAAGTAAAAAGTAAAATGAACACTTATCTGAAAAAAATCCAAATAAAAGAAATGTTCTTGGTAAATCTACATAGATTTTTGCTCTGTTATATGAGGGCGGATTCCCCAAGTTATCACTGGGAAAAATGGGCTTGGCTCATTGGGTGGCATCTCCCACGTTCATCTTGGTTGAGGTTCTACACACTTATCCTACAAATTCACGGTGAAATTTTAGTCACTTGACTTCCAGAATCAAGGAGGGCATGTTCAATTTGTCATTGTATCTGTGACAAATGAGATGTCAATCACAGATATCTCAAAAGTTCCCTTCTAGAAGCCTGAAGGGAAGAGACCCAAGCTTTCCCAGTCCCTCCAAACCCCCACGCCCCACCCCTTCAACTCCCACACACGACTGTCTCAGTCACTTTGGGATTCAAAGTTTTAGGACTACGCACCAAGATACTGCAATTCACTTTAAAATGTCATTTTTCTAATGTTAGATGTCTCAGCCTCAGCCACAGCATATTGAGTTCTGGAACCTCCACTCCGCTTCTACTCATTTATTTCCTTCGGACTTCGAAGTGAAGATCAGAGTATGGGAGAGACACAGGCAAGAAAGAAACCATGGGAAAGCTGCTGACATAAAGCCCTCCCACTACACAAGACTGGGGTTGGGAGGACCCAGCCCAGGTGCGGAAGCAGCTGGGCACGCAGATGGAGCATAATGTCCAAAGCAGAGCAGTGGTCAGCCCACGGTGGACACTAAGGGTTCCTAGAGGAGATAGGCACTGCCCAGTAAGGCAGGTGCAGAAATCCAAGGTAGGGAGCACAGTGGATTGAGGATGGCAAGTGCTGGCATCAAGAAGCACAAACACAGGTTTTGGGATACTAGCGCAGGGCTGGGGGACAGCAGCAGAGGTCCCCGGCCTCACATGAGGGCAGCAGTCTGGCAAGAACCAAAGCAGAGCGGGCTTCTTAGCAGCAGGTCACCCAGGAGCCCAGGCCATCATGGCGCTCTGGGGTCTGGGACACGGACACACCCAATTCCATGAGATGAGGTGATGGCGCTTCTTTAGCTACTGCTCATCTGGCGTCTGCGTGGGTCCAAGAATCAGGGCAGCGCTGTGCCTTCCAGGAAATGGGGGGACCCAGCCCTGCTCCTGTGCTCTGGGGGAGCTCACAGAAGGAGGAAGGAGGGGGCAGCGTGGCCATGGCCCCTCTTCTGCCTGCGTCGCGTGCTTGCCTCCTGAGGCTCCTCCTGTCCCCCAAGAGGACATTAATTATTTGTACTAACATCTGCGGCACATTTTTCAGACTCGCCACCGATACAAAGATAGAATCACAAAATAAAGTTATGTTATTGTGTTTTTAAAATGGTGCATCTGCGTCTTAAAATTGCTTAAGTTTTTGAAATGTCTCCCCACCCAGCGTGATTAATGGGAGGCGCACAGTGGCGCAGCAGAGTGAGTGGAGAATTAGAGCCACTGCCAGTTCACCCAGAGGCATTTATCTTTTCTTTTCTCCTGGTGCCGGCGCTGAGCCTCAGGGTAAGCTGACACTTTTTTTTTTTTTTTAAATAAATTAAGCTCCATTTTCTTTTTTGCGTGTGTGTTAAGAACCTTGAAGGGAATGAGCAGTGTCTGCAGCCTCCAATACCAGCTGCCATGGCAGGAAAGAAAGAGGTGACAATTTCCCGCAGATGCAGAAGGATGGCTTTAATGGGGCTGGGCCGAGGGAAAGAGCACAGAGCGATTGCACTGCCAGGAGGAAGCGGGCGCTGTCTTCCCCCAGCCTCGCACTCCACCGTGTAACATTTAGCTTCTGGCTTGCCGTGGCGTCTCTCCCCTGCTTTGATTTATTCTCACTTTTGCAAATCACAGATGTATGTTACAGGAAATGCATTTAGAGCCGCTGTGAGAGTTTATAGAGGAGCAAAGCTGTTATCCCCACCAGAGGACAATCTCACGCCTGTCAGGGCGAGTGACCTAGAATAAAAGGAAAGAAATGTAAAAGAAAAAAAAAAATAGAAGAGCGGGAATATAGATGTTATGCTGAGATGAAACTGTATTTACCTTGATTGAAAACTCTTTTATTATGAGCATAATTTAGGTCAGAATGAAATAGAAAACTACTGGGCTCCCTGCCTGGCTGGGCGTGTTCCTGAGCACAGCCACTACAATAATGTAAGTGCATATGTAATGATTGTGTTATTGTGTTTATATACGAAAGCATTATGCTCCATCAAAGGAAATGAAAAATATCTTCATGGGTTTGCTCAGTCAGCTCCTTTCACAGAAAATGCTCGGAGGTGTGGGATAGCAATGTGTGACCAAAATACAGAGTATGAAAGAACTGTGCAGGCTCCTCTGAGGTGGTGGCTGTGTATCCGCCTCAAAGAGGGAGATGATGGCCCAGCCCATCTCAGGATGGTTGATGTGGGCTTCCCTGTGATTCAGCCAGGCGTGGTGCTGTCTGCAAGGCGCTTGCAGTCCAAACTAGGCAAGCAAAATAAATACACGTGGCCAGGCTGTTAAAAATGTAAGTACAAGGCGGAGATTTTGGATGAGTTACTGAAATGATCCAAATTCTAACGATAGCATTCTAGGGATTTAGCCACTCGGTCTCTAGAATATGAGTGTATTTGTGTACATGCATTTGCATATATTTATATACACGATATACATTTTTCTCCTAACATAATTAGGAAATTTCTGTTGCCTTGTTTTCTAAGACTTTCTAAGACTTTCTCCACGTCAGCCAAAAAAGCAAAAGAGTGTGGAAGCATTTGTTTCCACACTCCGTCCTTGGCAGCATGTTGAGCCTGTGGTGCAGACTAGCGCTGGACACTGAGGATGGCACAAAGCAGTTTAGAGAAAATAATAATGACCTCTCAGCCTTTTTCAGTGAGCTAAATTTAGGCTAAATGTTTGACTTGTTCTCTCATTTGATTCTCAAGGGTTCCACAAAAGCAGAGACCTTGTCTTAAAGTCAGCATTGTATTCTCCCGGCCTACTGGGGGGTGGGGCTTGGCAAATAGAATATGCTTAAGAAATAATTGTTGGACGGATGGAAGGTGAATGAATGGTTGTATGCAGGCATGCATGAGTGGATAGGGGCATGGACACACGCATGCGTGGATGTATGTTGTGGATGCATGGGTGGGTGGCTGGGTGGCTGGGTGGATGGGTGGATGGATGGGTGGATGGATGAATGGATGGGTGGATGGGTGGTTGGGTGGATGGGTAGATGGGTGGATGGATGGGTGGCTGGGTGGCTGGGTGGATGGATGGGTGGATGGATGGGTGGCTGGGTGGCTGGGTGGATGTGTGGCTGGGTGGATGGATGGGTGGATGAATTCTTGTGAGGTATTTAATCCTTACCCCATCCTGCTAACAAGGAAACCTAGACTCACAGATTAACTGATTTGCACAGGTTCACATGAAAGACCCATAGAATCACTCATATTCAAGTCTAATTAGCCCTGACTCCATAGACAAGTTTCTTTCCACATACACATTGGTTCTAAAAGACAAAGACCAAATATGCTCGCAGAGGGCTGACATTCACAGAGGGGAGCAGTACTTAATATAAGAGAACTCAAGAAGGAACGGTCCAAGGTAGTGTATGATTAAGAGGAAAAATAATTGGCATAGTGAGTGCTTTGATGCACTCTGATGTCTCCTTACACTTTCCCAAACCTTTGACTACAGCAGCTACTCCCACCCCCATCTATGCTCCTAGAGAGAAGGAAAATGAGTAACTCCTTTGACTTTGTGTCTTTTGAAGGCCAAAACAACCTAAAAGTAAGAATGTAAACAAATAAAATTTTAAATTTATGATACCAGTTCACAAAACATATTTTTCAAATTCTACTATCACACATTCTGATGCTTCTGGGATTCATGCGCCACCAGGAGAAAGCAGGCTCCTCTTCTCCCAGAATATTTCTCTGTTACTGGACTCTCTTCCTGCACTGGCTCAGAGTGGGGCTGATACATACCACCAGGAACAGGTCAGCCCTGCCTGAACACAGTATCTGGGGTCAGATGCTGCAGCTCCAGGCCCAGGGGAGTGTGGCTGACATCCACGCAAGGCTGGGCTGATGCAGTGCAGCAAGGGGGAGGCCAGGCTGTCACCTCCTGAAGTCAGTACTCAACCTAGCACCAGGAGTTAGGGACCTCCCAAGGCAATGTCAGTGACACACAGGTGAGAAGCGCCTATTCATGCCAGAATGCTTGGCCTGAATCTAACTAGGCCTTGAAGTACAGGGGATAGAAGAACAGGTTCAGGGCCACCGAAAGAAGCAATCAAATACAGAAGGAAGAACGTTATGGAGAACAGTTCTGGTCCCCCCGAAATCCAATGTCATGAGTTATTTAAAGAATTTTTGTTGTGTTTTTAAAAGAGGGGTGTGGGGAGAAGCAAGCATAATAAAATGATAAGGAAATGGAAATGCTAATCCACCTAATTTGATCAGTACACATCTGAAATAGCACACACACTCTCTAATATAGAAGTATTTACCTGCTAATCAAATAGAAAAATCCAAAAGGGAAAGAGCATATTTCTATGTTAAAAGATATGTAAGGGGCCGGCACTGTGGCCCAGCCTGCCTCACCGGCATCCCATATGGGTGCCAGTTCAAGTCCTGGTTGCTCTACTTCGGATCCAGCTCCCAGTTAATGCACCCGGGAAGGCAATGGAGGATGGTCTGGGTCCTCGGGCCCCTGCACCACGTGGGAGGTCCAGAGGAGGCTCCTGGCTTCTGCCTTTGGATCGGTTCAGCTCTGGCCATTGCAGCCAACTGGGGAGTGAGCCAGCAGATGGAACACTGGAACAGCTACATCTCTCTCCCTCTCTCTCCCTCTCTCCCTCTCTCCCTCTCTCTCCCTCTCTCTCCCTCTCCCTCTCTCCCTCTCTCCCTCTCTCTTCCTCTTTCAGCAACTCTGTCTTTCAGATAAATAAGATGGATCTTTAAAAAAAAAACAGATACTTCAAGGGTGGAATTTTGGCCTAACCATTTAGACACCACTTGAGGAGCAGGCGTTTGTCACAATGACTACCTCTCCACTTGGGACAGTGCCTGAGTTCAAGCCCAGCTCCTCTCCCAATTCCAATTTCCTGCCCAGGGGCACCCTGGGAGGCCGAAGGTAATAGTTCAAGTAGTTGGTCCCTGCCACCCGTGTAGGAAACCAAACTGAACTCCTGGCTCCAGGTTGACCCAGTTCTAGTCATTGCCGGCATTTGGAGAAGTCTTAGAGTCTCAAATAAACAAAGATTAATAAAAAATTGCAATATGTTTAAGAGACATCGTAATATAAGACAACACTTACTTTGATTCTAGTTTAAGTAGATAAGCTATAGAAGACTTTTAAAGGAGAGAACTGGAATATTTGATTACAGCTGGATATTAGAGTGTAAGGGAGAACTTCTGATTTTAATAAGCATTATAATTATAGTGGGATTGCTTAGTAAATGCTCTTATTTTTCAGAGGCATATATTTAAATATTTAGCAGTATAGTGTCATGGTATCTGTAACTTAGTTTAAAGTATTTGCACATGCATACAAAAATTACAAGCTCAACAAAATGCGAGTAGTTATTAGATGTAGGTAACAGGTCTGTGGATAACTCTCAGGCTCTTTACTTTTCAGTATGTAAATTTTCATGAGAAAATTTAAAAGGATAATAAAATGCATGCAAAGTGTTTAAGAGAATTCCTGGCACACATAAATGCTTATATTAATATTGGCTTTTATAATTACTGTCATTTTTTATTATTTTCAAGCTGTCATCATTGATACTGATGCCTGCTGGTATTATCATGAAGGCTGCTGCCACACCCAGTCCAGAACATGGAGTGTCATCTCCAGTTCCTGCCCAAGCTGTGAGAGCCAGTGTTCCGGGGGCCTTTACTCTGAAGAACTCAGCTTTCTTCTCTTTGAACGTCCAGTCACCTGAATGCAGTCTCTTAGCAGGAACTGGACCCGAATGACCAGTACAGTACCCAGCTCCGAACCACAGTGGCTCAGATGCTGAAGAGTACATTTGCTGCCGAGAGACGGGGCTGGGAGAAAGGAGGCCCCTGCCCATGACTTCATTCCCCACGGGCAGGAACACCTCCTCACTCACCCTTCCCCAAGGAACAATGCTGCTGTACCTCACTAGCAAGTTTGGGAGCAAACACGAGCCATGCGCAGCTCAGCCCCACCTGCGCAGGCCACAAGCCATGCGATGCTTTCGACATGCCAGTGCTCAAGGCTCTGTCCCACAATGGGAGCCGGTATTGCTGCCTGGGACTCACTGTGATTTGTGGGCACACCTGTCACATCTGAAGTTTCAGACGGAGGCCCATGTTGCCACTTGGAGGTCATGTTCTACTGCAGCGTAACAACACTAGAAGAATTTTCCCTCCGTCTCCTTTATTCCACTTGATCATCATTTGGTTTAGAACTCAGGTCGGGGAAAAGAAGACGCCGAGTGTCAGCCTCCTCAAATGCCAATCTCCTAGAACAAAACAAGAGCCTCCAATTTTCTCTTGAGATAAAGTCTTTCCTGCACCCATCACATAAACAGATACATATTCTGCCCTGTGGCTCATTCGAAAATGCCCACACACGACTGCACTTTAGGAAGACACAGTGGATTTGGGATTTCTGTTCTGTGGGCTTTATAAAAGCTCAATAAATTAGACATCACTAGATATCCAACTTATACGACTGGGCCAATGGGTTGCATGTTAAGAAGTTTCCTAGGAGGAGAAGATTCTACATGAGGCTGAGTGCACCGTGACATTGCCACCAGCTCTCTGAGGTACTCTACTTTTTCAAATTAAAAAGAGGGCAAGGACAGAGCTCCATGTACCACAGGTGCAGAATTAGTAGGTCCCTTAGTAATTAATTGATGATTGGGGGAAATGCTAGAATAAATCTTGAGACTCAAATGACCATGGCACACTGGAAACCTTTCCAGCAACAGCTTTGACCTCCTCCTTGCCCAGTAACTTTGACCATCAGGAGATGTGTTTCCCAGGATGACATGTCATCCTACTTATAAGACAAAACTGCTGATGCAATGGATTTTGATAAGAGAAAATATCTATACCTAAGGCAAATGAACTAAAGACAATTATTTTATATATATTCTATTGTGGTAAAATACACGTAACATGAAATTTGCCATTATAACCATTTTGAAGGGTACCGTTCAGTGGCATTAAGGACAGTCACATTGTGGGACCATCATCACCAGAACCCCTTCCATCTTGCACAACAGAAACTCGGTACCCATTAAACAACAAGTCTTCATTCCCTCCTCTTCATCATCCATCAACTAGCACCACTCTACTTTCTGTCTTTATGAATTTGAATACTCCAGGTACCCCACGTAGATGGAATCATGAAGTATTTGTCCTTTTGTGGCAAGAGACAATTATTTGTAAGTGGCTTCTTTTGTTTCCAGCCTGTCATTTATGTATTCCTTGCCACAGGCATATATGCCCAATAATCCACCCAGGAATTGCACCAAAACATAAGCCAGGCTATTTTACATGCCCAAGACCACAGCTTGCTCCCTGATTTCTGAGTCTAGCAGTCACCACATCAACGTCATTGCCTGTTTTCCTTGTCTGAAGTTGAATTCACAAGGTCAGAGCATCTCACACTTGCCTGGTGCAAAGCGCCAGAGATTGCTACGAGGATGTCGGGAAGCCTCCTACATGTGGTGTTAGCACGGGCAATGGGCAGCAGACACCAAGCAGAGAGGCCAAAAGCCGGGGTCAGAAAGCCAAGCCAAGCAGCCAGGAGCACTGAGGACAGGCGCCAAAAGAAGACGAGTGTCAAAAGGCAACATCACCGACAAAGAAGTCCAACCAAAGCCAGGCTCTCTGTGCACTTCCAACCAAACCCTCAAGCTCAGCCACTTGCCCTGAGTGACAGGTGCTGACCTCTGCCAGCAGAAGAGCCCGCTGTAGGAAACACAGCAGGGATACATTGTAGAGTCTCTATTAGTATCTGTTACCAAAACGAATTATTTACTATTTCTAAATTCAGTCATCTCTTTCTATCAATCTCAAATCCAAAATCTGAATGGATTTTCTTATACATAAACACCTTGCTTTTGTTTATTTGTTTTTGTTTTTTTAGTTTGATCTGAGAACACAAGGGAAGCAGAAGGCCTTTGCCTGGGGGTAGTCGTTACTGCTATGAACTTGGGCATAAGAAGTCAAAACCAGTTTGACTTTGAACCTGAAACAGTAACTATCACGCTATCATGAAATCATCATTAGAACAGTGTTCAGGAGCCAGTGATAATGTATTTCTCAAACTAAAGCTACTATGTGTGAAACCTGGGAATTAATTCTGGTCCTGACACTTTTTTTTTATCATTTCAAGAAGTGTATTTCAGTGCCTTCAGTGCTTCATATGCACAGTTGAGGCAATAATTCTCAAAGTTCTTTGAGGTTCTGACAGACATAGTCATTTTCATCACTGTTGAAAAGCCACTTACATTAAAGAATTAAGCAATTTAAACATGAGACTTCTCTTGGTCTATTTTGTACCACTGTGACAAAACACTGTAGACCAGATCTCTTGTAATAAAAAGAAACATATGAGCGCCCAGTTCTGGAGGCTGTAAAGCCCAAGACAGAGAGCCCAGCATGTGATGGGTGCCCTCCAGCTGCATCGACCCGTGGAGGAAGGTAGAAGGCAAAGAGGCAGGACAACAAGTGGGGGATGAATCTGCCCTTTAACAATGCCAATCTCTTTTTTTTTTTTTTTTTGGCAGAGTGGACAGTGAGAGAGAGAGAGACAGAGAGAAAGGTCTTCCTTTTGCCATTGGTTCACCCTCCAATGGCCGCCGCGGCCGGCGCACCGCGCTGATCCGATGGCAGGAGCCAGGAGCCAGGTGCTTCTCCTGGTCTCCCATGGGGTGCAGGGCCCAAGCACCTGGGCCATCCTCCACTGCACTCCCTGGCCACAGCAGAGAGCTGGCCTGGAAGAGGGGCAACCGGGACAGAATCCGGCGCCCCAACCGGGACTAGAACCCGGTGTGCCAGCGCCGCAAGGTGGAGGATTAGCGTAGTGAGCCGCGGCGCCGGCCATACAATGCCAATCTCATCCGTGAGGATGGAGCCCTCACAGCCTAATCACCAGGTAAGGGTTTCACTTCTTAACACTGTTAAAATAGCAGGTGAATTTCAAAATGAGTTTTAGAGGAGGTGAACTTTGAAACCATGTAAAAACTTTACATCGCATGAAAGACTCATGGTCCTAGACGTGACATTGCTCTATGCCCATGAGACCATGTGAGCTCATCATGGTTCCAAACACACAGTTCACTATAAAGTCTCAGTATACACATAGAGTCTTGAAGGCCAACTACAGAACAGTTTTTGTTTCTCAGTTGAAATAACTTAGATACAGACTAGTTTAATTCACTTGCTTAAGGTCATGTAACCAGAATAAAAAGTCAAAACTCTATCATTTCTCCGCCCTTTCAGCTAAGAACAGATGTAAATGTCAAAACTCTTCAATGCTATTTTCATCACACTGAGGAAAACTAATCAGATGATGAGAAAAGCAATTTATCTTTCTTGGAATTTGTCTCCAAAGAGATGCCCAGAGTTACCTTGCCCAAATCCAACTTCTCCATGATAGAGGACACCACCACACAGAGACAAGTTGAGCTTGTCAGATTAGACAATCTGGGTCATGATTAGACCATGTTGGCGCTGACCCATGTGCTGGGCTGCCTGTCCTTGAACCTCTAGTGACCTTGGAAAACAGGCTGCTAGTGTTGGGAGGATGAGCAGTCAACAACTACAGGGACTCGGGTTGAATCGCGCTTAGCCCGAATTTAAAGTGACTTCTGTCCACACTCCAGGAGTAAAGCAGAGTCTATGAAAACGGTGAGGCAGAAGCACGTTTTCAGAGTCTGACTGTGTAGACAAGGTAATGCTCTAGGGAAGAGGTTTCTAGATTCACCAGGAACCAGGGTATCTTTGGGGATAAATCCAATCCATATAAAGCAGGCTGCCATCTGAGGTAAGATAGCACCAAGCTGTTAAAAGGTACTTTTCAAGTTTCATAAAGTCCTAATGAAGAAACAGGGAGGGAAATGGATGAAAACAGTATCTGGGTTATCTCAGGTTCAAATGAAAGCCGTCAGGGAAGTGTTGAGGGTCTATCTGGTTAAAAGGAAAGTAGACAACGACGCCCTAATCTAAGGACTAACGGATGGAAGAACTAACGGATGAAAGACACAGCCTGTATGCAAAACAGCCTCAAACAAACACCACAGACTTCCCAGACCAAATGGCCGTATGGGAACACTTGGCAGTGAGCGAGAACTATGATATAATTGGCACGTCTGGAGCCAGCTAGTCTCTTACAGCCAAACAAAAACGCCATAGAGGAAGGCTATGGAGCATGCACACAGGAGGAAATGTGGCTTTTGTTCTAGGACATCTTAAACAAAAACAATTTGCAACGCTTTATGGGAAAAGGAAATATGCTATCGCTGTGACTAGAAAGGCCGCGCTTCAGTGCTTAGATGACAAGGGTTGGCAAACGCCAGCACAGCCTGTCCCATTGGCCCTTCCCATGCAACCTGCAAGCAAAGGATGATTTCATTATTTTAGATAATGGAAAACCTTACGGAGAAGACTAATGCTCCACGACACATCAAAGTAACAGGACATCCAAAGTCCAGCATCCATAAACAAAGTTGTACTCGAACAGAGATATGTTCCTTGTGTCCATGCTGTCTCTGGCTGCTTCTGCATGACATCACTGGAGTGCAGTGGTTACAGCAAAGACCATACGGCCTAGAGAGTCTAAAACTGTATGGTCTGGCCTTTTGCAGAAGGAGTTCTCCAGTCTCTGCTCTAGATAATCAGAGTCTAAAACACTGAGGAGTGGGGAAGTCGCAAAATTATCTCAAGAAAGTCCAATGAGGAACTTCAGTTAACTATGCGTGCATTTGTGGAATGGCTCATAGATTGACATGTAGAGGCTAAAGCTTTGATTTGGACACTTTTCCTGTGACAAGTCCATATAGAATACTAACATATTAGAGGGGGGAGCACATTCCTGTACACTCTGGCCAGTACTGGATCAGGCCAAAGATACATATGAGGAATTCAATCCAAGTTTCCCACGCAGGTGTTAGGAATTCAGTTCCTGAGCCATTGCTGCACCATTGCTGCTGCCTTTCGGGATCTGCATTAGCAGGAAGCTAAACCAGGATTCAAATCCAGATATAGGACAGGGCCATCTTAGCCAGTCCCACTCCACAAGTCATGTGAGGACTTGCAAGGAAAGGAGTCTCTGTCCATGGGGCCAAGTGATGGATATGGGTTAGCTGGGAAGTGCCTGTGAGGAACAATCACATAAGAAACATCCCAGATTGATTGAGTCTGAAAAAAAATTTAATGACACAGGTTTTCCTTTGGGAAAGGAAATTATGAAAAAGAGGCCAGTGCCATGGCTCACTAGGTTAATCCTCCGCCTGTGGCGCCGGTACTCTGGGTTCTAGTCCCAGTAGGGGAGCTGGTTCTGTCCCAGTTATTCCTCTTCCAGTCCAGCTCTCTGCTGTGGCCCGGGAAGGCAGTGGAGGATGGCCCAAGTGCTTGGGCCTTGCACCTGCATGGGAGACCAGGAGGTAGCACCTGGCTCCTGGCTTCGGATCCATGCAGTGTGCTGGCCATAGTGGCCACTTGGGGAGTGAACCAACAGAGGGAAGACCTTTCTCTCTGTCTCTCTCTCTCATTGTCTATCTTGCCTGTCAAAAAAAAAAAAAAAAAAAAAAAAAAAAAAAAAAAAAAGAAAAGAAAGAAAGAAAGAAAAAGAAAAAAGAAATGGCTTTAGTAAGAAAAGAAAGTTGAAATAACAACCCAAAGAAAGTCCAAAAATTACTTTTAACCATAAGTAGCCTTCATGGAAAAGCATACATTAAAAAAATGCATGGGTTTCAGAAATTTTTTGCAACAAAATAAATTTGTCTTTTAATTTTATTTTTCCATGGACTCCAGATATTTTGGAGGCCTAGGGAAAAATGTAAGTTATGGAGCAAAACATAAGGAATTTCAATAGCAAAAACAACAATAGCAACTCCATAAACTTTTTTAAAAAAAGATTTATTTAGGTAGTTATTTGAAAGGTAGAGTCACAGATCGAGAGAGAGAGAGAAAGAGGGGGGGGGTCTTCCACCCACTGGTTCATTCCCCAATCTGAAGCCAGTAGCCAGGATCTTCTTCTGGGTCTCGCACATGGGTGCAGGAGCCCAGGACTTGGGACATCTATTGCTTTCCCAGGCCATATCAGAGAGCTGGATCAGAAGTGGAGCAGCCAGGCCTCGAACTGGCACCCATATGGGATGCTGGCACCGTGGGTGGCTTTACCTGCTACGCCACAGTGCCAGCCCCATAACTTCATATACTTTTATAAGTGAAATTTAATAAGAAAAAGATACTGTTTAAAAAAGCATTATGGGGCAGACATTTGGAGAAGTAGTTCAGACATTCGCATCCCATTGATTTAAGTCTTAGTTCTACTTCCAGGTCCAGATTACTGCTAATACACAGCAATTAAGCAGGTGATGGCTAAAGTATTTGAGTCCCTGTCACCCAGATAGGGGATCCAGATCGAGTTCTTTGCACCTGGCCTTAGCTTGGCTTAGCCCCAGCTGTTGCAGACATTTGAGAATGAATGGAATCAATGGATAGGATCTCTCTCTCCCTCTCTCCCTCTCTCTCTCTCTCCCTCCCTCCCTCCCTCTCTCTCTCTCTCTCTCTCCCCCTATCTCTGCCTCTCTGTCTCTGCCTTTTAAATAAAAATTAATTAATAATGATAAATTGTATTTTTAAAAAAAAGTTGGTCTTCAGGTGGGCATTTGGCACAGCAGATAATACACTGCTTGGGGTGCCTACATCTCATACCCAGAGTTCAAGTTCTTATCGCAGTTCTGATCGAGCTTCCTGCTAGTGCACCCTGGGAGGCAGAAGGGACCCTGCCATTCACTTGGGACACCCAGATTGAGTTCTACACTTCTGCCTTTGGCCTTGCCTAATCCTGGCTCTTGCAGGTATTTGGGGAGTGAACCAGTGGATAGAAGATCTCTTCTCTCTCCTCTCTCTAATTCTAATTCTACCTTTCAAGTAAAAAAAGAAAATATGTAAATAAGACTTTCAAAAGTTGTATCAATTAACAAAAAGGCATCAGAATAAAATTTAATGTGCCCAAGTGGAAAAATAGAAGGAATGTCATACATAGGAGAACAAGTGCAAATAAAAGATTTTAAAAGCTTAAAAGGAATTGGTAAACATTTCCAAGGGACCAACCCCCATAATAAAATCTTTGTTAGAAACAAGGGAGGCAGAAAAACAGCAAGAGAATCAATGAGACCAATTGATTGATGACCATGATATAAAAAGTCTGTGCAGGTCTGAAAAGGAGGTAGCAGAATGAATCAGTGTATAGAGGAAGGCATTAGTGACATTCTCACTCCTAAATTAACTTTTGAAGCAGATCAGTCACAGGTACAAAATCAAACAGCAATAAATAAACTAGATGTTCTTGGCTGAATCAATAATGCGTTTTGTCACAATTTTCTCTCCCCAAATTGAGTAATCACTGGAAACAAATGGGCTCCACCCAAGAGTTTAGAAGAAGCTCAAGGGTGAAATTTTGGATCCATTGAAACTTGTGCAGACAAATCAATTTAGCGGAAGACTGGCAAACTGCTAATGTGACACACCTTCATCAGCCAGGTTCAAGGAGATGACTCCCTATGTGTGTAAGAGTAACATAAGCCCCCATAAGCCAGGCAAGGTAGTTTCTGAAAGGGAGATTATACCTCCTTAATATTCTTTACCTTTTATTCACTTATTTAAGAGACACAGAGAAACAGGCACAGGCAGAGCTCCTGTCCACCGGTTCACTCCCCAAATGCAGCAACAGCCAGGGCAAGGCTGGGACCAACACTGGAACAAAGGAGCTCAATTTAGATCTCCCACTTGGATGACAAGAACCCAACCTGAGTCATCAGCACCGCCTCCCAGGGTCTGCATTGGCAGGAAGTTGCAACCACAAGCCAGAATGGGGCATCTGACAGGCACCCAAGGTGGGTCATGGACATCTCAACCAGCAGTTTAACCTCTAGATCAATTGCCCATCCTAATATCTTTAAGGAAGCATATGGGATAGAATAACCCAGTGGGCATCGTCTATTTTAAATGCTCAGTAAGATTCCAAAGAAAAAACGATGCGTACTTAATATTTCCTATTACAAAAGCGATATGTGCTCTTTGTAGAAAATGTGGAAAATGCAGAAAAGCAAAATTAAATTAAATTAAAACCACCCATAACCCAGCTAACCAGAAATGTCCACTGTTAATATTTTGCCGTATATCATTTGGGACCAAACACAGAGTTTAATTAACTGTTTTATCTTGGAAGAGGAATGACACTGGCTCCAAAAAAGAATAGATGGGTGAGGAGAAATATTCCTCAATTGTTCCAACTCACAAATCTATGCTAAGACCTAACAAGAGACTGTTTACAATAAAAGCCTGAGTTTTGCACATGACACTAAGTCCTTTTTAATAATGAAATATCATGCCACTTATGCAGAGAAAACTGTGAAAATTTCATAAGACTGCATATGGGAGCCAAAAACTGCCAGATGGAATTCCTTAAAGGCAAGCGTAAAGGCAGAGACACAGGGGAGGAGTGTATAGTACCAATTATCCCAGAAAGTGATGGATCCCCAGGTTTCGGTCACATCTAGAACACACAGCATGCCGTCCTTATCAACTATACCCTGAAGATAGTGTACCATTTGCGTTAAGAATTGAAAATGACACAAATACCAACATTCTACTTTCTAAAACCGTGCTACCTCCTCAGCTCAAATACTCCGTGCATTTCAAGTCATCCTCCCTTGTCCGGCGCCAACGTGATGCAAAGAAGTGTCGAAGGTGCCTGCTGATGGAAGTCGGTGTTGATAGCTGGCGTTTTCTAGTATTCGAGGGCTGAATGTGATTCCTGATATAGTGATGAGATGGAGTCCATGAAGCAGTACTGCTTCTAGATAACGTCATGCTCTTGAAGCTGGGGCCCAGGGCTTCAGAACGTTTATGAACCCATTGGAAAGGCATGCACATGTCTCCAAATATGTTTAGTTATCTTTTCAAAGATTTATTTTTTATTTGAATGTCAGAGTTACAGAGAAAGAGATAGAGACAGAGAGAGAGAGAGATTGATCTTCCATTCACCTGTTCACTCCCCAGATGGCAGCAATGGCTGGGGTGGGCCAGGGCAAAGTCAGGAACCAAAATCTTCATGCTCATCTCCTACGTGGGTGCAGGGGCCCAAGGACTTGGGCCATCCGCCGCTGCTTTCTCAGGTGCACTAACAGGGAGCTGGACCAGAAGTGGAGCAGGGAGAACATGAACTGGCACCCATATGGGATTCTAGTGTCACAAGCGGTGGCTTTACCCACTACTCCACAATGCCAGCCCTCAAATATACATATTTATGTATCTGTGCATATGAGTACATATTTGTTAAATATGTATTTTTGCATACATGTATATTTATTCTGTTAAGTGCTTGCATAGTTATAATCCGATCTTAACACAGTTCATCACTTTAAAATCCCCCAAGTTAGTGGTATGTGGCCTTGTCGCTAATTCCGGAGAGAAGACCTGGAGGCTTGACTGAGAAAGCTTTAGAATAAATAAAGTTGAACTTGCCCCATGAAAAGCAAGCATGTGGAACTCATTTCCCTGAGGAACGCTGGAGAGTGTGGAGGCGTGAGGTCCGTGGGGACGTGTGAGGCAGGGGTCAGAGGTTGGTCCCTAAGCCCCTGAACCTGGGCTCCCTGATCGCAGAGGTTCAGGTAGGTCTTGCTCACGAGTCTGTCCCTAGTGCTTAGCGCGGAGCCTGGCGCACAGTGGACACCCAGTCGATGATTGCTGAATGCATTCCACAGAGTGCTGAAGGATCTCTGTGCCTCCCCTTTGGAAAGAGAGAGAAGGAGGGAGAGAAGGAGAGGCAGGGCCGTTCTTCACCACGTTAATGAATCCATGCCACAACGATGCCCTTGAGTGCCGACTATGTTCCAGGGCCTGTTCCAAGGCCCTCTTTTTTCAACACTGGACCTTGGTGGCACTGTCAGAAGCTGTGACCGTACAAAGCCTGGGTCTGTCTCTGGGCAGCATTTCTGATATTCCCAAAGGCAAGGCTGTTTCCCGCCTGCACCCGGTCCCCGTGCTCATCTCCTATTCTTGCTTGAGTGTCTCCCACCACAAGGACACCTGACCTGCAAGGAAGTGGCTGTAGAACCCCGGCAGCAAGGAACGAGGCTAATCTGACCTTGGAAGAACACAGAAAAAAAAAAAAAAACCAGAAATGAAATATCAAAGCAATAAAAGTTTATAAGAGTTTATGAACATAAAACGTGTACAACTGTTAAATGGAACCCTGTCAGGCAGATTAATTAGTTAACATTTGGAAAATGCGTTGAAGATGAAAATTGCCAAATAAGGGCTTCATATATTGCATGATCTGATTTTTTATAACCTGGTTGTATAAGACACAAGTTCGCTGATAGCTCAGGCGACTGCTGTGGCCAGAGTGGTCGTTTGCCCTGGGAGGCTGAGCCTGCCTGGCTCTCCTCTAGGATTTGGGACAAAACATGCATCCCCCAAGTGTCTGAGGTCACTGCTGTGCAGCTTCACTACCCGAGTTTTTTGGGGACCAATCCTCTGTCTCAGCCCTGGGGACTGCTAGAGGCCCCTAGTGGGAGGCCTCAGGGTCAAGGTAAGACCTGTAAAAAAGCCTTCTTAGATTCTTACAACCCTAATTTAGATTTTGTTAAAATGTCACTTTGAGGCCGGCGCTGCGGCTCAACAGGCTAATCCTCCGCCTTGCGGCACCAGCACACCGGGTTCTAGTCCCGGTCAGGGCGCCGGATTCTGTCCCGGTTGCCCCTCTTCCAGGCCAGCTCTCTGCTGTGGCCAGGGAGTGCAGTGGAGGATGGCCCAAGTGCTTGGGCCCTGCACCCCATGGGAGACCAGGAGAAGCACCTGGCTCCTGCCATCGGATCAGCGCGGTGCGCCGGCTGCAGCGTGCCAGCCGTGGCGGCCATTGGAGGGTGAACCAACGGCAAAGGAAGACCTTTCTCTCTGTCTCTCTCTCTCACTGTCCACTCTGCCTGTCAAAAAAAAAAAAATGTCACTGTGGCCAACATCCCCTGTATAGGTGGTATTCCATTCTTTAGCAATATTGAAATATTGAAATATTCTTTTTTAAAACATTTATTTTTATTTATTTGAAAGGCAGAGTGATGGGGTCAGGGAGAGATCTTTTGTCCACTGATTTACACCTCAAATGGCCAAAACAGCTGGAGCCGGGCCATGGTGGCCAGAGCCAGGAGCCTAGAGCTCCATCTAGGTCTCCCATGTGGATGCAGGGGCCCAAGCACTTGAGCCATCATCTGCTGGCTTCCCAGGTACATTCGCAGCAGGCTGGATCGGAAGTGGAGCAGCCAGGATTCGAATCTGCCCTGGGATTTGGGATTGCAGTGTTTCGAGCAGTGACTTAACTCCCAGTGCCACCACACCAGCCCCCATCTGCATATTCTCAGAACACAGCATGACAAGGGCCGGTGTGGAGCTCAAAGAACAACCGCCAGCCTCTGAAACCTCCGCCCCCTCCCCAGACCGAGATGCTGTCCCTGGAGGCAGGAGACAATGCAGGGAGGATCTCATGGCAGAAGTCGTCTACACTGGGTGACCAAGGACGCGTGATGTTTGGTGTGAGTCGTCTCTGAAAACAACCGTTCAGCTGGGCTCTGCTGGTCTGCGGTAGTCATACCTGTCCATCTATACAGCAGTCCTATTTCTATCAACATTTGCTTTGACTTATTTATGGTTTACGATCTTTCCTACTTCCAAAAGGGACTGAAGCAGTTTATGGATTAAAATAAAGTACAAAGAACCAAAGCATTTAGGGACCCAATTAAAGAAATAATGCATTTTTGTGATGGATTTTATAAGATACAGTATACTATAGAAAAGGGAATGAAATGGAAGCAACAAAACTCCAGGGTTCTGGCCCTAACTCTAACTATGTGGTCTTGTGCAGTCTTTATTATATTGGCAAAACAAGCTGAAACGTTTTCAGCATGATTTTTCAAAGTGTTTTTAAAACAATATTCTAGCACTGGTGTGTCAGCCAAAATGGGTAGGGGTGTATGTAGAGGAACCAGTTAAGAGTCGAAAGTGCTATCCAGGTATAGGAGGACGAATACTAGAAATAGGGAGAAAAAGCTGGGAAGAGCCAGTTTCTAAGGTAAACTAGACAGCACTTGGAAATTGACTGGATGCAAGCGTGAACAAGATGCATCCATGATGACCTTGAGCCTTTGTGGTCAGGACCATGCACTGCTGGGAACAGAAACAGGAAAATGAGAACGCGAGGCTTGGGACTGAGGGGATGGAGCTCAGCCCTGTGGAGTTTGTGATGATGGGAAAACAGCCAAGTGAAAACGTGGTGTGCTCATGTCTGGTATGAGCTGGACCGGAGGCAAGAAAATACAGCTGGGGGTGACAGCGCTGGAGTCACTGAACAGAGGAGCACACGAAAGAGGAGCAGAGGGCTGGGGGCTGAGTCTTGAGAAAAGCAGGACCAAGTGGCCAAGACTGCTCCTGAGAGCAGGCTGCTCAGCACAAACTCTTGTTTCGGAAACTGATTTTAAATTTCGCTCTTCCTCGAGGTCTCTAATGGCAGGCAAGCACAGAGGCGAGGAGCAGCCTTTCTGACGGGTGCATGTGAGATCCAGTCCACTGTGCTAGTCTGGAGCTGGTTATCACGCCACAGAAGGGCCCCTCTCCTTGCATCTCCTCTTCCATGTGTGTGTCAATTGCACACAGCCTGGGGTCCCTGGCCTTATGAGGCTGGACTCATTGTCTCATGCACTGAGTTTTGTTTACATTTCTCCAAGCCTGACCCTGTCCAACTCAAGCTCCCTCACTTGGTAGGATCATCTCTTTTAAAAAAAAAAAAAAAAGGTTTATTTATTTTATTTATTTAATCGTTTGTTTGAAAGGTAGAGCAACAGGGTGAGGGGTGAGGGGAGAGAGATCTTCAGTCTGCCGATTCACTCCCCAAATGGCTACAACAGCCCAGCCACATCTGGGCCAAGCCAAAGCAAGGATTCAGGAACTCCATCCAAGTCTCCCACATGGGCAGCAGGGACCCAAGTCCTTGGATCACCTTCCACCACCTTCCTAGGCGCATTTGCAGGAAGGTGGATTGGAAACAGAGCAGCTGAACTCAAACCAGCAATCCAATACAGATGCCGGTGTCGTAAGCAGTGGCTTACCTAGCTACAGCTACAGCACGTCGCCAGCCCCATGCCGGGCCCTCTTTTGTGCTGTGCTCACAGTCAATCTCCTCTAGAAACCTAGAGCAATTACTCATGAGTTTGTCAAGATTTCTCTCCGACTCTGGATCAAGGACAATTACACAGACCCCATATTCAACTACATGACTCCTCATGATCCCTTCCCCGATAATAACACTCAGAGGCTGGTAGGAAGTTCTCATGTTTCCCATTGCATGGTATTTACTATTTGCTGCATAATAAACTCCAAACCAATGCCTTAAGCTAGCAAAACAGTCATCAAGATAAACAGTGTTCTTTCTTGTTTGTCCTTCTCCTGATCTCAGCATCAAAGATTCTTTATCTTTCTCAGGCAACTGTGAGGGTGGCTTGGGAAGACAGAGAGCATGGAAGATAGTGTTGAACTGGATTAAGTTTATACTAAATCTGCCTCTGGACCTATTTTCAGTTTGGCCTAAAGCTTTCTCCATACATAGCTAACTGTAACCTAGCGAGATGTGTAAACAGACTGTCACTTACCTTGCTACCAAATCACTGAGTCTCAGCCAATCCCAGGCAGCCAAATGCTCAGCTTAAGTAAGACAGGCATGAGCTGTAACCAATGGGGCTGCCTCTTTACCTTACTTCTGTTTTCTGTATGTCATTTCCTTTTCCCTAACTACAAAAATAATGTGGCCAGGTGGTGGAGTGAGGCATCTGAACTGTTGTTGGTGTAATCACAAGTAATGCCAGTTAAGATCCACACAGTCGGATCTGAGCTTTTGTCAGATAGCAGCAGCCTCGCTGTAGGTGGCTGCCCCAAGGGGCTATCTGACCCCAAGTTTCATTGGTCTTCCTTTTTCTGGGCCTTTCAACTCCACCATGTTTCTCCTTTTTGCAAGTTTTCCTCCTTCCTCTCCACTTCCCTCCTTCTCTCCTTTTTAAATTATGACTCTTTTCTCTTTCCCTTTACGTGGTCATAGTAATAAATCTAAACATTTCAATAGCACTTAATTAAAATAAAAAGGGTTTGATTCCCTGTTCTTAAAGCATATGAACTATAATAATTCAGAAATATCTCCCTCAGAAAAATTAAATTAGATTAGTTTATTTAACATAAGAGCAATTTTTTTAAATCTCAGGGATCCTTGACAGGAATTGGAATTTGAAATAGTTGTTAAGTGTAGGTAGTCCACAATGGTTGCCACAGTGAATGCTTGAAAAACTTCATCATAAAACACTGCTGCAAAGCAGGTTGCATTTTCCCTTAGGAAGTAGTTTATAATTACAGAGTATGTTCTTGATCAAGGACTCAAAGTCCAATAAGTCACAGGTATGACCAACAATACATCATGAAAGAAAAGACGCAATAATAAAATTTTATAGTCATTTGAAATAGCAAAATTCAATGATTTTGTCAGGGCTGTAACCTACTATGAAATACATTGATCACATTAAAATGCAATTCTCCCTTGTCATAAGTTTGACTAAATATTAATATATTACTTAATGCGTGTTTTAAATATTTAATTAACAATAACTGTATTGGCTGTTCTTGGCTTCAGAAAAATTTCCAGGGAGGCTTTGACTAAGTTAAGACTCCTTACAAATTCACTCACCTGGTGAGCAGAGACCAAGACAGAAAACAATAGTTAGTCCTGGATTAAGTTCCAGTCGACCTTTTTATTAGCTGCTTTGATGAATGCATGGAACACGTGCTAAATGAATTTGGAGAGGATGCTCTACAACTTTAAGGCCTTGGCTAAAATAAATAAGGATCACAAGTTGGAGAAGTAGACAGACCTAACACAAAGAGATTCAATAAAGGTTTATGATGATGGGTGGATGTTTGAAGTAGCAATTAAGATGCCCACTTGAAGCATCCACATCTTGTATTGCAGTGCCTGGTTCGAGTCCTGGTTCTGCTCTTGATTCCAGCTCCCTGCTAATGGAGCCTGAGAGGCAGTAGGTGATGACACAGTAGTTGGGTCCCTGCTATCTATATGGGAGATCCAGACTAAATTCCTAACTCCTGGCTTTGACCTGGCCCAGCCCCAGCTGTTGTGGTCATTTGGGGAATGGACCAGCAGATGGCAGATCTCTGGCTGTCAGTCTGTCTCCCTCTGTCTCTGTGCCTTTCAAATAAATTAAATTTTTTAAATAAAGGTTGATGAGGATATCATCTAAATAGAAGAATATATTGTATATCATTTTTATTAAAAAAAAAAAAACTACTATATACCCAGCAAGGTAAGGGACTTTTAACTGTGTCTTGAGAGATTTAAAATGGAAAAATGGCTGATCATCAAAGCAAAACAAAAGCTAACTTTAATATCCTAGGTTAAAAGCAATCAAAATGGACATGCATAATGCATCCAAGCCTAGGTAACTATGGAGAACTCAGAAATACAAAAAAAAAAAAAAAAAAAAGTGAAACCAGGAAAGGAATGACTATTTAAGCAGAAACGAGGAATGTGCTTCACCAAAACAAACAAACAAAGAAACCTCAACAATCAGCACTTCCACACACAACACAGACTCTCCCGGGAGATGCTAGGGAGTCACGTGATGTTCTGACAGTCACTTTACAGGAGAAGGGTCCTTTCAAAGGATTTCTGAGAAGGAGGTGCCAGGAGCTAAGTAGATACGTGATGGAGACCTAGCGCAACTCCTCCCAGACCAAGCCATGCCCAGACGGGAAAGCGCCATTATTCGTTACCTATGTTCCTAGAGAAGCAGAGCAAGGGGGAAGAAGAGTGAGGGCAGACAGCACATGCTGCCTTAGGCCAGCAGTTTGATACAGCAGTGAAGTTGCTGCTTGGGACGCCTGCAACCCACATCAGAGTGCCTGGTCCAAGTCCTGGCTCCTCCACTTCTGATTCCAACTTCCCGCTAATGCAGACAGGTGATGGCGCCAGTCCTTGAGTCACTACCTTCTGTGTGGGAGACTTGGAATGAGATCTACCTTCCTGCCTTCAGCATGACCCAGCCCAGGCTGTTGTGGAGTTGGGAGCTGTCTGGGGAGTGAACCAGCTGATGGAAGATCCTTCTGTGCATGTGTGCACGTGTGTGTGTGTGTGTGTGTGTGTGTGATGCTACCTTGCTGGGAGAGTCAAGTGGGAGTTGTGACAGTGCCAGTGTGGACCCTGGACCAAAGGCCTGGGTGCCCCTCACATACCGTGTTATCCCAGGTCCATGCCCTCACTCCACCTCAGTGACATCCTTCACCCGAGGGAGATCATCATATTAACCACCTTGAAGTCAGCTGGGATGCAATGAAGTACTCGTAACAGTCACTGAACTGTGGAGTCACCATGAGTGTCTTTAAGAAAAGGGTAAGTGCCGGCGCCGCGGCTCACTAAGCTAATCCTCCTCCGCCTGCGGCGCGCCACCCCAGGTGCTAGTCCCGGTCGGGGCGCCGGATTCTGTCCTGGTTGCTCCTCTTCCAGTTCAGCTCTCCGCTGTGGCCCGGGAGTGCAGTGGAGGATGGCCCAAGTGCTTGGGCCCTGCACCTGTATGGGAGACCAGGAGAAGCACCTGGCTCCTGGCTTCAGATCAGCGCAGCACGCAGGCTGTAGCGACCATTTTGGGGGGTGAACCAACGGAGGGAAGACCTTTCTCTCTGTCTCTCTCTTACTGTCTAACTTCGCTTGTCAAAAAAAAAAAAAAAAAAAAAAAAAGACGAGGGTAAGCAACACCATGGGTCCAGCACCGGCATTGCCTAAAGCCTGACGAGTGAGCTCCTGGTGACCTGGGCAGTCCCACCCTGCTCTGACTCCAGTGCTGGGGTGGGCAGGCTCCTCATGCCAACACCCCCTTAGCTGTTGTGTGCTTAGGGGATCGGGGTCTCAAAAGCAGCTCTTTTCCAACACCACGTTAAAGAAAAAAACTCCGAATCTTTCTTCCCCTTAAAGAATTAAGTAAGAATAAAAAAACTGAGAAGAGGAAGAAAGAAACCATGGTGGGGGGCATGATGGGGGGACCAGGGGAACACACATGACAGTATATTGGGAATTTTGAAAGAGAGTAAGAAGGGGAATGAGGGAAAGATCAGAGAGGAAAAAAGATCATTGAGGAGAAGAAAAGAGAGAATAGGAGCAGATCCAGATCAAGGCCAAGTTGAAAAGAAATAGTAGAATGTGTAAAAAAAAAAAAAAAAGAAAAGAAAAGAAAGTCTTGACTTCACGGAGCATAAGAAGAAAAAGCAATGCCAAGTAAAAGGCAAAAGGAAAAAGCAGTAAAATGAAAGAGCTATCAGAAAAGGGAAAATGCCACGTAGAGATAAAAGAGATTTTTGAAAAATGGGGGGAGGGCAGAGTGGGGGTGGAAATTCTCCAAGCATTTTTATTTAGTTAGCCAAGGTAAAATATGAATTCAAGAGGAAAGGGGAGACAAGAAAAGGAATGACTGTCAGATAAGAAATTATGTGCTACTAAATAAAAGAACAAGGAAGAAAGGAGACAAAGAATTTTGGCAAAGGGAAAACTCTCGTGTAAGAAGATTTCAGCAGCTAAATGAGGTTAACAGCCTTGTAAACATCATCCTCAATAAAAAGCATTCACTGAACTCGGGGCCTGGGAACGCAGGTAGGAAGAATCCAGAGCCCCTTTCAAGAAGCAGGGCAAAGCAGAGAACGGAGCCGGGTAACTGGGAGTGAGAGTCCCAGGTCAATCGTCCTGCCGTCCGCCCAGAGAAGGCTGAGCATCTCGGTGGGAAGAATAAACGTACGAATGACTGAATCCACACAGCGGCGGGGTCACTTGTACATCCCGGGCTCCCGATGACTTGGAAATGCGCTCTGTCCCCACCCCACTCTGGGACCTCCGCTTGATCCTCTAGCTCCACCAGCAGAAAGGACAACATCCCTCTGATCCCTGGCCTCACCGGAGCCACCCCAGCCCCGTTTCCATTGGCAGGAGAAGGGAAATGGGAAAGGGTTCAAAAGCACTTACGTGGTCAAAGGGTCTTTCAAAGATCCTGTTTAACCTTCGGCAAGTTGACCCCAGGAAAGGAGAATCATAAAGGTCACGAAGTAAGGATGGCTAAATACTGAGGTCCTCAAAACCTAACAGGGATTTGGGGACCATCATGGTGGAGACAATTTAGTCTCTTTCATTGAGAATGTCCTTGAAAAAGGGAGATGCTAGCTGGGTTTGAAAATCTGGAAAAATTAAGGCTTGAGGACTGTGGACAAGGACATAGAAACTCATACACCTACCCACCCACAGAGAAAGAGAGTGCGCTCCATTATGCCACACTTTAGACAGTCAAAACCCACACTGAGGGGCAGATGTTTGGACTAGAGGCTAAGATGCCACTTGGGAGGCCAGCATCCCAAATCAGCGTGCCTGGGTTTGGGTCCCAGCTCCATCCCTGATAGTAGTTTCCTGCCAGTGTTCACACTGGGAGGCAGCATGTGATGGTCAAGGACCTAGGTCCCCACCACTCAGGTGGGAGACCCAAGTTGAGCTCCTGGTCCCTCCCTTCAGCTTGGTCCAGCTGTGGATGTGCAGGCATTTGGAGAGTTAACCAGGGGATTAGAGAGTTGAGTCTTCTCTTCTCTTCCCTTTTCTGTATCTCTCTCTCTCTCTCTCTCTCATAAATAAATAAAGATTCAAAAAATAAGCCAGGACCAGCGCTGTGGTGCAGTGGGTTAACGCCCTGGCCTGCAGTGCTGGCAAACCATATGGGCGCTGGTTCTAGTCCCAGCTGCTCCTCTTCCAATCCAGCTCTCTGTTATGGCCTGGGAAAGCAGTAGAAGATGGCCCAAGTCCTTGCAGCCGCGTGGGAGACCCAGAAGAAGCTCCAGGCTCCTGGCTTCAGATCAGCACAGCTCCGGCAGTTGCAGCCATCCGGGGAGTGAACCATCAGATGGAAGACCTCTCTCTTTCTCTCTCTCTCTCTCTGCCTCTCCTCTCTCAGTGTAACTCTGACTTTTGAACAAATAAATAAAATCTTAAAAAAAAAATAAGCCAACACTGAGAATTCTAGTGATCATTTCAATGGCCCTGATGGAAGACCTGGAGACTTTCTGCTTTTTGGATTGGTTTTATTAATAGAATCTGCTTCATACCTACTGAACACTATTAATAAAGTCAAGACACTTTTCCTTTAAGAGGAACTCCCTTTTAAGGTAAATACTATGACCAACTTAAGGAGACCCTAGACAATAATTTTAAAAGTGTAAATATTTATCTACCTCATGCTTGAAAGCCTGCAACTACAAAGGGAAGATTCAGAAGAGTTTGAATTACAGAAAATGGTCTCAAGACCTGGGGAATTTTTCATCAGTTCCCTGAGAGCCAGAAAAGCAAGACTAAGAAGTATGGCCAGGCTTCAGAAGAGCAAATCAGAGCTAGACAAATATGTGTTCATGTCAGCCCAGAGATTTCCAAGTTGCATATTAAGTATGGCACATTTAAATAAATGCATCTGAAATCATGGCATAGGAAGCTGTACTTCATTTGAAATTGTCAAGAAGCCCATTAGATAAATAACATTTCTTGTCTTTTTTAAAAAACATATTTAACTGGAAAACATATTTTAAATAGGATTTTCAAGAGTTTCTCATAGTAATGGAATTCTTGAAGGTTTCCATGTATATTATCAAGTTTCTTATCTGTTTAGAATCATCAGGTATTCTTTATTGCCTGCTTTCTTTGGAACTGAAGTAATCCAAGCATTTAAAGAGCTGGTGGAGTACTATTATTGCCTTTAGCTTTAAAAAACCAAAATATTAATATCTGGTTCTAAAGTGAATACCATTATTTAATGTATTTAACCTGACCCATTGTTTTCTTAGCTTGTGCTACTAGAAATGGATATGATTGTCTTCTTCAATTGAGCAGAGTTTAATCTCAGACTCCAGTAAAAACCAAGGTCACAGAATCAGAAATTAAGATGGTTTGCATAGGCCGGCGCCGCGGCTCACTAGGCTAATCCTCCGCCTAGCGGCGCCGGCACACCGGGTTCTAGTCCCGGTCAGGGCGCCGGATTCTGTCCCGGTTGCCCCTCTTCCAGGCCAGCCCTCTGCTGTGGCCAGGGAGTGCAGTGGAGGATGGCCCAGGTGCTTGGGCCCTGCACCCCATGGGAGACCAGGAAAAGCACCTGGCTCCTGGCTCCTGCCATCGGATCAGCGCGGTGCGCCGGCCGCAGCGCGCCAGCCGCGGCGGCCATTGGAGGGTGAACCAACGGCAAAAGGAAGACCTTTCTCTCTGTCTCTCTCTCTCACTGTCCACTCTGCCTGTCAAAAAATAAAAAAAAAAAAAAAAAAAAAAAAAAAGATGGTTTGCATAAAAAGAGAATAATAGAAATTTCTTGGAATTCGAAGGAAACTTTGCAATCATCTTAAGCACCTAATAAGTCAATCTTACCAATACTTTAAAAAGAAACTTGAAAAGCAGTGTCAGTTATAAATGCATGTATACTAACCTCTGTTTTCAGCTATTCCTGTATTGTATAGGAACACTTTTGTTAGCAGTATAAGACAAAGAGGGCTGAGCCCTAGCATGATCAGGAGCTGGAATAAATTTTGCTGTTGAATGCACTACTGCCAGAAACCATTTCTAGTGGCCACCTCTCCTTGAGGTGTAGCCTCTTAAACTTGATGAGACATAGGAGAGAAAAGGCTCAGGCGATGTCCATAAAAGCGATACTGCAGGTGGAATGCAGTCCGGCTAAAGTGGGCCAGCAACACTGAGCCACTGACCTACCTGACATGTAAAATGTTTTCTGAACCCACTGAACCTTTTCCCAACCGCGTTTTAAGCATTCCTTGGGGCACTGCTAATGACACATACAGGGTATTTGCCAAAGGAATCTGACTTGGTAGAAAGTCGTAAGTGAAGGCCAATGCACAAAAGAGATGTTGGCATATAGGATGGGCGTGGGACCAGTGAAGAGCCACAGAATCTCGCAGCTCGCTCTCAGTTGAATTTACTTCTTCATTTATTCATTTGGCCGGTGTAGCCCGTAATTATGGAAACTCCAATGAACTTGTTGGGCAATACTTACACCGTCATGGGCATCCCAATCATTTTTTAATTGAAACACAAATATCTGTCCCTTCCTACTTCCATGCTGGGCAAACTGTTTTTACTTCTTCTTCTTTTTTTTCCCTGAGATAACCTGGTTGATCCCTGTTGCAGTAGTGATTGGAACAGATTAATGGATGTAGCAAGATGACCCAAAACTCAAGAGGGGAAACTTTTCCAAAAAAGTTAATAATCGAACACTATGTTCAAGCCATGCATATACACAGACACCTGCTTTATTTGCATAGCCCAGGCTTGCTGGAAGCTTTTATCAATCATGTTCTGGGTACAGCATTGTCCAACCAGAAAACCACGACTTACTTCGCCAGAAACCATTCTGTTCATTGCTGCTGGCTTAGTTATATCCCATCTCCTCGCTTCCTTCCCTCCATCAGCAAAAATAAAGTTTATGCCTAAATATGCAGATCAATGTTTCAGTCTATTAACAAGTTTGGTTTGTTTTAACTCTCCAGAAGTTCCTAATATTACCAGCACAGTGGAGTGGATGGAATTCACGATAACCTAGTGTATGTTTTCTGAGCAAACAGAAGAGAGAAGTCTGAAGTGTCCAAGCACAAAATATCAACAATGAAGGGGAAACTTTAGTTACCCTAATGTGGTCAGTATACATTGAATACGTGCATTGAAATACTGCACTGAACTCTATCAATATGCGTAACCATTGTTAACCCAAAAAATACTTTAATGTTTAAAGAGACAGAAATTCTAACTGGATTTGATCTTCACACATTAAATGCGTGGGTTAAATTGTCACCCTGTACAAATAAAATAACAATAAAAACATATATACATTTTAATCTCCAAAAATGTAGATTCTTCACTTCTTTTGGCAACGTCTATAAAAATTCTACCTTCTGTTGTACATCTCTTCATTTACATGCACTGAGCATTCTTTCCTGTGCCAGGTACTTGGAAATTAGTAAACAAAAGGAGATAAATATTGATTAAATAATCATTTTTTAAAAGCGCAATTACAAACCGTGATGACTGACAAGAAGCGAAGGCAGGGGGTGAGAGGATAAAGCAGAAGAGACTTTGATGAGTCGTGGGGCTGAGGCAGAGACGGGTCAAGAAGAAACATCGGAGCTGGGATTTGAATAAACAGACACCGCCTTCGCAGAGGTTGGGAGGGAGGGATGGAGAGGGGGGAGAAAGTTTCAGGCAAGGGAGAAAAATGTGGGAGGAGAGGCTGGTGGGGAGGCTGCTCCCCGCAGACGTGAGGGAGCTTCAAGAGACGGTGGCCCTGGAAAGCAGGGACAAAGCGGGAGAGGGTTTGTCAATGACATCAGGGTTTGATGTTCAAGAGCACGGGGAGCCACTCAAAGTTTTCGAGAAATGAGCTAAGATGGGCACTTTTGAAAGCCCATCTGGGTACTGTGGGAGAGCCGTGTTGAGGTGGGAGGCAGCTCCTCTGACCTGAGCCATGGGGAGCCGTCGAGTCAGGACAGTCCAACGCTCAGGGGCATTCAGAGGTAAACCCACAGAATGGCTGCGTTCAAGGCAGATGTGAACGTCTCAGGGAATCCGGCCTCAGGACAGTTCACATTTACTCCTTCTTCCCGCTTGCCAGACTCGCTGAACTTTAGAGTAATGTCCTATGTGACCGGGAGTTTTAAAAAGGAGAGGACACA
The DNA here is from genome assembly GCF_051225735.1 of Oryctolagus cuniculus. Lineage (NCBI taxonomy): Eukaryota > Metazoa > Chordata > Mammalia > Lagomorpha > Leporidae > Oryctolagus > Oryctolagus cuniculus. Next base: position 12,366,892 of record NC_142871.1, read on the forward strand.
AAGCTCCATTCCACACTAGTGTTTCACCGACAAACGCTTCTGAGCCTTGCCATCGTGTGCGCCTTTATTCCGGCTATCAGCACGAAGCCTTCAACGCAGTCATTGTTTTCCCGATGGAGATGTTTGCAAGAAGCTCCCCAAGGTTTCTGCTTTATTCCTTGTATGTATTAATGCATAACGGTAGACAGGTGCATACGTTCAGTGTGAAACCAAGTCATACATCGCCATTTCTCAGTGTGTTCCCAGAACCAGCTCTCGTAGACATAATGCTTGGCACTCAAAATTTTCTCTAGATAAATAATAGCTAATGAATATTTAACACATTTCCTCCATGCTACAATGGGCCTCTGATAGGCTAGCATGCCTTGTGAATATCAGGGAAGAAATATGAGTGGTCTTTAAAACTTCATGGAAAATGCATGTCACATGACAAAATTTCAAAAAATGTTGGCACCAAAATGCACATCTTTTTTCATTCTGTTTTCCTTCAATGTTTTGAAGTCGCCAAGTATGCGGCACCTCTGAACTCATGGGTTCGTGGAAGGCTTGCCTTTGATCATCTCTGGTATCCCATGAGATCACTTGGCCAACAGGCCCACATGGATCTGGGCTTAGTTCCTTGAACAGGGTTTTGCATATCACATGTCTTGATAATCTGTTCAATGAATGAAGATGTAGACTGAGAATTTCCAGTTCTAACACCGGTCTCTCGGATGTGAGCAGGTTGGCGATGCCCGGGCGTCTAAGGAAGGCTTCGTAGAAAGAAAACAGCGCCCTGATCAGCTTCCAGGCACGTGACCTACCCCGTTGCTTTGTTTTGTTTTGTTTTGTTTTTAAGATGTATCTATTTATTTGAAAGTTGGAGTTACACACAGAGAGAGAAGGAGAGGCAGAGAGAGGGGTCTTCCATCCGCTGGTTCACTCCCCAGTTGGCCACAAGGTCCTGAGCGGCGCGGAACTGAAGCCAGGAGCTTCTTTCAGGTCTCCCACGTGGGTGCAGGGGCCCAAGGACTTGGGCCATCTTCTACTCTTTCCCAGGCCATAGCAGAGACCTGGATCGGAAATGGAGAAGCCAGGACTTCAACCGACAGCCATATGGGATGCCGGCACTGCAGGCAGAGGTTTTACCTACTATGCCACAGTGCCGGCCCCAAAATACCCCGGTTTTTTGAAGATTTATTTCTCTATTTGAAAGGCAGAGTTACAGAGAGAGAAAGAAAGCTTCCATCCACTGGTTCACTCCTCAAATGGCCACAATGACTGGGGCTGGGCCAAAGTGAAGCCAGGAGCTCCATTGGATCTCCCACTGAATGGCAGGGGCCCAAGCACTTGGGGCACCTTCTGCCACTTTCCCAGGTACATTAGCAGAGAGCTGGATGAGGCGGGGAACAGCTAAGACTCAAACATATGGGATGCCAGTGTCACAGGTGGCGGCTTTACCTGCTATGCCACAATACCACCACCTCCCCTACCACCACAATTTTTTAAAAAAGCCCCAAATCTTTCTTTCTATACCAAATGTCTTAATTATTCAATTTTTAATGTCTAAGGCCAAACATAACATAGGGGCTACCAGTTTTCAGCTTCTGAGGTATGCTAATACATATCACATTACCACATTCAAAAGTTGTTTTACCATGAAGAGGCAAGAGAAGTTACTCTGGTTGGGAGTAACCAAGACTCCTCCTGTGAAATCTGGAAAACTCTCCTCCCCTTTAAGGAACCCACACACTTTGGATTTTCCATTATAGAAATTTCCATTCCTATTTTTAAAATTTTCCTTTTAGGGCCAGCACTGTGGCTCACTTGGTTAATCCTCTGCCTGCGGCGCCAGCATCCCATATGGGCACCAGTTCTAGTCCCAGTTGCTCCTCTTCTGGTCCAGCTCTGTGCTGTGGCCCGGGAAGGCAGTGGAGGATGGCCTGAGTGCTTGGGCCCTGCACCCACATGGGAGACCAGGAGGAAGCACCTGGCTTCTGGCTTCAGATCGGCATGGCTCCAGGTGTAGTGGCCATTTGGGGGGTGAACCAACGGAAGGAAGACCTTTCTCTCTGTCTCTCTCTCTCACTGTCTAACTCTATCTGTCAAATAAATAAATAAATAAATATTTCCATTTAAAGACAATTAACTCTTTTATAGTCTGGCGACCTCTGCAGAGGCCCGAGTGAGATAACTTACCACGTAATCCTGTCAACCCTCAGAAGAAATCAAGACCACGTCGCCAGCAGCACGTTGTCTCCCTGCATCAGAACAGATCAGGTCGTTCCGGAATCAGGAGCGAAAGCCAAGCACTCCCATTTGATAAAGCGCATTATTCCACCGCAGGCGAACACTTGGAGCCACGCGATCGCGCCAGAGTTTAATTACAGATGTGATCGTTAATCTGTTTGCTAAAAAAGAAAAAAATGCGACTGCTTAAATTACAGTAAACCCCCAGTTATTTGGGATTTGATTCGCCATCTCACTGGTTCCTCAACTTTAATTCTGTTTCTTTCTTGCTGAGAATATTTGTCCATTTCAACAGTAATGGGCATAGGAAAATGTATACTTAATATGTGTGAATTTATTAAATTCCATGGAAATGATGCATCCACACACCCACGCGGGCCTGGCTAGTCCCTGCTCCCTTATTCATGTGATTACTGTAATGAGTGCTTTATTGCTTTCTCCTTTGCTTGAAATTTTATTTGTATGTCTTTTTCCTTTTATCATGTAGAAATACAGCAAGAGGAGTGGGGGGGAAATGATGGTGGTAGCAGAGTTCTAGTTTGTAAAAATCAATTGTATTTTTAAATGAAGTGTTAACTTGAAAAAATGAGATTTTTTACTGCTAATGGAACTGTGTGTGTAATAACACCTCTCTAACCCGAAGCTAACTTGTTTCATGACCTCAGTGAGTCTAAAGCGTAGCCAAGGAAATGGAATTGGACTAATAAGTCCATGAGCACCAAGATAGATAATAACAGAAAAATAACTCCATTACCTCATGCAGCCAGCGCAGGTTGCCTTTAAATGCCATTTTTTTTTATTTTTAAGATTTATTTATTTGAAAGAGAGAGGAGAGGCAGAGAGAGAGAGAGGAGAGAGAGAGGGGAGAGAGAGAGAGAGAGGTTTTCTATCCTCTGGTTCACTCCCCAACTGGCCGCAATGGCCAGAACTGCACCGATCCAAAGCCAGGAGCCAGGAGCCTCTTCCAGGTCTCCTATGCAGGTGCAGGGGTCCAAAGACTTGGGCCATTTTCTACTGCTTTCCAAGGCCACAGCAGAGAGCTAGATAGGAAGTAGAGCAGCTGGGTCTCAAACTGGAGCCCATGTGGGATGCTGGTGCCTCAGGCAGGGGCGTTAACCCACTGCCACAGCGCCCATCCCTAAATTCCTTTTAAAACCCTTTCATAGCTGGCGCCTAGGCTCACTAGGATAATCCTCCGCCTAGCGGCGCCGGCGCCGGCACACCGGGTTCTAGTCCCAGTCGGGGCGCCTGGTTCTGTCCCGGTTGCCCCTCTTCCAAGCAAGCTCTCTGCTGTGGCCAGGGAGTGCAGTGGAGGATGGCCCAAGTGCTTGGGCCCTGCACCCCATGGGAGACCAGGAAAAGCACCTGGCTCCTGGCTTCGGATCAGCGCGGTGCGCAGGCTGCAGTGCACTGGCCATGGCAGCCATTGGAGGGTGAACCAACGGCAAAGGAAGACCTTTCTCTCTGTCTCTCTCTCTCTCACTGTCCACTCTGCCTGTCAAAAAAAAAAAAACAAAAAAACAAAACAAAACAAAAAAAAACAAACAAAACTTTCATAGGCATTTGACCTGGCAATGAAGATGCTGGTTCAGGCACCCGTATCCCATGTCTGATTTCACTCCCCGGCGTGGGCTCCTGACTCCAGCTTCCTGCTAAAGCTCCAACAGCTGGGTCCCTGCTACCACATGGCGGTTCTGGACTGAGTCCTCAGCTCCCAGTTCTGGCCCCGACCCAGCCCAGGCCCAGCCCCAGCCACTGGGGAATGAGCCGGCAGATGTGAGCTTGCCATCTCTCTCTCTCTCTCTCTTTCCATAAATAAATAAATACACTTTCACAATCTCATTCGGTCTTCTTGACAGCATTGTAAGAAAAGGCTGTCAGTGTTATCTCCATTGTTCAGATGAGACATGTGGGGTTACCAATCCAATAGTTCTTCCAAATCAGACGATGCGAGGACATCAAGCATAAACCCAGGCAAACTGGGACGCAGTCACCCCAGAAATACGGTGTCTCGGGCTCTGCCCTTTTCAGACAAGAGCCTCAGGCCCTCTCTCAGAGGTTTTTGCGCCATGAAACTGGAGTGCTTGTACCGTCAGGAGACACGGTACCCGCGGCAGACAGGTGAAGGGTGCATAGTCAGGGTAGCACGGCAGGGTGGGCTTGGGAGTCTGACTCAATCAACTTACGCCAGTGGTGCCAATCACGGTGCCCCGGGCACTTAATGAGCGTGTGGCTAATGTCTGATTCAGAGGTCAAATCAGCGTGGAGGACCCATGCAGTGCCCAGGCAGAGGGAAGGCCACGAAGACGCCTGATTGCCTGGCTGCTCCCCGGTATTTGCAGGAGGAGATGGTCACCGGGGTTATCAGGAGAGGTGAGCAAGGAGGAAGGAGACGGAGGGCAGATGTGCAGTTGGCAAATCTAGGACAAGCCAGCGAGACTTCAAAGCAACCTGCAATCACAACAGAGCCGAGCAGAATGAAGCCAACACGCGGCGAGGCAGCCCAGGGGCGTGTGGCGGGAGCTGTGGGGAAGCCGCCATGCCTGGGGCACCCACGCAGGCAGGGACCTGCAGACCCAATATCAGATACAGGGCAACGAAACTAGAACCAGGACTGATGGCTCTGATCTCTGCTGGGCTTAGCAGTCAGGGCAAGCGCCACAGGCATCGCAGGGAACCCAGAAGAGGACAGGCAGGGGCAAAACTCCTCTGGTGGGGGCCCAGTCCCGCCAGGATCATTGTCTGCTCATCTTGCCTATGGCCCCTGGGTAGGGAATGCGCCACTGCTGGACCCAGGCCCCTGACGGCCATGAGAACTGCTGATAAACTGACCGCGGGCGGGAAGAGACAGACACCCTTAAATGCATGGACAGAGACCTGTATGGGTTAAGCAGGATTCTGAGGTCCAGTATCTTCCTCAGGCTCTGGGCAGACAGGGTTAAAACACAGTTTTAAGTGATGAACCTAAATCTTCTTTTTCACAAAGGTGAAAATGCAAGCTGGTTTTTAAAAAATTATTTATTTATTTGAAAGGCAGAGTTACAGAGAGGCAGAGAGAGAGAGAGAGAGAGAGAGAGAGAGAGGTCTTCCACCTGCTGGTTCACTCCCCAAATGGCTGCAATGGCCAGAGCTAGGCCAGGCCGAAGTCAGGAACCTGGAGCTCCTTCCAGGTCTCTCACGTGGGTGCAGGGGCCAAGCACTCGGGCCATCTTCCACTGCCTTTGCAGGTGCATCAGCAGGGAACTTGATGGGAAGTGGTGAAGCCGGGTCTCAAACCGGCACCCATATGGGATGCTGGTGTCCCAGGTGGCAGCTCACCCCACTACACCACCATTCCGGCCCCTGTAAGCTGTTTCAACAGGTATGACTATAGGTAATGGAGCATAGAGAGATGTCCCGCCCCAAATACTTATCAGGAAAGACTCGGTTGCTTCAAGGGTAAGCTCCTTATGCATATCAGAGGCCACCATCATCCAGAACAAAACACTCCAAAGGGTCAGAGAGCCCAAATTCCAGTGCCACTGAGACTGGACTTCAAACGATCCGGGTCTCTCCACACAGAGAGCAAAAGCCTGAGCATGTCTGCTAGCCAACTGGGGCCCCACTATCGAGCCGTGAGGCCCTGGGCAGCCTGCTGTAACACGCTGGCCCTCCTTTGTGTCTGGCCGTGAGGGCACTGGGTCCCTTAGATCCGGGGTCAGTGACCACAACCCAGAAGCCAAATCCAGGGTACCACCTGCTTCGGAAACAAAGCTTTATGGGAACACAGAAACCCTCATTCTCTTACAGGTTGTCCACGCTGCTTTGCTGAACCACACGGCACTGCATAGACACCAGAGACTTCCAGCCAAGGAATCCCCAAGCTCCGCCCACTTCACAGCACGAGTGTGCTGACGTGTGACTTAGATTACCCTTGATTGTTGAAGTATGCAGACATACGCAGGGACGGCGGCCATATATGTAACAGGAAACCCATTCTTAGCAGCAGTGAGTTCACCCCCTGCTGCTTAGACTCTCCTCTCTCTCTCCTCTCTCTCTCTCCTCTCTCCTCTCTCTCTCCTCTCTCTCCCCCCCTCATCTCTCTCCCCTCTCCTCTCTCTGCCCCCCTCCTCTCTCCCCCCTCCTCTCTCCTCTCTCTCCTCTCTCTCCCCTCTCCTCTCTCCTCTCTCTCCCCTCTCCTCTCTCCTCTCTCTCCCCTCTCCTCTCTCCTCTCTCCCCTCCCCTCTCTCTCCCCTCTCTCCTCTCTCTCCTCTCTCTCTCCCCTCTCTCTCCTCTCTCTCTTTCCTATCTCTCCTCTCTCTCTCTCTCCTATCTCTCCTCTCTCCCCTCTCTCTCTCTACCCCCCCACCCCGTGATCCTCCCAGCGCTCACCCTTTGCTAACTTCCATAGTTTTCCCTATTACTTCATGTGGAGCCCATTGTCCTCTGCTTTATGCTTACCTTACTTACAAACATTTGTCCATCATTAGCATGATGCAACTAATAATACTTTAAACATAAATGGTATTTTTTCTTTAAAAGGACAAAGACCTTGGAAAATCCTGTGATGTGCTCTTAAACCCAAGTCATTTCCTGAAAGTGAAACAAGCAAACAAAAACTAAATGGAGCCGCTCTGCCCGCCCTCAGCTAGGCGTCTTTTCCTTTGGACTTGTTCTGCACAAAATCCCTCCTGGGCTCCGACGCAAGCTCCGGCCACCTTGGCTTGTGGAAACGCCATCCTTGGGTTTCAGGTGTGTCATCCTAATGCCCACAACCTCAAATTCCACTTCCGGTTTTCACCTTTCTCTGCACGCACGCAGCTCACCAAACCCACCGCCCTGGCCTCTGGTCTCCTCCCGGGATTCACGCTGTCCCACGTGACTGCCCACCCTTTGCTACACGCCACCTTCTCCTAGACGGAAACTTCCCTCATTCTCTCTGTTTTCCTTGTAACTCAAATAAAATCACACAGCAAAATTCTATTTTTACCTCGTCTTTAAATACACTTAGCTCTGAGCATTGAATGAGTCTCGCTTCTTTTCCCTGAACACTGGGTTTCATTCATAGTTCAGTTCCCAGCGTCGGAGCTCCTTCCTAGACCGTTGCAATCCAAAGAACTAAAGAAAAACGTGAAAACAAACAGAATCAGGATTTTTCTCTGTAGCGAATCTGAAATCAACCAACGTCAACTGATGACAAGGCATATCCATCAATCGTTATCACTATATCGATTGTGGTTTGTTGCTGGTAAATGGAGGACGGAGAGTAACCCGAGAATTTTCTTACGTAACACAATTGAGCATCCATCTTTAAACCACTTTCTCCACACTGACAATTTCCATTTGGTACTAAACAAAAGAGAAACCAGGGATTGAGCCTGGGCACCTTAATGCTAAAGCACCTCAGTTATGGTGGAGGCTTAATAACTTAAAATTTAAAAACTAGCATTTAGTGATCACTCAGTGAATGATAGTCCCAATAAAAGCTAAGTCCCTTATAGAATTACTTTTTGTAATCTCCCCAGATTTGCTGTGTACAGTGGCTTAGGTTATACACTGCACAAGAGTAGCACACACTGGAAGAGAGTCACATCATATCCCTCTTTCCTGTTTTATCATAACTTTGTACCTTCAAGGGTGAGTGAGCTATGTGTTTATTAAGGCAGTTTTCTGGCAGGTGGCAGGAAAGCATCTTTTTACAATGGAACTGATATCTATCATCTTCCACCTAGACATATAAAGAAATGTGTTTGACTACTAAAAATCTTGAGGAGGCGCTGGCATGGTGGCACGACAGAGTAGCCATGATTGGAGAGTTGGCATTGCATATCAGAGCGCCAGTTGCAGTCCCAGCTGCTCTGCTTCTGATCCAGCTTCCTGCTATGTGCATGGGAAGGCACCAGGTCATGGCCAAGGATTTGAACCAGCAGGTGGAAAATAATCAATCTCCTCTCTCTATATATTCTCTCTCTCTCTCTCTCTGTCACACACACACACACACAATCTTTCTTTCTCTCTCTCCCTTTCAAATAAATAAATACATCAATATTTTTAAAAAGAACATCTTGATGATGTAACAACATTCAAAATCCAAGGAAACCTCGAAAGTTCATGGCAAATGCATATTGCATGGATTTCAAAATCTTCTTGCAACAAAATAAGCTTATCTTTCAACTCCGTTTTCCCAGGCTTTCTGAAGCCCCCTTTTCATCTGTGTGCCAAGTAAAGAGCTGCTTCCCTCGGTGGTGTGCCGCTTAGCATCTTCATTGTACTGAAATCTCAGCAACGGTTCACTGCAGTTGGTATATTCCTGCTTTCTGTACCCGACTGAGACTACAGAGTCTCATTTTAAATATACAGCCACTTTGATGATGGCACAAATAAATAGGTAATAGATAATATTAATTTAGCATTAATAATGCACAGGGCAAGTCTAAAATTGACATAAATTAGAGATTACTACGTAACTATCTCCTAATTACATTAGCGCATTTGATTATTTGTTGCTATGGAAATTTCATAATTAGTTGCTATAAAAAGTTTTGGCTTGTTCCATATCTATTGTTTCCAAATTTGATTTTCTAATTATTGTGATTAAAAATTCAAACGGTATACTATGTTTAATAATTTGATCTATTTTATTTGTTCAGAATGACTTTGTATAACTGTAATTAATGAGAAATATATAGCCTACTAACCTCAAGTTATTTTATTGGAGAGATGGGAATCTTCCCCTAATTCACACAATCGTGTCCTGAGGGGTAGAAGCAGCTCTGATGCTCTCAGGAACCTCACGACGGAGAAGATTCCTTTATTATCCCCTCTCTTCTGATGAGGAAAAGGAGACGTAAGAAAGTGGTCCAGCGTCGCGGAGGCAGCGTCATGGGGACGTGATCCAAACTGAACAGCAAGCACTGAGCAGTTACAGGTGCATCCTCCCAGATGGGGCCACCATCACCTTCCTGCCGGGGCGGGCGTGTCTGCTACTGAGGCTACCGGCAGGCTGGCAGCAAAAGGGAAGCTCCTTTCTAACAGACGATCTAAGGGCGGGCGATGGAAGGGGACCACGATTACTAAACTGGAAGCGCCAGTTAGCACTGGATTTCCAAAACCACGTGTGTGCTGTGGAGAGAGGGCACATTTTAATGTGAAATAGACAACTTCAAATTGTGCCTCGGGCCTGCTCTGTGGAATAGTAAGTTAAGCCTCCACCTAGGACGCCGGCGTCCCATATGGGCGCCGGTTCGACTCCCAGCTGCTCCTCTTCCAATCCAGCTCCCTGCTAATGCCCCTGGGAAAGCAACAGAGAGGACGGCTCAAGTCCTTAGGCCCCTGCACCCAAGGCAGTCACTACATTCTCATTACGTAGCTGGAAGAACTACATAGCTCTGAGCCAATTGCTTCTCTTTCCTCCACTGTAAGAGGATAATCACAATGCCTGCCTCGCAGGTTACTGAGAAGCCCACCTAGGACCAGCAGTGAAATGCAATAAACAGGGAAGAAGCTTGGTGCAGTTCTTTGTGCTGATATTTCCTACAATAGCTATGGCTGCAAGAGCCGGTCTCTGTGTTTCAGTCGCGTATAGCGCCATGGAGAAGGAAGACGTTCACAGGAATAATTAAAACGCAGAGGAGTAAGAGCTTATCAGATTAGCCAGCAGGAGGCCTGGCCTGAGGCTCCAACGGGAAGTGCTAACATCCAGAAGCCTTCTACTTCCTCCGCCTCTCCCTGGGGACTCTCAGAAGCCCTCCTGCTTGAATCGCTCATACATCACCTCGCAGCCTCTGTGAGAGCAGGTGTCTCTAGGAGGGGTGTGTGTGTGTGTCCTGTGTGTGTGTGTGTGTGTGTGTGTGCGTGCCCCTACTAAGCAATTAAAATTTCTCAAATGTAAGAATCTTTTGCAGAAATGATTGTTTTTCATTTATTTCTTTCCTAACCATGTATTTATTTGAAAGGCAGAGTTACAGAGAGAGAGAGAAGAGACAGAGACAGAGAGAGAGTGAGAGAGAGAGATCTTCCATCTGCTCTTGCACTCCCCAAATGGCCACAATGGCTGGGACTGGGCCAGGCCAAAGCCAGGAGCCTAGAAGCCCATCCGAGTCTCCCACGTGGGTGGCAGGGACCCTTGGCCACCTTCCGCTGCTTTCCTCGGCAAGTATCGAGAAGCTGGGTTGGAAGCAGAACAGCCTGGACTTGAACATGCGTTCCAACATGGGCCGCCTTAACCCCTGTGCCCCAGCGCGAGCCCCTTCTTTTTCATTTCTGTATTCCTGCCCAGATCAACTAAGCTGAGTGCCCCATTACGTTCAGTGAGTGAACCCATGAGTGAATGAGTGGGGGGAAGTGAAGTTCCGTACACAACGGTGGGCAGGTAGAAGAGACAGGCACAGCAAAAGCAACTGGGCTGCGAGCAGAGGCCGGGTGCCAGTCCGGAGCATCGTTTATGGCCGGCTGGGCTGTAGAAGGCCCAGCAAGGGGTGTGGAACCCCAGGGGGGCAGCCCTCAGCTGCCTGCCTTCGGCTGCTTCATAATTTACCTGCAGCTTCTCCGCCCCTCAGGTCTGCTTTGGCATGAGAGCTTTAAATGAACTGCTACCTGATTCTGGCTCAGGAAAACGGGGCTGTGCGGGATTACTAGTGAGTTACTGCGGCTCCTCTCAAGCACAGGCCGGTCTCCGGGCCTTTCGTGTGCTGTTGGCGCCTGGGATGGAGAAAACAATGCCTTTGCATCACCAAGCCAGCGCGTAGTGAATGCTAGACATTGTTGAAGCTTCCTTGGCAATATAACTTCGTATTTTCGGGATGGGGACATCTTCCTGTGCGAGGATCATGTGAGCTCATAGTTAATGTCGCAAAGGAAAAAGGAGAGAAGACAGAGCCATGGCAACCAGAACAAGGAGGGCCAAGCTCCAGCCTCCACAGGGAGTCAATGCCCGCCCCCATCAGAAGGAGGATCCAGAGTAATGGGGGAGGGGGGACCAGAGGGGAAGAGGGGCAGAAGATCCAGCATTGGGAAGTGGGGCGGGGGGCGAGATCTCAGCAGACCACTGCAGATCTCGGCTTATCATACAGGAAGTCATTCGTAATGTTTCACAGTATGATGTTGTCTGTACTGTCCTCTTCCTCTGGCCCCTGGCTGTCTCCCTGCTCACTGGGGCTATGAGAGGCAGACAGAGGAAGAGAGAGAGAGAAGAGAGAAGAGAGAGAGAGAAGAGAGAGGAGAAAGAGAGAGAGAGGTCTTCCATCTGCTGGTTCACTCCTCAAATGGCCACAACAGCCAGGACTGGGCCAGTCCAAAGCTAGGAGCCTAGAACTCCATCTGAGTTTCCTACGTGGGTGGCAGGGGCCCAAACACTTGGATCATCTTCCACTGCTTTCCCAGGCACATCAGCAGGGAATTGGATCGGAAATGGAGCAGCCAGGACTTGAACCGGCACCCATATGGGATGCCAGCGTCACAAGTGGCAGCGTAACCCGCTCCGTCACTGCGCCAGCCCTGAGTTGATGTTCTGACTTGAACATAACCTTCTCTGGAGACAGGGTGGGCAGCACCGTGGCCAGGAAGCCCATGTTCTCCTCTGTCTTCTTCCTGAGGCTTCTTCCTCCCCAGGAAACAGCTCTCAGCCCAGCGCAGGGGTCTCAGAACCTCCAGCAGCCACCAAGCGTCCTGAGACGCTCCAGGTCAGCTAGACAGCCCGAGAGACCCCTCCCGCTTAGGAAATATGAAAAAGCTCAAAGTCTGTTGACTGGCACATATTTAGTGTCACAAGATTTGAACAGTATTACAACACTTTTAAGTGCTCCTTTAGGTTGAGTTATGTTTTATTTTATTTGAAACGTAGAGAAACAGCAAGAGTCAAAGAGAGACAGGGCTCTACAGTCTGCTGGTTCACCCCCAAATGCCCGCAACAGCCAGGACGGGGCCAGGCCAACACCCGGAGACTGCGTATGCTTGGCGGGTACCCAGTCACCACCTGCCGCCTCCCAGGGCGCACGTTAGCAGGAAGCTGGAGTCAGGAGTGGAGCTGCACTCCGATTTTGGATGCAGGCATCTTAAACCAGTGCACCTTATTTTTGTAAAACTTCTCATCTCAGAATAGGGTTAAATTTACAAAACAAAAATGGTGAAGTAGTACAAACAGTTCCCATATACCTTACACCCAGCTTTTTATAGCTAATTTTTTGATTAATTTTTAGTATATTTGTCACAATCTGTAAACCCCTCGCAGCTTCCCCTGGTATAGCACCTCGTATTAGCATATTTGTTACAAGTAATGATGCATTTCCGTCTTCCCCTATTTCTTAACCTCCTTTAGAATTAAAGCAGGAAAGGCATGTTGATTTGGTCTCGATTTTTCAAGTTGAGATTTCTTGGGCTCTAGCACGGTCTTGAGGTATTAGGTAACTGTGCAAGTTAAACTTTACATGTTAGAGTTAACTTTTAACTCGCATTTTCCAAAACCTATATAACTTTACAATGCAATCCTTTTCTTCTATTAAGTAATACCCAAAACATAACTCTCTCCAACACCCCTCTACGTTTTACCGCCCTGGCCATAGGGATTTTATGTCTATTATTTGGCATTGCTGTTTATTGTCATCCCTCTATAATTCCGGCTTTTGCCGACCTGCGTTTATTTCGGTATCCTTTTGAAAATCTTTCTCCACTCTGCTGCCTTGATTCTAACTTGGGAACTATTGGGAGACGCCGGAGACTATTTTCCTTAACACAGAACAAGATCGCCACCCAGTGGCCAAGTGAGGCTTCTCTCTTCACACATCTCTGCGGATTTTAATTTCCCTGCACTAGGAACGGCGGTGCCCTCAAAAACATGTCTGGCCCAAGCCGTCCATTTCTCAGATGAGAAACCCGCTGGCCGGAAGCTTACCTTACTTGGTCAAGCTCACGGTGCAATGCAGCTCATGGCAGACTTGGGCCCAGTACCTCGGAGCTGGAGGTGACTTTCAGCATCAACCAAGCCAGGCCTCGTATCACACAGATGGGGGAAACCGAGGCACGGAGGCGGACAATGGCTTCTCAGTGTTCACAGAGCTGACGGAACCAGGACAAGCCCCAGGTTTGTTCACACGACACCTGCTGTTCTTTGTCCTACCGGACCAATCCCATCTTCAGTGATTTCTTCCTCCCTCTTGGGATGGTCGCGAGCCCAGTCTTTGAGAGGCGACCACAGCACAACCTTTTCCTTCCCCGAAATGAAGACGACCACACCGTAGAAACCCTTAGAACGGGGAAATCCGTTCTCCTGAATGAATTGTTCATGGTTGGTAAATACAGAAATATAATTATCTTTGGCTCATAATGTCTTGATTCTAGAATTCTTAAAATTGTTTGTTTATCTGAAAGGCTGTGTAACACACAGAGAGGGAAAGAGAGAAATCTCCCATCTGCTGGTTCACTCTCCAAATGGCCACAGTGGCTGGGGCTGGGCCAGGCTGAAGCCAGGAGCCTGGAACGCCAATCCAGGTCTCACACGTGGGTGACAGGAACCCAAGCTCCTGGGCCATCATCCACTGCCTTCCCAGGTACATCAGCAGAGCCAGATGGGACTTAGAGAGGCCAGGACTTGAACCAGCGCTCTGATGTGAGATGTGGCTGGTCTCACGCATGGGCTTGACAAGCCACGCCGCCAACACGGGCCCTTTGATTCTACAATGTAAATGTTTGGGTTTGAGAGCTTTCTTTTTCTGTTTTTAATTTTATGTGGCTAAGTATTTATTCCATTACTCACCTAGTAGGTAGTGTGTCCATTTTACATGTGTGATAGCTGAGAGGTGAACACGGCTAGTGCCAAGAAGAGTCAGGATGGAAGCCCCACTCCACGGCTGCTGTTCTTTCTCACGGATCTGGCTCAGGCTAACTGTCTCTGAGTGGGTGGGGGACCAGCATGCTGGTTGTTTGCCCTTGGAGAGAGCTTTCTGAAAGACACCAGCAGCCTGAAGATCCTCCTCCAAAGGCCACCCAAATCTGTTAGACGTGCAGCAGTGTGGCCCAGGGATGGAAAGAAAGGCAGTTTCTCCCGGATCCTCAGACACCTGAGTTGGAAGCCTGCTTTGGTGCAGTGCCCAGTGGGCAGAAGTAATGGGGCGGGGGGGGCGGGGTCCACCTTCAAACAGAGGTGACACCATGTCAGCTTTCAGTCCCCTCCCCACTCACTTCAAGGCCGCCTTCAGGAAGCAAAAGATCCACAGCACTGGGATTCCTCCTCCATCCCTGGGTGCTCGGGATCCACCCAGCGAGGTGGGTGCTGCACGGTCTGACCCCACGGTCTCCCCAGGGGTCTCCTGGGTTCATCCACAGCTGTTGTTCCTGGATGAGGCCTCCACACGGCTCTGATTCGGGTTGCACCGGGGTTCCCAAGGTGCTGTGAGACAGAGCCCCATGGCCCCGGAGCCTTGGCACGCCGATGCCCTAACTGACCATCTGCATCTACTTCCTGAGCTCCAGGTCTGATTCGCAGGGGACACAAACACCACTCTGACCACCTCACATTGTAACAAAGCCCTTCCTCTGCCCTGATGGCCTGAGCAGCCCTCCAAGAACCATGACCCTGCAAGTTGTGGGGTCCCTCCTCCTCCTGGACACAGGCAAGTGCACCAGGAAGCCCTAGAAGCCTTGCACTTGAACAAGCCACTTTCAAGGTCCTGGCAAGGCCTGGCAATGTCCTCCCATTGTTTTAGGTTTGTGTGGACTTGGCCAAGGGGAGGTTTCCTGACTGCCATCGGTGAGGACCATTATCACTTTCCAGAGACAGTGGTGGCGAGCACTTGGAGAATCTGGCTAAGGGGAAAATAAGTCAGGAACCTGCATTTCAACTGCGATTTCGAAGATTTCAGTAAAACCACGCATGATTACAGACTCCTGGATAGGTGAATACGGAATAGCCTTCCTGAATACGGAATGTGCTTCCTGCTATCTTTAATTATATGTTTAAAGAACCAAAAGAAAACATAGATTAAAAAGTAATGGGGTGGAGCCAGCACCATGGCATAGCACATAAAGCCACCACTGCAATGCCAGCTTCCCATATGGGGACCTGTTCAAGTCCCAGCTGCTCCACTTCTGATCCAGCTGCCTGCTGATGTGCCTGGGAAAGCAGTGGAAGATGGCCCAAGTGCTTGGGCCCCTGCACCCATGTGGGGTACCTGGATGAAACTCCTGGCTTCAGCCTGCCCAGCTCTGGCCATTGTGGCCGCCTGGGGAATGAATCAGTGGATGAAAGATATGTGTCTCTATCTCTCCTTCTCTTTCTTAACTGACTTCAAATAAATAAATAAATAAATTTTTTAAAAGTAATGGGGGAAGAAACAAAAGCAAATGCAGCAATCAATAAAATCACTAGAAATTATCCTATGTCAGGATGAAGTAAATTACAACAAAAATATTCAGAATACCAAATATGATAATTTAGTAAAAAGAATAAAATGAGCAAAAGTCTTGTTAGGTTTATGGATTATTTGATAAGCTGATTAATTAAAAGGAGGGGGTCATAGGACTACAATGGAAAAATTAAATAGCTCCATTATTTGACACCAAATACTGCTATCAATGAATATTGATATCTGAGAGGAGACCTCAGATAAACTCACAATGCAACATACAATGAGGACATTATGGCAAACCGACTAATTACTATCATTAACTCAAAGAATCTAAACACAGACACTGTACTTAAAAGCACTAAAAACATACAAATCATATGTGCAAAAAGCTTAACAAAATGTTTCCAGATTTGACAATAATCCAAATAGTTTATATGACATTATTAATAGTGGACTGTGAAGCTGTAGGAAATGTTTCTAAACTATCAAAAATGAAAAGCAAATTTTAATCTACCGTGATGTAGGAAAGGCCAGGTGATCTGTCCATTCTCTCTAAAGCACATATTCCCAAAATATTACCGTGAGAAGCAGTGAAGGGTGTGCTTCCAAAAATTTTAGTAGAAAAAAATTAGCAAAGTCTGAGAGTAGTGCCATGTTGTAATGTGTGTGCTATTTACCATTAAATGTTTTTCATCTCTCCTTATTCTAAGCATTGACTTTGATACTTAATTCTGCGTTCATAATTTTTTTTCTTTCTCTTAAAGAGCATCTCCTGAATTATGTAAGTTTTCAAGTCACTCTGACGGGAAGCTGATGCGTCAGGCCTCTTCCCTGGAACAGAAAGGAAGCAATGACCCATGCTTCGCTTGATAGACCAGCGAAGAACATGTCTGAGAGCCCCGTCTTGATTTGGCTTTGCTCCTATAGTAGGATCCCTGAACTGGGCTATTCGTAAAGAACAGAAATTTATTCCTCACACTTTTGGAGGCTGGGTTGTCCATGATGGGAGTGCCAACATCCACCCAACATGTGTGGCAGCATCCCGTGGCAGAAGGTGGAAGGGCAAGAAAGGGCGGGAGGGACCAAACCCATCCTCTTATAAAGGCACTGGTCTCCGAGAGGAGCCCTCACACTCTCATCACCTCTGAAAGGTCCTGCTCCGAACATGGCTATGACGGCGTGGGCTCTGGAGGGCACAAACACACAAACCAAGGCCGCTCTGAGGAGCGATGCATGGGAGAGGGTGAGGAAAACGTTTACGATCCTACTAATACTGCATGAATCACCATGTTCACAGTAAGTGAAAATAAATAAACATTTATTCAAAAAAAAAACAATGTCCACCTACTACGTGTTCTGGTGACCTGTGCTGTTCACAGCTCCCAAACTTTAAAAAAAAAAAAAAAAAAGATGTGGGTTACAAAGGTAGGGAAACTGGCAGAGATGTTAGGTCAGTGTACCATGTTCCACTTTTTTAATTATTATATTAGTCTGCTTTAGGACTAATAATGAAATAAGGCAGTATTTTACAAACTGAAGTGTATAATCTATTATCACGTGGTGACAATGATTATAGTAGTTTAAAATAATCACTTTTTTAAAGAAAAAATGTTTGAAATCATTTAGAAAATAGATCACATAATCTATTATCAATTGGCAACAATCACAATAATAGATTGTAACAATCTGCTTTAGGAAAAATGAGTAAGGCCATTTAGAAAAACAGTGGTCACAATACTAGAGTGAGCGCTTTGTGAACACTTTATTGTGTGGGTAGGTGGGTGTATGCAGAGTTAAAACATCAAAGGCATTTCTTGCTGTGGGCCAGCTCTAAGAGGGTTTGCAAAGTCTGTAGGAGGAATGCAGGAGAGGGTGTGGATTGAAGCACCAGGAATAAGGTTGGCACCAGAGCTCAGTCTGGCAATTTGCAGCAATTTATTTGTAAATTCCTTGGAATATAGGAGGCATTTTTCCTGTAGAAATAATAAGTTAAGTCATGACTGGATCCATGGAGGAAACTACAGAAGCTTATTTGCTAACTAATATATAAACTGCAATATGACATGACATGATCCATCATGGGAGGGTCTGAAGTAATTAATGCAATCTCAGTGAACTCCTGCAGTGGTCCCAGCCCTTAGTCACAATTCCCTTTCCTTCCCCATCACCTCTCCCTTGCATGAAGACACCCAAGCAAACTGTTTGAAAGCCATCGAGAATATAGGGTATCAGTCACAACACAACGTGGGCACATTTCACAGTGCTGTTTAACATCTCCTAATTTATATTCTGCACTGCCTCTGGATTTGGTGTAACACAATTGCTACCTAAATCTTCTGTCCAATGAGAACAACTCGCCCTTCCTTGCATCTGTCCCCCAAAAGTACAAAAAAGTTTTTGAATATGCTAAAATGGATGCAGTTTTGAAACTTAGCAATTGTAAGATCAAATGGCATATTGTTTTAAGGTATAACATTTGTAATTCTATTTTTTTTTTTTTTTTTTTTACAGGCAGAGTGGATAGTGAGAGAGAGAGACAGAGAGAAAGGTCTTCCTTTGCAGTTGGTTCACCCTCCAATGGCCGCCACGGCTGGCGCGCTGCGGCCGGCGCACCGCGCTGATCCGATGGCAGGAGCCAGGTGCTTCTCCTGGTCTCCCATGGGGTGCAGGGCCCAAGTACTTGGGCCATCCTCCACTGCACTCCCTGGCCACAGCAGAGAGCTGGCCTGGAAGAGGGGCAACTGGGACAGAATCCGGCGCCCCGACCAGAACTAGAACCCAGTGTGCTGGTGCCGCAAGGCAGAGGATTAGCCTAGTGAGCCGCGGCGCCGGCCTGTAATTCTATTCTTAACATAACTCCAGGGGCTGGGACACAGTGGGTTAAGCTGCCACCTGCAACACCAGCATCCTATATGAGTGCCAGTTGGAGTCCCAGCTGCTCTGCTTCTGATCCAGCTCCCTGCTAATGGCCTGGGAAAGCAGCAGAAATTGAACCAAGAGCTTGGCTCCCTGCACACAGTGGGAGACCTGGATGACATTCTGGTCTCCTTGCTTCCACCACAATGCCCCAGCCATTGTGGTCATTTGGGGAGTAAGCCAGTGGATGGGAGATCTCTGCCTCTCTTTCTCTCTCTGTAACTGTGGTTTTCAAGTAAATAAATAAATCTTTTAAAAAAAATGATACCACTCTCTTTGTCTCTCCCTCTCTCTGTCTGTAACTCCGCCTCTCAAGTAAATAAATACATCTTGGGAAAAAAAAAAGAAATGTAACTCCAGTGTTAAAATTGTCCATTCCAGGAACAGGTGTCTAGCACAGAGGTTAAGACACCCCCTTAGTCCATCAGAGTACTTAGGTTCAAGTCCCAACTCCACTCCTGACACCAGCTTCCTAACAGCTCACGTCCTGGAAGGTAGCAGGTGATGTCTCCCAAGTGGGAGGCTTGGGTTGGGTTTTCAGCTCCCAGCTTCAGTCCCAGCCCAGCCCTCGTCATTGCGGGCACATGGGAAGAGAACCATCAGGTAGGGTCGCTCACGCTTGTTCTCTCTCAAATATTTTTCAATTGTCAATTCTTCTAAACAATGAAGCAGAAGAATAAAGAGTTAACATACAGCAGCCAAGCTCAATAAAAATCTGCAGAAGGGAAAATCCTCTTCCATTACAGACATAAAATTACAAATGAGCATGCAACCCTCTGAGCTTATTTATCAGATGTTACAACAGAAAGGGAACGGCATCCAAATGATTATTTAATTTCAATAATCATAAGAGTATTGACTTCAGTAGCATACAATCCATATGTTGATCATATGTAGGCAGATGTATATCTGCTAGATAAGCATATTCAGACAGGAAGGGAGAAGAAGAAAATTAGCACGTATGAAAAACCTTCAATGTGTTGGGCACTGTGTTTCCATTGTGTGTACTGTCTTATAAAATGGAATGAGACTTAACGCATATTTTGTAGTAATATGAGGTATCTGTCACTATTTTCACCTTACAGTGAAAGAAACTGTATTAGTTTTGTGTGGCTGTGGTTAATCGATAATGACTAACATAGTGGCTCCAAGCAACGTGGCTGTACTTTCCTATAGTTCTGTAGGTGAGAAGTCTGAAACAGCCTCTCTGGGCTAAAATCAAGAAGTCAGCTCCTCTGGGGGCTCCGGGGGAGAACCCGTTTCCTCCCTGTCCCAGCTCCCAGATGCTTCCTGCATCTCACACTGCCAATTCCCCTCTCCACTCTCAGGGCTCCGGGGATCACTCTGCGCCCACTGGATGACCCAGGATAGTTCCCCACCGGAAGGTCAGCCCACAGGCAACCTAATCGCATCTGTAGTACTAATGCCCCTTCGCCCCGTGACTTAACACCACCATGTGGTCTGGAGACCAGGACATACATATCTTTTGAGACCCTCATTCTGCTTACTACAAAAACTGAGGTCCAGAAAGATTAAGTACCTTGCTCAAAATCACATTATGAGTAAAAGAAGAGTGGAGCCTGGATTCTCCTCAAATGTGCAAAATTCCAGCTCTCCTGTTGCATTCAACACACTTTGCTGTGCCGTTCGTATGTCTAAAATCAGCAGCAATCCTGGTGCCGCGGGTCCATTCAGGAAATCTAACTCTGGTGCCGGCTGTATGCCAGGCACTGTGTTGGTGCTTAGATACACAAAGATGACTCGAATGCATCATTTTCTTTGAAGAATGATAATCTGACAGAGGAGGCCCTGACATTGCATGACGGGGATTCAGAAAGTTCATGGGAAATTCACATTGCCTTATGACTCCCCCCTCTAACTTGCCAAAGCTTCTCCCTGTCCTCACGTTATTACATTACAATGCAGAATATGATGATGTAAGTTACATTGCAATGCAATAGGACTTCTGTGGGCTTTACAACATGATGCTACTGGGACCCAAGTGGGAGGAATAAGGACCAGAGGCTTTGCACAGGGTCACACTTGTATAGGGCCAAGAATGATGGATAAGATTTCACCCAGGGGCCGGCACTGTAGTACAGTGGGTTAAGCCGCCATTTGCAATGCTGGCGTCCTATATGAGCACTGGTTCAGGCCCTGGCTGCTCCAGAATTTTTCTCTCTCTCTCTCTCTCTCTCTCTCTAACTCTGGCTTCCACATAAATAAATCTTTTTTAAAAAGAAAGAAAAATATATTAAAAAGGGGGCCAGCTGTGTAGCATAGTCAAGTCACTGCCTGAGACATGAGGTTCATACTGCGGCTGCTCCACTTCCAGTCCAGCTCCCTGCTAATGGCAGGAGAAAAGCAGCAACAGATGATCCAAGCTTGGGCTCCTGCACCTACATGGGAGACCCAGAAGATCCTGGCCATTGCAGTCATCTGGGGAGTGAACCAGTAGCTGGAAGATCTCTCTCTCTCTCTCTCTCTGTCTCTACAACCCTGCCTTTCAAATAAATAAGCTTTTTTAAAAAGATTTCCCCAGCACATGCAATAAAGAATGCTACAGAGGCATTCTTGTAGAACAGCAACCCTCAGGATACATTAGAGAAGACAAGGAAGTGGAAGACACGTAACGAGGAGGGAATTTGGACCTGCTGTGTCTAATCTTCATGGTGAGGGGTTTGAACTTTTCCTTCTAAATGGGAAACAAACAGGAAGACTTTGAGGCTAAAGGGGACCATGAACAGATCTGGATTAGCAACACAGGCCTGGAGGAGATGAGGTTTGGAAATGTATGCCCATTAGACAGGCTCATGCGGCTGTTTTGGGAAAGGTACTCTGGGGAAGGTGTGCAGCACAGTCCACAAAACCATCTACTCAGAACTGTCAAGGCTGACAACAGCGTTAATGTTCAGAGTTGCATGTTGCTGTACAAAAACAAAGTGAATTCTAACTCATTGGAGGGAGTCGTTTCCACTCATTTAATCGGCAAATATTGAATTGGTTAAACATCCATTGTATATCGGGCTCTGTGCTAGCTGAATAATAGTCCACATTAGGCCGGCGCCGTGGCTCACTAGGCTAATCCTCTGCCTTGCAGCGCCGGCACACCGGGTTCTAGTCCCGGTCGGGGCACCGGATTCTGTCCCGGTTGCCCCTCTTCCAGGCCAGCTCTCTGCTGTGGCCAGGGAGTGCAGTGGAGGATGGCCCAAGTGCTTGGGCCCTGCACCCCATGGGAGACCAGGAGAAGCACCTGGCTCCTGCCATCGGATCAGCACGGTGCGCCGGCCGCAGCGCGCCAGCCGTGGCGGCCATTGGAGGGTGAACCAACGGCAAAAAGGAAGCCCTTTCTCTCTGTCTCTCTCTCACACTGTCCACTCTGCCTGTCAAAGAAAAAAAAAAAAAAAGTCCACATTAGTGAACAAATAGATACTACCCTGTTCTCAAGGATCCTACATTTTAGTGGGGAAGATAGACACAGACACACACAAAAAACAGCAGATAGCAAAAGCAGTAACTGGAAAGGTAGCTGTATGGAATGAGGCACACAAGAACCGAGACAGAGAATCTCAGAAGAGGTGGTGCTTTGGGTGGGAACAGGACTGGTATTAGGGAGAAGGTGTCAGGATGCCCATACTTCTTACTACATTTTTTCCCCTAAGATTTGTTTTATTTACTTGAAAGGCAGAGTTACAGAGAGAGGGAGACACAGAGAGAACTTCCATACGTTGGTTCTCTCCTCCAAATGGTAGCAATGGCCAGGGCTAGGCCAGGCCGAAGCCAGAAGCTTTATCCAATTCTCCCACATAGGTACAGGGGCCCAAGCACCTGGGCTATCTTCTGCAGCTGTCCCAGGCACATTAGCAGGAAGCTGGATCAGAAGTGAAGCAGGGGCCAGTGCTACGGCACAGCAGGTAAAGCCACCACCTGCAGTGCCGGTATTCCATATGGGCACCCGTTTGAGGCCTGGCTGCTCCACTTCCAATCCAGCTTTCTGCTATGGCCTGGGAAAGCAGTAGAACATGGGCCAGTGGTTGGCTCCCTGCACCCATATGGGAGACCT
The DNA here is from genome assembly GCF_051225735.1 of Oryctolagus cuniculus. Lineage (NCBI taxonomy): Eukaryota > Metazoa > Chordata > Mammalia > Lagomorpha > Leporidae > Oryctolagus > Oryctolagus cuniculus. Next base: position 12,389,419 of record NC_142871.1, read on the forward strand.
GGAAGAGGCTCCTGGCTCCTGGCTTTGGATTAGCTCAGCTCCTGCCACTGCAGCCATTTGAGGAGTGAACCATCATATGGAAAACCTCTCTCTCCTCTCCTTCTCCTTTTCCCTCTCTCTCCCTTTCTCTCTCTCTCTCTCTCTGCCTTTTAAATAAATAAATAAACCTTTTTTAGAAATTAAAAAAAATAAGTGAGGCATCCAGAACTCAAAGAGGTGCCTTTTTGAGATGCAGCATTGCAGGTGGTGGTCTTACCCGCTATGCCACAGCACTGGCCCTTCTTATAACATTGAAATAGGCCACAGGCCAGTGTCCAAGAAACAGAGACTCCCAGGCTCCCCATCTACCCTCCACTGGAAGCTGGACCGCACTGGACACTCCCTGAGGACCCCCTGGAAGCCCTCATAGATCAGCAACAAAGGAGTTAGTGTTTGCCCTGTGGAGGGCCTCCAGCATCTTGCTCCATTCCAGCAACCCGTGGCACCCTCTCTGACTGTTAAGACACCGAGACCGTTGTCCCTGAGTAGGCCAGCCACAGAGACATAGATGGAGAGGAAGGGAGCAGACATAGATGGAGAGGGAGCGTCTCAGCCCAAATGGAACCTTGGAGGAAACATGCTCAAATGACTACGCTATAGTATTAACAATAACACATGAGAGAGAATTGAAGTAATGACAAGGAGAGAGGAATGTTAATCATCCTGAGTTGATCAGTTTGTTATATACATTCATTGAAATATCATACTGCACAATTACTAAGGCTTTTTTTAAAAAGGCATATTTATTTATTCAAAAGGCAGAGTTAACAGAGAGACAGACAGACAGAGAATCTCCTATCTACTGGTTCGCTCCCCAGTAGGCTGCTACACTATGGCCTAGCCCTACATGTTGGTGTTCAGGGAGTGAGGGATGGGCAAAGATAGAGGACCAAGGACACAACAAGAGGGAACAGATACAGCCTTATTTCCCAGCCTGCCCATAGTATTCTGCTGAGAAGGGATTGAGGCTGCCTCCAAAATGCCCCGGCAGGCCCATTTATTCATTGAACCCAAGAGTCTCCCATTCACAGTTTGCCTTCATATCACACTTTAAATGCATGGGAAAGGGGGCTGGCATTGTAGCATGACAGATTACACCATTACCTGGGATGCCAGCATCACATAGGGTCACTGATTTGTGTTCTGGCTGCTCTACTTCCGATCCAGCTCCCTGACAGTGGCCTGGGAAAAGCAGCGGAAGATGCTTGGGTCCAACCCGAGCGCTTGGCCCCCTGCCACCCTTCTGGTAGACCCAGATGGAGCTCTTGGTTCTTGGCTTCAGGCTAGCCCAATGACAGCCATTACAGTCATCTGGGGAGTGAACTAGCAGAAGGAAGGTCTCTCTCGCTGTCTCTCTCTCTTTCTGTAACTCTTTCAGATAAATCTTTTTAAACAAATGTATGGGAAAACCTTATTGCAAATATATTCACATTCATAGTTTTTTAACTTGTTCCAATTAAATGTGCACGTTGATATTTTACAAGGTCGTTAGCATATGCTGACTTTTTCTTCATTCACAAAAAGATATGGTTTACTGCGCAGGAAAAAGCCCAGAGTCACCCTAAGTCAAAAAGTTCACCTGTCCTCATCACTTCATCAGGGTGTTTGACAATCATTCACAGATCTTTGGGGACAGGAAGCAGGCTTTCAGAGACTGCCTGGAATAGTGATAAACAGTGTATTTATAAAGATTAATGTGACTGCTGCATGGTCCCCCCGGGCAATTAGCCTGTGTTGCATGCCATAAGTTGCCTTGCTTCTATCCCCACAGAATAAACATTTGGTCCATCTGCTCGGAATGACCATGTTTTTCTTCTTCCCTTTGGGTAGGTCACTGGATTCCTTTGTGAACAGTGAGCATCCAAAAGCCATTTTAAAAAATGCAAATAAATGTATGCAAAAGGCAGCTTATAATATTTCTCTAGAGCACCAAGTCACATTACACAGAATTATAAAATACTATCAGAAAAGGGCACTTTAGATACCATAATAGCCATTTTATGAAGTTCAACTTGGCAATTCCAAGCCACATTTAATTTTCTCTGAAAATTCCCATGTGGCAGGAAGATACTGCCCTTTGTGGCTCTCAAGTCTCTTTTTAGGGAACTGTAAAATGACACTCTTAGAATTAGCACTTTTCCTATAAATAGAAACTAAATGACTTATACCAAATAAAGTCACAGATGCATTTTCATTAAAATAAATATTACAATAATAAGTAATTTTCCCATATAGTCATTCTGGGATTTATGCAAATTAGAATTCTGCATTATAGTTTAGTATGAATCATTTGTAGTGCTTCATCCTCAATGATAGGTGGGGTTAGTAATTTCTGTTTTAATTATAATATTTTAGCATATTAAAATCTGTGTCTGGGTGAAGCAGATACTTCAAAGCTTCAAAACTGATGAAACTGCATACTTCTCTTTTTAGGGAAAAAGCTGTTTGCATTAATCTGTGAAATATACTGCTAAAACACCCCCTGCTGATTTCATAGGCTTCTGCAAGAAGTTATGCATAATTTTCTGCAAATTAAGAGACTGGGGATCAGATATTTATGATGGCAAAAATTAGATCTCAAGAACTAATAAAAACTTGAGAGATTCTCCTAAGATGGAATTTTTATTCAGTTCAACAATTATTCATCTCCTATCAGTGTTAAAACACACAGTGGTGGCTCTGCAGCCGCTGCTGGGCTGGGGCTAGGTGGGCACCATGGGCCGCCTGCACTGCACACGGGACCCAGTGCCCGAGGCCGTGGGCAGCGACGTGCAGCAGCTCAATCAGCTTGGTGCTCAGGTGCCTGGAAGAAGAGTCTCCCAGCACAGCAGATCAGGGAAGATTTCCTAACTCCGGGTCTTAGCGGAGAAAGTCACTCACTTTCCAGAAAACTGGAGCAGAATGCTCCCACCCTTGCCCGATGTGCTGTTGGTCAGATTCTGACAATTAACCAGATACGGCATGGAAGTTTGGAGTGACATCTGGGAACAGGGAATTGGAGAAAGCAGGAAGTAATTTTTTTTTTTACAATTAAAGTTGGTGGTTAAGAAAGGAAATCGAATTGAAAAACTGTATATAGACGTATCCTTGCCTACAGCTTCCAACAGGAGATGGAGCGAGTCAGAGCCGGCCTGGAGTATCTCAGCTGATTTCCGTCCCCTGCATCTCCCAGTGCCCCCTCACCCCTTCCTGGGTGACTGCTCCGAGAGGCACCTCCTGCCCGGGCCTGGAGGGTGCTCCATCCAGTCCTGCTCGCTGCTTGGGAGCACGGGCACAAAAGCATTGGGAACAATCACAGGGTTAAGTACTGCGAGAGCCCTGTGTGATTACCCTGTAAGACGTTGTTAAGGGGGCAGCCCCCTCCCGTCTCCCGTGACACAATTCTCACAAGCTGTTACATCCAGATTTGGAGAGCAAGTCACCTCCCCATCAAAGTCCACAGAAAATTCGCACTGCCATCTCCCATGATAACACATTGACCACCCACTTCCCCCAAAGGGGAGCGCTCCTTCATGGCTAAGAGGCGGGCTGTATGAGGGACACATGTGGGGTGCTCTTGGCCACTCTATGTCTAGTGGTGGTGCCTTGCCATTGGTTTTTAATGAGTCACCTGTACATGGACACCTGATTGGTCTCTGAAAAGAACTGAGACTAAACTCTGCCCTCACTTCTGCTTTTGTCCTGTCATGCTCTAATATGACAGGAATTTTGAGGCTATTTGAGCTTACCTTGGTTCAAGCTAACCATGTCTATTGGTTAGATGAGGGAATAAAAAAGGTTGTGAATAAAGTTTTAAAAAAATATATAGACACACACACAGTGGTATCAACAGATCTAAGTTCCAGACCCAGCATCATTAGTAAAGAACATTGCTTTGTAAATCATAGGCCACAAGCTCACAAATGTGGATTATTGAAGATAGATCTGGAGATGTGTTCTCAGGACTCTACAAATTCTCCATGTGAACGTCCTTTGGCTCTTTGGATTTTAGTGTATTTGTTATGTTAGCTGTTCTTGTGGTTACATCTGAACTACCTGAATATCCTCCTTATAACCATCATGCAACATGGATATTCATGATAGCATTAAAGGCAAGTGATTCAACCTCAGTCGACTCCAAGCTGGTGTAGACCTAGGCAGATTTAACAGGCAGCTTCCATGTTCTCCTAAGCATAGGACAAGTGACAACAGAAAACATTTTTAACAAAGCTTTGTTAGTAGTTTGAATACAAAAAAAACAAACAAACAAGTGTTGAAAACATTAAATCATTACCTGGCATACTATAGCACTAATAAGCTGAACTCCAAATTCAGAATCTTGTCAGTATATTAAGAATATTGATTTAATATCATTAGTCGTTGCAAGTTAATAAGATTGTCTAGGCTGGCACCGCGGCTCACTAGGCTAATCCTCTGCCTTGCGGCGCTGGCACACCAGGTTCTAGTCCCGGTCGGGGCGCCGGATTCCATCCCAGTTGCCCCTCTTCCAGGCCAGCTCTCTGCTGTGGGCAGGGAGGGCAGTGGAGGATGGCCCAAGTGCTTGGGCCCTGCACCCCACGGGAGACCAGGAGAAGCACTTGGCTCCTGCCTTCAGATCAGCGCGGTGCACCAGCTGCAGTGCGCCAGCCGTGGCGGCCACTGGAGGGTGAACCAACGGCAAAGGAAGACCTTTCTCTCTGTCTCTCTCTCTCTCACTACCCACTCTGCCTGTAAAAAAAAAAAAAAAAAAAAAAAAAAAAAAAAAAAAAAGGATAAAAAAATAAGATTGTCTATGTTGGTTTTGTAACTTTGTACTTATATTTATTGTAATGGTGTTTTATCCAGTCACATGAAAATTGTAAGCTTACATTCATACCAAAATTCATGTTTCTATATATTAAACATCATACAATTAACAAATTGAATTACTTAAAAATAATCTGAAACTTGAGTTGTGTGACCAATGAGATCACAACTCAGAAAAGAAAGAACTCAGGTTGTCTTCTCCCTGTAATTTTCTTAGTGATTCTTGGAAAGCCAAATGAAATTGCCTCCATTTCTTCACAGTAAGATAATAATCTCATCCACATAGGACCAGTGTGAAGCGGACTACGAACGAATCCTTCCCAGATAAAGCGTGTTGTGAACAGTAAGACCTCCGAATCAGGAGTTTAGACTTTGAATCTATATGAAGATGTCACTTTGGGCAAAATACTAACCTCCGTGGGTGTGCCTCTCCTATTTTCTAAATCTAGGTGCTACAAATAGATCAGACTACTGCACACTGTTAGTGAATGAGGTAGGTCCACCGCACATAAAAGCAATCTTCTCTTTGAGAAATGCTTTATTTCTGGCCGGTAAGAGGCCAGAGAATATGACTCAAATCTGCTTTTGTCATCAGTGTCTGAGGAGAGTTTTATTGATTGGGTAGGAGAAAGCCGGTACGCACTAATGCTGGCAAGTCAAGTTCTGTTAGGAGAGCCTTCCCAACAGACCTACACGGTACAACTGATCCTGCTGTAAGCAGCTCTTCCAGGCAACTAAAAACAACAGGATTAGACCCACTGTTTAAAGCAGAAGATGGGGAACTTTTAGAGGAAGAATGGAAGCCCTAACAAGAGGTTTCTGAGTTTGGGGCATCGGGAGGAACCTAGTAAGGCAGGCGATCACCCCGGCATCCACAGCCTGTCCTGAGACAGCTATCAGAGGCGGCGACCGGGTTTTCCATGGGAATGTCAACGAACTCCTCATTTCTACATCTCACTTGGAATTACTTGCTTTTCTACTTTTCAAAAACCTACTACTGGAGACATAGTTGTTAAGATTCATTTGTTATCAATTCAGCAATTTGCAAATAAAAACAGGGCTAGAAGAGCAGCATTCTCCCATCATATTATTTCTCTTCGTTGTTTTCTCTGGCGTAATGGAAGGACAGAAGTCATGACCCAGCCTTCTCTTTGTGTCTGGATGTAACACCTCGGCGGACCAACGGACCTCTCTACATGGACCGCTGTGCTTCAAAAGCATGCTACTTACGGTGTGGATTCAAGTCTGACCTCCATTCCGTATTAGCTGGGCAGTACAGGGCAAACTAAGGAACCTGTAAGCCTTACTGTATTTTTAGAAGTGAGTAGGAATAGAATCTAGCACTGCTCTGAAAGCCTTCTATGGATGCAGGTTTGTGAATTCAAATCCTAACTTCAGCACTTATTAGCTGCGCAGTACGCAGTTACTGAGCCCCTGTAAGCCTTTCTTTTTTTTTTTTTTTTAAGGAGTAGTCATAGAATCTACCCCCATTTGCGAGCTATAACAATTAATGAAAAAATAGTTGCAAAGTACTCAGTTGCAAACCCTGGTACTTTTTAAAAGGTTATGGTAGCCATCATTAATACAATCCTATCATACGTCCTTTTCAAGCCAAGTGAAAGGGAAAGAGAAGTTCCAACAATTAGGAGCAAGAAGGGGCACTAAGAAACTTCGTGACAACCAATACTCACTACATAGGCAGTCCTAAAAGAGAAGCCACATACACTTCAGGGAACTTGGACCGGATCTGCAGTCCACAGTGCTGTAGCTTCGTGAACTCCTCTCTAAGCTTTTAATTACTTGCTGTAAACTGACACTAACAGTCCTTAACATTTATTTCATAAGACTCAGTGAAAGACTCAAGAACAACTACCGGATGTATACACACACACTTTCCAAAGTCTAAAGGCAAGAGTACGAGACGAGACCCTGGCGAGCCTTTGTCCACAACTCCAGAGTCTGGCAGGCACCAGAACCGGTTCAACGGACTCCAGCCAGCAAGACGGCCTCAAGCCAACCCACACCCAGGAAAGGGACTGACTCCAGGGACAAGCCGAGCGATCACGCCCGGGGCTGCCTGATTTGACCCCTCCGGCCACTCTCCGCTGTCCTCGGCCCACACTCCGCTAACGCCTCTTTGACCCCTCCGGCCACCCTCCGCTGTCCTCGCCCAGACTCCGCTAACGCCTCTTTGACCCCCTCCGGCCACCCTCCGCTGTCCTCGCCCAGACTCCGCTAACGCCTCTTTGACCCCTCCGGCCACCCTCCGCTGTCCTCGCCCAGACTCCGCTAACGCCTCTTTCCAGCCAGGTTTCAGTTACTGGGCCCTGCTAAGCTCGCCTGCGGCCCGGAAGTAAGGGCTCCCGTGCGGCGGCATCCTCAGGCCAAATTCAGGGTAAAAGGACACAGACAGACGAGGTGGTGCTCCTCGGCTGGACGCCTTCGGAAGGACCAAGGCTCGCACTCTAGTCAGGTGCTCCCTCTAGGCCGCTGTGCTGAAACCACGGCCCTGTCCAGGTCGAATTCACCTTCCAGTGACTGTTACAACCTCACCACCACGCCGTCTGGGTCCCTCAGCTCCTCCACCTCCCGCCCTGCCGAGACCCTGGCCACGCCCCGCCTCGCCCTCCCAGTCGCGGGACCGCCCACTCTGTAGCAGCCACGCCCACAAGGCCCCGCGGCTTCCTTCACGTGCGGGAACCACCATGCTCCCAGCCTGCACCGCGCTCAGCAGAAGGCGGCGCATGCGCCCTCAGGACGCCGGTATTTCCTGTCCGCCGTCGTCGCTTCCGGCGTGATTCCTTCGACCAGTGAGGCGGGCCCGGAGGCGGGCGCAGCCCCTCTGGTTCCGCCCCGCCAGGTGCCTTGTTGGAGCGGGGCTGGGGGTTGGACGCCGGAGGGCGCCCGCCGGGGCTAATGGCTGCCTCCGGGAAGCTCAGCACTTTCCGCCTCCCGCCGTTGCCCACGATTCGAGAAATTATTAAGTTGTTCAGGCTGCAAGCCGTGAAGCAGCTGTCCCAGAACTTTCTCCTGGACTTGCGGCTGACAGGTGCACGGCATCTCAGTGCTTCCGGGTTGTGGCCCCGCTGCCCCCGGGGGCGGTGGTGCAGACCCCGCGGGCGGGTTCCGAGGCCCGGCACGGGCTCTGAAAACCCCGGAGTCCCGGGGCCCGGCGAGCCCGCGTGCCGCCGGCGCCGAGGCGGGTGGAGGCGGGCGGTGTGGACGCCGAGCGCGGGGAGGGAGGGTCGGGGTCGGGGCGCGGCTTGATGGAACTGGACAGATATGTGTAAGAACATATATATTGGGTCAGCCGCCGCTTGCATTCCCGTTTGCAGTGCGGGCCCGCCGGTTCACGCTGCAGCCTGTAGGATCCGAGGCTTCCCCGGGTCGCGCTCTGGCCACGCGCCGGCGTGCAAAGCCGTAAATCGCGCCCAGAAGTTCACTTCCCAGTCATGAAGCCCAGCCCACAAGACATAAATAAGGTGTGTGTGTGCTCGGACATGGAGCCTTTACTGCTTGCGCTGGGAGTCAGCCTCACTCCACTGAAGCCTCCTCACCTTGCAATCAGGTTTAAGGGCCTGAAGGTGGTACCGGCTGTAACACTCTGCTGTTAGTAATCATTAGGACCAGCCTTGCCTGCTGGTCGATAGCCATATTCCAAGTTACTAGAAGACAGAGCCCCTGCCTGCTGTCCTCGGTCTCCACGTTTAAAAACGAACACGGTGAACTCAGTTCACGCTGGCAGTACTGACTATCCCTCCTTTTCCCGCGAAGAGGCATTGAGCGACATAGAATCTGGCTTTGGAATCTAGACCGAAGGTGGAGTCCTTTCTCTCCCGTTTGTTTTCCAGGGGGCCTTGCAGAAATAAAACAGTAGACAGGGAAACTGAAGGTTCGGAGACTGAAGTTGGGCTAGCAGTTCTTGGTGAATGTGTTGTGAGCATTCGGTGGGAGAACGCATATGAAACACCAGAGCGGATGGGCAAAGAATGTCGGTCCCTTCCTACCCCCGCCGAAAGACAACTTTTTTTTGTATGGTTGGGACACTTTTTGGCTTCAAACCTACAAAGGATGGTAAATTACTGATAACAGACAGGCTTGGCAGCATCAGTGCCCAGACATGGCATACTGCTGTGTTTTCAGGGCTGGATTTCCCGCTGTCCTGGACGGCTCACTGTTTAGGTTTTAATCTCTCCTCCTCTGGAAACCCAATGCATTGTGTTTTTCTGGAAGGAATAATTGGTTCCATTGAATCACCAGTACTTTTCCGTAGGTCTTCTAAAGAAGTTAACTAAAAGATTAATTTTCTCATTAACATGCATATTGTCAATGCTTAAAAAAAACACTGCTGCTAAATTTTTTTCCTGAAAATCAGGGGCCATCGTGCCAGCATCCCATATGGGTGCTGGTTCTAGTTCCAGTTGCTCCTCTTCCATTGCAGCTCTCTGCTGTGGCCCGGGAAGGCAGTGGAGGATGGCCCAAGTGCTTGGGCCCTGCACCCGCATGGGAGACCAGGAGGAAGCTTCTGGCTCCTGGCTTCGGATCAGTGCAGCTCCGCCGGTTGCAGCCATTTGGGGAGTGGACCGGTGGACGGAAGACCTTTCTCTCTTTAACTACCTCTCTCTGTCTGTAACTCTGCCTTTCAAATTGATGAATAAAATAATCTTTTAAAAAAAAAAAAGAATCAACAATCTAAATTTCTAAGTCTTGTAAGCAAGTGGCTTGTTGCTGTTGCCTTACTGATCACCAGTTATGTGTCCGTAGCCAAAATTAGAGGGTGCCAACAGTTTCTGCTCTTGGATTTTTAACTAGTGATGTTGAAAAATTCTGAGGGTGAAACTAGTCTTTTCAAATCTGAGGTGATATTCAACAGCTATAGAGAACTGTTGGATGTTTCTGTAGTCTGTTTTTAGGAGTTGATTGGGTGGAGAACACACAGAAAGTACAATGTTAGCTAAATTTAAGTTAAGGGAATTTGTCATGACAATCCTGTTTTTGTTACGGGCCTGGTAGAATTCAACAATAAATTATTTTTCTCTTTGACGTCTGTATACTGAGCTTTGCCGAGATAATCAAGATGACTAAATCTTTCCTTTCCATAGATAAAATTGTAAGGAAAGCTGGCAACCTGACAGATGCGTATGTATACGAAGTGGGCCCTGGGCCAGGCGGGATCACAAGGTCCATTCTCAATGCCAATGTCGCTGAGCTTCTGGTGGTGGAAAAGGACACCCGGTTTATTCCTGGACTACAGGTGAGTGCTTCAATGCCAAATTTCAATCTCTAAGGCTTAATTCTTAAACCTCACAGTGCCCAAGAATTGTGTGGGCGCGCCTCGAACTGCAGATCCCCTGACCACATCTTGGGGATTCTGATTCTGCAGTCTAGCAGCTGTGCCTGTCACAGCCCATTCCTTCAGAAACAGCTAAAGGATAAGTAATGGCCAGTGGAGACTCATTGGCAGGACTGCTAGAACTTCATTTAGATTCAGAAAAGCATTCCACAAGCAGAAGATGGAGAAAACATAGGCTGGCCCTCTCCTAAGAGAGACCGGCTGTTAAGCTTAAGCATTCTTGTAAGTTTGTAAGTGAAGGAGTCACCATGTACATTGTACTTACTGATGGAAGATGAGGGTCGAATGAAGGGGTGCCTGCGTCTTTAAAACACGGGAAGCATTTGAAGGAATGGTTGCCTCTCAAAGGATGGCAGTGAAGACAACAGGAAGCTCCGTGTAAGGATGAACTAAAACACATGGATGCAACTGAGGGGCAGCGTGGAGGATGGGGATGGGGGGGCACACGGGGAACACTGTAGCAGGGTTCTCACAAAGGGAATTCTGCACAGGGAGCACTTAATGTCTCAAGGCCTTTGTTCAACTCCCCTGTAATTCTCAACCTTCAGAGTCCTGGGCCATTGGCTCAAATGATGCAATTTATTATATGACTATAATAGAATAACAAGGTTACCCACATTGTTATTTCAGTAAAGAGGACAAGTTGGCTTAAAATTATTACGTTCTAATACTTGAATATGTATTAATGGAAAAAATGTTTCATTTCCATTGGAACAGTTGGAGAAAATTTGCTTCAAAATGTAAGACTATGTGCATGCATGTGTCTAATTTTGTAAGAAACCTATTTTTTTTCTTATTTTGCTTTATCCAGTTTTATGCTTTAAAATTATGTAATTTTTCACTTTACCTAATTTTGCCAATCTGCACTTTCAGAATTTCATATTTCTAACTTTATTTTGAGATTGTCATACGGTGCCTTATCTTGATCAAATGTGGAATTTAATAGCAATATTTTCTTTGAACTGAATTTGTATTTTAAGGGCTATATCTCATTTGAGGCAGAAGTGGGAATAGTTATTTTTGGTGAGATTATGAGAGGATGAGAAGCTGAAGAACACTGCCTAATTCCCTTCAGATTTACTCATCTCGCCCTGTCTGAGCATAGGGAATACTCATCTACTTTTTTTTGCCCTTGGAGAGAGTTCTTAAACTTCAAATTTCACCATGTACTTTGTGCATTCTCTCTGACAAGGCGAGGGGGTGAATCAAATTTCTATTCCCCATTTTAATGTACACATTCTGCTCTCTGTTCTGGACTCAAATGTTTTGAGAACAGACTAATTAACCTTCTCCACGTCTCCTGACCCTCTGCCTTTCTGTGTCTCATTAGATTTGTATCATCTGATGTACTATTATTCGAGGATACTGCAAAAAGCTCATGGAAAATGGACTTAAAAGATAAGTTTATTTTGGTGAGAACAGATTTTTGAGGGGGCCAGTGCTGTGGTATAGAAAGTTAAGCCTCCGCCTCTAGGGCTGGCATCCTGTATGGGCACCAGTTAGAGTCCCGGCTGCTCTTCTTCCCATCCAGCTCCCTGCTAATGGCCTGGGAAAGCAGCAGAGGATGGCCCATGTCCTTGAGCCCCTGCACCCATGTAGGAGACCTGGAAGAAGCTCCTGGCTTTGGCCTGGCTCAGCTCTGGCTATTGCGGCTGTTTGGAGAGTGAACCAGTGGATGGATTACCTCTCTCCTCCTTTCTCTGTATCTCTGCCTTTCAAACAAGTAAATAAATCTTTAAAAAAACCAAAAACAATTCAGGCATAGTTTTTTTTTTTTTTAATAAAATAGGTATTTTTGGTGGAGTTTCTGAAGGCCCTTTGTACCTCATACTTGTTCTTGCCATTTGTTTGTGGTCACTCACCCCCCTCCCCACCAGAATATAAGCGGCGTGAGGGCAGGGATTTGTGTCTGTTTTGTTCCCTTCTGTATCTGTACCACATCACACAGTCCTGGCACATAGCAGGCATTTCTGCATGTCTCACCCTGGGAACAAAAACGTTAGCTGTCCCTGTGAAGGTATGTATCGTGTCCTTGTCAGCTGTCTGGAAAGTGAGGAGTTGAGTGGCTCTGATTATTGAGAAGTTTTTGTTTTTATAACCTCAGTGTGAGGGCTAATTTCAAGGGAAATTACAGCAAGTGTATGCTTGACTTCTCAGAAGAGACAGAATTAATTCTTAATGTCTTATCTGAGGAAAAGGAATTTGCCTTAAAAAGAAATGGTGGGGCCTAGCATGTCAAATCCGCTTCTTTCCTGTAGAGAGTGTTTCAATATGCAGAACCACTTTCTTTCAGAGACCCTAAATTAATCATAAATGGAGGAAAGGCAGGAGAGCGATCTATTCTCAGGATTCCATTTTAGTGATTTCTAAGCTAATAGAATGACTTTTTAAAGAAATTGTAATAATTTATAAAATGTCTTCTAGCTGAAATTATGACATTTGTAGCTCAATTCCGTTCTCACGGCATGTCATGAGACAGCCGGGAGAGCACAGCTGGCGCTCACAGGTAGGCTTCACCCTCAGCATCCTAAAGCTGAGGAAACTGTCTCCATCACAGAGCATGGTTTTGTGGTGGAGGACGTGGGCATCGGCGTCAGGCTGCCTGTATCTGCACGCTCTGCTGCTAGCCGTGGGACCCGGGGCAGCTGCCTTTGTCCCTTTGGGCTTTGGTTTGCTCAGGATTGCGATGAAGATCAGTGGATACTGGGCTCCTGGCACTCGAACTTAGGAATAAATCAGCTAAATTACCGACCCCGGGCCTTAGGTTCCCGAGCTCAGGAGACGGCTCACCTGGAGAGAGGCTGAGGAGGAAGCTGGAGTGTATTGGAGCCCTGGAAAGTCCCCAGTGCCGGGGAAACCGGTCAAACTCGCAAGGCCCAGCGTTTATCCCGTGATGTTGTAACATTTCGTGTGTGCATTTCTGGGTTTGTTTTTCCCTTAGTTTTTGCTTTTTTATGGCTGAGTGTTTTCTGTGTATATCTTGGAGACGAGTGAGGAAACTATCTGACACCTTAAAGAAGTTTAATTTTTTTTTAAAGATTTATTTATTTATTTGAAAGTCAGAGAGAGGAGAGGCAGAAAGAGAGAAAGGTCTTCCATCCGATGGTCCACTCCCCAATTGGCCACAAGGGCTGGAGCTGCACCGATCCGAAGCCAGGAGCCAGGAGCTTCTTTTAGGTCTCCCTTGCTGGTGCAGGGGCCCAAGGACTTGGGCCATCTTCTACTACTTTGCCAGGCCATAGCAGAGAGCTGGATCGGAAGTGGAGCAGCCGGTCTTGAACCAGCACCCATTTAGGATGCTGGCGCTTCAGGCCAGGGTGTTAACCCGCGGTGCCATAGCGCCAGCCCCAAGAAGTTTAACTCTTAATAGGTTCTTTCTCTATTTTTTTTAAACTATTTATTATTTATTAGAAAGGCAGAGCAACAGACATACCTCCCATCCACTGGGTCATTCCACAAATGCCTGTAATAGCTGAGGTTGGGCCAGGCCAAAACCAGGCATCCGGAACTCCATCTGGTTCTCCCATGTGGGCAGCAGTGACCCAGTACTTGAGCCATTGCCTCCTGCTTCCCAGGAAGCTGCGGTCAGAATGGAGCCAGGCCCAAACTCGGGCATTCTGATCTGGGATGTGGGCTTCCCAAGCAGTGTCTTAACCATCAGGCCAAGTGCCTGCCCCTTCCTCCAAGTGTAGACTGCAGAGAGCTTCATACATGATGGGTTCCCATTCAGATAAGTTGTCCACAGTCCTCTCTCTCCTGTTTTAAAGGATTCATGTGTGAACAACAGTATCTAATACGTATGGAAGGTTTATCACACAGCTTTATGGAAGTGATGCTCAGTAAACTGTACGTGTTGGAAGGATACAGATGACTGAGCTTCGGCATGTGTATTATTACACAAAACCATCGCCACACTCAAGACAATGAACACCCATCATCCAGAGCCCTCCTTTTCCTTTGAAATTCGTCGCTTTTCTCCCAATGATCACTGATTTGCTTTCTGTCCCTATGGGTTATTTTCCATTCTTTGGAATTTTATATTAATGGAATCATGTATTTTGCACTCTTTTTAGGTCTGATGTCATTTACTTAGCATAACATTTTGAGATCCATGTGTGTTGAGATAGTTACCATCTTTTATTTCAGAATAGTATTCACTTCTATGGATATACTAAATTTGTGAATCTATCCACCTGGGTTTTTACATTTTTTGGCTGTTACACATTCACTGTTTAAGCTATTATGAACATTCACATGCAAGCGTTTGTGTGGATATATACTTGAGTTTTTTTGAGGAAAGACCTGGGAGTAGAGTATCTGGGTCCTGTGGGAGGTCTGTGTCGCACTTTTTAGTCTCCCAGTTTGACCTGGTGGCTGTGCCACCAGGTGTGTCTGAGAGTTCTGATTGCCCTGCACACTTACTCCTACTTGGTGTAGTCAGTCACTTTGCTTTTAACCATTGATTGAGTATAGAGTGGTAACTTACTGTGGTTTTTATTTGCATTTTCCTAGTGAATAATGATATTGGGCCTGTTTTCATGTGCTTATTTGCCATCTGTTTATCTTCATTGGGGAATTGTTTCTTCAAGTCTTTTTATGTTTTAAAATGGTTTTTTGGGGGTCCAGCGTTTAGGCATAGTGATTAAAACCACCACCTATGATGCCAGCGTCCCATATAGGCACTGGTTCGAGTCCTAGCTGTGCCATTTCCAATCAGCTCCGTGCTAATTGTGCCTGGGAGAAGAGTGGAGGATGGCCCAAGTGCCTGGGCCTCTGCCACAGACATGGGAGACCTGGAAGAAGCTCCTGGCTTCCACCTTCCTGCCCTGGCCATTTCGACCATTTGGGAAGTGAAGCTGAAGATGGAAGATTTCTTTCTCTCTCTATCTCTGACTTTCAAATAAATAAATCTTCTAAATTTTTTTTTTTTAGTATTGAGGTATTTTTTAAAAAAATTTATACTAAGCCATAAAAGAGGAAAGCTTTGTCTCTTGCTGCAAAAAGACAAATATCACTTTCTCTGTGTGGTAGTTTTCCTTTTTCTTTTTTGATAGGCAGAGTTAGAGAGAAAGGTCTTCCTTCTGTTGGTTCACCCCCCAAATAGCCACTGCGGACGGCGTGCCGTGCTGCACCCATCCGAAGCCAGGAGCCAGGTGCCTCCTCCTGGTCTCCCATGGGGTGCAGGGCCCAAGCACTTGGGCCATCCTCCACTGCACTCCCAGGCCACAGCAGAGAGCTGGACTGGAAGAGAGGCAACCAGGACTAGAACTCAGCGCCCATATGGGATACTGGCACCACAGGCAGAGGATTAACCAAGTGAGCCACGGCGCTGGCTCCTCTGGTATTATTATTATTATTATTATTATTATTTTAAGATTTATGTTGTTGCAAGGCAGGGATAAAAAGAGGAGAGAAAGAGATCTTCCACTGGTTCACTCCCCGAGTGGCTGTGATGGCCGGGCTTGGGCCAGGCTGAAGCCAGGAGCAGGAGCTCCTTCTGGGTCTCCCGTATGGCTTCAGGGGCCCGAGGACTTGGCGTCTGCTGCTGCTTTTCCAGGCCATTAACAGACAGCTGATTGGAAGTGGAGAAACTGAGACTTGAACCTACACACATATGAGGTGTTGGTGCTGCAGGCAGAGGCTTAACCTATGCCACAGCACTGGTGCCTCTGGTATTATTATTTTTTTTTTTTTAAGATTTATTCATTTATTTGAAAGAGTTACACAGAGTAAGGAGAGGTGGAGAGAGAGAGAAGTTTTCCATCTGATGGTTCACTCCCCAGATGGCCGCAATGGCCGGAGCTGCACCATTCTGAAGCTAGGAGCCAGGAGCTTCGTCTGAGTCTCCTGCACGGATGCAGGGGCCCAAGGACTCGGGCCGTCTTCTACTGCTTTCCCAGCCCATAGCAGAGAGCTGGATCAGAAGTGGAGCAGTCAGGTCTCAAACCGGCGCCCATATGGGATGCCGGCGCTTCCAGCCAGGGCGTTAACGCACCTCACTTCAGTGCCGGCCCCCTGGTATTATTTTTTAATTTGATTCCATTGTGATCAGAGAACATACTTGGCCGGGGAGTGCTAGAAATTAGAAATCTAAAATTAACTTTAGCAAGGCCGCGCTCCTTCTCAAGGCTTCGGGGGAGAATCCATTCCTTCTGTGCTTCAGCTGCAGAGACGACCTGCACGCGTTAGCTCACGCAACTCTTCCACGTCTCCTGTGAACTCTTAATAGTCTTGCCTCTCTCTCATTGCGTCCCTTGTGATTATGTAGGGCCCACCCAAACAATCCAAGATAATTATCATATCTCAGAATCATTTAACTTGACAAAGTTAGTCTTGGGCTTCAGGGATTAGAATGGCAGGGGGCCGATCCTCAGCCAGTTTCAGTTCATTATCTGCAACTCTTGTTATTTTGGTGGGTGAGGTTTATCCTATAATCTGTCTTCAAGTAATAATATTCCACTTCGTGGATAGCCTGTAAATGTTTGCCTTTTCCTGCTACGCCTTTGTGTTATTGTCATTTTTTTTTAATTCACGTGTCAAGAGATTCATAGTACTAACATGGGGGAATGGGTGTATATATTTTTATTCCAGGTTCTTGTTATGCACAAATACAGGAATTCTAGGTGCTGACATAATAAAGTAAATTTTATTCAAAAGGTGAGAAAGCGAAGGCACTTGTGTGTGTGCATGCACGAGCGTGGGTTGCCCCACAGGGAGAGAGTAGGCAGTGGGCCCAGAGAGAGCGCTCCCCAGCACTTCCTCCGGATCTGGTCTGCAGCAGAGGAGAGCACTTCGTCCAGTTGTTGTCTGCTTCTGTGAGGTCGGAAACGGCTGCCTCAGCGGGCCTAAAATCCTAGGGGAGTATTGGATACTTCCGTAAAATTCCACGTGAATCCTGATAGACATCTTTTCGTGGTGCTTCTTCTCCTTTTCTCCCTCCCCAAATGAAACAGATACATCCCAGGAAAGGGGGTATTTATATTCACAAATAGAATCTAATGGGTTTGGGGGGGTGGCCTGCAGGAGCCTCCGGCTTCACTGTTCTAAACTGATTGCCTGCCTCTCCCATATGAGTGCAATAATTCCATTTTAAAGAAACTGACATAATAAGAAAAACGTCTTGCCTATTTCGCTACATGAAAATGGGTTTCCAGGGCTCCTGGTGCGTATTTCCATCTCTTACTATTTGCTTTCTCCCTCAAAGCCTTTCTTTAGCGTTTCTTAGAGTGTGGGCCCATTGGTGTTGACTCTCAGCTCTTAAAAGCCTTCATTTTGCCTTCATTTTTAAAGTAGTTTGATAAGAACTGGTGTTAGTTCTTCCTTAAAAATTCGATAGTAAGAGCTCAGCAGTGAAGCCATTTTGTCCTGGGCATTTCTTTGTTGGGAGATCTGTTAGTGTTCATTCAGTCTCATTACTTGTTATTGGTCTGTTCAGGTTTTCTGTCTTCGCAGTTCAATTTTGGTGGGTTACGTGTGTCCAGAAATTTATCCCTTTCTTCCAGATTTTTCAGTTTGTTGCAGATAATTGCTCATATTAGTTCTGGGTGGCCCTTTGTATTTGTCACTCACGTCGATTCCATAACTAGGCTGTTGTGAATAGCGAATGCTGCAATAAACATGGGAGTGCAGATGTCTCTTCCACAGACATACCAGTGGTTTCATTCCCTTTGGATGTTTACCCAGTAGTGGGTTTGCTGCATCATGGGGTAGTTCTGTTTTTAATTGTTCATTTGAGGATTTGAAGCAATTTATGTCAACAGTTTAGGCAATTTATATGAATACATATATTCAGAAACACACATTTAGAAGGTCGACATAGAAAAAAAGTCTTGAGTAGCTGTCTATGTATTTTTTCTTTTTTTTCTTTCTTTTTTTTTTTTTTTTTTTTTTTTTTTGACAGAGTGGATAGTGAGAGAGAGAGAGACAGAGAGAAAGGTCTTCCTTTGCCGTTGGTTCACCCTCCAGTGGCCTGTAGCTGGCGCACTGCGCTGATCCGATGGCAGGAGCCAGGTGCTTCTCCTGGTCTCCCATGGGGTGCAGGGCCCAAGCACTTGGGCCATCCTCCACTGCCCTCCCTGGCCACAGCAGAGAGCTGGCCTGGAAGAGGGGCAACCGGGACAGAATCTGGTGCCCCGACCAGGACTAGAACCCGGTGTGCCAGCGCCGCAAGGCGGAGGATTAGCCTAGTGAGCCGCGGCGCCGGCCATGTCTATGTATTTTTTAAATTCATTGTTGAAATCATTCCCAATAGACAACTAAAGACCTAAATAGCTTCTCTGGTGAATTCTATTGAACATTTAAAGAAGATATAATAGTACAGTAATATGTTCTCAGAAAATAGAAAAGGGTTGAAAACTTTCCATTTCCTTTTAAGATACCAGCATAATCCTGTTACCAAAACCTAATGAGGGCTGGCACTGTGGCGTAGCAGGTAGAGCTGCTGCCTGCAGTGCCGGCATCCCATATGGGCACTGGTTTGAGTCCCGGCTGCTCTACTTCCGATCCAACTCTCTGCCATGGCCTGGGAGTACAGTAGGAGATGGCCCAAGTCCTTGGACTCCTGCACCCACGTGGGAGACCCAGAGGAAGCTCCTGGCTTTGGATGGGGTCAGCTCTGGCCATTGCAGCTATTTGCAGAGTGAATCAGCGGATTGAAGATCTCTCTCTCTCTCTCTCTCTCTCTCTGCCTCTTCCTCTCTGTAACTCTGCTTTTTACATAAATAAATAAAATAAATAAATCTTAGGGGGGAAAAATCTAATGACTACAAGGAAGAAGATTAGAGATCTATAGGTATAATTCATGCAGGTGAATTAATCAAATCTAGGGAAAAGAAAAAATAAGATATGAATCATTAGATTTTTCTTTTTTCTGTTGCATATCTGCTCTATCCTGCATGTTTTCATGGCAGTAGCTATCATTTCATTTTTTAGTTTTTATTTATTTGAAAGAGAGAGAGAGAGAGGGGTCTTCCATCTGCTGGTTCACTCACCAGATGGCCGCAACAGCCGGAGCTGCGCCGATCTGAAGCCAGGAGCTTCTTCCGGGTCTCCCATGTGGGTGCAGGGGCCCAAGGACTTGGGCTATCTCCTACTGCATTCCCAGGCCATGGCAGAGAGCTGGATCAGAAGAGGAGCAGCCAGGCCTCAAACTGGTGCCCGTATGGGTTGCCGGCATGGCAGGCAGCAGCTTTACCCGCTATGCCACAGTGCCGGCCCTCTGTTTATGCTTTTTGTGGAAAGTATCTCTCCTTCATTTCTGAAGGATAGCTTTACTGGGCTGGCAGTTTGTCAAGCCTTCCAGTGTTTCATTCTGTTCTTTCCTGGCCTGTGAGATTTCACCTGAGAAGTCTGCTGTTACTCCAAGGTGATCTCCCTCTGTCTTACGCCTCAGTTAGAATCTTCTTTGGTCTGATCTATTAAGGGTCCCTTGGGCCTGGACCTGGATGCACATATCAGTCCAGAGATTTGAAAAGCTCCCAGGAGTTTGTTCATGTGTCTGCTGACGTCCCGGTCTGTTTGATCCACTGTTGTGGTGCATGGTCTGCCTTAGGCAGTCACCTCCATGTGCAGCTGCTTAGGCCTGCTTTGGTCCTTACTTGTGGAGGAGGCGGCAAACACTGGAAACCTCTATTCAACCATCCGAAAATCCTCCATTTCTTACTGTGTCATAGCTAAAAATTGCTTTGTGTATTTTTTCCAAATTTTTAAAAGATTTATTTATTTATTTATTTATTTATTTATTTGAAAGTCAGAATTATAGAGTGTGGGGAGCAACTCAGACTAGACTAAGTTACTGGAATTAAGACTTATTCTATGCATCTGCTCTCCCACAATATGGCGCTGGGAGAGGAGTAAACAACTTCTACACAGCTGCCTCTCTTTGGAGGAGAGCAACATGCTCGGCGTGTGGGTAGCAGAGTTGGGATTGGTGGAAGAGGACTATAAAGGAGGAGAGAGACAACATGCACCAGGAACATCTGGATAACATCTGAGCAGCCCCCGAGAGAGCCGGCCGGCGGTGTGCCGCTCCCCCGCGGAAGTGGGGAAAGTGGCAGGGGGAGCCGCCCTTCCACGGAGGTGGAAGGATCGGCAGCCAACCCGGGGAGGACCAGCAGCAAACCTGGGGAGGGCCAAGCAGACGAAAGAACAGCGCAGGGTTTAGTGTCGTTCCTCCGTGAAGAGGGGGAGTGACGTAGAAAGAGAAAGATCAATCTTTGACCCATTGGTTCACTCCCCAGATGGCTACAAAGACCAGGCCTGGCCAGGTCAATACCAGGAGCTTCTTCTGGGTCTCCCATGTAGGTGCAGGGGCCCAAACACTTAGGGCATCTTCCACTGCTTTCCCAGCCCATTACCAGGGAGGTGGATTGGAAGTACAGCAGCCAAGACCCAGGCCTGGTACCCAGATGGGATGCTGGCATCACAGGTGGCGGCATAACCAGCTATACCACAGTGCCGGCCCCCAAGTGTTTTTTTAATTTAGGAGAATGTAAATGGTCCTTTATACTCCATCTTGCTCAGAGTAGTAAGCTCAGGGGATTCTCCCTAGCCATTAAGTTAGATGATTATTTCTTGGAATTATGGAGACAGAAGGCAAGTCCTTGATTATTGTTAGTATTGCCCTGGTTTTAATAATCGGTGATGATTTTTACTTTATATGCAGAGAGCGGAGTTCATGGGCTTGAGAATTTTTATCTGTTGTGCGTGTTGCAAGAATAGTTAGAATATGATGTGTGAAGAGCCTGTTGTCAGTAGCCAAAGGTTAACATAATTATTCGCCTTCCTGCCATATTATAAAGGGATACATACAGTTATTTAGGCAGCTGGGCAGAAAGAGGTGTTCTTAGAGATAATGAAATTTTAAAATCCTTTCTCCTGACAATTTTTTTTTAAAGAAAAGGCTGCCTAAATTGCTGTTGTGACATGACTACTTTACATGCATAACTTAGCGTAACCATAGTTAATCAGAACGCACAAAACTCAACAAATGAGCAAAAGGTGCCTTACAGTCAAAGTATCGTCCTTCTCCACTACAAATTAGAAGTGCAGAGATCAATGTTAGAAGCAGATCCACCGACAACAGCAAAAAATGACAGTCATTATAGTGGCAGAAGAGCTAGCAACCCAAACATAAAAAATGCACTGTGGTAAAGGATGAGACACATTAAGACAAGGGTAAGATTGTTCTTAGCTTCAGGAGTTGAATCATGCACTATAGTTTTCATCTGCAAGTTTCTTAGGAGGTGTTAACACTTAAATGAGTAAAATAGAAAATTTATTAAAATCTAATTCTTTGACGAGGCTGAGTAAATGACTTTCTGCTATTCATGTTCTTTCTGGTCTTGTTTCATAAGCAAGCATCCTGACATTTTGAAATCATGCCATAATCTTCTCCTTGAAAAGGTGGACTCTGGTGTTGTCTTAAATTCCTCTTAATAGTAGCATTGATCTCTGTGTGTGTGTATGTGTTTTTAAGGTTTTATGTATTTTATTTGAGAGAGTTACAGACAGTGAAAGGGAGAGACAGAGAGAAAGGTCTTCCTTCTGTTGGTTCACTTCCCAAATGGCCGCAACAGCTGGAACTGTGCCGATCCAGAGCCAGGAGCTTCTTCCAGGTCGCCCACGTGGATGCAGGGGCCCAAGGGCTTGGACCATCCTCTGCTGCTTTCCCAGGCCATAGCAGAGAGCTGGGCTGGAAAGAGGGGCAGCCAGGACTCGAATATGGGATGCCAGTGCCGCAGGCGGGGGATTAACCTACTGTGCCACAGCGCTGGCCCCGTCTCTGCATGTTCTAAGGATAAAAGCTTTGTTCTTCATCTACCATATTCCATATCATATTCTTTTTTTTCTTTTTTAAGATATATATTATTTATTTGAAAGGCGGAGCTACGCAGAGGCAGAGAGAGGGAGAGAGAGAGGTCTTCCATCCGCTGGTTTACTTCCCAAATGGCCACAGCCACCAAAGCTGGGCCGATCAGGAGCCAGGAGCTTCTTCCAGGTCTCCCATGTGAGTGCAGGGGGCCCAACCACTTGGGTCACCTTCTTCTTTCCCAGGCAGTAGCAGAGAGCTGGATCTGAAGTGGAGCAGCCGGGACTCGAACCAGTGCCCACATGGGATGCTGGCACTGCAGGTGGCAGCTTTACCCACTATGCCACAGTGCCAGCCCCATATCATATTCTCTTAATCTCATACAGTTTCCCTAACAGTTATGCCAGCTCTTTGGCACTTATTTGTTTCAACAGTATGTCCTCTGTGTGGCAGATCAGCTGGAAGGTCATTCATGTAATGCAGCTGTTCAGTGTTGGCTGGCGTGAACCCTGACCCTGAGAACAGGCGTCAGACACACAGAGTAACTCTCCTGCGTAGTCCTTTGTGTGATGTTGTCGAAGTTCCGAGAAGTGCGTGCATTCTTTCCAGTTGCCAGAAAGTTACCTAAATTGGACCCTGGTCACTTGCGCCCTGCAGGAAAGCTTTCACCATGCCTTTGACTTTTGAGAGGGTTCTTTGAAATGGTCGTAAGGATGTTTCTACATTTGTTGTCCAACTTTGTTAAAGGCATTGTCCATTAGATTGTTTCATGTACACTTTCTAAAACTTCAAACCAGAAAGCATTCTCTTCTGTCTTGGAGACCTGGTACAATGATCTCTGGGCAAGTTAGAATGGTGTCCTGTGTTCATGCTGGCCACCCTGACGGTCATTGCCTGTGCTGTGGCTCTCGGGTGTATGCTTCCCTTTCTGTGGCTAGCTTTTCTGTCTTTCTGTAGTGTCTCTTACTCTTTGTTGACTTGCATCTCACTTTGGAAGAATGTAGAATTGAAAATGAAAATTGAAATAATAGAATGGTTTTAGAATGGCTGTAAAAATACTCATTGGGTTGTAGTTGGATTCCTGTGTTCCTGGTCAGCTGTGTCTGTGCTCCCATCCTGTGGTCACACCTACAGGGTTTCCAGTGTAATGAATGCTCCAGTTTTACTCTTTTTTTTTTTTTCTTTTTTTTGGCCAGGCGAAGTTAGACAGTGAAAGAGAGACAGAGAGAGAGTTATAGACAGTGAGAGAGAGACAGAGAGAAAGGTCTTCCTTCCGATGGTTCACTCCCCTAATGGCCACTATGGCCGGCGCTGCGCCAATCCGAAGCCAGAAGCCGGTACTTCCTCCTGGTCTCCCACGCGGGTGCAGGCGCCCAAGCACTTGGGCCATCCTCTACTGCCCTCCCGGGCTGCAGCAGAGAGCTGGACTAGAAGAGAAGCAACCAGGACTAGAACCCGGGGTGCCGGCGCCGTGGCTCACATGGCTAATCCTCCACCTGCGGCACCTCCAGTTTTATTCTTAAAGGGCTAGAAAAGGGGTCTTCCTCATCCCATTGCCATCCCCCAAAGAATCATGATGGCGAAGATACTTTTCTCTTACTGGTTGGTTAGACCTTCTCTGTGTGTCTTTAGTGAATATAATTTTGGGTGTGTGAAAGGATTTTGTCTGTACAGTAATCATATCAATCCAGTATGGATAGCACTGCGTTTCCTTCTGTAATTGCTTCAGGGCCCTCACATAATCTGGGACCACCACCATTCATTCCTTCTGCAGCAGGGGGTCAGAAAGGGAGGATCAAGCTACAGAGTTGTTGAGGACGAGGTCAGCTTTTAAGGATGGAGTTGGTTCGTCATTGACTGAGACTTAAACCTGAAAGGGAATCCGTGGGAAATGAAATAGAAATTCAAGTATAATTGTAAAGAACGGAAGGTGCATTTAAATTTATATCAGCTTTTAGGTATGCAGTTGAGTCTGTGAGTGTGGGAAAAATTTATTTTCTTTTTTTTAGTTTTAGTTATTTATTTGAAAGGCAGAGAGAGGAGGAGAGAGGTCTTCCATCTGCTGGTTCACTCTCCAGATGGCTGCAACAGCTGGAGCTAGGCTGATCCAGAGCCAGGAGCCAGGAGCTTCTTCTGGGTCTCCCACATGGGTGCAGGGGCCCAAGGACTTGCGCCATCCTATGCTGCTTTCTCAGACCATAGCAGAGAGCTGGATCAGAAGTGGAGCAGCTGTGACTTGAACCAGCACCCACATGGCAGAGCTGGCCTTGAAAAATTAACTTTCAGATCAATTGTCAGAGCATACAATGACAAAAAGGCCAGTGTAGGTTGTTTTAATCCTATCTACTAATTGCTTAATTACTTTCTATATATTCACATCATGTAACGTAAGCTTTTAGTTTAGCCTTTTTTTGATGTACTGATTTGTAGTGTTTTAATTATGTGGAACATAATTATAGAAGAAATGTAGCATCCTCCATTGCTGGTAAATTCCATCATTAAATACGTGCTTTTTAAACACAGCATTTCTCAGAGAGCTATCTCTTTTAATTTTTAGTATATTGAGGTCATTGTGTTTTCTTTAAAGAAAAAATTTATTTGCAAGGCAGAGAGAAGGAGAGAGATCTTTCATCATTGGTTCTCGCTCCCCACATGGCTGCAACAGCCAGGGCTGGGCCAGGATGAAGCCAGGAGCCTGGAACTCCATCCTGGTCTCCCACATGGGTAGCAGAGGCCCTAGGACTTGGGCCATTTTCGGCTTCTTTTCCAGGTACATTAGCAGGGAGCTGGACTGGAAATGGAGCAGCTGAGACACAAACTGCACCCATATGGGATTCTGGTGTTAAAGGCAGCAACTTAACCTGCTGCACCACAATGCCAGCCCTGAGGCCATTATGTTTTCTATTAAGTATTTCTGGAATTCACAGATCAAGTTTTAGAAACTCATGGTAATTAAAAATAATCCATAAGTACATTTGTGCCAGGGGTGCACAGTTCCATTTGTTGAACTGCTATGGATGGGGCTGGTGCAGTGGGTTAATCCTCCGCCTGTGGCGCCAGCTTCCCATATGGGTGCCAGTTCTAGTCCCGGCTGCTCCTCTTCCAGTCCAGCTCTCTGCTGTGGCCTGGGAAAGCAGGAGAAGATGGCCCAAGCCCATGGGCCCCTGCACTCGCGTGGGAGACCGGGAAGAAGTTCCTGGCTCCTGGCTTCAGGTCGGTGCAGCTCTGGCCATTGCAGCCATTTGGGGAGTGTACCAATGGACCTAAGACCTTTCTCTCTGTCCTTCTCACTGTCTGTAACTTTACCTCTAAAATAAATAAATAAAATCTTAAAAAAAAAAAAAAAAAAAAAACTGCTATGGATGGGGCCAGCCCTGTGGTATAGCGGGTAAAACTGTTGCCTGCAGTGCTGGCATCCCATGTGGGGGCAGGTTCGAGTCCCAGCTGCTCCTCTTCCAATCCAGCTCTCTGCTATGCCCTGGAAAAGCAGTGGAGAACAGCGCAAGTCCTTGGGCCCCTGCACCCACGTGGGAGACCCGCAAGAAGCTCTGACTTCTGGCTTCAGACTGGCACAGCTTCAGCCGTTGCAGCCAATTGAAGAGTGAACCAGTGAATGGAAGACCTCTCTCTGTGCCTCTCCTTCTCTCTCTGTGTAACTCTGACTTTCAAATAAATAAATAAATAAATAGTTTAAAAAAAAAAACAAAACTGCTATGGCTAACTGAACCCAGCTAGATGATTCCCAGAGTTAAACTGTCAACCTTCTCGCCAACATAGGCATTTCTGCTGTGTATTTCTGGTGCATATAAATTAATTATAATTTGATTAATTAAATACAATTATTTGTATAATCCTGTCTGATTTATTAGTGAAATTAATCTAAGTAAGTTTCTTGTCCCCACCAATTTTGAGGGCAGTCTCACAGCGTAAGAGAGAAAGTTTCCAACCTCACAAAAAGCTGATGCCATTTGGTTTGTTGACTGCCTCATTCACGTGTTGAGTGTGTAGTCAGCATCCCCTGTGACCTGCTGTAGCTCCAGGGGCTGCTGAGGGAAATAGGCAGCAGGTGCCGCCCTTGGGGAGCCTGTGTTGGTGCAAGGGAAGGAAACGCCCAGGAGTGGGCACGTAGGATCCGTGTGCTGTCGGAGCTACTACAGAAGTGTGGCAGGCTGCACTGTTGACAGCAAGGTGGGAGTGGGGAGTGGTCAGCAGGCCGTGTGCCTTGCCCCAGTGTCTCCTCTCTGGCTCTGTGACACCTCTCTCATCTTTGCTGTCTAGTGGCTTGTTAGACAACAGGAGTGTTGGAAGAGAAAAGCAGCTTTAATTGAGCTAGAGGAGTAGGCAGGGGTGTTTGGCAACTGAGTGGGATCCAAGGTTCTCTGAGCTCCTGGAGCTGGGACCTGTTCGCATTCTACTTGAGCTGGGAAGTCTCTCCTCAGTGATTATATTCACTCCTGTATTTTAAGCTTTGTATGCTCAGGGACTGCATGTTTTTTGTTTTTAATCAAGTACTTGAAGAAGTAAGTCTCCTTAAGGGGCACTTAACACAGTACAGCTGTGTAGATGGCTTAGCCATAAGGCTTTTCTGAACTTGACAGAATCTAGTACTGCGAGAGTATTGTAGCAAGGTGCCTGGACTGATGACGCAGGAGATCACAGAGGAACACTGGTTTGTTTTGTGTCTTCTGTGCTCAGAAGGACTGAAAGGAGAAGGAAAGCAGCTGATTAGGAGGTGGAAAAGGCTGTGAGGCAGCTGTTGGTAGCCATGCAGGATCATCCGTTAGCTTGATAGCATCTGTGGATCAAGAAATAGTAAGATGGGGGACATTGATCAGGGCAGTATCTCAGAGTACTGAGTGGGCTTGACATGGACACGTGACTTTCTGTTGGGTTTGAGTCTACCCATAGATTAAGTAAGTTATTGCCTTTGTATATATTTAGACATAAAGAGTTAGTTGAGCTGAACTCTTCTTTTTTAGGGTTTACTTTTGATTAATTCTCGGGGTTTCATTGTAAAGTCCTTGGTCTCCAATTTAAGAACTTAGGAGTTGAGTTTATGCTACATCTGTGCATAAGTAGTCGTTCTGAGGAAGGGCGTTACACTTAGACACTATTTGTGACATTGTAAGCTGCTGGGTGCTGTTAACGTGTTACAGTCCCTAGCCATTCTGTGTATGAGAGTGAAGCACAGTGGATCGTTGTGGTGGACACGGTGTCCTGTTAGGTCATGATTGCTTCTAGTCTCTGGCCTTTCCAAGTAATTTCAAGATGCACAGTTTAAAAAAAAAAAAAAGATGCACAGTTTAAACATTTAGTTTTGTTACTCACAAAGTAATGAGCTCACTCTCTTGACCTTTTTGTAAACTAGATGCTTTCTGACGCAGCACCCGGGAAACTGAGAATTGTTCACGGTGATGTACTGACGTTTAAATTGGAAAAGGCCTTTCCAGAAAGTCTTAAAAGACACTGGGAGGATGGTAAGTACCTTTAGATTCTTTTAAAATATTCTTTAAATAACTAAATACTTAATTATTCATATCACAAACATTACACACTTATAAATATTGTATGTATTAAAAAATTGAGCAGAATTAAGTAATGTACATTGTAAATTTTTCTACCATACTACTTTGTTCCAAAATGTGAAATTTAGTTACTTTTTCTGGGTTTCAGATTTTCAGTTTCAGTTCAATTCTTTCCAAATAAATTTGTGTCTTTTTTTTTTTTTTTTTTTTTAAGGTTTGTTTATTTGTTTGAAAAGGAGGATGACAGAGACATCTTCCATCCAGTGGTTTACTCCCCAGATGGCCACAATGGCCAGGGCTGGGCCAGGCAAAGCCAGGAATCTGGAATTCCATCCACATCCCCCACATGGGTGACAGGGACCCAGGCACTTGGGCCATCTTCTGTTGCTTTCCCAGGCACATTAGCAGGGAGCTGGATTGGAAGTGGAGCAGCCAGGGCTCATGGGATGTGGGTGTGGATGGCAGCAGCTTAACCCTTTGTGCACAGCACCTGCCCGATAAACTTGCCATTTTTATGACCTATGTACACAGATAGGCTATATTATAGGGTTACTTTCTCCACATGGTGAAAGATGTAAAATAGTAAATCATGCCCAAGCCTTCATTTAACTTTTTCCATTGTTTTTCAATACTCGGTGACCAACTAAGGCATTCTTCATTCATGGACAGCATTTATTGGGTACCTGCTCTGAGCCAGCTCTTCAAAATATTCTTAAAAAACAAACAAACAAACAACTTTTCTTGCCTGTTAACAAGTCTCAAAGCGGATGGAGGAGGCATTTCAACCTATCAGCATCCGGTGTCTCTGGCCCCTTAGGGCAGGGCCTCTTCAGAGTGGTCCTCACCTTCTAGTGAGTTCTCTCTTCCCAGCACACAGCCCTCAGGCTGTGCACCTGCTCAGTCACACTGGCATCACGGCGACCTCCTAACTGCCTGTTTGAAACCTTTCCTGACCGAGTTGTCTGGCATTCATCAGACTTAACCACTGCCTTCTGGGAGATGCCTCTGCTCTTGTCTTTCCTGACACCAGGCCCTCCTGTTCTGCCTGTCACATTTGTGAGCTTCCTCTGAGTGTCCTTTGCTGGTATTCTTTCTCCTGCCCCTTTCTGCACGTGGTTGCTTCCAAGATTTGTGTTTTTGGGCATCTTCTCTCGCTGCGGGTGTGCCTGGACACCTCCACCCCGTGATGTCATTAGACTAGCACACAGCAAATACTCCTGTCTGTCCCCAGCCTGTCTGTGTCCCCAGCCCGTCTGTGTCCGCAGCCCATCTGTATACCCAGCCTGTCTGTCTGCAGCCCGTCTGTGTATGCAGGCTGTCTGTGTCCACGGCTGGTGTTCCCTTCCTGGTCATCGGACTCTCTGTCAGCTCCGTGGACACTTTTTCCTCATCTGTCCAGACTCAATTGTCTCTACCCTCACACCAGCTATGTTTCATATACTTCCTAATCCAGAAGTCTGAGGACTTTGACTTTGAGCATGAATTAGCTAGAATTCGAAGCTGATTGTGAGGAAACATTGCTTTTGAAGAATGAATGCCCTGAAAAATATTCAGCCATGTCTCTTCATATGTTGTTGTTTGATGCTATTAATACACAGTGAAATTTTGCTCTGAACTAAAATTATACTAAGAATACATTGATGAAATCACTCCATGTTTTATCCCCTGCCACGCAGACCCTCCCAATGTGCATATTATTGGAAATCTGCCGTTCAGTGTCTCAACTCCACTGATCGTCAAGTGGCTTGAGCATGTGTCCTGCAGAGATGGACCTTTTGTATATGGTAGAACCCCGATGACACTGACGTTTCAGAAGGAAGTGGCCGAGGTAAGGTTTAACTTTCTAGCTAGTTGGTCACATTATCAAACCTTGAAACAGAATTCGATTACTCAGAAAATTTCAGCTTCAGCTCAGCCTGCGATGACGAGAGTAGACATTGCTGGAAGCTTCCGGAGAGAACAGCGGTGATATGTATTGGCCAAAATGGCCCTGTGGGAAGTAGCAGGACACAGGGGCCACGGCTGAGTGCGATTGGCCATGCATTTGTAAATAGGGATTGGATTCAAAGCTGAGAAGGGAAGGAGGTTGAGGTCTTGTTGTCCACAGTAGACTTTGACTTCATCCCTCACCGCACTTCTGCGGGCACTCTCTGGAAAGTAGGTCTCCAGGGGCAGTCTGGCATTCATCAAACTCTTAACCACTGCCTTCTGGAAGATGCAGTGAGAAGGGGCAGTTTTTGGATCCACAGACGTGATGTGCAAATACTAGAGTATTGCGATATGTATGCTTGGTCTGATAAACACCTGTGTCAGTAACTGAACTACCAGCACCTGTGACACCCGCTTGTACGCCTCTGACTGTATCTCCTGTCCACCCGCTGTGACTTGGGAATTTGTTACCCCCTTACAGAGGCTTTTCACATAGATTTCTATGCATATAACTAATATACTGTAGTTTTGTCCATTTTTGCGTTTTATATAAATGGTTTACAACTGTATGTATTCTTTGTATCCTGAACATTATTTGTAGGATTTGCTCATGTTGCTTATAGCTGTAAGTTTGGTAGTAATAGCTATACAAACTACCTACTGTTTTGACTACATTATAATTTATCTGTCCATTCTTCTCTTTTTGGACTCTGAATCTGTTTCAGTGTTTTGTTATCACAAACAAAACTGTCACAAACATTGTTTTCATTTATGCGAGGTACAGCACAGGATCAGGATTTCTGTAGGATGTGTGTCCAGAAGTGGAACTGTACATCTTCACTCTCCCTACAAAATGCCAAATTGTCCTCTAAAGCCACCGGCAGTATGTGAGAGTTCATTTTGCTGTCTATTCTTGCTGGTACTCACTAGTATTGGACTTGTACATTTTTATTAATCTGCAGGTAATAGGATGTCACTGTATTTTATTTTGTCTCTGCTGATTTTTAATGAAATTGAGCACCATTGGTGCTTTTTGAGTTTTGTTTTTGTTTGTTTTGTTTTTTTGGTCAAGTGATTGCCTTTTGCTCATGTTTCTTTCTGCTTGTTTTTCTTCCTAATTTGGAGGAGGTCTTACTCCACACTACTACTTATTGCATTTGTTGCATATTTCTTGTACTCACTAGCTGTATCACTGTCTTTTTGCATTATCTCTTGAAGACCAGGCATTCCTAATTTTAAACTTACGGTTAGTGGGGCAGGCATTTAAGATGCTGCTTGGAATGCCCACATCCCATATCAGATGCCTGGGATCAAGCTATGGCTCAGCTCCCAATTCTGGCTTCCTGCTGATGTACTCCCTGGGAAGCAGCAGGTGATGGCTCAAGTACTTGGGTCCCTGTCACTCATGTGGGAGACCCAGATTGAGTTCCAGGTCCTTGGTTTTAGCCTGGCATAACCCTAGCTGTTGCGGGCATTTGGGGAGTGAGCCAGCAGATGGAATATATCTGTCTGTTTCTCTGCCTTTCAGGTATAATAAATACTTAATAGTTAATTAGTGGCTAGTGTCCTTTGTGAGTTATGGAGAATATCTTTTTGTATCTTGATATCATGAAGACATTCTTCTGTTAATTACTGGAAGTTTTATGTTTAACTTTGCACCTTTGTTATCTGTAATCCTCTTGGGTGTGTAGGCTGGAAAACTTGGCCTTCGAGTATGTGGCCCCAAAACTCTCGTGCTCGATAGTCTAGGAACTGCTTATCACAACAATGTAGGCTCCTCCGTGTTTGGACTCCAGGACGCTGCCCCACTCTCCTCAAGGTCCTTCTCACTACCTGTTTGTGAATATCCTGCTTGTCTTCTGTGAGTTTGAATTAGGCTCCTGCTAGTAGTTTTCTTAACTTTTGGATTTGTTGGTTCTGACAAAAACCACTGTTGCGTCTGCACTCACAGCACTTCTGACATCCGATGCGTGGGTTTTCCCCACACCAAGCAGTTCTCCCACAGCTGGAGCTGGGTGTCCTGCCATTTAATTAAACTCTGATACCATCCACCTGTTGTTAGTGCCAGACCCACCCCCTCCCCGCAAAAGTTAAGGACTGAGTCCCCCCAGACCACTCCACTCCTGAAGCCGGTTGTACATCTGTGCCTCCAGAACCTCTGAACGACCAGCTAAAACTGGGGTCCCCCAGCCCCCTCTGCAGGTTGATCACTTTCCGGAATGGCTCACAGAACTCAGGGAGACACTTTACCCACGTGGAAGTAGCTGGTAATCCATCGGTCTTTCTGATGGCCGGCAGCATCCTCAGGATACCTTGGGACGTCACCCCAGGTCACTCCATCGCCTCCACAGTCTGCAGGTCACGTTTGATGAAAATGGGGTTGAAGAACAGAAGGCGTTGCCATCACTCAAGAAAGTGTAAGCAGTTTAGGAGCTCTGCCAGGAACAAGGACCAAAGACCAAACATACGTGTTCCTGTACCACACAGGCATTATGGTGTTTCTGTTCTCAGGTGACCGAGAGGTGGAAGATACTGTGTGCTCTCATTCTGTGGCGAGAGCAGAGGCTTGGGAGGAGTGAGGTCCCCTGTGACGCTGAATGTTGCTTCAACTTTGACATAGACTGTTTTCCCTAACAAAATAAGGTGGATTTTAGTTTAATTTCATCATGACTATGGAAAAGAGTTTATAGTGAGTCTATCTCTCTAGAGATAGATTATATAATGTATATATAGTACATATATATATATAATGTGCCTATATATGTATTATGGAATGCACTAGAAGGGTGAGTATAGAAGGGTGCTCCTCTGGTTTTCACATTTTGCAAGTGAAAGTGTCAATGGGAGAGTAGACAGCAATATTTTCTTATTTACTGCTTGCCCTTGACATGGTCATCTGAGCAATTTTGTATGTTAACCACTGATAGCACTTTTTGACATTTATTTTGTTTGGCTCTGTGAGCTACAAAACAAAACAAAACAAATGAGCACCATCATCTTATTCCTTTTTCTAGGGCTGCAGGGTCTAAATGTCAGAATCTGGTGCCTACACATTAAGGCGCATAGAGACAGTATGAAGTCAACAGCTCGTAAAGTAGAACCGCACTGTGTAGCAATAAATGAGACCTCAGGGGATCTCATTGGACCTCATTTTACAGTTGATGAAGCTGAGGCTCAGCTTGGTTTAATGCCTTCTCGGAGGTCATAGAGCAGTGACAGAGCTGAACTGGAACACAGGTCGTGTGCTTTCCGCTGAAGTCACGACTTCTAGTTCTCTCTGTCCCTGGAACTCTGGGTCCAGAGTCAGCCCCCCGTCTCCTTCCTTCTCTGGGAGCCCTGGCTGCCTTGGGGCACATCCCCAGCAGAGAGGAAGTCACCTTTCCATGAGTTATGTGGTCTCCGAAGTGTGCCCGTGTGGCTTCTCAAGTGTAAGCCTGATTTTTCTACTTGTATTTGAAATAGCTGTAGAAGAATAATAAGAACATTTTATGACTTATTTGACCCCTTGTTTTTCTCATACTCAGAATATTTTTAAAAGCTGAAGGGTTAGAGATTTTCTTTCCATAAAAAATTAACTGATTTGGGGCTGTGGCGAGGCGAGTAAAGCTGCCACCTGCAGGGCTGGCATCCCATGTGGATGCCAGTTCCACTCCCTGCTGCTCCACTTCCGATCCAGCTCTCTGCTAATGCACCTGGAAAAGCAGTGAAAGATGGCCCAAGTCCTTGGGCCCCTGCAACCACATGGGAGACCTGGAAGAAGCTCCTGGCTCCTGGCTTTGGATTGGTGCAGCTCCGGCCATTGTGGCCATCTGGGGAGTGAACCAGTGCATGGAAGACTTCTCTTTCTCTGCCTCTGGCTCTCTGTAACTCTGCCTTTCAAATAAATAATCTTTAAGAAAAGAAAAGAAAAATTAACTAGTTTTGTTTCCCAGCCTTTTGTTGTTAAAATCCTCTGTCTGTGAGAGATTTTGGATTTTCATGTCTTGCCCTGTAATCTGTCACAGAAGTTGCCAAGTTTGAGTGGCTGGTAGACCTTTTAACTGTTAGCACCTTTCCAAGAAGTCCTCTTGGAGGCTTCTCTGGGACTTGGACTTTCTCTTGGAGTTGGGGACGGCTGTGTGTGCTCTTTCTGGTGCACTGGTGTTCTACCCCGCGCGCTGGGCACACTTGTTCACAGGTTGAATAGATCGAGTTAGCAGGTCAGCATAGCCCTACACCTGACGTTACTGCGTACACGGCTCTCTAAGTGAAATACTCCAGTGTGTCTTCACTTCTGATCGGTTTGCTTTTTTACATAAAGTGACTTTTAAATTCTTGAATCCACCCTTGGAGACCTGCTTTTCAAATGTCAAATGAACTTTTAACTATGAAGAGGAAGAAAATCATAACTATAGGCATTTCTTTTGGCTTAATTTCTGATTTTGTAATTGTACTCATGCTAAGTGTTAATTTTAATGACTTTGAATTGTGTCAGTTGGATATTAACCATTTACAATGCATTTGGAGTTTTACTCCAATAGTGAAATTACATAAAATTAAACTTTTTCTTTATGAAGAACTAGAAATATTTTTGACCATTTGATCCATAACCTTCTTCTTTATCTCACATCTGTACTTCTGTTATTTGTCTTAATGTGTGTTTTTTTTTTTTTAAGATTGATTTATTATATGAAAGGCAGAGTTACAGGGAGAGACAGATAAAAAGATCTTTCATCAGCTGGTTCACTTCCCAGATGGCTGCAACAGCCAGTGCTGGACCAGGCCAAAGCCAGATGGCCACAGTAATACCTTAATTTTAATGTCTAGTGAAGCAATCTCCCCTCAACATTGGTGGAGTTAAGAATGCCCGGGCTGTTCTTGGCCTTACGGAAATTTTATATAGAATATAATTTAAAATACATATAAGAGTATGTATGTGGAAATTAAATTTCTCTTTTAAAAATCCTGCTGGTGGCCGGCGCCGTGGCTCACTAGGCTAATCTTTTGCCTGCGGCATCAGTACTCTGGGTTCTAGTCCCGGTTGGGGCACTGGTTCTGTCCCGGTTGCTCCTCTTCCAGTCTAGCTCTCTGCTGTGGCCCGGGAAGGCAGTGGAGGATGGCCCAAGTGCTTGGGCCATGCACCCGCATGGGAGACCAGGAGAAGCACCTGGCTTCTGGCTTTGGATTGGCGCAGCGAGCCAGCCGTAGCAGCCATTTGCAGGGTGAACCAACTGAAGGAAGACCTTTCTCTCTCTCTCTCTCTCTAACTCTGCCTTTCAAAAAAAAAAAAAATCCTGGTATTTTGGTTGAAATTTCATTGCATTTATGAATTTTCATATACTTAAATAATTTTAAAATGATAATGTTTTTGTGTTTAAAAAATCCTAATTTACTGCAATAGTCTTTTATCAAGAATACCTAATTCGGGGCTGGTGTTCTGGCGTTGTGGGTAAAGCTGTTGCCTGTGATGCTAGCACCCAATATGGGCACCGGTTCGAGTCCCAGCTGCTCCGCTTCCGATCCCGCTCCCTGCTAATGGCCTGGGAAAGCAGTGGAAGATGGGCCAAGTGCTTGGGCTCCTGTACCCACATAGGCAACTTGGAAGAAGCTCTTGGCTCCTGGCTACAGCCTGGCCCACCTCTGGCCATTTGTGGAATGAACCAGCCAATGGAAGATTTTCTCTCTCCCTGTCTCTCTCTCTAACTAACCCTTTCAAATAAAAAAAAAAAAAAAAACAAAAACTAATTCTCCAAGTGTTCTAAATAAAGAAGAGAGAACACCATTAAAAATGTCCATTCCTGTTGGGGTAATTTAGAAAATTAAATATTTGAGAATCTTTAGTTTATTGTGCTTGCTAGTTTCATTGTCAGCCGTTTGCTGATCTGATTGTTTATTTTATGCAAGGCCTTCTCTTATAGAATATGACAAGAGTTTGGAAATCCCAACAAGGCCGGGGTGGGGAAGTTTTCTAATCTGACCTTGTGAGTGTGATCCAATGCACAGTTCTTGGCTGTACCTCAGTGGGTACTGGAGGAAAATAACTCCCCATGTCGGCTGCCCAGCATGTGTTGGATGGCCTGTGATTTCATCATTTCCTGCAGAAAATCCACCTAGAGCACGATGGTGGCGTGTTGGCTCTGCTCCGTCTGCGCTGGCTGGATTACTCACTCACTCAAATGCATTTTGTCCTTCTGCAGAGACTCGCAGCCACGACCGGGAGCAAACAGCGCAGTCGCCTTTCCATCATGGCCCAGTACCTCTGCCATGTGGAGCACGTCTTCACAATTCCAGGTCGAGCGTTTGTCCCCAAACCAGAGGTGAGGCTCTGCTTACCTGCTTCGTCGGAATTGGGAGTTTAGTTGTCGTCTTTGTTCTGCCTAAGATTTGTCCTAGGAAATAGTCTGCAGGATCTAATCTTGATTTACATGTGAACAGTGCCATAATGTTTTCTTTACTTCTTCTGAAAAAGAACCACAGAAATCACATGGGATTGTGAGTATTGCCCTGGTGGTGGTGGTATAGGCATATGTAGCCTAATTGTCATTCCAAGTTCTTGCCCGCATGGAGTTAAGAATTCACAGAGACATAGATGCAGTGCACAGGTGAAGAGCAGGACTTACTTAAAAGCATGCATGTGAGTGGGCCACCCCACACAGATACCTATCATGGATGGGCCAGGGAGTTGCCTGTGAGGAGAGAGCTTGGGAGGAGGTAAGAGAAGGACCCTTAAGCAAGAACCAGAAACCAAAAAGCAAAAATAGGGTGTTCCCATGTGTAACAGTCACTTTTATGAGGTAGGAGATGGTGTCCTAATTGAATACACAAGCAGGATGGAGTCTGGGCAGTGTTTAGCATGCATGAGGCTTTCTGGGAATTTCATGGTGCCCCGACATGTAGCCATCATGGTGTCTCTTCTTCCTGGTCCTGGCTGAGACACAGGTGCATCATAGGAAAGTGAGTGTACTGGATTGACAGGTAAGGGGTGGAGTTACAGTGCAAGGCTGGAGGCAGAAATTATTAGGAACATCTTCTGGCTCACCTATTCCTGCCGAATCTTCCTTCCTGTTTCCCCCACGTCAGTGGGCTCTTCATCATCATCTGGTAGTCTTAAAAGTGTCCTTTTATGAAAGATAAGTTATGTGGCCACCCCGTGAAAAAAGATCTTTTTGTGATTTCTGATGAGATTTCTAGCTACATCAAACATTACTTATTTATAATTTTTTTTGCAGTTTTTCGAGAGACTTTTGGTAGTGTTATTTGTGACAGATCACCTGTGGGAAAATAGTTGAGTATTAAACTAGGTTTAGTCTGTTATATGCTGGTTATGTGAGTCGATGCCAACTGCAGAAACCAAGTTTTTCTGTCCTTCTCATCTCCCCAAAAGAAAACCTGGTGTTTGTTTTAGCAAAGCCACTGCTTGGTAAGTTGCTGCATGATGCGGGCCATGAACGCTCACCCGTTTCTTCACTGACTTTTGAGCACCTGCCGTTTGAAACTCCCTGGGTGGGGCAGCAAGGGGAGGCACCAGGGGTGGGAGCCCATCAGATGGAGAGTCTGCTTGGGGGACTTCCCCACCTGGAGGGGAACAGGCATTTCCCTTGTTACTAAAACTGTAATAGAAAGTCTTGTAAAGTCGTCTTTATAGCATTTGGCCTTCATAAAGTACATAGCATGGAGATATGTATGCTGTGCCTTGTAGATTAGAGTGGAGCCCCCACCAACAGTGGTAGTTCTGTTTGTGTAGCTTAAAGTTGGCCATAGACGTTCCCATGATCTTTGGCACCACATTCACACTTCCACTGCCGTTGGCCGTCCTCCCCATCCTCCCACCCATCAGCCAAGGGGACTGCAGGAACTGAGCCCATCTTCCACTCACGGAACAGACCAGCCATCAGCTTTTCCGGAGTCACACTCGGAGCCTGATGATCGCTCCCACCTCCCTTCAGCACCTCAAGGCTTCCAAGACATTGTGGATGACTTCTGCCCAAATAGTAATTTTAACACCAGAAAGGTCTTATAGGTTGTCGTCAGATTTAATGCTTTTGTTCTTTCAGGGACTTTTCTTTTAGAAAGATAAATATTTTGCCATGCATATTTGTCTGCATGAAACATTTGGTATGGGATAAGACCCGTTATATCAGAAACTAACATCTTTATTTATAGATGTTAAATAGTCCTTGCTATAATCGAGACTGGTTATCTAAGTTTTATAAGGCATTTCTTGGGGTGTATGCTGAAATATTTTTAGTAGAAAGTTTCTCTTTGTTTTAGTTCCTCAGTTGAGAATATTTGATGGTTTTTAGAGGTTATTCTCAGCTTTGATTTAAGGGTAGGTTACACATGCAGTTTATTAATTAAAATCTCTTTCCTCTGGAATTAAGACCTCAAGAAAATATTCATTATTTGGAAAAAAAAAAAAACAAAACACCACTAGTCATGTCTTTGATTCTCTTTTTACTGAGAGATATTAGTTTTTTTGGGAAAACTACACACATTCTTAGCAATTTTCTTTGTATGCTTTTCATTATGTTATAAATATTACATGGAGGGGATTTATTTTTAATCTAGGAAAGCAGTTACCAAGGAGAGAGAATGTAGGATGATAAAGGAACACAGTATATCAAATGATTAAATTTTAGTTCTGTGAGAATTCTCTGCTGTTCTGAAGTAGTTTTATCATATTAGGACAGATTAGGAGTACTCTGAGGAAAGCCAGAAAATATTTGATAGTTGCATTGACTTTTTAAAAATTCACTTTCTCAAATAAGAAAGGGAAAGAATTTTCCCAAAGATGATCAAATAATAGTGCGAGACTGTCCCTCTGGCTAAACCTTCTGAATACAGGGAGAGAAAGTGCTAGACACAGATCACGGCACACAAGGTGAGACTGGCTAAGTGTTAACACAGAAGGGCAAGTGGATTCCTGGGGCCATTGCAAGGGAGAGGTTAATGCTCAGAGGAAATTTACATTCACTACCTGTTCTCAGTCAAAACTCTAAAAATTAGATCTAGAGAATTTATTTTCTCATCTGATGAGCAGCTGATGTATAACCCCTCACCCCTTAGGATTCTTTCTGTGAGTGTTGCTGTCCTGTCTGTCCCTTCTATTTATTTGTCTTTTTTCTGTATTTTTAACTGATACATAAAAATTGTACATATCTGTGGAGTACCATGTGATATTTTGATACATATATACATTGTGTAATGTTCAATCCAGGATAAACATCTGTCTCAAACATTTATCATTTCTGTATGGTAAAAACTTTTAAAATTCTATTTTTTTAAAGATTTATTAATTTATTTGAAAGGCAGAGTTACAGAGAGTGAGAGGTCTTCCATCTGATGGTTCACTCCCCAGATGGCCAAAACAGCCAGAGACTTGCCAATCTGGAGTGAGGAGCAGGAGCTTCTTCTGGGTCTCCCACACAGCTGCAGGGGCCCAAGCACTTGGGCCATCTTCCACTGCTTTCCCAGGCCATTGCAGAGTTGGATTGGAAGTGGACTTGAACAGGCGCCCATATGGGATGCTGGCACTGCAGGTGGCAGCTTTACCCGCTACACCATAGTGCCAGCCCCCTTATATTCTTTTAAAAAGTGTATATGTGTGTGTGTATTTACATGTAATCAGATAATATCATTTTTAAAATATTTATTTATTTGATAAGAATTAGAGATCTTGCATAGTTAGGGCTGGCCAAGCCAAGGCTGGGAGCCTGGAACTCCATCCAGGTCTTCCAGGTGTCCCACATTGGTGGCAGAAGCCCATGTGCTTGGGTCACTGCTGTTTTCCCAGGTGCATCAGCAGGAAGCTGGACTGGGAATATGGCAGCTGGGATTTATGTTGCATTCATGTGGGATGATGGCTTTGAAGGCAGTGGCTTAACCTGTTGTAACACAACACCAGCCCCCATATAATACATCATATTATCATTACCTATGCAGAACACGAGAACTGCTCCGTCCTATCTAACTATAATACCTGTTAATGAAATTTTCTCCATCTCCCCCAGCTTCGTAGGCCTCTTGGTAACCGCCATCCTATTCCCCATTTCTGTAAGGTCAGCTCTTTCAGATTCCACGTGCGAATGAGATCACCTGAGAGTTGTCTTTCCCTGTCTCTCTCACTTCACTTTAACATAATGTCCTTCACTTCCAACCCTGTTGTTGCAGACGACAAGATTTCATCCATTTTTTATTATGGGATAGTAGTTCATTGTGTGTATGTTCCATATTTTCTTGGTCCATTCATTGATGGGTGGACATTTGGTTTGTTTCTGTGTCTTAGCTATTGTGAACAGTGCTGAATTCAACACGGGAGTGCTGATGTCTCCTCAACAGACTGATTTCATTTCCTTTGCTGT
The DNA here is from genome assembly GCF_051225735.1 of Oryctolagus cuniculus. Taxonomy (NCBI): domain Eukaryota; kingdom Metazoa; phylum Chordata; class Mammalia; order Lagomorpha; family Leporidae; genus Oryctolagus; species Oryctolagus cuniculus. Next base: position 12,429,199 of record NC_142871.1, read on the forward strand.
TTCTTGGCCTTTTGATTAACAAACAAGCAGGCTTTATGGCAGAATTTTGCTGCCATGTGGCTGTCACAACCCTGTTCTGAGTAGGTGATCTCAATTCCTGCCTGACTTCAGCTCTCAGTAGCTGCTCTAGTGTTGTCTCTAGAATTTAAATGTTCCTGTCTACAGAAAGCAACTTGTTAGGTTTCTAATATTAGCCATTTGGTCTAATTTGGTACTTGAGCTACTGAAGTTTGTAGTATATAGATTTCAAGTTAGAAATTTTTAATTTTGTGTTTTCATTTTCACTTTTTCTTATAGATTTATTTATTTATTTGAATGTCAGAATTGGCAGAAAGAGAGAGAGGGAGGTCTTCCATCGCTGGTTCACTCCCCAAATGGCTGCAATGGCAAGAGCTGGTCCATTCCAAAGCCAGGAGCCTAGGAGCTTTTTCCAGGTCTCTCATGAAGATGCAGGGGCCCAAGGACTTGGGCCATCTTCCACTGCTTTCCCAGGCCATAGCAGAGGGCTGGATCAGAAGTAGAGCAGCTTGAACTCGAACTGGTGCCCATATGGGATACCAGCACTACAGGCAGTGGCTTTACCTGCTATGCCACAGTACCAGCTACATTTTCACTATTTTTTTTTAAAGACTTCCTTATTTATTTGAAAGGCAGAGTTGCAGAGGGAAGCAGAGAGATCTTCCATCCACTGGTTCACTCCCTAGATGGCCACAACCAGGAACAAGGAACTCCTTCAAGGTCTCCCATGTGGGTGCGGGGCTTAGGTCTCACCACTATCCTGTGTCGAGTTAAAAGGCTGAGTTTAACACATCCCAATTGAAACAATAATTCCTCCCTTGAAGGATTGTTGTGGGGAATTGGGATACCAATGCTGAGTGCCTCAGTTGAGTGTCTGGCACATGGAGGCAGTCAATCAAAGGTAGCTGTAGTTGTTAGTTGTCATTGTAAACAGGAATATATAGACTAAGTTGTAGTACCCTGATATAATAGGATGGGTTATATTTTTTAAATTGTTCTTTATATTTGAGAGGCAGAGGGAGCATATGTCCACTGATTCACTCCTCAAATGCCCACAACAGCCAAGGCTTGGCCAAGCCAAAGATGAGAACTGGGAACCCAGTCCAGTTCTCCTCCATGACTGGCAGGAACCCTATTACCTGCTGTCACCTGCTGCTTCCCAGGGTGCTCATTAGCAGGAAGCTGGACTTGAGGGCGGAGCTAGGACTCCAACCCAGCACTCCAGTGTGGGATGCAGGTGTCTCAAGCAACATCTTAACCCTCCGCCAAATAACTACTCGGATGCTTTATAATTTTTAAAAATATGTATGTATACATAATTTGTATCTGACTTTGCCATCTAAATTTATTAGTGTGTAGAACAAATTGCCCTCAAGCATGGTGCACATTTAAAGCATAAATAATAACAACATTTTAGGTGGATTAATGACCATGTATCTATGACATATAAAGAAAAGGCCAGGAGTTGGAGCATCCAAGCCTGACCTTTGAGGTCACACAGCTGTTGAGACCTCGGCCTGTTGTGAGGTCCTCCCCTGGGTGCACGGATCTGCTGAGGGCCAGCCACTGCTATGCCTTTGTGTTCTCTGGAATCTGACACCGAGGCTATTACCTCTGTATATTGGCCCTCTTGTTGAGACTCATTCGAACATAAGGTCAGAGCACCGTTTATTCCTGCTTACTTAAAATTCTTTGATATTTGGCTGGATTTCGTGAAATCAGAGATTGCGATTGGGTTTTGTAAAACGGGTGTGTTGAGGGAGGGCACTTAGGAGCAGGGGCCTGAGGGCAGCAGCAGAGCCGGGGACTGGGGCTTCTGACTGGGCGCAGAGCCGCTCCCACAGACCAGCTCCAGCCTCAGCCCTCGCAGGAGAAGGTGCTTCACGGTCGGCCAGCCTGGTGGGCCCTGTGCCCTGCAGTCTTGCAGAAGTGTCTGCACTGAATCACCAGGGCTTGCTGTCTCTCCCACCTCCCCAAGGCAAGTGCTGTGTTTCGTTCATCACCACATAAATAAGCACATGAGGAAAAAAGTCTTTGCCTTGGGGAGATGACTTGCTGGCTGGCTACTGGGGGCAGTGGTGCTGTAACCACCCAGCAGAGACAGCAGCTCCAGATCTGGGAACCCATAGCCCCCAGCACTGCCAGCAACTGTGGAGGGAGCCTGGGCAAGGCACTCCCAGCAGCCTCTGGGGGTTCCTGCTGGCAGGCAGAGCTGCAGGATTGCTGATAGTGCCTGCTCTGCCGGGCTTGCTTGGAAGTTCTAAGCGAAGTTTCATGCTTAAGTGAACATGTTAGCATGTTAAATCAGGGTTATTTAATTGCATTTTGTCCTCTCTCCTCCTCAGCAACTCTAGCCTTTTCCTTTATCAATGGTTTGATTCTTACCATTCCTACAGTCTTCTAAGCTGGCTCAAGTTGTTCCTGAATGCAAGTTTGAGGGGCCAGTGCTGCGGTGTATTAGGCTAAGCTTCCACCTGCGGCGCTGGTATCCTATAAGGGTGCCAGTTTGTGTCCCTGCTGCTCCTCTTCCAGTCCAGTCTGCCATGGCCTGGGAAAGCAGCAGAGCATGGCCTGAGCTGGCCATTGCAGCCATTTGGGGAATGAACCAGCAGATGGAAGACCTTCCTCTCTGTCTATCTCTCTCTCTCTCTCTAACTCTGCCTCTCAAATAAATAAATAAAATCTTAAAAAAAAAAAAAAAAAAAGGAAAAGGAAAGCAAGTTTGAGTCTGAAACATAAACTGAAAGCCAGTTTCATAATTAGAGTCGTCATCAAAAATCAGATAAGTAAAATAGAGAAGGGAATATGGTCCAGTGTCCTCTATCTGAAATGCCTGGGACCAGAAGTGTTTCAAACTTAAATTTTTTCAGATTTTGGGACATTTTTGCATGAACATAATGAGATATCATGGTGGGTAGGACCCAAGTCTAAACAAGAAGGTCATATGTTTCTCATACACGTAGCCTGAAGGTAATTTTATACAATATTTTAAAAATTTTATGCATGAAACAATTTCATGATAATGGAATTTCCCACTTGTGGCGTAATGTCAGTCCTCAGAAGGTTTATTTGAAAGGCAGAGTTACAGAGAGAGAGGGAAAAACAGATCTTACATCCGTTAGTTCACTCACCAAATGGCCAAAATGGCTAAGGCTGGGCCAGACTGAAGCCAGAGTCCTGGATCTCTCTCATGTGGGTAACAGGGGTCCAAGCACTTGGGCCATTTTTCCTTGTTTTTCCAGGTGCATTAGTAGGGAGCTGGATTGGAAATGGAGCAGCCAGGACTTGAACCAGCACTCATGGGATGCTGATATTGCAGACAGAGTCTTAACCCACTGCACACTGTGCCTCAATGCCAGCCTTCTATAATTCTAACTGAATACTAGTCATGCTTTTGTGATTGCTCAAGGATAAAATAAGAGTGTTTTAAACCCAAGAAGGAAGAAACAAAATAGTATTTTAAAGATGATACTTTGATATAAAATGCAATGAAACAGAACAGTTGCTAGAGATAATGATCAAGTGTATTGCCATGTTTAGAATTTGTAGGTTGTGATATCAGTCCTCAAAGTCAGTTAGTTAGTGTATGACAGTAGCTGACGATGTAGTCGTGGAAGAGATGTAATAAGAAAACATCGAGTCCATGTCCAAAACTGACTTTCTGTCTGCCTGCACCAGGCCTGCTCCTCCCCGTGTGTTCATCATACTGCTCACAACCTCCTCACCTGCCCAGGTCATCCCTGCCCGAACATGGCGGTCAGCCCAAGCAGCCTCCTGACCTGCACCCTCACAGCTAGCCAGTTGTTACCAGCTTCTGGCATCAAGTAAAGTTCTCCCAATTCCTTCCCAGACTTTACCAGTTCTCCTGAGTTAAGTCTTTATCGTTTTTGTCAGAACTGTTAGATTCTTCAGTCACATATCTTAGTCCGTTTTCTCCTGTTGAAACAAAATACCCGAGACTGGTTACTTTATAATGAAAAGAGGTTTATTTGACTCACAATTCTGATAGCTGGAAAGTCAGGATGGTGAGGGTCCCTGGGCTGTGTCCCCCGTGGCAGAGAAGCTGAATGGGAAGTGGCCACTTGCAGAAGAGGCCAAGCCGGTGAGGTGGCCTTGCTCTCCCACAGCCGCCCCCTGTGAGAACTCCCCGACTCTTGACCAGCGTTGATCCACCCATGAGGGCAGAGCCTAATTGCCTTCCACTGTGCTCCACCCTTGAAGGTCCGTCACTCAACACTGCTACGCTAGGGAACACGCTTCCAGCAGACCAACCTGTGGGGACCAAACACACTCTAACCATAGCTGTGTATACTAGGGTGGGCCTTTGTCTTAGAGGTTACGATGCCAGACATGATTACATCCCATGTTGGCCTTGCTGGTTTGACTCCTGACTGTGCAGCTTCCTGCTAATTAGGACCCTGGGAGGCAGAAGCAATTGAGTTCCTTCCACCTTCATGGGAGACCTGAGTTGAGTTCCTGGCTCCTGGCTTTGGCCCCCCAGCAGTTACTGGCACCTGGGAAGTGACCCAGTGGGTGGGAACCTATCTACCCTCTCCCCCCCCTTTCAAACAGTAAATAAAGTTATTTTACATCCACTAATTGAAGCAGCTCATCTGTAAGAACAGTATTTCTGTGAATCAAATTGGAAGAAAAAGTACCGTCATTTAGCTTATAAGTTAATGCTTAATGCATTGAAAGTGTGTGGTTTGGCTTTCCTTTGCTGTGGTGGCATTTGCTGATTTCTTAATATTAATTTGCATGTAATACTGGCAGTTCTCACAAGTGTGTGCAGCTAGTTTTCTAATGTGAGAAAGGAGATGGCGGATCTGTTGAGGATTTGGCAGAGTTCAAGCAGGGCTCCTCTGTTCCTCAAGACTCATGCACGGTGGCCTGAAGCTCGGAGCAGGCCACTCTGCGAGCTGGCAGGTAGCCCCAGGGGATGACACTCGTGACGATCCCAGGCCCGGGTCCCGTTTCTGCTTGGCAGTTTGGTCATTTTATAAAATCCAGTTTGGAAGCTGTATCAACAAGTATCTTAAAAGGAAAACAGAGGCCAGCATTGTGGCTTAACAAGTTAGGTGTCTGCCAGTGGTGCCAGTATCCCCTGTGGGCACTGGTTTGAGTCCCATCTGCTGTTCTTCCAATCCAGCTCCCTGCTATTGTGCTGGGAAAGGCAGCGGAGGATAGCCCAAGTGTTTGGGCCCCTGCACCCATGTGAGAAACCGAGAAGAGGCCCCTGGCTCCTGCTTTGAATCAGCCCAACGGCCATTTGGTGAGTGAATCGGTGGATGGAAGACCTGTCTCTCCCTCTCTGTAACTCTGCCAGAGCTGGGCTGACCTGAAGCCAGGACCAGGAGTTTCTTCCTGGTCTCCCATGTGGTTGCAGGGGCCCGTGCACTTGGGCTGTCCTCCACTGTTTTCCCTGACACATTAGCTGGATTGGAAGTGGGGCAGCCAGGACTTGAACCGGCGCTGACATGGGATGCCGGTGCCACAGGTGGAGGCTTAACTTACTGATCTCATAGAATAAATCTTGAAAAAAAAGGGGGGTTGCAGAAAATGCTGTCAATTGCCCTGTTAATGTAATCGGAACTTCTAATGGTAGACTTTTAAACATGAAAACAATAATGGAAAACTAAAGGAATCTTCAGGCAGATACAACTATATAGGATGTTTTACTGGCATTTTAAACTACCATCTAGTTTTCAAGCATTTTGCACTGTTTGTAGTGAAAGTGAAACATTCTGATGTTTCAGATTTAAAGCCAAGTCCCAGCTGGCACCCCACAGCTTCTTGCCACCCGTGCGCAGCAGTCATCTATACATAATCCTTCAGGTTGTAGGCAGGTCTGCTCTCTGGCTGCGGGGCTGAGACGTGCTGCTGCGTGTGTGTGTGGAGCCAGGCCTCTGGCTTCCTTTTTATACAGGAAGTGCAGAAAATAATGCCAGAGATAAACAGCAGCATTGCCGAAATGAATCCAATGTAGAGTGCTCCTCCTGGTTCGTATTTGTTGCTCTCTGGAATTGTGGGATCCAGGAAGCTTGCTATGATCTCCTTGGTGTACCACACTGCTGGTATGAAACCAGAGACCCCCGCAGACATGAAACAGACTCCTCCGGCAAAGGAAGCCTGACTCTTGGTCTCTCTGTCACCTCCTAAGCGGGTGCACTTCATTCCCACGGTGGATGTGCAGATTCCCAAGGCAGACAGGATGCATGCCAGCACCATGGCGACCCTCGCAGCCTGCACGAGCGTGGGGAGGGACAGAATGGAGTATTTCAGGGTGCAGCTGAACATGCCGGTGCTGTACCACGTGCAGTCCATCCACAGCCCATGGAGCCGGACCATGGCCATGAGGATGTTGGAGCCCACATCCACCTTCACCTTCCAGTTGGGCAGCAGAGTGGCCGTGAGCACTCCGGAAACCCCAGACAGGGCCAGGGTGAAGGCCAGGAGCTGGAGCCCCTCCGAGGCCATGTTGTCGCTGCTGCGTCTGTCCTCTGGGAAAGGCTGGTGGCAAGGGCTAGGGAGAAAAGACAGAATGAGGATTGCGGGAGAGGAAGAAGGGGTCAACACAAGGCCTTCTGTTCCAGTACGAGCTGAGATCGCCTCTGAATAGGAAATGCACACACATAGCCTTTTGTTTTGTTTTGTTTTGTTTTAAGGACCCACTGTGTGCCAGCACAGGACCCAGGTAGACTGTTGAAGAAGGAAAGCAGTGGGAGAAATTGAAGTCTCTGGCGTGGTCACACCCGTGCAAACTCCTGCCCACGCCAGCCTTCACTTGGCTGCAGGTACCTGGGACCGTGAACCAGTGTCATTTGCTAATGAGAATGTGAGACCCGTTCTAGCTGGGAGCGGAACCAGTCCCTGACCCAGCCTCCTGCAATAGTGCCTCTTCCGAATGATTCCAGTGTCAGGTCAGCAAATCTCAAAACAACATGCCAGAAGTAACCACACCGCCAGTTGATACAAAAGGGACCCAGAGAAATGGAACTGTGTTTTATTGTGTGTGTGTGTGTGTGTGTTTTTTTAAGAAAAGGGAGAAAATTGCACCTACTTTGTGGCTTAGCCGTGTTTTAAGAAGCGAAAAGACTTCTTACCCTACCATCTATCCATTCTGTCTGTCAGTACTTACTGTCTTTTTTGGGGGTTTCTGAAGTATTGTACTAGCATTTTTCGTATTTCTGAAGTCACTGAATTAACTGCAGAGTGGGATGTGGGCTCCTGGATGCAAGCACCTGGCTCGGCTCTTGGCGCTCTCTAACCTCCCTGTGCTGCGTGCTCTCTTCTGGAGAGGTGGTGCCTGTTCACAGGGTGAAGCAAAAGGCCTGGGGCAGGGTCTGAGTCACAGAAGGTACTCAGTAACTTATGACTGATTTTATTAGTTGCATTTCTTATATCATGCAACAATTGATGTCCAAAGACATTTGAGGCTTCTCTTTTCTCTCCCTTTCTAAGTCGATTGAATTTGTTTTCATAGAATTGTGCAGCTGTAATCTAAGGATCCATGTTTTTTGAGATTAGGGTGCTCAGATAGGAAACCACGCCTCCTGTGCCACCCAGTCTCAGCAGCTGGTCTGCTGTGGTCCAGTCCTTCCACTCCCCCCGCCTCACTGCCTCCTGCATCTTTTCAGTTGACCACAGAACTTCCTGCTAGAGCCCTGCCCCCCCCCCCCCATGCTTCCCATGGGAAGCAGGAAAGTGCTACATCTGGAGGCAGAAGGCACCGCAGGGATCTGTTTGACCCAGCTCCGTCCCTCCGGGAAGAGGACACCATGGGGTATGGACAGGCCACACAGCTTAGCTCCAGGTGACTCTCCAAGGCAGCTGATGTTTTGTGTTGAATTATGAGGTGCTGCTAATCCATGCCTCTATGAAAAGTGCTAACATCCCGTAGTGATGATAATTAGAAATGTTGGCTCTCTCAGACGTTGGAGTCTGAGCTATGTGGATTGAGTTGTGCTATTTTTAGAAGAAGTGCCAAACTTATAATTCTTGAAGAGGATTTCTCTCAGATTTTAAGTTCTTAAGAGTTAAACCCATCTGTAAACACCAGTGTGTTGAGATTTTGCCCACCATCAGACAGTTCGTGTCTTTTCATATCTGAGATCAAAACAGAGCAAAAGTTAAAGCTTCCAGAAAAAAAAATTATGCAGGTGTTGCAGCTTTAGATGCACTGTTTTAAGTTTGGGTTTTTGCATTTGAGACTCCAGCAGGTTTGCTAAATGATGCCTCCCCAGACCATTTTCAGTTTAGATCCTTTTCAGGAATGACATTGCTGTTCACATGTCAGGAGAGCTCTGTTCTCTCCTCTCTCATATCCTGCCCTCCTCCCTCCCTCTCTTCTGTCCCAGTGCCCCTCCCTCCCTTCCTCTTCCATCCCAGAGCCCCTCCCTCCCTCTTCCTCCTTTTCCTCTTCCCTTCCTCCTTTCCTGCCTTCCTGCCTGTCTGCCTTCCTTTCTTCCTTGGTTGAATAATCTTTAATATGCTGATCAATTTATGCTCAGCTTACCAATTCCAGCCCTTTCTTCCCCTAGCCAATACACTGCGTGAATGTCCGTGTGATTCAGACCTGCTGACGGCTTGCTCGTCACAGTTAACAAGGGCTGGCAGTGATGAATTAGACAGGCAAGATCAGCACAGACAAGATGACGGTGCTTTCCGTTAGTGAGCGCTTGCTCAGCGTGGAAGATTGGGCTTCACGTGCTTTCTGCTGCGTGGAGAACTTATGGAGAAAGAATTTAACTCCAAAATGAAGGTCACTTTCCTGTCCCTTTTATCCAGTTGCCTTGCCTTTTGGCTGTATTGCTGTGAGTTATTTCTTCCTCTCCAGCCCCAAGAATAATACAGTTTGTGGCCTGTTCTCCCAAATGTCTGTCTCATGGAGAATAAAGACATACTTTGTGGCGGTGGCGGTGACCGTGACCGTGGGGGTGGTAGAGGAGTACCAGGAGGTGCACAGGCTGCATTCCACTCCACAGGGAGAACTCCAGCACCGTACATGCGGAACCCAGCCTCGCGGGCACACTGCTCGACTGTTTGCCAACAGAAAGGCTAATGCAGATCTCATTAAAATGTAACCTAAGTTTTCCATCTATGTCAAAAATAATACTTAAAAACAGCCGTACAACTTCTACTTCAAACTAAATAATGCCTGAAGATCTGCACCGAGGTCTCAAAGCAGTAATAGAAGCGACTCATTTTCCATACCTTTTGTCGGTGGGCTTCCCTGCTTAGCTCCTTTCTGTCAGTTGTCTTCAAGTTAACACTCTTAGGCATAGGAAGAGAGACCACATGCGAGACTCGTGTCTGAGGTTCTGAGTGTTTTGTAGGAAGCTCCCACAAGTTAACTTGAAAATCTCAAATAAGGAGCAGCATAGAAATCCGAGAGGTGGAAACTGCTGATGGTGCTGCAAGATAACTACCAGGTTCCCATCTCATTTTTGGAGCTGTGGGAGAATTAAGACAGGAGAGGCGGGGCGGGGAGGGAGCTGTTGTTCAAACGGGATTTGTCCAAACCTGAAAGCTAAAAATGCTTTTTGTGTCACTGAGTGTGGAGGAGGGATTATTTGGGTGCTCACAAAAAGGCTTTCTTTTCTTTTAATATTATGTTTCAGTCACAGTTATAATTTATCTTTGAGTATTTATCTTTTCTGGAAGATACAACTTATTATTTTATGTCCCCAAAGACTGTGTATGGTCTGAAATATTTTTAAATGGATTGTGTTTTGCAAATGATGAGCAAGAATCTCTCTATTCTGGTGCTGTTGTCTGAAACCAAGACTCATAAAATTGTTAACTTTTAAAAAACTATTCAGGAGTGAGTTTGAATATTTTTTTTCCAATGAAAGGAAAGCCAATGACAACTTTCGAACTTTCGACTAGAATCTGATCCCTAAACTCAACCTGTGTCTTTGTTTTGTTTTTGCTGTGATGCTCTGAATTTTTTTCTGTTCCTCATTTCACTGAAAAAAGAAAAAACTCTGGAGTATTATTATATAAATTAAAGATTTTGGAAAATGGCACGAAGAAATAACACCAGTATGTTGTGATAACATGTGTCAGATGAAAGTGTGGTTACATATTGAGATTCCATGAATGATGGTGCAGGCATGCTTCCCTACCGTTCTTTCAGGTTCTCATTTCTTTTTTGGCAGTTTTGATTCTCCAGGCTATAGATTCATAGCCATTGTACAGAAAGAAGATAATTACATAACTGGGATCTTTTTTTTTTTTTTTTAATAAGGGTTGAGTCTGGAGGGTGGAAAGGATTGGGATTTATTTATTTATTTATTTTTTAAACAGGTAGAGTGTATGGTGAGAGAGAGAGATGAGAAAGGTCTTCCTTTTCTGTTGGTTCACCCCCCAATGGCTGCTGCGGCCGGTGCACTGCACTGATCCGAAGGCAGGTGTCAGGTGCTTCTCCTGGTCTCCCATGCGGGTGCAGGGCCCAAGGACCTGGGCCATCCTCTGCTGCCCTCCCGGGCCACAGCAGAGAGCTGGACTGGAAGAGGAGCAACCGGGACAGAATCCGGCACCCCGACCGGGACCAGAACCCGGTGTGCCAGCGCCGCAGGTGGAGGATTAGCCTATTGAGCCGCAGCGCCAGCCTATAACTGGGATCTTTAAAATTTACAACCATTAGTCATGTTGAACATCAGTCATCAAGATGTCGTGAATCTTTTTTTTAATATTTATTTATTTAAGAGAGTTATGGAGAGAGAGGGAGAGACAGAGATCTTCCATCTGATGGTTTACTCCCCAGATGGCTGAAACAGCCAGAGCTGGGCCAGCCCAGAGAGCCAAGAGCCAGGAGCTTCTTCTGGGTCTGCAATGTGGGTTCAGGAACTGAAACGCTTGGCCTCTGTCGCTGCTTTCCAGCAGGGGGCTGGATCAAACTGGCGCCCATCCTCAAACATATTGGACTGTTCTGTCTTGATAGTAATTATCCTCTAAAACATTAACCACCTGCTTTAGAAGGGAAAACTTTTGAAATGGAAGCAACTTTAACTATGGACCTTTGATCAAGGCAGAATTTATTCTATAAAAAAGAAACTGGAAAGCAGCAAAGATGGCCCAAGCGCTTGGGCCCTTGCTACCCATGTAGGAGTTGCAGAGGAAGCTCCTGGCTCCTTGCTTCAGCCCGGCCTAGCCCTGGCCATTGCAGCCATTTGGGGAGTGAACCATCACATGGAAGATCCCTCCTCTTTCCCTCCTTCCTTTTTTCCCTCTCCCTTTCCCTCCCCCCCCCCCCGCCTCCTTCTCTCCCTCCCTACCACCCTCCACGATTAGTCTCACTTTTAAATAATTTTTTAAAGTCACCCTTGATTCTGTACCCAACATCCATTCAGTCAGCAAATCCTTTTGTTTCTGACTTCAGAATAGACCAAGAACCTTTCCCACTGAGCTCCTGTACTGCAGTCACTGTGGCCCAAGACCTCTGCTCTTCTTCCCTTCTCATTTTCCTGTGCCTGGAGCAGTGCCTGACTCACCTTAAGATCCAATTGAAAACTGAATGAGTGAATGAATTCAGAAACTGATTTTGGCGTGTAAAAGAATGGTAATTAAGCTGTAAATCACTCTTGAATGATTCCAAATTGAAACTTGTAGTTTCTGAATTGAATTCTGACTGAATTTCAAGTAATTTTGAAATTCCTTAGTTTTGTGGGCTAATAACATCTACTCTTTTTTTATAGAAAACTTATAAGTTTCGAAAGTACAACTTTTGGATTATAACTGTTTTTGGCACAATAACCATCCTCTGAACCTTCAAACCATCCCATCTCCTACTCCCTCTCCCTTCATTAAGATTCATTTTTCATTCATTCATTCATTCATTCATCCTTCATTAAGATTCATTTTTAATTATCTTTATATACAGAAGATCAATTCTATACTAAGTAGTGATTTCAACAGTTTGCACCCACACAGAAACACAAAGTATAAAGTACTGTTTGAAGACTAGTTTTACCATTAATTCTCATAATACAATGCTTAAGGACAGAGGTTCTACAGGGGGAGCAAGTGCATAGTGACTCCTGTTATTGATCGAACAATTGATGCTGTTGTTTATGACATCAGTAATCATCCAAGGCTATGGAAGCCTCTTGAGTGCACAAACTCGAACCTTATTTAGACAAAGCCATAGTCAAAGTGGAAGTTCTGTCCTCCCTTTAGAGAAAAGTACCTCCTTCTTTGATGGCCCATTCTTTCCACTGAGGTCTCACTCAGATATCTTTCATTTAGGTCATTTTTTTGCCACAGTTTCATGGCTTCCATGCCTGAAATACTCTCATGGGCTTTTTAGCCAGATCCGAATGCCTTAAGGGCTGATTCTGAGGCCAGAGTACTGTTTAGGTCATTTGTCATTCTTTGAGTCTGCATTTGTCATTCTTTGAGTCTGCTGTGTATCCCACTTCCCATGTTGGACCGTTCTCTCTTTTTTAATTCTATCAGCTAGTATTAGCAGACATTGTTCTTATTTATGTGATCCCTTTGACATTTATTTCTATCTTTATGATAAGTTAGCGTGTGCCAAACTCTACATCTCCTTCCTCTCTTATTCCCACTCTTATTTTTAACAGGGATCAATTTTCAGTTAAATTTAAACACCTAAGAATAATTCTGTGTTAATTAAAGAGAGTTCAGTCAGTGGTATTAAGTAGAAAAAGAAAATGCTAACAAGAGTAAAATGGTAAGCTGTGTCTCGAACGGTCAGGACAAGGGCTGATCAAGTCGTTGCTTATCGTAGTGTCAGTTTCACTTCTACAGGTTTCCTTTTAGGTGCTTAGTTGTCACAGACCAGGGAGAACATATGATATTTGTCCCTTTGGGACTGGCTTATTTCACTCAGCATAATGTTTTCCAGATTCCTCCATTTTGTTGCAAATGACTGGATTTTGTTTTTTATAACCACTGTGTAGTATTCCATAGAGTACATATCCCATAATTTCTTTATCCAGTCTTTTGTTGATGGGCATTTAGGTTGATTCCATGTCTTAGCTATTGTGAATTGAGCTGCAATAAACATGGAGGTGCAGATAGCTCTTTTATTTGCTTTAATTTTCCTTCAGTAATTCTGAGGAGTGGGATGGCTGGGTCATGTGGTAGGGCTATGTTCAGGTTTCTAATGACTCTCCAAACTGTCATTCATAGTGGCTTTACTAGTTTACATTTCGACCAACAGTAGATTAGTGTGCCTTTTTCCCCACATCCTCGCCAGCACCTGTTGTTATTTGATTTCTGTATGTAAGCCATTCTAATGGGGGTGAGATGAAACCTCATTGTGGTTTTGATTTGCATTTCCCTGATGGCTAGTGAACCTAAACATTTTTTCATGTGTCTGTTGGCCATTTGGATTTACTCTTTTGAAAAATGTTTATTGAGGCCGGCACCGCGGCTCAATAGGCTAATCCTCTGCCTTGCGGCGCCGGCACACCGGGTTCTAGTCCCGGTCGGGGTGCCGGATTCTGTCCCGGTTGCCCCTCTTCCAGGCCAGCTCTCTGCTGTGGCCCAGGAGTGCAGTGGAGGATGGCCCAAGTACTTGGTCCCTGCACCCCATGGGAGACCAGGATAAGTACCTGGCTCCTGCTATCGGATCAGCGCGGTGTGTCGGCCACAGCGCGCTGGCTGCGGCGGCCATTGGAGGGTGAACCAATGGCAAAGGAAGACCTTTCTCTCTGTCTCTCTCACTATCCACTCTACCTGTCCAAAAAAATGTCTATTGAGGTCCTTGACCCATATCTTAAGTGGGTTGTTTGTTTTGTTGTTGTGGAGTTTCTTGATCTCTTTGTAGATTCTGGTTATTAATTCTTTATCAGTTGCATAATTTGCAAATATTTTCTCCCATTCTGTCAGTTGCCTCTTCACTTTCCTGACTGTTTCTTTTGCAGTACAGAAACTTCTCAATTTGATGTAATCCAATAGTTAATTTTGGCTTTGGCTGCCTGTGCTTCTGGGATCTTTTCTAAGAAGTCTTTGCCTGTGCCTATATCTTGCAGGGTTTCTCCGATGTTCTCTAATAATTTGATGATGTTGGTTTGTAGATTTAGATCTTTAATCCATGTTGAGTGGATTTTTGTGTAAGGTAGGGGTCTTGCTTCATGCTTCTGCACATAGAAATCCAGTTTTCCCAGCACCATTTGTTGAATAGACTGTCCTTGCTCCAGGAATTGGTTTTAGATCCTTGATCAAATATGAGTTGGCTGTAGATGTTTGGATTGATTTCTGGTGTTTCTATTCTGTTCCATTGGTATCTGTTTCTGTACCAGTACCATGCTGGTTTGATAACAACTACCCTGTAGTATATCTTGAAATCTGATATTGTGATGCCTCCAGCTCTGTTTTGTTGTCCAAGATTGCTTAAGCTATTCGAGGTCTGCTGTGTCTCCATATGAATTTCAGCCTTTTTTCCAGATCTGAGAAGAATGTCTTTGATATTTTGATTTGTACCACATTGAATCTATAAATTGCTTTTGGAAGAATGGACATTTTGATGATATTGATTCTTCCAATCCATGAGCATGGAAGATTTTTCCATTTTTTGGTATCCTCTTCTATTTCTTTCTTTAAGGTTTTGTAATTCTCATCATAAAGATCTTTGACGTCCTTGGTTAAGTTTATTACAAGGTATTTGATTGTTTTTGTAGCTATTGTCAATGGGATTGATCTTAAAGTTCTTTCTCAGCCGTGTTTCTCAGCACTGCCTGTGTATAAAAAGGCTGTTGATTCTTGTGTATTGATTTTATATCCTGCTCCTTTACCAAACTCTTCCATGAGTTCGAATAGTATCTTAGTGGAGTTCTTTGGATCCCCTAAATAAAGAATCATATCATCTGCAAAGAGGGATAGTTTGAGTTCTTCCTTCCCAATTTGTATCCCTTTGATTTCTTTTTCTTGCCTAATGGCTCCAGCTAAAACTTCCTGTACTATGTTGAATAACAGTGGTGAGAGTGGGCATCCCTGACTGGTACCAGATCTCAGTGGGAATGCTTCCAACTTTTCCCCATTCAATATGATGCTGGCTGTGGGTTTGTCATAAGTTGGCTTGATTGTGTTGAGGAATGTTCCTTCTATACCCAATTTGTTTAGAGTTTTCATCATGAAAGGGTATTGAATTTTATTGAATGCTTTCTCTGCGTCTATTGAGATAATCATATGGTTTTTCTTCTGCAGTTTGTTAATGTGGTGTATCACATTGATTGATTTGCAAATGTTGAACCATCCCTGCAGACCAGGGATTAATCTCACTTTGTCTGGGTGGATGATCTGTCTGATGTGTTGTTGGATTCTATTGGTTAGAATTTTATTGAGGATTTTTGTGTTTATGTTCATTAGGGAAATTGGTCTGTAATTCTTTTTCTTTGCTGCATCTTTTTCAGGTTTAGGAATTAAGGTGATGCTGGCTTCATCGAAAGAATTTGGGAGGATTCCCTCTCTTTCAGTTGTTTTGAATAACTTGGGAAGAATTGGAGTTAGTTCTTTAAATGTCTGGTAGAATCCTGCAGTGAAGCCATCCGGTCCTGGGCTTTTCTTCTTTGGGAGGGCCTTTATTACTAATTGAATTTCTGTCTCAGTTATAGACCTGTTTAGGTTTTCCATGTCCTCATGGTTCAATTTAGGTAGGTTGTATGTGTCCAGGAATCTCTCCATTTCTAATAGATTTCCCAGTTTGTTGGCATACAACTCTTTGTAGTAATTTCTGATAATTCTTTTTTTTTTTTTTTTTTTTTTTTGACAGGCAGAGTGGACAGTGAGAGAGAGAGACAGAGAGAAAGGTCTTCCTTTGCCGTTGGTTCACCCTCCAATGGCCGCCGCGGCCGGCGCGCTGCGGCCAGCGCACCGCGCTGATCCGATGGCAGGAGCCAGGAGCCAGGTGCTTTTCCTGGTCTCCCATGGGGTGCAGGGCCCAAGCACCTGGGCCATCCTCCACTGTACTCCCTGGCCACAGCAGAGGGCTGGCCTGGAAGAGGGGCAACCGGGACAGAATCCGGCGCCCCGACCGGGACTAGAACCCGGTGTGCCGGCGCCGCAAGGCGGAGGATTAGCCTAGTGAGCCGCGGCGCCGGCCTCTGATAATTCTTTTTATTTCTGTGGTGTCTGTTGTTACATTTCCTTTTTCATCTCTAATTTTATTGATTTGAGTCTTCTCTCTCCTTTTTTTGGTTAGTGGGGCCAATGGTGTGTCAATTTTGTTCATTTTTTCAAAAAAACAACTCTTCATTTTGTTGACATTTTGTGTTGTTTTTTTGGGATTCAGTTTGGTTGATTTCTTCTCTAATTATTTCTTTTCTCCTACTGGTTTTGGGTTTGGTTTGCTGTAGTTTTTCTAGATCCTTGAGATGCATTGATAGCTCATTTATTTGATGCCTTTCCAATTTCTTGATGTAAGCACCTGTTGCTATAAACTTTCCTTTTAACACTGCTTTTGCTATATCCCATAAGTTTTGATATGTTGTGTTGTCATCTTCAATTATTTCCAGAAAGTTTTTGATATCTTGTTTGATTTCTTCTGTGACCCACTGTTCATCCAGGAACGTGTTGTTCAGTTTCCGTGTGTTTGCATATGCTCTAGGGATTCCAGAGTTGTTGATTTCCAGCTTCATTCCATTCTGGTCCAAGAAGATGCATGGTGTGATTTCAGTCTTTTTTAATTTGCTGAGTCGTGCTTTATGGCCTAGTATGTGGACAGTCCTAGAGAAAGTTCCATGCACTGCTGAGAAGGATGTGTACTTTGCATCTGTAGGATGAAAAGTTCTGTAGGTATCTGTTGGGTCCATTTGGTCTATAGTGTCAGGTTTTTTTTTTCTTTTAAGATTTATTTTACTTATTTGAAAGACAGAGTTACCGAGAGAGGTAGAGACAGAGAGAGAGAGAGGTCTTCCATCTGCTGATTCACTCCCCAGATGACCACAACGGCCAGCGTTGCCCCAGTCTGAAGGCAGGAATCAGGAGCTTGTTTGGGGTCTCCCATGTGGGTGCAGGGGCCCAAGGACTTGGGCCATCTTCTACTGCTTTCCCAAGCCATAGCATAGAGTGGGATCAGAGGAGGAGCAGCCAGGACTAGAATTGGCGCCCATATGGGATGCCGGCACTTCATGCCAGGGCTTTAACCTGCTATACCACAGCACCAGCCCTATAGTGTCAATTAAATCTGCTGTTTCCTTGTTGATTTTCTGTCTGGTTGATCTGTCCATTACTGAAGTTGAGTATTGAATTCCCCCAATACTATTGTATTGGAGTCTTAAGTCTCCCTTTAAATCCCTTAACATTTCTTTTATATAGCCAGGTGCCTTGTAATTAGGTTCATATACATTTATAATAGTTATATCTTCCTGTTGAATTGAACCCTTGATCATTATATTGTGCCCTTCTTTGTCTCTTTTAACAGTTTTTGTGTTAAAGTCTATTTTGTCTGATGTTAAGATGGCTACACCAGCTCTTTTTTGGTTTCTGTTGGCGTGGAAAATCTTTTTCCATCCTTTCACTTTCAGTCTGTGTGCATCTTTGTTGGTGAGATGTGTTTCTTGTAGGCAGCAAATAGATGGGTTTTGTTTTTTAATCCATTTAGCCAGTCTGTGCCTTTTAACTGGGGAGTTGAAGCCATTTACATTCAGTATGACTGTTGATAAGTAATGACTTTTCTCTGCCATTTTTACAAAGATATTCCTGATTTATACTTTGAGCTTCCTTTGATTTTTTACTGAGATTTTCTTCCTTTACCTTCTTTCATATTGATGACCATGTTTCTGTGTGCAGCACATCCTTAAGCATCTTTTACAGGGCTGGATGGATGGTGAAAAATTCTTTGAATTTCTGTTGCTATGAAAGGTCTTTATTTCACCTTCATTCACAAATGAGAGCTTTGCAGGGTATAATATTCTGGGATGACAGTTTTTTTCTTTAGGACTTGGACTGTATCTCACCATTTTCTCCTAGCCTGTAGGGTTTCTGATGAGAAGTCTGCTGTGAGTCTAATTGGAGATCCTGTGAAAGTAATGTGGCTTCTCTCTCTTGCACATTTTAGAATCTTCTCTTTATGCTTCACTGTGGTGACTTTGATTACAATATGTGGTGATGAAGATCTTTTCTGGTCATGTCTATTAGGAGTTCTGTGTGCTTTTTATACTTGGACATCCCTTTCTTCCTCCAAATTGGGGAAATTTTCTGTAATTATTTCACTAAAAAGATCTTCTAATCCATTCTCTCCTTCCATGGCTTCAGGAACTCCTAAGACCTGTATGTTGGATCGTTTGATAGTGTCCTATAAATCTCCAACACTTTTTTACTTTTCTAATTTCTTCTTCTTGTTTTGGTTTGACTGTAGATTTCCAGAGATCTGTCTTCTAACTTAGATATGCTTTCTTCCGCCTCACCAATTCTATTGTTAAGGTTTTCCACTGCATATTTTATTTGACCTTTTGAATTTTTTTTAAAGATTTATTTACTTATTTGAAAGGCAAAGTTACAGAGAGGCACAGGCAGAGAGAAAGAGGTCTTCCATCTGCTGATTCACTCTCCAAATGGCCACGACAGCTGAAGCTGGGCCAATCTAAAGCCAGGAGCTTCTTCTGCATCTCCCACAGGGGTGCAGGGTCCCATGCAATTGGGCCGTTTTCTACTGCTTTCCCAGGTCATAGCAGAGACCTGAATCGGAAGTGGAGCAACCGGGTCTCGAACCAGCACTCATATGGGATGCCAACACTTTGGGCAGCAGCTTTACCCACTGTGCCCTAGCACCAGACCCTTGAATTCTTCAATTCTAATATTTCATTTTGATTTCTCTTTAAAATCTCAAATTTTATGGGAAAAAAATTTCATATCTATTATTGATTTCTTTAATTCATGGATTTGCTTCTGATTACTTCTAAGTAATCCTATGACCAGTTCTTTGAATTCCATTTCCAGCTTTCCTTCAATCTCTCCATCTGCACATTCTAGTATTGAAGTGTTGTTGTGTTCCTTTAGTGTTGTTGTTTCTTGAATTGCTGTATTTATTTTTAGGCATTTGTGGAGATATTGGTTGGTTTTTTCCCCTCCCCTGTAATGGCTTTTATCTGTGGACTATGCCTCTCTGGCTTAGTAGAGTGTGTGTTCTTTCAGTGAGTAACCAGAGGTGTTGGCTGGCTGTGGCCAAGGGACTCTGTTCAGTGCTCCAGGGGAGGGGGATGTCCAAAGTGACACCCAAGTTGGACGTGTTAAGGTTTGTTTTTTTGTTTTGTTTTGTTTTGGTTTTTTTGGTTTTTTTTTTTGTTGTTGTTGTTGTTGTTTTGTTTTTATTATCAGAGGGAGTTTTGGTCTGCTCTGGCATAGTCTCACATTCAGCTCCTCTCCTGTAAAGAGACCAGTGCCTGGGCGCTAGCCCCGGTGGGTACAGTATTCATCTGCGCTGCCACAAGGACACACAAAGGATCCGTGCAGTTCTCAGTGTGAGCATGGATCCTGCAACAGCGACCCTTGCCAGGGGTCAGGGAGCCCCACGTGTGTGGAGCGGCCCACAGTGACTGCCCACAGACTGAGGCATACCCTGCGCCCTCCTTCATAACCACAGTGTTTCCACAGTCCCAGCATGCAAGGCTCCCACACTCACAAGCACTCAGCTCCCTGTCAGTTCTCCCAGCCTTACTCAGGCCTCTCCTCTCAGCCAAAGAACACCGGTGCCAGGTGGCTGGGGAGAGGGAAACGTGCCTCCTTTTCTTCCCCTGTGTTGTCAGGTACACTGTCCCCCGCAGGGCTCCAAGCCAGACCCAGCCAGGCTCTTCCTGCAGTCTGGTCTCCCCTCACCTCCGAATCTGGTGCTGAGGCTCTCGGCTGCTGTGGTCCTGAGTTGCGCACGTCCACACGCTCCACCGGACAGATGCACGGTGTCCCTCTAATTTGGGTTGAGTTTCCTGTGCAGCTTTCTTTCTGACTCTTCCCTGAGATTGCACTGTGTCCACTTTGTTTTTAAACTGTCTTCTCCCAGGCTGGAGCAGTAGGCTTACTCCCTATTCCACCGTCTTGGAACTGACTTTGTTTAGGTTGAAACCATCACTGAGAAATGGTTCATTCTGATGTGCTGCAGGGTCCCTGCACCTGCTCCCCAGGAAGCCAGACCCTGTGAGTGCCCAGGCTTCTGCCACACTAGGCCCTGAGGCTGCTCCCAGGCCGGCCCTGCCATACATCCCAGCCAGAGCAGGGCCTGCAGATGCTGCTTCACGACACCACGGGCGTGGGTCTCCGGTGACGATCCCGGACTCCAGTTAACTAGCAGTAGATCCTTCTCCAGCACTGTGTTGCTCGTCTGCTTTAGGTAGGATCAGTCAAGCATTCACGACCCTGAAGTTATTTCATCTCGCGGGGCAAAGAAGCACTGACTTGTCTTATTACTCATCGCTATAATCACCGCGTGTGCACACACACACACACTCACACTCTTCCACAGGGAATCTTCACAGTGACGTCAGCGTTCTCGTCTCCTCCCTCACTCGGGTACCTCTTAGTCTTGTTTCTTGGCATGACCTTAAGTGAGTTTTTCTGTTCTCTCAGCCTTCCATCTCCCTACTGCTTATGCCCTGAGAGTCAATACTGCATCATTCTTTGAAATCTGTTTTTAACACAAATTGCAGATTTTTTTAAAGAAAGATATTTATGTATTAATATAGTCTTTTATATATTGGTTTGAAATACCTGGAATACTATTAAAGTTTTAAGGGTTTACAGCTGAAATTCTGTCCTTAAATTGGGTTTAGGATGTGGATTACAGGAAAGATCAACCGGTTCTAAGAAATATGATCTATGTCTCTTGATACTGTGTGTTTCTACAAGATGCATAATTATCGTATGGTTGGCTTCCATGCCTCGCCAATCCTGTTGTCCTTGGCTGGGGAAGTTGGGCATTCTGACAGGGACTGTGATTAGCTCGGGTAGTACCTAAAGACGATGTAGCTACTGGTGGCTGGGAGAACCAAGCGTCGCCAAGCTGCTCATGCTGACTGCCATTTCCCCTGACAGTAACCATGACTCTCCCAACCCAGCATCCTGTGTTCTACTGGGCGCTGCCAGCAACCTCCGTAATCAGCCAGATTACACAGAGCTACAAGGCTGTGTGTGACACCCTTGAACCTTGCTGGTAGCAGTACTGGAAGTCCTGGGTGTTCTGTGGGGTCTCCCTCTCCTCCCCAGCCCTCTCGAGCTCTCCAGGTTACAGCTCTTCCTCATTGCTTCTCTCCCCACTGCTCGTCTTCTACTGCTCTTGCCCACCATGGAGAGCTGAGTGAAGACGCTTCCTTAGACGGTGGCCAGCGCCCTTTCTGTGTCTTCTCCCGTGGTAGTGGCTTGGCTCTCTGGGTATTAGAAATCAAGCAATGGGCCGTTTATTCCTCATAGTGCCCATGTGTCGTGTTGATCAGAGAGCCAAGTTGTACTAAGACTTGAGATTGAATGTGAAAGCTGCTTAGGCCCTTCCCTTCTGAGTTCCAAGTGCTGCTGTGAGCCGATAGCCCTGGCCTTGAACATAGTTCATCTGTTAGGCTGCCAACATGAGAACACAGCCACAGCTTGGTTCCACACTGACCTTATAATGAGTTAGAGAGGCAGATATTTAAATTCATTATAAATCCTTTAATTTGAAATTTAGTAGGTCATTTTGTTATGCTTATAAACTGAGTTTAGAAAGAGTTTGCAACATTAAACTGTCATATTTTAAGTGCATCCAGGTGTTGTGATACTAAATTCCTTTTTTCAACCAACTCCTTTAATAGACTTAAGAAAGGAGAAAATGGTTGTAATTTTAAAGAAGCATTCAATTATAAGTAAAAGGCATTTTTTTATCTGTTACCATAGTTACCAAGCAGCCTTCCTGTGGTTCTCAAGAAAATGGGACCCACCCCTCAGTAATTCTGAGAAGGGCTTTTGGGTAAGGGGTGGGAGGCCCCCCAGCCCAGGGGCAGGCAACATCACTCAGAGCCCTCCACTAACTAGTGACTGCGATTGTGAGTGGGAATTTTCGTTTAGTTTGGATTTAATGCCAGCCAAGGTACCTACCTGGGCATCAGCATCGTATTCAGAACGTAGAGGATTGCCATGGTTTCATGGGGTGCTGCTATATTTGTGAAGGACTTGCCACTGACTGTATTTTCAAGCATCAGGTGTATCTCAGAAGAATGAAATCCAGCAAGCAGGAGGCTAGATTTTGAGTCTAGGAGTGTTGAAGTGGCAGCTGAACTGGAAGGAGAATGCGTCTATCCCTGCATTTGTGCATTTGGTCTTACTCATTTAGGGCTGCATAGGGGTTAAATTTTATCCCAGATTTTGCTAGAAGACCTTTTTTTCTCGAGAGGCCAGCAGGCTGTTGGGTCTCCCTTGGTTACTGCAGGAGGGTTCCTGCTAGCGCCGACTCTGGAACTGAGGAGAGCTGGATTGGAAGCGCTGGGGGAGGTTGGGTCCCAGGGGGCAGGAGGTGACACAGGAATGCCGCTGAGCCCTCTCGGGTGGTTGCGGAGCGCCGAGGTGAGGCAGAGTCCAGAGATTGCTCTAGAGCACTCGCAGGCCAGCTGGGCTCACGTCTCTGTCCCACATCAAGGGGAGGGGAGGGGAGGTGGGTGTGTCATTGCTTGTGGGAGGGGTCCTGGACACAAAGTTACGATGGTGCCCCCAGGCTGCTTCTCACACTCTCCCACGTGTGCAGCTTGTCTGCTCTTTGCATCCGGGGAAAAGCTGGTGCTTCCCCCATCCTTGCTGCAGGTCTCTGCCCTCACATACCTACCCCAGCTCACACCCCGCCCCTTCCCATCGTCCCCCCCCCCCCATCCTTCTCTGAGAGCACAGACCCCTTCGTGGCCTCTGGACCCTGCTCTGTGGTGGGATCTGTTCAGATCTAAGGAGAGTCCTAGGCCTTTTGACCAGAGTACTTGAAGTTCTATGAGAAGTACTTGTCACTAAAACACTCGGTAAACTTCATGAAGAACACTTTGCATTGTGTGAAGTCACCACCATTCCGAATGACGCTGCCCTGTGTCATCTTTGCTGGAACGGTCTGGAGCTGAGATATAGTGGGCGTCGTGGGTGTGGGAAGGCCCCCACATGACCTTTCTCAATTGGCCATGTGGAGTGCTGGGCATGCGCCAGCCCATGCCACCCCTGCCATCAAAGCTGCATCCTGGAGGCGCAGCTGTAGCTTGTCTGGCACCTTGGGGACAGGCTTGGTGATTGTTCAAGGAGACAGGGAAGGTCTGGTGGGTCAGCTGGTGGCCAGGTGTGGCACCGCAGGGCCCCTTGTTCAGCCCACGTGGGGCCAAGCACATCCTTGCTCATTCTCGTTTTCCAGTCCACAAAGCCACACATCATGTACAGGTGACCACCACCACTCTGCCATCCTCATTGTTGGGGACCTAGGGAGCCACGAGCCAAGTCCGCCCAGCAGAAGGAGAAGCCTTGTGACCTGTATGGAGTTCTACAATGAGAATTCCTCTTGAAAAGCAACAGTACAGCCCACGCCCCCCAAATCGCTGTACTTTACCCCGTAGAGAGTCTGCGTGCTGTTCTGAGAGCCCCTGGAGACAGATGCCTGTCAGTCCTCCAGAGACTCCCGTTTCCCAGGCCTGCTCTCCGCCGGGCACCCTTGTGTGCGCGTTGCCTGCTTGCCGCCTCTTCTGCCTGTCTCTGCCCACAGCGTTTTGCCTTTGCTGTTGTGAGTGTGTCCTTGAGAATCACGAGTCCCTGTCTGGACTCTGGCAGGTACAAATCTTATCAGTCACGCCTGAAAAGTTTTGTCTTCTGATAATTAAAGAATTTCAACAGCTGGTAGCCACTTAAACCCTCGCAATGGTGACATTCTTGGCGGTCTGTTTTCTGTTTCCATCCTGGCCATGCCTCCTGCGGCATTTAAAGCTGCAGCCAGAGTTCCGTGGCCGTGAGACCCTGCTTGTGAGTCCAGTGGAGCCGATAAATCCTTTTGGGGAGCTGGGTGCTGAGTGGTCCCTGGGGCCTGCCTGTCTCCTCAGCACTGCTGCTGCAGCTTAGCCTCCTACTCACTCAGAGGTCACGGGAGTCGCCTAATGCTGTTGCCTGCCTGCTGACTTGAAAAAGCCGTCGTGAAACTGCCTTGCAAAATTAACTGGGGAGCAAGCACAGGTGCAGTGGCTGTCGGTCCACCTGACGCAGTCCCCAAGCGTAGCATCCCACGTAGGCCTGCGGAGGAGGGAGGTGAAGCGTGTGCAAAGCTTTGTTCATGGGAACCACTCTCGCCGGCCTGGCCCAGGGTTTGTGAAGTGAAGTGGTTTAGTCGCATTACGCCGCAAAATGATCTCTGTCTGCTTACAACGCAGGTGGACGTGGGAGTGGTGCGCTTCACCCCCTTGATACAGCCCAGGATCGAGCAGCCGTTCAAGCTGGTGGAGAAGGTCGTGCAGAACGCATTCCAGTTCCGGAGAAAGTACTGCTATCGAGGGCTTGGGTAAGAATGCCTTCTCTTCCGCTCAGTAGCCATATTTATAAAATCCTCAGTCACTTCCTAAAAATGTGTCTATTTGAGAGGCAGACAGAGCTCCCATGTGCTGGTTGGCTCCCCAGACGCCTGCAATGGCTAGGACCGAGCTGGGCCGAGACTGGGAACAAGGAGCTTCTCACGTGGGCGGCAGGGACCCAACTACTTGAGCCATTCCCATTGCCTCCCCGGGTCTGCATTGGCAGGAAACTAGAGATGGTAATTAAAGCCAGGGCCCAGTGAGGGGTGCAGGCACGTTAAGTGGCACCTTAACCACTAGGCTAAACATCCAACCCCCTCAATCACGTTTAAAGAGTAAGAACTTTGATTTTCTGTGAATATTGCTCTTAGTTCAAACACTGTGATGAACAGATTTGGAAGGAGGAAAGCCTTAATTTCACCTCAGATGCCATCTATAGATTCGGTCTTGTCTTTTTGTTTTGTTTTGTTTTTGGTGAGATTTATTTATTTGAGAGGGAGAGACAGAGGTCTTCCATCTGCTGGTTCACTCCCCAAATGGCCACAACGGCCAGAGCTGGGCTGATGGGAAGCCAGGAGCTTCTCCTGGGTCTCCCACGTGGGTGCAGAGGCCCACGTACCTGGGCCATCCTCACTGCTTTCCCAGGCGCATTAGCAGGGAGCTGTATCGGAAGTTGGAGCAGCTGGGACTTGAACCAGCACACATATGGACTGCCCGGCCCTTCAGGTGGAGGTTTAACCTGCTACACCACGGTGCCAGCCCCAGGTTAGGTCGCTTCTATCTAAGTTCAACCTAAAACTTGCACTCGCATAGCTAGCATTGGCCGAGTCTCCAATTCCTAACTTGGCATCAGGACTCAGAGGTGAGTTCTTAACAAGCTGTGTTTCCACTCTCTTCATTAAGGACACACTTCAGGGCTGGGGAGCACACAGCCATGCGTGCCTGATCTCTGGGAGCCACTCTGCTCCATCATGCCCAGCACCCCATGCAGGCACCATCAGGACGGCAGAGCACAGGGGCACCTCGGTGACACTGCACTATGCACTGAGAGTCAGGAACATGTTCAGTCATGCACAGTTGAGGCCGGGAAGTGTGTATTTCTTTTACAATTTCCATCAGTATTTGGCTGTTTAAAGGGGCTCAGCTTCACAGATTCTCCTCAGTTTTACATGACTCCACTTTAACTGTTTTTCCTGGTGAGGTGAAAAGCCCTTTTATTTATATTTTTTTCTCTTAAAGATTTTATTTATTTGAAAGTCAGCATTGGAGGTTGGTGGGGGGAGAGAGATTTTGATCTTCTACTCACTGGTCCACTCCTCAGGTGGCCACAAGGGCCAGGGCTGAGCCACACTGAAGTCAGAAGCTTCATCTGGGTCTCCCACGGGGGTGCAGGGGCCGAAGTACTTGTGCCATCTTGACCGCTTTCCCAGGAACAGCAGCAGGGACCTGGATCAGACGTGGAGCAGCCAGGACAAACTGGTGCTCATGTGGGATGCTGGTGTCGGGGTGGCAGCTGTGCCTGCTTTGCCAGCGCCGGCCCGAAGCGCCCTTGTGTTGTGCATGCCATTACTTGAAGTACTGGCAGGTGGCCACATCCCGAAGCCGTGGCTATCCACAGAGCCTGTCCTGGAGGACCTCAGCTTGCCTTTTGGTGACTAAGTGTGACTCATAAAACTGCATGGATAGTTCCGACCCGTGACTCACAAAAGGGACGTCCTGCTTTTGGAAATCCTGGAATTGGTCTGAGCCTAGAGCTGCCCCTGTGTTTCCAAGACAACCTCCCAGCGCAGTGACAGCCCAGGAATTTCAGGCACACAGTGGACAGGGGCACAATACTGTGACCCACTCTGGCTGGCCAGTACATGTCAGTCATTCTGCACTATGACTCAGCCCTAGCTGTTAGCCATCATGGGACCTCCCCCTCCTCGCCATGAACAGAAAGACCCGGGCCACCTCCCCTGAAAACGTGGGGCGCATCAGCTGTTGCTGAGAGCATCCTCAGCCTGTAAGGAAAACACTCCCTCCCTGGGCCATGACACCGGCCGAGCCCCAGGAGGTGAACCCTGCGGTTTCCGAGGGTTGGGAGAAGAAAAGCGAATCTGGGCTTAACCTTGCAATGATTTCATGCAGTTGGTCTTGATACAGTTCATTGGGTTAGATGCAGTTTAAAATACACACTTGGAGTCAGTTTAAAAGATGCATCAAAAATCTGTTCCTTTCAAGCTTTGCAAAGAACTCATTTTTGGGATAAAGAATAAATCCAAATGATAGAAAATCAGAACTTGAGATTTGTCACTCCAGGAATCAGAGAACTTTCATATCACAGTACGGGGCCAATTTCAACTGACCTTGCTACAAGACTGCTCCTTCACCGCGTATCCACCTAGTTGCAGGAGATGCTTTCCCACCGTGGAAACACCCTGCAGGTGAGGTTGCATCTGCCCACCCTGGTGGCCTGCCTCCCTTGCCTGTGTCATAGCCCAGGTTCTTCCACGTCAGTCCCTGTGCCCCTGGCCCCCTCTGCAGCCCCTCCAGGTGTCACTCATCCAGGCAGCCTCAGGCTCGGGAGAGTGTGGGTGAGGCTCTGATATTTTTCTCTTTCCCACAGAATGCTATTCCCCGAAGCCCAGCGCTTGGAAAGCACGGAGAGGCTGCTCCACCTGGCCGACGTCGAGCCCACCCTCCGGCCCCGCCAGCTGTCCATCGCACACTTCAGGAGCCTCTGTGACATCTACAGACGCATGTGTGACGGCGACCCGCAGCTCTTTGCTTACGATTTCCGAGAAGAGCTCAGGCAAAGTAAACACAAGTGTCGCCACGAGGAGGACCGTGGGGAGAGCGGGGACCTTAGCCACTGCCGTCCCCAGGATGTCCTCCACGTCTCCCCAGGACAGTCAAGAGACCAGTGAGCAGATGGCGTGTATTCTTTTACTGTACAGCTTGGTAGAGAAAATAAATATCAAATAAGATACAGTACAGGCTTTAATACATATATATATACACTGCATAGATAGGACGTGTTCGGTATAAACATGAAGTATTTGCACACTGCACCCCTACACCACATCAGAATAACTTAGGTATTCTTTAAATAAAGCGGACACTGGCAGCCCGGAGAAAATGCCCAGAGGAGTCGAAAAAAATGTCCCTTTTAAAAGCTTTTAATCCAACCTCTCCAGTCTTACTTCCCCCCCACATAAATTAGAATTATTAAGAATGCAATCTAATTTTAAGGATTCTAAGTCATTTTGATGCCTGCTCAAAAGAGATGTAAAAGTAAGCAATTTACAGATTCCGATCAGTCTCATCTGGTTTCCCGAACCACAATAAATTAAAATAACTTAAGTCTTTACAGCTGTCTCACGGGAAACGCGTGCTGCACGAAACCCAGTCGTGACCAGTCTAAGCGAGCAGCCCGCCCCGGCTCCGGCCGCAGCGCTGCTAGGATTTCCCGTGGCTCTCTGTCTGGTAGAAGCACTCCTCGCTCACCACCGACGTTAAGCTCTGGACGCTGAATTCCCGCTCCAGGACAGAGTTGAGGTCGAGGCTGGAGTTTTCCGATTGGCAGTCCAGGGACTGGTGGCGCGTTTGCGCCTTGGCCAGAGCGCCTCTGTCCCTCTTGGTGCTGTTGGCCTTCCGCTTAATGGGGCAGAAGTGGCCCCGGACCAGTTTGGGCTGCTGCTCGCCGCCCCCGGGCTGTGTCTCCGCCTCCTCCGAGATCCTCAGCCTCTGGAACTCGATCTCGATGTCCCTGGTGGGGCTGCCCCCTCTCGGAGGCGGGGGGCCGTCGTCCTCGTCACTCAGGATGTCGCTCTCTTTGACCAGGCCGTCCGAGAAATCGGCCAGGCCCTTCCCGGGCGAGCCGCCCTTGGAGTCCTGCCTGCCGTCGGCCGCGGGGCAGCCGCTGCTCTGAGTGGTGCTGCTGCTCAGGCTGCCCTCGTCCGAGTCGAGCGAGTGGCCCTTGCCCGGCTCCCCGGGCCACTCGCTGCTGGAGGAGTTCTTGAGGACTCGCAGGGACCTGGAGGAAGCTGCAGGGAGAAAACGCGTGGCCCTTAGGAGGCAGACCCGGCTCCACGAGCTGGGGCCCGCGCCTTGCGGGATCTGACTTCATGTCCTGCTCGCCCTGCCTCGTGTTCTCCCTTCAACTGGAGTGACCGTGACCCTGGCAGTGAAGCCGACACGTGCAGGCGCTGCCATCACGGCTAGATCCTACTCGGGCCTCTCTGGAAGTGTAAGCTGCGAATGCAGCCCCTTGGGTTACCAGAGCAAGCCGTCCTGGGGGCAGGGTTCTTGTGCTGCCCGTGGGTCCAGAGGCGTTAACTGCGTGTATACCCGGTTCCTTCTCTCACTAGAGTTCTCTCGGTGATGACCTGTGCTGCGCCTCTCACCCTGTGTATTTCCTAACTGCTCACCTAAAAGAAGGTTGCTCTTTCCCGCCTACGAGCACTGTCTGCTGGAATATCCAACCTGCAGGGATCCCGTAGGATGGATAAGTAGTTCAGCACTTGAGGGTGTGTGTGTGTGAGGCTGAAGGCGAACGTTTCCACACAAAACAGTGTACTATTGTTGA
Source organism: Oryctolagus cuniculus (assembly GCF_051225735.1). Lineage (NCBI taxonomy): Eukaryota > Metazoa > Chordata > Mammalia > Lagomorpha > Leporidae > Oryctolagus > Oryctolagus cuniculus. Next base: position 12,458,233 of record NC_142871.1, read on the forward strand.
TGGCCACAGCTTACTTTAACAATAGAAAATAGTAAATCTGAAGAGGGAAAAACTGACCCAGAAAAGAAAAAGAGAAGCTACAGGTTCTCTAAGACTAAACGCAAGAACAAAGGTGATAACCAGATAGAACGTTCTGGAAAGTGAAGCTGAGATGTGGGGGAGGAGGAGAAAGCTTCGAGAGCGGCGTGATGCGGCGTGAGGACCTGCGGACTTCTGCCTGGGCAGCAACGGGGCGCTGGAGAGATCTCCAAGGACGGGAGCCAGGTCCTGGCCTCGGGCACAGAGCGGCGGCGGAGGCACGGCGGGAGTCGGGGCCGTGGGGGGGTGCTCGTGTTGGGTCATACCTCACCTCACGATCTGCTTGTCTACACAAGCAGCACGTTTAGCTCCTGAAGGGACTCGAGACCCCCCTCCCCACCCCGCCCCGGGAGAGCCACAGCTGTCCCAGGAAGGTCACGGCGCGTTCACCCGGCTGCCTGGGAGAGTCGCCGTGCCAGCAAGGGCCTCACCTAATCGGGCTGAGACAGGAACTCGGTTCTTGAGCGGCACCGGTCGGTCCTTGCTCGCCCTCTCCTGCGGCGGCTCGCACTTCATGTGGCGCCGGAAGTTCTCCCTCAGGATGGAGCGGATCACCTTCACCACGCTGGCTTTGCTCTCGCTGTCGCTGTGGGGAGAGCGCACGGCGTCAGCGCTGGCGTCCCCTGCTGCCCCGGCCTGGGCCTGGGCCTGGGGGCGCCTCCTTGCCTCGCTCCCAGAGGCACACGAGGGGACTTCAAAGAGTTCATAGAAAATGGAATTAAACATTTTGGTTCAGAAAAAAAAAAATCTTGAAATCCATGCACATAAAGGAAATTCATTATGAAAATGCCTGAATTTCAAAACAAATTTTGCACCAGCGGCTCTGAATTCCATTTTCCGTGAACTTGAAGCTCCTGTGTATGTCCTGCACTGGAGTCTCAGCTGCCTTTGGGGGCGGGGCTGACCCCGACATTATCAAAATCCAGGAGGGCACCCACCCTGACCTGCGGTGGTTTGGGCGTCGGCAGTACCTGCAGCACAACTGAAAGATGGTTTCCGGCCGTCCCTCTACTTCTGACTTGGTGTGGATCAGCTCCCAGATGGAATTATTTTCTGTCCCTGCATGAAGAGAACGGAAACAAGCGTCTATGGCGTTGGCAGAGACGCTGTGGTTAAGAACACCCACGAAGTCTACCAAGCTGCGCGTCCCCCACCCCGACTCCCACCATGGTCTGCGGCCCCTCCGCCGCGTGATTTTCACAAGGAGCTGCAGAGTGACGGCCGCCTGGGCCACTCCCACAGGCTGGCCCCGGTGCAGTCCTGTTCTGGAAACATCGGGCAGAAATTAAACAGGGGCCTGGAGCATCACTGCCTGCCTTGACCCCTCGGCCCAGTCTGTCCCCGAAACGTGAGTGTCCTGGAAGGATCGCTGGGCATTTTACAGCATCAAAAAATCTGTATCACTTGCAGTAGCACCTAATCTTCAAGAACTTCCTGGGATATCTAAATTTGCAAGAATTTTAATTTCTGGAGCTTTGTTTCTTTAATAGTTTTTAGGCCATCAAGGGTGTTAGCCAGAAAGGAAAATGGTGGAAAACTACTGGTAGTAAAGACAAGGAAACCACGAAGGGAGCCATCTGGGGGCTGCAGTTTCTCCCAGAGCCGGTAAGGAGAGGCAGGCCCTCTGCTGGCCTCCCTTCCCATGTATGCGAGGTCCCACCCACGGCCCTTTCCTCCTCCTCCTCACTCCCCAGCATCGACCGCACCGGGCGCTTACCTGCCGGGTTCCCCAGTCTGACTTGGAGCGCAGAAATCGGGATCAACCAGCGGAACTTGAACGGGTCCAGGTCAGCAGAGCTGTGTGCAGGCCGCGAGTTGGAGGGCTGCAAGGGGAACGCCCACCAGGAGCAGCGTTGGAGGGTGCTCTCGCCCAGGGCGGACGTGTGCACAGTCGCCAGGAGGCTCCTGGGGTCTGTGCACTGGGTTCCTGGCACAGCGCCCTCACGGGTGGAGGCTGTGGGGACAGGGCGAGCCGGCCAGAGTCCCCCGTCTCTGAGCGAGAATGCCAGCCAGGCCTGCCATCCCCACGTCCCATCTGCATGGCCAGCGGTATTGACTGCCCACAGGTTTGCATGGTGGGTTTTTTTTTTTTTTTGGGGGGGGGGGGGCAAGGGTTAGTCAAGGTTAAAGGCATCTTGGAACAAACCCCAGTTAACACAGACTTCTGTGTGCATCGAACAAAACATGGGCCATTGCAGAGAGAAGCGGACTGCGTGCATGGCCATGTTTACAGCTATAGCAACACGCCCAGAAACACCGAGGGCTGAACTAGCTCAGGGCCCCCAGGGTCCCGGCAGGATTGGCGGCTCCACGTCACGGGAGCCCAGAGGCACAGAAAGGAAGCTTGAAATAATTCTTACCAACTTCTTTTTCAGTTTGCAGTTTTCTTTGTAGACCAGTATGACAGCTCTCTTAAAAACTAAAGAAAGGAAAAGAAAAAGAAAAGTCTGTATTTTATACAAACTCTGGCAAAGTGAACCCAGGGCTGAATGTCTTATTAGAACAAAGCTCTTCCCATGTACGAATCTAAGCCCCCACAGTGCCGCCGCCTGAGTGAAAGAACGGCCCCTCCCTCCGTTCCGACCGCGACCTGCCGAAGCACCTGCTGATTGAAAGCTACTCTCTGAAGTCGTTCTTGGCACTCTCCTCCTCTTGCTTTATTGAAAAGCTGAGGACGGGTGTTCACCTGGGTGACAACGCTTGCTCTGCCAGCCCTCAGTGCAAATCAGGAGACTTTGAAATCCAGCAAACCATTAAGTTAGCTGATTTCAAAATAGCCTCGGGAGATCTGTTCCTGCAACACCAGGCCCGGCCCAGCCGCAGATGGCAGAAGGAGATAATGAACGTGGGGAGTCATGGGGCTTGAACTAGTCAGGGCGGGCTCTGCGCCAGTCTTCCAACTCCCTCTGGAAATCGGGGGTTACTGAAGTTCATTACGGCCACGCTATTTCACGTTCACCCTCTCTGGGATGGATACTGACCAAATACCGTGAGCTCAAGGTCCTTTCTCGCTTTTCCGAGCGACAGAAACGGGTTCAGCCAGGCCACCGTGGAGTGCATCAGAAGTTCCCCCATCGAGAGCTCTGTTACCTGCAAGGCAGGCAGGAAGTCAAGAGCAGGCTGCTTCCCGGGACAGACAGGTGCTCCAGGAAGCTCGTGGAAAATGCAGGTCAAAGGGAGGTTTATTTTCACGCCAACAAATTCTGAGAGCCATGCAGTCCAGGGCTCTCCGACCCGTTTGTGGGAAATACGTGTCATGAAAACAATTACACATAGGTTGCAAAACTTTATACCAAAATAAACTTCCCTTTTAATTCCGTTGCCTACATACTCTTTGCAGTAAGCTCCTATGTGGTCATTGCCAAAATGAAAGCACATTCCGTGTGATCGGTAACATAAACAAGGCATGTTGCTTTGTTGTACATGTATGTAGGCGAGGCACACGCATGTTGGTAAGGCACACAGCAGGGAGCTGCTCCACTTCCCTAACGTGCCCTCTACCCAGTGTCCTCATTCATGCAAAGGACCCTTAATGAATGCTCACCACAGGCTCTAATGGGTGTGCTCATAGGACAGTGCCCGCAGGGAGACCATCAGAATAAAAATCAAACTCGGTTCTTTTCTGTTCTTGGCATTTTCTACTTAAACAATGTTGCTTAAAAGTGGCTTCTTGTTCTGGCCACATTGTTTAAAGATCTATTTCTTTGAAAGCCAGAGTGGCAAAGATAGACCTTCCATCTGCTGGTTCACTCCCCAAATAGCCACACCAGCCAAGGCTAGCAGGCTAAAGCAAGGAACCAGATTCATCCGGGTCTCCCACATGGGTGCAGGGGCCCCAACACTTGAGCCATCTTCCACTGCTTTCCCAGGCGCATTAGCAGGGACCTGGCTCAGAAGAGGAGCAGCCGGGACTTGAACTGGCGCCTATATGGGATGCCAGCATCGCAGGTGGCGGCTTAACCCACTGTGCCACAATGCTGGCCTCTTGTAGAATCTGATGCTTTTAAATTCCACATTTAGCCATCAAACAGAGAGACTGTCAACTGCACTTGGACTTATAAGTAAGCAGGGAGTCATCAGCCCATGATGCCACAGCAGGAGAACAGGCAGGCATTTAGCCTCGTGGGTCAGACACCGGCTGCCACTTAGGGCCGGGCACTGAACCCGGGTGCTCCAAGCTCCTGACCCCAGCTTCCTGCTACCGCAGACCCTGGGAGGTTCGAGTAACTGGGCTCCTGCCGTCGACATGGCAGGCCAGCATTGCATTCCTGACAGTCCCAGCCATTATGTGCATTTGGGAGTGAACCAGCAGACAGAAGCTTTCTCCCTAATCTATAAATTTTTTAAAAAAATTTTTCAGACTTTTACATCGCTTCATCTAAATTGGTCTGATTCACTGTACTCAGGTTTGCTGGCGTCAAGAAGAGCACTCGAGGCATTTTCTCCTCATTCTAAGCCGGTGGCATGGTCTGGGAGGACCCCCAGGCCCCAGGCCCCCCGCGCCTCACACACCTCCTTCTCCGGGCCGCTCTGCTCGGCCACGAGCTGGTCGAACACGGCGCCGTAGTCCTCGTAGATCTTCTGCATCTCATTGATGTGGCTGGCTACTTTCTCCATTGCCTTCAGCGCTTCTGCAGAACGGGAACCGCCGTCAGCTTCCAGTTTGTTTTAAATCCCACCCGACAGCCACCAAGAGCTCAGGATTCAAGCCAGGACCCGAGACTCCTTCTGCCAGCCGGCGGCGTCCCTCACCACAGCACGCTGTCATTGGTGACTGCGCCGGCGAGCAGTCGGGTCGCCTCCCCCGGAAAATTCTCTTTGAAGTGAAGCGGACGAAGGGCAGAAGCTCGCATTGACTCGGCCCTGTCTACCTGGCGTGCAGCATCTCATCCCACACTAGACCCATTCCACGGAGGAGACCGTGGAGGGGCAGATCGGGCGGCCAGCGTTCCGGAGAAGACAAGGAGCAAAGCCAGAACCCCACCCAGGAATGGGCAGCCTGGGCATCTCCCCTTGAGCCTCGGGACCCTTAGTTTACGATGCTCGAGGCTTCGGCCTCTGAGAACCACTCACTGCCCGGGCAGTTGTGTGCACTCCACCTGCTGACCCTCTACATCTCTGAGAGAGCTGACAATGGACCAGTGATTTTGTCAAAGTCCAAAAGCAAAATGTCAGGTCACTGCCAAATTCAGTATTTAAAAAAAAAAAAAATTTCTCCCAATTCAGGACTTTAGTTCAACCAAGAGGGAGGTTTGGAAGGAAGTTTTTTAAAGGAACCCTTTTACCCATCATCACAATGCAAAATGAATTCGCCACTTGTACTAGAATTCTAATCCTGGTTTGCATCATTTACTTGTAGAACATAACTTACATATTAAAAAAAAATCTTTTGTGTTGCCTATGATATCAAAATGTTGTCTTGGGGAAGGGCCAGTTTGATTTACACACTCCCCATGCAACCTTTCTTAATGAAGCCTGTGTCTCTCCCCAGGAGTTCTAGCACACACGGCGTAACTGGACCCAGTTTCAACACGTGGAGAGCAGATCGCTCAGCTCTCTCTAAAGTCTGCTTCGTTTCCTATGAAACCGCAGGGCCTTGGGCTTTGTCGGAGCATACCTGGGGCTGGGTGTTTCCCAGGTTACAAATACCAGCACATCAACTTTAAAACCCAGTGCAGGTGGGGAGGGAGGGCTTGGCGCTTGCTTTCAGAGCCGGCTATACTCAGAGATGTCCACAAGGTGGCGCCTCACCCAACATCTCGGCTCACCAGGACTAGGAGAAGCCGCCCAATTTCCAGTCCCGAAGCACCACCAGGTAGGCCTGAGAACTCAGGTGAGCTTCCGGTGCCTTCCTTTAAAACAGGAAGATGGAGTGGCTTGGGGCTCCTACGACGAGACCGCTTCTCCCCGTGCTGACTCTAAGGGTGGCCACAGCGGTCCTCCCACAAGGGCAGCTGTATCCAAGACCGACACTGGGGGAGCCCTCTCACCTGTCAGGTGGTAGTGCTCCTCGCTCTCGTGGTCCGTCAGGGACACGAGCTCCTTGAGCAGCAGCGGGTACTTGAGCACTCTCTGCACCGGCTTGATGAGGTAGGACTCCAGCGTGGACGCGTGCTGCTTGGTGGGGTTCCGGGCGTCCAGGAAAGCCTTGAAGGCCTTGTCGGTTTTAGCTGCAAGCAGTGGACAGAGGGTGCTTAGAGGAGCACTGTGGGGGGAGTTGAACTCTGCTCAGTGGATCCTGGGATGGAGTTCGAGACCGTCCAGTTCTAGACTCCTAACGTGGTCCCGCAGCACGGGTCCCGGAAGCCACAGTAGCATGGAGGGCTGTGAGCTCCCGTGTACCCCAGGAACAGTGCTGGCACAGGTGGCCAGAGGTGAGTTTCAGATTCACAAAGCCACAAAAGCAGGGTTATAAAACAAACAGCACTTCGCGTGGCCTGCTGCTCGTTCTAATATGAGCTATTTGAAAAGCAGTGTCTGTTTTCCTTTAATTTTTTAAGATGTAGAGTTAGAGGAGAGACAGAGAGGTCTTCCATTCGCTGCTTCACTCCCCAAATGGCTGCAATAACCAGGGCTGGGCCAGGTCGAAGCCAGGATCCAGGAGCTGCTTCCAGGTCTCCCACATGGGTGCAGAGCTAAAGATTCAGGCCATCTTCCACAGCTTTCCCAGGTACGTCAGCAGGGAGCTGGGTCAGAAGTGGAACAGCCGAGACTCCAAGCAGCGACCATAAGAGATGGCACCGCTGCAGGCTGTGGCTTTAACCTGCTGAGCCACAGCGCCGGCCCCTGCATTCCTGTAAAGTAAGTTGAGGCCGGCACCGCAGCTCACTAGGCTAATCCTCCACCTTGCGGCGCCAGCACACTGTGTTCTAGTCCCGGTCGGGGCACTGGATTCTGTCCTGGTTGCCCCTCTTCCTGGCCAGCTCTCTGCTGTGGCCAGGGAGTGCAGTGGAGGATGACCCAAGTGCTTGGGCCCTGCACCCCATGGGAGACCAGGAGAAGCACCTGGCTCCTGCCTTCGGATCAGCACGGTGCGCTGGCTGCAGCGCGCCAGTCGCAGCAGCCATTGGAGGGTGAACCAACGGCAAAGGAAGACCTTTCTCTCTGTCTCTCTCTCTCTCACTGTCCACTCTGCCTGTCAAAATAAAAATAAAAATAAAAATAATAAAGTAAGTTGAGGGGCAGGCTTCAGCATTGTGACCAGAGGCCAGTCGGGACACCCACGTGCCATACTGGGGTGTCTGGGTCCGCGTCCCAATTCCACTCCAGGTTCCAGCTTTCTGCTAACAACACAGACCCCGGGCTCAGAGACTCGGGTCCCTGCCACCCACGAGACTCACGTGAGACTCCAATTCAGTTCCGGTCTCCTGGCTTCAACCTGGCCCAGCACCAGCTGTGGCAGGTGTTTGTGGAGTGAACCAGCAGGTGGGAGACCTCGGTGTGTCTGTCTCTACCTTTCAAATAGAGAACTTTTGCAACAAGAAGAGAGGAGCCGTGGGGAAAGTCCCCTTAAATCAGTAAGCTTGCAGCCGCACTCCAGAGCTCCAGGCAGACTGAAGCTTCTCCGGTCAGAGCCGTAGGCCTTCCCACCAGGACCAGCCACTGGGACCCCCTTTGGCCCTGAGAAGCAGCTGTGTTGAGTGTGCACGTGCCGTGAAGGCTATGCACGGGAATCCAGGTGCACTTAGTGTGCGCGCCAGTGGCTACACCAGCCGCCACCTTGGACTCCACCAAGAGCGCTGGTTAACCAGCCATGAGGACTCTGTCGTGCAGCCAGTGTGCAAGAGGGACCGGTGACCAGGACAGAATGGGCAGCACCTGGGATGCGACTGGCAGCCCGTGCAGAAGGCGAGGTGGCTTCACCTTGATGGCTGGGGGAGTGAAGCAAGCCACCGGCATGGATTGGCAATGAGAGGGCGTCCGGGGAGGAAACGCAGGGGGTCAGGTCTCTGCTGGAAGCAACTCGGGACAATGCACGGGGTTGGGCCTTGTGAACCTGAAGCACCCCAAGACACCAGTCTTTAAACCTAGGGTTTTTCTTCCAGGATACTAAGAAGTCCCAGATTTAAACTAAATGGCAAAGGTGCCCCAGTGGACACTGCCCATAACACGGCTCCATGATGGTGCAGAAGGAAGACAACATGAAAGAAGAACCTTCAGGAAACGGGAGCCCTTCCCAGTTCCACAAAGGGCGCTTTCGTTAGCAGAGTCTATGGAAATTAGTTCTCTGGCAGTTCTATGGAAGCGGTGTGGCTGGTTGGGCTTCAGAGGTTAGCGGGAGAAACACACAGGGTGCGCATTGCTTCCTGTCCCCATCCACGGCTTACGGCAGCTACAGGGTTTACAGAAAGGAGTGTGGCGGGAAAAGAATCCAGATGTCATTCAGCAGCAAAGAAACACAGGGCCAAGCGGCGACTCCGCTGTCAGGCACACCTGCTCACTGCTGCCAATAAATCGAATACGCAGAAAACCTGCCCTGTAACTTCCGTCACTGTCAAGGTCAAGAATGCAGCACAATCCATTAAAATGGCACTCAACTTACTTGCTAAATGCAGAGTTAGCCTTTTTTCAACCGCTAATGAAAACGGCTCTAAAAGGTAACGAGCGACTCACCTCGCTCTAGAACCTTCTGCACTTTAATATGGTTAGCACAGAATCCGCTGTAGAGTTTGAAGTGGTCCGCATAATAGAGGAAGGAGCCGCCGAGGGAGAACAGTAACTTCTAGAAAGGGAGGGAGCAAAGTGAAATCAGACACAGCCTGGCTTTGCAGACACCACAGCGCGCCAAAAAGCCACCAGGCGAGTAAGTCCGGACGCTCCATTCACAGTCGGCGGCAAACAGCCCATCACCACACTTTGCCGCCGACGGACGAGAAAGTCAGCACTGAGCAGGCAGGCTGCCCCAGCTCTGCGGAGCAGCAGTAAGGGCGACTCTGCTGCTTGGGACGGGAGATGCAGTCTCCTCACTTGCTGCCCCCTCTCCCACTGCCTCGGGCCTCCCACAGTCACCAGCATTCACACCAATGCTTGCTCAGAGCAACCGGAGACCCACGCCATCTGCCCCCGGTCCTGTGGGACCACGGAGCAGCAGGGGCAGCTGCAGCCCCGGGCCTGGCGCTCCTCCAGCAAAGTGGCGTGCTGAGCTGGTGTGTGGCCCACAACCAGGCCGGCCCCACGAAAGCAGAGCTGCCAGGCTCCTCGCCGCCACGTGCGTGTAGTGGGGGGAACGCAGCCGCCTCTGCCACTGGCCGTGAAAGCGTGAAATGCACCTTGACCGTGGAGGGAGGATGCCGTGCCATTCCCAGTGAGCTCTGCGGCAAGCCCGAGTCTAAAATACTTGCCCTGAACTGCGAAGGGGTCTCCAGGACGTCAAAGTCAGACGAGGCTGCAATTCCGTCTTCCAGAGTTTCCAGAAAGACTTTCTGAAACTCCAGCATTTCCGGCAGACTTCCGAACAGGGACTCCATCTACACAAAGACCGGAATTGGGAGAGGCCGTCAGCCGTGAGGGTGACGCCACGCCGACGCTCCGGCCCGCGGCGAAGCCCACGGCGCTCACCCAGAGGCAGGCAGAAGGCCCAGCGCAGCCCCTGGGGCATATAGTGTCCGCCTGGGGACGTACACAGCTCCAGCCCCTACAGCCCTCAGTTCTAAAGTAAGTTTCAAATGGATGGGAAATGCAGTGGGGAACTGGAAGCCAGCAGAAAAGAACCAGGCGTTGTGAGCGAACATTAAAATTTCACACTGAAAGGCACTTTTAGGCTGAACCTTAGCCACTGCGGGAAGAACATGGCCGCCCCGGTGCCTTAGCAACCACTGCGCTCCCCATGCCGGAGGCCTCGTCCCTGCTCTGGGAGAGGCCAGGCATGAGACTGGAGGCCCTTAGGCCTTGGCTGTTCTTCGGGGGTCGCTGGAGGTGACGTCCCTGGAGCTCTGTCAGAGGGCTGCTGGACACCAACCCCGGGGCCAGCGGACAGAGGGAAGCCGGTCCTCACCTCGTCTTGGGTAAGAAAAGTCTCACTCTGAAGCGGCTCCAAGTACAACTCAAAGAGGCAGCTCAGATCCTGGAAGACAAGAGAAAGTCTTGCTGACACCCACGGCTCCCAGATGCCCACGGGGTTCAGCAGCGCCCGTGGGAACTCCGAGCACTCCTGTTCAGAAGGATGAAGTCACTGGAATTCTTGACCCTAAAGTGGCCATTCCTGCTCACCGCACTTAGAGGACTGTCGCAGGTAGAGTTATAGACAGTGAGAGAGACAGAGAGAAAGGTCTTCCTTCCGTTGGTTCACCCCCCAAATGGCTGCTGCAGCCAGCGCGCTGCGCTGATCCGAAGCCAGGAGCCGGGTGCTTCCTCCTGGTCTCCCATGCGGGTGCAGGGCCCGAGCACTTGGGCCATCCTCCACTGCACTCCCGGGCCACAGCAGAGAGCTGGACTGGAAGAGGAGCAGCCAAGACTAGTACCTGGCGCCCCAACCAGGGCTAGAACCCGGGGTGCCGGCGCCACAGGTGGAGGAATAGCCAAGTGAGCCACAGCACTGGCCAGGCTGCCGCCTTCTATGTTTTCCCTACAGCTCGGGCACCTGTTACGCAGCTCACCGCCAAGGAACAGGCTCTCGAGAGCACCACTGTAGGAGCACTCACTTTCCTGAGGGGAAGCCCAGGCCGACCAGGTGTGGCCAGAGGTTCTGGCTTCCTCCACATTCCCAGGAGCACAGCGACAACTCGGACCTGGAGCTGAGAGGGACCACACAAGACCGGGGTGCTCGCCCCAACGTTGAGGCTGCCACATTAGCAGCGTTTTAAAGTCCCGTATCACACACAAAAAAGAAACATCCGAGGATGTGCAGTCACACTGCTTCCGATGGCAACCGTCCATGGGTCTCCCCCAAACTGGGCTGCAGCGGGACAGACGGTGGGGCTAGACAGCACAAACCCCATTAGTAAAGAAGGTTTCTGGTTTAATAAATTGAAGCCGAGACTAGGATATAATGTCGTGGCAGAGAAGAGTTTTCTTTCATGTTCCATTCTGAAGAACTGTGGGTACTCAAGTGCTATGGCCAAGTCCCCTACACTGAGATCCTTAACAAGCGGGAAATCGAAGGCCCACGGGGCAGGTGTCTGGCAGACCCACTCCCCAGAGTGGAAGGCCTGGGTTTGCTTCCTGGCTCAGCCTAGCACCCTGCTCACAGGCACCAGGAAGGCAGCAGGTAAGGGCTCAAGTAGTTGAGTCCCTGCCGTCCATGTGGGAGACCCACAGTGAGTTCCAGCCTCAGCCTTTGTGGGGGCATTGGTGGGGGGGGGGGGGTGAACCAGAGGATGGGAGATCTCTCTTTGCCTTTCAAATAAATACATGCAAAGAAAAAAAATTTTTTTTGACAGGCAGAGTGGACAGTGAAAGAGAGAGACAGAGAGAAAGGTCTTCCTTTTGCCGTTGGTTCACCCTCTAATGGCCGCCGCGGCCGGCGCACTGCGGCCAGCGCACCGTGCTGATCCGATGGCAGGAGCCAGGAGCCAGGTGCTTTTCCTGGTCTCCCATGGGGTGCAGGGCCCAAGCACCTGGGCCATCCTCCACTGCACTCCCTGGCCACAGCAGAGGGCTGGCCTGGAAGAGAGGCAACCGGGACAGAATCCGGCGCCCCGACCGGGACTAGAACCCGGTGTGCCGGCGCCGCTAGGTGGAGGATTAGCCTAGTGAGCCGCGGCGCCGGCCGCAAAGAAAATTTTGCAAAGACCCAGACAGCTCTGTAAAGGCCAACATGACCCCGGAACCTTTAGGCTGAGAACAAGGCCGGGCCTGTCCTGGCCTCCCCTCCCTTACCACAGCCCAGGGCAGGGAGAGGTGGGGAGTTACTGGATCGTATCCAGGGATGCACATGAGATCAGAGTAAAGAATAAGCAAACTCCATGTTCAGTGTCGGCAACAACAGTGAGGGGGCCGTGAGTCAGAGGCCGCACCTGGTGCTGGCTGTCTGCTCGCACAGTGGCAGTGGGCAGGCCCTGGTCGCTGCTGCTCAGGACGACCCCCTGCAGGCAGAGCAGGTCCCTGCCAAGCTGCCACTGGCAGACACTGTGGGGTCGGTGCCTCACCCAGGCATCCGTCTCTACCCGTGCCGAAAGAATCTTGGGTAAGCACAAAGAATCACAAAAAAGGGGGTGCTGGCACCTGCAGGGCCGGCATCCCATCTGGGCACCGGTTCAAGTCCCGGTTGCTCCACTTCCGATCCAGCTCCCTGCTAACAAGCCTGGGAAGGCAGCGGAAGATGGCCCAAGTGCCTGGGCCACTGTACCCATGTGGGGGACCCAGATGAAGCTCCTGGCTTCGGATCAACCCAGCTCTGGCTGTTGTGGCCATATGGGGAGTGTACCGGTGGATGGAAGATAAATCTGTCTTCCAAATAAATCTTTAAAAAATCACAAAGAGGGACTTAGGTGCCGCTCTCACCTCTGCCCTTGACTAGGCTCCTGAGAACCCCAGGACCTCTGCAGGTGTCAGAGAAACCCCAGAGCCCACAGCGCCACTCACAAAGGTCACTGTGGCTCCACGGGGTTACTGTAAAGTGTAGCCTGCAGTTCCCGGTGTCTCCTTCATTGTTGGATGTGGGACGAGACGTAGTGGCAGGCGAGAGGAGACTGCAATTGCTCTAATGTCTTCATCCCCTAAGAGACCAAAACCTGGGGCTCTGAGCTCACCTGGGCTGCTTGTGCTAATGCCCCTGGAACGTGCAGGGAGCAGCGGCCACACAAGGAGAGCCCAGCTCCGCCAGGTGCGCTGAGGCCTCTCTTGTGAGCTCAGCACAGCAGGGCTGCACCTCTGCAGAGAACCCATGGACCAGGGCATCAGAGAGGCAACATCCAAGGCCACACAGCATGACAGGGGCAGAGGCACAGCCGGGTGCTCAGCCACCAGCCCGGGCACAGCCGGGTGCTCGGCCGCCAGCCCGGGGCCGTGCTGTCCCAGCAGGTCGACGTCGCCCCAAAGCTTCAGCAAGCACTCGAAGCATAGGAACTCCGCCTTCCTGGGCTCCTGTGTTCTCCGTGGAATTTTTCTCAAACCACTCACTGGGGGCTTGGGACATAAAATAACTGAATTCTTCAGGCATTCAGGCTACTCAGTCACTGCCCCTTTACCATGGTGCCTGCATGCTGAAAGACACGCCATGTGGGCCCCATGTTCCGCAGGGATCCCCTGCTGCAAGGCCTGGGGGCGCCAGCACCTGCTCCCTAGTACCTCCTCACCTAGAATGCTCTCCGCCTGCGCTAAGCCAGCACAGACTGCGCATGACAAACCAGAACATCTGTTACCATAGTGAGAGCTACCTTGGTAACAAGAGGAGCCAAGAGTCTAATTTTTTTAGCTTCTTCTCAGCTCTTGCACCCTTGCCACTCGTCCCCTCCCTTCCAGGCAGTGTATCCCGTGAGTGGCAGGTGTCCTGGGCATGGGTGAGTGGAGGACAGTCCGCCCTCACCTTCACATAGGACTTCTCCGTGTCCATGAGCTCCTGGATGACTTTGCGAAGGCGGTCGGCGTCCGAGAGGTGGCGGGCCAGCGGCCGCGGGGGCGGGTCCTGACTCTCCCTCGTGCCCTCCATGCCGTCCGTCTGGTCGTCGTCAAAGCCCCTGCACAAAGTGGCGATCTGCTCGGCACTCTGAGAAAGAGAAGAGGTGGACGGTCAAGGGCTGGGTCGGCCCAGCAGGCACCTCCGCCTCCTGCGCTCTTTGAGGAGGCTTGGCGAAGGGTCGCGTCCACCTTGGACCACCCTGGCTGGCATTTCAGGTCCCGGGGAGGAGGACGTGTGTCTGCACTGGCGTCCGGCGTTACACACGCTGCTCCCATGGTCACAGAGCTGTGAGACCCTCCCTCAGTGCCAAGACAAGCGCTGAAGCAGGCACGGGGCTCCCTTCTTTCTTAAGAAGTCACGACCTTGGGGACAGCACACACAAGACACACCCAGCTCCTCCAATGAGGGCCTGCTCCAGCGTTCTGTGCCCCCTGCAGGAACAGCTTGGGGAGATCAGAAACGGGGTAGCACGGCAGTAATTTTAGGAAGCTGTGGCATGGCGAGACAAGCCCAGAGTTCTGCCCCCAAATCCAACCAGTTGGCCCATCGGGGGCCAAGTCGCGAAGTGACAAGTGGAAAAGTCTTGAGCTCGTGCATTTGCTACAAATGGTGTAGGGACTGAGAGGAAAGACAAGGTCCCTACCTCAAAGGGGTGCAGAGCCCGGCAGGAGGCACAGGCGAGGAAGCAGACGGTGCCACAGGCCTGGCGCGTGGGTAGGAGGGACACGCCAGCTGTGGGGAGACTCCACGGAGGAGAGAGCCGAGCCGAGTCTCCGCAGGTGCAGCTGCGGTCAGACCCACGGAGAGTGAGTCCAGAGAAGACTCAGCAAGGTAGTGGGATCAGGAGTCAGGAGCAGGGACATCCGGGGGCATGTTCCAGTATAGGCCTAAGCAGGAGGCGGCGAGGCCCCACTGCGTGTCTCAGTGAGAACTCCCCCACTGCTGGGCTCTTCTCTTTGGACACGACTCTTGGTGCCAAAGTTAGGCTAACCCGGTAATGGAATTAAGCCTCCCTCTAGGTGCACGGACAACATAGAAAATAATTTACTTCCAAGCATTCTAAGCATGTGGACATCCTAGTGGTGCTCACTGGATATACAGATGGCGCACCTGTTTTATTTTATTTTTTATACTTTGAACACAGCATATTTCTGTTAACACCTACAGGAAGACGTTCATTTCTGGGTAACATTTCAAAGACTAAGAAAACAGATGTGGATCTTAAGGCGCCACTCGGAATTCAACCTGTGAACATGTCTCACATCATGTCAGTAACAACCACATTTTATGACTTGTCATTGAGGAATCTCCGACACCGCTCAGCCGTGTCCTGGCAGCGCACAGACGTCCGTTCTCTTCCGGAACATGAGCGTCAGGTATGAGGGTAACCAAGCCACCGCAAACTCAGTTCTGCCCCTCCTCCCTGTCAGTGGCCCTCAGTCCTGGCCACACACTGGCCTTTCATGGAGAACTTCTAGAAACACTCGTGCCTTGACCAACAGACCTGGAATCCCTGGGCCCCATCACAGGTATTCACTAAAGGCTTCCCAAGGGGTGACAACCTATACCCTGCGTAAGAACTACTGGTCAACCAGCCAACACGGCTACAGGCTGCTCGGGATTCCCGGGCGTGGCTCCACCCAGATCTCCATCTCTGGTCCGCACGGAGGGATTGGCCTCATACATGATGCATGAACTGAGGCAGGAGGAAACAGAATCGACGGCAGGACTCTGGGGTTCTGGGGTTGGCTATCTACTGACAGAGCTAAAAAGCCCATCACCAGAACACTCAGACTCTAACACTCTCTTATTTGAAATCTCTATCCTGGGATTTGCACACAACCTCAGATGATATAATCTTGCAATCCTGAACACGAACAGTTTCCAGGGCTGCAGACTCTATATTAAGCTTGCATACACTGTAGAAAATAAGATCTGACAAAATGCACCATAAGTTAAATGGCATCTGGTGAGATTACAGCTTTGCCTTGCTGGGATGTCAGAAATCACACCTAACAATGCAGTGTTAAAATAACGAGATTTTAAAAATAAAGTATCTTGCCATTTTAGAAAATCAGAATTCATTTTAAAAGTGCTTCTGGTAAGATGAACTTCCAAAAAGTGAAAGATAGCTAGGATTTTTCAATAGCAGGTCTACTTTCAAAGGTACCACAAGCAAGTGTTCTAGTGCCACAGAGACACCTTTCACGCACCTGACAGTTTAGATGTTGTCTAGCAGCGGCGTGCAAGGATTACCTGGGATCAAAAGGAGACGGAGCCCCTAACAGGAGAAGAGTAATGATCAAAGTAGTGTTTAAGAGTGTATCTGGGGGCCGCCTGCAGTGCCAGCATCCCATATGGGCGCCGGTTCGAGTCCTGGCTGCTCCTCTTCTGATCCAGCTCTCTGGTATGGCCTGGGAAAGCAGTGGAAGACAGCCTAGCTCCTTGGGCCCCTGCACCTGCGTGGGAGACCTAGAGGAAGCTCCTGGCTCCTGGCTTTGGATTGGCCCAGCTTCAGCAATTGCAGCCAACTGGGGAGTGAACAAGCAGATGGAAGACCCCTCTCTCTCTCTTTCTCTCTCTCCCTGCCCCTCTTCAACTCTACCTTTCAAATAAATTAATTAATTTAAAAAAAGATTGTATGTGAAAGAGGCCCCTGGATGGTCCTATGCTCCCCCACATCTTAGCAATGGCCATGAACACAGAACAGTTACAGGCAGCATCCTGCGGCTCCGGGAAGTACTCGCTAGCCACGGTGGCCATCTGGGTTGGGATGTCACACAAACACAGGACTGGCAAGACTGAGTAGCCCGGATGCTGTGTCCCTTCACATGCTCCCGGGCAAGCCTCATTTCTCCGTGCTTGATGTCCTTACTCATGAAAAAGGCAGCAGCAGCGCCTTGTCCCATCAAGGAACCCTCACAGGCCATGTGGGTCAAGAAGAAAAGGGAACCTGCCTTTGTTGGGCACCTGCTCCCCGCCCAAACAGCCCCTCAAGCCTGTTCTCCCAGGGTATGCTGCACATCGCCGCCAGCAGACGAGCAAGGAGGCTTCCGGCAGGGCCGCCACAATGTGAGGCCTGTGTCCTCTGGCTGTCCACGCAGCACCAGCCACTCCCAGTATCCAACAGAGCACCGGCAAAGCACGCTTCTCCTCCCGGCTGCCCTTGCCCACCACGTACGTGGTCAGGGCTCTCCTGGCTCCAGGTGTTTTAGGGACGCAGCCCTGATTCCCCACGCACACAGGCAACTAGCAAGTCCCCGCACCCCCTAGGAATGCTGCTTTACAAGCAAAATACAGAAAGGTCCGCACATTAGGGCTGGATCTGAGTGAGGAGTCGGCAGCTGGATGGTGCCCGCATGCAGAACCGAAAACCACCTCCGGCTGGTGTTTTTGTTGCACTCAGTGCTAAGAACTCGGGCTCACCTTCTACAAGAGACCACAAACCAAGTATTTTCTTTTATGTTCACAGAAAGATTCAATGAAATTATTTTCCCCTAAGACCAGAAAAGCAGTGATAGTGACCCCCAAATTATTATTTTTTCCATGTTTTGAAGGTTACACCAAGGTTGGTCCCTGCTTGGAAATGACGTCATCCCCTTCCCAGACGATGGGCAGCTCATCAGGCAGCAGCAGTGGGCCAGGCAGACGTCCATGCGCAGTTGGTTTTGTCTTGGTTTCAGTGTCAGGATGAGGACCACTCTACAGAGCCTGAAACGTGTCGGTAAAGTCATTGCCTGGTGGCAAAAAAACTGCAAGGGCTTGGGAAGCTCGCGTGCTCCCAGCAGACTCTCTCGGGAGCAATCCAGAGCAGAATCTCGTCCCAAGACCAGGCTCTGCCTCGCTCGGATGACCCTGCTATCTGATACCGCCCCCATGCGTCCCATCACAACAGCACACAGCTCCTGCTGACGCGGGCTCTGAAAATCTGTTCCCCGGATCACAACCTCACTATTTTTCCCTCTTACTTGGAGACATCTCTGCTTTGCAATTTCCCTGTGAGTTCCGGAACAAAGAGCTCAGTACCTCACAATATCAGAACTGGCTCGAGACTTCGTAGCCATTGCAGGAAACACGGGTGCTGGCCAGGAGCGCTTGACAGCAACAAAAGCTGGGGGTGCTCCCGTCTTTCCTGGCTTGGTTCGGGGCCCCCGAAACTGCACACTCTTTTCTCAAAGGCACCTGTTGGTGCCACCTGGGCTCAAAACACATATTTAGCCTAAGAGAACAGGTTAAAAAGTGCTGCCTCGCCGGGTAACAGTTGGTACAGAAGCACTTAGAGATAAGCCACAGGGGCGGGTGTTGGCGCTAGTGGCCACGACCCTGCTTGCAACACCCGCACCTTGTAGTGCAGGACCTTGGTTCAGTTCCAGCTATGCTCCTGATTCCAGCTTTCTGCTGGTCCACACCCGGGAAGCAGCAGCTGATGGCTCAAGAGCTATGGCGCCACCTGCCAAATTCCAGCAAGTTCATGAAGTCAGATAAAAAGACCATCTAAAACTCGTTCAAAGAACTTTTTCTCAATTTACCCTGAATTTCATGAAAGTGACCGTGTCACTCACAGAAAGATCTAATGCTATCCCCAACGTTACTGGCATGGGAGCCCTGGAAGGACCAGCAGAGGTCCATGACAAGGCTGATGGGCAGACATGGACCAAGATCTTGAATGGAGGCGGATCCCCCACATCCGTGCTTCCCAGTGGGAACGAGGCTGGGCCCCGGTCCCGCCTGTCGAGCCTGTGCTACCTGGCCCCACCTCATCCCAGCCAGATCAGAACTACAAGGCAACATCGTGTGAGACGCCCGGGGGCAGCTGGGAGGGCTCCCAGGCCCACTGACCACAGCCATTCTCAGCAGATGGGGAGGAAGGAGGATTTAGCCACCTCAGCAGGGTGGTGGGAGTTAAAGACCACGCCCAGCATGGCCACTGACAGTCCTCTGTGGGAAACAGACCATTCCACACGATGCCAAAAAGATGAAGAAACATTGCTCAAAAAGTCCCAAATTCTTTGCTTCCTATCCTAGGTAGCTCTGTTCTCGAATGTTCCTGAAGGCAAAATAAGAATGTGGTGGTAAACATTAACCTCAAGAAATTACAGAACGAAAATGCAAGCAAGATGCACACATATGCAGCAGTTACCAATGATGGAAGATTCTGATATCTGTGCACCAAAAATAAATAAATAGAAGAGACATGAGTGGGGCCAGTGCTGTGGCACAGTAGGCTAAGCATCCGACTGCATCGCCGTGCATCCCATTTGGACACTGGTTCAAGTCCCAGCTGCTGCTCTTCCGATCCAGCTCTCTGCTCCGGCCTAGGAAAGCAGTAGAAGATGGCCCAAGTGCGTGGGCCCCTGCACCTGTGTGGGAGACCTGGAGGAAGCTCCTGGGTCCTAATAGATCCAGCTCTGGCTGTTGCAGCCATCTGGGGAGTGAACCAGCAGATGGAAGATCTCTCTGTCTCTCCTTCTCTCTGTAACTCTACCTCTCAAATACATAAATAAATCTTTAAAGAGAGAGAGAGAGAGAGATGTGACTCATTGCTAGGGAAGAAGGTAGGGCTGCATTTTTAAAACTAACTTCCTATGTATATTTACTATATATAAATATGTATGCCTAGATTTTTTTATAAAATCGACATATATATAATAAATGCAATGGTTAACGCTGCATTTCAAGTTATTTTAATTTCAATCTTTTGGCTTATCTGGATTTTCTCACTTTTTATAGAGTTTTTTTAATAGAATTCTTTCCTACTGCTTAAAAAAGAATGAATATCTGCAGCAGAAAACACCTGATAGGACATTCTGCTTCCGTGAGGACAACGTGATGAGCAAGAATGACACAGTCCCTGGGCTCACAGCACCCAGAGTGTGGCTAGAGGGACAGCTTCGAGCAGGGAACCAAGTACAATCAGGGCCCCGAGTGTGACATCCCAGAGACACAGAACAACAAGAGCCGCGCTGGCCGGAGCAAAGCCAGGGGCAGCTAACCCTGAAGCCGTGACTGCAGGGCAGAGAGATGTAGCTACACTAAACACAGCATGTGGTGTGCAGGAACTAAAGGCCAGTGTGGTCACGGCCCACGCGAGTCAGAGGTGCAGCAGGGGCCTCGCAGATGTGAGGTGACGGCAATGGCTTCCAAGCAAGAGGCATGAGATGGTAGCTGTATATTAGGAATAAGAGCTCTGGGCTGGCGTCATGGCGTACCAGGATAAGCCATTGCTTGCAACACTGGCACTCCATATGGGCGCCAGTTCATGTCCTGGCTGCTCCACTTACAATCCAGCCCCCTGCTAATGGCCTGGGAAGGCAGTGGAGGATAGCCCAGGTGATTGGGCTCTGCACCTACGTGGGAGACCTGGAAGAGGGCCCTGGCTCCTGGTTTAGGCATGGCCCAGCCCCAGCTGCTGAGGCCATATGGGAAGTAAACCAGCAGATGGAAGCTCCCGCTCTATCTCCCACTCTAAGTTTGCCTTTCAAATAAATAATAAATCTTTGGGAAAAAAAAAAAAAAAGCACCAGAGCTCAGAGGAGGGCAGAGGAGCCCCAGTTCGTGGCTTGAGTGATGATCCTGACCTGGTACCTCCACAATCCTCCCCACCTCCTGGGCACACACGATACAGATGGCAGCAAGGGACCCGGTGGCATTGTGAGGCGGGACTGGCACGCTTTAAAAAATATATATATTCATTTACTTGAAAGGGAGAGTGACAGAGAGAGAGACTGATCTTCCCTCTGCTGATTCACTCCCCAAATGTTTCAACCACCAAGGCTGCACCACGCCGAAGCCAAAAACCTGGAACTCTATGTGGGTCTCCCACATGGGTGCAGGGGCCCAAGCACTGGGGCCATCTTCCACTGCTTTCCCAGGGACATTAGCAGGGAGCTGGATCACAAGCGGAGCGGCTGCGACTCGAACTAGACCCCATACGGGATGCCAGCGTCACAAGCGCCGCAGGGGCCTCTTAGTGTGCTGCGGGCCACACCTTCCCAAGCATCATTACTTTCTAGAAAGGGGATTTTCACACACAGGCAGTCGAGTCAAAAACCCCAGCCATAGCAGTTACAAGCAAAGTGACCCTGACTCAGTTTACCTACCTGTAAGGCAGGAGCCACTTACACAAGGTCACTGAGCAGGCTCAGAGAAGTAAGACACGTAAAACACTTGACATGGGGCAAGGGATTGACAATGGCGGGGCTCTGTGAAAGTCCCAATTGGCACAGGGAGTTTAACGTCTGAAATCCTGCTATTTTTAGAGGTATGAAAGAATAAGTCCACGAAGGCCCCAAGCGTGGGCCAGAATAGAATTTCACTCCATCAGAATGTTTAATGGAGCCCACTCTTCTCTACCTGGCTTTGTCCTGAGTGCTGGGGAGAAAGGGCAGAGGCGACAGGGATGGTGACAATGACAACCACAAGGCATCTCACACAGAGGGAGGGGAAATAAGGCAGAGGGGACACACGGAGGGCTGGGAAGGGCGGCAACTGTACACGTGGTTAGAACAGAAAAAGATGAAGTTTGCCCAGAGAGGAACAGAAGAGCGGCCACTCGGAATTCCAGGCTCACCCGGGGACCTGTTTCTGGGAGGAGGCAGAGGACGTGGGCAGGGCACTCGGTGCTCCCAGCAAGGCAGCGCAGAGCCCTGCCTGGAGACAGGAAGTACCACGGTCACATGAGGTGGCTCCCCAGTCGGCGTCAGGACCCGGCACCTGCTCCTGGTGGGGAGCAGCTGAGCGCGCGTGACAGAGCCACGCGAACACCCTGTCTGCCTTCTGCTCGGTTTCCTGATTTAACGAGAGTTTGAGCAGAATTCGGGATTGGAAAAAAAAAAAGAGAGAGAGAGAGAGAGAGAGATGTGCTCCCTGCCAGGGAGGCCTTGAGAGCTGGGGCAGCATCTCTGCAGGCCCGGTGCCTCCCCCACAGCAGCAGGTGTCTCAGCATCACGCAGACAGGATGTACACAGAACAGCTCATCTACTGAGCCTGTGCCCCGGGCCGTGGGCCGCATCTTCTCTTGCCTGTTCCACCCAGACAGAAAGACACAGCTTCCTCTGATGTCCGCAACCTCCCCCTGACTACCAGATACAAAATAGTGATAGTCATGGTATCACCCACTGTGACACAAACAGAGGAGTTAAGGTGGAGCCGTAGAGCAGGGACGGCAAACTACGGGCTGAGGGCCACCCACCTGCCACCAGTTACTGCAAATAAAGTTTTCTTAGAACTGGGCCATGCTCCTGTTTCTCACTGTCTATGGTGGCTTTAGCACAATAATGCGTAAGTGAGGGGCTTGGCTGACCTAAAATATTTACCATCAAGACTTTTTATAAGAAAAGTGTGCCAACTCCTACCATAGAGAAATGAAACCAGATCAGAAAAGATTGTTCTTTTAAAACTCAAAATAGACTACAAGACTTTTCAGTAAAGCATACATTTTAAAAGTGATTTTTAAATGTTATTTGCTAAGAAAGTACGAATGACATCTAATTCACATAAGACACAAAATTTATATCACAAAATTTGAATGGTGTCCAGATCAAAACAAAAAGACCTATGGACTCACCTGCCTCCCATCCAGGGTACAGAAAAGTGATGTTTCATTTCTCTTAATGGTTTCTATTTTACTTTGTGTTGCTTTTTTGGTAGTTGGCACAGTTCTGTTTCATTTTCCTGTAACTTGGGGGGCATTAACACCTGTGCTTAAATTCTGCCTGTGGGGCCAGCACTATGGCGTAGCGGGTAGAGACTCCACCTGCAGTACTGGCATCCCATATGGGCGCCAGCTTGTGTCTCAGCTGCTCCACTTCTGATCCCACTCCCAGCTAATGCACCTGGAAAAGCAGCAGAAGACGGTCCAAGTGCTTAGGCCCCTGCACCCACGTGGGAGACCTGGAAGAAGCTCCTGTTTCCTGGCTTTGGACTGACCCAGCCCCAACCGTTGGGGCCTTCTGGGAAGTGAACCAGCAGATGGAAGATCTTTGGCTCTCTAAGTCCAACTTTAAAATAAATAAATAAATCTTAAAAAAAAAAAAAAAAAAAACTTGCCTGTGATGACTTTATGTCATTCTAACATTCGCTCTGAACGTGTTTAATTGAAGAAGTCTCTAGATCAACCTTCAACTCAATTTTGGGGACAAACAAGTACTTAACCTTAACTTATCTGCCAGAGCTGCCCTCCACCTACATGTCCCTGGGCACAGGTATTTATCCTGGGACACAGCTCTCTTTGCATTCTTCGGTTTTCTCTCTCAGCCCACGCTGTGATTCTGATAATCACATACATTAGTTTAAACTTGTGAATTTACAATACCTCTGGTCAGTAGTTAGTGTTTTCATTAAACGCTTTCATTCTAGTTGGTTTCCATGTTTACTGCCAGTTCTCAGAATTCCAAATTTCCATCCCATGACTTTGGCTTAATTCTTGGCAACTGAGAATACACGCAAAGCTTCAGAAAGCTCACGGAGAAAAGGAATTAAAGACATTGCAATTTTCCATGAACTTTTTAAGATTTATTTATTTTAAAGAGAGAGAGAAAATCTTCCATCTGCTGCTTCATTCCCCAAGGCCACAATAGCCAGGGCTGGGCCAGGCTGAAGCCAGGAGCTTCCCCCGGGACTCACACACGGGTGGCAGGAGTCCGGGTCCTTGCATCTTCTGCTGCTTTCCCAGGTGCATTCGCAGGGAGCTGAATCAGAAGTGTGACAGCTGGCACTCAGACTGGCACTCACAGGGGATGCTGGCATTGCAGGGCTGGCTTAACCTGCTGCCCCACCACAATGGCCCCCGTTTTCCCATGAACTGTTTGAACCTCTCAATTTATTGAGCAATTTTTGCAGACAAGGTCTTTAAGGGTCACATAGAATTCACTGAATTGAGATTTTTAACCTTTTGCATATTAATAGTTCAACACTAAAGCACTAAAATGATCGCCTTTGTCACTTTATTTGAAGAGAAAATGTGTCACTTTCACCAACCACAACTGAATTCTGGACAGACGAAAGCTTCGACAGGCCTTTGCTGGACCCCAGGTAAAGCCTGCACTATGCACAGAAGCTGGCGAGGTCCAGGTGAATCCGGAAGGGAGGGAGACACAGCACTTGGAGGTTCACCGGCTCGGGCTGCGTCCTGCTGTGCTTAGGACTGATCTGTGCAACCACCCACTCCCAGACTATCCCCCGGCTGAGGGCCTCCTCCCTCTCTCCGGTTCCCCAAGCCCTGGGTTTCCATCCTAGCTGTAATCCATACAGATTCCAGGCTCCCCATCCCAGAAACACAGAACAGCAGAACAGCTGCCGGCTCCCAGCTACTGACCAAGCCTCTGCTCTGGGGCAGTTCTGAGAGGCTCAAAGGATAAAACCGCAGTTGCTCTTATTCCAGTCCCTCAATGCCATTCCTTGGGCGTCCGCAATCACCTTTCAATGGCTCTACGGGGTCACAGCTACGGTTGCAACCAGCAGTTGTGGTCTTCCTGCCTTGGGGCCGTAAGCTTGGTCCCTAGCCCCTGACAGATTTATCAGTGAGGGTATGGGGGTGGGGGGCTTCACAGAGACAAATGCAGCCCATGTGGTACTGGCCCTTCATCACTCCTTACTATGGACCCCAGCCACTGAACATATGACCTCCTTATTAGACTGCAGCATTGTTAACACAGTGCTGCCGTAGTGATTGTCTTACCAACATCTTCACAGGAACCCACACACAAACGCTAACAAGGCAGCTACCACGGGGGTTGCTGCTTTTTTTTTTCTTTAAGATTAATGTATTTATTTGAAAGGTAGAGTTACCGACAGAGAGAGAGAAACAGACAGACAGAAAGAGGTCTTCCATCCACTGGTTCACTCCCCAAATGGCCAAAATGGCCAGGTCAAAGCCAGGAGCTTGGAATTCTCTCTAGGTCTCCTAGATGAGTGGCAGAGACCCACATACTTGTGGCATCTTCCGCTGCTTTTCCAGGCACATTAGCTGGAAGCCGGATCGGCTCATAGGGATGCCTGCAGTGGTTTAACCCACTGCATCACAACACTGGATCCCTGGGATTATTTCTTAAGGCTACTTTTAGTGTTATATAAAGGCATGATTTTTTTTCCTATAGTTTGCCTCCCACCACCACCACCAAAAACCTGGAATGGGCTGGCAACAAATAAAGCAAACCAAGAGTACGACAACATTCAACTAAGACGTCTTCACCCCGTTGGAGATGGGATTTTAAGCTATTTTGAGTCAACTTAAGTGTAATTAAATAAGGAAAAAGCTCTAATGGGAAACACAACATTAAAAAGGTGGATTCAGATGAGAAAAGTTATTGGTTATAAATTGCTGGGAAATGTTCTCTAACAATTACTGGCAAAAATCAGAGATTCAGGGGAAGGTGTTTTGGCACGGTGGTTTAAATTGTACTTGAGACACTGGCATCCCATATCACAGGGCCTGGCTCCAGTCCTGGCTACTCTGTTTCTCATCTGGCTTCCTCCTACCGTGCATTGTGGGAGGCAAGTGGTGATGGCTCCAGTACTAAAGTCCCTGCCACCCGGTGTGAGACCCAGATGGAGCTCCGGGCTCTAGCTTCAGTCTGGCTGGCTGTTGTGGGCGTTTGGAGAGTGAACCATTACATGTAACATCTCTTTCGTCCAAATTAAATTTTTAACAAAGCACAGATTCATTTTATCAGACTCCTCCGCTCTAAGCAGACAGTACCCGGGGTGGGAACTTGCAACTCTGGGAACCCTGAAGGCCCAGCCAGAAACCAGCAAACTAGCCCTGCACACCAAAGACCGTTTCTGTGCAGACCTAAGTGGCATTTTCCAAAAGCACCAAACTGTCCCCAAATATATTTTGTTTCTTTTTAAAAAGAAGGCCAGTAGGCTCTACTGTACTGTTCTATTTTAAAGTTATTTCATAGTTGTTAGATAATTTTTTTTACTCAAATGTTGGAGGTTAAAGCACATATAAACACTATGTGTATACAGCACAGAAAGCAAAAATTATCAAATTAATTACTATTCAGATACAAATACCAGACATTAATACTTAATATTCTTTTTTTTTTTTTTTTTTTTTTTGACAGGCAGAGTGGACAGTGAGAGAGAGAGACAGAGAGAAAGGTCTTCCTTTGCCGTTGGTTCACCCTCCAATGGCCGCCGCGGCCAGCGCGCTGCGGCCGGCGCACCGCGCTGATCCGATGGCAGGAGCCAGGAGCCAGGTGCTTTTCTTGGTCTCCCATGGGGTGCAGGGCCCAAGCACCTGGGCCATCCTCCACTGCACTCCCGGGCCACAGCAGAGAGCTGGCCTGGAAGAGGGGCAACCGGGACAGAATCCGGCGCCCCGACCGGGACTAGAACCCGGTGTGCCGGCGCCGCTAGGCGGAGGATTAGCCTAGTGAGCCGCGGCGCCGGCCTAATACTTAATATTCTAACACTTATAAACTTTCAGAGAATTCAAATTATTGGGCAAAAATAATAAAATTCTCATAATAACTATGAAACAGATTCTTTAAAGGCCTTAAAACATTCAAGCAAAAACCATATTTATGCAGCTTAAGAAACAAAAACCCATGCGCCGCGGCTCAACAGGCTAATCCTCTACCTAGCAGCGTTGGCACACCGGGTTCTAGTCCCGGTCGGGGCGCCGGATTCTGTCCCGGTTGCCCCTCTTCCAGGCCAGCTCTCTGCTGTGGCCAGGGAGTGCAGTGGAGGATGGCCCAGGTGCTTGGGCCCTGCACCCCATCGGAGACCAGGAGAAGCACCTGGCTCCTGCCATCGGATCAGCGCAGTGCGCCGGCCGCAGCGCGCCAGCCGTGGTGGCCATTGGAGGGTGAACCAACGGCAAAAAGAAGACCTCTCTCTCTCACTATCCACTCTGCCTGTCAAAAAAAAAAAACAAAAACAAAAACAAAAAAAAAAAACCAAGTCCAGATTTCTAACATCCTACCCTACAATTTAACAAATACAAGTGCAAGGACAGCTAACACTGTCGCCTGCAGTGCCGGCATCCCAAAGGGGCGCCAGTCTGTGTCCTGGCTGCTTCACTTCCAATCCAGCTTCCTGCTAATGGCCTGGGAAAGCAGCACAGGACGGCCCAAGAGCTTGTGCCTCTGACACCCACGTGGGAGATGCAGAAGCAGCTCCTGGCTCCTGGCTTCAGCCTGGCTCCCCGCTGGCCGTTGTGGCCATTTGGGGAGTGAACAAGCAGTTGGAAGATCCCTTTCTCTCTGAATGTCTCTCTAATTTCAAATAAAGAAATATTACAACAACAACAACAACAAGATACTGTTGTTTTGCCTTCACACCAGCAGTGCTACGTTCTCCATGCTAGGCAGTGGGAAGCAGTAGACACCGCTGGCTTTAGGGCCTGGCAGAGCTGGGTTAGAATGCTGGCTCACTCCCTCGGCCTGGCTACGACATCGTGCCTGTGGGCTAACCTGTCTAGACTTCAGGTTCCTCCTACTAGAAGGAACAAGAAATGGCTATTCAATAGGGCTATGGAGAAACTGAATTTAAATGAGGGGCTGTATATAAAATTCATAGTACAGGTTGTATGTCCCTTATCTGATATGGTTGAGATGAAAAGTATTTCAGATTTTTTTTTTTTTTTTGGAAACTTGCATACACATAATAAGATATCCATGGGCTAAGGCCCAAGTCTAAACAGAAAATTCATTTATGTTTCATATAAACCTTATACACACAGCCTGACATTAATTTTATGCAATATGGTAGTAATTTTGTGCATAAAACAATGCGTCGTTGTAGGAGTCTTCTACTTGTGGCACCAGATCAGTGCGCAGAGCGTTTGGAGCACCTGGGGTCTCCAATCTGCAGACGCTCAGTGGCTGAGTAGCACAGCCGCACTGACTTACAAGGCTGTCACATCTGTGGCTCTGTCTTCACCTTGAAATGAGGAGTGAGGGGGTGAAGCAGTTTTCGGAAAGCCACTGATCATGCCTGGAAGGTCCCAGCGCTCTCTAATCATCACCCACTTCCTGCAGCAGCAGATGAAGAGACGAACACCTATCTTCTTCCCAACTCAGTGTGGCAGGGGATGAAATCCCCTTGGCTCATGGTCATACCTTTTTTCTGTAGCCAATTTTCCAAGGACACACTGCCGATGGGCTGTTTGGGGACAGCCTTGGCGGTGGCACAGCCATAGAGACAAGGGCTGCAAGACAGCAGCCGGCATGCTGGGCTCCTTCCCTGTGCCACTCTCCGAAAGAGACCAAGTCATGGCTTCACCGCCTGCGACAGGCAGGTAGCGGTGTGGGCTATAACGCAGAGAGGGGAGGGACATGAGGAGGATATTTCCCTGCCTGAATCTGTGGCAGGCAATTTATGAATTCTTAATTGCGGATTTAAATTTCACCATCTACAATGTCTGGTTCCATGCGGAAGCAGAGCTGTCAGTTACGGCACACTAGCAACACTGACCGGCGCTGCAGGATACCCCGCTACAGCCTCGGGGGTGGGGGGCGGGGCGGGCAGCCAACCCTTCTCCTCCTCGTCCCCTTGAGTGGCTGCTTCCCGGATGACATCTTCGCAAGGACACTTCTGTTGTCATGGTTCCTCCAGGTCTCATGGATCAAGGATGCCCCCAGTCACTTTCTGCAGAGTAGCCTGGGAGTAGGTAGAGAGGGCCCAGGCACTACGACTGGTCTGAAACCAACCACATCCCCTCCGTGCTTAGACAGGCCTTGATTTTTTTTTTACTTTGGAAATTTGGCTCAAAATAATACCTGGGATCTGATTTCAAAACGGTACAGCTGGGGCTAGCACTTAGCTCAGTAGCTAAGACACCACTGGGGACGTCCGCATCCCAGATCAGAGTGCCTGAGTTCGAGTCTCAGCTCTGCTCCCAACCCCAGCTTCCTGCTAATGTGCACCCTGGGAGGCAGCAGGTGATGGCCCAAGCATCTGCATCTCCGCCAGTCCCATGGGAGGTCTAGACTGAGTTCCTGGCTCCTGGCTTCAGCCTGGCCCAGCCCCGGCTGTTGTAGGCATTTGGTGAATAAACCAGCAGATGGGAGCTTTTTCTGTCTCTGTCTCTCTGCCTTTCAAATAAATTTTTTAAAGGAATAGCTTTAGGGAGAAAAATCCTAAGAATATAAAACATCAAATGATTTGTTCATATCCTAGCAACTTAGTTAGGAATAGGTACTACTAAGGGTTATTTATCTAAGCGAGTACAGATACAGGCTGTATACCCTTTAACTACATTTTCAATTAATTTTTTGATGGATTTCAACAATGTCAGTTACATGTTACCTTATTCTGGCATCCAGACTGACAGGCAGTCCCAAAGTAACGATGGGCTTGTGTGTGGAGCAACATGTGTGCATGCGTTTGCCTGAGGCGTTACTGCCAGCCCACCTCCAAAATCCACCACTGACGACATAGCAGAAATGAAGTAATGAAACTTCAATGAAGACAACTATTATTTCTAATAAATGACTTGACATTTTTGACTGACCTTCTGGAAGGTACAAATCAATAACTGCGAAGTCACCAAGGCCGTGTTTCCTTGGTGGTGAGCAAAGCGGAGACCCTGGGAGAGGCACACACAGCCAGACGCTGGAGCCAGACCCAGGGACGGAAGAGACAAAGTGGTGACCACAGGATGGAAACGGAAATGCTCTCGGAGCCTCGGACACAGAAAAGGCCATTTAAATTTTTTTTTAATTGATGTTTAAATTGCTCATTTATGTATTTGAGAGAGAGAGAGAGGATGAGAATGAGAATGCGGGAGACCTTCAGTTTCCCAGTTCACTCCCCAAAGGCCCACAACAGCTGGGGTCCAAGACGGAAGCTGAGCCCTCAGTCCAGGTCTCCCCCGTGGGTGACTGGTGCCCAGCGACTGAGTCATTGCTGCCGCCTCCCAGGGCCTGCATGGGCAGGAGGTGGATCAGGAATCAGCCAGATGTTGATCTCAGGTGCTCTGATTTGGGACGCAGGCGTCTTGGCCACTAGCCTAAACGTCTGTCCCCAGAACAATCTTCAAACCTCACCTTGAATCACCGACTTGATGATCCAGCTTTCATTTGTGGTAACTCATCTATTGAGGCATCATAGTCAAGACCCTGATACTCAGAGGAAAGAAGACACACGCGCACACGCGCACACACACCCCTCTTCTGCCACCTGGAAGCCCCAGGCACAGCCTGGCCACCTCCTCCCGGATTCCACTTTATCTTGTGGCTGAAGCAGCCACAGAGGTGATGGATTCTGAACCATTCCGCAGCCAGCTGGAGCAGAGCAAGAGGGAGGAGGCTGCAGGACTCCACAAGCCACGCGACATCTGGGGTTTCTGAGCCCTTAGCGTAGGACCCCCCAGCCTTGCCCAGAGCCTTCTCCGCAAATGCACAGTCCCTAGCGACCTCACTGGACACCTGCTTCTGAGAACGCCAGGGAAGGCAGGTGGAAACAAAGAATGAGAGCCTGCCAAGGACACTTCAGGAGCTGAACCAACAGAACACGGGAAGGGGAGGAGACACCACACAGGGATGAAAAGGAGAAAAGACGGAAGTGGGAGTGCCCTGAAAGCACACTGCAAAATCCTCCCCTTCCTTCCATGGTAGCAACATGCATGTTTCTGTGGCCCTGTGCTTCATGCCACTATCATGGTAATGACATACATGTTTCTGTGGCCCTGTGCTACATGCCACTATCATGGTAGTGACATACATGTTTCTGTGGCCCTGTGCTACATGCCACTATCATGGTAGTGACATGCATGTTTCGGTGGCCCTGTGCTACATGCCACTATCATGGTAGCGACATGCATGTTTCTGTGGCCCTGTGCTTCATGCCACTATCATGGTAGCGACATGCATGTTTCTGTGGCCCTGTGCTACATGCCACTATCATGGTAGCGACATGCATGTTTCGGTGGCCCTTGCTACATGCCACTATCATGGTAGCGACATGCATGTTTCTGTGGCCCTGTGCTACACGCCACTATCATGGTAGCGACATGCATGTTTCTGTGGCCCTGTGCTACATGCCACTATCATGGTAGCGACATGCATGTTTCTGTGGCCCTGTGCTACATGCCACTATCATGGTAGCGACATGCATGTTTCTGTGGCCCTGTGCTGCATGCCACTATCATGGTAGCGACATGCATGTTTCTGTGGCCCTGTGCCTCATGCATTATCAAGAACAGCAGGAGACTGACCTACAGATCTAAGTACCCACTCTGGACTCTCAGCACTGGCAGCTGCCATCAGAGATGGTAAAAACACTGCACCCTCTTCTGGGGAAGCGTTCCTAGGCGGGGTTTCCCACCCATGCCCCTTTCCCTCAACCCCCATCTGCAAACAGACGGTGTCACATAAATCCAGCTCATAGCTGAGACTCCAGCGGAAACCACGGGATGACTCAGAACAGTTTCTTAGAACTTACTTTTTTAAAAAGTGAAAGCAGCCACCAAGTGCGGTTGGGACACGATCAAAGGTAGGCATCTGCCATGAGTAAGAACAGGCATACAGAACTGAGATCCGAACGCCGCTTCATTTAATGCATGCAAAGTGTGCATTTCACTACATTGTCCAAGAGCACGAGAATTGTTAAAGAAGGTATCAAGGTGACTGTTTCAGACCTCTTATCAATGGCTGACATCCAAGAATGTCTGTGAAGAACTCAATGGAGAATGAACCAGTGCTGTGAAACTATGCACGTGTGTATACCTGTGTGCACACACATATTCTTGGTAAATATTAAAGATAAGACTCAAGACACCCAAATAGTGGCAAGTCAAAATGAGGCTGCAACTGTGGCTACTACTCCTTTAAACAAAAGGAAGCAAGCAGCCACAAAGACTGAGCTAACTTCTTGTTGTGAAAAGCCAAAGGTGGGAGCCACCGCTGTGACCCAGCAGGTAAAGCCGCTGCCTGCAGTGCTGGAATCCCATATGGGCGCTGGTTTGAGTCCCGGCTGCTCCATTTCTGATCCAGCTCTCTGCTATGGCTGGGAAAGCAGCAGCAGATGGCCCAAGTCTTTGGGCCCCTGCACCTGTGTGGGAGACCCAGAAGAAGCTCCTGGCTCCTGACTGGTGCAGCAGATGGAAAATCTCTCTCTCTCTCCCTCCTTCCCTCTGCTTCTCTGTAACTCTGCCTTTCAAATAAATAAATCTTAAAAAAAAAAAAAAAAGTCAAAAGTGAAGTCCATTGCAACATCATGCCCTTAAAGCAAGGAACACGGGAGCCCCTGCTGCACCAGCGCCCCGCCCCCACAGCTGAGGCTGTAAACCACCCCTTACTCCCTCAGATACCTGTGTATTGCACCAAAGACATCTATACATTTTTGGTTTGGGATCAAGGTCTAAATGCTTCCCCAGCACCCCATCACTCTTTCCACTAAACACAGAAAATAAAACGTTTTAAAATACCAAAACATCAACACACAGTGTTGCCAGTTGTGTCCAGTAAGTGGAGGATGTCTAACCACCATCGGGAACATGGTCTATTCTGTCTCAAGCTCATCAGGTATTTGCCATCTAGGGGCTGTCATTCATTTAACAGTCCTCAATGTCTCCTGGCATGTGAAAAAAAACTGAAGTATTAATAGCTGAAGTATTAATAGCTAATCCCACCAAACCAAGTAGGCTGGAAGACAAAGCTCAAAATGCCTCCCAACTAAACATTCAGTGTTTTTCACATGCAAGCACTTGACGACTGCTTCCCCGTGTCCACTGTATTAAGACAGCGAGCAGCTGGACTATTCCGATGCTTACTCAGTGTCAGAGCTGCAAACCTGGAGTTCAGAGATTCCTAACGAGAAAATCCACACCAAAAAGTCCTGTGATTCCGTGAACTCCCTGGAATTGCCGTAACTTTAACACGTGTGTCTGAGCGGTTCACCAGTTCCCAAATGGCCTGCTGTGAATGACGTCCTCAACAAGGGAAGACATACAACAGCAGAGAGGATGTGGGGAGAAGGCATCCAACCGTCCTGCCCTGTGCTTACCATTACCTTAAAATCCGCCCAGACCTCAGAGCCGGACGGCGGCGATGCGCGTGAAGAACCGTGACGCCTAACTCACGATGCTAATTCTAATAAGGTTCTTCTAAGACTTAGTTTCCGCTTAAGCAGCTCTCCATATTCATGAGGATAAAAACTGCTTTAGCTCAGGTATTTGTGCAGAAGCACAGACAAGGAGAGGCGTCAGAGCGGGAGAGACGGACAGAGCCCTTGGTTTCACAGGGCAAGAAGCTGGATGACCGCCCTGTCCAAGGAAGAGCTTAGCCGGGGTAGACGCTGGGCCAAAAGCTGTGCGTGCATCTCACTGAGTCCACCCTACGTCCACATGGCTTCCCCGAAGGAAGTGCAAGAACCTGCAAGTGGTGTTGACATCAGGTCAGGGTCTGGCCCGAGGGTGCAGTCACCCTGAGGTGTCTGCAGCCGTCTATCTCCAGTCCAGGAAGTCCAGAAAGGAAATAAATCCGCAGAAATGAGACGGAAGGCACAGGGCATGATGAGAGAGAAGGGACACCTGGAACCGCCCCAGCCCCGCCTCCACCGCTAGCCCCAGAAGCCACCGGCTGGAGACCACTCCCGCCACCCAAAGCTGCTCTCTGCACTTAGCCCCCCGGTTTGCCTTGAAGGACAAACACATCCTCCCCAAGGTCTCGTCTCAGACAGGATAGGAGCGAAACCGTGGCCCTGCCGTTTCAAGGAGAGAAACAGCGCCCTCCCCAAGGTCTCGTCTCAGACAGGATGGGAGCAAAACTGTGGCCCTGCCGTTTCAAGGAGAGAAACTGCGGGAAGCAGCCTGCATCAGAAATCAACACGGGCAGCTAACCATCCAGTGAAGACCACCTCGCCCCAAGGCCGCTCGGCCCCATCAGGGTCAAACTCTTGTGTGGCCTCCGCTCTGCAGTGTCTGAGTCACCATCCTGGGAGTCACTGTGCCAGCAGCGTGAGGGAGGCGGCGCAAAGATCCCGTCGGCACTCGGGCTGCTCTGAGGCCAAGTTAATTTCAGAGGCAGAGCTGCACCTGCCAAGCCCCCAGCCTGCAGCCGCCCCACTCCGTGACTCACTCTGCAGCTCTCACGCTGCTGCCAGCGAGAACTTCCTCTCTCTCTCTCTTCTCCCTGGTGTGACTCTGGCGATGACCCTGCATAGCAACAGATTTTTTTTCCCCCCAGAAAAAACAGGCTGCGAAGGGAAAGTCTAGAGAATGCTACGAAGCAAGGGATGGGGAAGACAGAAGGAAAGTGCAGGGGATGCAAAACAGGACAGAGAGAAGAGCGGCATCTGGAGAGACCTGGGCTGCTCACAAAGCAGCTACAATTACCCACAGATAAAAGGGGCCAAGGGGCGGGTGTCGGGCGGAGCTGTCCAGCAGCCGCTCAGGACGCCCACACCACATACTGGAGTGCCTGGGTTCGAGTCCTGGCTCCGCTCCCAAGTCCTGCTTCCAGCCAGTGCACACCATAGGAGGCAGCGGGTGCTGGCTCTAGTTCTTGGGTCCCCGCCTCCCACATGGGAGACCTGGACTGAGTTCCTGACTCCTGGCTTCAGCCTGGCCCAGCCCTGGCCATTGTGACATTTGGGGGAGTGAACCAGCAGCTGGCACAGTTCTCTGTTTCTAGGTCTCTCTGTCTTTCCAATAAATTTAAAAATGAACAATATTTTTTTAAAAAAATTTAAAAAGGGGAAGAAAGGAATAAATGACCCTTCTGGATGCTTCTAATTTCACACAGTAAGTCAGGGGAGATGGCCTCCCTGCTCCAGACGAGAGGCCAGCAGAGCCAAGAGGGACACAGCCAGCCCCACGCCTCCCAGCCCAGCCTCACCAGGCCCCCAAACCTCTCAGCCTTCACTACACTCTGCTCCTAGACCCACACACGGTCCACATTTCACAGGGAAGACACAAGCCTTGACCCCCTGGGCTCACCCATCTTAGCCTCAAGCCACGCCAGTCTCCATTTTCTAGTTCTCCCTGGCAAAGGCCCAGACAGCCGAGGGCTGGAGGGGCAGCATCCCACCGGGGGGTTGCCGCCGTGTCGCCAGACCCCAGGGAGCCCACGGCTTGGGCCACAGCACCCCTGCCCGTGTTTTGGTTTGCTTCTGTCCAGGGACAAGTTTGGCCAGGAGGAATCAGCCTCACCAATGGGGCTCGGGCCAGCTGCAAGCAGTGGGGGGGAAGGCCAGCAGCAGTGAGGGTTCCTCCAGCTGGGCCTTGTCAGTCTCCTTGTGCAGGGCAAGCTCCCACGCGCCGCTCTCCACGCAGCCACCATCTAGGCGTGTCCGCGCCCACGTTCCCAGCACCACTCACTCTCAGCCCCTCCCTGACACCCACCCTGGGATGTTTCTTTTTCTTTCCCGTGTTCGTGTTGACACACGGGTGACATCTCCAGCCCTGCTGTGTGAGGCATATCCATGGAACACGGTGACAAGGAGCACAAGAGTCTGACAGCTTCTTGCCACGGCCACATCCTCCGCGAGCCACCACCTGCCTGCCACCCCAGCCCCGACACACCGACCCTGATCATCACGGACAGACCCGGATGAGCAGGACTTGGACACCCGGGAGCTCGGGAAATGAGCAGTGGTTTTTTTTTTTTTTTCCTTTCCCCCTACTTAGTCTAGCTAAGTACAAAGAGGCCAGACATGGCATAGGAAAAAGCAGGCACAGTCACTTCAAACAAGGCCACAATCGCCACCAGCTCCCTGTCGATGGGCTGTACAGTATTAGACACACAGAACAATGCACTCAGGAGCCGGATGCAGAGACCAGGCTGTCCTGTGTCCTTGCCACCTCTCTTCCTAATGGGACAACATCCCACACGGCCTCTTAGATGTCACCAAGACTCTCAGTGTCAACGGCTCCTCCCATCTCACAGATGCCACCTGGACTGGGTCAGTTAGCACCACCTTGGAAAAGCTCACCGACTGACAGCACTACAGGGGACGAAGATGCACTAGCAGGTGCGCTGACCTTGTCTTTAGAGCAGCCCGCTCCTAAGGCCCTAGTCTCTCTTTTTCATCTCTTGGGAGAATATGACACTGACATTGACTCCAAGAACACTGAGCAGACAGCTAACACTTTAAGTCAAGCACGTGTCTTAACGTCCACAGGACTCCTTAGGGTGCCTGTCTACTTGTTCACAACTTCTCATCTGCCGTTGAGTCCCCCAGAGGAAGAAGCTGGCAGGTGAACAGAGTGGGAAGGGGCTCACACACACACGCACATGGGAGACGCGTCAGCAGGGTAACTGACAGCTTAGCAATCGCTCTCATTTGTGCTTCTGGTCATACAAGGTCTCACGTGACCCCTTCCACACAGGGTTGCTGGTGTTACTCTACTGAGTTCCAGAGAGGACACGCAGGCTTAGAAAGGCTGGGTTACTCTGGAGTAGTAGGTAAAGCCCCTGCCTGCGGTACCAGCATCCCATATGGGCACCGGTTGCAGTCTCGGCTGCTCTACTTCCGATCCAGCTCTCTTCTATGGCCTGGGAGAGCAGTGGAAGATGGGCCAAGTCCTTGGGCCACTGTACCCACGTGGGAGACCCGGAAGGGGCTCCTGGCTTCGGATCGGCGCAGCTCTGGCTGTTACAGCTATTTGGGGGGTGAACCAGCGGATGGAAGACCTCTGTCTCTCTCTCTGAATCTGCCTCTCTGTAAATCTGCCTTGCAAATAAATAAATAAATCTTAAAGAGAGAGAGAGAGAGAGAGAGAAATTAAGTAAGTTTAGGTCACTTGTCCCAGGTCACACAATAGGAAATCCTGATGGGTCAGAATTCAAATTCAGGTTTCCAACCGTGAGGTCAAGCGTTCTTTCCAATACGCCACTGCCTGCAGGGAAACGCTACCCGGAACCACATCATGGTGAAGGATCACTTATATGTTCCCCTTCTGGAGGGTGTCACCCGGCGAATCACTTTTCAGGGACAAAGCACTTGTTTTGAGAAGCCTGTGCTATCTCCTTGCTCATTCAAACAGGATCAGGCCAGATAACTCGCACATGGATGTAGGTGTGTTTCATTTTAAGGAACGGGATAATAATTAAATTCATGGATAGATGAGCAACCCTGTAGAAGGACTGCTGTGAGACATAAATCATATTTTACTTTAAATGTCTAATGAAAGCATCTTACAACCAAAAAAATCTTGAAATAACGCAGGGAGCTCAAAGGAAAACATACTCTCGGAAAATGCTGGAGAACAAACCCTATTGCCCCATAATCTATTCCTTTTGCTTTTTGCTTCTTAGACATGCAAAGTCTGCAGAGAAATTAATGCGAAACACTGACGCGGTGGGGCTAAGTGGGTGCGGAGGAGCTCAGCGTTCCACGCGAGTTATGCTCACACTGTGCGCAAGAAACCAAACCATTAGGGCTCATGCTTTTCTTCTACCTTGCAACAATACACAGGACAAAAAGATTCAACTGCAGCACACAACACGCGGTTGTCAAGCTATGTATCTCCAGATCTTCAACGCTCTGTGTTCCATCAACACAACGCCCACCAAACTGCAAAAAATAATCACTGGCAGAGCTGTGCTAGGTGATTACATAAAGTTCTTCCAAAGCGCGGAAACACTGTTCAGCCAGGAGTGAAATACATGGGAGCCTCTGCTTACCTTGTAGGAGATGGGCTTCACTTTAGTGGATTTTCTTTCCCAGCTTTAAGCCCAACGCATGTATATACCTCACCCCAAGGAAGTTCTCAGAAGCACAACATTATCTGCTGTACCCAGTTTCCCCTACTACCCCCTTTAAACATCAGAGTTAATAATTCCATCAGCTTGTCTGCTCTATTTCAAGTGGACAAACCTATCTCAGAGATGAATTTAAAGACCTTGGGATGAGAAAGGAAAAGTTGACCATGTCACAGAATGATTAGCAACCAAAAGAAGTTCTCTCCTCTCAGCTGTATAGAGGGAGTAAATATTACCATCAGAACCCCTTCTGGAAAGAAAGGCATCTCATCTCATGCGCCTAACAGCCCTTAGACATTTTCAGAGTAAAATCAACTTTCCAACGAGAAAATAAAACCATGCAAGCATGCGTACATTTGGATCAGAATCTACATTCATGAAAACTAAAGTCTCATTTACTTACAGGCTGCACATGAAAAGGGCAAGTTCAAAGACACCTGCTCCCTCTGGGAGCAGTCGGCGGCTAGGGAATGAGTAAGGCACACATTCGCTCTCAGTCTCATCCCCAGGCAATGAAAAAAAAAAAAATCCCCAACTGTTCCTCCCAGTCACAGCCACAAGGACGCCGTAGCGCCACCAAGCTCTCCCTCCCCAGCAGCGGCAGTGACTCGGGAAGGCTCCCCCCTCCCTCTGTCTTTCCACCCCGCTGGGAGCCTGGCTGCCCTGGCGAGGCACCAGGTCAGGGCAGACAGAACCGCCCAGAGCAGAAAGGGAGATGCTGTGACATTTCTGTGCAGGGCTGCTTAACACACCTTGGGGTCCCCCAAACCAACCCAAAACTCCTTCAACTCCCTCCTCCAAAGAGCAATTGTTCATTCCTTTCAAACTCCAAACTGTTACAACAGCACACGCTAATGGCTAACAATACTGGAAGGAGGAAAAAAAAACCCACCCAGGGGAGGCTGTCAGGGTCACACAAAGAGCTGTGACAGTAATAGGCACCCTGACAGAGAAAGAAGGCGATCAATTATAAGCCGTTTGCTGAAATTGCTGCCTGTCAAAGCCTGCTTACAGCTGTGCTCCATCTGATTTTCATGGGAAATTATTCCTTATTCTACAGTCTAGAATACGCGAGAGGAAAGACCCCAGACAGCCCAGGTTCAATCAGGGTCCATTCTGCAAAGAAGTTAATGACCCCTGGAAAGATGAGTTGGTGCAGAGTGGGAGGCCCAAAAGGGAAACAGAGGCAGGTCTTCT
The DNA here is from genome assembly GCF_051225735.1 of Oryctolagus cuniculus. Classification (NCBI taxonomy): domain Eukaryota; kingdom Metazoa; phylum Chordata; class Mammalia; order Lagomorpha; family Leporidae; genus Oryctolagus; species Oryctolagus cuniculus. Next base: position 12,496,723 of record NC_142871.1, read on the forward strand.
CCCTCTGGGCAGCTGGGGACAGCACACGGGGGACCCCAAAAGGCCCACTCCCAGCATACACTGGAAACGCATCCTACATCTCCAAATTCACCATTTTCAAAACAGAAGAGGATTGCTTTTAGATTTAAAGTGATGCTTGCAGAGGTTAAAACCCAAACCAACACCAAACAGCAAAATACAATTTTTAATCTTTACATTTGAAACTTGCTCCTCCTTGTCATTAATATCCATCAGAGTTACTCCTTTCCGGGCTCATCAATTCTTTTTTTTCCCCCAGAAGCAAAGAACATACAAGTGACTGCTAAGATGTTTTTTAATGTCCTGAAACCCACTATTACAGGTAGATATCTTCGTGTGTGAAAATAGGCGGGGACCAGGGTGGCTTGAGAGGAAACTGACAGCAATCGCTTGCCAGGTTAAGCACCCCTGTTCTGAACATCCGCATCCAAAGAGCGCCAACAGGAGCCGCAAGTGAGAAATCCCATGCCTGACCTCATGGGAGGGGTTGCAGTCAACACTGGGGTGCGCTAAAAGCACTGTGTCAGTATTATCTTCAACCCATGTGTATACCAAGTGCATGAAACATAAGTAAATTTTGTGTTTAGACTTGGGTCCCATCCCTAAGACATCTCATTATGCATTTGCAAATATCCAAAATAAAAAAAAAATCCAAAATCTGAAACATTTCTGATCCCAAGCATTTTGGATAAGGGATACTCAGTCTGTATGCTTTCCCAATAGTTTTTTCTTTTTGTGCTTTTAAAAAAAAAGATTTATTTATTTAATTTTGAAAGACAAGAGTTACAGAATGGGGGGGAGGGGGAGAAGGGGAGGGGGAGGGAGCGAGAGAGGGAGAGATGCTATCTGCTGGTTCATTCCTCAAATGGCCACAACAGCGAGTGTGGGTCAGGTCAATGCTACAAACATAATCCAGGTCTCGCACTTGGGTGGCAGCAACCCAAGGACTTGGGCCGTCTTAATCTGCTGCCTCCCAGGGTGTGCATTAGCAGGAAGCTGATGGGAAACAGAGCAGCCGGGACTCAAACCAGCGCTCAGATGTGGGATGCTGGCATCGCGAGCAGTGGTTTAAGCCACGGCACCACAATCCCAGCCCCTCCCCTTCTGTGACCTTTGGTATTCTTTTATTTAATTTCTTCTTCCCTTCACCACTTGGTTTTTATTGAGTTTTTTATTTATTTGAAAGACACAGAGATGAAGACAGAAGTAGAGAGACAGACCAACAGACAGGCAGACAGCATCTTATTCACTGGTTACTCCCCAAATGCCCACAGTCACCAAGGCTGGGCCAGGCCAAAGTCAGGAGCTGGGAACTCAATCCAGATGTCCCACGTGGGTGGCAGGAACCCAGTTGTTTGAGTATCACTTGCTGCCTCCCAGGGCCTGCATCAGTGGAAAGTTGGAACTGGGAGTAGAGCTGGACTCAAACCCGAGCACTTTAATAGAAGATGCAGGTGAATTAGCCACAAAGCCCAGCGCCTGCCATCCTGAACAAGGTCAACAATGGAAGCCACCCCACTTTCAGCCTGATCCGCAGCTTGCCCGCCACCTCTAAATGTCTAAGCGGTGCTCAATGTTCACTTGGAAAAGGCCCTCACAGCTATGATAGCCACAGCTCAATAGCAGACATGGAAATGGCGGGACCATGCTAACGTGTGACATATCTCATGCATGTTATAGACCCTTAAAATAAATTGTGGTGGGGGGGAATAATTCCCTTTTAAGAACTGTAGCATGTAACACAAGCAGATTACACAGAGAGGAAAGTCATTATTCCTAAGGGCGTTAAGTGCTTCCCCCAGGCTGCCGCACTGTGCCAGCTCCCCACGGGCACACGCCCCGTAAACAGCCTTGCTTCTACAATCAGGGATGAATTAGTCCACTCGTCTTCACTACAGCCTAATACCTGAGAGGACCCGCTCATGAAGAACGAGAGGTATTTCCGTTTATGGTTTGGGAGGCTGAGCGTACCAGATCAGCAGCCCCACCAGTCTGGCATCCGCTGAACACCTGCAGGGCGAGGCTCACGTGGCGTGCCGGGATGCAGAGAGGCAGGAAGCAGGCCTTCTACCCTCTGTGTGTTCTCGCCTTCTAAGGCTCCCATGACTCAACCCTGGGACTCCTCCCTGGCAACCTACCCAAGCCAACCACTCCCCGGAGGCCCACTTTCACACTTCAGAATTGGATCAAGCCTCCACTCCACTCCATCAACCATTGGCATTAATCCGTTAATCATCCACATAAGACTCTGGGTTTTCTGCCTGAGTTTGGGGAGCCAAGTTCTGCTTAATCCATATCAAGGGGTATAAAAAAAATGAAGACACTCAAAATGCATTTGATGCTCTGGGACCCGTTGCTTCCTATAAAAGATGGATGAATGATATGGGGTTTCTTACAGAACCCACCAGAGAAGGAACAGAGCAGAAAGACCACAAGCGCCGATGGATTTCAGCTTAGCAAAAGAACTGTATCTTGGAAGCCAAACCAGACTAGGGGAGGCGGCTGCACACTTGCTTTGCATGAAGAGGTGGGTGGGACAGGAGGAGAGAGCTCGGAGGAGGTGGATGAAGAATGGGAGAGGATTTGGGGATGGGGAAAAGAGAGACAGAAGGAAGGGCTGTAAGCCGGCAGCCGCTGGGACCCACTCCGAGGCTGGCAGGCCCCCACGTGACCCAGACCCCCAACAGGGGCATCACCGCTCCCTGGAGGGCGTGCCACACAGCTGCCTGCCCAGGGCACCAGCTCCCAGGAGCGTCAGTCCAAACCCAGCTGGGGCGCGGCCCCCTAGAACTTGTATTTAAATACCTGTCACTGCCTACATTTCCTCCATTCTTATTTTGTACTTAAGACAAAAGCAAGAAGTGTAACACAGAGTTATTACTTCAAAGTCAGTCAAAACTTGATGAGACACTATAATAGACCGTGTCACTCAGATCATTTCTGAAGGGGTAGCTGACTAGGAACAGCCAAAAACGTGGGAACAGGATGGAACAGAGCAGCACTGCCAAGCACGGGCTGCAATCAGACCCCCATACATGGTTGGGGCTGGGGAGGGGTGGTGCGTGCAAAATGGCCCACACTGTGGAAACAGGCTGGGCTGTCCCACAGAAAGCCTAACATAGAATTATTTATGACTCAGTAATTCTACTTCAAGGTGCACACCCCAAAGAATTGAGAACAAGGAGCCCAGCACTAACTTGGGGGGTCTATGTTCATAGCAGCATCGCTCACCAAAGCCAAATGGCAACAAGAACCCAAGTGTCCACCTACAGAGGCACACAGCCACAAAATCCGGCACACACACACAGTGGAATATTATTCAGCTGTGAAAAAGCAAGTCAGACACATGCCCCAACATGGATGAACCTAAAATTCTGACAATAGGCAAAGAGAAATAAATCAAAATACAAGTATCATATAATCCTACTTACTTGAGGTAGCTGGAATCGGCAAAAGAGGTCAAAAGTCTAACAGAGGTTACCAGGAGACTGGGGGGCAGGGAGGAAGGAGAGCTATGAGTTAATTAGCACGGGGATTCTCTCTGAGATGATGGATATACTTGGTGACGACAGTGGCAAAACAATGTGAACACACTGAACGCCACTCAGTGGTGCACGTCACCGTGGCAAGTGCTGTCCTATGTTCTACCACACCAAAATGACAGCACTCCAGGAATCACTTACCTGTAGCAAAAAAAAAAAAAAAAAAAAAAAAAAATTGTAGGAAAGGAACAGATTAGTAATTTAACAGGACTTTCCCAGTTCCTAGGCTTAGTTTTCTTTCCCAAAACAGCTAAGCAAAACTAACGTGGGATGGGCGGAGCCGGCAGTGTCGGGGATACAGATGTTCTGCCACAGCAAACAGCCTCTGTTAGTACCACACTTCATGAATGAATGAACAAAGAGGGGCTGGCATCGTGGGGCAGCAGGTTAAACTGCTGGAGTGCTGCTTTGAGTCCTGGCCCCTGCTAATGCACCTGGGAAGGCAGAGGGTGATGGCCCAAGTGTCCAGGCCCCTGCCACTCCTGTGAGAGACCAGGATGGAGCTCCTGGCTCCTGGCTTCAGCCTGGTACAGCCCTGGCTCTTGTGGCCATTTAGAAGTAAACTAGTAGATGAAAGATTTCTCTCTTCCTGTCATTCTGCCTTTTAATAAATAAATTTTTAAAGATTTATTTACGTATTTGAAAGGCAGAGTTACGGAGAGACAGAGGCAGAGAGAGATTTCATCTGCTGGTTCACTCCCTAAATGGCCGCAACAGCCAGAGCTGAGCCATCTGAAGCCAGGAGCCTGGAGCTTCTTCCAGGTCTCCCATGTGGGTGCAGGGGCCCAAGGACTTGGGCCATCTTCTACTACTTTCCCAGGCCACAGTAGAGAGCTGGATCAGAAGTGGAACAGCCAGGACTCAAACTGGCAACCATATGAGATGCTGGCACTGCAGACAGTGGCTTTACCCACTACACCACAATGCAGGCCCCAAAAATAAACTTAAAAGATAAATAAGGAAACACTTTTCTTTCATGAAAAAAAAAATGTCTATAGCAACTGCTGGGCCCTGGGTGAAGATAACCTGTGCCCATGTCAGGTGAAGGTGGGAACAGCCCTTGCCTGCCCAGTTCTGGGTCTGAGGTCTGGGCCAACATCTTACCCTGAATGTCTGCTCCATTTTCTCCCTGTGGGACACCTGATCCAGGGTGCCATCTGTCTGGCTCCTTTTCAGACCAGTTGGAATGTCAGGGACGTTGCTGAAATCTGCAGGGAAAATGACAAGGATATGCATGAGATCAGTCATTGAGAGAGAGGGGTCATGACGGGACCAAAGGCTCAGACAGAGACAGGAAAGCAAGAGACAACCTACAACCCCGTAGGCGGCTCCGAGGGCCCCTCATGCCCTCAGGGAGGTACGACCTGCACACGCTGTCTTATGAAACAGGGTCCTGCTCACTGAAGAAACAACATCCTGTTTGGTCAAAGGAGACCAATGAAAATAATTACTGAAATGCTTTGTCACTCTTCCCATTGCTGCACAAACCAGATCTCCCAAAGCACTGCTCTCAAATAATATATTTGAACCAAGAATCAAATTGCAGTGACTTTTGGTGGTATTTCCCTAGGGTGGGCTGAGGGCAAAATTGCAAGGGACATTATAGAAAACCAGTGGTGTCATATCATAGATACTTATTGCCACCCACAACTTGATCATTCTGCAAGCAACGCTCTCTTTTTTGCAACAATCACAATTTCATTCTAAACCTAAAGTCCCAGGGGAAAAAGTAAACTCTTGTGAGCAGAGGTTCAAAAATAATATTAAAAGTACCTAGCGCATGCAGGTTTCCAGCCTACGGCTACACACACACACCCTTCTCAATAGTTCTAGCCACTGTTTCTCAAGTTAACAAGTTCAAGAGCAATGCCCCTTTTCTCTCTCTCAGCACCAGGCACCAACCACCTGTACCCTTCTCCTCCTCTGCCCCCAGCTCCTGGGTACAGCTGATGCCCCACCTACCTCCAGGGGCTCAACGATTACTTGGCAGACAAAAGCCACATCAAGGGGTACGTGCCCTCACCAGCAGATGTGGCAGTAGTGGCCTCTAGCCCACCGCCTGCCGACTGTGTCACGCCCTACACCAAAGAATCACATCAAGTCTAAGGAATAGGAAAAGGCCAGCCCGGCAGGAGTGATAAAAAGCTTGGGGCCAGGATGGCCCTGTCGATGTGTTAGACACCACAGGAAGTGGAGCTACAGAGAGCAAAGATGGTGACGACACTGACCTCTTTGGAGAGCAGGAGGAGGAGGGGGAGGAAGAGGAGGAGAGTGAAGAGGCAATGAGGCTGAGCGAAAAACAACTCGTGTGGAATGCGTCAAAGGAAGCCAAAAAACCCAGACGTGTTCCCAAGTCTCATCTCACTAGATTGGAACCTTGGGATGATGAGACGCATACGGCAAAACTGGAAGACAGAATCTTAAGTATTCGAGTAGATGGCTCTAATCTACTCCCGTGGGGTACAGAATTGAAAAGCTTCAAATGCAGCGTGTCGTTGACGATGGCAAACTGGGGACACAGATGCTGCAGGAACAGACCACGGCTTTGAGGGACTACGTACAATCCAGGGATGTGGCTGCTCTCAGCAAGATCGAAAATCCATCCAGGATCATTTCACTTCAAAAAAGAAGCTTGGAAGATGAAGAAACAAAATCAAGAGCAGTGGAAAGAGCACTCCACCAACATACAACCCAAGTCTTCATCCCAAGTCTGGCACTGGATAGACTGTTGCTCAACTAGGTGAAACTAGATGGCTTCCAAAGCCAGTTGGTTCCAACCAGAAGTCAAGGTGAGGGGATCTAAGCTCCAAAAGCATGGAGAGATGTGCGGGCAAAGAAACCGCCCAGCTGGACAGGGCAAGAAGGCGGCCTCCGGAAGCCATTTAAAAGCTCTGAGATCCTGGGGGGGCAACACAGCTGAGAGACAGCAACACCAACCCATGATGACCTGCTCTGCCCACCACGACACAGGCTCTTCCAAGACAGGAGGAGGCTGCCAGCGAAACACCTCGATGGACAACGTAACTGCAGCTCTGGCTTCTTCCTCCTTTCTCTTCCAACACCCTGCTCCCGCCCAGAGAGTCTAAGCTACACTTCAGTGTTGCTGATGAGCAGTCACTGGGGAAATGTCAGGTAGTAATGACAGGCGAGGATCCTGGCACTGGCCTCCTGCAGTCCCTGGAAGCCACATCACACAGGCGATTCACTCAGCGGCAGGCTGGGAAGTAAGATCAAACTCCACACCAAAAGTGACCCTCACTACCTCCTGACTCCTGCGTGCACACCATTGTTTAAGAGAGATCAAACTAAACAACACAGCCTCATCCCTGTGGCGGTCGGCACTTGCACCCATCTATTCAACATGCACTTGTTAAACACAAGCACGGCGCTAGGAACACAGGGACGAGCGAGACGCTCTCAAGGTTTCTGCTGGTTTTGTTTTCTGTTGCTAATGACAGAATCTCACAGACTGGGCAAACGATAAAGCGCTCTGATCTCTCTCCCTCTTCAGTCATGGGGGCCCCATGCAGACAACGTTATCTAACCCTAATCATCTCCAGAGGTGTGTTCCCACCCATACACACCCCGTTTCCAGCTTCACAATGGGGATTTGACCCCAACATGAGTTTCCACAGGGAAACTACAGAGATTTCTGCCTCTGGTCTGGGCAGAGGTCCGTGGTGAGGGAGGGGAAGAAGGAGATGAGTAGGACAAAGTGTCACAGATGACATGGGACAAGGCCACACAGGGATGAGTGAGTTCCCTGTGGGCCTTAAAAGACTTCCTAGAAAAGGAGGCACTTAAGGGGGCCAGCATTATGCCGTAGCATGTTAAGCCACTGACTGCGACACACAGCATCCTATATGCATGCCAGTTCGAGTCCTGGCTGCTCCACTTCTCATCCAGCTCCCTGTTATTGTGCCTGGGAAAGCAGTGGAAGATGATCCTGGCTCCAGCCTGGCCCAGCCCTGGCCATTGCAGCCATTTGGTGAGTGTAGCGGCAGATGGAAGGTCTGTCAATCTGCCTTTCAAACAAATAAATAAATAAATCTTTTTTAAAAATAAAAGGAGACATTTGAGTCAAGCCTTGAAATCTAAGGGACATTTGCCTGTCTTCAAAGCTGAGGACGGGGCCAGTGTGTGGTGTGGTGGGTTAAACCGCCATCTGCAATGCCAGCATCTCATATGAGCACTGGTTTGTGTCCCGGCTGCTCCACTTCTGATTCAGCTCTCTGCTAATGTGCCTTGGAAAGCAGTGGAAGATGGCCCAAGTACTTTGGCCCCTGCACCCACAAGGGAGACCTGGAAGAAGCTCCTGGATCCTGGCTTTGGTCTGGCCCAGCCAAAGAGTGTTCCAGCTAATGGAAGACACCTCCCTCTGTCTCTCTTTCTCTCTCTGTAACTGCCTTTTGAATAAATAAAATAAATCTTTCTTTTTAAAAAAAAAAAGATGAAGAGACAAGACAAGGTGGGCAGTGGAGACTGGGGGTTCCATGAATGGGAAGCAAACAGGGTAAAAGCAAGGGGTGTGATGAGCCAGGCAGAGTCAGGAATTTGTTGATTGTGGCTGTGAAAGACAGTAGAGCCGGGAGAAGAGGGGGCCCAGGATGGAGCAATGCATGGAGGGCAGGAGCTTGGCAGAGAGGGCGGGTCAGAAAGTCGCAGTGACACAGCAGGTGCGAGGCGCAAGGACCCACAAGAACAGACTAGAGCAGCAGCGCTCATGTGAGCAATGGCAGAGTCAGTGGAGGCAGACTCCGGGAGTCACTGGAGAGGGGCTGGGAGAGCCCTGGTGTCTGTGTCTCGGCGCTGGGTAGACGGGGAGCGCGGGAAGGGTAGGAGTGGGGATGACAAGCCTACTAAAGTCGGCAAAGCTGAGTCCGGGATACATCCATGCCATTCAGGGCACATGGCCAGCGGTCAGGAGCCCAGGGTCCAAGCCCAGTCCCAGCGATTTGGAAATTCTAAGAATACACCCGCAGAGAAGGTGCAGAGTACATGTAAGATTTAGGCAAGAGAGGAACAGGGGCCGAGACTCTGAAACGCTGGCTAGCTTGAGCTTGCTTCTCAGAGGACATTACAGGAAAGCACAGCTTACGACACCACACTCAGAAAGGGCCAGCCCAGCACTAACAAGGGAAGCAGCGAGCGACCAACCTCGAGTGCAGTCTGGAACATTCCACAGCTGCAGACGCGCACGGCAGAGGAAAGGACCCTGCACGCCCCGCTCCTGCATGCCAGACACGCCCGCGGTCCTTGCTCCAACGGCCCCTGTAGATTTCTTCGCAGAGAAGCAGCCTTTAGGGCACAGCACTTTCCCACTAACTCCTTGGCTTGGCCAAGCAACTCTCACTTCAGCTGATTATCTGCCCAAACCCCAGGGTTGCTTAGGCTGATTATCTATCTGCCCAAACCCTGGGCAGACCCCAGGGGTCAGCCACTAAAGCCAACAGGATGGACGGCACCCAGCAGAGACTGGGCAGAGGGAGCCAGGAGGAGGGCCAAGGGGAGAACTCCAGCAGCGCCAGTGCACACAAGGTGGAGGAGGGGAGGGTCTCTCACCTCTGTGTCCACAGAGAAAGGGACCACACAGTGTCAAAGGACATCACCTGGGAATGGGGATCAAACGTGCACAACTGCTGTCCACCTGTAACCAGTGAGCAGGTGCTTCCCTATTTCCCAAGAATTACATCAAGGACAGGAAACGCGACAGGAAGCCACACCTGCGCTGACTCATGGCGATGCCCATGGCGCCACTCCACAGCGGGCAGGTATGAAGTCCTGCACACAGAGGACCCCTCGACCAGACCACCTCGAGCGCATGAGGAGCTCTGAGATGACGGGGCAGGGGAGCCTCGGAGCCTGGCGGATGCCCCAGACAATGGCGACATCCACGGTGGGTACCGGGGTAACGCCGAGTCAGCCCGTCAGTGTGTTCCCGAAACTCTGCAGCTTAGGTACCGAAAACTCTGCAAACCACGGCTTGCCTCTTACAAAGGGGAGCTCGTGTTTTCCGAGAAGACAGCTTGTGATGCAGGCAAGCAAGAGAAGAACCGTGGGGTTCACCTGATCTCAGGACACCCGACTCCTCCCTGTCAGCAGCCTGCCTGCCCCAGGGTAAAAGGCTCACCTGGGATCTGCAAGGGCACCCCACCACCCCTCAGCCTCCCAGACTCCAGGGAGGCTCTGGGTGCTGCTGGGCCCCAGACCTGAGGCACCATCTTGGACAGGGTGGAGCCCAGGCAGCATGGTATCCGGCACACAGAGCCCCTGCAGTGACCAGCAGGGCACCAGTGCTGTCCTGGGGAAACGGAGTGTCCAGGCCTGCCCACTCCTGGCTCCAGGAGTCTCCATTTCCCCAGGACCTGTATCCTGGTCATCAGAGTGTGCCCTTAGTGTTCTTCCTAGAGAAGAAATGAGCAAAAGGAATACTCTGGACTACAAGACTGGCAGGGGGGTGGAGGGGTTGAGCATAGGCTGGTAAAAGCCCAACGCTGGTTGACAAAGCTGTTGGAACCAGGCCTCCTGCCCTGGGTGCCCTGTCCCCACACACTGAGCACCACCAGGTGCTGACGCGAGGAAAGCGTGCTTCAGCCTCCACTAACTGAAAAGCTCCCCCGCCTGGGAGAGCCCCTCATCTGGGAGAGCCCCTCATCTGGAAGACCCACTGGGACAGGTGGAGGACTCCCCAGCCCTATCGAACACAGATAGGCAAACACTTCCTGCCACCCACACTCCGCACCACACCGTCTAGACGTTCAGATCCGCTCCAGTCTCTGGCCCAGGAGATGGAAAAAAAGTACTGAAAAACCACCCAGTTATAGATCTGTTGGTATCTGGAAAACACCTTTTTGCCTTTCTTTCTGTTGTATTCCTTGTAGAAATTAACAGTTTGCAGTGAGACGTGGCAATCTGAAAAATCTAACATTGACCCTGGCCTAGAAGAGCGGCCACTCGGCGGCTGGGTGACCAGGGCTGCTCCTCCGCTCGGACCCACTGCTCCCACTTGGTCACTCCTTCATTCAGATGCGGGCCACACACGGTGCAGCCGCCGGCGACCAGGCGGCGGGTCAGCTGCTGCAGGAAGGTCTGCCCAGCCACCTTTCTTGCTCAACCAACAACCTGCTTTTTGAGACGGATGCCACCCAGGCAGGTGAGAACGGGAAATGACCGCCTCCTCTCTTCTGCAGGCCCTACAGCTCTTTACGGGCCACAGGAGGGAAACGGAAACGGAAGGTTTCGTTAAAAATCCCCGAGTTCACTCTGTCTCTCTTCCCAGACAGTGCACGCTCATTAGTGTCACTGTCGGCCAAGGAACTGGCAGCCCCAAATCCTGTGCAACTAAAGGGCAAAATGCGAGTGAAAGCAACATCCTGGTGCCGATGTAAAAATAGACACATTCGGAAACGGTAAAGTCGAGGGTGCGTCACCCACACAGTGCGTCATCTGAATTCAGAGCTCCCAGCGACACCACTTCCAGCCAGGTTAATAGAGGTCACGTTCCAGAGTGTGGGTTTGCCAACGATTTCCCCCCCCACTGCAGAAGCACGAGTGCGCCCAGGTGCTCACTGTGATGTGTACAAGGACGGATTTTTTGGAAAACAGTGGCCCTGGGCAACCTGGGCTGGAGGTTGGTGTGTGTGGTGGGGTCCCTGCCAGCGTCTCACTGCAGCTGAATGCTAAGGGAGCCTGCCTCTCACTGGAGGTGGCAGCTTTAATGTGTGCTACCACCAGGTGATGCCACTCCATGATTCCCGACTCCCTCGGGATCTCCATCTCATTCAAAGAGGGCACAAGAGAACAGGCAGCCAAGTTCTCCAGACCCTGGAGGCTGCCAGCAGAGCCTGGAGACCCCAGCAAGCATGTGGACATAGGAGGGCCGGGGCGAGGGTCCAGCCCCCTGGGGACAGACAACCGGCTCCTGGAGAAAATCCAAGCGCCACGGTCCACAGAAGTGTGACAAAACCTTCAGAGTTCTCGGACTCACGACTTAGAAGAAACTGAAGGAAAATTCTCAAACCAGTTCCAATCCCTGCAGCCACAAACGAGGAACCCAACTGGACATTGCAACATTTGCTTTCCCTGTTACTCAAGAAGGCTTTTTTTTTTTTTTTTTGAGAAACTGATGGTGGCGGCTGCTACCACTTGAATGTGGCACCCAGAAGTGACGCACTGACAATGCAATCCCCCGGATGGAAAGGGCTCTCAGGAGTGGGTCCACTCTTTCCCACTCTGTTGTCCTTCTGCCCCCACCACGTCAAGACAAAAACACATTCAAGGTGCCACCTTGGAACCAGAATCACCAAACCTAACCGCACCTTGATTTTGTTTTTATTTTATAACTTTCCTATTGTATTTAATTAGAGACCAGTTCACTCTCCCTACTTGTCTACAACAGCTGGGCTGGGCCAACGCTCACGCCAGGAGTCTGGAACTCAACCTGGCTCTCCCATATGGGTGGCAGGGACCAATCCACTCGAGCCAGCACCTGCTGCCACCCAAGTTGTACATGAGCAGGAAGCTGCAGTCAGCAGGCTGGAGTCAGCCATCAAGCCCAGGGACTCCGATGTGCAACGTGGGTGTCTAACCACTAAGCCAAAGAGCCGTTCCCTAATGACAGCTTGATACCGGACTCCCCCGTCTCCAGCAGTGCAAGCCCGAACATTTCTGTTTATGGGTTGCCCAGGCTGTGGTATGCTGTTACAGCAGCACCAATGGACCAAGACAGCAATCATAGTGTCAGGAGAACTTCTGCTTCCATCCGGGGACTTGGGTGTTCATTTGAAGTACACTAAAAGGATGAGCCTGAGAACAGGAATTACTTTGTGAACTATGTTTTTCATGCCTTAAATCATATATTGCAATATACTGCTCCTCAATTCTGGCAGAGCCAAAGCTCTCTTTTTGATAATATATACTTTTACTCTTCTGAAATGAAAATCATACACATCATTTCATAAAAAGCAATATACTGCCTTAATAGTAACACAGGGAGGAAAATAAATGGAAAAAACGTGTAATAAAAAAGAATACATATTCCAATATGGAAGTGGTGGGCAAAACCACCCTGGAAGCTGTGAGGGCACCGTCCACGGGAGCCACTGAGGACGACCGTGGTGCCTGTATCACAGGCTGTACCACAGCGGGTCCCCTGCTCTCTCCCGCACTGACACAATCTTCCAGAAAGACAAAACTCCTCAGCAAAGTCCTGAAGAAAACAAAGGACAGATGCTTCCCTTGCTTTATTAGGTTTCTGCATTTCCAGAAAATTCAAAGTACGCTAGATTTGGGGGGCGGGGGGAGCGGTGCACGCAGTGGGATTTGTGTTTATTCCTAAAATGGAGTAAGTTCTCGGCTCACATAATTATTTGCATGTTTTTTTTTTTTTCCCCATCCATACGCAGGTCCTGCAGATCAATCCACAGGCTTAGGACAATCTCCAAAACCCATGCTCCAATCACCTGATGCCACTGTCCCCCAAATCAGGATAATAACCAAAAACAGACCTGCACACTTCCAAAGGTCACCTGGCAGGCAGTGCCGCAGACTCTGGGAAACACCTCTGCCTTCCCCGATGGGCAGGACCTCAACCCTAACTTGCAGAAGACCAACTGCATCGAGGCTGCAAAGTGCACCCAACAGCAGGCAGACCAGCGCAGGAACCCGAAGACTATCCGTCTCTGCCACTTCCCAAAGAAACAGAGAACACGCTCGGGAGAGCAAGTAAAATACAACACCCACATAAACAGTTATTTAATACTTTCAGGTGCAAAAGTGATTCAGTTGATTAAATCATTAGTCCTTAGGAACCTCCTTTGCCGTGAAAACTATAGGGTAATCTTCTGTGAAGCCTGAAAAAAAAAATCTAAAAAGTCATATCAAAAAAGCCATAAGTGAATAATAAACGGTTTAATTAAGTTTTCAGCTACATAATCCACTGAGGCTTTAGAGTTATACATCTTTGACATTTAACACTTATATTCTGTTATCATCTGCTCACATTCAGATAAAACAACATAATTCTGAGAATTAGGCTCTTAATCTATTTGATTTGGTCAATTTTTATATTTGACTTCTGAGAATTTCCACTAGACAACTCCATAACTGGCACTGCAGCATAGCGGGTAAAGCCACAGCCTGCAGTGCTGGCATCCCCCATGGACGCCGGTTCAAGTCCCGGCTGCTCCACTTTCATTATAGCTCTCTGCTATGGCCTGGGAAAGCAGTACTTGGGCCCCTGCACCCACGTGGGAGACCGAGAAGAAGGTTCTGGCTCCTGGCTTCGGATCAGCATAGCTTCAGCCGTTGCAGCCAACTGGGGAGTTAACCAGCAGATGGAAGACCTCTCTCTCTTTCTCTCTCTCCTTCTAACTCTGACTTTCAAATAAATAAATACATCTTTTAAAAAAATCAACAAAGATTAGAAATTTAGAAATTATCCAATATCTTCTTGTATCTTCTGTTTAAAAAAATAAGCACAGGGGCCGGCGCTGTGGCGCAGGGGGTTAACGCCCTGGCCTGAAGCGCTGCCATCCCCCATGGGTGCCGGTTCTAGTCCCGGCTGCTCCTCTTCTGATCCAGCTCTGTACTATGGCCTGGGAAAGCAGTACAAGATGGTCCAAGTCCTTGGGCCTCTGCACTCACATGGGAGACCCTGAAGAAGCTCCTGGCTCCTGGCTCCTGGCTTTGGATCGTGCAGCTCCAGCCGATGCGGCCATCTGGGCAGTGAACCAGTGGATGGAAGACCTCTCTCTCTCTCTCTCTCCTCTCTCTGTGTAACTCTTTCAGATAAATAAATGAATCTTTTTTAAAAGAAAAAAGATTTTGGTAGATCAAAGCTGCCAGTTATGAAATAGCACTTTATAAATCCAAAATTAAGATTTTTTTTCAGTTCCCCAAGCTTCACTCACTCTATCTTGGATTAATGCTCATGGGACGCAGTTATAATGGTCCAGAGAGCGCACTGAACGTTGAGATCATCTGCAAAGAAAAACTAAGAATTTTCCAACTTCAAGCATCAATTTGCGAACTTTATATAGCAACGCATGTTTTAAACTCCCTTAGATTTCCTGAAGTTTTATTCATGCTTTTACTTTAACACCACAATGGTTTGAGACAACTTTCATTAAATGCATTTACTGTGATTTCTTATGCAGGCAGCTATGACTCATCATTACTCAGTGGAACAGAGTGATAATAAAATCATTTACATAAAATAATAGATGAACTACTCCATGAGAGGAAAAAAAAGTGATCTGTCCACATTCAAAGGTTAGTCAAGTTCTAAACTGTAAGATTTATATAAAAAGATCACATTTAATACATACTTCTAATACAGATAAAAATCAATCTGCTTTTCTTTTTTAAAATTTCATTTATTTGAAAGGGGGACAGACAGAGAGCTCCCACCCATTGGTTAACTCCTCAAATGCCGGCAACAGCGTGGGGCTGAGCCAGGCCAAAGCCAGAAGACAAGAATTTAATCGAGGTCTCCCAGGTGGGTGGCAGGGACCCAAGTGCTGGAGTTACCTCCCAGGGTGCGCAACAGCAGGAAGCTGGGATCGGGAACAGAGCCTGGACTCACACCCAGGTACCCTGCGATGCGATGTGGCCGCCCCCAGCAGCACATTAGCCACCATGCTAAACACCTGTCTCTCAATCTGCTTTTCTCGCCGTATCGAGGACTCTCCGTTTTTCATTGTGTCGAGGAAATTCAAAGCAGCAGCTTGAATGTGTTAAGCCTGCAGAGAATTAAAGGCTACCGTAGCATAAATAACGCATCAGGAAAATGTAAATTTCATTAATCTCCCAAGTCCACTACTCCTAAGCTCACACTTCCCACTGGCAATATTCTTGACAACGCAAGCTAACACTGGTGATAAACAGAAGTAAATGCTGGTGGCGATTCTCAGTAGCAGGCCGCCACCACATGATTCAATTGTACCGTGATAAAGCGCCTTCGAATCTGAAAGAACACTTCGAGGAACAGAAATATGGGAGACGTTATCAGGGTAGCAATGTGCTGCCTGCCACTTCCACGCAACCTTCACTACATGGGCCTTCTTAGCATGATGGAGGGAGAGAATTCAGATACACTCCTGTTTCACTCTCCAGGCAGGCGAGGGCTGAGACCCAGGCAGTGTGCTTAGCCCAAAGAAAGGCAGCAAAAGGCCTCCCGCCATACGTCAGCAGGTGCAAAGTACTTTATCTGGGACAAAGAACCTCATCTTTGATGACAACTGCAAATCCAATGATAAAAGAGGTATTCAACCTAGGTTTTGATACTACCTGAAACTGACACCCACCTAGCTGGGAGGATCCCGCCCCACAAATGCCACACTAAAAAGCATTTTAATGCAGTCGAACTTACATTCGAAACCCTTATATACGACTGAGTTGGCGTTCTCGGCAAACCCTGTAAAGCCATCTAGACAACAGTAGACAAGAGTCTACTGGGGAACGTTGCCATGGGAGAAAGAAAACTTGAGGAACGCCTCTTTTCAATAAGTGCTACTGGATTAAAAGAAGGCAACACAGACCATTCATCAGCCACAACGCGGAATGAAGAGGATTTGTGCTGAAAGCTGGATTTGAACTTAGAAAATGTTATGCCATGAGCGAAGCCAGCCATGACAGGCTAAGCAGCATGCAATTCCACGCACACGGAAAGATCAGGACACGCCCACCCACGGGAAGACAAACGGCACAGTGGGCGCCCAGCGCTGGGTGGGCAGGAGATCACAAGGGGAGATTTCTGATGGGTGTGGGGTTTCTATTCCAGGGTAATAGGAACATGGTGGGATTAGAAACTGGCAATAGCTACACAACCTCATGAACGCACCAAAAAGCACTGAACTGTATACGGTAAAAGGTCAGTTGTATGGGATGTGAACAATCATTCTATTTATTTATTTACAAAGCAGGACAACAGAGACGGAGGGAGAAACAGAGGAAGAGATCTTCCACCTGCTGGTCTACTCCTCAAATGCCCACAACAGCCAGGATGAAGCCAGGCAGAAGCCAGGAGCCAAGAACTCCACCCAGGTCTCCTAAACAGGTGGCAGGAACCCAAGCACATGGGCCAACATCTGCTACCTCCCCCGCGCATTAGCAGGAAGCTAGATCAGAGGCAGAGGTGGGACTCGATCCCAGGCACTCTGATATGAAATGTCCCAAGCAACAGCCTTACCCAAGGCACCATACCACGCACCATGTATCAGTTTTCTTAAAAGAAGCTAAGATTTTACAGCATCGATTTTACAAGAGTGAAATCAGAATTACAGTAAAACGCCACGTTAAGTGATTCCAAAGAACCAAACCGCAGGAAGTGGTCACTTTATCACATCAGTATAATTCAATCATCAAAAAAGACACAAGAAGTAGATGGTGACACTATTACCGGAAATCAGTGCTGAGCAAATGATCCCAAGGCAGGCAGTTCCTCACCTCTACTGCGGCCCCCACACAGGAGGACAGCAACCATCATAACTCATTTTCTGCTAAATTCGCTTTGCTGTAGAGCGACTGATGAGTGGGCTTTACTCTATGTGTATTAGCAGAGAAGTCTTTGAAAGGAATAAAGTAGTTAAAATCCAGACATCTTCCTCTAGGTGGCAGGAAAACCAAGAAGACACAGTTCTGGCCCTCTGTGATTGACTATGACCTTGCCCAAGTCCCTGGTGACTCCCTGTGTCTCTGTGCCTTGATTTCCCCAGCTGTGAAAGTCACAGATAATAACACATCTCGGCTCCCTCAGGGTGATGCGAGGGGTAATTAATGCTCTTCAGCTCTTTGTGATCTTTAAATCAAGACAGGCTGCTATTATTACGACGCCTTAACAAACACCTTCTCTCCAGCAGTCAAGACCTGACTCTATTTAAAGATGTAATGAGACGTGCAGCAAAACCAACCTGGAGACGCTTGTTCTGTTTCTTTGCTTTTTCACTTCATGAACTTTGGTGACAAATCCACATTCCTGTAGTCATAGAGTTGCTAACTTTAATCATATTAAATAAATGAATGAGCCAACAGAGAGATTCAACAGAGACCATTTTGTCCAGCCCCTTGTTTCAAGAGTGGAGGAAACAGGGGTAAGAACAGCTTTCCCAAGGCCACTGATGCCAAGGTGGGGACTTAAAATCCAGATCCCCTTACTCTGGATCCAGACTCTCTGGTAAACAGCCCTGCCTCCAAATTAAACCATCAGTATCGATCTGTACCAACGGCCACGCAGCTACTATGCTGCTCTCCCCATTTTTCCGACATGGTCTCCAATGGCATACTGGAATTACAAAGCAGGCTGGATATGGGGCACCAGCTGGGCTCAGAGGACTCCCAGGATCCAGGACCGGAACATCTGGTTCTCAGCTACAGAGCACAGGCAGCTTGGAGTCCCCTACACATATGTGCAAATGAATGGAGACTTCAGCTCTCAGAAAGTCTCCACAAGCTTGCCTTGCACTGACTTTACAGAGAAGAAATCTGAGAGGCTACAAGTGTGTTCCAAGGCTTTTTTCTATCCCCTGTAACACACCCTCCAGAGCGCTTCCTTAACTTCGCTTTAAGAGATTCCTAATGATCTTTTTTTTTTTTTAGCTCTCTCAGTGAGAGAGAGAGACAGAGAGAAAGGTCTTCCTTTTGCCGTTGATTCACCCTCCAATGGCCGCCGTGGCCGGCGCACTGTGCTGATCCAAAGGCAGGAGCCAGGTGCTTCTCCTGGTCTCCCATGGGGTGCAGGGCCCAAGCACTTGGGCCATCCCCCACTGCACTCCTGGGCCACAGCAGAGAGCTGGCCTGGAAGAGGAGCAACCAGGATAGAATCCGGGGCCCCGACCGGGACTAGAACCCGGTGTGCCGGCGCTGCTAGGCAGAGGATAGCCTATTGAGCCGCGGCACCGGCCCCTAATGATCTTTTACCCAACAGCTATTCCTTCAGCACCAAGAACTGTGCTAGCTGCTGTGTCCTAATCATCCTTGTATTCTTCAAGTCCCCTGTTTTCAAGGAAGGTAACATGGGACGCATACAGAGACTGCTAGCACAAAGCAATAAACAGTAACTCCTTATCAGGTATACAGGCAACACGCTCTGGACTCCAAAGAGGAAGAGCCCTTGGTCCCTGCAAGGTAACACGTAGGCAGCCTCACAGGAGTATCGCTTACAGAAGCATGGGAGGTAAATATATGGACGTACCTCAAACAGTGCACAGGAAACGGAATTAAAAGATACATTTATGTTGGTGCCCCCCAAGATTTTGAAATCCAAGCATAACCTTTTCATAGTATGCATTTTTCATCAGCTTTTTAGAAGTCTCTCATGTTCTTGGATTTCAAAAATTTTTATAACAATAAACTTATGTTAAATTTCATTTTCTATAAACTGAAGTATCCTCGTGTAAGTTCTATGAGCTTCCACTCCCAGAGATCTAAAAGCTATAAAACGTCTCTTTAGACCTCCCCTTTTAAAAACACCTGCTAAACATCTTAAGCTCTTGTTTCCTGAGAACACATGCTGACAAGCTCAAGATGAAAGGACCTCCACGGGGGCTCCAGGGCTGTGGGCTGCAGCACACCTGCCGATAGCTGCTTATCAACATTGCCAGCCCCCTCGTTTCCGCCTTCCTTCTTAGAAAATAATGATGAAATGCAGTAAAACAAGATTTTGCTAATGTTACTTGGAAAAGATGCCTGAAGTTCAGAGGCATGACATGAGCAGTCATCCACTGAAGCAGGAAAGTCAGAATTTTTGTCACCAAGGAAATCTAAGAGAGAATAAGCGCCACGGGAAGGGTTGCTGTGGGAGATAACAGATCCTTCCACTTGGGGGTCTCTAGTGCTTTGCAGCTCAGGAGTTGGAAGAGGGGCCATCCTGCCACTGTCCAAACTGGAGCCCGTCTGCTCACTGGCGACAGCTCCGGGCAGAAGGCGCACAATAACCTTGCTAACAATTCCACATGCCTGTTTCCAAACAGATTTTCCCAGGGCTACCGACAAGCGACACAATTAGATCCCTTGAACTTTCTCATATTTTCCGATTACATGTCAAAGATGTTAATGGCCAAAGGCAAAAGAAGATACGAAATGAAAGGATTTATACGGAAATGGCCAATTTATAAACAGAAAGTCATAGCTGAGTACTGTAGGGTCAGAAATAAATGCATAAAATACAATAGATCATAGTTGAATGTCTGAAATGAAAGGAGCGGGTGTGCTACAATTGCATTTCAAGGTTTATGGATTTCTTCTCACCTAAAAACAAATGTGTGCCACCTTACACTGAATGCAAATCTCTTTTTTATGAAACTTTTTATTTTATTTGAGAGGCAGGGAGACAGAGATAGGGAATTCCCATCTGTTGGTTCACTCCCCAAATGCCCCAGGAGCTAAGAACCCAACCCATGTCGCCTATGTGAGTGGCAAGCACACAACTTCTGCAGCCACTACTGCACTCCCTCCCAGCGTGCACGAGTAGGAAGCAGGAAGCTGGAGTGGAGCCAGGACTGGACCCCAGGCATCCCACGTGGGACATGTACACCCTATGCAGCAGTTTAACCCGCTGCACCAACACCACAAAACCCCGCTCAACCTCGTCCATTTCTCCTTGTGTTGCACCCCCTATCAGAGTGCTGGTACAGGTCTCAGCTGCTCTATTTCCAACCCAGCTCCCTGCTAATGTGCCTGGGAAGGCGGCGGAAGATGGCCAAGTACTTGGGCCCATGTAGGAGACCTGGATGAAGCTCCATGATCTTAGCTTGGGCCTGCACCAGCCCCAGTTATTGCAATCCTTTGGGGAATGAACCAGCAGATGGCATGTCTCTCTGTCTGTCTGTCTCGCTCTCTCTCTGTCTCTATGTTTCTGTCTCCTCCTCCCCTACTGTCAATCTGCCTTTCAAATAATATTTTTTAAAAAAAGGAAGAAGAAAGGTAAAGTAACCTATAGGCTCATTTCATGGACCTATCCTAAGATCTTGAATTCAGGATGAAAATTAAGTATAGATGCTCCTTTCCCAACTTCAGTGTAAAAATTAAAATTATGAGTCAAATTATTTGCACCACAGATTCAACCTCAAGGTATAACAAAGTCATGGTTCCCTTCTCCCTCTCTCTCTCTCCCTCCCTCCTCCCTCCTTCTCTCTCTCTCTCTCTCTCTCTCTGACTTATTTATTTATTTGAAAGGCAGAGTTACAGAGAGAGGAAGAGACAAAGAGAAAGATCTTCCATCTGCTGGTTCACTCTCCACATGGCCAGGAGCTTCTTACTGATCTCCCACGTGGGTGCAGGCACCTAAGTACTTGGGCCATCTTCTGCTACTTTCCTAGGGAATTAGCAGAGAGCTGGCTTAGAAGCGGCACAGCCAGGACATAAACTGGCACCCATAAGGGATGCTGGTGTTGCAGGCAGAGGCTTAACCCGCTACCCTACAGTGCTGGCCCCTTGGTTCTCTTCTTCATGGCAAGTGTCACTTCTGCACTCTACACACACAACTGAGATATAAGCATTAGCATCTCGATGGAAAATGAAATGAATGGTCAACATGGAAGAACTGGGATTCGTTTTTTCTGTTTTACATCCTCAGTCCTAGCACTCTTGTAATTTTTCTTTAATACCCATTGATTGACACCTTGCAGCCCATAGCTACTGAGCGGCTGCACTTACGTGTCTGGGGACTGACTGGTGATCAAAGACGAGTCAGATAGTCTCTGTGCTGCCTGAGCGCCCTGGCAGAAACAGGGCAGGGACTGCCCGACACCCTGGGCTGCTTCTCCCAACCCCCTCCTGGCCCTGCCCACATCTTCACCATCCCTCAACTGGACCATCAGCAGCTCCCAGGCACCCCCTGCACAGGCACCAGCATGCTTTGTCTGCTCATAGGCGACTGGGACCAGATCACTCTCTGGTCTCCCCTGGGGATCTTCACCACCCAGGCTTCTGTGCCCGGCTCACTGACGCCTTGCTCACCCTCCCATCTCACCTGTCCCACCACCCCTTCCCCCTCTTCTCCACCTGCACCTGACTCTCCAACAGCCCAGATGACTCACATACCTCTTTCAAGGGCCTCCAAGTTCAAAACTGTCTTCAGAACAATACTAAAAGTCATCTGCATTTTCCTCTCTGAGGACATGTGTGTGGACAATGCAAAGCAACAGCAGGTGCACCTATAGGCATCCTACAGTAGCACACTTCTAGGCAGAGGCACCAAGCTGTCCTGCTGTTGCTGTGCCCCTCACTACCACACACTTACATTAAGAAATCTGCCAATTTCACTTCAGAATGTCCTTGGTGAAGCACTGAAAGTGATTAATATTTCTGAATTTCAACCCTCAGCAACACATCCGGGAAGTGCACACAGCTCTTCAGCGGCACACAAATGAAGTGTCACAGCAGCTTTGGGGAAAAACACTTAGACAACTGTGCCCTGAGCTGACCTAATTACATTTTTCTTTTTCTTTAACAATAAACATTTATCTAGCTCACGAGTTTGCAGAGTTCAGCTGATCTTGGCTTCGTGCAGCTGAGTGTAGCTGGGCTTGACCAACTTCTTTTTTTCATGAAATATATTTTGGGTTCGTTTTTTGTTTTGTTCTTGTTTTTGGGTGGTAGAGACAGATCTCTCATCCACTGGTTTACTCGTCAAATGCCCACAACAAACTGATCCAGGCTAGGGCTGAAACCAGGAGCCAAGAACTCAATCCAGGTCTCCCACATCGTGGCAGGAACTCAATAACTCGTGTTGTAACCACTGCCTCCCAGGGTCTGCATTAGTAGGAAGCTGCAGCCAGGAGCCAGAGCTAAGAATTGAACTCAGGTACTCTGATGAAAGTAACTTGTCATTTATTTAAAAGAAAAAGAAAACTAGAGTTTACAATGAGATAATTTATGGACCTGACATTGCTTCTTTGGATAATTTAACTAATAACTTTGAAGAGAAAAATATCATGGCTTGGAAACTCAATATTATAAAGCTGTCAATCAAAACAGATCCCAATAAAATCCCCTTGTGGGTTTTGTTTGCTTGCTTGCTTGCTTGGTGGAAGTTGAGAGGCAGTCCTAAGCATCACATGGACATGGCAAAGGACCAAAAACGGCTATGGCATCCGGGAAGAAGAAAAGCAGGAAGGGTTCTACCACCAGGTACACGGAGCCAAGGGTGAAGGCAGTGTGGGGCTGATGCAAGGATAGACACCTGGCCAAGGGAGAGCCACTCCGGACTCCATCAATAGCCCTCTGCACGCATGGGCCCTCAATTATCAGAAAGCTGATCCTGCATACAATGGAACAAGGGTGATCCTTCTAGTAAACAGGTGGTGCCAAAGTGGATATTTAAACAGAAATACAAAAAAATGGCTCTTGATCAACCCCTCCCTGCCATTATCCCCCAAGCCCTAAACATGAGTTATGAACACAATAAAACCATTAGAAGAAAACTTAGAGCATATTTTCAGAGCCTATGGGTAGGAAAACATTTCTTAAACAGGACACAAAAAGCACTGAAGGAAAGGTAGATCATTAAGACAGTGAAAAATCAAGCCACAGAGCAGGACAATACATATTTCTGACAAAGACTTCAAACCTAGAATAGACAAACAACCTTACAAATCAGTAAGAAAGAAAAACAATCCCGCAGATAGAGAGGGAGTCTAGGACAAGCATATCATAGAAAAGTTTATCCAAATGGTCAACAGACAGGTGAACAAAAGCGTAACCTCATTAGTATGAGGAAAAGTGCAAACACACACACACATAAACCAGCCTTGCATATCCCGCCAAGAATTCCTCCAATGAATAAGACTGACAATACCAAGTACTTAAAAAAAAAAAAAAAACTAAAACAACTGTCCCACAAAATACAAATTATTGGCAAAAAGAAACAAATGGAAGGAAAACACTTTCTTTAAAATGAACAAAGTCAACCGTCCAGCAAACATTAGAACAATTAGAACACAGGAAAATTTAATGCATCACCAATATCTAAATACTTTTCCAATGAGAACTTAGTGTGTTTAATATTGTCTAATGACATCCATATTTGAAAGATCTTCATGACTCTGTGACCCTAGATTTTCCAAGAAAATGATGCCTACTGCAACTCATGCATGAGTGTACACAATTTGTACATTCAAAATGCAAGATAAGCCCTGGATTTAAATGTAACTGAGGGGCTGGCTTCGTGGTACAGCAGGTTAAGCCGCCGCCTGCAATGCCAGCATCCTACATGGGCATTGGTTCAAGACCTGGCTGCTCCACTTCTGATCCAGCTCCCCATTAATTGCCTGGGAAAGCAGCAGCCGATGGCCCAAGTGCTTGGGCCCCTGCCACCCACATGGAAGACCTAAAAGAAGCTCTGGGCTCCTGGCTTCAGCCTGGTCCAGCCCCAGCTGGTGCAGCCATCTGGGGAGTGAACCAGCAAATGGAAGATCTTTCTCTCCCCCAGTATCTCTTTAACTCTGCCTTTCAAATAAATAAAAAATAAATCTTTAAATAACAAATACATGTAACTGAGTAAGAAAGTCCCCCATAATGTCTCAGATGCCACACCACTACGAACCAAGGGGAAATGACCACTAGTTGAGTTTTGGTGTAATATCAAACAATACCCACTGTTATCTGAAAGGCCTCCCTTTCTAACTACATGTATCTGTGTGGGGTTAGATTTCCTTCAGATTACTTCCACACACAATACACTGCCACACACTAAATGCATGTGCTGATATGAGAATCCAGTTGTCTTCGATTAAGATAGACATTAAGGGTAGCACTATGTCACCAGCATCCCATATGGGCGCCAGTTCATGTCCTGGCTGCTCCTCTTCCAATCCATCTCTCTGTTAATGTGCCTGGGAAAGCAGTAGAAGATGGCCCGAGTGCTTTGAGTCCCTGCACCCACATGGAAGACCTGGTTTCTGGCTTCAGCCTGGTTCAGCTCCACCCAGTCATTGCAGCCATTCAGGGAATGAGCCAGTGATAGAAGATCTCTTTTCTCTCTTTCTCTCTTTCAAATTAACTAACAAATAAATCTTTTTTAAAAAAATAGATTAACTATTTTGAAAATTTACCAGTTTAAGTTCTAACAGCTCACATAGCTAAAGCTCTCTGGGGCCCCAGGTAATTTGTAACAGTAAAGGATTCAGAAGGATCACCAAGGTTGCAGACTGCTGAACTAGAGAAGTTGCAACAGTGGGTGGAAGCTGTCATCTCCCTCCAGGCCTGCCTCCCCTCTCTAGTACCCCGAACTGGAGACTGTGTTTTTTCATTTTTCACTCACAGGGCTCCACACTCAAGTACAAACTTGCAATCTTACACATCTGGAGGTCAGAAGACAAGGGCTGGCAGGAGAACGGTCTCCATCCCTATTCCAACTTCTGGAAGTCGCCTGCACTGCCAGACTCACGGCCCCACCTCGCTCCAACCTCTGCTTCCCTTGTCACACGTACTGCTCCGATTGAGCCCCTGCTTAGTCTTACAAGGCCCCTGTGAACACGCTGAGCCCACCAAGACAAGCCAGGATCACCTCCTCATCTGCAGATGAGTAACCAGATTCTCTCTGGACAGTCCCTTTTGCCATTTAAGTGCCTTTGCCATATTCATAGGTTCTGGAAATTAGGAGGCGGATATTTTGGGCGTGGCCATTACCTGTAGTCAGGTTCTAAGGCCATGCAGTAAAAACAAAGCAGAAGAATACCCCATTGTCCCCAGTATGTAAGGTTCTCCAGACCCAATGAGAGAGAAACTAAGCACACTGATTACTCTGAAAGAGAAACCCAGTAGCTAAAGACAAAGTGGGAAGAATTTTCATGTATTCAACACACGCTTAGATGATCTTTAGTCTGTGCCAGGCACTAAGTAATGCTTTTCAAATACTAGATCGTTCATCCCATAAAAACCCTAGACCATTTAACGGTTCCAAACTAAGCATGGAGACACTTGCCTGAAGACACGCAGCCACTAAGCGGGAAGCCTGGAGCCAGGACTTGCACCCAGGACGTCTGGTTAGTGGCCAGGCTCTCAGTCATCGCACTGTTCAGCTCAGGGGACTTAGCAGCCACTGTTCAACTTTTCACAGTCCTGCGGTTTTCTGCCATGCACAAGTATTACCAATACAGAAAACGGCACGCGCGGTCACAACACAGCTGTCTCTGAAAGTGAGAGTTACGAGGAAAACATCCACACTTGGTTCTTCATGGTGCTCATAATTCCTTCACGGAGGAATTCAAGTCAGGAATAGAACTCCTCTGCGAGCCCCTTACCAAAGGGGAGGAGTGACAGTGCGGAGACCAGGTTCCCTTGACAGCCAGGCTCCTACCAGCCACAGGAGCAGGGAGACCTTTCTCTTCTCTCCATGCTAACAGGCTACAGAGTTCCCTCTTTCCAGCACCAAATGCAGCTCCACGGAACTACCAAGAGGTCTGGCTCACTCTGCAGGTGCAGGAGGCCACGCCTGGCACCCCAGAGCCTCACGTGTGTCTTACCAGTGGCCTAGCCACCAGGTGTTTCATCCATTGCTCCTCAGAGAATGTACGTAGATCTGACCTGAAAGATACTATATGCGCACCTAACGTTGGGAAAGATAATACCAGGCTGCTTTTTACCCACAACGCTGGCAAACCGCCTCCACCAGCTTCTCCCCTGACCCCACCAGTGTCCCAGGTGTGAGTGGGTGTCTCTGACCAGCAGCCGATCCCAGCACAGACCAGCAGGGCGTTACTCTGCCTACTACACCCTACAGGCGTCCTGAGAGGGCCACACCACTCCTGGAGGTGGCTTCCCAATGCTGAGCGGTGCTTAGGTTCTGCTCTCACAAACAGAAAAACTGGTGCAAACTCCCCTGTGGCCTCCAGCTCTCTTCCCTGCAAAGGTTTTTTCTTAAAGCAGTACATTACTATCTAGAATCATTTTAACTTTTCCCATTCAACTACAAGTTTCTTGGGAATATAAAATGATGTCTAAATGCATTAGTGGTTAAGTAAGTGAATAAATGAGGATGAGAAAAAGGGAATTAGAATTCCAAACAAAACTCAAATTTATCAGTGAACTAGCACCCACAGATCTTAATTCTCTCCACTGCTAACAGAAGGCCACAAGCTCACTTCTTCTTCTTTTTTTTTTTTTTTTTTGACAGGCAGAGTGGACAGTGAGAGAGAGAGACAGAGAGAAAGGTCTTCCTTTGCCGTTGGTTCACCCTCCAATGGCTGCTACGGCTGGCGCACTGCACTGATCCGATGGCAGGAGCCAGGTGCTTCTCCTGGTCTCCCATGGGGTGCAGGGCCCAAGTACTTGGGCCATCCTCCACTGCACTCCCTGGCCACAGCAGAGAGCTGGCCTGGAAGAGGGGCACCCAGGACAGAATCCAGTGCCCTGACCGGGACTAGAACCCGGTGTGCCGGTGCCGCAAGGTGGAGCATTAGCCTAGTGAGCCGCGGCGCTGGCCCACAAGCTCACTTCTGTTGATGGAACTGAAAACTACCTTCAGCACAGTTAGAAGAAAGTAATAATCCTGCAACCAACCAAAGCTCTGTGTCCTGGTTTAAAAAAAAAAAAAAAAGTATTTCCCAATCTGACTTAAAAAAAAAATCTAGTGCACCACCCATGTTTAGGAACACTAATAAACTTTCACATCTGGCGATCCAGGGTGTCAGCCAGACAGACTCTGCAACAGCAGCGTCACCCACAAACAGAGCATTCTCCAGGCTAAATGCTGTTAGTCATCCTAAACCGGCTATGGGAGCCAAGACGCCCTCGCTCTCGTAAACAGGAAATCAGTGGGTTTGCCACATCAGAGCTGGCGCGATAACTCTTTCCCCTGGTGAAAAGCTGCATAATGGACACATACATTCCCAAGAGTGTTTCATTCCAAAGTGCAGTTTTACCCCTAAGTGGCTGCTGGGGGCCACAGATCAATTCACAAAGAGAACGAATCCCAAGAGAGTGGAAGGTTAAAAAGGAACCTCGGGCCACTGTCCCTTCATCGTCTGCTAGGGGTCGCTGGGATGTAGGGTCTAAATGAAAGCAGAAACACAGTCCTTTTCTATTTTGTCTCCTGGTAGACATACCCCTAATCCAATCCTAACAAGGTAGTATTAACAGCTGTTTACAGATGGGGACTGTATCAATGCCGCAACAGCTTCTGCGTTCACACAAAGACTTTGTTCAGACACTCTCTACCCAGGGAGACGCGTTCAAAAAACTGGTTGAATTTTTTCAGAAAATAGTAAACACAAAAATAGGGATTTTCATACAGAAATCACAAACGCAGCATTAACAGGATCCCAGTATAAACGCGTCTGGGATATCCAATCCCTTCAATGGTGGCCTTGTGGGTGCTAAACAACACCGCCTCCTTTGGGGGAGTCCAGTGGCAACACTGATTCTCTGAATAGAAAGTCTTTAATGATGATCTTTCCACTCAGGCCACAGACAGAACCTTGGGCATTCCCTCTCTCTACTAGAACAGAAATTCAAACCCTTGAAGGCAAGAATGAAGCGGCCATTCATGGTGCAACAAACAAAGGAAGAGAATGGAACCCTCAGCACGTGGCGATGCCCTCGCGCCCGCTCTGCTCCCCACAGTGCCAGGCCGGTGAACGCCGGAAAGTCTCTGCTCCGGGCTGCCCTCGGAACAGGGAGGAGAGCTGCGTTCTGAGCGTGCTTTGCAGGCACAGGAGCCCTGCCCAGAGGGCAACAGCGCAGGGGCACTCCAGCGAGCACGCGCGGAGATCCTGACACACACCACCTCATCCGTGCCTCCACACCGCTGCACAGGACTCAGGAAGCCTCAGTCCTGTGTTCTGCTTCAGCCCACCTCCTGGAGACGAACGGCCAAGGCAGCCTGAGCACAGCACACACTGCTCTTCAGCAGTCAGCCACTGGCTCCTTAAAAATGGAGTCTGCACTGCCACGAGCCTCCTCCAGGAGGCGCTCTGACAGTAGGCTCCAGCTCACACACTAGGAAGTGCGGGACCCACTTTCCTCAACGAATCCCAAGGGCCAGTGGGACGCTTCTTTTCTAGAAAAGCACAGAAGCTGAGGGCAATGCACCCCCACTTCCCTTGCTCCCTGAAACCTACCGGCGCGGCTCACTAGGCTAATCCTCTGCCTGCAGCGCCGGCACCCTGGGTTCTAGTTCTGGTTAGGGCGCCGGTCCTGTCCCGGTTGCCCCTCTTCCAGTCCAGCTCTCTGCTGTGGCCCAGGAAGGCAGTGGAGGATGGCCCAGGTGCTTGGGCCCTGCACCCGCATGGGAGACCAGGAGAAGCACCTGGCTCCTGGCTTCAGATTGGCACAGCTCCAGCCGTAGCGGCCATTTGGGGGGTGAACCAACGGAAGGAGGACCTTCTCTCTCTCTCTCTCACTGTCTGACTCTAT
Organism: Oryctolagus cuniculus; assembly: GCF_051225735.1. Taxonomy (NCBI): domain Eukaryota; kingdom Metazoa; phylum Chordata; class Mammalia; order Lagomorpha; family Leporidae; genus Oryctolagus; species Oryctolagus cuniculus. The sequence goes on from NC_142871.1 coordinate 12,525,636, forward strand.
CTGTCAAATAAAAAAATGCTTCCCAAAAAAGTTATATGTTTATATGTTTAATGTGTGTAAATTTTAAATTTTTTAGTATGAATTGCTGTTTTCTACTTTAATACGAAAGCAAACCGAAATAAATTTAACAACTACACGAAGCAGCAAAGGAGAGGAGGGTGCTATTCAGAATCCCTGGGTGGGGGCCCCTCAAGCTTGTCACCACCCACTAGGGTCGGGGCGGGGGGGGGGGCCCGAGGCTCAGGGTCCTCCTTCAGGATCCCCCAACAGCAGAGGCTGAGCCAAGGACATGGGTACAGAAGTCCACTTGGAGGCTGACCCTGAGACCTCCAAGGGAGGAAGCTGGGAAGAGACAAGAGGAGCCCCCTAGAAAGGCGAGGGCCAGGGGCTGCTCTGTGCCACAGGGAGGCAACCCCAGGGGCCGTCTGAGCAGCGGTGTGCAGTGCACCCCCACAGTAGCCTCGCAGCGGGAGGCGGCGGGGGTGGCATCCTGCACGGCCCAGCCCCCACTGGAGGGTGCCACCCCTCAGGCCACAGGGCCTCCTGTCAGGCTCCTTTTTTTTTTTTTTTTTAATTTTTTGACAGGCAGAGTGGACAGTGAGAGAGAGAGACAGAGAGAAATGTCTTCCTTTACCGTTGGTTCACCCTCCAATGGCCGCCGCGGCCGGCACACTGCGGCCGGTGCACCATGCTGATCCGAAGGCAGGAGCCAGGTGCTTCTCCTGGTCTCCCATGGGGTGCAGGGCCCAAGCACTTGGGCCATCCTCCACTGCACTCCTGGGCCACAGCAGAGAGCTGGCCTGGAAGAGGGGCAACCGGGACAGAATCTGGCACCCCGACGGGGACTAGAACCCGGTGTGCCGGTGCCGCAAGGTGGAGGATTAGCCTAGTGAGCCGCGGCGCCGGCGGTCAAGCTCCTTAAACGCAAGTTTCCCTACTGGTCACGACGCTCTATACCAGTGAGAGTTTCAGACTTCATCGTTTTCCAATTTCCCATCTACCCACTCCATATTCCCCTTTCCCACCTTCACAAACCACCCCTGGAGCTCAGGAAAGGGGGCCATCCGTGAAATCCCGGGAACAGAAGGGGACCGCTAGGGTTTGAATACAGCTCCCTCCCCCTGCTGGGGAATTCAGTCCTCAAAGTCTTAAGAGGATGAAAAGTCGATCCAATTCTGGGGTTCAGAGCGGGAGCCGTTGGATTAGGTCATCACTGCGGAGCCCACGATGATCGACCCGGGTGGCTTTGTAAGGAGACACAGACAAGAGCACTCTCCGGCCCTCCATCGCCTTGGGACCCTAGCAGCAAGATCACCATCGCCAGAGGCCAACAGAGCCTGTCTGATCTTGAACTGTGCGCCTACAAAACCGTGAGCCAACACAAACCCCTTCCCTTTAATAAAGTAGATTGGGCATGGAACCACCTGGGAAATGCACCCAACAGAGCACAGTCTTGCCAGGAAAGCTGGACGGGGCCAGCGGCTCCCACCTGAGTGGTGGCAATCCCCATCCAGATGAGTGCCCAGTAGGCACTAGGAAGAGGACCTGCTGTGGACCAGCTGCCAATACTCTCAGCCCTCTGGACACTCTGACACTGGGATTCCTCAGGGAGGCAAGCGGTCAAGATTCAGAACATCAGAACGGCTACCAAGGAGAAGGAACAGAACAGCTGTCTAACACAACCTGGACCACCCCATAACTCTGTTTCCTTGCAAAAAGACAAAAAGAGAAGGGGGAGAAAGCTTTCCTCACCTGCCTGATGCTTCCTATTAAAAAAAAAAAAAGGTAAATTTGTCCCTTTTGCTATTTTCTATAGAAATTTATTCCTGCAAATACCAAAAGTCTCATAAAGTCTATAGTGATTTCTTATTATGATAAAATGCATACAGGTACAACACAGGTAGAGTGCGTATCCCTGAAGAGTGATGAATCCAGTGAACGGACACATGCATCTATTATATGGGATACTCGGGCCTGTACCAGCTGCCCAGGGCGGCTGAATGATGGCCCTAATAGAACCAAGTAATTAATTAGCTCCATCATAACTTTTGCTTTATGATTCTCACTTTTATATGCCAATAGTCCATTTAATAGTATTTTAAATTGGAAGAAAGCCCCAAGAGAGGTGGAAAAAGTACCAGATACCTTATTGAATCACAAATCTTACAAGCCAATTTTATCATTCCAAAAATGACCTAATAAACTGGCTTTATAATTAAATCCATCCTATCAACTTCTCTTTGGTGTTTTTCATTCATTTTTGGTAATCATGCAGAGATTTCCATTGGAAACCCATTATGATGGTAATTAAATAGAAAAATTACTTTGTGCACTCCCAGGATGAAAGCGTTCTGCCTGGGCTCCCATAGAGCTGCAGCGGCATCCTCGAGGTGTTGAGAGGCAGACGCCAGGCATTCGCACTAGCCAGAGCCTCTAACTCACCTGACTGGAGTTTATGAAATATGCATGAGTGAGCTCAGACACTCAGACCTTCCCGTGATCTCCACACTCAGGGATTCCACCTTGAGAGAATCACACTGGGGTACGAGTTTTTATTTTTAGCCTTTCACAAAGTTTTAAAATTCATGACCTACACTGAAAGTTGGCTGTTTATTGAGATAGTAAAAAATAATTGTATCAGCCCAACAGAACACCAGCAAATGGTTTTGCCCTAGATTCAAATGAAGAAGTAGCGGCTCCCATCTTCCGCATGCACGCAGGTTTCATCCGCCTTCAGTCACAGAGTAGTTCCAACACTAAATAAATACTGTGGGTGATTCTCTAGAGTGCAGTTTTAGAGAAAGTCATTCATGCAAAAATAATTGTTTTCCATTTTCTGAAAGTGCCACAATTATAAAATGCATGGAAGAAACAGTCTTTGAATGGCTTAAATAATCCAAGTTTGCAAGCAAAATTACAGCCTAAAAATATTAGCCACTGATAGCAATTACGAAGGAAGCCAGGACAGAGTCTTACCGCTGGCTGTGTTCTTTTTCAAGTTGTCCAGGAATTCCTCCAGCAGCTGGGACTGGTTGGGAGGGGGCAAGAGCCCCTTCTGGTCCCGGGAGAACAGGTCGCTGTCCGACCACGAGGCGCACAGGGTGCCTCTGGTGTCCGGAGGCCGGGCAAGCAGAGTGAGCCCCACGGTCTTCTCGGAAAACAGGGCCTCCATCTGCTTGAGGTCCAGGTCACACACGGCTTCCCCGTTTAGGGTCATGATTTCATTGCCCTTTCTCAGCCCTGAGAACGAGAAAGGGGGAAGAGGAAGAAAAAAAGGAGAGGCAGATGAGACCGTGAGAAATCGTTCACAAGGCAGCAAACTTAAACCCTGTACTCAGGGGGATTGTTTTGCTTGCTGTCTCCAAAGACAGCACCGCAGTGTACAGTGTACACTGATGACAAAACTAATTTCACACCGGCAGAGCCAGAAGTGGGAACAATTGGGGGGGGTCCCGCGTTAATTGTTCTTTGAGCGTTCTGATGGTAAATCCACGGGGGAACACTGTTTTTGTCTCTGTGTGTCTCTCTCAGTCTCTTCCTCCCTCCCTCTCTACCAGCGTGGGTTTGCTCTCTTGGTACCTGTAGGAGCTCCCACACTTTTAAAATGCACACACACACACACACACACACACCCCGCCACCTTCTCTTCTCATATGCACATTCACTTTCGATTAAACTCTTAAGTTCATTTTCTTTGAAATTCTGACAAAAGTGGAGGATGACCATTTCATCGGCCAGACTGCACTGCACAGCTTCAATCACGCCTGAACCCAGACACCGGGCCCCACACACCTTCCCCGTACGCCAGGCCGTCCGGGAGGACGTCGCTTATGAATATCCGGCTGAGGCGCTGCCGCTCGTCCACCTGCGCAGTCACTGCAAATCCTGGCAAAGAAAATCAGAGGGCAAATGAGTCTGTGTTCACCACGCCCCAATCCCTCACCCAACCCGCAGTATTTCCTTGAGCGGCGATTCCTGCAGAAGAGGTATGTTGAGAAAGCCAAAATTACCACTATTTTAAAAGCACAAATATCTAGCACAGGCAAAAAAAATAAAAACAACAAAAAAAAAAAAGAGGAACATGTCAGCTGGGAAGGTTTAAGACAGATGAGGGCACAACCTCATTCAAAAGTTGACAACATCTGCTGTGTGTTCATAGCAGCATTACTCAAAGCAGCCGAAAGGTGAGCACACCCCGACAGCCCATCAGCAGGCGAATGGATAAACAAGTGTGGTTTATTCTTGCAGAGTGCGTCACGTAGCCCTCAAAGACAAAGGAAATCCTGGCACCTGCAGCAGCACGGGTGAACTCTGAGGACATTCTGCCAAGTGCAACAAGGCAATCGCAAAAAGCCGCGTTTTATAGGATTCCGCTTACAGAAAGCACCTAGAGCAGTCAGAAGCACAGACTCAGAGCAGAAGGGCACTTGCAGGGGCTGCTGGGAGGTTCGGGGGAGCTGGTGTCAAAGGGGTGCACAGTTTCAGTGGTGCAAGATGAAAAAGAGGCCTTGGATGGCTGCACAGCGCTGTGAACATCCTCAACACCACGAAACCGTGCACTTCAAGTGGTGAAGGTGACAAACGTCGTGTTAAATGCAGCTTTTTTTACCACAAGTATTTTTTTTTTTAAGCTGGAACTTAAAAATACTCTTAACAGAAATAAAGCAAATTTAGTTTAATACAATAAATATTTGCTGGAAAACAACTATGGGTGGATGGGGCTAGGCACCTTAAGAGGGTGAAAATGGAGCAGGTGTTTGGCCTAGCAGCTAAGATGCTCTGGTCCCTCTCTCTGTGACTCTGCCTTTTAAATAAAAAATAAAAAAATAAAAATAAAAATAGGGGCCTTCGTTGTGGCACAGCAGGTTAGGTCACCACCCGCAACACCAGCTTCCCATATAGGCACCAGTTCCGATCAAAGTTGCTCCAGTTTTGATTCAGCTCCTTGCTAATGCACCTGGGAAAGCAGCAGAGGATGACCCAAGTGCTTGGGACCCCGAAGCCGTGTGAGAGACCCAGATGAAAATCCTGGCTTCCGGCTTCAGTCTGGCCCAGCCCTGGCCATTGCAGGCCACTTGGGAAGTGAACCAGCAGATGGAAGCATTTCTCTCTCTCTTTGCCTTTCAAATAAATAAATAAGTATATATTTTTTTAATTTTATATCTCAAAAAGAGAGAGACACAATAAGGGGCCAGCTTTGAGGTACAGCAGGTACAGCTGCGACTTGGCAGTGCTGGCATCCTATATATGCATTGGTTTGAGTCCTGGCTGCTCCACTTCCAATCCAGCTCCCTGCTAATGGCCCAGGAAAGCAGCAGGAGATGGCCCAAGTGCCCTGGGCCCCTGCCACCTAGGTGGGGGACCCAGATGAAGCTCCTGGCTTCAGCCTGGCCCAACCCTGGTCATAGATGCCATTTGGAGAATGAACCAGTGCGTGAAGATTGCTCTTTCTCTCTCTCTCTGTCTCTCTCCTTCTCTCTGTAACTCTGCCTTCCAAATAAACAAATAAATTTTTAAATACTAATTTTTTTAAAAAAAGAAGGTGGAAAGGCTTGGGTGGATACGGTGCTTAACGGCAGGTGACAGCATGCCGGGCACATTAGGAGGCATGTCTCCACAGCCTGCTGGAAGGAGTCACGTTTCCCTAGGGCTCCCTGGTGCCTCAAGCAGAGCCTGGCAGATGGTGGTCCCAAAAGGCCTCTTTACAAGTGTCTTGGTTCAGTCATTCAAGCACACAGGACACACAAAGAGAGGCCCTGGAAAGCAGGGTGAGGGCCAACAGACGCACAGCCAAGGCTAAGAGGCCTCCAAAGGCAAAACTAACATAGTTAGGGCAAAACTGATTATGTAAATAAAGAAATGGAGCAAACCTTAAAAATAATTTTATGTAACTTTAACATATTATGACCTGAGTCGTTTGAAAGGCAAATAACCATTCCATCAACACATTAACAAGGGAAGAAATAGTCTGGCTATGCACATATTACCATAGACTTATTATTGAATTTCTACAGTCTCAGACAATACAAGATAGAAATGAACGTTAAGACACAAGTACAGTCTACAAAGAGCTTAGCGCCAAGTTTAAACACAGACCAACAGAAACACAAAAATTAAATGCTGCAAAGTGATTTTAGAAGTGCTGATCCTTAGGGGCCGGTGGTGGTAAGATGGTAAAGCTACAACCCATGGTACCAACATTCCATATGGATGCCGGTTCGAGCCCCAGCTGTTCCACTTCCAATCCAGCTCCCTACTAGTGCACCTGGGAAAGCAGTCCTTGGGACCCTACATTCACATGGGGGACCTAGATGAAGATCCTGGTTCCTGGCTTTGGATAGGCTCAGCTCCAGCCGTTGTGGCCATTTGGGGAGTGACCAGCAGATGGAAGATCTGTGTCTGTCTTTTTCTGTAAAACTTGGCTTTTTAAATAAATAAATAAATCTTTAAAAATTATATAGAAAGAAATGATGACCCTTCATTGATAAGATCAGGGAAGAAAGAGGTAAGGGAAGATAAAGCAGTCGGAAGACACACTTTCTGGAGAGCCAGACTGAGTCCGACCTTGAGTCCGACCTTGGAGGAATGACATCGTCAGGAGGAAGGGTAAGACGGCAGTGCAGGTGGGCAAAGGAGGCCAACAATGAAGACACTGGGGAGCAAGGAGCTGGCACACAGAACCGTGTTGACTGCCTTCGGGTAGAACCTGGCCACGGCAAACCCCCCGTGTGAGCGGGGACCACCACCTCCGTCACTTCCAACCTCTCGTCCATTTCTCGATACATCCCTTTTCACTACTTCGGCCTTGCTTCCTAACATCGATGCAAGTCTTTCTAGTCTACAAACAAGCAAGAGAAATTCAGAACTTCCTGTCTTACAAGTATATTCTGAAAACGTGAGCGTAAAGGAAAAAAAATGACACCCAAAGACAGCAGGGCAAGCGAGGTGCGGATGAGCAGGGCAGCTCTCAGAGGGGTGCCCCGACACGTACCGAAGTCAGACGCGCTGCCGGTCTTCGTGAGCTGCACAGCGTGCACAGTTAGTGGAAAGACTTCTATTTCATCATAAACCTGTAAGAGGTGAAAACAGCAAAATCAGAGGATCCGAAGCTACGATATTTCGGAAGGTCACCGACATCTCTGTTCATAATAAAGCGAGAAAGACGTTTATTTTAATTTTTTTTTTTTTTTGGACAGGCAGTTAGACAGTGAGAGAGAGAGACAGAGAGAAAGGTCTTCCTTCCGTTGGTTCACCCTTCAAATGGCCGCTACGGCCAGTGTACTGCATCGATCCAAAGCCAGGAGCCAGGTGCTTCTCCTGGTCTCCCACACAGGTGCAGGGCCCAAGGCCTTGGGCCATCCTCCAGTCATGTATTTTCTTACACAGGATACTTTAAACATGAAGACTGTTTCCTAACTAGATGCCACATTTAAACTGAGTTTTCTCCTAAAGTCACATTTTTCAAAATCAAAAGGCCACAGAGATGGCTCACACTTCCCGTTCTAAGTGAACGCACACTTGCCTGTTCATGCATATATTCACAGGGTGCGGGGATACAGTACTCAACGGTCTCGTCTACTAACTTCCGAAGCTGAAGGCCATAGTGGCTGGGTTCCAACTGCCTCATCTATAAAGACAAAGAAGTTCACTCAGATGTTTAAATGTCCTTTCTACATCCATCACTGTTCACCGGGTTCATTCAGAGTCAAAGCAGGAAGCTTCTACGTCGTATCTGAGATCCTGCACTTAAATGTGCAGGAAAGAAAAGGAGAGACGATTGTTTTTGAGGTTTTTCTCTAAATGATACCGCTTATCTCTAAAGGTAAGAGATAGATTTTTAAGAGGTTATTATAGGATATACCTTTTTTTTTTTTTCATAGGCAGGGTGGACAGTGAGAGAGAGACAGAGAGAAAGGTCTTCCTTTGCCGTTGGTTCACCCTCCAATGGCCGCCGCAGCCGGCGCACTGCGGCCAACACATCACGCTGATCTGAAGCCAGGAGCCAGATGCTTCTCCTGGTCTCCCATGGGGTGCAGGGCCCAAGCACTTGGGCCATCCTCTACTGCACTCCTGGGCCACAGCAGAGAGCTGGCCTGGCAGAGGGGCAACCGGGACAGAATCCGGCACCCCGACCGGGACTAGAACCCGGTGTGCCGGCGCCGAAGGCGGAGGATTAGCCTAGTGAGCCACGGCACCGGCCGATAGGATATACCTTAAAATTATCTTAGCATCTCAGCAAATGTAGTCTCTTTGTGTATTGGTTGTATATAACTTTGAGTTGTTTTCCAAGAGAAATTTGTAAACTAATAATAATCTCAGATTCTACAGACTCCAGAATTAGGAATCTGTTACTCCAAAAACTCTAGAAAAGGAAAAATCTGTTCTCTTCTCCTCTCCCTCTCTCTCTTCCCTCTCTCGTACATACATAGGCCATCACTTGAAAAACGTATCCACTTTAAAACTGATATTAGTGATGGAGAACACTGTTGCTTTTATGAATAAAAACCTTACGTACTGGAGCAAAGAGGAAATGAAGGTTCTTAAGCACACAAGATACAGACGTATATAAACGTACAGTATCCTAAAGCTTCAAGTCAGAGTGACAGAAGACTCAAACTAACCATTACCCACATCGACCAAGCGTGCGTGGTAAAGAGTTATTAAACCCTCTGTGCCTTTTTCATCGCTTCACATATTTGGGTGTATTTTCTTTAGAAACTTTAAAAACTATTTAAGCTCTACTCTGCCATCTGGTGGTCGAAAAGTTTCTGCTCTGACATTGCTCACCACACTCTCTCTTGCAGACTTACATACTCGGATTCAGCTTGATGGATGAAAACAAGGACTCCAGAGAGTTCGCAGAAAGCGAAATTAAAAGAGTTTATTTAGGTGCAAAAGTTTATGAAAATCCTGCAGTATTTTCTTCATCACACACATTATCTGTGAAATTTTGGAAGGCCCCTCATAATACATTTCCAATAAATAATTGCAAATGGGATCAAATAGCTAATTTATAGAAGTGTTGTAAAGCTAGTTAGGATTAAATCAAACCCTCCAAAGTTTATGCCACTTTTTTTAGAGTATCATCTCTCTAAGTAACTGGCAACAGACTTCATAATTATTCCAGACTTAATAAGGGAACACAAAGAAATTCAGTAGAATCCAAGTTCTTCAGGAAGGCATGGATCCAAAGGAATCCAGTGGCAGAATGCACAAGAATAAATACATTAATAGATACACTAATATGTCCCCTAATCTAGAAAGTGAAATCCTAAACACCACACAAAGTTAAAGACGCAGGGGTGCAACACCAATGACCTTCTTCTATTCAGAAGCAGATTCCTGCACCAAAAGCCATTACCTTGCACGCCAAAGTCAAAACATCTTCTACTCTGTGTTCGGGCTTGATCGTTACAGTGACTCCTTGACTGTCCCGAAAGTGAACGTAGGCCTGACTCTCCCATGCGTTGTCTCGGGGAACGCCATCCAGGGGTGAACCGTATCCATGCAGAAGGTCATCCACCTGATTGACACAGCACAAGAAAACGCTAAAGGGTCTCATATACAAATGCAAAAACAACTGAGAAAAAGTCCCCTTAATTTGCAGAGTATTTATCGGAAATCCTTCTACTCTGCTCACGTCACTCGCTTCCCACGAGCCTCTGGGGCAGACAAGCCAGGTGCCTCCTCCCTCGTTCTGCAAGACCAAGGAGTCAGGTGCGAGTCAGCTGACTCCCTTCCCGGGGGAACTATGCATGTCCCATTTGGCCACTTAGACCAAGTTAGATCACTGCACTCCAGGTAGGGGCAGGTGAGGACCCACTCACGCTGCTCTAGCCCTGTGGCTGGGACAGGGCCACTGTGAAATCCACCTAAGCTGTGGCCCTTCTCAGTTTCCCAGTGAACTGCAGACACACTCATCCATGGCCACAGATGCCCACCTGCTTCCTGACCCTCACTTGCACTCAGCCTCCTCCAAGCACGATTCGCCTCCATTATTTCTACTTGTTGGTTTTGTTTCTCAATTAACCGCTGGACCTGGGGGGATCTCTCCCTCTCTCACCACTTTCAGGAAGCCTTTCCCAAGAATGTTTGCTTCCGTGAAGGTCACCATCACAGCAATTTCATGGCCCTGTGCTACCGTGCACGCTACAATTCACAGCAAAAAATGCACAGTGTAAAAGCAGTTCAGAAATATTTATCTTGGTCTAGGCTCCAGAATTCTCATGGGAGTAAATAAAACATTTGGGGATTTGAAACCAAAGGTCATAGGTGCTAGCACTGAACCTGCAGAGAGCGGCCTAGGATAAGACATTCACCTGTCTAAGCCTCACCTGCCCTCCTGTAAAAGGGCCATGAATAAACAAGTAAAGTTTGGGGCCGGCACTGTGGCGCAGCGGGTTAACACCCTGGCCTGAAGCGCTGGCATCCCACATGGGTGCTGGTTCAAGACCCGGCTGCTCCACTTCCGATCCAGCTCCTTGCTATGGCCTGGGAAAGCAAAAGATGGCCCAAGTCCTCGGGCCCCTGCACCTATGTGGGAGACCCAGAAGAAGCTCCTGGCTTTGGACCATGGCAGCTCTGGCTGTTGCGGCCAATTGGGGAGTGAACCAGCAGATGGAAGACCTCTCTCTTGTAACTCTTTCAAATAAATAAATAAATCTTTAAAAAAATAAACTAGTTAAGTTTATCAATTAACTGGAGAAACTTTGTGAACAAAGGAAGTCATACACGTGAAAACACCTTACACACCAGAAGAGGTCCCAGATTCAGTACTATCATATTGCTACATCTCACTTATCATACCTCAAGTCCCTGCATTCTTAAGAGCACAAGACCCTCCTGCATAGGATTACAAAGCTAGAACAGAGATAGAGAAGAAATTCAAACGAACAGGTTTAAGCAAAGCAAGGGGAGAATCAAGCTCCTGTGTCGTCGTTTTGAAAACGTGGCGCTCAACTTTGAAGTGACATTTCCGGATCTGTCACTCCCAGCACATTTTCCTGGCAGGATGACCACAGTCAGAATAAAAACCCCCTCGTGTGCCAACTCGAAAAGAAACAAAGAGCCAGGAGGGAGAAGGGTTGGGTGGAGGAAGCCCTCTGCGTGCCACGCTCAGAGCGCTGTCTCCAGACCTCCTCTCCTGTGTCTCTCTCCCAGGGACTCCTCCTCATCTGGGCAGATTTCAGCCAGGTGTTTGGGCAACAGGCAGGTGCCGCCCTAAGTCTTGGGTCCCACCTCTCAAGTACACTTGCTGCGAATCAAACTAGAGCCCCAGCAGAGGTCACTGTGCAGTAAGAAACCACGCAAGGCGGCAGCGCGGTTGGGCACTGCACTTTTGGAGAGCAGGAAACGGTCACTGAGGATGAGACAAAGACACTGGGATGCAGTCGCAGCCCTGTCCCCTCCCCTGCTGTGCAACCCTGACACTGCCTCACCCAAAGCCAAATGCAACAAACTCAACACGCTGCTTGCCCGTTCACTCACCACTCACACTACCTGTCATGACCATGGCCCACCCCCTAGTTAACAGGTGAGAAAAAGAAAGCTCAGAAGATTCTAGAAACTCGCCCAAGCTCACATCACTAGTGACTGTAGCCCGGGACATCTGGGCTTGAACCTGTACTCACCACCAGGATGCTGTATAGAAACATCACCCTGGCAGTTAACACACACACACACACACACACACACAGGGGTGTTGCCTAAATCTATTTTGTCCCCATTAGCCTACTACATATACCAGGATCTGGTTGAACCAGACATTCCCCAGAAAGGACTGGCACTCACCTGCCTCCCTTCCATTTCTTGTGTTTTCTCCCTCCCAGCTCCAGTGCTCAAACCATATGCAAGAGTATCATACACACACACACACACGAAATCTCCTGTCTCTGTCCCCCACTCCCAATTCCACTCAGTTCCATGACTCTGCTCGTCTAGGTCCCTAGCATAGCAATCATCAAAGCCCCGCCCACGTAGCGGTCACTTTTAGGTCCCCTGCCACGGGCCCTGGGTGATGAGTGAAAGCAGGGGCTTGGAGTTTCTCCTTCCCCATCTCCTTCAGACCTTAACACAGTCAGGCTGCACCCAGAACAACCCAGCACCTGGGGGCTGCATCAGCTACAAGGAGCAATTCACAGTCGCGCACAGGCCTGAAAGGGAAAAGCTATGCATCTTCAGCAGCCGATCCAAATATATTTACACAAAGGCTTAATCCTACCTGAAGTTTCAAGAAGAGAAACTGACAGATTGAAAAGCAAAACAAGTCCTGGATAAGAGAAAGGTGTGCAGGTAAGTGGAGGGACGGACAGAAGTACAGAAGAAATATCCCCATTATATTCAATTACATAAAGCTTTGTGCTTACCACTGCTCCTGGGAATCATTCTCTGGGCCTACCCCATTAACCTAAGATCCAATTTATGACAGAAGGAAAATGCCTACCCAGGCCAAGGTCATCAAGGATTCAGACCCTCAAAATGCCTCAATGAAAGTTTAGTATAATTTTCTTCTGCAAGGCACACACACTTACACACATGCTCATGCTATTAACATATTCAATTCAAGAAAGGTTAAACCCAGTTATTCAAAAGCATCCAGATTGCAGAACTGGGTGTGGGCATTCAGCACAGTGGTTAAGCCACCTCTTGCTATACCCGCATCCCATACCAGAGTGGGTGGACTGAGTCCTGGCTCCACTCTCCATTCCAACTTCCTGCTACTACACACCTTGGGAGGCAGCAGTGATGGCTCAGGCACTTGGGTTCCTACCATCCAGGTGGGTGACCCAGATTGAATTCCAGGCACCTGGCATCAGTCTGGCACAGTCCCGGCTGTTAGGAGCATTTGGAGAATGAACCAGCAAATGAGAGATCTCTATCTTTCTGTGTTGCTCTGCCTTTCAAATAAATAACTAAAATTGTTAGCTGGAAAAAAGACTGCAGAATTGACGGGTTAATTAATTCACTAGAACTAGAAGTTTAAAAGCTACTTGATACTAGAGGTCTCCTCGGCTGCTATAAACTTTACCTACTTGGTGAGAAAGCTGGACTGATTCCAGCAAGCAGGATTAACACTGTCTATCCAAGTTGACAGCACACATGCTTTCGATTCAATAACCTTGATAAAATACCGTCCTGCAATCTTTTAGTAAAAGGAACAGAGAAATCTTGAAAACAGGCCCATATGCACACCCACTTGTGCACACACACACACAAGCCAACTGGGCAGGTCTTTTCCCTGCTCACTGTGTTAAGTGAATTTTTGTGCGCACTCACCTGGAATTTGGTAACTGGCTACCTTTGTCCACTGCTGCACACCCACCTGGCCTCCTGCTCCACAAGCCTCCCCCACTCCCATGACTCCTCCCCAGCCACCTGAGAAAAATGAGCTTCCAGATGGACCAGTCAAGGCTGCTGGTTGCTGGGGAACGCAAACAGGGGCAGCACAAATGTACTAAGACAGCCCAGCTCGGAGCACTGGTCATCCAGGGGCCCAGTAAAAGCTTGACCCAGGGAATGGCATTCCCAAGGCATCATGTCTAAAGCCTGCAGAGGGGCACTAAACTGTACCTGACACAACCACCGCCATTCAGTAATGGCCACCGCGGGGCACCACACGGGAGCCCGGCCCAGCTTCTGTGGGCACTGTGGGATTGGCGGCGGCTGCGTGGGCCCACCCTGCAGTCCCGCCCTGATGTGGGCGCACCAGCAACGCACTGGAGCCACAACCCCTACAGCCAGGTGGGTTAACACATGCAAACCCCGCCTTTTTACGGCAACTTGTACAGAAGCATTTATTATTATTATTATTATTATTATTATTATATTAATGAAACCACATGTCAAATTGCTGAGGCTTGGTGTGCCGCTCACTCGGAGAGAAAATTGAGACTTAGTGCATTCTCACAGCAGATGCTTTGGGATCTAATGGCTTGTAATTACCGCTTGGATCAGGGAGGGGAAGTGAGTAGCACATCACAATCTGGCTGGCAGGAGCGGGGCCCACAGCAAGGACCGGCTATTAGCAAGTGAGATGAGAAGCCAACACAAAAGGAGCCCTAGGCCCGCGTCTTCTTCACAAATGTCACAGAGGACAAAGTGTTTATTTCCTTCTTGGGCTCCAGCCCACACGTCAGTTGATAGGAAAGGAAAACAAAGCCCGCTCTCGCTGGTTCGCGGGTCGCCTGTACACGTGTCTGTGTGTGGACACATCTGTGACGCGGGGCTCCACACTGATAGTCTGCTGACATAGACCACAGTGGGCCAGTCAAGACTGAGTGGTTTCATTCACATTTTCCATTTTCCACCTGAGAAACAAACAGTAGGGTAGTCTCCCCCACCCCAAGCTCTGGTTTGGAGCTAATGACAGGCGACAAGACTTCATTCACTCACCGCCATGGAAAGCTGGGACGCCCCAAGCCAATTTTCCAGGGGAGAGGGCCAAGGCCCAGGGGCTGCCACAGTCTCGGAGTGCGGCTTCTGCTGTAGCTGCCACCCAGTGCTTCAGCAGGGGGCTTGTTGTCACAGTCTCCATAACAAACGCCTCCCTTCAGACGCCCCAAGAAGGCCATTATTACTCAGCAAGAAGCGGCTGTTAAAAGCTTTCGGGTTTTTTGGCAAGCCAAAGTATCCTTCAGAAAATACTCAAATAAGACTGGCTTTATTCCAAGGGTAACAGATTTCAAATGAGGGCGGCTCAGGTTTGGACCGCCCCGAGATGCGCCAATTAGAGTGGAATATTTTAGATTGCTCACGGCCCCTCCGTCACAATGGCTCCTCTGTGCTACACGGACGGACATAATGTACTCACTGTATAAAAACAGATGCTTTGTCCTCCTTATAAATATTCCCCGAGAATGATCAGCAGAGGAAAACTGGTGAAATGTACTGTTAATTATTCAACCAGGTAACCGGCTGACTGGAAGTCCCAGAGACATAAAATATCAAATTATACCCTTAATAGTAGCAGCAAATCAATTTGGACTTCGTTGTCTGAGAACTGAGGCACAGAAATAATAGATACACCATCAAAATAGTGCTATGAAAGAAACGAATTTTCTCATTCTTCCCATATCAAAAGTATGGGATGACTTCCTAGATATGAGAACTTAAAAAGTATAGACCCCTGCACTATGACACTTTCCTCTCACCTCTTGAAGCATTGATGGATTTGTCTGCCAAATACAAGAAAATCATCTGCTAATGTGAGCCCAGTTTAAATATGCACTAAGTTTACTTCTCACCCCCAGTGGTTATTTTAGCAAAAATTTATTTTCAAAGGCCAATATAACTTCTGTTCATAGAAAGTGCTTCAATGATGTAATTTCTCAATCTTTAAAGAAGGAATTTAAAATTGTTATACAATGCTTGGAAAGCCTAAAATCATAAGCTATTATGGCAAATAGAGCAGTTCTCCATCATTAAATGACTACATCTAACATAAATAACTAATGTGCAAATCATTAAGCCAGTACCATATATTTAACAATGTGCTAGAGACTTGGAATACACTTGTAAGTCATAGGAGAGGCCTAAACGCTACAGACCAAGGGCCCTGACGACCAGCTCTCCCAGAAAAGACATATAAGAGGGGACTTCAAAAGAAGTTCATGGAGGTGTCGACACTGTGCCGTAGCAGGTTAAGCTACGTTCTACAGTGCCAGCATTCCCTATGGGTACTAGTTCAAGATCTGGCTACTCCCCTTTCAATCCAGCTCCCTGCTAGTGTGCCTGGGAAGGCAATGCACACACACGGGAGACTCGAATGACTTCAGCCTGGCCCAGCCCTGGCCATTGTGGTTATTTGGGGAGGGAACCAGCAGATGGAAGATCTGTCTTTCTCTCTCTCTCTCTCTGTAACTCTTTCAGATAAATAAATCTTTAAAAAAAAAATGAACTTTTGCTAAGGAAAATTTTTGAAATCCATGCGTACTTTTTCTATAATACACATTTTTTAAAGACTCTTATTCCATTGAAAAGATGGAGAACAACACAAGATGGTTGCGTTGAACCAGGCAGATAATTGCGACCAATAACAACAACAAAACCAAGTCAAGCCCCTTGAAGATGGCATGGTCTGATCTGGATTTTTAAACAGGTTCCACATGTGCACATAAATAAAAGGGCAGGGGAATGCTTTGTTATGAAAAGTCTGCCATGTGGGTGGAATGATTTATAAGAAGGATGGTTTGGATTTGACTTCCTCGCCCCCATTGTGGGTGAGATTCAGGTAAGGAGAGCATAAAACAGCAACTGCAGAAGCACAGGGTCTGGGTAGGAGCCACAGCGCCTCTCTAGCTGGGCAGGGAGCCTTGGAGGAGCCAGGCTCTGAGCGGAGGGGTTTCTACCCCATTCTGAGCTCCTCCTGCAGGAAGCAGGACGGCTCGGGCAGAGCTGCCCCGGGAGCCTGCTCCACAACGATGCTGGCACAGCAGGGATCGGGCCACCCTCGCCCAGGAGCTGAGGGCGATTACAGAGCTGTCTGTGCTGTGTATTTGAGGATCAGTGAGATGCTCCTCCACCAGGATCTACCACCGCATCTGACACTCCAGCATTCCTCAGTGTTTTCAAACAAAATCCCTAATTCAATGAATTAGCCCCACTAATTTACTACCAACACCACTTGCTTCTGCAAAGGCATTTTAAGCGTATAGAAGCCTATGATAAAATGACTCCCATCCTCAACAAACAGCTGAGAGGTCTGTCAGAACTCAAACAGAAGATAAAATGATTTAGTGGTGAAGATAAAGACTGATGGATAGATAGCGTGAAACAAGGCTTCAAAAGAAAAGCGTGGGTTTGAAACACAATGAATAAGCAAAGCACATCCAGTCTTTACCCTACTCCAGAACTTCATTCTAAAACTCTTGTGAGGATCTGTTCAGTTGGAGCACTTGTAAGGCCAAAAGGAGGGGCCGGTGCTGTGGCACAGCAGGGTTAAAGCCCCAGTCTGCAGCACCAGCATCCCATATGGGCACTGGTTTGAGTCCCAGATGCTCCTCTACTGATCCAGCTCTCTGCTGTGGCCTGGGAAAGCAGTAGAAGGTGGTCCAAGTTCTTGGGCCCCTGCACCCACGTGGGAGACCTGGAAGAAGCTCCTGGCTTCGGATCAGCTCAGCTCTGGCTGTTGCGGTCATTTCGGGAATGAACCAGTAGAATGGAAGACCTCTCTCTCTCAGACGGTGTTGTCAGAAGCACTCAGCAGAAATCTAGTAGTCTATTGGAGATTATTTTAATTCTCAACCTGTTTTCAACACATTCTCACAGAAATTCTGAATGAGGATTCCCCCCCTAATTTCTCATTGGTATCATCATGGAAAACAAGATGGCTGCCACCTACAGCAAAGTTTACCTCGTTGGAGTGACTGGAGTTTTGAGGTAGCTGAGTTCCAGAAAATCCATGGCTGCCACTTGAATCAAATATCTGACAGACAGAGGGGGAAAAACACATGAAATGGCTGTGCAATGTTCATCTAGCCATTAGTCTTTTTAAACATTGAAAAATTAAATTTCTCTATAATAGTGTGAGACCTTGATATCAAAATTTGTAACATCTACTATTCTACTACATTTAAAGTTTCAACTTTGAAAAAAAAACAAGATTTTTTTTTCCTTCCTGTATGGTTCTACATTGTATTCTTCAATGGTGCCACCTATTACCCAAGGCTTCCGAGTCTTCCTGATGTTGCTTTTAAGCCAAAGCACGTATTTTTGAAGATGTGGGACACAACCCAGAGTTGAGTTGGCAAAACCGCCAAAATCAAGCATAGAACTCTATATGCACAGAATAAATCCTGGAAGAAACTATAGCTAAATGTAAAAAATGGGTTATGCGTGGGTAGAGGGACTAGGAATCATTTCCTTATCCAAATTTTACCTTCTAACTTTTGTAACAGAATAACTGACACTAACGATCATGTTAACATTCAGGAAAACCTACCAAATCAACTTCATTCATTTACATGAGTACCAACACTATAACTGGTTCCATATCTTTTTCAAACAAACCAAAAGATGTTCCACCAAATGCTTTTTGTTTATTAAGAAATCTTATGTTGAGAACATTTACCCCACACACTGGGTAAAGACCACATTAGATTGATGTCTAGTTGGCTGCATGTCTGTCTCTAAGGAAAAGAAGTCTTTCATGGTGCACTTTATCATGTTACCATTAATTATACAAAACTGACTATCTTAATTAAAATCAGAAGTGGCTATAAGGACATTAGCTAAACTTCAAAAAGGCTCAACTCCTACAGCAAAGGCCCTGCATTAGCCAGTGGCTTACAGGTGACTACAATCTATAATGAAGAAATCTATGTCCATTTGTAACCAACAAATGATTACTCTTTACAAGTAACAGCGCAGCCACAATTTTAGGGGCCACATAAAAAGGTTTCATGAGTTTCAGTTCATTCTCTTGATCAGTTCACACCCAGCCCCACCTCGACACCTGTATTGTTGCAAGGTTTTCAACAGGTCTAAGAAGCTGATAAGTGATACCAGTCTTTCTAGTCACCTAAACCACACAAGTGTTATGCACAAATTAAAAAGACACATACAAGTTAGAAAACCAAGTCAAATAAAACCAGACTCTCTTTCAGCTGATACTGAAAGCAACAGGAGCAACCTGGTAAAAATAAAACAACTTCTGATTTAGTTGCAATGTTCTCCCTGGTCTCTAAATCAGATCATCACCTAAGTTCTCTTTCCAATAGTCTTTGAAAAAATAATCATCTTAACACACCAATCAGCAGGAGAGAGCTCATTATCATACACTAAGTGACGGGCATTATGAAACACAGCCAATACACACCTTCAAGGTGTTCTGACATCACCACACTCTCCCTGGGCCACAGATGC
The DNA here is from genome assembly GCF_051225735.1 of Oryctolagus cuniculus. Lineage (NCBI taxonomy): Eukaryota > Metazoa > Chordata > Mammalia > Lagomorpha > Leporidae > Oryctolagus > Oryctolagus cuniculus. Next base: position 12,544,497 of record NC_142871.1, read on the forward strand.
TCAGGCTATCTTACTCCATAAAACGTTAAAATGGCCACCACTCCTCAGAGGCAAAGAAGCATCAGCAACTGTCCAGGGTTTGGACTCAGGCAGGCCCCAATTCTGCCCTTGGGGTGCTGGTGAACAGGGAAGGGGTCAGAATCTCTCCAAGTGTCAGTCTCCTGTCTATGAAATGGGATGACACAAGACCTGCACTTCGTGTTGTAAGGATGCAGGAAGCAAAGCGTCCAGCTCTAGCCACAGGATGTAAAAACTATGGAAAGAGAAACAGGAGTGCTATAGGCAATGAAAAGTGTGGGTCCTTTCCGGCTTCCTCTTGTGTGTTTCTACACACCCCGCCTCTGGATGGGCCAAGCACATGGAGCCACTTTAGAAAAGGCCCACACGACGATGGATTCCTCTGGATCAACCTTCACTGAAAGGGGATGAACGCTCAGGGTCTGCAGCCGGGGTGGCAGGCGTGTCCCAGGGGCCCGTGGCTCCCCGCTGCTGCTCACCTGTGCTATGGAGGCTCTTTTCTCCTTCCCTCTTCTTGCCAGGGTGTCCAGCCCTTTTAAGGAGGAGAAGATGCCCTTCTTGCTCCTCCCCTGCTGCGTCAGAGACAGGGTTCTTTTCCGGAGAGCGGAGTCATCCCTAGAGCACACCTAAATTCACACACAGCCAAAAAAAAAAAAAAAAAAAAAAAAAAAAAACCACCTTCAGGGTTATTATGCAAACAGGAGGAAATGCTGTGTGCTTGCAAATGCATTCTGACCCATGAGGAGTGTGCCTGTCATCTCGCTACCTCTTATCTGGATGGTACAAGCCACTACAGCGGTCAGATCTCTCTGCAGGGGGCGGCAGGGTTAACGCCACCACCTACAGAGCCCGAGCTGCGCCAGTGCAACACAGTGAAGCCAGCTCAGCAGACCCAGGGGGGCCCTCTGCAGCTGGGGTCACACAGCCTTGACTCAGTCCTTTCATTCTCTAGAGCACTGTGCCACTCCTTGGGGACCCCGCCCTCCCGGCCATGCTGGGTGGACCAGACGGAGAAGGCGAGGCAGACGCAGTTATGTGACCATGGGCACTGCCAGTTGGAGCCCTCACATAAGCACTAGAGGAGCTAGGGACTCCGCGCCGTCTCCTCCCCCCAGGCCCAGGCCCCTGGCCTCAGGCGGCCCTCGGCAGCTGCCGGGCTCAGCGGAGCAAGCTGCAGAGAGCGGAGCGTCCCCGGCCCTCCCTGGGTGGCGCCCACACAGCCCTCGCTGGGAACTCACCAGAGCGTGGAAAGAAGACACGGACAAGACGCCCAGCCTGCCCAGGGCCAGCTTGGAGGGGCGGCTGGCGGCAGCCAGGAGACTCTTGGGGTTCGGCAGCTCCCCGCCTTGTAAGCTGGCCAGGTAGCAGCGCATCCTGAAGAGATCCATGTGAAACTTCTCCAGGTTCTGCTCCCACTGCTGGATCTTAAAGCAAAACCACGGACAACTTAAAGAAAAGTCAGTTTTCACGGGCTGGGTTCAAATGAGATCCCTGTCACAAACTTTAAGGAAAAATTCATTGCAGCTGGGGTTACATGGGTCCAATCAGCGCTCCCTGATCACACCACCTGGAACTCTCCCGACAGAAGCAGAGAGCTGGTCTCACAGTGCTGGGGGTCACCAGGACCACCCAAAACGAGAAGGCTGGTGGCCCCAACACAGTGACATGCCAAAACACCAAGCCATCGTGACCTAAGACAGGAGCCACCGTGTAAGCCGGGCTTTCCAATGTACTTCATGTTTACAGCACACAAAGAGATGAGGAATGAATGAAGCTGGGGCTTCGTGTTCCTGTTCTTTTGAAGTGCATGAGTCAAAACAATAAGAAGCAAATGGACTTCAGGAAAAAATACAAACAGGACTTTTACTTCTATTTTCAGTATCTTGAAGAATAATCACCATCTGGCCATCTGATTAAAATTCAAGTATCTGCAGTTGCTAACACACCAGTAACCAATCCTTCTGACTTAAAGAAACGAAGTTACGAGTTGGTACAGAGAGGGAGTCCAATGCTGGGACTCCTCTCCTTGGTGCAGAAGTCAGAATCTGTTACAGAATGGGCGAAAACAGCTCTCATGACCTGGCCACACAGGAAGTCGGCAACACAAGAGAAACTGGGCCCTCCAAAGGTCTTCAGGAGGGCCGGCACTGCTGTGCGGTGAGCAAAGCTGCCGCCTGCAAGGCCGAGTACCAGCTGCTTCAAGTCCTGGCTGCTCCTCTTCTGACCCAGCTCCCTCCTCATGATCCCCGGAAGGCAGCAGCAGATGGCCCAAGCCCTTGAGCCCCTACACCCACGTGGGAGACCCGGATGGAACTCTGGGCTCCTGGCTTCGGTAGCCATTGTGACCACTTAGAGAGTAAACCAGTGGATGGAAGAAATCTGTCACTTTGTCTTTCAAATACATAAATAAATCTTTTAAAAAAAGGCTTGAGGAGCAGTCTCAAAATGCAAGAGGGGACCCGCGAGACCCAGTTCAAGAGCTACGACATTTCCCTTCTAACCACTGCATCTCCAGTTTTGCCAAGTTACAGCAAACAGACCCGGACCCTTCACGCTGGACTTTGAGTGAATCCACAATCACTGGCAAGTGCTACGTGGGAGGACTGCCAACCCTGAACACTGTGTCGCCTCAGTTCCTTCCCATGGAAAAGCAGCACAAATCCTGGGTGCTTCCCAGTCTCTCTCAAAGTCCTCTGTTAGCATTTCTTTTTTTTTTTTTTTTTTTTGGACAGGCAGAGTTAGATGGTGAGAAAGAGATACAGAGAGAAAGGTCTTCCTTCTGTTGGTTCACCCCCCCAAATGGCTGCCAAGGCCGGCGCGCTGTGCTGATCCGAAGCCAGGAGCCAGGTGCCTCCTCCTGGTCTCCCATGTGCGTGCAGGGCCCAAGCACTTGGGCCATCCTCCACTGCACTCCTGGGCCACCACAGAGAGCTGGACTGGAAGAGGAGCAACTGGGACAGAACTGGAGCCCTACCCGGGACTAGAACCCAGGGTGCTGGCGCCGTAGGTAGAAGATTTGCCTAGTAAGCCACAGCACCAGCCCTGTTAGCATTTCTCATCTAGGTCACTGTACAACACTTCTGCAGGAAAGAAACAGGATGGCAATCAGAGCCACAGGAATCATGTGCTGACTCATCATTATCAGTAGAACAAGGAAGTCAGAGAGCACACTGAAGTGACCATGGTGTCCAGGGGAGGGAAGGAGGGGGGAGGAGGGGGAGGAGGGGGGAGCAGGGAAAAGGAAAGGAGAGGAGAAAACCCAGGTCAACGTGAGCCATCGTAGATGAGAGATGACATACATGATCTTACACTGACACTGAATTCCTCAGTTTACAAAGTACTCTCAAAAGCATCATTTAATGTATTTATGTGACTACACATCAAATCACCACCAATAGGTTAAGACAGTTCTATCACAAATGATACACAGGGAATCAAAACTTTATCAGAGGGGCACAGTGGATTAAAGCCCTGGCCTGAGGCGCCAGAATCCCATATGGGTGCCGGTTCCAGTCCCAGCTGCTCCTCATCTGATCCAGCTCTCTGCTATGGCCTGGGAAAGCAGTAGAAGATGGCCCAAGTCCTTTGGCCCCTGCACCCTCGTGGGAGACCTGGAGGAAGCTCCTGGCTCCTGCCTTCGGATCGGTGCAGCTCCGGCCATTGTGTCCATCTGGGGCGTGAACAAGCAGATGGAAGACCTCTCTGTCTCTACCTCTCTCTGTAACTCTGTCCTTTGGATAAATAAAATAAATCTTTAAAAAATAAAAAAAGAAAGAAAGAACTGGAAAAATAAAAAAATTTATCAGAGGGGCCAGTCCTGTAGTGTAGCAGGTAAAGCTGCCACCTGCAGTGCCGGCATCCCACATGGGCGCCAGTTCAAGTCCTGGCTGCTCCACTTCCGATCCAGCTCTCTGCTATGGACCAAGTTCTTGGCCCCTACACCAACGTGGGAGACCCAGAAGAAGCTCCTGGCTTCCGATCGGTCCAGCCCTGGTTGTTGCATCCATTTGGGAAGTAAACCAGCAGAAGGAAGACCTCTCTCTCGCTCTCTCCTGCCTCTAGTTCTACCTTTCAAAAAAATAAATAAAAATCTTCCAAAAAACTTTATCAGAAGCACTTTAATCATTTTTAGCACTTGTAGATTGTAGATTGCTCCACCCAGGATGCAGGTGAAATCAAGAGAAGAACACGGATCCTGAGGCTTAGGTTGATTAGAGGGAAGACAGGGCTAGGAGACCCCTGTAGCCTGAAGCAGTCAGAAGCACAAGGATTTTACTAAAATGGGATTCCAATTCAAGAGAATTAGTATCAAGCCAGCGCCACGGCTCACTAGGCTAATCCTCTGCCTTGTGGCGCCGGCACACCGGGTTCTAGTCCCGGTCGGGGCGCGAGATTCTGTCCTGGCTGCCCCTCTTCCAGGCCAGTTCTCTGCTGTGGCCCGGGAGTGCAGTGGAGGATGGCCCAAGTGCTTGGGCCCTGCACCCCATGGGAGACCAGGAGGAAGCACCTGGCTCCTGCCATCGGATCAGCGCGGTGCACCGGCGGCAGCACGCTGGCGGTGGCGGCCATTGGAGGGTGAACCAATGGCAAAAGGAAGGCCTTTGTCTCTCTCTCACTGTCCACTCTGCCTGTCAAAAAATAAAAAAAAAATAAAATAAAAGAGAGAATTAGTATCTCGGTCAGTCAATCATGTTCATTGTGGAGGTAATTTATAAATTTTATAGAATTTATAAATTTTATAGAAAACGCGAAGGAAAAGTAACCTCTATTTCAACAACTCCTCTATTTCAACAACACTCCTTGTCCTTTTCTTGACGGGAACCTTCATGATGCTTGATTTTTAGGTGACAACTTGATGGGCCACAGGGTGCTCAGACATCTGGTCTACTACAGTCTCGGTATTTGGGGATGAGACCAGCATTTCAGTGGGAGACGGGTCAAGCTGATGCCTTCCGAATGTGGGCGGGCCTCAGCCACTCCAGCCTTCCTTGCACTGAGTACAAAGTCCGCCTGTCCGACTTCAAACTGGGACCCTGGCTTTTCTCTTGCCTTTGGATTCTGACAGAAACATGGGCTCTTCTTAGTCTTGGGCTCATAGCCTTCCGCCGGACACACACCCTTGGCACTCCTGGGTCCCAGCATGCTGACTGATCTTGCAGATGCTGGGGCGTCACCACCTTCACAACTGTCTATTTCCTATAAGAAGTCTATCTGTCCACCCATGTGTACACACCGCTTCTCTGCAGATCCCTGACTACTCACAGCCTCCGAAGGAAGCCGTCATCAGCACACTTCCGATGCATGTTTAGAGATAACATCTGCCTTGCTTTGAAGATCATTGTTCTTTACAGTGAGAATCCAGTGAGCTTATGAGGTTGTGGTTGGATAAAGTATAATGAAGTGCTTGATTGTCCTTTTCAAAGTTGTACAGAAGGAGGCCAGCATTGAGCCACAGCCAAGTGAAGCCACCACCTACGAAGCAGGCACTGATGCAAGCTCTGGTTTGAGACCCAGCTGCTCTGCTTCTGATCCAGTTCCCAGCTAACGTAGCTGGGAAAGCAGCAGACGGTGGCCCAAGTGCTTGGGCCCAGACAGAGTTCCTGGCTCCTGGCTTTAGCCTGGCTCAGTCCTGGCTATTGCGGCCATTTGGGGAGTGAACGAGAGGATGGAAGATCTCTGTCTCATTGTCTCCCTCTCTCTAATTCTGCCTTTCAAATAAAGTAAAGAATTTTTTTTAAAAAAATCAAAGTTGTAGAGATGGACTTGGAAGATTGTGCATCAAAACTTATAGTGAATATGTGGATTCAGATGCTTGGGTTTCCCAGAGGCGAGGCAGGAGCAAAGGGCTGGGTGTACAAGCTCCAAACAGAGCCAGTCACGTACAAGCAGCCTGTCAACGTACGCAAGGAACTTGCAAAGGAGCTGTGTTCCCCTTGTTTCTCACTGGTGGAGTCTGAGGCCCAGAAGGAAAATGGCATGACCAAGTCAAGTAACAAGCTGGCCCTTCCAGACATGCAAAGACCCAAACTGACACCAACGTGAGCAACTGAGGAGGGCAGGATGCCATCAAGGATCCGCAGTGTAGCAGAGGCCTTCCGGCCCCTACGATGGGCGTGTGCGTGGTCCAGATACCTATCTCAGCCTGCCAACTTTCTCCCCACAAATGTATTCTACAGGTATTCAACTCTAAGGTGCCCTCTTCCTGTTCAACATTTTGCATTTCAATTGCCTCCCAGCCCTGGCATTCAAATTCAGCCCACTTAAACTGAGACTTTTCCCCCTGTTTTCTCTAACTTCCTAAAATACTGACCATTGTCCTTAGATTTATTTTTAAAGATAAACATCAGGACATGATGTTAAAAACACAGTCTGTACATAAATTGAGCTTTCTTTTAACATCCATGCAAAAGACATAAAAAATAACATGGATTTAAAAAAAAAACACACTCTACTAAGATTTTCATCATCTTTCATTTCATTGTAAAAGGAAAAACTTTTAACAACAAATGACAGGGGAAACTTCCCATCGTTATCACTAACAGAAATTCTTCCTTATAGCTAATGTAGCCACAGTCACCAAAGGGGCTCAGAAAGGTTATGATCTCCTGTAGAAAGCAGGAGGGAGGAGGTGACGAAGCCCAATGCTGAAAATAACAAAATGAGTAAGTGACACACAGAAAAGATCACAGGCACATTCCTGCCACACCCAATATTGCTGGGAAAAATATTTTTGACAGTTTAGTCATTTAATCACGGTATTTCAAATGGTCTTAAAAGATAATTAGGGGGCCTGCGCTGTGGCATAGGGGGTAAGGCCACCACCTGCAGTTGCCAGCATCCTATGTGGGTGCCACTTTGAGTCCTGGCTGCTCCACTTCCATTCCAGCTCTCTGCTGTGGCCTGGGAAAGCAGCAGAAGATGGCTCAAGTCTTGGGCCCCTGCATCCTCATGGGAGACCCAGAAGAAGCTTCCGGTTCCTGGCTTCAGATAGGCACAGCTCCAGCCAGTGTGGCCATCTGGGAAGTGAACCAGCGGATAGAAGACTCTTTCTCTCTCTCTGCCTCCTTCGCTGTGTACCTGACTTTTGAATAAATCTTTTTTTAAAAAAATAGATAATTAGGCTTTTTTTTCTTTTTAGTGATATATGCTGAAAAATTCCCATTCTACTCTCCAAATACTAAGACCTCTGTCTTCATAGAAGAATCCAACTAGTGACACAGATTATACCAAACCTGACGAGTGGGCAGAACAAGCAGCTAAGGCTTAGAGAATTAGTTTTGTTTGCCTTTGTGATAATTCACATACCTTAAAGTACACTCCATTTTGTTACAAGTACAGTCCCCAATGAATTGAGCTGGAAAACTCAAGTTATAAAAATGGGTGACCATGTGCCTCTCCAGTGTCTTCCAGAGAGATATCCAAGCCTGTGAGTTAGAGGGACTTATGTTGAAACCCCAGCTCTGCCACTTACCAGCTGAGGATAATGGAAAACTCATTGCACCCAAGGGTCTGTTCACTACTCCATGAACAGGGTCCACCTGTTCTATCCATCCAGCCACAAACCCACCCACCCATCCACCCGGACCTCATGGACTTACCCTGAAACCATGTATGATCAAGGCCTGAGAAATGAACAAGGGGGACCGTGGGGATGGAAGCACACAGAGAGGACATGTTAGCTGGAGGGTGGGGAGGGAAGGCCTGAGCGACAGATGCTGAGAGCTCTGGGCAGAATACCTCAGCCGCCTGCAGGGTAGAGGACCATCTCCTAGGATGCACAAGAGAGACACGGATATGTGTGTTCACCAGCTCCAAGTCCCAGCTTCTAAGGAGCTTCCATTTTGCGGAAGGAGAGAACTTAGCAACGTGATGGGAGCAGGGATGCAAACGGACAGCAAGAAACACGCAAGTAGTGAGGAATCGCTGTTGGACTGAGTGGAAGGAGGGTCAAGGGTGGCCCCTTGGAGGAAGCAGCTCCTAACGCCTCATTACAGATGGGAAGGGGTGAGCCAGGAATGGGGGAGGGACAGTCCCTAGCAGCAGGTGGCGTCTTCTCTACCTGAGGACAAAGTCCCCACAAGGGGTGGAACCACAGAGGCAAGTCTTCCCTGACAACAAATGAGGCTGAACGTCCCGTGTCTGTCGTCCACAGCTCTCTGGAACACCCTTGCTCTGAAGGCATAGTCTCTGGCCAAAATCAAAGGCCCAGCAGTGCTAGAGAGAGAGCACCCGAGGGCAGAGATGTGTGTGCACCCTTGCTCTCCATGACCACTCACCCATTGCTCGCCAGCCCGAAACACTGACGCCACCTCCCTGCAGCCTGCTGAACGGAGCCTGTGTCTTTGCACCTCCAGCATCTCGCTGGGTCTCCCTAGAGCCCTCTCACCAACAGTGTGCTCCCCAGACTGCCTCCCCCAACACACACACACACACACACACACACACTGTATTTTCCCCAGAGCTTTGTTCCTTTTGCCCAGAGCTCCCAGGTGTCTAAACTCAATCCATCCTCCTTGGTCATTCGAAAACTTGATTCAGTAAACATGGAAAAAACAGAGCCCAGGACCCCTCCACCCCAGCAGCTGAGAACAGCCCCCTCACCCACCCTAGCGTCTCCCCAGCCGCATGAGCTGGGTGAAGCCAGCGGCCTGGCCCCCTGCAGAGTGGCCCACAACAAGGCAGGGTGAGGGAAGCCATCTGGGAGGTTAAAATAATAAACGGAAAGGAAACTAAAGTACTAACTGGACTTAATTTCCCACTCGTCCTCCCCCGGGGAACTTCAAAGGCAATTCCGCACGCAGACTGGCGGCGTGGTCTGGGCTGTGTTGGACATGCTCGAAAGAGAATTGCATCACCCTGCCCCACGAATACACAGAGGCCCGAGGACAAGACCCAGGGCTGGTTCATTTTAAGGGAAGCATGTGATCCTGTTCACAGCAGGAAGCTCAGCGGTCATGACTGCAATGGTCTTTTTATTTGGAAAAGGCACCGTGATGACCTCCTCCACCCAGCTACTTCAAAGAAAACCTGCGCCAGAGATTCGATCGTGCATAACATCAGCTACGCTGTACGCTCTCTAGTACTGGGAGAGTCTGCTATGACTTGGTTTTCGGGCTCTCTTGGGAAAGGGCTACATAGGAAAAAGTATATAGTGGGGCTGAGATTCGTAAATGCTGCGTGGATAAAGCAACACCCTTTGACAGGAGTTTGGAAAGGGTGTTGTAGAGACCACTGCTCCCGTGTGATATCGACAAGACCATACTCCAACTGGTCTTGCCCTGTGGGTCGCTCCGCCTGTGGGGCCTCCCATGACGATGCCCAGTAAGGACGATCTCCTAAGAGCAAGGCTAAGCCGGTGCTTGTCCTCAGTGAAGGGCAGCAGGCACAGCAAACGAAATCGCCACACCAGAGCAAGGCCCTGCGGGAAGACATGACCGTGGCGTGACCCACAGCGACCGTGAGGGCCGGAGTGACCCACGGCGACCGCCAACACGGCAAGGACCGTGGTGTGACCCACAGCATGTGACCCACCGCCAATATGGCGAGGAGAAGGTCTTCAGGTGGTTCTCCTGGAGATCGACCCAAATTGTTTCCTTATATAAGAGTACTATGAGAAGGGGTGGGGGGTGGAGGGATGGTGGGGTGGAGGGGTGGAGGAGACCGGTGGGTTAGGAAGAAGCAGGAAGGGCTTAGGGCCAGGTGATGGCAGAGGAGAATGGATGTGAAAATTAGCAGTGTTCAGATGATGTGCTTAAAATAACTAACGTAACGGTTCTGCCAAAGAATGGATAAAGGGCCCCAAGTGGCGGCCACCCTCCTTCTTGACAAGACCTGGGATCTGTGCAAAGCTAAACTCCCCCCACCCCACCCCCACTCAGAGTACAGCACCAGCTGTGACATCACCAGTCCAGCATTTACAAACCAGAGTCAAGGGAAGAAAATCACTTGGTGAGAAATTAAAAGTCTTTGAAAGTTTGCTTGGCCTTTGTGTGATCATAAAGAAACCCCCCATACAATAAAGGACATGCGCGCGCACGCGCGCACACAGACACACAGACACACACACACACACAAGCTGGGCCCTCTCAGTGTTGCCAAATCACCCTTTCTCTCCGTAGACCTAAACATCTGAGTGCAAGCCGGGCCTCCCTGCTGCAGGACTGAAATACGGCTCCCGAGATATCAGATTGGCAGAACAAAAGACATACTCTTCCACTGCTGGTCAGCATGAGATTTAAAAAAAGATTTGATTTCTTTATTTGAGAGACAGAATTACAGACAGAGAGAGGAGGAGACAGAGAAAGGTCTTTCATCTGCTGGTTCACTCCCCAACAGCTAGGGCTGGGCAGATCCTGGCCAGGAGCCAGAGCTTCTTCCAGGTCTCCCATGTGGGTGCAGGGGCCCAAGCACTTGGGCCATCTCCTACTGCTTTCCCCTACATCAGTAGAGAGCTGGATAGGAAGAGGGGCAGCCGGGACTGGAACCAGCAGCCATATGGGATGCCAGTACTGCAGGCGGAGGCTTAGCCCACTACACCGCAGCTCTGGCCCCCACTAGGAGATTTTTATCAGGGTTCCCTGGAGACTCAAAGGCTCTGCAGTCCACAAGTCACGTTTCTGACAACAGGCCACTGTGGCTGGTGGACGCTGGAAACTGCGCACCTGTGAGGTGGTACAAAGAAAACACTGGGCGTGGCCAGCGCCACGGCTCAATAGGCTAATCCTCCGCCTTGCGGCGCCGGCACACTGGGTTCTAGTCCCGGTCGGGGCGCCGGATTCTGTCCTGGTTGCCCCTCTTCCACGCCAGCTCTCTGCTGTGGCCCGGGAGTGCAGTGGAGGATGGCCCAAGTGCTTGGGCCCTGCACCCCATGGGAGACCAGGAGAAGCACCTGGCTCCTGCCATCAGATCAGTGTGGTGCGCTGGCCGCAGCGCGCCAGCCGTGGCGGCCATTGGAGGGTGAACCAACGGCAAAGGAAGACCTTTCTCTCTGTCTCTCTCTCTCACTGTCCATTCTGCCTGTCAAAAAAAAAAAAAAAGAAAAGAAAAAAAAGAAAACACTGGGCATCACTTCTTCCGGTTTTTTGATGTCCAGGCCCATCACCGGGACAGGGCACCACACCCTCCACCCCACACAGACGAAAGCTGCCTCAGGACCACGCTCTTCCCAGCGGTGAGCAGCGTGAGGCTCTGCCAGCATAGCCAGCAGAGGCATAGAGAACACAGGCTGGGCTCTGGGGGTAGCAGCTGTGTTCATGTTAACCCCCAAGTGCCTTTCCAGGCCCTGCATTCTCCTTGGCACCTTCCTTCTCACTTCCTGTTTGAACCGTTTGGAGTTTGGACCTGCTAGCAGGTACACCCACGGTAAACAGCATATCCTGTTTGAGGGACAGATCCATCCAGGGGTGCCACTATCTTTAAAATTCTACATGGACTTCTAGAAAATTACACACTCTGGTATATATTTTGCATCTAAATGGTCACGTCCTTGTTAGTCACTTGGGACCAGGCCCTTGTATCTGTACACTCAAACCAGGGCTGTGTGGTTGATGATCCTTTCTCACTTCAATCTGTCCTTCAAGCCCCTGCCTGGTCACCAGTTTATGGTATTGTGTTAACACCAAGACAAGGACCCTGAAAAAAATCAGACAAGTACTTGTCCACCCTAACTGCCAACTAATAATCACTTCTCCGCCTAACCCCACTATGCCAGTATCCTCAGGAGCCCCGAGTCACCACTCCTGCTCCAAACTGTCCCTCCTCCCGGCCTGGAAACCCTGCATGCTTGCATGCCTCTTCCCAACATTTAAGGCCATTATTCTAAGAAATCTCCGTTTCCCCAGATCACATGCAACCTCAGTCTTCCGATCTCTCATAGCACACGATGAAGACAACAGTTGTCACCTAATGTAGATCATGCTAGATTCTCCAGGGTCACATTCATAAGCCTTGCTCTCTAACTAAAGTATACATTTACATTTTATCATTATTTTTGTTTCTTAAAGCCTGATGCATCTGTTAGGTATGGCAATACCTGCAGATGGGAAACTAAGCAGAAAGGAGAAAGACAAGAAGGACGTGAGAACAGGTGAAGCAAACAGGTAATGGGGGTATGGCCAGAAGCTCCTCCTGCACTGTACATCAGTCAGAAGTACTTGATGAGGGGCAGGAGGGGGGCGGAGACAGGGATGATTTGCCTATCTCGCTACAATCAATGATGCATTCCAAACCCTTGCTTTATCACAAATACAGCATTTGAATGCACACCTTTGCTCACTCTCCTATTTACAGCCAAAAGTTTCTTTCTAGCCATGCTAAGTTTTTCAAATACATATGATGAAAAACAATTCTAAACATTCAGACATAATGGGTGACTCATATCACGTGATTTAAATAAAAAACTGTAGGTAGGGGCTGGCACTATGGCGTAGCAGATAAAGCCACCACTTGCAGCACCAGCATCCCATATGGGAAGTGGTTCGAGTCCCGGCTGCTCCACTTCTGATCCAGCTCTCTGCTATGGCCTGGGAAAGCAGTAGAAGATGGCCCAAGTCTTTGGGCCCCTGCACCCACAAGGGAGACCCAGAGAAATCTCCTGGCTTCAGATCAGCGCAACTCCAGCCATCGTGGCCAATTGGGGGTGAACCAGAGGATGGAAGACCTCTCTCTCTCTCTCTGCCTCTCCTTCTCTCTGTGTGTAACTCTGACTTCCAAATAAATAAATAAATAATTTTTAAAAATTGTAGGTAAAACTTCTTTTCAAAATGTTGCTATGATTTTTTAAAAATCTTCTCTCTCTGTAATAATGTGCCAAGAATTAAAAAAAACCCAATACCCCATTTCCACCCAATTCTTCACTCAGTTTCCCAAATCACTGGACAAGTACCTCTGGAGGGAACTGTCGTGGGCACTGTAGTGCACCCTCCTTTCAGGATCATCCTTCCCCACGGCCGCCAGGAGCACCAGTGCTCCCACTCAGGAACTGATCCCCACTGAGGGAAGCTGCGGGGAGCCACTGACGGGAGGGCACGAGGCCTGGCCCCCTTGCTTGACCCCAGCAGCTCCAGGGCTTCCTGGGAGATCACCTGCGTCACAGCTCCACGTGGTCCTCCCGGTCCTGCTCTTCACTTCCTTGCTGGTGTTGTTCCCGAGAGCACGAGAGCACGCCCAATAAACTGCGCAGTGCAGCTCTCCAGGCCAGGGATCCGACCTACAGAGGGATGCCAGAGCTCCCACGAACGCTCGCCCAAGCTGGTCAGGTTGTTTGGGCACAGGAGCATGAAAAGTGAAAGTCTGCATCCCTTTCTCCAAAATGCACACAGAATGGGAGCTTCCTACTTACTTAGTACATGAGCGAGAAGCTAGACCCCACAAAGCATTTCCTGGTCGTCCATGATTGGGTTTTTGGAATCCATGGACACTGGAATAGCTGGTATACCAAACAATTCTTTCCAAAGTCACATTTGGCATTAGAGTTCTGTACACCTAATCTCCCAAGTAGTTTTATTGACATGGTTTTTGCTCAGCAAAGAGCAAGGCATGCATGAATCAGTGCTGTGGCTTGGACAGGATTAGAGTATGTCCCCAAAGATGATGAGTTGGAAACTTGGACCTCAGGATGACAATATTAAGAGGTGGTGAACATGGGAGACCTGGAAGAAGCTCCTGGCTCCGGATTGGCATAGCTCTGGCTATTGCAGCCACTTGGGGAGTGAACCAGCAGATGGAAGACCTCTCTCTCTCTCTCTCTCTTCCTCTCCTTCTCTCTCTGTGTAACTCTTTCAAGTAAATAAATAATCTTAAAAAAAAATATATGGTGAGACCTTTAAGAGGTAGGGCCTAATCGGAGCTGCTTAGGTGAGAGTGACTCGCTATAAAGGAGCAAGCATGTCCCCTGAATCACTCTGTCACTGCCCACCACACCTGTGATCGCCCTCACACATCCTCCACCCACATTATGTGGTGTAGCCAGGGTGCCCTCGCCAGAGTCAGCAAAATGCCCTCTGGTCCCTCAGCCCTCCAAATTGTGAGCCACAACGAAATCAGTTCCTGATTAAGTACCCAGCTCAGAAGTACAGCAGATCTCCCGTCCCAAAGGCACAGCCGGGAAGGACTGGAAACGACAAACACAGGAACTATTCCCCAACATGTGTGGAAGCCTCGCACAATGTAAGTCTGCATTGCCTTGCTGTGAGAGCGCCATGAGCTGCAGTAGAAACAAGGGCTGGCACTGGGGCATAGCAGGGAAAGATGCTGGCTTCCCATATGGACGTCGGTTCTTGTCCCAGCTGCCCCATTTCCAATCCAACTCCCTGTTGACGGCCTGGGAAAAGCAGCAGAAGATGGCCCACGTGCTTGGTCCCCTGCCACCCACGTGGGCGACCTGGATAAAGCTCCTGGCTTCAGCCTGGTCCAGTGCTGGCTGCTGCAGCCACCTGGGGAGTAAGCCAGCAGATGGAAGAGTATCTCTCTCTCTCTCTCTCTCTCTCTCTGTGTTGCCCCCTCTCTCTGTAAATCTTTCAAAATAAATAATACATAAGTCTTTTTTTAACAAAAAGAAAATACAGGGTAAACAAACAGTACCTGGTTCTCAATGGCCTTCCTGTTCTTTGGGTCTCTCACCACGGACAGCTGCAGCTCCGCCATCTTCCGCATCTTGCTGTCCATGTCGATCTTCTGCAGCAGGCTTTTGGTCTGGCTCTTGAGGAGTCGCACTGTGTCTTCTTTCCCGTGCTTCTTTGCAAAAAGGGATGCACAAGCAGAATGGATGGCAGTGACCCAGTTCTCCAGATCTGTCTGGCTGGTGGCCTAAACACAGAGCAGCGAGAAGGAGCATGTGAAATTGTTCTTACCTCAAACGTGCGCTCTGAAGCAGCAGGCTGGGTTTTGAGATGTGAAACCCGAGAAGCACCTGAGCTTCCAGAAAACAGCTGCAACCCTGCAACCTCAAAACCCTGCAACCACTCCACACAGACTCAGGGCTCTCAGGAAACATCAAGCAAGAGCACGAGGAATCATGGGGCCCTGAAGATAACAGGGAGGAAAAGTAGAAGGACGAGAGCAGCCAAGAACAAGGGCAGGGACAAGAAAACCGGGCTGAATCCAGCTGCTCATCTGCAGACTTTTAACAGAATGAGAAAATATTGGGACTACATTTGAAAGCTGGTTGTAAATTACATCTACACTAATGATCTCAATTATGAAAAATACCAATAAAAGAATATTGGAGGAGTATACAATACCATTAAAGTAATTGTCTTTGAAATATTGAGTACATGGGATGGTTTTTCTTTCTGTCTTCAGTACGGACAGGCACAGATGATCATACAATATATTTTCATGAAAGAAAAATGTTTTAGGGGTTGGGTGCTGTAGCACGGTGGGTAAGCCAGCACTTGGGAGCCCACATCCCATATCAGAGTGCCTGGAACCAAGTCCCACCTCTGCTTGAGATCTAGCTTCCTGCTACTGCACCTGGGAGGCGGCAGATGATGCGCCAAGTATGGGTAACCGTCACCCACATGGAAGACCTGGATGGAGTTATTGGTTCCCGCCTTTGGCTCAGCCCAGCCCAGGCTGTTGTGGCCATTTGGGAAGTGAGCCAAACAGAAGAAATCTCTCTCTCTCTGTCTCTCCTCCTGTCTCTGTAACTCTGCCTTTCAAATAAATAAAAAATAAATCTTTAAAAAAATTGTTCATTTCATACTTGCCCCTCAGAAGTTCACACAGATCTAATCTAAGATGTTTTTCTTCCCTGCAACCCAGATTAACACCAACTCATTATTTTCTTTGAATATCATGCACATTCTTAGCCTGTCTATTAAGAGAAGGAAAACCAGGGCAGGCACTGTAGCGCAGCAGGATAAGCTGCGGTCTATGATGTCAGCATTCCAAATGGGCGCCAGTTCATGCCCTGGCTGCTCCACTTCTGATCCAGCTCCCCGCTAATGCACCTGGGAAAGCAGCAGCAGATGGCCCTGGTCCCATCCACATGGGAGACCCGGATGAAGCTGCTGGCTCCTAGCTTCGACCTGGTCCAGTTCCAGCCATGGCAGCCATTTGGGAAGTGAACCAGCTGATGGAAGACCTCTCTCTCTCTCCCTGCCTCTCTGTAACTCTGCCTTTCAAATAATAAATAAATAAATCTTTTAAAAAGAGAGTGCGAGAGAAAGAAGGAAAATCAGACCTCAGCATCTAACTCCTGGACGTGGAGTCTGTCTGGGACAGCAGGAGGCTGAACAAACGTTTACCTGGAGCTGGTCCCAGGAAAGCCTGTTGCAGACAGCACGGCAGAGAATTCTAGAATCACAAAGTCAGCCTGGAGAACATCTGTTCTGCAGGGCTGCTGAGGACATTCAAGACCACTTGATCAGAGATCCAAACCCAGGACACATGAGGCTGTCCATGACCCTTTCGGCCAGATGCAGCCAACTATCAAGGTTACCGGCGAGGCACTGGGCTTGGATTAGGGGTCATCTAAGAAGCTCGCTTTACTTCCACCTCCTTTGAGTTCATTTGAAATAGAATTCTGTAGCATTTAGCATAGACGGATTATATTATTTACCCTTGCAGCAATCCTGTAAACCGTCGGATCCCACTGAAGGGTCGAAGCATGGAGAAACTCAGTTATGTGCGCCATGATGCCTGTATTCAGCAACAGCGCCAGAATTCAAAGCCACTGAGACACCAGGACTCATCACTCAGCACCACAGGTGCCGAAACTTTCCATTTGCTACAAAGTTGCTTAAAATTCCTAGCAGCAGGCTGGCGCTGTGGCTCACTAGGCTAATCCTCCACCTAGCGGTGCCGGCACACCAGGTTCTAGTCCCGGTTGGGGCGCCAGATTCTGTCCCGGTTGCCCCTCTTCCAGGCCAGCTCTCTGCTGTGGCCAGGGAGTGCAGTGGAGGATGGCCCAAGTGCTTGGGCCCTGCACCCCATGGGAGACCAGGAGAAGCACCTGGCTCCTGGCTTCGGATCAGCGTGGTGCGCCGGCCACAGCGGCCATTGGAGGGTGAACCAACAGCAAAAGGAAGACCTTTCTCTCTGTCTCTCTCTCTCACTGTCCACTCTGCCTGTCAAAAAAAAAAAATTCCTAGCAGCAGATACCCTGAATTTTAACACCCCAAGAGCAGCTCACTGGGGAAGGAGACGTCGCAGCACACGTATCGGGGTTTTCCTGAAAAGCCTCTTCCTGTCTTCCGTGCGGTCCTCGGGAGAAGCCTCAGCCCCTCCTGCCCAGACTGTCCGGGCTTCACTGAAAAAGCTCCCAGCCCAGCAGCCTCTCGGACACTGCACTCACCTGACCCACCCCAGCACAGAAAGTAAATGTTTTCTCTTTGTCTTCCGAAGAGCAGCTGAGGGGCCACGGTTTGGCACTCTGTGGGCCTCTGAGAGATGCCTGCTGTATGCACCACCGGGTCTGTGATGACCTCACTGCACTTGGCAGATGGACAAGGCCAAGGTCTGTGGCTTACGCCCAAATCCAAAGCCCAGCTGCTTACTCTTTGTCATGTCTAAGTTTTCCTTTGAACTCTGCTCCTTCTCATCCCGACAGTACACAAGTCAGCAGCCCAGCCCTCCACGGACCAGGTGCCGGGGCCATACCTGGAAAAGGTAGACGTCCCCAAAGGAGTTGCTGAGGCAGAACACGTTTTCCTTCTTGGGGTGCTCCGGCACAGACTGCACTATGCTGTCTTCCGCAAGCAGCGCGCACCGCGGGGCGCTGGTCTGATCCGCCGAGTTCTTGCCGTAGGTCTCATAAAACAGCAGCGTGCAGCCTGCGGAAGAGCAGCCAAAGAATGTGAGAAGGTAACTGACACACGCCGAGGAACCCCCGACCCACATGAGACAATCACTGAACCCAAACACAGAGCAGGCAGAGGCTGGCATCCGAAGCAGGCCGGGTTGTATTAACAAGAACTGAAGCGAAAAGCAGCTATTTTCGTGGACTAATATCAGTAACTACGAGGCCAAGCACGTGTTGTTTAGCTCGTGGAAGGATCCTGCTCTCTTCCTCCCTGCCGCAGCCTGAGGCGGGGACAGGGTTATTTACTCCACTCCTGCAGGGAGAATCCTGGGTGGGAGCCGCTGCACAGGCCCCACAGGTGGACCACGGAGGAGCAGGGACGTGAACCCAGGCCTCCGGCCCCACTGCGCTCATCCTTAAGCACAGCACTGCTTTCCCTGGGGACTGTAAAGGTGGGCGCTGCAGAAATTCCCGTAGTCATCAGCCACACCCGCAGTCTGCAGTAAGCAGGCAAGCACACCCAGGGACGGCCCTCTACGGGCAAGCCCTCAGCTGGTCCTCCAGCGCTGTGTACAGCAACTTCACTTTATCCCGCACTGATGGAAACATTACCACAATCCTGCTAACTGAGACTAAGGGAGCAAAATGACACTAAATATGACGGCACTTTTAATACTACTCAGGACCCATTTTTCTCCTAATAAGGACACAGGTAGGATACAGTCTGCTTTCATAATTACATAGGAATGCCTCATAATTATAATTTTTCAAAGCAAATCAATGCTTCGAAAATGCTCAAATGTCTGTTCTCTTGTTTATCTTCACTAACCCTTCAAACCTTTATCCAATAAACATTTTTGAACACTTCTCATTTGCCAACTAAATATGAATGACATGGTCACCAACTGTACGTTCTGAAAATATCTTTCTTATAAAGATTTTATTAATTTGAAAGTAGAGAGATACAGAGAGAGAAGAGAGAAGAGAGAAAAGAGAAGAGAGAAGAGAGAGAGATTATCCATTTGCTGATTCACTCCCCAAAAAGCTTCAAAAGCCAGGGCAGGGCCAGGCAAAAGCCAGGAACATAGAACTCTGATAAGAGTCTTGCTTATGGGTGGCAGGGACCCAAGTACTTGACCTTCATCTGCTGCCTCCTAGGGCACATAGGCAGAGAGCTGGATTGGAAGGAGAAGCCAGGATTCAAACTGGTGCTGCAGTATTGGATGTGGGCGGCAAAAGCAGCAGTTTAACCCTCTGCACCACGATTCCCTCCCTTTAGGTACCTTTCATAATTACAATAGGGAAGCACCAGCCTTATGGAGGAATGCAGTATTTTATCCATAGAGTTACATGCACTCATTCCTAAAGTCTAAGTGTTTTAAAAACTGAGTCACTTCTGCAGTTTCATTATTTCCTTTAACTGCAAGCCTGACTATGAACAAGTCAGTCCATGTAATGGGCCCCGGTGCAGCCCAGAAACCAGCAGGGAAAGATGTCAGCCCCCCTCATCCATTCTCCCTGCAAGGAGCCCTTTATGATCTCAGGAAGCACCCAGCAATCTTCCCTCCCCACGAATAAAACTCCCCTGAACCAAGAGGCTGAGAGAACTCAAACAGACAAACAGAGAAAGCAGCAAGAGGTTTCTGGCCAGCGCTGCTTCTGGCAGGTCTGAGCCTGTCTGCTCTACCAGCCCAGGATGCAATCAGGAACCGTAAGCCCAACACAACCTGGGGCCCGAGGACCAGGGCAAAGGTGACGGGGCCATGCCAGCCACACCCGAGTCCACATTCTTTCCAATGGGTCCATGTTTGCGTCCTGGTTTCCCTAACACTGTGCTCCCAATGGCCATGGCGCGAATCATTTCATCTAGAGGAAATGAGTATGAGCCTTGGGCAGATGCCAAGATGTTGCCAAACCTAACATCCCATACACAGCAGAAGGCGCAAGGTGAGAGAGTGAAAGCCAAACATGGGCATTTCATGTTAGGGCCAGGCCAGGGTGTAAAGTTCCATGCAGAACTGCGTGGCCCTCCGATTTAAAGAAGAGGAAATCAACCCTAATTATTGCATCCAGTTTAACTTTTTAAAGAAACTCTGGGGGCCGGTGCTGAGGTGCAGTGGGTTAAAGTCTGGCCTGCAGTGCTGACATCCCATATGGGCACCAGTTTGAGTCCCAGCTGCTCCACTTCCGATCCAGCTCTCAGCTATGGCCTGGGGAAGCAATAAAAGATGGCCCAAGTCCTTGGGTCCCTGCACCCACATGGGAGACCAGGAATAAGCTTCTGGCTCCTGGCTTCGGATCAGCTCAACTCTGGCTGTTGCGGTCATTTGGGGAGTGAACCAGTGGATGGAAGACCTCTCTCTCTGTAACTGCTTCAAATAAAAATAAAATAAATGTTTAAAAAAAAAAAAAAAAGTGGCCGGCGCTGCAGCTCACTAGG
Source organism: Oryctolagus cuniculus (assembly GCF_051225735.1). NCBI lineage: Eukaryota > Metazoa > Chordata > Mammalia > Lagomorpha > Leporidae > Oryctolagus > Oryctolagus cuniculus. The sequence goes on from NC_142871.1 coordinate 12,564,698, forward strand.
TTAATCCTCCGCCTTGCGGCACCAGCACACCGGGTTCTAGTCCCGGTCGGGGCGCCGGATTCTTTCCCGGTTGCCCCTTTCCAGGCCAGCTCTCTGCTGTGGCCAGGGAGTGCAGTGGAGGATGGCCCAAGTGCTTGGGCCCTGCACCCCATGGGAGACCAGGAGAAGCACCTGGCTCCTGCCATCGGATCAGCGTGGTGCGCTGGCCGCAGCGCGCCAGCCGCGGCAGCCATTGGAGGGTGAACCAATGGCAAAAGGAAGACCTTTCTCTCTGTCTCTCTCTCTCACTGTCCACTCTGCCTGTCAAAAAATAAAGAAAAAAAAAAAAAAACAAAAGAAAAAAAAAAAGAAAGAAACTCTGCATCTCAAAGATCTCAAAGGGGGCATGGGGGCTGATGCAAAGGGGCTGACGGGTACCCACAAAGTCCCCTGCTACCCACACCAGAGCTAGAGCCATCAGCCCCATTTTCCTCTGGCCATTGTTGTCAGCCTGGAGGGATCACAGGGAATGTTCTTGCCACAGCAGCAGAGAGAGAAGAAGGATTGTAACAGCAAGGGAAGCCAAGAGCCAAAGGGGTCCCATCAGCGGCAGACTCACCAGGAAAGCGACTAACGCTGGACCCCTTCAGCCCCATCTCTGCTGCCTCCCTCTGGGTCCACACTTCCCCTCCACTCCCCGCTCTGGCCCACATGCAGGAAGAGTTATCAACTCCAAGGTCTTCTGACGCTATGTGCCGCCCCTGACACTGTGAGGTCAGTCTGGGGGTTACATTGAGGGTTATCTTTAGTGGCATTACCAACTGTTCAGCCCAGGAAGTCCCCTGGGAACTGCACGAAAGTCCCCTCCCTGGAAAAGAGACACGGGGGGTGGGGCGGAGGGGCAGAATGGCTCTTGGGGGAAAACACCCTGCATCCTCCAACCCCTGAAAGACACCAGCGCCCTTCACCCACCTACATACTCTATGCAGGCAGGTAAGCAGAGGGTTAGCTGAGAACTGCTCACCCCAGCAAACGCCTTCCAACTCACTGACATCCGTATTTTGAGGATAATTTTAGAATTTGGCTTAACTCATTATGTGTGGGTATGCACACACACAGATACACACACATTAACCAAGATTAAACAAGTAGGCTTCAACATTATAATTTGGGACTTAAGCCAAGAAAGTGGCACTCAATATACTGAATTCCCAGAGGAAGGAGGTATAGAAAGCCCCGTGGAAAAGGTTATGCTGGGAAAAATAAAACATCTTTATCACGTACCGCACCTCGGCTGTAGGAAACAGAGGAATGTGTGTTTGGTAACACAAAGCAGGCTTCAGCCTGGCTCTTGACGTGTTTTTCAAGCAAGCAGCAAGAGAGCACGGCACAGACAGGACACAGGCCCGCAACGGTGAGGGAAGCTCAGGCCCATCTCCGCCCCTGAAGTCGGCAGCCAGGAGTTCTAGGCTCCCCTCCAGCCATCAGCTCTCACGGCTCCTAAAGGCTACCTGGTCCCCAAGGAGCCTCCAACAAGGAGGCTGCATGACTGTTGTCAGTGGTGGACAAGTCGGGAAGCTGGTGCCTTCCCACTCGCCCACAGCTCCAGCTTCGGTAGAATCCGCCTGCCCTGTATCTGCGAGTCCCATCCTAACCCGGACAGATCCACAATAAATCCGGTGTCTCTTGTACATTCTCAGGCCCGGTCTTATCAGCACTCCCGGATCCTCAACAACCTCCAGGCGGTGGCTCCACGTCTCCGGGTTGCCTTCGCCCTCCTTTCCGGCTGGGATGTGGTCACACACATCACAGAGGCAGCCCGCACTGCTGTGGGGGAGTACAAGGCGGGGGCAGGAGAGGGGCCCGAAGCCACAGACAGGGGAGAACTTTCCAAAGCATCAGCTTTACATTAAAGAAAAAAATAATGCATGACACACGGGGAGTAAAGTGCACCCATTCGGGACATCAGGCAGGGAGACGGCAGCCCCAGAGGATTCACAAACAATTCCAGCTGCTCTGCCCCAGGACGCACGCTCACTCTCCTCTCCAGGTAGGGAGATTTTAGGCAGGGCCTTTCTGAGAATCATTTCCCACCCACAAGGGGGGAACACCGGGCTCTAGCAGACGCCACGGCAGCCCGAATGATGCAGTGCAGATCCCAGCTTCTCTTGTAAATTACACGTACTTTGAGTTCAGCCACATCACTTTGCGAACTCACACTGATTGGCTTGCAAACCAAACCCCAAATCACTCTCAATTACAGCACGCGGCAGCTGCATCGCCCCCTCCGTAGGCAGTGATTTGACTTTTAAGCCCTAACGCATCACTTTTCTTACCCCTCCAAATTTTTAACTTGCTAGATTCAACCTGTGATTCCAACCTATGACTGCCAATCTCCGCAGCCAGCCCTGCGAAAACCTGTCTCTCCAGCCCCAGATCACCACAAGAACCCAAATCCAGGGGGCCAGCACCATAGCTCACTTGGTTAATCCTCCGCCTACAGCGCCAGCATCCCATGTGGGTGCCGGTTCTAATCCCGGCTGCTCCTCTTCCAGCCCAGCTCTCTGCTGTGGCCCAGGAAGGCAGTGGAAGATGGCCCAGGTCCTTGGGCCAAAAAAAACTAAGAACAAAAAAAAAAAAAAGAAAGAAAAGAAAAAAGAATCCAAATCCAGAGGAGGAAAAGAGGCCTGTAGGGAATCCGTGTTATAGCGTAGCAGGTTAAGCCACTGCACACGCCACTGGCATCCCCTGAGAGCCCCAGTTCTGAGTCCAGGCTGCTCCACTTCTGACCCAGCTCCCTGCTAATGGGCCTGGGAAAGCAGCAAGTGATGGTTCAAGTGCTTGGGCTCCTGCCACCCGCAGGGGAGACCTGGATGGGATTCCTGGTTTGCAGGGTCACATTCCTGACCAGAGTCACAGGTGGGCGGTGCAGGTGATGCCAGGACTGCGGACCTATCTCCCTGCTCCCTATGAATCAACCCGCACTGCACTGATTCAGAGCTTCTTGCTTCTTCCAGGATACTCAGACTTCTTCTAATCTATACATTCCCCACGAGCAAGGCAATTTTTATGTAGCAATGCTTATAAGAAACTTTTGCTATCTTTAACAAAATGAAGGCTTATTTCTATTTCCATTACATTAAAAAGAGGGGTCCACGCTGTGGTGCAGCAGGTAAAGCCTCTGCCTGCAGTGCCAGCATCCCATATGGGTGCCAGTTCGAGTCCCGGCCATTCCCCTTCTCATCCAGCTCTCTGCTATGGCCTGGGAAAGCAGTAGAAGATGGCCCAAGTCTTTGGGCCCCTTGCACCCACATGGGAGACCTGGAAGAAGCTCCTGGTTTTGGATCAGCCCAGCTCTGCCCTCCGAAACCATTTAGGGAGTGAACCAGCAGATGCAAGACCTCTCTCTCTCTCTCCTCTCACTGTAACTCTGCCTCTCAAATAATAAACAAATCTTAAAAAAAGAAGAAAGCTGCGCTTGTTGGTGCAGATTTTCTTGGTTCATAGCAGTGGGATGACACAAACCAGTCACCAAATGGGCGGCTCCGCTGCACTCTGTGGAGTTCTGAGCAGGCGCAGAATGTGAAATGCAAAGTCCGCACTGTGTACGACCAAACCGCCTTTGGGCACTTATCTGGGGTTGTTTCTCCCAGATGCAGGGAAAGTGCCAAAGATTAGTATAGGAATACCTACAACGTAGCAAGCAGTAACTGTTAGATTGCATCATTTATTACACTGAATAATATAAATGAATAGTAATCCAACCATATTTTGCAGGTTTGGCAAAGTACTTGCAGTAAAGCAAGCCTTAAGATTCTGTGTAGGGGTGACCCAATGGGTTAAGCCACTGCTTGAGGTGCTAGGATGTTAAGATCCCATACCAGAGCACCAGTTCAAGTCCCCGCTCTCTACTTCTGATCTGGCTCCCTGCTAATCTGCCTGGAAAGGCAGAAGATGATGGCCCAAAAATCTGGGTGCCTGCCACCCATGTAGAAGCCCCCAAGGGAGTTCTTGCCTCCTAGCTTTGGCTTGGCTCAATCCTGGATGTTGCAGGAATTTGGGGAGTAAACCAGAAAATGGAAGGTGTCTCTGTGTCTCCCTCTCTGTCACTCTGCCTTTCAAATAAATAAATCCTTTTTAAAAGACCAAGATTCTGGATGGGGCAGATGTCTGACTCGGCAACACCCACATCCCACAGCAGAGTGCCTAGGTTTCGGTTTTTTGGCTAATGCACAGCAGGTGATGGCTCAAGCACTTGGGTCCCTGCCAAGTCACAGGAAACCCAAACTGAGTTCCTGGTTCCTGGTTTTGGCCCAAGGCCAACCCCAGCTGTTTGAGATGTTTAGAGAGTGAACCAATAGATGAAGATCTCACTTTCGCTCTGCCTTTCAAACAAATAATACAGTTTTTTAAAAATAATTTTTAAAAAGCAGATTAAGTATGATTTAAAGATATAAGATTCTGCATCAAATTGTTATGGGTAAGGAGATAGAGATCAAAGGAAAAAGTCAGAAGAAATACGTCACCACATCTCTCCCAGGGGTTTCCTCTAAAACTCCTCCTATAACCAGCAACCCCAAATCGCTACTGCAGCAAAGCCTGCACCCAGAACCAGTGCCTGAAAAAATATTCAAAGTGGCTGCTGTGTCCCCCTGAAGACCTGCAGCCTATCATAATATCACCAGACTAAAAAGACCATGGCTGACACCCCAACTCCCACTGTGCACCGAGGTCCTAACACTTCTGAGACTTCCTAAAAATGCCAGAAAGTGGGCAGTCACCAAACTCCTGCAAATCTCCTCCCTTCTCTGGAAAACTCCACCCAAAGCACCACCCCTTATTCGTCCAGATCACATAAAAGGCTGACCCTGAACCTCATGGAGTACAGCTCACTCTGGAACAAGCTGCATCCCCTCTGAGTGTTTATTTTTGCTTGCCTAATACACCTTATTCCTCTGCTAACCTTACATCTCATCCTCAAGTTCTTCTGTGCACCGGAGACAGAACCTGGACCCTTAAGGCAGCCTCCCAACAAAACCCCTTCCCATTCATGTAAATCAGTGCTGGGCTTGCTGGCATTTTCTGAGAGGGAGAAGAGCAAGAGCAGACAGCCGACAACGGCCAGGAGCCCTGAGCGAGCTGATAATGCACTTACCCTTAAGGGTTACCCAGTACTGTTTCCACTTCCGGCGAGCCACCAGCTCCAGCTTCCTTTCCTTCTGCAGAGTGACAAGTGGCTTGAAGAAGAGCCACCCGGCTTTGCGGATCACGCCCTGCTCCTTCTCAAAGAGCAAGTCCAGCTGCTCCAGCGAGCTCAGCGACTCGCTGCTAGACTCGGCCGTCTCTGTAGACGTCTCCACGTTTTCCGTGTTGGCCCTGCTCATTTCCAGTTCCCGCATGAAGTTCTCGTAGATGTTCTGCCGGAGGGGATCGCTGCCAACCGCGTGCGTGGACTCGCTCCTCTGAGACAGGACCTGAGCCGAGCCCCCTGACCACAGCAAGGCCGACGCCTGGAAGGGCCACTGCGCGTCTGCATTCAGTCCCTCCGAGCGGCTGTCAAAGCAGTCACTGCCCTCCTTGGACCTTGGCTCCTGCAAGCAAGGCAACCCAACACCTGTCAGAGGCTACGGACATCTGGAGTCTGCCTCCCTCAACACAGCACAGATGTAAAACTGGTGGTTGTAACACCCTCATCCCATACGGGAGTGCCTGCGTTTGAACCCTGGCTTCTGCTCCCAATTCCAGCTTTTTGCTAGGTGATGGTGATGGCTCAAGTAGTTGGGTTCCTGCCACCCACATGGGAGATCCAGACTGAGGTCCCAGTTCCTGACTTCAACCAAGTGGCCCGGCCCAACCCTGGCTGCTGTGGGGAGAGAACCGGTGGATGGATTGACAGACGGATACATAGATAATCTTTCCAATAAATGAGTATTTCTTAAAAATATAAATAATCTTTCAAGTAAATGTGCATTTTTTAAAAAATATAAAGAATCTTTCAAATGTTTTTTAAAATGTCACCAGCTGCCCTAAATCTAGCCTAGATGCAGCATCAAGAAGTTAACCGATAATTGTCTATTGAAGACACATGGAAAACCCAGGCCCAGCTCCTGGCAAGCCCCTAGCTCTGGACAGGTGGACTTTGGAATGCCTAGCACCTGACTCTCCTGGCTCACATAGCAAAAACCACACACCCGGGGTTCCTTAGCCATGGAGGATGCTGGGGGTAACAGCAGATTTTTTTTTCACAGTATTTTTAAAATTTAATTTGGGAATTTCTTTCATGAGTAGAATATACTCATTCATTCATACCCTTCTGTTTGAGTAGCTACTTCATTTCATTCTCTGGGGATATCAAAAACCCGATCCTGGGGCCGGTGCCATGGCTCACTTGGTTAATCCTCTGCCTGTGGCACCGGCATCCCATATGAGTGCCGGTTCAAGTCCCGGCTGCTCCTCTGCCAGTCCAGCTCTCTGCTGTGGCCTGGGAAAGCAGTAGAAGATGGCCCAAGTGCTTGGGTCCCTGCACTTGCATGGGAGACCAGAAAGAAGCACCTGGCTCCTGGCTTCAGATTGGCATAGCTCCGACCGTTGCAGCCATCTGGGGAGTGAACCAACAGAAGGAAGACCTTTCTCTCCGTCTCTCCCTCTCACTGTCTGTAACTCTACCTCGCAAATAAATAAATAAATAAAAATAAATAAACCTCATGATCCTTAACTTTAAATTTTCACCCAGCATAAAATTAAACATATGCAGGTATAAGTAAATTCATTCTTTTCATGATGACTGTTGCTTCCTGTTAGGACTGGACACAGTGAACACTGAGCTGACCATACAGACCTGAAAACATAAATATGTTTCTTCAAAGTCTAATCATCATAAAAACAAAAACAGGCTGTTTTGGTGTAAAACAGCAACGACTAAATTTTTTAGCAGAGAGTTTAACTTCTGGCTTGAAAGGCATGGACATTTCAGATGACAGTAACTCTGCAGAAAGGGGCGACACACACTCGAGTCCACTCGGCTCCTAGTGAGCTTTCAGCTCTATTTCTGTACACACTAAAATAAAAATGAGGGGTGGGCATGTGGGCCAGTGGTTAAGAGCCCACTTGGGACCACCAGCATCCACAGAGGAGGGCTTGGGTTCAATTCCCAGTTCCTGATTCCAGCTTCCTGCTAATATGCACCCTGAGAGGCAGCAGGGATGGTCCATGTACTTGGGTCCCTGTTACCCACGTAGCAGACCAGGAGGAAGTCCCTGGCTCTGGATTTCAGCCTGGCCCAGCCCTGGCCTCAGTAGCATGTGGAGAATAAACCAGCAGGTGGAAAATCTCTCCTCTCTGCCCTTCAGTGAATAACACTTTTCTAATGAGGAATACCTGGCCCAAAGATAATCGACTAAAGGCCTCATTTTGAACATTCCACGGTGTGGACAAGTTCTCTTCTCAGAAATTTCATCCAGAAATCAAGCTGCAATCGCACGCTGTTTGTCTTTGCAGGAAAACCATCCTGTGACTGAACAGACTTCCAAATACCCAGGAGCTATCGGCCACTGAACCCCAAACAGAGCTATTACTAATGAAAACAGTATCTTTCCCTCTCCCTGGAGGCAGATTTATTTATACACGTTAAGGGGAACACAGCAAATAAACAGCTGCTGTGAGTCACCTGGCCAGGAAACTTCAATGCTTGGAGTTTTTTTTAAGTATCACTTTGCCACTCTTCAAAAAAAGCTCAGAAGTGAAGAGTACTTGGCATTTGGCTAGTATTACCTTTATCTCAGCTCTGACTCACTGCAATTGGCCCTGATAACTTGAAGAAGCCGTAATGGCTGCTTTAAAACAAGCAAAAACCCTGCCAGAGACAGGCACAACCAGGCCGACACCCAGCATGACCTGGAAACGCTCCCGGTATCTTTCCCATCAGACAACCTTCGAGTTACAATGCGAACTTTCGAATGATCCGCTGTAGCAGAGCAAGAATTTCGTTCCTTGAAAAATAGTAATATACTGCATTTCTTTTTTTGGTTTTTTATTTATTTACTTTTTTTTTTTTTTTTTTGCATTTTAGCACTTATAACTGATTCTTATACATGGGCATGACTTTGCCCAGTCTCTAGCACACTTCTAAGGATTTCATATAAAATCCAAGTGGCAGTGGCTAACTTCAGGCTAATAAAAGCCTTTTTTTTTTTTTTAAATAAAACATCTTTAAACATGTCCAGCTAGATTTCCTAACCACTGTGTTATGTGTTTGAAACTAAGGTACCTGTAACATATGTACACAAAGCAAATGCTGGCTTTCCATTCTCACCCAACCAGATCATCGGAAACAACGGCTAACGTGACCCAGTGAGCCAGGGCACCGGGGGAAGCATGGGGAGTGACTCAGGAGCCGTCAGTCACTCCACAGGAAGACCAGTCGTGCGTGGTCTCATCTGTGGAACCTCAAATAGCTGCACGCATGCAAGCAGAGGGTGGCATGGTGGATGCCGGGGCCTGGGAAGTGGGGAATGGGGAGATGCTATTCAACGGTACAACGGTGCAGTCCAGAGAGTCCTGGAGAGTTTTGTGCGGCAGGTGTCCACTGTCGCTAACCCTGTAGGCCATGCTTGAAATTCACCAAGAAGGTGCAACTCCAGGGCTCCCCCGACGCACAGAGCACCACGTGAGGTGAACGATATGCTTCCTAGCCTCACGTGGTGACCGCTTCTTTTTTTAAAAAATTTATTTATTATTTGAAAGGCAGTGTGAAGAGACAGAAAGAGAGAGAAAGATCTTCCATCCACTGGTTCACATCCCAAATGGCTGCAACAGCCAGAGCTGTGCCAGGCCAAAGCCAGGAGCCTGGAATTCCATCTGGGTCTGCCACATGGGTGGCAGGGGCCCAAGTATTTGGGCCATCACCCACTGCTTTCCCAGGCACATTCAGCAGGGAGCTGGATCAGAAGTGGAGCAGCCATAACTCGAATCAGGGCTCATATGGGAGGCCAGCATCACAGGTGGTAGCTTAACCCGCTGCAGCAACACCAGCCCAAGGGCTGATCATTTCACAACCCACACGTTCAGCAAAGCGTCAAGCTGTATGCTTCAAACACACACAATTGCCATTTGTCAATGACATTGTAATAAAGCTGGGAGGTGGGGAAAAATGTCTCTGGACTCATCAGGAACTAAAACAAAAGTGACCAGCATTCCTCACACTCCAGAAAAAAATACTGAATCCATGCCTCGCCCTTCTCCTCCAGCCATCTCTCTCCACCCTACGAAAGCTCTGTGTGAATTCTCAAGTCGCCAGAGTTTAAAATCAAGAGGTTCCAAAACCCAGGGCCTCTGCATCCTGAATCCACTCTACAGGAACCTCCCGAACAATCAGGCTGCACACCTAGCATTTCCGACTCTCCCTGAGGGCACGAGGCAGGATCAGTTCCCATCTCATCCCTCCCTTGAAGCCAGGTATGACCACGTGCCTTGCTTTGCACAACGAATGTGCACAGAAGTCCAGTGTGTCACTTCCGGGGCCAGGGTTGTGGCACAGCAGATGAAGCCGCCCCTTGCGATGCCTGCATCCCATCCTGGAGCTCCTGCTCAAGTCCTGGTGCCTGTGCTTCTACCCTAGCACCCTGCTGATACACCTGGGAAAGCAGTGCAAGATGGCCCGGTACCTAGGTCCCTGCCACCCACGTGGGAGATGTGGATACAGTTCTTGGCTCCAGGCTTCAGCCTGGCCAAGACATACTATAGATGCTGTGGGCATCTGGGGAGTGAAGCAGCAGATAGAAGATTTCTCCCTTTTCCTCTCACCACCCCTCCCCCACCTCATTTCTGTCACTTGACCAAATAAATAAATCTTAAAAAAAAAAAAAAAAAGTGGAAGCTTTAAAAGCCAACACGCAATACTCCTTCTCCCTCTGCCACAACAGCTGACAACATTCGAGGGCACCTGCTCCGTAGACCCAGGGTCCTAGGGACGGAGGGTGCAGGCCAGAGTCGCAGCTGATGGTGAACACGCAGCACAGGTGAGAAAGAGGCTGTGCTGAGCCCGAGAGATCTGAGAGGCCTTTGTTACCTGGGCATAGCCAAGGCCATGGATACAACTGCGAATAGACCTAGCACAGGAAGAAAGCCTCACTGTGGCTGAGGTTGGCATGAAGAGTTCATCCACAAACACATTCTGCAGGGGCACATGCTTCTTCTACTTATTTACTTACTGATTCATCTATTTATTGTAATTAGTCTAATATCCTCTTTCAGTTGTGGGTTTTTTTTTTTTTTTTTTTTTTTGCAAATAAATCTGCTTTTTGACTCTAACACCACAGGGTGGTTTTAAAGATCTAACTAGAAAAGGCCACTCTTTTTAAATCAATTTTTCCCCCAAAGTCAAAACCAGTATCTCTCCCCACCATGGTAAGACCTTCTGACCACTGGCCTACTCTCATGCAGAAGTGTGTGTGTGTGTGTGTGTGTGTGTGAGTGAGAGAGAGAGAGAGAGAGAGAGAGAAAGTGTGTGGGGCAGGGGGGAGAGAGAGAATATATGGGAGAGAGGGAGAGAGAGAGAGAGAATTCTCACTGATCTGGTACCTTATTATTGGATGTTATCCCAAAGTGTGCCCATGCACTGGTCACATCTTTTAAGGACATAAACCTGACTTTCACCTTAAATTGCGAAAGGAAAACAAAGGCTCATCATGCAGAAGTGACAGGCTAGGCAAAAAAGTTCATCTTGTTCACGTTTAGAGATCATCAACTGTGGGAACACAAGCAAAATCTAAAGAGCTGTCTTCTTGGGTCATTCTTTAAGAAATCCAAAATAGCTGATCACCTTACAAACCAGTAGCTATGCACAATACCTTGGCCATGGAGCTAACTGGAAAAAGAATGTGTTTGAGATCTCATAGACTGAGCTTTACCCCCTTAACTTCTGCAAGAACTAGCCAGGTCATTCAGGAGGGCCCCTCAAATCCTTGACCCTTAGTGTCCTTTTTAAAATGAGGAGTCTCGCTAGCTCTACAGTTTGCATTCTTTGGTTCTAACCAGTTTGCTCTCAAGCCTACAGGCACATGAGTAGCTCACAGTTCTGGTTTTGGACAAGACGGGGCTAAGGGGCTGCAGTGCCCACGGGCAGGTTGGGCAGGGAGCATCTGCACCTACGAGAAAGTGATGGACACACAGAGGCAAGTGGTGTACTCGGAAGCAGCCTGGATGGGAATGAGTTCAGAAGGGCAGTGTGTAAGGGAGGCCGTCCGGAGGGCTGGGGTCTCTGGGCCCCTTCAGACACAGGTAGAATGTCCCTCACAAGCAGGCTGTCAGCTGGGGCTGGAAAGCTGTCTCCAGGCCAACCGGCATCTCCCCCACGGACAGCTTCTCTGCTGCAGGTGTGACCTTGCGGCTTTAATCTACCTTCGGGGTGGGTGCAATCTCTCACTCAGAGCCGGCAAGGGAAGGGGCTGAGCCCCTGGGGAGTCCAGACTGGTTCTAGGAGACCCCAGCTATCCTATGGCACCTTGAAATCACACCTCCAGGGTGGCTGAGCCTCTAAGGAGACAGTCTCCAGGAGACCTCCGTTATCTCCATGAGCCCCAAGCCAATCAACATACAGGATGTGAAGCCCCAATCCACAGAATGACCCAATTGGGGGAAAAGTGGTAATGCTTTAAAAACCCAGGACACTTCCTCAAAGCCAGTCCCACTTGGGCACTCGCCCACTCTCTTCTCTGCCTTCTCTTGCCACTTGCCAAAGAAAAATTTCATTCCTAATACAAGTTTCTGCCTCTTTGCAAATTGTTTCCTGGCTTTTTATTTCTATACCAAGGAAAAGAACCCACGAGACTGACTCCGGCAACTGCTGTCCCCTCCGTGATGGGGAACAGTAAGCCAGGCCACAGGCGTCCTGGGTGCACAGGAGAGATGCCGGATGACTGGTTCCAGGAAGCTGAGTGCACAGGTCAGCTCTAACATTTGCATCCAAAAGATGGGACCGCAGCCCCAGAGTAAATAAGCAGATCTTTGAAAAAAACTTAAAAAGGTGAAAGTGCACATCCTGATTAGCACAAGCAGCAAAACCCCAGGGCTGAGCAGTGTCCCATCCCCCTGACGGCCGCGGCTCCGGGGGACCCTCCCTGGGCTCCGTGCCCCCCAGGGCTCACCTGCAGTTTCCTCTTCTTCCGCGAGAGGCTCCCGGTCCAGTCGCTGATCCGGCGCATCCTGGCCTTGAGGGTGTCCTTCTTGGCCGGGTCCTCGGGGAAGGCCTTGGACTTGCGGCACGGCAGGGTGAAGGAGTTGTACTGGCCGGGCTCGCCGCGCCCCACCCTGGAGGGCACATCCATGTCGGAGGCAAAGGACACACGGTTGCTGAGGCTGGCGTGTGCACCCGCATACTCGTCGGGCAGGCCGAGGTGCCCCGCGGGAGCGTCCTTGTACAGGTCCCGCAGGGAGGACAGGGAGCAGCTTTGGCTGAAAGGCTTCTTGGCGTCGCCAGGCGGGGGGAAACAGGCTGCGAGGCTGGGGTCGGGCGTGCTGGGCGTCCGGAGGGAACCCTCCACCTCGCTCTGCTCGGTCGCGTTGCCCCAAGGCGAGTCGTACCAGGACGACTCGGAGCTCAGCGAGCTGCCTTTGCTGGAGCGCAGGCGGGAGTCGGTGGGAGAGGGGCGGCGGCTGGGCGGGGAGTTCTCGCCACCGCCACCCTCGCCACCCTCCGAGCCCCTCCTGGTGTCCGGGCTCAGGGTGGGCGAGTATCTCAGCAGCTGCACGGGCGCGCCGGGCTCGGCGGCGCCGTGGTGGCCGCCGCTGTGGAACTCCACCCGGAGACACCCGTCCAGCTTGCCCAGCGTCTTGATGAGCACCCTGGGGCTCTTGCGGTCCTCTCCCGGCGGCGGCGGCGGCGGCGGCGTGGACCCCATGCTCTCCTGTCGGCCGTAGCAGTTGAGGAGGTGCCCGTTGCGGTCCTTCGAGGTCGTGTGGTTATCCGGCGGCGGCTTGTGGTCCCCGCGCTGGAAGCCGTTCTCCGGGAAGAGGACAGCAGGGTGGCCCTGCAGCTCAGGCCCTGGGCCGCTCGCCCTGTGCCTGGAGTGGCCCGAGCCTCTGGGGCCTTTGCCGGGGGGCCCGGCGAGTCTGGCTGCAGAGTAAGGCTGACTGCTCTTGAAGTGGGACAGGCAGCTGCGGGCCAGCGACCTGGACTTGTAGCCGGCTCCGCTGCCTCCGGGCGCCCAGCCCTGCAAGGACTTCTCATCTTTCGCGTGGACGCTGCGAATCTTCAGGGAGCAAGGCTTTTGCTTCACACCAGGAAGCTGGCTGTGGTGTTTAGATCCCGGCAGGGTGTACTGACTCTCCGAGTTGCCCATCTTCACCTGCATTAAGGATGGTTAACATCGGGTAAGAGCCACCGCCTAAGCGACTTTCCCATAGGACAGAAGCCCCTCACGTGACCCGGGAGGTAAGCAGCCTCTGTGGCCGCCTCCTCTTGGAAGGGTAGGGGCTCAGGTGGGCTCCTTGCTCATGAGCCACAGGGCACAAGTTTTGAACTAATGGTTCTCAAGGAGAAAGATGAACTGGAAGTATCTGCTGTTTAGTAGCAGATACGTGGGAGAACTAACACCCAACCACCACACAGCCGTCCCTCCACATCCATGGGGACTGATTCCAGGGTCCCCCATAAAGCTATCAAAACCAGCAGATTCAAGCCCATGATATAAAAAGGCCTACTAGTTGCACAGCACTACCTACATCCTGTGTAATCATCGCTGGATTCCTTCTCAAGTCTACGGTAAAGTAAATAAGAGGTAATCAGCCGAGTGTTGTTTAGGGGAAAGAACAAGAAAAAGCAAGCCTGTGTGCTCAGCACGGACACAATTTTTTTTTTTTAAACATGTTCAGTCACGTCTGGGTGCAACCATCGGAAGAGGGGCCAAGTGCCTGAGGAATCCCGGCTCTGAGATGCCCATCGCCCCAGGGACCATGCTCCAGGGAAGTTCTCACACATGAACTGAGGCGGATGCTCCAAAAAAAAAAAAAAAAAGGAAGTTCCCAACCGTGAAGCTGAAATTTACAAAAAGTGGGCAGTGGGGCAGAAGGAGACTCTGATTTAGGAGAGAGAAGCATTTTACGACAACTAACCTCCAGAGCTTTTCTAGAAGCCTCAGGAGTTCTCACTTTAGAAAATGATGGGAGGCCGGCGCGGCGGCTCACTAGGCTCATCCTCCGCCTTGCGGCGCTGGCACACCAGGTTCTAGTCCCGGTCGGGGCGCCGGATTCTGTCCCCGTTGCCCCTCTTCCAGGCCAGCTCTCTGCTGTGGCCAGGGAGTGCAGTGGAGGATGGCCCAAGTACTTGGACCCTGCACCCCATGGGAGACCAGGAGAAGTACCTGGCTCCTGCCTTCGGATCAGTGTGGTGCGCCGGCCACAGCGTGCTGGCCGCGGCGGCCATTGGAGGGTGAACCAACGGCAAAGGAAGACCTTTCTCTCTGTTTCTCTCTCTGTCCATTCTGCCTGTCCAAAAAAAAAAAAAAAAAAAAAGAAGAAGAAGAAGAAGAAGAAAGAAAAAAGAAAATGATGGGAGTGAGTTCAGGTTTTAAAGTGACATGGGGTGGGGGGCAGCACCGTGGCTCACTTGGTTAATCCTCCACCTGTGGCGCCGGCATCCCATATGGGCACCAGGTTCTAGTCCTGGCTGCTCCTCTTCCAGTCCAGCTCTCTGCTGTGGCCCGGAAAGGCAGTGGAAGATGGCCCAAGTGCTTGGGTGCCTGCACCCACATGGGAGACCAGGAGAAGCACCTGGCTCCTGGCTTCGGATCGGTGTAGTTCTGGCCGTGGCGGCCATTTGGGGAGTGAACCAATGGAAGGAAGACCTTTCTCTCTGTCTCTCTCACTGTTTGTAACTCTACCTCTCAAATAAATACATAAAATCTTAAAAAAAAAAAAAAAAAGTGACATGGGATCCAAACTTTGCCCTCAGGGAGCCTTTACTTTAGGCAAGTTGGAGGTAATGCTTCCAATTACGTTTCCAGATAAATTTGGTTTTGAATTCTTTTGTATTTAAAAATGTACAGTCGCACACCACAAGGAAATGAGTCGGCTTTTCTTTGGCGACGAATCATCAAGCATTTTAAAACTGAAACATTGAACCTGGACATGTGCCCAGAGCACCTGAGCTGGGCTTACCTGCAGCCTGGTGTTCGCTCTGAGGGAGACGGGAGATCAGTGCACTTCACATGACCGTGGGACCCACTCAGCGCACTTCACAAGTGAGGGGAAGGAGTTCATGAAGCAGTGCTGAAAAACAGAAATTCGAGAACACTCTATCAGGCATTCTGCACCAAACCCCAAACCCGGAAAGGTCTCATGAAAATTATCTGAAGACAAATGCTCAGGATCACTGTCAAAGTCCTACATGAGGGGCGGGCATCGTGCCACAGAGGGTTACCCACGCCACAGTGGAGTGCCTCTGCTTCCGATCCAGCTTCCTGCTGCAGTACAGCCTGGGAGGCAACAGGTGAAGACCCAAGTGCTAGGGCCCCTGCCACCCACGTGGAAGACCCAGCTGGAGTTCCTGGCTCCTGCCTTTGGTCTGGCTCAGCAGCAGCTGTTGTGGGCCCCTGAGGAGTGAACCAGTGAATAGATCACCGTCTCCCTCCCTCTCTGTTGCCCTGCCTTTCGAATTTAAAAAAAAAAAAAAGTTTTTTCAAATCCCAGAAGAAACACCTGTGGACTGCTGATTGCTCAGGTGTCAGGAAGGTGCAGAGGAAGCCAGATGTGTCCACCCCACCTGGTGTGGATGACATCTGCACTTGCCTGCTCAGAGGACAAAAGGGAGGGAGCCAGGCAGGACTGACCCCCACTGCTGGGGAGGCAACCTGGAGATAAGACCACCCACCACAGGAGCGGCTGATTGTTCCCCATGGAACAAAGCCATTTAAAGGGTTTTTGTTTTTTGTTTTAAAGGTAGAATCACAAAGAAAAGACCTTGACTAAAGTAACAGCTACAGAGGTTCCACCCCTAAATGAGATTAGAAGTTGTTCTCACAAGCTTGTTAGTAGGGACCAGAGGCCTGCAGGACAGGTGTGGCTTGGGGTGGGGTAGGGTTGGGAGGCTGGGAGGGGGCTGGCTGCCCCCTGGAGTTCCCCTGAGGGGCCACAAAGCCTTGACTTGTCCCTGAGAGGTGGAAAAGAGCTGCAGGCATCAGCAGGGACTTTTTAGTTCCTTTTCTGCATTTTAGTTTTGACTGTGCCACAGTGTTGTAACAGACTACACGGTCTGGGCCAGTTCTACGTGTGCAGCTCAGCAGTGTGCAGAGTTCACCCTGCGCACAGCCGTGCCACCATCCATCTCCAGAGCCCTTCTCATCTTGCAGAACTGAGCCCTGCTCCCACCACCCTCTGACTCCCTAAGCCCCACTTCCCCTAGGACCGGGCAACCAGAATCCTAGTTTCTGTCTTTACGAATTTGGTGACTCTAGGCACCTGTATGAGTGGAATCATACAGTATTTGCTGTAACTGCTTTATTTCATTTAGTATAATGTCCTTAAGGTTCATCCATGCAGTAGGATGTATCAGAATTTCTTGCCTTTTTGGGGCCAGCACTGTGGTATAGCGGGTAAAGCTGCCGCCTATAGTGCTGGCATCCCATATGGGTGCCAGTTCAAGTCCTGGCTGCTCCACTTCCAATCCAGCTCCCTGCTATGACCTGGGAAAGCAGCAGAAGATGGCTCAAATGCTTGGGCCCCTGTACCCACATGGGAGACCTAGAAGAGGCCCCTGGTTCCTGGCTTTGGATTGGCCCAGCTCCATTTTGGGAGTGAACCAGCAGATGGAAGATCTTTCTCTCTTTCTGCCTCTGCCTCTCTGTAACTCTTTCAACTAAATAAATAAATCTTTACAAACAACAACAAAGAATTTCTTTTCTTCTTAAGGCCAGGTAACATTCCATTATCTGTATGTACAACACTTCATCCGTCCATCCATCCATAGGTGTCTGGAGTGCTTCCATCTCTTGGCTATTGTGAACAATGCTACTAAGAACACAGGTACACACATATCTCTTCAAGACCCTGCTTTCAAATTTTTTCAGTTATACAACCCAGAAATGCAACTGCTGCACCACCGAGTTACTATATTCTGAATTCTCTGGGGAATGGCCACGCTGTTCTCCATTGGAGCCACACCACTTCATGTTCCCATCAGTGGAGCACCAGGGTCCCAGCAGCCCACTTCCTCGCCAATGCTACCCTCTGGTTCGTTGACAGTAGCCACTCTCACAGTCACAGCGGGTGCTGGTTTCCACCTCCAAGGAGAGATGCTGAGTCTCGTCCTGGGCGTAGTGGCCATCATGGATCTCTGGATTTGAAGTTAATGAGAGGCGAGCAAGAGCAATGGACCTGAGTTCCTCTAATGCGGCCAAAGATGCACCTCCTGCCCAAGTCCAGCCATACAAATACCCTTTAAGTTGAAGGAGAGGGGGAAGCTACAGAAATTTTCCACTCAGGTAGCAGCATAAAATCTACAGGCTCACTGGAGTCCATTAAAACCGAGGCCAGACTCTCATTCATGCGGCTGAACCAGATGGCGCCTACGAAGCGGCTCAAATGGTAACTTGTGCTGGGCAGTGCTCCTGTCCCTAGGAGGGGACACACATTGGCTGCCTGGCCCAGATCTGAGCCACAAGAAGCCTGCCTTTCAAAAGGTAAGACCCGAGCCGCGGGTCGCTTCTCAGCGTCTTGGGGATCTGAAAATGGCCAGGAACCCCGCAGGCTGCTCCCACGGAAACCTCCGCAATACGGTGCTGAGAGGGGCGGCATTTGTTTACTTCCGTCTAGACCAGCGCCCAGGGAGCACCCTAAGGACAAGAGGCTCCTGGGTCACCAGGCAGCCCTCCGTGTGCCAGCGCTTCCTAACTGCACGGGCCCGGAGCGTGCAGCGCGCAGCACCCGTGGGACAAAGCTGCCACAGAGCGGCGCCTGTTCCAGCCACTCACAGACACACAAGGGCCAAGGTTCCAAGCAGTAGAGCGGCTCCAAGAGGAAGGCCCCAGCAGCGGGCTGCAAGCCAAAGTCAGCACACGACCTGCTTCTTTATTTCATGTGGTACGTCAGGAAACAGGCCACCAGCCCCATCCTTTAGGAGTGCTGGGAACCCAAGGCCGGAAACTCACGTCTGCTAGGATGCACCCAATAAACACCAAAGCAAGCACTCCACGTGCCAGCCGGTGACCCAGAGACAAATCCTCCCTCCTGGGCCTGCCCGAGACACTGAGGGGCAAACCCAGGAGGGTGGGTTTCCATCACTCCCACCCCGACAGGGCAGACAGGAGAGCCCAGGGGTTGACGGAGTGAGCAACAAAGTGCATTTTGATGCAGCAATAATGCAGACCAGTTGTTCCACGTGCCCAGTTAACTCTGGCAAAAGAAAACTTGAGCAGGAAGAATTTATCCAATATATAAATTTGTTGGCAGAAAGGAAAATCTCTTAGGGAACTGATCGTGCCTGAGGAGTTGGACAAACTAAACAGATGATTCGTCGGTTGTACGCTCGGTGTGATTTTGGTCTGGAAGCAAGAGAATAAATGGGTCAAGTTTTTGGCAGCCTCTGGTCCCCTGGCTCCTTTGGTAAGGAAATTTTCTGGTGTTAGAATTAAAAACCCTTTTGCTGATAGAAAGTGGGTATGAACACAAATAAATAAATAAATAAAATGGACTTCCCGTGAAGTCCTTAAAAAGGAAATGGTGAAAATGGGTGTGGGGTAAGTAGCATACGTGTGTGTATATATGTATATACATGTATATATGCATATATACACAGATCTACTATGTACACTAACATGGAGTAACACACATGAGGCATACTAGTGTGTAACAACACACAGGCGTGAACATGCTATAATCCCTACTAGGTATATGGTGTGCAACAACATGCACATACAAGGTATACTGATGTGCAATAAGGCCTCCTACTGACAGAAAAGGAAGTGAAGCCACACTGGGAAAAAGTGAGATAAATAAGATGTCGTGCACTTAACCAACACTGCACACTGTGTTACATTCTGTGATTACTGATTGAATAATTACAATACGATAGTGGAATCTTTTTAGATTGACCACAATCCATGAAGCTAAACATCAACCCCCCCCCCAAAAAAAAAAACCACCTCATTTTAATTTTTCTGCCTCCCTTCCGATCCCTATCTACATCAACGTGCTCGGTAGCTTTTTAAGCTGCATTCAGAACCACGAAGGGGAGCTTTTCTCACACTGTGACCAAGCCCCTGCCCATAAGTGCCCAGCGAAGTACAGGAATCCCAGACATCCGCCAGCAGTCCCCACAGCCACTGCACCCCCCTGGGTCCCAGAGAAAGAAAAGCTCAGAAGGAAAGTCAAGATGTACCTTTTCTTCACTTGCCGTCAGTCTGTGCTAGAATCCCAAGGTCTCTGCTTGCTCGGAGTAGAGCATCCGCAGCAAACACCAGAACCCTCCCCACCTTGCCTGCCGGCAGGGGTGACAGGTGACAGCAAACAGAGTGCAGGCACAGGGCCCCCACACAGCAGCAGACGGATGGCCACACAAGATGGAGGAAGGTCGAGTTATAGCACCAGGGTATACCAAAGGCCTCACGTGGCTCCAGGGAGATTTTTATACTGAATTTGCCCGGGGCAAATGCCTCAGAGGGTGTTAATAGCCAGATAAGAAAAGGGTTGGCTAGGGTTAACCCTAACATTTGTGGTGGGTGGTGCGGCCAGATTGGGGGTGGGGAAGGCTTCTATCACTAAAGAGGGAAGTCTGAGAATTCTGGTCTGGCTTGTGTCAGAGGGCTGGGGTTAAGACCGGCTTCTGTCTCTGTAATGGCACGTGTCTCAGGCAAACGACTTGCACTTTCTGGATTTCATTTTCCCCATTTGCAACTTGAGGATAAAAATACTGTCCCACCTAGCTCATATACTGAGAATCAAGTGTGGAAATATATGCAAAACTACAGAAAAAAAAACAAAAACTGAAATGCAAGAGTGCTATTATTAAATTTTAGTTCTATATCTTCTATATTACGAGATCAGATCTTATAACCACTCATCATTTCAGATATTACACTATTAGTTATTGTGTTAAATATATTTTTTATAGATAAGCATATTGTATTTATGTATAGGCAAATTAGGGCTCTTCTAAGATCTACTGTTAGTGTCTGATTTTGTTTAGTTGCTCAAATTACTACTGTTAGTAAAATGGCACAGTCCCAACACCATCCTAGGTGCTAGCCACCGCCACCATTGCTGGAAGCCAGGTAGCCACATGGCCCAACCACCGGTGTCAGCCCCACCCCCATCCTAATGGGATTTGCTGCTCCTACTTCCCTGCCTACACATCCTCTCCCCTCCTGGCAAAGTTTCTGAACACGTGGCTCTCTCTCTCTGTCTCCTGATCTTTGTGTGTGTGTGTCTCTCTCTCTATCTCTTGATCTCTCTTAAGCTCTCCTTCTCCCTCTTTTCCTTCTTTGCCCCTTCCCTTCAGTCTGTCGGGTTTCCCCTAATAAACCCTGTCCCTTACTCCAGTGTTTGGTGTGCTCTGTGGCGGCCTTACCATTATAGCATATACAACTACTGAATGTGTAAGAGAAGTGTCAAGGAAAACAATAGCAAGATCCAAGCACTTGCGTTATTAGAAATACATATTAGAAAAATGTAAAAAGTCACCCGAGTGCTCATCAAACGAGTCACATTAGCCAAAAGCAGTCATCCCCAATTAGGGGGTTTTTTCCCCCAGGTGACACTGGCATGTCCCAAAATATTTTTGGTGTCACACTGGGGTCGTGTGCTGGCATGTAGTATGTATAGGCCAAGGAAGCTGCTAAGCAGCCCACAAAACACAGGACGGCCCCACAACAAACAAGGATCTGGCCCAACACACCACGAGTGCTGAAGCTCGGAAACGCTGCCTTAAACTTTTACTATTTGCCCATGTCACTAAAAATGCTAAGACGCAAAGAGAAAAATGCCTAAAAATATAAAACGAAAGTACGCAACTCTGCCAAGGGCCCAAACTTACAACAACAACAACAACAACAAAATCTGTAAATATTATCAGAATCTGCTTCTCTCCTGCTGAGTCAATGAACTCTACTTGGAAAGCATGAATTGGGTACCAGGCCATAAAGGAGCTCAGTTCTAATTGTAGGGAGCTTTGAACGCAATGTGGAGAAGGGCTAGGCAAGGGGACAGCTGGTCTTCCTGGGAACAGCGCTAAGGAGGTAAAACTCCCACCACTAGAGTGCAGAAAGCAAGCTGCTGCGGGCAGCTAAGATCCACTGTGGGGCCCCACTAGTTGTCTGCAGCTCGGCAGGACTCCTTCCAAACCCCTATTAGCAGATGAGTGGATGCGCTGATCTGCAGGAGGTCTGTAGAGAGAAGCTTAGAAGCTTGGCTGGTGTTCACCAGGGGGAAAGTAACAAATTCCACAGAGGCAACAGCATCACCTTAGTCAGTCTATACAAGGAGGATCTCAGAACTCACACCTGTTTTAAAAAAAAAAAATTCAAACATTTGCAATATTACTTATCACTTAACAGAAGTGATCAAACTATGGATCATGGCCCCTTTCTCAGCCTTTTTATTTATTTATTTATTTTTTTGACAGGCAAAGTTAGACAGTGAGAGAGAGAGTCAGAGAGAAAGGTCTTCCTTCCGTTGGTTCACCCCTCAAATGGCCGCCATGGCCGGCGCTGTGCTGATCCGAAGCCAGGAGCCAGGTGCTTCTCCTGGTCTCCCATGCGGGTGCAGGGCCTAAGCACTTGCCTTCCTGGGCCACAGCAGAGAGCTGGACTGGAAGAGGAGCAACCAGGACAGAATCCGGCGCCCCAACCAGGACTAGAACCCGGGGTACCTGCGCTGCAGGTGGAGGATTAGCCTAGTGAGCCATGGCGCCAGCCCTTTTTCCAGCCTTTTTAAAGTCTTATTTTATTTATTTGAAAGGCAGAGTTATAGAAACCAGGAGCCAAACTTTATCTGGGTCTCCCACATGGGTGCAGGGGCCCAAGCACTTGGGCCATCCTCCGCTGCTTTCCCAGGCACATTAGTAGGGATGCTGGATCAGAAGTGGAGCAGCCGGGACTCAAACCGGCACCCAGAGGGGATACTGGCTCTGCAGACGGTGGCTTAACCCATTACACCACAGCACTGGCCCAGAGAAGCGAGTCTTTAAGGATGCAAGGGATTCCGCCTGATGAAGAAAGACAAGACGGCCATTTCAGGGAAGGGACTTGGCTCGGGAGAGCAGTACAGACAGCTACGAGGTCCTCGTCACCAGACTCAGGAGTAGATAACAACTTGATGGCCAGGACTGTCCCAAGGGGTTTTGTTTAGGGGAATTCCAGGTCCAGGCAGGGGAATTCCAACTCCAGGACAGAAAGTCAGCACCACTGGCACTCGGCCATCACAGACATTCCCTGGAGAGTACAGTATTGCTGACCAACCAGGAACTGGGACACAAGCTAAGTGTGTAACTGAACCAAGTAACCACTGTGACTCCAACCAGCTCCTTATCCCCGGCGGGAGGCCCACGTGCAGCTGCCCCCATTCTCTGTCCCCCTTATTGCCTTCCTTATGGCCTCCTTAAAAACCCCAAGGCGTCCTCATTCAGCAGGATGAAGTTTTGCAGATGTGAGCCTGCTACCTTCCCATCCCTCAACAGGCTAACCGTCCCTTTACCCTCAAACCCTGTCCTTGTCATTTTGATGCGACACCATAGACATGGACCAAACTGAGAGGAGGTAGGAGGCAGGAGGCAGAGTGAGGACAGAGGGAGCCGGGAGACGTTGACACACCTTGTCCCACCCCATCCCACTATCCTGGGCAACGCTACGGGATGAACCATTACGGAAGGTCCCTTTGGGACTCCCTCTCGCTGGGGAAGGAGCCCACAGCAGCAACAGCTAAGGACCCGTATGGAGGAGATCACAGGAGTAAAACATCTGGAGAGCCAGTAAGAGCGACTGTGACAAGCTTACCAGCACTGAGCCTATGAGAGAGGCGGCGAGGCCAACACCCCCGTGAGTGTCGCAGGTGCCTTTCTGGAAGGCCCAGCCAGCTGAGTAGCCCAGCTCCCTCAGAGCCACCACAGAAACTGAAACTATCTCAGGGCTTTGGCTTTCTGTTTTTGTTTCTAGAAAATATCTTTTCAAATAAAGTTACAGAATCAGTATAGTCTAAAAGGTAATAATCCAGGTAAGGATATTTTCCTTATTTTTCTTTCAGAAATGACCAAAATGCTTTTTTTTTTTTTTTTTGACAGGCAGAGTGGACAGTGAGAGAAAGAGAGAAAGGTCTTCCTTTGCCGTTGGGTCACCCTCCAATGGCCGCTGGCGCACCGCGCTGATCCGATGGCAGGAGCCAGGTGCTTCTCCTGGTCTCCCATGGGGTACAGGGCCCAAGCACCTGGGCCATCCTCCACTGCACTCCCTGGCCACAGCAGAGAGCTGGCCTGGAAGAGGGGCAACCGGGACAGAATCCGGCGCCCCAACCGGGACTAGAACCCGGTGTGCCGGCGCCGCAAGGCGGAGGATTAGCCTAGTGAGCCACAGCGCCGGCCACATTTCATACATTTTCATCCAGGCTCTCTCAAGCACAGATTTCTCCCGTTGAATACATCAAATGTTCCTTCCCGCTGTGCCTTTTCCCCAAGGCCACTGCAAGTCTCCCCCAGCACACGCCTGCCACCCAGGCGCCACCTCGGACTGCTTCACCGGCCACCGGAACCAAAGAGTGCACAGCGCCAGCCCCACTTTCAAACAACCCTCTTTTGTAACTTTCACGAACGGGAGATTCAGCATCGTTAGCGTGACTTTTAAACAGCCTCTCTTGTTCAACGTTCACAAGCTTCAGCCATTCCACCAAAAGCAAGCCCGACACGGACAAGCCTTCCCCCAGCGTCACCGCAAAACTCCCACGGAAGTTCACGCACCAGGATCCTAGGCTGCAACCACGGGGCTGCACCGCGCCGTCCACAAGGTGCGCGCGGCAGCAAATCAGAAGCAGGCATCGTGCCCCGGAGCCTCAGTCACATTCTGTCACCAGAACGCACAGTTGTGGCATTTGTGGCGACTGTGCCGAGTTATCCTTGGCGAGATGTTTCTTCATTACACACTGTTCCATTTCAGTTTAAAAAAAAAAAGAAATAAATAAATGAACTGCATCAATGGCACGTGCTACCTGGTTTTATTTTATTTATTTATTTATTTATTGACAGGCATGGTGGACAGTGAGAGAGAGAGACAGAGAGAAAGGTCTTCCTTTGCCGTTAGTTCACCCTCCAATGGCCGCCGCAGCCGGCGTACCGCGCTGATCCGATGGCAGGAGCCAGGTACTTCTGGTCTCCCATGGGGTGCAGGGCCCAAGTACTTGGGCCATCCTCCACTGCACTCCCTGGCCACAGCAGAGAGCTGGCCTGGAAGAGGGGCAACCGGGACAGAATCCGGCGCCCCGACCGGGACGAGAACCCGGTGTGCCGGTGCCGCTAGGTGGAGGATTAGCCTAGTGAGCTGTGGCGCGGGCCGCTACCTGGTTTTTTTTTTTTTTTTTTTTTTTTTGACAGGCAGAGTGGACAGTGAGAGAGAGAGACAGAGAGAGAAAGGTCTTCCTTTGCCGTTGGTTCACCCTCCAATGGCCGCCGCTGCAGCCGGCGCACCGCGCTGATCCGATGGCAGGAGCCAGGAGCCAGGTGCTTTTCCTGGTCTCCCATGGGGTGCAGGGCCCAAGCACCTGGGCCATCCTCCACTGCACTCCCTGGCCACAGCAGAGAGCTGGCCTGGAAGAGGGGCAACCGGGACAGAATCCGGCGCCCCGACCGGGACGAGAACCCGGTGTGCCGGTGCCGCTAGGTGGAGGATTAGCCTAGTGAGCTGTGGCGCGGGCCGCTACCTGGTTTTTTTTTTTTTTTTTTTTTTTTTTTGACAGGCAGAGTGGACAGTGAGAGAGAGAGACAGAGAGAGAAAGGTCTTCCTTTGCCGTTGGTTCACCCTCCAATGGCCGCCGCTGCAGCCGGCGCACCGCGCTGATCCGATGGCAGGAGCCAGGAGCCAGGTGCTTTTCCTGGTCTCCCATGGGGTGCAGGGCCCAAGCACCTGGGCCATCCTCCACTGCACTCCCTGGCCACAGCAGAGAGCTGGCCTGGAAGAGGGGCAACCGGGACAGAATCCGGCGCCCCGACCGGGACGAGAACCCGGTGTGCCGGCGCCGCTAGGCAGAGGATTAGACTAGTAAGCTGTGGCGCTGGCCGCTACCTGGTTTTAAACCAGCGCTTTCCCCACCCTCCTGGACGTGCACCTGCCCGACTTCCGCTCGGTTGCTGCCCTGACTCAAGAGCTCTTTTCTGTAAGTTTTTGTCTTAGGGAGAAGCTATTAGTCATCCTCAGACATTGCTGCAATTTTCCTTAACGTGTAGGATTCTTTCACAATAAACCTGGTAATGTTTCAGCTAACATCATTACTGAAACTTGTAGGAGAGAAGAGTAAGTAGTGTTAAGTACAGTTCAGATTTACTAACTTACACAAAGTTAAACCTATGGGATATCCGAAGTTGATGGACATACGAGGGAGGGCAAGTGTGCTGATGGCTGCCCACTCCCAGGCTGCCTGGGACACAGGAGCCCTGGGTGCAGTGGGTGCCATCGTCCCTATCTCACGGAACAGGAATCGTCACCCTTCCGGAGATCAAACCATCTGAGCAAAATCACTAAGGGGTATAGGGCAGACTCAAAACTGGATCTTTGTAGTCATTTTTAAAATATATGACTTATACTAATAATTCACAATTCTTCCATACTTTTTTTTTAGAGTTATTTATTTATTGACAGGCAGAGTGAGAGTGAGAGTGAGGGAGAGAGAGAGAGAGAGAGAGAGAGAAAGAGAGAGCTGGTTCATTCCCCAAATGGCCAAAATGCCCAGAGCTGGGCCGATCCGAAGCCAGAAGCTTCCTCTGGGTCTCCCATGTGAGTGCAGGAGCCTGAACTCTTGGGCCATTGTCTGCTGCTTTCCCAGGCCATCAGCAGGGGGCTGGATTGGAAGTTGAGCAGCCGGGACCCGTAAGGGGTGCCCACACTGTAGGTGGAAGCCTAACCTAGTACCCCACAGTGCCAGCCCCATCTTCCATGCTTCTTATCCTGAAATTTTTCTACGTTCTGTTGGAAATACACAATTTGCCTTCCACACTCTTCTTAGTGGAGTGGCTGTAGCCAGTTGGTGCCCCTCTCCCCATGAAACCATTGTGCGAGTCTTTATGGGGGCTATCCTCTTTGCAACAGGTAAGGCTTCCACAGTCTAGGACAGAGGGGTGGACATGAACAGAAAACTGAAATGATATGTGAGTAAAGGAGCATTCAGGTTAAAATTAAGTGATTGCACACTTCTGCTTCACAGGAACATTGAGCAAACAAGAATTCCATTTATTTGACACAGACACTTCATGGTCATCATCCTCAATATCAATTTTAATTTAGAATATGATGTCCCACAGGCTGAGGGGGTGAGGTGTGGCCATGATCTAGAAGCGAGGCAGGAAAGGATGCTCCTCAGGACTCAAAGAACCAAGGGGGCACCTTCCCAAAGCCTGTTCCAGTCCAGGCCAAGGCACTGGAACAGTTCCATAATAAACAAACGCATATCATGAAGTCAATTTGACACTCACACGTTTAAGGTAAAATTTCTCATTCATATTCAGCTGCTTCCACTCTGTCATCTGGCTTCCTTGGGAGGATGCACTTTTATTGATTGATGTAAAGATGATTCTTTTTTTTTCATTTTTACTTGAAAGGTAGAAAGAGACAGAAAGAGGGAGGGAGGGTGGGAGAGAGGGGAGGAAGGGACAGAGAGAGAGACAGAAAGAGACCTTCCATCTGTTGAATCACAACCTAAACACTTGCAATAGCCAAGATAGGGCCAGGCCAAAGCCAGAAGCCAGGAGCTCCATCCGGGTCTCCCACACTGGTGGAAGGGACCCAGGTGTTTGGGCCATCACCTGCTGCCTCCTAGTCGCATTAGCAGGGAGCTGGGCAGGAAGTAGGGTAGGCGGGACTTGAACGAGGCATTCTGATACGGGATGCGGGAGTCCCAAGCACCAACGTAACTGCTGTCCCAAATGCCCATCCCTGTTGTCACAAAGATTTACTGAATAGCTTTTCTGTCTCAGGCAATGTTCTGGGCCCTGAAAATACAACAATAAACCAAGCAGACCCTTTCTCCCCCAAAATCCCCGCTCTCCTGGAGCTCCTATGACAGTGGAAAGAGAAAGAAGCAACCACCAAGGACGATCAAGCACAGATAGAGGGAATAAGCATCGGCAAAACAGGACTGAAGGGGGAGGGGTACAGTGGCAGAGTTTCCAGAAGGGAGCAGAAGGAAGCTGACGTAAAGACTGGCAGGACGGAGGCCGGTGCTGCGGCTTACTAGGCTAATCCTCTGCCTGCGGTGCCGACACCCCGGGTTCTAGTCCCGGTCGGGGCGCCGGATTCTGTCCTGGTTGCCCCTCTTTCAGGCCAGCTCTCTGCTGTGGCCCAGGAGTGCAGTGGAGGATGGCGCGGTGGCCATTGGAGGGTGAACCAACAGAAGGAAGACCTTTCTCTCTGTTCTCTGTTTCTCTCACTGTCCACTCTGCCTTAAAAAAAAAAAAAAAAAAAAAGGACTGGCAGGACGAGAGACCGTGGGCATGCTGGGGAAAGAGCATTTTAGGCAGAGGTGACAAAAAGTGCCAAGGCCAACATGGCGGGGGCGGGGGCGGGGCAAAGATGACACCAGAGGGGATGAGAAGCCCACAGGTGCAGCCCAGAGGGAAGTATGAAAGACTCGGGCTGTGAACTGGGAACCTCATCGGTAGAGGGTTGTGACGGGGAGGGTTCATCACCGGACAGATGTTTAACGAAGATCTGGAACATGAGTGGCAAGGGGAGGCAGAGAGGACCTGTTGGCTGTGGCCGTGATCCACATGAGAGGTGAGGACGGCTCAGACCCAGGTTGTAGCTACTCAACCATATGCAGCTTGGACCACAGCCTGGACAAGCTCTCCACAAGGAAACCAGGGGCGGGCAAGGGGTCCAAGGAGTCCCTGGGCCACTGCAACAGCGGCGAGCATCCAGGAAAAGAGAAACCTGCAAAGGCAGGGAACCGAGGGCACAGTTGGCAAACCGAACCAAGGAAGGAAACCAAGAGAGAGCTACAAGAAAACAGTTTCAGGGAGACCGTGAGCAACAGTGTCCAATAAGGGCTGAGGGCGGGGCACCGGATTCAGCAGATTTAGAACACGGAGCAGTGCAGGGGTGGAGCGAGCCGGGATCAGAGTGTGAGGATGAGCTCAGCGAGGGTGCAGGAGGAGAACTGAGGCCAGGCACAGAAGGGGTCTCACTACACGGGGGGGGGGGGGGGGGGGGGGGGGGCGGGCAGCGGAATCAGATGGTGGCTGGCTGGGAGCAAGGCCAGGGAAGGGCTGTTGGGGTGGATGTGTGTGTGTGTGTGTGTGTGTGTGTGGAGAGGGGATTGTGTGTGTGATGCTTCCTTTCACTTGTGTTTACAATGCTTCTTGCACCTCGCAGGGGTGGCCACAGATGACCTGAAAACAAGCCTGTTTCCATTCTTTCCACCCAGAGCTTCTTCCCTCTTTGCCTGTAACCCCAGGGATGTCAGCTACTGCCTTCTCCGGTCCATAAACCCCACATCTCTGTAGCTCTCCTCCACACCATCTCTATTTTAGAGGTCCTGCCCTTGCAATCCTGCAGCCAGACACATGAGTGGTGGCCAAGTCCACAGCTGGAGAAGGGTTCTTCTCACTTTCCAGACTTCTAGAGATAACCAGGATTGTTTAGCCTTTATCTAAGTCCCAGGAATGTCCTGGATCAACCTCGTCCTGCTGCTATCTGGGTGCCCACCACCTCGCTTTCTGAGAGTATCAGTGATAACTCAGTCTATCACCTTGTACGTAAAGTTTAGTTTTCCAAAAGTGCCTCCCACGACACTCTCTTGGCATCAACACCAAAGCTCGTGGGCTGTGCTTCTGCCCCGCCCACAGCCTCGCTCTTGCAAGGCACAGAACCGTATCAAAGCTGAAGCACTCTGTTGGCACAGGACCACAAGGGAACCAGAGCCAAAGTCTGCGTCGAGGCTGGAACAGGAGCAGACTGACAGCCGTAGTCCAGCCAAGGCTGTTTCGTCACGCACCCTGGAGTAGCACACGAGCATCTCCAGTTCTCTCTGGCGTGATCATGGGGATAACGGCCTCGGACCGAATGCTCAGCTTTGAACTTCACCCTTGTCTCTGACCAGTTCTACAGGTTTCTGCATGTGAAGAGTCGAGCAACTGCAGACAGAAAATATTCAGGGAAGGGGCCGGCACTGTGGCACAGCAGGTTAAGCCACCATCTGCAGCACTGGCATTCTATATGGACGCCGGTTCAAGTCCTGGCTGCTACACTTCCAATCCAGCTCCCGGCTAATGCACCTAGGAAAGCAGCAAAACCCACCACCCACGTGGGAGACCCGGAAGAAGCTCCTGGCTTCAGTGTGGCCCAGCTCTGGTTGTTGCAGTCAAAGAGGGAGTGAACCAGTGCATGCAAGACTTTTCTCTCTCTGCCTCTGCCTCTCCCTCTCTGTAACTCTGCTTTTCAAATATATAAATAAATAAATCCTTAAAAACTTTCAGGAAAAAAAACCCCAACCGTGTCTGTGTTGAATATGTACAGACTTTTTCTTCTTGTCATCTCCCCCTAAACAACACAGTGCTGCAACTATTTAAACAGCTTTTACCTTGTACATGGGATTCTAAGTAATCTAGAGATAAAGTACACAGGAGGGCCTGCAGGGGTTACACACAAGTACTGTACCATTTTATATGCCATTCTTGACAATCCACGAATGGTGGCACCTGCAAAGGTCCTGCAGATTCTGAGGCATAACAGTACATGCACACACATACACGTAGACACACACGTGTCCCCACTGACATACTCAGATACGTGGGACATGCCCAGGTGTTCCCAGTTAAGGAAAGAGGCAATGACAGCAAGGGCTAACTGACAGGACTCCTGAACCTTAGCCCAGCTGAGCAACATCATCTCTGTGGCTCGGGACAAGTCACTTCCGCTCTGGGGTGCTTCAGTCTCCACCCAAGAAAAACTGTCTAAGGTGCGTTTTCAGCTCTACGATTCTGCCTCGCAATACTGTGGGCTACAGACAGCTGAAAGTACAGCATGAAAATCCTGAACACCAGAGTTAAAGCCTCGTAACGTTGTAAGCCTGCTTTGAAGAGGACTGGCAGGGGACTGTGGTGGCTAAGCTACTGCTAGGATGAGTTTGAGTCCTGGCTCCACTTGGGATCCAGCTCCCTGCTAATGCACACCCTGGCAAACGGCAGGTGATGGCTCAAGGACTTGGGTCCCTGCCACCCACGCTGGGAGACCTGGATGCAGCTCCTGGCTCAGCCTGGCTGGCGTGTCCACTTGGGGAGTAAACCAGCAGATGGAAGATCTCTCTCCTCTTCTCCCTCTCACTTACTCTGCCTTTCAAGTAAATAATAAAGAAATAAATAGACTAGGTAATAAAAAGTAGAATTTGACAGAAATTCACATTTCTTACTTTTTACCATCTTTACTACTGTTGTTATTTCTTTCAATGCCATATCCTTATTTTTTTAATGGTCCTTCTCTAAAGTCATCATTACTTTGGCATCTATCTAAGGTACACTTAAAAGGAAAAAATGCAAATTAGCCCTTAAAATTAAAAAAAAAATCAAAAAAGTCCTTGTTCTGAATGTTCCATAAAAGGGACTTAAAAAAAAATCTGACAGCTCAACTAAAGGATTGCACTAACCTGAGTCATCGCCACCACAGAAGTGAGTCAAGCAGAGAGACGGGGGGCAGTGCCCCATCAGATATTTAGGCAGCCAGGCTCGGAGCGCTCTCATTCAGCATTCGCAGCGGGAAAAGCTGCGGAGACCTTGCACGAGGAAACACGGCTTTGCTCAACCATCTCGGGCCACCGGCACAGAATCAGCAGTTTCACTGAGTGGGCAGTGAGGAGCCACTTAGGACAATCTCCTCTCAAGGAGCCTCACTCTGACCGTGCACCCCAGGTCCCCCCTCTGCAGGCCTGCGCGAGGAGAAGGCTCTGCCAGCCCCGCCCTCTGCGCCAAAGTGCTGCAAGAAGGGGCTATCTGTGTGCATTCACAACACAACTCAGCGTGGTGAGCACGGGGTTGAGTCCTAAGGTCCTTCAACAGACGTGAGTGTCTGCCCACAAGCTCTGGTAAAACTCGACGTGGTGACATGTGTTAATCTGAGTGGAGAGGAGACAGGCAGCTTTCGCTCTGTTCCCCTTTTAGAGGGTGGCCGGCTCTGTCTGGGCAGTGTTTGCTAGATTCAAAGGAATAGTAATCAATAAAACGTGACCAAGTCCTCCATCCATCCTCTAACCTGCCTGGACCACACTCACTATTCCGTCATCACCACAAGCCACAGATAATTCACAAAATACCACACAGAAGACAGCCCTAATGCAACTGAAAAGGAACACACATCGCCCACCCGAAAATGACGCTTAACCTCATTATGCGCAAAGTACATCCGAAATTGCAGAGTCCCTACGAGTGATGGAAGCCCACAGCAAAATGCTAACCGTGTTAGGAGAGATCCCAGGCGCTCACTTTCCAGCAATTCTATAAATAATCCTCTCCAAGTTATAACAACTCCAGTGAAGCTTCCTATTTCTGTCTCTCCACCTACCAATTTTCTGGGAATTACATGTTGGCCAAAGTAATGTAAAGCAAGACAGCTCTATGCCAAAGCCAGGGCTCCTCGGCGCTGCGCGCATGAGCGCCTCGCATCCAACACCCTAATGAAGGAGCAAGCAGCCGCTGTGGGGTACAACGCAAATCCAGCATGCTGCTCCAGCAAGGCACCCCTCCCTAAATAACAGGGACTCCATTTCCCCCCCCCCCTCCCCGAAGTTCAAGACAAAAAGTTAAGAACACACAACACTCAACGGTGAACTTTAAATTACAAGTCTCAAAAAAGAAACTCCCAGAGCAAAGCGCTCACTCAGCTCAACGCTGAAGCCCGATCAGATTATATAATATCCAGGAAACTACAAAAATACAGCCTCTGCCACATTTTAATTTCCTGTTCTGCCCTGAAAGAATTAACGGGGGAAAGACAGTGGAAGAGTCGCTCCTGTTCTGACACGATCGCACTGAGAACTGGCGCTTTCTCGAGACATCAGGAAAAACCAAAGCCACACGCTCAGCTTTTGTAGGATTAATTAGAGACGCAGGGCAGGCGACGGCCATCCATCACCGATAGGTGCTGGAAAGTACACAGACACTCAAGTCTGAGGTCAGTCACTCCCTTACGCAGAGCAACGTGTGCAACCCAAGTACAAAATAATAAAAAACCGATAAGTCACACACAGCGATGTACTGCCAAAGCAGCGTTCACAGACTCATTCACGTCTCACTTAGAAAATTAAGACTTAACTCCAGAGGGAGGGAAGTCAACATTTACAACCTTACCTCTGCCAAAACTCTGCAAGTAGCCGGTTTCTCTCGGGGTCTCTCAGTTCACAGAAGCACTCTCAGACGATACACACATCCACGATCGCTCTCTTCCTACTGCCCACCGTAAGCCAGGAAACAGCGTCTAACACTTCCAATGCTCAGCCGTTGAGAGCTAAAAACAGATCCTGTGCAATGCTGGATGTATTTTTGTCTGCTAGCTACACACCCTCATCATGTTCAATTTTTTCCATTGGTGGAACAGTATGATGCAGACTTAACCAGAGAGTGGTTTTCCATGGGCTGCCTGGAACGCTCAGAGCCCAGGCTCACCCATGACTGGGCTGCCGTTGAACACGCATTCCACAATGACCACCAAAGTTCCATAGGAACCAGGCTCCACGGCTTGCTAAATAAAGGTTTACTCACTTGAGGGGCGCCCTGGCTCCTTTTTTAAGCCCTTTAAGCTGTTGGAATCCACACCTACCTGCCTTGCGCTAGAGCAGTAGTAAACATTCTAACTCCAAACCGCAGCTGGAACGTCACGGCCATAAAAACCCTGCCTCCAGAGTGGCCATTAGAAAACGACTCTGTGATTTGTAAAATATCGGGTATGCACCTACTTGGTATCCCTTGCCGGAGTTAGTTCATGTCTAAGATAGCCAAGCTACTGTGTCCTACACTGGAAGTCCAGTCTGGGACCACTTTACCCAGAACATGCAATACGTCGCTTTAAATATAACCTACTCATCAGAGGCTCTGAGTGTTGCTAAATCTTGCCAGAGCCTTTGATGACCTTAAAGAACACCAAAGAGGGGCCGCCGCTGTGGCGCAGCGGGTTAACACCCTGGCCTAAAGTGCCAGCATCCCATATGGGCACCAGTTCTAGTCCTGGCTGCTCCTCTTCTGATCCAGCTCTCTGCTATGGTCTGGGAAAGCAGTGGAAGATGGCCCAAGTCCTTGGGCCCCTGCACCCACGTGGGAGACCCAGAAGAAGCTCCTGGCTCCTGGCTTTAGATCGGTGCAGCTCTAGCTGTTGCAGCCATCTGGGGAGTGAACCAATGGATGGAAGACCTCTCTCTCTCTCTGTTACTCTGTCTCTCAAATAGATAAAATAAATCTTAAAAAAAAAAAAAGATAAAGCAACATTTTCAGGCCATTTTATATTAGCGATGGGGACAGGGACTGAATGGGAGACCAAAATCTCATCTGTGTGGTGGTGTTAAATTTTTTTTTTTTTTTTACATTTTTATTCATTTGAGAGGTAGAATTATATACAGACAGAGGGAGAGACAGAGAGAAAGGTCTTCCATGGGCTGGTTCACTCCCCAAATGGCCATAATGGCCAGAGCTGAGCCAATTCGAAGCCAGGAGCTAGGAGCTTCCTCCAGGTCTCCCACATGGATGCAGGACCCCAAGCACTTGGGCCATCTTCCACTGCTTTCCCAGGCCACAGTAAAGAGCTGGATTGAAAGAGGAGCAGCCAGAACATGAACTAGCACCCATATGGGATGCCAGCGCCACAGGCAGAGGCTTAGCCCAGTGCACCACAGTGCCGGGCCCGATGTTTTGAAAACATAAAGTTCAATCAGAAGGTTTCAAGATGAACATAGTCTAAATATATATGTTATCCTTGATTAAAATGTCAAGGGCTTTTAAAGTTAACTTTTCATTATTTTACCTGTTCAAAGATTTTCTTACTTATTTGAAAAGCAGAGTAAGAGAAGGAGAGAGAAATCTCCCACCCACTGGTTTACTCCCCAGATAGCCACAATAGCAAGGCCTGGGCCACACTGAAGCCAAGAGCCAGGAGCTCCATCAGGACCTCCCTGTGGGTGTCAGGGACCCAAGCACTCAGGCCACCATCTGCTACCTCCCAGGTGCATTAGTGGGAAGCTGGATCAGAAGCAGGGTAGCCAGGAAACAAACTAAAACAACAACATGGGATGCGTGTGTCCCAAAAACAGCTTAACCTTCTGCACCACACCTGCCCCTAATGCTTATTTTAAACCTGCAATTAGACAAACATATGCAACAGACACGATTCTTTTTTCATATCACTGACTAGATTTTAATATAGACAGGTAAGCTTTTGACTCTTTATCCGGATGGGAAAACGTATCTCCATACACAGCCATATGGCTACACACACACACACACACACACACACACACACACCCTTTTTCCATTTGTAGCTGATGAACACTTGAAGGTGGGCTTCCTAATCTGACTGGTGAACATTACGCTTTTCACATTACGTGAAAGCATCAGTCTGATTCTTATAAAAATTAGTCTAACTGCCACAAAAATTTAGATGTGCACCCAGAGACAAGGAATACTTGATGCTGGTGGAATAGGCCAGAAAAACTGCCCCATTCCAACCTTGCATTCCAGATAAAGACCCAAAACCGATGTGACAGCGCAAGGTCGCAGACCTAGTCAGCCGCGCACAGCCGCACCACCCAAACAACCACAGGCCTGGGCAGAAGGCAGCAGGTTGCCATGGAAGCCAAGTCACATAACATAAAAGTAAGAAGTCCCAAAATGTTAATTTGATGTGTGTGTGTTTGAAAATTCTCTAAGTAAACACAGAAGTATGAATGTTCCTATTCCTTTAGACCTAACAATATCATTTTTACTACTTAAAAAAAAAGGTAAAATAAAGTCAGTCAGCATAAAAGAAAGCCTTCTATAAACCTTGAAACAGATGAAGGATTTCTTTAAACAAAGAGAGTAGGATGTGGAATTATATCCCAAAGAAGGAGGAAATTTAAAGATAAAAGTCTCTGAGGGTGAAAAACCATACTAAAAGAATAGTAAATGCATGGACATATTTGCATGTCCCCACTCTCTCCAAGCCTGGAGAATTTAAGACAATTTTGACCTTTTGATACAATTTATACATAGATCCCTTTACACCAGCCAGAACTGCCTGTAAAAACGAATTCTCTTCAACATTCCTCAGACATTTCAAGTGGGCTTGCATTGTCTGGTTCCATTTTTTATCATTGAGGTCACTCAAATAACTCTAGTCTATGCATTTACAAAGTCACTAGGGTTTCCAACAATGTAAGGTCTTTTCAAGTTCTTTGGACTTAGCTCAACTACACTGAAACACACCCAATGTAGTTCTGCGTCCTAAAATTAAAAGCCCAGTGTATTTCCAAATCATAAAACTACACTCGACCCTCCTAATGCTTCATTCTGAGATACTAATATCACAGGACAAATGCATATGTGTTAACAGTCATCGGAAACTAAATTCCCTTTGCAAACATCTCTGAGAGACATGTGCATTACTGCTTATGATGCATTCAATTCCGAAGCATACGATCCAGAATGACACGAAGGGTAATTGGGAGCAAACGTTGACAACTACAGAATTCGAGTGAGGGGCTTGTGGGTATTCACTGTACAGTTCTCTTGACTTTCCAATATTACTGCAACTTTTCTTAATAAAACATTGTTCAGAAATTGCATATATACACATCCCATATAAATCAGTCTGTGAAAACAGCATGTGTGCCTACTCAAGACTAAGCAAAAATGGCTGTTCACCTGACAGCATCAAGGATGTGAACACCCTGCTCTGTGAGTCCATGCGTGTGCGGAGCATGCACACACAGGGTGCAGTAGGACCCAGAGAACTGGAGACTGCGTGTGATTGCACGGGGCATCCGAATGCCTCCAAAATAAAAATACTTTGAGAGTCACCATCACACAACAAAATGGTTGCACTAAAAAGCAAGATGCAGTCGAAATATTTTAAGCTTCAAAACCAGTAGGCCTGGGCTGTTGATCCATTTCTCAGTAACTTAAGATGCATTCTGTATCCCATTTCCTTCACGGTAAATAAAACAGATTGATAATAATAGTGCCTATCACAAATAAAAATATAAACAAATCGGTATGAATCTGTAGGCTGTGATAAGAATAGCTGACATTGAAAACACGATTTTAAAGTAATATGAGCTGTCAGAAATAAGCCTGGGGCTGGTGCTGTGGTGTTGTAGGTTGAGCATCTGCCTGCAGGGCCGGCATCCCATATGGATCAGCTGCTCCACTTCTGATCCAGCTCTCTGCTATGGCCTGGGAAAGCAGCAGAAGACGGCCCAAGCGATTGGGGCCCTGCACCGGCATGGGAGACCCAGAAGAAGCTCCTGGTTTCAATCAGCCCAGCTCCAGCCATTGCGGTCATTTGGGGAGTAAATCAGCGGATGGAAGGCCATTCTGCCTGCAACTCTGCCTCTCAAGCAAATAAACAGAATGGAAAGGGGAGAGGGGGGAGGGGGGAGGGGGAGGGGGAAGCGGGAAGGGGGAAGGCAGAGGAAGGGAAAAAAAGGAAAAGGAAAAGGAAATGGAAACAGAAATGGAAGGAAGGAAGGAAAGAAGCTCTCTGTGGCTCACTAGGCTAATCCTCCACCTGCGGTGCTGGCACCCCAGGTTCTAGTCCCGGTTGGAGCACCAGATTCTGTTCTGGTTGCTCCTCTTCCAGGCCAGCTCTCTGCTGTGGCCAGGGAGTGCAGTGGAGGATGGCCCAGGTGCTTGGGCCCCGCACCCGCATGGGAGACCAGGAGGAAGCACCTGGCTCCTGGCTTTGGATTGGCGCAGAGCACCAGCCACAGTAGTGGCCATTTGGGGGGTGAACCAATGGAAGGAAAACCTTTCTCTCTCTCTCTCTCTCTCATTGTCTAACTCTGCCTGTCCAAAAAAAAAAAAAAAGAACTTAAGAAACCCAACTCAAACCCACATTCCTCATTGTCAAAGTCAATCACAGAATGGATGGTACTGACGGAATATCCCACCACGTGTCATTTTGATTACTAAGCTACAGTCAATTCATGGTAAAAATAAAATACAAATAATCAAGGCTAAAAATAGAAATTACCTTGTCAGGTATTATGGCACAACAGGCTTGGCCATCGCCTGGAGAACCCACATTCCGTATCAGAGGACTTGGCTTGAGTCCTGTCTGCACCACATTTCCCAACCAGCTTCCAGCTAATGCACTTGGGATGCAGCAGATAACAGTCTCCATGACCCACATAGGAGACCCAGATGGAGCTCCTGGCTCCTGGCTTTGCCCTGGCTCAGCCCCAACTGTTGCAAGCATTTGGAGAGTGAGCCAGCAGATGGTAGATCTCTCTCTCTCCCTTTCTGTCACTCTATCTTTCAAATCAACAATAAAAACTACATATTCCCAGCTGGCGCGGTGGCTAACTAGGCTAATCCTCAACCTAGCAGCGCCGGCACACCGGGTTCTAGTCCCAGTCGGGGCGCCGGATTCTGTCCCGGTTGCCCCTCTTCCAGGCCAGCTCTCTGCTGTGGCCAGGGAGTGCAGTGGAGGATGGCCCAAGTACTTGGGCCCTGCACCCCATGGGAGACCAGGAGAAGCACCTGGCTCCTGCCATCGGATCAGCGCGGTGCACCGGCCGCAGTGCGCCAGCCGTGGCGGCCATTGGAGGGTGAACCAACAGCAAAAGGAAGACCTTTCTCTCTGTCTCTCTCTCTCTCTATCCACTCTGCCTGTCAAATTAAAAAAAAAAAAACACTACATATTCATATATAAATTATCTTTACTTAAATAAGATATTCAAATATTCAAAAAATTAAAAACCTTTACTCAAACAGGATTGCATTAGGTTAAATAACGCTTTACAAGGGTAAGCGTCTACCCAGGAGTCAATCACAGTCTGCGCAAAAGCCTCAGAAGCAGCTCTGTGCTGAGAGAAACTTCCTCACTCCTGATGGGAGCAGCATTCCAAATACCCTGAGCCGAAAGCACCTAGAACCTGAGAATGCAGTTGCAAAACTTCCCTTAATTAATGTGTGAGTAGAAGCAAACAAGACCCACACACTATGGACAGGAAATCCACAGAAATATTATTTGCAGAGGTGATTTTTTTTCTCCCCATTTGGTCAAAAAGCCAACATCTAACAAGACAGGGATGCCCACCAGCCCAGCAATTACAGCCAGGGTACTTGGGACTGGCCGCCATGTCTGCAACTGGAGTGGTCTGACGGTTTGCCCCCACGTGTGACGCTGAAAACCCACAGGAAGGCACAGTGGACGTGTGCAGTCTGTCTGTCATTCAGTCAGCATCTATGGGAGGCAATGCTCAGGGCTCAGGCACTTGGGTGCCTGCCCCCCACTTGGGAGACCTGGACTGAGCTCCTGTCTCCTGGATTCAGCCTTGACCTGCCCTCACTGTGCAAACATCTGGGGCATGAACTAGCAGATGAGCGCGCGCTCTCTCTCTCTCACTCTCGCTCTCCAATACAGAAAGTTTTTAAGTAAAATAAGCCACCCTACATGAGACCACGGCCCTTCAAGAAAAACATCACCAAGTTCCTGCTGAAGTTCCCAGCCATCCCTCTGTGGCATTCTGCATTGCGGGCTGCCTGGGCTCCAGAAGATGCCTGCACAGCCCACCAGCCACATCCTCAGTGTGAATCCAAGACAGCAGCACCCTGCGCAGGACTGGCCATGGACTCCTGCCTCCTGCCTGGGGAGACCCTAGGGACAATGAGAGCCACACCACAGAAGTCCCAGGAGTAGCTGCTGTGAGCTCAGCTCTCACAGCCACAAAATCACATGGTCCAAACTTTGCTCTTTATAAACCTCCTCCTGAGGTGAAGCCCACCCCACAGTGATTCCACGTGGGAAGAAAACAGAGTCCATTGCTCAATTTCAAAACTTAGTATCGGGGCCAGTGCTGTGGCACAGCTGGTAAAGTCATTGCCTGCAGTGCCGGCATCCCATATGGGTGCTGGTTCAAGTCTTGGCTGCTCTACTTCCAATCCAGCTCTCTGCTATGGCCTGGGAAAGCAGTGGAAGATGGCCCAAGTCCTTGGGCCCCTGCATCCATGTGGGAGACCTGGAAGAAGCTCCAGGCTCCTGACTTTGGACTGGCGAAGCTCTAGCTGTTGTGGCCACTGAAGGAGTGAACCAGCAGATGGAAGAATTCTCATTCTCTCTCTCATTCTCTCTCTCTCTCTCTCTCTCTCTGCCTCTCTGTAACTCTGACTTTCAAAAAAAATAAATGAATCTTAAAAAAAAAAAAAAAAAAAAAACCTTAATATCTAGAGCCAGCATTGTGGTGCAGCAGGTAAAGCTGCCACCTGCAATGGCCACATCCATATGGGCGCTGGTCTGCTCCACTTCTGATCCGGGTCCCTGCCAATCAAAGCAGCTGAGGAAGGCCCAAGTGTGCCCCTGCCTCCACCTGGAAGACCCAGAAGAAGCTCCTGGCTCCTGTTTCCATCTGGCCCTGCCCCACCTGTTGCAGCCATTTTGGAAATAAACCAGCAGATGTAAGATCTCTCTCAGTCTCTGCTTCTCATTCTGTAACTGATTTTCAAATATAGAAATAAATCTTAAAAAAAAAAACAATATCTAATAGGCATTGACTCAGACAAATCCAGACAAATCCTAAAAATAATAAACAAAAACCACCGGTGAACACAGCAAGAAGATAACTCTGATCCTGCTGCCCCACACCACTGAGAGGAGGAAGGCTGGCCTCTTACATCTTTCCTAAAATTATGCACCACTTGTGCGGGCCCTGGCCTATACCATCACAGTCACTCGATCACTGTGGATTAAATGAGAACAAAATACATTTTTAACTGTGTTTTTTTTTTAAAGGAAACTGGAGATGTCTCAAAATCAATAGCCAATTTTAAGAAAATTCACAATGTAATACTAGCATACTGTGTATTGTTTTAGAACCACAGTAAATCTAAATTCTTTATTATAAGGTTTTACTAAGTTTTTTTTTTTCAAGAAAATAAAATGTGCAAAATAAGGTGTTTTTTTTGTTTTTTTTTGTTTTTTTTTGTTTTTTTTTTTTTGTTTTTTTTTTTTTTTTTTTTTTTGACAGGCAGAGTGGACAGTGAGAGAGAGAGAGGAGAGACAGAGAGAAAGGTCTTCCTTTGCCGTTGGTTCACCCTCCAATGGCCACCGCGGCCAGCGCGCTGCGGCCGGTGCACCGCGCTGATCTGATGGCAGGAGCCAGGAGCCAGGTGCTTTTCCTGGTCTCCCATGGGGTGCAGGGCCCAAGCACCTGGGCCATCCTCCACTGCACTCCCTGGCCACAGCAGAGAGCTGGCCTGGAAGAGGGGCAACCGGGACAGAATCCGGCACCCCGACCGGGACTAGAACCCGGTGTGCCGGCGCCGCAAGGTGGAGGATTAGCCTAGTGAGCCGCGGTGCCGGCCGCAAAATAAGTTTTAACAGAGTCAATTATCAGCAAAATGAGAAACCTATGTAACACTCAGACTTTATAACTATGCCATAACAAGTAAACCACAGGGCCTAGCATTGTGGTACAATGGGTTAAGCCGGCGTCCCAAACTGGAGTGCCAGGTTGAATCCTGGCTGTTGGACTTCCAAGACAGTTTCCGGCTAATGCTCCTGGGAAAGCAGCAGAAGACGGCCCAGGTACTTGGATCCCTGCACCCACATGGGGGACCCGGATGGAGCTCCGGGCTCCTGGTTTTAGCCTGACCCAGGCCCAGCTGTTGCTATCATTTGGGGGAATGAACCAGCAGACAGACGTGCTCTCTCGCGCATGCGCTCTCCCTTCCTTCCTACCTGTCACTCTACCTTTCAAATAATCAATAAATCCTTGAAAAAAAGTCACCATATTTTAACCAATTACTTTTGTGTAAGTGATATAAAAATATACATCTAAAATTAATCCTTCATAAAAGTTTCCTTTAAAATGACTTGTTTCTTTCTTATAATTTTTATTTATTTTCATTTAGACAATGAAAGGCAAGGAGGAGATGGAGAGAGATCTCCTATCCACTGGTTCACTTCCCAAACATCTACAACAGCTAGGCCTAGGCCAGGCTGAAGCCAGGAGCCCAGAGCCCCAGAGAGGTCTCCCACAGCGGGTGGCAAGAATCTACCTGCTCAGCCTACCACCTGCCACCTTCCAGGGTTCACACAGACAGGAAACTGGACTCAGGAGCAGAGCTAGGTCTCGAACCCAGGCACTCCGATACGGGATGAGGGCATCCCAGGCAGTATCTTAACTGCTGTGCCAAATGCTGGCCCCGAAAGTGATTTTTTTTTTCTATAGGCCATTATATCCAAATTAAATATACTTTGTCAATTAACAATGATGATATATAAATCATAAATAATGAAATTAAATAGCATGCTTTATAATAGATAACAGTCATATTTTTAAGTAGGTGACAAAATCAGTATTTAAAATCTTGCTGGGGCCAGCACTGTGGCATGCGGGTAAAGCCGCCGCCTGCAGTGCCAGCATCCTATATGGGCACCAGTTCAAATCCTGACTGCTCCTTTTCCAATCCAGCTCTCTGCTGTGGCCTGGGAAAGCAGTAGAGGATGGCCCAAGTGCTTGAGCCCCTGCACTCTCATGGAAACCCAGAGGAAGCTCCTGGCTCCTGGCTTCAGATCGGCACAGCTCTGGCCGTTACGGCCAATTGGAGAGTGAACCAGCGGATGGAAGACTCTCTCTTTCTCTCTGCCTCTCCTCTCTCTGTGTAATCTGACTTTCAAATAAATAAATAAATCTTTATATATAAAAATATATAAAATAAAATGAAATCTTCCTGCTGAAAAGAAACCTACAAAATGAGTTTCATCTAAGGAAAATTAAATGTTCCGTTAAAATACGTCATGTGGGAAATATGCTTGTCAAATCCGACTTGTAAACATTAGCCACTGTTCACAACATTTTTGAAGGGTGGTATTGGAACATTTAGGAGAGCAAAAGTAATCTGCCCAGATCAAAATGCAATTAAAGTGTTCTATTCAGTCTCTCCGTCAACTCAGTATTTTCCTTTTAAGGACTGAAGGGAACCCGTTTAGGCTGAAAGGTTCCTAATAAGTTTAATTCAGAGTAATTGAATCTGAGTTTCTGAAAAAAAAAACCAGAAAGGTGATCTACCCAGCCCAACCCTCCTCCTAAATGGAGACCCTCCTCGAGATCCTGAACACCCTGAGGGATGGCAAGGTCACAGCTCTGTTAGAGGGAGCCCTCCGTGGAGACATTACCAGTCCCCGGGACTTTAAACCGGTCCTTCTAAAAGTTCCACTAATGAACTTTGGTCTTCCCGGCGTTACCAACACACAACCTCCTCCTCTCGTACGCCCACCCGGCCTGCAAACAATCAGAGACCATCAGAGACCACGGCTCCTCCTTGCTCTCCCTGCAGTCCAGCTTCTCCCTCCCTCCCAGTCTGTCTCCGGGAGGGAGGGTGAGAATTACTCTTGGAAAGCAACATAAACAAGGCCAAATGCATGTTCTCTACCAATCAGATTCACACAGAACAGAGCCCGCTCCTGCCTACAGGCCCCTTCTGCTGGGCCTGTTCAATCTAGGGAGGGTTGGGGCCCACTGGAGAGGACAGAATCCACACACTTCCAGAGCCCACTCGCGTGTGCGAGTTACACACTGCCCCCACTTCCGCAGCCAGGAAACCCTGTCACGCGACCATCCTGCACACCGTGAAGGCGTGAAGGAGAGGAACCGAGATGGGCCTGACGACAGAGGGAGATTTCACTGTGTAGATTGGGGGTCAGATTTGGATACCTTCAGGACCGAGTGAGGTAGGGTGAGCGTGCATTCTGTAACACACAGGCGTCACTTGTTGGCCAATGAGACAGGCACGTGTATTCTCCAGCATGCACACACGTGTGCACACGTGCACACACACACACACACACGTGCTCTTCTGTTTTTCTTGAAATCTGAAACTCTGTGGAAATATTATTAGTTACTCCACATACTACTATGGAGACACTGATAAAAACAACTTTTTCCATTTTCTCCTAATTCTACTACGAGAAACAGCAACCGGCACTTGGTGTTGGGAAGACTTCGTGGAGAAGTGGCAAACTGCCCAGAATGACCCACTCCAAAAGTGAGCACTCAGTCCCCAAAGGACCAATAGCATCCGTTCTCCCTGACCTGTGACAGCTAACAGAGAACCTAAAAGGTAACCTGTAGAAGTGAAATGGACACTTGGAGAAGCAATGACTTTGAGCAGCCCTTCTCTCAACTGTTGAGAAACAGGTTTTTCCCCAAACTATTTGTTGAATTCTTAACACAGAGTTAATCACATGTGTATAAAGTTAACTGAAAATACATCTTAGTAAAAAATAAGAAAGGGAATAGGAGAGGGAGAAAGTAGAGGTTGGGAGAATGGGTGGGAGATCAGGTATGGTGGTGGGAAGAATCACTATGTTCCTAAAGCTGTGATTATGAAATGTATGAAGTTTGTATTCCTTAAATAAAAGGTTTCTGGGGAAAAAAAAAGGTAGCACCTGTACAGCTCCAACTATCTGCTGCCCCCACTGAGAACGCAGAACCAATGCTTCTAGATGAACTATATTTTTCAAGAAACA
Organism: Oryctolagus cuniculus; assembly: GCF_051225735.1. Taxonomy (NCBI): domain Eukaryota; kingdom Metazoa; phylum Chordata; class Mammalia; order Lagomorpha; family Leporidae; genus Oryctolagus; species Oryctolagus cuniculus. The sequence continues at coordinate 12,608,563 of NC_142871.1, forward strand.
CTGAAAGCCCGGCATTTATATAAAATTTTCAGTTTTTAAGTGTAGGCAACTGATTTAAATTTCCTTAACACACTCATCAGGGACATATTTTTTTCCACTCAAACCGAGGTCATCCACAGCCCAAAACCAGCAGAAGCTCATTAGTTTGCAATTTCTGATGCAAACAACAAAACACACCCAGGAACATTTTCAATTAAAAAGCATTTTAAAGCAAAACACTCAGCAGTGCCAACATCCAGACTTCCACAGTTAACTCCTGCCTCTAGGGGCAGGCACCTCCCACTGCTAATTTGGCCATGGCAACCAGGTGCACAGGCCTGATTTTGGAGAGGGGCCGTTTAGACATAAGGAGCACCATCGAGACCACAGAGCCACACCATCGCCTGTGGTGCATGGTGCAAGCCACTCTCCGGAGCTCCGCACCTGCGGCCGACCACCAGCCTGCAAACGCCACCTTCAGCCCTGAGACGTTCACTGCTGCACGGGGTCACCCACCCACTTTTCTGACAACCTCCTAACGAAGTCCTTCTTCTCATGAAACCCAAAGCAGCCTCCCCTACTGCCCAGAGGCAGATCGAGTATCGTCCTCATCCTCACACACACGTCCCCACCAAGTTTCCTGCTTGCTAAAACTACACATTCCACCGCCTCCATCTTTATTGATAGGACGCCCTCACACACATCCCCAGCCTTGATCAGCCTCCCTGGACATCCGTGGGCATCTGAAATCTGCGGGCTGGAGGAAGGGAAGGAGGACACTTAGGTTACTCAGCGCCAAAGTCTGCCGGTGGGCCGGGGGCCGGGGTGTGGCCTGTGCCTTGTTTCGTCCCACAGAGCTCATCTTTGATTTGTATGATTATCGTTGTTTTGCAGATGAGGAAACAAAGGCCAAGTGAAGTTAAGTAATTTGCTAAAGCTCACAAAACCAGTATAACTAAAAAATTTAAACCAAGTCTGCCTGATGCCAATGAGTATCAGTGTTGTTATTCATACAGAAAATGGTATCTTTGGGCCGGCACTGTGGCGTAGCAGGTAAAGGTGCCACCTGCAGTGCCAGCATCCCATATGTGCGCCAGTTCAAGTCCCCACTGCTCCATTTCCAATCCAGCTCTCTGCTATGGCCTGGGGCCCATGCACTTGGGTCGTCTCCCATTGCTTTTCTCAGGCCATCAGCAGGGAGCTCGATTGGAGGTGGAGCAGCCAGGACTCAAACTAGCACTCTGATAACAAGATATGCAGTGATAGGGCTGGCTCTGTGGTGTAGCAGCTGAAGCCACTGCCTGCAATGCCAGCTTCCCATATGGGCGCCTGTTCAAGTCCTGGCTGCTCCACTTCCAATCCAGCTCTCTGTTGGATCCAGCTCTCCACACTGCTGTGGCCTGGGAAAGCAGTAGAGGATGGCACAAGTCTTTGGGCCCCTGCACCTGCACGGGAGACCTGGAAGAAGCTCCTGGCTCCTGGCTTTGGATTGACACAGCTCTGGCCATTGCAGCCAACTGGGGAGTGAACCAGCAGATGGAAGACCTCTCTCTCTCTCTCTCTCTGCCTCTCCTTCTCTCTGTGTGTAACTCTTTCAAGTAAATAAATACATCTTAAAAAAAAAAAAAAAAAAGGATGCCAGCGACACAAATGGCAGCCCCTGAGCAAATCTACTGTTTCAGATGAGCTCAGACCTGAACTGCTCTATTCAACTCAAAACAAATTCTCCATTGAAAGGAAGGAAAAAAAAAATCCTCGAATTTGTATCACCATTTGATGAATGGTTCTCACACACCACACCATGCTACACACACACACCATGATACACACACACACCGTGCTTAAACCCAGTTGATATAGTGAATATATAAAAATAAGAACATATGCCAAATACAGAAATATATGTAGCACATACATTACCACACTTAATCACAGTCATTGCATGAAGAAAATATTTTATAATCCCCATTTTACCAAAGGAAAAACTGAGGCACCAAGAGATTAAATAACCTACTCATAGTCACCCAGTCAGGAAACACCAGAAGCAGAATTCACAAAACTCAGTCAGTCTAACTGGAATAAATCCAGGCTTCAGGCTTTCCAAGGAAGCGTATTTCAGTAGTGGTTTGTTTTGTCTTTATTTGAGGCAGAAATAGAGATAGACAGAAAGATCTCTCCCATCTGCTAGTTCATTCCCTTAATCCCTGCATCAGCCAGGGCTGGGCCACGCTAGAGCCCAGAGCCAGGAATTCAATCCAGGCTTCCCATGTAGGTGGCAGAGACCCAACGACTCGGGCCCCCACTGCTGCCTCCCAGGGTCTGCATTAGCAGGAAGCTAGGACGGGAAGTGGAGCCACTACTGGAACCCAGGACTCCAATGTGGGATGCCGGTGGCCCTGGTAGCATCTTAACCACTAGGCCAAATGCTTAACTCAGTAGAGATTTTGAGCCTCATCCAAGTGTTCGTTAAACACCTCTTCAAGGCTAATTAGATACTCCTTCTGATGATTTCCATGCAGATGATAAAAAGGGATCAGTTAACACAAACAAAAACTATATTTGCAAATGAACCCAGAAATGTTAGACAACCTCCTATTTACAAAGCTAAACTCAACGACTCTGTGAGGAACAACTCATGCTCTCAGGAACACAACTAAATAGACAAACTGTTCAAAATCTCCTCCAGAGAGAGCAAACTTCCCACCTATGACACTCAGCAGTTTACCCAAGAAGCCTCATCGGACTGTGAAACTCATGCATTTAGTTGAGAAGTATCTGCTGTGCACCAGATGGGATTGTGGCCTTGGAGAGAGGTGATGAGTGAGATAAAGGTCAAGGGTACCTCTCTTCTGGAACTTCCGAGGCCAGGACGGCCGTGATGGAGAGCGAGCCGGTACCAGGTGAGAAAGGGAGCAGCCCTCTGCAGAGGGGAAGACAGGGGAGGTGGCACCAGCAGGAGGCAGGCTTTTGAACGGACCTCGGGATGAGACCCAATGGGCACAAAGCTATGCACCCAGGAAAGAGGGGGCCAGTGTTGCTGGGCAAGCTTGCATTCAGGTGCAGGTGCTTCAGCAAACGCCTGCACACCCCACAGACTCTGCGGGCTCCCGGGTCGCACCTGCAAGCGTGACAAACACTGCCGGGCGCTGGGCAGCCTCCCGGTGTGAAGCCCTCACCTGAACCCAGCGCATCTGTCAGTCAGCACCTTGGCCTGACAGTCGTCGCTGGAACCCACTTTTGGCTCTGAGGTGCTCCACATCCGGGTCTCCTGAGTTCACCTGACCTTACAACCCCAACTGGAAACTACACATCAGGTATGACTTCAAAGGGCTCACAGAAAATGAAATTAAAGTTATTTGGGTGCAAAATTTTTTTTTTGAAATTCATGCATACAGAAGGTCTTCAGAAAGCTCATGGAAAATGCATACTGGGAAAAACTACAAGCGGATTTTAAAAAATCTTTGCACCAAACTAAACTTATCTTCTAATTCCACTTTCCAGGAAGCTTTTGAAGTTCCCTTGTCGTCTGCACTGGTCCTGAAGCAGGCGGTCCTAGTGTGTGTGCTCATGACACCCACAGAGATGCAAACGAAGGCTTCTCCACCCAAGGTCCCAGAGAGGACCTGCATCAGAGCATCCCACATTGAGTGCGTCAGCCAGCACAGCAAACCAAGTGCCCGTGCCACAGCCTGCACAGGCCCGGAGCCCTGCACCTGCAGGGACCTCAGCAGCCGGCGCCTGAGAAGTCCACTCCGCTTGCCCCATGCAGACCCACATACAAAGAGCCATTAACAGAGCTACAGGGCACCAAGTCAGTTAAGCAAAGACACGGACTGACACACCCTGTTGGAGTCTCTGAGATACACTTACCCATGGAGGCAGTGTGACGACACTCAGTGTAACCTCTCATTCACCCACAATCAGCTGGCGGAGGAGGCTGGTCTGTCATCCACGCGCACGCACGACCCTAGCAGAGGGAGGCAAAATCACAGGGAGTGAGCAGCAGGCTTTCAAAATTAAAGCTGCTATAATGAAAGCTGCACTTCTGAGCTTGTACAGGAAGGGAGACTGTAAAGGAGCAATCAGAGGAATAAGGATCTTCCCACATTTTTTTTTTTAACAGGTGGAGTTAAGACAGTGAGAGAGAGAGAGAGAGAGAGAGAGAAAGGTCTTCCTTCCGTTGGTTCACCCCCCAAATGGCCATCACAGCTGACGCACTGCACCGATCTGAAGCCAGGAGCCAGGTGCTTCCTCCTGGTCTCCCATGGGGTGCAGGGCCCAAGCACTTGGGCCATCCTCCACTGCACTCCCGGGCCACAGCAGAGAGCTGGCCTGGAAGAGGAGCAACCGGGACGGAACCGGCACCCCAACCGGGACTAGAACCCAGGGTGCCGGCTCCACAGGCGGAGGATCAGCCTAGTGAGCCACGGCACTGGTCGATCTTCCCACATTCTAATGAGAGAAGTAGATTTCCCGTAACTTACATGGCTAAGCCATCTGGCAGGTAGATGGACGGATTGATGGAGAGGGGAGAAAGGGAGAAAAGAGTGAGAAAAACAAACAGATATAGATATATATCAGACATAGGTGATAGAAAAGAGAGAGAGCGAGAGCGAGCAAGGCTACTGTGACCCAGCCGCTGCTCCAGGTGTTGGAAACAGATCAGTAAATAAGGAAGTACCAGATCCCCTGAGTTTCATTTCAATGGGGAAAAGCAGTCAAAACAAACAGGTAAACAAGACAACTCTCCCAGAGGGAGACACGCGGTGCAGCCTCACAACCAGGGCTGAGACGGCGAGTGCCAAGCGGCTGTCTCACAGCGAAGGCGGCGCAGACATGGACTAAGTTGGGGAATGATCCCCCAGGCAGAGGGACAAGCCAAGAGCCCGGCGAGACCTGGCCCGTCCTGAACAGCCCTTGGGGACTGCGTGGCACAGTCCAAATGCAAGTGGGCTGAGGCCAAGGCCAGGGCTGCCGCAGTGACGAGCCAGCAGGTGTCGGGGTCCTCTCATTTCCTGGAGAATAAGGTCCTGTTCTTGCGTTTGACGCGCTGCCCACCAGTCTATTAACATTTGTCAACATCCCAGAACACGCCTCCTTTCTTTTTCCCATTGTAAGGATGTAGGGGCCATCCTCTTGGACTGCACATGGAAGAGATGCCAAGTGCAGCCACCACCTCTGCTCACATCCGGCCTGTGGGAGGGAGCTGCCTGGTCACCACGATTAGCCCAGCTGGGCTCCGAGGTCACGGGCATTCGGGGGCCAGAGCTGGCTTCAGCGGAGGTGGGCAGGAGCCAGGGTTGTTGTAGGGGCCAGTGCTGCCCTCGCGTCCTTCCAGTTCCTTTGAGCCTCACCTGACACCATGTTCAAGGATGCCATGGAGGGGGTGCCCTACCCCAGGCACCCTGTGGGGCCACTAGCCAGAGCCTCTGCAGCGGAGCCCCGTGGATGGTCACTGTGGCTGGGTGCCTCATTCCCCTGGGGTATGGGGAGCCCAGCCCTCCAGCACGTGGGCCCCCAGAGCACCACAGGCCAGGACAAGAGACCCTGCAGGCCTGAATGTATCATACAGTTTTTAATCCTATTTTAAAGATTTTTTTTAATGCTGCATTTTAAGCAAAAACAAGAAACAAAGAAAGAAAATGTAGGGACCAGTGCTGTGCACAGCAGGTTAAGTCGCAGCCTATGACATCATTATCCCATACTGGACACCAATTCTCGTCCTGGTTGCTCCAGTTCTGATCCAGCTCTCTGCTAATGGGCCTGGGAAGGCAGCACTTTGGTCCCTGGCCCCGACGTGGGAAACCTGGATGGGTGCTCTGGGCTCCTGGCTTCAGCCTGGCATAGCCCCAAGCCATGGTAGCCATTTGCAGAGTGAACCATGGAAGATGGAGCTTTCCTTCAAATAAATAAAATAAATCACTTTTTAAAGTATAAAATAACTGCTTCCAAAAGTGAGATGTATCTTTCTATAAAGCATTACCTCCCCTCTGAGATGTGCAAAAGAAACAAGGAGAGTAGCCCTTGTCTGAAGGCATTTGACCAGAAGTATTTCAGATCGTGGAGTTTTAAAGATTCTGGAATATTTGCACAAATTTTACTATTAAGCACCCCCTAATCTGAAAATCCAAACTCAAACTTTTTGAGCACCGGCATGGTGCTTTTTTGGACTGGGCTGCTCAACCTGCACACACTGTGGCAACACTGAGGTGCTGTGGGCTCCCAGTCCTCGATAAAGATCAAAGACTCCGGAGCCAGGGCACTAACACTGCGGCCCAAACCCCAGCTTCCCCACAACCACCTGCGTGAGCTCAGTCAGTATTTGGGTTGGACAAGCCTCGGTCTCTTCAACTGTACAACAGAAATACCATCTGCCATTGCAGGGCCATTCTAAGTACTTAATGGGATAAAGCAGTAAAGTACTTAATAAAGCGGCTGAAACACGTGCCCTGTTACGCGGCGATCAATCAGCACTGGGCTTTCACTGGCATTCACTGCTGCTAGGAGAGGTTTGAGGACCACAGTGACTCACGCTGCAGAGCTCACCTGTCGAACGAGGCAGGGTAGACATGACTTTCACTTGTAGGATTGCAGAATATCAGAGCTGGAGCAGACTTTTTTCTTTTTAAAAGATTGTTTCCTTGAAAGGCAGAGTTACAGAGAGAGAGAGAGAGAGAGAGAGAGAGAGATAGAGAGAGAAGAGAGAGAAAGAGAATTGATCAATCTTCTGGCTGCTGATTCCCACTCCAAATGGCCACAATGGCTGGGCATTCGAGTCTCCCACTTGGGTGCAAGGGCCCAGAGACTCGGGCCACCTTCTGCTGCCTTCCTGGACACATCAGCAGGGAGCCGGATTGGAAATGGCATGGCCAGGATCCGAACCTGCGCTCATATGGGATGCCAGCATCACATGACAAACCCAGTGCACCACGATGCCAGCCCTGGGGTGGCAGTCCAAGGACCACTGCCTGTGACACAGGCATCTCATATGGGTGCTGGTTCAAGTCCCAGCTGCTCCACTTTCAATCCAGCTCCCTGATAATGCACTGAGAAAGCAGCAGAAGATGGCCCAAATGCTTGGGCCCCTGCCACCCAGGTGGGATACCCGGATGAAGCTCCCGGGTATGGCGTGGCCCAGCCCTAGCCGTTGTGGCCACTTAGGGAGTGAACCAGCAGACAGACGGTTTCCAACTCTGCCTCTCAAATAAATAAATAAATCTTTAAATAAACAAACTCAGTCCAAGTCCCTTACGCTCTATGTGAGAATTTAAAGCCCCAAGAGGTAGCATGATTTACTGGAGATAAATCATTCATTCAGAGAAACTTTTTAGAAACCTTACATATTTGGTGAAGAATTCTAGTTTTATAGAATAAATTCCATAGTAATAAAAATTCTTAATTCCCATTAACCCAATATGGATAAAAATGAAAGTTTTTAAGTGGTAACAAATCTGAATCAAGCTTCACTGGGTTCTATCTAATACATCCTGGTGACAATGATATTTAAAACCAAAAATTGGTATATTTTACTGATGGCCAGATGGTTAATTACTAACCAAAAACTGTAAGTTACAAAATATGCCATATTTGAATATTTGCAATGCTAGTAATACGGCATCTCAAGCATCTGTCATGAGCTAGAGCTTCCACACATTCATTCCAAACACCTTGCTATTCCAGGAACTGACAATTTTTTTTTCCTGTGCTATGCATATACTACTCCACGCTGGGAATGCCTCCTTGGAGAACTCCTAATTAACCCTCAAAACCCAGCTCATGTCTCACCTCTGCCGTGAAGCTTCCCTGATTACTCCCTCCTCCAACAATCTCAAGGTCGCCCTTCCCTCTTTCATCTCCCAACTCCATCTTCTACAGGCCTCTGTCTTGTTATTTCTTTTTCATTTGTCCATCTGCTCTGGGAGGGAGGGGCTCATCTCGCTGTTTTCCTGCCGTCTGGGTCAGCCCCTTCCACAAGGGTGCTTCATAAACAGATTCACGAGAAAAACCGATTCATCAAAGCGCTCACACAACACGATTTAGATCAGGTAAACCCACTGGGGAAGCTACGGCTCAGCTACTCCTCATTCTGGCTGGAAATGAACCCAGGCAGGGGGAGAACATCCCAGCTCGGTGCACACTGACGTCCACCCTGCTCGTCACGCAGATGGAGAAGGTGAGGCCCAGAAAAGACCCCAGAGTGGGAAACAGCGGGGGCTGGGGCACATCAGCCCTGTCCCCGGGGGGCACGGCAGCAGCTGCCAAGGTGCCCTTCATGGGTCCCAGTGTCCTTGTCACTGCCTCGTCCACTCTCACGTACCGCGGAACCACCCGCGTGAAGTGTCATCTCAGTGGATCGGACGGCAGCCCCTCTTCCACACGTGCAGCCCAGGTGTAGCAGTGGGGTAGGGACAATAGCTCACACCCACAGCAGGATCTAACCGGGCCCTCCAGTGCTTATCTCTGAGACCCCAGGTAGTGCTTGATAAACCACATCTGTAGTGAAACTCCCACATCGCTTTGCTTTTAGTTAAAAGCTACAAAGAGTGTGCGCATGTCTATCACAGCAGGTGCCAATCAACACGTCACTCACACACTCATCAGCCTGAGACAGCCAGTCCTGGAGCCTGCCTCTGTGACGTCACTCTAATGTAACAGGAATGCCTTTCACATTTTCGGATTTTAAAGTGCTCAGGATTCTGCCCCTCCTGCAAAGAGCTGGATTTGGACTTTCAGCTGTATACTAAAGGGGGGGGGAGGGGGCATGGTGAGGGGAGGCCACACCGGAAATGCTGGGACACTGGGCACCAGGGCACCACGGGCATCAGGGCGGATAAAGCTTTCACCACGGGCGCGGGCATTGGGGCGTGGGTAAGACGCTGCCGGGGGTGGCCACATTCCACATGGGGGGGGGGGTGTCTGGGTCTGAGTCCAGGCTCTGCTTCCGATTCCAGCTGCTTGCAAATGTGCACCTTTGAGGCAGCAGGACTTGGGCCCCCGCCACCCACCTGGGAGACACGGATTGAGTTCCTGCTCCTGGTTTCAGCCTGGCCCCCGCTCCTGGTTTCTGTCCGGCCCAGCCCTTGACTGCTGTGTTCATTTGGGGAGTGAAACACCGCATGGGAGGTCTCTCCGGCTGTCTGCCTTTCAGATAAAATAAAATTTTAAAAATGAAATAAAACTTTCACTGCCATCAACCCCATGCACATGCATCAACAAGGGACAACAGGGGGTCCTGGGAAGAGAGGCCCTCAAAGCCTGCACCCCACACCTGACTCAGCCAGAAGAAGGGATTTCTCACACTGTGGAGCACTGAGCCTGGGATTAGAAAGTTAAGCGAAAGTATTTATTGCAAAAACTAGAAGGGGGAAAAAAAAGAGGAGGGAGCGAAGTATCGTTATTAGAATTGTATCTATGGGCTGGCGCCGCGGCTCACTAGGCTAATCCTCCGCCTTGCGGCGCCGGCACACCGGGTTCTAGTCCCGGTCGGGGCGCCGGATTCGGTCCCGGTCGCCCCTCTTCCAGGCCAGCTCTCTGCTGTGGCCAGGGAGTGCAGTGGAGGATGGCCCAAGTGCTTGGGCCCTGCACCCCATGGGAAACCAGGAGAAGCACCTGGCTCCTGCCATCGGATCAGCGCGGTGCATTAGCCGCAGCGCGCTGGCCGCGGCGGCCATTGGAGGGTGAACCAACGGCAAAAGGAAGACCTTTCTCTCTCACTGTCCACTCTGCCTGTCAAAAAAAAAAAAAAAAAAAGGAATTGTATCTATGAAACTATGAAATACACAAAACCTGTTCTTAATAAACTTTGTGGGGCCAGCGCTGTGGTGCAGTAGTGCCAGCAGTGCCAGCATCCCATATGGGTGCCGGCTCTGGTCCCAGCTGCTCCTCTTCCAATCCAGCTCTCTGCCATGGCTTGGGATAGCAGTGGAAGATGGCCCAAGTCTTTGGGCCCCTGCACCCATGTGGGAGACCACAAGAAGCTCCTGGCTCCTGGCTGCTGGCTTCAAATCAGCACAGCACACTGGCCGTAGCGGCCATTTGGGGAGTGAACCAACGGAAGGAAGACCTTTCTCTCTGTCTCTCCCTCTCACTGTCTTCAACTCTACCTCTCAAATAAATAAATAAAATCTTAAGAAATAAACTTTGTAAAAAAATTTTAAAAAGCTTTGTAGGCCGGCGCCGTGGCTCAATAGGCTAATCCTCCACCTAGCGGCGCCGGCACACCAGGTTCTAGTCCCGGTCGGGGCGCCGGATTCTGTCCCGGTTGCCCCTCTTCCAGGCCAGCTCTCTGCTGTGGCCCGGGAGTGCAGTGGAGGATGGCCCAAGTGCTTGGGCCCTGCACCCCATGGGAGACCAGGAGAAGCACCTGGCTCCTGCCTTCGGATCAGTGCGGTGCGCCGGCCACAGCGTGCCAGCCGCGGCGGCCATTGGAGGGTGAACCAACGGCAAAAGGAAGACCTTTCTCCTCTCTGTCTCTCTCCACTATCCACTCTGCCTGTCAAAAAAAAAAAAAAAAAAGCGCTTTGTAAAACTATGTTTGAAGAATTCACTTTTAGTGGGGAAAAAAAAAAAAAACAACATGAAAAAATCCTCAGTATTACTCATTTCCCCACAAGGCAAGGTTTTGTGTTGGACAGTGGTTCAAACTGAGGCTTAAGATTCTTTGAAAGAACTCCTATCAAACCAGCGACAAGATGCACCAGGCAGTTCTTTTCAGCTTCTACATTTGTTTTCTCTGAATACTTTTCTTTTTCTTGCTTTCTGATGTCATATACAAGATGACTAATTAGGAGCCCAATATTTTCAAAACTAAAAACCTAAACTGTACTGATTGGTATCGCAAAAGGTCAAACACCAGCAAATCTGTAAAATGTAATGAAAGAAGTTATAAATAAAAATTTAAATAGCAAAAAAAAAAAAGGGTATTTCTGAGAAACTTCTCTTGCAAATGCACACCATCTTCACAGGATATTCTCTTTGTAGTGCCCATCCCCCTGCATTTACCAACACGTGGAGTTTCTGGGTTGACTTCAGCCTTGTTATCAAGTTGGCGGCTTATCAACTCCGGTACAGCAACACACTGGGCGGTCAGTGTCCCAGGCCTGGGAGTGAGAAACTTGACTCCAGCCTCCATTAACCCCTCGTATGGGCCAGGGTGGTAGACTCCCCCTTCACAGGGGGATTATTTATGAGCTCAGTCTCCCCAGGCCCCTGGAGACTTCGGAGACACAATGGCCCAGCCACTCGGTGTCTCCTGCTCAGAGGCAGCAGGCAGGACTACATCACCACGTTTTGAATGCCTGCACCAGCCCCAGCTCCCTGTTCCTGCACAAATGGCCGAGGAAATCGGACACTGCCCACAACAAAGGAGAACTCAGGGGGCCCAGCAGACTCCATGCTGTTAGGGGGGCTGCCATTCATGACAAAGGGATGGCTGATTACACTGAAAACAGCAAGTTTCAGTCAAGCCCACACAGCAGACTGCACGCGGCACAGAACGCATTGCTTAGTCTGCCCCAACTTACAGCAAGGCCCTTGCTACTTACACAGTGGCTCACGTGAAACACCAAAAAGAATCAACGAACAGCTCGGGGCAGAACAAGCTGGACCCACCGGGGTCATTGTGTCCGCTAAGGCCAACGGCCCCATCAGCCAGTTTGGCTTTTGTTTAGCAAAGTCATCACAGAATTCCCACAAGGGTTTGCATATCCAGTGGCAAAACTGAACCAATACAAAGGTTAGCACATTAGCATTGCGCTGCCTACGTATGGGGCTATTAATAAATTAATTCAATTCAATTCAAAAGGTATTGAACGTCTATTCTGTTCCAGGCACTGTGCTAAGTGTGAATACAGTGGTGACCAAGAGCTGGAGGTCTTGAGCAGCCTGTAATGAGCCATCAATCACCACATATTGTGGTGAGGATTATGGTCCAGGGGGTAAGATGCTGTGCAAATGGCCCCTAGCCCAGACTTTAAGGAAACCCGAATAGGAGAATACCAGGGCCAAGTGTTGTGGCACAGTAGATTAGCTGCTGCTTGGGACACCAGCGACCCTTATCAGAGTGCCTGGGATAGAGTCCTGCCTCTGCCTCTGCTTCCAATCCAGCTTCCCACTAATGTCCCTAGGAGATAGCTTGAGCCATCACGTGGACGTCCGGATGGAATTCCTGGCTCCTGACTTCAGCCTGGCCCCCATTCATCAGACAGCCTTCTACTTGTCAATCAAAGTGCCCACCTTCCCATGATGCATCTGTTGCAGCCAGGACCTGGGCACAAAGGAGCTAAAAGGAGATAGAAGACGGGAGAGCACTCTTTTCCCACCTTGGAGCTCACTTAGAGGTAGTGCCCGTCACCTTGATGCTCAGACAGAGCCCTGCCCTCCTAGTCTCAGCTAGAACTTACCAGCCAAGTTCCATCTTTGGCTTTTCTTTTCTTCCTAGTTTACAGGCAATTCTCTGGCTCACTCACATTGTGCATTTCTCTATGTCAAGTGGCCCACAGGGATATGTGAATGTGTTCATCCCCCACTGCCAAATAAACTCTGTTTCTGTTTGCACATGACACCAGTCTCTGCTTAATATTTCAATCTCTGTGGGAGACAAGAACCCGGATTAAAAAATAATTCATGGCTGGCGCTGTGGCTCACTTGACTAATCCTCCACCTGCGGCGCCGGCACACCGGGTTCTAGTCCCGGTCAGGGCGCCGGATTCTGTCCCGGTTGCCCCTCTTCCAGGCCAGCTCTCTGCTGTGGCCCCGGGAGTGCAGTGGAGGATGGCCCAAGTGCTTGGGCCCTGCACACTCATGGGAGACCAGGAAAAGCACCTGGCTCCTGGCTTCAGATCGGCGCAGCGCGCCAGCCACGGCGGCCATTTGGGGGGTGAACCAATGGAAGGAAGACCTTTCTCTCTGTATCTCTCTCACTGTCTTAACTCTGCCTGTCAAAAAAAAGTAATAATTCCCATCACTGTGACTGTGACTGCATCGCACAAGGATGACCGAGGCACAGCACTGCTTTTCAAAAGTCTTGAAAGGAGCAGGACAGGAAAGGCAGCAAAGACACTTCCCCGAGTCTATGTGGAGGCGGGACAGACCGATGCTGTGCTGAGGCCGGCCAGAGACTCTCCTGGCTGAATCAAAAGGAGAAACACTGAAACACAAAACAGCACCAAACATACACGCTCCATCTGACACGGTCAGTAGCAATAGCCATTTGCGATCTAACCAGAGGAAGGTCATCTGGATCCAGCTTAAAAGCAGAAAATCACAAAACATCAAGGAAAACATCAACCTCTGGCAAACTTACAAATTTAAGGAAGGTCTGAAGGTGTGTGGAATCCATTTTCAAAGCAGGAAAGGCAGGTACCACACACCTTCAAAGAGACCAGGCCATGATCAAGAAAGATGGCCGAGGGTGCCCCATCCAGGCCTGGAGGGAGAGCCACTCCCGAGGGTGGGAGTGCAGGCAGTGGAGGAGGGTGTGTCAGGCTCACCAGGTGACCCAGCCTCGAGGAACGCGTCCCATGCGGCCCTGAAGCCCCACAGGAGGGCAGCAGGAATAAGAACAGAGACCAAGGAGCTGGCGACCCGTCAGAGGCAGGTCAAAGCATGGATCCTGATGAAGCAAGAAACGGATCGGGACACGCGATGCCCCTCGGCTCCAGGCTGTCTCTTGAGCCTTAGTCATTAGGCGCCAATCTGGAAAGCAGAACTCAGAAGCCAGCAACCCAGAATCCCCTTCTCAGAGGCGCGAGACCACCGTCATTAGTCAATAATGAGCACTACTCGTAAGGTCATCGGTAACGTCAAAAGTGGCCTGGGCACTCCGCAGTGTACTTGCCAAATGGGAAGCGCTCGTCCCTAAGAGGGCTGGAGCACGTGGATCCACAGGGCAGCGAGGAGCCAAGAGCAAGCTCAGGTCTGCCACCTGCCAGCGCCTGCCTCTGGGTCACTGAGAGGCCACCCCACAACTAATGGCACTAAGGACTGCGGTGAAAACAAAATGAGACAAAATCTTAGCTACTTGACATAAGGCCCAGAACAAGCTGACGAGTGTTACATCACACACGTGAGCTCTCTCCTCCTGTCCTGTTTCTCTAAGCCTTGCCATGAAACCGGGCTTCCTTCTACACTAAGCAGCACTAATAAAAACTCTGAATTATTTTTAACAAGTGCATGGCTAGCGAGATGACTCAGTAATACCTAGGCCAGGACTCAATGTCTGTTACTAACAAATAGGGCAAAATATTTTTTAAAAATATTTCTCTAGGAACTGAGTAGGTAAGTAAATTGTAAGTGAGAGTAGGTAGGGAACTTGTAAGTGAAAGGGAAATTGTAATTAAGAAACCTGCAAAATTAGAGATTGCTGTGCTTCATTACCTACAATAATATTCTAGAAAATATTTTCATAACATTCTAAAGTCAACAGTAATTAAATTAATTATGGCATGTAGGCCTTTTTTCACCCCAGGCAAGCATGGGAGCCTTCCAAAGGCGCAAGTAATTGTTGATTCTTTTCTGAGCTTAGCATACGAATAGGCCTTGGGGCCAGCACTGTGGTGCAGCCGGTTAATCCTCCACTTGTAACACAGGCATCCTGTATTGGAGTGTAAGTTTGAGTCCTGGCTGCCGGACTTCCAATCCAGCAGCATAAAGATGGCCCAAGTGCTTGGGCCCATGCAACTCACGTGGGAGACCTGAATGGCGTTCCAGGTTTCTGACTTCAGCATGGCCCTCCCCCAGCCCTTCTGGCCATTTGTGAAGTGAACCAGTAGATAGAGGATCTCTCTCTCCCTGCCTTTCAATGTTTTAATCAATGTTTTAAGATTTCCTTTTATTATTTATTTGAAAGGCAGAGTTAGAGAGAGAGAGAGAGAGAGAGGTCTTCCATCAACAGATCTCTTCCCAATGTCCAGGAGCTTCATCTCGGTCTCCCGTGTGAGTGCAGGGGCCCAGTCAATTGGCCCGTCCTCCACTGCTTTCCCAAGCACATTAGCAAGGAGCTGGGTCGGAAGTGGAACAGCTGGGACTAGAACCGGTGCCAGTGTCACAAACAGCAACTTTACCCACTACACCACAATGCTGGCCCCATCAAATAAATAAATCCTTAAAAAAGTGCACACCACCACTTACCACCAAATGACAAGCACTAGCTCCAAACCATTTGTACCTCCCTAAGCAAATACTCACAGAAACTCTTTCTATGCAAAGCACTTCAGACTTTTCATTGGAATCACTTCAAAGGGAAATCACCAATACATTTCCTATACACACTTTATAACTTGTTATTTTATGTGCATCAATGACTAAAACCCCAACTAGAAGATGGCCGAGGGAAGAGAAGGACAACGACCATAAAGTTCACCGATTTCTAGTTCATAAAACACAATACAGGGCCGGCGCCGCGGCTCACTAGGCTAATCCTCCGCCTAGCGGCGCCGGCACACCGGGTTCTAGTCCCGGTCGGGGCGCCGGATTCTGTCCCGGTTGCCCCTCTTCCAGGCCAGCCCTCTGCTGTGGCCCGGGAGTGCAGTGGAGGATGGCCCAGGTGCTTGGGCCCTGCACCCCATGGGAGACCAGGAAAAGCACCTGGCTCCTGGCTCCTGCCATCGGATCAGCGCGGTGCGCCGGCCGCAACGCGCCGGCCGCGGCGGCCATTGGAGGGTGAACCATCGGCAAAGGAAGACCTTTCTCTCTGTCTCTCTCTCTCACTGTCCACTCCGCCTGTCAAAAAAAAAAAAAAAAAAAAAAAAAAAAAACACAATACAGGAGAGCAGAGCAGGGACAGGTTTGAACTGGAATGTCAGGGCCCCAGGTGAATGCTCCGCCCCCTTCCACTCCTTAACACTCCCCCAGGAAACCCCATCCCACCCCAATACCTCAGCCCCAACCCAGTCAAGTCACCTTAGACTGGTTCAGCTTACAAGTTTTCAACTTCCCCATGGCATAAAGTGGACCCATACTATCATTCTGTTCACAGTAGTCATAAATTATATGAGATACTCAACACTTGATTCTAAAGCAGGCTTTGTGCTGGATGATTTTGTGCGACTGCGGGCTGTTGTGAGCGTTCTGAGCACGCTGAAGGCATGCAAGGTTAAGCTATGACGTGTGGCAGGTCGTGTGTATCAAATGCATGCTCACCTTCGCGTATCTTTGACTTACCATGAGTTTGTTGAGGCGTAACCCCTTGTTAGTCAAGGAGAACCTGCAAGCTGTCACACTCCTGCCTGACACGTTCTCCACACTCTGGTCCCTACCAACTCTCTCCGGGACCAATATCCTCTTCTGCACTGCTGTTTCAGACTGATTTTCTCAAACCTTGTTCTCATCCTGTGCAAAACCCTATGGAAGCCCAGCAGCATGCGGCAAGGAAAGGAGAGGCAGAGATGTTGTGGCCCAAACCATTAACAAAGAGACAAGGGCGGAGGCCTTCTTGAAGAACTCGTTGTTGGATTTTTTATATAATTCCAAAGTAATGACACAGAAAGGTCCATATTCCATTTAGCGTCTCCTTAATCTTTTAGCTGGGACTTACTGTGTTAATGATATCCCTCTGATGGTAGCCTCGTTTGAAAACGTTCTGTGCTATTAATACAGAGATCTCTCTTTTTACGCCATCCAACTTGAACATTCAGCCAGACTCCTGTTATCCCAAACACTTACTGCCTTCCCAGTGTGAGAGAGCAGCCAGGAGGGGCCAGAACCGCATTCCCAGCCTGGTGTTCCCTGGCCCCGCACCCCACCCCAGCACTCCAGTCCAGAAAAGCTCCAAGATCCATTCTCCACCTGCCTTGCTACAGCCACCGCCTCCACCTCTCCCCAAGACCACAGTCATAAGAGATGAATTGGGAGAAAAATAAAAGAAGACATCAATGTGGGTGGCCCCATCTCTACCTCTAGTTCCAATGCTATTGCAATCACAATCTCAGAATCAGAAGCCTCTTAGTCCCTTAGGAAGAACTTGTCTATTATTTTATTTATTTTCATTTTATTTGAAAGACAGACATCTCCCATCTACTGGTTCACTCCTCAAATGCCTGCAACAGCCGGGATTGGGGAAGACCAAAGCCAGGAGCCCAGACTTTGACCTGCGTCTCCCTTGTGGGTAGCAAGGACCCAGACACTCGTGCCACCCTCTGCTGCTTCCCAGGGTGAGATGGGCAGGAAGGAAGCTCAGCTGGAAGAGGAGGAGCTGCGACTCAAACCTGGCAGCCCTGGCAGTATCTCAGCCACTGCTCCCAACACCCACCCCACACAGGAAGAAGTTAAGCAACATACGAGAGAACGGCTTATTCCTAACAATAAGTTAGAAAATATTTAAAATAAGCTCATGTGACATTAACATTCTTAAACTTTATACAAACATTTTAAAACCACAGCACAAGGGCCGGCACTGTGGTGTAGTCAGTTAAGCATCTGCCTGTGGTGCTGGCATCCCATATGGGTGCTGGCAGGAGACTCGGCTGCTCTACTTCCGCTGATCCGGCTCCCTGCTGATGGCCTGGGAAGGCAGTAGAAGATGGTCCAAGTACTTGGGCCCCGGCACCCATGTAAGAGACCTGGAAGGAGCTCCCAGATCCTGGCTTTGGATTGGCTCAGCTCCAGCCATTATTTGGGAGAATGAACCAGTGGATGTAAGACCTCTCAAATAAATAAGTAAATCTTAAAAAAAAAAAAAAAAATAGCCACAATGCACTGCACCGTAAGGACTAACTGAAAGTCAATTAACTCTCAAGGTGGGCATTGGGCACAGCAATTAGGACGCCACTTAGGGCCTGAATCCCAAATCTCAGGGCCTGAATTCGAGTCCCAGCTCCACTCCCAATTCCAGTCTCCTGCCAGTGTGAGCCCTGGGAAGTAACAAGTGAAAGTTCAAGTTCCCTTGAACATCCTGCCATCTGCAAAGGAGACCTGAACTGAATTCCCAGCTCCGGGCTTCAGCCTGGGCCAGCCCCTGCTACTGCAGACATTTCAGGAGTGAACCAGTAGATGAGCAACCTCTCTCTGTCTCTCTGCCTTTCAAATAGACTAAATAGTATTTTTTAAAAAGCCTATTAACTCTGGTAAGGGGAGGGGCTTGCCATTAAGTTGGCCCAAAGGAACATTCTTTTGGTTACATTCTGTGTATCCACATGAGAAATCAGGAATACCAGCTTCTGGTCAGGCATGAACGTAGCATGATTTGGGTAGATCTTGGTATCATGCTGGCACCTTCAACACAGGACAGTCCTGGTTCGGAGCACGAGTCAGCACCTTGGACTGGGACGGAGCTCTTAGCAGCAGCTTTGGGGAGGGCACTTGACATCTCTTTCTGCATCCAGACTCCTTCAAATCTAGACTCTTCGCATCTTCCACCTGCCAGCCTCAAAGGGATTTTGTGGGGATTACTGATGTCTGAGAGATCTTTCATCTTTGGGGATGAAAGGTGCTAATGAGTATCTTGTCGAGAAGTACTCCCACTCTGCCCTACGGGAAGGTTCCACGCTCTTCTGCTACGGGTGTCTACCGCAGCCAGGAAAACGGTGCGTTTGAAGTGGAAATTGTGATAGACTTTTAATTACGGGGACGTGGGGGAGCTCGTGGTTACACAGAAACCAGAGCCCTACAATTCTCATGTTTTCCTCAGCTGCTCTGGCGGGTTTGACCTTGAGCCTCACTTTCTCACTCTGTAAATCCAGGTCAAGCACACAAGGCCACCATGAGAAGCAGAGTTACAACCGGAGAAGCTCATACTGCAGGGGAAAGCCCTATAGCACATCACAGCTGCATGGAGTGGACCTGGCCATGGATGCAGGGCTTTTATCAGAGTCCTCCCTCCGAAACAAGCAGGGTACCAGGAACATCTGAAAGCAAAGACAGTCCTTTATAGAGTCCTTTAATCTCCCAACTGTAGGCATAGCAAACACCAGCTCTTAAGTGCCATACAAAAGCAAACCAACTTAGTTCCTGAGGGTAGAGGGTTTGCAATTCTCCGGACACTAAACATTGGTCTCCCCTTGGTAACACTGTTCATTCAGCACCAAATCTACCATGAGGACAGACTCTGCACCTTCTTGGTGCTGTGTCCCCTGGCATCCCTTGGTCCCACCCACTCTCGGTTCTGTCCTGGCGATCCTACCTCTCCGCCTTCTCTCCAAGTTCCTCTGCTCCGCTACCTGCACGGTTGTCCTGTGGTCCTCGGGGCTCTTCCTCCCCGTTGACAATCTCTTCAGGGCTTCCACCATCACTGACAACAGCCACGTCTCTCTATCTCCAGATCCGCTCACCTGCCGACTGGACGTGCTGTCTCCATATCAGCGTGACCCAAACTAACATCAATCCCAACCCTTCCTTGCCCGCCCCCCCACCCCCACCCAGAACGCTGGTCCCCGTCGTGTGCACCTAAACGAGGATCCTGGCTCCTCTGCCTGCCACTCTCAAAGCACAGAAACCTGTTCATTCTGCTTCTGCCTCCCCTTACCTCGCACATCAAGGTGATCATTAAGCGCTTCAGCTCCTACTTGCTCAGCATCTCCTTAACACACGCCTGCCTCCCTCACCCTTGCTCCCTGACTCCAGCTCCACCTCCGTCACTCCGGCTTCTGAGTATTTCCAGTCCTCTCTCCAACCACAAACCTCTCCTCCACCCAGCAGCTGGAGGAACAGCCCGAAACATCATCTGATCCTACTGTGCTCCTGTTGGAAACACTTCACTATCACTCGTACCTTATCCTTTAAAGCCCCAGACTTGGACCTGGTGCTGTGCGATGCCAACAGCCAATGTGGGCACCAGTTCAAATTCTGATTACTCCACTTCCGATCAAGCTCCCTGAGAAAGAAGTGTAAGATGGCCCAAGTCCTTGGGCCCCTGCCAACCATGTGGGAGACCCAGATGAAGCTCCTGACTCCTGGCTCTGGCCCAGCCCAGCCCAGCCCCAGCCGTTGAAGTCATTTGGGGGGTGAACCAACAGATGGAAGACCTCTCTCTGTTTCTCCTTCTCTTTTACTCTGCCTTTCAAATAAATAAATCTAAAAAAAAAAAAAAAAAAAAAAAAAAAAAAAAAAAAGCCCTAGACTTCTTTCCCTGGCATACAGGACTCTTCTGACCATTCCAGCTCCCGCCTCCTAGCCACCAAGTAGCCAATCAGACCATGCACCCAAATGCCATCACGCCTTTGATCCTGGCTAAGGCTTTCCCACCATAGCCACTTTCTCTCCTTTCTCAAAACCAATTTAAGTGGTTCTTCTGAGTCGCCTTCCAAACACCACACCACAGGGATGATAACTCTTTACTTGCAGACACATCACTGCATCCTGTGCAAATCTCTGCTCAAACACTGACCACACTACAAAGAAATTACTCACATGTGTCCACCTGTTGTACAAGGCCACAAACTGTTCTACGAGTCTTTGTTGTTCTACGAGTCTTTGCCTGGCACAAGGCAGGCAATATGCTTGGATTTCCAAAGTTTTATGCAACACAACAAATGGGGCAGGCATTGTGTCTCATAGGGTTAAGCTACAATTTGCAATGCCCGTATCCTTTATCAGAGTGCCCACCTTGAATCCTAGCTAGTCTACTTCCGATTCAGCTTCCTGCTGATGTGCCTGGGAGGCAGCAGACAATGGTTCAAATGCCTGGGTCCCTGCCACCCTCATGGGAAACCAGGGTGGAATTCTGGGCTCCTGGCTTTGGCCTGGCACAGCCTTGGGCTGTTGTGAGTGGTTTGGGGAGTGAAGCAGCAGATGGAAGATCTCTTTGTCTGTCTCTTGCAGGCTCTCAAGTGAATGAACATATTTTTTAAATAAACTTACCTTTTAATTTCATTTTCTATTAATTTTTCTGAAACACCTACATGAGTGATGAGTGTTTATTTAACTATTGACTTGGTAAACAAATTCAAGTTCTTGAATACAGTAGCCCTAATATTTAATAAATCCATACTAAAGTGCTAACCCAAAGTTATTTCACATTCAAGTGCTCTCTGTTATCTTGACAAAAATGCCACAGAGACATGCCCCCTACATTGTCTGGAAAGGCAAGATGTATCTATTCATGTCTGTAATGCTTAGACACACTTTCAAAAAGCATGTCTTCTATACTCAAAACCCAACTGAGGCCGGCGCCGTGGCTCAATAGGCTAATCCTCCACCTGCGGCAGCAGCACACCGGGTTCTAGTCCCGGTCGGGCCGCTGGATTCTGTCCCGGTTGCCCCTCTTCCAGGCCAGCTCTCTGCTGTGGCCAGGGAGTGCAGTGGAGGATGGCCCAAGTGCTTGGGCCCTGCACCCCATGGGAGACCAGGAGAAGAACCTGGCTCCTGCCATCGGATCAGCGCGGTGCACCGGCCACAGCGCACTGGCTTCAGTGGCCATTGGAGGGTGAACCAACGGCAAAGGAAGACCTTTCTCTCTGTCTCTCTCTCTCTCTCTCTGTCCACTCTGCCTGTCAAAAAAAACTGAGCCACTGGGCTCAGTCGGGCAAACACACACAAGGCAGCTTCTTGGGAGCTGAGTCTACTCACTCCTCAGCTGTCATCATCCTAACACAAATTTCCTTTTTTTTTTTTTTTTAAGATTTTTATTTACTTGAAAGGCAGAGTTAGAGAGAGAGAGAGAGGGAGAATATCTTCCATCTGCTGGTTCACTCCCCAAATGCCAGCAATGGCTGAGGCTGGGCCAAGCCAAGGCTAGGAGCCAGGAGCCTCATTCAGTTCTCCCACACAGGTTGCAGGAGCCCAAAGACTCGGGCCATCTTTTGCTGCTTTCCCAGGTGCATTAGCAGGGAGCTTGATCAGAAGTAGAGCAGCCGGAACTCAAACCAGCAGCTTAACCCCCTGCACCACAGCACTGGCCCCATAAATTTTCCTTTGAAAGACAAAGACACTTTGGGGCCTAGGCTGTCGTGCAGTGACTTACACTGCCACCTGCAGTGCCAGCATCCCACGCAGGCACTGGTTCAAGTCCCAGCTACTCCACATCTGATGGGATCCCTGCTAATGCTCCTGTGACAGCAGCGGAAGCTCCTGGCTCCTGGCTTCAGACATCGGGGGAGTGAACCAGCAGATGCAGGATCCCTTTCTCTCTCTGCAACTCTGCCTTTCAAATAAATACAGGAAATCTTAAAAAAAAAAAAAAAAAAAGAGACACTCAATTTGCTGCAATGTTTTTAAGGCTCTTTGCCCTTATTTATCATTGCCTTTTTGATTCACTGTAAGGAAATTCCTGTGGCACTGTCTGAAATTCGAGAAGGATACACTTACCAGAGAATTTTAAAATTTTTTGATTGTCAAATTAATTTAATGATGTGCATAAAAAGGCAACATTTGTGCTCTTTCCCTGCCGCCGCCGAGACGCGCGGAGGCGGAGGCCCGGGGTGCGTTCAAGATTCGGCTTCACCCGTAACCCACCGCCATGGCAAAGGAAGGCATTGCTGCTGGAGGTGTAATGGACGTTAACACTGCTCTACAAGAGGTGCTGAAGACCGCCCTCATCCATGATGGCCTAGCACGTGGAATCCGTGAAGCTGCCAAAGCCTTAGACAAGCGCCAAGCCCATCTTTGTGTGCTTGCATCTAACTGCGATGAGCCTATGTATGTCAAGCTGTAGGAGGCCCTGTGTGCTGAGCACCAGATCAACCTCATTAAGGTTGATGACAACAAGAAACTTGGAGAATGGGTAGGCCTCTGTAAAATTGACCGAGAAGGGAAACCCCGCAAAGTGGTTGGTTGCAGTTGCGTAGTGGTTAAGGACTACGGCAAAGAATCTCAGGCCAAGGATGTCATCGAAGAATACTTCAAATGCAAGAAATGAACAAATAAAAATTTGGTTCATAAAAAAAAAAAAGGCAACATTTGTGTACTAGGGTACTTCAAACACCTGTGGGAAATGCACATGACCTTTTTTGTTGTTCATAAAATAAGAAGTCTAACAAGTAAAAAGCAAAAAGACCCTAGCATAGTGGGAGTACAGACAATGGCTATAAACAATGATTGAACAGAAAAATGACCATCTCACCCACATACAGTACATTTTGAGGTAATCACAGATCATCAAAAATATAGTAGTGTAACACTCTTAACCACTGGTTTGAGAAATGTATAAAATAAAGTTTTACAAAACTGTATTTGCACCAATACTTATATACACAGACATTTCTTTCTTTGTTGTTCGTTTGTTTCTAAAATTTAGCTCCAACATATAAGGAAGAACATGTGATATTTGTCTTTCTGGATCCGGCTTATTTCACTCAACATGAAGGTCTCCGGCTAAATTCATTTTGCTGCAAATAGTAGAATTTCATTCTTTTTTATACCTGAATAATATTCCACTTTGTATATATATCACATTTTCTTTATGCGTTCACATCAGAGATATTTTTAATGACTACCGAGTTCATGTTACAGGGTCAAAAGACAACAGCAAAAGTAATTGATTTTCAGCTTAAGAAAGACACCTCTGGCCGGTGCCGCGGCTCACTAGGCTAATCCTCCGCCTTGTGGTGCCGGCACACTGGGTTCTAGTCCCGGTCCCGGTCGGGGCGCCGGATTCTGTCCCAGTTGCCCCTCTTCTAGGCCAGCTCTCTGCTATAGCCCGGGAGTGCAGTGGAGGATGGCCCAAGTGCTTGGGCCCTGCACCCCATGGGAGACCAGGAGAAGCACCTGGCTCCTGCCTTCGGATCAGTGCCATGTGCCGGCCACTGTGGCCATTGGAAGGTGAACCAACGGCAAAGGAAGACCTTTCTCTCTCTCTCTCTCTGTCCACTCTGCCTGTCAAAAAAAAAAAAAAAAAAAAAAAAAAAAGAAGAAGAAGAAGAAGAAGAAGACAGACACCTCTGTCCAGACAGCACATGGCAGAGCTAGACAACACACAGGGCTGCCAGAAGCCCCGTCATAGTTAAAGGACAGCATGACAACTGATGTCTTCAATATCTCTGTTTCCATTTTCTCAAATCATGGGACACTACATCAGGACTCAATCAGATGACAGAGCAAACTGCCTGGGTTTGTTATTTTTCTAATATATTACAGCTGTTATGCAAAGATAAGTTCAGTACTGGGTTACTCCCCCCAGACTAAAATCACTGGGTATGGTGATACAGGCCATCGACCCTTTTCTACAATTTTACAATACAAATCCTCACTGACATCCATTTCTTAGTTTCCTTTGGTGTCTACCTTGCAAGGGACACTACATGCTAACATTTCACCGAGATTATATGCAAATGTATCCTGCTCTCTAGAATCTCAGATGAGCTGCCGCCAAGCTGTGTCATCCTTGCCTTCCAGCGAATGAAGCTCTGCTCATTCTCTGAGCAAACTCAAATCAAGCAATGGGACAGCAGCAGTCAAGTTTACCAACAGCCATCAGGGTTGCAAGAGACCAGGCAGCTTCTTCACACCCACAAAACTGCCTGAACAGGGAAATGCAACTGACACGTTTGAGTAGCTGATACAGGTTAGACACCAACAAGAGAGAAAGTGTTCTCTGAGATTAGGGCAGGATGGATCCGAAATGCCCAGGACCAGAAGCATTTCAGATTTGGAAAATTTTCAGGGCCAGCGCTGCAGCTCACTAGGCTAATCCTCCGCCTTACGGCACCGGCACACCGGGTTCTAGTCCCGGTCGGGGTGCCGGATTCTGTCCCGGTTGCCCCTCTTCCAGGCCAGCTCTCTGCTGTGGCCAGGGAGTGCAGTGGAGGATGGCCCAAGTGCTTGGGCCCTGCACCCCATGGGAGACCAGAAGTACCTGGTTCCTGCCTTCGGATCAGTGCGGTGTGCCGGCCGCGGTGGCCATTGGAAGGTGAACCAACGGCAAAAAGGAAGACCTTTCTCTCTGTCTCTTGCTCTCACTGTCCACTCTGCCTGTCAAAAAAAAAAATTTCAGATTTTGAAATATGTTTTTAGACTTCATTAGTTGAGCATCCCTAACCCAAAAATCTGACTACCAAAAGGCTCTATACCCAAAAGCTTCCGAGCTACATGATGGAGCTCAAAAGGACTCGAATTCTGGACTTTGGATTTTCGGATTAGGGATGCTCAACTTGTACTGAATTCAAATCCCAACCCCACCACCTTCTTAATCAACGCTGAGGTGATCCACTCCCAGGACCGCGGTGATGAGAGGGTTAACGTGCAGTAAGCACCCAGCGCGAGGCTGACTTAGAGCAGACACAGAGACAGGGGAACCTCGGGAGGAAACATGGACATGAGGGCCAGGAGGGCCAGGGACTGAGGGCCAGAGCCCACCAGGAGAAGACGGGTGTCGTCTTCGTGAGAACCGAGTTTGATTTCTTGAGGATGCCGGACCTCTCCCGGAAGGAAAGATGAAAACTCAACCCAGTTGTATTTAAACGTCGAAGGAGGAGACCTCAGCAGACACCTGGGTCCCAACTCCAAGGAAAGTAACTCAGAGAAGCAAAACCAACCAACAACCGAACGGCATGGACACAGGCCCCTTGCGGGTCTGGGCAGCAGGGACAGCCACAGAGGTTTGCAGCTCCGCCAGGTAGAAAATCCGCATCCCCTGTGCCACGTCAGAGCGAGCTGCCCAGCGGGGTCCTGCTAATGATGCCGTGGCTGCACCCTAAGGTGCTCTGTAAAGCCTTTCCTGAGAACCCTAGGAACGCAGCACCCTGGGGTGATCGTAAACACGTGCAGGGAACCAACCGGCAACTCTTCAACACAACAGTTAGACGGCAGGAAGCTTTGCAAGACAAGACTGTCTCCAGAACTTTTTTTTTTTTTAGGTTTATTGTGAAAGTCTGGGCTTGCTTCCCATGTCTGAAATCCAAGTCTATTACAAAAGCTAAAAACGAAAGGCGAACCAGAGCCAGACAGGAAAGTCAGACCAGAAAAACGAGGCAGAAGCGCCATAAAATACTGAGGCCCGTCCTCCGAAACCTCTGAGAGTCTAAGCCGTTACACACCCCCTCCTCCTGCGGGGAGAAATTCTTCCAGGCCACGACATCATGCGGGTAGAATCACACAGATGTCGCAGCTGCCCACGCTCTGAGCTTTCACGGTCTTCCATGTCATGTGATGTAAACAGTAAACAACAAAATCAACGAAACAAGACCCTGACCAAGGTGCACAAAACTAGAAACAAGGAGGAAACTTTTTTTTTAAAAAAAGATTTATTTATTTATTTGAAAGTCAGAGTTACATAGACAGAGGAGAGGCAGTGAGATAGAGAGAGGTCTTCCATCTGATGGTTCACTCCCTAATTGGCTGCAACGGCCAGAGCTGTGCCAATCTGAAGCCAGGAGCCAGGAGCTTCCTCCAGGTCTCCCATGCGGGTTCAAGGGCCCAAGGACTAGGGCCATCTTGTACTGCTTTCACAGGCCATAACAGAGAACTGGATGGGAAGTGGAGCAGCCAGGATTGGAACCGGCACCTATACGGGATGCCGGCGCTTCAGGTCAGGGCGTTAACCCACTGCACCACAGCACCAGCCCCTAAGGGGGAAACTTCTTGAGGAACAGAGAGTGGTGAGGGCTGGGGAAGGAGGACAGGAGTGACTGTCCAATGCAGGGGCCAAGATGCCGCCTGAGAAACCCCCATGACATAACCAGGGCCTGGTGTGAGTCCCACTCCACCTCTGACTCAGCTTCCCGCTAACGTCGATGACTCGTGTACCTGCTTCCTGCCACCCACACTGGAGATCCAGACGGACTTCTGGGCTACTGGCTTTGGTCTGGCCCAGCCCCACCCATGGCAGGCATTTGGAGTGTGAACCAATGGATGGGATGGAGGCAGGGAGCAGACAGGAAGACAAGGGACAGAGGAAAGAAAAGGAGGACAAGCCAAGAAGAGCTGGTTGTCCTCACTACAGTAGTAATCGGGGCTGGAAATGGATACAGAGGAACCACAAAGACTTCACAGAAAACCTGAACTTAAAAGATAAGTGTATTTTGGTGCAAAAAAAAAAAAGTAAAATCCATGCATAATTTTTTCACAAAAAAATGGCTACTTTCCATAAACTTTAAGATTCCTTCTACATGGGTTTCAGACTTTTATGTACCCAAATAAATGTATTTTAATTATATTTTCCACGAATGTTTTTGAGATGCCCTCATTTGTACCTAAAAGAAGGATTCCTTGACTTTTCCAGTAACGCAAGTTAGTAAATCACACCGGCCATGGAAGTACATCCATGTAACCCAGTTTTAATGTTCAACCTCTGTCAATTTTCCACCTGGAATTACTCAAAAGCATTTTGCCCCATTGAGAAACCAAGTCGTGGCCTCAGTCATAAAATCCCGAGCAAGACACTCCCCACTGTGCCTGCCTACTCGCACACCACCCTTGGTTCTGGGCCAAACTGCAAGTTGTAAGAACATCAAGTATTCGAACTCCAACTCAGACTACGTTCACAGCTCACCATGGAGGCAGAAGCAAGCCAGATCTATAAAGCCAGACACATCGGGATTGATTTTTTAGCAACGTTTATGAGACGGTACTCTTTGAGTTATGCAGTGTTCATATCCTGGAGCTGCAGAAGCTGGACTCCAAATTTAACTCTGCTTCAGGTTCATTTCTCACGTGTATGATACTGCACTTCACACTATTTCATCCTAATACTTACCAGGAACACTCACATGCTATACTGGCAAAGCAAGCTTTTTGGATAATTATCAAACCTGCACAGAGTGAAAGAAGTTGAAAAAGAATTCACAGGAAAATTTGTTCATTGTCAATAAAACTCTACAACCAAGACAGTAGGTTACTTAATCCCTCATAGCTATCCAGAGATAGCTATCCATGTCTGAAGCTGTAAAATAGCTGTCTGGGGCCAGCATTGTGGCACAGTGGAGTAACCCCTTGCTGGAGATGCTGGCATCCCATATGAACGTTGATTCAAATCCTGGCTGCTCTGTTTCCAATCCCTACTAATGCACTTGGGAAAGCAGCAGTGATGGCCCAAGTACTGGGGACCCTGTCACCCATGTGGAGATTCCAATGGAGTTCCAGGCTCCTGGTTTAGGGCTGGCCCAGCCCTGGCCATTTGGGGAGTGCACCAGAGGGTGGGAGATCTCTGTGTGTGTGTGTGTGTGAGACATGTAAATAAATAAATAAACTTTTTCAAAAGGAAGGAAGGAAGGAAAAATGTAGTTATCTAGTTTTACACCTGATGCATATACTGGTTTATTGTCCACCCCGAGCTTCCTTGTAGTCTTCAGACATTCAGACAATCATGAGGTTACACAGATACTTGGCCACATCTATGCAACTACTGGTTTTTTGTTTTGTTTTGTTTTGTTTTTGGACAGATAGAGTTAGACAGTGAGAGAGAGAGACAGAGAGAAAGGTCTTCCTTCCGTTGGTTCACCACCCCCAAATGGCCACCACGGCCGGCACTGTGCCGATCCGAAGCCAGGAGCCAGGTGCTTCTCCTGGTCTCCCATGTGGGTGCAGGGGCCCAAGCACTTGGGCCAACCTCCACTGCACTCCCGGGCCACAGCAGAGAGCTGGCCTGGAAGAGGAGCAACCAGGACTAGAACCCGGTGCCCATATGGGATGCTGGCGCTGCAGGCAGAGGATTAACCAAGTGAGCCACACGCAGCCCCTCAACTACTCTTTCTACACAGCCTCTGCTTTTTCCATTTATTCTTTTTATCCAAGGCTATTAAGCTTTCCTATATTAAATAGAAACATACATTATTTTGTATTCAATTGTAAGATAGATGCAATAAAGTATAAATGCTAACAGCTTCACTCCTTGTTGCTTATGTATACATTTGTGTAGATGTACATTCACCCAGATGAAGATACATTACAAAAAAAGTACACATAATTATACATGTCCATACACATGCGTGCACACACACACACACACACACACCACTCTCCCGCTCCTTGGGACTGCAGGAAAGCTATGAAATAAACACAGAGAAGAGAGGTCTACCACAATATCATCAACTGCTAAAACACTGCTTTTGAGTTGATTGTAAAAAATAAAGCATTTAAAGTATCACTTACAATTTGTTGCACAGATCTTATTACTACATTTCTAAGTCTTGAGTCACTACCCCTTCTATTAAATTGTTGTTTTCCCACTAAATTTGAACCAGTTATTTTCTCTTAAAAAAAAAAAAGTTGCAAGTCACACACTGGAGAAAATATTTGCAAATCACATATCTGATAAAAAATCTTGGCTCCAAAGTATATATAAGAAATTGTTAAAGCGCGACAGAAAGAAAACCCAGTTTTTCAAACTGGCAAAAGGTCTGAACCGGAAACTTTACCAAAGAAGATACACAAATGACTCATTCATATGAGAAAATACTCAATATCATTAGTCATTAAGAACATGCAAATTAAAATTAGAGATATCTCTACACATCTATTAGAATAGCGAAAATTAAAAAAACAAAGTGATAACACCAAAAGCTAGTGAGAACAGGGAGCAACAGGTAAAAATACAAAATGAGTCAGTGTCCTACAAATAAATCAGGTCTTAACGTTAAATGGGTACCTACCAAACAACCCACCGATCCCACTCCTAGATACTTACCCAAGTGAATTAAAAACTTACGCCTACACAAAACTGTTTACACAAATGTTCATCACAGCTTTATTCATAACAGCCCCAAACCTGAAACAATCGAAATGCCTTTCAACAGTCAACAGTTAACAATGATACAGGAAATAGACTACTACTCCGAAGTGAAGTAACTTGTTCTGGCTTCTTACAAAACGCGCTGTTTGATTGCCAGATCAAAAAGGCTACCTGTTGTCTAACTCCATGTTTATCACATTCTGGAAAAGGCAAAATTCCAGGACAAAACCAATGTTAGCCAAGGTAGGGGAGCACGCAAGGGAATTTCTAGGATGTTGGGTCTGTCCAGTAGGGCACTGTGGTGGTAGATGCGTGACCCTAAGACCCCACAGAATTGTTGGGAAATTTTTTTAAAGATTTATTTATTTACTTGAAAGTTAGAGTTACATAGAGAGAGAGGAAATACAGAGAGAGAGAGAGAGAGAGAGGTCTTCCACCCACTGGTTCACTCCCCAGTTGGCCGCAACTGCCGGAGCTGTGCCAATCTGAAGCCAGGAGCTTCTTCCAGGTCTCCCATGTGGCTGCAGGGAAGGACTTGGGCCATCTTCTACTGCTTTCCCAGGCCATAGCAGAGAGCTGGATTGGAAGTGGAGCAGCTGAGTCTCAAACCGGCGGCCATAAGGGATGCCAGCACTGCAGGTGGCAGGTTTACTGGCTATGCCACTATGCCGGCCCCAGGAAATTTTTAAAAAGGCAGCACAGTGTCAGGGAATCCTAGGCTGGAAGGCAGAATGAAGAAAGGAAACTGTGGGGCCGGCACTGTGGTGTAGCGAGTTAAGCCAATACCTGCGATGCCAGCATCCTGTATGGGGCCCAGTTTGAATTCTCAGCTGCTCAACTTCCAATCCAGCTCCCTGCTAATGGCCTGGGAAAAGCAGTGGAATATGGCCCAAGTGTTTGGGCCCCTGCACCCAGAGAGACCCGGATGAAGCTCCTGGCTTCCGCCTGGCCCAGCCCCAGCTCTTACAGTCATCTGGGGAGTGAACCAGTGGACAGAAGAGCTCTGTCTCCTTCTCTCTGTAACTCTTTCAAAACAAATAAATGAATCTTTAAAATAACAACAACCAAATAGCAATGTAATGTCATGGACTGGAACTTGGAACTGAAAATTTAAGTGGAAAACCTGGGGAAATCCACACTCCGTAATCTAATACAAGTAGTGCACCCGGGTTAAATCTCCGGTGCTGGTGCCCGAAACATCCTCTTGCCACGTTGCATAGTTAACTCCCAATGAGCTTTCAAAACATGGTGACTTCTCCTCCAGGAAGCTTTCCATGCTCACCCACTCTGGTTTCTGTCAAATATCATTCCTCTCTGCTGCCCCCATAACAGGCATCACTCAGAACTATCTCTCTTCCTCCCTAAGAATTTGTTTCAGGATTTGAATGGAATTATCCACAAGGTGACTACCCAGTGCTGGCATATAGTGTGTGCTTAAAGGTGGGAGCACCAGCTGGCGCCGCGGCTCACTAGGCTAATCCTCCGCCTGCGGCGCCGGCACACCGGGTTCTAGTCCTGGTCAGGGTGCTGGATTCTGTCCCGGTTGCCCCTCTTCCAGGCCAGCTCTCTGCTGTGGCCTGGGAGTGCAGTGGAGGATGGCCCGGGTGCTTGGGCTCTGCACCTGCATGGGAGACCAGGAGAAGCACCTGGCTCCTGCCTTCGGATGGGCGCAGCACGCTGGCCACAGCGGCCACTTGGTGGGGTGAACCAACAGAAGGAAGACCTTTGTCTCTGTCTCTCTCTCACTGTTTAACTCTGTCAAAAAAAAAAAAAAAGAAGAAGAAGAAGAAGATGGGAGCACCAGTTACCCTCATCGTTTTGATTAATGCTTTCTGTAGTACCTGGCAGGCGAGAGGGACCAGGTAAATCTTTGATAAACATACTAATTAACATCAAGAAATGCTTGTCTAACATCTCTTTCACATATGATCAGACTTTACCCTCAAGGATTTTATGGCTGATTGTCTTTCTGACTGCATGTTGAAATCACCTAGGGACCTTTAACCATGTCTAATGTCCACGCCCCAGCTGGAGGTGAGACCCATAAATCTAGTCCAAGGAACAGGAAATAAACATCAAGTAATACACATACCGGGGTCGGTGTTGTGGCATAGCAGGTAAAACAGCTGCCTGCAGTGCCAGTATCCTATATGGTGCCAGTTCCTGTCCTGGCTGCTCCACTTCCACTCCAGCTCCCTGCTAATGGCCTGGGCAAAGCAGTGAAAGATGGCCTAAGTGTTTGGGCCCCTGCCACCCACGTGGGAGACCTGGGAGAAGCACCTGGATCTGGCTTCAGCCTGGCCTAGCACCAGCCGTTGCAGCCATCTGTGGGGGTGAAAATCGATTTCTCTCTCCTCTCTCCTCTCTCTGCAACTCTTTCAAATAAATAAATAAATCTTAAAAAAAAAAAAAAAGCTACACATACTAAAGCATCAACCCCCTAGGAGCAATGGACATCCCGAGCCCCCAGGTCTTGATTCCCAATGCCATTCTAATACCAGAGGACCAGGGACCCTTGCAGAAACAGCTGATTCTAGAGCCGCAGCAGGGGAAACCCACAACAGAGGGGGCGCACCAAGATGACAGCGGAACCAAATGACAGAGCGCCCGGTGGCCAAAGCCGGAACAATCCGAGCAACAACACAAGTAAAGTAATATTAGCTGATAGCCTAGCTGCAAAATAAATACCCATGAGTCCACATGGATCTAAATGATTACATAAATAGGCGTGGGAGTGCATAAAAATCTCCCTTGAAGAATTATATGTAAGTGACGTGCGTGTATGGACCTCAAAGGAGATAGAACAGAACTCCGGCTCTTCCTTCCACAGAGACAGGATGCAAAGCGACAGGGAGAGACACCACTACAGAGAAACGTGACTAATACTGCCTCCAGCCAGGTGCTCCAGGTTAGCCAAGACTGACAAGTCATAGTGGACAGGATGTGACACTGGAATGTCACTGCTGTGGTCTTCCTCCCAAAAACACAAGAGCCCAGCAACCGGGAAATCTTCGCTACACCAATGACCAGAACTCCTCAAAACTGTCAAGGTTACCCACCAAACACAAGACACGACTGAGAAGACGTTACAGCTAGGAGGATGCCGCGCAGACATAATGAGAATATATTCCAGGATGGGACATGAAGGAAACACGGGCTGTCTAGCATAGGGGCTTCATAATGTATCAATATTGCTTCATTCACTGCACCAAATGCATGACAATAACTTAGATGTTAATAATAGGGGAAACCAGGTGTGGGTTAGACAGGAACTCTTTATCCCGTCTTTACAGTCATTCTGTAAATTTTAAATTGTTCTACAACAAACCATTTATTAAAAGAAAAAGAAAGTTGGCCAAGAGATAAGTGGATGGCATCATTACCTTGTCGCTGGTCCGAGTACAAAGAAATTGCAAAAGAGCAGGATTCAAATATGGGAAATAAGTAGGTGTGAGTGAAAATCCCGAATTCCCAGGACCCAGAGGAACTGCACAGAAATCCAACAGAACCAATGAGACAGCACTTAGGGGTACTGTAAAAAGTCCATGCAAAGTTCAATTAAAAGGTAAGCCTATCTTGACACAGGAACTTACTGAAACCCATTCCTAGTTTTTCCATAATATATACTCTCCATGAACTTTATGGAGAAAGTTTTCTTACAAATCAACTATTTATAAAGTAAAAATACTCTAGAAGAAGATCTTTAATTTTTATTAGATTTTCTGGCCATAGGTAGTGAATTCTTGACCAACCACTTCTCTCACCCTTTAATGCGTTCATTCACGAACAGCCACACGTTTTCTGTGTCCTTACACAGAAGACATTTCTTAAGTAAGTATGAGCATTAAGAGAGAATAGATGAGAAAATTCAGGTATGAATCAGATGCCAGAAGAAAATCTTCCAAACTGGGCTCAAGAGTCAGTGTTTCAGAGCTGCTGCTGTGGTGCAGCAAGTGAGTCACCACCTGCAATGCCTGCGTCCCATTTGGGCCCTGGTTCGAGTCCCAGCTGCTCCAGTTCCGATCCCACTCCCTGCTAATGGCCTGGGAAAGCAGTGGAGGATGGCCCAAGTGCATGGACCCTGCACCCATGTGGGAGACTCGGAAGAAGCACCTGGATTCGGCCTGGCCCAGAGCTGGCAGTTGCAACCATCAAGGCAGTAAACCAGCTGATGGATGTCTCTGATGTCTCTCTCTCTCTCTCCCTCTATTTCTCTCTCCCTCTCTCTTTTTCTCTGTGTCTCCCTCTAGCTCTGTAACTGATTTTATAAAAAAAATAAACTTTTTTAAACAAAGAAGTCGGCATTTGCCTGATTTCGTTTGAGTCACTGAAGCTCCAACATGTACTTATTCAATCTCACATAACTTTGCTTTCCAAAATCGATCCTCTGGGGACCCCATGGGTAACCAGCACGTCCTTGTTGGTTTCTTTGGAAAACTTCTGCTCAGAGACAAGATGATATTTCTGACATGTGAGAGGACCTTGGAGCCTGTAAGCCGCGTGAAAGTAGGACACTCGGATTCTAGCATGTGCCACGAGAGGAATGAGCCAAAAGCTAAAAAATAGGCAGGGCCTATAAAGACACACTTATTCTTGTTCTAATGGAATATGTTCCGGAATGATGGGTGATCCACGCAAATCTCGTCTCACATAAAACACACCCAAATCACGACTCCCCAAATGCAGGAAGTGGCTCCAGATCCTAACTCCACAGCCAACAGCCATGTCTCAATGGCTTCCAGCAGCCACACAACTGTCTCGTCTATCACACCACCAGAATACAAAAACCCACATTCACAACTGCTTCCTCGCTGTGCATGCACGCCACAAAAAGGACACCAACCTCTACAATTCTAGATGCGCCTCCCTCCTTCTTTTGCATATTGTCCCAAAAGCTAAAACAACAGCTCAGCAGGCTCCCGTGCCACTAATGATACTTTGAGGGAGGGACCATTTTCCTGCCAAGGGTCATTTGCCTATTTATAATATCATCTGCAGACCACACAAAATTATCAACTTAAAAATGAGCCTGCTATGGATTAGCATTTCGAGTCCCGCCTACAGTTGCCTTGGCGGGGCCAGACGAAATGAAATTTGCAGGAATTATACAGCCCGTGGGCTGGATGTCCCCACCCTTGCTACAGCCTTAAGTAGCTTATTGATTAATGCCACAGCAGATCCTTTCACAACAATTCCATTTTTTTAAGATATTTTACTTATTTGAAAGGCAGAGTGACAGAGAGACCTTCTATCCACTGGTTCACTCCCCAAATGGCCGCAACAGCTGGGACTGGGCCAGGTCAAAGCCAGGAGCCAGGAACTCCATCCAGGTCTCCTATAGGGGTGGCAGGAGCCCAAGTTCGTGGGCCATCATCTTCTGCTTTCTCAAGCTGCCAAAGTTAGCAGGGAGCTGGACTGGAAAGGGAACAGCTATAACTTGAACCGGCGCTCTGATACAAGACACCAATGTCACGAGCAGAGGCTTAACCCACTGCACCACAATGCCAGCCCCACAATTCCAATACTGTTTTTAAATTTTGTCCTTAAATAGAAGTCACTTCTACATCTAGGAATCCATATGCCATGCCCCTACCAAATAACTTCCCAATTGCCCTTTTCTTTCTCATGCACTGATTCTATCTTTCCCCTCACTTAACTTCTATTTCTGGGACTGTCCGCAAGCATGTTTGCACACCAAGAGTTCACCCAGGAGGTCTCCGTGGACCCCCTTGAATTAGTGCATCTGCACTGACCAGACCATGACCACCACCTAGGAGTGAGAGGGATCAGAGGCCGGCGCAGAGAGGAGGTGCCTCGGGGAGGAGAGCATCCCAACTCACGAGGGGTGGACTCTCTGAGGTTCAGATGTAGCTGCATCAGCTCGACGCACACAGTAGGAAAAGGACAAACGACAGTCAGGTGCGTGCTTGGTGAACTTGGACATAGCAGGGTAAAATGAAAGTTTAACGCCACCACGTTCAAAAGACCTGCTACATCCATCCTTGGCTAGAGAAATGCTCCAAGCTCAGTGGATGAGGGCGATTATACGCCCAGGTACTGCAGGATCTGTCATGTCATTCTGCCTATCTGCACTCCGCCCCATTAGGAACCATCGTACAGACAGCAATCCCCTTGTTTCTAAGTCAGTGAAAAAAAGGATACTCATTCTTAGCTGCAAATATTGCCAATGCTTTTTCACGTTTCACTAATGACAAAATGATGACATTATAAGCTTCTGTTTTAACTGTATGAAAATAGCTTCAAGTCACACAAAAATTACAAGACTAGCTTAGAGAGCTCCCACAGTCATTCCCCCAGAAATCCAGATCCTCCGATCTTACCATCTTACCATCGGGCCCCAGCCCTTACTTCTCTCCATGCACTCACATGTGCTTCAGAATGGAGGCAAGTACCTTGTCTGCCTATCACCCAAGCTTTCTAAATGTAAACATATCCCAGTGCTCCAGTAACTGAGATGCCCGAGGCCATTATAATACCCCCCCCAACTCCCTTACACTATGAAAGCTACAGAAGACTGGAATGAACGTGCAGCAATGTTACATCATGCTTTGGGTTTTTTCTTTACACACAAATTTTGTTCATTAGTACATAAATTCACTCAAAACTCATTAAAAATGTTTTTTTAAAGATGTATTTATTTATTTAAAAGTCATAGTTACAGAGGGAGGGGAGAAAGAGAGGGAGAGGAAGTAGAAGGAGAGAGAGAGGGAGGTGGGGACAGTCTTCCATCCATTGGTTCACTCCCCAATTGGCCACAATGGCTGGAGCTGAACTGATCCTAAGCCAGGAGCTTCTTCCGGGTCTCCCACATAGGTGCAGGGGCCCAAGGACTTAGGCCATCTTTCACTGCTTTTCCCGGCCATAGCAGAGAGCTGGATAGGAAGTGGAGCTGTCGGGACTCAAACCAGCACCCATATGGGATGCTGGCACTCTAGGCAGAGGTTTTACCCACTACACCACAGCACCAGCCCCAATAATGTAACTATCCTATGTGCCAAATTTATTGTGGTCACCAGATCAAACATGGTCCTAGCACTCATGGAACTTAACAGAATATTTTCCTAAAACTCTTATCATAAAAAGATTTACTTTTATGGAGAATATTTTCCTATCGCATATCATTAATTTCCTAATCCTTGCATAATTCAGTGTTTGCCAAACATAATCAGGAGATAATTTGAATATTTAAAAGTTCTCTTTATGATAAATCAATATATCAAGTATATTGTAAATTCAAGTGGCATGTTAAGATAAAATATTTGCCACTTGAAATATAAATAAATCAGATATTGTGATTATTATGTTAGGTTCGGCTCAGAGAGAGCCCCAGCTAGACTTGGTCCGGTTCTTTTCCTCCCATGTGTAAGAATACAACTGGGAGCCATAGGTAAAGGTAAACAGAAGAGGATTTATTGAAAGGCAGGAAGATAGTACACACTCAGGCATCAGTGCACGCGACCTCAAGAGACAGAGCTGCACCCCCAGGCTGGGACCATCCTTTTTATAGGGTAGGGAGAGGCACTTAGGGCAGGGCCTTGACTGACAGTCCACAGGAGACAGGATCTGGGGTGGGTCTGTAGTACACATGGTGGTCCTCCAGGAAGGTGCCATGGTGTCTGGTCCAGGAGGGAAAGTGAGGCTTTGGGGCTGGCACTGTGGCATAGTGGGTAAAGCTGCCACCTGCAGTGCCTGCATCCCATATGGCCGCCGGTTTGAGACCTGGCTGCTCCACTTCCATTCCAGCTCTCTGCTATGGCCTGGCAAAGCAGTAAAAGGCGGCCCAAGTCCTTGGGCCCCTGCACCCACATGGGAGACCCGGAAGAAGCTCCTGGCTCCTGGCTTTGGATCCATGCAGCTACAGCTGTTGGGGAGTGAACCAGTAGATAGAAGACCTTTCTCTTTCTCTCTCTGCCTCTGTAACTCTGCTCTCAAATATATAAATAAATCTTTAAGAAAAAAAAAAAAAAGAAAGTAAGGCTTAGCTGCGTCATGCAGAGTGGGTGTGCCTAGGCTTCAGCCATGTTGAATGAGCATGGAAGATGATGGGATTTGGGGGATGGTATTTGGGTAGTAATCATGGCTTGGGTGTTGGCAATCCTGACATCCCGTCTTGTCCACATAAAGATTAACAGTAAAGGCTGGTACCCTGGCTCAATAGGCTAATCCTCTGCCTGTGGTGCCAGCACACTGGGTTCTAGTCCCAGTTGCTCCTCTTCCAGGCCAGCTCTCTGCTGTGGCCAGGGAGTGCAGTGGAGGATGGCCCAAGTGCTTGGGCCCTGCACCCCATGGGAGACCAGGAGAAGCACCTGGCTCCTGGCTTCGGATCAGCACGGTGCACCGGCCGCAGCGGGCATTATGGGGTGAACCAACAGAAAAAGGAAGACCTTTCTCTCTGTCTCTCTCACTAACTCTGCCTGTAAAAAAAAAAAAAAAAAAAATTAACAGTAAAGGGAAAAGTAAAACCATCATAAGAGATAACTGCTTTATCAGATTCTGCATTTTTTTAAAAAAATCTTTATTTTTTATTTATTTGAGAGGCAGACAGATGGAGAAGCAGAGACAGAAAGAGATCTCCCACCCACTAGATCACTCTCCAAATGCTTGCAATGCCAAGGCTGGGCCAGGCCAAGATCAACAGCTCGGAATGCAGTCCAGGTGGCCCAGGTGAGTGGCAAGAAACCAAGGACCTGACCCATCACTGCTCCCTCCAGGGTGTACGATAGCGAGAAGCTGGAAGCACCAGCAGTACCCCAGAAAGGAGGCCACCTAAGCCCAGGCCAACCGCCTGCCCTGGGATTTTCTTTCGCATCTTAAGGTAGGAGCACTAAATGATTACCCAGTGTTCTGCCATGCGCCTCCTTCCCACATTCCACCCTCCTCCTCACCCAGACCACAGGTAGAAAGGAAATCTTTCTGTGGCTAAAAGGAGCTTTGGGAACTACACCCTTAAATAGAACAGCATGTGTGAAACTGCCACCTCATTTTACATCGATTGCTAGGGTCTCTGAAAGAGGCGAGATTTCAGGCGTCATTGGTTAGAAAAGAACCACAGCTGAACAAGAGGGCATTTTAGGCCAAAAATATCTGGCCAGTAGACACACAGGAAACGCTATGGTTTAGTAGAAAGAATGTGGGCTTTGGATCCAGGTGGATTTTGGTCACTTCTGGCCTACTCATTACTAATAGTGCATTTTTGTTCCTGGGCAAGTTACAAAGATTCTTTCCTTCTCTAAGGAAAATAAACATGGAGAAGAAAATCAGCCTGGAAATGTGAAAAGGATTCAACACCACACATGTGCCGGGCCAGGCACTGCACACATCACAGCAGACTCGCTCTGTTCCGGGCACCAAGAGACGGGTTGGAGCAGGCCCCACTTCCGGGGTGCAAGGCCTCTCCGTGCTGCGGCCTCCTGGGGCGGCGCATCCACAATCCCCATTCTGCCCCCGGGGTCGCACACCTGCGTCCACACTCGCTCTCTGCCACTCGCCATTCCCAAGCGTCCCCTGCCTCCCAGCTGGTCCTCACTGTGGACTCAAACCAGCTCTTTGTCCAAGCCCATTCGCTCCGTGTCAATGCCATGGCCTCACTCTGTGTCAAACACTGTACTTATTCAACCCAGACTTCAGAAAACGAAATGAGGGAAGAAAAGTTGAGGAAATGCTCTGTTACAACTTGAGAACAACCCTGGTGAGAATCTTGTCCAAACGAACAAAAATGGTGGCTAAGAGAGATGGGTGACTCTGTACAGAATGGGCCAGGCAGCAGGATCAGCTAGAACAGCGCATCTCGAAGCCAGGGAACCAACCAGATGCCCACAACTGTGCAAGTCAGTCATTCATTCAGAAAAAAGGGGGGAGAGAGCGAATCACTGGGCAGTTAAGCCACCACGCCCCTGTCACGGTACCTGGACTCACTAACTTGCTCAGCTCCTGATGCCCA
The DNA here is from genome assembly GCF_051225735.1 of Oryctolagus cuniculus. Lineage (NCBI taxonomy): Eukaryota > Metazoa > Chordata > Mammalia > Lagomorpha > Leporidae > Oryctolagus > Oryctolagus cuniculus. Next base: position 12,648,039 of record NC_142871.1, read on the forward strand.
CTTCCTGCCAATGCACACCTTGGGAGACAACCGTGATGGCTCAATCTGCTGGGACCCTGCTACTCCATGGGAGACCTCCTGGGCTTACTGACCTTTGGCTTCAGTCTGGCCCAGCGCCACTTTTGTGGACATCTGGGGAGTGAACCAGCAGACAGAAGATTCTCTCTCTCTCCTCTCTCTATAATTGTGCCTTTCATATAAATAAAATAAATCGTTAAAGAAAAGGTGTGGTCTTACACTTCTGAGAACTCCAGTTTTTGTTTCCAATACATATTTTAACCCCGAAGCTATAAAATTCTCACCAGCTCCACTTACATGGGGCGGGTAATCAGGGAATTGAGAAAGCATTGTTGCTAAGACTGTCAAAACCCACTTGGCTTGAGTAACTGAAAGCATCCGTTATGGTGCTCTTTCTCCTGTCACACCATATTCTTCAAACATGCTTTGCCTATAAGCTTTCTTTCTCTGACAAGCCATATATATATATATATATATATACACACACATACATATATATAATATACATATAATATAAATACACCTACATATATATATACCTAAATATACATATATACACATATATATTTAAAATAAATTTTTTTTGACAGGCAGAGTAGACAGTGAGAGAGACAGAGAGAAAGGTCTTCCTTTGCCGTTGGTTCACCCTCCAATGGCTGCCGCGGCCGGCGCACCGCGCTGATCCGATGGCAGGAGCCAGGTACTTCTCCTGGTCTACCATGGGGTGCAGGGCCCAAGCACTTGGGCCATCCTCCACTGCACTCCCTGGCCACAGCAGAGAGCTGGCCTGGAAGAGGGGCAACCGGGACAGAATCCGGCGCCCCGACCGGGACTAGAACCCGGTGTGCCAGCGCCGCAAGGTGGAGGATTAGCCTAGTGAGCCGCGACGCGGGCCATAAACTAAAATTTTAAACACAAGATTCTTGCTTGACCTAAAGTCAATGGTTCTATCATCCTCTCAAGGTTTTTTTTTTTTTTTTTTTTTTTTTTTAAAGAATTTTAAATTAAAGCTGTTTATTTCAAAGTAGAAGCATTCTGGTGTGAGCCAATTATAAAACAAGGGGTCAGGACAGTCTGCCAGGCTGTGCCCTTGGAACAAGGATAGCTGCTGTGAGCACCATGCCAAGGCACAGCTGCAGGGACAGTCAGAGAAACTGTCCAGCGCCAGCCAAAGCTAACAGTCTCAACTGCACTAGTAACTTAGGCTAATGAGGAAGCCTGGCAACTCAGTGTGCAAAAATTAGGGGAAATGGAGACCAAGCAGAGCCGTAGCTCATCCCGCGACGTGCTCAAAGGCTTCCACGGGGCCGGCGCCACAGCTCACTAGGCTAATCCTCCGCCTTGTGGCGCCAGCACACCAGGTTCTAGTCCTGGTTGGGGCGCTGGATTCTGTCCTGGTCGCTCCTCTTCCAGGCCAGCTCTCTGCTGTGGCCCGGGAGTGCAGTGGAGGATGGCTCAAGTCCTTGGGCCCTGCACCCCATGGGAGACCAGGATAAGTACCCGGCTCCTGCCTTCGGATCAGCGTGATGCGCTGGCCGCAGCAGCCATTGAGGGGTGAACCAACAGAAGGAAGACCTTTCTGTCTCTCTCTCTCTCTCACTGTCCACTCTGCCTGTCCAAAAAAAAAAAAAAAGGCTTCCACGAGGTCCAGGTAGGAACCAGCTACAGAACCAGCCTTTTGGAGAGGCACAGTCCCCCCCTCGGCCTCCCTCACCCCAGGAAGACACAGAAGGGGTCCACTGCGCCCCAGAGGAGCAGCTGTCTGGAGGCCACAAGCTGTATAGTAGGGCCTGATCCCCAACTTGCACATGCATTTAAAAGCCGGGGCACCATCACAACACGGCCTCTGTTTGACGGCTTAAACAAGGAACCATGATTTCTCATTTATTTCTTTGAAAGGCAAAAAGAGAGAGAGATCTTTGATCCGCAGTTCACTTCCCAAATACCCACAGCACGAGGGACTGAGTCAGGCCAAAGGCGAGAGCCCAGACACCAATCCAGGTCTCTTACATGGGTGGCAGGGACCCAAGGACTTGAGCCATCACCTGCCGCCTCCCAGGGGGCCGACTGGCAGGAAGCTGGAGGCAAAAGCAGGGCTGGGACTCAAACCCAGGCACCCCGACATGGGATGCAGATGTCTCAAGTGGTGTCTTTACCAACTGTGCCAAATGCCCGCCCCCATGTTCTCTTTAACAAGCTGACAGAGGGTTTCGGGTCCTCTCTCTGTTCCAGCATGCCTGGGTTTGTTTGTTTGTTGCAGCATTTACCATGCTATAAAAATACTGTCTATTTCAACCAAAACTCTCCCACAGGCCGCACCTTCCCCAAGACATCAGGCCCATGCTTGAGGCTTCCTGGTCAGCTCCAAGCTCCTCCTCCTCTGGTCGCCAGCCCTGCCACTCTGGTCTGCTTTTTGTCTTTCCTGTCCCTGGACACACCCGACCTCCCATTGCCCTTCCTCTGGCTCCTTCCTTTTCTTTCCATGGCCACACTTGTCCCCACTTGACCCAAACAGCACCCGGGTACAGAGGACAGCAGCAAGTGCACTCAGACCAGGAACAGGACCCTTGCTTGGGCACCGTAATGCCAGCAATGGCCACTCAGTGCTCAGCACTGTCAGAGCCTCTGCCCAAGATGCATTCACTCACAAGATTCACCTGCTTGCTCCCCAAAACTGAACAAGGAGACAGCCACATGCTAGAGTCTGGGTGTCCTTACCCCTGGCATCACTCTTAGCCCTAGACACAGAAGTGCTTCCTGTCCTTGCAACCTGTATGTTTCAAGACATCAAAGGACTTAAAAAAAAGGGGGGGGGGAGGATATTTTATTTATTTGAAAGGCAAAGTTAACAGAGAGAGAGAGAGAGAGAGAGAGAGAGATCTTCTAACCACTTGTTCACTCCCCAAATGGCTGCAATGGCCAGGGCTGGTTTAGTTCAAAGCCAGGAGCCAGGAGCTTCATCAGGGTCTCCCACGTGCATGCAAGCATCCAAATACTTGGGCCACCCTCCATTGCTTTACCCAGGCTCACTAGCAGGGAGCTGGATAGGACATGGAGCAGTCAGGACACCAGTGCTGCAGGCACTGGCCTAACCCACTGCACCACGGCACCAACCCTGACATCAATGGCCTCTAGAGGTTTGTGAGAAGACAGAAAGCAGGAAGGCGAGACCAGGCGAAAGGTCGCGTGCTGGTGGGATCTGGCCTGCTGCAAGCTCAGGATGCCCCACAGCCAGTGCCTGCTGCTCTGCTGAACTAATCTGGGACAAAAAGACACTGAAGAGAAATGAAAAACGGAGGAGGGGCCGCACTGTGCATAGCAGGCAAAGCCATCGTCTGCAGCGCCCACATCCCATATGGGCACCAATTCAAGTCCCAGCTGCTCCACTTCTACTTCAGCTCCCTGCTAATGCATCTGGGAAAGCAGCAGAAGAGGGTCCAAGTCCTTGGGCACCTGCACCCACGTGGGAGACCCACAAGAAGCTCCTTGCTACAGATTGGCCCAGGTGTGGCTGTCGCGGGCATTTGGGGAGTAAACCAGTGGATAAAGACCTTTCTCTCTCTCTGCCTTGCCTCTCTGTGACTCTGCCTTTCAAATAAATATTTTAAATGAAATAAAAGGGAGCCAGCCCTGTGGCGTAGCGGGTAAAGCTGCTGCCTGCAGTGTCAGCATCTCATCCTATATGGGCGCCAGTTCGAGTCTCAGCTGCTCCACTTCTGATCCAGCTCTCTGCTATGGCCTGGCAAAGCAGTAGAAGATGGCCCAAGTCCTTGGGCCCCTGTACCCATGTGGGAGACCTGGAAGAAGCTCCTGGCTCCTGATCGGCCCAGCTCTGGCCGTTGCGGCCAGTTGGAGTGAACTTGCGGATAGAAGACCCCTCTCTCTCTCTCTCTCTCTCTCTCTCTCTGCCTCTCTTCTGACTTTCAAATAAATAAATATTTTTTTAAAAATGGGAGGAAGGAAAGAAAAACAGAGAAAGGAGCCTGACCCCAAGCCAAACCTAAAACTTGGGACTCTGCCTCCACTCTCCCTTCGCCCTTCCTCCCTGCAAACACACGGGATGCGGTTCCAGACACCTACAGTTCCCAATCGCAGCTCTCTTCTCCTATCAAGCTTCAAACAAGGGCAAACAGCAGCAGCAAAGCAAAATTCCAGTGCGAGATGCAAATCCACAGGCAAAAGTGGCTGCCCAGGGCAGTGGCCACCTGACCGACCGCCACCCCTCTGGCACAGGGGCAGAGCTGAGTTAAGAAAAAGAGTCCCCAGGGGAGCCCAAACGCTCCCAGAGTGAGACACCCCACAAAGGTGAACCCGCAGTTCAGTCCTCACATCTGTGCAAGCCCCGGCCGTGGAGTACCCGGAACGAAGAGCTTCCTCCCAGGCACACGCCCGAAACAACAGAGGGGAACAATAAACCCCGATGCTGCAGACAGGAGACACCAGCCAGGGACGGACCAGAGACTCTAAGGAAACCCTGGGAAACGGAGCAGACAGAATCGTATCGACAGCACACACAACAGGGAAAGCGGCAGCTCAGGTTCCGGGAGGCGAGAGACGGCTTCCCCAGGACCCTCGGTGTCACAGAGCCGGGGCCACAGAAAAGGGTGTGGAGTGGGCGTGGGGCAGGCCACGGAGGGATGGCGGGAGCTTCCAACATGGAAGGGCTGAGCCCTTAAATGCTCTTTCCTGCTGCCTCCCTCCCTCCCTATTTCCCACGAAAACAGAACCCTTACAGCTGGGAGCCACGGCAGGGGTGTGCACCTCTGTCCAATCAGATTTCTACACCATTGTCCATGTCTGTGCCATGAATTCTCCATAGAACCATGATAGAATAGAGCTAGGAGTCTCTGGACAGCTGAACACAGGGAGGCCGACAGGAAGTGAACCAGACGCATGGGTGATGAGTCGGGGGTGGGGCACCCCAACTCCCCAGCAATGGCAGTTCCTGCACTGAGGATCCCACAAACCTCACCCTGTGGTGCCTTCATCCGGCTGTTTCTGTGTCCGGTAAAACAGCCTTGGGAACAAACCAGCAGACGTAGGCACAGTGCTTCCCTGTGAGCTACTCTGGCATATTAGCCAAAGCCAAGGAGGGGGTCCTGGACACCCACCTGGTAGCTGATCAGCTGAAATTTCTGGAGGTTCAAGACTTGTGACTGGTGTCTGAAGTAGGGGGCACTGAAGTGGAGGCACTGGCCCTCGGCCTGGGGGACCCCGCACCATGTCCAGATAGACGGGGTCAGAGCTGACTTGCAGGGCGCCAGGCTGAGCTGACCGCTTGCCTGCCGGAGGGGAAGGCGCCACGCGTGTGGGGACCACAGCAGCCATCTGTGTTGTGAGTGAAAGGGAGGAGAAACTGAGTCTCACGGTATTTTCTCTACAAACATCCTTAAAGTGCCCCGCAGAACGGGCAGACCGAGGGCCCAGGCTGGGGGTGGCCTGGGGAGAGGAAATGAGATTGGGCTGAACGGGGCTGGGTGCTGCAGTCCACATCACTGACAGCAGTCCAGGGCCCACACCCACCACAGGAAAAGGCTTTCCTCTCCCAGCACAAACACCGAAGATAAACGTGGACGGGAGGGAAGCAGGGTTCCGGTCAACATGGCAGTGCAGTGCGAAGGAGCAAACTCCGATACAGAACGTTCACCCGAGACTACCTGCAGGCCACTTACTTTCTTCTCCAGTGATGAGCCGATCAGCACACGGCTTTATGAGCGCTTGGGATGAAAGAGGTACAGGGAAGCTGCTGTTAACAGCCAGTCTCAGGGCAGGCACTTGCTGGGGTCACTGGGATGCCTGCATCCCCCGTCGGAATGCCTGGGTCGAGCCCCAGTTACTGTGTCCTACCCTGCTAACGTGCATCCCAGAGGCAGCAGGTTCCTCACACCACATGGGAGATACAGGGTGAATTTCAGGTCCCAGCTATTACAAGGATTTGGTGATTGAACCAACAAATGGAATCTCCCCCCCCCCCCATTTTAGAAAAGGAAAATAAATTAATTAATTTTTTTAAAAAATCTCTCATCCAAGTACTAACGAGGCCCAGCCCTGCTTGGCTCACAGGATCAGACAAGAGTGGACAAGCTCAGAGTGGTAGGGCCACAGCTGCAAGTGGAAATGAAAATTATATGAATATGATGTTTAATTTTAATTATAGTTATAAAACTATTGGATATGAAGCGATGAAAAGTTTAAAATTTAGTATGCACACATGCTTCCGTCTAAGTAAAATAGAGATGTCATTTAAAAGTAGATTTGTATGCTGAAATGAGACATACAGATAGATAAGAAACGGACTAGGTTTGTCTGGCTTTATGTAATTCTCCTAAAACAAATGCATTCTCAAAAAAAAAAAAAACCTCATTGTTCGCATTTTCTACTGAAGTGAAGAATTTAGACTAAAGAGGGTTTATCAACTATGAGTAATGCAGTCCTTGAATTTTAGGCATTCATCAGAAACAGCTGTGTTCAAACGAAGGCCGGGCTGTGACCGTCAGACCAGTGTTGATCTGGCCTTACTCCCCGCTCACCCCCTCCTCCTCCAACTGACCACACTCAGTGGAAACTCAGAACAATGCCACATTCTCCCTTGCTTCACTCATTCTCAATGTCTTTTCTTCCACCACATCCTTTTTCTCTGGAGTACGGGGCCAGCCAGAAATGACCCAGCTACCCTCAAGCCAACAGGAACACGAAGGAACAGACCACGCGAGGGAACAGACCCCGAACGCCCCCAGACAGCAAAGCAGGCAGTAGAGTCTCCCTTCAAAATCGCTGAGGGAACGGTGGTTTTCAAGGATTCGAGGATAAGAAGCCCTCCTTGAATGGTAACGGGGTTTAATGGAGTTCCAGAACTTGTTTTTCACCTTTAACTTGGGATTCAAATCCTGACTTTGTCCAGGAGGGGAGAGTGTACTTGTCAAGGTCACCCACAAGCATGGCTGGCATCAGAACACGCAATCTGGAGAGTGACAACTACGTCCAGAAACCAGGGACTGGGCTGGGTGCAGAAGCCTGCAAAGCAGCTGCCCTGGGTCCCTGAGGCAGGACCCAGCCCAGGCTCACCCACAACGAATTATCCTGCAAAAGGGGATGGGTGCATGCTTTGATGTTTTTCCCCATTTCGTTTTCACGATATGAAGTAAAATCTGCATTCTACTCACACCCAAAAAAGACATAAAAAATCATGCCATTTCTGAGGGTAAAACAAAACGTGCCCAACCACCAAACCAGGATCTGCTTGCCTGTGTGATGCCTCATGAAGTGTCCTGCTGGACACAGCCAGCCAGCAAGGCGCTCCCAGTGGGACCATCTGGTCACCAAGTGCTGCTCTCAATGATAACGACCCCCTAAGAGCTCCATTAAAGCCCAGAGTGACACTAGGGATTCCCATGGGTAATGAGATTCTTCTAATCTCTGATTGATGAAGTATTTATCTAAGTAAGAGAACAGATATGCAGACTAATCAGAGGGGGCGGGAGACACCAGAAAGTAATTACCACACAAAGAAGAGAAGACCGCATCTGCTTTGACATGAGAATGTAGCAAGGTCAAAATTACCATGGAAATTTTATACAATTCCTCAGATAATGCCTCTACAATTTCATCATGCAACAGTCCAGGCGTGAAATTCAAAGTTAATTGGTTTTGGTCAGAGGTCACTTTATAATACTAAATTACAGCACAAACTCCTGCCGAATGGAAGTTGGGAGAAGGCTTAAATGAAACATGCACTATAATTGAATTTCAACTGCAAAACCCTCTTCCCTTCCTAACGGCGTCCTAGCAACTCATTCAGCATGGTGAAGGTAACACATTTTTCCAAATCTCTTTGCGTCCAAGAACAAAAGCTCAGAGGATATATACAGGTTGCTGTAGGCAGTCCCTCCTTTAATCCACCCCTCATTTTGCAAGAGAAACAAGTTACACCAAAGCAATGAAGCTAAAACCTCAGGGGGCCTTCTAAGGTCCCAACAACACCTGCACGATGAATGGTCTTGGAAGTTTCAAAAGTAAGATCATTTTGTGTTCATTTTCCTAAAGCAGACTCATAAATTGTATAAGCCTGAGAGTCAATAAAGCCTGGGTCCCCCCCAGACCTTCCCTCCACTTCCCAAAGCCCATACCTTGTCCAGCGGCAGAAATGTCAGTGGCCACAATGAAATCTGGGGCCAGTACTGTGGTGCCCAGGCTAAACCACAACTTGTGACACCAGCATCCCATACTGGAGCAGTCCCACCTGCTCTGCTTCCCCCCCAGCTCCCTGCTAATGTGCCTGGAATGGCTGCAGAAGATGGCTCAAGTCCACGGGCCCCTGCACCCATGCAGGACACACAGATGGGGTTCCTGGCTCCTGGTTTTTGCCTGGCTCAGCGCCCGCCATTGAAGTCATGTGAAGAGTGAACCAGCAGATGATCTGTCTCTCTTTCCCCATCCCTCCCTATCCTCTCCTCTCTCTTTCGGTCATTATGCCTTTCAAATAAAATAAATACATCTTTTAAAAGTGGTAAAAAGAAATGTGTTTCCAGAATTTTGCCTCCCAGACAAACCCCTCGCAAGATCACAAGGAATACCTTTCGTTTGAAGTTCTGGGGAAGTGGAGAGGAGGGAGGGGGCTTGATCACTGCTAAATGTGGCAACCAAATTCTCTCATGGCGCCGACCAAAGCGCACGTCAGAAACCGAGCACTCCTTGGGGGAAAAACAGCCTATAGAAGAGAAACAGCTTTTTTTTTTTAAAAAAAATGATTTTTATTGATGCCGATAAGAGATACATAGAACTTGCCGTCTCCACCATCTGGAAGCGGACAGCTCAGCGGCGCTCGGCACATTCATCTCACTGTGCAACCTTTGCCGTCCGCCTCCAGCACTCGTTTCAGATCTGCCCATACTTTGATCTTGGACTCCCAGCCTCAGAACTGTTGTTTAAGCCAAGAGCGGTGACAAATGTATTCCACTACAGGCCATGTTTTAGGATACAAAAAGGGATAAAGATGCTGAAAACAAACCTGACCAATGGTCAAAAGCAGAAGCAACCTCTTCGGGAATCAAGTGGAAATCCCCACACCATTATGGCTCTTGGGACCGGCTATCAAAGGACGCCTGCACCTGCTGTCGGGTGGGCAGCTGAGGTCTCAGTCCAGAGCAAGAAGTGGAGGTGGGGTTACAGGAGTCCCAACTGGCTGTCCCAATCCTGGAGCCGGTGACCCCCACCTCACACCCGACCCCAGCAGGCACGATAGACAGCAGATACCCAGTCTAGGGCAAGACACAGACTGCAAGAGGCACTTGTGGGGACCGGCGCTGTGGAGCAGCGGGTTAACGCCCTGGCCTGAAGTGCCAGCATCCCATATGGGCGCCGGTTCTAGTCCCGGCTGCTTCTCCTCCGATCCAGCTCTCTGCTATGGTCTGGGAAAGCAGTAGAAGATGGCCCAAGTCCTTGGGCCCCTGCATCCACGTGGGAGACTCGGAAGATTCTCGTGGCATCTGGCTTCGGATCAGCGCAGCTCCGGCCGTTGCAGCCAATTGGGGAGTGAACCAGTGGATGGAAGACCTCTCTCTCTCTCTCTGCCTCTCCTCTTTTTGTGTAACTCTGACTTTCAAATAAATAAATAAATCTTTAAAAAAAAAAAAAAAGCAGCACTTTCTCACTGGTCAGGGGGCTGGGCTGCTGCGGGTGCAGAGGTGGCACAGCACTCAGCCAGACCCACTGCCCGGCCCCAGCTCTCTCAGGGCACCCGGCTGACTCTCCCAGCCTGTTCACATCACAGTGTTTATTTCATTAACTTTGGCCTCTGTATCTAAGTCTGTATTTTCTCAAATAGCTTCCTTTCTCCACCTAACCCCAAACCTCCCTACCTCTTGAGTTCCTGTTTCGCCTCAGTCAGCGTCACCCACCTGCAGCGACAGTGAAAACTGCAGAAAACTAAGGAGACAAATGCCCATCAGTGCCCTGAGAAACAGAGACGAGTCCGCCTGGAAGTGAGGAGAGAGAAGAGGTAAGTGGGCCACAGAGGCAGGAGCCCTGTCAGCCATGCAGAGAGTCCGCCTCGCTTTGATTCACATCCTGTAAGCGACGAAGTCTTCCATGCAGACATCACCTCACCCAGGCTCCCACCAACCCTCAGTCCAGTGGGACAGCAGCCACCTGAAAATACGTAGCACATTCACCTCTAACAGACCTCTGCATCCGCACCACACCATCTGGGCCACCCATTTCTTGTCTGTGGAGAAGCATCGAGATCTTCCGTCCCATTTAAGGCACTGGGTAATAGTGAGCGAGAATTCAGGAAACAGCAGCTCTGCCTCTGTGACTGCTGTAAGCACGCTACCCAGTCCACTCAGCTCTTCCAGACCCAAGGCAACCAGCCTCCCCTCCTCAACAGGAAGTTCTCAATGAAGCAACCACACTCCTGCCAGGATTCCAGCCCACTTCCTCTGACCTCTGTGCTACAGATACTATCACTTCCCTCCTGCCTCTCCCAACTCTCTCATGTGCTCTCAGTGTGAACCTGTGTTGGTTTATAATCTTAACGATCAATGGGATGACTTCTCACACAAGCTTCCCAACCCAGCACTGCCATGCTCAATGTTTCCAACTACATATGAGAGGACGGCAGTGAAGGAAGCAGGCACACAGTGGGCACCTGCACAGCATCCCTCCCCCCACCTCAGTCCATGTCCCACCCCAACCCACCCCAAGGAAAGACCCTACAAAACCCTGCTGGAAAGTGGAAATACCACTCTGTCTGTCTCCTTTGAAATGCAGGCAGCACTGGGAACACAGAGCTGGTTTCTTTAGCCCCAGGCTTCCCCTGGAGAGAAAGGAGAGGCGGCCAGGGCAGGCAGCCTTGGTTCCTGGGGGGCTGGTGGAGGGTCAGAGGGCACCTGGAGCTGAAGCACGGCTCAACAGTGAGTGTTCTGCAGAAGAGGTCAGATGGAGAAGAAGTCAGAGGTGTTCCCTAAATCTACCACCATCCTTATGGCACAGATATGCTCACTTCAGGAAAATCACAGATCTCCAAGTATCTGTGCCCTTGACTCTTGCATAAACACTCCTGACCTCACAACTCAGCAGGAAGGAAAACCTTGAAATTAAGCTCTCTTTGCTCTGATGGCTGAACAAAGAGACTGGCCTTTAAGTCCTAACAGTGCAAAGGGAGACACACAACTCCTTACATCAAGCAGGTGGACAGGGACCGGGCCACCCAGGGCTGCAGGGACACATGCAGAGTGGCAGTGGACTCAGAAGCTAACACCAAAGAGGCCAAGGACACTCCTGACCTATGGCACAGGACAGTGCTTGCTTAAGTCTGGGTAATGAGAAGCTATGATTTTTTTTTTTTTTTTTTTTTTAGGATAATAGAGACATGGAAAATGTTTAACTGAAGCACTCTGATATGGGATGCAGGTGTCTTAACCACTGCACCAAACACTCTCCCCTTGTCTCTTTTTTGTCTTCATTCAACACATGTTTGTTACATGCCCACTATACATAAGGCATCTTTAGGATTCTAATTCATCATCTCCTTTAACTTTCCCACCCCAAAGGCCTATGATGCATATTCTGAAGATAGAGCTTTCTTTCTTCTTCTTTTTTTTTTTTTTAAGATTTATTTTTGATGCCGGCACTGTGGCACTGTGGCACAGTGGGTTAATGCCCTGGCCTGAAGCACCGGCATCCTGTATGGGCACTGGTTCAAGACCCAGCTGCTCCACTTCCAATCCAGCTCTCTGCTACGGCCTGGGAAAGCAGAAGATGGCCCAAGTCCTTGGGTCCTTGCACCCACATGGGAGACCTGGAAGAAGCTCCTGGCTTCAGTCTGGCCCAGCCCTGGTTGTTGTGGCCATTTGGGGAGTGAACCAGCAGACAGAAGAACTCTGTCTCTACCTCTCTCTGTAACTCTGCCTCTCAATAAATAAATTTTAAAATTAATTTCCCTAAAGATGGAAAACAGGAGCTAAATTAAATTTTAAATTGCTTAGACCTTACAGTTCCAGTGGTGATGGTCAGGGTATACACACACACACACACACACACACACAGAGGAATAACATGGTGTTAGCAAAACCGAAACTTTACTTTGAATCTCCTAAACTATTTAAATAACAGAAAGCAGGTCATATTTGTGGAGCATTCAGGTAAGCCACCACTTGTGACACTGGCATCCCACAGAGTGCTGGCTTGAGTCCCAGCTGCTCCACTTCCCATCCAGCTCCCTGCTGATATGTCTGGGAGATAGCACATGACAGTTCAAGTACTTCAGCCCCTGCCGCCCATATGGAAAACTTGGCTCCTGTCTTCAGACTGGCCCAGCCCTAGCTGTTGCAGCCATTTGCAAAGTAACCAAAAGATGGAAGATTCCTCTCTCTCTCTCTCTCTCTGCCTTTCAAATAAATAAATCTTTTTTAAAAATTTTAAAGCTAGCAAAATGAAACTTCTATCACGTACAGTTATTAGCCCCATGAAGAATTAGTATCTTTTCCTTTTCAGCTGTGAAAGCTTCTCTGACTCCTGTCAGTTTTATTAACAATTTCAAATTTCCTTAAGGAAGGTGCTGATTTTCGTTGTTCTTAACAGGGATCTTCTAAACATTAAGAATATAGGGGCTGGCACGGTGACACAGTGGATGAAGCTGCCACCTGCGATGCTGGCGTACCATATGGGCACCAGTTCCAATCCCAGCTGCTGCACTTCCAATCCAGCTCCCTACGAATGTGCCTGGGAAAGCAATGGAAGCTGGCCCATGCGCTTGCACCCCTACATCCACACGGGAGACCTGGGTGAAACTCCTGGCTCTGGGCTTCAGCCTGGCTCAGCCCTGGCCATTGCGGCCTTTTGAGAAGTAAAGCAGCAAATGGAAGATCTCTCTCTCTCTCCTTCTCTTGGCATAACTCTGCCTTTCAAACAAAATAGATGTCTAAAAAAATGTAAGAATAAACATTAAGAATATATTCATCACCAGGTAATGAAAAATATTCTTACAACTTCATTTTAGAAAACTTCATCAAAAAGAGCATCTACAGAAAATAAAAATGTAGTTAACATCATACTTACTGGTGAAAATAGAATGCTTTAAACTGGGAACAAGCCAACACTGTCTCAGCGGTCCTGGCCCACGTGATGAGGCAGGCAAGCAGGTTAATGAGCCCAACAGGATTCAAACAAGAGGCTGTGCAACTCTTGAGTATTGTGAGAGAAGCGAGTCTGAAGTGAGACAGTTTCCTTCAGTCTTTTTCCTGAGAGGCAGAGGGAGAGCGAGGCAGATCACGAGGGAATCTCACCCGCTACTACAGAATCGAATGCCTACAACAGCCAGGGCTGGGCCAGGCCAAAGCCAGAAGCTAGAAACTCAATACCACGTGGGTGGCAGGGACCCAACCACTTGAGGCATCACCTGCTGCCTCCCAGAGTGTACAGAAAGCTGCAATGAGGAACAGAACCAGGATCCGAACCAGGCAGTCTGACACGGGTCCCAAGCGTCTTAGTAACTCCAGGCCAAACGTCCACCCCTCTATTCATTTTGAGACGTGCTGAGTGCCAGGCTTTAGCAAACATCCACAGGAAGCCACCCAGGAGGGAGTTAAAGCCACCATCCCGAGAAGAGAAGTCCCTATGGGAGGTGTACTAGCTGGGTAGTAACTCGCGCATGTGATGCGAGAGGCAGGAAGAGGCAAAGAGAAAATCATCCCCAGAAGAGGACCTGGGATGGCACTCCAGGGAGAACATCCCCCTTGGCCAGAACAGCAAAGAAGCAGAACCCAAAAGCAGGCAGGGAATGAAGGTGATCAGAGCAAGAAGAAAGCCAAGGGAAAGCAGCTGGCCTGGAAGCCAAGGCAGAGTCGGCTGAAGGAGGAGACAATAGTATTCAAGGAAGCAGACAGGGGGCTGGCATTGTGGCAAAGCGGGTTAAGCTTCCACCTGCAAGGCTGGCATCCTATATGGGCACCGGTTTGCATCCCACCTGCTCCACTTCTGATCCAGCTCCCTACTAATGGCCTGGGAAAGGCAGCAGAAGAGTCTTGAGTGTTTGGGTCCTGGCATCTACATAAGAGACCTAGAGGGGGCCCGCGCCCTGGCTCACTAGATTAATCCTCCACTTGTGGCGCCAGCATCCCATATGGGCGCTGGTTCTAGTCCCGGTTGCTCCTCTTCCAGTCTAGCTCTCTGCTGTGGCCTGGGAAAGCAGTAGAAGATGGCCCAAGTACTTGCTTCGGATTGGCGTAGCTCCGGCCGTTGCGGATATTTGGGGAGTGAACCAACGGAAGGAAGACCTTTCTCTCTGTCTGTCTCTCTCACTGTCTGTAACTCTACCTATCAAATAAATAAAGATCTTTAAAAAAAAAAAAAAGCAAAAAAACCCAAGATTTAAGAGACCTAGAAAAAGCTCCTGGTCCCTGGCTTTAGCCTGGCCATTGTAGCCATCTGGGGAGGGAACAAGCAGATAGAAGACCTCTCTCTGTTTCTCTCACTCTCCAACTCTGACTTTCAAATAAATAAATATTTTTTTTATAGGAACCCAACAGGGCTGCTCTGAGAAAGATGCTTGTGGCAATAATTCCAAGGGAAAACTTTCTCTTTCTGAGCATATCTTCTAACGGGCACAGCCTGCCTCTTACAAAGAAGCTAAGCCTTTCTGGTGCCAAACTCTTTTATCTTTAAATACAAGAACTTTGGGGGCCAGCGCTGTGGCACAGAAGGCTAAGCTACCGCCTGCAGTGCCAGCATCCCATATGGGCCCCAGTTGGCATCCCAGCTGCTCCTCTTCTGATCCAGTTCTCTGCTATGGCCTGGGGAAGTAGTTAAAGATGGACTGAGTGCTTGTGCCCCTGCACCCATGTGGGAGGCCTAGAGGAGGCTCCTGGCTCCTGGCTTTGGAGCAGCTCAGCTCCGACCATTGTGGCCACTGGGGAATAACCAGTGGATGCAAGACCTTTCTCTCTCTCTCTCCCTCTCTGTAACTCTACCTCTAAAATAAATAAATAAAAGTCTTTAAACACAAGAACCTAGCGGTGCTTTGACTCTGAACTTGAGAAGCAAAATGTTATACCAACTACAAGATGAGGAAATACAAAATACAATATGGGAGGTCACAGATAATGTTGCAGGAAAGCAGAACAAGGCTGCGTTGACCTTCTGGACAGTGGCTTTGGGAAGACGAGCTTGGGGAACTGAACAGCAGACAGCTTAGCCACGGCCCCTCAGGGAGCAGAGAGGCGGCCTCGCGGTGAGAACACAAAACATGGTCTCTGTGGGCCACACTCAAGCAGCACTAAGGCAGGGCCGTAGCAGCTTCACTGACTATTCCCAGGCTCAAAATGGGATCCCAAGACCCAGGAACAGGGGAAGGTGTCGTGGCACAGCCCTTTGAGCAGCGGCTTAGGGTGCTACATCAGTGCGCTCGGTGGGGTCTTCGCTACTCCTCTTCAATGCAGCTTCCTGCTAATGCCTCGGGTGGCAGCAGATGATGGTTGCACTGCTTGGGCTCCTGTCACCCACATGGGAGACCCAGGTGGAGTTCCAGACTCCCAGCTTTGGCCTGGCCTGGCCCAGCCCTGGCTGCTGTGGGCACCTGGAGAGCAGATGGAAGATGTCTCTCTTTCTCCCCTCCCACCCCATCACGCTTTCAAAGAAAGAAAGAAATCTTTAAAAAAAAAAAAAAAAAAAAGGCTTGGGAACAAGGAAATGCAAAACCCGTTCGTGCAGATGTGAGTCTAAGATATACCTCAACAGGCTCCCAGGCGAGAGCTCCAAGCTTGGCGACAGAGAGGAAGCCTGAAGGGGCTGTGATCCTGCGCTCTCACACGACAACTCCTTATCGTGCAGCTGTTTTCAACTTCAGAGAAAAGACCTGAAGGGAAACGATTCTTTCATGTGCCCAAATTCCTTACACCTGAACACATCGCAGATGTTTTCAAGAGGAAACACACACGCAACTCTGGTGCCTCCCGGAGAGGCTGGTGGTGAGCACGGCGGCAGGACGCAGATGTTGAAGGTCCTCAAGGAGTCTCCCCGAATTATTCCAGCAGGTGCGTCCATTGTCCACTGGGCTCTGCTTGTGTGGACAGGGATGCAATGATGAATGAGAGACGCCATTAGCATGGTTATGTTCCAAATGCAAACCCACTGACAGGTCCGGTCCGTGTGCCACCTGAGGAGTGGCGGAGCATCACAGTGTGGCCTTGGCAAACTCGACTCCTGCTGCGGACAGGCAGACCGGTCCACACCAGCGTAAGTCACGTGCACGCACAAGGGGAAACGCGGAGGAAGTTTTGGCCAATGGCGTAAACTGTTTCAACTAAACATAATCTCCCTTCTCACTGTGTGTAAACTCTCGCCAACCTTTCTCCCTTAGATTTTCGAGTGCATATTCTATAAAGTGTATAGTATGCTATCTTCCAGCGTGTTCTCTATAAAGTATATTCCGTGCTGTAAGAGGGGCTCCTGCCCACACCAAAGCAGCACTTTCTGACCTCAGTCAACAGCCCCTGCTAGGACCCTGCACATCTTCAAAATCTGAATGAAAATGACTTGCAAAGACACCTCAAAGTAAACGTGCAATGCAATGTGTTTGCATCCAAGAACTTTCCTATCTCAAAAGAAAAGTGAACAAGATAATTCAACTTTTAATGTTTCATTTAATCCTTCAGACCAAGATGCAAATATCTAGTATTTTTAATTCCTTGCATTTAAATACAAGCTCAGCAACTTGTTTAGTCTGCAAAATCCAGAGATGTCAATAATATCCAGATTAACCATCTCTTCATTTTGAAAAACAAAAATTAGTTTGCAATTGGAGAGAGCTAATTTTAAAAACTAGAGGTGTGTTATAAAAGACAAGTGAAAAGTTATTTCAAATAACAGCAACAGTCACTGAGCACTTACAAAGGCTCCCTTGGATTTGTCTCCACTCATTCTAATACACGGGATGTACATTTCCTTTAGAAACAAAGTAATGGGTGGCCGGCGCCGCGGCTCACTAGGCTGATCCTCCGCCTTGCGGCGCCGGCACACCGGGTTCTAGTCCCGGTTGCCCCTCTTCCAGGCCAGCTCTCTGCTGTGGCCAGGGAGTGCAGTGGAGGATGGCCCAAGTCCTTGGGCCCTGCACCCCATGGGAGACCAGAAGTACCTGGCTCCTGCCATCGGATCAGCGCGGTGCGCCGGCCGCAGCGCGCGGGCCGCGGCAGCCATTGGAGGGTGAACCAACAGCAAAAAGGAAGACCTTTCTCTCTGTCTCTCTCACTGTCCACTCTGTCAAAAAAAAAAAAATAATAATAATAATAATGGGAAAGCAAAAGGCCTTTCATCAGCTAACTTAAGCAATTGGAAGCATTTATGAATGTGCACTTCACACTGGGATTTTCAGCACGCTGTCCAAGGAGAGAACATGTAGAAGGTATCCCATGAACACTAATTTCATAAAAGCTCCTAGCCATCTACGACAGAGAGCAGTAACACTGCACAGGGAGGCCGGTCTCCTGGGAAACCGTTTCAGCCAAGGCACAACTGCACCGTCAGTGTAAAGCCTTCTGGCAGTGTGCCACACATTGCCACTATGCCAGACTCCTCACCCGGCCGGCCCCACTGAGACCCTCACGGGAAACACAGCAACTCACTACTGTGAGTTATGCGAGGTGTCGGAACCTCCCAGGTCGAGCCCAGGGCCCGGTGACCAATAAATGACTACAGAGGACTACACAAGCAGCATTCTTGTGAGATCTACAAGGCAGTACTATTCCGCAGGAGCCAGGAGGGGAGTAAGCTTTCCCACAGTCACACGAGAAACCCGACGGAATCAATCACACACTGGTGAGCGTTCCCAGTAGGATGGATTCCTGCACCCAGGACCCCGCAGGCGTGAACACCACGGGCAGCCTGTGACAGGGAGCAGGGGAAAGCACAGATCATCAGCGAATTCCTCCAAGTCCTTGTTACCACTCCTCCTTGACTCTGCCCTCAGCAACACGACAGGAGCCGCTCCCTGCAAGACGCTCCCAGTCGGCTTCTCCCCATCAGAAGGAAGTTCAGTTTCAACTTTAACAGCCTATGCAGGTGGGGCCAGCGTTGTGGCACAGTGGGTCAGGTCCCCACCTGCACCCCATACGGGCGACGGTTCAAGTCCCAGCTGCACCACTTCCCCTCCAGCTCCCTGCCAACGCACCTGGGAAAGCAGCAGAAGATGCCCAAGTGCCTGGGCCCCTGCCAGCCATGTGGGAGACATGGACAGAGCTCCTGGTTTCAGCTTGGCCCAGTCCTGGCCTTTGTGGTCATTTGGGGAGTGAACCAGCGGATGGAAGATCTGTCTCTCCTTCTCTCTCTCTCCAACTCTGCCTTTCAAATGAATAAATACACCTTTAAAAAAACCAACTTGGCCAGCATCGTGGCTCACTAGGCTAATCCTCCACCTTGTGGCGCCGGCACACAGGGTTCTAGTCCCGGTCGGGGCGCTGGATTCTGTCCCGGTTGCCCCCCTTCCAGGCCAGCTCTCTGCTGTGGCCAGGGAGTGCAGTGGAGGATGGCCCAAGTGCTTGGGCCCTGCACCCCATGGGAGACCAGGAGAAGCACCTGGCTCCTGCCATCGGATCAGTGCAGTGCGCCGGCCCACGGCGGCCATTGGAGGGTGAACCAACGGCAAAGGAAGACCTTTCTCTCTGTCTCTCGCTCTCACTGTCCACTCTGTCAAAAAAAAAAAAAAAAAAACCACCAACTATGCTATATTTTCTTGTTTTCTGGATGTCACTACACTGATCACACTGGCTGCAGGTCACATTTCCAAAGCTCCCACCTCTCCCTCTGGATCCTGCACCTGCCTCACGTCCCACCCTCAACCTCTCACTCCTCTCCAGCTGCCATCTCTCAGTCTCCCCCCTTTGGCAAACTCTGTAATGTTAGAAACTTAACATGAAAGAACACAAAAATCAGGGGGGCCAGTGTTGACACCAGCATCCCAAATAGGACCTGGTTCGAGTCCCAGTTGCTCCACTTCCCTGTTAACGGCCTGAGAAAAGCAGCAGGAGATGGTCCAAATGCTTGGGCCCCTGCACCCCCGTGGGAGACCTGGATGAAGCTCCTGGCTCTGACCTGGCTCAGCCCTGGACGTCGCGGCCACTTGGGGAGTGAACCAGCAGATGGAAAGCCTCTCTGCCTCTCCCTCTAACTGACTCTGAAATAAATAAACATTTTTTAAGAAAAATTCATCTGAAGCCCATTTGCTTTTCAGATGATAACCATGAAATGTGCAAAGCACAGAACAGGAGGCTCACACCTCCTCCACAGCCCCCAGGGCAGTCCGACGAGAAAAGGACCAGGGACAAAGGCACTCCCATGTTTCAGGGGTGGTAGGATGGCTGCTTAGACAGTCAAAGGGAAACTCACTAGAATGATGATTTCAGTAAGAGGACCCCCGACAAACACAGAAACCCAGCGAGCTTCTATATTTCAGTAGTAGTCAATTAAAGATTAAATGGGGGGGGGGGGTGCCGTGGCATAGCAGGTAAAGGCACCCCCTGCCGAGCTGGCATTTCCGTATGGGTGCCGGTTCGAGTCCCAGCTGCTCTACTTCTAATCCAGCTGTCTGCTGTGGCCTGGGAAAGCAGTGGAAGATGGTCCAAGTGCTTGGGCCCCTGTACCTGCATGGGAGACCCGGAAGAAGCTCCAGGCTCCTGGCTTTGGATCAGCCCAGTTCCGGTCATTGGGGAGTGAACTAGAGGATGGAAGACCTCTCTCTCTTTCTCTTTCTCTCCCCCTCTCTGTAAGTCTGCCTTTCAAATAAATAAATCTTTAAAAAAAAATTAACTGAGGGGGAAAATACTCATTTTCATCACCAGTAAAAATTACCACATAACTAAGAAGAAATTCACAATCATGTGTAACATCTACATTTTGTAAAGTATTAAAAATTTACTAAAGGGCACAAAGACCTACAAAACTCTGAGACAGTCTATGTTCCTTGATGGAAAGATTCAGATCGACAGGAGATTAATTCTCCTAAATTACATTTTCCTAAATGTACATTTATGTGCATGTAATTAAATTCTCCTAAAATGTACATTTGATGCAATCCCAAACAGATTTTTAAAACAACATGACAGGGGCCGGTGCTGTGGCTCAATAGGCTAATCCTCCACCTAGCAGTGCCGGCACACGGGGTTCTAGTCCCGGTCAGGGCGCCGGATTCTTTCCCGGTTGCCCCTCTTCCAGGCCAGCTCTCTGCTGTGGCCCGGGAATGCAGTGGAGGATGGCCCAGGTCCTTGGGCCCTGCACCCGCATGGGAGACCAGGAAAAGCACCTGGCTCCTGGCTTCAGATCAGCGTGATGCGCCGGCCACAGCGGCCATTGGAGGGTGAACCAACGGCAAAAAGGAAGACCTTTCTCTCTGTCTCTCTCTCCACTCTGCCTGTCAAAAACAAAAACAAAAAACAAAAAAACCAACATGACAGGGTGACTCTGAAGTCCACCTGGGACAATAACCTTGTAGATGACAGTCAAGAAATAATGTTTTGAGGAAAAAAAGAATAGCAAAGGGGTATTTGCTTTATCAGACAACAAAACATTCTATAGAATTACAGTAACCTTAATAGTTTGCTATGGAGCACAAATAGTCGAAGTCCAGAAACAAGTATGATTTATATGGATAATTAAACTATGACAAAAGTGGCATATCAAATAAAGAAAGAAAATGGACCTAAGAAACGAACGAGCAAGGTTTTCCTCCTCCCAAGCCTTAGCTTGTTGTCTCCCAATGTGTAACAGCAACGACAGCCCATCTCCCCGAACCACAGGCAATGCCAAAGTCAAAAGGTAAGTGAGCTTATAATCGTTTCTCGCCAAGTCCCCGAAGCAAGGGTCATCCCACACTAGAATCCAGCCCGACCATCATCGTATATTTTAACTTTCAAGTTCTCGTGGGAGAGCTCAGGTACAGCCTCCCGACTCCCAGGGGTTGGCACCGGGGCAAGGGGCCACACAGGCTGCCATCTGAGTCACACATGAGTCAGACCCTCGAGCCTGCCAGCCCCTGCGTGGATATGTCCACCTCTAGCACGCAGTCTGGTTGTTGCGAAAACCTCTCCAGTGTCACCCTGCCCGCCGCGGCATTCCCATGTTGCCTGTGCCCTCCTGAATGTGACAGTCAGCAAAGACAAGCATTTACAAGCATGACAACAGTCTATCCCAGTGGGGAGAAAGAAAAAGTGAGAAACCCTCCATTCTCATGGCAAAAGCATGAATCTGAATGGCAACCTTGGGGAGGACGTGGGAAAAGCATTCGGAAATGATGCCAAGATCATTTGTATTTGCTGAGAGATCGACAGATTTTTATCATTTGCAATTTGGAACATGTTCCCAAGGGAATATGGGTTAGCAGGTAATGGTGTGACAGCTTACCCAGATCTTAAAGGTTCCTCTCATGAGGAATTCTTATTTATTTTTTAATCTAGTTATTTGCCAAAGCCGTGTAGCATTTAAGACAAAGTAAAATGCCCGGATATAAGCTGTCTGATGCTTCCACGCAGACACACAACTTAGCACTCTGAGAGCTCCAACAGGCCTGGGCGGCATCTCTGAGCCACAAAGAACAGTTGGAGAGCCTCGGATATTTCTAGAACGCTGCTGAGACGGGATGACCGAGAACTGCACCTGTGTCCCCTCCCACCACAGTCACTCTCCTGACTTTCAGGTATCCATGGCCAACTCCCATGAAGCTATGAGATGGAAAATTCCAGAAATAAATAATTCGTAACTGAAAAAACTTTTATTACAGCATGTTATTATAATATCCTATTGCATTATTGTTGTTGTGAAGCTCTTACGTTGCCTAATTGATAAATTAAACTTCCTCATAGGTCTGGATGGAGAGGAAAATGCATAGCACAGTCTACTCAGGGTTGGGTATCACCCAGGTTTCAGGCATCCCACTGGCAGTCTTACAACCCCTGTGGATAGATGAACGCGGCCACTCCATAGCAAAGAGTTCCAGTACTTTCCAGAAGGCCCTAAAGGGTCTTCTTCCTTCCTTCTTTGGGGGAAAGGAGCTAGGTGGGAAGAAAAGGTGCTCCCATTAGTCTATGCATGTGCATTAAAAATAGGTTTTAAAATGCGTTTGGCAAAGGCAGGCTTTGGGTCTACTACATTAAGACCCCAGTTGAGACATCCTCGTCCCTCACGGGAGTGCCTGGGTTCGATTCCTGGCTCCAGCTCCCGATTTCAGCTTCCTGAGAATGCAGACCCGGGCAGGCAGCAGCGACAGCTCAAACAACTGGGTCCCCATCACCCTACACGGAAGACCCGAATCGAGCTCCCAGCCCTGATGCAGGCATCTGGGGAGTAGATCGGCAGATGACAGTGTTCACTCGCTCGCTCTCTCTCTCTCTCTCTCTCTACCTCCCCTCTATTCCTCTCAAATGAATAAATTAATTTTCTTTTTTTTTTAAAGATTTATTTATTTATTTGAAAGTCAGAGTTACACAGAGAGAGAAGAGGCAGAGAGAGAGAGAGAGAGAGAGAGAGGTCTTCCATCCGCTGGTTCACTCCCCAGATGGCTGCAACGGCCAGAGCTATGCTGATCCAAAGCCAGGAGCCAGGAGCTTCTTCCAGGTCTCCCACATGGGTGCAGGGGCCCAAGGACTTGGGCCATCTTCCACTCCACTGCTTTCCCAGGCCATAGCAGAGAGCTGGATCAGAAGAGGAGCAGCCGGGACTAGAACCAGTGCCCATAACGGATGCTGCCACTTCAGGCCAGGGCATTAACCCACTGTGCCACAGCGCCAGCCCCTGAATAAATTAATTTTCAAAAACCACGGTTCACAACCTCCCCTCCCACTGCTGGACACAGAAAGGAAAAGAGATTCGGGGCCATTTGCTAATAAAATGAAATCCTCGCTGGCCCTCCCATGATTTCATTTCCTTTTTATAGCTTGACTTACCAACATAGTCATTGCTTTCTTTTTTTAAAGACATGGATCTACACCACATTTAATTTGAGTGTCTCTATACATAGATTTCAGTCTACAATAAGAACAAGTTCACAAGATCCCACCCCTGAAGACCTAAATAGAACAGCAATTTTGGAATAGGATCTTCTTTCTCTAAAGCAAACACAGGAAAGCGGCAAAGACAATGCATCCATCTGCCACCAAAAGACATCTCCTAACCCAGCTTTCAAGACATTTTCAGGGGGGAAAAATGCACAATTTCTTCCAGAAAAATCTATCATCTGAAAAATCCTCAGAAATTGAGCAAATCATATCATGGCTTTTTCTGGAGTTCTTATAATCTCTAGTTCAGATAGTTCTTTTTGTTTTTTGTTTTTTGTTTTTTGTTTTTTGTTTTGACAGGCAGAGTGGACAGAGAGAGAGAGAGACAGAGAGACAAAGGTCTTCCTTTTGCCGTTGGTTCACCCTCCGATGGCCGCTGTGGCCGGCGCGCTGTGGCTGGCGCACTGCGCTGATCTGATGGCAGGAACCAGGTGCTTTTCCTGGTCTCCCATGGGGTGCAGGGCCCAAGGACCTGGGCCATCCTCCACTGCACTCCCGGGCCACAGCAGAGAGCTGGCCTGGAAGAGGGGCAACCGGGACAGAATCCGGCACCTCGACGGGGACTAGAACCTGGTGTGCTGGCGCCGCAAGGCGGAGGATTAGCCTAGTGAGCCGCAGCGCCGGCCAGATAGTAGTTCTTAAATCCTGCAGTAAGAAAAGCAGTTATGCCAGAGAGCAGATTTGCAAAGGTACTTCAACAAGTTACCAGGGTGGGGAGAGAGTTGTGGCACAGCAGGTCAAGCCCCGCTCGGGATGCCCGCATTACACTTGACAGTGCTTGATTCACGTCCTGGCTCCTCTCCTCCCAGTCCAGCCTCCTGCTAATGCACCCTGGGAGGCAGCAGCTGATACTCCGAGTCCTCGGGCCCCTGCCACCAGTGTGGGAGACACAGATTGAGTTCCTGGCTTCTGGCTTTGCTCTGGCCCAGCCCTGGCTGTTGCAAGCACGTAGGAATGAACCAGTCAATGGAGGATCTCTGTCTCGCAAATAAAATGAAAATAAATAAAATTTTTGAAATATTATTTTGGTACAAAGAAATTTAAATCCATGCATTTTTTTTCGTAATATGCATTTTCATGAACTTTTTGAATATCCTTTGTACCTGGATTTCCAAAATTTTTGAACCAACATTAACTTTCTCAAAAAAAGATTTATTTACTTATTTGAAAGGCAGAGTCAAAGAGAGAGAGGGAGGGACAGAGTGGGAGAGAGGGAGAGGGAGGAGGGGAGAGAGAAAAGGAGAGAAAGGGAGGGAAGGAAGGAGAGAGAAATCCGTCTTCCATCCACTGGCTCACTCCCCAAATATCCACAACAGCCAGGCTGGGCCAGACCAAAGCCAGGAGCCAGGAGCTTCTCCCAGGTCTCCCTTACGGGTGCAGGGGCCAAAGTAGGTAGGTCATCTTCCGCTGCTTTCCCAGGCACGACAGCAGACGGTTGGACCAGAAGTAGAGCAGCTGGGACTTGAACCGGCGCTCATATGGGATGCTGGTGATGCAGGTAGCAGCTTAACCGCCCGTGTCACAACACCAGCCCCAAACTTTCCTTTTAATTCCACTTTCCATGAACAATATTTAACGTACCCTCCACAGAATTCACATTTGTTCTCTCATGACCAATTTCTCCCTAGAACCAGAAAACTGTAGAAATTGGCACTGCACAGTCCAGACAGCGAGAGCTACACAGACAGACCAGAAACTAGGTCTGCGGCAGAATCCCTCCCCTTCTCTGAGCCTGCGCCCTTCCCTTTGGACTGGAAGGGAATCTGTCCTTGGCGGCCACGTATGGTGTGTTACACGGCAGCAGATGCAGCAGATGCAAAAGCAGGGTTTGGGGACAACTTCCTGCAATGCCCCCATTTCACAGGCAAAGAAAAGTGAGGTCCAGCAAATGTATGGGACAGACACAACATCTATCTGCAGCTCAGCGAGTGGTTTACAGACTGGAACAACGAAGACTTTAGTGAGATCTTCTACATACAACGACTAGAAGCCCAAAAACTACTTGGGTCCACAAAGGGTCCCACCCACAAGAAAGGCTGGCTAATGTCATTACTACAGATTGTGTATAGAAACAAGTAGCTTCCCCACCAAAGGCGGCTTCCGGAGGGTGATGGGTAAAACCCACCTTTATCCAACTTCAACCAACTCTTCGTCTTCTTTGCCACTAGAGATCATTCTCTTACAGCTATTTCCAGAACTGGATGCTGCCCACCCAACACATCAGAGCTGCAAAAGCCAGGAGGCACATGCAAGGCAGTTCAGACCTGCACTGGACCCCACCCACACTCACAGAACACGGAACTTGGACAGAGCCACCGACAGGACAGGGGTTCAATACAGAAACACAAACTCTGTGTTGAACTGAAAGTGTAATAAGCAGCACGTGGCCCCGAATCCTAAAGTCCCTCCTCTCCTTCACCCATCCACAGCCTGTCTCATGGCAGAATTCTGCTCCCACCAGACTGAAGCTGGGCTTCCAGGAAGCCAATGCAAGCAGTCTCTGTAGCTGAGACTCAGGGCTTCCTCCAAGGTTGGTCTCCTGCAGCAGTTATGCAGAGATCCAAGTCAAATTCAGATATCTTAAACCAAAAGGAACAGAGTGCGGATTTCACAATGAAATTCACTTGCCAGGAAAGCGTCCGAAGGAACACTAGGTCCCTCCTTCTCCCTCAATGCCCTACTTTGCAAACCACTTGTGCAAAACAGAAGCGAGAAAGGAAGAAACCCAAGATGGAGACAAAAAGAAATTGACTTTATACCCACCCACAGCTGCCAAACCAGCAACATGACACAAACCCTGGTCGGCCTCCATCTCCATCGGGAGCCTGGGTTTAAGTAGTAATCGTACCCCAACCTCACTAAACCTCAGCTTCTCAAAACTCAAGGGAGTGGATGACAATAGATGCGGTGTCACTTCTGCGGAGAGCCGCAGGCTGTTTCCGCTACCAGTGAGAGCGGCACTAACACAACCCAGGTGGCCTGGTGGCTCACAGCAGCGAAGATGGACATGGCTCTTCAAGGAGCGGTCAGGCACATGCCACGCCCACCCCGGCGGCCACCTTCAAATACAGCAGCTGAGCTCAAGAGCTCACACATCTGCACCTTCCCCCTGTGTATCACATCGCTGCTTCCTTCTCAAACTTTTTTTTTTTTTGGAAAACTGTCAAGTTCTGTAAGCGACACCACTACAGGCGAGTTCATTCTCAGCAGCTCCTTCTGAGAACAGGAGAGCGAAGTGAAAGTCAAGAGCGATCAAGTGCAATGCCGCAGATTCTCTTGGGCGGCAGGGACACCGAGAGTGAGCACGGCAGGAGGTGAGGGCCGGGGTTTCACCTGCAGCATCTCGGTCACTCACACTCGGACCAGTGCATCCAGGAAGGGAATAAGTGAAAAGCCGAATGGCACCCTCCTGCAAATGCAACCGTGAGAGCACGGAAATCAGAATTCCAGTCCTCTTACGCTGAGAAGTTACGTGACGAGGTACGCGGTCAAGTCACTTAACCCACCAGGGATTAAACTTTCTCTTCCTTTTAAAGGATGTTCTTGGGTGTAAAGCATCGCTGGGGTGGGTGGGGGGGGGTGGATATGAAAGGGTGCAGGGGCTCTAGAAAATAATACAGCAGCTCACTCCTCCAAAAATAAGAAACAGAATCCTCGTAGCATGCAGCAATTGGACTTCTGGGTATACACCAGAAAGAACTGGTCTCAGGTCTCAGGGAGATAACTACACACTCGTGTTCACAGTATTCACAACAGCTAAAGGCAGAGAAATCCAAGTGCTCCTAGATCGATAAACAGGTAAACAAATAGGCATGCCATGAGTTAGCTATTTTTTTTAAGACTTTGAAATTTTATTTTAAAGGCAGAAAGAAAGAGAGACAGACAAACAGACATCTTTCATCCACTGGTTTATGCCAAAAATGGCCACAACATCCAGAACTGGGCCAGTCCAAAGGCAGGAGCCAGAAGCTTCCTCCAGGTTGGGCCATCTTCCACTGCTTTCCCAGGAGCATTAGCAGGGAGCTACATCGGAAGCGGAGCAGCCAGGACTCGAACCGGCACCCATATGAGATGCCGGCGCTGCGGGCTGGGGCTTTAACGCGCTCTGTTTTTAAAAGGCAGGCGATTCTGACATATGCGTCCATGCAGATGACCCCTGAGGACATGATGCCAAGTGAAATAAGCCGGGCATGAAAGCAGGGCACCTGGAGGGGTCAGACTGGCAAAGGCAGAGAGCAGCAGGTACCGGCTGGAGGCAGGGAGGAATGGGGGATCAGTGATTCAGGGGTTCACAGCTTCAGCTCTGCAAGACAAAACAACTTCGGGAGAAGGACAGTGGTGATGGCTGCACAACAACGCGCTGAACCATGAATCTTAAAACGGTCAAGACGGCAAGTTTTATGTGTATTTTCCCACAATTAAAAAATAAAAAAAAAAAAACCTACTTAAAAGGATGTTGTTTCTGGTATATAAATCATGCTCCCAAAATGACTAATTGTAAAAAATAAGATTTCAAAGCATTTGCCCATCACTCCCCGATCTGGGTCTGCTGCTTCCGTTCTCTGGTGGGGACAGGGAGCAGCCCTCTCACTCCCACTCCGGGGCAACGCGTGGGAGACACGCAGGAACTCGGGCAAGGCTGCGCAAAGCGGGGGCGAGGCCGCGATGAAGAACCCATTCTGACTCCTGGGCCATGCACTGCCATCTCAATGCCTTTTTTAAGAGCTTATTTATTTTTATCTTAATTTTTCATTAGTTTTTAACAGGTTCAATGGAATTTGTAGGTACAATTCTAAGAACATAATGGTATTTCCCTCCTCCCTCCCTCCTACCCTCTCTTCCTCCCTTTAATTTTTGAGATAACATATTTTAAAATTACAATTCAGTAAAAAGGCTTAATACTTCAGCAAATAAGTCTCACAAGCGAAAAAGACTAATTCAGTAGGAATATAGACAATGGCTATAAACAATAATTCAATGGGAAAATGATCACTTCACCCATATACACTAAATTTTAAAGTAATCACAGACCATTAAAACTATAGTAGTATAACATTCTTAACCATTGGTTTGACAAAGTTATAAAACAAAGTTTTACCAAACTATATTTGCAGCAATACTGATACACACAGACATTTCTTTTCCTTTCTTTTTTGTTTGTTTCATAAATTTTAGCTCCCACATATAAGGGAGAACATACGATATTTGTTTTTCTGGGTCTGGTATTTATTCTTATTTATTAGAAAGGCAGAGTTGCACAGATAGGGAGAGAGAGAGAGGGAGACCTTCCATCCACTGACACACTCCGAATGGCCCCAGAGCTGGGGCTGGCCCAGGTGGAATCCAGGAGCCTGGAACGCTACGCAGATCTTCCACACAGGTGGCAAAAGTACTTGGGCCACTTTCTACCAGGGAGCTGGACGGGAAGCAGACTACGGGCGCCAGCATCAGAGGCAGCGACTTAACCTGGTATTCCACAATGCTGGCCCCGTCAATGCCTTCTCTAATCTGCAGGCAAGGAAGGTCAGGCCCAGAAAGGCAAGGCCAGGTCTCCCAGACCACACAGCTGGCAGGCAGACCCATGACCAAGAAGTCAGCTGAACCAATTACCAGTCTGGTATTCTTTCCACACACCACGGAAAACCTGATTTGGGGAGAAAAGGTACTACTGGGGTCCCCTTGGATTTCCAAGGCTGCCCACCCTCCCCCCATTCTCAACCTTCTCCCATGAAGACCTAACAGTCTCATTTAATCATTCATTCCGTGTAAAGCTGTTACCTACAGCGCCAGCATCCTATAGGGGCGCTGGTTTGAGTCCCAGCTGCTCTATTTCCAACCCATTTCTCTGTTAATGTGCCTGGGAAAGCAGAAGAGGATGGCCCACGTGCTTGGACCCTGAAAGCATGTTGGAGATGGGGAAGAAGCCCCTGACTCCTGGCTTCAGCCTGGCCCAGTCATCTAGGGAGGGAGCCAGTGGCTGACAAATCTCTCTCTGTCTCTTCCTCTATGTAACTCTGACTTTCAATAAATAAAGATATTTTTAAAAATCATTCATTCAAGCCGGCGCCGTGGCTCAATAGGCTAATCCTCCACCATGCGGCGCCGGCACACCGGGTTCTAGTCCCGGTTGGGGCGCCGGATTCTGTCCCGGTTGCCCCTCTTCCAGGCCAGCTCTCTGCTATGGCCAGGGAGTGCAGTGGAGGATGGCCCAGGTGCTTGGGCCCTGCACCCCATGGGAGACCAGGAAAAGCACCTGGATCCTGGCTCCTGCCATCGGATCAGCGCGGTGCGCCGGCTGCAGCGGCGGCCATTGGAGGGTGAACCAACGGCAAAAGGAAGACCTTTCTCTCTCTGTCTCTCTCTCTCACTGTCCACTCTGCCTGTCAAAAATAAAAAAAAATAAAAAAAAAAATCATTCATTCAACAAATCATGTACGAGAGCTTCCTTTCTCTTAAAAAACAATCCTCTGTTCACAAGCTTCCTCGCGGCTGCGTAGCCAGGATTCACACAGCAGGCATTTCCTGACCACCTATAACGTAACTGGACCAGGTAACACACGTTCCTTCAAGAGCTATTCCAGTAGGAACAGGGAGGGACCCCCAACTCTGCCACAAAGCAATCAGACAGCAACCCCATCAGAGCATCCCCAAGGGCCCAGGTGCACAGCACCACCGGTCAGTTAACTACCAGCCAAGATGAGGAAAAGTCCCATGTAAACTCACTCCCTGCCTTCCCTCGCGGTCTCAACATCCCAAACTCTCCCTGTTCTACAATGAACCGTCCCTGACTGAACGTCCCCTGAGCACAGCCCGGGGCCTCTCCTCCAAGCCGCTTTGTGAGGGAGGAATCAAATCCCCATTACAAACAAGGATGCTAACATGCAAATAATCCCTATGTCCAGGGGCTGGCACTGTGGCACAGCGGGTTAAAGCCCTGGCCTGAAGCACCAACATCCCATATGAATGCCGGAACTCCACCCTGGTCTCCACATGGGTGGCAGGGACCCAACTCCTTGGGCCATCTTCTGCTGCCTTCCCAGGTGCATGAGCAGGAACCTGGATGGGAAGTGGAATAGCCAGGATTTGAACTACCATTCCAATAGGATACAAGTGGCAGCTTAACCCACTGTACCACAACATCAGTCCCCTATTCATCTGGATTTTTTTTTTTTTTTAAGATTTACTTTATCTGAAAGGCTGAGTTAGTGTTAGGGGGAGGAGACAGAGACAGAGAAAGAGAGAGGGAGAGAGAGATCTTTTATCTGCTGGTTCACTCCTCAAATGGCTGCAATGGCAGGGGCTGGGCCAGGCCAAAGCCAAGATCCTAGAACTCCATCCTGGTCTCCCTCATAGGTAGCAGGGACCCATTGGGCCATTTTCTGCTGCTTTCTCAGGTGCATTAGCAGGGATCTGAATCAGAAATGGAGCAGCTGGCATCGCAAGCAGAGGCTTAACCCACTGCACCACTCTGGTCCCTTAACCTCGATTTTTAAGGCGCACTTTGCTAAGACCAGTGGACATGCAAATACGTCACCTGTATCACTCAACAAACACTTGAGCTTTTTTCAGAGACAGAACCTAGTACTAGAGACACTGCCAGAAGCCAATGAAAACAACAACATATTTTTATCAGTCCTGCCTTTCAAAGGATTGCATTCCAATAAGGCGGCACCAACCTTATCCCTGAGCAGAGGTGGGACAGGAAAACTGTAGGAATAGAGCACCGGAGCAGAGCCTCCCAACAGGACTGAGATGCGAGTCACTGCGTGATTCTAGTGTTCTGATGGTCACATCGGGAAAAGTAAAACGACACGGGTTAAGTTGATTTCAGTAACACGGCTTAACCCAAAGTATCCAAACGCCATCATTTTAACCTGTGAACAACACACACACACACACAGCCATGGGGCATTTTACATTTGTTTATTGCTGTGAAGTCTTCAAAACCCAGAGTGTTTTACACTGGCGGCCACCTTAGCTGTGCTGACCCATGTCATCGTGTTCATCAGCCACATGCCGACACACGGATCCAGGGCAAACCCAGCAGGTGTGTGGGGCTGACAGCCAAAGCAGAGGCCAACACAGGCTTCCTGGGGTCATCCCACATGGACAACGGAAAGTCAGACCAGGCGTAAGTGTCCGGGGCAACAGTGAAGATGTCACTTGGGACATGAACACCCCACATCAGAGTGCTTGGTTTGAGTCCTGGCTCCACTTCCGTTCCAGCTTCCTGCTAATGTGTCCCTTGGGAGACAGCAGATGATGGCCCAAGGCACTGGGTCCCAGCCACCCTCATGGGAGACCCAGATTTAGCTCCTGGCTCCCTGCTTTGGCCTGACCAGCCCCAGTTGTTGCAGAAATGTGATGCACAAAACAGCAGATGTGATCACTTTTTATGATTTATTTATTTATTTATTTATTTGAAAGGCAGAGTTACAGAGAGGCAGAGGCAGAGAGAAAGGTCTTCCATTCACTGGTTCACTCCCCAGATGGCCATGACAGCCAGAGCTGCACTGAACCAAAGCCAGGAGCCTGGAGCTCTTCCGGGTCTCCCACGAGGCAGCAGGAGTCCAGTCTTGAGCCATCGTCCACTGCTTTCCCAGGCCATAGCAGAGAGCTGGATCGAAGTGGAGCAGCCGGCACTGCAGGAGGCGGCTTAACCTACTGAGCCACAGCACCAGCCCCTGTCTCTCTCTTTTTTGCGTCTCAAATAAGTAATATTTTTATAAGTCCGATACGTTTGTGCATGAGGAGACAGAAGGCAGTACTCGGCAGTCTGGAGCAGGAAGTAACACGAGGAAGGTGCCGTTCCAGCCTCAGACCCCAAAGCTCCACCCAGAGCCCTCCCTCCCAGGGCTGCAGGGCCGACTCCTGGCCCTGGGCCCCTCCCGCCCCCTGAGGACTTGGTTTCCTCTATTCCCCATTGCGTCCACAGAGACCCAACTGAAGCCTCTGGTCCCCTTCATTCTCCTGCGTGAGCCCCGCAGAAAGGAAACCCCAGGACACATCGTTGCCTCCTTACAGCTGGGACACCGTGAAGGCCACGGACTCCGAGTGGGGGTGGGGCCCCGAGGGGCTCCAGTCCTCTGCCAGCACCTGCCCTGCAGCTCGCCACGCTCTGACCTCACAGTGATCAACTCTGCCTCCTCCCGTGTCACAGCCAACATGCTGCCTCCTCCCGAAGAGACTCTAGGGCCTCTCGCCCTCCGCTCGTCCTGCCTCCCACAACATTCTAGAACACTCGCCCTCCGTCTCCTTCCTCTGAAACAGCTGTCTCCTCCCCGGCCTCTGAGACAGTTCCCCTGCATGGCTGGCGGTCCACCCTCCGCCAGTCCTGCCTGCTCCCTGGCACTGAGCCACACACAGGCATCCTCAACTCCGTTTCCGCCCCGCACTTCCAGACTCGCCCACCGCTCCCCTGCGGATTAAGGCGTTCCTTCCCTTCCCAAGGCACTTTCTCTCGTTGCCACCATAACTCTCTTGAAAAATGCATGGTGCACCCTCACCACTCTGACTGTACCAGCATTCCTGACAGGGAGAAATAGGGCTTCCATTGCCAAGTGCTCCCTGAGGGGGGCCAGGGAGCCCCACACTCCAAATGCAAGGAAAAGTTAGAAGGAAGAAAGTCACCCATGAGCTCTGTTCCCACACCCTCAGATACTCATCTGTAACCTCTTGGTGAATACCCTTCACCTTATCTACTTACGCACATACACGCATACGCAGAGAGACAGACACACACACACACATAGAGACACAGACACACACAGGGACACACACATGGACACACAACACAGACACAGGGACACAAACACATATACACACAGGGACAGACACACAGACACACACATAAGCATACACAGAGAGACACAGACACACACAGGGACACACACATACATACACACACACAGGGACACACAACACAAACACAGGGACACACATACAGACACAGGGACAGACACACAGACACACACATAAGCATACACACAGAGACACAGACACACACAGGGACACACACAGACACAGGGACACATACAGA
This sequence comes from Oryctolagus cuniculus, assembly GCF_051225735.1. Classification (NCBI taxonomy): domain Eukaryota; kingdom Metazoa; phylum Chordata; class Mammalia; order Lagomorpha; family Leporidae; genus Oryctolagus; species Oryctolagus cuniculus. The sequence continues at coordinate 12,681,129 of NC_142871.1, forward strand.
CACAGGGACACACACATCAGCATACACACAGAGACACAGACACACACAGGGACACACACACATACATACACACACATAGACACACAACACAGACACAGGGACACAAATACATACACACACAGGGACAGACACACAGACACACACATAAGCATACACATAGAGACACACACACAGGGACACACAAACATACATACACACACAGGGACACACAACACAGACACAGGGACACACACATACACAAAGACACAGGGACACACAGACACAGGGACACACACATACATACACACACACAGGGACACACAACACAAACACAGGGACACACATACAGACACAGGGACAGACATACAGACACACACATCAGCATACACACAGAGACACAGACACACACAGGGACACACACACACATACACACACAGACACACAAAGACACAGACACAGGGACAGACACACATAAGCACACACACACAGGGACACACACACACAGATGTGATTTGCCACAGCATTGTATCTTAGACATTTTGTAAGTAGCCTTATTTTTTAATTTACCCCCTCCCATACAACCGACCTCTCTCTTCCTAAGCAGCAAATATATAAAAAAAATTTTTTTTATCCTTTTATGATCTACAAAAACCCCTTACACACAATCCTTGCCTGTTCTTTTCTCGTGGGAATCCGCCCAGGTCAAGTGGCAGGAAACCCAAGGCACGGCCATGCCACTTTTTCCAACCACTCCCCTGCTGAAAGCTTCCACTGGGTTTCCAATTCCGGGCCACTACAAACAATGCTGCAATAAATATCCTTGTACAAACAAATTACACACAGCTGCTTTCATGTCTAGGGGATACAGTCCCAGGGCAGGCATTAGTGGGTCAAAGGCCATGTGCATTTGAAATGTTAATGGACTACTCCGCCAGAGCCAGTACTCCGCCAAAACGGCGACCCCCACCAGGCACACTTGAAGACGCCTGCCAACAAGAGGTTTTGCGGCTCTTTAAAACTGCTGCCAGCCTTCTTGTTCCGATTCTCGCCTCCCATCCTGTCCTATGGTGCTCAGGAAACTAAACTTAACAAATTCTTGCTGAGCCACCTTCTCTGTCTCCTGGTCTTTTGTCTCCAAAGATTAAGCGTGTGGTAAGGTTCTCTCCCCTTTGCTTCCTCCTCTCTCAGTGCCCTTGGACAATTTCAGTCTTTCACGGCTTTCAATCACCCCCTGCAGGAGACAAATCTACACCTGCGCATCCAGCCACGATCTCTCGCGTGTCCCTCTCTCGAGCTCCACATTTGTAACTGCTCATGGGACGTTTGTCGCAGAGTCTGCTGCTGCCATAGACACCTCTAACATCCATTGTATCAGGGTTGGCATTATGGCACAGTAGTTAAACCACCACTTGTGATGCAGGCATCCCATACAGGAGTGCGCTTTCCAACCCCAGTTGCTCCACTTACGACCCAGCTTCCTGCTGGTACACCTGGGAGGGTACCGAACAATGGCCCAAACACTTGGACTCCTGTTACCCAAGTAGATGGAGGTCTTTGCTCCTGGTCTCAGCCTGGCCCACCCCTGGCTGTTGCAGGCATATGCAGAGTAAATCAGCAGATGGAAGACAGATCTCTCTCCCCATCTCTGATGGGATCAGGGTAGGTACTTGATGCAGAGGTAAGATGCGGCTCGGACATCTGTACCCCACATTAGAGTACCTGGATTTTAAGTCCCAGTTCCACTTCCAATTCCAGCTTCCTGCTAAAGTGCACCCTGGGAGACAGCAGGTGATGGCTCAAATGATTGGATCCCCGCCACCCACATGAGAAACCTGGAGCAAGTGCCAGGGTGCTGACTTGGGCCTGACTGTACCTTGGCTGTTCCAGGCATTTGGGGAATGAACCACTCCCTCCATCCCCAAACCTGGGGTCCGGATGCCACAGCCCAGTGGACTCCTCTCCATAGAAGACTGTGGAGGAAGGACCAAGGCAGCCAGCAGATGCTTTCTGGATTCCCTCTGCTGCTCCAGCCCTGCCTCCACCCCGGAAACATCCTCCTTTTAAAGAGGAAAAGTATTGAGTACAAAAAAATCGAATAAGCACGTGAATCATGGAATAGAAACAAGAACCTGCCATCGGGTATATGTGTATACTCAGAAAATCAGCAAAAACTGAAGATTAAAGAACAGAAAAATCACCCGCCACAATGAAAGGCATCCTGCATTTATATAAACAGCAGAGAATCGCTTTGTACTCATGTCTGTCTCCTGGCAGAAGTTCATAAATGGTTGGCATTCAAACTCAGCAGGAGGAGCCGGCATTGTGGTATAGCGGGCTAAGGCTCCACCTGCAGCGGCAGCATCCCATACGGGCGCCGGTTCAAGTCCCGGCTGCTCCTCTTCTAGTCTAGCTCCCTGCCATGGTCTGGGAAAGCAGCAGAAGGTGGCCCAAGTCCTTGGGCCCCTGAACCCACATGGGAGACCCGGAAGAAGCTCCTGGCTCCGGATTGGCACAGCTCTGGCTGTTGCAGCCATTTAGGGAGTGAGCCAGCAGATGGAAGACCTTTTTCTCTGTCTCCCTCTCTCCGTCTGTAGCTCTGCCTCTCAAATAAATAAATAAAATCTCTTTAAAAAAAAAAAAAAAACTCAGGGCAGCCCTATTACACAATTAGTAAAAAGATCCACTAGGGGCCGGTGCCGCAGCTCAATAAGCTAATCCTCTGCCTGTGGCACCAGCACTCCGGGTTCTAGTCCCAGTTGGGTCACTGGATTCTGTCCTGGATGCCCCTCTTCCAGTCCAGCTCTCTGCTGTGGCCCAGGAGTGCTATGGAGGATAGCCCAAGTGCTTGGGCCCTGCACCCGCATGGGAGACCAGGAGAAGCACCTGGCTCCTGGCTTCATTTGGCGCTGGGCACTGACTGTAGCACGCCAGCCGCAGCGACCATTGGTGGGGTGAACCAACAGAAAAGGAAGACCTTTCTCCCTGTCTCTCTCACTGTCCACTCTGCCTGTCAAAAAAAAAAAAATCCACTAGGATGGACTAAATGAAAGTTACTAAATAAAATGTGAAAAGATAAAACTCAACAACTATTTCACATCCTAGTTCATCTTTAAACTGACAATTTTAAAAGGAAACAGTGAAAATAACTACTTAATAAACATTTATTTGGAGCCTGTGAGTTAAAACCCATCCTGCCTAATTGAGTGAAGATAATTAAGAAATGAGATAAATTCAATGACCTCCAGCACCAAGAATTCAGGCTAGAGATGAAACACGCCTGTGAAATATGAAGGGATGGGGGCCAGTGCTGTGGCGTAGCGGGTAAAGCCACTGCCTGCAATGCCAGCGTCCCATATGGGCACCAGTTTGAGATCCAGCTGCTCCGCTTCTGATCCAGCTCTCTGCTACGGCCTAGGAAAGCAGTGGAAGATGGCCCAAGTCCTTGGGTCCCTGCACCCGGAGGAAGATCCTGGCTGCTGGCGTCAGATCGGCACCGCTGCAGCCATTGCGGCCAATTGGGGAGTGAACCAGCAGATGGAAGACCTCTCTCTGTGTAACTCTGACCTTCAAATAAATAAATCTTTTTTTAAAAAAAAGAAATATGAAGGGATGAAGAAAAATACATTTTCAAGGGCAAAAAGTGTTTTTTAATGGAACAAGAATATGAATGGTGTGAGATGAAGTCAAAATAGATTTTTCTGGACTTTGGCACATGGAAAAAAGGCATATATTTTTTCTTAGTTTGGCTTAGTTTTCTTGCTGGTAGACACAAAACTACAATGATCTGCTCCATCTCATTCTGTGTGTCTCTGTGTGCATATATGTGTCTGTGTCTGTCTGTGTATCTGTGCGTCCAAATACATCTCTGCCAGACAGATCGCAAACGTTTTCCAGCCCAGCAGTAGTGCTCAGAATCCACCTTCACCCCCAGAACTCTGCGGAAAGACTCTGCATCCTCCTGCACCGCCCAGGACTCCAGCCTCTCCTGCCACCCATCCATCATCCGTGCTGGCGGCGGGATGCGGCGTCACAGATAATTTAAGCAGCTGTCAGAGCTGAGCGGCTCTTCGGGATTCCATATGGCTTATGAAACGCATATGTGCTCCAAGCCCCTCCCCCTCCAGATAGAGTAGGGAGGAAGGATGTGAAGTCGGACAAACTGGGATGCAGTCCCAGCCCTGTGCTCCGACGTGCTCATCCACAACACGGAGCTCCAGTGCCCGCGCTGTGTAGTCCAGGGGAGCGCTCCTTTGAGAAGCTGCGAGAAGGCACCTAGCACGGTGCCTGCAGCATGCAATGTCGGCAGCCAGCCCTCCTCAGCTTTTGCAGCATGCCATTTCCAAAATAAAGAGCCCCAGAGCCAAGGATGAAAAGCAAAAGAGATAAAGCAGGAGGCCAAGCTTTGAATACAAAGACTTTGTAGAATACCAGTATCTAACTAAGCAAAAAGACATCTGATTCCCTGCTTTCTACATCGCTTATAGCACACACACACACACACACACACCTGCAGGAGCACAGATGATATACTCAGTGCAGACCCCAAAACCCAGCTGCCTTGCAGCAACCATGGGATGAACAAGCACCTGATGCCCAGAGAAGGCCTGGTTCCTGCAGCTTGAAGGGAACAGCACCAGGAGGAGAGGAAACACACCGGCCCCGGCACAATGTCTAGGCTTGCAGGTGGCAGAAGCTGAGCGAGTCACTGCACTTCTCATCCCAGCCTCTGCAGTCTAAGGTCTCACCCTGTGTTTTCTGATCACAGTAGATCAGAGACTACCGATGCGACCCTGTGAGCCTTGAAGAAAGGGGTGGAGGTAGGGTATGTGTGGCATATTTCTGGAATAGCATCTGAAGCTGTCTCGTGGTTCATTCTGTAAAATACCATTGTAGACATTACACAATCCTGAATTCATAGGGTTTGGTGACGTGGTCAATTTCTGTGTCTCTTAAGGTTTTCTTTTTTTTTTTAAGCTTTATTTATTTACTTGAAAGACAGAGTTGGGGCCGGCGCCATGGCTCACTAGGCTAATCCTCCACCTAGCAGCGCCGGCACACCGGGTTCTAGTCCCGGTCGGGGCGCCAGAATCTGTCCTGGTTGCCCCTCTTCCAGGCCAGCTCTCTGCTGTGGCCAGGGAGTGCAATGGAGGATGGCCCAGGTGCTTGGGCCCTGCACCCCATGGGAGACCAGGAAAAGCACCTGGCTCCTGGCTCCTGCCATCGGATCAGCGCGGTGCGCCGGCCGCAGCGTGCCAGCCACGGCGGCCATTGGAGGGTGAACCAACGGAAGGAAGACCTTTCTCTCTGTCTCTCTCTCTCACTGTCCACTCTGCCTGTCAAAAAAAAAAAAAAAAAAAAAGACAGAGTTGGGAGCAGGGAGAGGAAGACAGAGAAAGACAGATTCATCTTCCAGCTACTGGTTCACTCTCCAAATGGTCGCATGTTCAAAGCGAAGCCAGGAATCTCACACTCTGTCCACAACACTGACCCCAATTTCTATTTTTAAACCCCCACCATGCCATACCCAAAGGTAGAAAAATATGTTTTTTGTAAGACTACATTCAATCAAAAGCTCAAAAAAGGAAAAAATCAAAACATCGTGAAGACGACCGCCTCCTTGCTGCTTTGTGACTGTCCTTTTGCTCGGTGACCTCTCATAGCAAAAGCTGGGATGAAGAGGGTGAAGAGGGTGAAGGGCCACAGGATTCTGGAGGGAACCAGGACCTGAGCATCAGACGTGTGGCCCAAAGTGGAGGAAGGACGAGGGCCCCCCTCGAACACAGCACGTTACGAGCGTTCCTCCTCTTCTCCCAGTACAGAGATCTGGGGGCTATCAGCTTTGATGGATCTACAAGACTTCTCTTGGAGGAAGTCCATCGTCTGCGTTTGGTTTTAAAGGCTCGCTCCTCTGGCATGCAGGCGTCTCACAAAGCCCAAACCCGCATTCAGAAAAAGCCCAGCCTCTCGTTAACATTTTCCAAGCATACAGTAGCTATGCACCATTTGGCACCCACCAAAATCCCTCCAAAAGCATCAAAAGCCTGCCAACTTCTCTCTGCATTTGCAAGAATAATTCCTGGAAAAGTGTGTGTGTGTGTGTGTGTGTGTGTGCAGGAGAATTCTACTTCTACTGCTATGCCCATCACACGCGTGCTCCCTCCCCACAGGCAGCCGACGGGTTTTAGTTGACTTGGCCAAATAACAGAATAGCTGTAATTAAATGGAATTGTGAGAGCCAGATGAGGTACAAAAACTGAGGATGGTCCCAGAGGAACTAAAATTCTGCTTAGCACATGTTTAAATGACACAGCAGTCACAGGGCAAGCCGTGGTCAGATACACCGCCCAGGAGAAAAACGGCTCCACACGAGCCAGGGAGTGTGCACTGAGACAAGCCACTTCACAGCTCAGAGCTGAGAACAAAGTGAGGATATACGTTTTTCAAAATCACTCTCACACTCAATTACGAAAAACCTTGAGAAACCACAGGATCCCCGCCCAGCTCCCTTGAATTGTGAGTTCAAATGCTCTTAGAATGCAGCAGCCCTACAGGACAGGCCCAGGGGAGACAACTTCTCACTCAAAAGATAAAGCGGATTGGCCGGCCGGCGCTGTGGCACAGCCGGTAAAGTCGCCCCTTTCAATGCTGGTATCGCAGAAGCAAAGCAGGGGCTCGCGTCCCAGCTGCTACGCTTCAGATCCAGCTCCCCGCTAATGCACCTGCAAAAGCAGCTGCAGACAGCCCAGGTGCTTGGGGCCCCCGCCTTCCATGTTAGAGACCCGGAAGGAGTTCCAGGCTCCTGGCTTCAGCTCTGGCTGTTGCAGCCACTTGGGGAGTAAATTGGCGAAAGGAAGATGGATCTCTCTCTCTCAAACACAGAGATGCACGCATACTCACTCGCTCACTCTCAGGGCCTCCGTCCTCTCTTTGGTTCAGTCCACCACATTTTTAAAATACCAACTTTCACAAAAAAGACCTGGCTTGCTTTTAAGATTGATTTAATGTATTCATTTGAAAGCACAACATCAGAGAAAGAAAGAGGAGAGGGAGAGAATCTTCCATCCTCTGGTTCGCTCCCCAGATGGGCCAGGCTGAAACCAGGAGCCTAGAACTCCACCCTGGTTTCCTACATTGGTAGCTGCAATACAAGTATTTGGGCCACCATCCACTGCCTTCCCTGTGTAGGGAAGGGATCCAGGGAGCAGGATCAGAAACAAAGTAGCAAGGCCTTGAACCAGCTCTCCGATATGGGATGCTGGTGTTGGATGCAGTGGTCCAACCCACTGTGCTACACAATATCAGCCCTGGTAGGGTTCTACCTTGTACCTCTTTATATCCTGAGGTAACGGTTAATTGTACTTAGTAACTTACATAGTATTTTGGGTGAAATTAACATTTATAAATTTTTGTTTATTTTTATTTGAAAGCCAGAGAAATAGAGAGCTATCTCCCATCCACTTACTTTCCAAATGCTGTGAAAACCCAGGACTAGACCAGGCTAAATCCAGGAGCCTGGAACTCAATCAGCGTCTCTCGTGTGGGTGGCATGGATCCATCACCTGCTACCTCCCAGGGTACATACTGGTAGGAGGCTGGAATTGGAAGCAGAGCTGGGACTCAAATCCAGGCATTCCAATATGCAGGCATCCCAAATGGTGTCTCAACCATGCCTAGAACTGACACTGAACTTGGAGAACTGTGTCTGATAAAGCAGGTTGCCATCCATAATGGGGTGGGGGAGGGGAAGATGGGGACGGTCACCCAACTAGCTGAAAAGAACAATGAGAACAATGGACAGAACTAGACCAGCCTCCCTGAGCAAGAGAGAGGCCTACAGCAGACACCTTCCGACTGTGCACAGCCGTCTCCAGCCTGCAGGCCACAGTGTTGTCATCATTATCAGTAGATTCTTTTCTTTAAGATGTATTTATTTTGAAAGTTAGAGTTATGGGGCTGGCTGGCGCTGTAGTGCAGTGAGTTAACGTCCTGGCATGAAGCGCTGGCATCCCATGTGGGTCCCAGTTCTAGTCCCGGCTGCTTCTCTTCCGATCCAGCTCTCTGCTATGGCCTGGGAAAGCAGTAGAAGATGGCCCAAGTCCTTAGGTCCCTGTACCCACGTGGGAGACCTGGAAGAAGCTCCTGGCTCCTGGGTTCAGATCGGTGCAGCTCCGGTCATTGTGGTCATCTGAGGAGTGAACCAGCACTTGGAAGACCTCTCTGTCTCTACCTCTCTCTGCAACTCTTTCAAATAAATAAAATAAATCTTTAAAAAAAAAGAAAGTCAGAGTTACACAGACAGAGATCTCTCATCCACTGATTTACTCGCCAGGTGGACACAACGGCCAGCACTGGGCCAGGCCACAGCCAGAAGCCAGGTCTCCCACACGGGTGCAAGGACCCAAACACTTGGGCCATCTTCCACTGCTTTTCCCAGGATATTTCATTAGTATGGAGCTGGATTGGAAGTGGAGCAGCCAGGACACAAATCAGTGACCATATGGGATGCCGGCATCACACGTGGTGGCTTTACCCAACATGCCACAATGCAGGCCCCTGAGCCAATTTTTTATAATAAAAGTACACACAACACACATCCCATTGGTCCTTTTTCTCTGGAGAAACTTAATGCACTACAAATGAAAGACAGATATTAAAACAAAAGTTATTTTTTAAAGATTTATTTTATTCTAAAGGCAGAGTTAGAGAGAAAGGGAGAGAGAGAGCGAGAGCAAGAGAGAATGAGAGAGAATGAATTTCTGCTGGTTCACTCCCTAAATGTCCAAAACAGCCAGGGGCTGGGCCAAGCAAAAGCCTGGAACCAAGAGTTTCACCCAGGTCTACCATGTGGGTGCAGGGGCCCAAGGACTTTGGCCATCCCACACTGCTTTTCTGAGGTACATCAGCAGGGAGCTGGATCAGAAGTGGAGCAGCCAGGAATCAAAACACCACCACTATGGGATGCCAGTACAACAGGCAGCAGCCTAACCCACTGCACCACAGCACCAGCCTCTAAAACAAAAGTTTCAAGAAACCATCATTATGTTTACCACATGCAATGCATTGATATTTTTATTCCATTTTAGGCTATGTGATTCCATCCAATATGTTTCTTGATGTGGGTCAAAAGAGTGAAAGCCGCTGCAATTTTTCAAAGTCCTTATGTGGAAGAAAAATTTTAAAAAGAAACAAAAGCTGACCCACTAAATCAATGCACTAACATAACTCTCAGTTTGAAAAAGTTTTATTCAAAAGGGCCACCCGACTCACAATGCCACACACTTGGATCTCTCCACTTGGTGCCCAGAGATTGTCCATACTTACCGAGATTGTCTGCACTTACAGCTTTTCTCAAAAGGAGAATGAGATGAAGATTGGTCAGTAAAGACAGAGCAGCACTGAACACCAAAGTCAAGGGTGAACCAATTCACAGCTTCCCCAAAACCAAGTCTAGTGTGTCCAGGAGCGGCTGACAAACGGAACCCAGGGCAGTAGGCAGACAGCTTTGGACGCGTGTGAATAACGAGATCTTTCGTTGCTTTTACTGACACACAATTTTCCAGCAAAGACTGGGAAAGTCAATCAGACTTGACCATCAGACTTACAAGAATGAGTTAAATGATTTCAGGGCGTCTACACACAACTGCTTTGCACAAAGACAGAAAAGGCACATCAATGTTACTCATCTCATTTATGTACTTCTTTTCTTACTAGAATTTCACCTTACCATGAAGATGTTCTCTCTATATAGACATATATATTTAAATGTATATATTTATATTTAAGTATATAAATATATATAAAATCAACAGTTTCTTACTTGTACTAAACGGTGCAATGGTGAAATTATGCTAAGTCTTCTGGTCAGATTCTTTCAACTCGTAACAGTCCACAACTTCAAGTCTACATGGAATCAGAGAAAGCTACAAGTGCTAAGGCCCTTAGAAGCCATCTCCTCCTTTGGAGTCACGGCACTGTAATGGGCTCTTGAGAGGGGCCCAGGGGATCAGCCCCCACCCTCAGGGAGTCAAACATGCAGATGCAAGAGTCCTGCTGCCGCTTATCCTGTGGCCATGAACATAATTTCAATTTTATATTTTGTAAGTGAAAGTAGCACCCAAGACACAGCCAGGAACAAGACACTTTCCGTGCTTTGAATAGCTCTGAACAGCGCACTGTGTCACAGACAGGAAGACAGAAGCCCTGGGAAGCTGAATGACAGCCGCCATCTACAGCCCCACCCACTCAGGGCCGAGCAACACGCAGCCCTAGGGCAACTGGGACCACCAAACGTGGTCCCAGACCTGCAGCATCACCCAGTGGTGCCTCAGAAAGGCGCACCTCCAGGCTTGACCCAGACTCCCGGATCAGAAAGCCCTGACGTCTGTTCTACAGCAGTGCTGGCATCCTCTCTGCTACTCGTCCTCTTCCTGCACTGACCCTATGCTTCCATATTAACCACCGTACTCAACTGACCCCAACCCAGAGCCACACATGGAAAACTGAAAACATCGCAGCAAGGCACTCTGACATTGCTATTACAAAGTCACATTCCTCTTTGCTCACAGCAAGAACACCTCCATCCAAATAGTCAATTAAAAGTTTGAGGTTTCAAAAAACAATTCAAGAGAGCAGAACTCACTAACATTTCAGAGGTTAAACCTCTCTCTGGCATTGCGGTGCAGCAGGTTTTAAACCACCACCCGGGACGCCAGCATCCCACACGAGCACTGATTTGAGTCCTGGCACCTCCCCTGTTGATGTGCCTGGGAACGCAGTGGAGCATGGCCCAAGGACTGGGAGCCTGACACCTATGTGGGAGACCTGGATGATGTCCCGGCTCCTGACTTCAGCCTGGCCCAGCCCTGGCTGTTGCTGCTATTTGGGAGGTGAGCCAGTAGATGGAAGATCTCCTCCTTTCTGTTTCTCTCTAATTCTACCTTTCAAATACATAAAATCTTAAAAAAGGAACCTCAAAAAGGCTGAGTTATACTAATAAGTTTATGTCCAGAAAACCAAGATCGTGGTACCCTTGACTGTCCATGATCAGTAACAGCTGCAAGTACAACAGAGACAGAACACGTGGAAGATTATTCCACTAAGGGACAGCTCCTTCCCAGAAAACCCGAGTGCAGAGACCTGAAAATCAGTAGAAATACAACCATTTCTTGCCTTTAGCCTGAGATTAATTTCTTTACAGCTCATACCTTTTGTTGGGTATGAGATACACGACTGTCACCCGTACAGGCAAATTCGCTGAACTTCTTCAAAAACACATGTACAAGGCACTATACAGACACTAGTTGTTAAGCCACACCTCAGCTTCATGCTATTTTAACAAATTTCAAGTCTGCCAAATGAGAAATTAAAACACGAGGCTAAACTATGAGACATTTCTATGAGAATCAACCTACTTAAGTTTTCCCTACATAAAGTAAAATCTTTCCAGCTAGTCCCCGTTAAGCACGGCCTTAATGAACTTCACCTTGAAAAATGAATATACATGAAAGTGAAGGGGTTTGCTTTGCAGGACACCGGAGGAGAAACCTCACAGCCGCTCTGAGCAGCGTGGCCGGCTCACAGAGAACGCCTGCATTGTGACAGCTTCTGCTCCCTTCTCTAAGATTCCCGAGTGTACAGCAGTGTAGAGGGCCAGCGTGGTGGTGCAGAGGGCGAGCCGCCACCTGTGACACCGGCTTCCCGCAGGACCACCAGTTTCCAGTCCCAGCTGCTCTATGTCCCAGCTCCCTGCTAACGCACCTAGAAAAGCAGCAGAGGATGGTCCAAGTCCTTGGGTCTCTGCCACCCACGTGAGAGACCTGGATGGAACTCTGGGCTCCTGGCTACAGCCTGGCCCAGCCCTGGCAACTGTAGCCATTTGAGGAGTGAACCAGTGGACAGAAAATATCTGTCTCACCATCTCTGCAACTCTTTCAAATAAAATAAATCTTTATAAAAAGAGTATAAAGTCGTACAAATTGATAAGCAAAGCCTTCCGCATCTCTTCAAAAGCCACTCCCACCCCTGCCAGCACAAGCTCTCAGATGGTTGCATACTTAGTCAAAGGCCCACATGATGCCAGCATCCCACACGGGCTCCACTTCCAATCCAGCTTTCTGCTATGGCCTGGGACAGCTGTAGATGACGGCCCAAGTCCTTGGGCTCCTGCACCCACACGGGAGACCCGGAGGAAGCTCCTGGCTCCTTGCTTTGGGTCGCCTCAGATCTGGCCATTGCGGCCAATTGGGAAGTGAACCAGTGGATGGAGGATCTCTGGATCTCGCTCTCACGCTCTTTCTCTCTCTCTCGCTCTCTTTCTCCACGTAACTCTGCCTTTCAAATAAATAAATACATAAAGGCCCACGCAATGTTCAGTAACAAGGACATAAAAGTTACACTGGAGGCCACATCTACAAGTGACTTCTGCTGGCCAGAAACCCCAAGCTTCCTTGCCATGGACCCTGCACTACCGTGCAGGCTGCAGGCACCTTACACAGGGACAGCAGAGCCCCTTGGGAGACAGGCCTAAAGGACAGCAGTCACAGCCCCGAATGACCCTAAATGGGCTTCCAACTCACGTGCACCCTGGGAGGCAGCAGGTGACAGTCCAAGTACTTGGGTCCCTGCGATGGACACCGAATGGGACTCCCAGCTCCCAGCTTTGGCCTCACCCAGTCCCTGGCCACTGCAAGCATTTTGGGGAGCAAGTCATCAGATGGGAGAGCTCGCTCTCTGTCAAATGAATTTCCATGACAGACAGCTTTTCAGAAAATGCTCGCTGCACTGAGATCTCTGTGCGCACACCGAAACCCCAGCAACGTCAACCATCTTTCTGGACCCAATTTCCTCACACGCCAAGACGAATGGCCAGGGTGGCACTTGTGACAGTCTGATTTAGTGACATCTCTAAATTTTTTAAGACAGGTCATTTTAAAACTCCAATTACATGGGGAGCTGAAATAGCACCCGTCCAGGTGCCGCCTATGGAAAAGACAGAAATCCATCCTTGCTGCTAGTTATCACAAAATGGGTGTTTCTAGGTGGGCTGAGATTTTCCCTAATAGTTTTTTTTTTACTATGAGTATGCTAAATACAGTGTACAAACCTTTTCTTTACAGACCAGATGTTTCTCATTCAAAATAGCTTCTGTCAAGCCCTGAAACATGGACCAGCAGAAAATGAGGAAAACAGTGCTGCACGTCTTACTGGATCTCCTGTGCTTAGGCCCCCACGACCCCATCCAAACCAGTCCGGAAGAGCACCGTGCCAGGGAAATGCGTGGACAACAAGACCTGGTCTGCAACCCCCCCCCTTCTCCCTCCGCAAGCACTGTCGAGAAGATCTTGCATCCTTTATAGAAGTTTCTCAAAACGTGATCAGAGCCACCAGCGGCCCCTGGTGTGCTTGGTAAAATGCAGAGTCCAAATCAAAGAGCTCCAGGAATCTGCACTTGCACCTGCACCGCCTCCCCAACGAGGAGTCATGCATCAACGGCTTCCTTCTCTCCACGAGTTAAGAGATTTGCAGCCTTCCCTGCCTCTCTTCACAACGGGCCTTGTCTTTATTTATTTATTTTTTGACAGAGTGGACAGTGAGAGAGAGAGACAGAGAGAAAGGTCTTCTTTGCCATTGGTTCACCCTCCAATGGCCGCTGCGGCCGGCACACTGCGCTGATCCGATGGCAGGAGCCAGGTGCTTCTCCTGGTCTCCCATGGGGTGCAGGGCCCAAGCACCTGGGCCATCCTCCACTGCACTCCCTGGCCACAGCAGAGAGCTGGCCTGGAAGAGGGGCAACCGGGACGGAATCCGGCGCCCCGACCGGGACTAGAACCCACTGTGCCGGCGCCGCAGGTGGAGGATTAGCCTAGTGAGCCGCAGCGCCAGCCAGGCCTTGTCATTTTACCTTTGCCATCGTGGCTACTGTTTGTACACACGGCACCTGGTTCTCTTTATATTCGATACATGCCCAGCTCTCCCTATCCCCCACCTGCCTGCCTCTGTGAAGCTGCTGATCCTAATTCGATTTCTTTCTCAGCAATTCTTCCAGTTCAACACTGAAATCCCCTTCCCTCCCAGTCCCCCAGGGCCTTGAGTCCCTATCAGCCATGGCCCCAAGATCACTGAACATCACCTACAAACGTCTAACGACTCATTTGGATTTACCAAGACCCAGTATGAACCTGCGCCCTGCCTTCGTCACCAGTGTCGGGTGATGGTCACTTGTCACGTACTCACGTTCAAACGTCAGACTGCATCACAGCACACTGCAGATAACGCTACTCTGAAATTTTAATAAGCATGCTTCTTTGCTTTCTTACTCTCTATAGCTCCAAGGAAACACTGGAGTTTGGTACATTTGGCACAATGGAACTCTACCCATCAGCCACACAGGGAGAAATGGAGGGCGCATGTTTGGTACGGTAGCTAAGACACCACTTGGCAGGGGGCATTGTGACCTAGCAGGTTAAGCCACCCAGCTGCTCTACTGCCAGTCCAGCTCTCTGCTATGGCCTGGGAAAGCAGTGGAGGATGGCCCAAGTGCTTGGGCCCCTGCACCCACATGGGAGACCTGGAGGAAGCTCTGGGCTCCTGGCTTCAGCCTGGCATGGCCCCAGCTGTTGTGGCCATTTGGGGTGTAAACCAGGTCACTCCCCCTCTTCGCGGAGGAATGACACAGGACCCTGCGCTGTTCTTTTGTCTGCTCGGCCCTCCCCGGGTTTGCTGCTGGTTCTTCCCGGGTTGGCTACCGACCCTTCCACCTCCGTGGAAGGGCGGTTCCCCCTAGCCACTTTCCCCACTTCCGCGGGGTAGTGGCACACCGCCAGCCGGCTCTCTCAGGGGCTGCACAGGTGTTCCTTCAGATAGATGTTCCTGGTGCATGTTGTCTCTCTCCTCCTTTATAGTCCTCTTCCACCAATCCCAACTCTGCTGCCCACACGCCGAGTACGCTGCTCTACTCCAATCAGGAGCAGGTCCTACAGTTTATTGGTTGAACTGGAGGCAGCTGTGTAGAAGCTGTTTCTCCCTTCTCAGCGTCATATTGTGGGAGAGCAGATGCATAGAATAAGTCTTAATTCCAGTAACTTAGTCTAGTCCGAGTTGCTCCCAATTGCTCCCCACAAACCAGCAGATAGATGCTCGCTCTCTTACTCTGCTTTTCAAATAAATACACAAAAACAACAACAACAATAATAATAATAAAGACACCACTAAGGACACGGGCATCACATATCAGAGCGCCTGAGTTCAAGTCCTGTGTTCGCTCCCAATCCCAGCCTCCTGCTAACGTGTGCTTGGGAGGCAGCAGGTAATGGCTCAAGGAGCTGACTTCCCATCACCTACGTGGCAGATGCAGACTGAGTTTCAGGCTCTGGCTTTGGCCTGGTCCAGCCCTGGCTATTGTGGGCATTTGAGGAGTGAACCAGTAGACAGAAGCTCGCTCGCTCTCTCTAACAAAATGAAAATAAATTAAAAATTTTAAACTTCCAAATGAGAAGCTATTATTTGAAGAAAAAAAAAAAAGAAAGGAGGAAAGAGAAATGGAAACCTGGAAAGGAGGCACCAGTTCCCCCAGGATCGCGCAAACCCAGGGATGCAGCTCTCTGCTCGGGGTGGCCCGACTCCAAGCATCTCCACCAGCGCCAAGAATTCAGTCAACACCCACAAGCATCTATCAGGTAGTTCAGCCTTTGTTGTCCATCAGAATGGAGAAGAGTGGGGGCCACGCCCCAAACATCTCAAATAAACCCCATGGAGCTGTCACTCATCTATTGTTCCTAAGGAATCCAGCCAGGAAGGGAGAGGGAAGCAGATACCTACACAACCAGGGATCCCACAAGGTGGCCACGTGGGGGGCGGCCCCTGAGTACCTTCAAGGGGAGACCTGTGATGAGACTGAGCACAAACCTTCACGCCCAGCCTACGGGGCGGGCGATGCCAGCATGCTCCAGTCCTAGCAACCACATTGCCATGCAGAAGATGAGCAAGTGGATCCCATCAGTGGGATTTCTGGCTTTTAAACAATCCTGTGTATAATGACAACAGCTGGCCACGTGAACATGAGGCTCAGCACACAGTTATCAAGGGAGAGGTCCCCAGGGATAACCACCACGTCACTGAATGATGCAGATTCCCCAGGGGCCAAGGCCAAAATGTGCAAGCTAAAGGGGAAAGCACTTTGGTTTCGGATTCTGCAAACACTCACCGAGGCTTCACATGTCCATACAGTAGGTACTGACCCTGGGAGCTGGCTGCAAATGCTGCCAACACCAGGGAGAACTCCGTTCATCTTGATGGGTTCCAGGTGTGCTCGTCCTCGCTCCACTCAACTGCAGAAGAGTCTGATTTTGAAAGTCTTCCTGGGCCAGCACTGTGGCGTAGTGGGTTAAGCCTCCACCTGCAACACTGGTATCTCATGTGGGCACCGGTTCAAGTCCTAGCTGTTCCATTTCCAATCTAGCTCCCTGCTAATGCACCTGGGGAAGCAGATGGACCATGGCCCAAGTACTTGGGGCCCTGCACCACCCAGGAGACCCAGAAGATGCTCCTGGCTCCAGTCTAGCTCAGCCCTGGCCATTGTGGCCATTTGGGGAGTGAACCAGAGGATGGAAGACTTCTCTCTCTGCCTCTGCTTCTTCCTGTCTGTAACTCCACCTTTCAAATAAAAAATTAAAAAAAAAAAAAAAAAAAAGAAAGTCCTCCTTAAGCAGTTCGGTGGCTACCCAGAATGGCAGGGATGAGTAGGACTATGACCCTGCCAACCGCCACCTTCGCGCAAGGCCTGAAGGGGAGAATTCATGAGAAGGATCTGAATCTCAGCACCAGAAGTTACCAGGAAACTGAGGCCCACGCATGTTCAGGGAGACCCCCCAAGAGCAAGAGGGCTACAGGAGAACTCAAAAGGCTCATGGGAAACGGAATTAAAAGATTACTTTGGTGCAATCTCTTAATTAGGGGTGGGCATTTGGCCTATGGTTAAGCTGTCCATTAGGATGCCTGTGTCCCTTACTCAAGTGCCTGGATTCAGTAACAGGCTCAGCTCCTGACCCCGGCTTCCTGCCAATGCAGCCCCAGGGAGGCAGCAATGATAGCTGAAGGAACTGACTTCCTACCACCCACACGGGAGGCCTGAATTGGGTTCCCAGCTCCTGGCTTCAGCCCCAGCCAGCGGCCGCTGTGGACATCTAGGGAGCAAACCAGCAGATGGGAGCAGGCTTGCTCTCCTCCTCCCTCTCTCCCTCTTTCCCTGCCATCTCTAATCTGTCTCCTTCTCTCTCTCTCTCAAATAACAGACTTTTTAAAAGACTCCATAGGTATTGTAAGCCTCTTCTATGTTTACTTGTATTTATTGTAAAGACAGTGACAGAGAGGTCTTCTAGTCACTGACTCCCCAAATGCCCACACAGCCCGGGCTGGGCCAGGCCAAAGTCAAAAGCTTTAGACCCTCAGTGGGGTCTCCATGTGGGCAGCAGGGACCCCAGCATATGAGCCATCATCTGCTGCCTCCCAGGAACAAATCAGCAGCAAGCAGGATGGAAAGCAAAGGAGCTGGGACTCGAATCAAGCAGGAGGAACACCACACATTCTGTCAACCACCACGTTACTCTCTAAAGCACCAGGCAGGACCTGAAAAGGATACAAAGTGAAATAAGCAATGCACCTGCTGTGTGATGGAGAAAAATACTGACAACCTCGTCGAATGACCGTAGACACACGAAGCACGTGCGCAGCACGGGCAAGTGCGCTTCACACTCAGGGACGGCGTCTCTGGGGCTCCATGGAGGACTAGGAATTTGCCAAGCAGGGAAGAACCGGAAAGGAAGAAGAAAGTCCGGAAGGAACCAGCGAACACTTGCTGCCCTCTCTCACTGTGGCACACTAAACGCATTCATCCGTTTATCAGCAATTCCCAGTAACTGCTGTCACTCTCCTTTGAGATGAAAACCCTAAAGCACAGATGGCTCGTATGAGAATGCAACAAAAAGATTTTTTTAAAGATTTATTTATATATATATATATACATTTTAACTTTTATTTAATGAATATAATTTCCAAAGTACAGCTTATGGATTACAATGCCCCCCCCCCCGATTTATTTATATTTGAAAGGCAGAGTTACAGAGAAGGACGGAGACAGAGGTCCTCCTTCCACTGGCTCACTCCCCAGATGGCCACATCAGCTGGAACTGGGCTGGTCTGAAGCCAGGAGCTTTTTCTGGGTCTCCCGCATGGGTGCAGGAGCCCAAGCACCTGGGCCGTCTTCTGCTGCTTTTCCCAGGCCATAGCAGAGAGCTGGATCAGAAGAGGAGCAGCCAGGACTAGAACCGGCACCCATATGGGATCCAGCACTGTACTTTACCCGCTACACCACAACGCCGGCCTCTTTAAATTTTAATAACAAACTATTGCACTAAAATTCCTCACTGTATTTTAAAGGCTATGGAAATCCTTAACTTTCACCAGCTTACACGAACTCCAAGCTTATTCACGGAGCCATTTCCCAAACTACTAACAGGAGCCTTGAAAACTCTAACCCCACCTATATAGCTCCCAAACGCAAAGAAATCACTCGTTAATGGGAACTCTTCATCAGCCACGTCCAAAAGGTACACTCAGAACTCCAAGGACCAATTTTAAAGAAACCTTGTAATCCAACACCTTGAACACACAATGAAAGCTGCAGCCCAGATCCTGTTACTCAGTCTACAAACCTCAGACATGGAAACAAAGCAGACCAGCTTCCAGCCGGGCGCAGTGCCTGGGCCCAGGCCCGCAAGATCCAAGAGAGGAAACGCGTGATGCACTGCAGGCCAGGAACCTTCCCCGGGCCTAGGGCCTCACCCTCTCCAGAGGTTCTTTCTGAAAGCTCATATACAGAATAGCCTTTGCACTCTGCATGGCTTGCATTAGACTCCTCCACCCACTCACGGCAGACATACCTGCACTCGGCTCTCGGCTGTGCGCACTCAGGCCCGTGCGGAGTGGGCAGGGTGTCCCCAGGTCCCCAGCCTTCCCCCCGCCGTGTGGCTCATCTGGATGCGACCCCGCACTGGACGCAACTTCCCTGGCCCTCCGCCGTTTCTCACGCACCAAAGGGTGTTCTGCTCCTGCATTTCTAGAATCTTCCCTTTGCCTATTCTCACTGTCCCACGGCCACTGACTCAAACCTTCTCCCCTGGTACAACTCAGCTTCCTTGGGCCATAACAGGGAATGGTCTCAAATGCAAATCTGACCTTACTGCTCCCCTGCCTAAAAGCCAAATGAGGCTTTCGGGTCCCTTGCTGCTCTTCCCGCCTTGAAGTTCTCCTAGTGACCAGCATGTTCGGAGCTTAGCCGTTCTTAACACACTGTAGAGCTTAGGCAAGGTCTGCTCAGTGTTGAGAGAGACAGTCATCTACATGGGGTTTCTTTCTCATTCCAGCAAAGCCTTAGGTGTCTTAGGGGACGAGACAGCGGGATGGACACAGAACACCTAACACAGAGCCTGGCAACTGCTCTTCTCAAGTTGGCATCACGCACGGGGGCTCACTGGACCGGAGGCTGTAAGGTAGGGAAGCTACGATGTGGGAGCCCTGCAAATGGAGACGAGTCCTCAGACCCACTCGTTCCAGACCCCGAGTCCCCTCACGGTGCCTCTCCGTCGGGAGCTCCGGCTTGTCTTATGGAAAACAACACAGAAAGGAGCCAAAGTGTTTGACCACATGATATAGTCATCGCTTCCATAAAGTGTATCCGGGACTTTTTATCACAGTTAAGGAATACCAACACATAGGCCAAATTCCACTACAATGAACTCCAAAGGATTTGGACCTATATCATATCATAAAATCCTTTTCCATAAGTAAGCCACGGACTGGCTCATTCATGCATTCCTCCATTCAGCAAATCTCGATCACACGCCTGCTTCACACAGGTCACTGTATTTGGCGCTGGGGTCCTGCGAGAGTCCACACGGTCAAGACTTCCCAGCTGAAACCAAGGACGGGAGGTACGGAAGGTTGTTCCTGTGGAGATCTGACCAGAGGAACCAAGTCATCCTGGCTGTGTTCCTACAGAGGCACCATATCCCTGGACAAGTCCCTGGCACTGGGCTCCCCTACCCAGCAAGCGGGAGAACTGGTGCACATGACCGCTAAGGTGACGCGGGGGCCAGCGTGGCAGCAGTGCAGGGTAAGCCGTGGGAACGCCAGCTCCAGTCCTGCCTCTTCCGCTTCAGATCCAGACCCCTGCTGAGACCCCTGGGAAGGCAGCAGAAGAGGACACAGCCCTTGAGCCCCTGCCACCCAGGTGGGAGACCAGGACGGAGTTCCTGGTTCCTGGTCCTGACTCCACTGTTGCAGCCATCTGAGGCGGGAACCAGCACATGGAAGATCTCTCGAAGGAGATCTCTCTCCCTACTTTTCAAACATTGTAATACATTTTTTTAAAAAAAGCAATTCTAATATTATGAATTCTAGAAACACCAGGATTCCATATCACTAACAAGTCCCTTTGACACCTACAAGTATAGAATTTTATATCCAATTTCATAAATGTGACATTATCCATATATTTCCTGTAGCTAGAAAGATACCTCATCACCTTACACATTACGGAAAATGGTTAACTACATGCAAATTTGAAGCATTTTAAAGAATCTTCTAACCACTTTAGCTTACAAATCGCCCCATGTGAAAATTATATATTTAATGTAAATACTGATCTTAAATGATCTCACTGAAGAACCTAAATAAATCAGACTCAAAACCTTCTCTTCTCACCTTCCTTTCTCGCTTGCTTGAATTCTGATATGTTTAGATTGACTTCAGTTCTCTTAGATGGGAGCAGATGTTGGGTCCAGTGGCTAAGATGCAGCCTGGGATGTCCACACCCACCCACTGCCCGCTCACACGAACCCTGGGAGGCAGGAAGTGGTGGCTCAAGTCCTTGGGTCTCTGCCACCCACGTGTAGGAGACCCTGCATGAGCTCTGGCCTGGCCCAGTCCCTGCTGTCGCAAGCATTTGTGAAGGAACCAGGGAACAGAAGGTCTCTCTTTCAAATAGAAAAAATAAAAATGTTAAAAATTCTTGTATACAAAATGGCATTTTTAACCCAAAGGACTAGCACATTTATGTGAGCCAAGCTCTTTGTGACCTTAATTTCAAGTCTCTTGCACCCATCTCCCTCTCAGCAGATCACCAAAGACCCGGAACCCTGAGTGCCTGGGGAGGCGGCAGCTGACAAGGCCCCGGTGCTGGGCACAGATCCTCCAACACCTGCCCACGGTCTTTCCTGTCATCAAGCAGAAAACACCTGTCTGAGCAGCTCTTAAACAGCCAGACGCAGGACAGCAACCAAAGCGCTTTCTGCACACCGACTTACACAGCTCAGGAAAAATCAACCCCTTCTTTTCTCACTGCGTCCGCCAGTCCCAGGGACAGAAGGGAGCAGGGTCACACTAACCCATCAGGCACCTTTGGGTGAGTTACACAAGGAACCTTCTTCTACTGAGGAGTGCACCAGAGGGCTGGCAGCTTGAGTGTGAACTGGATTTCTGTCTCCACTTGCCTTAGACAGGATGACCTTGTGCAGTGAACAACCTGCACAACTGTATAAGGTGGCATGGCCAGATACGTAAAGAAAAACATGTTCTAGAAGTACTGACCATTAGAGGTGGAAAAGTGTAACTTTGCCTAGAAGTAAAGAGCAAATAAAGCTGCCTACAAGAAGGGTGTGTGGGTAATGGAGAGACAGACGGACCAGAGGAGTGAGGTGTACAAGCAGAGTGTTCATTCACTCATTCCAGCCAGTGGCCTGGAAAAGCCCACTTGCAAGTAGCATGATGGGTCTGGAGCAGGCAGAGTGAGTTCAGCGTGTAGTGGGGCAACACGGGGGCAGTCTGGGGGGAGGCGGCAGAGGCCACATGGCGCAGCGTCTCCCATGGCACGCTCAGGACTGGAAAGCTGAGGCCGCGCTCACGGCACTGTTGGGCACTGTACGTTACCACCGTAGCATCAGCTCCACCGGCCCTGTTTCCACGCGCGGGTAAACCCCAGCCGACGGAAACCACGGTCAGGACGTAGAACTCTCACAGACCGGCCGGATATATGTCTTAGGGGATGCGATTGCAAGCGGGGACCCCAGCAGTTGGCACTTTGCAATCCACAGCCTGGGGCCCACGATCTGCACCTGCAGGGCACTGCGGAGCCCAGTGGAGGGAGGCCTGGGGGCAGCCAGGTGCGGTCAGTTAGAGCAGCGGCGGCCGCGGGCATTTGGCGACCAGGAGCGCGCGGCCGGTCAAGGTCTCCTCGCCAGGCAGCAGCCGGAAAACGCACCGAAGGCAATCGCCGTCGAGATCAATAAAGGCGCCCTGTTTTTCAGTTTGTAAAACCCCAAGAAGGGGCACGGGGGCTCCTCAAGCTGCCCTGTTTCCGACGCTAACAACTCCCCGGGCGGCCGCCGGCGGCGACCACCTCGTGGAAGAACGCGTCTGCCCTCCTCGCCGGTTTTCGGTAAACCACGATCCACTGGGGACACAACGCGTCGGCTTTCACAGCCACTGGGCGGCTCAGCCCCACCGGGAGCAGCGCCCGGCGGGAGGGGGGAGGGGGCGGCGGGTCTACACCCGCGGGATCGCCCGCAGCGCCTCCCTCCCCCGCCGCGATGCCGCAGGCCGGGGCCTGCGTGTCCGCGCGGCGCCGGGGGACCTCGGTTAGGAAAGGGTTGGTGCCCGGGCCCGGCCGCTGCGCGGGACACACGGAAAGTGTCCCGGGCGCTGCCACGCTCACGGGAGAAGGTGCCCGAGCCGCGCGAGGACAGCGACGATCGGGGCCGGGGGGCTTAGGGGGCACGGGACCCGCAGCCGCCCGCGCCGCCGGGACCCCCGGAGCCCGCGCCCCGCCGCGCCCTTACCTCGGTCGAGCGCGGGCGCTCCTGCGCGCGGACTTGGAGAAGTTTCTGCGGTCACTT
The DNA here is from genome assembly GCF_051225735.1 of Oryctolagus cuniculus. Taxonomy (NCBI): domain Eukaryota; kingdom Metazoa; phylum Chordata; class Mammalia; order Lagomorpha; family Leporidae; genus Oryctolagus; species Oryctolagus cuniculus. The sequence goes on from NC_142871.1 coordinate 12,704,054, forward strand.
TTTGTTCTCCGCCGGGGCGCGCGCGCGGGGAGTCTGCGGCGGCCACGGCTGCCCCCGCCCGCGCGCCGCCGCACCTTCCTCGCGGCCGCCGGGCCCGCCCCGGCCCCGCCCCCGGCCCGCCCCCCGCCCGGGGCCGCGGTCCCCGCCGGCTCCCCCGGCGCCTTCCCCGGGACGGCTGCCGAGAGCAGCTCTGCTCGGAGCCGGCCGGACACGAGCGTGTGCACCCGCTGCCCCGTGCCTACGGGAGAGGCGACGTCCGCCGGGAGCCCTGACCTGCAGCGGGCAGGGGCCGGTGTCCCGGGGAGGGCTGTAGGCCGGGGGCGCCCTGGAGCGCTGGGGCTTCCCCGACGGAGGTGTCGCGCGCTGCACCGGGGGCCCCGGAGGCGGCGAGGCTGGGGACGGGGAGAGGCAGGCGCGCAGGCTGCCCCAGCCCGGAGGAGGAGAGGGAAGGGGAGGTGCGTGCTGGATTTTCCTTGGTCGTGGCGCCGAAGGCACGGAGAGAGCCGGCCCCTGGGCAAAGCTGGCCCCAGCCCGACGCGGTCCGAGATGCCCGGTGCAGGCACAACCAGTTAGGGGGCCCTGGATCCGGCAGCCGCCCATCGGGAAGTGTGGCCGTAGGAGCCACGCGCGCCGGACTGCGGAGCGCGGGCGCACGGCGGGTCTGCAAGACCAGAGCAAGCTTTCCCACGGCACACCCTCCGCCCTCCAGCCCCACGGGCTCTGTGCGCATGGAACCTCGGGTGCCCGGCCCGTCTCAGCGTCTACACCTGGGGCCCCGCCTGGGGAAGGCCGGGCCACTGCACTCCCCCGACTCCAGACTCCGTTGTTTAATTATCGACACCGCCTGGGAGCTCCCCGCCTCGGCCTCTTACTTGCTTCTGCAGCAAACTTCCTTCCCTGAGTTTTGTGTTTATTTTTCCTGCTTAGTGTATTGCATTTTCCACACCGTTTTTAAAAAAAAATTTTTTTTTCTGGCTGTAAAAGTGAATTCAGTGGGGGGGGGGGGGGGGAGCAGTGCTGTGGCATAGCGGGTAAAGCTGCGGCCTGCAGTGTCGGCATCCCATAGGGACATCAGTTCGAGTCCCCGCTGCTCCACTTCTGATCCAGCACTCTGCTATGGTCTGGGAAAGCAGTAGTAGGTCTCCCACGTGGGAGACCTGGAAGAAGCTCCTGGCTCCTGGCTTCGGATCCAGTGCAGCTCCGGCCCTTGCAGCCATCTGGGGAGAGAACCAGCGGACAGAAGACCTCTCTCTCTCTCTGCCTCTCCTCTCTCTCTGTAACTCTTTCAAATAAATAAATTTTTAAAAAAATAAATACAGTGGGCTCCCACTATCCACTGGTTCTGCGTCCAGAGATTCAACCACCTGTAAGATGAAAATACTGGAAAAAGAAGTGTGTCTGTACTGAACACAGAGTGACTTTTTCTTGTCATTATTCCTAAACAACGCACTCTAACAGCTCTTTACATCACGTTTACGCTGGGTATTTACGAAATCCAGAGGTGACCTAAAGTGGACAGGAAGACAGTGTAGCTTAGATGCAAGGTATCTAAAACGTTTTCATATCTGATCTGCAGGAGCTCCTGGGACCAGTCTCCTTTGGATACCAAGGGTGACTATCACAAACTTTAAAAAATGTTGGGTACATAAACCAAGATGGCTTCATATCCCCCAGCCTTATAGACTCACCTTCCCTGGATGGTCAAGTTACCAGAGTCTAATCCTGCACCTCGAGTGGATCAAGAGAGTCTAACAACTGAAGTGGTGCAAGCTTTATGGATGTATTCACTGTAACAGGACTTTGAGTAACAAGGGATTAACTAATAAGAGGTAAAGAGAATTCACAAATAAAGGGAGTAGCAGGTATAAGGATCTAAGCAGCAGCCGCTACCCTCAGGGCTGAGATGGGGCACCCATGGGTTAGCCTCTTCCTTCCAGCCCCCACTCCAACCCCAGGGACTGAGACCCAGCCTGTTAGGGAGGGCACAGCCATAGCACAGTAAATGACCGATAAGTCAGATAGAGATGTGCCCCTGGAAATCTACTCTTAGGTATGGGGAAAGCCATTCACAAGGAGGCACCCCTGCGAGGGCGGGGTCCTGGGGGAGGGTCCTGGAGAAACTGCACCCCCTGCAGGAGCACGTGGAGCCGGAGCAGGCAACCAGGAAGCAAAACTCTGTCCTCAGGCAAGGCCTCTCTGCTGCTGGCTGCTAGCAAAGCTCACCAGTAAGCCAGTGGGCAGGGCCCAGGTTCATTCTTACAGGGAAGCCAAAAGGGTGAACTTGGACCTGAGAGGCAACAGGTTGATAACCAGCATGCCATAGAAAGCCCAGGCATTGCCCAGTGACCCCTCCCAGGGCTTCCTGCACACTCCAGATGAACCCCAACATTTTTTTAAAGATTTATTTAAAAGAGTTACACAGAATAAGGGAAGGAGGGAGGGAGAGAGAGAGAGAGTTTGTTCTTCCATCCAGTGGTTCACTCCCCAGTTGGCCACAATGGCCGGAGCTGCACCGATCTGAAGCCAGGAGCTTCTTCTGGGTCTCCCCTGTGAACCCCAACATTTCTGCAGACCTCGCCCTGTCTGGACACTTGTCCTTTCAGATAGCCACTGATGGAGTCCCTGACCACCACTCCCTTGACTGTGAGTTGCTGCACTATGCATGTCTCCCCACCACCCTCACCTCAGCTGGGGGCACCCATGCCTCCTCTCCCAGTTCTTCACAGCACGGCTCTGGCCACGATACAACAGAATTGGACAGAAGGTATGGGAACGAAGGAAAAGGAACAACGTTCAAGCAACTGAAGATGCAAAAGAGCCACCGGGCTCCCTGCTGCTCAGCCCGCCTTAGCCTGAGCTCCCCACAGATGACACTGTCACTGTGTCCCCTACCCAAGTCCAGGCTGAGCAGAGAAACAAGTGCATTTCTCCTCTTCCTCAATGTTAGTCGCTGTCCGTGACATGAGAAATAATTGGCAGAGATGCAAATTAACATTCATATTACGGTAGAAGAGACATTTGGCACCCAGGATCCAGACTTGCTCACTTGTTAATGCCTTTGTGGGGTGTCTTGGCTCAGTTGTAAGCTGTAGTGGGATCATCTGTGTGTTCACAACAGACCAAGGAAGCCAGACAGGAAACAAACCTTCTGGTTGTTATGTCTCACGAATTCTCTGAAGACACAGAGAGAACACAGGTTGGGGATCCCTTCTCTGTATTGTTTGGGTCCGGAAGTGTTTCAGATTTCAGATTGTTAAATATTTTTCCTATACACAATGATATATCTTGAGGGGTGGGGCCCAAGTCTCAACACAGAATTCATTTCTGTTTCCTGTATACTTCATTTGCATAGCCTGAAGGTAACCACATACGCTCTTTTTAGTGCACCTGAGTTTTGACTGCGACCTGTCACGTGAGGTCAGGCGTGGAATTCTCCACTGGTGAAGTCAGGACAGCGCTCAGAACGTTTTGGATTTTCCCACGCACGACGCTCAGCCCACGTAAGGAGTTGCCACAGCTCCCAGGGACCCCGCAGGAAGCAGCCTTTGAGCTGAGCTCTGAGTGACCAGCTGAGCTGAACTGTTCCACCAAGGAATTGAGGCTCTGCCGTGGGAAGGAGCTGGGTCCGCTTGAAGGAAGCGACTGGGGACCAGAGAGGAAGAGCCCAGCGTGTGTGGGCACAGTGGCACGGTGAGGACTTGGGGTTTTTACCCTGCGACGAGTGAGAGCCCTCTGAAGGGTCCAGAGCCCCAGTCTGGCTGGAGACCAGAGAAGAGGCCGAGGGCATATTCTAAGAATACATCTGGGAGCTGGCATTGTGGTGGAGCAGGTCTAGCCACTGCCTGAGAAGCCAGCATCCCATAGGGTGCCGGTTTGTGTCCCAGCTGCTCTGCTTCTGATCCAACTCCCTGTTAGTGGCCTGGGGAAAGATGGCCCAGTGCTTGCTCCCCTGCCACCCACTTGGAAGACCCAGACGAAGCCCCTGGGTGCTGGCTTCAGGCTGGCTCTTCCCTGGCTGCTGCAGCCCCTTGGGGAATGAACCAGAGGATGGAAGATTCTGTGTGTGTCTCCCTCTCTCTAACTCTGACTTTCAATTAATAAATAAATCTTAACAAACAGAAGAACACATTTGGGAAGAGCCTAAAACGTGAAGCTGGTGCTCAGGGTAGAGAGTGAATGCAGAGATGTCGACCGGAAGGGAGCTAAGTGGGCTGAAGAAAGAATGGGAGGCAGGGGGCTGCCTCAAGTGCTGGGGTAGAGACTGCAGAGGAAGGAGAGACAGAAGCCTGTTAGCAAGAGGCCCTGAGAGGGACGGGCCTGGGAGCCGGGGGACCGGGAGGAAGCTAAGTGGGAGTGCCATTCTCCCCCAACAGTGTGGCTTGCCTGTAGAAACACCAAAGGCCCCTTGAGCTCCTGCGTCCACCCTGGCAAAGAGAAAGGCAGCATGCAGGCTTAGAGGCAGCCCAGGGCCAGCGTTGTGGCACAGCTGGTTAAGCCCCCACTGCAGTGCCAGTATCCCCTATCAGAGTGCTGGTTCGAATCTGGCTGCTCTGCTTCCAATCCAACTCCCTGCTAATGTGCCCAGAGAAGGCCAAGTGCTTGGGCCCCTGCCACCCACGTGGGAGACCAGGATGGAGTTCCTGGCTTCTGGCTTCAGCCTGGCCAAGCTCTAGCTGTGGTGGCCATGTGGGGAGTAGACCAGCCGATGGACGATCTCTGTATGTCTCTCTGTCACTCTGCCTTTCAAATAAATAAATATTTAAAAAGAAAAGAAAGGCATCCAGCTTACATCATCCGCTCACTTCTTGCTATGAAGGTTTGCAAAGTCCTCAGCCACAGTATCTTCTTTTCTCACAAGTTCAAGAACAGCAGTCTTAGCTGCAGCCCACACCGCAGGGTCTTCAGATGACTCATCGCGAAACGTCCCGAGGGAAGGGCTTGTGCCCGGTTTGCCTCCCCATCCCCGGGGACCCCAGTATGTTCCCGGCGCTCAGGAGGTGCCTAGCAGTGGTTGTAGAACGGGACGCTGTTTCCAAGCCTTCCCAGCACCTGGCAGTATCTCACTGGACGGCTGTAGCAGACACTGAGCCGTCGGCTTCGCCACGCGAGCCCTCCTTCCCCGGTGCCCTGCCTCAGAGAGCTCCCTGCACACACCTCTCTCCCGCCTGGAAGATTCTGCTGGGGAGGCTTCGTGGTGTCTTGTCTTTGTTTCGCAGCTCCTGAAGGAAGAGAGCCTTCCCGCTGTGCAAACTCAGCCTCTGCCCAGGCAGAGAACGGCTACGGAAAGGGCACGAGACGCGCACCTCCGCCCAGGAGCCATCCTGTAAGAAACTGCTGCATCTAATCCCCATCTCCCTGGAGCGCCAGTGCAGTTTGCCAGTGTGTTTGCAGACCAGAACCAGCCCCGATTCCTTCTACTACAGGCGTCTCTGCTACTTACTGCCTGTGACACTAAGGCTAACACCCAGTCTCCCTTGCGGCCCCCTGGGAGGTAGGGCACAGACTGGGGCTGCACCACGTGGGGTCCAGCCACCTCTCCAACACAGGTAGCTCATTCTGCCGGTGGGGCAGGCTGGCTGGGGGAAGCCGGGATGTTTAGGCAGCATTGTTTCCAAGAAAGCCACATTTCTCCTTTCTTTTTTTTTTTTTTTTTTTTTGACAGGCAGAGTGGACAGTGAGAGAGAGAGACAGAGAGAAAGGTCTTCCTTTGCCGTTGGTTCACCCTCCAATGGCCGCCGCGGCCGGCGCGCTGCGGCCGGCGCACCTTGCTGATCCGATGGCAGGAGCCAGGAGCCAGGTGCTTTTCCTGGTCTCCCATGGGGTGCAGGGCCCAAGCACCTGGGCCATCCTCCACTGCACTCCCTGGCCACAGCAGAGGGCTGGCCTGGAAGAGGGGCAACCGGGACAGAATCCGGCGCCCCAACCGGGACTAGAACCCGGTGTGCCGGCGCCGCTAGGCGGAGGATTAGCCTAGTGAGCCGCGGCGCCGGCCCACATTTCTCCTTTCTGGAGATCACTTGGCCAAACACGGATGGGTCTTTTCGGTTGGCTGCTCGGCGCTCGCATGATTCACTCACTTCCTGGCGTTTCTCAGATCCCTGAAAGGAAGAAGGAGGCAGGCTCGAGTGCAATTCCAAAAAGCTGCTTTTCTGCCCCAAACTTGATCTGCTTGCCATTGCTCTCAAATTGTTTGCATGTGTGTGGGGCGTGTAGCTCAGTGTGAATGCAAAGCTTTGCTTTTCTTTCTCTTGGATTGATTTTACTCCTTTTTCTTCCCTCCAACAAGCTATGAGAGTCTATTTTATGTATTTTTGAAGGCGTACTGGAAAATGGAAGGCCAGCGGGTAGGAGTACTGCACCATGATAAAAGGTCTGTGTTTTGTTTTGACAATTGCTCAAGATTCTAGCTCCAAACGCTTTGCTAATGCCACAGAGACTCTTCCCTGGCCAGGGCCAGTCCCCTCACTGCTCCATCCCTGGGCCAGGAAGCATTTCCAGGTGTCACCAAAGAAGAGATGGTGGCCCCTCATGCCCCCTGGGGAGCATGCCGCTCTTACACTTTGAAGTGGGGTTGGCGAGGAGACCTAAGAGACTTATGCACAAGCCTGGGCCCTGTGTAACCTACACAGACACCTCGTGACCCTGAATAAATTACCTTTGACATCGATTGTTCTAAGTTGATCAAACTGATGTTATTCTAAAAAAATTTTTTTTTGACAGGCAGAGTGGACAGTGAGAGAGAGAGACAGAGAGAAAGGTCTTCCTTTTTGCCGTTGGTTCACCCTCCAATGGCCGCTGCGGCCGGCGCGCTGCAGCCGGCACACCGCGCTGATCCGATGGCAGGAGCCAGGTGTTTCTCCCGGTCTCCCATGGGGTGCAGGGCCCAAGCACTTGGGCCATCCTCCACTGCACTCCCGGGCCACAGCAGAGAGCTGGCCTGGAAGAGGGGCAACCGGGACAGAATCCGGCACCCCGACCGGAACTAGAACCCGGTGTGCTGGCGCCGCAAGGTGGAGGATTAGCCTAGTAAGCCACGGCGCCGGCCCTAAATTTTTTTTTTTTTTTAAGATTTATGTATTCAAGGCAGAGTTACAGAGAGAGATGGAGACAAAGAGAGATAAAGATCTTCTATCAGGGCGGGCACTGTGGCATAGTAGGTTAAGCTGCTACCTGCAATACCAGCATCCTATATGAATGCCGGTTTGAGTCCCAGCTGCTCCACTTTTGATCCAGTTCCCTGCTAATGCACCTGGGAAAGCAGCAGAAGATGTCTTAACTCCTTGAGCCCCTGCACCCACATGAGAGAGTCAGAAGAAGCTCCTTGCTCCTGGCTTCAGATTAATTTGAAAGAGTAATAGAGAGAGAGAGCAAGACCTTCTATCTGCTGATTCACTCCCCAGATGGCCACAATGGCCAGGGCAGGGCCAGGCCAAAGCCAGGAGCTCGGAACTCCACCAGGGCTCCCATGTGGGTGAAGGCCCAAGCTCTTGGGCCACCTTCCACTGCTTTCCCAGGTGCATTAGCAGGGGACTGGATCAGAAGCAGTGCAGCCCGGACTTGAACCAGCACCCACATTGGATACCGGTGCTGCAGGTGGTGGCTTAACCTGCTGCATCACATCATTCTTCAATTACAGTATTAGCCTGATAAACATATCCAAAAACTTAAACCTTAATACTGTCTGAACCAAAAGTAAGCGCCTACTCCTGTACTAAATATGGTAAAGATGTTCCATCAATTCTTGCTCACCCAGTCAGTGCATTGTCGGCATTTATTTTCACTGGAGCCCTCCGTATAGGAAACATATTTGGGCCGGTGCCACAGCTCACTAGGCTAATCCTCCGCCTGTGGCGCCGGCACATAGGGTTCTAGACCCGGTCCGGGCGCCGGATTTTGTCCCGGTTGCTCCTCTTCCAGTCCAGCTCTCTGCTGTGGCCCGGAAGGCAGTGGAGGATGGCCCAAGTGCTTGGGCCCTGCACCCACATGGGAGACCAGGAGGAAGCATCTGGCTCCCGCCTTCGGATTGGCACAGCACGCCGGCCGTAGAGGCCATTTGGGAGGGGGGGGGTGAACCAACAGAAGGAAGACCTTTCTCCCTGTCTCTCTCTCTCACTGTCTAACTCTGCCTGTCAAAAAAAGGAAACATATTCACTGAAACCATACTTACTGTGAGATGCAAACCTTGCAAAATATGAGCATGCTTCTCTCTCAAATTTCCCTTAGTGCCCGTGGGTTCCTCTTTTTCCAATTCCCTCATCCCATTAAACTTGGACTTCATGAAGTCTCTGTATGGACTCTTCTGAATCCCCCGTCTCCCTCCCAAGCCCTTCCACTTAGGGCTCATTGTTTATGCTCTGCCCTCAACCCCGTAGACTTCTCCGCCTTCTCCTGTCTTGCTGCAAGTGCCGGGCTTGGAGTTTGCATGTCACAGTTCTGGGGGAAGAGAAGCAGGTGGATTTTCGCTCCCCGACAAGGAGAAGTTGAGCCGCGTTTGCAGTTGAGGGCCATTGGTGTGGGGCCGCCTGGCGTGCAGACGAGCTCTTCAGAAGGGAAGTCGTTCTTGAAATTTACCTACCTACAGAATGGACTTCAGCCAAGATGGTAGAAGCAGCAGTTTCCATCCATGTGAAAGAGCCGTAAAGTCTGATTGGGTGTGAAGGTGAGGGACTGAAGAGGAGCGCGGGGAGCTTTATGACTTCCTCAAAAAGCATTGTAATGGGGGATGTTTGTTATGTGGGGGATTCTAGGTCGAAGATAAGGTTTTAAATGAGCTAAAAACTGACCTTGACCCAAATTTATGATTGTCAATTTCCTCTTGGTTTCATACATTCTTTTTTTAAGCTTTTATTTATTTGAAAGTCAGAGTTACAGAGAGTGGGAGGGAGAGACAGAGAGAGAGGTCTTCCATCCACCAAATCACTCCTCAGATGGCCGCAATGGCCAGAGCTGCCCTGATCCAAAGCCAGGAGCCAGGAGCTTCTTCCGGGTCTCCCATGCAGGTGCAGGCGCCCAAGGACTTGGGCCATCTTCTACTGCTTTCCCAGGCCATAGCAGAGAGCTGGATCAGAAGAGGAGCAGCTGGGACTTGAACCGGCACTCATATAGGATGCTAGCACTGCAGGTGGCAGCTCTACCCACTATGCCACAGCGCCGGCCCCCAGCTATGCATTTTAAAAATCCAAATTCAAGCTTTTAAATTAGATTACTTCCAAAGGATTGACTCTCAGGTTAGATTTGTGTCACAGCACTATAAAACGCAGTATTCTGTAAAAATAATTGAAAATGGGAGTGGGCACTGTGTCAGAGCGGGTAAAGCCACCGCCAGCAGTGCCGGCATCCCATATGGGTGCCGGTTTGAGTCCCGGCTGCTCCACTTCAAATCCAGCTCTCTGCTAAGGCCTGGGAAGGCAGTTGGAAGATGGCACAAGTCCTTGGGCCCCTGCACCCACGTGGGAGACCGGAAGAAGCTCCTGGCTTCTGGCTTTGGATCAGGGCGACTGCGGCCGGTGCCGCCAATTGGGGAGTGAACCAGCAGATGGAAGACCTCTCTCTCTGTCTACCTCTCCTTCTCTCTGTGTGTAACCCAGACCTTCAAATAAATAAATAAATAAATCTTTTAAGAACAATTGAAAATGCTTTTGACAGCAAAACATTCTTTTCTCCATTAGGGTGATGCGACCGTTGACACCTGCAGTGGCTCTTGAGTTACAGGATCATCAAAATCTTTCTGCTCCCAGTTCTCCCCTGCTATTGCATCAAGAATGTGTAAAACATTTCTCTTTTACCATTTTTTTTTTAAAGGGAAAGACAGAAGGCATAGTTGTTAGCTGCTCCTTCTGTCTCTGGAATAATCTGTGCCCTTCACTCCTGCCAAGCTCCCCCTCCCAGGATGAGGTGGGGGGGGACGCCTCTGAGTCCTCCTTGTCATGGTGGGAGGTGACACTCAGCACACCCTGTCCCGTGCGGAATCCCCTCATTAAACAGGCAGCCGGCTTGCCACCAGCCGTGTGGGAAGGAGACACTAAATAGGTGCTCAGTTAAGGGAGCTGCTTCCCTCCTCTCCTGCTGCTGCCAGCCGTCTCTATCCATCGTGTGCCCCTAGACGCTCATAGCCAAGGGCGGTGCTGTCGTAGAACCTGTGGAGCCCTTTGCAATCCAGTTCAACAGCTTCAGTCCACCAATCAAGCGTGTTAGAAAATGGTTAAGCTGCTGCCTGCAATGCCGGCGCCCCAAAGGAGCTCTGGCCTGGCCACTCCAGCTCCTTGCTAAGGTGCCTGGGAAGGCAGCAGAGGATGACCCAAGTTCTTGGGCCCCTGCCACCCATGTGGGAGACCTGGATGGAATTCTAAGCTCCTGGTTTTGGTCTGATCTGGACCTGGCTGTTGTAGCTATTTAGGGAGTGAACCAGGCGATGGAAGGTTCTCTCTCTCTCTCTCTCTCTCTCTCTCTCTCTCTCTTTCTCCTTCTTTGTCACTCTGCCTTTCAAATAAATAAATACAAATATTACAAAAGAAAATAACGTTCTTAAAGCACAGCTTTCCATAACCAGGAGGATTTGGGAGGAATCCTACCTGAACTTGAAATTTAAGATTATTCCTGTTATTAATCACTGGCAAACCAACACCGAGGCAGCTGAAACTTGTCCTGTTGCTACTCGCTCAGCCAGGAACCCGAAGAGTTTACCTGCTGGAGCAGGGAGGGGTGGCTGAGATCCCCATCTTCCCCTGGCTGCGGTGAGGTCATGAGAAACGTCATCCCAGAGAGGACTGGAGGCACACTGGTGTCTCCCCAAAAGACAAGGTCAATGGCTGAGAGGCTGACTTGCTGTTAGCTCGAAAGCCTACCCCTCATACTAAAAATAAGAAAATGCACAAGCGGCCATAGGTGTGAATCTTAGTGTTCCGTGAGCCGCGCGGCCCCCCGACCCGCAAGCCTCTTTGCCACCTGCTACCCTTTCAGAAAGTTAATTTGTCTCCTGATTTATCTCCAGTGCAACAGTACAAAAATACTTACAAGTGGGGGATGATTAAAAAATAAATAAATGGGCCGGTGCCGCGGCTCAATAGGCTAATCCTCCATCTAGCAGTGCCGGCACACCGGGTTCTAGTCCTGGTCGGGGCGCCAGATTCTGTCCCGGTTGCCCTCCTTCCAGGCCAGCTCTCTGCTATGGCCTGGGAGTGCAGTGGAGGATGGCCCAAGTGCTTGGGCCCTGCACCCCATGGGAGACCAGGAGAAGCACCTGGCTCCTGCCATCAGATCAGCGCAGTGCGCCGGCCGCGGCAGCCATTGGAGGGTGAACCAACAGCAAAAGGAAGACCTTTCTCTCTGTCTCTCTCTCTCTCACTGTCCACTCTGCCTGTCAAAATAAATAAATAAATGAAAATCCCCCAACCCTAAGGTTGCATGGTTTCCCACAGCCCTGCCTGCCTGTCCTTGCAGGGCTGGGCTCCATCTGTCTTCAGACTTCCTCCCACTCTCTCCTGTCCCCTGCTCCATGGCATCGCCATCTTCCATGTTGCTTGGAGCCACCCTAGAGTTCTCCTAACCCTTCGTACCCAAAGTCCTGTGGTCTCCAGTCTCCTGCTGCCTCTCCAGCCCCACTCTTACTGTTCTGCCCAAGCAATGGCAGCCAACTCCAGGTCTCCCCCTGCAACCTTGGACCTGAAGAGATGGGGAACAGCTTCCAGGCTCTGTTCAGGTGGAGCCAGCTCCGTGCTTCTGTGGCCTGATGATTAGTAGTTCCCTCACGTCAACCCCTGCCCCCTCCCCCACCAGACGAAAGGTCACAAATGCATGAGGTCTTTGTGACCGCCCCAGGCCCGGCTACACCACAGGCTCCTCCGGAGAGCACCTTCATCTCTCGCTGCTGCATAGACGTGTGTTGCAAAGCCCCACTTTGCCATGCGCCAACTGAATGCTTTGTTCCAGGAGCTCAAATCTCTTATCCCTTTTCTTCCCGTATCGGTCACTTCCGGCTCCTCTGTTTCCACGTTGGACATAACCAGGTTCTGAAACCCTCCCTCCCCTCGTCCATCTGGGAGCAGCCTTGGCAACCCTTCTGGGGCACCTCCTGCTGCCCAGCTTCTCCACTGTGGGTGGAGCTTCTCCACTGTGAGGCCAGAGCTACCTGGGATTAGGAACTGTTGCCCTAACCAGTTCTTCTCTGTGCTCCTGAAAATGCTGCGCCGTCACCAGAGGTTCCCCATCCCCCTTCTTGCTTGGCCGTGTCACTCTGTCATCCATCCACCTGTGACTGCACCAGGAAGTGTCTATGATGCTCCGACCCTCACACATTCATTCGTATGACAGCGATTGTAAATGCAATGGAAAGTGAAGTCTATGTGGATGACAGTCCTGACACCAGAGTTGTGATGTTCAGTTTAAATCCCGGCTTGGGGTTCGGGATGGTCACCTCCCACATCAGAGTTCCTGCCTGGGTTCAAATCCTGGCTCTGCTTCTGCCTCTGGCTTCCTGCTAATGTGCGCCATGGGAGGCAGCAGGTGGTGGTGCTGTGCTCCTTGCACTCATAGGTGAGACCTGAACTGAGCTCCTGGCTTCTGGCTCCCGCCTGACCCAGCCCTGGCTCTTTCAGGCATTTGGGGAGTGAACCAGTACAAAGATATCTATCTGCTGTCTCTGTCTATCTTGTGTATGTGTGTGTCTGTGCCTTTCAAATAAGTTTAATTAAATTAATTTTTTTTAAATACAGGCTTTGATATTTCAAGGAAATAACTCTACATGCCTCGGTTTACTGTATTATAAAACAGGCGTGATGATCAAATTTCCCCAATGGAATCAAACGGGGATGAAATGAGTTAATATTTATGTTTTTAAAGTTTTATCTATTTTTATTTATTTGAAAGGTAGAGTGACAGAGAAACAGCGAGCGAGAGAGAGAGAGTGAGTAAGCAAGAGATCTTCCATTCACTGATTCACTCCCCAAAAGCCTACAACATCCAGGACTGGACCAAGCAGAAGCCAGGCTTGGAAACTCAATCCAGGTTTCCTATATAGGTGGCAGAGACCCAATTACTTGAGCCATCACCTGCTGCTTCCTAGGGTGCATGCCAACAAGAAACTGGATTGGAAGTGGAGTGTCTCAAACGACATCCCTACCACTATGCAAATGCCTACCCCAGAGTTAATATGTGTGAAGCACTAGTGTTATATCAAGCAAAAGCTGTTAAAGAATTTCTGTTGCCCTGATGCCTTGCTCTACTTTAGCTTATTTGCAAATCCAAAGCACACAGGACCCTGGCACAGTGTGGCCTCTGCCCAGTGCAGAGCCCTGTGTGCTTCCCGATGGACTGATCCCTGAATTCATGTTAGCCGTAGAACTCTACGTCACAATGCAGACAACACAGCATCAGCACACAACTGGTACTGCACGAAGAAATTCAACTACATATTAAAGGGGGGAGAGAAAATCCCTGGATGGCTATTACATTAACATTTACTGAGTGTTTACTCTGTGCCATTGGCTCAGTTTCCTGGGTGAGGTATCTCACTTGCAGCCTGCCCACGGTCACAGAGCTAGTGGCCGGCTGATTCCAGCGTGCAGAGGCCCTGTCAATCACATGGGAAAGACAGAGCTCCTCATCTTACTCGCGAACGCCCTTCAAGATTTCCAGGTTCATTATCATTGTTACTACTTGGATGTTGACTGAGTCTTGGCTGTTGATGATGATGAGGATGATGACCTCGCCCTAGACCGAATTGGGAAGACAGCCCAAGCCTGCCTCGTTACATCCTCAGGTCTGCTCTGGGTCCCAGACTGGAAGTCACACAATCAGCACCTGCAGGTGGTTGTTAGGAGCTTCAGCTGTGAACTTTCTCAGGGGATATCTGTGCTTTAATTGAAAAGCCGACAAAGCCTTTGAGAACCGAAGATGCGAGATGGAATCTCAGATACCGTCAGAAGCAAGAAAAGTGAGTTAATCAAGGAGGAGGTCCCTGGAGCCCTTCCGTCACCCCAACAGCACGTCCCTGACGACACCCGTTTATATGCACAAGTACTGAAACGGCATGGAGTCATTTTAGCAGTTTCCTTCCTGGGGAGACCTTGGCCTGAGTTATTTTTCTTACAGCAAAGTACACATGGTTACAAGCTGTGTCTACTTCCTCAGTCAGTGTGGATTCTGACTCAAGCCAGTTTCAGCTAGCTTAACATAACCAGAACCAGCAAAGCAAATGTCTCCCAATGTTGGCCGCCCTGGTGTGCGTAAAACCGTTGTGCCTGTGTAGTCCTGAGCTGGGAAAATCCCCAGATGGAGAGAGGTGGGTAGCACACTGCAGACAGGGAGTCACCGCGATCCAAAGGCTCTTGGAGAAAAATGCACATCCAAAGCGAAGTTTAACATAAATTGTTGCAAAAGACACAAATGCAATTGGCTTTCTTTTTCCCTAATTAAATTCAACTTTGCCCACCAGCTCCCATTCCCAGTCAGTAGTCTGGGTTGTTGTGTTTTTTTTTTTTTTTTCAGATTTTATTTATTTATTTGAAAGTCAGAGTTACACAGAGAGAGGAGATGGAGAGAGAGCGAGAGAGAGAACAAGAGAGAGAGAGAGAGAGAGAGATCTTCCATCTACTGGTTCACTCCCCAGACGGCTGCAACAGCCGGAGCTGCCCTGATCTGAAGCCAGGAGCCAGGAGCTTCTTCTGGGTCTCCCACGTGGGTGCAAGGGCCAAGGACTTGGGCCATCTTCCACTGCTCTCCCAGGCCATAGCAGAGAGCTGGATTGGAAGTGGAGCTACCGGGACTCGAACCAGCACCCATATGGGATACCAGCACTCCAGGCAGTGGCTTTACCCACTTTGCCACAGTGCCAGCCACTCACTCAGTAGTTGTGTTAGCTTCCTAGGGCTGCAGTAACGGGTGCTTTAAAGGAATGGAAACTCATTGTCTCACATTGTTTTGGAGGCTACAAGTCCAAAACCAAGGAGTCAGCTGGGCCCTGCCCCACTGAGGCTCCATGGGAGAACCTGTTGTATATGCCATTCTCCTAGCTTCCGGGGGCTGCTGCCATCCCTGGCGTTCCTTCGTTCAGGGACACGTCCCACGGTCTCTGCCTCTGCAGGCACAGTACATTGTCCTCCACCACACCAATCATAGTGGGTTAGGGCCCGCCTTGAAGACCTTATTTTAACTTGATTACATCTGCCAAGACCCTATTTCCAAATAAGGCCTCATCTGCAGGTTCTAAAGGTCAGGACGTCAGCAGATCCCATGGGCAGACACAACCCAAGTCATTAGCACAGAGGGATACTCGGTATCACCACCAAAGGATTTCATTCCTTCTAGTTGAAAACTCATCTCTTTTAGACACCCATCTATCAGTTCAGCATTACCTTCCCTCCTGCAAATCCCACTTCTTCTCCTCTTCTCTCTAGGAGGAGGCTGGGTGTAGGGTGGGGGAAGTGTTCTTAAGAACCAGGGCAGGGCCGGCGCCGAGGCTCACTAGGCTAATCCTCCGCCTTGCAGCGCCGGCACACCAGGTTCTAGTCCCGGTCGGGGCACCAGATTCTGTCCCGGTTGCCCCTCTTCCAGGCCAGCTCTCTGCTGTGGCCAGGGAGTGCAGTGGAGGATGGCCCAAGTGCTTGGGCCCTGCACCCCATGGGAGACCAGGAGAAGCACCTGGCTCCTGCCTTCGGATCAGTGCGAAGCACCGGCCGCAGCGCGCTTGCAGCGGTGGCCATTGGAGGGTGAACCAACAGCAAAAGGAAGACCTTTCTCTCTGTCTCTCTCTCACTGTCCACTCTGCCTGTCAAAAAAAAAAAGAACCAGGGCACAGCCAGCTGATGTCTGATTGGCGGCTGTGTCCCAGTCCTGCCTGAGGTCCATCCTGCTTAACCATGGTCTTCATAGCAATGCGGTGTCACCAGTCCCCACAGGGAACTTTGTCTCCCTGGGGAGGCCTCTGCCTCTCCCAGGCTCACTCTGGAGAATGGGCAGGGTATAGAGCCCCCCCATAGCACTTGTTGGGGTATGCTTGAGAGATGCCTTGTGGCTCTCTACCCAGCACTGGCTTATTTCCCTTTCTCCTTCTTTTTACAGTCTCCTGCTCCATGGGATGGAGGCTTCCCAGAGAGGCCCATCGTCCCACAGGAGTAGCCCTGAGGGATATTTCTTTGGGATCCCCAAACTTCTCTCTCATTTATTTTGTCTCCCTTGTGGGGAATGAGGCCAAGGTAAGACAGAACCCCACAGAGCAATGGTCTGGACCCCTCTTGTCTTCTCCTTTTCCCAGTTCCCTCCCCTTAGCGGCAACCTGGGGAAGGAGATGCGTGTGCCTGTCCTGAGGATGCCACACAGGCCTCTCTCTCCTGTGGTTCCCTAGGAAATGCTCCAAACACAGCCTCGTTCACGAAGCTGTGTTTCTGGAGATGGTGAGCCTCCCTATGATGCAAAAATCTAGGAGGGAATCTGGGTAAAACCACAGCCTGGACATGAAGCACACACAATGCATCCATTCGAAAGTCATCAGTGAGTTAACCCAGACACCAAGCTTTGGGCCAGAATTCCTGAGGAGAGGGTAGCCCAGCAGTCAGCTTCCTCTCCCCCTACAGACATCTGTGAGCCACCCAGCAACCGAGATAGCCAGAGAGAAGAGGTGTGCAGTAACCCTGTGCAGAGCGGGTCTGGCATCCAGACCATGCACATAACTGACAAATCAATTCGGGAAAACATCAGCCACTGCACCTTAAAATGATTGGAGTGGCTTACTGTTGAAAAGAAGATACCCAGGGCACACATTTGGCTCAGAAGTCAAGACGCCGCTTGGGACACCTGTAAGCTGTATCCAAGCCTCGGGGTTTGGGTCCCAGCTCCTGAACTTCCAATCTGACTTCCTGCTAATGTGCACCCTGGGAGGCAGCAATGATGACTCAAGTGCTCCAGTCCCTGTCCTCCCGTGAGAGACCTCGATGGAGCCCCAGGCTCATGGTGTCTGTCCTGGCTGTTGCAATCATTTGGGGAATGCACCAGCAATGAAATCTCTCTCTCTCTCTCTCTCTCTCTCTCTCTCTCTCTCTTCCTCCCTCCTTCTTGCCCTTCAAACAAATATTTTTTTTTTCAAAAAAGAAAGAAAAGACATCTAAATAGCTGATAGATATATAAAACGATGCTTAATCTCAGTAGCCAGCAAGGAAATAAAAATACTGACAGCAATTGTAGGAACTGCCCAGATGCCTGCTCTGTGACCCCGCCCTTCTACTGCAGGGCATACGCAACAGAAGTGTGTGCAGACGTGCATTGTGTGTGTGTGAGGATGTCGACAACATCATGATTTGCAGTGGTCCCAACAACTACAACCCAAATGTCCCTCAGCAATAGAGGAATAAAGAAACTGTGGCCGGCGCCGCGGCTCACTAGGCTAATCCTCTGCCTGCGGTGCCAGCACACCAGGTTCTAGTCCCGGTCGGGGCGCCGGATTCTGTCCCGGTTGCCCCTCGTCCAGGCCAGCTCTCTGCTGTGGCCAGGGAGTGCAGTGGAGGATGGCCCAAGTGCTTGGGCCCTGCGCCCCATGGGAGACCAGAAGTACCTGGCTCCTGGCTTTGGATCGGCACAGTGCCGGCCATAGCGGCCATTTGGAGAGTGAACCAACGGAAGGAAGACCTTTCTCTCTGTCTAACTCTGCCTGTCAAACAACAGCAACAACAACAACAACAAAACTGTGGAACAGGACACAACATAGAAAGTGGGCCAACTCCTGTGTGAATCTCACCAGCATAATGCTGAGAGGAAGGATCCAGACATAAAGTAGTGCATGCTGGTGACTCCACGGGGATACGGTTCGGAAGCAGGTGACGTGGACCCACAGTGTAGGTCGGGATCGTGGTTGTCTCTGGTTCTTACAATGTCCCATTTCATGACCTGGGACGCGGTCACACAGGTGTGCTCCTTTGAACACACAGAGGTGGACCCTATGACCAGTGCATCTCTCCCTTCTCACACAACTTTATGAAAATCTTACTAAAACAAACATTTCTCACACAGACTTTTTTTTTTTTTTTGACAGGCAGAGTGGACAGTGAGAGAGAGAGACAGAGAGAAAGGTCTTCCTTTTGCCGTTGGTTCACCCTCCAATGGCTGCTGTGGCCGGCGCACCGCGCTGATCCGATTGGCAGGAGCCAGGTCCTTCTCCTGGTCTCCCATGGGGTGCAGGGCCCAAGCACGTGGGCCATCCTCCACTGCACTCCCTGGCCACAGCAGAGAGCTGGCCTGGAAGAGGGGCAACCGGGACAGAATCCGGTGCCCCGACCGGGACTAGAACCTGGTGTGCTGGCGCCACAAGGCGGAGGATTAGCCTAGTGAGCCGCGGCGCTGGCCTCACACAGACTCTGGACACATAAGTATACAACTGAAGCTTGCAGCGCTCTTAGGTTCTGCCTAAAATGACTAAGGCTGAAACCGCTTTTTCGGTCCAATAGCTGGATCAGATCACTGGTCCCCACCCGTGAGGCAGCTCAGGTCACCCTTAAACGGGAGGGCTCTGAGGTGTGATTTGTGGCCACTGTCTTGAGCAAACCTGCAGGCTTTGCCGATTTTACTTAGATGTGAATCTTTTTAAACTCCTACCATAGTCAATCAACAAAGGAATTACTGTACCTTAAAACCAGACTAGAATCCGCAGCGTTCTTTTGTTCAGCCAACACAAAATCACAAAGACAGCAAATTCCTCTTCCAAGCCTTGCCCAAGGCCATCCCTCCCAGACCCCACTCCTCTAGCCGCCTTCATCTTATGTTGGCCTTTGTACCTCTCGTTTGCCACTTAGAAACCTCCTGGTGATACCATCTGCTTTTTTTTAAATATAAAGTAAATAAATATAATAAAATAAATATTTTACTTATTTGAAAGAAGTATAGAGAGAGAGAGGGAGAGAGAGATCTTACATCCATTGGTTTGCTCCCCAGATGGTCACAATGGCCAGGGCTGGGCCAGGCCAGGGCCAGGAGCCAGGAGCTTCATCCAGGTTGCCCACGTGGGTGGCAGGGGTCTAAGCACTTGGGTCATTTTCCACTGCTTTCCTAGGCCATTAGCAGGGAGTAGGATTGGAAACGGAGCAGCCAGGACTCAAATCATTGCTCATAAGGGATGCTGGTGTCACAGGCAGTTTAACCTGCTATGCCACAATGCCAGCCCCAGTTTAATCTCTTAAATCTGAGAACTTTCCATGTTCAAATTAATCAAGGCTTCATGGCACAAACCTATCAGCAAGTGACACATTCTCTGCCACACGGCCAAGCGATGGAGCAACTGGTGCTGTGGGGGAGGCTACAGCCCCATCAGGTCAGCCCCGGGAGCAGGGCCTGCTGAGGGCAGACATCAGCAGAGCTCCCATGGCTGTGGGAAGAGCTGGGGCCACATCTTTTTCCAATTCCAGGGGGTCACTATCAATAGGACAGGTGTTGCTTATCCATTGTCACAGGGTACCAAGAAACACACTGAGAACTTCACGTGCACTCTCTCATTTAATTCTCCAAGCAACACAATATGGTATTCTGCCCATATTGCAGAAAAGACACTTCATACTAAGAAGGGTGAAATAACTTGCCTACGTTTTCATGGCTACTGGAACCAATAAACCGAGGCTTCAGATCCAAAGCACGGGCTAAGGGATGCACATACATTTAGAAGTAGAAAATTGGTGAACCCAGCCTTAGATGATGAGACACCTATGTAGTCAATGGTGATAAGTGCCAGGGGGCTGAGAATGAGCAGAGTGCACGACCACGTGTGCCTGCCAGAGATTCTGCCAGCAGGGAGAAGGCAGAGGCTTCAGGTCTCCACCATAAGGGTGTGGAGGTCCCCTGGGATCCCTCCACCATGACACGGTAGAGAGGCTGAGCTGAGAGCAGCCTTCGGAAGAGGGGGACAGATCTTGGGTCTGGATATCAATGGGATATAATCTCCAACTTAGCACACGCTCTGCCCCGTCCCCTCCTGACATGGTCCACACGGTGTGCAGGAGCCAGAAGAGGTAGGGGGCTTTCGGACGGACACTGCTTGGGATGCCCCTACAAGGCTGGATGGCCTTTTCATAAATTTTCATTGCAAGGTGGACAATGTGCAGGCTGCCTAGACCCATCACCCCACTTCCTTACCCATCACGTTTGAAGGATGAGCCAGTAGGAAGCATCACTTGGGCAAATTATTAGGCAGTGTGCTATCGACAGTAAAATAGTAATTTTCTTTTTAAAAAATGGTTCCAATGTCATTGCCACAGTCTTACTGTTGTACACTGTTGACATGGCCGCATGCTGTCCCAGTAAGCTCTGATATTTATGTTAAGGCATATACGTGTTCATTTGGGTACTGGGGCTTACCGAGTGTGACACATTTCTCAGTGTGTGGGGCTCCAAATGTTGGAGCAACACTTATAGATTAGGGTCAGCTTGAAGCACCAAGGCTTTGGAGGAGAGTTGGGTGGTGGTGGCTGAGGGTGGGGGACGTAGGACAAGACAGACCATGTTGTTCAAGCAATGCCTTCCATTTATTTGGGCGGAGAACTTTCTTGGAAACTCCCGAGGTGCACATCCTTTTATTGAGGCTCTGCTGGAAAGTTCGGCCATGGGGCAATCCGTGCTGACCAGTGTGTGTTCACTGTCTCACCTTCTGAGTAAATCTTGTTATCACTCTGTGCACTTTCTAGGTGTCTGATCTTAGAAATCTTCTCTTGGTGTGAGACCAGAGCCTGGAGTAAAATGAATACGCTCATGCCCACACCACTTTGTAAAATAACAACCTAACAGCAGAGCCTCAAAGAGAAAACAGAAAATTATGTTGGGCTTTAAAGCTTAATTCTGAGGGGGAGGAGGGCCAGAGCTGTGGCCTAGTGGGTAAAGCCGCTACCTGCAGTGCCAGCATCCCATATGGGTGCCTGTTCAAGAGCCGGCTGCTCCACTTCCAATCCAGCTCTCTGCTGTGGCCTGGGAAAGCAGTAGAAGATGGCCCAAGTCCTTGGGCCCCTGCACCTGCATGGGAGACCTGGAAGAAGCTCCTGGCTCCTGGCTTCAGAGAGGCTCAGCTTTGCCATTGCAGCCATCTGGGGAGTGGACCAGCAGATGGGAGACTTCTCTCTCTCTGCCTCTGCCTCTCTGTAACTCTGCCTTTCAAATAAATAAATCTTAAAAAAAAAAACAAACAAACAAACAAACAAAAAAAAAACCTTAATTCTGTAGTGTAATTTCCACCGTAATCCAAGTTGAGCATCCCTAATGGAAAAAACCCCAAATCCCAAATATGAATTGTTTGAATGCATGGCAAAATACTTGGGAACAAACGTGTTTCAGACTCCACAGTGTTTGGGATCTCAGGTTTTGAGTTGAGGGTGCCCAGCTGCTAAGTCTAAGCAACTTAAAACTCCAAAGTCTGCAGCACTTCCGGCCCCAGTTATTTCGGACAAGGAAGACCCACTGTACTTTCTTTGTGTTTTCTTGCTTCATGCAGCTTTGTTTTCCAGTTACTCCAGAAGTAGCCACGATGTAAAAGAAAAGGGGGATGTGGCTGGGGGGTCAGTGGCTGTGGAAAGATGCTGACGAGGAAGTCACGCACGAGGGGCCAAGAGGAAGACTAGACGGTTCCGGATAAGAGGAGGACAAGCAAGCAGCCTGGCTTGGGTCTCTTTGTGCAAGTGCTTGCTGGGAAATCCAGGGGCCTCTGGATATGGAGCTGCTGGGGCTTGAGCGTGAGTTGGCCCCCGAACTCGGATAGCAGCTTAAAGTCCAAAGTCCTACACTTAATGGTACTGAGAAGTGGAAATGTGTTTAGTCACAGTGCCACTGACGAGTGATTTGATTAGATTAGGCCGTTGGGGTGGACCCTCGTGAGTAAAACCTGGTGAACAGGGGGTGACAGAGAGGGAGAAAGAGGCAGGCCACAGATCAACACAGACACATAGACACACACACACACACACCAATCGCAGAGCAACAGACATACAGACGTACAACACGCACGCCCCGTCTCTTCCCTAGGATGCACTGGGCTGCCTGGGGACTGTGCCAGCAAGAGCCCAGCACCCATGGGCGCTCCCTGCCCTTGACCATTAAACCTCCAGAACTGTGAGCCCGAATAAACCTTTTTCCTTTATAAAGGGAGCCTGCCTCCGGATTCTACTGAGATGATGAAATGCCTGAGAGAGGCATCCAAAAGTGCTCATCAAGATAAATGCCTGGGCCAGCTCCGTGGCTCACTTGGCTAATGCTCCGCCTGCAGCACCAGCACCCCAGGTTCTAGTCCCGGTTGGGGCGCCGGATTCTGCCGCAATTGCTCCTCTTCCAGTCCAGCTCTCTGCTGTGGCCCAGGAAGGCAGTGGGGGGATGGCCCAGGTGCTTGGGCCCTGCACCCCATGGGAGGGGGCACCTGGCTCCTGGCTTCGGATCAGCTCCCCACACCGGCCGTGGTGGCCATTTAGGGGGTGAACCAATGGAAGGAAGACCTTTAAAAAAAAAGATAAATGCCTGACCCCCGGGATGTGACACCTGTGCTTGCGGCAGCGTCAATCATGAATGAAGGGAGCAGCTTTTACGATTGACAGCAAAGCGTCACAAGGTAAGTTCATTAACACCGTGAGCTTTGGAGTCACACTGAGGTGGCAGAAATCCCACTTCTGCTACTTTCCAGCCACAGACTTGACCTTCCCGGGCCTCAGTATGCTCATGTGTGAAGTGGGGTTGGTGTCTGCCTTGTGGGTGGTTGTGAAGAACCCAGTAAAACATAAAAGGCCCTGAGCACATTTTCCTGGCCCAAGACAGGCACACTTTTTTTTAAAAAAAATAATGTTAACATCATAAATAGTGTTTACGTTTGAAATTTTTCAGATCTTCCAAAATTTTAAGTAGGCTTTACAAGCAATTTACAAAATTTATGGGATTTTGAGCACTTTTAAGGGTTGTAAAGAGGTGCTTTTTCAATATAATGATAAACTGGCCCATCCATGCTTTTAAAATGACACTGAGAGCAAGTGCTTCTCCTCACCGTTAAGATGCCCACACCCCCCGGGAGCACCTGGGTTCGATGCCTGGCCCCAGCTTCCTGCTAATGAAGGCCATGGGAGGCAACGGCGCTGGCCCGAGAAGTTGGGTCCCCAATGCTCATGTGAGAGACCAGATAGAGTTCCTGGCTCCCAACTTCAGCCTGGCCTAGCCTCTACCATTGTGGTCATTTGAGGAGTGAACCATAGATGAGAGCATTCTCTCTCTCTCTCTCTCTCTCTCTCTCTCTCTCCTGTGTCTCATTGCCTCTAAAAGAAATAATTTTTAAAAAAAAATTGCACTCCACAGTGCTCTATCCTGGAGTTCCCAAGCTTCTCTGTGGAAGTGGGAAGCATTCCTAAAAATCAAGTGCAATGGTGTCCTAAACCCCAAGGATCTCCCACACACATCTGTTCCCACGCTTGCTTTCTTTCTTTCTTTCTTTCTTTCTTTCTTTCTTTCTTTCTTTTTTAAGATTTATTTATTCATTTGAAAGTCAGAGTTACACAGAAAGAGAAGGAGAAGCAGAGAGAGGTCTTCTATCCGCTGGTTCACTCCTCAATTGGCCACAATAGCTGGAGCTGTGCTGATCCGAAGCCAGGAGCCAGGTGCCTCTTCCAGGTCTCTCACACAGGTACAGGGGCCCAAGGATTTGGACCATCTTCCACTGCCTTCCCAGGCCACAGCAGAGAGCTGGATCAGAAGTGGAGCAGCTGGGACTAGAACCAGCACCCATATGGGATGCCGGCACTGCAGGCAGTGGCTTTACCCGCTATGCCACAGCACCAGCCCCTCTATGCTTTCTTATTTTTTTTTGTAAGATTTTATTTATTTATTTGAGAGAATTACAGACAGTGAGAGAGAGAGACAGAGAGAAAGGTCTTCCATCCATCCGTGGGTTCACTCCCCAAATGGCCGCAGAGAGCTGGATTGGAAGAGGAGCAGCTGGGACTAAAACCAGTGCCCATATGGATGCCGGCACTGCAGGCAGAGGATTAACCTACTGCGCCACAGCACCGGCCCCAATGCTTTCTTATTTGTAAAAATATTTATTTACTTACTTAACAAGCAGAGTTACAATGAGAGGGAGTTAAAATGAGAGGGAGGGAGAGAGAGATCTTCCATCTGCTAGTCCACTACCCAGAAGGCTGCAACAGCCAGGGCTAGGCCAGGTTGAAGCCAGGAGCCAGATGCTTCATCCGGGTCTCCCCTGAGGGTGGCAGGGGCCCAGGGACTTGAGCCATTCTCTGCTGTTGTAGGCGCATCAGCAGGGAGCTGGATTGGAAGTGGGGCGGCTGGGACGCAAACTGGCACTCATATAGATGCTGGATTGGAAGTGGGGCAGCTGGGACACAAACTGGCACTCACATAGATGCTGGATTGGAAGTGGGGCAGCTGGGACGCAAACTGGCACTCACATAGATGCTGGCAAGCCGGCGGTGGCTTAACCTGCTGGGCCACAGTGCCAGCCCTCTTGTTCTCTACTTTCTACAGTAGTCTATTTCATCTTTCTGTGACGAGCTTCCTTGATGATATGACATTAGCCATTTACCACACACCAAGGGCGCACTACGAAAGACCAGTTGGGGTTTCCACTTCACTGGGAATTTTCTGGAAGGCCGAGATGAGACCAGAAGCAGGAAGTGCCGTGCGAGTCGTGATGAGAGGTGAGGCGCTCCGTCAGGAGGCTCTGAGCTGCCCACACAGTGCCCGGCGCTGCAGCCCGTGCCAGCAGTGCTGTGTCTTGCTCGCAGATGCAACAGTTTGTCTCAGGAGGGAACGGTGAGCTCGCACCTCTGCCAGCCCTCCGTGAGAAGCGCTTCCACGCCCCTCTCCTGGACTCACACCAGACTTGCCCTGCACATTCTTTGGATGCTACGCTACACAAACAGTGAAGTCAAAACCAGCTTTGGTGGGCATTGTTTTGACTTAAAAATTACAGTGTAGAAGGTCTGTGTAATGAAGGAAAACAGGTGGAAGACCAGAGACCAAGAAGATTTTTTTAAAGATTTGTTTATTTATTTGAAAGGCAGAGTTACAGAGAGGCAGAGGCAGAGAGAGAGAGAGAGAGAGAGAGAGAGAGGTCGTCCATCTACTGGTTCACTCCCCAGACGGCTGCAACGGCCAGACCTGCACTGATCCCAAAGCCAGGAGCTTCTTTTGAGTTTCCCCACCCAGGTGCAGGGGCTCAAGGACTTGGGCCATCTTCTACTACTTTCCCAGGCCATAGCAGAGAGTCTGATAGGAAGAGGAGCAGCCAGGACTCAAACCGGAGCCCACATGGGATGCCGGCACTGCAGGCAGCGGCTTTACCCGCTACGCCACAGCACCGGCCCCCAGGAAGATTCTTACAAGCACAGGGAGAAGTGGCACAGATCGTTTGCTTCACATCTGAGTGTAGGGAAGGCAAACCTGACACTTCATAGGCTCTTCTCACAAACAGAGGCCGAGGCAAAGGAGGTGGCGCTCTCCTTCTGAGGGAAAATGTTGGCATTATTTTTATGGAGATTGATCTGCAAACCTCAATTCCCAAACCCATTCAAATCATGGGAAATGAACAGTAGTTTGGCAAGGTGACCTTGTGTGAGAGCTCTTCCCTGAATGTGAGTTGATCATAAAAATAAATCCTGGGCCGGTGCTGTGGTGTAGCGGGTAAAGCCGCCGCCTGCAGTGCCGGCTTCCCACATGCGCTCTGGTTCACGTCCCGGCTGCTGCACTCATGATCCAGCTCTCTGCTGTGGCCCGGGAGTGCAGTGGAGGATGGCCCAAGTGCTTGGGCCCTGCACCTGCATGGGAGACCAGGAGAAGCACCTGGCTCCTGCCTTCAGATCAGTGCAGCTCTAGCCATTTCGGCCGTCTGGGGAGTGAACCAGAGGATGGAAGACCTCTCTCTCTGCCTCTGCCTCTGCATCTTTGTAACTCTGCCTTTCAAATAATTAAATAAATCTTAAAAAAAACTGACTTATTTGAAAGGCAGAGTTACAGTGAGAAGGAGAGAGAGCGAGCGATGTCTCCCATCACCTGTGATGGGCAGGCTTCACAGGTGATGGCTTAACTTGCTGCCCCACAAGCCAGGCCCCGAGCTGCGTGGATTTTGAAGGAAAAAAAAAAGTGCTTACAGATCATTACAGTCAACCTCTCACTTTGCAGATGAGGAAAGCAAGATCAGAAAACTCCAATGATCTGGCCCAGGTTCCCGACACAGCTGGCTGAACATGGAAAAGCACCGTGATGGCACTGGCCACTGCTCTTTGCAGGGGACGTCTATGGGAGAGCAAACGCGAGCAGCCCTCCAGTCCCAGACGCCGCATGGAGTTTGTCTGCTTTGACCAATTGATTGACTGCCTTTGCGCTGACTTTTAACAAGAACCCGCTGAAAACAACGCTCTTAATCTGTATTCTGCACAAAAAAGGGACTGGGCAGAGAAGGGGAAAATGCCTTATTATAAAAATGCATTATTTCTGGCCCCAACTCCTGAGAGTCTAATTCTGTGAGTCTGAAGAAAGGGTGAAGAATCCAGGGGATTTAGGTGGAGAAAATACAAGGAGGGGGCCTCAGCCCAGCCCCGCCCAGCCCCTTTCCAGGGAGCGCCAGTAGGGGGCACAAGTCACTGACCTGCAGGTGTTGAAACGACATTTGCAGGGTGGGAGGGATGAGCGTGCGTCACACACCGAGGAATACCTCTGCTTCCTCACCATTAGAAACGCAACGATACTTCAAAAAGCTTATCGAAAAGTGGAATTGAAACAACACATTTATGTTGGTGCAAGGCATTTTGAAATGCATGCATAATTTTTTCCCAAACATGCATTTTCCATGAAGTTTTTGAAGACCCTCGCCGAGAGTGCATGACAATGATGTTTCGATGTGAATCTGATGGAGAGGAATATGAAGCGGTATGACTGTTCAGATAACAACTCTGTACAGGTGAAGAACAGCATAAAACTGGTCAGTCCTGGGGTTGGGGTTGTGCCTGCAGCACCAGCATACCAATATGGCCACCAGTTCGAGTCCCAGCTGCTCCACTTCCCATCCAGCTCCCTGATGATGTGCCTGGGAAAGCAGAGGAAGGTGGCCCAAAAGTGCTTGGGCCCCTGCACTCACATGGGAGATCTAGAAGAAGCTCCTGGCTCCTGGTTTTGGCCTGGCCCAGCCCCGAATGTTGTGACGATCTAGGGAGTGAATCAGTGATGGAAGATCTCTATTTCTACCTCTCCTCCCCTCTCTCTGCGTGAGTCTGCTTTTCAAATAAACCTTAAAAAAAATCAACCCTGTACTGGAGAAGTCCCTGGTATGTTTAAAAATGAGTCAACTGGGGCTGGCGCTGTGGTGTAGTGGGCTAAGCTTCTGCCTGCGGCACCGGCATCCCATATGAGTGCCAGTTTGTGTCCTGGCAGCTCCATTTCTGATCCAGCTGTCTGCTTATGGCCTGGGAGGGCAGTGGAAGATGGCCCACATGTTTGGGCCCCTGCACCCATGTGGGAGACCTGGAAGAAGATCCTGACTCCTGGCTCTGGATCGGTTCACCTCCGGCCATTTCAGCCACTTAGGGAGTAAACCAGTATATATAAGACCTGTTTCTCCATCTCTTCCTCTCTCTGTCTGTAAGTCTGCCTCTCAAATAAATAAATAAAATCTTTAAAAAAAAACAAAGAACCAGTCAGCCAGAAGTCTGCAGAATGGGAAGGCACAAAATACAACAGAGGAAATTGGGTCTTTCTTCCCAGGATCGGTCTAGACTTCTGAATTCCCAGTTTTCCTTTAATCCAAACCACAAGTTGCTGTGAGGCTCAGTGTATTTTAATTAAACTCCAATGATGAACACAGACTTTCCAAGCCTTGTACTGATTTTCTACCAATATTCTTCCAAGCAAAGTTTAAAGAATACAGCGAGAAGGGAGTTACATTAGCCAACTCCTTCGAAGTTCGCACAATACTCGTACAAAACACAAGCACAGAGCAGCGGTGCAGACAATTATCCTGAGTTCACACACGGCTCACCGCAACGATCGTTTCATCGCCTTCCGGGATTGGCTTTTGGCTCCCTTCTTTGCCTGCTTTGTATTCACAAAGTAAAGCTCGGTCTGTGTGACTCAGGCTATGGAAATGCTTGACTTGGCAACCAGCGTGGGCATTCCCTACCCAGGCCTCGCAGAAGGCCAGGAGAAACAAGGCCAGCTGCTGCATCCCTCCCCGGTGCCATCTGCAGTGGTCCCAGCTGCCCCTGCCAAGAGCCACAGTGGAAGGTGGAGGCTGGACAGACCAACCATGTCCTGAGCTAAACTTTGCTCAGAGAGGCAGCTGGGAAATGGGGTAGGAAGTCTCTCTCTCTCTCTCTCTCTCTCTCTCTCTCTCTCGTTCTTGCTCTACCTCTCTCTGTCTCAGGCTCTCTCTCTGTCCCCCCACCCCATCTCTGCCCTGCAACACATACCTTGCTTCTCCCTCCCTTCCTCTTTGCCTTTTTCTTTTATTCTCTTTCTCTCCGCCCGCCCTCCATTCCTTCCTCCTTTTTTTTTTTTTTTTTTTTTTTGGTGGATTGCTTTTAAAAATGAAAGGATCAGAAAATCTCAAAGAAATACATTAACCAGCAAAGATTTCTGTGGACAGCGTTGGCCATTCCCCAAGTCTGTCACTCTCTCCGACTTGGCCCATTGCTTTCAGTGCAAGAAATGTAGGAAAGTTTTTTTTTGTTTTTTTGTTTTTTTTGGAAAAAGCACAGAGAAACAGAGAAGTCGGTAACTACCCCTTTGGTAGGGCAGTTGCAATTCCACTCGGTGTGAGCAGCCAGTGGTGGCCAGGACAGGCACTGTCACCCACGGGATCCGCTCTTCTCCTCCCCCACTGCACAACGCCCCACAGATGCTAGCGAGATAATCTTGGCTCAGGACACCGAGCCGTATTATACATGTCATATATGCTAAGGAGCGACTTTTGGACTCTAAACACAGCCATGACGTTCACGGAGTCTGCCAAGTTTACCGTGTAAACAAGAAAAAAAATGTTGCTTACATATTAAACAATTTCTTGGGCAGCCCCCTCCTACTGCGGATGGAGAAATTAATTTGCGATCTGCACCCGTTCACTTCCCAGAGAAAAGCACATTTCAGTGCCGATGTCGCCAGCAATGGCCTGGTCCCGCAAGCAGCTCTGAGAACGGGGTGGCCGCGGGGCAGCCACAGGCCACAGGTGTGAAGGTCAGGAAGCGTTGTTATCTGCATGTCCTTCTCTGTTTTCGTACTCCCAGGTCAGCACCGGCTGGTGAGTTCCAAAGGAGAACTCAAGGAGCTGCAGAAGGAGCTCCTGCCTCGTGGCCTTCTCTGCGTCTCTAAGTTGTTCGCTTCCTGAGGGTGCATCACCTCGAATTGTCCTCCGCGTCCTGAATCTGCCGTCTGTGAATGGGTGCATTGATTTGTGGAAGGTAAATGCCAAGTGCTCAGTCCAGGAAATTGTCATGCGGATGATTTACGCGCATGTCCCGGCCCCGTCAGGCACTAAAGAGATGGATGCTTGGCTAATAAATCTTGCATGCGTCAACATTAATTTAAGGTAATCTGAGTTGGCAGTCAAAAGCATGCTTTTCAATAAGCAGCCAACTTCGCTTCGATTACATCTTTAGGAGAATAAATTACCAACGTGCGGGAGATGCCATCTGCAAGGAACAGAGCTACGGTAGGTTTGGGGATGTGCCAGCTTGCTGCCTGTCACAAATACATCAAGTCTGCACGTACATATGTGGCCAGCAATTTAGGCTGTGTCCCAGCTCCGTGGCCTCCAGGACTGTCTCTGCCCAAACCTAACCACTGAGAAGGCTTGGCTGGCCCTGACCCCTGTGCTGTGCTGGGAGGAGGGCAGAGAAACCCCACGGTGACAGAGCTCATACTCAAAGCCTACGCTCCAGAGAAGGCTATGGTGTGGTGGAATGAGAAGGCCATGCCAAGATGGCCACTGGCAATGGAAACTGCCTGGCAACAGGCTGTGATTGGGTGGCTTCGGAAACTGCCTGGCAACAGGGTGTGATTGGTTAGGGCACAGACCAACTCTTGACTGGATTGGCTGCCTTGGCTATTTAAGCTGCTGTACCAACTGAAATAAACGAGTCTGCGGGCTGCTCGCCTCTGGCTGCTTTCACCCAACTCCCCGGGGTCCATGCTCCTCATCTCAGAACTAATCCACCTCAACACTATGCATGAAGAAGGGACCTGCACCTTGTGCTGTGGGAGATAGAGATTAATTTGCAGTCCAGTCCTTTCCCAGGGAAAGAGCTGAAACAGCTCCTGGGAGTGTCAAGGAGCGCTGCCACGCAGCAGGCGGCCACGTGCCACAGGATCACAGGGAGCAGGAGGAGAGACAGGTCAGCATGTTAGCGTGGACGGCTCAGGTGGTCCGCGGTGAGCTACACTTACACTCGAGTAGCCAAGGCCCCAGATCTGGACAGGCGGAGGCAGGGTGACGGGAGGAACAAAGACTTGGAGCAGAGGTCGTGTGGAGGTGAGGAGTGCCCCAAAGGCTGATGGGAGTTGGGCTTGTCCTCTCCTGGGCAACCCACAGCATCAAAGGTTTCTGAGGAAGGGAGAAGTTCTATAAGGCTTAACAGAGAGGCTGTTGTTGCAGACGAGAAGGGAAGCGGAAGCTGGGCGGCAGGCAGAGCCCTTGGGGAACTGTCGCTGTGCTGGCCCCTGCTTTCAGTGCTGGGTGTGTCCTCCCAGGTCAGCTGGACACCACCGCTGGACATGGCGAGAAAATCAAGCTCTGATTTGCATTTACTATTTAAAATCTCATCTTTTTGACTTTCCAGTTTGCATATTTTTTTAAAAAATTTATTTCTTTGAAAGGCAGAATTACAGAGATAGAGAGAGAGAGAGAGAGAGGAGAAGGAGAAAGAGACAAAGAATCTTTGATCTGTTGGTTCAGCAGCCAAAGGGCTGCAACAGCCAGGGATGGGCTGGGTCAGTCCAAAGCCAGGAGTCAGAACCCCATCCTGGCCCCCATGTGGGTGGTAGGGGCCCAGGCAGTTGGGCCATCTGCTGCTGCTTTCCCAGGTGCATTAGTAGGGAGCTGGATTGGAAATGGAGCAGCTGGAACTGGAACCAACACTCTGATATGGATGTCGGCATTGCAGGCGACAGCTAAACCTGCTGTGCCACAATGCTGGCCCCAGTGTGTGTGTGTGTGTGTGTGTGTGTGTGTGTGTGTGTTTAAAATGAATATACTAGCTTAATAGGAAGAGAATATGATATGCAAACAACTAGAAATCAGGAGAGTGAATTGTATTTCAAGCATACATTTTAGGGGAGCATGTGCAAGCATCTTTTGCTAACATTCAAGATCTAAAGAGTGTGGGGGAAACACTGGTCGTGCTGGAGACCTGCGTTACTGGTGCTGGCGGTGAAGAGAGCTGCGGCACGTCGGACGGGACGGCCAGACTGGCAGGAGCGCGACCTCTCCGTCTTTCAGTCTGGAGACGGGGGACGTGTCTCTCCCTTCAGAGGACAGGGTGGCAGACGAGGTCCCTAAGGAGGGCTGGAGACCCCAGGGTCTGCTGGTCCCTGTGGAATGTCCTCCAAATGAGGAAGGGAACTTCCCAGAGAGGTGGGGAATTCAAGGATGGAAGACTGATCTCTCTCTCTCTCTCTCTCTCTCTCTCTCTCTAGTGGATGAAAAATAAATAAATAAACGTTGTTTTGAAGAGTATCTTCAGTCGAAGGGAGAGGGTAGAAGCTGTACTGTAAGAAGGTAAGAAGGGAACGAACAGGGAGAAAAAAAGGCAGCAGGTTGTATTTAGATTTCAAGGACAAAAATGTCAGTGTCAAAAGCAGAAGTGCGGGTGCAGGCGTGGGAAGACAGTGTGAGAGCCTCTTCCTCCACCAGGGGCCCCAGAGGAACCCCTGTGACTGCTTAAACAGGGGCTGGGGCAGTGGGGCATGGCGGGGAGGGGAGGAGGTTAGGTGTTGGACTCTGTTTCAGAACCTTCCAGATGGCTCAGGTTTCGGGTGTGTGTGACAGACAATCTAACATGGCTCTAATGTGATAGAGGCTGATTGAAGGCTTGGACGCTGGGACTGGCATTGTGGCACAGCTGGTTAATCCTCCCACTGCAGTGCCAGTATCCCCTTTCAGAGTGCAGGTTTGAATCTGGCTGCTCTGCTTCAGGTTCAGTTTCCTGCTAATGCACCTGGGAAAGCAGTGGAAGCTGGCCCAAGTGTTTGGATCCCCCACCCACATGGGAGACCCAGAAGAAGCTCCTGGCTTCAGCCTGGCCCAGCCCTGGCCATTGAGGCCATTTCAGGTGTGAATCAGTGGATAGAAATGAAAGGAGAAGGAGAATAAAGTGCAGAGACAAAGAGGCATCCAGAAATCATGCAAGATGCGCCCCTGGACAGTCTCTTCTGCAGCCAGGACCCCCTATCCCCTCCAAGACAGTTACTGTGATACAGGAGAGTGTTTTACAAACTGTTGAGTCTGTGAGTGCATGCACACTCGGTGTGTGTCTGTGGGGGGGGGGGATTGTGAGCAAGGGTGAGGATGTGAATTTGTAAGGTCTGGTGTGCAGGGGGTTCACACTCGCTTATCTCCCTTGGATCACATGTTCAGGTGAGGGAGAAGTCAACAAGGGGCTGCCTTAGGGCAGGTGGCTGATACGAAGACACTGCCCCAAAGTGACCCTCCTGAAACCTCACTCTGAGTCCAAAGAGAAAACAAAAGGGACATATGTACCTGTGCATTTGTGTGTGCACACATGTGTGTGTGTGCATGTTTGCAATGTGAGTTTGGCACCTGTGAAAATGTCTGCCCAACTGTTTCTCTTCTATAATTTTATGGTGCGAATTAGGAGGCTGGATCTCACAACAAGGCAATAAAACACAGCCACTAACACCATGAGGAAGTCACGGAGGGAGGAATCATCCAGACAATACAAGTTCAAGGCCACAGAGCAGCTTTCCTCTTATCCAGACACAGCACAGTCTCCTGAATCTGACCATGGGCTCAGGCCATGAAACCCCACAGGGAAGGAGGTGTCCTGATGGGGCTCTTCACTGGGGCTTCCGTTCACAGAGGGTTTCCCTGGCACTCCCTCTGGGGAGGTCACACAGGGAGCAGCCGAATGGCGCTCCTGAAATGAGAGCGAGACTGTGGATTTCCCCATCCCGAAACCAGCCCTTTATGCCTTTGACCAAACCAGCCAACTCTCCTCTCCACCAAGGCTGTTGCCTGAGGAGTCAAGCACTGAACTTTAATGTTCATATAAAAATTCAGTAGAATTTCTATTCATTTATTTATCTATCTGAGAGGCAGAGAAACAGAGAGAGACAGATAACTTCTATCTGCTGGTTCACTCCCCAAATGCCTGCAGTGCTGGGGTTGGGTTGGCTAGAACTGAAGCCAGGAACTGAGAACACAACCTGGGTCTCCCATGTGGGTGGCAGGGACCCAGCTTCTTGAGCCATCACCTGCCACCTCCCAGGGTCTGCATTAGAAGGAAGCTGGATTCAGAAGCTGGAGCTGGGAGTGGAATCCAGGTGCATCCTAACCAGCATTTAACTGCTAGGCTAGGTACCTGTCCCCCTCCCCCAGAATTCTTAAAAATTAATTTGCTTATTTGAAATGCAGAGCAATGGGGACAGAGAGGTCTTCCATCTGCTGGTTCACTCTCCAAATGCCCACAACAGTCAGGTCTGGGCCAGGCTAAAGCCATGAGCCAGGAACTCCATCCAGGTCTGCCATGTGAGTGGCATGGCCCCGAGCACTTGGGCCATCATCTGCTGTCTTCCTGAGTACATTATCAGGCAGCTGTATCGGGAGAAGAGCAGCTGGGACTTGAACTGGTGCTCAGATGGGATGTTGTTGCAAGCAGTGACTTAACCCTGCTGTGCCACAACACCACAGCTCCTCCCCCACTCAAAACTTTCATTTTTTTTAAGATTTATTTATTTGTATGCCAGAGTTACACAGAGAGAGGAGAGGCAGAGAGACAGAGAGACAGAGAGAGAGAGAGAGGTCCTCCATCTGATGGTTCACTTCCCAATTGGCCGCAACAGCTGGGTATGCGCCGATCCGAAGCCAGGAGCTTCCTCCAGGCCTCTCACATGGGTGCAGGGACCCAAGCACTTGGGCCATCTTCCACTGCTTTCTCAGGCCACAGCAGAGAGCTGGATTGGAAGTGGAGCAGCCGGGATGCGAACCGGCGCCCATATGGGATGCCAGCGCTTCAGGCCAAGGCGTTAACCCACTGCACAGGCCCCCACTCAAAACTTTAAAAGAGCTCTTTTGAAATTCAGGCAAACATTATGCCCTTCCCCAAAATTAACAAAAAGGAGGCACCCTTCTCCACATGTATCAAAAATCAATCTGTTTTAAGTTTTAGGTTTTTTTTTTTACTCAAAAAATTGTTGTGAGTCACTTGATATGGCCTCACAAGGATTCTCTGGATCTTGTTAGCAAAACAGCCCAAAGCACAGGTTATGTTTCCAGCTGACAGAAAGTCCCCATCGAAGCTGCAGCACAGGGCACGTCAGATCCCACGGCTCTCTTCTCTGTGCTCCTGTGTCACGCACCCTGCCCCCAACAGGTGCACTTACGATGTGATTAGAGTCATGTGCTGGCTGCGGTCTCTGCCTCCAACCTCCACCTCACTGCACAGGTCTTGGAGGAAGAGGCCGGCCTTCCTCATCCTTTGATTCCCTGAGAGCTCAGGCCAGAGCCCCAGAGAGAGCAAGGGCCCATGAGTGTCTGCAGACAGTGTGGGGACTATGGCGAGATGTAAGGAGGTTGGGGTCAGCCTATAGGGGCCTCGGGAAACCAGGTGGAACTTAGGCCAGAAAAAGTCTCCTCATGTTTTTGAGCAGAGAGGAGATGTAGATAGACAGATATGGATATGGATATGGATATGGATATGGATAGGGATAGGGATAGGGATAGGGACAGGGACAGAGACAGAGATAGAGATAGAGACAGAGATAGATATAACCCTGCTTATATCTAAGCTTAGGGCACCAGAATGCAGATCCAGAGAGACAGCTATTGTGAATCTAAATTTTTGGATAGAAAATTAGGTCTTGGTGACGCGTCCAGGGAGGGCATTTCACCACGATGCTGGTTAAGATGTCCACGTCCTGTATCAGAGAATCTGGGTTCAACACCCAACTCCAGCTTCCTGCAAATGCAGACCCCTGGAGGCAACAGTGACAGCTCAAGGAGCTGGGCTCCTTCCACACGTGTGGGAGACCAGGATCGAGTTCCCAGCTCCTGGCGTTGGCTGTAGCCCAGCCCTGGTGGTTGCAGGCATTTGGGAAAGTGAACCAGTGCATGGGAGATCTCTGTCTCTCTCTGTCTCTG
The DNA here is from genome assembly GCF_051225735.1 of Oryctolagus cuniculus. NCBI lineage: Eukaryota > Metazoa > Chordata > Mammalia > Lagomorpha > Leporidae > Oryctolagus > Oryctolagus cuniculus. Next base: position 12,739,365 of record NC_142871.1, read on the forward strand.
CCTCTTAAATAAATAATTTAACAAAAATTTTAAGAACTTGGTGATAGCTTCAAGGAGATGAAGGCTATGGAAGGGTCAAAGTTGTCCCTACCTGAAGAGGTCAGGTGACTGAAAGACATGAGGGGTGGGGCAGAAGGAGAGGAAGACTTGGATGGAAGCCCCAGGTCAAAACGTCCAGGCAGCAATTCTAACTCAGGGGAGGGGTTGGGACTAAGGATTCAGATCTGCGACGAGGACATGTTCCACCCACAGCTCCTGGCTGTGCCCCCAGATCTGCTCATCAGGGCGAGGAGAATGAGCCTAGCTAAGGGCACCTGCCAGGATCTGCCTGGGAGCTCAGGAAACGAGAGAGGGCTTGGAGTCTCTGGAAGGAGGGGTGAGTGACCACGCTGGGGAGAAGGGAAGGAGAACCAGGCCAGAGAAGACATCACAGTGCTTACAGCGGAGGTTGTCCACGGCAGAAAAACAAGAATACAGACGGAGCGCAGGAGGCATCGGGAAGCCGAGGTGCGGACTACACGTTGGTGGAGGCTGCTGGGTGGCTCCGAAGGCCCCGGATGAGGCACGTCGGGATCGTCTTTAGTTCTGAGTGTGTCTGCCAAAGCTCTATGCATTGAACGATGCAACCGAGTCTCTTTGGGCGCTAGGTTCCCACAGTCCACATTTAAATGGCCCCGACTCTGGCTAGGTGACTCCACTGAATCCAAGGTGCCCCTGAGCCCTAGAGAAGGAGGCTGATGGTGGCGATGCCAGCCGCTGTGTGAGCACCAGAGGGGAGGCAGTGGCCCTGGCCTGGGTGTGAGCACTTCTGGAACATCGAGGGCTTCCCTTTGTAGCACAGACAGAGCCTGGGCTGGCTACTGATGCTGACTGAGGTGGCAGCGTCCAGAGAGCAGACTGGCCCACAGGCCCCTAAGGCAAGTGTACACAGAGGCCACAGCGAAGGGACGTGGCTGCCGTGCTGTGAGTGGACACGACTTCAGGCTGTCCTGACTGCGCTCATTGAGTTCAAGTACTTCTGCGAAGGTCAACGAGATGGCCAAGGACCATGGGCTCTGACACTTCCCCAGGTAGGGGCGATCTGGGCTCCAGGCTCCTTCCTCAGCACGTCTTTCAACTCTAGAGAAAGCTGCAAGGAGCCTTTCCCGTGGGCGTCTTCACATGGCACCGGTACTGTAGGGGCAGAGGAGCAGGAGGCCTTAAAGGAACGTGCATTGCTGTCGGAGTTCCGGAAGCCGCCAAAGGACATTTAAGCTTGGGAGCAGCTGGAACCAAGGCAGCAATGATGCCTTCCTGGCCTGGGGTTTGTGCTACTTAATGAAAACTAACTGGGGCCAGGGTTTAGGTGTAGCAGGTAAAGCCACTGCCTGCAATGCGGACATCCCATATGGGTGCTGCTTTGAGTCCAGCTGCTCCACTTCCAACACAGCTCCCTGCTAATGCACCCGGAAAGGCAGTGGAAGATGGCCCAAGTGCTTGGGTCCCTGCTACCCACTTGGAACACCTGGATGGAGTTATGCACTCCTGACTTCAGCCTGGCTCAGTCCTGGCTGTTGCAGGCATTTGGGGGAGTGAAACCGTAGATAGAAGATCTCTCTCCTTCTCTGTGTCTCTCTCCCTCCCCCCAATGCTATCACTTTGTCTTTCAAGTAAATAAACAAATGCATGAATCTAAAAAAAGAAATCCCTAAGACATTGCAAAGTATATTTGCATCCGACTTCCTTAGGCATAGGGATCTAAATTTTCAAGAAGAAAATCCATGAACTGCAACTATTGTTGCAATTTGTGTCGCTCTGATCCTCAAGGGGAAAGTACATAGTGTCATTCAACATCATCTTTCTTGCGAGAAGCACTAACAATAGATAAGACTTAAAGAGTTTGACCTGGTACAAGCCCACACGTGTCACTTAACACATGCAAAACCCTGCACTGGGGGGTGTTTTCATTGCCCTGGCTTTACAGACAAGGAAAATGAGCTAGGAGGAGATGGAATCTGATACTATATAGCCAACCATCATAGAACTGGATCTCAGCCCATGTAGCCAGGCTCCAGGATGTGTGCCCTTGACCACGGCGCTAGAGTGCCTCGAGGATGGGGAAGTCGCTCATGGAGGAAGATGCCCAGTGCAACAGGAGGGAGGAACAAGTCAAAATGCAGCACCAGCAACTGGGCAGTACAGGGACAGAGGTGTGTTCAGGACCCTGGGCCTGCACACAGCCCAGAGCAGTGGCTCCCAGATGAGCTGATGTGTGAGCTGAGTCAAGCAAGGCAGACAGGGGAAGGAGCGACAGCTGGAACAAAGGCTCAGAGGGACCTACCCATGACAGGTGCCAGGGAGAGGAAAGGGCATTGAACAATGCAGCCGAGTGGGGCTTGGGATTTAGACCATACAGGACCCGGGAGCCATGCTGGACACTGGATCGTATCAAAAGCCCTCAGATTCGGTCCCTTCAGATGCATTTGCAGGGGAATGACACGGTGGGACATGCAGTTTATTTTAGGTAGAACGTGGTGCAACCAGAGCAGGACGTGGAGAATGAATGGTAGAAGGGCGAATGCGACGGGGCAAAGATGAGGGACAGAGAATGCGTGGTAAGGAGACGGCTCCTGACAGGTGACCCCGCTCCGTGCGAGCACTGACTTGATGGCCCTGTTAGCACAGAAGCTGGGCAGTGTGCATTCTGAAGACAGCAGAGGGAAGAGAGTCCTTTGTGGATCTCTCTAAGGGAGCTTAGCCTCTCGAGCTGAACCACCCCCAAGTTGTCTTCCCCATCAGAATCTCTGTGGGGGCAGTGGTACAAACGACAAACGAGAGGCTTCCACGCTAGGCTGGAGCTGAAGAGCTGCACGGCAAATGCCACCACGCTGAGCACCCCCCTCCTCCTCTGCGCCCGAGACAACCTTGACGTTAATGCCAGGGAGTTACAGGGCCTGTCCTGTGCGGGTGACGCGGCCTGGATCACCCTGCAAGCTTCGGGCCAGCTGCTCACTGGGAGCTGCTGCAGATGGGGTTCACTGACCTTCTGAAACAGGAGCCGGACGGCTCTTCTGGAAGACCGGAAGCTCCATGATCTTCTGAGTCGCTTTGTCCTAGAAGAAAACCACAAACAGGCTCGTTCAATGACTCCGTGCTAGCTCTCAGCTCAGAGCTCATAACAAAAGTGCCATTTCACAGCCAAGATGAAGTACAAGCCAGAGCAAACTCCAGTGATGATGCACGCCGAGGGCTCGTTTACACAGGCAGCCGCTAACTGGACTCTTCCTGGCTTAGCGGAGCTCACACATCCCGCAGGCTGGGTACATGATAACCACTGGAGCGTTCTAAGCTGAACTGAAATCCGTACTGCAACTTCCACTCACAAAGTCTTGTACTTTGGAGCATTTGGGATTTTTAGATTCGATGCTCAACCAGTAAAGTCTGTACCAAAGTTCCAAATCCAAACAAGTCCTAACTCTGAAAAGCTTCAGGTCCCCCACATTTTGGATAAGGGATACTCGGCTGATACTAGCAAGACACGGTTATAAAAGCCAAGGTTGTAGGCGCTATATTGATTCAGACACTGTGGCTGAGACTGTTTTTATTGGGCTGTTATCTTCTTGTTGGTTAATACAAAAGACTCCAAAGTTCATGTTTGGGATGCAGACTTTTTAAAAATTTTATTTATTTATCTTCATTTTATTTGAAAGGCAGAGATGCAAATTAGAGACACAGAGAGAGAGAGAGATCTTCATCATCTGGTTCACCCCACAATAGCCAGGGCTGGGCCAGACCAAAGCCAGGAGGCTGAGCTCAACCAAGGTCTTCCACATGGGTGGCAGGGCTCCAAGTACTTGACCCATAACCTGCTGTCTCAAAACATGTGCACCAGCAGGAAGCCAGATCAGAAGTGGAGTAGTCAGGACGTGAGCCAGGCACTGCTACATACCGCTACTGGGCATGCCAAGCAGAGACATAATTGCTGTGTCAAATGCCTGCTCCAGGAGCACAAAGTTTTTGGATAAATAGGATGCTCCTTTTCATAAGTGAAGAAACGAGATCCCAAAGACTACCCCTCCCACAGTCTAGCAGCCAGTTACCGGTCAAGGCAGAAGTTCATCAGACTTAATTTAGGTTCATGGATTTAGATAAAGCCTTTTCAAAAAGATGTAGAAGCCGGCGCCGCGGCTCACTAGGCTAATCCTCTGCTTTGGGGTGCTGGCACCCCGGGTTCTAGTCCCGGTCAGGGCGCCGGATTCTGTCCCGGTTGCCCCTCTTCCAGGCCAGCTCTCTGCTGTGGCCCGGGAGTGCAGTGGAGGATGGACCAAGTCCTTGGGCCCTGCACCCCATGGGAGACCAGGAGAAGCACCTGGCTCCTGCCATCGGATCAGCACGGTGCGCCAGCCGCAGCGGCCATTGGAGGGTGAACCAACGGCAAAGGAAGACCCCTTTCTCTCTGTCTCTCTCTCTCACTGTCCACTCTGCCTGTCAAAAAAAATAAATAAATAAATAAAAAGATTTAGGGGGCCAGCACTGTGGCGCAGCCGGTTAACGCCCTGGCCTGAAGTGCTGGCATCCCACATGGGCACCCATCCTAGTCCCGCCTGCTCCTCTTCCAATCCAGCTCTCTGTTATGGCCTGGGAAAGCAGTAGAAGATGGCCCACGTGTTTGGGTTCCTGCATCCATGTGGGAGACCTGGTAGAAGCTTCTGGCTCCTGGCTTCGGATCAGCACAGGGGATGGAAAACCTCTCTCTCTCTGCCTGTCCTCTCTCTGTGTAACTCTGAAAGACAGGCAGACATACACACAGAGAGACAGAGAGAGAGATCTTCCATCCATTGGTTCATTCCCCAAATGGTTGCAATGGTTAGGGCTGAGCCAGGCTGAAGCCAGGAGCCAGGAGCGTCTCCTGGGTCTCCAACGTGGGAGCAGGGGCCCAAGCATTTGAGCCATCTTCTGCTGCTTTCCCAGGCCATTAGCAGGGAGCTAATGTAGGATCAGAAGTAGAGCAGCTGGGACATGAACATGAACCAGTGCACAATTGGGGTGCCTGCATCACAGGCCTCTTATGCCACAACACTGGCCCCAGAATAATCACTCTTATGAAAATTTCTGATTCCCAAAACACTCTAAATTTCAAGTTGACTTTAAACTTACAATCTTTCTTGATATTGATGTAATCGTCATTTTTTCAATGGAATTCTAACAATAAGCTCCTCTCCAGTTTCCAGGGAGAAATGAGTCTCAGCAGGGCATGACCAGAGGGACCTTTCCCCATGGTTCGCGCACATTTCCAGCCAGAGCCTGACCTGTGCTAAGCTCCAGAAAGAAACTGCTGTTCCTAAAGGACAGTTTGCTCCTGGCTGCAAAGCATCTTGGGAAATCGTGAGATGTTTGGGACTTTAGGCCAATGGAGCAGAAACCTCTCATTACAGTGACTAGAAGAGCAGTGCAGAGTCAAATTGCCAAATTGCCAAATTGCAGAAAAACAGAAAAGAGTTCACAGCAATTGGGCATGTATGGATGCCGGGGCTGTTGCTCTATGTTTTAAACAAATGCATGATTTTATTCAGGTCTCAGAATTGTCCCAGGAGGCAGGTGAGCCTGAGTATTCCTCCACTTTACCTAATGGAGGCACCGACACCCAGAGGTTGAGTTCTTTGGGATCGGGTAATCTCTATTTGAGCATCTGCTACATGTAAACTGCCAAGGTGAGTGCACCAGGGAGCAGCAGACACACCTGCTGCCTTCCGGGGTCTCACAATATATCAGGGATGAGGCAGGGGAGGGGACTGGGAGCTTAAGTGCTGTTCAGACTGTGGCTTGTGACCCCTAAGACGGCCATGAGATTCACCTGGTGGGTCTTGAGTGGCTTTAAAAACAAAAATCAATGGGGGCTGCCACTGTGGCTTAATGGGTAAAGCTGCCTCCTGCAGTGCTGGCACCCCCCTCCCCATATGGGCGCTGGTTCGAGTCCTGGCTGCTCCACTTCCAATCCAGCTCTCTGCTGTGGCCTGGGGAAGCAGTAGAGGATGACCCAGATCCTTGGGCCCTTGCACCCACGTGGGAGACCCAGAAGAAGCTCCTGGCTTCAGATCGGCCCAGCTCCGGCTGTTGCAATCATCTGGGGAGTGAACCAGCAGATAGAAGACCTCTCTCTCTCTCTCTGTCTGCCTCTGCCCTTCCGTAACTCTGCCTTTCAAATAAATAAATAAAGCTTTAAAAAAAAAACTCAAATCAATGAACAACTAAAATAGAAGAAAGTAACATAGTGTAGAAAATAGTATGCAAGCAGTCAAGGTAAGGAACATGTGTGTACCAATCATACATGTGTCTGTGTACTGGTTTGCAATACAAAATACACTTTCTTGGGGCTGGTGCTGTGGTGCAGTATGTTAACCTTCTGCCTGCAGTCCCAGCATCCCATATGGGCACGGGTTCAAGTCCCGGCTGCTCCTCTTCAGACCCAGCTCTCTGCTATGGCCTGGGAAAGCAGTGGAAGATGAGCCAGGTCCTTGGGGCCCTGCACCTGCATAGGAGACCCAGAGGAAGCTCCTGGCTTCAGATCAGCCCAGCTCTGATCATTGCAACCATTTGGGGAGACCTAGCTCTCTGTCTCTCAGTGTCTGTAATGCTACCTCTCAAATAAAATAAATAAAATCTTTTTTAAAAAGTACACTTCCTTTTGTAGGTAATAATAAAAAAAAAAACTGTGACAGTTTTGGGGTTATGGAACAAAGTGACAAGGGTGCTACTAGAGGTTCTTACACAATGGTGATGGCGAAGAGGGGCAAGTGCCCAAGTATCTGCCCAGGAGTTCATTAGCACCTGGCCCCAGAGGGAGCTGGGTGCAGTTTGGTTCCTCACCAAGGAGAAGTGCCCACATCTAATGCTCAGAGCTAGGAAGAGCTTGAAGAGGCCTGGTAGGAGGGTTCAGGGATGAGAAAGGAAAATAGCATTGGGATGTCCATCTCCAGTAGCCTGGGCTAGAAGGGTGGGCACCTCCACAAGGAGACGCAACAAGAACAAATTCTGTGTTTGCAGCCTCGAGAAGAGTGGGTTAAACCATGATGAGATGGAACCCCACGTCCAGCCTGATCGCTAGAACATCCACAAGCACGGTGGGGTCAGGAAGGAATCTCTTCCCACAGTCCACTATTGTGACAACGCAAGGGCGCCTTGGAGGATGGAAGGCCGGGAGCAGGAAGCCAGATGTGGGGCCCTTCGGATGAGCTCAATCCCAAGAGTAGAGCCGCCTGGGGAATGGCAGGTTACGGCAGTCTCCCTTACCAGCAAACAGTAGCTTGAAATCTTCTGTTCTTTTAACAAAGCTTCCTCTAGACATATTCTGGACACCTTGCCTATCAGTTGAGGATTTGTGGCAATACACTAGGTTGTCACATGGAGACGTGTCCTCAGCTCTCTCTAGGAATGGCTTCCAGGCAAGAGAAAGACCTACTAATGGAGTCACCTGTGTCACGCATGCTGTGCGGCCTCTGACACGGGCTATGCAATGACCAGGAGCCGAAGTGCACACAAATTCATCATATTATTTCAGTGACCTGGTTATTGCATTTTTGAAGGTTTTTATTTAATGAATACAAATTTCATATTTTAGGGAGGTTATTGCGTTTTGTTGTTCTTAACAGGCCATGACATGGGATGATGTCAGAATTTATTATTTTGGGCTGGCATTGTGGCACAGTGGCTCAAACCACTGCTTGAGTCACTGGCATCCCACATCAGAGTGCCAGTTCAAGTCCCAGTTACTCCACTTCCTATCCACTCCTAGCTTCATCTGGGTCTCCCACCTGGGTGGCAGGGGCACAAACAGTCGGGCCGTCTTCTGTTCCTTTACCCAGACCATTAGCAGGGAGCTGGATCAGAAGTGGAGGAGCTAGGACATGCATTGGCATCCATCAGGGATGCCAGTGTCACAGGCATTGGCTTTACCCACTATATCACAGCACTGGCCCCAGCTCCCTGCTAACGAGACTGAGAAGGCAGTGGAAGATGGCCCAGGTACTTGTGGCCCTGCCTCCCACGGGGAGACCTGCATGGCATTCCAAGCTCCTGGCTTCAGTCCGTCCCAGAACTGGACAAGTAGGCACTTGGAGAGTGAACCAGCAAACGGAAAATCGATCTCTCTCTCTCTCTGCCCCCCTCCTTCTCTGTTGCTGAGCCTTTCAAATGAAAAATTTTTTAAAAGATTAATTATTTTGTGTATTATTAATTCATAGTTTCCATGTACACTTACAAATATAGTGACAAGAATTGAATACTATACACAATAAACAGCCTTAGAAGCATAGAGAAAAATAACAACTTGGGGGCCAGCATTGTGGCTCAGCAGGTTAAGCCACCGCCTGCAACACCAGCAACCCATTTGAGTGCTGAGCCCTGGCTGCTCTGCTTCCAATCCAGCTGCCTGCTAATGCACCTGGGAAAGTAGCAGAAGATGGCCCAAGTGCTTGGGCCCCTGCACCCGTGTGGGAGACCCGGATGTTGTTTCAGGATCCTGGCTTCAGCAGGGCCACACTCTAGCTATTGAAGCCATTTGGGGTGTGAACCAGCAAATGGAAGATTCTCTCTCTCTCTCTCTCTCTATTCTCCCTCTCCATCTGTCTGTGCCTCCCCCCCCCCCGTAACTCTGCCTTTCAAATAAAATAAAATAAATCTTAACAAAAAAAAAGAAAAACAAATGAGTATTTATGCTTTGTGTTTCTTCACCCATCCTATATGACAGAGCTGAACAAATAACAAATTTTTAACAAGTTTGCCTTCACTACTGGTGATTGGTGAGGCAAGAACACTAGTGCATGTTGAAAGCAGGATAAATAGGGCATGATTTTTATTCTGTTAAGAAGCAAATGGAATAGTTGATGTGAAAGTGCTTCATCAACCCAAAGGTATTCTGCAAGTATCGACCATTGTAGTTACAATCACTGAGGCTGATACATTATCAAGTAACACAATTAAAAGTATTAGGGCCCACAAGTAAATGAAATTGTATTTGATATTTCCTGAGGATATTGTTTTTCACACATCTTTGTTTTTCAGCCAAGGATTCAGGCTTAACCAGCACACCCAACATAGCCCCCTACGCTTACCATCCCTAACTCCAGAACCTTTGCTTTTCCCACCAAGCTTGCACATGATTTTGGTCTGCTTTTCCTCACAGGGCTACGATCTGTTTTCTAACTCTTTGTTCAAACTCCAGATGATCATAAGTAATGCAGCGCTTATACAGGGGGTCTTCAGCAGGCTGATAGTGGGGTCTGGGCATTTAGCCCAGGGTTAAGATGATGCATCCCCTATTGGAGCCAGGGATGCACGTTTGGGGAGAAAACTATGAAAATACAAGAAAGTGAAAGATGACCGTAGAGAGCCAGAAGAATGGGAGGGGGTGGTTTGGCCGGGGACTGTGCTTGGTGGTGGGTGGGGCGCAAGCAGCAGGGGCTCTGGAACCGGAAGTCAGGTTCTGCTCCCTGGCTTGCCTTGGGTGGTGTTGGCCGACAGTCATTCATTTAGCCTTACACTTGATTTGTGTGCCTTTCTTTTATTCTTTTAAATTCTTTTTATTCTTTTACACTGAAGAGATTTACATGAAGAGATCACTTGTCTGAGACAGAGGAGTAGCCACACAATGACTGATGAGCTGCTATCCCCAGGACCAGAACTAGAACATGGAAGCCCACGTTTCCTTCAACTGTGAAGTGAGAGGTTCCATTGTTGGGGCCAGGTGGCACAGAATACAAGCCTACTTCTAAGAGCTCATGGGAAACACATCCTATGAAAACATCACATATGGGTTTAAAAAAAAAAAACTGAACTTTCTAAAGTTCCCCTGTGTATGCTGTGTCCATCGCTGGGTCCCTGCCTGGCTCTGCCCCTCTAAGATCAGGTTCAAAGGTTTTGATGGCCAGTCGGTCTCCTCTATTGTGACAACACAAGGGAAGGTGTGATCAGCTTTGCAAATGAATTTTGTAAATGCCTGATATCCAAAATGCATGAGTTTCTCGGCTTTGTTTCTTGGCTTTTAGGTTTTAAGCAAGTTTAGTGCAGCTCAAAATTTCCTCTCACACAGGAACAGTCACCACGGAGCCCAGGTGAACCAGGGCCGGCAGTCTCACCGCCTGCGGAGTCCCTCTGCACGGGCAGAGGCCACCGCTGGCCTCCTGGCCTCCCTCCAGGCGCGAGGCAAGAAAGCACCATGCGATCGAGGTTCAGCTTCGCCCCCTGTTCTATGGCTTCCCCCTGTTCTGTTTATTTGCGCGTGGGGCTGTTGAACACAGGGGCACAGAGAGTGGGGGAGAAAGCCACAGCCCTGAGGACACGAGTGATTTCCAGTCACAATAAACACGCCCAGAGAGGGAGGAAGACGGTAAGCGATAGATTTCCCTTCGAACAGTCTTTAAAATAAACGCACAGCCTTGGAGGAGGCAGCCTACACGTTTCCTCTAGGCGAAAAGGCACAGAAGGAAGCAGATCTTTGCAGGCTGCCTGCCCTGGCCCAGGCCCCACTCCAGACCACGGCTGGGGACAGAGTATCTGGCGACCGTCTACAATGCCACGTCATCTGGACTGCTCCAAAATTCAACAAGGGTTCTATCCGTTGCATTAGGCCTTGGCAGGGGGACATCCAGGGAGACACTGGGCTCTGACATATTCTGCAGAGCGTCCTGCATCCACCAAGCTGAGTCCTGGAGTGCTGAGAAATGCTGCGATGGTTTAGAAACCCAGCCACACAGGCCTATGGCTGAGAGCAGCCAAAACTACGCCTGGGCTAGCATGTTTTGTTTTTTTTAAAGATTTACTTATTTGATAGGCAGATTTACAGAGAGAGAGAAGGAGAGACAGAGATCTTCCACCACTGGTTTACTCCCCAAATGGATGCAATGGCTGGGGCTAGGCCAGGCCAAAGCCAAGAGCCTAGAACTCCATCCGGGTCTCCCATGTAGTTGGGAGGAGCCCAAGTCCTTGGGCCATCATCTGCTGCTATCCCAGATGTATTAGCAGAGAGCTGGATCAAAGTGGAGCACCTGGGAATCGAACCAGTTCTCACGTGGGATGCTGGTGTTGCAGGCGATGGCTTAACCCACTGCACCACGATGCCAGCCCCGGCCATCACATTTGGGACCTGATTCCCCTGAAGCGTGGGAGTGCAATCCACACAGGTTTAAGGCAAATTAGGATTGTGGGGAAACGACACAAGGGATCCGATTTTCTTCATCTACCCCTGGGGACCGATCCCTTCTAGTGGCTGAGTCCATTGTCACTCGGCTTTTCTCACTCTGAATAAGGCCAGGCATCACGGTATGGGACACATCAGGCTCTTGGAGGCCCCAGATCACAGCCGCCAACAAAAGGCTTGATACTCCCATCGTGGCCAGAGCGAGTATGCGAGCAGGTTCTCTGGCGTCCATTAAGAAGGGGGAAGCTCTCATTTTCAACATGAAAAGGAACCCCCTCGCCCTCCTAATACACATCTCACACTAACAATCTGGACTGGGAAGAGGTCCCATCAGGTGACCAATGCTTTCAGGTCTATCAAATTTCCATTCTAAACGCCCTCTTTATTTGTTACTGAAAGCAGCAGCTCATTAACATGTTGAGTTGAAGGGTGAGCGGGACATATGGCAGATTTGCAAGGGGACCCAGTGCTCCCCCTAGAGCTGTGCTACCTGTGAGGCCGTATGCAGGGGGCCTGATTATACACTAAGGATGTGAAGATGCACACTTGACTCGTGTGTTTGTAAGAGCACACTCTGTATAATGGAAAAACAATATACCTATTATCTGCAGGTACTTCAAAAAGTGTGTGGGAAAATGGAATTAAAAGGTAAGTTACACTTTGGTTCAAAAGACTTTGGAAATTTGTATAGTTTCTTCATTGTACACATTTTCCACTAACTTTTTATGCATGGATTTCAAAATTATTTGCACCAAAATAAATTTATTTTTTTAAAAAATATTTATTTATGTATTGGAAAGTCAGAATTACAGAGAGAGGGAGAAACAGAGAGAGATTAATCTTCCATCAGTTGGATCACTCCCCCAAAAGGTCACAATGGCCAGGGCTGGGGCAGGAGCTTCCTCTGAGTGTCCCATGTGGGTGCAGGGGCCGGAGGACTCGGGCCATCCTCTGCCGCCTTCCCAGGCACATTAGCAGGGAGCTGGATTGGAAGCAGAGCAGCCGGGACCCAAACTGGTGCATCTATGGGATGCCGGAGCCACAGACCGCAGCTTAATCCACGGTACCACAATGACAGCCCCAAAACTAATTTCTCTAAAATTTTTTTTCTTTGTTTCTTTTGGGGGTGGAAGAGAGAGTGCTCTCACATGCTGGTTTGCACTCCAAATGCCCCAACATCTGAGTTGGACCAGGCTGAAGCCAGGAGTTGGGAAGTCAATCCGGGTGACAGGGACCCAAGTACTTAAACATCACCTGCTGTGTCCCAGGGTTTGCATTAGCAGGAAGCTAGTTCGGGAGTGGAGCTGGGACTCCCATTGGGATGTGGGTACCCTAACGTGTGTCTTACCCATCAGGGCAAATCCCTGCATGTCCATCTAAACCATACAGGGCAGTCAACTCTAATTCACTAACTGTCATTATTCTGAGCCAACAGTCATCGGTGAACTACGTTTAGTGTCCAAGTGTAAGGGCTGCTTTCCATCTTTGGGCGAAAATCCGCTTGGAAGTCAGGCTTAGTCTCACTCCAGTCAGCACTGATCTGAGTTCCACCCTCCTTATCACTTTCCTCTCCAGAAGCTAGAGCTGGATTCTAATTCTATCTTAGAAAAATCTCTTGCGTCTCCACCCTGTCAGGCCTTCTCATATCTCCTTCGAACCATGACATAGTTTTTTAACCATTCGTCCATCATTCAGTCTCTCCCAAACCAATCTGTCACATTATAGCCAGAATTACTTCCTGGGACATAGATAGGCTTGGGCCACTTCTCTGTTATAGGACTTTAATGGCTGTTTGTTGCCTAGGAGACACAGCCCAAGCAAACCATCATAGTAGACAGCCTGTTTATAGTCCAGTCAGCCTGGGAGACCAAGCTAAAACGCCTTCCAGTACCAACCAACAACCATTCAGGCATCCGCTCAGGGAAAGCCTCCCGGGCTCTTGTAAAAAACAATAGGATTCAGGAATCCGGAAAACAGGAAGACCCCTTCCAAAATCTCAGGGTGCACTTTGACAGGAAATATGGGATTGTAAATAAAAACAGTTGAGCGTAATCAGTGCAATTTGACCCCAGTCTGGTCTATCCACCTTATGTCCAGTAAATTCCCACTCAACCATTTTCCTTGCGTTCCATCCATATTGAATTTTTTTTTTTTTTTAGTTATCTAAAAGAGTGCCTGGTTCTTTGATCCCTGCGTATCTTCAAGTCACCCCTAGCACTGACAGCGCTTTTCCCTGTGCTGCTGTCCTCTGACCCGTGTGCGTCCGCACCACCACCCAATGTCCTCCCGCTCTGCGAGGCCTTCCCTGACACCGTAGGCGTAATTACTCGCTCTGTTTCTAGGGTGGCTACAGTTCTCAGTGCTCGGTGTACACCCTATTACAGCAAGTGCTTACAGTGTGTTGCAGTTACAAGAGTACTTCAGGAGCCAGCTCTGTGGCACAGCGAGTAAAGCCACCACCTGTAGTGCCAGCATCCCATATGGATGCCGGTTCAAGTCCTGGCTGCTCCACTTCCGATCTAGCTCTCTGCTATGGCCTGGGAAGGCAGTAAGGGATGGCCCAAGTCCTTGGGACCTTGCACCTGTGTGGGAGACCTGGAGGAAGCTCCTGGGTCCTGGCTTTGGATCGGCCCAGCTCAGGCCATTGGGGTCATCTGGGGAGTGAAGGAAGAGTGGATGGAAGACCTCTCTCCGCCTCTGCTTCTCTGTAACTCTACCTTTAAAATAAATAAATAATTTTTTTTAAAAAAAGAGTACTTCACAGAATTGCTGGGAAATAGAATTAAAAGATGCTTGCTTTGGTGCAAAAAAAATCCATTCTTTTTTTTTATAGTACATATTTCCATGAAATTTTTGAAAATATTTCATTTGTTTAAGCATCTGTGCTTCCCATGACAATAGGCTACATTGAGGGCAGCGTCTATGGTTTAACTACTTGTAACTTCTTCAGCTCCTCCCCTACCAACTGGCACACAAATGTGCCAGAATGAAACGGCAGAGCCAGTGCTGTGGCACATGGGGTTAAACCATTGCTTGGGGTGCCTGGTTCAAGTCCTGCTCCTCTGCTTCCAATCTAGCATTTCTGCTAATGTGCCCAGGGAAGTAGCAGATGATGGTTTGAGTAGTTGGGTTCTTGCCATCCACGTGGGAGACCCAGATGGAGTTCCTGGCTCCTGGCTTTGACCTGGTCCAGCACTAGCTGTTGTGGGCATGTGGGTAGTGAACCAGCAGATGGGCAGTCTCTCTCTGTCACTCTGTCTTCCAAACAAATAGATAAGAAAGAAAGAAAGAAAGAAAGAAAGAAAGAAAGAAAGAAAGAAAGAAAGAAAGAAAGAAAGAAAGAAAGAAAGAGAAAGAGAAAGAGAGAAAGAGAAAGAGAAAGAAAGAAAGAAAGAGAGAGAGAAAGAGAGAAAGAGAAAGAAAGAGAGAAAGAAAGAAAGAGAGAGAGAAAGAAAGAAAGGAGGGAGGGAGGGAAAATGGCAGAGCAGTCAGTCAGCAGGGGCTGACTCCTAGGCAAGGGGCCTCGGTGTGGGGGCATTGGGAGCAGTGCCTCTTTCTGTGTGCCCAAGCCCTGAATCAATGTGGGGAAAGGTGATACCTGTGTGGCTGAGCCTAGCCCAGGCCCCAGAGGGCTGTGGTCTCAACACGGGAGGCAGTGGAGGGGCAGTCTGGGGGTAGGGCAGTGGTGCTCTGCATATGAGGGGTGTCCATCAGGCTGCCCCCCCCCACCTGCAGCCGAATCAGTATCTTCTGCTTCTGTAGGGCACAGTAAATGAACGTCTGGGCTCTGAGGAGGTGTCTAGCAGTGTTCAACTTTGTCTGGGGCCAATATCTTAAGGCCACTGGTATAAATATCAAAAAAGAAATGTGGAGGCCAGCGCTGTGGCGTAGCAGGTTAAGCCCTCGCCTGCAGTGCCAGCGTCCCTTTTGGGTGCCGGTTCAAGTCCTGGCTGCCCCACTTCCCATCCAACTCCCAGCTAATGCACCTGGGAATGCAGCAGAAGATGGACCAAGTCCTTGGGCCTCTACACCCACATGGGAGACCTGGAGGAAGCTCCAGGCGCCTGGCTCAGCCTGCCATGGCCCTGGTTGTTGTGGCCATGTGGGGAGTGAACTAGCAAGTAGAAGACCTCTCTTTCTCTCTGTCTCCACCTCTCTCTGTAACTCTGCCTTTCAAATAAATAAATAACATCTTAAAAAAAAAGAAATGTGGAATCTAACTAAAATTAAATATTTACTTTATTCCCCTCCCCCACCTTCGTGCCTGCCTGTACACTTGTACAACAACTGGAAGATGTCATTTTTATATACCTGAACACATTATTAGACAATCCATTTTATTTCTTAAAACATCTATTTTCACACCGGGTTCTAGTCCCGGTCGGGGTGCCGGATTCTGTTCCAGTTGCTCCTCTTCCAGTCCAGCTCTCTGCTGTGGCCCGGGAGTGCAGTGGAGGATGGCCCAAGTGCTTGGGCCCTGCACCCACATGGGAGACCAGGAAAAGCACCTGGCTCCTGGTTTCAGATCAGTGCAGTGTGCCAGCCGCAGCACACTGGCCACAGCAGCCACTGAGGGGTGAACCAACAGAAAAAGGAAGACCTTTCTCTCTGTCTCTCTCTCTCACTGTCCACTCTGCCTATCAAAAAAAAAATCTATTTTAACTACTTTTTTTTGAAAGACAGAGAGACAGATGAAGAGAGAGAGAGATCTTCCATTCGTTGGTTCACTCTCCAAATGCCTGCAACAGCCAGAGCTGGGCCAGGCCAAAGCCAGGAGCCTAGAATTCAATCTGGGTCTTCTACCCAGGCGGCAGGGACGCAAGGACTTGAGCCCTCCCTCCACCACCTGCTGCCTCAGGGTCTGCACTAGCGGGAGGCTGGATTTGAAGTAGAGTAACTAGAAACTCGGACGTGGGCCGCAGGCGTTCACGCAGGGACTACACCACTGTGCCAAACACCTGCTCCCACGGCTCACCTTAGAGCCATTCATTTAGTCTTTACTCCAGCAAAAGCAGTAGGATGGGGGAGCTGCACTGAAGAAATTCCAAATCCAGTGACCACATCTGAGGGGACAGTCCTGCCATACATAAGATGTTCCAAACCATACATATTTGTTAGGGAGGAACCCAAACAAATCAATAACTCAATCAATTGATTAGATAATAAGCCCATCCCCTCCTCTAGGCTAAATTGTGGTGGCTTTCCCAGCAAACTGACTGGGCCAAAGCTCACCTGATGGAGCAGTAGACCTGAGTGTGTACATGTGCAGCTCAGGGTCTGTGAGAGGTGGGCACACCTGGACCTAGACGTCTGTCCCTGCTGTGGCTGCCCCCAGAGGAGCCGGAGGCGACTGCAAACTGCCAGTGCTCTCCCGGCCACAGGCAGCGGGGGCCGTGGACGTGGGTTCTTCCTCTACTACTGGGATCCGTGGGCTCATCCACCCTGTGACTGTGGGCTCCCAGAAGGCTCTGCCTCCTTCTCCATGGACACAGGGGGCAGGGTTGACCCTCATGTGTTGGCCGACCCACTGCCCATCCTCTACCTGCATTCATCTCACAGGAAAAAGCACAGGCTACGGGTGTGCCCCTTGCCTGCGAATGGCCTGCTGGGATCCAGGACAGGCTCTGAAACATGGGCATCCGTCCCCAGCCCCTGGCCTGGGGGCCATTCCCAGGGCCTGCAGCCTGGTTGGGTTTTAAGCCTAGTAGACTCCCCCAAGGCAAACCCCACCAAGTCCGTTCTGCTGGGATCCAGACTGGCCTTCCCCGGAAGATGGGTCAGGAAGAGCCATTCCAGGAAGCTGTGCGGAAAACCAAAGTTATGCTCCTGGAGTCTCAGAAGGCACAAATCAGGACAGCGGTCGCCCTCCAGGGGCAGCCGGCGCGCGTGGGGATCGGTAACAGAACCTGCTTCCTGCTTCTTGTGTGGAGTAAGCAGCATCCCTTTGGAACGTGAGCGTACAATGAACTTCAGAGAGACAAGGAGCTCCACCTAATGAAGTTTCAGAACTGCCGCTACCCCACGTACAACCCCCCCAAGAGCCTTTGCAACCAAATGCAGCTCTGCCCCAGGGAGCAGCTGGGTCCGGCAGAGGCAGCCCCTGGCTTGGGAGGAGAGCGGGAAGGTGCCGGCATTAGCACAAACCCCCCCAACCCCACCCAGACCAGCGAGTGGCTGCCAGGCTACCCCCAGCCCCTCCCCCACCCCCAGGACCCCCTGGCCACACATTCCCCCCAGCCATTCGCATATATGCTAACCTAAAACAGGGCCACTTATAAAAGGGCTTGTGTTTAACTTTCTTCTGTTTAATTCCAGTGCTTTCTTCCAGCTATCCAATCTGTACATAATTAAAATCATATTGCGGCAAACGCTGAATGGTATGAAAAGTTTTACCATATGTATACAACCGACTCGCTGTAGAACGATCCCATTAACGAGGGGCGAGCCCGGCTTATTTTGGAGTGGACCTTATATGCTTTGGATCGGTTCTGCTTCTCGCTTCAATGACTGCTGTCTGTGTCGCTTAACCCTTTGTCACCGATGCGTTCCTGCACTCCAACAACACGGACCACTGAGCCCTCGTCAAAACCTCAGGAGGAAGCCGCCTTTGAAACATTTGCGCCTTCTGAACCCAAATTCACCTTCTCGGTCCTGACAGACAGGGGTGGGGGGGTCAGATAGTTACAATCATGGCTTCCTAATCCCAGAGCCGAGGGTGAGCCTTGAAGCTGGGAAGAGGGAATTTTAGGATACAAAGAGGAGGTATTGGGCCATTGTAGATAATAAACGTGCAAAATGCATGTCCCTGGAGGTAGCAGAGAAAATATAAACAGATTCAAGAAAGAGCTAGCAAAGGTCAGCTCCTTATCCCAGCCCGTGTCCCGCCCACCTTGTAAAACAACCCTGAGGCCTTGTCAGGGAGAGGCTGGGACTTTGGTCTGACTCTCTACCCAGACTTGATATGATTTGTAGATAAGGCGGCCATCAAGTGCCATTCTGCTATCAAGCTGCTGCTGCAGACTTGAGCCTGAGTTGAAGTCTCTCCCGACACGTGACACGGGGGAGCACGTGTGCTTCATCTGTGGGTTTCAAGCCATTTTGGAATGACGTCCATGGGACGGCAAAGCAAGCTCAGGCCACCAACCCGAGACTCGAGCATAGAGGAGCAGTGTCGGCGAGTTCTGTTTATGTCTCACAGAGAGTCAGTTGCTAGAATTCTTTAAGACCGGATTTTCCTCTGGAGCTGGACTGAATCACCAAATAGAGGCTTTGGAGAGCAGAGGGCACGTGTCTCCTCTTGGAGAGGCTCTGCGGTTGGGGTGAGGGCTGAGGAGCCGAGCGCCCTTAGCAAAGGAAGGTTGGAGGAAGAACTACCCTCGCTCCATCCACCAGACCCAGCCAGGACTCAGCGCTGGCCTCGCAGGACCAGGTGTCACGTGACGGATGCTAAGGTCAGAAAAATGCCACATGACCCTAAAGAACTCATCCCCTCCAGAGGGAAGCTACCAAGAAGTGTTTCCCTTCCAGTCCAGTAGCCGTTTCAATACCCATTGTGTGTACAATGAAAAACAGAGAGGACAAAAACGAATTTTAAAATACTGAAAGTAAGTGAAAATAATTTTAGAGATAAAAATCTCATCGTTAAGACTTGTGCACAGGGTAAGTGATGACAATCATGATAGTTTACCCATTGAGTGAGAGAGTAAATAGAAAAACAGAAATCAGGGGGCAGACGTCGGACACAGGAGTCTACATACTTCTCAGGATATCAGAGCGCCTGGTGCAAGTCTCAGCCATGCTCCTGATGCCAGCTTCCTGCTAAGGCATACCCTGGGAGGCAGCAGGTCATGATTCACGTCGTTGGCCCGCCACCTACCCAGGAGGCCCCAGTGGAGCGTCAGGCTCTTGGCTTCAGACTGGCCTGCTCGTGGCCGGTGCAAGTATTTGGGGAGTGCATCAGCACGTGGGAGAGCTCTACCTTGTCTGCCTCTGTCTCACTGCCTTTCAAATAAATAAATAAATAAGCAAGAAGGAAGACGTTATAGGAGGAATAAGGGAAACCAGGGAAAAGGTAAACTCGTACTGAGGACTGACAACTCCTCTTTAGGAATAGTTCCAGGTTGTAACCGGGCCTGGTTAGTACATATTGTCTGACAGCTACTCTGCTATCTACAAAGGTGCAACCCTTACGCCACACCTTTAGGCAAGCAGGAAAGTCCTAATCTCCCCAGTCTGCAGATGCAGAGACTGAGGCTCGGAAGAGAGTGCTAAGGCCACAAAAGGAACAGCTGGTGCCCCCCACTCTGAACCCTATGCTCTTTTTCCATTAAAGTGTCCAGATTTGGTTTCTTAAGCAGTTTTTAAGAAAGATTAACAAATAGCTCTTCGCCTCGCCAGCCTCTCCTCCATCCATCAAAGCAAAGTAAGTGGGTTCTGAAAGCCTTCTCCCCTTGGGGAGATGCATTTGAACCATTAGACAGCAAGTGGCTGCGATTACTTGGCCTGTTTGTGAAACGTTAACCACAACCCCCTCCGTCTCACTCATTAGCTGGGCAGTAAGTTAGGGGCAAATGATCAAGCCTCCCCAGGAGGCTGGAGTGAGATGCTCGATTCTCTCGTAGTCTGCTTCTTTCACTAGAGACAAAATGGGAACACGTCCCATTCCATTTGGGGACCTGCCACTGGGGCCACAGAGGATATTAGGAATGCACATAGCTGCCTGTGGCATCAGGTGGCATTTCTGACCTAGCTGAGGACACAGGACAGGAAGAACAGGTGCGATACATATGAAAGAAACAAAACTGTATTTGTCAGGATGCTGGTTCTAAAAATAAAGGAGTGGACTGGGAACACTGCCGTGCCTCCAGGCAGAGAGCTGAATGAGTCCGCAGAAGATAAGCCCCAGTCCTGAGTCTCACTCCTTTGCCACAGATTGATTGCTTTCTCCTGCATCAGGTAAAATTGTAGGTAACTTATGTTATTGGTATAGACCTGGAAGCCCAGGGGCTGGCACTGTGGTGCAGCAGGTTAAGCCACTGCTTGCAACTCCAGCATCACATAATGGAGCACTGGTTCAAGCCCTGGCTACTCCACTTCCTATCCAGCTCCCTGCTAATACAACTGGGGAAGAAGCAGAAGTGCTTATAAGCCCAAATGCTTATGCCATTCATGTGGGAGACCTGGATGGAGTTCCTGGTTCCTGGCTTTGGCCTTACCCAGCCCTGCAGGATGAACAAGCAGATGGAAGATTCTCTCTCTCTTTCCCCCTCTCTCTGTCTCTGTCTCCCGCCTTCCCTCTTTGTGCCACTCTGCTTTTCAAATAAATAAATAAATCTTTTAAAAAAAAATAAAGATGATAGTCCACTGGAAATCAGCTCTCTGGTTGTTCCAGGCATTTTAGGACTTCTTCCCCCTGCCTAGCAAAATACAACATTTTGATCTTAGGCATTTCTTACCAATCACCAATTATGTGTAATTTCTTTCATTTGACTCCTGAGTTCACCTTGAGCTTGAATATCCATTTCCTCTCCTATTGAGCAGAGTTGAATAATAGCAGATCTGTTTTTCTAGCTCTACTTAATTCAGCAAACAAGGGAACAAGGCTTAAGTTGAACTAGGAAAACATTAACTTAGAAATAAGAATTACACTCAGCTTAGTCCAGGGGACTTGTTGTCTCCAACGCCCCAAGAATCTTAACTAACTCATCCCTTGGTATTAACCTGATGGATCACTGACGACATACCAGTCTACTAACTGTTAAATCCTATCCCCTTCTCAGGAGATGGTCAGGCTGGGTGCGCGACAGGGTGATGGGGAGCTGGGAGTAGGAGAATGAGGGCGTCCTTGTATTGTCAAAATCCTATCAAGCAACACCTAGCAGAACTTAATCTGGGCTTGAAGTGGGTGCCTGGAAGAGAATGGGTCCTCGACTCTAAGAGTCACTTAGCTATGTAAGTAGAACACTAACCTTGGAGCTCAAGGGTTCATTGTGATGATCAACACGGAACACGAGGGCCCTCCAAGAAGCCCACTTCACTGGCAGCCGGGGTGGTGGCAAGCAGTCATGAGCAAATGCTCCTCAGAGGTGCAGGTCTCACCTAAGTTGGGAGGGAGCGATGTACTCTGCTCGCGTGTACATGGGAGACGCATTGCGCGTAGACGGCAGGTTGGTCTCGAGTGTTTAAGTGACACTTGAGCAGCGCGCCTGCCGAGGTAAAGACCTCAGGCTCAATCTCAGAGCAATTATAATCAGTCTCAAGATGTCCTCTGGGTAAGAGAGTGTGCTGAGACAGCGGCTGCTTCCCGAGCCAGGGAAATCACACAGAAACAGATTGTGAGCAGGGTTCCCATTGGCTGACACGGTCAGTCCCCCTGCAGCCGGCCAATCAGGATGAACAGATGCGCTTTTTTTTTTGTCCAGTTGTCCTGTCAGTTACTAATGGAGGGATGCTGAACTCTCAGCTGGACTGTGGGTTTCTCTGTGACTCCCATGAGTTCTGTCAGCATTTCTGTGTGTTTTAAGCTCTCTGACTAGGTATGTATGGTTTTATGATTGATACGCATTCTTGGAGAACTTCCCTCTGCCTCTGGTAATATTTATCATCCTGACATTATTTCCTGTCTGTGTCTCTTATATTAACACAGCCATTCCAGCTTGCTAAAGCACATTGTCTGTCTACATATTGACTTCATGTTTTTAGTTTCAATAGATCTGTATTTATATATATATATATATTAAAGATTTATTTTATTTAATTGAAAGAGTTACAGAGAGAGGTACAGACAGAAAGAGAGGTCTTTCATCCACTGGTTCACTCCCCAAATGGGTACAATGGCCAGAGCTATGCTGATCCAAACCAGGAGCTTCTTCCGGGTCTCCCATGTGGGTGTAAGGGCCCAAGGATCTGGGCCATCTTCTATGGCCATAGCAGAGAGCTGGATCAGAAGAGGAGCAGCCGGGACTAGAACCGTAACCCATATGGGATGCTGGCACTTCAGGCCAGGGCATTAACCCACTGCGCCACAGCGCCGGCCCCTGTATTTATATTTAAGACAGCGTAGAGTTGGGTTTTTCTTTTTTCTCCAGCCTAACAATCTCTGCCTCTAAACTGTTTAGTCCGTTTACATTTAATATTAATTCCTGAGGCAGCTGGAGTGAAATCTACCACTCGGATTTGTTTCCTGTTGGTTCCATTCATTTTTAAATTCCTCTGCTCCTCCTTCTGGATTCATTAAATATTACTTAGATTCCATTCTCATCTCTCTTCTCTCTCTCTCTTCAGCTGTGTTTCTTTGTATTTCTTTCCTTTTTGCAGAAGAGCTAATATGATTAAAAACCAAAACCCAAACCAAATGCCCTAATCCCTTCTGCTCCGGGGACTGAGTCGGCCATATGCTGTAAGGAGTCACTGGGGACAGTGGAGAGACTCTCTCAGCCCCTCCAAGTCGTTCCTGCCTCCCATGTGGTCCTGATGGGACCCTAGAGAGGAAGAACTTCAGTCATAGTGACTGAAATCCCTGAGCCTGGGCTGCCATCCAGAGACCTCAGCTTTCCACACTTCTGTTTCCTCAAGGTTTTTCCATGGACTTATCCTCCACTCACGTGGACTTGCCATCCGTTCTCTGAAAATACACTTGAAACCCGTTTCAGACTGGGAGGGCCTGAACACATTCTAAGGCTTGCAAAGAGCTCCCTCTTGAGGTAAGCTTGGAAAACACACTGGGGGCTGTTCAGTAGGAGTTCATTTTGCAGCAATTCTGGCACTAGGAGCTAGTAAAATTAATTCAAAAGATACACCGGCTAAATTAAGGATAAAAATATCTTCTTATGAGAAATAAATTCTTGGGGCCGGCGCTGTGGCATAGTGGGTAAGGCCGCTGCTTGCAGTGCCAGCATTCCATATGGGTGCTGGTTAGAGTCCCAGCTGCTCCACTTCTGATCCAGCTCTCTGCTATGGCCTGGGAAAGCAGTAGAAGATGGCTCCAGTCCTTGGGCCCCTGCACCTGCGTGGGAGCCCAGGAAGAAGCTCCTGGATCCTGGCTTTGGATAGGCTCAGCTCCAGCTTTTGTGGCCACCTGGGGAGTGAACCAGTGGTTGGAAGACCTCTCTCTCTCTCTCTCTCTCTCTCTCTCTCTGCCTCTCTGTAGCTCTGCCTTTCAAATAAATAAGTCTTTAAAAAGAAAGAAAGAAATTCCAACCCTTGAAAGTCAAGATAATCTCCAGCAGGAAAAAAAAAAAAACCAGCCACAGAGCCTCACTAAATGAATCCTTAAGATGCAATAATCAAAAGAGGAACAAAAGGCAAACTTGCTCCGGAGAGGAGGGAGTGGGTGTGGATGTGTCACCCAGTGACCAAGGGAAACACTCTGGGTGGGAGGGACCAGGGCTTGATTCTCAGTTGTGTGATCTTGGGGAAGCTTCTGAGCCATGTGCAAAATGGGGGAGGCAAGAGAACCTACTTGGGAGGACTGGGAAGAGAAGGAAGCAATAAGATGCCCAGAGAACCCTTAGCGCAGGCCTAAGCAGAGGACTTGCACACGCATGCCCGGCGCAGCTCACTGTGGGCTAAGCCGCTGCCTGCAGTGCCGGCATCCTAGATGAGCTCTGGTTGGGTCTCCACTGCTCCACTTCCAATCCAGCAGCTCCGGCTACTGCCCCTGGGAAAGCAGCACAAGATGGCCCAAATACTTGAGCCCTGCCACCCACGTGGGAGAACTCGATAGGGCTGCATGCTCCCGGCTTTGGCCTAACCCAGCCCCAGTCATTGTACTCATTTGGGAAGGGAACAATGAATTGGATGGAAGATCTCTCTCTCTCTCTCTTTCTCAACTCTGCCTTTCAAATAAATAAAATAAACCTTTAAAAAATAGTACCTACATTTATAATATCTTTCGATATGGGGCAGGACATGATACAAAAATAAACCACAAAAATCCCCAGGCCAGTTTCCTGTGTCCTTGATGATCACACTCTTTCAAGTTTAGTTCAGGAAAAAAAATTTTTTTTTCCTAGACTTTTTAAACCACCATTTGGGATGTCGTCTGCTAAATTTAAAGAACAATGCCAAGCTTCTTGAAGAAGGTGTGTGCAGATACGTGAATGAGCTGGCTACATCATGGTACAAGCATGGTGCAAATACCCACGTGGGCACGGTGCTGGGCCGGATTCTGCACAGGCCATGTCCGCCTTCCTGACACAGGGTGGGAAGGTGGAAGAAAAGGCCTTTGTCTGTGGAGTTTGCGATCTTGTTCCATGCTCCCATTTTCTTTTTTCATGCAATTTTTCTGTTCTCATTTTATTTTATTTTTGTATCCATTTGAAAGGCAGAGAAGGTCTGGCGTTGTGGCTCAGTGGGTTAAGTCGACATCTACAATGCCAGCATCCCATTGGGCGCCAGTTCAAGTCCCGGTTGCTCCACTTCTGATCCACCTCCCTGCTAATGTGCCTGGGAAAGCAGCAGAAGACAGCCCAAGTACTTGGACCCTTGATGTCCATGTGGGAAATCCAGCCTGGCCCTGCACTGGCCATCACAGCCATTGTGGCCACGAGGGAGTGAGTCAAGGGGACGGAAAATCTCTTTATCTCTCTCTTTGTAACTCTGTCTTTCAAATAAATAAATGAATCTTTCAAAAAAGGGGGTGGGTAAGCAGAGAGAGAGAGAGAGAGAGAGCCATCTGCTGGCTCATTCTGTAAAAACCCATGACCCGTCAGGGCTGGACGGGCTGATGCCAGGAGCCTGGAACTCAACCCGGTCTCCCACAGGGATGGCGGCACCCAAGTACTTATGCCATCACCTCCTTCCTCCAGGGTTTGCATCAGTTGGGATTGGAAGCACAGCTGGCTTTGAACCCAGGCACTCCAGTAGGGGATGTGGGCATCCCAAATGTTATCGTCACTGCTGTGCTAGGCTTACTCTGCCACAATCCCTTTAGCCACTTGGCAACAGAATTGAAGCCATGTACACTCTTCGGCAAACGTAGCCACCGGTGGGGCACTGTTGAGAACTGTTCCGTCAGCTTGGAGTCTTCTGTTTTTGTGTTTCTTTGCTCAATTCCTGGTTTTAGGCCTCCGCCCCTACCCACAGGTTCAAACAGCAAACAAAGTTGGAAACGGAATGATCTGGCAGACACAGAAGGCAAAGAGGGCAGGAGGAGAATGGCTTTGGTTTCCTTGACATTAAACAGCAGGCTTTGGGGCAACACCCCAAAGGAGGCCCCACGCCGGAGATGGTGACAGGCCTGAAGGAGGACAGGCAAGACCGGGAGACAGGAGCCTCGGGGAGGCCCAGCTGACGGCTGCAGAAGCAGCCCCGCCAGCAGCCTGCACACTGGTGCTGGGGAGTCAAGTCCCTGCGGGGTGCAAACTAGGGAGCACCCGGGCACACAGAGCCCAACACAAGCCCAGCGCATCCTCCCACGGCCTCCGTTTTATTGTGAGGAGGTGTAGCCAGAGGCACAGAGACACGGAGTTCTGAGATCACACAAGCAGCTCCACACTTGGGGCAGAACACTGCTGTGCCTTTGGTTCAGAGAATTTACAACTTCTTCCCTGCCAGGGTCTGTAGCCGGGTGTGGACATGAGGAAGGGCTGCTTGGAGTCTCAGGGGAACGCCCCCTGGAGCGAGCCTTGTGGCCCAGAGGCCGGTAAAGCAACTGCAGGGGGCGCCCGCATCCCACATCCAAGTGCTTGGCTTGAGTCCCTGGCTTCCTGCTAATGCGCCTGGGAAGCATCGGATGGTGGCCTGAATGCTTGGACTTCTGCCACTCGTGTGGGAGACCCAGGTAGAGCTCTAGGCTCCTGGCTTCAGCTATTGCCAGTATTTGGGATCTGGGGAGTGAACCTGCAGATGAAACCTTTAAAAAAAAAAAAAAAAAACGGAAGTGCTGCCATCTCCCTCTTCTTCCAGGTTTTTTTTTTTTTTTTCAAGGATATATTTTATTTATTTGAAAGGCAGAGTAAGAGAGAGGGAGAGGGAGAGGGAGAGGGAGAGACAGATCTCCCATCAGCTGGTTCATCCCCAAACAGCCAGCAGGGTCAGGCTGAGGCCAGGAGCTCTATTCTGGTCTCCCACCTGGGTGACAGGGGCCTGCTGCTTTCCCAGGTGCATTATCAGGGAGCTGGATCAGAAGCAGAGCAGCCGGGACTTGATCCGGCACCCTGATATGTGCGATGCCGGCACCACAGTTTAACCTCTGTTAACCCTACAACACTGACCAAAGTGCCGGGGCAGGTGAGGCTTCACCAGGGTTTGCTTGGGGAGCATGCAGAAGCCTCTGGAAGGCACCAGATGTGCCCAGCACGGGGAAGCTCAACTCCCCTTAAGTCCTGGCTGCAGGAAAGGCCACCCACCCTTCCACCGGGAGCGGCTTGCCTGACTTCAAAGGTGAGACGGCTTGGAGCCACGTCAGGCAACCAAGAAAGGGTGAGGCAGGGTGCTCAGGGCTCAGTGGGCTTCTCTTCCCTGTTAGGGGTGAGCGACGGCAGGGGATGGTCCCTGCATTTTCCCATCTTCCCCTCGGGATCTAGGAAGGCCTGGGGAGGTCCCCACGGTGGAAGCGGAAGCCACGCATTGCATTTCCAAAGGGCCTCACCATGACATCTTTTTCAAATCTTGAAATGCCACAGATAGAAAACTTGAAAGGGAAGATGATCAGCGGCAAGTTCTGAAAGCAGGAACTCATCGCTCAAAGCCGCAGTCTCCACCTTGGGCCTTCGTCTCGGGCGGGACCATGGCCACAGCAGGCAATTCGCTAGGCTCGCTTGAACATGGTGGGAGTGCTGTCTGTGGTCTCCTTAGGAGAAGAGATGGCACGTGTGTGTGTGCATGTACGTGTATTTAAAGGGGAGTGTTTACAATACAAAGCACCAGCAGGAAAGTCTCAAGTTTAAACCATTAAACAATTTCACTGGGAATAACTATGGCTCATACCCTCCGAAATAGGTAAATTTAACTACTCTCGTTTCCTGGTAAGAAGCAGGCCCTTCTGATGACAGCATGTCTGCATAAAGTTCATTCAGCTTGGACTCAGGCTCACAGGCGGTGGAAATCTATTTTGAGAGCAAAGATTACAAGGCCCTCTTTGATTTGTGAGCTTTAAAAAGCAAGCAAGTGTTTCAGAAACCGAGCCTATGTTTTTGTACAGATGTCGCTGGGGTTGCAGGACAACCCTGTCTTGCCAGGTCACATGCCATGGTCTCCCATGTTGTGTGTACATGAGCTGCAGCCCCACAGCAGAGAGTCTGGGTTGGGGGGTGGGAATCAGACAGAATGAGAAACAAAACAGCCCATGGTCCCAGGGCTGGAGGGCATGGTGACCTCCCCAGGAGGGGCCGTGCTCGCTGGCTTGCCAGTGCCCAGGGCATCAGGACTGGGTCAAGCACCATCTCAGATGCTGCTGGAGCAGCTGCAGTCCAGAGTCAGAGATCTGGAAGCTTCCAGGCCACACCTCGAACCTGGAGAGGCCATGGGCCTCTCAGCACAGATGGGTGCCTTTGTCTACAGGTGTTCAGGGAGGGCAAAGCCAGTCCCTCCTTTGCTGCTTTCTCTTGGCGATTCTGAGGCCAGACGGCAAGTATAGAGTAGAGCCAGGCTGGCCTACACACCTCCCTATCCTTTCCCATTCAGTCTCTTCCGCCCCGGCCTTACAAGGGACCTGGCCAGTTCTAATGTAATAATACCTGGCATTATTGCCTCTTCACCATGCTCCTAGCACTGTGCTAAGGGCTTTTATTTAACACAACTCTGTAGGTTAATCCTTGCAACAGTTCTCACCTCTGCTTTTCACCTACGTCACGTCCAGTGTTCCCTGCTCTCCACCCCCTCACTCTGTAAGACATCCAGAAGCGGGTGGGTGTTTGGCCATGGTCTAAGACACTGCGACACCTGCATCCCATGCCAGAGTCTTGGCTCCTGTTTCCGATTCTAGCTTCTGGCTCACGCACACCCTGGGAGGCAGCAGATGATGACGCAAGTACTCGACATCCCACTAACCGTGTAGGAGACCTGGATGGATTTCTGGCTCCTGGCTTCAGCCTGGACCAGATCTGGTCATTGCAAGAGTTTGGGGAGTGAACCAGTGGATGGAAGATCTTCCTGTCTACTTCTCTCTACCTTTCAAATAAATACATTTTAAAAGGACCTCCAGACAACCCCCACAGGACCTGCATGCTTAGACTACTTTCCCCATCTCAGAAAATGGCACCATGCCTGCCAAGTCTGAAATCCAAGCCATCGCTGACTCCTCCCTCCCCGCAACCTCCATCGCCAGTCCTCCAAGATTCCTGCTGAGACCCTCTCCAAAACGTGCACCCTCTTCTCTCATTTCTGCAGCACCCTCAACCTACGGGAAGAACCCCACAGCCTCCCTGCTTCCACACTCGGTCCTCCTAGTCTCCTCTTCCCACGGCAGCAGAAGGATGATGGGAAGATGACATCGTCTCCTCGGAAGGCCGGCAGAGGCTGCCCATCCCACTGAGAAATGAACACAGACTTCAGGTCTCAGCTGGATGTCACCTCTTTAAGAGAGTTTTTCTTTGGCAGCACCTTGAACTTCCTCTCATACACAGCCCCCAATAGTTTCCTTCTAGCTCTTATTTGCATCGTGGCAGTTGCTAAAACTTGAAATTACTGCACCCATTTCTTTGTTGCTGTCTGCATTAGAACATGCAGAACCCGCAGGTTACTTATGCATTAGAAACACCTGCTCCATGAACAAGGCTCCATGCTTGTTTGTTCCCAGCTGCGTCCTAGTGGAAGGGTGAATGACCAATCCACATGGTACTCAGATTTCGTACTGCCCCTGTACTCCAGCCGCAACACATTCAACCCCTCAGCTCTCTAAGCATTAGTGGAAACACGACCACTGGTAGCTTCCTGCGAGAGGAACAAGATCAGCAGTCTACCAGAAACCTTTGCTCCTGGTTCCCAGCTCCCGGACACCTCCTTCAAACACTGCACATTTCACGTGGAAGTGGAACTCCTGGGCCAGGATTCCATCCAGCAAGGCAGCTTCAGTCTGCAAGGCAAGGTATCAGCACGTCTGATGCAGGAGGCCGGAGAACAACCAAGGTATCCATGATCCCTTGGGTTTGACCATTTTCCCATCGACTCATTTATCCCTTCCTTCTCCAGGCTGCCCAAATACCTGGCACCCCATGAGAGGGTGGGGTGAGTCCTGACGGGGCACTTCCTCCCACGCACGCAAGCTTTGCCTCCCTCACCCAGGTCCTGGCTGACTGTGTCTCTGAGCCAGCGAAGCTCCACCCTCCTGTCTGCTGGGTGACTGTGGCCTGGGGGAGGTAGGCAGGAAGGTCCACACCCGTGGAATTCAGCTCCAGCCCCAGCACTTCAGCCAGCCGTGACTCTGGGTCACCTACTCCGGCTCTCTAAACCCCGCCAGGAGGTGACAGAGGCTATTTCGTGGATCAGCTGTCGGGAGCACATGAGAAGATGCGTGTGCAGTGCTTCGTGTAACGCCTGCTGGGAGGGGTGTGGGGGGTGCCTCCTTCCCTGGGAAATTCCTCATCCTGGTGCCCTCATCCTAAGCCCACGTCAGGAGTGGGGAGTGGCAGGGAGGGCTGGTCTCTGGTGAGGTCCAGTTGCCCGAAATGAATTACCACATCCAGAGGAGAGGGAGCGGGGGACTGAACATCTGGTATTTCACCCCAAGGCTTCCATTCTGTTCCTGTGGACACATTTCATAAACTAGTCAAGGCCCTTGGGTTTCCCTCCAGTCCTTCTGCAGGGAGGGCAATTTTACTGAAATTTCAATGAAAACACAGAGCAGGGCACGGCCCAGGTTTGGGTGAGTGACCCTGTGAGCAGTTTGCTCCCTGAATATAGAGTTAAATTGGTGTGCGTCATTATTCACATGTTACTGGAAACTGTGCCCATCTTCCCTGTACAAACAATGTCAAGTCTCTAAAGACAGGGAACTTCTTAACTCAAAGTTGCCAGGCAGCAGGTGCACAGGGAGCCCAGGGAATGCGAGAGGACAAGGCCCAGCCAGGCTGTGGCCAACTCTTGGTGATTCCAAGGCTTGGACTGTGGATTTTCCCCTTTGGTCTCACTCCCCAGTTTCCAGACATTTCTCTGCACGCTAGGATAAGCAGATAGAAACAAGAAGAAGATGTGAAGTACCAGTCAGTAATCTGGGGAGGGATATTGACTAAAAGTAAGGTTTGCAACCTCCTCCTAGGCCTGTAAGGAGCTGCGTTCTTCCTCAGTCCCTGACACGAGAACAGGCATCGTTCAGTGAAAGGCGTGGCTGACAAGAGCTGAGATGCCAGGCAGGTGCGGCCCGCCAGCATGTTCGCTTCGGGACAGCAGGCTATGGAGGAACCAGAGGGCTGTGTCTGGTTACTGCTCCATGTCAGCACTGGGACTAACACAGGTGTTATTCTCCTGCCATCTGTCAGTCTTGTCACAGGCTCTGTAACACAAGCCTGAGATCAGCTGGCTTGAATGGAAGCTCATGAGTCCCTGGGGACTCATGGGGGCCAGTGTGACCCTAAGACATTCAGGTGACCACTTGGAATAGTCACTCATTCCCCAAGGCTGTCCTCAAGAGGCACAGAGGAGCCTCAGGCTGCCAACTTGTGGTCCCTAAAACATAGGCAGCACTGTTCCTTTAGAGTCAGTGCCCCTAGGGCTTTAAAAATAACAGGTGGAGTGGGTATTTGGTGTAGTGATTAAGGTGCTCCTTAGGATACCCACATCCCTTATCCGAGTGCCTGGGTTCAAGTTCTAGCTCTGCTCAATCTAGCTTCTTCTGATATGCAGCCCAAGAGGCAGCAGTAATGGCTCAAGTACTTGGGTCCCTGCCGCCCATGCAGGAGACCCAGATCGAATTCCGGGCTCCTCGCTTCAGGCTGGGAAGGAGGCTGAAGGAGTTTAAAGAGTACGCTGTGGTAAGTGGCAAGCGGTGGGGCTGGAGCTGGACCCACATCTAGAAGACTCCAAAGCCAGGGCTCTTTCCCACCCAGGACGGCCGCAGACTCCCGAGAAACGCACGTGGCTCCTGATCACGGCGCTCCTGCCAATGCAGCCCAGCCGCCGTGGGTGAGCCGAGCTCTGAGTGGTGGACTGAAAACGTTCTTGGGGCGAAGGAAGGAAAAGCCACACACCCCAAGGCATTGCAACTGACTTGGTCATGCCAGACGGCAGATTCAACCCTTTGCCCCTCATTTACTTTTTCAATTCGTCAGCCCTGGCTGACCACCTGCATCCCCGGATCTCTGCTCAAAGAAATGTCACCTGCGCCGTGAGGTCTTCCCTGACCACCACTTTGCATAAAAATCAGCCACGGCCTCCCCGTCCCCTTTTCCATTCTGCCCTGCTTTCAGCACCCGCACTCACCCAGGGTATTACTCAAAGGGGCTCCAGGTCACGCAAAAATGGAATTAAAAGTCCAATGTGAGGCCGGCGCCGTGGCTCACTAGGCTAATCTTCCGCCTGGCGGCGCTGGCACACCGGGTTCTAGTCCCGAATGGGGTGCCGGATTCTGTCCCGGTTGCCCCTCTTCCTGTCCAGCTCTCTGCTGTGGCCCGGGAGTGCAGTGGAGGATGGCCCAAGTGCTTGGGCCCTGCACCCGACGGGAGACCAGGAGAAGCACCTGGCTCCTGCCATCGGATCAGCGCGGTGCGCCGGCTGCAGCGGCCATTGGGGGGTGAACCAACAGCAAAGGAAGACCTTTCTCTCTGTCTCTCTCTCTCACTGTCCACTCTGCCTGTAAAAAAAAAAAAAGTCCAATGTGGCGCAAAAAAAAACTCTGAAATCCATGCACAGTTTTTCCATAGTACGCATTTTCTATGGATGTGTCTTTCTCCTCCTGTTAGGTGAGAAACTACTGAAGCAGAGACTTTGTTTTGCTCTTGGTTGTACTCCTGCTGAGAGGCAGCTCCTGGCCCATATTCCTTGTGATCTATGAAGTGAGTGGATACCTTTGTGAAAATGGACAGAAAGCTCACCCAGGCATAGCAGACGCCACCTAGAGTCATGCTCTCTGCTCCGGGGCTCCTGTACCTTCAGGACTGGGCCATCACCTCCTGTTAGTGCTCACCGGACTCCACCCCTCACCTGTTCCCTGCTGTGCACCTGCCCAATGCCCACAGTCAACATCTAGAACGAAATGGGGGTGAGAGTGAGAGTGCTGGTGGCAGCAGCTCTCCTGATCCGTGAGCCAGCCTCGAGGGATGGCGCATGCTCTTAGCAGAACTGGGGGTGAGGCCGGTGCCGCAGCTCAATAGGCTAATCCTCCGCCTGCAGCGCCGGCACACCGGGTTCTAGTCCCAGTCGGGGCGCCGGATTCTGTCCCGGTTGCCCCTCTTCCAGGCCAGCTCTCTGCTGTGGCCAGGGAGTGCAGTGGAGGATGGCCCAAGTGCTTGGGCCCTGCACCCGATGGGAGACCAGGAGAAGCACCTGGCTCCTGCCATCGGATCAGCGCGGTGCGCCGGCCGCAGTGGCCATTGGGGGATGAACCAACAGAAAAAGGAAGACCTTTCTCTCTGTCTCTCTCTCTCACTGTCCACTCTGCCTGTCAAAAAACAAAAAAAAACAAAAAACAAAAACAAAAAACAAAAAACAAAACTGGGGCGGAGAGTGTGCAGAGTTCAGTGAGAGTCAAGTCACTTTTAAATACTGTCTTTTTTCTAGACATGGTCAAAAGATAAAAGTTTGGCAGTGTGTTTATGAGGTTAGAGTCCAGATGACAAGTCTAAAGCTGAGCTGGTATTGAGAGACACCTGGGGTTCCTTTGAGGTCTTGTAGACCCCAATATTCCAAGCAATACAAGGACATCTGTGACTACCAGAGACATGAGGTGACTAAGCCGATATTCACAGGCTCTTGGGACTAACAGCCGACGGGAGCCAGAGCTCTGAGCGACTGGATCTCACTGTGTCGCGGGTTCTGAGTTCTCTCCAGTGTGGCTGCCGCTTGTGCTCCACATGTCACTGTCCAGGGGATTGGCTCTTTCCACGCCCTGCCTCCCAGGATCATCCCCAGGGGCAAAGGGGACCCTGGTGTGACAAAGTCAGCTCTGAGAGTGCGAAGTGCTAGGCCCCGGCCCATTGGCTGGTGGTGGAGAAGAATCCGCTCTGACCCGAGATGACTGCTCACGGAAGATGCTCTGGGCCCTGGCAGCTGAGACTGAAAGCAGTCTCTGGGTTAGGAACCACCCCACGGGGTGCCCTCAGGAGGATTTGGGTCATTATAGAGGACAATGCATGATGCTGGGTTTGCTTTCAACACAAGGAAAAGGAGACAGGGAAGAAGGGCTTCTCAGGAGAACTGGAAGGTGCACGGTGGTTGGAGCACTTCCACTGGGTGCCTGTCAAATGCAGTGGGAAGCCATGCGCCCGACTCCGACCCGTGGCACACACAGACCCTCGATGGTGGAGTTGAGATGGGCTCTGCGGGCAGTGACGTCAGGCTGGGAGCTGACGTGGCAGCAGGGGGGCCGGGGAGGCTCCCAGCAAGGGGTGCGTTTGAGCTGAAGGAGGAGGAGCAGTTGGCCAGGCAAAGGCGCATTTGAGCAAAGCAGGAGACTTGGAAAAAAACGAAAGTCTCCAAAATACAAAAGGAAAACTGCAAGGCAGAAATCAGCAAGTGTTGAATAAAACACAAAGAACACACAGCACATTGCAACGTCATGGTCAGGATTTAGGAGTCATGGGTTAGCTCACGGCTTTTGGAAGGAGTGGGGAATGCGGCTCCTCTCGATTCAAAGGATTTCTCAGGCTTGTGGGAGACTGAAGATCTACAGCCTTTAAATCAGCTCTAGATGGCATCTAATGCATAGTACAAAGTAAATGCTACGGAAGTGGTGTTATACTGTATTTTTAGGGAATAATGATCCAAAAAGTCTATACGTGTCCATACAGAGGCAGTTTTTTATTTCTGAATATTTTCAATCTGGGATCAGCTGACTCTGCAGCCACGGGATCCGTGGAACAGAGGGCCAACTGCAATCTCAAAAAGATATTTGTACTCCGAATATTTAATGCAGGTGCACTTCCTCTATTGGACGTGATGCGAGCTGGAAGCTTTCAGAATGGAAACACGTTGGGTGACAAAGGCCTGAGAGGGACCCGTGTGCAGGGCGCACTGGCAGAGCCTAGTGTGGCTCGTGCTCCCAGAGCCGGGCAGTGTGGGGCTCACATGGCTGGAGCGCTGCGGGGGCCAGAGTGGGGCTTCTGGGTTTATTCTTTAGAGAGACAGAGTAGGTGTGCGCGGGGGTCTCCTTGTGTGCCCGAGGACAGTGGTGCGGATTGAAGGGAGGGAGGCCAGAGGCAGGCAGTCTGTTAGAATGGAACTGGAACAATTCAGGAAGAGGTGATGGTAGTTTGGACTTGGAAACACGACAGAGGTGAGGAAAGGAACAGGTTTTGGGATCTTTTGGTCTTTCACGGCCAAACGCAGGGGCCTTTGCCTGGAGTTCCATTCCACCGTCAGCAGTGTTCTAACATCAGTCAAGTGACTGTGTGGGCGAGTTCACATTCCACCCAGGGCTCACTCAGATGTGTGGCAGAGGACATCAGCACTCGACAGAAAATGCGGGAAAATCCACCAGGAAGCCATGCGGGGTTGGGACTGTGAATGGACTGAGAGGTCCATGTCACCCCTGCCAGCATCTGTAAATGAGACTTCATTTGGGGAAGGGACTTTGCTGGTGTAATTAAGAATCCTGAAATGAGACCATCTGAGATTATTTGAGTGTATTATGAAGAAACTATGCATGGATATTGACATTTTTACACCCAAATAAACCCATCTTTTAGTTCCAACTGCCATGAAGTCTTTGAAGCTTCCTCTTATTTCCTGGAGTCCAAATTCCTCCAGCACTTGTCTCAAAGAAACCATGATGGTAGGCTAGGTCAACAGCTGGTTTGAAAACACAAATTCACATCAGAGACACTTTCTATGTTTCTATGTTTTGCCACCTGGAAGCTCATCAGCAGCTGTTCTAGAAAATTCCAGACCTGCTCCCTTTTGTTTTAAAACCTTCTGAGCTGGTGAGATTCATTCACAACAAGAATGTATTCTCTTTTCCCCTTTACTCCCACAATATAAGCAACAGACAAAGCTTTAGAGAGAGAAGGTTAAACACCAGCATATGGTGTTGCTGAGATTCCTGGCAGAGTTGGTGCCGGAGCCTGAACTGCGGGCCACCAGACTGCAGTCTGTCCTGGGGGGCCGCTCCCCCAAACCTCTCCCACAGGCACCGTGAGGACCGCTGCAAACTCAGCCGGCCTGCTGCTCTGCCCACAGCAGGTGAGCCCTGGCTGGCCACCATCGCGAGGTGTTCCCGCCCATGTCAGGATCGAGGAGTCTCACAGGGAGCTGGACAACGCCTTCATGCTGCCAGAATTCATGTCCGGCTCGTGAGCTCCCAGGAAAGCTACATTACATCAAAGACAGGAAAAGGGAGACCCACACCCCAGGTGTAGGCGGTCCCCACACCCCCCGCCCCGGCCTGAATTCCTCTGGATCTTTGCTGATGCCTGTTTCCCATCAAGCCTGCCTGATTTTTCCATTGCGGGTTACAACAGCGAGGGTTCCCACAGCTACAGCAAGTTCTCCCTGTTCCGAGGCTCAGGAGGCGGAACGACCTCGGCTGAGGAAAACGGAAGCCTCCTTCTGCATCAGGTTGGTGCTGCCGGCTTTGGGCGGGGGTCATTGCGTGACCGGTGAGCCTGCGGCTCCGGCAGGAGCAGCCCGGAGGGAAATGGCCGCCACCTGAGTTCTGTTCTCATTTGGCTCCCGCCTGCTCTGGGGCTTTATTTCCTTTGTGGGGCTGGCGCTGTGGCGTAGTGGGTAAAGCTGCCGCCTGCAGTGCCAGCATCCCATATGAGCGCCAGTTCGAGACCCGGCTGCTCCTCTTCTGATCCAGTTCTCTGCTATGGCCTGGGAAAGCAGAAGATGGCCAAGTCCTTGGGCCCCAGCACCCACGTGGGAGACCCAGAAGACGCTCCTGGCTCCTGGCTTCGGATGGGTTCAGCTCCGGCCGTTGCAGCCAATTGGGGGAGTGAACCAGCAGATGGAAGACCTCTCTCTCTGTCTCTGCCTCTCCTTCTCTCTCTGTGTAACTCTGACTTTCAAGTAAATAAAACAAATATTTAAAAAAATAAAAGTTCCTTTGTGCATGCTTCCTTATTGATAAAAAGGGCCCGGTGCCCTTACCAAGCTCTTTGTGAACTCAATGCAAAGTCAAAGGCAAGTTCTAATGTGCCAACAGTGCTGCAGGCGAGACCAGAGTGTTCTCAGCGGGGAAGCCTGGTTCCAGGGGTGGTGTGGCCCCTGCTGCTCTGACCCTCTGCCTTTTCAAGACCGGCCTGGGGTGGGGCAGGCACACCACAACCTCTCTCCTCGTCTCACTGATGGTAAAACCAGAGGCTTTCTGTCCCTTCCCAGTCTATGGATCAGATTCACAGTCCTCCCGTTAGGTACTGTGCTTGCGGCTCTCTCCTTAAAAATGAAGGTACTTTTGGTTTATCTGAGATGAAGGCAAAACAGGTACTAAAGGACTGGAGGAGTGCAGGAGACTCATTAGATTAAGAATAAAAGCAGCTGTTGGATCCTGTTGGGTCAAGAGCCCAGGGCAAAGAGCCCCACTCCGTCTTCCCATTCATTGGTCCCTGGGGAAGTACTTGGGCTGTAGCCAGCTGCCATTAGCAATGTGTCCAGTAAGCAAAACAGGCAGATCCTGTCCACAAAGCCCCGGGCAGACCGGCCTGCTCAGGGAAAACAGAAGAAGACAATGGCTTTATCTCTGGGGAGAAGGTTCTCTCTCACTTTCCAACATGCTAGCAGC
This sequence comes from Oryctolagus cuniculus, assembly GCF_051225735.1. Taxonomy (NCBI): domain Eukaryota; kingdom Metazoa; phylum Chordata; class Mammalia; order Lagomorpha; family Leporidae; genus Oryctolagus; species Oryctolagus cuniculus. The sequence goes on from NC_142871.1 coordinate 12,776,351, forward strand.
AGAGGAACAATTCAGTTGTCCCAGACAAGACATAAAGCATCCCTCGTGGCCCGGGGCCTGGGTGTGTCACCCACCTTACTTCCTGTTTTCACTACACTGATATGGTTTAGTTCCATCTTAGTGCTACAGAGTAGCTTTCACTCCCTGAGTGCCCGTCCTGGGCCAGGCCCACTGCGCCTGCTCTCACTAAGCACATCAAGGTCTTTTTGATTTACAGATGAGAAAATGGCTCACATCATTACCTCCACCTTACGGATAAGGGATCCAGGCCCCAGATCACACAGCCAACAGGAGGCAGAGCTAGGATTCAGGCCCAGGTGGTCAAATCTTTGCTTCCTTCCCTGTAGCCCAGAGTGTCCCAAACTTGTCTGCCTTTCAGAATGCCCCCAGGGGCCTCTAAACCCCCCAAAGCCCAGGACACACCCTAAAAGTCTCAGTCTTTGGGGAAAGGCACAAAATTCAGGGTTTTGCAAGCTTCTCAGGTGACTCCAAGACGCAGCCAAGTTCGGAGATGACTGTGGAAGTGTCCGGAAGCATCTTCAGCTGTAGCTGTTTCCCAAATAACCCAAGTGCACAAGGACAGCAAGGAATCCAAAAGCAACAAAGGGCGGACTAAGCCAAGAGCAGCTGAGAATCGGGCGAAGATGGACAGCATTGGCGGCTCAAGTGGGACACGGATTTTTAATGACAGCATTTAAGGGCTGCATTGAAACACACTGAGCCTGTCTATCAGGTGAGTTTGCTTTTCGCTCCACTCTTGGGAGCAGTAGATAGTTAATTAATGAACATGCGGAACTCCAAAAAGTTCACTGAAAAATAAAATTCAAAGTTCAGTTTCGGGGTTGTCATTTATTCCGGCCAGTGGGTCACTGGTTGAGACGCCCAGTGTAAGGTCTCCTTGCGGATTCCAAAGCTACCACCCGGGTCACACGTTGGCGTGGTTGGGTTCGAGCCTGGCCCCAGTACCTTGCTTCTTGCTCACCTGGATCCAGGGAGGCGACCCTATTGGCTCAGGTACTTGGATTCTTACCGCCCAAGCTCCTGCCACCCAGTTCCCAGCTTTGGCCTAGGCTGTTGTGGGCATCTGGGGAATGCGTCAGCAGATGGTAGTTATGTCCTCAAATATATTTAAAACAATTTTAGGGTTCTGTTGCACAAATTTTTTTGAAATTCATGCAGCTTTTTTTCAAATACGAATCTTCCCATCAACTTCTTGAAGACTCCTTGTATTTATGTGAGAAGCTGGTTCTGTATGTACTGGCTCTGCCTCCAACAGGTTCGACCCAGACTCAACAGAGCACCTTGACGTCCTGATGGCTTTCTGTGACTGCACACGCTGGTGGTAGAACAAAAATATAGAAAATCCTTAAAACCTGCAGATCCACTGGAAAACCGTTACCATGCTGGGAACCGATTTATCGTGATATTATCTTGAGAATCCTCGGTTTGAGAAACTGGATGGCCCAGCTAATCACGCTAAGGAATCCCTACTCTCAGTCAGCATGTAAGTAGGATTTTAGCTGAATGGACAAAGACTCTCTATGTCTTGGCTGAAGTCCTGAAAAGGATAATTAGCAAATGATCTAGTGATGGTCATGCTTACACTTATCTGGGTAAATAAGGAATATGCATTGTCGACAGTGTTCAAGAGATCATTGAAATTCTAAAGCAAACCTAACCTACATCTGATATTCCAGTTAGTTACATTCCCATGCGCAGATCTGATGCATCATTCTTCTGCCTCAGAAAAAGACAGGAGCTTAAGGTGTCCTGTTCAGGGGCCAGCATTGTGGCACAGGAGGTTAAGCCACCACCTGCATTGCTGGCATCCCATATGCCCGCCAGTTAGAGTCTGGGCTGCTCCACTTCCAATTCAGCTCCCTGCTAATGTGCCTGGGAAAGCAGCAGAAGATGGCCCGAGTGCTTGGGTCTCTGCACCCAAGTAGGAGACCTGGATGAAGCTCCTGGCTATTGGGGCCATTTAGGGGGTGAACCAGTAGATGGAAGATTTATTCCTATCTGTAACTCTGCTTTTCAAATAAACAAAATCAATCTAAAAAACAAAGCACACACACAATTCACTGAGCATCTGTTGGCTTGGTCTTCCTCTCTTGTATTGAATAGTAGTTTTTCCAAGGAGGATATAACAGAACTGAAGACCCTTAGTCAATCCTACTTTTGTGCACCTGTTAACTGTGACAGGGATCTGGGAAAACCATCCATGTTGCTTGTGTCCTGGCTAGGATGGCCCCAGGAAAATGAAACAAATTTCAAGAAAAATGTGAACTGGGAATAATTCCTATCTGTTTCATCTCCTTTCTTGTTGTAGGTCTTTCTTGTTTTATTAAATATACTTCTTAAAAACAGCAATAGCACAGTACCCTCATGAAACTGAATTCCTGTCATCCGAGGGCAGAGAGAGTTTCTACTATGTAATTTCCCCAGAGTCATAAAGCCAAAGTCACTGTGCCAGGGAGGTTTTTGTTGTTTGTTTGTTTGTTCGTTTTTTTTTTTGAGGTTTTTCTCTTCATCCATGTATAGTTGAAACTTATCAGTTCTTATGTCAAATTGGACAGCTGCCCTCATTGTGGTAGGAGGTGTATCTTTGCTAATGCTTAGGGGCTCGGAAATCCTGCATAGGAGCTGTTGGGCGAAATGTCCAAATGGAGAACGCTATTTGTGGAATCTTGCTTTGGGGGTCTTTGCCACCAGGCCACTGAAATCAGCTGAACATGCTACAGTTTAAATAGGAACGGTTCACTATTTTTAAGTGAACATAATCCTGAGATTCTTACATCCATATAAAACCAGCAACATGTTACTGGCTTGAAAACAGCAAAAGGGTAAGCTATAGTAAGAACTGTTTTTTGTTTTTTGATAGTGGAATGCTGAACTATTAACAAATTAGCCATTTTTAACCTCAATTTCTGATTTCCTTGCAGCACTATGAGCCTCTCTTGTATTTCTCTTCTGTTTAATATTCAAGACACAGCGGTCTTGCTTCATAATATATGGATGCTAATAACACGCACAGGTATCATTTTAACTGGCAATTCCATCTCTGATCTCAAGCACAGGGCTGGGCCCTTAGCAAACACAAAATAAGCGTGTTAGATAAAGGAAGAGACAGGTTTGTAACACTGTAATAAAAGCAAAGTCGCAGCTGCAGTCAGGTAGCATGGAGAGGACAAGACTGGTTGTGGCCAGCTGGTCACAGGTGGGGGAGGGCCTGGGGATGGCTTTCTGGGTGGCAGGTCCCCAGCTCTTGCTGCAGAAGCCAGGAATGCTGGCGTCTCGGTCCCTGTGTTCTTCCTGGCAGTTCCTAGCCAGGGCTCATCTTTGGGACTGTGGCTCTGCTTCTGATCTCCAGCACCATGAAGAGTGGGTGTGTACTTGCACTTACAACCACTAGGGCAAATAAAACTGCTGGTAGCATGGACAATGCTCCTGTAAGTTACGTCCTTTTCCTTATTAGCTTTATGTTTTGTTTTGTTTTGTTTTTTCTCATGGTGATGAAAGGTTAGGAACAAGGCAATGAGAAGTGGGAGGGACCTATTCTAGGCCTGACTGCTGTGACCCTTTGCCTCTTGACACCTTTCAATATCAATGCCACTCACCATGGGGGGGGGGGTCCTTTAAGGTAACATAAAGTGGGGGGAGGCAAGAGGCATTTGCCTAGTGGTTAAACACTTCTTGGGATCCCACTTCTCATAGGGAAGTGCCTGGGTTTGAGTCCTCCCTCCACTCCTGATTCCAAGCTCCTGTCAATATGCATACCGTGGGGGGCAGCAGGTGATGGCTTAAGTTCTTGGGTGTCTGTCACCCATATGGGAGATCCAGATGGCTTCCCCATCACCCAGATCTGGCTGTTGTGGACATTTGGGGAGTGAACTAATGGGTGGGAACTTTCTCTGAGTTAAAAATAATAATAATAATAATATGATTTGTTTAAAAAATGTCTTTTGAGTCACATTGCTTCCACTCAATAACACTATTCTCCTTACCCGTGACCAACTGGGCAAAGCTATACAAGGTGCATTCGGATTCAGCTCTGGTCATTCAAGCCAATTGCCAGCTGCCTGAAATTCACATTTGTTTCTAGGACTACAGGACCCACCAGTGGACTTTAACATTTGTGTTAATTTTAGGAATGACATTTTTTTAGAGGATATATCTGAGACTGGTACTTTAACTCATATTAATAAAAGGTTAAGATAATAAAATGCATGCATGGTTTTTCTAGTTTACAATCTTCTCTCCTACAGTTGCCTATAATAACAGGTATTTTCTCTGTACTCTGTTGGATTGGAATTCATTCATTTTTGCAATCACATAGAATGCATGAAAATGGGCTTCATTTTAATTCCTTTATAGCTCATGAGTACTCTTTTTCTATGACATATGAATAAAATGTTTTGAAAGAGATGTGTGCCTCAGAAGAAATAATAGTAAACAGTTCTCACAGATCCTAAAAAGACACACTGACTATTTATGGAACAGGAACTGAACTTGTCTGGTTGTGCCAGGCTGCCATCTAGGATCTGTCAGCAGTCCTCAGAGAGCACTGAGCTGTAAGAGTGAATGGATCTGATGTCCCCGCTGTGCGTGCAGCTCCCGATTTTAATAAACAGATGAGGAATGGTGGAGTTAGGTAAGCAGTAATGCGGGGAAAGCAGTTTCTTGTGAATTATCAAACGACTCACTTCCTCACTGCTTCTCCTCTTAAACCATCTCACACACAGACTGCTTCGGAAAAAATTAGTCATCTTTGTGCAAATCTTCAGCAGAGGCCATTCTGAAACGGATTCTTCCCACCCCAGTGAACAATTTATGAACCACCAAGAAACGTCTTACGACCACCCATCTCATTTGAACGTGATCTGTGTATCGGAATCCAAGTGAGAGGCCAGCAGCATTCCTTACAAAGCCAAACAATCCAGCTAAGAATTCTAGCTGTGCACGTACCCAGTAGCTTCAGTTTGTCAGCGTCATCTAATGCTGTTTGTAAAGCCGACTCAAAATGGTTACAAGTCCCTAGAGCACTGTGGCTCCTGGGAGCTCTCCACTGCCTCTGACTGGGGATGGGAAGAGTATGGACTGTTAAATATTCATGGCGACTCACAAAGAGCCGGCCAGACGCTTGGGAAAAGGGGATTCATGCCAGAACAAAGCGCCCACCTCTGCTCCCCCCCCCCCCCCCGGCGGGCGGCTGTCCTGCTCCCCTACCAGACAGGCACACGGGGGCACCTGAGTCCTAGGAAAGAACTGCGGCCCGACCTGCCCCTTTCCCAGGTTCCTCTTCTCTCTTCTCCTCCCACCCCACCACTGAGAAGCACCTCAGAACCTCCTGTTGATTTTATTCCAATTTAAAAGCTTCAAATCCTAAACCTACACTGTTCCTTTTTCAGAGGGGAATGACTGGGTGGGATGCCGTGGGAGCCACTAGGGTAGTGTGTCTGCCAATTGTAGGTTTGCTTACAGAAGAATAGAGAGGGAGCTTCTCTTTTATTGCCATATCCAATCTGGCAGAAGAGGCAGGCAACATCTATTTGCTCACTACAGGCGTTCGTGTCTGGATTTCTTTGAAGTTTTTTTTTTTTTCCCCTTATTACAGTACGATGGAATGCACAAAACTGTATTCCACCACACTGGGCGGAGAGTCCAAACTCAGTGCTACCAAAAAGCCCGTAGCTGCCACTACATTACCAGAGCCTTCTTCGGCTTTCTATTTAATAGAGAATCCGTGCATACTTTTTTATAGTACGCATTTTTACAAATTTTTGAGGACTCTTCCTCATATGCGTGGATTTCAAAATTGCTTTGCACCAAAATAAGCATCTTTCAGTTCCATTTTCCATGAAAGTACCCTTAAATTATATTATATTCAATATATACTATAATCCATTTGATAGAAAATACAGCCAGAAACCCAAAAAAGCTTAGGGACGATCCTCAGAAATTATCTTTAATCTGTATTGTAGAAGGCATATTCAAAAAGACTTTGGCTTTCAAAAAGTTCAACGAAACACAGGAAAAGGGGCTGTTCAAACAGAGACAACCACAGTGATCAGAGAGAGAGTGACAGGCTGGAAATCTCTCTACATCTGTCGATATGGCGACACAAACCGCTCGACCGCGAGGCAAAGCTGAGCCACCAAAGATGCACTAAGCTACAAAGCAAAATAAATGACTAACAACCAAAATTAGTTTCAGTTTTTATTATGAATGTCCAAAGTGACAGCATACTGTGAAAGTGTTAGGTTCTCATTGATTAAATTTCAAGAGACCACAGACTACAGCATTCCAAGCACTTTAATTTTTGACAGAGCCAAAATGAATAAAAGAATGATAAAAATATTCTTTTGGGTGAAATGAGTGCTCATACTTGAGTTGAGTTTTTGTAAATTTTTTTTCTCCCCTGCAGGTATTGTGAATACTGATAGATTTCCAAAACACAGATCCTGGTCTGGATACTTGCAACATTTTAATCATCTCTGCCTGAATTCGAAGCTAATAAGAAATGTACTTATAAAGTATGTTTACGATACAATGCCATCTGTCTGTTCACGGTCATTTCCTTACTCTCCCTCAAGGCTTCTGGTCGACCACCTGGGCACCTGCTATTTGTAATAATAACAGGACAGGAAGACTGGAGTGAAACACCTGGAAGACAATTCTGGCTCCTGGATTTTCTCAAAGCTGCATTAAGTTTTTGTTTGTTTGTTTTTTAAATGAAAGTATAAGATTTTCAAAAGTTTGAGAGCATCCAAGGAGAAAACTAACAATAATAGACAAAAGCCGCCAGTCAAGACCTCCACAGTCTATGCGTATCATGTTGGAGACCACAGCCCTGGTGGGCTAAAGCTATGGTCCTGGTAATCTGTAGTTGCAACACAACACCGGCTTCTCTCCCTGAAGGCCTTCCTTGCCATCCTTCCTTTTGTCACTGGGACTGGACAACGCTACAGATGGAGTTTCTTGCCACTGATACTCCAGCCAATCCTGGTCCTGTGGAAGTGTGTATCTCTTACAGATGCAATACTGTTCGTCTGAGTGGATCCTCAAAAAGAACAATTATGAACTAGAAACTCACAGAGTTTGTGTTTAAAATTTATAAAATTAAACCTGCTCCAACAGGTAATACAGGGAGGCATGCTTGCAACCTCTGGATTCAATCACAAACAACGCCTGAGAGCACACAGCCTTCTCAATAGGGAACGGCGGGTTCCTTTTAACGCTTCCTTAAACAAGATCCGATGTGATGCACATTAGAACTTTGAAGCACGTCATTTATTTCTACAAGGCCTGGGACACGGGAGGCTGCCCGGACTTCATGCATCATCTTGCCTGTTGACAAAAGGAACAATAACTGGTCATCACCGGTCAACGGAATAACTTTTCTTAGTTTTTTTTTTTTTTCTTTTTTTTTTCCAAGATCATTCCTAAAGAAGAGACGGTGTCAATACCACAGCCAATGTTTCAATGTTTGATGGATTTCTGTTCTCTAGAGTGCCATGTCTTCTTCCGGGACTGCAGGGGAGACTAGGACATGCAGGGGCCATTTCTCTCCTGAGGCCAGGAGAGAGCCCAGTCCTGGGAGGTGGCGGCCCCAGGCTCCGGATGTCACTCTGCTGGTAACTAATGCAGACCCCTAAGCTTGCTGGGCTCGTGTCCTTCAATATGCAGCCTAACAGGACTTCAACAGACGATGTCTTTAAAAAAGGCCACCAACACTTAACTTCTAATGGGTCCATGAGCCGTCAGAGCTCCTCACAGAGCACAACCAGGTACGGCCACTTTGGTCCGTGGCAAGGGTCAGGCTTTCCAAATTCCTACACCTGGGGGTGGGGGTGGGGGTGGGGGTGGGGAGGGGTGGTGGCTGTGGTCCTGGTTCAGCCCAGTACTAAGAGCTGGCTGAACTTGCGGAGAAATCTCAAAATATCCATTAGTCTCAGAAATCAATTAAATTCTTCTTAAGTGATAGTGTGATAATACTACGTAAGATTCTGAAAATACCCATTTCCAGGTTTTTATACCTCTTGCCATCTTGAGGTCTAGTAAGTCTCATTTTTTTGGTTCTTGCTGGCTTTCTTAAATTAAGAATAATCATATAAAAGCCAAAAAAAATACATCAATACACATAACATGGAAGCATTCTGTAAGAATCATATAATTCAACTAGTTGGACCAGTTTAAGTAACTATGTCAACTATCTTTACCAAGACACACATCTGGTGAGCAGACATGGGACCTCAACCCAGAAAACCTGACACTTAAACTGAAGCTTCTCACCACGATGCTGAGCTGCCTCATCACACCTCTGTTAAACAGATAATGCATCGGGACTAGGAAATTTCCTGTGATTTTTGTCACAGCTGCCAAAGACACATCCGGGAATTAGGCTAAATATTCAGACATTCTGGATGGTTAGTTCTCATTACCAACACAAACACAAAAATCGCAATAATTGAAAGACTGTACTTAGCACTTTTGACTTGATCTTTATGCCTCTGTGGCTGGTAAAACTCAGACAACACAAAAACAACCATTTTTAGTTATATTATGCTATATTGTATCATGACATGTTATTTTATCACTTATTTTTAAGGCATTCTGGCTGTCACCCAGGACAAGTACAATGCTGGGTAATTTTTTTCATCTTTCTACCGTGGTTTGGCACAGGGGCAGACACAGCTTATGTGAGAGGCATCAGTGATCCACACTGATCCAAAAGCGGCACCAAGACTATCGATTGCTTTGAGCTATTATAAGTGTTTTGCTAATAGTTTATCCTTAGAACTTACAAGCTGACTTACAAGCTATCCATGCAAGATAACGAAGCCTCAGTCTGTGGGCACTCAGAGCCCTGGTCTTAAATCTAGATAAGATTTGCCAGCCTCTAACAGGATAGGGCTGTGGTAAAGGCACAGAGGCCACCACGGGAAACAGAAAGAAAAAGAACTAGATTTGCTCCAGTTATGGGGTGGGGACAGAGAACGGTCAGCAAACGCACACACAAGGATTTGTCCAACACAGACCACATTGGCTCTTTGTTGCCAAATAAGAGAAATTAGTATTTCTGTCTTGACAAGGAACTTGAAACAAACAGTCTATAACATTTATTATGGAATCCTGATAAGTATTTCTGTGACCATGGTTTTCTTAAGTGCCTCATGGCATGTGACATGATCCATCTCTGAAGAAGGTGGACATTAAAAGTCCCCAAGCAAGGAACAGTGCAGAGACAGCAAGGAGAGCACGGGTGCGGCAGCATCTATTGCAAGGGTGCTTACAATGGGGGACCCGGCTTCTGGCAGCTGAGATGGGGTCGCTTCGGCGACCTGGTCAGGGCCAGGAGCAGGCCAGTCCAGACCGGGAATGGCAACCAGGCCTGTTTTATTCCTCCTCACGTGCTGCCTCTTTTTTAAACAAATCAGAGAAGCAGCAGTGCCTGGAGGGGGAAGCAATACCTGCAGGAAACTCAAGGTTTTGGACCAGTTTTCTGCATCACATGTTGCTGTCAATGATGCACTTGCCACAAGTATCCTGAGTGTGGAAAAGCACAGGTCACTACAGTCACTGTTTAATAAGACTGACTCCACGAAGGCACATGGGAAGGAAGGTGGTCCAACTGGGAGCCTGGGCTGCCAGGTAATTTGTGACAACATCTCTGGCTGAGCTAAACAGTCTGGCAAAGTAGAAAAAAACAGACTTCAAAGAGTTCATGGAAAATGAAATTAAAACGTTAAGTTTATTGGGACAGGCTTTTCAGCACAGTGGTTAGCATGCTGCTTGGGATACCTGCCTCTCACATGGGAGTGCTTGGGTTCAAGTCCCGGCTCTGCTTCCAAGTCCAGCTTCCTGCTAATGTGCACCGTGGAGAGCATTAGCTGGTGGCTCAAGTGCTTGGGCCCTGCTGCTCTTGTGGGGAACCTGGACTGAGTTCTCAGCTCATGGCCTGAGCCTGGCCCTGCCCAGCTATTGTGGGCATTTGGGAGTGGACTAGTGGATAGGAAGTCTATTTCTCTGCCTTTTAAATAAGTTAGAATTGAGAAAAATAAAAAGAACAAGCTTATAAGTGCAAATAGTTTTGAAATCCACAAGTTTTTCATAATACGCATTTTCCATGAATCTGTTGAAGATCCATGTATATTCATCAATCCCACTTGGCAGCTGAGAAAACTGAGGGTCAGAGAGTTTAGACGACGTGGCCACGATGACAAACCTAGAAGACAGGTGGCAGAGACTAGATTTCTTTCTTTCTTTTTTTTCTTTTTTTGACAGGCAGAGTGGACAGAGAGAGACAGAGAGAAAGGTCTTCCTTTGCCGTTGGTTCACCCTCCAATGGCCGCTGCGGCCGGCGCACTGCGCTGATCCGAAGGCAGGAGCCAGGTACTTATCCTGGTCTCCCATGGGGTGCAGGGCCCAAGCACTTGGGCCATCCTCCACTGCACTCCCGGGCCACAGCAGAGAGCTGGCCTGGAAGAGGGGCAACCGGAACAGAATCTGGCGCCCCGTCCGGGACTAGAACCCGGTGTGCCGGCGCCCGCAAGGCAGAGGATTAGCCTAGTGAGCCGCGGCGCCGGCCAGAGACTGGATTTCAAGCTAAGTGTGCTGGATTCCAGAGTGACAGGCCTTCCCCCAGAGACCTGAACAAAGCAGCAGCAGAGCCTGGAGTCCTGCTATGCAAGAGGCCTCAGCCATGCCCAGCACCGCAGGGAGGCCCGGGCCACGCCAATGCAGCCCAGCCGCAGGGACTGACACAGCACTGACTCCCTCCTTCACTGGTTGGCAAACGACTATCGGCTGGCTGTCATTTCTAAATTACGGTGGAGAAAGCAAAGAAAGAGAGGACCCCAGGTGGAGACACAGGGAGGCTCGGGCCCTCTTTAATTAGGCCTCACGGCTCCCCCCAACCCTTTACATCTCTTTTCAGAGCTGCCAGTAATCAGCTGAGCAGAAGACTGGGATTCTGACATCTTCCACCGCTCCATTCTGCACAAAGCACAGAGGTGTGTGATGACGAAGCCAGAGGAATGTTTGCACAGGGGTGACCGCTTCCACGGATCACCCGTGGGCCCAAAGGAAGGTGGCGCAGCAGCTGCGAGGACTCAGGATGTGTGAGGTCCTTCCCAGCACGCATTCAGACCCGAGCCTCACCAGCCTGCCCTGCCGTGTGGAAAAGAAGGCGCCGAGGTACCAGTGGATGGCAGGCCCCAACCTGCCTCATCCAGCGGATAGGTTTGGTCCACCCACACGGGCACAGGACGGCTGGCACAGGCCCGCAAGTGTCCGTGTGTGTAGACGCAAGTTCACGTAATTTGCTACTGTTCTGTAGTTAAAATCCTGCTTAAAGTGTGTGGAGCTCAGTCCCACTGGATTACAACTATATGAAGGCATGGCTTTCCAAGAATCGAGTCTAAGAATAATTGGAATAAAATAGTGGCGATCATTTCCTATCAGGGGCATTCACTCTTAACATGGGAGCTGCCCAGTGCTGCTCTGCTAGGCTGAGACCACACTCCCTGCTTCACGTTCAAACGCACACCCTGCAGGCAACCTTTGAGGGTTCCCAAAGAAGCTACTTACTCTACTATAAAAGAAAAGAGGCATCGAATCAGGGCCAAAATAAAACCCCAGAAACACAAGGGACAAGATGACAATTTCCATCTTGAGGACACTTCTCGGAACAAGCTCAGAGGTTCCACATTGGCTCAGGTCCATACAAAGATTGTGAATCAAGGTGACACTTTGCCTCTTGGTCCTACAATGTCCCTTATTCATGTAACTCGAATATCTCAGATACTATACCCTCAAGAATTACGTCACTGGCCACGAACATTCCAAACACAGCAAAGACTTCTGGATGACAGAGGACTGAGCTGTTTCCTTAGGTGCTGGAGTTCACCACGGGTGAGCTGGTGGAAGGAGGCTCAGGGTCCCAGGGCCTGGCTGACCCCCCCAGCAAGCCCGTACTGTGGCATCAGACACACTGTGTTTGCAACACTGTGATGCCTCAGCCATGAGACAGAGATGAAGGCCAACACTGAGGCCGTGAGCGCTCTTCTCCCTCCAGCAGCCGTGGTCTCGGGCAGCCCTGGGGATGGAGGCAGGCAGCAAAGGTGCTCACTCCCACCTGGTGTCACAGGCTGAGGCTCCCAGCTCCCTCTCTCTGGAAGGCTCTTCCCTGGCAGCCCAGACCCCGTCCTCCTCCCTCTGTGCCTCTTCCCATCATCTCCTCCCCCTTTCCTTGACCATGAGCTCCTCCGTGATGGAAAAAGAGAACGAAGCAGGCCACGACCTCCCACCTTCCCCATGGATCACGGTGCCAGTGCCCACACCTCCTGGCCACTGCAGTCAGGATGCGCCCTTCTCCACCCTGCTCCCCAGCCTGCAAAACCAACCACACCTCCTCCTTCCACCCCCACCTCCCAGTGTTCTCTGTCTCTCTCTGGGCCACTCCTGTCACAGGAGAAGCTCATCACAGGCAAGTAAGAACCAAAACACCTGTATTCAAAACAAAGCCAACATCACGCTCCTGTCAAGGGACAAGAGAAAAACCAAGAACTTATGCTCACAATGCTCAGAGATCTGTACCCAAGCTTTGCCACATGGGTGAGCTATCTTTGGCTGCACAGGCCCTGGCAGGTCAGCACTTCGACACCTTGAACTTTGGGGTTGGGGGACAGTGTAAGAAGCAGTAAGAGACTGGAAAAGAACAGGTGATGAAGGCGCCCTTCTAGGACCTACCTGATGACACACTGCCAGGTTTACAGCTGGGAACCAGATTGCAGGCTCCACAAGAGCAAAGCCAAGGTCTGAACTTGATTTTGAAAGATCTTGACTCCTAGGCATGGTACCCTTGCATGAAGGACCGAATGAGTAAAAGGGAAATGATACTGAATGACATTCACATCTCGGAAGACCAAAGACTACTTGCTGCACCTTAACTGCTTTAGATGGACCAGGCGAGGCAGCCTGAGACGTTGGTCCCACTGGCTATGGGCTCAGCTCTACCGTGTGGAGTCCCTTAGGTTGGGGCTGATGCTAAGTTCCAATGGATTCTGCACGAGGGCTTGCTCTGACAGCCCTCCTTTTGGCTTAAAGGTTACAGAGTTTGACTTTGGGTTTCCAAAAGCAGATATACTGTGACATTAATGCATGGCAGGCCGCATGACTCACTGCCTTCCAATGTTTTCTGGAGGCTCCAAGCATGGTCTAACAGATGGGGCACGTCCAGTCTGCAGGCCATATAAGGACCAAGAAATCACGTGGTCTGGCCCTGCCAAGGCAACCACAGGCAGGACTCAAAGTTCAATAAATCTATAGCCGAGTAATTTTTAAGTTGATAATGTTATAAATTTCCAAGTGGCCTTCGGCAGAAAAAAGGTTCCCCATTCCTGCTAGGACATTAATGAAATCTTATTTTTGGTGCACTGAGAGAAGTCTGTGTTTAAAGAAATCCTATTGCTGATTTCTTTCTCTTTTCTTTTTCGTAAGGCAAAGGAGCTGTTTGAGAAGTGCACAATCACATTTAAAATCATTTTGGATTTTCATATATCCAGTTTGCTGAAAGCAAACTCAATCTGGCATCTTCAGCTGTCTTCACCACTGAATTGGAGAGGCTATATGGCTGCCCATTCGAGCAGATGCTAGTTTTTTAATAGTTGCAGAAGCTAATTTGCAAACTGAATGAGTGGCAGAGAACTGACATGCCTCCGTCAAGGCCATGACAAGCCGCACACTCTTCTCAGATGCCGGAAAACACAGTCCAAAGGAAAAGGGAGTGCTGGGAAACCTGAGACAGGACCAGCCACCTGCGGGCTCTGGGAGACTGCCTGCCCCAAGAAAGGACCAGGCTCTGGGAGAATGCCTGTTTGCAGACAGGACTAGCCACCGTGGGCTCTGGGAGATCACCTGTTCTGAGACAGGACCAGCCACTGTGGGCCCTGGGAGACTGTCTGTTCTGAGACAGGACTAGCCACTGTGGGCTCTGGGAAACCGCCTGTTCTGAGACATGACTAGCTACCTGCGGGCTCTGGGAAACCGCCTGTTCTGAGACAGGACCAGCCACGGTGGGCTCTGGGAGAACGCCTGTTCTGAGACAGGACCAGCCACCGTGGGCTCTGGGAGACCACCTGTTCTGAGACAGGACCAGCCACCATGGGCTCTGGGAGACCGTCTGTTCTGAGACAGGACCAGCCACCGTGGGCTCTGGGAGACCGCCTGTTCTGAGACAGGACCAGCCACCTGCAGGCTCTGGGAGACCGCCTGCCCCAAGAAAGGACCAGGCTCTGGGAGAACGCCTGTTTGCAGACAGGACCAGCCACTGTGGGCCCTGGGAGACCGCCTGTTCTGAGACAGGACTATAGCCACAGTGGGCTCCGGGAGACCGCCTGTTCTGAGACAGGACTATAGCCACCGTGGGCCCTGTGAGACCGCCTGTTCTGAGACAGTACTAGCCACCATGGGCCCTGTGAGACCACCTGTTCTGAGATAGGACTAGCCACCGTGGGCCCTGTGAGACCACCTGTTCTGAGACAGGACCAGCCACCGTGGGCTCTGGGAGAACGCCTGTTCCGAGACAGGACCAGCCACCGTGGGCTCTGGGAGAACGCCTACCCCAGGAGGGGCAGAGCCAGGGGAACTTGCAGGGACCCAGGCTGGCCAGCAGGCTCAGGTGCCCCTCTCAGGGGACTCACTTCTTCATTTCTCATGCAGATGCTTTGTCAAGTGGGAATTGGCTGTTAAAATAATAATACAAAAAAAAAGAAATACTAGTGAAAATACAAGAAGAGGAGGACGACTATTCATCACGTGCATTTGGAGTGGCATGGGCACCAACTGCTTCCAAGCCTGGCTCAACAGCTAATCTGACTTCTGCATGTTTCTCATTTCCCACAGTCTTGCACGCCTGTGCTCAGCACGGGACTGGACAGGAGCGGGGCTGCACCTCCATAAAGTGGGCACAGTGCAGAGGCAGCAAAAGCATTAGGGCTATGCTTACCCTTCAACCACAAGTGGGCACACTCTCCTGAGCTCCTGCCCCCTGCAGCATGCCTACCAGCCACTGAGCCTGGGAGTTAAACAGCAGTAACTGTGATGTTGATGAAAGACCATACTTGAATTGCATGTCTTAAAAAAAAAAAAAAACAGTTTGTGGGAAGGCATGGTGTCATATGTTAACAAGATGACAGAGAACTCCAAACATGCTCCACGTGAATGAGCCACTAATAGATTTTCTCTTCTATCAGCACAGCAGTCACAGGAACAGGTGCTTGGCAGATCCCAAAGTGCAGAACAGAATACGATTCGATTTAAAAACAAAATCAAACCAAACCAAACCAAACACGGGCTTTTTGCAATCATATTTCTCAGATGCCCTGGAGGATTTAGGATAAGTAAATCTCTCCCTTTGTGGTGTCTGGGAACCTGCTGTGCGCTGCCTTTATACTCCACGCAGAATTCCATCAAATGCTCCCAAGGTGATGTGGCACGGAGCGTCCCAGAACACGGCTCACAACTCTCCTGGGCAGGGCACGTGCACCTCACCCACCTGTCTGGAGCCCTGTACCTTTTTACAGAGACCCTTAGACGTCTGCGAGGGACACATCTCAGGTGAACAGCAAATCCCACTACAGTACGGAACCTCCCTCTCAAAATTGGCGTTCAGTGATGCGTCAGAGGGACCGAGGGGATGCGAGGATGATGGCGGTCACCAGCTCAGAGATGCGCCCCGGCCACCTGGCCCTGCAGGTCACATTTGTGCCTCAGCAAAACTCCAGGTCAGGGGCCGGCGCCGTGGCTCACTTGGCTAATCCTCCGCCTGCGGCATCGGCATCCCATGTGGGCGCCGGGTTCTAGTCCTGGCTGCTCCTCTTCCAGTCCAGCTCTCTGCTGTGGCCCGGGAGTGCAGTGGAGGATGGCCCAAGTGCTTGGGCCCTGCACCTGCATGGGAGACCAGGAAGAAGCACCTGGCTCCTGGCTTCGGATCAGCGCAGCTCCAGCCATAGCGGCCATTTGGGGGATGAACCAACGGAAGGAAGACCTTTGTCTCTCTCTCTCTCTCTAACTCTATCTGTCAAAAAAAACACTACAGGTTATCAGATTTGGCTTGGACTTGCTGAAACCATAAATGTTGGAATCAGGAATGCTAAGGTATGCAAGCACTAGTTTGGATCAGCTTCCTGTTTGCTAACTGCGAGGGCCCAGTGTGTAAGACACAGGAGGGCAAAGCAGCTTGGGGTGAGTCAGGTTCGACCAGGCCTTTAGGGGGCCCTGTCTGCACAGCCTGAGCGGGAGTCTGGCAAGCCACTGACGGCATCTACACAACTTTTGCTTGGAAAGGTGCATTCTGATAGGATTTTAAGCACTACCAATGAGCTGGTTCAAATTAGGGGCCGCTAGCGTCTACCCACGGATCCACCCGAGGCCTCCAGAGACCTCCCAGGACGACACCTCTGCCTCTGTACTCTTCTTCAAGCTCTGAGTTGTGGGTGCATTTATCACGTGCACCAAGTGACACACAAACTGGTGAGGCCCGTGGGCTCCCCGTGACCCAGTGGAAGCTGACGCCCGGCACCATCCCACAAGGGCTACAGAGCAGGGTCACGAGCCGGGACAGGGCTGGGTGTTCCTGGCTTAAGTGGCTCGGCGGGGAGACAGAACTAAGAAAGCAGAGCTGCAGCAGGTCCCAGGACAACCGGAGCACAGCCCTGACTGTAAACTACAGATAAGAAAGTGCTGCCGGCGCCGCGGCTCACTAGGCTAATCCTCCGCCTAGTGGCGCCGGCACACCGGGTTCTAGTCCTGGTTGGGGTGCCGGATTCTGTCCCGGTTGCCCCTCTTCCAGGCCAGCTCTCTGCTGTGGCCCGGGAGGGCAGTGGAGGATGGCCTAAGTGCTTGGGCCCTGCACCCCATGGGAGACCAGGAGGAAGCACCTGGCTCCTGGCTTCGGATCGGCGCAGTGCGCTGACTGTAGCAGCCATTTGGGGAATGAACCAACGGAAGGAAGACCTCTCTCTCTCTCACTTTCTAACTCTGCCTGTCAAAAAAAAAAAAAAAAAAAGTGCTACACAACGAGACAATTCCGTTCATTCTGAGCCACGGCCCATTCACCAAAGTTCACAATTCTGGCCTCTCTTTCACGTCTCGCGAAGGAACTGCTACTTACTTTTCCCACCGCCTGCTACACCCAAAGCCTCTGCTGTGTCCTTGCTGGCAACTTCAGAGAAAATATTTCTGGCTCTCGGGATGACTTGATCCAAGGCCACTTCTCCCTTTTCTGACAGCACAGCTTGAACTTGGCAGCCACAGTGCTGGTGAAGCCAAGTCTGACCGTCAACCTATCCCTGCGGCGAGGCGGGAGGACACGGATGTCTCACCTGCACCAGGTGCTCTGCCTCAGCCCTGCTTCGGGCCTTCCCACAGCTGCCGCTAATCTCCTCTCACCACGAGGACCAGGCCCAGTTAGGTCACCTCCTTGATTCCTGCAGCTGGGAGGAGGCAGGGCCAACGTTTGCACCCAACTTCTCCGCTCCTTCTGTGTCCCCCCACAGAGGTCACTCCCTACCGCTCCACATCCCACCCTGGGTCGGGTTCCGTCGCACTGTGGTTGTTGAAGGTTTTGGTCTAACTACAGGCTGGGTGGGCGGAGCGTGCAGGTGCAGGATGAACCTAGCCTGACCAAGGGCTCTGTTACCCACTGTTAGGTCTGTGCTGCCCGCGAGCCCAGGTGAGAAAATCATCTTAAAGCGACCTCATTGCCTTTTCGTTCTCTCTGGAATTAGGACAAGGCCAGCATCTCTCTCCCTTTCTGCAGCCTACTCTTCGGGACAATTCCCAGGAGACCGAACAGAGCAGCTCTTTGGAGAGGGCATCTACACTTTGCATTGTAGTAGCTGGACAGATGCGGATATAGGGCAGGGCACCAGAGGGCGGTGCGCGGAGGAACGGCACAGGCAGGAGGCAACCCACCAGCACTGAAAGGAAATAAAACTCGAGGGCCCAGGGCAGGGAGACGGCCCTCACGAAGCATGGGCTTGCTCTGCCCTGACCAGGACGCACATGCATGTCTCAGGGGCCTCAACAGTGTTGACAGTGGGTGTTTGAGTGGAAACAAAGGACTTGCATTTTAATTATGGTGTCTACTCATTTCCTTATTTAAGGAGACAAATGAAATTCTAGGGGCAAGTACTCCAGATGTAGTAAATTTAGCAAATACAGATAGATAAGAGGGGCCAGTGTTGTGGCACAGTGGGTTAAGCTACTGCTTATTTTTTATTTTTTGACAGGCAGAGTGGACAGTGAGAGAGAGAGACAGAGAGAAAGGTCTTCCTTTTGGCGTTGGTTCACCCTCCAATGGCCGGCGCGGCCGGCGTGCTGCGGCCGGCGCACCGCGCTGATCCGATGGCAGGAGCCAGGTACTTCTCCTGGTCTCCCATGGGGTGCAGGGCCCAAGGACTTGGGCCATCCTCCACTGCACTCCCTGGCCACAGCAGAGAGCTGGCCTAGAAGAGGGGCAACCGGGACAGAATCCGGTGCCCCGACCGGGACTAGAACCCAGTGTGCTGGCGCCGCAAGGCGGAGGATTAGCCTAGTGAGCTGCGACGCTGGCCAGCCACTGCTTATAACACCTACATCCCATACAGGAGTGCTGGCTTGAGTCCTGGCAGCGCCACACCCTGCCCAGCTACCTGCTAATCCGTCTGGGAAGGCAGCAAAAGATGGCCCAAGAGCTTGGCGCCCCTGTCTGAGTTCCTGTCTCCTGGCTTTGGCCTGGCCCAGCCCTGGCTGTTGCAATCATTTGGGGAATGAACCACAGAATGAAAGATTTCTCTCTCTCTCTCTCTGATGCTTGCTTTTCAAATAAATATTTAAACCTTCAACAAAATTTTCAGGAAATATTTTTATGAATATATCCAAAATATTGCACAGGGCATAATTATACTGAGTTATTTGTTCCATGTCTGGAATTCAGAATGAGCTAATAATGTTTTGTATTTTCTCTAGCATCCTCCCAGGGGGCACAGGGGGTGGGTACCTTAAGGACCCTGAAGTAGCATGCCAGGTTTGTTCCTTTCCACAGCAAGAATGGTTTTCAGGTGTGTATTCTTTACTGCTTGTCCCTAATTGCAAAAATACCCCCTTCACAAGTCCCATCATGCAACTGTCGTCTGCCAGGTAGTATTGTAGGAGCTGCAGACAGATACGTGAGTCGGTCATCTCGGGTGAACACGCCGTTTCACCCTCATTCATTCCAGGAAACCCATGACCATCCTGCAGGGAGGAGCCAGGTTGAAATGACAGGGCCCCAGGAAGAGAAGGGTGGGACTGCCAGGCCTGATTTGCATATCTCCATTTCCGGGTGCCAGAGAACGGAGCCTCACCAGGCTGACCCTGCAGTAGAGACAACAACAGACAGGACAGGGAGCAGAGCGTGCTAGAAGGAAAAACCAACAGGAGTTGGGGTGGGACTGTTCCAGGTGTGGTGACTGTTAAAGACAGGGTAATGAGAGCTTGAGGGGTGTGCCCAAGTGAGAGAGGGAGGCAGATGAAGAGGGAGGAGGGGGGTCACTGACATTCGCACTGGAAGCCTCTGGAACTTTCTAGTGTGGAAAACAGAGGCTTCAGGCCAGCCCTGCGACCCTTAACATGAGCACTGGAAGTAAGGGGGGTGGATCCCACACTACGATGGCCTGGCCTTCTGGGGTGTGTCTGTGGAAGGCTGACGGCCCACAGACTGTGTGAAGAAGGCGAGACTGTAATCTGGAGAGCTAATTTGCTCTCTCCCTATCAGCAAGGCATGCTGGGGCAGGAGCAATGCGTGTGGCCACCCATGCCAACGCTTCCTGCCACGGTCACTCGTGGCTCCAGGGGACTCTACTTGGGAATCTGGCCCCTGTTTAAAAGTTCAAGGACGCACACCTGGCGCAGGGCTGCGGGGACTCCGCCCAGAGGCAGGCGCCGCCCATCACGTGTCCCTGACAGCTCTCCCCTATGCCCTGGACTTCCACACGGAAGTCACATTTCTGATAGTGAGGGAGAGGCCTCGTCAAGTTTCAAGATAAGAGTAAAATGTGTATGCTCTCAACCTAGCTGGGAAAAAAACCTTTTGTTATTTTTAAAATATTAAAAAAAAGAAAAAGAAAAGAAACATGGCTCACTGGAATCTGTAAGAACGTTCTGTTCTCTGGCACCCGGAAATGGAGATATGCAAATCAGGCCTGGCAGTCCCACCCTTCTCTTCCTGGGGCCCTGTCATTTCAACCCGGCTCCTCCCTGCAGAATGGTCACGGGTTTCGTGGAATGAATGAGGGTGAAACGGCCGTGTTCACCCGAGACGACCGACCCAAACCTTCCCGGGTGGAATCGCCGTGAACAGCTCGGCCTGCGTGCCAGCCACGCTGGATGTGCAGGTGACAGTCTGAGAGACAGAACTAGAGTCACAGAATCTCAGGGTCCAGGAGGGCTTCCCCGCCATCACGCCAGGGGTCCACTCGGACCCCTGAGCTGTCTCCTGCCTTCTCTGGCAGCCGCCTTCGTCTGTCTGGGAGGCGTTTTTCTTTCTGGACAGCACCAGTCGCTAGGAAGCTCAGATCTGCTAAACCCCATCCCTCAGCTGCACTTCAGTTATTTTAAGTCAGTCGCCTTAACACCCTCAGATGTTCTCCAGGGCGAGCACCGTGAGCCTCAGCAGGCCTGCGCATCGGGGTCATCCTCCTACAGACACACCCCAAACTGTCCCTCAGTGAACGCAAACTGGGACTGGCTCTGAAATGTCAGCTCTGGTCTGCGTGTGGCGGACGGAACAGCACTGTCCGGGGCTTGGCACCTATCTCAGCCTGAACCAGGTCCTTGTGCGGGGAAGCCTAGATAACCGTGCAAGCCTGCACCGCCGCTGGTGCCCACCTGCCCCGGGGCACTGTGCAGCAGCAGCCTTGCACCCTGCACTTGGAACAGCCGAGGCTGGGACCCAGGCTCCTCACTCCGAGGCAGCGGGCAGGTGAGGGGTGTCTCCACCTGGCCTCGACTGGCAGTCAGCAGTTTGAGCGGGCTGGGGTCCCAGCCGGCAGCTGCACTGCCTTCCAGCCTCCGACTCCGCCCTTTTCACAAAGAACTGGAGTGAGTATCTCAGACTCCGACAGAAGCCCCGTGCACATCTTTCTCACTTGCCACTGAGGAAGCCCGTGTTCCAGGCTGCAAGGATTTTTCCTGGCAGGAACTGCTCTGGGTGAACCCGCGCCAGCTCTGCTGGGGCACAGGATTCCATCTTATTAATTCTTTTCAGCGCCTTGCTGGGAACGATGACAAGTTCTAGGGAGCGATCCTTGTCTCTGCTTGGAAACCAAAGCATTTGCCGCATTCGCCTGCTCCTGAGCACCAGAACTGTCTCCTGTCGCCACAGTTCCTGGTTTGCTGTGCCCAGGAGGCCAGTCTGGAAGCTCTTCTGGTTCCCAGGGATGTCGCATTTCAGGGCCACAGGGACTGAGAACGAGCGGGAGCCCCCCGACAACCTTCTCGCCTGTGCTAGGCTTCAGCTCCCGCTGAAGCGAAGCTGAGCCGCTTCCACTTACACACAAGGCCACGGGTGCCCGCGCCTCCTCCCCATCTCTTGCTTTTTGCTCTGAGTGATGCTTACAAACAAACAAACAGAAAACCCACTGCCGCATAAGCCTAACCTCAGATCTGCCTAGAGCCTCCGGTCCACCTGTCACGGTTTTTTCTATTTCACGCTCATCTTAGGCATCTTTCTCTCTGCCCCCTCCTCTGGGATTTGGACCCCTTATACAGCGCTGAGTTGATGCAAGTGTCTCCTCCTCTTCTCATTGGGATCATGCGCCACTTTCCTTATGCCAGCTGGGTGCTACCACCAGGTTTATCACTCCTTTGAGTCAGCTTTCCGGTTTGAAATTGTGTCCATTGTCTCTGAACTCTCTGAAAAGGACCAGCTGTCCTTAAAGCCACAGGTGCACAAGGCCACCACATACTGTGCACAGCACATTCTTCATACTGGTAACTGCTGCTTGTTCACCCTGCGCCCTGCCGTGAGTCCTACACATCCCATCCACACGTTAGGTAATGGTGACAGACACCCATTCATGCCCCCCTCTGCCTCTGCCCAGGATTCCCATCAGCACCCTGGACATGCAGGGAGTGTTAGCCCCACTTTTTTTTTTTTTTTTCCCAGAGAAAACTCAGAGAGGAGAAGCCTGGCCCAAGGAAAGCCACTGAGTAAGGGGCAACACTTCCGGGGGACTCCAGAACCCATGATGCTTCCCCTGCCCCACGCTATCCCGGATCCTTTAAAACAGGTTTCTGCCTGCAATGTTTATTCTTTATGGCAGACAGAATTCTTCTTCTATACTTTTAGGAATTAAAAAAGTACTAACTAGATTTAGGACTATAATCGATTTTCACCCCCGTACTTAACTCTTATGTGATTTTTTAATGGTATTTATTATTTGGATGATTTAAAAACTAGAATCATAATAACAGAAATAGAGTACACATAGTCTGAGACCCAACTGTATCTATACAATAGGGCAAAGACTCTCCTGTAACATTTCATAAGAGTTTTTTTTTTTAATTAGAAAGAAGTTGTTTTGTGAAACTGTGACACTTCCTGATAAGAATTTTATTATAAAAAATAGGACAGAGATAGACTTGCTTATGTGTTAAAGAGGTGGGGGGTGCGTGTGGGCAGGCCTGCATAAACCTCTCCCACCATCACCGGTGCAGGGGACCACGGCTGCCAAGTTCCCTCCCTGCTCCCATTTTGCACAAAGCCCCGGAGATGTGGCTTTTGAGTCTGCAGGTGGACGTGTCCAGGGGCGCAGTCTCGCAGGTGTTCTGTTTACTGCCCCGCCCTGCTTAGCTCCCACATGGAAGCAACTAGGATGAATGGATCTGGGTATGGAGTGGACTGGGGCCCCTGCGTCTTAGTAAATTCATTACCTACCTAATGAATATGAATACGTGGGGAGTTTTCCTAAAAATACTCCAACAGTAGTTGTGGGTACTTCAACAACACTTTGTGGAGAATGCTTAGGATGAAAAACTACACATGGATTTCAGATTTTTTTTTCTGCACCAAAGTAAACATCTTTTAATCTCATTTCATACAAAGGTTTGGAAGTTCCCCCTGCATTGATTATACGGGCATTGTACAAATCTGAGATGCACGAACTGGAAACACGGGTCCACAGGAGCATGGACCATCCTGGGCTTGCAAAGAAACCTGTCCAAGGTCACAGAGTTAGTTAAGTAAGAGAGTCAGGATGAAAATCTAAACTCCGCTTTTGTAAAACGGAATTTAACCTAGATTATTCTTAGATAGTCTACTGAGGTAATTTAAATGGCTTAATTCTAGTCAAGGCAAGTTTCCATCTGAAATCAGATGTTTCTGGTCTACAATATAAAGAGAAACACTGATTGTCAGTTGATCAGCCATGTGGACTTCTATGTGTATTTCTTATTTCAAAAACGCTGTATGAATCAGTGGTGTGGCAGCTGGCTGAAATGCTTCCACATTTTTAAAATCTGCAGGGTGCATCTGTTAGCACTTTTGAGTTTCTACCACAGACTAACAATTTGGTGATAGCAAGCTGTCTTCCAATTAATGTTCCAGAAAACATTTATTTCAAGATTTTTAGGAGAAGAGCCAAGATTTCCTGGGATGCAGTTATAAGAAACATCATTATTTTTTTTGCCTTTTACAAATCTCTCCTGTCTAGGATTAACAAGCAGTATGTCTTGAAAAGGTTTCGACTTTCTGAAAAAGCTTAGCTGAGACTCTTACATTGGTGACCTGCCTTTAATCTGTCCCAGGCTAATGGGCACATTCAGACACAAACAACCTGGCCGCTTTCACACTATATTTAATCATGCCCTTTCTCCGAATCATGCAGCTTCCCTTGTCTTTGCCCCTAGCGAATGTGACTCACAGCCTTGGAAGTGCGCATCCTCCCTGGTCTCCGGGGCCTGCCTACCTGCCCCTCACGGCCGCCTTCCTGTAAAATCACTCTCTGCCGTCTTCACACTGAGCTTTTTCAAACTGTGCACCTGCAGACTTGCACGCTCTCCTGCTGGCTGTGGCCACCACCCTTGTCGCCCCTGCCTGGGCGCGGCCGTGGTCTTTTTCTTCATTTCTCCAGGCCCCAAACACAGTGAGTGCATACTCAGCTGTGTATTGGATGAACAGATGAACAAAACCTAAGGCCAAACAATCAAAAAGTGCTGCTTCTTTATTGTTCCAATACTTCCTTTTACCATTAAATCAAATAATAAAGTAGAAAATCTGAAAATCGATATGCTTACTTTTTTTTTAAATTAGAAAACTTGGAAAAACATGGAGGGGGTAGAAAAAGGCTCATATTGCCAGCGCCGCGGCTCACTAAGCTAATCCTCTGCCTGCAGCACCGGCACACCGGGTTCTAGTCCCGGTTGGGGCGCCGGATTCTGTCCCGGTTGCCCCTCTTCCAGGCCAGCTCTCTGCTGTGGCCAGGGAGTGCAGTGGAGGATGGCCCAAGTGCTTGGGCCCTGCATCCATGGGAGACCAGGATAAGCACCTGGCTCCTGGCTTCAGATCAGCATGGTGCACTGGCCATGGTGGCCATTTGGGGGGTGAACCAACGGAAAAGGAAGACCTTTCTCTCTGTCTCTCTCTCTCACTGTCCACTCTGCCTGTCAAAAAAAAAAAAAAAAAGTCTTATACTAAAACTTTCTACCTCATCTTACAGTTTTCAGTTTATCAATTGTCACCTCTGAGACTAAGCTTTGTGTACATGAGACTAATGTCATTAAAACCTCCTATCAACTATAAAACCAGTGTACTGCCATGCACAGACACCTGATAGTTATCTGGAGAAATGAGAAATGCCTACAAAGAAGAGGCAGATAAACACAAGCGCGTGTGCAAAAGCCTATTGCAAGGATTTTCACCGGTAAGAGGGGTGAAACAGAGGGAATGGGGAACCCAGAGTACATTCACCTCGTGGGAAGAAAATGCAGAAAACGAAGCAATCTTTTCGACATGGGAATTCAGGCAGGTCCCCACCCAGGCCACCAGGTGGCAGCACAGTGGCTTTAGGGAGCACCGGGTGGAGAGACAGCAGCAGGGACCTGGTCACGTGGTCTTGGGGACAGTGAGTGGTGGTGGGATGTTTAGGGCTCTCTGGGGCTACACTGCTTGGGTGTGAAGCCAAGAATCGGGGGTTAAAAACTAGCATCGTTCTTGCACTTCTGCTGCTGCTGAGGCTGTCCGCTACCACCGTCCACACCAGTGCCAAGGGGCATTAAGCCAGTTCCACTTGCATTTAAACCCCAGGCTGGAACACGTGTCTGCCACTGGAGTGGAACCAGAGCCTCTGCCGCACTGCTGCTCACACACGCAGTGTGCATTCAAGACCTGTGGGCCGAATGAATGGTTTTCACCAGTTCTTCACACTTAGAATATTCCAGGGCTACTGGACTAGTGGTGGGTGCTCTTGCATTGTGCTGTCACAGATGCCCTGGCCCTGCACCCTGACTACACACAGCACAGGTCAGTGCTGACACGCTGGCTGTATTCAAAACCTTGGAGGAGGGCTGGCGCCGCGGCTCACTAGGCTAATCCTCCACCTGCAGTGCCAGCACACTGGATTCTAGTCCTGGTCAGGGTGCCGGATTCTGTCCCGGTTGCTCCTCTTCCAGTCCAGCTCTCTGCTGTGACCTGGGAGGGCAGTGGAGGATGGCCCAAGTGCTTGGGCCCTGCCCACTCGTGGGAGACCAGGAGAAGCACCTGACTCCTGGCTTTGGATCAGCACGATGCACTGGCTGCGGCGGCCATTGGGGGGTGAACCAATGGGAAAGGAAGACCTTTCTCTCTGTCTATTCTGCCAGTCAAAAAAAAAAAAAAAAAAGCCCAAAACCTTGGGGGGGTGCAGGTAGGGGGTATGGGTGGGGGGTCTCATCATTCAAGCATTTACACAGCTCATGTGGGGTCTGTCTCCCGTCATCCTCACATTTGCGCCAGGCAGATATTAGGGCACGCTCATGTGTGAGAAGCAGACTGCGGTGTGACGGCCATCCGAGGCATGCGCCAGGGTCAGGGCTTGAGCCCCAGCCACTCAGTGTTCTTCTCATACCGCCACCCTCACTCTCCCTCGAGGCTGCCGTCCAGAGGTGGCACCTGCTACAGACGGATGCTACTTCCTCACCTTCAACTATTGGGAAACTATGCGCTTCAAAATGATACATTACTGCCTGCCCTAAACTAGACGGAAAGGGGCTAAAACCCTGTTTTCTGGGAAGCAGATGGAACAGTGAGAATCCTGAGGTTGGTCCACACTACCCAGCAATGGCATTCTCCCTGGGAAACCACAGAAGGCCAGAAAGTTAATACAACCTGGGCCTCCCTCACGCCTTAGGCCCTTACTGTCCAGGCTTGACTCCACGTGAGCTCCCTCTCTCCCAGCTGCCTCCCACGCGGGCAGACCTCACAGTACCACCCCCACTCTCCCTTGAGGCTGCGGTAGGAGTGGCTGGGCAGGGCTCCCTATGGGTGGTGTCTCCCTGCTGTGCTCTGCTGGCCCCGGCTGTGTCACCTGCCCTTTGTTCCAGGCCACACTCAGCATTGTCCCCAGCTGTGGTCCACTGGTTTTCCTGGTTCCGGCACCCACATCAATATACCTGTGCCTCGGGGCTAAAGATTCACTTATTTATTTATTTGCAAGGCAGAGTGACAGAATGAAACAGAGACATCTTCCAAATTCTGGTTTACTCCCCAAATGGCTACAACAGCCAGGGCTGGTCCAGGCTGAAGCCAGGAGCCTGGGAGTCCATCCGGGTCTCCCACGTGGGTATAGGGGCCCAGGTACTTGTGCCACCCTTCTGCCTCCCCAGGCCATTAGCAGGGTGCTGGATAGGAGCAGAGCAGCCAGGACTCAAGCCGGTGTTCTGATATGGGATGCCAGTGTCGCGGGGGTGGGGGGACCTGGGGAGAGAGAGAAGGGTAGCCTGTACAATCTCATTAGGGGAGGGCGTTTGGTGTAGAAGTTAAGAACCGGCAGGGCTGCTGCTTGGGACACCTGCACTCGTATCAGAGTGCCTGGTTCAAGTCCTGGCTACTTCGCTTCCAATCCAGCTTCCTGCTAATGCACACTCTGGAGGCAGCAGGTGGTGGTTCAAGCACTTGGGGTCCTGCCACCCACGTGGGAGGCCTGGATTCAGTTCTGGGCTCCTGGCTTCACCCTGGCCCAGCTGTTGCAGGTATTTAGGGAGTAAGGCAGCAAGTAGATCTCTTTCCATCTCTCTCTCTCGCTCTGCTTTACAAATAAAATTAAAATAAAATAAATAAAAATAAAAATGTTACTTGGAATGCCTACATTCCATATCAGAGTTCCTAAGTTCAAGTCTCAGCTCTGCTTCCAATTTCAGCTTCCTACTCATGTGCACAACTCTGGGCAGTGGTAATGGCTCGAGTATTTGGGTCCCTGCCATCCACACAGGAGATCTGAATTGAGTTCTGGGTTCCTGACTTTGGCCTGGCCCAGTTCTGGCTGTCGTGTGCATTTCAGGAGTGAACCAGTGAAAAGAATCCCAACTCCTTCTGTCTCTGTTCCCTCTGCTTTTCAAATACAATTACATTTTAAAAACTTATTTAAAGAGATTATTGACAATATACATGATCCTCCAAAAGCAGCATCCCGATAAAGCAAGAATAGTCAGGGGTACTCAGCTCACGGCAGGAGCTCTGCTAGGACTTGGCTTGATTATCTCCTGCAGGCCCCCAAGAGCCCTGGGACTGGCATTCCCTGATTTCCCCAGGAATCAGTGCTGTTGGGGTAGACACTAGGTCTGAATTCAACAACTTCAAAGGCCCCAGCTTTCTCCCCCACATCATACCACCTGTTTCACAGGAAGCAATCTTTGCACTTAGTTGCAAGCAAAACCAGACTTGCTACAGTTTTCATTCAGCCAAAATAAGATCCTTCATGTCGCTGGAAGAACTTCCCATTGTTTTCACACGAAAGCGACCGTCACTTGGTGCACATTCTTAAAGCCATTTGGTGTTGTGGGCAACAGGAAAGACCCTTAAGGCTCTGCATCAGCGACAGAAAAGTAAAGACCACAGTCACCTCCTTCATATTCCTGAAACTAACAGGAAAGGCTGGTCCCCCGAGAATCAGCCAGAAAGGAAAAAAATACCAGGCTCTGGGGTTCAATGTGAATTTCTGGTTGCGTTTAGAAAAAAAGCCTCACTTGGAAATCACATGGTGCGAGTCTAGTTGCCGGACCAGATGGTCAGATTTCTTGCTCCGCCCAAACACCTGGTCTCAGCCTCATCTCTGTCATGTTTGTGGATCAACCATATGACTGCGTCTGGGAGAACAACCTGAGTTCATTGTCTAGTGCATCCGCTGGCCTGGATGTGACACGCGGCTTTGTAAGGAACTGTCTGCATTCACGCTGACCAGGAGGGAGCTGGCTGTGCTGGCCCTGTCCTTCCACCTGTCTATGGACATGTATACACCTGGGAGCTCACGCCCATTCATACACACCCCACAAATACCCAGATGGTCTGACGCCCCCTAACAAGACCCTCGACCCAGTTGCTTGGTGCCGGCCTTGACCTCCTGCCCTGACCATGACCGCCTGTTAGCCTCAAACTGAGGTAGGTGGCCTGACCCTTACAATCCCATTAGCTCCTCCACAATAGAGCTGGCCACACCGAAGCCTCCGGTACTCACTTTGCTTTTACCTCCTGTGTTAAGGAATAACGAAGGTCCTGGATAAGTACTTTGAAATAAGTCAGGGTTCCTTGTAAGACTGGAGTTATCTGAGTGGCTTTGGAATCCAATCACTCGTTTGTTTAGTTCTCAGTGCTCATCACAAT
Source organism: Oryctolagus cuniculus (assembly GCF_051225735.1). Classification (NCBI taxonomy): domain Eukaryota; kingdom Metazoa; phylum Chordata; class Mammalia; order Lagomorpha; family Leporidae; genus Oryctolagus; species Oryctolagus cuniculus. Next base: position 12,805,227 of record NC_142871.1, read on the forward strand.
GACATTCCGAGTCTCTGGAGGAATTGCTGCAACACAAGCAGAAGGGCATCAGGCCCAGCAGGTGCACGGCTGACCCAGGGCATCACAACTGCTCACAGCCGCTTCCTCGCCAAGGAACCCACCACTGAAGTGAAGGCTCCCATAGAGACAGGCGCGAGGGACCGGGAGTGCAGGGAAGCTACCTCAGTCTGGGGCCATGGATACAGAGCTTACATCCTTGGTCTACAAAGTGAAAGGGAAATTTTACAACAACCTGCTTATGTAGGGGAACACACAGCCTACCTGGACAATTCCACTGGCTCCAGGCAGACAGGCCCCTGTCTCTCTCACTCACCGTTGCATGCCCATTGCTCCCTGTGGCCCTGGGTACCTGACAGGCTCTCAACCAATGTTTGTTGAAATCAATGTCTAACACAGCCTTCAGAGCCATTCTGAGGCATCAGCTATCTGCTATCACTCCTGAAATAAACCAGAAAGTTCCTAGGCCTGCCTTCCACCTTAGAGCTGGTTCGTTAACCTATGTCGTATTTGTGTTTATAGGGACAGATATCTGCCAAATTCTGTCTCCCTACTTAATCATTCAAATTTCAGGTGCTGTGCAAATTGTGACCTCTGAATCACACTGATTAACAGTATAATGACTGGGGGTGGGTGGTGCAGCATGGCGAGTTAAGAAGCTGCTTGGAGGCCGGCGCCGCGGCTCACTAGGCTAATCCTCTGCCTTGCAGCGCCAGCACACCGGGTTCTAGTCCCGGTTGGGGCGCCAGATTCTGTCCCGGTTGCCCCTCTTCCAGGCCAGCTCTCTGCTGTGGCCAGGGAGTGCAGTGGAGGATGGCCCAAGTACTTGGGCCCTGCACCCGCATGGGAGACCAGGAGAAGCACCTGGTTCCTGCCATCAGATCAGCGCGGTGCGCCGGCCGCAGCGTGCTGGCCGCGGCGGCCATTGGAGGGTGAACCAACGGCAAAAGGAAGACCTTTCTCTCTCTCTCTCACTGTCCACTCTGTCAAAAAAAAAAAAAAAAAAAAAAGCTGCTTGGTACTTGCACGCTGCATAGGAGTGGCTGGTTTGAATCCCAGCGGCTCTGTTTCTGATCAAGCTTCCTGCAGCAAATGATGGCTCAGGGACACGAGTCTCTACATAGGAGACCTGGACTGCGTTCCTGGCACCTGGCTCCAACCTGGCCCAACCCCCGCTATTGTGGGCATTTGTGGAGTGAACCAGTGTATGGACAATCTCTCTTTCCCCTCTCCCGGTGTCACTCTGCCCTTCAAATAAATAGATCTTTTTTTTTTTTTTTTAAAGAAATTGTCTAGCAAAGTAATTAAGAGCAAATACCTCTATGACAGCAGTTTCAAACACTAAGATGAATAATTACTTATGTATGCATGAGGTGGAATGCCTACACTTATTGTGTTACCATTAATTTGTAAAATATCTCGTCTGATCATTTTGGTCACGAATTATTTCTTACCATCACTTAACATAATTCTACTTAAGAACCTACATATAATGAGTTCTGCAAAGATGATATCAATTAATTTTAATTTCTTAAGTAGGTTTCACAATTTAGTTAATTCAAATTTCTAGCTATTACAGGTGATAATTTGAGTTCATACTGGAGTATTACGTTGAGTTGCATTTGAGTATTTCTCATGCCTCTTACCAAAACGTGATCACAAGATACTTAGCAAACTCGGACCCCTTGTCATTGTTTCACTCGATTTATTCCTTAAATTTAAAAGATACTGAATGCCAATGCCCTCAACTGCACATTTTAAGGTGTGGTTTTCTTACATATTTAAATTGGCTACCAAGATCCAGCTTTGGAAAGCAGTTCCCCAAATGTCACAAGCAGCTCAGAAACAGGGAGCCAGGACCCTGCAGGACGGAGCGCCGTGGAGAGGGATTACCGGCGAGAAGTGGGCCCACGGGTGACAGCGGGCAGCACAGATCTGAGCCTTCAATCCTCATAACTTAAATCTCTCCGCGCATCCAACCAAGCCAAAACCTGAACTCTAATCACTGGGAAAATGCAAATGCTCTGGCCTGAAAGAAAGAACTCACTGGGTAGGTGCTGGCCACAGAGTAGAACATCGCATCCTTTAGTTTATCAATCAGTGATCTTTTGTAGTCAACCAACTGTCATCTTTCTGAAATCTGTGTAACTAAGAACGTGGCAGAGTGAAATCAGGTGGTGAAGAAGGGTGTGTGTCAGGACACGGAAAGAAAACTAAAATAGCTGGGAGCAGCGAGAAAGATGCTCGAGAAAGATGCTCGGGACTGCCAGCTTCCCCTGGGAGTCCAGCGCCCTGCTTACGCGTGCCCTCAGGAGGCAGCAGGTGACAGCTCAAGCATTTGGGTCCCTGCCACCCACACTGGAGACCCAGATGGAGCTCTGGACTCCTTTCTTCAGTTTGGCTCAACCCTAGTTGTTGCAGGTATTTGGGGAGAGAATGAGGAGATGGAAGATCTCTCTCTGCCTTTCATAAATAAATAAATTTTAATGAGAGAAAAATGAAAATAGTTTTAAATGTTAATTTGGATGATAAAATATTTTTATGGATTTCCAGTCTTTAGCTTGGTATAACTCACTTAAAACTCTGAGTAGGGGCTGGCGCCATGGCTCACTTGGTTAATCCTCCACCTGCAGCACCGGCATCCCACATGGGCACCGGGTTCTAGTCCTGGTTGCTCCTCTTCCAGTCCAGCTCTCTGCTGTGGCCTGGGAAGGCAGTGGAAGATGGCCCAGGTGCTTGGGCCCTTGCACCCACATGGGAGACCAGGAAGAAGCATCTGTCTCCTGGCTTCAGATTGGTGCAGCGCCGGCCGTAGTGGCCATTTGGGGAGTGAACCAATGGAGGGAAGACCTTTCTCTCTGTCTCTCACTGTCTGTAACTCTACCTGTCAAATAATAATTTTTTTAAAAAAAAACTGAGTATAGGTGCTAGTGCTATGGCAATAGCATCCCATATGGCCACCTGTTCAAGTCCTGGCTGCTCCAATTCCCATCCAGCTTCCTGCTAATGTGCCTGAAAAAGCAGTGGAGGACGGCCCAAGTCCTTGGGCCCTGCACCCATGTGGGAGACCAGAAAGAAGCTCCTGGTTCCTGGCCTCAGATCAGCCCAGCTCCGACCATTGCAGCCATTTGGGGAGTGAACCAGTGAATGGAAGGCCTCTCTCTCTCTCTCTCTCTCTCTCTCTCTCTCTTTCTTTCTCTCTGCCTCTGCTCCTCTGTAACTCTTTCAGTTAAATAAATGAATCTTTCAAATTTAAAAAAAAAAACAAAACCTCAGAGTACACACAATTGTAAGTACGGAGTCCAGATCCATTTAGGCTTTCCTAGGCCCTGTCTGTTATTTGACGTTTGCCCCATAGGAATTCGTTTATCTCACGCTGAACTTAGAGACTCGAGAAGGAAACCCAGATGTTTCTGAAGGCTTCGAGGAGTATGCTATATTAAAGAGCAAGATAAAATAAGTTTAGCCAAAAAAGGGAGAACTCAGAAATCTGAAAAAAAACACACAGCGTCGGATCTGAACACACACCTGTACTCATGAAGAGAAATTAACAAAACTTATAGCAAAGGAAAAGAAGACAGGCCCTCAGCCGGTGGAGAACAAACTTGGCCATGACGCTGGCCACACACTGTCCTGATCCAAACCCTATAGAAGGGATGCTAAGAACACACCTTCATGGGCCTGCACTGTGGCATAGCGGGTAAAGCTGCCGCCTGCAGTGCCGGCATCCCATATGGGCACCGGGTCAAGACCCGGCTGCTCCATTTCCGATCCGGCTCTCTGCTGTGGGCTGGGAAAGCAGTAGAAGATGGTCCAAGTCCTTGAGCCCCTGCACCCATGTGGGAGACCTGGAAGAAGCTCCTGGCTCCAGGTCGGTGCAGCTCCGGCTGGTGCGGCCAATTGGGGAGTGAACCAGTGGATGGAAGACCACCCCTCCCCGCCGCCTCTGTTCTCTCTGTGTAACTCTGAGTTTCAAATATAAATAAATAAATCTTAAAAAAAAGAAAGACATCATGGGTCCACCTGTTGCTTGACTTAGCTGTCTAACTTGATCTAAATTATTTACTTCCTCATCTGTGAGAAGTAACACTGCCTGTTCTCACCTGGTTGTTGTGAGGCTAAAATAACTACATGAAGAGCCGAGTATAACAAGTGCTCAGTATATAGTAATTACTACTGTTATCCTACAATAACACCGACAACACCACAGTGATCAATAACACTTGCCCCAATACTGATTCTGGGGGTGAGGAGGAAGGAGCGGGAGAAAGAGTAAGAGCCATCACTCGCTAGTACCCAGAGAAGTCCTGGGAGGCCAAGATCATGGACATCAGTCATCAGTTGACATTTTCTACTATGCTGGAACCCACTACTGATGCGTTTCTAACTCAGGCCACAACATAAAACACAGGATGCCCAGTTACGTTTACATTTCAGACATATTTAGATTAAAAGATCCATTCCGTGTGTATCTGAATTCAAATTAAACAGGGTGTCCTGTATTTTTTTTTTTTTTTTGGACAGGCAGAGTGGACAGTGAGAGAGAGAGACAGAGAGAAAGGTCTTCCTTTTGCCGTTGGTTCACCCTCCAATGGCCGCCGCAGCTGGTGCGCTGCGGCCGGCGCACCGCGCTGATCCGATGGCAGGAGCCAGGTGCTTCTCCTGGTCTCCCATGGGGTGCAGGGCCCAAGCACCTGGGCCATCCTCCACTGCACTCCCTGGCCACAGCAGAGAGCTGGCCTGGAAGAGGGGCAACCGGGACAGAATCCGGCGCCCCGACCGGGACTAGAACCTGGTGAGCTCACTGCAGACCCATTCACGCCCTCAGGGAATCCCTGCAGATGTGCCTCGCTTCCCGCAAGCCAGGCCACAGTGCCCTCGGTCACGTGTCACTTGCTCTAATTGCCTTGCCTCATCAACCTTTTCCATGGCTGGTTGTCCCAGATGCACCTGCACAGCCCACGGTTCACGTTGCTGCTCTGCCACCAGCCACACTATCCACTCGTTTCCCTGGTTACAGCCCTGCCCTCCCCCTGCACAGGGGACTGGTCAAGGGCAGAGATGTTGCGTTCTCTCATCCTGTGCCCAGTGCTTACAAGCCTGTGGCATTAATAAATGAATGTACCCAGTGTTGGGATGGTACAGTCGTTTCAAGCCCCGATCAGGTTTCATGTTCAGTCATTTTAAGACTATACAGCATAGGGGCTGGTGTTGTGGCACAGTGGGTTAAGACACTGTGAAACTGGTGTCCCATTTTGGAGTACTGGTTCCAGGCCTAGCTGCTTTGCCTTTGATCCAGTTCCCTGCTAATGCACATGGGAAAGCAGTGGAAGATGGCCCAAAGTACTTGGGCCCCTGTCACCCACCTAGATTAGTTAGGAATTCCTGGCTCCTAACTTTGCCCTGAATCAGACTTGGCTACTGCAGTCATTTGGAGAGTTAACGAGTGGGTAGAAGATCTCTCTCTCTGTTACTTTGCCTTTCAAATAAACAAATATATAAGTAAAACACTTAGAAATTAGGCTGTTGCCGCGGCTCAATAGGCTAATCCTCCGCCTACAGTGCCGGCACACTGGGTTCTAGTCCCGGTCAGGGCGCCGGATTCTGTCCCGGTTGCTCCTCTTCCAGGCCAGCTCTCTGCTGTGGCCCGGGAGTGTAGTGGAGGATGGCCCAAGTGCTTGGGCCCTGCACCCGCATGGGAGACCAGGAGGAAGCACCTGGCTCCTGGCTTCAGATCAGCATAGTGTGCCAGCTGCAGTGCGCCGGCCGCAGCAGCCATTGTGGGGTGAACCAACTGAAAACGAAGACCTTTCTCTCTGTCTCTCTCTCACTGTCTAACTCTGCCTGTCAAAAAAAAAAAAAAAAAAAAACAAACAAAAAAAAAAACAAAAAAACAAAAAAAAAAACAAAACAAAAAAACCACTAAGAAATTAAAAAGTTGTATACTATTACAAAATTACACAGCTCCCACGCTTACTGCTTCTAAGTACCCAGAAGAAATTCTAATAATCTAATAATTTAAGAAATTAATTTTAGCCTTCAAACATTTCTATTAGTATGCATTAAAATCACTGTATTATTTAAGTGTCTTAGAAGAATAAAAAATTACTGAAAAATGATCTGAATAGTATGCTGAGCTATTTGCTGAACCCCCATGAAAGAATTACTGACAAAACATACTTCAGCCCAACCTCATTCTAGAAAACTAAAACAGGCAAACTGATGTTTATCTCTGACAGCTGGAAAACAATGAAAAATCATGACTCCTTTTATCTTTAAAACGGATACCCTGTAGCTTAAACTTACAAACTAGATGGCAACATATTCCAATAGAAGTTCCTTATATATCCCAGTCATTAGGCTATCTAGATAAATGTCCCTAATTCAGCATTGTGAATTCATCACACTTCACGGACACTAATACAACCGGGAGAAACACACAGGAAGGAGGAGCTTCCTTCTCGGATAGCTGGCTGCAGAACAGTCAGAACACAGCCACGTGCAGCCAGCAGCTGGTATCCTATTGCATGACGTAATGTTCTATTCCGGGATGCCTGCCTTTGTGCGCGCACCTGTGTGTGTGTGTGTGTGTGTGTGTGCACGCACAGCAGTGGGTAGCCACACACAGGACTTGCTTCAAAATCCAACTACAGATATCTGGGTGTTAATATAGTGTATTCTTTCCAGGAACAGCTCAGTTGACATTATCGTTAACATTCTTTGCTTAGGAAATACATGGCTCTGAAGTTAAGGAAGAAGGCACTGTAGTTTTTTGGTCTTACATTCTAGGGAATCCTTACCATACCTAAAGAAATGCCGGATGTTTATGAGACAACATGTTTGGATAACAATTTTTCCTCCCTGTTTGTGTGCCACTAATAAATTGCAGCAACTAGGAACCAAAATGTCCCACTTTAATTGGCTTTCTCCATCTACGCAGGGGCAATGGCTCTGTGGCTAACTGCCTAGGAGTAAAGAATATGTAAAAATATGTAGTGAGAATTAAAATTTGGCACGGGACTGGCTTCATTTTTCAAGATCAAGTCCACACCTAGGAAAATGTCTCTGTATTTCCATACCAGACATTAATTTCCCTCATTCAGAACTGCTATGAAGGTAATAGACTTGACTGCGAAAAGAAGATGAAAATTGGGCCGGCACCGCGGCTCACTAGGCTAATCCTCCGCCTTGCGGCGCCGGCACACCGGGTTCTAGTCCCGGTTGGGGCACCGGATTCTGTCCCAGTTGCCCCTCTTCCAGGCCAGCTCTCTGCTGTGGCCCGGGAGTACAGTGGAGGATGGCCCAAGTGCTTGGGCCCTGTACCCCATGGGAGACCAGGAGAAGCACCTGGCTCCTACCATCGGATCAGCGCGGTGCGCCGGCCGCGGTGGCCATTGGAGGGTGAACCAACGGCAAAAGGAAGACCTTTCTCTCTGTCTCTCTCTCTCTCACTGTCCACTCTGCCTGTCCAAAAAAAAAAAAAAGATGAAAATTAATAAAGTCCTCTCACATAAATGGCCAAATTGTTGCTATACATTTTCAACTGGGTCGACTGAACACAAATGCTTTATAAGCGGCGTGATAAATTCCTAATAAGAAAAAAATGTTGTAATAAAATGTTATAGAGAAATCTTGAAAGAAAACCTCTTGTCTTGTGGCTTTCATGGACTAAGACATTTAAATAGAGAAAAAGAGTACAAATTACTAAAAATGGCAACTGAAATGCCATTGCATACTCCACTGGAAAAATCTGAGCAAAATATTGGATCACAAGGAGGGAATTCATAGAATGAATATGGGAATAGCTTTAAAGAAAAAAATGGAGAAAACTTAAACCATTAAATGTTTTACATACACACTTTGGATTCTTAATAAAGAACCACACTCACTGAAGGTTAATTAGCAAAAACACAGATACACTCCATCTTGATCCTCAAGGAACAGTCAAAAAATGGCTCTAAGAGTTCAGCCACCACCTCTTGGCACGGGTTCTACTGAGAAAAGTGAGGGTATGAAATAAAAGCAGCTGAGTACCTTACATAAGTTAAACCGATGACTGCATTCCACAATGCACTGAACAGGTATCACTGTCGGCCCTACTTTACAAATGCGGAATCTGAGATGCTGGGAACTGTAAGATAATCTCAGAACCAGGAAGTGGCAGAGCCAGGATCCAACTCCCCTTCCAGTACGCAGGTGGCTGACCCCTGCGATATGCACTAGGGAGGATCAGCAGGTTAGGACGCAAGGAACTGTGGGAGCATCTCCCACCATACTCCCATTCAACAACCACACAGGCCTGTGTCAGTGTTCCTTGGTCACCAACCGCTTGCTCCTTGCACAACACTTTGTACTTGTTCTTTACCAACCATCCTACAAGTGACTGGCTTACTGTACAAGGCTAGTTGGAGATCTACATACTATCTGGTGAGGTCAGCAGTAAAATTTTATAACAAAGTAGCATTTTGCTGTTTAGTTCTTGAATATTTCTCTGATAACTGTTTAAGACAACACTCTCCGGTGAAATACTTTGTTGGTGTGCTCAGAAAGGAACACCATGTAATGCAGACTCTACAATGATACATAGGCAGAAACAGTTTTAATAAGCAAAACCCCAATTTTGCTGAAAATTCCTGTGACACTATTTTGTACAGGCAAATTAAATGTTACAGTATTAGATGCTGAATCTGATAAGTGTTAAACATCTATACTAAGATTCAATGATGTGTGTGTGTGTATGCATGTGTGTGAAATCCAAGTTCCCAGAAACACCAATGACAGCTGTCAGGTCCAGGGTAACCGGCTGAGCACGCCTTCTTTCCGCAGGGCTGCAGTGACCTCTGCTGGCTCAACATGGCATCCTGAAATGCAATTTTCTCCCTAAGTGAATTTTCGGAGCCACAACTGAAAATATTTATTCTTTGGATCCTTTTATAATTTTAATTAAAGAAATTCCTTTTTTTCCTAGAATTAGACACTCCAATTTAAAAAAGCCATTCACATAATAACACAATGGAAATAACTAAAAAGTTTTTTAATTAAAAAATCTTGTTGGCCGGCGCCGCGGCTCACTAGGCTAATCCTCCGCCTAGCGGCGCCGGCACACCGGGTTCTAGTCCCGGTCGGGGCGCCGGATTCTGTCCCGGTTGCCCCTCTTCCAGGCCAGCCCTCTGCTGTGGCCAGAGAGTGCAGTGGAGGATGGCCCAGGTGCTTGGGCCCTGCACCCCATGGGAGACCAGGAAAAGCACCTGGCTCCTGGCTCCTGCCATCGGATCTGCGCGGTGCGCCGGCCGCAGCGCGCCGGCCGCGGCGGCCATTGGAGGGTGAACCAACGGCAAAGGAAGACCTTTCTCTCTGTCTCTCTCTCTCTCACTGTCCACTCTGCCTGTCAAAAAAAAAAAAAAAAATCTTGTTGGGAAAAGCAAGAATACAGCAAGTGTCGTTGGTGTTAAGTGTTATGAAAATATTTTTGGGGCCGGTGCACCGGGTTCTAGTCCTGGTCGGGGCGCCATATTCTGTCCCGGTTCCCCCTCTTCCAGGCCAGCTCTCTGCTGTGGCCAGGGAGTGCAGTGGAGGATGGCCCAAGTGCTTGGGCCCTGCACCCCATGGGAGACCAGGAGAAGCACCTGGCTCCTGGTTTCGGATCAGCGCACTGTGCCGGCCACAGCACGCCAGCCGCGGTGGCCACTGGAGGGTAAACCAACGGCAAAAAGGAAGAACTTTCTCTCTGTCTCTCTCTCACTATCCACTCTGCCTGTCTATATATATATATATATATATATATATATATGTCTATATATATATATATTTGGAAATATCTTAAATATATCCAAAAAGTTATCAGAGACATAAAATACAGAAGAATAACAGGATATACTTAAAATTTTCAAAATGCTTTGACATTTGCATTGTCACTTCTTCATGAATGTTTCCTGATGTTTTCAAAACAATAGTTGGAACTTTGGTCTTCTGAACCTCAAAAGTTATAAAAAATAAACTGTAGACTAAAAATTTTCCTTTTTTTTTTTTTTTTGACAGGCAGAGTGGACAGTGAGAGAGGGAGACAGAGAGAAAGGTCTTCCTTTGCCGTTGGTTCACCCCGCAATGGTCACTCCAGCGGCACGCTACAGCTGGTGCACCGCGCTGATCCGAAGCCAGGGGCCAGGTGCTTCTCCTGGTCTCCCATGGGGTGCAGGGCCCAAGCACTTGGGCCATCCTCCACTGCACTCCCTGGCCACAGCAGGTTGCCCCTGGAAGAGGGGCAACCGGGACAGAATCCGGCACCCCAACTGGGACTAGAACCTGGGGTGCCAGTGCCACAGGTGGAGAATTAGCCTATTGAGCCGCGGCACCGGCCAACTAAAAATTTTTCAATGGGCAAATTTTACCTGCAGGAGAAAAAAATGCCAAAAGGGATATCTAACCTCAAAGACAGTGCCTTTGTGCTTCATTGTACAACAGTCAAGAATGTGTAATTACAGGGGAGTACTGTATATTAAGATCAAAGGAACATATTCATTTTTAAAAAATGAATATTTCTAATTATGTGCTGAAAAATTTCCTTGACATTTTATTTCCAGAACTTTCCACTGCAGAAAATGACGCAGGGAAGAATTCAAAATGGCACCTGCAGTTGCTCAAATCCAGCTTCATCCCAGTGCTGGGACGCGCATCCTCGCTAACTCTAGCCACGCTCTTCCTTTTCAAATGTAGTTGAGGACTGGTGAGTTGGTTGGTTTTTGCACCAGACGTGACAACGCACTAAATGTTAATTACTGCTGAAATAAGAGTACTGGGATTTACATGTTTGTCTAACACCTTTTCTAATGATTTCTGTTCGTTGATTCAAGTTTTTGCTGTACCATGCGCAAGACACTGCCAGAGGCTACGAGGACGAACAGAGCCAGTCCCCTTGCTCCGGAGGAACGGGCGGCTGGCAGGGAGACAGGACTGCTGTACAAATAAGGACATCTTTTAAGTAATCTTAAAATATGGAGATTTCATTCAAAAAGCAATCTAAGATTTGAATACAACTCCCTACCTCTATCCTGTATAACAACATGTCACCACCGAAGGACCCTGCTCCTGAGAAGTAGAAATTCGTCCTTTTTTGGGAGACAGGTTGGGACGGGGAAGATTGCGCTTCTGGCTCCAAGGCCGCCCGTATCAACAGTTGTTAAACCATGGCCACCACGTCACTCCCTCCTGTTCCCCTATCTAAGTAAAATATGTCCCAGAATCCCATGGAAAACAGATGCCAAGCTTTAAGTAGGGAAAGGCGACGGGAAATGAGGCAACCCCATGATGCGTCCAACACTGTCTTGCCTCCATGTATCCTACTCTTTTCTAAATTTTACTTGACAATTTATCTCAGAACAATTTTACATTAAAAAAGTAAAAATCATGCAGCACTAATACAATGAGTTCCCTTGCACCTGTCATCTCATTTTCCCTACTCACGACTCACATATTAGTAAATCCATCACGATTAATGACCCGCACCCAGCTTCTCCCACTTTTCCTACTCTTTACTCTGAGCCTACAGGATAATGCTTTAATCACATCAGGATAACATGGGATGTTAGAAAAGCAATTTTCCAATAAAGCCTACACAAACATTGATGTTTTGACAGTACTCTAAAATAACATGTCCAAAAAATAAATGACATAGTTTAGAACTCTGTGTGTATGTGTGTGTGTGTGTGTGTGTTGTGCATTTGGCACCGTGATAACGACGCTGCTTGGGATGCCCACATCTCACACCAGGGTCCCTGGGTTTGAGCTCCCACCCTGCTTCCAGCTTCCAGCTAACGCACACCCTGCGAGGCACCTGATGATAACGGCTCAGGTACTTGGTCCCCAGCACCCATGTGGGAGCTCCAGGCTCTTGGCTTCCCCCTGGCCCAGCCCCGGCTGTTGCCAGCATTTAGGGAGTCACAGAGCAGATGGGAGCTATCTACCTCCTTTTCCCTATTCCTCCCTATCCCCCCGCCTTTCAAATAAATTTTTAAAAAGGAAAAGCACTAAAACTCTGCCAAGACTGGGTTTAATGAACAGAAAAACAAGAAACAAGTGAACTATTCCTTGACGGAGAACTGAACACCATTGAACACTTCACTGAGACCAAGCAGACCAGAAAACCAGGGAACTGAAATTCTTTAAGAGGAGACTGGATAACTGAACCAGGGCTAGCCAGACAGTGGCGTGCTACACAAGCATTCAAAGGACACGTTCATATGCCGTGGAAGCAAGCAGAAGGTTCCACGAGGAACTGACATGTGCCAGTGTTTGAGGGGTCGCCAGTGAAGCTGCTGCCTGAGATGCTGGCATCCCATATGGGCACCAGTTCAAGTCCCAGCTGCTCCACTTCTGGTCCAGCTTCCTGCTAATGGCCTGGGAAAGCAGTGGAAGATGGCCCAAGTGCTTGGGCCCCTGCCATCTGCACATGGGAGACCAGGAAAAAGCTATGGGCCTCCTCTTGGCTCAGCCTTGGCCCCTGTAGCCATCTGAGGAGTGGGCAAGCAGATGGAAGCGTGCTCACTCGCACTTGCTTTCTCCCTCCCTCCTTCCCTATATCTCTGTTAACTCTGACTTTCAAATAAGCGCGTTTTTTTAAATATATAAAAATAGACACAAATACTTGTATCATAAAATACAAGTCATTTTGAGTGAAAAAAAAATAAATTTGTGCTTTTTTTTTTTTTTTTTTTTTTGGACAGGCAGAGTGGACAGTGAGAGAGAGAGACAGAGAGAAAGGTCTTCCTTTGCCGTTGGTTCACCCTCCAATGGCCGCCACAGCATTGCAGCCGGTGCACCGCGCTGATCCGATGGCAGGAGCCAGGTACTTCTCCTGGTCTCCCATGGGGTGCAGGGCCCAAGCACTTGGGCCATCCTCCACTGCACTCCCTGGCCACAGCAGAGGGCTGCCCTGGAAGAGGGGCAACCAGGACAGAATCCGGCACCCTGACCGGGACTAGAACCCGGTGTGCCAGTGCCGCAAGGCAGAGGATTAGCCTAGTGAACTGCGGCACCCGCAAATTTGTGATTTTTGGACAACAGAAAGAAAACAGGCATTATGGGGTTAGTGGGAGAGATTTGCTTTTTTTTCTTTTCAATATTTTTCAATTTATTTATTTGAGAGGCAGAGTTTCAGGCAGAGAAGGTGAGACAGAGAAACAGAGCTCTTTCATCTGCTGGTTCACTCCCCAAATGGCCGAAATGGCCAGAACTGGGCCAATTCAAAGCTAGGAGCCAGGAGTTTCCTCCCAGTCTCCCACATGGGTGCATGCGCCCAAGCACTTGGGCCATCTTCCACTGCTTTCCCAGGTCACAGCAGAGAGCTGGATCGGAAGAAGAGCACCCAGGACTTGAACTGGTGCCCACATGGGATACCAGTGTGCCAGGCAGAGGCTTAACCTACCACGCCACAGCACCAGCCCCAAGAGATTGTCACAACAACAACACCACCGCACCATGATTGAGTGTGTTCTAAAAATTTTTGGTCAAATGACTCAATTTGATCATTCATTTGTCAAAACAAAAGCATATCAGTTTGAAAAAAAAAAAAAACAAAAACAACTGATTCAACTGTCTAACGTACCCAGTATCCCTAACAGAAAACAAACCTTTCCACGAAAGTTACTCAACGTGGGACTCTCACAAAATCTCCTTAAATATTTTCCATTTTCCAAGCTATCTTCATTTTCTTATTCGTTTGCTTTACTCAAAGCATTACCTAAAACATTTACACTCCAAGAATTAACTCTGAGCACAAAGACATCCTCCTTCACTTGGGAGAGTTGTCATCATGAACATTTCAAAAGCCTCATCAAAGGGAGAAACTGGCTAGCAGAAAGAATCTGCCATCGCGGGATACATGATACATGATGCACACAAGTCCTCAAGCTACCTGCACGACACCGTCTATGCTAAGGACAGAATTCCCCAGGAACACAGAAGAGGCCGGAAAACCAATTCTGGCAACAGCCACCATTCAGGAGCTCCTAAGACTTCTCTTGAGTTGAAGATTGAATGCTGGGCTGGCGCCACGGCTCACTAGGCTAATCCTCCGCCTTGCGGCGCCGGCACACCAGGTTCTAGTCCTGGTTGGGGCGCCGGATTCTGTCCTGGTTGCCCCTCTTCCAGGCCAGCTCTCTGCTGTGGCCAGGGAGTGCAGTGGAGGATGGCCCGAGTGCTTGGGCCCTGCACCCCATGGGAGACCAGGATAAGCACCTGGCTCCTGCCATCAGATCAGCGCGGTGCGCCGGCTGCAGCGCGCCAGCCGCGGGGGCCATTGGAGGGTGAACCAACGGCAAAGGAAGACCTTTCTCTCTGTCTCTCTCTCTCTCTCACTGTCCACTCTGCCTGTCAAAAAAAAAAAAAAAAAAAAGATTGAATGCTAAGGCTCCAAAATGCTCTCAGCGAGGGACTGTTTCTCCTTTACTTTTTCTAAGCGTTGTTCAAGGAAAACCAAGCCACAACGTTGTCCACTATGAAGTTCCAGAGCGTGGCTTTCGGTGGAGGAACCAGTCTAAGCAGAGGTGACCAGGAATCAGGACATCAGGGGAAACAGAATGAAAGCAAGGTGGCGCTCGCCGGCCTGAGGGGTGGGGGGCGTGGGATGGGAGACGGGCACCCGGCTCGCTCAGCAGTCACTCGTTTAAGCGCAGACTGCTCTGTGCAGGAACGTGCGTGTGGCACGGCTGGAGCCCACGAAGGCTCTCAAAGGAGAGGGCGAGCATCACTTTCTAAAGCATCCCCCAGGATGAAACTGAGGGACAGAGGAACCAAGGCTCCGAGGACCACCTCCCCGCAGACGCCCCGTGCAGAGCCCCATGCACACCGAGTCACCTTCACCTGAACTCAGAGGCCAGGTGGGAGACCTGTCCTGTTGTAATCAGGACAGTGGCACTGAAGAAAGCAACAAGGAGAGTGTGCCGTGTGGAGATGCCTCCCTCCCGCCCGGGAGCGGGAGAGCAGACTGAATGAATCGAGGGGCCAGGCGGCACCGTTCACCAGGGCCGAGCTCCCTGCGCCAGACCCAGGCCCACAGCCCGGAGGGACTCCTTGGAGCTCCCACAGCTGGGCAGGCTCTGAGACCCCTCTCGCAACTCCAGCAACGAACGCCAAGAGAGATTAGAGCCACTTCTCAGAGCTCAGAGCCAGGCTCACCATGCTGAGACCCTGCACCTGATCAAGCCCCAGGGCCTCTGCCCCCCACTGGTGCTCACAGACTGAGCCTGTAGATTCGCCTGGAAATGAGCAGAGACCTGTGCTCACTTTGGCAGATGTCACCGCAGGCCTCGGGTGGGCCTGGCAGGCACCGCCTGGACTCCGCAGGGCCCTGTGACTGTGGGACTCAGGTGTGACCAGCCTGGCATCATCCGGCTGCCAGGGGCTGCCCTTATCACTCTCCTCCAACCCTGGGCAGACAGCAAGGGGCTACGGGACTGTGTCTGGGAAGATCCTAATGGTCTCCATCCCGAGGCAAGCGCCTATTGACACAGGCTCTGGACTTGCCCCAGTATCTGCTGGAGACTGTGTCCTGCTGTATACTCCGGAGACTGCACAGGGCCAGGGGACTGTGAGATCCACGTATGACCCACCCAGGGCTTGCCTGAGCAGCTGAAGGGCTGCCTAAAGCACTCCTCTTACAATCCTGGGCAGACAACAAGGAACTACAGGACTGTTTAAAACCCAGCACTGAGTAGATCCTACAGGTCCCTCTCCCTAGCCGGTGCCTGCAGACAAGGCCTTTGGACTGGCTTCAGTGCCCAGTGGAGGCTCCCCCTCCAGCGTCACCAGTGGCTGATGCTGTGACATCGGGTAGTGAGTCCAGCTAGGCCACAGACAGACCATGGCAGGGTGAGCTTTGGGCCTGCCCCTGGCTGCACTGCTCTTGATGAGCTGAGGGCTCTGGCTGTGGCCAGCACTGCGGCATTTGTGGACACAGGGCAAGGAGTCTGGGCCCACCGCAGGCCCAGGAAGAGGCTGGTAGGGATGGACCACCCCTTCTGGAGCTCTTTTGCAGTTCATTCTAAGTAGCACATCAATTGCAGATTTGGGACAAACCTGAGTTTCAGGAGTCCTGTAAGACTGAATCAGTAAAAATACATCAGCAGCCAGCCAAGGGGCAAACCATGCCTTGGGGTGCTACCTAGTGCTGAAACACCAGGGGTGTACACACACTCGGAGAAATAAACAGGCTGCTCAGAACTTCCCGAAGGAAAGCCACAGACACAGTCAGGTTCCTAAGACTCATCTCTCGATGTGCAGGTGATGTCGGGTCCCCCCAGTGAGCATCAGGAACTTCCAGGAACCCGGGCCCTCACCTGAAGAGAACGAGGTGAGAGAAGACTCCCGTCCAGCAACTGGAACGTCCACATGCTCAGATGAAAACTGTAAAGTAGGGAACTTGATGGAGCACAAGCGGACACAGAGAAATAACTCGATATGCTAACACAGAGAAATAACTCGATGTTAACACAGAGTTGGCAGAGATGAAAGTCATCGAACATCATCAGAGATCCTTCAACTGAAAATTACACCAAATGAAACTAAAAATGTGATAGAAGGCATTTCTTTAAAAAAAAAAAAAGATTTATTTATTTATCTGAAAGGCAGAGTTTCAGACAGAGGGAGAGACAGAAAGAGAGATCTTCCATCTGTTGGTTAACGTCCCAAATGACTGCAATGGACAGGGCTGGGCCAGGCCTAAGCCAGGAGCCTGAAACTCCATCCTGATTGCCCATAGGGGTGCAGGGCCCCAAAGACTCAGACATCTTCCATGGCTTCCCCAGGGGGCATTAGCAGGGAGCTAGATTGGAAGCGGACTCCACCCAGTGAACACACATCGCAGGCAGCTGCTTAACCTGTTGTGCTACAATGCCGACCTCAACAGAAGGCATTAACAGCAAAATAGATCAAATAAGAAAAGAACCAGTGAGCACTGAGAGAGGCTGCTTGAAAATAAACAGCTGGAGAAGGAAAGAGAAAAAAAAATCAAGAGGAATAAAGTTTATGGGAAGTCCAGGATCACATGAAAAGAGCAAATATTCACATTAATAGGATCCCAGAGGGTCCTAGGAATGCCAAAGGGGCAGAAAGGATATTCAGAGAGATGAGAACAGAAAACTCCCCAAACCTAGAGATACAACTACCCAGGTAAGGAAGGTCAAAGGTCACCAGGGAGCCGTCCTACCAAGTCTACCCTAAGGCACGTTATGGTCAAGGTCCCCAAGTCTAAGGATTCTCAAAAGCTGCAAGAGGAAAGAGGCAAGTAACACAAAAAGGATCCCGATTCATGTGGCTGCAGACTTCCGGCCTGGACGGAGTGGGACGAGGCACCTACAGTGCTGAATGAAAAAACCGCCAGCCTAGGACGCCGCGGTAGCAAAGCCATCCTTTAACTCTGAGGGAGAGATAAGGACACTCCCAGACAAACCCACGGCGGAGAGAATTTGTCACCGCCGGCCCTGTCTTAGAAGAATTGCAAAAGGCAGTTCTTCAGAACATCTCTAAGGAAGAGATGCTGTGGGTGAGGAACAGCAGAAGGCGGACAATTCAACGATGAGGAAGTACACTTATCACAATGCTCTGATATCATAAACCTGGTGTGCAAACTCTTTTTATAATCACTGTTAAATTGTTGTCATTTCCTGATAGCTTGTTATAACCTAAAGGAGTTTTCTGTAAGCCTCATGGTAACCACGAAGCAAGACTTTCATCAGAAATAATGAGCAGAGGGCCAGGGCCGTGATGCAGCAGGTTAAGCCGCCACCGACAACACCAGCATCCCATATGGGCGCCAGTGTTAGAGTCCCGGCTGCTCCACTTCTGATAGATCTCCCTGCTAATGTGTCTATAAAAGCAGCAGGAGATGGCTCAGTGCTTGGGCCCCTGCCACCCACATGGGAAATCCAGATGGAGCTCCAGGCTCCTGCTCTCCGTCCAGCCCAGATCCAGATGCTGCAGCCATTTGGGATGTGAATCCGTAAATTAGCAGACGAAAGATCTCTTTCTCTCTGTGTCTTTGTCTGTCATTCAAATAAATAAAATAAACTTTAAAAAATACAAAACAAGTATCAAAATGGCAGTACTAAAATCCTATCTATCAAAAATTACCTTAAGTTATCAATGGACTAAATTTTCCAATTAAAAGAAATACAGTAAACAGAACAGTACCCAACCATATATTGCTTAAAAAAAAAAAGAAAACACTTCACTTTACCTCTAAGGACACACAGACTGAAACTGAAAGAATGAAACCAGATATTCTATGCAAATGGAACACAAAAGTAGGAATGGCCATACTTCTATCAGATAGAAGGGATTTTAAATCAAAGCAGTAACAATAGAGCAGGAAGGTCATTACGTAATAAAGAGCTCAATCCAAAAAAGGAAATAACACTTATAAATGTATGCACCCAATATCAGAGCACCCAAATGCATAAAGCAAATAATACTAAACCTACAGGGAGAGGCCGATCCTAATACAATACAGTAATACTCAACTTTCCAAAATGGACAGATCATCTAGATTGAAAACAAAGAAACAGCAGAGTTCAATTCCACCCTAGATCTACTGGCCCTAGTAAATATCTACAGAACCTGTCATCCAAAAACTGCAAAACACACATTCTTCTCAAAATCACATGAAACATTTTCTAGGGCAGATCATATGGTGGGTCCCAATATAAGTCTCTAGAAATTATATTGAGTATCTTTCCTGACCATAGTGTAATAAAACTAGACTTCCATAACAAGAAAAAACTTTGAAGACAACATTAATACATGGAAATTAAACAACTTACTCTTGAACAATCAATGGATCAAGAAATGAATAGTGGGTTCCTTGAAAAGATAAACAAAATTGATAAACCTTTAGCTAGACTAGCCAAGAAAAAAAAAGAGGATTCAATTACATAGATTCAGAAATGAAACTGGAGCCATTCTGACCGACACCACAGAATTACCTAGGATTATTACAGAGTACTATGAATAACTAAACAGCAACACATTTGATAACCTAGAACATATGGACATATTATTGAATCATGACACAATGAAATACCTGAACAGAGCAATAAAAAACAGTAAGAATGAACTGGTAATAAAAAACCTCCCATCAAAGAAAAGCCTAGAACCAGATGGCTTCATTGCTGAATTCTACCAAATGTTTAAAAAAGAATTAACACTAATTTTCTTAAATTATTTTAAAAATGAAAAATCAAGGAATTCTTCCAAATTCATTTTATCATGGCAGCAATACCTTCATATCAAAACCAGACAAGAATACAAAAACAACAACAAAAAAAACAAAGCTACAGGTCAGTATCCTTGATGAACACAGATGCAAAAATCCTTAAAAAATGCTGGTAAATCAGGCATTTTTCAAAATAGGAAATCCAAATGGCCAACAGACACATGAAAAAATGCTCAGGATCTCTTGCCATCAGGGAAATGCAAACCAAAACCACAATGAGGTTTCACCTCACCCCATTTAGAGCGGCTTTCATACAGAAATCAACAAACAACAAATGCTGGAGAGGATGTGGGGAAAGGGCACCCTAATCCACTGTTGGTGGGGATGCAAACTGGTAAAGCCACTATGGAAAACAGTATGGAGATACCTCAGACATCTGAATATAGACCTACCATATGACCCAGCCATCCCACTCCTGGGAGTTTACCCAAGGGAAATGGAATCAGTAAACAAAAGAGCTATCTGCACCTCCATGTTTCTCCCAGCTCAATTCACAATAGCTAAGACATGGAAGCAACCTACATGTCCATTAACCAAAGACTGGATAAAGAAATTATGGGATGTACACTATGGAATACTACATGGCAGTAAAAAAGGGATGAAATTCGGTCCTTTGCAACAAAATGCAGCAAGCCAGAAAACCTCATACTCAGTGAAATAACCCAGTCCCAAAGGGATAAACACCACATGTTCTCCCTGATTCAGGAGAATTAATAGCATGCCTAAAATGAGAGCTATAGAAGCAAAATTGTCACTTTTAGAATCAATGTCTTCAACAGTCCTTGACCTGACTGTCGAGGGACAGTTTCCCATTGTTACTTTTTACTGTGTATATCCTTGTTTTGTTTTGTTTTGTTTTGTTTTTCTCTGTTTTCTTTCTTTCTCTCTCTTTTCTCTTCTTCATACTATATGCTGAATTCTCTATGTAACAGAGTTAATCATATGTATCAAGGCAATTGGCAAAAGATCCCAATTAAAAACAAGAGGGGGAATAAGAGATGGGGGAGGTAGTCTGTAACTGTGAAACAGTCTAGTTCTGCATAGAGTCATACAGACTCACCTCTAAGGGTACAGCCTAAGAACGTGTCATGGGGCTCCAAACCCATAAAACTTGGTGGTATAAATGCCATCTTCACTGTTAAAGGACCATTTTAAACATTAAAGTCAACATATAAATTGGTCTAAGTTTAAAAGTGATCATATAAATAACATCAAGTACCCGGTAAAATAAGAATTAAAAAGGAAAGAAAGTCCAATATGGGAAGCAGTCCACACAGCAGACTCCTAGAATGACATTCACTGTAAATAACACTCTGACCTCAGAATCAGCCTTTAAGGCTTCCTGGTCTGGCTGAAAGGCCTGTGAGAACATTTCAGGCATGGAAAGCCAAAGATCTGTGGCAAAAAAAAAAAAAAAAAAAAAAAAAAAAATCCTATACAGAGGATCTCTGTGAGCCCTCAGTGGAAAGAAAGGGCCATCAAAAAAGGCTGTACTCTTCTCTGAAGGGAGGAGAGAACATCCACTTTGCTTATGGCCATGTCCAAATACCGACGGAGTCTATGATCACAAAAGGCTTCCATAGCCTTGGCAGTCCACAGCAAAAGCCTCAGATGATCACTGACGTCATAAATAAGAGTGTTAATTGTTAAAGGAACAACAGTAGTCGCTGTGCACTTGCTCCCCATGTAGGACCTCTGTCCCTAATGAATTATAATATGAGAATTGACTGCAAATTTTCCTCCCAAACTGTACTTTATGTTGTGTGTGTGTGCGTGGGTACAAATTGTTGAAGTCTATGCTTAGCATGGAGTTGGTCCTCTGTATATAAAGTCAAACTAAATATGAACCATAATGAAGAAGGAGATGGGAGAGGGAGAAGGAGAGAGAGGTGGGATGGGAGTTGGGGTGGGGGGTTATGGGAGAAAGAACCACTATATTCCTAAAGTTGTATCTATGAAAAAATGCATTCATTATATAAAAACATAAAAAATGCTAGTAAATCAAATTCAACAGCATTTAAAAAAGATCATTCACTATAATCAAGTGGGCTTCATACCAGGGATGCAAAGACGGTTCAACACATGTGAACCAAGTAATGTGGTACAGCACATCAACAGAATAAAGGACAAAAAATCAAAAGATTATCTCAATAGATGCAGAAGAAGCATTTGATAACATTCAACATTCTTCCATGATCCAAACTCTTACCAAATTATGTTTAGAAGGAACATACCACACATGATTAAGGCCATAGGTAACATGTGAATAGCTAACAGGACACTGAATGGGGAAAGGTGAAGGCTTTTCTCCAAGATCTGCAACAAGACAAGGATGCCCACTTTCACAACTTAAGTTCTAGCTAAAGCAATCAGGCAAGAGAAAGAAACAAAGGGCATCCAGATTTGGAAAGGAGGAAGTCAAACTGTCACTGCTCGCAGATGGCATGATCTTATATACAGAAAACCCCAATGAATCCACTAACAAGTTATGAGAACTAATAAACTCAGCAAAGCTGCAGGATACGCAGTCAAGGTACAAAACATCTGTAGCATTGTTACACGTCAATAGTGAATCATCTGAACAAGAAATCAAGTAAGCAATCCCATTTCCAATAGCCACAAAAAAAAAAAAAAAAAGTTGGGAATAAATTTAACCACAGCGATGAAAGATCTCTACATTGAAAACTAGAAGTCACTGATAAAAGAAATGAAGAAAACACAAAAAATGGAAAGATACCCTATGTTCTTAGATTGGAAGAATTAATATGAAAGTGTGCATACTGCCGAAAGTCACTTACACATTCAATGCAATCCTTATCAAATCGCAAGGACATTTTTCATAGAACTAGGAAAAATACTACTAAAATTTGTATGGAACCACAAAAGACTCTGAATATCTAAAGCAAACTTGAGCAAAAAGAACACTGCATTACCTAACTTTATATACAAAACGGCAGTAACTGAAATAGCATGGTATTGATATAGATCCATGAAACAAAATAGAGATCCTAGAAGTAAACTCACACATCTACAGTCAATTGACCTTGGACAAAGGTGTAAAGGACACTTTTTTGATTTTTTAGGTTAAGATGTATTGAGTGTCAGAGTAGAATACACACATACACACACACAGGGAGAGGGAGAGGAAGAGGGAGAGGGAAAGGAAGAGGGAGAGGGAAAGGGAGAGGGAGAGGAAGAGGGAGGAAGGGAGGGAGGGAGGGAGAGAGAGGAGAGATTTTCCATCCTCTAGTTCATTCCCCAAATGGCCAAAACAGTCAGGGTTGGGCCAGGCCAAAGTCAGGAGCCAGGAATTCCCTCCTTGTCTCCCATGTGGGTGGCAAAGATCCAAGTACTTGGGGCATTTTTTGCTGCCGTCCCAGGAGCTGAATTGCAAGCTGCAGCTGGGACTTGAAATGGCCCTCCAGTATGGAATGCCAGGCCGTAGGCAGTGGCTTAATCTGCTGCGCCACAATGCCAGCCATGGACAATCTTTTTAATAAACAGTGCTAGGAAAATTGGATATCCATATGCAGAAGAATGAAACTAAATCCCTATTTTGCATCATATAGAAAAATAAATTCAAAATGGATTAAAGACTTATATAAAACATAAAATTTTAAAACATAAGAAAACATACGGAAAACAATTCACAACATGGGAATGGGCAAGGATTTTCTAGTTCAGACCTCTCAGCACAGGAAATAAAATAAAAACCAGACAAATAAGATTGCCTCAAACTACAGAGCCTTTGCATAGCCAAGGAAACAACCAACAGACTGAAGAAACAACTTACAGAATGAGAGAAAATATTTCCAAGCTATACATCTGAAAGGGTTTGACATCCGGAATACATAAGGAACTCAAACTACTCAACCCCCAAAAAGAAAGCAAAACAATCCCACAAATAATCCTACTTAAAAGTGGGCAGTGGATCTAAACAGACACGTCTTGAAGGGACACATGCACATGACCAACAGGTACCTGATAAAACGTTCAACTCACTAATCATCAGGAAAATGCAAACCAAAATTATAATGAGCTACCACCTCACTCCAGTGAGACTGACTTTCATCAAAAAGAAAAAAAAGGAGAGATATAATGAGTGTTTGCAAGAGTGTTAGGTGTGGAGAAAAATGAACTCTTCTTGCGTCCTGTTGTTAACAATGCAAACTGGTTTGGCCATTGTGGGAAACAGTATGGAGGTTCCTGAAAACATGAGAAACAGAACTACCGCATGCTCCAGGGACGTCGTCCGCGAGCATTAATCCCTAGTCTGCTGCAGAAACACCTGCATTTGCATGTTCACTGCACCACTGTTCCCAGCGGCCAAGATATGGAGCCAACGTCGGTGTTCACCAATGGATGAATGGGTAAAGAAAATGTGACCTATATCCACAGAGGAATTCTATTCAGCCGTGAGAAAGCATGAAACCCTGACATTTGCAACAGTGTGGATAGGACTGAAGGACAGCATGTTAAGTTAAGTCAGACACTGGAAAACAAACACTGCGTGTTCTCCCTGGTACGTGGAAGCGGAGAAGCTGGTCTCCCAGAAGTAGAACGGTGGTGGTTACCAGTGGCTGGAAGGGCAGGGGAGGGGATGGACAGAGGAGGGTTAACGGACACAAAGGGACACCGCTGGACAGGAGAATCACCCCAATGTTCTGTAGCCCAGTAGGGTAACTGTAGTTGAATATTTCAAGATCGGTAGTACAGAGGATTTTTAATCTTTTCAACACAAAGAAATAGTAAGTGTGTGAGGTAATGGGTATACCAGTTATCCTGATCTGAGAATTACACATCATCCCCATGTACAGAAATGCTACCCTGTACCCTATGATTGTGTACAATTGCTGTGGCACTTACAACTACAAAGTGTATTTCTAAAAAATAAAACAAAAAAGAAATTACCCTTCCTGAGTATATATATCAAAATCCCACCTGGTAAAATCATCTGACAACAGCAAAATTCCATTAGAGGTTACAAAATGAGAGAGATGTTCACACTGTGAACTGATCTTTCAAAACTACCAAAAAAGGGTTAAAAACTGCAGCACAAAGGGGTGTGTGCCAAAGGGGAGGGACCTACTGGCACACAGATAGGAAGATGAGTGGCAGTCCCGAGGCTGGGAGGGTTTATCCTTCAAAAGGTTCAGGATGGTTCGTATTCTACTAAAAGTTTCATACTACGAACAAATTTAACAGAGACATTCCGTTTCTCAGTTTTATAGCTGAGACTCCAGATGTTCTATTTTAGTAACTAACAGCACAATGCAATCTTATGCAGCAGATATGAAAATCAAATGATTTCTGGAAAACTAATGACTAGACGGACTGGTTTTTTTTGGGGGGGGGTTGTTCTGTTTTGGACTTTGTAGTAACATTGTGTCAGAAGCATTTTTTTTTTTTTGACAACTAGCAGGAATTTCAAAAATCTTACCTTGTACTCGGTAACCTTTCAATTAGGTCTATAAGGCTCTAACACCCAACAGCTATGTATTTCTCATTTAAATACACAACTCAGTTGCAAATTAAAAAGCTCTATAGTCTACATAAAACTAATTATATAGTTTGGTGTATAATCAAATCTGTATTATGACAGTCTTGAATTTCTGTTTAATTACAAACTGCTACTTTGCTTTATTTAAAATAAAAATACATACGGGACAGTGATGTGGCACAATAGGTTAAGCTTGGCTCTTGTGTGCAATGCTAGCACCACATATTGGAGGGCCAGTTCAAGATGTGGCTACGCCACTTCTTTTTTTTTTTTTGACAGGCAGAGTGGACAGTGAGAGAGAGAGACACAGAGAGAAAGGTCTTCCTTTGCCGTTGGTTCACCCTCCAATGGCCACTGTGGTCGGCGCACCTCGCTGATCCGAAGGCAGGAGCCAGGTACTTATCCTGGTCTCCCATGGGGTGCAGGGCCCAAGCACTTGGGCCATCCTCCACTGCACTCCCTGGCCACAGAGAGCTGGCCTGGAAGAGGGGCAACCGGGACAGAATCCAGCGCCCCGACCGGGACTAGAACCTGGGTTGCCGGCGCCGCAAGGTGGAGGATTAGCCTAGTGAGCCGCGGCGCCGGCCACTACTCCACTTCTAATTCAGCTTCTTGTTTATGCACCCAGGAAGGCAGCTGGTAATGGCCTAAGTGCTTAAGACCCTGCCACCTATGTGGGAGTCTCAGATGTAGTTCCTGGCTCCTGGCTTTGCCTTGGCCTAGCTCTGGCTGTTTAAACAATTCATGGAGTGAACCAGTGGGTGGAAGATCTGTCACTCGGAGTGTGTGTGTGTGTGTGTACACATGTATGTGTGTGCCCCTCTCACTCTGTCACTCTTTCAAATAAATAATTTTTTAAAAAGCATATACTTTTAGGTCAAAGGAAACAATCCAAATTAAAAATCAACATAGAAGATACATACAAAAAAAGCGGCAGAAGGTCAGAAACAAACCTGCCTTGCCACATGCTTTTATTAGAAAAAAGACGGCTGCACATTTGCATCTCATCTGCCTACTGCAAAGTGCTTGACTGTCACTTTAACCTCTTCTTAAACACAGCTCTTGGGCTTTAATGACTAATTCAAACATGGATAAATAAATAGCTTTCTTCCCACTGTTGCTCTTCTCACATTGGAGACCAGAGGTTATTAAGTTCAGAATGAGCCTGAGTATGGACAGCAGAGAAACAGTTTCTTTTCTTTTTTTCTTTTTTTTTAATATTTACTTGAAAATCACAGCTACAGGGAGGAAGAGACAGAAAAAAGAGATCTGCCAGCCACTGGTTCACTCCCCCAAGTGGCTGCAAGCCCCTCAGGAACCAGGCGCTTCATCCTGGTCTCCCACGTGGGTGCAGGGGGCCAAACACTGGGGCCATGTCCCACTGCTTTCCCCAGACCATTAGCAGGGAGCTGGATTGGAAGTGGAGCAGCCAGGACCCAAACTGGTGCACATATGGGATGCCAGCACCACAGGCAGAGAGAGGCTTTATCTACCACAAAGCTGAAACATGTAGTTGTTACCAGGAAACCAAAAGGAAAAGTAGCAAGCTACATTCTGTTTATAATCAAGGGGAGTAAATATTCCTGACTTCAATGAAAATGAATATAAAGAAATTCATTTTTTCCTGTATACTACTTAATTTGTTTTCCAAATAAGAAACAAAATGGTAATGGTCTGAATTTACTCCCATTTATACTAACCAAAGGTCAACAAAGCTAAAGAGGAGCCAAGTGTAATAAAAAGGGAGCTGTAAGGTCAAGCGTTTGGATTTCTGCCCAGCAACAAGCAAATTATACTTAGTAACCCACATGTCCTCCCAGCCCCCACCGGCTTCTAAAATAGGCTAACTTCACTTACTCATCTCACTTCTTCAACAATGTTTCTTCCTTACAGGCTAAGGAATCAAACTCTAGAATTTTTAAAAATACAGTTTCGGTGGTCAATGTTATACTCTAGGAAGGAGTCTAATTATTTTTAAAGGAGAAGTCTAGGTAGAGTAGAAAGCATTCAACTCTAGAAATTGTGACAGTGACATTGTTATAGAAAAGGAACATGGTTTAATGAGATTTGACAGGTGAAACGCTGACACTGCAGGCTGAGCTGTGGGGCTGACAGCAGTCAACCCTTCCAAGGCTCCTTGCTAGAATACAGCTCCATAGAAAATTAGAATTCCCCTAAATCAGCAGTTCTCAAAAATTTAGTATGCATATAAATTACCTGGACGATTGTTGGAAGATGCAGGTTTCTGTTGAAGTGAAATGGACACTATGAGAAACAATGACTTGATCAGCCCTTGTCCTGACTGCGAGGGACAACTTAATACTTTACCCCTTTTAGTATTTTTTGTTGTTCTACTTAATAGTATTGGCAGAACTCTTTAATTAACACACAATTATTCTTAGGTGTTTAAATTTAACTGAAAAGTGATCCTGTTAAATATGAGCGGGAATAAGAGAGGGAGGAGATGTATAGTTCAGCACATGCTCAACTGGACTTGCCCCAAACGGTAGAGTTAGAAACGTGCCAGGGGATTCCAATTCAGTCCCATCAACGTAGCATGTACCAATGCCATCTCACTAGTCAAAGAGTTCGGCTTCAGTTCATAATTGATCATAATGATAAGATTAAGAGTCAAAGGGATCACATAAACAAGACTAGCGTCTGCTAATACTAACTGATAGAATTAAAAAGGAGAGAACAATCCAACATGGGAAGCGGGATACACAATAGACTCATAGAAAGGCAGATGTCCTAAAGAGCATTCTGGCCTCAGGCTCAGCCCTTAAGACATTTGGATATGGCTAAAAAGCCCTTGAGAGTATTTCAGGCATGGAAAGCCAAGACACTGTGGCAAAAAACAAAACGAAACAAAGAAAAAAAAAAACACTAAATGAAAGATCTCTGTGAGTGAGATCCCAGTGGAAAGAACGGGCCATCAAAGAAGGAGGTACCTTTCTCTGAAGGGAGGAGAGAACTTCCACTTTGACTACGACCTTGTCTAAATAAGATTGGAGTTGGTGAACTCAAAAGGTTTCCATAGCCTTGGCCACTCATGACAAGAGCCTAGGGTGATTACTGATGCCATAAACAAGAGTGTCAATTGTTAAATCAACAACAGGAGTCACTGTGCACTTACGCCCCATGTAGGATCTCTGTCCTTAATGTGTTGTACTATGTGAATTAACAGTATAACTAGTACTCAAACAGTACTTTACACTTTGTGTTTCTATGTGGGTGCAAACTGTTGAAATCTTTACTTAATATATGCTAAAGTGATCTTCTGTATATAAAGATAATTGAAAATGAATCTTGATGTGAATGGGATGGGAGAGGGAGTGGGAGATGGGATGGTTGCAGGTGGGAGGGAGGTTATGGGGGAAAAAGCCACTGTAATCCAAAAGCTGTACTTTGGAAATTTGTATTTATTAAATAAAAGTAAAAAAAAAATGATGCAGGTTTCTTCTGCCTGCTGCCAAAGATTTGAGCTTTACTAGGTCTTGGGAGTGGCTGGGTTGTCCATGGTGCACACTTTGAGAAACACTGATCTTGAAGACTGGGAGATACCCTCACAGGTGGCCTCTTCCAGAGGACGACTCCCACGGAGTGGTGTGCCCTGCCCACCAGCATGAACAACCTGTCATTTCACCACTAGCCTATAATAAAAGTTTGACCAGGAGATCCCCTGGTTAACAAAAGTCATTTTTCAAAGTGAGGTTGTATATTTTTATAAGAGGTGATTAGGATCTAATTAGGTGATTAGGATCTAATTGGAACAATTCAGACACACAGAAGAAGTGAAAGTGGGAGAGGGGAGAGACAAAAGCTAACAATCTACTAACAATTCTGCCTGTGCATCCTGCCAAAGGGAACACTGCCCACTCAAGGGCTATGGAGCAGACCCCTTAGTCTCTCCCCACGCCCCAGCCAGCCTCCCATGCTACATAGACCTTAATTCATCCCATCATTTTTCAGCTTGTGAACTGACCCTAAGTGGCTTCCATCTAACTAAAGGCGACTACAGAACCACGAACTATTCAGCTTCTGATGGTTAAGGTGCTGTACAACCCTGTCTCACTTCAGCCGTCATAGCACTTGTGACTCTTCCAGCCACCTTGGCAGCTCCTATCTCAGCTGCTCAAGGACAAATGCAGGGTTGCACCTTTGCTGTAGTTATTTTACCCTTTCCCTACCTTCCAGGCCTGCCCCAAGTCCCATTTCCACCCCGACTTCAGTTGCCACTGGCATTTCTCATTTTTTCAGTCACCTGTGACATTTCACATCTTTAAGCAGTCCTGCAGCAGGTCTCTAGGTGTGCCCTACCACGCCCTTCTTTAGAGTTCCTCCCTACTCCCTAACAGCTCCCCACATTCCTTCCCTGAGGGCAGTAACATTTGCAGAATTTCCTGTTACCTCCAACCTCACCTGGACTCTCCAACAAAATGTTAGCATAAAGATCTGGCTTGAAAAAGTCATCAAAATTTAGAATATTTCATTGTCAGTAAACTGTATCCCCAGAAATTAATTTGTTAAACACGGAGCAGGATGACCATGATATATCAAGAACTTGTTTTTGGCACTGGGACCACACTTAGCAAACTGTCCTAGTCCTCAACTATCTCTCACGTAAACTATTCAAACAAAAACTTTTTTTTTTTTTTTCCCCTGCCACCGGCAGTCTATGAGGCTCTTTAGCCCTTCTTTATTACAGATTCCGAAAGTTAATCAGAGCCTTTTCTACTTGCATAACCTGCTGGCACCAAAATCACAGCTGAGAAGAGAAATTAAGTCACCACCTTTTAGACCAAAAGCATTCAATCTTTATCACACAGATACCGGAAGATTTAAGGTAGGCAGTTCATTTCCTGGGTGCCCTGCTCAGTACATGGTAGACAGTAACACTAGATATCAGTTGTATTAATTTTGGCTTAAAACCTCCAAGCTGGAGGTGCCATCAACTGTACAACTATAATCACTATTTCATTTCAGAAGGTTTTCATCATTCCCCAAAAGAAAACCCATTCGCAGTCATTCTCCAATGATCTCTACCCCCACCCTTCATCCAATCTGCTTTCTGTCTGCAGATTTGCCTATTCTGAACACTTCCTATAAATAAATAATACGTGGTCTTTCGTATCTGGTCTCTTTTACTTAGCATACTATTTTCAAGGTTCAGCAATGTAGAGGCATGTGTTAGTACCATGCATTGCTCATTAGGTCCTCAAAACAGACGCTTGCACTATATGCAACAACTGGCCTCATTTTACAAATAGAAACAACGGACACAGTGAGAGAAGTAACTTACCCTGTATCAGTCTCTCTGAACCCAAGTTTTTTCATTGCATTTCTGAGAGATGTACAAACTCTAAGTATTATATGGAAACTTATCTGGAGTAAATATGTGTTTTTTAAAAACCACTGTTATCTAGGTCTGTGACAAAGTACAATTTCTATTTGTCTTGTATAAAAATATAACCAATGATCTTTTTGGTGCTCTCAAGCTCTAAATTCAAGCTATTTTTAAAAACAACTAATCTGATGCTTGATCTTTCATAATAAACATAGTAATTACTAGCTATAATGGAAACCACTTGTACAGAACATGACTTCATAAGCAGCAAAAACGGTAATAACATAGCATTTCATTATATGAAAACTCAGTATTTACTTATTTGTAAATCTGGGTTTTTCTTTCTAATGTCAACAATTTAGAAAGTAGGGAACATCATTTTTAGGGCAAAGAGTTTTTTGAAAAAGTCTCTGAGAAGATTCTGACAGGCACACATGAGGAAACTTCTCGAAACTGACCCAGAATGTTTCTATCACAAAACCCTTCCAGCTCACTGAAGCTTGCCAGAAGCAGTCAGTAGATAACCCTCTTGGTTATGTCTCTCTTCCTCTCAAACAAATTAAATAAATACATAAAAATGTTATATTTTTAAGGATGGGATGATTCAAAATTACGGGTAAGCATGCTTGTGTGTCTGCCTTAAGCAGTGATGTGATCGTAAAAGCAGCTGCAGTACAAAACATTCTAATTGAACACTGCCTTGCATTTGGAAAACACAAGCTGCGTTGCTCAGTAAAAACAAGTGGCAAATGTAATAGACAAAAGACTAGAAAGAAAGGGGCTTAAGGCAGTCTGTTGAACATGTTTATTGTAAACAACCCTGTTATCTTCAATCTGAAATAACATTGTAAAGATGCATCTAAAATACTTGAAAATTTTACTTATACTTGAAGAAAACAAGGCATTTAATAAAAATGTGAGTTGCCGATTCAGAATTTGGATTTATAAAAAATAAGAATCAAAAATCATTAAGCATTATAACCCATTAATGGGAAAATAACAGGCAACAGAATTTTAAAAAATTGAATATAGTGAGGATTTTGAATCATCAAACTCTATGGTAAACAGCCCATTTTCTGAGTCTTAGGCCATCACTAATCACTGTCTTGGAACAGTGCTGTAAAACAGAACTTTCTGGAAATGCTCTGTATTTGTGCCGTCCAGTTTGGCAGCCACTAGCTGAATGTGGCTACTGAGTATGCGTAGTATGGCTGATACAACTGAAGAACAGAATTTAATTTAGTAAAAAAAAATGTATGTATATATTTGAAAGGCAGAGTGACAGGTGAGGGTAGGAGGGAGGAGCGAGATCTTTCATCTGCTGGGTCACTCCCCTAATGGCTGAGACTGGGCCAGGCTGAAGCTGGGAACCAGGAAATCTGGGTCTCCCATGTGGGTGGCAGGGGCCCAAGTATTCGGGCCACCATCTGCTGCTTTCCCAGGCGCATTAGCAGGGAGCTGGATCAGAGGCAGCGCAGTTGGGACTTGAACTCTGATATGGGACGCTGGTGTCCCAAGCAGCTGCTTAGCCAGCTGTGCCAATGCTGGCCCTAAGTTTTAATTTTTGATTAATTACAATGAATAGCCATGTGATTAAGGGCTACCATATTGGATAGTATGTCTTGAATGGTGAGAGACATCACGCTGTAAAAGGGCTATACCATCAATGTTCAGCAACTTCAAAAAAAGAAAACAGGAGACTCGGATTATTACTGGGAAGAGGGACAGGAGTTATAATAAAGGGACAAAACTTCCAAGGAAACCTGATTTTGACCTCCAGTATCTTTAGAGATGTTTCCATCAAATCCATGCTCTGGGGTTATGAACATAAAAACAAAAGAATGAAGAGAAGGGAGGCAGAAGCCACAAAGAGAAATAACACACAATAATTGCCACTTGGTTTGAGTGGTAGACCACAGTTTTACACAATCACTGTGCCCTACTGTCCTAAACACGGCACGTGCACTTCCCTGAATCCTCACAGTAAGCCCTCCAGGTCCATCGACTCAGCTCCAGTTTTGTAGACTGAAGTCTACACCTGTCAGTACCTTAATGTCTGTCTCAATCATGAACTTCTACCACCTTTGATCTAGAAAGGCACTTGAAATATATGAGTTCAGGGCTACTTCTAGCAGCCCATGGAAAAACAGAACTAAAATGAATTTATTTTGGTGCAAAAAATATTTTTAAATCCATGCTTAGTTTTTTTTCATAATATTTTCCATGAACTTTTTTTGAAGACCCCTCATATATTCTCAATACACGTCTACTGAATTGACAATGAATCTGTTTCCATTCCAATGACACACAAGTGTGGTAAACATGCTTTCTCCAAACTTCTCCTCTCAAGCAGCCGTGACTGAGTTCTAGAATCAAGAAGAAAGCCTAATGTTTAAAGCAGTTTCATCAATTTTTAAAAGGATCTGACAGGAAACCTGGAACTTTGGGTCTGATCAAATTTTGAGCTGCCATTTTTTTTCAGGCCCATTAATTTAAAAAAGTCAGATTTTCCATATTTTGGGAAATTGTTTAACAAAAACTTGAATACTTGACTGAAATATTTATTACACAAAACTTGTGTCTAAAACACAGAAGATGTGGTTCTTAGCGTGTTTGGGCTGAGGCACAGCACCTTCACGGAACAAAGCCTTGGGGCAGGTGCTTAGCCTAGCAGTTACAGGTTGGGGTACCCACGCCCCATAACAGAGTACTTGAGTTTGACCGCCAGCTCCAGCCCCTGACTCCAGCTTCCTGCTAATGCAGACCCTAGGAGGCAGTGATGATGGTTTGAGTGACTGGGTTTTGCCACTCACATGGGATACCTGGATTAGTTCCCAACTCCCAGCTTTGGCCTGGTTAGCCCCAGTCCTGGCCATTGAGGGCATTTAGGGAGTGAACCAGAAGATAAGCAAATATGTTTTTGAAAAGATTAAATCAGAAAGCTTTGATTGTTCCCAATTTCTGCATCTCATGATTTTTTTAATTAATCTTTTAAAAGTTCTTTCTTTTTTAAAAATTATTATTTGACAGACAGTGAGACAGAGAGAGAGAGAGAGGGAAAGGTCTTCCTTCCTTTGGTTCACCCCCAAAATGGCTGCTACAGCCAGCGCACTGCACTGATCCGAAGCCAGGAGCCAGGTGTTTCCCCCCAGTCTCCCATGTGGGTGCAGGGGCCCAAGCACTTGGGCCATCCTCCATTGCCTTCCTGGGCCACAGCAGAGAGCTGGACTGGAAGAGGAGCAACCGGGACTAGAAGCCGGCACCGATATGGGATGATGGCGCCGCAGGCGGAGGATTAACCAA
Organism: Oryctolagus cuniculus; assembly: GCF_051225735.1. NCBI lineage: Eukaryota > Metazoa > Chordata > Mammalia > Lagomorpha > Leporidae > Oryctolagus > Oryctolagus cuniculus. The sequence goes on from NC_142871.1 coordinate 12,838,659, forward strand.
GTGAGCCACAGCGCCGGCCCCAATCTTTTCAAATTTCATCAAGTTATATTCACTCTCTATGGGCACGCTGCCAGGATGCAGTGAAGCCTAGGACAAGTTTTGAGAAGACTGTTAAATCAAAGGGCCAAACCTGTCTGGGAATTTATTCCCTTAATCCAAATCCACAGCCTCCAACCCCAATATTTAACTAGAATTTTGATCTATAAGCAAATAAAAATATTCACATAAAAAATGCACTTGAAGCTCTTAGGTAAAGCCGCTGCCTGAAGTGCTGGCATCCCTTATGGGCACCAGTTCGGGTCCTGGCTGCTCCACTTCCAATCCAGCACTCTGCTATGGCTTGGGAAAGCAATGGAAGATGGCCCAAATCCTTGGGCCCCTGCACCTGTGTGGGAGACTCAGAAGAAGCTCCTGGCTTCTGGTTTCAGATCAGCACAGCTCTGGCCATTTCGGCCATTTGGGGAGTGAACCAGTGGATACAAGATCTGTCTGTCCTGGTTGCTCCTCTTCCAGTCCAGCTCTCTGCTATGGCCCAGGAAGGCAGCGGAGGATGGCCCAAGTGCTTGGGCCCCTGCACCTGCATGGGAGACCAGGAGGAAACACTTGGCTCCTGGCTTTGGATCGGCGCAGCACGCTGCCTGTAACGGCCATTTTGGGGGTGAACCAAAGTAAGGAAGACCTTTCTCTCTGTCTCTCTCACTAACTCTGCCTGTCAAAAAAAACAAAAACAAAAACAAAAACAAAAAAACCACCTCTCTCTCTCTCTGTAGCTCTGCCTTTCAAATAAATCTACAAAACAAACATACAAACCTCACTAACTACACTAAGGAGGACTTACAGTTAAAATATGATTCCCCTGCAGAGAACACGTGGACTAGCAGCTACGATGCCTGCACCCCATAGCAACAGTGCTGGGGTTTGATGCCGGGCTCTGGATCCTGACTCCAGCTTCCTGCTGATGCACACACTGCGGGGCACGGTGATGGCTTAAGTTTGGGTCTGTACCACCCACGTGGGAGACCTGGATTGAGTTCCTGTCTCTGGACTTAAGCCCTTTGGCCCAAAGCCATTGTGGGCTTCCAGGGAGTGAAGCAGCAGATGGGAGCATGCTCTCTAAAATACTAAAAATAAATAAAAAATAAAAACAAATTTCCCTTTCCTTGTCAGAGACAAGGGTCACGTACGGTTTCCGTTCATTGTTGTCGATGCATAAAGAATACACAGTGCCAGGCATCTGGCTCAGTGGTTAAAATGCTGCTTAGGACAGCCGTATCCTATATGGGATCGCCTGAGCTCACGTCCTGATCCACTCCCGTGCTTCCTGCTAATGCTCATCCATGGAGGTAGCAGGTAATGGCTCAAAGGACTGGGTCCCTGCCGCCCCGGGGGAGATCTGGACTGAATGCCGAGCTCCCAGCTGCAGCCTGGCCCAGCCCCGAGAGTGAACCGGGGCTGGCTGTCCCTCTGTTTCTGTCTGCCTGCCTCTGAAATAAAACAAATTTTTAAAAGGATACAACATCATTAAATTCACCCTTTCATTTAAATTTCAGTTTTATTTTTCTGGTCAATGAAGCCTGTTTTCAAAACGGTTTATCTAATGTTTATAAACATCAAAAAATAAGATTCTGGACCAATGAAAATTCATGCTTGCTGGGGCAAAGCCCAAGGATGTGGAGTGCTGTTTCTCAAATTTTACCACGCTCCAATCACCTGAGGAGCCCGTGGAAACACAGATCCTGACCCGTAAACCCAAGGAAGGGCCGGGGCCCACTGCTAAAACACGCGTCCATGAAATGCTCTGGAAGCCAGCTGGCCCCGGGCTTCCTGTAGCAAAGAACCAGCTGCTCCAGACCTCCGCTCTTTCTGACTCTCCTAGTCTCCTTTTCATGTTTCTTCCAGCAAATTCTTATCACAGGTGTGCCATGATCAGGCACTGTGTAAATAAGATCCGATCTCTGCCTTCAAAGAGCTCACTGGTTAAAAAAGAACGAACACACAGGTCAACAGAAGGACTGGCTCGGAACTGCCAAGCGCTGTAATAAAGGTACGGAGTGGTAAGAGCGCCTGGAAGAGAAACGGGAGTGTGCGTGGTGCCGAGGACGATGACTGCGCTGGGCAGAAGCGACGGCAAGAGAGGCAGCACGGCGCCCGGCAGGAGTTGCTAACAGCAGCCCACCGCGGAGCACGTGTCGCCTGCGCCGAGAGCGGACAGGAGACTGGAGGTAAACAGAGTCAGACCACGAGGCCAGCATGCCAGACGAAGCTGTTTTATTTGGCAGGATGTCACACCAATGAAGGACGCTGGAGGATGAATGTGCTCATGCATGAATGACAATATTAACAAGGAGACTAAACAACAGTGATAACATCTACATGTTTACGTGCCAGGAGCTGCTGCAGGCACTTTAATCACGTTAGGAGCACTTAACCATTTCACACCAGTATCTTATATGATCAGTGCTAAGATGCTCATTCGCACTGAGAATTTTGAGGCACCAAAAAGAAAAGTGACGTCCCCTCGATTCAAACCCAGGCAGTACAGTTCCAGGGGCCACGTGCTCCATATCTAGGAAAATTCTGGAAACTGCTTACTCTGGTAAGCACCCTAGAAAATGCATTGATCAGTTGAGCCTGGAAAATAGTTTGGAAGACACTGGAATAGTTAAATAAAGAGACAGTGGAGGGCGTGGGCACTCAGCCTCGTGGTCAAGACACTGGAATCCCACACCAGAGGACTCAGGTCTGCTCCCCAGCTCCAGCGGCCGAGTTCCCGCCACTCACGTGGGAGACCTGAGTTCAGTTCCCAGCTCCTGGCTTCAGCCTCGTCCAGCTAGACTGCATTCGTCAAATGGGGAGGGGAGCTCTGTCTGTCTCTCTGCCTCTCAAATAATAAAAATTAAAAACAAACCAGAGAAAATGGAGGACTGCATTAGGGCAAAGGCAATGGAAATGAGAATTTCAGTTACATTCAGTGAGAAAGGTCCTGAGAGCTTTGCCACTGAGGCATGTTGTGGGTACAAAGGAGAGAGACTTTCCCATTCTCTAGCACAGGAGATGCAAAGAATGGAGCTGCCAGGCAGAGAGAGCACAGGAGAGAACACTTGTGGCAGGAGTTTGAGAGAAAACCTGGAGGTTAGGTTTGAGATACTAATGGGACATCCAGGAAAAACCTTACGCAAGAAGTCCGGTAGATGTGGGCATCAACAATGCGTCCTGGTTCTCAGTGAGAGCGTGGACCAATTTGTTGAGAGTGGAGGAAATGAGAGGAACTTCAAGACGACGACAGACAGGGGACCCAGGAGGCAGCGTCTGCACGCCCAGGCAGCTGCTGGGCTCCCAAGACAGAGCAGCTGTGGAAACGGCTGCGGGGGGGTGGCCCCTGGATCCCGAGACCGCACACTCTTTCCAGGGCACTGAGGAAGAGGAGGAGGAAGCAACTGACTGAGAGGAAAACACTTTCCAAACAGCTGAAAGGAAGAGCCCAGGAACTAGGAAAAGACCAAAGCCGTTTCTGCTTTGTTTTCTTGTAAGTGCAAGACTCGCGCAGTTATTACTTGGGAAACAGCGAGGAGGGAAAGGTCCAAAGCCGAGTGGGGGAAAGACACCTGTTGAAGCCACATTCTGAGCGAGGCAGGACAGCTGGGGCTGGGTCTGAGGAGGGACGCCGCCCCAGCACGCCGGGCCACGCCGAACACTGCAGGCTGTTCAGCAGAACCGCTGACCTCCGGGACTCACTGCACGCCTGGAGCACCCAACCCCAGCAGTGACGACCAAACATCACTCAGTACCCCTGGAGGAGCTGAAGAGGCGGGGGTAGAGAGGTTGTGCACTGCCAGACACCGGGGCCTCTGCTGAGAGGGGCGTAGGGCTGCGTACTTCTGTTCAGTGGGCAAGTTCTGCAGTGACTGTGCGGGAGAGACTCCCCTAACTAGGGAAAGCGAAAGTGGGCTTCCCAATACCTCCCATTCTTCCAGGTGTATTTCCTTCCACGGGCCCCCCAGGAAACACCTACAGTGCACCAGAAGAGAGCATTAAAGGATCTTTAGTAAAACGTCCGCCCCGACAATGGAAGGGGTTGAGGCCATCCTGCGGTGCTGTGTTCTGACTCCTACAAGAACCACCTTTTTCTCTTCTGGAGCGAGGGCAGAAAATACAATGTTTTACCTGAACATACAATTTGATTACAATTTTGTAGCCTTCAACAGCAAGGCAGCTATATTGTATTTATCCCAAATCCCACCCATCACAATCAAAACTTTATGTATGAAGACACAGAAGTAAGATTATCTGATATTTTAAATTAGGCATCAACTTCGAAAAAGTGTTATGTTAATTTTCATATACATGAGCCCACACTAATACTTATGCTCAGCAAGTGGGGAAAAATACTATTTATACTGTGGGTCCTGGAAGCTTATTAAGGCACCTTGTCAGAAGTGACTGATCGGGGCGAGCTTTGTGGCACAGGGGAGTCAGGCCACCACTAGGAATGCCCACATAGTGGAGCACCCGGGATCCAGTCCCCATCTCCACTTCCCATCCAACTTCCTGCTAGCATTCCTGGGAGGCAGCAGATGATGGACTCGGGTTCCTGCCATTCACTGGCTTTGGCCTGGCCCAGCTCCAGCTCTTGCAGACATTTGGGGAGTGAACTAGTAGGTGGAGGGTCTGTCACTTTGCCTCTCAAATGAATAACAAACACTTTTTAAAAAGTGATAAAATGAAGGGTGGGCATTTGGCAAAGCCAAAGTTAAGGCTCTGCTTGGGATACCGAAATCCCATAATGGAGTGCCTTGGTCTGAGTCCTGGCTCCACTTCCACCTCCAGTTTCCCGTAAACCTGCACTCTGGGAGGCAGCACCAAGGGAAGCCTCCAGTACCCGGGTTTCTGCAGCCCACCTGGGAGATCCAGATTGAGCTCTGGGCTCCCAGCTTTGGCCCGGACCATCCATGACTCTTGTGGGGTTTTTCCATGGACCAGTGCATGGAAAACCTATGTATGTCTCCTCTCTCAAATAAATGAAAAAAAAAATTATAAATAAAAGAAAGAAGTGACTGATTTGAAGATGTTGTAATGAGATTATCTCCTTCCTTAAAATTTATCTTCTAAATAGCCTTTTAAAAATCTGCCTAGTGAGGCCAGCGCTGTGGTGCAGTGGGTAAAGCAGCCACCTGCAGTGCCTGCATCCCACATGCGCATCGGTTGGAGTCCTGGTGCTCCACTTCCGATCCAGCTCTCTGCTAGGGCCTGGGAAAGCAGCAGAAGATGGCCCAAATGTTTGGGCCCTTGCACCTTAGTGAGAGACCCACAAGCAGCTCCTGGTTCCTGGCTTCAGACTGGCACAACTCTGGCCATTTCGGCCATCTGGGAAGTGAGCCAGTGGATGGACGACTTCCCTCTCCCTGCCTCTACCTCTCTGTAACTCTGCCTTTTAATTAAGTAAATAAATCTTTAAAAAAAAAAATCTGCCTAGTGTTTTAACAACTTCACAATTTCCTAAGAAGGTCAAAAACACACTTGCTCACAACCCAACTCAGGCAGTGGTACGCACACAGGTGAAGGTATCAGACGTTAGGTCAGTATTCCCAGTGTTGCCAACATCATCGCTGAGGGAAACGTTCAGAGAAATATATCTCACTAAAAAAATCTTCCCAAAATAGTAAAGGCCCGGGAATTTTGCCTCAGAAAATCGCCTTTCTTTTTCCTGCACTTACAAGCTTACTGAAGCACCTTCACGTGCAGCTAACAGACTGGATTTCCATTGAGGAGGACATCGTGACATGAACATCCGTCACAGGACAGGGTGCTGAGACAACCCCCGCAGAGAACCACCCGCGCCCACCGAATCTCAGAAGAGGCATCTGCTCCCGAGGGAGCCTTGCTGCTGCTGTGGAAGCCACACTGGTGGCGAGGGAGCTCCTCTAGGCTCCACAACCATCTCAAGTCGAACTGAGCACTGCAAAATAAGCACCTGAAATCTGCTGCTGATTCGCTTCCTAATAAAGAAAATTCAAGTTGGATTCACTGTCAGATCAGCTCTCTAATCAAAGGACAAAACAGAAATACTAGGAAGCTCCACTTCCATTTCTAAAGACTGATTTGTACGACATTATTCAAATGCGTCCCTAACTGCGACCTGACCTGCACAGCTGAGGTTTCTGATGATGGTCTAAGATAAGGGGTATTTTAGGAAAAGCCCACGAACTTTATCCAAAACCTGACAACAGAATATCTCAGCCTATACCCAGATGAATAAAAATAAATAAAATTAAAAGCATTTATTAAAGGCACACATGTTCATAGTGTGAGGTCGCCTCTGAAGCTCTTAGATAATGTCTGTAGTCTCCCCAAGGAAATGAAAAGCGCACGATTTAGAAACAAGCTAAGAGGTACCCACACTGAGAAAGGGATCCCAAGTGTCGTTGGAGAGTGGGTCAGACACAAGTGAACCAAGCACAGCCAACAAAGCTAAGGATTCCAGTACCTGGCTCACATCTTACGCTACTGATAGAAAACAACTCTCTGTCTACTTGTCCTCACAAATTACTAGATCAAATTGAGCAAATCAGATTCATCAGATGTGGGGAGCAACTCGGACTAGACTAAGTTACTGGAATTAAGACTTATTCTATGCATCTGCTCTCCCACAATATGGCGCTGGGAGAGAAGAAAACAGCTTCTACACAGCTGCCTCCAGTTCAGCCAATAAACTGTAGGACTTGCTCCTGATTGGAGGAGAGCAGCGTACTTGGCGTGTGGGCAGCCGAGTTGGGATTGGCGGAGGAGGACTATAAAAGAGGAGAGAGACGGCATGCACCAGGAACATCTAAGGGGAACATCTAAGGGGAACACCTGTGCAGTCCCCGAGAGAGCCGGCCGGCGGTGTGCCGCTCCCCTGCGGAAGTGGGGAATGTGGCCAGGGGGAACTGCCCTTCCACGGAGGTGGAAGGGACAGTAGCCAACCCGGGAAGAACCAGCAGCAAACCCGGGGAGGGCCGAGCAGACAGAAAGAACAGCGCAGGGTCCTGTGTCGTTCCTCCACGAAGAGGGGGAGCGACATAATGGTGCCGTGACTCGGATATGAAGCTTAGGCAGGTTTAGTGTCGTTCCTCCATGAAGAGGGGGAGCGACATAATGGTGCCGTGACTCGGATAGGAAACCTAGGACGGATAGGAAACCTAGGACGGATAGGAAACCTAGGACGGATAGGAAACTTAGGAGGGAAGAAGTGGAAAATACCAGAGAGAGAGACTAGCAAACAGCCTAGGGAAAAGCCGGACGAAAAAGGTGCCGGAAGAAGCTATTGAAAGCCTAGGCATAGACTCAGATACGGACTACGGACTACGGGGGGAAGCTGGGAGAAATCTCTAAGGTCGAAAGCGAAAGTGAAAGCTAGAACAAACAGACTTGGATACGGACTGTGGGGAGAGGCCAGGAGAAATGAGGGAGGAATATTGTTGGAGGAAAGCTTGGGGAAACATACCGGGTAGAGAAAAATGTTAGGGAAATTGAAGCCGCGGGGGGCAGGCCGAGGCGGAAACGAAAGCCACTTTGGGATTCTCAAGTTAGCCCGGGAATAGGGGGCGAAAAGTTAAAACCAGAAGCGGAAACGTAAGCCTGGTTGGGATCCGTCTGATTAGCCTGGGGAGCAAAGGACGGGAAGCCAAACCGTGGGGCGGAGACGTAAGCTGGGTTGAATTTGCCAGGCTAGCCCGGGGAACTTAGATTGAATGCTAGTGGCGGAGACGTGAGCTGACGCTGTGTGGCTCGCGGAGGCTGCCGCGCGCAGAGAGAGCATGCGGGGCACAAGTAGATAGGGAACGCGGGGCTAGCGCGGAGACCGTGGAGTGTGCGCGCAGAGCCGCGAAGCCGCGCAGATGAGAGAGGCGCGGGCTGAAGCGGCTCAGAGCCGGCGAAGCTCCGAGAAGCAGCCTCGGGGCGGGCGCCGGCAGGGCGAGGCGCCGGGAAGCCGCGGGGATAAGAGAAACAGAAGTTTAGAAGTAAAACAAGAGCGGGAAGCCGCAGGGATAAGAGAAACAGAAGTTTAGAAGTAAAATGAGAGAAATAGGAATGCTGGAAGATAGAAGTAAAATGGGAGAAATAGGAATACCCGGAGATAGAGAAATAGAGAAATAGAAAGGCCTCCCCACAACACAGCAATGTGAGAGCTTGGATTCGGTCTGCCTGATTAGTGAGGCGATGAGCACCTGCAGGCGGCTAGCAGCTTATGCGCCGCAGGTCACCGAAGACAGGCACGTTATCAACACCAATAAGTCACCCCACAACATGGCAATGAGAGAGCTTGGATTCGGTCTGCCTGATTAGGGCGGTAAGCACCAACAGGCGGCTCGACCAGAGTATGAGCTGCAGGTCACCGAAGATAGGCATGAATCAACACCAATAGGCCTCCCCACAATATGGCAATGAGAAGGCTTGGATTTGGTCTGCCTGATTAGTAAGGCGGTAAGCACCAGCAGGCGGCTCGACCAGAGTATGAGCCGCAGGTCACCGAAGACAGGCACGCATCAGCGCCTAAAAACCTCCTCATAACATGGCGAAGAAAGGACCCGGATTCGGTTTGCCTGATTGATAGGACTTGTAAGAACCTGTGGCAACTCTAGCAAGCAGAGCAGAGTGTGTGCCGTGGGACACCAAAGACAGGCGCGTATCAACGCCAAAAAATAAAAAGAAAGGGGGATCTGTGGGGAGCAACTCGGACTAGACTAAGTTACTGGAATTAAGACTTATTCTATGCATCTGCTCTCCCACAATATGGCGCTGGGAGAGAAGAAAACAGCTTCTACACAGCTGCCTCCAGTTCAGCCAATAAACTGTAGGACTTGCTCCTGATTGGAGGAGAGCAGCGTACTTGGCGTGTGGGCAGCCGAGTTGGGATTGGCGGAGGAGGACTATAAAAGAGGAGAAAGACGGCATGCACCAGGAACATCTAAGGGGAACATCTAAGGGGAACACCTGTGCAGTCCCCGAGAGAGCCGGCCGGCGGTGTGCCGCTCCCCTGCGGAAGTGGGGAATGTGGCCAGGGGGAACTGCCCTTCCACGGAGGTGGAAGGGACAGTAGCCAACCCGGGAAGAACCAGCAGCAAACCCGGGGAGGGCCGAGCAGACAAAAGAACAGCGCAGGGTCCTGTGTCGTTCCTCCACGAAGAGGGGGAGCGACAATCAGACACTTCAGTCAACTCAAAGCTGGCTGTTTTAATCTTCCTTAATTTACACAGAATGGGCCCAGTCTTTGAGGGTGCTCAATAAGAAGTCATCAAGGCCCCAGGATCCTAAAATGCTGTATCCTAACGTTTCTGGGTATTTGAGTCACATCAGATACTCATCTCTGGGCTTGTTACTTCACATACATGAAAACTTGAAGTTTTACTTCTTCAGTGCAAGCAGCACCTGGGTGTATGCAGGTGCTAAACAAAGCTTGCTCATTTCTCAAAAAATCTTGGTATTAGTTATGCTTTCTTTGGGAAATAAAACAAATGTGACAGACCCATACCATTGCTTTTGCTACACTCCTTTCAATTCTGTTCTCTTACGAAATGTCCTCCTCCAAAGTAGGTCAACAAAACCAAACTGCACCCATTACCATTTTTTCAATATCTAAAAGAAATGTTAACTGGCTTCAAAAATTATGTTAGCATGTTTCTAATTATGATTTATTTTTATTATTTTTTTTTAAATTTATGACAGGCAGAGTGGACAGTGAGATAGAGAGAAAGGTCTTCCTTTTCCGTTGGTTCACCCTCCAATGGCCGCCGCGGCCGGCGCACCGCGCTGATCCAATGGCAGGAGCCAGGTGCTTCTCCTGGTCTCCCATGGGGTGCAGGGCCCAAGCACTTGGGCCATCCTCCACTGCACTCCCTGGCCACAGCAGAGAGTTGGCCTGGAAGAGGGGCAACCGGGACAGAATCCAGCACCACAACCGGGACTAGAACCTGGTGTGCCGGCGCCCGCAAGGTGGAGGATTAGCCTAGTGAGCTGCAGCGCCGGCCTCTAATTACGATTTAAAACAATATTACTGACAAGGTTGATGTCGACCTAAAACAAAGATGTAATTACTCTATTTACCATGTTTAGTAAGGATTCCTTTCCTTATAGAGGCTAAGGCCAAAATATAATTAGGGCCGTTATGACATCCGTAAAATGAAGACCTAATCAATGTTTTCTATGCTGTTATTTCTGTTTAAAAATTCTTAAAAGAACTTCGTAACACAAACACGTGGGTGACGACGCGGATGGGGCTGCGTGCGTCTTGCAGCAAGTGAAGGCAGGCGGCCTGGTATCAGCATGACGCAGATCAACCCAGGGTAACACGTAACGGGCAACATCATCTTAGGAACTCAAGAATGTTCACTGGAAACCAGGAGGATGAGCTGGAGGAGCTGTTAAGAAAGGCACACAACTTGGCCGGCGCCGCGGCTCACTAGGCTAATCCTCTGCCTTGCGGCGCTGGCACACCGGGTTCTAGTCCCGGTCGGGGCGCCGGAGTCTGTCCCAGTTGCCCCTCTTCCAGGCCAGCTCTCTGCTGTGGCCAGGGAGTGCAGTGGAGGATGGCCCAAGTGCTTGGGCCCTGCACCACATGGGAGACCAGGAGAAGCACCTGGCTCCTGGCTCCTGCCATCGGATCAGCGCGGTGTGCCGGCCACAGTGTGCTGGCCGCAGCGGCCATTGGAGGGTGAACCAACGGCAAAAGGAAGACCTTTCTCTCTGTCTCTCACTGTCCACTCTGCCTGTCAAAAAATAAATAAATAAATAAAATAAAATAAAAAAAAGAAAGACACACAACTTTACGTGGAGAAAACCAGAGACGGACAGGTTCCAGACTTAAGGCTGAAACTGAGAGCTAAGGTGGTTGCCTGAAGAAAGATGGAAAATGCCAGGCTTAGCAGTAGAGAGTACTGTGACGGATGGATGGTACCCGCCACAGCTGTGAGGGGGACATGAGTCTCTCGAGGAAAGGAGAGAAATGTTGGTACACCTTCCACTTTTTTTTTTTTTTAAGATTTATTTATTTACTTGAAAGTCAGAGTTATACAGAGAGAGAAGGAGAGGCAGAGAGAGAAGTCTTCCATCCGCTGGTTCACTCCCCAGTTAGACGCCATGGCTGGAGCTGTGCCAATCCAAAGCCAGGAATCAGGAGCTTCTTCCGGGTCTCCCACAAGGGTTCAGGGGCTCAAGGACTTGGGCCATCTTCTATTGCTTTCCCAGGACACAGCAGAGCGCTGGATGAGAAGAGGAGCAGTCGAGACTAGAACTGGCGCCCATATGGGATGCTGGCACTGAAGGCGACGGCTTCACCCATTCCACCACAGTGCCAGACCCAACTTTCCACGCTTTATTTCACCACCATAAATAAAAATTAAGTGAGCTGGGGCTGGCACTGTGGTGTAGTGGGTAAAGCTGCTGCTTGCAACGCAAGCATCCCATACGGGCGCTGGTTCAAGTCCCGGCTGCTCCACTTCAAATCCAGCTCCCTGCTAATGTGTCTGGGAAAACAGCAGAGGATGGCCCAAGTACATGCGCCCCTGTACTGATTTGGGACACCCAGAAGAGGCCCCTGGCTCCGAACCGGCCCAGCTCTAGCCTTTGCGGCCATCTGGGGATTGAAACAATAGATTGATCTTTCTCTCTCTGTAATTCTGCCTTTCAAATAAATAAATCTTTTTAAAAAAACGAAACAGGGTTAGCGCTGTGGCATAGCAGGTAAAGCCATCGTCTGCAGTGCTGGCATCCCATATGGGTGCCGGTTGAAGTCCTGGCTCCTCCACTTCCAATCCAGCCAATCCAGCTCTCTGCTATGGCCTAGGAAAGCAGCAGAAGATTTCCTAAGTGCTTGGGCCCCTGCACCCACGTGGGAGACCTAGAAGAATCTCCTGGCTCCTGGCTTTGGATTGGCCAGCTCCAGCCGTGGCAGCCAATTGGGGAGTGAACCAGTGGATGGAAGACCCCTCTCTCTTTCTCTGCCTCTCCTGTGTGTAACTCTTTCAAATAAATAAATAAATCTTTAAAAAAAAAATTGAGTTGCAACAAAAGATCAATTCCTGCACTGCTGGGCAATACAATGTTAACTATCTCTGGGCACAATGTTCTTTCTATAGAGCAAGTTTTAGGGAGAAATACCCTAAAATACGTTGAGTTCCTCCTCAGGGGCTTCAAAGATTCTTGATTACAGGTGAACGCTAAGCATTAGCAGGCTTTCGCAAAGCCAGGAACAAACATGTTAAGGTCTCAACAGTTAGAGATAAGTCCTAGTGCTTTCCAACCTACTCCTGTGTTGAGAGACAGCTGGGTCTAGAAATACTTAGAGTGGCACAAAGGCATTAAGATGCCATTATTATTATTATTATTATTATTTTTTTTTTTTTTTTGACAGGCAGAGTGGACAGTGAGAGAGAGAGACAGAGAGAAAGGTCTTCCTTTGCTGTTGGTTCACCCTCCAGTGGCCGCCGCGGCCGGCGCACCGCGCTGATCTGATGGCAGGAGCCAGGTGCTTCTCCTGGTCTCCCATGGGGTGCAGGGCCCAAGCACTTGGGCCATCCTCCACTGCACTCCCTGGCGACAGCAGAGAGCTGGCCTGGAAGAGGGGCAACTGGGACAGAATCCGGCGACCCGACCGGGACTAGAACCCGGTATGCCGGCGCCGCAAAGCGGAGGATTAGCCTAGTGAGCCGCGGTGCCAGACAAGATGCCATTATTTCTTCTACTAGGATAAGTTGTAGTGTTCAGAATGTCTTGGTTTGGAGCGCCCAAGAAGTTCTCTTCCCTGGGCTAAATTCCAACACCAGATAAATGCCTGGGTTTTTAAAACTGTTGTTTCTCATCATCACCCCAAGATGTCTTCTGCTCTGTACTTCACATGTACACTCTCAGTGCACAATGAGCCAAACACATGATCTTACTTCCGTGCATCAATGCTATACACCCTGACTCAATGAAGTGAAATGCTTCACTTTGCATTCATCTGTTCAATCAAAAGGAGTTTAGGGGCCGGCGCTAGGGCACAGCAAGTTAAGCACCGTCCACAGGGCCGGCATCCCATATGGGTGTCGGTTTGAGTCCTGGCTGCTCTGCTTCTGATCCAGCTCCCTGCTAATGTGCCTGGGAAAACAGCAGATGGCGGCCCCAAGTCCCTGGGCTCCTGCCACCCACGAGGGAGACCTGGAGGAAGCTCCTGGCTCTTGGTTTTGACGCGGCTCAGCCCGGGTTGTTGCAGCCATTTGAGGAGTGAACCAGCAAATGAAAGATCTCCATTTCCCTTCTCTCTCTCTCTAACACTGCCTCTCAAAGAAATAAATCTTTAAAAAAAAAAGAAAAATGTCACGAGTGTAAAGCACTTTAAAGGGAAAAAAGAAAAGCTTCTTGATTCAACACAGACTATGCAACAGTCAAAAAGCCCGCACAGGTGCACCTGCTGGTCCAGTGCTGCATCTCTCACTCACTCACGCCTCCAGTTACTTTGGACCAATGAGCTCCAGGAAAGAAGCTGAAGCAAATCCATAAAATGAACGGATGCTATTAATAATGTTCTCTTTGGCTATAATAAATCAAAAAGTATCTGACTCAAAAATGATTTAAAGCCAATACTTTTAAAGTCAGCTGTCAGAAATGCTATTGCTCCAAACCTTAGCGGCGATGTCTTATTTGCCCCCAATCTCTGTACTGAGTATACTAGTACTGAGTACTAGTTCCTGGTGACCTGATCATTTAAAGGAGTCGAGCTTCTAATGAGGACAGCTGGTTCTGATGAGCACACACCAGGTTTCAAAGTTAAGAGTTCCTCAGACGCTTTCAAAACAGGGGTGAGACTTAAGTACAACAAAGAGTTACTGGTTCTAAGTTTTCTGATTCCTGTGAAAATGTGTAAGGTACAATGGAACAGAAGAAAGATCAACAGAGAATCCACAAGGCTTGCTGAAGGGAAGGGGTGAGGTATTCGATAAGTAAACGTGTATGTGCTCAAATATTTCCAATTAGGAGTTGTACTGGACTATTAGAAACTACTGTGAAACATTAAACTAAAACTGTAAGCAGTCAAGAGACCAGCAGAGAAAATGTTTCTCACGAAAAATCACCTGGCTTCATTGGTCCCAGCCAGGGTGGAGACATTCTGTTCAGGGTGCCTCGGCAGTGCTGACAACCAGCCCAACCAAACCCAGTGCTCCATGGTCAGCTGCTTGAAGCAACAAAAAGGAATGGAGAGACGTTTCAACTGCTTAGAAAAACAATACCCACAAGTGCCTCATAGGATCTGATGAACCGCAAATTGTCAGCCCTCTCAATTCTTCAGACCCTGGTATCACGACTGTGCAAAACCTGGTTAGACTCCCAATACTAATATCCTAATATTAGGATACTCCTAATCCTCTTTAAATAATTTCCATCTGACACTTAGCGTTCCAGACAGGAACCAAAGCCATACACTTTCGTACGGCCCTTGAATAGCTACAACGTGCACAAAGCCAGAGGCTCTGTGGGATTAACAGGCCAGGGTCTTTATTAGGCATCTATCAGCTGGATCCCCCATCAGATTTTCCCTCCACTCACGAACACCATCACGTACCCGTGTGCTATCAGTTAAATGAGTTGTTTCAGAGATGAGGGAGCCACTTTTTGGCCCTTTGAGAACTGATACTAAATTAGAAATCCATCTTATTCTCCATTGGTTAAAATCTGATAACTAACGACTTGCTCAGAACATCAAGGCTTTGAGATGTGAGTTGAGGGGGCAGTCAGCACTGTCTGTCTGAAGTCCTCTATCCAGGTGTTAGACCCAGCGTCTAAAATGCCTGTGTGCAACACTGGAGCACCTGGGACTGCTCCCACCCAGCTCCTGACTTCATTCCACTGCTCAAGTGATGCCGAGAGGCAGTGGTGACGGCTCAAGTGGTGGATTCCTGAAGACCTGGTCTGTGGGAGACCTGCACTGAGCTCCTGCTTCTGGACTCTGACCTTGGCCCGGCCCTGGCCATAGTGCGGGCATCTGGGGAATGCACCAGCAAATCAGAGATCTCAAATAAATAAGTCCCCCATCTACTGCTCTAATGCAACAAATACATGTAAGTTAATCAACAGGGCAAAGAAAGGCTAGAGCTGCTGTCCCGTTTCACAGCCAGCTTTCCAGAAGAGGTAACAACTGTGCATTAGCCTGAAAGAGGGGAGCTGCTATTTTGTTAACTCCTGATATTAAATGAGTAACTGACATTTAAAAGTACAGCTAACTATCACTGTTGTAGCATTTTGTTATTTCCACTGGGCCCAAGTCCCTACCACATCTTCCTAAACTGGCTACTTACTTGACTAGACTCCAGGATTAGAAAATAGGTATCTAAAATCCTCACATCTCCCACATGTGCAACAAACTCTGCTATTAGCAGTAACGTGACTTAATCTCTCTTTCCAAAGAGAAATTCTTTTTGAGGCCTCAAATTTGACAGGTTAATTTTGGTATAAAATGGCTCTGGTGCTTTTCAAGTTCTCAGGATCATGTGGGAAGTTTAATAAATTTTCACAAAATCATCGCTCGGGGCTGGTGTTGGGGTGCAGCAGGTTAAGCTGCAGCCTGGGACATCAGCATCCCATATGGGTGGGTACCAGTTCGGGTACCAGCTGCTCCACTTCTGATTCAGCTCCCTGAGGATGTGCCTGGGAAAGAGGTGAAAGATGGCCCAAGTCCCTGGGCCCCTGCATGCATGTGGAAGACTGAGATGGAGTTCCAGGCTCCTGGCTTCGGAGAGTGAAGCAGCAGATGGAGGCGCTCTCTTTCTCACCCCATCCCCCATTTCAAAACCAAGTCAACCTTTTTCAATGGAAATCCCATTCAAACAATGTATTTGAAAAATTTCCTACTTCACTGAATAAGGAAATTGGCAATGCTATTGTTAACCACTAAACTGTTACTCCCTGGTCCTATACAAGTAACAGAAGTCAGAGCACAGCTACCTCTCCACCAGGTGCTTGCCATTAGCCTAATCACTTTATAACATAAATAAGTCTTGCGGCTGGCGCCACGGCTCACTAGGCTAATCCTCCGCCTGTGGCACCAGCACCCCAGGTTCTAGTCCCGGTTCGCGCACCGGAGTCTGTCCCGGTTGCTCCTCTTCCAGTCCAGCTCTCTGCTGTGGCCCGGGAAGGCAGTGGAGGATGGCCCAAGTGCTTGGGCCCTGCACCCACAAGGGAGACCAGGAGGAAGCACCTGGCTACTGGCTTCAGATCGGTGCAGCGCCGGCTGTGGCAACCATTTGGGGGGTGAAGCAACGGAGGGAAGACCTCTCTCTAACTCTGCCTGTCAAAAAAGTCTTGTGTAGGCTTAGGAGGTATAGGAGGTAGGAAATGCTTTTAAAAAGACCTACAAAATTTCATCTTCCCCAACACTGAGTTCTAATGCAAGAACCTGCAAAATCCCTTATCTGACACTGATTTCCAGCACTGACTTGAATGTCTGGAAAGTCTGTTAGCCATTGCTGACGATTAAGTCAGCACCTATGTGGCACTACATACCAAGCAGCGTTCCAGTCAACACTAACGTGAGGACACACTTTGAAGCTTGTGGAAAAACGACATGATCAATCCATGCAGCTTTTTCATACAATTTTCTATGAACTTCGTAAAGACCTCCCACATACTTTTTTAAATCATGACAAACGGAAAGACAACAGTGCTCTCTTCGAGGGTAGCTACAATGACATCTAAAAAACTTTTAAGTCAGTGTATTTTTTTTTAAATGAGTAACAGTTCACGGTAATTAGATTCTTTGTTATGTAACTAATATTATTGGATTTTCTTTGCAAATTCTTTTGGTCTAAGTATTACTAAAGCAACATGAAAGTGGGGACATTAACGATTCCATTTAAAAAGCAAAGTGGTGCTGACTATCCTGCTTAATGGATTGCAATATATGTATTAGGGATTTCAATCTGATTGCTTTAACACCCAACAAAGTAATTTAAAAGTGGAATTCTGTATAGAAGTATTTTCTTAGTCTAAAACATACTATGCATGCTTTCAGATGTTCAGAAAAGCTTACTCTTGCAATACACAATTCAGTTACAGGTTGTTATGGACTGAAGATGTCTCCCAAAATAAATGTTGATGTCCTAATTTTCAGTGTCTCAGGATGTGACCAAAGGTGGAAGTAAGGTCCTTGCAGATATAGTTAAGATAAGGTCAGGGAGTAGGATGGGCTTCTACAGCACAACTGATGTCAATATGAGAGGCAAATGTGGATGCAGACACGCGCAGAGGGAAGATGGCCACGTGGTGATGGAGGCAGCGGTTCACTGACAAGCCAAGGCAGGCTTTCCCTGACAGTCTCCAGGAAGGGCCTGGCCCTGCTGATACCTTATTTCAGACTTTCAGCCTCCAGAATCATGAGAGGAAGTTTGTTATTAAGCCACTGAGTTTTTCTTTTTAACAGCAACCTCAGGACACTAATTACACAGAACATACTTGTATACAAAGGGTCTTCAAAAAGTCGATGGGGGAAAACATTTGATGAAAATACTGTACATGGATTTCAGTATTTTTGAACCAAAATAAACTCATACTAACTTGTTATGAGGGGATTTAGAGACACAGGGAAAGATCACTTTGAATAGAACCCTTCTATGAATTCTACTAAAACTGAAGAATAGACATCAAATTTATGATAAAGTTTGAGTGCAAGAATGGTGAAATCAATGTTGCTTTATAAAGGGCTTAGAGGGACAATGTCCCCAGAGAAATCAGTTTACAAATGGGTAATCTGTTTTCAGAAGGGATGAGATGATGGTTACGATGAAGCCTACAGAGGTAGACAATCCACAACAATTTGGGAAAAATGTTATTCATGCTCTAACAGCAAGCGACAGCAGCAGAAACACCACAGGCATCTTAGTTCAGCTTTCAAAATGCTGACCAAAAATTCAAGTGCAGCAAACCTCCTGTTCAGTAAGCCCCACTTCTACTCCGTAAGTGGCGCTCAGATCACCTGCAGACAACGGAGACTGTAAACAAGTGGCATAAACATGCTAAAGCATTTCTTGGATGAAATATATGCAGGCTTCTCCAATGTGATTCTGAAGACAAAGCGCACCAAAGCAACACCTACCAACAGCTGGAAGGCATCCAGCCAATGCAAAAGCAGACCAGTCAAGAGCAAAGGTCACCCCAGTGTTTGGGGGATGCTCAAGAAGGGAGAGCCAAAGAACGACAGTATTTGTGTTTTGAGAAAGCCAAAATTTTAGCAGAACAAGCCCTGGGAAGTCTTTACCAGAGTCTTTCTCCAACATGATAAGGCTCCTGCTACTTGCTCTCATCAAAGGCCAAGTTTGTGAGTTCTGGTGGGAAATCAGTATGAACCAACATCTCAGTCTGACTGGTCTGCTGACTTTCCTGTTTCAAAGTTAGTAACATAAAAAGACTGGCCTGACATGGTTGAATTCCCAGTACTCTTGATTCTTTAGGATGGACTAGATGGCTGCTATCATAGCGTTTCAAGAAATAAAGTTTATGATTTTTACTGTTATATTTTAATTCCATTTTCCAGAAACCTTTAGAAGTCTATCATATTAAAATCTCCTTTTCTACACTTGATCTTAGCCAACAGGCCAAGAAGCGATTAAAATCTCCTTTTCTAAAACAGCACCTTTTAAAGTAAAACATACCTTTGAAGTCAACAAAACCTGGGTTCAAACACCTATGTGAATCATAAGCTGTGCCTCTCCCTATACCAGGAATCATGGACTACTGGGCTAGCCATTTAGGAAATAATGCATATTGAAAACAGAGGGCTGGGGCCTGCATTGTGTGTGGTGCTGCGGGTTAAGTTGCCACCTGACACCACAGCACACCAGACAGGCTCTGGGTTCAAGCCCTGGCTGCTCCACTTTCCATCCAGCTCCTTGCTAATGCTCCTAGGAAAACAGTAGAAGATGGTCCAAGTACTTGGGACCTGCACCCATGTAGGAGACCCAAATAGAACTGTATACTCCTGGCTTCAGTCTGGCCCTTTTGGGGAATGAACTTGTGAATGGAAGATCTAACTCTGCCTTTCAAATAAGTAAATCTTAAAAAAAGAAAAAGAGCTGTAATTAAAAATATTAAGTAAATTATATTACAACACTGTTCTAACTGGAGCCCTTGAAGGGTGTGCCACCTAGAAACCTCTAAATCCTTATCTTTGGAATGAAAAAAGGGATGATAAATGCTACCTTCTATCTATAGAGCTGATAACAATTTCAACTACCACAGAAGACAAGACTAAAAGACTCATTCTTAAATAGCAGTTCTTTTACATGTTCAAGAATTATTATTTTTTGACAGGCAGAGTTAGACAGTGAGAGAGACAGAGAGACAGAGAGAAAGGTCTTCCTTCCGTTGGTTTACCCCCTAAATGGCCACTACGGCTGGCGCACCACGCTGATCTGAAGCCAGGAGCCAGGTGCTTCTCCTGGTTTCCCATGCGGGTGCAGGGCCCAAGGACCTGGGCCATCCTCCACTGCACTCCCGGGCCACAGCAGAGAGCTGGCCTAGAAGAGGAGCAACCAGGGCAGAATCCAGTGCCCCGACCGGGACTAGAACCTGGTGTGTCGGTGCCACAGGTGGAGGATTAGCCTAGTGAGCTGCAGCGCCGGCCTCATTTTAATGTTTTCTGATTTCACTAATATCCTTCCTAGTACATAAACGTTTAATAGTTCAGTAATAAACACAAATCTTGTTTTAAAAAGTACCTGTTGAAGTCCAAGAACATTTTATTTCATGTAATAATAATATAAACAAAATAATAATGCCTTGACAAGACAGAATAACTGACAAGAAAGTTGATAAGTGAGTTTCACCAGTGTGTGAATCAGGCAGTTTTATGGCCACAAAGTTCAGAGTCATTTTCTCAAGAACTCTGGAAAAAGTTTTCAAAGGCTAAGAGTATGACATGCCACGGAACAGATCTCATGAGAATCTTAGTGATTTGAATATAAGACTCAAACAGAAAAAAAACCTAGAATAAGGTTGTATATAAAATAACTAACTACAAATTATCCATTGCCACCAAGGACAAAAGCCAGTCTCTGAACTCAGGTTGTAAATGAACATTAACATTAAACACTTAATATGTGTAAAGGTAATTTTACACATTTAATTCAAGCCAATGAAACTTTCCCAAAAGACAACTTTATACACACACACACACACACACACACAAAGTACTGAGTTTTGGTTGTACATACAAGACTAAATTCTAGAAAGGAGCTCCCTAAATCACATCCTAAAAATATAAAATTGGAAATAATTGCTGACTCTTGCTTTAGAAAGTATTCTAAAGGATAAAAGAGTTTAGAAACTTAACTTGTGGGAAAAAATATGTTCAAAAAGAAATCCTATGCAACACCAACTTCTAAACAGCTGAGTTATTGTGAAACTTAAAAATATGATGCTATGTTTGAGCCCCCCCAAAAAATCATGAAAACAGAATCCAGAAAAAGAAAGCTGAGGTGATTATTTGGCTATAGAAAAGGCAACAGCCAGGGTCCAGTGTTGCCGTGTAGTGCATTAAATCTTGGAACCCAGGAGCTGGTTTGTGTCCTGACTGCTCCCCTTCTAACCCAGCTCCCTGCCAATAGCCTGGGAAAAGCAGTGGAGATGAGCCAAGAGTCTGGGCCCCTGCCACTCAAGTGGGAAACCTGGATGAAGCTCCGCTGGCTTTGGCCCTGGCTGTGTGGCCATCTCAGAAGGGAACCAGCAGACTGAAGATCTCTCTATCTCCCTCTCTCTAGAACTCCTTCCGAGTAAATAATACATCTCGTAAAAACAGAAACCGAAAAAGGCAAGAAAACAGCCCGATGTATGCTTGTAACCATGAAAACACAACTTCAGCAGTTAACTGCAGTGAAACCTGTGAAGACCAGACAGGGCAGCTGTTTAGGATTCTCTGCACATACGTATTTATCTTTTCTAAACAGAAAATGAACTAACACTTGGAGAACATCTGTCTTGTCAGGCACTTTACTATGTGGTACAAAACGGTTTCCATTTTTGCTCCAATATGTACGAGTTAGGAGACTCTGGGAATTGACCTAAACCTGTGACTTAAGATTTCTCTTTAGTGAAAAGATATTAAAATAATTAGCAGTTCACAGGACTGCATGAGAACTGCTACCCAGTAATACAACTATCCCAGTTTCTGCTGCATAGGATGTGACCATTTCATATCAGCCATTATATCTAATAATAAAATGGACCTTTGCAGACCAGCTATTCAGATATTAAGACTTGGATGCTCAAAAACTTCTCCAAAGCCAGTTTTAAAAAACTAGAACAAAAAATTTTTTGCTGTGTTAAAAAGCATTCCAATATTGTTAGTCTTTCTTTCCCTCTGCTCCTCTCAGTTTTTTCCTCAACTGGTTATTTACAGATCATATTTAGATCATAGACTCAAGGTGTTTAAATGGAGAAAAATGATCTGCAAAACCACTTAGTCAAGGAGCAGCAAACGTCTTTTAATGCAAACAACAAATCTAATCAGCAATCTCTGCACAGAATGAGGTCAAAAAAGAGCCCAGAGTGCTACAGGGAGAGGGATTTGGAAGCGAATTCTGGGAAGGCAGGTAGAGAACACAGCAGCAGCTGCCCGTGGCGGACCATGAGGGAGGCGGACGAAAAGCACAGGACTGGTGCTTTTCACACAGCCTCCACCTCCGTGGGTCCCACATCCGCAGGCTCAACCAGCCAGACTGAAAGCATGTGGAGGGAAAAGTGCATCTTCACATACCAGTCAGCATGTAGAGACTTTTTTCCTTTTTTATTTTACCCCAAAAACGCAGCAGAAAAAACTATTCATATAATGTTTACTTTGTATTTGTAGGGATTATTTAAAGTATATGAGAGGGTATGCACAGGTTATTGTGGGGAGCAACTCGGACTAGACTAAGTTACTGGAATTAAGACTTATTCTATGCATCTGCTCTCCCACAATATGGCGCTGGGAGAGGAGTAAAAACAACTTTTACACAGCAGCCTCCAGTTTGACCAGTAACCTGCAGGAGCTAATCCTGCTCCTGATTGGAGGAGAGCAGCGTACTCGGCGTGTGGGTAGCAGAGTTGGGATTGGTGCAAGAGGACTATAAAGGAGGAGAGAGACAACATGCACCAGGAACATCTATCTGAAGGAACACCTGAGCAGCCCCCGAGAGAGCCGGCCGGCGGTGTGCCGCTCCCCCGCGGAAGTGGGGAAAGTGGCAGGGGGAACTGCCCTTCCACGGAGGTGGAAGGATCGGCAGCCAACCCGGGAAGAACCAGCAGCAAACCCGGGAAGGGCCGAGCAGACAAAAGAACAGTGCAGGGTCTTGTGTCGTTCCTCTGCGAAGAGGGAGAGCGACAGTTATATGCAAATACTGTGTCATATTATATAAAGGACTTGAGCATACAGATTTTGGTATCTCCGGGAGGCCCTGGAACAAATCTCCCCTGGCTTTTGCAGAATGTAACACTCTAAGCTATCTACTGGGCTCTGCACAAAAGCACTGTTTACTAATGGAAGCATCTAACATCTCTCACTCGATACGAAGTCAGCCCAATAGCACAATTCTACACTGTCACCACACTACACAAATGACAGTGTTTATATCTTCAATTTAGAACATGGTAAAGATGGAAAGTTGCTGAAAAGGGGAACAGTACTAAGCTGGAGAGGAAGAGAAACGTCTGGTCACCACTGACACCCAAATGAACTACTTTACATTTGCTTTTGATGTGCAGGCTGCTGCAAAGTCCTATGAACAGCAGTACCACATTACTACTTTTTTTTCTTGACAGGCAGGGGGACAGTGAGAGAGAGACAGAGAGAAAGGTCTTCCTTTGCCGTTGGTTCACCCTCCAATGGCCGCCGCAGCCGGCGTGCTGTGGCCAGCGCACCGTGCTGATCCGAAGGCAGGAGCCAGGTGCTTCTCCTGCTCTCCCATGGGGTGCAGGGCCCAAGCACTTGGGCCATCCTGCACTGCACTCCCTGGCCACAGCAGAGAGCTGGCCTGGAAGAGGGGCAACCGGGACAGAATCTGGTGCCCCGACAGGGACTAGAACCCGGTGTGCCGGCGCTGCAGGAGGAGGGTTAGCCTAGTGAGCCGTGGTGCCGGCGGATTACTTCTTGAACACTATCTTGTCCCAAAGAGGCTGTTTCTAGAAACAAAGTATTTAATTCATGATAAATCTAGGGGGGAAGGTAGGCTAGAAAAGTTTCACTTGAGTCAAAAACAGTTTCTATAAAACCATCTCACATGCTTCATGTGAGAATTTAGATTTTAATTTAGATTTTAGATTAACAATTGAATGTAAGACATTTGTGATAACTGACTTTTCTTTTTATTCATCTTCCAACAGTCAATATTTTTACTGAAATATTAAAAATAACTTCACATATCTAAAATATTTTATTTAAATATTTAATAATTTTATGTGTATGATATATTGAATATTTACATATGTTAATACACGTAAAATGGTGGTATATGGGGACTTAAAAAAGCTATAAACCCAGGAAGGTTCATGGATGTATATAATTTAGATAAATATATTATCCCAGGAGAGTCTGTATTAGTCTGGGATAACCATTGCTGACTCTAACAATTTCAACGATTTTCAGAGTTCCACAGGTGACTTTGTCATACATTTTCTTGCTAAGAGCCTAAGAGGGTACATTTCAAATTGCTTTCAATATATATCCATATTTAAAGTTTGCAGCCCCACTGGGGCCAGCACTGTGGTGTAGTGGATAAAGCCACCACCTGTGACTCCGGCATCCTTTATGGACACCAGTTCATGTCCCAGCTGCTCCACTTCTGATCCAGCTCCTTGATACTGTGCCTGGGAAAACAAGTGCTTGGGCCCCTGCCACCCACATGAGTGGGAACTCAGAGGACACTCCTGGCTTTGGCCTGGCCCAGCCCTGGACATTGTGGCCATCTGGGGGGTGAACCAGTGGATAGATCTCTCTCTTGGGGCCAAGTGACTCTTCCAAGTCACTAAATAAATAAATCTTTAAACAAAAGAACAAAAATTTGAACCTTCTTCCCAACACATACACACACATACACAGAAAACCACCTAGGCCATTAATTCTAAATTCTAGACTGAGAAGGTTTTGATCCATCACGGTATCTTGTATTTATAAACTTCTCATTAAAAATTACAATAATTTTTTCTCTATAAATGTTTAGCATCCACAACTTAAGTTATTTTTTAGAGATGTTTTAAAAAGCTACAGTATGAATTAAGAAAACAAAATTCTCTACCATACTGTAGTATTTATGATTATTTAGAACAGTTACAATATTCTGTTTGCCTACCTTAAAAATTAACCTAAAGATACTTGCTCTCCCCCTTCTATATAAGTAAAATGTTGAGAAAAATGTTAAACATTTTATTAACAGCAACCAGTAAAAAAGATGAAGGCATATAATGTATAATAAAATTATTTTAATTGAATATTTTCTAAATTGTTCAATAAAGGTATGTATGCATTAAAGTTTAGATGAGTAACATTCATATAGTTTCAAAGAACTGGATGTAATTCAGTAATAAACACCTTGTTTTCTTGATTCTAAGATACTTTTTTAAATTTCAACATCTCTGAATTAGGGATGTGTCTTACAATCCTGGGCATGTCCTACTAGAAGCATTTCCTATCTCTGAATTGTGTCACTCACAAGCAGTAACTCCCCAAAGAAATGCAGTGCTTATTGAAAAAACAATTTTCAGTTAAAAAAGATAACTTCTAAAGTGTAATAGAAGTTTTCCCAACTCCCAAAATAACCCTTTAAGTGTATGACTCCATGAACAACCGTTTTCTAGATGTAAGAAATGGCAAAGAAACTTCATGAAGTAACTACATTCACAGGACAAAAGAACTGCTGTAGTAAGAATACAACAGCTTCCATAATGCACATCTTTTATCAATGAAATACTGCATGAAGTTACTTCCAGGTTCTTAAGTTAATAATTTCATCCTATTTCTACCTTCTACAACTTTTGAAGTATTTTTCCACCCTAGATTAAAGTAAAATAGAATAAAGGATCATTCTACTCGCAGTACAATGGAGGTAAAGATTAGCTTGCTATAAAATAAGTTTCTTTTCCCAACAGAACAAATATAGCATATGCAGTTATTCTAAGAACAAAAGAATGTTTAATGAAGTGTTTGGAGACATTCAAAACCCATTTAAACGTAATACCGCAGAAATACTATGGTACCTTGAATCGTAACCTTTAATGGTTAGGTTACTCCTTGTGTACTGCTAACTCCTAGCATTTCAGTGACAACACTGTAATGACAAGTGTCAGACAGAGACTGGCTCTGTGGCACAGCAGCCTGCATCACATCCTGTAGCACTACTGGTTCAAGTCCCTGGTACTTTGCTACTGACCAGCTCCCTGCTAACGTGCCTGGGAAAGCAGCACAAGATGGCCAAGCACTTGGGTCTCAGCTGCACATGTGGGAGACCAGGATGGGAGTTTCTGGCTTCTGCCTGGCCCAGACCTAGCTATGGTGGCCATTTTAAGAGTGAACCAGCAGATGGAAGATCTCAATCTCTCCCTCTGTCACTCTGCCTTTCCAATACGTGAATAAAATAATAATCAAAACGTGACAGGTCCTATGCCAAATTTATCAAAGTAGGACAACATTGTTGGCATTTAAATAAATGGGGAGTGTAAGTATCAGTTTTGGAAATTTAATGTAAGAATGAATAATCTCCTCTCACTTTAATACTAAAACAAAACAAGGACAAGGTAAGAACACACAATAATTTCTTAGCCATTTTAAGAGGGTCACCACACATTTCCAAGATGGGTTTCTAAATATAATACTAACAATCAATCAGTGACTCTCTAGCACTAGAATCTTTGAAACAGTAAAATTACTAGACAGTCTCACATTACTACTTAATCCAACTGAACCTCACTGACATTTAACACTGGGACATGCAACTGAAGTAGAGAGGACTCCCAGACAATATGGTTTTCTTCAAGACAAGGCCACTGCTTCCTGAACATTAGAACTTTGTACCAATGTCTTGTTTTTTCTCATGGCCCCAAGAAAAGGACCTGAACCTCATGAACTGAATGGAATACTACTTTGGAAATAAACATCATTTAAGTATTTCTACTCTTGTCTACTCTTCCAAATTATATACTATCTATTCAGAACCTATAGGAAAAAATTATTTTTGGGGCCAAGAACCTTAAAGCTTGCGTAGCTCTCTAGATCATCACAGGTAAGCAAAATCAATCAACTGCCAATGGCTGGTGTGCTTTATCATTTTCTGGAGGTTTGACAAATACAGCTTAGGAATTTCACTAAGTAGAGCAAAAGACGGACTGTTGGAAATGCATAAGAAACAGAATGACTATTCATATAAACAACCAAATGAAAATACTCCATTACAAACTAAAAGAACAAAGGATTTTATATATAAGAAAATACTATATATGCAAACCAAAGGAGAACAAACAGCAAATAAATGGAAACTTAAAAGCAGAAACAAATAAATAGGTAACTAACCCCCAATTTTTCTCCTCAATTTACCTTGGAGGTAAATCTCAACAATGTTACCCAGAGCCTACGAAACACATAATGGACCCCGGGTTCCTAGTATACAAACTCATACCTTTAAGTCCACCAACACCACTACACATTTTGTGCAATTCTGAAATTCACTTAGGCACATGAATTGTAAGCATTTTAGTACTAGTATGACATATGCAGAATAATAAATATAGTGTGAAACAAAGCAAAACAAGCACTGATTTGAGATTTGGCTCCATGTTCAATCTTGCTTCATGCTTAACTATATCAAAAAAGAACTGTCAAAGTGCCAATGTTATTTCTTTACAGTATTTCGTATTTTACCTTCATCAAGACTAACAGCTAATACCTATGGACAATGTTAACTGGACAAATTTCTCCAATTTTCTATCAGGTTTTAAAGTTTATTATCTAAACTAACGCGTTTACCAATGTAAACTTTTTACAGATTTCTATTTTTCTCTGTATGTGCATGAAGACAGAGAAATAGAAAAAACTACTTATGACAAAAGTATATACAGATATTATACACATGCGAATAAGACTGCATGATTTCTGTATCAAAGGACATGCTTCTTCCAAGACACAGTTCTTCATTGTTGTTATATGAGTAATAGAAAACTTTTACATCTAAGTACATGCTACTAATGATCCAGGGATTTAAGAATTTGTGTTAAAAAAATACAATTCCTAGAACACTGTTATCAAACAAATAAGTTTTATTGGCATCTAAAAACAAAATTCACCCAACATTGAAACGTACTTTAATATTTACGTTGTTATTTTCTTTTTTTCTTTTTCACTCACTGCAGTATGAGGAACAAATCACAAACACTTACTTTGGAGTAACAGAGACCATAGTGTAGATTTTACAAAATCACTTTTTAAAATCTCTGTATTCTGCTCCTCAAATCTCTAGAGCCAGTCTTTGCATAAAATATCACAGCTTTGTCTACTACCTTAAAATTCTGCAGCAGCCTAAAGATATGGGTAAGATATACCATCACTTGCTTTTTTGAAATATATCTATTGCCATATCCAACCTAATGATAGTATCTAAAAAATTCTTTCTTCCATAGGAAGTCTCTGACAAGCTGTTATTCATTTCTTTGACGTTAAAAGAATCTGGGGCAACATTTATACTTTATCAGAAAAAAATTTTTAAAAAATGTTTACCTACCATGTTCATATTAAGAACAATGTCTATACAAGTCAGTTGTACAATTATTTAAGAGAAAGGTGAACATGAACATCAGATTAACTTAATTCTGGCAGACACAAGTGAACAACTATGGTCCAGTCAGCCATTAATCTATTACAGAGAGATGACAACTTTACAAAAGGTATCTTTTACCTACTGAGTGATGATTATGTCCCCTCAGTTTCTGTGCTTTCTACCACCACTGGTTCACTTTCTATATCAGCAACTGTGTCACTCTTCTCCTTGTTTATCTCACTTGAAGATGCCAGTTTTTCAAAAAGTTCAGGATCACTCTGCACTGGTAAAGGCGGTGGTTGAGCATGTCTCTCTGTATTTTCACCATTAATCTGAGGCACATTATCACCTTTTCGTTGAGAAGTGGCCCCTTCAAAATAATCAAAAACCCGAGCATGAGGAGGGGGGACCCAAGTGTTTTGAATTCTATCTCGTCCAAGACGATTTCCATTCATTTCTCTGCAAAAATCAAAATCTCTGTCATCCCTATCCCTTTGCCTCTCCCAGGGTCTTCTGCGGTCATCAAAATCTCTGTGAACTTCTTGTCCAAATCCTCTGTTCCAAGGACCACTTCTCGGATCAAAGCGATAGCTTCCAGCCCGAAATCTACCTCTTTCTTCATGTAAGCCTTTTGGACCACCAAACACAGGCAGGACTCGATGCTCTCGCTCATCAAAATCTCCTCTGTGCCCCCAAGGCTTCTCTGGATTAAAGCCAAAGTGGTCTCTTCTACCAAGATGATCTATTCCTGGCCTCACAATATTCTCTCTGATATCTACAGGAGGTCTTCCAAAATGATCCCTTCCATCTAATGGAGGCCTCCCAGGACCTTCCCTTGGATCTATAGGGCGGCCGACCACATCCCTAACATCCACTGGGGGAGGCCTGCTAAGGCTTTCTCGGGTTTCTATCGGAGGAAAGCGGTAATCTCTATCTCCTTCCTGTTGAATGTTATCATTCCCAAGTGGTATCCTTTTGTCTGGGTTAGTGACATTGTCTACACTTGGTCTTCCAGGAGCTAGGAAAGGTCTTTCTGGCTGACTAAAAATATCTCCTGGAGGAAAGGGTCCACGGGGTGGTGGGTGAAGAGCTGAATCAAGTACCGAGGGGGGAGGGATTCCCCGCTGGGGTGGAAGTCCAGGCTGTATTAAAGGGAATCGTGGTCCAGGTGCCTGTGGAATTAGTCCTGGACGAATATCTAACATTGGCATTGCAGGCATCCTTTGACTGGGGATATTTAAAGGGGGTAAGTTTTGAGGTCCAGCTGGTGGCTGCGTTCCCAAAAGTCCAGACGTATTAGGAACATTTGGTGGCTGTACTCCTACAAGTCCAGAATTGTTAGGCATATTTGGGGGTAGCACTCCCAAAAGTCCAGAATTGCTCGACACACTTGGAGGCTGAATTCCCAAAATTCCGGAGTTATTTAGAATATTTGGTGGTTGGGCTCCAATAATCCCAGAACTACTGGAAACATTAGATGGCCGGACTCCAAGAATTTCAGAATTACTGGATACATTTGGTCTCTGGACTCCCAGAATTCCAGAATTGCTTGTGACACTGGGTGGCTGTCCTCCTAAAATTGCAGCATTACTTGAAATATCATTTGGAATCACTAAAGCGGAAGAGGGAGACATAATTGAAAATATCAATCATTTTGTTACAAAAAAGTACATTTTAATTATTGTTTTAGTATCGACTTATTAGTTTAATCAATTACTTAAATCCCACAAGAATCAAGGTATACAAGATATTAAGTAAAAATCAGAGCTAAAGTTATCAATATCATGTTAGACTGAAATCTAAATATTAAAATGTAAGTGAGGCTGTTACCTAAAAATTTTTAATCTTTTTCAGCTAAATAAAAAGGTCAGGTTCTATACTGGCTTTTCATGTTTAACAACAAAAGATCTTCTAAAGGGTAACTAAAGCTACCAAGAGCAGTGGAGCCATAAGTCTTAATTAACTATGTTCAAACACTGTACAAGAGATTTTTTTTTTTTTTTTTTTTGACAGGCAGAGTGGACAGTGAGAGAGAGAGACAGAGAGAAAGGTCTTCCTTTGCCATTGGTTCACCCTCCAATGGCCGCCGTGGCGGGCGCGCTGCGGCTGGCGCACCGCGCTGATCCGATGGCAGGAGCCAGGAGCCAGGTGCTTTTCCTGGTCTCCCATGGGGTGCAGGGCCCAAGCACTTGGGCCATCCTCCACTGCACTCCCTGGCCACAGCAGAGAGCTGGCCTGGAAGAGGGGCAACCGGGACAGAATCCGGCGCCCCAACCGGGACTAGAACCCGGTGTGCCGGCGCCGCTAGGCGGAGGATTAGCCTAGTGAGCCGCGGCGCCGGCTTGTACAAGAGATCTTTTAAAAGTCCATGGAAGGGCCGGCGCTGTGGCTTGGTGGTAAAGCCGCCGTCTGCAGTGCCAACATCCCATACTGGTGTATGTTCAAGTCCTAGCTGCTCCACTTCTGATCCAGCTCTCTGCTATGGCCTGGGATAGCAG
Source organism: Oryctolagus cuniculus (assembly GCF_051225735.1). NCBI lineage: Eukaryota > Metazoa > Chordata > Mammalia > Lagomorpha > Leporidae > Oryctolagus > Oryctolagus cuniculus. Next base: position 12,868,936 of record NC_142871.1, read on the forward strand.
CAGAAGATGGCCCAGGTCCTTGGGCCCCTGCACTCGCGTGGAAGACCTGGAAAAAGCCCCTAGTTGCTGGCTTCAGATTTGTGCAGCTCCGGCCGTTGCAGCTAATTGGGGAGTGAACCAGTGGATGGAAGACCTCTCTCTCTGCCTCTCCTTCTCTTTCTGTATAATTCTTTCAAAGAAAAAAAAAGTCCATGGAGGGAGCCAGCACTGTGGCATGCTGGGCAGGGCCTCCACCTGCAGCACCAGGGTCCCTTATGGGCGTAGGTTCATGTTCCGGCTGCTCCTCTTCCGCTCCTGCTCTCTGCTATGGCCTGGAAAAGCAGTAGAGGATGGCCCAAGTGCTTGGGTCCCTGTACCGGCGTGGGAGACCTGAAGGATGCTCCTGGTTCCTGGCTTTGGATCGGGCCAGCTCCGGCTGTTGTGGCCATTTGTGGAGTGAGCCAGTGGATGGAGGATCTTTCTGTTTCTACCTCTCTCTGTAATTCTACCTCTCAAATAAACAGTCTTAAAAAAAAATCCATGGAAAACTAAAATTAGAATATGTTTATTTTGGTGCAAAAAAATTTTGAAATCCATTTAGTTTGCCCATGAATCATAATTTCAGATGAATCTTTGGAATCCACGATTTCAAAAAAAATTACAACAAAATAAGCATTATCTTTTGATTCCACTTTCCATGAGTTTTTTGAAATATACTATTTATCTTCTAGTCCTTGCTGAATAATATCACAGAAATTCCTAGAAGTTATTCATACCCAATACATGCTCATTTTTATCTTACTGTAGTTATACAGAGCTTATGCAATTTGACACCCCATTAAAGAAGCCCCACCAGGCAAAAATACGCATGTGGTGAAGGTCTTAATGGAAAGCTGTCAAAATCTGTATTACCCTAAACAAAACCATTCTATTTTCTTTTAATGGACATTTTAGAACATAGGTCTATCAAAAAACTGCGATACTTCAACATTTGTGCACTGAACTAGTTACAAATACACATAGCCCCCCAGTTAAACTCCATTATAAAGAAGTAATTCTTATGGTTTCACTATTGATTTCTAGAGTTTTGCTCTCACCTGGTCTGGTGTTTTCAGCAGAAGAAATCTGGTGGTCTATAAGATGAGGTACTTTTTCTTCAGGTTCTGCTTGCTTAGCTGGAGGATTAAAAACATTTCCAGCTGGCAGAGTGGAAGTAGCAAGGCTACTGGCAACAGAACCACCTGGCAAAACAAGGCTACCAAATCCAACATCTTTCACAGTTTCTGGGGTCATAGATAATGGTGGTTGCACTAAAGCTGTTTAAAAAGGAGAAAAATATTTCAAATTTGTCAGTTAATTCATATACAGTTTTCTGGCAGCTGTAGGTTCATTTAATGGAATCTCTGTATTACTTAGTGCATTATATAACAATTTATACCCCAATGACAAATCATCATAAAGAGATTATGTTCAGAAAGCGTCACTTTTCAAAAATATATAGAACTCACTTTTGAAGAAATATTTTCACCAAAATTGTTTAGTAAAATAAGGAACAATAATAAACGGTAGTAATATAAAAATTATTATCCAGTATTATGCCAGATAAGTATCTAAATATACATTAGTGATTAGTTACAGACTTACAGGACCAGAGGAATATAAAACAATCATAAGCATTATTTAATCTAATCTATGTCACTTAGAATATTGTTAACTCGTCCTTGGGAGATTTTAGGACATGTCTTACCCTCACATTTAATTCTAGATTACCTGGACAAACTGTTAACTCAAAATAGCTCTCTGTAAAAGAGAGATAAACCAACCAGTGCTCACATATGGAAATTACGAGAATTAATGAGATAGCAACTGTGAAAAGACCTGGTACACAGTATTTCTATTTTTCCATCAACCAATCCCAGACTTTTCCCAGTCTTATGATTTAGGAAGAAAGAAGAAAATTAGACTCCAACAGAAGCCTCTGTGAATTAATTCAGAAATAATTTCTGAACACTTTGCTTAATGTGCAGACATAAACAATTCTTCCTAATTAACAAACAAAATCAAAAAGGAAGAAGGTTAATACTAGCCAACACTGTAAGAGAAAAAAGTTCTGAAGAATACAAGGAAAATGAATTAATTATCAAATATTAAGACCTTAATTTATCAAATACACAATCTTTGTGATAAGGACCGTGCCAGACTATTTTTTGAGGCAGGTCTGTCTAAATTACTAAAGGTGTTTTTAGAAGACTGTGGAATTATTGCAGATAAAAGCAGCTAAATAAAAGTTCTGTGATATTAAACTCATGAAGAGTATATGTTCTTTTTTTTTTTTTTCACTCAATGAAAAATCAAGAGCAAAATGGGGACCTAGCAGCTAGTTGGCCTCTAAATATCTGCTCTGGAAAATAGCTCATTTTCAGACTGGTATAGTATTTCCAACTGGTCTGTTTCTTCTAGTCATGAAAGATTAAGAAAAGGAAGAAGGATCTGAGCAGGACAGCTACAGATTAAGAAATTTAACAAAGCAAAACACGAAGCACATGATGACAGGGAAGACCTTCTTTGAACTCTGACTAAAATTAACCAATTAAAAAAGGCATTTTGAGACCATCAAGCAAATATAAATAAAGACTACAACATGAAACTCTTAATTTGTAGAGGTCATTCAACAAATACATTTGTTTAAAACTTTCTTAAGAAAAAATTAACAATTCACAAGAATGAAAACTGACACTAACATTACCATAAATATATATATATAAATCCTTAAAGTAGAAAACTCACATGTTGGTACTACCGGTGGAATTGCAGGGGGTGGTACTACGGGTGGGGGAACTGGCGGTGGCATGAAACCTACACAGAAAGAAAGACCAAGAGTAAAACAGCACAAGAAAAATGACATAATTAAATCACAGATTTCACTAGCTATTAATACACCCTACAATGAGGATCGTGTTACTATGAGCATATATGTGTAAATATATATGTATATATATATAAATACACACACATATTTAGACATACATATATTTGGCTTTAAAGTGACTTTAATAAATACTCTATTTTATCTTCAATATTCTATGGTGACCTTTGATAATGAGCACATCCTATTTATCCTTATGTAAGTCCTGTGATATAAAGCCAGACATTAACATAAACATGATAACCGGTTTATAAGTTAGACCAGTTACTCTGTGGGGAGTTAAACATTGTATTTCAAGCTAATGATCACATGTCATCTTTCAAACAATTCATTTTATTTGACATGTTGTTTTATCCACCAGATCAAAATAATTTCATTAACCTTGGATAATACTATCCTTTTGGGTATTGGTATAAATCTTCAATTTAATACTGGATTTTTTGTGATCATGATTTTATTTCTTAAAATTTATTTCCTTTTTGTTTGAAAGGCAGAAAAAAAGTGAGATCTTTCATCTGCTGGTTTTCTCCCCTAATGCCCACAATAGCTGGGATTCTGCTTAGGCCAAAGCCAGGAACTCAGTCAGGGTTCCCGCAGGGTTGGCAGGGACCCAAGTATTTGAGTCATCATCTGCTACCTTCCCAGGGTGCACAACAGCAGAAAACTGGAATTGGAAGTAGAGCCATGACGCAAACCAGGTACTCTAATATGGGGTGTTTTAACTGCTATACCCAAATTACACCTTTTATTGTGATTTTTCAAGACCCAATGCTCAAACTACATATAAAGTTGATAATGACTTAACAAAGTCTGTGGTATATTTGGAATGGTCTTTAAGAAATATCTGCTGAAACCGACTTTAATTTACAAGCCACAAATCATAATCTTGTCAGTTTCAAATTATGTACTAAACTACAATTTAAAAATTTTATTACATGACAGATAAAACCAATCTCAGACAGTGAACCAATTTATTAGTCTTGTTAAAAGTTTAAAAAAATCAGGGCCAGCACTGTGGCGTAGCACTGGCATTCTATATAGGCGCCGGTTTGAGAACCGGCTGCTCCACTTCTGATCCAGCTCTCTGCTATGGCCTGGGAAAGCAGTAGAAGATGGCCCAAGTGCTTGGGCCCCTGCACTCGTGTGAAAGACCCAGAAGTGGCTCCTGGCTCCAGATTGGCACAGCTCTGGCCGATGTGGCCATCTGGGGAATGAACCAGCAGATGGAAGATCTCTGTGTGTGTGTGTGTGTGTCTAACTCTTTCAAGTAAAAAAAAAAAAAAAAAAAAAAAAAAAAAGTTTTAAAAATTCTATCCAGTAGCTAGCTTATATTATGAAAGCAAATTACTGCTTTTCTTACAATATATGTAAATCCAAAGAAAAAATTTAATTTTGAAAAACTGTATATATTAAAAAATACAAATAATTTATCTTCCCCATATTTCCCTCATTCTCCTAACCTCCCCTCATCTCATACTAAAAGCTGTACCCTAAATTGTATAATTTATATATGTATACGTATAACATGTATCTGTTAAGATGGTGTTGTTTAAGTAATCTAAAATTTTTACCTGGAGAAACTTACTGAAGGAATAATTTATGAGGTCATAAAATGCATCCCAAATACAAATTCTAATGCCAGAAAGAAACTACTGACTTTTAGGAGGGAAAATCTATAGAATTAAACTAAAACTTTCTGATGAAAGTATGATAATTACAGAAAAATTTACATATAAAAACATCAACAAATCTATTCTTCAACATTACTATAGGAGTAATGATGTTCAAAGATTTTGACTGAATTTCATTTTTTTTTGTCTATCAGTGCATCTCCCAGTAATCTGCACCCAGGGAATGTTTTGGAAATAAAAACTCTCCAGTTCTACTAAGACTCAATGGAGGAAAAACCTCTGGAGGCTGCACCCAGCAACCCGTGATTTAACGAGCCTCTAGGAATTCTGATGCATGCTAAGATCCAAAAGTCACTGCTTCTTGGCGTTTAAACTTGGAAAAACAACAACCGTAATGACATTCTAAATAGAGTTCAAATAATAAGATGAAAACTCCTTACCAGGAGGTGGTTGTGAAGGGTTAAAACTTGCTCGCAGAAAAGGAGGTGGAGGTATTGGACTGAACCCAGGGGGAGGAACTGGCATTGACACAGGAAACGCTGGTGGGACTAAACTAACTGTAGGCACAGCTGGTGCTACTGGGATCTTGTGGATAGAACAAGAAAAAAAAAAAAAAAAAAAAAGAAAAGCCCATCAATCAATTAATTCACCTACAATGATTACTCCTTGGAACAACTAATAGTAAAATATTTCTGCAGGTATTTCATTTTTAGGAAGACAGCAAATGCCACTGTATTGGGACATCCCCCCTCCTGTTTGGTATGTTAGTGGGTAAATTGACACAGCGTAAGAGCAAGGCTGCACTACCCAGCAGACAGTTTACTTGGGGATTCTGATTCTTATCTTAGACTCAACCGATGTAATAGTCACCCAGCTGAGTAACACCTTTAATTTTCAAGTGTCATCTAACATAACATTTATTAATATCTAACCATGTGATACCACCATTAGGAAGTATGTCATTAACAGTTTTAGAATAGCTCGAATTTCTCAAACTTATTTTCAAATCCCACTATAAATACCTTCTGCTTACTGCAGGTACAAAAAGCATCAAATATTTATCTGTATCACAGCTTTACCTCTCTCCTGAAATTCATATTGTTTCAGCTGTCTATTCATCACCTCAACTTCACTGCCTAAAAGACACTTTATATTAACATGTACAAAACAAATAAATTCCCAATTATTCTTCTAGTCTTTCCAATTAACTGATAATAGTTAACTCCATCTTTCCACTATCTCAGACCAATACCTTTCCTTTTTCTTACAACTCTGAACTCTATCACATCAGGAAGTCACACGTTCCAAACAAACCCAGTATCTGACCACTTCTCATAACCTCTGCCTCTAGCTCTTTATCCTGGGCCCACCACCATCGCTCATCTGCATCACTACAGTTGTCTTTTTGGCAACATGAGGCAGCCTATTCCCAAATAGCCACTGTAATCCTTCAAAATTTTTGGTCAGACCAACTCATTCCTGTGCTCCAAATCCTCCTCTAATGCCAGTCTTTATAAAGATTTATCTCAGCTCACCTCTGTTTCTCAGGTTACACTAGCCACTTCCTATTTCTGGGACACACCAAGCATGTTCCTGGTCTCGCACTGGTCACTGCCTCTGCCTGGAATGCCCTTCCTCAGGAACTTCAAGTTGTTGTTTAAATAAATACCACATTCTTAATTAGGTCTCCCCTGACCAAGCTACTGAAAACTGTATGCACCTAACCAGCCATTCCTGGTCAATCAGCCTTACATTGTCCTTTTCCTTTCCAAAAGATCTTAGAATCATATTCATTTTGCTTTTCCATCTCCCCTGTTGAGAAAGGCATGGATGTGAGTTTTCTTCTTTTACTGATACATCCCCATGCCAGGTGCCTGAAATATCTCATGTCTCAGAGTTTGAACTCAATAAACATTTAAATATGAATGACATCATTTCTAACATTTCTTTTTATAAAATCTAGGGGCCAGCACTGTGGCACAGCAGGTAAAGCCACTGCCTGCAGTGCCAGCATCCCATATGGGCGCCAGTTCGAGTCCCAGCTGCTCCACTTCTGATCCAGCTCTCTGCTATGGCCTGGGAAAGCAGAAGATGGCCCAAGTGCTTGAGCCCCTGCACCCACCTGGATGACCTGGAAGAAGTTGCTGGCTCCTGGATTCAGATTGGCACAGCTCTGGCCGTTAGGGCTATCTGGGGAATAAACCAGTGAGGGAAAGACCCCTCTTTCTCTCTCTCTGAAACTCTGCCTTTCAAATAAATAAATAAATCTTTAAACAAAAATCTAACTAAATTCATTAACGTAACAGTTTTACCGATTTGACTTTTCAGAAAAAAAATCACAAATCTGAAGAAAACAATTATGCAGGCTTGTAAAAGTAGTAAACTCCATATTTATCTTGAGACTTAATGTGTTTAAACAATTGGTACTATAGCATTAGCAAAATATATATATTTATTTATTTATTTGATAGGCAATGAGACAGAGAAAGGAAGACCTATCTGCAGGTCCACTCCCCAAATGATTGCAGTAGTTGAGGCTGAGCCAAGCCAAAGGCATGAGCCTGGAACTCAATAGGCGTCTCCCATACTGGGTTTCAGGGACCCAAATACTTGGGACATCCATCACCTGCTGCTTCCCTGGGCTCACATTAGCAAGAACACTAGAATGGAAGCAGAGCCAGGACTCAAACCAGGGCACCTTGAAATGAGATGTGGGCATCCCAAGCAGCATCTTTAACTGCTACACAAAATGCTTGTCCCCTATCCAAACTTAAAAAAATTCCTCTGCCTAACACTACTGACAAATATTTATTCTAATTTAGAAAATTTCCTCCCCGTTTGATAAAGTACATACATGAATAAAAACAGAAATGTAAAACAACAGGTTAAAAAAACATATATCCAGCACTAACCTGCAACATAGCAACAGGTGGTGGGAAAACCTCTGCCTGGGTCGTCACTACTGTCTCCTTTTCAACCGGAGGTGGACTCTGTGTTGTCGGGACCGTCTCTTTGACAGGTTCTGAGCTTTTCACAGTTTCCCACTCTGAACAAAATGATGGAATTGAATTTGTTTTTTTTTTTTTTAATAACAATTATATCCTACCTAAGTCCTTCATCTTGGCTTATCTCTAGGATATAACCATGACTGTGGTGCCCAGATAAAATCAAATTATGATACTAAGGAATCCAAAAAAGCATGACATACAACACACAAATTAAAGACATTAAAATGTTCAGTCTGAACATGAAATGTCTATCTCAAGGGCCATCTGATATAAGAAGAACCAGCCATATTCTATTTTTAACCACAGGGGACAACAAGGCAAGACCAACAAGAAAATTACTAACCCAATTCAGGAAAATCCTTCTGAAAATACAGCTATGTAAAACAGAACAAAGCAGTTCCTCTAAGGATTCTCCCAATCATTCAGCATAAAGACTAAAGATGCCAGTAGACAAGGAAAATTTTTCCCCTTTGTACACCTCTGCCTTCACCTGCTTTCACGCATCTTGCTAAGCTAGACTCACACTGCTTGCTGGGGCTGGACAAGATCCAAGCCAGAAGCTGGGAACTCAGTCCAGGTCTCCCACATGGGTGGCAGGCAGTCAAGTATTTGAGCCATCACCTGCTGCCTCCCGAGGTATGCATTAGGAGGAAGTTGGAATTGGGAGTGGAGCTAGGACTCAAATCTGGTCCCTCTGATATGGAATGCACTTGTCCCAAGAAGTACCCCAACCAATTCACCAAATTTGACACAGAAAACCTACATAGTGTACCTATTTTGCTAATTATTTCTCTCTTTCCACTAGAATATAAGTTGGCGGACTTTGTCTATAGTAAATGTTTTAGGCTTTGCTGGGCTTATGTTTTCTATTAGAACTATTATAGTTGTAAAAGAAGCTATATACAATAGGTAAGTATGTAAGTAACTGTAGCTGTGTTTCAGTAAAATTTTATTTATGAACAGGTTACTGGCAGTATTTGGCAAATGAGATATAGGTTGTCAACCCCGGTGCCAAACTCCACAACAGGAATTTCTGTCTACCTTGTCACACTGTTATACTTCCAGTTCTTAAAATCAGGCTTGGCACAAAGAAGAAACTAAAATATTTATTGAATGAATCAATGTCATAGAGAAATAGCCATCAAGGTGAGAGGAAACAGACTGACAAGAAGAAAACAATTGCATGAAAATGTTTGAACAGACCTGAGAACTAAAATATTCTGAAAATTAGTGATTTTGATAAAAAGTATAAGATATGCATAAATAAAGTATATATCACATCTCAGTTCTTTTCCAAGTATCAATCTTAAGATTTCTTACTGGTTGTAAGTGTAATCATTTTGTGAATACATAACTAAAATAAAAAAAAAAAAAAAAACAACAACAAATTTTAAGAAGAGTGGGTCAGACAATCATGTGGTTACAGCCACTGTAAATGTTCTCTAAAGCTGAAGGATTCAGAGCTCCCTAAACTAAGAGTTTGTTCCCATGCACACTACTCAAAATAATCTCAAGAGTTTTCCAAAAAAGCTTCAAAAATCTCCACTAAACTTAAGGAATTAGAAAACACTGAGTCTTAAAAAGCCACCATATATACTAGAAGTCAATGAAACAAATTCCTCTCAAATAAAAAAAAGTTTCAAAGACATACATGAAAAATACTATATTTACAAACTTCTAATCTATACCAGGACACTTACGAGACATACCTTGAGCACAGCAGCATTTCTTCTTTTTGGCAGACGAATTTAGGAAATAAATTAGCACAGTTCATCCTATCACCCAAAACTCCTTTTCATTACAACCTCCTAGCTGTTCTGACAATAAAATAACATTAGGGTTCTTACCACTATTTACAGTCTCCTGATCAATCATGCCTCCTTCTGCAAAGCCATCCAAGTCGTCCACTTTAACTTTTTCCCACGGTATATACGTAACTCCTAGATCCACATCCCAGAATTGCTTGTATTCTGTTTTTACACCTTTGTTTAAAGCCCAGGCAATCTATTGGAAATGGGAAGAGGAAAAAAAAGCTCATATGTACGCTGCAAAAACAAGATAAAAAGTTCAAAATTATATTTAAACAATATAAGTACACATACAGTTAATTTCAGAAAACAGCTTGATGGGCAACAGTGGAAGACAAACAGTGGTCAAAAAATTTTGGCATCTATTTCATTTATGTTTTTAACACAAAATCTGCATTAGATAATGTTTACAAGGTGGCATTTATTTCTACTTTTTATTTAACAAAAATGACACAAGCTAAGACAACCCAAATCTACTTGTTACCATAAAAAATTCAACTTACATTAGCAAGAACTGAGATAGCTACGAGTGGTAAATTTCAACAAAATCTTGTGCAAGGGGACTTCAAACTTTGTGGAAAATATTTAAAAGACAAGGAGTGGGCTTTAGGAGCAGTAGTTAGGATGCTGCTTGGGCTGCCTGCATTGCTCATCACAGTGCCTGGCTTCTGGCTGCTGCTCTGCTTCTGGTCACCTTCTGCTATTCACACCAGGAGGCAGCAGGTGACAGCTCCGAGCTGGGTTTCTACCACCCACATGGCAGAACCTGCACTGAGTTTCTGGCTGTTGGCGTTAGCCATCCATGCCCTAGCTGTTGCATGCATTTGGGCAGTGAACCTACAGTCGGGAGAACTGTGTTTTAGGTAAAAATAATCTAAATGAAAAATTTTTAAGGTAAAAATTTCTTTTGGCGTAAAAATATATTGAGATTAATGTACACAGAATCTTCAAAAAGTTCAGATAATATATTATGAAAAATTATACATACACTTACAATATTTCTGTAACTGAGTAACCTTAACTGTCAATGTCATTTTCCATAAACTTTTTCAAGTACCCTTACATTACAGGAAAAAGGAGACCAGTGATAACTCAGTTTACAGAGGTATTCTCTGGATAAATGACAAAAGATTGGCATCTATTAACTCCCCTGAAAGTAAAGTTTTTAATTCAGCTGCAGAAACTGACAGCATAAATGATCTCTAAATAGAAGAAATGAAAACATGAATTGATCAATGAAATAACAAATACTTAATACATTCTCGGTTCAAAGACTAAGAAGAATATAAAAAGAAACACTGAGGCTGGCATTGTGGCCAGCAGCATCAGCATCTCAGACGGGCGGGCACCAGTTCGTGTTCCAGCTGCTCCCTTTCTGATCCAACTGTCTGTTAATGGCTTGGGAAAGCAGCAGAGGATGGCCCAAGTGCTTGGGCCCCTGCACCCACGTGGGAGACCTGGAAGAAGCTCCTGATTCTGCATTGTCACAGTTCTGGCAGTTGCAGCCATTTGGGGAGTGGGGTGTGGGGAATAGGGAGTGAACCAGCAGACGGAAGACCTGTCTGTAACTCTGCCTTTCAAAGGAAAAAAGGAAAGGGGGATGGGGGAGGGAAGGGAACAATGAAAAAGGAAAGAAAAGCAAGCAAGCACTACAGAATGTCCCTGGGGCCAGCACTGTAGCGCAGCAGGTTCAACTGCCGCCTGTGATGCCAGCATCGCACATAAGCGCCAGTTTTGAGTCTCAGTTGCTCCACTTCCAATCCAGCTCTCTGCTAAGGTACCTGGGGAAGGCAGAACATGGCCAAAGTGCTTGGGCACCTCCCACCCTGTGGGAAACTCAAGATAGATTTCCAGGATCCTGGCTTCAGCCTGGCCAGTCCCAGTTGATGTAATCATATGGGAGAAATGAATCAACTGATGACAGATTCGCTCCCCTATCTGTCTCTGTTTCAAAGAAATAAATCTTAGGGGAAAAAGAAAAAGTCCCTCACAAGCATAAAAAACAATGTTTTCAAAAAGGGAGGAATTACAATAAACAGAGTGCAATTAGGAAGTGCTGAGAGGTAAAAGGGAACCAAAGACAAATGTGTGAAAATGAAAAAGTTCAGCTCATAAAATGGTGCCTTGTTTAACTCCGAGAACTGTGGGTGGAAGTATGATTTCAAGAACTATTTGACTAAAGTGTTGTTCACTGGACTTACTTTACCTATATCTAATCCTGTAACATAACAATCTGAAGTATTAAGTTTCTGAACGCATTTACTTGTAACATTAACAAGAAGATGACTGTAAGAGTCTGATTATTCAATACAGGAAGAGCATATGATCCTTACTTATAAAAACTTACCTTAACATAATAGATATCAAAAATGCTGACTGCCCACTCACTTGCCCATCCACAGGAATCTCACCTTAATGACCTTGGATCCAATTTTATATGACCCCGAACTAAGCTTCTGAAGAGCTCTAAATGCATCTTGTCGATGAACCATGCAGACATAAGCACATCCCCTGGGAGGAATCATCTATTAAAAAATATATATGTACAATTACTCACTTTTAAAAATCCTAAAATTCAACAACTACTTAAGATATTATTTTATACATAAAATCTTGTCTACCACATGCCATAGTTTTTTGAATACAAAGCAAAGAACTATTAAAATTCTACATACACAATACCTACCAGATAAAAGGGAAACAGTACTGTATGGCGAAAACATTTGAAAACAATTTATTTCTACTGCTATCCTATCCTAACTTTTCCAAATGCCAGACTGATCAATGTGTGGAGGGTGTCTGTTTTGACAAAGTTAAGACTCCAAGCTACTGTCTAATACCAACTTTTTAGAAGTTGACCTAAACCCTGACGTGATTCTTCATCTCCAACTCCTCACTTACACATTAAAAATCTGTTCATACTCACCTGGGACTGCTAATTGCCAAATCTAACAGACTTTTCTCAGGCTTCAAATCTATCCAAATTAAGTGAATGAGTTATGAATCCTGCAACAACTTTTTTTATTTTAGATTTTACGACCAGCCATTTGGTTCATGCCAGTTTAAAAAAATCACCTCGCGCCTATTATTTATAAATACTAAGACCTGAAAAAGTATGATAGGGAAGGGAGCTAAGTCAAAGACATGCTCAAGGGAGAGAAGAAACAAGAAAGACTATAAATAACGATAATCTGGGACCAGTGTCAATGCACAAGAGGTTGGGCTGCCACATACAATACAATACTGACTACCCATACTGGAACACAGGTTAGAGTCCCAACTGCTTGGCTTCCAGTAAAGATAACTGCTAACATGCCTGGGAAAGTGGAAGATGGCCCAAGTGCTAGGGCCTCTGCCACCCACAGGGGAGGCCCAAGCTCCTGTCTCCTGTAGTCATTTGAGAAATGAACCAGTAGATAATCTATTTCTCTTGTGCCTCCTCTGTAGCTCTGCCTTTCAAATAAGTAAAACTGTTCTAAAACATAAATAAAATAAACAAAATCCAAAATGCTATTTGAATAAAAGGTCTCTTCAAAGTGATGATTCCTGGCTATGGATCTGAATCACCTGTCCGGCTGTGACTGCTTTACGAAAAGTTAACAATACTGAGCATGAACAGCCCTATTTTTCTAAATGCCCAAACAGTTCCAATACGTAGCCATGGCTGGGACCCATGGTTTAAAGGTATGGGGAAAATCAGAAGAAATCAGAGAAGAATTTATAGAGGTAAAATAATGAGGCACTCTGAAGGACGGCCAGGTTTTGACAAGTGAAATTTTAAAGGGAAAGAATAAGAGAAGCCTACATGATACAAAAAAAATGTGAAATATACAACCAATCACCTATTTTCTATCTGTGACTAAAGCAAATCACGTTAGTTTCTTCACTGGAAAACAACAGTATGTGAATTACTTAACTGGCTTCTTGTGAGGCTCCAATGAGATCACATATATTTGGGAGTAAAACACAAAACAAACTCAATTAAATGAAGAGTGCTGTTGATACAAAAAAGTAGTTTGGCCATATAAAGGAACACTGGACCAAACAGGAAAACTAGGCCAATTTTTTGGCACATAATAAAAATGTCTAAAAACATAAAAGCATAACAATAGCTAATGGAATTAAGCTGCCTACAGAATTAAGAATCCTAAAAAAATAAATGCCTACAGAAGACTTCACTGCTTACCTGAATTCACTAGTAATTTACACAACAGTGGGAGGAGAGACAAGAAAGCAAATTATTTTTAAATATAAAAATAACTTAAATTGCTAAATAAGGAAATCTTGTCCCAAGGGAAAGGCAACAAACCTCAGGAAAAAGAAATACTCAAGGAGACTGAGAAGGGCAAAAGCAATGTAAGAATCAAGTAAGGGGTGAAAGAGCTATGCTCAGGTTGCTAGTGATTCTGTGGCAACACTATTTTTCTTGCAAAACATTTGCTTTGTTTGCTCTGAGAGGGAGATAGTGAACAAGAAGATGTAGCAAGTGACAAAGGGAGGAAAGAAAAACCTGGCAAGACAAAAAAGGGGGATCCCATTTCCAGCTGTATCTGTGGGACTCAGTTGCCTGAATTACCATCCCCACCCAAAGAGATTAAACTAGATTACACACGGGACTCCCACTAACTCAAACTGAGAAAAATTAAGATAGCACCAGAATAAACACCGAAACAATCATAGTAGTACAACTGTTATAAAGACGTACATTAATAAAGTCAGATGCTAACTAAGAATCAAAATAATTCATTGAGGAAAATCCTCCAAATTTTTCGCTACCTTAAATTACTGTTTTAAGAACTTCTACTTACATTAATGGATTCAATCTGTCCAAATTCTTCAAATAGATTGGTTAAATCTTGCTGTGTTGCTTTCTTGTCCACCTGGCCAACCCAGAGAGTAGTACTACATACTGTCAAGACAGAGGAGAAAAATGAACTAAATCACATGGACCCAGTTCTTTCAAGGAGCAAAGGAAAAAACACTAATAATGATGACAGGTCAATTTTTTTTTTTGAACAGGCAGAGTGGAAAGTGAGAGACACAAAGAGAAAGGTCTTCCTTTTTGCCGTTGGTTCACCCTCCAATAGCTGCCATGGCAGGCGTGCTGCAGCCGGCACACCGCGCCAATCCAATGGCAGGAGCCAGATACATCCTAGGCATATAAAATTAATATTCAACCAAAGCCTGAAGGTGCTCTGTGTTTTCTTTTAATTGCTGAACTAAGAAAAATGACACAATTTTAGTTAAACTCAGAATGAAGCAAACTTACTCCCTTAACAATTGTGGACAGCCATAGGCTGGTCAGCAGAACAGCTTCTGCTCTTGAGGCTCCAGGAGAGAGATTATTCCCAACCTCTATGAGCGTCTATAAACTGTCTCAATTCCTTGACTCAAAGCCCAATCTACTCCCTTCAAAGCCACGGGCTTCGCATTTCTCAATCTCTCCCCCCCACCTTCCTCTCTCCCTCTTTCATTATCAAATTCCCTCTTGTCTCTGACCTTTTTGCTTCCTTCCTAGAAGTACTCTTCTGATTAAAATGGGCTCCTTTGGATAATACAGGCTGATCTCTCTGGCTCAACATAGTCTAGCTGCCTTAATCTCATCAAACTCCTCACTAAAAATTTTTCCCATAAACAACTCTTTTATTTCCAGAAAACAATAATGATCCTCCTCATCCTGTGGGGACACTTGATTCTTGTTACAGTGTCTGGTGATCTCCTGCACTAAACACAAAAATCTTTCTTTTGAAATCTATGCTGAGGGGCTGGTGCTGTAGCATAGTGGGTAAAGCTGCCACCTGCAGTGCCTGCATCCCAAATGGACACTGGTTCGAGTCCCGGCTGCTCCACTTCCAATCCAGCTCTCTGCTAATGTGCCTGAGAAAGCAGTGGAAGATGATCCAAGTCCTTGAGCTACTACACCCACATGGGAGACCAAGAAGAAGCTCATGGCTTCAGATCTGCACAGCTCTGGCCATTGCAGCCATTTGGTGGGTGAACCAGTGAATGGAAGATCTCTCTCTCTCTCTCTCTCTCTCTCTGCCTTTCAAATAAGTAATTAAGTCTTTTTTTTTTTTTTTAAATCTATGCTGAAGAAGATAGAGCAACATACCATACATTTTAAAAATATGTTCAGAGAACAGAGACCACAGGAAACCCAATGATATTTCTGAGTAAGGAGGGTTGTGAAGTAATCAATGGAAGAAATATTTTTCACTGTTTACTTACTTGCTTTCTGATTTTCTTTTTCACTGTTTGTTTAACCCATGACTTTAAACAATAGATAACAAATCCTGTGACATGTAACTACATAAATAAAACAGCAACAACATGACAACTTAGGAGAGGAATTAAATCAAAGAATGCCGACGCAAAAGCCCTATCTAAGTACTGGTATACAAGCCGGCGCCGTGGCTCAATAGGCTAATCCTCCACCTTGCGGCGCCGGCACACCGGGTTCTAGTCCCGGTTGGGGCACCGGATTCTGTCCCGGTTGCCCCTCTTCCAGGCCAGCTCTCTGCTATGGCCAGGGAGTGCAGTGGAGGATGGCCCAGGTGCTTGGGCCCTGCACCCCATGGGAGACCAGGAAAAGCACCTGGCTCCTGGCTCCTGCCATCGGATCAGCGCGGTGCGCCGGCTGCAGCGGCGGCCATTGGAGGGTGATCCAACGGCAAAGGAAGACCTTTCTCTCTCTGTCTCTCTCTCTCACTCTCCACTCTGCCTGTAAAAAAAAATAAAAAAAAAAAATAAAAAAAAAGTACTGGTATACAAATCAATGGCCATGAATGTCCTAATGGGCATCGTGCAGGAAGTCATAGTACACTTTGTAGTCAGATCTTCAATATCATTTCCTCATCAGCCTCCATAAAATGCTTGAATTTAGTTCTCTAAGGTGCAAACAGAAACTTGCAGAGCTAGAAGTATCAATAATATCAAACGTACTAGTTCTCACAACCAGGTAAGATGTGAGCAGAGTGTCAGAGGCTACTCAAATTGCCAAAACTCAGTAAGAACAGCTACTGTACTGATTGAAGGCCTGACTTTCTTATATACTCCACAAGGAGAAACCACACCAATTATGTATCTATCTCCCTGGCAGCAGGAATTTGGAGATCTTTAGAAAAAATGAGGTAAGAACGACATTTTGCTGTGCTTTATGTAGCTCTCTGCCCATCGGAGCTATGTTAGTTAACCTTAGAAGATATAACCCATAGGCAAAATTGTCAGCAATAACATATTTTACTATACTTAACTTTCCTACGAAGTGCACCTTCCTCTAGCCTGCTCCTAAATCAAACCTCACCATTACCATATTTGTTCTATGTATACATAACAGATGAACAGAGGGGAAAAGGTTTGTAGAATAGGACTATCTCCTCTTGAAGCAACGTGTAAACCTATAATTTGCTTTAAAAATTAATGCAAAGTATATGCTCCTTATAATAATTACTCTTACAGACCTAGTGGTTGGTCATAAGTAGGACACTATGGAAAGAAGTCGACTATCTATGCATCTATGCTACAGATACTAGCCTGGTCAGCTATACATATCAGTATTTAAGTCACACTTATTAACCTGCATTAAACTTAAAAAAAAAAAAAAAAAAAAAACCTCTCAATGAATTAGTATTTGAGTACAATCTGCTGTTGTTTGCCTCTTCCCTATTATGTTACGAACTCCAAGGACAAATTTACTAATCACTTGCGAAACCCCTTAGTCTGAAACAGGATTTCCTGAAAAACTCTGTACTAGATAATTATGAAACTGATTAAAACCAGGGTTTTGTAAAAGCACGTTACTCACCACTTAATGTTTTAGATCTAATTGGAGGTAATCCCTTTTTCTGCCGTTCTTTTTCTCTCTCTCTGGCTCGCCTTTCACTGGAGTATGAGCGTGATGATTTCCTCTTTCTTTCTCTTGATCGTGAACGTGAGCGCTTTCTGTGTTTACGCTTACGAGAACCAGATCGTGACCTGGACCTTCGTTTTCTCGGTGATCTACAAAAAAAGTTGATTTTACTTCTAATAATGTTATTATCATTTCAAATGTCTTATTTTTTAAGTGGAAAAAAAAACCACAAGATAGTTGCCTTGTATCTAGTTCATTGTTAAAATATTTTATAGTATAATCAAGTACCACACACGCATTTTCCCCAAATTCCTGTACTGCTTAGTCCAAATCAATCACGAATGTCATAAACAGGAGGAAAGGAAAATGAGATTCTAGAAAGGGCTTTATGAAGTTTCTCTAATGTCATCCAACTTATTTTTTAAATAGTTAATAAGAATAGGAATGAAAGACGATGCAGGTGACAAAGATACCACATTCCTGAAATCAGGATTTGAATGTTTCCAACAGAATATTAGGCCACTATATAATTCTGTTTAGTTTCAACTTCTAAAATTTTCTAGTGTTTGATTTTATAATAGAGGATAATACTAAAACACTGTTTTTCCCCTGTCAATCATGCCACTGAACTCTCTTCAGAATACTTAATAAGGAGGTATTGCTAAGACGAGTTAAGTTTTCAGTACTAATATTTTAATTGCTTCAGGGAGGTAATTCATTGACATGAGTGGGTTTACAGAGAGGTCTGAACCTACAGGCTCTTATATGCAAAAAGTAAATGCAAAAAAATAAATAAATACAATGGGGCTGGCACTGTGGCATAGCTGGTAAAGCCCCGCCAACAGCACCAGCATCCCATATGGGTGCCAATTCAAGTCCCAGCTGCTCCAATTCTGATCCAGCTCTCTACTAATGCACCTGAGAAAACAGTGGAAGACGGCCCAAATCCTTGGGCCCCTGCACCCACTGTGGGAACCCGGATGAGCCTCCTGGCTCCTGGCTTCAGCCTGGTCCAATCCTTACTGTTACTGCCATTTGGGGAGTGAACCAGCAGATGGAAGATGTCTGTGTCTATGTCTCTGTGTCTATCTCTTTCCCTCCCTCCCTCTTCTTCTATATAACGCTTACTCGCATAGAAATAAATAAATCTTAAAAAAAAATATATATATACAGTGTTAAAATGTTTAAGACTGATGACTTCAGCTGGCGCCGCAGCTCACTTGGCTAATCCTACGCCTGTGGCGCCAGCACCCCGGATTCCAGTCCCGGTCGGGGAGCCAGATTCTGTCCCGGTTGCTCCTCTTCCAGTCCAGCTCTCTGCTGTGGCCAAGGAGGGCAGTAAAGGATGGCCCAAGTGTTTGGGCCCTGCACCCGCATGGGAGACGGGGAGGAGCTTCTGGCTTCAGATTGGCTCAGTGCACCGGCCGTTAACGGCCATTTGAGGGGATGAACCAATAGAAGGAAGACCTTTCTTTCTGTCTCTCTCTCTCTCTCACGGTCTGTCAAAAAAAAAAAACAAAAAACAAAAAACAAAAAACAAACAAACAAAAAAAAAACACTGATGACTTCAAGCAACAGCCACAAAGGAAGCCATTTACAGAACCTGTTTTATGAGAATTTAGTAATATATTTCACCGTTATGGAAAAATAAGTACAGTTTAGTTTTGTGATCATTCTTGATTCACCGTGAGATAAAACAAAGTATTAGAAATACAGTTTACTTATTTTATTTATTTTTTTGACAGAGTGGACAGTGAGAGAGAGAGACAGAGAGAGAAAGGTCCTCCTTTTCCGTTGGTTCACCCTACAATGGCTGCTGCGGCCGGCACACCGCACTGATCCGAAGCCAGGAGCCAGATGCTTCTCCTGGTCTCCCATGCGTGTGCAGGGCCCAAGAACTTGGGCCATCCTCCACTGCACTCCAGGCCACAGCAGAGAGCTGGACTGGAAGAGGAGCAACTGGGACAGAATCCAGCACCCTGACCGGGGACTAGAACCCGGGGTGCCGGTGCTGCAGGCAGAAGAAGAGTCTATTGAGCCGCAGCGCCGGCCAGAAATACAGTTTAACTGTTGCTCAGAGGCAATAATATCCTAACTGAACATCATCATAATGCTATCAACTAAAATAAAATATAGTCTAAAATCCCAGTCTCATGATATGGCTGTTACTCTTAGGTTAAGTTTTTATTCATAGGTAAATTATTTAATTGAGTAGCTACAGATAAACCCAATTAAAAACAGAACTGAATTACTTTTTGATGAGATTTAAGATGTCATTTCAAGAAATACAGTTCTTTTAATCTTGATGTAAAGAAACAAAGCTAACATTGTAAAAGCTCAAAGCTATCATTAAATGTAAGTGTACGGGGCTGGCATTGTGGCATAGCATGTAAAGCCACCACCTGCGATGCTGGCATCCCATATATGCAGCAGTTCAAGTCCCGGTTGTTCCACTTCTGATCCAGCTCCCTGCTAGTGACCTCTGTCTCAGAAAAGCAGTGAGGGATGCCCCAAGTGTTTGGGCCCCTGCCACCTTAGGGGGACACCTAGAAGAAGCTCCTGGGTTCAGTCTGGCCCAGTGCTGGCCGTTGCAGCCATCTGGGGAGTAAACCAGCAGATGGAAGACCCTTCTCTGTCTCTCCCTCTCTCTCAAAATAATTCAATCAATCTAAAATGTATATAAAAATAAATTTAGAACCTTGAACGAGATCGTGAGTGAGTTCTTGATCTTGAGCGAACAGCCACTTTCTTAGCTTCTTGTTCAAAAATCTCTTCTTCCACTCCATCCTGCCCTTCATCTATATCCATATCCTTGAAAGTCAAAGGAATGGAAAAACAACAGCCCGGTTAATTTAGCTATATTTTGACTATATGCCTTAAAAATACTCATGCTAGCAACAAAATGCTTAATAGGTAAAAAGGTTAGGGGTGGAGTTCAAGTATGAAAAAAATACATTAGGGAAATTACCATTCCATAAATAATACTTTCTATAGCTGTTTATGATCCAGAAAAGCATTTTCTTTCCTCTTTTTCTTCTTCCTTACCTGTTGCTGAATATCTATGGAATCATCCAAATTTGCTTCAGGTTCAAGAAAGTGCTGTTGACTGCTCCCTTGTGATGGAGATGCTGAATGCTCTGACCCAAATGTCCCTTCTTGACTATCCTGAGGAGTTGCCTGTGGAACACGTACGAAAACACAAACATTGGGAAATTTTTATTTCAAATAAAAATTTAAATCACAACAAACATCACAAATGTTTAAGTTGTTTCATTCAGTTTACTGGCTTTACAAAGTACTAAATTTAAATCACCTTAGTATATATGATTTTTCTACAATAAGAGCTTTACGTATAGATTATTTTAATTTCAAACTATCCTTTCAAGAAGGTAAATTACCCTGTTTATAAAAGTAATTAAGAGCAAAAAAGAACAGGAAAGAACAGTTCCAAGTCCTGTAATTTATGAGGAATCAGGTTTTACAAAAGTAAGTAACATGTTTGAGGTTTAGAAATAAAGAATTAAAACAGTTAGGAGGCTTCTGTACCACAATACTGGCAGAAAGTTAGAAAATAATCATACTCTTACAGAACAAATCGAATGTGTTTTAAGCACAGCCTTGGCTTAACTCTTTAAAAATAGTACAACAGGGTGGGTTAATGCTGCTTGGTATGCTCATATCCCATATTAGAGCGCCTAGGTTTGGGTCCTGGCTCTGATTCCAACTAATGCAAACCCTGGAAGGTAGCAAGTAATGGTTCAAGTACTTGAGTCACTGCCACCACATGGGAGAACCAGATTGAGACCCATGCTCTTGGCTTTTACCTAGTCTAGCCCTAACTGTTGCAAGCATTTGAAGAATAAACCAGAGGATGGAAGATCTATGTCTCACTCTCTGTTTTTCAATACATGAAAAATAAATTAAAAAAAAAACAACAAAAAAAAAAACCTAAAGGTAAATAACAACAGAATTTAGCAACATAGCATGATGATTTTCAACTTTATTCTAAATCTTAATTCAGTGTTCATATATTTTTATATCACTTATTTCTACTTCAATATTCAACTTAAGCCCACTTGATTTTCATCCTTAATTAACTATTTAATGGTATACCCATAGTGTAATCATCAGGAACCCTTGGAACCAATTTTAGTTTCTCATTTTTGAGCTGTTTCATGTATTAGTAATGATTATTATTTCTGTTCACTTTTAGAAATCTTGCGAAGAACATAAAGAAAATTTACCTTAAACAAATCAACTGAAGCGTACTGTGTAATTCTGAAATTAGCATTAAGATCTTTGGAGACCCTTTAATAAATCGAGGATATATTAGAGGATCCTAGAGATCCTAATCCCATCCCCACTCCCATACCACCTCCTACTCCCTCTTCCATTCCATTTTTCATTAAGATTCATTTTTAACTTACTTCATATACAGAAGTCCAACTCTATACTAAGCAGAGATTTCTACTGTTTGCACTCACACAGACATACAAAGTATAGAAGTACTGTCTGAAGACAGGTTTTACCGTTATCTCATAGCACACCTCATTAAGGATAGAGGTCCAACATGGGGAGTAAGTGCACAGTGACTCCTGCTGTTGATTTAATAATTTTTTTTGAAGATTTTATTTATTTGACAGTTACAGACAGTGAGAGAAAGACAGAGAAAGGTCTTCCTTCCTTTGGTTCACTCCCCAAATGGCCGCTACGGCCGGCATTGTGCCCATGCGAAGTCAGGAGCTGGGTACTTCCTCCCGGTCTCCCATGTGGGTGCAGGGGCCCAAGCACTTGGGCCATCCTCTGCTGCCTTCCTGGGCCACAGCAGAGCTGGACTGGAAGAGGAGTAACTGGGACTAGAACCGGCGCCCATATGGGATGCTGGTGCCACAGGCAGAGGATTAACCTAGTGCGCCACGACGTTGGCCCCTGTTGATTTAATAATTAACACTCTTATTTTTGATGTCAGTGACCACCCGAGGTTCTTGACATGAGCTGTCAAGGCTATGGAAGTCTTTTAAGTTGACAAACTCTGTTGGTATTTAGACAGGGCCGTACGCATAGTGGAAGTTCTCTCGTCCCTTCAGAGAAAAGTACATCCTTCTTTGATAGCCCCTTCTTTCCACTGGGGTCCCACTCACAGAGATCCTCCATGTAGGTTATTTTTTTGCCACAGTGTCTTGGCTTTCCATGCCTGAAATACTCTCCTGGACTTTTTAGTCAGATCCGAATGCTTTAAGGGCTGATTCTGAGGTCAGAGTAAAGCTACTACATTTCAAGAAAAAGACAGGAGACACTCTCTTTGCAAGCCTGTTTTTAGCCTTTAACATAGGTAAATATTCATATTTTCAGTTTCCTGTCCAAAATGGTGTGGGGAGCAACCCAGACTAGACTAAGTTACTGGAATTAAGACTTATTCTATGCATCTGCTCTCCCACAATATGGCGCTGAGAAGGGAGAAACAGCTTCTACACAGCTGCCTCCAGTTCAACCAAGAAACTGTAGGACCTACTCCTGATTGGAGGAGAGCAGCGTACTCGGCGTGTGGGCAGCCGAGTTGGGATTGGCGGAAGAGGACTATAAAGGAGGAGAGAGACAACATGCACCAGGAACATCTAAGGGGAACATCTGAGGGAACACCTGTGCAGCCCCTGAGAGAGCCGGCCAGCGGTGTGCCGCTCCCCCGCGGAAGTGGGGAAAGTGGCCAGGGGGAACTGCCCTTCCACGGAGGTGGAAGGGATGGTAGCCAACCCGGGAAGAACCAGCAGCAAACCCGGGGAGGGCCGAGCAGACGAAAGAACAACGCAGGGTCCTGTGTCGTTCCTCCACGAAGAGGGGGAACAACAAATGGCAAAGGGAAAACTGACATAGGAATATATTTCACAATTTGATAAAGCAGAATATGAATGCAAACAGCAGTATTCTATACTTTTGATGGTGAAATTAAGCAAAATAATTTTCAGACTGTAAGTTTTTAGATGACCATACCTTAAATGCTTTCTCAACCCAATATAATGAGTGAAAAATTTATCTCTAGGGAAAAAAAGGTATGGTATTTTCGTCCAATTCACCATGTAACAGAAAAATTTAATCTTGTGACAGTTTATGACAAGAATCTAGAATGCCCCATTTCATTGAAAGATTGTCAATTTTAATGTAAATGAGACAAAAAGGTTTGCTACATTTAAATTGCATTAAATTCCTAACATAGTTCAAGCTCCCTTTAGTTTAAGTTTTATAAATTTCTATGATGACTTAAAAAGATTTAAAAAAAAGTGTCCACTGGACACAGGTGGCAAATATCATTTTTTTTCCAGTATAAATTCTGAGCATACATCTCAAATCTGTTCAATGACCCCTTCATGCAAAACATTAACAGACATACTGGAAAACGGAAGACAAAAATAGCAGCTGGAAGAAATTTTTTTCATCATGTGAACAACATGTGTCACATTTTGATCATTTTCCTCTATTCACTGTCTACAGAAATTACCGGAAAGATTCTGCCAAATGTTTCACTGAAATCCACAAATTCTTTGTCAACTTGATTTACAAGTCTAATAACTCTGAAGACTTCAGTAATCCAAACTGCAATTTACTTAGTTTAGAGACAACAACTCATTTACTATCAAATCAGACTTAAACCTATCACCCCTGAAAGAGCTCAGTCAGGTTCAATGTACTCTTTCCACTATATTCTCCTGTATAGAAACTTTCTGCAGCAAAATAAATGACATTTTTGATACCCCAATGATTTTCAAAAGGCTGCATCTTCTTTATTCTGTTTTACTTACTTAAAATTCCTCTTTATTAGTCTATCAATTTCATGAAATTGTGAATAAGGCAATTCAAAAAATGTCACACTTACAACTGGACCAATCTGTTGTTTGGACAAATTCTCCCATCAACACTACCGCCTGTCTCTTTAACCACTCTTGATTTTGTATTGTCCTATCACTGACAATCTGTTTCTTTGATTTGAGTTACAACTTGTGTTTTTCCTTAAACAACATCCAAATGTTCTTCACCGTGTTCTGTCATCAACTTTCTGAATTCTTAGGCAGATACATTTGCTTGACATGAAATACTGTCCCTACTAGGACCAATTCCATCACATTGTTTCTTCACAAAAACATGCAGTTTCATTCTCTTAATTCTGAACTTGAGTTTCAACCCATCGAATATCAGTAATACCCACTCTATGTTTGTTGCTGGCATTAAAAGGTAAAGTTCAGCCCGCCGGTGTCTCAGGGCTACTATCCTTTCCACCTAACGTTAATTGTTCCCTCTCCCACAGTCCTTCCCTTCCTTGTTCCTATTCTATTACAGAAATCCAGGATTCTGCTGAGTGTTCACACAGATGTATGTGCTCCGTTAGAGAGATTCTGGCTTCAAGCAATCTCTCTTTATTTTCAATTTTGTATGTGGCACTTGCCCAACAAACGCACTATTCATACTTTATATAATTCTTACAATTCAAATTGATGTTACACTCTAATTATTATTAGTTTGAAATTCTTAGCTATACAAAAAATAAGGGTGTGCCTTAAGACTGATGATACACTTACTTTTATTTATTTGAAAGGCAGACAGACGGACAGACTGCCCATCAACTGGTTCACTCCTCCAAACACCCTGAATGGCCAGGACTGGGCAAAGTTGAAATCAGGAGTAGAGAACTCAATGTGGGTCTTCAATACGATATGGGTGGCAGGGACCCTGCTGCCTCCCAGGATGCCTGTTAGTAAGAAGCTGGAACTGCGAGAAGCAGCCAGACTCAAACGTAAGCACTCCAGTATGGGAGGCAGGCATCTCAAGTGGCAGTTTAAACACTGCTTCAAACATCCACCCCAGCTCATGAGGATTAAATGCAATCATGCCTATTGCATTCCTAATGAAGCTCCTACCACATGGTCATAAATTACTACCCTGCCTAACAAGCAACAAAGCGGAGAAGAAAACACATGAAGTTTTACGTGTAATTCTGAAATGTACTTGTTTTCTGTTCTTCATTTCTATATATGGAAACTAAGTTGAACAATATATATTCATAAGCTGTCAGAATACATGATTACAGAAAAAAATTACAAAAGTTGTGAGAAGAAAACTATCAGAGTAATTAATATGATTGGAATCTCAAAAATTATGTGTAAAAATGGAATTAAAAAGTAAGTTTATTTTTAAGCCAAAACACCTGGAAATCTATGCACTGGTTTTTATATGATGAAGTGATTAAAGACCTCCCTCTTAAAAAATATCATCATACTTTAGAAAAGAAACAAAGCAGTGAAGATTAAATGAACAGGAAGGGGGAAAAAAAAAAAACAAAAGGAAAAAAGAAGAGACTCAGAAGAGTGGCAATGTACACAAAGCACACGGTAGCGAAGCTGAAGACCACAGGATGGGTAGAAACCTTTTGAGGCTGCTGTTGCTCCAGGAGCTGCTGTCTAAGATGTTCAAGGTTTTGCTGCTGAAGCTGCTCTGCTATCTGATGAAAGATGGAATTGTTCACAGATTCGGAAACATGGGAACTACAAGGAAAAACACAGGCGGAAATACATTTTACTTCTATTAAAGATAATATGAAAATATTTCAATGTGTGCTTTCAAAATACTAAAACCAAAAAGGATTATTTCAGAATATTAATACATTAAAAAAGAAATATATTCAATATATTCTTTAATAGTGTTGCAATAGATGGATAACATGTTACATTCTCTGCTGAAGATCTGATATTACTGTCTCATGCTATTAAATACATATTAGTGTTTTCATTAGAGTATCTCAAATTTAAAAGTACTTAAAAAGTTTTCACTTTAACCCCTTCTCTGACTACAAACAGTGGCAAAAATGTTTAACAATCAGTACACACAAAATCTACAATACAATTGACCAGAGCTTTTATAAAATTAATATGCCTCCTTTAGAAAAGTATAAATAGTTATTAGATATGTTAACACAAATAGATAATGTTTAGATAAGAGGAAGTAACAATTTAACTATACTCTGGAAAATCCACACCTGGAATAAACCCGGAATTCTGGGTACCACAAGGTAAGACATGAACAAAAAAAAGAGGGCATCCCAAAAAGGGCTAGCAGGATGGTGACAAGTCTTGAAACAGCTGAAAAAAGTGTACTTCATCTGTTGCGAATAAACCTAAGGGGAAAAACGATACCTATCTTCAAATACTGAAAGGCTGTGTCTCAAAAGATAATGGTGTAAATTTGTTTGCTTGCTTCGGAAAGCAAAACTCAAATCATTGTGTAGAAAATAAAGGAAACCAGATTCAATTCAACAAAGAACATACAATAGTAACAATGACTTAACTTCTCACCACAGATGTTATTAAACCATATCCTGTGTGGACAGTTTTTGACAGTGATGTATGATAATGATCTACACAATCTCTAATGCTCTTCCAACTCCAGTTTACCAAAGGAAATATCCGTCTCTTATATGTTCCATAATTATATAGCTTTCATATATTCCCCTAACATAGAAAACTGATGCCCTCTGTTTGAATTAAGAATCCCAGAAGCTTTCATTATCTAGCCTCCTTCTTCCATTCTCCCAACTTCCACCCAGTTCTCCCACGTTCTCTTCCCCACTGTTCCTTTCAAGCACTCTCCCAGAACCTGAAACTCTGCAGAATTGTTTAGGAAAAAAAAATCCCTAATTTGAATAAAAACACATTTCTTGAAAACAAACAAAATCCCAATAACCTCAATCCTAATTTCTGATTAGTGTGATACACTCTCATAATCAGGTACACTTCTTAAAGTGGTGGCACTAGAAGTGTCTTTCCTAGTACTGCAAATATTGTTACAACTGAGTTAAATAACTTAAAGATTAAAAAGATAGAGAATATCATGGGGCAGGCGCTGTGGCATAGCAGATAAAACAACCACCTGCAGTGCCGGCATCCCATACGGGTGCCAGTTCGAGACCCGGCTGCTCCACTTCCAATCTGGCTCTCTGCTATGGCCTGGGAAAGCAGTAGAAGACGGTCCAAGTCCTTGGGCCCCTGCACCCACGTGGGAGACCAGAAGAAGCTCCTGGCTCCTGGCTGCGGATAGGAACAGCCGCTGTAGCCAGTTGGGGAGTAAACCAGAGGACAGAAGACCCCTCTCTGTCTGCCTTTCCTCTATCTGTGTAACTCTTTCAAATAAATAAGCAAATCTTTAAAAAAAAAAAAAGAAAATATCATAGTTAGGCTTACCAATATTTACTAATTATCTGACAGCGAACTTTGAAAACTCCTAGCTATCTGCAAAGTTCTGAGAAAGAGCTCAGATATACAGGGATGTAAGACGACAACTACTCTACCACTTTCTTGTAATGTGGGAGTTCAAGAGCCTGAAATAATATCCCCAACTTATTTAAAGGACTCTTAGTACATACTTCAGACTGCAGCATCCCACTGAGTATTCACAAAAATAACAAAAGAAAAACTACAGTTATACAGAAAAAATTCTTACAGCTGAGGAGTTGGAATTTCCTTTTTGGGTTCTTCACTATGCTCGGAATCTTCTCCAAAATCAAACCTATCCATCAACTTCTAAGGACAGGGGGAAGGGAGAAAGAGACAAGTTAAAAAACACTACACTTAAATATGTTACAAATGCTAGTCATCAATGATGTCCTATTAATGTCTATCAACATGTAAATGTTTTACATAATTTATATTATACTAGAATTTTGAATGGATCTTTACTTTTCCTTAAAGCATTCTGACATACCCAGTAGTCCTCCCTTATCCATGATTTCAGTTTCTACAGTTTCAGTTATCTTGTGTTCAACTGTGGTCTAGAAATATTTACATTGAATTGACTTTGAGAAACAGAGATGACATTCAAGTAAGTTTGCTCTACTTTAATAGCTAATCATTATAACCCGTTAATCTATTTGTAAATTAATCACAGGTATGTATGTAAGGATAGAAAAAACAGGATTTACTGAGTCCAGTACTATCTGAAATTTTAGGCATTCACTGGAGGGTCTTGGAATGTTTCCCCGAGGAGTAGGGTGACTACTGAATTACTTTATAGAACAAAATCCCATAGGCACAATGAATACTGATGCTTTCATTTTACAGAAGATTAAGGACTGAAATAACTGAGTTGTCCATGCTAATACAGTTTGATAAAATGGCGAGGACCACAGTCAGTGAATCTATATTCCTAGTATGGTATCATCTTAGAATGCTCTGCTAGCCTTTAAATGCTCAACGTGAAACTTTTCTTTTAGGAGGGCTAGTCATTTAAAGCTAGATTACATTAGACCTAGAAGCTGCTGGCCAAAAAGGTCAAAAAACTCTAATTAATCAGTACTTATTCATATTTTCTTATAAAAATAGTGGAAATTTTAAAAGTATGGGGTAGCCCTTCTGAATTATAACATTCCCATAATTAACAAGCATGCTAAAGCTATCACACAATAAATAAGAAAAATTTTCAATTCTAAAGCCTCTACCTTTTATACTTACGCCTTAACTTATAAAATTACTGAACAGCAACAACTTGTATAAGTTTTCCTTTAAATTTTCACATACTGACAACTTTAATTTTAGAAGATTAAAATTACAGAATATATGTGTGGAACATCACAACTGATTTAACGGTAGCACCCATAATGAGAATGTTTAGAAAATAATCACATACTTCAATGAAGAATACATTTGTCAAAAGAAAGTATTTTGAATGTTTCAAGAGGAATATTTGAAATTAATTTCTTTCACATGTTTAAACCTTTTGAAAAACTCATGTCTTAAATAGTACAGTGGATGCCAAAAGTCTACAATAAAACGTAATTCCTAGCATTTGAGTTCACAACATTTAACTTCACATGAGAGAGAGCATTTAATCTACCTTGTTAAAAGAGACGCCCTGTTCTAGGGGAGTAAGCGTGTTGGCTGCGGCTGCTGCAGCAGTAAGCTGTGCTGTAAGAGCCTGCAGCTGCACAACAAGACCAGCATCCAGCGCCTGCAGAATGGAAGGCTGAGGCTTCTGCTGTTGTATCTGTAAGGTCTGTATTAACTGCTGAAGCTGGAGGGAAAAGAGAATTCTCATTATAAAACAGGTACGAGGCTCCATCCATAAACACGTCTGTCTAAACTAATCATTCTACATACAGAGATCAAGAATAAAATACACACTAACAGAAAACAACAGTTTTGTTTGTGTGTGTGTGCCGTATATGTTAAGGATAACAAGGTTCTTAATAGGTCAGTCTTGTTTCTGGAAAGCTACAGTACTTTAAACAACATGCTGTAGACACAGCTGTAGACACAGACAATCAGAAAGAGAACTAAGTTATCATAAACTGACATTTTTCACTAAGCTTCTCATTTCTTCAATTAATTGCTTAAACTCCATAAAAGGACAAACATTGACAAAAGCAGCAGGTTTTGCTAGATTCACATTTACTATCTAAGAACACATTTCCTGAAAGCAAGAGAATAAAGAAATTTTTTCCTTGGAGCAGAGTTTGAGAGTAAGGAAATGCGCTGAAAGCAGTCTCTGTTCCCACAACTCACCCATCTCTATTCAAAAAAGTAAGATCTTCAACAGAGTCCATAAATAGGAAAACATTACATACACTCTAGAAGTAATTGATAATCAAGTTCTATACTTGAGTTACATTGTAAAATAGTTACTTTAGAATAGAAAAATTAAAATAGCAAAACTACTGGCACCTAAGATATCTTCTCTCTCTTAAGTTCTACTTTAGAGTACACCATGCAAGGAAACAGTAAAAAAAAAAAAAAATTATTTCAGGCCTACTTAAACAAATTAGTCATTTTAATCATCAGAAAATAAACATCTTTCATAAAACTACTAGTGTGATACCAAGAAAATAAGAAGCTACTGTGCTCAGGAAGCCTCAGAACAACTAAGACCAGCAACTAACTACAAGAGGACACAAATCCAGGAAACCTGACAGAGGGAGGGCTGGGCGGGAGGAGGGAACAAAGCAAAGAACACAGTTCTCCTTTAACCTACTTCAACTGCTCTTTTTTACATCTCCATTATCCCCAGCCAGTCAAGGTCAAAATCACTACAGTATTCAACTTTCCCTCCACTCTAACTGTACGTTCTAGTTCTGTCTCACCGACTCTACTACTTCTTCTAGAAGGAAACAGAAATTGCTGGCAATTTCCTTCTCTTGGCAAAAAAACATTTGTTAACTTTTAGCTTTTAAAATGAAAACTTGGCTGAGTGGCTAACATGTCAGATAGGATGTCTGCATCCCACTTCGGTGTGCCTGGGTTCAACTGCTGGCTCTTGCTCCTGATTCCAGCTTCTTACTAAAGCAAACCCTGGGAGACAGCTGTAAAAGCTCAAGAAGTTCCTGCTCCACTCATCTCCCGCCTCCTTTTGCAAGTATCTGGGAGGTGTACCGGCAGCTAGAAGCTCTCTGTCACTCAAATTCTTAAAATTTTAATTTTTTTTTTTTTGACAGGCAGAGTTAGACAGTGAAAGAGACAGAGAGAAAGGTCTTCATTTTTCCATTGGTTCACCCCCCAAGTGGCCACTACGGCCAGTGCATTGCGGCTGGCACGCTGCGCCAATTCAAAGCCAGGAGCCAGGTGCTTCTCCTGGTCTTCCATGCGGGTGCAGGGCACAAGGACCTGGGCCACCCTCCACTGCACTCCCGGGCCACAGCAGAGAGCCGAGCTGGAAGAGGAGCAACCAGGACAGAATCCAGCACCCTGACTGGGACCAGAATCCGGGGGTGCCGGTGCCACAGGCGGAGGATTAGCCTAGTGAGCCACGGTACCAGCCAAAATTTTAAATAATATGAAAATACTTGCTTTACAGATTCCTAAGATACTCTATCAAGAAATAGAATAATTTATAATTTCATCTAATATCCAGTTTCCCATTTGTCTTTAAAACTATACGTGGAATTGATCTATTTTTAGACATCTAAAATGATCCCATATGTTTCTGAAGTTAATCTTTCTAGAGAATACACAACCTATTTTTCACATGGTCACTACCTGTCTTCCAATATCACTGTTACCAAAAGAAAGACAGATCCTGTTTCCAGACTCCTCTCCTCTCTAATCCACTTAAAGCACTAAAAAAAAGATCTCTAGCAGCTTTCCACTGCTTAGCAAACAAAACCTTTATTTCACAGTTTACCATTTAACGCTTTTGAAACCTAGGTTGCACTTCGGTCTGTCATTTTAGCTTCTTGGGCCATCTGTTCCTCCAGATAGCTCAATTTTAAACTATCTCTGGTATATCCAATGTTGTTATTCTGCTGTGCATCATTCGTTACATAAAAATATACTAAACACCTAACACAATTTAGACACACAGCAGTGAACAAAACAGACAAAAACTTTGTCTTAGCCTACAGCATACAATCCAATGGGAAGAGGGAAAGAGAAAAAACAAAATGAGTACTTTTATAAAGGATAGGAGATACTGAGTATAAAGGAAGGAAGACAGGTGAGAGACAGAAGGTGTACAGAGGATGAAAGACAGCATTTAAAGTTTTATTCAGTGGTCACTGAAGGTGACAAACAGAGCATAAAGAAACCATATGAACACATGGAGAGAGGATTTCAGTACAGGAAACATTAAGTGCAAAGATCTTCAGGCAGGATTAAGCAGTCTATTTAAGGAGCCTATAAGACTGAGTCTGGTAATGGGATTCCGTATGTCCATTGGTTAAAGAAGAAAAACTTTAATTCACCTCCTGGGGAAAATTTTAAATCAAAACCTAATAAAAACACTATCATCCAGGAAGAGTATATACTATGCTCCTGAAAAGAATGTATCTTGGGTGGGCACTGTGGTACACAGTGGGTTAAACTGTCGCTTGGGATGCGTGTGTGGTACATCAGAGTGCCTGGAATGGAGTCTGCCTCTACTTCCTCTCATTATCATTGGTTACAAGTAATATGACAAAAGAAAGGAAGAGAAAGAAAGAAAAACAAAGAGAAGAAGGCAAAGAGAGAGAGAGAAAGGAAGGAAGGAAGGAAGGAGACAGAGAGAGAAAGAGAAAAAGAGAAAGAGAAAGAGAGAGAGAGAAAGAGAGGGAGGAAGGGAGGCAGGGAGGAAGGAAAAAGCAAACAAACACTATGAGAAATTAAATTGGCACTGACTACAACAATCATATTTATTCGAAGCTATCCATAGAAATTTAAGAATTGTGGGGGCAGGTGTTGTGGAGTAGCAGATAAAGCCATTGCCTGCAATGCCAGCATCCCAAATGAAAGCTGGTTTGTGCCCCAGTTGCTCCACTTCTGATCCACTTCCATGCTAATGGCCTGGGAAAGCAGCAGAAGATGGCCCAAGTGCTTGTGCCCCTGCTTCCCTATGTGGGAGACCTGGAAGAAGCTGGCTCCTGGTTCCTGGCTTTGGCCTGGCCCAACCCTGGTAGATGTGGGGGGTGAACATCTAGGAGGTGAACCAGTGGATAGAAAAACTCGTTATCTCTTTCAAAAAAAATAAATAAATAAATCTTTAAAAGAGAAATATAAGAAATGTGGAAACTTACATTTTAAAAGCTAGGAAGTTGAAAGACACAAAACAGTTAATAAAAATATGTATTAAGTACAACAGAATAATTTAGTATAGGAAGACACCAATCTTTCCCCTTTTTCCTTGAGCTTTCACTCAAGCTCATTTATCTACACAGTGTGATTTCCTTTTATTCCTACACTCCTGCCATGAAAGCCCTCTTTTTTATTTTCTTCAACACACATTCACTGATTGCTTTTCAAGGCAGAGGAAAGAAAGACAAACAGACAGACAGACAGAAAGACAGACAGACAGAAAGAAAGAACCTTCCATCGGCTGGTTCACTCACAAGATGGCCTCAACAACCAGGGTCAGGCCAAAGTTAGGTGCCAGGGGTCCAAAAACTTGGACAATTTGCTGCTTTTCCCAGGCCATTAGCAGAGAGCTAGACTGGCAGTGCAGAAGCTGGGACTTAAACGAGCACCCATATGAGATGACAGCATCACAAGTGATGGCCTCAACTGTTACACAACGCCAGCCTTGAGAGCCTTCTTTCTGTTCTGACATGCACACTGCTTCCCACACGCAATTCTCTCCACTTCCTTTTCTGCCATCACTAGTTCCATTTCTTTTCTTTCTTTTTTTTTTTGACAGGCAGAGTGAACAGTGAGAGAGAGAGACAGAGAGAAAGGTCTTCCTTTGCCGTTGGTTCAGCCTCCAATGGCTGCTACGGCCGGCGCACCGCGCTGATCCGATGGCAGGAACCAGGTGCTTCTCCTGGTCTCCCATGGGGTGCAGGGCCCAAGCACTTGGGCCATCCTCCACTGCACTCCCTGGCCACAGCAGAGAGCTGGCCTGGAAGAGGGGCAACCGGGACAGAATCCGGCGCCCCAACCAGGACTAGAACCCGGTGTGCCAGCGCCGCAAGGTCGAGGATTAGCCTAGTGAGCCGTGGCGCCGGTCACTAGTTCCATTTCAAGCCACAATTAAAATACCACTTCCTCAAGGACATCTTCTCTTGGCTATCCTCTCTAATTCTGGTCCTTTTCCCCAAACGTTTTTACTCTATACATTTATGCTTTTTAAAGGTATATATCAATATCCAAAACAATTCTCTATTGCCTGTCTCCCCTAAGCCAGGAGGAGCTATTCTCCAACACAGGACCCCATCCTGTGCTCCTACTCAGTAGCAATAGCACCTAACAATGTCTGGCACAAATGATGTGCTCAACTTTATTTTTCTAAACTTTTATTTAATGAATATAAATTTCCAAAGTACAGCTTATGGATTACAATGGCTCCCCCCCCCATAACTTCCCTCCCACCCGCAACCCTCCCCTCTCCCCTTGCATTCACATCAAGATTCATTTTCGATTCTCTTTATATACAGATCATTTTAGTATATATTAAGTAAAGATTCCAAAAATTTGCACCCACATAGAAACACAAAGTGTAAAATACTGTTTCAGTACTAGTTATAGCATTAAATCTCAATGTACAGCACATTAAGGACAGAGATTCTACATGAGTAAGTGCACAGTGACTCCTGTTGTTGACTTAACAAACTGACACTCTTGTTTACGGCATCAGTAATCACCCTAGGCTCTTGTCATGAGTTGCCAAGGCTATGGAAGCCTTTTGAGTTCACCGACTCTGATCATATTTAGACAAGGTCGTAGTCAAAGTGGAAGTTCTCTCCTCCCTTCAGAGAAAGGTACCTCCTTCATTGATGACCTGTTCTTTCCACTGGGATCTCACTCGCGGAGATCTTTCATTTAGGTAATTTTTTTTTTTTGACAGAGTGTCTTGGCTTTCCATGCCTGAAATGCTCAACTATATTCTGATGCAGAATGAAATAATCTTCAATGACATGAAGATACAATATACTGACAAATTAAAAATCCAAGTTACATAGTAGTACAGTGATTCCACTTTATAAAACTAAAAAAAATACAAACTCTGTGGGTAGTACATTATAAAACAATACATTAGGAAAATAATTGATTATAAATTATTCTCAACAAACCAGAACAAACTCACCTGTTGGCCTTGAGGACTTTGTAAGATCTGAGCCACAGCTGCAAGTGTATCTGTATTTGTTATCTGAGATACCCACGGGTCAGGTAAGCCTTGGACTACATTGGCTGGAGTCACAGGTGTCACAGGAGTTCCTTTTAAGAGAGCATATCCCCCAACCCACTCAGATCAATATATAAGTAAATGAGACTCGAAAAGGTAGACAAATTTGTCCTATTACTTTTGTAAGAATCAGAAAAATTTAATAAATATTTTATGTTTCCATTTTGAAAAACCATCTAAAACCCTTTGTATATTTAGGTAGTGTTAAAAAAAAAGGATCTCTCCACACTGGTCTTCAATCAACTAAGCTACTACTCACTTTAAGAAAGTCTAGAATCCTTAACAATCATCAAAAACTTCATAGGAAATTCAGTAACATAAAATTCAAAATGATTTTTGAGCAAAAAATTATAAAACATGATCTTGAAATTTTACTTTAACATTATTAGTTTTTATTAAGCATTTTTTCAGAGTTCTTTGTAAATACTAAATCTCTTTATTATTCTGTAAATATAAGATTGATTTACTTGGCCAGTATCGCGGCTCAATAGGCTAATCCTCTGCCTGCAGCGCCGGCACACCAGGTTCTAGTCCCGGTCGGGGCGCCGGATTCTGTCCTGGTTGCCCCTCTTCCAGGCCAGCTCTCTGCTGTGGCCAGGGAGTACAGTGGAGGATGGCCCAAGTGCTTGGGCCCTGCACCCCATCGGAGACCAGGATAAGCACCTGGTTCCTGCCTTCAGATCGGCACAGTGCGCCGGCCGCAGTGTGCCGGCCATGGCAGCCATTGGAGGCTGAACCAACGGCAAAGGAAGACCTTTCTCTCTCTCTCACTGTCCAATCTGTCAAAAAAAAAAAAAAAAAAAAAAGATTAATTTACATAAACATTTAAGAGGTTGCAGATAGCTTAAGTCGGGAAAAACACAATTCGCAACACTCTTTTCCAAACTTCATTATATTTGTTTCTGGGGATTTAAAAAAATAAAACTTTCTAAATTTTAGTCAAAAGTACACACAAGTATGTTATCCAATTTTATTTTTTCCTCCAAATTAAATTTTCTTTCAATTATGTAACGCTAGACAAATTTTCCTGCACTGTCAACTTGTTATTTTACATAGGAAGAACCCCCTGAAGAGTGCAATTAATATACTTTGACATCAAATGCAGTGACATACCTGGAGTATTGCTCATAGCAGCAGTAGTGCTGGCCAGCACTGGAGTGACAACTGGGGGAGGAATCCCTGCTGCCATATCCAGAAGGGGCTGAATAATCTCACTCTTAAATACATTGTTCTTCTGCCACAAGTTTAATACTCTCACTATTTTACTCTAGAGGTGAAAAGAAAAAACTATATTTTAATTTTTTTCATAGCACACAGACTACACACAGGCTATTGGCCACTGAATTGGAAGAAGAGATTTAAGTACTTCTACAGTACTTTACAGCTCTGAAACT
This sequence comes from Oryctolagus cuniculus, assembly GCF_051225735.1. NCBI lineage: Eukaryota > Metazoa > Chordata > Mammalia > Lagomorpha > Leporidae > Oryctolagus > Oryctolagus cuniculus. Next base: position 12,905,150 of record NC_142871.1, read on the forward strand.
CTACCTTTTCTACCTTTTTGCATTTGTTAACCTTAACTCTCTTGGAAAACACAATGTTGGTAGACACACAAATTGGAAGGCAAGGTTGATACCTACATTTCATCTTCAATGTCAATCTAATGAGATCAATAGTATGGTTGGCTGGAGAACTGTCTAAAGGATTCTGAGGCAGAATCGGGATTATCTTAGTATTCAAAATCAATTATAGCTAAAACTGATTTCAAGTTTGTTCATTCAAGATTTATATTTTGAAAAATAAACAACTTTAGGACAAAGTTATTAGCTACTAAGATTCTTTAAAATTCTCATTTTACAGACTACTTATTGACAGTAATAAGATTTTAACTGAATCAGGGGTGGACACTGTGGCATGGCAGTTAAAATCGCCACCTCAGTGCCAGCATCCCATATGGGTGCTGGTTGGAGTTCTAGTAGCTCCACTTCGATCCAGCTCTCTGCTATGGCCTAGGAAAGCAGTAGAGGATGGCCCAAGTCCTTGGGCTCCTGCACCCAAGTGGAAAACCAGGAAGAAGCCCCTGGCTCCTAGATTGGATTGGCTCAGATCCGGTCATTGCAGCAATTTGGACATCAACACAGAAATCTTCGTATTTCAAACTATGCATTAAAAAAACACATAAAATGCATTATACCTTATAATTTGACTACTTCTCCTTCCTACAGTGTAAGAAATTAGAAAATGCCTTATATTCTTTTGTTTTATATAAAAGTCTTTTAAGTTTCCAAGATAGTCATCATGTACTTCAAAACAACCAGTACCTAACAACCATCAATCTCCAGACACCTACATAAAAAAGTAATGCCTCACATTCAGGACTGAGCTTACGGTATTAACATAATTTTTCTTACTACAATTAAAAAAGTCCTATTTCCTAAACTTTATTGAGACATGAAATCCGCCAATTCAACACAATTTTTTATTGCAAATGACAGAAATCCAAGTTCAACTTAGTGAAATTTCTACATCAATGTATTTCAAAAGCATTTATATGTAACATTTAAAATTAGTTATGTCAGGTGAGATTCTAACACGTCTATTTTAATAATCAATTAGAGGGGCCAGTGTTTATGGCACAGCAGGTTAAGCCTCTGCCTGCAATGCCGGCATCCCATATTAGTGCCAGTTCAAGACCTAGTTGGCTCCACTTCCTATCCAGCCCCTGCTAATGTGCCTGGGAAAGTAGCCAAGGATGGCTTAAATGCTTGGGTCCTTGTACCCACGTGGGAGACTCAGAAGCAGCCCTAGGGTCCTGGCTTCGGCGGCCCTAGGAACCAGTGGATGAAGATCTCTCTCTCTCCCCTTCACTCTATAGCTCTCCCTTTCAAATAAATAAAAACTAATTCTTAAAAAAAAAAAAAAATCAGAGTATAGGGTAGGTCACTGAAAATTGGAAACATCCTTTTCATTGGCATAGAATTATCAAAGTACCAAAGTAATGAAAAACAAAAATAAAAACTTTTTCTCAAGAAATGTACCTAAGGGAGTGAGTGTTCAGCACAGCCATTAAAGACGCTGCTTAGGATGTCTGCATCGATAACAAGTCCCTGGGATCAAGTCCCAGTTCCACTTCTGACTCTAGCTGCCTGTCTACCTGTGTCCTGGGCAGTAACAAATGATGGCTGCAGTACTTGGGTTCCTGCCACATATGTAGGAGATCTGAGTTCTCAGCTCCTGGCTCTAAAGCTGGCCCAGCCCTGGCTGTGGCAGGCAATTGGGGAGTGAACCAGGAGATGTTAGATACCTTTCAGTATCTGTCTCTGACATTTGAATAAATTTTAAAAACAGAAATTAAAAAGCAGACCCAAAAATAGTGCATGAAGAACATACTGTATGTATTTCCATATCTATCCATTATAACAGGATTTGTTCTGATTTAAGATATGCAGCAGTGACTAAAAGTAAAAACTAGGGGCTGGCACTGTGGCGTAGTGGGTAAAGCAGCAGCCTGCAGTGCTGGCATCTCATATGGGCACTGGTTTGAGTCCCGGCTGCTCCACTTCAGATAAAGCTCTCTGCTATGGCCTGGGAAAGCAACAGAAGACGGTCAAGGTGCTCGGGGCTCTGTACCTGCGTGGGAGACCCAGAAGTTCCTGGCTCCTGATGAATACAGCTCTGGCTGTTACAGCCATTTGGGGAGTGAATCATCGGATGGAAGACCTCTCTCTCTCTCTGCCTCTCTGTAACTCTTTCAAATAAATAATACTTTAAAAAATAGAAGTAGGCCGGCGCCGTGGCTCAATAGGCTAATCCTCCACCTAGTGGCGCCAGCACACCGGGTTCTAGTCCCGGTCGGGGCGCCGGATTCTGTCCCGGTTGCCCCTCTTCCAGGCCAGCTCTCTGCTGTGGCCTGGGAGTGCAGTGGAGGATGGCCCAAGTGTTGGGCCCTGCACCCCATGGGAGACCAGGAGAAGCACCTGGCTCCTGCCTTTGGATCAGCGTGGTGCGCCAGCCGCAGCGCGCAAGCCGTGGCAGCCACTGGAGAGTAAACCAACGGCAAAAAGAAGACTTTTCTCTCTGTCTCTCTCTCTCTCACTATTCACTCTGCCTGTCAAAATAAATAAATAAATAAAATAAAAATAAAAATAAAAAGTAAAAACAAATCTTCTACTTAAGATGAAAGACTTACAGGTAGTTTTTATGTTTTGTAGTTTGTCTTTAAAGAAACTATTAGTCTTCATTTGTTCTTACCTTTTTCTACCTCATCTGCCTGAATCCTGCAAGAAAAGCAAATCTAAATCTCCAAATTAGCACCCAAAGTTAAGTAATCTAACATCTCTGTCCTTATCCTCCTCAGGACCCAAGGCTTTCTGATTTACTTGTTACAGACATATTTATACATTTAAATCTAGCAAACCAATTAGTACGGTTTCTAGCATGAATAAAATTCTACAATAAGAAAAGAATTTTAATTTGCAGTTATTTTTCTATTAATTGCTTGGCAAACTGATTTTTCAAAAATGCTGAAAAGGTTAAGTATCAGCTCAAATCAAATAATCACAATCCTGAATTGTTTGCATGTGTCAATAAAGAAATGTCTAGTATAATTTCAACAGTTTGTTGTGCAAAGTTTCTTGTATATCAATTACTTCAATGAATCAAAAAGTAGCAAAATCAACACTTTTTCTATTCATTATTTTAAACATTTTAAAAACAAACAGGAACATGAATATTATAATACTTAAAAAGCAACATACCTTGTCATCACCAGGACAACGGTATAAATTCTGAAAAGTGCTAATGATGTTATTACTAAATCTGGGTGCAAACACATCCTTTTCTTGCCCAAACTGATGCCGAGATTGTCGCACAATGGAATCAATAACATAAAGTCCAGGTACCTTGTATTCTGGCTTACACTGATGGAAAAAAAAAAAAAAAAGAAGAGAGAAGGTAAGGAAAAGGAAAATTCTTGATAGACAAAAATCATGACAAACCTTATCAAATACAAGAACACTGCTCATGCAGAGGCGGTGAACAGGAAGTATTCAGAAACTGACTACTCCCCACCACTAGTCTCTAGAACGGTATTTTAAAGAACCTCTTTTTGACTATTCTATATATTCAGTTCAACTGCCAATTATCTAAGTTCTAAAACATTACTGCATAACCGGCTGCAATAACCAAAAACAGAGTAACAAATTTTTATACTAAAAATTTTTTGTTTAATGATTTGAAAAGCTATCTGGAAAAGCAAGGAGTAAATTCAGGAAAAATGGGCTTTAAGAAACACATTGCCAACATGTATTAGACTTCATCTTAAACATGTAACAAAAGAGTTTCTGCAATAACAAACACCAATGGCGAACTATAACATTCTCAATACACTAAGCCCAAAGTCCAAGTATCATATTTATAAGACAGATCAGACAGTACCAACAGAATTCCGGGAATCTACCCTATGAAAACATTTTTTAATCACTCCAGTGGGTCAATGTTTCTCAACTATCTTACTTATTAATAATCACTTTCAAAAGTCCCCTATTCTCTTACTACAGGCTTTTAGTGAACATAATGAAGAATCCTTTTACTATCAAGCTTACTGTTCCTATCTTATCTTCATACCCCAAAACACAAGAAAATCTTTTTCTCAAACATATGCTCAATAAAATAAAATTAGCTGCAAATCAGGTTATACTTATGCATATAATTAGGCTAAATGTCTTACCTAAAATAATTTCCTAGGGATCATATATTACACTAAGGCAAAACTGTGTTGAGAAACTCTTCTTGGAAACCTAAGACTGAGTTATCAGTGTAAAAAGAATCTGTAACCCATCCATCCCCCCACACACAGGTAAGTCTCCGAATGGGATTTTTCAGCCAAGACAAGGAGGATTTCATTTTGTAAAAAGACTAGATGAAATTGGTACTTAAAATTCTTTTTAAGAACTTTAACCTTAAGGATCTTTATTAAGTCAAGAAACTTAGAAGCCCTTTAACATCAATTCATAGAGATTCCAAGACTCTGGCTCTAATACTTACAGCTGAAGTATTTCATGGAAGGGCAATGATGTTAGTGATGCATATCACAGATTTAGGTTTAACCTAACTGAAGAATCTAAATTATCTATTTAAAGTTATAGTTTTAAAAAGCTTGAAACTGTTCATGTTTTCTTTCAAGTTCCAAAGCACCCAGTGTATCTGCCCTTCAGTTCATAGACCTAGCTAATGCCATCTTCCTTTGATTATCATGCATTCAAAGAAACATCTACCCAGACAAAGAATACATTTCAGTAAAGAAAACTTTTCAGACTTAATGAACATCAGGACATACACTTTGTTAAAATAAATAAATAGAAACATGTATTCCCCAGTGCCACAAGCACAGTAAGTGTTTAGTAATTATTGACTAATTGGCACTTTGTTATCTTGAGAGTTAGGCTGAACAGAACCTACAAGTTGCTGACAAGAGCTTTAAACATTAATGAAATGTGAATGTACACTACAATAAATGTCTTTATGACCCACTGTGAAGATTCAAAAACTTCCAAAACACACCCAAGAGCAGTTTTAGTGGTGAACTGTAACAGCAAAGAAGAGCGTTTCTTCTGCCAGAGCATGTTCCGAAACACTGCACCATGACACAGAGTGGGACAGCAATTCCTACAGACAGATTAGGCATTTGTGCCATGCAGAGCGGCAAAACAATATTCAAGTATAATATCATGTTTTAAATAATGTAACACTTAGTCAACTTGGCTAAGTCACCAATTAGAAACTTGAGAGAAGAGTCAAGACAATCTGAAATGTCGTCTCAGTTTCCTCTTCAAATTCTATCAGGCTGAAAACAAGAATTCTTAAGACTCTCCATATCACATTGTACTAAATTTTCAGATATACCATCTTCAAACTATATTCTAATAACTTCCAGTTCTTTATGCTACACAGAAATGGCCTTTCAGGGTGGGGTAGAGAAAGATTAAGAAACATACTGTACACAGTCATTCCTATTATTAGAAATGATGCTGTTACTTTCAACTATTATTGGTATTTTAAACAAAACTAGAACGATAATACAGGAGCTGCATGGCTATTCTTGCCACAGGAATGGTGCTGAGGGTAACATGGAAGAGACAAAGTGGCCCTGGGATATAGTTACACCTGACACCACGTGAGTAATTTCTCTCTTCCGTTTATGTTGAAAGTTAAGAGATGCCAACATTCAGTGGTTCAGACAGCAAAATCCTCTACTTTCTAGTTTTATAAAATGAAGATAAAGTTCTACATCATGGGTTGCATTAGGTAGAATTGGCAGCAAAAATAAGCTTTCTCTTGGCTGACTAAAGTGCTTTTGTTGGGTTGGGCGCCATGGCGTAGTGGGTAAAGCCTGTCTGCAGCGCCAGCATCCCATATGGTTCCTGTCCCAGTTGCTCCTCTTCTAATCCAGCTCTCTGCTATAGCCTTGGAAAGCACTGGAAGATGACCCAAATGCTTGGACCACTGCACCCATGTAGGAGACCTGGAAAAAGCTCCTGGCTCCTGGCTTTGGATCAGCCCAGTTCCAGCTAATGCAGCCATTTGGGGAGTAAATCAAGGAATGGAAGACCTCTCTCCCTCTTTCTCCCACTCTCTGTCTGGAACTCTAAATCTACCTCTCAAATAAATAAATTAAATCTGAAAAGAAAAAAAAAGAGCTATATTGTACAAATTTTCCAGGAGATCCTTCAAACCCTCTGAGGCCTGTACACAGATGACTCTAGGAGTAAATAAAACCATATTAACTACTCCAAAATTTAATGTGCACCCTGCCAGATAAGAAACAATAATCTGAACTATACCTTTCTCCCAGAGAATTGAAATAGGCTTCAGTATTATGCCACAATTCACATGAAGAATGTTACAAGTCAAATAAATTTATTTCTATAAAGATTATTATTTAGGAGACAACTGAATACTTAATCAGTTTACTTCAGATAAATACCAACTAGATTTTAAATTCCATTATACTCTCCCTAGTCTACATGAAGTAATGAGAAACAAATTCACTTCCATATTTAGGGTATAAATCAATAAATTATGCAATATCCTCCAATTAGCCTGGAAGTGCTATCCACAGGATAATGTATTCCTATCCTAACTTTCCTTAATTTCTGTAATTAGCAAACCAGCACTAATTGATAATACTAAATATTCTAATCATTTTTAATTGTAAATTTTATCATTAATGCTAAGAGATCTTGGGAAACCTTATATACAAAATGTTTCTTAAAATTGTTTCCTTTATATAACATAGTAACTATTACATACCCCAGCTAAGAATTCACTATGAAGTACTTATAAAATCCATAAACAGGCTAATTCACATAACAATCTCATTATGAAAAAAAGTCTAGATCCCAGAATTTATGGACATCCAATACAAGTATACATAGATTTCAAACTTTTTTGCATTGAAATAAATTTTTTTTAATTATTTTAAAGTTATTTTTTAAAGGCAGAGTTAGAGAGGAGAAACAGATCTTCCACGGGCTGGTTCATTCCCCAAATGGTCCTAACAGTAGGGGCTGGGCTAGGCTGAAGCCAGGAGCCAGGAACTTCATCTGGGTTTGCCACATGGGTGGTAGGGGCCTAAGCACTTGAGCCATCTTCCACTGCTCTTCCAGGTGCATCAGCAGGGACCTGGATTGGAAGTGCAACAGCCAGGACTCAAACCAGCACCCACACGAGATGCCCTCGTTACAGGCAGAGGCCCAACTCGGTACACCACAACACCAGCCCCAAATTTATCTTTTTCAAAAAATTACTTGATAGTGCAGAGAAAGAGGAAAGAAGAGTAAAAAGACAGAGCTCCCATCTGCTGGCTCACCCTCCAAGGTCCCTAGGCTGGGACTGGGCTGAGTCAAAGCCAAGATCAAGAGCTGGAAAATGAACAAAGGCACCTGAGGCAGGATGGAGTTCTCTGTCTCTCTAGTTATTTTTTAATTGAACAGAACTAAACACATACAGAAATGAATGCACGTGAAACTAACAAAAGTTAAATAAGATTGGTATGTCAATGATAGGCTGTTAGTATTAATGTCCTAGTTGTGGATCAGAATTTGCATTTTAACAAGATTCTTAGGGAATTCCTATGCATAATAAAGTTAAACCTATTAAGTGTCAAGTTTTCAGTTCTGCAAATATTTCAACAATATAATTTTTATTTCAAAGTTACCATAAGTGGTAGAATTATTGCTCAATTTAAGTCCTTATGGGAATATATAGGAAAAGGGGAAAAATTGGGTTAAGAAGCACTGCTTTTGATATTACAGGCTTTTTAAAAAGGCTTTTAGAAGCTTTGGACAAATGAAATTTTTCACTCACTAACATTTTTTAGTTTGATTTACTAAAAACAGGCAGCATATTTCTTATTTTACCCCAGTCTTACCTTCAAGTCACCTGATTTACTTAATCTCAAAACCTGTTCTACTGATACTTTAAATATTGAGAAAACAAAACTTAAAATCTTAAAAATTTTAAAACACTGAATCACACAAAGGTTACCTAGCTTGTTGAGTGACACAATAATCTCACTTTCATTCCTGTATCCTTCTCCCAGTCAAATATTTTTGCTCAAAAACCATACTGTAACCTTGTTGAATCCTCAGTGCCATATACTTCTGATTCTCCATCTGGCTCTGCTTACATCTGGGCACATGACCGTGAGCACAATAAAACATCTAAGTACAACTACAGTAAAGAACAAATTTCCGGCAGTGCAAATCTTATGTATTTCTGCCCAAAACTGGCATCAATAGGGTGTTAATCACAAATAAGACAGCAAAAAAAATCTTGTCACCTCAGACCCTAATTGCAAATAAAAATTACTAAATGCAGGTAAGCTGGTTGCTTCTCTGGGAAAAGAGAAAATAATGGGTAGCAATATTTATGTCCCAGTAGATCAAAAAGTTAGGCAATATTTTATCTACACCACTGCTTTCTAGGCACACAGCTTAAAACGACAAGTGAGAATTTCCTTAAAAGTTATCTAAAGTAATAGATTTAAAGTTCCATTAAAAATTAATATTAACACTAATATTTTTCAATGGACAGATGCTATGGCAATGCAAATTTTGCAAGAAAAAGTATCTGATTATTTTTAGAATTACCCAAAAGTCATTTGGTCTTCAGTAGAAAATAAAATAACTGAAATAACTCTTTACAGTCTATGAAACAACTTAAACACAGGATTTTGATCTAAAGGAGAGGAGCACAGGCATTAACCCACAATTATAGCATAATTAGCTTATATATATGAAAAATTATATACTTACTTTTTGAATGAATTTCTCAACACTCTGTACCACATGTTTATAGAACTAAAAGGAAAAAAATGAAGTACAGTGTTAAATCAATCTGAGTATACTAGAATTCACTGCTAATCATGGGATTTAGAAGAACTCAAAAGTGCATTAAGTAAAAAAACAGCTATTTAAGTTTAGGCACTTTATAGGTACCTAAACATTTGTAATCGATATACAAAAGAGGGACAGGCATCTCTTGGGAACGCATCAACATCCCCTACAGGACTGCCTGGGTTTTGACTCCACAATAGTCTCCTGATTCCAGCTTCCTGCTAACACACATCTTGCAGGGCAACACACGTGCTGGCTCAAGTGGTTGTGTCTCTGCTCACTTGGGTGGTTGATGAGATTTGAGTTCCCAGCTGTTGCAGGCATTGGGGGAGTAATCTGTCTGTCTCTCTCTCTCGGGTGGTAAACTACCTGTCTCTTTCTCTTTATCTTGTTTGAGTGCCAGCTACTCCATACTTCTGATACAGATTCCTGCTAACACAACAGAGGATGGCTCAAGTACTTGGTTCCTGCCACCCAAGTGGGAGAACCAGATGGAGCTCCTGGCTCCTGTCTTCAGACTGACTGGCTTACCCCCCCCCCCCGTTCTTATGTGCATGAGAGTGAATAAATACAATAAATCATAAAAAGTGTGTATACCTACACTCAGACATACATAAAATATTAATCACACATGGAATGATATAAGAAATTTCTGGATAATACCTTGACAGTGCTTGTTTCTAGTTGCTATAAATTAAACTAAATTATAACTAGACTAAAACTTTAATAAACTTTGAATTAAAGTTGTTTGCTGGTTTGCTTTTTGCTTTTTTTTTAACTGTATTATTTGAAAGGCAGAGAAATAGAGACATGCAGAGATCTTCCATCCACTGGTTCACTCCTCAAATGCACACAACGGTGGGCTTGGCCAGGAATCCTAGCCAGGTCTCCCAGGGACTCAACTACTCAAGCCATCACTTGCTGCATCCCAGGTGCACATCAGCAGGGAACTCGAATTGGAACTGGAAGCCAGACTTGAACCCAGGGATTCTGATACGGAATGTGGGAATTCCAAGCAGCATTCTAACCACTGTGCCAAACACTCACACTTATTTCAAAGTTTATCAGTTCCGTTAATAGGTTGGTTATCTGTGAGATTTTACTGACAGTGCACAATGTTAACAAGAACTTGTCAAAATAATCACTTCTTTAAACAATTAAAAAAAAAAAAAAAATGGCACCACAGCACAGCAGAATAAGCTTCTGCCGGCAGTGCGGCATCCTATGTGGGCGCTGGTTCAAGTCCCAACTGTTGTACTTCCCATCCAGCTCCCTGCTAACGTGCCTGGAAAAGCAGAAGATGGCACAAGTACTTGGGCCCCCACACCCATGTGGGAGACCGGGAAGAAGTTCTGGCTTCAGCCTGACCCAACCCCAATCATTGTGGCCATGTGGGAAGTGAATCAGCAGTTGGAAGATTTCTCTGTCGCTCCTCCTCTCTCTGACATTTCAATATCAAACACAGTATTAGCTAAATCTGATTTAACAGGTAGAATCTTAGAGGTTACATATGTATTAAATGCAATTAAAAGTAATATAGCAGGGGCCAGCACCATAGCATAGCAGGTAAAGCCACTGCCAGCATCCCATATGCGTGCCAGTTCCAGTCCCAGCTGCTCCACTTCCAATCCAGCTCCCCAATAATGGACTGGGAATGCCGTGGAAGATGGCCCAAGTGCTTGGGCTCCTGCGCCCACGAGGGATACATGGAGGAAGCTCCTGGCTCCCAACTTCAGATCAGATCAGCTCCAGCCATTGTGGTCATTTGGGAGAGTGAACCAGCAGATGGAGGATGTCTCTCTCTCTCTTCCTGTCCCTCTCTCTAACTCTGCCTTTCAAATAAATAAATAAATCTTAAAAAAAAAAAAAAAAGTAATATAGCACTGCAACACAAATGGACTCTTCAGAAATGTCAATGTTATGCAAAACAAAAGAGCTGGATAACAGGACAAATAAATGCAGAGTGTGACCTTGACTGGGTCCTGAAAAGGCCAGAGCACCAGACAGCACTGTAATCAAGCCTGCAACAACTGCTTACACCATGTACAGATTGTCACATATGTAGAACACTATATACGCAAAATATGAGAGACTAAATTATTCTCTATGAAGTTTATTAGATACTTTGAAAATCACTTTTTTGGAGGATTCTCTGGCTTAAATGTTATTAATTGTCACTATCCTTATACCCTCATTAATTTTCTAAATCTAAGTACAAGAATTTGAATAAAATATGAGATACTAACAGAAAATTAAGCTCTTTGACCATAAGAAAATTGAACTAATTTTCTTTCAATAGAAACTAATACTAACCAAGAGTCTATTAAATATAATACATTACTGCTATTCAAAAGACAATTTAAATAACTGGAGCTTCTAGTTATGGCTGATGTTTTCATTCAGAATAGGAAAACATTAAATATTTATAGCTTAATATCTACTTAATAGCAAAACAGCACTCACTCTCAATTTTAAGAGCTCTACTAAGGCAGGGAGTCTTAGCTCTGAAGACAAGATTTTCTTGGTGAAGTATCTGCTTGAGTGTCAAAAGATCATTTAGCCAAGAATTAAAATGTTTTATACCTCTGTATTTCTCGAGATGATCCAAGCCATTCCTAAGATTTTTGGAAGTATTATGAATTGGCATAGGTCCAAAACCTACTGTATCAGAACAATGGCTCAATGTCTGCATAGTTACACAGTTCAAATATCTTATATACAATGAGGCCCAATGATTTTCCAAAATGGTCCATCTTCAAATATTTAATATAATCAATTTGAAAAACCTCAACATGTTCATTTTTACTTAACTTTTTACCAACTTGTATTTCAAGATTCTACAAAGCAATTTTGCCAAATCATAGTGTTAAACACATCTGCCACAATGTGGATATATTTAAAATATGACCAATCTAAATTAGGTGAGAAAAAAAGACTGCTTCGAAGTTTACAAAGGTGGGAAAGTCTGCAGGTGATAGATTCTTGTGTATTTTCCATAATCAACACGTATTCAAACCATAAAGCCAGAGTTTTATACTAGAAGAATTCTTTATCAATGTAATATTTTCTATTGAAATTACCGGAGTAAAATTTATTGCTTACCTTAATAGCTTTGATGGCTGCCTTTGTAATTTGGGTCATTTTTGCTTTAGAAATGGGTGGTTTATAGTCATTCAGGGAATACAACTGATGAAAAAGAAGAACAAATTTTAAATATACCAATTTTCATTATCCCTAAGCAATTATATGAAATCACCAAACATTTCCATTTTTATATTTTCAATGAAGTCAAAGTGCTGCTTTTACTTTAAAAAAAAAAAAAAGTCAACATCAGTAGCCATTAGGGAAATGTATCAAAACTATGAGGCATCTCTTTACATGAACTTGCTTATAATTAAAAGATAACAAAATGTTAACAAGAATGTGCAGAAATTGGAATCCTGATACAGCACTTAGTGGGAATGTAAAATGGTATAGCAGTTTTGAGGAACAGTTTAGTAGTTTCTCAAAAAAAATCATTACAATGATCCAGCCAATTCCACTCCTATATACCTCCCAAGAGAGCTACAAACATACATTCACATAAACACCTGTACATAAATGGTCACTGCAGCATGATTCATGTAAAATCATTAAAAATAATTTAAAAAGCAGAGAAAGGAAGTATTAACACATGCTACAATATGAACAAACACTGGAAACATTTTGCTAAGTTAAAGATGAAAAATCCATGTACTAAATCTACTAATGAGTACACTGTTTCTTTTGGAGGTGATGAAAATATGATTGTGATGATAGATGTATAACTTGATGAACATACTTAAAACCACTGAATTGTACACTTTAATTGATTAATTTTTTAGTATGTAGCTCAATGAAACTTTATTTTAAAAATCAAAGGCTCTAATACTTAACATGAATTATCAACTCTCTCAAAACTTTGCTTTGAAATTCCTCATACAAGCAAAGGGTAATATTACTGCTCAGAGAGAAAACAAAAGACAAGGTTAGGGAATCAGCTAACAACTAAGCTTAAAAGAATACTGACTGAAACTTGCGTTGTATTCAGTGGTGCTAACTTTTGTTTTTTGTTTTTAACTCTATCGTATAAGACATTAACTGTGTCTGAAAACTAAGCTTTGGTCAAAAACTCCTTGAACAGAATTTGAATTCCATTGTTTTATCTACCCATATCTCTGGAATCTGCCCGGTTCTGCCCATGATCATCTTTCTTCTCATCAGGTTCATGGTCCAATTACTTTCATCTCTCAACCTGGAGACTGACTAAATGGGTGTGGCATGTTCTCTTCACTAACTGATCAGGTGACCACACCCACTGACCTGCTGCTCTTACAACGAGGATGCTAAGAAGCTGCCTGGTCTAACTCGTGCCCACCTTGCCAGTCTCTTCTACCACATTCCCAGCTCCCTGCTCTAGGCACCACAGTCCTTTTACAGTTCCCTGTCACAGGGCCTTTAAAATGAGGCTTGTTCCCTCTACTGAAATACTCTCCACCATGGCCTCTCCAAGAGTTAATGAGTTCTCACTTCATCTTAATTAAAACATCACCCAATGAAGAAAAGGCTTCCCTATCTCCTCAACCAGACCAATACTCCCCTTTATAATCCGGATGTACGACTGACCCATTCACCTTTGAATAATTCAGTGTAATAATATAATCTGACATTTTCTTGAATGAGTGTTTAACACTTGATTTAAAAAAACAAAAAATACTCACAAAGGTGATGATGACTGACACCAGAGGACAAACAATATAATTTCTTTTACCCCAACTTAAGTTATTAAGAGGTTAACTGTACACTGATGCAGTCAAGCTGAAATAAGTCTTAGTAGGGTTCAAAATCCTTCCCCTCTACTAAGTTCCCACAGAGAGATACTCTATAGTGCTCACAGAAAGCTGTATAAAGGGGCCAGCACGGTGGCGTAGCAGGTAAAAGCTGAAGTCTGCAATACTGGCATCACATAAGGGTGTCACAGTGCCAGTTCAAGTCCCAATTACTCCACTTCTGATCCAGCTCCCTGAAAATGTACCCGCCTGGGAAAGCAGGGGAAGACAATTCAAGTGCCTGGGCCTCTGCACCCATGTGGAAGACCTAGAAGAAGCTCCTGGCTTCCGTCTGGTACAGTCCTAGCTGTTGTGGCCATTTGGCAAGTGAACCAGCAGACAGATCTCTGTCTCTCTCCTCCTTTCTCTGCAGCTATGTCTTTCAAATAAATAAACATTTTTTAAAAAGTATAAAAAAGGTCAATTTCCAAAATTCTTTAGTAGCCCCTCTTCCAAAAGCCACTCCTACACATGCACACAGACCCTCTTTCAAATGAAATGAGGAAAAAAAATTTAAAAACAGAAAATAAGCTTCAAGAACAGAAGCCCTACCTTTTAGTATTTTTCTATTTTCTAAACTATATCCTCGGTGTTTAGCAGACACTATTATTTGTTAAGAATAAGTAAAACATACAAAATGACAGCAATGCATGAGCTCTGCACAGAAAGACCTCCATCTGAATTCCAATTATTATCACTTCATTAAAAGTTGCTAAACTTTGTAACAGTAGTTTTCTATTTACAAAACATTTATTTCACATGAACTTCAGATATAAAGATTTTAGCCGGCGCCGCGGCTCACTAGGCTAATCCTCCACCTAGCGGCGCCGGCATACCGGGTTCTAGTCCCGGTTGGGGCACCGGATTCTGTCCCGGTTGCCCCTCTTCCAGGCCAGCTCTCTGCTGTGGCCAGGGAGTGCAGTGGAGGATGGCCCAGGTGCTTGGGCCCTGCACCCCATGGGAGACCAGGAAAAGCACCTGGCTCCTGGCTCCTGCCATCAGATCAGCGCGGTGCACCGGCCGCAGCGCGCCGGCCGCGGCGGCCACTGGAGGGTGAACCAACGGCAAAAGGAAGACCTTTCTCTCTGTCTCTCTCTCTCACTGTCCACTCTGCCTGTCAAAAAAAAAAAAAAAAAAAAAAAGATTTTAGAGCACGCTAAAGTCACTAAAACCATTATTAAAATAAAAATATTTCTCTTTGGTAGGCATTCTTCATCTACATGAACATTGAAGATTATTTACTCAGCCACCTGAAGGTACATTATAAGGCTCTATACATTGCTAGGGTTGGAAGAGGCATCAGGCTTTTCTACGCCGACAACACACTGCCTCCTTCATTTGTGCACCAAAGCCTGGAAGGTTCAATCAAGTCCTAGTACATATTCAAGGAGACCAAAGCTTCGCCTCCTTGTTTTTTCAGCAGAGGATGAGGAATTTAGACTTCTAAAATATTAACAATATGTAAAGTCAATTCTAACCTGACACTCTTCTCTAACAAGGCATCTACTATAGACACTTAAGGTATTACTCAGAGAAATACTGAAGAAAACAGTATATTTCAAAGTTTTACTTATCAGAAATTCTTTCAACTAACCATTTCTCTAGATTCTCTGAAATTTCATTTCTTTATTATATTAAATCTGATCAGAAAACAAAAATAGATCACTTCACCTAATTCTTTACCAAATGCCTTTATGCAATTTAACATTAAGTCCTCAACTATTAAGGAAGGTTGATTTAAAAATTTCCCCTAGAATATGGTCCTCTACTGATCTGTTAAAGGAAATTACTTCTAATCAAAATGTCTTTATTAAAAAATGTACAAAGTATATTCTTAAATTTAGAAACAGTGATGATTCAGCTAGCTCCTGTACTTACTTTTTATCAAAGACAGATTTAGGGGGAGCTGGCATTGAAGCATAGCAGGTAAAGCCACCGCCTCCAACACTGGCAGCCCATATGGGCTCTGGTTCGTGTCCCGGCTACTCCGCTTCTAATGCACCTCCCTGATACTGGCCAGGAAAAAGCAGGGGAGGCATGCTCAAGTACTTGGGCCCCTGCCACCTATGTGGGACATCCAGATGATCCCACCTCTATGGGAGATCCAGGCTGAACCCTGGCTGTTTCGGCCACCTGGGGAGTGAACCAGTAGGTTGAAGAACTCTGCCTCTCTAACTCTTTCAAATAAATAAACAAATCTTGGGGAAAAAATTGATTCTACAGATCTTGCTGATATGTTGATTTTACCAAACATACATGCGTTTTAAATTGTCTATTGACATCTACTTCTCTGTTACATTAACTAGCTTTGTTGTATACAAATATGCTTTGTACTGTATTTAATTTTGCTAATTCAATATTTCAAACTCCTTTTTAAATCAGTTGGAATACAAATTCATTCAACATTTATTTATTTTTTCAAAGATTTTTATTTATTTATTTGACAGGCAGAGTTACAGACAGTGAGAGAGAGAGAGAGAGAGACAGAAAGGTCTTCCTTCCGTTGGTTCACTCCCTAAATGGCCGCTACGGCCGGAGCTACACAGATCCGAAGCCAGGAGCCAGGTGCCTCCTCCTGGTCTCCCATGCAGGTGCAGGGGCCCAAGCACTTGGACCATCCTCCACTGCCTTCCCGGGCCACAGCAGAGAGCTGGACTGGAAGAGGAGCAACCGGGATTAGAACCCGAAGCCCATATGGGATTCTGGCACCGCAGGCGGAGGATTAACCTAGTGCGCCACGGCGCCGGCCCTAACATTTATTGTTCTAATGTGAACACAGCCTCAGAGACAGTTTGTCACTACACATTTTCCCTTTTGTCACTTTTTCCAAATTTAGTTGTTCAAAATAGTTTCATATCGTTCAATCCTGATTATCAAACTCAATTCTGGACCTCTATCAAAGACCATTTGCTGAGAATTTTATAAACGTCATGATAACATTCAGTGCCTTCAGGAAAAGAACAGTGATGAAATACTAGCAGCCCATTAGAGGCTTGTAATAAATTTAACAATTCAATGTATATGAAAAGACCATATTTAATCCATCTTTAGATACACAAGATGATACAAAACCTTATTATCCAAGTGATCATTTATTAATACTCCTATAATGTTGCTATTAGGAACTAATAACTATTAGGGACTAACTATTAGGAATTAACTAGTAGGAACTAACCCTAATTCTAACCTGAAAACACCAATCTGCCACTAAGAATTGGGAATGAAATGTTCTCCACATTTTGAAAATCTGATCTGGGGCAGAAAACATGCCACAGTTGTATAATGGAAAATGCTAGAAGTTGATTCTGAGACCTTTCTTTTGCTTGGCTTATCAACTATCACCTTTATGCCTGGGTCAGAAGACTAATCCTGCATGCTCTCTGGGCTTGGGATCCCACCAGTCTACTTCCTGGGAGCTGCTTTCTGCTGCTGAGTTTTCCAATGTCAGTAACTGCTGACCCCAGTTTGTTTCGTCATCTTCCTCCTCAAAATTAGCTCCACTCATGCTTGCTGGCCTACTGTTCAAACTACGGAACTCTGCTTCCCAAGCCTCAAATTCTTCCTCCTGTATGCCATGTTCTACTATTATCTACTCTCAACTGATGAAACTATTTGTATAAACTGTCTCTGTTCATCTGATCTCAGTGATCAAAATAAAATCCCTGTCCAGACCTAACCTTCCTTTGGCCAACTCAAGACGTTTCGATGTTGAGACACTAAACAAGAGCCTGGGTTTTCATTTTCATTAATTCATTTTTTATGTTTCAACTCTTTTCACATATACCAGAGTGCTCCTTAAACTTGTAAAATTTTAATTTTCTATACTATCACTTGTCAGTACCACAGCAAAAGCTTATTTTTAATCTAAAACTTCAACTCAGTTTCTAAAAGCTTTAATCAAAGTTTCAGGGATCCTTTACCTAAACTGAGAAGTTAGGTGCTGGCTACTCCACCACAAAACTTATCTCAAAAGAAGACTGTAAAAGTCACTCATTATCAGGCCCAGTACATTTCTTTTGTGATGGGCCAAACAGTAAATATTTTAGGTCTTGTGGGCCATGTTACTCAGCTATTCCTTGTAGCAGGAAAATAATTCCTATGTGAATGGGCACAGTGCATTCCATCAGAACTTAAAAGCAAGCCAACCCCTGAATTTGTCAACATTCTCAATCCTCTAAGTGGGGCTTTTGTTTTTGTTTTTAATAAACACGACATTCTCACATTCCTGGAGAGTGTTTTTATGCCCTCTCTCCTTGATGCACTGAGACTCATCACCCAAAATTATCAAAGTGTACTTCACACTTGCTATTTTAGGCAAACTCTTGACTTCAAAAATGCTACTGTCCTTTCCAATTTGAACAGCATTAAATGAATTCTACCAAGATCTTGAAAGAAGCCAAAAAAAAAAAAAAAGAGATTATGGGTCAAAAGGCAAGTTACTCTCTATCTCAAGGTTGCTGGCTCTTTGACCAATGGAATTAACTGGAAGAGTAAATCAGAAATAAGCATTAATCCACCCAGTCGTTCTTTCTCCACAATAATCCTTTGCCACCTTGAGAATACTGGTTGGGATCCCGCAAATCTCCAAAGCAACCAAACACCACAAAAGTGCGATCAACACAATCTTGACACACTGTATTTACAACTGCATGCTAACCTGACAGTTTTCTCTTCCTCCTAGAGGGAAGACAGTAAGATTCCTTTTTTAAACGGCACAAAAACAGACAAGAATAACGTAAGAATTAGAAGAAAGGAGATGTTACAAACTTCCAAAAATGGAAATGTGAGAGAAGGATGGGTAAGTGATGAAACAAGGAACAAAGAACACACCCCAGTACACACACAAGATACAGACGAGAGGGAAATAATTTATCTCGCAAAACTTCTCGTCTCATCACTAAAAATAAAGGTATTAAAGAGGGCCAGAGCAGCACAACTGATCTAATGTCTCATCAATTGTTGCAAAAAGTCACTAAACAATGCCTAAAATTGATTGCTCAAGAAACAGCAATAACAAAAATGACAGACATATGAAAGTAACTGTCAGAAAAATTGTCTCAAATTAAAACGTTGTTCTTCTGAGGGAAACAAGCATAAAATGAGAAGGAAAAGCACCCAATCAAAGTTTTATAAAAAACTGCATGATGGGGTCAGCGCTGTGGCATAGTGAGTTAAGCCTCCAGCTGTGGCACCAGCATCCCATATGGGCAGCAGGTCTAGTGCCAGCTGCTCCTTTTCCAATTCAGCTCTCTGCTATGGCCTGGGAAAGCAGTAGAAGATGGGCTGAGTGCTTGGGCCCCTGCACCCACATGGGAGACACAGAAGAAGCTCCTGGCTCCAGATCAGCTCAGCTCTGGCCGCTGCAGCCATTTGGGGAGTGGGACTAGCAGATGGAAGACCGTTCTCTTTGAATCTTCCTCTCTCTCTCTCTAACTCTACCTCTCTAATAGATAAATAAAAGCTTCACAAATTTTTTTAAAAAACTTACATGAATATGTTACCTTGTAAACAGAGTAGCCATATTTTAATGCCACTTGCTTTAAGGGTAAAGACAATAGGATTGGTGTCTTTTTAGGAGACACCAAAGCTCTCCCTCTGGTTCTCATGCTTTCCTATGCAAGGGCACAGTGAGAAGACGGCTCTCTGCAAGCCAGGAAAGTCCTCCCCAGGAGCCCAATGCTTAACACCCAAACTCTGGACTGACCATTCTCCACAGAACAGAGAAAATAAATTCCAAGGTGCAATAAGGCACTTCATAAAAAATGAGTTACATAAAACTTTGTTATCCAATTAAGGATAACAGTTATCATTAATCAATTAGAGTTAAATATAAAAGGCTAGAACACAGTATAAAAATAGCTTTGCATGCATTTTTAAAGCAGCTTCATCTCCTTCACACGGTTGGTTTACTATTCCCAGTTCAAAACCACTAAGAGGTAAAAGCTGAGACTCATGCATTCTCTTGTCCCACTCCCAACTCTGTTGTCACCGTGATGAAGGACAAGATGAACAGTGATGTGTTTTTCGTGTTTGGTAAATCTTGTCAAAATTTTACAATTATTTAAATAGGTACCTATGGCCATTCCATGGCTTTCACTAAGCCTTTCACGCTGCATACTACAGATAGCATGCCTTATTTTATAATCAGAAATAACATAAATGTTTACATGATAGTAATGAAAATCCCAAAACATCATGGTGAAATATTTGCTATAAGTCAAAATGCAGCACACAGAAAATGCTGGAAGAAAGTAATACAAAATGATAATTAGTTTTGTTATGGTAGTAATCAGTAGGCAAAATTCTAAGATGGCCCCTGCCCTGATTTCTGGCCCCTGTAAGTATACACCTTGTATAATTCCTTATAAAATCTGCCTCCTGAGTGTGGGTGAAACTTTAAGGAATATCATGATAATCATGCCTGTGATAATGATACTACAAAAGACTCCACTGTAGCAGCAAACTGCCATGAGGGACCCACGACTACCAGGATCTGAGAGTGGTAACAACAGACCCATCCTCAGCCACAGCAAACCAAACCAGTCCAACAATCATGAAGACTTGTATGTATTCAGCCAACAAGCTCAACAAGAGCAGCTTGGTTTCAAGCAGACAGCTGGAGTTCAGCCTGAGGAAACTTCAGCAGATGGTCTTCAGAAGATTCAGCAAACCAGTGCCTGGACCCTGACCCACAGAAAATGGGAAATAGGGGCTGGTGCTGTAGCATGGTCGGTAAAGCAGCTGCCTGCAGTGCCGGCATCCAATATGGGTGCCGGTTCAAGTCCCGGCTACTCCACTTCTGATCTAGCTCTCTGCTATGGCCTGGGAAAGCAGCAGAAGATGGCCCAAGTTCTTGGGTCCCTGCACTCGTGTAGGAGACCCGGAAGAAGCTCCTGACTTCGGATCAGCACAGCTCTGGCCATTGTGGCCAATTGAGAGGGAAATTTCAGTTTGGGATACAATCAGATATAAGTAAGTAACACGAAAAACCAGATACAACTGAAGTAAAAAATGACCAGAAAACTGACACATTAGAACTCACAACAACAAATTCCACTGTAAAAGCCTAAGACCAAGTTATTATTCTTTAGTCTCTTTAGAAGCGCCTTTCAAAATTTTTCTGTCTTAAGATTTTTAAATTTCTTTGTAGAAACATGTCTGAAATAAAACTGTTAAATAATACAAGCTTGCTTATTTACACTGAAGTAGCAATATTCTTGAACAATCCAGAATTTTTTAAAGAGCAAAGGTAAAAAGGAGATGTTAGACATTCTGAGGACACCCCAGATTAAGCAGTTCCCCACTTTATGCTAAAACGTCAGAGAGGCCAGAGCTGTGGCACAGTGGGTCAAGTGCTGCAGTGCTGGCATCCCATATGGGTTCCAGTTGAAGTCCTGGCTAGTCCGGCCTAGGAAAGAAGCAGAAGATGGCCCAAGTCTTTGGGCTCCTGCACCAGCATGAGAAACCTGGAAAAAGCTCCTGGCTCTTGGCTTCAAATCAGCACAGCTCTGAGCCATTTGGGGAGTGAACCAGCAGATGGAAGACTTCTCTCTCTCTGCCTCTGACTCTCTGTAACTCTGCCTTTCAAATAAATTAATAAATCTTAAAAAAAAAAAAAAAAAAGTGTCTGGGGCTGGTACTGTAGCATACCAGGAAAAGCCTCTGCCTGCAGTGCCAGCATCCCATATGGGCGCCGGTTCAAGTCTTGACTGCTCTATGCTCTACTTCCAATCCAGCTCTCTGCTATGGCCTGGGAAAGCAGAAGATGACCCAAGTCCTTGGGCTCTGCACCCACGTTGGAGACCCGGAAGAAGCTCCTGGCTCCTGGCTTCAGATCAGCACAGCTCCGGCCATTGCAGCCATCTGGGGAGTGAACCAGCAGGTGGAAAACCTTTCTCTCTCTCTCTCTGCCTCTGCTTCTCTCTAACTATGCCTTTCAAATAAATAAATAAATCTTTAAGATAAAAAGTGTCAGAATAAAAACTTGAGAACAAAGTGTCTCAAAGGCATCTTAGAAACAATCTATATAACTGCAAACACCAAAACACAAAATCTGAAATGCCAAAGTTATCAAAATGTAGTAAATAATTATCTTTTTAAAAATTCTCACAACTTTATTTTTTCCTGTTTTCAAGTATTTTAATACAGAACCAGAGTTTGGTGAAGTAGGTAAAGCCATCGCCTACAATGCCGGCATCCCACTAGGGCAAAAGCTCCTCTCCCAGCTGTTCCACTTCCAATCTAGCTCCCTGCTAATGCACCTAGGAAAGCAGTGGAGGAAGGCCCAAGTACCTGGGCCCCCGAATGGCCCTAGATGTTGTGGCAATTTGTGGAATGAACTAGCAGATGAAGAGCTCTGTCTGTCTCCCCTAACTCTGCCTTTCAAATAAAATAAATAAATATTTTAATACACAAAAACTGGAACATATGGAACAGCATTTAAAAAATGCAAATTATAACCTCAGAATTCACCACTCATGCTCATTAGTGTTGGGTACTACAAATACAATGGAACAAGGCAAAGCCTCTATCACAGAACTTGGGGTCTGCTTTTGGAAGCCAAAAATATGCTAATAAACCAACAGACACAGTCTGCAGAATGTAAGAGTACACAATGAAGATAATAACTTTGTGGTGAACAGTATGCAAATATTGTGTACCCATCTCAGAATCTAACATCTAGAATCCCTTTTATTAAAAGTACAAGATATTAAAAGGAGAAATGGTATCTATTTTCCTATAATTATAAACCTGAAAGTATGCAAACACCTATCTAATAAAATTAAAATGCATATGTGGTTTATAACTAATTATCCTTTCCTAAAGGCTACAAGCATTTTCACATAAATAATTAACTTTTATATTATTAAGAATAATATCCCATGTCTGAACATGGCAACTGTCTTAAGTTAACATCATAGTTTTGAATTTGATTTAAAAAAGAAGATGGGTGGGGCCAGTGCTGTGGCACAGGTTAAGGCCCTCTGAAGCACTGGCATCCCATATGGGCACCGGTTCTATTCCCGGCTGCTCCTCTTCCAATCCAGCTCTCTGCTATGGCCTGGGAAAACATACAAGATGGCCCAGGTCCTTGGGCCCTTGCACCCGCGTGGGAGACCTGGAAGAGGCTCCTGGCTCCTGTCTTCAGATTGATGCAGCTCCGGCCGTAGCGGCCATCTGGGGAGTGAACCATTGGATGGAAGACCTCTCTCTCTCTGCCTCTGCTCTCTCTGTGTAACTGACTTTCAAATAAATAAATAAATCTTAAAAAAAAAAAAAAAAAAAGATGATGGGCATCTGGCAGCACTTGGGTAACAGGAACCCAAGTACTTGGCCTACATTGGTGTGACTGGGTTCACATCCCAGCTCTGCCTCTGGTCAAGTACTTGGGTTCCTGCCACCACACAAAGACCTATTACCAGCTCCTGGTTTTGACTAGGCACAGTTCAACTCTGGCTCTGGTAGGTATTTGGAGGAGTGTTTGAACAAGTGGATGAAAGACCTCCCTCTCAGTCTTCCAAAGGAATCGAAGTAAATAAACTTAAAAAAAATTTTTTGGAGGAAAACACTTATTTTGGAATCTAAATAATTTGAACCTGCATTTAAACAAAAAATTATCATCTCTCAAAAACTCATTAAAAACTAAATTTAGGCCACAAAAATGCATTTGCTAAGTCCTTTAATTCAATACAAATCTAAATCCTTGCAATGAAAAAGATCCAAGAACACCTTTAAAAAAGTACCTGGGCTTTACAGTGCAGGCCAAGAGGGAGGGCACAGACTAAACAGCCTCTTTCTCTTTCACTGACGACAAACAAAAACCCCAGGACTAAATACAAAAAGCTGAAAACTCAAGAGTGAAACAGCAGGCAAACTGGAGTCTGGAGTCAACCTGAATAATGACCAGTGAAAGCAGGGGAGGAGCTGTGTGTGGAAGCTGGAGTTCAGTGTTTTGTTTACCACCTTGATCTTCCAGATTTCACCCCAGGGCTGACAGAATCACAGAATGGTACAGCAGTACTGGAAGAAGCCCTGTGTAGATCAGCCAGACAATGACATGAAAGGAACTCCCTGTGCTAAAGGACAGAAGAGGACACGAAGGTCTCTCATTTCTCTCCAGGCCTGCTGCCCAAGGATTCCAGGGTAGCCCCTGTTGCACACTGGCATCCAAAACTCAAGAGAAGACCCATTCTTAAGCAAAGAAAACAAGGAACAGGAGCACCTATTACCCATTCATGAAGAGGGGACAGGGTTCCCATAGTGTTCCTCTCCAGCCAATTCATCCTGAAGGCCAGGCAGGACAAGAAAGTTGACTTTTTGGTCAGAGGAAAATGAAAAACACAAAAGGAGCTCTAGGGTCTCAAGAACACATGGGAATCCTAGAGAGAGCAGCAGTGTGTGTAAATCAATCTCTGGGCTCATCCTGGAATTGTGTCTGCATGAAACAGACCCAAAGAAGCACAGCAAAGGCCCTGAGAATTAAATTCCATGTAAACCACCATCCAATTAGCAGACTAACTCACAAGTGGAATGTGCACTAGGCACATGTAGTGAGTAGAGCAAATGCTTTGAAAATGAACTAAGTCTGAGACCAGCACAAAAAGATAGAACCTTTAACCTGAATGTAACCAGGGTGAACGCCTGATAAATAGAAACATTCTTTTGAGAGTTAAATGAAGTCTTCCAATATTATACCAATAATGTCCAGTATACAAGTATATAATGTCCATACACAACAGTACAAAAATCACACACACAGAGACACATGTAAATTTATACACTGCTCAATGCCAATGACAGAAGTTGGAATTATCCCAGAAGTTATAATCATCCTCAGCAAGCTAAAAGGAAACACTCCGAAATAAATTCAAAGACAGAATTTGCCACAAAGAGAAACTACAAAAATAAGAGCAACTGTAAAGTTTAGAACTGAAAAATACAGTGTCTGAAAGAAAAAGGTAATATGGAGTCAATACAAGAGCCATGAAATTTTTACTAGTGACTTTACATACTTTAAGAAGTCAAAGGCAGGGGCCAGCTGCTGGCTGATCAAGTTAAGCTGCTGCTTGTAATGTCAATATCCCCTATCAGAGCAGGGGTCTGAGTGCTGGCTGCTCAGCTTCTAATCTAGTTCTCTGATGATGCGCCTGGGAAAGCAGCAGCAGATGGCCCAAGAGGTTCCTGCCACTCATGCAGGAAACTCAGATACAGTTCATGGCTCCTGGCTTGGGCCTTGCCCAGCCCTGATTACTGCAGTACTTGTGGAGTGAAATCAGCAGATAAAAATCTCTTTGGGTCTCTCCCTCTGTCACTCTACCTTTCAAATAAATAAATAAATATTTTTAAAGGCCTAGTACATTTTATTTCAGGCCATTCGTTCCATTCAGATGGTTTTCAAAGCATAATCCAGTCAACATCTTGATAAACACGTTTTCAAGGCAATTCTCACCCAGTTAAAACAAAAAATAACGAAAAGACTGACCAATCTTGTATGATATCTTTTTTTTTTAAAGATTTATTTATTTGAGGGGGCTACGGGAGAAAAAAAAAGATTTATTTATTTGAAAGGCAGAGTTACACACAGAGAGAAGGAGGGAAGGAGAGAGGTCTTCTATCCACTGGTTCACTACCCAAGTAACCACAATGGCCGGAGCTGTGCCCATTTGAAGCCAGGAGTTTCTTCGGGTCTCCCATATGGGTACAAGCACTTGGGCCATATTCTACTGCTTTCCCAGACCATCAGCAGAGAGCTGGATCAGAAGTGGAGCAGCCAAGACTAGAACTGGCGCCCATATGGGATGCCAGCACTGCAGGCAGTGGTTTTACCCGCTACGCCACAGCACGGGCCCCTGATAACTTTCTTCCTGTCTACATATGTGACTACTGGATCATGACACAAACTATATTTCTTGCTATGGGTTGTGGTAAAAAATGTATTCATATTTTTTGAAAGACACTGCTGTAGCCTACAGCTCTTAATAGATAGTATTAAAATTAATTACAGGGGGTAGGTAAAGCCACCACCTACAATGCCAACATGCCACATGGGCACTGGTTTAAGTCCCGGCTGCTCTACTTCTGATCCAGCTCCCCAATAATGTCCGGGAGACCCAGATGAAACTCGTGGTTTCAGCCTGGCCCAGCTCTGGCTGTTGTGACCATCTAAGGAGTGAACCAGCGTGGATGGAAGGAAAATATCTCTTTGTATCTTTCTCCCTCTGTGTAACTCTGCCTTTCAAATAAATAAAATAAACCTTTAAAAAATAAAATAAATTACAAGGAAAAGGAGAACACTAATAAATTCTCTAAATAATACTGCGGGCCAAAGACTGAATCTAAAGTTCAATCTCGCTCTTTTTTTTTTTTTTTTTTAATTTTATTTTTTTTGACAGGCAGAGTGGACAGTGAGAGAGAGAGACAGAGAGAAAGGTCTTCCTTTGCCGTTGGTTCACCCTCCAATGGCCGCCGCGGCCGGCGCGCTGCGGCGGGTGCACCGCGCTGATCCGATGGCAGGAGCCAGGAGCCAGGTGCTTTTCCTGGTCTCCCATGGGGTGCAGGGCCCAAGCACCTGGGCCATCCTCCACTGCACTCCCTGGCCACAGCAGAGAGCTGGCCTGGAAGAGGAGCAACCGGGACAGAATCCGGCGCCCCGACCGGGACTAGAACCCGGTGTGCCGGCGCCGCAAGGCGGAGGATTAGCCTAGTGAGCCGCGGCGCAGGCTTCGCTCTCTTTTTTAACATTAGAGGCTCTGCCTTTTTAGCTTGCTTAACTTTTACTTATTTTTACTTTAAAAGCAGAGCAACATGGAAAGGGAGGAAGGAGTGATCTCCCATCCTCTGGTTCACTTCCTAAATGCCCTCAACAGCCAGGGCTGAGCCAGGCTAAAGCCAGGAATCTGAGTATTCCACCTGGGTGGCAGGGACCCAAGCACCTGAGTCATCAACTTCTGCCTCCCCCCAGGCTCATTGGCAGTAGCTGGATGGGAAGTGGGGATAAGACTCAATCCCAGGCACTCTGTTATAGGACGCAGGCATTTCACGTGGCAGGTTAACCCTCTGTACCACAGTATCTACCAAATATCCAGACATGCAAAATACACAGTGGTACTAAAGTAGGCTTTTTCTCTTGTTATAGTCAAAAACAATAGAAAAAAGGATTGGCTTTTGTATCTAAAGTCAAATCCTGCTACCAGTGATATATGTACATGCACAGGTGTATATGTGCATGTACATGAACACATACATGAATCGACTGATTGATCAATCTTATCTTTCCAATCACTTTGTCTCTACCCATCTGTGCATTTAGGAAAACTTTGGTCTTACAAACTATAAATTCTTCAAACAGTGGCCAATAGAATTTTTTTAATATCTACAATATCTAAACCAGTTACACACATTAGGTGTTCAGATATATAATGATTTGACTATGATAAAGTACCTTACTGAGGGAGTTGGCATTATGGCATAGCAGGTAAAACCAATGCCCATGATGCCAGCATCCCATATGGGCACCAGTTCATGTCCCAGCTGCTCCACTTCTGATCTAGTTCCTGGCTGATGGTCTGGGAAAGCAGCAGAGGATGGCCCAAGTGTTTGGGCCCCTGCCACCTGCCACCCACATGCGAGACCTGGATAAAGTTCCTGACTCCAGACTTCAGCCTGGCCCAGCCCTAGCCATCTGGGGAGTGAATCACCAGATGGAAGGTTTCTCTCTCTCTCGCCCTCTCTATCTGTAACTCTTTCAAATAAAATAAAAATAAATCTTTAAACAAATAGATGAAGTAGCTTACTGGGTTCTAAAGGCAATCAGATGACCAAATACAAGCAAGCAAAACAAATTTGTGTAACTGCCACAATACTAAATTTACTGAAATCTAGATGTAAAAATTTTAACCAAGGAAGTGGAATGTCAAAACCATGGTTGAAGACATTAATCCCCGCCCCGTATCTATAATCCTATATAAATAATCATAGATATACACAATTTATATCACTCTGAAATAATTCCCATATCACCTGTACAACGACCCTTGTATACAATTTCCAAATTTGTTTTGATAATTAATCATGACACTCTAACAATAAAGCGTCATCACCAAGGTAAAATCAACTAAAAACAAAGAACTGGGGAATGCAAAACCAAATTCAAGCTAAATGGTGACTTAGGTCCAATGAAGTCAACATCCATTGACTAGCTATTGAAGAAAGGCACAGTACTAAGCCCTTTAGGGAGCAAACAAAAAAAAACTACCAAGATCCGTATCTCAAATGTCTAACAATCCACTGAGGTTGAAGAAGACAGTCATACACGTACAGTTATTATAATATAGATTCCTAATTCTGATTTACCACTGTCAGCTTTGACAATCACTACTAATCATAAAAGTTTCCAAAACATAACACGGGTACTTTGTGGATACATCTATGTGCACCCTGCATACTATTTATAGTATGTACACTAATCTTAACTGTTAGTGACTTGGCATCTTTGGTGCTCATTCCCTCCTCACCTGCATCTCTGCATTTAACAGGCAGAACACACTTAAGAGGTAAATAAAAGTCGGGGGAATCCAAAAGGGCCTCTGATTTTGCTTCATGAAAACAGAGGCCCACAACGTATGTCAGTGCCAACATAAAAAGTTCTACAAGAGGATGTCTTCAGACTCTACATGAATTTACACTCGGTTGGAAACAAGAGAGACAAGATTTACTACAGAAAACAGGGCTGCTGCCTGCAAGGCCGGCATCTCAAAGGAGCACCAGTTTGAGTTCACTTCCTCTCCAGCTCCCTGCTAATGCCCCTGGGAAGGCGGCGGAGGATGGTCCAAGGGCATTAGAAATGTAGATGGAGTTCCCAGCTCCTGGCTTCATCCTGGTCCAGGACCATCCTTGGTTAGCCCCGGTCACTGCAGTCATTTGTGGAGTGAACCAGCAGATGGAAGATCTGTGTATCTTAGCTCTCTCTTTCTATCCCTGTAACTCTAGCTTTCAAATAAACAAACAAGGAAGGATGGATAAAATGGAAGTGAAATAGGTAAATGGGCTTACTGGAGTAAGAGAGGCATTCCTGTCATAGCTATGATTTTTGCTTCCACACCCGGTCCATCTTTACAAACAGCACAGAAAAAAAGGGGTCATTTCCTAATGGAATGAATTAGAATCTCAAAAGAACTCTAGGGTTTCCTACAGGAAAATCACTGATTTCCAGAACCAAGAAGACACACAGATGGATATTGGATATACAGTGCACAACTTTAAATATAATAAGCCCTTCTGTTTCACTGCAACATGTACATGATAAATATATTAATATATTTACAAATATCATTTTACAAAAAGACACACATCTACGGCACCAAAAATCTACAGAGTTGAATAATGGTTAACCTGAAAGGATTTTGGAAGTATAATGTGATCTTGGAGTCAGCATTATGAGCAGTGGGTTAAGCACCCCACCTGCAATGCCAACATCCCATATAAAAACTCGTTCAAGTTCCAGCTGTTCCGCTTCCTATCCAGCTCCCTACTAAGAGCCTGGGAGGGCAGCGGAGGACGGCCCACGTTCTCAGGCCCTCGGGCCCTTGCGCCCATGTTGGAGACCCACTGTAGCCATCTGGAGAGTGAATCAGCAGCTGAAAGATCTCTCTGTTTCTCCCTCTCTCTGGAACTCTTTCAAATAAATAAATCTTTAAAAAAAAAAAAAAAGTACAAAGTGATCCAGGCAAAATTACTGTTTGAAGAGTTTAACTGAGTAAAAATTAATCTAGCAATCTAAGGAATCTCATTCTATTATATGAACTAGAAAGAAAGAGAATATCAAATTAAAAACCAATTAAGGGGCCAGTGGTGTGGCATAGTGCCAGTTCTAGTCCTGGCTGCTCCACTTATGATCCAGCTCTCTGACCGGCGCCGCGGCTCACTAGGCTAATCCTCCGCCTAGCGGCGCCGGCACACCGGGTTCTAGTCCCGGTCGGGGCCCTGCACCCCATGGGAGACCAGGAAAAGCACCCGGCTCCTGGCTCCTGCCATCGGATCAGCGCGGTGCACCGGCCGCAGCGCGGCAGCCATTGGAGGGTGAACCAACAGCAAAAGGAAGACCTTTCTCTCTGTCTCTCTCTCTCTCTCACTGTCCACTCTGCCTGTCCAAAAAAAAAAAAATCCAGCTCTCTGCTATGGCCTGGGAAAGCAGTAGAAGATGGCTCAAGTCCTTGGGCCCCTGCACCTGGAAGGGAGACCCAGAGGAAGCTCCTGGCTCCTGGCTTTGGGTCGGCACAGCTCTGGCTGTTGAGGCCAATTGGAGAATGAACCAGTGGATAAAAGACCTCTCTCTCTCTCTCTCTGCAACTCTTTCAAATAAAAAAAAAATCTTAAAAAAAAAATTAAAAATGGCCATAACAAATCAGGGCAGAAGGGATGAGGGCACAGATTAAAATAGCAATATTGGAAATAAAAAAAAAGAGAGAGAATGTAAAACTTTTTTATAAGATTTATTTATTTGAAAGGCAGTTACAGAGAGGCAGAGAGAGAGAGAGAGATTTTCTTGTGTACTCTGGTTCACTCCCCAAATGGCCACAACGGCCATAGCTGTGCCAATCTGAAGCCAGGAGCCAAGAGCTTCTGGGTCTCCCATGCACTTGGGCCATTCTCTCTGCCACAGCGGAGTGTTGGATCAGAAGTGGAGCAGCCGGGCCTCGAACAGGCCTCCATATGGGATGCTGGTGCAGATGTAAAACATTTTTTAAAAGTCATTAAATTTTGGGACTGCTGTTATGGCACAGGAGGTTAAGTTGTGACCTACAACGCCAGCATCCCATATACACACCAATTCAAGTCCTAGATGTTCCACTTCCGATCCAGGTCCCTGCCAATGTGCCTGGGAAAGCAGAGGATGACAGCCCAAGTGCTTGGGTCCCTGCACCCATGTGGGTGACTTAAGAGTTCTTGGCTCCTGACTTCAGCCTGGCCCAGCCTCGGCCACTGTAGCCACTTGGGGATTAAATCAGCAAATCAAAGATCCACCTCTCTCTCCCCCTCTCCTCCCATCCCATAAAATCTTCCTCTCAAATAAACAATTTTTAAAAACATTGGATTTTATGACTGACACAATATGGATGAAAAAGAAACACCTAGAACCCCAAGTTTTCAGGTCTGAATACTTGGGAACATGATTTTACTATCAACATAAAAAGGAAATCTAAAAGAAAATAAATATGTGAAGGAAAAATAAATTTAGATTTGGGGTGACAGCAATTTAATTCTCAAGTGCTAATAAGCCAAAAATACCTAGAAGATATAGAATTCTCAGAAGAGAAAACTCAAAAATGTAAGTCATTCCTGTAGAGTTTAGTAGAAGAGATACATCAGCGGGCAAATAAACAAAACAAGAGCCTACTAGGCCTAAGGGTACCACCAACACAAAAATTTTAAGAGATAGGCAGTTGTATTAGTATTATTCTCTTTTTACAGATGCATAAACTTAGGGTATATGACAATGAAAAGACATACTGTTTAATGGCTTCATCCACATAACCAAGTAAAATGAATTAAAAGACAACATTACAAATCAACTAACACCTAGATGAGTTCCATGCAGTCCTTACTAAGGATGAAGTCTTCAAACCCTCACCAAGGAAGGTCCCTTCCTCTACAAGATTTAAATCAAATAATGCTGAATCAGACCAACTCCTCTCTTCTCTCAAAAGCTAAGACATGTCCTTTTTTGGGTTTGGAGAAAATAATTCAGTGGTAAGTGTTCACTGTGAAAAACTGAAAACTAGTAAAAGCTCTTGTTTACTGCAACCTATTATACTACTCTCCTCAGAAATAACCAATCAGGCATCTTTTTTTTTTTTTTTTTTTTTTTTTTTGGACAGGTAGAGTGGACAGTGAGAGAGAGAGAGAAAGGTCTTCCTTTTTTGCCGTTGGTTCACCCTCCAATGGCCGCCACGGCCGCCGGCCGGCGCACCACGCTGATCCGATGGCAGGAGCCAGGTACTTATCCTGGTCTCCCATGGGGTGCAAGTCCCAAGGACTTGGGCCATCCTCCACTGCACTCCCGGGCCAAAGCAGAGAGCTGGCCTGGAAGAGGGGCAACCGGGACAGAATCCGGCGCCCCGACCAGGACTAGAACCCGGTGTGCCAGCGCCACAAGGCGGAGGATTAGCCTAGTGAGCAGCGGCACCGGCCCAATCAGGCATCTTTCTATATGTTTGTATAAATATTGTAAACACGTGAAATTAAACAAATCTGGTGAAAAATTACACTTACTACTATTTAAAGTTCATTTTTGTTAAAAGTCCTGCTGAATTTAGTAAACACTGAAATTATTTATTTCTTAAGATTAATTATTTATTTGAAAAGCAGAGTTATAATGAGAAAGGGAGAGAAGAGAGATCTTCCGTCTGCTGATTCCCTCCCCAAATGACTGCAAGGGCACAAGCCAGGAGCTTCATTCAGATCTTCTATGTGGGTGCAGGGGCCCAAACACTTGGGCCATCGTCTGCTGCCTTCCCAGGCCATTAGCAGGGAGCTGGATTGGAAGTGTAGCAGCCAGGACAAGAATCAGCACCCATATGCAATGCCGACACCTCAGTGGCTTAACTCATTGCACCACAACACCAGCCCCTATAAGTGATGACCCATATACAGATCCAAAATAATTATGCTCCACATTTTGTTGCTGTGTTGTTCAAAAATCTTGTTTGATTATTTTCCTAATTCGGAAAGTATATAAAACATAATCTAATACCATCTTTGTAACTCCTAACTTCTATAGCTTTTATCTAGTAATAAAGTCAAGGAATGGGCAGGAATTTAGCACAGCAGTTAAGATGTTGTTTGGGACACTTGCAGGTCATACTGGAGCACCTGGTTCCAGTCCTGGTTCCTTCCAATCCAGCTTCCTGCTAACGTGCATCCTGGGAAGGCAGCAGGGGATGGCTCAAGTACATGGGAGAACCTGGACTCAGTTGTCTCGATGCTTTCAAATAAAATGAAAATAAGTACAATTTAAAGTATAAGAGAATAGGCATTTAGCATAGCTTCTGAGAAGCCCACATTCCACAGATTCTGAGGGGTAGATTGTCCACTCCAGCTTCTCACCAATGCAGACTCTGGGAGGCTGTAGTAATTAATTGGGTTTCTGCCACAAGCATGGGAGATGTGGATTGTATACTTGACTCCTGCCTTTCACTCTAGCCCAGCCCAAGGCAAAGCAAGCACTTAGTAGTGAACCAGAGAATGGAAGCTCTCTGTATCTCTCTAACCAGTGAAGCTTATCTTTTTTTAATTTTTAAAGACACTTATTTATCTGAAAGGCAGAATTATGGGGAAAGTGGGGAGGCAGTATCCACTGGTTAACTCCCCCAAATGGCTCCAAATGGCTTCCCAGGTGCAATAGGAGGGAGCTAGGAAGGAAGTGGAGCACCCATGACTTGAACTGATGGCTTATATAAGATGCCAGCCAACATCGCGGGTGGTAGCGTAACTGCTGTACCACAGTTCTGGCCCCTAAAGTTTATTTCTAAAATATGTTATAATATGAAGCTATTTCCCAGGGTAACAAAAATATCCCTAATGATGCTGCAATGCTCCAATTCCAGGGATTCTCCTGGTTCGTTTTTCTGATAGGCAGGAAGAGACAGGGAAATAAAGAAAACTCCCATCTACCAGCTCTTTTTCCAAATGCCCTGAACAGCTGGGGATGGGTCAGGCCAAAGCAAAGAGCCTGGAACTCAATCCAGATTCACCCGGCCACATGGGTGCAAGGATGAGAGCCATCACCTGCTGCCTGCCAGAGTATACACCAGCAGGAAGCTGGAACTGGATAGAGCTGCAACTCACACAGGCACTCTGATTTCAGACATTATACCACACCAAACGTCCGACCCCAGACTTTTCTTTAAAAAACTGCTTTTCCTAGCATTCTGTAGCCATCTAAATACTCTCAAAGAATTATTAGATTTTTAAATATCCAAACCAATGCTGAAAAACAGGGAAGTCACGAGTATGACTTTTTAAAATGAATAACTGAGGGGCTGGCACTGAGGTGCAGTGGGTGAAGCCACCGCCAGCAGTGCCAGCATCCAATATGGATGCTGGTTCAAGTCGCAGCTGCTCCACTTCCGATCCAGCTCTCTGCTACAGCCTGGAAAAGCAATGGAAGATGGCCCAAGTCCTTGGGCCCTTGCACCCATGTGGAAGACCCATTAGAAGCTCCTGGCTCTGGACTTGCTTAGCTTTGGCCATTGCAGCAATCTGGGGAGTTAACCAGCAGATGGAAGAAAGACCTCTCTCTCTATTTCTCTCTGCAACTCTGCAAATTAATGGATGATCTTTAAAATAAATAAATAAAATGAACAACTGAAGCTAAGAAAACAATTAGGAAACGTTTTCATTAGGACTACTATTTAAGGGATCCTACAGGTTATCTTGTCTACTCCCGTTTCACGAATGATGAAACCACCATCTCCTTCCTTGCAGCCAACTGTTTTTTATCACATCTTTGACAGCAACAGTACTACAGCCTATCAATGGTTTAAAACACTAGTATCAGGAGCCTTCTAAAGATTAGTTTATAGTTAACTAAACGAAATAGTTACAAAGTAGCCATCATTATTAAAAGGTGAAAACCAGAAAGGTGTCAAATATAGCCACTGCATTCCTTTCTTACAAAATACAGCTCAGGCCACCTGAGCTTTGCACTTGGGCTCACAAACTTCTTCTCAGTGTTGTCAGAGTGAGCTGCGGGAAAACGACAAACTAAGTGCAGCACCTCCCTGCAAGGAAAGCTTCTTCCACGGCACCCTATTCGAGAAGCAGGAGTAGCAGCACCATGGTTTGTTCCTTATTCTGCCCCCGGGTAAGTATGAAATGAGGGGCCCAGCGTTCTAGCACAGCAGGTAGAGCAGCTGCTGCCCATGACGGAGGCTTCCCATATGAGCAATTGTTCACATCCCAGCTGCTCAGTCCCGATCCAGTTCCCTGCTAATGTGCCTGGAAAGCAGCTGAAGATGGCCCAAGTGCCTGGGACCCTGCACAAGAGACCCAGCAGCAGCTCTGGGCTCCTGGCTTCAGCCTGGCACTGCCCCAGCCACTGCAGCCATTTGAGAGTGAACCAACAAATGAACATCTCTCTGTCCCTCCCTCTCTCTACTATGCCTTTCAAGTAAACAAATAAATAGTTTTCTTTAAAAAAAAAAAAAAAAAGGGAATGAAATGATAATCATCTACTAAAAACCAGAAATTCCTACTCATCTGGTACCAAACAAAAATTATCAAAAATCACATTCAAAATAACCTATGAGGAATGCCAGTGCTGTGGCATAGCAGGTAAAGCTACCACCTGTGGTGCTGGCATCCTATACAGGTGCCAGTTTGAGACTCAGCTGTTCCACTTCTGATCCAGCTCTTCTATGGCCTGGGAAAGCAGTAGAAGACAGCCCAGGACCTTGGGCCCCTGCACCCACATGGGAGACCCAGATGAAGCTCCTGGCTTCGGATCAGCGTAGCATCGGCCGTTGCAGCCAATTGGGGAGTGAATCAGCGGATGGAAGACCTCTCTCTTTGCCTCTCCTTTTCTCTCTGTGTAACTCTTTCAAATAAATAAATAAATCTTTAAAAAAATAACCTATGAGGGAAAAAAATGAAAATGGTGAACTGAGACACAAAGGATATAAATTTGTTCTAATTTGACCACTAACTATGTGCTCCTAATAAGCTGTGATAGCAAGTTTCATCACTTCTGGGATCTTGATTGCTAGCTATAAAATAAATCTACTTAATGACAATAAGTCTTTCAGAACTAAAATTCTGTAATTTTTTTAAGCATGAAAAGAAACAAGGAGTTCAATTACAGAACCACAAACTTTAGTTATACCGGCAGCTTGTAAACATGTAACTTGACTGTAATGGTTTTTTAGCTACTCAACTCTAAAACAAGATTACAGAAATGATTCTCCACTAAAGAAAATAAAATACAAAGACCAGCATTGTGCTGTAGCAGATAAAGCTGCCACCTATAACATCAGCATCCCATATGGGTGCTGGTTTGTGTCCTTGTTGTTCTATTTCCAATCCAGCTCCCTGATAATGGCTTGGGAAAAGCAGCAGAAGATGGCCCAAGTGTTTCTGTGCCTGCCACCCACACAGGACACCCAGATCAAGCTCTTAGCTCCTGGCTTCAGCATTGCCCAGCCTTAGTCATTGTAGCCATCTGGGGAGCGAACCAGCAGATGGAAGATCTCTCTCTATAACTCTGACTTTCAAATAAATAAATAAAACAAAAAATAAAAACATGTTATATAATAAGCACTCACATATAGGAAAATAACTTCAGCTTATATTTTCTCTAGAATTCAATCTACTTTCATTTCAGTTCTTTCTCATGTATTTTTTTAAACACCACAAAAAAAAACACAAATGTTGTCTCCTCTAAGTTTTAGAACTAGTAATGGGCTTGCGCCGTGGCTCACTTGGCTAATCCTCCACCTGCCGGCACCCCGGGTTCTAGTCCCAGTTGGGGTGCAGGATTCTGTCCCAGTTGCTCCTCTTCCAGTCCAGCTCTCTGCTGTGGCCCAGGAAGGCAGTGGAGGATGGCCCAAGTACTTGGGCCCTGCACCCCATGGGAGACCAGGATAAGCACCTGGCTCCTGCCATCGGATCAGCGCAATGCGAAGGCCGCAGCGCGCCAGCCGTGGCGGCCATTGGAGGGTGAA
The DNA here is from genome assembly GCF_051225735.1 of Oryctolagus cuniculus. NCBI lineage: Eukaryota > Metazoa > Chordata > Mammalia > Lagomorpha > Leporidae > Oryctolagus > Oryctolagus cuniculus. The sequence goes on from NC_142871.1 coordinate 12,941,568, forward strand.
CCAACAGCAAAAGGAAGACCTTTCTCTCTGTCTCTCTCTCTCTGTCCACTCTGCCTGTCAAAAAACAAACAAACAAACAAACAAAAAAAAATCTGGTTGTATAATTTAAAATCAAGCACAGTACTTTTAAATGTCCTTAGACTTGCAAAGAGTAGAAGAGAATGAAAGGGTCTAAGTTCAACTAAGAGAAAGAAATATCCTCCGACTGACCAATCTGAGGAAGATGAAACATTGCTAGATTTTGCTATAACCCTTTACATCATCTCCCTAGAAAATCGCAGCATCTTTTAAGTCTTCATTTCTAGTGTACTCTCCTGATCCATATATACAGCTGCCATCTCCATCTTAACATTCCACAGCTACAATATTCAAGATGTGCAAAACTACTATTTTCAACAAAATGGCAACAATAATAGTCTTTTAGGTAATTTTAATCGCTGTTCCACAGAGAGACTGTTTTATTCTTGGTGGGGGAAAAAAATGATCCTTCATCCTCCTCAACTCCAAACTATTTTTCTCCTCAAGCTTCTTGAGGCCCCTGATTTACCCGTCTTGGTGACTGGCACCGTCTCATTATATCGACCCAGTCACACAGGCCAAAGTAAAAATTATAGGTTTTGTGGGCCACAAATATTACTATCTGATACTCTGCAGAGAGTCTGCTGACTCCTGGAGAGTCCACTCACAGAGAATGAATGTTCTATGAGAATATGCTCTTTAAAACTATCAGCAGAATCTGCACTATTAGAAAAAGATCTTTCACTTGAGCTCCTCTCTACATCTAAACCTCTGAATTTTGGGATGCTACTTGAAAAACTTTAATAGTCTGTTATCTCTCTCCTTTTTAAACCAGAGCCTAAGTGGTGACAATGATGAAGGAAGGAAAAAGTTAAGCAGATTGAAGTCAAATTATCCTTAATGTCTCATATACTTAAAAAAAAAAAAAAAGGATAAAGTAGGAAAAAACTCAATGAAATACAAGAAAAAAATTGAGTTTAATTGTATCTCAAATAGCTGAAAAATATTAAAAGAAAACTAAGCAATGTTTATACACAGTATTTTAATATATAAATAACCTCAGGCTAAACAAAAGATGAATTATAAAAAAACATTAAAACTCTAGTCCATAGTTCTGTTTTCACAGACACATGCATAGCAATTGTGAAACTACTCTCTGTATTTTAGGGATGAGTAAATAGTAAGTAAATACAACAGATAACAGAGGCCAGGTTTTTCACTGTCAGAGAAAGGAATTAGATTTAGAAAGGGCCCTATAGTTATTAACCTGGAACTGGACACTTAACTCACAGATTTTTAGACAGATATACTACAGATAGATTTGGGGTATGTATGTGTACTTACATAATGTATTTAAATATATAATGTCTAGCTCTATCTGTTAATAAAGAAATATCCACTAAAAGAAAGTACAGCTTCTTGGAGAAATGACCAACTCCAGGGCTGAAGTGGGAGTATCTTTATTATACAAGAAAATAAGGAAGTACTCAAAAAAATGATGAGCACTTGACCAAAGGGCAAAGAGCATGAAGAGGCTCTGATGAGCCAAAACTGAGACAAGGTATTAAGAAAAAAATTAATGAAAAGGAACGTACATATCATAAATATGAAGAAAGTAAAGCTCTTAGAGAATATCAAATAACAAATATAGGAGACAGAAAACTGCCAGTTGGCAATCATCTTGTACTAAGTGATTCACTCAAGAACTGAATACACACAAAAACAAACTGGTGAAAATTTGATGAGTAACACAGTATTTACATGAAAATATCTCCCCCTAAGATACATGTTACAAAAACGAAAAGGTTAACTTTACAGTGGAGAAACATCATAGCTAATATCCTTATTAGTGGGACAAATGGACACCACATGCTTTCTGATGTGATGCACTGAGAATGACTAATACCACTTCAGCAGTCTTGCCAAACACATAACATAAACGTAATCATAAACAGTAGACAGCATTAAGGAATTCTAAAATTAACTGGGCTATTCTTATCAAATATCATCTCAAAGGTCATAAAAGGAAAGAGCAACCGACTGTTCCAGACTACAGACTACGACGAGTGAATGTGTGACACAGGACAAACTTGACTCAAGATGCCACTGGTACAATTAGTGAGATCAGGGTAAGATAATGCACACAACAGAAACACCAGTGTAACTTTTCTGATTTTGATCACTGTGGTATAGTTATGTAAGACATGCTTGTTTTTAGAAAGCATAACCTTTAGAAGTAAATGTTACCATGAGTTGAGTTTAATTTCAAAATTTTCAGGAAAAAAAGGTTTGTGTGTTTATATGTCTACAGAGTAAGACAGTAAGAAAGTAAGTGAGGTTAACATAAAACAGAGGAATCTGCATGATATATACACTAAAACTGTATCATTCTTGCGATTTTTTTGAAAGTGTGGAGCTAGAAAAATAAAACTTAGAAGAATGGGGAAAAAGGAAGTCAATTTATTTTTGAACATCATGGCAGTAAAAAAAATGATGAAAATCAAAATCTCAGTTATGGTTGGTTCTCTTTTACACAAAAGAGTTAAGAAAAACATCTGCACCAGGTGTTGAAAACTTAGCACTGCTCATCTGTGCCCTAACACTGATATTTACAACCTGCATTTCTTTGGTCTAAAAAAAAAAAAAAAAATCACAATAATGGGCCTCAGTTTCCTTACTTGTAAAATGGGGTAGCACATACCTAACTGTTCTCACAAAGTTATCCTAAAGATTCACAATGGCTGAGGGGAAAATACAGCAGAACCTAAAACACCAGACACAGTCAACTCTCTGTACCCAAGGGTTCCACACTGGCAGTAAGCCAACCACAGATCAGAAACAAAGAATCTATATCTATACTGTATATGTACAAACTGCTTTCTTGTCATTATTCTCCAAATAATATGGTATATAATAACCATTTACACAGCACTTATACTGTATTAGGTATCTTAAGTAGAGGTTTATTTAAAGTATACAAGAGAATGTTCACAGGTTACATGTAAATATTACACCATTTTCTATAAAGGACTTGAGCATCCACAGATTTTGGTATGCACGGGAGGTTCCAGCACCAGTTCCCCATAGACATGGAGGGACAACTGTCTTATGAAGTAGTTTTTAAACAAACGCTGGGTAAAGTAAAAGTATTTGAAAAACACATAAGCCAGACATTTTTCCATCACAGTGAGCGGCTATTATATAAAGTAGACATCTGCTCAATCAGATGTTTTAGTTTGTAGAAATTTTACTTACTCAATAGTCATTCTGAAGAGGGGAAAAAAAGACTAAAATTTTTTACTCCAAACAATTTTTTACCCTTATACTTCAAGTATCTCAATAAACACCTAAATCTAATTCAAAACACTTATATCTAATTTTTTACCATCAAAATTTAACATCAAAACCATTACTAAATAAAAGCCATTAATTAAGGATTTTTGGTAAATCTTTTGAGATACTACAACTCACTATCACTACACCAAAATCTTTACATGATTTCCCAAGTTCTACACATTAAAGTACATGACTCCAAACTTTCATCCTCCACTTGACAGCTACCCAAACAAACCCGAAACACCAATTTTGTTCACATCCTTAACCAGGGAAAGTTTGTTTTTAAAACAAAACTGCTTATCAGTTTTCTAAATTCATAAAGCTTTGATCATCACTTAACAAAAGGTACACGTGGGATCAAGTTGATTGACAAAGGAAAACATCCTTAAAACTATAGTTAAAAAGAAATCCCAAATGTGCATTCCAAAATATCCAACATTTTTGTTAAATATATGATCCTAGTTTGGTATAAAGTAAGGATGTAGCTAGTCATATTTTTCAGTTGTTAGAAAAATATTAAGAGTTAACAGTTTTGTTTAAATAAGTCTACTGTTAAGGCTCTATTTCGAGCAGATGAACCGTCTGGACTCTGGGGACAGAATGATGAGAATGGACCAGGCAGGACTGAGGCGAGAGAAGTGCTACATCAGCCCAGTTCCTAGCAAACAAGCCATCCAAGGGCCAGCGGAGCTGGCTAAGCTCTGGAGCAAGTTCATTAGGCACGGTGCTGATGAGGCAAAAGGAGAGGGATCACAAGAATGTCAGGTCTAAGAGGCTATGGATTTTGCCTGTCTGGTTTACCACTGTATCCCAGGAGGCAAAAAAAAGAAAAAAAAACCCGACACAAAATCAGCATTCACTAAGTATTAATTAAATGAATGAATGAATAAAAGACATGAAACTCCAGGTCTTTCAAGACAATTTACATATATTACATTAAGTTGCAAAATTATTTTAGAAACACATTTGGCATGCATTACCCTAATAACTATCATCAGAGAACATGAAAATTCAATTCCTCATTCCTGACTGAGGTAATGTTCATGTTCTTGAAATATTTCTTGACCTGCAACATGTATTTTAACACATTTACATACTCCTTCCTAAGTTTATAATACAGCTATATCAAACTCTCATAAAATAGAATTAGACAAAATAAATGCACAAATCAAACTCAGAAAGAATAAATGCATCATGTTTACAACTAAACTTAAGGCAGAATTAATTCAGGTAAGAAATCCAGGCTATAGAAATATTTCTAATCCGCATTTACTTCACATAATAGTACCCTCTACTACAATCTGCTCCTCTCTAGAAAATTAAAATTTGCTTTGGCCTTTTCTTCTCCATTCCTATAGCATGTGTGCCAATAATTTGTCATCTTATAGTTTGAAGAACTTCCTCAAAAGATAAGATGTATTTAATTTTCAGCCATCAAATAATGGGGTCTACACATCTCACTCAAATTATGTTTTCTTTTATCAAAAAAAATACAGTAAAACTCTGTGGAGCAGAATATAAGTAAATGTAACAAGATCTTATATATGATTTATGCTTACTATTAAGTGCATTAATAGTTTTTTTGGGAAGAAATTCCAAAATTTTTTGTGCAGAAATTCAACTTAATCCCTAAGTGCTCTTTTAGATTAGTAATATATTCTAAGTGACAAAGTTCATTCTGCTTTCCAAGTACGACCACATAATCAATACATCATTTCACTACCAATTTAAGCCTAAAAGTTTCCAAAGGGCCTGCCTTATGTGGGTTATAATCATCTTACTATGCTTCTTGTGTCCATGCTGCTGGAAAAGCAGTCTGTACAAGCAGGAGTAGAGGCACAATCCTGAGAGAGAGGAGTAGAGAAAGATGTTGAGAAAACAAAACCAGATAAAATGAGCTCACTTGAGTGTGCAGGAGCTCAGGCAGTGTTCAAGGTCAAGGTTGATTACATTCTCATACCAATATGAGTTAGAAGTTCTCCAATAACAGCAAAACTGGCCCTAGAAAGAGATATCTGAAATTGCATATACAAGCAGTAATACCACTAACTCAAAGTTACCCATATCCCTTTTAAAAACACAGCCAAAGAGCATGAAATGACTATTTGGGAGATGGGGGAATCAAAATGTCTATAACAAACTCCGTGCAAGTTAAGTCTAGAATAAGATGATATGAATTTCAATACTGCCAAAATATTTTCATTCTTAATGATTAAGACTGTAGTACTCAAGTCAAACAAAATTTGAAAATATTTATCAACAATCCCAATTTTGTTTGTATCCTTAAATATTTAATGTAAGAAAAATAATTTTACTATATACCATCTTAAACTGAAAAACAAAAGTGGATTTGCAAATAAAAACCATACTTACTATACAACATAAAATTCAGGATGAATTGAACCTAACTGGAATCTTCAACATTGTAGCCCCTTCTCACCTACCTCCCTCATAGTAAGAAGTGAAAATCATAAACAGATCAGAGTCCTGTTTAAAATTTCTGCCTAATTTCCTATATTGTTACAGTGCCATAAAATGATCTTTAAAATAATGCTTAGACCTACAAAGTTCTCAAAAAAAAAAAAACTAACTTTACACCAAATTAACCACAGTTCCACTAATGGGGAGCCCAAATATCTAAGTTGGTCATTTATTTTAAAACCAAATGTCCTGGAATGCTAACTGTCTTGGCCAAGGCCATTCCACTATCTACTATATCACCTATCCACTCACTCAGGAAGTCTTTATTTGGTATTTATATTAAGTATGAAGATACTGTGCTATGTACCAAGGATATGAAGAATTGAGGATACACAATCACCACCCTCACCCAGCTTACAGTATAGTGGTAAAGACTATTACTAATTACTAAAAATTATAGTAATCACTAGACAGGAAAGTGTTTTAAGACAGTTTAATGGGGGGCCCAAGTCAGTGATATCAACTAAGGTCACACTTTACTACCACCAAGGGACATCTGGTAATGCCTGGAGGCATTCTTAGTTGGCACAATTTTTAAGATTTTTCTTTTCTGAAAGGCAGAGTTACAGAGAGAGGAGGAGAGACAGAGAGAGCAAGGTCTTCCATCCACTGATTCATTCTCCAAATGGCTGCAATGGTTGGGACTGGGCCGGGCTAAAGCCAGGAGCCTGGAGCTTCCTCTAGGTCTCCCACTTTGGTGCAGGGACCCAAGGACTTAGGCCATCTTCCAATGCATTCCCAGGCATGTTAGCAAGGAGCTGGAATGAAAGAGGGGCAACCAGGTCTTGAATTGGTGCCAATATGGGATGTGGACATTGCAGGCAAAAGCTTAACTTGCTACACCACAATGCTGGTCCTGGTTGTCACAATTGTGGAGGGTGGTACAGACATCCAGTGCATGTAAGTCAGGGGTGCTACTACACACCCCACAATGCAAAGTACCATTCCCTACAAGTAAGTATACAGGGGGCCGGCCTGTGGCTCACTAGGTTAATCTTCCACCTGCGGCGCTGGCATCCCATATGGGCGCCGGGTTCTAGTCTCAGTTGCTCCTCTTCCAGTCCAGCTCTCTGCTGTGGCCCAGGAGGGCAGTGGAGGATGGCCCAAGTCCTTGGGCCGCTGCACCCGCATGGGAGACCAGGAAGAAGCACCTGGCTCCTGGCTTTGGATCAGCGCAGCGTCAGCTGTAGCGGTCATTTGGGGAGTGAACCAACAGAAGATCTTTCTGTCTCTCTATCTATAACTCTATCTGTCAAATAAATAAAAATTAAAAAAAAAAAGTATCCAGTCTAAAATATCAACAGTGGGCTAAGCCTCAGCCTGCAGCATTGGCATCCCATATGGGCACCAGTTCTAGTCTGGGCTGCTCTCTGCTATGACCTGGGAATACAGCAGAAGACAGCCCAAGTGTTTGGGCCCCTGCACCCACTTAGGAGACTCAGAGGAAGCCTCTGGCTTCAGATCACCTCAGCTCCAGCCATTGCAGCCATTTGGGGAGCAGACCAGTGGATGGAAGACCTTTCTCTCTTGTCTCTCCCTCTCTAACTCTAAATAAGTAAATAAAATGTTTTTTAAAAAATAAGATATCAACAGTGCAGAGTTGAGAAACCATGATCCAAGCCACTGGGGCAGGGAGAGGTTCAGAGCGCTTTCTTGCTTTATAACATCAAGTATGCTTCATCTTTAAGGGAGTTTCACAAGGTGGAAAAAAAAAATATGGCCTGGCTGATAAAACTGCCCAGAACTTCTAGAAAACAAAAACAGGAAAGAAAAAGATAGATTCCCTGGCAGATGAAAATGAAAGAAAAGTGTAATGTTTCATAGCTGCTTCAAATAAATTCTTTTGGAACCACAGATAAAAGGGAAAACACACATCCTGAAACCAGTTTCACATGTTTTCTCAATCTCTCTACCATCTCCACTTTCTCTGCAATCCCTATCTACTACTAGATTGGTGGAAGATTACAAAAAGTCCTATAGTTAGACAAAATACTCTCCTGATACAAAATTGGAAACACGTACTAGATGTTAAAATAACTGGACAGTCTTCATCCTTACTTTAAAAAAGTAAGATAATTAGAGTATCTTAAAGCAAAACAAACAAATCACTAAGGATTTAGATATACTTAGAAGGTAAAAGGGAACAGGATCCTCTCAATTTACGAACCGAAGTAAATTCCCAAATGAAGCTAAAATTATTTTTTCTGACACATCTCAAGCCCACATTTCTGGTCCTACTTCTTTCCACTCAGCTTACTGAAAGCATCAAGAGGAATGGATTGGGGGGGTGGGAGGGAGACTATAACTATTTACAAAATCACTGACTGCTATTCGATTGTGTTACAAATTTATTATCTTTTTGAAGTGTGATAACTGTATTGAGACAACATGTCTTGTTAAGGCCTAAAAAATTAAAAAGAATTCGATACAGAAGCAAAACTTACCTCTTCCAGTTACTATGTCTAAACATAACTAAGATTGATAGATTCTTATATTCCCGTATATTACAGAGTTTCTCTGTTCTGAAATGCCTCCTGAGTTGACATTTTCTAAAGGAAAGGATCACACACTGCCATTCTCATGCCCTACCTCACTTGAGGGAGGGGGAAGAAAGGAAGACAGAGACCCTACTAGAACGACCTCCATATAAGTGTGATCGCTCTCCTATCTTTTCTTCTTACCTACTTCTACTTCTATTCATTTGAAAGACAGAGAGCACACTCCTATCTATTGGATCACTTTCCAGATGCCCACATAAAGCTGGGCTGAGCCAGGCCTAAGTCAGAAAGCAAGAACTCAATCCAGACCTTTCATGCTGGGGGCAGAGACCCAACTACTTCACCCATCACTGCTGCCGCCCAGGGTGCATGTCAGCAGGATGTCAGAGTTGGAAGTGGAGCCAGGACTTGAACCTAGGCACTCCAATATGGGTTGTGGGCATCCCAAGAAGCACTTTGTCAAACACTCACCCCAAACAGTGGTCATTCTTAAGCACTGTATGGAAACACAATTTACATAAAAGAGTCACATTCCAGCAACCAACTGCAGTCCTCAAGTGCTCCACAAATTTAAGCTGTACTGGAGCAGCAGCACCAACCACACCCTGTGACGACTGATTCCCTACAGTTCTCAGCTCCAGGAAAGGACCAACCCTGTACCATAATCTGGACAATTCGTCTTCACAGTAGTCGTCCTGGGATTAACTCTTCTTCACATGATACTAAAACAGAATTAAGGTTTCCCCAGAAAAGTAGCATGGCAGGTATTTGAAGGTCAATTCTTAAGTCTAAATCTCATTTAACTTGTGCCGATTAAAAGGAATCTAAAAAATAATTTCTGCACAATTAAAGGATCTTCTAATAGTAATTTTAAATAGGGGTGAGAAGACATAGAACTCTTGAAAAACGTTGCTACTGGGGGAGGGAAGGTATATCCTGCAAACAATCAGGGCTTTAACAAGCTGAAACTCATCCACCCTTTGCAGACTAAAAATCTGATTTCTTAAGTTAAAAATCAGGCACGTTCCTGTTTTCAAGTCAATGTTCTTTGCTAAATTAAAAAGTGGGAGTGGGGGGAAGAGTTCAGTCTTAAAAAAACATAAGAATTCGCAAGCCAAAAAGAAAATCCTTTCCTACATTTAATGAAAAATATCTGACAAACATTAATGATTATTCCTAGAGCTAAATGCTGATGCCTTATGAGCAAACACAATTTCTTGACAACACTGCAAGTTGTTATAGATTCAACCCAAGGAAAAACATCTTTAAAAGCCAAATTCATTATAAGTATCCTAAAAATATCCATTTCTCCTAATCCTATAACTGAAGATTCCTTTTTGTAGTCTGCAACACATGACTTAATGGAAATTAGTAATTATTGAACTACTTTGTAGCATACGGCTACTTAAAACATTTACCGCATCAGCATTTATCATTCACAGAAACTAGTATCAAAATTTTAAAAAACTTTTGCTATGTGTTTAAACAAAAATGTCTTTTTCTGAATCAGATATATGCTTCTCTCTCAACTCTCTGTGTACTACTGTTATTTTTAAGGTAACTTTTGAAGATGGTGAAATTAAAGAATATTAGTGAAAAGGGAAGTTAAAAGATTTCTGAGTTTTCTGAAATCCATTTGGAAAAGGTAACAGCACCACATGTGCTAACAAGGAACTGTCAGGAACCCCAAGTTCCCACAAAGATGACAAGAGGGGAAAGACTAGCAAGGCATGAAGACGCTATGCCCCTTAACTTTCATCAATCCTAAAATAAAAAGCAGTGACCACCTGTTCACATCTTCCACTAGAGTCTCCCATGGAAAAAGTGAGGGGATGGGGAGTGCAAGACACCCATTAGAAACCCACTAGACAGAGACCCATCAGAATGAGGGCGGGACTTTGAAATCCAACAATCGCATTGAAAATGAACTTTTGATTTAAAAACCTTATTTTAGGGGCATGCTTTGCAGCACAGTGAGTTAAGGGTCACCTGGAACACGTCCCAGCTGCTCCACCTCCAATACAGCTCCTTGCTAATGTGCCTGGGCAAAGAGTGGAAGTGCCCAGTGTTTGGGCACCTGCCACCAAGCTCAGAGACCTGAACGAAGCTGCAGACTCTGCCTGGGGCTATTCCGGGTGCTTGGGGAGCGAACCAGCAGAGAGAAGATCTGTCTCTCCCTCTCTTGTGTAACTCTGCCTTTCAAATAAATAAATCTTAAAAAGCAACTTTACCACTAGTGCTACAGCACTACATGTAACAAGTAGAAAAGCTACAGAGTTGTCAAACTATTAACAATAAACTGAGGGGATGGAGCTGTGACATAGTAGCAACCACACTGGCGCCAGATCGGTCCGCCGCCTCACTTCTAACAGAGCTCCCTGCTCAAGCGCCTGGCACAGCAGTAGGTGATGGGCCAAGTTCTGGGGCCCCTGCACCCACGTGGGAGACCTGGAAGGAGCTCCTGGTTTCTGCTGGCCGGAAGTGAACCAGTGGATGGAAGACAGATCTGTCTCTGGCTCTCCTCTAACTCTGACATTCAAATAAACAAATATTTTTTTTTAAAAAGTAAGCTGAACATACGGTATCACTAAATACTCTTCAGTCCATATTTCAAGCACTATATCGAGTGGTGGAACCAAATTTTATAAATGGAAAAAAATCTGCCCCAAATTACCAGCTATGAATTGATAAAATGAAAAGGGCTCCCATTTATTGCTAATTTATTTAGCAAGTTGCTTAAATGCTTTAAAAAACCCTCCAGTACATGAAAGAAAATCCTTCACCCCCCAAAAAATCCACTGCTTTCTCTAACAGGGACAGTCCACTCCACATGTTAGCCTTCACCTTTGCTAAGCTTCCCAAATGTTAATTCTTAAATTTAAAAAAAAAAAAAAAGTTTTAATGAAAACCACTCAGTGTTTGAAAGTGTTGTTCCATTTGGGTAAAAACAGAAGTCTGGTATTTAACAAATGAGTATTTACGATACTGATAACTACAATATCGTCTATAGTGTTACACTTGCAAATCAAAATTTCGTAAAATTTACAGTCGTTACCACCAAATTCAAATATTCTAAGGCTCACTGAGGTGAGAATGCCGCTTGTGCGAAGACGCACTTGCTGTTTGTGATGAGGTCTACAAAAAAGTCGGGAGTTTGAAAAGAACCCGAGTATTTTTTTTTTTCCGAAATCCCGTCTTCTTTCCCAAGACCATTTCGGGTTCCACTGTGAACAGCGGACACCTGCCTCCGTGGGCGATGCTGCGGTCAGCATCTCCCGTTCCCAGGCACGGACCTACCCCTACCCTGCCCTCGGGTCTTCCCGTGGTGATGGGGGAGGAGAGAGAGGGAGAGAGAGAGAGGCAGACAGAAGAGGGGAAGAGGGAGAGAGAGACAGGGAGAGAGGGCGAGAGAAGAGAGGGAGGGAGAGAGAAGAGGGAGAGAGAGGGAAATAGAAGAGAAGGAGGGAGAGAGAAGAGGGCCAGAGGAGAGAGAGAGAGGAGAGAGAGGGCGAGAGAAGAGAGAGAGGGAGGAAGAGAGAAGAGAGGGAGAGAGAAGAGGGCGAGAGAAGAGAGGGAGAGAGGAGAGAGAGAAAGAAAGAGGGAGAGAGAAGAGGGAGAGAGAGGGAAATAGAAGAGAGGGAGGGAGAGAGAAGAGAGGGAGGGAGGAAAAGAGAGAGAAGAGAGGGAGAGAGAAGAGAGGGAGGGAGAGAGAGAAGAGAGGGAGGGAGGGAGAGGGAGGGAGGGAGAGAGAAGAGAGGGAGGGATGAAGAGAGGGAGGGAGGAAGAGAGAGAGAAGAGAGGGAGAGAGAAGAGAGGGAGGGAGGGAGGAAGAGAGAGAGAAGAGAGGGAGAGAGAAGAGAGGGAGGGAGGGAGGGAGAGAGAAGAGAGGGAGGGAGGGAGGGAGAGAGAAGAGAGAGAGGGAGGGAGGGAGGAAGAGAGAGAGAAGAGAGGGAGAGAGAAGAGAGGGAGGGAGAGAGAAGAGAGAGGGAGGGAGAGAGAAGAGAGAGAGGAGAGGAGAGAGAGGGAGAGAGAAGAGAGGGAGGGAGGGAAAGAGAGAAGAGAGGGAGAGAGAAGAGAAGAGAGGGAGGGAGGGAGAGAGAAGAGAGGGAGGGAGGGAGAGAGAAGAGAGGGAGGGAGGGAGAGAGAAGAGAGGGAGGGAGGGAGAGAGAAGAGAGGGAGGGAGGGAGAGAGAAGAGAGGGAGGGAGGGAGAGAGAAGAGAGGGAGGGAGAGAGGAGGGAGGGAGGAAGAGAGAGAGGAGAGGGAGGGAGGAAGAGAGAGAGAAGAGAGGGAGAGAGAAGAGAGGGAGGGAGGGAGAGAGAGAAGAGAGGGAGGGAGGGAGAGAGAAGAGAGAGGGGGGAGAGAGAAAGAGAGAGAGGGAGAGAGGGAGGGAGAGGTGGGACAGGGCATCCCCGCCTGTCCAATTAGCTCGAGTCCCCGGCTCCGCTACCAACACCACGAGGAGCGGGACCGCAGCGCACCAGCCCGCGGGCTCCCGGCCGCCGCGCGCCTCCTGAGGGCCCGGCCGAGGCCCGCGGGGCGAGGTCCCGCGCGCAGGTAACCCCTCCGGGGCCCCGGAGCCGGCAGGGCGCGGCGGCAGCGCCCCCGGGGGACCCGCCGGCAGCCTCCGGGGCGCAGCCCGCGGCCGCGCGCAGACCCCGCCCGCCGCCCGGGCCCGGGGGAGGGGCGCCCGGGAGCGACACCCCTCCCCCACGGCCCGCGAGGCCGCCGCGCGCCCCACCCCGGGGAGCCCGCGGGCCCGCGCCCACCCTCCTCGCGCGGGGCTCGCCCCGCGGCCGGGGCGGGGGCGCGGGCGCGGGGGGCGGCCGGGCTGCGATACCAACCTCGCTATTGAAGGTTTTCACGGCCTCCATGTTGTCGCTGCGGAGGCCCCGAGCCCGGCGGCGGAAGAGGCGGCGGCCACTGCACGGGGAGGGGAGAGCGGGCCGGAGAGCGGCCGCCGCGACCCCGGGGCGGGAGAGGAAGGACGGGCACTGGTCGGGAAGGGCTCCCTCAGGGGCGGCGGGGCCCCGGCATGGCCGCGAGGGCGGGCGGAGCGCCGGTCTGGGGAACAGAGGCGCTGCCGGGGCGGGTCGGCGGCGGGCGGGGGAGGGGCTGGGCCGCGGCGCCTTCTCTTCTCCGCCCCGCTCGGTCTCGGTCCCCTACCCGCTGGCCCCGTCCCCCTACACTCTCCACCCCCTTCTTCGTTCTCCTCCGACAGGCTCCGGGTTCACCTCCCCGCCGCTCGGGCCGCAGGAACCAGCAGCGCACGGCGAAGACAGAGGAGGAAGCGCTGGCAGCAGCGGCTGCGGCATCCAATATGGCGGACACGAGTCGGGCCGCGCAGTTCGGAGCTTGGCGGCGCCGGCCAGCGCGCCCCCTGGCGACAGGACCGCGCGGGCCCGGCCGCCGCGCAGAAACCATCGAGCGAGCGCGGGCCAGAGCGTCGCCGCTGGGAGGCCCGGCCCGGCCCGGCTCGGCTCGGCTGGGCGCCGGGGGTCGCCCGCACCCGGCCGAGGCGGGAGCGAGCGAGCGCTGCGGCGCGCTGGGGCCCCCTCGGCCTGTGGGTCCCTCCCGGGAGGCCGTTCTGAAGCGCAGCTCCGAGAAAGCCCTGCGTGTGCCCACGGAGCGGTTGACGGGGGGCAGGAACAGCGCCTCGTGTCCGTACCCCCAACCCGCCCCCAGCTGGACTGGCCTCTCTTTGCACGAGGGGCTGGGTTGCGTTGCTTTTCAGAACTTTACCGGACGGTGGTGGCCTGGAGGGTGACAGCCAGGGAAAAGTTGGTAGCCGTCCACCTGCTCAGGAACCGCGTGCCCCAGTGTTTTGGGTGGCGTGCAGGAGGGAAACCTTAGGGAGCAAAACTCGGGGCCCCCGAGGAGGCCGACCGTGCAGGAAATGCACGCCGCATCCCGGTCCGGCGCACTCGGACAATGGGCGGCTTGCTGTGGACGGAGGCAGGGGTCCCTACGCGCGGCGCCCTCTGCACCGGCGCCAGGGAACCCAGGGTTTCAGAAGCACGAGTTGTGCTGAAGGGATTGCGCCCTAGGTGGTTTGCAGAGAGAGAATACAGAACGAGGAGATGCGGTGTAAAATAGCGACACCGACCTGCGAACCAGCCGTCTATGGACATGAAAAAGTTAGGGGTGCATTGCGCCGCAGACACTGCGGACCTCTCCAGGCGATTTTTCCGGCAGTCACCCCCTGGGCCACAGACACACACAAGTGATGGCAGAATTGGATTTTGGGGGATGGCTGGCGTCGAGGCAGCGGAGGGCAGAGCTGCAGGAAACAAAGTGAGGGTTGGGGCCCAGGGACCACGACGCTGACAGCTTTGATGGGAGGGCGGGTGCAAGGGGTGACTTAAGCCAGAGCTGTGCTGTTCACCGGCAGGATCCCAAAGCTCTCGCCCTCCAGTCCTCGCCAGCCCCTGCAGCACCGCCCCCACCTTCGGTTGCCCAGACGGTAGCAAAGGGGCTGCTCGGTTTAATTTCTAACACGCGCAATCCGGTCACTCCCTTGCTTGAATTCCTTAATAGGTACCGTTGCACTAAAGGTATTACTATAGACCCTCAACCCTGCACTGACAGGCCTGCCTGCCCCAGCTCACACCAGTCCCCCCCACCCCACCCTGCTGCTGTCACTCCTCAGCCTCTTCCGTCAGGGTGTCCCTCGGGTGTCCCTCGCTCCGGGTCTTTGCACAGCCGGCTCCAGATCCGAGTCCTCACAAGAGGCATCAGGCGGTCACGTTCAGCGCCACACTCAGTTGGGGTTCGCACCAGGTTTTCATTTCAGGAGGCACTAGAGGGATCCTATTTCCAGTTATATGTGGGATGTAGGTTGACTGAATTACTTAGGGCTGAGAGGTTACAATGCAATGCAAACCAGAAGTTGCTATTACATGATTTAATGAAGTGGCCACACCCACAAAGACCGCAGAAGGTACGTTTGCATGTAGAGAGAGAAACAGCAGCCTAAGTGCACTGTTAAGATGAGAAGGAGATAGAACAAGAGGAAAAGGAAAAGTCCAGAGAGGTCGTAGGGGGCCAGCGCACAACTGCATCCACCTCTGGAATGTGAAGACCTCAGTACCTGTTATCAGTGCTGTATGCACAGCTGCACGCGCACATGCACGCGCACACACACGGGGTATGTCTATTAGTTGAGATTCTGAATCCCAGTAGAACACAGATTTGAGCTAACTTGAGCATCAAGGAGGAATTCACTGTTAAGATGTTTTTCTCAAGAAACCTGAAGTCAGGAATGCAACTAAGCCCAGGGGAGGGAAAGGAAGCGAAATACAGAAAACCCAAGGAGCAGCCCAGTCTCCGTGTGCCTGTTTGGCTTTTCTTTGTAGCTTTCTCCAACTCCTGGTTGTCTCTAGAGGAGTAAGACTGTTGCTGCCAGGGTTACATAAAGAAGTAAGACTGCTGCTCCTGGCGACACCCAGAGCACCTTTATGAAACACCCTTTGCCCAGGTCCGAATTTCCAAGGGAAGAAGCAATTTGATGGACCTATCTTGGGTTATTAGGTGATGGTCACCCAGAAACTTAAGACCACCACCCCATATCCTGAATATTAGAGTAGAAGTAGTGGGCAGGAGCATTCCAGTCACTGGAAGAAGTATTCCAGGTTGTAAATTGTGACACGCACATCTTAGAGTTTTTGGTATTCTCCCGTGATGGGTTATCACGGGCCTGTCCCTCGGGACTAAATCATTTCTGGGAATAACTCATGGGATCTAATTTAGCGATGACCAAGAGGTCAGAGTCAAAAATAGTCTAGAGCAGTGCTCACAATAGGACTTTCTGGGGTTGTGGAAATGTCCTATATCTCAGCCGCCCAGATGGAGTCCTGGCCCCACGTAGCTGTTGCACACGTGAAAGTGACTATCGCAACAGAGGGAAATAGTTCTTGCTTCACTTTTATTCTTTCACATTGAAGTATATAGCTGATGGCTCCCATAAGGGGGACTTCCTTGCACATCCTAGAGAAAAGGAGTAAGCAAAAACAACTTAGTGATCATCGGCTATAGGAGGAAAGATATGTGTATATGACTTGGTTTTGTTAAACTGGGCCAAAACCTGGAAGCACCGTATGACAGGTATGGAGAGGAGATGCTCACCCTTCACAGTAACCAATCCACTCCTGTGAGTGTGAGAAGTCACTCCCTCAACAAGGCAGTAACCCCTCTTTAAAAGCCCCTGCAGCCCTCAACCCTGTTACATTGGGGACCAAGCCTCAGCGTGAGTTTTGGTGGAAACCAACCACCTTCATACCACAGCAACGCCTTCTAGAATGCAAGACTACTCAGTTATCATATGAAATTCTCTTCCAGGAGACTGGAATTCCCTTGTAGTGTTCAAGATGAAAATCTTCCTTATCAGTATAACAAGTAGTCATCTAAAGATAACTGGATTACTGAGCGGTAAAAAGGAATTTTCAGATTTTCCCCCCTGACAACAACCTCAGTGTTCTTTTCTCTGAGACTACTGGATAAACCCTGCAAACATCCCTGACACCTGTTATGCCCGCAGGCTGCTGTCCTTGGCCACATTTAAAATCTATAAGACTTCAGTAAAATAGTCCTCAGAATACCTGATTTTATTCAAATATTTGTACTCAGAATCTGAAGATTCCCAAGGTGCATTTTTACCCCCCTGAGAGAGCAGTGGGGAGAGACAGAAAGAGAGAGTGAGAGAGGGAGACCTCGCATCCACTGGTCCAGTCCCCAAATGTCTGAAATGGCTGAACCAGGAGCCAAGAATTCAACCCAGGTCTCCCATGTTGAGCCATCACTGCTGCCTCCCAGAGCCTGCATTAGCAGGAGGCTGCAGCCAGGTACTGAACCCAAGCCTTCTTCCCCCCTCCCTTTTTTTTTTTAAGATTTATTTATTTGTAAGACAAAGTTATAGGGAGGCAGAGGCAGAGAGAGAGGTCTTCCATCCACTGGTTTACTCCTCAGATGGCTGCAATGGCCAGAGCTACACTGATCCAAAGCCAGCAGCCGGGAGCTTCTTCTAGGTCTCCCACACAGGTGCAGGGGCCCAAGGACTTGGGCCATCTTCTACTGTTTTCCCAGGTCGTAGCAGAGAGCTGGATCGGAAGGGGAGCAGCCAGGACTTGAACCGGTGTACATATGGGATGCTGGCACTGTAAGTGGCAGCTTTACCTGCTACACCACAGCGCTGGCTCAGAACCCAAGCCTTCTAATGTGAGACAAGGACATCAGCCACCAGCCTAAATGCTTACTCCTCCCCCACTGATTTTGTTTGTTTGAAGAAGAAGAGGCAGAGTTACAGAGAAGGAGAGACAGAGAGAAGGGTCTTCCATCCACTGGTGCATTCCAGATGGCTGCAATGGCCACTGAGCTGATCCAAAGCCAGGAGCCTCCTCCAGGTCTCCCACGCTGGTGCAGGGACCCAAGCACTTGGGCCATCTTCCGCTGCTTTTCCAGGCCATAGGAGAGACCTGGGTTGGAAGAGGAGCAACCAGGGCTCAAAATGAAGGCTTAGCTTATGCCACAATGCCCACTTTTTTAAACCAGTTAAATGTGAGATGTTTTGTTGGTAGACTCAAAAAGTAACAAGGTGACACGTAAAACTCGGAAACTCGGATCCAGTGTTTCTGAAAGCTTGTCGGCTGAAAGCAGCGGGAAAGGTTGCCAACAGTCTTCATCCTTCTGCAAAGACATTTTCAAGTTTTTTTCTCTTTTCTTTGAGGGGAGAGCTCTGCTATTGTTCATCAGAAACAAAGCACAGGAAAGTGAAGCGCTGCCCCATAGCTCTGTATGATCCTGCAGACGTGTGCCGGTGTTGTCAGCCAAGTCACTAATCTGACTTAGAGTTGGGCTCAAGCTGTGGCGTGAGGAACAAACAGATTTTCATCACTTACTGGGCATGGACGGGACGGCAGTGCCTTGATGCGGCATTGGGAAGGAATGGTCGGGGCCAGCGCTATGGCGTAGTGGGTTCAGCTGCTGCCTGCAACACCAGCATCCCATATGGGTGCCAGTTGGTGTCCTGGCTGCCCCACTTCTAATCCAGCTCCCTGCTGATGGTCTGGGAAAGCAATGGAAGATGGCCCACATGCTTGGGTCTCTACAACCCATTTGATAGACCCAGATGAAGCGTCTGGTTCCTGACTTCGGCCCGACCCAGCCCCAGCCTTTATGGCCATCTGGGGGTTGAACCAACAGATGGAAGATTTCTCTCTCTGTCTCTGTCTCTCCCTCTAACTCTGCCTTTCAAATAAATGCAAACAGGGACCAACACTGTGGCATAGTGGGTTAAGCTTCCACATGAGGTGCCCACATCCCATTTGGGCACCAGTTCATGTCCTGGCTGCTCTTCTTCCAATCCAGCTCTCTGCTAAAGGCTTCAGAAAGCAGTGGAGGATGGCCTTAGTGCTTGAATCCCTGCACCCATGTGGGAGACCTGGAAGTTCCTGGCTCCAGGCTTCAGACTGGCACAGCCCTGGCCACTGCATCCATTTAAGTGGTGAACCAGCAGGTGGAAGACCTTTCTCTGTCTCTCCCTCTCTGTAACTCTGCCCCTCATATGAATAAATTATTAAAAAATAAATACATCTTTTAAAAAAGATATGGTCAATGCATTCCCATAGTCCCCAGAAGTAACTGGAACTGTGTAATACAGTAGTAGGCTGGGGAACAAGGAGGATTTTCTCACTTTAGGTTGGTTTGGCACAATAAAAGACAAAGTTTTGCAGGTAAGTAAGGCAGAGGTTTAGAATAGTTATTTATACCTTACAGGAAGATTAGTGTGTCCTGGTTGCATGGCAATTATCCTGAATTAACTTTTATGTCCATCAATGATACATTCCATTCCTCCCATATATGTGCTGTAAGTTGCTGAGGTTTTCTTCCAGAATTTTCCTTTCATGCCTGTAAAATGCTCAACTATCACTACCTCCTTACTTCGCATGACCCTGTATTCTGGACATGCAAAGATAAGTAAGATGTACCAATAGTGATTTAGAGAGAGAGAGAGAGAGAGAGAGAGAGAGAGAGAAGCAATAACGGTGAGAGAAAGGGCAAAAGAGCCAAGTATTTACGAGGAAAGCTGTTAAAGAGATGGCAGTCAAAGGATAAACCATTTCCCTAGCATTAGGAGGTTTAAGATCTGGGAGTGCCCATTAGATTAGTAAATCAGTTTTACTGGTAGCTTTCATGAAAACTACTTCAATGGAGTAGTAGGAACAGAGATTAGATTGCAGTGGGATAAGGAATGATTTATAAACAACTTTATCAAGAGGTTTATTGTACAGAGAGCAGAGGGATAAAATGGGAGTTAAAGGGAATAAGGGCTAAGGACATGGTTACTGTCCGGGGGCGTAGCAATAAACTCAAAGGGTGCTGTCAGGTGGGTGTAGAGCGTGTGCAGGGAAACATGCTGATGCTTTCAACACCAGAGGAAGCACTAGCCGAAACTCACGCAGTTCCAGCTTTAGATCATGTGGGGTTCCTTTCAGTGAAGCCACAGCACTGAAGTCGGGTTTCCTAAAGTTGTTGGGATAAAAGGCAGTTCCCAGCGCAAATCAACAGGGACAGGAAATACAGGTGGAGTCATCGATGTGATCGATGTGATCTCAAAGTTTGAGAAGTTACCTAGTGCCCAACAGATACATTCATTGTTAACCAGTTGTGCTTATTGAAGCACAAAAAATATCTTTCTTTATTCTATTTGCGTATATTTTTTAACGGTTATTAGTTGTTAGGACATAAGTACTTGTGAAATTGTTTGGACCTAACCACTTAATAATGGAACTATTGGGGCTTTATTTTGGCCTAGGGGACCAAACCACAAAAAAAAATTCAGACATAGTCTCCTCCCTCTACCAACATAGTCCACCACAGATCAAAAGTGTTTGCATAATTTTTTCTGTCCTGAATTTTGTGTATAGACTCTTTGCTTATCATTTATTCCCTAAAGCATAACATTTGCTTACATAGCATTTACATTATATTAGGTATTACAAGTATCTAGCGATGATTTACAGTATATAAGAAGATAGGAGTAGGTTACATGCAAATATTGCACTGTTCTATGGAAGGGCCTTGAGCCCCTACTGATTTTATCTGTGTGGGAGCCAACCCCCATGAACGTAGACAGCTACAGTAAGGGCAACTTGAACTCAGAAACTATGGCCCCGCTCTGGATTAAGATTTTGTTTTACTATTTTGTTTTGCTCTTAAAATGAAGAGACTTTAAAAAGTGGTTGTTAAGACGCATGTATCTTGCCATTCTGTTTTGACTTGTTTCTCATAAAAGATGTGTAGAGAAGAATGGATTGGTAGTCAGAAGGAAGGTTAAGAGAGAATTGAAGATGGAGGGTCAAAGAATCGGTATCCATGGGCTAAAATGGTGATGAAGTGGATCTCATCTCATCTGCACAGCCAAGCAGGGGTTCCTGGAGGTCAGCGTGTAGTTCAGGAATCACCGTCATTTCCTCTTGTACCCTTAATGCCTGGGGACAGCTGACACTTCAAAGTGATGGACTGGGGCAGGATGGCGGCCGGATTCCTTCGAGAGTTCTATTATATAGCAAATACCAACAACAGTTTAGATTCTTACATTTTTTTAAAAAATCCTCACTGAATTGGTAGAAGTTAAAAAGCAAACCTCATTGGCCAAATACGTAGCAGCAGGAATCTAGTGAATAAGAAAGCTCTGAATGGTGAGCACTGTGAGTATCTGCCAGCCCCTGATGTCACCACGCTTGGATAACTACGCAGGACACAAGATGAGAACATTAGGGAGCCTTTTTATAAATTAATTAATATATTTATCTGAAAGACAGCGTTACAGAGAGGAAGAGGCAGAGAGAGAGGGCTTCCATCCACTGGTTCACTCCCCAGATGGCCACAACGGCTGGAATGGGGCCGATCCAAAGCAGGAGCCAGGAACTTCTTCCGGGTCTCCCACATGAGTGCAGGGGCCCAAGGACTTGGGCCATCTCCTACTGATTTCCCAGGCCATAGCAGAGACCTGGATCGGAAGAGGAGCAGCCGGGACTCAAACTGAAGCCAAATGGGATGCTGGGGCCCTGACCGACTGCACCACAGTGCAGGCCTCTAGGGAGCCTTGTAAGAGAATTTTGCACAAAGCTAAATGCAACATTTCCAGTAAAGTAATTGAGGTATAAAGGGCGGGTAGGGATGGGGGGCACAAAACCTGACCTACAGGTGGGGGGCGGGGAGCCCGAGGGGTCCACAAGGAAATTCACCTGGAAGGGAACTGAGTGAGGAGGGAGAGAACAACTTCCTCTACAAATTTGGAATCCCAAATAAGTTTGTGGTCTAATTCATAATACCTGGACGACGTGGAAGAACTGAAGCAAAGAAAGTATTTTACATCGCTGCTGGGTTGGCGTGCCTCTAAGAGCATCTGCAAACTCTCCAAGAGGAAAGTGATTTCCACCTAATCTTTGAGGAAGTTGGACAAATAAATGTTGCAAATAAGATAATTATCAAACAAACAGAGCATCTGTTGAGTGGAAGGCAACAGACATCAAAGGCAGCAAAAATCCGAACAGCACAATGTTCACATAGTGGAACTGACAAGTTCAGAACACAAAGATGGCGCTGGGTTTCCCAGCATGCGCAAACCAGCCCCATTCCTGAAAGCAGCCAAAAGACTAAAGGCAGGACAAAGTCCAAAACACATGAGAACTCAGAGAGGTGAGCACGACCCTGGGATCACTTTTGCCTGAAAGCATTATCCATTTCAGACAAACCTGAGAATCCCCTCGTACTAAACCGGAGTGTCATAGGGTTGCACCCCAGGATTAGACTGAAATAGAAGTAAACTCATTCCTCGCTCCTGGAGAACCCCAGGGGATTACGAGAAAAATGTCCTTGTCCAAACAGAGAAGGGGAAATGCTGAAAAGTGAACACAACCTAGCCGCTATGTGGATTTGCAGCTCAAAAGTACGTAACCTGAAGTTGTTAGTGTAGTTTCAGGTGTTTGTGGAATAAGCGTGCCCACAGACTCCAGGGAGAAGTAAGTACAAGTCCTCTCTGGAAGACTGAGCCTCCATCTAAGGCCATAAAGAAAGCCCGCAGACATGCTGGGTGTGTTAGTTTCCGATTGATGCTTTAGTTTCTGATGGATGGCTTAACACAATACTAATTTTTTATCTTACAATCCTGGAGGCCAGGAGTCCAAAATGGGTCTCTGGGCTAAAAATTCCAGGTGTCTGCAGGCTGCCTTCCTTTCTAATGCATTTCTTAGCTTCCCTGCCTTTAAAGCCAGCATGGAAGTCCTCCTCACGTGCACTCATCCTGACGGGGACCTGCATTTGGTGCAGCAGTTAGGTGGCTGCTTGGGATGCTTGCATCCCATATCAGAGTGCCTGTTCAAGTCCCAGCCGCTCGGCTTCCTGCTAACACACACCCAGGGAGGCAGCTGTGATGGGCTTAACGGCTTCAGTCTCTGCCACTCATGTGGGAGACACAGACTGAGTTCCCGGCTCCTGGCTTTGGCCTGGCTCAGCTCTGGCTGTTACACATATCTGGGGAGTGAACCAGCAAATGGAGGATCTCTACTTGTTTCTGTCTGTCTTTCCGCCTTTCAAATCAAATGAAAATATAAATTTAAAAAGTTACAAATCACTCTAAAAGGTTTCGCTCATCTCATCTCCTTCCTTCCCATTTCTGGCTTCTGCTTTTCATTTATGAGGTCCTGTGTGACTACACTGAGACAACTGAGATAATCCTGGGTAATCGCCCCATTCCAAGACTCAGTTTAAGTACAACTGCAAAGACCCTTTTGCCATTCGTGCCGAGTAGGACGTGGACACCTTGTGGGGAACCATTCTTCTGCCTTCCAAAATGAGTATCACATAGTAAAAAATAATTAAGCTCGAGAGGAAACCCTAAATCATGAATGCAAATCAGCAGGAAAGACAGAAATACAGATACACAATGGTACTTCAAAAATGTCATGGAAAAGGGAATTCAAAGATAAACTTACGTTGCTGCAAACCATTTCAAAATCCAAGGAGTTTCTTCTTACTGTTTGTCTATTTTCATTTGCTTAAAAGGCAGAGCAGGAAAGGAAGAGAAAGGGGAAGGGGACAATGGAGGGGGCAAAAAGAGAGAGAGAGAGAGAGAGAGAGAGAGAGAGAGAGAGAGAAAACACTCCTTCATTCCTCAAATATCTGCAACAGCCAGGGTTGGGCCAGGCTGAAGACAAGAGCCCAGAAATCTATCCAGGTCACCCAAATAGCATGCAGGGGCCCAAAAATTTGCGCTATCATTTACTGCCTCTCAGAATGCATTGGTAAGAAAGTGCAAAGAAAGTGGA
Organism: Oryctolagus cuniculus; assembly: GCF_051225735.1. NCBI lineage: Eukaryota > Metazoa > Chordata > Mammalia > Lagomorpha > Leporidae > Oryctolagus > Oryctolagus cuniculus. The sequence continues at coordinate 12,965,225 of NC_142871.1, forward strand.
TCAGATGGAACTGGAACTGGCACTTCCATATGAGATGCAGGTGTCCCGGGCAGTGGCTTAAAGTGCTATACCATAACACACTCCATTATGCACTTTTTGGTAATATGCATTTCCTATGAAATTTTTAGGCTCCTGCTACATGCACATATACATCATGGACAAGTTGGGCTTATCATAGCAATGCAGCATTGCTTCAACATTAAAAACTTTTCTTAGCAATTCATATATTGGGGCCGGCGCTGTGGCTTACTTGGTTAATCCTCTGCCTGTGGCGCTGGCATCACATATGTGCGCCAGGTTCTAATCCCAGTTGCTCCTCTTCCAGTCCAGCTCTCTGCTGTGGCCCAGGAGGGCAGTGGAGGATGGCCCAAGTGCTTGGGCCTCTGCACCCACATGGAAGACCAGGAGGAGGCACCTGGCTCCTGGCTTCAGATCGGTGTAGCTCCGGCCATAGCGGCCATTTGGGGGGTGAACCAATGGAAGGAAGACTTTTCTCTCTGTCTCTCTCTCTCACTGTCTAACTCTATCAGTCAAATAAATTTAAAAAATTTCATATATTAAGAGGTTCAGAGAGAAAAAAATGATTATTTCAGTGGACACAAATATGCATCTCATGTGATACAATATCACTTACTAGATCAAAATTATATTGGTTTCCAATGACTGTGACAACAAATTACTGTAAATTTGGTGGTTTAAAATCAAAGAAATTTCTTTTCTCACAGACCTGAAGGTTAAAGTCCAAAATCAAGGTGTAGGCAGACTCCCACAGAGGCTTCAGGGGAGAATTTGTGCCCTGCATTTCCAGCTTCTGTCAGCTTCCTTGACTCGTGGCCAGCTACCTCCAGTGTCTGCCTCTCTCTGCACGTGGTCTTCTCCTCTACCCCGATGTGTAAAGTCTCCCTCGGCCTCTCCTTCAAGGACCCATGTGATCGTATTTAAGGTTCACTCAAGTAAAGCAGGAGAAGCGCTTCCTCTCCAGATCTTTACCCTGATCACACCATTCATCATAGAAATTACACACTCCCTCTCTTCTGCTGTAGAAGGTAATGTTCACTGGATCCACCGATCAGAAAGTAAACATAAATGGGGGTGCATTTTCAGTTTACTACAAAGAGAGTCCCCAAAGCAATTAAGAAAGACAACTTCTTTGATCTGTATTGTAATCAGGATCTAAAAGCAGTTATAGCAAACATCATACTTGATACTGATGCTTAAATAATTCCTTTTGAAACCAGGAATAATGAGGCCAGTGTTGTGGCACAGTTTAAACTGGCATCCCAAATGACTGCTGGTTCAAGTCCTTGCTGCTCCACTTCTTATCTGCTCCCTGATAATGCACCTGGGAAAGCAGAATATGGCCACGTGCTTGGACCACTGCACCCATATGAGAGACCAGATGAAGCTCCTGGATTCAGCATGACCCAGCCCTGGCCATTGCAGCCATTTGGGGAGTAAACCAATAGATGGACTGACTCTCTCTCTCTCTCTCTCTCTCTCTCCTTCTCTCTGTAACTCTGCCTTTCAAACAAATAAATCTTTGGAAAAAAAAAAACACACCAGAATAAGAAGATGCCCCTTACTGTGACTTTACTTTGTAATATCCTGGAAACTCAGGCCCATGTAGCAAGAGAAAGAAATAAAAATTCCAAAAACAGAAAAGATACACAGAATATTAATTTTGACATAAATATCTATGTAGAAAACTTATAAAATATCTAAAGGTAAATTACAGAATTAATAAGACTTCAAGACAATTACTTTTCCATATGTCTGCAGATAAAAGTTGTACCAGAACTTTAAAATGACGACCACTCAATGTTTTTCTTGTTTGCTTGTTTTTATTCTTTTTTTTTTTCTTCATACTAATCGGTGAACTCTCTACTTGGTGTCGGGTTAATCTTATGAGTATAAAAATTAACTGAAAATTAATCCCTGTAAAAAATAAGGATGGGAAAGGAAAACAGAGGAGGAAGAATGACAGGAGTATGAGGGGGGAAGAAGCATCATGTTCCCAAATCTGTATATATTAAATGCACGAAGTTGTATTCCTTAAACAAAATTTAAAAAAAAAAAAAGAAAGAAATGACAAGCACTTCCAACCATGACAGAATACCCCATACCACACTTTTCCTCTGTCTTAGTCATTTTTCTATTGCTGTAACTGAATACCAAAAACTGTAATTTCTAAAGGCTAGTGGTTTTCTCATCTCATAGTCCAGAGCCTGGATAGCCTAAGCTTGAGGGGCCACATCTGGTGAGGTTCTTCTTGCTGGGTGGAGACTCTGCAGGGCCCCCAGGCAGTGGAGGCATCACATGGCCAGAGGGATGAAGCACAGCCACACTGGCTTTTGTGATAGGCTCGCGCTCAGCATCACTCATGAGTCCATTAACTCCAAGTGGGTTAATCCATTCATGAGGGCAGAGCCCTCCTCACCTCACTACCTCTAAGAGCTTCTACCTGGTCTCATCTCTTACTATTCTACCACACAATGCAGATTAAATTTCAACATGGGTTTTGGTGGGGGCATTCAATACATAATGCCCTCCTAAGTTTAAGAAAAAACTGAAATATATACAGAATGTGTGCACCATCTGTTTTCAGATATTGGACAACAGAGAAGGAAAGTAAAGGTGCGATATCAACATCACCTCTGCTTTCTGCTTGGTGGCTCTTTCTGGACCACAGTGTGGGAAGCGAACCTACACAGAGTGCGGGAGCCTTAGCTGAGTTGAGGAGACAGAGCTCACATTTTGCAAAGGTTGAGTGGCTGGAATCTGCAGGCAGAGTACCAGAGAGAAGTAGGCTATGGAGAGAAAGGACTCTAGAAATCTACGGATTTGACTGCATACAAAACGGCGAGCACACACATAGTTTGAAGTAGAACAAGGTCAGGCAAAGAAACAATGTATTTGAGGACTGAAAGCTGAGCCAGTCCCAGAGCTGAGATCACTGTGGGAGTTCTGACTGGCTTCCATGCAGAACTTCCTAGCTCTCAAGCAACTAGACCCACTCTGATAAAGCAAGGAACTCTGCTGTCTGCCAAAACAGAACTCAACAATTTTTAAAAGATCACAAAATCCAGGCACTTATCAATGCAACATTCAAAATGACCAATATTCAATAAATAAAAAAATTACCAGACATGAAAAATTAGGAATATGTGATTGTTGTCACAAGTTCCCCCAAACCACCATGAGCTGAACAGACTCACAGAATTCAGAAAAGCTGCTATTCTCATGATTATGGCTTCTTGCAGTGAAGATACACAGAGTAACAGCATCGAAGGAAAAGGCACGCAGGGAAGAACCCAGGAAAGTCTGGCATAGGCTTCTAGTAGCTCTCTCCCATCAGAGACAAGTGGGCAGAGGTCAAGCTTCCCAGCAATGAGGTCTCACAACAAGCACAGAGCATTGTACCACACAAGCCTGCTTGAGCCTTGATGGCCAGGGTTTATGGGGGGAGCTGGCCATGAGAGCGTCCAGTGCTTGGTGGCTGAACTTTGCTATTCAGTCTCTGAGCCCTCTAGAAGTCAAACCAATCCAGCATGGCCTAACACATACATTATAAATCCCTTTGTTAGCATAAACTATCTGGGATGACCCAAGGGTCTAGGTAAACAAAGCCTCTCTTATCAGGTAGGGTATTCCAAGGGCTTAAAGGTTATCTTCCAGGAGCCTATCAAGAGCCAGGCTTTTACTGCACACACATAAATATAAATCAAGCAAGCTTAGAAAGTGATCGAAATAATTATAACAATGGTTATAAGAAATGCATGGCTTTAAAGAGAAAATGAAAATAATGGACAAAAGTAGAAACTATATATACATACTATATATACATAAGAAAAGAAAACAGTGTTGTACTATCTATAAATAAACCCACACATAAAAGGAAGAGACTAGAAAATCCAGAAATATCTACATGTACATATCTATATATTTCTATATCTATGTAGTATCCAGAAATATATAGACACACATTTACATTTCCATAGGTATCTATGCAAATATGGTTAATTCATTCTCCAATGGTGGAGGGACAGTCTTGCTAATAAATGGCAATAGAAATAAATGCGCTTCAGTTCTTACAATGCACTGCAGACCAACGTCAACAGAAGCAGCAGCAGCACAGGGAGGGGGGAGGAGGTGGGGAGAGCCAAACCCCATCTCACAGAGACCACAGCCACAGCTGCTTCTGTGGCTTCTTCTCTAGCCTTCCGGTTCCCTCTCACCCCCTGTTCATTTCATTGACTTCTTGGATGTGATTTTGCTGTTTGATTCTAGACATTGCTGTTTTCGTTTTGTTTTTAAGCTCACAGAACTCCAATTCATGCTCACAACAACATCTGGGAAAATAACTCAAACAAGGAATAAATACACAGGCAGCAACCGACAGGAGTTGGGGGAGAAATGACTTCAGAACTGCACTAGGCACTTATGGTGGTCATCTAATAAACACCCTATCTTGCCCCTCACTGCATTGGCCCTCACAGATGAAGTAATTTTTTTTAATAGGATGCATGAAACTGAGAAAGAAATACCAGATTCAGTGAAAATCTGCAGAGTTTCCCATTTCATTTTTTGGTGGTGGTGATTTGTTTTTGAGAGACACACACAGAAAGAGACTGATGAGGAGAGAGACCTCCCATCTACTAGTGTACTCCCTTAACATCCACAATGGCCAAGACCAGGCCAAAACCCAAGCCTGGAACCAGACATCCAACAACTTGAGCCATTACCACTGCCTCCCAGAGCTTGCCCTGGCAGGAAACTAGAGTCAGAGCTGGGGCAGGGACTCAACCCAAGAACTCTTATGTGGGACATGGTTGTCCCAACTGGTGTCTAGGCCAAATGCTACCCCTTAGGTGTGTTTTAATGCCACAACCAGTTCCCAGTTTCTAAGTGGAAAAACATTCAGTAGGTACCATGTGCTTGTACTATACAGATGAGAGATCAAAATAAATGTTATCCATCATGGGATACAAAAGTAAGCTACCCGACACATTAATTCATGCTGTAAAGATTAGAGAATGGTGAAAACTTTATATGAAGAATGATTTCATGGCTGCTTGAAATATTTGGATTTAGACTTGTGTTCAATTCTTTAAAATGTTTGACTTTTTGTCCTTCCCAAATTTATCTCAGATCTGTCTTTTCATCCATTCATTTCATTTTTTAAAAAAGATCTATTTATTTGAAGGTCAGAGAGGGAGAGGGAGAGAGGGAGAGAGGGAGAGAGGGAGAGAGGGAGAGAGGGAGAGAGGGAGAGAGGGAGAGAGGGAGAGAGGGAGAGAGGGAGAGAGACAGGGAGAGAGGGAGAGAGGGAGAGAGGGAGAGAGGCAGGGAGAGAGGCAGGGAGAGAGGGAGAGAGGGAGAGAGGCAGGGAGAGAGGGAGAGAGGCAGGGAGAGAGGGAGAGAGGGAGAGAAATCTTCTATCTGCTGGTTAACTTCCCAAGTGGCTGAAACAACTAGGGCTGGGCCAGGTCAGAGCCGGGAGCCAGGAACTCTATCCTGATCCCCCACGTGGGTGGCAGGATCCAAGTACTTGGGCCATCTTCTGTTGCCTTCCCAAGTGCATTAGCAGAGACCTGGATCAAAAGTGGAGTGGTCAGGACTTCAACCTGCGCGTATATGTAATGCCGGTATTGGGATGCCAATATTGTAGGCAGCAGCTTAACCCACTACACCTCAATGTCGGCCCTCATTCATTCATTTCTCTTTTTTTAAGATTTATTTGTTTATTTGAAAGGCAGAGTTACTGAGAGGCAGAGGCAGAAAGAGAAAGAGAGAAAGAAAGAGAGAAAGAGAGAGAGAAAGAGAGAGAGAGGTCTTCCATCCACTGGCATACTCCCCCAGGTGGCCACAATGGCTGGAGCTGCACCGATCTGAAGCCAGGAGCCAGGAGTTCCTTCTGGGTCTCTCACACTGGTGCAGGAGCCCAAACACTTGGGACATCTTTCATTGCTTTACCGGGCTATAGCAGAGAGCTGGATCAGAAGTGGAGCAGTCAGGACTCACATCAGCAGCCGTATGGAATGCTGGTGTTGCAGATGGTGGCTATACTTGCCACGCCGCAATGCTGACCCCAGGGGAATTACTAATGGTGGGGCATGCCATATTGCTCATGGTGTAAGCCAAACCACTCAAACTGAAGTCTTCGTTCCTGTGTGCTTCCATGGCATGCCTCCTTGTCCTGTAGACACTCAATAATATTGGCTAGATTCATCTTGTGGTTTTTCCTAATTTGTTTCATTTTCAGCATCAGCCTTTTCTCTTTCATCATATTGAAGCTGGCGTTCTCCTACAAAGACTTTGGAAGGACTTCTTGGTGGTGTTACCTCTTCTTTTATTTTAGTACCTGGGCCTCCTGAGACTTTCCTTTTTCCTCTGCTGCCTCCAGTTCCTTCTGGGGTTCCTCCAGGAACAGATCTTCCTTCTTTAGGGAAGCTAAGTGCAATGGGCTTCTGAGGATGGAGATGGTACATGGCCAGTTCAGAGGCCTGGCTCTGGGTGCACGTTAAGAAGTTAAGCTGTACCAGTTAGGACATTTGCATCTGACATGGGAGTGCTCGGGTTTGATCCCTGGTTCTGGCTCCTGCTTCCAACTTCCTGTTGATGTAGATCCTGGGAGGTAGTGGCAACAGCAGGTTCCCGCCAGCCACATAGGAGACCTGACTGAATCCCAGCTCCTAGCTCAGTTATTGTGGGCATTTGGGGAGTGAGCCCATGGATAGGAACACACACTCTCTTTCTGCCTCTCAACATTTAAATAATAAAAAAAATCAGCAGCCTGGGCAGAGGCATGCTGTGATTTGCTTCATTTCCATACCATCTAAGCATGGAGGCTGAAGTTGTGAGGTTCTGGGTAAAAGTGGAGCAGATCAATGACAGTGTGAACAACACCTCTACCTGGTCCTTGCAGGCTGGGACCTCAGCACAAGCTCTCTTCCAGTTAAAACTCCTGCTGTGTTTAATGAGGGTTCTACCACCTCATGCTGTGTTTTGTCCTTATATCACCCTCTTTACATTCCTCAAGTCACCACTGTATTAAATGCATGCTTATTCATAGACAGGTCAATTAAACAAGACAAAGAAATAAAAGGTATCCACTTTTTGGTCCTGGTGTTGTGGCACAGATGGTAAAGCCTCAGTTTGAGACACCAGCATCCCATGTGAGTGCCGGTTTGAGTCCTGGCTTCTCCACTTCCAATCCAGCTCCCTGCTAATGGCCTGGGAAAGCAGCAGAAGATGGCCCAAGTGTTTGGGCTCCTGTCATCCACATGGGAGACCTGGATGAAGCTCCTGGTTCCTGTCTTCAGCTTGGCCCAGCCCTGGCTGTTGAGACCATATGGGGAGTAAACCAGTGGGTGAAATCTATCCCTCTCTCTCCCCTTCCCCCCACCTCCTATTCTCTTAATCTCTCCTTCTAACTCTGACTTTCAAATAAATAAATAAATCTTTTTTTTTTTTAAATAGTGCCCACTTTGGAAACGAGGAATTAAAATGATCTCTGTTTGTAGACCACATGATCTTATATATAGAAAAACCTAAAGACTCCACCAAAAAAGTGTTAGAATTGGTCAACAAATTCAGTGAAGTCGCAGGATATAAGAGCGATATACACAAATCAATAGTGTTTCTAGAAACCAATAAGGAACTAGATGGGAAAAGTAATGAAAATAATCTCATTTGCAAAGTGTTATCTTAAACCATCTTCTGCTTTGAGCCTTAATTATCTAATATGTGTATTTTTTTTTTTTTTTTGACAGGCAGAGTGGACAGTGAGAGAGAGAGACAGACAGAAAGGTCTTCCTTTGCCGCTGGTTCACCCTCCAATGGCCACCGTGGCCAGCTCGATGCGGCCGGCGCACCGCGTTGATCCGATGGCAGGAGCCAGGTGCTTCTCCTGGTCTCCCATGGGGTGCAGGGCCCAGGTACTTGGGCCATCCTCCACTGCACTCCCGGGCCACAGCAGAGAGCTGGCCTGGAAGAGGAGCAACCGGGACAGAATCCGGTGCCCCGACTGGGACTGGAACCCGGTTTGCCGGCACCTCAAGACAGAGGATTAGCCTAGTGAGCCGCGGCGCTGGCCAATATGTGTATTTATTGATGGGATTTGCCAAGAAGAAAAGCCACTCTGTTGGTACCTCAGTCTAGGACTTCAAGCCTTCAGGACTGTGAGAAAACAAATTGCTGGCCAGCGCCATGGCTTACTAAGCTAATCCTCTGCCTGTGGTGCTAGCATCCCGGGTTCTGGTCCCAGCCGGGGCGCCGGATTCTGTCCTGGTTGCTCCTCTTCCAGTCCAGCTCTCTGCTGTGGCCAGGGAGTACAGTGGAGGATGGGCCAAGTGCTTGGGCCCTGCACCCACTTGGGAGACCAAGAAGAAGCGCCGGGCTCCTGGCTCTGGATCGGTGCAGCGCACCAGCCATAACAGCCATTTGGGGGGTGAACCAATGGAAGGAAGACCTTTCTCTCTGTCTCTCGCTCTCACTGTCTAACTCTGCCTGTCAAAAAGAAAAAAGAAAAAAAAAAAAGAAAACAGGGCCAGCGCCGCGGCTCACTAGGCTAATCCTCCGCCTTGCAGCACTGGCACACTGGCTTCTAGTCCTGGTCGGGGCGCCGGATTCTGTCCCGGTTGCCCCTCTTCCAGGCTAGCTCTCTGCTGTGGCCCAGGAGTGCAGTGGAGGATGGCCCAAGTGCTTGGGCCCTGAACCCCATGGGAGACCAGGAGAAGCACCTGGCTCCTGCCATCGGATCAGCGCGGTGCGCCAGCCGCACCGGCTGCGGCGGCCATTGGAGGGTGAACCAACGGCAAAGGAAGACCTTTCTCTCTGTCTCTCTCTCTCACTGTCCACTCTGCCTGTCAAAAAAAAAAAAAAAAAAAAAAAAAAAAAAAGAAAACAAATTGCTGATGTTTAAGCCACCCAGTCAGTGGCTTGGGGCTGCCATGTAACTGCCATATAACAAAACAGGAACCACGAAACAAGAGCAGGACAAGGGGACTGGGGAGGACCTGCTGCAGAGCCACAGCACTGATTGACCACAGATTGATCCTGGGCAAGAAAAGTGAGGACAGGAGGGAGTTGCAGACAGAGACCTTCCTTATTAAGTGATTGAAATTAGAGTAACTTTGTAACACTCATAATAGAACTAGAAACAAATTGCTTTCTTCCCGCCTACTCATTTCATTAAGTATTTGGATGCTGTAGGAGTTTTGGACAAGTGGCCGTTCAGTGCCTGCTTTTATAGCACCAGAGATAAGGAAGTTAGTGCTTTTTCAGGAATCCAATTTATTTTTAACTCTGTTTACTATTAAATTCTATGTCAAAATGAACCACAATCTACTCTCACATACCCTTTTTCTATGTGTCTTGAGCCACATAGTGAGTGTTTAATTCCGCTTCTACAGCATAATCTTTCAAGAAACAACTTTTAAAACCATCATGTTATCTGTTCAGCCTTCTCAGTAAGTCCTTCACATGATCACCACACTGGCCCAATGACTGTCTTCCAGCTTCGTCCAGAATGTCATTGTCCTCAGCTACTTGTGTCCAGAATGGAATGTGGCACTACAAATACTGACCAAACTCAGGAAGGAGCAGACCTATTCTGAAGGGAACTTCAAAGAGTTCATGAAAAAGTAAAATTAAAAGATATGTTTGTTTTGGTTAAGAGAATTTTGGAATCCATACATAGGTTTTTTTTCATAATATACATTGTTCATGAAATTTTGAATTGTCATTGCACTTCTATGTGGACAATTATCTTGAGCATTTATGGCATATTATATTTGTCTCTTTAATGCTATACTCCTTTGTACCTGGTCTTTTGACAAAGTTTTACAGTTGTTACACTGTTCTATATTAAACTTTGTTCTTTTAAATTAACTCCATCATTCCAAAATTACAATCTTTAAAAAATTATTTACTTAGTGTAGCGTTAACCTTATGAGTAAAAATTAAAAGGAAGAATAAGAAAGAAAAGAGGAGAGATGGTGGTAGCATGGGTGGGAAGAACAGGGTGGGAAGTATCACTAAATCTGTATATGAAATACATGAAGGCCGGCGCCGCGGCTCACTAGGCTAATCCTCCGCCTAGCAGTGCCGGCACACCGGGTTCTAGTCCCGGTTGGGGCGCCGGATTCTGTCCCGGTTGCCCCTCTTCCAGGCCAGCTCTCTGCTGTGGCCAGGGAGTGCAGTGGAGGATGGCCCAGGTGCTTGGGCCCTGCACCCCATGGGAGACCAGGAGAAGCACCTGGCTCCTGGCTCCTGGCTCCTGCCATCGGATCAGCGCGGTGCGCCGGCTGCAGCGCGCCGGCCGCGGTGGCCATTGGAGGGTGAACCAACGGCAAAGGAAGACCTTTCTCTCTGTCTCTCTCTCTCACTGTCCACTTTGCCTGTCAAAAAAAAAATACATGAAGTTTGTTCACCTTGAAATCAATCAATCAATCTGACTCTGGGGCCAGTGCTATGGCGTAGTAGCCTATGCCTCCACCTGCAATGCCAGCATCCCATATGGATGCGGGTTCATGTCCCAGCTGCTCCTTTTCTGATCCAGCTTTCTGCCATGGCCTGGGAAAGCAGTAGATGATGATCCAAGTGCTTGGGCCACCGACCCTTGAGAGACCTGGAAGAAGCTCCTGGCTCCTGGCTTTGGATTAGTCCAGCCTCCGGCCATTGCAGCCATTTGGGGAATAAACCAGTGGTTCGAAGATCTTTCTCTCAGTCTCTCCCTCTCTGTAACTCTACCTCTCACATAAATAAATAAAATCTTTTAAAAAATTCTCACTCCGTTAAATCTATTAGCCTTGCAGTTTCACCTCCTCTGAAGATTCCATCAGCACACTTTCGATGCTACTGCCAGAAAAGTCTGATCATTAAGGACTCTGTTCTTCAACTTGATAGCCTCCTTGCATCCTGACATTAAACAGCACTATTTTATTCTTTTCTGACTATGCCATTTGAATACAAATCCACCCACATTAGATTATCTTGTCTACAAAAGCATCTTGCAATGCAGACACATTCCTTTTAAATGCTACATAAATTAGCTTTAAGTAGGACTCCATGGTGGATGTCATAGCTTTAAACTTCCAGTTAAGGACCATTCCGTGTATGATTTAAATACAGTGCTTCAAAAATGTTCAGAGGCCTCTGCTCAAGGCCAATGGCTGAGCACGTGTGTCTGCTGCATAAATCTCTGAGACTCCACTGAAATGACTCTGTAGAAATCTAAGAAGCTACATAAACACTGCAGGAATGGAGTTAATGAGGGGCTTTATCAGCAGACAAGAAAGAGCTTAAAACTAATGAGTCTCAGGAAACCCTTATGCAATAGGATCTTCAAAAATTCATAGAAAATGTACATTATTTCATTCCAATTTCCACAAACTTTCTGAAGTACCCTCACATACAACTTGTAGTTTGAATGTGTTTCTGCCAAATGCACGCCTTGAAAACTTAATCCCTAATGCAACAGTGATGGAAGGTGCGTCCTAACAGGAGGTGTTTAGGTCATGGGGGTGGAACCGTCACAAATAGAGCGACGTCATTGTGAGAGGTTTCAGAGTGGAGCGTGTGCTCTCTTGCCCTTCTGCCTGCCACCATAGGAAGACACAGCAAGAAGGCCCTCATTAGATGCTGGAATCTTTTTTGCTGTATCTATCTACCTACCTACCTATCTATCTATTTATCTATTTATTTATTTTCATTTTATGTGAAGATCAGAGACAGCAAGACAGAGACAGAGAAAAGGTTTCATTTGCTGGTTCACTCTCCAAATGACCACAACAGCTTGGACCGGGCCAAGTCAAAGCCCATGTGGGTGGCAGAGATGTAAGCACTTGAGCCATCACCTGCTGCCTCCAAGTGCTTGCATCAAAAGGAGCCGATTCAGAAGCAGAGCTGACACGTGAACCGATGCACTCCAATATGGGATGCAAGTGCTGCAAGTGGGTCTTAACTGCTGCATCTAACACCTGCCCTGATGCCGGCGTCTTCACCTTGGATTTTAACCTTTTTTAAAAAGATTTATTTATTCATTTGAAAGGCAGAGTTACATAGAGGCAGAGAGAGAGAGAGAGAGAGAGAGAGAGAGAGAGAGAGAGAGAGATCTCCTCCATCCACTGATTGACTCCCCAATTGGCTACAATGGCGGAGCTGAGCTGATCTGAAGTCAGGAGCGAGGAGCTTCTTCCAGGTCTCCCATGCAGGTGCAGGGGCCCAAGCACTTGGGCCATCTTCTACTGCTTTCCCAGGCCATAGCAGAGAGCTGGATCAGAAGTGGAGCAGCCAGAACTAGAACTGGCGCCCATATGGGATGCCAGCACTGCAGGCAGTGGCTTTGCCAGCTAAGCCACAGCACCAGCCACAGATTTTAACCTTTAACATCACAAGAATCATGGGGATCTTGCTAAACTCAAGGTTCTAATTCAGTGGGTCTGAGGTAAGGCCAGAAGTTCTACATCTCAGCAGGTGTCAGCTCTGCTGGTCCATGGAGGCACGTTGAATGACCAGCCATAGACAGAGAACAAGAGAGAGTCCAAGACTGTAAAACAGAAAATAGGAGAGAAAGACAATCCAGGGAAGCCTGGATTGGAACTAATGGAAGCCTCAAGAAAACAGGGAACATGGAGAAAATGTTGTCAAAGAAACAGGAGAAAATATCCTAGAGGTTTTTTGTTTTGTTTTGTTTTGGTGGGGGGGATTTCAAGATGGCAGACTAGGGAGTGACATGCTGTCCTAGGCTAGGGATAAACAGTGAGGAAAGAACTCTAGGAAGTGCACTCTTGGGAGAATTGGAGAGAAAACCATACTGCATGCCCTTCAAGAGGAAGAGGAATGCTGTGGACCTCTGTGGAGGGTGTGGATGTACGGTAGGACATCAACACAGCTGCAGGAACTGAGGCCCCAGTGGGCGGCAGTTTGGAGATGGAGATGAGGCCAGATTGTAGCAACCTGGGGTGATACAGCTGGAGGGAGAACATGGCACAACTCCCAGCTGGAGCCCTGGGGGCTGGCAGTTGCTAGCGGCTGCCTGTAGACCAAGTGGAAGTAGAGGGGGCCTGTTTATCTTGCCCCAACTTCCCAACAGCATCCACTACCTGGCTGAGAAAGGGCGGGCACCAATTTTGGCTTGGGCAGCAGCTGTGGAAATCTTTGTGTGTGTGCACAGCAACTAGTTGAGACAGGACGTCTTCTTGGCAGTACCAGTGGGAGTGGCGAGCAGAGAGCAGCATACAGCTGGTGGCTCTTATCTATGCGTGTGATCCAGAGATTCTAGCAGAGGGCATAATCCACAATCCTCACTGATTGTGAGCCTGGCTGGGAGGTGTCTGGGCAACCATGTGGGATGGTGAGGTGCCTGCATCCTCCCCAGATCAAGGTGCCTAGGTAGAGCTATTTCCAGGAATATTTGCCTCTCTGTTGACTGGACAAGCTAGAAGGGCAGATAAGCCTCTGAGCCTTGTGTGCTGAGATTGTGGGGACTCAGTGGTTCTATGAGAAGGTGCAGGGTGTACCTGGGTATTGAGATCTACCATGTCCAACTTGGGTGTTACCCAGGACACTTGCCCCATCCTGGAGCACTGACCAGAGTTCCATGGCCACATGTACCACACACGTCTTGGTATTCACTCAAAGTACAGACATTCCACTAAGCCACAGAGGCATAGCTCAAAGATAAAAGCCATTGGAGAAAAAAAAACAAAATCAACTCTACAAATGCCAAAAATAAATGCAGAAATTCAAGAAACAAGAATGAAAAAAACACCAGATGCCCCCAAAGGAACACAACAACATTTCAGTATTAGGATGTGAAGATGAAGAGATTGAGGAAATGCCAGAAGCAGAATTCAAAAAGTTAATCATAGGATTACTCAAAGACAATCAGAAGCAAATCCATGAACTAAAGAAAACCCTACATGACATGAATGAAAAAAATCTTTCCCATGAAGTTGAGATTTAAAAAAAAAATCAAAATGAAATATTGGAAATGAAGAATTCAATAGATAAAATAAAAAATGCAGCGGAAAGCCTTAACAGCAGACTTGGTGAGGCAGAAGAAAGACTATTCAAACTAGAAGACAAATCTTTGGAAATCTTACAGTAAGACCAAACACACACACACACACACAAAGAAGAAGAAAATAGAAAACTTTAAAACAGTATTAGATTTATGGGATACTATCAAATGACCCAATATACAGGTCTTAGGAGTTCCTGAAGGTATAGAATGAGAAAATTGATTAGAAGGACTTTTTAATGAAGTAATTACAGAAAAACTTCACTGATTGAGAAAGAAAGGGACATTCAAGTACAGGAAGCACATGGAACTCCTAATAGACATGACCAGAAATGATATCCTCCATGACACATTGTAGTCAGACTCTCCACAGTAAAACATAAAGAAAAGATTCTAAAATGTGCACGAGAGAAATGCCAGATTACTTTCAGAGAATCTCCTATTAGACTCACAGCTGACTTCTCATCAGAAATCCAACAGGCTAGATGAGAATGCCGAGATATAGTTCAAGTCTTAAAAGAAAGAAAAAACTGTCAATTCAGAATATTGTATCCTGCAAAGCTTTCATTTATGAATGAAGGTGAAATAAAGACCTTCCCCAACATACAGAAATTGAATGAATTTGTCACCACTCATCCAACCTTAAAAAATATGTGCTACACACAGAAACACAGAAAGATAGCCATCATTATGAAAGAATGAGAAGGCATAAAAATCTACCAGTAGAAGTACAAAAGAAATCCAAAGTAAACAATAGAAATATTTATGGAAAATGGCAGGGCCAAGTTGTTACCTATGAATAGTCACCTTGAATGTAAATAGCTTCAAATCTTCAGTTAAAAGATACAGACTGGATGAATGGATTAAAAGACAAGATCCATCTATCCACAAGAAATACATCTCACCAACAAAGATATATACAGACTGAAAGTGAAAGGATGGAAAACAATATTCTATACCAACAGAAACAAACAAACAAAAAAAGAGCTGATGTTGCCACCCTGCTTTCAGACAAGATAGACTTTAACATAAAAACTGTTAAAAGAGACAAAGAAGGGCATTATGTAATGATTAAGGGATCAATTCATCAGGTAGATATGACTGTAACAAACATATGCATCTAATTATAGGACACCTGGCTATTTAAAAGAAATGTTAATGGATCTAAAGGGAGACATAGACTCCAATACAATAGTAATGGGGGACTTCAACACTCAACTTTCAGCAATGGATGGATCAATCAGATAGAAAATCAGTGAGCGAACAACAGGATTAATTGACACCATAGAGCAAATGGACCTACCGGATATCTGCAAAACTTTTCACCCCATACTGGCAGAATACACACTCTTCTCATCATTGCATGGAACTTTCTCCAGGATAGACAATATGACAGGCCATAAAGCAAATCTCAGCAAATTAAAAAAAAATTGAAATCATACCAAGCATCTTCTCTGACCACAATGGAATAAAGCTAGAATTCAACAACTCAAGAATCTCTAGATCATATGCAGATACACAGAGGCTGAACCACAAGGTCCTAAATGAATGAATTTCCTCCCTTTCAATTGTTTTGAATAGCTTGAAAACAATTGGAATTAGTTCTTCTTTAAATGTCTGGTAGAATTCAACAGTGAAGCCATCTGGTCCTGGGCTTTTCTTTGTTGAGAGGGCCTTTATTACTGATTCAATTTCCATCTTGGTTATTGGACTGCTTAGATTTTTCTATAAAAAAAAATTTGTAAATTGTATGTGTCAAGGAACCAATCCATTTCATCTACATTTCCCAATTTGTCAGCATACAGCTCTTTATAGTAATTTCTGATGATTCTTTTTATTTCTGTGGTATATATTGCTACGTTTCCTTTTTCATCTCCGATTTTATTGATTTGGGTCTTCTTCCCTTTTTTTTTCTGGCTAGTTGTGCCAGTGGTTTATCTATTTTGTTTATTTTTTCAAAAAACCAGCTGTTTATTTCACCTATTTTTTGCTTATTTCTTCTCTAATTTTAATTATTTCTTTCCTCCTTCTAATTTTGGGTTTGATTTGTTGTTGTTTTTCTAGGTCTTTGAGATGCACTGATGGCTCATTTTTTGTTACCTTTCCAATTTCTTCCTGTAGGCACTCATTACTGTAAACTTGCCTCTTAATACTACTTTGGCTGTATTCCGTAACTTTTTTTATCCCATAACTTTTGATTTGTTGTATTGTCATCTTCATTTGTTTCCAGAAATTACTTGATTTCCCTTTAAAATAACGAATGAGACAAGGATGTCCACTCTCACCATTGCTATTTAATATAGCCCTGGAAGTTTTAGCCAGAGCCATTAGGCAAGAAAAAGAAATCAAATGGATACAAATTGGAAAGGAGGAAATCAAACTAACCCTATTTGCAGATGACATGATCCTATATATAGGAATCCAAAAGACTCCACTGGGAGACTATTGGAACTCATAAAAGAGTTTGGTAAAGTGGAAAGATATAAAATCAACATAGAAAAATCAATAGCCTTTGTATACACAGACAATGCTATAGCTGAAAAAGAACTTTTAAGATTAGTCCTAGCTGGTGTCGCAGCTCACTAGGCTAATCCTCCAACTAGCGGCGCCGGCACACCGGGTTCTAGTCCCAGTCGGGGTGCCGGATTCTGTCCCGGTTGCCCCTCTTCCAGGCCAGCTCTCTGCTGTGGCCAGGGAGTGCAGTGGAGGATGGCCCAAGTGCTTGGGTCCTGAACCCCATGGGAGACCAGGAGAAGCACCTGGCTTCTGGCTTCGGATCAGCGCGGTGCGCCGGCCGCAAAACGCCGGCTGCGGCGGACATTGGAGGGTGAACCAATGGCAAAAAGAAGACCTTTCTCTCTGTCTCTTTCTCTCTCACTGTCCACTCTGCCTGTCAAAAACAAAAGTAAAAAAAAAAAAAAAAAAAAAAAAAAAGATTAGTCCTATTCACTAAAGTGCCAAAAAGAATTAAATACTTTGGAATAAATTTAACCAAGTATGTCAAAGATTTCTATGATGAAAATTACAAAACACTAAAGAAAGAAATATAAGAAATTCAAACAATGGGAAAATCTTCCATGTTCATGGATTGAAAGAATCAACATCATCAAAATGTCCATGATACCAAAAGCAATTTATAGTTTCAATGTGATTCTAATCAAATAGCAATGAGATTCTTTGCAGATCAAAAAAAAAATGCTAAAATTCATATGGAAATACAAGAGACCCTAACTAGCTAAAACAATCTTATACAACAAAAACAAAGCCAGAGGCATAACAATACCTGATTTCAAGACATACTATGGGGAATTATAACCAAAACAGCTTTGTAGTAGCACAAAACAGACTTGTAGACCAATGGAATACAATAGAAACTCCAGAAATCAGTCCATACATTGACAACAAACTTGTCTTTGATAAAGGAGCTAAAATCAATCCCTGGAACAAGGACAGTCTCTTCAACTACTGGTGCAACTGGTGCTGGGAAAACTGGATCTCCATGTACAGAAGTATGATGCAAGACCCCTACCTTACACCTTACACAAAAATCCACTCCAAATGGATTAAAGGCCTAAATCTATGACCTGACACCATCAAATAACTATAGAACATTGGAGAAACTCTGTAAAACATTGTCATAGGCAAAATTTCTTGGAAAAGATCTCAGATGTGCAATCAAAGCCAAAATTGACAAATGGGATTACATCAAGCTGAGAAGCTTCCGCACAGCAAAAGAAACAGTAAAGTGAGGAGACTATTGACAGAATAGGAGACAATAGTTGCAAACTACACAACTGATAAAGAGTTAACATCCAGAATCTATAAAGAGCTCAAGAAGTTAAACAACAGCAAAGCAAACTATAGGCAAAGGACTTGAACAGGCATTTTTCAAGAGGAAATTCAAATGGCCAATAGACACTTAAGAAAATGCTCAGGATCACTAGCTATCAGGGAAATGCAAATCAAAGCCTCAATGAGGTTTCACCTCACTCTAGTTAGAATGGCTCTTATACAGTAATCAACAAACTACAAATGCTGGCGAGGATGTGGAGAAAAAGGTAAACTGGTCCACTGTTGATGGGAATGTAAGCTGGTGCAGCCACTGTGGAAGACAGTGTAGAGATATTTCAGAATCTGAATATAGACCTATCATATGACCCAGCCATCCCACTCCTGGGAATTTCCCCAAACCAAAAGAAATCAGCACATGAAAGAGTTATTTGTACCCCCATGTTCATTGCAGCACAATTTTATCTACACAGATGTCCTTCAACTGTTGACTGGACAAAGAAATTATGGTATATATATATACTCTATGAAGTACTACTCAGCTGTAAAAAAAAAACCGAAATATACCCCCTCTCTCCCCCTCTAGATAGACACAGCTGGAAACCATTATATTTAGTGAAATAAGCCAGTCCCCAAAATACAGATATCGTATGTTTTCCCTGATCTGAGGTAACTAACAGAGTGCCTGAAATATAATTTATTGGAGTAAAATAGATATTTTGAGATGTGATGATTGTTTATAGTCCTGTCTCTTCCATTGAGGAACTGTGCTTTTTTTTTTCTTTTTTCTTCATACTATTTGTGGAACTCTTACTTAGAGTAGGGTTAACTATACGATAATTAAGTATACTGAAAATTAATCTTTGTAAAAATTAAGAGTGGTAATGTGAAGGGGGGGAGTGTAGGCGTGTGGGTGGGAGGGAGGTTGGGGGGGAGTGTCATTATGTTCCTAAATCTGTATATTTGAAGTATATTAAACTTGTATAACAAATAAATTTTTTTTTTAAATTTTACAACAGAAAACATCCTAGAAATAGAAAGGGGTTTTCAAGTGCTTAGAATAAAAGGGTCATTGAGTGCCGGGTAGGATGGATGTGAAAAAGAACCAGCTCTAAAATCACTCTTATGCAACTTCAGAACATGAGTTAACACAAAGTCTTAAAAGCTTCCAGAGAATAAATGCTAGGAGAGCTATAAGGAAATTTATTAGAGATCAATATAAAATTTCTCAGAATAAATGAAGGCATTGCCTTCCACATTCCAAATTTTTTATTGTTGTAATTATTTTTATATTTGAAAGGAAGAGACAGAGACAGAGAGAGAGAGAGAGAGACAGAATTTCCTATCTGTTGGCTCACTCTCCCAATGTCTGCATTAGCCAGACTGGGCCAAGCTAAAGCTAGGAGCCTGGAAGTTAATCCGGGTTTACAACATGGGTGGCAAGGAACTCATGTACTTGGGCCATCATCTGCTGCCTCCCAGGACTCACAATCCCAGAAAGCTGGAATTGGAAGTGCAGCTGATACTCAAATCCAGGAAATCAGATAAGGAATATGGGTGTCTCAAATGATGTCTTTTTTTTTTTAAGATTTACTTATTTATTTGAAAGGCAGAGTTACAGAGAAGCAGAGGCAGAGAGATGGGGAGGGAGGGAGAGAGATGGGGAGGGAGGGAGAGAGAGAGGGAGAGAGGGAGAGAGGGAGAGAGGGGGAGAGAGGGAGAGAGGCAGAGGGGGAGAGGGGGAGAGGGGGAGAGGGGGAGGGGGAGAGAGGGGGAGAGGGGGAGGGGGAGAGGGGGGAGAGGGGGGAGAGGGGGAGAGGGGGAGAGGGGGGGAGGGGGGGAGGGGGGGAGAGGGGGAGAGGGGGAGAGGGGGGGGAGAGAGGGAGAGAGGCAGAGGGGGAGAGGGGAAGAGAGGCAGAGGGAGAGAGGGGGAGAGAGGGGGGGAGGGGGGGGAGAGGGGGAGAGAGGGGGAGAGGGGGAGGGGGAGAGGGGGGAGAGGGGGGAGAGGGGGAGAGGGGGGGAGGGGGGGAGAGGGGGAGAGGGGGGGAGAGGGGGAGAGGGGGGGGAGAGAGGGAGAGAGGCAGAGGGGGAGAGGGGGAGAGGGGGAGGGGGAGAGAGGGGGAGAGAGGGGGGGAGGGGGGGAGAGGGGGAGAGAGGGGGAGAGAGGGGGAGAGGGGGAGAGGGGGAGGGGGAGAGAGGGGGAGAGAGGGGGGGAGGGGGGGGAGAGGGGGAGAGAGGGGGAGAGAGGGGGAGGGGGGGAGAGGGGGAGGGGGGGAGAGGGGGAGAGAGGGGGAGAGAGGGGGAGAGAGGGGGAGAGAGGGGGAGAGGGGGAGAGGGGGAGAGGGGGGGAGAGGGGGAGAGGGGGGGGAGAGGGGGAGAGAGGGAGAGGGGGAGAGGGGGAGAGGGGGGGAGGGGGGGAGGGGGGGAGAGGGGGAGAGAGGGGAGAGAGGGGGAGAGGGGGAGAGGGGGGAGAGTATTTCAGTATTAGGATGTGAAGATGAAGAGATTGAGGAAATGCCAGAAGCAGAATTCAAAAAGTTAATCATAGGATTACTCAAAGACAATCAGAAGCAAATCCATGAACTAAAGAAAACCCTACATGACATGAATGAAAAAAATCTTTCCCATGAAGTTGAGATTTAAAAAAAAAATCAAAATGAAATATTGGAAATGAAGAATTCAATAGATAAAATAAAAAATGCAGCGGAAAGCCTTAACAGCAGACTTGGTGAGGCAGAAGAAAGACTATTCAAACTAGAAGACAAATCTTTGGAAATCTTACAGTAAGACCAAACACACACACACACACACAAAGAAGAAGAAAATAGAAAACTTTAAAACAGTATTAGATTTATGGGATACTATCAAATGACCCAATATACAGGTCTTAGGAGTTCCTGAAGGTATAGAATGAGAAAATTGATTAGAAGGACTTTTTAATGAAGTAATTACAGAAAAACTTCACTGATTGAGAAAGAAAGGGACATTCAAGTACAGGAAGCACATGGAACTCCTAATAGACATGACCAGAAATGATATCCTCCATGACACATTGTAGTCAGACTCTCCACAGTAAAACATAAAGAAAAGATTCTAAAATGTGCACGAGAGAAATGCCAGATTACTTTCAGAGAATCTCCTATTAGACTCACAGCTGACTTCTCATCAGAAATCCAACAGGCTAGATGAGAATGCCGAGATATAGTTCAAGTCTTAAAAGAAAGAAAAAACTGTCAATTCAGAATATTGTATCCTGCAAAGCTTTCATTTATGAATGAAGGTGAAATAAAGACCTTCCCCAACATACAGAAATTGAATGAATTTGTCACCACTCATCCAACCTTAAAAAATATGTGCTACACACAGAAACACAGAAAGATAGCCATCATTATGAAAGAATGAGAAGGCATAAAAATCTACCAGTAGAAGTAC
This sequence comes from Oryctolagus cuniculus, assembly GCF_051225735.1. Classification (NCBI taxonomy): domain Eukaryota; kingdom Metazoa; phylum Chordata; class Mammalia; order Lagomorpha; family Leporidae; genus Oryctolagus; species Oryctolagus cuniculus. The sequence continues at coordinate 12,986,472 of NC_142871.1, forward strand.
AAAAGAAATCCAAAGTAAACAATAGAAATATTTATGGAAAATGGCAGGGCCAAGTTGTTACCTATGAATAGTCACCTTGAATGTAAATAGCTTCAAATCTTCAGTTAAAAGATACAGACTGGATGAATGGATTAAAAGACAAGATCCATCTATCCACAAGAAATACATCTCACCAACAAAGATATATACAGACTGAAAGTGAAAGGATGGAAAACAATATTCTATACCAACAGAAACAAACAAACAAAAAAAGAGCTGATGTTGCCACCCTGCTTTCAGACAAGATAGACTTTAACATAAAAACTGTTAAAAGAGACAAAGAAGGGCATTATGTAATGATTAAGGGATCAATTCATCAGGTAGATATGACTGTAACAAACATATGCATCTAATTATAGGACACCTGGCTATTTAAAAGAAATGTTAATGGATCTAAAGGGAGACATAGACTCCAATACAATAGTAATGGGGGACTTCAACACTCAACTTTCAGCAATGGATGGATCAATCAGATAGAAAATCAGTGAGCGAACAACAGGATTAATTGACACCATAGAGCAAATGGACCTACCGGATATCTGCAAAACTTTTCACCCCATACTGGCAGAATACACACTCTTCTCATCATTGCATGGAACTTTCTCCAGGATAGACAATATGACAGGCCATAAAGCAAATCTCAGCAAATTAAAAAAAAATTGAAATCATACCAAGCATCTTCTCTGACCACAATGGAATAAAGCTAGAATTCAACAACTCAAGAATCTCTAGATCATATGCAGATACACAGAGGCTGAACCACAAGGTCCTAAATGAATGAATTTCCTCCCTTTCAATTGTTTTGAATAGCTTGAAAACAATTGGAATTAGTTCTTCTTTAAATGTCTGGTAGAATTCAACAGTGAAGCCATCTGGTCCTGGGCTTTTCTTTGTTGAGAGGGCCTTTATTACTGATTCAATTTCCATCTTGGTTATTGGACTGCTTAGATTTTTCTATAAAAAAAAATTTGTAAATTGTATGTGTCAAGGAACCAATCCATTTCATCTACATTTCCCAATTTGTCAGCATACAGCTCTTTATAGTAATTTCTGATGATTCTTTTTTATTTCTGTGGTATATATTGCTACGTTTCCTTTTTCATCTCTGATTTTATTGATTTGGGTCTTCTTCCTTTTTTTTTTTTTCTGGCTAGTTGTGCCAGTGGTTTATCTATTTTGTTTATTTTTTCAAAAAACCAGCTCTTTATTTCACCTATTTTTTGTTTATTTCTTCTCTAATTTTAATTATTTCTTTCCTCCTTCTAATTTTGGGTTTGATTTGTTGTTGTTTTTCTAGGTCTTTGAGATGCACTGATGGCTCATTTTTTGTTACCTTTCCAATTTCTTCCTGTAGGCACTCATTACTGTAAACTTGCCTCTTAATACTACTTTGGCTGTATTCCGTAACTTTTTTTATCCCATAACTTTTGATTTGTTGTATTGTCATCTTCATTTGTTTCCAGAAATTACTTGATTTCCCTTTAAAATAACGAATGAGACAAGGATGTCCACTCTCACCATTGCTATTTAATATAGCCCTGGAAGTTTTAGCCAGAGCCATTAGGCAAGAAAAAGAAATCAAATGGATACAAATTGGAAAGGAGGAAATCAAACTAACCCTATTTGCAGATGACATGATCCTATATATAGGAATCCAAAAGACTCCACTGGGAGACTATTGGAACTCATAAAAGAGTTTGGTAAAGTGGAAAGATATAAAATCAACATAGAAAAATCAATAGCCTTTGTATACACAGACAATGCTATAGCTGAAAAAGAACTTTTAAGATTAGTCCTAGCTGGTGTCGCAGCTCACTAGGCTAATCCTCCAACTAGCGGCGCCGGCACACCGGGTTCTAGTCCCAGTCGGGGTGCCGGATTCTGTCCCGGTTGCCCCTCTTCCAGGCCAGCTCTCTGCTGTGGCCAGGGAGTGCAGTGGAGGATGGCCCAAGTGCTTGGGTCCTGAACCCCATGGGAGACCAGGAGAAGCACCTGGCTTCTGGCTTCGGATCAGCGCGGTGCGCCAGCCGCAAAATGCCGGCTGCGGCGGACATTGGAGGGTGAACCAATGGCAAAAAGAAGACCTTTCTCTCTGTCTCTTTCTCTCTCACTGTCCACTCTGCCTGTCAAAAATAAAAAAAAAAAAAAAATTAAAAAAAAAAGATTAGTCCTATTCACTAAAGTGCCAAAAAGAATTAAATACTTTGGAATAAATTTAACCAAGTATGTCAAAGATTTCTATGATGAAAATTACAAAACACTAAAGAAAGAAATATAAGAAATTCAAACAATGGGAAAATCTTCCATGTTCATGGATTGAAAGAATCAACATCATCAAAATGTCCATGATACCAAAAGCAATTTATAGTTTCAATGTGATTCTAATCAAATACCAATGAGATTCTTTGCAGATCAAAAAAAAAATGCTAAAATTCATATGGAAATACAAGAGACCCTAACTAGCTAAAACAATCTTATACAACAAAAACAAAGCCAGAGGCATAACAATACCTGATTTCAAGACATACTATGGGGAATTATAACCAAAACAGCTTTGTAGTAGCACAAAACAGACTTGTAGACCAATGGAATACAATAGAAACTCCAGAAATCAGTCCATACATTGACAACAAACTTGTCTTTGATAAAGGAGCTAAAATCAATCCCTGGAACAAGGACAGTCTCTTCAACTACTGGTGCAACTGGTGCTGGGAAAACTGGATCTCCATGTACAGAAGTATGATGCAAGACCCCTACCTTACACCTTACACAAAAATCCACTCCAAATGGATTAAAGGCCTAAATCTATGACCTGACACCATCAAATAACTATAGAACATTGGAGAAACTCTGTAAAACATTGTCATAGGCAAAATTTCTTGGAAAAGATCTCAGATGTGCAATCAAAGCCAAAATTGACAAATGGGATTACATCAAGCTGAGAAGCTTCCGCACAGCAAAAGAAACAGTAAAGTGAGGAGACTATTGACAGAATAGGAGACAATAGTTGCAAACTACACAACTGATAAAGAGTTAACATCCAGAATCTATAAAGAGCTCAAGAAGTTAAACAACAGCAAAGCAAACTATAGGCAAAGGACTTGAACAGGCATTTTTCAAGAGGAAATTCAAATGGCCAATAGACACTTAAGAAAATGCTCAGGATCACTAGCTATCAGGGAAATGCAAATCAAAGCCTCAATGAGGTTTCACCTCACTCTAGTTAGAATGGCTCTTATACAGTAATCAACAAACTACAAATGCTGGCGAGGATGTGGAGAAAAAGGTAAACTGGTCCACTGTTGATGGGAATGTAAGCTGGTGCAGCCACTGTGGAAGACAGTGTAGAGATATTTCAGAATCTGAATATAGACCTATCATATGACCCAGCCATCCCACTCCTGGGAATTTCCCCAAACCAAAAGAAATCAGCACATGAAAGAGTTATTTGTACCCCCATGTTCATTGCAGCACAATTTTATCTACACAGATGTCCTTCAACTGTTGACTGGACAAAGAAATTATGGTATATATATATACTCTATGAAGTACTACTCAGCTGTAAAAAAAAAACCGAAATATACCCCCTCTCTCCCCCTCTAGATAGACACAGCTGGAAACCATTATATTTAGTGAAATAAGCCAGTCCCCAAAATACAGATATCGTATGTTTTCCCTGATCTGAGGTAACTAACAGAGTGCCTGAAATATAATTTATTGGAGTAAAATAGATATTTTGAGATGTGATGATTGTTTATAGTCCTGTCTCTTCCATTGAGGAACTGTGCTTTTTTTTTTCTTTTTTCTTCATACTATTTGTGGAACTCTTACTTAGAGTAGGGTTAACTATACGATAATTAAGTATACTGAAAATTAATCTTTGTAAAAATTAAGAGTGGTAATGTGAAGGGGGGGAGTGTAGGCGTGTGGGTGGGAGGGAGGTTGGGGGGGAGTGTCATTATGTTCCTAAATCTGTATATTTGAAGTATATTAAACTTGTATAACAAATAAATTTTTTTTTAAATTTTACAACAGAAAACATCCTAGAAATAGAAAGGGGTTTTCAAGTGCTTAGAATAAAAGGGTCATTGAGTGCCGGGTAGGATGGATGTGAAAAAGAACCAGCTCTAAAATCACTCTTATGCAACTTCAGAACATGAGTTAACACAAAGTCTTAAAAGCTTCCAGAGAATAAATGCTAGGAGAGCTATAAGGAAATTTATTAGAGATCAATATAAAATTTCTCAGAATAAATGAAGGCATTGCCTTCCACATTCCAAATTTTTTATTGTTGTAATTATTTTTATATTTGAAAGGAAGAGACAGAGACAGAGAGAGAGAGAGAGAGACAGAATTTCCTATCTGTTGGCTCACTCTCCCAATGTCTGCATTAGCCAGACTGGGCCAAGCTAAAGCTAGGAGCCTGGAAGTTAATCCGGGTTTACAACATGGGTGGCAAGGAACTCATGTACTTGGGCCATCATCTGCTGCCTCCCAGGACTCACAATCCCAGAAAGCTGGAATTGGAAGTGCAGCTGATACTCAAATCCAGGAAATCAGATAAGGAATATGGGTGTCTCAAATGATGTCTTTTTTTTTTTAAGATTTACTTATTTATTTGAAAGGCAGAGTTACAGAGAAGCAGAGGCAGAGAGATGGGGAGGGAGGGAGAGAGATGGGGAGGGAGGGAGAGAGAGAGGGAGGGAGGGAGAGAGGGAGAGAGGGGGAGAGAGGGAGAGAGGCAGAGGGGGAGAGGGGGAGAGGGGGAGAGGGGGAGGGGGAGAGGGGGAGAGGGGGAGGGGGAGAGGGGGGGAGGGGGGGAGAGGGGGAGAGGGGGGGGGAGAGAGGGAGAGAGGCAGAGGGGGAGAGGGGGAGAGAGGCAGAGGGAGAGAGGGGGAGAGAGGGGGGGAGGGGGGGGAGAGGGGGAGAGAGGGGGAGAGGGGAGGGGGAGAGGGGGAGAGGGGGGAGAGGGGGGAGAGGGGGAGAGGGGGGGAGGGGGGGGAGAGGGGGAGAGGGGGGGGAGAGAGGGAGAGAGGCAGAGGGGGAGAGGGGGAGAGGGGGAGGGGGAGAGAGGGGGAGAGAGGGGGGGAGGGGGGGAGAGGGGGAGAGAGGGGGAGAGGGGGAGAGAGGGGGAGGGGGGAGAGGGGGAGGGGGGGAGAGGGGGAGAGAGGGGGAGAGAGGGGGAGAGAGGGGGAGAGAGGGGGAGAGAGGGGGAGAGGGGGAGAGGGGGGGAGAGGGGGAGAGGGGGGGAGAGGGGGAGAGAGGGAGAGGGGGAGAGGGGGGGAGGGGGGGAGGGGGGGAGAGGGGGAGAGAGGGGAGAGAGGGGGAGAGGGGGAGAGGGGGGAGAGGGAGAGAGGGGGAGAGGGGGGGAGGGGGGGAGAGGGGGAGAGAGGGGGAGAGGGGGAGAGGGGGAGAGGGGGAGAGGGGGAGAGGGGGAGAGGGGGAGAGGGGGAGAGGGGAGAGGGGGAGGGGGGGAGAGGGGGAGAGAGGGGGAGAGAGGGGGAGAGGGGGAGAGAGGGGGAGAGAGGGGGAGAGAGGGGGAGAGAGGGGGAGAGGGGGGAGAGGGGAAGAGAGGGGGAGAGGGGGAGAGAGGGGGAGAGAGGGGGAGAGAGGGGGAGAGGGGGAGAGGGGGAGGGGGAGGGGGGAGAGGGGGAGAGGGGGAGGGGGAGAGGGGGAGGGGGGAGAGGGGGGGAGAGGGGGGGAGAGGGGGAGAGGGGGAGAGGGGGAGAGGGGGGGAGAGGGGGGGAGAGAGGGGGAGAGGGAGAGAGGGAGAGAGGGAGAGAGGGAGGGGGAGAGAGGGGGAGAGGGAGGGGAGAGAGGAGAGAGCGGGGGAGAGGGGGAGAGGGGGAGAGGAGAGAGGGAGAGAGGGAGAGAGGGAGAGAGGGAGAGAGGGAGAGAGGGAGAGAGGGAGAGAGGGAGAGAGGGAGGGGGAGAGAGGGGAGAGAGAGGGGGAGAGGGGGGGAGAGAGGGGGAGAGGGGGAGAGGGAGGGGGAGAGAGGGGAGAGAGAGGGGGAGAGAGGGGAGAGGGAGGGGGAGAGGGAGGGGAGAGAGAGGGGGAGAGGGAGGGGAGAGAGAGGGGGAGAGAGGGGGAGAGAGGGGGAGAGAGGGGGAGAGGGGGAGAGGGGGAGAGGGGGAGAGGGGGAGAGGGGGAGAGGAGAGAGGGAGAGAGGGAGAGAGGGGAGAGAGGGAGAGAGAGGGAGAGAGGGAGAGAGGGAGAGAGGGAGAGAGGGAGAGAGGGAGAGAGGGAGAGAGGGAGGGGGAGAGAGGGGAGAGAGAGGGGAGAGGGGAGAGGGGGAGAGGGGGAGAGGGGGAGAGGAGAGAGGGAGAGAGGGAGAGAGGGAGAGAGGGAGAGAGGGAGAGAGGAGAGAGGGAGAGAGGGAGAGAGGGAGAGAGGGAGAGGGGAGAGAGGGAGAGAGGGGAGAGAGAGGGAGAGAGGGAGGGGGAGGGGAGGGGGAGAGGGGGAGAGGGAGGGGGAGAGAGGGGAGAGGGGAGAGGGAGGGGAGAGAGGGGAGAGGGGGAGAGAGGGGAGAGAGGGAGAGAGGGAGGGGGAGAGAGGGGAGAGGGGGAGAGGGGAGAGGGGGAGATGGGGGAGAGGGGGAGAGAGGGGGAGAGAGGGGGAGAGAGGGGAGAGGGGGAGAGAGGGGGAGAGAGGGGGAGAGAGGGGAGAGAGGAGGAGAGGGAAAGAGGGAGGGGGAAAGAGGGGAGAGGGAGGGGAGAGGGAAGAGGGAGGGAGAGGGAGGGAGAGGGAGGGAGAGGGAGGGAGAGGGAGGGAGAGGGAGGGAGAGGGAGGGAGTTCCATTTGCTGTTTCATTCCCCAGGTGGCCACAACAGTCGGAGCTATGCCTATCTGAAGCCAGAAACCAGGAGCTTTCTCCAGGTCTCCCACAAGGGTGGAGGGGCCCAAAGACTTGGGCCATCTTCTGCTGCTTTCCCAGGCCATAGAAAAAAGCTGGATTGGAAGCAGAGCAGCTGGGACCTGAACCAGTGCCCATATGAGATGCCTGCACTGCAGGCGGTGACACTATCCACTACACCACAGCATTGGCCCCTCAAATGATGTCTTAACCACTGCACCAAATGCCCAACCCCAGGAACTTAAATTTTTAGATTCAGTTATCTTAATTGTTCAAATAAGGGCATGCTAATGACACAGCCAAGATGTAGCAGACACTGAAGACTGACTAATACAAAACCATTCCGAATACCTTTCTCTCTTGTCTGCCTCTCAGATAGAGACTGGAAATCTAAATATTTACTTAAAAGGATTTTGCAACTAGGAGTGTCCATTAGATACAATTACTGTCCAGTGAGATGTAAGCAAAGATCAGATGTAGGCATTTCTGGGAAATTTCTGTTCAAGTCCAGGTATCTTTTAAAAGAATATGGTCTATGACCATACTACCCTGAACGTGCCCAATCGCATCTGAAAGAGTATATATTTCTGTTTGTTGGTAATACAGTATTTATTTGAGTTAATGAATCATGTTACTTAAACTATCTGTATGTTAGTTTAATTTTAGTAGGCTGTATCCATACATTCCTGAGAAGGTCTATAATGATCTCTAGTTATATTTGTCAGTTTCTCTCCCCTTAGGGTTTTACCAATTAATTGCTTTCTATCTCCTAAGGCATACTATGGCACACTGATTGTTGTTCCTGTTAATGCTCTCCTTTCTTTCAGAAGGTGAAAAAGAATAGATTTTGTTACATAAAATCACTTTCCTGGCTTTATCCTGTGTCTTTAATATCTAATGTGTATCTATTTCCATCCTTTTGGGAGTCTTTTCAATTTTCTACATTTTTTTAAGATTTATTTTATTGACTTGAAAGGCAGAGTGACAGAGAGAGGGAGAGATAGAGATAGAGATAGGCAGATCCTTCTCCCCCACTGCTTTGTACTCTAAATAGCAGCAACAGTTGGCCAGGGCTGATCTAGGCTAAAGCCAGGAGCCAGGAACTCCTCTCTTGTCTCCCATTTCGAGGGCAGGAGCACAAGTACTTGGGCAACCTTCAGCTGCTTTTCCACGTGCATTAGTGGGGAGCTGCGTGGGAAGCAGAACAGCTAGGACTTGAACCTCTGTTCTAACATAGGATTCCAATATTGCAAATCATGGCTTAGCCCTCAGTGATGACACTGGCCCCTGCACACTTTTTCCTTTTTTTTTTTTTTTTAAGATTTATTTATTTTATTTGAAAGGTAGAGTTACAAAGAGACAGAGGCAGAGAGAGAGAGAGAGAGAGAGAGGTCTTCCATCTGCTGGTTCACTCCCCAGTTGGCCGCTATGGATGGAGCTGTGCTGATCTAAAGCCTGGAGCCAGGAGCTTCTTATGGGTCTCCCACACGGGTGCAGGGGCCCAAGGACTTGGGCCATCTTCCACTGATTTCCCAGCCCACAGCAGAGAGCCGGATCAGAAGTGGAGCAGCCAGGACTCCAACTGGTGTCTGTATGGGATGCTGGCACTGCAGGCAGTGGCTTTATCCACTACACCACTGTGCCAGCCCCTCCAAATGCTTTTAATAGCCATTTCTTGGCCATCCAAAGCCAAGGACTAGGAACTTCATCTGGGTCTCCTACATGGGTGTTTGGGACCCAGGTACTTGGGCCATCATCTGCTACCTTCCCAGGTACATTAGTAGGGAGCTGGCTCAAAAGTAAAGGAGCCATGGGGCTGACACCGTGGCTCACTTGGTTAATCCTCTGCCTGCGGTGCCGGCATCCCATATGGGTGCCGGGTTCTGGTCCTGGTTGCTCCTTTTCCAATCCAGCTCTCTGCTGTGGCCTGGGAGGGCAGTGGAGGATGGCCTAGGTGCTTGGGCCCCTGTACCCGCATGGGAGACCAGGAAGAAGTACCTGGCTCCTGGCTTGGGATGGGCACAGCGCTGGCTGTAGTGGCCATTTGGGGAGTGAACCAATGGAAGGAAGACTTTCTCTCTGTCTCTCTCTTTCACTGTCTATATAACTCTACCTGTCAAGTAAAAAAAAAAAAAAAAGAAGTAAAGGAGCCAGGACACAAACTGGCACTTTGATATGAGATGCCCAAGTCACAAGTGGTGGCTTAACCCACTGCGCTACAATCCCAGCCCCTTCCTCTCTCTAGACTGCAAAATCTATTACTATTTTTCCACTTGGACTTCCATGCACATGGCTGATATCCTCCTGCATTTGTCTTTCTTCTTACAGAAGCACCTGCTCTAAGAGTGTGCCCAGGGAGACCTTTGTGTGGCAAACCTTCCGAGACCTTCTATACTCAAGTGGATCTTCATCGCGTATTTAGATACCTATGACAGTTTAGCTGCATGCACAATTCTATATTTGGAGTTTGTTTCTTTGTAATGCTTAGGAAATATGTGTCCACCATCTTTTTTGTATCCAATGATATCTTTGAGAAGCCTAATACTAATTTTGTACTTGTTCACTTGTAGATGTTTTCTGCTTTTCTGGATTCTTTTATATTTTTCTGTTACGGAGATTAAAATGTCACCTTCAGCAGTTTAGAATTCTGATCTGAGATCTTTCAGCTTTCTTTAATTCTAGAAAATTACTTAGCTATTATTTCTTAAACTATTTCCTCCTCCTGGATTTCTTGTTATACAAGTGTTGACAGTAGTTAGTTTTTTCTTCTTGACATCTTCTCAAAGATTTTTTATTTCTCTAATAGAGTGATCAAGTCTGAGTTTTCCCAAGATTTCCTGGTTTTAGCACAGTAAGTCCTATATTCCAGGAAATTCCTCATTGTAGGAAAACCGGGGCGGCCAATCACCTTTCTCCCAGATAAGATGGCTGAATGCATTCTGTGACTTTTGTCACCTACAGAGTTCCTGATTTCAATGCTTAGATTTCATAGCCTACCTCTCCATTTGTTCTGCTTTATGACTGGCCTTGCTTCATGTTGCAAAAATCCTTCATTCTCTCTTTGAGAGTTTATTTTGAAATAGTGATCCACCATCCAACAATTCTGATTCATGATAGTGTTGCCTGCCCTTAATTGCTGCGGTGCCTCTGCCCCATATGTTTAGTTATGCGGGTAAGGACCTCAGCTAGTTTCCCTGGGAATGCACTCCAGGGCAATGAGCATAAACCCAATCTTGACTTGCTGCCCCTCTGGGTGAGTTTAACGAATCCGTGTGTACATGTATCTGTGTGTGTGTGCATGTACGTGTGTGGATCTGGGTTTGTGTGTGCATTTGTCTGTGTGTATGTGTATATGTGTAGATCCATGTGCATGTCTACCTGTGTGTACATGCATATGTGTGGATCTGTGCGATGTGTGTACACATGTATGGATCTGTGTGTGCATGTATCTCTGCATGTGTGGATGCATGTGTGTAGATCTGTGTGGTGCAGTACATGTGTGTCGATCTGGGTTTGTATGTGTGTGTGTATCTGTGTAGTGTGTGTGTCCATGTGTGTGGGTCTGTGTTTGTGTGTACGTGTATCCATGTGTGACTGTATCTCAGGTTGGAGAGCTCCTGGTGCCAAAGCCGATGCTGGACCTCCTCACCTCCCCTTTACTTGCTCAGAAACTATCTGATTGTGATCAAGGCATTGCCCCTGTCTAGTTTATTTCTCCCTGACCATAACCCTGTAGAGCACACATGTGTGAGAGCACTGGACACGTGGGGAGGAGGATGTCCACGATGTCCATCTTTCACCCATCAGATATAGGGGAGGGGTCTATTTCTCCCACCACTATTGTACATGCCAGTCTTTTCTACTTTCTAACCATTTAACTGTTGTGTTCAATCCACTTAGTAAATGTCCATGAAAATCACAATTTATTATGAAGTATATCTTCATTTGTCAAAAGAGTTCTTGTTTACTTTTCTCTTGAAATCCCCATTTCATAATATTACTCAATATATCAATTTAGAAAAAATTCTCAGTTTTTGATGCTCCTGCTTTGAGAATATGTTGTCTGATTGAATGTAATGGTAACAATTTTACCTTTGTACTTGACTAATATTTTCTTAGTCTTTTAGTCATTTTGTGTCATTTCTGTTTGTTTGTTTGTTTGTTTTACTTAATAAGTTGCATATGATTTGAGTCTGTTTTAGAACTTAGTATGAGGGGCCAGCGCCATGGCTCACTTGGTTAATCCTCTGCCTGCGGCGCCAGCATCCCATATGGGTGCTAGGTTCTAGTCTCAGTTGCCTCTCTTCCAGTCCAGCTCTCTGCTGTGGCCCAGGAAGGCAGTGGAAGATGGCCCAAGTGCTTGGGCTCCTGCACCCGCATGGGAGACCAGGAAGAAACACCTGGCTTCTGGCTTTGGATCGGCGCAGCACTGGCTGTGGTGGCCATTTGGGGAGTGAACCAGCAGAAGGAAGACCTTTCTCTCTGTCTCTCTCTCTCTCATTGCCTATATCTCTACCTGTTAAATAAAAAAATTTAAAAATAAATAAATAAAGAACTTAGTATGAGACTTCCTTAACTTGGGAATTTCACCCAAATCTATGAGTTGTCTTAAAAAAAAACTCATGGAAAATGAGTAGTATGAAACACTATTTGTGAATTTCAATTTTTTTGCATCAAAATGACCTCACGTTTTATTTTTATTTTTTAAAGATTTTTATTTATTTGAGAGGTAGGGTTATGGATAGTGAGAGGGAGAGACGATAAGAAAGGTCTTCCTTCTGTTGGTTCACTCCCCAAATGGCCACAATGGCCGGAGCTGCACTGATCTGAAGCCAGGAGCCAGGTGCTTCCTCCCAGTCTCCCACGCGGGTACAGGAACTCAAGCCACCCGGGCCAACCTCCACTGCCCTCCCAGGCCACAGCAGAGAGCTGGACTGGAAGAAGAGCAACCAGGACTAGAACCCGGGCCCATATGGGATGCCGGCACCACAGGCAGAGGATTAACCTGCTACACCACAGCGCCAGCCAACCTCACCTTTTAATTCTATTCTTCCATGATCTTTTTGGAGTGCCCTCTTATTCATTAAAAGAAAAGGCATATTATCTGTTTCTTTTTGCCATTGTCCTCTGTTCCCTATAATTTTGCATAAGGAGTATATTTTCTTAGCCCCTTCTTCTCTAATGTGTTGGGAAGAAGTGGGATTGTAACTATTTATAGCTTCTGCTCTGGAATCAGGAAGATCTTGCTTTTAATTCCTGTCTACAAATGACTTGCTGTACTGACTTGTGCATGTGTCATATGCTGCTGAAGTTTTAGTTTCCTCATCTGTAAAACTGGCATAGTAATAGCTCCTACTTCAAACAATTATGGGCACTAAAAATAGATAATGCGTGTAACCCAGACCTTCAAACAACGCTTGGGTAGCGGGTCATGATAACTTCTTGAGCAGTTATTATTGGAATGTGTGTCTGTCTCATTTTGAAATTTAGTAGTGTTGACCATTAATTTTTTTTCAAAAGCAGTCTTTAACCTTTAATGGTCAACGTCAACAGTGAGAATCCTCTTAACCCCTCTCATCCTTGACCAGCAGTTTGAGTGTATACTGCTTAATCATTTTGCCCTCCCTCCCTTCCTCATTCTTTTCCTGTCCTAATATCTGAAACTAATTTGGATAATTCTTAAATAAATAACTCTTCACATTATGTAATCTCAATTTGAGAAAGATCTTTCATACATTTGCTTTGTTTCATAATAAATTTCAAAGTCATGATTTTGGTTGTTGTTTCTTGTTCCCATTCTCACAATTTCTTACAGAGCCCTTACGTCTGTCTTGTCTGGGCGTGAAGTAAAAAAACAAAACAAAACAAAACAACAACTGAATTCCTTACTAAAGTATGAGGAAAGTAGTGATTCCAGGCTGGGTCAAGGGGAGTTGGCACGGTTTTGTGTGTTTCAAATGCATTCCAAATAAGCTTTCATTTGGCCCCATTAATGAGGAAGGAAGTGAGGAGCTTCTCTTTAGGTACCGCTGGGTATTTTTACACCCTTACCACAGGAGATGCTTCACTGGCTACAGTACTGATTTTACTCATGATCTCTGACCAAGGACTCCAAGTAATGCCAACTCCTGCTGCAACAGCTTCTGATACTTCACATAACTGAAAATCGAAGGCAGAAAATTGTTCTCGAATCTCAACTTAGGGTCCCTGTAATTATCTTTATAGTCTCTACCACTAAAAAAACCATGTATATGCCAAATGTACCATCTTCCCCATTTAAATTAAAGCATGTAAACTGTAAAACAGATGTTAGAAAATCCAGTACAGGGGCCAGTGTTACGGCACAGCAGGTGAACTTGCCGCTTGCAAGGCTGGCATCCTGGTTCGGAGTGCCAGTTTGAGTCCTGGCTGCTCAACTTCGGATCCAGCTTCTGGCTAATGCACCCAAGAAGGCAGTGGAAGATGGCCCAAGTGCTTGAATCCTTGCTACCTATGTGTCAGACCCTGATGGAGTCCCAGGCTCCTGGCTTTGGCCTGGCCCAGCCGCAGCCATTGTGACCATTTGGGGAGTGAATCAGCAGACGGAAGACCTCTTTCTCTCCCTCTCTGTCACTTTGCCTTTCAAATAAATAAAATACATCTTAAAATAAAAAGAAATAAAATCCAATACAGTTCTGACATTTCTCATTACTTCAAAGTTTTGACAAAATATGAGGATATTTTCAAAAGTTCATGGGAAATGTAAGATAGTTTCATGTGGATGTAAAAACTCTGAAATCCATTCATGAATACTTTTTATAAACACATTTCCATGAACTTCTTAAAGACCCCTTGTATGCATGGATTTCATTTTTTCCACCAAAATAAAATTGTAATTCTGTTTTCCATAAACTTTTTTTTTTTTAAAGATTTACTTATTTACTTGAAAGTCAGAGTTACAGAGGTGGGGGAAAGACAGGTAGAAAAAGAGAGAGAGAGGGGAGAGGGGAGAGAGGCAGAGAAATACATCTTCTTTTCTCTGGCTCACTCCCCAGATGGCCACAAAATCTGCAGCTGAGCCAGGCCAAAGCCAGAAGCTTCAGCTGGTTTTCCCACATGTGTGGCAGGGGCCCAAGCACTTGGGCCATCTGCTGCTGCTTTCTCTGGCAGATCAGGAGGGAGCTGGATCAGAAGTGGAACAGTCAGGACTTGAACCAGTGCTCACATGGGGTGTTTACTAGCTATGACACAGCACTGGCCCCCTTCCACAGATTTTTGGAGTTCCCTCACAATAGATTTGAAAACAGTCCTCATGATATGGTGACCCTGTTTTCAGAGCCCTTTAAAGACTTTTAGTTGGGGGCAGTGGCAAGCTACAAGAAGAGACCTCTTTAAAAAGAACAGGGACCATACAGTTCTAGTTAATTGCTGCCGGGTATTAATGTAAACCAAGTACCACCAGACTGTTTTTGTAATAGAAGCCTCAAATGCAAATCTCACATGAAAGCGCCTCACATTCATTCAGGCAACTCCTTAGAAACCTTTTAATGGTTAATAAATTCTACTTATTTATAGCATATACTTAAGGGGCCAATAAAACACTGAGAAACTGGTTTGTGACTGCGGACATCCATGACTCCCGGCTCCCAGCACTGATGGCCGTCATACTGGGGAGGGGTGTGGATCCCAGTGAGAGATATAAGGACAATGATGAATGTACTTGCTTTAACCAGCTGGCATGTGTGGCTCTCACAATCGGCCACAACGTAACTAATGACTTGTTATCTGGCTGTGCCTCCTCTTAGTAAGAGTTCAAAAATTCTGTAGTAAACTCTGACACACACCAAGCACCACCCCAGGACCAAGCCTAACAACAGGGTGTGATGAACATCCTACTACTCAACTGAAATCTCTTGCAGTATTTTGCATTCTGATTGATTCCTCTCAAATGCATTAACATCAAGCCAATTTCACTAACTATAGCATATCAGGATCTGGCTATCCAAAAACATGGCTTTAATCTCCCCACCCTGAGACTTTTAAGTATATTTTGGATAGAATAAAATTATTTTTCATCTCACAGAAGAGATTTATAACAATAAGAGATCAAGAGAACATTTTAATTGCAAATGCAGTGACTCCAAATAGCTAGGAAAACTAGCATCAATACCAAACTGAAAGCTGTTAGGATAGTCCTAAATTAAGTCTGGCTACAAGAAGGAATGTAAGTTAGCAAAACAGGTTTAACACAGACAACTCACAGAATTGGCGGACGTTCTTCCGGTTGCTAGAGCTTACAGCTCTGTGTTCTTCCAACAAGCACAGGGCATTTCAGAAAACCTGAGCGCTCAGCGCGTACTAGCACCTGCCGAGGGAATGAGTCATTTTGGTCACCTGGCTTTCCCCAGGCCTTTATCCTGAATGCCTGTGCTTGTTTACTGTGGATCAAGAGTTGATTTCTAGTGGTGTTCCTCAGCTCAAATAACTTTGCTTTGTCTACAAGGAAAAAAATGCTGCAGGCCTGAGTAAGACCTTGATACATTTTCCTTTCACTTTTAAGGCTTGCTGCTGCTGCTGCAGTGAAATTGTTCTCCTGCCCCAGCCAAAGGCAGTTTAGCTCACTTCTTAAAAACTTCTGCCTCTCAACCCTCAGGAAGCCCTCTGGGTTCTATTCAGTTCAGCTGGCTGCTCATTTTGTTAATGCAACCTTCCTGGGGCCCCTCCAGCTCACCTGGCCTTTGCCTTTATCTTAATGATCATCAGCACAGGGCTCTTGTAGATGCACCTCCCTGGCTCCTCCCAGACATAATCAATAGCTCTCCAGAGAAGACTGGGGGTCTCTTTTAGGAATGGGGAAGTGAAGGACACTGATTCACCAGGCTCTCCGCTGTCACTGAATTCTGCGATTTCTCTGCACGCAGGCAAAGTCCCCGGATGTGTACCGTATTTGTATTTATTCTCTTTTCTACTCCACACCTGACATTATGCTGATAGTAGATGCTCTTCACATTCCCACTATATTTAAGGGTCCTTCTAAAAGCTCATGAAAAAGTGTACCTAAAAGATAAATATTTGGTGTAAAAGATATTTAAAATTGTCTATACGAGCTGTCTTCAAAAAGATCACGGAAAATGCATATTATGAAAAAATGGTGTGTGGATTTTAAGTTTTTCTACACAAAAATAATCTGATCTTTTAATTGTTTTTCCCCAAACTTTTTGAAGTTCCTTCATATATGGATCAGATGGTAAAATTTTGGTTGGGCAAAGCCTTTTTAAGAACATGATTGGCAACATTAGTCCCTGATAGAAGTATTTCTGAAGCACAAGATCCTCTAATTGAGAATGTTTGCTTTATTTGTTCAGGAAAAAAACAAAACAATACATTACACAACTTTAACATTAGAAGTGAAAAGGGACATGTGGAGCTGTTTAGGAGCAAACGTTAGTTCTTAGTCATTCAAGAATCTATATTTAAGCACTGATGTTGGAACAAATTCAAGAAAAAAAATCCTGTGTGAATGCTTAAGTAAGGTGAGAGTGTGAAGTAAAAGTGAGGCCTTTGAGAGAGGAGCCCCAAAATCTTAAATTCCATGATCAATTTTTCTTTTGAAAGTTGTGGAAGAGGCCCTGATTTGATACTGAAGTGTCTTCCTCAATTTGAGATGTACCAGTAATTCATTTTATCTTGGAAGTGTTTACTATTGGGTGTTTTAGTGAATTTGTTAACCTGTGATGCCTTAGGTGCCTTGTATAGCATATTGGGAAACCGGAAGTCCTTCTAGCGCCTCACAGTGTGAAAAGAGTAACTGTTGCTTTCAAACTTGAAACAGAATGAAGTTTTCTGTTCCACTACTCTGTAGTCCATTGTCTGACTGAAATGATAAAATAAATGGCTGTTACAATTTCATAAAAGCAGGCTCATAACTGGCAAAGGGAGTGTTTGTGAAAGTCAGTTTTAACTTCCACTTACTTCCTTAGGAAAAAAATCTGATTAAAGTAACTTGTAGAATGAACTGAGATAATCTAACCAGAGTTCAAAGGAACTGAAGTGTGAATTTGGCTTAGCAGGGAACAACAAGTTTTCTGTACTATTTTCAGAGTGTTTTGCATGTTGATAACAACCTTCTTTATAAATACTTGTGCGACAGCAATGGCCCGTGTCACGCCAGTTTGCATTTGCTGCATGTGGTGCCAGTTTAGGATTATTCTGTCTTACCAGTGCTCGCTGAGCACTTCACATTTTTCACATGCTGATTGGAATGACTGTATACATCCCAAACTCCTACTCTTCTACCTTTAGGCTTAAACATCATCGTTTCCACAATTATCCCTGTGTCTCAAAATAAACTGGAGAGCTCCCTCCTCCTGGTACCGTGGTGTCTCACAGGGCACATCTAGCTCCCTGATTCACCGTGAAACTGAATAATTTCAGGTCAAGAATGTGAGAATGTGTATTTTATCCCACTCTCCTGTGCCTAGAGCTGTTGCACTTGCCGTCCTACAAGACATGGTCCCTAAATATGCTGTGAGTAAGTGGAGATTAGAAAATCAACAGTGGCCAAAAAGTCCTCTATAACACCTTCCCTATTTAGAAAGAAACTTCTCAAATTTTATAAAACTGTATTTCCTAGGTATGACCTCATTATAAAATTGAAAACAAATGAGGCCAAATCTAAGGAAAGTGATTTTTTCCCTCTCCAACTCTAATTTTCTGGGCAATTCCTAAATATCTTTGTTGTTCCCCTTCTTAAGGTCCTACTCTCCTTTTCTTCTACATATTGGATTCTAGTTCATTAAATTTCAATGTTACCTTAAATATGTTACAAATAATATAATTTATTAACTTGGTGTATCAACGTCCTTTTCAAATTTTGAGATTTCTGGTTCAAACTGGCGAACAGAACCCATGTTTGTTTATTCTTTGAATTGAGAGACATACACATGCACACACACATATGTGGCAGGGGAAAGCAAGCCCAACGGACAGCAAAAACTAACTTCAATGCAGCACTGTGAAACTTAAGACCCTTGAAGACTGAGATTATTTTCACTCCTATCATTCAGCTAGCTTAGTTGGCCTCCCAAATTAAATATCTGGGCTGGCGCTGCGGCTCACTAGGCTAATCCTCCACCTTGCGGTGCCGGCACACCGGGTTCTAGTCCCGGTCGCGGCGCCGGATTCTGTCCCAGTTGCCCCTCTTCTAGGCCAGCTCTCTGCTGTGGCCCGGGAGTACAGTAGAGGATGGCCCAAGTGCTTGGGCCCTGCACCCCATGGAAGACCAGGAGAACCAACTGGCTCCTGGCTTCGGATCAGCGCGGTGCGCCGGCCGCAGCGCACCGGTCGCGGCGGCCATTGGAGGGTGAACCAACGGCAAAAGGAAGACCTTTCTCTCTGTCTCTCTCTCTCTCACTGTCCACTCTGCCCGTCAAAAAAAAAAAAAAAATTAAATATCTGAAGATGTCAGGTGAGCATGTGAGGAATGGGAACTCTCGCCCACTATTGGTGAGAGTATAAATGGGAACAACTCCATTGGAGTGGCTTTGCCAACATCCAGTAAGGTGGGAGTGTCACACAGACAAGTACTCAATGAGTCCATTGAAAGATACATTCCGTGGAGAAACTGCTGCCTTTGCTTAAGGAAACAGGAGCAAGGATATTCTTGGTAACACTGTTTACAATAGACAAACAATTGTACCATAGTTAAAACTACTGCATGTCAACACAGGTAACTCTCAAAAGCAGTGTTGGAGGTCTGTGAAAAGACAGGCTGAGTAAGACGCACCAGCGATCCTCTCCCTGGAGACATCACTTTGAACAGCTACTCACACACTAAGCCACCTTCACGAGAGTTAAAGGAGCCAGTAAAGCAGCTCCTACCTCACCTGCTCCATCTTCCTGGGGCAGGGGAGGTCAAAAGCCAGCAGCCCTGGCTGCACAATTCCACAATCCTTGCTGGCTTTAAGTCCAGCATCGAAGGGCTTTCGTGCATCCTACAGGGCAGACTGAGCCCCACGATTGCAGCTGGGTCTAACAGGACAGTGGTGGCCCTAGAGTCAGGCTCACGCAGCGTTCTCCACTGTGCAGCAGACAGTGGGGCAGGGCAACTGGCAGAGACAGCCCCTAGGACTCAGGAAAAAGGAGGCCTGCCTGTCAGCACTGGGGACCCTACTCTTTCCCCACTGCCTCCCCTCCCCCAATCACTTGAAAAACTGCAGGTTGTGACTGGGTTCCATGCACCTGCCCAGGCTGCCAAAGAGGCTCAGAGCTCCCTGCACGCTGAGAATGGCTCTTGCGTGTGGTTGGAGGACATAATACTGATTGAGGTGGATGAAGGGACTCCAAACACACAAGGTGGCTCCAACATCCGTAACCCCAACACACAAAGCCAGAGGTGCTCCACCAGGCCCATCTTGGGTGTCACTCTGGACTCTCGCTCTACCTGTGAACTGTGGCAGAGCAACCTGACTTCACCTAGCACACATGCCCTGGAGTCCAGGTGTAAGCCTTAGGTTCTCTACCAAGCCCAGTGACACCTTTCTCACCAGGCTTTTTATGCTGGGCTCAATACAGTGTGATACTATGGCTTGCTGAGACCCCAAGGCCCATCACCGGGCTCAGGGTTCTGGACTCTAGCCCCTCTCATGGAAGCTGCCAGAGTTTGGGTACTGCTTCTTACTCAATGCTCAGCCCTGAGGCAGCTGCTTACACCCCAAAACAAGTAACAGCACACAGAGAGTAGCCCAAGGCAGCTAGTCCCGCTCTTACAGAGCCAAAGTCACTCTCACCCTCACATATCTAGTTATACTCTCAGACAGCTGTGGGTCCTCTAGCCAGCATTAGTGCAAATCTTGGAGCTCCAAATCTTTGGGGCAGTGGCTAGGAATCTCTAAGTCTACCCAGCTCCTAGAGCCAGCACTGACCTTGCAACTCCAGTTTCTGACTTGTATACTGGCTGGGAATCTAGGTGACAGGCACACCCACAACACCAGCAAGGCCTGCTCCCAACACCCAAGAAGCTCATCACACCAGTCCCTCCCTCAAGAGAGAGATGGAGGCCTGAGTTTCAGGACTCTCGGGGTGAGGGGTGGGGGCACACTGAGCGACAGGAGGAACCCAGATCCCTGCTGTGACTAGCATCAACAATGCAAATCAAGGCAGATGAGACCATACTAAAAAATCTAACTGGAACGGGAGATGAAGCGCTCTATCAAGCCAACACCCAGAGGTACATCTCCAGGAATAAAGTCTTCAATCAATAAAAATCATTCTCCAGAAGTGATAGGTTTAAGAGATTCCCCCAAATGCACAAAAGTCAACATTGAAACACAAGAAATATTAACAAGGAAGGAAAACAATTGTCCAGAAAGAACACAATAATACATTAATGTTAGAATGTGGAGACTGATTAAATGCTTGAAAAATAACTTAAAAGAATTATTGTAAAGTTACACAAAAATAGAGAAGTGGTTAAACAAAATTAGGAAATCAGCACAAGTCATGGATGAGAAATTCAGCAAAGATGTAGAGATACTGAAAAAGAATCAATCAGAAATATTAGAAATGAAGTATTTAATGAGTCAAATAAGAAAGTGGAAAGCCTTGACAACAGTCTTGGTGAGGTAGAAGAAGAATAAATACACTGCCTAGAAGACAGGTCTATTTAAACAACTGTTAGACAAAAAAAAAAAAAAAAAGCTTTTTAGGAACTATGGGATACCATAAAACCACCAAATATATGAGTATTAGGAATATTTGAAAGATGGGGGGGAAAATGACTTAGAAAACCTATTCAGTGAAATAGAAAATGTCCCCTATGTAGAGAAAGATATGGGTATCCAAATACAGGAAACTTGTAGAACCCCAAATAGGCATCATCTGCGATATCCTCACCATGATACACAGTCAGAGTTTAAAAAGTAAAATATAAAGAGAGCATCCTGAACCTTACAGGAGAGAAATGTGCGGTCACTTTTACAGGAGCTCTTATCAGATTGACAGGAGATTTCTCAATAGCAGCTTTATAGGCCAGGGGAGAATGGAGAGACAGAGTCAAAGTTCATAAAGAAAAAACCTGCAAACTCGAGTACTTTATCCAGGAAAGGTGCAATAAAGACTTTCCAAGGTAAGGAAAATTTGAAAGAATTTGTGATCACCCAACCAACCTTAAAAATGATACTTAAGGGGGCTGGCACTGTGGCATAGTGCGTTAAGCCACCGCCTGCGAGGCTGGCATCTGATATGGGGGCTAGTTTGTGTCCCCGCTGTTCCACTCCCAAACCAGGTGTCTGCTAATGCACCAGAGAAAGCCGTGAAAGATGATCCAAGTGCTTGGGCCCCTGCCAACCACGTGGGAGACCCAGAAGAAGCTCCTGGCTTCAGCCTGGCTCAGCCCTGCCATTGTGGCTATTTGGGTAGTGAACCAGTGGATGGAAGATACCTCTCTTTCTCTTACTCTCTCTCTCTCTCTCTCTCCCCTCCCCCCAAAACTCTACCTTTCAGCTAAAAAAATAAACGTTTTAAGAAAAGATGCTTAAGGATGTACTACATACAGAAGCAGTGAAAGGCAACCAGCATGACAAAAGACTGTGAAGTTAGAACACCTTCTAGAAAAGGAACGAAGATTCAAAACAAACAATAGTGATCTTGTTTTTTTTTTTTTTTTTTAAGATTTATTTATTTGAAAAACGGAGTTACAGAGAAGGAGAGAAACAGAGAGATCTTCCATCTTCAGATTCACTCCTGAAATGGCCTCAAAAGCCAGGGCTGGGTGAGGCTCAAGCCAGAACTCTATCTGGGTCTTCCACCTGGGTGGTAGGGACCTAGGCATTTGGCTATGTTTCACTGCTTTCCCAGGCACATTAGCAGGGAGCTGTATTGGAAGTCGAGTAGCTGGGACTTGAACCTATGCCTATTAGTGCCCTACAAAAGAGGAAGGATATCAAATAAATGATTGACAGTGAATCTCAAGGACCTAGAAAAATGAAAACCAACCAAACCCCAGATTAGTGGAAGTAAAGAAATAATAAAAATTAGAGAAGAAATAAACAAAAATATAAATTAAAAACACACAAAAGATCAATTAAATGAAGAGCTCTTTGTTTCAAAAAATAAATTTGATAAACTGTTGCCCAACTAACCAAGAAAAAAGGGAGAAGACTCAGATTACTAAAATCAGAGGTGAAAAAGGAAACATTACAACTGATACCTCAGAAATACAAAGAATCATTAAGAATTATTATGAAGAGTTAAATACCAACAAATTGGAAAATCTAGAAGAAATGGATACATTTCCAGACATATATAATTTACCTGAATAGACCAATAACCAAGGCTGAGATTAAATCAGTAAAGAACCTCCCAACAAAGAAAATCCCAGAACCAGATGGTTTCCTTGCTGAATTCCACTAAACTTTTAAGGAAAAACTAACACTAATTCTATTCAAATTATTCAAAATAATTGAAAGAGAGAGAAACCTTTCAAACTCAATCTATGAGGCCAGCATTACCTTAATTCCAAAACCAGAGAAAGAGACAGCATAAAGAACTATAGAACAATATCTCTAGTGAACATAGATGCAAAAATCCTGAACAAAATCCTAGCAAATGAAATCTAACAATGCATTAAAAAGATCATCCACCCTAACCAGGTCGGATTTATCCTAGGGATGCAGGGATGGTTCACCATACGTAAATCAATTAATGTGATACATCACATTTAACAATGAAGGCTAAAAACCATATGCTTATCTCAACAGATGCAGAGAAAGCATTGCATAAAATACACCATCCTTTCATGATAAAAACATTTAAAAGATTGGATTTAGAAGGAACATGCTTTGACACAATACAGGTGATATATAACACAGCCAGCATCATACTGATCAGGGGAAAACAAAGTTTTTCCACTAGGATCCACAATCAGACAAGGATGTTCACTCTCATCATGGGTATACCACATAGTTTTGGAAATTTAATTTATTTGAAAGGCAGATTAGAGAGAGGTCTTCCATTCACTGGTTCACTCCCCCAAATGGCTGCAATGGCCAGAGCTGGGCCAATCCAAAGCCAGGAGCCAGGGGCTTTTCTAGATCTCCCACACAGGTGCAGGGGCCCAAGGACTTGGGTCATTTTCTGCTTTCCCAAGCCATAGCAGAGATGGATGGGAAGTAGAGCAGCCAGGACTTGAACTGGCGCACATATGGGATGCTGGCACTGCAGGCCATGGCTTTATCCACTACGCCACAGTGCCAGGTCCTAGTTTTGGAAGTTTTAACCAGAGCAGTTAGGCAAGAAAAAAAATTCAAAGGGATACAAATTGCAAAAGAGGAAGTAATATTATCCCTGTTTGCCAATGACATAAACCTATATATAGGAAAACTAAAAGACTCTGCCAAGAGGCTCTTTAAAAAAATATTTATTTTATTTATTTGAAAGAGTTACAGAGAGAGGTAGAGACATACACAGAGAGATCTTCTATCTGCTGGTGCATTCCTCAAAAGGCTGCAATGGCCAGAGTTGAGTTGATTTGAAGCCAGGGGTCAGAGCTGAGCCAATCCAGAGAAAGGAGCCAGAAGTTTCTTCCAGGTCTCCCACAGGTGCGCAGGGGCCCAAGGACTTGATATGTCCTACTTTCACAGGTGCACTTGCAGGGAGCTGCATCAGAAGTGGAGCAGCCAGGACTCAAACTGGTACCCATATGGGATGCTGGAGCTGAAGGCCAGGGCTTTACCCTGTTGCTCCACAGCTCCAGTTCCTCTACTAAGAGACTTTTAGAACTTGTAAGAGAATTCAGTAAAGTTGTAGGTTATAAAATCAATACATAAAAATCAATGGTGGGGCCAATGCTGTGGCATAGAAGGTAGGGCTGCTGCCTGTAGTGCCAGCATCCTATATGGGCACTGGTTAAAGTCCTAGCTGTTCCATTTACCATCCAGCTCTTTGCTATGGCCTGAGAAAGCAGTGGAAGATGGCCCAAACCCTTGGGCCCCTGTACTCACGTGGGAGACCTGGATGAAGCTCTTGGCTCCTGGCTTTGGATCAGCTCAGCTCTGGCCATTGTGGCCATTTGGGGAGTGAACCAGTGGATGGAAGATCTCTCTTTCTCTCTGCCTCTCTATAACTCTGCCTTTCAATAGATAAATAAATCTTCTTAAAAATTCAATGGCATTCTTCTATAGCAACAATGTTGTGTCTCAGGAAGGATTTGTTAGATCAGTACCATTCACAATTGCTACAAAATTTAAATACCTTGGGATACATTTAACCAAGGATGTGAAAGACTCTACAGTGAAAATTATAAAACATTAAAGAAAGAAGTAAAAAAGATACAAAAAGGAAAATTTTCCCAAAGTAATGGATAATAATAATTAATATAATCAAAATGTCTATAATGACCCCCAAAATTTACAGCTTCATTGCAATCCCAATTAAAATTGTAAGGACATTCTTCATAGAAATGAAAAAAAATCCTAAAATTCATATGGCAACAAAAAATACCCATAATAGCCAAAGCAATCTTAAACAGTAAAAACAAAAGTTGGAGGCAACACAACACCAGATTTCAAGACATACTACAGGGCTGTTATAATCAAAACAGCATGGTACTGGCATAAAAACAGACACGTAGACAAATGTACCAGAACAGAAACCTCAGAAATCAACCACACATCTACAATCAACTAACCTTTGACAAAGGAGCTAAATTCATTCCTGGAAAGAACACAGTTTCTTTAGCAAATGGTGTTGGCAAAATTGGATTTCCACATGCAGAAGTTTGAAACAACACCCTACATTATATGCAATATAAAAATCAACTCACAATTGATCAAGGATCTAAACTTAAGATCTGAAACCATGAAACTACTAGAGGAAGCATAAGGGAAACTCTGCAAGACATTGGCATAGGCAAAGACTTCTTGGATAAGACCCCAGAAGCACAGGCAATAGAAGCAAAAATGGACAAATGGGATTACATTGAGCTAAGAAGCTTCTGTACTGCGAAGGAAACAATTAACAAAGTAAAGAGCAACCAATAGAGTGGGAGAAAATATTTGCAAACTCTGCAACTGATAAAGGATTGATATCCAGGACATACAAGGAGCTCAAGAAACTCAGCAGGAACAAAATGAAGAATCCAGTATAGAAATGTGGGAAGGACACAAATTGGCATTTTTTTATAGGATGAAATACAAATGGTCAACAGATGCGTGAAAAAATGCGCAAGATCACTAGCCTTCAGGGAAGTGCAAATGAAGACCACAGTGAGGCTTCATCTCACCCCAGTTAGAATTATTATCATCCAAAAATAAAAAATAACAACTGCGGCAAGGTTATAGAGAAAAGGCGTCTGTAATACACTATTGTTGGGAATGAAACCTGGCACAACCATTACAGAAAACAGTGTGGAGATTCTTCAGAAAACTGAAAGCAGATCAACCACAAATACCACATTTTCTTTTTTTATTGTAGAAGTTAAACATAGTATAAAAATTGTAGGGGTGTCATATCATTTGTGTAACATTGTCAATATTGCTTTACTGAATCATACTGTGTACATGACAATTAACCTTCTTCCCCCAAGTTGTGATCATTGTCATGAATCCCTCACTTTGTGATACTAATATCTCTGTTTTCAAGAAAAGTAGTATATGTATATGGTATCTACATATTAACTGAATGTGGAAAATGTTAAAAATTGTTAAATTTTAAAGCTAACAATAATAAACTTATTTAAAAAGCCAATATTGCATGAAAAATCAAAGAGTAAGGTGATACATTTGGATATCATTTATATTTTTTAAAACACAAAGAATATACTGTAATTTTCAAAATAGGAAACCACTTTAATAGCATAAGCTGTTCAAGAATTGGAAGAGTGAGGGTAAAATATGGGTGGTAATAAATTTTTAAAATTATTTCTTTTTGGCCGGCGCCATGGCTCGCTAGGCTAATCCTCCGCCTTGCGGCACCAGCACACTGGGTTCTAGTCCCGGTCGGGACGCCAGATTCTGTCCTGGTTGCCCCTCTTCCAGGCCAGCTCTCTGCTGTGGCCAGGGAGTGCAGTGGAGGATGGCCCAAGTGCTTGGGCCCTGCACCCCATGGGAGACCAGGATAAGTACCTGGCTCCTGCCATTGGATCAGCGTAGTGCGCCGGCCGCAGCGCGCCGGCCACGGCAGCCATTGGAGGGTGAACCAATTGGAGGGCAAAGGAAGACCTTTCTGTCTGTCTCTCTCTCTCACTGTCCGCTCTGCCTGTCAAAAAATAAAATAAAATAAAAATAACAACAAAATGGAAATTTTTTTTTTTTTTTTGGGGGCTGGCGCCGTGGCTCACTTGGTTAATCCTCCACCTGTGGTGCCGGCCTCCCATATGGGCGCTGGGTTCCAGTCCTGGTTACTCCTCTTCCACTCGAGCTCTCTCTGTGGCCTGGGAAGGCAGTGGAGGATGAGGATGTTCCAGGTGCTTGGGCCCCTGCACCCGCATGGGAGACCAGGAAGAAGCACCTGGCTCCTGGCTTTGGATCTGCTTCAGATCGCCCCCCAAATGGCTGCTACGGCTGGCGCTGCACTAATCCGAAGCCAGGAGCCAGGTGCCTCTTCCTGGTCTCCCATATGGGTGCAGGGGTCCAAGTACTACTCCACATGACTATCAACACAAAAAGACACAATAACAAATGTTGGTGAAGATGTGGAAAAAAATGGAAACCTTGTATATTGCTGATAAGACTGCAAAATAGTACAGCTATGCTTAAAAACAGCTTGGCAGCTTCTTAAAAGAATAAACCTAAGCTTACTGTACAACTCAGTAATTCGCTGCTTGCTGACTACCTGAGAGAAAGGAAAACGTGACCATACAAATACTGGTACAGGGGGGCAGGCAGTTAAGATGCTGCATGGGGGGACCGGCGCTGTGGCATAGTGCCTAAAGTCACCACCCGCAGCGCCGGCATCCCATATGGGCCCCAGTTCTAGTCCTGGCTACTCCACTTCCGATCCAGCTCTCTGCTATGGCCTGGGAAAGCAGTAGAAGCCGTCCCAAGTCCTTGGGCCCCTGCACCCGTGTGGGAGACCCAGAAGAAGCTCCTGGCTCCTGGCTTCGGATCAGCACAGCTCCAGACATTTCAACGATCTGGCGAGTGAACCAGCAGATTTAAGACCTCTCTCTGTCTGTCTCTGCCTCTCTGGAACTCTGATTTTCGAATAAATAAATAAATAAATAAGTCTTTTTTTATTTGACAGGTAGAGTTACAGACAGTGAGAGAGAGAGAGACAGAGAGAGAGGTCTTCCTTCTGTTGGTTCACTCCCTAAATGGCCGCTACGGCCAGCACTGTGTAAATCCAAAGGCAGGAGCCAGGTGCTTCTTCCTGGTCTCCCATGGGGTGCAGAGGCCCAAGCACTTGGGCCATCCTCCACTGCCCTCCTGGGCCACAGCAGAGAGCTGGACTGGAAGAGGAGCAGCTGGGACCCATTTGGGATGCCTGTGCCGTGGGGCAGAGGATTAACCAAGTGAGCCACAGCGCCGGCTCCTAAAATTATTTCTTTAACTGGCACACAAAAATTGCACATCTTTATGTGGTATCAAGCAATGTATCTATCTGTGTATATACCGCACATTGTCTGAAGAAGTTAAACATATCTTTCACTTCTAAACATTTAGCATTTCTTTATGATGAAGCATAAACCCCTTTCTTCCAGTTCTTTTTTCAATGAGCAATGTATGTCATATTATCGTTATCTATAGTCCTTCTACTGTGTGGTAGAACGCCAGAACTTCTTACTGCTGTTTAATCATAATTTAGTACCTGTTAATGAACCTTGCCCATCTGTCCCTCCCTGCTACTCTACCTACCCTCTGGCAATCACTGGTAAATTCTTGATTTCCATGAAATCGACTTTTAAAATATTCCAAGTATGAGTGAGATCACATGGTACTCATTTTCTGTCCTTCATTTATTTGATTTAATTTCTTCCAGTTTTACTCATGTTCTTGCAAATGCTGAGATTTCATTCATTTTTATGGCTGAAAACGCCTCTGTTTTGTGTATGTGTGTTTGTGTGGTGTGTGTTTGTATCAGTGGAGGGACTTACCATATTTCCATTCCCTGGCTATTGAGGATAGTACTGCAAAAATATGGAAGTACAGATGTCTCTTAGAAAGAAGGATTTCATTTCCCTTGGATACACACCTAGGGTGGGATTGGTGGATTATGCAGCAGATTTAATTTTAGTTTCTTGGGCAAACCTCCATACTGTTTTCCACAATAGCTGTACTAACAGTGTGCAAGGGTTCCCTTTTCTCCACATCCTTGCCAGAATTTGTTACTTTCTGATAACAGTGATTTTTTTTTTTGACAGGCAGAGTGGACAGTGAGAGAGAGAGAGAGACAGAAAGGTCTTCCTTTGCCGTTGGTTCACCCTCCAATGGCCGCCGCGGCCAGCGCACCGCACTGATCCAAAGCTAGAAGCAGGTGCTTCTCCTGGTCTCCCATGGGGTGCAGGGCCCAAGCACTTGGGCCATCCTCCACTGCACTCCTGGGCCACAGCAGAGAGCTGGCCTGGAAGAGGGGCAACCGGGACAGAATCTGGCGCCCCGACCGGGACTAGAACCCAGTGTGCTGGCGCCGCATGGCGGAGGATTAGCCTAGTGAGCCGTGGCGCCGGCCTGATAACAGTGATTCTAACGGGAGGCAGGTGACAGCTCATTGCTGTTTAATAATTTGGTGATGTTGAGCATCTTTTTATGTGCCTATTGGGCATTTGTATGTCTTCCTCTGAGAAATGTCTGTCTAAATCTGCTGTTCAACAAATACCATTTTATTTTGTTTTGTTAGTGAGTTCCACATAGATTCTGGTTATTAGCTCCTTAATA
Source organism: Oryctolagus cuniculus (assembly GCF_051225735.1). Lineage (NCBI taxonomy): Eukaryota > Metazoa > Chordata > Mammalia > Lagomorpha > Leporidae > Oryctolagus > Oryctolagus cuniculus. Next base: position 13,015,216 of record NC_142871.1, read on the forward strand.
GATGTGTGACTTGCAAATATTTCTCCCATTCTGTTGGTTGTCTCTTCACTCTGTTGAGTGCTTCCTCTGCTGCGGAAGCTCTTTGGTTTGATGGCATTCCGTTTGTCTATTTTTGTTTCCTGGGCTTCGGGGCCCTGATCTCAAAATCCCTTGTCCATTCCCGTGTCCTAAAGAGTCTCTCCTATGTTGTCTTCTAGTAGTTTCAAAGTTTCAGATCTTATCTGTATGTCTTTAAACAATTTTGAGTTGATTTTTGTACACAGTGACAGATAAGGGTTTCGTTACATTCTTCTGTGTAACATTTTTTCTTGCACCATTTATTGGAAAAACTGCCTTTCCCCAGTGAGTGTTCTTAGCACCACTGTACATTTTTGATAGTGAAAGCAGATAAAAATATTCTAGAGATAAAAAAGAAAGCAAAGAAACAGTTTTTATCAACCAGAAAGCACATGAATCAAACTGGCTTAGCATATACTTCTCATAGCAATACTACTTAAAAATATGAGCTGATACATTAAAAATGATAATGCTATATGATTTTACAAGCAGCTTTATGGAGATACAATTTACTTGCCATAAAGCTCACTCACCTTAAATGATAGATTTTCAGTAAATTTACTGAAAGTGTACAAAGCTGTGAAACTATCACCAACAATTCAGTTTCGGAACATTTTCAATACTCCATAAAGATTGCTGATTGCTAGAAAGCTCTCAGTTCTAGGTAACTACTGATCAGTTTCTATCTCTATACATTTTCTTTTTCTGTACACTGATGGAAGCATATTGTTTGCAGCCTTTTGCATTTCGTTCTTTGACCTAGCCTGGTGTACTTGAGGTTAATCCATGCTGTAGCATGTATCAGAGAATAGTATTATAATATCATGAGAATAGTAGTAAGTGTTTCATTTACTTGAAAGGCAGAGCGACAGATAGATATAGAAATTCCTATGTAGATTTTTTCTTTTTTGACAGGCAGAGTTAGACAGTGAGAGAGAGAGGCAGAGAGAAAGGTCTTTCTTCTGTTTGTTCACCCCCCGAATGGCTGCTACAGCCGGTGCACTGCGCCAATCCGAAGCCAGGAGCCAGATGCCTCCTCCTGGTCTCCCATGTGCAGGGCCCAAGCACTTGGGCCATCCTCCACCGCCTTCCTGGGCCACAGCAGAGAGCTGGACTGAAAGAGGAACAACCGGGACAGAATCCAGCGCCCCAACCGGGACTAGAACTTGGGGTGCCGGTGCAGCAGGTGGAGGATTGGCCTAGTGAGCCGTGGCACTGGCCTCCTATGTAGATCTATATCTATCTACCTACCTACCCCTATCAAGGGGAGAGAGAGAGAGAGAGAGAGAGAGAGAGAGAGAGAGAGAGAGAGAGAGAAAGTGACTGCTCAGCTGCTGGTTCACTCCCTCAATGCTCAAAACTACTGGGTCTGGACCAGGCTAATGCCAGGAGCTGGAACACTTACTTGGTTGTCATATAGTTAGCAGGGACCCAACTACTTGAACCATCACCTCTGCCTCCCAAATGTGTAACAGGCACTCCTCTATTGGATGCAGGCATCCCATGCAACATCTTTTTTTAAAGGCTTATTTATTTATTTATTTATTCGAAAATCAGAGTTCCAGAGAGGCAGAGACAGACAGAGAGAGGTCTTAAATCTGCTGGTTCACTCGCCAGATCGCTGAAATGTCTGGAGCTGTGCTGATCCAAAGCCAGGAGCCAGGAGCTTCTTCTGGGTCTCCCACACGGGTGCAGGGGCCCAAGGACTTGGGACAGCTTCTACTGCTTTCCCAGGCCATAGCAGAGAGCTGGATCGGAAGTGGAGTAGCCAGGACTAGAATTGGGGCCCATATGGGATGCTGGCGCTGCGGGTGGTGACTTTAAGCACTATGCCACAGCGCCGGTCCCCCCATGCAGCATCTTAACTGCCTGCCCCCCTGTACCAGTATTTGTATGGTCACGTTTTCCTTTCTCTCAGGTGGTCAGCAATCAGTGAATTACTGAGTTGTACAGTAAGCTTAGGTTTATTCTTTTAAGAAGCTGCCAAGCTGTTCTTAAGCATGGCTGTACTATTTTGCAGTCTTATCAGCAATATACAAGGTTTCCATTTTTTTCCACATCTTCACCAACATTTGTTATTGTGTCTTTTTGTGTTGATAGTCACGTGGAGTAGAATTTCAGTGACTTTAATCGCGTTTTCCTAATGACTAATGATATGGAACATCTTTTCAGTTGCTTACTAGCATTTATATAACTTCTTTGGTAAAATATCTACTCACAGTTTTCCCAGTTTTAAAAAAGTTTTATTTATTTATTTTGAAAGGCAGAATTACAGAGAGAGGGAGGGAAAGAGAAAGGTTGATCTTTTGTCTGCTGGTTTATTCCCCAAATGTCTTCAACAGCTGGGGCTGGGCCAGGCTGCAGCCAGGAGCCATGAGCTTCTTTTTGAAAATCATGTGGGTACCAGGGGCCCAAACACTTGGGCCATTTCAGGGAGCTGGATAGGAAGTGGAGCAGCTAGACATGAACAGGCACCCATATAGGCAGTGGCTTAATCCACTATGTGAAGGCGCTGGCCCCAATTTTCCCATTTTACTTTGCTTGTATGAAAGGATCAGGTAAAATAGAATTCTATCTAATTTTAAGGCAAAACATCAAATTATAGCATTGAAATTATTTTCAATAAACCATGATCCTTAATACCTTTAGTTAACTTCTTTGGAATGTTGTTAAACTCTCACGGGCCACGTTAGGTTCTGGAGTGATTTAGACCCTCTGCTTTCTATCTTGCCACAGCTATGACTATCTGATCCTTGTCACAAGCTCATGTCAGTGCTGTTAGGACCCATCCTGTCCTTGAGTCATGTATGTTAAATCACATCCAGACTTTAGCAGATCTGCCTTTCCTTGCCAATGACCCAGTTCTCGCCTGATTCCCTGCTCTAATATTTAGACATTTATCTTTTCTCTGGGACATAGCTTTATTTCCTATAACATCCCTATGATGACACACTGAAAGTACACCATGACAAGTGTTCAATGTATTGTCTCGGGGTGAACACACTCAACTACCACCCCCAGGTAAGAAATAGAACACGAGCAGCACCCCAGAGCCTTCTTCATACTCCCCACTGATAACTCCCTGCTCCCTGCCTCCCAAAGACTGCACTGTTTTGTCTTCCCATGCCTATCTTTGAATTTTATATAAAGAAAATCATAGGAGTCGTGCTATCCCACGGCTAGTCTCTGATGTTGCACATTGGGTTTGTGATGTCTAGGCAAGCTGTTGCATATAGCAGTGTGGCGGTTCATTGCTGTGTGGTATCGTTGTGTAAATAAACTTGTTCCTTGATATCTGTGGGGGAAGTGGTTTCAGCACTCTGACAGACACAGATGCTCAAGTCCCTTATATACAATGGTGTAGTCTATACCACCTTCACATCTTCTATACTTTACACCGTACCTAGATTACTTATAGTAAGACAATGTAAATGCTACATGAATATACTTACCCATCTTCTGATTTTATCCTTTGTGCGTGTCATACTTCATTATCATTATAATTTGTGTTATCCTGGTGACTAATGAAATTGGGCATCTCTTCACATGTTTATTGGTTACTAACTTACCATCTAATAAAGTATCTGCTTAAATCTCTCGTCTACTTTTTTGGGGGCCCATTTTTCTTTTCTTTTTTGTCTTTCTTTTTCTTTTTTACTTATTTGACAGGTAGAGTTACACAGTGAGAGAGAGAGAGAGAGACAGAGAGAAAGGTCTTCCTTCTGTTGGTTCACTCCCCAAATGGACGCTACAGCCGGAGCCACACCAATTCAAAGCCAGGAGCCAGGTGCTTCTTCCTGGTCTACCATGCGGGTGCAGGAGCCCAAGCACCTGGGCCATCCTCCACTGCCTTCCGGGGCCACAGCAGAGAGCTGGACTGGAAGAGGAGCAGCCGGGACTAGAACCCGGCGCCCACATGGGATGTTGGCGCCACAGGTGGAGAATTAGCGAAGCGAGCCACAGCGCCGGCCCCTGGGGCCCATTTTTCTATTAGGTTGTTAATATCACATTTGTAGGGGTTCTTTATACACTACAGATCCCTCTTTTCAGTTAATTACATCAATTGCACCTATCCTGAACTGCTTACTTTGACTTGCCTTTTTGAGGCTTTAGTGATGTTGTAGAAAAGCATAAGTTAATGGAATACAATGTTTCGGTTGCTTTCTTTATTGAGAGTACTTTGTGTGAGATACATTTTTGTATCCCTAAGTCATGAGTGTTTTTCTATACTACCTTCCAGTAGCTTTACTGCCTATTGTTTCATACTTATACTATAGTTCACCTGGAATTAATTTTTGTGAATGGTGAAAAGTGTGGGAAAGGTTTGACCTAGATTTCCTCTCTCCACTGATTGTGTGTGTGTGCTGAAAGTATAAATGAAAATGTTTTCTTATAAAACAGTTTGTGGGTTGATCATTATAGCGCTCATGTATGTTGAAAGACTACTAGTATAATGGAAATGTTTTCTTATAAAATAATCTGTGAATTAATCACAAGTGGTCATAAGTGCATGCAAATACACTTGGACTTATTTATTAAATTACAATTGAGTATCTCATAAAAAATTAGAGGAAAGGGGTCGGTGCTGTGGTGTAGCAGGTAAAACTGCCGCCTGCAGCGCTGGCATCCCATATGGGTGCCGGTTCAAGTCCTGGTGCTCCACTTTCAATCCAGCTCTCTGCTATGGCCTGGGAAAGCAGTAGAAGATGGCCCAAGTCCTTGGGTCTCTGCACCCATGTAGGAGACCTAGAAGAAGCCCCTGGCTCCTGGCTTCGGGTCGGCACAGCTCCTGCCATTGCAGCCACGTGAGGAGTGAACCAGTGGATGGAAGACCTCTCTCTCTCTCTCTCTCTCTCTCTCTCTGTAACTCTGCCTTTCAAATAAATAAATAAATCTTTGGCGCGCGCTCAGCCCTCTGCCTCTGCTGAGCCGCCCACCTGACCTGGTCAGGTGTAATCTCTCTACTCAATCATGTAACCTCGCTCTCCCCCCCCCCCTCAGTCTCTCAGGCTCTGTCTGGAGAGGTGCCCATCCATCCTTACAGATGTCCCTTCCCTAATAAACCTTGCTATTTTACCTCCCACTACTCTGTCTCACGCCTGAATTCTTTCTTGCGCGAAGACAAGAACCCTGCGATTTCTCCGGTAACATTTTTGGTGACCATGAAGGGACTTTGAGAAGACATCGGAGAATAAAAGCTGTCAAACTCCAAATGGTCATCAAACAAGGCTTCCAGCCCATTCCACTGGACGACCTGAGCAGCCCTCTGGACCCAGCAGCACAGTCTTTCCAAGGCCACTGTCGCACACCATAAGACAGGTAGCAAGAGGAAATACCCAAATCCCCCTCGACACCCACATGCCAGCTTCGAAGAAGTTACAGAAAACGGAACTCCATCCATAATCCCAAAGAAGAATTTTGGGTATTACCTCTTGAGGGGGGAATGTTAGGCAGGAAGTTAGGTATGAGCTTATGTGTGTGTGACAAAGGCCTCCGGAGAAGACTTCTATGTCCAGCATATGCATCTACATCTCAAAGTTATCCCTATAATGCTTCAGGGGCAGCCCAGTGTTCACATCCTGCCCTGCCCCCTTCTACCTGATAACCTACCAGGTGGAGATCCCTGCCCCTTCTGCCTGACAAATCTTCCACAATCTCCCAGATGCAGCCCAGTATCTGCATTTCAAACACCCTGCTCCGGATCCCCATTCTCTAGGGGGTCCTGCTCACCCTTCCTCCGAACCCAGGATGGCGCCAGCTAGGTTTCCTCCTGTCTGATACCTTCAAGGGAAAACTCAGATAGGAGCTTCTTAGTATTTACAGCCATAAAATCCTTTGTTTCAGGAGGAGATGTGTGAAGACAGAGACCTATCTCCTTAAAAACCCCCAGCCTCAACCGGACTGCGCGCTCAGCCCTCTGCCTCTCTGCTGAGCCGCCCACCTGGCCTGGTCAGGTGTAATCTCTCTACTCAATCATGTAACCTCGCTCCCCCACCCCCAGTCTCTCAGGCTCTGTCTGGAGAGGTGCCCATCCATCCTTATGGATGTCCCTTCCCTAATAAACCTTGCTATTTTACCTCCCCCAAAAAAAATCTTTAAAAAAATTAGAGGAAGAAAAGAAGTGGCAGACAAGAAACTTAGAATTGGGGGAGAAGGACAATGGGTCAGAACCCCCTAGATGTGTGCCTAGAAAAATAAAGAGGCTACAGAACTGCATGAAAAGCCGAGGTTGCGGCCACAGGAAGGATTTGCTGAGTTTGAACACACACAAACCTCCAGGTGTCCGCTGGTTATTTCAGCATGGTTTGAAGCTGAGGCTGAAAGAAAGAGGAACCATAGGTTGCTGGAGGAGATGAGACAGGGGCTTCCCCGCGCTCTAAGCACTAAAGCAAGTCAGAGTGATGACGCCTGGTGAGTTTGGTTTAGGTTTGAAAGAATGACTCAGTGCTGTGTGGGTGCATTGTGGGCCCTCTGTCCTGCCTCTGAAATCCATGTCTGTGACTAGTGAGGGAATCCTGCTCATCTAAGACCCACAGAGCCTAGTAGCTGTCACCTAGCAGAAGGCAGAGAGACACTGAAGACCGAAAGTAGCAGTAGTTTCACTTCATACTTCTCACTTTCGAAAAAGTGAATGTGAGCTTCCGACTCCGGCTGGGGATTTTGGAAAGCGGGTAGAGAAGCCTGCAACAAGACACCAGAGGAGTGGGAAGGGCAGGTGGTGGGAGGCTTAGGACGGAGGATCAAAGAGCTGGGGCATTGATTTCATTGCCGACATTTGCCATAATCATGTGTCAGTTCTACTCCAACTTATTAGAAATAAATCTTTATAAATATCTGATGCACTCACTAGCAGCACTTGGTAGCCTTAGGGGTACTTCAAAAAATTCACAGAAAAAGGAATTAAGAGGCAATGTGTGTCTGGGCACTGTGGCACGAAGGGTTAAACTACCGCCTGTGACATGGCATCCCTTATTGGAGCTCTGATTTGGGTCCCAGCTGCTCTGCTTCTGATCCAGCTTCCTGCTAAGGCATCTGAGAAGACAGTGGAAATGGCCCAGGTACTTGGTCCACACAAGCCCTCAATGGTTCATAATTCCAATAATTGTGCTTCAAAATGGTTCAGCTATTATCTCAGAACCTGAGAAAACAGAGATAACATGCTTACTATCTAGCACTTAGCAATTTCTCTGGCTTAGTCACAAGGGTATTTCAGAATGTCTCAAATCAAGCATCATTGATTTTGGGATTGGAAACATTTTCCGCAGAAACACTGAATGCAATATTTTTTCTGTTTCCTTAGAGTTCTACAAATAGAATTTGTTAATATATACATGAAGGAACCTCAAAAATTTAATGGAAAATGCAATTATCTCCTTTTTAAAGCATGGATTATTTATTTGTAATAGAAAGAGGGAGATGGCCAGCACCGCGGCTCACTAGGCTAATCCTCCACCTGACGCCGGCACCCCGGGTTCTAGTCCCGGTCGGGGCGCCGAATTCTGTCCCCGTTGCCCCTCTTCCCGGCCAGCTCTCTGCTGTGGCCAGGGAATGCAGTGGAGGATGACCCAAGTGCTTGGGCCCTGCACCCCATGGGAGACCAGGAGAAGCACCTGGCTCCTGGCTTCAGATCAGCGCTGTGCGCCAGCCGCAGTGGCCATTGTAGGGTGAACCAATGGCAAAAGACCTTTCTCTCTGTCTCTCTCTCACTGTCCACTCTGCCTGTCAAAAAAAAAAAAAAAAAAAAAAAAAAAAGGGCCGGCACCGCGGCTCAATAGGTTAATTCTCCGCCTGCGGCGCCGGCACCCCAGGTTCTAGTCCTGGTCAGGGTGCTGGATTCTGTCCCGGTTGCTCCTCTTCCAGTCCAGCTCTCTGCTATGGCCCGGGAGGGCAGTGGAGGATGGCCCAAGTGCTTGGGCCCTACACCCGCATGGGAGACCAGGAGAAGCATCTGGCTCCTGGCTTTGGATCAGCACGGTGCGCTGGCCGCAGCAGCCATTGGAGGGTGAACCAACGGCAAAGGAAGACCTTTCTCTCTGTCTCTTTCTCTCACTGTCCACTCTGCCTGTCAAAAATAAATAAATAAATAAATAAGTGGAGAAGAACCACCTTCATTTTAAAAAAAAAAAAGAGAGAGAGAGAGAAAGAGGGAGAGAGATCTTCCATCTGCTGTTCATTCCCCAGATGGCTACAATGGATGAGGCTGGGCCAGGCCAGAGCCAGGAGCCAGGAACCAGGAACTTTCTCCAGGTCTCCCAGGTGGGTGCAGGGGTCCCAGCACTTGGGCCTCCTCCACTGCCCTTCCCAGACCATCAGCAGAGAGCTGGATCAGAAGTGGAGCAGCCAGGACTTGAACCGGTGCCCATATAGCATGTAGGCACTAGCCTCACTAATTATGCCATAACATCCGCCCAGCCCCTCCTCCCACCCCGCCCCAAGTTGTTGATTCTGAACACAGTTGAGAACATTGGAGAATATTTTACAGTGGAGGAACTTTGTGAACTTAGCTTTAAATGAAGAACAGGATTCATGCGCAGAACAGGGGGGCACAGTTCAGAGAAGAGTTGTTCTCCACAAAGACACCCAGAAGGTGTTGAGGGAATGTTCTGGAATCATGCTCTCTCTTTCAGGCTGAGTTCTCTCTATCTGTGAATAGTCTGTTCCCGTATCAGCACCCTTTTGCTCAGTGCTTTCAGCTTTCCCACTCTGTATCTAAAGATACTTTCTATACACCTGAGTGAGTCAGAGGGAAGAGGTACTTGTCGATTGTCTCGCTTGTGCCATCAAGCACTTGGCTGCCATCCTTTAGGGAAGGGCCATTGCTCAGCCTTGCAGCGCTAGTGAAGTGCTAGGTTTTCTTTCAGGTACAATGGAATCTTCACAGCTGGAACCGCAGGATTTAATTATTTCTGCTCACTCATCATGATAACAAAGATGTTAGTGTTTATCTCTATGCCCATCCTAACCGGGTAGACTTTTGCTCCTGGAATATCCCATTTTTTTTTTTTTGAGATTTATTTGAAAGGCAGAGTTACAGAGAGGCAGAAGCAGAGAGAAAGAGAGAGAGGTTTTCCACCTGCTGGTTCATTCCCCAGATGGCTGCAATGGCTGGAGCTGGGCCAATCCGGAGCTTCTTCCAGGTCCCCCATGTGGGTGCAGGGGCCCAAGGACTTGGGCCATCTTCTACTGCTTTCCCAGCCCACAGCAGAGAGCTGGATTGGAAGTGGAACAGCTAGGACTGGAATCGGCGCCCATATGACCAGCACTGCAGGTGGCGGCTTTACCCGCTACGCCACAGTGCCAGCCCCGAAAGATCCTATTTTTGAAATGAGCACTAAGTAGAATGGCACCATACACAACAGGCTCACATAGGGGTGTAGTCTCGTGTGGCGTGATCAGTCAAAGTCCTGGAGGGATGGTGTGGGCAAGGCACAAGGACTAATGGCGTAGATACTAGTGCTCTGTAACGTGCATTCGGTGCTGCCATAGGGTGGGCCCTTGATGAAATAGCATGAGCCTGTGCTCCGGGTTCCTTGCACATAGATAAGTCCTTACGCCACCACAGGTTCCTTGCACATAGACATGTCCTCACGCCATCAGGGCTGCACTGATCACTAAGTGTATGGGACACCTTGGCAGCCGTGTGGCACGCTCCTGATCTTAGATGTAGCTGCAGTTTTTGGCGAAAACCATGGACAAAATATCCTCTAAATGTAGTCTGAGTTGTCATTCCTATCAACCAATTCTCTTTATTTTAAGCCACATATCTTATTCTGCGTTGTTTTCTCAGACGATAATTGAATTCTGTGTGAGTTTTGGGTAGACTATCTTGACAACCAAATAGTGCTATATTTAAACATTAATGTAATCAACTCAGCATAGGCTGCCTTGACAGATGTGAGACGCTTGTCAGTGAGAGCTGGCCAAGGACTCAGGATCTGCGGGGTTCTACTGCCACCTGTCGGTCACTTTGATGACTGCTGCCGTCACTTAGCTAACCCTGTAACAAAAGGCAGACGGGGACGCCAGAGTTAGAGGAGCGACCTCTAGCGAACAAGCCTTGGAAGTTTTCTTTTTAAATGCACTTAAGAAGGCTTCGTTCGAATGCCATTTGGATCATTCCTGCGGGCAGTGGGAGGGATCTGAGTGTTAGCATAGAACTATTCAGTGATGTTCATCTCTTCATGCAGAGACAGACGTAATAGGATTGGATTTTGGCCATTTTAGCCCGTTGTATGGATGCTATCATTTGGCATCCATGTGTTCTTTTATGTTGAAATACTATGGGATTTAGTAGTAGGTTCTGGAGACAGAGCTGGGTTAAAATACAAACTGTCATTGACTTGAGCAGATTCCTGGACTCTCTGTGCCTTGGTTTCCTTGCCTTAAAATAATCTCTATGTGGTAGAGATTAAAATAATGCTTGCTTCAACGCGAAACTCCAAACAGCTGATTTTTAGTCAAGCAGAAATAAGTAAAATTCCTAAGATTAATGTTGCTCTGGGGTCGCATCAGTCTCTGGGCCACGTTTTTGTTAGCAGAAAACTGAAGACAAATGACTTGCTCCAAGGATGGGGGCCGGGTGCTGCCAAGGAGGGCACGATCCGGTGCCCAGCCTTCATACAATCTGGACGAAGCACCCACAGAGCCAGAGATGCCCCAGCTGTGAGAATGGGCAAGTGGCGGCTGTCTGACAGTGGCTTTTGTGAGCACACGCGCAGACGTGAGGACAGTGGTAGGGGAAGGAGATGAGGTGGTGGGAGGAGATAGAAAGCTCAGGGTAAAGTGCTGTGTAGTCGCTGGCTGTTGTCTGGCACTGGAGGAGAGCTTCAGGTGCCCACGATGCCCCTTGCTTTGGACACAAACCCTGCAAGCCCCTGATAATGTCACTGCCGCCTGAGCAGCCAGCAAGAGGGACATTGTGCGGAGTATTCACAAAGAACTGGCTTGGGAGCAAATCCGGGAGGGAGAGGCGAGGACAGACACGGATGCTGGCTTGGAGCTCCTGCTCACCCTGTGCAGTTGACATTTTTGCAAAGCGAGAGGAGCCGCTGCGGGGCCGTGGAGCAGCAGGGAGTCAGCTACTCCTGTTCTCCCCAGAAACCGCACGCTCCAGCTCGGGACGTCCAATCCGGGCTGGGTTGCTGTGGAGGCATTTCTGATTGTTCTTTTTAATTTTTTTCTCCAAGCAATACAGGCAAAATGTAAAAAAAAAAATAGCATTGACTAATAAAAACTGTAGTCTGTCTTATGCTGTCCCTGAAGACCAGTTTTGATTCTTTTAGCTCTTCATTCTCTCAGTTATCTTGGTAGAACTATGCACTCTGCTAAAACACAGTTTGTAGGCCAGCGCCGTGGCTCAATAGGCTAATCCTCCACCTAGCGGCGCTGGCACACTGGGTTCTAGTCCCGGTCGGGGCGCCGGATTCTGTCCCGGTTGCCCCTCTTCCAGGCCAGCTCTCTGCTGTGGCCCGAGAGTGCAGTGGAGGATGGCCCAGGTGCTTGGGCCCTGCACCCCATGGGAGACCAGGAGAAGCACCTGGCTCCTGCCTTCGGATCAGCTCAGTGCACTGGCCGCAGCGCGCCGGCCGTGGCGGCCATTGGAGGATGAACCAACAGCAAAAGGAAGACCTTTCTCTCTGTCTCTCTCTCTCTCACTGTCCACTCTGTCAAAAAACAAACACTATGGCGGAGTCACTTGTAGTGAGAATAGACTGGCAGTGCTGTTCACCCTTACAAGTGCTGGGAAAGAACTCTGAGGGCCCGGTGTCATGGCACAGCAGGCCAAGCCGAAGCCTGCGACACCGGCATCGCTTATGAGCTACAGTTCAAGTCTTGGTTGCTCTGCTTCCGATCCAGCTCCCCGCTAATGCGCTTGGGAAAGCAGTGGATGATGGCGTAAGTGCTTGGGCCCCTGCATCCATAGGGAATCCCAGAAGGAGTCCCTGGCCCAGCCCCAGCTGTTGTGGCCATTTGTGGGTGAACCAGCAGGTGTAAGATCTCTTTCTTTGTCTTTATCACTCTGCCTTTCAAATAAATGAAAAAAATTTTGAGGCTGGGTGTAAAGGATTGGTATAAGCATAAAATTATAGATTTTGCCGCGTCTCTTGGGGCATTTGGATTTGCCCGTCTATGACAGCAGCTGACCAGTGCTGAATAATGGCTGTCAGTCATTGAGATTTCCAGTTTTCCCAGAGTCCACCATGCCTCATTGCTCTTTACCAGGTAATGTGGTAATGTGGTAGACCAATGCTCTCCTGAAGAAAACATAGAAAAGTCAGATACAATGCCAACAACATCTGCTGGAAGGCACCTGATACGGTGGAGCTATGAGGGCACAGCGACAGCCATTGAGATGAGCTCCACATTCTGCACGTGCGTCTCCTGCTTCTTGGCATTGGATGGAGGCTTTGAAGTCGGTTGGAAGGTGAACGCTAAGAGAGAGCAAAACCAGTGAGCCTTTCAGCCAGACCGTCAGGGCAGCTGAGACTTCAGCGTACAAAATCCGGGAATAGAATGCAGATCCTGGAATAGCATATAGGGAGGTAAGCCCAGTACTAGGCACTAGGTTCCTCTTTGAGACATCTGCCCATTTGCAAGCTGAACAAGGTGAGAGGTAGAGAAACTGAGCAGACAGTGGTTGAAGAGCAGAGTGGGAGTGTTGGTGGCCTCACAGTACAGAAGCAAAGGGGGAGAAATTGGAGCCAGGGAGAGGAATTTCAGTAAACGCTCTTCTCAGGCCTTAAATTTAGGTCTTTGATCCATTTTGAGTTGATTTTTGTATATGATGAGAGGTCTGGATCTAATTTCATTCTACACACACATGTGTATTCATGCACAATAAATTATATATACAACATATGTAATATACAATATCTATACTATATGTATACACAGTTTTTGCCAGCACCAGTTGTTGAAGCAACTATCCTTTTTCTCTCTCCAAAGCTGGAGCGGAGACTCTCGGCTGCTGGGGTCCTGATTTGTGCGTGTCCACACCTCCACATAGGTCCGCTGTGTCCCTCTAATTTGCGCGGAGCTTCCTCTGCCATTTTCTCCCTAGCTTTCCCTGAGACTGCACTCCCTCCATATTTTTTTTCCCTCCATATTTTTAAAACCACCTTCTCCTAGAGTGGTAAGCTCCCTCCCTATTCTGCCATCTTTTGATGACTTGTTACCATAGAGTTGAAAATATCTTCTTTATGTATTTTTAAAGATTTTATTTTCTTTTAAAAATTTTTTTAAAGATTTATTTTATTTAATTGAAAGACAGAGTTACACAGAGAGGCAGAGACAGAGAGAGGGGTCTTCCATCCTCTTTTTCACTCACTAACTGGCTGCAATGACCAGAGCTGAGCTGATCCGAAGCCAGGAACCAGGAGCTTCTTCTGGGTCTCCACATGGGTGCAGGGGCACGTGGACTTGGGCCATCTTCCACTGCTTTCCCAGGCCATAGCAGAGAGTTGGATTGGAAGAGGAACAGCCGGGACTAGAACCGGCGCCCATGTGGGATGCCGGCACTGTAGGCGGTGGCTTTACCCGCTACGCCACAGTGCCAGGCTCCAGAAGGTGTAAGTCTCAAAATTGTTGTACAGTCCCTCTGTGACCTAGCTTCCTGGTGAGTGTCATATGGCAGCCTGATTCTGTCTTCTCTACCACCTTTTCAGACTGTGTAATGTATGGCTGATAGTGTTGTAATTCCTCATAAGTCTATATGTGCCAAGAAGGCAGCATAAGACAGAATTGACTGACTCATGTTCACAGTAACACCATTTACAAAGGCCGGAAGATGGGAGCAACTCAGATGTCCATCAGTAGATGAACAGATAAACAAAGCATGAACTAGCCATATAGTGGAATAGCATTTTGCCTTAAAAAGAAGCTGACACACAGAATAGCACATGTGAGACTTGAGGACATGGTGCTAGCGCAATAAGCCAGTCACATAAGAGCAAGTGCTGTATGATTCTCTTTGTGTGAGATACCCAGAAGTGTCAGGTTCATGCAGACATAAAGTGGTACGTTGTTGCCAAGGACTGGAAGGAGCGGGAACTAAGGAGTTAATGTTTACTGGGTGTGGGTTTTCAGTGTGGAAAGAAAAAAAGTTCTGGATTTCTGGATTCGGATGGTGGTGATGGGCTTATTGCCACTGCACTGCGTGCTGGAGGTTGAAATGATAAATTCTGTATGATTTGCTACAATGAAAATGAACAGGGGATGGAATAATTGAGTGACGGATTTGATGAGAACTAGGAGTGGAAAAATTAAGTTAGTAGCCTCATAGAGATTACATGAATATACTGTAATCAGACTTTACTTCATTATAATATATCACCTTCAAGATGATGTTGGTTTTTTCATAGCCAACAGTCTAAATCCATCATGAAATATGTGAGCATGAAGGATGATGGTCCTGGAGAAGGTTGAGGGCCCAGGAAAGCTTCCTCCAAGCACGTGACTCAGTGGGGAGAAGGCTCACCCATCAGGCAAATCTCCTGTCTCTCCAAGGGGCTCTCCCAGGAGCTCTCTCCCTGAGGGGCGTTTATTAACTGTGCCCATTTAACACATGAGGCCAACAGAGATTTGGTAAACTCATGCTCTCCTTTTTTATGTTTAGTGGGAGGTGCTGAATGAGTAATTATTAGACAAATGAAGAAGACAGGACATGAACCCAAATTTATCTGACCTTGAATCTACATCAGAACCTACACTCCCCCGAGGTCCATAGCAATGCAGTTCAGAGCTGGACAGGCTGGATACAGAGTCTTGGTCGTTTACGCTGAGTTTTGGTTAAAGCTTCACGCAGAGGCACAGACACCACAGATTCTACTTTCTGAGAGAACCGGAAATACCGTGACACCAGGACTTCTGATTTGCTGTGCCTCCCTCTCCATCTCCTCTTCCTTTCATTCACCTCTGCTTTTCTTTGACAAGACTGTCTTTTCTAAATTCTAAACCTTTGGAAGCATAAGCCATCTAATCTGAAATGTCAAATCTATAGGAAATAACAGGTGGAGTCAAGCTGCACCTCACTTCTCTTGCACGCAGTAACTGAAGGTGTAGGAGACTGGAGCAAGTTTAGGCTGTGACTGTGTTGGTTTAGAAATTTACCTGTGCTGTGTCTCTTGTTTTGGATTTTTTAATAGCCATAGTGAAAAGCACACTGTTTCTTTAAGTCTTAGATGCTTTGGTAGTATAATAATATGTTCACTTTAATATTCCTGTGAACAACACACTCATTTCCGAAAGTCGTGGGTATTGTACTATGTACAGCACATTTCCGAAATCTCGTTTCGTTTTTTGGCAGGTTTATTAGCAGGTCCTCTTTCTCTTTCTTTCTTCTTTTTTTTTCCTGTTGACTTTTCCAAGTCTCAGTCCTACCCTTACCTCATGTAAAGGTTCGTTTCCCTCTGGTGTGAATGAACTAAAATATGGACCCACAAAGGAGAAAAACGATCTACAAGAATAATATTTGTGGCATAATGTAATGCCATTTTATTGGAAAATCTAATCCAAATGTGCCTTATATATGTGCACACTTGCATATGTGTATAAACACATACCCCATAAATAATCATCTATACGTGACGCAAGCTAAATCATCTTTTCTATTTTCTGTGAAAGGTCATCCTTTGCTGCCCCCAGGGCTGGCTCATGCTGCTGCACAGGTGCACTGACCGACCCTGGGAGACACCTTTTCACTGGAGTAGGGTAGCCCTAGTCCAGTACGACCTCATCTGAACTTGATTCCATCTGCAAACACTCTAAGGCTGTATTTTCAGGTGCTGGGAATTAGAGCTTCAACACATCCTTTGGGGACCCGCTGCCACGCATAACAATAACCTTGACATTCTGAGTCCTCTTGGGGAGTCCAAACAGAGAGGGCAGAATTCCCTCCCAACTGCAGAGCAGCCAGCATTACGCTCACGGCGACCCTGACAGGCTCGTCCCTGGCTTTGCACTCTCAGTTCGCACTATCATACACGGGTTGTTTATTAACCTTCCCTCTGTTAATGTTTTGGATCTCTCCCGTCTCCCTGCCTTGTGAATGCAGGGTCAGCACCTACTGCTCTGTCTCCAAGTCATCGTTCAGTTTTCACAGCGCCATCTGCCCCCTCTCTCTCTTTCAGCATCGTTGCTAATCTGGCTGTCCACACGAGGTTATCTGCACAGTAATACACCTCCCACGTGCCGTTCCCCTTGTGGAGATAATTTTAGGTGAGTAGAGTAAGTTTTGCAATAGTGGGAAGACATCTCTACCCGTGTCACTGCCTCTTCTTTTCTCATCTGTTTCCTTGATATCTGAAATTGATGTGCAGTAAGTTGTGTTTTGCAATTTGGGATAAGGCTTGTACACTCGAGAAGTGTAGTCCACTGATCTAAGTTTCCTTTGAGGACAGGTGATGGGTGTGAGACGATTGCTGGGGAGCAGGGTTGATGGGGTGGGGAGGGAATCCCACAGAACTGGGCTTGCAGAGGGGGAGACGAAGTCGTGAAGGCATAGACTTGTTCTGTGAAGTACAAGATTTCCCTCCTGAAAAATCTGCCCTGCCTCCTGAGTAACACACTTAAAATTCTCCCATGTTGAAAACATTTCAAGTCTGCTGCTACGAGACTCACAGACTGTAAGAGTCAAACCTAAGAGGACGGAGGTGAGTGAAGACAGTAGGAAGGAGGGTCAGGTGGACCACAGGGTGGAGCTAAATGGATGTGTGTGATGGAGTAGACACAGGAGGCCACTAACTTGGTTGGTGGAGAAGTAGACCTCCGGGGAGGGGCTCCAGAGGTGTGTTGTGAAACAGAGCATTCCAATGTGTGTTCTTCACGAAGCCCAGAGTTCCTAGAACTTTCCCTTGCTCCGTTCTCGCCTCTCTCACCATTGTCTTGCCTGTCTGAGGTCCCATAGGGGTGTTGAGGCAACATCATGACATTATGTTCTAAGGGACAGGAAAAGCTTTTTCCAGTAGAATAAGCCTTTAGAGGAAACTGCTTCCCTTGCTAGTAATCAAGTGTTCAAAGTGATACAACAAAGAAAAAAAAAGCCTTTTGGGAATCAGGATGGAATAATATTACTTCCCCTATTTCTCAGAGCTAAATAGTTTAGGATTAAAAAATTTCTCATATATGCATGTGCATATACCTAACAGATCCATGAATTTTAATAAAGCAATGAGATAATTATTTAATGTTGGAAAATCCTCAAGTCTTAAGGAAAAAAGTGTTTGACTTGTTAATGACTTGGGATGAATCTTGATGAAGTCATTCCAACTTGGATGATTTAGGAATTCTAATTTGGGCTCTTACATTTTATAACTGCCTAATGGAGTCTTCTTTTTTCCTCCTTAATTACACGTATTTGCTAGTATTCTCAATGTAATATTTTATAAAGCAAATGAGGTGATGAGGGCATCTATTTCTTATTTGTGTGTGCCTGTGTATAGCATTTCTGAATATATCTTTACATACTTTGATTTACATCGACGGGAAAACATTTGCATTTATAGCAATGGCTTTTGGTCATCGTCTCTGATGTTACTCTAGCTGAAAGCGCTCCAAAGCACAAAAGGCCATGGCAGGCATTTATGTCAAATGTACTAGCACTGTTTATAACAGCACCTTGTGTTGTATTACTTTGTTCAGGAAATCCAGTCACGCCGCGATTTCCTTCCACATTTCAATGGTTCCTCATTATGGATTAAAGCATTCACTGCTAATCACCCCAATGAGCCCCGCTGGACCGGTGAGGAGGGGTGATGGTGGTGCCGATGGGGTGACGTGGGCCTCTGTTAAGTTTCATATATTCTGTGGAGGGATAGTGTCACTCAGTTGTGAGTATATTTTATGGGGCAAGTAGAGACTGAATTTCACATTTGTTGTTTTGCCATTCCCAAAGTGTAAGGTGTCATAAATAGAAAACTCAGGAAAAAAGGGACAAAAATTTGAAGGCATTTTGTAGAAAGGAAAAAAACAAACAAACAAAAAAAAAACAGTAAGTTTGGCAAGTTTATAATCTTTAATTTTTTTCAAAAAAACAGATGATGTTTGTATGTGTGATAAAATCTTTTATACAGAATTTACTGCCCCAGTCTAGTCCAATCAAAAAAATTATTTTCGTTTTATTAGTTGCTCTAATTACCACTCTGAGGACTTATTTTACTCTGCTAAAGTAAGTTCAGACTAGATTTAACACTCCAGAAGTCTTTACTGAATATTGTTTTCATAAAATTGCCATTGCTTATAATTTAGATTAGAATAAAATTCTAAAGAATATGCTTTCACTAATGCCCTTACTGCATCTTGAGAAAAGTCAGTAGATTTCATAAGTAGATCCCTGAGACAGTGTTCAAGAAACAGTCTTCAGTCAGTGAATGTAAGGAGGTCTATAGTGTGACGGTGCCGCGGGTGATTAACAGAGCAGTGCATAGCCTGCGTTCATTCAGAGTGGCTGTGATCATTTCTGACATGATGTTGTGGACAAATATGCAATAAAAAATGAAAACCAAAGAATCATAGTGTATATTATCCTTAAATTTTATAATCTGTGTTTTATGGGTAACTTCAGTTTTCCCGAAAGGCTGGTAATATTTCAGTTATTTTGATACATCAATGTTACCTTTGAGTTGGCAGAGGTAACCTAACTAAGGTATTAAGTGATATACCTTTCAATAAAGTTATTGAAATGCAAAAAAAAAAAAAAAAAAGAAAACTCAGGAAAAAAAAAAAGGATTTTATGCCAAGTTATAAGTGGATTCACTCTGTTGTTATTCTACCTCCTGTTTCTTACCAAATCCAACTTTAACCTTTATGTGAGAGTGTCTACTCAGATTTTTTAAATATAGAACTTTAATGAAGAGCTGATTTATAACACAAAACAGTTGCTTCCCATTTGCCATCAGAATTATTATTATTTTTAAATTTATTTTTCCCCCAAAGAAACCTTTTATTTATGGGTACAAACTTCATGCATTTCGTAAGTACAACTTTAGGAATATAGTGATACTTCCAACCATAACCTCCCGCCCACCCACACTCCCACCCCTCCTCCTCCTTCTCCCATTCCCAGTCCCATTCTCCACTAAGATCCATTTTTGATTAACTTTATACACAGAAGATCAACTCTGTACTAAGTAAAGAATTCAACAGTTTGTATGGGAAAAAAAAAAATGTTCCTCGGCTGGCACTGTGGCTTACTTGGCTTACCTGGTTGCCCCTCTTCCAGTCCAGCTCTCTGCTGTGGCCCGGGAGTGCAGTGGAGGATGGCCCAAGTGCTTGGGCCCTGCACCCGCATGGGAGACCAGGAGGAAGCACCTGGTTCCTGGCTTCGGATCAGTTCAGTGTGCCGACCATAGTGGCCATTTTGGGGGCGAACCAGTGGAAAAGGAAGACCCTTCTCTCTGTCTCTCTCTCTCTCTCACTGTTTAACTCTGCCTGTCAAAAAAAATGTTCCTCAACAGTCAAGACAAGGGCTGTTCAAAATCATTGCATCTTGAAGTTAATGTCACTTCTTTTCTTTTTTTGTTTTTGAAACTTAACTTTGAAGAAGCACCCAAGAATGATACATCTTTTGGGAGCAGTTAGACGTAGTTATAATACCATTCTTTGAGGACAGAGGTCCTGCATGGGAAGTTAGTGCACAGTGACTCCTGTTGTTAATTTAACAATTAACACTCTTATGTATGAAATCAATGATCACCTGAGGCTATTGACAGGAGCTGCCTAGGCTATGGAAGTCTTTTGATTCCACAAACTCCATCCATATTTAGACAAGGCCATTAGCAAAGTACAAGTTTTCTCCTCCCTCCAGAGAAAAGTACCTCGTTCTTTGATGACCATTTTTTTTTTTTATTTGACAGGCAGAGTTAGACAGTGAGAGAGAGAGAGACAGAGATAAAGGTCTTCCTTCTGTTGGTTCACCCCTCAAATGGCCTCTACTGGCACTGCACTGATACAAAGCCAGGAGCCAGGTGCCTCCTCCTGGTCTCCCATGCGGGTGCAGGGCCCAAGCACCTGGGCCATCCTCCACTGCCCTCCCAGGCAGGCCACAGCAATGACTACTTCTCAGAATTATTTTTATCTGCACTCCACATCAGCCACCTGTAGACCCGGCAGTTTTTGGCCGTCTCGTGGATGAGCGCCATGTGTGAGACCTTGAACTCTGGCCACCAGTTCTCTTAGGCAACTCCAGTGCTATGAGGCAGGACTGCAGAGAAGACGCTGCAGGGTCAAAGAAAGGGACGCTGAGGTCTGGGGACCTCCATGCAGCACGGTTTATTCTCACTCCTGAGCTCTGGTGCCTTTGGGCAGCTGTCCACCGCGGTGAGTCAGGAACTTTATGGGCTATCTGAATGAATGAGTCAAGATGTTTCCCGTGCATCCTTTTACCACCCGATCTGCATTTGCAGGAGGCCATAGGAGAAGAACGGGGAGGAAGCTGATATCCCTGGGTCATTGAAACCATGGCTGGCGTCTGTTGAAACAGTGGGAGTGGTTTGCTCCTTGGCAGGTCTATTCCCTGAAGTGCCTTAAAAAGCAAACAAACCGGAGGAATAAGTTAATATTTATTTTATTCAGCTCACACTCAGCGCCATGTTGTTCATGATAGACAATGAAACACAAACAACATGTGAATTGCACCTTGATGGAAGATAAACTCAGCGGTAATAAATGACTCAAAGCACCGTCACATCTGGCTTAGCCTGGCCATGTTACACATGTGAAAGCTGGTATTTCATGACCGAGTCAGGTGTAGGCCGGTGTGGACTGCAGCTCGGACAGGAAGCGCTGTAGTGACAACAAGGAAACACAGGATCCGCCGCTTCCGTGGAAGCCAACCCCTGCACGGCCGTGTGTTATGGGATGCTGGAACGTTAAGGGAGTTCCCAGGATTGTTTTCATTTCTCTTCCCTGAATCTCCCTCCTACTGACACTGTCCTTTCTGCAAATGGCACTTCTCCACATAATTAACAAAATGAAAACACATCACATGATCAGAAAGTCCTAAGGAGTCTACAGTAAAAATCATTTACAACCACACACACAGGCACCCTCACGCCACATAACTTCCCTTCAAATCCTTTGTGAGTTTGATACTTCAGCTTGGCCATGTGAATCCAGCTTTCTTTGGCAAGCAGACATCAAACATGTCGTTCTTGATTTTTTTTTTTAAAGATTTTATTTATTTGAGAGGCAGAGTTGAGAGAGAGAGAGAGAGAGAGAGAGAAAGGTCTTCCATTCGCTGGTTTGATCCAAAGCCAGGAGCCAGGAGCTTCTTCTGGGTCTCCCACACAGGAGCAGGGGCCCAAGAACTTCGGTCTTCTTTCACTGCTTTCCCAGGCCATAGCAGAGAGCTGGATCGGAAGAGGAGCTGCCGGGACTAGAACCTGCGCCCATATGGGATACCGGTGCCTCAGTGGAGGCTTAGACCACTACACCACAGCACTGGCCCCCTTCTTCCTTTCTTCAAGATTTATTAATTTATTTGAAAGACAGAGTTGCAGGGAAAGAGAGGGAGAGAGAGAAAGAGAGAGAGAGAGAACTTCCGCAACTCCCCCAAATGGTCAGAATAGCCAGGGCTGGGCCAGGCTGATATCAGGAGCCAGGAGCTTGTTCCAGGTCTCCCACATGGGTGCAGGGGCCCAGGGACTTGGGCCATCCTCTGCTGCTTCCCCAGGAGCATTAGCAGAGAGCTGGATCAGAAGTGGAACAGCTGGGACTTGAACTGGCGCCCATGAGGGATGCCGGCGTCTCAGGTGGCTGTTTAACCCACTACACCAAAACATCGGCCCCCTCCCAAACATTTATTTTATATTCCTGAGAGAAAAAAATAAGTCATATTTTTCTTTTCCTTGTTCACTGTTGAGGGTCTATTTAAAAAAAAAAGATTTATTTATTTAAAATGCAGAGTGACAGAGAAAGAATAAGAGAATCTTTCACCTGCTGGTTCACTAACCAAATGGCCACAATGGCCAGGGCTGGACTAGGCTGAAGTCTGGAACTCCATCCGGGTCTCCCATGTGGGTGGCAGGGGCTCAAAGACTTGGGCCATCTGCTGCTGCTTTCCCAGGTGCATTAGCAGGGAGCTGGGTTGGAAGTGGAGCAGCTGGGGCTTGAACTGGTGCCCATGAGGGATGTCAGTGTCGCAGGAGGCTGCTTACCCCACCGCGCCTCAGTGCTGGTTTGGGATTATTCTTTCTGAAGACCTTTGCCCTTGCTCTGCTTCCTGGTTCAGGGTCAGGTTTCCACTTCCTATCTCTCACTGGCTGCTAGTACAATGTCCCCTGTTTTGGGCTTATAAAAGTAGTGGTTTGCAGAAGTAACCCAAGCTCTGCTTTCCCAAATACTATTTGCCTTCCTGTCTGTTCCCACACCTGAGATATTTGATTTCTGTTTCGTGATGATGCAGGTAGGGACAGGAGGCCACCAAGGGAGGCAGGTCAGGCCTTGCGTGTGTTATCTTTCCAGGCCATTTGACTAAGCTGGTGAACACAGAGAGCCACGTCCTGAAGTGTGAAGGTACAATGGACAGCAGAGGAAGCAACACAAATCGTCAAGTGGCCAGCACTGTGGCGTAGCAGGGAGGCCTCCGCCTGCGGCACCAACATCCCCGATGGGTGCCGGTTCAAGTCCCAGCTGCTGCTCCTCTTCTGATCCAGCTCTCTGTTAATGGCCTGGGAAAACAGCAGAAGATGGCCCAAGTGCTTGGGCCTTCGCACCCAGGTGAGATACCTGGATGAAACTACTGGCTCCTGACTTTGTTTTGGTCCAGCCCTGGCTGTTGTGGCCATTTGGGGAGTGAACCAGCAAATGGAAGACTCATTCATTTGCTCTCTCTCTCTCTCTCTCTTTCTCCCTCTCTTTGTGACTCTGCCTTTCAAATAAATAAATCTTCTTAAAAATTGTCAGGTGACGTTGGCATCTCAAATGGAATCAAAGAAGAGACAAGCACTGGAGGAAGATGGAGATTCCGAGGTGAGAAGGAGCCTACAGTCATGTCATGGCCTGGCCCTTTCTATGTTGTGGTGCCAACCAGAGTTTCTGGTTCTTTAAACAGAGATGAGAGAAATAACAGAGGGGAAAAAACAAATTAGAAATGGATTTCAGGGCTGCTGTTGTAGCATAACGGGTAAAGCTGCCACCTGCAACACCAGCATCTCGTGTGGGCCCTGGTTCAAATCCCGGCTGCTCCCACTTCCAATCCAGCTCTCTGCTAGTGCACCTGGGAAAGCAGTGGAAGATGGCCCAGGTGCTTGGTTCCCTGTACCCACATGGGAGACCCAGATGAAGCTCCTGGCTCCTGACTTTGGCCTGGTAGAGCCCTGGCTATTGTGGCCAGTTCAGGAGTGAACCAAAGGATGGAAGACCTCTCTATCTTTCCTTCTCCCTCTCTGTAATTCTCCCTTTCAAATAAATTTTTTATTAAGATTTTATTTATTTGACAGGCAGAGTTACAGACAGTGAGAAAGAGAGAGGCAGAGAGAAGTCTTCCTTCCGCTGGTTCACTCCCCAAGTGGCTGCAACGGCCGGAACTGCGCCAATCTGAAGGCAGGAGCCAGGTGCCTCTCCTGGTCTCCCATGCGGGTGCAGAGGCCCAAGCACTTGGGCCATCCTCCACTACACTCCTGGGCCACAGCAGAGAGCTGGACTAGAAGCGGAGCAACAGGGACTAGAACTGGTGCCCATATGGGATGCCGGCGCTGCAGGTGGAGGATTAACCTAGTGTGCCACAGCGCTGGCCTCTCAAATAAATATTTTTTAAAAAGGAAACTATAGTTCAAAACAAGTTGACTAAAACATTGTGAGACAGGGCCATCTGTGCTGACTCATGACAAATATCTACATATGATCCCTCCAATATTGATGAATTGTTTTCAGACACAATGTCTCTTTGGAAACTGACAAGCATCAGAGTCAGGCAAAGCAACTCGTATGAACATTTTCCAATCCGCACATTGATGGTCAATTGGTTTCTGACGGAGGTACACACATGGGAATTAAGAGTTGCTCCAAAAAAATGGTCTTGGGACAACAGGATGGCCTTGAGCAGAAGAATGAATTAGACCCTTCCCTCTCACCATGTACAGCAATTGACTCAAAATGAATTAAAGACCCAAGTGTTAGACCTGAAATTCTGGAAGAAAACATGGGAAAAGGTGTATGACACTGGTCTGGGCAACAATAATTTTTTGGATATGTACTCAAAGCCAGGCAACAAACGCAAAAACAGACACATTGGATTCCATCAGACTAAAAAGCTCTGCACAGCCCAGGACACAGTCACACAGTGAAGAGACAACCTGCAGAATAGAAGAAAATATTTCCAAACTGTGTCTACTAAGGAGCTAATATCTGAAAAATATAAGGAACTCCAGCATCTCAGTAGTAAGAAATTCTGTAACCCGATTAAGACTGGGCCAAGGAATGAATAGGCATTTTTCAAATGAAGACATACAAATGGCTAACATATATATGAAAATTCTCAATATTACCAAAGGCCAGAGAAATGCAAATTGAATTCACTTGAGATATCACCTTACACCTGTTATAAATGAGTATTATCAAAAAAGACAAAAGATGACAAGTGTTGGAGAGAATATGGAAAAAAGAGAAACCTTGCATAGTTATTGGGAATGTAAATTAGTTCAGTCATTATAGAAAACAGTTAAGACATTTTTTTTTTGGACAGGCAGAGTGGACAGTGAGAGAGAGAGAGAGAGAGAAAGGTTTTCCTTTGCCATTGGTTCACCCTCCAATGGCCACCGCGGCTGGCATGCTGCGGCCGGCACAGCGCACTGATCTGAAGCCAGGAGCCAAGTGCTTCTCCTGGTCTCCCATGGGGTGCAGGCCCCAAGCACTTGGGCCATCCTCCACTGCCTTCCCGGGCCACAGCAGAGAGCTGGCCTGGAAGAGGGGCAACCGGGACAGAATCCGGAGCCCCGACCAGGACTAGAACCCGGTATGCCGGCGCCGCAAGGTGGAGGATTAGCCTAGTGAGCCGCAGCGCCGGCCCAGTTAAGACATTCTTAAAAACTGACAATAGATCTACCATATGACCCAGCTGTCCCACTACTGGATACATACCCAACAGAAATAAAATCAGCGTATTGAGGAGATACCTACACTCCCATGTTCATTGTAACACTATTCACAATAATCAATATCTGTAATCAATCTGAGTGTCCATCAATGGATGAATGGATAAAAAAGTCATATAGATATACACAGTGGAATTTTATGCAACTACAAAAAGGAGCAGATTGGGCTGAGTGTTGTGGTACAGGAGGTAAGCTACTACTTGGGATGCCCACACCATATCGGAGTACTGGTTGGAGTTTCAGCTACTCTACTTCCCGTCCAGCTCTTTGCTAGTGCACTTGGGAAGCAGCTGATGGATTCAGCCTGGCCCAGCCCCACGGTTGCTGGAGCTGCACCAATCCAAAGCCAGGAGCCTCTTCTAGGTCTCCCACTGAGGTGCAGGAGACCAAGAACCTGGGCCCTCTTCTTCTGTTTTCCCAGGCCATAGCAGAGAGATGGATGGGAAGTGGAGGAGCCGGGATGAGAACCAGTGCCCATATGGGATGCTGGCACTGCAGGTGGCAGCTCTACCCATTTAGCCATAGCGTAGGCCCCTAAAATATTTTTTTAAATAAAAAAGAGGGAACTGATCCTACTGACACCTTGATCTTGGACTTCTGCCCTCCAGAACTGTTAAACAGCAGGTTCCCGTTGTCTGAGCCTCCCAGACTGAGGCACTTTGTTTCAGCAGCCCTAGCAGAACAAGGCAGCAGCTCCCACTTGCACAGGAGGTACAAGGTGCAGTGGGAGGAGACCTCAACTCAGAACATCGATGTCCCAGTCCCAGCTGTCACCGATCAGCTGTGTGACTTTATGCTTCACTTACCCATCAACCTCCATCATCTCATCTACGAAATGGCTTCTTGGACTTTTTAAAAATTCACTGTTTTAATTGATGAACAAAAATTGTATGTAATTATCACGCACAACAACCGTCGCTGCCATGTGAGGAGTGAACCAGCAGATGGGAGATCAATCTCTCTCTCTTCCTCTCTTTCTGTCATTCTGCTTTTCCAATAAGTAAGTAAGTAAATAAGTAAATCTTACAAAAAAAAAAAAAAAAGAAATCTTGGTGGCAACATAGATGGAACCCAAGGACATCATGTTAAGTGAAATAATCCAGGTCCACAAAGACAAGTACTGCATGATCTCATTTATGTGTGGAATCCAAAAAAGCTGATTTCATTTGCTGGTATTTCGTTGTGTGTTTTTGCATCTACGTTCATGAAGGATATTGGCCTGTGGCTTTTTGTTGCTGGTGGTGTAGTGTCTTTATCTGCTCTGGGTATGGTTGGCTCCTTCTTAGACTGAAGGAAGGAGACTGTATTCCTGGCCTCCCTCCTTTGACTTGCCACTGGTTGTCTCATGCCTGGGTCTTCACATCATCTGCCCTCTGTGGGTGTCTGTGTGCACATTTCCTCTTCCTATAAGGACATCCATCACAGCGGGTTAGGACTCACCCCAGTGACCTCACTGTAATTTAATCACCTCTATAAAGACCGTGTTTCCAAATATACTCACATTCCGAGGCACTGGGGGTTAGGACCTCAACATATGGGTTGGGGGAGGCACACTTCCTTTTCTAGGAATAGCTTAGAGCAGATCTCTTCTTTCGTAGTCTAGTGGGGTGAAAGCATAGAAGATAAATCGGCATGAGAATACATTTGGACACAAATCCCTTCCAAAGTTAAGATTCAGTTTAGAGTTTCTTTTACGCGTGTTTAAGTCTCTCTTCACTTTAAAGTAGATAAGGAAAAGTTGAAAGAATAGTTGGTTTTGGTCCTGCAAATTTTACCAGCTTTCATCTTAAGAGGCATGATCTCAAGATTAGATAATTCCAAGTAGGCTCTGCCTTCTGAGCAGGTCAAGTTAGTGCCCGACACCAAAGACTTCTCTTTGAAATTTTGAAGGAAGAAATTTCCCTTTCAGATCTGTAGGGATTTATAAGGTCAATCTGTCTCTGGAGAATTTAGTAAAAAGAACTTCCTGTGGTTTTTATAATATGGTTGATTTCTTGCAAAATGTAGTAACTTATTAACCAAGACTTTGTGTAAAGAGTTATGACTTGTTGGGTTTTGAATGAAATTTCAGACTTCCCTCGAGGTATCATATGGACAGAACAGACTGGTTCTGCTAACAACCAACCCTCCGGGTCTAATCGCAGTGGCTTAAAACCACAGGGTTATTTCTTACTCAGGCTTATCTGTCCTGGCAGGTGGGCCTTGGAGCAGCTTTGCTCAAAGGAGTTATTTAACTATTCAGGCTGATAGAGAATCTGGTCACCAAGCCAGAGAACAAAAAAGGGAGAACCCTGGAAGATCTTGCACTGACAATGAAAACCTCCAGAGTAGTTGCTCCCAATCCACTGGCCAGATCTCGTTTCCTGTAACAGGAAGTACAGTCCTACCTTGTGCTTAGAAGCTGGAGAACTGGAAATATTCTGTGACCAGCGCTAATGGCTATCATAATCCATGCTAAAGGAAATCCTGCCAATTAGATCTCTTTTCCTGGTCATATGGTCATATGATCATCAAAAAAAAAAAAATGAAAAGTTCAAAGATGCCTGTTTATAGCTATAGTCACAAAATCAGAAGTGTAACTTAAGCTTGGGAGAAAACCAGAATTTTAACATATATTGCTCTTGAGCCCAGGAGGAGGAATTGACATCATTGTAACCCCAATGCTTGAAGTTTATGAGTCATAAATTTATATTTGGCTTTGAAAGAAAATTTTCTAGAATAGTAAATGTACAAAAATTACAAAAAGGTTTATTATCTATTTTTAAAAGATTTTTTATTTATTTGACAGGTAGAGTTACAGATAGTGAGAGAGAGAGAGACAGAGAGAAAGGTCTTCCTTCTGTTGGTTCGCCCCCCAAATGGCTGCAACAGCCGGAGCTGCGCTGATCTGAAGCCAGGAGCCAGGTGCTTCTTCCTGGTCTCCCACATGGGTGCAGGGGCCCAAGCACTTGGGACATCTTCTACTGCTATCCCAGGCCATAGCAGAGACCTGGACTGGAAGAGGAGCAACCAGGACTAGAACCGGCACCCATATGGGATGCCAGTACCGCAGGCGGAGGATTAACCAAGTGCGCCATGGTGCCGGCCCCTAGTTATCTGTAATATTAAAGAAATATACCATATGAAATCTCCACTCTCCCCCACCCCCATGCTATATACAGTATCTGGATCCAACTTGCTAACTTTCTGATCAGAAATAAAGTAGTTGATCAATTTCTTTTCTTTCTTTTTTGTTTTTTAGTGAAAGATGCTGTTTTATATTAGTGCTGGTATCAATTAAATTTATTGGTTATATCTTAAAACAAGATTATAACTTCTTTGATTTCTTACATCTAGTGGTTAAAACATGATTTATTTATTTTCACCTCCATATATATATATTTATATATATATATATAATTTATTTATTTGAAAGCCAGAGTTCCAGAGAGGCAGAGGCAGAGAGAGAGATAGGTTTTTCCATCCTCTGGTTCACTCTCCAAATGGCCGCAGTGGCCAGAGCTGGGCCAATCTGAAGCCAGGAGCCAGGAATTTTTTTCAGGTTTCCCATGCAGGTGCAGGGGCCCAGGAACTTGGGCCATTTTCTATTGCTTTTTCAGGCCATAGCAGAGAGCTTGATGGGAAGTGGAGCAGCCAAGAATAGAATTGGTGCCCAAATGGGATGCGGGCGCTGCAGGTGGCAGCTTTATCTGTTACCCCACAGCACTGGCCCCCATTCATATTTCTATATATGTAGCCATTTAGTGATAAATGACTATATGGGGATTAGAAAACACTTGTAAGCCGGCGCCGTGGCTCAATAGGCTAATCCTCCACCTTGCGGCGCCGGCACACGGGGTTCTAGTCCCGGTCGGGGCGCCGGATTCTGTCCCGGTTGCCCCTCTTCCAGGCCAGCTCTCTGCTGTGGCCAGGGAGTGCAGTGGAGGATGGCCCAAGTGCTTGGGCCCTGCACCCCATGGGAGACCAGGAAAAGCACCTGGCTCCTGGCTCCTGCCATCGGATCAGCGCGGTGCGCCGGCTGCAGCGGCGGCCATTGGAGGGTGAACCAACGGCAAAGGAAGACCTTTCTCTCTCTGTCTCTCTCTCTCACTGTCCACTCTGCCTGTCAAAAATAAAAAAAAAAAATAGAAAACACTTGTAAAAATAGACAAAAACTATATACTCTGATCCCAGCCCACAAAAATTGTCTCGTCTCCCCACTTTGCAGATGATTTTGCATGAGCATCTGTTGAACTGGATTTTGAGGTCAGATCAAAGTCGGTTCTTGCTGAAAAGCAGTGACTGCCAAGAGAAAGGAGAAGAATGCCCTATGGTCCAGATGTTTGCCAACTCTGGAGTTAGGATTTTCTCACAAGCGTTGCTATCCTACATCCGTTTTTGCTTCGTTCCTATTGTCATAAAACATTCCGTCTCAGATCTCCAGTTTTAGATGATGGGACGTCACACTCCCTAATAACTTTTCCATCAACTCTTTCCAGTGGGTTCTTCCTGAGTCGGACTGAGTGGCTAATGGGACAGAGAGGTCAGCAATGCCTCTGAAGGCTCACAGATGCGAGCAATTAGACAAAATGGTTAGCAAGCTGGATCCACAGATCACAGATAGAATTTGGGGAGGATTTCACATGGAATACTTCTTCAATGGTAGATAGGCCTGCAGTGTTTTTGTAGTATATTTACTTTGACTGTTACAGAAATTCTCTTTCAAAACTAAGACTGTAGGGCTCAACATTAGAAGGTCAAGAATTACCGGTTTTACAGGCTGCATGTTAGACAGATTTGAAAAATGCCTGTTTTGTGTAATAGCTGATACCTTCTAGAAAAGGATTGGAGACTGGGTTCATGGTTGGAACTGCCAATATTTTATCTATTTTTAGCTTGGAACATGATTTTTGGAAGCACTGAGATTTAGGTACTTGAAAGGGTGAGGAAAGGAATTTGGATATCAAAGTCTGACCTCTGGATCCTTCTGAGCAATGACCGTGCCTTTCTCACCTCTGAAACTTGTAGAACCCCAGGAGGCCCAGGAGTTCTGGTATTTAGATGCTTACACGCTGCGGTAGGCTAGGAATTTTATTCAAAATACAAAACAAACACGCTTCTTTCCAGGGATTGATATTACCATGGGAATGTCTATTTGTGTGTTCATATATTTGTTTTTGAAAGGGAATTTTAATATACAATGCAAAGTTGGGTGGCAGTCCCATCCAGTCTGGGGCAGTTTCCAGCAGTGTAATAACTGTCAAGACTAGAAACTTCTGTGGAGTGGAAAGAACACATTCTGTGTAGCTTTGAGTAGCTGTTGCAGAGTTATAAGTAGTGGAAAGAAGCAAAGTTTGGGACACTTTGAACATTGTGGGGTGTGTGTGTGTGTGCGTGCATGTGGTGTGTGTGTGTGTGTGTGTGTGTGCGCAGCAGTTCAGCCTGTTTAAGCGGATTATTTTCATGGGTGATGTGATGCATAAACATAGTTTGGTACTGTTCCGTTAGGCTTGTGGTTTCTCTCAGTTCCTTTAGAAAGATTTAAAATCTTTTCCCAAGTACCAGCCTGGTGACTGACATTTCTTCTAACAGGTGGTGCTATCTTGCTGCTGCCGACTCCATGGCAAACCCTGCAGAGAAGGCCTTCCCTCCAGTTATCAACTACAGGTGTACAGGTACACCTGGCCCATGAGCCAACTGGGTATCTTGTATCCTAAACCAAGTCTTAAAAAAATAAAACTATAACATGTATTTAATTCCTCAAAAACTTTCCGTCATTAGCTCCATCTGTTTATTGAAGGCCAGACATGGAGGGGATGCATAACTTGTTTCTGGCTTTTTCATACACTTTGTTTGACTTGGGTTTCAGCAGATTAAAGGAAGGCATTCATTAATACAGTCAGATTGTGTTGACCTAAAATACCAAAGGGATTTTAAATAACTCTCTCATGTTTGGCTTTAAATATTTAAAAAAGGAAAAGGCAGCTTTATTGTAAGAGGCCCTTTCAGAAGCAGAGGTCATCTGGTAACCTCTCCAAGCCTCTTTTAGCTTTAGATTTCTTGACGTCATGGATATTTGGGTTGTATTAGGCCTGTGAAAGTTTTTGGACAAAACATATAAAGGGTTTTCTTTTTTTTTTTCTTTTCTTTTTTTTTTCAGGCAGAGTGGACAGTGAGAGAGAGAGAGACAGAGAGAAAGGTCTTCCTTTGCCATTGGTTCACCCTCCAGTGGCCGCCATGGCCGGTGCGCTGCGGCCAGCGCACCGCGCTGATCCGATGGCAGGAGCCAGGAGCCAGGTGCTTTTCCTGGTGTCCCATGGGGTGCAGGGCCCAAGCACTTGGGCCATCCTCCACTGCCTTCCCGGGCCACAGCAGAGAGCTGGCCTGGAAGAGGGGCAACCGGGACAGAATCCGGCGCCCCGACCTGGACTAGAACCCGGTGTGCTGGCGCCGCTAGGCGGAGGATTAGCCTAGTGAGCTGCGGCGCCGGCAGCCATATAAAGGGTTTTCAAAACCTTCATGGAAAATGCACATCTTTAATTCCATTTTTCCATGAATAATTTAAAATCCCCTACAAATACAGATCTAGAGAATATGTAAGTCATTCACATCTCTTTGGCCAATTTTCTGTTGAAAACTGCCACATTCAGTGGAATGGCCTGAAAATTAAATGTGGTCTAACAATTGCACTAAATTATATTGAATATTTAACAGAGTGTGTCTTTATAATGTGATTTTAATTCCATTTCTCATTTTTTTTTGCTTTTTACTATGAAAAATTTCAAATAATAAAAATAGAAGAGATACTATGATGAAACTCTATTACCCACCATCTGGCTTTAATAATTACCAATCTACCATCAACTTGTTTTATCTCTATCTTTCTACCTTTGATCCCATCCTGGTTGTTTTTTACAGCCTTGTTGAAATATAATTTTACACTCCATAAAATTTCCCATTGTAGCTATACAATTCAATTGCTTTAAGTTAACTTACAGAGTTGTGAAATGACCCTGCCGTCCAGTTTCACGGTGTTTCCATCGTTTCAGTAACTTCCCCCGTGCCTCTCTGCAGTGCCCACTCCCACTCCCAGAACAAGTTATCATTAATCAGCAAATCTACAGGTTTCCTTTTCTGGACATTTCATGTAAATGTAATCATCTGATATTTAACCTTTTGCACCTGACTTCCTTTACTTAGCATAATGTTTTGGATGTTATGTTGAGCTATGCAACCACATGTAACAGTAGTTCATTCGTTTCAATGCCCAATTGTGTTTCATTATATGGGTGCATTACATTTCCATTGTCTGCTCATCACTTGACTGACATTAGGCTTGTTTCCAGTTTTGGAGTGTTGCGCTAGGTAAATTGCTGCTATGACCATTCATGTATACTTCAGAGTGAGCATGTACAGGGAACTTCAGAAAGTTTGAAGAAAATGGAATCAGAGGATAAGATTATTTTTGTAAAAACTATCTCGAAATCCATGCATCGTTTTTTCATACTACACATTTTCATGATACTTTGAAGGCTCCTCTTATGTATGGATATCAAATTTTTATTTATTTATTTTTAAAATATGACACTAGATGTTTACATTACACTTTCTGTACTTCTGTGACTGAAATGTATTATTTACTATCATGTGAATAGAATCTTGTCTTTTTTTTTTTTTTTTTTTTAATTTGGAAGAGTAACAGTTGGGAAGGAGAGACAGAAAGAGATCTTCCATCTACTGGTTCATTCCCCAAATGGCTGCAATGGCTGCGGCTGCTCCAGTTTGAAGCTAGGAGACTGGAACTCCATTCAGGTGGCAGGGGCCCGAGTACCTGGGCCATCTTCCACTGCTTTTCCAGGCACATCAGCAGGGAGCTGGATTGGAAGTAGAACAGCTGGGACTTGAGCCAGCACTCATATGGAACACTGGCATTGCAAGTGGTGGCTAAAACCACTGTGCCACCATGCTTGCCCTTAAGCTTACCTTTTAATGCAACTTTCCCATGGACTTTAAAATACACTCTCATATCTTCATCGTTCTTTGTAGGTACCTTGTTGTGGAATTACTCAGTTGCCTGGTAAAGGAATATTTACCTTTTTAAGAAACTGCCAAACTGTTTTCCAAATGTTTGTTCCATTTTACATTACTACCAGTGATGTATTAATATTCCTGTTTCTCTACATCCTTACTAGCATTTGATATTATCTCTCTTTTTATGATAGGGTTCGTTTAAAAATTATTTATTTGAAAGGCAGATGGAGAGAGAGAGAGTGAGAAAGAGAGAGAGAGAGGGAGGGAAAAAGAGAGAGAAAGAGAGATCTTCTATGTGTTGATTCATTTTTGTAACAGTTGTGGCTGGGCCAGGCTGAAGCCAGCAGCCGGGAAATCAATCTGGGTCTCCCACATGGGTGGGAGGGACCCAAATACTTGGGCACCTGCTACCCACCAGGATGTGCATTAGTGGAAATTGGAATTAGGAGTAGAGTTGGAACCCAAACCCAGGCACTCTGAAATGGGACGCAGGCATTCCGGGTGGTGGCTCTACCACCGCACCAAATGTCCACCCCTATGACAGAGGTTCTGGTGTGTATGTGGTGTTGTTATAGTGTCTAATTATCTTTTAAACATCTACTAAATGTACTGAATGAAGTTAGTTTCCTTTTGCCCCGGATGAATTTTCTAATCATTCTTTAGTGTTTCAGTGCATCTTGGTTTACTAATTAACGTTGTTAGTGTGTTAGTCTAAATTTCCCAGCTGAGTTAAAGTTGGGGATCTCTGTTCCCCCTTTTACCCTGACTGCACACATGCAGCTGAGGACTGAGGCTGGGGAAGCCTCTGGTCGGCTGAGCGTGTATTTGATTTTCCTCCTCACTTTCTGCTATGCTTTGGATAGGATATGGCTCCTGAACTTATGCAGATGTTAAGGCCCGGAGTTGTCGGCTGATGGTACTGAGAAGGTAGAAACTCATTCCAATTATGGGGCCAGGAGGTGAGCCTGGTGGGAGGTCCTCAGGTCATCAGGGGTATGACTTGGAAGGTAGTTCCTGAGAGAGGATTGTTAACAAAGCCCGAGCTGGGGCCCAGCCATTCTCCCTGCTTCCTTTCGCACCTTGGGATCCTTCCTTTGCACACACTCTGCTAATGCCTTCACTGGCCTCACCAGAAGCCTCACCAATAGAACTGCCTACTCCTGACCTTGAACCTCCCAAACTGTGACCTCCTTCCTTTATAAGTAGCTTCACTTAGGTATTTCATTGCAGAAATAAAAAGCTGACTAATACACTCTTTATTTTATTTTTTAAAAATTATTTATTTGAGAGGCAGTGTTACAGAGAGAGAGAGAGAGAGAAAGAGAGAGAGAGAGGGACAGAGAGAGAGAGAGGTCTTCCATCTACTGGTTCACTCCCCAGATGGCCACAACAGCTGGAGTTGGGCCGATTCAAAGCCAGGAGGCAGGAGCCAGGTGCTTGCTCTGGGTCTGGCATATGAGCACAGGGGCCCAAGAAATTGGGCCATCCTCCACTGCATTTCCAGGGAGCTGGATCAGAAGTGTAGCAGCAGGGACTCTAACAGCGCCCTTATGGGATGCCAGTGCCACAAGTGGAGACTTAACTTACTATACCACAGCATCGATGCCCAAATCACTATTTAAAAAGTACCCCCCACCACCTTAATTTGTTTTTATGGAGCAAGCATGAGGAAGGCAAGAGAGATCAGGAAAGTCCTTTATTTTCTGGTACCATCGTGAGATGAAACAGCAATTCCCGAACCCGGCGGGTTTCCTGGCTGCCTACAATACCCACTCGTCTCCCCAACATGTAGGGAACGCAGCTTTAGTGTAGCTGCTTGAACTCTGATGATCACTTCTACTTCTCTTTCCTAAGGGCTTTTTTTTTTTTTAAGATTAATTAATTTATCTGAAAGGCACAGTAATAAAGGTGCAGAGGGTTGGGGTGGGTATCTTCCATCTGCTGGTTCACTTCCCACATGCCCACAACAGCTGGGGCCTTGGCCACACTGAAGCCAGGACCCAGGAACACCCTCTGGTTGTCAACCTTGGGCAGCAGGAATGCAAGTACTTGGGCTGTTGTCTGCTGCCTCCCATGTGTGTTGGCAGGAAGCTGGATTAGAAGCATAGAGTGGTTGGGACTTAGGCACTCCAATATGAAATGCAGGAGGCTCAACCAATAGCTTAACCTGCTGTGCCCACAGCATCTCCCCCTCTTGGCTGAGGTCATTTTACACCTGTAGTTTACCCTTACGGATGGGGCCTAAAATATCCCCGTCCGATGAGGCCAATGTCCAAGCCTTGGGGAGCAATAGTTCACCTTGGTCCCTCACATTCTGCAAGTGCTGGTGGCCCAGCATTCTCTTCACTCCTACGCCTATCCACTGTTAGTTGAGTTTTTGTTCTCTCTCCCATCCAACTAACCAGGCCCGACTCTGCTTAGCTTCTGAGATCAGACGAGATTGGGCACCTTCAGCATGGTATGGCTGTAGACTTTCTCTCTCACTTTAGATTTCTCAACTGAGAGTCAGCGAGCAGAATAATCCACTGTCACCCCAAACAGAGATCTCACGTGGGTCCCTAATAGTTGCTTGGTGAGCAGCACCGGCATCACCAGGGCTTCCACTTGGCAGAGCCTGGGAAAGGCATGGGAACTACCCACGTCGAAGGCCTCTCACTCCGCTCTCACCCATTAAAGCTCAGGGAGGGGAGAGGTTCCTGAGTTAAATGCCCGATTTTTTTGGTGAAACCTTCCAGAAATGTGCATCTTGTTTGATACTTTACTCTGAGATAGCTTATATATCTTTTTTTTTTTATTTTAAGCATTTATTTATTTATTTGTGAGAGAGAGTTGCAGAGAGAGAAAGGGAGAGACAGAGAGAGAGGTCTTCCATTCGCTACTGGTTCACTTCCAAAATGGCCGCAATGGCCAGAGGTGCGCTGATCAGGAGCTTCTTCCAGGTCTCCTACATGGGGCAGAGTCCCGGCTGCTCCACTTCCAGTCCAGCTCTCTGCTGTGGCCTGGGAAAGCAGTAGAAGATGGCCTAACTCCTTGGGCCTCTGCACCCATGTGGGAGACCCGGAGGAAGCTCCTGGCTTCTGGCCATTGCGTCCCTTTGGGCAGCGAACCAGTGAATGGAAGACCTTTCTTTCTGTCTCTCCCTCTCACTGTCTGTAATTCTACCTCTCAAATAAATAAATAACAGCAACAAAAAAGTCTGGTCCAGAGATAGGTCTGTATAATGAGTGTGTTTGGGGGGGGAGGGAGGAGGAGAGTGTGTGGTATACTTGTATGCTGATCTTACATCCAGCCACTTAATAAATCCACTTATTATTTCTAGTAGATTAATCCTGAAGCCATTTGAGCTGCCATTAAACTATCACATAGTCCAAGAATAATTGCAGATTTTTCTTTTAAAATCAATGTAGTAGGCTGAATTGTATCCCCCCCCCAGCCCCGTTCATGTGTTGAAATCCTAACACCCTCAGGATGTGTATGGTGTTGGAAACCAAGATAGCAGCCCCTTTTGAGGATGGCAATGAGTAGGAGGGAGCGATGGAAGGTTTTGACAATGCTGGTAAGGTTTTCTACCTTGTTTGCGACTGGTCACACAGGTGTGTTCGTTCTCCAATATTCAGCTGCCTGAATATGATCTCATGATCTCTCTGCGCTTTTCCACATACATGACATACTTCGGGAAAAGGAAGTTTACTTGAAAAATACAAAATAAGCTCATAAATATGCACGAGGTCTCTTTGGGAAAAATCGGAAAGGAAAGTAAGTCATTATCATGTACACTGGGTCTCTTCCCACCGCTCCCTGAAGATTTTATGGAAGAAAAAGTTTGCTCCCCTTTCAGGGTCCCCTGCTCTCCTGTGGGAGTCTGAGTCTGATTTGCAGTGTGCAGAGCAGCTGGGGAGTCGAGAACAGCCTTTCAGGAAATGGGTCCTGAATTGTTTGAATGCGCTTCGCAGGTCACAAAAACAGGCTTGGTGGGAATTTCAATTTCATCATTTAATCTACAGTCTACTCCTCTCGACTGACTCATCCTCTCGGGTCGTGACAATGAGATTAGCGGAGTCTGGAAGTCCAAGCACAAAAGGGATCAGTTACTAGTGAGCCGGTTTCTAATTGCTGTGGCTTTTCAATAATGCAGAGAGTCCCAGTGGGTCTCCACTCCGTGCAGGACCAAAGACGTTCTCTGATGGCAAGCTTCCATAGCCTACAGTCACGCTTCTTTTACTCTCACTGCACGTATTTGTTTGCTTGCCTATTTGTTTATAAATCTGCTTCCAGAAACTCTGTGACGAAGCCTAGAAAAGAGAAGGAAAGTCAAGTTCCTTCCCTTTGACAGCACAGAAACTGGCCTTGTGCAGACCCGAGGGCCGTTTAGCTGACCAGGTATCCAGAGTGTTGGGGGAGGGGAGGATCTTTCCGCACCTTCATGTTTGGGTGAAGAAAAGCTCTGCTTCGGTTCCTTGAAGGGAATCTTAGGAACACGAGGAAGACAACATCTGTTCCTCATCCACCCACCTTCTCTTGGTGACTTCTCTGCTTGCAGAAATTAGCAGAAAGCCCTGAGCCCCCAGGGTTCCCTTCCTCTTGGAGCACTGGCCCTGAAGCTGTGGGTGGTGGAGCACCTCCTGCAGGGGGCGCTGTCTGCAGTGAGGGGGACCTCACGGGTTTTGGCTGAACGCAGGGTCAGGGGAAACAGACCTAAGAGGCCTTTGTCAGTTTGGTCTCTTTTCTCTTAACTGTGTGTGTCTTTCTCTTTCTCTTTTTTTTTTTTTTTTTTGTTAAGTTTTTTTTTTTTTTTTTTTTTTTGACAGGCTGAGTGGACAGTGAGAGAGAGAGACAGAGAGAAAGGTCTTCCTTTGCCGTTGGTTCACCCTCCAATGGCCTCCACGGTTGGCACACTGCGGCCGGCGCACCGTGCTGATCCGAAGGCAGGAGCCAGGTGCTTCTCCTGGTCTCCCATGGAGTGCAGGGCCCAAGCACTTGGGCCATCCTCCACTGCACTCCCTGGCCACAGCAGAGAGCTGGCCTGGAAGAGGGGCAACCGGGACAGAATCCGGCGCCCCGACCGGGACTAGAACCCGGTGTGCTGGCGCCGCTAGGCGGAGGATTAGCCTAGTGATCTGTGGCACCAGCCCTCTCTTTCTCTTTTTAAAATATTTACTTATATATTTGAATAGTTACAGAGAGAGAAAGAGGGAGAGACAGATTGATCTTCCGTCTGCTGGTTCCCTCCCCAAATGGCTGGGACTGGATCAGAAGTGCAGCAGCTGGGAATCAAACCAGCGCTCCTAGGGGATGCCAGTGTCGCAGGTGGAGGCTCAACCTCTGTGCCACAACATGGGCCTCTGTGGCTCTTTCTGGATCAGGCTCATCCCACTTTGTTTTCGGATCACAGTGCCCAGTCCCGGAAGGCTCAGGAAGCAGGGACCTATTGCCTTGCGCAATTGAAAGGAGAAGAACTTAGCGAAGTATTAGGAGGAGGAGGATGGAGGGAGGAAAGCAAGAAATATACAAAGAAAAAATAGGAATTATAAAGGAATTTGTCTTAGTTCCAGCTCCTTAACAAAGCAAACAGACTGGGTGCCTTATAAACAATAGGAGTTATTTTCTCAATATTCTAAGGGCTGGGAGGTCTGGGATGAGGATGTCAGTGTTACTGGTTCTGGGAGGTCCTCCTCTGGGTTACAGACTAACTTCTCATTATGTCGTCTTTTATAAGGATCTAATCCCATTCATGAGGACTTCACCCTCATGACCAAAGTCTCCACCTCCTAATAGCAACACACTGGCATTTAGGATTTCAACATCTGAATGTTGCGGGGACACAAACATTGAGACCATAGTAGAGCTAGTTAAGCTCCCAGATGCTGGGCTCATGGATTTAGATGCCTGCAATCCTTTTCCCTGAGATGGGTTCATTAGCAGTTTTGCTGCTCAAAAAGTCTACAAGGGAGATGACTGTGATTTTCCTGATTATGCAGGTAATATAATGTAGAAAACTCAAGCAACAGAATAGCAGAGAGAAGAAAGTTAAAAATCACCCAGTCTTCCCCATGGTATACCTTCTAAATGGTTCAGGAACCATTCATCATGGAAGTTTACAGAACTAGAATCCATGCTGCTCTGCTGAGTGCTTCTAAAAGGAAACGTATGTTATAGACTTTTTCCTTAGCAATGCAGTTACTTACGCATTTTAGTCTTGGGGGCATTTGGTGGCAAGCTTTGGAACCTTGTGAAAGCCATGCTATGGTCTGAGTACTTGTATCATCCCCAAACTGAGGTCAAAATCATAAGCTCCAAGGGACTCAGTGATGGTCCTGGGTGGTAAAAACTGTGGGAGGTGATTAATCTTGGGCCCAGAGCCCTCCTGAAAGGGATTAATGCTTTTAAAAAAGAGGCTGAGGGAGGGTGTTTGCCATTTTTCTCATGGGAGGCCTCAGAGAGAGGCACCAAGCAAGAGAAAGTGGGTCCTCACCAGACACCACATGTGCTGTTTCCTTCACCTTGGACGTTCCACCTTTTAGAGTGGCAAGAAACACATTTCTGTTGTTTGTGTTCTGTCTGTGACATTGTGTTATAACAACCTGAATAGACTCTTGGAAGCTAGGTTAAGAAAACAAGGGTGTTAAGTATAACAGGAATTCTTACAGCATCCCAGTCCAATTATAGTTCTTATTTTTAACTCTTTAATTTTTAAGGTATTTATTTATTTGAAAGGCAGAGTTACAGAGAGGCAGAGGCAGAGAGGGAGAGAGAGGTCTTCCATCTGCTGGTTCACTCCCCAAATGGCCACAATAGCTGGCCCTGGGCCTATCCGAATCCAGGAGCCAGAAGCTTCTTCTGGGTCTCCCACGTGGGTACAGGGGCCCAAGAATGTGGGCCATCTCCTACTGCTTGCCCAGGCCATAGCAGAGAGCTGGATCAGAAGTGGAGCAGCCGGGACTTGAACCAGTGCCCATATGGAATGCCAGCATTGCAGGTGGCAGCTTTATCCCCTACACCACAGCACTGGCCCCTTTTAATTGTTTAAAAAAGATTTATTTATTTATTTGAAAGAGTTATACAAGTGGACACACACACACATACAGAGAGAGAGAGAGAGAGAGCACTACCCTCTGTTGGTTCACTCCCCAGTTGGCCACAACAGCCAGGGCTGGGCCGGCCCAAAATCAGGAGCCAGGAGCTTATTCTAGGTCTCCCACTTGTGCAGCAGGGGCCCAAGCCCTTGGGCCATCTTCTGCTGTTTTGCAGGAGCATTAGCAGTGAGCTGGATCAGAAGTGGACCAGTCAGGACATGAACCAGCAGCTATATGGGATGCTGACCTCACAGGCATGGTTTTATCCGCTACACCACAATGCCAGCCCCTGCCCTTTAATTATTTTTAAGGAAACTTCTGGGCTTTCTGTAATTTAGCTGACTTGCTACTAATTTGGGAAACTTAGAATTTCACAATAATCTCAGAGGGTAGTTTCACAGTTTCCATCAGATTGTTTTCTCACTGAAAGGGCCATTTAATGAGGTCTGGATAAATCCATGGAGTTCATTGTGTGCATATTCTGTTCTGCACAATGTAGCTACTCATATGCTCACAAAGCACAAAACAGGAAAATAAAGATCAGAGAAGATAGCTGGAGCCTTGTCAACAAATCAAAACTGTTGGTCTAATTATGTGGGTATTTAATTCTGTGGGCAAATGGCAGAAGCAGATTTGCTAGAAACGCATGCATGGATACTTGTTGGTGGAGAATCTAGTATGTGACACATTGTGTCGGGTGCTGGGGACCCAGTCCTGGGTTTGACATCCACACTAAGTTCTGGTGAGCACAGTCCACTAGAGGTGCTCCCTTTGGCACAACTTCCCAAGACAATTTCTGGTTTTCCCGGGGGTGATGGCTGCCCCACGGAAATCTCACTGAGAATGCCCGGAATTAAGGACATGGGTAGAGGGAGAAAGAGGGCAGGACGGCAGACGTCCTCACACCTGCAGAGACATTTGGAGGTTGGCACAAGGTGAAGGAAGCTGGCAGCCAAGCTTTGAAACCAGAGACTTGGGTCCTGGGCACCACACAGAAGAGCCTCTGGAGCATAAGGTGACGGGGAGTTAACATCATGCAAGAGCAGAAAGGACAGAGGGTGTGGGTGAAGCAGAGATGACCGCTGGCTCCTGAGGTTTGATACTCAGAGTGAGGATGTGAGGCTGAGTGGCTGGGGGTGGAAACAGAGTAGACACCCAAGATGAAAAGCATGCACAAGACATGTGACTATACCTCTGGAACCGACAGGGACCCACTGAGGCCCAACTGTGTCATAACAGCAGACCCAGGGAAACTGCACTTGGTTCTGTTTGAAGTACCAGAGCTACTAACAATAGAAAGTTAGTGACTGAGTAGTGGACACGCAAAAAGGTTGGTCATTCTTTCAAAGAAATGCTGTATCTTCTGGTATTTTCCTAGGTCCTACCACTGTCCACTCAGGTTATGAATTAAAAGGAAGCAATTTGAAACTCAAGTCTTTTCATGAACAGGATGTATGTGCTACTGAAGATAGATTAAAAACACAACATAAAATACAGCAAAATATTACCCTAAGACTTAACAGCAGTTGGTGGGTGGTCTGGTTTGTTACTGTCAGACTGGAACAATGTGAAAACCAAACAAAAATTGTGGTCCAAGATAAGATGCTTACTACTGATCGTTAAGAATCAGGCATTTGAAGAAGTAAAACACAAGTTCATTACTCTTTGGTGAACATTCATGTTTAATACAACAGTTAATGGGTTCTCATTTCCTAACCCCTAACCTGACATCTAAGCCAAATACTTAGCATGAAAGAAATGCTAATCAGCTCTGTTGAATTTGATCCCAGTGGAAATTTCATTTCTATTGTTTCTTAGAATAAGTGAATTTATCTTGGCTTCCATTGTGTAAGGAAATGCTTTGAGTCCTGCATTCTTTCCAG
The DNA here is from genome assembly GCF_051225735.1 of Oryctolagus cuniculus. Classification (NCBI taxonomy): domain Eukaryota; kingdom Metazoa; phylum Chordata; class Mammalia; order Lagomorpha; family Leporidae; genus Oryctolagus; species Oryctolagus cuniculus. The sequence goes on from NC_142871.1 coordinate 13,057,327, forward strand.
CCAGAGGCATAGGAATGACTTCCAGGGTAGGAAGCAAAGCTGTGTGTCTGTTGCAAACTTGGACGTTTATTAGGAATTTTCAACTCAGAGCTGTGTGGGCAGATGGGAGAAATCTTAGGATGAACAAAGCAAGTACAACACAGAAGTGTGCAGTTCCAGCCTAAGTCCGGCCCAGTGATACCAAAGGTTTCACTCTGTTGCTTTCAGTGTTGCCTATGAAACACACATGTTTTAATTAAATGTGTTGCTTGCAGCAGCTGATGGGGTGGGGGTGGAGAGAGAGAAATATAAAGACCTCTATTGCTGTGGAAATAATTTTGATATTATTAAATATGGACACTTGCTAATATTTGCTCTCTAATCTCTTGGTTCTCACCAGAATGCAGCAGGTGGGCATACCCAGTGTTTTAGGTGCGTAAGAAAGCTACCATGCCTGCTGGGTAAATACTTGACGAAAACACAGGAAAAAGGAAGACCTCTTTCTCTACCCAGAAATATGCTGGCACGGTCACTCAGGGTGGAGTGCTGTCTGTCGCCTGTCGGTAACGTGCTGGAGAGACCCCTGGTCATGACAAGTGTCAAGAACTACATTTGTGAAGAGGAAAAAGGAGGAAGTGGAAGGGGAAGAGGAGGAGGAAGAAGGGAAAATGCACAGAAAAAAAAAGAAGAAGAAAAGAAGAGAATGGGAGGAAGAAAGAGGAAAAAAGACGAAATAAAACGTCCCTTAAACGGAACTCCTGGAACAGGTAGTCTGACCCCCCTCCCCTTTGTCCTATTCAAAGCTAGCTCAGGTGTCGCCTTCCTTACAAACATTTCTACTCTGCCTGTAGCTGCTGTGTGTATCTGTTGCACTTACAGTCAGGGCCAAGCAAATTAGTACATAAATGTTTTCCATTACATCCGTTAGCTTTCTCTTTCTCATCGACTGTGCTCCCTAAGGCCAAGGAATTCTTCCTGTTTATCACAGAGCCTGGCAATACAAATGTAAGCAACGAGGACTTGACTGATCTGCGGCCTGAATTTGGTTTGTTCCCTCTGAAGCTCGTGTTGAACTTGGTTCTTCAATGTAACAGTGCTGAGAGGAGGTTGGAGCTTCAAGAGGTGGCTTTGTCAGGGGGTCTTCATGCAGCTCTGCCAGGCCTGGACTAGTGACCGTGACAGTGGGCTGCTAAACAGTGAGTCTCTTCTATGTGCCCACAAGCCCTTGCACGCCCTCCCCTGCGATGATGCCACACCAGGCCTTCACGTGAAGCTGGTGCCATGCCCGTGAGCTTCCCAGCTCAGGATCAACCTCTTCTCTTTACAAATCATCCAGCCTCCGATAGCTACAGAAAATGGGCCAAAACACTGATTCATGACTTTGGAAAAGCTTCACTTTGTTTTTTTCCCCAGGCACTCTGTGCTGTTCTTCTGAGGCAAATGTGACCAATTTCCTGTGTATCTGTGCGGAGAGGGGCTCTGCCTAGAGAAGTCCTTACACATGAGTGTATAATTTCCCCCTTTTCCGATGTTATTCAGATAGCATTTCACATCTTCTGTTTTCTTTTTCTCTTCTGAAAATATCTTTTTCTTTTTGAGATTAATTCACTTACTTGAAAGTTACAGAAAGAGGAAGAGCCACAGAGAAAAAGAGAGAGAGAAAGAGAGAATCTTCTATCAGCTCACTCCCCAGATGGCCTCAATAGCTTGGCAACCCGAAGCCAGGAGCCAGGGGCTTCATCCAGGTCTCCCACATGGGTGGCAGGGGCCTAGACACTCAGGGCATCCTCCACTGCTTTTCCCAGGCCAACGAGGAGCTGGATCAGAAGTGGAGCAGCCAAGAAGTGAACCAGCACCCATATGGGATGCTAGCATCACAGGTGGTGGTTTTACTCACTTTGCCGCCACACTGGCACTTGCAAATATAACTTGTCTTTTGTTGCATATTAAAATATAAGGAGATTCCTCATTTTTTAATTTTTTAAGCATTTATTCTCCATTCCATTCTATTGTATGGAGTGCCCAAATTTATGTAACCAGCCCACTCTTGATTCATGTTTAAGGTACTCCTGCTGTTTTGTTACTTTATTTTATACTACAATGAATGGATAACCTTAAAAAGATATGATTTTTTAAAGATTTATTTATTTATTTTAAAGTCAGAGTTACACAGAGAGAGGAGAGAGAGAGAGAGAGAGAGAGAGAGAGAGAGAGATAGGTCTTACAACCGCTGGTTCACTCCTCAATTGGCCGCAATGGCTGGAGCTGTGCCGATCCGAAGCCAGGAGCCAGGAGCTTCTTCCAGGTCTCCCATATGGGTGCAGGGGCCCAAGGATCTGGGCCATCTTCTACTGCTTCCGCAGGTCATAGCAGAGTGGAGCAGCTGGGTCTCAAACTGGTGTCCAGGACAGGGTGCCAACCCACTGCGCCACAGTGCCGGCACCAAAAGATATCATTTTTAAGACACATAAGCATGTGTGTGTTTATGTGTAGTTGGCTAGATTAAAAGGCATGTACAGGGCCAACGCTGTGGCATGGCAGGTAAAGCCTTCGCCAGTGGTGCTCACATCCCATGCGGGCAATGGTTCGAGTCCTGGCTGCTCCACTTCTGATCCAATTCTCTGCTAATGCTCCTGGGAAAACAATGGAAGGCGGCCCAAGTCCTGCACCCTTGTGGAAGACCCAGAAGAAGCTCCTGGCTATTGGCTTCAGTCTGGTCCAGTCCTGGCCATTGCAGCCGTTTAGGGAGTAAATCAGAGGATGAAAGATTCTCTCTCTCTCTCTAACTGTGCCTTTTAAATAAATAAATCTTTTTTTAAAAAGCATGTATGTAGTTATTGTCAAAATGCTTCTGCAGGGGCAGTGATTCTATTTTCATTATTGATATTAAAGATGTACTGACACAAGGCATTATTTAACCGACCTGGAATGCGTGCTGCAGGGCTGGTGGCAGCTGGTTTGGACTCCAGTACCTGACCCTTGCTGCCTCCTGTCCAGCCCGATGATCCTAACAGAGTATATCTTGGGGAGATCTCACCACCCATACACAAAATGTAAAGATGATATGTGAGATTATGGATACATACATTTATTTATTCTTCACAGTGTGTAAGCATATGACAATCGTGTGTACCTTAAACAAAAACAATAAACATTTTTGAGAATCAAAGGACCCCTTTCACTATGAATCTTTTTTTTTTTTTTTTTTTTTTTTTTTTTGACAGGCAGAGTGGACAGTGAGAGAGAGAGACAGAGAGAGAAAGGTCTTCCTTTGCTGTTGGTTCACCCTCCAATGGCCGCCGCGGCTGGTGCGCTGCAGCCGGCACACCGCGCTGATCTGAAGGCAGGAGCCAGGTGCTTCTCCTGGTCTCCCATGGGGTGCAGGGCCCAAGCACTTGGGCCATCCTCCACTGCACTCCCTGGCCACAGCAGAGAGCTGGCCTGGAAGAGGGGCAACCGGGATAGAATCCGGCGCCCCAACCGGGACTAGAACCCGGTGTGCCGGCGCCGCAAGGTGGAGGATTAGTCTAGTGAGCTGCGGCGCCGGCTTCACTATGAATCTTTTAAAAAACTGTCTCGCATTTGAGATTCTCTCTCTCTCTCTCTCTCACACACACACACACACTATTAAATGAATGTCTTGCCACTGTGCCCGTAGCATGAAGTCAGGAGTCATAGACGTAAGTGTTCTGTGTAGAACCAACAGTGGCTCTTAGGGGAAAAAGGAAATTGAGCCTATTACCCTAAAAACAAATCACTGTGCACAAGATCACGAAACATTGACAGTAATCCCTAGCAGACTGCTAATTGTATAAACGTTGCTTTACAAAGTGCACAGTCTCCATAATATCATTAGAAGAAATCTTAATGTCACCGCTTGAAACATTTATTCTGCATAATTTGAAGCTGAACTTAATTGAACCTCCCAAAAGTAAGCCCTTTTGCAAAGGACCCAGTGTTTAACAGAGTGGCTGCAGTGAGTCTTCCTGATGGATTTTGGGATGCTTTTCCATGTGTAAAAGGTCATTTTATGAGTTCAGACCACACAGAAGCTCTTTGTAACTTTTAACCCCACCGACATGGGAACATTGAAAGGGTGCCACAGAGGGAAGACAGAAAAGCTCAACATGTAGATTTCAGGATGCAAGTCAGAAGAAAAATTATTTTTCTCTGTCATTTTGATAACTTTCACTCAGCCTAATTATGGAACTTGAAGTCAGCTAATGATTCAACTGAACATGGCATTTTGGATTTGTGCCCACTGAAGAGTGATCTTGATATTTACAGTGTTGTTTGCTAAAGTGCAGTGTGGGGCTTAAAGGGGACACATATGGCAACCAAGTGGAAGTTTTCCTAAATGGGATTTTCACTGGAAGTTCAATCGAATTACAGAACGTGACTTAGAACTCATCTTGAGCCAGACTTCTTGTCTTGTTGATTAAAAAAATCAAGGATGAAAACGTCAGGTGACATGACTGCAGACTTAATAATATCAAGTCTCTTTGAAATGGCGTACTTTGCACTTATAGAAATGCATAGTAACAGCCCAGCGCCGTGGCTCACTAGGCTAATCCTCTGACTGTGGCACTGGTACCCCAGGTTCTAGTCCCAGTCAGGGCACCGGATTCTGTTCCAGTTGTTCCTCTTCCAGTCCAGTTCTCTGCTGTGGCCCGGGAGTGCAGTGGAGGATGGCCCAAGTGCTTGGGCCCTGCACCTGCATGGGAGACCAGGAGGAAGCACCTGGCTCCTCGCTCCGGCTGTAGCGGCCACTTGGGGGGTGAACCAAGGGAAAAAGGAAGACCTTTCTCTCTCTCTCTCTCTCTCTCTCTCTCTCTCTCTCTCTTCTCACTCTCTCTCTGTCTAACTCTGCCTGTCAAAAAAAGAAAATTAAAAAAATGCATATAAACACCTAGCAAAGAGAAAGTAAAATTTAATCAATTCTTCCTATGGGAGGGTGAACTGTGTTACCTTTATAAAGTACTCCCTGTTAAATGACAAGGAGATTACACTTATGGGCGATTATTATTACTGGGAAAAACCAGAGGTTTTCCGAGTACGTTTGGACAGGTTGAGTCTGACTTGGTGGAAGTCAGCCGTGGCTTTCCAGAACACATTCCGGTCAGGGTGGCACAAAAGGCACGCTCCACTAGCAGGACGCTTTCCTGATGGAAACCAGCTTCGTTTGTGAGGTTCCTCTCAGTCCCCAGACACTTCCTGTCAGAAGTTGGCCCCTAGAACTGGAAGACAAGAATTAGGAACACTCAGACATGAATTAGATCATTTTGCCCTAACTGCCCACATCGTCAGGAAATCCATAAAACCAATCGCCCATTTTGCCTACTGAAAGCCATTGAGAAGTTAATTTAGGGAAATTCGTATTTGTGGAATTATAATCAGTTTTGAGAGCGGGACCCCAGGTGAGAGCTAAAACTGGTGAAAATATTTACGTGCAAAGGAATTTGTTTAGACTATTTCACAAAATCCTGTTACTTTTCTTCTTAAAAAAGGCAGGAATCTTCCCTGCAAGTCATTGGCCTTAAATTCATACAGACTCTGGAGTTAACTGTGAGATTAAAGAAAAAGGCAAGTGAAGCTTATTAAACCACTGTTTTCATAACTTAAGTTTTCTTTATCATTTGTTTATTAAGGGGAGAGCGATGACACTTCAGGAAACTGAGACTAGATTACGTGCAGAACATGAGAAAGGACGCGTGAGGACAGAAAGCGTCCATGACGCGCTCCTGGTTTTCCTTTCTGATTTCTAACGCAGTGGAGCCGGCTCCCGAGGCATATGTTGCTCAAATGGAAAATCTGGATTTTACCACACCAGACTTTTCTTCTTGAGGATGCCTCTTTAAAGACCGTATATACGTATTTATTTCCGTTTATCAAAGAAGATGTTAGATTTCTTCAAAATTTCATTCTAATGGTTTGAAGTCCAGGGTAAATGGAATGAGTCTCCATTTCTAAGGAGTTTAAAATTTTCCTTTCCTCTCCTTGGCATTCCCAGCCCTGCTCATCAGTATTGTGTATATGGTATTGGATATTGAATATTGGATATTGGCTGCATAAATCTAAGAAGTAATTTGGGAATAATGTAATTTTGCTTTCTCTATATTTGGAACCAGTCACTGTTCCTTAGGGTTGGTCAGTGTGGGCTTTGGATGCTTGGTCTCTCCTTACTGGTTAGCCACACTGTTGGAGTACAGACCAAAATGACTACAGATTCAGGGCAAAGTGCTGTGGGGAGACAAAGACTGGTCCTCTGAGTACAAATCCATATCTCTTAGAAGGAAAAGACAACCCCAACTTGGCTGGTTTAACCTTGTGCCTATAACATGGTCATTCTTTCCACACCACAGTAAAAGATACAGGGGAGAATAAAAATACAAAACTTTTAACAATGTTTTTTAGTGTTTGATAAAACCCTTTCTGAGTTCATTTTTGAATGTATTATTTCTTGAAAATCTTTGGTTATTTGAGGAGTAGGGTAGAGTAAGCACATTTTTCTCTTCATTGACTTAAGGACTAAAGCCAGACAACTTTAAATTGTGTTGTTTTAATTTTTTATTTACTTATTTTTAATATTTATTTATTTATTTGGAAGTCAGAATTAGAGAGAGAGAGGGGAGACAGAGAAAGAGAAAAAGATTTTACATCTGCTGGTTCACTGCCTAGCTGGCTGCAACGGCCAGGACAGGCCCAGGCTGAAGCCAGGAGCTTCTTCTGGGTCTCCTGGATGGGTGCAGGGGCCCAAGCATTTGAACCATCTTCTGCTGCTTTCCCAGGCCATTAGCAGGGAAGTGGACCAGAAATGGAGCAACTGGGACTTGAACCAGTGCCCATACCAGATGCCAACATTGTAGGCCATAGCTTTACCCACTATACCACAATGCTGGCCCCTTGTGTTGGCACAATTTAAAGAGACTGAAAAGAGGAAATATAATACTGGATTTTAATTTGTCTTCTTGTAAATTTGAAAAAATATTGAGAAATTCACAGGCTAAAACAAATATTCATAACTCAGCTGTAATGGGAAATTATAATATACTCTGAAAATAGTTAAACTATTTCTTCTCAAGTTTAAGTCTTTTAAAAAACTTATCAATATATTGGGGCCCACACTGTGGCACAGTGGGTTATAGCCCCACCTGCAACGCTGGCATCCCATATGGGCCACAGTTCTAGTCCCAGCTGCTCCTCTTCCGATCTAGCTCCCTGCTGTGGCCTGGGAAAGCAGTGAAGATGGCCCAAGTCCTTGGGCCCCTGCACCCACATGGAGACCTGGAAGAAGCTTCTGGCTCCTGGCTGCGGATTGGCTCAGTTCTGGGCCATTGCAGCCATTTGGGGAGCGAACCAGTGGATGGAAAACCTCTGTCTCTGTCTCTACTTCTCTCTGTGACTCTTTCCAATAAATAAATCAAATCTTTAAAAATTTATTACTATAAGAACAGATTTCATGTATTTCATAGATACAATTCTAAGAAGATAACCATGATTCCTCCTTCCTTCCTTCCTTTTGCTCCCCCTTTAGTTTTTTGCAGTAACATACTTTCTTTCTGTGTATGTGTGTTTTAGAAGGAGTTTTAATTACGATGGTCATATTGTCAAAAATCACAAATTGGAAAATATAGTCTAAGAGAAGAGTTTCCCTAAATTTGTTTATCTTTTTGCACAAAAACTTACAAAACAGCTAAATATATATATTTCTTGAGCTGAATTTACTGAAATAAGAAAATAAGAAATTATAACTCTCTCAGTAAATATAGTGGCCACATTTAGCAAATAAAAATACAGAACGCTTAGATAAAATTAAATTTCAAACAATTTGAGTATCTCCCATGAAATTTTTGGGACGTGCTTTTGCTAAAATGTATTCATCACTTATCTGAAATTTAAATTCAACAGAGTGGGTTGCATTTTATTCTGCAACCCTACCAGTAAACTCAGGATGTAGGGGTCACAGAATACAAAAACAGCAAGAATGTATTATGGGAGCAACACAGAAAAGAATAACAGAAGCACAGAGATTTGCTCATTTTTGTTCACTATAAAAGAGGATGCGTACAGATTTAAGTCAATACAGTTAAAGGACAGTTGTCTAATCAGCAAAATTATTTTATACTGAATTAGCTAGAAAGCAACAAATGTACAGAAAAATCAATCTTTGCAGCTTTTCTCAATCCATGATTATCCTCCAAGGTCTGTCTTGATTCCTCTCTAGTTCCAAACAGATCACTTGAATCATCAGACTAAGTTTCTCCATGTGAAAAAAAAATGATAATTTTAACCTTATTTTCCTGACTCATATAGTTGGGTCAATACATTAAGTGACAAAATGGAAATAAAAAGGTTAAAAATGTGCAGGGTTGAGTTGACATCAAACATATCCAGATTCCCTCTCTTGTAATCAGAAATATTCCAGACTCAGGAAATTGTCTTACATCTCTGCATAAACTGAGGCTGGGAAACATTTCAGCAAATAGTAACTTTCTGCATTTGTTACATGACAGAAACATCAGGTGCTTGTTAACCAATGCAAGACCCAGAAAGTGAATGAAAGCCTCCTTGTAGGACCTGCTCATCACAGAAATTAGAGGGTCTGACGCCCAACCCAATTTCTTTAAGTCTGTCCAGCTGGGCAAACCCAAAACTTTATCAGGGTCATCAATACTCTGCCAACCATCGGAGATGCAGGGAGTCATAGTAACATACTTTCAATTTACTTCATAATCACAGGCTTAAGACATCACTAACCGTATTGTTCAACAAATAAAAAGCAGAAAGACCACTGTGCACAAGAATATAGATAAGGGCTATAAACAACCAAATCGTAAGATGTCAGCTTCATTCTTATGCTTTTTAAATTCTATATTAACTACCACATATAAAAGAAAACATATTTGTCTTTCTTGGACTGGCTTATTTCATTAAGCATAATGGTTTATAATTGCATCCATTTTGTTGCAAAAGATAGGATTTCATTCTTTTTTGTGACTGAGCAGTGTTCCATCATGTGTATACACCACATTTTCTTTAGTCATCAGTTGATGGACATAAGAGTTGATTCCATATCTTAGCTATTGTGAATTGAGCTGCTATATGCATGGGGGTACAGATAACTCTTTCATATGCTGATTTCATTTCCTTTGGATAAATTCCCAGGAGTGAGATGGATGGGTCACATGATCTTATTTTCAGATTTCTGAGGAATCTCCATACTGATTTTTTTTTTTTTTTGACAGGCAGAGTAGACAGTGAGAGAGAGAGACAGAAAGAAAGGTCTTCCTTTGCCGTTGGTTCACCCTCCAATGGCCGCCGCGGCCGGCGTGCTGCGGCCGGCGCACCGCGCTGATCTGATGGCAGGAGCCAGGAGCCAGGTGCTTTTCCTGGTCTCCCATGGGGTGCAGGGCCCAAGCACCTGGGCCATCCTCCACTGCACTCCCTGGCCACAGCAGAGAGCTGGCCTGGAAGAGGGGCAACTGGGACAGAATCCAGCACCCCGACCGGGACTAGAACCCGGTGTGCCGGCACCGCAAGGCAGAGGATTAGCCTAGTGAGCCGCGGTGCCGGCCATACTGATTTTTTTTTTTTTTAAGATTCATTTATTTATTTGAAAGATGGAGTTACAGAGAGACAGAGGCAGAGAGAGACAGAGAGAAAGAGAGAGACAGACAGACATATCTTCCATCCGTTGGTTCACTCCCCAAATGGCCTCCCATGCAGGAGCAGGGCCATCCTCCATTGCTTTCCCAGGCCATAGCTGGATGGGAAGCAGAGCAGCCGGTCTCGAACTGGCGCCCATATGGGATGCCAGCAATGCAGGTCCCAGCTTTTCCCCACTAAGACACAACGCCGGCCCCTGTACTGTTTTCCATAATAGTTGTACTAGTTTACATTTCCACCAACAGTGTGTTAGGATATCTTTTTCTCACATCCCTGGCAGCATTTATTATTTTTTGATTTTTGGATGATAGCCATTCTAACTAGGGTGAGATGAAACCTCACTGTGGTTTTTATTTGCATTTCCCTGATGGCTGGCGATCCTGAGCCTTTCTCACGCGCCTGTTGGCCATTTGGATTTCATCCCTTGCAAAATGCCTGTTCATGTCCCTTGCCTTTTCTTAACTGTATTGCTCATTTCTCAAGTTTGGGTCTTCTGCTGATTTTACTTATTACCTGGTTCTTTTTTTTTTTCTTTTTTAAAAAGATTTATTTATTTATTTGAAAGTCAGAGAGAGAGAGTGTTGCTCCCCCATTCGCGGAGGAACGACATCGGACCCTGAGCTGTTCTCTTTGCCTGGCCCTTTCCCGGGTTAGCTGCCGCCCCCCCCCCCCCCCCCGCCTCCGCGGAGGAGCGGCACACCGCCAGCTGGCTCTCTCAGGGGCTGCTCAGATGTTCCCCGGTGCATGTTGTCTCTCTCCTCCTTTTTTTTTTTTTTTTTTTTTTGACAGGCAGAGTAGACAGTGAGAGAGAGAGACAGACAGAAAGGTCTTCCTTTGCCGTTGGTTCACCCTCCAATGGCCGCCGTGGCCGGCGCGCTGCAGCCGGCCCACCGCGCTGATCCGATGGCAGGAGCCAGGAGCCAGGTGCTTTTCCTGGTCTCCCATGGGGTGCAGGGCCCAAGCACCTGGGCCATCCTCCACTGCACTCCCTGGCCACAGCAGAGAGCTGGCCTGGAAGAGGGGCAACTGGGACAGAATCCAGCGCCCCAACCGGGACTAGAACCCGGTGTGCCGACGCCGCTAGGCGGAGGATTAGCCTAGTGAGCCGCGGCGCCGGCCTCTCTCCTCCTTTATAGTCCTCTTCCACCAATCCACGCTCTGCTGCCCACACGCTGAGCACGCTGCTCTCCTCCAATCAGGAGCAGGATCAGCTCCTGCAGCTTATCAGTCAAGTTGGCGAGGCAGCTGCGTAGAAGTTGTTTACTCTCTCTCAGCGCCATATTGTGGGAGATCAGATGCATGGAATTAGTCTTAGTTCCAATAATTTAGTCTAGTCTCAGTTGCTCCCCACAAGAGAGAGAGAGAGAGGTCTTCCATCCACTGGTTCACTCTCCAATCGGCCGCAATGGCCGGAGCTGTGCCGATCTGAAGCCAGGAGCCAGGAGCATCCTCTGGATCTCCCACGTGGGTGCAGGGGCCCAAGGACTTGGACCGTCTTCTACTGCTTTCTACCATAGCAGAGAGCTGGATCAGAAGTGGAGCAGCCAGGACTGTAACCGGCACCCATATGGGATGTCGGCACTGCAGGCGGTGGTTTTACCCGCTATGCCACAGCACTGGCCCCTCTCACCTGGATCTTTTTGTTGCCTTGGAATGATATTTTTAAATTTTTCCATGCCAGTGTTTGAGCTCCTTTCTCAAATTAGAGAGTCAGCCACATGTGGGTTTTGGAAACCATAACGGTGATGTGTGGGTTTTCCTGCCTTGTGGAAGTCATGGTGCGGGCCATGGGCTTAGAAATTCAGAGGTTTCTAAGAGGTGGTTGCTGGGGTGAAGCTGGGCCAGAAGGCTGTGAGTCAGCAGCTCCCCACGCGCTCCAAGTCCACGGCGTTAGGCAAAGCGCTCAGTCCCTGTGCCCTTCACGGCCCTCACCTGTAAGATGGGACCACGACTTTCTTCAGAGGGTTGTCTTAAAGGCTACGTGATGTAAGCGGACTTGCTTGGAAGCAGGCTTGATAGACGTGAGCTGTCAGTGTGCTGGGCCAGCCGCGCGGTGAAACAAGGTAACTTCAGGCTGCACCAGCCCTGACAGCGCCTTCTAGCTCGTGTCTGTTCGTGGCCCCGCAAGCGAGCAGTTCCTTTTCTGTGGCCCTGATGGTGGATCCTGGGAGTTTTGCCATCCAGTCAGTTTTGGGAGCTCCTCCCTAACCTTTCAGAAAATTCCTTCTCTGCCTTGTGTTTGCCAGAGTCCACGCCCACAGGGGTACAACCTGTGACAAACGAACGCCTTGCTATTGTGACATGCTGTTTCAATTTGGTTTCAATGATATGAGCCTTTTCCTGGTGACGAGAGAGTTAACTTTTTAACAACAAAGACCCTACTTTAGTTTGTTTCAGCTACAGAAACTTGGATTGCACTGGGCTCTCCAAACAGCACGCTGTGGCTCTTCCTTGAAGGCCCAAAGGAATAGTTAAAGACACACTGGGTGAGGAATCAAGGAGTGAAATAGTTAGTGGATACTATCTGATATTCTTGAGCTATGTTATCAACACTATGATGGCCAAGCTTTGTAGCTATTTTAGTGAGGTATAAACTTCTGTATTATTAACTGTTTTTTTAAAAGGTTTATTTTATTTGTTTTGAAAGGCAGAGAGAGAGAGAGAGAGAAAAAAAAAATCTTCTACCTGGAGGTTCACTTCCCAAATGGCTGCAATGGCCAGGGCTTGGCCAGGCCAAAGCCAGGAGCCAAGAGCCTCTTCCAGGTCTCCCATGTGGGTGCAGGGGCCCAAGGACTTGGGGCATCTTCTACTGCTTTCCCAGGCCACAGCAGAGAGCTGGATGGGAAATGGAGAAGCCAGGACTAGAATCAGCATCTATTTGGGATTCCGGTGTTGCAGATGGAGGCTTAACCTGCTACACTACAATGGCAGCCCCTATTAACTATTTTTAATTGAATATCCCTTGTAGCCAAATACAGACAAATGTTTAACATTAAGATGAAACATTTTCCCCTAGACTCTAACTTCTTTCTGGTTAGGCATCCACTGCCAAAGAAGTAGTTTTTGCCTTTTTTGGAGAAGTGCTAAGTGTTCTACTAAAAATTCTCTTGGAAACAAATACTAATCTTCAAAGATTTTTCATCGAAACCAGCACCATTTTCTCTAATTCAGTAGACTCTTTTGTGTGATGGTTGGACATCAGAACAGAAAGAGTAAGACTACAAGTTATTAAGATGGAAGCAAATACTTTTGTTCTAACTGGAACTTTTAAAAACGTTTTGTATTCAATTTCACATTGGTCAATTATCACATTAGTTGCGGGATAATAAGGTAATCTGGATTATACACATTCAGAAAATAAAAAACAGGAGCTGGTACTGCGGTGCAGCAGGTTAAGCCGCTGCCTACCTGAGACACAGGCATTCCCGATCAGAGTGCCAGTTTGAGTCCTGGCTGCACTGCTTCTTTTTTTTTTTTTTTTTTTTTTTTTTGACAGGCAGAGTGGACAGTGAGAGAGAGACAGAGAGAAAGGTCTTCCTTTGCCGTTGTTTCACCCTCCAATGGCCGCCGCGGCTGGCGTGCTGCAGCCGGCGCACCGCGCTGATCCGATGGAAGGAGCCAGGTACTTATCCTGGTCTCCCATGGGGGCTGCACTGCTTCTAATCCTGCTCCCTGCTAATGCACCAGGGAAAACAGTAATAGATGGCCCAAGTGCTTGGGCCTGCCCCTGCTACCCACATGGGAGACCAGGATGGAATTCCCGGCTCCTGGCTTTTGCCTGGCTCATCCCAGCTTTTGTGGCCTCTGAGGGAGTGAACCAGCGAATGGAAGATCTCTCTTTATGTCACTCTGCCTTTCAAATAAATAAAATAAACCATAAAAAAAGAAAATAAAAAACAAATGAAACAAATTTTTGTATTCAATTTTGAGTTGCCTCAATGGCCTATTTTTCCAGAAGTATTTTATAATAAGCAGCGTGAGTGAATACAGAACGAGGAATTTGTGGACAACAAATCCTTGGAAGGAGTTCAGTCCGAGCTTTGATCTGACCACCAGCCTGAAATGCTGCTCACAAGCCGGAACGTCTCTCCACGTTGTCTCTCTTCAAGGGGTGTTAAGTTGCAGTCCAGCCAGGATGAAAACAAGTCAGATTTTAATAACATCCAGTCTTAGATGCCATCAACAGATGATATTTCCTGGAAAGAACTACGTTATTGCAGTATTATTATTGTTTGTCGTGATTTGCTTGATACGATCAACAAAGAAAAAGTAAATTATCCAAATGGGGTCTCTGGCAGGGGCGCTGCATTCTCATTAGAAGCAGCGTTAGCGGGCCAAGCACATTCGAGTAAACACTGAAGGGGAACTTGACGCTCGCCGGAGGGGCTGTTCACGGAGACCACAGGAATGTCCAAGGCCAAGGAATTTTGGTTTCACCTACTTAGAAGAAATCCAGCCTGACCTTTGCCCAACTTCTTGGCAGCCTTCACTGAGGTTTATATTTAAGGAAAATTTAAAAGTCAAAATAACATACCTAATGTGATGTCATGGGCTTTATCGTTGCCATCTTTTAGATACTCAGACATAATGGCGGCAACTCTGGAATTTCAGAAAAATGCTAGAAGGGTGGGGGAGGGGCAGAAGACTTCAAATTCATTGCCAGGTCATCAGGCTTTAATGACCATGAGTTAGAGCTGACAGGCTTTGACTAAATTACCGACCCTGAGTTTGCTAAGGAACATAATAGGATACAGAGACTGATAATGACAACGATAGGTTGGTTGTAAAAGAGGCTATAGATAATTTCATAAAATCTAGTCATTTTTTACAGCTTTATAGTTGCCTTTTTTTTTTAAAAAAAGATGTATTTATTTACTTGAATGGCAGAGATACAGAGAGAGGGAGAGAGGGAGAGAGAAAGAGAGAGAGAGAAAGAGAAAGAGAGAGGAAGAGAGAGAGGAAGAGAGAGAGGAAGAGAGAGAGGAAGAGAGAGAGGAATAGAGAGAGAGAGAAAGAGAGAGAGGAAGAAAGAGAAAGAGAGAGAGGAAGAGAGTGAGGAAGAAAGAGAGGAAGAAAGAGAGAGAAAGAGAGAGAGGAAGAAAGAGAGAGAGAGAAAGAGAGAGAGGAAGGAAGGAAGGAAGGAAGGAAGGAAGGAAGGAAGGAAGTCTTTCAACCACTGGCTCACTCCCCAAATGGCCATAGTGGCTGGAGCTGGGCTGATCTGAAACCAGGAGCCAGGAGTTTCTTCTGGGTCGTCCATGTAATGCAGAGGCCCAAGGACTCAGGCAGGCCATCTTCTACTGCTTTCTCAGGCCATAGCCTGAATCGGAAGTGGAGCAGCAGGGACTCAAACCTGTGCCCATATGGGATGCTGGCACTGCAGGTGGTGGCTTTACCTGCTCTGCCACAGTGCCAGCCCCAGGACAGTTGCCTTTTGATAATACATATAATATCAGGGGTGGATATTTAGCTTAGAAGTTAAGACACCCACGTTGCCTATCAGAGTACCTGGGTTCAATTCCTGGCTCCAGCTCCTGATTCCAGCTTCTGGCCACCCAGAACCTAGGAGGCAGCAAGGATATCTCAAGTGATTGGGCTTCTACCACTCACGTGGAAGACCTACATTGAATGCCTGGCTCCCTGTTCAGTCCCCTGGCAGTTGCAGGCATTTAGGGAATGACTAGTGTATAGAAACCTCTCTCTTTCTAGTTCTATCTCTGTATATATGTGTGTGTATGCTAAAAATCCACAGGAAAATTTAAGCTAGGTTAGTGATCTAATACATGAATAGAATAGAATTTGGCCAATTCCTGCTGTAATAAATGCCTATACTATTTTCTAAAAATCCTTGTATAAATATAAATCTTTTTATTTTTATCTTACTTGAAAGGCAGGGGGGAGAAAGAAAGAGGGAAAGAGAGAAAGAGAGAGAGAGAGAGAGAGAGAGCGAGCTTCTATCCTCTTGTTCACTCCCTAAATGCCTGCAACAGCCAGGACTGGGCCATGCCAAAGCCAGGACCTGGAACTCCATGTGGGTGGCAGTGGGGCCCAACACTTGAGCCATCATCTGCCACCTCCTAGGATGTATTAGCAGGAAGCTGGGTCAGAAGGAGAGTAGCTTGGACTTGAACCTTCCCCTATCCCTCTGATAGGGGATGCAGGCATCCCAGGATACAGCTTAACCCATTGCATGACAATGTCCACTTAAACAGGAGATTTCTAAATCCCAGATGTTCAGTGATCTAATTTAAGTAATATTTGATCCAAGTCATAAATGGAAGACATTAGACAATCTAGAATTACTTGTAATAGGGTCTAAGCATTATTATTAAATAATTATGAAAGTACTGAGACAATATTATTTTTTCTAAACATGTTATTTTTGTTGAATAAAAATAAAATACATATACTATAAGTTGATGTACTATTTAATGATAAATTGTGCTGTTGCTCATCTTATAGACTTTATCCTAAGAAAAGGATTGGTCTTGAAACTATGCTATTAGCTATAAAATAGCAAACTCACTCAGGGGCTTGCTCAAAAACTAAACTTAATGCAAACATGTCCCCAAATCTAGCTGAGCAGGTGGATCCCTGAGCCACATTTTTAATATGGGCAATGTTTTACGAGTGTGTAAGTTAGACATTGGCTGCTGCTGGTGGAGGTGGGGCACGCGAGAGTGCAGGCATCCTGAGGACCACTTTCTTTCGAATGTAGGGATGGTGGATTTCAATGGACGGCCAGAAAGCAGGCTCCCCTACACTTCTGTGCAAAGTTCTTCTTAGGGTAGTCCAAGACACTGTGCCCATTAGCCTATTTGCAGCCTGTCTCGATTCTAGTGCAGGTAGAAGATGGCTAGTGGCGCAGGTTACTGTGGCTGCTGTAGCAGTCCAAACCTGGAGCTACCAGAAACACAAACAGTAACACGGGAAGAAAAGCGCTGAGGGTTCTTTCCTGTTGCCTGGTTGTTTAGCTTCGGACTGGAACAATATTCTTGTCCCACAAATGGAAAAACAGTTCTGGATTTTAGAATTCACTTGGGTAATTTTTTAGTGCTTGTGCTATATAGATAGATAGATAGATAGATAGATAGATAGATAGATAGATAGATAGGAA
Source organism: Oryctolagus cuniculus (assembly GCF_051225735.1). Taxonomy (NCBI): domain Eukaryota; kingdom Metazoa; phylum Chordata; class Mammalia; order Lagomorpha; family Leporidae; genus Oryctolagus; species Oryctolagus cuniculus. The sequence continues at coordinate 13,074,089 of NC_142871.1, forward strand.
ACATTTACATTCACTCAAAATTGTCCACTTTCTTCTGTATTTCTTCACCTCATGTATAAGACGGCTCTCCCTTGGCGCTTTCCCTTTCTTGGTGGACTAATCTTAAAGCTGAGTTGTCTTCCTTGTATCTGGATCTGGGGACGGTTTCCCTTTTCCGGATGGAGGTTCCCCATGGAAAGCAGAAGAATGTTCCGGAGTCAGCCAGCCAGGTGTTCTCTCAGGGGCTTCCACGCTGGGCTTCCACGCTTCCTTCTTTCATGTTATTATTCCTGAAGCAAGGAGCTTTGTTTCAATCTGCAGAGTCTTATATTCAAAGAAAACACAGTGAAACAACCAGTACTTCTTGAAATGACAGCACTGCCCTCTCTTTGGAGGTTCCTACGATCCCACTGGGATCTAGTCACATCATCCTCCCTAGCAACAGGTGCCATTTATTTTCAGAATCCTGTGAATCACTATACAGCTTTCAGTCCTCTTAAAGTCCTTTTATTTATTTTTTTATTTTTTATTTTATTTTATTTTTTTGACAGGCAGAGTGGACAGTGAGAGAGAGAGACAGAGAGAAAGGTCTTCCTTTGCCGTTGGTTCACCCTCCAATGGCCGCCGCGGTCGGCGCGCTGCGGCCGGCGCACCGCGCTGATCCGATGGCAGGAGCCAGGAGCCAGGTGCTTTTCCTGGTCTCCCATGGGGTGCAGGGCCCAAGCACCTGGGCCATCCTCCACTGCACTCCCTGGCCACAGCAGAGGGCTGGCCTGGAAGAGGGGCAACCGGGACAGAATCCGGCGCCCCGACCGGGACTAGAACCCAGTGTGCCGGCGCCGCTAGGCGGAGGATTAGCCTAGTGAGCCGCGGCGCCGGCCTTCAGTCCTCTTAAAGTCCTTTTAAGATTAGGATGAGGGCCAGAGCTGTGGCATAGCTGCTAAACTGCCTGCAGTGCTGGCATCCACTCTGGGTGCCGGTTCTAGTCCCGGCTGCTCGTCTTCTGACCCAGCTCTCTGCTGTGGTCTGAGATAGCAGTGGAAGATGGCCCAAGTCCTTGGGCCCCTGCACCCATGTGGGAGACCCGGAATAATCTCTAGGCTCCTGACTCCAGATGGCCCAGCTCTGGACATTGCTGCCATTTTTAGGGAGTAAATAAATGGATGGAAGACCTTTATTTCTGTCTCTTCTCTCTGTCTGCAACTCTACCACTGAAGTAAATAAAAAAATCTTTTAAGGAAAGGTTAGGACAGTGTGTCGGTTGAATAAATAGAGGTTGTTTGTTGGTTTGTTATTTATTTTTGAAGGCTGGCTTGCTGCTCTTTGCCTGTTGCAGCTACCACACAAAGCAATGGTAGTTAATGTTTGTATTAAGTGTTGACTGTGTAGCAGGCACCATTCTCAGCGTTTAAAATATATCATCACTTCGTGTGCACAACATCTTGAGGAAGGTACTATTATTGACATTTGATAGATGATTAAATTGCAATCTAGGGGAGTTAAGAATTGGGCTTAATAATAAGTTTTGGAGCAAGGATTTGTAACCAAGCATTGTACCTCCAGGGCCCCGGTCTTATCATCACCATGTAAAGATTTACAATAATGAAATTGATAAGCCCATAGGCTGCAGGGGGTCAAACCTCAAGCTAATATCACAAAGCGAAATGACTGTTATATTTTTATCACATTATCTATGATTCAATCTAGGTTCTGAGGTCTGATCTTCAGAGCTACAAGACACACTCAATGGATTCTAGTGTTCAGCTGAAAAAAACTCCTGTGGAGATATCTAAAGACAGACAACTGGGCCACAGCGTAAGAGGCCAGGACATAGCGACCACTTTTGTTTTAGCTTCCCTGTGCTTCTGTGTTTCTGTAAGCTACCACACATGGTCATTGCCTTAACAACTGAACTCTGCTATTCAGCAGCCCTCTGAAACATAGGTGTTGGCTGTTTTTCAAAGTTGAGTCCAACCTCAAAAGGCAAAGATTTTTCACCACTGAAAAATTGTAGAGAATATGCTGTGGTCTGTGAGTATTCTAAAACATTCTTTCCTAAATAGTTGAAACAATGGAAAGCTCACTGAAAAAAGTCCGTGTTCTCCTGGACTGATTTCTATAAATGTAGGCCTGCTCTTCGGAGGGTGAAATCACACATATTTACTTTTTTTTTTTTTTTGAGAACTCTCCATACTGTTTTTATTGTGATTGCACCATTTGAATTCCCAAAGGGTTTCCTTTTCTCCACAACTTTGCTAACCACTGGTATCTTTGTTTTTTGATAATAGCTTCCCTAACATATATAAGGTGTTATCTCATGTGGTTTTGATGTACATTCCTAATAATTTGTGACATTAAGTATTTTTATATAGACGTTGGTCATTTGTATGTATTCTTTGTAGGAATGTCTATTCATTTTCTTTGTCCATTTTAAACTTTTTGCCATCAAATTGTTAAAGTTCTTTTTTTTTTTTTTTTTTTTTTTTTTGACAGGCAGAGTGGACAGTGAGAGAGAGAGACAGAGAGAAAGGTCTTCCTTTGTCGTTGGTTCACCGTCCAATGGCCACCACGGCTGGCGCGCTGCAGCCGGCGCATTGTGCTGATCCGATGGCAGGAACCAGGTGCCTCTCCTGGTCTCCCATGGGGTGCAGGGCCCAAGCACTTGGGCCATCCTCCACTGCACTCCCTGGCCACAGCAGAGAGCTGGCCTGGAAGAGGGGCAACCGGGACAGAATCTGGCTCCCCGACCGGGACTAGAACCCGGTGTGCCGGCGCTGCAAGGTGGAGGATTAGCCTAGTGAGCCGCGGTGCCGGCTGATATTTACTTTTAAATATGGTTTATTTTATGGCTACGGTTCATAGGTTACTTGGAATTGGATTAGTCTTCTTATGCTTTGCAGAGACGATTACACTGCGTTCCTGACCTTTGCTTGTGTTTTTCATGGAAAGTGATGTCATATATATTCCCTTTGGTTTTTAGCACTATGGCTCTGAATCCACAATTGGTAGGGACATGATTTGCTTTTTTAAGTTTTATAATACGTATAAAATTATTCTGAATCAAGATCGTGCTATAAAACAGATTTTCCTGGAAAAAGGAGGGTTCCCGCTTATTCTATGAATGAAAAATAGATCTGGATAGTTGAGCAACATGCCATCACTTTCCCTGTACTTCTTGTCTCACTTTATTACCCTATTGATCTAGCAACCAGATTTCAAGAATGTTAATAGGTTTTGTGGATTGTTGTCAGTATTTGGCAGAGCTGCTACCACTGGGCTCCGGGTGCATTCACAGATTCACTGTACCCTTTTTTTTTTTTTTTTTGACAGGCAGAGTGGACAGTGAGAGAGAGAGACAGAGAGAAAGGTCTTCCTTTGCCGTTGGTTCACCCTCCAATGGCCGCCGTGGCCGGCGCGCTGCGGCCGGCGCACCGCGCAGATCCAATGGCAGGAGCCAGGAGCCAGGTGCTTTTCCTGGTCTCCCATGGGGTGCAGGGCCCAAGCACTTGGGCCATCCTCCACTGCACTCCCTGGCCACAGCAGAGAGCTGGCCTGGAAGAGGGGCAACCGCGACAGAATCCGGCGCCCCGACCGGGACTAGAACCTGGTGTGCCGGCACCGCAAGGCGGAGGATTAGCCTAGTGAGCCGCGGCGCCGGCCCACTGTACCCTTTTGGTACTCAGTGGGGATACATCTTCCCTCTGGGATCCAAGGCAGGATAATGGAGATGGGGCCACACCAGAATTTATAACGGGCACCGAGGGGCATCCAAGCTCCCTTCCTTCTGTTCCCCAAATCTGTAGAGTTACATCTACATATCAAGTGGCTATTCTGGGGGGATTCAAATAATTACATAAAATCTCAAAAACATTTTAAGCAGTTGATGATCACTTTCAAGTACGTTTTTGGCAAAAAAACTACTTTAGTTGCTAAGGATAGTTACGTGCTGTGTAACATTTCTGCCAGTGATGGACAAAAGATCACCTGGTGATACTGTAGCCCTGTAGCCTACGTGCACTCTGCAATGTTTGAACAATGATGAAATCACCGGGTGACGCAGTTCTCAGAGCACACCCCCATCGATAGGTGCCACATGACTATGTTACTGTGCTGGGCATGAGAAACGCACTGTGTCTGTGTCCTGATTTCTTGCCTTGGAGCATTGGATCGTGCAGTTAATCTGGAAAACATTTCAGATATCCTCATATACGAATGGGGATGGTGTGGGAAGGACCTTGTTTTGTTTGGGTATTAATTTGAAAGTTTTGTTGTTTTAAAATTTAAGTTCAATCTACTCTGGTTATATGAAGGTGACTCTTGTTAGGGTAACCAAAGGCACTGCTTTGGGCCTGAAAAGATTGATCTACTTATCTTCTGCAAGAGATTTATTGGGGGAAAAAAAAAACTAAAAGCAAGCGAGGAAATGATAAGGAAATAAGCAATGACTCGGCTTGAGATAAAGCCCACAGGAAGCTCTGTAGGGACTGTAGGGCTCATGTCACCTTTGAGCTTTTTGGATGCCCCAGTGACATGCAGGAGGTACGTGGCCTCTCAGGCAGTGGCTGGCTAGACACCTCCTGTGAGTGGAGGATGGTACCCGAGAGAGGGGGCAGCTGGGAGCCTCCAGCAGCCCGTCTCCGGTGCAGCCAGGGGAAGGTGCAGCAGTGTCCACAGTGGGCCCCAAGGAAGCTGGGGAGAGAGACAGAGAAATCAACTGTAATATCAAGAAGTGAGAAACTTCGATTTTGCTGCCTGCTGAGTTTTGGAATTATCCCATTTACTTACTCTCTGTCTATTCATCAGGGAAGGTGATTCTCACATACCTGTGCTTATAAATCTGAAGGAAAGGAGAAACTGAGTAGTTTTACAATCAGCCTTTTGAGAGGGAAAAAAAAATTTTGCTAATTTTATAAATGTGAGAGCAAACTATCCGTTATCTTCTATACTGCTTTTGGTGATTTTAGGAGGAAATATAGGCTAGTTGGCAATAAAATTAACAGCTAACACCTGTTTTATTAGAACCTGAAAGGAATGTCTTTTTAAACATGATTTTAATTATAAAATTTAAAACCAAATACATGCTCATTGGTACCATCAGAGTAATGAGAGGCACTTAAAGAAAGAGACAATCGTTTCAATTCTAGTCATCTGCTTAAGGGTGTCATTATCAATTCACTATGTGAATATAAACATACAAGGCATGTAGCATTTGTAGGCTTCCTCCCCTGTTTTCTAATAAAAGGGATACCTTTTTTTAAAGGTACTTTTTTTTTTAAAGGTACTAGGAGGCTGGCGCCGCAGCTCAATAGGCTAATCCTTCGCCTGTGGCGCCAGCACCACAAGTTCTAGTCCCGGTCGGGGCGCCGGATTCTGTCCCGGTTGCTCTTCTTCCAGTCCAGCTCTCTGCTGTGGCAAGGGAAGGCAGTGGAGGATGGCCCAAGTGCTTGGTCCCTGTACCCACATGGGAGAGCAGGAGAAGCACCTGGCGCCTGGCTTCGGATCAGTGCAGCACGCTGGCCGCGGCGGCCATTGGAGGGTGAACCAACGGCAAAGGAAGACCTTTCTCTCTGTCTCTCTCTCTCACTGTCCACTCTGCCTGTCCAAAAAAAAAAAAAAAAAAAAAAAAAGGTACTAGGATTCAGTGAGCAGGCTTTGTGATTATTCCACTTGCCATGGATATGAAGTCTAATTCCTCTCACAGAGACACAGAGGGAAGGGTAACAGGATGTCCTATCTGGGCGAGAAGGAAACATTGCCTGTGGTCGGGTTAACAGAACCAAAACAGAGGCAAGGCGAGGCTGATGCCCTGTACATGAGGTCAGGCTTTGGGGTTCTGAACTACTCGAGTTCCTCTGTGCTCTGAAGTCACTTTGGCAGAAGGGTGATGTTTTTTATGTTTATGTTTTGGATTGTGTCGTTGGAAGGCTATCTGATGTTTTCCCTTATGAGTCTATGCAGAGGCAGCATAAACACTTCCCTTCTTGACAACAAGTTGGTGTTTCATTTTAGTGGACTTTTCTCTGAATCCCAGAGTTAAGACTACTACGGTTTAGAGTTGAAAGGACCATAAACAGGTACGAGCATCCCCGTAGGCTGTCGCAGATGAGGGACTGCAGTCGGTGTCCATATGTGTGTATGACTAGGATGTATGTGCTGAGTTAGCAGATCTTCGGATGGCTTGTTCAGCCTCCTGGCACTTTCCTGAGTCCTACCCAAAGTCGTCCTGTTCTACTGATGAGATGGAGGCTCAGAGACTTACACAGTTTGCCCAAGGTCGCACAATTAGAATGTGGGAGAGCCTGCTCTTGAATCTAGGTTTGTTTAATTTCAAATGCTGCATATCTTACATTGCCACACAGATGCCAGAATGTTCCCAGCTGGTGGGAATGACAAGTTTATCTCATATGAAACAACCCTGACCAGATATTATGGTGAGAGAACAAGGTGAATAAAGGTTGAGATTGACTATCAAGACAGTGATAGTTACTTGATCTCTGTCCTTAGTCCCTCATAAGTGAATTAAGGATGTGGATGTAAAAGTTACATTTCTCGTTCTGGTCAAGACTGGAAGAAAGACATATGAACTTGGTCTTGAAGGGAAAGTGAAGGAATGGTTAAAAGATACTTTAGGTTGGGAAGTAACTTACTTGGGGGCTCACAGATGAGCCAAGCTGTAACCCTAGGGCAGTAAAAGACTTCCCAACATCATTCACAAAGCGAGATACTGTGCTTGGCAAAGGGTTAGGGATCTGCCAGTGGAGGGAGAATGTAGAGATGCCTGCTTGACCTGCTATTCATTGCCCTGGGCTGCATCTAATGCATTTCCACCCAATGAAAATTTCCTTATTGTCCACTCTGAGAAGCTGCATTGGAAACACAATAGTTCTCAAGATACTATGACAAGTTTGGCATGTGTGCTAAGTGATATAGACAAGCCTTTTCTTATTGAAAAGGAAAAAGAACAACTATGGATGAGGAATTTGGGACACTTCTGCCCATGTGCTGAGTTAGGAGGTTGGAAATTATCTCTCTGATTTTCCTTATTGGGTGTCAGCTCCACTCCCGCAACAATTTCCACGGGCCGATGATGCATATGACATTATGGCTGGAAGCAGACAACAGCCTGATGAGTCTTGGGGTAAGCACTGTGAAGTTGCAAGAGAAGTTGTGATCATGGGACTATGGGAAGGGAGTGGTTAGAAAAGACCAGAGGGACTTGGGAAGGCTTCCCATAAGCAGATGTGTGAACTGTGTCTTGAAGAAAAGGAAGAGGAAGGAGGGAAAAACAGACCAGATGAAGAAAACGGCATGAGGCAGGGCACAGAGGTGTGATGCGCGCAAGCCGGGCGTGGAATGACCACACCTGGCTGATGCAGTAGGGCTTGATGCTCAGAGTTGGGGAAGCAGCACAGTTGCATGTGAACTAGGACCTTATCATGGCTCTGCATGCCCTGAGCAAGAGGTTTCTGGATTTCTGAGACATGTGAACGACTACATGATGTCCTGAGACATAGAGTGGTATTCTGGGAGTGTACCTGGGCTTGTTAGAACATGACAGTTACAGGACAGAGACAGTGGAAGAAAGCGGCATTGTCAAATGGCAAATTGAACATGAAAAGCCTGATGTGAAACAAAATGGGGGAAGTGGAATTGAAACGTGAGCTTCGTTATGACTTTGGAATAAAATTATGTCAGAATGGGCATTGTGGCACAGTGGTTGGCCTCCACTTGGGACACTGGCATCTCGTAGAGGAGTGCCTGGGCTTGAGTCCTGCTTCTGCTTCCAATTCACCTTCCTAGTAATGCACACCCTGGGAGGCAACAGATGATTGTTCAAATGCTTGGGTCCTGCCGCCCACGTGGGAGAGTGGACTGAGTTCATGCTCCTGGTTTTGGACTGGCCCAACCCCAGCGGTTGCAGCCATTTGGAGGGTGAATCAGTAAAATGGAGCATTTCTGTCTCTTTGTGCCACTCTGCCTTTCAAACACATACACATAATAAATAAAACTTTAAAAAATAACATTATACGGTAAAAATAAATTCAAATTCAATTAGAATCATCACAGAGCGCTCAGCAGTTCAGGAAATAAAAAATCAACGCTTATTATACTGTTGTATGTTGAAATCATGTTAATTGCCCTTTAAATAACAAGTAATTAAATGAACACACGCTACTTCAAGGCTCGGTTAAGTGATGTGAGTTTCTTAAAAGGAAATTAAATTTAATACTATATTGTTATTGGACGTGTGGTGGGTAGGCTGCACTCTACTGAAAATAATTTAAGTATGTAGTTAAAAGATTTGTTGTTTAAAAATGGAAGATCACACTTATATGTATTTAATCTGAGGATTCAGAAAATTATTTATCAGACTCTGCAAGGTTGGTCAACATTCATTCTTTAGGGTTTACACTGAGTCAGTTCTATCCTTGGTGCTTTGCAGAGGCCACGAGTAGGGGTTGTTTAAGAATCTTTTTTTACTTTATAGAAAGCTTTTATTTAATAAATATAAATTTCATAGGTACAACTTCTGGATTATAGCGGTTCTTCCCCCCATACCTGCCCTCCCACTGCCAAACTGTCGCACCTCCTACTTCTTCTCCCATTCCATTCTTCATTAAGATTCATTTTTAATTATCTTTATACACAGAAGATCAACTCTATACTAAGTAAAAATTTTGATAGGCAGAGTGACAGTGAGAGAGAGAGACAGAGAGAAAGGTCTTCCCTCCAATGGCTGCCGCTGCTGGTGCGCTGTGGCTGGCGCACCGCACTGATCCGAAGCCAGGAGCCAGGTGCTTCTCCTGGTCTCCCATGGGGTGCAGGACCCAAGCACTTGGGCCATCCTCCACTGCACTCCCTGGCCACAGCAGAGAGCTGGCCTGGAAGAGGGGCAACCAGGACAGAATCTAGCACCCCAACCAGGACTAGAACCCGGTGTGCCGGCGCCGCAAGGTGGAGGATTAGCCTAGTGAGCCGTGGCGCCAGCCCTAAGTAAAGATTTTAACAGTTTGCACCCACACAGACACATGAAGTATAAAGTACTGTTTGAAAACAAGTTTTGCTGTTAATTCTCATAGTACAACTCATTAAAGACAGAGGTCCTATGTGGGGAGCAAGTACACAGTGACTCCTGTTGTTGATTTAACAATTGACATTCTTATGTATGATGTCAGTGATCACCCGAGGCTCTCATCATGAGCTGCCAAGGTTATGGAAGCCTCGAGTCCATAAACTCCAACATTATTTAGACAGGGCCATAATCAAAGTGGAAGTTCTCTCCTCCCTTCAGAGAAAGTTACCTCCTTCTTTGATGGCCCTTTCTTTCCACTGGAATCTCACAGAGATCTTCCATGTAGGTCATTTTTTGCCACAGTGTCTTGGCTTTCCATGCCTGAAATGCTCTCAAGGGCTTTCTAGCCAGATCTGAATGCCTTAAGGGCTTATTCTGAGGCCAGAGTACTGTTTAGGGCGTTTGTCATTCTATGAGTCTGCTGTGTGGCCTGCTTCCCATGTTGGATCTTCTCTCCTTTTTAATTTTATCTATTATTACTAGCAGACACTTGGTCTTATTTATGTGATCTCTATGACACTTATTCCTATCTTTATGATCAGTTATGAACTTAAACTGATCACTTTAACTAGTAAGATGGCATTGGTACATGCCACCTTGATGGGATTTGGAGTCCCATGGCAAGTTTTTAGCTTTACCCTTAGAGGTAAGTCTGAGGGAACATGTGTTGAACTGCACATCTCCTTCCTCTCTTGTTCCCACTCTTATTTTTAAGAGGGATCAATTTTCAATTGGATTTAAACACATAGGAATAATTCTGTGTTAAGTAAAGAGTTCAACCAATGGTATTAAGTAGAACAAAAAATACTAAAAGGAATAAAATAGTAAGCTGTTCCTTAGTCAGGACAAGGGCTGATCAAGTCACTGTTTCTCATAGTGTCCCTTTCACTTCAACAGGTTTCCTTTTTTGTGCTTGGTTAGTTATCATGGATCAGGGAGAACATATGATATTTGTCTCTCTGGGACTGGCTTAATTCACTCAGCATGATGTTTTCCAAATTCCTCCATTTTGTTGCAAATGACTGAATTTCATTGTTGGTTTTTTTGACTGCTGTATAGTATTCTATAGAGTACATGTCCCATAATTTCTTTATCCAGTCTACTGTTGATGGGCATTTGGGTTGATTCCATGTCTTAGCTTTTGTGAATTGAGCTGCAATAAACACAGAGGTGCAGATAGCTCTTTTATTTGCCAATTTAATTTCCCTTGGGTAAATTTTGAGGAGTGGGATGGCTGGGTCATGTGGTAGGGCTATAATCAGGTTTCTAAACAAACTCCAAACTGTCTTCCATAGTGGCTTTACCAATTTGCATTCCCACGAACAGTGGATTAGTGTTCCTTTTTCCCCACATCCTCGCCAGCATCTGTTGTTGGTAGATTTCTGTATGTGAGCCATTCTAACCGGGGTGAGGTGAAACCTCATTGTGGTTTTGATTTGCATTTCCCTGATTGTTAGTGATCCTGAACATTTTTTTTATGCGTCTGTTGGCCATTTGGATTTTCTCTTTTGAAAAATGTCTATTGAGGTCCTTGGCCCATCTCTTAAGTGGGTTGTTTGTTTTGATGTTGTGGAGTTTCTTGATCTCCTTGTAGATTCTGGTTATTAATCCTTTATCTAAGAATCTTATCGGAAAGAAGAAACTGAAGACCAAACAATCAAAACAAAACCCAAAAAATGAAAAATTAAGCAGCCATTTGAAATTTTTAGGTGAAAAATTTATTTTTATTAACCATGAAGATAAATGTTGGAGGGGATAGGAAAAAAAATCAGAGTTTGTCAAAATAAAGACCTCAGTCATTTTAGATTTTTGTTTTCCTTCATCTGCTCCTATGTCGCTCCCCGTCTTCGTGGAGGAACGACACAGGACCCTGCGCTGTTCTTTCGTCTGCTCGGCCTTCCCCGGGTTTGCTGCTGGTTCTTCCCGGGTTGGCTACTGTCCCTTCCATCTCCGTGGAAGGGCGGTTCCCCCTGGCCACTTTCCCCACTTCCGCAGGAGAGTGGCACACCACCGGCCGGCTCTCTCGGGGGCTGCACAGGTGTTCCCCTTAGATGTTCCTGGTGCATGTTGTCTCTCTCCTCCTTTATAGTCCTCCTCCGCCAATTCCAACTCGGCTGCCCACACGCCGAGTACGCTGCTCTCCTCCAATCAGGAGCAGGATCAGCTCCTGGAGGTCATCACTCAAGTTGGCAAGAGGCAGCTGCGTAGAAGCTGTTTTCTCCTCTCCCAGCGCCATATTGTGGGAGAGCAGATGGATAGAATAAGTCTTAATTCCAGTAACTTAGTCTAGTCCGAGTTGCTCCCCACACTCCTATACCACTGCACCCAAATCTATCACTAATTTAACCTGTGTCCAAATCCTGCTCAGACCACCTCTGAAGCAGAGGTGGTACTTTTCCTAGACCAGTGGTTCTCACAGTATGTACCCAGGGTGGCTGAGATTCCCAAACCCTTTCACAGGCTCTGGGAGGTAAAAGTACTCTCATGGTAATAGTAAAATGCTAGTTTCCTTTTACTCTTACTCTTTTTTTTGGGGGGGTGTATGCATGTGATTAAAATAACTTTTATTTTCTCAAAGCGAATAAGTGCATTACAGGACACTGAAAAACACAAGCAAAGGACAAAATCATCCACAGTCATAAGAAGTTGAGTTCAATACATCCTCTGGGTCCCAGGCGTGCACACACGACAGCCACCTTTGTGTGACTGAGATCATAGGGAATCCATGGAGCATGCTTTTTGACGTTTCATGAATATTTACCAGTTCAAAATCCTAAAACTGCATGAATATAGTGATAACCAAGAATACACCACAGCAACTCAATCTGTTAGGAAAATATGTAATTCTGATTTTCCTGAGAACAAAAATTTCATAAAAGACAAAAATAGCAACAGGCCTCTAACTACAAGTTTTGGCCAAGTTACAATTAAGATACATTCTCTTACTGCCTGATTTAAAGTGATATGCACAACAGTGGTGCATACTAAGTGTATTGCTTCTAAGAGAACTCATGGTCAGGTTGGTATTATTTTTCTTTTTTTTTTTTTCTTTTTGACAGGCAGAGTAGACAGTGAGAGAGAGAAACAGAGAGAAAGGTCTTCCTTTGCCGTTGGTTCACCCTCCAATGGCCGCCACTGCCGGTGTGCTGACCCAACCACTTGGGCCATCCTCCACTGCACTCCCTGGCCACAGCAGAGAGCTGGCCTGGAAGAGGAGCAACCGGGACAGAATCCGGCACCCCGACTGGAACTAGAACCCGGTGTGCTGGCGCCGCAAGGCGGAGGATGAGCCTAGTGAGCTGCGGCGCTGGCCCAGATTGGTATTATTGAAACATTAGCATGAAGGTAGTTTCCATTCATTTACTTAATGTACTCCTATAGCCCAGCCAAAAGCAATGCACAAATACCAATGGCTGCCATCAGAACATAGATATGACATAACTGCACACACCTCCCCTTTTATGCTTGCACCCCTCTGCTGCCAGCCTGCTGAGGACGTTCTTACATATACTGCCCAGGGGTGGTTTAACAATTCCAAGTGAAAGATGCACCTTTTCTATCAATTATAGCAAAAAGATACATACAAATTTTCTAATTCACCGACTCTACTTTTTATCATAACATTGCCACTCTAGGATATCTATAAAACGTAGATGTTATAAAGCATGAACTTTGTCCAAAATAAACACAGTTACTTTACCAAAAAACACATACACCTGCTGGTCTGAGCTATAGCCATCTTCTAGATACGGAGGTACTAGTACGAGGCCTTACCTCCCTCTCCCCTCCCACCATTCCAGTGACCAAACCCAGGACTGTGACGTCTCCCTCCCAGAGGAGGATTAGCAAGGGTCACTCCCGGAATAGTCCTTCCTAAAAACTACCAAAAGGGGCACTTATACAGGGATTATTTTACTACCTCTACTTTTAACATACTTTGGGCATTAGGACTTATTTGTGAAGATATAGAACAATGTGCAGACAATCTGAACAATCTCACCGGAAGGTAACCCTTCTACGCATGCTTCCTCCTCTCCCCCGCCCACCACCCAGTGACATCAGCATTCTCCCCAAAGCATCAAGTTTAATGCCATTCCCAAAATACAGCCACTCCTATGAAACAGCAACAATGACACAGGTGTTATTTCTAAACATCTAGAGACCAGACGCTGGCTTTAAGGACTTCAGTTGCCCACTGTCTACACAGTAGCCCCTAAAAAGCTCACACAGGTAACACAGATTCTAATGTGAAAGTATCTTCTCAATAAGAACATGCTGGCTCAGGGACCTTTCCCTTCCCATCTCTACCAACCCAGTGCACAGGTATAAGCACCCATATGCTTAAGGGGAAATTTTAACCATTTTACTTCCATAAGCGGTTTTAAGAGAGTCTTCACTTTGAATTTTAGTACAAAGCATACTCGATGTGTTCGCTAACTCTTACTTTTGTTATACATTGGCAACCATTTAATATCTAGAGACTAGGTATTATAAAATTAGGACTTTTTCCCAATATATACACATTTTTGTATAATTTATTATAATATACTTTTCCAGTATATATACAATATAAACATTACAGCATGTAACATAAATTTTGTGTAAACTCAGGAAGAAGACCACAGACGTGAGGTTCCGTTCTCGTCATGTTGAATCAGGGGCACAGGTTACCTACATGACTTGCTGTTAACCTTGATCACTGGGTAACTGGTGTTACTCAGGTTTCTGCTCTACAGTTACTCCGCACCCCATCCCTCCCCTTCCCCGTGCTGGTACTCTGCCAAGGAAGTCACCGTGAGTGTCCCACACTGAAGGGTAAATAAAACATCTCTGTTTTACTTCAGTTTTTGCATCTATCAAAATATCACTGATAATTTATAAAGAAATTTATTTCTCATGGTTCTGAAAAGTCTAAGAGTGTGGCAGTGGTGTCTGGTGAGGGTCTTATAGTGGTCAGCCCATAGCAGATGGCCAAAGGCCAAGCGGATGGGAGCGAGAGCACTCTTAGAACAAAGCCACCCCAGCGATAACTCACCCAGTCCCACAGTAACGGCATTAATCCATTCATGAGGTGGACCTCTCATGACCGCACCACCTGTTACACTTCTTACCTCCCAATGGGGTCATAGCGGCAACTGAGCATCAACGTGGAGGGGACCTTAGAATCACAGCAAGCGCCTTGAGAGTGGAGTATCTGTGTTACATTACCTGGAACTTTACTTATTTATTACCAGTGGTTTTGAAAATAATTATCATGTATAAAGTATTCAGTAAAGAGGTATTTATGGAGGGCTTATTGTAGGCAAGGCGGTAGTACTCCATTACTTTAGAACAATATTTTTTTTTCCAGAAATAACTCACTTTAAAGGGGGGAAATCTGATTTCCCAATACAATCCTGTTGGGAGGCTTCAGGCCAATAATTTTTCACATCCAAGTCTCAGTTGCTTCAATTTCCTCTTCTGGAAAATTAAATGGTGGAAAGGGATTAATTCCAACATTTCTCCCAGGTTCAAGACGGTGGGATCAAATAATACGCTCATAGAATTAGGCTTCAAATTGTCCACCAAAGGGAATTATTAATATCTGCAGTGGATTAGCCCAGTTCAGTGCAATCTGTGTTTGAAATCTTCCTTGTCACTTGCCTCAGGAAATGCATCTTTTGTCTGCTATGTTGTTTCCCACGACTCAGAGCTAAAATATGTCTACTCAAGGAAAATATCAGGTGGATGGAGTTAACCTTGTTAGTAGGATGGATTTTTTATGACCTAGAAAAATATCAGACCATCTGCAAAGGACAGTTTTATGGATCACATAGAAACCACTACGTGTGGAGAAAGTAACCCAGAGTAAGCGCAAAGCAAAGGAATTCGGGATCTATCTTCATCCCACTTGAAGCATCCAGTCACGACAAGGCAGTGTAGACGCTTCCTTACTGTATTCCCTGTTGAAAACAGAAATGCAAGAAAAACATGAAGAAAAAAGATGGAACCTGGGGATAAAAAGTGTTGTGTAGATGCAAATGGAAAAAAGATGCAGGCATTCACTGCTTGTTTCTTGCAACGTTTCTCTTTGACCTAAAGGAAGGAGGCCCCGAAGGGGTCCAGTGTGGGGTGCTGACTGGCTCTTGGCTTCATTTATGGGAGAAGAAGGCAAAGCAATTCTTTCTACTTGTGCCCTTTGCAAACTGAATAGCGCTTTTCTGGGCAGCTGGAGTCTTTTCACTGATGAATGTCTTTTAATGCATTTCTTGCAAATGACACTTAATGGGTGTTCTTTCCAGTGTTTTCTGGGAAGATTGATTCCCGTAAACTCAAGAGTTGTCGAGACAAATTACAGTTTACTATAATTCACCAAGCAGAGGCTGCCATGCCAGTTCTCGTCTCCACGCCCCCTTTCCGTTGCAGCCCCACCACGTCGGGCAGGGCAGGTCACCCTCCCCAAGCTGTAGCCGCCTCTGCTCTAACACTTTAGCTGCCTCTTCCAAAAAGAACGACGCACTTGACCTCTTGAGGTTTCTTCCAAGCCTGTGTTTCCTGGGGCAGCAGATCCCAGCCAGTGGAAGTCGGGTCCCGTGTTCCTAGGGCAGCTATACACGCAGAGTGCTCTACGGCGAGTCAAACGGAGTTTCCAAGAAAGTCCTGATTCTTACGGGAACAACAAAACTATAATAAAAAGCAGCCTGGATGAGGGCTCTGGCAGGAGGATAAGTAAGGAGGGAGCTGGAAAAGCTCTTCTGTCCCTCCCCTGCAGGCCCAGCTGCCTTGCTGGGGTCTGAAGTGCGGAGGAGAGGGGGCAGGGAGACAGGAAGGACGGGAAGATGAGCTGAGGGGAGCCCTGAGCGATGCGCGCTCTTCCACCTGGCATTGGTTTTGGGGATCCCAGAAAGGTGAATCCAACCCCCACCATGGGACTAGGAAGGGGCAATCCAGCTTTCGTCAGCCCTGTTTTCCTGTCTGGCAGCCTCCAGGCCAAAGGTAAGGAAAGTCCCTGGCATGCCAGGCGTTATCAAGAGCACCAGCCTCTCTCGGGCAGAGCCTGCAAATGAGTGGGTCCAAAATCCAAAGGCAGGTGAAGAAAAGACCTTCTGTGCCGCTGTGGCGTAGGCCCCAGGAGCCTGCGTGAAGGGCAGGTGGCTGTGAGCGACTTGAGACTCACCCCGAGGCAGGTGTGTGTTTTCACCGGGGAGCAGAGCGTAGGTGAGGGGCAGGGGGAGACTCCAACACAGCTTCCAGCTCCCGGCTAAGTGATTTACAGGGCTTAGCTAATTTGTTTAATCCTTGTGAAGTCGGTGTTAACATTTCCATTGTACTGATGCAGAAACATGAAGGTCTGAGGTCTTACATCATTTATTTTAGCTCCCAGAGTTAAAGGCAAAGTTGGGGTTTAAAGAAAGACCTGTTCAATCCAGCGCCCGAGCCTTTTCAGTCGTTCCCCACTGCCTTCTGTGATGATCTGCTCCATATTATTTGAGGGGTGCTTTAAAATTCTCTCTTGGAAAGGAGAGGACAGGTGGGGGAATGTCTCTCATCTGTCTTCCTGATGTGCAGTCAGAAATCCCATTATTTGAAGTCTATTTTTAAGGATAAAAAGAATGATCTCTCTTCAGGCAGCCCCTTTGTGAAATGCACAGACCTGCTGCTCTTCTGCCGCTAGATGACCCGGACGTTGTACTTCTGACCGGCGTTTTTGCTCTCCCACAGTCCCTTGAACCCTTTCTTTCCAGCCTGGGCTCTGCAGGGTGGCTCCCCGGAAGAAGAGCCCTCCGCTGTCAAGGAGGAGGTGAGCAGGGACCACGCCATCCGTCTCCACAGCACCTGCAAAGGCTGGCCTCAAGAGGCCAGCCCTTCAAGCTCTCGAAACTCCCAACACAGATACAGATACTCAGCTCAGCTAAGCTGTCTGGGTCACACTGCTAAGGAATGTCCCACACTGTGCAGTTGTCCAGAGAACATCCTGGGAATGAAGACCCATCAAACAAGCGCTATACACAGGCTACCAAGGTACGCGTCGCCACTTTCAAAAGTAGACGGTGAATGTGAATGAGAGCAAATGGCTGGCTGTGAAAGCACGGGACTGTGAAACAAGAGCAGTAGCCCAATCCCCAAAACCTCCTCGGGGCACTGTGTGTCAACACGATCGTTCACTTGATTGATGATCAACAATCTCCTTCCATCTTTGGTCCCGACTTGTATGAAGTATTGTGATGGTCTTGGGTTTTACCTTTCCTGTAGTGGATAAGTTTATCTGTTACATTTTGAGTGACGGCAGGAGATGTGAAATTCCATCAGAGATGATGACTGTATGACATTACTCATGGCACAGTCGATAGCAAACACATCAGCACGTATGTGCCAGTGCTCTTCCCCGCCAGACCCACAGGAGCAATGCAGAGGATCCTAGAGGCTGTAGTGTCCAGCTGAAGAATCCTGAGCTTGAGGATTCTATTTTTTTTCTTTTTACCAGAAGTAAGCAAAACTCTTATTTTTAAATTGGACTTAGAGAGAGACTGGTTTTACTTCACCCCTTGTTGGTGTTCATTGCAAATACAACTTTGAGAAAAGATGCAGGCAAAGAGAAGTCAGAATCTTGCCATCTTGGTGTTCCCAACAAGGTGAGAGGTCTTAGAACACGCTCTCTCCCAGTACACATCTCTCTGGTCCTATTCTGTCTTGACACCCTGAAAGTTTTCACCTAGGTATGCCATTTCATTTGCCACTCTCATTAATCTGATAGATAATGGAGCCGATTCTCTTCACTTTGTCTCACACAGCTTCAAATGATGGCCATTACAAACAGGACCCCGATATTTGTTGTACTGACTTTTTAAAAAAAGATTTATTTTATTTATTTGAAAGAATTACAGAGAGAGGTAGAGATAGAGAGAGAGGTCTTCCATCCGCTGGTTCATTCCCCAGATGGCCTCAATGGCCGGAGCCGTGCCAATTCGAAGACAGGAGCCAGGAGCCTCTTCCGGGTCTCCCACGTGGGTGCAGGGGCCCAAGGACTTGGGCCATCCCCTACTGCTATCCTAGGCTACAGCAGAGAGCTGGATCAGAAGATGAGCAGGCGGGACTAGAAATGGCACCCATATGGGATGCTGGCACTTCAGGCCAGGGCGTTAACCCACTGCACCAGAGAGCCGGCCCCTATTGTATTGACTTTAAGCATGTTCCCCAGTATTCTGCATTCAGCCAACCACATGAATGTATGGGAACTAAGGTGAACCACAGATGCTTTTCCAGATGGTCAGGTGTCGCTCCCCCTCTTCATGGAGGAACGACACTAAACCCTGCCTAGGCTTCATATCCGAGTCACGGCACCATTATGTCGCTCCCCCTCTTCGTGGAGGAACGACACAGGACCCTGCGCTGTTCTTTTATCTGCTCGGCCCTCCCCGGGTTTGCTGCTGGTTCTTCCCGGGTTGGCTACCGTCCCTTCCACCTCCGTGGAAGGGCGGTTCCCCCTAGCCACTTTCCCCACTTCCGCGGGGGAGCGGCATACCGCCGGCCGGCTCTCTCGGGGGCTGCACAGGTGTTCCCCTTAGATGTTCCTGGTGCATGTTGTCTCTCTCCTCCTTTATAGTCCTCTTCCACCAATCCCAACTCTGCTACCCACACGCCGAGTACGCTGCTCTCCTCCAATCAGGAGCAGGTCCTACAGTTTATTGGTTGAACTGGAGGCAGCTGTGTAGAAGCTGTTTCCTCCTCTCCCAGCGCCATATTGTGGGAGAGCAGATGCATAGAATAAGTCTTAATTCCAGTAACTTAGTCTAGTCCGAGTTGCTCCCAGTTGCTCCCCACAGTCAGGATATAACCTAAGGCCACTCTATTACCCAATATGATTTGTATAAGGGAGTCTAGCCTGACCCATTGATTTTTTTTTTTTTTTATTTGACAGGTAGAGTTATAGACAGTGAAAGAGACAGAGGAAAAGGCCTTCCTTCTGTTGGTTCACTCCCCACATGGCTGCTATGGCCAGTGTTGCACTGATCCGAAGCCAGGAGCCATATGCTTCTCCTGGTCTCCCATGCAGGTGCAGGAGCCCAAACACCTGGGCCATCCTCCACTGCCCTCCCGGGCCACAGCAGAGAGCTGGACTGGAAGAGGAGCAACCGGCACTAGAACCTGGCGCCCATATGGGATGCCTGCGCCGCAGGTGGAGGATTAACCAAGTGAGCCAGGGCGCTGGCCCCTGATCCGTTGATCTTTGATATCACTGACAATAATTACTGGTGGCAACAGAAGGGCTAAAGAGTAGCCCTTCTCAGTGCATGGATATCCTGCAGTGTACTGCCTCTTCTGTACATGAACACATAACACATAGGAGCATAAGCAACTCTAGTTTGGTATTAGTTGCTCAACCTCACTTGGGCCACTATTACCTGGGTTTGGTTAAGCCACCTGGACAGATGAGTAGTTACAGCTTCACTTTGCACACAGGGTATGTAACTCAAGGCCATTCAAGATTCAGATATGCTTTTGAAAGATTATTTATTCATTTATTTTAAAGGCAGGGTGACAGAAGAAGTAGAGTGAATAAAAGAGAGAGAGAGAGAGAATCTCCCATCTGCTGGTTCACTCATCAAAGGGTCACATCAGTCAGGGTTGGGCTAGGCAGAAGCCAGGAGTCCAGAATTCCATCTGGGTCCCCCAGATGGCTGGTAGGAGCCTAGTACTTGGGCCATCTTCCACTGCCCTCTGACACTTGAGGGATGGGGAAATGCACACATGTAGCTCAACCCTTCCACATGCATTCAGATGTGGCAGCCACAGCAAGGCATTGAATCAACCCAAGGGACCTCACTCACAAAAATCACTTCAATTTTACTTCCTCACTGTGAGCTCTGTTCAGACCTCATCAGTTCAAGTTGGGCATTGTTTTCCCTACCAGAATATGGACAAAAGAGCCTAGTGCACCTGTGAGTCAGGGGCTACAGCAAAGCTGCCTGCAGATGGCCACCACCCTCAGCCAAGAGCACAAGGAGGGCAGGGCACAAGGCGGCCAGCCCGCATGACATACAGGGTGGCTCTTTTCTCCCATGAGTCTTTACTCCAAGGTTAGTGCCTGAGTGCTGGTACTGCTTCCTCTCCCAAGTAGCTTTTGGCATTTGATGTATCCTTGAGCTTAAAAACCCCATTTTTTTGGTGCCTGTACAGGAGGCCACAGTCCTTGGTAACCTTTGGCCACCATGGCAGCCAGTACACCATCGTTGTCCTTGGTTAAGTTGCTCTAAGGCAGGGTCCAGACATGTGAATGTGGCTAACTTTGTGCTCTTTGGCAAGACTAGGCATCCATGTTTGGTTTTGATCAGCTTGCTTGTGGCTTGGAAAAACAAACTTCTAATGTTTTTAGCTCACCCAAAGCTCTCTCATGAATAGTAAGGTTCTCACTGTTAACGTCATGTTTTCAATTTTGACTCCTTGCTTCAGCGATTATAGCCACACAGCCTCGCATCTGGGCCATCATGGGCTTTCCCTACCATGTTATGAGAACAATCTCTTTATCTGCCTGAAGGGGGAGTGAGTGAGCAGTAACCAGGCACCATTTGGCTGACCTGTTTCAATCAGCACTCAGTCTCTAGAACAGGTAGGATGACGCTTGTTTGCTGCTGCCGAGAGTCAGTGTCCCTTGTAAGTAGCGATGGGAGCATTCCCTATCGACAGCATGGAGTCTTCTCATACTCCCGAGTCCAGTCCACAGGGATCTCAATGTCCCCTTCTAGAAAGCCTGTCATCCTGGTCGCTATCTAGGTGTGACCAGGACAGTACATCCTTGCAGGGTGTTGCTGGGACCGTGAAGGGAAGCCCAGGTACTTTGGAGGTGAGAAAAATACTGCATCAATACATGGATGTCTGTGACAGAATTGAAACACTGGGACGAGGTAAGAATCGGGAGCGGTCATGTGCTATAATTTGCCCAAGCATAATTCTCTTTCATCCTCCCTTGATCAAAATCTACCTTATTCCCTAGTCCCGGTCAGGGCGCCGGATTCTGTCCCGGTTGCCCCTCTTCCAGGCCAGCTCTCTGCTATGGCCCAGGAGTGCAGTGGAGGATGGCCCAAGTGCTTGGGCCCTGCACCCACATGGGAGACCAGGAGAAGCACCTGGCTCCTGCCTTTGGATCAGCGTGGTGTACCGGCCGCAGTGGCCATTGGAGGGTGAACTAATGGCAAAAGGAAGACCTTTCTCTCTGTCTCTCTCTCACACTGTCCACTCTGCCTGTCAAAAAAAAAAAAAAAAAGAAATCTACCTTATTCCTGTAGATTGCCTTACATTAATTACCTTATTAGGCTCTATCGATGTGTTAGTCACAGATAACCTTTTGAAAAACACAACAAACTGTATCCCCATTTGGGGATAGTGTATTTAGTCATTAATAAAAATATGCCTGGGTCTCACTATATGCCAGGCATATTGTGGTGGGTGCTGGTGAGGGAGGGGGCTGGAGGGGCATGAGGAGAGCAAGCTGAGCAAAGATACGAGGCTGACTTAGGCCAGTGCAGGTCTCACCTAGGCCCCATATGTACTCCTAGAAAGTGACTGGATCTGGGCCAGTCTCTGGGGTGGGGGTGGAGGAATGAGATTGGAATGGCTCATTCTCCTAATCACACCTGATTTTACTCAGGGTGCATTACACAGTGTTCACAATGAACTCAAAAGCAGAGTTGATGATAATGCAATTTGTAAGAGTCCTGTTAGTATTCCTATTATTTAGGGAGTCAAAGTAAGTGTTTACTGTGTGGAAAAATAGGGAGTTATCTTTAATCACAACCCAAATAAAAAGAAATTATAGGAATTCTGTGCTTGTGAAATAAAAACGTTGCCAACTATGTTGTTTCTCTTGCATGCCAAGAAATTAAGTTTGAAAACTGACGTAAATATTGGTAATGCTGCTTTGATAAGCCTGAATTCCTCACGGGGAGGTTAATGAGCTAGACGCAATGATGAAAAACAAACAGATCTTAGCTGACAGCAAAGGGATGGTGACAGAATCCCTATGGCTAGCAAGAGACACATGTCTGAACTCAGATCAGTCACGGAGGAGAGATGATATCTTTGGTCTAGAGAAAGAAATCAGGAGACAAAGGGAAGTTGTCATAGTCCCTTAGTTCATTCTGTTACTGTGATGAACCACCTGAGGCAGATAGAATAGAAGAAAAGAGGTTTGTTTTGGTTCATGGTTCTGGAGGTTCAAGGTCCAGGGCCCCCATATGGGCATGGCTTTCTTTCTTTCTTTCTTTTTTTTTTTTTGACAGGCAGAGTGGACAGTGAGAGAGAGACAGAGAGAAAGGTCTTCCTTTTGCCGTTGGTTCACCCTCCAATGGCCGCCGCGGCCAGCGTGCTGTGGTCGGCGCACCGTGCTGATCTGAAGCCAGGAACCAGGTGTTTCTCCTGCTTTCCCATGGGGTGCAGGGCCCAAGCACTTGGGCCATCCTCCACTGCACTCCCTGGCCACAGCAGAGAGCTGGCCTGGAAGAGGGGCAACCGGGACAGAATCCAGCGCCCTGACTGGGACCAGAACCGGTGTGCCGGCGCTGCAAGGCGGAGGATTAGCCTAGTGAGACGCGGCGTGGGCATGGCTTTCTTGTTAGCTGGGTGGTAAAGAGCACACCAGGGTGAGACAGGGTGTGCACGTGTGTATGTGTCTATCTCCCCCTGCTTACAAAGCCACCAGGACTCAATCTTGGGGGTCTACTCTAATGCTCTCATCTAATCTTTTTTTATTTTAGATTATTTATTTATTTATTTATTTGAGAGGTAGAGTTATAGAGAGAGTGAGGGAGAGACAGAAAGAAAGGTCTTCCATCCACAGGTTCACTCCGGAAAGCCGCAATGGCCAGAGTCAGGCTGATCCGAATCCAGGAGCCAGGAGCTCCTTCCTGGTCTCTCCCAGGAGTGCAGGGGCCCAAGGACTTGGGCCATTTTCTGCTGCTTTTCCAGGCACATTAGCAGGGAGCTGGATTGGAAGAACAGCTGGGACACTGACACCTGTGTGGGATTCTGGTGCTGCAGGAGGAAGGCTTAGCCTACTAAGCCACAGCACCAGCTCTGCCCTCATCTAATCTCATTCCCTCCCCAAGGCCCCACCTCTAAACGCTGGAGTAGATTAAGTTCCTCCCTCTCAGTACCTCCCAGTGGGGATGAAATGTTAATACATGGAGGCTTTGGGGGATGCTCAAGCTATATCCAAGCCATAGCAGGAGTGAAGCACAGTCTTTTCCCTTAGCATTATCCTTGCTCAGCTATACTGGCCTACTTGCCAGACCTACCACCAGACCTGCAAGTGCTATTGCCCAGAGTGTCCTCTCACCCAAAAGTCCACTCTGCCTGGCATGTAGCACCTAATCTTTTTCTTTTTAAAGATTTGTTTGTTTATTGGAAAGTCATAGTTACATAGAGAAGGAGAGGCAGAGAGAGAAGTCTTCCTTCCACTGCTTCACTCCCCAAATAGCTGCAACAGCTGGAGCTGCCCTGAACTGAAGCCGAGAGCCAGGAGCTTCTTCTGGGTCTCCCACAGGAGTGCAGGGGCCCAAGGACTTGGACCATCTTCTACTGCTTTCCCAGGCCATAGCAGAGAGCTGGATCGGAAGTGGAGCAACCGGGACTCGAACCAGCTCCCATATGGGATGCCAGTACTGCAGGTGGCAGCTTTACCCACTATGCCACAATGCCCGCCCCCTAACTTTTCAATACTTCAAATTTCATCTCCATGGGGAAACCTTGGCCTAGTACGGTGGATAACTGACTTGTAAGGAATATACAACTATTATAATCCTGAAGTGACTTGGAACAGACTCATG
This sequence comes from Oryctolagus cuniculus, assembly GCF_051225735.1. Taxonomy (NCBI): domain Eukaryota; kingdom Metazoa; phylum Chordata; class Mammalia; order Lagomorpha; family Leporidae; genus Oryctolagus; species Oryctolagus cuniculus. The sequence goes on from NC_142871.1 coordinate 13,097,942, forward strand.
AACTCCTCATTTTTCTTTTTTTAGTTTAGAAAGGGTCTACAAGAATACCTGTTTCATAGCACTGTCGTAAAGAGTGAGATTCCTACTGAAAACAGCTTTCACAGAGCAGGCACAGGAAACACACATTCTCATCCTCAAGGTGACCAGTGCTGTCTTGCTGTCTCTCTTTAACATAAACCACACTAGCATCCTGATGGTCTCTTTTCATCAATTCATTGCAGGCTCCTTGACAATAAGGAGCCTGTCTTGTTTTAATCTTTGAATCTTCCACCTAGAAAAAATACTTGGTAGGTGAACAGATTCAAGAAATGCTTGGATTGCTGTTGTGACACAGCAGGTTAAGCCACTCTTGGCCCTGAATGAAATACGTGATAACACGTGAGTTCCTTTACGCTGGTCCAGGGGAAGCCTATGTTCCTCAGTACCTAGAGAGTGCCCGGCACACCGACAAGCAACCATTCACTAATTCACTCTTGTGTTCATTCAACAAACACGTTTGGAGTCTGCAGATTGTCAGGCACTGCCTTCGGAGCTCAGCATGTAATGTGAAGAAGGCAGCTAAGTTTAGACGGTGGAGTTATCTGTGTTACTGCTGAGTGCTTACCATGTTCCTGGCCCTTTGCTGCACTGTAGATATACCAAGAGAAAATGAGAGAATTCCTGCTCTCAGGAAGCTTACAGTGTACTGAGAGAAGACAAAAATATGCACAGAAAAATTTTTAAAAAACAGTGCAATGATTAAAGACATACGCGGGGAATAAATAATAAGTGCCGAGTGGAACAGATCAACACGTGGAAGGAAAATGGGTGTTTGTGTTCTGATTTCTTGTGTGTTAATTGGAAGAATCATTGCCTAACTTTGTCAGTCTTTTAAGCCTCCACTTACATCCCCAGGTCACGCCACAAGTACCAATAACTTTCTGCAGAATTTTCCAGTAATTTATAACTTTCAGCTCCCAGCTTTGATTTGTTTAACACAATGCATTCTTTGCTTCTTTTGGTTCTCCACTTTCTAGATTAGCCATGAATTTTTTTCTTTTGTCAAAATATATATTGTTTATTTTAATTTTATTTGAAAGGGAGAGAGAGAGAGGGAGAGAGGGAGAGAGAGAGACCTTATACCCTCTGGTTCACTCCCCAAATGGCCACAACAGTTAGGACTGGGCCAGGCTGAAGCTAGGATCCAGGAGCTTCTTCCAGGTCTCCCAAGTGGGTTCAGGGGCCCAAGCAATTGGGCCATCCCTCCACTGCTTTCTCAGGCACATTAGCAGGGAGCTGGATTGGAAATGGAGCAGCTGGGCTCAAACTAGTGCTCATATGGGATGCCAGCACCTCAGACACAGCTTTACCCACTATGCCACAGGGCCAAGCCCTAAATATTTGCTCTCATACATTACAACATATTCACATGAACTGTTATGTTTAGAAAGCAGCCTATGCTTCAATCAAGTACTAATTAATGTGTGAACTTTATAAATCAAATGAATGTATTTAACACTACTGTCACAGAATGAAGAGGGTAGATGCTGGGAGATACCGGAGTTCCAAGAAGGATAAATTGAAAGCTGACGTCCTAGGAAAATCAGCAACATAACACTGTACTTGATAGACAGCAGATTAATGACCTCAGTAGTGGGCACTATCAGAATTCAGGACTGTGAGAAAGATCTCCAGCAAATGGGGTGGAATTTGAGCTGGGGCTTGAAGAAAAGTTGGGATTTCAATAGGAAGGGAGAGGGGAGCCGTCACAAGGCAGGGCTGATGGTCTGAACAAAGACGGAGGGGTGAGGAGGTAACCTTGACCGGAAAACTTCAAAGAGCTGCACCTTGATTGACTTGGCAAAAGCCTCCATTGCTTTCAGACAGTCATTGTACTGTTATACAGATAAGAGTGACTGGCAGCTTTCTGAAGAACTAAGTCGAACAGCCAAAGGGAAATAATGGTGTGGGGAGGCAGCTGGTTGGACTACATCAAGCCTTAACCACTGTTCTACTGCTCAGGAGAGGTAGGCCCTTCGTCAGTGATTGACTTTTTATATTTAACTTCTCCGCCAGAAAAAAAAAAAAAATCTTGATTGCTCGACCCAGGTCACGCGCAGCCTCCTCTGGGGAATTCCTCTTGGGGGATAATTTCACTCACTGCCCAGTCAGATTAAGGCCGTCGGCTGCCGATGGTGACACGTGCCCTGGACTGTCGCTCCTGTGAACTCCATTGTGACAGCTTATGCTTGAAAGGTGAGTTCACGGAACGCTGTGTCTGATGGGATTTCTAAGTTTGGTGTGAAATGTGTTTGCTACAGCTCTAACGCACAGGATTTTGAGTCTCTCCAACTTTGCAGCCGGATTATTTGCAGTTCTGTAGAGAAGAAGCTGTGACGGGCCAGGTAGCAGAATCTGCCTTTGAGATAAGTAATGGCCTGAAAGGACTGATGTTTGGAGGGATGTAGTCGACACAAGAGCTAGGGCAGGAACAAAGGTAGCGACCCTCTGCTAACAGCCACTCCCCTTTTTATACCACTATGGGTCAGGACCCTCCAACCCATAGGCCCCAGACTTACACACTGACTTTTCCAGTCACCCACTGGTCACCACCCAGTCCTAAGGGTCTTGAATGTTTTCTTCTTGAAGTATGGCCTACATGGGCCCTAGACATGGGCTTAGCATCATTTGGACCACCACCAATTCTGGGTCCTGGATGCTCCAAGAACAGTTTACAAGGGGTGGGGGATGTAGATTCAGGGTGGGAAAAGTTCCCTGGGCTTCTGGTCTCAACTTCATGAAGAGGGGTTTGGCCAAAAAGGGGCTCAAACAAGACCCTCTAGGCAGGTGCTCCAGTGTCCAGGCCTGTGTCATACCTGGAATTATAAGAATGGGCTCGCTGAACCTAATTGACATTTTGAGAAGCTGCAGAGAGACTGATCTTATGGTTGTGACATAGCAGGCTCTCTTGACATCACGTCTCTAAGCCCAAACAGGGTTCTTGCTATCACATGGTACCAGTGGTTTTGGTAAGATCTGTTGCTATCTATACAAGTATAAGCTCTTGGTAACTATTTATTATATTTTTACCCAACTGCCTGCATCTTTTTGGAGAATTCTCCAATATAGGAGGACCTCCTCCCTTCATATAAAAGTAAAAGGTAAAAATGGATGCATTCTTTCCCAGCCTCCCTTGTGGCTAGGGTATGTGATTTAGACTCAACCAAGCAACACAGCTACTTAGCTTAGGGCATTGCTATCAGTGTGCTGCAACAAACTGGTCAGGCCCAAATGGTTATAGAAACATCCAGATACGGAATTCTACTGCCCTAGAAAGGTCTGATGGGTCCTGAATGGCCACAGGTGTCACCTCTGACCATAAGCACCTGTACTGTGAAAAACAAGATTTTCTGGGGGCAGTGCTGTGGCGCAGTGGTTAAAGCCTTGGCCTGCAGTGTTGGGATCCCATATGGGTGCCAGTTCAAGTCCTGGCTACTGCACTTCCGATCCAGGTCCCTGCTATGGCCTGGGAAATCAGTAGAGGATGGCCCAAATGCTTGGGTCCCTGTACCTGCGTGGGAGACCTAGAAGAAGCTCCTGGATCCTGGCTTTGGATCAGCCCAGCTCTGGCTGTTGCACCATTTGGGGAGTGAACAAGTGGATGGAAGACTTTTCTTTCTCTCTGGCTCTAACTCTCTCTATAACTCTCTTTCAAATAAATAAAATAAACATTTTTTTTAAAAAATTGGACTTTCTGCAGTACCATGGCATAAAAAAGGCTGGGAAGCAACCTGACTCAGAACCTGAACTTGGAGCTGGCACCACACAGATATGAGAATCTGAGAAGCATGTCTTTGGCACAAAGGGGGTTGCCACCAGTGACGTGTTACAGACTGCCCTGGGTGACTCTATGGCAGCTGGGACAAAGGTTTTCTCATTAGACTAGTCCTCTGGAAAGTTTTTTCTTTCTGACAATATTAAAATTTTAATAGATCTATCTTCTGTTTAAGTCGGAGTTGTATAATAGCTAATCAGCAGCTAACCTTACCGTAGCTAATACAGAGAGGTGCTGTGAGCAGTGAAGCTGGCTGTGGGGTGGGCACTTCTCTTCTTTCCACATTAGAGTAAATCCAAACCCAGCAGAGCTCCTTGTTGGGCACATCCTATAAAACTCAGAGCATGGAGGCTGGCGCTGTGGTATAGTGGGTAAAGCCGCCTCCTGCAGTGCTGGCATCCCATATGGGCGCTGGTTCAAATCCCAGCAGCTCCACTTCCGATCCAGCTCTCTGCTATGGCCTGGGAAAGGAGTAGAAGATGGTCCAAGAGCTTGGGCCCCTGCACCCACATGGGAGACTGGAGGAGGCTTCTGGCTCCTGGCTTTGGATCAGCCCAGCTCTGGCCGTTGCGGACATTTGGGGAGTGAACCAGTGGATGGAAGACCTCTCTTTCTTTCTCTCTGCCTCTGCCTCTCTGTAACTGCATTTCAAATAAATAAATATATCTTAAAAAAACACAAAAACAAAAACTTAGAGCATGAAGAAACTTTGAAGATTCTTCTAGTTCAGTCTTCTCACTATACCGATAAGAAGCCAAAGTGAGATGGCTTGTGTGTAACCCTGTGGTTGGTCAGTGGAAGAATCTCTAGATACTCAGAACCGTATTTTGCCCAAAGTTTCCCTTCATTAAAAAAGAAAGAGAGAGATTGAGTTTCCCTTCAGCAGATGGAATCCAAACCAAGAATAAACTTTGAACATCGTTTTCCAAGTTAACACTTCCATTTGGTTGGCTCAAGTGCTGAGGAACCAAGCACTGAGTTGCTGTGTAACTGGTGCCTCCAGGGGAATGGACGGCATTCCACACAGGTGAGGTAGGATTTATTTCTGCTCTCTGAGAGGGTGTTTCCATGAGCAGTGCCATCTCCTGTCTTTCAATAAGAAATTGGACTGTTTTCGTGTCTAGCTGTTCTGGCATTCCCTTTTCCATAGGAAAGAATGCTTCTCGTGGCCTTAAGCTAAAGCAAATACTTCTTTTCCTCACACTTGTTAAAGAAGCCAAATACACTCTTTGCTGTCTTAGGATTTTCTTGTATTTTATTTATTCATTTTAATGTGAAAAGTGTGCCCGACAGCTGAGCAGATTGCTGCGTACGCTTTACATGGAGTAGCAAGAAACCTTAGAGCCTTGGGTGGTTTAAATTAGGCAATTAAAAAGGTATCTGAAAGTTTCTGTTGGTTTGTTTTGTCTAGTTTTAAGCCAAATGAAAGATGGTTGGGGGTGGGAGTTGAGGTGCAGGAAGGATGGAAAGGAGGAGCTACCAGGCATCATAAGAAAGTTTTTGGGACGATGGACGTGTTCATTTTCCTGACTGTGGCCACAGTTTCATAGGAGTAAGTACTCCTCAAAATGGGTTAAACTGTACCCTTTTGGTATATGCAGCTTTTTCTGTTCATCATGCCTGGTTGTTTTTTAAACATTAAATCAGTGAAACAATAGCTCAAAGTCCTCCGTAAAAGACTTAGAGAAGCAAAGAGGGCCAAAGGACTGGGGACAACTGACTGTGTCTTTCAGGAGGGCCAGAGCAGGTGGGGAAGCCATCATTAGACACCACTCACAGGTGAGCCAGATCTGGTGACCTGTAACACTTCCTGGGAGAGGTGCGTCTGAGGCTTCTCCCCAGCTCTGCTTCCACTAACCTCTTTGACCCAGGTTTCCTAAGTTCCTTGATCATCTTTGCTTCAGGTGGGAGATGGGCAGTCCTTGTGCTTTAAAAAAATTACCTATTCAGTTTTTAGTACGCTTATCAAGGATCTTATATTTGTTAAATGTGAGTCTATAATGCATCTGAAGCTTCCTGGAACATGTATGTCATGGGTCAAACTTATAAGCATGATCTCTAATGTGCTGCTCAAATTTGGATATTTCCCTGGAATTTGATCCTATTGGCTGGAGTCTGGAACAAAGGGGAGAGAGCTTGGAAGCAGAGGTAGAACCCCAGCAGAGACAGGTTAGAAGTTGATATTTATGTTGACAGTACAGATGTTAACCAGGACATCTGGTCAACCTAGTTATAAAATCTTTGACCTTTATAGAAGTAGAAAGGAATGTACCCAGTTCACCCTTTTGTGGTGTGTGTGATGTGTGTGATGTGGAGTGTGAGAATGTTCTCAAGGACAAAGGGAGCCAAGTCTGAGTTGGAGAGAACTGGGAGACTCAGGCAAAAGGACCCAGAAGACACAGCCCCTGCGGACACCAATGGATTCTCCCCAGGCTGCCTTTGGGTGAGCCCCACACCTCTCTGTGTGTAACAGGAAGTTTGGGCCCATGAAGCATCTGAGCATCATGTAAGCAAATCTCTGCACCATGGCAACAGAGCCAGTCTCTAGAATTTGAAGAAAAAGTTCACTAAGACAAACAGGGTTTTTCTACACTTCAATTTCCTGTCACAATCGTCGCAGCACAGAAAGCAAAATCCAGCAGTTATTTTTAAAGATGTAAAAAACTTACAATTTTTAAAATCGTTTTTATGTCTTTTTCTGCTCTGTTACAGAACTGCCACTAGGCCTAAGTAGCCAGAATTTGCAAACGAGCATTGGTGGCAGCGTTATAGAGGTGAGAGTTAGGAAAAGGTTTTCAGTACGAAGCTCTCTTTAATATCCGGCCAGGATAGCAAGGGGACAGGATGTTTCCTGGCTAAGCTCTCTCGAGTCCACCATAATTGGGTTTTATGACATTGTGTTGAGTGGCGGTTCCCACCGCGGCAGCCTTTTCCTAACATGGTGGTGTACAGGCTCTCTGATTTTATTCCTGCTCACCTCTGCAGCCTCATCTCCATCCCGTGCTGGACTCGTAGATCATGTCCTGGCCACATTAGACTTTTTGTCATATTCCACCCCCAACACCCTCCATAGAGGATGTTAAAACGTTAAGAATAGTTCTTTAAGTCCTTTTTATTGCTATGTTCTCTGTCAAAAATGTTCTCTCTCGTTGCTAACTCCTTTTCTTCTATTAACAATCTGCAGTCACTGCCTCCAAGAAGCCTCCTCTAACTCCTTTCTTGACTCCCCCACCCCCACCCCCAGGCTGGGTTAGGATTCGTTTTCTTTGCCTTTTTTTTTTTTTTAAGATTTTATTTGTTTATTTGAGAGGCAGAATTACAGACAGTGAGAGGGAGAGACATATAGAAAGGTCTTCCATCCACTGGTTCATTCCCCAGATGGACACAACGGGCAAAGCTGTGTCGTGCCAAAGCCAGGAGCTTCTTCCAGGTCTCTCATGGGAGTTCAGAGGCCCAAGCCTTGGACCATCTTTGACTGCTTTCCCAGGCCATAGCGGAGAGCTGGATCAGAAGAGGAGTAGCTGGGACTCGAACCAGCTGCCCATATGGATGCCAGTGCTGCAGGAGGAGGATTAATCTACTACACCACAGCACTGGCCCCTTCTTTGCCTTTTAATAGGCATGTAGCATTAGTGCTTTGTTATAAGGTGAGTGGATGACCCAACGTTTTCCACTATTGGGTTAACGAATTTTTTTTTGAAAAAAACATTTTTTTCTTATTTGAAAGGCAGAGTTAGAGAGAGGGAGAGAGAGGAAAAGAGAGGGAGAGGAAAAGGGAGAGGGAGAGGGAGAGAGAGAGAGAGAGAGAGAGAGAGAAAGATCTTCCATCTGTTGGTTCACTCCACAAATGGTCACAACAGCTCTGGCTGGGCCAGGCTGAAGCCAGGAGCCAGGAACTCCATCCAGGTCTCCCACATGATATGGGTAAGGGGGCCCAAGGACTTAGGCCATGCCCTGCTGGTTTCCCAGGTGCATTAGCAGGGGCCGGATCAGGAATGGGAGCAGCCAGCACTCAATCTGGCACTCACATGGATACCAGAGTTGCAAGTGGTGGCTTAACCTGCTATGCCACAATGCCAGCCCCAAATCAAATTTCATAATGTATACATTTCATCCAAACTTCAAGTATACTTTACAAAGTAACGAATTACCTACATGACATTAAGAACTTAGGAAGTGGGGCTGGTGCTGTGGCTTAGTAGGTTAAGCCTCTGCCTGTGGCACTGATATCCCCTATGGGTGCTGGTTTGAGTCCTGGCTGCTCCTCTTCTGATCCAGCTCGCTGCTGTGGCCTGGGAGATCAGTAAAAGATGGCCCACGTGCCTGAGTCCCTGCACCCATGTGGGAGACCTGGAAGAAGCTCCTGGCTCCTGGCTCCTGGCTTTGGATTGGCCCAGGTCTGGCCGTTGTGGCCATTTGGGGAGTGAACCAGTGGATGGAAGAACTTTCTGTCTGTCTCTCCCTCTGTAACTCTATCTCTCAAATAAATAAATTAAATAAACTTAATTAGAAAGTGATATTATCTGAAGATAGTCAGCCTGTGGGGGAAAAAGCATCCCTTCCCTAATACTGTAATTTCTCCATTTCCTTACTGACTGTACTCCCATCCAAGTACTAACCAGACCTGACCCTGCTTATCTTCCAAGATCAGGCGAGATCGGGCGCGTTCAGGGTGGTGTGGCAGCAGACCTGACTACATTCTTTGGACCCTTTCCTGGGTGTCTGCTCTTCTTGCTTTAGAAGACAAAGCAGGAGTTTCTTCCTTCTGTCTCCCTGGAGACCCACGTAGCCCTCACAAAACAGGTGTTTGTGAATAAAAGAAGTTTCATTACCGTTTTCTCTGTGTGGTCCCTTTTTTCTAGTTCCTTCTGTCCCCTCTTTCCTAAAATCAAACTTCAGATCTCTGAGCAAGCGGGAGAGGTTGCGGAGAGGGCTCTGTCCTCGGTGGTGGTAACCAGCCTTTGGGACCTGCCTGGTGTCTTCCAAGTAGTCCCAGGCTTGGCTCTCCCACCAGCCCTGTCGCACTCCTCACTCAGCCATGAATGGGGCTGCCATGGCTGGCACAGCTGACATGGAGTGGGTGTTTCCAGGGCTCAGTGAAATTGTCCATGAACCTGTGAAAACAGGCGGTTGAAACCTTGCCAAGAAAGACAGGTGTGCAAACGAGGCCAGCCGCGCGTAGGTGCAAGGCTGTTTACACGACTGCTCTTGAACCCAGCTTTGCTTTTCCATTTCCTCAGAGTCAACATGTGTGCACATGAGTTGGATGCAGATGCCTGGGATCTGTCACCATCAGGTGGGGAAAATGAAGGCTTTGTTGACCCCACAATACTGGACCCATTTTTAGCTCTTAGTTTATTTCATGTCAGTTTTGCTTTACCTAAAACTGAGGTATGCCTCACAGTGAACTGCTTATTCTTAAAGAAAGTGGTGATGATATAATGAATAGAAAGTATCACTTCCAAAGTGCTATTTGTGGGCATACAAGGTCAATTTTTCCAATGTCCCTGAGTAAACAGTGCATTTTTATTCCTGAGGAAGCACGTCATTCCAATTAGCAGAGATTTGGATATATTAAGCAGCAAGATGATTAGAAAAACTGAAGCATATTTTATTTTTAATCACCTAAAACTTGGGTGATAATTAAATGTCCAAGTGGTAAACTTTGTTTTCTTTAAGATTTATTTATTTATTTGAAGGGCAGAGTGAAAGAGAGAGGGAGAGGGAGAAAGGTGAGAGAGAGAGAGAGAGAGAGAGAGAGAGAGATCTTCCATCCACTGATCCACTAGGTGACCTCTCAAATGGCCACAGTCGCCAGCTTCAGCTATGAGCCAGACTGAAGCCAGGAGCCAGGATCTCCGTGCAGGTCTCCCATGTGGGCAGCAAGGGGGCAAGAACTTGTACCATCATCTGTAGCCTCCTCAGTACATTTGCAGGAAGTTGGATTGGAAGTGGAGCAGCTGGGTCTCAACACCTGAACTCACATCTCAAGCAGCAGCTTAAACTGTTCTGCCACAATGCCAGTCCCTTAAGTGGTAAATTTAAAAAAAAAAATTTATATTCTAAAATCCAGGAATCAATACTTACAATACTGTTCTTAGCATTAGTTCTCTAGAGAGTTAGCAAAAAGCAGGGTAGTCCACCTTTTTCATATCTGAATGTAGGAGAGAATATTAAACAGTCTGACTTATTAAGTGCACATGGGTATGACTATTTTAGCTACACTGTTAAACCAGCGGGATTTGAGATGACTAGGATATTCACAATACGATTCCAAGTCAAGTATTCAAAACATAAATGGGTAATTGAACAAAGGAAGGTGACCGCATATATGGATTAAAATATAAAGGGTTTTTTTTTTTTTTGGTCAAAGTTTTTCTGTGTCGAAGACCAGAAGCTTATGCATGACCAGTTAAATGTACAGTAAGAAGGACTTCTTTTTTTTTTTTTACAGTTTTTTTTAAAGGATTTTATTTATTTGAGAGGTAGAGTTATGGATAGTGAGAGGGAGAGACAGAGAGAAATGTCTTTCTTCCATTGGTTCACTCTCCAAATGACCGCAATGGCCAGAGCTGAGCCGATCCGAAGCCAGGAGCCAGGAGCTTCTTCCAGGTCTCCCACATGGGTGCACGTGCCCAAGGACTTAGGGCCATCTTCCACTGCTTTCCCAGGCCATAGCAGAGAGCTGGATCAGAAGAGGAGCAGCTGGGACTTGAACCGGCACCCATATGGGATGCCGGTGCTGCAGGCTGGGGCTTTAACCCACTGTGCCACAGCGCCGGCCCCAAGCAGGGCTTCTTTAAGGGCCTTTCCCAGCTAAATCTGGTTACAGATGTACTTGGCAGGTGGTTACAGTGCCTTCTATTCCCAATTCCCCCATTTTTTGAGTGTAAGTTCAATCAGAGGGTAAATAATTTTCAAAAATTGCATTTATTTATTTGAGAGGCAGAGAGATACACAGAAAGATAGGTAGAGAGAGAGAGAGAGAGAAAGAGAGAGGCCGGCGCCGCGGCTCACTGGGCTAATCCTCCGCCTTGCGGCGCCGGCACACCGGGTTTTAGTCCTGGTCGGGGCCCCGGATTCTGTCCCGGTTGTCCCTCTTCCAGGCCAGCCCTCTGCTGTGGCCAGGGAGTGCAGTGGAGGATGGCCCAGGTGCTTGGGCCCTGCACCCCATGGGAGACCAGGAAAAGCACCTGGCTCCTGGCTCCTGCCATCGGATCAGCGCGGTGCGCCGGCCGCAGCGCGCCGGCCGCGGCGGCCATTGGAGGGTGAACCAACGGCAAAGGAAGACCTTTCTCTCTGTCTCTCTCTCTCACTGTCCACTCTGCCTGACAAAAAAAAAAAAAAAAAAAAAAAAAAAGAGAGAGAAAGAGAGAGATCCCATCTGCTGGTTTACTCCTCAAATGCCTCAGGCCAGGCTGAAGCTGGGAGCTGGGAGCTCAATCCAGGCTGCCCAAGTGAGTGGAAGAGTGTTCCTTCTAGAATGAATCTCCAGGAGTCAAGGGACTAACCAGCCTGTACTTAAAAATAACATCTTAGGGCCGGTGCTGTGGCATAGTGGGTAAAGCCGCAGCCTGTGGAGCCAGCATCCCACATGGGTGCCAGTTTGAATACCAGCTGCCGCACTTCTGATCCAGCTCTCTGCTATGGCCTGGGAAAGCAGTGAAAGATGGCCCAGTTGTGTTGTAGTAATTATCGTGCAGTTGCTGTGACCTGTGAAGCTAGTGTATTAATAAATTCCTTAAAAACAATTCTCATAATTGTAAGCTCTGGCACCCATACATCTTTAATGACATGTCCCCATTTTTCTTAAGGGGACCTAAGCAAATCTCTGTTCCTGGTAACACAGGGTCTAATGACTGTGTCTGGTGTATAGAAGATAGCTGCAAGAAACCATTCAGGCTGGCGCCACAGCTCAATAGGCTAATCCTCCGCCTGCGGTGCTGGCACACTGGGTTCTAGTCCCAGTTGGGGCGCTGGATTCTGTCCCCATTGCTGCTCTTCCTGTCCAGCTCTCTGCTATGGCCTGGGAGTGCAGTGGCGGATGGTCCAAGTGCTTGGGCCCTGCACCTGCATGGGAGTCCAGGAGAAGCACCTGGCTCCTGGCTTCGGATCAGCACGGTGCACCGGCTGCAGTGGCCATTGTGGGGTAAACCAACGGAAAAAAGAAGACCTTTCCCTCTGTCTCTCTCTCTCACTGTCCATTTGCCTGTCAAAATAAATAAATAAATAAATAAATAAATAAATAAATAAATAAAGAATTCAGGTAATTATGAAGAAAAACATAATTTCTCTCTTCTAAGGGGAGAACTAATTTGGCCCTCCTCTCTAGAGCTGTTGCCTAACCAGTCAAACCACAGCCAGAAAGGCCAGGGAATGGACATTTCATTAAGGGTGTCAGTGATGTGCACTAATGTACAAAGGTCCTTAGTAATAGGTTCTTGGATTTCACATAGCATACAGAAGGAAAGCATTGTAAAAAGAGAACAGAAAGATCACACAAAATTAATTGTGTACAGATTTGTAAATTATATAATAAGGCCATGCCCTTCAATTACATTGGCAAAGTCAATTATATATAATTGCATTTCTGGTTCATATGCTTGCATAATTTAAATTTCACTGAAGCTTTACACATGGAACAAGTTTTAGCACATGGAAATAATTTTAAAGTAAATCTCTAAAAAATCAAAAGTTAGAATTGTGCTTACATTTTGAAGCCATTTTGTCTACTTCCAAATAGAAGATGTGACCAATTGTCTTTTTGTTTTGTTTTATTTTTGACCAAGTTGTCTTTATAATCCCCAAACTTGGTAAAGCTTTTCTAAAATGAACCAGCAATGGTATATTTAATCACCAAGATCAGTATTTCATCAGGATGCAATACTAACCTGTTTTTTAAAGATTTATTTATTTATTTGAAAATCAAAGTTATACAGAGAGAGAAAGGGAGGCAGAGAAAGAGAGTCCTCCATCCACTGGTTCACTCCCCAATTGACTGTAATGGCCAAAGCTGTGACAAACCAAAGCCAGGAGCCAGGAGCTTCCTCTGGGTCTCCCTTGTGGGTGAAGGGGCTCAAGGACTTGGGCTATCTTCTGTTTTCCCAGGCCACAGCATAGAGCTGGATCTGAAGTGGAGCAACTGGGACTAGAACCAGCGCCCATATGGGATGCCCGCACTGTAGGCAGTGGCTTTACCCACTATGTCACAGCACTGGTCCCAACTTGGATTTTCTAACTTAGTTCTTCCCTTAAAATTTCATGAACTCTTCTCACATCTATGAATATAACAAAAGCATACACATGAGTATAAGCATTGTGACATGACAGATGACCTTAGGATCTCCTATTTTCAGTTTAAAAAACTCTTACCTTCTTTTATAGAACTAGGGTTCTTTTTGGTCAGGCTTGACCGTGAATCCTTTTAGATTTAGGACCTGTTAGATTCTGTGAGTGGCTGAGCCTCATCACTGTGGAGTCGGGTAGGTGGGTTCACTACTCATCGGCCGTGGGGCTTGGGCAGCTTTGTATCACTTCACTTCTCAGTTTTTAATCTGTAGAATGAGGGGTTGAGTAGAGAGGTGGCTTTGAAAACACTGCTCTAGAAAGGCTTGGTGTGTCCTTGGGTACTCTTTGGGGACAACTGGGCAGGGTAGAGGCAGTGGGCGCAGCTTCTGGGGCTCTGGACTCCCTGGAGAACCTGCCTAAATAGAGCAGCTGTACTCGCATCTGCTGGATGTGCTGGAATTCTAAATACCCTTCCATTTGATGAAAAATATGTAAGGCCCCTCCCCACTGCTGAAAGAAAGAGAGGAATAAAAAGGTTTGCAAGCCACTAGACCAGATTAAACATTCCTGGGAGAGGAATTTGGCATATTGGAGCGCCAGGTTTTTGGGTCCTGGCTCAGATCCCAATCCCAGCTTCCTGCCGATGCTCACTGTGAAGGCAACAGGTGGTGATTGGGTATGTGGTTCCCAGCCACCCATGTGGGAGACCTAGACTGAGTTCTTGGCTCTTGGCTTTAGGCTTTAGGCTGGCCCGGACCTGGCTGTTGCAGGCATCTGGGGAGTGACCTGGGGAGAGGAGATCTCTGTGTGTCTGTCTCTCTCTCCCTGTCTCTGTCTCTCTGCCTTTCACATAAGTAAAATTTTAGAAATAGATGTGAGGTTCCTGAATCATTTTAGAACTAAATTATTCCATTCTGAGGAGAATTAACATACCATAATACTCCTGCATGGGTCTGGCATGAGATAGCTCTTAAAAAATATCTGTTGAGGCATCTGACGCAGCTGTTAAGATGTCCCCAGGGGTCCCATGTTGGAGTGCTTGGTCGAGTCCCGGCTTTACTTGCAATTCTAACTTCCTTGTAATGTGCACCCTGGGAGGTAGCAGGTGATGGCTCAAGTACTTCAGTCCCTGTCACCAGATGGGAGACCCAGATTGAGTTCCTGGATCCTAGCTTCAGGCTGGCTCTGTCCCAGCAGTTGAAGGCATTTGGGAATTGAAGTAGCAGATGGAAGCTCTCTCTCTTTCTCTGTTTGTGTCACTGTCTCTCAACCTCTCACATAAAATGAAAATAAATAAATAAAGATTTTTAAAAAATCTATGAATGAATGGAGATCCTGTTCTGAAGGATTTTTAACCAAGTGGAAAATCTTCCTTATTTTAGAAAATACTGTAGTAAAAATAAGTCTTTTATCCTATTGCCATACTTTCAATTGCTTCTTAGTATTTGAATTCTGTAAGTAGCAAAAGAGACTCTCTATGCGCCATCTTCAAATATGCCCCAGACAAAATCAAGCCATTCAGATAGATAAGATGTGGATATATTGCAGTCTAAGAAGTGGCTGATAGTTTTGTTGTTAATTTGTGTGCACCTAGGATAGAGGTAGTCTGGAGACTTTTGACTTTACTGCACAAGCATGCACATTGTGGGTGGCATTAATGAAAATCTCTCCTTATGGAAAGAAAGCTCTGCCAACACCATATGCATACATACACATGAATGGATCTTAGTATGTTTTCTAAAAATTCTTTAGAAAATCTCCCCATGAGTTTATACCAAAATATGTTTTCTTCTAATAGTTTCATAGTTTCAGGTCTTATGTTTAAAAGTCTTTGATACATTTTAAGTCCATTTTTGTATGTGGTGAGAGGGGTCTGGTTTCTTTCTTCTGCATATGCACACACACTTTCCCCAAGACCATTTATTGAAGAAACTATGCTTTCTCCAATGTGTGGTCTTTCTGCCTTTGTCAAAAAAGTCAATTGGTTGTAGATTCATGGACTTACTTCTGGGTTCTCTATTTTGTTCCATTGGTATATCTGGCTTGCAAAGTTTTCTTTTGTTCTTTCTTCTTCCTTCCTTTTTTTTCTTTCTTTTTAAAATATTTATTTGTTAGGCAGAGTTACAGAGAGGGAGGGAAAGAGAGAGATCTTCCATTTGCTGGCTCACTCCCCAGATGGTCCCAACTGCTGGGGCTGGGCCAGGCCAAAGCCAGGAGGCTGAAACTCCATCCAGGTCTCCCACGTGGGTGCAGGAGCCCAAATACCTGGACCATCTTGTGCTTTCCTAGGCGCATCAGCGGAGAGCTGGGTCAGAAGTGGAGCCGCCAGGACTTGAATCGGTGCCCATAGGGGATGCCAGCATTGTAGGTGGTGGCTTAACCCACTGTGCTACAATGCCAGCCCCCAAAGTTTTTGATAAAACAAAACAAAAAACAAAACCGTTCCTATTTTCATCTTTGTTCTTTTGTATGCAGTGTGTTTCTACTTTCCTTCCCCAAGAACCTTTATGGTTTTCTGCCAATCACTAATTTTATGACTTCTTAGTTTGCTTTTCTTTGTTTATTCTTCTTGTAACTTCCTGAACCTGAGAGTTTATAGCTTTAATAAAAGATCGACAACTTGAGCCAGTATTTATTTAAATGTTTTTTCTGTCACTTTTTTTTTATTTTCGATTCTCTTTATATACAGAAGATCAGTTTAGCATACATTAAGTAAAGATTTCAACAGTTTGCTCCCACACAAACATAAAGTGAAAAGAATAGATGATTTTTTAAATGATAATGAAATCAGATCAGACCTATTGTCATGTTTAATCCCAGTGAGAGTCAAGTTGGGAATTGATAATTTCTTCTTTTTTTTTTTTTTTTTTTTTTTTTTTACAGAAGATCAGTTTAGTATACATTAAGTAAAGATTTCAACAGTTTGCACCCCCATAGAAACACAAAGTGAAATATACTGTTTGAGTACTCATTATAGCATTAAGTCTCAATGTACAGCACATTAAGGACAGAGATACTACATGAGGAGTAAGTGCACAGTGACTCCTGTTGTTGACTTTACAAATTGACACTCCTGTTTATGGCATCAGTAATCTCCCTATGCACCAGTCATGAGTTTCCAAGGCTATGGAAGCCTTTTGAGTTCACCGACTCTTATCTTGTTTAGACAAGGTCATAGTCAAAGTGGAGGTTCTCTCCTCCCTTCAGAGAAAGGTACCTCCTTCTTTGAAGACCTGTTCTTTCCACTGGGATCTCACTCACAGAGATCTTTCATTTAGGTGTTTTTTTTTTTTTTTTTTTTTTTTTTTTTTTTTTTTTTTGCCAGAGTGTCTTGGCTTTCCATGCCTGAAATACTCTCATGGGCTTTTCAGCCAGATCGGAATGCCTCTAGGGCTGATTCTGAGGCCAGAGTGCTGTTTAGGACATCCACCATTCTATGAGTCTGCTGAGTGTCTCGCTTCCCATGTTGGATCACTCTCCCCTTTATTTATTCTATCAGTTAGTATTAGCAGGTACTAGACTTGTTTATGTGCTTCCTTTGACTCTTAGTCCTTTCATTATGATCAATTGTGAACTGAAATTGATCACTTGGACTGGTGAGATGGCATTGGTATATGCCACCTTGATGGGATTAAATTGGAGTCCCCTGGTATGTTTTCTGTCTCTCTTAATCATTCTTTCTAGCACTTCAGTTATGCATGTTTTAGACCACTTACCACTTGATGATGTCCCATATGTCACTAATCCTCTGATCACTTTTTTCAAGTCTTTTTTTTTCTTTGTTTTTCATTTTGGGGAGATACCATTGATTTGTATATAGATTTACTCATCTGTTATACCATGGTGTCTAATCTGCTACTAGTCCTTGCTTTTTCCTACCAGATCTACTTATTATTAATACTGAGTCAAAGATTTGAGAGAAGCCTGTTGCAGATATGGAGAGAGCTTTGTCACTCTCTCTTTCTGACTTCTGGCTTTCTTTTTTTTTTTCAGGCATAATGGACAGTGAGAGAGAGAGACAGAGAGAAAGGTCTTCCTTTGCCGTTGGTTCACCCTCCAATGGCCACCGCGGCTGGTGGACCACGCTGATCTGAAGCCAGGAGCCAGGTACTTCTGGTCTCCCATGGGGTGCAGGGCCCAAGCACTTGGGCCATCCTCCACTGCACTCCCGGGCCACAGCAGAGAGCTGGCCTGGAAGAGGGGCAACCGGGACAGAATCCGGCGCCCCGACCGGGACTAGAAACCGGTGTGCTGGTGCTGCAAGGCAGAGGATTAGCCTAGTGAGCCGCAGCGCCGGCCTTCTGGCTTTCTCATTCCCAGTTCTCCGCTCCCCAGGTCCAGCCAGCTTGTCCTCCTTAACGGAGTCTCTGTCTCCTTCACCAGCTCTGTACTGTGGATTGGAGCTGGGCAGTCACAGCAGTCACAGCACTGACCTCCTCCTTCCAGGGTTCACAGTTCCGCACTGCCAGTGGTCCAACGTCTGAGAACCCTTCTGTCATATATTTCATCATGTTTTCAGTTTGTACATGGAAGGAGGACAATTCTTGGAGCCACGGATGGGCCACGAGTGGAAGCGGAAGTGCGATGAGTAAATTAGAAAGTTGATGTGTTATTGCTGTGGATGCAACAGCCACAAAAGCAGTAATGCAGGTGCTGTCTTATTAATGCCTCCAATACTAGGAGCATTTGTTGCCTTTCTTCAGCAATGATTTCTGGTAAATTTCTCAATCCTTCCTCAGGTTGCATGACATTTGCATTCCTGAAAATTCCATATATTAAAACGGAGCATACATATAGTATGCTTATATGTAGAATAGAGTCAGGTCCTGGGCTCAGGAAAAAAATCATGTGATACCAACAATCCCTTGTGTAGGACTATGGTGTGGCTTTTGGCTCTAATTGAAAACCACTGGCTACTAATTAGTACCTTTCAATCTCACATATTTTATATTTATTTTATATATTTATATAATATGTTTACACACATATTTTATATATTTATGTCTTTTATATCTGTTGTAAGCATAACCATGTGGTAATTTTGAAGCCTAAATGCTGTTGGAAAAACAATACGTAAGTTATATCTTAGCTGCAGCTACTAATATCAGGGAATGGGGGAGATACTTTACTTTATCAAGATAATCATTGTATTTCATTATGAGAGAAGCTATTTTTAGTTAATCCTCCAAGCAACCAACTTTTTCTGCAAAGGCAATGTAAAATTTCCCCATGATCATCATAGCTAATCTATTTGACAAATATTTATTAAGCTTCCAATATGTGCAGGGAATTAAGGATACATGAGTGATATAACAGGTAATGATCTGTGTTCTCAGTGAGTTTATGTGTTCATTATGATTTATGGCAGAAAACCTATGATCAAAAAAGGAAATAACCACATATCCCTTAAATTATGAATACAGACAGTGGCCACATCATAGATTTCTGCTAACTAGTAAAATAGGTTATGAAAAATTTAGAGTACATAAAATGGAAGAAAAAGCCTCTATCTAATCTTTTGGTCAAAATTTTCTACTTAAAGACTTTACTTTGGGGGCCAGTGTTGTGGTGTATTGGGTAAAGCCGCCGTTTACAATGATGGCATCCTCTACGGGTGCCAGTTCGTGTCCTGGCTGTTCCACTTCTGATCCAGCTCCCTGCTAACGGCCTGGGAAAGTAGTGGGCGATGGCCCAAGTGCTTGGGCTCCTGCTATGCACATGGGAGACCTGGAAGAAATCCTAGCTCCCAGCTTCGGCCTTACCCAGCCCTGGCCATTGCAGCTATCTAGGGAGTAAACCAGCAGACACAAGATCTCTCTCTCTCTCTCTGTCTCTCACTCTCTCTGTAACTCTGAATTTCAAATACAATAAATAAACTTTTAACAGAGGCGGGGGGACGGTGGGAGACAGGCAGAGAGAGAGGCTTCCCTTTGTGGACACGCCTGAACAAAGTTGAAGACGAGACCTTCAGGAAAAGTTTGGGTGATTTGCCTCAACCCTATGATAGGTTCAAAAGATTTTGAAATAATACTGCCTAACCACACTTCTTTGTGTTACTGAGAGAGAGGAAGGCAACCTCCATTACCGTTGCTCAGGATCACCTTGACTTTTGGGAAATTATTGGTTTGACTGAAATCCTGCATTCCTTAGACTTGGCAACTTGAGTTCTAGACTGATGGCCGTGTCACCTGTTTGGACTTATTTTCTGGGCTACCTGGTCTCAGATGCATTGATGTGGCCTTAGCCTAGAGCCATAGGTGAAATTCTCTTCTCCCACTTCCACTGGAAAGCTACAATACCAGGCTCACTTTTAGAAATTGGGGATTTGGAACTGTATGAAATATGTAGACACAAAAATAAACCTTGGTGTCAGGAACCAGGGTTCAGATCCCTGCCCCTAAATCTATGTGGGCCCTAGAGTGAAAAGATTAAGGCTCAGTGGCTTCAACTCTGAAATACAGACAAGCATGGTCTTGTTCATGCTGTTGCTATAAGGATTATAATGGAATCAGAATGTACATTGCTGTTGTGGTAAGTGAAAAGGAGGAAAGAGGAGGCCTGTTGAAAAGATCCAACATCTGAAAAATCTGTAGACCACTGGCTTGCACGGCTTCCTGAACGCCATGCATGCTCTGTGCAGACACCATAAGCTCTTTCTCCAGTCTACTAATACTATTTCTGATTCTCATTTCGCTTTTGGATTTGTAGAATCATTGCTTCCAGTCCAGTCCCCAAGTGATTTTGCTTGCTGTACAAGAGACAGTGAGACAGGGACACACGGTGTTCAGTTGCATTGCATTAGCATGGGAGCTGCTGTGTGGGTGGGGAGCCTGGGCAGGGGGCGATCCCTGTGTAGGGTCTCAGACTGATGGATCTGACGTAGACTTGAACACACCTGTGAACTACTGCCCTTGCATCCTGGGACTCAGAGGGCATGCCTGCTCCTGTGGTCTCTGAGTCCTACTAAAAGATGATTATGGCCCTGCCAGCTACGTGGGCGTCAATGAGGTGATTATGTCTTCTCTTGACAAATGGCAGGCATGCATTCCTGTGCTCTTTGCTGGATCATCAAAATATATCTCCCGTCTAGGGGTGGGGTCTCTTCCTACATTTGAGTCATCTGCAACTGTGTTGCATTATCAGTTTTCACTCTCTGCAAAGAAACAGTTTGCAGGAAACCGCTGGTGGGCTGTTGACTTTCACTTTCTATAGTCTTGCTTTCTCACCAGCCCCAGCAGTTTCTCACGGACACCAAATGTGTGTCGTGGGATAATTGGACTTAAATGGGTTGTCAGATCTGTTACAAGCTCCTTTCAGTTTATTTGTTTACTTAGCTTCAATTTTGCATGGACCATTCTATGTTTTGTTGTTGTTGTAAGACAAAAACCACACAATCAGTGTTTCTGTGATGTTATCAGTCTGAGAATAATCCATTTTTGGCCCCTGGTATGGATCTGATGTTTGATATATGGTGTCTGATTTAGTCTTCCCAATGCCCCAGGGTAGGCATTGATGTCATCCAACCTTTATGGGTGAGGCTCAGAATGGGTAAAATCATTTTTTGAAGCCACCTTCTTACCTATTATTAGAGCTGAAATTTCAATAGATTTAAGCCCAGTTCTATGTTCTTTCTTTCTTTAAGATTTATTTGAAAGGCAGAGCAGTAAAGATGTGGGGAGAGAGAAAGAGAAAGTGAGAGAAATATCTTTCATTCTCTGATTCACTCCCGAAATGGCAACAGTGGATGGAGCTGGGCCACACTGAAACCAGGAACCAGGAACTCCATCCAGGAGTTCAAGTATTTGGGCCATCATCTGCTGCTTTTCCAGGTGCATTGGTAGGGAACTGGTTTGGAAGTGGAGCAGTTGGTACACCAGTGTTGCAAACACAGCTTAACCTGCTGCTCTACAACACTGGCATGCCCAATTCTGTATTCTTTCCACTCCAACACATCAGCTCTGGAATCTTTAGTGATCTTTGGCCTGGCATTGGAAATCAGTATTTAGTACTTGTTTTGTGTAGATTCCCTCCTGCTTCTCTGGGCAGGAATGGAAAGTAGCATACAGGTGGTTCCAACTTTTATGAACCACCATGTTCCCAGAAAGCATGCTCGGGGTGGCGGTGGTAGACGGCCAGCATTTTGGTGTAGTGCAATAAGCCCATTTGGGGAGTGAACCATCAGATGACAGTCTACTTTGTCTCTGTCTCTCATTTTCAAATAAATAAATAATAAATAAATATATATTAATTTTTTATTTGTGTGTATCTCATAAATACAACATTAGGAACATAGCACTTCTTCCCACCGTACCTGTCCTCCCACCAACTCCTCCCCTTCCTCCTCCCTCTCTTGTTTGTCCAAGACAGAAAAAGAAAAAGAAAACAAGAAAAAGAAAGAATGGAATACAAAACTAAGAGAATTGTTCCTCAACAGTCTAGACAGGGCTACAAGGGTTGTTCCACTTTATTGCTTCTCAAAGGTGATTTTGCTTTTGATTTTCCCCTTTTCCTCATTTCCCCTCAATCCTCCCACTTCTTTCCTTTTAGAAACTTGTCTTTAAAGAAGAACCCAAGGATGATGCATCTTTTGTGAGCTCTTAGATGTAACTATAACTTAAGAGACATAATAATATCCTCCATTTAATACACTAAAAGGAAGTGATTCTTGGAACAAGTTTTGCTATTAAGTCTCATGGTATGACTCTTTGGGGACAGAGGTCCTGCATAGGAATCAGTGCACAGTGACTCTTGCTTATTTAACGTACACTCTTATGTATGACATCAGTGATCACCCAAGGCTGTTGACATGAGTGGCCTCGGCTATGGAAGCCTTTTGGATCCACTACAAGGCCATTAGCAAAGTGGAAGTTTTCTCCTCCCTTCAGAGAAAAGTACATTCTTCTTTGGTGGCCACTTCTTTCCATTGGGGTCTCACCCACAGGGGTCTTTTATGTAGGACACTTTTTGGCCAGAGATTCTTGGATTTCTATGCCTGAAATGCTCCCTGTGGGCTTTCCAGACTGTAATGCCTTAAGGGCTGATTCTGAGGTCAGAGTGCTACTTAAAGTGATTGTCATTCTATGAGTCTGCTGTATGGACTGCTTCCTATGTTGGAGCCTTCATTCTTTTAAAATTCTATTATTGTTCCCAAGCACTGAGTCCTATTTATATGATCATTTTAACACTTGATTCTATCTATATGGTCATTTTACCACTTATTCCTATCCATTTGATCTTTATAACACTTAAGCTGCTATTTTTATCAGCATACGGGATTTTGGGGTCCTATGGCTAGTTGTTAAGCTATACTCTTAGAAGTAAGGCCATAGGATTGTATGTAGGGCTATACTGCTTTGCAGTTACAAACTTCATACATTTCACAATGACAACTTTAGAATCTTAGTAATTCTTCCACTGTGCCCACCCTCTCACCCACACTCCCATCCCTCTTCCCCTTCCCTTTCTTATTCTCACTCATATTCTTTATTAAGATCTATTTTGAATTAACTTTGTATATGTATGATTAACTCTATGTTAAGTATAGAGTTCAATGAATCATATGAAAGAGAGAAATATAAGGAAAATATTATAAAGCAAAAGATAAACATAAATATAGAATATAAAGCTTTTCTTCAACAGTCAAGAGAAGGGCTATTCAAAATCAGAGCTTCTCAAAATGTCAATTTTATTTCCATGTGTTGCCTTTTATGTGCTCTATTAGTTATCACAGGTCAGGAAGAACAGAGAATTTGTCACTTTGGGACTGGATTATTTCTCTAGGTATGCTGTTTTCCAGTTTCATCCATTTTGTTGCAAATGATCAGACTTTGTTTTTTTTTTTTTGTTAATGCTGTATAGTATTCCGTGGTGTACATATCCCATAATTTCTTTATCCAGTTGATGGGCATTTGGGTTGATTCTATGTCTTTGCTATTGTGAATTGAGCTGCAATAAACATGGAGGTACAGATAGATCTTTTGTATGTAGATTTCATTTCCCTTGGGTAGATTCAAGAGTAGGATGGCTGGGTCATATGATAGATCTATGTACAGACCTCTGAGGTATCTCCACACTGTCTTCCATAGTGGCTTTACCAGTTTACATTCCCACCAACAGTGGATTAGGGTACCTTTTACCCTGAATTCTCACCAGCATTTGTTGTTTATTGATTTCTGTATGAAAGTCATTCTAATGGGGGAGAGGTGAAGCCTCTTTGTGCTTTTTTAACTTTTATTTAATGAATATAAATTTCCAAAGTGCAGCTTATGGATTACAATGGCTCCCCCCCCCCCCATAACTTCCCTCCCACCCACAACCCTCCCCTTTCCCTCTCCCTCTTCCCTTCCATTCACATCAAGATTCATTTTCAATTCTCTTTATATACAGAAGATCAGTTTAGCATATATTAAGTAAAGATTTCAACAGTTTGCACCCACACAGAAACACAAAGTGTAAAATACTGTTTGAGTACTAGTTATAGCATTAAATCACAATGTACAGCACATGCCTTTGGCCGCCTCTGCTTCAGCTCCGGCTGTGGTGGGCAGTTTCTGTGGGTAACGATGTTGGGCCCTTCATTCTCAGGCAGGGGCAGCCGCCTGGTTTTTGGTATCAGGCTTTCTCAGGTGTTGCCTGGGGAGCTTTTGTGTTCAGGGACAAGCTTCAACCAGTAGAGGGGCTGTCAGTGGATGAAGGCTGCAGGGTCATCTGTTTCAGAGACATCTGTGCACCTGCTATAGAGTGACTAGAGCCGTCTCCCGCAGGACTGTGCCCCAGCTGCAAGGAGCCCCACTGAGCACTCTTCACCATCTCTCCCACCTGCCCCCTCACTCTGCCTGCTTCTGGCTTTCTGGGGTCAGCTCTCAATACACTATTTGCCTCTAAGTCTTTGCCTTGGGGAAAACCAAACTAAGACATTGTCCTTTTCAGCACAAACCAGAACACTTTCTTGTTATATCAGTAACTCTGGTGTCAGTATGGATGGCAATGTGTCAAATTTTCATGAAAATATTAATGACCATTGATATTTATATTGGGATTTATAATTTGTCAAGTGCTTTAACACCAGCTGATTAACATATGTTCTAACAGAAACACAATCCAAAGAAGATACTGAAAATATCAGAAAGAGAGTGGTGTTTTGCTACACTAGGTTAAACTACTGCTTGTGATTCTGTGTCCCACATTGGAGTGCCAGGGAAAGCCCTGGCTACTCAGTTTCTGAGCAGATGGTGTTGGGGTCTTGCCACCCATGTGGAAGACTTAGATGGAGTTCCTGGCTCTTGGGTTCAACCTGGCCCAATCTTGGATGTTGCAGTCATTTTGGGAATGAACCAGCAGATGGAAGATTTCTCTTTCTCCTTCCCTCTGTCACTCTGCCTTTCAAAATAAATAAATCTTTTTTTTTCAAAAGTCCAAAATATAAGTAAGGGAAGAAATAAAGTAGAGATAATTGTGTAACAAAGAGAAGTTATCTGGAAAAATGATTTGAACACAAGAAATGAAATCTAATAGGAAAAACTATAAAAGCCAAGCTATGGGTTAAAAAACCAAACCAAAACATGTACATAGCACAGAATGAAATGGCCCAACTCTCACTGGTAGTTTTCCTTCATTAAGCAGACTTGGTGATTATTCCAAGTCTAAGACTTGGTGATTATTCCAACTCTAAGACTTGGTGATTATTCCAACTCTAAGACTTGGTGACTCCTGTGTCTTAAGTGTCCTTTGACATTTTCATTTTAAAAATGGGTTTATTGGGCTGGCGCCGTGGCTCACTAGGTTAATCCTCTGCCTTGCGGCGCCGGCACACCGGGTTCTAGTCCCGGTCGGGGCGCCCGATTCTGTCCCGGTTGCCCCTCTTCCAGGCCAGCTCTCTGCTGTGGCCAGGGAGTGCAGTGGAGGATGGCCCAAGTGCTTGGGCCCTGCACCCCATGGGAGACCAGGATAACTACCTGGCTCCTGCCATCGGATCAGCGTGGTGCACCTGCCGCAGTGTGCCGGCCGCGGTGGCCATTGGAGGGTGAACCAATGGCAAAGGAAGACCTTTCTCTCTGTCTCTCTCTCTCACTGTCCACTCTGCCTGTCAAAAAAAATGGGTTTGTTTATTTATTTATTTATTTATTTATTTATGTATTTGAAAGGTGGAGCAACAGAAGGGGAGCAGAGAGAGAGAGAGAGAGAGAGAGGAAATTATTCATTTGCTGGTTCCGTCTTCAAGTGCCCATAATAAGCAGGACTCCATCAGGCTGAAGCTAGGCGCCAACTCTATGCAGACCACACATGAGGGTGACAGGAAACAAGCATGTGGGCCATCACCTCTTGCGTCCCAGGAGCAGTAGCAGACAGCTGGGTCGGAAGCATGGAGTAGCCACCACCCTAATATGGGATGTGGGCCTCCCAGGTGGCAGCTTAAGCTGCTGTGCCAAAACACCCACCTGGACTCTGGTTCTTTTTTTTTTTTTTAAGATTTATTTATTTATTTTGACAGGCAGAGTTACAGAGAGGCAGAGGCAGAGGCAGAGAGAGAGAGAACTTCCAACCACTGGTTCACTCCCCAAATGGCAAGAGCTGGGCTGATCTGAAGCTAGAAGCCAGGAACTTCCTCCGGGTCTTCCCACACAGGTGCAGGCGCCCAAGGACTTGGGCCATCTGGTACTGCTTTCCCAGGCCATAGCAGAGAGCAGGATAGGAAGTGGAGCAGCCGGGACTTGAACCGGTGTCCATATGGGATGCCGGCACTGCAGGCAGTGGCTTTACCTGCTATGCCACAGTGCCGGCCCTGAACTCTGATTCTTAACACATGACTTTGTTGCAGCAGGAAAGCAAATGTCCAGCCTGGATCTGAGCTATTCGGATAGCTTCACTGTGGCCAACATGCTTCACATGACATCAGCTTTGTAAAGCCTATGACCAAGAGGTGTGCCTATAAATGCTCAACGCTCAGCTGACTGGGGGAAACCAAGCCACGATTTGTAGCAATTCCATATCGCTGTGGGGCAGTCAGCTCTGTGATGGCTGATTTCCAGGCGCCAGTACAATGAACGGTTCCGCTGCGAATGGAGTTGATACCCACAGTTGGTTCTCAGTGACCCATTGGGGTAGTTCCAGTCCGTCTCCACTAGGAACATACTTGGAAAAGTGGACAGGGTCACTTTATTTTCTTAACAAGTGCTTCTCTAGTTTATTAGAAATCTGAACAACTTGATCATAGTGGTTTTGTTAACTAACATTTAAAAGCTAACAGCATACACATATGAAAACTATCTCATGAGTATCAGTCTACAGTATCTGGGAAGATTTCCTTCATGGCTTTAGAGACAGTGGTCTTTGTAGTTTTCCTTTAGTCCAAACCCCTGTGAGATGCCCCAGAGCATAAAAAAAAAAGAGAGAGAGAGATTTCACTAGCTAATCTGATCTACGAATGCCAGGTCTTGGTTGTCTTGCAAATAAAACAGGAAGGACTTTAGCCATGCATCTCACATGGATGCGCCATGAAAAGGGTGGTTGGTATTTTTAATTAATTAGAATTAATATAATTAGAATTACCTTCTTTTCAGAGGACCTGAGCGCCCAGCATCGCAATGTTGCTTCCGTACTGAAGACTCTTCTAGCAATGGGCTTGTTTCTTGCCGTGCATACGCACTTTGCTTGGACCCTTAGGCACATTCTCCCCAGGGCCACAGCTCGGCAGGTTCTGGGCAAATGAGCGCATGCGCGTCCACCTGAGGTCATGGCTGCGGCTGTCACTGTGAAGACAGATGTTTCCTACCGACATGGCGTGCCACAGAGCGTTCCGGAGAAGTGGAAATCAGCAGATTTTCGGCAAGACCACTTTATGAGAGGTCTCTCTAGAGGAATTGTGCCTCGTTTTTAAAATGAGAGCACGAGAGGACAGCTATTGTAGCAAGTGTTGTAATTTAGAAGTTTTCCCCCATTTTTCCAAGATTAAGAAAGATATATAGCTACAAAAGCAGTAATTGTAGGACCACCCAAATATTTAATCGATGATTAAATATTGGGAAGAAACCTGTGACTATTTTTAATTATTATTAGGTCTCTAGGATTTCATGTGCTTTTATTTAACTTGATGAACCAGGAGCTCTCTTGACAAAACTAACATTCATTTATCCTTATCTTTTAAAAAAAAATTCCTCTTGAAGTTTTGAACGCTGTAACCTGTTCTCAAAACCCTACTTGATTTTTTTTCTGAAAAAATTCTAATATAAGGCCTATTAGTAAATCTAAGATTGATT
Organism: Oryctolagus cuniculus; assembly: GCF_051225735.1. Classification (NCBI taxonomy): domain Eukaryota; kingdom Metazoa; phylum Chordata; class Mammalia; order Lagomorpha; family Leporidae; genus Oryctolagus; species Oryctolagus cuniculus. The sequence continues at coordinate 13,125,299 of NC_142871.1, forward strand.
CAATTATTGTTCACAGCCCTTTTCTCTTCTGTTGAGGAACAGTGGTTTTTCCTTTGTACTATTTGTTGAACTATTTTACTTGGTGTAGGGTTAAACTTAACAATCATTAAGTAAGCTGAAAGTAGATCTTTGTAAAAATTAAGAATGGGAATGGGAGAGGGAGCAAGAATAAGGGTTGGAACTGGGCAGGAGGGAAGTATCACTATGTTCCTAAATCTATATCTATGAAATACATGAAATGTGTATAATAAATAAAATTTAAAAAAGAAAAAATAATAATTCTTACATGTAGGGAGTATTTGCCTTATCCATGGTCCATGATCCACAGTTCATCGTTCATGATCTTATTTAATATCCCCCTCCAATACCTCTCGGGTACTGTTGTTTGTAGACTGCTATTTATAGATAAGGAGGCTTCAGGAGGTTAAGTGACTTGCTCAGAAGCATCCATGTGTTCATGGGCACAAGGAAGGCGGACTTGACAACATGCAATCCTTTTCTCTACTACTGTACAAAGTCTTCCATGGACTGCTTGTGGGTATGAGGTCTCTTCTAGGGGTGATGAAATATTCTAAAATTGCTATGGTTACAGTTGTGCAACTCTGTGAACATACAAAAACCATTGAGTTGTATGGTTTCAACAGGTGAATTGTATGGTAACTAAATTACATATAAACAAAGTTGTTATTTAAGAAAAAATAAAACAAAAAAGTCAGTCCATGGAGCTGAAGCCTTTAACAACACCAAGATCCATAGCTGTATCAAGTTCAAACAAGGACCATGGATGGGTGGGTGGATTAACAAAACTGCCAGAAAAAAAAAAGAATTTGAAATCTCCTAAAATTCATCATAACTCCCAAGGAAAAGCGCAGGTAAACATTTTTGGAGACTTTTGTTACGTAATTCAAGACAAATGCTTAGGTTTGAAAGCATGAACTCCTAAACAATAAATCAAATCAGGTAAGGCAATTTCAAACTCATACAATCACCAATTAAAAAATATAGAATTTCAGGAACTTAAATGAGTTCATTTTCATTGCTTGTGTCTGAAACAGCTGTCAAAATAGCATTTTGTGGAGGACATTTTTTTTCAAGTAAACTTTATTGAATGGTATTCTCATGTCCTTCTGTGCACGCCAGCTGTTAGGTTTAGGGGAAAGGCAAGTTGTAATTTGAGAACACATCAAAACCAAGAGGCATGTTCAGCTCATATTTCTACATCAATTAAATTGCTGCCAAGAAGTAGACGAGCATCCAGGAAATTTCAATCAGGTACCAGAAATCTACAGGGATCTTTTTTTTTTTTTTGTCTCAGTAACCACTTTGTGGACACAATGAGGGGAAGTGACCCACTGGGAGGACAACATTGAGCGGTAGCCAAGTGCATGACTGCAGACGTGGTCAGTGTTCATGTCAGGAGAATGATGAGACCATTATTTTAAAAATGCTGCAGCGGGAGTGCCAAGTAAAGTTGGAAACTGTGATTCTGGGTGGCATGGGACATTCGCGCTCCTGATATCCTGGAAATAGTATTTGTTTTTTGGATTGTGTTTTTCTGACGACTCTGATACCATGTTCTAACTTGTGTTCCAAAACCTCAACCCCAAAGAAACCAAACAAAATAAAACCAAGCCCAGCAATAAACAGACCAGCTGGCCCTGTGTCCGGTGGAAAAGCCAACCAAGGCAGGCTCACGTGTCCTGGCTTCCAACTGATGGCACATTGGCCACATGTGTGAACTTAATCTGCCCACAAGGGCTGTGACCTCCAGCTTCCTCACTTGTTAAAGGGATCTAGAAATGTCAGTCTCCCGTGACTCACAGGGCAAAGTGCAAGAAGATGCATGTGGGAATGTGACTACTTAACTACAAACTACTAGACGTGCAAGTTAACATTCCAAGGAGTAGGGAAAGAGAGGGAGCAGATAAGAAGTGGGATGTGCCCAGGGAAAGAAATGTTTGCCTCTAATTCTAACACGTTCCTAAGTTGACACATAAAATTACACAAATTTATGCTGTACAATATGATGTTTCAATACATGTATGCATGGCGTAGTGTTCCAATCAGGATACACACATCTAGCTCCTCAAATACTCACCATTGCTTTGCGATGACAACATTTTGTATACTTTCTTTTAGTTTTCCTGAAATATACAGTCCTTCATTTTATCTATGGTCATCCTGCTGTGCAATAGAACACCAGATAATTCTAACAATTTTAAGACAAAAGACTTGGGTATTATCTACTGGGAAGACTCTGTTGGAGCCAGTTTCTGTATTATATATCTATCAATGCTGTCTCTCCCACACTGTTACACACACACACACACACACACCCTAAAATGGTTTTCCCAGTGGAAATTAATTCATAGTCCACAGGAAAACACTTGCTACTGTTCAATTCCAGCCATAACACGAAAGTCACGTTACAGAAAATACTGCAGAAAACGTTTTATTTACCCAGTTCTCAACTACCAAACAAGGACAAGGGGCCTCCTTGTTACTTGGAGGTTGGGGAGGGGAAGCAGTCCATGGATAGTCCGTGTGTGTCACAATGTCCCTGCACATTCTGCTCAGACCCAACATAGGTTTAATCTCTGCTCCTTCCCAAAGCCCCACTAAAACAGCACTAAAATAATTTTTTTAAATAAAAAGCATCAAACGCAGTGCTGTGGCCCGAGGAATTCATCAGTTCACTTTTTGTGTCCTTCCCAGGTTGCTATGTTCTAACCCCTGGGGCAATGGTAGCAGGAAGCCCGGCTTTGGGAGGTGATTAGGTCTTAAGGGTTCCAACCCTCACCAATGGGATTTGTGCTCTTATCAAAGAGTCCACAAATAGAAGCCCTTGATGTTCAAAGGAGAAGACAGCTGTGTATGAGGGAGTGGCCGTTACTAGACATCAGATCTGCCTTCCCCTTGGACTTCGTATGCTCCAGAACTGTGAGAAATAAGTTTGTTGTTTCTAAGCCACCCATTAACCTGCATGGACTAAGACTCACAAGGCAAAAGGAAGAGAGGGGATAGCAAGTGATGCCAATAGCTGGACGTTCATGAACAAGTTGCGTCTGACTTAAAACTAGGGGATGGAAAAAGTTATGTGCCTGCGGGGGTTGTAGCATCATGTGACAGTCAGCCCCGGGCTGACCTGTATGGCAGAGGCCCAGAAAAGCCCAGAGATCTGAGGCATCTACCCCTTGAAAGCATAGGTTTTGAATGAGGCTGCAAGGAGGAAGCCAAATATCAGGTATTGGTTGAAAAAAATTTTAAGGAAAAGGTAATTCCTGAGGTTACTTCCCTGGCCAGACAGAAACTCATCCCCAACTTAAGACCACCTCCCTCTTGGAAGGAAGACGGTTTTGTTTTCCCAGCTGCAAGAGATTCCAGCCACAGCCAAGAGTGGGGGTGAATGAGGTGCTGTATTGAAAACATGGATTTGCATATAAAATTTCCTACTGGGGTCAGCGCTGTGGCATAGCTGGTAAAGCCATCACCTGCAGTGCCGGTGTCCCATATGGGCGCCGGTTAGAGTCCTGGCTGCTCCACTTCCCATCTGGATCTCTGCTATGGCCTGGGAAAGCAGTAGAAGATGGCCCAAGTGCCTGGGCCCCTTGCACCCATATGGGAGACCCAGAGGAAACTCCTGACTCTTGGCTTCAGATTGGCCCAGCTCCTTCCATTGTGGCCATTTGGGGAGTGAACCAACGGGTGGAAGATCTCTCTTTCTCTCTCTCTCTCTCTCTCTCTCTCTCTCTGCCTCTCTCTGTAACTCCACCTTTCAAATAAATAAATCTTAAAAAAAAAAAAGAAACTTCCTACTGAAAGATGAGACTTGGATGCTCCTCCACCATCTCTGAGTATCAGGTTTACCCTGCACTAAGGAGACTGCCCTGGGAGACTGAGCACCCACAATGAAAGACCCACCTGCAGGCGCTGACATTTGCGGATGCTACAGAGAAAAGGCTGTGTGTCCCCTTAGCCACTGTATGAGTCAGGGGCCTCCAGAGAGAATGAATAGGACTGATTTATTTATTAATTGTAAGGAGCTGGTTCATGCAATCACGGGGACTGACTAGTCCTATCTACAAGCCGGAGACCCCAGAGAGCAGAAGGTGTAGTCCCAGGCCCTGTCCAGTGGACTGAGACTCAGGGGAGCCTGTGGTGTTTCTCCAGCCCGAGGTTTGGCAGGTCGAGACCCAGGGGGAGCTGAATAGTTGGAATCCAAAGGAAGGAAAATGATGCTAATGCCATGGTTCAAAGGCAGTCAGGCAGGAGGATTCCCTCTTATTTGGGGAGGGTCAGTGTTTTTGTTCAATGCAGGTTTTTGGCTGATTGATTGGACAAGGCTCACCCACATTAGGAAGGGCAGTCTGCTTTACTCAGTTTTTAATTTAAATGTGAAACTCATCCAAAAGCATCTTCACAGAAATACTTGGGGTAATTTTTAAAATTTATTTACCAAATATCTCTGTACCCTGTGTCCTGGTCAAATTGATAAAACTAACCATCACAAGTCTGTCCCTTGTTAACTGGCCACCCATTTGTATCTCATTAAATCATACTTGGTCTCCAAATGAGGACAATCACAAACGTGATACACTATCCTACCTATAACTGAAAACTCACTAATTCCTTGCCTGGAAGATGAGCTCAAGTCCTCAAGTCATGTTTATTCTTGATATCCCATAACTAAAATGCTATGACACAAAACTAACAGTACAGATATTCCTTGACTTGCAATGGGGTTATGTCAAAATAAACCGGTTATAACTTGAAATTATCCTGAATAAAAAATGCACTGAATATACCTAGCCCTCTGGCTGCCATAGCTTAGCCTGGCCTTAGTTAAATGTGCTCAGAACGCTTACTTAGCATATACTGGGTAAGATCATGAACAGTCCATTTATTAAAAAGTGTTGACTATTTCATGTAATCTATTGAATACTCAAGGTGAAAAGCAGATTGGTTGTGTGGGCATATTATGATACTTTCATGAGGTCAAAAAATTGTAAGTTGAACTGTCTTAAAAATCATTCTGCATATAAATACAATGATACAAAGTCAACACATCTTATGTTGCATGATAAGGAAATGATAGAAGGAAGAAAACGAAGATATTCGCTTTATACACACACATATTGATAACAACAAGGAATACTGTTACCAACGTCAGCCCTCATTTATGCTACTAGTCATGTGGTTGTAGCTGGTGTTTGTAACTACCTTTTCCCATTACCCATTCTGTATTCTCTCTCTCTTTTTTTTTTCCATTCTGTATTCTCTTTACCCTTGGCAAGCACCTCAGCTGACCATAATTCTTTTCGTTCTTAAGATTTATTCATATATTTGAAAGGCAGAGTTATAGAAAGAAGGAGGAGAGAGGGGGAAGAAAGAGATCAGCCATCTGCAGGATCACTCCGGAAATGGCCACAATGACCCGGGCTGGGCCAGGCCAAAGCCAGGAGCCAAGAGTGTATTTTGGCTCTCCCATGTGGGGGGCAGAGGCCCAGAGACTTGGGTCATCTTCCACACTGATTTTCCAGGAGCATTAGCAGAGAGCTGGATCAGAAGAGGAGCACCTGTGATTTGAACAAATGCCCTTATAGGATGCTGGCACTGCAAGTGGTGGCTTAACCTGCTGTGTCACAGCACCGGCTCCTGACCTTAGTTCTTTAACTGGTGGGGTGACCTAGGCCTTCTGTCCTGAAGAGTCTGGGCCATTACTAGAACTTCCTGCATTGGATGGTTGTCATTTTTTGTTGATCTTAATCACAGGGCATGGAGATACGACGAGATGCCCTAAGGGGGTGGCTGTATTTCAGACTCACTCTTCACTTCCTCCACTGGAGAGTAGTAGCCTGATTATTTCCCTTTGGAAGAGAAGATCAGTGATTCCAGCCAGCACACTGAGTCCTTTCTTTGCCTATTGGATCAGAGAAGTCCAAAATGGCCAGATGACAGTCTTCACTTCTAATACCATGCAATCATTGTTTTTCTTAGTGGAAGCATTCCTCTCTTTGGAACTAAGATTTCTAGGCCTATATAGCATGAGGCTTTGGGAAGAGAAAATAAAAATTTTGTTTGTAGACCCCTAGGGTTGTCATGAGTAGGGCCACTGCCATTTCCATCCACCCTTGATTCTGGGCCCATGCATCTTGGTTCTGGAGAAACAGCGCCATTCAGTGGGTGCAGATTCAGAGCATATACAAACCTTAGCTGGCACTGTAGCCAAGTCTTTAAAAGGTCAGCTGCTTCAGGATGGCAAGGAACAACAAAGACCACTCCTTTGGCTGTGAAGTGAATTCCTGGACCAGAAATAATACTGTGTGGAATACCATGATGGTGAAAAGGCCATTCTGCAAGCTCATGGTTGGTAGACTTGGCAGTAGCATTCCAGGGATGGCATATCTGTATCCAGAGTGTCTATTACAGTAAGAACAAAGTATCACCCTTTCCATGATGGAAGTGGCCCACTGTAATCAGCCTGCCAGCAGGTAGCTGGCTGATTGCCCTTGGGAATGGTGCCGTAGCAGGGGCTCAGTGCTGCTCCCTGTGGCTGGCAGATTGGGCACTCAGCAGTGGCATATCCAGGTTGGCCCTGATGAGAGGAAGTATACATTGTTGAGCCCATCTTTTTTCCTGAGCTCACTGGGGGATGACAGGTGTCTGGACAAAGACGTTGTATTCACAGAACGGTCATCCTTCCTTCCTTTGCTGGAGTCACCCTTGTGTGAGCATTCACATGGAACATAGTTATCTTCATAGTATTTGCTCAGAAAGGTTTACCTGTATACCTTCTCTCTTCAATTTTCCAATCATACACCCCCAAGTCTCTCTTAACATTTGGCCAAATCATTAATCACAGCTCAGAATCAAAAAGTAATCAAATATCTGACTATTTCTCCTTCCAAGGGAAGTACATAGCAAGTCACTGCTTGAAATTCTGCCCACAGAGGGGATTTCTTTTCACCACTATCCTAGGGGATGTCCCAGAAAGGCACTGTGGTGCAGTAGCTGTCCCCTTTCAGGTAGCACCTGCTTGTCATACAGAACCATCTGTAAGCCAGGCCTGAGTCTTCTCATGTCATCAATCAATGAGGATTCTCCATGTGGCCATAAGTGAAGGCCACATGTAGGAAGTGTAGCAGGAGAGGGGACCACTGGCATTTGGGTCACTTCTTCATGTGACTTCCTTAGGCCTTCAGAGCCTATTGGGTCCAATCACATGTCCAATCTCAGAACAACAGGTGTATATTCTGAGAGACACATTTCCAGGCTGTTTCATCACTGTGTGAGCACCACCAACTGCACTTACTTACACCTAGATGGTGTAGGTCAGTTACTCATTGCAGTCCCTTGATACAATCAAGAGACAAGGTGTGGGGAGCAACTCGGACTAGACTAAGTTACTGGAATTAAGACTTATTCTATGCATCTGCTCTCCGACAATATGGCGCTGGGAGAGGAGAAACAGCTTCTACACAGCTGCCTCCAGTTCAACCAATAAACTGTGGGACTTACTCCTGATTGGAGGAGAGCAGCGTACTTGGCGTGTGGGTAGCAGAGTTGGGATTGGTGGAAGAGGACTATAAAGGAGGAGAGAGACAACATGCACCAGGAACATCTAAGAGGAACATCTAAGGGGAACATCTATCTGAAGGAACACCTGTGCAGCCCCCGAGAGAGCCGGCCGGCGGTGTGCTGCTCCCCCGAGGAAGTGGGGAATGTGGCAGGGGGAACCGCCCTTCCACGGAGGTGGAAGGGACGGTAGCCAACCCGGGAAGAACCAGCAGCAAACCCGGGAAGGGCCGAGCAGACGAAAGAACAGCGCAGGGTCCTGTGTCGTTCCTCCACGAAGACGGGGAGCGACATAATGGTGCCGTGACTCGGATATGAAGCCTAGGCAGGGCTTAGTGTCGTTCCTCCATGAAGAGGGGGAGCGACATAATGGTGCCGTGACTCGGATAGGAAACCTAGGAGGGAAGAAACGGAAGAAGTGGAAAATATCAGAGAGAGAGACTAGCAAACAGCCTAGGGAAAAGCCGGACGAAAAAGGTGCCAGAAGAAGCTATTGAAAGCCTATGCATAGACTCGGATACGGACTGTGGGAAAGAAGTTAGGATTTAAAGTGAAAGCAAGAAGAAACTTAGACTCAGATAGGGACTGCAGGTTGAAAGTGAAAGTGAAACCTATAAGAAACTTAGACTTGGATACGGACTGTGGGGAGAGGCCAGGAGAAATGAGGGAGGAATATTGTTGGAAGAAAACTTAGGGAAACATACCGGGTAGAGAAAAATGTTAGGGAGGATGAAGCCGCGAGTGCAGGCTGAGGCGGAGACGTAAGCCAGCTTGGAATTCAAGTCACCCCAGGGAGCAAGAGGCGAAGATCTGGAACCAGAGACGTGGGCCGCCAGGTTGGAATTCGCCAGGTTAGTCCGGGGAACTTGGATTGAATGCTAGTGGCGGAGACGTAAGCTACGCTGTGTGACTTGCGGAAGCCGCCACGTGCAGAGAGAGCACAGGGCGTGAATAGATAGGGAACGCTGGGCTAGTGCGAGACCGCGGAGTGTGCGCGCGAAGCCGAGCCGCGCAGAGCCGGGGGCCCGCCGGCGGGGCGAGGCGCCGGGAAGCCGCGCAGAGCCGTGAAGCTGCCGCGGGGCGAGGTGCCGAGAAGCAGCCTCGGGGCGGGCGCCGGGAAGCCGCAGGGATAAGAGAAACAGAAGTTTAGAAGTAAAATGAGAGAAATAGGAATGCTGGAAGATAGAAGTAAAATGGGAGAAATAGGAATGCCCGGAGATAGAGAAATAGAGAAATAGAAAGGCCTCCCCACAACATGGCAATGAGAGAGCTTGGATTCGGTCTGCCTGATTAGTGAGGCGATGAGCACCTGCGGGCGGCTAGCAGCTTATGCGCTGCAGGTCACCGAAGACAGGCACGTTATCAACACCAATAAGTCACCCCATAACACAGCAATGAGAGAGCTTGGATTCGGTCTGCCTGATTAGTAAGGTGGTAAGCACCAACAGGCGGCTCGACCAGAGTATGAGCTGCAGGTCACCGAAGATAGGCGCGAATCAACACCAATAGGCCTCCCCACAATATGGCAATGAGAAGGCTTGGATTCGGTTTGCCTGATAGGGCTTGTAAGCACCTGCAGGCAGAGCAGAGCATGCGCTGCAGGGCACCGAACACAGGCACGCATCAGCGCCTAAAAACCTCCTCACAACATGGCGAAGAGAGGACCCGGATTCGGTTTGCCTGATTGATAGGACTTGTAAGAACCTGTGGCAACTCTAGCAAGCAGAGCAGAGTGTGTGCCGCGGGGCACCGAGGACAGGCGCGTATCAACGCCAAAAAATAAAAAGAAAGGGGGATCTGTGGGGAGCAACTCGGACTAGACTAAGTTACTGGAATTAAGACTTATTCTATGCATCTGCTCTCCGACAATATGGCGCTGGGAGAGGAGAAACAGCTTCTACACAGCTGCCTCCAGTTCAACCAATAAACTGTGGGACTTACTCCTGATTGGAGGAGAGCAGCGTACTTGGCGTGTGGGTAGCAGAGTTGGGATTGGTGGAAGAGGACTATAAAGGAGGAGAGAGACAACATGCACCAGGAACATCTAAGAGGAACATCTAAGGGGAACATCTATCTGAAGGAACACCTGTGCAGCCCCCGAGAGAGCCGGCCGGCGGTGTGCTGCTCCCCCGAGGAAGTGGGGAATGTGGCAGGGGGAACCGCCCTTCCACAGAGGTGGAAGGGACGGTAGCCAACCCGGGAAGAACCAGCAGCAAACCCGGGAAGGGCCGAGCAGACGAAAGAACAGCGCAGGGTCCTGTGTCGTTCCTCCACGAAGACGGGGAGCGACAACAAGGAAAACTCAAGATGTACGAGGCTGCTGCTGGCAGAACCCAGCATACTGTTTCACAGTAAACTTTCCTTTTTATAAGTAGAAGGAGTGCACACTAAAACGACAATTGAAAGCATAGTATAGTAAATATATAAACCAGTAACATGATCATTAATTGTCATTATCGAGTATTATGTTCTGTGCATAATTGTATGTGCTATAGTTTTATATGTCTGACAGGGCTGTACGTTTGCATACACTGCATCAGCACAAATGCATGAGTAATGCATTGAGTTGTAACTTTATGATGGCTTTGATGTCACCATTTTTTAGCTCCATTGCAATCTTATGGGACCATCATTCTGTATGTAGCTCCTCATTGGCCACAACTTTGTGATGTGACCCATAGCTATGTACCACTTTCCTTTGCTGAAGGATGTGGCTGTGCATGGTCAACTTTCTGGCTTGGTGGGTCAAATGACACCATGACACAAAAGACTGTTCACACTGCACGGAAACTGGCTGGTCCAAAGTTAAGCTTCAGTATCTATGAAGGCCCACCAGCAGGCCAAGAGCTTTTTTGTAAAAGGCAAGGATGGCATAGGATGGCAGGGTTTTTGCTCCAAATCCCAAAGGCTGCACTGTAAGTTGACAAAGTCTCCAAACACCACCCCTATCTGCCACTGCCATTCTAGTCACCATTGGTCCTGTTGGGTCCCATGGCCCAGGTGGCAGAGCAGCTCACACAGCTGTCTGGACCTGCTGTGGAACCTTGTCATGTCCTGCACTCCACTCTAAGCTGGCAGCTTCTCAGGTCACTTGGTAAATAGGCTGGAAAATGTTGCCTCTGAAATCCAAAGAGACCCATGAGGCGCTGTGCCTCTTTTTTTTTTTTTTTTTCATTGTAAAACTGGCTTACAACTTGCTGGGATGCAACAACTTATCTTTTACCTTAGAAAGGATATCTCTATACGTCCCACACCACTGGATCCCTAGAAGTTTCACTGAGATAGACGGCCCCTGAATTTTGTCACATTTGTGCCCTACCCTCTGCCAGGCTCGTATCTTACTGATAATTCTAGAGTCATTACAATTTCTTGGTTATTAGATGTAATTGATATAATGCCATCAATGCAAATAACCAGTATTATTATGGACTGGATGTTTATGTCCTTCCCAAGTTCGTATGTTGGAAGCCTAATGCCTAATTTAATAGTATTTGGAGACAGGGAGTTTGGGAGTTAATTAGAGTTGGATGAAATTATGAGGGTGGTGATTTCCTGATGGGATTAGTGGCTTTATAAGAAGAGGAACAGTCATTCTTTCTCTCTCCTTATGCATATATCAAAAATTAACTAGCTAATTAATTAAAAGCCATGTGAAGACATAGTAAGCCTACTGACAAGCCAGGAAAAGAGCCCTTAGCAGGAATGAAATCAGCTGGTGCCATGATCTTGGGCTTCCTTGTCTCTGTAACTCTGAGAAATGTTTCCACCATTTATGCGACTATGGTGTATTGCTACGGCAACCTGAGCTGATTAGGACAAGTGTGATACCCTGTGTAAAGGAAAGACAATCAAAAGTCTTAGAAACTGTGTTATGATGAAGGACTAGACAGGTTTGAGATACCACTGGAATAGGGCAGTGTGAGTGTATTGCTGGTCTTGCTCTCTGAAAGCCCACTGCCTTAAATGGTCCTTGTTGATAGATACTGAGAAAAAAAGTATTTGCCACATCAGTAATTGTGTACAGATTCCAGGATATGTGCTGAACTGTGGAAGCAATGAGCCCACATCAAGTTAAGCTATGATCACCCACTGACATTCTCTAAGATCCACCTGTGTTTTAGGCCAAATAGGTGAGTTGAATGAGGATGTGGTGGGAATCACCCCCTGCATGTCTTTCGACTCCTTGAGTGTCACTCATCTCTGAACTCCTTCCAGAGCACAGTACTGCTTTTGGTTTGTGATGTTCCTAAGTAGAGGCAGTTCTAGCGACATTCACTTGGCCTTTCTCATCACCTGAGTCCTCACTGCACAAGCAAATGAAAGTACTATGAGAATTCTGCCAGCTAATGAGTGTGTGTGTGTGTGTGTGTGTGTCCCAATTATGCATTCTGGAACCAGGAATTAACCATAGCATGGGCTCAGGGAGCTACAAGGGTCACTGTGAGACAGACTTAACCTAAAACTCCATGGATCATCTGCCCCCATCTTTGTTTAAGGAAACCTGGCCATTCAAGGCATCTGGGTCTGTAAATTGGCTTAAGTCTGAAAAATGGGACATGACTCTTTGTTATTTTGATTCAGGTTAGATTTTTTTTTTCATTTGACCGAGAACTTTTCTATTTATATAGATCAAATAAGAACTGAGTAGGCCTACTATGTATTTTACTTCCAGGATATCATCATCAACTAGCCAATGCCGTAGATCTGTGCAAGTTAGATGGACCATTCTGATTGTTGCCTGGACCTTGCTGTCCATTATGGTAGCCATGTCCCCTCACCATTCACAGTTAAGTGCTGCCACTTGGCTTCTACCACTCCCAGACCTAATTATCCCCATTATAGTTAGGCTTTTCCAATTGAGTGACTGTGGCTGTCACAGTAGGATTTGCCCTCCAGAGAACAGCATCACAAGGCTGTTCAGGAATGCTGGACTCCCCTGATAAATTTGTTTCCCACAGGAGTGGTAAAAGTTATGTTCTTGGACCCTCCCAGTTGTGTATAAGCAGATTTTAACTCACAAATCAATTCTAACATTCCATTCTCCCCAAGTCTTTGAAACCTTTCTTCTACATTAAACTAAGACAGGTCTGGCATTTCCAAATTGTTGTTGTGGGTCACCTATTGGTCCATATTTCAGCCTACAAACCAAAGAGCCCTTTCTGATTTCCTATGCTGCAACAGTAAATATAGAATCTCTGCTTTGTGAGCCCATAGAAGTACATTTGGCTTGATCCAACTTTTTGTTGCTTCTACCATTTTCCCACATCCTTAATATCCACTTCCACACATGTTCCCAGATTTCTCTCTGTTTAAATTTAAAAACTCAAGGAGCGTATCTTGGAGTGTAGCAAACCAACTCATGAGTTATACTTTGAATCTCATCTTTAGGGGCCTGCTGGGTCTTGAATCCAGTTATTGGTTTAAAATCAAAGAGAGATGATGGTGGTGCATGCATGGGAGAACCAGAATTGTCTCGCATGGCAACTGCCTTGGGGAGGCTATTATAATTTCCTCAGACTATGTAGGGATAATTTCCTTAGAAGGCAATTTGGAAATGGTTTCTGCTGGGGGTGAAGAGGCTGTTACCACTGGCAAAGAGGACTTATCTAAATTTGGGGGTTCACTAACCCTCAAGGGTTTCCCACAATTCCCCATCCTAATTGCAAAATTCCATTCCTTCCAAATTAACATTTTCATTTTAACAATAGACACCCTGTGGGCTGCAAGTTGAACCTTTATTGTATTCAGTGAGTTGCAGGATGAGATTCTGAGCTTAATTTTCAGCAGTCTCAGCTCTGCAGCCACAGAAGTTCAGGGTCTTTTTCACGATACACATAGAATATTCAGATCATAAAATTTGGTCCTGGAACTAGAAATTTGAATACCTGAGCTCATCCTTTTCCTTTGCTTTGTATAGAAACTTTAGGAGCAATTGATCAGTCTCATAATATTTATAATTTTGACAAAAATATTTAAAGTGTCATATACACAGATATGTATATATTGCTTCTTGCAAGTAATTGATTTTTCATTGGTAATATCCTGCATATCTCTATTACTGTAACATGCTGTGGATTATCAGTGCACTCTTTACTACTGGAAATAGTCATTATAATCTGTAAATCTAATTAGATTCAAGAGTCAATTCTGAAAACCCTAGAACCAATTCAGGAAACTCCATCTTAAAACACTGGTCCTATAGTACTAGGCATAGTACCAAAATCTGTATTAGTCTCAATTCTCCAGAGAAATAAAACCAACAAGATTGATCTACCTAAATCTACCTAGCTACCATCAGAAATTGGCTCACGCGGTCATGGAAGCTGGAAATTCCTAAGATCCCTAGTCTGTAAGCTAGAGACCCAGGAAAGCCATGGTACAGTTCTGGCCCAAGTAGGAAAGATTGAGAACCAGGAGTACCAGTGGTAGCCTGCTAGTCCTCAGCCAGCCAGCTCAAGACCCAGGAAAACCCAATATTTCAATTTGAGTCTGAAGGCAAGACAAGACCAATGTTCAGTTTGAATGCAGTCAGGCAAGAAAAATCTCTTTTACTCTTGGGAAGGTTAGTCTTTGGGTTCTATTCAGGTCTTCAACTGATCATATGAAGTCCACTCGCCCTAAGGGGGGCAATGGCAGGCATCTGAGGACAGTCTTCAAAGATGAAAGACAGGGCGTAAAGAAGAACAACTTGAAGGAAACAGAAGAAATTATACAAAACAAACAAGCAAACAAATGAACCATTTATTTTTGGTTAATATCTCAGAAATATAGAAGACAAGATGCGTGTTAAAGTGAGAGCAGTAAAAAAATATCCAGAGATTAAGAAAGAACCTCCTGGATGTTAAAACAAAGATGACAGGGCCAGCATTGCGGCTTAACAGCTAAAGAGAACTGCAGCGATGTTGGCATCCCATATGGGCACCAGTTTGTGTACCAGCTGTCCACTTCTGATCTGACTCCCTGCTAAAGGCCTGAAAAAGCAGGAGAAGATGGCCCAAGTGTTTGGGCCCCTGCAGCCATATGGGAGACCTTGTTGAAACTCCTGGCTCCTGGTTTGGCCTGGCCCAGTCCCAGCCTTTGTGGACATCTGGGGAGTGAACAAGCAGATGAAAATCCTCTTTCTCTGTCTCTCTTTCTCTCTGTGACTCTGACTTTCAAATAAATAAATAAACCTCTTTTTAAAGAAAGGTGACACAACTAAGAAACAAAATAGAAGACATGAAGGATGAAATAGATTAAAAATCTTCCCCAAAGTAGAAAAAAGGGACACTGGGATAGGAAATCGCAACAAAAAAGATAAGCATATTAGAGGTTCAACCAATACTTGTACCAGAGTGAGAGTGCAGAGGAATCAAGGTGGAGGGAGATTATTTAAAAATCTGCAAGTGCGGGCCGGCGCCGCGGCTCACTAGGCTAATCCTCCGCCTTGCGGCGCCGGCACACCGGGTTCTAGTCCCGGTCGGGGCGCCGGATTCTGTCCCGGTTGCTCCTCTTCCAGGCCAGCTCTCTGCTGTGGCCCGGGAGTGCAGTGGAGGATGGCCCAAGTGCTTGGGCCCTGCACCCCATGGGGGACCAGGAGAAGCACCTGGCTCCTGCCATCGGATCAGCGCGGTGCCCCGGCCGCAGCGCGCCAGCGGCGGTGGCCATTGGAGGGTGAACCAACGGCAAAGGAAGACCTTTCTCTCTGTCTCTCTCTCTCACTGTCCACTCTGCCTGTCAAAAATAAAAAAATAAAATAAAATAAAAAAAATCTGCAAGTGCTCACCACTGCTCCCATCAAAGTCAAGCCTGTCTCCTCCCCCCGCTACACAGGCCTTAGTCCTCATCCACAAAGTGCCTGCTCACAAGGAACAACTTCATTTAATCACTCGTGAAAGCAAAGATCCTCACACACCGTGTTGCAGGCACTGTGAGTGTACCACGGATGTAGTGAACAAGAGTCAACTGCTATCTTTTAAGGAGCCTTTGTCAAAAAGCTGGCTAGTGAAGGCAGAAAACCAGTTCATTTCACGTGGCTAACACAGCAAGCACAGAACACTAAAGGAAGACGTAGTAGGGGCCACTCACGGGCTTCTTGGGAGAGGTTTTGCCGGCGTTGAGCCTCACCGAGCACGTGTTAGCCGGGGAGACAGGGTGGAGAGACAAGACGGGGTTCTTTGGGAAAATCCAAGCTGATCTGTGTCCCCAAAGCTGGGAACAAGAGGTAAGCCAGAACAAATCAATGCAAAAATCACTGCGGTGTAGCTATTAAGTAAGGAAATCACAAAAGGATAAAATCACTTTACTTAAACGCTTCCTGCATACCCGGCAGTGCTTTGGTTGTGGTGAGTGTTGAACTGAACATGGCTTTTGGCTTTATGCTTGTCCTGATTTTTTGAAGTGCTCTTCCTCCACATCTGATGATTGTAGAGCCTGGACCATTGCCACAACAGTTGCTCTCGGGGGTCGGCTGGACTCTGGGGGCAGGAGAATGGAGAGAGCTGGGGTGAATTCAGGAAGGCTGCTGCCCTTTCCGGCTTCCCAGGAGAGAATGCCCGTGCTGGAGTTCCCAGTGTGGCCTGAACAGCTGTGCCAGCTGCGGTCAGCGTGCTGTCCTGAGAGGAGCAAGGGAGGGGTGAGGGAAAGCTCCTGAATATTGCCAGGGCCTGGAACACATGCGCTGTTCTGTCTCTTGTACGCCTGTGCACTGGTAACCCCTGCCCACACCCAGACCTGTGTTCTCTTTTTCCTTTTCTTTGTACCATACTTTGTATTGTATGGTATGTAGTCAGTGTGTACAGCATCGTGTTTCATTTCTCTGTCTATTTGCACACACACATTCACACACACACAGTGAAATGATTACTACAGTGAAGTAACCTTTCCATCACCGCACTCATTTCTTCTCCTGTGGTAAGAATATCTGAAATCTGGCCGGCGCCGTGGCTCACTAGGCTAATCCTCCGCCTGCGGTGCCAGCACACCGGGTTCTAGTCCTGGTTGGGGCGCCGGTTCTGTCTTGGTTGCCCCTCTTCCAGTCCAGCTCTCTGCTGTGGCCCAGGAGGGCAGTGGAGGATGGCCCAGGTCCTTGGGGCCCTGCACCCCATGGGAGATTAGGAGGAAGCACCTGGCTCCTGGCTTCAGATCGGCACAGCGCGCCGGCCATAGCGGCCATTTGGGGGTAAACCAATGGAAGGAAGACTTTTCTCTCTGTCTGTCTCTCTCACTGTTTAACTCTGCCTGTGAAAAAAACATTAAAAAAAAAAAGGAATATCTAAAATCCACTCTCTTAGCAAACTTCCAGTGAACAGTACAACATTACTAAGTGTGGTCCTTGTGTGGAACACTAGCGCTCTAGACTGCTCATCCGACATCACTGCGTCTTTGTACCCTTTGCCCCGGCTCCCCCTCTTCCTGCCCCTCCACCCTGATAACCACCTTTCTACTCTGTTTCTCTGTATTTGACTTCTTTTTTAAGATTCTGCCTATTAGTGAGATCATGCGGTATTTCCCTTTTTCTGTCTGGCTTATTTCACTTAGCATAACATCCTCCAGGTTCAGCTCTGTTGTGGCCAATGGCAGGGTGTGTGTGTGTGTGTGTGTGTGTGTGTGCGTGCGTGTGATATGGTACATGTGATATATATTTTTATAATACCACATATATCTGCAGTGCCGGCATCCCATTTGGGCACCGGGTTCTAGTGCCGGTTGCCCCTCTTCCAGTCCAGCTCTCTGCTGTGGCCCGGGGAGGGGGGGCAGTGGAGGATGGCCCAAGTGCTTTTGGGCACCTACACCCGCATGGGAGACCAGGAGGAGGCACCTGGCTCCTGGCTTCGGATCGGCACAGTGCCAGCCGTGCCGGCCATTTGGAGAGTGAACCAGTAGAAGGAAGACCTTTCTCTCTCTCTCTCATTGTCTATAACGCTACCTGTCAAATAAATTAAAAAAAAAATTTAAAAATACCACATATATCATATATGTATATGTCTTCTATTTTTAACTTAGTTTTTAATAAAGTTTTCTATAACAGCTGCACCATTCCTGCCAATAGTGCATTAAGGGTTCCTTTTCGCTGAACACTTGCCCAACACTCAATGTCTATTGTCTTTTGTTATCCTAACAGATGCAGGGCAGTAGCTTGTTGTGGTTTTGATGGCATTTCCCTGATGATGAGTGATGTTTAGCGTCTTTTCAGTTACATGTTGGCCATTTTTATTGTACTTTTTTTTTAAAAAAATATTCTTATTTACTTGAAAAGTAGAGTTACAGGGAGGAGAGAGACCTTGTATCTACAGGTCCACTCCCTAAAGGGCCACAACAAGGTCTAGACCCGCCAAAGCCAGGAACCAGGGACTCCATCCTGGTTGCAGGATGCAGGTCCCTGGCGGCGGGGACCCAGGTACTGGGGCCATCACCTGCTGCCTTCCCAGGCATGTACGCAGGAAGCTGACTTGGAAGTGGAACAGCCAGCACTTGAACCAGCACTCTGGTATGGGATACTGGTATAAAAGGCAACGCTCAACCCCCCATGCCACAACACCAGCCCCATTTTTATTTTTTCTTTGGAGGAGAACATCTCTTCAGGTCATTTCCCCATCTTTAAAAGTAGAATTTTTTTCTTTTACTATTGAGTTGCATGAGTTCCTTACATATTTTGCATATTAATCACTTAGCTGAAATACTTTCACTCTTTTGTCTGCCTTTTCATGTTGTTGCTTCATTTAAACTTGATGTAGCCTCACTTGTTTGTTTTTAATTTTGTTGCCTGTGCCTTGGGGGGGGGGTCATATTCATAAAATTGTTGACAAGGGCAAATAAAGGAATTCCCCCCTATGTCTTCTCCTAGGATTTTTTTTTTTGCAAGCTCAGCCTTATGCTTAGGTCTTTAATCCACGCAACAAGCGTGAGGAACTCCACGTCTCTTTAATGTGACCTCCATTCACTGCCTAGACTTTGTTCTCCTAAGATGAACGGCTAAGCTCAAAATAAGTAGCCCAGCGTCACTCCTGTTAGCATGAAGACAGGGCCATGGGTTTATTGCTGGTCCCCATGAGGACACAGAGAATGTACTCTCACAAAATTATCGTCCCGGTCCTGGGGGCCTACCTTGGCCGACTTCCCCCCTATAGACGGTCTAACCCTCAAGATCCCATGCCCTGCCTCTCATTAATACCTGTCCGTAGCCACACAATGGGAAGAAACAGCGAGACAAGCTTATGTCCTTGCCTTTGCCCCAGGCGGGCACTTCCTGTCTCTGAAAACCTCAGGAGCTCTGACTCTTTCCACGGGGGCCTGAAATGGGCTGTGCACTCAGTGCCTGGAGCCTGGAGTCTGCGTGTTCCTCCACTTCCCAGGTGGTGAAGTTCATCGACAGAGGCCAGATGTGAATAGTTTAGCTCAGTGACTCTCAAACCTGACAGTGCTTTAGGCACACTGGGGGTTTTTTATGTCTTTAGGTTTATAAATGCCAATGCTGCACCCCACACCCAGCTATTCTGATGTAGCAAAACAGACATCTACAAAGCTGCTGCCTAACGTAAGAATTGACCTTTACCAATGCCACTGAAATTACCTGGTGTATCCCCTCGCTACTCTTCACCTCGTAACTTAGTTCACGTATTAAGTCTGTATCTCTAGGCAAAATATCGTTCAACTTGCCTGTTAGAAACTTTAACCAAAAAAGATTTATTTCTTTAACAATTTTTCTCTTTGGAAGTTTAGTGTTAAATTTTTCTTTTCGGGGCTGGCACTGTGGTGCAGTGGGTTAACGCCCTGGCCTGAAGCCTAGCATCCCCTATGGGCGCCGGTTCAAGACTTGGCTGCTCCACTTCCGATCTAGCTCTCTGCTATGGCCTGGGAAAGCAGTGAAAGATGGTCCCAGTCCTTGGGCCCCTGCACCCGCATCCGAGACCCGGAAGAAGTTCCTGGCTCCTGGCTTCGGGTCGGCGCAGCTCTGGTCATTGTGGCCAATTGGGGAGTGAAGCAGCAGATGGAAGACCTCTCTCTCTCTCTCTCTCTCTCTCCTCTCTCTGTGTAACTCTTTCAGATAGTAAATAAATAAATAAATCTTTTTCTTTTTAAGTTTCAGTAACTTATTTGAAAGGCAGAGTGACAGAGTGAGACTGAGAGACAGAGAGATCTTCTATCTGCTGGTGCTCTCCCCAGCAGCTGGGGCTGGGCCGGGAGCGAGGAGCTCCACCTGTGTCTCCCACGTGGGTGGCAGGAAACCACCTGCTTGTGCGCTCATCTGTTGCTCCCCAGGCACATTAATAGGAAGTTGGATCAGAAGTGGAGGGGACTTGATTCCAGGCACTCTGAAATGAGACGTGCGAGTCCTAAGCACCAGCTCAACCTGCTGTGCACAACGCTGCCCAAGATTTCGCGTTGTGTGAAGATTCCACGGCTTCTTTTCCTCTCCACTTTACGCCTCTAAAGTATATGCCTGTCTTTCTGAACAATACTTATCATCAAAGGACTTTCAATCAGTAGAGAAGAAATAGTAAACCCATTTGAGCCGTAAGTCCAGCTTGCCATTCTATTGGCATTTTCATGTATGGTTTTCTAGACGTTTCTAATGGGGCACAGAGATGAAAATTCTCTGTTATTTCTGGATGACTGATAATCTGTTTTTACACACTAGTCCTTGTTTTTGTTCTCACTTTAACCCTGCCTTTAAATGTGGGAATTTAAAAAAAAAAAAAAAAACTTTACTGCCTTGTAGAGAATCCTTCCACTGTAGTAAAAATTAGAAAAAATAGAAAACATTTCAATTGGAACAATAATTAAACTCTTACTTGTATGTGCCAACTATATAAGTGGTCAGAATATTTACTGAATGGGTTTTGGTCATAGAAAATAAAGACAAATAGGACGTTTTTTGTCTCTTTCTCAGAGAATAAACAGTGATAGTGGTAGGAACATTTGCTACTTTAGATCCTAGGAGAAATTTCACAAGGACGCTGTCTCCTAGCTGAGTATTCAGGAAAACATTTACGGTGTGGGTTTCCCAGGGTGCTCCAGCAGTAGCTGAAGCATTCAGGTGGGAAAGAGATCCTCAGTTTCAACAACACCAGCTCATCCCGAGCCTGTTCGGAGAGGTGAATGCCCACGCTCTGGCGTTCCCCTACCCGCCTGCCTGCTCTGTCTCTTAGTAATAAACCAGGGGTCATGCTTGCCAGGAGTGCTATTGCTTTTCTGGATTACACATTAATCCATCCTGGGTAATTACCCTGCAACAACTTGGTTCTTTTAATTGTGCTGAGGCATCTAAGGAATTTGTCAGTGCTGTAGTAAGCTTGGCACTTGTTTATACCAACAACACACACCATGAAGAAGCTTAAGTCAGACGAAACCTAACGCATTAGCAATGTCATGGATCAAAAATGAAATCATATCACCAGGCATATCTTAACCCAGGTACAAAGGTATGATTTTTTTTTTAATCATGAGTAAAAAGAGTCATTTCCCTCGGGCAAGGGCATGGTTACGTTGAATGCAGAAATGACATCATCTTGCCTTTGCTTGGGTATTTGAACTCATGTGTAATGCACATTGCTTTAATAATGAGGAGAATTATCTTGTATCTTCCACCATGAGAAAGAACATAGATCAGGATTAAAGTGAATTAAGTGCAAATCATTTTGAAAACCTTAAAACTGCCTCATAGAGTCCGTGTCTGAACTGGTACAGAGAAGACTCAAAGTTGTCTGGCTTTTTCCTAATCCTTCAGCTACACATGACACTACAGATCGTGAAATGTGGAGCTTAAGTGGCTGAGGCGGGCTGAGATCCAGATCCCCAAAGCCTCTGCAGAGTGTTCGGGATCACCATATAATGGAAGCAAGGAGGCTTCTACAGGTGCACATGTGGCTGCAGAGTCAAAACACTGAGCATCCCCGGAGCACAGACGCTGCAGCCTCATTCCCTCCCATGCACACTCTGCTCAGGCAGGGAGGGGCAAGAGACATGCGAAGGGACAGGAGGGTGAAGCAGAACTGCAAGTCGCATCCTGGCTCACTGTTAACTGGTGCTGTGACTTTGGCTCGATGGCTATGGGCATGGAATAGAAGCATTTGGGAAGTTGCCACGCATCCATAGATTTGCCACTTTGAGAAATAAATCATGAAGTACTGTCTTTACAGAGGCATAGTATAATGGGAAAACAACAGGTTCTGGGAACAGATCGGGATCTGAATCTTGGCTCCATGATGAAATTTCTGAATTGCCCAGGCAAGTTACTTAGCTCTTAGAGATTCCATCTCCTCACTCTTAAACAATGACGGCCTACTCCTAGAGTTTCCTGTGAATTAATGAAATGATATCTGTGGTGCAACTCTGCTTGGACTGCTGTAACACAATCGTGTAGACCTGGTGGCTTAGACAATAGACACCTGCTTCTCACAGTTCTGGGGGCTGGAAACCAAGACCAAAGAGCCGGCAGATTCTGCAGAATCTGTTTCTGGTGAGGGCTCTCTTCCTGGTTTATAGACAGCTACGTTCTCACTGGACTGTGCAATGTGTGTTGGTGGAGAGAGCAAGCTCTCTGTCTTCCTCTTCCAACAGTACCATCTCATCATGGGGGTCCTACCTGATGACCTCGTCTAGACCTAATTACCTCCCAAGCATCCTACCTGCAAACACCATTATATTAGGGAGTTATGGCTTCAATGCATGAATTTCAGGGGGACACATTCAGTCCACCACACCTAACAAATAGGAAGTACTCAGTAAACAGTAATTATTCTTACTTTTTTTTTTACTTTTTTTTTTTTTTTTGACAGGCAGAGTGGACAGTGGGAGAGAGAGACAGAGAGAAAGGTCTTCCTTTGCCGTTGGTTCACCCTCCAATGGCCGCTGTGGCCGGCGTGCTGTGGCTGGCACACTGCGCTGATCCGAAGGCAGGAGCCAGGTCCTTATCCTTGACTCCCATGGGGTGCAGGCCCCAAGCACTTGGGCCATCCTCCACTGCACTCCCTGGCCACAGCAGAGAGCTGGCCTGGAAGAGGGGCAACCGGGACAGAATCCGGCGCTCCGACCGGGACTAGAACCCGGTGTGCCGGCGCCACAGGCGGAGGATTAGCCTATTGAGCCACGGCGCCGGCTTCATTATTCTTACTTGTAAAAATTACAGGAAAAAACCAAACCTCTGATAGCTCCCTTGCTTCTGACTTTGCAAGATCATCCTCCTTTTCTACTGCCTTGGAAACTCCTTCCACCTCTGTGAAGTGGCATCAGCTTTTATCCAACTATTCGGTCAAATATAGCATCCTTTTTCTTCTACTTGATATCCCCAGATTCCTTCATTTCTCACCATATTTCTTGCCATGAAGAACTACTATAAACAGTGATCATCCCTGGCAGAAATTAATCTACTTGTCTTGTACTAACTTCCTGCCTTCGACTTATACTTCCAATTTTGTCAATGCGTAATCATGAATGGATTTCAGGTGTGGTCATTCTCTCAGTCCTGATGGCCCCTGGGGAGGGCCCAGGGTCACCTATTTCTGCTCCCCCATTGTGCCGTATAATAATCTCCATTTTCTGTGGTGTCATGGGTGCAAAGTCTGGAATGCATTAGTGTCTAATACACTCTTTACATTGCAACCAAAGTGATCTTCAAAAGTAAAAGTTGGATCACATTTATAACAATCAGTAGCCCTTTGCAGTGCAATCAATCAATCAGAATTACCTACTCTGATAGACGTACTTCACTTTATCAGCTTTCCTTTATATCTGGCTCACCAGGCTATCTTGAGAAAATAGCTTCCAAATCCCTTTAATTCCCTTTTAGCAAATCAACACCTTAGCTTGGAGTAGTGAGCTTAGAGAATTCTCCCAAGTGCAGAGGAGACACACGTGTCTCCAGTTCTAAATGCAGTCAGAAAAGAAGAGGACAGGATGTGGGGGAAAGGCAAGCCCACCCAGTTTCTGGCCCAGGGGTTGTGAGGAGGGGAAGGGATCAAGACTGTGATTATGCCGAGTGGATGGAGGAGGAGAGTTAGCAGTCAGTGCTAAGTGCTGCTGGTGGGGGGGGGGGGGCATGCTCAGTTACCCGTTACACCAAGAGCGAAGGAGAACCAGTCTACTGCCCGGAAATGCACAGCATCATGGTTACTTTTCCTTTTTTAAAAAGATTTTATTTATTTAATTGAGAGGCAGAGTTACAGACAGAGAGCGAGAGAGGCAGAGAGAAAGGTCTTGGGTATGCTGGCTCATTTCCCAAATGGCTGAAACGGCTGTAGCTTGGCTGATCTGAAGCCAAGAGCCAGGAGCTTCTTCTGGGTCTCCCACACGAGTGCAGGGGCCCAAGCACTTGGGCCATCTTTCACTGCTTTCCCAGGCCAAAAGCAAAGAGCTGGATTGGAAGAGGAGCAGCCAGGACACGTTTCGGCACCCCTGTGGACTGCTGGTGCCACAGGCAGAGGCTTAGCCCACTGTGCCACAGCGCTGGCCCCAGCATGGTTACTTTCTAAGGTCCAGTCTCAGTTTCTGTTTGGAACAGAAGCCAAGCCAGCCATGAGGTCTATAGAACAGAAGCCAGGTTTGGTAAGGTAACCCTGAGGCAGGGACTCAAGGGAGGCCAGGACTCCAAGCTCACAAAAAACAGGCAGCAGGAGCCCAGTGACATAAATTTAGCCATGGAGCCCTTCTAGTCGTGACCAAGCTGAGAGGACCAGATCACAAGTTTCATCAATGACTAGCATGACCAGGCAGTCTGGAGTAATGCTGTGGGATCTGAGAACGTCAGTAGCTTCCCCCAAATCCCAAAGCCCAGGCACATCAATCACAAACTCCTCCTCCTGTGCAGGTGCACAACCTTTCGGGGCTGGCACTGTGGCATAGCAGATGAAGCTGCGGTCTGCATTGCTGACATCTCATATGGACACCAGTTCCGGTAGCGGCTGCTCCACTTCCCAGCCAGCTCCATGTTAATGTTCTTGGGAAAGCAGTGGAGGTCAGCTCAAGTGGTTGGGCTCCTGAGCCCGCCTGGGAAACCCAGAAGAAACTCTTGGCACCTGGCTCCTAGCTTCAGCATGGCCCAGTCCCCAGCTGTTGTGGCTATCTGGAGAGTGAATCAGCAAATGGGAGATCTTCCTCTCTCTCTCTTTCTCTCTCTCCTCTCTCTCTGTAATTCTGACTTGCAAATAAATAATTCCTTAAAAAATAATCACAGATGGTTAAAACCATGGTAATATATCATTCTTTTTTTTTTATCTTTTATTTAATGAATATAAATTTCCAAAGTACGACTCATGGGTTACAATGGCTTCCCCCCCCATACCGTCCCTCCCACCCACAACCCTCCCCTTTCCCACTCCCTCTCCCCTTCCATTCACATCAAGATTCATTTTCGATTATCTTAATATACAGAAGATCAGCTTAGTATACCTTAAGTAAGGGGTAATATATCATTCTTAACAACTTGTTTGACAAAATCTTAAAGTTTGACAAAACATTGTATTTGCAGCAATGCTGATGTACAAAGATTTCTTTGTTTTGTGTTTCGTATTATTAAGCACTTGAAGACTTAGGAAAGAGATCAAAATATAGAAATTACATTTTCCGGTACATTCAGCTGACACATTTTATAAAGCCGCTCCATTTATAAAGCTCGAGAGAAGAGGAATGGTATAAGGTAATCTACTTTTTTTTTTTTTTTTTTGACAGGCAGAGTGGACAGTGAGAGAGAGAGAGAGAAAGGTCTTCCTTTGCCGTTGGTTCATCCTCCAATGGCCGCCACGGAGGCACGCTGCGGCCGGCGCACCGCGCTGATCCGGTGGCAGGAGCCAGGAGCCAGGTGCTTTTCCTGGTCTCCCATGGGGTGCAGGGCCCAAGCACCTGGGCCATCCTCCACTGCACTCCCTGGCCACAGCAGAGAGCTGGCCTGGAAGAGGGGCAACCGGGACAGAATCCGGGGCCCCGACCTGGACTAGAACCTGGTGTGCCGGCGCTGCTAGGCGGAGGATTAGCCTAGTGAGCCGTGGCGCCGGCCACTTTTTTTTTTTTGTTTTGTTTTTTGACAGGCTGAGTGGACAGTGAGAGAGAGAGACAGAGAGAAGGTCTTCCTTTGCCATTGGTTCACCCTCCAATGGCCGCCGCGGCCGGCGCACTGCGCTGATCTGATGGCAGGAGCCAGGTGCTTTTCCTGGTCTCCCATGGGGTGCAGGGCCCAAGCACTTGGGCCATCCTCCACTGCACTCCCGGGCCACAGCAGAGAGCTGGCCTGGAAGAGGGGCAACCGGGACAGAATCCGGCGCTCCGACTGGGACTAGAACCGGTATGCCGGCGCCGTAAGGCGGAGGATTAGCCTAGTGAGCCGCGGTGCCGGCCTGTATAAGGTAATCCATAGAAGTCTCAGCTTCCTTTTCTGATCTCCCCATTTCCTTCTCGTGTTTCTCAGAGACTGTGAGGAATGGAAGGCAGCAAACGGAGCGCTGACATTTGCACTACTGATTGAACAATGCTGCTGCTAACACACGCAGGACTGTGGTGGATTCACACTGGGATATGACTGTGAGCTGGGTTTTGGGCAAACTCAAGCTGATACATCGTCAAGCTCCAGATAGTTGGTGTTATTTACTTGGAGCTTCAGCAAGAGATCGGAACAAGACATATAGTTAGAGATTCTTAGATCTGTGAGTGATAAGGGCAACTATTTTTTTAATATTTTATTTATTTGTTGGAGAGGTAGAGCTACAGGCAGAGAAAAAGAGAGAAGCTCCTCCATCCACTGGTCCACTACCCAAATGGCTGCAACAGCCAGAGCTGAGCTGATCCGAAGCCAGAAGCCAAGAGCTTCCTCTAGGTCCCCCACTTGGGTGCAGGGGCCAAAGCACTTAGACCATCTTCCACCACTCTCCCAGGCCACAGCAGAGAGCTGGATCAGAAGAACAGCAGCCAGGACTCAAACTGGTGCCCACATGGGATGCTGGCGCCGGTTGGGCAAGGCATAGCCCACCAGGCCACAGCACCAGCCCAAGTAGGGGGGACTGTTAAGGTAGAAAAGATCTTCTCCAATGAATAGCAGGACCAACAGATATCATTGATGGGAGGGAGAGCCAATGAGAAAGACAGAGAATGTTAGCGAAGTGATCAACTTAGGAAACAGAAGACAGTGTTTCAGGAGGCAAAACAAGAGAGGGTTTCGAGAAAGAATCTATGATAATGGGTCAGATTTGTTAATTAGCGTTAATTCACTCAACGAACGTGAAGCACACGTATCTGATGTGGTGTTAGGTTCTGGGGATACAAAGAAGAAAAGGCACACACACACACACACACACACATCAAAGTAGCTGAGTAGGAGGGTCCTGGGAGGAAGCCGCGGGATTCCGCCAAGAGGAAGTTCTACCTGTTGTTTTAACAAAGTGGTGGGGTCAGACGTGAAGTTCAGTGGCTGGAGTGGAGAAAAACTTCTTTCAGGATAAGTTGAGGTGAAAGAAAAGCAATGAGGAACAGGAATTTGTATCGAAGAATGTCTCAGGGAGCAAGAAGTTTGAGCATGTGCAAGCTGAGGGAAAAGATGTTGATAAGGTACATTTTATGAAAAGTCTGCATGGACTTCAATTTTTTTTTGCACCAAAATAAATTTATCTTTCAATTCCATTTTCCATGAATTTTTGGAAGTTCTCTTACACATTATTTCAGCAAAAACTTACAAAATAGCTCTTCATAGCAAACATGATCAGCAATGGGAGAGGTTTCATTAGCCCTGCCCTCAGGAAGCTGCCACTCTAGTGGGGGGAAGGTGGACACCCAGCAAACTAAGCACTTACACAGGAATTTGGCAAAGACTACAGGCGACATAAATGTAGGGTGATGCAGGGGAGAGGCGTATGTGATTGGGAGGCCAGAGCCTCTGCGGTGGCTGCTGAGCTAGAGCAGGGATGAACACACACTCTTGTGCATGTGTGTGTGCACACACACACCTGTGCACACAGAAGCAGGGGTGAACCTGCTGTTGGAGGGTGAGACAGGCGGGGAGAAGGGGGAGACCTTGCAGGACAA
Organism: Oryctolagus cuniculus; assembly: GCF_051225735.1. NCBI lineage: Eukaryota > Metazoa > Chordata > Mammalia > Lagomorpha > Leporidae > Oryctolagus > Oryctolagus cuniculus. Next base: position 13,152,860 of record NC_142871.1, read on the forward strand.
TCAGTGGTCAGCTCCACAGGGCTTTGCTGGTCACGGCCAAGAGTTGGTTTTCGTTTTTTTGTTTGTTTGTTTGTTTGTTTTTAGGTTTATTTATTTATTTCAAAGGCAGAATGATGGAGAAAGAAGGAGAGACAGAGAGATCTTCCTTCCGTGGGATCCCTCCCCAAAAGGCTCACAAGAGCTGCTGCTGGACCAGGCGAAAGCTGGATGCTAGGAATGCATCTGCTCCCACACGGACACTGGGAAGCCAGGCACCTGGGCCACCATCCGGTGCCTCCTGGAGTGTGAATAAGCAGGAAGCAGAGTGGCAGCTCTCAGACCAGGCACTCTCAAATGGGACGTGGGCATCCCAGGTAGTGGCGTAGCCTGCCATGCCACAAAGCCCTTCCCAGTTTCTGTTTTAATCACAGAGGGAAACAGCTGGAGACTTTAAACAGGATTGATCAGATTTGAGTTTTGTCTTTGAGGCATGATGGCTACTGGTGGGGACAAGAAGAGATGGTGTGGGGAGCAACCCGGACTGGACTGTGTTACTGGAATTAAGGCTTATTCTATGCATCTGCTCTCCCACAATATGGCGCTGAGAAGGGAGTAACAGCTTCTACGCAGCTGCCTCCAGTTCAACCAAGAAACTGTAGGACCTGCTCCTGATTGGAGGAGAGCAGCATACTTGGTGTGTGGGTAGCAGAGTTGGGATTGGTGGAAGAGGACTATAAAGGAGGAGAGAGACAACATGCACCAGGAACATCTAAGGGGAACATCTATCTGAAGGAACACCTGTGCAGCCCCCAAGAGAGCTGGCCGGCGGTGTGCTGCTTCCCCGCGGAAGTGGGGAATGTGGCAGGGGGAACCGCCCTTCCACAGAGGTGGAAGGGACGGTAGCCAACCCGGGAAGAACCAGCAGCAAACCCGGGGAGGGCCGAGCAGACCAAAGAACAGCGCAGGGTCCTGTGTCGTTCCTCCACGAAGACGGGGAGCGACATAATGGTGCCGTGACTCGGATATGAAGCCTAGGCAGGGTTTAGTGTCGTTCCTCCGCGAAGATGGGGAGCGACATAATGGTGCCATGACTCGGATAGGAAACCTAGGAGGGAAGAAGCGGGAAGAAGTGGAAAATACCGGAGAGAGAGACTAGCAAAGAGCCTAGGGAAAAGCCGGACAGAAAAGGTGCCGGAAGAAGCTATTGAAAGCCTAGGCATAGACTCGGATACGGACTGTGGGAAAGAAGTTAGGATTTAAAGTGAAAGCAAGAAGAAACTTAGACTCAGATACGGACTGCAGGTTGAAAGTGAAAGTGAAACCTATAAGAAACTTAGACTTGGATACGGACTGTGGGGAGAGGCCAGGAGAAATGAGGGAGGAATATTGTTGGAAGAAAACTTAGGGAAACATACCGGGTAGAGAAAAATGTTAGGGAGGATGAAGCCACGAGCGCAGGCCGAGGCGGAGACGTAAGCCAGCTTGGAATTCTTCAAGTCAGCCCGGGGAGCAAAAGGCGAAAATCTGGAACCAGAGGCAGAGACGTGGGCCGCCAGGTTGGAATTCGCCAGGTTAGTCCGGGGAACTTGGACTGAATGCCGGTGGTGGCGGAAACGTAAGCTACGCTGTGTGATTCGCGGAAGCCGCCGCGTGCAAAGAGAGCACGGGGTGTGAATAGATAGGGAACGCGGGGCTGGCGCGAGGCCGTGGTGTGGGCGCGAAGGGCGTGGAGACCGCGGAGTGTGCGCGCGAAGCCGAGCCGCGCAGAGCTGGGAGCCCGCCGCAGGGCGGGCGCTGGGAAGCGGAGCAGATGAGAGAAGCGCGGGCTGAAGCGGCTCAGAGCCAGGAAGCCGCCGAGAAGCAGCCTCGGGGCAGGCGCCGGGATGCCGCAGGGATAAGAGAAACAGAAGTTTAGAAGTAAAATGAGAGAAATAGGAATACTGGTAGATAGAAGCAAAATAGGAGAAATAGGAATGCCCGGAGATAGAGAAATAGAGAAAAACAAGGCCTCCCCACAACACGCACGGCAATGAGAGAGCTTGGATTCGGTCTGCCTGATTAGGGAGGTGGTGAGCACCTGCGGGCGGCTAGCAGCTTATGCGCCGCAGGTCACCGAAGACAGGCACGAATTAACATCAATAAGTCTCCCCACAATACCGCAATGAGAAGGCTTGGATTCGGTCTGCCTTATTAGTAAGACGATAAGCACCTGTAGGCGGTTGCAGGTCACCGAAGACAGGCATGTTATCAACACCAATAAGTCTCCCCACAATACGGCAATGAGAGGGCTTGGATTTGGTTTGCCTGATAGGGCTTGTAAGCACCTGCAGGCAGTCCTAGCAGAGTAGAGCATGCGCTGCAGGGCACCGAACACAGGCACGCATCAGCGCCTAAAAACCTCCTCACAACATGGCAAAGAGAGGACCCAGATTCGGTTTGCCTGATTGATAGGACTTGTAAGCACCTGTGGGCAACTCTAGCAAGCAGAGCAGAGTGTGTGCCGCGGGACACCGAAGACAGGCGCGTATCAACGCCAAAAAATAAAAAGAAAGGGGGATCTGTGGGGAGCAGCCCGGACTGGACTGAGTTACTGGAATTAAGGCTTATTCTATGCATCTGCTCTCCCATAATATGGCGCTGAGAAGGGAGTAATAGCTTCTACGCAGCTGCCTCCAGTTCAACCAAGAAACTGTAGGACCTGCTCCTGATTGGAGGAGAGCAGCATACTCGGCATGTGGGTAGCAGAGTTGGGATTGGTAGAAGAGGACTATAAAGGAGGAGAGAGACAACATGCACCAGGAACATCTAAGGGGAACATCTATCTGAAGGAACACCTGTGCAGCCCCCAAGAGAGCTGGCCGGCAGTGTGCTGCTTCCCCGCGGAAGTGGGGAATGTGGCAGGGGGAACCGCCCTTCCACGGAGGTGGAAGGGACGGTAGCCAACCCGGGAAGAACCAGCAGCAAACCCGGGGAGGGCCGAGCAGACCAAAGAACAGCGCAGGGTCCTGTGTCGTTCCTCCACGAAGACGGGGAGCGACATAATGGTGCCGTGACTCGGATATGAAGCCTAGGCAGGGTTTAGTGTCGCTCCTCCATGAAGAGGGGGAGCGACAGATGGCTACAAGGAGGGCTGTGCTGGGGGCAGAGTAGGGGCTGCTGGCCATGGGACTAGCCCAGTGTTTTGGCAGTGAGGATCAGAGAACTTTCTGTGTGTGTGTGTGTGTGTGTGTGTAATTCCATTGGGACCTAAGGATGGGTTTGGGTGTGTGTTAAAGGAGAGATGAATCAGAACAAGAGGAAGTCGTAGGAGGATGCAGTGACTGATAAAGAAATGCCCAGAATGGTAGGAGGTTGAACAGACCGAGATGTACGTGTAGTGGCAGGGGGGCTGTGTCCGGGTGTTTCTCTTTATATCAAGGAAGAAGCATTCTGAGACGCTGATAGATTCCCAAATTTTTCTGAGCCTCATTCGTGATGCAGGATTGTCACTGGGATTAAGTCAGCTCCTGCGTCTGAGGGCCCTATAAGAACACTTGGCACCATAGCCAGCAGGGAGCCAGGCAATTGTCATATGGGGAGATGGGGACAGGGAAGCTGAAGGGACATCTCCCTGTGGATGCTACTTCCCTGGCAAGCCAAGAGGCGACATGATGGCAGAGCAGGGCCAACAGTAGGAGAGGGCCCAGAGGCAGGGGAGCCACGCCATTGACAGAGAGAGGCCGAGAATGGGAGGGAGTTTTTTCTCCCAAAGATACTTTCTGAAGCCAACGGTTTCATCCAAAACTGAAGTTTCTGTACTGAGCCCAAGAACAACAGCAGCCGCACGCATAAAACAAAAGTCATCCTCTGATTGTGATATGACAAGAGCACTCGAAGGAAGTGTCAGCGACTCGCTTGCGGGGAGGCATCTGTGGGGAGAGCGCGCGTTCATCCCAAGACTGCTCTGAGCCCAGTCCAGGCTGAGGGCCCTGCACTGACTGCGCCTTCGTGGGTCCCTGTGCCGATTTGCCTCCAGGCCCGTCTCGGTGTGTTTCCTTCACATAGTGTCTCAGCATTGCGTTACCTCCATTAAGAAGAAATGAGGAGTGCACCCCTCATGCATATTTTGAGATAGATTTTATATGGCCCAGAATATATTAATATTGGGATATATTCTGATAAAGAATCAGTTCATTCCATTTTTCAATCCATTCCAAAAACATATATTGACACGATATAAGATGCATATAACATTTGTACCCTAGAAACTACTTTAAAATAGTATTTTCCTCCCGCATAGTTTTCTTTGTTCAATTAGTTTACATAATAGCACCTTTGAAATATCACATCTTTTATTTTCTCAATGTCCACTGTCTTCAGATGGTGTCATTAGTGAATGAAGCTAGTTGGGTACATCTTAGCTTATTTTTATTTTTATTTTATTTATTTATTTATTTATTTTTTTTTGACAGGCAGAGTGGACAGTGAGAGAGAGAGAGACAGAGAGAAAGGTCTTCCTTTGCCGTTGGTTCACCCTCCAATGGCCGCCGCGGCCAGCGCGATGCGGCCGGCGCACCGCGCTGATCCGATGGCAGGAGCCAGGAGCCAGGTGCTTTTCCTGGTCTCCCATGGGGTGCAGGGCCCAAGCACCTGGGCCATCCTCCACTGCACTCCCTGGCCACAGCAGAGGGCTGGCCTGGAAGAGGGGCAACCGGGACAGAATCCGGCGCCCTGACCGGGACTAGAACCCGGTGTGCCGGCGCCGCTAGGCGGAGGATTAGCCTAGTGAGCCGCGGCGCCGGCCATCTTAGCTTATTGATATAAGAAAATAAAGCAAAATGTACAGCACTTTCATTCTTTCTTTAACAGAAGAAGCTGTTCTGTGACTTGGGCAAATTGAATTCTTCGTGACACCGGTTGCTCGGCTTTTCTTGCCTGTAGATTGCTGGAGTTTAGTGAAGCGACGTGTGGGGTTTCCTGACGTCCTGTGCTTTTCCCTTCCCTTCCCTTTTCTCACACACTTTCAAATTTAATTTAGAAGCTGGAGACATCCTTACCTTATTTCTGTATCTGTTAAGGTTCTTATCCTTTAAAAAGCCTGCTTTGCACATGATTTAAAAATCCAGAATGAACTTAGTGGACTTTAGACTTCTGCTCAAAATGGAAATGCATGTCTGTTGCCGATGGGTTGAAAAACAAGTTCTTCACCAAGGCTGCTCTTTTTGGCTAGTCTTGGAAACTGACTTTTTCTGTTAGTAGCAATTATTAGGAGACTCCTAAGATGAGATGCAAAGATAACCTGACCTGAGTTTATTCATGGGAGATGCAGGAAGTGCATCCACACTCTAGATGCTGGGGTCCTACCCAGGTCCCTGGTTTGTAAATGCAATTAGGAATAGTATGTTAATGTTACGGTCTCTGGAATGCCATGTCCTCTCTGTTGCTGTGACTTTTTGGCACAGGTGTCCCACTGTGCAGGCTGTTCCTGTTCTTTTCAAGTTGCAGATACACAATGGCACCTACTTATTGCTTAGGGTATATAGATAACATATGAGGCCGGCGCCGTGGCTCACTAGGCTAATCCTCCGCCTAGCGGCGCTGGCACACCGGGTTCTAGTCCCGGTCGGGGCGCTGGATTCTGTCCCGGTTGCCCCTCTTCCAGGCCAGCTCTCTGCTGTGGCCAGGGAGTGCAGTGGAGGATGGCCCAGGTGCTTGGGCCCTGCACCCCATGGGAGACCAGGAAAAGCACCTGGCTCCTGGCTCCTGCCATCGGATCAGCCCGGTGCGCCGGCCGCAGCGCGATGGCCACGATGGCCATTGGAGGATGAACCAACGGCAAAGGAAGACCTTTCTCTCTGTCTCTCTCTCTCACTGTCCACTCTGCCTGTCAAAAAAAAAAAAAAAAAAAAAAGATAACATATGAGCCAACTGGAAAACTTCTGACTTTTCCAATTGCTAATGTTTTAACCTACATTATAATTGTATTTGCTCTAAGTAAGTAGAAAAATTTTCTTACTGTTCTTTGGAAAGCAGTCACATCCATAAACTGTGGGAATATTGCGGGGAAGTGATGTGTCTGGTGGCACTTTCTGGTTCGAGACAGGACTAGAACTGAACCACATGGTGCCCAAACTCAGCACTCTGTTTACCATACAACAGGTCACCTGGGCTGAGGTGGGGGAACCTAAGGTATTGGGATGGGATTTTATAAACAGACATCACTCTGCTAATTCCAGTCTAGTTTGGAACAACATGAAACTTGGAACCAGGTACAGCCAGTCAAGTGGGACTAAGGGGAAAAAGGAATGGAAATTTTCCTCCATGTGTTCCACAGCTCTGAAGTCTGCAAACTGGAAGCACTTGCAGTGGAGAGACTGCGAATCTAATGCCAGTGGTGACGTACATAGTTTTAGGCAAATCACTAACTTGTCTGCCACTTGGGTATTTCCAGTGTGAAATGGGTGGTTTGGCCTAAATCAGTGGTTCTCAAACTTTGGCATGCATCGGATTGGCTTGCAAAGAACCGGAGTAGTCTACAGCCCTTGTCTCTACGTGGAGGAACAGTGTTCCCCACCCCCATACTACTTGTTGAGCTCTTAGTGCAGTGTTAATCTTAGGGGTACAAAGTAAACTGAAAATAGATCTTTGTAAAAATTAAGAGTCGGAATAGGAGAGAGAGGAGGAAGAAGGGTGGGGACATGGGCAGGAGGGAGGGTGGGGTGGGAGGAATCACAACGTTCCTAAATCTGTATCTATGGAATGCATGAAATTTGTATACCTTAAATAAAATTGATGAAAAAAACCCTGGAGTAGTCTGGGCCTAATCCCCAAGTTTCTGGTTTTATAAGTGCAGATATGGTCTGAGAATTTACGTTTGTAATGCATTTGCAAGCTTTCCAAGAATCATATTTTAGGACTAATGACTTAGTTCACCAAGCTCTGTTCCTGTTGGAGAAACCCTTAATCTTAGCTGAACCCTCTCAGCAAAGGGGAGTTGGTACTTACTGGGGCTTGGAAGGAGTGGGACAATGAGCGGTTGTCAAAAGAGATTTTTGTAAGATCTGCAAACAAAAACAAAAATTGCTTTTAATATTATTTTAATATAATGTGCTGAAAGTCCCAAAATTGTTGTGAGAGAACATGAGATAGTCTACATATCTGGCAAAAAGAAAATGTGGAAGAACCATGTCACCCTGAATAGATGACAGGTTTTTCAGTAGTGTCTTTCTGTGGAAGCCCATCTCAAACTTTACTTATTTGAATTGGGGTTAGTGGAAGTTCCCAACAGGGAAACAAAAGTTGTAAGATCAAAGCACTAAATGAAAAAAACATGAAAAAAGAATTTTATATAATGACTATGTAAGGAATTCTTCCATGAAGCATTTCTCTGGTTACATCCTATTGACATTTTCTCATAGTCAAAATGGCATGAAGCAAGGGTTTTTATTCTGCTCTCCTCTTTTCTTGATCTCAAATGTGTGTGTACTTGGTTGTTTTGAGTTGAAGTTTCCAGTTTAATCAGAACAAAGAGGTGGGGAATTCCAAATGGGTGGCTAGATCCTGTTGCAGATGACAGTTTTGCCTGTAGCTCTCCCGTTTTAGGCAGGTTGCTGTGCCAGAAGTCTTAAATATCATAGCTACTCTGTCTACGGTAAGCGTTCTAATCGCTGCATGGAAGTAGCACTTAGTTTTTACATACTATTGATTTGTTTTCGGCCAGCTTTTTAAAGCAAATATACCCAAGAGTTGGGTCATATATTTTTTAAAATGGCACTTAAAATGTAAATAGTTGCTCTTACATCATCATCATTTACTATTTTATGTTTCTTTAAAAATGACCCAAATCTGACTTAAACCACTTAGAAAGAAGTGGCTTTCCTTTTCTGGTAACAATCAAATGCATTAGTGATCTACTTTTGTCTTCATGAGATATGACCCTTCTAAAATGTAAATTTTACAGAAAAGAAAGCAAATGAACACTGGCCTTTCTGGTGGCTCTCTGTTGGCCACATAACAGATTAGTGTCTTACCTTGTTTTTCACTGGCACAGCAGGGAGGAAGACACGGGGGAAGGGTCTCGCAATGACAAGGAGCCTGATTGATCAGTTAGAGACCATCTGGGAAACTCCTCTCCAAAGAGCTGGTGGATGTCCAGGACACTGAGTGCTGGGCAGGGTGCAATTATCGCCAGTACATCAACAGAAAGCAGAGCTCTGCAGCTGGTTTCCGGGATGATCAGGGCTCCAAAGGATGGGACTTTCTGTTTTCCTTAGTATTGGTGATTTGTGGCATTATCTGATGGTTTTGTTTTAGAAGAAATGATGTCATAAAAAGAGACACATCGTAGGTATCATTAAAAAGTCAGATAGTATGAGTAGGTGAGAGTGTAAGGAAATTGGAACCCACATGCTTTGTTCCTAGAATGTAGCACGCTGTAGTCACTCTGGAAGAGTTAACCCCAGAACTGCTGTAGAGCAGTTGGGAAATGCCACTCTTGTTTCTCACCCCCTCTCCTCTCGTGCTTTTAGACCCTTTACACTGGAGGGCAAGTTGCTCCACGAGAGTCCATCCAGATCTGGTCTGTCCGGTGGTTGCTCTGCATCTAACATCTGGAACAGCAGCTGCCCAGTGAATTTTCAGATGGGATAAATCCGCGAGGCACACAGGCAGTGAACTCACTAAGAGAATGGGGCTCTGGAGCTGTCCTGCCTTGGTGTGAATTTCAGCTCAAGTCTTAACTAGGCTCTCAGGCTCGTTTTGCCCATCTGTGAAATGAGATAACAGCCCTTTTGAAACTTCCGAGGGTCAAACTGTCAGCAAAACAATAAAAGTAAAGAAAATTCATCTAACAAACTTTTGTTACGAACTGACTACACATTAGTTCATACTGAGTAATATGGGCCATCATCTCTATAAGAAAAATAAGGTGTGGTTCTTGACCTCAAGGTTATAAGGAAATTTCACCCTCGCAGGGAAGAAAAAGATAAGGAAATGGCCTAGTCTTTGAAGAAAACACTGAGAAGAAAGGACCATGTTGGCCAAACACCTCAGGAATCACAGATTAGTATAACTGAAAATGTTCTCAGTAATTCACGTGAGGGAGGCACAGTAATTTTGAAATGAATTTCTTTCTCTAAAATGTTGTGCTGTTTGTGAAAATGTTAATTCCTATATATTTCAAGTGGATAAACTTCAGTAGGAGAAAACTTTGTTTTCTACCCTGCTAATTAATCTCATTTTTTTTATTTTTCATTCAGCAAAATATTTATTAATGGTTATCTGTGTTCCCCTAAGCAGTCATTAGATATAACATTGTGAACTGGAAGTTAGGTGAACAGGTGTATTATGGTGTTTGACAATAGATAAATGACCTTGTAAAGGTGATATATATCCTATCTACACTTTAGACTCCTTATTTGTAAAATAAAAAAAGTTGTGCTGGATGATCTAAGTGTGTACCAGCAATAAAATATAATGACTAAGTAATAGTGCTGATAAGGACACACTAAACTAAACAATGAAAATTAGCACACTGAATCTAACTTTCAGGATGCATTGCCTCCCACTCTTGTTTCACAATGCATTCAATGATAGACTGTTTCCCCCTTCCTGGGTCATACTGGGCTGGGTCATGTTGATGTGGCTGTGAGACTACTGGATTGTAACTAGTAGACTGGGATCATTGTAGTCTTATCAGGTTGTACGTATCTTGACTCAAGTCTCCCCCAGCCTTAAGTTCCAGGAACACTGTAGTGAGGAACTCATGGTTAAGAAATTTGCCTACCTTAAGGAAAAATGAAATATAGATTGGGGATTGAGGCTTTGTTGGGTGTTATCTATTCTCAGATTTACCCATTCTAGCTGATGACAATCAAATTAGGAAAAGTAATTGGCACAAAAGTTCTCCAGGTTTCTTCAGGAGCTGGGAGATCGCGTGGCGCTGGGTGACAATGGTTGGAAATTTTGCTAGGGTTTTCAGATCAGTTTTCCAATGTGGAGAGCAGGGAGAAATCAAACTGTTCAAGGATCTGCTAGTGAGGGAGCTCCCGCTGCCATCACCCATATCCCTGGAAGACAGGGGATTCCCATGGGAGGAAAGAGGGAGGGGGCCTGGGGGAGGCAGTACATTCCAACTCTTAGAACATATTAGAAACTTTTATAAAGAAATAGCAACTGTATCCTTACCAACACGTTTTAAAAATCCATTGTAAGAAACAGTTAAAGCAAAAACTGGCTGTTGCTGAGAAAGTCACTATAGCCATAGAATTTGTACATAGTTTACTGTTGTCATTATCTTACCTAAAGATTGTGTGTGTTGGATGGAGGTACTTCAAAAAGTTGATGGAAAAGTGGAATTTAAAAATGCTTATTTTGATGCAAACCCTTTTTAAAATCCATGCATAGCTTTTCCATTATACACATCTTCATGAACTTTTTAAAGACCCTTCACAGGCATTTTCCAAAAAAAGTTTGGAAATGTGTATATGGGTGTTTATATTTATTTTGCTCAGTTAATACCTTGCAAAGGAGCCATGTATAAATATTCTGCTCTCAACTTAATTAGTGGAGGTATTTTCACGACAATTCTGTTAAATCTGGGCTCCTGAGAGGCCCAGAAGTAGCTTTTTTGTTTAAAACATGACTGGTTCTGTGCAAAACAAGGATTCAATTAAGTAAAAGTCTTTGCATGATAAAAATCTATTTAGCATTTATGAAATTCCTTACACATATTTTCACATTTAATGAGAGTATACTAAAAAACATTTGTGCCCTCTTACACATATTAAACTAATAACAAGTATTGAACCCTTCCTTGCCCTATACTTTTCAAACTTGTAAGTACTTTCTCTTCTTTCTTTAAGATCTTGCATACATTCATTTCACTTTATTAAAGAAAAAAAAGCAGATCCTAGAGTAACTTTCCCTTTCTGACCCTCTATCCTCTCTTTTTGTGTGTGTCTCTCTGACTTTCTGACCTAGAGCTGATAATACCAGTTTCCTGAGTTCCAGCACTGTCCTGGAAGGCACAGACCAGGGACTGAGGTTGCAAAAGCTCAGAGAAAGCTTTCCCTAAGTTAGCTGATACACCCGAGCCTGTCTCGCCCAAAGCTCGGTTGCTACAGGGACTCAAGGCTCTGCAGCTTTAGCTCTGCCGATGATAACCTCACACTGACATGTCTGTCTGGAGCCTGGCTCACCTCCTGCTCCCATAACACCTGGGAAGGCTGTCCGGCATCAGCTCTGCGTTCCCACCTTTGCTCACGCTCCTTCCATGGTCTGTACAGGGCTTTATGGTGCTGCTGCTCTTCCTGTTTCTAACTCACAGAACCCACTGTTCGGATCACTCCCTGAAAATGTTTAATAATTCATGTACCCTGTACCCATGTTTTGCTGTGGGTCAAAAGTCAATCCACTGCACCAGAATTTGGTGTAAGGTAACTCGTGAACGGGGAGGAATTCTGTATTTAAAAACTTAAAGAGGGGCCGGCATGGTGGCATAGTGGGTAAAGCGGCAGCCTGCAGTGCCAGCATCCCATACGGGCACTAGTTGTGATAGCTGGGGCTGGGCCAGGTGGAAGCCAGAAGATGGAAACTCAATCCAGGTCTCTGACATGGGTGTCAGGGACTCAAATATTTGAGCTGTTATCTGCTACTCTCTGAATGTGTGTTGTCTGGAAGCCCAAATCAGATGCACAACTGGGGGCTGATGCTGTGGCACAGCTGGTTAGAGCCCTGGCCTGCAGTGCCAGCATCCTGTACAGGCGTTGCCACTTCCCATCCAGCTCCCTGCTAAAGTGCCTGGGAAAGCCTCAGAGCATGGCCCAAGTCCTTAGGCCCCTGCACCCTTGTGGGAGACCTGGAGAAAGCTCCTGGCTCCTGGCTTTGGATCGGCTCAGCTCCAGCCGTTGCAGCCATTTGGGAAGTGAACCAGTGGATGGAAGACCTCTCTCTCTCTCGCTCTCTCTCTCTACCTCTCTCTGTAACTCTGTCTTTCAAATAAACAGAATAAATGTTTAAAAAAAAGAGGAAGAAGAAGGAGAAGAAGAAGCAGTAACAAAGCTGGGACCTGAAGCAGGCTGATACGGGGTGCGGTAGGCCTAAGAGGCACGTCAACCGCTGTGCGAAGTGCCCGCCCACAGCACATTTTTATAACATTGTGAGAGCAGCATTATTTGTCTTCCTTTTCTTTTTTAAACACTAAAACTTTAATGAAAATACAAAACCTTTTGTTCTACAATTTCCCAGTGCACTGTTAAAAGCGCAGAGGCCCTAACAGCTCCTTGCATCACAGCTACAGTTGTCTGAACTCCGAACTGTGTTGTGATGCCTTTGAAATCAGAGCTGAATTTTATTTATTTTTGTATTCCCTCTGGCCCTTAACTTGTCACATAAATTATTAAGGGAAAAGTGTCTCTCTTCACTGCTTTCTCCCAATAACCCCCGGAAGACGATTTGCAGAGAGTACTAAGGTCACTGAGTGTTCCCTCCCTACAGAAAGACCGTTTGGCTTGTGCTGCTGAGTCGTTTATTTCAACAACATGAAAGGTTGGAAAAAAATAAATGTAAGATCAAGACAGTCTTCCTTTAGATTCCTTTAAGCTAAAAAAAAAAAATCAACACAAGGCCGCTATTGTTTGAGTGTTTTCGGTTTGCGGCTGCTGTTAGAGAGCTCTTTGGTCACTGCTCCAGAATCAGTTACTGCGGGCAAGTACACAAGACCTGCCAGCCTTCGCTCCTCCCTAAACTGAAGCGGCTCCATGAAAGGGAGAGGGGGCGGCACTGAGGACCCCCCCCCTCACACTCACACACACTCACTCACACACGCACACTCACACACACACTCACTCACACACACACTCATACACTCACACACTCACACACATTCACACACTCACATACACACACTCATACACTCACACACTCACACACTCACTCACACACACTCATACACTCACACACATTCACACACTCACATACACACTCACACACACTCACACACACTCACACACACATACACACACTCACACACACACTCACACACACTCACACACACTCACACACTCATACACTCACACTCACACACACTCATACACTCACACACACTCACACACACATTCACACACATACACACTCATACACTCACACACTCACATACACACTCACATACTCACACACTCACATACACACACTCATACACTCACACACTCACACACATTCACACACTCACATACACACTCATACACTCACACACACACACTCATACACTCACACACACACTCACACACATTCACACTCATACACACACTCATACACACACACTCACACACATTCACACACTCACACACACTCATACACTCACTCACACACGCATGCATACACTCATACACTCACACACTCACACACACTCACACACACTCACACGTTAGCAAGGGCTGTGCTGCCTCCGTGACTGCCTTAAGGCTCAGGTGGTGTGTCGTGGCCTGTGCTGGTCATCCTAGCGACAGGACAGTGATGATCACGTTGCCTGGGCAGTGTGGACACCGAGACGCATCTGTTTGCTGTTATCATCAAAGAAAATAACACAGGTGAGGTCACAGCTATCTAATAAGTGACAGAAGCGTCACAGAGACGCACAATGATCAGGCATGCATGTTTAGCATTCCATATAAATCACTGTCGTTATGATAATGTTCCTGAAAACACACATTTTAAGCGGTTCGGAATGTTCCCGGGAAGCCTCCAGTTCCTTCCTGTCCGCAGCATCATGGCCCGTCGCACTGCCTCCCACTGCTCCAACTGTGTTACTCACAGAGGATCCGGGATTCCCTTACCTTCCGTGGCCCTCCTTCCACGCCCAGGTCCAAGTACACCTGTGCACCACAGCCTGCCTCCTCCATCCTCCTGGCCCCTACTCCAGAACTGTGTCAGTTCTAAGCAGTGGGCTGTGGATCCCAACCGTGGGTAGATAAGAAGTCAACAAGTCAGTGTTGAAAACAGGAAGGGAGGCTGAAGTTCAGAGATAGATATATGGGAATCTGAGGATCCACTAAGGTTCAGCTTTGGCTCCCCTGACTCCTCGAGCTGCGATCAGCAAGGCTGAAGCAGAGGAACGAGGAAGAGGGGAGAGGAACCGTCACAGCACCGTAATGACCTCTGGCCCAGCATTTCCAGCTTGCAACCCAGCGCTTCTGGATTTCTCAGCTGGCTCACGTGCTGGACACACAGGTTGTCAGCGGCACCTCTGAAACCCCTGCTTAGTATAGGCTCTGCCTTGTGTAGTCTACTTTGATTCAATTGTAGGAGTCAATAATATGCCTCTTTTTTTTCTGGAGCTACATAATATACAGAGAATTCTCCTTTAATCCTAGGAACCCTGTATGGCAGGCATATTATCACCCCCAGTTCCAGAACGAATATATTGAGGCTTGGAGAGGAGGTGTGACCTGGCCAGTGGTCAATCCGGGACCCGGACTCAGGCCAAGAAGGCAGAGAATGCTAGGGGGTGGGAAGGCAGTGGGAGGAGAGTGGGGAAGCCAAGCTGCTGAAAGCGAGAGAAAGCAAAGGGCAGACAGGAGCCCCAGAAGTGTCCAATGTGTGTCCTTCCATCTGCTATGCTGAGCTCAACTGACCTTCATCTCCGTGCAGTTTTTTAAAAAAGATTTATTCATTTATTTGAAAGGCAGAGTTACAGAGAGAGAGATATCTTCCATTCGCTGGTTTACTCCCCAGATGGCTGCAATGGCCAAGGCTATGCCAGGCTGAAGCCAAGAGCCAGGAGCTTTTTCTGGGTCTCCCACATGGGTGGCAGGGGTCCAGACACTCGGGCCATTTTCCATTGTTTTCTCAGGCACATTAGCAGGGAGCTGGATCAGAAGTGGAGCAGCCAAGAATCAAACTGGTGCCCATATGGGATGCTGGTGCTGCAGGCGGTGACTTAACCTGTGAGGCCACAGCACCGGCCTCTGTGCAGTTAGTTAAAACCTAGGCACAAAGGTAATTTGTGTTCTTTGAGGGGCTACCTTTTTCATCTCAGCAAGATTTACTAGCTGTGATTTGGAAACTTGGAGAACATCCTTCCCAGTTTTGGAGCTCTTCTCCTCCATTTTTCCTCCAGCTGTAACATCGAGGGGACCCGGAAAGGCTACACTTTCCCTACACTGGACATCCGGCATTGCCTCTCTGTGAATCCTGGGAGACTTCCTTTCTCCTGGAATAGCTGAGTCCTGTTGTTTTTCTCTCAATGTCATCTGGAAATATGCTACCATAGGTGATTAAATATTGAACTCTTTCTCTGCTAATCCTAATGTCATTTTTAAACAAAAATTTGCTTTGAAAAATGGGATGGGGCCAGCAGTGTGGTGCGGTAGGTTAAGCCTCCTCCCGTGGTGCTGGCATCCCATATGGGAACCGATTCGCGTCCTGTCTGCTCCACTTCTGATCCAGCTCCCTGCTGATGGCCTGGGAAAGCAGTGGAAGACGGCCCAAATGCATGGGCCCTGCATACATATGAGAGACTTGGAAGAAGCTCCTGGCTCCTGGCTTTGGACTGGCCCAGCTCTGGCCATTGCAGCCATTTAGGGAGTGAACTAATAGATGGAAGACTTTCTCTCTCTCTCTCTCTCTCTCTCTCTCTGTCTCCTCCTCTCTCTGTAACTCTCTCAAGTAATAAAATAGATCTTTTAAAAAATGGGACAAAATATCAAATCTGAACAGCTGATACTGTTGGCATGTGTTGAAATATTGCATTGTGGCCGGCGCCGCAGCTCACTAGGCTAATCCTCCCCCTGCGGCGCCAGCACACCAGGTTCTAGTCCCGGTCAAGGTGCCGGATTCTGTCCCGGTTGCTCCTTTTCCATTCCAGCTCTCTGCTGTGGCCCGGGAAGGCAGTGGAGGATGGCCCAGGTGCTTGGGCCCTGCACCCGCATGGGAGACCAGGAGAAGCACCTGGCTCCTGGCTTCGGATCAGCACAAGGCGCCGGCCTCAACGTGCCGGCCATAGTGGCCACTTGGGGGGTGAACCAACGGAAAAAGGAAGACTTTTCTCTCTGTCTCTCTCTCTTTCACTGTCTAACTCTGCCTGTCCAAAAAAAAAAAAAAAAAATTTCATTGTGCCCCACTTAAGTATATAAATGTCACATGTTAGTCGACAAGGTAAAAAAAAAAAAGTAAAATAATGAAAAAAACTGATGTTTTAAGGTGATAAAGTATTGTTGGTCAGCTTTTAGAAGTTGCTCTCTTGTTTCTTACTCTTGCCTTGAGGCCTCCATGTTCAGATCATTTTCCTTTAAATAAAGCTAAGATCATGTAACTTTAATATGATAAGTAGGCATTTAATTCACTGTCAGAATTTTTCAAACGTTTTGGTCTTAGAATCTGTTTATACCATATTTTTTGTTTTGTTTTTCAGACTTATTTATTTGAAAGGCAGAGGTACAAAGAGGGAGATGGTAGGGGGAAGGAAGGAGAGAACTAGGGAGAGAGAGAAGAGAGAGACAGATATTTCATATGCTGGTTCACTCCTCAAATAGTTGCAATGCCGAGATGTGCCAGGCAGAAGCCAAGAGCCTGGAACTCCAACTCTGTCTCCCATGTGGGTGGTAGGGGCCCAAGTACGTGGGCCATCTTATGCTGCTTTCCCAGGCACATTAGCAGGCAGTGGATTGGCGGTGGAGGAGCCAGGACTTGAACCAGCACTTATATGTGATGCTGATGTCATGGACAGTGTCTTAACCCACTGTGTCCCTATGCTGACTCTTCTTCACCCTCTTAAAAAATCATCAAGAACCTGGGGCTAGTGCTGTGGCGTAGTGGGTAAGGCCACCGCCTGCAGTGCCAGCATCCCATATGAGTGTCGGTTCAAGTCCCAGCTGCTCCACTTCTGATTCCAGCTCTCTGCTATGGCCTGGGAAAGCAGTAGAAGATGGCCCAACTCCTTGGGCACCTGCACCCGCATGGGAGACCTGGAAGAATCTCTTGGCTCTTGGCTCCTAGCTCCTGGATCCTAGCTTTGGATCAGCACAGCTTCAGCCATTGCAGCCAATTGGGGAGTGAACCAGCAGATGGAAGACCTCTCTCTCTCTTTCTCTGCCTCTCCTCTTTCTGTGTAACTCTGACTTCCAAATAAATAATAAGAATAAAATCATCAAGAACCCCAAAGAGTTCTTAGGTGTGTTTATATGGGTTTTATCTGTCAATATTCATCCATAATAAGAATTAAAATGAGAAAATCGTGAAATATTTATTTGGAATTCACTTAAAAGAGAAATAGTAAGTTAACTGAAATAACATTTTAAAATAAGAGCAACTATACAAATAAAATATTTATGAGAAGAATGGCATTGTTTCACAGTTTCGCAAGTTTCGCATTGGCTTCTACCTTCTGTCTGTTGGGATAGCACACATTACGCAGCCTCTGGAAAACTGCATTATGAAAAGACAAACACTACCTTAATATTGATATGGAAATAAGTTTGACCTTGAAGATTCCGGAGAGGCTCCTTGGGACCCCAAGGCATTCCCAAATCTCGTTTTGGTAATTGCTGTACTAAATCTTCATAAGGCTTAGATGAACCTGAAGGGGTCATTGCTAACAGACATGGTGACATGTAAATCACTCCAAAGTGTTGGTTATCTACAAATATACTTGTATATTGCCTTTTTCTGATTTCACCACTGAGCATTTTCCTGGGATTTTTTTTTGTAAATTCAATCATCTATAGATCACTAGAAGGAAACAATAATAGTGTACTGGTTAAGAAAAAAAGCTCTATGAAGCCCAGAATATTTGTGTCTGTGTGCTCTCACATGTGTTGACAATAGAATGTATGAGCAAGAGATGGTCTACAGACTTTATAGAACATGTGAAAGATGGGTAATAATGGCTCCTTCTAGGGTGAGGGCTGAGGGACAGAAAATCTGGGGTGGTAAAGTATGCATTTATAACTCATGACTATTTTTTAACCAAGTGCATGTATTAGTTTCTCAGTTAGAATATGTAGTTTATAATAAAAAACAAAGCCTTTAGAAAATCAGAAAATTAAATGAGAACATTATCCTGTCACTTTTTAGCTACAAAATCACCTAATTACCTGACCTCTTAAAAAAAAAAAAGATTTTATTTTATTTATTTGAAAGACAGAGTTACAGAGAGATATAGAGCCAGAGAGAGAGAGAAAGAGAGAGAGAGAGATAGAGGTTTTCCATCCACTGGTTCACTCCCCAAATGGCCACAACAGCCAGAGATGAGCTGAGCTGAAGCCAGGAGTCAGGGGCTTCTTCTAGGTCTCCCATGCAGGTGCAAGGGCCCAAGGACTTGGGCCATCAACTTTCACTGCTTTCCTAGGCCAAAGCAGAGAGTTGGATTGGAAGTGGAGCAGCTGGATCTCAAACTGGTGCCCATATGGAATGCCAATGCTACAGGGAGAGGCTTAGCCTACTGTACCACAGTGCCGGCCCCACGGTAGGGGGAGAGGAGTTTTCCGGGTTGTAGGGGAGGGACGGGCAGAGGGGGTCTGGGAGGAGGAGCACTCTTGCAGGTCTCCTAACCTTCTTCTGGGTCTCCCATGTGCGTGCAAGGGCCCAAGCACTCGGGCCACCTTCTACTGCTTTCCCAGGTCATAGCAGAGAACTGGATCGGAAGAGGAGCAGCTGGGACTTGAACCTGTGCCCATATGGGATGTCAATGCCGGCACTGCAGGCCAGAGCTTTAACCTGCTGTACCACAGCACCGGCCCCATATCTGACCTCTATTTTTTTTAAAGATTTATTTATTTATTTGAAAAAGTTACAGAGAAAGAGAGGGAGAGGGAGAGAGAGAGAGAGGGAGAGAGAGAGAGAGGGGGAAAGAGAGAGAGAGAGAGAGAGAGAGAGAGGTATTCCATCCGCTGGTTCACTCCCCAATTAGCTGAAATGGCTGGAACTGTGCTAATCCAAAGCCAGGAGCCAGGAGCTTCCTCTAGGTCTCCCATGCGGGTGCAGGGCCCCAAGGACCTGGGCCATCTTCTACTGCTTTCCCAGGCCAAAGCAGAGTGCTGGATCGGAGGTAGAGCAGCCAGGACTTGAACCAACACTCATATGGGATGCTGGCACTGCATGAGGCGGCTTTACCCGCTACGTCACAGCGCTGGCCCCTCATACCTGACCTCTTTAATACTCATTTTTCCTCATCTAAAAAATGAAACTATTTATAGCACCTACCCCATAAAATTAGTGTGCATAAAAATGAGAAAATAATATATTATTTCTGACCAAAAGAAGCATAACACTCATTATTATTGCTGGTAATAATAATATTAATTGTAATTATAACTTTATAAACCAGACTTCTTTTGAAAGTCAACAATCATTTTAAAATGTCCCTTTTATTGTCAATTCAGAATGTTTATTAGCTACAATATGCAATTACAGGCATGATCTACTTATTGGGGGTAGTTCATAAAGTCTAGCTTATTCTAGCAATTTATGTCTTTTTTCTGCCTAATATCATTTTTGCTAGACTTCTGCAATCATACCCCCACACCTCACACCTGTTCATGGCAAGCTTTAACCAAGGCTCGGTTTCATTGGTCCACAATTCCTTAGCCATAAGGAATCCTTTGGTCAAGTTCAGTCTGAATTGTCTACATGCCCTAATTTTTTTTTTATCCTTGAATGTGCGTCATTCCTATCATTCCTATATTGGATTTGGAATCCTTCTGGTCTCTTGATTATTTTGCTCAGTTGGAATAAATATGCAAGTTTCGATGCCTCTGGTTTTGATTTTATCTATGTTCTTGCCCCGAATGCATGTACTCACTTCCTCCTTATCCTAAGTCCAAGTGATTATTTACTGCCTGCTTCCCATCCTACTCGCAGGGGAAAATATCAGTTACAGATTAGAAGACTCAGAATTGAAAAAAAAAAAATGCATAGTGTCCAGACAACATCAAACGCTAGTATCTAGAGAAGCAGGTTTGGGTGATAAACATACAAAAACGAGGGAAGGATTTCTATGGGAAGGGTTTTCAAAAAGTTCATAGAAAATGCATATTATGAAAAAACTGTGCATGGGTTTCAAGATCTTTTGCACTACAATAAACTTATCTTTTAATTCTGTTTTCCACAAACATTTGAAGTTGCCTGGTACAACTCAAGACAACACCTACTTTTGGGGAGGTGGCTGTGATTACGTGAGGCACAAAGACAGGGCTCTGGGGTCGGCTTGGTGAAGTTCCTTGTTCTGGGTGGTTTTGTTCAGTTTGCATTCACTCAGTAAGCCTCACATATATTTTGAGTACTTTCCGGTTTCCAACCTCGACAGATTTGCACAGCCTGGGAGACAAGATTTGGATGCAGAATTCCTGGAGTCCTCAGAGTTCCATTCTGGCCCCATGTGGCCTTGGGGAGTTAGCTCACCTAGCTCCAGCCCAGATGTGAGGGCTATTAGAAATCCCGAGGACACTCAAGCTTCATTGCATCCCACCACGGTAGCCACATCCTGGGAGTAGCACTGTACTTTCTGCAGTCTGCTCACCTTTGGCGGAATGGCTCTGGGAGGAGAGGGAGCCCAGCAGGTGGTGGTGACAGGCTTGGGGGCTCTTTGAGCGCTGTGTTAGGTCTGCCAGGACAAAGCACACACACTGGGTGACCTAAACAACACAGACTTACTGTCTCCCAGTGCAGGAGACCAGAAGTCAAATCTAGATGTTGGCAGACTTGGCTCCTTCCAAGAACGCTGGGGCCTCCCTCCTTGGCTTGTGGATGGTAATTTTTCTCCTAGAGTTCTTCACATCGTCTTCCCTCTGCCTTTGTCTGTCCCTGTGTCCAAATTTTCTCTTTTTTTTGTTTTCCTAATAAGGACAGGAGTCATATTGGGTTAGAAAACACCCTAATAATCTTATTCCCAAGAAAAGTCCTACTATGGGGGTACCAGGGGTTGGGACATTGGCATATCTAAATAGAGGCTACAATCTGTCATGATTTGGGTTACAGTTTAGGTATTCCCCAAAGGCCTCTGTACTGGGGCTTGGTCTCCAAAGTCTTATGTTAGTGGTTAAAGGATTAATTTAATGGACTTTGGGTGGAGACTTGATTCAATTTTGGCATCTAGGAGGTAGGCCCGGTGGGACATTTTTAGGTCACTGGGGGAGTGCCCTGGGGAAGGGAGGTCTCAGGAGAGAGTTGGGAATGAAAATTTGAGTTGGACCTTTCTGCCTGCTGGATTGCCAGGTGAAATCCCTCAGCACGCATTCACCCTCAGCACGCATTCAGCCTCAGCACGCATTCAGCCACCCGTCACCCTCATCAGGCACCAGGCTAATGGGACTGCCCGATCTTGAACTGGGAACCTCCAAAACTGTGAGCCTTTCTAAGACGTGCATTCAGGTATTTGAATTGCAGTAACAACAAGCGGACTAAACACTTAACAGGTAGGAATTCCCACATCCCAGCTATGTGGAGCACAGTCTGCAGGGGCTTTCATGAATCCAAGGCTGACATGTCCTCTTAGCTCTGTCCATGGTCCCCCCTGCAGGGAGAGCCCCTGCGGCCCTCCTGTGTTAACAATGCAATCTATAACCTGGCACATGTAATTACAAGCTGCAGGAACTCTGCCCCACCTTGTCCCTTTGGTCCTTACCATTGCAGAGCAAGCTGGCTCTGTGACCTATTGCCAGCAGCTACATCCCTTGCCTGAAGGCTGCTTCTGGCTGAAGTAGCCTTTTCTGGGGCAGGGAGTGGACAGTCCCCCTGGAAGCCACCCTCCACTGGTGACTGAGGAGAGCTGGCGCCCACAAAGGTGCTTCAAAAAGTTCGTGGAAAATGTGCAGTGTCTTTCAGGCCCGTTTTCCATGAGACTTTTGAAGCCCCCTCGAAAATACTCCAGCTCCTTCACCACTCAGACGGAGGGTAAGTCTAAGGATAGGTAGCAATGTAGGTGAATATCAAAGACTTTTCTTTCTCATTTAAACATTTCATCCAAAGATATATTTAATGTGAAAAAATTAACATTGAGTTGTAATATATACAAATACATAAATGTTTTCTTCACAAACTTCACTTACTGATGGCCTCTTCCATATTAAAAAGCATGCTCCATGGGATGGATATTTAGCTTAGAATTTAAGACACCAGTTAAGATGTCCACAACTCATATTGGAGACCCTGGGTTTGATCCCTGGCCCTGGGAGGTAGTGATGATGGCTTAAGTGATTGGAAGTGATTGGGTTCCTGCCACCCACTAGGACACCTCAGTTGGATTCCTGGCTTATAGCTTTGGCTCAGCCCAGCATCAGTTGTTGTAGGCATCTGGGGAGTGAACTAGGAATGGGAGCTCTCTGTCTCTTAATAACTAACTAATTAAACAATAAAGCAGACCCCAAGAGGACTGCAATTCTTAATCTGTTTCGTTCACTGCTGTATCTCCTAGGCATGGTGCCTGCAGCAGAGGAGTGGAGGAGGAGGGACGAGGTGGCGGAGTTCAGAAGCTTATGATGCTTATGATAGTTAACTTTACTGTGTTGGGGCTGGTGTTGTGTGGCCGATTAAGCTACTGCCAGCGATGCCAGCAATCGGCATGAGCACCAGTTGCAGTCCTGTCTGCTCCACTTCCAATCCAGATCCCTGCTAATGCACCTAGGAAAGCAGCAGAAGATGGCCCAAATGCCTGGGCCCCTGCACCCACATGGGAGACCTGAAAGAAGTCCCTCGTTCCTGGCTTTGGCCTGGCGTGACTCTGGCTGCTGTGGCTAGCTGGGTAGTGAACCAGCGGATGGATCTCTCTCTCTCTCGCTCTCTCCCCCCCACCCCTCTGTAACTTTGCCTTTCAAATAAATAAATACATATTTTTAAAAAAATTACTGTGTTAACTTGACTGGATCAAGGAGTTTGTAGAAACCTGGGAAAGCATTTTTTGGGTGTGTCTAGGAAGGTGTTTCCAAATGAGATAAACCTCTGAGTCTGAGAGGTTGAGGCGACCCCGCCTTCCATGCACTGGGGTTCTGGAGTGGGAAAGCTGATTTGGCGTCTCTCTGAGAGAGCTGGAACATGTTGGACTCCTGTCTTGGATGCCACTTGTTGGCCTGTGGACTCCAGTACATCCGATCTTGAATGGAGTGGCAAATCCTTGGCTTTCCTGGCACCAGGCTCTTGGACTTGGATCGAAACACACTGCTGGTATACCAGGGTCTCCAGCTGCCGACAGCTTTCTCTGCTGTCACCATCACATGAGCCAACCCCTTAATAAATTCCTCTTCCTATTCTTACATGCATAGCCTATCAATTCTGCTTCTCTAGAGAACCCTGACTGATAGGATGCTGGATTCGCCATCTTACATTGTTTCTACCATGATTGGCCTCCCCTTACCATTAGGATTATTTCAGACCTGGCTCATGCTGCTGCTCTACATTTAAATTTCCAAAACAACTGACCAAGAGGCAAAAGCGCTTGTCACCCCAACAGGCTTGTCGTACTCACGCTACAGTCTCCTCACAGCTGTATCCTCTTGCAAATCCGAGATTGCCAACAACTGTGGTTCTTCATTGCCCCCCGCACCAGATAAAGCCATCAGTCATTATTTTCCTATTAACGTTGGAGCTCTGTTATCACTATTCAGTTTTTATGTCCCTGATTGTTCATGCTCTAGTGTTTTTCTTTGGTCTTGCTCTGTTTCTCTCTATTTTCTAGGACGGCTTCCTTCAGAACATGCCAGCCAATCTGTTTAGGTTATACAAGACCTGGTATTAACTTTTCTCCTTCTGGTTTGCTTACCTGTTTCTGATTTCATAGCATTTCTATCATTTCCGTCTCTGAGACACGATTCAGCCGGGAAGCTGAACGAATACATAATTCTCCCAACTGCGTAATGTAAGGTGAGTGTGATAGTCTTGTTTACCAAAATAAAAGCGGGTCATATTTTCTCTGAGAAAAGGTGGTCTTATTTTTCAAAACGAAATTTCATTTATATGATTTCAACGCTAGGGGCTGGTGGACACACTCAACTCCTTGTTGGATTGGTAGTGAGATAGCCCCAGGCTTTTTGAAGCTGTTTTAGACCTGAATGACAAAACACAGTACAGCCATTTACTAAGCATCTCTTTAATGTCCAAGGAAAGTAAAAAGACACAAGGACTCCCATGGAAGAACACAGAGGAAATTGTATTACTTGAAGAAAGAATCAATTTAGCAGAGAAGGATTCAGTTGGACATGGTAGAAAATAATTAGATTGATTAGAGGAGTCTTTAGATGCAAATAGGAAGCTGCTGAAACAAAGAAACACACTGACCTGTCTGCTCTGCGCACACACGGGAAAACACCAGCATTGTACTAGCCGAAAACGGCACCACACTGCTTATTGTCGCCCTCGAAGACGGCTGCATTGTACCCTTGTCACGGTCCCTCAGCCTCTTCAAGTTACCAATGCAGCTCGTCGTATGTGTAGAGATATTTTAGTTCATTCTTCACAATGGATTCTGGTGTGTGTGTGTGTGTGTGTGTGTGTGTGTTTGGTTATTGTTTGTTTTTCTAAAATACTTTCTCCTCAAATTTGTTCTTTGATTAACACTACAGAGAGAAATTATCGAATTTTATCTACATTGAGCTTTTTCCTTTTTTCAGCAAATTGATTTCACAGATACTTTATTTACAATGTAAAATGATCTTTACATTTGGAAGGGTATTCCTACTTTACCATAAATATTGTTATCATTTAGCAACTTACCATTGACGAAACATTGGTCAGAAAAGTCTCAGGGATGGTGGCTTGGCCGAGCACTTACAGTGCTTTTTCAGAAGTCTGTGCCCGTGTCAGAGGGCCTGAGTTTGATACCCTTCTCCAGCTCTTGGTTCCAGCCCAGACTCTGGTAATCAGTGATGGTGGTTCAAGTAATTGGGTTGCTGCCATTCGTTGGGAGACCTGGATTGAATTCCTAGTTTCCAGCTTTGGCCGGGCCCTGCTCTGGCCTTTGTGGGCATTTGGAGGTGTGAACAAACAGATGGGAACTCTGTCTCTGTCTCTTTCTCTCTTTCTGTGTGTGTGTGTGTGTGTGTGTGTGTCCCAATTAAATACATTGTTTTATAAAAATGTTTTTGAAACTCAACTTCTTTATCTGATAGAGATTCTGACAAACTCATTAAATGAGTCATACATTTGAAAATATTTATTGAGGACCCACTGTGACCCATGTGCTATTTTTCTCTGTAGTGTACAGGTCTAAGCAAAACAGAGATTCTGCTTTTGTGTACCTTACATTCTAACAGATGGGATGGACAATGGATAGCATATAATGTTGGAGGCGGTGACATGTGGTATGTTTATGTCAGAGACATCCTGGTGGAGAAAGGGGTGAGACAGTCTGTGTTAGTTACCTGTAGCCTCATCAGTCAGTTCTGTGAGCCAGGAGTGAGTGCTTAGCTGGAGAGTTTGGCTTAGCGTCTTCCACAGGTTGCAGTCAAGAGCGGCCCTGGCCATAGTCACCTGAAGTCTCGTCTGAGGGTGAAGGAGGCTTCCAGTGCGGCTGATTGCCACGGCTGGGGGGTCAGTGCTTGTCGTCGGCAGAAGGCTCGGTTCCTCACCCTGTGGATCTCGCTGCACGGCTCTTCAGAGTCCACACAGCATGGAGGCTGGTGTGCTGTGCAGGGCAGTGATCCAGAGAAGGGTAAAAACAAGCTGCATCGTTCCTGACAACCACACATCTCCACTTTGTCCCTAATCTGTTAGAAGCGAGTCACACCCTCAAGACAAGGGAGGTTGGGTTCTACCTCTTGGAGGTGAGATCTCAACCCATTTGTGGACATGGTTGAAAACCCACATAGTTACTATGATACCTCTAAATTTGTTTTGTCTGTATTGAATAGTGTTCAAAGCAGAATGCTTACAATGTGTACGGGTAGTGAAACATCACACTGTATCCCACAACCATGCATAATCATTATGTGTCCATAAAAATAAAAAAGTGAAAAATAAAAATTAATATTCCTTCCCTGTGTTGGTATTTAATTCCTTATTATGCCTTTGTTGTGTCTTCTATTTCCTATTTACTAATATTGGTGAACAAAGAATGATCGAAAACTTGGATCTCTTGAGCTTTGCTCTTCCTATTACTTTAGTTGTTAACTAAGCTGCCACCACTCTTTAAAGTTCCCTTATTGAAAACATCTGAGCTTTTTCTTTTCCATTTCTGACATTAGTTGGTAAAGATCACACATTATTACTTCACATTGTATTGAATACTACTTGTTCAAACGCCCGAGATGTCGAAATTACATGGTCCAGGGGTAGAATAAAATCCCCTCTTAGCTTGATTGAACCATTACAATACATACAACACATACATGAAAACATTATGTTGTTGGACATAAATCTATACCTGTATTAGTCTGTCAGTTAAAAGAAATCCTCTTCCTTAGGGCAGGTGTTTGTCACAGCCGTTAGGACACTGCTCAGGACACCTGCATCCTGGTTCCAAGTTCCCTGGCTTGAGTTCTGGCTGTGCTCCAAATTCCAACTTCCTGCTAATGTTTGCTCTGGGAGACAGCAAGTGATAGCTCACGTACTCGAGTCTCTGCCACTCACATGGAAGACCTAGCAGGAATTCCTGGCTCTTGGCTCCATCTTGGCTCAGTCCTGGTAGTTGTGGGCATTTGGGGGAGTGAATCAGTGGACAGGAAACCTATCTTGTCTGTTTCTTTCTCCCTGTCTCTCAAATTTAAAAAGTTGCCTCTGGTTTCCAAATAAGTTAACTTCGGTGGTGCATGTGTGGGCAACTGTGTTTTACAAAAGTGCAGCTTCCCTGTGGAACCCGCTCAGGAGTGCTATTACATGAATGCTGTAGATGCAATGAAAATTTAAAATTTGGGTCAGCTACATTGTAGTCTGGAAACCTGGGAGGAGCCTGCATGGTTGTTCAGAGGATATACATAACATAAAAGGGAATATGGGCCAGGACTCATTCATGGCAATAATATTTGCTTATGTGGCTGGCATAGATGGGAGACTTTTTTGTGGCCCAGATGTGAAGACGGCCACGGGGCTTATCTCTTAATGAAATGGTAAACTGGGATTCTTCAAGCTGGATTTTTCCTCTGGATGGGGCTTCCCCTTTGGGCAGATCTTTCCCCTGTCCACTGACTCAAATGCTCACTTCTTCCAGACACACCCAGAAGCAGTTTCAGTTGTATGGGCTGTGAAGCAGATGACATTTCTTTTTTGGGGAGCCCGGACCCTCAGGAAAGAGCCAGGACTGGCAACTTCTGACCTTTAGTAGTAATACATGTTCCTCTGTTCATTTAATACTTTTGCTGATTTTAACCCAGAGGGACAGATGCTAAATCTTCAATTTGACAACCAAGGTGTTGGTAGGAACTCTAGAGAACACTGCCCTCCTTTCCCTGCCCTGCCCTGGGAAAGAAAGGAAAAATAAACAGGAAAGAAGAAACATACATGATGTAACCTCCAGGAGCCCTGTGGGAGAGGGAGAAGGGAGAAACAAATACAATGTAATTTTCAGCTGTTGTTGCTTCTACCAAACAAACCTGAGTACTATGTAAACTTCTGTGCAAAACAGGCTTCTACAATGTCAGTCCCCGGATTGGTTCACATAGACTACCTCATTAGCATACAGCTTGACCAATCGGAGAACTTCCTGCGTTAGAAACACATAAAAGTCCAAACTAGGCAGTGTTTTTTTTTTTTTTTTTTTTTTAGATTTTATTTATTATGCCGGTGCCGCAGCTCACTAGGCTAATCCTCCGCCTTGCCGCGCCAGCACACCGGGTTCTAGTCCCGGTCGGGGCACCGGATTCTGTCCTGGTTGCCCCTCTTCCAGGCCAGCTCTCTGCTGTGGCCAGGGAGTACAGTGGAGGATGGCCCAAGTCCTTGGGCCCTGCACCCCATGGGAGACCAGGAGAAGCACCTGGCTCCTGGCTTCGGATCAGTGCGGTGTGCCAGCCGCAGCGCGCCGGCTGCGGCGGCCATTGGAGGGTGAACCAACGGCAAAAGGAAGACCTTTCTCTCTGTCTCTCTCTCTCACTGTCCATTCTGCCTGTCAAAAAAAAAAGATTTTATTTATTTATTTGAGAGGTAGAGTTACAGACAGACAGAAGGAGAGACAGAAAGAAAGGTCTTCCATCAGTTGGTTCACTCCCCAAATGGTCTCAACAGCTGGTGCTGGGTTGATCTGAAGCCAGGAGCCAGGAGCTTCTTTCGGGTCTCCCACATGGGTGCAGGGGCCCAAGCACTTGGGTCATCTTTCACTGCTCTCCCAGGCCATAGTAGAGAGCTGGATAGGAAGAGGAGCAGCCAGGACTCAAACCGGTGCTCATATGGGATGCCGGCACTGCAGGCAGTGACTTAGCCCACTAGGCCACAGCGCTAGTCCCAGAACCAGGCAAGAAGCCTTCCAGGGCAGGCAGCCCTCTGTGAGGCAGGCCTTCACTCCTTCCTTATCCGTGTGCCTCGTTCTTTGTGGTCACAAGACAAAGAACCTGGCAGAGAAGAGAAGCATCAGTCCAGGAGATAGCAGCACCCCTTATGGATCCAACGGAGAACAGAAGCTGTGGGGCTGGCATTGTGGTGTAGCAGCTAAAGCTGCCTCCTGTGACACCGGCATCCAGTTGTTCTACCTGACATCCAGCGCCCTGCTAATGACCTGGGAAAGGCAGTGGAAGATGGCTCAAGTGCTCGGGCCCCTGCACCCATAGGGGAGATCCAGGTGAAGCTCCTGGCTTCTAGCTTTGGCCTGGTCCAGCTCTCACTATTGTAGCCTTCTGGAGAATGAACCAATGAATGGAAGATCTCTCTCTCCCTCTCTCTTTGTAACTTCAAATAGATCAATAAATTGGGAGGGGGGGAGGGGGGGAGGGGGAGGGGGAGAGGGAAGCTGTGACCCAGCAGAGATGAGAAGCTGCAATACAATGAGCTGTGTTCCTTTGGAATCTGGCAAAAAGCAGCAGCTGCCACATCTCTCAGGGCGGGGACACAGACCTGAGTGACTGCAGCCACAGGCTCCCCCTGCCACTGCTCCTACTACAGGGACTCCAGAACTCCCACTGGATGACTGTCTGATAAAATTGTATATTGTCAATCTGTGTTAAAATCTGCAGAAACACACAGAATCCTGATTTCTTGTTTCTCTCCCTATCACTCACAATGGTGTTCTCAAAGCCAATGTCTCCAACAGCTATTCTGCAAGTGCCTCTATGCAACCCTGGTAAGCCCTATGGACTTAGATAGGTTAAGTGCCTCCTTCAAAAATGCGTTTCTCTGGTTGCAGCTCACTAGGCTAATCCTCCGCCTGTGGCACCGGCACCCCAGGTTCTAGCCCCGGTTGGGGTGCCGGATTCTGTCCCGGTTGCTCTTCTTCTAGTCCAGCTCTCTGTTGTGGCCTGGGATGGCAGTGGAGGATGACCCAAGTGCTTGGGCCCTGCACCCACATGGGAGGCCAGGAGGAAGCACCTGGCTCCTGGCTTCGGATCGGTGCAGCGTGCTGGCCGTAGCAGCCATTTGGGGGGTGAACCAATGGAAGGAAGATCTTTCTCTGTCTCTCTGTCTCTCTGTCTCTCTCTCTCACTGTCTAACTCTGCCTGTCAAAGAAAAAAAAAAAAAAGCGCTTCTCCACAGCTAGACCCCAGACACTGGTGCCTCACTGTTAGAAAAGAGAATTTTAAATCTAGAAGGATCCTTGATATGTAGGTCCAAACAGACGCACTCTCCAGGTTACATGGCTTGTTATAGACTAGGTAAGAGGCTGGAATAATAGTTAGCCAGCATCTTGAACAGTTCCTCTTTAAAACATTGCTTTTCTGAAACAAGGGGCATCTTAAGGCCAGCACTTCAGTAGAGAACAAGTAACAAGAGTGCACAGACACAAAGGGGAAGGAGTGGCTCTGGGAGAGCAGGTGACCCAGTGACAACAGGACCTCCTGGATGTATTTCCAGCATCCTCGCTTGGATTGCTCTTCCTGTCCCCGTTCTCCTTGACAGGCTGGAGTGTGGCATCCACAGGCGACATAGTTGGGAGCAGGACAAAAGTGAGGCCTGGGGGCTTCACCTCCCTGGCGTTATCCACAGACTCCTTTGTTTTTTTCTCCATAAAGCAGCATGGATTTCCTGGGACTAAGAAATGGTTGGATGAACGACCAAAAGGGCTTTCTGTTGATTTCTAAATGGGGGTGGGGGTGTCTTCTCCGGATCCTGGAGTCACCGTTCCCCTACCCCACCCCCACCCCAGCTGCTTCTTGACAGCGAAGCCCAGGAGAAGGGGGAAACATTTGAAAAGGCATGGATGTAACTCCATTCCTCTATCACCAAAGGCAACATTTATATGGAACTCAAATGGAAAAAGAAATCTGATCTGAAAGTTTTTCCAGATGGAATACATATGTATGAAAGCTGTTACTGCAAAACAGTTAGCTTTGCTATCATTTGTGAGCTGGTCGTGGGCTGCGACAATCACACTGCTGACTGTTTGGTCAGCGAGTGCGAGTTTTCCTGTTCCGCGAGACCTTGGGGAGCGCTCTCAGAATCCTGTGCAATCATCTGACTCCTGACGGGAAAACACTGATTGGTATTCATTTGCATCTTTCCCTTTTGAGGTCAAAGCAGACTGAAACACTTCCTTCTTCCCTCAGATTTTTTTTTTCCACTTTACCCCATCCCCCAAGTGATTATAGCATTTGCAAATATGAGGGACTAGTTTGGAAAATTAAGGAGCATGGCCCTGTTACAGGCTCCCGTGCCTGAGGAGCCCAACTGGGGAACTTAACGGCTTCCAGTGAAAATCTGGACGTGTTGATCAGTTGTGGCTGCAGAATGTGGATCCCCTCGATGGGCTGAAACTGGAAGAAATGTTCCTCCTTGTGTGCAACTGTTGCTAAGCAATTGAAGGACAAGCAACTTTTACAGTGAACTCAAGTTCATTAGAGCTGTCTAATTATACTCTGGAGCATTTGGAGCTATGTAGCCATGCCTAGATTTTTTTTAAAAAATAACATGCATTTTCCATGAACTTTTTGATGATGTTTCTTATGCCTGGTTACCAAAAATTTTTGCACTAAAATAAACTTATCTTAATTTTATTTTCTATGAACTTATGGAAATCCCTTCATTTATAGATTTGATTTGAAGTGGCATTGAAAAATAAGTAACGCGGCCAGCGCCGCGGCTCACTGGGCTAATCCTCCACCTTGCGGCGCCGGCACACCGGGTTCTAGTCCCGGTTGGGGCGCCGGATTCTGTCCCGGTTGCCCCTCTTCCAGGCCAGCTCTCTGCTGTGGCCAGGGTGTGCAGTGGAGGATGGCCCGGGTGCTTGGGCTCTGCACCGGCATGGGAGACCAGGATGGGTGCCTGGCTCCTGCCATCAGATCAGCGAGGTGCGCCGGCCGCGGCGGCCATTGGAGGGTGAACCAACGGCAAAGGAAGACCTTTCTCTCTGTCTCTCTCTCTCACTGTCCACTCTGCCTATCAAAAAAAAAAAAAAAAAAGTAACGATAAACTCATGAGAAAAATGTAAAATAGTACATGTGATTATTTTTTATGACCTTATTAACACTGTAGGGAATTTAAAAAATTGAGGTTATTGCATTTATAAACTCAAATCTGTGTTTTATTTCTAATTATGGCTTTATTTTTTGTTTAGAATGACTTTCATTAATCCTTTTTACACCTTGAAGAGTTTCCTTATGATCAACATAGAGTTTATGTTTGAAACAAAAAAATCACTGAGTTTGAAACTCTTGGTATAGTATTTAGCTGTTCAGGCAGTAGGACTCTCACAAACTAAACTGGAACCATGAGAACAACTGGTGGGCAGCACATACGTCCTTCAGGGCCATTCTGCAACTCAAGAGCAGGAAGAGAAGCCGCAGAAACCCACAGGGAAGGTGTAGGATCGGTTGGTTGTTCTTTGCATAGCATTCTCCTTTGTTAGCCAAGTCAGAACTAAGGAAACCTGACCGTAGGCGCTGCCCCATGGAACAACTCTGAAGACACACCTATGGATCCTTGCAAATTGGACATAACGGTGTCAAGTTTTCTTTTTATTAGAAAAGCTTAATCAATTTCTCTTCTTACATGATTTCAAATAGGTGAAGTTTTTTGGATATTTATCCCTTTGACATCAACCTTTGAATTACAGACAGGGCTCAGCCAAAGAAAGCCAAGTATCAGCTTTTCCACTGTAGGATGAATTCCTTAAGATACCTGAATGGCCAAAAGAATTACAATAAGTAGGGCAGCACTTATTTGATTTAAAAAAAGTTTGAGGACCTTACTACCAGAAGTATCTGATGGGAACCTGGTATATTTAGAGAGATAACTACATTACCAGTCTGTGAGGAATCCAGAGGAGATGGAATAGAATGAGAGACAAAACATTAGCAGCCTGGATAATTCGGTTAACTGAAGACTTGGCAGTGAGGTGATGTGGTAGATAAGAATGCCCCACACTGATGGCGGGGTGTTTTCCAGGAGCAATTTGCAGAGCTGTTTCGTGTCTCTCAAGTTAAAAGATAACGTAAGACACAAACACACACACACACACACACACAACAACTATGCATAAAAAAGGATATAATTTTGGCTGCTCTGGGAATAGTAAAAAAATTAAGTAGTAAAGTGATGAGAAGAAAACAATCATTAAAAGGACCTTGGATTGGAAGAAAAACTGAGATATTTGGAGCAGCTTGTGTTATTATTTTTATCTTTCATTCTGGAAACTGTTTTGAACCAGGCAAGGAGACTGTCTTCACAGAGGAACAATTTGTTTAAAAGTTTGCTATTTTGGTCTTCCTGTGTTTATCAAGTGAATTACAGCTAAACCACTAATCCAAAATGCTCCATTCCTTGTTGTCAAATAAAAGAAATCTGAACTGGCTCAAAATACTAGTATCACATAGCTCCGCCAACTCCCTTGCTGAGGTTTCCCAGAGCACTCCGCTGGGATTAAAGACCACAGAAGAAAAATCCCCCCTCACACAGCACGCGATGTCTTTGATCCACAAGGCCACTGAGGCTTCATTTCTGATTCTTCCTTCTGCCTAGGTTAGTGCCTTAAGAACATGGATTTCTGTTTCATTGGTTTAATGAATGACCTAATGTGCAACAAGACCCAAAGTCAGAAAAATGAAGGTGCTGGAATGAGAAATAAGGAAATCTGTGTTCTAGGATCAGTTCTTTTGCTCTTTCAATTCAAAAAGGGTGTGTTCAGTTCCTTGTCCTACACAAAGGATTGTGGGAGATAACAAGGTGCAAGTGAACAGGGCTGCTGCTCTAAAGGCAATGTGGGGTGGGCATGCATGCCCTAATGTCCTTCCGAAAGCACAGGTTCTAGCTAGCAGAGAAGCAAAAGTGCCAATTTACAAATGACCATTTTGTATACATTTTAATTTCCAAAGCAATTTGTCCCAGAGTCTGCCTGTATTATCTGTATTTATTCCATCACTAGTGGCTGTACATTCTCAAGATAGGAAGCCAGGCCTCCTCGAAACTTCCACATGCTAACAGCCACAGCTAAGGTAGGAGGCCTGATTGAAACAGTAATTACAGACACAGAATGCTAATTAATTGAGAAAGTTAAAGGGCCTTTCTATTTAGCTATGCTGTGTTATGTACTGAGTACAGAGGGATGTATTGACTCTGTGGGATGAAATTTTGCGAACTGTGGCTTGACCCCTGAGTTTTAGCTTTGAACTGCCCAGTAAAGGTAACGAAAATGGATCTGCAAATACTGTGAAAACATCAAGTAAAATCCTGTGACAAAAGCATTACCATTGAACTTTGCTTCATAATCACAGAGACCATGCAGCCCGGTTTATCTACGCTATTCCCACACAAGTATCGATAGCACCCCATTTCATACTTGGGAGTATTTTGGTTTGGAGATAAACTGTGAGGTCACCTTAGTCACAGCCAATGATGACACAGCATACAACAAAGATTGCAGTAACTAAGGGCGTGGATAAGGTTGGTTACATTTTCCCTGACCAAATGTCAAGGTTCTTTGGTTCTCAGCCCTGCTCACTGCCATAAAGGTGGTTAACAATGGATGCTAGTAGGTTTAAGAGGTGTTTTTTTTTTTTTTTCTTCTTTAAAGGACAACTACTCTTCCAGGAATTTTGTCATTATTTTGCCTACTTTTCTGGTCTGCCAATCACTCTGACTCAACAACCAGCCAACCACCGTGTGTCCGAGAGCCGTGCTGCGTGGCTGGAGTTCTCCAGTCCTATGGACAGGCTTCAGGGGAGGCGGGTCTGAAGTTGTTTTGCTTCCTTAATGTTTCTTCTGTGTGCTTACTCCAGCTCCTCTCGCTACAGAACAGGTGCATATGCTTGCCGAGGGCACCTTCCCCCCATCCTAACTCAAGCAATGCCACTGTGCACTGGCTGGCACACGAAGAGACCTTCACAGCCACGCCCTGACTCTGCGCTTCAGTGGGTAGGAGGAGGCAGGGGTAGGAAGCTCCATATAATTTCTAACAGGTTCTGCCCTCAAGGGGTTAACAGCCCCTGAGGGCAAGGTGCAAATCAATCTCACTTGAAAGATTCACTACTGGGAGGGGGCATGCAGGAGGGCTTGAGCGTGGAGAGCACGTTGTTCGAATTGGGGTTCACTCTGGGTGCAGATCCAGTCCCAGGAACGTGGAGCACCCCCACAGGTCTGAAACTGCGCACACTGCTGCTGTCTGGAGTTTTTTTTTTTTTTTTAAGTTTTTTTGGCTGGCAAACAACTTTCCCCTCAAGGTTACTGACTAATCCAAATGAGCATTAGCTCACTTTGAAAATATGAATATTATAATACGGCAAAAGCTATCGACCTATTGTGATTCGTTTTAATGGCGAAGTGGAAATATCACTGCGGTCGCACTTGAAAGAGAAGCGAGTTACATCTCCACCATTTCATCCAAAATACAAAGAAAATGAAATCATTCCACTTTAAGAAACTTAACATGAGTACGGGACCCGTGGTTGGGCGGAATTGTGACAGAAAGCACTTAGTAAAGGGAACAGGACTCGCCCAGCCGCCTTCTGTAGGGTGTAGGGTCGCTCACCCCGAGCCGCGCCGCCAGTGGGACCCAGGCCCTCGCGGCTCAGCGGGACGCACGCCCCCTCCCCAGCCCGCCCCGGCGGCGCCCCGGAGCGCGCGGGACTGGCTGGGCGAGGGGAAGTAACCGGACTCCTCCCCTCCCACGGGCTCCCCGGGACTCGCGGCCCCGCCCCGCCTTTTATCCGGTGAGCCACGACCTGCGCCGAAACTTTGTAACCCGAGCGCGCTCCCCTGCGCTCCTCCCCGCCGAGGCGGCCCGGAGGGCGGTGCCGGGGGTGGGCCCGGCGGGCGGGAAGGCTCGCACGCCGGCGCACGCGGAGGGCGATCCGACAGAGCTCGCCGCCCGCGGGGAGCGCAGAACGGAGCTCGGGACTTGGTCCTTTCCAGGAGAGGCCCGCGGCGAGGCCGGGACTTTGGGGTCTTAGCCGCTCGTGCCCGCAGCTGCCGTCGCCCAGGAGCCGCAGCTGTGCCCCGGATCCCGGCGGCCGCAGGGGAAGGAGGAGGAGGAGCAGGAGCCGCAGCTGCACGGTGGCAGCTGGAGGAGGGGCGCACAGCTGTCCCGTGCGCCGGCGAGAGGACCGAGCTCCTTGGGCAGAACCGCGCGGGATGACCCGCTGAGCGCGGCCATGCAGGCTTGACCGGGCGCTGCGGCGCGCAGGGCACCGACCGCGGGGCGCAGGCGGCAGCACTTTACCGCGGACTCTCCAGCGGGAGCGAGGCCGGCCACCATGGAACCTGTGACCAAGTGGAGCCCCAAACAAGTGGTGGACTGGACCAGAGGTGAGCGGGCCTCGGGGAGCCCCCAAAAGGGGGCGCCGGGGACCTGGTTAGGAGGGTGCGCGGCGAGCGCAGCGCGGTGACAATGCAAACTTCTGCCGAGTGGCCTGCGCTCCCCTGTCTCTGCGCCTTGTCCAGGCTGACGGATCCTTTTGGGGGGTGCAGGTTGCGAGGCGAGCCGAGGGGAGCCCCATCGTTCAGTCAGGGGCGGGGCTGGCCTTTCCGTGCAGGGTGAGGACTGGGGATGTCACGCTCGGGGCTCGGGCGGGTGGACGCCCTCCGCTGCTCCGCCCGGGTGCGGTGGGTGCCCCGGGACCTGGCTGCACGTCCCCATCGAAGTGGCACAAGGCGCCTTTGTGTGGGCGACTCGCGCTGGCCCTCGTAAACGCCGCCTGCCCGGAGCAGCCCGCCGGCGCGACGGGGCGGTTGGACAGGTACGCGGGAGACGCGGCGGCCAGCCGGGCCCGTCTGTTTTTGTTGGAGAAGGCGCAGCGCAGCCCGGGCGCCAGCCCTGTGGCACTTGCGCGGGCGAGAAGTGCACCGCCAGACTCCCCGGGAGTCAGTGGCTTTTGCTCAGGGAAGGTTCCAGCACGCTCGGCGGCGCCGCCTTTTCAGGCCACATTTGGGCACTGGGACGGAGAAAGCTCAGTGTTGTGAGCCATTGTCTTGAGTATTTGGGACGGGGAGCAGCTGAGGGTGGGCGGTGATGGGCGAACCCCAGGCGCGGCCGCTGCTCTGCTCGGTGCGCCCGGCGCTCCGGGGGGAGGCATTGAAGCCTGTTCGATCCCCTTGGAGAACAAAGTACACCAAGGGCGGCTGGCGCATTTTCACGGGTGCCCCAGTCCCCTGGGCGCCTCTCGGCTTCAAGTTACTGTTTTTCCCCCCTTCTATCTGCTCTTTCAGGTGAGGAGTGGTGTCCTTTCCCAATAATAATAACTAGAATTGTGTAGCGCTTCACAGTGTGCCAGGAGCTCTGTGTTGTTGTGCTTGGGCACCTCGGTAGGCCCGTGAGGTAGGTAAAGCTGGTAAGATCAGGTCATCTCCACCTGTCTCACCCATGGCCGCAGCACGAGGGAAACGGATCATCTCCACACCTCATTTCTCATGCCTGCTACTTTCACGAAAACCACTGGGCTGCGGGGCGTGGCAGTGCGCATGTCTGACCATTCCCTGCTGCTTCGCGAGAAGGGGTTTGTGAAGTGGACACAATTCCCTGGACGCAGACACATCAAGAAGAGGGGTACTCTGGGACAGGGGTGACTAGGTTTCGCTGGGTGAAAAGAACCGACGGCGTTGCCAGTGCTTGGCAGCAAACCTTAACTTAAAAGCCAGACATGCCCACACTGTAGTTTAGAATGAGGGCGAGTCCTCTTTCAGGAAACTGCCAGATTCCAGCCCTCGCAGCTTGTGCAGATGGACGCCATCTGTTTCACCTGTGTGTCCATCGCAGCACCGACTTGGGAAACTGACAGCTTTGGCAAAGGTTGCCATCTTGAGCTGTTCTGCCACATACAGTGGCCAGTTGCCACAGGTGGCCGTGGGGCTCTATACATGTAGCTGACCAATTTTTAGTATATGTGCTGCCGATGTAGCTGACCAGAGTTAACCATGGGCTGTAAGTGGAAAATACATTTGAAGAGTTGATGTGAAAGAAGAATGTAAAATCTCATTAATAATTTTTGTATTTGTCACTTGTTAAAATGATAGTATTGCGGATATATTGGGTTGAATTCAGTGGATTACTAAATCTGACTTCGCCTGTGTATTCTTAGCTTCTTGAGTGTGCCTGCTAGGGAATTTGGGGGCACACACGCTCACATTGAGGCGTAGATTGTATTTCTGTTGAATAGTACTGCTTTGGAGTAAAGGAAAGGTTACAGCTCATGCCCTGGTTCTCCTGTGTCTCTGCCAGCCTTACTTGATCATGTACAACCAGGAAACTGGTATTGGGCACTCGGGAAGATTATGGAGTGAGATCTTCACACTCTCTAAATTTGTGTCTTTTTTTTTTTTTTTTTTCCCATCCCTCTTGGGATTGAGAGAGGAGAGGTATAAATTCACATCGTGTTATGTTTGCTTAGTATTTGAAAGGGAGAGCTGATTAAAATGTGCTTTTGGCGTCCACCTGCCTTGACTTTGTGACTTAGCTGAGGTCGCTTTCATCTGGGAGATGTTTTTAGCTGACCTCAAAGAGCAGCTCCTGGTGGCTCAGTACCTTTGATGCTTCTTGGGTTACATCCCTGTGGCTAGTGCTCCGCAGCTTCATACAAAATGCGAGTGCCCTCTGGGACCTTGGGTACAGCCTCCCAGAAAGGCTTGGATGCTTTCTGTGTCAGAATCTAAAAGGAGCAAGTGTACGGCTAACTCATGGATGACAAGAGGCCACATTCTCTGAAATCGGGTGACAGAGCCCGTGCAGATAGGAACTTCTGAATGAAAAGTACTGACTTAGGCAAACTTGTTTGCTTGTAGGACTATTTTTAGCTGTCTTTGCTAATCTGTCTACCCAACCCCATTTTATAAATACATCCCACTGATAAGCAGCTCTTCATGGAGACTTTCCTAGTCTGGGTGCTACGCGGATAGCAGTATAGTGATTTTGAGCAGTGTGGAAGGCTCTTGATTGACAGCTCTCTAAACCTGGCCGTCATTAACAGCTTGCAGCCGTGGCAGTGCAGCAGGATTCATACATCAGGAAAGAATAAATGAATTCATGTGTCTGTATTATTTGGCTTTGGTTATACTGACTCCAATTTTACCATAACGCTAGCAGATCCTCAGTAAGCATTAGCAATGTGCAGGCATAGCCCTAAGCATCACACAGAGATCAATTCATTTATCTGCACAGCCATCCTTTGTGGTAGGAACTGCTGTCTCTCTTTGGCTGCAGAGGAAACTGAGTCAGCCAGGAGGGAGGGGTCAGAGCAGAGTTGGACTGCAGGTGTTTAGATTTTCTACACTTCTTCGTAGCCGGTTCTTCTCAAGGCCACACCTTGACCACACTCAGAAATCTGCACCATGTTCAGGACTACATCTTCATGATGCCCATGATACAGGTTCCTAAGATCAGATGTTAGCCGAGGAGACTCATCCAGAACACGTGTGCCTTCGTCTACCTGTTCTGTGTGCCTCAGAAGCTCTGTGTAATCCAATTAGTTCATAGTTCATGGCACCTTGCCAGTCAGATAACTCAGTCAAGGCTTTTGCAAAACACAAGTTCTTTGACAACATGTAGGGTCAGCTGCATTCCCCAGGGTCTGTGGATTAACCAAATGGGAGTTTGCATTTTCTCTTGGGAAGAAGCCTGGGTGCAGGGCTGTGAGGGAAGCCTCGGTGCAGTCAGGGCCCAGGTTCCCATCCTGCTCAGCTGTTCCCAGCATGCACCATTCGTTTTTAAAGGTGATGCTTCCAGGCAAGGTGCCCAGTGGGTGTTTCTGTGCCAGGCAGGGGAGAAGAACCTGGAGTAAGAGAGCCTGTAGAAGAGAGGAAACCTGTGGAAGAGGCGGCAGCTGTGTCTTTTCTTTTTCTAAAGATTTATTTATTTATTTGAAAGAGATAACAGAGAAGGGGAGAGAGAGAGCGAGAGAATCCTCCATCTGCTGGTTTACTCCCCAAGTGGCCCCAACAGCCCTGGGGCTGGGACAGGCCATAGCCAGTAGCCGGGAGCTTCTTCTGGATCTCCTACTTGGGTGCAGAGACCCAAATACTTGGTCCATCTTCCACTGCTTTCTCGGGCCATTAGCAGGCAGCAGTATTGGAAGTGGAGCATCCAGGACTTGAACTGGTGCCCATATGGGGTGCCGGCACTGTAGATGGAGGCTTAACCTGCTGTGCCACAGCACGGACCCTGTGTCTTCTCTTTTAGGAGTTTTCTGAGAACCTCCATCCAATGACCTGGGTTACGACTCAGAAGCCAGAAGTGTCAGTTGGCCAGTTCATGCTGCAAGGGAGGCTGGTCACTATAGGTTTTTTTTTTTTTTTTTTTTTTTTTTTTTTTTTTTTAAGTTAGGTACCTTGTGTCCTTGAAAAACATTGAGTTTTGATCAGTAAGGAGGAAGGGGAGAATGGGTATTTGTAGATGGCTAGAAGTGGCAGCCACACAGGAACTGACATGTACCAATGTCACAGTCAATTCTTAGAACACGGGCTGCCGTTCCAGTTTGCCGCGTACACGGAGCCCATGGCTCAGCTGGGCTGTAGAAATGGTGTAGCCTTTTTACTAAGATTCCTGGGTCATAACCTTAACTTACATGAAGTCTTTGTCTCTACGCTAGGTTTACGTATTAGAAGTTTTGTTGTGAAATGTGGCTACCTTGAGCTATGTTTCTGCTTTCAAGCCCCTGGAGAGTGTCTTCAGGGAGGAGGGAGGGGCCTGCTTGTCCCGGCAGCCCTGATTTATACTTGGCAGTTCCAGTGGTTTGTTGAGCGAGCACATCCATACACCCTGACTTTGGTCCCGGAACACAAGTCCCCCTCGCCAGCTTTGGGTGTTGTTAGCAGAAGTTACATTTCTCATCACCATCCGAGAGTAAAGGGGGCTGATTTTGTTCAGAGTCCAAGCCTCTGGGAATCGGGGCATTTGTCTGTCCTCTGTTACCTGTCCGTGGGCACTGCTGCACCCCTGTAATGTCTGCTAGTATGTGGCAGGTCGGCGGTCTTGACCTACCTCATTATTTGGTCTCTGTAGAGATCTGGTAAATTGTAGGCCAGTTATCATGTGTGACTTCGGCTGTCACACCTTCTTCCTGCCTTTGCCAGTTTGGAGGTTGGTTCTCTTTGTAGTCCTGATCGGGGCTTGGGTTGTATATTCTGTTAACTTCCAGGGTCACTGGAAAAGGGAGATCCTTTTCTCTTAGCTGCAGGTGCACAGGTGGGCTGTAGCTCCAAAAACTCTTCTCATTTCACTCTCTCCCTGGTTCTTTTCTCTCTCCTATAACTTGAAGTTTCCTTAATCCTAAGAATAGAGAAGTACTGATTTTGTAGCAGGTGCTGTCCTAAGTGCTTTGTTTGGATTTCTACATTTTGTCCTCTGAAAACCCAGCGAGGCGAGTGGATCGTGAGGAGCCCACGGAAAAGAAACGGAGGCAGAGAGTAAGGATTTGCTCCCAGCATTGGGGTGCTGCAGGCTGACCACAGCATGCCTCTGCTATGCTTTACTGCAGACGGGGAGCTCCGTGGTTGGGAGCGTGGGCTCAGGAGTGGAGGGTTCCGCCTCTGTGTTCGTGTGCAAGGTCTCCATAAATGACTCCTCCTTGTTTTTACTGCTTCCTCCTTTCTCTCATCCTGTAGCTGCGGGACACAGACTCTTCCTTTGAGTATCAGCTCTGCCATCAGGTGGTTTCTGACCATCCAGGGGCGCCTGTCAGTGCCACAGAGGTTTCTCTGCCATTTGCCAACCAGTCAGTATCCGTGGCAGAACTTGGAGCTGATGGGGAATGTCCTTGATCGGTTGAGTGAGAAATACCTCTTGCTAATATCATGATCCTCCTTTGGGAAATTAATTCAAACCGCATTTCTTCAACTTTTCTTTGGTAGGGACTGGACGTCCAGTGAGCACGGCACTGGGATGGCACTCGCTGTCCATTGCTGACTCTTGTCTGGTCCCTGCTTCATGCATCAACCTGGGGCTTGGGATGTGGAAACTCAGGGCTGCTAAGTCAGAATCTGCATGTTTAGCAAGATCCCCTGGCGATTTGGGCATTCATTACAGTGCCAGAAGCACTGTTGTAGCACAGAGCTATGAACAGGTTTCCAAACTTTGCTGCTAGCTCCTGCTACTGTAGTACTGGGACATCTGATAGGACACGGGTTCAGTCTGTTTCAAGGTTTGCAGTGATGATACTTGGTTTGAGGATGCGTGGCTTGGCCACTGATTAAAACAAAGAAGCAGTTTGAGGGTGTGTGCTGTGTTTATCAGCACCTGCCTAGCAACAGCATCAGGTAATTCTTTGCAAATGAAAGGACACATTTCCCCTGAGTTTTGTTACCCATTTCTGGGGACTTGGAGGGTTCTCATAACAACCTGCACACACACACACACACACACACGTGCATGCACACATGTGCATACACACATATGCACACCATACATGCACATCTATTTTAAAGCTTTATTCTTTAAGACAAGTAGGAAGGAGGGAGTTGAGGCGTGGTCAGTGGTCACCATTGGTTGAAGCTTGTTCTCAGGATCCTCAGCTGGATTTGGGGAGGATGAGCTGTTTTTGGCCAGTCATACTGTCCTGTGAACTTTGGAGGAAGCTTCTGTTGTTAGTAGGAAGTGACCCTGAATGTCATTTCAGAGATGAGTAACTAGGGCTGTTCTCGAAATCTGGAAGTGTGTGCATTGTTGGGGCCGGTGTGGTGCAGTCCTGTAGCCATGGAGACCGGGAGGTGACCTCTTCCTGCCTGGGCCTCCTGGGTCACCCTTCCTTTCTGGGTCCACCTGATTGCACAGAACTGTGAGGGTCCCTCTGTTTGTCTCCAGGCCTGTGTCTCCCCCAACCCCGCCCGTGGCCATCCTCAGCCTGTCGTGTGTCATGTCCTTGCCTGGTGTCCCCTTATTACACTCGCTTGTACTCTGCTTGGAGCTTTGTCCCTGCCTGAGTCATTACCTAGGCTTTAAGGGAGGAAGGCAAGTTTTATCTACATGAACTCTGCAGTGTTCTCACTCGGCTCTTCCAAGCCTCGAGGTGTCCCCCTGAAGGCCTGTGTCCACTGCAGATGAGCAGAATGAGGCATTGGGAAGTTGAGGCCCACAGGTGAGCAGCTGGGAGCAGACTTCTAGCCTGCAATCAACATGGTGCCTTGTCTTTCCTGTCTCATCAGCCGATGTGGGGAGGGGCAGATTCCAGGAACTTTTGCTTTTCTGTTCATCTCTTTAGGATTCACAGTCCCGGGACACATTCTTTTTCAGTACTCGAGGTAATGCAAGGGCCTGGATGGTTTGACCTTGACCTTCTAGCAGTTGGGATACTTTGCTACCAGTTTTTTATTTTCTTAGAGTTTGTTGCTTGTGTTGTGTTGCTTCAGAATGCGGCTCTGCAATGGAACGAGTCTGCATTTTCAGATTGCTTAATCTAATTTTTGTTTATGTTGACTTTCATGCAGATTGCTTGTCTGTGTGACAGTTAACATCTCAGTTTGGTAGGCTTACACACACACACACACACACACACACTTTCTTGGACAACTCAGTTTTATGGCCCCATTTCC
Source organism: Oryctolagus cuniculus (assembly GCF_051225735.1). Classification (NCBI taxonomy): domain Eukaryota; kingdom Metazoa; phylum Chordata; class Mammalia; order Lagomorpha; family Leporidae; genus Oryctolagus; species Oryctolagus cuniculus. The sequence continues at coordinate 13,195,823 of NC_142871.1, forward strand.
TCCTCCATGCCTTTGATTCTTCACAGCTTTGTCATTTTAACTGCATTGTTGAGAGAAGGTCGGGCAGCTATGGCGAGTGATGCACAGGCTTTGGTATGAAACAGAACTAGATTTGGATCCTGTGTATGGCTCTGGCTGATTTGAATGCTTGGATAAGAAATTTCAAACTTCTCTAACCCACCTGTACAGTTTCTGCTCCGTAAAATGGAACTGATCATAACCAGCTCGCAGGGTTTCAGTTAGAACTGAAAGGAGAAGAGGAGGGGGCATTTAGCTTAGTGGTTACGATGCCGGCATCCCCCATCCAGTGCCTGGCTGTGCTCCCCCTCTACTCCTGACTCCAGCTTTGCTGCCAGCCCAGGCCCTGGTGATGGCTCAGTGCTTGGGTCTCTGAGAGATCTGGATTGTGCTCCTGGCTCCTGGCTCCAGTCCTAAGCCAGCTGTGGCTGTGGCGAGCCTTTAGGGAGCAAACCAGGGAATGGGAGCTCTCCTTCTCGCTTTCTCAAATAAATAATAATAACAGTAAAATAAATAAGAGGTATTATACAGAAAGCACTTTGCCTAATATATGACATGAAAGTGTGTTCACATTAATGATTAATTCATAATGACTCTGGGTGATCTGGTGGCATAATATATGCTTTTTATTTAAATATTTAACACTGTTGTGGTTGACAGTAAACGTCTCTCTCATGATTGCTAATAATTTATGGCAATTCCACCCTCCTTTTTGTTTGTGTGTAGCAGGAGGAGGTAAGTTAAATCAACGCCATTTTTTTCTCATTTTTTTCCTTCGATGCTTTGCCCTCACTGTTTATTTTTAAATTTTATTTATTTATTTTTAAAGATTTATTTGTTTATTTGAAAGGCAGAGTTTCAGAGAGACAGAGGCAGAGAGTGAACCATTTGGTTCATTCCCCAAATGGCTGCAATGGCTGGAGCTGGGCAGATCTGAAGCCAGGAGCAAGGAGCTTCTTCTGGGGCTCCCATGTGGGTGCAGGGGCCCAAGGACTGGGACCATCTGTTGCTTTCCCAGGCCATAGCAGGGAGCAGGATCAGAAGAGGTACAGCCAGGACTTGAACCAGTGTCCATATGGGATGCCAGCACTGCAGGCGGCAGCTTTGCCTACTGTGCCACAGTGCTGGCCCCTTTTCTTTTTTAAAAGATTTATTTATTTGAAAGGCAGAGTGAGTGAGAGAGAGAGACAGAGACTGATATTGAGATTGAGAAAAAGAGATCTTCCATCTACTGGTTCATTCCCCAAATGGCCTCAGGAGCCAGGCTGAAGCCATGAGCATGGAATTCCATCTGGGTCTCCCATGTGGGTGGCAGGGGCACAAATACTTGGGTCATCTTCTGCTTCTTTCCCAGGCACTCTAGCAGGGAGCTGGATTGGAAGCGGAGCAGCCAGAACACAAACTGGCACCCATTTGGGATGCTGGTGTCATAGGCTGTGGCCTAAACCCCTGGGCCACAACACTGACAACTCCTTTCACTCTTCTGAGAGCTTTCAAGTCCAGGAGGAAGATGGTGTCATGGAAAGGCTTAGCAGTAGCTCTTTTGGAAAGGACCATGGGAACACTCGCCCTGATGACAGAGTCTACCCTGTAGTCAAAAAGAATTTCGTTCAATCAGCAAATACAGTTGTCCCTTGGTATTTGCAAGGTGTTGGTTCCAGGATCCCCATGGATAGCAAAATCTGTGGTGCTCAAGTCGCTTGTATAACATGGTGTAGTATTTGGTGTTCAAGGTACTTGCGTAACACGGTGTAGTATTTGCACGTGACCTGTGCATATCCCCCTGCATACTTTAAATTATTTCTAGGTGCCTGTAATATCTACTACAGTGTAAAATACGGTGTGATTGTTACATTTAAGGGGTAATGACAAAAAGGTCTGTGCATGTTCAGTATAGATGCAGTTAACAGTATTTTCCAGCTGCTGTTGGTAGAGTCTACAGAGGCAGAGCCCTTGGCTACAGAGATCCAATGTCATGCCTGAGGACCTGCTAAGAGCTAGGCACTGTTCCAGGTGCAGGGGTCCAGCCGAGTCCCTGCTTTAGCGTGGCTGATATTGGAGGGGGTCACAAATTACAACAACAAAACAGATGGTTGGGGAAATAGCTACTACTGATATGTGTAAAGAAGACAAGCAGAGATGAGAAGGAGAGCGACTGGGTCCAGGCATCAGGGCAGCTAGACTGAGGGGGTGACATTTAGGCATGAGAGGCAGCAAGGAATCCACCTCTGGGGAGCTATAGGGAAGAGCACTGTGGGAGAGGGAACAGCCAGTGCAAAGACCCTGAGGTGTGAATGAGCTCGGAGTGTTTGAGGAAGGGAAGTGTGGTGGAGTTGGAAAGAGGGAGGTTGGTGGGTGGAGAGGAGGTGAGAGAGACAGATTGTGTAAGGTCTTCTAAGTCATTGCTGTGCGTTGGCAGTTTTTCTAATTCCAATGAACAGCAGGGGGTGAACTTATCTGATCTGTGGCTTCATGGGACAGAAGTGACCTCAGGGAGTCTGGCAGGAAGGCCCTGCTGTATTTAGGAGATGATGGTATCTTGGACTAAAGTGTTGGTTATTCTAGCCTTTATGAAGCAAAGTTCTAGGTACCATTTGTTCATTGATGGCTTCCAGTCCTCAGCAGTAAAATGATTATATTTGTGCTGGGTGTTTGGCCTCGCAGCTGAGCCACTGTTAGGATGCCTGTGTCCCACATCGGAGTAGCTGGGGTTTGATTCTCCGCTGTGGCTTCTGACCCCAGCTTCCTGATAAATGCAGACCCTGGGAGGCAGAGATGATGGCTCAAGAAATTGAGTTCTCTTGGGAAACCTGGATTGAGGTCCTGGCTTCTGCCTTCAGTACTGGCATATACAGTAGCAGCCATATGGGCATTTAGGGAGTGAACCAGCAGATGGGAGGTATATCTCATCCGGTTTTTCTATGTGTGAGTCTCTGCTTCTCAAAACAACAAAACATGCAAACAACCTGTATTTGGAATTGGAGTGTGTATTCGTTTCTCGCTTTCAGGGCTAGGCCAGTCCTGGTCTCTCTCTTGCCATGTGTTTAGAATGGAGAGCTCACTCTGTCTCTGTGTTCACCACTTGGTTCGCATCATTGTTCTTTTCTGGCACATTTTGCTGGAGCCCCAGTTTCTGAAGCTGCTTATTCATTCCTGAATAGGGTTTTTGTGAGAGTGGACTTAGCCTAGTTTGTTTGCTTTGACATCAGACGTCTAACTGATATTTTTAACCTGGGATCACACAGGCAAAGGCAGTTGTGTTTGTGGGAGCAAAGCTGTTCCTCAGGTTGCAGGTCAGTAAATTATAAAAATGAGAGGGCTTGTTATGGGAAATTCCTATGGTATTTGAGTAAAGGAACTGGTGGATCTAGTTTAAAATATTCTCTGCTGACACACTGTTTTCATTTTTGCTTTAGCCACCATCCTGTTGGTTGAACAGATAGCACTTTGGGAAAGTTTCCAACATTGGATGCATTCTTAAACACTGAATGCATCCCCTGGCAGTAAGGGAAGGGCCAGTGGAGAGGAAGTGGAAGGTGGCTAGCCTTATCCTGGGATAACCTGGAAGCTTTATCGCACCACCCACACCCAGCTTCAGGGCTGCTTTTAAGGAGCGCATGTGTCAGCCCCATTGGAGGAAACCCCTACGTGTTATCTGTCAGAAAAGGCTGTGCTTATGGTCCTCTGAATCACACTCTACTGAGGAAAACCTTGTAGGGGAAGGAAGCGTTCTATTTCCTATTTTCAGAGACCTGCAGAGAGAGAAGCTCCGTGCTTCGGCCTTGGGAGTGAATGTGCGTGTGCTTTGGTGTTTCCAGCTTGAGTCAGATATGTGTCCGCTGCACAATCGTGCCTGCTTTCAGAGTAATTTTCTGCTAGCATTGCAGTCGACTTGATTCTTCAAGTCAGACGCTAGCTGGATATACTTCGGAACGAGACGACAAGCAGCTCAGTGTGGAGGGTGGACCTGACTTGGAGTAACACCTGTTAAAGTTGTCAGCACCGTCTTAGCATGCATTCCGACAGCGTCTTAAACTAACCATGAACAGATGGCACGACTGAGTTGCTTTTATGCAAATAACTCTGTCTACTCTAAGTCTTAAAATTGCTAATAATAAGTATGTAAGAAAACATAAATACTCCTTGCTAGTAAGACACTGAGAGAGACCCATGGTTGGATTCTAAACACCCTGAGGTCAAGCAGAAGGATTTTGTACAACAGTGAGCTGGAAAGAGAGATCATTCTTGGAGGCAGAGAAGTTCTTGTTTGGATTGCAGCAAAGATTATCTGGAATAGAGACGCTTCCTCATCACCTGTGAGTTTTTGACTCTTGTTTCTGACCCTGAAGGTTTCCAACCGAGCTTTTTCCGGAGATTCTTTTTCTGCAACAAATAGGTGGCTCCCAACATCTTGTCGTCCTTGTTCTTGAACCCGGATTTTCAGCCTCAACATCCCCTGGGAATGTTCTTCAGCCTCAACCTAGACCTGCAACACCAGAAGCTCTGGAAGTGGGATCCAGGGAGCTGTGTGGTTCTGGCCAGTGGCGTGGCGCTTATGGGAGTGAATGATCCAAGTCAGACTGCCCCATGACGCCTGCTGACAGCTGGTGATGTCTGATTAGGAAGGAGAACTCTTCCAGTGGGGACAGGTGTGATGTGTTCAGTGGACGAGCTGCTGCACCTGAGTTTATGAACGTGCTTTCCCCAGGGTGGGCAGGGAAGAGTTAAGGCTGGTGTCCCCATGGGCGCCCAGCCAGGGGCTCGGTCCTGCCCAGGGCATCCTTTTGTTGTGTTGCCTGTGAGCGCTCAGCCCTCGGGAACACAGGACTGCTCCATGAGGCCTCAGGGGCCTGTTCGGGTTTCGTGTGGAGTTTCCAGGCCCTGCTTCAGTAGAGGAGCAGAATCTGACACCCTCGTCCGACTCCAGTGGGAGAAGAGGGTGGATGGTTCTTTTCCCTGATGTTTTAGCTTTGAACAAAGCTTGGAGGTGCAGAGAAGTATGGGGTGGGAACTCAGAGTGGGAAGTAGGCTGCACTTCGGTGGGGGGATGCTCATTTGCCTTACGACGCGGACAGTGAATTAAGTGTCTATAAAGCTTGAGAGCCCTACAGTGGCAAAAGCCATAATAACCTACACACACAAAAAAAAAGCCACTACAGAAGTCAGTGCCGAAGACCAGGAGAGGTACTGAGACTTGCATCAGGAGCTGCAGACTCAGAGACCTAGAAATGCCAGGCACACAGTGTCAGGAATTGAAGTGTGAGGGTGTGTGTGAGACAATACAGAGTGGTAGAGATTGTGGCAAACCCAGAGACACGTGTATTATTGTTTCTGCAGACTGTGGACCGAAAATTTCCAGATATTTGGATTTTTATGGAAATCTGGGTTTCAGTGTGATGTTTCCCAGTTTTTAGGCGCTCTATAGTTCTTTTAGGCTTGGAGCAAATGATATATCTGTGGACCAGTTTTTAATTTCCTCTGTGGACAGCCATTGTCAGGTATTGTCTCATTGCAAAATACACCTTTGTGGATAAAATTGGCTTTATAGTAATTTGCCATCTATTTAGTAGGTCTTTTGTAGCCTGTAATTTCACTTTGCTGTTTACCTAATTCCATTATTTCTAAAGTTGCAACACACAATTGTATTTAGTTAAGCCAAAAATTCTCATGCCTGGAGGTTCCACAGACCAGTGCATAGTTACTCTGTAGTGTGAAAACAGGAATTTACTTTTTGTCTTTTTAAAGTATATTTATTTATTTTCAAATAATTGATAGAGAGTCAGAGGGAGACATGCAGAGAGAGCGATCTTCCATCTGCTGGTTCACTCCCCAGATGCCTGCTACAGCTGGGACTGGGCCAGGCAGAACCCGGGAACCTGGTACCCCATCTGGGTGCCAGGGACCCAGGTGCTTGAGTCATCACTTGCTGCCTCCCAGGCTGTACTAGCAAGAAGCTGGACTGGAAGCAGAGTAGTCAGGATTGGAGCTGGAATTTGATATGTGATGTGGGAGTTCCAGGTGGCAGCTTAACCCACTGGGGACAGTGCTTGCCCCTTGGCTCCCCCGCCTTGGATAAAGATGTATGTATTTATCTGAAAGGCAGAGTTACAAAGAGAGAGGGAGGGGGGAGGGATGGAGGAGGGAGAGTGAGACAGAGATCTTCCATCTGCGGATTCATTTCCCAAATGGCTGCAAGGGCCAGTTCTGGGCTTGGCTGAAGCCAGGACCAGGAGCTCCATCCAGGTCTCCCACGGTGACAGGGACCCAGGCACTTGGGCCATGTTCTGCTGCCTTCCCACGTATGTTAGCGGGGAGCTGAATTGGAAGTGGAGCAGCCAGGACTTGAACTGATGCCTCTGTGGGATGCTGGCATGGCAGGTGGTGGCTCAGCCTGCTGTACCACAATGGCAGCCCCTTGGCCTCTCTTGATGGACTTCATCTACATAGCATTGGTTGTGTGGTGTTGGCCCAGACAGAGGCTGTTTCTGTTTGTCCAGAAAAATTACATGTGCAGCTTAAAATGGGTGTGTGTTCCAAGTTTCTGTGCTGGCTTGTGGGCTCCGGTTTGAATTAGTAAATTGTGAGTTGACTCAAGTCCTTTTTTTTCTTTACAGTTCTCTAAATAGGGAAACAAAACAAGACAAACAAGAAAAGCACTAGCTTCAGTATTTAAACTGGGGCATTATCTCAGAATACAGTTTACAAACCTCTTCAACGACAACTATGTGATGCTTTAACTTTTCAGCTTGCTTTGTGACTGTGTGCACATGTGTGTACCTACGTAAGCATGTACATGCACACCTGTCTATAAAAGATTGTTCATTCTTCTTCATGTTGTTAAACATTCATCAGGTTTTAATTTCAACCATGAATTCCTTCTTAAAAGCATAAAATAAAAAAATGTATGTGGATGCTCTTTTCTTTGCTGATTTACCCTGCTTCATGCCAGGGCCAGGAAGGTGAGCTCCATGGAAGTGAGTCCTGCCACCGAGAGCCTCACAATTCAGTAGGGGGCTCCAGTTAGCAGCTGGCATTGAGATCTTTCTATTTTGCTTTTTCAATCATAGAAAATCATGTGCTCGAAAGGTAGTGAGAGAGACAGGAGAGAGAGAGAGACAGAGAGAGAATGAGAGCAGACAGAAAGAGATCTTCCGTCTGCTGGTTCACTCCTCAAATACTTAACAGCAGCGGAATTAGGCCAGGCTGAAGCCAAGAGCCGGGAATCCAATCTGGGTCTCCTGTGTGGGTGGCAGGAGCCCAGCTCCTTGAACCATCACCTGCTGTCTCTCAGGGTGCCCATCAGCAGGAAGCTGGAATTGGACAGAGCCAGGACTTGGATCCAAGCACTCCCATTTGGGACTTGGTTATCGCAAGTAGCATCTTAACTACTAGGCCAAATGCCTGCCCCTCTATTTTTAAAAATTAAATAAATTTGTTTATTTTTAAAAGCATTAAAATTCTTTTTGATGGACAGTGGTACATACCTGGGGTGCAGTGTGATGTTTGTGCTCACATACAGTGTGCTTTGTTGTGATTTGTGTCTGGCCCTTGCTAAGCTTTTCATGAATGACCTCACTGAGTCCTCATGACACTCACTTGGCGCCAGCCCTTTGGTCATCTCCATATTATTGATCACCTGGCATATCTGAGGTTTTAGAATAAGTTAATGAGGTTTGGATCAAGAGGCATTTGAGTCCAGAGCCTGACTTCCTCCTGTCTGCTCTTCAGCAGGGACCAGCGAGAGGCTGGCTGGTAAGAAGTTTGGAGAGCAAGGGAAAGTCACTGGCATGATTCACAGAATGTTTTGCATTGATCTGCTTCAGAGTAACCTCGTTTTACCCTTCAATAAAAAATTCTAGAGACTGTTTCTTTTCTCTTTTTAGTATCTTGAGTGGCTATTCTAAGTGAGAGAAGGTATTTATATAGGGCTTATGTAGCGTATGGATAGTCAGTTAACTTTTTTTGAAGATCTATTAATTTATTTGAAAGGCAGAGATACATAGAGAGAAGGAGGGAGGTAGAGTAAGAGAGATCCTCCATCTGCTGGTTCACTCCCCAAATGGCTGCAACAGCTGGAGTCAGGCCCATCCGAAGCCAAGGAGCCAGGAGCTTCCTCTGGGTCTCCCACATGGGTGCAGGGGCCCAAGTCTTAGGCCATCCTCCACTGCTTTCCCAGGTGCATTAGCAGGGAGCTGGATCAGAAGCAGAGCAGCTGGGACTTGAACAGGCGCCCATATGGGATGCCGGCACTGAGGCAGAGGCTTAACCTACTACTCCACAGCGTTAGCCTCAGTCACTTAATATTTTCAGGTTCTAGCTCTCATAGGCAAAGTTCTGGGGTGCCTTGGCTGTGTATTTAAAAACAGGACTGGAAAGAAGTCCATCAAAATGCTGCAGATGGTAGAATGAGAGGTGGCTTTTATTCTCTTTTTTGTCCACGTTCAGACTGTCAAGTAGGTACGGCCTTGACCCAGAGCCCTGGCTACTTTCCACGGGGCCTCTCTTCCAGGCTGCTATGGGATCAGAGAAGCCTTGAAGGGAATCGTGGGAGAGAATGTTGGCCTGTCTTTCCTGGTGTCCTCTCCAGGACTGTGACCGCCAAGTGCTGGCTGTCACCTTCAAAACAGCTGGCCCATCTTGAACTTCTTTTTTTGGTTTTGTTTGTCTGGGTCAGCTTCGTTCGTGCCGAGCCATCATAGCCAGATGTGTCTGGCCGCATTGCTTGAATGCAAGTAGAGCTCAGATTTTAGTGGGACTTCACAGTGTCTGGTCAGGGCCAAAGGGTTCCTGGCCCTGCCTTCTGGAGATTCTGGTAACGTGGTGTTCATGGGGCCTTGAGGGCCACTTGCCCACCAGCTGCCCGGGGGTGGGTGAAGTGGTGGACGTGGCCCGCTCACCTGTGGGAAGTTTGCTTGTTGTTCTCGCCAAGGGCGCCGTAGAGGTGCTGTGTGGGGCTGAGAGAACAGCTGAGACAAGCAACGGGAAGAGAAGCAGAGAGCACCTGCAGGCCCTGGGCAGGGTCTGAATGTGGGAGTGGCCGGGTTGTGTCTCAGCGGCTTGGGGTGCCTGCACCTTTACAGATGGGTTGCATTTGGATAGGGAGCTGCGGTGCATGCTTAAGAGTGAGCCCAGGGCTTGGCGCTGTAGCACAGTGGGTTAAGGCGCCGTCTGCAATGCCAGCCTCCCATATGGGCACCGGTTCATGTCCTGGGTGCTCTGCTTCTAGTCCATCTCCCTTCTCATGCACTTTTTTTTTTTTAATTTTTTTATTTTTATTTTATTTTTTGACAGGCAGAGTGGACGGTGAGAGAGAGAGAGACAGAGAGAAAGGTCTTCCTTTGCTGTTGGTTTACCCTCCAATGGCCGCCGCGGCTCGTGCGCTGCGGCTGGCGCATTGCGCTGATCTGAAGCCAGGAGCCAGGTGCTTCTCCTGGTCTCCCATGCAGGTGCAGGGCCCAAGGACCTGGGCCATCCTCCACTGCACTTCCGGGCCACAGCAGAGAGCTGGCCTGGAAGAGGGGCAACCAGGACAGAATCCGGCGCCCCGACCGGGACTAGAACCCGGTGTGCCAGTGTCGCAGGCGGAGGATTAGCCTAGTGAGCCGCGGCGCTGGCCCTCATGCACTTGTGAAAGCAGAAGATGGTCAGTACTTGGGTCTCTGCCACCATGTGGGAGGCCTGGATGGAGTTCCAGGCTCCTGCCTTCGTCCTGGCCCAGCCCTGGTTGTTGCAACCATGTGGGGAGTGAACCAGCAAATGGAAGATCTCTCCCCGCCCTCCAAATAAATCTTTTTTTTTTTTTAAAGAGTGAGCACCAACCTCAGAAGTGGTTCTAGTTTGTAGACTGCTTATCCCTCATGCTCCCATCATCCTGTGTGATTCAAACACTTGAGAAAACACAGTGGCCTCGCTTACTGCAGCGCTCTGATTGTCTCATGTTTTAATGAAGTGAAAATGTTGTGTGACTTGGCACAGGAAATGTGTTAAAATAGCTAGTGTTAGTTGAAATCCAGGTCTTCAGCCTTGAGTGTGAAATGATGTAATCTGCACGAAGGTGACACCCGGTTTTTTTCTGTATAGTGCATCTGAAATCGTCGGCTCCAACATACAATACAGAGGATTAGCATCTGTCAGTGCAGAGACAAAAGCAGTGCTGATGAGTGCAGAACGCCTCCCGGAGCCATCCCTGAGACCCTGCCCACGCTGGGTGCGCTCGGCACTTCTGGCTAACACAGTTGGCTGTGGTTGCTGTGTGGGTGGGTGAGCCAGTTCCCTGAGCAGAGTGTCTGCTCCAGGTTGCCAAGTCAGCGAGTGAACACAGGACCGGCCTGGCGAGAACCAAGGGCGTGGAGCACTGCTCGGGGCTTGGCGCTCCGGGCAGGGGCGGGAGGTCTTCAGTAGGCGTCCCGTGGCCCATTTTCTTATTCATCATTGGCGCAGCAGATGTGGCTTCCGAGATTTGTCTCAGCTCCTCTGCTTATTAGTAGGACCGGCTGTAAAATGATTTATTGCTTTTCCTGTACCATCTTTCCCAGTGCTTTACCTGGTTGACATTTCTAAAATTTGCTGATCTCTCATCTCAGATGTTTAAATTAAAACCAACCCCGTTTACCTGGTATCCTGACAAGATGCCACTTGTCACATGAACTTTGGCCGTGGGAATGAAGCTTCTGCTTATGTGCTGGGTCCCAGGGACACATCAGGAGCTGGGTAACTCATTCTCTCTCCTTTAAAGATGTATTTATTTATTTGAAAGAGTTACACACAGAGAAGGGGCGGGGGAGAGAGAGAAAGAGAGAATATCTTCTATCTGCTGGTTCTGAAGCCAGGAGCCAGGAGCTTCTTCTGGGTCTCCCACGTGGGTACAGGGGCCCAAAGACTTGAGCCATCTTCTACTGCTTTCCCAGGCCACAGCAGAGAGCTGGATAGGAAGTGGAGCATCCAGGACTTGAACCAGCGCCCATATGGGATGCGGGCACTGCAAGTGACAGCTTTACACTATGCTACAGCACCAGCCCCATGGGTAACTTATTCTCTTTACTCATTTCCTGCTCACTAGAATCTCCTCTTAACTGGCTCTCCCACCAGTTCTCATAAGGTTGCTGTTTACTGTATGCTCATTCAACAAATTACTGAGTGCCTACTGTGTGCCCGTGCAGTTTGGAGAGCTGAGGTTGCCTCAATGAATCAAATAAGCTGTGGTTCCTGTCTTCCCAGAGCTGATCTCTAGTGGGGGTTGCCAGACAGTCATTGCAAGTCATCACACGTAGCGTGATGCATGCTAAGGGGAAGGACACCAGTGTATGTGGGCAGGATGCACGGATGCGGTTTTCACCGAGGTGACCTGGGAATGATTTCCGTGAGCAGTGGCAATGGGAATAGCAGGTGCAAAGGCCCTGAGGCAGGTGGTGCCTCACATGTTGAAGGGACAAGGAGGCCGAGAGGGCTGGGAGTGAGGGAACTGAGATTGAAGAGCCTTAGAGATAGTGATAGGTTCTGTGGCTTTTAGTCAGTGTTATGGGGAGCCATTGGGAGGTTTTGAACCAAAAACAGATATCAGATTTACATTTGAGGGTTATAATGGCAGCTGTGCAAGGATGGAATGAGTCTAGAAGTCATGGCAGTGGTCACAGGAAAGGTGATGCTCAGGCCAGGTGGTAGCTGTGGCCACGGCGAGAGGGGCTCGTGTTCTACCTGCTCTGAAAGTCCAGTAGGATTTTCTGAGGGTGAGGTGTGGTGTGGGAGGATAAAGTCTTTGGACTGATGAATTGGGAGGGTCGAGTTGCCATTTCCTGAGAGGTAGAAGAATGTGCTAAAAGCCTCCAGCTCTTCGATTTGCAATGCCTGTTAGCCCACCAGATGCAGCAGGTCCTTGAATATAAGCTCTCAGGTTAAGCAGGAAGGTTGACACTAGAGAGGAAGTTGGTGGCCTTTGGGGAATTGTTGGCATTAAATCTTTGCGACTGGATGATGCCAACCAAATGAGTGAGTGTAGGGAGACAGTAGATGAGAAGAGATTGGGGGCGTTGCAGACTTCCTTCAGAGGAGGCTGTGCAGTCACTGCCCCCCCGGGGGTGGGGGGGGGGAGGAAAGCTCAGAGCGCTTGGGGTCCTGGAAGCTTGTCAGGGAGGAGGCAGGAGGGAGCCACTGGGGTGGGTAGCGCTGGGATCAGTGAAGGAGGACCGAGAACTGACCAGTGTGTTAGCCCTGGGGAGCTCTGGGTAGTTCTGCTGGGCTGGTGGGGCAAAGGTGAAATTAGAGTCAGTTCAAGGACAAATGGGAGAAGAGAAATTGATGACACTGCCCCATGGGACACAGCTGTGTTGTGTTCTCAGGATGACTTAAGCACTGCATGCCTTTTATTTTAATTCTTTTAAAACTGTAACCAGCTTTTGGAATAGATAACTGTCTGGTAGGCAGTTAAATGGGAGCTTGGTAACAGAACACTAAGATTGTGCAATCCGGTATTCTGATGCTAACGAAGCCATTCGTTAGTGAATGGCTGTGTATTGGTAGCTTCTCCAGACAAGCCTTGTTCAGCAGAAATGGTGTCTCTCCATTTGTTCAATGTTTTGGAAATAAATTTGGAAATGAGAGTAAATAACTATCTACCCAAGTTCTGCATTATTCCACAGCTTACCTGGTTAGGTGGAAAAGATGCGTAGTAGACAGATCCAAAACCTTGGAAGAATTCCTTGTTGCTAGAGATTTAGCTTAGTGTCTTTTAGTAAACACTCAGAATGCCATGAAATTATACTGTTATGTCGGTAATGTCTGTTATAGCCCGAGGGTAGAAGCTATTTGTTAGCAGGAAAATTAACACAACTTAGATAGACCAATCAGTTTTAAGTGTACCCTGTCAAATATTTTTTGAGCATCTGTCATTTATAATGTTCTAACACAGGGCCCTGTTTCCTTATTTACTTTTTTTTTTTCTTTAAGATTACTTATTTGAAAGGCAGAGTTATAAAGAAGCAGAGGCGGGGTGGGGGGAGAGAGAGAGAGACAGAGAGAGAGAGGTCTTCTATCTACTGGTTCACTCCCCAGGTGGCTGCAACTGCCTGAGCTTCTTCTGGGTCTCCCACGTGGACTTAGGCCATCTTCTACTGCTATCCCAGGCCATAGCAGAGAGCTGGATTGGAATTGGAGCAGCCGGGACTTGAACTGGTGCCCATATGGGATGCTGGCACTGCAGGTGGCAGCTTCACCTGCTATGCCACAGTGCCACCCTTTTTTTTTTTTTTTTTTTTTTTTTGGTTTATTTTCATTTATTTGAAAGGTAGAGTTACGGGGTGGGGGGGAGGGGAGAAGGAGAGATAAGAGAGAGATCCTCCATCCACTGGTTAATTCCCCAAATGGCTGTAATGGCCAGGGCTGGGGCAGACTGAAGCCAGGAGCTAGAAGCCAGTAGCTTCATCCCAGTGTCCTACCTGAGTGCAGGGGCCCAAGCACCCATGGGCCATCTGCTGCTGCTTTCCCAGGGAGCTGGATCGAAAGAGGAGCAGCTGGGTCTCGAACCTGCGCCCATGTGGGATGCCGGCGCTGCAGACTGCAGCTTTACCCACTCCTCCACAATGCTGGCCCCACTGGCTCTTTTGTATGAAGTTGGCAGTAACTGGGTTTCAGACCCAGAGTGGCCTGCTCACCTCGTTTGAGGGGTGCCCCTGAGTCCCAGGGAAGTATCTCTCAAAGGCTCTGGGACAAAGGAACTTGGCTCAGTGGGTATTTATTTCCTTTGATCTGTGAAATGTAAAACTGAGTGTAAGGAGACATAGAAAGTCTTTGTTATAAAGAGAAGGATCCACTAAAACATTGACTTGAGCTGAGGGGAGACCGGAGGTGGAGTTGACAAGGGTTGGAGGAGCAAAGGGAGGCCGACGAGGAGTGGAGGGGGCTGGGGAAGCCGAGGGGCCCAGGCTCAGGGGCTTTGAGGGGTGTGTCTCAGAGGTTGGATGGCTGGCCGTGGGCGTTTTGTGGGTTATCACCTGGGATCTGCTGCCCGCTGCTGATTAATGATTAATAATGGATTCCAGCTCCGTACGTGATACAGTCTTTGTTCAGAGACCTGGCTCTGTGGGGTCAGCCAGAGCATAGGTTTGCTAGCCTTTATTCCCCAGCGTGATCAGACTACCTGAGGGTTAGGAGGGCCCCCCAACCCAAAGGGCACTGGGTGGGCCTGGAGATAAGCACTGCTCTCCAAGCCTTCGCAGTGTGCCCTCCCTCCTCCTCCCACTTGGTGCACATTGGAGGGAGTCTTCATCTCCCCCCACCCACGTGCCGGCTTTGCATGCATGTCATGTGGACATTTTTGGATCTAGGCTCACATGAATCATGCACTTGCTCTACCAGCTCCCGGAGTCGCCACGCGGGCATCCATTTCTGAGTTCTTGAACTCTGTTAAGAATGCATTGGTTATACTTAAAACATGAGCTTGCTTGTGGCAGGAGGAGAAGACCAAACCGCAGGGCGCCACCTCTGAACGGCGTGGCTGCCTGCCCTCTTGCTTTCCCTTCTTCCAGATTGCTCTGGGGGTTGACACTGTCGCCTCTTTCCCAGGGTAAGGCATGTATACTCAATGCTGGGAAGGCTTCCATTGTCAACAGTCCAGGGTTGTAATTCACTGGACTGCGGTTTTAAAATAGCTTAACAAGGTGAATTTTTAGTTTTTAAGAGCAAGCACTGAAAGAAACCAGCCCCCAGGTTTCTGCCTCTATTCCCTCATCCCATGATTTTTGAATCATGGGATGGTCTACCCCTGTAGACCATGGGTAGCTGTTACTTTAACTTCTAATTTAACAACCTTACTTGTATATTTTAGCAATTGAAGTTTGGTTTTGTACCTTTTGTTTTCACATCCTGAAGGTGTTTTTGTTTCTTCCCTCTCATTTATTTATTTATTTTTGACAGGCAGAATTAGACAATGAGAGAGAGAGAGAGAGAGAGAGAGAGAGAGAAAGGTCTTCCTTCCCTTGGTTCACCCCCTAAATGGCTGCTATGGCCAGCGCGCTGCGCCAATCCGAAGCCAGGAGCCAGGTGCTTCTCTTGGTCTCCCATGTGGGTGCAGGGCCCAAGGACTTGGGCCATCCTCCACTGCCTTCCCGGGCCACAGCAGAGAGCTGGACTGGAAGAGGAGCAGCCGGGACAGAATCCGGCAATCCAACGGGGACTAGAACCTGGGGTGCTGGTGCTACAGGCGGAGGATCAGCCTAGTGAGCCACGGCGCCGGCCCCCTCTCATCTATTTTAAAAACAAAATCCCTAGAATGGATACTGCAAAAATATTTTATTAAGGAAGCTTGCATATTGATACCTTTTTCATACTCTCAGTTTTAAAATTAACTTTAACAATGAGACCAGGTGTGTGTGATATTCCAGCCCTAGTGTAGAAATTCCATATTCTAGGATCAAGGCTTCATGAATCAAGGAAATAAAGATTTTCTAGGAAACTAATAACAAAGGAATAAAAAGTGTAAGTGCCTATAAGCAACCTTGGGAATTGAGGGAGAAATCTAAGAATAATTATTAATTATTAATTATTATTAATTATTATTAAATGCAATTGTGGTAGATTTCCTGGAAGTGATAGATGAGGAAGAATCAATGTTTTCTAATGACTTAATTATCAGTAAAATATCTCAGAACGATTTTGCGGGTTAAGGTAGGCAATTATCATCCTTGGTGGTGACTGTACTCCAAAACTATAATGTTATAAAAAGTAAGATGATCTTATTTTCCTTATAAAAGCAGGTTGAATCAATCCTGTTGGTTTTATTTGCTCTTTACAGACTCAAATTATAGAGGAAGTACCACACTGTTGCAGTGAGATGCAAGGAATACAGATGGATGAGTTTTTTCCCTATGTAGTTAGCCTTCTTTTTTCTTTGTTTTCAAGATTTATTTATGTATTTGAAAGGCAGAGATAGAGATAGAGATAGAGAGAGAGAGAGAGGGGAGAGAGAGAGAGAGAGAGAGAGAGAAATCTTCCACCTGCTGGTTCACTCCCCAAATGGCCACAGTGGCCGGAGCTGGGCCAGGACTAAGTCAGGAGCCTGGAGCTCCACGTGGGAGGCAGGGGCCCGAGCACTTGGGCCATCCTCTGCTGCTTTACCAGGTGCATTAGCAGGGAGCTGGATCACAAGTAGAGCAACTGGGACTCAAACTGCTGCTCATCTGGGATCATACGCCATCATAGGCAGTAGCTTAACCTGCAGTGTCACAACACCAGCCCCTCTTTTCTCTTCTATAGTGATTTGCATCACAAAATGAAGTGGTAGTATTAGTATCTTTTTTTTTTGACAGGCAGAGTGGACAGAGAGAGAGAGACAGAGAGAAAGGTCTTCCTTTGCCGCTGGTTCACCCTCCAGTGGCCGCTGTGGCTGGCGTGCTGCAGCCTGCGCACCGCGCTGATCCGATGGCAGGAGCCAGGTGCTTCTCCTGGTCTCCCACGGGGTGCAGGGCCCAAGTACTCGGGCCACCCTCCACTGCACTCCCTGGCCACAGCAGAGAGCTGGCCTGGAAGAGGGGCAACCGGGACAGAATCCGGCGCCCCGACCGGGACTAGAACCCGGTGTGCCGGCGCCGCAAGGCGGAGGATTAGCCTAGTGAGCCAAGGCGCCGGCTTAGTATCTATTCTTGAGATGTCATGGGTGGTAGCTGTGGCCTGGCAATCCAGGCCTTTGGTAAACACTTCAAAGGAAGGTGAAACCCAGGAGTCTCTTCAGTGGTTAGGACCAGCCTTTAAAAGTCAGGGCCTTCCCTGGAATCTGTTTGAGGCACAGGTGGAAAGCAGCACCTGCCTGTAGGTGAGTTGCCTGCGGGAGAAGAATAACTGTCTTAAGGGTTTTGCCTGGAAAGGAAATGTGTTTATTTTTTTCATTCACAGTCTCATTTTCTCTGCTGTGTGTGGTGTGTGTGTGTGTGTGTGTGTGTGTGTGTGAGTGCGGGCCATTCCTCATTTTCATACATTTTGTGGTTGCTGTAGTACCTACATGGTGCATGGTGGTGGAGAGAGAGTGTGCCAGGGCCGAGGAGCACCTGTTCCACTTTGTTTCCTGTGCTATCTCTTATCTGTGTGATGTTGGCAAGTCATATTCATGGCTTAGGCGCTACCTTATCTGTATTATTAAACTTCCAGGGTGTATGCTGAAGGTTAGATGAGATAATGCAGGTGAAGCGTTTATCACAGTATCTGCCATATTGTCAGCGCTTAATAAAATGCGCGGTGCTATTTTTGTTGCCTAGACTACAGGTGTATCCTGGAAAACAAAATTCACGCCTCTAGCCCGGTAGTCTCAACTTCAGGTTAAACAGGGATACTCCCTCCCTATTACAAATAGTAAATTGCACATCAGTGAGAGGAATGATAAAGGGAAAATTGGAACTCATGTCCTTTGTGGACTGTGTTGGTGGAAAATGCTGTTGAAAAGAGAAGCCAGGGGCTGGCGCTGTGGTGTAGTGGGTAAAGCTGCTGCCTTCAGTGCCGGCATCCCATATGGATGCTGGTTCAAGTCCTGGCTGCTCCACTTCCAATCAAGCTCTCTGCTATGGCCTGGGAAAGCAGTGAAGGTGGCCTGAGTGCATGGGCCCCTGCACCCACGTGGGAGACCGGAAGAAGCTCCAAGTTCCTGGCTTTGGATGGGCCTAGCACCGCCTGTTGGTGGCCACCTGGGGAGTGAACCAGTGGATGGTAGACCTCTCTCTCTCTCTCTCTCTCTCTCTCTGCCTCTCTATAACTCTGCCTTCAAATAAATGAATAAATCTTAAAAAAAAAAAAAAAGAGAAGCCAGTGATACCTCCTGTCATGGTAAATGATTTATTCAATATCTTAAATTTGGTTATTCTATTACCCTAGTGCACCTGACAGTAGTGATGTGTATAGCATAGTCATAAAGTGACAGAGGGAAGACCACCACAAAGGCAGGCCCTTTGAGGCCATGTTTCACATTTGATCATACTTGTCGTGCCCACGACTTACTCCCTTTCCTGCTTTGCTGTAGCATTTGGTAACTGGTGGGTGTGACAGTCATATATAGGTGTGTCCATGGTGTAGTGTGTACAGCGCTGAGTCATCAGCCTGGCAGAACAGCTGCACATGGAAGGCACTCCGTCTCGCCAAGCCCATTTAAGAAAACCAGCCCAGTGTCTTCTTGGGAGCCACAGAGTTATTGCCCCAGATCTGTTCCTGCCAGCACTGTGGGGAGAGTTGTCATAGTGTGTGTGTGGGGGTGACCCGTGTTCTTTAGGCACCAGAGTGGCTTCCCCAGTTCCAGATCACAGACAGTTAAAGACTTCTCGAAGGACTTTGAGTTTACAAAGGGTTTTAAGAAAGAGTAATTCCCACAGGTGCGCAAGAGGCAGTTTGACAGGTGAACCCAGAGTGATTGAAACAGGCTGTTCCGTCAAGTGTGATCTTAGTGGCTTAGGATGAGTGACACTGTTTGTTTTGGGAGGCGTGGGGTGTTAAGAAGCTTAGGAGCTGAGTTGTTGCCTGTCTATAGATGAAGTAGACATTTTGTATCTTAATGTGTGCCTGCTTCTGGAGCAGGACTTCTGCAGTGATGAATGTAGAGTTCTCTTAAAACCCGAGAAAACCCGAGAAACCGGCATGAGCTGAAGAAACTGGCACATAGTTTCTTCTATGTCATTTTCTAACTTAAATGTATCTCTGTGTGTGTGTGTGTGTGTGCATTGAGTAGTAATTTTAAAAGTGTATTTGTGGGGCCAGTGTTGTGGCATAGTAGGCTAAGCCTCTGCCACCTGCATCCCTTATGGGCACCGGTTCTAGTCCCAGCTGCTCCACTTTCGATCCAGCTCTCTGCCGTGGCCTGGGAAAGCAGTCGAAGATGGCCCAAGTGCTTGGGCCCCTGCACCCACATGGGAGACCTGGAAGAAACTCCTGGCTCCTGGCTGTTGTGATCATTTGGGGAGTGAACCAACGGATGGGAGCTCTCTCTCTCTCTCTTCCTCTCTCTGTCTGTAACATTATCTCACAAATAAAATAAAAAGTATTTCTTTTTTTAAAAAATGTATTTATTTATTTGAAAGGCAGAGTTACAGAGTGGTAGAGAGAGGGAGAGAGAGAGGTCTTTCATCTGCTGGTTCACTCCCCAATGGCTGCAATGGCTGGAGCTGGGCTGATCCGAAGCCAGGAGCTTCTTCCGGGTTTCCTACGTGGGTGCAGGGGCTCAAGGACTTGGGCCGTCCTCTACTGCTTTCCCAGGCCACAGCAGAGAGCTGGATCAGAAGCGGAGCAGCCAGGTCTCAAACCGGCGCCCATATGGGAAACTGGCAGGTGGAGGCTTAGCCTACTATGCCACAATGACTCCTCAAATATTTTTTAAAAATACCAAGTAAAAGTTGAAAAATTTCACAAAAAAAAAAAATCACAAAGTTACAATCCAAGCTAACTGGTAGTCCTGCCTTCAGTGGAGTTGTCTCTCTTGCTGTCTGAGAGAGCAGGGGTGGGGAAGTGGACTGAAACCTCATCTCCACAGGCCTGGCTGGCCAGGAGCAGCCCCCAGCCCGGCCTGGCCAATTTCCTGTCTGGTTACAGCTGACAGACCTGGGGTTAGCTGTGAGCGGTCCTGTGCTGGCCACATCTGCAGAGGGAGCTTGCCTTGATGAAGATGGTAGGAATTGGCTTTTGTTTCCCAATCTGTATCCACTTTATTTGGGGGAGGGGGAGGAAGACAAGGAGGACCACGCGGTGACGCAGTATCAGCAGTGAAGCAGTGCTGGGCGCTGGTCAGTCAGGGTTCTGGGCCTGCAGACGAGCCGTGGGTGAGGGAAACTGGGGCACTGCTTGACTTCTGGGAATATAATAAGAGAGGGTGTTTGTCCTGGGGCTGTGGTTCCAGCTCTGTGATTTCCATCTTTTTTTCCCATCACTGACTATAATTTTGAGGGTTGATGATGACCTCAGATGATCCCATCCAAGTACATGTTCTTTTGGGTGAATAAAAATTGTTGCGCTTTGTAGTTAAAAGCACTGTGTGCCCTAGAGAGTTCACGTGGCCGGGATGTGGTGACGAAGCCGAGATTAGAACTGACTCCTCCAGACTTCCAGTACAGAATGCTTCTGATGGTGTTATTTCCCTAGGCTTTTTCTAGGTGGTCCTGCTCCCCCAAATCCCATCACACTTACAGCTTTGTGGGTTCCATCCCTAGAGCCTTTCCCCCATTGTCCATCAGTAAGCACCTGCGCTGTGCTCGGGCAGGCTCCGGGACCCACTGCTGCTTAGCCTTGGGCCCACAGGGGAGAGCAACGCCACGGTGAGTCATTACACAGTGTGGTCTTGTGTTTTAGCAGTGGGTTAGGAGCTGTTAGATTGGCACAGAATGAAGTATGTGTGTGTGTGTTTAGGACACATGAGGATGTTTTTAAAGCAGGAGGAAGACTTGGCCAGCCAGGTGTCGGGTTGGGATGGAGGCCTTGTAGCTGAAGATAGTGGGGACCCCGTGGAAGTGAGAAGTCAGGGTGTTGGCGGTGCAGAGTGGGCTGTGGCAGGAAGGCCGGTGGAGGAAGCTGGCAGGTCATGCTCCTGTCCTTTGTCGCCTCCATCCTGCTGCAGGATGGAAAGGCATCATGGAACGTTCCTCGTGCTGCCCCTGGTTTCCTCTGGGCTGAAGGGGGTTGCCTGTGTTTGAGCGTGGTGGCCAGGGTGGCTGGACGGAGGTCCCGGCTGGTGTGCACTGTCAGGTGCCTGGAGGCTCGGTGGCTTGGCTCTGATCCGGGAGGAAGGCTCAGGAATGTGTTTTGCTTCCGACGCAGAGATGCGAAGGCGGAGGCCTCTGTCTGGAGCTTCCTGTCCTGTCGAAGATCCTTTGGGGTGAAGGTGTGGGTGCCGCTTTGCATGCTCAGCTTCTGGAACCCGACGGGCCGCCTCTCAGTGTCCGTGGCCTTGGAGGAAGCAGATAATGCGCGATCGGAAACAGCTGCTGCTAACGTGGCAGGCTGAGAGGCAGCCTCACGGAGCCGCGTGGCAAGCCCAGGAGTATTCATGGAAAATCCTTTCTGGCTAAGCATTTGGGGGCTGTGGAATGTGACTTGTTCTCATATGCTACCCCTCCCCCGTTGGCTTCCTGTTGCCTGCAGATTTTATTTTTGTCAAGTAATACAGAAATACTTTCTGTAAAAATCTTAAACCAGCCTAATTCCAGATAGTCTGGAAAAGATAGGCTCTTCCCCTCCCCAAACCTTCTCCTTCTCCAGAGCTGGGTGTCGGTGCCTTCTAGAACTTTTCCTAGACACTGCATGTATATGCCTTTATACATTCCACCACATGTTATTTCCTGCTTACAGAAATGGACTCTCAATCATTGAATCTGATCCATAGTTTCTTCTTACTTTTCATGCTGTCTTAAAGATCTTTCTACATCACCATATGTAGCTAAACCTTATCCTTTTTAGAAGTAATGTCTCTACAATCAAGCAGAATTAACTTCATTGGTATTTAGGAGTGGTTGTGTGGAGATCCGGGCGCCTCGTAGGAGCAGGAGGGTGTCATGGCCCAGCCATGGGCTGAGCTGCAGGTGTGGGAGATTCATGGCAGGTGGGCTGGCACCTGGAAGAATATCTTTCTGGGGTCATTCTGACAAGGGAACACAGATCTGCTGACTGAGAGTTTATTACTGTGGCACCACTTCTGCTTCAAACAAACAATCTATTTTTTATGCCAGGATCATATTAAAGTGAGAGATGGGCAGATACAGTCTTATAGATGTCTGACAAGACAAGGAAAGACTCTTTTTTTTTTAAACTTTTATTTAATGAATATAAATTTCCAAAGTACGGCTTATGGATTACAATGGCTCCCCCCATAACGTCCCTCCCACCCGCAACCCTCCCCTCTCCCACTCCCTCTCCCCTTCCATTCACATCAAGATTCATTTTCGATTCTCTTTATATACAGAAGATCAGTTTAGCATACATTAAGTAAAGATTTCAACAGTTTGCTCCCACACAGAAACATAAAGTGAAAAATAATAGATGATTTTTTAAATGATGATGAAATCAGATTAGACCTATTGTCATGTTTAATCCCAGTGAGAGTCAAGTTGGGAATTGATAATTTCTTCTTCTTCTTTTTACAGAAGATCAGTTTAGTATACATTAAGTAAAGCTTTCAACAGTTTGCACCCCCATAGAAACACAAAGTGAAATAAACTGTTTGAGTACTCGTTATAGCATTAAGTCTCAATGTACAGCACATTAAGGACAGAGATCCTACATGAGGAGTAAGTGCACAGTGACTCCTGTTGTTGACTTTACAAATTGACACTCTTGTTTGTGGCCTCAGTAATCTCCCTATGCTCCAGTCATGAGTTTCCAAGGCTATGGAAGCCCCTTGAGTTCTCCGACTCTTATCTTGTTTAGACAAAGTCATTGTCAAAGTGGAGGTTCTCTCCTCCCTTCAGAGAAAGGTACCTCCTTCTTTGAAGACCTGTTCAGGAAAGACTCTTTGTTCAAACCTTGGTTCACAGTTTTACAAGGCCTGTTTGTGAGCAGTTGGTCCATTTTTTGATCCAAAGGGTGAAGTAACTTGTTTGAATTTTGTTGTGAGGAGTAGGGACTCAGGACTGAGAAGGGAGACCTTCATGAGCCGGTGACATCGTGGGAAGCATTGGATGATAAATTGCTAAAATCTTATTGGACATTTGAGCCTGCCCACCCCCCACCCTCTTCCTCCCTGAACTGGAGGTGGCATTTTTTGGCTACTCCCGGAAGTGCAGCAGCAACTGTCCTGGGAGTGACAATTGCCATCGGAATGCTGTCACTCTGACCCCAGTCCATGTTGTTCGTGCAATGGGGAGATGCCTTCTTGGCTTGACAGTTTGCCAGCCACCTGCTGTCACCCTTTTTCTTCTTTGCTCTGAAGGTGACCAGATCCATGTTGTCAGGTCTCCTTTAAAAATAACCAGACGCAGACATGCATGCAGTTGTCGAGTGTGAGAGGGTGATGAGATGCTCCCTGTGTGCCTTGTTCTCATCTCTACTCTCCAAGGTATCGAGTCTATTAGGTTCCCATCACCAATTTCCTTAAAAGGAAATTTTTGAGGACAGCTGGTCTTTGTGACAGTGATGCAGATATTTTATTAGAACTACTTCCAGCCGGTGCCACGGCTCACTAGGCTAATCCTCCGCCTTGCGGCACCGGCACACCGGGTTCTAGTCCTGGTCGGGGCGCCGGATTCTATCCCGGTTGCTCCTCTTCCAGTCCAGCTCTCTGCTGTGGCCAGGGAGTGCAGTGGAGGATGGCCTGAGTACTTGGGCCCTGTACCCCATGGGAGACCAGGAGAAGCACCTGGCTCTTGCCATCCGATCAGCATGGTGCGCCGGCTGCAGTGCGCCGGCCGCGGCGGCCATTGGAGAGTGAACCAACGGCAAAAAGGAAGACCTTTCTCTCTTTCTCTCTCACTGTCCACTCTGCCTGTCAAAAAACAAAACAAAACAAAAAACTACTTCCATCAAATACACATTACAAGGGGCCTGTGGGTGCTGCAAGATGTGGGACTGTCACACCTTTCCGGGCATACACAGCTCTGCTTGGCTGTCAGAGGGACGGGGGTTTGTAGAATACAAGGACGTCGAGAACATGGCGCATCTTGGGCTATCTGGAGTTCAGTGGTGGTGACGGGGGACGTGCTCACGCTACGATTAGTATGGGTTCTTCAGGTGTTAGACTTAAACTCTGCATTATCGAGCACTGACCACACTGACTGCATGGAGGAGCCAGGGAGACCGTTTTGTTTCCCAGGATCTCCCCTGCTCACAGACCCTGCCACAGATCCTGCCGCACTGGGCAGCTGTGCTTCCCTGGGGGACTTCACACTCGCTGCGGGAAGACAGAACCTGCCCGGGGGCAGAGCAGAAAACCAGCAGGGATGGTAGCATGACCTTGAGCGTTCAGCCCTTCTGACTTGCTAATATTTCTGCAAAATGGGGATAATAACGCTTCTGGTGGTTGTTGTGTTAATGAGTCAGCAAGAGTGGGTGCCCAGCTCACATTATGGTACTTGTTATTTTTACATTTTTCTTTTACTCCTTCGTCATCAAATAAGGTGGCCCGAGCAGAGCAGCAACTGACTGGTGCCTGGTTCGCAGCCCTGCTCCCCATGGATGACTTTCGTTGCTGACAGAGAGAACGTTTGCTCCTTCCCGCCCCCCATTACCCATCAGGACTTGCAGCCGGTCTGTGATTTATTTGCTTTGGTGCCTCCCCCACCGCGGTGGCTGCAGCACGGTGAACCCAGAATCTGTGCAGAACAGAATGAATCTGAGCTGTGGTGAGAGGGGTCTGGGCTGGGGGAACCAGCAGGATACAGTTACAGTAAATTACAAGTGTAAACACTCAGATTACTTTGGCACAAAGTTTCGGATTTTAAAGTCTCTTCCAGGTGCATCCTCTCGAATAAAAAAAGTTAAAATTCCATGTAAAAGGCACTTTAGTTTGGAAAAAGCAAGTTTGAAATACATGACCACACGCACTTCCCCATGGGGACATGATGGTTGGGTTCTGGGTAGCACATTCCTGCCCTTGATTTTGGCAGGGCTCCACGTGTGTGGTTACGGTCCCCAGCCCTGGGCTGCTCTCGCGACCCTCGCTGTCGCAGTAAGGTGTGTGTTTCTATGAAATATGGGGACCGTCTTCCCCCACTCTGTTTTGTGTTGGAGTTCGGATGCTGAGCTCCCTTTCTTTGTTATTTTTAAGGGGGTCTTCCTGCCTGGAGCCAACCTTGAGGCTTGAGGGAGGACAGCTGGCAGCTGGGGTCACGTTTCTGCAGGGAGAACCTGACTCCGCATCCTGCAGCCCTCCCCGGAAATGGGAGACTCGCACTTGAGCAGCTCTCGGTTGCCCAGCGTCGGAAACCAAGTGGAGACAGAAATCATGATGGAGGAGCCTTGCTCTAAATCTGTCTCCTTTTCTGGGAGCTGCGTGTCTTGGGTCGTGGCTGCTGCCTTTTTTTTTTTTCCCCTTCCAGCTGACCTTCTGCTTAGTGTCAGGAGCAAGGGGATGGTGAAGGCCAAGTTGTTCAAGACCCAGAGTGTAGCTACGAAGAGAAGCCGAAAGAAGAGCATTTCTCTGCCCCCTTTCCAAGAACACGCCCTCCTACGAAAGCAGGTTTTAGTCGGGTCGGACTCAGGAAATGCGGTTCGTGAGTGTGCTTTCAGGCAGTCAAGTGCCAGCGGCTCGCGTGTGTCCAGCACCACATTCCCATTCTATCTTTAGCAAGGCTTGCAGCGCCTTGGCAGATAGTTTCTTCCCTCCCAGCGTCATGTTTTTCCAACTGCAGAGTTATAGCTGCTGCACGGGCCGTGATACATGGCGAGGTGTCAAGATCATTTTATAGGGGGAAGAACCCGATGGGGTTTTTATAACGTGTAGCTTTCAGGAAAAAAAGGAGAGTGATTTTTTTCACAAAGGCGGTTTTACATAGAAGGGCATTCATGGATTGGTGCTTTCTGCCCGGGTAGCTCTTTCCAAACACAGCGCTGTTTAAAAACAAGAGGACGAGCATTTCATTTGTTTGTTCATGGAGTCTCTCCAGGTGCAGCTGTCTGGAAGGACCAGGTGCGGTGGGTGTGTGAAGAGTGCCACACAGCTCTAGCCCAGAAGTCATTCTGCTAGCTAGGGAGTCAGACACAGGCAGAAGCGGTGCCTGGGCCAGGGTTGGCAGAAGGGAGAAGTGAGGGGCTTTGCCGGGGAGAGAGCTGGGGTGTGGTAGGTGCCTGGAGAGGACCTGGTCATGGAGAAGAAGCAGTTTGCCAGGTCAGGTGGGAGTGCAGGCAGCATCAGAGGCACAGGCCCACAGAGTGTGAGTGTGTGGGGTGCAAGGTGTGTCGGGAGAAGGATCCTGACTGAGGGCGGCTGGTGTGCAGGATGCAGGAGACAGCTTGGCCAGGAGGCCTAGGGCCAGCCTTTGAGGTTCTGCGTGCTCAGTGATGTATGAGTCAATTTTTCTTGTTACTGAATGAGATACCCAAGGCTGAATAACTTTGTAAAGAAAAGAGGTTATTGAGCTTACAGTTGTGGGAGCTTGAGGGCATGGGCATGGGGCCAGCTTCTGGGTGGCTTTTTTTAAAGATTTATTTATGTATTTGAAAGTCAGGGTTACACAGAGAGAGGAGAGGC
Source organism: Oryctolagus cuniculus (assembly GCF_051225735.1). Taxonomy (NCBI): domain Eukaryota; kingdom Metazoa; phylum Chordata; class Mammalia; order Lagomorpha; family Leporidae; genus Oryctolagus; species Oryctolagus cuniculus. The sequence goes on from NC_142871.1 coordinate 13,221,972, forward strand.
AGAGAGAGAGAGAGAGAGTCTTCCATCCGCTGGTTCACTCCCCAAGTGGCCACAATGGCTGGAGCTGTGCCGATCCGAAGCCAGGAGCCAGGAGCTTCTTCTGGGTCTCCCATGTGGGTGCAGGGGTCCAGGGACTTGGCCATCCTCCACTGCTTTGCCAGGCCATAGCAGAGAGCTGGATCGGAAGTGGAGCAGCTGGGTCTCGAACCGGTGCCCATATGGGATGCTGGCGCTTCAGGCCAGGGCGTTAACCCACCGTGCCACAGTGCTGGCCCCATTATAATTATTTTTGATAGTTCACTGAATTGTCTTTCTTTGAAACTCATTGGCTTCTTTTAAAGTGTGTTCTTTACGTAAAAGTAGATTTTATGCAGCTGTGAAATTGGTCTGCAGGCAGCTGGCTTCCTAGCCGCATGTGTCCTGCATTTGGGTTGTTTGCAAAGTTGAGAACGATAAGAAAGTGAGCAGTTTGCAGTTCTCCTGGGAGGAGCGGTGTGAGGTGTCATCCTGTTTACTGGCTTGAGGAAGCAATGAGCTTCTCATGTTCCATAGAAATGGGTTTTGTGATAAGTGAGCCTTATCACTTTGAGAGCTATTTTTAAAAAAAATTTCCCCTCTGATTTTGGTTGGAAACTTTCAGGAACAAGTTTTCTTGTGCTCACAGAGTGCCTTCTACACGAGTTAATTTCTTTAATAAAGAAAGAAGGAGTGATTCACAAGGACTGGGGAGTGTATTGACCATAACTCTAGGGCCTGGTGATCCTCGTGTGACAGTTTTGCTGAGTGACCTCAGAAAGCCATGCTCACTGTTACTCTTCTTGATTTTTAGGTGACTGATAACTCCTAGCAGTGGATCCATCTGATTCTCTCTTAAGCATAAACAGTATGTCTCTCTTGAAGTGGACAGTGAGAGAGAGAGACAGAGAGAAAGGTCTTCCCTTGCCGTTGGATCACCCTCCAATGGCCGCCACGGCGGCACACTGCGCTGATCCAATGGCAGGAGCCAGGTGCTTCTCCTGGTCTCCCATGGGGTGCAGGGCCCAAGGACTTGGGTCATCCTCCACTGCACTCCCTGGGCACAGCAGAGAGCTGGCCTGGAAGAGGGGCAACCGGGACAGAATCCAGCGCCCCGACCGGGACTAGAACCTGGTGTGCCGGTGCCGCTAGGCGAAGCATTAGCCTAATGAGCTTCGGCGCCGGCCAACTTATTAGCTTTCTAAAATGAGAAGTAGGTTTGGGTGAGGGTCTGAATCAGAAGTCCCTGTACTGGGGCCGGCGTTTTGGATAGCTGGTTAAGCTGTGATGCTGGCATCCCATATGGGTGCCAATTTGCATCCTAGCTGTTCTACTTTTGATCCAGCTCCCTGCTAATGTGCCTGGGAAAGCAGTGGAAGATGGCCCAAGTCCTTGGTCCTCTGCCACCCATGTAGGAGACCCAGAGAAGCTCCTGGCTCCTGGATTCCACCTGGGCCAGCCCTGGCCATTGAAGCCATTTGGGAAGTGAGCCACCAGGTGGAAGATAACCTCTCTCTTTCTCTTTCTCTCTCTGTAACTGTTTTTCAAATAAATAAGTAAATCTTTTTTTTTCCCAATAAAGTCCTTGTATTGAGTCACCTGAAAGTACTTTATTGCATAGGTTTTGTCATACCTGTAACATTTCAAAGGAGGACTCGTTATTTTATATTCTTCAGGTTTCTCTGACATTGAATCATCCGTGTCTGGAAACTGAAAATGAATTATAGTATCATTGCTTTTACTGGCAGTGCTGCTGGGTTTGCAGAGGTAAAAGACAAATGTCCAGGGGCCAGCGTTGTGGCATAGCAGGTTAAGCCTCCCCCTGCAATGCCAGCATCCCATGCTCCATTTCTGATCTGGCTCCCTGGTACCACGTCTGGGGAAGCAATGGAAGATGGTCCAAGTGCTAGGGCCCCTGCACCCATATGGGAGACCTGAGGGAGCTCCTGGCCCCTGGCTTCAGCCTTGCCCAGCCCTGGCTATTGTGGCCATTTGGGGAGTGAGCCAGTGGATGGAAGATCTCTCTCTCTGTGTCTCTCCCCCTCCCTCTATAACTCTGCCTTTCAGATAAATAAATCTATTTAAAGAAAACAAAAACCCAAATGTCCAAGCCCTCGAATACTGCTTGCCTGGAGGCCTCTTGGCTTACCTGTTGGTTCCAGGTATCAGGAGGTTGCTGGAGGTGTTACTAGACTAAAAGCTTCTTTCATCATTTTGTCAACAGTGATCATTTGTTGGTCATCTATGCATAAGGAACTGCAAGCAATACAAGGAAAAGACTTCATCCTAGAAATTTCAGTTGTGGTCTGGAAGAGGAAGTAGTAGAGGAGAGAGCTACAGTACTTGGAATTTGTGAGAGAGTGCAGTGAAGTGGCCCAGCCCCCGGATACCCTTGTCTGCACAAGAGGCTGCCTCTGTTAGAAGGTTGGCCTGTGATTGAGGGTGCAGCTGCCAAGGTGACTTTGGTGAAGCTGTGAGGAGGAACAGGCCCTAAGGGGGTACCCCAACAGCCCTGTTGGTCAGTAGTAGGGTGGCATGTGGTGGCCCATCACCATACCCGAGTGAAAGCTGTCTGTGCACGCCCAGTGGGCAGGATGGACGGCAAAGGTTATGGGAGTCAGAGGGGAGGCGCCCACTTCCCCTTGGGGAGGGGGCCTGGAACTCATGGATGGGGGAGGAAGATTGCTGAGTCTTACCTGGGAGTGCAGTTGCTGAGTTAGAGGTGGGAGGGCCGACTCAGAGGAGGGCTGCCCAGGAAGGGGCGGTGGAAGAAGGCCAGGCGTGTGTCGCTTCCCGGATGTGCTGTGTGCTCAGGAGAGTGTGTGTGTGTGTTCTCGCGTCTCTGAGCCTTCCACTGGGAAGGCAGTTGCTATACACAGTCTGCCCTGTCAGTGGTCACTCCCTCGGGCCAGCCTTTCCTTGGGCCTTGGTCTGCAGCCTCCTGAGCCTGCTGGGCTCAGCCCGCTTCTCTGACTCGCTGAGAAGCCACTGTCCCCTCAGCAGGTGCAGCAGGAAATGCATTACCTCATCCTTTTCCTCTGCTTCTCTCTCCTTCGCGTTGCCATTTTCCTGTCGGGTGTAGATTTTTGAAAGGGGTCCAAACCTTGCATCATCTTTGGTTAATTTCTGCTCCGTGTGCCGGGAGGCCGCAGTCCATGTCTGCGCTGGGCTCACGTCCCTTGACGTGCTCAGTGGGTTGCTCACTCGTGTTTCTGAGCACATCTCTCCTGTGGCCGGCCCCCTCCACCTGCTGTCCTCTTCAGATGGCCATGAACTCTCTCCTTCCCTGGTTCTTTGCTTTCATCACATCTTTCCATCTGAGTTTATTTTTCATTAGTTCCGAGATTAATTATAGCTACTATTTACTTGTGCCTTTTGTGTAACAGGTATATACCAAGGAATTTTTATTAGCCCATTAGCTTTGTGACAGTCCTGGAAGGTAGGTAGTGCCATCAGCACCATTCTGGAGAGCAGGAAACTGAGGCACAGGGAACTTACGTGAATGATGGAGGTTGCCTAGACACCGTGCCCCAGTCCCCATACTCCTAAGACCTGCTCAGTCTTCCCTGCCTTCTATCCGTGCACATAAACTTCTAGAGAGTGGAGTCTGTGTTACCTCTACTCACTATACTGTGTGTCATTCTGACATATAGTAGGCACACACAGCGTGACTTTGTTGTCCCCTTGCCCATGCTGTGCTCTGCAGCATCATGGCGGGAGGTGGGGGAAGGGGTACACTCTCTGCATGGGAGCCATACACTTCTGGTGCAGATTTCAGACACTGCTATCAGTTTCCTTGCCCAGGTCTCCTCTCTTAAGCTGCAGTTTTACTGTATAATTTGGTGATAATAGTAGTGCCTCCCTCACAGCATTTATAAAGAATAAATAAAATAGCATGAGTCAAATGGTTTGACTTTCCTAGCACAGGGACAATGATCAGTCAATATTCGCTTTGCTAAGTGCTTTTTTTTTTTTTTTTTTTTTTGACAGGCAGAGTAGACAGAGAGAGAGAGAGAGAAAGGTCTTCCTTTGCCGTTGGTTCACCCTCCAATGGCCGCCGTGGCCGGCGCGCTATGGCCAGCGCTGATCCGAAGCCAGGGGCCAGGTGCTTCTCCTGGTCTCCCATGCGGGTGCAGGGCCCAAGCACTTGGGCCATCCTCCACTGCATTCCCTGGCCACAGCAGAGAGCTGGCCTGGAAGAGGGGCAACTGGGACAGAATCCGGCACCCCGACCGGGACTAGAACCTGGTGTGCCGGCGCCACAAGGCGGAGCATTAGCCTACTGAGCCGCGGCGCCGGCCCGCTAAGTGCTTTCATGATGTTGCCCTCTGAGACTCAGTGTTTAACCTTTCTCCATTCTTTAAAGCCACTTGCAACTTGTCTGTGCTCTCTGATACTTGTCTAATTCCTTTGCACATAAAGAATTAGAAACCTGTTCCTGTTGGATCATTGATTAGCTGCACTACTTGGAGCAAGTTACTAAATTTTCTAAGTCTCAGTTGTGTCATGGTGATAATAAAGGGTCCTTTGTGGATTCAATAATGAATGTGTGTACCATGGTAAGCGCCAGGGATGCTTTAGTTTTCTTGCCCTTTTCCTTCCTCTAACACCTGCCTCTCTACCTCCTGAGTGGCAGGCCCTCTGAAGGAGCTCATTGGGAGACTCAAGGGCCTGACTCGGTTGTTTGGAAGTTCCAGCAGAGGCAAGGGAGGCTCCTGTATGAAATGCACTGGGTGCAGCCCATGAGCAGGAGCATACAGGAAGTGGTGGAGCCCTTGCACTGAGCCCTTTTGCTGTTTTCAGTGTGTATTTCCTGGTGGTTCTAGAATGGCCAAGCCTTGTAGAGACTGTCATAGTTCGTTTTCAGTTGCTGTAACAGAATACCTGACACTGGGTAATTGATGAAGAAAGAAATCTGTTTGGGTCTTGGTTCTGGAGGCTGGAGCCTGGAAGGCCAAGGTCAGGTGGTTGCATCTGTTGAGAGCCCTGAGCTGCATCATAATACGGTGAAAAGCCGAAGGGCAAGTGGGCATGTGTGGAAAGAGAAAAGACTCGGAGCACCCTGGCTTTGTAGTAACTGATTCAGACCCGTGAGAACTGCGTTCATCTGTCTTCACTTCATAATTGCTTCTTAAAGGTCCCACCTCCCAATATTGCCACATTGGCAGTCAAATTTTCATGTGCGTTTCAGAAGGGAAAAAGCATATTCAAACCGTAACACTAGCCAAGTCTTAGCCGAGTGAAGCAAAAATTTTGACATCTTTTGAACTCATTCATTCAGCAGACAAATCTTGAGTACCTGCTCCGTCCCTCCCTGGACCTCTCCTAGCTGTTGGGCAAACGATGGTGAACAGAGCCATCTGATTCTTGTTTCCACGGAGCTTTGTCAAAATGGAGAGGCAGACACCAGCTATGCAAATATTCAGTCACAGAGCAACTGTGAAGGGAAGGCAAGGGAGCCCTGAAGTGCCTGATCAGGGGACTCAGCATTGTGGACTGGGGAACTTTTCCAGTGGACAGGATGACTGAGCTGAGACCTGAGGGTGAGTAGGCGTGCCTGGGTAACACAGGGAATGGAATACCTTCTAATTTCATAGGCACTCCTTTTCTTTTAATGTAACATGCTATTTAGCATTTCATGCAGCTTCGATGATGACAGATGATAATTAGTCCTCAGATCTGGAGGTGCTCAGATGTGCTGTTGCTGGCTGTTTTCATCTCACTTGTGTATAAATAATGCGTGTGTCAGTCTGGGTAAGGGAGGCCGAGTTGAGCACAGCCAGCACACGGTGTTTCTATGACACTCGGGGCCAGTTCTGTCAGTGAAGCCCATCCAGGGACTTCGCTGCCTTGTGGACAGCATTGTCTGGGCTTGCCTGCCTGGGGCAGGTGCTCTTTGTTTTAATTTGTATTACGTGTATTTACTCTGAAAGTTGTTTCTGCTGAAACTTGAAAAGCCAGGTGTTTGCAGCTAGAGTATGGGCAGACTTCTTGGGGATTTGCTGAACAGAGTTTGTTAAGAAGAAGGGAACCCTCTCAGTCAAGTGTAATGGGTTGGAAAATAGGACAGCTGACCAGAGAGCTGTCCCTCCGGAACTCTGATGCAGGCGGCCGATGCTGTGTCTTAGTAGACTAAGCCTCCGCCTTCAGTGCCTGCATTCCTTATGGCGCTGGTTCCTGTCCGGGCTGCCCCTCTTCCAATCCAGCTCTCTGCTATGGCCTGGGAAGGCAGTAGATGATGGCCCAAGCACTTGGGCCCCTGCACCCACCTGAGAGACCAGGAGGAAGCTCCTGGCTCCTGGCTTCAGATCAGCCCGGCTTGAGCCGTTGGGGCCATATGGGGAGTGAACCAGAGAATGGAAGACCTCTCTCTCTGTCTGTACTCTCTGTAACTCGACGTCTCAACAGTAGAGTGATTTTTAATAATTTACTGAGAACTCATAAGCACATCACTTCAGGTTATCCTAGTTTAAAACTGAGGAACTGGATTCTGGAGAGTAACTGTCCCTGGACGTGTGGGAGACTGAGACGTTGAGCTGGTTCTTAGCCCGGGTGTCTGATTCTGTGAAGGTACTTCAAAAACTTGTAGGAAAATGGAATTAAAAGGTAAGTTAATTTTGTTACAAACATTTTTGAAGTACATGGATAATATTTTCATAATACGTATTTTGCAGCGACCTTTGGAAGACCCCTTGTGCGTCCACTCTGTCTTATTTTTGCGTCATGCCCTTCTGTTGTTTGGTGGCGTGGTCCGCTCATCTCATTCCTTCAGTGGTTACCTTCTGAGCGAGTCTGTTCTGGGAACCTGAGGGTCTAAGTCAGAAGGCAGATGACCCCAACACGGGGAGGGAGGTGGTGGTGGTGGTGTCCTGACTGTGTGGCTTTACAGGGAGGAGAGACAGGAAGCCATTAACTTAATAAGTGATTTCACAGTGACGACTTTGGAAGGAAAATTTAAAAAGGCAGTAGGATAGAAGGGACTGTGATACAAGGATGACCTGTTCCAGACTGAATGGTCAGGGTGTGCCTGCGTGTGTGTGTGTGTGTGTATAATATATGGTTATGTATTTATCTATGTATGATATGGTATAAGTCTACAGTACTTACATAGTTATTTCAGTAGGTTATAAATATATCTTAAAATGAATTTCAAATCAGATACTTCTTTTTCAGTAGACTATTATGCATATGCCCTATGCAAGCTCGTACGTGGGGGTTACTTCTCCAGTATGTGACCTATGGCTTTTTCTTGGGTGGCCGAACAATGGCTGTGATGGCCGTAAGGGGACGATGGCATCTGTAGATGTTGCTGCTCTGCAGGGCCAGCTGATGACCGAGGCCCAGAGCATTCTAGAGCGGCACGCGGCCGATGCCTCCCTGCACCAGTCAGTGGATCTCAGGTGGCTCGGCGGAGTCAGCTGTCTGGGGAAAGTCAGGGTTTCAGGGCCCCTGAGCGGAGGCGGTTTTGTGGGTGGTGCCCCGTTTCCAACACTAGAGAAGCAGGCAGGTGAAGCGCAGCGGTGACGTCAGTGATGTCTGTGAGTTTGGGCGGGAATGAGGAGGATGGCTGGGATGTTCCTGGCAAGGGTTTCAGGGCCTGCGCTTCCCTTGAGGACCCCCTCCCCCATGGCTGTCAAGCTCCTTGTGGAAACAGAGTAGCCATCTAATCTGCTTTCCCTTTCTGGCCTCCCTCTTGGCTGCCTCCTGCATTCCTGTCCTTTTGTTCTCTGTGCTCACCTCTTTCCACAGAGCTCTGCTCCCACATTTTCTTCCTTTAGAACCCCCTCCCCCCAAAAAAAAAAGTGGAGGAGCAGAACTCCCTGTGTCTTTCTTCACTCCTTCTTCCTCCGTGCTCCTTGCTGTTCCTCCTAGCTGTTCCTCCAGGGGCTGCTCTGTTGATTCCCTGAGAATCCAGCCTGGATTGCAGTCCAGATCCAGGGGACCCCCAGGTCTTACAGAATCTCCAGCTTTCCGCCAGCGTCATTGCACCCTGTGTGTGTGCCTGTAGGGCGGGTGCTTCCTTTGTTTTATTTGTGTGAGGAGAGGCAGGTCAGTGCATGAGCTGGGTGACCTGGGCTCTGCTCCACGTAGAGCCTCCACAGACAGGTGTTTTGTTTCTGCAGCCCTGGAGATATCTCCTACAAGCAGGTGGATGCTGACCTGCCGTGCTGGCTACTTGTCATTTTCTCCTTTTTCTTAGTATTGTCTCTCTATCTGCTTTTGTCTTTTCATGGGAGCTAATGGCACACCTAAAGTCCAAGTGCACAACTCAACATACTTATTTTTATTTGGTCCCAGAAAGGTGCAACTTGCCTTTTTGTAGATTAAAGTTTTGAACCATGAGTTTGGGAATTGTGGGTGTAGAGTTTGCAAATCCACACAGGTCATCTCCGACCTGAAGGGCCAGTCTCTAGAGCCACATACAAGAGGGAGACAGCTAGACAATAATTCTACCTGGATTTCCTGGAAAGGATAGAGGGAACACACCCCACTTGTACTGTGGAATGCTGTTAAAAACGAGATTTCCAGCTGGTCACAGACTGGTTTTGCTGGCATCTTTGCCCTGAAGTATTTTCTCATCTGACCCATCTCAGGGCAGAGCCACTTGTTTTGGTGTGGCCAGGAAGATTTCCAGTGGTTGTCACAGATGGCCAACTAAGCCGCTTTCAAATGACCTGTGTGGTTTCCTGTCCTGTAGAACTGCACTCTGCTTACTTCAGCCACAGGATGTCCATGATTGTTCCTCGCTGGAGGCTGGAGGGGAGGCATCTTCAGGGAGGGCGCCCAGCCCCTCGGATGAGCCCTGGCTCCATGTGGCCAGGGGGTATCTCACTTCCCCTCTGGGACCCTCAGCTCTTCACCTCCAAAGGAGAGAGAGGGAAGGAGCATGTGTGTGTATGTGTATGCTTGGAAAAGCACTTGCCATGTAAGCATTGATGCTGAACTGTTTGCTGTTATTATATGTGGAATTTTATGTGTTCCCTTGTAACTTGAGTTCCTTTTAATTGTAGTATTTGGTAAGAGATACCAATCCAATCTTATTTTACATTAAAGACTTTAGAATTTAATTTAAGCCATTTATTTTGCAGATTTTTTTTAATGTGGGGAAAGAAGAGTATATTGTCATGTACATGGTGTTGAGTAAAGCAAGATTTGTAACTTAGTATCGAAGGATATGACAGCTACACAATTCTTAAACTCTATATATTAACTTTCACAGATAAGAGAAAATGTATTTGTCTTTCTGGGTCTGGCTTATTTCACATAGCATAATGATGACCAGTTCCATCCATTATGTTGTAGATGTCAGGGTTTCCTTCTCTTTTACAGCTGAGTAATAATTCCATTGTGTATGTTTACACTTTCTTTATCCCGTCATCAGTTGGTGGAAATCTAGGTTGATTCCATATCATTGCTGTTGTGCATTGAGTGTCTATAAACATGGTTCGCAGGTGCTCTTTCATAGAGCTTTAGATCTATTCATAATGGGATAAGTGGGTCATATGATGGATCTATTTTTAGTTTTCTGAGGCATCTCTGTTTTCCATAGTGGTTGCACCAGTTTGCATTCTTACAAGCTGTGTATTAGGGTATCTTTTTCTCCACAGCCTTGCCAGCATTTGTTTTTTGGTTTTTGGATAACAGCCATCCTACGTGGAGGGAGGCGAAACCTCCTGTGTTTTCATCTGCGTTTCCCTTCTCATCATTTTGCAGCTCTCATGATGGATGCTCCTGTGTTCATGCCCCTCCCACACTGTGACATCACTCTCCTGAGGGTGCTGAAGCCTGGGCCTGTGGCTCCCTCTGGCTTTCAACCCTCTTTCACACACCTGTGTCTTGTGTCAGGGTGGAGATTTGCTGGTGTAGGAGATATATATATATATATGTACATGTATATGTGTATGTATATATATATTATTTTTTGAGAAGCTCAGGAACGTGATCTTGTGTGCTGAGAGCGGGATGGCAGGGGGCCTTGCTGACCCTGTTGCCACAGTGAGGGGCTGTCACAGGGAGGCTGGCTGCCCTGTGTCCTGACTGTCCAGCTGAGCCAGTGCTCTGTGATTGCTCATGCTGTGCACACAACTGTGGCTTATTAAATATGATGGAAAATGAAGAAGTCCAACAATTCCTTTACAGTCCTGCTCTCCTTCTGGGCGTGTATGGTTGTACAGAGTGTATTTTCAGTGTATTCACCTGAAAAGTGGGGCTTTCTCACATGTCAGTTAACTGTATACAACTGGTGCCAATTACTTGCTCCATTGTTGGGAGCTGGCTTTGACAGTAGAGGACGTGACCCTTCTCTTCACAGGGGTTTGGGAAGAAGGTGGTACCTTATGCATTCACAAATGGGAAGAAGAGAGTGTTCCCCGAACAGGTTTAGAATCGTGCAAGTGCAGGGCTTGGGGGGATGTGGCATGGTCACCCAGCTCCTGTGTTTTACACGTTGGTGCCGAGGCCAGGCGCTCTGTGCCAGATCACTCAGCAGGTCAGAGTTAGAGCCCCAGGGTGGGTCTCTTCAAAGGTGGCTGTGTAAGGTGAGAGTCCTGTGGGACCGCAGAGTGTAGTAAAAACTGGGTTTTCAGGAGACAAAGAGAAGGCTTCAGTTGGGTCACTGTGTAACTGGTGCTGATCCCAGCAGGACACAATTGTGGCAAAGCTGTGGGAGTTTTGTGCTGAAGATCCCAAAGTCTCCCGCTGCTGTGCCGTGCACTGCCAGGTTGGGACTTTGCCCTTGAGTGAATCTAAGAAAGGTGCAAGGAGGGAGCTGGACAGGTTCACGTAGAATACTCACAGCTTGGGGGCAGTCATTCAGCTTCATCCATTTGACCTCTCAAAGCTGAGGTTTTGGGCAGGAGCTTAGCACTGTTAAGGTGCCCATGTGCCCTATTGGAGCTCCTGGTTGCTAGCTCAGTTCCCGATTCCAGCTTCCTACTGATGCAGAGCCCGGGAAGTGGAGGAGGTGGTGGCTCAGGTCCATGGCTTCTTGCTACCCCACATGGGAGATTTGCATTGAATTCCTGACTCCTGGCTGGAGCCCTCTGGCTTTGGCTGGCATTTGGGGCGTGAACCAGTAGATGGGAGTGCACATGCATGCTCTTTCTGTGTCTCTCTGCTTGTGAAATAAATTAAAACAAAACAAAACAGAACAAAACCTGAAAAGCTGGCGCTGGCATTGTGCAGCAGTGGACTAAGCTGTTGCATATGGGAGTGCCAGTTTGAGTATCAGCTGCTCTGCTTCCAATCCAGCTTCTTGCTATTGTGCCTGGGAAGGCAGCGGATGATGGCTGTAGTAGTGAGGCCCCTGCCACCCATGTGGGAGACCCAGATGGAGTTTCTGGTCCCTGTCTTCAGCCTGGCCCAGAGCTGTCTGTTGCAGCCATTTGGGGAGTGAACCAGTAGATGGAAGATCTCTGTTTCTCTCTGTCTCTCTCTGCTGCCCAACCTTTAAAATAAGTAGATGAATCTGTGAAAAGCAAACAACAATAAAACTGTGGCCTTCACCTCTTCCACACTCTTCCTTCTGTGTTTCTCTTGTAGTCAACCATAGTTAAGTGCCATTGTTGTACCAGGGATCATGCCCAAGTCTCATGGTGAGAGATGTAGGCATAGCAATCCTGGTGCTGTGTCTTGGAGAGAGAGGTGAGTGCAGGGTAGTGAACAAGTGAACACTGTCAAATTCTAAGTCCCATGAAGGCAGCAAGATACTCAGTGAGCAGGGGGTCTTGAGAGTGAGCTGAGTGAGAGGGGAGGACCCTTATGGGGAAAGACCTCTAGGAAGAGACGAGTTCCTTGTGCTTGGCCAGTGTCCAGCACAGTGCTTGGGGGTGACGAGGTGGGAGAGGCAGGCAGCAGCCAGACAGATCCCTCTGGGCTTTGCTGGCTGTGGATTTTCTCCCAAGGGCAGTGGGAAGCCAGCAGGACGTGGGCCAAGGGAATGACCTTCCAGCTGTGTGTTACTTAGGCTTTCATACACTTTGAGAACCCTCCACTGTGAGAGAAAGAAGCCATTCACAAAAAACCGCATGGAAGTATTTTGTGATTCCATTGAGGAGAAATGTGCAAGATCTATTATGTGGATTACCCAGGTCAGTGTGTAGACACAGAAAGTAGACGAGTGGTGGCCCAGGGACGGAGGGGTGGGTGAGGAAAGGGGGACTGCTCATGGGCATTTGGTTTTATTTGGTGGTGGTGGGGGGATGTTAAGGTGCTCTAAAATTGATTGTGGTTATGGCAGCACAAGCCGCATACACTGTATCTACTGAATTATGTACTTCAAATAGATGACTTGTATGATGTATGCAGTATGGCCCAATAAAACTGGTATTGAAAATATTGAGAAGGGCTTTGATGCTGCCTGACGAACCTGCTCCATTGTCCCAGGCAGCTGTCCCCAGTCTGGCAGCTGTGCCAGCCTTCTCCATCCCCCTTGCATCAGAGCACCCCTCCTCTGCCTCTGTCTCTTGCTACTTCATTACCTGCAAGGCACCATCAGCTGTGCGTGCTGCCCCATTCTTGCCATCCAACCTGCAAATCTCCCCAGCCCACACAGGCTTCTGGCTCTCCCTCTGCAGTCCTGACTCTGCCTCTCATTGGTTGAGTGACTTTAGGCCAGTTGCTTAAAAGCTCCTTGGGTCCTGTTTAAACCTCTTTTAAAGCTTTATATTTTTACAAACACATAGCACTTGCTAAATACCGGGCAATATTTGTAAATGCTTTAAGAATGTTAGCTCACTGGGGCTGGAGTTATGGCTCAGTGGGTTAAGCTGCCACTGGAGATGTCCACATCCCATATTGGAGTGCCTAGGATAGAGTCCTGCCTCCATTTCTAATCCAGCTTCCTGCTCATGCACCTGGAAGGCATGACTCAAGTACCTGGGCCCCTGTCTCTCATGTGGACAGCCCTAATGGAGTTCCAGGTTTCTGGCTGGCCTGGCCCAGCCCTGACTATTGAGGGCATTTGGAGAGTGAACCAGCGGGTGGAAGATCTTTCTCTCTCTTTGTTTCTTTCTGTCTAGCTCCGTCTCCCTCTGATTTTCAAATAATTAACAATATTAACTCATTGGTAAATGTTAACACATTTAATTGTCCAGTTAACCTCATGAGGTAGATATTATTATCCTCTCCCATTTTGTATAAGAGAAACATAAGGCACAGAGAGGTTAAGTGATTATACACGATCACACCGCAAAGAAGGTAGTAGAGTTGAATCCAGGCACTGAGGCTCCAGAGGCCGTGTTGCCTCTTGGGGCAATAAAATGGGTTTAATAGCTGCTTGCTTGCTTTGTTCACACCCCTTGAACAGCAGTTGGGTCTTGTATACCATTTGCAGTGCTCGGCATAGTGCATCCTGGTGAGTATTCACTGTGGGCTGGGCTATAAATGAATGCACGCCGCTGAGGCCAAGTGCTTTCTTCTCTTCACTCGTTTCTTCATTGACTCTCGCAGGTCCTGCAAGGATTTGGGTGTCCAGTTGGGGTCTTGCTTCTGTTTTGAGCTTTGCCTTTCTACTGTTAACTCCCCGGATCTTGGTTTCCTCTGCAGTAAACTGGAGATGCTAATAACTGGGCAGCATCCTCCCTGGGTCAGCGCAAGGATCAGTGGCTCACTGTGTGTGCAGGTGCTCTGTAACCCGGGCTGCTCCCTGCAAATGCCAGGGGTTAGTTTAATGTGCAGCCTGGCTGCTGGGACTGTGCACTTTGAAGTGATGATGGCAGTGGTGGTGGAAGGCTATCCAACGGTGGTTTTTCCATGGAAATCCCGACAGCTCAGGTGGAGTGCAAGTAAGTGATGTGTATTCCACTTCACATGGTAGAACTTTCCACCAGGCAGTATTGATATCTAAGCAGCAATTGAAGCTGGAGCCAGGTTCTGGGCTTACCACTGTGGCCAATGCCTGCACTAAGCCCTGAGTTGATTCTGCCTAATGCTATAAACTTGAACTTGCTGTGTATGCAGGAAACTTGCTAATTCTTCTCTTGATTCAGAGCATGTGTGCCAGTGACAATGGTTGTAGCCAACATTCATTTTTTTTTATGCCAAATCTAATTTATAGTTTTGGCAAAATAATTTGCTGTGCTACAGGGGGAAAAAGTACACCTTAATGGGGAAAAGTACATTCTTCTGTTGTTTCACATGTTGCTCCTTTCCCCTTGCCGGTTGGTCCAAAGATTGCAGGATCAGGTCCAGTGGTTTGGTTGCTGAGTTTCCCACCACATAGCCTTGGAGAGTGCCACTTGCTTTCTCCACAGACTTGTGGTGTGCTTTTTGTTCCCCTCCACAATCCTCTTTTTGTTTTTAGAATCTCTCTTTGCCCTTTTATAAACATCTACCACGAGATCTACGTGTATGTGCATATGCACATGCACCCTACACACATGCACACTTTAGGACTTGTATGTAAGCCATGTTGTACTTCTTCCCTGCCATCGGTATTATCTTTCAAGTTCATCATACATTTGCCGGGGTGGCAGGGACAAGGGAGAAGGGTGCTGAGCATTGAGGGCTGCTTTTATATTCTGAATTTTTTTAAATTTAAAGATTTATTTATTTATTTGAAAGGGAGAGAGGGGTGGGGGGGGAGAGAGATTGATTGATTGATTGATTGATTGAGAGATCTTCCATTCACTGGTTCTTGTTCCATATGGCTGCAGCAGAGCTGCTCCAGGTGGAAGGCAGGAGCCCGGAGCTCCATCAGTGTCTCCCACTTGGGTTATTTTCTGCTGCTTTCCAGCACATTAGCAAGGAGCTGCATTGGAAGCAGAGCAGCCAGGATTCAAACTGGTGCCCCAGTATGGAATGCTGGCATTGCAGGCGGCAGCTTCGTCTGTGCCAGCCCCTGTTTCTAACTTTAATCCTCTCTTTAGACCTCTGACTCTTGTTTATTATGATCTGTGCATCAGTCATTTTGAGTAATTCAGGTCAGCAATAAATCCCCTGCCCACCAGCGGTTTCAGATGGTACTGACATCTGTCTTCTACCCTGCCCCTGTGCTGGGCACTTTCCCACGTGTACCAGGCCTAGCTGTGCATTCTGGGAGTGCAGGATGGGTACCTTCTGCTGTGACTTCCGATGCTTTGGGCTCTGGGCGGGGGGTGGGGCTGGGGGCTGGGGGCTGGTGGGCTTGGGAGGCCTGCATCCTTGCAGTCAGTTTCTTGGTTGACAGTTTTAGCTGGGGCACATTTTTTCCCACTTCAAAAGCCTCAGAGGAGAGCAATCCATCTCATTCTTGTTTTCTGCATAACTTGAATCCCTGAGCTTAGGTATTCCTTCTATTTTTACTTCCTTCAGTTATCCAGGCATGGATCTGTTTGCTGGTTCCAAGGGTTGTTTAATAATAATCTCCTCCTCATGCAGAGAACCTGAGGGTGCTTGTTTCTTGGTTACATCCTCTGAAGGCTTCAGAGGCATCTAAGCCTTAGGGGACGTTGGTTACTAGCATGAAAGTCGAGTTTGCACCGGCAACATGCAGGCTTTTTCGAATGTCCTACTCCTAGTTGCTTCTTGCAAGAAATTTACGCTGTGGATTTATTACTACATATTTGGTAGCTCTTGAGTGATAAATGTGTAGACCAGCTTTCCCCATATGGTTAGGAACCTAGACCTTTATTTTGTCTTCAGCATTCTTATTCTTTCATCCTGGCACCTTAAAAAATGCCAGTGGTATTTCCTCCTTTGCAAAGCCAGTCGCTGCTTCTCAAATGAAGGAGCTTGATTGGCTCTGGTTGGGCTTCCCTGGGTTCTTTTTATTACTTTTTGAAATATTTACTTTTATTTAATAGAAAGGCAGAGAGAGAGAGAGAGAGAAAGAGAGAGAGAGAGAAGGAGGGAGGTAGAGATCTTCCCTAGATGGCCAGGCCGAAGCCAGAGGCCAGGAACTTCATCTGGTTCTCCCACATGGTGGCAGGGACTCCTCCTCGGGATTCTTGTTGGTGTCATCTTTGTTATGGGTTTGGATTTCATGTAGTCTCTGATTGGAGGGAGCAACAGCTCCAGCAGTGGGCTTCCTGTGCTCACAGGTTCAATCAAGGTGCAAAACCTGACATAGATCCATCAATGGATCAAGGAATAAAACCTGACATAGATAGATAGACAATTCTCACATGGTGTTTCTCAAGACAAAACTCATTTCTGCTGGCTGTTTTTATCTCTGAGGACATTTGGAATTTACATTTCTTGGCAGTTTATTTCCTTTTTCATGTTCTGCTCTTGTAAGTAAAGATAGCTATAAAGCTCAGGCTAATGTGGAAGTATAGGTTTTTAGGCCCAATGAAACCCAAGCTTCTCCCACGTTGGTGCAGGTGCCCAAGGACTTCGGCCATCTTCCCCTGCTTTCCCAGGCACATTAGCAGGGAGCTCGATAGAAGGTGGAATGGCCGGGACTCAAACCGACACCCGTATGGGATGTGAACGCTTCAGACAGCGTCTTTACCTGCTATGCCACAACACTGGCCCCTGATCTCGTCTATTTCGAAGGTTGCAGGATTAATCTTCATGGCCATCGATTACACCAGGACTCCTGTAGGCCTTTTCAATGAGGCCAGAGAGAGGCTGGTGCTGTGGCATAGTGGGTAAAGCTGCTGCCTGCAGTGCTGGCATCCCATATGGGCGCAAGTTTGAGTCCCTGTTGCTCCACTTCTGTTCCAACTCTCTGCTGTGGCCTGGGAAAGCAGTGGAGGATGGCCCAAATCATTGGGCCCCTGCACCCACATGGGAGACCTGGAAGAAGCTCCTGACTCCTGGCTTTGGATTGGCACAGCTCCGGCCATTGCAGCCAACTGGGGAGTGAACCAGCAGTTGGAAGACCTCTGTCTCTGCCTCTCCTTCTCTCTCTGTGTAACTCTGACTTTTGAATAGATAAATACATCTTAAAAAAAAAAAAAAAAAAAAAAGGAGGCCAGAGAGTAAATGCCATGGGACTTCAAAAAGTTTGTGTGAAAATGGAATTAAAAGATAAGTTCATTTTGGTGTAAAAAATTTTTGAAATCCATGTGTAGTTTTTTTCACAATATCCATTTTCATGGCCTTGGAAGACTCCTCGTATTTTAGAATTGATGGACCTGGGTCTCCATGACAGCTACTCAACCTTGCCATTGTAGTACAAGCAGCCAGATGTAACAGCTGTGCAGAGGGAACACCTGTGCCAATCAGTTGTCCTTACAGAGACAGGTAGCAGGGCTGAGTCTGGTCTGGGAACTGTACTTGCCAGACTGTGAGTGACACGTTTGCTACTTTGGGAGAGAATCAGCGAATCAAGCATTTTCTTCGTCCTCACCAGCAGGATGAGTGTTAGTGGGAGCCGGGACCGTGGGGAAGTTCAGAGGAGGACAAGTCCTTGGGGCATAGAGGGTCACGCTGCGCTAATGGACTTGGAACTGCAAGGATGGGGTGAGTTTCTTCAGATGGAATTAAAAAGGGTGAGTGAGGAGGAAGAAGGGACGGAGTGTGGCAGGCAGCTTCTGGATGCTGGGGCAGGCCTGGGCACATGATCAGTACCTGGCGGTGCAGCTGGGAGGGAGGGGATGTGGTGTAGGGGTGCTCTGGGGACAGCTGACAGAACTTGAAGACCAGTCCTTGGGCAGGAAGAACATGGAGGAGGAGAGGACCCCTCAAGTGTGTGGCTTGGGGAACTCTGTAAACCCAGGGGGCACTGGCCACGATCAGGAGAAGGGGAAGGAGTCCGGCTTGCGGATTAAGAGGAAGTCCAGATTTGCATCTGGAGGATGTGACACACCGTTTGGAGCAGTTCTTGGCAGATCGGGCATCACCGATCAGAAGTACCGGTTCTACCATTTTTGATAGCTTGCGCTTGTATTTTCCTCACCGTGTCGTTTGTGTTGCGAGAGTCTCTGTAGGGCCTTGTGTTGTAAGGGTGGGTGCCCTTCTGTCTCAGAGGGACCCTTGGGCACCCCCATCTCCTTCACTGGACATGCTGCTGGGAGTTTTTATTCACTGGGAGAGGTCAGTCAGTGGGCGGCCTAACCAGGCAAAGAGAATTCATCGGCCTTTGTTTTAGTTTTATTTTCACACTATTTGGAAGTCAGACCAGGGGTGGGGTCGGGGGAGACAGACAGAGATCTCTCTGGGGTTCACTCCCTGTCGCTCCCCCTCTTCACGGAGGAACGACACTAAACCCTGTGCTGTTCTTTTGTCTGCTCAGCCCTTCCCGGGTTTGCTGCTGGTTCTTCCCGGGTTGGCTGCTGACCCTTCCACCTCCGTGGAAGGGCGGTGCCCCCTGCCACTTTCCCCACTTCCGCGGGGGAGCGGCACACCGCCGGCCGGCTCTCTCGGGGGCTGCACAGGTGTTCCTTCAGATAGATGTTCCCCTTAGATGTTCCTGGTGCATGTTGTCTCTCTCCTCCTTTATAGTCCTCTTCCACCAATCCCAACTCTGCTACCCACACGCCGAGTACGCTGCTCTCCTCCAATCAGGAGCGGGATCAGCTCCTGCAGGTTACTGGTTGAACTGGAGGCAGCTGTGTAAAAGTTGTTTTTACTCCTCTCCCAGCGCCATATTGTGGGAGAGCAGATGCATAGAATAAGTCTTAATTCCAGTAACTTAGTCTAGTCCGAGTTGCTCCCCACAACTCCCCAGTGTCCACAACATCCAGGGTTGGGGCACGCCAAAGCTGGGAGCCTGGGGCTCAATCCGGGTATCACACAATGAGGGCAGGGTCCAGGGGCTTGAACCGTCATCTGCAGCCTCCCAGGGTGTCCATGAGCAGGAAGCACTCTGAAATGAGACGTGGGCTTCCAGAGTGGAGACTTCAGTGCCAAGTGAAATGCCCACCCGGACCAGGATGTCAGCACATAGGGACGTCTGCAGCCTCTGACGGCAGGCCATTACTGTGTAAGGGTTAGGCACCTGTTGGGAATTCTGAGGGCACTGTCATGAGGGCTAAGCCAAGTGCCCAGGCTTCTTCCTCTCTTCTGGTTCAAACCACCAGATCGGATCTGCGTGTAAGCCCTTCGTCCCTACCAAGGTGTGCGGTGCTCGGTGGTGCCTGTGTGTGGGATTGCGCCATAAATTTTGTGGGGTGAAATTGAGTTGTGTGAGTCTGTGACAGTTCCCCTAGTGGAGGAACACAATCTACTCAGCCCTGTTGGAGCAAATCCTTTGCATCATCTGTCACTTGGGACCCTTGAAAATCTGGGGTGAGATGAGCATCCAGAAGTCTTAGCTAAACTGATTTCTGAGAACAGTGGTTACCAGAGGCTGCAGAGGGGAAGCTTGCTCAAAGGCTACATAAATACAGTTAGATCAGAGGCATAATTGAAGAGCTGTACTGTACAGCAAGACAACTGTAGTTAAGGACAATTTGTTGTATTCTTGAAAAATGCAGAGAGAGGATGTTATTTGCTCTGATAACAAATATGATAACTATGCAAGTGTTAATTATGCAGAGTCAACCATTCCACAAAATATGCTGCGCATGTTAAATACACTGGGTCTTTAAAAAGTTAACAGACACAGTACACATGAAAAAGTTATGCATGGATCTCAAAACTTTTTCCTGCCAAGTAAACATATCGTTTAATTTTAATTTCTGTGACATATCCTAGTACATACTGTGTTATCTGTCACATTAAAACAAACATGCTTTCATAGTCCAGATACTCAATATGAAATGTGTAAGACGTGGGAGACCTGGAGGAAGTTCCTGGCTCTTGGCTTTGGATTGGCACAGCTCTGGCCAATTGGGGAGTGAACCAGCGGATGGAAGACACCTCTCTGCCCCCCCCCCCCTCCCCGTAACTCTGCCTTTCAAATAAATAAATAACCTTTTTTTAAAAAAAGAAACGGGGTAAGAAGCATGGTGTATTTGTGCCATCTGGATTTGCTGACTTGAGGCTGGCAGGCTGACCGCATGGCTCAAACAGGGTGATGTGTGTGGCCTGTCCCGAGTCAGATGGGTGATTTGTTTTCTGGGGCCTGCTTGGTGATTTTAGTCTGGTACAGAGAAGCAGAAGAGAACAGCACTAGGTTTTCCTTCTCACGGAAGCATTTACTGGAACTTCTTCTTCTTCAGGTACGTGATTCTTTCCAGGTTTTGGGGGAGACGAATTCCTGAAAGCAAATTCTCAGTACAAGGCAAGGATCTTTTCAAAGGCCCAGCCTGAGAGGTTTGGGGTTTGGTTTATGACTTTTCCTGTTATGTGGAAATCACCTCTTTTAATTTGGGAACATCGAAACCGGCAGCAACTATCTGTGGCTGGTAGCACAATCAAGGATTTCTGTATCTTTCTTTAGTTACTTACGTGGCCCTAATGTTTATGTGAAGTTTCTGGTCTTTCTTTGTGCACCCATTTGTTTATTTCACAAAGACTTACTGGGCATTAGTGACGCTCTGCTGGCTGGTGGAATATGCCTTGAACCAAGCGAATTTTCTGCTTGTGTGGTGCTTGTATTCTGATATTAACCGTAAACTCTTTTTAGGTGAAACCAATGATTATTATAGGCTCCCAAATTCGGAGACACTCCCTAGGGAAGGTGACAATACAGGCTAAGGTTGTGTTGTATTTCCAATTAACTGTTCCTCTAGCAACTTTTATTCTGAGCACTAGGAAAATTGAGGACTTGAGGAAATCACCTTTTTTTTTTTTCTTAACAAAATTTATAGGATTTTTACTGTGTTCTCCACAGTGTGCTGAATGCTTCGTAGATGCTAATATTGAATTTTCAGGACAGTTCTATGCAGTGGGGAGTGTTAGTGTTCCCACTTCACAGAGGAGGCAAATGAGGAACTTGCCCCAGGCCAGTAAGAAGAGGACTAGGGTTGGAACTCAGGCTCTTACCCCACTGCGTTGTCGAGTTCTGCACCCGGGCTGAGAGACTGGCTTTGTCCGTCTTGTATTTGGGATTTTTTTTTTTTTTTTGAAAGTATAGGGTTATTTATAGCCAGACTTAGAAAGGATTGGGGAAGTCTGGGTTCCCTCTCGAATGTGGCTCCCATTCTGTTTTCTGTCACATTTAATTACGTGTTTCATTTAATTTGTGTAAATGGAATGTGTTTAATTTTCTTCAGATGTCTGTAAATTCCTTGAAGCAACAAACCGGCGAATAGGTGCATTTGACAAGTAAATATGAGCAGCTGAAGCACTGCACTTCTAAAACTTCTGATCAGTTTAGCTGGAATTGTTGAGGCTGTCCCCCTGCTTTGTGGGAGTGTGTAATAGTTTAATTTAGCCGTTTATAAATGTTTAATTGTCTTCTAAACAATAGCATAACTGCACAATAGATCATAATGCATTGGAATGATAAAACTCCCGGGCAGTGCTATTTAAAGCCTAGTGTATTGCATGTACGTGTGCCTGCAGGGCAGAGGCCTGGAGCCACAGTGGACTGTGCTGCTCTCTGGGTAGCAGCAGCGTGATGTCTCTACTTGGTAATCTCTTATGTCTCTGGGACCTTTGGATTTCTTGAGCTGACCTTGTTGCCGGTCCCTGAGAATCCTCCAGGAGACTCTGGTCTGTTTCTTCATGTCCTGTGTTTAGTTCTCAGTCTCATTTGCACCCCGTGCTTTTATCTGTAGCCATCACCTTATTTCCCATCTAACCTTCTTTGCTGTGCCTCAGCCGTTGTCTTAATTATCTGAAGTTGCTTCTGAAATTTCATTTCTTCAGCCGATTTTCCAGTTAACTGAAAGAGAAGTCTTGGGGGAGCGGGTGGGCATTCTGTGTTGAGCTGCTGCTTGGACACCTGTGTCCCACATCAGGGTGCCTGGTTCTAGTCCCAGCTCCTCCACTTCTGATTCAGCTTCTTGCCGTTGTGCACCTGGGAGGCAGCGAATGATGGTCCGAGCACTTAGGGCCCTGCCGCTCACATGAAAGACCCAGACTGAGTTCTGGGCTCCTGCGTGTGGCCTGACCCAGCCCTAGCCATTGCAGTCATTTAGGCAGAGAGCTAGCAGATAGAAACACACTCTCTCTCTGCCTTTCAAATAAAATGAAAATATATTTTTTAGAAAAGGAAAAAAATCTGGCTTCCTTATTATTCCAGGATGAAGTTTAATGAACAACTATTATACATGGTTTCTTTTTTTTAAAGATTTATTTATTTACTTGAAAGTCAGAGTTACAGAGAGAGAAAGAGCAAAAGGGGGAGACAGAGAGAGAGAGAGAGAGAGATCTTCTATCCATTGGTTTACTCCCCTAATGGCTGCAATGGCCAGAGCTGGGGCAAGAGCCAGGATCTCCACCTGGGTCTCTCACGTGGGTACAGGATTGCAAACACTTGGGCCATTCTCTGTTGCTTTCTCAGGCACATTAGCAGGGAGCTGGATTGGAAATGGAGCAGCCAGGACACCAACCAGCCTCTGTATGGAATGCCAACATCCGAAGCCGCAGCTTAACCCCTGTACCACAACACTGGCCCCTGTACTTGATTTCTTTAATTTTGATGGACTGATACATTCTACACCTGAAAATTAATATGGATTTCAGTTTTATGCTTCTGGTTTGAGCAGTGAGCCTGCTTAGCACAGTAATCATCAGTTCAGTTCCACTGGTCACTGGCCTTATTTATTGTGTTTAAGAAAAAGTTGACTACACTTTGATAGATTAACAAAAATGTTACTGGACTTGCATTGGTTGCTATAGTGGCTGCCGTAACCTACAAGCACAGACAGCAGACTCTTGTTTTCTCACAGGTCTGGAGGTGGGAATGCTGCGATCCTGTTGCCAGCAGGGTCGGTGTCTCCCCTGTCCTCTGCCCTGGGCTTGCACATGACCACCTTTTTCTGTGTTTTCATGGGGCCTTCCGGCTGCATTTATTTGGGTCTTCATCTTCTGTTCTTATAAGGACATTGTTCATGGGGATTGATCGCAACCTTTAACCTTTAACCTCTTTATTCTGAAGTACTGGGGATTAGGAATTTGACCTATGACTTTTGGGAGGATGCAGTTCAGCTCTAAGAGTTTAAATGTCTGACATGAGTTGTTTGAAAGTTTCATGACAGTTTATATCAGAAATTTTTTGAAATGGTGAAAAGTGGGCTAGGGAAGACAAAATCCTACAAGAAAGGAGAATACAGGGTCTGGTTGTGGTCTGAGTTGGAGCTGGCTAACTGAAAGTAAAATTCACAGTCATTGACTTTTTTGGCTGAACTTGCCCAATTTTGGATGCAGATCCGAAGTACTTTTTAAGTAACTCTAGATTCAGTGATTCTATTTTAATACTGTTTTGTAATTAGACCTTGCCGCTGACTTAGATGCATTGAGAGAATTTTTATGATTCCTTGTTGCAGTCCTGTGTTTGCCAGGTGGGGTACAGAGGAGCCAGGCTTATGTCCAAAAGACCTTGGTTTGAATTTGAGCTGGTTTTTTTTTTTTTTTTTTGGTCTGTATCCAGCTGATGCCCTCATTTCTTCACCTGTGTACCAGGGACGGATAGGAAGGATGCTGGTGTCCAGTGTGGTCCCTGTCACTGGTGCCTGCAGCAGATTGATACTGAGCCTCTGCAGCCCAGGTGGGGCCTGGGTCTCAACCCCTGCTGATTGGCTTGGCCCTCACCGCCAGCCCGACTTGTGGCTGGAGACCATCGGAGTGCACTGAGTTCTGTGTCCGTGTCCAGCCTCGTGTGCTCTGAGCTGGAGACCCTGGTTGGACAGATGTTACTTAAGGAGCATGTGTTGTTCCCAGATGGTCACCCTAAAAGAAATTTCCTCTTATTTCCTGTGTTGGATAGCCTCAAACTATTATCAGAAACTTGGTCTTCTTCCTCTGTCTTATCAGGGCAAATGGTGAAAGTTTGTGAGACAGAGATGTAAGTTGACTTCACCCATCAGACTTTAAGATCCACAGACTTCAGTGTTGTAGAAGTCAGGGTTGGGCCTTGTGTCTACTGTTTCTAGCCCAGGGAGATACCCACATAAGTTAAACACCACATTAAGTGTAATACATACATGTGTCTACCTGTGCATTTGTGTGTTTGTGTGTGTGTATGTGCGCATGCACATTGGGGAGTGAGAGACAGCAGCCTGTCTTCCACACATTTTGTTCTAGTTAAATTAAGTGCCCATCCTTTGCGTTGGAATGAAATACGTATGCAAATCCATCCTTAAAACATTTATCATATGGCTTGAAGGGATTAATTGATTGAAAGTAAAATTTTATTCAGTAAATCATTTTAAAAAGTTGACCAGAGAGTTCTGTGTGCAGAAATAGATCCCAAGTTCTATTTGGCTTACCCATTTTAGCCATTATATAAGAGCACTGGAACACAACACTGTTGGCAGTAGCACTTGACCTGGACAAACTCCCATAAGTAGACCCATTTAATGTCACCACTATTGCTGCTGTTACCTTCCCCATTTAGTGCTGTATCTGTCAGAAGTGTTTTAGTTGCAAGGGACTGAAACTCAACACCCACAAGTTTAAGCTAAAAAGGAAATTTATTTCAACTTAAGTGAAAATTTTGAGGGCTAGTAGTGTCTCTAAGCAGGATTAGATCCTGGGGCATATGGGATACTATTGGGACATTCTGTCTTTCTCTCTCTCTCTCTCTCTGTGGGATCTAGTCTTTGAAAACTGACTGCCAGCATTGTTGTATCCTGTGACTCCCACATGGACAGGAAGAGCTTTTGCCTTCTTGTGTCCATGCATCAAATATGAAGGGTGACTTTGGTGCAGCTTGAGTGGTATGGCCATCCCTGACCCACAACTGGCTGGCGAATGGGGTACTGTGGATGGCCTGACCACATACAGCCACTGTGGCAAAGTGCCCTGGTTGGCAAGCCTGCCAGGATTCCACGAATGGGAGAGGGATGGTATCCCACAGGAAGGGTTGCTTAGCTCACACAACATACGTCTGGTGCACATACCTAGCATTTCCTGCCATTGGGGGTTAAGTGTCTGTTCCCTTAGTTTACAGGGAATGGGAAAATAACTCGGATAATTCTGTGCCGGATCCCTTTGAGAATTTTGTGCTCCGTTAGAGATAAGAAGATGTCACCTATCAGGTGGAATAGACGTTCTATAGATAATGAAATAGTGACAGCACGCTTAGTGATTGCTGAGATTGATGTTCGTATGCCAACTTTCTGGTTAAAGTACAAGGTGACGATCATGGCCTCTTTGTTTTCCTGGTAGGGTTGGATGACTGCCTGCAGCCGTACGTCCACAAGTTTGAGCGGGAGAAGATCGATGGGGAGCAGCTGCTGCGGATTTCCCACCAGGATCTTGAGGAGCTGGGGGTCACGCGCATCGGACACCAGGAGCTGGTGCTGGAGGCTGTGGACCTTCTCTGTGCACTGGTTAGTTCACGAAAACGTGACCTGTACTGGGGTGATGTATTTAGAACCTTGGTCTGCTAAATCTTCATGGCAGTGCATCATCATTGTCTTAAAGAGGTTTATTTATTTGATAAGAGAGAATGAGAGGGAGAGTGGGAGAGAGGAGGAGAGAGATGAATTTTCCATCCACTGGTTCATTCCCCAAATGGCTTCAGTGGCTAGGGCTGGGCCAGGAGGAGGTCAGGAGTCTGGAACTCCATTTGGGTCTCCCTGGTGAGTGACAGAGCCCAAGCATTTGGGCCATCTTCTGCTGCTCTCCCAGGCACATGAGCAGGCAGCTGGATCAGAAGTGGAACAGCCAGAGCTCCAACCTGTGCCCCTGTGGGACACTGGTGTTGCAGGCCATGGCTTAACCTCCAATGCAACAACTTCGGCTTCATCCATTTTTTAATAATCCATTGAAGTGAAGCATAAGTTGAAGATGATATGAGCATTGAAGAAAATAACTCACTTTCTGGATTAATGGTTGACAGGCTGTGGCCTATGAGTTAAATCTGGCTCACTGTTTTTGCAAATAAAGTTTTATCAGAATACAGTCATTGCCCATGCATTCACATGTCATCTGTGGCTGCTTCTGAGCTACAGTGACAGGAGTTTAGTTTTAGTGGAGACCATGTGGTTCTCCAAAGCCTGAATGTTTCCTGTTTTGCTTTACAGAATGTGTCTGTATTACTTTTATTTTCTTATGTTTTATAAAGAATAGAAAGATGGAGATGGTGCAGAATGAGAACATCATCTTTTAATTGAAACAAGAAGCGGGTTCTGATTTGCATGTCTGTTTTTGTTACTATAAAAAGCACTTTAAATTTTGTAGATATTTGTTTTAGTACCTAATGTCTGAGCTTGAAATAATCACCTTATGAAATGGCAGCTACATGGGCAAAAATGTGAATTTCATTACACTTTACAGATGGCTGAGCTTTGGCTGTAACGTGAGTAAAACCTTTCCAGGTTCTGCTACTTGCATAACAGCCTGGCTGCCTACGTAGCTCCCTTAGGTGTGGGCTAAAGCACCTGTAAGAGCATTTTGTTTACCAGTTGCTTGGCATGGGTGGGATTTTATTTTTTAAGATTTTTATTTTTATATTTGAAAAGCAGAGTTACAGATGCAGAGAGAGAGAGAGGTCTTCCATCCGCTGGTTCACTCCCCAAATGGCTGCAATGGCCGAAACTGTGCTGATCCTATAAGCCAGGAGCTAGGAGCTTCTTCTGGGTCTCCTACATGGGTGCAGGAACCCAAGCACTTGGGCCATCTCCCACTGCTTTCCCAGGCCATAGCAGAGAGCTGGATCAGAAGTGAAGCAGCTGGGTCTCGAACTGGTGCCCGTATGGGATGCCAGCACTGCAGGCGGCAGCTTTACCCACTGTGCCACAGCACCAGCCCCTCATGGATGGGATTTAAGGAGCCTGTCATGGTGTCCTGTTACTGTGCAGTTTCCTTAAGCGTCAGGGTTTGGACAAAGTCAGCAGCATTCAAGCTGGGTTAGTAATGCTGTGAACCCGAGCCAGGGGTCTATACAATTACATCACTGAGAATGGTGGGAAAGAATGCGCTCCCCATTAGGCTGCCATGGCTGGGCTGCGTTCCGTTGATTATATAACACTCGCTGCACTGTGCGTGTTCTTCTTAAAATGGACAGAGCCTTGTGTTCTGTGCTGAGATGCGCCACTCTTATTTAGGAAAGTAATAGGGAAATTATTTGTGGCTGATAAATGAGCTGCCACAAGGGAGACGCTGTGGCCAAGTGGTCTGAACATTAGCCTGGGAGGCAGGGATTTTGCATTCTGACCCTGGCTCATGCGTGCTGTTCCTGGCGTGACCTTTGGGGAAGTAGTCTGTCCAATAACACTCACTCAGTGTGGCCGGGCACTAATGCGTCAGTGCTTTGCATTGCTGGATAATGTCTAGGCATCCAGTTTATTATTAAAAGTGTCTGTTTTTCAGGCAAACATGTTTGAGTTTACTTTTATGGGTTCACGGCTTTCTGGTTTTTTTTCCCCCTGTGAAACGTCCTGCAGACCTGAATTGTTTCTTTCACTTTGCAGTGACTCTTGGAGGACAATCCACGGTATGCGGGAGGCACATTCTGGTCACCATGTGGGAGTATGAAGAGTGGCTGCCTTGGGGCTTTCTCTTCTCCTTGTTCCTCTTCCTAGTCCTTAGAATGTTAGGCGAAAGTGAAGCTGGGCAAGTGCCGGAGCCCAGGGCTGGGTTTTATCTTGCACAGTCCCCTTCCACTCTCCTCTGAAGACCACGCTTTGACCTCAGACTCATCCTGGATTAGCTCAGTGCCCTGGAGTGCCCCTGACTTCACTGGGCAGGAGGGGCCCAGAGGGCTTGCAAACAAGTGTCCCCAGTCTGGGCTGGGGAAAAGTTTTAGTAGGGGTTTACTAGAGAATCTTTAGTCTTGATAGAATCTCCTTTTAAAAATATCCTTATTGTAATGCATGTGCTAACCATAGCATCTGTTTAATTCACCTCTGGCATGGATTTGTGGATATATAAACTGTTGGTAACTTTTTGCTTTGAACGGTTCATCTCCTGGGCAGTTAATGTGTAATTGCAGCTGGCCTTGGTGTCATATAAGAGGTTTTTATGTAAACTTAGTTTAATGGATGTTGATTTAGGGATAGACAGGAAATGAACAGAGCTAGAAGGAAGGAAGGAAGGAGGAAAAATCAAAACCACTGGAAAGTTTCAGAGTGACGAGAAGGGCCGATAGAACGGACCTAAAATAATCCAAAAGTGACAGGCAGCGGTGCCCCCCCGCCTTCTCTGGGGCAGGGGGTAACTGGGCTGTTCCCTAGAGCTGCTCTTTCCGGTACAGTAAATATTAGCCCCTGACTATAAATGAAAATGAGCTAAACTTCAGTTCTTTGGTTGCACTGGTGACATTCCAAGTGCTCAGTAGCTACACGGGGCTAGTGGCTACCATACTGGACAGCACAGACAAATACCATTTTCATCAGTGCAGAAGGTTCTGTTGGCCAGCACTGGCTGAGAGGGTGCATTGAGAGCAAAAATCTGTGTTCTTTGCCAAATCAGTGAGGCCCTGGGTTCCCAAAGACTGAGGCAGTGACAGCTGTGTGTTTATGGTTGAAGCGGCCTGAGAAGGGAACAAAATTGGGCTGAGTATACATGTGAAAGGATGTTACCTAGTATTATATATGTATAATATATAAAATACCCGCAACGAATCCACCTGTCTCAAATGCCTATGAATGCTGGTATACCGGAGATGATGCACTGTTCATCTTTTATCCAAGGCAAGTCATTTTTTTTTTTTTGACAGGCAGAGTGGACAGTGAGAGAGAGAGGCAGAGAAAGGTCTTCCTTTGCTGTTGGTTCACCCTCCAATGGCCGCCACGGCCGGTGCGCTGCGGCTGATCCGATGGCAGGAGCCAGGTATTTCTCCTGGTCTCCCATGGGGTGCAGGGCCCAAGTACTTGGGCCATCCTCCACTGCACTCCCTGGCCACAGCAGAGATCTGGCCTGGAAGAGGGGCAACCGGGACAGAATCCGGCGCCCCGACTGGGACTAGAACCCGGTGTGCCGGCGCTGCAAGGCGGAGGATTAGCCTAGTGAGCCTCAGCGCTGGCGGCAAGTCATTTTTAAAAAGTTACTTTTTTTTTTTAATGAGCAGAAATCATGCAGGCAGAAGGATTTTCACTAGCAATTCATACTTAAAGTTGATCGTGCTTAGTAGCTTAGTAAATGCCTGTAGGAAAACTCTGAAGTATTATCGTTAGGTTGTCTTTTAATGAACCGGAGTCAGAAGGATGGCTTTGATTTTGTGTTTCTGTCCGTTAATTGCAGAGAAGATCTCAGACAGAGCTGGCAGGAATGGAGAAATAGAGAAGTGGTGGAAGGCTTGCCCAGCAGCTGCGATGTGTACGATAGTTACAGCCCCCAAAGAGTACCCATCTGGCCTCTTTCCTTTCCTCCCGCCTCTCCTGGGATTTCTCTAAGCAGCCGTGAAACTGTTGCTCATGGCCAACTCCTCCTGAAGTGGGAGCCCCGGGAGGCAGAGGATTGCTTCATTGCCGGGTAGCCAGTGTCTTCTTGAGATCTTATTTACAGCACTTCCTGGAGGAGACAAGATTTAGGGGAACGACTGGTGAAAGCCGTCAGGTCTCGTCTGAGAAATTATTTGTTTTCCGTGTTTCGCTCTGGGACACTTAAGTTGATAATTCTTGCCTGATTGTGCTTCTTTTGAGCTGATATAATTGGTTTCTTGTTTTCTCCTTGCTGAGGGATGAGACCGAAGGGGAAGGCACTTCCCTTCCTTCTTTTTCTTAAAAATTGTATTCTCTTTCAGCCAACTCTCTCTTTCCAGTTCCATCATATTTTTGGGAAAGTAAAGAGTCAGAGCCGATTGAGCAGACAACGAAGAGAACCAGTTATAAGCAACCAGCCTGCCCCTTTGTTGTCATTACCAGAGTGCTGGGCTTTTGGAAGACTGAGGTTTACAGTGTCTCATAGCAGTAGAACACACGTAACGCTCTTTGAGTTCGAGAAGTAGATGTTTGTGTCATAAAAGGTCCCGAGTAATTTATGGTGACACGGGCTATAGAAGAGAATGCCTTTTCTGCTTCTCGTGAAAGGCGCTTGATAGAAGTTGGCAGGCTGAGTAATTGAGTGAAGGGACATTTCCCTTTAATCACAGTCACAAGTCCTCCA
The DNA here is from genome assembly GCF_051225735.1 of Oryctolagus cuniculus. Classification (NCBI taxonomy): domain Eukaryota; kingdom Metazoa; phylum Chordata; class Mammalia; order Lagomorpha; family Leporidae; genus Oryctolagus; species Oryctolagus cuniculus. Next base: position 13,251,960 of record NC_142871.1, read on the forward strand.
AAACAAGCTGTGTCATGTGGCCTCTTTCTCCTCTGTTGTGAGTCTTTGATTCTTTGAATTGAAAAAGCCAAGATGACAACTCATCTTTTTACTTCTGCCTTTGCTATTGGACGACAATGTCATATTTTAGTCTGCAGAAAACAAGAAACCAAAATAATGGATATAATAAAGCTGAGAGCATGACTATTAATAGAGAGCACGCATATCTTCCTTTCTTTCTTTTCTTTCTTTTTCTTTTCTTTTTTTTTTTTTTTTTTTTTTTTGGACAGGCAGAGTTAGAGAGAGAGAAAAGTTTTCCTTTTTCTATTGGTTCACCCCCAAAATGGCTGCTATGGTTGGTGCACTGCCCCGATCCGAAGCCAGGAGCCAAGTGCTTCTCCTGGTCTCCCATGCGGGTGCAGGGCCTGAGGCCTTGGACCATCCTCCACTGCCTTCCTGGGCCACAGCAGAGAGCTGGACTGGAAGAGGAGCAACCGGGACAGAATCCGGTGCCCCAACCGGGACTAGAACCCGGTGTGCCTGCGCCGCAGGTGGAGGATTAGCCTAGTGAGCCGTGGCGCCAGCCTTGTATCTTTCAATTTATAATTTTTTAAAGTTAATTTGTATTTAACGCCTATGAAAATGTCTATCTACATTTTCTTTTTTAAAAGTTGATTTATTTATTTTTTGAAAGAATATTAGAGACAGAGAGAGAAAGAGTGAGATCTTCGGTCTGCTGGTTCACTCCCCAAGTGGTTGCAATGGCCAGGGTTGGTCTAGGCCTAAACCAGGAGCCTGGAGCCTACCTACGTCTCCCACTGGGTGATAGAGGCCCAAGCTCTTGGGTCATCTTAGGGTGCCTTCCCAGGCGCATTAGCACGGAGCTGGATCTGAACCAGAGCAGCCAGGGCCTGAACCTGTGCTATGATGTGGGACAGCTTAGCTAACTGTGCTGCAGCGCTGGCCTCCCTATCTAAATTCCTATCTAAATTTTCTAAAATTATTTTTATTTTATTAAGAAGCAGCATAAATATAAACTTCAAGTAAAGTCTATTTAAACTTAGGATGGTTTTCATTAAAGTCAAAGCCTTTCATTGCTATTGATTTACTGTCGTTCATTTTTCCAAAAGCTGTTCTCCTGAACCTGCAGGTATATTTATGCCTGAGGGGTTTGGACTCTGAAACGTGGCTTGACTCTCTCTGGTGCAGATGGCCCAGATGGCTGAAGCTAACTGAAAGGAGCCAACTCTCCAGAGGGAATGGAATGGGTCAGGTTAGGGTTTTGGGAGATTAAGCAGCTTGTCCATCTGTGCTAGATCAAGGATCCCTGGCTGGTTTTGTTTGTTCTTGTCTGATGTCCATTCAGTGTGTGTGTGTGTGTGTGTGTGTGTGTGTGTGTAGGGAGAGAGAGAGAGATCGTCCATCTGCTGGTTCATTTACCAAATGACTGCAATGGCTGCAGCTAAGCCAGGCCAAAATCAGGAGTGAGGAGCCGGAAGAGAGGAGCCAGGAGCCTCTTCTAGGTCTCCCACATGGTTGCAGGGGCCCAAAGACTTGGGCCACTCTCTGCTGCTTTCCCAGGTGCATTAGCAGGGAGCTAATGGATTGGAAGTGGAGCAGCCAGGACTCAAACTGGTGCCCGCATGGGATGCTGGCACTGCAGACAGCAGCTTAACCTGTTGTGCCTTGGCACTGGCCTCTCTGTTTTCTGCCTTAACATACGACCTTTTCCTGGGCAAGGTCTGTTTGAGGCGGGTGTACAGCGACTGGAGCAGAAGCTTGAGCCCTTGGTGAGAAGCCTTGATTGAAGTCCCAGCCCTACCACTGCTTAGCTGTGTAACTTTTGAGAATTTATTCACTGTTTCTGTGCCTCAGTTTCTTCATCTGCAACAGGGAGATACTAACCTTTCCGTCTTTAAAGGATGGCCTGAGATAATACTTGTCAATTATTTAGCCTATTTCCTGGCATAGAGTAAGTATCCAATAGTCTTAGTCGTTATATTCCCAGTTTTTAAATGGTACCAGGTTCTTCCTTTTGGATGCCATTGAAACAATATAATACACCCCTAGAAGTAGCTTTATTTTTTGTTAAAATGATAAAACATCAAGTTAGGATGTGTTCAATTGAGTATAAGCATTCATACCTCACCTCCAAAGTCATCTCAGAGCTAAGTGTTATTTTCTGGGGTATTTATGTATGTATGTATGTATTTATAGGACACAGTGACAGAGAGGGAGAGACAGGTTTTTTTCCATCTGTTAGTTCATTCCCCAGATACCTGCAAAAGCTAGGGCTAGGCTAGGCCAAAGCCAGGAGTCAGGAACTCCATTCATTTTCCCAAGTGGGTGGCAGGAACCCAAGTACTTCAGCTATCGTCTGCTGTCTCCCAAGGTGCGCGTGAGCAGGAAGGTGGATGGGAAGTGGAGGTGGGACTCCATCCCAGGCACTCTGATACGGATTGTGGGCATCGCACAACACCTACTCCGGGGTTGGTTGTTCATCTGAAAGGCAGCCCAGGGCACTGCTGTCACATGACATCCGTTCCCTCGAAGCATCCAAATAAGTGGAAAGTCATCCCGACACACACAGGCTAGAAGTTCAAGAGAGGGAAATTGCATTGCTGGTGAGCTGGCGTTAAGTCAGGACTGCTGTTTCTTGTTTGTCTCAGCTTATGGAAGTGACTTTCATATTTGCCTGTTGTGTTGCAAATGGAGCAGAGCCTTGTTCCACAGACTTTGCCTGTCCAGGAGGAAGGCAGCAATAAACATGGGCTCCACACGGGGGCAGCAGTGAGTGCTGTGCTTTGGTGCCTTGAGGGTGCAGTTCTGCCCCCAGGGGCCTGTGGCAATGGTGGGAGACATTTTTGGTTGTCACAACTGGGGAGGGGGAGCCACCGACAGCCAAGAGACCAGGGGTGCTCTCACATCCTACAGGAATCCCACCTCAGAATAAAAGAGTCAGCCTCCTTTGTCAGTAGGGGTGTGGTCGAGAAACCCCGGTCCAGATATAAGCAGTCCTTGAAGGCAGCATCAGGCGGGACCCCAGTGATGAGAAGGAGCCGTCCTTGCTGGGATCTGGGGGGAGAGTATTTCAGGAAGAGGCTGCAGCAGGAACAGAGCCCGTGGCAGGAGCCCTGAGCGAGGAGGGAGAGGGCGGTGGCAGAGGTGGGCCAGGGTACATGGTGGCGTCCACCAGGTTTTGCACAGGTTGTAGGAGTCATTTATGTTACTCAGTGGGCTTTTGCGTTACTGTGACTTTGGCCATTGTTGATTATTCTTAATTTTCCCTCTTGCTTCTATTTTCTGCAGAATTATGGCCTTGAAACTGATAATATGAAGAACCTGGTTTTGAAGCTGCGAGCGTCGTCCCACAACTTACAGAACTACATAAGTAGCCGGCGGAAAAGCTCCGTGTACGATGGGAACACATCGCGCAAGCCCCCCAATGAGTTCCTGACCTCAGTGGTGGAGCTCATCGGGGCTGCGAAGGCCCTGCTGGCTTGGCTGGACCGGTGAGTGGCAGGGGCACCTCTTCCTGTCCTGCAGCAGGAGGCACTGGGATGCAGGGAAGCCTGTTCTGTTCTTAGGAAAGCCAATCGTTGTCCCTGTCACGCACTGGAACCTACCTGGAGTCCATGGTAGATTTTAGAATTCCTTAGGAAGTGACTTAAAAGGTTGATAGCAGGAACAAATTATCCTCAGCTTCAAGAGTAGAGCTCTGCTCCAGGTTGTGTTTTGCTGAGATTAAATATGAATGATTATTTGGTTGGCGTGGAGGCTTGTCAGCCACAGAAGAGGATTCTGGGAGATTTCTGCCATCCTGGTTTTCTGTAAAGAGAATTTTTATTCCTTTTTAGGGCTCCGTTTACAGGCATCACTGATTTCTCAGTTACGAAGAACAAGATCATCCAGCTTTGCCTGGACCTGACCACCACAGTCCAGAAGGTCAGTGCCGCTGGTACGGCGTTCTGCCTTTTTTTCTTCCCGTTTCCTGTGTCTTCTTCAAAGGGTTTCCATGCAGGTCTGATGCGCCATTCCCCATCCCCAGCCTTTTTTTGTGTCCATCAGACCTGGGGAGAAGTAAAAGGCTTTAAATGAGATATCTTGCAGAGCTGAATTCAGTGAAAAATGACCTGTGACCTTTGAACCAAAGGTTGCTGCCTTTTGTTTTAAAATACTTGAGCTACTGGTCTTACACTTCCTCTAAAATGTTTGAGCACTCAATTTTTTAAAATAGAAATTCTAGAGTAATCTACTTTTTTTTTTGAGTACTTTCCTATATCTGCTACTAATTTTTTTTTTTTTTGGTTCCTCACTTGGGTCTAAGATTCAATGATTCCATGTTTGCTTCCACTGCTGATTTGACCAAAAATACAGAATGTCTTTCCCTCCAACCTGACTATACAGTAACAGAGATGCAGTTGTGAAAAGCTCTGTGCTTCCTGTTTGTCTCTGGACTGTGGACTGTGCAGTTGGGCTTGCAAGTGCAGCGCCCATGTTTGAGAGCCAGATCCTGTGGCCATTGAACTTAAGGGGCATGCATGTTCAAGGTCATGACCTTAGGAAGGTGCTCATAGCAACTACAGCCGCCCAGTGTTTTAGCTCCTTTTAGTGATGTGTAAGGTAACATTGACAAAAATAGCTTGATACCCATTGTGGTGTGTCATTCTGTAGAGGAGGCCCGGCATTTGTGGTGGGAGGCGCTGCCCTAAAACCTGCTATGGGTATTTGTTATCTTCCCTGCTTTCTTCTTTCCATAATGTCCTATTTTAATTTCTAACCAAGATTACTTGTCTCAGTTCAATGAATGTATGAGTTAAACATTGTAAGTTGCAAATAGGAGAGTTTTTTTTTTTTTTTTAAGATTTATTTATTTGAAAGATAGAGATAGAGAGAGTAAGGGAGAGAAAGATCTTCACCTGCTGGTTTAGTCTCTGGGGCTAGGCTGAGCTGAACTGCATCTGAGTCTTGCACGTGGTAGTAGGGACCTAAGTATTTGGGCCATCTTCCACTGCTTTTCCAGGCACATTGGCAGGGAGCTGGGTTAGAAATAGAGCAATTAGGATTCAGACTGGTGCCCGTATGGGTTGCAGTTGTCACAGGCAATGGCGTAATTCCTACTTCAAAAGATTGCTATGAAGTTAAGCAGAGTTGGGCCTGATTCGTGCTTGGGTGGGAGGTAAGATATAATGTATTAAAAGAGTAGACTGTAGTAGAAAATATAAAAATCTTGCTTTGTACCAGTTTTCTGGAACCAAAGTTGATAGATTGAGGAGAGGAATTAAACAAATATGTTGCTCTTACTTTCTGGTGTTTTTTTTTTTTTATTTTAAAGTTAATGTTTTTTTTTAAAAGCTTTATTTAAAGGCAGAGAGAAAATAGATAGATAGATAGATAGATAGATAGATAGATAGATAGATAATCTTCAATCTGCTGGTTAAATCCTCAAATGGCTACAACAGCCAGGGCTGAGCTAGGCTGAAGCCAGGAGTCTTGAACTCCATCTGGGTCTCCTACGTTAATGTCTGGGACTCAAGAAGTTGGGCCATCATGCACTGCCTTCCCAGGTGCATTAGCAGGGAGCTGGGTCAGAAGTGCAGTAACCCAGCCTTGAACCAGAGCTCATAAGGGATGGGAATGTTGCAGCAACAGCTTAGCTCAGTGAACCATAATGCTGGCCCCAAAGTTAATGGTTTTAAGGATTAAAGTTGACAATATGTGAATGTACACGGGGATGTCATTTCCTGGACTAAGGCCAAGAAAGGTGTTTAGATGTTGGTGAGCATTTGTCTTCTCTGGTGATGGAAGAACACGGTGCTTCATCCCAGTGTTTGTGCACGAGAGCACACACGGAGGCACCTGTCGGAGATGTCAGGCGGGTGAACGTGGGGTTCAGGGTGCCAGGACTCTTCATGCTGGCTTCCTGCCTCTTGGGAAGATCTGTTGTGTTTTGGGGAAGAGGACTCTCTTCTGTTCATTTATTCCTTTTACCTGGGAGCTGAAGGAGTAAAAGCTATCTGTTTCCGCCCAGTGCGGAAGGACGAGTTCTCCTGAGCCTTCATTCTTTGTGTTTCTGTCTATGAAGAAAGGATTTGCTCATTTCCTCTTCTCCTGTCTCTCCTACTTATTGCCACATTTCCTCCTTTCTTGCCAAATTCTCTGCATCCCTCCTTTCAACTGTAATTTATAAATCAGAAGGAGAACTATCACCACTTCACCACCCCCCAACACACACACTTGGGATCTGCATACTTTTAAGAATGCAAGAGCTGCATTCCAAGTGCAGCAATTGATCCTCCTGCCTGGCTTTTTTTTTTTTTTTTTAAGTTATTTGACAGGTAGAATTAGACAGTGAGAGGTAGAGACAGAGAGAAAGGTCTTCCTTCCATTGGTTCACCCCTCAAATGGCTGCTACGGCCGGCATCCCACCAATCCGAAGCCAGGAGCCAGGTGCTTCTTCCTGGTCTCCCACGCGGGTGCAGGCGCCCAATCACCTGGGCCGTCCTCCACTGCCCTCCTGGGCCACAGCAGAGAGCTGGACTGGAAGAGGAGCAGCCGGGACTAAAACCCGGTGCCCATATGGGATGCCAGCGCCACAGGTGGAGGATCAACCAAGTGAGCCATGGCGCCAGCCCCTCCTGCCTGGCTTGGACTATAATTTCAGATGAAGGAAATCAAGGTAGGGAGGGATCGCGAAGTATATTTCCAATCTGTTTTCCTGTTGTGGTGACGTGGAAACCAAAGTAGCCATACGGAAGTGGCAGGCACCGAGTTGCAACCTGGGAAGAAATAGGGGAATGAGCCATGTGTGAGCCTCAGACGACCGAGTGGAGCGATGCCCAGGGAAGCAGAGGTGGAAAAGACCGATCCTGAGTGTGGATTGTGTCCCAGATGTGACCGCGTGCTTGGCGTGTGTCATGGGGGTAAGCTATCGAAGACAGGCTTGGTGACCGACCCGTTCTACGGAGGAGTTCACCGCATTTCCCAGGCTGTGCAGTAAGAAGAGGGAGCAGGAGATGCAGGCAGGGTTGACGTCCCAGGCTGGGCGTCTGCCAGTTAGGCTGCGCTGTTCCTGCTGGTCCAGGTGACTGAGGACTAACGAAGAGCAGCCTCCCTGTCTGACTCACCAGGGGTCACATGGTCCTAGTACCTCTTTTTCCGTTTGTGCCAAACAATGTGAAGTCACGCCCGCAGCTGCTTCCTCTGAGTGGGAATGGGTGTGGGAACTTTCCCTACGGTCACTGTGGTGGGGAAGGTAAGACACAGGCGTTTTCACATGTGGACTTGGACTTGAATAGCGTGGGAGGCAGGAGAGCTCCGTCACAAGGCAGGAAACCTGTTTGCTAGGGGACCATGCAGCCACACCTTGAACTTGGCTCTCTCTTGGACCCTGGTGCACTGAGGTGCCCTTGTCTCTGAGTGACGGTGACCTCAGGAAGACAGCACTGAGATCGTTCTGAGATTTGTGATGAAAGATCACAGGCAGAAATCATCAGTTATGTTTCTAGCACAAGGCTGCATAAATCTGTTTTTCTAAATTCTCCATTTGGTACTACTGGACAGTACTAGTAAGGGAAGAGCCATAATAGTAGTTGGTAGTTAAGTTTCATGCACGAGATAAAGGCAGAAAAGCACATCTCTGAGTTGTAATTCTTTGTAGTTTGGAGAAGTTGCTCCTATAATTTGAATTTCCATAACATTCACCCATGTGAAAATACATTTCTGAATTTTTTTTAAGTGTTTTCCTCCTGTGCTGTTATTTTCCAGTGAGTCAGTATATTTTTGGGGACAGTAGAGTAACAATTATTGTTTCCCACATTTTAATCTAGTAGAGAAAATAAAAAATATTTTAAAGAAGACAAAGTGTGATTATTAAATCACATATGGTAGAAATTAGCAGCCATGCCTGTGCCAATGAGAGTTGTAAAGGGATGGTTTGGTTTAAAAGAACATCTTTGCCTGGCACTTCCAACTGAGTTGATGAATGTTTTCCACGTGCATAGAGTAATGAGCGTTTTCTTTAAGGTCGTCCCAGTTAGGGGTTACACTGAACGGTGCTGGATAAACAGTAAAGAACCCAGTCCCTCTCACTTTTCTTCAGCATGTACCCTGCTGTGTATGTGGGAGTTCTCTGCTGTAGACAGTTCTAGGTTAACTGTGAACATTTCACAGTGGTGGCTTTTCCATGGGACAATGGTGAGTCCTGTAATCAGCTAACCCTGTTCGTACAGTGTTCCAAGTCTTTTGTTCTTAAGCTGAGTAAATAATGCTTTGCATTCCAGTTTTTTTTTTTTTAATGTCATCAATAGCATACCTCAGGACCACTTTTTGGCAGTGTGTTAATGAATGTTTTGTTAAGCTTTTTTCATCTATCAAGGACTAAAATATCTGATTTAATCTCAGTGGTGCTTAAAATAAACTTTTGTGGCTGAGTTTACTCAGGCCCTTATTTGAAAGCTGTTCTCATGGGCAGGCCCAGAGCTAGCGCATTGCTGGTTGGCTCACTGCTGGCTGAGCCTAGGGTCACATTGGGAGCCATTGTCAGGTTTCTTGGACTTGGCCTTCTGATTTACTGATCTCTGGACCTTGTGGACAGTGGGTGGACTTCAATTCTTGAACTTTACAGGCTTTCAAATTAAATAATTGGTCAAATTTATGGATTCCTTGGATGATAAGCTTCTTGGGTCAGCAGGGAGCGGGGCCTTAGGACAAGATAAATGTCAGCCCATCCTCTCTCTGCTGCCCAGGCTGAGGAGATGGGAGTCAGAGGCCTTGTGGGCTCCAGGAGATACCCAGAAGACAAGCCAACGGGTTGTCATAGTTTTTTAATTCTTTCTACTTAGTTGTCTTTTTCTTCTTCCCCTTCTTTAGGATTGCCTTGTAGCTGAAATGGAGGACAAAGTTTTAACTGTGGTAAGGATTTGTTCTAGAAGTTACTATAAAATCCCTTTTTTGGAAGGTAATGAGAAAGAATCACATTAATTGAAGTAAATGCAGACTAATTCCTTTGGGATAGACCTTGAAAGACTGGCTTTTGGGATCTTGGTCTTTTTAATTCAGGGAGAAGGAGAGGAGGAAGAGTTATTTAATAAGATCAGCCAACGTGAGAATTCCTTTGCTTAAATTTGCTATATTGGGGTCTCTGTTTTGCTTTCTTTTTCCTTCTGAACATTTAGTCAGTATACCCTTCTACATTAGTTGCTGCCCAGGCAGATAAAATTTGGATACAATTGATGTGCACATTTCATGTTCCGCCCAACTGGCTAAAAAAAAAAAAAGAAAAAATCTTGGCAGAAGCCATTAGATAGAGGGGGATGTCCCATGACTGTTGAAAGGGCAGTTTGCTGCTATTCATCATCACTTCCTGCTTTTGACACAAGCCAGTCTGTGCTCTTTTGATAAGGCCTTCCTCCTCCTAATGTTGAGGAATTTAGCAATGAAACTGCTATAAATATATTTTCCATAAATAGGAAGGCTAAACAAATTTGAGGAGTGTAGAAAGTGTCACTTCTAAGATTCTCCCCCTTGGAATGAAAAAGCGCTCTTTGGAATTTCCTGATTCCTTTGGTTGTTTAATTTGGAAAGTTTAGATGTACCTGACTGGGGAAATGCTGCACATAGCAACCCCACCTGTGACTTCTGTATGGAGACCGCTTGGGGCTCCTCACAGTGGCTCCTTAGAGTTTTGCTCTGTCAGTTGGAGAAGGTGAGTCATCACCAGGACATTCATAAACCTAAATGTACAATGCAAAACTCTCAAGCTCATGGAAGATAACATGGGAAAAGAATCCAGGTGCCTTTGGGTTTGGTGATGAGTGTTTAGATAGCACACCCAAAGCATGATCCATGATGGAAAAACTGATAATGTAGCTTCATTACAATTAAAACCTCTGCTCTGTGAAATGCACTGCCAAGAGAATGAAAAGGTAAGCCAGCCTCAGAGTTGGAGAAAATATTTTCAAAACACATCTGAGATGAAGGCTTTGTATTCAAAATACACAAAGAACTCTTAAAACTCAGTAGTAAGAAAGCAAACAGCCCAATTAAATGTAGACAAAAGATCTGAACTGCCCTACACCTAAGAAGGTATACAGATGCCAAATAAGCATATGAAAAGATGTTCTACAGCATTTGTAATTAGGGAGTTGCAAAAGAAAACAACAAAGGAGATATCACTTAATAGAGTGCCTGGAATCCAGAATACTGGTAGCACCAAGTGCCGCCAGAGGCATGGAGCAAAGGGAACTTTTATATCTCCCTAGAGGGAATGCAAGATAGTGCTTGCAGCTTCCAGGACACTTTGGCAGGTCCTTACAACACTAAATGCATTCTTACTATTCCACCCCATAGTTGCACTCTGAGGCATTTACCCAAAAGAGCTGAAAAATTATGTCCACGCAAATCTGCATAGAATTTTATAGCGGCTTTGTTTATAATTGCCCCAAATTGGAAGCAACCAATTGTCTCTGGATAGGTGAATGGATAAACAAACTGGGATGTTCATAGAACAGAGTAGCAATGCAGATAAATAAGTTATCACATTCATAGAATAGATTATTATTCTGCAGTACAGATAAATGAGTTATCAAGTTGTGAAAAAATGTGGAAAAAACTTAATCCAGACTGGAAAGGTGATATGCTGTATCATTCCAAGTGTTTGACATTGTGGAAAAAACTAAACCATGCAGACTGAAAATACCAGTGGCTGCTGAGGGTTCATGGTGGGGTAGGGGAGATGATAATGAGGTCAAGTGCAGGGCATATGCAAGGCAGTGAAACTATTCCGTATGACACTGTAATGATGGGTGCCTGACATTGGGCATATGGCAAAACCTGTGGTGTTCACCACTAAGGGTGCTTAAATCGTAGACTACAGTTAATAATAATTCTCAGTGGTGGCTCATCTGTTGTAACAAATGTACCCTGCCAATGCAAGATGTTAATTCTAGGGGAAATGGCTATTCAATGAACTTTTTGCTCCTTTTTTTTCTTTAAACCTAAAAACTTCTCCAGAAAGCAAAATCTATTAAAAAAAAAAAAAACTGATATAGGCCAAAAGATATTTTTTTTTGTCTTGTTGGTATTTCGTATTCAGACAACGTGTGCCCTCCCCAAAAAGCCACACCAGGGGCTGGCAGTGGATGAGTCTCCCTAATGGGGGGAAGGGGATTTCTTTCCAGCCTGGTCCCTTCCATGGTCATTGAGGAGTTAATGTTAAAGCTGCACTTTTTAACCAAAGCTGGAATAGTGGTGCATTCCCACGACTGCAAACACTGAGTCCAGATGCCATGCGTTCATTGAGCAGAATTATCAGAACGATTGCCAGCCAGAGCAAAAGCTTACAGGTGAAGGGCATTTCTTTAAAAATCAGCTTGAGGTAAAACCTGTTAATGATTGAACTTCCCTCCCTATTTGCCCGTCCAATTCTAGGTCAAGGTTTTAAATGGCATCTGTGACAAAACAATCCGCTCTACGAGGGATCCTGTTATGAGCCAGTGTGCGTGCCTGGAGGAAGTTCACTTACCAAACATTAAGCCTGGGGAAGGCCTGGTAAGAATTCTAATAATGCTCATTTTATTTTCAAACACCACACACTGTCATTTACTAAAGTTTTTAAAGAATTCCTTCTTATGTGATTCTGAAAAGGTAGAATTAAAGGTAAACTGCCTTCTGTTATGTACTTAAGAATTTGCTACCTTGAACTCTGTTGGTATATATTTTTTTATCTTCAAAGTATAAAAATAAATACATTGTACTTATATTCCAAAGACAATGATTTAACAGCTTTATTTAAGACTTAGTGATGCAAGAAAAGAAAGAACATTTACACAAAGCAGAGATGAAATCTGGGTTCACATCTACTCTGAAAGTCTATTGGTGTTAAGGATGTGTGTGAGAACTTCTTTAAATTTGGAAAGTGTTTTATAAATCATGTATATTTATAATAATAGACCCAGAGACTACATACAGGGGGACCTCCCAGTTCCCAGCACATGTCCTTATAGCATTAATTGACTAAAATTTGTGTGAAGAAGCTGTGAGGTCCATTGATGAGCCCAGGGGCTTTGAGTCAGTTTCCTGCTAGGGCTGTGGGAAGTGTTCAGTTGCTTGGTGGATGCCCAGTGCCCTATGTGGAGCGTACCAGATGTGGGCATTGATTGGTGGCTGGAGCTGCTGTTGCTGGTATTGGTGGGTGGGGGAGGGATGAGAGAAGAGAAGGAGGAGGAGGAGGAGGAGGACAGGGGTGTAGACTGTGGGTAGCTGTGGGGAGGATTAAGGCAGCCTCTGCTCTTAGATGGGCAAACAAAAATCAAGTGAATGTCCACAAACCTTCATTCTTAGTAGAAATGTGCCAACTGATACTGCTTGCCTCCAAAGTAAATGATATGTTGTAACAGTTTAAACAGAGAGGACTTCCTGGAGTCTGTAGTCCAGTGTGGGAGCAGGTGTAGGCTCTGAGTGGGCAGCAATGGAGTTGCCGTTTCAGATGGTAGAGTTAGACAGGTAGAGTCCTGGGAGGGGAGGGCTCTGTGTACTAGAGAAGCTGATAGACTCAGTGAATGAAAGTCACAGACCCTGAGGGGCTGTGGAGAACCTTGGGGGCCTTAGTAGTTGAGATGGTCAGTATGGAGTGGTGTTAGGTGGCTGAGCCCGGCCAAGTTCAGGGTCAAAATGATTCCTGAGGAGGCTCCTCATTAATAACTACATAACAGCATGAGCACCTGCTTTCTGCTCTGTTAGGTTGCACTCTCTGCCCGTTATAACAGTTTAACACACAGATTTTGTATATGATCTGTCTCCCTGCAGAAATACTTCCTCAACAAGACAGCATTCTCCTCTGAGCTTGCCCACTGGGCCTGCTGGGAGGGAGCCTGTTCACCTCTCTGCTTTCCTTAAATGGATGGGTGTCTGTTAGTCATCAGCTCCTTAGGTTAAGTCATGTAACAATCTGGGTTGGTGCATCCTGGTCTGGCTTATTGATGTCTTGAATAAATCATCCTACAGTTGCTATGAATACTAAATTTAACTGAACGAAAGAGCAGGAAAGAGCGGCCTTTGTCTGAAATTCTTCACTCATGTAGCAGGTTTGAGAAAACTCCCTCATCCCCAGAATTGTGGCAAAATTCTACACGCCTGGTACACAAATTAGAATATCAAAGAGATCTCATGTGGAATCCATTCACTAGTATTTCAGTTTGTTTAGCTCCCCTTCACTGCCCTTTGGATCTTGTTTCACAGTGTCTCAGGAGCCTCTTGGTGAGTGTTGATTTGCAGGGACTGTAATGTTTTACAGTTCAAGTCCCAGTGACAGTTCCCCCTCTCAAAGTTGAAATGACTTAATATATTTGCGTCTCACTCACTCTAGGGCATGTACATAAAGTCGACCTATGATGGGCTGCATGTGATTACTGGAACCACAGAAAATGTAAGTGTATGTCCGTTCAATGTAAAAGCTGTTACATGTGTGAACAGAATTGCTGTGTGTTTTCATTTCAGTGTGTGCATACTGTTTTGTTATCTGCACTCAGAGCACCGGGGCCTGTTTTGTTTACTTCTGTGGATAAAGTACTGCTTGTTACCAGCTATTGTCAGTTTACTATTTAAATTGTTCTTTCTTACTCTTTATTGTTCACACATCTTGCCCACTTTTACCTCCCACCATACAGTTAACTATTCCTTTTGACCCTAGAAGGGTTAAGACATAAATGGAAAAACCAAGATCTCTTTGCTGTTAGACTCACTCTTACAAAGAACTGGGGTTGGTGTCCATATGTGTAAAATGTAATTTTTTTGGCTTGTTTAATGGGATTTTTATGTGTCTCCAAAGCAACTATTTTAGGATTTTTGGATGACAGATTCTTTTTAGAGTTGTATTTCATGATATTTGGCATGATTTAAAATTTTGTTCCCTCCTTCCTCCCAATCCTTTGAATAGAAAAACAGGTCTGTTTCTATTATGTGAAACTTTTATGTACTGCTTACTTCCTTTTGGGAATTCTGCTACATGCAGTGTTCTTTTGCCCCTCAAACATTTTTATAAAAATTAAGCTAGACAAATTTGTAGAATTTGTTAAAAAGTACAGCTGATTGAATGCTTTCTTCTTGTAGCCTACGTTTCAATGACATTGATATGAAGCTACAAACATTTGAACGGTTTCTCTGTGTCTGCGTGTTAATTAATCTATTTAATCAACCCAGAGTCAGCTAGGGATGAGCAGGGATATTTGGGTAGCTACTTTGCTAATTTGTTTGTTGGGAACACTTGTCTAAATTTGAACTTGAGCTGCTTGGATAAAAGAAAATGGCATGGGCTTTGATGAGTGTGATAAGCACAGTTTCTGCAGTAAGAAAATGACATTGCTTAAGGCAGTCAGTGAATTATAAATCAATTGTGTGGTTCTGGCAGATGAATGAGTAGAAGATGGTAGTGTCTAAGCATGCCCTGGTGAGCTACAGTGAGAATAACTAGGAATTTTATATTGTGTCACCTGGTGGGCAGTAGCAACAGCACAGGAAGTGGTGCTTTGATGTTGGGGATGGGGGCTAAAGGAAGAAAAGCTACATGATGCATTGTATGATTTGCCATTGGTCCTTGTCGGAGACCTGGTAAGATCCTGCTCAACCATCGCAAAAACATGCTCTCATACCACCAGTCAGTGTGTTGTTCTGGAGTTGGATGGGTTGTTCAGAAGGATGGTGGATGTCGTTTCCGTTTTTAAGGAGTTGAAATGAGAAACTGAACAAATGTACTATGAATCGAATGGAATGTCAGATGTCGTTAATGATACATCCTCTGTATCTTTTCTATTCCTGCTAGAATCATGACATTGGGTGACAGACTCAGGGTTTGCTTGGATATATTCTATCCTAATGCACCCACAGAGCACTGTATGGAGGGTCTCAAAAGAGAGGTGGTTACCGTTGGTTAAAGATGAATTTGAAAGGGTAACTCTTTAGCGTAAAGGAGAAGATGTTGTTTAAGAAGCCTGCGTCTCACATGGGAGTGCCTAGGTTGGATACCTGGTTCTATCTTCACTCTAGCTTCTTGCTCACGCAGAGCCTGGGAGGCAGCAGATGGTGGCTCAGATAATTGTGTTCCTGTCCCTGACACAGGAGATCTGGCCAGAGTGCTCTGTTCTCAGTTTTGGCCTTGTCCCAACGAGGGGCCCCTGGGCACTTTGGGAAGTAAACCATCAGACGGGAACTCTGTCTGCCTATTCTCTCTCTACTCTCAGATAAACAAATAAATAAAATTTAAAGAAATATTGTAAAGATAAAAAAGAAAACCTGTCCTATGCCATCTGAAAATCTAGTGTAGAATGTCACTCATTGCTTCAGTCATTACCTGACATTTGTTGAGTCCCTGCCATGTGTGGGACACTGGGACACTGGGCGCCTTGTAGACGAGACTAGGAAGTAGGTAGAGCCCACTTCCCAAGAGCCTGATCTTGATGTTTTGCACTTCATGTTGGACATTTTATACTTGAATGGGAGGAGAAGTTGCCAGCTCTGGGTCAGCTTTCCGGCTGTCACTTAAAGAGGCTGTGACTTCAGAGTCAGAATGTTCTCATGGAAGCCCAGGATGGTGAGTGGGAGCGGGTGGGTGGAAGCTGCCTACTGCGTTCCCAAGTGAATTGTCTCCATATTCCTGTGTCTTGGAGTCAGAATGGCAGGAGGGCATTCTCAGACCTCCAGCCCATTTCTTTGAATGCACCTGAGAGGTCAGGCTCATTCCCAGGTCATGCTGTCTGTGTCTGCTGATTCTCTATCTGATTTCCTTGATCTGGACAGGAGTCTTGACACAGGCCCCTTGGTACTTGTATCCTCCACCCCGAAGATGAGGTGGGTATTAGATTAGCCTCTGAAGAATGAGCACATTATTCTCCAGGTCATCACCCTTCTGCAGCAAACCAGACAAGCACCATTTTGTCAGTAGTCCAACTCAGGATGAAGCTAGGCGAGAGCTACTGCCCGATGGAGAATTTTGGTATCAAGCTCTCTTTTTACCAGGGTTCTGCCAGGCACAACTCTTAGTCACTGGGTAGGACATTTGAGAAGTCACTGCATCAGGATCCTTGGGAAGGGAAGTCAATGCAGGACATGGGTGCTTATTTATTAGGACTGCAAGTCTATAAAGAGGACCTTCCAAGCCTCTGGGCCATCGCTTACAAAGTGAAGTGTACCCAAAATGAATCCTTTACCAGGGAAGATTGACCAGACTTTACTGATAGGCGCATACTTAGCCCAGTAGGTCTCTGACTATGAGTTAAGCATCCAATATACAGGGACAGAAAGGAGCATCAGTAAACGTACTCTTTTGCAGTGACTTGAGAGAGAGAGTCAAGAGAGCGCATCTCCCTGTGGTGCTCAGCTTGCTGGTGTCTCAGGTGAGGCATGCCAGTTGTGGCAGCAGGTGAAATGCTCTTAAAATTAACCCTCACAGTCACCTGTGCCTTACGCACAAAGCCTGTTGCTACAGCTTAGAGCTGCTGCCCAGTTCCTTGTTGAGCCTGCTACAACAACGGAGTGAGAAAAGTCAGTAAGCATGTCTTAAGTGTTACCCCTCCTCCCCATGTTCAAAGGCGCAGTTTCTTAAAGTGCAGTGGTAAATTATTTGAAAATTCAACCCATTACTTAAGTTACAAAATTAAATACTCTGGCCTAGGTAATATTTGGTTAGAATTTGAAATAAAAGATTTATCCTCTCTTCTTTTCTTGGTCATATGAGATATTTAAACAAAGATTTTTTAATTCATTAATATACGAGACACACACACACACACACACAGAGTGAGTGAGTGCTCATCCTCTGTTTCACTCCCCAAATGCCTATAAAAGCCCCTGGCTGGGGTCAAAACTTGGAGCTGGAATTCAATCCAGGATTTCCACATGAGTGGCAGAAAACTAGCTGCTGGAGCCATCACTGGTGCCTCCCAGGTCTGCATTAGCAGAGAGCTGGAGTCAGGAGAAAGAGTGAGTGCTGAACCCAGGTTCTCTGCCCTTGGGTTGATGCCGGATGCTTGTGTCTGAACTGGCATCTTAACTGCTAGGCCAAACGCCCAAGCCAATGTGAGATTAAAGCATAGGGAATTCTGAGTTGCTTATATGAACAGGAATACTATGGACAAAATATTTGACAAACAGATGATATCCATTTATGCTTTTGTTATTATTTTTGTTATGTTTTTGTTATTAGCAAGGTATTATTTGTAGGGGGGAATAAAGTCTGGACTTTGTTTTGATACTGAAAGATCCTTCATTTTGAGTGTGAAAAGAATTAAATTCTTCAAAGACATAGAATTTCTGTTGACCCTCCTTGACAGATTCGATGAAGCTGACTATTGTGGCTGACAGATTGGGGATTATAACAGAAACTAATTAGATAACAGCATCTATATGTCAGGATCCGTAGACTGTGTAGTCCCAGGGGACCAACATGCATCGTTTTATTTTTACAGAGAAGACTTTATTTCTGTTGCTAGTTGCCTACAGAAGAGTGAAAGAAGCAATAGAAGGTGTAGGAAATTAAGACGGTTTCTTTGTTTCCATAGTCTCCTGCAGACAGGTCTCAGAAGATTCATGCTGGTGACGAAGTCATTCAAGTTAATCGACAAACCGTGGTGAGTTGTTTATTGATTACCTAAATGTCTGTGTATTGGTTTTCATTTTTTTTTTTTTTTAAATGCAGAGGAACAGGAAGAAAGAGATACACAGTAAGACCTTTCACCTGCGGGTTCACTCCCCAAGTGCCTGTGTTAGCCAGGCTGGACCAAGGTGAAGCCAGGAGCCTGGATCTCAGCCTGAGTCCCCCACATAGGTTCCAGGGACCCAAGTACCTGAGCTGCCATCTGTGCATCTGGGTTGCACATTAACAGAAAACTGGATTGGAAGCAGAGGAGCTGGGATACAGACCAGACACTCCGATGCAGGATGCTGGCATCTCAAGTGGCGATTTTAATCATTACTCTGCCAAACACCTGCCTATGTGTATTGAGACTTAAGTTTCTCCTTTACAACTTTCAGTGAAATCTAAAGCCATATTGTTTTTTTTTTTAATTTGAAATTCATATCCAGTTTTGCCACTAGAGTAAGTAGTGCTAAGAGGAACACGTTTGCATCTGCATATTTGTATCTCCCTCTTTACTAATTGCGATGTCCTAGGTTTGATCATCTCAGTCTCATGAGCTAAGTCTTCCTTCCTCATTTGCTTGCTCTGAAGGTGGGTTGGCAACTGAAAAACCTGGTCAGGAAGCTGAGGGAGAATCCCACTGGAGTCGTGTTACTGCTCAAGAGGCGGCCCTCCGGTCCTTTCTTCAACTTCACGCCGGCTCCCCTGAAGAACCTGCGGTGGAAGCCGCCTCTCGTGCAGGTACCGCTGGTCCCTGTGGGCCTTTGTCTCGCTTCAGCAGTGACCAGCATCTCTGGGTGGGTTTGTCACGATGAAAAGTTGCAGGTGGTGGGTTTCAGGAGTTGGTGTGTGATGACCTGATCATCCTAAAAGAGTTGATGCTTTAGTTTTCTTATGTTATGAGACTACACATTGTAGATCTGTAGTGACAGTGTGGTAGCTTCTAGCCATGTACGACAGTTTAAGTAAATGGAATGAGAAGTTCTCCAGTCTCACCAGTCACCTTCCTGGTCTGAATATTCACATCTGGCCCGTGTTGCCATATTGGCTGTGTGGTACAGATGTTTCCAGGTGTGTCAGTCAGCTGGTTGTCGCTACCATGAAATCCCTGAGAAAGTTAACTTCATAAAGAGAGTTTATTCAGCCCATGGTTTTGGAGGCCATTGGTGAGGGTGGCAGTGGTGGGGTGCAGGCAGATGGATGACATGGGAGCCAGTAAACAGGTGCCTTGGCCCAGTTCTTTCTAGGAACCCCCTCCCCAGGGCATATCCCCAGTGAGCTCAGGACCTCCCGCTGAGCCAGCTTCCAAATGCTGTAACTGGAATAAGTCTCCCCTCTTAAGTTCCACTGACTTCTGAGGTTTAAATATCTGTGTGAATTCAGGACCAGCGTTCAGGCCATAGAATTATCACTGTAGCACTGGAGAAAAGTTAATGTTTATCCTTCTCTTCTCTCCTTTCAAACATGTCTTCATGTAACTGTGCGTGCATTGCTCACTGATCTCAGAGAGACCATGGAGTTGCGTCCTTAGCAGCGTGTTACCAAGGCAGGCTGGGTGTAATGGAGCACTCCGTCCTGTGGAGAATGGTATCACACATAGTTTAGGCTTTAGTTAGAAGTGCCAATCTTGATGGTGAAAGATGAGCTGACGTTAAGTGATTGCTGCTCTGTGAGTTCTCTTCAAACAACATGCTCCTGGTTGCCCACACTCGGGGGGACCTTGCTCACTGACCACCACTTTTTTATGCCATTGGTCCTTAGAGTTTATTTCCTAGATCAAGAGTCAAAGGAATGGCATTTTAATGCCCTTTAATGAGATGGAGACTACAGTGTACTTGTAACTGCCTGTGATTTTATTGTCCATCTCCACGCGGGGGAACAGTATAGTGTGGAGTCACAACTTTGCTCAGGATGCAGACGCTGGAAATACGTCTGTTGGTGTAGTTTAAGGGAGATGAGGGGATTAAAAATAATTAACATGAAGTACAAGGTAGAACAAAAATCAGTTTTCAACAATAACAGCATAGTTTTTGGTTTTTTAAAAACATTAAGTACAAATTATATATATATTTATGGTATAGAATAGAATATTTTCAAATACACGTACATTCTGCAATGTCTAAATAAAGCCTATTAATATATGCATCATCTCACATGTTTATTATTTATGGTGAAAATAATTAAATTCTGCTCTTTTAGCGATATTCAAGTCTCTGTCTTCTTGTCTGATAGATATTTTATATCCTTTGACCAACATCTCTCCTGCCCGTGGCAACCACTATTCTATTCTACTTATTTTTTTTTTTTAAAGATTTATTTATTTGGGTTGGCGCTGTGGCTCACTTGGTTGATCCTCTGCCTGCATCGCATATGGATGCCGGGTTCTAGTCCCGGTTGCTCCTCTTCCAGGCCAGCTCTCTGCTGTGGCCCTGGAGGGCAGTGGAGGATGGCCCAAGTGCTTGGGCCCCTGCACCCCATGGGAGACCAGGAAGAGGTACCTGGCTCCTGGCTTCGAATTGGCGCAGCACTGGCCATAGTGGCCATTTGAGGAGTGAACCAATGGAAGGAAGACTTTTCTCTCTGTCTCTCTCTCTCTATGTCTGTAACTCTACCTGTCAAATAAAAAAAAAAAAAAAGATTTATTTATTTATTTGAAAGAGTTTAAGAGTTACACAGAGAGAAGGAGAGAAGGGGGAGAGGGGTCTTCCATCCGCTGATTCACTCACCAGTTGGCTGCAATGGCCGGAGCTGTGCCAATCTGAAGCCAGGAGCCAGGAACTTCCTCCAGGTCTTCCCACACAGGTGCAGAGGCCCAAGGACTTGGGCCATCTTCTACTGCTTTCCTAGGCCATAGCAGAGAGCTAGATTGGAAGTGGAGCAGCCAGGACTCGAACTGGTGCCCATACAGGATGCTGGCACTGCAGGCGGCGGCTTTACCTGCTACACCACAGCGCCTGCCCCCTATTCTGCTTCTGTGAAGTCAACTTTTTAGTTTCTACATTTAAGTAAGATTACACAGTATTGTCTTTCTGTGCCTGGCTTACTTCACTTAACATAATGTCCTCCAGTTTTATCCATGTTGTAGCAAATGACAGGATTCCCTTCTTTCCTAAGGCTGAATAGTGCTCCATATTACATTTCTTTCCTTTTTTTTTTTTTTTTTTTTTTTTTTTTTTGACAGGTAGAGTTAGACAGTGAGAGAGAGGGAGAGAGAGGAAGGTCTTCCTTTTCCATTGGTTCACCCCCCAAATGGTCACTAGGGCCAGCGCGCTGCGCCGATCTGAAGCCAGGAGCCAGGCGCTTCCTCCTGGTCTCCCATGCGGGTGCAGGGCCCAAGCACTTGGGCCATCCTCCACTGCCTTCCCGGGCCACAGCAGAGAGCTGGACTGGAAGAGGAGCAACTGGAACAGAATCTGGCGCCCCAACCAGGACTAGAACCCGGGGTGCCGGCGCCACAGGCGAAGGATCAGCCAAGTGAGCTGCAGCGCTGGCCCCATAGTACATTTCTAAATTCAGTCACTGATGAACACCTCAGTTGAGTCTTTAGGCTATTGTGAATAGTGCTGCAAGGAATATGGGAGTGCAGGTATCTCTTTGACATGCTATTTTTTTTTTAAAGATATATTTATTTGAATGCAGAGTTACAAAGAGAGAGGGAGAGAAAGAGATCTTCTAACTGCTGTTTCACTCCCAAAATGTCTGCCATGGCTAAGGCTGGGCTAGGCCATAGCCAGGAGCCTGGAACTCCAAGCAGGTCCTCTACAGGGATGACAAGGGTTGAGTAGTTGGACCAGCATCCGCTGCTTTCCCAGGCACGTTAGCAGGTGGCTGGTTTGGAAGTGCAGCAACTGGGATTCAGTGAGATGCTGGCGTTGGAGGTGGCAGCTTAACCCTCTGTGCCACAACTCCAGTCCCTGATGTACTGATTTCATTTCTCTGGGATGCATACCCAGTGCATGGTGGGTCAGTGTTGGGTTCTGAAGGAGAGGTCGGCTTGGGTGTTTTAGGTGAAGGCTCTCTTCCCAATGAGGTGGCATTTGCTTGGGCAGTTGGTTGTGCGTCTTTAGGGGGAGGTGCTCACGCACACCACGTGGATTCACTGCCATCAGCGAGGGGGAGTCTTAGGTAAGGTCTCCTAGAAGCAGAGTCCGAGATGCAGATTCTTGTGTAGGCAGTTTTGGAGGCTGTGTGCTTCAGGAAAAGCTTATAAGGGAGAGAGGAAAGCAGAATGGAGGAGGGGAGGCCCCAAGAAGGCCAGCTCACTCCAAGTCTAGCCTTGGCCTGTTAGCCAGGACGAAGGATCCTGGTGTAACCACACAGCTCAGGCTCTGATGTCCCTGCCCCGGGAGACAGCGCTGGCAGACGGGGGTGGTCCTGGCACTCTGGATGGGCTCTACAGCCCCTTCTACAAAGAATGAGCAGCTTGGACTCCCTGGAGCTGAGGATGGGGGAGGTAAAGTTGGACTGGTTGGTGCAGCTGGTTCCGTGGCAGATGGAATTCTAGGCTACTTCATCCCACAGGGGACAGGCTGAAAGGTGTTTTTATGATGCTATCCGGGGCTACCATAATAAAGTCCTATGGATTGAGTGTTAAGTTAGGAATCAAGGTGTCAACAGTGCTGGTTTCTCCTTAGGCCTTCCTGCTTAGCGTGCTGATGGCCATCTTCTTCCTGTTTGTCTGCAGACTTCTGTCTGTGTGTCTGTGTCCTGATCTCCTCCTCTTATAAGGACACCTGTCATACTGGATGAGAACCCAGCCTGGCTACCATGCTGTAATTTACCCACCCCTTTACAGATCCTGTCTAAATACAGTCATAGTCTGAGGTCTGAGGGTTAAGGCCTGGAACATGTGGACTTTGAGGTGATGGAGTTGAGCCCATGCAAATTCTAAACCTAAGAAACCACCTCAGGGAGGCTGTTGTGTAAGCCTGGAGGTGGAGTGGCATGGTCCTGAGCAAGGCTGGTGACAGAGCTGATGCCACATGAAAGGAGGCCCAGGGTGGCACAGCATGGGGTGATGAGGCTGGCGCTGGGGCTGAACGCCTGGGGTTCAAATCTCAGCTCTCACTTTTCAGCTGTGGGCTTCAGTCAAGGGGTGTAATCTTCCTAAGCCCCATTCTCCTATTTGTTAGTCAACTCTCAGAGAAGGCCTTAGGTCAGAGGTGAGGAAGATCAGCCAGGTGAAGGAGAAACAGGCGTCAGTGTGCCCGGAACCCTGGGTGCTGACAGGAGTTGGAAAGTTAGGAAAGCCGTTCGGAAGGCAGAGATGGCAAGTGGGTAAGCCTAACAGAGTTTCACGTAATAAAGCAGAATCCATGTGGATATGTTCAGAACGTAAATGAAACATTTTTTTAAAAATAATTATTTATTTATTTATTTGGAAGTCAGAGTTACACAGATAGAGAGGAGAGGCAGAGAGAGGGAGAGGTAGAGAGAGAAAGAGAGAGAGAGATCTTCCATCTGCTGGTTCACTCCCCAATTGGCCACAATGGCCATAGCTGCGCCAATCTGAATCCAGGAACCATTAGCTTCTTTTGGGTCTCCCACGTGGGTGCAGGGGCCCAAGGACTTGGGCCATCCTCTACTGCTTTCCTAGGCCATAGCAGAGAGCTGGATCAGAAGTGGAAGAACCAGGACTAGAACCGATGCCCATATGGGATGCGGCACTGAAGGCAGTAGCTTTACCCACTATGCCACATCGCCAGCCTGAAACTTATTTTTAAGAACAGGCTAGTTAGCCCCCTGACTTCTGGAGATTCATTCTAGAAGGAACACTCTTCTTTTTTTTCCTCTGTGTATTTTTTAATGAAGGCTACCATGAACAGGCCATAAGTCAAAACACCAGCTTTGTAGTCTGGGGACACTCACCATTTCCTATGAAGAGAATTTTAGATTAGACTTATAAGAATCTCTAAATTGGGGTCTGGGTTGTAATGCTTTGGGTTAAGGTGTCCCTTTCAATCCTGACCTCCCATATTAGAGTGTCTTTTGATTCCTAGTCTGGGTTCCAGTTGTTCTGTTTCTTTCTTTTTCTTTTTTTTAACTTTTATTTAATGAATATAAATTTCCAAAGTACAGCTTATGGATTACAATGGCTTCCCCCCCATAACGTCCCTCTCACCCGCAACCCTCCCCTTTCCCACTCCCTCTCCCCTTCCATTCACATCAAGATTCATTTTCGATTCTCTTTATATACTGAAGATCAGTTTAGCATACATTAAGTAAAGATTTCAACAGTTTGCTCCCAGACAGAAACGTAAAGTGAAAAATACTGTTTGAGTACTAGTTATAGCATTAAATCTCAATGTACAGCACACTAAGGACAGAGATCCTACATGAGGAGTAAGTGCACAGTGACTCCTGTTGTTGACTTAACAAATTGACACTCTTGTTTATGGCATCAGTAATCACCCTAGGCTCTTGTCATGAGCTGCCAAGGCTATGGAAGCCTTTTGAGTCCACCGCCTCTGATCATATTTAGACAAGGCCATGGTCAAAGTGGAAGTTCTCTCCTCCCTTCAGAGAAAGGTACCTCCTTCTTTGATGACCCGTTCTTTCCACTGGGATCTCACTCGTGGAGATCTTTCATTTAGGTCCCCCCCCCCCCCCCAGAGTGTCTTGGCTTTCCATGCCTGAAATACTCTCATGGGCTTTTCAGCCGGAACCGCATGCCTTAAGGGCGGATTCTGAGGCCAGAGTGCTGTTTAGGACATCTGCCATTCTATGGGTCTGCTGTGTATCTCACTTCCCATGTTGGATCTAGAAGGAACACTCTTTGATTTTCTCTGGGTTTGCCTGCCAAGTTCTAGTGACTGCAGTTTGGCAAGCAGGTGACCGGAGAGACGTAGACACCTGGTTTTGCTTTTGACTCAGGGAGATAAACTGCCATCATTTCACAGAGGCTCCCGGGTGTTCTTGCAACGTGTCCAGGCATTTTCAGAAGATTCTACCATGGTAGACAAAGCTCTGTAGACTTGTTCAGCCCCCAACCCTTGGCATTTCTCTGTGCTTTGCTTTCAGTCTTTTCAACATCATTAGTGTTGTACCTTCACCAGAATGGTGCTATTCATTATGTTTTTAGGCCACAGGATAAATGAGGGCTCCTGATAACATAGCCATCAACACTGGAGTTGTCTGGGAGTAGCTGTCCTGTGCACCTGCTCTAATTTACTTTTTTTTTTTTTTAAGATTTATTTATTTATTTTAAAGTCAGAGATATACAGAGAGAGGGAGAGGCAGAGAGAGAGAGAGAGAGAGAGAGAGGGAGGGAGGGAGGGAGGGAGGGAGAGGGAGGTCTTCCATCTGTTGGTTCACTCCCCAATTGCCTGCAAAGGCTGGAGCTGTGCCCATCTGAAGCCAGGAACCAGGAGCTTCCTCCCAGTCTTCCCATGTGGGTTCAGGGGCCCAAGGACTTGGGCCATCTTCTACTACTTTCCTAGGCCATAGCAGAGAGCTGGGTCAGAAGTGGAGCAGCTGGGTCTCGAACCGGCCCCCATATGGGATGCCGGCACTGCAGGTGGTGGCTTTACCTGCTAGGCCACAGCACCGGCCCTCTAATTTACTTTTGCTTCTGAGAGTCTGGGTCCTGGCCTTGTGTTTTCAGACATGGTAAAGATTGACATTCAGGTGCTTGTCAATTACGTATTGAGGGACATGGACAGATCATGGGGCAGTGACTGAGCTCCAGGATAGGGAGATTGTGCTATGATTAAGACAAGTGCCAAGACCTAGGTGCCTCTCCTGAAAATAAACTGTCCCTCCATGCGTCTCCTGTGGCCACTTCTAGCTGCCTGCATGCTGGCTCTCAGTCCTTCCAATCTTGGAGTCCAGTTCATAGCCTTTCTTGTTCTGGGGTGGTCTTCATTCACAGCCAGCCCTAGGTCAGTTTAAAGGTGGAAATTTGTGCCCACCCAGGACCAAAGCACTTCTCACTGGCCTTAACCATGTGTTCCCATGCCTTGACCTTAAGATTCCCTACTTTTCCTTTACCAGCTAGAAAAAGTTCATCTTTGTTTCTAGACTGTAGAAGGGATAAGACTGAACATCTCATGGAAGATTTTAAAGCATAGGTATTTTGAAACCAACAATATAATTAAATTAAGCAATGCGGATTTTGAATTTTTATAATTGTGTGAGTATATGTATATATATGTATATATATAAAACTAAAATAGTACAAGTTGCATATGAAGGGACTTCACAAAGTTAATGAAAAATGAAATTAAAAGGTAAATTATTTTGGTGCAAAAACACTCTTTGAAGTTTGTGCGTAGTTTTTTCATAATATGCGTTTCTATGGACTTTCTGAAGTCCGTTCATACCTCGTGACACACAAGGTCCTAAGTGCTTTGCACGTGTTTCCGCTCTGAATTCTCATTGCTCCCCTGTGTTGGTTCTGTCCTCCTCACTACTTATTCCCATTTCACGGATGCAACACTAATAAGCTGAGTGGTTTGTGCTGTGACACAGAGATTATAAGAGGTGCAGCCAGGATCATACCAGCCCGTGGGAGTTCCAAGCCCTGTTCCTACAACGCAGTGGTGTTGCCAGTGATTTTCATGCGCTGAGTTAATCCTCACTGAGACTCTGTGGGAGGCATTGTCAGTACCACTGAGGCCTGGATATTTCAGTGCTTTGCTCAGAGCTGGAATCATAATAACCCAGACGCCTGGCTCTGGAGCCTTGGCTTTGCACCGCCCTGTCTTTCAAAGCCCCCAGTAGGCGCTGAGCGTCTCCCAGAAGGGAGGAAGCCAAATGCTGCTGGTCCAAGAAGCACTGGCACGGCCCAGCCCCGCTCTGCGCACGGCTGGTGGTGGTTCCGGGGAAGGCACAGGTGTGCCAGGGCCTCCGAGGTGACCTCTCCTCTTTTGGGCCTGGTGCCTGTTTCAGACCTCGCCTCCGCCCACGACAACCCAGTCCCCTGAGGGCACGATGGATACCTCACTGACCAAGGAGAAGCCCGCCATCCTGGACCTGTACATCCCCCCGCCGCCGGCCGTCCCCTACTCGCCTCGGTATGTCGCCTGCGCCCGCGGGGTGTGTGTGCCTCCTGTTTGTGTGACTGCCAGTGAAGTGGGGCACAGACCCCTGGGTCTTGAGAGAGGACGCGCGGCAGCAGAAACAGGTGGGAGAAGGTAGATCCGTCTTAGCGCAGGGCGAGTGCAGGGGTGGAGCTGGGTGTTGCGGCCTTGGGGCGCTGTTTGGTGAGGAGGGGCCTCTTCGGGGAAAAATACAAAGAAATCTCCCTTGTGAACAGGGACACCCTTCTGCTGGGACCTTAGAAGAGGTTGTTTGGGAGTCGCTGTAGCTGAGGTTTCATTAACCCCATCATAAATCCATCTTTTGTGTGGATGACAATAAAGTTACAGCTTGATGGTGGTGAGAGATGGGTTCTTCATAGAACTTAGAAAAAAAACACGTGAGTGTAGGTGTGGACTTTTCGTGTATGTGTGTGTGTGTACTATAAATTCTTTGCTTTTTTGAGGTTTATTGTTTATTTGAAAGGCAGAGTTATAGAGAGGGAAAGAGATCCTGCATCCACTGGTTCACTCCCCAGATGGCCTAAATGCCAGGAGCCCAGAGCTTCTTCTGGGTCTCCCAGGTGGGTGCAGAGGCCTAAGCACATGGGCCATCTTCTGCTGCTTTCCCAGGCACATTAGCAGGGAGCTTGATAAGAAGTGGAGCAGCTGGGACTCAAACCAGTGCCCATATGGGATACCAGCATCATAGGTGGAGGCCTGTGAGGATACACCACAGCTCCGACCACTCTGAATTCATAAACATAGTTGTTTTCTTCTGTTTACTGCACACCCCAGCAGGGTCATTGTGACAAGGGACCCAAAACATATGGCCTCCCTCTGAATAAATACCCCACACATGCAAATAAAGTATGCACACAGTTGCTTTCTCACCGGCTGTCTTAAATGTTATGTGGCGTAGTGTATGTGGTCCTCCTGGATAGAGTCTGTGGATTTACATGTGCTCCGGGCTTGCTGAGAGCAACTTCTCTGTTTACTGACACTGCTGGGACTGGAGAAGGGGGCTCCTGTCTGCAGCCTGTGTTAACTGAGAACAGGGCCTGCTTTAGTACCTGACACAAAACAGATGCAGTTCTGGCCTCCAGAGACCTGCCGGGGTCTCCTTCAGCTCTTCAAGAATAAATTGAAAAACACATCATTAAGCTGTAATATTTCGTAAGATGAGGTTCAGGCTGAATTTATGACAGTGAGGTGCTACGAATTATAGCACGTGGAGAATTAACCTCCAGTGATCAGGGGCTTTCTGGGTGGTGGGCAGGCCTCGTCCCTGTTCTTACAGACCACAGTCATGTGGCCACTGGGTCCTAAGGGATCTAAAGCTACAGGTCACCATTGCATTTGCACACAGAGAGCAAGGTTCGCTGACTACCATTGTGGGGCCTGTTCTATCAGAAATGTCAGAGATTCCCTCCTTGGCTGGGCCTCAGTGACGGGTCACAGAAGTAGTGGCAAGGAAGGGGTTTGTCCATGGTGAGGGAGAATTGAAACTGGGACTTGTATGGACTTGGGGGAGAGACGCATGTGGACCTACACACACACAGATGCCACTGATGAAGGCCATTTTGTGGGGAATAAAGAATGCAAATGGATTACAAGAGAGTAATAGCTTTGTGGATGGGGGAGTTGTGTGTTGGTTCATGGGTGTAAAGGGAGACAGATTCTTGAGCAGGAGGGGTACCAGGGCAGCAGGCTGCCATAGGAACACCATACTCTGGCAAGGTTGATCATGATATTGCTTTGGGACTCAGCTGGTTATGTGCGTCTGGTAGTTGTGGTACTGGTTGCCCAACAGAATTTACTAAATGCAAAACACTTAACCAGCTAGTTACGTGGACCTAACTAAAATTGAAATTTTATTCTAAATCAACATTTAGATGATGTTAGGATGGAATTGGTGATCCTACTTTGGTGGGTTAGTTCAGAAAAAAATACTTAGTTCAGAAAAAGTCATGTTTCATTGGTTACTATAAAGGTCCTTTTTTACTTTTTGATATGATTCTCAAATCTACAGGCCAAGAGTTTCCTTTGCTGGGTTTTGGCAAAGACACTTCTTGGCATGTGAAAAATGGCTTGTAGCTCATACCTTAACTCATGGGTCCTGTAGATAATAGGAGATTCAGCTACAGGGCAGAAACACAGGAAAACTGGAGCTTTTCAAAGGTGTATTGGGACCAGCTAGATGTAGACATAAGTGGAAAAACACTGCATTACCCTCATTTAATAGGGTCATCATATTTGCTCTTATTTAACATAAGGATCTCTATCTATTTGAGGAGCAACTAGGATTGCATTTCCCCCCGGTGGCAAAGGAGCTCAGTTTTTCTGCGCATGTTGGAGGTGGCATCCTAACGATTGTGCATTATCTTCCAGGGAGGAGAGCGGGAGCTTTGTTTACGGAGGATTTGGTAAGTGTAAACAGCCATTGCCTGCTCCCAAGGGCTCAGAGTCCCCAAATTCCGTCTTGGACCAAGAGAGCCGAAGACGAAGATTTACCATTGCAGACTCTGATCAGTTGCCTGGGTATTCTGTGGAAACCAATCTCCTGCCCACAAAAATGAGAGAGAAAACACCATCTTATGGTTAGTTTCCAAGTGCTTGTTTTGTTCCGCTGTTTGCTTCTGCTTCTCTTCCCCACCCCCTTCCTTATTTGGAGTTGTTGGATGGATTTGGCAGACTTTAAGGGTAATCCGAGGAAAACATAAACCTCAATGAAATTCTAAGCATGAGACCTTTATGCTTCTCTCTGAAGCAATGCCTGGTGAGTCGTCATCTGCCTGGCATCCAAGTCCAGCTGTGTGAGATCACTGCATGGTTTTAACTTGCAGGGCCTTAGCTCTGGAGTTGCTTGTCTCTGTAGACGCACAGATTCGAGTTTACTCTGCCTCTGTCTTCACTGCTTGTGGTGAAATACAGTGTTTGAAAATACTTTGCTTGTTTTAAAGTTGCTTCCGCTTTAGTGGGTGTGACATTGTGGGGTCTAAGTTTAAGGAGAAGAATCTTTAAAGTCCCCAGACTAGTCAGTGATGCCACTCCCTTCTCATCCCTCCAAGGCAAGCCCCGGCCCTTGTCCATGCCTGCAGATGGGAACTGGATGGGGATCGTGGACCCTTTCGCCAGACCTCGAGGTCACGGGAGGAAAGGTACGTTTCATCAGAGATCCAGGGCTCATGTCACTCTCATTTGTAAATGTGTTACAGTAACTGGAGAAGGTGCTTAGCCTTTCAGAGTCCTATTTTCTCATCCATGAAGTCAAGAGTGATGACAGTCTCTAAGATCCTGTGTATTTCTGGAATTGAAGAATTGTATCATGCGTAATCCGCTTAGTGACGATACATCTCTATGAGCGCTGTGTGCTTTAGAAAGGTTGCAGGTGAGACAGGATGGGTGCACACAGGTACATCAGGAGCTGTGGAGAGGAAAGTGATCAGATGTGATAACGCTTTCTCTTGAAATCCTCTGCAGACAGTACCGCCAGCTTTGTGATAAGGGTCAAGCAAGGTTGTCTTATTCTTATTTATTTATTTATTTATTTGACAAGCAGGATTAGACAGAGAAAGAGAGGGACAGAGAGAAAGGTCTTCCTTCCGTTGGTTCACCCCCCAAATGGCCGCTGTGGCTAGTGTGCTGCACCGACCCAAAGCCAGGAGCCAGGTGCTTCCTCCTGGTCTCCCATGCAGGTGCAAGGCCCAAGCACTTGGGCCATCCTCTACTGCCTTCCCGGGCCACAACAGAGAGCTGGACTGGAAGAGGAGCAACCGGGACAGAATCCGGCACCCCAACCAGGACTAGAACCTGGGGTGCTGGCGCCACAGGCAGAGGATTAGCCTAGTGAGCCGTGGTGCCGGCCAAGGTTATGTCTTATATAGGATTCGTGTGTGCCTGATGGCCACAAGCTTCCAATTCCTGAGGGTGCCTGACCCTCATGGTGTTAACCGCCAAAGTTTGTACAAAGCAGTCTGTTGCTAAAGCATAAGTGGGGCACGGCTGTGGGACTCTCAGAGTCCTGAATTCTTACTGGGTCGGTGAAGATTCCACGTACAGATTCTTGGAGGCTGTCCTCATGGATCTTTTCCATAAAGCTGTCTGAAGAAATCCTGACAGCCAGTGGATCCCCACACCAGTCCACAAGCACAAGGACATGCCGGGGCTGACATCTGCAGGCTGAGAGTCGTGGCCTTGGGAAGGACAGCGGGTTCTGCCACAGTGCTGGTGGTCCTTGTCATGCAGCCTGGAGAGGGCGCAGTGCCATTCAGGTGCACTGGTAAGACTGCTAATACAAGCAGTTGTAAATTCATACCTGATCAGGACTGTCAGACAAAGAAGGCCATAGCCATTAATGGTCTACATTTAAGATTTTATTTACTTATTTGAGAGGTAGAGTTACAGACAAAGAGAGAGGGGGAGACAGAGAGAAAGGTCTTCCGTCTGCTGGTCCACTTCCCCAAATGGCTGCAACAGCTAGAACTGGGCTGATCTGAAGCCAGGAGCCAGGAGCTTCTTCTGGGTCACCCATGCAGGTACAGGGGCTCAAGCACTTGGCCATCTTCTACTGCTTTCCTAGGCCATAGCAGAGAGCTGGATTGGAAGTGGAGCAGCTGGGACTTGAACGGGTGCCCATATGGGATGCTGGTGCTGCAGGCAGAGGTTCAGCCCACTATACCACAGTGCTGGCCCCTGGTCTACTTTTTAAACAAGTAGAAATAAATTCTTTATGAACCATCTCATCTTAAATTTTATGATGATTATTACTGGAGTCTGTTTTGATTTCTGATGAACAAGCATGGATTTTTTTTTCCTTCCCAGTCCTTTTCTTGTGTTAGAAAATTATTACTATTTGAAAAGAAATTTGGGTTTAATTTGCCCTGTAGTCAAAGTTCGTAGTTATTACATTGGTCTTAAGGGAAATGTGTAGCATAATACGTTTTTGCCCGATTCCATTTGATTATCAGTGTTGGCAGAGCATCATCACATTGCTCTTGCAGTGTTGGAACAGTGCAGGGGAGGAATTAAACTACAGTAGGCTTCAGGCAGAAGAAGGGAAAAAGAACACTGTTCTGGAGGCCTCAGTTTCCAACGTGTTTGGTCCCTAATATCTACTAGGGACTCGGTAATGTTTGTCACCTGGGGACCTGCGTCATTTGGATTCTGCTAACGTGACAAAGGGACAAGAAGAGATGCCAGCCCATAGTTCAAGATACTCTTATGTAACGTGAAGATCTGTGGAGCAGTCAGCAGGTGGCAGGACTGTCCTTTGTTTAGAATCAGGAATGCTCACATCTTCATTGCCATTCTTAGGAGCCTAGATTTAGCCTTTTATTTCTTTATATATTGAGACATGCAAATGGGGATTAGAGAATATGAAATGGGGAAATTGAAGAATATTCGTTCTCCTTCCTTCTACCACATTTTTCTTGTGTGATTGTTTTAGAATAAAAGACATTATATATACATGACCACCTTAAAATCACAGCCTTATTGGGATGTAACTCATCCAGCATAAACTTCACCCTTTAAAGAATACAATTCAGTGGTTTTTAGTATATTCACAGCATTGTGCATCAGTTACTTCTCTCTGACTCCAGGACACTGCATCACCCCAAAAGAAATTCCATACCTGTTAGCAGTCACTCTGTTTCATTCTCAGCTCCCGACAGTCCCTCCTCCGTTTTGTGCCTAGGCTGTGCCTGATTTGAACATTTCATATAAATATTCATAGACTGATACAATAGGAGGTGTTTTGACAGGTGATATTGATTACAGAAGCAGAACAAGTACATTGAAGAACATCTAGACAGTAATCACTGTGAATGCTGTAGTTGTTCCTGTATTTTCGAATCATACACTTAAGACAAAAATGTATATAAGATACAAGAAACTGATAGCCACCGAGACCCTGTAGAGTGAGAATTATCTAGAAAATGCCGTTTTTAAATAACTGTGTTAGCGTTGCCTCTTACGGCTCTGCCACCTGTTTATTCAATCTGCTGCTGGCAGTGAGGTCGCTTCTGGTTTTTTCGCTGGTGATGAACCTGTCAGTAAGCATCCTTGTACACAGATCTCTGCAGATTTTCAGATGTGCAATTTCTGAAGAATGCTGAGTGTTGCCGATGTGTCCTGCATTTTAAATTTCTACTCAGTTTCTTAAATACCTCTCCCTACCCCATCACCGGGGGCCATTTGGCATTTAGGACAGGTTCGTTCTTCTTGGTCAGGAAAGCTTCCAAGCATTGCAGGCATTAAAATCTTCAATCCCCTTCCAGTGCAGGTGAACAGTGCCTGTTCTTCCTTCAGGCTAACAAGCAGGGGCACCCCCTTCTCCTTCCTAAATGTTCCTTAGGGATGTCCCAGGGAAGATAACCCTGCAGGCATCAGGATGGCAGGAGACAAGTGACAGAATCATGCCCCTTTCTTTCTTTGTTCTCGATTTCAAGTGAAATTATGAAGATTGGCACACTGGCAGAGAAGCGTGGGCTCTCTGGTTCCTCCTGGCCCTGTGTCACCTGCTACAGCAGCCATAGGCATGGAGGGCTTCTCCATTTCTGCTTTCTGAACCCTCATGAAGTGGGCCTGGTTGCATGGAAGCCCATCCAGGGAGAGAGCAGGGTGTGGTGGCTGCGCTAGTTGGCACAGGTGCCCTGGGTTGTTCTTTTAATGCACTGTGGGCTCTGTCTGAAAACAGGGGAAGAAGCTCTTTGCCGGTATTTCAGTAACGAGCGGATTCCTCCCATCATTGAAGAAAGCGCCTCTCCCTCCTACCGCTTCTCCAGGCCCGCCACGGAGCGGCATCTGGTGCGGGGTGCAGACTACATCCGCGGGAGCAGGTGCTACATCAACTCCGATCTGCACAGCAGCGCCACCATCCCATTCCAGGAGGAGGGGACCAAAAAGAAATCCGGCAGCTCAGCAGCCAAGTCCTCCACGGAGCGGTCCGTGCTGGTCAGCTGGCTCACGCGCCTGAAACTGTTGACACACTGAGAGCACTTCCGGCACGCCTACCTGTCTCCCGCTACAAGTGCCTTCTTTGCTTGGGCCCTGCGGATTTCAGCCACAGTATTACATCCTGACCTCACGCGATTCCTTTCTTTCTCTCTGTTTGAAAGTTGGAGACTACCCATCTCAGAATTTCGAAGTCACTGGATGGCAACGAATCCAGAGGATCTTTAAAGTGCTGGCTCGTGGAGGCAGAAGGAGGGATGCGGGTGGGTAGGGTCTGCTTTTTTCTGTTTTGTGGTGCTTTTTTTTTTTTTTTGCTTCCCTGGAGTCGGAACATGGAGACACTCCATAAATGCGGGCATCTTGGCCAGAATTGTGGTGGTCAGTGTGGAACTGGGGGCCTCATTCCTTTTTTTTTTTTTTTTTGAGGAGTGTATGGGTACTGAGATTGGGGGGCAGTTGTCTGTCACACAGATGTGTTGGTTTTGGTTTGTGGTCCAACTTCTTTACCCGAAAGAGCCAGTGGAGGAAACATTTTTGTTTGATTTTTGCAGCTATATTCCATATCTGTAAGTGTAGCAGCTTTGACTATATAACAGGTGTCAAACGACTGATACTTTCAGAGCTGAGGTATAAGTGTAGTTTGGTTATACTGGAGGAATCCAGTCTCTGTGTAGGTCAATTAATGCAGAAACACATGGATACATTTTGATATACATGGATGCACGTTTTGTGACCATACACAAAGAAGTGTGTGGCCCTTTGTGTTGTTATATATTGTCCTCTCTAAGGGAAAAGAAGCTATCAGGCTTGCTGACTGCCAAAGTCTCATTCAGAAAAGCAAAGCAGCGAGATTTAGTTTTATGAGAGATACATCAGTTTGCATTTTGACCTTTTCAATGTCCATCTTCCAGAAAAGAACCTTTGTAGTTCTCCAAAATTGTGCACATTTTTCTTACTAGAAATATCTTGGAAAACCTCATGGTCACTAATTTTCAACTAGCATCAGGTATTTTGGAAAAGTGTGTCTGGATATTAACTTGTTTAAACTGAATGTATGATATTTTGTTAGAATGGAAAAGTACTATCTTGTTAATTTAAGTGTTTTAAATACAGTTGTATATTTTTCTTACTCTTAGTCACATGTAATTGAAGTGTTGTTTTGTGTCATATATGAAGCTAATGAGAATGAGTGTTCAAGGTGTTGTCAGACTTAAAGGTAACCACCGTGGCTGTTGCCAGCATGGACATGGTTGTTAAAAAAACAAACAAACAAACAAACAAAAAAAAACCAGAATAAACCCTCACAAGCATTTTAGGATTTTACGGATTAGAAATTGAGGAGCTTCAGAAAGTGCGTAAAGAGTAAAATCTTGGTGAATTTTCTGAGGAATGTTCCCAGGCTAATCTGGTAGGCTAGCCCCCAGTCCCTCCCTTTGCTGAACTGCCTGAAATTCAAACCATGAGAAATTCACCAGCGTTGGAAAACCTCCTGCTCTTAAATGCCTCTGTTGGGGCTTAAGCGGCTAGCAGCCACTCCAGGGAATGTGGTTGAATACAGCCCAGCTGCTTGGCCATCAGCCTCCAAGGGAACTGCAGTGGAAACGTGGGCATTGCAGGCAGGATCCTCGGGTGTTAGACAGGGATAAAAGAGACTTGGAGTGTGGGATTCACTGGGGGCCGACCACGGGACATGATGGCAGAGTGTCTAGTCACAGGGCCCTGGGAACGGGCAGGGAGCTGAGGAGAGCCAACCCTTACCACTTGACGGTTTGAGCTGGCTTTGTGCCCACAGTGGAGTGGCAACACATTTTGTCGCTGTCTGAACTTAGGGGAGGGTTCCTAGTACCTGTAATCCCACTGCTTATTGAGTTCAAAGCTTTAGAGGTCTTGACTGGCAGGGTGACCCACTTTCTGTAGAGCAAATGCCACTTGTGAATTGATTGACCATCATCAAAATGAATTTTCAGGACTGAGTCTTAACAGCTAGAAGCAGTGCCCAACTTCAGCTACTGTACCAGGTTGGTGCTTCTCAGACTCCATTCCCCTGAGGCCCCCAGATGGACCAGAGAAGGTTCTGGGGTCCCATTCGTTTTGCGCCCTGCAATTTTGTTTTTGTTTGTATTTTTATTTAATGTTTTCTCCTGAATTGTGTTTAAAAAATATACTGCTGCTAAAAAAATGTGTAAAATTCTGTTGAAATCTATCAGTAGCTTAATATGGATTTTCTTAGCAAAGAATGGAAACTGCTTGCCCCGATGGTGCACTGGGTTTCATGATGGGCCTGTGTTAACACACGAAGATACAGGGGGACGCTTCCTGATAGGGTGCTTTAGAGCTGTGTCCTTCAACCGTGCCAGGCACAACTCAGCCCCCATCTCTTCTGTAATACATATTTTATAGCTACACTTTGTGATCATCCAGTGAAAATCCTGTGTGTATGAAGCTTACCTTCACTCATAAAAGCATTTCCTTTGCTATTCTGAAATGAAATGGCCAAGGGATAAAACCAGTCTCTAACCATACAGATCAATATAGTGTCCTAACTGGAACATAAACAAATATGAATATTTTGCAGTGGAATCATCGTCTTCATATGTAAGTGCTCTAGAGTGATGATGTTGCATAATGAAGCAAGGCGCATACTTTGTGCATATGTGTATGTTTGTGTATTCCTACGTGTGTGTGTGTGTGTGTATGTATGTGCATGTGTGGTAGCTATAGATGCAAATCAGTACAGGCTGGCCACACTGACAATTCAATACCAGGAATGGGAGTGATGTTAACAATATAGCTTTCTAAAATGTGGCCACTTCTTGATAAAGGTATTCACAAATCAGCTTTAATGGCTTACCAAGTGCCTGGCATTGTTCTCATTACCCACCTACCACCTTTAAGAGGTGGGTGCCGCCATCATTCCCATTTTATGTGGGCACAGGCCCACAGCCTCTAAAGGCAGAACTGGATGAGAATCGAGGCAGCCGAGTTCTGCTGTCCTTGCTCCTAGTCACTGCTGTGCAGGTCGATTGATGGATTATTCCAGTTGCATCCCTGAAAATCTAAAGCATATTACAACCGAGCAGAAATTTCTCTGTTTATATATAGAATGAGATTACAGACTCAGGTAATTTTATACTGGCTTCCTTATATAGGAATCTTTGGTGGTGCAGTTGGTAGCCAGTTCTGTGTGTGAGGGTCTGACCTGGAGGGCTTGTGTGGCACCCATGCTCCCACTGGTTAGATGCAAGAGGGGATCACTCCTAACTGGCACCTCACATGCTCTCCCATTTCCACAGCTGCTTCTGGGAGGTCCCATTTGTCCATTTTCTCCCTCTAGTTCTTACCCTCAGTCATTTCCTCACCAAGCCCAGCATTTTAGAATCTGGTTTTGGTTCTCTCCTGTGTCAGTTATACTGAAATATCTGAGGAGACTAACTTTATAAAGAGAAAAAGGTTATTTAGCTTATAGTTGTAATCACAGTTCCTGACTGGGTGGCCATGTTGGTTTGGCATCTGATGATGGCAGTAGGCTGCAATGCAGGAGCAGTGTGTGGAGGAACAAGTATGGTGAGCCAGGAAGCAGAGGGAACAGCCCTGCCTGACTCTGGCTTTCATAGCCAATGCTCTTGTGAGAGTGACCTTCCAAAGGGCCTATGTGCAAGTAATGACCTTCTACTACTAAGCTCACTTCCTAATCACCATAATTGGGTTAAGGTTCCACCTCCTAGTACTAATGACATTGATGTTTAAATATTTGCATGAACTTGGGAGCCAAATCAGTTCAAAACCATAGAAGCTCCTCTTAAGCCCCAGGACTTGCTGCACCTCTGGCCCCAAGACCAAAAGTTTTCCCGTTACAGTTTGCTGGCCTTCAGTTAACCCAGAGGTGTTTACATGATGTTTTTCATCCCCCATAGAGAAAGCATATCTCTTTATTTCACATTTGAATATTTTTTTTTTTTTTTCCTGAGTGGGCACAAAGGGATGGGGATGTAGACCTGAGTTGGGTATTTTCACCTATTGTACATGTGCATAGTTGTTAGAGACCAGTACTTCACATTTTGCTCCCACTCTTGTTCATAAAATCACTGAATCATTTGCTTTGGGATGAGACTACTGCAGGCTTCCTCTTTGCAGAATCTGTGGAAGGTGAATGTCTTCAAAGGAATTAAAGCAGGGGCTGGCGTTGTGGTGCAGTGGGTTAAGCTGCTGCTCGGGATACCTGCGTCCCGTGGAGTGCATGGAATTGAGTCTTGCCTCCACTTCCAGTCCAGCTTCCTGCTAACATGCCTGGGAGGCAATGGAGGATGGTCCACATCTTGAGTTCCTGACATCCTAAGGGAGACCTGGATGGAGTTCTTGGCTTCTGACTTCTGCCTGGCCCATCCCTGGCTGATGTGTGCACCTTGGCAGTGAACCAGCGGATGGAAGATCTGACACTCTCCCTCTCCTCTTCTGTTGCTCTGCCTTTCAAACATTCACGAATCTTTAAAATACACAAATTCTTTAATAAAAAAGGAATTAAACTACTTTTGGTGTGATCATTCTGTGGCTTGGCCATTGTTGGTTGCTTTTATTCATTTTTGGAGGTACTCTGTGTCTTAATCGGCTTGGGCTGCTATAATAAAATACCTTCGACTGGGTGGCTTCAGTTTGACAGATTTAGTTCTCACAGTTCTAGAAGCTGGGAAGTCCAAGGTTGAGGCAGTGACTGCTTCAGTTCCTGGTGAGGACTCTCAACCAGGTTTGCAGACTGTTGCAGGTTTGTTCTCATGTGGCTGAGAGAGAGAGAGAGAGTAAGCAGGACTCCTCCAAGCATGAGGACTCCACCCACATGACTTAATTAGCTCCCAGAGTTCCTGCTTCCTAACACCATCACGCTGGGAATTAGGCCTTCAATGTATGAATTATGGGAAAACTCATTCAGTCCATAGCTCTCATATTTTGTGCTTTCATTCGAACCACTGGGAGGTAAGGATTTAAAATCTGAAAAATTGGCATGTAGAGTCCAGAAAAGCTGACTTCTCCAGTGTTTCTTAAAATAGTTTGAAAGCCTTGTATGATATATGGCATGCTAATGTGACCTTAGCACATGTTTGAGAATACCTAAAGAAACTTGGAAAACAGGTATTTTATAGCTTGTAGGTTATGGAATTAGGAAGAGATGATTTTCTCACTGTATAATTTACAACATAATTATTTGGAAATTGCTCAGTTGCTGTTTCTTTTTAAGGGTTCTATTTATTTTGTGCCATAATGATTGCAGAAGTGTGCTGATTTGACAAAAGGGACCGTAAACTTAGGTTTAACAAAAGTAAAGGGGAAAAGGGATTATATCCCATTCAGATTTGCTATGGGACTGCATTTTTCTCTAGTTTTAGAAAGGGTCTATCCCAAATCTGTGTGTGTGTGTGTGTGTGTGTGTGTGTGTTTGTAGAAGAGAATTTCCTACCACAGAAGTCCTTCTGAGATGATGACCTATGACCTATGATGAGAGGAGAGGAACAATTTTGTCTGTAACTCACAAAATAGCGTACCTCAGCTCAGGGTCTTGGAACGTGTGATCTCCCTGTATGTAGAAAGTGCACGGGTCAGTTATTAAGGACAGGACTCCAGTTGTATCCTGATCGTCGCTGCAAATCCTCTGCCATTCTCTGGCAACACTTCTGAGGCTCATCACATGCTGCCAAGGTACCCAGGTTCAGGATTAGAACCTGCGGGGCCACCGTGAAGAGGGTCCCAACTCTGCCTTCTCTTCTGTGTGTTGCTGATCATTGTGTCACTGCTCTGAGGAAGAGAGCCAGCAGCCTGGGCGGGGAGGTCGCACTGGGAGCTGGCTTGCCGCACAGCAGTCCCCTTCACCAAGCTTCGTGTTTTTCTGGGAAGTTGTGACAGAAGTTGTAAGAGATATTTAAGAAATAAGCCTCAGTTATATAACAAGGAAGAAGGCATAAAGACTTCTTGCATGCCAGGAGAGCAATATTCTCATCATTTTTTCTTCCCTTGCTTGGGGCATTATAAACATCCAAACGCTTGTGAGGGGATGATTACATGGAGGGAGAATATCAGGAGAAAAGTGATGAGAAGGAGAGAAAATGTTCTTCCGCTGACTAGACCCGTGGAAAGGATTTATAATTTATTGTTGGAGGGATGAACATATTCCTTCACCATTTTGTCTTAATTTTGTTTAAATGATTATCTTAAAGAGTCATGATAGAGCTTTAAAAGTGAAGTTTAATGAGGTAGCATTTGTCTCTGAAGTGAGAAATTGTGCTTTTAGTCTATTGTCAGTTTCTGTTTTCTTACTCGGATCTACACTCTCTGTCACCTACTTAGTGTCCAAGAAAGGAGAGGAGGGACTTGGGGAATTAATACGAATTTAGGAATCTGACTTGTGGAAATTGGCATCAAGTTGACAGAAGCATTTTGGAGCTTGGCTTTTATAGTCCGCTAACCCGGCTCTCCCACTTTGCCACAGAGAAGCTCTGTGATGCAAAGCCAGGTCTCTATCTCTGCTCCCCAGCTGTCTGTGGAAAGGGGATAATAATAGGATCAACTTCCTAGGCTTACTGTGATTTTATGAGAGTGTTGGTGAGACTCACCTTCATACAGTCCAGCACACAGTCCTCAGTGATGTCGACTCTTGACAATGCTAATAGGGTTTACTCCATCCTCACCTCTCAGGCTAAAAGCATCAGAATGGTCAACAGGGATCTTCTCATTCTTTTGTCTGTCTGTATCCAACAAAATGGTCCCACTGTCACTCTCCCAGAAGGCTTCTGTGGAGTCTGACCTGGAAATACATTTTTACTGGTACAAATTTCAGTTACTCAAATGTTTTGGCTGAGTTGGAACCTAAGAGAAGACAAACATCTGCCTGTGATTGAAGGTACTTGGATGCTTGATTTATCATCAGCATGTCTTCTCTAATCCCCTAAAACTTCCTTCAACAAGATGCTATGTGGAAACCCGGAAATGAGCATAGCCCCGTCTTCTGGTTGGCTGAGCAACTTTTGTCTCCTATCCTCATCTTGAGGTGGAACCTCCCCCACAAAAAAATCATTTCTATATTTCCTACGGTTTTTAAAGAGAAATAATGGGGGCTGGTAAAGTGGTATAGCAGGATAAGTTTCTGCCTGCAATGCCGGCAACCCATATGGACACCAGTTTGTGTTGGTTCGAATTCCAATCTTGCTCCTGCTAAAGTGCCTAGGAAAGCAGTGGCGAATGTTCCCAGTGCTTGGGCTCCTGCCTCTCATGTGGGAGACCCAGATAAAATTCCTGGATCCTGGCTTCTAGCTGGGCCAGCCATGGACATTGCAGCCATTTGGGGAATGAACCAGCGATGGAAGCTCTCCCCTTTTTCTCTAACTTTCTCTCACTGTATATTTCAAACAAATAAATAAATCTTAAAAAAATAATGTAGAATGGCCGGCGCCGCGGCTCACTAGGCTAATCCTCCGCCTAGCGGCGCCGGCACACCGGGTTCTAGTCCCGGTCGGGGCGCCGGATTCTGTCCCGGTTGCCCCTCTTCCAGGCCAGCTCTCTGCTGTGGCCAGGGAGTGCAGTGGAGGATGGCCCAGGTGCTTGGGCCCTGCACCCCATGGGAGACCAGGAAAAGCTCCTGGCTCCTGGCTCCTGCCATCGGATCAGCGCGGTGCGCCTGCCACAGCGCGCTGGCCGTGGCGGCCATTGGAGGGTGAACCAACAGCAAAGGAAAACCTTTCTCTCTGTCTCTCTCTCACTGTCCACTCTGCCTGTCAAAAAAAAAATAATGTAGAATAGTGCCTATTTTGAAAATTCCAATTATGGAAAGGAATATTTACCGAAATATAGAACCAATAGACTGTGTTGCTTTTGTTGAAGCTGAAGCTGAAAGGTCATTCATTGGATGCCCCCTTCACCTAATGCTTTGATAAATAAATGGGAGAAAATTTAAAACAACGTTGTTTACAATACTGTGTCTTACTTGGAAGTGCTACTGCCCTTTTCAGATTTTTCCTTAATGAAGCAGTACCACTGAAGTTACTCTTAGAGACTGACCCGTGATTTTAATTGGATTACACTCTTCAGACAATGTGACATACAAATGCCAGAGTATACAATTTGGTGTGTTTTAACTAACAGCTAGTGAATTGTAGTTGATGCTTTTCCTTAAACCTACGACTTATCACAAAGTGCTAGATTCTTAAATGCTGGTGATGGACACATCCTCTGGGTCCAGTGATCAAAGCAAGTCCTAAGGTCATCCCCACAAGGCTCTCCTTAACCCTGTTGTGGGTGGGATTAATTGATCTTTTGTTTTTCTACAGTGTTGACTCATATTGTTAGAAGTGTGGTTCTCCAGCTTATATTTTGAAATGATTTTATAACAACTTATTTCTTTGAAAATCAGAATTAGAAGGAGAGAGAAAGAGAGAGAGAGAGAGATCTTCTATGCACTGGTTCAATAATCAATGACTGTAACTGCCAGGGCTGGGCCAGACCAAAGCCAGGAGCCTTATCTGTGTCTCCCACGTGGGTGCAGGGGCCCAAGCATTTGGGCCTCCTCAGCTGCCTTCCTAGACGCATTAGCAGGGAGCTAGATCTGGAGTAGAACAGACGGGATTTGAACTGGAGCCCCCATGAGATGCCAGTACTGCAGATGGTGGTTTAACCTGCTGTGCCACAGCACTGGCCCCTATTTTGAAACTTTCTGGGCCAGGTTTATATATCTCACACAGTAGGCATAACAAATATTACTGAAGTAATAAGATGGTAAAAATAATGACTGAAAAAATTAACTTTTCTGTGAATAATAATTTCATTGTAAACTATTGCATACCGAACTTCATTACATTGGCTCTCATGTTAAAGAAAAACATT
Organism: Oryctolagus cuniculus; assembly: GCF_051225735.1. Taxonomy (NCBI): domain Eukaryota; kingdom Metazoa; phylum Chordata; class Mammalia; order Lagomorpha; family Leporidae; genus Oryctolagus; species Oryctolagus cuniculus. The sequence continues at coordinate 13,294,404 of NC_142871.1, forward strand.
ATATTGGATATCAGAAATCAATCGTATTTGTAGGAAGAATGACACTTGGCCATCAACAACATCTACTTTGGTTACAGAAACTTTCAGGCACTGTAAGCACCTTCAGAAGTCTACAAAGAACTCATTTAAGTCTCATAAGTCAGTTTCAAATTAGTATAGAAAAATTACTGGTGGCAGGTCTCATAAATGATTGTGCCAAGAAATTCATGTAAAATGGGGACAATTCCAGTTGTATGACATATGGTTGAAGGAGAGCAGTTTGGATCTGAGAAAACCAAGGGCACAAATGCTAAGGCTGCCGACTAAAGTGAAATGATTCTAAGAAACTTCATCCCAGGGGCATGCGTGATAGAGCAACAGAGGATGCGTTACTGCTGCTTTGGAGACAAGCTATGCTGCTGAGCTTGTCTGAGATGTGAAAGTTCAGTTTAGAGATACTGTCCTTCATTCATTGCTACGTTGGGCTCATCTGAGTCTTTGGTATTGTGCTTTGTGCTTTGTTGATGCAAGGAAGAAAGCAGAACTTGTGTTCCCATGCACTCTCCACTCCAATAGATGACACACCAAAAAGATGACAACAGCAAGAGGCATTCCACTGTGATGTTGTTCAATAAGGGGGAAAAAAAACCAAAAGGAAGAGATTGGATGACTAAATAGATTCCTTTGCAAACAGCAGATAATGATGATGGCTATTACTGGGGCTCTGGTTGTTTTTCCATGGTTAATACTTCAGGGTGTATAATTGAAAGCACTCTTGTAGAATTAACTGAAAATGTAGACTAATCTCATGTGGGAAATGGTATTTATTCTATTCTTGCTGATGGAAAAATATCTGGTGCATGCAGATAAGAAAACTACTCTTGGGGTGGGTTTCGGGTATAGTACTTAAGACACATTGGGATGCCTGCATCTCATATCAGAGCCCCTGGGTTCAAGTCCTGACACAGCTCCCGATCCCAGCTTCTTTCTACTGTATGTAATGTACACCACTGGGAGGCAATGGTATTGGCTTAAGTACTTGGGTCCCTACCTCCAATGTGGAAGACCTGGATTCAGTTACTGAATCCTGATTTCTTCCTGGCCCAGCCCCAGCTGTTGCAGGCATTTGGGGAATGAACCAGTGGATAGGGGGTTTCTCTCTCTCTCTCGCTCTCTCCTGTCTCTGTCTCAATGTCTTTCAAATAAAGGGGAGAAAGGGAGGGGCTGGGGCTTCCATATTCATACAGCTAGAATCCCAACAAGGTTTATGCCTCCCTCTGTCCCCAGATTCTGAGGTTGGGCTGTTAGACTTCTAGTGCCACACATGAAGTTGACCACAAAGGGGCTGCACTCCTACTGCCACATACTCTAAGAGTGTCCCCAGAAAATGACCCCCAGGGGCCCTGTTATGTGTTCTCTTGGCCATTTGCCTTTGTTTGCACAACACAACCCTGCCAGCAAGAAAAGGTTTACATCGTGATAAATTCTTACAAGAGAATATTCTGCAGCAAGTGAAAATTAATGAATTGCAGCTGTTCACATCAAAGAGATGAATTTTATTAACATGATGTTGAGAAGAAAATGTGTTAAAAGGTGGCATATAGTTTTACACTCTTGAAACATGCAAGAAACAAGTGAAACTGAAAAATATATGAATTAGACCTAATATGCAAGTGAAAAGGCCAAGTTTAAGATGTTGGTTATTTGTGGTTAAGGGAGCAAGGGAACGAGAATGGAAAGAAACTGGAGACGTGTAGTAAATAGTTGTAATAGCTCAGATCTCTAAAAACAGAACTAGTGTCAAGGATAAAACAACTGATGCTTTATCTGGAAGATGCAAATCCAGGGCAAGTTAGAGAAGAAGAGAAGTGAGGCAAAAGATAAGTAGTATGAAATGTTACAAGTGCAACATCTTGTACTCAAATTTTTTACGTTGAGATTCTAACCCTAGTACCTTAGAATGTGACTGTGCTTAGAAATCAGGTTTTTAGAGATAATTAGTTCAATATGACTAGTGATCTTTGAGAAGAAATTTGTTCACACAGAGGAAAGACAGTGAAGACCGAGAAGATGACCATTGACGCTAAGGACAGAGGCCTCTGAAGAAGCTAACCCTGCCAACACCTATATCTTAAACCTCCAGCTTCTAGAACTATGAGACAATAAAACTCTGTTGTTTACTGTGGTGATCTTATCAAACTAATTGATGCCATGATTCACAGCCTGACCACTTCAAAATGAGCCATGTAGAGACAAAGAAGTTCACTAAGAAATTGCATCCTATTCAGGAGACTTCTTTGAAAGATATGAAGAATGGTTCATAAGATGGAAGTAGAGGGGACTATGCCTCCGGGTCCTCCTGATGCAGGAGTCACTAGTTCTGGCTGGTTGGGTTCATGTCCCAGGACCGTGAATAATGAGGAGCATGGGCAAAGAAGCTGAGTAGAGAAAGCTTACTGAAGCAAAGGAAAGTTCCCACAGTGCGAGGGGTCCCTGAGCAGGAATGCTTTTAGGGGAAGTTGTCTAGGGGTTTATATTCTTTGGCCTATGAGGAAGTTTGCACAAGGTTTTGCAAACACGTCTTTTAGTCACTAGTGACATTGTCATTGCTGGAGAGTCAGTATCTGGAGCTGGACAGGCTCAGCTGTAACCACATCCTGTTTTGTTTTCAGTTTCTCTATCTTGCTTTTGAATAGTGGGGACATTTTGTTCCAGGTGTATCCCTCTGCCCATCTGGGGTCCTTTGTGTCCCTGACTACCAGCCTAGGGTTATATCTTAACTGTATCCTGTATCTATTAATCCACCCTCTGAAGAGGTAACTCTAACTACCATGAGGGAACACAGGTGATGGCCACTATAGGTGCCGCATGCCGGCAAGGGCCAGTGAGTTGGGTTGGCAGAGACCCATCAGAGGGGTCTAAGAGCCGTTGATGGAAGGAACTATTCTTCCATGGATCAGGGTGAAGTGACACTTGTAACTTGATTGCTCCCCCTTTTCTTATTCTTTAGCCAGGTGCATCTGTAAAGATAAGTGCAAAGCTGTGAGGAATGGATCCTCTCTGGAATTATGTCCCATTGACTCCAGAACACAATACATAGGACAGTTAAATACATCATAGAGAATCAGGAAATCCTGTTTCCTGACCTTGTTAGGTACAGGAACTAACTTTAAAATAATGTCCTCTACTCTCATCCATTCTCATCTCCCACAGCATTAACTTTCACAAAACCTCGATAACAGGGGCTGGCAGTGTGGTGTAGTAGGCTAAGTCTCTGCTTGGAGTGCCGGCATCCCAAATGGGTGCTGGTTCATGTCCTGGCTGCTCCTCTTTTGATCCAGCTAATGGCCTGGGAAAGCAGTAGAAGATGGCGCAAGTGCTTGGTCTCCTGCACCCACATAGGAGACCCGGAAGAAGCTGCTGGCTCCTGGCTTCGAATCTGCTCATTTCCTGCCGTTGCTGCCATTTGGGGAGTGAACACGCAGATGGAAGACCTTTCCCTCTGTCTCTCCCTCTCTGTCTGTAACTGTACCTCTCAAATAAGTGAATAAAATCTTTAAACAAACAAACAAAAAACTCAACAAAATACTTTCCCTCTCATTTTCATCTTTCTTTAAGAGTGCATTTTAATGCTTATAGCTTTCTCCACAACTTTGTCCTAATTTTTCTCCAATCTTCCATAACACACTTTTCTCCTCATTTCATGAATTTTCTTTCTTAACCTACCCCATCAAGAATACATTATCATGTTTATTGCTTTCTTTACAACTTTTTCCATTCCTCCCACAGCATTTAACTTCTATGAACCTTCCACAACATACTTTTCCTTTCAGTTTATCTTTCTTAACCTTTCTCATCAAGAATACACTTTCATACCCATTGCTTTCCCAAAAAATTTTTTCTACCTGCTGATTCCTTTAATTCATATCCTGAAACAGTCCTCTGACACCTCTGATTTAAGGGAAAAAATCTTTTATAGCATTTTAATGCATAGTTACTTTAACGTACTGTTTTTATTTATTTATTTATTTTTATTAAATCTTGTGAGGAAGTTGTTATTTGAGGAGATCAAACCCAACACTTGGAAAAGTTTGTCCCAAGACTATCATCTGAGAGATGATAGACATCCAGGTGAGATCTCCCAAGGCGGAGGGGACCAGCACTGATAACTAGTGTAAGAGTGTAAGAGCTATCTGGGGGTGATTAGAGATGAGGCTGGGTAAAGTCCAGCCATGGCACCGTATCATTAGTAAAAGAGAGCAGGTGAACCAACGGAATAAAAGGAAGACCTTTCTCTCTGTCTCTCTCTCACTGTCTAACTCTGCCTGTCCAAAAAAAAAAAAAAAAAAAAAAAAAAAAAAAAAAAAGAAAAAGAAAAAAAAGGTGAAAAATTAGATAAAAAGAAGTAGCACCCCAAAGAGGAGAGCTTTTCCCAGAATGACTGCAGCTCATTGATGGGGCTGAGGGATAAATGGCTGAGGGAGTGGGGGAGAATGTGTATAAGAAAAATCACTTTCCTTTCTAAAGAGGAGTTTGGGAACTTCAGTCGCTCTAAATAAGAGTCTCTGCTGTCTGGGTGTCTTGCCTCAGTTGGTACAGAGGTCAGGTTATTTCCACGTACCCAAGGATCCAGAGCCAACAGACTTCTTTTTTTTAATTTCTAAAAAGTGTTCTGATTTTTTGCATATACAAATGCTTAATTTTTAAAACTACAAATGGGATCATACTCTTTAACACTTTTTAGTCAATAACATATCTTAAATAAGTTATAGACCATTACAGAGATAAGCCATAGATAGAATAAATACCAAACTAGTGACAATGATTACTTATTTTTTATATATTATTTATTCTTTATATATTTGTCAACTGTTTGAAGTTTAAAAATTCAGTGAGATTTTTTTTAAAAAGATTTATTTTATTTACTTGAAAGGCAGAGTTACAGAGAGGCAGAGAGAGAGAGAGAGAGAGAGAGATGTCTTCCATCCACTGGTTCACCTTCCCAAACTGCTGCAATGGCCAGAGCTGAGCTGATCTGAAGCCAAGAGCCAGGAGCTTCTTCTGGGTCTCCCACATGGGTGCAGAGGCCCAAGGGCCTGGGCCATCCTCCACTGCTTTCCCAGGTATGTCAGCAGGGAGCTGGATCAGAAGTGGAGCAGCCAGGACTTGAACTGGCATCCATATGGGATGCCAGCACTGCAGGCCAGAGCTTTAACTCACTGAGCCACAGTGCCAGCCCTGAACCTGTTGTTTTTGAATTTTAGAATTTAAAATGATGAAGGAGTAGACATTGACCTGTACCCCATATTGGAGTGCCAGGTGAATCCACTTCCAAGCCAACTCTTGCTAATGTGCCTGGGAGGCAGGAGGTGATGACCCAAGTAACTGAATTCCTGCCACACACGTCAGAGACCCTGGCTCCTAGCTTCAGGCTGGCCTGACTCTGGCCCTTGCAAACATCTGGGGAGTGAACCAGCTGATAGAAGATATATTTCTCCTCCTTTTTTCTTTTTTTCCTTTTTTTTTTTTTTTTTTTTTTTTGACAGAGTGGACAGAAAGAGAGACAGAGAGAGAAAGGTCTTCCTTTGCTGTTGGTTCACCCCTCAATGGCTGCTGCAGCCAGTGCACTGCAGCTGGCGCACTGCGCTGATCCGAAGGCAGGAGCCAGGTACTTCTCCTGGTCTCCCATGGGGTGCAGGGCCCAAGGACTTGGGCCATCCTCCACTGCACTCCCTGGCCACAGCAGAGAGCTGGCCTGGAAGAGGGACAACCGGGACAGAATCCAGTGCCCCGACCAGGACTAGAACCTGGTGTGTCAGCATCGCAGGCGGAGGATTAGCCTATTGAGCCACGGTGCTGGCCTCTCCACCTTTTAAATAAGTAAATAAATAAACAAGTCTGTCTTTAAGGGATTAAAAAAATATGCTTCAGAATTCTGCCTATATCAATACATGAGGAATGCCTTCATACTTTTCAATCATTATATATATTCCAATGTATGGCTATACTACAAGGACACTGTAAAAAGCTCATGGCAAGTGTATGTTATGAAAAAACTATGCAGGGATCTCAAACAATTTTTCACCAAAATAAACTCATATTTTAATTCCATTCTTTCTCAAAGTTTTTGAAGTATTTTTTCCCAAGAATAGATGCCAAAAATATTTTGTCATTTTATTATCTTTCAAATGTATCCCTCTACTATATGGAAGACTAAGGTCTCAAAATAGAAGATGTTTGATGATGGTCCCTAAAGGCAAAGCTGCACCACATGGAACATCATTGCAAAGACTCAGACAGTGGGGCTGGAATTGTGAGGTAGCGAGTAAAGCTTCCACATGCCACGCCAACATCTCACATGGGCACTGGTTTGAGTCCCAGCTGCTCCACTTCCAAACAAGCTGCCCACTTATGACCTGGGAAAAGGTGCAGCAGATGGCCCAGGTACTTGGGTACCGCCACCCACATGAGAGACCTGAGTGAAGCTCCTGGATCCTGGCTTTGACTTGGCCCTGCCCTGGCCATTGTGGCCATCTGGAGAGTGAACCAGTTGATGGAAGATCTTTCTCCATCCTTCCCTCTCTTTAACTCTTTCAAATAAATAAGTAAAACCTTCTCTTTCTTTTTGTGGGAAAATAGTAGGTTGCAGCAATTGGTTTTCAGTTGTATTCTGCAGAGATTGGTGGACATTCCCTTCAAGATAGAGGTCTGAAACACTGTATTTTATGGTTCTCCAACTATGAACAGATTCCTCTGTAGGCACCATTTCGTAGCAGTTGGAGTTTCCTCTGACGTAAGGACAATGACTGATGAAAGCCAATCTCCAGGTGAATGTTGTCTGAGTACCTCAAAAGCATCTTCAAATGCTTGGCCCAGCTTGTCTTGTTCAACACAAGTCACTCTTCATTAATAAACTGGCAATCCTGCATGGCTCCAATTCACGGTGGCTTAAAGATGTTTTGTGATTTCTCCTGAGGTCCATCTGCCAATGAGAGGTGGGCCAGTACTGATGAGCCAGCAGACTTCTGTAACACCAAGGAAGTCTCTAAGCTGTTTTGGGTTTTAGGAAGTGGAAAGATGGCTATAGGAAAAAACAAGTTATCACAGCTGCAACTTAGGGATTGGATGCAATCTCTAACAAAAGGCTTTCCAGAGATGCCTCTCATAGTCATTCTAAGGGGAAAGGTGTGGCCTGGATTTGAGAGGACAGAAAAGGCAGCTCCAGTGTCCAGGAGAAAATCCAAGTCCTTCCCTTTGACAGGAGCACCTAGGGCTGACGGCCTGGGTGGTAGGAGGCTGTAGGAGATGTGCCACCTGGCACTCTTCAGTCACGTTGGGTCATCTGGGAATGAGAGCCTGACCCTGGAGACCTTAGTCTCCGGAGGCAGTCAGCTTTCCAATGATTCCCCACTGCAAATAGGACAGGGCTGTTTTTTTTTTTTTTTTTTTTTTGGCAACAGGGATGTTGAAGTGTCCCATCTGACCACAGCCATAGCACTTTGGAGACCCCTGGGACTTCAGGTCAATGTGGCCATAGGCTGCTACCAGAGCTGTGACCTTTTTCTTAGTCCTTCTTTCTTGGTTTTGGGTTTCCTCCTGGTCCTGACTGTAGAAGACGAGAATGAGGACATTCAGGAGATTTTCTTTCTTTCTTCTTTTTTTTTTTCCATTAAAGATGTCATTTATTTATTTGAGAGACAGAGTTACAGACAGACAGAGGGAGAGACAGACAGAAAAGTGGTCTATCTACTGGTTCCTCCCCAAATGACTACAACAGCTGGAGCTGGACCTTATCCAAAGCTAGGAGTCAGGAGCTTCCTCTGGGTCTCCCACATGGGTGCAGGGACCCAAGGACTTGGGCCATCCTCCACTGCTTTCCCAGGCCATAGCAGAGAGCTGGATTAGAAGAGGAGCAGCTGGGGCACAAACTGGTGCCCATAAGGGATGCTGGCACCACAGGTGTAGGCTTAGCTTACTATGTCACAGTGCTAACCCCAGGAAATTTTCTAATGTATTTCAGGTCCTGTTTTTAAGCCTGTTTTTAAGCTTTCTTCTCATATCTGTGGCTGACAGAATATTAGGATACTTAGGATGCCTGTTCTTTTACTGACTGGGAGATAGAGAGCTATGTTTGACTGAAGCCTGTCTCATTCTCTCTAAGAAGGCTGAGGGATTCTCCTCAGGGCCCTGGTCTATCATTGATAATTCATAGTATTTCAAGAGCATGATCCTCCGCAGTCTCTCCAAGACACAGGAAATGAGATGCTTTAACTTCTAGTCATCTATAGAATCGTCTGGTTTTCATTTAGGGTAAGCTTCCCCTGAGGAGCAGCCTGCCTTCCTATGTGATATATTGACCCTTTGCCTCCCTGATCAGGCAAGGATTTAAAATCCATACGAAATTCACCCCCAAAAGTTTCTGCAGCTTGGAGAGCCGCCTGTTTCTTCATCTCTGTTAGAGTCTGGTTGAGGAGTGATATTACATCTTCCCAGGAGAGATCATAGACTTGAATTAAACTCTGGAAAATCTCTATGTACTTACCAGAGCCACCTGAAAATCTTCCCAAGTCCCCTGTATCTGTCTAAGTCTCCTGCAGATCAAAGGGGACTTTGACATGTGTGGGGCCACTGAGCCTTCCAGGAATTTCCTGGGAGGGAAAAATAGAAGTCAGCACTCTGGTGTTCCATTTGCTGCCAGTTAGTCCCAGATTGGGTGGGTAGAGGGTAGCAAATGAAGGAACAGCAACATTAGGGGGAGATGTAGACTGTGCTCCGTAGTGGATGCAGGGGAGTAGGCAGTTGGAATCTTGAGGGTAAAGAGTTGACAAAGATCTGGCTTATCTGATAGGGCAAAGAAATCCTGCATATAAGGGGTTTCAGACCATTTTCCTGCCTGTGACAAAAGAAATCCAGTTGGAAGATGGTATTATGGTTAATACTTCCTTCTGGGGAAGTCTCTTCAACCTCCACCTTGTATCTTTGCCATGCTGTGGTGTAGAAAAAAACCAGGTATTTTTTTTTTTCAAGGTTTGAGGATCAAAAGGATTCCAGTGCCTGATTATACACTCTAAAGGGGTGCATGCTGAAGATGGCTTATTATGCATCTGAAACAAGAGAACAAGAAATAAAGGCATCCCTAAGTTTTTGCCTCTCCCTGCTAGAGGTATCCCTCAAGTTCCTGGCTTTGAGAGCATGATATCCTGGAGCACACAGCAGGGAGAGGTCAGAGAACAGGAGCAGATGGTCTTATCTGCCCCTCCACCCCTTCCCTTGATTCCCTGGGCTGTGAACACCCTCCTTAGGTCACCTTATGGTTTGCCATGATTGGAAGGCTAGGATCTGAAGCTGGGCTTCCTTAAAAAGCCCTAAACTAGGACTCCAAAGGCAAGGATTTGCAAGGAGTCCCCAGTGCCAGGGTGATTGGACAAGATTACTAGTGGGAAGAGAGTCTTGGGAGGAAGAAGAAAACTTGCCCCACAGGTCTAGATCCAAAGAGAGGGCTATCCAGAGAACCTGCTGGAAGTAGGTCCAAACAGAAGTCCCTGGACAAGTGCCATCCAGTGGCTGGCTGTAATAGAGAGTGTGGGCATGTCTAGTCCACCATGTCTTTGGGGAGTCAAATGACCAGTACGTAAAGAAACAACTAGAAGGAACTGGTGATCTTAGCCTACAGAAGGCACCTAATGGTTTGCTGGGAGGTAATTTAGGTGCCTCAGGTTGAAGAGATCTCTAGGGAGGAAGAGTGGAGAGGTTGCAAGGCAAAGAGAGCAGCGAGAAGTCATGAAGAGTGAGGCATGAAGACAAGAGGAGCACTGGAGAAGGTTGTTGAGTAGAAATGAGCAGAGAATAAAATTGTCTCTGAGTGACATGCTGAATGCATTGATGTAAAGGCTAAAACAATCAGTCACCTGCAGCCCTGGTTATGGCCCCTGCAAAGTGGGTTTCACCAATGTGTCTTATGAATGGGTTATTTCAAAAGTAGGCAAACTGAGGATTCTACAAGGGATGGTGTGGCGTCCCAGCACCAGCAAGAAGGACTGAGGGGACTGCGGAGAAAAAGGCCCCTGCAACCCAGGGAGCATGCAGCAGTGGAAGAGGAGAGGGGCCTCCTCTGAGAGCCATGATCTCTCATAGAGAAGCATCAGTCCCAGTGCAAAGATAGAGGGAGGAAGGCAGCCCTCTTCTGACCTTCGACTCCTCCTGTCAGTACTCTCCATTAGCAGGGCCCAGTGAGAGGACAAGGGCAAGACCTCCCCACTGTGGTCCACATAGGTTCAGAACTCATGGTCTAAAGCTGAGGTAGAGAGGAGTGAAGAGTGGGCACGGAGGAACCAGCAGGAAACACCCAGCACATGCAGGCTTCAGCTATTCTCTCTCTCTCTCTTTTTTTTTTTTTTTAATATTTATTTATTTGAAGAGTTAAAGAGAGGGAGAGAGACAGTGAGAGAATCTTCCATTTGCTGTTTCACTCCCCAGATGGCTGCACAGCCAGGGATGAGTCAGGCCAAGGCAAGGAACTCTTCCAGGTCTCCCACGTGGATGGCAGGAGCCCAAGCACTTGGGCCATCTTACATTGCCTTCTCCAAGCCATTAACAGGGAGCTGGATCAGAAGTGGAGCAGCTGGGACATGAATGAACTGGCCCCCATATGGGCAATGGCTTCACTTGCTACACCACAACCCCAGGCCCGCTATTCCTTTTCCACTGGAGTGAAGTACCTTCCCCTCCATACTTGGGTGATTTTTGTGATTACTTGTAGGCTTTTTTCTCTTTGCTTTACGATGTTTTTTCATAACTTGATTCCATTTCAAAGGGGGAAGTGCTGCATAGACAGGACTTGCCTTCCGACTTCTGGGAAGCCTGTTGTTATTTTAATCCTAGGAATGACAGCAGGGGATATTAGTGCTCCATGATAGGGCCGGTGACAAAGGAGGTGAAATGCTCATCATTTCCCTGGGAATCTTTGCCTTTATGTCATCCAGTCGCTTTTACAAGGATGTTAGGATTGTCCACCCCTGGTGTACGAAGATGTCTTTAAGGACATTGCGACATTTCTTCTGGGAAGGAATACACTAAATGCCCTAGTTCATAAACCTGACTGCTTTTGTATTGTGTCTTGTTTCTTTCAAAGAATTTTGACTGATTTAAGGGATCTATCAGAGGAGGAGGAGAATTGATGCATCTAATTAGGAGAACTATGGTGGAGTGAGCCTTTACCTTGATGTAGTAGAATGATATTTTCCTCAGGAGAGGAAGGAAGGTCCTAGGGTAGGGTAGATGCAGAAGAGCCCATTTAACAAACTCCTGCTTCTGCTGCTCTGTTTTTCCCTAGGGAAGTGGTTGCTCTCCTGTCACTGGACAGTTCCTGCGGCACAAGGCTTGACACATTCCATCTCTGTGAACCTCCAGGGATTGAGGTCTGCTCATGTTGCTCCTGTGGCGTAAAACTGGGACGACAGCAGGATGAAGGGTCTACACCTGGGCGTCATGCTCACCATTCATGTCGATTGGACTTTGGGGAAATTTAGACACAATGGGGCCCTGAATAGGTGAGTTAAGGAGTGAGAAAGATTCCTGGAGCCAGGTGTGCTGTTTCCAGGAATACTGGGGCTGGGGCAGAGCGTGCAGTTAGGGGGAAGGATAGGGAAGAAGCCTCCTGGTTTGTTCCTTGGGTCAATGGATTTTATGGTCGATGACAAGTTCCTAAGGAGGCAACCGATGTGTAACAGCCACTTCTGGGTCCGACATGTTCTCCACACTGAACAGAGCTCTCCTTGCTCCCCTGGGAACAGCAACTTAGCTTTCTTAACATCTAGAAACCTTGAAAAATGGTGGTAGACTCGTTCATAAATTTCTCTTGAATATGATTATTCATAAGGAAGACAGGGCCTAGAAAATATACCTGGTGATACTGATATTTCCACCTTGTGAAAAATCCACTGGTTCTTTAGGGGTTTGGCAACAAAACAAAGTTTATTTAAATATTTCAAAACACTGCTTTGTTGAACCTTGCCAGGTTTTTCATTTGCTAACCTAGCAGTGACAAGGCTAACATTGTCTTATAATTAGACTTCTACCTTCTTAGGAGATCTTAAGGAAATTCCAGAAATTCTGTGGGTGCTATCATTGCAGGCATTCCACAGAGAAAAACAAAGCAAAGTAAAACAAAGCATAACCTAGCATTATTCTATGATGACAGCTACTGTCAGAAGTAGAAGGTCAAGAAAATGTTTCCTTGAATGGAGCTAATTATTCTGTGAAAAATAACTAAACCAAAGGCTTCTCAAGATAACTACTTAGGCATCTTTGAGTACAAAGTCTTTCATGGACTCATTTTCACTCCTCACTCTTGGGTCAAAAAATGTAATTTCATGTCTGGAATCTCAAAAAAGATGTAAGACCATAAGCCCTCAAAGTTATGATATTTTTTGCAGGATTGTGAAGCCTGTCTTTTTCTGCATAGGTAATGTAAAGTTTTACCAGTGAATTGGAGTCATTTATGCGGGATCGAATCTCAGGTGTTTGGGGATATTTGGCTTTATACCCATCCAGGTATAAAACACTTGACAGGTGTTGTGTCAGTTTTCAGGAAGACCCAAGAATCCCTATCACCTAGTGCCTCTTCCTTCCTGTAGGTTAATCCCACACTAACTGGACAGGACCTTTAGCACCAATATGGACATTGTGGAGGAGGCCAGTGTTTGACTTTCACTCAGAAATATGCTGAGGTGTTCACCTTGCTCTCTATTTCCCTCTCCCTGGGGAAGGCACCTGCCAAGCTGCAAAGAAAATGGAAAGGGGCTGAGCTTTCCTGTTGCACTCAGCACTGACTTTTCAGCCACAGGGTGAGGCAGCCTGGAAGTGGATCCTCTGCCCAGTGACGTGTGTGCAGCTCCAGTTGACATTCTGACAGTAACCTTACATATATGCCTGGTTGTTCCATTGAACCAGCCTCCAAGTTTTGGCCAAGATACTGGGTGACAAAAAGAAATATGTATTGCCTTTTCAAACAGTTGACGTTTAGGGAATTCATTATTTGGCAAACGTAATTAATTACCAAGTGATGATTATTAACTAGGAATCAGAAGTAGCCATTAAGAATTACCAGAATAGGAGCTGAGATGGGGCACAAACTCAGATAATACAGTATTCTTTCATTGCACAGTTCTTACTCAGATGTAGGAAGTGATTCAAGGGGCCAGCATTGTGGTGAAAAGGGTTAAGCTCCGACATGAGCACCAGTTGGAGTCCTGGTTGCACCATTTCCCATCCAACTCCTTGCTCATGCCTTGGGAAAGCAGTGGAAGATGGCCCAAGTGCTTGGGTCCCTGCCACACACGTGGGAGACCCAGATGGAATTCCATGCTCCTAGCTTTGGCCTGCCCCAGCCCTGGGCATTGTGGCCATTTTGGGAGTTAACTAGTGGATGGAAGATGGGAAGATTCTCTCTCTGTCTCTCTCTCCCTGCATCTCTCTCCTGCCAACCTGTAACTCTGCCTTTCAAACAAATGCATAAATCTTTAAGCAAATAATTTGTAACAATATAAAAAATGTGATTCAAAAAGACTGACTTTGGGGATACTGATGTGTAAGCAGTACATGAGATACAGCAGGTCATGAATAAATGAAGGGACACGAAATGGGATAGGGAAAGATGTTTGTTTGCTAAATTCCTATAGTCTGCTTTACTAGTAACCAGGGCTTAGAAGGTAGATCTAGGTAACTATAAATTATTATTTTTTAAATTTATTTTATTTGAAAGAAATGGAGATCTTCCATCAGCTGATTCACTCCCCAAAATGGCCACAATGGCCAGACTGTAGCCAGGAACCTGGAACTCCATGTAGGTCTCCCACACTGGTGGCAGGGACCCAAGCACTTTGTCCAGACTCAAGTCAGGAACCAGGAACTCAGTCCAGTTCTCCCACATGGGTGGCAGATGTCCACATTCTTGAGCCATCATCTGCTGCCTTTTAAGGTCTGAATGAGCAGGAAGCTGGAATCAGGAGTGGAGCTGAATGTCCTGACCTGTGGCTAAACCACCAGGCCAAATGCCTGCCCTTGGAGTTAATTCTCGAAGAGTGAAACACCAAGCAATTTATATCCAACTGAGAAATGCTTAGGTTGGTCTTCAGGCTACCAAGGCTTTGCACTATCACTCACCACATGCTCACTCATGATAGAAATTGCTGATGGGTCAGAGCACACATTCCTAAAGAGTTTTGAAGACAATCTCAGCTTCTCCAAGATGGAATGTCAGGTAACTTATATGGGGAACTAGGGAGAGAGTTACGTGGGAGTACATAAAGCTGAAGGAATTTTTTTCTTAATTTTCTCTGTAGCATTGCATTGTAATTCCACCCCTTACCTGTCAATCCAGTTTGCCCACTCTCCCATGATGCAGCTGTGTCATGTTTGGGGCCAGGATGGAGGAGGCGCCATGATAACCACATGAAAGTTAAGCTCTATGTGGATGCTCCATGAAACCCCCAGAAACTAAACCCTAAACTCCACCCAATTTGCATATTCAATTAAGGCACCACCTCCAATCTCACAAAACAGACTGAAAACATGGGAGTGGCACCTCTTTGGCTCTTGGCTCCTGGATCATGCTTATGGGTCTTTCTCTGGCCTCCTCCTACTCTCTCTCCTCATAGGCAACCCTCTGGCCCACTCATGACAGGCCATCACTCCATGTGGGGTGGCCTACCCTCACATGTGAATGTATATTCTCGCTCTTAAGTAAACCCTATTCTCACTTGTACAATTTAAATAAGATTTTATTTATTTGAGAGGTAGAGTTACGGATAGAGAGAGAGAGAGAGAGAGAGAGAAAGAAAGGTCTTCCTTCTGTTGGTTCACTCCCCAGATGGCCGCAATGGCTGGAGTTGTGCCGATCTGAAGCCAAGAGCCAGGTGCTTCTTCCTGATTTCCCATGTGGGTACAGGGGCCCAAGCACTTGGGCCATCTTCCACTGCTTTCCCAGGCCACAGCAGAGAGCTGGATTGGAAGAGGGGCAGCCGGGACTAGAATCGGCGCCCATATGGGATACCGGCGCCGCAGGTGGAGAATTAACCTACTGGGCCTCTGCCTCTGCTTTGAATTCTTGAACTTGGAATAAAAAATGAGATACATATATAACCACCACTAATTATTTGAAACTACCACTGAAAGGAGTAGAAACACCTGGAGTGGAATGTGTTGTCACCCTTACTAAGAAGGGAGCAAGGAGGGGAGATAATATGGCAAAACCACGGCAAGAATTATGAAGGCACAGACTTCCACTGACAGAAGGGTGGGCTCCCGGGTCCTAGGAAGAAGCCCTCTGCTGCATTACAACTAGCTGCTGATACATCGTTGTGAAGATGTTTTATAAGGAGCTGCTTTGTTTGTCAAGAATGTGCAGGGGGCCTGAGAAGGAACTGAGAGCAATGAAGAGGCAAGCCGAGAGTACATTCTTTTAAGATTTATTTTATTTGTTTGAAAGACAGAGTTACAGAGAGAAGTGGAGAGATATAGAAGTGGAGAGAGAAGTGGAGGGAGGGAGGGAGAGAGAGAGAGAGAGAGAGGGAGGAGAGAGGTTGGTCTTTCATCTGCTGGTTCACTCCCCAAATGACTATGGCTGGAACTGAACTGATCCAAAGCCAGGAGCCAGGAGCTTCCTCTGGGTCCCCCACGTGGGGCAGGGGCCCAAGGACTTGGGCCATCCTCCGCTGCTTTCCCAGGTGCATTAGCAGGGAGCTGGATTGGAAGTGGAGCAGCTGGGACTTGAACTGGTGCCCATGTGGGATGCTGGCGCTGCAGGCTGTGGCTTTAACTCACTCTGCCACAGTGCTGGCCCCCTGAGAGCACATTCTCACACCAGCTCTGGGGTGTCTCTAGTCCTGCACCCTAAACTTTGCATCCCAGTTCAGCACACCTACTTTCCTGTGATGCACTTGAGTCTTCCTGACCACGCAGGAGATGATATGATGAATATGTGTGAACTGTGCTGCACGTGGAGATGCCATGAACATTTTCTTGGAGGACATCATGTAGGCCAAACCCCACCCCAGCTCCACCCTGTTTATATATTCAATTGTGGCACCACCTCTACCTAATAAGGGTGACTAGTAACTGGACAGGCGTCGCAGATTCTGTCTTTCTCTCTCTCTCTCACCCTCACCCTCTCCTCCCAGGTAGATTCTACCCATGGGCAGCATCTGTTCACACCATGTCTGAATGTGTACTCACTCTCTCCTCCCATTCTTGCACTTTACTTATGTCTCTGCTTTGAATTCTTATTTCACGTGGGGGTGAGAACCTAGGATACAACAGCTGGGGAACATATCCCTACAATAGGAGGAATATTCATTTCACATCTGGAAGGAGAGTGGCAACTTCTAGAATTTGGAATCTACCTCTTTTCTCCTTGTGTGGTTGTCATGACAACTGCAAACGGTTATGATATAAAGAGAAGTGACTTTTGCTATGCTAATGCATTATAATGAGGGTACAGTGAGGGTTTGGGTCTTCCTGGAGGTTGTGTTAGGTGCCATGTTGGATCTAGCTGGTTTGAAACAGTTCTTTTGCCTGTATCTTGTTTTTCAGCCTACTTCCTGGTAGGTGTAACTGGGATTGATACAAATTGTCTCACTTGGGACCTGCCACAAGCATAGGAAACTCAGATTGAGTTCTGGGTTCCTGGCTTCAGCCTGACCCACCCCTGGCTGTTGCAGATATTTGGGGATAGAAATAGCAGACAGAAGATTTCTTGCTCTCTATCGCTGCCTTTCAAATAAAGTGAAAATAAATATGTAATATTTTTAAAAGTTCATAGAAAAATGCTCATTCTCTTATTTTTTGCTTTAGATTTATTTATTTATTTGAAAGGCAGAGTTACAGAGAGGCAGAAGCAGAGAGAGAGGTCTTCCATCCGCTGATTCACTCCCCAAATGGCTGCAATGGCTGGAGCTGGGCTGATCTGAAGCCAGGAGCCCACAGTGGGTGCAGGGGCCAAAGGAATTGGGCCGTCTTCCACTGCTTTCTCAGGCCATAGCAGAGATCTGGGTCAGAAGTGGAGCAGCCAAGAGTGAAACGGGCACCCAGAGGGGATTCCAGCACTGCAGGCAATGGCTTTAACCACTATGCCACAGCTCTGGCCCCTCATTCTCTTTTTATTTGATTTTTTCATTAACATTTTGAAGTCCCAGCCTATATTTTGCATATTTATAACACATTTATTTAAGTAAAACACAGAAAAATAAATAGAACAACACAGTCTGCCTCCCTTGATGGTAACCCTCAAACAACAACAACAACAACAACAACCAACCAAACAGAAAAACCCATAAAGCATACGAGGGTTCTGGCAGGTGAGATCAGGTGTAGGAGTTGAGTCATCTGGTTGCAATTGTTAAGCTTCAAAGTGATTACTTTGCTTGCTATGCTGCTTCCCTGTGAGGGAAAATTAGAACTCTTGGCCCAGGGAGTAGATGAATACGTACGATAGGACTCCCTGTTTGAGGGTAAGGATTTTGAAAAGGATTTTGAGGGCAAACAGGTCTGTGGTGTGAGATTTACTTGGATGGACAAGCAGAGTTGGGGAACAGAGGAAGCTTGCAGCAATTGGTGATGACCGGAGAGGCTGTGTCCACTTCCTTCCTCCACCGCTTGCTCAACAGGCTCTCACTTCCTCACAGTTGTCAGCAGAGGTTTCGTGTTTCTTCTGTTCTGTTTCATGATAAAGGTTAGTGAAGAGCCTCATTTGTTTCAGTTCACTTGGTTATCCATTCAGATAAATGTTCTGGTTTGTGCTTCTGCCTTTGCCTCCCTGGCTCCTCCTGTGTCTTACACTGTTTAACTCTGTTCTCTCTCAGGGCTGTGAAACTGCACCCCCTCACCGTGCCTCAAATGCAGACACTACATCAGGTCCTGGTGTCCCATGGTGCCACCCTCCCTCCCTTAGCTTCCAGTTTCTCTTGCCCTACTTTCACTAAAATAAACTCACTGAGTTGAAGAAGCCGTGAAACTGGCTCTACAAGGTCCCTGATCGCCAGACTTATGAGTCATTTATTTCCCCTATGGATGACATCGTGATGTGACATCTTGAGGGGTTTCTTTTCTAAGAAAACCCCAGGTCTTGAGCAAAAAGGAACTATTGCCTGCATCTAGCCCCTAGACTCGATGGAGCCCATTCTGCCATCCTCAAAGTTCCCTGAAGAACACGATATTGCTGACCAGAGGAGGGCCATAAGCACTGCAGGCCAACCAGAACTTGGACGTGAGCTGAACGTGCATCTCCCAGCCCCAGCTTCACCTGATAAGACCCTTTGTCCCTAACCCTTTGGGAAGCTCGGGAATTGAGTGGTAGCCGCCTGGTTCCTTGCTCTGCAATTCACAATAAGTATCTACTTCATCCCACCACCCTGGGGTCAGTGATTGGCTGGTTATGCATCTGGCAAGCAGACCCATTTGTGGTGGTTCTATTGCAACACTTCTACCCAGTTTTGGGGGGTGTTCTATAACAGACACTGCCAGAGGACCAGAATTTTTTTTATTTATTATTATTATTATTATTTTTTTTTTGACAGGCAGAGTGGACAGTGAGAGAGAGAGAGAGAAAGGTCTTCCTTTGCTGTTGGTTCACCCTCCAATGGCCGCCGTGGCCGGCGCGCTGCGGCCGGCGCACCGCGCTGATCCGATGGCAGGAGCCAGGAGCCAGGTGCTTTTCCTGGTCTCCCATGGGGTGCAGGGCCCAAGCACCTGGGCCATCCTCCACTGCACTCCCTGGCCACAGCAGAGGGCTGGCCTGGAAGAGGGGCAACCGGGACAGAATCCGGCACCCCAACTGGGACTAGAACCCGGTGTGCCAGTGCCGCTAGGTGGAGGATTAGCCTAGTGAGCCGCGGCGCCAGCCCAGAGGACCAGAATTTTTACATTACCTTTTCTTTCCAAATCTTTCCATAGGTTATCTTCCAGTCTCTGACATTGCTGATGAGAATGCCCAATGAGACCGCTCCTGCAGCAGGTGATTTAGCATAATTACATCTCTATTTACCTTTTACAAAAGAGAGACAGAGAGAGAGAACTTTCACTTGCAGGTTCATTCTTCAAATGCCCACAACAACTGGGGCTGAACCAGACCAAACCCAGAAACCAGGAACCCCATCTGGGTCTCCCATGTGGATGCCCAAATACTTTAACTCATCTCTGCTCCCACCATGGGTCTGCATTAACAGGCCTCTGGGATCAGGCAACAGAACTGGGACTCGAAAATCCCAGGTGAAATGCTGGTGTCCTGAGCAGCACAACACCTGTCTCTGCATTTACCTTTTGACTAAGCAACTATACTTCTAGGAGTTTATCCCAAAGTTCCAGCTGGTAGAAATACAAAAATGCAACACATATGTACAATGTCATTCTTTTTTTAAGATTTTTATTTATTTGAGAGGTAGGGTTATAGACAGTAAGAGGGAGAGACAGAGAGAGAGGTTTTCCATCTGCTGGTTCACTCCCCAAATGGCTGCAATGACGGAAGCTGGGTGTATCTGAAGCCAGGACTCAGGAGCTTTTTCTGGGTCTCCCATGTGGGTGCAGGGGCCCAAGCACTTGGGCCAACTTCTACTGCTTTCCCAGGCCATGGCAGAGAGCTGGATCAGTGGAAGAGCAACCAGGACTAGAACTGGTGCTCATATGGGATGACAGCGCAGCAAGTGGAGGATTAACCTACTGTGCCACAGTACGGGCCCCCACAATGTCATTCTTTAACAGTATTATTTATGATGACATGTCATGGAATTAAAAATACCAAGGGCAGGGTTTGTGGTAAAGCAGGTTAAACTGCTGCTTGTGGTATCAGCATCCCATATGGGTGCCTTTTACTGTTTGTGTCCTGGCTGCTCCACTTCTGATCCAGCTCTCAGCTAATGTGCCTGGGAAAGCAGTGGAAGATGGCTAAGTGCTTGGGCCCCTACACCTATGGGGGAGACTTGGATGAAGTTCCAGACTCCTGGATTCAGTCTGGCCCAGTCCCAGCCGTTGTGGCCATTTGCGGAGTGAATCAACAGATGGAAGGTCTCTCTGTGTCTCTGTGTCTCTCTCTTTCTCTATAACTCTGCCTTTCAAATAATTAAATAAAATACATTTTTTAAAAAGAGAAATATTATTAAGATCCACCAAGAGGGTACTAGTCGAAGAAAGTATGGTGCATCTTGAAGTATGTGGCTTTAAGAAGGAGTGAAGAACATCTCCCCACACTGCATGACCTCACTTCCTGATATATATTATGTGTAGTTTTATTTTCTTTTTAAAAATTTTATTTAAAAGTTTCATGTATTTCATAAATACAGACTTAGGAATATAGTGACATTCCTCCCTCCATCCTCCCTCCCACCCATGCTTCAATCCATCCTCCTCCTCCTGCTCCCAATCCCACTCTTAATTTTTACAAAGATCTATTTTCAGTTTACTTAATGATCATATAGTTAACAGTACACTAAGTAAAAGATTTCAACAAATAGGATAAAGAAAAAAGAAAAGAAAAACAAGACAAAACGAACAACAACAACAACAACACCACTGTTTCATGATGGAAGAGACAAGAGCTGTACACAATCATAGAATTTCAAAATGTCTATTTCACACCAATACATTACATTTCAGGTACTCTATTAGTTACCTTGGGTCAAGGAAAACATATGATATCTGTCTTCTGGGGACTGGCTTATTTCACTTTTTATAACATTTTCCAGTTGAATCCATTTTGTTGTAAAAGACAGAATTTCATTTTTTTCTTCCAATGAATAGTACTCCATAGTGTATCTATACCATAATTTCTGTATCCAGTCAACAGTTGATGGACATCTGGGTTGATTCTATATCTTCACTATTGTGAATTGTGCTGCCATGAAAATGGGGGTACAAGTAACTATTTCATTTGCTGTTTTCTTTTGGTTTGGATAAATTACTAGGAGTGGATCATTTGGCAGGTCTTTATTCAGATTTCTAAGATATCTCTATACTGTCTTCCACAGAGGCTGCACCAGTTTACATTCCCACCAACAGTGGACCAGGCTACCTTTTCCCCCACATCCTTGCCAGCATTTATCATTTGTTGGTTTCTGTATGAGAGCCATTCTAACTGGAGTGAGGTAAAACCTCTTTATGGTTTTGATTTGCATTTCCCCGATGGCTAGTGATCCTGAACATTTTCTCAAGTGTCTATTGGCTGTTTGAATTTCCACTCTTGAAAAATGGCTGTTCAAGTCCTTTGCCCATTTCTTAACTGGATTGTTTGTTTTGTTGTTGTTGAATTTCTTGAGCTCTTTATAGATTCTGATGTTAAGCTTTTATCAGTTGAGTAGTTTGCAAAAACTTCCTTCCATTCTGTTGGTTGTCTCTTTGATTTGCTGAGTGTTTCTTTTGCAGTGAAGGACTTTCTCAGCTTGATGTAATCCCATTTGTCAACTTTGGCTTTGATTGCCTGTGCTTCTGGGATCTTTTCCAAGAAGTCTTTGCCTATGCTAATGTCTTGCAGAGTTTCCCCAATGTTCTCTAGTTATTTGATGGTATCGGGTCATAGAGTTAGGTATTTGATCCATTTTGAGTGGATTTTTGTGTAAGATGTAAGGTAGGGGTCTAGTTTCAAACTTCTATATGTGGAGATCCAGTTTTCCCAGCACCACTTGTTGAAGAGACTGTCCTTGCTCCAGGAATTGGTTTTAGCTCCTTTGTCAAAGATAAGTTGGTTCTAGATGCATGCGTTAATTTTTGGAGTTTTTATTCTATTCCATTGGTCTACAAGTGTGTTTCTGTGCCAGTACCAGACTGTTTTGATTACAACTGCCCTGTAGTATGTCTTGAAATCAGGTAGTGTGATGCCTCCAGCTTTGCTTTTGTTGTATAAGATTGCTTTAGCTATTCGGGGTCTCCTGTATTTTTATATGAATTTCAGCATCATTTTTTCTGTATCTGAAAAAAATGTCCTTGATATTTTGATTGTTATCACACTGAATCTGCAAGTTGCTTTTGGTGGTATGGACATTTTGATGATGTTGATTCTTCCAATCTATGAACATGAAAGATTTTTTCATTTTTAATGTCCCCCTCTATTTCTTTCTTTAGTGTTTGTAATTTCATCATCGAGATCTTTGACATCTTTGATTAAATTTATTCCAAGGTATTTAATTTTTTGTAGCTATTGTGAATGGAATTGATCTTAGAGGTTCATTCTCAGCCATGACATTGTCTGTGTATATAAAGACTAGATTTTCCTGTGTTGATTTTATATCCTGTCAGCTTACCAAACTCTTATGAATAGGATCATGTCATCTGCATATAGGGTTAATTTGATTTCCTTCTTTCCAATTTGTATGCCTTTGATTTCTTTTTCTTGCCCAATGGCTCTGGCTAAAACTTCCAGGACTATATAGCATCCTTGTCTGGTTTCAGATCTTAGGGGGAATGTTTTTAGCTTTTCCCCATTCAACAGGATGCTGGTCTTTTGTCATAAGTTGCCTTGATTGTGTTCAGTAATGTTCCTTCTATACCCAATTTGCTTAAGGTTTTCATTGTAAAAGGGTGTTATATTTTATCAAATACTTTGCAACTATTGAGATAACCGTATGGTTTTTGTTATTCAGTTTGTTAATATGATGTATCACATCGATTGATTCGTGAATGTTGAACCATACCTACATACCAGGATAAAGCCCACTTGGTCCAGGTGAATGATTTTTCTTATGTGTTGTTGGATTCAATTAGCTAATATTTTGTTGAAGATTTTTACATTTATGTTCATAAGGGATATTGGTCTATAGTTCTCTTTTTCTGTTGCATCTTTTTCTGGCTTAGGAATTAAGATGAAGCAGGATCCACAGAAGGAGTTTGGGAGGATTCCTTCCCTTTCCATTGTTTTGAATAGCTTCAGAAGAACTGGAATTCGTTCTTTAAATGTCTGGTAGAATTCAGCAGTGGAAAGCTTTCTGGTCCTGGGCTTTTCTTTTTTGGGAAGGTCTTTATTACTGATTCAATTTCTGTCTTGGATATTGGTCTATTTTGGTTTTCTTTGTCTTCATGACTCAATTTTGGTAGATTGTATGTGTCTAGGAATCTATCCATTTCTTCCCAATTTGTTTGCAGACAGCTCTTTGTAGTGGTTTATGATTATTTTTATTTCTGTGGTGCCTATTGTTACACTCCCTTTTTCATCTCTGATTTTATTGATTTTGTTCTTCTTCTTCTTCTTTTCTTTTGGTTATTTTGGCCAATGGTGTATCAATTTTATTTATTTTTTTCAAAAGCCAGTTCTTCATTTCACTGGTCTTTTATATTTTTTGTTTTAATTTTGTTTATTCTCTACTTTTAATTATTTCTTTCCTGCTACTAATTTTGAGTTTATTGTTGTTTTTCTAGGTCCTAGAAATGCATTGATAGCTCAGTTGTTTGGTACTCTTCCAATTTCTTCATGTAGGCACCGATTGCTATAAACTTACCTCTTAACACTGCTTTTGCTGTACCCTGTACATTTTGATAGATATGATATGTTGTCATCTTCATTTGTTTCCAGAAATTTTTTGATTTGTTTTTTGATTTCTTCTATGATCCACTGTTCATTCAGGAGCATGCTGTTCAGTCTCCATGTGTTTGAATATGATCTAGGGACTTGAGTTGTTGATTTCCAGCTTCATTCCATTGTGGTCAGAAAAGATGCATCGTAGGACCTAGAGTTTTTGAATTTGCTGAGACTTTATGGCCTAGCATATGGTTTATCCTAGAGAAAGTTGCATGCACTGGTGAGAAGAATGTGTATTATTAACATAGTTTTCAAAAGCCTTGCCTGCCAGCTTTCTGCTCCACATTCCTTTGTTGGGTGAATTCTTACTTATCCTTAGACTTCATACAGGATGGGGAGCAAGATGCGTAAGGTGCTTCAGCCATCATCTCCCCTGCAGAGACACTGCTTGTATCACCTACCTTTACATAATCAGAGGAGTGTGTCATTTTAGTATATTAAGGAAATATTCATTGAAGAAGGCAGCAAGAAAAGAGTTGCCTTGTCACCTCTCTCCCAATTCCTAGCAGCACAGGGTAGAGAGAGATTCCTCCTTCTTGAGGGAGGGAGAAGGAATTAAGCCAAGGCCTTAGGACCAGGCCCAGTCTCAGACCCACCATGGTGACATCCAGGGCTGGCTAGAGCCCCACAGCCCCTACCCCCAAGCCAGTACCCATGGACTGAGCCTCTTAAGACCATGTTAGCCAGGTGGCCGGAGGAAGGCCTGCAGTACTTCTTCCCCAAACTTAGATGGCACCTGCTGGAGAGTGGGACAAGAAAGTGAGCAGAGTACTACTGAACACTGCAGAGTGCAGAGGTTCAAGCAGGTCTTATCCAGAAAGGAACTAAGCAAGCAGCGTGTGACTCCCTGTCACTCGAGATAAACCTTGAGCCAAGAGGACTTACCTTGGTGGGGACAGAGTAAGCAGGAGAAGGCTCTTGGCAGACACCCAGGGTATATCCTGCTGGAGAACTTCATGCCCTCTCAATCCCTGAACTTGGTCTTGGGAGCTTTCAGGTGACCACATTGCTGCATTGCCCTCAAGAAAGAAACCAGCCCATGTTGTGCCCTCCTTACCCAGGCTCTTGTTGTGTGGAGACATCATGAGGCCCCAAGCACTCTAGATCCTGATAGCAGCTGCTCCCAACAGCCCTGCAGACTCAGCCCTGGGTCAGCCAGGAGGCCCTGTCTCTCCTCTCATGGCCTGGGAAGATCCTGCCTGGCACAGCCTGAGTGGCTACACCTGCAGAGAACACAGAAAAAAGGTAGATGGCTTCACTTACCCTCTTGTTGCTCTGGAAGCTGCAGCCTGGACCCATCCATGCATCCTTGCCCCAGGAAGCAAACAGCCCTGAGTGGCTCATCCCACAGAGGCCCAGAGAAGCAGCTGAGTGGCCCTGCCCACCCATGACCCTGGGAAATGACAGGGCAGACTTTCCTAAATGTCTCAGCCAGCCAAGACTCCTGGGAAGCAGCTGGGAGGCCCTGCCTGTCCTCCTGTGGCTCCGAGAAGGTGTTGAACAGCTCTAAGGACACGCTGGGCTTCATCCACCACCTCCTCTCAGCCCTGGGAAGTAGCTGGGCAGACCTCCCTGAACAGGTAGATTCTCAAAGGCCCTATAAACTTAACTGTGCAGCCCTTGGACAAGACTACCAGGTGCTCTGCACCATAGCTACCTGGGCCCACAGAGGTGACCCCATACTCCCACAACTTGCAGAAACTGACAGGAGCTGCACAGCCACAGCCAGGTGCATGGCTCAGAGAGCTTCCAGGGAACCTGCCCTGGGCAAGGGAGGTGCATTACAAAGGCAGTGCAATCCCACAGGCCCAGCAGGCTAGGCCACTGAGACATCTGCAGACATCACCGATGTTGATTACAGCTGAAGGAGCTGAGTTACACTAGGACACCTGTTGGGAACCACATGGGTTGGATAGGTCACCCGGGTGGGTGGCCTGGGCCAAGGACTTGGGTCATCTTCCACTGATTTCCCCAAGCCATTAGCAGTGAACTGGATCAGAAGTGGAGCAGCTGGGATACAAACCAGCACCCATAAGGGATGCCAGCTTTACCCAGTATGCCACAGTGTCAGCCTTGAATTTATTTTCTTAAATACACATGAGGCTATTCAAACATTGATTTCTTTCTATGTCTGTTTTCTGAATTGTTGTTTGGAAAAATATGTGCATTTCACATAAGTTGTCAAAATTGTTGGCATAAAATTGTTTTCAAACATTGAAAACAGAGCGCTAGGACTCAGCAATCCCACTCCTGGGTGTGTATCCAAAGGGAATGACGTCAGTCTTTCAGAGAGATGTCTGCACTCCCATGTTTGCTGCGGCACTACTCAGAATAGCCAAGATGTGGAGTAATCCTAAGTGTCCATCAGCAGGGGATGGCTAAAAAAGATGAGAATATGTACATAATGGAATACTGTTCAGCCATAGGAAAGATAAAAATCTCATCATTTGTGACAACATGAATGAAGGCAGAGGACATTGTGTTAATTGAAAGAAGCCAGACACAGAAGACACATGCTGTGTGATCTCACTCAAATAAGGCCTGTGAAAAGATGGATCTCACAGAAGTTGAAAGGAGAACAGTGGTTACTGAGGGTGGGGAAGGGTGGGGGCTGGGGCTGGGGAGAGGTGAGTCAGTACTTGCAATGCTACAGCTAGGCGGAACACATTCTGGTGTTGTAATGCATTGAAGAGTGACTTCAGTGAACAATGAGGTATTGTACATCAAATTAGCCAGAAGGTGATTTTTAATGTTTTCACCACAAAAAATGATAGATGTTTGAGGCAAGGACTTACTAATGACTCTAATTTGATAATTATATGCTTACGTATTTTGTATACAAATATCACATTGTACCTTGTAATTAAAAAGAAAAAAGATAGGGGCCAGCATTGTGGCATAGCAGATGAGGCTGCTGCCTGTGATACCTGCATCCCATATAGGCATTAGTTCATGTCCACTTCTGATCCAGCTACCTGCTAATGCGCCTGGTAAAAGCAGCACAGGATGACCCAAGTGTTTGGGTCCCTGCTACCCATGCAGGAGACCTGGAAGAAGCTCCTGGCTTTAGCCTGGCTCAACCCTGGCCATTGTGGTCATCTGGGTACTGAACCAGCAGTTACAAGATCTCTCTCTCTCTGTCTCCCTCTAAAAATAAAATAAAATAAGATAAAATCAAAAGGTAAATTTAAAAAGACTGAATCCAGTTGATGGCCTTTTCAGAAAAAAACTCTTCCTCCCTATTGCCCACTGGCTAATGGTTAGGGGCTCCTCCCTTTGCTGCCAAAGCAAAGTCCATGTCAGTATCACAGCACTCCATGCACTGTGATGTAATTGTCCCTGAATCTGTCAGCTGCTCCAGGTGGCTAGTTCTCTGGTATTTGCTCACAACAGGCATGCTCTTTGCTAAGTTCTTACTGAATAAAGGAAGGAATAAACAAAGAATATCAGCTAAGAAGTTCTGAATTTTATTCAAGTTATTGGGAGACATTCTTTAAAAAAAGGGAAATGATAATTCTTGTTTTTTAAAGATAACCAAATGTTGATCAGAAAAAAGATATGGAAATATAAGCTAGAGAGGAGAGCGCCTGGTCCATTTGTTGTAAGCAGAGATGCTTGTTGCTGGAGATGAGGAACTATTGCTAGAGGTGAGAATTCATGTTTCATTCATTCATTTGTTTAAAATATAATTTACTTATTTAAAAATATATTTACTTAGAGAGAGAGAATATGCTCCCATCTTCTGGTCTACTCCCCAAATGGCTGTAATAGCCAGAGTTAAAACCAGAAGCTAGGAGCTCAATTCAGGACTTTTAGATAAATGGCAGGAGCCCAATTACTTGAGACATTAGCACTGCCTCTCAGTGTTGCTGCTAGCAGGATTTACTGGGCACGTATGAGGATGCTTCAAACAGTTCATGAAAAATGAGACGTTTTTGAATAACATGCACTTTCCATGAACTTTTTGAAAACCCCTTGTATGCATGGATGTCAGTTTTTTTGCACCAAAATAAGATTATCCTTTAATTCCATTTTCTACAAAGTTTTGAAGTGCCTTGTGCCAATTGATAGGCACCATGGCAGACTAATAGTATAAAGGTAAACTTGAAAGATAGGTCTCTTGGTTATGCAGTCAGAGAATGGATTCCAGAAAGGTATTCCAAGAAGTAGAAATGACGTGGGGAACAACAGCAATGAATGGAGTGGGTGGTTATTCAGCAGACAGATAGTACAGCCCAAGTAGTTAAGTGAGACAGGGCCGGGCATGGGTCATCCTCATGGATCCCTTATTTTGAGGCTGAAAACTGGCTTGAAGCTGGCACCACGGCTCACTAGGCTAATCCTCCGCCTTGCGGCGCCGGCACACCGGGTTCTAGTCCCGGTCGGGGCGCCGGATTCTGTCCCTGTTGCCCCTCTTCCAGGCCAGCTCTCTGCTGTGGCCAGGGAGTGCAGTGGAGGATGGTCCAGGTGCTTGGGCCCTGCACCCCATGGGAGACCAGGAAAAGCACCTGGCTCCTGGCTCCTGCCATCGGATCAGCGCGATGCGCCGGCCGCAGCGCGCCGGCCGCGGCGGCCATTGGAGAGTGAACCAACGGCAAAGGAAGACCTTTCTTTCTGTCTCTCTCTCTCACTGTCCACTCTGCCTGTCAAAAAAAAAAAAAAAAAAAAAACTGGCTTGAAAGTGGATGGTACAAGGTGGCATGTATCAATGCCATCTCACTAGTCCAAGTGATCAATTTCAGTTCACAATTGATCATAATAAAAGGACTAAGAGTCAAAGGGAGCACATAAACAAGTCTAGTACCTACTAATACTAACCGATAGAATAAATAAAGGGGAGAGTGATCCAACATGGGAAGCGAGATACACAGCAGACTCATAGAATGGCAGATGTCCTAAATAGCACTCTGGCCTCAGAATCAGCCCTAAAGGCATTTGGATCTGGCTGAAAAGCCCATGAGAGTATTTCAAGCATGGAAAGCCAAGACACTCTGGCAAAAAAAAAAAAAAAAAAAAAAAAAAAAAAAACAAACAAACAAAAACACACACACACACACATAAATGAAAGATCTCTGTGAGTGAGATCCCAGTGGAAAGAACAGGTCTTCAAAGAAGGAGGTACCTTTCTCTGAAGGGAGGAGAGAACCTCCACTTTGACTATGACCTTGTCTAAACAAGATAAGAGTCGGAGAACTCAAAAGGCTTCCATGGCCTTGGAAACTCATGACTGGAGCATAGGGAGATTACTGATGCCATAAACAGGAGTGTCAATTTGTAAAGTCAACAACAGGAGTCACTGTGCACTTACTCCTCATGTAGGATCTCTGTCCTTAATGTGCTGTACATTGAGACTTAATGCTATAACAAGTACTCAAACAGTATATTTCACTTTGTGTTTCTATGGGGGTGCAAACTGTTGAAATCTTTACTTAATGTATGCTAAGCTGATCTTCTGTAAAAAAAAAAAAGAAGAAATTATCGATTCCCAACTTGACTCTCACTGGGATTAAACATGACAATAGGTCTGATCTGATTTCATCATCATTTAAAAAATCATCTATTATTTTTCACTTTATATTTCTGGGTGGGAGCAAACTGTTGAAATCTTTACTTAATGTATGCTAAACTGATCTTCTGTATATAAAGAGAATAGAAAATGAAAAAAAAAAGAAAGTGGATGGTACTTGCACTATAGGTATTATATAGATGTTTATAAAGGGAGCACCCACAATTGAAGAAATCCTTCTCTGAATTGCAGATAATCATCATGGGTGTTCACTGAAATCATTGTATTCAAAGGTGAAATAATAAAGATGATCTCTGCAAAGGAGGCATTCATGTAAGAGTATGTATCTTCACCTGGACCAGTGGTAATGGTACTATGAGCATGTGGGTTTTTCCTTTTCTTTTTTTCTGTCTCAGAAAGACACACAGCAATGGAAGATAGACAGGAGGTGATGTCACCTTGGGAATTTTGATCAAGAGCATATGTATCAGAGCCTCCACCAGAAAAAGGTCAGACCCTGGAATTCATGCCACTATTAAAGTATAGGCATTCCTCATTTTGCAGCAAAATGCAGGACCATGAAAAATGACCATGCAAGCTGAAGCCATGCAAAGCCATCTTAATGACCAACAGGAAAAATTACAGTTGTTCTGTGACCTTTAAAAATTTTTGTCCAAATGTCAAAAATCTTTTATTGTCTGTTGTGAATGTTCCAGGGAATGGGAAAAAAAGGTAAAACTGATATTCACTAGAACTGTACACTGTAAATGTTAGGCAGATTGAGAATTAAAGCATTTTATTTCTTTTAAATAAAGATTTATTTGAAAGGCAGAGCTACAGAAAGAGATAGATACACAGAGACACCCAGAGAGAGGTCTGCATCCATTGGGTCACTCTTCAAATGGACATAATGGCCAGGGTTGGGCCAGGCTTCAGCCAGGAGCCTGGAACTCCATATATTTTCAGTTCATTCACTTCTGTGGCCAAGTTCACCTTTAGTGGGCTCCTCTGGCTGCATATCTGGTCTCTTGAACAGCAGTGGTGTCCACATACCCATGGTAAACTATTTCTTCTGTCACTTCATTAATGTGTGATTGGAAAGTTACTTCTAGTCTTACTATCTTGGGTTTCTGTGCTGTACTTCCATTTTTACCAGCCAACCCCCTCTTTTAAGTTTCATTTTTATTCTCTCTTTTGATGGTCTATTTTTGTCCTTCACTCTTTGTGCTCAGTGTGTGAGTGGAATCACAGATGCACAGTGACCAATCACCAGTAGACTATGGAAGAAGCACTGTGATTGATCACCAGTCATGGTGTGGCTCTGATACTCATGTGGACTCTGTGGACTGAAGAGCTAGCAGCAAAGTGTGTTCTTCTGGCAATTGGTCAGTTAATATACCATGATAACTGCAATTTGCATCATGATATTGGGGAGACTTCTAATTGAAATGCATTAATATTGGAACTATGCAAAGTGTCGAATGCTTGACTTCATCATACGATAGTGTCATCTTAATATAAAATTTTATGTTTGGGGCTGGCACTGTGGGGTAGCCGGTAAAGCTGCTGCCTGCAGTGCCGGCATCCCATATGCTTGTCAGTTCCGAGTCCTGGCTGCTCCACTTCTGATCCAGCTCTTTGCTATGGCCTGTGAAAGCAGTTGAAGATGGCCCAACTCCTTGGGCCCCTGCACCTGTGTGGGAGACCTGGAAGAAGCTCCTGGCTCTTGGCTTTGGATCGGCGCAGCTCTGGCTGTTGTGGCCAATTAGGGAGAGAACCAGCGGATGGAAGACCTCTCTCTCTCTCTCTGCCTCTCCTTCTCTCTCTGTGTAACTCTGAGTTTCAAATAAATAAATCTTTAAAAAAATTTTTATGTTTACTTACAAAAAGCTATCAATAGTGATACATTATAATAATATATATTAATCTCTTACACAATTTCTCCCCAAAATTTCCTTCCCAGGATAAAAAATTATCTCTAAAGTATTTTTATTCCTATATTCTTAATTTAAAAAATGGTAGTAAAATTTATAGATCTTATATTCCACACGTAAATTTAAGTTAGTTTGTCCCTAACTGCACTTTGCTGCCAGTCTTGTATCATCTCTGTTTGGACTCAGTCTTCATAATGAGCATCTCTTTCAGTGTCTCTGATGGCCTCTTTGTAAACTTCTATGAGCATCAGGACGTCCTGTGAATTCCACACTGAGATGCCTTGCGTGGTCTGCCGCAGGGCCATCTGCTGTTGACTCCACAAGTCTGGGATGCTGCTCATTTGCCCTTTGATGGGAACAGAAGTTGGTCCTTGTGTTCAGGGGTGATGTTTTGGGGTCTGTTTTATAAGTAATGAGCTTTACCATGGGGCTGATTTTTTTCTCCTTAAAATGCAGGGATTTGAGCAATAGTCAGACCAGTAGGGAAACAGGGTTCGGTTGTTCCATAGCAAGGATGCTGATGCTAAGGACGGAGGAGCCTTTGCAAGTGAAATGTCACTGTAAACATTGCTCACAACGAACTTGAGAGCTGAATGACTGTAAGTCCTGAATGTTTTCTGTGCTGCTTACAAGGGGGTGCAGTCCTTCCAGCCTCCCGGTCTTTTTTCTGCTTCTCAACTATTTTGATTCTGTTGTGTTGGCTTCATTGTGAGACCAGCAAGGCAGCCACAGTGCTCTAATGTCACACTTAGCGAGTCTAAGTTCCTCAGGAAAGAGCTTTCTTCCTGAGGGAGCTCCTGTACTCTCGTGGAATCCAGGCAGAGGGGCTCCCTGAGATATCAGGGAACTACTAACTGACCAAGACCTTGTTGCCCACTCCAACCCTCGAACCAGGGGCTTCAGTAGAATCCAAAAGAGCAGAAAGCATAAACCAAAAAGACAGAAAAGTAAACACAGAGGTAATAACAAACTTAAGAAGAGTACATACAAGTCTCAAAGTGTGTTTCTGTAAAGTATCTAACTATGTAATACATACAAGAAATATATCTAAAACAAATTTACTTAGAGGTGTTAAGAAAAAAAGATGGTCAAAGATTAGCCATGCAAACTAAAAGAAAAAAATGAATTGGGTATATTAATTTCAGGTAAGGTTAATTTTAAGGCAAAAACATTAATGCATAGTGTCATTTTAGACAAAAGGTAAAATCTGCATTGGAGATTCAATAGTGAATAACTTTTATGAACCCAAGTGTAAACATTTGTTAACAAAGAATTTATTTAATTATTTGAAAGGCAGAGTTACAGAGAGAGAAAGATCTTCCATCTGCTGGTTCACTCCCCAAATGGCCACAATGGCCGGGGTTGGGCTGGGCTCAAGTCAGGAGCCAGGAGCTTCTTCCAGGTCTCCCATGTAGGTTCAGGGATCCAAGCACCTGAGCCATCTTCAGCTGCTTTTCCAGGCATATTAGCAGGGAGCTAGATCACAAGTGGATCAGCCAGGACATGACCCAGAGCCCATATGGGATGCCAGTGTCACAGGCAGCAACTTAACTGACTACGCCATACCAGCGCCCAAGTATATACTTTTAAAGCATATGGGCTGACTGAAACCCAAGAATGTCTGGGCGTGGCAAGGGCGGGAAGGGCCTGGGCAAGGGCGGCGCCAAGCGCCACCGCAAGGTGCTGTGCGACAACATCCAGGGCATCACCAAGCCCGCCATCCACCGCCTGGCCCGGAGCGGCGGCGTCAAGCGCATCTCGGGGCTTGCTCAAGGTCTTCCTGGAGAATGCGAGGAGACCCGCGGCTTGCTCAAGGTCTTCCTGGAGAATGTCATCCGCGACGCCGTCACCTACACGGAGCACGCCAAGCGCAAGACGGTCATGGCCATGGACGGACGTGATTTACGCGCTCAAGCACCAGGGACCCACGCTCTACGGCTTCGGCGGCTGAGCTGCCCCCGCGCCCCAGACCCCCACCCAAAGGCCCTTCTCAGGGCCAAAAAAAAAAAAAAAAAAGAAACCAACAACAACAACACAAAACATATGAAGCAGCTCCTATGTGAAATACAAGGAGAAACTGATAAATACCCATATGTCATAGAATTTAACATGCTTCCTTCAGTCTTCGGACAAGTCTAGTAGGCAAAATAAAAAAAGGATTTAGTTAAAAGCCAGTAACATAATTTGAAAGATTCAATTAATAGGTAAAAATTACATAAAACACAAAAAATTCACCTTTTCAAAAAGTGCTTATTGAATATTTAAAAAAAGATTCTTGGACAATACGAACATGCACGTCTATTTTGCAAACCATAAACTATCCAAGGTACATTTTTTTTTTTATTTGACAGGTAGACAGTGAGAGAGAGAGAGAGAGAGAAAGAAAAGTCTTCCTTCCGTTGGTTCACTCCCCAAATGGCCTCTACGGCCGGTGCTGCACCGATCCGAAGCCAGGAGCCAGGTGCTTCTTCCTGGTCTCCCATGTGGGTGCAGGGCCCAAGCACTTGGGCCATCCTCCACTGCCTTCCTGGGCCACAGCAGAGAGCTGGACTGGAAGAGGAGCAACCGGGACAAGAACCTGGCACCGATATGGGATGTCGACACCACAGGCAGAGGATTAACCAAGTGAGCCATGGCGCTGGCCCCAAGGTACTTTTTTTTTTTTTTTTTAACATTTTATAATAAAACTAGAAACAGCAAAAATTTGAACAATAAACAAAAGTCCTCAAATTGAAAAAACAAAAATGAAAAACACCAAATCAAACCTCAATCCATAATGACCTCATAGTTATTTTTTTTAAAGATTTTATTTATTTATTTGAGAGGCAGAGTTACAGACAGAGAGAGGGAGAGACAGAGAGAAAGGTCCTCCATCTGCTGGTTCACTCCCTGGATGGTTGTAATGGCTAGAGCTGGGCTGATCTGAAGCCAGGAACCAGGAGCTTCTTCCAGGTCTCCCACGTGGGTGCAGGGACCCAAGTACTTGGGCCATCTTCTACTGCTTTCCCAGGACATAAGCAGAGAATGGATTGGAAGAGGAGCAGCCAGGACAGAACTGGCGCCCATATGGGTTGCTGGCAGGTGGAGGCTCAGCCTACTGAACCACAGTACCAGCCCCCACCTCATGGGCGTAAAAGCATTTTTAGTGCATTGTTTTGCATGGCACAGCAACTCATGTAGATTTCCTGAAAAAAGGAATCATATTGCTGAACTGCATGAATTGTGATAGGAGCAGAAAAGTCATCAGAAAAAATTAAGGAACCCAGCTCTTTCCTTCTCTCTGTCCGAGACATCTCTGTCTCTCCTCTTTCCTTTGACTCTGACCCTAACCACCGATGTGGGCACAAATAATAACAGTCTCACTGATGTCAATATAGGATGTTTCTTGTTTCTTATCTCACTTACATACATTGTTTTCTGTGAGTTGTTTAGGAGAAGTTAACATCCCTTTGTTAAGGCAACTCCAAGACAGAGAACAAAATAGAGTTTCTGTGCCTGCAAGGGTAAACTTGACCCTGGCCTGTGGTGAATTTATACCATGATGCAGCATGAATCAGTCCTTCCTCAGTTGCACCAAAACAAGCACTCCACTTTGTTCTTTTATTACAGGGGGCATATATGCATACCTTTATATATGGTTGAATTTTAAGAGTACATTATAGTTCTCGAAGATATAAATCTTGAGTTACCTTGAAACATTACTTTCCAGGCTTTTACATCCCCTTTATTGTCAGATAAACAAGGTACTAAGGTGTTTTATAAAGTTGGAAATGGAAAGGAGAATAAACAATCATTTCTATGGTGACGCTCACAAGTACTTTTAGTTATTTTTTCTTGGTTTGATATAAAAATCTTGCTAATTATTGTTCTAGATCTCAGCTCCAGTTGGGCGAATGCATCTCGGGGAGCTAGCCCCCAGGCTGCTTCTTACATCAGAGTCTGTAACACACCAAAGAATGAAAGAAGCAGTTGCACCCATGAGCTTGTTTGCTCCGATGACATTTTTCACTTGGAGGAAGTGATCAGGTGAGCCCAGGCTGAGGAGGAGCACTAGGGCACCTGAGATTTACCTTCTGAGTCTTAGAGATCTATTACTGCAAGAATCCCTCGGGTAACATGCATGATTAATCTACCAGAGGAATAGGTTTTCTTGGAAAACTAGCACAAGAAGCAGAAATCCAATCAAAGGTGAAATCCAGTCCAGTAGTCCCTTGATGTAGTAGTTGCTAGGGTATTTTTTTAAATTCACATCTATGATCAAGAATTCTGTTTGACAGATGTTTTGGCCGGTGTTTTCTGAAGCACGGTGATAACATTTCCATGTCAGGGAGGTCATACACAAT
This sequence comes from Oryctolagus cuniculus, assembly GCF_051225735.1. Taxonomy (NCBI): domain Eukaryota; kingdom Metazoa; phylum Chordata; class Mammalia; order Lagomorpha; family Leporidae; genus Oryctolagus; species Oryctolagus cuniculus. The sequence goes on from NC_142871.1 coordinate 13,329,720, forward strand.
GATAGTAAATGGGGTGGGAGAGTCACTTGAGGTGGGGAGACTACCTGGAAAGATGTTTCAATTCTGCTGAAAATGAGTCCCAAAGGTGGAATGAGGTGACAGAATTGGAAGGAGAGATATTTGAGGAATATGAGAAGATTAAGGTGATAAAGCTTGGTGATTTATTTGTGAGGGTTGTAAGTAATCTGGAAAAATCTGGCGCTCCTCTGCTGTGCCTCTGTTGATATAACTGACTGAGCTGTGGCATTGAAGGACATTATCTTCTCTTTCTGGGACGTGATGAGATCCACCAATTTACGGAATGTACAAGCAGGTATGTATTACAAATAACAGCATTAGATGATGGGGAGAGTTTATCCAGTAGACTGTTGGTAGGCTTGGTATCGGTCTTCCCAACAATGTCCACCTTCTATCCCCAGAACCTGTGACTACAGTGCAGATATGATTAAATCAAGGGTGGAGGAGATTATTCTGAATTATCCCAGTGGGTCTGATATAACCACAGTCTTTATTAGAAAATGGCAGGAATATCATAGTCAGAACAGGTGATGTGTCAATGGAAGAGAGGGAGAGAACATGGAAAGGGGAGCAGGATTCGGAAGGATACAGGGCAATGCATCGAAGAATGCAGACAGCCTGTAGGAACTGGGAAAACAAAGAAGTGAATTGTATCCTATTGCCCTCGGAAGGAGAACTGCCCTGACAACTCATTTTTGGACAATGACCCCCAAAAGATAAGATAAGATAATAAATCTACAATGCTTTATACTACCAAGTTCATGGTAACTTGTTACAAGAGCATTAGGAAACTAACATATTCCAACTTACATTATTTATTTATTCACTTCTTCTATCTTTCCTTCACTTTTCCAACAATATTTATGGAGTATCTATGTGCTAAACATTGTTAGACATTTCAGTGAACAATATGCTGAACCTGGCTCCTAGCAATTTACAGTGTAGGCAGATTACAACCACAGAAGTACTTCACTTGACAAAATGGTGAATTATTAGATCTGTAGAAGTAGAAGAGCTCTGGAAAACTCTTACTTTTTAGTTGACTCTTTAGTCTTCAACACTTCTAACTTTTTGTTTAACTCTAGATGCTGATGACATCTTGAATATTCAACAAATAATTTACATTGAGAATATCATTGACGTGGAGATTTAACAATATTTCTACTACCTACCCCATTACCTGTGTTGCCAATTCTTTGATCATCCACTTTGTGTGATTCTCTTCTTAACTTGCCTCCACCATGACTCATTTTTTTTTTTTTGGACAGGCAGAGTGGACAGTGAGAGAGAGAGAGAGACAGAGAGAAAGGTCTTCCTTTGCCGTTGGTTCACCCTCCAATGGCCGCCGCGGCCGGCACGCCGCGGCCGGCACGCTGCGGCCAGCGCACCACGCTAATCTGATGGCAGGAGCCAGGAGCCAGGTGCTTTTCCTGGTCTCCCATGGGGTGCAGGGCCCAAGCACCTGGGCCATCCTCCACTGCACTCCCTGGCCACAGCAGAGAGCTGGCCTGGAAGAGGGGCAACTGGGACAGAATCCGGCGCCCCAACCGGGACTAGAACCCGGTGTGCCGGCACCGCTAGGCGGAGGATTAGCCTAGTGAGCCACGGTGCTGGCCACCATGACTCATCTTTACAGGTTCCCAGAGCACCTGCTGATGGCGCTCACAGTCTGGAATATGCAAGGTAGCTGATCCTCCTCCTAGGCCAGGTTTAAACCCAAGCTCACTGGATGTTTGCCTGGGGAACCAATTTATAATGGCATGATCAGAAAAGGAGACACAGGAGCTGGGGAGAGACTGCTCAGCACATGTGATCAGAAGGGTATTTCAGGTTTGTCTTTATGAGTGAGAGGTGAGAACCCCTACCTGCCAAGGGCCTGCCTCATTAACTAGTGCAACCTGAGTTGGAATTCACATTCTTGGTTGGCCATGGCCTTGTCTACTGAACCTCAGCTCAGTCCTGTCCCCAAGACCAAGGCAAGACAGAGAGAGGCAAAAACAGTCCAGATGTGGCATCCTGACTAGAGGGTGGTCTTCCCACCATTAAAAAATAAGGCTTGGTTCATATAGGGCAAAACAATATTCTTAACCAATAGGATTGTAAGTTCCCTGGGATTTAATAGCCACTAGGCATCTGTTAAGAAATAATATGGGCTAATATTGCTCACTTGCTGAAAACAAAGAATGTCTATTTTGAACTTTGGAATTTTTAGGAATGGAGGTATATTAAGCTGCTAAGTTCATCTGCTGAGTGAGACTAATAGGGGATCCTTGCTTAAAAGGAAGACTCCAACAGTACCACAATGGAACTGCTGATTTTCCTAATCCAATGGGTATCTGAGGCACAGGGCATAGAGAAAGAAGAAGAAAACTAAACATTTTTATTTCCACTACTTTTGGAAAACAATTCAATCAACATTGCTTGGCTTTAATATGTCATGCATTATATCAGAGGTTTGGAGTTAAAAAAAGAAGAACCTTGTGTTTGAGAATCTTGCTTCCTCTAACAAAATTTCTACATGAAAAAATAATAGGATGTTGCGAAAGTTCAGAACGCTCTTTGTTCAAGGAGGCTGATATCCTTCTAATCACCTCGCCTTCACACTCAGCTTGACATATGAGATGGGCTCAGTCTATCCTCAGCTGTCCTTTATGTTCTCCTCATTACTTGCTCCTTCACTCCTGTTAGCCTCAATTCTCAGCGATACCAATGAGTCTCACCCTTATCAGACTCAATGTTTTCATTTGCATGATAAAATATATGTTGGAATGCTCTCTTTATTGTTTTAAAGAGTGATTTGTAAATAACATAAACTGCATACACACAAATTTACTCTCACACTGACAACCATGTTAATGTGGCACAGTCTTTTGGGTGATTGCATGAGACCTGAGCCCAGGTAGCCCAGTTTTGAATCAGGCTCTGATATTTGCCAGCCTTGGGGCCTTGGGCAATGGACTTAACCTATCTGGGCTTTTGTTTCTTCATCTCTGAAATGGGTAATAATAGCAACCATCTCAAGGTGTTACAGTGAAGAACAAGTGAGTTACACATAGAGTTCTTGGTATATGTTTGGCACAATGTAAGCACCCCATTTCCTATTAATGGGCTACATGAAATATAAGGGAGAAATAAACATAACTATAATAAAATAATATGAATTTAAAATATAAATGCCCAGTCTTGACCACTCTAGAAAAACAAATAAATAGACTCCCCCACTTTTAATAAATACATTTTGAATTTAGGCAACTAAGTTAATATTCAACTAAATATTACTGATAATTCCAAAAATATTTGGCATATGAAGTGACACCTAGCTAACCATACAGATAGATTATAGAACTAGTCATATCCATATTCACAGGGAATATTAGAACTGCTAATGAAGACTGATATAAGGCAGGAGCAGAGCTGCAGTACTAATGTGATTTCTAGAGACAGTAACCAGTTCTTTGTAGCTTTCTAACCAAAGCAAATTTATAGGACATCTTTAAATTCGTAACAGTGACATTCCTGGAACAATCTATCATAAGACCATGTGAAAGATACTATTTCCAGACTCAGGAAGCTAAACCTTACATACTATTCATATGTATGAATGTATGGCAATAATCAGAAATTATATGAAATATAGGATAATTCTTTGTTACAAAGGAATTCCTTATTTATTTATTTATTTATTTTTATTTGAAAGGCAGAGACAGAGAGACAGAGATCTTCCATGTGCTATTTCATTCCCTAAATGCCTGCAACAGCTGGGGCTGGGTCAGGCCCTAGCAAGGAGCCAAGAACTCGGTGCACTGTCTCACGTGGGTGGCAGGGACCCAAGTACTTAAGCCATGATGTGCTGTCTCCCAGAAAGCTGGAATCAGAAGTAGAGCCAGGACTTGAACTCAGGCATGCTGATATGGGATGTGGGTATCCCAAGAAAAACTTAACTGCTATATCAAAGTCCCTTTCCAAAGATTTTTATGTCTGATTAATGCAAAAGGTGAAAAAAATGTCTCAGGCATATAATAGAGGTGATATTATATATGTTACAGATAACATATTTTTTCAGAAAAGCTTGAGTATTCATTTTCGTATCTGACAATGAAAATATCCACCTCACTGATTTGCAATGTCTGAGGCTCAATGAGCTGTTAGAGGTGTTTGGGCATGCGTCTTTCCAGCACAGTCCCCGTGTGTGAGGAGTTTGAAGTGTGAACTTAAAACGATTTGCCTGCTTTGGTATGGGGTTGATTCTATCTGAGCCGAAGGGATCTGAAAAAATCATATTCGTTAAGATTCCAGTGAAGCTTAAAAACTAGCTCTCCCAGAGGCATTGGCAATGCAAGAAAAGGAAATGCCTTGAGAAGAAAGGACTAAAACAGTAATTATGGCATTTCAAGCATCAGAGAAAGAGTCTGAGATGTTTTATGAGCGCTGTTAAAGTGACTCCTACAAATCATAGCTTTTTGGAGACATGGCTTATGTTCTTGGATCGTAAAGCATAAAATTATAACCCTGACAAGTGAGATATGTCTAAATATCAGTTAGGCAAATTGTCATTTCCCAAGAGCCCTAGACTGATTCATGAGGATGCGAATCTCACAAACTTTCTGTCCCTGTTCTCGAAGACCTGGCAGTCCAGTTAGGGAGCCAGACTTAGAAACAGGACAGCAACACAATTTGCTGTGTCCAGCTAGAAATGAAAATATGGGCCCCTTGCTCATAAATGATTAATAATAACTTAATTCAGAGCATTAAGCCAAACACAGGGTCCTCATGAGGACAATGACCTTGAGAATGCATGCTGTGTGCTCTGCTTCAATGTGATCATCATAACATGCAGCCTTGTGCACTTGGGGACATGTTCAGAGCTCCAGAACAAAGGGGAATGAGGAAGACTGTGTCGTTAAGAAACTCGGACTGAGTCTTGATGGATGGACCAACATTTGCCAAAATGAACCAGCTGGGGGTCCAGGAGAGCTTTGGGCCTGGGAATGAAGGGAAAGCACTGTCCTCCAGCTGCAACCCCCTCCACTAAGCCTGTCCCCAAGATACTGTGGTTTCTTCATCCTGTGTTCCTGCTCTCTTGTTTTAATTGTCAGCCATAGACATTGTCTGTTGACCGCAGGGAGCAAGAGATGAGGGCTGGGATGCCTTGAGAACTCTCTCATCTCCACCTTCCTCCCATTATAGTTACCTCTCCCTGATTAGTGCTGCTGCAAGATATTGGGAAACTTTGTAAGTAAAACACTTACACTTTTGTTTCTTGCTTGTGCAGCATCTTGGCTCCCCATGCTGTAAGTTAGCACCTCAAACTTTTCCATCTCCCAAGTCCTCTGGTGCTCAGTGCTGTCTGATGGCATTTCTATATTCACAAAACTGCCCTATCTGTGCCCTCTAAAACGGCAGCCACTGGACACCAGCAATTGTTGAACACTTGAAATGTGGCTGGTGCCAGTGAAGAAATTCAATTTTCATTTCATTTAATTTTAACTAATTGAAATTTTTATCTTAATATTTTATCGTTTCCTTTAGATAACTTAATTTTGATTTGCATTATAGTCAAAAGCTTAATGCTCCAGTAAACAAAGAGTTCAAAAAATAGAAAGTAAAAGGACCATAGTTCAGCTGCACCTGATTGGAATTATCAGAAGGGACATGAGGATTTATAGCAATGAGATCATATAGTCTCATGCCTACAGGTGGGGTTGAGGAAATTTGTTTTCCAACTTCTAACTTATGATTGGATCAGAGGTAACACATGGGAAGGGAGAAATTCCAGCCTTGTACCAGGGATGGCTGGTAGAAGTATTAAAATATACTAATATAGACCTTGACATTCCTGAAGAACAGGTCCTACTTGGTACTCATTTTATTAATCAGTCAGCACCAGATATTAGAACTTCAAAAACTGGCTAAGGCATCCAAGATCCCTTAAGTTGAATGGTAGAAGTAGAATTCTAAATGTTTTATAATGAGGATAGAGTGAAAAGGAACAGGTATTCTGACATGTGAAGTAGTCCAGGTGCAAGTTCATAGGATGAAAATGGCTGTAACCTAGACTTGACAACCTCAGGGTCAGCCCAGTGAGAGATCTCCCACGTCTATGTCCCCATTGCAAGAAAAGTGGCCACTGGAGTAGGGATCCTAACTCTCTGTTTGCCCATGGCACTTTGCTCATGGCCTTGTCTAAAGGCTGATGGGGACTGAGGATTCAGGCAGCTCCCAAGGAAATAAAAACTCCTGTCATGATCCTCAGGTGATTATTGATACTGCAGGTAAGAGAGTATATTTCCTAACACTGGAGCCATCTACTTTGTGATTACTTTCCATGCATGACCCATCTTCAAGACGTTGTATAATCACAGGAATTGATGGTAAACTTCACTCTGAGAGATTTACTTTGCCTTTAATGTGTCAAATGTGGATATTCATATCTATCATCAGTTTTTGCTCTGAGTGTGTAACTCCTTTGCTTGGAAGAGATTTGCTGTCACCCTTAGGTGCTTCCTTCAAGTTAGCTGGTCTTAAATTTAAGTAATCTGTTGTGATGTTAATGAACACTGAGGCAGACCTCAGCCTGGTTGATCTTCCTACTTAAATAAAAGATAGAGTAGACTCTCAAGTCTGGGATCAGGGAATACCTGGACTGGAGAAATATGCTGTGCCTGTCAGAGTCCTCTTAAAGGATAAACTACATTTCCTCATCAGCATCAGCATAAAACCTGAAGTTAGACAGGAACTTCAACACTGATAAATTTATCAAATGTGGAGTTCTGGTTCCATGCCAATCTCCCTGTAATACCTCCATACTGCCTGTTTCAAATTCAAATGGGGAGTATAGGATGGTTCAGGACCTTAGGGCTATTAATGAAGCAGTTATTCCATTTTATCCTGTTGTGCCAAGCACACTATATTAACATAAATACCTGGAGGCACTTCATGGTACACAGTTCCAGGCCTAACAGATGCTTTCTTTTGCATGCTGTTAAACCCAGAATCCCAATACTTGTTTCCCTTTGAATGGACTGATACATCCTCAAATATAACTCAGCAATACGATTGGACAGTCCTTCCTCAAAGCTTCAGAGATAATCCTCATTTGTTTGGTAATGCTTTTTAAAACGAACTCATTGAGCTCCAATTAAAGACTGGAGCCATTCTGCAATACGTAGATGACATTCTCATTTGCAGTCCCTCCAAGGAGGACTCAGAAGAAGATATCACCCAAGTCTTAAACTTTTTAGAAAAGTGGGTATATAGAGTTTTCCCAAGGAGAACTCAGATTTCTAAATGAGAGGCAAACCTTATATAATATATTCTAATTCCGGGAAGCATTCTTGTTCACTTAAGTAGAATAAAGTTATATTATCTTTATGACCACCACTGACAAAGAAGCAGCTAAGGACATTTCTCAGAATAGCAGTTTTTTTTTTTTTTTTTAAATAGGATTTGGATGCCGGGATTTGGATTGTTAGCCAAAACTTTATGAGGCTTTAAAGGGAACTGACACAGACCCACTTCATTGGACAGGAGAGTAGCAGCAAGCTTTGCAAATGATTAAAGTGCTCTGGCACTAGGAATCCTGAATTTAGAGAAGCCATCCACTCTGTAGCAGAGGAATAGGGGAAGCCCTCATGTACTGACTCAGAAATTGGGTCCACTTTCATGACCAATGGCCCACTTTTCTAAACAATGAGATCCAGTTGTTGCAGGATGGCCTGAATGCTTAAGGGCAGTTACTGCTACAGCACTCTTGGTAGAGGAGACCATGAAGTAGACTTTAGGTCAGCCACTAAAAGTTGAAACTCTGCACTGGGTGCAAGGAGTTCTAGAAATTGATAGACATCAATGGCTAACAGGAGGATGCCTAAACTCACATAAAGTAACTCTCAAGTTATGTCAAGTCATTGATCCAGTTACTCTCTTGCTATCTAAAGGTACTGAAGACTCCTCTCACTCTTGTGTAGAGACAATAGAGCAGGTGTGTTATGGTAGTCCTGACTTATGAGATGAATAGCTGACAAATCCAGATGTTGATTGGTTTATTGAAGGCAGTTCCATGAAGGAAGGAATTAGAAAAGCATAGTGGATCATATTCAGGTAATAGAAGCTCAGGCATTGCCATATAACACTTCAAAAGGCTGAATTTATCGCCTTGACTCTGGCCTGTAATCAGGGAGAGGCCCAAAAGTTAATATTTACAAAGGCTCTAAATATGTTTTCCTTGTGTTTCATGAACATGCAGCAATTTGGAGAGAAAGAAGCCTACTGACTTCAAACAGCTCTCCCAATAAACACGGGAGATATTATCTCTCTTTAGGCGGTATTGGAACCTCTGGAAGTGGCTGTCAGTCACTGCAGGGGTCACCAGAGGAAAGATGGCCATGTCAGCAAGGAAAATGAACTAGAAGATAAAGCAGCAAAAATACTGCTACACAGGAGAATTTAGAAATGACTCTAATACCTCAGCATGTAGAGGTAACTAAAAATCCTTACTGTAACCAGCCTTAGATAGAATGGGCTCACTAACAAGGTTACGCCAAAGAAGGCAATGGGTGATAGACTTTAAATCATGCTCCCAATGGCTTTTCAAAATGGAAAATTATCAAGGAAATACATGACTTTATCCATCTGGGAAGAAAAACCCTATTGCAAATTGTTTCTTGGTTACTTGGAAGAAAAGAACTGCATATTATTATAGGGAAGTAACTCAGTCCTGTCACCTCTGTTTACAAAATAACCATAGTGGTCACATCAGGCCACTGCCCACAGTCACTCCTACACAAATGAGAGGACCATGCCCAGCTGGAGACTGGCCATTAGACTTCACTAAGGTGCTCTTGGCAGATAATTACAAATGACAACTAGTCTTTTTGATTCTTCCACTGATGGATGGAAGCTTTTCCAACCCAAACAGGAAAAGCACAAGGGTCTAAAGCCCTGCTAGAAGAAATAATCCCTCACTTTGGCCTCCCCAAATCACTTCAACATGACAATGAACCCTCTTTTGTGTCTAAAGTAATTTAGCAGTTAGCCAGTGCTCTAGGGATTGCTTATCATTTCCATGCCTCTTGGAAAGCTCAGTCATCAGCTAAAGTTGAAAAAGCTCATCATAACTTTAAAAACTCCTGGTTAAACCTTGCCAAAGACCTCATAATCAAGGCTTGAGCTATTGCCTAGTTCTCTTCTTAGGATGAGAATGGCCCCCAAGTCTGCCTTAAAACTTAGTCTATTTGAAATGCTATATGGAAGGCCCTTTCTCACCTCTGGCATCTTCTTTAATTAGAACACAAGATCAGACAAAACAAATTATCAATCTAGATCAGGTACAAAAGGCTCTGATGCAGTATGGTAACAAAATTCTCCCAGTGCCAGATCCCACAAGTTTTGAACAGTTCATTTCCCCAGGAGATCTATTTCTGTTAAAAACTTGGAAATTGTTCTCCTTATGACCGATTACAGTCTAAATAGAAGGAACCCCATCCTACGCATCATTCCTATTGCAATTAAATTATAGGGCAATAATTCCAGGACTGGGGACATTTGTCAGGAATTCAACTTTTACCCCTTTAGTCTTCTCATGTGCATGCAGGGGGTAAGTCTGCCTACTACTGTACGCAAATTGATGACCTCAAATACTTCTTAAAAAAAGCAAAAAGATTGCTAAAGTCTTTGATTTTGTCATCTTGATGCCATTGAATTTTATGGCTTATTTTTTTTTTCTTTTTTTACCTATCCTGATTCTCTCAGGAAGCTGCTATTGGCAGGATAAAACTCTGCTATTCCCCATGAATCTACTTTTAACTGTATGTCTTATGCTTTGGGCAACTTAACCTATACTACAGGTTAGCTCTTACAGCAAGTACTCAAGTCTGTGGATGCTCTAGCTAAGGTAGTTGTGAACAACTGACTAGCCCTACAAGATACACTGACTGAACAGGTGGAGCATATGTAGAAATCAATTAAATTTGTTACATTTATTCTAACAGTCATATGTTCACTGAAAGAGATATCACAAAGCTTTATACCCAGGCTAAATTGTTTTATAAGCTGGACAAGGAAACTCTATCAGTTCCTTTCCTAAGAGGAATCCCACCCACAATCTGTCTTGTTCCAATTTTGCTTATCCTTATGGACAAATTTATTCCTTTAAGTTTGACATTTTTCTCAAAGCAATGGTGAACACACAGATGCTATAATCATTGGCAGAACCTGATAAAAATCTTCTGGCTTGTGAGATGAATCTATTAGATGAGATAGGTAGAGAGTTCCATACCCAGGATATGCAATACCTATGACCCTGATCAACAGGAAGTAGTACAGAAGATGGATCAATATCTCTCAGCACTCACTTAAGATTAAGGGGACAGAAATCTCTAAGGGGGGAATGGTGTGGGGTAACTAGGTAGCTAGTTACTACATTAGCTCAAAGTTGCTGCAAAACCCAAATATCATTCTATCCTCCTAATTACCAATCAAACTACCCACTTTCCCAGGATGCACTTGTTCATCCAGGATCTAAGGGGACACATCATGAAAATATAGAAATAAAGCTCCGTTGGAATTTGTGCAGTATTACAAAATTCCTTCATACCTTTAGAGTCACTGTCCTATACCCCTCTCTCATAAAAAGGGGTGACATTGGGAAAGGCTCTCTTTGTTACCATAGTGTTACCACAGACCATGGCTGGAGGTGCAACACAAGTTTCTCTCCCTCTTTCTCTCTGTCTTTCCCTCTCTCTCTTCCTCCACCTCCTCTCCTCCATTTGGGCAATTCTCTGGCTGTTTCCGAATGTGTGTTCACTTTCTCATGTATTGAATAAATTTTTGTATCACTTTGTACACCTTATACATGTCTACATTTAGAATGCTTGTATTTGTGTGAAACAAGAACCTGGAAAAAATTAATACCCCACGTTCCCACATTACCTTCAGGGCCTCCTTTCTGTGGAAATGACTTATATTCTTTATTTGGGAGACTTAGAGACTTTTCTCTTTATCTTTAGTGTTTGGAAACTTCATAAAATTTAGCATCATCATCCTGGGCACTCAATGAGACTTTTAAACTCAAATATTCTTGGACTTCCTGTCAGGGAAATCCTTTATATAGGTCTTTGATGATGTAATTTAATAAAATTTCCTGAGGGATTTACCTGGATTTATCACTCAACCTGCCCATTCAAATCTTTATGTAGCAGTCATATTTGTAATATCCAAGAGTTCTTTCTTGTTCTTAGATTATTTATCTTAGTTAGTGCACTGTTCTTTTTAAAAGTATTTTATTTTATTTAGTTGAAAGGCAGATTGACAGAGACAGGATGAGACAAACAACCAACAACAAAAAAAGGATCTTCCATCTGTGGTTCACTCTGCAATTGGCTGCACTCAGGCCAAAGTCAGCAGCCAGGAACTCCATTCAGCTCTGCCACATGAGTGGCAGGGTTCAAATGCTTGTGCCATCTTTGATTGACCCTCCTATATCACAATGCTGGCCCCACTCTGCTCTTTTTCAGGGATACAATGTCTTCCCGACACTCTCTGAGGATACCATTAGAAGGCTATTCCCCCGTTTCGTATATCATTTCATGGGGACTGCTGTTGTTTGAGTATGGTTTGTTCCCAAAGACACTCATGCTGGGACTTTGTCCCCAGTGCCATGGTGGTGAGGTGGGGGGACGTTAAGGGATAACTAGGTCATGGGCGCTCCACCGTCCTGGGCTGACTGATGCGGTCTCTGAGAGAGTAGGTTGGTTCTCTCAAGAGCAGATTGCTGGCTGGTGCTGTGGCTCACTAGGCTAATCCTCCGCCTGCGGCGCCAGCACCCCGGGTTCTAGTCCCAGTTGGGGCGCCGGATTCTGTTCCGGCTGCTCCTCTTCCAGGCCAGCTCTCTGCTGTGGCCCGGGAGTGCAGTGGAGGATGGCCCAAGTGCTTGGGTCCTGCACCTGCATGGGAGACCAGGAGGAAGCACCTGGATCCTGGTTTCGAATTGGCGCAGTGCCAACCATAGCGGCCATCTCTCTCTCTCTCACTGTCTAACTCTGCAGATTGCTATAAAACAAGCTGACCCCTGCTTTCCGTCTCTTGGCCCTGTGCTTCTTCTTCTGCAGGCACTTGCCTTCTGCAGGAGGCCTTCAGTCAAAGCCAGCAGACTGCCAGAGCTGTGCTCTTGGCTTTCCACCACAGTGAGCCAAATAACCACTTTTCTTCATAAAGTATGCAACGTTAGGTGTTTTGTTACACCAACACAAAACAGCTGAAGACAGTGACCAGACAGGGAGGTGATGTCCTGCCCTGGGACATGCTGGATGAGCCTTTAAAGTCAGAATTCTAAGTTTTCACTCTGGAGTGCCCATATCCATGTGTGCTGCCTGATTTCCATGTCTTTAGAGGTGCATTCTCAGTCTATTCCCTTGGCTGGGGTGACCCGGCTGCCCAGCAGAGTTGTGTGTGTTTGCTGTGTAGAACTGGGCTGAAAGAGACATTTGAAAGAGGGATGTGGGAGGGGGGCTAGATTCTTACAGACTTTCAGTTAGTCCTTGTGTTTTCAGTCCTATCATTTATTTAGATTCTTATTTCGTGTCTCTTGTCCTTTGAGGCCTGATCCTCACAAGGATTCTGATCAGAGATGGGAAGCTTCCTGACTACAGCACCTTCTTACTCAAGGAAAACCACAGTCTTCTTGTCCACCTTTGTCATCATACTGCCAGCAGGTGTCAGTATCCAAAAATCGGCTGAGATTGCCTAAGCTTTGATATTCTTCCTCTAGTTTGCTGCTGTTGTTGTTGTTGTTATGGAGAGCTTGTCTCTTATTATACTTCTATGATATTCATAGAGATTTTATGGGAGCCAGAGAGCAGAAAGAATCTGTGTCAGCCCACCATCTTTTTTTTTTTTTAATTATTATTTGATAGGTAGAGTTATAGGCAGTGAGAGAGAGAGACAGAGAGAAAGTCTTCCTTCTGTTTGTTCTCTCCCCAAATGGCTACTACGGCTGGTGCTGCGCTGATCCAAAGCCAGGAGCCAGGTGCTTCTTCCTGGTCTCCCTTGCAGGTGCAGGGGCCCAAGAACTTGGGCCATGCTCCACTGCACTCCTGGGTCACAGCAGAGAGCTGGACTGGAAGAGGAGTAACCGGGACTAGAATCTGGCGCCCATATGGGATACCAGTTGTGCAAGGCGGAGGATTAACCAAGTGAGCCACGGCGCCGGCCCCAGTCCACCATCTTGTACTGGAAGTCCAACTTCCTTAAGGATTTACTATTTCTGCAAAGATCTATGCTTACAGAATTGAAGTGGCTCCAGTACTGCCCCATAGTTGTAAATAACATGCACTTTGAAGAGGTCTTTGATGATGACATCTAAAATTCTGGTGAGAAACCATTTCCTGCTATTGAGGTCACTCAGTCCTTTTAATATCTTCTAGTTTGTTTGATGCTAGATGAAGCAGGGACTAGGGGACACATCAAAGTACAGAGAGATGAGGCAGCACTTACCAGAAGTAGAAGTTTACACAAGTAAGTCACCAAGAGAACTCTCATTTTGCTCCTGGTCAAAATGTACAGTATGTTCTTTTATCATTTCATTCCTCTACAGATTTAATTGACTTTTTTCTTTGTCTTAGTTCATTTGGGCTGCTATAAAAATACCACATATTGAGAGGCTTATAAACAATGGATTTATTTCTCACCGTTGGGAAGGCCGGGAAGTCTAGAGTCAAGACACCAGATTTGGTGTCAGATGAGGAAGCATCTGTACTCTGGTTAATAGATGGTTGTCATCTCCAAGTGTCCTCACATGGTGGAAGGGCTGAGGGCACTCTCAGAGTCTTTTTGATAGGGACACTAATCCCATTCATAAGGGCTCTGCCTTCAGTGACCTAATCACCTACTAAAGCTCCACCTGCCACCTAATACCATCACTTTGTGGATTAGGTTTCCACATATGAATGTAGCAGTCACATAAAAATTAAATTTATAGCAATTTTCTTTTGAAATTAATGTAAGGAAAATGACAGGAGTCTGAATGCAGAGACTGAAGTTGTTTTTAAATTGCTATCTATTCCCCAAAGGCAGTAGCCTTTACCAAATAAAACTTTGTTATGTATTTTCTCTTTCTCTGATCCTGAAATGGTATTATCTATTTTTAGCACGTGTTTTATTGTCCCTTGGATTGTGAGGTATGGAGTATATTGGGATAAAGGCCATGTTTAATATGTAAGTTTAAAAACTTTTGGAAAAGTGAAACACAAAACGTGCCATATAGAAGATTTCTATTTTGCTTTTGGAAGTGTTTAACCTTTGAAATTAGTGACAGCAGTTTCTTTCTAGGATATCGTTTATTACCAGCACATCTTGAAATAAGAAATTCAGTTGAAACTTCTTTAAAGGATGACATTTTTTCTCCTTGAACCTGTTTTTTTTTTTGTAGGGTGGGAGATAAACCTTGTGTTGTCCTGGTCTAAGCAATTCATGCTTACAAAGAAAGATGGAAGGAGTGATCAGCTTTTGTGCCATGTGGGTTTGGTAGGATCCAAAGGTCATGAAATCCTGTTTTATCATTCGGAGGAAGGAGCACATTCATCAAGTATTGAGAAAAAGAAGGTCATATGTTGAGAAAGTCTACTCCTAATGGGATGAATTGTATGACTCTGTAAATCAAGCTGATTGCTGATACTGTCTGCATGCCGATCATAAGTCAGTGCCTCCTCCTGATTGCTTTGAAGCCTGCTCACGCTGTGACTATGTGAAAAATTTTCCATTTGTTTCCATTTCCACCTAGATTCTGGCTAGTTTTATAGCTTAGGTTTTTGAATGTGTGCTAATTTATCTGTGTCTTGGAGATGGAATGAGAATCATTAGATTTGTAGACCTAAACAATGTGTCTTGGTAATGAAGTGAACCAAGCTGAAGCCAGGAGCCAGGAACTCCATCTGTTTCTCCCTTGTGGGTGGCAGAGATTCAAGATTTAAGCCATCATCTGCTTTCTCCAAGGAGCACTGTCTGGGAATTGAATAATAAATAGAGTCGCTGTGATGGGATTTAGGAATTCCAAGCAGTAGCCTAACCCATAGCACCATAACACCTTTCCAAAGACTTATTTAAATCCTTAACTACTTTTTTTTTTTATTTTACAGGTAGAATTATAGACAGAGAGAGAGAGAGAGAGAGAGAGAAAGGTCTTCCTTCTATTGGTTCACTCACCAAATGGCCGCTACGGCTGGAACTGTGGCGATTTGAAGTCAGGAGCCAGGTGCTTCCTCCTGGTCTCCCATGCAGGTGCAGGGACCCAAGCACCTGGGCCATCCTCCACTGCCCTCCCGGGCCACAGCAGAGAGCTGGACTGGAAGAGGAGCAACTAGGACTAGAACCCAGTGCCCGAGTGGGATGCTGGTGCCGCAGGGCAAGGATTAACCAAGTGAGCCACGGCGCTGCCCTGATCCTTAACTACTTTTTACAAACTAATTTGCATCCTCTATTTAGCAGAGTATTACAAATGATAAGGGTAGAAGAAAGGAGGGAAATTTGAGGGAAGATGGAACCTAAAAGAGGTTGATATTACAAAGTGACAGCAGCACCAAACATCCTGAGAACAGCTCTGCAAATGATCTCACTCCTCATGCCTGTAAATAAACTTCTTTGCTTCCAAAACAGGAAAGCCAAGCCAAGCCAAGCACTATTTTATGCATATGTCTTAGAAATGAACACACTGGAAATGTTTAATGATAAATGGGTCAGACTGATGGGACGTGTCTGCTCTGCATCTATTGTGTCCTGATATTGGAATCAAGAAGGGGTTCAGCGACAATAAGAAGGAAGAACAATAAAATTAAGGAAGTGGAGATGACACTTCCTCTTCTTTTGAAAGAGCTTTTTTTTTTTTTTTTTTTTTCTGGTCAGCTTCTAATGGGAGTTCCAAGTAGACTGAACCTCCAGAGCTGTGACTGCTTACAGTGGAATAGTCAACCCTTCCTCAGACTATTATGAATTTTCTGAACTTGGCGCCAAAGAGTCAGTTCCTGGATTTCCTACTGCATGTAAGTAAAAAAAATCACTCCTTGATTGTGTATGAGAAGTCCTTGTTTGGCATATCAGGATGGTACAGGATGGACATTCTATCATTATCTCTAGAATAGTGATTTCTAGAATCTTGGGATTTGGCGTTTGCTCAGCTCTTCATACGCCTGCTGCTGTGAAGTGCAGAGCTGTAGACTTTGAGTTAGAGCTGTGCAGGGTAGACTAGTGGACTCACTTTTCTTCTCTATTTTTCTTAAACAAGTGTACTGGTGGCTACTTGGGCTGCTGACCATGGGTTTAATGCAGAAATGCTTAATTCAACATCTGTTAGGGTCCTATCGTAATAGTTTGTGGCCAGACTCTTTGGAGAAAGTGCGTTTTTATGCGGAGAATGCCTCTTTGCAGGCCAACAACTGGAGGGGATTGTACTTTTAGAAGAAGGTCACAGGCTAGACCAGAAATCTCTGGTATGAAAATGAGAGCAAGTTGTTGGCTCAGAGTCTTTTCCTGTAGCGTCTGTGAAAGAATTGAATTTTAGGAAACAGGTGTAGCCCACTGAAGTACTAGAATTCATTCACCTGTAAGGACCTGTTTCTGGTACTGTCCTAGACATTTTATAGTAACACTTAAAGTCTGATTCCTGTACAGTTATTTATTTTGCATAGAACATGGAAATAGAGCTTTACGTATACATCATGCAAGTGAGGTGGGAAAGGAGTTATGCTCGTGCCTTTGTTGATGTACTCATTCACTATTTTGTCTTTTAATTTTATTCCTTCCCTCTCTTTATATATCAAGTGTCTTTTTCTGGAGAGGATAAGTCCAAGCATGAATATTTTAAACAAACCACATTAAGCAAGTATGCATCATCAGTGCATGGAAATAGGAAGCCCTTTCCTGCGGTAGCTGGCTGTGGCAATAAGAGATAAGAAATTACTTCATGACTATTGCCTGAAACTTTCCTTTTGACTTGTGTATCCTTCTTGAATGGCTCACTTCTGCTTTCTGTCCAGCTTGAAGGGAAGGCAGTGCGAGCTGCTAACCCAAGCACAGGTTTGACGATTTGCAAGGAGATTTAGTATGCCCAGTGCCTTACATGTGTAGAAAATCCTAAAAAAGAAGCTTTTTGATGTTGGAGAAAATCCTGCCAATGACAGGATCACCGCAGTTCCAGGGTTCAGAGCAGTGCCAAACAGCATATGCACTCAGTAAGTATATGTTGAATGAATGGAACGGTCGGGATTGTTCATCAAACGAGTGTGGGAGGGTAGCCATTGCTTTGCTTCCCTGGAAGGTACAGGTCGGAGGAGGTCGGAGTGAAGCAGCAGAGGAGGAAACTGGGAAGGTAGGAGGAGAGGATGTCTTACCAGGATGATGCAAAGCCATGGGTCAGGAAAGCGGGAGGGGTGGAGATGTGGTGGTGGAGGTGGATGTGGTGGAGGAGGTGAAGGTGGAGATTCCGGTGGAGGGGAGTTGGAAGTGGCGGTGGAGGTGGCAGGAGAGTTGATGCTGGTGGTGGCTGTGGCAGTGGAGATGATGATGGGGGTTTGTGGGAAAGAGCAAGTAGAAAACATAATTTTGGGTCCAGCACATCTGTTAAAAATCTGCATCTACTACTTATAAGCTCTATGACTCCTGAATCTGTAAGGTGGTGATAATAAAATACTAAGGCTTTCGGGTTGTTGTGTGAGGACAATACAATAACCAAAGCATGATTGCATAACGATTACCAGGTCATGGATCTTTACTGACAGGTAGTTGTCAATACATTTTCCTTTTTAAAATATTATTTCTCTTTTTCTTGTTGTATATGTTCATGAACTTAAATGCTAGTCTGTGACATGCAGCTATTTTTTAAAATAAAGTTTTATTTCTTTTTAAAGCTTTGTTTCTTTACTTATTTGAAAGGCAGAATGAGTGAGAGAGAGATCTTCCATCCCTTGGCTCACTCCCCCAGTACCTGTAACAGCTGACGCTGGGCCAGGATGAAGCCAGGGACTCTGCAGGGGCCATGTGGTCCTTGAGCCATCATCTGCTGCCTGTCAGGTGCACTAGCAGGAAGCTGCATCAGAAGTGAAGCACTCTGATATAGGATATGGGTATCAAAGCAGTGACTTAACGCTCTGCGCCACCATGCCCACCCCTCTTCAGTTTTCAAATCGGTAAAGCCGCCCACAGTTAAAAATTTAGCCACTTATTTGTCTTTTTCCATTGAGGCTTTTTGAAATTTTTCTACATTTTGCAAAATGAACTTGAATCTCTGCCATAGTCTGAATAGTCCCCTCACCCCCAATTTCCTTTTGCAACCTAATAGCCATCACGGTGGTATTAAGAGAAGGGGGAAGTGATGAGGATGTCGCAGGACTTTGCCCGTGGGTTGGATTAATGCCCTTGAAAAAGATGCAGGAGGGATTGAGTGCCGTGCCCTCTTCTGCTACATAAAGATACGGAAAAGAGACCATCCACAGGAACAGGCTCTCACCAGACCTCAGATCTGCTGATGTCCTGATCTTGGACTTCCTAGCTTCTGGAACCATGAGAAATAAATTTCCATTATTTATAAACTACCCGATGTGTGGTGTTTTGTTATAGGAGCAAGAATAGACTAAGACTCATTTATTAGGAACAAATGCTGGGGTCGGCACTGTGGCGTAGCAGGTAAAGCCGCCGCCTGTAGTGACGGCATCCCATATGGGCGCTGGTTTGAGTTCCAGCTGCTCCACTTCCAATCCAGCTCTCTGCTATGGCCTGGGAAAGCTGTGGAAGATGGCCCAAGTGCTTGGGGCCCTGAGCCCGCTTGGGAGACCCAGAAGAAGCTCCCGGTTCCTGGATTTGGAATGGCCCAGCCCTGGTCGTTGTGGCTATCTGGGGAGTAAACCAGCAGATGGAAGACTGCTTTCTCTCTCTCTCTCTCTCTCTCTCTCTCTCTCTCTGTTTCTCTTTCTCTCTCTGGTTCTGCCTCTCTGTAACTCTGCCTTTCAAATAAATAAATAAATCTTTAAAAAAAAATAAGTGCTATAAACCTTATTATTGGAATGGTTAAGCACAAGGCGGTATATATCTTTACATAAAGAAATTTCTTTATGTAAAGAAATACCATCAGTAAAATTTATAGAAGTATTTTCATGATGTCGTATTTTCAGAAAAGCATGAACACAACTTTTTCAAATATGCAAAAATCATGAGGAAAAGCATGATTGAGATGCAAAATGTTGAAATATATGAAGAGAAAGTTTATAAAATGGTTATTTTTCTCATTGTGCTTTTCCATTTTTTTCCTGAAATTTTCATTAGTGGAGCATACATAGACTATCTTAATAATTTAAAAACAAGATAAATGTTGCATGTAAATAAATGATGAAAAGCTTAACAGCTGTTTTATCTTTCAGAAAATAGAAAACAAAAGTAATTTTTTAGTTACACTGCTCTAAAGTTTGTGGTTAATTGCAATGTAAGAAATGGCACTTAAAACACAAGTTATTGGGGCTGGTCTTGTGGTGCGGCAGGTTAAGCTGCCGCCTATGTTGCTGGCATCACATGTGAGAGCTGGTTGGAGTCCTGGCTGCTCTTCTGATCCAGCTCCATGCTAATGCACCTAGGGAAGCATTAGATGTTGCCCAAGTTCTTCAGTACATGTGGGAGACCTGGATGGAGTTCCTGTCTCCTGGTCTTGACCTGGTGCAGCCCTCGCTGTTAAGGCCGTTTGGGAAGTGAATCAGTTGAAGATTCTTTCTCCCTGTCTCTCACTCTGCCTTTCAAATAAATAAATAAAAATTTTAAAAACCCATTTGGAAAACATTATGCTAAGTGAAATAAGCCAGTCCCAAAGGGACAAATATCATATGTTCTCCCTGATCGGTGACAACTAACCGAGCACCAAAAAGGAAACCTGTTGAAGTGAAATGAACACTATGAGAAACGGTGACTTGATCAGCCCTTGCCCTGACTGTTGATGAACAACTTAATACGTTATCCCTCTTAGTATTTTTTTGTTTGTTCTACTTAATACTTTTGGTTGAATACTGTAATCAATACACAGTTATTCTTAAGTGTTGAAACTTAACTGAAAAGTGATCGCTGTTAAATATAAGAGTGGGAATAAGAGAGGGAAGAGATGTGCAATCTGGGACATGCTCAGGCTGACTTGCCCCAAAGGGTAGAGTTAGAAACATACCAGGGGATTCCAATTCAATCCCATCAAGGTGGCATGTACCAATGCAATCTCACTAGTCCACGTGATCAATTTCAGTTCACAATTGATCATAATGATAGGACTAAGAGCCAAAGATATCACATAAACAAGACTAGTGTCTGCAAATACTAGCTGATAGAATCAAAAAGGGAGAGAATGATCCAACATGGGAAGCGAGATACACAGCAGACCCATAGAATGGCGGATGTCCTAAACAGCACTCTGGCCTCAGAATCAGCCCTTAAGGCATGCGGATCCGGCTGAAAAGCCCATGAGAGTATTTCAGGCATGGAAAGCCAAGACACTCTGGCAAAAAAAAAAAACAAAAAAAAAAAAAAAAAAAAAAAAAAAAAAAAAAAACAAAACCAACCTAAATGAAAGATCTCTGTGAGTGAGATCCCAGTGGAAAGAACGGGCCATCAAAGAAGGAGGTACCTTTCTCTGAAGGGAGGAGAGAACTTCCACTCTGACTACGACCTTGCCTAAATATGATCAGAGTTGGTGAACTCAGGGGGCTTCCATAGCCTTGGCAGCTCATGACAAGAGCCTAGGGTGATTACTGATGCCATAAACAAGAGTGTCAATTTGTTAAGTCAACAACAGGAGTCACTGTGCACTTACTCCTCATGTAGGATCTCTGTCCTTAATGTGCTGTACATTGTGATTTAATGCTATAAGTAATACTCACACAGTATTTTTCACTTTGTGTTTCTATGTGGGTGCAAACTGTTGAAATCTTTACTTAATATATGCTAAACTGATCTTCTGTATATAAAGAGAATTGAAAATGAATCTTGATGTGAATGAAAGGGGAGAGGGAGCAGGAAAGGGGAGGGTTGCGGGTGGGAGGGACGTTATGGGGGGGGGGGACCATTGTAATCCATAAGCTGTACTTTGGAAATTTATATTCATTAAATAAAAGTTAAAAAATGTATGCCCCAGAGGCACAACAATAAAAAAAAACCATTAAAGGAGGCTATTTATTCTTCTTAGATGGATCTTCTTTGGCATAAAGACTGATACATAACCAGGTTTAAAAACTCAAGGGAGAACAAGTTGGTAGGGCCCCATTTGAGGGTGGCTGTTCTGAATATTTCCTAGAATATCGTGAATATGAGTCATTTTCTCTGGATGATTATAATTGACACTAATCCTGAATTAGACGGGTTTCTAGCAAGTCCAATAGCCAATTTAATAGTTAATAGTTCTACATTGAATTTAGATATGCTGGCATAACAGTATTCATTTTTAAGGGAATGATATACATGAGGAGAGGTCAGAAAAACATTTTTGTAGAGTCCAGAATTCCTGTTAGAATCTTGGCCATGCCCTCTCATGGTGTCAGTGTATCACTACTGAGTCACTTGCAAGAGATTGAATTCAACATAAAATATGTTGGCTTACAGATATTGAAAGGAATCATCTGTTTTTATCTTAGAAATGGTGCAATAGGAGGGAGTTGTCAGACAAAAGGGAAAAGATCAGAAAAATATGAGCGAAGACAAGTGTCCCAATGGACACAGGTATTGAAATTATTGCTAGAATGTGATTAGTCACTCAAGAGTCTGAATAAAAGATGGCCATCTCTACAGTGAAAACTACTTAAGTTCAGAAACGAAAGAATTCATCAAACAAGCAACAGACTTCATGCTAAGTACTAAAAATTAAATACCTCAGCGTGGAATGTGAATTGAAATAGACACAGCACAATAATTCACAAAATTTTCTGAATATTTCATGTGTGGTACAATGAATAAAAACTAATGATATGGCCGGCGCCGTGGCTCAATAGGCTAATCCTCCACCTTGTGGCGCTGGCACACCAGGTTCTAGTCCTGGTCGGGGCGCCGGATTCTGTCCTGGTTGCCCCTCTTCCAGGCCAGCTCTCTGCTATGGCCCGGGAGTGCAGTGGAGGATGGCCCAAGTGCTTGGGCCCTGCACCCCATAGGAGACCAGGATAAGCACCTGGCTCCTGCCTTCGGATCAGCGCGGTGCGCCGGCTGCAGTGCGCCGGCTGCAGAGGCCATTAGAGGGTGAACCAACAGCAAAAGGAAGACCTTTCTTTCCCTGTCTCTCTCTCTCACTGTCCACTCTACCTGTAAAACAAACCCCCCCCCAAAAAAAACTAATGATAATATTGAAGGCTTACCATGTTCTATGCACTATGAACAGTATTTTCATTCTCATATTTGAATTTATATGGACCTTTAGTTACATTTACAATTAGTTACATTTGAGTTCAGCCACTTCTCTAAACAGTCTTCGGAACTAGTACCGTTGTTATCTGCACAAAACTGAAACTTGGAGACATGAAGCGTTCTTTCTTCGACTACATGGCTAGGCAGAGGCTGGGTGGGGCAGGCATACAAGCCCACATCTTCATGTGTCTTTGAGCAAGGGATCTGTCTCCTTTTCTGTGCAATATGTTATTTTCATTTATGGTAAAGATTTTCTCATGTAAGACAGAAATTTGAGGCCAAGGCTGGGGAGACAAAGATTGAGTCAGGGCAGATCTGTCTTCTACTTTGAAACTTTCTTTAAGAGAAATTCTTTTCCACTTCCCTGGTGAGTGGGTAGTGGAAAGAAGCTTTTATTTTCTCCAAGGAACTACTTGTGCCCTGACATGATGGCACATATGTGACTGTCAGTGTAGCCAATTGCCTTGGCAGCCTGGTGGAATCCTGTCGAGAGCACTTCTCAACTGGCATGGATGAAGGAGTTCTGGAGGGCTCTCAGAACCACACCTGGGCTTTCGACATTCGAAGTCAAGATACATGAGTCTTGTCATTACTAGGATCCTGTGCAGCAAATATCCAATTTTTATTTTGGGTTTTAATGGATTCATATTTTTGGGAATTTATATTATACCATATTTTTTGGTGAGAACAATATAGAATTAGAGGCTTAGAGAACTTAGCGTGGGGCTAAAAAGAGTTGTGTGCATCCAAGCAAGCACTGAACTTTTCTGCATTCGAAAGTTGGGATAAAAAATACCTAACCAATGAGATGCACTGGATATACTTTGGAAAAAGTAAAAATATTGGAGTCTTCTGTCTTTTGCTCATATTCCACTTTCCTTTTTTTCCCCCAAAGAAACCATTTATTTAATGAGTACAAATTTCATAAGCACAACTTTAGGAATATAGTGATTCTTCCCATCATACCTGCCCTCCCACTCCCACTCCCACCCTATATAGAGATTTTACAAGTAGAAAAAGAATACATTGAAGATAGTAAGAAGGTGTTAAGTGTTAAATTGTGCCCTTCCTCAAAAATGTTTGAAATCCTAATCACCAATATTTCAAAATGTGACCTTATTTGGAAATAGGGCAGTTGGTGTAATTTGTCGAAGTAAGTTCAAGTCAGACTGGAGTACACCTTCATGGGTCCCTGATCCAATGTGACTGGTGTCCTTATATAAGACAGCATGTGATGATGAAAACAGGTCAGAGTGAGGCAGATGCAAGTGAAGAAGTGCAAGGACTGCCAGCCACCACCAGGAAAGGCACCAGGACGCTAGAAAGACGCTAGGAAGACGCTAGGAAGAGGCAAGGAAGGATTTTCTCAGACAGATTTCAGAGGGAGCATGGCCTTGCCAGCATCTTGCTTTTGGACTTCTGGCCTCCATAATTGTGAGAGGGAAAAAATGCAGGGGATGAAGAACAAAAGACATTTTAAGTGCTGGTAATAAAGCATCTGTGGTGCTAGCAAGCACTTTTGGGAACCAAATCCAACATGACTCATCTTCTGCTTAACCTGTGGTATTGGGCCTCAAACAATAGAGTTACTTCATCACTGAGTGGGAATGAATAAAGATACAAAACAATGAAACACATTTACAAGATGAAAATCAAGCTATCGGGAAATCTATAAAAGGGCATCCTTTCATAAATTAAGTACAGCTAGAGAGCCGGGATTATTATGCCAATGAGGTAATTTGCTGGAT
Organism: Oryctolagus cuniculus; assembly: GCF_051225735.1. Classification (NCBI taxonomy): domain Eukaryota; kingdom Metazoa; phylum Chordata; class Mammalia; order Lagomorpha; family Leporidae; genus Oryctolagus; species Oryctolagus cuniculus. The sequence continues at coordinate 13,353,884 of NC_142871.1, forward strand.
ATGGAACATGAGGGTCTACTTGGGGAGACATTTACTTCCTCAAGTTGTCCATTGAAAGAAAAGCACAGATTGGAAAAGTACAATTGGAAAATGAGGCATTGTGGTGCCAAACATAAAATCTAAAGCTCTAATCTATGTATACAACAAGTGGAAAATTCCTAATTAACGAATGCTGAACCATTATAGTTGGTTTCATCAATAATTTTAAAAATTATTTATTTATTTTATTTATTTGAGATCAAAGAAAGACAGAAATGTCAGCCATTTGCTGGCTCACTCCTCCAATGCTTGTGGCAGCTGGTCCTGGGCCAGGCTGAAGGCAGTAGCCTGGAATTCAACCTGGGTTTCCTACATGGGTGGCAAGAGGACCTGGAGCTATCGACTGCGGCCTCTCAGGGCACAAATTAGCAGGAAGCTGGAATGGGTAGCAGAGCCAGGACTTAGAGTGAGGTACCCATATGGGATGCGGGCGTCTTAGCCACTTGATACATAATTCAGTCTAGTATATGCATAAGTATTTTAATGGTAGCATAAATAGCCAGAATTTCAGTGTATTCTTGGACTTCTCTGCAACATAAAAGTCATTTAAGTCTCCTTTTCTATAGAGTTTAAATTACTTTAATTTCTATTGCCACAATTAACCCTAGCAGAAAACATGCTTTTTACAGAAAAACACCATTGTAGAGGCTAATTAATCTGTGCAGAATTAAAAATCTTTTTGCTCCCCTTCTTAATTGATTCATATTTAAGTTTCTTTAGACTTGTTATTAATTTTATATAATCTTTATCAAAATGTCCAATAGAAATTTTTGACTTGATTTGAACAGGGTAGTTCTTTTTACCCTATTATTTTATTTTATTTTATTTATTTATTTTTTTTGACAGGCAGAGTGGACAGTGAGAGAGAGAGACAGAGAGAAAGGTCTTCTTTTGCTGTTGGTTCACCCTCCAATGGCCGCCACGGCCAGTGCGCTGCGGCCGGTGCACCGCGCTGATCCGATGGCAGGAGCCAGGTGCTTCTCCTGGTCTCCCATGGGGTGCAGGGCCCAAGCACTTGGGCCATCCTCCACTGCACTCCCTGGCCACAGCAGAGAGCTGGCCTGGAAGAGGGGCAACCGGGACAGAATCTGGCGCCCCGACCGGGACTAGAACCCAGTGTGCCGGCGCCGCAAGGCGGAAGATTAGCCTAGTGAGCCGCGGCACCGGCCTACCCTATTACTTTTTAAAATGATTTTATTATATTTCTGAGAGGAAGATTTGCAGAGAGAGGGAGAGACAGAGAGAAAGGTCTTCCATCCGTTGGTTCACTCCCTAAATCATCCCAAGGCCTGGAGCTGAGCCAATCCAAAGCCAGGAGCTAGGAGTTTCTTCTGGGTCTCCCATGTAGGTGTAGAGGCCCAAGGACTTGGGCCATCTTCTACTACTTTCCCAGGCCATAGCAGAGAGCTGGATTGGAAGTGGGATGCTGGTGCCACAGACAGAGGCTTAGCCCACTATTCCACAGTGGCAGCCCCTTTCCCTGGCTGTTACGAAGGAAACTGCTTTCTGAGGAGTTGTATGCAGTGGTCTCTAAAATCAATTAGAAATTGAACACTTAACCACCCATAGGCAAATGTGTGTATAGATGCTGAAACTTGATGTTGAATAGGAACAAACGTCTCAGAAAGGAAGGAAATGCAAAACACCACCCAGGAGCCCCAACTCAGCATTATGCACTTCTACAGAACAGAATGCTGTGTATGGTGTCAAGATTCACCCAAAAGACACTTGGTTGCACTTCAATGTGGGTTCATGTTTTAAGGAGCAAACCTTTAATTCTCTGAAAACACTAAACGAGTGGAAACAGAAAAGTCATACAGGTAGGCTACTTGTTTATGATTAACCTGTTTGGATAGCTCAGACTACAACAAAAGTTTTGTGGATTTCTAAGAATATATGTAGCATCCTTAATTTCTTGAACATGTTGGAAGATTCTACTATTTTAGGAAATTAATGGTTGCAACAGGAACATGATATTCGGTCACCCACAGTGAAGGTCATTTGTAACAACTTTGTTCTTTCTACCCATTAAAAGCCTGAAGCAATATTAAAGGTCTTATTTTCTGGTTCTGTTTTAGACCATAAACACCTACTTCTCTTTCCATTACTACAAAACAGTCAAAGAGTTGTTCTCACCAGTAAGTGTGAATGTTAACCATGATATAGTGAGGTCTTATTTATGATGTTTAACATTTATCAAATGTTTGAGTTCTAATATCTTTCAGGTAATGTATTAGCCGTTTCATTGCAATAGAATGGACAGGATCACCAGTGAAATTATTTTGTCATCATAGGCAAAACACTATTTCCTGTTAGTTAGATTCGGTGACAGCCATTCTGTTAAACAGAAGGATATAAACTTGACATCTCTTGGTTAAAATGGTCCCGGTTTCCAGCTAGAGTTGTATTTCACTCAGGCACAGCTACACAGATTTTATGCACTCAGATTTTCAACTTGATTAATCAACTAGGGCAGCTTTTGCGTAGGTGAGGAGACTTTAAAGAGGGGTTGTCAAGCAAGGCGCTGGAGTACTATTGAGTACACTCACAAACATTCCAAAGTTCTGTACAGATAAGTTGCTCTGAGAGGAACACCAGACCCCCAGACATTCTGAGCTGAGAAGCTAGCCCTCGGAGAGACACAAAGAAGCCACCAAACAGAGTAAGTGAACTGAACAAGGAAGGCTGAGCTGTTGCTATTCCCTGAGATGTGACTTTGCTTTTGAGTTGATGTTCCTGGCAGTAGCAATGTCCTAGATACAGAGTATGCTCATTTCTACTTTGCATTAAATTCTCCTTGTGTACATTGGGAGCAAATGAGCGAAAAATCTCCCTCTTAATCCCGGACTGAGTTCAGGCATTGAGCCCCTCCACCTATTCCGCACAAGCTCATGGTTCTGATTATTGTGGAGATGAGACTTTTGCCAATGGATAGATGCTACTAGCCAGTGAGATATGCTGGGCAATGCCTAGAACTTTCTGGGCAGCAAAAGCTATGAGGTGGAGACCAAGAGAGGTCCTCTGTTTCTTCTCATAGCTTCTCCAACATTCTATGTTGGTTTCCCCATGTCTATCTGACTGACACATGTAGTCAGAGTAATGGTTATTACTAAGACATGTTCTACCCTCTTGCTCTCTACCAGAGAAGGTGTGAAAGGCTTTACATTCATGATATAATTTCTAATCAAATAACTCTAGGAAGCACTATTGTTATTAATCAGCTCCAGTTTTATGACAAGGGAGCAGGTTCAGAGAGCTTAAGAACCTGGATCAACGTCACAAAGAAATAGCATAGCCATGATGCCAGCTGCAGCAGTTTGGCCCAGAGTCAGAATCCAGGCTCAAGACTCCAGTAGTATGTAGCGCCCTTGAGGGCACATAATTTAAAAATATAAGGAAAAGGATGCTACATTATTTCTTATTTTCTAGATAAATTTGTTCTGTGCTGATCTACCTTTCTCCCCATTCCTGAGCTGAGAGTGTGTGTAACCTAATCTCATTTGGGCCAGAGGAAGTTTGTCAGAAAATTATTTTAGCAGCTGTTGGCCCACATTTGCCTGAGCATCGAGGAAAATCTCATGCCTGCAGACATTTCCAGAAAAACAGCTGGGGAGGGTTGGGGATGAGGAGGATGGGGCATTTGCTTCCAAGAATTCAGACTGAAAAGGGGAAGAAAAGGGAAATGAAAAGACAGGAAGATAGAATTTTGAGAGGATGTGCCTGAATAGTTTCCATTCATCCTTTTGTTTATTCAATGACCAGAAAAGACGTTCTTAGAAAAAGAGAAGATGGTTTATATTAAATTACAGAAGCGGAAGGAAAGATCTTTTGAGGCAAATTAAACCTCATAGTAAATTTACATTATCAACTCTCTTCCTATTTACAGTTTACATTTTAAACAATAGTTGTTTTATTTTAGTGCACATGTGGTGTATTTTATTGCCAATAAAACAAACAGGCAAGGAAAAGATAAATATTTCCTATTATCAGATAGCCCCAAAAGAATCATAGTTAATAGTTTGGTGAAAGAAAGCTTTAGAAATTTTTCCTTTTTTTTTTAAAAAAAAGTATGAGTTTATTTACCAAAAATGAGAAATAATACTTTGATACATTAAAATCACATTCCTAATACACTATCTGAGCATATTTTAGATATAATAGTTTCATGTTTTATCATATACAAGTGTAGTAGCCAAACTTTTTGAATGCATAATGAATAGGTACATGAAAAAATTCTCTTTATAATAATGTATCATAGGAGATATCAGATATTCATTGTTAGCAAATACTTCCAAGAATTAAGTCTAACAAGTTGAAACCAAAACCAAACCAAACCAAACCCAAACCAAGACACCCCACAAATTATCAGCAACCTGGCAAAACAAAAGAAAGCAGAAGTCAATGAAAGAGCAAAAGGTGGTGGAGGCAAGACCTCCACGTGAATGTGAATAGGTGTGTTTTGGGGAGTGCACAGTGGGGGACAACAGCTGTGTTTTATAAACTGGATTATTTTCAATTGATTTGCATTTTTGCAACTCTGTTTTTGATTCTTGGTGGCTAATGGGGCCCTTATCTGTCATAGAACATCCCCAAAGCTGGATAGAGGAATTGCTATAGAGCCACCAAAAAGAGTCTGCTCACCAGTTGTGTAGAAGCCAGTCATGGATACCTAGAAGCTGGAAGAAAGCAGGTCTTTATTGCAAAGCACAGATCAAGGAGTCAGACAGCTAATGCTCAATTTCCAGAATCCCCATGGGGTTAAATGTAGTGAATCTTACACTCACGGCTGAGGATGAACAGTGCGTGTTCAGGTCACGTAGGGGTCTCTGGTTGGTTCACAGTGCATGTGGTCTTCCTTTGTTTGGTCAGTGACAGGGGCCAGCATGTTTCTTTTGGAATAGCAAAGGAGGGCTCCAGCTTGTCTGGGACCAAGGGTAGATTGGGTGCTAATTTGCTTGATCAGGCCCTGAGAGTTCCTGCAAAGACAACAGAATAGAGGGTGGTATTGAGATGCTCATTCTATTAACAACAAAGGAGATTTGAATCTTTATGATTCAGTCTTGGCTCTGGCCTTGCCCTTAACTTAATGAAGTAATTTTTACAGGGAAGCAGCAAGCTGAGGAAGGCATGCTTGGACGTGACAAGGATTTATTTATTTATTTGAAAGGCAGAGTTACAGAGGCAGAGACAGAGAGGGGTCTTTCATCTGCTGGTTCAATCCCTAAATGGCCATAACAGCCAGAGCTGGGGCAATCTGAAGCCAGAAGCCAAGAGCTTCTTCCAGGTCTCCCACATAGGTGCAGGGGCACAAGGACTTGGGTCCATCTTTACTGCTTTCCCAGGCCATAGCAGGGAGCTGGGTCAGAAGTGGAACAGCTGGGACTTGAACCTGTGCCCCTATAGGATGCCAGTACTTCAGGCAGTGGGTTTACCTGCTATGTCACAGCGCTGGCCCCAGCATTTTTCAAGGCTGGAGGAAAGGAAGCTATAGGTGTTAGTAAAATGGTGCCATCTTATCTGTGGCACCATCTATGCCCTGGAAGCCATCTTAGCCTCTGGCCCCTGTCGCCATCTTGCACAATAAGTTTCAATCCTAAACCCAGTGGCTCAACCACAAGTATGGGGTCAGCCCCCGCCCTAATGGGATTCACTGCTCCTATTTCCCTGCCCCCTGCAAAGGTATAACAGGACCTGCTTCCCACACATGCGCTCTCTCTCTCTTGATCGCTCTCTTAACTCCCCCTTCTCTCTGCTCTTCATTCCTTCCCTCCAGCCGGTCGGATTTCCCCTGTCAATAAACCATTTCCCTTAACTCTGGTATCTGGTGTGTTTTGTGGTGGCCTTACAGTAGGCATTCCTTCTTTTTTTTTTCTTTTAAAAATGTATTTATTTATTTGAAAAGAATAGTGACAGAGACAGAGTTATAAATACCCAGAACAGTTGGGACTGGGTCTGGCAGAAGCCAGGAGCCTGGAACTCGGCCTGGGTCTCCCACGTGGGTGGCAGGGATTCAGGCACTTGAGCCGCCACCTGCTACTTCTCAGCTTGTGTGTTAGCAGGAAGCTGGAATCAGCAGCAGAGCTCAGACTTGAGTCCAGGCACTCCAACATGAGATTGGGTATTTCCAAGTAGCATCTTAAGTGCCGTGCCAAATGCTTGCCCCAAAATATTTTTCTTTTCATATCAGGCTTATTTCACTTAACATTATGTCTTAAAGGTCTAACCATGTTATAGCATCTGTTCGAATTTCACTCCTTTTTAAGACTGACTAATATTCTATTGTATGTCCATGCAATATTTTGCTTATCCATTCATCTGCTGACAGATTTTTGGGTTATGTCCACCTTTTGGCTATATAATGCTGCTGTCAAAATTGGTGTACAAATACCTCTTCAAGGCTCTGCTTTCACTGTATGTGCCCAGAAGTGGAATGGCTAGATCATAAGTTAATTTTTTAAAATATTTTGCAGAACTGCTGTGCTGTTTCCCAGTATAACACTTTATATTCCAATTTTTCCACATCCTCACCCACACTTATTTAGTTTTTCCACCTAAAAACCTTTTATTTAAGGAATACAAATTTCATACATTTCACAATTACACCATTAGGAACACGGTAATTCTTCCAATCATACTCAACCTCTTTCTCACTCTCCCACCACTTTTCCTCCTCTTTCTCCTATTCTCATTCTTTTTTTTTCTACTAAGATCTATTTTCAATTACTTTTATACACATGTGAATAACTCTATGTTAAGTAAAGAGTTCAACAAATAGTATGGAAAAAAAAAACTGTTCCTCAACGGTCAAGACAAGGACTGTTCAAAGTCATTGCTTCTCAAAGTGGCAATTTCACTTCTATAGATCACATTTTAGGTGCTGCATTAGTTATCACAGGTAAGGGAGAACACATGGTATTTGTCTCTTTGGGACTGGCTTATTTCACTAAGTATGATGTTTTCCAATTTCACCCATTTTGTTGCAAGTGGCCAGATTTTTTTTTTAAACCACTGTGTATGTATAGTATTCCATGGGGTATTTATCCCATAATTTCTTTATCCAGTCTTCAGTTAATGGGCATTTGGGTTGATTCCATATCTTAGCTATTGTGAATTGAGCTGTAATAAACATAAATCTTTCATATCCTGATTTCATTTCCCTTGGGTAAATTCCCAGGAGTGGAATGGTAGGGTCATATGGTAGGTCTATATTCAGATTTCTGAGGTATCTCCATACTGTCTACATAGTGGCTTTACCAGTTTACATTCCCAGCAACAGTGGATTAGTGTACCTTTTCCCACACATCCTTGCCAGCATTTATTGTGTATTAATTTCTGTATGAAAGCCATTCTAACAGTGGTGAAGCGGAACCTCATTGTGGTTTTGATTTGCATTTCCCTGACAGCTAATGATCCTGAGCATTTTTTCATGTGTGTGTTGGCCATTTGGACTTCCTCTTTTGAAAAATGTCTGTTTAAGTCCTTCGCTCATTTCTTAACTGGGTTGTTTGTTTTGCTGTTGTTGACTTTCTCAATCTTTTTATGTATTCTGATTATTAATCCTTTATCAGTTGCATAGTTTGCAGATAATTTCTCCTATTCTGTCAGCTGCATCTTCACTTTTCTGAGTGTTTCTTTTACAGTACAGAACCTTCTCAATTTGATGTGATCCCATTTGTCAGTTTTTGGTTTGATTGTCTGTGCCTCTGGGGTCTTATCCAGAACTCTTTGCCTATGTCAATTTCTTGTAGGGTTTCCCCAATGTTCCCTAAAAATTTGATGTTATCAGGTCATAGATTTAGATCTTTAATCAATTTTGAGTGGATTTTTGTGTAAGGTGTAAGGTAGGGGTCTTGCTTCAAACTTCTGCATGTGGAGATCCAGTTTTCCCAGCACCATTTGTTGGATAGACGACCCTTGCTCCAGGAATTAGTTTTAGCTCCTTGGTCAAATATAAGTTGTTTGGAGATGCACCAATTGATTTCTGGCATGTCTAGTCTGTTCCTTTGGTCTATACATCTGTTTTTGTACCAGTACTAGGCTTTTTTTGATTATAACTGCCTCATAGTATGTTTGGAAATCTGGTATTGTGATGCCTTGGCTTTGTTTTTGTTGTATAAGATTGCTTTAGCTATTTAGGGTCTCTTGTGTTTCCATATGAATTTCAGCATAATTTTTTCCACATTTGAGAAGAATGTCCTTTGTATTTCGACTGGTATTGCATTGAATCTGTAAACTGCTTTTGAAGTATGGACATTTTGATGATTCTTCCAATCCATGAATACGGAAGCTTTTTTCATTTTTTAATCTTCTTGTATTTCTTTCTTTAATGTTTTATAATTTTCATCTTAGAAATCTTTTACATCTTTGGTTACATTTTTTCCAAGGTATTTAATTTTTTTGTAGTTATTATGAATGGGATTGATCTTAGAAGTTCTTTCTCAGCTATTGCATTGTCTGTGTTTACAAAGGCTATTGATTATTATGTGTTGATTTTATATCCTGCCAGTTTACTAAACTCTTCTATGAGTTCCAATAGTCTCTTAATGGAGTCTTTTGGATCCCCCAAATAAATAATCATGTCATCAGCAGATAGAGTTAGTTTGACATCCTCTTTTGCAATTTGTATCCCTTTTATTTCTTTTCCTTGCCTAATGGCCCTGGATAAAACTTCCAGGACAATATTGAATAGCAATGGTGAGAGTGGGCATTCTTGTCTGGTTCTGGATCTCAATGGGAATGCTTTCAACTTTTTCCCATTCAATAGGATGCTGACTATGGTTTTGTCATTAATTGCCTTGATTGTGTTGAGGAATGTTCCTTCTATATCCATTTTGCTTAGAGTTTTCATCATGAAAGGATGTTGTATTTTGTCAAATGCTTTCTCTGCATCTATTGAGATAATTATATGGTTTTTGTTCTTCAGTTTGTTAATATGATGCATCACATTGTTGGATTTGTGAATGTTGAACCATCCCTGCATACCAGGGATAAATCCCATTTGGTCTGGGTGGAGGATTTTTCTATTGTGTTGTTGGATTTGATTGGCTGGTATTAGGTAGAGGATTTTTGCATCTGTGTTCATCAGGGAAATTGGTCTTATATTCTCTTTCTCTATTGTGTATTTTTCGGGTATAGGAATTAATGTGATGCTGGGTCATTGAAAGAATTTGGGAGGCTTCCCTCCCTTTCAATTATTTTGAATAGCTTGAGAGAACTTGGAGTTAGTTCTTTTTAAATGTCTGGTAGAATTCACAATGGATCCATCCAGTCCCGGGCTTTTATTTTTGGGGAGAGTCTTTATTACTGATTCAATTTCTTTCTTGGTTGTGGGTCTGTTTAGGTTTCCTATGTCTTCATGCTCAATTTAGGTAGGTTGAATGTGTCCAGGAATCTATCCATTTCTTCTAGATTTCACAGTATGTTGGCATTTAGCTCTTTGCAGTAATTTCTGATGATTCTTCTTATTTCTGTGGTGTCTGTTGTTAAATTTTCTTTTTCATCTCTAATTTTATTGATTTGGGTCTTCGCTCTTCTTTTTTTTTGGTTAGTTGGGCCAACAGTGTGTTAATTTTGTTTATTTTTAAAAAAACAGCTTTTCATTTTGCTGATCTTTTGTACTGTTTTCTTTTTTATTCAATCCTGTTGATTTCTTCTCTAGTTTTAATTGTTTATTTTACCTTACTACTTTTGGATTTGGTTTGTTTTTGTTTTTAGATCTTTGAGATGCATTGGTGGTTCATTTACTTGCTGCCTTTCCAATTCTTGATGTGGGCATCAATTGCTATAAACTTTCCTCTTAACATTGCTTTTGCTGTATCCCATAGGTTTTGATATGTTGTGTTGTCGTCTTCATTTTTTTAAAGATTTTATTTATTTATTTGAAAGATAGAATTACAAACAGTGAGAGGAAGAGACAGAGAGAAAGGTCTTCCTTCCATTGGTTCACTCCCCAAATGGCCACAACGGCCAAAGCTATGCCGATCTGGAGCCAGGAGCCAGGCGCTTCTTCCTGGTCTCCCATGTGGGTGTAGGGGCCCAAGCACCTGGGCCATCTTCTGCTTTCCCAGGCCACAGCAGAGAGCTGAATTGGAAAAGGGGCAGCAGGGACTAGAACTGGCACCCATATGCGATGCCAGCACCGCAGGCAGAGGATTAACCTACTGCGCCATAGCGCTGGCCCCTTGTCTTCATTGGTTTCAAGAAATTTTTTGATTCCTCTTTTGATTTCTTCTATGACCACTGTTCATTCAGAAACATGTTGTTCATTCTCATGCATTTGCATATGTTCTAGTGATTCCTGAGTTGTTGATTTCCAGCTTCATTACATTGTGGTCTCAGAAGATGCATGGTATGATTTTAATTTTTTTTTTTAAATTTGCCAAGACTTGCTTTATGGCATAGCATAACATCAATCCTAGAGAAAGTTTCATGCACTGGTGAGAAGAATGTGTATTCTGTGACTGTACGATGGAAAGTTCTGTAGATATCAGCTAGGTCCATTTTATGTATAGTATTGATTAACTCTGTTGTTTCCTCGTTGATTTTCTGTCTGGTTGATCTGTCCATTGCTGAAAGTGGGATATTGAAGTTTCCCATTACTATTATGTTGAGTCCATGTCTCCTTTTAGATCCATTAACATTTATTTAAATATCCAGATTCTCTGTAATTAGGTGCATATACTTTTATAGTAATGACATCTTCCTGGTGAATTGATTCCTTAATCATTGCATAGTGCCCTTTGTCTCTTTTAACAGTTGTTGTGTTAAAGTCTATTTTGTCTGATATAAGGATGGCTCTTTTTGGTTTCTGATCACATGGAATATCTTTTTCCATCTTTTCACTTTCAGTCTATGTGTAGCTTTGCTGGTGAGACGTGTTTCTTTTTTTCTTTTTTTTTTTTTTTGACAGGCAGAGTGGACAGTGAGAGAGAGAGACAGAAAGAAAGGTCTTCCTTTGCCATTGGTTCACCCTCCAATGGCCGCCGCGGCTGGTGCGCTGCGGCCGGCGCACCGTGCTGATCTGATGGCAGGAGCCAGGAGCCAGGAGCCAGGTGCTTTTCCTGGTCTCCCATGGGGTGCAGGGCCCAAGCACCTGGGCCATCCTCCACTGCACTCCCTGGCCACAGCAGAGAGCTGGCCTGGAAGAGGGGCAACCGGGACAGAATCCGGCGCCCCAACCGGGACTAGAACCCGGTGTGCCGGCGCCGCTAGGTGGAGGATTAGCCTAGTGAGCTGCGGCGCCGGCCTGAGACGTGTTTCTTATAGGCAACATATAGATAGGTTTGTTATTTAATCCATTCAGCCAGTCTTGTTTTTTAACTAGCGAGCTGAGCCTATTTACATTCAAGGTGACTATTGATAAGTAACAACTTTGCCCTGCTATTTTTCCATAAATATTCCTACTTTGGATTTCCTCTGGACTTTTACTGGGAGAATTTCTGCCTTCACCTTCTTTTGTACTGATGACCATTTTTCTGTGTTTCTGTGTGTAGCACATCCTTGAGTATCTTTTTTAAGACTTGATGAGTAGTGACAAATTCTTTCAATTTGTATTTGTTATGGAAGGTATTTATTTTACTTATATTCATAAATGAGAGCTTTGCAGGGTACAGTATTCTGGGTTGACAGTTTCTTTTCTCTTAAGACTTGGAATATATCTTGCCATTCTCTCCTAGCCTGTATGGTTCTTATGAGAATTCATCTGTGAATCTAATTGGAGCTCATCTGAAAATAATCTGGTGCTTCTCTCTTGCACATTTTAGAATCTTTTCTTTATGTCTTACTGTGGAGAGTTTGACTACAATGTGTTGTGCTGAAGATCTTTTCTGATCATGCCTATTAGTAGTTCTGTGTGCTTCTTGTACTTGGATGTCTCTTTCTCCAAATTAGGGAAGTTTTCTGTATTTATTTCACTAAAACAGCCTTATAATCCATTCTCTCTTTCCACGCCTTCAGAACTCCTGAGACCTGTATGTTGGGTCATTTGATAGTACCCTATAGATCTCCAACAGTGCTCTTTGTTTTCTAATTTCTTCTTGTTGTTTTTGGTTTGCCTGTAGAATTACCAGATATTTGTCTTTGAAGTTGGCTATTTTTTCTTCTGTTTCATGAATCTGTTGTTAAGGCTTTCTACTGCATTCTTTGTTCTATTGAATTCTTCATTTCCAAATTTCATTTTTATTTCTCTTTAAGATCTCAATTTCTTGGAAGAAAATTTCTTTCATGTCAGGTATGGATTTCATTTTTTCGTGGATTTGCTTCTGATTTCTTCTATGTAATCCTATGATCAGTTTTTCAAATTCCATTTCTGGCATTTATTCAATCTCTTCATCTTCACATTCTAGTATTGAAGTGTTGTGCATTTTTGATGGTATCATGTTGTCTTCCTTATTCTTGTTTCTTCAATTGCTGTGTTTATTATTTGGCATTTGTAGGATATTTAGTTTGATTTTTTTTTCCCCTGTGATGGCTTTTATCTTTGGACTATACTTCTGTGGCTTAGTGGTGTGTCTGCTTTTTCAGTGAATACCCAGAGGAAAATGAAACAGCCAGCACACACATGAAAAAAATATTCAGGATCAGTAGCCATCAGAGAAATACAAATAAAAACTGCAATGAGGTTTCACCTCACTCCAGTTGGAATGGCTTTCATACAGAAATCAACAAACAACAAATGCTAGAGAGGATTTGGGAAAAAGGTACCCTAATTTACTGTTGGTGGGATTTTATACTGGTAAAGCCACTATGGAGGACTGTATGGAGATACCTCAAAAATCTGAATATAGACATACCATAAGACCCAGGCATTCCATTCTTGGGGATTTACCAAGGTAAATGAAATCAGTAAATAAGAGAGTTATCTATACTCCCATGTTTACTGCAGCTCAGTTCACAATAGTTCAGACATGGAATGATCCTAAATACCCATTGTGGGGAGCAACTGGGAGCAACTCGGACTAGACTAAGTTACTGGAATTAAGACTTATTCTATGCATCTGCTCTCCCACAATATGGCGCTGAGAAGGGAGAAACAGCTTCTCCACAGCTGCCTCCAGTTCAACCAATAAATAGCAGGACCTACTCCTGATTGGAGGAGAGCAGCGTACTCGGTGTGTGGGCAGCCGAGTTGGGATTGGTAGAAGAGGACTATAAAGGAGGAGAGAGACAACATGCACCAGGAACATCTAAGGGGAACATCTATCTGAAGGAACACCTGTGCAGCCCCCGAGAGAGCCTGCCGGCGGTGTGCCATTCCCCCGCGGAAGTGGGGAATGTGGCAGGGGGAACCGCCCTTCCACGGAGGTGGAAGGGACAGTAGCCAACCCGGGAAGAACCAGCAGCAAACCCGGGGAGGGCCGAGCAGACGAAAGAACAGCGCAGGGTCCTGTGTCGTTCCTCCACGAAGACAGGGAGCGACACCCATCAACTGAAGACTGAATAAATTGTGAGATATGTACACTATAGAGTACTACATAGTGGTAAAAAAATTGAAATCTGGTCATTTGCAACAAAATGAATGAATCTGGAAAACATCATACTTCATGAAATAAGCCTGTCCAGGTCATCAAAGAAGGAGGTACCTTTCTCTGAAGGGAGGAGAGAACTTCCACTTTGACTATGACCTTGTCTAAATATGATCAGAGTTGGCGAACTCAAAAGGCCTCCATAGCCTTGGCAACTCATGACAAGAGCCTAGGGTGATTACTGATGCCATAAACAAGAGTGTCAATTGTTAAGTCAACAACAGGAGTCACTGTGCACTTACTCCTCATGTAGGATCTCTGTCCTTCACATGCTGTACATTGAGATTTAGTGCTATAACTAGTACTCAAACAGTATTTTACACTTTGTGTTTCTAAATGGGTGCAAACTGTTGAAAGCTTTAGTTAATATATGCTAAACTGATCTTCTGTATATAAAGAGAATTGAAAATGAATCTTGATGTGAATGAAAGGGGAGAGGGAGCGGGAGAGGGGAGGGTTGCGGGTGGGAGGGAAGTTATGGGGGGGAGACCATTGTAATCCATAAGCTGTACTTTGGAAATTTATATTTATTAAATAAAAGTTAAAAAAAGGAAATAAGCCTGTCCAAAGGAACAAATACCATATGTTCTCTCTAATCTGTGAGAATGAATAGAGAGCATAAAATGAAATATGCAGAAGTGAAACTGACACTTCGAGAAGGGATGACTTAAATTGACCTTGTCTTGACTGTCGAGAAACAGTTTTTTTTTTTATTTTTTTCTTCTTGCTATTTGTTGAACTCTTTAGTTGATATAGAGTTAATCATATGTGAATAAAGTCAATTGAGGATGGACCTCGGTAAGAAATAAGAGTGGGAATAAGTGAGAGAGGAGGAAGTTTGTGACTATAAAGCTGTATTCATTCAAGGACTAACTTCTAAGGGTGCAGTTTAAAAACTTGTCATAGGACCCCCAAATATCATTAAACAGTGTGGTAAAAATATCAACTTAAGTGTTAGAGTGATCATATTCAGTGTTAAAGTGAACATATAGATAGTATTGTTAAAGAGACCATATAAATAGGTTCAAGTGTCAGGTAATTGTAACAGATAGAATTAAAAATGAGGGGATACTCCAACATGGGAAGAAGTCCACACAGCAGACTCATAGAATAACAATCACTTTAAGTTACACTCTGACCTCAGAATCAGCCCTTACAGCTTTCTGGTTTGGTTGAAAAGCCTGTGCATTTCAGGCATGGAAAGCCAAAACACTGTGGCAAAAATGTTCTACATGAAGGATCTCTGTGAGTGAGATCTCAATGGAAAAAACTGGCCATCAAAGAAAGGTATACTTTTCTCTAAAGGGGGGAGAGTACTTCCACTTTGCTTATGGGCATGTCTAAATACTGATGGAGTTTATGGATTCAGAAGGGTTCCATAGCCTAGGCAGCTCATGTCAAGAGCCTCCAGTGGTCATTGACATCATACATGAGTGGTAATTGTTAAATTAACAACAGGAGTTACTGTGCACTATCTCCCCATGCAGCACCTCTGTCTTCAATGAGTTGTATTATGAGAGTTGACTGTAATACTTGGTTTCAGTTTGTGTGTGTGTATGTGTGTGTGTGTAAATTGTTTAAATCTTTACTTAGTATAAGGTTGATATTCTGTGTACAAAGTTAATTGAAAATGAATCTTAATGGAGAATGGGACTGGTAAGGGGAGAGGGAGGAGGAAGAGAGGTGGGAGGTCTGATATGGTGGGAAGAACAACTATATTCCCAAAGTTGTACATGTGAAATTTATATTCCATAAAAAATTAATAAAAATTTTAAAAAGGGATCAAATATGACAAGAAGTGATTACACAAGATTCAGTGACCTAATTAAATTTGTGGACTTCTATGTCTTTACTTAAAGCATTGTTTGTTTTATATCTAAATGTTTTGTCTTCTAGGCCTAAAGAAAGTTTCTCTTGGGATTTTTAGGGTTTGCATCATTTGGTAGAGTATATTGTTATAAACTGAGATAAAAAACATTTTAAAAGGTTTTTATTTATTTATTTGACAGGTAGAGTTATAGACAGTGAGAAGGAGAAAGAGAGAGAAAGGTCTTCCTTCAGTTCACTCCCCAAATGGCCACAACAGCTAGAGCTGTGCTGATCTGAAGCCAGGAGCCAGGTGCTTCTTCCTGTTCTCCCATGTGGGTATAGGGACCCAAGCACTTGGGCCATGCTGTGCTGCTTTCCCAGGCCATAGCAGAGAGCTGGATTGGAAGAGGAGCAGCCAGGACTAGAACTGGTGTCCATATGGGATGCCAGCGCCACAGATGGAGGAGGATTAACCTACTGAGCTATGGTACTGGCCCTGAGATAAAAAACATTTAACTTTCATTTGTACTGTGTTCCTCCAAAATTTAAAAACCACTTATGAATATTTTTATCTTTCACTGCAATGCAGTTATTTGCATAAATTAATTACAAATTTGTTTTGCTCACAATAGAATACAATATGTACAGAACACCTGACTTCAAGGACTCCCAGTCTTTCAGTGAATAAATAAAACTGTGACTTGTTACTAGATCTTTAAACTTCAAAAGGTTAGATATATAGCTTAAAAAAAAAACCTAAATCTACCTTCATTAGGCTTCCTAACCAAGTTTTCTAGATCTAGATCAATTACTATATGATAAATCAGCTTTTCTTTCTGTACTTAGGCAAAACAGTCAACTATCATACAGCTGCCATCAGACTGTATTCCTTGCTTTTACGATCAGACTTGATTTGTTGTGCTTTTGTTGGTTTTGTTTTGGATTTTCCCTTTTGAGTTTTATGCCTGTTTTGCCTGAGATAACAGAAGGATAACTCCCAGCAAGATAGTGCTGGCCTGGCAACTTAGTGATAATGATTCCTACCTACAGAGCTGCTAACATCAAATTCAGCAGTGGGCCTCAGATATAGTTAGCCTAAAAATAACTCCTTCTAAAGCCTCTCTGTTTCTCAAATATGTGTATAAAAGGGTTTTTGACACCGATTCCTGATTGTCAATCTCTCCCCCTAGAACGCGGGGTACCTAATGAGGCCAGCAAGCAGGATAGGTCCATCCTAGCACTGAGGGACAAACCGGCTGGCTGCAGGTTGACTGATCAATGGTATCTTGAAGGGAAATATAAAAGTTAAGATGA
Organism: Oryctolagus cuniculus; assembly: GCF_051225735.1. NCBI lineage: Eukaryota > Metazoa > Chordata > Mammalia > Lagomorpha > Leporidae > Oryctolagus > Oryctolagus cuniculus. Next base: position 13,370,569 of record NC_142871.1, read on the forward strand.
AGTCAGTGGTTTCATCTTAAACTAAAATAGATGAAGCTGAGAGGTTATGAAGAAAGGATTCTTATGCATGATTATCTGATAGTAACTATCACAAAAGACTGCAGAGCTACATTTATAGAGGGCCACTGTTTCAGAAGAGGGGTGCTAACTAGGTTAAGGAGATTAGAGACAGTGCCTCAGCATCCTGCAGAGAGAGAGAGAGAGAACTCCCCTCCCAGTTGGTGGCCTCTTGTGAAGTTTGAAGAAAAGTGGTTATGTGGTACCTCCCTCAGGTCCCAGGTGAAGGGAGATACATCCTAGGAAAGAGGTTATTTGACTGACACGTAGGCAGATAGGATTACACTAGGTGGGGGAGGTGTGGCTCCCAGTTCATGACCCTAATCTAGCTACCTGCCTTATCTCATATCAAAACAAGGTCAAGATTCTGATGTGCAGTTGCTGGTCTGCTTCCAAGGCTGGCTTCTACATGTCTTTCCTCATTCAACCACACAGAAATTCCCAGTTTCTTTGGCCACTCTCACACTCATTGGCTGATGTCTGCCTTGTTACCTACGTTTGATAAGAGGGCAAGGCTTCAGCTGAGTGCACAGGAGACAGATGGGAGCACTTAAGTCAGGAGGAAAACCGGCTTAGGGGCCCCGATGAAAGGGCACCATGATCCTCAGGTTAGGCTGGTGTGTGATAGCAAGAACTCCGAACCATGAGCAGGGAGATCTTTGTTCTGTAGGTAGGTAAACTTGAGGTTTTTTATTTCTTCAAGTCTCAGTTTGTTCATCTGTGAAATGGGTAGTAGCTTGTCTTCACATGAGTCACTGGGGTCACTATAGGATAAAGTGTGTGAATATGCTTTGAAAATCGAAAATCAGGATGTAAATGTCTTTTGTGCTCATGATTTATCCAACATACAGGTGGAAGAAAAATGCAAAACCAGGGAATGAAGGGCCAATAGTCACAACACACTGGTATCAATGCAGTTTTAGGCAGTGTGAGTACACAGTTGGGTCATATGTGAGAAGAGAAGGTGACTGGCTGATGGGGAGGTCTTGGTACTCCTCTATCTGATAATATAGGGAGAAGCACTGAGAAGTGAGAAGATTGGGGAAAATAGTTTACCCAAGAAAATGGAGTACTTTGAAGAAAGTTTGATGGTGGGCATAGGTTTTCACATATTTGTGTTTAGCGCAATAAAAGGGTGTTTTCTTGGGTCTTAAAGGCAAAACATCATGGTAAAGTCTTTAAAATGTCTTATTCACTAACTGAATAGGAGGAAAGGAAAATGTGTTCTTTTCTCCTAATTTCACTGATTTCTCTTTAGTATCCCCAGAAGCACATGAGCACAACGGTCAAAGTAGTTTTAAGTATTACCAATGCAATTGGATGGTAGCCGGAGCTTGGATATCAGTTTGCAGTTTACATATTATAATTTTCCTTTTAGACCTAGACATACAGATGCAATAAGCTATTAATGTTCAATACAATCGATTCATAATGGGTGATAATAATAAGGTTAATGGAGCAGGCATGAATAAAAGCAACTCTACACACCTTTAAAAGGAACATTTCTACTTTGGTATTTGTATCATTCCTTCTTTGGCCATTTTATAGGTTTATCAATTAGTTTTGTCATCCCTTGTGTGTTGGACCTCTGTTTGACACAAAGAAAAATTCAGAAAGGTATGAAGCAGGAAGAAGAAAAAAGGAGAAAGCTTAGAGAATTCAGATTCTTTTACAGGCTCCTAAACAGTCAACAGACTTAGCCTGGTAACGCTCATGCCTGCCTTTGTTCACTATACTCTATTCAGACTGCTTTCAAAAACTTCATTTTGATTAAATGTGGGATCTTTCTTGCTGCTCATACTCCTGGACGCAGCATTCTTTTTAGTATTGACCACATCCTTCATCTCCAGATTTTCCCTTCTGTAGACACTGAGACAAAGGCTCTCTGCCTCTTCTGTCTTAATGGCTGCCACTCCATCTCTCTCAGATTTCCCCTGGAGTCTAACTGTGGCATCCTGTCTGATTTTGTTCTTGGTTCTCTGATTCCCTAAGTTATCTTCAATATGATTTCAGTACCACCTCCTTGGTCGTGATCCAACTCTGGGTCTCCACTCAGTGTCCTTTTGCTAGCAGATTTAGCCCTTACATTGTTAACATTATTTCAGCTTGAACATGGTTGACATTGAAGTATACCAGATTCTCTGGCCATTCTCCTTATACCCTTTGGAGATTTCATGGGGAGTTGATCAAAACAATGAACTTGATTAAATTTAATTAAAAGAACCATTAGACTCTCTTATTCCCTCATTTGGAGTTAATATTGCTTTATCCAATCACATTAGATAGCACTGATGTCATACACTTGTGATTGGTCAGGGTAGATTTGTGACTTACCACTTCTCTTTCTAGCCCACCTGGTCGTTTGGGATGAGAAAATCTTTCGTACCCTCACTCCCACTTCTTCATGCCAATCAATGACTCCCATGAAATCCTGACTGTGACCAAATCTCTTTTCTTTACCCCAACCCTGGTAGCAGTACCCCTTGTCCCTGATTACCCAGGCATATTTGACAAATCCAAAGCTGAACCCTTCCTCTTTGCTTGCCTTCTCAGGATGCCTGCCCTCTCTTGGTGAAAAGGAGAGACTCTTTGATTTTTCTGCTTCCTTAACTAGCATGGCATGGATGGGCTGGGGCTTTGAGTAAGGGTGATAACGATTCAGGGATTCAGGGTTAGTAGTCCTTTTATCATGCATGCATTTCCATGGGGATTCTGCTCCACTTTCTCTTGGAGAAACAAGAGGAATTTCTTTTTGTTTTTTGTTTTGTTTTGCTATTTTCTTTTTAAGATTTATTTAGTTATTTGAAAGACAAAGTACAGAGAAAGAGAGAGATAGAGAGGGAGAGAGAGATCTTCCATTAACTGGTTCACTCCACAAATGACCGCTATGGTCAGGGCTGGACTAGGCTAAAGACAGGAACCATAAACTTCATTTGAGTCTCTCTTAATTTGAGTGACAGGAACCCTATCACTCAAATATTAGCAGGGAGATGGATGGAAAATGGAACAGCTGGGACTTGAACAGGCACTCATATGTGATGCCAGCTTTGCAGGCAGCGGCTTAACCCATTACTCCATGACATCAGTCCCTAGAGAAATTCCATAAATTCAGTGTCTTTGTCTTGAGTGAGCAAGTAGGAAATTGTTTTCTCACAAGTTTTTTCATCTTTTTATTTTTGTCTATACTCTTTGAAAAAGATGCCTCCTTCTAAAGCAGAAATGACGGTTCCCATGGAAGCTCTGGTCTGGCTGCTTTGCCATCTGTTGAGTGTGTCTACATTTTCCCATACTGATAAAGTGACTTTGTGCTGTTTCTATATGGGGCAGATATTAATCTGCATATTGAGGAGGGTGGGACCTGCAATGGGTAAGTGGTCAGTCCAGTGCCCTCCTAATAAACAGTGAATGGCCGAGCTGAGGCTTGAGTTTATGTCTCTTACATGAAGTTCACCCCTCAGGAGCATTCTTTTCCCTGACTTTCATAAACAGGTTATCCCTGTTGGATAATCATCAAGGTAAATTAAGTCTGATCTTTCTTCTGCCCTTCAGAGTCTCAGCCTGGGTTGCCCCATGGGCCAGGAGTCCTTGGCACAGACTTGGATGGGTTGAGTACTTCCACTCACTTATCTGTGATTTCTCATGTTGACAACTACTCCACAGTATTGTAGATACCAGGCCACTTTATGGATAGGGAACTGAGATCTACAGAGTTACTGTGATTTTTCTAACTGAGTTCCATTTGTGAAGGTGATATACAATCCACAGCCTAGTTTTTTATTCTCAGATGCTTTCTGGTATTGAATCTGGGTTGAAATGAGCACATTCTTGGTAGGAAAAATTCTTGAAGTTGTTATGAGTTACTAACACCAATGAGTGGTTTAGTCCTGTCATTTCAACAGAGATCTAATTAGGGTTGCCCAACCATCTGGCCCACTTGCTCCACAACCTTAGGCTGAAAAATGCGCAATACAGAGCCTCTGCGTATTTACTGACCACCAGCAAAGATTGCATCATTTATTTGGGGACATTCTTTTGTCTTTCCCATTTAAATGCTCTCCTGTATGAAGAAATGCAATCCTTTGTATGTGAAGATGGTGAATTTGCTTTATTTCTTCATTATTAGCTCCAATATTGTTTTATGTTAGGTCTTTGTACATACAAGATACTAGGATTGAGGAATCTATGAGTGTCCGAGAAAAAATTTAAATGAATCGTTTTTTTTAATCATCGATCCAATGACCATGATTTCCATCGAAGCTGGAGTTGATCTTGATTTGGGTTCTTAGGATGAAAGATAGCCTCAGTCTCCTGTTTTCAGAAGGCAGGTGTTAATGGGGACTAAAAAGTACTGAGGTTTCCATTAGATCAAATTTCTTTCTATTCTTTTCATTCTCCCAGCCAAGAGCCCTCTAGAGCCCTCAATATATTTGCTTCAAGATGTGAACATTAAGCTTCTACCAGGCATTTTGGAGACTCCCGGCCATACCTACTTTCACCCCAGCCCTTCTTGACTCTGCGGTGTGCTCATTTTCACAACACAGTTCCTGGCCCAGTCTCCATTTCTCTCTTGATCCTCTCCCATTTTGTGACAATTTCTTTTAAGCTTAGAGGGTATGCATGATGGCGTTCTATGTGGTGGTCACCCCAGTGGTTGGGAAGTCTGCATTAGGTGGGGGTGGGGAGACTACTCTGCATTAGCACGCAAGATGTGGGAATTCAAGCAGAACTTCTACAAAATGCTTGCATCCCCAGTTTTATTTTCCAAAGGAGAAAATATCTTTCAAACTTTTTCAAGCATTTTTTTAATCAAAATTTTAAAGATACACGATCATATAAAAAGACCAATTTTAGCTTCCTGTTGTGCTAAGCTTTGACTACTGAATAAATATTTGTCATTTAGTAGCTTTCACCGAAAGATGAATTTGTCTCCTAAAAAATTATCAACAGGCCAGATGCTGTGAAGGGAGAGATATGTTAAAATGTCATGGTCCCTGATATTTCAGTTGCATTCATCCTGCCTGTGATTTAATGAAAATTGTGGCCAAATTTTCTTGGTGAGAACTGCAGCTTTTAAACACGGAAACAAAGGATTTCTGTTAAGGTTCACCTTGGCCAGCAGGCAGTAGAAAATGCTGTGTCGGTCTTCAGGATCAAGCAAGGCTATCTTTCCTCTGAAATGATTGGAAGTAAGGTGTTACAATAAAGCCAAGAGAGAATCAGAACTTGGGAAGGCCCAGTTCTATGCCTACATATATGAAGGGCTTTTGACAAGTTCATTGGCAAGGGGAATTGAAAGGCAATTTTATTTTGGCGAGAAAATTTTTGAAATGTCTACAGTTTTTTCATAATGTGCATTTTCTACAAACTTTTTAGAAGACCCCTCACACTTGGGAGGGGTACTGGGAGAGAAAGTCTTTGAATTGGTTTTAAAGTCACAAACAATAAAAATTTCTCAGGCAGAGCGCTAGCCGAAAGGTAGGTTGTAGTTTTAAAACTCTTATTGGTATTCTGTTACAAGAAAGGTTGGTTCTCCGCATTTTCTGTTGTGGGGAGGGGCATGGCTTGAATTAGATCTCTTTTGTCCCATGCTTTTTTCTTAAACTGGATTTTTGTTGTTGTTGGTTATTTCTGTGCTTTATCAGAGATTATCTCATGAGGAAGTAATCTGGTGGGTAATATTGGATTTCAACTGTAAGCCCACACACATTTAGTCTTTCACTTTCTTCTTGCCAGGAGCCAGAGTGTGCTTGCTGAGACAGAGGTATGTTGTGCCACATTCTACTGATGGAAACCTCAGGTTAGCTGTGTGCTAATAAGAGATTTTGATAGAATAGAGCCCAGCGTTGAGCCAGGAAGCACTTTGGAGTTTGTAGAAGGAAAGCAAAGACACAAAACTGAAACTGTCCTGATTTGAGCTCAGTTGATAATTTCTTCTGATGTCAGGGAATCTGTTCTTTCATCATTTACTTCCTTGATCTTTGGAGCCATTTGAATTTTTTAAACGTAAAGCTTGTGCAGGACTGTTTAGCAGGCAAATGAGTAGAGAATCTATGAAGAAATAAGCTATTTTCTTTTCTTCATGACTGATTGAGGAAGTGATGACAAATTTGTTCAAGTGAATAGTCATTAAGAATATTTGCTTAGTCCATTTTAAAATATAGTAGTTTAAAAATGTTTTTCTGTGTCTCAGAAAAATTAGAATCTAAAACTTCTTTTTGTGCAGTACGGTGTTTAGGATTATTTCTCTTTGTCATCCTTTGAGATTTACTTGTGATTGCTTTGAAAAAGGATTTAAATGTTTTTTTTTTCTTGCTATTCATCATGCACTAGTAGGTATTTTGAATATCATGCTCTGTCATATTAATCAATTGTAGAACAATAATAGCTGATGATTATTTAGATTCTTTCAAAGCAATAACATTGAATGCTTCCTCTGCTTAATTTTTCTAAGTGAGTCCAGGGTTCTAGAATGATAAAGTAGGAACCATTGTCATCATGAGGTCTCAAATCTTACATTTTCAAGATGATGTGAAGGTTATAGGACTCATTTGTACCAGAGAGGGGAGGGAAAGGGAGAGAGATTCAAAAGTCAAGCAAACGTTTCCATGCAAGGGATTCTTAGGACTGAATAGAATCATGTGCATTGTGAATCTCCACGGTGGAGGAAATTTCTAATTTTGAAGAAATCTAATGAGCAGCATTTCCCAACTGACTGGCCAAGGAATCCTATTTTGGCAGAGCACTGGGCAAACCTAGTGTTCATCAACCAAGCTTTAGAAATATCTTGTTTAGCTTATCTACCTGTGAATCAATATATGATTTTTTTTAAATAGTGAAAGAACCTTACTAGTTGTAATTTTATATTTTGCTAGCAAGTAACTCTAAGATATAAAGATGTAATGAAATGAGCAGCCTCAACATCTAAGGGAATCCATGTGCAGAGTTGGCAGTAGAAAAGAGATTTTTTTTGTCCTTCAGGACATAGCTTGGAATTAAATCCTAGAAAATTTAGTGGAAAAGGAGTGAGATAATTCTTAACTGTCAATAGGTAAATTACAAAATGAAAGCGGAGAGGTTAGAAATGTGAAGTTGCAAGGAGAATCAAATGCTTAGATGACGTTGATACATATGGAGTTATGAGTAATAAAACTTTTTATTTCTTCTCATACAACAAAGTGTGCACAAACTATTTTCCCAAAAATTGTGTTAATTCCAAAGAATTTGTTTCTAAAGTTATGATTGTATGTAAAACTAAGTATATTCACTTATACTAAAAAAGGCACATCCAAAGAAAACATTCATTATGTTGTAATCAAAGCTACCTTGCTGTAGAGTTGTGTCACAGTTTGTTAAATCACTGCTTGGAATCCCATACTTTTATTTAAAAAAATTTTTTTTTGACAGGCAGAGTGGACATGAGAGAGAGAGACAGACAGAGAGAAAGGTCTTCCTTTTTCCGTTGGTTTACCCTCCAATGCCCGCTGCAGCTGGCGTGCTGCGGCGGCGCATCGCGCTGATCTGAAGGCAGGAGCCAGGTGCTTCTCCTGGTCTCCCATGGGGTGCAGGGCCCAAGGAATTGGGCCATCCTCCACTGCACTCCCTGGCCACAGCAGAGAGCTGGCCTGGAAGAGGGGCAACCGGGACAGAATCCGGCGCCCTGACAGGGACTAGAACCTGGTGTGCCGGCGCTGCAGGCAGAGGATTAGCCTAGTGAGCTGCGGTGCCGGCCACACTTTTTTTTTTTTTTTTTTTTTTTTTTTTTTGACAGAGTTATACAGTGAGAGAGAGAGAAAGGTCTTCCTTCCGTTGGTTCACCCCACAAATGGCCGCTATGGCCGGAGCTATGCTGATCCAAAGCCAGGAGCCAGGTTCTTCCTCCTGGTCTCCCATGCAGGTGCAGGGGCCCAAGTACTTGGGCCATCCTCCACTGCCTTCCTGGGCCACAGCAGAGAGCTGGACTGGAAGAGGAGTAACCGGGACTAGAACCCAGAGCCCATATGGGATTCCGGCGTTGCAGGTGGAGGATTAACCAAGTGAGCCACAGTGCCGGCCCCCGGATCCCACACTTTCTATCAAGTCTTAGCACCTCTGCTTCCAATTCAGCTTCCTGATATGCACCCTGGAGGCAGCAGATGATGACTCAAGTGTTTGGGCCTCTACCACTTATGAGGGAGGAGACCTGGACGGAGTCCCTGGCTCCTGGCTTCAGCATGGCCCCGCCTGGCAATTACTCTGATGTGTGCAAGGGTGTATTGATCTTATTCCAGGCTTTTGTCTTGTAAAAATATAAGATTACTAAGTGCAGGCATATATAAAGTATACAAAGTGATAACAAAAATTCTTGAAAAAGCTGAGAAAGTGAATGCACATACACGTGTGAGTGTGGGTTGCTTCATGTGGTGAAATACCTGTTATGAGTGGGCTGTTGTGAGTGGGCTGGAGGATTGAAGGGGACAGTGGTAGGGGAGGGAGAGAGCACCTATGTAGCACCTGCAGCCATGGGCCATGGTAAATTAGAGAAAGGGAGGGAGAGAGAGAGAGAGAGAGCGAGCAAGTGAGCCAGTGAGGATAAGAGAGCCTCCCTTGACTTTGACCCCTTTTATGAGGTAAGGAGTCACGCCCCTTCAGGAATGAAGCCACCTGAGAATTTTGTGTTACCCCAAAAAGTTTCATGCAGAGCTTAACTTACATATTTTCATGGTATCACTTCTTAAGTCCTGGATGAAGCAGGTGCATCCTGGGAAAAGGGGTGTTTTCATGGACAAATAGGAGGAGTTACATTTGATGCCTTGCAGAGACTTCAGCCCATGGAGACCTAGGTAGCTGCCTGCACATTCACCTATATCATTTTGCCATCATCTCTTAATCTTAAGGGAGTGCTGAAGATGATGATCCACCCATCTTCTGTACCTATGTCCCCCTGATCTGGGTTGCAGGCCTTCCATTTCCTGGGTATGAATATCTCTATCTTATCAAATGGATTCATCTCAAAAAATTTCATCAGTTACTGGCAATTGCTGTGTCCCCTGCACAGTCATCATTATTTTTAGAAGCTGTCAAACTCTGAAAGAAACAAATTTGTCAATAAGAATGAGCATAATTGGAAAAAGATAAATTATAGGTGAAATTATCCTTAGGAAAGGAAAAATATTTTCTATTGTTTCCCAAACTGTTGGAGCTGATTGACTTTCCTGGCCCAGTTTATAAAATGATTTAGCCTGAGTATAAAGCTTTGTAATGTCTCTTTCAGTGAACATGATGCTGTTGGAGTAAATGTAACAGATTTCATTAATTGCTGCACCTGCTCCACTTTGCTGTATCAGCATATATTCTAGGGTTAGTTAGCTGTTTATGATGACCTTAGCTAGAGCATCCACAGACTTGAGTATATGCTGTAAGAGCTTGCTTATCGTGTGGGCTAGGTGTCCCCAGTCAATAGACCTTTTTAGCCATGCCTTCATGAAGCATAGCAGGAGTTCCTCCTAATATGATGGAGGTAATTATGGTAATAGGGGCTTCCTGAGAGAATCAGGAGAAATGTAAAACATGTCTGCCATAAAGTACAAGTCATGATATGACAAAAGCAAAGATTTTATTTATATTTTTGTTCTTTGAAGAGGTGTTTGAGGTCTTCAGTTGATTCACAAGAGTAGGCAGACTTATCCTTTGTGTGCAACTATGGAGACTCAAGAAATAAAGCTTAGATGGTTGACAAATGTACCCAGCTTGGTATGCCCTGACATTTAACTACAGTAGGGGTGCTAAGTAGCACCTGGTAGGGTCCCTTCCATTTATGCTATAATTGGTAAGAGGGAGAGCCTTCCTTCCCAGTTTTTAACAAAACTATATTTCTTAGTGAATTCTGGAATTTGGCAATGGGATAATTTTGTTACCATACTGCATCAGAGCCTTTGTACCTGGCCTAGATTGATAATATGCTTTATCTGATCTTGATTTTCTGAATCAAAAAAGGATGTCAGAGGTGAGGAAGGGTCTTCCTTATAGCATTTCAAACATACTAAGTTTTAAGTTCCATTCTCATCCTCAGAGGGCAAGATAAATAATTTTTACCTGATGAGATCTCTTTGCACAGCTTAGCCAGTAATTGTTAAAGTTATGATTCTCTTCTTTCAACTTTACCTGGTGACACTGATGACTGAGACTTCCAAAAGGTAAGGAGATGAGAGATCCCTACAGCAGTGGCTATCTGCTGAGTTACTTCAGATACCAAGTCCACTGTCACTTTGAAGTGACTTTGGGATGCCAGAGTGAGGGATTATTGCTTTTAGCAGGATTTTAAACACATCTGTGCTTTGTCTGTTTGAATTGGAAGAGCTTCTCTCCATCTTGTATAAGTATCTTTAAAGATCAGTAGTTATTTGTAATTGTTTGCTGAGGGCATACTGTAAGTGAAGTCTATTTGCCAGTGTTCACCTGGGTATGTTCATGTTATTTGTACAGGAGTGAGTAAGGGGGAATGGCCTGATGCAACCACTAGGGGATTTTTGTAAACGGAGGGGACAGGACCCTTTAATTTATTTAAGTGAGTTCCCTTACAACAGCATGCAGTTCTCTCCCTCCAAATATCCAAGAAACTATTTGTATTAGGGCGTCTCTTCCCAGATGAGTGGGGTCATGCATTTCCATGATAATTTTCCACCAATAAGTCAACAGGAACATGATCCTGTGATTTCAATTCCACCATTCATTGACATCTTTAGTGTAAACTCATCACCGAGCCCGCTCTATTGGAGCAAGTATTTTTAGTTACCTCTACAGGCTGAGGTATTGGAGCCATTTCTTTTTGTTTCTTTTTTCTTTTTCTTTTCTTTCTTTCTTTTTTTTTTGACAGGCAGAGTGGACAGTGAGAGAGAGAGAGAGAGAGAGAGAGAGAGAGAGAGAGAAAGGTCTTCCTTTGCCGTTGGTTCACCCTCCAATGGCCCCCGCGGCTGGCGTGCTATGGCTGGCGCACCGCGCTGATCCAAAGGCAGGAGCTAGGTGCTTCTCCTGGTCTCCCATGGGGTGCAGGGCCCAAGCACTTGGGCCATCCTCCACTGCACTCCCGGAAAGCCATTTATAAAGTCTCCTGGGCAGCAGCCCTTTTTGCTGCCTTATCTGCTTGTGTATTTCCTTGGCTGACATGTCTACATTCCCTCTCATGTTCCCTGAAATGTATGACAGTCACTTTCAGAGGTTCCAGTACTGTTTTAAGGAAAGCTAATGTCTTTTTATCATGTTCATTGGGAGAGTTCTTTGAAGTTACTGGGCCCTATCTCTGCAAATTGCTGCATGTGCATGAAACATAGGAAACTATATTTGGAGTTTGTGTAAATGTTAATTTTTTGAGTCTTTCCCAACTTTAAGGCTCTAGTTAAGTAATGATTTCAGTCTTTAGAGCTGAAATGATAGATGGCAATGCTTGAGCATCAACCATATGAGTAAGATCCACTATAGCATAACCCGCCTTTCTTTTCTTTTTTTTAAAGATTTATTTTACTTGAAAGTCACAGTTACACAGAGAGAGGAGAGGCAGATAGAGGGAGAGAGAGAGAGAGAGATGAGAGAGAGAGAGAGAGTGAGGTTTTCCATCCAATGGTTCACTCCCCAGATTGCCTCAATGGCTGGGGAGCTGCGCCAATCCGAAGCCAGGAGCCAGGTGCTTCTTCCGGGTCTCGCACGTGGGTGCAGAGGCCCAAAGACTTGGACTGTCTTCTACTGCTTTCCCAGGCCATAGCAGAGAGCTGAATTGGAACTGGAGCAGCCGGGTCTCGAACAGGTGCCCATATGGGATGCCGGCACCACAGGCGGCGGCTTTACCTCCTACGCCACAGCGCCAGCCCCAACCCTCCTTTCTAACGCCTTCCTTCATGAAGCTGCTGCCAGTAAGCCACTTGACACCTGGATTTTCCGGATGTTCATATTGTAGGTCAGGCCTACTAGAATACACCTGCTCTGTTGTCTCTTTACAAGAGTGATTTAACTCTTCAGTACCTTCAGTTGGCAAGAGAGTAGCTTGAGGACTTGGCATATGTTGAGATTTACTTCAGATGAGTCTAACAAGAGCCTGGTAGTTTGTTAGGTATCATCCTATTTTCCACCACTGTCCTTTGATGTTTATAGATCCTTGCACTTGGCGCAGAGTTTGAACTTCGAGTGATTGTCCTAAACACTTGGTGTTCTCCACCAAAAGCACTGTAGCAGCAATTGCCCTTAAGCATGCAGCCATTCTGCAGCCACTGGATTTACTTGTTTAGAAAAGTAGGCTACTGGTTGTGAAAGTGAATCTAATTTCTCAGTTGGCATACCTTGAGTTATTTCTCATTTTCTGCTAAGAGTGAGTTGACTTGTGCAATTCAGGGATTCCTAGTGCTGGAGCTTGTTGTAGCTCCTTAATCCTTTGGAAACCATGTTGCTGTTCCCTTTTTTAGTGATGTGAGTCTGTGTTGGTACCACTTAAAGCCTCATCTAAAGGTTTGGCCATCAACCCAAATCCTGGAATCCACATCCTACAGGAACCTGCTATTCTCGGGAACATTCTTAGCTCTTCTTTTGTGGTGGCCCTATACATAATATAGCTTCCTCCTCTTAAGTGAAAGAGCACACTCTCCTGGGGTTAGAAGACAGCCTACGTAGTTAACCTCTTCTTTGGAAATCTAGGCTTTTGTTGTCTTGTTTCTCTGAAAATTTAAGGCCTGGAGAATGTTTCCTATCTGAGTTTTCCTGCAAGGGGGCTACAAATGAGATGTTGTCTACATATTGCAGAATGGCCCCTTGGTCTTTAATTGGAGCTCTCTGAGTTCCTTTGCAGAAGTCTTTCCAAACAAATGAGGACTATCTCTGAAGCATTATCTTTTATTTCATAGGAAGAGCATCTGGGTTGGGGTCTGCCTCAGTGCTCACTAACATCATCACAAATGACTTAAGCTTAGAAGCAATTAGCTTGAGAGAAATACCCACGATGATAGCAAATGTCTTCCAGGCAAAAGGGTTGGATATTCAGACATCACCAAAAAGTGTTAAGAGATGAGAATATTCTTTATTTGACACACTAAAGGTCAAATAAATCTCTTACCATGACCTCCCATAATAATACAACTTTCTGAAGATGGGGGTCCTAAGTGGGAAGATATCATAGAGTCACTCTTGTGTCATTTTAAAAATTGGCACCCTTACTTGCAACCTCAGCAATCACCCAGGGCTCTTTACATGAGATGGGCTGTTGAAGCCTTGTGAGTCCTCAAGCCCCAATCGGTCTTCAGACCAGACCATGAGTGAAGTGGGAGTCATCTCCTCCCTTCAGAAAAGGAGGCAGTCCCTTGTCCAATGACCACATTTCTTTTCTTGCAATGGGGGCGTGGACCATGGTGGGACACTCTTTGTGCCAGTGTCTCAGCTTCTTGTGGCTAAAACATTTTCCTGTGCACATTTCAACCAGGACAGAATGCCTCCTGGGCGATTCTGAGATCACTGAGTGCAACTTACTGTCATTGCATCCTATGAGCCTACTGTCTGGACTACTTCCCATGTTGGAATATCCCTTCCTCTTTAGCCCTGTCTTTATTATTAAACACTTGAAATTCTTTGTACTATTAGGCTCATGGGAGATTGGAGTCCCACAGCCAGTTTCTGAAACTGTGATCTTAGGTGTGAGTCCATAGGAATGAATGCAGAGTCACCTATAGCTGAAAAACCTCTGTTGAGGCCGGCGCCGTGGCTCACTAGGCTAATCCTCCGCCTGCAGCACCGGCACACTGGGTTCTAGTCCCGGTCAGGGCGCCAGATTCTGTCCCGGTTGCCCCTCTTCCAGTCCAGCTTTCTGCTGTGGCCCGGGAGTGCTGTGGAGGATGGCCCAAGTTCTTGGGCCCTGCACCCGCATGGGAGACCAGGAGAAGCACCTGACTCCCGGCTTCGGATCAGCACGGTGTGCTGGCCACAGCACGCCGGCTGCAGAGGCCATTAGAGGGTGAACCAACGGTAAAGGAAGACCTTTCTCTCTGTCTCTCTCTCTCACTGTCCACTCTGCCTGTCAAATAATAATAATAATAATAATAATAAACCTCTGTTGAACTTGGGAAGACAAAAATAGATGTGGATGTCTGCAAGCTCAGTTATGTTTAAGTATACAGTTTGAGGGGCCAGCGCTGTGGCGCCTGTGCCCTGGCATGAAGTGCCAGCATCCCATATGGGTGCTGGTTCGAGTCCCGGCTGCTCTTCTTCTGATCCAACTCTCTGCTATGGCCTGGGAAAGCAGTAGAAGATGGCCCCAGTCCTTGGGCTCCTGCACCAATGTGGGAGGCCCGGAAGAAGCTCCTGGCTCCTGGCTTCGGATTGGCACAGCTCCGGCCATTGCGGCCAATTGGGGAGTGAACCATTGGATGGAAGACTCTCTCTCTCTCTCTCTCTCTCTCTCTCTCTCTCTACCTCTCCTCTCTCTGTGTAACTGTGACTTTCAAGTAAAATAAATACATCTTTAAAAAAAAGTATACAGCTTGAATCCATTACGTTAGATGAGATCTAGTGTCCCAAGATCTCCTTTTTTGCATCCTAAGGTTCAATTCTCTGTTCCAGCCTGCGTTGGGGGCTCCTATAGGTTAATCTAGATCTTGGGTGTTCTTTCAGACTTGAGGTACCATTGGCTAGCGCCCTAAATATCTTGAGGGGGACCTTTTTACCACCATGCCTAGCGCTTTTAACCCCCAGGCAGCACTGCCATGCCTATTTCTAGTAAACCATCTCTCAGAGCTTTTACTGGTGCCTAAAATATTTTTGGCAGCTTGTACCACTGACATAAGGCTTTGAACTTCTAGGGGCCCTTGAACTCCATACCCTGAATCTATGCCCCAGGATGGTGCCAGTATTAAACTGAAGAATCACGCTCTCTTGACATGACAGGAAATGCAGGCCTGGCCCATGCCATGACGTGGGTTGGGATCTCCATCTGACACCAAAAGAGGAAGTCCCATCCTCTGTGTTGGATGTGGAACCCTGCTGCTGTGGGAGTGCTGGCTCCAGATGCTGGGCATAGTAACTAAGAAACAGAACCAGATTTTCCTCCTCCCTCTCCCAAAGGCCAAGGAGTGGAGTTAATAAGCTGCATGTCACTTTAAAAATATGGAAACTCAAGACAGAACCTGAAATGAAACCCAAATTGTCCATAGGAAATCTATCTTTAGAGACTCAGTGCCGCAAGCCTAGCTGTCTTACAGTGGGCACTAACTCCAGAAGCACACTGCAGCCAAACTGTGGGCACTCATACATTATCAGCAGATGGCCAAAAGCCAGCATACTCTCTTCTCTCAGCTTTGCCATCATCATTCCCTTGACACTAACAGCCTGCCACTGCTGTTAGCCCACTGCTATTAGCATTAAAAACAAAAGCACTGAGAATTGGATTTTAGAAGACCCACCTGAGACTCAGAGCACAGAAAAAATTTAAAACCACAACAGTTATTTTCCTATAGCCTGAGAGACTGAGGTGGGAGTGGATATTCATTCACCAACTGTATTCACACTTGGAATTATGGCCCCATTCTGATGATTTCAAACTCTTGGCTGCCTCACTAATGTTATGCAGCTAAGGGTTGTATCACTCTTACTCCAGGCTCATGTCTGGCAAAAAGATACTAAGCACTGGGACACATAAGATGCACAGAGTGATAACAAAATTTATTTAACAAGGTGAGAGAGGGAATACACATATACTCATGAGTCTGAGTAGCTCCATGAAGAGAACTACCCATTATGAGTAGGCCAAGAGGATTTTCTGAAGGGAGGAGGGGTTGGGGAGGGCCCATGGTCAGAGAGAGAGAGAGAGCACCTCCCACAATGTTGGCCCCTTATGTGCCGTAGGGGGTAGGGAAGGGTGCCTGCACAGGTGTGAAGCCACCTGGGAATTCTGTGAAACTTCCACAAGCTCCATGTGGAGCTTAATGTCCATCGCATACCCGCTAGGTCCTATATGAAACAGATGCGTCCTCGGAGAGAGGGCATGTTGATGGACAATTAGAGGGAAGAATTATCTTCTATTCTTCTCCCAAGAGCACGTTACAGCTCTGAAGACAGATTTGTGTTGGTCACTGCCTCCCTAACCACCACCACCAGCAGCATAGGTATTCCCACCACTTAAAAAATGATTGGCGGAGCTGGTGCCATGGCTCACTTGGTTAATCCTCCGCCTGTGGCACTGGCATCCCATATGGGCGCCAGTTCTAGTCCCAGCTGCTCCTCTTCCAATCCAGCTCTCTGCTGTGGCCAAGGAGGGCATTGGAGGGTGGCCCAGGTGCTTGGGCCCCTGTACCCACATGGGAGACCGGGAAGAAGCACCTGGCTCCTGGCTTTGGATAGGTGCAGTTCCAGCCGTAGTGGTCATTTTGGGGGTGAACCAATGGAATTAAGACCTTTCTCCCTCTCTCTCTCTCTCACTCTCTGTAACTCTACCTGTCAAATAAACAAACAAAGAAAATTAAAAAAAAAATGATTGGCACAAAGTAGATACTAGGTAAATATTTGTTGAATATTATCTGCTGCTGTGGATTCATTCTGAGAGGAGAAGGGCAGTGGGGACAAGAGGCGCGGAGTCACGACACAGACACCGGGAGTTGGATGAAAGTGGGCTAGAGGCAAGTGGCTCGCAGAATCATTTATTTCAGTTGGTACAGCAGCTTATATAGCCGAGGAAGCCAATCCAGTCAAGGGGCGGTTTATGCAGTAACCAATCACTGCCTGTTACCAGGCAGGCTCCTTTGCCAGGTGGGTTCCAAAGCCATTTCCTGAGTAACTGTCGCTTGCTTGTCAGTGGCCATCTTGGCACAGCCTTCTCATTCCACCACAATTATCAACCTGTTATTTTATAATTTCATGTAATTGAAATATGTGCAGATATGTATTTAAAGATATAAAAATTTTAGAAGAATACATGCTAGAAAATTATTCACTCTCAGTTGACATTTCCAGGTTCCCATCTTCAGCTCAGCTCCAAGAAGCAACCACTGTATCCAGTTTGTATGATATCCTTCCAAGACATCAAATGCATATTTAAGCATATATGTACATATATATACATATATGCATATATATTTATATATGGTTGTGTACAGACACATGTGTATATGTGTATATATAGGTAGCATTATTCATATGCCAATTTTAGCATATGTTGAGCCATACTATACGCTGTTCTTCAATCTAATTTTTTACCTAATAGCTATCTTATGAATATACTTTAAACATTTCTAACAAATGGAAAGTTTTATCTCACTGATAATCCATTTTTAATTTCTTTGTGGTTGGGATTGTCCATTTTTTCATACATTCTTTAGCCATTTGTGTTTGTTCCTATGAACTGCCTCTGTAAGTTCTTTTGTCAGTTTTTCTATTGGCTTAATGGTCTTTTATGCTTGGTTTATAAGAGGCCTTTATACATTAAGGAAATGAGCTCATTGTCATATTTGGTGAAATACTTTTTTCAGTTGGTCGTTTGTCTTGACTTTGTATGATGTTTTCTGTGGTGGAAAAAAAACCTCCACAAAACTTTTTTATGTATTAGTCACATTTACTAATCTTTTTGGAATCTGGGCTTTCTGTATTGCTTAGAAAAGTCTTCTCATTTTATATATTCAAATATTTCATTCACATTCAATTTATCTGGACTAAAGGTAGATTTTTTAGATGTTTTCCAGATGCCTAGTGAGCTGAATAAGCCATGTGCCCCTACTGATTTGAAATGCCATCTGCTTCATGTTCTAAATTTCAATGCATTTAAACATTCATTTATAAAATATAACTTTGTTGTTATGGAAATCTTCAAACTTGTAAGAGTAGATAGAATAATAAAATAAAGCCCCAGTGGATCCATCACTTAGCTTCAAACTTTCAACATAATCTTACTGCTTCTGTATCACCTTCCCCCTACATTACTTTGAAGGAATCATAGATATCGTATTTCAGTTTTAGAAATTCTGAATGTAGCTATTTTAGTTCAGACTTCCTCAGACCAAAGTTTGAGACAAAGATTTGAATGCAAGTCATTTATTTGCAAGCACCTATCAGGAAATGGAAGAATGAAGGAGGAATGGGAAGTAAGTCATAGATAAAACACAAAAAAACGCATGTTACCACTAACTCAGGCTTAATCCTACTGGGAAATTCTTGGAGGCAGTGGAGAGCACATACACAGTGATGGATCCCCCCACCACTGACAGGGTGAAGGACCTGGGGTTTATGCTCATTAACTCTGGCAACTATTTGTTAGAGGCTGCTGGGCTGGGAATAGTGGGAGGCAGCTGTGTGAATGCCTCAGCACCTCTGGTCTGTCATGAATGTGGGGTTCTGGGGACCAAAGGAAGCTCCAGGCAGGGACATAGAAGCTGGGGTTTGAAAGTTGGGCAGGTGTCCAAGAAAATGGTAAGAGCTGAGGACATGTGGATCCAGAGCTGTTAATGTATTTTTATATTTCTCTTAATTTATAGGTTGCTTATCTCTTTTTAAAGGATAATTCTTTTTTCAAAAAAATATTTATTTATTTATTCAACAGGCAGAGTTACAGAGAAGCAGAGGCAGAGAGAGAGAGAGAGAGAGAGAGAGAGAGAGAGAGTTAGTTCTTGCATCTGCTGGTTCACTCCCTAGATGGCTGCAACATTCGGAGCTGTACCCATCCAAAGCCAGAAGCAAGGAGATTCTTCCAGGTCTCCCACGTGGGTGCAGGAGCCCAAGGACTTGGGCCATCTTCTACTGCTTTCCCAGGCCACAGCAGAGAGCTGGATCAGAAGTGGAGCAGCCAGGACTTGAACCGGCGTCCACATGGGATATAGGCACTACAGGCAGCATCTTTACCTGCTACGTTACAGTGCCAGCCCTGAAGGATAATTTTTAAGCATATATTTTTTTGCAAGAGAAGAAACTAATGGGAAAAATAAAAGCATAAAATTTCTAGAGGGATCAAGTAACATCCTTTCCCAAATTTTCTGTCTTCAATGAGAAAATTTGGCTTTAAATAGTTGTTAAATTTCTTAAGATTTTCCTCTGTCCCAGATCTTACTTTCCTGGCTTTTGTTTGAATCTTGCTGCTGCTTTACCAAATTCTCAAGTTGTGTTTTGTAGTCTCTTCTGATGATATAACAATATCAGCTCACATTTATTGACTACAAGTAAATGTATCAAATATATGAAAAGCACTTGCTATGATTACCTCAGTATTCACAAGGGCTCTATGTTGGTATGTGTCTGTTTCACACTCAGTGAAACTTAGGTAGGAAGAATAAATAATTTATCCAAGATGAAAATTTGCATGAATTAGGTTCAATTCAAATGCTACTTACAGCCATAAGTAATGTGCCACACTATTTTTCATCCTAAGACTCTTTTCCTCTCATTTTACTGTTTCGAGAGGAATATATTTATTCTATTAGAAAGAAATATATTTATTCTACAAGAATCTATTGTATACCTTCCATGTAACCAATACTAACTGCTGTGAAAAACACAAAAAGATTGAAAAACCACATCACAATGGCAAAACCGAATAATACCATGCTGTGTCCTTTAGAAATTTATAACTTTAGGGGCTGGCGCTGTGGCACAGCGGGTTAATGCCTGAAGCACTGGCATCCCATATGGGCGTCGATTCTAGTCCTGGCTGCTCTATTTCTGATCCAGCTCTCTGCTATGGCCTGGAAAAGCAGGGGAAGATGGCCCAAGACCTTGGGCCTCTGTACCCACGAGGGAGACCCAGAAGAAGCTCCTGGCTTTGGATTGGTGCAGCTCCGGCCCTTGCAGCCAACTGGGGAGTGAACCATTGTATGGAAGACCTCTCTCTCTCTCTCTCTCTCTCTCTCTCTCTCTGCCTCTCCTCTCTCTCTGTAACTCTGACTTTCAAATAAATAAGTAAATCTTTTTTTAAAAAAGAAATTTATAACTTTAATAGGAAAGACAGGTGAAAAATGAAACCTTAAATAAGTGTAGTGTGGTCTTCCATGAATTAAATCATGCTCAGGTAGAACCCTGCGCTGAGCCCCAATGAAGCATGAAGCATGATTAGTGTGAGATGAGACCAGACATTGAAGGCTTATGAAATGTCTCCAGCTGGAGTCTTGCTTATCAGATTAAAAATTAGATACGGGCCGGCGCCGCGGATCACTAGGCTAATCCTCCGCCTTGCGGCACCGGCACACGGGGTTCTAGTCCCGGTCTGGGCGCCGGATTCTGTCCTGGTTGCCTCTCTTCCAGGCCAGCTCTCTGCTGTGGCCAGGGAGTGCAGTGGAGGATGGCCCAAGTGCTTGGGCTCTGCACCCCATGGGAAACCAGGAGAAGCACCTGGCTCCTGCCATCGGATCAGTGCGGTGCACCAGCTGCAGCGCGCCAGCGGCGGCGGCCATTGGAGGGTGAACCAACGGCAAAGGAAGACCTTTCTCTCTGTCTCTCTCTCTCACTGTCCACTCTGCCTGTCAAAAAAAAAAAAAAAATTAGATCCATTGATTGATTTATACAACTTTGTTCCTATGGTAAAAAAGTCTTTATATGTGCATATCTACAAAGCCATATTTCCCTTTGAGGTACAGAACAATTAATTAACTTACCCAAAGTCACACAGCTAGTAATTAGTGAACAGTGAGGAAGAAGATTTGATAAGGAGATTTTTGACATTTTGTTCTTATGTAAAACTAGAAATTTTTTAAATAGAAAGGATTTTTTTTTTAAAAAAAAGACCTAAATAAAAGATCTCTGTGAGTGAGATCCCAGTGGAAAGAACAGGCCATCAAAGAAGGAGGTACTTTTCTCTGAAGGGAGGAGAGAACTTCCACTTTGACTATGACCTTGTATAAATAAGATCGTAGTCGGCGAACTCGAAAAGCTTCCATAGCCTTGGCAACTCATGACTAGAGCCTAGGGTGATTACTGACGCCATAAACAAGAGTGTCAAATTGTTAAGTCAACAACAGGAGGCACTGTGCACTTACTCCTCATGTGGGATCTGTCCTTAATGTGTTGTCCAATGTGAAGTAATGCTATAACTAGTACTGAAACAGTATTTTACACTTTGTGTTTCTGTGTGGGTGCAAACTGTTGAAATCTTTACTTAATATATACTAAATCAATCTTCTGTATGTAAAGATAATTGAAAATGAATCTTGATGTGAATGGAATGGCAGTGGGAGCGGGAGACGGGAGGGTTGAGGGTAGGAGGGAAGTTATGGGGGGTGGTAAGCCACTGTAATCCAAAAGCTGTATTTGGAAATTTATATTTATTAAATAAAAGTTAAAAAAAACCAACAACTAACCTCCTATACTGCATGCAACATCAGATCTCATTCTCAGCCCATCAGATTGGTAAGAGGGGTCTCTGTGGCCTCAAGCACACTGGGCGACACTTGTCACTGGATCATCCCCACCTCGTAGGGCTTGGAGTGTATTGTTCAGTCAGTTTCCCTCCCTTGGGAAATGCTCATCTGCCACGATTTAGAACTGGGGATGCTGGTCTAGGCATGTATATCCTCACTCTCTCCTCTTAGAGGACTCAGGAGTCAGGTTCTTGGTTGGGGTGATTCTTTCCTGGGGTGCCTCATGAAAGAACCCCTTACTCAGGCCATATTTTGCTTAATCCATGGGTTCCAAAATGTCTCGTATTTCTCCCAACTCCCCTCTGGCCTCCCTCTTAAAAGACTTGTGCAAGCTGGGCCTAAATGGGGAGATAAAGTGGAGGTGATTAATTCACCTTTGCACTAAAATTTGACTTCAACATAAATTAGACAAAGGCTCAAAATGACCATAATTTGGCACCTTTGATCTAAAAAGTCTCTGCAACCTTAATAGCTCTACACAGAGAAACAGCAAATGGTCAGAGGTCCCCTACTTCCATGCCTTTTTCCTCCCTTGGGGTCAACTTTCCTCACTCCAAGTTCTCATGGAGGAAGAAGTCCTAAAGCCTCCCCTTAAATCTTCTGCCTTCCCACCTCTCCGTTTCCCCCCTCCACCTGAGAAGACGGCATCTCAGGAACACAGTCATTTGCTCATTCCATTCCCCCCTCCCTGCCTAGTCCCTCCTCCTCCTCCATCCCACCACCAGCAGCAGCAGGGGCAGCTGGCGCCCCTCCACCTTCTCTCCTCCTCCTCAGAATCTCTTTATCTCATTCTCCCCAAGGAAGAAAAACCTCTCTGTAAGCCCTCCGCCTCACTGGTCCCTCCTTCATCCCGCCCTCTCTGTGATCCTGACCCAATAGATGAGCTTTTCCCCTACCACTGCAGAGTCTTCCTGAGCCTCCATCTGGTGATTCTTCTCTGGTCCATCCACCTAATTCCTCTACTGATCCCATTCCCCCTCCTCTTGGTACCCTATCTCCTCTTCACACAGGGCACCAAATGTAAAGAAAAGAGTCGCAGAGCAGAGGGGAGACAGGATATGAACCTGAAGCCAAAACAAATGTATTCAGGGAAAATAAATAAATATGCAGAGATGTGTGACCAACTGCCAGTGTGTAGGAGCTGGAGTGGCTGAAGCTTATGTGTTTGTTCTGTCAGAGAGCACATTGAGTCTCAAAATATGATGCACTAAAATATAATCATTGTCAGAGAAACAGAAGACAGATCATAGGCTGGGAGAGAATAGTTGCAAAACATGTATCCAATAAAGAACTGTTATCTAAAATACACAAGTACCACTGAAAACTCAGCAATTAGAAAATAAATTACTTGATTAAAAAATTGGCAAAGTATCTGGCAAGGAAATTGCATAGGTGGTATGTGAGCATATGATAGATGTTAACCATCATCTGTCATCAGGGAAATATCAATTAAAACGACAGTGAGATGCCATGACTCACCTGTTAGAGTGGTCAAAATGCAGAAAACTGACTACACCAAATGCTGAGGAAGACTGTTTGGCAGTTTATTACAAAACTACCCTTATCTTATGATCCAGTCATCATGTTCCTTGTAGTTACCCAAGTGAGTTTCACACAATAACCAGGATATATATACTTATTGCAACTTTCCTTCACAATTGCTAAAACTTAGAAGTAAATAAAATGTCCTTTAGTGGGTAGGCAGGTATCTGGGATATGTTTAGATAATGAAGTATTAGTGCTAAAAAGAAATAAGCTATCAAGCCCTGCAAAGCCATGCAGAAATGCAGTATTACTCAGTGAAGGAAGGCTATTGGGAAAGTCTACATATTATAATTTCAAATATATGACCTTCTGGAAAAGTCAAACCTCTGATGTCAGTGGAAAGACAAGTGTCTTGCAGGAGTTAGTGGGAAGGAGGTTTGAATAAGAGGAGCATAGAGGATTTTTCGGGTAGTGAAACTATTGTGTATGATACTATAATGGTGGACATACATAATTTTATATTTGTTGTTGTTATTGTTCAGTATTAACTACCCTCACAAGTTTCCCATTTTGGTGAGCCTGAGAGTCTGAGACCAAATTATATTCTAAGCTCAATCCTTCATTTCATCATTAATTTGGTCGTTCAGGATGTTTTACCAAGTATATGTATTCCAAATAATCACAATGTTTCTTTATTAGTTACATCAACAATGGAAATTTTCTACCTACATAGAGTAGGTATATATTTTGGAATACTCATAGAATGTACTACACCCAAAATAAACTATAATGTAAAAAGGGGATTTGGGCTGATCATCAGTGTCGACTCATCGGTTGTTACGAATGTGCTACTCTGGTGTGAGATGTCCATTCTGGGAGAGATTGTGTATTTGGGGAGAGGGACAAGGGGTATATAGGAGCTTGCTGGACATTCTGCTCAGTTTTGCAAAAGCATGAACTGTATCTAAATAACAAAATCTATTAACATGGAATAATTGAGTTGTGCCTTGGTCTTGACATTGTTTATATTATTGGCACCAAAATTTTTATGGAAAAACACTCAGGAAATTTGGCACCTAGCACATAGTGGACTTTTTTAAAAAAAGTTTTTCTTTAATGAATGCAAATTGCATAGGTACAACTTTAGGAATATAGTGGGTCTTCCCCTCATACCCACCCTGCCACCTCCAGCCCCATCCCACCTCCCTCTCCCATCACATCAGATTCATTTTTAATTTAACTTTATATACAGTAGACCAACTCTATAGTAAATAAAGATTTCAACAGTTCGCACCCCCCCCCCCACACAATGTATAAAGTAGTTTAAGAACAAGTTTTGCAGTTGATTCTCATAGTACAACTCATCAAGGACTGAAGTCCTACATGGGGAGTAAGTGAACAGTGACTTCTGTTGTTCATTTAACAATTAATACTCTTATTTATGATGTCAGTGATCACCCGAGGTGCTTGCCATGAGCTGTCAAGGCTATGGAAGCCTTTTTGACCACAAACTCTGTAAGTATTTGGACAAGGCCCATAAACAAAGTGGAAGTTCTCTCCTCCCTTTAGAGAAAAGTACATCCTTCTCTTATGGCTCCTTATTTCCACTGCGGTCTCATTCACATAGATCCTTTGTGTAGGATATTATTTGCCACAGTGTCTTGACTGTTCCTTCCCAAAATGCTTTCATGGGCTTTTCATCCAGACCGGGAAGACTTAAGGGCTGATTCTGAGGTCAGAATGTTACTTAAAGCGATTGTCATTCTATGAGTCTGCTGTGTGGACTGCTTCCCATGTTGGATATTTCCTCTTTTTAAATTCTATTATTATTACCAAGCACTAGAGGCTATTTATATGATCTCTTTAATTCTTAATCCTATCTATATGTTCACTTTAACACAATATGACCACTTTAGCAATTAAGATGACATTTTTACCACCAATTTTAATGGGATTTGGAGTCCCATGACAAGTTTTTTTTTAACTTTTATTTAGTAAATATAAATTTCCAAAGTACAGTTTATGGATTATAATGGCTTTCTCCCCCCCATAATTTCCCTTCCACTTGCACCCCTCCCATCTCCTGCTCCCTCTCCCATTCCATTCACATCAAGATTCATTTTCAATTCTCTTTACATACAGAAGATTGATTTAGTATATATTAAGTAAAGATTTCATCAGTTTGCACCCACATAGAAACACAAAGTGTAAAAATACTGTTTCAGTACTAGTTATAGCATTACTTCACATTGGACAACACATTAAGGACAGATCCCACATGAGAAGTAAGTACACAGTGACTCCTGTTGTTGACTTAACAATTTGACACTCTTGTTTATGGCGTCAGTAATCTCCCTAGGCTCTAGTCATGAGTTGCCAAGGCTATGGAAGCCTTTTGAGTTCGCTGACTTTGATCTTATTCAGACAGGGTCTTAGTCAAAGTGGAAGTTCTCTCCTCCCTTCAGAGAAAGGTATCTCCTTCTTTGATGGCCCCATTCTTTCCACTGGGATCTCACTCACAGAGATCTTTCATTTAGGTAGTCTTCTTTTTTTTTCCCAGAGCCATGACAAGTTTTAAAATTGTACCCTTAGAAGTAAGTCCATAGGACAGTATGCAGAACTATACAGCTTTACAGGTATGAACTACCTACTTCCTCTCTTATTCCCCCTCTTTTTTTTTTTACTGGGATCTATTTTCAATTGACTTTATATATATATGATTAACTCTATGTTAAGTAAACAGTTTAGCACATAGTATGAAGAAGAAAAAATAAAAAAATAAAAAAATAAAAATAAGGAACTGTTCCTTAAAATTCAAAACAAGAGCTGTTCAAGTCATTGTTTCTCAAAGTGTCAATTTCACTTCTACAGCTTTCATTAATTCTCACAGATCACAGAGAACATACAGTATATGTCCCTTTTGGACTGGCTTATTTCAATAATTATGAAGTTTTCCAGATTGATCCATTTTGTTGCAAATGCCTGGATTTCATTTTTTTAAACTTTTATTTAATGAATATAAATTTCCAAAGTACGATTTATGGATTACAATGGCTTCCCCCCCATACCCTCCCTTCCACCCACAACCCTCCCCTTTCCCACTCCCTCTCCCCTTCCATTCACATCAAGATTCATTTTCGATTATCTTAATATACAGAAGATCAGCTTAGTATACATTAAGTAAGGATTTCAACAGTTTGCTCCCACACAGAAACATAAAGTGAAAAATAATAGATGATTTTTTTTAAATGATGATGAAATCAGATCAGACCTATTGTCATGTTTAATCCCAGTGAGAGTCAAGTTGGGAGTTGATAATTTTTTTTTTACAGAGGATCAGTTTAGTATGCATTAAGTAAAGATTTCAACAGTTTGCACCCCCATAGAAACACAAGGTGAAATATATTGTTTGAGTACTCGTTATAGCATTAAATCTCCATGTACAGCACACTAAGGACAGAGATCCTACATGAGGAGTAAGTGCACAGTGACTCCTGTTTGTTGACTTTACCAATTGACACTCCTGTCTATGGCATCAGTAATCTCCCTATGCTCCAGTCATGAGTTTCCAAGGCTATGGAAGCCCTCTGAGTTCTCCGATTCTTATCTTGTTTAGACAAGGTCATAGTCAAAGTGGAGGTTCTCTCCTCCCTTCAGAGAAAGGTACCTCCTTCTTTGAAGACCTGTTCTTTCCACTGGGATCTCACTCACAGAGATCTTTTGCCAGAGTGTCTTGGCTTTCCATGCCTGAAATACTCTCATGGGCTTTTCAGCCAGATCCGAATGTGTTTAGGGCTGATTCTGAGGCCAGAGTGCTATTTAGGACATCTGCCATTCTATGAGTCTGCTGAGTATCTCACTTCCCATGTTGGATCACTCTCCCCTTTATTTATTCTATCGGTTAGTGTTAGCAGGTACTAGACATGTTTATGTGCTCACTTTGACTCTTAGTCCTTTCATTATGATCAATTGTGAACTGAAATTGATCACTTGGAATAGTGAGATGGCATTGGTACATGCCACCTTGATGGGATTGAATTGGAATCCCCTGGTATGTTTCTAACTCTACCATTTGGGGCAAGTCAGCTTGAGCATGTTCCAAATTGTACATCTCTTCCCTCTATTATTCCCACTCTTATGTTTAACAGGGATCACATTTCAGTTAATTTTCAACACTTAAGAATAACTGTGTATTAATTACAGAATTAAACCAGTCATATTAAGTAGAACAGACAAAAAAACTACTAAGAGGGATAATGTATTAAGTTGTTCATTAACAGTCAGGGCTATGCTGATCAAGTCACCTTTTCCCATAGTGTCCATTTCACTTCAACAGGTTTCCTTTTTGGTGTTCAGTCAGTTGTCACCGATCAGGGAGAACATATGGTATTTGTCCCTTTGGGACTGGCTTATTTCACTCAGCATGATATGTTCCAGATTCCTCCATTTTGTTGCAAATGACTGGATTTCATTGTTTCTTACTGCAGTATAGTAGTCTAAAGAGTACATATCCCATAATTTCTTTTTCCAGTCTAACGTTGATGGGCAATTAGGTTGGTTCCAGGTCTTAGCTATTGTGAATTGAACTGCAATAAACCTTGAGGTGCAGATAGCTCTTTTATTTGCCAATTTAAATTCCTTTGGGTAAATTCCAAGGAGTGGGATGGCTGGGTTGAACGATAGGGTTATCTTCAGGTTTCTGAGGAATCTCCAGACTGACTTCCATAGTGGCTTGACCAGTTTGCATTCCCACCAACAGTGGGTTAGTGTCCCTTTTTCTCCGCATCCTCGCCAGCATCTGTTGTTGGTAGATTTCTGCATGTGAGCCATTCTAACCTGGGTGAGGTGAAACCTCATTGTGCTTTTGATTTGCATTTCCCTGATTGCTAGTGACCTTGAACATTTTTTCATGTGCCTGTTGGCCATTTGGATTTCCTCTTTTGAAAAATGTCTATTGAAGTCCTTGGCCCATCTCTTAAGTGGGTTGTTGGTTTTGTTTTTGTGGAGTTTCTTGACCTCTTTGTAGATTCTGGTTATTAACCCTTTATCTGTTGCATAGTTTGCAAATATTTTTTCCCATTCTGTCGGTTGTCTCTTCACTCTCCTGACTGTTTCTTTTGCAGTACAGAAACTTCTCAATTTGATGCAATCCCAATAGTTGATTTTGGCTTTGACTGCCTGTGCCTCTGGGGTCTTTTCCAGAAATTCTTTGCCTGTGCCAATATCTTGAAGGGTTTCTCCAATGTTCTCTAGTAACTTGATGGTGTCAGGTCGTAGATTTAGGTCTTTAATCCATGTTGAGTGGATTTTTGTGTAAGGTGTAAGGTAGGGGTCTTGCTTCATGATTCTGCACGTGGAAATCCAATTTTCCCAGCACCATTTATTGAATAGACTGTCCTTGCTCCAGGAATTGGTTTTAGATCCTTGATCAAATATAAGTTGGCTGTAGATGTTTGGGTTGATTTCTGGTGTTTCAATTCTGTTCCATTGGTCTATCTATCTGTTTCTGTACCAGTACCATGCTGTTTTGATTACAACTGCCCTGTAGTATGTCCTGAAATCTGGTATTGTGATGCCTCCGGCTTTGTTTTTGTTGTACAAGATTGCTTTAGCTATTCGAGGTCTCTTGTGCCTCCATATAAATTTCAGCACCATTTTTTCCAGATCTGAGAGGAAGGTCTTCGGTATCTTGATTGGTATTGCATTGAATTTATAAATTGCTTTTGGGAGAATGGACATTTTGATGATATTGATTCTTCCAATCCATGAGCATGGAAGATTTTTCCATTTCTTGGTATCGTCTTCTATTTCTTTCTTTAAGGTTTTGTAATTTTCATCGTAGAGATCTTTAACATCCTTTGTTAAGTTTATTCCAAGGTATTTGATTGTTTTTGTAGCTATTGTGAATGGGATTGATCTTAGACATGCCTTCTCAGCCATGGCATTGTCTGTGTATACAAAGGCTGTTGATTTTTGTGCATTGATTTTATACCCTGCTACTTTGCCAAACTCTTCTATGAGTTCCAATAGTCTCTTAGTAGAGTTCTTTGGGTCCCCTAAATAAAGAATCATGTCATCTGCAAAGAGGGATAGTTTGAGTTCTTCCTTCCCAATTTGTATCCCTTTAATTTCTTTTTCTTGCCTAATAGCTCTGGCTAGAACCTCCAGAACTATATTGAATAGCAGTGGTGAGAGTGGACATCCCTGTCTGGTACCAGATCTCAGTGGAAATGCTTCCAACTTTTCCCCATTCAATAGGATGTTGGCTGTGGGTTTTTCATAGATTGCTTTGATTGTATTGAGGAATGTTCCTTCCAAACCCAGTTTGCTTAGAGTTTTCATCATGAACGGGTGTTGTATTTTATCAAATGCTTTCTCGGCATCTATTGAGATAATCATATGGTTTTTCTTCTGCAGTTTGTTAATGTGGTGTATCACATTGATTGTCTTGCGCACATTAAACCATCCCTGCATACCAGGGATAAATCCCACTTGGTCTAGGTGGATGATCTTTCTGATGTGTTGTTGCATTCTATTGGCGAGAATTTTATTGAGGATTTTTGCATCTATGTTCATCAGGGATATTGGTCTGTAATTCTCTTTCAGTGCTGCATCTTTTTCTGGCTTAGGAATTAAGGTGATGCTGGCTTCATAGAAAGAATTTGGGAGGATTCCCTCTTCTTCAATTGTTCTGAATAGTTTGAGAAGAATTGGAGTTAGTTCTTCTTTAAATGTCTGGTAGAATTCAGCAGTGAATCCATCTGGTCCTGGGCTTTTCTTTGTTGGGAGGGCCTTTATTACTGTTTCAATTTCTGTTTCAGTTATGGGTCTGTTTAGGTTTTCGATGTCTTCCTGGTTCAATTTAGGTAGGTTGCATGTGTCCAGGAATCTATCCATTTCTGATAGGTTTCCCTGTTCGCTGGCATACAAGTCCTTGTAGTAATTTCTGATGATTCTTTTTATTTCTGTGGTGTCTGTTGTTACATTTCCTTTTTCATCTCTGATTTTATTGATTTGGGTTTTTTCTCTTCTTTTTAGTTAGTTGGGCCAATGGGGTGTCAATTTGTTTATTTTTTCAAAAAGCCAGCTCCTCGTTTGGCTGATTTTTTGGAATGTTTTTCTTGATTCAATCCTGTTGATTTCTTCTCTGATTTTAATTATTTCTCTTCTCCTACTAGATTTGGGTCTGGTTTGCTGTAGGTTTTCTAGATCCTTGAGGTGAATTGAAAGCTCATCTATTTGGTGTCTTTCCAATTTCTTGATGTAGGCACCTATTGATATAAACTTTCCTCTTAACACTGCTTTTGCTGCGTCCCATAAGTTTTGGTATGTTGTGCTATTATCCTCATTTACTTCCAGAAAGTTTTTGATTTTTCTTTTGATTTCTTCTATGACCCATTGTTTATTCAGGAGCATGTTGTTCAATCTCCATGTGTTTGCATATGCTCTAGGGATTCCTGAGTTGCTAATTTCCAACTTCATTCCTTTATGGTCTGAGAAGCTGCATGGTATGATTCTAATTCTTTTGAATTTGCTGAGACTTGCTTTATGGCCTAGTATGTGGTCAATCCTAGAGAAGGTTCCATGTACTGCTGAGAAGATGTAAAATCTTTAGCTGTAGGATTGAAAGTTCTGTAGATATCTGTTAGATCCATTTGGGCTATAGTGTCGTTTAAATCTACTGGATCCTTGTTGATCTTCTGTCCTATTGATCTGTCTATTTCTGAGAGTGGAGTATTGAAGTCCCCCAGTACTATTGTATTGGGGTCTAAGTCTCCCTTTAAGTCCGTTAACAAATCTTTTAGATAAACCGGTGCCCTGTAGTTAGGTGCATATACATTGATAATTGTTATATCTTCCTGTTGAATTGATCCCTTAATCATTATGTAGTGTCCCTCTTTGTCTCTCTTAACAGTTTTTGTGGTAAAGTTTATGTTGTCTGATATTAAGATTGCTACGCCTGCTCTTTTTTCATTTCTGTTGGCATGGTATATCTTTTTCCAGCCTTTCACTTTCAGTCTGTATGGATCTTTGTTGGAAAGATGTGTTTCTTGTAAGCAGCAAATAGATGGGTTTTGTTCCTTAACCCAATCAGCCAATAGGTGTCTTTTAACTGGACAGTTCAGGCCATCCACGTTCAATGTGACTAATGATAAGTGGTAACTTTGCCCTGCCATTTGCCAAAGATAAGTTCTAATATATGCTTTGAATACCCTGTGATCTTTTGCTGTGAGGTTTCCTTCCTTGGTTTCCTTCCTTTACCTTCTTTCATATTGATGACCGTGTTTCTGTGTTTCTGTGTATAACACATCTTTAAGCATCTTTTGCAGGGCTGGAAGAGTGGCAACAAATTCTTTCAATTTCTGTTTGCTATGAAAAGTCTTTATTTCACCTTCATTCACAAATGATAGCTTTGCAGGATATAATATTCTGGGCTGGCAGTTTTTCTCTCTTAGTACCTGGGCTATATCTCACCATTCCCTCCTAGCTTGTAGAGTTTCTGATGAGAAGTCAGCTGTGAGTCTGATTGGAGATCCTCTGAGAGTAATCTGACGTTTCTCTCTTGCACATTTTAGGATCTTTTCTTTATGTTTCACTGTGGAGAGTTTAATTACAACGTGTCGTGGTGAGGATCTCTTTTGGTCGTGCTCATTAGGGGTTCTGTGAGCTTCCTGTACTAGGATTTCTCTGTCCTTCTCCAAACCTGGGAAATTTTCTGCTAATATCTCTCTAAAAAGGCCTTCTAATCCTTTCTCCCTCTCCATGCTTTCAGGAACTCCTAGAACCCAAATGTTGGTTTTTTTAATAGTATCCTGAAGATTCCTGACAATATGTTTTAGATTCCTAATTTCCTCTTCTTTTCTTTGGTCTGACTGTATCCTTTCCTGTTCTCTGTCTTCTAAGTCTGATATTCTCTCTTCTGCTTCACCCATTCTGTTTGTAAGGCTCTCTATTGTGTTTTTCATTTGATCTATTGAATTCTTCACTTCAGTCACTATCACAGTTTCCTGTTGTACTAGTTGTTTCGTTTCATTTTGATTCCTCCTTAATATTTCATTTTCACGAGAGAGATTTTCTATCTTGTCCATTAAGGATTTCTGTAGTTCAAGAATTTGTTTTTGAGAACTTCTTAATGTTCTTATCAATTTTTTGAGATCTGCTTCTTGCACTTCTTATATGTCATCATCTTCATAATCTTGAATTGGGGTGTCTTTTTCATTTGAGGGCGTCATGGTGACTTCCTTGTTTTTATTACCTCGGTTTTTGCGTTTGTTATTTGGCATATTGGAGATATTTGGTTTCTTCACTGTGGTGCTTTTTCTTGTTATACTATGACTCTAGATTAAGTGGACTATCTGTTTTTGATGGAGCCTTAGGGCTTGAGATGGGTGTGGCCTGAGAGCTCTGTTTGGTGTGCCAAAGGTGACACTCCCAGGTTAGTTGTGGTAAACCTCTCTCTCTCTCTTTCTTTTTTTTTTGATTCAAAAGGGAAGTAATTCTGCACAGCTGAACGAAGTTGGAGGTAGTTAGCAGGCAAATGATATACCCACAGGAGCCAGAGATCAGAAGCTCTTTCCCAAGGACCACACAGGGAATCTGTTTGGCCCTCAGAGTGGGCTCAAATTCTCCTTCAGTCTCCCACTGGGTTGCCAAAGTTACGGAATTGTAGCATCTCTGGAGAGTACTCACGTGAATTCCGTGAGTTCTCTTCCCCACCATCTCTTTTTTCACAGTCTCAGTTCATTTGCACCACAAATTTACTAGGTCCTAATCTCCTGTTAATTCGCCCCGCCCAGAGTCAGGTTTTTCTGCTAGGCTCAGGGCCGGTGCAGACCTGAGGTCGCTCTGCTTATGACGTATGTCCAAGATGGCGCCTGCTCTTTGTCTTGCTCGCCCTTGAGAGGTGAGCGGAGAGAGAGAAACCCGTGTCCGTACCAGTCACCTTTTTTTTTTTCCCTCTCTCTCTTCCAGTTAGCCTGGTGAACTCCCCCCCCCCCCCGGGGGTCGTTCCCTCTAGTCTCCTCTCTCCGCTTGCCTGCCGGTGTCTCGGGCTATTGAGGTTCGGCTCACCTCGCGTTCCAGTGCTGGTGTGTTGAGTCTGCCGCTGGTGTCCCGAACTGTGGGCTCCCACGCTCTCCACGCAGGTCTGCTGTGAATCACGCGTTCCGGAAGAGTTTCTTCTGCTGTTTCCTCCCCTACTCTTCCTTGAACCTGCAGTATCTCCACTTTTATTAAACTATCTCTCCCCGGACTATCAGTGTGCTCCCTTCCTATTCCGCCATCTTGACTCCTCCTGGATTTCATTTTTTAACTGTTGTGTAGTCTTCTGTTGATGGGCATTTAGGTTGGTTCCATGCCTTAGCTATTGTGAATTGAGCTGCAATAAATATGGAGGTGCAGATAGCTCTTTTGTTTACTGATTTCATTTCCCTTGGGTAAATCCCCAATTTGCTTAGAGTTTTCAAAATGAAAGAGTGTTTTATTTTGTCAAATGCTTTCTCTGCATCTATTGAGATAATCATATGGTTTTTGTTCTTCAATTTTTAATGTGATGTATCACATTGTTGGATTTGTGAATGTTGAACGTTCCCTGAATACCAGGTATAAATCCCAGTTGATCCAAGTAAATGATCTGTCTAATGGCCAGAATTTTGTTGAGGATTTTTGCATCTTTGTTCATCAGGGAGACTGGTCTGTAGTTCTCTTTCTCTGTTGCATCTTTTCTGGGTTTAGGAATTAAGGTGATGCTGGCTTCATAGAAAGAATTTGGGAGGATTCCCTCTTCTTCGATTGTTCTGAATAGTTTGAGAAGAATTGGAGTTAGTTCTTCTTTAAATGTCTGGTAGAATTCAGCAGTGAATCCATCTGGTCCTGGGCTTTTCTTTGTTGGGAGGGCCTTTATTACTGTTTCAATTTCTGTTTCAGTTATGGGTCTGCTTATGTTTTCTCTCTCTTCATGGCTCAATTTAGATAGGTTGGATGTGTTCAGGAATCTATCCATTTCTTCTAGGTTTCCCAGTTTCTTTGCATACAGCTCTTTGTAGTGGTTTGTGATTATTCTTTTATTTTTTCTGTGGTGTTTGTTGTTACATTTCATCTCTAATTTTATTAATTTGGGTCTTCTCTCTCCTTTTTTGGTTATGTGGGCCAATGGGGTGTCAATTTGTTTATTTTTTCAAAAACCCACCTCTTCATTTTGCTGATCATTTTATTTTTTTGTTTCAATTTTGTTGATTTCTTCTCCAATTTTAATTATTTCTTTTCTTCTACTAGTTTTGGATTTGGTTTGCTGTTGCTTTTCTAGATCCTTTAGGTGTATAGATAATTTATTTGGTGTCTTTCTAGTTTCTTAATGTAGGCACCAATTACTATAAACTTTCTTCTTAACACTTTTTACTGTATCCCATAGGTTTTGTGTTTTTTTTTTTAGCTTTTATTTAATAAATATAAATTTCCAAAGTACAGCTTATGGATTACAATGGCTTCCCCCCCAATAACTTCTCTCCCACCCACAACCCGCCCATCTCTCACTCCCTCTCCCATTCCATTCGCATCAAGATTCATAGGTTTTGCTATGTTGTATTCTTGCCTTCATTTGTTTCAAGAAATTTAATTCCTCTTTTAATTTCTTCTATGACCACTGTTCAAGCTTTAACATGTTGTTCATTCTCATGTGTTTGCATATGATGTAGAGATCCTTGGGTTATTGACTTCCAGATTCATTGCAATGTGTTCTGAGAAGATGCATGGTTTTATTTTGATTTTTTAAAAAATTTTCTCAGACTCAGTTTATGGACTAGTATATGATCAATCCTAGAGAAAGTTACATGCACGGGAGAAAAAAATGTGTACTCTGTGGCTGTAGGGTGGAAGACTCTGTAGATATCTACTAGGTCTATTTGGTCTATGGTGTCAATTAACTCTGTTGTTTCCTTATTGATTTTCTGTTTGGTTGATCTGTCCATTGCTGAAAGTGTTGATGTCCTCCATTAGTATTATATTTCAGTGTATATCTCCCTTTAAGTCCCTTAACAATTCTTTTAAATAGCCAGGTGCCCTGTAATTAGGTGCATATACATTTATAATAGTCACATCTTCCTGTTGAATTGATCCTTTAATCATTATATAGTATCCTTATTCATCTCTTTTAATAGTTTTTGTGTTAAAATCTATTTTGTCTAGGATGGTCACACCAGCTCTTTTTTGGTTTCTCTTAGCATGGATTATCTTTTTTACCATCCTTTCACTTTCATTATGCATGTGTCTTCATTGGTAAGGTGTGTTTTTTTTTTGTAGGTAACAAATAGATGGGTTTTGTTTTTTAATCCATTCAGCCAGTCTGTGTCTTTTTACTGGGGAGTTGAGGCCATTTACATTCAGTGTTACTATTGCTAAATAGTGTATTTGCCCTGCCATGTTTCCTTAAATAGTCCTGCTAATGTATTTTGGATTTCATTTGTACTTTTGCTGGGTCATTTTGTGGGTTCATCTTCTTTTGTGGTGATGTTCCTGTTTCTGTGTGTAGCACATCCTTGAGCATCTTTTGTAGGGCTGGGTGAGTATTACAAATTCTTTCAATTTCTGCTTGTTGTGGCAGATGCTTATATCTCCTTCATTCATAAATGAGAGTTTTGCAGGGTACAGTACACTGGGTTGACAGTTTTTTCTCTTAGGACTTGGAATATGTTTTCCTATTTTCTCCTTGCCTGACGGGTTTGCAATGAGAAGTCTGGGGTGAGTCTAATTGGTTTCCTCTGATTGTGATTTGTCATTTCTATCATGCACATTTTAAAATCTGTTCTTTGTGTTTCACTGAAGTGAGTTTTGCCACAATGCGTTGTCATGAAGTTCTTTTCTGGTCATGTCTATTGGGAGTTCTGTGTATTTCTTGTACTTGGATGTCTCTTTGTCCAGACTGTGGAAATTCTCTGTTATTATTTCATTAAGAAGGCCTTCTAATCCCTTCTCTCTTTCCACACCTCCAAGAATTCCTAGGATCTGTAAGTTGGATTGTTTGATAGAATCTTATAAATCTCCAAATGTGATTTTTAATTTTCTGATTTCTTCTTGTATTTGATCTGATTGTATTATTTCTGGAAGTTTGTCTTCTAGTTATGATATTCTTTCTTCTGTTTCATCTATTCTATTGCTAAAACTTTCATTTTTTTATTTGGTCTATTGAATTCTTCATTTCCAGTATTTCATTCTGGCTTCTCTTTAAAATCTCAATTTATTGGGAGTGCTTTTCATTTAGATTGTGAATTTGTTTTTGATCACTTCTAACTAATTTATTAATTTTCTGAATTCCTTTTGTGGCATAGCCTCGATCTGTTCTTCTTCAGGCTCCACTTTTTAAAAAAGATTTATTTATTTGAAAGGCACAGTTACAGAGAGGAAGAGAGAGAAAGAGAGGTAGGTCTCCATCCACTGGTTCACTCACTATATGGCTGCAATGGCTGGAGCTGGGATGATCTGAAGGCAGAAGCCAGGAGCTTCTTCCACATCTCCCACACAGATGCAGGGGCACAAGGACTAGGGCCATCTTCCACTGTTTTCCCAGGCTATAGCAGAGAGCTGCATTTAAGTGGAGCAGCTGGGACTCAACCCAGTGCCCATATGGGATGATGGCACTGCAGATGGTGGCTTTACCCACTATGCCATGGCACCAGCCCCCAGCCTCCATTATTAAAGATTTTTATTGCTCCTGAGGTGAGTTTATAAATTTTCCTTATTCTTTTTTGACAGGCACAGTTAGACAGTGAGAGAGAGAGACAGAGAGAAAGGTCTTCCTTCTGTTGGTTCACCCCCCAAATGGCTGCGAAGGCCAGCGCTCTGCGCCGATCCAAAGCCAGGAGCCAGGTGCTTCCTCCTGGTCTCCTATGCGGGTGCAGGGCCCAAGGACTTGGGTCATCCTCTACTGCACTCCTGGGCAGAGAGCTGGCCTGGAAGAGGGGCAACAGGGGCAGAATCCAGTGCCCTGACCGGGACCAGAACCCGGTGTGCCGGCGCCACAGGTGGAGGATTAACCTATTGAGCCACAGCGCCGGCCCAATTCTTCCTTATTCTTATTCAGGCTTTTTCTTTTGTTCTTTGGCATTTCTGGTTGGTTTTTGTTTAATTTAATTTAATTTGATTCCTCTCTGCTATGAGCTGCTATGTGTCTGTGTGTTGCAAGTGGAAGCAGGCAGCCCTGCCTCCTAGAGCTCTGTTTACTTCTGGATTGTGCAACAAGGCTTTGGTGCACTAAGCCCCGCTTACTGGAGCCAGACTAGCTTCTCACTGGTGCATGAAACAAGCTTGGGTATTTACTGTTTAGGATTATTCCTTGTTGTACAGCTTGCATGGTGGGGAGGAAATTACCCTGAAATGTGATTGTTGTTCTCAGGTGGGGCATTTTGTGAGGTGGCCCTTGCAATCGATGGGTCTGTAGGTGGGAGGCAAACATGCTAGTTCACTTGAAAATGTGAACAATCACTATGGCTTCTCCCCATGGCCTATAGGTCCAACTGGGGGTGGGGAGGAGACATAGATGGACCATGGCATGCCAAACTCTCCACCCATTCCCCTACAATTTCTCTTTCTTCCCACTTGGAGCTTCAAATGCAGTTCACCAGGTTTCCCCACCTGCTGCTATCCACAGCTCCGTGGACTCTCTACCTCTCACCTGGTTCTCTGGGTGGAGGCAGTGCCAGTCTCCTCACTCAGTACCTCTGCCACTTCTTCACTATGTCCACCACCCTTCCCTCCTCTCTGCTCCCCTAACATGGACCTGAGCAGTCTCTAGTAGACTCCTGGCCCACTCTGCGTGAACTTCTCTTGATTCTGCCACCGGCTTTTATCTCCTCTGCTCACTAACTATCCATTTCTCCCTATGCCACTTGGAACATCCCACTGCTTATACTGCCATCTTGACCCCCTCCCCTCATAGTAGGCATTTAATAAAAGACTGGTCTCTGATAAATTTCATAATAGGATATATCAGAACTCTAATAAGAACTTCACAAAATTTTGTATGGAGCTGTCAAACTCATTCTTAGCAGTAAATTAACCACCAGGAATACATATAAACTCAGGATTAGAGACTACTATTAAAATAGTTAGGTGGGGCAGGTGTTGTGGCATAGCAGGGTAAGCAGCTCCTGGGATGAACCATGGATGGTTCATGGGCCCTGGTTCAATTGTCTGCTCCACTTCTGATCCCTGATAATGTGTCTGGGAAAACAGCAGAAGGTGGCCCAAGTGCTTGGGCACCTGCACTCATGTAGGAGACCGAAATGAAGATCCTGGTGCCTGGCTTTGGCCTGGCCTAACCCTGCCCGTTGTGGCCATTTGGTGAATGAATCAGTAGATAGAAGGTCTCTCTATTTCTTCCGTATCCCTCTCTAACTCTGCTTTTCAAATAAATAAAAATAAAATAAAATAGCTGGAGAAAGTCACCTGGCCAGAACATCAACTTGGCTGTTTTACTCTGCTTGAGGAGCACATAATGCCGATGTGATCATGTTACTGCTGTTTATTATCCTCCAGCTAAATAAATTCCAAGCACCTGACCAGAACCTACAAGGACATGCATGTTTGGTCCCAGTCTACCTCTCTGACTTCAGCTTTTCTATACTCCCCCTTAGCCAGTTCCAGAAACAATGGTCTTCTTCCATTTTTTTAAATTACAGAGGCTGGTCTCATACTAAGATGCTTAAAAATAAAATAGCTTTAATGAGGTATATTTGTTTTTTAACAAATGGTACATTTTAAGTTGCATAATTTGGTAAGTTTTGACATAGCATATGCTCATGAAACCATCAACACAATCCTGAAAATGCAATATCTATCTCTAGCCTCTCCCTGTTTGCTGAATCCTCAGGCAACTACGGCTCTACTTTCTATTGTTACAGCAGAATTTTCATTTTAAAGGAATTTACTTGCTCTTTTTTGTGTTCTGTTAAACTCATCAAAATTATTTTGACATTCATCCATGTTATATGTATTGATGCTTACTTAATTTATACAGTGGAGTAGTTAGTATTCCACTGTATGGATATGCCTCTTGTTTATCCACTTACTGATGGATGTCTAGATTGTTTCCAGCTTTTGATTATTGCGAATAAAGCTGCCCCATGTATTTGCATACAGGTCTTTGAATGTATGTGTGCATTCATTTCTCTTGAATAAATATCAAGTAGAATGGCTGGGTTGTAGTAGGTGAATGTTTAACTTTCTAAGCAACGATGAAACTGTGTTCCAAAGTGATTGAAGCATCTTATATGTGCACCAATAGAGTATGAGAATTTTAATTACACTCTATCTTCACTGAAGCTTGGTATGATCAGTTATTAATTCTAGCCATTTTATTAGGCGTGTGTTGACATTGTATTTTAATTATTTCCCTAGTGACTAATGATGTTAAGCATAATTTCATATGCTCATTTGACATCTGTCTTCTTTCACAGAGTGCCTGTTTATATCTTTGGTCTCTTTATTGTCATGTTAATTGAAATACCTTTATATGCCCTGGATATGACATTTTTATATGATTTGTGAATATTTTCTCTCAGAGTACAACTTTTCATTTCATTCTTTTCATAGTGTCATTCAAGGAAGAGTTCTTAATTTAGATAAAGTCTTCTTTATTTTCATTCAGAAGTTTTATAGATTCAGATGTTATGTTCAGATCTGTGACCCATTTTGAGTTAATTTGGTATACACAAGGTATAGCTCAAAGTTAAAAGCCTTTTTTTGACATATAGCTATCCACTTGTTCTAGCACCCTTTGTGGAAAAGGTTTTCCTTTCTCTACTAAGTTGTTTTGGAATTTTTGTCAAAAATCAATTGACCATATACTTATGGATTTATTTCTGGGCTCTGTTCTGTTGATCTATTTGTCTAGCTTGATGTCAAACCACATTGTCTTTTTTTTCTATAGAAAGCTTTTAATTATTTATTTTGACAGGCAGAGTTTGACAGTGAGAAAGACAAAGAGAAATGTCTTCCTTCTGTTGGTTCACCCCCAAAGTGGCCGCTAAGGCCAGTGCATTGAGGCCAGCGTGCTGTGCCAATCAGAAGCCAGGAGCCAGGTGCTTCCTCCTGGTCTCCCATGTGGGTGCAGGGCCCAAGGACCTGGGCCATCCTCCACTGCACTCCCGGGCCACAGCAGAGAGCTGGCCTGGAAGAGGAGCAGCCGGTACAGAATCCAGCACCACAACTGGGACTAGAACCTGGGGTGCCGGCACCTCAGGTGGAGGATTAGCCTAGTGAGCAGCAGCACCAGCTGAAAGCTTTTATTTAATAAATATAAATTTCATAGATATAGCTTTTGGATTATAGTGATTCTTCTTCCCATACCCACAATCCCAACCTCAAACTATCCTGCCTCCTACTCCCTCTCCTATCCCATTCTTCATTAAGCTTCATTTGTAATTATCTTTATATACAGAAGATCAACTCTATACTAAGTAAAGATTTCTTTCTTTTTAAACTTTTATTTAATAAATATTAATTTCAACAGTACAACTTTTGGATTATAGTGGCTTTTCCCACCCATAACCTCCCTCCCACCCGCAACCATCCCATCTCCCACTCCCTCTTCCATCCCATTCACATCAAGATTCATTTTCAATTATCTATATACAGAAGAACAATTTAGTATATACTAAGTAAAGATTTCAACAGTTTGCACTCACACAGAAACACTAAGTATAAAGTACTGTTTGAGTACTAGTTATGTCAATTTAACAATTGACAGTCTTATTTATTATGTCAGTAATCACCCGAGGGTCTTGTCATGAGTTGCCAAGGCTATGGAAGCCTCTTGAGTTTGCCAGCTCTGATCTTATTTAGACAAGGCCATAGTCCTGAGTAAAGATTTCACCCACACAGACACACAAAATATAAATTACAGTTTGAAGATTTACTGTTATTTCTCATAATACAACACATTAACACAGAGATCCTACATGGGGAGCAGGTGCACAGTGACTCCTGTTATTGATTTAACAATTGACACTCTTATTT
The DNA here is from genome assembly GCF_051225735.1 of Oryctolagus cuniculus. Lineage (NCBI taxonomy): Eukaryota > Metazoa > Chordata > Mammalia > Lagomorpha > Leporidae > Oryctolagus > Oryctolagus cuniculus. The sequence continues at coordinate 13,411,455 of NC_142871.1, forward strand.
ATGATGTCAGTAATCACCTGAGGCTCTTTCCATGAGCTGTCAAGGCTATGCAAGCCTTTTTTGACCACAACTCTGTCAGTATTTGGATAAGGCCATAAGCAAAGTGGAAGTTCTCTCCTCGCTTCAGAGAAAAGTGCTTCTTTCTTTTATGGCCCCTTATTTCCACTGGGGTCTCACTCACAGAGATCTTTCATGTAGGATATTATTTGCCACAGTGTCTTGACTGTCCATTCCTGAAATGCTCAGTTATGAACTTAAACTGATCACTTTAACTAGTAAGATGGCATTGGTACCTGCCAACTTAATGGGATTTGGAGTCCCATGGCAAGTTTTTAGCTTTACCCTGAGGGAACATATCCCAAACTGTGCATCTCTTCCCTCTCTTATTCCAGCTCTTTTTAAAAAATTTTTTTTATTTAGTAAATATAAATTTCCAAAGTGCAGTTTATGGATTACAATGGCTTTCCCCCGCCCATAATTTCCCTCCCATTTGCACCCCTCCCATCTCCCGCTCCCTCTCCCATTCCATTCACCTCAAGATTCATTTTCAATTCTCTTTATATACAGAAGATTGATTTAGTATATATTAAGTAAAGATTTCATCAGTTTGCACCCACGCAGAAACACAAAGTGTCAAATACTGTTTCAGTACTAGTTATACCATTAATTCACATTGGACAACACATTAAGGACAGATCCCACGTGAGAAGTAAGTACACAGTGACTCCTGTTGTTGACTTAACAGTTTGACACTCTTGTATATGGCATCAGTAATCTCTCTAGGCTCTAGTCATGAGTTGCCAAGGCTATGGAAGCCTTTTGAGTTTGCCGACTTCGATCTTATTCTGACAGGGTCATAGTCAACGTGTAAGTTCTCTCCTCCCTTCAGAGAAAGGTACCTCCTTCTTTGATGGCACGTTCTTTCTACTGGGATCTCACTCGCAGAGATCTTTCATTTAGGTCGTCTTCTTCTTCTTCTTTTTTTTTTTTTTGCAAGAGTGTCTTGGCTTTCCATGCCTGAAATACTTTCACGGGCTCTTCAGCCATATCTGAATGCCTTAAGGGCTGATTCTGAGGCCAGTCCAACTCTTATTTTTAACAGGGATCAATTTTCAATTGGCTTTAAACACCTAGGAATAATTTTGTGTTAAGTATAGAGTTCAACCAATGGTATTAAGTAGAAAAAGAAAATATTAAAAAGAGGCCAGTGCCGCGGCTCACTAGGCTAATCCTCCACCTTGTGGCGCTGGCACACCGGGTTCTAGTCCCGGTCGGGGCACTGGATTCTGTCCCGGTTGCCTCTCTTCCAGGCCAGCTCTCTGCTGTGGCCAGGGAGTGCAGTGGAGGATGGCCCAAGTGCTTGGGCCCTGCACCCCATGGGAGACCAGGATAAGTACCTGGCTCCTGGCTCCTGCCATCGGATCAGCGCAGTACGCTGGCCGCACACGCTGGCCGCAGCAGCCATTGGAGGGTGAACCAACGGCAAAGGAAGATCTTTCTCTCTCTCTCTCTCTCTCACTGTCCACTCTGCCTGTCAAAAAAAAAATTAAGAAAATATTAAAAAGAATAAAATAGTAAGCTGTTCCTTGACAGGACAAAGGCTGGTCAATCATAGCTTCTCATTGTGTCAGTTTCACTTCTACAGGTTTCTTTTTAGGTGCTCAGTTGTCACCAATCAGGGAGAACATATGATATTTGTCCCTTTGGGACTGGTTTATTTCTCTCAGCATGATGTTTTCCAGATTCCTCAATTTTGATGCAAATGACCGGATTTCACTTTTTTTTTAACCGCTGTGTAGTATCCATAGAGTACATATCCCATAATTTCTTTCTTTCTTTTTTTTTTTTAATTTTTTGACAGGCAGAATGGACAGTGAAAGAGAGACAGAGAGAAAGGTCTTCCTTTTGCCATTGGCTCACCCTCCAATGGCCGCCACGGCTGGCGTGCTGCGGCCGGCGCATCATGCTGATCCGAAGGCAGGAACCAGGTGCTTCTCCTGGTCTCCCATGCAGATGCAGGGCCCAAGCACTTGGGCCATCCTCCATTGCACTCCCGGGCCACAGCAGAGAGCTGGTCTGGAAGAGGGGCTACCGGGACCGAATCTGGCACCCCGACTGGGACTAGAACTCAGTGTGCCGGCGCCACAGGCGGAGGATTAGCCTATTGAGCTGTGGCGCTGGCCTATCCCATAATTTCTTAATGTAGTCTTCCATTGATGGGCAATTAGATTGATTCCATGTCTTAGCTATTGTGAATTGAGCTGCAATAAACCTTGAGGTGCAGATAGCTCTTTTATTTGCCAGTTTCATTTCCTTTGGGTAAATTCCAAGGAGTGGGATGGCTGGGTCATGTGGTGGGGCTTTATTCAGGTTTCTGAGGAATCTCCAGACTGTCTTCCCCAGCAGCTTTATCAGTTTGCATTCCCACCAACAGTGGGTTAGTGTCCCTTTTCCCCCACATCCTCTCCAGCATCTGTTGTTTGTTGATTTCTGTATGTGAGCCATTCTAACTGGGGTGAGGTGAAACCTCATTGTGGTTTTGATTTGCATTTCCCTGATGGCTAGTGATCCTGAACATTTTTTCATGTGTGTGTTTTCCTTTTGGATTTCCTCTTTTGAAAAATGTCTATTGAGGTTTGGCCCATGTCTTAAGAGTGTTGTTTGTTTTGTTGTTGTGGAGTTTTTTGATCTCTTTGTAGATTCTGGTTATTAATCCTTTATCAGTTGCATAGCTTGCAAATATTTTTTCCCATTCTGTCGGTTGCCTCTTCACTTTCCTGACTGTTTCTTTTGCAGTACAGAAACTTCTCAATTTGATGTAATCCCAGTTGTTAACTTGGGCTTTGACTGCCTTTGCCTCTGTGGACTTTTCCAAGAAATCTTCACCTGTGCCAATATCTTGCAGGATTTCTCCAATGTTCTCTAATAATTTGATGGTGTTGAGTCGTAGATTTAGCTCTTTAATCCATGTTGGGTAGATTTTTGTGTAAGGTGTAAGGTAGAGGTCTTGCTTCATACTTCTGCATGTGGAAATCCAGTTTTCACAGCATCATTTGTTGAAAAGACTGTCCTTGCTCCAGGAACTAGTTTATCTCTGATCAAATACAAGTTGGTTGTAGATGTTTGGATTGATTTCTGATGTTTCTATTCTGTTCCATTGGTCTATCCACCTGTTTTTGTACCAGTACCAGGTAGTTTTGATTATAACTGCCCTGTCTTGAAATCTGGTATTGTGATGTCTCTGGCTCTGTTTTGTTGTATAAAATTGCTTTAGCTATTCGAGGTCTCCTGTGCCTGCATATGAATTTCAGCATCATTTTTTCCAGATATGTGAAGAATGTTTTATATTTTGATTGGTATCACATTGAATCTGTAAATTGCTTTTGGCAGAATGGACATTTTGATGATACTGATTCTTCATTCCATGAACATGGAAGATTTTTCCATTTTTTTGTATCTTCTATTTCTTTCTTTAAAGTTTTATAATTTTCATCATAGAGATCTTTGACATCCTTGGTTAAGTTTATTCCAAGGTATTTGATTTTTTTGGTAGCTATTGTGAATGGGATTGATCTTAGACATGCCTTCTCAGCCATGGCATTGTCTGTGTATATAAAGGCTGTTGATTTTTGTGTGTTGATTTTATTTCCTATTACTTTGCCAAACTCTTCTATGAGTTCCAATTGTCTCTTAGTGTTCTTTGGATCCCTTAAATAAAGAACCATATCATCTGCAAAGAGGGATAGTTTGACTTCTTCCTTCCCAATTTGTATCCCTTTGATTTCTTTTACTTGCCTAATGGCTCTGGCTAAAACATTCATCACTATAATGAATAGCAATGGTGAGAGTGAGCATCCCTGTGTGGTACTTGATCTCGTAGGAATTCTTCCAGCTTTTCCCCATTCAATATTATTGCCATGAGTTTGTCTATAAATTGCCTTGATTGTGTTGAGGAATGTTCCTTTTATACCCAATTGGCTTAGAGTTTTCATCATGAAACAGTGTTGTATTTTATCAAATGATTTCTCTACATCTATTGAGATAATCATATGGTTTTTCTTCTGTAGTTTGTTAGTGTGATGTATTATATTGATTGTCCCATTTAATTTTTATCCCAGTTTTCCTCTTGTTCTGTTGAGTTGTGATTAACTGAGCATTTCTTTTTGTCTCTTTCTGATTTCCCTTTTTGGGTTATTAGCCATCACTCCCTGTGTATTCTTCAGGGAGACCCTTGGCAAATCTCTGGGATCTCTTTTTGTGCAGTTTCCTCTTCTCTGTTATTCTACCTGTGAACTCTGATTACTTTGGCCACTCTGGCAAAGCCCAGTCCATTCAGATGGAGTTTTGCACTCTGCCTGGGGTTCCCTCACTTCCCTGTACTCAAAACTTCTCCATGCACTAAGTTGGGGCAGTGTTGGGGCTCATCTCATTGGCTCCCCACCCCTCATGGGTGAGTATCCTACTTTTTTCTGACTTCTGGTGTCATAACAGTCAGCATTTTGTGTAATTTAACCTTTGTGTGGTTACTGTTTCAGGTGCGAGGGTCCATATTGTCCCTGTCACTTCTTTTTGACAGGAAATGCAAGTGCATTTTAGGGATTATGTACTCCCCATTCTCTCTGCCTGTGATACTCTTCCTCTTGAATTTCACACAGCAGAATCTCTCTTAGGTCTCATTTCAAATGAGACTTTTTACCTGCTCTTGATTCCAAATGAAACACCTGGTCAGTATCACATCTTTCTGTCTCTTTCTCCTTGATATTACTTTCTGAAATTTTTTGATAATTTAACTATTAGTTTGCTTTAGTATTGTTTCTTTTTTTTTACTAGATTATAAATTTCAATTGATTGTGGATCTTTCAGATCACATTGTCCATAACTCTCTATAACCTGTAGCAGTGCTTGACACATAGTAATCCTCCACAGACAATAGCTAACAAATATGCAAGTCCTTATTTTGTTACATTGTAAATATTAGTATTATTATTCAAAACATGGTCCAAGGTCAGCTGGTTCACAAGCTTACCCAGCCATGATGAGATACATGCAGAAATTGAGAGAAACCATGTAGAAACTATATTAATTCAATAGAATAATTTTATGCCTATTGAGCTTAATAATAAAAATTTGGATCCTTATAGTTTATCTCTCACAAATTTTATTTTCTCTGAATTTATTTGTGCTTCTTAGAAGTATCAGTCTGCAGTGAATCAGCATTAAAATGAAGAACTAACACTTTCACTGAGATAGTTTGTGGAAATGAAGATTGAATGTCTTAAAGGACTCAAGTGTCAGGAAAGCCGATTGTTTGCCAGCTGATTGTAAATTACATCTGAGTTTGTGTGTTTTCATTTGCACAGTGAGGGCAATGCACTAGATCAGGGTTTATTACATTTTCCTTTATGTTCTCTGTTCTCTGGATACAGATTAAAGTTCACCTCCTGGAGAGGAATTATCTACACATATTGTTTGGCATTCCTACAGAAGTGGTTTTTCTCTCTTTTTTTCTCATTTATTTATTGTTCAATCTTTTATTTGTATCAGTATTGGCTCAAGACCGCTTATCCTTTATCTTGAGTTATAATTCAATTCTAATTATTTTTTATTTCTATTTTTATTTTTTGTTCAAATTGTTCCAGCTTTAGCACTTGGGTTCTTTCAGGTTGGCTTCTGTGTCTCTTTGATATGTTATCCTTTTTTTGTTATGAGAACTACCTTTATAAAAATATAATTTTTTAGTTTTTATGAATGCATATACCTGTTAATATGTTCAAGCACTTTAACAAAAATGCCACAGAATGGGTGACTTAAACAACAAGCATTTATTTGTTACAGTTCTGGAATCTGGGAAGTCCAATATCAAGGCTATAGAAGGTTTGTTGTATGCCGAGGGCCATTTTCTGGTTCATAAATGCCACTTCTCACTCTGTCCTCATATGATAGAAGGAGTGAGAATATTTATAAATTAGGGCTTTTATCTCATTCATGGGGGCTCAACACTTGTGACCTACTCACTTAACAAAGGACCATCTTCTAAAACCATCATGTTCAGTATTAGGATTTTAATCTTAAGTTATCAATTCACAAGCACAAATTTTTAAATTGAATTTCACCTAATTTATAAAATTGTTTTATGTTCTCTATATCCCTTGAGGACCATCTTTACCTAACCTGGGGTTGTGAAGGTATACTCTAGGTTTTCATCAACAAACTTCATAGACGTGGGTTTTATTAGATATATAAGGTGTTTAAAATTTTTTGTATAGATTTTTGTGTATAGAATAATAAGGATTGACTTTTTTCATATGAGAATCTCAACAGCTCAATTTCCGTCTCTGCTTCATAAAAATACTCTCCTTCCTCCCCTTGAATTGTCTTGGATTCTTTATTGAAATACATTGAACCACAAATGAATTTATTTATTTTTTTAAAAGATTTACTTATTTATTTATTTGAAAATCAGAGTTACACAGAGGGAGAAGGAGATGCAGAGAGAGAGAGGAGAGGAAGAGGTGTTCCCTTCGCTGGTTCATACCCTAACTTGCCGCAATGGCTGGAGCTGTGCTGGTCTGAATCCAGGAGCCAGAAGCTTTTTCTGGGTCTCCCAATGGGTGCAAGCGCCCAAGGACTTGGACCATCTTCTACTGCTTTCCCACAGCAGAGAGCTGGATCAGAAGTGGAGCAGCTGGGACTTGAACTGGTGCCTATATGGGATGCTGGCACTGCAGGTGGCAGCTTTACCCACTACACCAAAGTGCCAGCCCCTATTTCTGATTCTCTATTCCATATCATTGATCAATTCGTCTTTTCTTCACCAACAATACACTACCTTGATTCTCTAGCTTTATAGTAGATTCTGAAATAAGAAAGTAGTGTGATTCTTCAATTTTTCTTTTTCAAAATTATTTTGATATTCTGGATCCTTTCAATTTCTTTTTTTTTAACTTTAATAAATATAAATTTCCAAATACAGCTTTTGGATTACAGTGGCTTACCACCCCCCCATAACTTCCCTCCTACCCTCAACCCTCCCATCTGCCGCTCCCTATCCCATTCCATTCACATCAAGATTCATTTTCAATTCTCTTTATATACAGAAGATCAATTTAGTATATATTAAGTAAAGATTTCATCAGTTTGCACCCACACAGAAGCACAAAGTGTAAAGTACTGTTTGAGTACTAGTTATACCATTGCTTCACATAGTACAACACATTAAGGACAGAGATCCTACATGGGGAGTATGTGCACAGTGACTCCTGTTGCTGACTTAACAATTGACACTCTTGTATATGGCATCAGTAATCTCCCTAGGCTCTAGTCATGAGTTGCCAAGGCTATGGAAGACTTTTGAGTTCACCAACTCCGATCTTATTTAGACAAGGTCATAGTCAAAGTGGAAGTTCTCTCCTCCTTTCAAAGAAAGGTACCTCCTTCTCTAATGGTCCGTTCTTTCCACTGGGATCTCACTTGCAGAGATCTTTCATTTAAGTCTTTTTTTTTTTCTTGACCAGTGTGTCTTGGCTTTCCATACCTAAAATACTCTCATGGGCTTTTCAGCCAGATCTGAATGCCTTAAGGGCTGATTCTGAGACGAGAGTGCTGTTTAGGACATCTGCCATTCTATGAGTCTGCTGTGTATCCCACTTCCCATGTTGGATCATTCTCTCCTTTTTAATTCTATCAGTTAGTATTAGCAGACACTAGTCTTGTTTATGTGATCCCTTTAAGTCTTAGTCCTATCATTATGATCAATTGTGAACTAAAACTGATCACTTTGACTAGCGAGATGGCATTGGTATATGCCACCTTGATGGGATTGAATTGGAATCCCCTGGCACGTTTTTAACTCTACTGTTTGGGGCAAGCTCTATTTCTATAAAAATTTTGTAACCTGTCAATTTCTGCAGGCAATGCCATTTGGGATTTTTGTTGGCAGTGACTTGAGCACACAGAACAGATTTAAGAGAAGTGATGTCTGAACAGTGTTAATCCTTCTGGTCCATGGACATAGTACATCTCTCCATGTATTTAGGTCTTCAAATCCTCTTTAAAGAATTTTCAATGATTTTTAGTGTATTGATTTTTCATGTACTTTTTAAAATTATCCTGTGTGTTTTTTGGGATGAAATATTATTTGGTCATAAAGGGAATTGAAATTATTTTTTTATTTTCCAATTATGTTTTTACTATTATTTAAAATATTGTGTTTTTATATTAATATTTTATCCTGTGATCATGATAAAATCAGTGATTACTTCTGAGAGTTTTGGTAGATTTGTTCAAATTTTCTGCATAAGTTTTTTTTTGTAATAAGATTTTTTACTTATTTACTTGAGAGATAGAGTTACAGACACAGAGAGGGAGTGATGAAGAGAAAGGTCTTTTATCCACTGGCTCACTCACCAAATGGCTGCAATGACTAGAGCTGTACTCATCTGAAGCCAGGAGCCAGGAGCTTCCTCAGGGTTTCCAACATGAGTGCAGGAGCCCAAACACTTGGGTCATCCTCCACTGCTTTCCCAGGCCACAGCAGAGAGCTGGATTGGAAGAGGAGTAGCTAGGACATGAACTGGCACCCATATGGGATTCCAGTGCCTCAGGCCTCTATGCCACTAAGCCACAGCACCTGCCCCTCTACATAAGTTTTTTAAAAATAATACTTACTCCCTAGGCTCTTGTCATGAGTTGCCAAGGCTATGGAAGCCGTTTGAGTTCGCCAACTCTGATCTTATTTACTGTTTTTTTTAGGACACAGTTTTACCTTTCTCTTTCTAACTCTTAGGTCTTTTGTTTGTTTTTTCTTACCTTATTACATTCTCTGGTACTACCATTACAATGATAACAGAAGTGGTGAGATAGGACATTGTCTTGCTTTCTACCATATCCGTGTGTTTAATATGTTACTCTAAATGTGATGTTAGGTATAAGGGTTTTTGGTAGATGACTTTTATCAGATGAAGTTCCCTTCAACTAATTGTATTCCTAGAGGTTATTTTTGTTATAATATGTTTTGAATTTTAGCAAATGTACTCTCTGCATTTATTGAAATAATTGTGTGGTTTTTCACTTTATTTCTGTTAATATGGGAATTTATAATGATTGATTTTCAAATGTTAAATCTGGTATAAACTCCACAAGTCATAATATAATAACCATATTTTAAAGATTTTATTTATTTATCTGAGAGGTAGAGTTACAGACAGTGAGGGGAGAGACAGAGAGAAAGGTCTTCTGTCTGCTGATTTACTCTCCAAAAGGCCAGAATGGCCAGAGCTGCTCAGATCCAAAGCCAGGAGCCAGGAGCTTCTTCTGGTCTCCCATGCAGGTATTGTCTTCTACTGCTTTCCCAGGCTATAGCAGAGAGCTGGATTAGAAAAGGAGCAACCAGGAGTAGAACGGGCACCCTTATGGGATGTTGGTGCACAGTTGGAGGATTAACCTACTGCACCACAGCCCTGGCTCCTATCCTATTTACATATGGCTGAATCTTCCTATCTATCTTTCACCTGTCATCATCTACTAGATAATAAAATTTCATGAGTAAAAAAATATTCTGCTTCACCTGTATGTTTATTTATTTTTTAAAGATTTTTTATTTATTTGGTAGGCAGAGTTACAGAGAGGCAGAGGAAGAGACAGAGAGAGAGAGAGAGAGAGAGAGAGAGATCTTTCATTTGCTAGTTCACTCCCCAAATGGTTGCAGTTGTCAGAGCTGGGCTGATCCGAAACCAGGAGCCAGAAGCTTCTTCCAGTTCTCCCACATGGGTGCAGGGACCCAAGCACTTTAGCTATCTTCTACTGCTTTCCCAGGCCATAGAAGAGAGCTGTATCTGAATAGGAGCAGCGAGGACTAGAACTGGCAATCATATGGGATACCTGCTATGCCCCAGCGCCCGGCCCTGTAGGTTTATCCATAGCATATTGTAATTGCTTACCTTCTCCTAAAACTAGCATGGATATTTGAAATATCAGAACAATAATCCAAAGGTTACACTTATTCATTTTCATTTATTTCTGTTTGAGACATACAGTGGCTTAGGAAGTGTCTCTTTGAGTATGTAGTATGGCAGCTAACTTTAAGCAATGTAGGAGTGAGACATTCTTTTTAGGCCCTGAAGGCCTGATAATTCATCTATTAAAGTAAACTGACAATTAACATTTACAAATATGCAAAAGAGCCACAGAAAATATGAAATCATAAGAAGTGTCAGATGGTTCACGTTAAGTACCCCCTTCATAAGGGAGAGGGAGGTGGGGAGTTTAGACAGTTTTAGAGGAAGAGTGAATGATTTGGTTTCGGAGGAGATGAGTAAGACACTAGCCTGAGACAGTCCCTCTCGGCTCTGAGCAGGCGGTGACAAATTAAGGGAAAGTGAGGGGGCAGAGCTGCACCGGGAACAAAGCCGGTCTGGCTGTGCAGATCAAGTCTCTCCGGTAAAAGCCTCAGGAGAGCAGATGACAAGTGCGTGTGAGCAAGCGTGGTGGTGGTGACCTTCAGTTTCTTCTCGCTTCATCTTCCCTGGTGAATGAGATTCAGCCAGGGGAGCCAAGAAAACGGCGTCTCTTTGGGAAGAGGCCACGCTGAGGTTCTGCCGTGGCTTACACGGCCTTCCAGTTCTCTTTAATTCAAGGTTCTCAGGACACCACAGTGCTGTATTTCAGAGTACCATTTTTGTGAGCCCCACAAGACATTTAGATTTAATAAATTAGAACTCTAAAAATAAAATGTCTAAACACTTAGTGTCATCTTTTCCCACCAGTGTGATGGGAATTAAGAATTAAAAGGATTGCTTCAGTTCTTAGATGCAGCAGTCTTTAGTAGAGCTGAATTTTCTAGACTTTTTGAAAACAAAACTCTTCCTCAGGGCTGTGGAAGCCTGTGGTAGTCATTTGAGTCTCATCTCCTTTTGTTTTCTGCCATTGCTTGTTCTCCAGAGTGCAATACACTGGGAAATGGTTAAAAGATTAACAGGGAAGGGAAAAGAAAGCAGCAACGTCTTGAATTAGACACAAATTGCAGAAATAAGTCTTGAAATAGCTTTCCTTGTAATTTTGCCTCTGTTGCCTCTGAACTATAGATGTCTAGGACTCATAATTAGCTCAGGAGTTTCGGTTTTTGCTTGCATTCCTCTTCACTTTGTTTTCTTATTGCTTAGACAACAACATATGAATAAACATGAGAAAACAGACTTGTAGATTGAAACTCACAACAGCAGATTGAAAGTCAGATGAGATCAATTTATTCTCAGCTAGTGTTCTGAAGGGAGTATTTCATGATTTAGCTATGCTTTGTATTTCTGAAAAAGAAAGCACTAAATCTAAAGGATGATTGGCACCTTTAAATAGACAAAAGGAAAATTAGAACATATGTGTTTGCTGTGATTTGACATTTTGGGAACCTAGGAATGAATATAGGATCTCTTAAAAGACAATTTTTTTTGTATTTGCAAACCTGTGCCTTGGGAGCATGAAACCTACTTCAGGTGTGTTTATGTCAGCAGGGAGTGCATTGAGATGCAGTCTTTTGTCTTTGGAGGCTTTTCAATTTAAATAGACTATTTCCCCCTCCATCTCTCAATTGAATGTTGTTGTGCCTCTCACACACTGATAAAAATGAGAGAAGACATGAGCTTCGGTTCAGCTTGCAAAGTAACGGCTACTAGGAAGAGAGAACTCTGACACCAGAGGAGGGGAACTGAGAAGTCATTTTCTGTTTTCTTTACGTAGAAACCATCTTAGGGTGAGAGTAGAAACAATGTTCTGGACAAGTATAGTAAGAAAACGTTTAGTAGGCACATTTTTTAGTTCTGTTATGATGAAAAACAGATGTAGATGCTGTTAAATCATGTCAAATATGAACTGCCTGTGTACCCCGTGTATGTGTGTAAATATTTAACTAGAAAAACAGTCACATGAGAGCTGCTGGGGAGCAGTCTTAGAAGCAGGAAGCCACAAATTATAAGTTTGAAATTCACCATGTGTCTCAGGAGCCCGGAGAAGTAAAGCCAAATGAAAAGACGCTGAGACTTTAATGGAGAGTTCATGTGTTTGGGTAGGAGGGGAGAAAGGAAAAGGATTAGGGAGAATTCTAACATTCTCCAAGCACAATTAGTACATGTAATTGTAACAGAGTGCCAAGAGTTAGATGGAGGAAGTTAGGTATGATTTAATCTAAGGTGTATTAGTTATCACCTTACATAAGCACAATTACAGTCTAATCATAGCTTATCTTTTAGTAGGTTATAAAGTCAGCACATAAAGCAAAAATCACAGACAATAGTACTTCGAAAAGCTCATGGAAGATGGAATTGAGGGAGGGAGGAAGGGTAGAGTGGGTGATATCATTAGGTTCTTAAAACTGTAGATATGAAATACATAAAATTTCCCTTTATAAAAATAAAAAAAATTAAAAGATGTTTATTTTGGTGCAAGAAATTTTGAAAAATGTATGTTGTTTTTTATAACACATTTTCCATAACCTTTTATAGACTCCTTGTATATTCAGATTTACCTTTGAAAGCCTCGTTGGAAAGTGCCCTGTTTGTGAGAGACATGTAGGTCTGCTACTATGCCAGAAATAGATCCTCCTATCTTCTGCAGGTTCTGGATAATGAGGCTGACTTTTGTTTATGGGCCTGGTAGGGAGAAAGGCAATTATTGACATTGTGTTCATATTGAGTGGAAAACATATATGAAGTACTTCAAAAAGTTCATGAAAAATGGAATTAAAAGATAAGTTTAGGGGTGAGCGTTTGGCCTAGTGGTTAAGCCACCACTTGGGCCATTGGCGTCTCACATCAAATGGAGACTCTGAATTTACATCTCAGTTCTGCTTCCCATCCCAGCTTCCTGCAAATGCACACCCTGGGAAGCAGAAGTGATGGCTCAAGTAGTTGAGTCCCTGCAACCTCTATGGGAGACCTGGATTGAGTTCCTAGCTCCAGGCGTTAGTCTAGTTCAGGCTTAGCTGTTGTGGCTAATTGTGGACAAGTAAATCAGCAGGTGGAAGTTCTGTTTGTTGTAGCCTTTAACACTGCAATCAGAAATGTATGCATTCTGGTTGTTACATGTCTTACCAACATCTTTTTAATTTTTTGCCATTAAAATGGATACATAATCATATATTGTTGTGGTTTTATTTCTTTTCCTAATTATTTACTATGGCAAGCACTATTTTATGTGCTTATTGTCCATAGGTAGATCTTTTGCCAAATGTTGTTCGAGTCATTTGCCCAGTTTTCATTGGTATGTTTGTCTTTTACTATTGAGTTGGAGGAAATCTATATGTTCTGTACACAATTTCTTTGCTAGATATGTTTTATGACTATTTTCTCTCAGTCTGTGACTTGCTTATTTTATCACTTTCACTATTGAGCAGATCTACATTAGTATAACTGAAAAGATTTTTTCATTGATTTGCTTTGGCTCTTTTGTTGAAAATAAGTTGACTATAAAATAATGTGTGTATTTTTTAAGATGTATTTATTTATTTGAAAGGCAGAGTTACAGAGAGGCAGAGGCAGAGAGAGGCAGAGAGAGAGGTCTTCCAACTGCTGGTTCACTCCCCAGATGGCCACAATGGCTGGAGTTGTATTGATCTGAATCCAGGAGCCAGAAGCTTATTCTTGGTCTCCCAAGTGGGTACAAGGGCCCAAGGACTTGGGCAATCTTCTGCTGCTTTCCCACGCCATAGCAGAGAACTATATTGGAAATGGAACAGCTGGGACTTGAACCAACACTCATGTGGGATGCCAGCACTGCAGGCAGTGGCTTTACCTGCTATGCGACAGCACCAGCCCCAGTATGTGTCTATTTCTTAACTCTATTCTGTTCAAATGTCAACTTGTATATCCGTATGTCAATTTCACACTGTCTTGATTGCTATAGTTTTATCACAAAGTTCTGTTAGTTGTGCTCATCCATGCTTTGTAGATTGTAGGCTGGAGATTTTAGATATCTTTTGCTAGATTTATCCAGAAAAATTTTATTCTTTTTGATGCTATTGTAAAAGATTTTTTAACAAAGATTTATTTTATTTACTTGAAAGACAGGGTGTGGTGTCTGAGAGAGAGAGAGAGAGAGAGAGAGAGACAGAGACAGAGAGACAGAGAGAGAGAGAGAGCTATCCATGCACTGGATAGCTGTGACAGCCAGCCAGGAGTCTGGAACTTCGTCCTGGTCTCCCCCAGGTGCAGCAGGGAGCTGATCACTTGGGCCATCTTCCACTGCTTTCCCAGGTGCATCAGCAGGGAGCTGGATTGGAAGCAGAGAAGCTGGGGCTTGAACTGGCTCTCTGATATGGGATGCTGGTGTCACCAGTGGCAGCACAACCCATTGTTCCCCAACACTGGCCCAGGGGTTTGTTTTGGAGATATTATTTTCCAGAGGTTCATGACTATTAAGTAGGAGTATTACTGATTTTGTATACAGGCTCTTTTTAGTCAGCTTGCATTGCTTTAAGTAAAACACCGGAGAGGAGCTTCTTGGGAAGGAAACGTTGGCTTATAGTTCAGAGGCTCGCAGCATAAGGCTGGGCAGCCCCGTTAGTCTAGCGTCTGTTGGAGGCTGGGCACGGTGGAATCTGTGCAGACAATCACTTGGAGAGCAGGAAGCAGGGAGAGACACAGGAAGCATTATGTAACTCAGCTTATATAACCAACTCTCTTGAGAGCTACCTATCTGAGGGCACGCTCCCAGAGATCTGAACACCTCCCATCAAGCCCACACACTAGAGACCATAATCGGATCAAGCCTCCACCCTTAATCCGTCAACCACTAACCAAAGACTTTGGGGTTTAAATGCTTGCATGATTTGTGGGAACCAAGTCCTGTTCAATCCATAAGAGGCTCAGTCTAAACTCTCTTGGTAGTAAAGAAGATTGTAGATTTCCTTGGACTTTTTGTGCATATAGCCTGTCTAGGAATAAAGGCAGCTTTGTTTTGGTTTTTCTGTTTTAAATTGTTTTATTTATTCTTCTTGAGTTATTGCACTGGTTACACCTGCCAGCACAGTTGTGACTAGACATAATGAGGTGAACATCCTGTGGTTGCTGCTGCTTTACTTGGTGAGTGGTCAATCTTTCACCTTTAGGTATGATGCTGGCTATTGCTTTCAGTACACCGAATCTTTCAGGTTGAAGCAATTCCCTCCTTTCAGAATTTGCTCTCTTCTTCAATTTTGTCATGAATGAGAGTTGAGTTTTATCAAATGCTTTTTCTGGATCTACTGAGATGATCACATAATTTCTCTCTGTCTCTCTGGTCCCTGTACAGAATGCTATTGGCTGGTTTTGAACACCTAAAATAGATTTGCATTCCTGGAACATATTTAACTTTCTCTGTATCACTCAATTTTATTTGCTAATTTGTTTTCAAGATTTATTTATTTGAAAGTCAGAGTTACAGGGGGTGGGAAGGGGAGAAAGAGAAAGATCTTCCATCCACTGGTTCACTCCCCAGATGGCAACAAAGGCCAGCAGTGGGCCAGGCTGAAGCCAGGAGGCAGGAGCTTCTTCAGGTCTCCCATGTGGGTAGCAAGGGCTGAAGCATTTGAGCCATCTTCCAGTGCTTTCTACAGGCCATTACCAAGGAGTTGGATTGGAGTTAGGGCAGCCAGAACAGGAAATGGTGCTAATATGGGATGCTGGTGCTGCAGGCAGTAGCTTTACCTGCTATGCCACAACACTGGCCCATATTTGCTAATATATATTTTTTTTTTTTTGACAGGCAGAGTGGGCAGTGAGAGAGAGAGACAGAGAGAAAGGTCTTCCTTTGCCGTTGGTTCACCCTCCAATGGCCGCCGCGGCCGGCGCGTTGTGGCCGGCGCACCGCGCTGATCCGATGGCAGGAGCCAGGAGCCAGGTGCTTTTCCTGGTCTCCCATGGGGTGCAGGGCCCAAGCACCTGGGCCATCCTCCACTGCACTCCCGGGCCACAGCAGAGGGCTGGCCTGGAAGAGGGGCAACCGGGACAGAATCCGGCGCCCCGACCGGGACTAGAACCCGGTGTGCCGGCGCCGCTAGGCGGAGGATTAGCCTAGTGAGCCGCAGCGCCAGCCATATTTGCTAATATTTTAACAAGACTTTGGTGTTAGTATTTATGAGGGTTATTAATGCCTACTACTTTTTTCTTGTAATTTCCTTCTCTAGTTTTGGGAGTCGTACTACTCTCTAAAAATGGTTTGGAAGTGTGTCCTATACCTTTTAATGTAACACAGAGTAACTCTGTTTACCTCACAGGGTTATTTTGAGAATCAATCCTTAAAAAGTATAGTTAATAAACTATACACATAGAAATGTTTTATGTTAGTATGGTATAAAAGTATTCTATCTAGTGAAATTTTACATTCTGACATTTATATTTTAAAGATTATATTTTAAAGATTTATTTAGTTATTTGAGAGGTAGAGTTATAGACAGAGAGAGGGGGGGAGAGAGAGAGAGAGAGGTCTTTCATCAGCTGTTTATTCCCCAAATGGCTGCAACAGCTGGAGCTGTTCCAATCTGAAGCCAGGAGCCTGGAGCTTCTTCCAGGTCTCCCATGTGGGTGCAGGGGCCCAAGGACTTTGGCCATTCTCTGCTGCTTTCCTAGGTATACCAGCAGGGCGCTGAATCAGAAGTGGAGCAGCTGGGACTTGAACTGGTGTCTATATGGTTTGTTGGCATTGTAAGTGGTGGCTTTTCTTGCTATGCCACAGTGCCAGCCCCTTATTCTTATATTTCTAAGCTATGGAAATATTATCCATTATTTTATTTGACCTACTTAATTGGAAGACAGTATATTTGGCTCCATGGTAACACAAAAATAAATTAAAATGGTCTACTTTTAGTTGAGCTTCACCATAATCATGAGCAAACACAGTATGAAATCCAAAGTTTATATAAAATATAAAAATATCTCCAATGTGGTTTTGTATTAATATTTAAGTATATTTTAATTCCTCAAATTACCTATATGGAGGAGTTTCTGGTAATTATCCACTAACATATTATCATACTCAGTCATATTCCTCCTCTCTCTTGGTCTTGGAGAGTAGAGTTAATTCTAACAGCATGAATAGAATATACATAGTTGCTTATATATATATATAGTCTAAAAATATTCTGGGATCATAATTATTCTTTTAAGAAGCTGATACTTAAAATAGAACTTTATCAGAAGGCTAATATACTATCAAATTTGTTATGTAACTCATTTTCATTTTAATAAAATAAACACTTTTTTATGACGTAGAGAAATTTCCACACACAGTAGGAGAAAGGTGAGGAGAGAACTGTGTCTGCAGCTGAGCGCCTGGAATGCTGTACATTCTTGTCCAAGAGTGGGCACCAGAGGACAAGAAAGAAGCCTGCTAGGGAGCAAATGGTGCTTCCCTGTGAGAGGAGGTGGCCAAGCCAACAGTGCTTCACTGAGCACTGGCTCAAGGGAGGGCTAAAAATGTGCACATTTTAATTTTTGCACTGATTCCTCGTAAATGTTCATTTTAAAAATCTGAAGGGTCAGTGTTGTGGTGTGACGGGCTAAGCCGTCACCTGAGATGCCGGATCCCAGATTGGAGTGCTGGTTCAAGTCCTGTCTGTTCCACTTCCCGATCCAGCTCTCTGCCACTGTGCCTGGGAAAGCAGAGGAAGATGGCCCAAGTACTTGGACTCCTGCTCCCATGTGGGAGAACCGTGTGGAGTTCTAGGCTCCTGGCTTTGGCCTGGCCCAGCCCCAACCATCACATCTAGGGAGTGAACCAATAGATGGAAGATTTCTTCCTGTCTCTGCCTCTTTTTGTCACTCTGCCTCTCAAATAAATAAAGTGAATCGTTTTAAAAAAAACCTCAAATTCGATTCTTTCTTCCTTGTTTGTAGACAGGGAGTTTAGTAGTCCATGGGCAAAGTGGCAACAGTGTGCCTGGATTAACAGCTCCTAAGGGTAGATCTGTAAGACTGTGACAGATAAGATTCGGGACTCTGGATGCTGTCCTCATCAATGTGGACCCTGCCCCATCCCACCTGGGATCCTTGTCACAAAGGACATTGACTTAGGGCCTGCCTTTCACCCTAGTTCTTCGTTTTGATTAAGCCTTTTAACCATGATTGGAATAAAGATTTTTTAAAAGATTTATTTATTTATTTTGGAAGTCAGAGTTACTGAGAGAGAGAGGGAAACACACACACACACACACACACACACAGATCTTCCATTTGCTGGTTCACTCCCTAGCTGGCTGCAATGGCCAGCACTGGGCCAGGCTGAAGCCAGGAGCTAGGAGATTCCTCCAGGTCTCCCATGTGGGTGCAGGGGCCCAAGCACTTGGGCCATCATCCACTGCTTTTCCCAGTCCATTAACATCAAGTTGGATCAAAATTGGAGCAGCTGGCAAACAAACTGGTGCCTATATGGGATGCTATCATTGATGATGGTGGCTTTATGTGCTATATCACCATGCCGACTCTTGAAACAGAGATCTTATTGAACACTGTACTGGTGATCTGGGATACGTGTAACTTACTTTAATCTGTTAATGCAACAGCTGTGATTAGGGACATCCTTTGGCTTTGAGTATTGAGAAAATCTTTTTCAGATGGTTAGGGGCCCCTACTGAAGCACTGTGCCTCTATTTAATAGACTCTTTCTCTGTAGAAATGTCACATTCACAGGAATGCTTTGTGCCATGTTCCATAGAAGTATCCAAAAATATTTGCCAAGCACCAAGATGATTAATTGCTTAGGGTGCAAGGGTGAGCAAATATACTCACTGCCCGTGTTCCCTCAAGGCTTTCTGTGTAACTGGGATGACAGATGTTAATGAAGCCCTAATTACAAAGTACATGGGACCCTAAAGGGAATGTCCTTCATTCTCTGCCTCTCAAATAAAGGAGACTATTTCTATAAGAGTTTTTCCTTGAGATATTTATGAAGTAAAAAACACTTTGAAGGATTTGTTCTTTTGTGGTGTTGGTCTTATCTCAGTTTGGCTTTTGCAAAATGGAGAGCTATTTAGAATGCTGTATTTTTCATGTAAAGACTTGAGATCAACCGGTAAAATGATCAAGAAATGTGGGAATTCAATTGGAAACAGTAGTTAACACATCTATGAGCTTTCCTTTAGTGTTAAAAGAGACAAAGGAATCTTTGTTATAGTAAGACTAGAAAACAAACACAAGAGGAAGGAGAGGTTTCAGAAAGTGAGCAGGTGACAGGTGTTTGGTACAGTGTGAAGATGCTGCTTGGGCTGCCCATACCCCACGTTGGGGTACCTAGGTCTGAGCTCTAGCTCCACTGCCATTTCCAACTTCCTGGTAATGTGCACTAGAGGAGTCAGCAGGCTATGACTCAAGTGGTTGGATCTCTGCTGCCCAGATGGGATACCTGGACTGAGTTCTCAGCTTCTGGCCTATCCTAGCCTCCACTATTGGGGGGTATTTGGAGGGGAGAGTGAATCAGCTGATGGAAGTTCTCTGTCTCTGTCTACCTGTCTCTTTGCCTTTCAAATAATTTTTTTTTGACAGGCAGAGTTAGACAGTGAGAGAGAGAGACAGAGAGAAAGGTCTTCCTTCTGTTGGTTCACCCCCCAAATGGCCGCTACAGCTGGCGTGCTGTCGAAGCCAGGAGCCAGGTGCTTCCTCCTGGTGTCCCATGTGGGTGCAGGGTCCAAGGACCTGGGCCATCCTCCACTGCCCTCCCGGGCCACAGCAGAGAGCTGGACTGGAAGAGGAACAACCAGAACAAAATTCGGCGCTCCAACCAGGACTAAAACCCGGGGTACTGGTGCCGCAGGTGGAGGATTAGCCTAGTGAGCCACGGTGCCGGCCCAAATAAATTTTTTTTTAAACATGAAGAAGACGAAGGAAACACTTTCCAGGTAGATAGGTCTTATCTTTGGTTAGTATATCCATAGTATCTTTGCTGGTAGCATATATGTATGCATGTTTACATGTTCCTTTGTACTTCTGTTGATCGGCACAAGCTTACATACACATGACTATCTCATTAGTTATTACAATGTGCCCAGCACATCCAGAAGAAGTATTAGGGACACAGTCATAGTGTCCAATTTGATGCTTCCCTTGCTATTTATGTTGGGTATTTTCTCCATACTCTGTATTCTCAGATAATAAACTGAGAATAGGTGATTGCTTAATACTCCAAGGACTTGTTTTCTTATATCAAAATGAAATCAGATGAACAGCCATTTGTAAAATGTGAACAAATGCAAATGATTATGACTGACAGCCAAAAAGCAGGACAAACTTCCTTTTGCATGCACCAAGGAAGCACCAAGTTGAAGTGGCCCAGGCCAGCATATGGAGAGATGCAGAAACAACAGGAACAGAGTGAATTTTTGGCTCCTTGGTGCTTTATCTCTTGTATGTGTATACGCATAAACTTACACATCATTTTGAAATTTCTTGTTCTCATGATAACATGCTAAAATCACAGTAACTAGAACAGTGATTGATTTTTTAAAAATTTCATTTAAGTTATACAAGTTTCGTGTGTTCCATATATACAGATTTAGGAACATAGTGATACTTCCCACCTACCCTCCCTCCTGCCCGCACTTCAACCTTTCTTCCTCCTTCCTATTCCATTTCTACTCCTAATTTTCACCAGGATATATTTTCAGTTTACTTAATGATTGTAAAGTTAACCTTACACTAAGTAATAGAGTTCAACAAATAGTATGAAGAAAAAACACTGTTCCGCAATAGAAGAGACAAGGGCTGTAAACAATCATCAAATCTCAAAATATCCATTTCACTCCAGTACATTGCATTTCAGGTACTCTGTTAGTTACCTGAGGTCAGGGAAAACATATGATAGCTGTCTTTTTGCGACTGGCTTATTTCACTGTGATTGATTTGAACAGAGGTTGAGATTAACCAAAAACATTTTTTCTTCAGTTTATATGGAAATATGGACAAATAGTAAAGGAAAATGTCTCAAGTATTCAATTAAATAGTCTTTTCTAGCCTCTTATAGCGTTCTGAAGCATAAATTACATAGTGATACATTTAAATACGATTGATCTATTCCCTTAGATCTTTAAATGCCATTAAGAATCCCCTTGGATTCTCTATGAGATTTGTGTGACATTGATTTATCATAAGGTATATGAAAATATATACTTAAAATAGCTTAACTACAATTCTTACCATTTAATTGAGTAGTAAGCTATTTTTATTTTTAAAAATGAATAATTTACTGACAAGGTGGAAAACAGTGAAACAGGAACATCAGATGAAATGATAGAGTAGATATGGATGAAGAACAAATTTTTTAAAAAAGGATTTGTTTATTTTTTGAAAGGCAGAGTTAGAGAGAAAGAGAGAAAGAGAGAGAGAGAGAGAGAGAGATCTTCCAACCCCCAAATGGTTCACTTCCCAAATGGCTGCAATGATGGGAGCTGGGTCAGGCCAAAGCCAGGAGTCAGGAGCTTCATCCATTCCCATGTGGGTGTAAGGGCCCAAGCACTTGGATCATCTTCTGCTGCTTTACTAAGTGTATTAGCAGGAAGCTGGATCAGAAGTGGAGCAGCTGGGACTCCAACTATCACCCTTATGGTATGCCAGCACTGCAGGCCATGGCTTAACCCACTGGCCACAGTACCAGCCCCCCAAAACAAAATTTTTTAAAAATGTTCTTATTCATGTTTAGTTAACAGACTTAAAATTGTATGCATTCATGTTGTACATGATATTTTGAAATATGTATGCCTTGTAGAATGGCTCAGTTAAGATAATTAACATATATATATCTCACCTGCTTACCATTTATGTGTTGTGAGAACACTTTCAATCTTACTCTGTTAGCAATTGTTATAAACTATCATGACTGGGTTTTACAGTAAATCTTCTGCATTTATTATTCCTATCTAACTGGAATTTGCATCCTTTGGCCAGTATCTCCCCAACCCTTCTCTCCCCACCAGCCACTGGTAACAACCATTTTACTCTCTGCTTCTCTGAGTTTGCCTTTTTTAGATTTCACATATAAGGGAGATCATGCAGCAGCTGTCTTTCTGTGCTCAACTTACCTCACTTAACAGAATGTCCTTTAGGTTCATTTAGGTTGTCCCAAATAAAGAGATTTCATTCATTTTAAAGGCAAAAATAGTATTCCATTGTGAAAAAAGTCACATTTTGTTCATCTATTCATCTACTGATGGATATCTAGGTTAATTCTGTATCTTGGCTATTGTGGATAACGATGCAAAGAATGTGGGAGTGCAGATGTATCTGAAATATTGATCTCATTTCTTTTGGCTACATATCCAGTTATTAGGATTTTTGGATCATATGACACTTCTGTTTTTGAATTTTTCTGAGAAACATCCATAGTGTTTTCTCTAATGGCTGTAGTAATTTATTTTCCAACCAGTAGTGTGGTGCAGGGGCCCAAGCACTTGGGCCATCTTCTGCCGCTTTCCCAGGCCATAGCAGAGAGCTGGATCGGAAGAGGAGCAGTCAGGAATAGAACCTGCATCCATATGGGATGCTGTTGCCATAGGTAGAGGCTTCACCTACTATGCCACAGCACCAACCCCCTTTCTTCATTTTTAAAATTAATTTAATTGTTTTAAGAAAAAATTTTTGAGAAAACTGATGAGTACTTATTTTATATGTTTTGGAAAAGTGTTTTGGAACTGTGGGTATAGATAGCGCTAGAGCTAGAGATGTAATTTAGGCTTGAAACATGGATTTGGGAACTGTTGTCACTGGTGATAGTTAAATAAAATGTAGAACGAAAAAGAAGTAAGAACATGAATAGGACCCCAGGGAACACCAATATTTAAGCGATTAAGAGTCAAGGAGGAGCAAGGAGCCTGGGCAGGGCTGATAAGGAGGTAGAAAGAAGACCAGGATGATGTTGAGTCCTGAAAGCCAGAGGAAAGAGTATTAATATGGGATTCTGTGCTGTGGTAAACGGATAGAAAAGTGCCCACTGAATTCAGCAAGGAAGTGCTTGGGAGGTTCAAGGGAGCCCCGAGATGCAGCTGAGCTGAAGTCCACTCGCAGGTCTGGGAGAGGCGAGTGCATAGTCAGCAGTAGAGTGACTTCTTTCACACAGCTTGACTAAAGGAAAAGTTAAAAAATGAGCAGTGACTAACGTAGCATTAGTGGGAAGATCTTTGTAATTGGGCGGAATTTAAGAATGATTACAAATTGAAGCAGAAAGAGAAGAGAGGGACTGTCTGAGGACACAGGACAGTAATGTGCTTTCTGCCTAGGACTAGGAGAGGTGACTCCCAAACATGGGGTGGGGTTTGTCTTCAATAGGACGAGAACGGGGGCAGCTGTGTAAGGAGGGCCTCTAACTCTGCTGTGCTGAATGGTGAATGAGGGTAAGAGGAAGGGTGTATTAGATGTGAAGGTGGAAATAGCAGCTGGTTTCTTCTATCAGCCAGTGTCATCAAAGCCATCTATGAGCTCCTGCCCCATATCAGGGACTTGCTGGGTGTTTACTAGTGAACCCCACAGCTAGAGTGGGGCAGAGGTGTCAACTGTAATCAGACAAATACATCTGAATGTGTGACCTTGGTAAAACCTGGGACGAAGAGGTCTGTGGAGATTTGAGACAAATGCAACGGTGGTTTGATTCCGTCAGAGAGCTCAGGAAAGTTCCTTGAGAGTTGGAGAGGTACTAAGTACGTCATATGAATAAATATCAGGTTTTTTTTAAATAAAGAAATCACATTATTTAGAAGAGAGTTATGGTTTGAACTGAATCCCTGCCCCCCCCCCCCAATACTCATGTAGATGTTTAAGCCTCAAAGTCTTCTGTTAATGGTTGGTAGATGAATGATTGATGGATTAGGGTGGAGGGTGGAGGCTTGATCCAAATGTGGTGTCTGCAGGTGAGGCCTTTGGGAAGTGACTTGATTGCTTTAGGTCTCGAGGATGGAGCCCTGTGACTGGGTCATGACAGCTTTGTAAGGAGAGGCCACACAGAGGGTAGATGGGGAGTGTGCGTCCTGTATCTCTGCTGCTGGGCTCCCATGTGATCCTTCCTGTGCCCCAGTCAATGACAGACTGCTGGGGCCGCTGATCTCAGACTGTGAACCTCCAAAGTGTAAGTGAAAATGAACGTTCTTCTCTCCTACACTGCTCCTTGTTGTTATTTTAATTAAGGTGATGAAAAGCTGACGAATACAGAAATGCAGGAGAGACAACTCACTTCAGCAAACATTGACCTCTTCCCCATGTGTCCCTGTACAAAGCTTCCCTCATCTGAGATGACTTGACATTGTTTGTGAGGGAGCTCCTTTTTAAAAAAACAAAAACAAAAGCAAAAACAAAAACAAATTTACCTGTTTACCACAAAAGCCTGTGTAGCCCATTACTAAAAGAATATCACTGTATTCCTGAGTTGCAGCTATCATACTCAATCGTACCTAATAAAGCTGGAAAAATTCTCATCTTGTAAAACTGACAAAAAATTAGAATATCCAAAAGTATTACTGCATTATGAATAATCTAGATGTTGCAAATGCATGCTACCTCCCCATTGTATTGCAAGAGTGGCTATAGCATTTTTGTGTATTTTACAGTATTTAACAAATTAATGATTAGTTTTATTCTTTTTCAAATTTAAAATTATTTTATTCATGAGCCAGGGAAATTTATATGTGTATATATATTTATATATGTGTGTGTATATATATATATATAGAGAGAGAGAGAGAGAGAGAGAGACTGACAGAGACACAGCTCCCACTGGCTAGTTCACTGCCCAAACTGCAAGGTCTAGGGCTGGGCCAGGCAGAAACCAAGAGTCAGGAACTTAATCCAAGTATTCTACATGTGTGTCAGGGACTCAACTACCTGCCATTTCCGGCTGCTTCCCGGGAGGCACATTAGTTAGAAGCTGGAATAGGGAGTAGAACTGGGACTCAAACCGAGGCTCTCTGCCACAGGATGTTTACTTTCCAAATGACATCTTAACTGCTAGGCTAAATGCCCACCCCCCTTTTCTGATTCTTAAATTTATTTGCTTACTTACTTACTTACTTATTAGAAGGGCAGTGAGCAGGCTCCCATGTGTTGGTTGACTCCCCAGTGCCAACAACGGCTGGTCTGGGCTAGGATCAAAGTCAGGGCAGGTGCAGGGAACACAATCCAAGTCTCCTACATGGGTGGCAGGAAGGGAACTGCCTGATCTGTCACCATTACTTCCCAGGGTTTGCATTAGCAGGAAGGTGGAGTCAGAAGTTGGATTCAGGAGCTAGTGCCAGGTGTCAAGCCCAGGCACTTCAATATGGGATGTAAAGGCATCCTCACCATCATCCTAACCATTAGGCTAAATGCTCATCCCATTAAAAATTATTTATTTGGAAGAGAGAGGAGGGGGAGTGGGAGGGGGAGAAAGGAGAGGGGGGAGAGGAGAGGCAGAGAGAAGGAGAGGAGGAGAGGGGGGTGGGGAGAGGCAGAAGGAGAGGGGGAGAGAGGGAAAGAGAGGGGGAGGGGGAGAGAGGGAAAGAGAGGGGGATGGGGAGAGAGGGAAAGATAGAGGGGGAGGGGGAGAGAGGGAAAGATAGAGGGGGAGGGGGAAGAGAGGGAAAGAGAGGGGGAGGGGAGAGAGGGAAGGAGAGAGGGGGAAGGGAGAGGGGGAGGGGGAAGAGGAGGAGGAAAGAGAGGGGGAGAGGGAAGAGGAAGGGGGAAAGAGGGGGGAGAGAGAGAGCAAGCTAAGAAGGATTCAGCTTTGCATTTTTATGGACTGCATTATCCCACCCCTAAATTCATCTGTTGAGGCTATAATCCCAGCACCTCGGAATGTGGCTGTATTTGGAGATGGCACCTTTAGAGAGGTAATTAAGCTAAAATGAGGTGATTAATATGGGCCCTAAATGAAACCTGCTGACACCTTGATCTCAGATTCTGGCCTGCAGAGTTGTGGGAACAACAAACTTCTATGACTTAATCCCCTGTCTGTGGTGTTTGGTTAGAGTAGCACCAGCAAATCAAGATAAACACCTGTGGGAAACAACCCACAGGGAGACAGGAATGCAAAGGTGCATTTGAAATAGTGTCTACAGGTGGGTGGGTAGTGAAATCTAGAAGCCAAGTGAGATTTGAAGCCTGCCCAATCTGAGGTCTGAGCTGAGTCACGTGGACTAAGAAGACGCTGGGCACGTAAGGTGCTTCACCTGTCTGTGTTTCAGGTCATAAGATGGGTTCATTATGAGGAGCCCCTGGAAGAGCACCTGGCCAATGGTAGGTTTCCACTTTATTCATCTCCCTGCCCCCTTCCCCACCTTTCCTGAGGTGGTCCAGAGTCAGAATGTGTTGACTATGAAGTTTTCTGCAGAAGATGTCATGAGCTATCCTTTAGATTCTTGATTGTGATGAAATGAATCTACTGTCCTGTTGCACTCTTTCCCAAGGCCAAGTTATTCTAATGTTTTATATCTTTAAGTAACTAATGGAAACCAATTTGCATGAGAAAATGAGGAAGAGGATTCTGTACAGAGAAACACAGAGCATTAACTAAATGTTAGTCAATGATAAGAAAACCAGTGTTGGGGAAGTTAGCTTGGCTGCTGTGGAAGGCTGCCTCGAGTTAGGTGGTAGAAGTTGAGTGGGCAGGGAGAGGAAGTTGGGGTGGTTTCAGGGGTTGAAAAGGAAAGTCAGAACAGAATTATTATCAATTTTATTTAATTTGTGAGATGTGATATTTGTGAAAAATTATTCTAAGTAAGTGTGGGTAGAGACAGATAAGTGCATAGAGAGGGAGAAGGCGGGAATAAAGGTAGAAGCATAAAGACAGGAGAGCTGAATGATTGCTGTGGAGTGGAAAAATGCGTGGTGAAGAAAGCGCGGTAGAAGTTACCGACCAGGTGGGTATGGTCGGCGAAGGAGAAAGTGAGGCCAATAACTGAAAGTCAGCTGCAGTGAGCCAGGCTGTTGAGCCATCCGCAGAAGGACACCAACTGAGAGGGAGGCGGCTGAGTGGATGGACAGGAGGCACCAGTCTTCACACTTATTTTCTTATGATTTAAAATCAGACCAACTCTGTCTAGGAATGAAGATGAGGATTTTTCACTGAAATTGAAGATACAGGTGGGAAGTTCCCCCAGGTTAGTCTTATAAACCAAATGTGGTGTTGGGGGGGAGGTATTGGTAGTCAGACAAGTCCACGGTCTTGGTCATCTTGACCTTTTGTTTTTAAGCATTTCTGGCTTCAAATAAAAATAATTACTATACTTGATTAGGAAAGTCCTCATAAAAGCAACTCTTCTTTCAGGATATTTGAATGGTGATGTAGGTTTCTATTCATTAAGTGTTTACTAATGTTGTTGGTAATGGGCTAAGATCTGGGAGCTCAAAGATAAGTGAAATGCTGATCTTCCTCTTGCTAATCCTTGACAAGTCTATATGTGTATTGAATTTCATTACACACAAAATTCTGGAAGAGTGATTACCCAAAGGATTCTCAACTGTGATAACATCTGAGCCAACAGGCACAAGTGCTATACTCTTAAGGGTGACCACACTTTGGCTCTATCCTGCTGAAGCGGACTATTGATGCGTTCTAACACTGCAGTTTGAGCAGGGTAATATTTTTAAAGGAGAATGTGTGAGAATCATGCTTTTTTGTTTCTAGTTCTTTTTGAAGCAAATAACGGAAAGAAGGTTGAGTGAAACATTTTCGTTCCCCAATGTCAATATTATGGCATTAAAATTAGAGTAGTTTAGCAAAAGCACAAGAAAGGAAGAAATGTTCAGGGCTGGCAGATGTGTGCACCAGTAATCATACAAAGTAGATGTGCCATCATAAAGCTGCATCTAAATTCTGAAGATTTACTGAAACTGTTGGGCGGCTGCTGATTCCTCCCTGACAACAAAAACTATTTGTTTTGAGATAATCTGTATCTTTGAGTGTTACATAGTCAGTAAACAGGGAAATGATGCAAGATGGGAGAGGGTAAGAAACAAATAATTCCTAGGCATCTACTGAGTGCGTGATGCTAACTGGGCAAATTCACAGCAATTATGTCATTGGCGTCTTCGCAGACAGCCTTGCTCCTCAGTTACATTCTGTCCCCTCTGCAGATGAAAAACAGCACGTTATGTCAGCAAGGTCCCTCAGCGAGGAGGTGGCAGAAGCAGGATTTCAACATGCATCTGTAGTCCTTCCACTATATTGTGTGGTTACCACCAAGTGAGACACATAAAGCACTGGCAAAAGAGGAAGTTGGGGAAACTTGGTTTTGCTGCCTCCATGGAAATGAGTGTGTGACTCAGATGACTGACAGCAAGGTTTATAAACATTTCAGCTACTGGTTTCAGACAGTCTTAGCTTAGTAACAGAAGCTTGTTGTCAGCTGAAAACAGGAATGAGCATTTCATTGAGTTGCTATATAGACGCACAAATGATAGCAAGTAGATCTCTGGGCAATTTCCACAGAAAATCAAATGCAGTCAAGTAGTTTTGTTTATTGAATGTCATCTATATTATAAATGCACACATATACCACACCAAAGAATCAGCAAACCGACCAAAGTACATGAACACACAGAGACGTCATGAAGATCAAGTCATCTATCTCGTGTACCACACTTTTCTTCCACTCACTATTCCCTCAAGCTTTCATTTAGAATTGGTTTATTAATGCTTATCTGATTGCCAATTCTATGGGCGGATAAAAAACTCATTGCTAGGGTTACTGAACACAATGAGAAGCGATGTGTGACAGGGAAGGAGTAGACAAAAGATGCAAAAAGCAGCCGGAAGAACTCAACTCAGAATAAGGTTAAAGACCCTCAGCAGGTACTAAGGATAACTGTTGTCATTTGCCCATACAATAAGACAGAAATGAAGGAAACTAATTTCAGGTCACTTTCTAAGTTGGTGGGTAGTATGTAGTATCTTCATGATATATTCAGTTATCTAAAATAACTAGTATGAAAATCTGGTTGCTTTAAGGAGTAAGGAACTTGGCCACCTGGAGAACATATTAGCTTTGCAAATGGTGTACACTTCGAGGATGTTCCAGAATCTGGTGTATTAATGTCATATCCAACTGCACCTTTAACTGGGATGAGGGCAGGTGGTCCTGTTGGCTAGAAAAAGAAAGGGGAGGAACTCCAGGAACCCAGGAGTTCAACCGTGCCTCTCAATAGCTGTGGGTCTTTGGTGAAATTAGTATTTTTTTCCCCAAGTCTCAGCGTCTTCATCTATAAAGTGAATATAATACAATTTAGAGCCTGGTGTGTTTGTGAGTATCAAGTGAGATAATTTAATGTCTTCAATATCCACTCCTTCTGTTATCACAGTGTGGTGTTAGTTAGTGAATATCTTCCCAATCATTTCTTACTCATTTTCCCGATCATAGATGAGTGACCTTTGGGAGTCCAGGACAAATTGCCTATGCCTTCTTGGGGTGGGCTTACCACATGCATTTCCCCTAAATACCTGCATAAACACACACACTCTTTTATACCACCTCCTAATTGCTCATGTCATAACTGAGACTAAAAATAACATTTGTGTGTGTTAAGTAATCGGGCTGACAGTCTTTTGTTTTACTTCCTCATTCTTTATCCTATTCCAGCTGTGCTAAAAGTGTCAGAGCGTCTGGTAAAAATGCAAAAGAAGCCTGTCACACAAGGAAGAAAAAACTAAAGGGGCTTGGATACTTTGCAAAATAGAAAATGAGTCTTTAAATGATTGAAGTGAATGTAATACTTAATAGGAGACTTTGTCACAGTGAGGTTAATCTGTTTTGTTCTTTCTCAGTATTGTTGACCCAAAGTTTCCCAAAGCTGTTAGACTGTCTTCCAGAAGATGCAAATGCAGTGTTAGAACTGGAAGTTCTATTGCTCTCCTGCTGGTTTTGACCCTTTTTTTTTTGTCAAATAGTCCTTTTTATTTTTTTAAATTATTTTATTTTATTTTGTTTGACAGAGTTAGTGAGAGAGAGAGAGAGATGGAGAGAAAGGTCTTCCTTTACCGTTGGTTCACCCTCTGATGGCCGCTGTGGTTGGGCGCTGCGGCCAGCGCACCGCGCTGATCTGAAGCCAGGAACCAAGTGCCTCTCCTGGTCTCCCATGGGGTGCAGGGCCCTGGGAGGACCTGGGCCATCCTCCACTGCACTCCCGGGCCACAGCAGAGAGCTGGCCTGGAAGAGGAACAACCGGGACAGAATCCGGTGCCCTGACCGGGACTAGAACCTGGTCATAGTTCAGATCTCAGCAAAGTCTTAGCAAACACTATGTAAAGATGCTATGGAAGCAGAGCTTGCATTTGTCACAATTTTAACTTCAGTTGTGTCCTGAACACCCTGGACTATCTGAGGAAGCTTATGGGCCCATATTCAGAATAATGTTTTCAAATGCATAAAGCACAATGTGAAGGATTACAGAGAAACTAAATCTATGAAAATATAATTGTAAAGGTTCAAAAAATTTGATGTAGTGATATATGTGCTACTTTATTAACACATTAAGTTACATAACCTAGCAGCAAGTCTAGTAACATCTTAATGGTGATGATGATATTAGGTGATATTTGAAATAACTATAACGACCATAGTGGGAGATGAAGATAATACTGACTTCTATGGGGAATGCATTAAGTTGCCCTTGGGATCTGGATTTCACATCTGCAGACTCAACTGGCCTTGGATAGAACAGATTTAGAAGGAAATTGCATCTATACGGAGCATGTATAAACTTTTTTTCTCATTTTTCCCTGAGCAGTATGTTATAATCATTAATTACATAGTGTTGAGTATTAGAAGTAATCTAGAGATATATGTGTAGGTTATATGCAAAAACACTGTGTTATACACGGGACTTGAACATTTGTGGAGCTTGGTGTCACAGGGCCTCAGGGCAAATCCACCACAGATACAGAAGGCTGACTTTACACAGATACTGCTAATACTACTGTGGATTGTTGCCAATATTTATATTAGAAGGATGTTAAATTCCAGTTAGAGATTAGTGAAAAGGAAGATATATTTTCCCTATCCAAGTGTACTGACTTCTTGAATTCTATTCACAGGCACACTGAACTCTGATTTAAGGAGTCCTGGAATAAGATTACTTTTGTAGGATTATGAGCATGGTTGAGATAAATTAAGTTTCTTTAGACACATATTAGTATATAATCCCAAGTGCAGTTGTGGATATTTATTTGCTTAATTCTCAAATGGGGATGTCATTCACTCATTTATGTTCCCATTTATAATCTGCCTTGTTTCTGAAATTGGAGGCAATTTGCACAGACCCTTAGAACAAAATGTAATAAAATTGAAAGGAAGCAAGTGACAACAAAGAAGAAAAAAGTATGAGTATAAAAATTCAGTGGCATCAGGAAGTGAAGTTAATATATAAAGTGTGTATGGGAAGGCTGTATACTCTTATTAGAGTCCAATGACAAGTTTGATTCTAACTTTTATGATATTCAATATAAAAACAAGAAATAACCAGCTTCACACTCGTAACTACATCTCCCGTAATATAAATAAGGAAATGCCCAACTGTTTTGCTGCTGAAACTAGACAGACATTTCTCATAGGCTTTGCCTCTGTCTCAGTGTGCTCGGCTCCCATACCAACATATCATAGATTTGGTGCTCAAACAACAGATGCTATTTCTCACAGTTCTTGAGACTGAGAAGTCTAAGATAAGATGGCCAGCACAGTTGGGCTTTGGTGAGGGAGTTCTCTTCTTGGCTTGGACAAGGGCATTTTCTTGCTATTTCCCCACATGATGGCGGTGGGGTGGGGTGGAAAAGAGATGAAGAGGAGAGGGGAAGAGAACAAAATCCTGAATCTCTTTTTATGGAGGCACTAAGTCCATCATAAGTTTCCATCCTCATTAACTTAATCACCTCCCGTGGTGCCATGTGTAAATACCATTGCTTTGAAGAAGACATCAACAAATGAGTTTAGGGGACTCGGTTCATTCCATAATAATGATATACTGTATAATTCAATTAACAGTACTTTAAAAACACTTTCATTGGGCTCTTATAATTTCTTAGTATAAATCAATGACATGTATTTCTGTTGGTCCACTTTAATATCAGAATAGGCCTTAAAATATCTTTCGGGAGTACAATATCTAAGTGTATGTATATGTACGTGTATGACTATGTATGGAGGTAGTTACTCTTAAGACATAATTAGTGATTTTTATTTTTATATGGTATGGATTAATTTGAGACTAATGAACACCATAAATTATTTTTAATAGGAAACTTATATTTAATAAAAATTTTGAAAGTACAACTTTTGGATTATAATAGTTCTTCCCCCCATAACCACCATCCAACCCACAAACCATCCCACTTCCTACTCTCTCTCACATCGCATTCTTAAGATTCATTTTTAATTATCTTTATATATAGAAGATCAACTCTATGTGAAGATTTCAAGTTTGCACTCACACAGACACACAAAGTATAAAGTACTATTTGAAGACTAGTTTTGACATTAATTTGCATAGCACAACACATTAAGGACAGGGGTCCTACGTGGGGAGCAAGTACACAGTGATCCCTGTTGCTGATTTAACAATTGACACTCTTATTTATGACATCAGTGACCATCAGAGGCTCTTGTCATGAGCTGCCAAGGCTATGGAAGCCTCTTGAGTTCACAAACTCCATCAGTATTTAGACAGGGCCATATGCAAAGTGGAAGTTTTCTCCTCCCTTCAGAGAAAGGTACCTCCTTTGGCCCGTTCTTTCCACTGGGATCTCACTCACCGAGATCATTCATTTAGGTCATTTTTTGCCACAGCATCTTGGCTTTCCATGCCTGAAATACTCTCATGGGTTTTTCAGCCAGATCCGAATGCCTTAAAGGCTGATTCTGAGGCCAGAGTGCTGTTTAGGGCATATGTCATTCTATGAGTCTGCTGTGTATCCCGCTTCTCATGTTGGGTAGTTCTCTCCTTTTTAATTCTATCAATTATTATTAGCAGACACTTGGTCTTATTTATGTGATTCTTTTGACACTTAATCCTATCTTTATGATCAGTTATGAACTTAAACTGATCACTTTAATAAGATAGCATTAGTACCTGCCAACTTAATGGGATTTGGCGTCCCATGGCAAGTTTTTAGCTTTACCTTTACGGGTAAGTCCAAGGGAGAGTGTGCTGATCTGTATATCTCCTCCCTCTCTTATTCCCACACTTATTTTTAACAAGGATAAATTTTCAGTTGGATTTAAACACCTAAGAATAATTCTGTGTTAATTAAAAAGTTCAACCAATGGTATTAAGTAGACAAAGAAAATACTAAAAATAATAAAATAGTAAGCTGTTCCTCGACAGTCAGGACAAAGGGTGATCAAGTCATTGCCTCTTATAGTGTCAGTTTCACTTCTACAGGTTTGCTTTTAGGTGCTCAGTTAGAAAACTATAAATTAAAGCACATTACATTCTATACACAATTTCATGGATCCCAGATCTTCCTAAGTCTCAGGACTCATAAATAACCCTGGAATGTAGAGTAATAGATGTGAGTTTAAACATGTTATATAAGTATTGTTTACTGTAACTGATCATTTGACAAAGATCGAGAGCCAGCCAGTTGGATTTACTGCTTCTGGCAAGTACTAGAATTCAGCTATTCTGTGCTGTAAACAAGTGCTTTAACAGCCTGGAGAACAGGAAACCCATAGGTCCATTTAACTAAACATCATACTAGTATTTCAAGGTCAGCAGGGTACATGGATCATATAACCCCAACCCTGTGTACAGGATTCTCATGTCCCTTGGAGATCACCACAAATCTTTGGTTCGCACCATTGCCCCACAATATGGTAGCACAAATGTGGACACTGTCCTCAGTCCCATCACTCTGAACATCCCAGCCAAGTCCAAGCTATGAAGAATTAGGGACAACCAGAATGGATCCGGGTTTTGTGAAGCCCGAAGACCACACAATTTGGTGGCAGGGCATGGTTCCTTCTTTAGGAAAAATAATACAGAAGTGCAAATAGTGAGTTGTTAGAGATAATAAGAGGAATGACAATAACTTTAAAAATGTTAAATGATGATAAATATACCATAAACAGTACATTATCCAAAATACACCAGAATTTTAGAATTAACTAAAATGTCCCCCCCCCTTTTTTTTTTTGCTGTGTACTTTTTGAGTGTCCTTTCGTATGATAATGAGGGTGTAACATTCCCTAGGAGACATAGAAAGACCATCCTGCCTTGCTTTTAGGAGTAGTTGATCAGGATTGCTTTTCTATTTTTATTGATTGCTTAGAAAAATACTGTTTGACGTCACAAGTTGTTGCTGATCATGAAATTACTAAGATATCTTCCTTATGTTTTATTCTACTACTGAAGTTTAAGATTCAGAAGGATTTTCCTTAACTTTGCTTCTGGATTTATCTGTTTCCATTCTTGTTACTCTTTCATTAACCATAGATCTCCAGTTTGGGAGAAACAATATCTAATCATACTATGGTATCAGCTGTGGTCCTGGGCTATCCTATCACCACAGCAGTTGGACTGGCAAAGTGGAAGCAGTGTGTTACAAGAAGTTACTAGTATACTTGGACAGCTAGCAATATCTATACAAGGAAGATACTACAAGCAGCATTAGGATATCCCATTAATCATAAATCAAGTATATCCTCATCTCTAGATTTGTCTGCTCCCGGCAATCATTGGCCACAGCTTATGCTCATATGTTCTTCTCTTTCCTCTTCCCCATCCTATCCTGGGACTGCCTCCACGTGGCTGACACACTTTTACAACACTTCCATAGGGCCCTCTAGTTAAGATGCTCAGATTACAGGCTCAAGAGACCTAGACCCAGATTGAAGGAGGGGAGAAATTTTTCTTACCATGTCTGAGTTCAGATTTTTTTAAGTTTGTTGACAATGGGAATGTATAATCTCTTTTACCAACAACTCATTCCCAGTTGTGGGAATGTGGCATTACCATAATGGCCTAACAGGACAACATTTTCAGAAGACACCTGGCTAAGATCATTGTCAGCAAGCAGCTCTTGGAACAGGTTGGGATCTATTTTCACTCACAGATGAAAGGCCTCATATAGACTTGGACCACAAGGATTTTTGCCTGGCAAATTTAAATAGATAGAACCATAATGTAATTTCAGCTATAAAACTTTCAATTGAGTACACACAAAATATTATAATGATAATTAATGTAACTTTCTGGTATGTGCCCTAAGTTAGTTGACTATAAAATATATGCTTGAGTAAGTGGCTCAGTTAACTTGCTTTATGAATTTATTGATTATGAGCCACTTCAATGTGGAGCTTAGGCTGACAGAGTCGATTCCTTTGGCTTCAGAAGAGTCGATCTCTGGCTATTTTTCTCATTGGTCAGATGTTAAGGCCACTTTTCCTCTAGAGCCACTCCTGGCTCACAATAGTCAAAGCAACTGTTTTCAAATATAAGAATTCTTGTTGTGTAAAAAGTGGAGTGTTTGTCAATTTCATCTAAGAGAAGAATAAATTGCATGGAGCATGAAATGCCTGCCTCTTCAGAGATCATGAGAAATATTGGGGAGGAGAAAGAGGGAGAGAAGGAGAGAAAGAGGAGAGGATGGGGAGGGGAGAGACCGAGAGCACTCCTATTCACTGCTCAACTCCTCAGATACCCTCAATGGTTGGGGCTGGGCCAGGCACAGCTGAAAGCCAAGAGCTCAGTCTGGGTCTCTCATATTGGCGGCAGGGACTCAACCATTTATGTCATCACCTTTGGCTTTCCAGGAACCCAGGTACTTCTACATGGGATAGGGCATCTCCAGTGGCATCCTAACTACTAGGTCAAATGCCCAGTGCTGGCTTTGTGTTTTGCAAGGGGGAGTCTACTTTGCCTGTTTGTTAAAGAAAAGAAAAGGCCATGCTTCTCAATACTTGCATTTAAATAAATTGAAAATAAATGTTTTCAAAGTCTCAGTTGAGAAATTGGATTAAGAATGCTGTTTCTCTGTTTGACATGAACCTTCCACTACATGGAAGTGGACTTTACATCTGCATTTTATTTTTAGTGAAATTGAAGCCCAGTTCTTGTTTCCTCATGGGAGCAAAGACAAGGCACCGTTCAAAGTCATGGGAGGATTGCGATAAAGAGTGAGGTCACAAATCTGCACTGGCTTTCATTGTTAATAATAATTCTATCTGTGGGTATTCTTTTAAGCACTAAGCCAACTGGCAAATTTTATATATTATTCAGTCACAGAATTCTTACATTTTGGGAAAATAAATTAGAAAATCATAGACATGATTTTCTAAAGATTAAAAAAAAAAAAAAACCATAGGACTCTTTATTGGAATGAAAACTACCTTGCAGTTTAGAGTGAAACCAAGAAGTATGGACTCACCCACCCCACCTGGATGCCCAATAGCCCTCACGTGGTCTCTTCTCCCACCTGCTTAGAACCCTAATTATTGGTGGGTAAAGAAGAGGTGCCTGACCTGATACAGCACTTGAGGGAAGATGGGTAGGTAAAGGTGTAGGAAGGAGTCTGGCCCCTGACAATAGCATTTTAGGGCATGGATGATTCACAACCTTTCTGGGAAAGAAATATCAGTGTTTCCTCTGAGTTCTGTGAGTTCTCCTACTGGAAAATAGAAACACTGGCATCTTTTCTTCCTCTGCTTACGTGTGTGTGTGTGTGTGTGTGTGTGTGCATGTGTATGTAGTACTGATGTTGGTATCCATGACAGAGATTACTCATTCTCTGTTGAAAGGAGAAGAGACACTTAACAGTTCTTCCTTCTTTAAAAGAAAATTGCACTCTATTTTTCTTTGCTTTATTTGGGTTTGAGTCATTTTTCAGTTGAATGAGTTGGGCACAGTCTGTTTCTCCCATGAACAAATAAAAATGTCCTCTTGATTTGAGATTATATAATTGACTATAATAGCTCATGAAATGTTTGGAAAGTTAAAGTTAGACTTCTGGCTTAAGTTTAGTTTTTTATTCAGAAATTCTCTACAAACTGATTCTAAGAAGACGTTTTGGGTGCAATTTGGGAAACAAAGTAGTGTGTAAGTGGAAGCTTATTAAAATATACTTTGTAGTTTCTCCTTGAAATTTCTTCTGAGAAAAAAATTTTAATAGTTCTCTAAAATTGAGTTGGAGGATCCTGAATCCTATATTTTCCTACCAACAGTGAATCTTCAGTTCAGTCTTTGTATTTAGCTATTTATGTAGCTTTTCCCTAAAAGAATGTACAATGAAATATTTGCCATGGCCGCATCCATGGACCCGCAGCAGTGGTACTGGTCTTATTATCATAAAGCTCTTCTAGGCTTTGTATGCTGATCTAAAACACTGAACATGCACATGTGGACTTTCACATTATCCTGCACCCTGGGACTTCATGCTCAATAATTGAGATAAGGAAAGAATGTTCTTTGGATCACTATGACTTATTAGGGTCCTGTCCAAAATCTTGTACATGCCTGATAAAGTTAGTGGAATGCTGGGGTCTCTGCAGTTTTGAAAGAATGTGACTTGTTGAGCAATTCAGCTGTTAGCTCTAATCCCCATCTATGCAGAGCTGTAAGATTAGGACTTACAGACACGAAGCTGTATATACAGACTACCTCTGATTAAGTCACAAAATTTCAGAATATAGAAGGAAATGGAACAAGAAACAGAAATCTATTTAAGAGTGGTACCTGTGGATTATCAGACTGTGGTTGCTTCTCATTCACTTTTTTCTTTTGCATGTTCAAGTTTACAATGATGCAAATATGTATTTGTAAATACCGAAATGGCTTAATTTCATAAAAATTGGAATAGATGGTACCCTCATCTATTACATCTATTACTATCTTAAAGTAGGGCCATGATAAACAAGAACCCCGAATGAACATTGCTCAAGAGTGTGTCCCTCTTGTCATATGTCTGTGACACTTTTGGGCTTAAAAATATGCTCATAACAAGTGAGTAACCTGCTGTTGGTAAGAAGAGCCAAACAACTAGAAATACAATGATATGCACCCAGTAGGGAAGAAGAGGTGCAGAATGATTGTTTAATATACATTGAACATCTGCATCAAGCCTCCCTTCTACCACTGTCGGGGGCCTCTTCAGCCTCTTTTCCTCCAATGTTACTTCCGTCTTTTCCCTAAGTATCAGTGCTGATATGTTAACAGCATGTTACATGGCACACACGTTTTGGTCAGGGAGAGGAACAGTAGGACAATTTTGCTTGGATATTTATAGTCAACATCAGTGAATCCTCTGGGAGGTTCTTGGCCATGCAGTAGAGCTTTAGGGCAGGCTAACGAGGTTGTAAGACCTGATATTGGCACATGAGAGAACCAGAGAAGAGAATGGCAAAACCGAGAAGTGAAGTTTGTTTTCTGCACTCTCCTGCCATCTTCCCGCCCTTTTTATTTATTTATTTTTTAATGTTGGTTTCCTTCCCCTGCCTCCTCTCCTGGCTGCCTTTTGGTTGGTCCAAGTCCTACAGTAACACTCCATAGAATGTACTCACCCCCAAAGAGCTCCCTTCCCTTCATTTTCCTTTTATTCCTTTCTCTCTGTCCTTTGCTTTTTCCTCATCAAATATATGCATACATTTCATGATGTATTAGACTGAAAACATTGAAAAGTTTGAGTATCATAATTGTGGCTCCTTTATACAGCTGATATTTGGAACTTCTTGTTTTGTACAGTTCAGGGGAGAGAGTATGTGACATGACCTGCTAAATTAGCCAGCACCCAGCCCGCCTGATATGCATGTGTGCTTGGCCAGGGTCACTTCCTGGCTGTCCATGGCATTTGGTGAACAGCCAGACCAGTGCAGGAGGTTCAGGGCTCAGAGACATGAGTGGGTGCATTGCATGAGGTCCAACCTTGGAGAGAAGGGAGGTCTAAACTTTTCTGCAGTTGTGGTTTAGACACACACAGGTATGACTCTGATGGGACTGAAGGTCCCCAAAGGGTCTGGGATGAGCATGGGCTCCCAGCCAAAGCTAAGAGGATCACTGTAGTCTGGCAGCATGGGAAGAGGCTGTGGCTCTTGGAGCAGAATCCAAGGACCCAGACCCTCATTTGCTGTCTGTTCCCCAAGCTGTGTTCAAAGAAAAGTGTGTGTTACTGTGGATGTTCTTGGACAAAGCAATGATCATAAACAGGAATGTGTGTGTGTGTGGGGGGGGATGTTTGAGTGGGGGTGAGGCAGGGGGGTAGGTGTGTAGAGGAGGTTGGGGACAGTCCTGTGAATAGTAGGGTGGCTACTGACTATACTTCAGACCAGGCCACGGAGGAGCAGATATCAGGGTGGGGGTCTGCATCCATCAGGTGGGAATACAGACAGCACCAATTTCACAGTTTTGTGTAAACTGAATGATTAATGCAAGCACAGCATTGAGCACACACTGCACAAGTGAAATGGTAATCAGAGCTTAATGTAATTAGCTATTATTATTTATCAGGGTTTCTTTCGTGACATTCCTTTATTTTATCTGCTTATTGTCTAATAATTTTCAAGTGGTTACAGGGTTTAATCTTACATAATGTGACAAAATACGCTTGGCCCTATTTTTGTTTTGAAGTAGAGAAATTCTGTTAGATTAAACCTGAAGTGAGATGAACTTGAGTGAAGTTTTAAAAAATAATTATGTCTCAAAGTTGAATTTTTACTGAATAAAAAATTGGGCACTAATGTCATTCTTTGCTTTAGGAAGATTGTGGGAATAACTAATAACACTTGAGGAGGTTAATATACCATTGAAAGTAGTAATTTTAACAGTTTTGAACTCCTGTTCAAAAGATATAATTGGAAGAATTTTCAATAGACATCAGTCTTTATTTCTTAGGAAATTACAGTGATTGAATTAACTGCAGGCAGCCTCTTATTATTACTTGAAGATAATAGGAATCTGTTGAGGGTTAGTGTGGAAAAATGAATGATACATGTTCTATTAAAGACTCCATAGTGGGAAAAACTTTTTTTTTTGCCACTCGGTATTGCCATAATTTATTTATTCAAGGCATAATCTTCAATGCAGGTTCCTTTATAGTATTTGGCCTAAAAACTAATTCCAATGAAGAATGAGAATAATGCTTTTCCTAGGATTAAAGCATAGATTTTCTTTTAAGGGAGTGCATAAAATGCTAATTCAAGAGGAAATGTTAAACTTGAAGAACTCTGTGCACATAGAAAAGAGTTCAGTTCCTTCTTTGATTTTTTTTTTTTTTTAGGACTTTGCCCCCCATTTTCTATGAAATTGAGCACAGACAAGGACAACAATATCACAGTCATTATTCAGGCATTTTAAATTACTCTTTTACTTTGAAACAAGATATTCGAATCCTGGAGTGTTAGGGAAATTGTGCATGGATGAAGCAGTAAATGGATTTTGATTTGTCATCTCAGCCTGAGGCTTTCAGGAGGTGGTAAAGTGGTTTTTATCTGTGGAAAATAACAGCCAATTTTCTTCAAGATCTTCCCAAACTCAGATTGATTCAGATAGTGTATCTGAGTCTAATCCCACCCAGATAAGCATCTGCAGTCATCCTGACCTGGACTTGGGTGGTGTTGCTTTTTAAATTTCAGTGTGACTATAAACATTGTCTGACTTTCTCTTTGCTTAGTAGCCTAGAACTATAGGATGAGAAAACCTGTTTGGGCTCTTGCTGGCTGGAGTGTCTACTTAGAAATTCATGTTATTGGTTGCAACTCAAGTTGCACATGTTGATTCCCAAATTTTGCTTGACTTGACCCTAAACTAAATGTCGCTGGGAATGCAAAACCCAAAGGCAAAAAGAAAATAAGGGAAGTTACCTAATTTTATATACTAAGAAGTTCTGGTAAGAAAGCTGATTACTACATCATGAAATGCTTTTGTTCACTGCTTTGGGAAGTAGAAGGAAGGGGCATTAAAGTCTTGCTCTGGGGAGAAAGGAAGTGCTGATAAGTTATTACTTAAACCAAATTAGACAAAAATAGGAGCAGAAGCCAATGATTTGACATTCAATATAGCTAACATTCATTTACTTTTACACTTTTTACACTGTTTCTGGTTTAGCTATTGTAATTTCAAATTATTATAGTTTGAAAATATTTAGATGAAACATAACATACTACCTTGTAGTATAGTACAGCAAAATAAAAACTAAGTCATAGAGTTTGGACAATGGGCAATATGGGGCACAGAAAAAGAGTATCTAGATTTATTTGACATGCAAATAGAGTTTCTGATGTTAGGGTGAGATGTGCATTCCTTCTGCACTTATATTTTGGCTATGGAAACAGTCTTACTGATCATGGGAACTTGGATACATTTCCATTTAAAAAGAGAAAATAATTAAAGAAAATACCTGTCTGGGTGGCAGTGCAAATTGAAAAAATAATCCATTTTTAAAGGATGTTGTGAACTATAAACTGTGACATGAAATTCACTTCAAAAGGGGGCAATTATTAAGTGTTATTAAGGATTCAAAGAAAATATTAATCTAACCTGTTATGTGCTTTGTCTAACCTATAAAAAGAAGATAAGGATTCCAACCTGCAAGTCTCTTTGCCAAAAGTGTTCAATCTGAGCTTGATTCAGAAATCCAGAGTAAAGGATGTTATGCAAAGCAACTGGCCAGCACTCTGTAAATATGTCGGTTACCAAAGATAAGAGGTGATAATAGATGCACAACCATGGCCATGGCTATTCTTGCTTGGATACTGAATATAAGCAAATTAATATAAAACCCTCCAAACTGAGAAGGCAACTGTTGAGACAATTGGGTAAATTTTAACTGAATAATAACTGTATTAGATCATCGTAGCAATTTAAAATTCCCTGCCTGTGATCATTACTGTATAACTAAGTAGAGCAATTGTTCTTAGGAAGTAGATGCTGAAGTATTTAGGGATGAAATGTCTTCATGTCTGCCACTAACCCTCTAATGATTCTGCCAAGTATTTATACAGACAAAGATAAAAAAAAAATCCAGCAGGGCTGGCGCTGTGGCATAGTACATTAAGCCTCTGCCTGTGGTGTTGGCATCCCATATGGGCACTGGTTTGTGTCCCAGCTGCTCCTCTTCCAATCCAGCTCTCTGCTATGGTCTGAGAAAGCAGTAGAAGATGGCCCTTGTGCTTGGGCCCCTGCATCCACATGGGAGTCTAAGAGGAGGCGCCTGGCTTCAGATTGGCTCAGTTCTAGCCATTATAGTCATTTGGGGAGTGAACCAGTGAATGGAAGACCTCTCCCTCTCTCTGTCTATAACTCTACCTCTCAAATAAATAAATAAATAAAATCTTAAAATAAAAACTGGCAACATGTTAATAATTTGGGAATTGAGGTGAAACTATTTGTTCACTGGTAACTCTTCCTACAACTCTTTTTAAAATGGCATTTGAACATTTCCAAGGTCAAAACATTGGAGAAAGATGTGAAAAGTGAAAAAATCAAATACTCAACTAGCTTAGTTCTTAAAATACAGACCTTGGAATATTAGCACATCCTTTTCTGATCATGCTTTCTACCATCTTGTTTTTTTTAAAGATGTATTTATTTGAAAGGCAGAATCTTTCTCTTTCTTTCCCACACACACACACACACACTCCTATCTGCTGGTTCACACCCCAAATGCCCACAACATCCAGGGTAGGGCCAGTTTGAAACCAGGAGCCAGGAGCTCCATCCAGGTCTCCCATGTGGGTGTCAAGGACCCAATCTTTTGAGCCATCCTCTGCTGCCTTTCCAGGCACTTAGCAGGAAGCTGGGTCTGAAGCTGAATTGTGCAGACTTGAGCCAGGCAATCTGATATGGGATGGGGTGTCTCAAGTGGCACTTACCCTGCTGTGCTGCAATGTCTGCCCATCTACCATGTTATTTTACTGTGAAATACAAATGTATAGGTTAAAAAGAGGAAGAATTCAAGTTCTTTAAATTTGCGGTTTAGCTAACAAGTAGGATTATTATTTATTTGAAACATTTTCCCAGAACATTTCAGTGAAACAGAAGTTCTAAATCAATGTGCACATCTTTGGAGGTATTTAAATTCAAGTGAAATTCAGCAGACCCATAGAATGGCAGATGTCCTAAACAGCACTCTGGCCTCAGAATCAGCCCTTAAGGCATTCAGATCTGGCTAAAAAGCCCATGAGAGTATTTCAGGAATGCAAAGTCAAGACACTCTGGCAAAAAAAAAAAAAAAAAAAAAAAAAAGAAAAGAAAAGAAAAGAAAACCTAAATGAAAGATCTCTGTGAGTGAGATCCCAGCGGAAAGAACAGGCCATCAAGGAAAGGGGTACCTTTCTCTGAAGGGAGGAGAGAACTTCCACTTTGACTATGACCTTGTATAAATAAGATTGGAGTTGGCGAATTCGAAAGGCTTCCATAGCCTTGGCAACTCATGACAAGAACCTAGGGTGATTACTGATGCCATAAACAAGAGTGTCAATTGTTAAATCAACAACAGGAGTCACTGTGCACTTACTCCACATGTAGGATCTTTGTCCTTAATGTGATGTACAATGTGAATTAATGCTATAACTAGGATTTTACACTTTGTGTTTCTGTGTGGGTGCAAACTGTTGAAATCTTTACTTAATATATACTAAATTGATCTTCTGTATATAAAGAGAATTGAAAATGAATCTTGATGTGAATGGGATGAGGAAGGGAGCAGGAGATGGGAGGGTTGCTGGTGGGAGGGACGTTATTGGGGGGAAAAGCCACTGTAATCCAAAAGCTGTATTTGGAAATTTATATTTATTAAATAAAAGTTAAAAAAATAAAGTCAAGTGAAATTATGAGGTGGCTCCAAACATTCATGAAAATCTTTTAGTTCCATTTTCCATGAACTTTTTGAAGCCTCTTTGTATATCTTGGGAGATACTCAAAGATTTAGGACAATGTTTAGTTTTATCTTAAAAATCCTTTAAACAGAGACAAGAAGAGAGGAAACTATTTATTTGAGACAGGAAGAAAGGAAGGGGCGGGGGGAGGGGAGAGAGAGAGAGATCCTTTCAGCTAGTTTGATTCCTAAATGCCGGCCAGTGGTCAGGTCTGGGAAAGCTGGGTGTCAGGAATTCAATCTGTGTCTCCCCGTGCGTGGCAGAAACTCGATTATGTGTGCCGTCACTGCTTCCTGCCACGTTCCACATGAGCAGGAAGCTGGAGTCAGGAACTGGAGCTGGTTGTTGAACCCATGTGCTCCAATGTGAGATATGGGTGTCCTAACTAACATCCTAACTATTAAGCAAAAGCTTGTCTCCGCTGTCACATTGTCTTTCAGAAAAAAATCAACTCCAAGGATCTCAGTTTAATGATTTCCTGTTAATTTATTACCTGGGTCGTCGTCTTTTCTGTGAGATCTCTCTTGGAGACAGATTGCATAGTTATCATAATGATTAATTTATTTTGTTGCCTCTTATGGGGTTTGCTGATTTCCTCCTAGTCACTGAGTCCAAGCAGAAATCTCATGGCTTCCTTTCTTGTCTTCTTTTATATAGATCAAAAGCAGTAGAACTGGACCAAGGAACCTCACAACTTTTGGGTATGTAATTGAAAACTGTTCAAAATTAGTTGTTTCTCTTAATGATATTTAAGAGCCAAAGGACTCAGATTCCAATGTGTTATTCTAATTTGTGAGCCAAATTAGAATAGCCTAGGTGTGTTTCTCTAGGCTATGAT
Source organism: Oryctolagus cuniculus (assembly GCF_051225735.1). NCBI lineage: Eukaryota > Metazoa > Chordata > Mammalia > Lagomorpha > Leporidae > Oryctolagus > Oryctolagus cuniculus. Next base: position 13,456,058 of record NC_142871.1, read on the forward strand.
TTAGGCTGAGGGAACCTAATGATATGGAAAAATTACCAATTACACTTGATCCTCTGGCTTTTTCTTGAAAACACATTCTTGGTGGTGATTTATTTTCGATGAGAGAGCTGTTCAGGGAAGCATCCATTATTTATGGGTTGACTTTTTCTGGTTCTCTCAGGCTGAAGAACACACCATAGCTATTGAAGTACCATAGTACAACTATAATTATAGAGAGAAACTAATTCATAGCAATTGTATAGTTAGATGCCCAAAAGAGAGTCTAGTATTAGGTGCTCTAGTATTAGGGCACTTACCGATCTAAAGCTATTAATAATTAAATTTTGTATATTTAAACATTATAATATGAAAGTAAAATAAACTTATGATGGTTCCACATATAAAGTTCATCTCTAATGATCTAGGCAAGACTGGAGTTACGTGAATACACATGTAGTTCTTCTCATTATTCTTTTGGTTTTCTATTTGCAACTTGATTTAAAAAGATTTATATGTCTAAGCTCCTGATGGGAAGATCCATCCCTACTTCAGTTTAATTCTTTCTTTAAGGTGAAGCATAATTCCAGGCTTGCTGCAGAATGCAAGGGAAGCATTCTCACAGCTATCTATCAAGAGCACTTCATTTGAGACTCTATGGATATAACTGAAGTTAGGGTAATTTCTTAGTCTCAGTGTATTAATTTAAATACTACTATATTTTTCTGTGAGCCAGAGAATAGTAAGAATATTATTCATCTTGTCTGTATATCCTACCACTTCCAATTTTATTGCAACTATCTCTGAAACCTTGTTAGTCATCTTGACTGCTATCATGAAGCAACAGTGAAGTGACTTCACCAATCTAGTTCTCTGATATGTTGCAGGCATAGTTCTTAGTTCAAGTGTGTGTAGTGAGAGCAAAGAGTTCATGTGTAGTTCTCATTCACATGAGCCTCAATTTCTGGCTCTAGGATTATGTTGAGTTCTGTAGATTGCTTGTATAATTATTCTGACATGTTACTCCTGGGCAGTGAATATTGTGAAGTTTTATTAAGTACATTTTGAATACAAGGTTATATTTTCCTACTCTAAAATGAAAGTAGGCTTGCTGTGCCTATGAAAGTCATGTTTTAATTTTAATTTAATGTTACCAAATACCAAGTGATCTTGGGTATCCATGTATTTTTTCCCAGAATAGAAATTTGTGTAGACAAGTCTTCTACCTCTAATAAAGAAACAACTTTAACTCCAAGAAATTTTTGGCTTATTGTAAAGTAAACTCTGTGTTTAAAATCTTGTACTGAAAGTGGAAGAATAGATGACTACATATATTTTCTTCTTTAAGGTTTATAGTTCTTAATAATTAAAGGGAAGTTTGAGAAGGCTCCCTTCCTCCACACAGTCACTCAGGGATGCAGGTGGATGCACGTTCCCCTGCCTTGTGGAATATCATGGCAATTGTTGGTTTCGGGGTTTGCCTTGATGGGGGGAGTGTAGAGTGCTTACAGTCCTCCCCAGGCTCGCAGTGGTGCACGTCACCTCAGCTAAGACCTGCTGACCAAGATGAACCACACAGCTTCTCTTAAATGCATGGGTCTGGAGTTCTTCCTGGGTGTCTATGGAGGAGAGAACCAAATATATACAGAACTAGTAATTTTTTTGATAAAACATACCATTAAATTCTCATATTTGACATCTACCTGCAATAACTTTCCTTCTGAAATCAGTCACATCATAATTTTTTAATGTTTTATTATGCAGGTAAGTTATTTTAATATTTTTAAATTAACTTCACATTTTAAAAACTTCAGCTAGGAATAAATAAAACAAGGGTGGTTGACCAGAAATTAGTGAAAGTACTTTGTATTATATCCAAAAATGGAAACAAAATGGTAATATTTTGACCCTCATATGTCTATACATTTATATATTTTTTGTATTAATAGTATTTTCTTTACAATAAGACCATAACTTGAAATTAAATGAAATTAAATGTAAGTTCAAATACAGAGATGATTGAGTACAGAATCAGTTCAAGGGATATCAAATTAGGAATATGAAACAATTTTATTATCTACAATTTGAACTTTGTTTTTATTTAATATTTAGCTTTCTTTTAAAACCTTTTAATTTTCTGGGAGAGGGAGAGAGAGAGAGAGAGAGAGAGAGAGAGGAGGAGGAGGAGGGAGAGTGTTCTCATTAGCTGGTTCACTCCCCCAAGTGCCTGAGCGCTAAGAACTGAATCCAGAGGTCTCCTATATAAGTGACAGGGACCCAAATACTTGAGCCATCACCTGCCACTTCAGAGTGCAACATTAGCAGGAAGCTGGGGCCGGGAGTGGAGGGTCAGGACTCACACTTCAGCAGTCCACTGTGGGATGTGGGCATCTAGGTGGTGGCTTAACCATGGCATCCGGTACCTGCCCCCATGAGTGAGCTTCTGAACCTTAATCTTATGTTCTTTTCCTTCTTGTCTTCCATGTCTTTATCCTTAATTTTTTGTCAGTACTATGTTTTGAAAAGACTCCTACAGACATTTAAACTCCCTAGTCTTATTGTCAACGTTCATGGTTGATGGATTGAGGATGGAGACTTGACCTACTTAGGGCATCTAGGAGGTGAGCCTAGTGGGAGGTCTTCAGGCCTCTGGGAGCTTCATTCAGAAGGCAGTCTTGCGAGAGGACAGACTGTATGGAATCTAAGAATGCTTCCAGTTTCCTCTGCTTCCCGGGTCACCATGTGCTCTTAGGGGTCCCATGTCCTTCACAGATGCCTAAACCAATGCGGTCACCTACTCTTGGACTAGGACCCTCCAAACTGTAAACAAATAAATCTCCCTTCATAAGGAGTTCCTCTCAGGCATCAGAGTTAACTAATGAAGATCTGACCAACTCAGTCACTTTACTGGTGTATTTCATCAAGCCATATTTTCATATACGACTTAGGAATAAAACAGGTTTTATTTCACCTTCATACTTGACTGTGTGTCTGGCTGGATGTGGAATCCTCTGTGCAAATTTATTTTCACTCTAAACTTCAAAGGCATCACTCAGTGCCCCTCAACCTTTCAATTTGTATGTGAGAAATAGAATGCCATTCTTATTTTTGTTTCCTTATAGATAACATCTTTTTATCCTGTCTGTTAACTTTCAGAATTCTCTGTGTATCTTTGAAATTTCACAAGATGTATTCAGGTATAAACCTTAAAAAACTTGTCTGGGTTTAGCATTTAGTGTTGTAGGAAGGTTTCTTGATTCCTCTCCTTCTCTATGATCTGATTCTTGCTGGTTTGGTTTTTTTTCTTTACCTATTCCCTCCCCCGGTATTTGGGAGGGCCACTACTACCTCCATGTATGCATTGCAGTCACAGCTAAAATCTTACAAAAAAAGACAGCCTCTTGCCTAGTATTTCAAGGAGATTTCCTGATGAGCTTGATTTCATTCATGTATACTTTTCTGAAACGATCATTGCAGCTAAAGAGACAAGTGCTCTGATCTATCTACTTCTTTCCACTTCTATCACTCTGGTCCGAGGTGTTATCATTTCTACTTTGGATCATTATAGTAGTCTCTGTTTTTTTTTTTTTTTTTTTTTTTATCTTTGTTGCTGCCTGTTCCCAATGCTGAAGCCAGAGCTTCAGATCTGTTTGTTCGATCAAAACCCTGTAAAACTTGCCTGTTTCACTTCAAGGAAAACAAATGTCTTCCACCATGGCTTAAAAGACCACCCATGAACTGGAGGCACGATCTGGCCTCCAGTATGCATCTGCTCATCTTTTACCATTCTCCTCCCATCATTCACCCAGTCTTAGCTGTGCTGGCTGCCTACTCGTGGTGTCCCTCATACCTGCCAGTCGCAGCCAGGGGTGTTTGCTTGGGCGCTCTCTAGATCTGGATTTCTCCACACTTGGTAACCAGGTGTCTCCTCACCTCTTGCAAGAGTTTACCCACATGTCAGCTGTTTGTGAGGCTGTGTCTTGCCACCTTTGTAAAACAGCAACCCTCTGAACTATACTTCTCTATTTTATTCTTCGTCATTTATCTCCATCTAATATACTGTTTATTTTAGTTACTACTATTAATTGTTTTCTTACTCCTGTGAAGTGCAAAGCTCATTAGGGAAGGAAATATTATCTATAATGTTCAATATAGTATATTCAGGCCCTAAAACTGTTGGAAGCTCATACTCAGTCAATACATATTTGATGAAAGAATGGATAAGTGAACTGGTGGCCCACCTTGGCCATATGCTGGTTCCTACATTGTAGCCTATGACTGATAGTCCTACAAGGAGGGAAAGAGTAAAAGAAGCCTGTCAAACAAAATGAATAAGTGTCTAAATAAGTAGCCCTTCTGGTGATCACTGAGAAATGGGAACCCCTATAAGAAGGGCATAGAATTAATAAGTGGAAGGAAGCAGCAGGTTCTGAAACCTGACAATAATTTGCTGTTTGATTTTGAATATATGTAATTGTCCTTTGTGTTATAGTCTTTCAATGTTAGGTCATGTGCCTGGAAAAATTATGGGCCAAGTGTTTCTATGATTTCCTTAATAATTTGTTTCTTCTTTTATTTAGAGTTTCTATTGCCACTGGTCAATGTATGAAAATATAAGTTAGATTGGGCAAGGAATATTTTATTATTTTCAAGAGAGCAAGGTTGCAAGATAAATTATCAGGCAATCTCTGTATCTTGTTAAATTTCTTGTTAACTATTTACTTGCTACCAAATGAAATTTTTGGAGTTAAAAATTGCAGGCTCAGTATTTGGCAAATTGAGTGTTGTAATTTGGGAAGTTATTTTTTTGTATCTCATTGTCCCCCTTTCATAATTGTTCTAGATTTCTATCTTATCAATTATTTCCCAAAGAACTAGATTTTGGTTTTGTTGATCCTTTTTATACTTACGTCATTGATTTCTGCTCTTAGCTTTCTTATTGCTTCCTTGGGTTTGTTGTTTTACTATTTTTAAAAGCTCATGTGTTGAGCCCCTTTATATGCTTTTATCCTTTTTTTTTTTTTTGGATAAGTGTATTTGAAGAATGAATTTCCTCCCCAAATGCATGTGTTTTCAATGGTGATAAACTATAAAAATTTTACACTTGATTTCTGTTTTTACCCAACTTATTTTAGTAGTGTGAGATTTAGTTTCTGGACATATAGACTTTTTAAAGCTATGATTTCATTATTAAGTTATATAATTAAAGCATTTTTGCCAGGAATATAATCTGTGTTAAACTGAGATTAGAATTTATTCAGGCTTCCTTAATAATATGGCACTTTGTCAGTTTTTACAATATACAACATGTATTAGAAACGAGTGCTGGTGCTGCGGCTCACTAGGCTAATCCTCTGCCTTGCAGCGCCGGCACACCCGGTTCTAGTCCCGGTCGGGGCGCTGGATTCTGTCCCGGTTGCCCCTCTTCCAGGCCAGCTCTCTGCTGTGGCCAGGGAGTGCAGTGGAGGATGGCCCAAGTGCTTGGGCCCTGCACCCCATGGGAGACCAGGAAAAGCACCTGGCTCCTGCCTTTGGATCAGCGCGGGGTGCCGGCCGCAGCGGCCATTGGAGGGTGAACCAACGGCAAAGGAAGACCTTTCTCTCTGTCTCTCTCTCTCACTGTCCACTCTGCCTGTCAAAAAAAAAAAAAAAAAAAGAAATGAGTATGCATTCTCTGTTTTTCATGTGTAAAGTTTATGGATCCAATAGTCTGAGTTTACTAATTTGTGTCATTTGGATCCTCTGTATATCTGTTTATTCATTGTCTGCTCAAGCTATTAATGTTTTTTTAAAGAATTATTTTATTTATTTGAAAGACAGAGTTACAGAGAGAGGTGGAGACAGAGAGAGAGGTCTTCCATCCGATGGTCCACTCCCCAATTGGCTGCAACAGCCAGAGCTGAGCCTATCCGAAGCCAGGAGCCATGTCTCCCATGTGGGTGCAGGAGCCCAAGGACTTGGGCCATCTTCTACTGCTTTCCCAGGCCATAGCAGAGAGCTGGATCAGAAGAGGAGCTGCCGGGACTAGGACCAGTGCCCATGTGGGATGCTGGCACTTCAGGCCAGGGCTTTAGCCCGCTGTGCTGCAGCGCCGGCCCCCAAAAGCTATTAATTGTTGAGAGAGGTATGCCATAGACTTCAACTGCACTTGCTGTTATTTGTCTCCAGTTGTGAGATTCATGATTTCTTGATATATTTTAAGACAAAATATTTATGTGTTTATGAAGGCTATATTTTCTATTTTTTTGGAAATCAATAATATATTTTTCCATTTTGTGTATATAATGTATGTATAATAATTTTTTGAAATACTTTAATCCAACAACATAAGATTTCAAATACATTAGAAGGAATTCATCAATGTATAAGACTTTGTTGAGGGTTTGGCGCTATGGCTCAGTGGGTTAATGCCCTGGCCTGAAGTGCTGGCATCCCATATGGGTGCAGGTTCGAGACCTGGCTGCTCCACTTCTAATAATGCTCTCTGCTATGGCCTGGGAAAGCAGTGGAAGATGGCTCAAGTCCTTGGGCCCCTGCATCTGCATGGGAGACCCAGAAGAAGTTCCTGGCTTCTGGCTTCGGATTGGTGCAGCTCTGGCTGTTGTGGCCAATTGGGGAGTGGACCATTGGATGGACGACCTTTCTCTCTCTCTGCCTCTGCTCTCTGTGTAATTCTGACTTTCAAATGAATAGATAAATCTTAAAAAAAAAGACTATGTTGATCTGTTAATTTTAATAATGAATATGTAGATTTTTCCATTTGTAAAACTGGCATCTGAAAACATTGGCAGTATTAATTTTTTACATTTTAATCATTGTAACTTTTACTATTTTTTAGCGGATTTTAATAGAACTTTATCAAATGATTATGGACCTCTTTGGTTTATTCCTAAGATTACAGAAAAAAAGCCTCAACATTCCACCATTACCTATGAGACAGAAGAATTAAAGAACTCTGTACTCACTGACAATGGCCCAGGGCCCTCTTTGTTTGGCCATGACAGGAGTTTGGGAAGGGCTTGCCTTTGGCGGAGCATCTTTGCTAAGTGTGGCTGTAGCTGGCGTGACTGCATTGGGGGGTCTGCACCAGGGGAAAGTTTTGCATTCACACCTGGAGACTTGCCGTCTCATGATTTCCGTTTCTGCACAAGGTGCCTCGTTCTCCTGGGCCTGTGCACAAGGTGTGGCTCTTTACAGCACAGCGGTCTGAGTAGTCGGACTTTGTACATGTCAGTCTACTAGAGCACAGGTTCCTCTTTCAGATCTACAATCCTGTGACCTGGAGCCTTCGGGAGCGTATACTTTGCAAATAAATGTATCTACTTAAACATTTGTTATGTTAAAAGTTTTTCAAATAGCAGCGTGGAGCAAAGGAAAAAAAAATGATTCTTTTGTATTTTGATGACAGGATTTTAAGGTCAGATGAAGTTATCTAGGGCAGGGAGTGAGAGGCAGGTGCATATGCAAGCCGAGGGTGAGGAGGTGGGTCTAGTTCAGTGTGTAGGTGAGGTGTGAGTGAGAAAGTGAGTATGTAATAAGGAGAATGGGTGAACCACAGGAAGCTAGGTGGACCACAGGAGGCTGGATGGAAAATAAAAAACCATTGGCTGTACTTAATTAAGAGCAAGATTAAAGCAACCCAAAGACAAATGGAAAATCACACATTTACTCCATAGAAGGGTGGAAATACAAAGTGCATGTGTTCAGAGAAAGGTGAACTAAAGTGGCTGGTCAAGCACAATCTGTAATTTTTGTAGTTCTCAGGATTTTATACAATAAGGTAGTCTGAATTTAAAAACAAAAAGCAAACATTTCATTGAGAAATAAATGCAAAATTTTCTTCTGTAAAACTTAGATATCTTGGCTTATGATTCCAATAGTTTAAAAAAAATGCTCTACTGAAATCAAGAGAATGTTAAACTGAGGAATCTGATGTTTTAATCTTACCTAAACTGAATGCTGTACTTACCTGTTCTTCCACTAGGTGTCTCTTTGCATACATGTTATGATTCTCAAGAAAGCCGATGGATTCTTGAAAACATTAACTTAAGTGGATTGTGTGAACAGATATCTCGGTTCTGGGAATAGTTAAGAATGACTTTAATTTAGCAATTTTTCCTAAAAATTAAAAAGGTGTATCTTGGCTTCATCTCTCATTCTTGCTTTAGAAATTTAGGAGAGGGGCCAGTGCTGTGGTCTGCCTTCGGTAGCGCCAGCATCTCACATGGGCACTAGCTCAAGACCCGGCTGCTGCACTTCTGATCCAGCTCCCTGCTTATGTGCTGGGAAAGCAGTAGAAGATGGCCCAAGTGCTTAGGCCCTTGTGCCCATGAGGGAGACATGGAAGAAGCTCCTGGCTTCAGCCTGGTCCAACAGGCATTTGGGGAGTGAATTGGTGGATGAAAGATCTCTCTCTATCTCTCTCTCTCTCTGGCTCTCTCTCTGTCTCTCTCTGTCTTTCTGTAACTCTACCTTTAAAATAATAATAAAAAAAGAATTTAGGAGACCCAGAAGTGTCAGCGAATGATATATTGAGACCCCTTTGCCCATATTGGTGGCAGGATGGTAGGGATGGAAGCCTTAGATTCAACAAGCTTCCCTTTGAGGAGTCCAGCCAGAAAGTAGCCCATGTTCTTTCTCGATGGCATTTTGGCAAGGATATACAATTCCAAAACAAAGTGCACTTGGCTCTCCAGTGTCTCCTGCTGGGAGGTATGGGTGTTGCTGGCCTGATCCTTCAAAACTACTCAGTGGCAGCTGATCTGTGATTCCACATGGAACCGTGGGATGTCTCTGAGAATTGCCCACAACTGGTAAGTAGTCTACCCACAATAATTTGTCCTAAAGTTGAGGCAGGATCAATAAAATCAGCAGGTATTTATGAGGTGCCTACTGTATGCCTGACTTGGAGTGTCTATGAGAATTATGGGGCTTATTCATTTTAGAAGAGGTGCAGAAAAGTTAATCATGCTGGTAAGTTGAAAAGGCAGAGATTAGTCTAAGAGACAGCACTGCAATGATCAGTGGGCCCTGGGCTTGGAGTTTGAAGACCTGAATTCAAATTCTGGCTTTATGCTTTGCAAGCTCTGTAGACTATTTACCTGATGTTTGTGTCAGTTTCTCCATCTCTAAAAGTATAGGTAATATACTTTCCAGAGCCAATGTGAAGAGAGAAACCGGTTCGTAAATAATTCTGCAAAATATCCTATTCCAATGGGCTCCAAGAGCAAGTGCCCATTTTTGATAAAAGTGTCTTTCCTGTGATTATGCACAGCTGTAAGTTTCCATATGGCCTCTACCTTTCTTGTCTGACTAGATTTGGTAACTACCATTGCAAAATTAAGAGGTTCATGAAAAAGATATTTCCTAATGAAAGAGCTAGCCAGACAAAAGAATTTCAGCTCCAATTTACAGAGCAATGAGTGTAAACCACTGGAAGATTTTGTAATTATTTCTCTTTTTCTGACTTCCTTCTAACCAGTGATGCTTCCCTACAGAGACCCCTGTTAAATGGGGGTTTATCTGTCTACTCACGAGGGTGGGAAGGGGGTTCAGTCGAATGTTGTCTGGCAAGGCTCAACTGAAGTGACTGGCTCCTCAGAGCACTGCACACGTTGTCTGGCTGTCATTGAGCAGAAAAAGCATATCATCTCCCATAGAGAAATACATGGGGTCGTTGTTCAAGTGGACAAATTTAGGGACACAAATTCTAGCAAGATGAGGGCTATCCATCGTTCTCCATACTTGTCTGGTGCATCCTCTCTCACTTCAGAGTGCTGGAGTTGAGTGAGCTTAGCAATCAGGTGTTATTTGGGGGCCACCCTGGAGGGAAGCATGGTGTGCTCATGGACAGGCTGTAGTGGGCTGAATATCTCGCCTCAGAGATACCAGCGTGTCCTCTGGCCTCATTATGGGCCTGCTTTTCCTTTCCTTGCATGACTTATAGCTCGGAACTAGTGCAAACTGGTACAAACTGTTGAATGCCATCTTGGAGTTTCAAAATTAAACCCTTGCACCAGCTAGTTTGATATTAGAATGGCTGGATCCTCGAAATTCTTTGCATCTGGAGTCGGTAAAGAAAGATGCAGCTGAGATTATAAGTTTTATCTGAGTTGGTGAACAAGGGTTGCCACTAAGTCTCTCTCTCTCTCTCTCTCTCTCTCTGCGTGTGTGTGTGTTTGGGGTGGAGGTGCAGCTTGTGTACTTTGCCTTGCCTATTAAGTAACTCGAGCCACAGAAAGTCTGTATGCCAGCACTATTCTGGAGGGCCAGCAGGAACCAGTGCTCACCAAGCAGTGTCCTGGAGCTTAAGGCAGCCGTGGGACAAAGTCAACTCCATAGAAATAGGTTCTTGTGCTTTTCTGTGCATCTACTCACTTGCACATGCTGGTAAAGGCAGAGGGCCTTGACTGAGAGCAACCCTGTCCCTGTGCCAGAGCTGGGGTGCAGCAGGTGGTAGGTCCAAGCTTGCCACAGCCTGGGGGTATGCTGTGGGTGAAGACTGAGACCTCAGGAGCTACAGGCTCCTGAGGCAGGGAGGACAGGTGACCCCTACAGAGGTTCTTTCTCACAGACACAGAGGGGCAAGGTCAAAAGCCATTTGCCTCTAGTTAGGCTCTTCCAGGGGGGTAAAAAAATATTTTTTCCCATCACTTTCAGTTTGCCACCTGGTTATTACTATGCTAAAATGGTCTTCTGGGAGCAAAGATTGACACCATCATCTGAGAGAAGGTTATTCTCTTCTTTAGATTTGTGAATTCTGTGTCTGAGCCTTGACTGTCAGGAGTGACAGCTTATGTGGGATGCTCGAAGGGAGAGGAAGGAAGGAGCCTGCCAATGTCCTCAGATGATGTTACAGCATTTCAATGGTGTTGAGAATAAAGTAATTTTAAGCATCATCATTTCTCTGCTTTAAAAAAGCTGTAGTTCTTGAAACCATCTGTCAATTCATCGTCTCAGTGGAGAGACGGCAGAAAATAAATGCAGCAAATGGGTAGAATAGAGAACAACAAAGGAAAAGCAAATGAAAGAGAAAGAATGCATTTTTTTAAAAGCAAGTAGAAAATGTGCTGGAATCAGGGTGGTAGAGCTTAAATTAAAAAGAAGAAAAATTGAAATAAGATAGTGCCATTTCCTCCTTCATAAATTCCCTGTAGAAAGTAGCGACCCCAGACCACCCTCTCCACACTGCATCTCTGTGCACACACTACTGGGGACAACATCTGGCATGTTGTTTACTCCTCTCCTGCTCCCCCTTGATGAGACAGGTCTCTACTAATTGGCAAAACTACTGGGTATTTCATGTCCCTTTCTTTTTAAGTAGGGGCAAAGATCAATTTTCTCTTCTGCTTTCATGGTGTTGCTGTGATGGGCTTCCCTTAGCAGAGATGCGAGCTTATCCACAGCTCCTGTGGCAGGTGAAGAGAGCACATTTGTTGCCACATGGATTACTCGCTCCTTGATGATGGCAACTTCTGCTCCAAGAGGCGCCAGTCTTTCCTGTTTGCTTCTTCAGCTCTGGTTTCTAGATTCAGAATAAGGCACATTGTTTGCCCGTGTTGCTGGACTGTCTATAAATCCTAAGTGACTCGTAGGAGTTCTGTGAAAATTAAAGGAAATCATACAGGAAACACAACACATGCTCAATAAGTGGTAGCAACTACCTAGAATGGGCATAATCACCTAGAAACACCTTTGTAATACAAAGCTGTTCTTCCTGCAGGAATTAGTATGCAACTAAAGGGTTTGAGTAAGTGTGATAACGGATTTCATCCAATAAAATAGCTTTCACACTTCAAGGTTGGTTGAGTTCCCTGGCAGGGTCTTCCAGTGATCGTTGGGTCCTTGTTACAGAGGTTAAGAGAATTGTTTTCTCAGTCATACTTTAGTTATCTTCTTTAAAGAACAATTCTTTAAAACCTCACAACATGCAATATAGCCAGATAGTTTCACAAACTTTAAGTTTGTGAAATAAAGTAAAATAAAAGATGTTTGTAAAAAGCTCTGCAACTAAAAAGTGGAAAACAAATTTTATTATCAAATGAATAATAAAGTTAATTTCAAAGAAGAGATTTTCTTTAATATGTACTAATGAAGAATCTTTCTGTTTGTGTTCCTTTTTTTTTTTTTTTTTTGGACAGGCAGAGTGGACAGTGAGAGAGAGTCAGAGAAATGTCTTCCTCTACCGTTGGTTCACCCTCCAATGGCCGCTGCGGCCGGTGCGCTGCAGCCGGCGCACCGCGCTGATCCGAAGCCAGGAGCCAGGTGCTTCTCCTGGTCTCCCATGCAGGTGCAGGGCCCAAGGACTTGGGCCATCCTCCACTGCACTCCCAGGCCACAGCAGAGAGCTGGCCTGGAAGAGGGGCAACCGGAACAGAATCCAGTGTCCTGACCAGGACTAGAACCCAGTGTGCTGGCACCGCAGGCGGAGGATTAGCCTATTAAGCCGCAGCGCCGGCCTGTTTGTGTTTCTGATGCAAACAATAATGCATGCTATTAAGTTGGGGGCATTCTAACAATTTAGAAGTTGTTTGGTAAGTTAGTTAGGTCAGAAATATGGACTCCAGTCTATGTAATTTTAAAACCAGAAAATAAACCAAGAGTATCAAGATGAAGCAAAATATTCTGTTGAAAAGAAGGCTAGTACAATTGATTTTTCTTTTAAAACTAAGAAAAAAAATCACTAAAGGATGTTATAGGAGTAACAGGTCAGAACTGACTGTTTTGGTTATTCCTTAATAGACATTAAAATCTTCGTAATGGTGCAATAAAATGAACACCATGCTTAATGTTTTAAAGGCTGGAAATTTGTTATGATTTTTGTGTAGAAATGACTTTCCAACTATGTTAAATATGAGCTAGATTTATCCTCTGTTTTACAGAGCCTTGTATGAGAGCAACTAGAAAATTTAAAACCTACAAATTAACTCATAACTTTCTAATCCTCTACAGTTAAAAATAATACTGGCCAAAATTCCTTATCAAGGTAAATCAAATAACTGCTCTTCCTTCTTTTAAGTCTTTTACTTGTATGTACCTTTCTTAAACTGAAAATCTCAGAAGGTTGTGAATACTAAAAAATTGCAACGTCTTAGAAACTTTGCCAGCATCGTTAATTTTTCATGAGGTGATCTTATTGTGTGCTTTAAATATATTTTCATCAAAACCAGGAAGCTGCTTATTTGGCTTATCAACATATGTATACATATGCCCTATCATATAGTTACCTGGATCAATTTTCTTTTTTTTTTATTTGAAAGTCAGAGTTACAGAGAGGCAGAGGCAGAGAGAGGGAGGTGTTCCATCCGCTGGTATACTCCCCAAATGGCCATAACGGCTGGAGCTAGGCTGATCCAAAGCTAGGAGACAGGAGCTTCTTCTAGGTCTCCCATGTGAGTGCAGGGGCCCAAGGACTTGGGCCATCTTCTGCTGCTTTCCCAGGCCACAGTGGAGAGTTGGATCAGAAGTAGAGCAGCTGGACTCAAACTGGTACCCATAGGGGATGCTGGCACTGCAAGCAGAGGTTTTACCCCCTATACCCCAGCAGTGGGCCCCTGGATCAATTTTCAACATACAGACAATAAGCAAAGGCATTTACATGAGACGCCTTGACCACCATTTCACTTTCTAATTCTTCCTGATTGTGACCTTCTGCTTTGAATAAAAGAGAAGAAACAAGAGCTGAACGTATATGATTTTGAATATTATTCAGCCCCAAATTAACTTTTTATCATTTTGATAAGACATTAGATTTTATATATGTAAAATACATCAAGAAATAAATTCCAAGACTCCAAAATCATTAGCTAAGCACACAAAATAGCTTGCACAAAAAGTATATCCATCCTCAGGTCTCTCCCATCCCATGCCCCAACCCTGACAGTGATTTTGTGCTATTTTTTTTTTCAAAAGATTTATTTATCTACTTGAGAGGCAGAGTTACAGACAGAGAGAGGGGAAGACAGAGAGGTCTTCCATCTGCTGGTTTACTCCCCAAATGACTGCAACATTAGAGCTGGACAGGATGCTTCTTATGAGTCTCCCATGCAGGTGCAGGGGCCCAAGCATGTGGGACGTCTTCCACTGTTTTCACAGGCCATTAGCAGGGTGGTGGATTGGAAGTAAAGCAGCAAGGACTTGAACTGGTGCTTATATGGGTTGCTGACACCACAGATGGATGCTTAACCTACTATTCCACAGCAGTGGCCCATGATTTTGTGCTATGTTTACCCATGTAATCTCTACTGGATGAAGTCTGACAACATGATTTCATTTCCATATCCTGGTGTTTCTAATGGGCTATCCATAATGGCAATATTCCATAAAACAAAAATTGCTTATTCACAGATTTTCTTTATGGAAACTCATCTATACTTTGTGGGTTTAGTTTTTCACTTTTAATTCATTTAGTCAACAAGTATCTCTTGAGTCATCCTGTATGCAAAGACTGGGGATACAGCAGTAAGCACGTGAATGAGGCAACATTATCTGCACTCAGGTGGGTTGGGATACAGTGGGGTTTCAGATATTAGAGAACCTGGGGCTTGTGATGTGGAGCAGTGGATGAACTCATAGCTTGCAATGCTGGCATCCTATATTAAATTGCTGGTTCAAGTTCCAGTTGTTCTACTTCCAATTAGGCTCCCAGCTAATGTGCCTGGAAAAGCAGCAAATGATGATCCAAGTACTGGTGTCCCTACCATCCATGTGGGAGACCTGGATGGAATTCAGACCTGGTCAAGCCCTGGCCATTGCCAATGAACCAGTGGATAAAATCAGTCCTCTCTCTCTCTCTCTCTCTCTCTCTCTCCATCCCCACCTCTCTGCCTTCCAAATAAGTGAGTAAACTTTTTAAAAAGATTTTAAAGAATGAATTGAGGAATGGATCATTCACTACAATGATGAAAACATCTATGAATAAAAGAAAAGGTGCTATGAGTGTTTAAAAGAGGATTCATCTCTCACAAGGATCAGGGGAGATTTTTCTTGATCAGTGGTATTTGCTCAGAGGGTTGAAATGTTAGATGGGATTGTTAGCTAAACCATCTTGCATAGGGGCTGTTGGAGAAAAGCATGCACAGAGCTTCTGAGATTGGGAGAAACATGTTTAAGGAGTTAAAAGGAATCTAGTCAGCCAGGGACGTGGAGAATGAGAGATATGGAGGCCACGTGAGGAGGTGATGGAGAGCTTCCCTTATAGGAGACACTCATGCAATTGTTTTATCTCAGGACCAATGGCCACTGTAGGGATTTAAGGGAAGAGAGGAACCATGATATGTGAATCGAAGAAAACATCACTCGGGCCAGAGTGAAAGCCGGGATATCAGTTAGGACGCTCTTGCAGTTGCTAATTCCCTGGATTAGAGTGGTGGCAATTGGCCTGGACAGAGTAGAGATGGACAGGGTGAAAGCAGGTGAAATGAGTGTGGAGGAAAGATTCCTCAGGAACCAGGGGAGGCTTAATGTCAATGGCTGGGGCCTTGCGTTTGCAACAAAACCCAGTGCTTGGAGGGACAATTAGAAGTGAATTTTTGCTTTTGTCTTCCATCATCTGCTGCCAGATAGAAATTTGGCTGAATAAAAAAAGGATTCAGCTTTCTACTGAAGTAAAGTCATCTGAGGATGTGATCTATCGATTTAAAAATAATTTTATCAAAATCACCTGGGCTAGGCACCGGGCCACAGAGAAGACTGGGTCCTGGTCACTGCCTCTCATGTTCCTAGTTTCCTAATGGGGAGACAGAAATGTCCACAGAGCCACAATCCTAAATGTGCCACAATCCTACCCACTCTTTGGACTATGTTCGAGGGAGACATTAGGGGAGCCAGGAAAGCACCATGGTGGTGAAGAGAACTGGTTCTGAAGCTTGGCTGGAATTTGGACATGCCTGTTTACTAACTTCCTCTTCTAAATTTTCTCCTCCAAGAAATGGGAGTAATCATCATAAGGTAACTATGACACTTATGTGGCATGATACATGAATATTATCAATCCACCAGGCCCAGAGCAACTGCTTAATAAAAGCAATAAATTTAACTATTGTAATATCATAGGAAGGGGCCAGTTCAGTTCATCATCTGAGTAGAGTCGGGGATGTTTTCACAGTATGGCATTTACATATTACTTAAAGGTACACATGGTCCACCTTTAACAAATGCATATGTAAGGAGCAAATGTTTTATAGGAATAAAATAATTTATGGGGAATTTGTGAAATGTTAAGTGCTGCTATGAGCATTTTAAAGATATTTCTTGATTTAAATCTCATCCAACCCTAAAAATAAATACTAATTACTATCATCATTTCACAGACAGGAGTCCAGAGTCCCCTAAATCATTCGGTTAAGTAGGTTGTAAATTAGAATTTAGATCCAGTCTAGTCCAATCCAAACCTTTGACTCTGAACTTCTATAATATTTCCTTCTTTGCATAGAACCACCACAGTATTCAATGTGATTTTGCTCATTATGTATCCACTCAATTGATAATAAAAATACATTGCTATAAATAGACAATAAAATATTTACAGCACTTTATCTGAATATCTTGTAAGTACTTATTATAGACCACATACATATAGGGGGATAAAAAATAAACCAGCAGTTATCCCGGCTTCCACAAAACATTACCATATCCATTCTGTGGAAAGTATATTCAGACTTTTACCCCCTCAAAGCATTGATGTCTGAGTGTGGTTATATGTAAACTTATATTTCTATGACACAAAATGAATGAGAACACTGTGTACATAAAACTTACCTTTTTATTAGAGATATATTATGAAATGTTTTTGTGTTTGGCATGGTAGTACTTATTACAGTTCATGGCACATAGTAAAGACTCAGCAACTGTTAGATGCCACTGTTATCATTGTCATCTTGACAAATCGTCCTCCAAGAAGGGTGACATCCCAAATATGCAAGACTATTCTTTTTAAAAATATATTTATTTATTTGAGCGACAGTGAGAGAGCAAGATCCTGTCTGTTGGCTCACTCCCAAATGCCCACAATCCCTGAAGCAAGAGTCAGGAATCCAACTGGAGGTGCCACATAGGTGTCAGGGACTCAATTACTTGAGTTATAGCCACCGCCTCCCAGGGTCTAAGTAGCAGGGAGCTGGAGTCAAGAGCCAGATCTGGGTATCAAGTTTAGTTTCTCTGATATGAGACACGAGCATCTCACCTGCTATGTCACGAGTTGCTCTTGGGAAGTGATTTCATTCCAACATGCTTCTATCTTCATCACACGTGGCTTCTTTCACTGAATTTCTTTTATTGTCAATGTTGAAGATTAAAAGTGGAGTCATGTAATTTTATTTTGTGCTTATTTTATTGTTAATGATATTAACATTAGTCATTTGTATTTTTTGAAATTTTCTTCAGTTATGTTTCTATCAGTTGGCTCATTTTCTTTCTAGTTTGTATAAGCACCCTCTAAATTAAGATTGCTATATATTAAGGGTATATTGCAGATGTTTTTTTCCAGCGTTTGAGTTGATTTTATCTAGGTTTTAGGTTTTTTAAAATAATGAATTAAAAATTGTTTATCAGTTTTTTTATCATAGTGTTACTCTTATATTTCACAAATAAATGTCTTATTCATGGAATTTATGATGTAAGAAACAGATATTGATTCTCCAAAATTTGGAGACCTTAGTATAAGAAAAAAAGTCAAGTAGGGCTGGTCTTGTATTGGTGGTGTTGCTGGAAAGAATTGAAAAGTTCTCTCTTCTGCAGAGACTTTCTGTGGCTTGGCTATCTTTAACAGGAGTTTTGCTTTTCAAAGTAAGAAAACATGAGGGGTTTTCTTTTGTTTTCACTTTAGTTGCTTTAGTTGAAGCCTCAGCATGTCTTGTTTTTCAGGTAATCCACTACAAAGTACCACACATCAAAAGGGGCTCATCTTGGTATTAGAGTTGGGAGTTCTGATACTGGGGAGTTTGTTACATCTTTGAAGTTCAATAACAGGTAATGGAGCAAATGCTTCCTCATCTTTCATTGCATTGTTTGTTATGAAAAAGGTAGTGCTTTAATTTCTCCAAAAAATATGTGTATACTGTAATGTTAACTGGGTAAATCATGTGCAGGTCTTATTTGTAGACTTGAAAGAATACTGACAGATGTGCAATGAAATTCTGGTTTATCTTACGGATTTAAGTTTTAACAGTTGGCTTTTTAAGTTCTGCAAGAAAACCATTTTATGCATTATTTTTATTGTGAAATTGATCAAATACCATAGATGTATTCTTTCTCCTTGCCCAGAGATTCATGTTTTTCTGAACACTTTAATCTTACATGTAGTGGGAAATCTTTTTTCTCTTCTAGCTTTGATTTCTACCAATCTGATCACATACATGGCTTCTGACAGCAATGCTCTTGTAAGTACCCTTTGAAACCCCTGGGTTTTAGATATTATTAGGTGGACAACACAGAAGAATAATGGACAAGTTCATTTTTTTCTTTGCTGCCTATTTATTTATTGTCCTCTATTTCATTAGCCATATTAGAATCAAGTGAAGCTGTTGTCAGGTTTCAAGGACTTTATGGTCAGCAGGAATTTAAGACCTCTGGAGCTTTATTTTATTAAGAAACATGACCATTTTAATGTACTGTGCATAATTATCCCTATGACTTATAAAGATGCCGACTATAGTACTAGTGTGATCTCTATAGGAAGAATTCCATTAATAATTTTGTTGAAATTGTGGGTTTGATTTAAAACAATTTTATGACCATAAGTTTGCCTAAGACTGGTAAGTAAACTGAGTTAGCATGTTTTCTCTATTAGACAAAGAAACTTATTTGCACCTGCTTTCTTCCCCAAGCAAGACTTTAGGTCCCTTCCTTCTACTTCCCACAGCAGTGAAAGAGGTACCTCATG
This sequence comes from Oryctolagus cuniculus, assembly GCF_051225735.1. Taxonomy (NCBI): domain Eukaryota; kingdom Metazoa; phylum Chordata; class Mammalia; order Lagomorpha; family Leporidae; genus Oryctolagus; species Oryctolagus cuniculus. The sequence goes on from NC_142871.1 coordinate 13,474,914, forward strand.
ATGTAGTAATTAGTTTTTTTTTTTTAATTTAGAATTTTTTAGCATATAAAATTCGGTCACTTTTCTTATTTTCTGTTTGCCCTTGGACCTCATAATCCCAGTGTCATTTAGTTGAGGGTCAAGTCAAGCAAAATTTGGGAATCAACATGTGCAACTTGAGTCACAACCAGTATTAGTAACGTGGCATTTCTAATGGAAGGGGATGTACAGCCATGTGGGGCTCTACAGCATGCACGTTTGGCAAATCTAAGACTTCATGATGGTTGCAAAGGACAAAATTCTTGGAGTAGATCTTAAAGCAGGACCAGAAGCAATGTGAGCAGAGAATAGAACACAGACTTCCTGCCAAATCTGGAACGTGGACAACGGTTTCCCGAAATCAATTAGAAAATGGGTATCAAGCAGGTTGCAGTAGCACTGATAGAAAAAGTGTTCTCCTGGTAGCAACTCTGGATGTTTTCAACCTTTGTCATCCCAGGGGCTGTGCTCTGCTCCTAGACTCAACCAGCCAGGCTGTCCTTGTGTACTGTCAGCGTCTGGGTGATAGGTCTGCGCATCTTCCAGCTGCTTTTCAGTGATTACCCTGTTTCATCTTTCCATTCAGAAAATGAGCTCAATTTTCTGCTGTCATTTGTTCTCTAAGTAAAACAAAGCACAGGAGATCTAATTGTATGCCTTGTAGTGTGTTCCCATGGGTTTGACACCTCTGACCTAGTCACATCCCAAATTACACTTCATTTCCACTAAACTGATATTTACTGAGCTGTCTGTGCTGTACCCTGCGCTTGGGGCTTGGGCAAGAAGACAAGTTTAGCATCTCATCAGAAAGAAGATTTTCTTTAAAGATTTACTTTACTCATTTGAAAGACAGAGTTGAGGGTGGGAAGAGAGAGTCACAGAGTTCTCTATCTGCTCATTCACTCCCCAAATAATTACAATGGCTGAGGCTGGGCCAGGCCATAGCCAGGAGACAGAAGCCCCAACTGGGTTTCCCATATTGGTGTAGGTACCCAAGCACTTGGGCCATCTTCTGCTGCTTTCCCAGGCACATCCGCATGGAGCTGGATCACAAATGAAACAGCCAGTGGTGGAACTGATGCCCCCGTGGGATGCCAGCACTGCGGGTGGTCCAACTTCTCACACAGGACACTGGTCCCTAGAAGGAAGCTACTTTTAAGGCATTTTCATTGGTTCTAGCCTGATAATTGTCATTGCAGTTGGTATGATAAATGGTGCTGATAAAACAGCTCGGAATTTAGAACTGAATCACAAATATTTGACATTTTATTATGTTTATACTCTGTTTGTATTTGAGCAGCACTGCTGTCTTTAGTAGAGCTGCTTTATGCTCAGTAGAATTCTTTTATCTCTCTTAAATAAAATGATAGAGTTTTCAAAGTTAAATATCAGGTAGAACCCAAAATATTAGCTCAAGAATTTTGGTTTGGTTTCTTAAATATTTCCATCTTTCACAGTCACAATGCTTGCTCCTTCCTGCTTCTCCTGGGGATCTTTCCTCTGCATCTGTCCCACTCTAATCTACAAGCTCCACAACACTGAGTCGTCTTAAATGGAAGTCTCTGCTACTCTACAGCTTCCATCAGTTCAGTAGCTTCCCAGTGGCCTTCAGACAAACTGCACAAGGGTAACTCACAAGGCCCTGGCAGAGGTGACTTTGTCACTCTTGTAGTGGTTGACCCCTACTCTCTGAGGTTGGTGCACACTGGGTTGTACCTGCATCACTGTATCCAATGCTGTGTGACTCAGGGCTTTGTCTTTTTGATCTTATTCATCCACGGAATACCTGCCCCCTGACTCCCAAGTTCTGGACAGCATGAATTTCTCCTTTGAGGTTCTGATGGACCCTCGTGCAGATCTTGTTAGCCTTCTTTGTCTATTTTCCATATTTGACTGGAAGCTGTGTGGGAGCTTAGTTACCGTCAAGTCTCTGGTCTGTGGCACCGAGTAACGGTGCAATAAACAAAATACACAATTTATAGATTGTGACCTGAAAGAAAGAATTAATGTAACCCCTTTCAGGACCTGGGTCACAGTTTGTTGGAAAATTTTCAGCATAGACATTAGATTTGGTGTAAAACTTAAACATCTCCAAGGATCTGTTTATTTAGTCCTTGAAGTTGATAAATTCTCATGCAATGCATTACAGTGGTGACAAAATATGATGTGTTAAGTCACTTTGTTTAGTTTGTTTTTATCATTAGTTTCACATTAAAATAAACAAATGAATAAACAAATAAAAATTAAAAAATAAATAAGTAAATATAGCAAATATTGCTCTTTAAAGTCTAATTAGAAAATTTTCTAGTGTTAGATTTTAGTAAAATGTTTTGGCTAATAAAGGAAAACATGCTTCTTTTAAGGATGACAGGTCTCACAAGAGGGCAATGGATATTCTCTTTTAATATTATATATAATTATTTTATACAAAACTTCTAAATCCTCTGGATTTCAGGGATGGTTCCTTTGGGGAAGAAATGTCAGAATTATCTCAGATCAAGGCTTTACCACAGTGCTTTAGGAGGAATTCCTCTAGATATAATTTCTTGATTAAATACTGCCAGACTAGAGAATGTCACGTGAAAAGCTGTTCTGGAAACTAAAAAGTTTATGCCTCTCGGTCGCGGTTCCTGCGCTCAGTTTCCATGCTGAGGAGGAAAAGGTCAGTGAGTGTGAATGACCAATTCCTTCTGGCACCGTAGTGAAGTTCATTGCTGCTGTGTGGACTCTCATCTATGGGAAGATCTAAGAGCAAACTGGAACTTCCTGTGTTGGTCTCACAAGAAAGTTCAGCGTTCATGACTCACCAAACACCTATGGCCTGTTCTTTCTGTGACCATATCCAGTGAATAGCTCAGACCCCAAATCTGCCCCCTTATAACTCATTCTACCCCTCTCTCCATCTCTGTGCTCATGGTGTGAACTTCAGGCATGTTGTAGCACATAAGGAAAAAGTGAGGAGTTTGTCACATTTCTGATCAACTGAAAGCAGCTGAAATTTTGGCAGCTTGTTTTTGGGTTACGTGATCATCGCCCCAAGTTGAAATAACTGCTAAAGCTGTGTGCACATGTCTAACACATCTCCAGTGGAAGAGATGATTGTCTTCTGGGGAAGAGGCTCTGAGGAGTAGGAGGGCTTATTAGCTACCCCTGCAAACTCCTGTCCTTTTGCCACCTCTGCCCCATGCATTCTCTATTTCTTGAGATCCAGATCTCAGTATTGGTATGGTGAAGTTGAAACATGATACTGGAGAAAGGTATTGAGGGTTTTAAGGAAACAGTATTTTAGGCAAAACTAGAGATTTGTTTAGCAAAAGTCCATTGTATCTTCTAGAAAATACCAACAGCCAATTTTCCACAGAGTTCAAGTTTAATGTCAGTCTATCCCAGGGGGTTTTCTCTACCACTTTTGGGATGAGAAACCTATTGGAACAACTTCATGTTGCTAGTATTATTTACTAGGGAGAGGTACTTTGTATCTGTAAATAATCAAGCAGTAGTTAGTTTTCTAGATATGTATCCAAATCTCCATGCTGAGATAGACACATGGGAAGGTATTATAGGAGGTAAAAACTGATAGAAGACACAGTCTTTTCATTATATATTTTTTGAGTGCTCATTGTGTGTTCAATATGGGGCTAAGCCCTAGATTTTAAGGGCATAGCAGGCTCAAGAACAGCAATTCTATTTTGGGGTTTTGGCCAGTCATGGACATATTCTAAGGTGAAGTCTAATTGTCCAGTGGTGTGCTGCATGTACATTATAAACAGGGATATCAGGAATGAAATGGTCATTGTATATGAGAGAACTGATTAAGATCTAAAGCAGCAATCATGGAGATGAGAGGGAAGAAAGTTTTGAGAATCATTAGGAAGTAACCCGGACAGGCATGGTGACTGAGTAAATGTGTGGGCTGGGGGAAGGGTTGATATGAGATTACTCATTGGTTCTGGGTTGAGCCAGTGGGTGGATAGTGTTACTACAGTATATGCACCACAAAGAAAAATAAGCAGCTAAGTTATGATATCCATTGTGGAAGCAATCCGCAAAGCATTGTGGGAATATAGAAGACGGAAGAAGCAGAGTACCATGCAGATAAACAATAGACCGGGAGTATTATTGGACTGGGTCCTGGTCTTGGCTTTGCTACTAATTGTGCATGATCTCTGGGTTAACCACACCAAACTGAAGTCCCTCATCTGTAAAAGGGAGAATAGAAATAGTACTCATCATGAAGATCTTTAGGAAGTAACATAAACCAGTTATTACAGTGAATACAGGTAAATGACATTGGGGGAATGTGAGACCATTATAAGAGCAAACCGTATTCTGAAGTCAGGGATGACTTCATGGTAGAGGAGTAATTTGACTGGGAAGATGAACCATTAACCAGCAGAAGAATGGTAGAAGGAAACAACATACTTAAAAGCATGAGGGTATTAAAACTGCTATTTCTGCAAAATAAAGTTTAAGGTACCAGGAGAGGAGGTAGGTTTTGGTGGTATACTGATACCAGTATAAGAAGGGACTAGCTTGTCATTAAGATTGTGATTTTAAGGTAAAATATTGTGAGTGAGATAACTGACTTCCATTCAAGGATAATTTCATGAGTATACACTTGGACCCTCCAATCTTCTTCAAACATATAGCAATGATAAACTTAGAAAAATATCGAAAACCAAAAAGCTTAAAAACATGGCAACTCTCTCCGTGGATCAGAAATGGCAAAGCAGCAAGCATGACCAAAGCCATGGGCCAGACAGCGCCTGATTTGTAAGTGGGAAGTAGTTTTTCTCCTGCTACAGGTTAAGGTGGTGGTAAAAAATGCTCCACTGAACACTGGGTGAGCTAGGTTCACTTCTGTGTGACAAGGGTAATTGGGGGCTCCCCCATTTGTGAAAAGTTCAAAGATAAAAAGAGAAAATGGTTGCTCAACCACTTCCTGAGGTTTCACATGTAGACAACTAGGAACCCAGAGAGGAAGGAAAAACAGACATGGCTCACAATCAGGAAGCAACCCAGGTCACCAGCTAGATGGATGATTGGACAGTCAAGATTCTCTACAATTACCTCAGGATGTGATCACTGGACCGGCACTGCACCGAGGAGAGACAACCTCCAAATTGCTAAAGAAGGGGTTGCAAGCTCAGAGAAGAAGGAAAACGAGGAGGTGAAGGAAGAAAAGGGGGTAGGGAAGAGGGTGGCCAGGGGAGGAGAGAGAAGTGAGAGAGGAGAGAGAGAGGAGAGAGAGAGAGAAAGCATAGGGTCAGAGAGCAGGAGTAAGAAATGATATAAAACCCTTCCACTTGCAATTGTGTAAACTTAAGTTCTGTTATGGACTGAATGTCTGAAACCCTTACCTCAATTTGTACATTAAAGTCCCACATCCCAGTGTGATAGTCCTAGGAGGTGGGGCCTTTGGGAGGATAAAGCCCCTGATGAATGGGATCTGTGCCCTTCCAAGAGGAGACACAGAGGAATGGTTTTTTCATTGGTCGGGTGAAGGCACAGTGAACCATGGCCATCTACAGAGAGGAAGAGAGCCCTCACCAGTTACCAGATTTCTCAGCTCTTTAACTAGGCTTCCCAGGCCCCAGTACTGTGAGAATAAATTATTTGTTGCTTAATACACCTGATGTATCATATGTTGCTATAGCAACTGAAATTAAGACAAATTCCAAAATACATTAAGAAGTACTGGTGAGAAAAATATGGCATAGAATGAAAGATTAGAAGATAACTTCCTCATTTACTCTACAAAATCTGATGAAAATTTAACTATGATGTCCAAAGAATCTTTTTATAAATTTTTGGAAGAAAATAGGTCACAAATGGAAAAGTGTAAGTGAGTTTTGAAAAAATTTGAAATATTAACAAAAAATATATTTCTTGAAATAGAATGATCATGAGAGCATACATTAAACACTGGACACTCTCAAAAATATTAGTAACAGAATCAGTTTTGCAAGTTTATATAAGACACAAGTGACAGAGAGATAAAAAGACTTAAAAATTAAGGTAAAGGGACTGAGATACAACAGAAAACATTCATCTCTAGTCTCAAAAGAAGAAAATGAGAAAAATGATAAAGAAAATTCAGTATTTGAAGATCTCTGTTAATTTTTCATGCTTCAGAAAAGATGCAAATTATCTAATCAAAGTTTACTCTGAAGACTGAAGTTCATAACCAGACAGGCATACTGTAGAAAAACTGGAGAGTACCAGGAATGATGAAAATGCCTTAAAAGAGTAGAAAGAGATTCTATTCAATGAATGACAGATTGATAACAAAAATCTCCCTGGTGCAATAGACATTAGAAGACAAATGATCACATTATTCAAAGTGCCATGTGAAAATAATTTTATACTCAACTGTAATTTAATATTGGGGCAAAATGCATTACAATATATACACAGACTAAAAATTTTCTACCTACAGACCCTCATTAAAAGGAAAAGAGGGCCGGCGCCGCGGCTCACTAGGCTAATCCTCCGCCTAGCGGCGCCGGCACACCGGGTTCTAGTCCCGGTCGGGGCCCCGGATTCTGTCCCGGTTGCCCCTCTTCCAGGCCAGCCCTCTGCTGTGGCCAGGGAGTGCAGTGGAGGATGGCCCAGGTGCCTGGGCCCTGCACCCCATGGGAGACCAGGAAAAGCACCTGGCTCCTGGCTCCTGCCATCGGATCAGCGCTGTGCGCCGGCCGCGGCGACCATTGGAAGGTGAACCAACGGCAAAGGAAGACCTTTCTCTCTGTCTCTCTCTCTCACTGTCCACTCTGCCTGTCAAAAAAAAAAAAAAAAAAAAAAAAAAAAAAAAAGGAAAAGAGGTACTCTAGTATAAAATTTGAGTCCCAGGGCTGTTGCCTGTGGTGTTGGCATCCCACGTGGATGCTGGTTTGAGTCCTGGCTGCTCCACTTCAGGTCCAGCTCTCTGCTAATGTGCCTGGGAAGACAGTGGAGGATGGCTCAAGGGCTTGGATCCTTGAACCCATGTGGGAGACCCAGACGAGGTACCTGGCTCCTGTCTTCAGCCTGGTCCAGCCCTGGCTGTTGTGGCCATCTGGGGGAGTGAAACAGCAGATGGAGTATCTCTTTCTCTCTCCCTCTTTCTGCTTCTGCCTCTCTGTAACTTTGCTTTTCAAGTAAATAAATCTTAAAAAATAATAATGAGGGGCTGGTGCTGTGGTGTAGCAAGTAGGGCAGCCGCCTGCAGTGCCGGCATCCCATGTGGGCGCCTGATCGAGTCCTGGCTTCTCCATTTCCAATCCAGCTCTCTGCTATGACCTGGGAGGGCAGTGGGGGATGGCTCAAACCCTTGGGCCCCTGCACCCACGTGGGAGACCCAGAAGAAGCCACTGGCTCCTGGCTTCGGATTGATGCAGCTTGGCCATTGCGCCCAATTGGGGAGTGAACCAGCAGATGGAAGACCTCTCTCTCTGCCTCTGCCTCTCCTTCTCTCTCTGTGTAACTCTAACTTTCAAATAAATACATAAATAAATCCTTAAAAAAAAAAAAAAAGAGTCCCAGGGCCTGAATTGTATTGCAGCAGGTAAAGCCGCTGCCTATGGTGCTGGCATTCCTTATGGGCACCGGTTCATGTTCTCACTGGTCTACTTTAGGTCCCGCTCCCTGCTAAATGGCCTAGAAAAAGCAGCAGAAGGTGGCCAAAGTCCCTGAGCCCTTGTGGGAGACCTGGAAGAAGTTCCTGGCTTTGATCTTGCCCCATCCTGGTCGTTGTGGCCATTTGGGGAGTGAACCAACAGATGGAAGATACCTCACTCTCTGTCTCTCCCTCTCTCTCTCTGTAACTCGGATTTTCAAATAAATACATAAATCTTTAAAAGGAAGTGACTCCTGTGGAAATATATGTGATAAATTAAACAAACATTATAGCAGAAACTGGCAAAATATGTCAATAAACTTATGATTCATGATTTTGATAAAGCAATTGGATCACAATAAATTTATGAGTAATGAATACTATTCTTTATATTTTCAGTGCAAAAATGTAAATATAGATTGTAATAACAGGAGAGTAAGCATTTAAGCAGAAGTTAAAATGTACTGATACATGTGTTATATCCACGTTGTGTTTACAAATGCTAAATTTAACATTAAAGAGGCAACATTTAAGCAAAGGAAAGGGAAAAAAGTGAATATAAACTGAAAAAATAAAAATAATTAATGTAAATAGTCTAAACTCACAGATATAAGGGCACAAGTAATCTTAATTTATTTAAAATATCAAAATCTATATGTTGCTTCTAAGAAATAACAAAAACTAACACAGAAATGTTGTAAATAAAATGATAGAAATATTAACAAAGTTATAATTTCAACAACAAAAATTAAGTAGAAATATGTACATAAACATTGGAAACCAAAATTAGCAACTTTGATTAAGGTTTCTGTAGAATATTTACAAGATTTGACTATGTAATAAGTCATAAATAAATGCTAATACATTGTAAGAAATTGGTGTTATGTAGATCATGTTTTCTGAGCAAAATTTAGAAATCAAAAAGAAAAAAATTAATAAAATATTTCATGTTAAGAAATTTACAAATATTTGAATAACTAGAAATGTTAAAATGAGAATGAAAAACAGGATGATGTAGGCAGAGTTCGGAGGTAACTTTATAGCTTTCAATATATTAAGAACAAAGAATAAACATAAATGAAGTAAGCATCATTTCTAGGAAGTAGAAAAGGAATAACAGTAAGTTTAAAGAAATGTAAAAAAACAAGAATAATAAATCAAGAGCAGAAATTACAAAAGAAAAAAAAGAAATTGGTAGAAGGAGGTTTAGGGAAATTCTGAAACTGAGGCAAGAATCAAAAAATACATTCCTGGTAGTAGAGAGCTAAAAATTGTATATATTTCAGGAGAGACTATAAATAGGACACTCTGGGAGCAGTTTGGGAATATCAAATACTTGAAGATGCACATATCCTATCACCATGCAATTCTACTCTCAGATAAATACTTAGTCCAGAGAAATACCCGCATATATGCACAACATTAGTTATCCAGAGTTGCTAAAGGCAATATTATAGTCTTAGTGGAAAATGGTAAAGAACTTAAATGCATATCAATATGAGAATGAATGAATAAATTGCATTTTTATTAATTGTAATACTATACACCATCGAAATGAACTAGAATTACATGCATCAACATAAATGCTCAAAACCACAATATTGAAAATCAATTGTCTATATTAATATTATTATATAGAGTATTGTTAAAATATTATTTATGGCCACTGAAAGTGCATGGGGTTGATGAGCATTCCCTTTAGGTTAGCTTAACCTGGGGAGTATCAAAGAGAAATGAAAGAGAAGGCATTCAGAGACATAAAATATATTTATATCTTATTCCTTTAAAACATCGCAAAAAATGAAAAAAAGAAATGTATACACAATGAGTCAGATTATGACTATAGTTGAGGCTGGTGATGCAGTATTAACTCCTTTATGTCGTGGTCTCTTGCTGAAATAGAGATTTTAAGTGCAGAGCTTGGTGTTGGAGGCAGCACGTGGCACGCTCTGTCCTTTGGCACCATGCCTCCTGCTGCTATCATGCCTCCCTTTCAGTAAAGATTCTCCTGAGAATCATATGCATTGCTGTGTCTATTTCTTCAATTCCTGTTTGTTTCCAAACCTACTGGCGTCTCCCAGCCCCACATAACAATGAACAAAGCTGTTTTTGCCAATAGCTCTAATGATCTCTGGTGCACTTTTTTTTTTTTTTTTTTCTCATGCCAGCAGTATTTTCTGGTTTGGATCCACATTTCTCTTGGCTCCCTCCCTTTGTTTTCTGGATTGTTTCTCTGGCTTTGCCTGTTCAGTCTCCTTGCCAGGCTCCTCTTTTGCTGTCTGACACCAGTTGCTCTTCCTTCACGTACTGACTTCAAGACTTCGTTCTATTTGTCCTCAAGGTGATCTTATCCAAGTTCAAGTCTACTGCTATCTATACACTGATGATTCACCATTTTGTAACTTTATTCCAGATTTTCTCCAAGTCCCCATGCTGTTGGCTGGGGGACTCCCAGCCAGGCTCATTGCAGGTTCCTCTCTCCATGCATGAAAGAATTCCAAGGTGGAGGCCTAAAGATGCATGGAAAAGCAGGATTCATTCAGAGCAAAAAAAGTGCAAACTCAAGAACCAAGTAGTGCAGGAATGTGCAGCCAAAAACTCAAAAAGACAGCAAAGATAACCCTTCACCCAGGAAAATCACTCAGTGTCCTGTTTGCTCTCAACAAAGGGAAAAACCCCTGACAAAGGAAAAAAGTCCGGCTCAACAAGATTAGGCCTTCTATACATTCCAGAGGCACAGGGCATGATGTCCCTGGTGGAACTCAATTGAATATTCATTAACGGGATGGAGTTGGGGGCAGGGTTTGAGCATTGCCCATTTCTGTGTCCTTTTCAGGTAGTGTTGAAAGTGTCATGTGACTGTCAGAAGCATGATGGGAGTGGAAGTGCCCCCGCTACACCATGGTAATTATAATGATGTCATGAAGACCTAAAGGCCATGGTGGAACCTATCCTGCAGCCGTGATGGCTATGATGGAAGCTAGCACGGCTTCCAAGGTCACAGCATTGTGGAACTTGTGGTTCCGCTACATGCATGGGAGACACGCCTCCACGGGGCACAGAAAGGGAGACTTGGGTTACACACAGGAAGGGAAGGAAGTTTGGATGGTGAACAGGAGGGGACTTGTTATGCAGACCAGGCCAGGCTGTCATATGCACCAATAGCAGCTGTCCCCTGGCAGATCAGCAGTGGCTGTCAAACCAAAGATTGCTTAGAACTGTCAATCACTGGGTGGTGAAGGTCAGTGATGACCTGCCCAATAGTGGTTTGGTTGGAACTGTCCATCAGTGACCCACTGTATTGTGTGGGTAGGGAAGGGGCTGCCAGACGTCAGCTCCTTGAGTGCTTCACACACACATCAAACTCGTGTTTCCCACCGAACCAGTACAGGTTTATTTCAAACTGACTTCTCTACCTATATTGCTAAGTCACTTATTCAGTTGTGTAAGCTGGAAACTTTTTTTTTTTTTTTTTTGACAGGCAGAGTGGACAGTGAGAGAGAGAGACAGAGAGAAAGGTCTTCCTTTGCCGTTGGTTCACCCTCCAATGGCCGCCGCGGCCAGCGCACTGCGGCCGGCGCACCGCGCTGATCTGATGGCAGGAGCCAGGAGCCAGGTGCTTTTCCTGGTCTCCCATGGGGTGCAGGGCCCAAGCACCTGGGCCATCCTCCACTGCACTCCCAGGCCACAGCAGAGAGCTGGCCTGGAAGAGGGGCAACCGGGACAGAATCCAGCGCCCCGACCGGGACTAGAACCCGGTGTGCCGGCGCCGCAAGGCGGAGGATTAGCCTAGTGAGCCAGCCTTGGAAACTTTTGAATCACTCCTGGCACTTGGTATTCCTTTGCTTTCTCCATTTGGTTTTAATCTTCCTCTTCCTCCAGTCCCGCACCCATCTCTCCTTTCTGCTCTTCTTCAGCTCCTTATCTCCACTCTCTTCCTTCCTCCCATTTTTCCCAGCCCATCTTCCTTTGTTTCTTCTTCTGATTCACTTCTAGGTAGAAAAAACCATGGCATCAGCTTCTCTCCTACACTAGCACTTACTTCCCCGCCCTACTTCTTTATAAATTAGCAACAATAAAAGAAAATCCATTAAGATTGTAGTACTCTGAGGGTCTTGTTTTTTTTTTTTTTTTTTTTTTTTTTTTTAAGATTTATTTTCGAGCCGGCGCCGTGGCTCAATAGGCTAATCCTCCACCTTGCGGCGCCGGCACACCGGGTTCTAGTCCCGGTTGGGGCGCCGGATTCTGTCCCGGTTGCCCCTCTTCCAGGCCAGCTCTCTGCTATGGCCAGGGAGTGCAGTGGAGGATGGCCCAGGTGCTTGGGCCCTGCACCCCATGGGAGACCAGGAAAAGCACCTGGCTCCTGGCTCCTGCCATCAGATCAGCGCGGTGCGCCGGCTGCAGCGGCGGCCATTGGAGGGTGAACCAGCGGCAAAGGAAGACCTTTCTCTCTCTGTCTCTCTCTCTCACTGTCCACTCTGCCTGTCAAAAAAAAAAAAAAAAAAAAAAAAAAAAAAAAAAAAAAAAGATTTATTTTCATTTATTTGAAAGGCAGAGTTACAGAGAGAGAGAGGGAGAGACACAGATATGTATTCCATCTTCTAGTTCACTTCCCAAATGGCCACAATGACTGGGGCTGGGCCAGGCCAAAGCCAGGAGCCAGGAGCTTCCTCCAGATCTCCCATGTGGGTGCAAGGGTCCAAGCACTTGAGCCATCTTCTGCTGCTTTCCCAGGCATATTAGTAGAGAGCTGGATCAGAAGTAGAGTAGCTGGGACTTGAACCAGCATGCATGTGGAATGCCAGCATCACAGACAACCACTTTACCTGCTATGCCACAATGTGGGTCCTGGGTCTTCTTCTTGAAATGACTATTTGCATTAAACCTTTCACTTTTGTGACTTTGGTTAAAATATACAACCTCTATTTGCTTTAGTATTCGCTTCTGTAAAATGGAGATGATAATAGCATATAAATTAAAGATATCTGTGGAAACTCAATGCAGAGATCTGAAAAGATTAGGAGCAGTACCTGGTGCATGGTTAACGTGATATGTGTGTAAGCTTTTATTTTTTAAGATTTGTTTGTTTATTTATTTATTGTAAAGAGTTATAGAGAAAGGGAGAGAGAGAGAAAACGAAAGGTCTTCTACACATTGCTTCACTCCCCAAATGGCCACAATGGCTGGGGCTAGGCCAGGCTGAAGCCAGAATCCTGGAACTTCATGTGGGTTTCCTGTGTGGATAGCAGAGGCCCAAGAAATTGGGCCGTATTCTGCTGCTTTCCCAGGCACGTTATCAGGGAGCTCCATCAGAAGTGGAGCACCTGGGGCTCAAACCAGCACTCAAATGGGATTCTAACTTCACAGGCAGTGGCTTAACACTGAGCCACAATGCTGACCACTGTGCTTGCAAGGTTTACCCATGTTTCTTAGCTGCCCTTGCTTTTGTTACTGTATCTGTTACAATGTCTATTACCTGCCTCCATTTGCCACTAGAGATTTTCATTTCATGTTAATTTATTATTACTTGAAGTGGTTAGACTGAAAAATTACACAAGCTGTCCATGTATTTTCACAGGTAAAATTTTACCAACTGCAAGTTTTACAATTCCCTTTATAAAGCCGAGTTTTCCAGGAAGGGGAGGATGTTTGTGGAGACATCAGGTGTTTGTAGAGAAGCTTCCTGAACAGCTCTAGTGCTGTGCTAGGCTGGCTTGTCTCCAAAATCATCAGACATTGCTGTGGCTTTGTTAAAGCAGTGTTAGCTTGAAGCTATCAAGAACGTGAGAAACATGAGAAGTTGTGCTACAGAAAGAGGCAAATGCTACAAATCCGGTCTCCTGCAAGCAGAGAGCGTGCTGACCAGCAGATCTTTATACCATTTTTATTAATGGCCAACATCACTGTGAAATTCAATTTAATGACAACCTGTCTTACTGTGAACTTGAATATGAATGACTTCGAAAATTTCACAGAAAACTGGAATTAAACAATAAATAAACTTGGTGCAAAAATTTTGCAACCTATGCTGAATTTTTTATTGACAACTGTTTCTCAGGAACTTTTTGAAGCTCCCTTGAACAACATAGAGTAAGTCGTGTCTGTAATGTTTAACAACTACTCTATGAATTAGACATTAATATAATTTACCCATAACCTTGGGGGTTATTTTTATCATTCATTATCAAAGGAGATTACTTTTTATATTTTATACTGGCTCCTTTGTGTATTTCTATGTATTTTCTAGTGATTAGTGGCCAAATGAAGTTTTTTTTTTTCTTTTAGTTTATTTGAAAGGTGGAGATACAGGGAAGGAGAGGCAGGGGCAGAGAGAGAGAGAAAGGTCTTCCATCTGCTAGTTCACTCCCTAGCTGGCTGCAACAGCCAGGGCTGGGCCGGGTGGAACCAGGAGCCAGGAGCTTCTTCCAGGTCTCCCACATGGGTGCAGGGCAGACACATGGCCATCTTCCGCTGCTTTCTCAGGCACATTCACAGGGAGCTGGATCAGAAGTGGAATAGCTGGGACTGGAACTGGCACCAGTGTAGGATTCTGCTTACCCTGCCATGCCACAGTGTGGCCCCCAGATGACATTTTTGAGCCATCTTAAAGAATCAAAAGAAGAGTATACTTCTTCAATAAAAACGAACACATATTTTCAAAGAAAAATCTTTCTCCTAAGTTAGGACAAATTCAGGTTTTTAGAATAATTCTTCAGTTTTAACTACAACATCCAAACTTGAAGAAAATAGTATCAGAAAATACCTTATGAGGCTCTGAATATTTGTAATGATAACAAGTGATAATTATTCTTTGAAAAACAGTCTCATAAAATGCCCAGCTGGTGCTTGCTCGATTTTTTTTTTTTTACTTACCTAGTGAGAAAAAACCACATTAAGATCTTTAGAAACTGACTAGTTTGCGGGTTCCACTTCCTGTTGTGAAGGTAAAATGTGTCTCAGACTCTCTAAAGTTCTCAAAGATTGTTTTCATTTTGCAGTATAAACCAGTGCAGGTTTCAAATTCATGTATGTCAAATGAAACCAAAACTCCCTGTAATTTGTTATTTCTATCATATTCAGTCTGTTTCTGGACACAAAGACACTTTGGACAGTAATACTTTCCTTTAGGAGGACAGAGCATGGTGGACTCAACAATTAAGTTCTTCATCCTTAAATAGGCTGATTATGGCCCTTTCTTGGAGCCAGTGCTCCCTCTGTTGCAGTACTGGTATAATCATGCTTTGTATTCCCATTTCTCATCTTAACCTAAGTTTAAGAATCCAGCCAAGGGGGCAGGCACTGTGGCGTAGCGGGTAAAGCCACCTGCTGCCTGCAGTGTCAGCATTCCAGTTTGTGTCCTGGCGGTTCCACTTCTATCCAGCTCTCTGCTGTGGCCTGGGAAAGCAGTGGAAGATGGCCCAAGTCCTTGAGCCCTTGCACCTGTGAGGGAGACTCTCTTGGATGCTGGCTTCAGATTGGCCCAGCTCTGACCATTGGGTCATTTGGGGGAGTGAGCCAGTAGATGGAAGTCCTCTCTTTCTCTTTCTCTCTCACCGCCTTTGCCTATGCCTCTGCCTCTCTGTCACTCTGCCTTTCAAATAAATAAATAAATAAATAAATAATTCTTTAAATAATAAAAAGAATCCAGCCAAAGACCAAGCGATGATCTTAGGTAACATCTCACAAGGGATGAATGGAGCAGACTCACTGGTACCCAGCCAGCAGCAATGAAATGAGTGGCATCTCCCACAACCCTCTGCAGGTCCCACAGCTGTCCTCTCAGGATTTCCTCTCCCTGGTTTGAACTATTCATCTTCTCACTGGTGCCTGAGACCTCTCACAATGATAGTCTATAGCCTCCCTTTCTTCCTAGTCCCTGGGTCTTACCTTTTCTTGGGGTTTCCTAATCTGAACACCATCTGAATTGACACAGCCTCCTCTTTGCCTCCAGGCCTGGCTCTCAGCTAAGTTTCCCTGCCCAAATGGAATACATATCTGGGCAATATGTTTTTTCACTATGCACTAACCGGGTTTGCTGCTCTAATTTGCATGTCACAAAAGGTGGGACAGACCATTTGAGGGACTGGTGGGAAGTTCAAAGAAGCGAGCAGCATGGGAGATACTTGTGGATACTTGTGAAGTGGACCTGAGGCTAGGTTTTTTTTTTTTTTTTTTTTTTTGACAGGTAGAGTGGGCAGTGAGAGAGAGAGAGAGACAGAGAGAAAGGTCTTCCTTTGCCGTTGGTTCACCCTCCAATGGCCGCTGTGGCTGGCGCACTGCGCTGATCCGATGGCAGGAGCCAGGTGCTTGTCCTGGTCTCCCATGGGGTGCAGGGCCCAAGGACTTGGGCCATCCTCCACTGCACTCCCTGGCCACAGCAGAGAGCTGGCCTGGAAGAGGGGCAACCGGGACAGAATCTGGCGCCCCGACCAGGACTAGAACCCGGTGTGCCGGCGCCACTAGGTGGAGGATTAGCCTAGTGAGCCGCGGCGCCGGCTTCTGAGGCTAGGTTCTTTCTGTGATAGTATGCTCAGGTTCTAGCTACGTGTCATGATTGTCACCTGTCCACCTTTGCTTGAAGCCTAGGGCATTTATTACTTTTGCTGTGTCCTGTTTTCCTCACAGGTGGTTAATTTCCTCAGGAATAAGGTTTTATCCTAACATTCATTAAATTAAAAAAGTTATTGCAGGATTCCCCAAGGTATACATATTTCCCCAGGAAGTAAGTTCTTTAACTTCATCATCATTGCCAAAGGAAGCACACGTCATACTTATCCAAAAAAAAAATATTATGAGGCCTTTATATGGATAGTGATTATATGAAGGTTTTTTTGTTTTGTTTTCAGACATACAGGGTTGAAATTCTTACAAATATTGTGATTTGATAAATGATGAAGTGGGTTCAGAGGGTGACTTTTCCTTGGGTAACACAGCTGCTCAATGTCACAGCTCTGAATTAATTCTGGAGCTCTGGATTTTAAAGTCCTATCCTATTTCTACTATATACATGCCACATACCCTCCTAAAACATATAGTAGAATATATAGATGAATAGCTAGATATGTAGAATACTACCCAAATGCATCTCTAATAACATTGAAAGATGCCATGAGATTATATAACAAAGTTTAGAGTTACTTTACAATTGTATACTTAAAAAAACCTCTCTACTTGATAACAATGGATTTAAACCTAATACTTTTGTCTACATGGGAAAATTTATTGTGAGCTCTGTTTTTATTGGATTTTAGATAAAATATTGCTCATAAATTTATCTGCTAAATTAATTGAAGATAGATTTTTGGTTCATGTGACCTAAATGAATCTCTGTATCAGATGTTTTAAATTTGTTCGTAGAAAGAAGTTAAAAATGTTTACATCATTGACATCTTTGTACTTGGGTTTGCTGGTCAAACAAGTTATACTTGTGTTAGATATTTTAGCGATGTTTCCAAATACATGTACTGTTGTCTTGAAATTTTTAGAAGGCATTGGGCCTTCTGGTAAATGTTTCCATAAGTTATTATTTAGCTGTTAAAGCTTGCTAAGTTTTCATTTGATATTAATTATTGACAGTAAGTGATTGGGGAAGGCTGACTTTTCCTTCATTTCTCTATTCAAGATGGGAAACTGATTGAGTTCTGAAAGACTCTCCATTGGGATGTACAGTTTGAACTTTAGACCTCATAAAAGGGATGGCTAACATTTTTCTGTAATATTAGCTTGGCCACATAGAAGACCAAATTACATAGCCAAAATGAGCGCTTAAATTAGATTTCACAGTCAGATTTACTTTGCCATGGACACAGAAAACAGGCAAAACCTCCCTCTTCTTTCTTCTTCTTTTTTTTTTTAAAGAATTATTTATTTATTTGAAAGACAGAGTTAGAGAGAGGAGAGATGGATAGAGGTCTTTCATCCACTGGTTCACTCCCCAAATTGCCTCAATGACCTGATCAGGGCTGATCCGAAGCGGGAGCCAGGAGCTTCTTCTGGGTCTCCCACACAGGTGCAGGAGCCCAAGCACTTTGGCAGCCTTCTGCTGCTTTCCCAGGGCATTAGCAGGGAGCTGGATCAGAAGTGGAGCAGCCTGGACATGAACCAGTGCCCATACAGGATGCCAGCACTGTAGGTGGTGCCTTTACTGCTATGCCTCAAAATCTCCCTTTTCAAACCAAACAAAGGAAGAAAACATTTTACTAATGACCTCAAAATTTATAGATAAGCTGGTTCTTCATGTTTGATGCTAAAGTGAGGACACAGCTTTCCTCGTGGGCTTTGTCTACCTCTTAGAAAAAACTACTATCGGAACATGCCTGTGACTATCGATTTCTAGCTCAGGCTACCAAAGTTTAGGGATGGGACAGAGCATCCCCTTGGTTGACATTAAAGGCTGTCTCCGTGGTCTCCTTTACCAGAAACCAGGAGGAAAAGGAGCAAGTTAGGCAGCATGAGCAATGTAAAAATAGGTGGCAGGCCAATTCATGGCTGCTTTACACAGTAATCTGCTATCAAGGAGACCCAACAGGCCAGTCCACCACAAATGGCATTGGTGTTTGACGTCGAAAGCCAGGGCTTCAGCAAAAGTCAGCTTATGAAGAGCCCTGGCCACTCAGACAGCCAAGAGCTGGGTCACTGGAAAAGGGAACTGCCCTGGGGTTCAAGGACTTCCAGGTCAGAGACACAGACCCTGCTGGCTCTAAGCTGAAAATGCCCTTCACTCAGCCCAGCTTCCAAAGTAACCACTACTGCTGAGGGGACGGCCAAGTAGGGTCAGCAACATTGCAGGCAGAACTGTAAATTTCCCTTTAGAGATGCCACCTGCTTTCTCTTCAGGCCAGCTCTCCTCCTAGGGCAGCTGGGTAATGAAGTCAACAGGGTGTCTTCCCTAGGAAGGTTCATACCTCCCTTGTCTGGTAGCCCATCTTAAGAGATAAATAGGTCTGGGCCTCAGATCTGGCCAGGCCTTAAAGCCCACCTGATTATTATCAGGCCCTCTTCTGTCAGTTTCCATTTGTCTCTCAATGGAAAAACTTCCTCTTGGTTTAGACAGCTCCTTTCTTAGTCCTCTAATAATGACTCTGTGCTTTGTTTTAGACTCTGAGTTTAATTTGCTTGTTAGATTCATTTTCTCCAGACTTGAAACAATGAAATTCTAGATGGCTGTGTGCATGAGACCTTGGATGGAAGTGGTCTCTGCAAGCTGGCACCGCGTCCCTCTGGAGAAGACGCCTCCAGCTGGAACCCTGTCTTGACTCGACCCCTTTTCAGCATGAAACAGCCAGAACAGTCATTGCCCAGTTCCCCTAACAGAAGTTAGGGTCCCTTCCTCCGGGGGAGGGAATGTGAGGAGTCAGACGGGTTAATGGGTAGTCGGGGTAGTCCTGGTGGAAATTAGGGTGCAAAATTTTTGCTTTCTCTAAAAGTTACCTTTAGTAAGTTCAAAAGTGCCTGCCCCCATTCCTTAGGAATTCCCAATTTTACAATGAGAATAGCAAGGGAGTGGTGATTTTGTCCTCCTGAACTCATAGTTGATCCTGAAAGCCAGTTATCTATCTCACCCTTCTGGATGGCTTTTTTGTTTTATGAACAAACCAGACAGGGCAAATAAGATTGTAAAGGAGGTATTTTGATGGGTTTGGTCCCTGCTTGGATGTCAAGCTGTTTTTTTTTTTTTTTTCTTCTTCCTCAAAACTGTGCTTAAAAACTCCACTACCACAGTGCCTTTGAGTTTTGCCTCTCTTGGAGCCCACCACCCCAATGCCACTCTGACTGGAGGACTCTGACTGTAATAAACTTGCTTTTAAATCTAAAAAAAAAATACCTAAATAAACTCTGTTTAGATATTCTGGAAGAAAATCAAAACTTCTTTAAGCTACAATTCTCTGTCTCTACACACACATAAAGAGACACATGCACATAGAATCACTTGAAAAGTACTGTTTTTCATTGTTTCCTAGTCTGACTTTACATGAGTTGTTTAAATTGTACTATAAACAATGTGCATTATAGATATGTTGTCGAATGCCTGATTTAGTGAACCAGCGGATGGAGAACCTTTCTTTCTGTCTCTCTCTTCTCTCTGTCTCTCCCTCTCTCTGTAACTCTACCTCTCAAATGAATAAATAAAATCTTTTAAAATGTAAGAATTTCTTGATAAGGAGGGTTGAGTGGGACTGAGATCTCACCAAGAGAAATTGGGAACTTTTGAGGGGGAGGGTATTTAGTTCGTGTGGTAACCCTATGTCCTTATGTGTAGCTGGATCTTGAACTTAATAGTCCGAGTCAATCTGTAATATTTTGAGATTGTGGCAATTATCTTCCAACTTTAATCATTGTTATTTAGAAATTACATGAAAAGAAGCATGTTATATTTTTCCTTTAACAAAAATATCAAAGGGGAAATACTTTATGATTTTTAAAAACTCGAGTGAACAACCTGCCATCATAACTAAAGAAGTAGTGAGAGCACTGTGGGTGGAAACAGGAAACATTAGTGATAAATGCTCTGTTAGATTTTTTTTCAGGTTCAGCTCAATGTACATTGATTCTAATTAGCACATTTTGTGCCTCAGCTAGTAGCTCTCCTTTAGCTCTGCTTGGAGAGTTTTTTTTAGATTCCACCCTGCTCATAAACACTGCCACCTCCTCCCTCCTCCTCTCTTTACAAATGTTACAACACAATCAGAAATTTCCTCTTTTCTTTCCTTCCTGCTTTTTCAGCAGGTTCCCTTGCGTCAGAAGCCGAGGAAGAAAACTCAAGGTAATTAGATCTCTTTTGTTTCTTTATCCCCTTTCTGTGTGTGCGAGTGAGTGTGGATTTTCTCCTCCGTACCTTCTTGGGGATCAGATTTTTGTCTGTCTGAATGCTGGTATCAGGAGGTGGACGGCAGATTAATTTTCGGTTATTTTTGGATGGATTTTAAGAAATGACGACATGCCGTTCATTTGGATTAGTCCCTCGTGGTATGTCAATAGAGCTTGGAGACACTGGCACTCAGTCGGGAAGTAGCTGTGTTTTGAGGTGGGCATTAACCCTTCAACATCTATTGCATAACTACTGCTATTATCTTTGAAAGGAGCTCTGTGGCTGCAATAATGTGCCTGTCAGCCTCATGCTTTTATTTTTTTCAACTTATTCTTGGTGAATAGTGTTCTTAGACTAATACTTGCAATATTAGTCTCAGTGTTTCTTTGGCCATGTCTTAGACCTTCTAGGCATCAGATGAATAAAAATAAAAGATGCATGCCTTTTTTTGTTCTGCATTTACTTTGCATAAATCTTGATGAAAATTTCAACCCCTAGGAGCTAAGCAATTAAAAGTTGTCTTTCTACGGTGTCACATGAACCAGGGTAGTACTTTCTGTTCCTCTTCATGTAATTGTTGCAGGTTTTTTCACGATGAGTCGGAGGAGGATATCATGCAAAGATCTGGGACATGCTGACTGCCAAGGGTGGCTGTACAAGAAAAAGGAAAAGGGAACTTTCTTAAGCAACAAATGGAAAAAGTTCTGGGTGGTGCTGAAGGGATCGTCACTGTACTGGTACAGCAATCAAATGGTGAGTCCACCTTCTTTCTCCTGCTGCCAGCCTCTTTAACAAAAGTGCATTAAAGGTCATGCATCAGGTGATCTCTGTGGGAAAGCAAATTTTGATTCCTGGAACTTGAAACAGAGCAAATAGGTAAATAAGTTATAGGAACTGTGTCTGATCTGGTAGACATGTAGGTTAGTCTATTTTATTTCACCAAGGAGAAGATCATTCCACTGGATGACCCTTTGGGGAGGAAGTGTGTGAGTGTGTATGTGAGTGTGAGAGTGTGTGTGTGTCCCCCAATGTACATCCTTGCTAAAGGAGGCTTCTGGTTCTTCTAATGTTATTCCATGAAAGGTCTTAGTTGTTTTTAGATTTTCGTGGACATCACTTAATATTAACTGTTGGAGTCTACTAAAATGGGACTTAGCTTTAGGAACTATTAAGGGTAGAAACTGATTCAGTTTGGAGAAGCTATTTCCATTTCTCTTCCTTTGCTGTCTTCTTCCCTGTCTTCTCCTCTGACCTTCATTGTGGGAACTGATGTGAAATCACTGACCTGAGTCCAGTTTTGTGTTGGCAACTGTCGCCTCTTGTTCCATGGTGGCATTTAACAACTGATGCCTGGACAGCATTTGACAAGATGTTGCCTGATTTATCCTACAATAGGCAATACACTATCGTGTTCTGCTTCACAGGCTAGTTTACTCCCGAAAAAGGCTTGAAATAAGGTTACTTTAAGAAACTGTGCTGATCTTGAATGGCTGAAAGTATTTTGAAAATGCTTTTATTACTGAATATTGAAAGAGTATGTGCTTTCTAAGCAGGACCTCTCCACACTGCCCCAGTGGAGTGGATTGCTGACCTTAGGGCAGCTTGAGTCTCCTTGTGGTATAGTGAAGATCAGTAATGAATATTCTTTAATTAATTAGAGAAAAGTACTCAGGAATTTCCCATGCTAGAAAAAGTCTTTCTAAATGACATCATTTGTTTGCATGACCTGTGCATGCTCTCCACTTAGGCAACAGAGCTGTAGAACTTTATAAATGTGGAGTAATACTCACATTTCTATGTGGATATTTATATGAAGTAAAATGTGCATATTGTTTGTGAGTCAAATTTTTAGTTGATGACCTTATATTCCCTGGCCGCTAATCAAACATATGCCTCTAGGTACCTTTGAAGATCTGGCTAAATTGAACCCAAATCCAAATCCAGTTTTCTGGATTAAGTGCACTCTTTTGGGCTTGTCTGTTATTCCAAGTTCCCAAGTTTATCAGTTAAGTTTTCACCCCATGAAAAGCCACTGGAATTGTTGCATGGGGTGAAATACATTTCCTCAAGCATTTGTTGAGTTTTAATAACTTCACTGCTCTCACAACAATGAGGCACCTTGCAGTGTGTGTAGCTGTTCACCACCTCATTTCTCTCTCGTATCTTCTCCTTCTCTCATGGATTCATCTTCATCTTGTGTAACATGGAACAGTTATACCCAATTTAACAACAAGGGGTGGGAGGAGCTGTGGGCTTACCTTCTATAGTAAGGGAGTTTTCCCCCCCAAATACAGCTGCTTCTGAGGAAGCATTAAGGTTAATATAAACGTCCCCCTTTTCCCCAATTATTGTAGACCCTTGAATTTGGGCAGCTATAGCACATGGTAGTCATTTGCATCCTTTAGGAAATGAGTGGACTTATAGATTTACCTTTTAGTAGTGCTTGGGGAATTTAAAGAGGCTGTTGGATAGATTGGGTACTGATGGAGCATGGAGCGTCTGTGGGAAATAATAAGACTCGGCTACCAGCCGGGCCTTTGCCTTCTCAATCAAGTCATTCTGCAAATATGTTCTGCGTGCTGTCTGGTCTTCCCAGAATCCAGCCTCTCGAAAGGATACACGCCTGCAGATTTGGCTCATTGGTCTCCACCGGCTCATTTGGTGTTTGTGTCCTGTAGAGGAGCTGAGAGTTACCTTTAGGTGTTATGCTTTTACTATTTTTGCTGTTAGGAACCTTATGCTTCCACAGGGAGTAGCAGCATTGACTGAGACTAGACTGGAGAGGGGGAAAGGACGTATCCTCAGGCACACTCAGGCACCCTTGTCCGGACTTGCTTTTATGCAAACTCAGAAATCAACATCCAGCTAGCAAACCACGTTCTTGAATACAGTTAGACAACCAGCATTGAATGGACAACAGGCTTGCTGCTATCTGGCCAGGGAAATACAAGACTAAAGTTAATAGTCTAACAGAAAGACTCATCCAGAGAGGAGTTCTCTCTCTGCCATATGCACATACATATGCATGCTCACACACACACATACCTGAGCATACATACCTTGACATCTTAATCTTACATTTGTTGTAGGGAAAAAAGTGCTCAATTAAAACTTAATTAGCAGTCATTTTCCTGCTATCGCTGTGAATATCAACTGTGAAACAAGAGCCAGGCCATGCTGTCAAGTTACGAACATTTACTTTCTTTTGGCTACTTGAATTCATATCCAGAAATGTTGCTCCTGAGGCATCCAACCCTAATTAGTAGAATTCCTGTTCTGCCTTCTATATTCTTCCTGCAAATGGCCAGACTTGTCTTGTCATTCATACCTTCTTATGTAGTGTGCTGCTGAGAGATAGCAGAGTCACCAGCATTTCAGTAAGAGCCAGTGCTTACCAAAGGTCTACTATGTGCCGTGGGATACTGTAGATTTCTTTCATACGGGATTTTTTTCACTCCCTTAAAGCATTCTCAGAGGTAATAATTGTCATGATTTTTAAAAGTTGAGAACATTGAAAATTAGAGATATTCAATAATCACCCTAAATAAGCCAGTCTCATGTTTTCTATGATACGAGGCAGTTAATATAGAATACAAAAGTGTACAGGAATGAAATAGGCATCTTGTGATATGATTGTTGTTTTTAGCCCTTGTTTATATCCTCCTGTAGAACTGTGGTCTTCCTCTTTTTTACTTGTTTGAATATTATGGTTAGTGGTGAATTAAGCCTGTGATTATAGAGTGAATTAAAATTATGACTTTGTAAAAAATTGAAAAAAATTGCACGTGTCATAAATAGAAGAAAACAGATTCACACTGAGATCCTTTTGACTGTAAACCAATGGTTATTGTAACATGTCAACCAATTCCATCTAGAGACCGGGATAAATGACATAGTTTAAGACCCTCCTATTTTCTACCTTTAATAGGGCTCTGAGAGAACACCTGTGGAGATGATTCCTAGGCTAATTCTCCAAAGAAATTTTAATGTGGCCCCAACGGGTCCCTTTTCTGGTCCCTGTCGCTCCCTGATACTGCTGGAGGAGCCATACTGTCCTCTCCTGTCTCCTGGGTTAGCTGCTGTTATCTTTGCATTGTGTGCTTTCTTCTACCACACATTGTGACTGCAAACTGTGCTGCCCAGACTTTCTTGGAGGAAAGTCAGGTCCAGGGACTCTTGTGCTATTTTTCACACCACATTTTATGTGCTTAGAATGCAAGAGAGCACAGAAGATTGCATGCCAAGTCCTACAAAGCCATATGTAAGTTTAACAGACCCCCCAAATCCAGGCTGTTTAAAAATCTGGTTTTAAAATCTGCATTCTTGTTATCTTTTGCCCTTAGTATAAAGTACAAATTTATTTCCTAACTCATGGGTGTCTCCTTAGCCAGTACCTTTCCTACTTTCCCACACTTGCCACCCCAACCCAAGCTTCAGCGATGGAACTTGTTTTAATTCATTACCACATGTGCTGGCTCTCCCTACGCCTTGCATATGCTCTTAATCTGCTCAGAAAATTCTTTGTCTCCATGTCATGAAGTCTTTCGCCCACCCACTTCCATCAAGCTTATTCCTCCTCCTAAGTCACATTTTAGTTTAAAGAGCTTTTCTTCTAGGCAGACTTGCCTTCTCCAGTGACCTGAATTGGGCCACTTCTGTCTGCTCCCTGAGCAGGCTTTAGTTTCCCTGTTGTCATACTTGACCCCTTTTCTGTACACTTGGTCAGACTTGGTGTTTTCCGTAAAGAGTACTAGTCTCTGCAGCACGGCTTCTTAGTGTCTGATGTTTAACAGGCACTCAACCAAGACTGTTGACTTCATATATGAAATTTAGGAATCATCGACATTTACTCTGCCCATGAGAATTTTGAGAAATGGGCTTGTGATTAAGGACTAATTTTTACAGGAAATCATTTTTCAGTAAAGGAATTTCTACTACTTAAAAACAGATACAAGAAAAGGTGCCATTTGAGGTTTGCTAGGAAGGCCCCATGGTCCCAAGTAGGTCTTGCACTATGGTTGTCACTTTGCCAATACCTTGTTAGGAGTTTTGAGACATGGAGGGTAGGGGATGGACATTCCAGTATGGGAACTAAGGTGACAAAGGACCAAAAATATCATTGAGATGTGCGAAACCACAGTGTTGGGCATTGTATTGAGTCAAGCAAGATAGATTTTATTAATCTCATTTTCCAAGTGAGTCCACTGAAGCTTAAGGGATTTAAATAACTTGTTCCAAGTCTCATAAGGAAGAAATGACAGCACTAGGAATATAAAAGTGGCTCTTCAACTCTACATTGGAGCTATGTTTCCTAGACACCAATGACCTGGTACAGTAAGTAGGGGCTTCATTCATACAGACCAGGAATACGGATTTGATCCAGCAGGAAGTAGGGAGCTGCTGAATGTTCTTGAGTGGAATGTGATCAGTGAAATTGACAGATGAAAAAGTACTAGCCCAGCAGCAATAAATCAGATGTTTTGGAGGGTGAGGGCACTTTGAGAAGGGCAGTTGAGGTGGTGAGGAAATGCAGGCATTAAGACACGAACTCGTGGACCAGAGGAATAACAGTGACTGTTGTGGCAATGCAACACTCCTAAAAATGGCCAAGAAAGTGCTTGGACATAGGACGCAAGCATTTGAGGCTATAGCAAGAGTAATTCCAAGTTTTAGAGCCTGGGGAGCCTGGGAAAATGATATGAAAATGGAGGAAGGTAGAGTTTGTGGCAAAAAATACAGACTTTCATTTTGTATCATTGTCATTTACTTTTTTAATTTGTTTTGTATACTATTTCTTTATATGAAATTACTAGAAATTGGCTTTTTAAAAAATAAGGTAACCCGTGGTGCTGTTGTATCAACAATTCAACAGGGTCCTCTTGGTCAATCATCCAAATTTTTATTTCATAAAACTGTAAGTAAGTTGATGAGGTTGTGGGTTAATATCTGCTTTAATATGTATTGTGCAAACTTTTCAGTTCTTTGAGACTCCAGAATGCCTGTGCAAAATGTGTTTTTTTTTTTTTTTTTGGCCCATCTGAATGGTTCTACATGTCTGTGGATTAACTGTGTGTGTGCACATTACATGTTTTCTATATTCCTCTGCGTTTGTACTTCATGTGAATTCTGGAGGATCTTATATTTGGAATAGGTTTTGTGAGAATTTCTATAGTAAAAATCGAATCAACTTTTAGAGGAGGCAAAAATTTATCCTCATAGAAAGTGCTATTTAAAAGTCAAAACTTAGGGGGCTGGTTCTGTGGCATAGTGGGCTAAGACTCCGCCTTTGGTGCTGGCATCCCATGTGGGCACCTGTTTGAGTCCTGGCTCTTCTGCTTCCAATCCAGCTCTGCTACGGCCTGGGAAAGCAGTGAAAGATGGCTCAAGTGCTTAGGCCCCTGCAACCTCATAGGGGACCCAGAAGGAACTCGTGGTTGCTGTTTCAAATCGGCTCAGCTCTGGCCATTGAAGCCATCTGGGGAGTGAATCAGCAGATGGATGACCTGTCTGTTTCTCCCTCTCTCTGTCTGTAACTCTACCTCTCAAAGAAATTAAAAAAAAAAAAAACCCAAATTTCTCTTTTTATGGGATGACCAACATAAAAATCTTCTATATTTAGTAAATATAGGGAATCTTTCTTTGGGCTTAAGAAAAGTAATGAATACAGAAATTCTCCCTGGGAAAGAGACTTTACATTTTCTATACCTTTCATCATTGATCATCTGTTAGCATAAATTTTGGAAAAGTATCTGAATTTATTATAGGTTAGAAAAAAATTTTTTTTTACTTATCACAATGTAAGCACATGAAGACATATTCTTGACTTGTCTGATTCAAACTGTGCCCTAATGTATCTGAACTCCGTATCCATTGTCCCAGCTAACAACCAGCCTTTGAGTGTCCCAAACACTGATTTTCCTTTGTAGAACTTGGAATGTATTTTCAAGATCCCTGATTCCCCTGCCATCATTTTACACTCAGGTCTTCTATATTGGGGTGGGCTATTTTTTTTAAAAGATTTATTTATTTATTTTGAAAGGCAGAATTAGAGAGAGAGAAGGAGAGAGAGAGATTGAGGTTTTCTATCTGCTGGTTTGCTCCTCAAATGGCCACAAGGTCCAGAGCTGGGCCAGGCTGAAGCCAGGCGCTTGAAACTCCATCTGGGTCTCCAACATGGATGTCAGAGACTGAATGACTTGGGCCATCTCCCACTGCTTTCTCAGATGCATTAGTAGAGAGCTGGATCAGAAGTGAAACAGCTGGGACATGAACCAGTATCCATATGGGATGCCAGCATGATGTTATTACTTGATTTTCTTACTAAACAATATATTATAAGCATATTTTAATGTTGATACATGTATACCCACAACATAATTTCTAATGGCTATATTACATATGAAGACTGCTGTTTGCCACTTGAATAGGATTAAAAATCAGAAATGCCTTTTATCCTCAAATCACTTAAAATAGTTAATGAGGGATAGAATATATAAGTATATACACAAACTTAAAATAAAATGTGGTATATATTGAAATATGTTTATGAATATTAATGAATATTAATATATGTGTCTCAGTAGTACAACAGGTACATACATACATCAATATATATTTGTATAAAACATATGTATATGTGTGTACTCCTAAATTTGGTTTAGTCAATTTTTTAAAACAAGAAAGCAGCAAAGTGGATTTTGCCCACATGGTATAAGGGGAAATGACACCCAGATTCCTGTACTTTCTTACAAAGTTGTCTACTTCCATGTCCTTTATGTAAATCTCTGAACATGCAATTTTATGAGCAAACATTACCAAAAACATTATTTCTATGTAGTTTAGAGCTACTTTGAGATAATCAAATGTACCTAAAAGCAATATAAAAAATCAAAGGGGTGCATAAAATGAAAAGCAATTATGAATTCATTAGAAGCACTATGCTTGAATAAGTATTGTGATTTTAGGAGGCAGAAGCATTGTAGTAAGGATTTTCAGATATGATAAGTGGTTTATTTTGTCCAGCAATGGCCTATCCTGAGCTGAAGATTTTTCATCCCTCCTGACTAAGTTTTTAATGGCCAGGGTCACCTGCTTCTACAGACAAGCTAGCCGATAGCCTCAGCTGCCACCATACTGCTATGTCTAATCTTCCATAAAGCATGTCTCAAGAACATTGCAGATGGAAGCTATATATTTTATAGCTTAATATTTTTAGGCTTTTATAGGCTTAATATTTTTTAATGAGTAAGAATTGATGAGAACAATGTTTTAAACATCATCTTCTAAACCAACCCAAGGAAATGGCATGTTAACGGTCAATATATCTCTGGGTTCAGAATTAAGCAGACAGATTCGTTCCTGATGTGGCAGCCACTTGACAAGCGGGGGAGCCACCCACCCTCTCTGGGTGTCTGATTCCTCATCTGTTAAATAGAATCTGAATGGACGGCTATTATCTGGGAAAGAAAGTTTGCTCACTCACCATGTGTCAGTGGTTGATGTTTCCCACTTTGACTCTTGGGAAACTTACTGTGGCAAATGCATTTCCACCTTTACTGACAAATAATGATTTCAGAATAGCGGCTTAAAATTTTTAAAATTTGTGAGCAAATACATATACCATTAAGTCTGCCATCTTAACTACTTCAGGGTGCAGCTGAGTGGCACTAAATACATTCACATAACCGTGCAACCATCGCTACTATCCATCTCCAGAAATTGTTTTATGATGCAAAGCTGAGACTCTCGATCCATAAACAATAACTCTCCATGACTTCTTCTGCCCTACTACCTGGCAACAGCCCTTCCAGTTTCTGTTTCTATGAATTTGACTACTTGTTTCCTTGTATTAGTGGAACCGTATAGGGTTTGTTCTTTTGTGATTGGCTAACTTCATTTAATATAAAGTCATGTTGTAACATGACATTGTTTCCCTCCTTTATAAGGTTGAATAATATTCCATTGTCTGTAAATACAACATTCGGTTTTCTCGTTTTATCTATCTCTAGTTTTATCTTGGGTTTCTCCTCTGTTATGGTTTGAGAATAAAAATACTATGAACATGGACATACAAGGGTCTCTTCAAGACACTGCTTTCAATTCTTTTGGATATACATCCAGAATTAGAATTCTGGGTCATATTGTAATTTTATATTTTTTGCAGGAACTGCCATGTTGTTTTTCCTAGCATTGTGTACTGGGTTTACAATTTCTCCATATCTCTTCCAGGATGGTGTTTTCTGTCTTGCTGTTTGATAGTAGCCATGCTGATGAGTGTAAGGTGATGGTTCATCATGGTTTTATTTTGCATTTCCCAAAGATGAATCACCTTGAGTGTCTTTCACATGTGTCATTCATATATCTTCTTTGGAGAATGTCTTTTCTCCACTTTTAAATCAGATTTTTGTTCTTGTTGAGTGGTATCTTAAGGGTATTCACAAAGCTCATGGAAACAGCTTTCCTAAATATTTAAAGGTTTAATATAACATTGTGTGAAAGCTAGTTTAGCTGTTATGATGATGATTGTTAAAAGTATTTTTTGTTACTCTTACATCTCTAATATTGAAAAGAATGCATCGGATTTTGAATGTTCTTAAATGACCTTCATTTATTTGTTCTTGCTCTGCTATTGTTCTAACCATAGATAGTAGATGCATTTTACTGAACAGTGCAGTAATAGTGAGATTTGGTTAAATTTCTTCAAGTTCATTTAAACTTTTTTCTTTATATTTATTGCTTTCTTCTTTATTTTTATAATTTTTATTTATTTGAAAGATAGACTGAGACACACACACACAAATACACAGAGATCTCCCACTTCCTGATGCATTCTCCAAATGCCTACAAGAGCCAGCATTGGGCCAGGCTGAAGGCAGGAGCCTGGAATTCAATCTGAGTGCCCAATGTGAGTGGCAGGGACCCAAGTACTTGAGCTATCACTGCCTCTTTCCATGGTGTACATTAGCAGGAAGCTAGAATCAGGAGCAGACCTGGAACATGAACCCAGAAATTCCAGTGAGGGTAGTGGGCATCCCAGGTGGCATTTTAACTACTATATTGAATGCCTGCCCTGCATTATTTTTGACTATGTTGTTGAAGAGATCAGTCTATGGTGGCATCTCAGTGTTTTAAGGATTCTAAAAGAACAGGCGAGAGATGAGTCTGGACAGGTGCAGATCATGAAAAGTTTTGTGTGCAAAGGTGTGTGAGCCAAGGATTTTTTTTTTTTTTTTTTGACAGGCAGAGTGGACAGTGAGAGAGAGAGACAGAGAGAAAGGTCTTCCTTTGCCGTTGGTTCACCCTCCAATGGCCGCCGTGGAGGCGTGCTGCGGCCGGCGCACCGCGCTGATCCGGTGGCAGGAGCCAGGAGCCAGGTGCTTTTCCTGGTCTCCCATGGGGTGCAGGGCCCAAGCACCTGGGCCATCCTCCACTGCACTCCCTGGCCACAGCAGAGAGCTGGCCTGGAAGAGGGGCAACCGGGACAGAATCCGGCGCCCCGACCGGGACTAGAACAGGGTGTGCCGGCGCCGCTAGGCGGAGGATTAGCCTAGTGAGCCGCGGCGCCGGCCCTGAGCCAAGGATTTTATACTTTGGGAACCTCTACACACAATTATTTTAACTTGGGAGTTCCCATTCTCATTGTTTTTTTTTTTTTTTTTAAATATTTATTTATTTATTTGAAAGTCAGAATTACACAGAGAGGGGAGAGGCAGAAAGAAAGAGAGAGAGGTCTCCCATTTGTTGGTTCACTCCCAGTTGGCCACAACAGCCGGAGCAGGGCCAATCTGAAGCCAGGAGCCAGGAGCTTCATTTGGGTCTCCCACGTGGGTGCAGGTGCCCAAGGACTTGGGCCATCTTCTTCTGCTTTCCCAGGTGATAGCAGAGAGCTGGATTGGAAGTGGAGCAGCTGGGTCTCGAATCAGCACCCATATGGGATGCTGGTGCTTCAGGCCAGGGTGTTAACCTGCTGGCCACAGCACCGGCCCAACCTCATTGTTTTTTGAAAATGATTTGTCTGAAGGTAATGACTATCTCTGTATGTGAGACTGTCTGGAAATGCACTCATAACTTTATTTCACTTAAAATGTGATTCCAGAGAGACAATGAAAGATTATAAGTAAGAGATGCTAGCTAGGAGAGCTGGCTTGCAAGACACAGAATGCGATGCCAGCCCTTTTCACCACTTAAACATGAGCTAATATGATAGCGACATCATCCTGTCTTGTGGAATTTTGGGAGAAATAAGAAGCACTGTGGAGCTGAGCAGTTGGACTGTTCATGGTTATTAAGGACAGAAGTATTTCCTGTGAGGAGAGTGACATTTGATTCTTGGGTTAGGTTTTCTCGAAGCGTATCCTGAGAAGAGGATTTGGGTGCAAATGGTTACTTGGGAAGTGAAAGTGTAAAACTGATTCCAGGTACCTCTGCATCACCAAAATTTGAGGATGCTCAAGTTCTTTATACAGAGTAGTGTAGTATTGACATATAATCTACACACATCCCATGGTATATTTTAAACCATCTTTAGATTACTTACAATACCTAATACAAAGTAAAAGCTATGCAAGTAGTTTTTAGATGTACTGTGTATGGCATAATGACAAGAAAGTACATGTTCAGTTTCCTGAATATTTTCAGTCCATGATTGGTTGACTCCATGGATCTGGAATCCGTCAATGTGGAGGGCTCACTATGATAATTGGAAAGGGAATGGGAGAGTGAGCGTGGGTGCAATGTAAGCTAATAAAGCTCACCGTAGCAAGCAAATTATCACTGTGGGTAATGGTAGCTTAATTGTGCTTGGGAGTTCTGAGAGCCTGTGAAAAACCCTAATGCAGAAGGCTTCATACCAAGGGACAGGGCAGCTGGGAGATTTATATGCTAGGTCCCGTCAGTCATGAGTTGAGAATGCATCCTGGGGTGGTGACTCCTTCGAGCCTCTGCACAGGGTGGGAGTGGGACAGGGCAGCTGGAGAAGGCTTCCCACCAAGAGCTGCAGGTGCTGCCACTGGGAAACTGTCCAGGTGCCACGGGTGGTCAGGACCAGGGGATGTGGCTGGGGTCGCCAGCGGCATGTGCTGCACGTGGCCTGCCCCCTTGCTGGAGCCTCAGTGTCATCAGAACCATCATGATGGTAGCAGCAGCAGCACGGTCAGAGTATTTCTGGAATTCATGCCAAGAATCTGGGTTGTGCAGGAAATTAAGCCTTTGTGCTTACTCGCCAAATGTATTTACCAAATGTTTTCTATGTAGGGTATCTATTTCTAGGCATTTGTAAGAAGAACATCTCGCCAGATTAAAATCTAACTATGTTCACAGGGTAATGTTAGATAAACCCACATGCAGCTACATTTTAATAAAAAATATAGCCTATATGAAAAATGAAGAATTCGGTAAGCTTGCTTGCATTATTATCCTCCAAGGAATTTAAAGCATTTTTTTTTCTTTGCAACCATTAATGTGAGGCAAAGACGACAAGGGAAAGCTGAGACACAGACACTGCTATGCAGAGGGATCAGCCGAGTCCAGCAGCTGCATTGCCTGTTTCTTTCTGGGTCATTCTTTGACTTTTTTTTTTTTTTCACTCCTTTTCTTCATTCCTTAGAGTTAATGGAAATACGATCTTAAATTTATATAGGTTTAACCATTTTGCAGTGTTTCCTATGTCTCTGTTGATTCTATCTGTATCTGCATTTTCAAGGTGGGGACAGTGACACAGAGAGGATAAGTGCTCTACTAAGATCACAGGGATTTGTGATTCCAAATCCAGGGTTCTTTCTTCTGTGTCATGTGCTGATTGCAGGTTCTCTTCTCCTCCTGTTTCAGCTGTGAAGATGTTCTTTGGTTTCATGTTAAGATTACTAAACTGAATTCTGGTCCTGGTTTCAGTTGTGTCATTTTATTAATGTCACATCATTTTCCCATTTTATAATGCCAGTCTAATTTAGTGTTCTGTGTTTGAAACTGATCAGTTTCATGAGTTCCAATACTTGGAGTGGGATTAAATTGCCTCAAAAGGCAGTGATAAAAGCACCTCACTGGCATATGGTTAACACTCCATAATTGTAAACTTTTCTTACGTGTCACTCAAGATTGTTATATGTCTTAAAAGCATTTCAGAGCCGGCGCTGTGGCTCACTTGGTTAATCCTCTGCCTTGTGGCGCTGGCATCTCATGTGGGCGCCGGGTTCTAATCCCAGTTGCTCCTCTTCCAGTCCAGCTCTCTGCTGTGGCCCGGGAGGGCAATGGAGGATGGCCCAGGTGCTTGGGCCCCTGCACCCGCATGGGAGACCAGGAGGAAGCACCTGGCTCCTGGCTTTGGATTGGCGCAGCACCGGCTGTAGCGGCCATCTGGGGAGTGAACCAACAGGAGGAAGACCTTTCTCTCTGTCTCTCTCACTGTCTATCTGTAAAATAAATAAATAAAGAAAGAAAGAATTTCAAGCATTCTCACTGTCAGGCCTGCTTCTAATACCTAGAAGAAAACCAACCAAACCCAACAAAAACTCATTTTTCTTAGATCTTGTTCTGTGCCTGTTGCAGCCTGAGACTCGGTGTGGCTGTCTACCACAGGTCCAAGTGATACTTGCAGAATAGGCATTGCTTGGGGTCATGAAGCTTCACATTTCCTTCCTTTTTTTTCTGAAAAGGAGTAACTCATTTATTTGAAAGGCAGAGTTACATAGAGATGGAGAGACACAGAGAGATCTTCCATCTGCTGGTTCATTCCCCAAAAGCCCATAATAGCTAGAGTTAAGCTAGGTCAAAGCCAGGGGCTGGGAACTCAGTTAAGGTATCCCATGTCAATGGTAGGAACTCAGGCTCTCAAGATGTCACCTGCTGCCTCCCAGGGTGAGTATTAGCAGAAAGCTGAGCCAGGACTGGTACCCAGGCACTCCAATATGGGTGCAGGTTTCTCAAAAGGTGTCTTAACCACTGAACAAATATCTGCCCCTACATGGTTTCTTTCTACAGATGCAGGCAACTATATATTGAGTCATATCTCATATACAAAATTAGTATACTATATACTTACCATACTCTACCTGACTATTTCTCTTCTATGTTCTGCAGGTTATATGTATGTACATCATTTTGTATAGTTATTCATTCATTGTATGTGAATACTATTGTTTATTCAACTGTCTTCTAAAGATAGACATTTGATTTTTATAGCCTTTTATAAATACAAATATGATGCAGTATACATGTTTTCTTTTTTTTTTTTTTTTTGTTTGAGTAGTAGTTTTACTGTTAATTCACACAGTACAACACATTAAGGACAGAGATCCTACATGGGGAGTAAGTGCACAGTGACTCCTGTTGTTGATTTCACAATTGACACTCTTATTTATGATGTCAGTAATTACCCGAGGCTCTTCAGATATGACTGTTTTTCTATAAACATTCTTGAGCTTTGTTCTGGGGATACAGATATGCTTCTTTTTCTGGTAGCATTCTTTTTTTTTTTTTTTTAAACTTTTATTTAATGCATATAATTTTCCAAAGTACGACTTATGGATTACAATGGCTTCCCCCCCATACCGTCCCTCCCACCCACAACCCTCCCCTTTCCCACTCCCTCTCCCCTTCCATTCACATCATGATTCATTTTCGATTATCTTAATATACAGAAGATCAGCTTAGTATACATTAAGTATGGATTTCAACATTTTGCTCCCACACAGAAACATAAAGTGAAAAATAATAGATGATTTTTTTAAATGATGATGAAATCAGAGCAGACCTATTGTCATGTTTAATCCCAGTGAGAGTCAAGTTGGGAATTGATAATTTCTTTTTTTTTTTCTTTTCTTTTTTTTTTTTTTACAGAGGATCAGTTTAGTATGCATTAAGTAAGGATTTCAACAGTTTGCACCCCCATAGAAACACAAAGTGAAATATATTGTTTGAGTACTCGTTATAGCATTAAATCTCAATGTACAGCACATTAAGGATAGAGATCCTACATGAGGAGTAAGTGCACAGTGACTCCTGTTGTTGACTTTACCAATTGACACTCCTGTCTATGGCATCAGTAATCTCCCTATGCTCCAGTCATGAGTTTCCAAGGCTATGGAAGCCCTCTGAGTTCTCCGACTCTTATCTTGTTTAGACAAGGTCATAGTCAAAGTGGAGGTTCTCTCCTCCCTTCAGAGAAAGGTACCTCCTTCTTTGATGACCTGTTCTTTCCACTGGGATCTCACTCGCAGAGATCTTTTGCCAGAGTGTCTTGGCTTTCCATGCCTGAAATACTCTCATGAGCTTTTCAGCCAGCTCCGAATGCCTTTAGGGCTGATTCTGAGGCCAGAGTGCTATTTAGGACATCTGCCATTCTATGAGTCTGCTGAGTATCTCACTTCCCATGTTGGATCACTCTCCCCTTTATTTACTCCATCGGTTAGCGTTAGCAGGTACTAGACTTGTCTATGTGTTCCCTTTGACTCCCAGTCCCTTCACCATGACCAACTGTGAACTGAAACTGATCACCTGGAACAGTGAGATGGCATTGGTACATGCCACCTCGATGGGATTGAATTGGAATCCCCTGGTATGCTTCCAACTCCACCACTTGGGGCAAGTCAGCCTGAGCATGTCCCAAATTATACATCTCTTCCCTCTCCCATTCCCACCACCATGTTCAACAGGGATCACATTTCAGTTAATTTTCAACACTTAAGAATAACTGTGCATCAATTACAGATCTAAACCAGTCATATTAAGTAGAACAGATAAAAAAAACTACTAAGAGGGATAATGTACATGTTTTCAAAGATGTATTTTTGATCCTGGAAGCAGTATTTTTCTGGTCTAAAAGATAAGGCATTTTTGCTAGTTATCATCTAATTTTCTTTCACTGGGTTCTATTTTATGTTACCACCAGCAATGTATGAGCATGACTCCTCTGTGGAACTTGAAGTTTAACAATAAATTTTATTTGAGTTTGCCTCAACTCAGTTTACTTTCAGCTTATCTTTAGAGAACAAAATGCATATTTCTCCAGTGGTTGCAAGCCTGTGTGTACCATGAGAATTTAGTGCCAACTGGTTCAAGGTGGCATGGGAATGAGCCACTCTGCTTAGACTTTAGATCACATCTGTTTCGCACATGCTGGAATTCTCACTGCAGAATTGAGAAAATGCAGACTTATTTGGGGAATTCAAGAGTTTCGCAGATTTTTTCGATTCTGAAATTCACTGGATAACTTCACTTAAATTGATTTAAAGTAATTCCAAAAATTTTAAATCCATATTCATTTGTAAACACAATAGCATATTACAAAGAAGTCTTTGTTTTTTAAAACTGTTTTTCCTCACATTTAGGATATTATTTATTTTAAGGGTTATAGTTTATAATTTTCTTAATAGCAGGCTTTGGGAGAAAATGCTCACATGAAAATAAGAGGATGTGTAAATTCTAAGGTGCCATTTGCAAAATTATTGAAGGGCAACAAAATCAGTTCTCTTAGAATCAAGGAAATATGGTTCCACTGAAAACAGAGATAACGATGCTTGTATTTTTAACCATGACACACATAATAATTTCCTTTATTACTGGTAATTTGTTTCTGATCTGTCTTCTTTGACCTACTTAGCCTTTAAGTGTTATACATGACTCTTTCTTGAGCTCTGTCCTGCCTTCCTCACCTCTGTAGCTACTTAAGAAGTACTTTGTCTATTTTACACGGTACACATGGTGTCAAAAAGCTAAACTTTGTCATTATTTTTTGTGTAAATATTACCATCTAATGCCCTATTTTCATTACTTTCATAAAAGCCTTTATTTTATAGAACAGCCTTAGATTCATGGCACCATTGAAGGGAAGATACAGAGATTTCCTGTTTGCTCCCTACACTTACACAGGTACAGTTTCTGTCATTATCCACACCTCCAGCAAAGGATGTGTTTGCTGCAGTCGGCGACTCTCTATGAAGATATTGTCAACACCCAGAGGGTACAAGAGGGTTCACTTGATGCTGTACATTCTCAGGCTGTGGTCAAAGGCATAACAACCTGTATCCACTGGTGTAAAAATGGGGTATTTTCACTGCTCAAAAAACCTCTGTGCTCTGCCATTTAAATATTAAAATCTGATGTCCTATTTAGTTAATTTTTAAAAAAATATATAAATTGTGTCAAGGCTTTTATAAAATATTTATCTCTGTAAAATCTCTATAACCCAAATGAAATCATAATTAACTTAAACCATTGGCTATTAGAAATACTAACTCAACTTTGTGTCTGAAATTTGGACAGATTGTGTTAAGTCATAAATCAACTATTAGAGGCTTTGTTTTGTGCCTTCTTCCAGGTCTTACTGAATGTCAAATAAGAGGAACTTTTCATCCATAGTTTTTATTTCCCAAAAATTTGCCTGCATCTTGTGTTTTCAAAGATGGCTCTGTTGGTAACCGGCTTTGTGGTGTAGTGGGTAAACCCGCTGCTTGCAATGCCTGCATCCCATATGGGCTCTGGTTTGTGTCCCAGCTTCTCCACTTCTGATCCAGCTGCCTTCCAGTGGCCTGGGAGGAGCAGCGGAGGATGGCCCAAGTGTTTGGGACGCTGCCACCCATGTGGGAGATGGAGAGGAGGCTTCTGGCTCCTGGTTTCAGCCTGGGTCAGCCCTGGCCACTGTGGCCAGCTAGGGAATGAAACTGAGTGAATAGAGGATCTCTCTGTCTCTCCCTCTCTCTCTGTAGCTCTTTCAAATAAATAGATAAATTTTAAAAAAAAGATGGTTAGATGGTTTTCTTCAGGTACATTTCATGAATCATAAAATTTGCCCTGTTTAAATTTACTATTTAATGATTTTGATGGATTTACTGAGTGATTAAGCATTGTAATAATTCAGTTTTAGGGCATTTCATCTTACTGCTAAGATGCTTCTTGCCCATTTGCGGTTAATCTCCATTCCACCCCCGGGAAGCACATTTGCACTTACTACCTGTGTATATTCCATACAAATGGAATTTGCGATCCTATGTAGTATCTGATTTTCACTAATATAATGTTTTCATAGCTTACCCATGCTTTAACTCGTGTTGGTACTTTGATTATTTTTATTATTAAATAGTACTCTATTGTATGAATATGTCGCTCTATTTACCAGTTGATGGACAGTTAGATTGTTTCCAGTTTGGGGCTATTATGAATAGTGCTGCTATAAATATTTGCATGCAAATTTTTGCGTGGGCATATGCTTTTATTTCTCTTGGGTAGATACCTAGGCATGGAATTGCTGGGTTCAGTGGTAATTACATGTTAATATTTTTTATAACCTGCTTTCCAAATTGACTTCTAATCTTAGTGCTTTCATTATTTTTGGAGTAAAAGGATAATGTTGCTATCTACCATTTTTTAAAAAATTTTATTATATGAAAGGTGGAGGGGAGGAGAGAGAGAGAAGGAGAGAGGAAGGGAGGGAGGGAGGGAGGGAGGGAGAGAGAGACAGAGAGAAAGAGAGAGAGAGAGAAATATCTTCCATCTGCTGGTTCACTCCCCAAATGGCTGCAAAGGCTGGAGCTGGGCCAATCCAAATCCAGGAGCCAGGAGCTTCTTCTGGGTCTTCCACATGGGTTCAGGGGCCAAAGGACTTGGGCCATCTTTTGCTGCTTTCCCAGGTCTATTAGCAGGGAGCTGGATCTGAAGTGGAGCAGCCGGTATGCCACAGTGCCAGTCCCAGGATAATGGCACTATCATTCATTTATTCATAAAACTGTTTATTCCACACCTATTGAAGACCTACTTTATACATAAATAGTACATAAGTAAGAGAATTATTTTCTTCAAAGTAGTCTTTAGAGATGCAGGCAGTTATCTGAATAACTACAATGAGAGAATTCTGAGTGTTGGTAGCAAACAGGAAGATACCTATTACAGGCCTGGGGGGCAGGGGAAAATTTAGGAGATATTCACACCTGAACTGAATCCTGGGAACTTTTATGGGGGAATGGAGTAGGAGGGGAATTGTAGGTCCACCGGGCAACCTGTTCTGCCCATTTCTCAGAACCGCTTTACTGGGGATCAGTTTTACTTTTTTCCATAACAGTTGTGGCATACAGCACTCTGTGTAATTTGTGTGTTTTCATGTGGAATTGTTGTCTCATTTCCCTAACAGCAGAGCTCTCTCATTTGTCCTTGGCTCTGCCCCATATGTCTGACACAGTGCCTGATTCACAGAGGGTACCCTATAAATATCTGTTGAATAAATGAGAGTGTAAATTCCTAGAGGTAAATAAGAGCAAACGTTCCAGGCACATGTAAATGCAAGTAACTCATGACACAAGAAATATAGGCAACGACCTTTTTCTCCTCCTGACGTTTTAGCACTGTTTTGATAAAAATGTTTGTTTAGTGCTGCCTAGTGACCACAACAGCACATGACATCGCATTGAGAGGGTTAAAGGCAGAGGTGCAGGGAAAGGGGATGCTGAGTTGTGGGGAGGAAGACCTCTGAGACTGCGGATCAGCATGACAAACGAAGCTGTTATATGCTTCAGGATTTAAGACTAGACAATGGCCAAAAGACAGTCTGATACCTGTTGCAAGACAATCTTTTCTTTAATCACATAAAAATTCAGAGGAAAGCATGCAAGTACCAATGCAAAAGTTTCCAGTGACTTTTTAGAAAGTTAAAAATCATTGAAGAGTATGTATACTATTTAAGAAAATTATTTTAGTTAGTGTAATAGGCAAGGAGCAATCTGAGGAGAAGTAGGAGGAAACAGAGAAGGAAACTACTATTCTC
The DNA here is from genome assembly GCF_051225735.1 of Oryctolagus cuniculus. Taxonomy (NCBI): domain Eukaryota; kingdom Metazoa; phylum Chordata; class Mammalia; order Lagomorpha; family Leporidae; genus Oryctolagus; species Oryctolagus cuniculus. Next base: position 13,515,084 of record NC_142871.1, read on the forward strand.
TCAAAGTTTGCCCCCTGTGACTGTCACTGTTGAGTCATTTTTTTTTTTTGACAGGCAGAGTTAGACAGCGAGAAAGGGAGAGATTGAGAGAAAGGTCTTCCTTTACCGTTGGTTCACCCTCCAATGGCCACTGTGGCCGGCACACTTTGCTGATCCAAAGCCAGGAGCCAGGTGCTTCCTCCTGGTCCCCTATGTGGGTGCAGGCCCCAAGCACCTGGGCCATCCTCCACTGCCTTCCCGGGGCACAGCAGAGAGCTGGACTGGAAGAGGAGCAACCGGGACAGAATCCGGCGCCCCGACTGGGACTAGAACCTGGTGTGCCGGCGCCGCAGGTGGAGGATTAGCCTATTGAGCTGTGGCGCCAGCCTTGTTGAGTCATTTTTGTAAGTCAAATAAGCAAGGACCAATTTTAGCAGTTATTTGTGATTTTTGAATACAGTTCAAATGTATTCAAAATAATGAAAAAAAGTCTTTCCATATAAAGGGAAGATTCACTGTGGGGGAGAATGATAATGATAAGGTATCTTTATTCAAATTTATTTGGTCTTTTATATGAGGGAATCTCAGGCATTTCAGTTATGCAGAAAAAGACTGCCCAAATTACAACTTATGTTTTATATTGATATATTTTAAATGAATAAAAATATTAGTAAAATATCTATATATATATATATATACATACGTGTTTTATTTTTGTTGATTGCTACTTGTGTCATTATCACTTGAGATGGACTTCTTGTGCTACAAATAAATTGTCTAGAGACTTCTTGTGATATAAATTGGGTTGTCCATTCTAATTCAGCCTCATGTAAGTATCGTTTTATTTTTTTGTTTAAGTTTTTTCTGTTTGTTTTGGTTGACTAGGAGACTGGGACATTAGAGACGATGAAATTGTGGAATTAATCAAGCTTGATCATAAAGAGCTTTTGTACTTGGCTAAGGCATTTAGACTTTATCCAAAGGCAATTGGGAGCCATGCAGAGTTTTAATTAGAGAAGTGACATGAAAAATGTTCATGATGTAAACTGAAATGCCTGTGATTTGAACACTAAATTGGATGAGAGGAGAGAATTAGGGAGAAAGGGAACAGTTTCAAAAACTTTTGCAGTAATTCAGGAGGTTAATGGTGACCAGCAGGGAGGTGGTAGATAACAGACTGAAGAAGCCCTGTGGCAGACAGATCAATGATACTACCTTCGGTATACTTGCCTGGGTGCTGAGGAGGGCATACAAGTGTCAGAGATGTCTCAAGACTGCCTTTTTTTTGGCAACTAAATAGAAATTAGTATGGTTCATTATAGTAGAGAACACAGGAGACAGAGGAGCAGATATGTCTTGGGGTCAGATAATGAATTTGGTTTTTATTTGTCACTACTAGAAAGCCCTAGAATGGACAGAACACTAGGGAACCCTTCCATTTTAGAAATAGACATGGTAAGAAGGCTCCATAAGGCAGCAAGTGGTAGTCAGAGGAAAAGAAGTGTGCCAGTAATGTGTTGTCGGAAAAGGCAAGATAGGAAATTTCAAGAGGAATGGATGGGCCGTAGTAACAGTTACCAGAGTCCCTTCAAGTGAGGACTCAAATGGGTAGATGGGGGTTAGTAACATGGAAGTCACTGGGGTTCATGGTATCTATAGTTTGTCTGGAACAATGAGCTTAGCAAGGAGTGGGAAGAGGAAACAAAGATTGACTATAATATTTTCTTTCTAAATCCGTTATGGGAATTTACATAAGAGTACTTTAGCCTAACATAAATTTTTAAAATTGAGATGAAAGTTGCATAATACAAATCTAACTAATTTAAAGTAAGCAGTCCAATGGCATTTAGTGCATTTGGGGTATTGTGCAACCACCTCCTCCATTTAGTTCCAAAACATTTTCTTCACACCAAAAGGGAACTCCAGGTCGTTTGAGCAGTTTCTCCTCCTTCCCCTCTTTTTTCAGCTCCTAGTAACTTCCAATCCATGTTCTGTCTGTATCGATTTCCCACTCTGGGTATATCATATAACTCGCATCATATAGTGTATGACATTTTGTGTCTGGTTTCTTTCACTTCACATGATTTTTTTGAAGTTCATCATGTAACATGTACCAGTACCTCGTTTTTTCTTGGTTGAATAGTAGTTTATTGGGTGGAAGTAGGACAATTTGTTTACTCATTCATCTGTTGATGATATTCAGGTGTTCTCACCTTTTGACTGTTGTGACTAGTGCTTCTGTGAACGTACACCTGGCTGAGTGTCTGGTTTCAATTTGGGGGGTATATATCTAGAAGTAGAATTGTTTGAAAAAGCATACTTTTTCAAAATTATACTTTTACCTGTTGCTAATTGAGAACCCATACCAAACATGGTACATTATACAAAAGGTAGACAATATAATCTACACTCTTCAAACACTTTATATTTTCTGTGAGATAGGATTTGTGAAATTACTATCCAGGACTAAATGGAAAATCAGTAGGTAAGTTTAGTATACACACACACACACACACATACACACATACATCCACACATACATGAGGATACATATGAAGGTATTTTAAATTTTTTTAAAATGGAATTAAAAGATAAGTTTATTTTAGAACAAAAAATGAAATCCATGCATAATTTTTCATAACATGCATGCCCATGAACTTTCTGAAAGCCCCATGTACATGTATGTGTGTGAATAACTATATATTCACTCAGTATGCACACATATATGTTATACATATATCCTTTTTAAGACAGAAGTACCCGTTAGGACTGAGTTTTGAATCTTATAAGATATTTCAGTTGAATGACTTGGGTAAATTGAATCACTTAGCAGAGAGATGGGCATAGGGATGATATCTCAGAGTTTAATTTTTTTGGAGAAGGATTGCAGGTTGCTCACCAGTTGGCAATACAGGAGAGAGACATAGAATGCAGAAATGATCGAAGAGCACCCATGGCTCTAATTTAATAGCTAGCCAGCTTTCAAAATTAGCATTGTATTGCAGAAACCATTTTATTCCTCGCCCTATGACCCCTGACTTACTTATGTTGAATCTTGTGGACTACTCAGAAATTTTTCTACTCAGAAATGCCAGTGTAGATGAAAGATTTGTTTTGCTTGGGAGAAATAGTTTAGCGTAGTGGCTCAGTTAAGCTTCATTCATAAAGCACAGATTAAGAAATTCTTAGGGGGCAGCATTGTGGCATGGTGGGTAAAGCCAACACCTGTGACACCAACATCCCATATGAATACCAGTTTGAGTCCCGGCTGCCACACTTCCAATCCAGCACCCTGCTGATGTGTCTGGAAAAGCATCAGAATATGGTCCAAATACTTGAGACCCTGCCACCCACATGGGAGACCCAGAAAAAGCTCTTGGCTCCTGGCTTCACCCTGACCCAGTCCTGTGTATTTGGCCATTTGGAGATGACCAGTGGATGGAAGATTTGTCTCTCTCTCCGTGAAACTCTGCCATTCAAATAAGCAAATACATCTTAAAGCAACAGTTCCTAGAAAGATGGGAGTGTGATTGTATTTCCTATGATAGTTTTGGCAACAGTCATTCTATGTCCTCAAATGTGTTATACTACCCCTCCAAACCTCCCCATGATCTGTCCTTTGTGGGAATTGATCATGAAGTTGAGATTCTGTTAGTTGTGGCTCTGTGATTTAATCAAGGCTCTGCCTTCAGATTTGAGAGAGTAAATAATATTTGTTGAGTGTCTGAGTGTTTTATTTATCTGAGTTCATCTGTGTCATAACAACCAGTAAGTGGTAGACCCATGATAGGGATGTGGATTTGCTGACAGAGTCAGGGCTCTGTCCACTGCATAAGGAGTACCAATGAGGTTTTACTTTATATTTTTATAGTTAACTGGAGTATTAGGATGAGAACAATGCCAGGATGCCTGTGGGCTCCACAAAAGTAGGGATCGTATGGGTTAGTTATATTTTCCATGAAACTATAAGGGGGTAGGGGCAGGCCCTATGTTTGCCATATGTTGACCATCCTTAATCTGTGTTATGTTATGGCTCATGGAGAGATTTGGGGTGAATTATCAAGAGAATATTAATTTCTCTCACAAACTATGTGTCTGGGATAGGCTTGTGGTTAATTAATGTTGATTCAGGGAGATGTTGTTTGAGTCTCTGTTATTTCATACAATCTCTAGTATGTGTTTATGATCTTATAAACTAGTTGCTAGGATTGATGCATTTATTATTGTTTGTGGACTGCATTTGTTTCAGGCAGAGAAAGCTGATGGATTTGTCAATCTGCCTGATTTCACCATAGAAAGAGCATCCGAATGCAAGAAAAAACAGTAAGTTGTCTCTCATCCTCCACAAAACTCTGAGCCAGGACACTCTCCATTTTAAATGTTCATAGAGAGATATGCAGATTTGGAAATGAGTAAAGGTAATATCCAGAAACCTGAGAATTTCGAGCATTATAGATTGGCAACCTAAGTGGTAATAGAAACATTTAACCACTCATTTCCTGCAATTTCATTTTGTGGAGCAGATGGATTTTAAAACCCTCATGAAACATTGGCATGGAATGTTGTTGATGGCTGTGTCTGTGAGGGAATAAAACACAAGCTCCCACCCAGAACTGGCAGGGGGGTCAGATGTCAAGGTTTTGTCCTTATAAAGAGAAGAAATGGATTAAACAGGACTCACCAGTTTCAGATATGATTGCATGACCAATTTCTCTTTCTTAGTTCACAGAATTGTTAATGGCACCCTTGGGATTTAATTCTTAGATGTCTTAAGCATGGAGATTATATTCTGGTATAATTGAAATCCAAGAGAATTGAGAACCAAGAGGAAGCAAATTCATGGTCCTTATACTGCTGAGAAGGAAACAGCCTACAGAGGGTAACCTTCCTAGTGCTTCCAGGGGAGCTGGCTCTGAACCCAGGCATCCAGACGCCCAGCCAAGTCCTCTATATATGATAGCCTCCTACTATGCTTTGCATATGAAACATTTTTCATTTGTTTTATCCCTTCTTCTACCTTTGACATTTTTTTCCCAATCTTATCAGAAAGGAGTATTTCCCTATTGCCTTTTTTTAAAAAAGATTTATTTTTATTTATTTGAAAGTCAGAGTTACACAAAGAGTGGAGAGGCAGAGAGAGAGAGACAGAGAGAGAGAGAGAGAAGTCTTTCATCCACTGGTTCATTCCCCAATTGGGTGCAAAGGCTGGAGCTCCGCCGATCCAAAGCTAGGAGCCAGGCGTTTCTTCCGGGTCTCCCACATGGGTGCATGGGCCCAAGGACTTGAGCCATCTTCCACTGCTTTCTCAGGCCATAGCAGAGAGCTGGATCAGAAGTAGAGCAGCTGGGTCTCGAACCAGCGCCCATATGGGATGCCAGCGCTTCAGGCCAGCGCATTAATCCGCTGCATCACAGCGCCAGACCTGTCCCTATCGACTTTTGTTACTAGTTGCCACAACTGATTGTTTTCTTCTAAGAAAATTAACAAACTGGAGTCAGCTTTTAGTTTTTGCCTCACCGAGCTGTATGTGTCCAGAGATGCACAGAGGTGTTGATCCTTATTGTTTTAACTGGTTGTTTAGGAAAACTTGGCTTGTACTGCAGACTTCCATTTTAAATAGTCAAGTATCAACACTTTGTCATCTTTAATATTTTATACTTTCCTTTAAACTAAACTCTACATTACATTTTTCCTTTACTAATAAAGAGTGCCTTGGATAACGTTTTTGATATGTTGTCACAGTGTGGAAGTTCCATTCCTGAATATACTCCTATAAACAAATTCTCCCTATAGGTAATTGAGCTTGAGTGCATACTTAGTGTGGACGAGCTGATCTCAATATGCTGAACTGGCGTATCTGTCACTCTAAATTTTTAATTTATTGTATCTTTATGGCAATGCAGTTAACAAGGATTTTCCATCTGTTTTCAATGAAAACTCTTGACTGGCTTTAACTTAGTCCTGCTTTAGATATTCTGACATGATAAACTGACCCTCAGTGCCTTATAAGAAATAAGGACTAAACAATAGCTATTTAAGGTGGCTAAGTTATTTTTTGTAAATTTACAAGAAAGGAGATGAATTTACAATGCTGGTATTTGACTCATTTACTTTCCGATCTGATACTGATTTCTAATCTGTTTGTGTTTTTCTCTTTTCAAGTGCATTTAGAATCAGCCATCCACAGATCAAGACTTTTTATTTTGCAGCTGAGAATTTGCAGGAAATGAATGTGTAAGTAGAGGAAATTGAAAAATCCAATTCTTTTGGGGAATAGATTTACTTTAGCCATGCAATGGAATTTTGAGCATTTTTTCATATCAATTGTTTTTTATTTATTCATTTTACTTTAAGGATTAAAATATTTAGCAACTAGAAAGTCTTCCTTTCTTTAGTATTTGGAAGCGTTTTGGAACACAGCATACATCAAGATAGCAATGTAGGAAGATTAGTTGTAAAATTCTTCAAAGTTGAGCAAAGAGTAGACAGAAATCATAAGACAACGTTAGAATGAGAATCAGCATCACAAGAAGAAAGACTTTCTTTTGTAATTGATCTTGTAGCTTTCAGAATGCTAAATGCAAAATACCTCTGTAGCATTTAACGTGAGCTGTGTGATTATCCTGGTGATTCAGGTATTAATCACCTCTCCAAATCTCATCCTGAACATTTTGCAAAATGCCCTTGCTGAGAGAGCATCTACCTTGAAATTTTACATCCCTATCATTTTCTGCTTGCTTGGACTATTTATGTTGAGGTCTGCCTACCCTGTGCCATCCACTCCTGATTAACATCACTAGTGTGGCCATAGTGGCTATTTTTGAATGAGGCTGAAGCTGAGGCCTTCAGGCATCAGAGGGCCTTTCATTTAATTTAAGCTTAATTCTTGGAGTTCTTAGTGTCTCTTTTTACCTTCACATAACAATTAGAATATGTTTATGGACCACTTACTCTGTGTCCCATTTTAGTAGATGTTGGACAGTAGTTAAAAAGACATACCTCTTCCAGTCATAAAGCTATAGATTAATCTATTTTATTTATGCATGATGATTTCCTTACCAGTCTACCCTATGCAATGTCCCTTTGGCCTCTTGTTTTAGCAGCTTAAAGAGAGAGAAACCAGCTGCTTTTTGCCAAACATACTCACACACACAGAAGTTCTTACAGGACATCCCGGCAGCTAGAAGCAAGCTTATCCGTCCTCTGTGCTTATCTCCTCACGCATCTGCTCTGGCAGGGCACAAAGTTGGGAAACACTGAGTTAGACATAACCAGGCAAGGAATTGACAACTGAGCCTTCCACACACGTCTTTGACTTACTTAGAATTGTTCCTGTGATATTTCTGATGTTAACATGTTCCTTAGGCTTTCGCCAGCATTTGAGACATTTGAGAACAGTTAGAGTAGACACAGCAAAAAGACTTGAAATGCTTCACAGAGTCTTAACTTATTTGCATGGGTCACTGAATCCTGCTGATGAGCAAACCGTTGCCGGTGTAGGTGGTGTGTGGGGAGGTGTGAGGCCCTGCCCAACAGCACTGGGAGCCCTGTGATGCTGAGTGTCACATACAGCTGAGCTATCAGGGAAGCCCCATGAGCCTTTCCCCTGCTTCTCCCACTAGCTACACCTTGTGACCCCATACCACACTCCCTTCCCATCACCATCCTCCACACCCCTCCTGGAGCTGATCCTTTCACAGTAGTTCTCAACAGCAAGCAGGGAGTGAGACTGAGAATACCAGACAATTAATGGTTCCTAAGTGTTTTGTTACTAGTGAACACTCTGCTCACACAGTAAAATGCATTTTTAAACCAGTGAAATTGTGAGAGACCCTTCCATGGGTCTCGGCTGCTCCTGCCCCCTGCTGCTGCAGCCCCCATCTCTGGAGGTTTTGTTTGCATTTCCAGACCACTTATCTTCAGTTCTCCCTTCACAGGTACTTTCTAATGGCGAGTATAGTGGCCTGAGTATTAGCTCTAGATATTACATACTGACTGTATCCTGTGGTTGCATTTTCAAAGTCAAGATCTCATTGCCTGTGTATGCTGTTATGCTTAAATTTGTTAATTTTCACTTGAAATTCTGTTAGTCTTATATTTCTGGTCTACAAACAAGGATGTGAATTGAAATTTGAACTTCAAGCATTTTGACCCCCAGGTTTCCCATGTTTTTAAATCTCTCAGTGAACTTTCCACCAGAAAGTTTCCTGGCAGCTCCTTCATAGGTAAATGGTTCATTGGTCTACATGCCTGAGTATAACATAATTTTCTATAATTTTATTACCAGTTTTGAAATTTTGCATTGTGAAGATGATTTTTCTAATAGCCAACATGGTAGAGTTCTCTTGGCTGCCAGATTAACTTTTTCACTTTCCCATACATTATGTGGATGAGATTTATATTTTGCAGTTACACCTGAAGATCTTCCTTTCTTAGTGATATGGTCTGTTAAAGAAGCAAGTGATCCATCTATGAATTCCTTGTTGAGATGTAGTAGTGTAAGGGGAGAGAGTGTGGCATTTTGTGTGATGAGTTTAATACCTGCCTCTGGCTACAGATGCCAGACTTGGAGGCGGCTGGTGATGGCTCAAGTAATTGGTTCCCTGCCACCCACATGGGAGTCCGATTAAGTTTCTGTTTTGTGGCTTTCATTTCAGCCTGACCATGGCCCAGCCCTGGCCATTGAGGGCATTTAGGGGTGAACCAGCTGATGGGAGCATTGTGTCTTTCTCTCTCTCAAACTTTTTTTAAGTACAGGGATAGTAATTAAGGGTAATGAAAGAGTTTCTAAGCAAAGTCTGGGGATAGCTGCCTTTCTCAGACGTTGTTTGTGGGAAGAATGCTCTTGTTTTGTACATTTATGTCTTAACACTTGTATCTCTCCAACACACACCTTCAGATCAAGTTAATATACAACAAACTCCCAGGAAACATCTGTCATCTTCTTTTCTATAAATATAAGTTCTCTCGTGCATCCGTCCATTTAGCCACAAATAGAAGTTTTCCTGCAGTCATGATGTCTAAAAAAGAAGGTCTTAGCAAAAAAGGTGCTCTAAACCAGTGACTCCTAGAAGGAAAGCATTCAAATAAGAGTCTGAGCAATCGTTTTTTTTCATAGCACGTGATAATGGTGGCAAAAGAAAAAAACAAGGGGGCTCGAGTGTGGATAAGGGCTGAGAGGAAACTTTGTTATTGTCAATATTCTTCCATTTTTCTTTAATTCTGTGTTGGGGAAATAAACTTAGAATTGGCCTTATTTCAGGCATTTCTTTTTTTAAAATATTTATTTATTTATTCGAATGGAAGAGTTGCAGAGAGGCAGAGGCAGAGAGAGAGAGAGAGAGAGAGAGAGAGAGAAAGGTCTTCTACCTGCTGGTTCATTCCCTAAAAATGGCCACAATGGTTGGAGCTGAACTGATCTGAAACCAGGAGCCAGGAGCCTCCTCTGGATCTCTCACATGGGTTCAGGGGCTCAAGGACTTGGGGCATCCTCTACTGCTTTCCCAGGCCATAGCAGAGAGTTGGATTGGAAGTGGAGCAGCCAGGACTTGAACTGGCACTCATATGGGATGACAGCACTGCAGGTGGTGGCTTTACTCACTATGCCACAGAGCTGGTCCCATCAGGCATTCTTAATTCAAAAATTTTTTTGTCTACATTTTGTTTTTTAATTTTGGATATTGTCCATTTCACTCTCAGATGCTTTCTTAAGGGTGGGGGTGGCATATTTGATTATGAAAGCAGGCAAATGCTAAAAATTGCTATTTTTAAAAGTAAAGTATTAAATTGAATATGTTTGCCTAATCAGTGTTTTAAAATGTACCTGTAAATGTTTCTTTGAGTTAAATAATACATGAAACATATTCTTATAAGACTGTTAAATAAAATGGAAGTAGAAAACAAGAAAACTTCCCACACCCCAGCCCTCCCCTTCCAAGTTAACTTCTTGTAGAAATTACCACTTTTAGCAGTGTGGTGTATATCCTTCATGAGACTTTACAATGAAGTCAATTCATGCACACACACCACTCTACAGTTTGTTTGTTTTTGACAGGCAGAGTGGACAGTGAAAGAGAGAGAGAGACAGAGAGAAAGGTCTTCCTTTTTCCGTTGGTTCACCCTCCAATGGCTGCTGTGGCTGGCGCGCTGTGGCCAGCACACCGCGCTGATCTAAAGCCAGGAGCCAGGTGCTTCTCCTGGTCTTCCATGTAGGTGCAAGGCCAAGGACTTGGGCCATCCTCCACTGCACTCCCGGGGCACAGCAGAGAGCTGGCCTGGAAGAGGAGCAACCGGGACAGAATCCGGCGTCCCGACTGGGACTAGAACCCGGTGTGCCGGTGCCGCAAGGCGGAGGATTAGCCTGTTGAGCCCCAGCGCCAGCCAACTCTACAGTTTTAGAAGTACATTAGAACAAAGCAAACACAATGTTCTATATTACTGTCTAGTGAACAGTAATTTGTTACAAATTTTCTACATCATTACAAAGTATCTTTCCATCTTAAACCTTTTATTGGCTTCTTTGTTACACAGTATCAATAGAATCAGTGTCAAAATTTATTTATCCATTTTTTAAATTAATGGATAATTATATTTTCTCATTTTTTTTCTTTTTCATTTTGTCATTCCCAGCCTGTTGGCACTTAACATTCTCCCACTTTATTTATGTACATGAAGATGTGTTTTAAACGATAGAATTTACAATTTTAATTGTTGGGTGAAAGGGATGGGTATTTAAATTTTTAATAACAGTATGAATTACCTGCTCAAAATTGGCTATACTTATTTTCATGTTCAACTCCACAAAGGATATGAATGCCCATTTTCTATTTCCTTGTAGGTACCAAAAATTAATATTTTTTGAAGATTTATTTATTTAAATGAAAGGCAGAGTTAGAGGGAAGAATGGGGGAGACACACTCACACACACACAAACACAAGAAGAGAGAGAGAGAGTTCACTTCTCAATTGACCATAATAGCCAAGGCTGGGCCAGGCTGAGGACAGGAGCCAGAAACTCTGTCCAGGTCTCCTTTGTGTGTAGTAGGGGTCCAACCACTTGGGCCATCTTCCACTGCTTTCCTATACACATTAGCAGAAAGTCAGATAGAACGTGGAGCAGCCAGACTCAACCAGTGCTCTTACAGGATGCCATTATTGTGGGTGGTGGCTAAACTTGCTGTACCACAGTATCAACCCCAACAATATTTTAAATTTTTGCCAGTCTAGTGGAGAAAAATTGTTTCCTGTGTTTAAACATGCATTCCCCAAGATGCTATTGAGGCTAAGGATATTTTCAGTGTGTTTATTAGCAATTGTATTTGTGTGTATGTGTTTGATTTTCTGTTTCTTTGTTTTGTCTGTTATTTTACCAGGACTTGAAAAACACTTTTGGGTTCCTGGGCCCTGGTACTTCTTAAATAGTCATTAGAGAACTCATGTTTGTCATGGTGGTTAAGAGACTTTCTTAAAGGAGACTGTGGTTCACCCTCCTTCTTGGAGAGATTTTTATTTTGTTTAATTTTAAAAATCAAATACATTTTGTCTGTAAAAAATAATGGGCACAGCAAAACACTGGCATGTTGAAGGTTGGATAGGATTGCTGAATCATTGACAATTGTAGACTTGGGAATGTGCAATACTTACATCATTATGTCAGCGTTGCATGCCAGAGTTCATGTGATGTGGCAGAACCTGAAGAAATGAAAGTATAAATGAATTGACAAAAATGTATAATATTATTGTTGATTTATTTGGCTACTATTAAATGCTCAAAAAAAAAAAAAAAAGAGAAAAGAATGCACAATATGGAGTATTTAAAAAGCTACAGAAAACTATAAATAAGTGGGAAATAAATCACCTAGATTTTTAACACCTCAAAACAACACTTTACCTTTTTTAAAATTAAGATTTATTTATTTATTTGAAAGAGTTACATAGAGAGAGAAGGAGAGGCAGAGAGAGAAAGAGGTCTTCCATCTGCTGGTTCACTCCCCAATTGGCCATAACGGCCAGAGCTGCCCCGATCCGAAGCCAGGAGGCAGGAGCTTCTTCTGGTTCTCCCACACAGGTGCAGGGGCACAAGAATTTGGGCTGTGTTTTACTGCTTTCCCAGGCCATAACAGAGAGCTGGCTAGGAAGTAGAGCAGCTGGGACTTGAACTGGCACCCATATGGGATGCCGGCACTGCAGGTGGCGGCTTTACCCGCTACACCACAGTGCCAGCCTCAACACTTTACCTTTAAGTAACTTTAAAGACTACTTAGTTTTAAGTAATTAAAAGATTGAATATATAGCTAGGGATCATGATAGATAAAATTATGCATTATTTTTTAAAACTGTATTTTAAAAAATGTGTTCCAAACTAAGCCTTTGTAAAGGAACTACACTAGTAAAAAGACCAAGCCAGGTTTAAATTCCTCAATGTTTATCTAGTTCAATTTTTCTTATTGATACTTAACTTAAATTCATTTTCAATAAAATGGTACATCAACAAAGGCAAGACATAGTCAATTTTTATTTTACCTAAAATTCTTCAAAGAATTAAAAATTCCCCTTCTTAAGGAAGACCTAGTTAAAGAAGATCTAGCCAGATCTTTTTCATATTGGCATAAAAATATTCCTAGTAATTAAACAGATGGTCTTTGTTTTTCTGAAATAAACTATCATTATTAAAAATTTGTGGCCCAGCAGTGAAAATGCTATTTGGGATGTCTGCATCTCATTTCAGAGTGCCTGGGTTCAAGTCCTGGTTCTGCGTCAGGTTCTAGCTTCCTCCTGATGCACACCCTGGGAAACAGAAGGCAATGGTTCAGATCCTTGGGTCCCTGATGCCCATGTGGGAAATGCTGATTGAGTTCAGGGCTCCTGGCTTTGGCCCAACCCTAGCTGCTGCAGACATCTGGGGACTGAACCAAGAGTGGAAGATTTCTTTATTTGTCTTTGTCTTTGTCTTTGTCTCACTCCCTGTCTTTCTGTCTTTCAAATTAAAAATAAACAGGTTTAAAAAAGAATTAGAGTGATGGAAATTCAATTGCCAAGTTATTAGATTATTTGATAAAGGTTTTGATGGTTGCTAAAATCTCAAATGCAGAGTTACAGAAGATATGTTTGTTCAGATGTTTCAGATAGCTGCTTTGACATCCACACTAACCCAGTGAATAATGTGCCATCTCACTTGGACAGGCTATCCTGAGTAAGGAGGGCCTTTATTAAGTTAAACCAGAGACCTTAGGTTTTGATGCCACAAACTTATGCTGTTTTGGGAAATGTTCAGACTGACAGATTTATGACTTTATCTCATTACAAATTCTGCACAAGACACTCCTTCAGGGTCTATGGGAAGGGTGACTAGATAGGGGCCAATCTCTTTAGTCAGATATTTACATTCTATTTGAATTTTAGGTGGTTAAATAAACTTGGATTAGCCGTAATCCATCGTGAATCTACTACAAAGGATGAAGGTATGTTCTATTTTAAATTTCCGAAAATTTAGTAAGAATATTAGAACAGATGAAAAAACAATGTCAAGTTCTATATATAGTCTGATCCCAATGAAACATATTTTGACATTTAAAATTATCTGAAAATATGTAGAGACAGACATATTCACACAGTCCCACCAACACAGAATAGAGTTTCCCAGACTGGGTATGGCTGATTTTCTGATTTCACACTACACCCACACTTCAGCAGCTGTTGGCTTCACTGATAATCTCAAACAATTGCCAATGCAAATGTTTTATTGCCCTGCTTGCCGAACTCTTACTCACAGACATGAACTTGTCATGATCTAATTAGACAACTTTCTTCCCACTGTTTCCTCTCTGAGAGTTTAACATTTCCACCAGGTGTTTGCCAAGACTAATTACCCCAAGACTGGGGTGAGAACCTGAAGGTCAGATGGGGGCACAGGCCATATTTTTAGCTCAGTTTGGCTTTCAGGGTTCAAATGCTACAGGAATGTAGTTCTTAATGATGCACTTGCTCTTTAGCATTGAGAAGAGAAAGTCTTAAGTTGCCAGGGTCACTGACTTGAAATTATCTCCAAAATGCTCAGGCTATGTAAGTCTCAAAAATTGGAAGTGAGGAGTCATATATTTTGATAACAAAGTCATAAGATCATAAATTTAGAAAAAGAAACTGGTAACTTGATGTAAAACAATAAAGGGTTGTGTCAAAATACTATGAAATCTTCTTGTCCTCTCTTTTGTGAAATATGTTCCTATTGTGTATTTGCAGATGTTAGGGATAGGGAACTATACAACTGCTCCTTATTCTGGTATTTAAGGTCCACCCATGGTAAGGTCTTATTGACCCCTCTGCTTCGTTTTCTACCTTTTCCATCAGGGCTCTCCATACGTGTGGCTCTGCATGCTCCTGGACCCAGTGCTCCCTTCCTTCTTTGTGTATGTAGATGGCTCAGTTATCTGCCAAGTGTCAGCTCATTATGTTTCCTAGGTTCAAAATTAATCACTACTGCTTTTATACTCTTTTAGTGTATGACTCACACTGCCTTTGAGTACGTATTGTGTTTCCCTGAGCTATGGTTGGTCCCTCTTCCTGCACATAGAGGCTCTGAGGTGGCCATTTATTTCTCCTTATGCAATTCATTTCCTTGCACCAGATTGTTCACTAGATACACACTTTCTAAACTAGACTGAAATTGGAATAACCAGATGGAGGCAAACCTCTGCTCATGTATTATGGAATAAGTGATAACAGCATTAAACATTAGGAATTTCCATTTTTGTTATAGAATGTTACAGTGAAAGTGAACAGGAGGATCCTGAAATAGCTGTGGAGTCACCGCCCCCTCCTTACTCTGCGGAGGCCCCCTCTCCTCTGGTAGGTACCAGTGTAAGTACTCTGTGGTCACTGACCACATGGGTGGCAGTCATTTCCCCCATGAAGGTAGACACAACACTGACTGACACATTTTTAGAATAGGATAAATTAAGGTGCCTTCCGAAGAGCAATGGCAGTTCTCACGGTGCTGACTTTTGAGCCTTCTCCCGAAGAGCCCACTGGGATGACAAATTCAGCGTGTCTGTGTGTGACCTGCGGATGTATCATGCTCAGAGGATTCATGGGAATGCAAAGGGCTTCTAGGTGGTAGGCCACGGCTTGCAGAGGCTTGTCTTATAATGTTTATTTGTAACCTACTAGTCTTCAGAAAGAATTTAAAGTGCCTTACCTAGGTGCATGTATTATAAATGCAAAATGAATTTAAAGGAGATGAAAAAATAGCATAAAAAGGAGAGGCAGAAAGAAGGGAAGCCAGGAAGGAGGATAATGCATTAAAATTGCATAT
This sequence comes from Oryctolagus cuniculus, assembly GCF_051225735.1. Lineage (NCBI taxonomy): Eukaryota > Metazoa > Chordata > Mammalia > Lagomorpha > Leporidae > Oryctolagus > Oryctolagus cuniculus. Next base: position 13,530,373 of record NC_142871.1, read on the forward strand.
GGAGGGGCTGCCACTGTGGCACAGTGGCACTGTGCCACTGCCTGCAACACCAGCATCCCATGTGAACACTGGTTTGAGTCTTGGTTGCTCGACTTCCAATCCAGCTTCTTGCTAATGTGCCCAGGAGGCCGCATATTATGGCCCAAGTGCTTGGGCCCCTGCCGCCCATGTGATGTGGGAGATCCAGATGGAGTTCCTGGCTTCCGGTTTCAGCCTGCTCTAGCCCTGTGTTGTTGCTGCTATTTGGGAAGTAAACCAGCAGCTGGAAGATCTCTCAGTCTCTGTCTCTCCATCTTGTAATGTAACTCTGCCTTTCAAATAAATAAATATATCTTTAACAATTGCATATAGAATGATGTTTATATGTTCACTAGAGAGTTGTCTAAATTTTATCTGAGCTTTGTAAGCACCCAGTGGAAGGTCAGGTTGCTAATGGGTATTCAGACTTTGGAGATTTGCTTCATGTTTGGGTGCTCTTTAACCTTACAGTGACGACCTCTGGAAAAGGAATCACAAACCCTATTGGGGAAGTAGATTTATGGCTTTTACATCCCATGTGTGCCAGGACTTCAGGAAGGTACTTGAAATGTACAATCATTTAATTCTCAAATAGCCTTGAAAAGTGGTATTATTTAATTTGGATTTTGCTGATTACTAATGAGGACGCACATCTTTGCATATTTATTGCCATTTGTGTTTTCTGTTTTCTGAAGCATCTGTAAGGTCTTTTGTACATTTTTAGCTGCTGTTTCTGTCTCCCCCTCCTCTTCCTCTTTTTCTTTTTGATTTATGGCTCAATTGGTTAGTGCACAGTATTTATACAGTAGTACATGGAGAAGATTTCTTTGTTATTCAGTATGTTCATCTTTTTCAGCTAAATGTGAGCAAATCTTATTCCCCCCTCCCTTTTTTAACCCTGTCATGGCTTCTCTTTGTAAACAGATGTTCTTGATTTTCGTATTTCATCCTTGTCCAGCACTTTCATTGTGGTTAATTCCATTTTTCCGAGTTTAAAAAAACGTTGCCTATCCCCAGGAAGTCACTGTACTGTCTTCAATGTGTTTGGAGAAGAGTGAGGTTGAGAGATGTTGAATGGCACGGGCAAGCACCCAGCAAGCCTGAGATGAGGGTCCAGCCCATGTAGCTTTCCAGCATATGGTCTCGCCACTGTAACATGACACTTAGCCATCTGAAGGCTAACTGACAACTGAGTCTGACAGGTTTGTCGTAGCTCGTTCACCTGCCAGACCCATTCTGCCAGAATTTCTATTCTCTGTGTTAAAATTTTCTCCTTGTTTGTGTTTTGCCAGTTCCTGAATTTAAGGTGTCAAATTGTCACTGTTCTAATTTATTAGGCTAACAACCAAGACAAGGAACAAGTATTTGTCAGTTGAATATGTTACTAAAAATCTGTATGTAAAAATGATTAACAAAAATTAAAATTAGGATACATATAAAAATTTTAAAGTTTAAAATTATAAAATTTATACCAGTTTTTAAACTTTTTTTTACTAATATGAAGAGAACAAGTTTTGTGTATTTCAAAAGTTCAACTCTAAGACCATAAGGATACTTCATTCCCTCCCTCCCTTACTTTCTTTTTCTTTTAATTTTTGCAATAACATAATTTCAATTTACTTTATATAACAGGCTTAATATTCCACTAAATATAATATTCAATAAGTTAATAATAAAAGACTACTGTTCCACAGGTATATAGCCAAGGGTTATAAATGATAGTCAAATCATAAGATGTCAATTTCATTCTTAAATATTCAGTTTTTTATGCTCTCTATATTAGCTACCACAAATCAGAGAAAACATGATAATGATACTAAAAGACTCATTGTTGTGTGTCCTTCTTAATATAACTTTTCCCTCAATGCAATCTTTTCTTTAAAATCAGTTTTGTGAATTTAGAAAAAACTTTTATTTTCTCCATATCACCCATACTTAATGAAATTTCTGAGATATCATTATCTTGAAGCGATTCCCAGCTTTTAACAGCTTCTTGCTGGATTGCCCTTTCTTGCTGCTGAAGAAGCCATTGCCTTTGTGTGGAATATGTCTTCAGTAGCTGTTCCTGTTGTTGATTTCATAGACTCATGTGTGTTTTCTAAGTTTCTGTCTCTGTTTCTTTCCTTCTGCCTCTGTGTCTCTTTATTTCATTGTCTCTTCCCCTATGTGTGTCTTCCTGTCTGTCTTCCCCATTTTAACCTGTAACACACAGGAATTGATAGATCCTCTCTCCATCTCTTCCAGAAATTCCCTCTCCCTGTGACTGCCAACATAATTCTTTTTTCCTGATTTATTTTGGCTCTAAAATACTGTAACTTTCAGTTTTATAATAGGAAGCTACTATCACAGATTACTGAGAGGATTGTCAGGCATCTAGAACTCTACTTGGTAAAAATAAAGCAACCAGATTGTCTTCTGAAATGAGAGGTCTTGGCTCGACTGCATGATGTAATGACAGTAGCTTGATGTTACAGTGGAAGTTCAGGGACTACTTGCTTCAAAACAGATAAATGAGTGGACGTTTAGGTGACCAGTGAGTTAAGTAACAACTCAGAAGATTCTTTAGAATGTTCTGAATCATCATTCAAATGTTATTTTTGAAGATTTAAGTTGATCATTTTTTGTAGGCCACCAAGGCTATTGTTTTCTGAAGAGATATATTGGAAAATAGTCAAGTTTTTAATGGGTAGTTTTTTTCCTTAGCAACAGAATATGTTCCTTCTGCTCATACATTTTCCAGGTAGATTTTGTTTTTCTTTTCTCTTGTTTCTAAAAAAACAGACTTACAAGGCACTTGGCTAGGATAATATTTAAGCTTTTTATTTTAACAAATGAAACTAAGAAATCATAGTAACTTTTACCCAGTGTATGAATCAAGTTATTATTTAACTCAATATAATACAGACTAGCTGTGAATTAGATATAGACACCTAGGGGAAAAATAATCCCCCCCGCCAAGTTCTTGCTTTGGAAAATCATTATGGAAAATGAACTTTCATTTCATGATGAGAAACTCTGTAGTATGAATAATAGTATTCTGGAACATTATGTCTAAGCATGTAAACTTGAAAAAGACATAATCCAGTGTCCATTTGTTCCAACTGTTAATGAGTGAAGAGAAGCAGTAAAACCTCATTACCAGTCCAGTTTGGAGTTTGAGTCTAAGGGGCTGAACCACATTCCACAGGAGAACAAAGAACACCTCTGAGTCTTGTCTGAGTGAGGAGGTTTTGTTTTTATTCTCTCTTTTGAAGAGGCTTCATAGGATTGTGAGAAAGTCATCCATTTGTTTTGAAGGAAATTAGAAATGTGGAGCTTATGACAAGCTTATTCAAAAGGCTTAAAATAGCTGGAAGTTTCACTTTGAAAGATAATTTATAGAAATTACTGTCCATGGCTCCTAGATGTTCACAACAGAGCAGAAAAGGAGTCATCTTCAGCCACATTTCAAACCCAGTATTTTTCTAAGTTAATTTTTAAGTCAAATATTAGTTAGCTTCAAAATTCATTTTTTTAAACAGTTCTCTTTTTTTCTTATTTGAAAGATGCAAGGGAGTGAGAGGGAGAAGGGGGGAGAGAGAGAGAGAGAAAGAGAGAGAGAGAGAGAGATCTTTATTCCACTGGTTCATTCTCCCAATGACTTTCAACAGCCAGGACTGGGCCAGGTCGATTATCAGGAGCTTCACTGGGTCTCCAACATGGGTGGCAGGGGCACATTTGCAGGGAGTTGGATGAGAAATGGTGCAGCCAGGACTTGAACTAGCACCCATATGGGAAGCCAGCACTGCAAGTGGCGGCTAAAGCCACTGTGCCACAGCACTGGCCCCCAAAATTCACTTGCTGACAATTGGGCCCTGATTTAAGAACCATCAAGGTCACTAATATATGCTCCATGTATTTTCACTCTATGTTTAATTTTAGAAACATTTTGTGATGACCCGCTATATGGTTCCAAGCTTATTCATTCATTAACAAGTGTTGAGAGCCACACTTCTTAATGCTCGGGACACATCAGTGACTCATGTTCTTCAGGAGCTGAGTTTGAGAGAGATTGGTCATAAACAATCAACAAAAGTAAAACATCTGCTCCATCAGTAGACAGAAAGCAGGGTAAGTGAGAGAGATTAGGAGTGCTGGGTAGACATGCAGTTGAACAATGAATAGCAGATAGAATGCATCCATTGAGAGCTCAGGTCTGAATACAAAGGTGAGAATCAGCCAGGCCGCTATTTGGGGAAGGATTTCTTAAACCAAGGGGATAGAATCCAAGTCTCCGTGGTGCCTTGTGATGCAAGGAAGCCAGTGTAGTTGCAGCCAAGATGAGAGCACAGTAGTAGGAGATAAAGTCAGATTTGGTGGTAGCCGTACTCTGTGGGTTGTGTGGTCCAGTTCAGGACTTCAGCATTCTGGGGAATTTGAGTGGACTTTGGAAGGTTTGTGCCACAGAATGATGCGACCAGTTTCTACTGTAGTGGTACTGCTCGGGCTGCTGTGTGGCAGAGGCCCTAGGAGTTAGGGGGTCAGTAGGGAAGCAGAACAAATTCAGGGAAGATTGCTCTAATCTGTGGTGAGAGATGGTGGTGATCCCATGTGGTGTTAGCAGTAGGGTAGTTGATAAATGGAATGGTTGGATTTTAGTCACACTTGAAAGATAGACCACCGATAGGTGGACCAAATCTGAGATTAACAAAGTACATAAATACTTGCAAACCAAGCTTCAGGCAGATAATTTTAACATGATAATTCTCACATTTTGATGCCTTTCAGTACAATCTCTTTATATACCAATGATGAAAACAAACCAGCTAGAGCAACCTAAAGAGGCAATACATAAAAATAAATCCTGCAAACTCTGGCCTGTTGTCTGGTGACACCGGAGGAAGTTGAAGATTAAACACAGAAGGGGAAATTAATTTTAGAAGTTTAAATTTAATCTTAATGGTGGATGTGGAAGAGATGTCTATTCAAGGTCACTTGATCTTTCAGTGTATTACTATACTGGACAATAGAAATGCTCAAAAGTGGGTATTTGCAGGTAAATGTTACCAGTGACTGGTACAAAGTTAGAAAAATTCACCCTTTCTCCTTAAGATGGGAAAATCATAAGATCTGTGGTTGGACATTCACTTAAGACTTTACTAGGATAACCCTTTGTATACTTACCTCTTGCTTTAACAGTTGATCCTTGCAGTCCACGCTTCAGGGAGTCAGCAGCAAAGATGGTGGCTATCCTGTGCCTCTTTTGCCTTCCTTCCCCACTGCCTTGGGTGAAGCCCTCATTAGCTTTTGCCTGAGTTACTTAAGCAGAAGGCTATTTTTCTTTCTCTGTCTCTAGTTTCTCCTTCTTAAAAATCACCTCCAAATTAGTTTTCCCAAAGTGCAGTTCTCATAATATTGATTCACCTGCATAAAACTTTTCTGTGAACTCTTGTTGCCTATCAGATTAATTCTAGACTCTTTGCTTTGGTATTTAAAGTCCTGGGACTTTCTGTGGACTACCATGGCAATCTGTTGGTGATGCTTCCTTTGCCATCAGCCCAAGATGTTGCCTGCTGTTTCTCGAAAGTTTTACCAACTTTCCTGCTCCTGCACCTTCACCATACTATATGGCATGTACCTTGACATGCAGGGCCCAATTGTAGGAAAGTGAATTTTGGGGGCCGGTGCTGTGGCACAGTGGCTTTAGCCACCACTTGCAGTGCTGGCTTCCCATATGGGTGCTGGTTCAAGTCCTGGCTGCACCATTTCTCATCCAACTGCCTACAAATGTGCCCCTGCCACCCATGTGGGAGACCCAGTGAAGCTCCTGATAATCGACGTGGCCCAGTCCTGGCTGTTGAAAGTCATTGGGAGAATGAACCAGTGGAATGAAGATTCTCTCTCTCTCTCTCTCTCTCTCTCTCTCCCCCTCTCTCTCTCCTTCTCCCTTTCACCTTTCCAATAAAAAAAAAAGAGAACTGCTTAAAAAATGAATTTTGAAGCTAACTAACATTTGAATTAAAGCTTCTTCAATTAAAAAAAACTACACAAAACTGGAAAATCATTATTAATTTCTTTAACCTTTCAGAATCTCTTAGTAAAGTGTTATCTCACCTGGTATTGCAGAAGTAAGCCTGGAAGCTCCCAGCCAAGGCCCCTTTAAGGCCCTGAGGCTATCACAGAAGGCTTCCTGGAGGAGCTGGCATCTGATCTGACGCATGAAAGATGAACAAGCATATTAGCCAAGCAGAGGTGGAATGGAGGGAGTCGTTCCTTTCTGCTTTCATTTGATTTGCTGTGGGGAATTCAGTTACATTGCATGGTTGGTCCACCAAAGGCACTGAGCTTGACACTGGCTGGTAGATGAAGAGTATGAGAAATAATGAGCTATCAAGAACACATGTTTCTGCATTGAGTTCTTTGAAATGGAAGTTCAGGTTCACTTTGGTTTGTATTTTGTCAGTCTCTCTTTCAATGAAAATGCCTTTCAACGCTCAGTCTGTTTTCCATTTTCCTTCCCTTGCCTTTCCAGATCTTCTTCCTTTTTTTCTTTTTCTTTTTTGCTAACTTTTCACTTTTTCACTTTAAAATTAACTTTATAATTATTACATGGTAGGAAGAGAAAAACAGACCGAAAGCACCAAACAGAAATACACTTACAGATACTTCTGGTGTTCATTTAACAAGTCTTCCTCAGTTTTTTGAGCAGATTTTGAGGTTCAGGAAACCTTACAGAAAGTGCTGCAACAACAGTGCACACAGTCTTCCTCAAATAGCCTGTTGTGCTACTAAATAAAAGTTGTATCAGCAAGAGCAACAGGAAAAACGTGTGATTGGTCGCTTTCCAAAAAAGGCAGCTGATCACAGAGAGGCTGAGTTTTTACTAAAATAGCTCACAATAGGTGAGCGTGCCGAGAGTGGGCTAGCATGGGTATTTTTATTAATATTTATTTGTAGATTCTGCTAATGAATAGATTCTTCCTGACATTTGTTTCAACAGTCTAGGGGTTGTGTATTACCTCTTTCAGGAAGCCAGATATTTATTTAGTGAATTACAGATGTTGGATCTCTTAGTTTTTAGATAATCTGAATGATTAAAGGTAACCAGTTCCCAAGCTACTTCACACATTCCTGAATGAAATATTTCATTTCTGTGCCAATGTATTGTTATTGCTAAATGTGTGTGTGATCGATTAGTTTGTTAACTAGATATTTTAATGTTATGCTCCTTAAAAGTGGATTTAATGAGGTAAACCTTTGCCAGAGAGGGATAGAGGCTAGTGAAGGCATCCGTGTCTCACACTGGAGTGCCTGGGTTCCACATCTACCTATGGCTCCTGATTTCAGCTTCCTACTAATGGAGGACCCTGAGAGGCGTAGGTGATGGCTTAAGTAACTGGGTTACTGCTACACATGTGTGAGAACTGGATTGAGTTCTGGCTTCTACCTTTGCACTTTCCCCTATCACAGCTGTTGTGGTCATCTGGTGAGTGAACTAGGAGATAGAATCTCTCTCTCTTGCTCTATTTCAAGTAAATAACATTTTAAAAAATGAAATTTATTGCTTATTTGACTATCCATGTCTAGTATTCAACTTATTGGAAACACATTGGGGAAATACTATCTTTTTGACATCAAAACTCAGAACTAGGAATCATCTTGGGGCAGTATTGATTTGAAGCAAATGTAACCATTTTGTGTTAGTTTGCAATGATTTTAAGGATTTTGGGGAGGATTCCAGTTTTCTCTTTGGCATCCTCTGGATAACCATCTCTTTCCTGACACTTGTTTGGAATTTTGAACGAATGATTGACCAGAGTATCTGATAAAGAGATCATGTAATAAAATGTCTTTCTGTCTTATCTGTCATTGACAGTAGTACGGGGATCCAGGGAGCAATGGAATTGAGATGTTTAGATTTTACTGACTAATAAAATTAAAAGTGGAAAAGCAACACAGAGTTGCTGAATCTTTATTTTTCTATGTAGGACATTTTTTTAAAGGAAACTCCTAAAAGACAAAGGCTCTCATATAAACCATCATCATTTTTCAAAAAGAAGGCATGCATATCAAGATCAAAGCCTAACAAGGATACAGTTTCAGAATAAATGAAGTCTTTCCCAGGAGAGTATCCTTGTTGGTGTTACTGTATTGATATTTTCTCTGTGAACTGGTGTCCTAAGTATTGTCATTTGCCCTTGGGGTATGTTAGAAGATCTGACATATCAATCCACTTCTCATTGCCTGTGGAGGAGCTTTTGTTCTCGCATTATGATAGAAAGCTGCAAATATATATTTCCTTCTATGGCAAAGCTTCATTAAAGTTTTAAAATTATTGAGTGGATGAGTAAAGATGATTTCAGTCAACCTGTGTAGTTATGAGCCAATCCTGGGCACATGCTGGGGATATTGAGCAATATTTAAGGGTTTACATATGAGGGGGCTTCCAACATGAGTGGGAAATGTGATGTGTTTTATAATTCCATTTCCCACACATGTTTGGAAGCCCCTCAACATATGATTTACCCATTCTCTGATCACCACTCCGTTAACATGATTTTGCTTCCTGTCTGGATCTAATTTTCTTTTCATTCTCTTAGTCAGCCCTTGGGCTCATGAGTTTTTGCTCCATCCATGTGAATTCCAACACAGATTGCGAATTAATTTTTTGCTCAAATTAGCTTCAGTGGCCTAAAAATTTTCCCAAAGAGGTCCTCTAAGTTTCTGGGGAGCACTAAAGAGTAAGATAAATCATGATAAGCAGTGATATAGTGATATAACAGTGAATTCGAAGTTAAACAAATCTGTTTTAGAAAAGGACAGCCTATATGACTGTCACATGGAAATTAACATCATATATTTATCTTTTGGGTATTTTTTTTGTTTTTCACCTTTTGAAGCAGCACTTGGGGTACCTTTATTTAAACAGTAGAGAATAACAGTTTTAAATGATGATTTCTTTTATTCTTTTTTGGTCTTACTTGTGAAAAATAGGGTGCACAGCAGGCGTCTTCATCCTCACCCAAACTGAGTGGAACAACATGCTCTTTCTCTTCCCTGGAAAATACGGTAAAGATGCCCAGCAGTTCTTCTTCTTCTGTATCTAAAGAAAGACAGTCCTGGCTTGACATCGTTAACAGTTCACCTGCTGATGAAGATGTGGGACACTCCATAGCATTCGCCGTGCACGTTCATTCACCTGCACCCTCAGAGGTAAACAGTTGTAAGGCCCTGGAAAACAGCTCTCTCACATCAGAAAGTGGATTTTTGAACTCTTTGTCTAGTGATGACACGTCTTCATTGAGTAGCAACCAAGACCATCTTGCTGTCCCAGACAAACCTACTGAATCCAGGATGATGGACAGAGGTAAGCCAAGAAATTGTTTGCTCTTCTTTAGAGGATGAACATGAGTGGTGTGTTTATGGAACTCTATTGTGAATTTGTATTAAGAATGCTTAGTCTTATAAAAGGTGATTCACTAATCAGTCAATCAAGCAAGGCTAAACCCAGGTTTTTGCTTTTGTAGAGGAGTTTGCATGGGGAGAACCCAAATGCCAAACCATTAATTACTTGCCATAAATGTCCAAATACTTTAAAACTATGAGATGTATGGTCACAAAATAATAGTACTTTTCCACCTGTCTGAGAAAAAAGATTTCTTTTTTTATTCCATATCCCATACTCTGTAGTTTGCATTGGTTAAATCAGAGTTTGGAGTCTGGTATTCATAACATCATCACGATGTTTTCAAATGAGTTAAGAGCATTGGCATGTCCATAGACAGCATTTGATTCCTAACCAGCAGGCTCCTATGTTTGCTTGTGTAGTTCATAAAAAGACAAAGTTACATTTTGGACTGTATTTCTAACTTTAAATATAAAGGAAAACACAGATTATGCATTTGAAAAACACTGTAAGTCTTAACAAAGGAGAGTTAATGGTGTGTAGAAATTAGTATGGAAGAGGAGAGGCACCAAGGTGGTGGAATATGGAGGGAGCTTACTGCTCTAGTCTAGGGGAAGATAGTTAAAAAAAAAAAAAAAAAAAAACATGGAGAGAGTGCAACATCAGAGAAGAGTTAGGGAGAAAATGGCAGAGGAATCCCCACGTAAATTAAAGGGACCCTGAAGACCTACTTGGAGGGTGTGGATGTGCACAACTCAGGACCCCATCAGCTGAGAGCCTCAGCATCAGCTTTGGAGAGTGAAGTGAGACCAGATTCAGAAGCCCAAGCCACTAGCAGCAAAGCTGCGGGAAGAGCCTGGCATGTATCTGGCTTGGAGCCTTGTAGGGGACAGTATACCTCCCAACCTAGAGTAAAATAAAGGAGACATGTTTCTCTCTCCTTGACCACCCAGCACGTGTGTCCTGTAACTAGCTGACAATGAGCAGGCACTATCTAGGACATATGTAAGAGCTGGGCCAGCTCATGTCCCCATACCCAGCAACTAGTCAAGAGGAGACACCTGAGTCTGGCTTGTAGAACTGATAGAGGGCTAGGTGCTTGTGACTGTGGGAACCTTATGTGCTGGGACTCTGAAAACACTATGGCTGTGTGGGAGGGCACAGAGTGGGGCTGGATTTTTAGGCAGACACTGTGGGCAGCTCCACATGCTTGGAGCTCCTTGATTCCTGGTGAGGGTCATTGTTGCAGGATCTGTGCTCAAACCAAGGAGCGGATGGATCCTTTATGTAGTTCTTGTGGCAGCATGGATGAATATTGTACCCACTAGGGCTAGTGTCCAGGCGCCGGTCTCCGTGAAGGAGAGGAGGTGAGCATGATACTATGCAATAGAGCTGAACAAACCTCCCCTGTGATAAAAAAAATGAAAAGAGAGAAATTTACCACACCCAATTTGGGAGTCACCTTGGACACTCCTCTTAGCCTGTTTCACTGAATAAGCTCTCTAGCCACACCTAGCATACACATAAGGGTATTCACTGAAGGGGCAGACACTCCACTAATCCACAGAGGCATAGTCCAAAGATAAAAGCCAACACAGGGGAAAAAAAATTAAACCAACAAGTATCTCCACAAATGCCTAAAAATAAATGCAGCAATTCAAGAAATAAGAATAAGGAAGACAACATGACATCCCCAAAGGAACATAACAACACTTCTATTCTAGAATGTGAAAATTAAGACATTGAAGAAATGCCAGAAATGGAATTCAAAAAAAAAAAAAAAGATGTATGATTACTTAGAAGTAATTAGAAGCAAATCCACAAACTAAAGAAATCTATACATGACATGAAAGAAAAATTTTCTCATGAAATTGAAATTATAAAAAAATCAAAATATTGGAAATGAAGAATTCAATAGAAAAAAACAAAAAATGGGGTAGAAAGCCTCAACAACAGAATTGATGAGGCAGCAGAAAGGATATCTGAATTAGAATACAAATATCTGAAAAATTTACAGTCAGACCAAAAAAAAAAAAAAAAAAAGATGAAATTAGAAAACTAAAAAACAGTGTTGGAGCTCTATGGGATACAATCAAATGATCCAAAATATGGATCTTAAGAGTTCCTGAAGGCGTGGAAAGAGAATGGATTAGAAGTCCTTTTTAGTGAAATGATTACGGAAAACTTCTCTAATTTGGAGAAAGAAAGTAATGTCCAAGGAGCACATAGAACTCCTAATAGACATGGCAAGAAAAGATCTTCACCACAACGCATTGTGGTCAAACTCCCCACAGTAAAACATAAAAAAAGGATTCTTTTTATTTATTTATTTATTTTTTATTTTATTTTTTGACAGGCAGAGTGGACAGTGAGAGAGACAGAGAGAAAGGTCTTCCTTTGTCGTTGGTTCACCCTCCAGTGGCCGCCACGGCCGGCGCACCGCGCTGATCCGATGGCAGGAGCCAGGTGCTTCTCCTGGTCTCCCATGGGGTGCAGGGCCCAAGCACTTGGGCCATCCTCCACTGCACTCCTTGGCCACAGCAGAGAGCTGGCCTGGAAGAGGGGCAACCGGGACAGAATCCGGCGCCCTGACTGGGACTAGAACCTGGTGTGCCGGCGCCGCAAGGCGGAAGATTAGCCTAGTGAGCCATGGCGCCGGCCCAAAAAAGGATTCTAAAATGTACATGAGAGAAATTCTAGATTATTTTCAGAGGATCTCTAATTGGAATCAGAGCTTACTTCTCATCAGAAACCCTACAGGCTAGGAGAGAATGGTGAGATATATTTCAAGTCTTAAGAGAAAAAAACTGCCAACCCAGAATACTTTATCCTGCAAAGTTCTCTTTTATGAATGAAGGTGAAAGACAGACATTCCGTAGGCCAGCGCCGCAGCTCAATAGGCTATTCTTACGCCTGCAGTGCCGGCACACTGGGTTCTAGTCCCGGTTGGGGTGCTGGATTCTGTCCCGGTTGCCCCTCTTCCAGGCCAGCTCTCTGCTGTGGCCAGGGAATGCAGTGGAGGATGGCCCAAGTCCTTGGACCCTGCACCCACATGGGAGACCAGGAGAAGCACCTGGCTCCTGGCTTCAGATCAGCGCGGTGCGCTGGCTGCAGCGGCCATTGGAGGGTGAACCAATGGTAAAGGAAGACCTTTCTCCCTGTCTGTCTCTCTCACTGTCCACTCTGCCTGTAAAAAACAAAAACAAAAACCTTCCATAACAAACAGAAATTGAAAGAATTTTTCACCACTCCTCCAGCCTTACAAAAGGATGCTTAAGGATGCGCTACACAGAGAAACACAGAAACATGGTCATCACTTTGAAAGAAGATGAAGGCAGAAAATCTCCCAGTAAAAATAAAAAGGAAATACAAAGTAAACAATAGGCATATTTATGGAAAAATGATAGGGCCAATTCATTATTTATCAATAGTCTTCTTGAATGTAAATGGCCTCAACTCTCTAGTTAAAAGATACAGACTGACTGATGGAAAAAAAAAAGCATCTATTTGTTGCCTGCAAGAAACATATCTCACCAACAAAGATGCATGCACACAGACTGAAAGTGAAGGGATATAAAAAGATATTCCATGCTAACAGAAACCAAAAAAGAGCAGGTGTAGCCATCTTAATATCAGAGAAAATAGAATTTAACATAAAAAACTGTTAAACAGAAAAAGGAGTGCACTATGCAATGATTAAGAGATCACTTCAATGGGAAGATGTGACTATAATAAATGTATAAGTACCTAATTACAGGGTACCTGGCTATTTTTTAAAAAGTTAATGGATCTAAAGAGAGACATAGACTCCCATAGTGGGGCACTTCCATACCACTTTCATCAAAGGACAGATCCACCAGACAGAAAATCAGCAAGGAAACAATAGAGTTAATTGACACCATAGAACAAATGCACCTAATGGATATCTACAGAACTTTTCATCCTGAAGTTGCAGGATACATATTCTTCTCACCAGTTCATGGACTTTCCTCTAGGATAGACCACATGCTACGCCATAAATCAAATCTCAGCAAATTCAAAAAAATTGAAATCATACCATGCATCATCTCTGACCACAATGAAATGAAGTTGGAAATCAACAACTCAAGAATCTGTAGAACTTGTGCAAACACATGGAGACTGAACAATATGCTCCCAAATGAATAGTGTGTCATAGAAGAAATCAAAAGAGAAATAAAAAAGTGTTGAGTAATTGTTATTTTCATATTATTTTTTGAACTCTTTACTTAGTACAGAGTTAATCTTCTGTGTATAAAGTTGATTGAAAATAGGTTTTAGTAAAAAATAATAGTGGGAATAGGAGAGGGAAGAGGAAGAAGGGTAGGAGTGGGGATGGGTACGGTGGGACGAATCACTATTACTGTGTTCCTAAAGTTGTATTTATGAAATGCATAAAATTTGTATGCCTTTAAAAGAGGTTTTTGGGGCTGGCACTGTGGCATAGCAGGTAAAGCTGCTGTCTGCAGTTCTGGCATCCCATATGGGCACCAAGTCAGATCTAGGCTGCTCCACTTCCAATCCAGCTCTCTGTTACAGCCAGAGAAGCAGTAAAATATGGCCTAAGTGCTTGGGCCCCCTGCACCTGCATAGGAGACCTGGAAGAAGCTCCTGGCTCCTGGCTTCAGATCGGTGCAGCTCTGGCCGTTGCAGCCAATTGGGGAGTGAACCAGTGGATGGAAGACCTCTCTCTCTCTCTTTGCTTCTGCTTTTCTCTCTGTGTAACTCTGACTTTCAAATAAATAAATAAATAATTTTAAAAAAGAGGTTTCCAGGGGGAGGAGTAATATATCTTCAAAAACTTCATGGAAAATGCATGTTGTGAAAAATCTATGCATTTATTTCAAATTTTTTTTGCACCATGCATGGCATTTAGCCTAGCAATTAAAACATTGGTTAAGAAACCTACATCCCACATCAGAGTACCTGCATTTGATTCCCAGTTTCTACTCCTAATTCCAGATTCCTGGTAATGCAGACTCTGGAAGGCAGTGGTGATGTTAATTCCTCAAGTCATTGGGTTCTTGCCACTGAGGTGAGAGATCTGGATTGAGTTCCCAGGTCCTAGCTTCAATGATCACTTGTATTTCAGGAATGAATCAGAAGATGGGAATGTTCTCCATCTGTTTCTCTCTCTCTCTCTCTCTCTCTCTCTCTCTCTCTCTCTCTCTCTTTTATTTATTTGAAAGAGAGAGTTACAGAGAGAGAGAGACACAGAGAGAGGTCTTCCATCTGCTGGTTCACTCCTCAGATGGCTGCAATGGTCAGAGCTGCGCCAATCCAAAGCCAGGATCCAGGAGCTTCCTCTGGGTCTCCCACGTGGGTGCAGGAGCCAAGCACTTGGGCCATCTTCTGCTGCTTTCCCAGGCCATAGCAGAGAGCTGGATTGGAAGAGGAACAGCCGGGATTAGAACTGGCACCCATATGGGATGCTGGTGCCTCAGGCCAGGGCTTTAACCAGCTCTTACACAGCGCCGACCCCTCATCTATTTGTCTCTATCTATCTCTCTCTGTTTCACAAATAAACAAAAATTTAAAGATAAAAAATTTCATCAAGATAAAAATTTTAATTCCATTTTTCAATAACTTTTTGAGTTATGCTTGTGTGTTTTTTAAAAAATACTCTGTGGTAATTGGTCCTTATCTTTTCTTCACGACTAAGCTCTTTTTATTACTATTCAAGCTTGATGTATCTTTTTCAATTGACTGTGCCTTATCCATCCTGATGTAGAAAATAGACTTACCTCCTATGAGAATCTGAGAAGTGAGAAAATTATGAACTTGGTTTGTATTTTTCCCATGTACTCTTGAGCAAGCTGACTTTCTAAATCC
This sequence comes from Oryctolagus cuniculus, assembly GCF_051225735.1. Classification (NCBI taxonomy): domain Eukaryota; kingdom Metazoa; phylum Chordata; class Mammalia; order Lagomorpha; family Leporidae; genus Oryctolagus; species Oryctolagus cuniculus. The sequence goes on from NC_142871.1 coordinate 13,545,626, forward strand.
TGTAAAAATTAGCCCAGGTTGCCTCCTGGCATAGATGACTGCTCTCCCCTCTCCCATAACCAACTTAGTGAATGTTTCTTTAAGATCTCATATTTTCAGAGGTACCATGTTAATTTTTTAATAGAAAACTTTTATTTAATAAATATAAATTTCAAAAGTACAACTTTTGGTTTACAGCCGTTTTTCCCCCCATAACCACCCTCCTACCCACAAACCATCCCATTTCCTGTTCCCTCTCCCATCCCATTCTTCATTAAGATTCATTTTTAATTATGTTTATATACAGAAGATCAATTCTGTACTGAGTAAAGATTTCAACAGTTTGCACCTACACAGACAAACAAAGTATAAAGTACTGTTTGAAGATTAGTTTTACTGTTAATTCTCATAGTACAACACATTAAGTATAGAGGTCCTACATGGGGAACAAGTGCACAGTGACTCCTGTTGTTGATTTAACAATTGACACTCTTATTTATGGCATCAGTAATCACCCAAGGCTCTCGTCATGAGTTTCCAAGGCTATGGAAGCCTCTTGAGTTCACAAACTCTGACCTTATTTAGACAAGGTCATAGTCAAAGTGGAAGTTCTCTCCTCCCTTCAGAGAAAGGTACCTCCTTCTTTGATGGCCCTTTCTCTCCGCCAAGATCTCACTCACAGACATCTTTCATTTAGTACCTTGGTAATTTAAATTGTGATATCATAAAATTTCATGTCAGAGATCAAAAATGACAGTCAAGTTGTGTATATGTATATGTGTGCATGTATAGTATATTAAAATGTGAATTTGACTAGTCAGATTTTTATCTCCTTCTTCAAGATGCTACAATTATCATCACTCGGTGAGATTTTACCTGAAGATGCTTTACACAGTCAAATTTCCTGCCTGGGCTCTGATGGCATTTTTGTTCCATAGCCCCAGTTTGCCAAACATCTGTTTTACATTAGGAAGCCTAAAGTGTAGTCTTTGGCAAACCTACTTCTAGAAGTGACTCTGTAGAATAGGGGGCAAAAGGAAACAACCCCACTGAGGGATGCAGGGCATGGAGGGGAGGACTGTAAAGAGTAGACACCAGCGGCTAGGGGTGTTCTGCGTGCTGCTGTGTGGATGAAGTATTAGGCTTAACTGCATCTCCTTGAAAGTTCAGATTTGAGGTCAGTGGTGGAAGTAAAGAAGAGGTGCATTTAAGTTCAGCTTGAGAAATTTATTTTCAAGATTGGGAGTTGTTCAGAATAGAATGGGCTCTTTGAAAGGTCAAGAATTCCATATCACTAGAGGTGTGTGCTTTTTCTGAGGCAATGATTTTCATCGATTATTGATTGCATATTGATTGTAATTTCTCTTGTCGCAAATATATGTTGAGAGAATTTAGGCATTTTGAACTTGAATGACCTATAACTTGATAATTAGAAGATTCTTTTAGTTATAGGATTGGTGGAACTGTGTAAAATGGTAAAATATGTGCTACTTTCCTGTTAAAAGCCTTCGATTTAATCAGTAGACCATAAATAGCATTAAGAGTTTCACATACAAAGGTGCATGCACACACATACATACACACATCAGGATGAGCATAACTTCCAACATAAAAAAGATGAAATTACATGTACATTCTTCTCAAGAGATACTTATATTGATTGAGAGTTTTCTTCAGAGGCAATAACCTGAGTCGCAGGAAGATGTGTGCAGTTCTTGTCTATGTCTAAATGCTGTTCTGGGAGGGCACGTGGTGCAGAGCCAGGCTGGGGCTCAACAGAACCCTTAATCTAAGAGCAAAGAAATCCGCTCTTATTCAGTTTTGAATTATGTGAAGAGTGACCATGGAAATCTGTGTGCTATTTCAAGTAGCTTGCTGTGAAGGTATTCTTCTCAGTAGACAGGAAGAGAAAATAAAAGTGTTTTTCCTTCACTGATGTGTTGGCAGTAGCCATATGTTAGAATTTTGCTGATGATTTTCATTTGCTACTAGGGATTTGGTTAAATTCCCACAAGAGCTGAACCACATAAAGTGATCTCTATGGAAACAACAACCTAATCTTTGCTTGCATTTGTGAGACTTGCTGTTGAGTAATCAAATTGCATATTGTGCATTTTTTTACGTGTGTGGTTGTGTGTTGAAGAAGTCAGCTTTTTCATTTCTGTGACATCTAAATAATTTTGAAGTTGCCAACAACCACCACCACCAAAAAAAGCTTTGAAATTTCTGTGTCTGAAACATTTTGTTCAGGGTGTTTCTGTGTCAGAGACTGAAATCTCAAAATGGTCCAGGAGAGGAGTTGGGATTTTAAAAGATTAAGTCCCCGTCTCAAGATGCATTTGCTGTGAAAGAGGCTTTTATCTTAGAAAGATTCTTAAAGGTTAATAACCGAGTCCTGAAACAAGCAGACAGCATCTATTATAGCCTTTCTTTTATTTAGACAATGAAAGAAATATTTTTGCAGTTGGTATGCAATTAAAATTGTGGTTGCTAGAATTTTATAGTGAATTTAAATATCCTTTTAGACATCTCTTCCTGTAGTGTAAGCTGCTTTTTAAAAAGGAAGCGGTGTTAATTGTATCCTACTGCCTTTCTGCTCTGGGGGCTGCAGAGTCCCAGGACTCTTGGGTTTCATCTGTGAGTCTCTTCATAGTGGGAATAGAGGTGACAGAGTTAATGGAATTTCATCAGCTCAGTTTTACCCTGTGATCTTCCTTTCTTTCATGAAATGTTTTGCAGCCCATGACCCACACCTATGTGATGATAAGTCACAGAGTATGTCTCCAGGTACTACAAGGGCACACCACTAAGTTCATGGAAAATGGAGCCAATGGAAAAGTCCCTTTTGGTGAAAAAGAAATGAAATCCATGCATACAAGGAGTCATTAAAAAGTTTATAAAATATTTATTATGAAAATATTATGCATGAATTTCAATGTTTTCACCAAAATGAGTTTATTATTTATTATTTATTTATTTTGTTTGTTTATTATTTTCATTTCAATGAAATGTTTAATTTTAATTTTTAATTTAGTGTACTCTTGCTTGCACAACACACCACTGACAATGTAGAGACTACATCATATCTACTTAATGAATGGAATAAATATATCCCAGACACTGGAAACCTGTATGTCAATTAATAAGCTTAATACCCAATTTATACAAATAAATTGTCAAATCCAAGAACAGCTAGAATCTATCTGGGAGTCATCTTGAATATAAGTGACAAAAAAAGCCTTGTTAATGAAGAGGCAAGCATTCTAGAACATGCATGATATATCAGGATAGTGACATAAATTAGCCAGATTTTAGGATTTAATAAATATTAGCAAAAATTGCACATAATATACTTTTTAGCTACTCTGAGTATTGCTGTAGGATTTATGTGATATGCTAATTCAGGAAGTGGGTAGATAATGAAAAATAAGTCCAGTACAAAATAGATTCAATTTAGCTTTATTACTATTTTTGAGTACTTAATGTGTGTATGTGCTTTGTGATAAAGTGAATCCAAATATGAGTTAGATACAATTTCTGGTCTAAAAAATTTTAACCTCTAACAGGTGAGTAGAAAGAATAAGACACATTTAATAAAAGAAATCAGAGTAAAATGGTTGGCACAAGAAGGATACAAATAGACGACATAGGTTTAAAACAGAGCAGGGGTTCAAGACAAGGAAGAACACATCTAAGAGAGAGATCTGTGCATAGAGGGGAGCCATGGGAAAGAGGAAGAAGAAGTCTGCAGGATGTTGAGTGCTGGGCGAGGCATTGATTTCAGGAGTTAATGGATGGCCATGTCTAATCATATAATCGGAGCTGCCTTTAGAAAGACTAATTTGGCTTTAGAATCGAGGGTAGGATAGAATAAGAGGAGACAGGAATTCAGCTAGGAATCATCTGTAATGGCAGAGGCGGTTACAAATAGAAAGCCCAGGAGAAAGGAGAGATTCTGTGTCACGCTGGTTAGGGCGAGGACTGATCTTGGTTTCTGCATCCTTGGCATTTAATTTAGAACCTAGACTACTTCCTACTGTATAACACTATTTTTGAAAAACCGTAATTTGAGAATTGATCTGAATTTGGAAATAAATTTTTATGTTGGGAAAACCTTGAATATATTATTGTTGACCTTAATGGCATTGATCTCAGACATGGGTGACATGATTTCTCTGCTCCTATGTTAAGATCCCTGTAAACTGTCATGAAATAAGCTGGTTACACCACCTGTAGCGTTGTGCAATACAGCTAGGTTCTTTGTAGAACTCAGACTTTTATCTCATCTGTTGTTTAGTCTTCTAATTTCCTGGAACTTTTCCGATGGCTAGGAGTTAGGAGTGGGAGGTGATGGGTAGTTACTGTAGCAACAGTTTCGAAGCTGGTAAGACTTGCTGAGAGTTGCAATGGCAGTTTGGTAGAAGTAGGAGGGGTTAAAGAATTGGAGGTCATAACTGAAAATGAGAGATACTGAGTTACGGAAGGGAGAGAACACGAATAAGGTAAAGGAGAATTTGTGTACTCAGCAAGAAGTAAATTTAGAAGTGAAGGTTGAAGATGGGAAGGAGATTTGAGTTGAGGGGATTGAAAGATGATCTGCTCTGGGAGTCAGACTGCTGTGTACATCACTGCTCGTGGCCACAGTATTCCTGCCTGGAACACCAACATTCCAGAAGGTTCTGTGTCTGTCATGTCAAAGCTAAGCTTTTGAAGTCCATCATATTAGGCACCCTTTTAAATACTTTGCTACAAGAATTATGTTTTCTTCTTTTTTTGAACAATATTTTTGGGCCATCTTCTACTGCTTTCCCAGGCCACAACAGAGAGCTGGATTTGAAGAAGCCGGGGCTCGAATTGGCACCCATATGTGATGCGGTGCTTCAGGCCAGGGCTTTCACCCACTGCGCCACAGCGCCGGCCCCCAGATGTTCCTATTTTCCCTATCATGTGGCCTGGTGGTTGTGGATGGTTAGGAAAAGTATCAGAATGCTCTTCAATTCCCCCCCTCTTTCTTATAACTTCTTGTTTTTGAGTAAATGCCTGATTTTTACTTTTTTTCATATTTACATGCTTCAGCATTTCTGCGGTTTCATGGGCATTGTTTATTTTAGCAAAAAGGGTCATGTACCTAGAAGAGTATTTTATATGTGTATACTCCTTTACGAACGTGTCTACTCATAGACATGTAATATCCTTGAAACCGCCATTCAGATCAAGACACAGAAATTACCCAGCGCTATAGACGCCCCTTGTAAAAAATCCCCTCTGGGTAGCTGTAATTAGTTCATTGTGCTGCTCTATAGTACTCCATTGTTTTATTGCACCACAGGAAATGGATCAACTATTACAAACATTTTCCACTCAGCATCAGACTTTTCCGTAAAATGCTGCTTTGGAATTCCTTTTTTAAAAAACAAACAAACAAACAAACAAACTTCACTTTTAATAGCAATTTTAGATTTATAAAAAATCAGGCAGGAAAGACAGAGTTTCCATACACCCCTTCCCTCTCCTATGAAAAGTTTACTCTCATTGACATCAGCATTATTGTGGTTAATTTAATCACACTTGATAGCAAATATTGATAAACTTTTGTTAACAAGTCCACGGTTAACATTAAGTTCAATCTTTGTGCTGTACAGTTCTTGCAGTCTGGACAAATGTATCCTGTCTCACATACGCACCATTGCAATCTCACATTGTACAGGTCAGCTTCACTGCTGTGAGCATCCCCTGGGCTCCATCTTTCATTCTTCTATCCTTTCCCCAAGCAGCTGACAACCACTGATCATTTCAGTATCTCTGTAATTTTACTTTTTCTAGTACGTCACATAGTTGAAATGATACAGTATATGGAGTCATTTCAAAATGGCTTTTTGTCACTTAGTAATGTGAATTTATGTCTTTTTGTTACTCCATAGGTCGTATCACTGCTCATGGCCATAGCATTCCTTTCTAGAACACACATTTATTCCCAATGGAATCTGCATCTATCCTGACGTGGCTTCATAGGTCACTTTTTAAGGATTACTGAATAATCCCATTTTATGGATGACCCATAGTTTGTTATCTGTCGTCATACAGAAAGGACATTTTTAGTTACTTTCAAATTTGTGAAATTATGAATAAAGCTGCTATAAACATCTGTGGAAAGGTTTTTATATAGATATGTAAATGCAATTTTTCAGCTCTTTTGGATAAATAGCAAGGAGTACAGTTGCAGGATTGTATGACAAGAGCATGGAGAGCTTTGTAAGAAATACTAAGCTGTCTTCCAAAGTGGCTGTTCCATTTTTTATTCCTGCTAGCAATGAACAAATGTTCATGTTGCTCCATGTTCTTGCCAGTACTTGGTGTTGTCAGTGGGAAGTTGTTTAATTTGGGATGTTTTTGTGACATATGATCATGAAAGCACAAGAACATCTTTATGTATACTTATTTGATCTGTATATCTTCCTTGGTGAGATATCTGATGAGTTATATTGCCCACTTTTTAACTGGGTTTGTTTGCTTATTGTTGGGTTCTTTTCATATTTTGTATTCAAATCCTTTATCAAGTCATTTATTTGTGTTTTGCAAATATTTTCTTACAGCCTGTGACTTGCCTTTTAATTTCTTTAATTGCAATTGTGGTGTGTGTGTTGTCCTCCACATGTCTGCATTTCTCTATGGGCAATTACCTGACAGTGGAATTGCTGGCCATGAGGCGTGTATAGCTTTAGCTTTTCCAGATGATGACAAATTTCTTTCTAAATTGGTTCTGTAAAAATGTGTCTTTCCAGAGTGGGTGAGAACTCTCAAAGCCCCACATCCTTATCGGTAATGCCAGCTTTCCAAAGTTTTGCAAAATTGGCAGGTGGTGGTCGTGATTACTGCTTGGCACATTTTTCATTCTTTTACCCAGGATATGATTGGATTATTCTTGTTTTTCCGATGGAAAGCTATTGTAGGAGGCTGTGCATTCTGGATCCTCTTTCATTTCATTGTCAGTTACACATAGTGTAAATATATTTTCTGCTTTTTACTTTAATTTTTTTAGTTTTTAATGGTGTATTTTATCAAACAAAACCCAGTGTTTAAAAGAATATTTATTTAGGAAGTCAGAGACAGAGAGGACACACACACACACAGAGAGAGAGAGAGAGCGAGAGCGAGAGCGAGATCTTGCATCCACTGGGTCATGCCTCAGATGGTTGCAACTGCCAAGGCTGGTTCATGCTGAAGCCAGGAGTCAGGAGCTTCGTGAGTCTCTCACATGGGTGGCAAGGGCTGAAACTTAGACCATCTTGCTCTGCTTTCCCCAGGCCATTAACAGGGATCTGGAAAAGAAGTGGAGCTCGAACTCGTGCCCACACAGGATGCTGGTGTCACATGTAGATTTACTGCTATGCCACAGTGCAGGCCTCACAAAGCTCAGTTTTAATGTGCTTAAATTTATCAAACTTTTCTTCTATGGTTGATGCGCTTTTGTCTTAAGAAGTTTCCCCCACTTGTTGAATTCTTTACTTAGTGGAGGGTTAAACTTAGGATTATAAAATGAATTGAAAGCATGTCATTGTAAAAATTAAAAGAAAAATAAGAAAGGAAGAATTGAGGGAGGGTGGAAGTGAGGAGTGAGGGAGGGTAGGGTGGGAAGTATCATTGTGCTCTTAAAACTGTATCTATGAAATGTATGAAATTTGTCCCCCTTATATAAAGAAAAAAGAATTGAAAGAGTTTCCTCCCAAAACTGGTATCATGAAGATATTCTTCCATGCTCTGTAAACGTTAATTCATGAAGAATTAATTTTACGAATGTTGTGACTATGAAACACCATCATCTTATTCTCTATGTAGGTGTGTGCCTCCTAGCATCATTTTTGTCGACTCTCCTTCTCCCAGATGTCCACTTACATCCTCAGTGCCATCTCTGTAAATTCAGTATTGTTGCTTTTTCTATTCCCGCTCATACCATTTGTCTAAAAAGAAGTTGTAACATGAAATAAATCATATCTTCCTGTTTTTTTTTTTAAAGGAATGTTTGGGATATTCTTGACCATTTTAACTTCCATATTCCATTTATAATCACTTAGTTGGGTTAGACATATGTATACACAGGCTCTTGTGGGGTTTTGGTATGGACAATACTATATCCTTAGATTCAATCTGGGGAAGTCAAGAATTGTTACAACTTAAAATCTTTGGGGCCAGCTCTGACATAGGTCAAGCCACCGCCTGCAGTGCCAACATCCCAAATGGGCGCTGGTTTGAGTCCCTGCTGCTCCACTTCCAATCCAGCTCTCGGCTATCACCTGGGAAAGGAGCAGAAGATGGCCCAAGTCCTTGGGTCCCTGCACCCAAGTAGGAGACTCAGAGGAAGCACCTGGCTCCTGGCTTCAGCTTGGCGCAGGTCTGGCCATTGCAGCCAATTGAGGAGTGAACCAGAGGATGGAAGACCTCTCTCTCTCTCTCTTTCTCTCTCTGTGTGTGTGTGTATGTAACTGTGACTTTGAAATAAATAAATAAATCTTTAAAATAAAATCTTTTAGTTCATGAAATTTATTTTTTACTCTTTCTCATTTATTTCTCTTTTTCTACATCTTTTTTTAAAAGATTTTTATTTATTTATTAGACAGATAGAGTTACAGACAGTGAGAGAGAGAGAGAGACTGACAGACAGAGAGAAAGGTCTTCCTTCTGTTGGTTCACTCACCAAATGGCTGCAACCATTTTTTTGGATCAGATACCCTGATCCAAAGCCAGAAGCCAGGTGCCTCTTCTTGGTCTCCCATGTGGATGCAGGGACCCAAGCACCTGGGCCATCCTCCACTGCCTTCCCAGGCCACAGCATAGAGCTAGACTGGAAGAGTAGCAACCGGGACTAGAACCCGGTGCCCATATGGGATGCTGGCGCCGCAGGTGGAGGATTGACCTAGTGCACCACTGTGCTGGCCCCTTTCTACATCTTATAATAAAATGTTATAGTTTTCTCCATAGAAATCTTGAACACATTTTGTTAGATTTATTTGTACAGTTTTTATATTTTAAATGTTACTTTTAAATATATTTTTTCTTTTTCATTTTGCAACTATTTGTTCATGATACAAATAAATGAAAATGAATTTTTAAATGTATTGTTTAAATCAAGCATACTTAATAAATTCTTTTTTTTTTTTTTTTTTTTTGACAGGCAGATTTAGACAGAGAGTGAGAGAGACAGGGAGAAAGGTCTTCCTTCTGTTGGTTCACTCCCCAAATGGCTGCAACGGCCAGCGCTCTGTGGCCTGTGCGCTGCAGCCATTTTGGTGCGCCAATCTGAAGCCAGGAGCCAGGTGCTTCCTCCTGGTCTCCCACGTAGGTGCAGAGCCCAAGCACTTGGGCCATCCTCCACTTCCTTCCCGGGCCACAGCAGAGAGCTGGACTGGAAGAGGAGCAACTGGGACAGAATCCGGCGCTCCAACCAGGACTAGAACCTGGAATGCCGGCGCCACAGGCAGAGGATTAGCCAAGTGAGCCACAGCGCCAGCCATAATTCTAATATTTTATCTTAATTTTTTGTTATTTATTTATTTAAGAGGTAGAGTTACAGACAGTGAGAGGGAAAGACAGGGAAAAGTCTTCCTTCTGTTGGTTCATTCCCCCAGATGGCTGCAATGGCCAGAGCTGCACTGATCCAAAGCCAGGAGTCAGGTCTCCCATGTAGGTGCAGGGGCCCAAGCACTTGGTCCATCTTTCACTGCTTTCTCAGGCCATAGCAGAGAGCTGGATTGGAAGAGGAGCAGCTGGGACTTGAATCGGTGCCCATATGGGATGCTGGCGCCACAGGTGGAGGATTAACCTACTGCGCCACAGCGCTGGCCCCTCTCTTAATTCTTTCAACATTTATAATCATATCCCTGCAAATGATGACAATTTCGATTTTTTCCTTTTCAAATATTATATCTATAATTTAATTCATTTGCTTTGCCTAGGCCCACACAATATTTACAGCACAATATTGGGAAGAAATGATGATTGGGGACATTTTTGTGCTGTGGTTGACCTCAAGGGAAAAGATTTCAATGTTCCCCAGCTGCAACAAAGTTAGAATTGGGATATTTATTATCACCTCTCTTTTATGGATGAAGAAACTGGGGCTTAAAGTATTTAAGAAAATTTCTTAAAATGGTCTTGCTATAGCCAGCATGGAAGTTGCATTTGAAATGCAGGTCTGTTTGACTCCAGAGCCTGTAATTTTAATCCCTTGAGTACCTAAGAATAGTTCCAAATAAATGTAAGTGAGACATAGGGTTGAGTTAGACATGATGTGAGCCAACTCACACACAACCAGAAAAACCTCTCCGTAGACAATCATTTATATCACATGTTTTTGAAAAGCTGCTGGTGAAGTGATGTTGGTCACCTAATGACAGAAACATGCATTAATTCTGGGTATGGGAACTATTGTGTTCAACAGTACTTATCAAGTGCCTTTTGTATGCCAAGACTATGCCATCTACTGGGAGGACAAGCAAAACAAAATAAATACCCTTACAAAGCTTGGGTGAGGGATTTGTGGGAAAATAATAGGAGAGGGCACATAAATACATGTTCAGTGATTAGAAGTGCTATGTTTTCTGTTTGTTTTACAAGAGGCAAATTAAGGAGGTTAGCGAGAGACTGGGCAGAAGTGGGACACAGGGATGGGTGTGTTATTTTACATGAGCAGTCATGGAATGTTTTCTGACAAATTTACATTTAAGCAGAAAACTATGGTGGGGAAAGAATGAACTAATTGGTATCTGTTGAAGTGTTTTCTAGGCAAAAAGTACACCAAATGCAATGGCCCAGCTGTTGTACAGTGCTGAGATGATTAAAGACCAGGAGCAGGAAGGTAGACTGTGTAGAGCAGAGAGAATGAGAAGGAGAGATGAGGTACAATAGGTTGGCAGGGATCCAATCACCTAGAGCCATGGTAAATACTCTTGGTTCTGCTCTGAGAGAGAACGCTGCTAGATAGGGTTGATAGAAGGGGTGATATAATTTGACTTATGTTTTAAAGGCTTCTTGGTAAAAGACAGCCATTAGGGAACATTGGCATAGCAGAATAGCCAGCCAAAAGGCAATGCATGTGTTCAGGTAATAGGTGATGGTGGCTTGCCCTGGAAACATAGGAGGGCGATGGAAGTTGGTCGCTGCATGCATTTCAATAGTCACATGTTCTATGGATTTTAGAAATATGTCTCATGTATATAACAGTAATAAAAATTTATGCTATCTTCATAAAAAATTTTAAGGTAGTCAACTTTTATTATTTTGGGTTTTTATCTTCCTTAGGAGGGATATTCTTACCTTTATTTATAATAATATTCATATTTCTATGAATATATTGGATTACAAGATAGTTCTTTTATTTATGATAAAAAGGATGTAATTTATTTCTAAGTTAATGTTAATTGCCCTATGCCATTTGGCAGATTCTTTTTCTCTGATACGTATTGTTATTATCATAACATCAAGATTCATATATATATATATAGAATATTTCTATAGGCTTTATATTGTTCTATTGATTTTTTATTGATTACTTTGTCAGTATAATAGAGTCTGCCTTTTTGGCATGCTTTGGTGTTCTGAATAGTGCTATTCTTCTTGGCACTATTTTCCATGTAATCTTCTGAATTTGATTTTTAAATTTTATTTAAAATGCTACATTTTGATTTTGATTAAAGTTTCCTTAAATTTGAAGATTAATTTTGTGAAAGGTTCTTTAAAGCATTGAATTACTCTATTTATGAACATGGTATATCTTTCCATTCAGGTAACTTTATGCATGTAATTATAGATCACACTAGATTATAATAATAGAGATAAGGCAAAGGTATTAATCTACTTCAAACTATTATTTTCTGCTCAGTAAAATTGAGATAAGGGGACTTCTTTATTCTGCTTGCCTCATGGCTCTGGGCCTGAAGTGCTCCCCACTCCCATCTCTTTCTGCCTCTGAATCTTTCACTTCTGTCTTTTGTGCTCACCTGGCCCTGTCAAGGATCCATGTGGTTGATGGATCCATCAGATTATGGGGCCACAGTTGACATATTTAATTGAGATGCATTGTATTTGAACACTGAAGTCTAGATAATTTTATAGATTTCTCCCCATTTTTTTCTCATTCCACCTCTGCTTTACAAATATAGTTAAAAAAGAAAACCAAACTCAACCAAATCTCTTTTGTATGTATATATGACATTGTTTTTTGTTTCTTAGGATGTGAGAAAATATAGAAATTTTATTTCTATTTTAAATTTTTCCCTCAATCCTGCATGCTCAAATATTTGAATGAATGTATTTCATAGAGAAATGCGTTTTTGAGAATGTAAAGCTACATAGATGATTGAACAATGAATTCAACTTGAGACCATTTCAGAATAGCATTGCCAGAAGATGCAATACTAATAAAACAGAAGAAAAATATTAAAGATCATCCAATAGACCATGTTTGTTCTCATCAGTAAAGTAATATTACAGTAGAAGAAGATTGAGTTGTGTTGATTAATAGGAACATCAGGTTACTGAAACTCGGTCCTTGTCATGGATATCAAATCAAAATAATGAGTGCAAAGCTTGAGGGTAAAGGGGTGAGAATCTTCAATCTGTTGATAGATGAAGGGGTGGTTGATTTCTATATCAAGAGCTACCACCCTCCTGAATATGGGTGTTTGGGGATTTGTAAGGAGGCTATCAAGAAGAGGGAGCTGGTCTGGGTGAAATTGTGAAGCAGCCCCCACCCTCTGGTATCAGGCACCATGCTCATACATCCTTTCTCCATTTTTACATGGTGGTCTTTGAGGTCCTCTGGTGGTGAGACTAGATGTAGCCTGACCAGGTTGTATTGCTCTGGATGTCTGCAAAAGAAATTGAGATAATGAACAATGCAAAAGAGTGGAGTTGGCAGTCCAGCCCCAAAGCATCTACAAGACACTCTGCATGGGCTACCTGCACAACCTCACCTGGTCATTTACATGGCCAATTAGCCTTCAGTCAGCAAGGGGGCTGCATGTAGGTGGTTGATACTTCTTATCCCAGACCTGGAATCACATAAAACCCCTGAAGACAACATTGACCACAAAAGTATTATCTAGTGGTGAAGTAAGTGACTTCATGAGTCTGGTGATTAGAATGGCTGTACCATTCCCTCAATTTAGTGAATTGAGCTCAGAGAGGTGGCCAGGAGACTGGGGCCTGGTGATATCTAAGGTCTGCATACTGGCCACTGTTAGGGGAGTTGGTTTCAATCAAACACTCTAGAGGAAAGGGCTGGCACTGTGGCATAGTAAGTAAAGCCACCACCTTAAGTGCTGGCATCCCATATGGGCACCGGTTTGAGTCCCAGCTGCTCCAATTCCAATCCAGTTCTCAGCTACAACCTGGGAAAGCAGTAGAGGATGGCCCAAGTTCTTGTGCCCCTGCACCTGCATGGGAAACCCAGAGGACTGGTGTAGTTCTGGCCACTGAAGCCATCTGGGGAGTGAACCAGCAGATGGAAGACCTTTCTCTCTCTCTGCTTATGCCTCTATGTAACTTTGACTTTCAAATATAAAAAAAAAAAACTTAAAAAAAACACTCCATAGGAGATAGGTACATTAATTTGGCAGAAAAAAGTAAAATGAATAGAGAAACATGAGGGATATCAAAGTGAAATTATTCCTCTCAAAGACTCATATGAGTACAAGTTAAAAATCAAGGGAACTTCAACAAGTTCACAGGAAAATGGAACTAAAAAATAAGTTTATTTCAGTGTAAGTTTTTTTAAAAAAATTCACACAGATATCATAATAAACATTTATCATCAAGTTTTCTTTTATAAGATTTATTTATTGAAAGTCAGAGTTACACAGAGAGAGGAGAGACTGACATAAAGAGATCTTCCATTCACTGGTTCACTCCCCAATTGGCCGTAATGGCTGGAGCTGTGCCGATCCAAAGCCGGGAGCCAGGAGCTTCCTCTGGGTCTCCCATGTGGGTGCAGGGGTCCAAGCACTTGGGCCATCTTCTGTTGCTTTCCCAGAGAGGTGTATCGGAAGTGTAGCAGCCAGGACTTGAACTGGCGCCCACATGGGATGCCGACACTGCAAGCGGTGGCTTTACCTGTATGCCACAGCACTGGCCCCAACCATCAGGTTTTAAAAAGCTACTTATTTATTTGGAAGGCAGAGTAACAGAGAGAGAGGGAAAGACAGAGAGAGGGACAGATCTGCCATCTGCTGGCTTATTCCCCAAATACCTGCAAATGGCTACAACAGCAAAGGCTGGGGCAGGCTGAAGCCAGGGGCCTGGAACTCCATTTGGGTCTCCCACATGGGTGCAGGGGCTCCAGCACTTGGGCCATCTTGTGCTGTTTTCCCAGGTTTATTATCAAGAAGCTGGTTTGGAAGTGGAGCAATGTGCCATGAACTAGTGCTCATTGGGATGGGCAGTAGCTTAACCCAGTACTGTGCCACAATGCCAACCCTTTCCGTCAACTTTGGAAGGCTCTTTGTAATAGCTTTATGATTAGATATTCTCTCCAATTTTCTCTTAGTTTGATTTCTCCCTTATATGATTCCTTTATTTGTGAACTTTTTGAAGTCACTTACTTGGTGTTCTCCCAAATTTGCAATCTTATTTTGAAGTACTTATACCTTTGTTGCATACGTGGCTGCTGTTGAGAACACACACACACACACACATATATATATATATATATATAACTCTTACTTTCTCCTTATTTGAATTGGCTCATCTCCCTGTATCTTTCTTTTTTTTTTTTTAATTTTTTTTTTTTTTTTGACAGGCAGAGTGGACAGTGAGAGAGAGAGACAGAGAGAAAGGTCTTCCTTTTGCCGTTGGTTCACCCTCCAATGGCCGCCGCGGCCGGCGCGCTGCGGCCGGCGCACCGCGCTGATCCGATGGCAGGAGCCAGGAGCCAGGTGCTTTTCCTGGTCTCCCATGGGGTGCAGGGCACAAGCACCTGGGCCATCCTCCACTGCACTCCCTGGCCACAGCAGAGGGCTGGCCTGGAAGAGGGGCCACCGGGACAGAATCCGGCGCCCCGACCGGGACTAGAACCCGGTGTGCCGGCGCCGCTAGGCGGAGGATTAGCCTAGTGAGCCGCGGCGCCGGCCTCCCTGTATCTTTCAAATCCCCACACTTGGGCAGGTATTTGGCACAATGCTTGAGATTCCCTGATTGAGTTCTGGGCTCCTTGGTAAACCAAGGCCTTGCCCAGCTGTGGTTGTTGTGGGCACTGGAGAACAAACCAGTGGTAAAGATTGCTCACTGTCTGTCTGTCTCTTTCTCTTTCTGACTCAAATAAAAACTAAAATTAACAAATCCCCACACAGAGAATTTGATCATCTGGCCTATCTCCAGGGTTGCTGGACAGCTTATGAATGTCCTTCGTGTTTGGTTGTGGCAGCACAGCTTGCCATACAAACCCTAGAACCTCTGCCCTCTGCTGCAATGGCTGTAAGTCTGAAGGTAGTTATGAGCAGTGCAAGCCTTGTCCAATCCAACCAGCTACCATCTTGGTTAATGTTGATCGCCTGATTTGTAGCAGTAGAAATAGGAGCTATTCTCTCAAAAACTATACTATCCTAATATTAGTAATGTACTTATTGTAAAGATGAGTTATCTAGATGTTTTTCTTAATTGACTAGTTTAAATATGTCATGATTTCAAGTCTTCTTAACTTGTGGAGTTGTTAAAATCACTAAGCAGAGAAAACCTACAAAATTATTTTGACCTGTGAGAACCAGGTGCTATACTAAATAGCCTTTGGAAAGTCATAAAGAGTATGCAAACTGTCTGAATGACTATATGATTATCTCTTTTCTTTGTGACAAATGCCTTCCACTGAAAACTGGGACTGTTATTTTCTACTGAAAGCTTTCCCAGTGTTTCATCTTTGGGAATGTAATTGTTCTTCCTTAGGCCATCATTCAGATTTTTCTCATCTCAGAAAATTCCCCTTCATATCCTGGCATGGAATCTGGCACATGGATTCCTCTCCTGTCTTCAGAAGCCAGCTTTTATGTTCTAAATAGAAAATAAGCAACCCATTCTAGAAAGCACAAGGGAAGACCAAAAATAAGACAGTGGGGGAGGAAAAGGAGAAAATACAGTATTTTAGGAGATAATCTGCACACAATGTTCTTGACAGCCAAATTCTGGGCCTACAGGAGCAGGCCTGTCCTGTCAGAAACAGACAATAGGCTGTGTACGTAGGAGGAAGAAGAGGGAGTTGCACATTCATTTGACATACTCTTGGAAAAGAGTGAACTTCTAACCATTAGTTTAAAAATGTTGTTTTGTCTCATTTGCTAATGTCACTAAGAAGGGTCTTGTTTAATAAAATACACACACACACATACACACACAAGAAAGATCTTGAAAATCTGTGGAAAACACGTATCATGAAAAACAATACATGGATATCAGATTTTTTGCATCAGAATCAAATCTTGAATTCCATTTTCCCATAATTACACATACACACACACACATGCAATCCCTTTCTTGGATCTAACTATTAGATAAATGACCAAGTTTGGAGACTGTTTACGAATGTAACATCTTGAGACATTCTGAATTCTTCTAACAGATTTAAGGGATAGTAAACATTTACCTCAAATTCCTACTAACTCCATGCATGACCTAATGACACTTTAAAGCAGGGCCACTCCTTTTAGCAAAGCCAAAGTTCCTTTCTGTTTATAAATTAGGATATGGCACAGAAAGAATAAATTCTGCTTATGGACAAGGTCCTCTTTGCTAGCTGTAACTCAGTCCCTTTTTCTGTTGAGTTGAAACTGGTATTGAGTCAAAAACAGCTAACAGATACCCTAGTCTTGCTAGGCAAAGTATGGTTCAGGGACTAGCAGTTCTGGCATTCCCCCCGGAGTTTGTTAAAAATTTAGAATCTTTGCACCATCCCAGATGGTGTAAAGCAGGAGCTGCATGTTAACAAGATCCCTAGGTGATTTTAAGTTTGAGAACTGCCGTAGAAGCACATGGGCCTGCACAGGGCAGAACTGAGATTATCATCTTTTCTCCATCATCGATTTGCATTTTGAAAAGATCACATCTTGCTTTTCAAGAATTTAACTTTACTTTTTCTTGTCTGTGAAGCAAAAATAGTTTTTACCTTGCTTGACAAAGAGCTTGTGAGGTTGAGTTGAGCCAGACCATAAAGTACCTTCCATGATAATGGAAATCAAAGTCCTCATATTTTATGTAGGAAGACTTGGGCATTTGAGTGGAAGGATAAAAATTGAATTGGAAACGCTTGACTATCAGACAGAATTCATTTATTTAGCTTCAGAAGGTAAGGGAGGCAGAAATAATGAACTTGGCTTCTATTTCCAGTGGGAGAGAGATGAGTGATCTTTTGTGCCATCTTATTTATTTTTTGCTCTTTGTGATCAGATAAGGTATGGCAAAATAATCTGGTACTTTCTAATATGAACTTATAATTCACAAAAATGTTTACATAAAAAATTTAAAGGGTACGTACAAATATTGCTTTACTGAAAAACCTGTTGGAGGTGCAGGTGTAGCCAGAAAGGGTTAACATGCCAGGGCTGGTCTTAGTACAGCAATGTGGACTTTCACCTCTGCTTTGAGGTCAGGGGCAAGCTGTGTTTTATTGAGTGCATGGACCCTTTGGGTCCTTTCTTGTCCTACGATCCTATTTATCACCTGCTTCCTTTATTATTGGGTGTTCACTTTATGGTCCCATGAAGTCCTACGCACCAGCTAATAGCAATAGTAAAAACAATATAAAGTTCCATACTCTAAGTTGTGGACTTGGTTGGCTCACACATACATCCCTTGAGTACTTGGAAGTATGCTGTACATTTCTCAGATTATGATACCAAAAAGGCCAATAAAAGTATTTTCTCGACTCCTAAATCACCATTTATTGTTTTGCTGTCCTTATGTTTCTGGGTGATTCTGGAATCAGGTCATTAGAGGTCACATGTGCAATCTTTGTTGCAGGTCTCCCTTGAGGACAGTCAGGTGCTGGGAGACAAGAACCCAGTGGTAATTTGCCTCTCACGTTTTCCTCATTTCCCAAAGTGCTTTAATCCTATCTGGACGTGTGTGCTCCCTTTAAATTATCTCATTTCCAGATGAATTCAAATAGAAAGTGCTTTTTTTTTGAAATTATATGTGAATTTTAGGTGAATTTTATATGAACTTTCAGTAACCCCCCAACAGATTCATTTTACCTGTATTATTAACTTTAAGCCAAATAATTTATTGGAGAATCAAGATGAAACACAGCTAGATTCTCTGACATTTAAGTTAGGAAAAACAATGGGGAAGAGGGAGGAAGATAGCCTTTGGCATTTTTAACATAAAATAATGTATTTTCATATAAATATAGTAAATAATAATAAAATTGTCCAAACTAGAGTTATCTTTATTTTCCATTTGAGGAAAAAGCTCTATTCCAAGATTTTAAAGTTTTTTATCTTTACTGATTTAGTATCCATTGAAACAGTTATGTAGTCTTTTTTCTTTTTTTTTCTTTTTTTTTTTTTTTTGACAGGCAAAGTGGACAGTGAGAGAGAGAGAGACAGAGAGAAAGGTCTTCCTTTGCTGTTGGTTCACCCTCCAATGGCTGGTGCACCGCGCTGATCCGATGGCAGGAGCCAGGTGCTTCTCCTGGTCTCCCATGGGGTGCAGGGCCCAAGCACCTGGGCCATCCTCCACTGCACTCCCTGGCCACAGCAGAGAGCTGGCCTGGAAGAGGGGCAACCGGTACAGAATCCAGCGCCCCGACCGGGACTAGAACCCGGTGTGCCGGCGCCACAAGGCGGAGGATTAGCCTAGTGAGCCGCGGTGCCGGCCAGTTATGTAGTCTTAATATAATAATTTTGACCCTTGCCATAATTAGAAGCTAGATGTATTAGCTAAAATTGTTTTTTTTTTTCAATCACATTCTTTGGCAGAACTGAGGTGTTTGGTGGAAACAAACTGTTCTATTTATTACACACTTGTTCGGTTTGCTTAGGTTTGTCAAATATATCTTGTTTACTTTAAAAATACTGTAATATTGAAAGCTATGAGATACACACATACATATGAAATGCATTTAGGCTTTTTTGAAGTAGCATCCTACCTGGTTGCTGATGGAAAAAAGAAAATGTAACATTACATGTCCTTGTGTGTCTGAAACAGAGTCCTTATTTCTAATGTCTAGTCTAAAAGTCTGATGCCTTTTTATTTAATTTTTTAAGACCATCAAATATTTCCAGTTTAACCCCAGAACTGTTGCCATGCTTAGTATTTCTGCTGTGTGAACAGGAGCTATCCCTGCCATCTCATAAACGTCTAACTCTTTTTTTTTAACATATTTACTGAGATATATTTCATATGGCATAAAATTCAGATAAAATGTGCAGTTCAGTGGATTCTAGAATAATCAGAGTTGTGCCATGATCATCAGAATTTAATTTGCAAATGTCAACATGACCACAAAGAGAATCCTGTCTACCAGTACATGAGCCATCATCCCTCATTCCCGCTCAACCCTGTCCAGCCCCAGGCAAACCTTATGCAACTTGCTGTCTGGGGATTTGCCTATTTTGGACATTTCGTACAAAGGGACTCATACAATATGTGCTCTTTTGTGTCTGGTCTCTTTCGCTTAGCTTAATATTTTCATGGTTCATCCATGTTTGTAGCACTGTGCGTAAATTATTACTGTATTTCTTTTAGTTACAGAACAATATTCCCTTGTATGCCACATTTTGCTCACACATTTATCAGTTGAACCATTTAAGCTCTTTCTGCCTTTTGTTTGTTACAAACAGTGTTCTATGAGCATCCAGATACAACTGAGTAGATGTAGGCTTTCAGTTCTCTTTGTTGTATATCTAGGAGTGGAATATGGGAATTCTATGTTTAGCATTTTGAGGAATGGCTGAAGTGTTTTCTAACATGGCGGCTCTGTTTTATGTTCCCGCCAGCAAAGTGTAAGAGTTTCCGTTTCTCCACATGCTTTCCCACATTTATTACTGTCTGCCTCTTTCATTTTAGCCATCCTGGTGGGTGTGAAGTGGTTTCTCACTGTGTTTTTGGTTTCATTTCCCTAACTAATGATGTTGAACATCTTTTCATGTCCGTATTGACAAAAGCCCATTTTTGATTCTGCACACAATCTGAGCCAAAAAGTTTAATTGTCTTCACATATAGTTTTGAATATTTTCTCCCTTTTTTGACACTGTTTTGGCAGAGAACAAAGAGTTTGTGCTGAGCAGTCCTCTGCATCAGTTACAACGTCAGTCCAACATCCCGGCTCTCTGTTGGAAGGAAAACTAATTCTTCCCTAAAGATTTCTAATCTTAGAGGAGTAAACTAGGAAGTAAGTGAAGCGTGTTTGAATCTAATCATTCTGGATTATCACGACACTCTTTTCTCTCCCCTTTGAAGAGGTTGTTATTTTTATTTTCTCTTAAAGCCACACTTTTTAGTTAATTAAATAATCTGAGAGGCAGAGATAGGCACAGAGAGATCACATATGGTGGATCAATCCCAAAATTCCCACAATAACTGGAGCTGGGCCAAGGTGAAGCTGGAGACGAGAACTCAATCTAAGTATCCAAAGTGGTTGCCTGGGACACACATAATTGAGCCATCACCTACTGCTTGCAGGTTGTACGTGAGCAAGAAGCTGGAATTTAAAGTGGAGCTGAGGTTGAACCCAGGAATTCTGATTTGGGATGTGCGTGTCCCTGTTGGTATCTTAATGGTTTGACCCAACCTATTCTTTTCATAGAGCCTTCTCTCTGGGAAGGAAATGAAGTGTATAAACACCAAGAAGGACTTGGTGGCTAAATCTCATGGTGTGTCATTCCCAAGATTATGTTGAGAATGAAGGACTAAAAAGGCGAACTTCTTAGTGATACACTAAAGCAACATCAAGAGATGGAGATTTTCTTTAAGTGATCTCTTCATCAGTTGAGGCCTTTCAGTTGTATATGATCATGCAGCTTGACAACGGTCACATAATGGCTCCAATGGTACCATTAATATCAATGGCTCAGAACAGATTGGTTTATTTCTCATGATTCTTGGAGGCTTCCAGCTCATATCATCTCAACAATCTCTTCAAGAAAAAAGGGAGGGATAATTTTTGGCTTAGCAGTCACATACTAGTTAAGATGCTCACACCCCATATCAGAATGCGTGGGTTTGAGTCCTGATTCTGCTCCTAATTCCAGCTTTCTGCTAATGTACACCCTGTGGGGCAGCAGTGATAGCTCAAGTAATTGGGTTCCTGCTGTCCACATTGTGGGGGGTTTTGTATGTGTTTCTGATTCTCATCTTTGAGCTCAGCCCAATACCAGCCATTGACATTTAGGGAGTGAATTGGTGGATGGCTGTTCTCTGTCTCTGTCTCCCTGCCTCTCAAATAAATAGATTTTTAAAAAGAAAGAAAAAAAAATGCTTCTCTGATACTCCAAAGTCCCAAAGCTGAGTTTTCCTGGCCCCAGCTGACTTGATCTAAATCACATGCTCATCCCTGAATCCATGACTGCAGCCAGCACGATGAGCTTGCCAATGGCTTGCTTTGGGACATGTGGTCCCCCGTGGGTCGTGGGCTGAGGTTGCCTTATTAGAATCACTTGGGTTGTTGATGGCAAGACATGGTGAAGAAGGGCAGGAGCCTCATTGTGTCAGGATGATCATGACCACTATCTCCTGAAAACCACAGATCACCAGCAGGATTCTTCTCTCAAAGGGCAGAACTGGAAGAGTATAGTAAGGAGCCATCCAAGGCATTGATTCTCAGACCTTTGTGGATATAATAGTTGACTAGGACTTCCCTATCCTGCCATTGTATTTTAGAAACAGACAATTTATCTAGTTTCACAGGTTAAAGAGAGAAGAATTATTCCTACATTGAACCATGCTCTTGCTTCACCAATAGTTCACTTAGATGGTATTGGGATGACATTTTTCTCTTAAAGTTGATATTGGGCAAAAACTTCTGGGGATATTGAAATGTGTAGAATGTATTTTGTGTGTGGGAAGGGCATGAATTTTGGGAGACAAGAGTGCAGATTGTTAAGGTTTGAATTGTGTCCTTAAAAAATTCATGTGTTGAAATCCCAAACTCCAGATTCTGAGAAGGTTACTTACTGGAAAATGGGGTTGTTGCAAGCGTGATTATTTAAGATGAGTTCCATAGAGTGAGGCACTCATCCAGTAACGCTGGTGTTCTTATTAAAAAAAAAAAAGTTCACCACAGAGACATACACACAGGGAAAACATGCATATTGAGAGTTCACAAACCAAGAAACCACCAGAAGGTAAGAGAGAGTCCTGGAGCAGATCATTCTGTAGAGCTTTCAAAGGGAGGGAGGCCCTGCAGGAGCAAAGCCACAAAATAAGTGGTCCAGACAACAAAAATATATCAGCTCCAGTCCTGAGACTGAAATTAAGATGTCAGCCAGGACGTGACTTAGGATAACAGTATCTGATATTCTTGTTTTCTTGTTGCCTTGTTTTTCAACAGAAGAAACAAAAGCATCCGAAGATGATGAAATGGAGAAACTCTACAAATCACTTGAACAAGCTAGTTTGTCTCCTCTTGGGGACCGACGACCTTCAACCAAAAAGGAGTTGAGGAAGTCCTTTGTTAAGCGGTGCAAAAACCCATCCATAAATGAGAAACTCCACAAAATTCGAACCTTGAATAGCACATTAAAGGTAAAGCCATTAAAGATCGTGGTGAACTCTGCAGAGATGGTGTGAAGCGTGGGTGGTTCTCCTGTGACAGCCAAGATAACCACTGTGTGTTTCTGTGGGTAGAAGAAGGGCAGGAAAATAAACAGAGTCTTCATGTGATAAGATGATCCTGGGTATTCTAAAAGCATCAGAAGGGTTACACAGCAGCACCTAATACCATATTCTACAGTATGCCCTGGTTTTTATGTGTACTCCACTATAAAATTCAAATTTTAGGCTCCTAGACAAAAAGGACCATGTATAATTTGTTTTTGTATTTCTCATACCTACTGCAGTAACTGGTGTTGATGAGACACAGGATCATCAATTGATGAGAATAAGCACTGATATCTGTAAGGTCTTAAGTTTTCATCTGATTCACTCAAGTGTGCCATTCTTCTGTAGTGCACCCAAAGGAAAATGTCTGGATTTCACATACAGCAAAGACTTAGAAACTCCCAGCTCTAGGCTCTGCTGCCAATGAACACCATGAGAGCTGGGCAGTGGGAAGTATACAATTTGTGGTAAGAGACCCACAGATGTTTTCACTGTGGAAATAAGGGACAGTGTACAGGATGTACTGAAGCTATTTTCAGGGCCTCTTGTGACTAACATGGTTCCTTGTAACAAAAGCATGCTGCTTTTGCATTTAGATTATAACGCAGACAGGGAGAGACCAGGATACTTTGGAAAGTAGTCCTGAATTAGCAGAAGAGTTATCAGGTTCTTTTAGCCTTAATAGATCCTGCAATTTAATTCTGCTTTGTACCTGTTCTTTTACATGAAGAATTTGAGTCCCTTTCCAGGAAGAATTGTCAACAATGAAAAGGACAAGGCTACAAACAGGGGGTGGAGTGGCTCTTATTCAGATATGCCAGTTAGTCAGCAGAAGAGCGAAGCACCCTAAAATGTTGCAAAAATGAGGCTAGAAAGGAAAAGGGAGGACATGGTTCAACATAGAAAGAAAATTTAAATGCAGTGAAATTCTGCAATATTTAATGATGAATGATGTCACTAAGGACTCATCCCACAAGATGTACAGAGTTGATAAGTCTGCTTGTGCTGGGTCATCCAATGTAACATGCCAGGGGATATTAGGATTTTACTCTCATATTTATCTCTGAAAGCTGATGTGAGTGGATACATTTCACTGAACAGATATTTCCTGAACCTTACTAAGGAGCAAACACTATTCTATGGGCACCAGGATTGTTAAGTGGACTTCATTGGGCAATGTAGTATAGTAGTTATTTAGTGTTAGGTAACAAATTACTTCTGAACCTAACAATTTCAAACAGTTAGTATTTATCATTCCAGAGTTTCTGTGGATCAGGAATCTGGGCATGCCTTTGCCCAGGTCTCTCACAAAGTTGTGATAAGCTGTCCCCTGGGGCTGCATTCATCCCTCCCTGGGGACACCGGCTTTCAAGTTCTCACATGTGTTGTTGGCAGGATTCAGTTCCTTGGTCTTGTTGGGTTGAGGGTCTCAAATTGCTCACCAGCTATTGTCTGGAGGCTACCCCCAGTTCCTTGTTATGCCGGCTTCTTCATAGGACCGCTCACCATTTGGGAGCTGGCTTCCCTCTGTGTGAGCCAGACAGGGAGAGCCGTAAGCAAGCTGGGTTATAACACAATCATAGTGGTGACATCATGTTTCTTTTGCAATCTTCTATTCAGTGAAAGCAAGTTACTGGTCAGTTTATACTCAGGGAGGCGATGACAAACGGAAGCAAGGAATGTTGAGGGCCATCTCAGGGGCCAGCTTCTACACCCCGCTGAAGAACTGCTCTGTGGACATTTGTGGAAGGCAGTCCTTTCCAAGGACCCTGGAGGCCTCACAAATGTGTAGTGTAGGGGGCTGATGACAGGGAACCCACGCCATGTGGTCCTACTAACCTCAGGAAGTGGCATCATAGGATGTGAGAGTTGGCTTTGCTGGAAAACAAAACAAAACAAAACAAAGCCCATCAGCCTCTTCAGTGGCAGAAGATGATTTGACTCTTGCATGTTGATTCCTGTCAAAAGATGATGATTTACTTCTTACTGGTTTTCAAATTCAAAGCACTCAGGATAGCAGTTAGTTCCATTGAGGAACAGGATATGATAGGAATGGGAGGGGCACACATGGAGCCCCTGAATTGCTGGCTAAGGGTCCTTTGTGGCCTCAGTATTGCCCCCATAGGTGTGTTTGTTTTGTGTAGAAAGTGCAAACCGGCCAGCACCATGGCTCAATAGGCTAATCCTCCACCTGTGGTGCCGGCACCCCAGGTTCTAGTCCTGGTTGGGGCGCCGGATTCTGTCCCGGTTGCTCTTCTTCCAGTCCAGCTCTCTGCTGTGGCCCGGGAAGGCAGTGGAAGATGGTCTAAGTCGTTGGGCCCTGCACCCACATGGGAGACCAGGAGAAGCACCTGGCTCCTGGCTTTGGATCAGCGCGGTGCACCGGCCGCAGCGCGCCAGCCGCAGTGGCCATAGGGGGGTGAACCAACGGAAAAGGAAGACCTTTCTCTCTGTCTCTCTCTCTCTCACTGTCCACTCTGCCTGTCAAAAAAAAAAAAAAGTGCAAACCTTCCTATTTGTGCACTTTTGTCTCTGTTTCCTTGCAGCAAGCATGTTTACTTTTTAAAACAAGAAAACTTCAATCTGGAGTGTAGACATTCAAGGACAGCAGAGTTCCATACGTACATAAGGAGACTGTTTTAAGAAAAAGGTTTATGTTAGTGATAGGAAGATTTCCTAAATAAACAAAAATCCCCAGACTGTGACTGTAGTCTAATGAATGCTCTTTGGGGAACTTCAAGAACATTGACAAAGTATCCCGTCAGACACTGTATATCGATCTTCCGAAATTTCTGAAGGTTTGGCATTTATTGACTTTGGCTAAGCCTGTCTAGATTTCAAAATGAGTGATTAGGGGAATGATTAGCAGGTCTGAATGAGACTCTCCCTGTGTTACTCTGGTCTATGTCAGAGAAGAGGAAGCCTCCCTTCCCTGTATCACGTTTCTAATTCTTAGGTATCGAGTCAAGCAATGTTGTGAATATTTGCAGTAAAAATTGCTGCATTATGCCTTTCACAATAATTTTGGAAATCCTGCAAACCTTGCTTACCTGCCAGAGTGAGGCAGATGCTGTCAAAGTAGTTCAAAGTAGTTCACAGCCATCCAGGAGAAGCAGGGCCATTGCATCTTGCTCTGACCCCCAGGGTGCTTGGTTTAGGAAGGAGCTAAGATGGTCTTGTTAACTTCCTTCCTCTGTGTTATCTACAGTTGTTTTTTCTATTAAAGAACTAACATAGATTTCAGCCACATGGTAACAAATTTGAATTGTTTAGTGCCATAAATGAGAAGTGTTGACCTCATGGTCAAAGTTGCAGAAATCATTCCTTCAAAATATTTCATGAGATTTACAAGGGTAGTTAATTCATTTTTGTCTTTTTATAGGCAATTTCCAAAATTTTTGTTAATCTTTAAAAATATCACTTAGGGTTTTCAATAAGATACTTGAATCTCCCTCTAAAACAGATGTCTAATTTCTTTTGAACAAAAATGAGGTTCCTGAAATTATTTCAAATTAAAAGCACTATGGTGATATCAGAGGATGAAGGCTTATTATTTGTCTGTTGAAAATTTTTTTCTTAGTGTAGACAGAGCTCAGAAAGAAGAAATAGAACTTTCTTGTCCCTAGGTGACTTTCTACAAACAATCCCCCCCCCCCCCCCAGTTACTCATTTAACTTTCCTTTCCTCAATTTAATGGGTCTTGGTCTGCTTGCTTGTTATGCCAGTTTGGTTACTTTTTTTTTGTTTTTTTTTTTTTTTGACAGGCAGAGTGGACAGTGAGAGAGAGAGACAGAGAGAAAGGTCTTCCTTTGCCATTGGTTCACCCTCCAATGGCTGCTGTGGCCGGCGCACCGCGCTGATCCGATGGCAGGAGCCAGGTATTTATCCTGGTCTCCCATGGGGTGCAGGGCCCAAGTACTTGGGCCATCCTCCACTGTACTCCCTGGCCACAGCAGAGAGCTGGCCTGGAAGAGGGGCAACCGGGACAGAATCCGGCGCCCCGACCAGGACTAGAACCCGGTGTGCCGGCACCGCAAGGTGGAGGATTAGCCTAGTGAGCCGCGGCGCCGGCTGGTTACTTTCTAATTCCAATATCTTTAAAAATCATTTCTGGCTGAAATGCTGCTTCACTTTCCCCTTTCTCTCTCTCTCTCTCTCTCTCTCTCTCTCTCTCTCTCTCTGCATCTATACCTTTCTATGCCTATAAAATTTATTATTTTTATGTAAGAAATCTACTCAGACTCTAAATAAGTTTTATGATGCAAATGAGAAAAACCCAAATGGATAATTAGTTCATTCACTCATTAATTATTTAATATATTTTTTCAGCAAGTATTCAATGAAAGTTCACCATGTGTCAGTCATTCTTTTGGGTATTTTGGGATACAGCATATCACACAAAAACACCTACTTTCTTAAAACTAACATTTCATTATGGAAATAAATAAAATTAATTATTACAATTTATATAATATGATAAATGGTGATATATTTCAAAGAGAATAGAAAAGAGGGATAGGGAATGTGGGAGAATTGATTTTTAATTAGGAAAGACATGAAAGGTCTCTTTAAAAGATGGAATTTGTGTAAAGTCTGAAAAAATTTAAAGTGAGTGTTGAGTTTATCAGAGGCAGAATTCTCCAGGCAAAAGGAATAAACATTCAAACGCTTTAGGAGTGTGGCTAGTTTGTTTAATGAGTGAAGAGCAAGACAGTGTGGTTGGAGTGTGACAGGGGATGGGGTGCAGGGGGCCACAGTGGGCCAGGGAGGCAATGAAAAGTCACAGGGTTGGGACTTCTCAACCCTGCAGACACCTTGAGTTCTACCAGCAGTGACTTAGGAAGCCTTTGGAACCTTCTGAACAGACACATGGAGCTGTTTGATATATTTGGAAGGTAGAACTGCCAAGATTTGCTGGTGGATTCAGTGTGAGAGGAGTGAAGGATGACGCCAATATTTTCCCTGAGCAATTGGAAGGATGGAGTTACCGTGTTTGCTTTGCAGAAGACAAGGGTAGGAGCAGGAGCTGGCTGGGTAGAATACAAGGAACCAAGTTTTGGGCACTTTATACTGGAGATGCTTCTTAAGTATCCAAATGGAGCTGCTAGGGGAAACTTTAGACAAGCTTTAGATTCCAGGAGAGAAATAGGGAAGGTATGAATTTGGGACTGTCTATACATGACAGAGAGTCGGGGAGACTACATGACCTGACTGAGGTCCTGACTATAGATAGGGCCGAGAGAAGGTTGGCGTGGTTAGGAGTGCAGACATTCCATGTGCCTGTACTGGAGTGAGGGCAGCAAATATTCGTGCAGAGGTAGGTGGTGGGCAAGGAACTTTGGGATACTCTGATTGTTTCTATTTCCTCAAAGAATAGAGCAAGGTCATCAGCTGCAGGTGTGGATGGGGGCAAAGGTTTGAGATGAGAACCTTTGAAGCGGTCTTTGGAGAGAGAAGGGGTTGTAAAGTTTTGGGTACTGGATGGGAGTGAAAGTCCACTGGCAGTGGTTTGAATTCGAAGAAAGACAAGTGAATGTGTGATGGTTTTGCTGCATGCATGCTGTCTTTGGGGTAGGCAGAGGAACTGGTGCAAAGGTAAACATGCAGTGAATATGAGCGTGGTGCTGGCACTGTGTTCGGTCAGGGAATACAGGATAGAAAATACTTCTCCTGTCACCTCCTGTAAACTTTAAACAAGGTAACATAGAGGATTAATAAGCATCAAAAGAAATGTGTCGCTGTAGTTCTAAGAGGGCTCTAAGCCTTGGAAGTTATGAGAATACAAAATTAAACAGTTTCTCAGTCCAGTTTGGGGGTTCAATGAAGATTTTTCTGGAGAACATGATGCCTGAGCAGAGTATAAATTTATATGTTAAAAATTGAATAACTGATTGGAAAGTGTTCTGTGTGAAAGACACTCTAGATATTGGAGTTCATCAGATGAAGAAAGGTGAGGAAGGTTCTTTGTGTGGTACAGTTAAGGTAACTTCAACAAGATCATGGAAAATGAAATTAAAAGATAAGTTATCTTTGTACAAACAGATTTTCAATTTTATGCATAGTTTTTCTTACTATTCATTTTCATGAACCTTTTGAAGATCTCTTGTATGCATAGATTTCAAAGCCCTTTTCACCAAAATTTTTTATTTTTTAATTCCATTTTCCATGAGCTTTTGTGGAGTAGTCTTTTTTTATATTTTATTTAATGAACATAAATTTCCAAAGTACAGCTTATGGATTACAATAGCTCCCCCCCCATAACTTCCCTCCCACCCACAACGCTCCCCTCTCCCACTCCCTCTCCCCTTCCATTCACATCAAGATTAATGTTCAATTATCTTTATATACAGAAGATCAATTTAGCATATATTAAGTAAAGATTTGTGGAGTAGTCTTGTGTCATGGAAGTAGACTTGTGGAGATGAGAAAAGTACTCTCATACTATTAGACTGGAGAGTAAGAAGGAAGTGTAGCTGAAAGTCTGTGAGGAACTTTGGACACTAAGAGGAATCGTAAGGGACTGACATTGTGTCGTAGTGGGCTACGCTATGCTGACATCCCATATGGGTGCTGGTTTGAGACCCAGCTGCTCCATTTCTGATCCAGCTCTCTGATAATACTCCTGGAAAAACAGCAGAGGATGGCCCAAGTGCTTGGACCCCTGCACTCACATGGGAGACCTAGAAGAAGCTCCAAGCTCCTGACTTTGGCCTGGAACAGCCCTGGTCATTGGGGCCATTTGGGGAGTGAACCAGTGGAGGGAAATTCTCTCTCTGCTTTTCAAATAAATAAAAATCTTTTTTTAAAAGGGGAATCATGAGAGGACCCAGCATTTAGGTGTTGGATGGTTTAAAGTGGGGAGGGGCCGGCGCCATGGCACAGTAGGTTAATCCTCTGCCTGCGGTGCTGGTATCCCATATGGACACTGGTTCTAGTCCTGGCTGCCCCTCTTCTAGTGCAGATCTCTGCAGTGGCCTGGGAAAGCAGTAGAGGATGGCCCAAATCCTTGGGCCCCTGCACCCAAGTGGGAGACAGGGAGGAAGCACCTGGCTCCTGGCTTTGGATTGGTGCAGCTCCGGCCGTGGTGGCCACCTGGGGAGTGAATCAATGGATGGAAGACCTTTCTCTCTGTCTCTCTCTCTCACTGTCTGTAACTCTACCTTTCAAAATAAATAAATAAAATCTTTTAAAAAAAGTGGGGAGACATAGTGGAGACCTTACTTGGGAGGTACAGCAATGGATCAGTGTGAGGTGTTGGACTGTATGTACAAATTTAAGACTATAGGCATAGGGATGGAAAAACAGTAATGGGTTTGAGATAAAGTTGTTGGGGCTGAGTGTTTTTTTTTCTTTTTTTTTTCTTTAGTGCGGAGGATGGTGTGTCTTAATTTTTACCCCACTCCTTGAGTACAGAAAACAAAACTGAGCCATTCATTTCAAAAATGGGTGTCATTGAATCCAGAGGCAGGGTAACATTACACACATAGATTGTTTACACTATTAGCATTATTAGCATACATGCTTTTTTTTTTTAAAAGATTTATATATTTATTTGAAAGTCACAGTTACACACAGGGAGAAGGAGAGGCAGAGAGAGAGAGAGAGAGAGAGAGAGAGAGAGGTCTTCCATCCACTGGTTCACCCCCCAGTTGGCCACAACGGCCGGAGCTGTGCTGATCTGAAGCCAGGAGCCAGGAGCTTCCTCTGGGTCTCCCACATGGTGCAGGGGCATAAGGACTTGGACCATCTTCTACTTCTTTCCCAGGCCACAGCAGAGAGCTGGAGGAGTGGAGCAGTCGGGACTCAAACCGGCACCCATGTGGGATCCTGGCACTGCAGGCAGCAGCTTTACGTGCTACGCCACAGCACTGGCCCCATACATTGCTATTTTGATGGGAGATTAGTAGGCTCTTTTTTAAAATACGAAGATAACCTATTTATTTCTTCTATGTATAGTAATTAAATATGATTTATTAATGTTAAAATAATTTAATAAAAATAATAAGATATATTTTGTGTAAGTTCATGTCTTACATAAAGCATTATGTCCTGGTTTTACTTAGTGAAGTTTGCATAGTCAATTCAGTTATAAGTTCCAGGAGAGATAGTGCTAACTCCAAGACAGAATCTTCACTCTGATGTGGAATAATGGATTTATCAGGGAGAGCAGCAAAGAAAACCTTGGCTGTATGCCTAGTTCTTCTGCTTCCTCTTGGGGAGGATATTAAACATCTTTGTGGTTAGCATATGTAAATGGATGTCCTGACATATTTCTTTAGGCTGAGTGTATGGCTTAGAATATTAATGTGTAAAAATGCTTTGATAATTATTTCATGAATGTACATGTGAAAGTGTTGACAAACATGTTTTATTGAAACTAAGACACTCACAACATACCATCTTCCGTTTTTTTCCTACTTGCACAGTGTAAAGAACATGACCTGGCCATGATTAACCAGTTGCTGGATGATCCGAAGCTGACAGCAAGGAAATATAGAGAGTGGAAAGTCATGAATACCCTGCTGATCCAGGACATCTACCAGCAGCAGCGGGCTGCACCTGTCCCCGAGGGTGACCCCCTGGAACTCAGGAAGTCACCTTCTGGCTGTGTTGAAAATTCTATTTGAGGACACGCCAGGATTGTCTCATCTCTCACTTTACCAAGGCAATTCTTCAAGAGGTTGCAAGAACTTAGGTCTTTCCTTAAAAGGAAAACTGAAACCCAGTTCCTCAAACATCAGCTTCCCCTCTGAAGATGCAATGTAGATGAAAAACATCACCAAAGACAGCAGTCTTCTCATTGCATTTATCACACACCATCGAGGACACAATGACTAATTTCACTTGAACAGTGTGTTCCCAGCTGTGTGTTCCTATTGGAAGCTCACAAGGATGCGAGGTTCTGGGTGGAGTATGAGAAATTTATCTTTTGTTCCTTGCTCTCAAAAGAATTACAGCATTCTATGGACAAAAGATCAGATTTTAATAAGGTTCTTATTCATAGAAATGTTCTGTTTTCCAAAAAGAAGAATGTGCACTTTCTACCTGGTTGGGTAGCTGAGTTCTATGAATCATGTTCTGAGTGGAGGAAAACTTCCTTCAGCAGCAATTGGGGTAGGACAGATGTGATGTTGTGGACTAAATCGTCTTGCCTTTGGTGCAGAATGGTGTGGTGCCTTTTCCACTTGTTGGGAAATACTTCATAGAGCACAGGAAAGCCCAACAAGGGGGTGTGTTCTACATTCCACTCACTCAGAGGACGGCTTGATATTTTCACACCCACGTTGAAGGATCTGATTAATGTTTCTTTTTCTTGCAACTGTGAGAGGAAACTGTCTCATTATGGTTGGAGACCTATGCTCCTTCCTCTCTCCTCTAAGCAACTATAGGACAGAGTAATAAGCCCAGAAAGGAATGTTTGCTGCTTTTGTCCTTGGTTGTGGCACCTTCACACAATATGAATTTATATCTAGTTTTCTGTGGATCAGTATTGACAAGATGATTATGATGTCTGAAATTTTAATATCCTCACTCAACAAATCAACAAGCAAACAAACCTCAGACAGAACACACACACACACACACACAAAGAACAACAAAATCAACAAGAGTTAAAATCACAATTGTTTTATTTTTGTATGTTTGTGCATTACTTTGTGTGCTATGTGAATAGCTATAATATGTTTGTTATTTAAATATATTTATAGAAGTTAAAATTACTAGTGTTTTAAAAAGATGATATACTATTGTATGTTTTGCTCGCATATATTCTTAAAGTATATACTTTTTGCTTGAGAAAAATAAGAATACTGGTGATTCACTGGAGTTAATATGTTGCACTATAATGTATGAGGAATGCTCAGGAAATCTTGTAGGAAAAATATGCGGGCATGGATTGAACTTCAGTTCTCTCGCTCTCACTCCATTCCCCACACCCTCCAGCTCGTAGGTTTCTCTGTCTATTTTAAGCACTGATCTTAACCAGAAAAAGACTTCCATCATACGTTATTATTTCTTTTTAATAAGCTTTACACTTTGTGCCACTTATGGCCCACAAACCTCTACCAAATAAAACACAAATAGTGTAATCTTTTGACTAAAGGACAGATAGAAAATTTTGCAGTCACTTTTCAAGAAAGCCCATAAAGAAAAAATGTGAAAGTCTTTTAATCACCATGAATATAAGGGGTCTTTAAAAAACTATGGAAAATACCTATATGAAAGAACTTTGAACTTCAAAATTTATTTATACCAAAACAAGTTTATCTGCTTGAACTTCTCACCATGAGAATAAGCGTGATCCGCCAAGGAGTCATTTGGGCCCTCCCTGTCCTAGCAAACTGTTGGCATAACACATTTCATGTTGTAGTCTAAGTGTGACTTGACAGTTGGATGGAAATAACCACCTAAACTGTGTCTGCAAACTCAATGGAAATAGTTGTTGAATATTTCCCCAAGCTTTACTCAGAAGTTTTTTTCCCCTACTTTGTAAACAAATCAACCTCAGTGAGAAGAATGAAGAAAACAAGGTGTAGTATTTGAAGCTTCTCCAAGCTAAGAGGCACCATGACCAGTGAGTCCCAGCAGGTGGTTAGGCCCTCCTTTCTCTACCAAGTGGGCATGGAGAAGGGGAGCTCTGACCCCAGGTGAAGCTGTGGTCAGTGCCTGGGAGAGGTGGCTGTTCAGATCCTCTGCTTGATGCTTCCAGTTTGAGAGGCCATTTCTTTAGCCTCTTTACTCTGGAAAAGACCATGGATTCTTTCTGTGACTGGCAGGTTATTGGTTTGGGATTCACCATATCAGCAAGGTGCTAAGGCCAGCAAAATAATAATTCAGAGTATCCCCAGTACAGCATAAAGTGTTCTTCCAGCCTTTTGATTTGGTTTGCACTTTGGTTTGCACATCCGATAAACTTCCAGAGCTTTTTCCTAAATGGAAGAGCTCCAAAAGTTTTTGACCATGTTTGGCAAAACCTTGAAATGCTTTGGCTTTTCCTTGTTGCAAAGGACAGGTCTCCAAAAGTTCAAGGAAAACGTGCATTGTCTCTTGATTCCATCTTCCATGAACGTTTCCAAGCCCTTGTATTAACTGATCTTTAAGTGGGATCTCCTTGAGTACCATTCAGACTTAAAAGCAAAATATCTCCATGAGATCACTTAACCAAGACTTAAAGTCATTTTTCAAGGTCGCTTCAGGGAGATTGGCCTAGAATTTCTATTTTCTTGGTTAAAGCTGACTTAGCGGAACCTCCTGTGATGAAAGCTGGAGGGAACTGCCTGATTTTTCACCCTGCCCTTCTGGACCAAAATCAACCCTTCATGAGTGTTTTTACCTCTATAAATGCTTTTACTCTGAACTAGGAAATAAGGGGCTGCTTCCATGATGCCCACTCTCCGCTCTAGCCACTAAAGGGAGGTAGGGGCCAGGGCAGAGTAAGTGAAACAGAGGGGGACACTTTCCACGACACTTATGCAGGGGCAACCCTGGTAACTTCTCTCTGGGCCTTGGATTGCTTTTCTGGTCCAAGTGATATTGGGAGAACTGTATTACTTTCTGTTTATTGCTGGGGAGTGAGTCCTCTCTGAAATGGATTTTAGATAGTTTGGTGGGGCCTGAGGTGACTCCTATGGCCACTGGATGTGTGAGGGGCTGGAGACTCTCCATGTCGGTTCAGACCCATGTAACCTGGTAAGGATTAAGGTCTGCAGAGGGCTCCATTTTGGGGTTGTGGGGAGCACAACTCTCTATCGGCAACCTGTAGTCTAGACTGGAGCCTTATATAACAGACTCCTCCTGACTGGTTGGCACGTGGCAAACACATGCTGAGTCCGATTGTCAGTCTTGCATTTGAAGGGCATTTGTGACCTTAAGGAACTCATAGCTCTGCCACAACAGCTCGAATAGAATAAGATGAAAGTACTGGAAAGAATCATACAGCATATGATGCGGAGGACGCCTAAGACAGAGAATGTGTTTGTACTCAGAGTTCAGTGTGAAGCCCATGCCTTTTTACAGAGCTCTTATGGTTTGCAAATTGGTGTGTTCCAGCCACAACCTTCTCCCCTCCTCCCTCCCCTCAACCCCTACTTCTCCTGCCCACCCAATGGTCCATGCAGCATGACTGTGGATTATCAGTGCAGTGAAATGCCTGGGCTGGAGCCCCGAATGGTGAAGCCAGAACTCTAGCTTGATCCCAGGTCTCTCAGCACTCCCTTCCCTGATACTTTGAAAATGCCTGTTGTAGTAGAGCCCCTCAGGGAACAATGCCTGTGATGTGGGGCATGGGCTGCATCTCACTGGGCTGGTTGTGGTGGCTTTTTGCTAAATTTTCCATTTGAGCCCTGAAGGACCTGTTTGCCCTCTGCTGTGATCTGCTGCTGCACTGTCTGCAGTGTGGTCTGACCCAGTCACTAGATGGTCCTGTCTTTCCGCTGTAGATTACACTTGTTTGTGGTGCTGTGAGATCCTGTGGGAAGAGGTATGGTTAAAGACTTGAAGAGTGCGATGCTCGTTTTGTTTGCCATTTAAAGTCTTGTCAGGGGCTAATTGCAGACTCAATTTGTGATTGGGGATTAGTCCCTTAACCATCCTTACTTTACTTCTTGTGTAATTATAATTTCATAATGTAGCTTTCACATCACAATGCCATTAAGGTAAATAAAATAAAGGAAAAATACTTTTAAGTCTTTTGAGGAGAGGTACTGCACAAATTCGAGCCATATTTAGATTCACGGACACATACCTCTTTGTAAGAAAGATGATATTTTGTTACAGCCACACAGATGATTTAGTAAGTAGTTTAGGTACACAGTGTTCCTGTCCCAAAGTCACTTTATATTGAAAAGCTATTATATGCAAACAAAGTTCTAGAAAGTGTCTCTTCTTTAGTCTAATAGAATACGGTATCTGATTGGGAGTTGCCAATTTATTTCCCTTCCACTATTTTGTATACTTATCTCCCAAGAGAAACCGAGTCTCAGGCATGGGAGGTGGTGGCCTTGCTAGGTTTTGAAATACATCATTACTAATCAAAGGTCTGGGGAACTGGATTTTCACCAGTCTAACTCCGCCTTTCACCCTACCTGAAATGGACTGGGAGTCGCGGTACGTAATCTACCCCTGACGGAAAGGGGAAGCCGCCCTTCTCCATGGTGAGGTGTCGAGCTGCTGTGTGTTTCTCAGTGTGCAGACACAGGAAGCTATTTTATTTCATTTTTACTTTTGCTTCTTCTGTACTTCTCAACTCTTTCCCATCATACCATAGAAAACATTAAAAAATGGAGTCTGCATTTAAAAAATTGCTTTAATCTCTCTCCTGTTGTGAGAAGAGGTAACTGCTCTGTGTAGATCTCTCTTTACCTTTAGTCTGAAGGGGGAGCATGACCCATAGGGACATTTTATATCCCCCACTGAAACCCAGGCCTTCTGGTCACCGTGTTCTTGCATGTCGGGGATGTGACTTCTAGCACTGCATGGTGTTTGGGGCAAGATGTTAATGTGAAAATGATACCTGAAATTTAATTGTACTTTTTGTTCTTTGTCACCTTGTCCTTTTGACTAAACTGAGAAAAGAGGCATGGCTGGTTTCTCCTGCTTTTTGTTTTCAAGGTTGACCTGTAAGATGGAAATAAGAGAAAACGTATCTAGTAAAATGACATGGAAAAAAATTGAAATGCATTTCTGGTGTTCATTTTCTGTGTTGTGCTCTGGCTTCCTCAAAAGAAAAATTCTCTGGGACTTAGTGGCTGCTCTTTGATCTTCTCCAAAGGTTACAGTGCCCTCTGGTGGAGTTAGAAGGAAAATGGCTTCTAGACTCAATGTTAAAATAAAAGATCTAATTACATTGAGAAATCTGTTTCAACTATAGCTGCGGTGGCCTTCTCTGATGGTTCTGTTTGCAGTTTTTTTTTTTTGTAAGATAATATATATATTTTTCAAAAATTGCTATTGGTTCAAAAATTTGATTTTGGCATTATATTACTTCTTACCACTCCTAGGCACCTACATCTAGTTTGAAAAATTTTTAATGTTTGCATATTATAAAAGTTATATGCTATGGAATATAAATTTCCTTAAAAATATGTAACACATTTATGTGACAATCAAACAGAGAATATTGAAATAAATTCTTTCTTTTGAATCCACTGATCAGAGGAAGTTAGCCTGCATTTGGCTGTGATTCACCTCTCCCTCATTGCTGACTACACAGAGTTTTCATTTTTTCTTTCTCCTTCAATTCTGACCTTACGTGCTGAACTGCAGTCTCTTCTTTCCATCCTATCACCCCCAAATATTTCTAGGTTCCCACATGTAATTAGTAAAATTTATTTTAGATCAAAGGGATTAGGTATGGCTGGCTCTGTGGCTCACTAGGCTAATCCTCCGCTTGCAGCGCCGGCACCCCGGGTTCTAGTCCCGGTTGCTCCTCTTCCAGTCCAGCTCTTTGCTGTGGCCTGGGAGTGCAGTGGAGGATGGCCCAAGTGCTTGGGCCCTGCATTCCCATGGGGGACCAGGAGGAGGCACCTGGCTCCTGGCTTCGGATCTGTGCAGCGCTGGCCGTAGTGGCCATTTGGGGGGTGAAGCAATGGAAAAGGAAGTTCTCTCTCTCTCTCTCTCTCTCTCTCTCTCTCTCTAACTCTGGCTGTCAAAAAAAGGGGGGGGGGAATTAGGTAAGGCATAGTCTTTCTAGAACTGTCTTGTATTAGTTTCCTAATTTGCTTCTGGGAAAAAGGACCTGGATTTATCAGTTTAAGCAAATTTATCTTGGGGATCTGCAGGTCAGAGGTCTGAGGCTGGACCCCTGAGATAAAACTGAGGTCTTGGCAGGACTGTGTTCCTCCTGGAGGCTCTGGAGCGAATCCATTCCCTTACCTTCTCTGGGCTCAAGAGGGCGCCCACGTTGCCTGCTTCTTGGCACTCTTTCTGGTCTTCCAAATCTGCAACTCTGTATCTTTCTGAGCCTTTCCTTTGTAGCCACATTTTCCTCAGACTAATCTTTAAAGCCCTTCAGGATGACAGTGGGTGGGCCCACCTGGATAATCCAAGATAATCTATTTTAAAGTCAGTTAATCTGCAACCTTAACTTCCCCTGGCCATTCATTTACCTTTGTTGCAGAGGTCAGTGATGACAACATGGATGTTGTCCTGATTAACACACATTTCAGAGAGTGAGCTTGCTTAGTCCCCGGAACCATCAGTATCTCCCTTAAATTCCAGGATTCCCATGTTTTAGCTGCATGCTTGGGAGTTCTTTCTCATAGCATGTGGCTTGAATTTGCTTTCAAGACATGTTTACTATAAGAAGGTTAATTCTGTCTTTATGAGGAGAAAAGGAAGGAATTCCTGGATTTAAAAAATCATATGGTCACAGGCGTAATAAAAGACTGTATTTCCACACTGAGATCAGAGTTTCATAATACCTGCATTCAAAGACAGCTGGTGCAATGTCTCTGGTGTTTGAGGGGGTTCTGGTAACTGATGCAAAAAGACAGTACCAGGCCCAGATCTATGAACAATTTAAAGCAAAGTGTGAAAATGAGGCTCCTTGGCAGTATTTTTTTTAAAGATTTTATTTATTTACTTGACAGGTAGAGTTACAGACAGTGTGAGAGAGAGACAGAAAGAAAGGTCTTCCATCTGCTGGTTCACTCCCCAAATGGCCTCAATGGCTGGAGTTGTGCTGATCCGAAGACAGGAGCTAGGAGCTTCTTCCTAGTCTCCCATGTGGGTGCAGGGGCCCAAGCACTTGGGCCATCTTCTATTGCTATCCCAGGTCACAGCAGAGAGCTGGACTGGAGAGGAGCAACCGGGACTAGAACCGGCGCTCACATGGGATGTCAGCCCTGCAGGCAGAGGATTAACCTAGTGCGCCACAGCGCTGCCCCGCCCCCCCCCCCCAGCAGTATTTCAAGATAAAATAATTTTCTGTAATTAAAGGGCAGAAAGAATTGAAAAAAAACAGATGCAAAACTCAATCACTAAGATTGAC
Source organism: Oryctolagus cuniculus (assembly GCF_051225735.1). NCBI lineage: Eukaryota > Metazoa > Chordata > Mammalia > Lagomorpha > Leporidae > Oryctolagus > Oryctolagus cuniculus. Next base: position 13,584,390 of record NC_142871.1, read on the forward strand.
AGAACTTCAAACAAGATTAAATTCCTAGCCTTTGCAAGTCTGCAATGCAAAAGTCAGGAGCCGTCAGAGGGATGTAACAGGACCCTCTGCTTTGGGATGGGGACATCCTGAGAAATGCACTTGAGGAACTTGAACCCTGCTTCACCTGAAACTTGCGAGCCTGCCTATGAGGCATAGCCCTGCTTTCTGGGAGATTCGTGCCTCCAAACCATTATGCTTAAAAATGATTCAGAGGCTTCCTGCGAGGCAGGTGTCTTAGAAGACGATGCTTGTCTTTGTCAGGCTTTCTCCTTACTCACCTTCCTGCTCACTCAGCCTGTCGTTAGAGCCACCTCAGCATAATCCAACTGGAGAAGGACTGCGTTGGTTAAAGGAGGGGACCACTTACACATCAGCTCACTCAGAACCAGCTGACTGGCTGGCAAGAACCAGGGAGCAAAGCAGGAGAACAGGTCCTGAAGGGGCTGGATTCAGGACAACAAGGAGAGGACATCAGGTTAGATATGGGAAAGCTAATTAACACAATTTCAATGCACCAGTCCTTTTTCATGCCACAGGAGTTGATGCCCTGGCAAGAGTCTTGGGACACAGGTCCCAAGTAAATAAATATAAATAAAGAATAAATAAAATGCCACACCCAACACATATTCCTGCAGATTCAACCAAGCAACAGCTCCAATTATAGCTGTTGTGTTGGGTGTGGTTTTTTATTAACACAGATTACAGCGTGCCACTGACATGATCTCCCGAGGAAGCCTGGAAAAGTGACAGTCCATGATCACAACCGTGGGAGCAAACTGTGGAGGAATGGATCTAAAGGCCTGGAGGTGTGGTGTAAAGGGATAAAAAATGAATTATAAAAAAAAAAACAAATGAGCTGATACGTGTCTAATGGATCCACAAGAGGACACTATTAATGCAATAAAGAATATACTGGTGAGAGTGCTCCTAGCATCACTGAGAAGCTTACAGGGCTGTCCTGTGTGATTGAAGTTGAAAGTAGGAGAGCCTACGATGGAAAAAGAACTCTAGCATCAGTGGGGGTGACAGACTCTTGGTATGATAGAGGTCAGATGGCAGCACTTAGTCATAAGCAAGGTGGTCAGAATTAATGGAATAGCAGCTTGCAGCTGGAGTAGTGACCATTTGGATCTTGGGGGATTGCTAACAGAATATGATATTCCTAGATACAAGATGTATGGAAAACCAATGTGTGTGTGTGTGTGTGTGTGTGTACACGTATATGAGTATATATGTATATATTCAAAATGGGTCAAGAATGGATATGCAGAAAGAGTTCTTCCAACAAAAGTCACACGGGGCTGGCACTGTGGTGCAGTGTTAAAGTACTGGCCTGAAGTGCCAGCATCCCATATGGGCGCTGGTTTGAGACCTGGCTGCTCCACTTCCAATCCAGCTCTCTGCTATGGCCTAGGAAAGCAGTACAAGATGACCCAAGTTCTTGGGTGCCTGCACCCATGTGGGAAACCTGGAAGAAGCTCCTGGCACCTGGCTCCTGCCTTCGGATCGGCTCAGTTCCTGCTGTTGCGGCCATCTGGTGAGTGAATCAGTGGATGGAAGACCTCTCTCTCTGTCTTGCACCTCTCTCTGTAACTCTGTCTTTCAAATAAATAAAATAAATATTAAAAAAAATCACAATCTCTTGTTCTGTTTTTAGACCTAAGACTTAAGAGGAGGCCATTTCCCATGAGGAAAATCTTAGAAACACCATGAGATACAGGTGTTTCCCCAAGTCTTTCATAAGGGAGCCAATAACCATTTACCTGGGAAATCACACAAGGGGGAAGTGGAATACGTGTGTTTTTCCAGGGAAATTAGATACAGGGTCCAAATTGCTTCCAAATTGCTCCCGATTTCTGGGAACAACTGGAAAATATCACAGCCCCTTTGTTAAGGTAGGGGCATGTGGAGGTCAACTAATAAATGCTTCATATATTCACTGGTTTCTAAATGTATAATTGGAATAAGCATACCTGGCAGTGGAAGAATTCTCATGTCAGTTCTTTGACCAGTAATAGTTACCATAGAGAGAGAGGCCAAGCAGAATCTTCAAATCCACCTCCTTCAGGGGAAAATGTAAATAAAGTTAATGTTTCATCTAAAGGGAATGACAGAGATTGGTGTTGCCTTTAAAGACTTTAAAGATGCAAGGATAGTGGTCCCTATGCATCCTATTCAACCCACCAGTTTGTCTACTGACAAATCTAGATGAATCATGACCAATTACAATATACTCCTGTATAGCCAAAGCCCACGTACTTACAGTTATAATCTGTGTTAATAAAATGCCACACCCAACACATATTCCTGCAGATTCATCCAAGCAACAGCTCCAATTACAGCTGTTGTGTTGGATGTGGTTTTTTATTAACACAGATTACAGTTGTAAGCACGTGGGCTTTGGCTAGGTAAGCACATTCTTCTCCATCACCCGTGAAGGAAGATGGGAGCATTTCAGATTTATGTGGGATGGAAACAATGCATAATTTATCATATTTATGCTATCACCCCATGGTGATTGCTTCTGCTATGTGTCACAATAAAGTGGGGCATTTCAGAAGTGGAGCCTAGTGGAGCATCTGTAGGTGAATTGGGGGCATGCTCTCGAAAGGGATCAAGGTGATTCTGATGCTACTGTGGTTAGCTCTTGCAGCAGCATTGCTATAAAAGCTTGAGCCTGGTCTCACCTTGTCTTCCTGTTTGAGATGTTCTCTCTCACTCTAACAGGTTCCCTGCTATTGCCATCTGCCATGAGGTAATGCAGTCAAAAGGGCCCTCCCAAGAACTGAGCTGATGCCAACACCATGCCCTAGCACATCTGTGAACATTGTTTTCTTCATAAGTAGAGTGCCTCAAGTATTTCACTATAGTAACACAAAACTGAGTAATACAGACTACTAATACCCTGTGGCCGCATTTGTGACTGCCTCTGAAAGCCAATGATGAGTGGAAAACCTTCCATGAGGAAGAGTTCCAGGTAATGTGTCTGTTTATCAGGGTTGTGTGGAGAGAGGCATGACCCAGAAATCATCAAAGTCAGGGAGTTCTGATGGAGAGGCTTATGGATGTACTCCTGAGTGGGAACAGTGTGTGAGCCCATCTGATCTTTACAGAGTTTGTTAATAGCCACAGAAAGCATCCATTTCAGAAGCATTGGGTAACCCAGTAAGATAAATTGATTGACGTCTAAGAGCCTCAATCACTGACCAGCCCAGGACTTGTGCAAAGGGCTCATGACCAGAGAAATTGTGGTGGACTGAAATTAAAGGACACTGAATGAAAACAGACACTGAAAGGCACCAAAACTAGCTGGATTATTTGCCATGATAATCAAAGGCAGGTAGGATTGCTGGTCTGGCAGAGTTGGATGCTGGCCATGGCCCCCAGACACTTACATACTCAGCACTGCTAAAAGCTACTGCTGGGGCAGGTGTTGTAGTGAAGTGGGTTAAGCTGCTGCCTGTAACTCTGGCATCCCATATTGAAGCTGCCAGTTAGCGTACTGGCTGCTCTGTTTCTGATTCTGTTCTCTGATAATGTGCCTCGAAAAGCTGCATAAGATGGCCCAAGTACTTGGGTTCCTATACCCTTATGGGAGACCTGGACGGAGTTCCAGGTTTTTTGTTTAACCTGGCCCAGCCCTTACTGTTGCCAACATTTGGAGAATGAACGGGTAGATGGGAGATATACTCTCTCTTTCTTTGTAACCGCCTTCTAAATACATACATACATACATCTTTTTTTTTTTAAACTAATGCTGCATATGGGACTACCTCAAATCTTAATATAGACCTACCATATGACCCAGCCATCCCATTAGTGTGAATTTACCCAAAGGAAAAGAAATCAGTTTATGAAAGTATGATTTATACCCCCATGCTTATTGAAGCTCAATTCACAATAGTTAAGATATGAAATCAATCTAAATAGCCATCAACTGAAGACTGGATAAAGAAATTATGGTTTGGATGCACTATGGAATACTACACAGCAGTAAAAAAGAAATCCTAATTAATAGAGTTATTAATAATTAGATAACTAGTATAATACCTAAAAGGTAAGCTATAGGAGTGACAGCGACACTTTGAGATGTGATGATTTTGAACAGCCCTGCCTTGACTGTTAAGGAACAGTGTTTTTTTCTTTTTTCTTCATACTATCTATTGAACTCTTTACTTAGTGTAAGGTTAATATTTTTTTAAAAGATTTATTTATTTGAATGGCAGAGTTATAGAGAGGCAGAGAGAGAAAAAGAGAGAGAGCAAGCTTTCACTTCCCAGATTGCCACAATGGCCAGAGCTTGGCTAGTCCGAAGCCAGAAGTCAGGAGCTTCTTCCTGGTCTCCCATGCAGGTACAGGGACCTGAGGACTTGGGCCATCTTCTGCTTTCCCAGGCCATAGCAGAGACAAAGATGGAAAGTGAAGCAATAGGTCTCAAACTGGTGCCCATTTGGGACGCAGGCACTTCTGGTGGAGGATTCACCCACTACGCCACAGCGCCAGCCCCAGGGTTAATCCTCTGAGTATACAGTTAATTGAAAATAGATCTTTGTAAAAAAATAAGAATGAGAATAGGAGAGAGAGAAGGAAGAAGAGTGGGAGTCTGGGCTGGAAGGAGAGTAGGGTGAGAAGAATCACTTTGTCCCTAAGTCTGTGTATATGAAATGCATGAAATTTGTATACCTTAAATAAAATTTAAAAACAAAAGTACTAATGCTGCTGAATGTTTTGCCACTTGTAACAAAACCAATGGAGAGTCTGAGTACTGTGTTACATTTTCCCAGCAGTTGCCTAGATTGGACCTCTTCCATCTGGAAAAAGGCAATGTTTCATTCTGATGATAATTGGCAAGTATTTCACATATGGATTAGCCTTTCCTTCATTCAGTACTTCAGTGAACACTGCTATTCAAGGACTCAAAGAATCTTTGATCCACGCATGGGGTCTCACAAAATATCATGTTAGACAAGCAGCTAGGAAGCAGGGTAATGAGCACATGGCCATGGTGTCCAGCGGTTTTTCTCTATTCTGTGCCATTCAGAACATGCTGGCCTGAAAGAGCCTTGGAGAATTCTCTTGAAGGTGCAGCTGGAAGATACCTTGTGAGTATGGAGCACCATTCTTCAGAATTGTGATATATTAAAATCAGAATATGATATATTAAAAATAGTGGCTCTTATGTAATATAATGGCCTCTGTAGGTTGACTTCCATAGGTTAGGGACACAAGAGTTGAAGCTGTACTGGCCCAACTCACAACATTCCAAATAATCCACTTGAGGAATTTGAGTTTTCCCATCCCTACAACTTTAAGCTCTGTGGGTCAAGAAGTCTTGCTTCTTCCAGAGGACACTGTGAGAATCACAATAAATCTAAAGGAGTGGATGCCTTCTAACTGCTTTGGGTTCTTCCAGTCTGGAGACAAGCAGACGCTGAAAGGCACTGAAACTAGCCAGATTATTGGCCATGATGACCAAAGGGAGATGGGATTGCTGGTACTTACTAGAAGGAGGAGGAATATGTTTGTCTCTTAGATTATTTACAGGGGCATTGTTTGGTACTCCAGTGCTGGGCAGGTATAGCAACTAGCCTGATAAGTGTAGGGTAACCAGGGACTCAGATGGCTCAGGGGTGATGCCTAGGGATATTAGATAGCAGAAGCATGAGCCTGGGGGAATCTAGAGTGCCTGATGGAGAAAGGGGGTGATGTGTCATCTAAGGCTTTAGGATCTAATGGCACAGCAATGCTGTGTCATTCATCACCTGAACTTGCTTCTTGGAAGATTTTCCAAGAATTGTGAACATGCCTATATAGCAAACTTAGTATGAAAAGCAAGAGGATCTGAACAGTACAAGAGGTAGACTCCACTGGGCATTGTCGGGATCCTGTTAGGTCTCCCTTTCCAGACAAGACTGAAGGTCCAGTAAATGGTGGCTGCTAACAGTTCACCAGTGGCCCCTTGTTCAGAGCTGGGGTTGCGGCTCAGTGGCAGCCACCTCCCTGGAGAAGTTGTCCTTCCATTCCTCTTCCTCACTCCTCCTGGCCTACCAGCCAGGGACCAATAACTGATTTGCATAGGGTGTGGAAGTCCATTTTTCTTGTCTTAATATAGATCCAGCATGGTGGAGCAATGTGTGATCTCATGTTGCTCTTGAAACTAGACTGCGGCTAATTTCCACCCAGAGCATTTCGTTATGTAGCTCTCTCCCCTTGCTGCATGCTGCTTCCCCACCTCCCCTTGGTCTGAGGGTTGTCTTCAATTCACCTCTTCAGTAAAAATTCCCATCCTTGGCTGGCGCCGCGGCTCAATAGGCTAATCCTCCACCTTGCGGTGCCGGCACACTGGGTTCTAGTCCCGGTCGGGGCGCCGGATTCTGTCCCGGTGGCCCCTCTTCCAGGCCAGCTCTCTGCTGTGGCCCGGGAGTGCAGTAGAGGATGGCCCAAGTGCTTGGGCCCTGCACCCCATGGGAGACCAGGAGAAGCACCTGGCTCCTGTGATTGGATTAGCGCGGTGCGCTGGCTGCAGCGCGCCAGCCGCGGCGGCCATTGGAGGGTGAACCAACGGCAAAGGAAGACTTTTCTCTCTCTCTCTCTCTCTCTCACTGTCCACTCTGCCTGTCAAAAAAAAAATTCCCATCCTTGGTTTTCTTTCTTTGCACTTGACCTAAGACAGTTGCTTTCTCTTTTATGGGTCTTTTAAGTGGGATATGCTCTTTCTATCCCATGTTGCTCAGGGTGCCCTGGGAAACAGTATACTGTGGATGATATTGTATGAAAGGTCTTTAAAAACATCATGGAAAATATGTATTAAGGGAAAACTATGAATTGACCTCAATTTTTTGTGCACCAGAATAAATTTTTTCTTGAATTCCATTGCCATGAACTTTTTGCAGCTCACTCATGTTTTTTCTTGCTCAATAGTTTATCAGCCCTGAGAATGAACCTAAATGCAAGCACTATTTTCCCTGTTTCCCCCTTAATGTATCTTCCAATCTATGAATGAGTATCAGAATCATTCATGAGCAATTATGTAATACATAATTGTCGCTCCCCCTCTTCACGGAGGAACGACACAGGACCCTGCGCTGTTCTTTCGTCTGCTCGGCCCTTCCCGGCTTTGCTGCTGGTTCTTCCCGGGTTGGCTGCCGTCCTTCCACCTCCATGGAAGGGCGGTTCCCCCTGCCACTTTCCCCACTTCCGCGGGGGAGCGGCACACCGCCGGCCGGCTCTCTCGGGGGCTGCTCAGGTGTTCCTTCAGATAGATGTTCCCCTTAGATGTTCCCGGTGCATGTTGTCTCTCTTCTCCTTTATAGTCCTCTTCCACCAATCCCAACTCTGCTACCCACACGCCGAGTACACTGCTCTCCTCCAATCAGGAGCAGGATCAGCTCCTGCAGGTTACTGGTCGAACTGGAAGCAGCTGTGTAAAAGTTGTTTACTCCTCTCCCAGCGCCATATTGTGGGAGAGCAGATGCATAGAATAAGTCTTAATTCCAGTAACTTAGTCTAGTCCGAGTTGCTCCCCACAATAATAAGCACTGATTTTATGGATTTTGCACAAAATGACCCATTGTGGTCCTCAAAAACATTGCTTGAAACTGAAGTGTTTATTCACTATTACAAACTTTGAACAAAGTAGATAGTATGAAATTTGTTCTCTCACTTTATTTCATTATCTAAATATCCAGTACATCAAATATCTTTAAAAGGCCCTGCCTTGCAGAGATGACCCATCCTAATATTGCCTTATCATTAGGACATTTTTTTAAAGGACAATGGGATTTTTTTAATAAAGTGTGAAAATATATTGTTTGCCTAGGGATGTCTAATTGCTTAAGTACTCTTTGTTGAAAATGTTCTTTCTTCCATTAAATTGCTTTTTCACCTTTGTCAAAAATAAGTTTGGCTGGCCAGCACCACAGCTCACTTGGCTAATCCTCCGCCTGTGGCACCGGCACCCCAGGTTCTAGTCCCGGTTGGGGCGCTGGATTCTGTCCTGGTTACTCCTCTTCCAGTCTAGCTCTCTCCTGTGGCCTGGGAGTGCAGTGGAGAATGGCCCAGGTCCTTGGACCCTGCACCCGCATGGGAGATCAGGAAGAAGCACTTAGCTCCTGGCTTCGGATCGGCACAACGCACCTGCCATAGCAGCCATTTGGGGGGTAAACCAACGGAAAAAGAAGACCTTTCTCTCTCTCTGTCTCTGTCTCTCTCTCTCACTGTCTAACTCTGCCTGTCAAAAATAAATAAATAAATAAATAAATAAGTTTGGCATATTTATATGGGTCTATTTCTGGCATCTCTATTCTGTTAATTTGATCTATGTTTCCATCTCAATGTCACTATCTTACAGACTTTGATTCCTGTAGCTACGTAAGTACTGAACTAGGGCAGATTGCTTCCTCCCACTTTATTCTCCTATTTCAAAGTGTTTTAGCTATTCTAGTTCCTTGCCCTTTTATGTAAATTTTAGAATAATCTTATCTATAGCTACAAAAAAGTCTTGCTGAGAGTATTATTGCATAAGAACCTATATACCAGTTTAGGTTGAAATAATATTTTTACTTTGTTGAATATCCCAAGCTATGAACAAAGGATATCTCTCTGTTTAGGTCTCTTTGATTTCCGTCATTAGTTTTTTTTTTTTTAATTTTTAGTACATGGGTTCTGTACACTTTGTGTGTGTATAGATACATATTTCCATATACATATATAAATATATATAATTTTCCTCTCTTACATGATAGGTTTATGAGAGATCTTCCAAAAGTTCATAGATTTCAATATTTTTTATACCAATATAAACTTATTTTTAAATTCTAGTTTTCCCAGGAGCTTTTGAAGTACTCTGCCCTCACATCCTTTTTGATAAGAAACTAAAATAAGACTCAGAGTAGTTAAATGCTTTGGCCAAAGTCAGGCATCCAGTAAGAGCTGTAGTTGGATCTGACCTCTCAGAGTGCAGGATCCTAGCTAGCAGACTACCAGGAAGTGTCCATTCAAGATTGGCTCTGTTCCTATGACTCAGGCTCTGCCCAAACTTCAAGTCTAATACTTGAGAGCTGGGTCCATCCAGGGGCTGTTGATTTATTCTTGCCTTTACGGCATGTGACAAGGAATTATTCAATTAAACTGACCATATAAAAACTGCACCTGGACAGTTAGGATGCAGCAAAAGAAAGAAGCTTGTAGGAAAGGTGTCTCAGGGTGGAGTGAGTGACACATGGTGGGTTGACCCACCACATCCATGTTTAATCGTCTCCCTCAGCACCTCCTGGAGATGCCCCTGAGTCTTGGGAGGCCTTTCTGCAAGTAGTTTCATAAAAATAGAAGTTTGAACTTTATATTATTTTTAGGGTTGATGATGAAATAAATCATAGGTCTGGTAAGTATGTGAATTTGAAAGTTAAAGAGTTCTTAAAGTCTTACTTCCTCTGGGGAGGATAAAAGCTCTGGTTCTTTTGTTGCGATAATGACAGACTGTCAGTGTCTGTCGGTGTGCCTGATTCCTGCTCAATGAATAAATGCTGGTAATTGCTAATTGCTCTGAGAAGAAAACTGACTCATCGCCAGAGAGTGACTTGCATCTCAGTGCTGGAGGCCCTCTCTGCTGGTTTTATCTTGAGGATGGGAACATGTTACTGAAGTCAGCCCACTTGCTTCCTTGATGTTTTTGGGTTAGACAGATTCAGGTATAATTTTTGTCAAGAGCCAACATCCCTTGGAAACTTAAAATGTGGTTAGTGGGATTAAGCTTCCTTGTTTCTGGCCATTTTGATCTGAATATCACATCTTCCTTTTAAAATACAGTGGAGAAGATAAAGAGCATTTGATCAAATTTTCTTGCAAACTAGACACAAGCTAAGGGTTGATTTAAGTTCTACTACGCTTGCCAGGGTCTTCAGTGTTTTTCCCTCTGATTGCCTCTCTGAAAAACAGTTAGCTAATGGCAGATTTATGGCTATGTGGCTGACTTGGCTGCAACCATAGCAATGCCCTTTCTTGCCTTAAGAACAAGTGTAACCTGGGGACAGCGTTGGGGAACAGTGGGTTAAGACACCATTTGTAATGCCAGCATTCCATATTGGAGTGACAGTGTGATTCCTGGCTGCTTGGGGTCCAATCCAGCTCCCTGAGAATGCGTTGCAGATTGTGATAAGAGAGTGGATTGTGGTCCAAGTAGTTGGGATCCTGCCAGCCAAACGGCAGACTTGGCTGGAGTCCTGGGCTCCTTGCTTCCTCCTGGCCCAGCCCCCACCATTGGGGCATTTGGGGAGTGAAGCAGCAGATGGATAATCTCTCTCTTTCTCTCTCTCTCTTTGTGTCTCCCTCTTTCACTCTGCCTTTCAAGTAAATAAAATAAATCCTTAAAAAAAATCCTGTAAACCAAAAAGAGGAGTTCCCAGTGCCCTGCATATCTAGGGTTTTATTGTGATGTGCCACTGGTGTAGGTGAGGATGTGAGGAGGGACATGGGACCACTCAGAGGGCCACTGCTTTAATTACTCTACCTTGTAGCACTGTAGCTGCTCAAATTTTCTTATTTTCTGATTTTTAATGTATTCCAGATTGAAAGAAATTTTAAAGGCAAGTGATTCTGAGGGGGAGAACGCAAACATATTTTGAGATGTGCCATAAAGAGGAACATAACCCTGTGCTCCTGACCTCTCTAATATTCAGTGTGCATCTGACCTTCTTTGCTGTTAGATTCTTATACCAGCTACAGAGTCAGGAATCACCAATTCCAGGAGGTCAACTTGACTGCCTCTCTCCAAACACGTAAGCAGAACTATTTATATCTTCAATATGCTCAACCCATGAAACATACACATGAGAGTCACCTGACTAGGGGCCAGTGTTTGCCCCAGGTTAAGATGCCGGTTGGAATGCTTTTATCCCGTATTAAATTACCTGGCTTTAGGTCCTGACTCTGCTGTCAGTTCCAGCTTCCTGCTAATGCACACTCTGGGAGTCAGAAGGGGATGGCGTCAAGCACTTGGAATCCTGCCAGCCATGTGGGAGCCCCAGTATGAGTTCCTGGATGCTGGTTTTGCTCTGGCCCAGCTCTGGCTGTTGTGGATATTTGAGGAGTGAACCAGCATATGACCAATGTCTCTTTTATCTCCATCTCTGTCTTCTCTCTCAAATTAAAAAAAAAAAATTCCTGATGACCAGGGACTACCTCCAGATTCTTACCTGATGTAATTCAGCTGAGCAGGGCATAGGCACTGGAATTTTTAAATGTAAAGCAACCAAGGGTGTCTAATGAATGGCTTGGATGAGAATCATTTCTACAGGAAGGCATTCTAAAGATTTTTTTTGTACTGAAGGATTTCTGTATATTGTTTCCTTTAACCCTCATGTGATTTTGCAGTAAGAGAAACAGGTTCAGAGAGGTTAAGGATATGCTATTAAGTAGAAAGTTGAGGAGGGTTGCACCTGGTCACTGTGACTCGAAAGCTGAGAATTTTAATTACTCTTGTAGATACTTGCTTAATTTTCTTGCTTTTTACTGGGCTCAAAATTCCTTGTAGGAAAAGCTTTTTTACATTTCTGTTTCTAGTGTTTAGCATTATGCTTGATGCTAGCTGGAAGCGGATGAATACTGAATATCATTCACGAATGTTAGTTTTTCTAAAGGGAATTAGCCCTGAGTTCAGAGCCTTGGGAATTAGTCATTCTCTTGCACCTGCCTCATGCAAATCCCTTTTTCTCCAGTGCCCTTCGTTTTGCTATTCACTCATCCTGATTTCATTCTCTGTTATGTTACCTGTACATTTTTCCAGACTCACTTAGGCTGAAATGGTTTTTCTTTTTCCAAACTCCATGACGTGTGAAGCATAGAATCATTTTGTTTGATTTAGAACCGAGTCTACACTATTCCTTGTTCTGTATTTAAAGACCCTGCACTTTCATTTTGATCTGTGAGATAATTTTAGTAAGACTGTAAAACATCACCAGAATCTTTTATTTTGAATTTCCAGTAGCTCCCCATGTAGCCTTGGGTATGAAGTACATGCTAACTAATTGTTGACTAATTTATTCCACCTGAATTATAGAAAAATATTTCTAACTTTGGAAATAAAATGATCTACATAAAGAATTGAGTATATAAATGTTTATTTGTTTTTTAAATTAATTTGAGTAAAAGAATATTTTAAAAATAATTTGTATAAAATATTTTGTTAATCCTACACAAGTAATATCCCAGAAAGCAAGCATATTTGGAGGTAACAGATACTCCTTGAAATGATAAATGAGGCCAGCGCCGTGGCTCAATAGGCTAATCCTCCGCCTTGCGGCGCTGGCACACTGGGTTCTAGTCCCGGTCGGGGCGCTGGATTCTGTCCCGGTTGCCCCTCTTCCAGGCCAGCTCTCTGCTATGGCCTGGGAGTGCAGTGGAGGATGGCCCAAGTCCTTGGGCCTTGCACCCACATGGGAGACCAGGAAAAGCACCTGGCTCCTGGCTTCGGATCAGCACGATGCGCCGGCCGCAGCGTGCCGGCCACGGTGGCCATTGGAGGGTGAACCAACAGCAAAAGGAAGACCTTTCTCTCTGTCTCTCTCTCTCACTGTCCACTCTGCCTGTCAAAAAAAAAAAAAAAAAAAAAAAAGAAATGATAAATGCACTCCTACCTTATCATTTCTCTTTATCATTGCACAGATATAATATTCTTTTGCCCTTAGGCCCACCTCTCACCTCTCTCTCTGTTTTTCGCATCATGATTTTTATTTACATTTCAATAGCACTGGCAGGCTTCAGGAATAATTTTTGAAAGAGGACGTATGATATGGGGGTTAAGAGCACAGTTTTGACTAACATATTGGCTAGGTTACTGTGGGTAATGTGATCTCATGGCCTTGAGGCCTCATTTATAAAACAGATGTCTTATAGAACTTTCTGATCAGGCTATTGTAAAGATTATATGAGATGATAGTTAGTGGTGGACATATAAAGAGTTTGCCCTTGGTGAACATTCACAATGTCATGATATCATTGTGAATGCCCCTTCTTATCATTAAAGGGACACTCTCTGTGTCCAAATTAGAGTGGGAGCTTTTCAGTACATGGGTGTGGGCAGCTACCTATGACATTGTCTGGATCACTCTTTGTCCTTCCATTGTCAGTAGCAGGTTAGAGCTCCAACCCTCAGTTGCATCTACATTACATGGGCATATTGTGGAAAGCAGTTTCAAGTTTTCAATACTCTCCTCACATATGTTTCAAGGAGCTACCCACTTTTCTTGTGCCTGAAATTCAGAATGTGTCTTAAACATTGTCCATGGGGAATGCTGGCCAGTGGGAGAATTGGCTGGCCAGTGGGAGGAATGGGACTTAGGGGCTGAGGGATTATGTGGGACATGAGGTCCTCAGCTGTTCAAAAGACCCTCTTGTAAGAGGGTTTGGGAGATTTAGATGAGCTCAGCTGCAGACTCACTTGGCTGTGTATGACATTTCTTTCTAGATTATTCAGCTGAAATTGACACCATTGTCTTACTAAAAGAGTCAAGGGTAGCCTAATAGCATAAATCCCCATGGGAGTTTCTCTTAGTTCTCTCCTTCTACTTTAGGCATAGGATTTTAAAAAATAGGTATTTTAAAACAATTTGTTTACTTATTTGAAAGGCAGAATGAGAGAGAGAGAGACAGAGAGAGAGAGAGAGAGAGAGATCTTCTATCCATTGGTTCACTTCCTACATGACTGAAACTGGAAGAGCTGGACAAAGCTGAAGCCAGAAGTATCTCTACCCAGGTCTTCCGTGTGGGTGGCAGGAACCCAAGTACTTGGGCCATCATCTGCTATCTCCCAGACACATTAGCAGGAAGCTGGATCAGAAGCTTGGGGTAGATAGGACTCAAACACAGGCCCTCTGATATGGGATGCAGGTGTCCCAAGTGATGGCTTATCTCACTGCACCTAGACAGAGGATTTTTCATATTAAATATTTACCCTCAAAATGGGGCCAGGATGCAGGTAGCAATGAGAGAGTTGGCAGAATGGTGACAGGGAGAGAGAGAGAGGTGGTGGTCTGGGAACCCAGCAGCACCAGTGACAGATTGGGATGCATGATCTTTTTGACACGGTCTCTCATGCTTTTTTGACAGCCAGAACCCAAAAAATTCATTCAGCCATTTCTATGGGCCCAACCAGGCCTCTCTGGGTTTTGATGACTCAGGCTTTTTAGATGGGCAGAGCTGAACTATGTCTTTATAGACACTAACCATTCAAGAGATAATGATTTCCTTACTTCGCACATGTAAATAAAAATAGTGAAAATCATCACCACTAGAAAGAGAAAGCCCAGTGAGTTTTAAAATTTTACAATGATGTTTCTTTAGGGAATATTTAATATCAAATTATTCACTTTGATGCCTAGCATACCTGCTTTGATTTTCGTTTCAGGAAGCACATGTCTAGTTTCAGTGTGAAACTAGCAGCTTTGCATGGTTGAAACTACCAGGCTGTGCCAGCAAAAAATTTGTATGGAGCCCACAGCAACTATCTTCATTCCCTGGGACTCTTTTTGTGTCCCTGTCAAGGTGAGAAGGTCTATATGCTTGACTCTGAGGCTTAGATAGCTTGGAGAAATTGAACACCATAACTGCTGCAAGCCTTCCATCAGCTGGCCCTGGGGTACCTCAGTAGGGACAAGGCAGAATTAAAAATAATTACAAACAAAAAAAGCTAAGTTTCACCCTGGATCTGGATGGAATCAAGACTATTCCTATTTACAGGGGTTCTTGGTCTTTGTTGTGTGCAGTGTGACTTCTGGATGTTCCACGTCTCTAGGTCTTCTGGTGCTGAGTATGTTGCGGTTTCAGCCTGGGCATTAGGGGGAACGGGAGGGGTGGAATGGGTGATGGTCCTTCAGACGTAGCTGTAGAACCAGAGACATCGTGTCTGCTGCCAGCTTCTTCCACACCCCATGGAACTGAACCTGTCTTTCCAGAAGACACTAACCAATTCAGCGAGAATAGGCCTTTCCCAGCTATCAGAGTAAGGTGTGGATTGAGTGTTGGTGCATCAAGAATGAGCATCTTTGTTGGCTGTCTTTGCCTTATCAAATGGGGAGATTTCTCCTCTCAATGTGGGGCGTGAAGCTTACCCTGTGCCTTCTAGCACCAGAAGACATAACCAATTCCCAGCACCTGGCTATGAACATAACACAACATTTAGGATAGAGTTGGGCATGGATGTTGCTTCCTGGAGATCTTTTGAAACTACAAATCTAACCATCTGCTCTCCCTGCTCTAAGATGGCTGGTGGCTCCTTGTGCTCCCCTGAATCAAGTGGCATTCGAGGTTGTTTAAAATTTGTATTTAACCAAACAAAGCTGCTTCCATTTCTCTGCTCTCAAACCCCATGCTCCAGTCAACCAAATTATAGGACATTCCCAGCAGGAAAGCTTTATCCTAATCAAAATCTCTTTGGCCTTTTCTGTAGAAATTAACAATTTCATTCGAAAATAATTTGTATGCAAATGTAAGGGACCAAGAATAGCAAAGTCAATCTTGAGGAAAAAGCTCAGAGGACTTAGCCTACTAGATACTCCAGACTCATTGTGAAGTCACAGTATCTAAATCAGTGTCAGCAAACCAATGGAAGAAATTAAAGTGTTAAAAACAGGCCTATGCACATAGGGTTACATGAGTGACAGCTTAGGGACTGGACAATGCAGCAAGGAAAATTAATCTTTTCAATAAAACTTGCTGGGTCAATTGAATGTCCATATGGAAACAATGATGAACATTGAGCCTACTTCATGTCATAAACAGAAGCAGTTTCCAGATGGATTATAGACTGTGAAAGGTAAAAGCTCTAGAAGAAAACAGAGGGGAATATTTTCTTTATCTTGAAATAGGCAAATATGTTTTAAGACAGGTCATAAAACCACTGTCATTTGGAAATCATTTGGAAATATTAAAATCTGGAACCTTAATTTATCCATATATACCTTTCAAACTGTGAACAGGCAACCTGTAAAATGCAAATAAAGAGACAATGTTTATCCAATGAAGGACTTATAACCAGAAAATACAAACAACTACAAATTTTTTTATTTTTGTTTTTTGACAGGCAGAGTGGACAGTGAGAGAGAGAGACAGAGAGAAAGGTCTTCCTTTGCCGTTGGTTCACCCTCCAATGGCCGCTGCGGCCGGCGTGCTGCAGCCAGCGCACCGCGCTAATCCAATCACAGGAGCCAGGTGCTTCTCCTGGTCTCCCATGGGGTGCAGGGCCCAAGCACTTGGGCCATCCTCCACTGCACTCCCTGGCCACAGCAGAGAGCTGGCCTGGAAGAGGGGCAACCGGGACAGAATCTGGCGCCCCGACAGGGACTAGAACCCGGTGTGCCGGCACCGCAAGGAGGAGGATTAGCCTTGTGAGCCATGGCGCCGGCCACAACTACAATTTAATAGAGTATAACATACAACTCAGTAAAAAGTAGGTAAAAATTTTATATAAAAATAGTCCAAATGCTAGTAGGGATACAGGGAGATGCTCAGTATAATTATTATCAGACAACTGCAACCCATATTAGAGTTCCCAGGTTCAATGTCCAGCTCTGGCTTCTGACTTTATTTTCCTGCCAGTGCAGACCCTAGGAGGCAGTGGTGGTGGCTCAAGTAATGGGGTTCCTCCATCCAAGTGGGAGACCTGGATGACATTCTGTCTACCATCTTTGGCCCTGGTTTTTGTGGGCATTTGGGGAAGAAATCCAGTAGATAGGAGCTCTGAACTCACTCTCTCTCTCTCTCTTTCTCTCTCTCCTCTCTCTCCTCACCTAATAAGCCCCTTCCCCAACTCTCTTTCATGCTTAACAACTTAAAGTATGTTATACATTTCACCTGTTGAACTCCATGTTTCTTGCAGTTTCACTGCTTAAACAACCAGTAGCTCATATTTTTAAAAAAGTAGACTAGAAGTGAATTTATCTGCCTATACTTTCATCTATGCATTTCACAGCAGAACATTTTTTTTTCCAGCTCTGGCTTCTGGAATGTGGTTATCAAAGTTTAAGGATATGTAAGTTCTAAAAATAGAAATCCTTCATTCAGATTGAAGTTCTCGTTCTGTATTTTTTAAAAGATTTATTTATTTGAGAGGCAGAGTTACAGAGAGAAGGAGAGAGAAAGAGAGAGCTAGAGATAGAGAGGGAGAGAGATCTTCCATCTGTTCATTCACTCCCCAAATGGCTGCAACCATCAGGGCTGGGCCAGGCAGAAGCGAGGAGCCAGGAGCTTCATCTGAGTGTCCCGTGTGGGTGCAGGGGCCCAAGGACTTGGGCCATCCTCTGTTGCTTTCCCAGGTATATTAGCAGGGTATTGGATCAGAAATGGAGCAGCTGGGACTGCAATTGGATGCTAGCACTGCAGGCTGAGGCTTTAACTGGCCGAGCCATAGCACTGACCCCACTTAATCAGTCACCTGCTAGTTTAATTTTTAGGCTGTTTTCCTACATTTCAATATTTACCTGGAGAATATTTTTTTCAAAGAAGTCAGTTATTGTGTGGGAATAATAAAGATAAGAGAGATTTAGATTTGTATCACTATTAGATTCTCTTTATTACTCATATAGATATATAATATCACATATTACATGCAAGGAAATTACAATATTGCCCATAATGTTTATGGATTCTGTCCCATCCACAATAACACAATGCAAAAGTTTGTAATTTTTATATACAACAATCATGAACAGTAGAGTAGAAATAATGTGAATTCACTGATGTGCTTCCTATTTGATGTACTGATTAACATTTTGATGTGTACATAAGACCACTGTAATCTGGCAGATAATTCCTTCGAAAGCTACATCTGAGCATCATGTCCTATCTAGAAATGTAAATTATGATATAATAGCTTAGTCTCTACTCCAAGTGAAGGTACATATTTTTCAACAATAAAAGGATATTATGTTGGGTCTGAAATACTAATGAAAACAAAAGAAAACAAAAACAAAACAAAACAAAAAAACAAATGAAAGAAAAACTCCCAGACTTTCAAAATGAAAACAATGAAACTTTCCTCTTGATGCATTGCCACAACAAGCAGTGTGTATTTTGTCTCTATTTTCCCAGCAGTGGCTCCTACATGAACTATAGATACCTGGGCAAATAGATTTAAAAGGCAGATGAGGGAAAGATGTGAAAAACAAACACAGGAAGCAACGTTGTGCTGATTGCTCATTCTGTGGATTTCAGGCTATGTGTTGCAAGATATGGTTATGCTTTCATTTACTTGCATACAAAATCTGTAAAACCTGAGTCATTATAGCTTGTTTTTCATGCTACCAGTGGGTATTTATGTGTGATCCTAGATGTTTGCATTATTGCAAATTAAAATGTTACCACATGCCCAGCAGCAGGATACCAGCTTTCCTGTCCTCCTCAGCACTTTCAGCTCTGCTCTTTCATGTTCCTGAGTGCAAGGCTCTAGAAAGAGCAATGGGCTGTTTGCTTACATTAGGTTTGATTTAATCCTGGAGAACACAGACGGGGTAATTCTGTTGCCATTTCTATTGCTGGGAAGAAAACTAATTTGTGGACAAGAATCTGTTTAAAATTCCAGGGTACTGCAATAAATTCATGGAAATGAAATTAAAAGATAAGTTTAGAGGTTTAGCCTACCAATTAAAAAACTGGTGAGGCTAGGCATCCTGCATTGGAATGTCTGGTTTTGATACTCAGCTTCAGCTCCTGATTCCAGCTTCCTACTAATGCAGACTCTTGGAGGGAGCACTGGTAACTCAAGCAGTTGGGGTCCTGCTACCCTTGTGGGAAAGCTAGATTGAATTCCAGCTTCCACTTTGGCAGGAAACTGGAGTATGAACCAATGTCTGAGAATCCCCTCTCTTGCTTGTCATTCTGTCTCTGTCTCTTTGCCTCTTAAAAAACAAGATGCATTTTTAAAAAAGGTTTTTGTGCTTGAAAAAATTTTCCAATTCATTCATAATTGCATTTGAACTTAATCAACCTTGAAAGAATCCAAGCAGATTCCTTATAATACATTGATATTTTTCCCACTGAAACATTTGAATTTAATGAAAAACATGTAGCACAATTTTTTTCTGAAGGAAAATATCTTTGGATAACAAATGTGTCATTAACCTTACACCTCACAAAAACATTTAAGAACAAATGACACAACACCTAATGTTGGGACTCGCGTTTTCTGAAAGTTGTCTTTCTACTACCTTTGATGTAATATATTTGAAGCTTATTTTTATGAATCCTCACTTTGGAATGGTTTGTTTTCATACAATGGAATGAAAACAAGATCACTTGCCATTTTACATTAAAATTATTATTTAATTAGGCAGAAATTCAAGAGATGTATAGCTAAGGGAAGAATGACTTAGTGAAAACCGAGACTTTGGTAATTCCCATTAATTTACACTGACACACAAATTCCCATTTGTATCAGCACACACACACATACATGTACACACACATATTCCCTTTATATATTCCAGTTGTATTGGTAGATATATTCCTACATAATGGTTATAAGAGGGATCTTCAACAAGTTCATGGGAAGTGCACACTATCTTTAATTCCATTTTTAAGTGAACCTTCTGAAGTATCCTTTTGTATTCCTATATATTAAAATTGGCACCATTACATGTATATATGTATGTATTTATATACATATACAATTATATTTATATAATTAGTATATAATGGGAATATATGTACCATATATTTCTAACTTAATTTCCATTAAATTAATGGAAGTGCATATGCTGACATTCATATAGCTTTGCTCAGCACAGTAATTGTTCAGGTAGGAATATCAAATTATATTTGGTAGTATTGTATTTTATGGATTTTATAACAATTCAAATATTTTGTTGAAATTGATGTTTTGTGTAAAGCTAATAGAAAGATTTGAGCTTCAAACTGAGATTTAAATAGAGAAGGTATAGCTGAAAGCATATTCTAATTTTCATTTTTTTTAAAATTTATTTGACAGAATTAGACAGTTAGGGAGAGAGACAGACAGAAAGGTCTTCCTTCTGTTGGTTCACTCCCCAAATGGCCGCTATGGCCGTTGCTGCGCTGATCCAAATCCAGGAGCCAAATGCCTCTTCCTGGTCTCCCATGCGGTGCAGGGGCCCAAGGACTTGGGCCATCCTCCACTGCCTTCCTGGGCCACAGCAGAGAGCTGGACTGGAAGGGGAGCAACCGGGACTAGAACCCAGTGCCCATATGGGATGCCAGTGCCGCGTTAAGCTTATTGCCAGAGCTCAAATGTAAATGAAAATTGTGCAAGTTATTTATTGTTTCTAGACTTTCAAATAAGTAGATAAGCCCTTGATTCATTTTATTTTATTGATTGCTTTCTATTTGGATTACAATTACACATAATGCCAACAGTTCATTTCACTATGTTTTGTGCGCATGCATGCTTGCACATATGCAAGAATGTTTGGGATTGGTGGTGATTATTTAACAGCATACTTAAAATGAAAGGTCCCAGACTGATAACACAATATGCAACCACACCAGGCATTAAAAAATCCACAGGTGCGTTTTTGGTTCTTGAGAGACTGAAGCACTCTTCCCTACGGTCTGGACTGTCACACATTTTTCTGGCTTTGAATTAACTAAATATTTCTCAAGGATATGTCCAGAACTATTTTCCAAGTGAATGCAGATGTTCTTGAGAAATAACATGCACCTCTAACAGAATCATTGGCATCTTACTTTCCTTTATAGATTTTCTTGAACCAAGAGCACCAACACTCCAATTCTATTAGAAAGTGATAGTCCCCAACATCAGGTGATAGTGACATGAGATTCTTATAATTCAAAACATTACAAAACACAGATTTTGGGTAAAATTAGTGTTGTTTTTAACATACTGAAGTCAAATTGACTTAAGTTTTTAGATCCAATTGAACACTGATTTCATCATTGTTTTTCACAAAGCCATCTGTGCACTAGACAAAAAAAGCCATAAGAAATACTAGTTCTTAAAAATTTATGTGAGAAATAGCACAGCTGTGACCTGACAGTTGCTAGGTTCCCCTTTGCTCCCTGTCAGCTGGGCATGAAGCACTGAGGAGTCTTTTGCCTCGCTGTGTTTTTAATTACGCAGTTTTCAGCTGTCTGTAAGTGAGAAACCAGCTATTTAGAGGGCAGGCAGCAGGACTGCTTCAACTGTCTTCAGAATCGATAAGAAAACAGTGGTCAAATTGATCTCCCGATTTCCTACTGGACTTCAGCCTTATTACAAGAAAAACAATTTTTTAAAAAAGAGATCTCTCTATTTTCATCTGCACTTCCATGTCTATGGGCCAACCTACAAGTAACCTCAATGGACCACCCCAAGTCTTAGATTTCACTGAAATTTTGTTGTATGAACATTGATTAGGATGAATAAATTATCAATCACTTTAGAAATTGTATAAATTGGTTTATAGATTTCATTATAAGGTTTAATTGGAAGGCATTCATTATAAAAGGGAAAAATGACTCATAATCAGGGTTAACCCCATCCCCATTTTGTTTCTGCAATAAATGGATGGAGTTTATTAAAACAAGGAAAAAATCACTGGGCAGCTCTTCAGGTTAACCCACATTTTTCTTATTTTTGTTTTCCCCCAACCCATGCAGAAGTTATGTGACTGATTCATAAGCACCAATGCAATCCTGGGAACATTTGCCAGACTACCCCTTGCAATACCGAATTCATAAATCCTGAAAATAACCTGTTCTTTTAACTTAATTTATATAGATGTAGTAGCTTGCATGGAAAGTACCCAACAGAGAAGCAGGCCTATGGTTTTCTCTATCCCCTTAAGAAATAAGCACCTAAAATTTCCATAAAGCAAATGAGTTTTTAGTTAACACAGCAGATCGGGAGCAGCTCCCCACTGAGTCAGAGCAGGGGTGAGTTAGGGGGCAGATGGGAACAAATTGTATTATAGCTGAAGCAAGTAACAGAGTAACAGGAAGCTCTTGTTATTTTCTTGTTTTGTGAATGGACCCCTGCAGAGGCAGGAGCAGGCCTGGGCAGCAGGTTTACCACCTGCAGAGATGCAGAACAAGAATCAGCTTATACCTTTCTTGTTCTAGTTAGGATGTTGGAGATGGCATTCTGACTGGTTCTGCGGTCAAAAGGTTGGAGAGAAAGGAGAATGTAGGTGGCACCATCTGTCAAGCCAGAGCCCAGGGACTTCTGCAATGGTGTTATTGACTTCCCATACTGGTCATTACAAAGGGAAATTCACTCAGGAGACAAAATTGAGAAGGGGATGTAGTTCCTATACTAAGGAGAATGTAACAGTTTAATGACAGAGAAATCTTGAATACAACTACAACTGAACAACAATCGCAACGACCACCACAACAAAACCCAGACACCAAAAACAAACCACAAAGTTCAAAGACTGTGTAAGTAAGGGACTGGGCAGAAACATCTCACTGGCTATTTTAATCAAATTCACCTCACAAATGAGACTTCTTCTTTTGGAGGGTGTCTTTGCTAGTTAGACTTGCTGGCAATGATGTCTACTGATTTTTAAGCGTTGTGTCTGGGAACATCCAAGAGAAAGCTGTATCTACCACCCTGGCAGACAAAGTTTACAGTTGAATACTGCATCTTGTGGTTGTACTTATACTGTAAAAGGAAACCAAGCAAATGACATTTTCATATTGGGGAAAGACTTTGTGAGGAATGAACACTTGTAACTGTACCTTCTTACCCAGAGATGTGAAGAGCTAAGGAAGCTAAGTCTACCCAGGTGTTTGCAGAATAAAATAGCTATCTGCTCACCTCTAGGTTTGGTTTTTAGGTGTTTCTTCCCTTTCTCTGAGCTTTATATCATTCTTGGTCTAAACCGCCTCTTCCCTCATTTCCATTGGGTACTTTGTAAGTTTTCTGACTACTTCCAGAAAATTTTCTAACATTAATGGTTAGTACTAATTAAATAAAACATTTATGTATTTGAATGAAAACATTGGAAAATCTTTTAAGTGACTTGAATGAAAATAGAAAGTGGTAACCTATTTTTAAGATTTAAAACCTTTCAAAAATCAAATTAAAAGGTAAGAAGAAGGTGTAGGCAACACTTAAGATGTTTTCTTAGAAGGGTTTTCTTGGTAAACATTCCTATTGCAATTTCTGTGACAACATCAAAATGAGAAGGGCCTCTGTGTTCCCTCATAAACCATGAAACAAATGCACATTTTTTTTGTAGGCAATGACTATGATACAAGAATGTGATGGTGTTAGCTGAACTATAAGTAACTCATCTCTTTTAATTGCACAGGTTTAGAATTCATGTGCATGATTTTGGGGTTAGAAGCATGCTCCATTTGATTCATAAAATAGCTTTGGGTGATAATAAGCCACTGAAACGTACAGACAGAAGAGACTGTAGTTATCACATATTATGAGTATCCTCCTTCAAAAAGTGAAGATGCATCATTTGAAAAATGTAACTGGATCTATGCTCACATTGAAATCTAGGGAACTGTTCTAATTGACATGGGCCAGTTTTTACACTAACAAAGAACTGGTATAGCTCTGCATTGTTCCCACAAGGACAATTTTCTTGGAACACTGGGCTGCAAAATATCTCGCAAAGCTGCTTGCTCTCGACTGTGGCCTTCAGTAGGTCCTATTCCTGGACTGATAGATTCTATAGATCATTTGCAACTTGAAGAAATGGTTTCCTGCTCCATAGAACATTTGAGCACTTTTAATATAATTTTTTTTGGACAAAGCCTGGTAAGGCAAACTACTTTCTTTGAGTGGCAGCAAGTGATAATTGTGATGTTAAAAGTGGAATGATAATGTATGTTCTTGCCTTCCTTCCTTCCCATTCATTGGTTCTACTTGATTTTTCTTGAGCATTTCCCAAATAAATAAATAATTATCTCAGACCAAATAGTATGATGTAGGAACCTAAGCTGTGGTGGCAGAGCTGTTTTTATTTCCAACACATGAAGTTCTTTGCATATTGATAGATCAGAGACACTGAGTTTCTGGAAGATGGGAATGGAAGGAATTTATCCTTATACCATAGTAGATCATGTGGTCATTTTCCCCAGGTGCAAGTACTAGGACCTGGGGACATTGGAGCACTAAGTGTTAGCTTCCGGACTGACTCAGACACAGACACATGAACTCTCAAAGTGCAGAGGAAGCACTGACTCTCCCAACTTGCTCTATAACTTTGTAAATTTTAAATGCAATTCAAAGTGTAGATTTTCAGGAAATTCTCCCTCTCTAAAAGCTTATAGCAATGCACATGAATTGAAAAGTTTTTTTTTTTTTACTTATTAAAATTGCATTAAATGTGTGATGGGAAGAACTTTGGCAAATCAGTCTTTCTTTGAATATGTGCCCAGGGTCTAGAATCATATTTTCATATACTTGAGTCAAGAGGTTCTTTTAATGATTGATATATTTAATTTTAATGGCTTCTGAGTGCTTAGAATTCCTTTAAAATGCATATGCAGCATTTATTTAATGTTATTTGAAAAGTTCTCTATTTGAGGATGCACCTTCAATCTAGCTTCAATTCACTTTTCATAATCCTGAAATCTCAGTGTCAAGTGTCCTTATGTTTGTAGTTCAAGTTCCTAAGAAACAATAATATTGGTTGAATTAAGTTGAGCTTGACTCATCTGTCTCCTCTTTTTTTTAATTTTTAATTTTTTGACAGGCAGAGTTAGACAGTGAGAGAGAGAGAGAGAGACAGAAAGGTCTTCTTTTTCCGTTGATTCACACCCCCAATGGCTGCTATGGCCTTGTGTTGCGGCTGGCACGCTGTGCCAATCCGAAGCCCAGAGCCAGGTGCTTCCTCCTGGTCTCCCATGCGGGTGCAGGTCCCAAGTACTTGGGCCATCCTCCACTGCCTTCCTGGGCCACAGCAAAGAGTTGGACTGGAAGAGGAGCAACCGGGACAGAATCCGGCACCCCAACCGGGACTAGAACCTGGGGTGCCGGCACCGCAGGTGGAGGATTAGCCTAGTGAGCTGAGGTGCCGGCCCTGTCTCCTCTTTTAAGCAATGTCACACAGTTTAATAATGACAAGAACTTGGGCCAGCACCGCGGCGGCTCACTAGGCTAATCCTCCACCTTGCGGCGCCGGCACACGGGGTTCTAGTCCCGGTCGGGGCGCCGGATTCTGTCCCGGTTGCCCCTCTTCCAGGCCAGCTCTCTGCTGTGGCCAGGAGTGCAGTGGAGGATGGCCCAAGTGCTTGAGCCCTGCACCCCATGGGAGACCAGGAGAAGTACCTGGCTCCTGTGATTGGATTAGCGCGGTGTGCTGGCCGCAGCGCGCCGGCCGCGGCGGCCATTGGAGGGTGAACCAACGGCAAAGGAAGACCTTTCTCTCTGTCTCTCTCTCTCACTGTCCACTCTGCCTGTCAAAAAAAAAAAAAAAATAATAATGACAAGAACTTGAACATTCACCACACACTAGCATGAAGCTATTGGCCATTGGTTTTGAACAGTTAGTAATGTACATAATCTCTTGTCTCTTTAATATTTCGATGACAGTGAAGAAGTGATATGAAATTATTTCTAATTAAATTTAACTGGTTCCAGGATAGATGTTCGGAAGTTGGATGTTTTAGTTGATTTTTGCTTTGGACCTTAATATAACTGTCTAAAATACAAGCTGCATGTCCTGTTCTGAAGCATCTCAAACCAGGAAAAATACAGTGGTGAGGGTTGCAGTGGCCTAGGCATTCATGAAGTTTAATGTTTGTTTCTCCCATCCCCAAGCCCAAGCAACATGACCTGTGAGAAAGAAGTAGGTTAAGAAAATAGGCAAGAATCTTGAGGTTTTTACAATAGCAGTGAGGATTCCTTAAGAAATCTGTTTTTGTTGGTGAGTATGTTGGTGTTTTATGTTGGTTATTATGAGTGATTTCAAGAATTGCACAACCATAGCTGGGGAATGTGTGGTCAATTGAGAAACCCGTGAGCTTAGACTATAATGTCCTGTCATTGGGTTGTTTTGGCTAGAACTCTCCAAAGTTTGTAATATTCCAAGAAATACTATCAACTTCTTCAAGTGAAATGACTGAAACTGGAAAAATTTCTAGTGGGCCATCTCATCTTGATAACTGTCAATATATGTTTGTATAAACTGATTGTCTTAGCTTTATGAAAGATACAGCACACATCTTGGTGTTTTAATTGCATTCTCAATGAAACATTTAATTTAAGCATTACCAGGAAGCTCTTGTTTTCAGCTTCCAGACATGAAGGTCCATTTAACTTAGGGTTTTGAATGCTTTATGATAACTGTAGTCAGTGGGTCTTTTGGGAGATACTTTTTATATTAACTACACTTAACTACCAGGCTTTGTATCTATGCTTCTGAATTTCAACTTTTGCCTGGATCCTGAGATGAAAAGGGCATGCCATGAAACTCTGGGAACAGCATTTTGTAGGCATCTTTAGAGTAATATTAGATAAGCTAAGGGAGCCTTTTTCAATAATGAAATTTGCATGGGAATGGATACCAGTTCTGGCAACACAAATCACAATATCTAAGGAAATGAATATCCTCTCTCAACTGAAAGTTGCTTTTTAATTTATTTTAAAACTGACAACCTCCTATTTCGATGTTGAGAAAAGCTTCAAATGACCAAATTAAGAGTCCTTTTTCCAATGGCCGCATTGGAAGACAATGCAGTCACCATGCCCTGCAGACTGCTCCTGCCTTCTCAAATGAGGTCCTCCGCAGGATTTTGTGCCAGAAGTGATCAGAGATGGCTCCCAGTGAATTTATCATATTTTCTTTGTTTTGACACTGCTGGTTTTCATTTAATTAACACTACAAAGAGGGAGCAATTGCTTCCTCCTAGGCCACGTCTCTTATATACATCGTCTCCTTTGATCCTCACCATACTCTCATAAGGTTGCTATTACTATCTATGCTTAGAAGAAGACTGAAGCTAGGGGAGCATAAACATACTGCTCAAAACCACAAAGCCAAAAGAAATTTATGATGGGCAATGAGATGTGGATCTGGATGACCTTAAGGTTCACGCTTTTAGTCTCTTTGCTAAGCTCTTTTATTAAATGTCATCAAATTGTTATGGTAGTTCCAGAATATTGCAAGATTTAAAACAAATTTATGATGAAAGCCATTCTGAGGGCACTCTGCTCCTCCCCACAATGGGGCCGTTGTTAGCTGGGTCCTGGAAAATCACTCCCACCATCTGAGCCTCATCTCCCTCTTCTTTCCTTTCTAGTGATTGGCAGTGAAAGAATGATGCAGGAAGAAAATAACAGTGCAGGTGGTAACTGAAAGATGAAAGGCCACGGACTACTGGGGATCTCACCAACTTCAATTTTCCCCAGGAAATAATGAGATGAAGAAGCAACACTTTGACTTCACAGCTCCAGTCTGCATTCCTGGGATACAAGTCTAGGAAGGAAGGATATTCTAAAGGGCAAAGGTGAAATAGGAAGAACGAATAAAGAAGAACCTTGCATTTTCTTTTATCTTTGACTGAGTCAGAGGTGTTACCTCCCTATTTGCCATGGAACTGTAAAGTAGTTGGAGCAAATTCACAATAAAAAAATGGTTTGAATGAAAAGTGTTGACAACACATTTATTATTAACTTTAGTATATTTTGCTTTTAAGATAACCCCTTCATTAAATAATCTAAGTAGTCTAAGAGAAGGCAAGGGAGAAGCTTGTTTACACACAAGACATTTGTAGGAAAAGATGGATCAAATTTTACATTGAGGATAAGTTGCTCTCAATCACACACCATTTAATTCAGACAAAGAGCTGATCATGAAGCAGAAACAATGATTTTTGGGAAAGAATCTTATGAGCAAAAGAAATTCTATGTCATCTTTTGAGAAAACTCATGTTACCATAGCCTATTAAAAGTGAGGAAATTCTTTCCCAATGATTATCTACAAATTTTTCATTCTCTTTTGTTGTGTTTCATTTGTATGATTCATTTTACATGTAGAATCTCCAGGAGTGTATATATGTAAATAGGTTTATTTAACATTCTAATATTTTAAGGCCTTGGTTTTAATTACTTTTATCTGAAAATGTAAGAAAATCATCAAACTTGGTACACATCTATTCTGGAACATAATAGTGGAGATTATTATAGGCAAATATGAGACATCATCACAAGTCAACACTAAAGCATTTAACTTTTTTTTCTCCTATCATGGATACATGAGTTGAGTTCACACCACCATAGATAATTGGATCTGACACAGTGAGTTCAGTTGTTCTGATCCATAACAACTGTCTTTCAGAAATATTACCTGTGGGTGTCTGGTGCATATTGTACCTTGCTGGACTGATGAAGGGACACAAATTTTACAGGTGAGTCTGTTGGCAGCTTATAGACTCAAGAATGCTCAGAAGGAAGCAGATACTTTTTTTTTCTACTTCTATTTTATAGACAACGACAATGCATTTGATTCATTTAATCAATGCTGACAAAAGTTCATAGTGGAAAGCTTTCTGTCATGGGCCATCTGACTTGGTTGTCTACATAGATCAAGTAAAGTGGATGATTGCCAAATCTCTACTGTATTTTACAACAAAGAAACTCTGTCAAAGGGAATTGTCTTAGAGAAACTGCTTAGAGAAGATCAACACATTACAAAGGAAATCTTGACATTTAGCAGAGACCAAAAAGGCCAAAATACTGGTGTGACATTATAAAAACATAATCTGGGAAATATTTTTGGGCTATTGTTAGTATTTCATGTCCAAGTAACTACACAGAATCAAAAAATAGATCACACTTTTTTTATAAGTTCATTTGAGTCTTTTTGTCGTGAGATTAAGCTGATTGGGTATATATATATATTTTAAAAGGTTTAAACTTTTACATTCAACAAAACCTCTGTCATTTTATCATAGTGATTGAAAAGGTCTGAGTATTCTGAGCTGTTAAAAAATTAAAGTGTAAGTGGAGCATGCAGTGTGGAGAAACCACTACGGAATGAAGAGTATATTTGAATGCTTGACTTCCTGCATTGGTGAAGTGGTGAGCTCATTGGCTATTATCTTATGTGAACACTCAGGTGTGAGGGAGAAAGGGAATTTCACAGATGAAACTGGGGAGCCAATCACGGAGACCCTAAGCATGAAAAATGCCCCATTTAAACTCTTGGGAAGCACTTGCGGTCCCTTAGAATCAATCCTGCTGCAGCTGACATATCCATTACTGTGTCTTGAATTATCTTTGTGTTAATTTCTTCCCCTGCAATTGAGAAGTTGGGTAAGGGAGATGTGGTTTCTCTAAACAATACAAAACAAAGAAATCTGGTGAAAATGGTATATCAACCAAATGCTATTAAGGTGGACATTATTGGTCAAAAATAGAATCATGTATTTCCTTTTACAAAAGACTAGAAAGACTTGGACTTTCCACACAGGGTGCTTGGGTCAGAGGTAGCATTTACTTTATGTGTTGCCATGGTGAATTTAACATTAGTTGGTTTTTCTTTGATGAGGTCATTAGTAGTTGCTTGGAAACAAGATTACCTATAGAAGGGTCACTTTCTCTGATGACCCCAATTCACATACCATGGTGTGTGTTGGTCTCATTGGGCATCTTTCTCATGATTATATACACAAGCTGGACTATTAGTATGATGTATTATTTTCCTTCCAGAGCTTGATTTGTGCAGAGTGGAATGGCCAGAGACTAAAGACTCTTGACGACTCACAGGCAGTCACTTTCCTTGGAGACCAGGCCTGCCTACACGCTCTCTGCTTCCACACATACAGTGGCTTCTGAGCTCAGAGATGGTCAGAATGGCATGACACTCAGGGCAGTGGAGTAGTTTCTGCTTCCAGATTTTCTAGCTGAAAAGAGAGAAAAAACAGACAGTGAAAGTTTCAGAGTTGGTGGCAGCACACATTGAGCATCCCATGGGAGGGAGAGCTCTATCGAGGACCATCAGGTGTACTTTCTCCTGCACCTTCCAAGGTTTTCTAAGCACCAAGATGATAACTAATCTCTTTAGTGATTTCTGGGTAATTATGAACCTGCTCTAGTATTTGTGTCCACTGCTGAAGTATTACATGCTGGGTGTCCTAGAGATGCTATCGATATTTCTTAGGAAAAAAGCTCATTTTAACTCAAGCTGTTTCTTTCCCTCTGCCTTCTGCCTCCTTCTGTTTGTCCTCTCATCAGTTATGATTTGGCTACGATTGTAAATGCAAGGCATTGCCTTTCTTTGAAATAGATTTGTGTTCTTCACTTCTAGGTAGAGATATTTTTACCCCATTCTCATAATTAATGTATTTTTTTCCTGAAGTAACTTCTTTCAAGTTCACCCCTCCCTCATTGTGCCATCAGTTATGACAAGGAGTCTTCAAAATGTTTATGGAAAATTTACGTTATGAGAAAATGATGCATGATTTCATTTTTTGAACCAAAATAAGCTTACTTTTAAATTCTATTTTCTGTGAACCTTTTGAAAATCTCTATGTTAAGTAGCAACATGACACTTGTACATGTGTTTGATGTGGTTTGATTTTTTTCAATTAAGGAGGAAGGCTGTGGAAATGAAACAAGTTCTGTGTGTAACAAGTAGTTGTTGCTATCACCGTTGCCATTTTGGTGAGGAGAAAAGGAGATATTTTTAAATGTGAAGGAATGTGAAATTTAAAAAAAACTTTATTAAAATTATTATTGGTCAATTTCAAATTTCAGGTGAGGTGAAGGAGTTTAAATGGTACAAGGGACTCTGGTCTACTGTCTACCCAGATTCACTTACAGATTAGAGTTACCAAATGTTCTTTATCCTTGGCTTTCTCTTTTGAGTCTCTCTCTTCTACTTGCAACTCACTCACACACACACACACACACACATTATCTTTAGAACCCTTTGACATGAAGTTTGCTCTTTCTTCCTAAGGATCTTTTATGTGTTTCATAAAATTGATAATAGGTCAGATCACTGTCACTGTGGGTCAGGAAGTGCTACATAACTTTGCTGATTGTGCCAACAGGCCTCTGACTGACCAATTCTGTAGCTGGTCACACAGGCAATCCAGTATGGGCAGGAATCCACAGCACCATCCACTATATTGCTGTTGTCTCCTGGCAAATATCTGTTTATCATTCCTCCAGGTGTTGAAATTTAGCTTTGGGTCCTCAACTGTGACAGAATCCACTGTGTGTGTAGCCATCACCTGGTTTCATTGCGTCACCTTGTGGGATATGGGGGCAAGGAAACTGGTACTACTTGCAAAATTTTGAATGTTTGCTGTGTTGAGTCTCTGTTTGCTTTTGGCATCTCTAGAGTTGAGGCAAGGCAACCTACTGGCTTGGTTCAGTCATCTTCTCTGAAGTTTCATTACCTCTTGCTACTTTCTAATATGCTAAGATTCATCTCAGACAAATCTGCAGAAAGTGCACAGTACCAGGATAGACAATGACTTCTCAGAAGGAGAAAGACCAGAACTCAGGGGCTGGGTTCAGGGAAGTTTGGAAACTCCCTGGTGCTGAAAGCAAATATTCCGGCTTTTGTGATAAAGAAAAGAGTAGTGAGTGGGCCAGTTATGTGCTATCTTTTGAAGATTGTGACTTGGATCAATAGATGGAGGCTGAGAAGAATAAAACCTAACAAGCTGCCAGGATTTCTGCTTGCTTTCCTATGAGATGGGGGATTAGAGGACCACTCTGGGAGGAAGCACAAGTGAAGTCTTGTTCAGTTAAGCTCATGCCTTTCAAATGCTTCTCCTGACACCTGAGAGCCCTCGTGATGCAGGACTGTCCCAGGCTACGCAGAGGTGGCTTCACCAAACCATGTAATAGTGATTCACATCTAGATTAAACCTAAACTAGAGAAACTTGTATCCACTAGTTATACCTGGGAGACAGTAGCCACACATGAACACAGGGGTTACTACTGGCTCATCTTTGACCCACTGTGATATTGGCAGTGGCCACGTTGTCCTTGTTCAGGCCACAAGTAACAAGGGTTGTCCTACTTGAGGGGTAGAGTGGTGCCACATTTCCGTACACTTGAGTACTGTTCTTTGGTATTAGCGTCCACATTCTAGAGGCATATCAGGATCCTATCCTTAAATTTTGCTATCACAGGTAATGAGATGTAGCGAACCACAGCGATCAGCAGGTCAGTTTGCACTCCTCCCTCATAGTAAATGGATTACAGGTTGGCCTTAGACTACTTTGTGGCTGCACAGGGAAGGTTTGTGTTACTCTCAGCTGCTCATGTTGTGATTGTTGTTAACAGTAACATTATAGAGACACAATCTATGGAAACAATAAATAAGGAAGCTACATGGTTGTATGAAATTAGCCTCTCTGGGACTTAGCTGTTTCCAGGATACTGCACTGCATGATTGATTGATTAACCTCATCTGGTGGATGAGATTCTTTTGATAACAATCCTCACTTATCCAGGATAGTGAATGCAACAGGTTTGGTTCTAGCCCAGTATGTGCTATCCAAATTGCTGATGGGTTGATATAATCATATGAAAATTTAAGTTCATCTAAGAACATACTGGGCTGACAGGTGAATTATTGGGAGAGGTTGTTCACTGATCATCCCCTTCTATTCTTACTGAGGTGAACTCCAAGACCGTACTATCTCCTGACTCTTATTTGTTTCTATAGCTAGCCGCCCAGCCAGGTAAGAACCTCTATTTCTTGACTATAGGAGGACTACAAGATGACCACTTTGTAATTCTTGCTCCCAGGGTAGGAAGATTGGTTTGTTTACTGCTTACTTCCTTAATCCTTGTGGTAGGATCTTCAGTTGTGGTGTAACCCATTCTATGTATACCAGTAACTGTGACCCTTTGGGTCATGCTGTAAGACATCGATATTGGGTCAATGGAACTGGTGCTATCATGCTGCTGCTCCTACTGTTTGCTGTGCTGTGACAAAGTCTTTTTGCTGGTCTCTGAGTCACTTTGTCTATTTTTGGTAGCTATAGAGTAGTGACAAACCAACCTGGTTGCTTGCTGAATTCCTGCCTTTAGAGACTTGGAACTACCTTCTCTGTCCTAAGAGTGGATTTTCCCCCTGATGGTACCCACAGTAGAGCTCTTTCCATAGATTTGACATGTGACATTGGATAGAATACTTAGATACAGAGATATAACCTTCTAGCACCACTTTTGTCAATTGGTTTTTAAACTGTGATTTTTTTCATATGTTCTTCCTGACTGTGGTAACTAATAAAGCATCTAAAAGGTCATCTATAGAAGTGAAATTGACACTCTGAGATGTGATGACTTTGAGCAGCCCTTGCCTTGACTATTGAGGAACCATTTTTCTTTTAATACTATTTGTTGAGCTATTTACTTAGCAAAGAGTTAATCTTATGTATATAAAGTTATTTGAAAATAGATCTTAGTAAAAAATAAGAATGGGAATAGGAGAGGGAGGAAGAAGAAGGATGGGAGTGCAGATGGGAGGATGGGTACGGTGGGAAGAATCACTATGTTCCTAAAGATTTATTTATGAAATGTGTGAAGTCTGTATATCTTAAATAAAAGATTTCTGGAAAAAATAAACTGTTGTTTTTCCGGAAGGTCAACTAGCAAATCCTTTTGGGTTATTTTTTGGGCTTTATAAAAACAAATAAAATGTTTGAAAAGCTTTCAAGCTTCAAGCAATGCTTATTTGAGGTGATTTTAGTCTCCATCTATATTAAGAATTGTATTCATGTCCTATGGCTTTGGAGCTGGAGAGAATTTAAGAAATTATGCCTTTCAGCATCATCAATCTATGGCTGGAAGCAGAAACCATTAGAAGTGAAGCAATGCGCACAAGTGTGTTGGACAAGGATAGTTTAGTATTTTTATTTTCAGTTAATCTCCTTCACTTTCATTTGCTTTTTCTTACTTGTGATGCTGTATGAGTTAACAGTTGGAACCAATAACAGACTTGGAAACTTCTAAGCTGATTACAGTTTCAGGTAGTTCAAAATCTCATCCATCTCTCTCTCACACACACAGACACACATGTGCACACACACACACACACACACACACCTCTTTGGTGTTGATGACTCATAAGCAAAGACATCCATGTACCTAAGTAATTGGAGCTCATTCATCTTTCCAAGTTCCAATTAGACAAGTTGAGAACTGGAGCACCAGGGTCCAAATTCAGGAAGGGAGAATTCAAGGAGCAGAGGAATCATTTGGTCACTCAAAGGATGCAGACTTGAGCTGCCATAGGCTTCCTCCTGCTTTTGATATGGACTTATTTTGTTCAGTGTGATAAATCATATGTCTCATGAAAGAAAGTTTTGGTGGTCACTTTTGTGGTCTACCAAGAATCACTGGCTCCATGGTCTGAACAGGGTAATCAATCAAGCCCAAATGAGAATCCTTTTTCTTGGGCAGGAAAATGGGGCTAGGAAACTCCTGCTTGTTAAGATGTATAACTGAAGCAATGGCTGGCTTTGGACACTAGGCTCACACAGGTGGTCATCAGTAGGGCTGGCGCCAGAAGCCAGGTTCCCTGCCTTCTAAAAGCATTATTTCACCAGAAAATACTGTCATATCAACCTCCCACAGCTGAGTGTTTGTGCCTTTTAAAAGAAGTATGTTTTCTGCAAAAATATTTCCTTCAAAACAAAAGAATGTGTCAATTATAAGGCTTTTTCT
This sequence comes from Oryctolagus cuniculus, assembly GCF_051225735.1. Lineage (NCBI taxonomy): Eukaryota > Metazoa > Chordata > Mammalia > Lagomorpha > Leporidae > Oryctolagus > Oryctolagus cuniculus. The sequence goes on from NC_142871.1 coordinate 13,619,036, forward strand.
TAGCAATGTGCAGTTTAATCCAATAAAAACACACCCCAAAAGTTACATAGACTCTTTTCCTTATAATTATAACCAGAAAGTGTCAAGCTTCAAAACAAATGCAAAACAAAAGTGAAAACCCAAACAAAAATACAACCTGCTCTGTTTTCAGAGATATGAAAAATTTATGTCTCGCTTGAATACTGAAGGATTTAGATCATCTGTTTTAAAGGAGTGAGAATAAGATCTTGACAGACAATTTTAGGATTCTAGTTAATACCTGGAATTGTGAGTCACATCGTTTATTCCAGTGAAACACTGAATTTAAATAGATTCATGGCTAATCAGGGCATGCTTGTATACAGTGGATTTTTCAAAATTGCCTGGTGAAATCTGCTTTGTGTGAGATGTTATTTTTTTTTTTTTTTTTTGACAGGCAGAGTGGACAGTGAGAGAGAGAGACAGAGAGAAAGGTCTTCCTTTGCCGTTGGTTCACCCTCCAATGGCCGCCGCGGCCGGTGCGCTGCGGCCGTCACACCGCACCGATCCGATGGCAGGAGCCAGGAGCCAGGTGCTTTTCCTGGTCTCCCATGGGGTGCAGGGCCCAAGCACCTGGGCCATCCTCCACTGCACTCCCGGGCCACAGCAGAGGGCTGGCCTGGAAGAGGGGCAACCGGGACAGAATCCGGCGCCCCGACCGGGACTAGAACCCGGTGTGCCGGCGCCGCTAGGCGGAGGATTAGCCTAGTGAGCCGCGGCGCCGGCCCTGCTTTGTGTGAGATGTTATAAGATGTCCCTTAAAAAACTGGGCCTATGCTCAGATGAATTTGAGAACTTTGACCTAAAAAGTGAAATGGATATGTATGCAACACACACACACACACACACACATGCAAACACTCATGCAATCCATCCCCCAGACCAAAATAAGATAGACAATATTTATAAACACTTGTTTATGTAGTTTTTTCATGTATTATATTAATGTTTTACTTTAGCATTAACATTCTACAGAAACTTAATAGAACTGAAAAAACTAAAAAGCTTACAGATAATCATCCCTTCAATCCCTAACCATCCAATCTTAATATCTGAATTCTCTCAAAGCCATTTTTTTTTCTGGGAAAAACACTGATATTTTAACATTAGAAATCTCTAGTAACAAGGAAACTGCTGTGTCTCCAAGCTTGGATAATTCTTTCTAAACTCCCCATACTGTAACTTTAAATGGATCTTTTTTTGTGTGTCAATCATATCTCAATAGTTTTTAAAAAATCACAATTCCTTCTTTGTTTATTCTGAGCTACCTTTCCCTATAATTTCTACTCTTTGTATTTATTTACTTAGTGGGATTATATTGTATAAATCTTATTCCTCATTCACATTTCTTTCAATCCTCAAACTATGTGATATACAAAATAAAGAATGACATGTTCAAAAACTCAATACATGAAAATGCATTTGTACTCACAGATGGCTATAAAATAGCAAGTCATTATTTAAATTTAATCAAATAGGAGGACAGCTCACTGTAAGTCATTTTTTAAATGATAAATTTTTACATAATATTTTAAATAATTATCATTTTAAATGATATTATGTTGCTATATTTTAATTGAAAGAGTAGACAACAGAAAATGGTGTACCATTTACATCAGTTAGTCCAATCTGTAGGACTAAATCTTGAAAGAACAGAGATTGCTTTGAGTAAAGAACTGATTGGGTTATAAGCTCAAATTCAACTGGAGCCAAGATCAGCCACTTTTAAAGTGTTATTATGGGCAAGTTACTTTGTTAAATATAGGTTTTCTCACATGTAGAGTAAAAATTGTAATCCATACCTCAGGATTAAATAAGAGATCTTGTCTTAGATACAAACTGATCAATAAACATTGTTATCAACAATAATTAGCCAAATATTTATGTGAATAAACATATTCCCAATAAAAATAACTTAGCCTCCCAGATTATAATGAATTTATAGAAGCATGCTAATTTATCCTGTTTTTTTATGAGATAATATTCCTTTTCAACCTTGATATACTCTAATTCCAGAACCTCATGAAGAGCCATACCCCTGTCCATGCACACACATGCAACTGGACCCATTGTCTTTTTAAACTATAGAAATGAAACAAATTATCATTTTGCTTTCATTCACAAATATGCATTAATGTGGTCTAGTGCCATAATTTTGTGAGCTATTCTCATTTGGGGCTTTTATCATGGAGTTGAAATAATCTCCTTCCCAGATTAACTCTCCACAGATGTCTTTTAAAAAATTGAGATCCAGCTTTGGAGAGTTAGTAGTAGTTTAAAACTTTAGGCTTCTGCTTTCTATTTAGCTGGGGATAATACAGTTTATGGTTAATTCAAATGCATAACATCTCCTAGTTTTTTGGGTCACAGTGTTGAGGAATGGACTTGCTGCATAATGATAGGGGATTAGGAGGACATACCATAAATTGAGCTTTCTCTTTGTTATATTACTTTGTCCTGTAAAGCACACTGGTGATATAAGGTTAAGGCCTTTTCTAATGATAACTTCATTGTTTTGTAAAACACATGGTTATTGAGAACACAAATTCTTGGACCCCAGCTCCACACAATGATCCATAATATACCAGAGGAGCTCCTAAGAAATTACATTTTCTGGAGCTCATGGTAAAGCTTGAGACTCCCTGATTGGGACCATACAATAACACTTGAGTGTCAAGTGGCCTTGGGTGGCAAGGCTGAGGAAAGCTTTGGATTAATGTTGCAAACCTTGGGTGCTCATCTGGATTCTGCCTTTTCCTGGTTGCTTGATATTTTATAATCATTTAACTTCTGTGAGCGTTTATTTTCTCATGTTTATCCATCAGGATTGTTGTAGGAAGCGGATGTGACAGGGTATATGAAAGCACTTTTTAATCTGTATCTTTCCATATGAACATAAGATATTATTATTATTTTGATGATAATTAGCATAAAATGTTTAAATAATGACCTAAATGACCTAGGAGTCATATATTTTCCAAAATAACATGCAACATTTAAAAATCACCTAAGTGGCAAAATAGAAAAATGCTTTACTGAATACCAGTAGGGTAGAAATCAACAAAGAATGCAGAATTGCAGGAGCCAGCATTTGAGATTTGAGTTGGATCTGAATTGGTCTGAGTACATACGGGAAGAGTTCTGAAGCAAAGTGGAGTTCAATAAGACAACAGCAGGGCAGAGAAATTAAATTACACTGAGAACAGATGGAAAATGAATGACTATGCCTGTGTCTACCAAATAAAGACCTAGAAGCCATAAAGACAAAAAACTGAACATAAATCCCACATGGATGCTGCAGCTGGAGCAGTCAGCTGTACCGTGAAATGAACGAGAGAACATGAAAGTTCACATTTTTTAATATTAGCCTAGGGAAGACCTCTTCAGGGCTCTGAATCTACTTTGTCCCTTCCTTTAAAAATAAAAAAAAACGACAAGCATGTATGTAACTAATTTTTTGAAAAGTATAACTTTTAATCACAGCACCGAAGACTAGGAGGATAAAATGAAGGAGCCCTACAGTGAATACTTTCTGGTTACTGGAGGGTGAGCATGGAATAACATCACAATGTGAGGCCGTCATGTAGGCTGTCATTCGGCTGCGCAAGAAAGGGGTCATTCCCACCACTCTCCACATCTCCCGAAATAACGTGCATCCTTTCATCATTCATTCATTCAATATGCACTTTTCAGTACTTTCTAGTGCGCTAGATCCTCTGCTTAGTAAGTACTGGAGGGAGAAGAAAGTGCAGCACAGGTATCTTCCTGTCTGTAAGTGATGGCTTGCTGACCCATGCAGCATTTTCCTACTGTGGATTGTTAGCAAAAGTGGCCACAGTTCTTCCCCTCCCTATTGCCTCATCCCTTTGCAATGTGACTGCAGATCCTATGGGCGAGGCATGGAGTACTTTTTCCCACCCCTTGAATCTAGGTTGACATGGTGACTTTACTTGACCTGTAAAAAACATGGAAGTAATTATCATGCATTTGCTGTGATCCTTGGAATCTAATATATGAATGGATTCTTTTAAAAAATAAAATAATAAAAAGCAAAGCAAATCCAAGAAAGCGTGGGAATGACTTCGTACTGGTTCCTGCCATAGACCTCAATAACCCTTCTTCTCTTTTCTTTCTCAGAACTGGTGGCTCCCCTTATGATATGTACTACCATGCAGAGGAAGAGAGCCCAGGTGGAGCCAGATGGTCTTGCTGAGGCCATTCTAGGTCATTCTGGCAGCTGAGTGCAGAGTGAGCCCAGCTAAGACAGGAGGGATGCTCTAGTCCAGCCCAGTTTGAATCATTAGTCTATAGAAATATAAACTAAATAAATGCTGCTTCAAATCACTAAAGTTTGGAATTGTGCAACAGAAGCTGATTGAGCAGCCCTTAGCTATGGAAGTTTATTTTTGGCACAGAATTTTCTTATATGATTTATCAAATTACCTTTGTAACTGCCAAATCGCCACTTCACTTTGCGCGGTACAGACATGGTCTCAGGGTACAGTTGTCAGAGTACAGACACCCTGGGAAGGTTTGATATTGGATCTCTGATCTGCAGAATATGAAGTTGACTAATGCACTTAAAATGTGACATATATTTGTATAGTAAAACATATTTCTTGGAGAAAACACAAATACACAGGCAGAACATAAACACCTAAAACCAATATAAACTTACAACAAACACTTAAAAATTTAATGCAAATCAAATTATCTTTGTTTCCTAATATGATGTCCCATGATGTAAATAAAAACCAGGAAATAAGTAAAAAGAAACCAAACAGCTGTTTGTCAGATTCTCAATTTGTACTTCTAATCGAATAAATCTTATGGAAACAGCCATAAAGTCTCTGAGTTCTCCAAATGACCTCATTATTTTGATATGTCATTGAAACTCTGATCAGAGGCTTCTAAATTGTTCCAGTTGTCTGCATGTTACTGCCAAAATTCTAATGATGACACATCAGTAGAGATTAGTGAAAGAGATCTTTGATTTATCCTAATTTTCAAACATGTCAGGATGCCTTTTCCTCTTTTCCTGGAGTCTTCCTTCTCTGTCCAGCTCTCCCAGTTGGGTATTTTGGGAAAGCAGCCAATTCCCGGGTAATGTGTTTCTGCTGTTATCTGACACTGATACTGCTTCATGGAGGCCACCACAAAGATAAGCCCTAATTGGATGCATTTTTAAAGAAAACTTAGAACTTCTCCAATTAGCTTCTTTTCTTCTGTATCTGACTGTGCAAGAAGCACACACTCAGGCGGAACTGCTGAGCTGGAAGGGATTCAAGGACAGGGTCTGGGCTACTGAAAGACGATGACGCCGAACTCAGGAGAAAGCGCCAGCAGACATGCTGGGAGTGCTGTTTCCCAAAAGTGAGACAAGGGAATGGAGCTGAGAAGGTTAGATATGGCAGGAGGCCCTGGCAGTAGCACGTGGAAGGAGGAAGAATCTGTAGCCCCTAAAGCAAAGAGAGTCAATGTTTGACAAGGGCCCTCAGTTTGCACCAATAGGAATATTTAACTCCACTGCAGAACATGTTAACCCAAGATTAGAAGTGAGAGTTTTAAATTGGGTTGGAGAGAATATGTTTAAACCCTTCCCCTCTTTAAGTGGCTCTAGGTTTTGACAGCAATGGAAGAGGAGAGCTGCTTAGTAAAAAGAGCAGATACAGAAATCCTGAGGTGAGAAAAAAATTAGATAAAAGAAGCAAAATCTGAAACCATTTCTTTCTGGCTTTTGTTTCTGAAATGGAATTAGGAGTGAGGTATAAGTGAATAATGTCTCCTTGGATGGAAGTGGGTCTACCAGCATTACTACATGCCTTTGAGGGCATGTGAGGTCTGTGTTCCTTGTAGCAGTACTTAATAACAGGGGTATACAGATTCTTGGACAGGTCCATCTGAGCCATATTTCATTAATGGTTAATCAAAAACTGTGATCCTGGGTGGGACCGGGTGGTGGTAGTGGGGCAAACAAGGACACAGTGAGCGAGGCACTAATCCCTTCTCTTTAACCACAGAACCAGAGCAGCAGTGACTTTTGAGAAGTTCCAAGGGTACTGAGGTAGTATCTGTGACATCTATAACATTTCTTTGGGAAATGATAGGGATTCTAGATCAAGATCACTTCTATAATATGATAAAATCTTAAATTTTGCATAGAAGCAAAAGTCATGAAGATAATAATTTTTTAGCAGCTTTATGGATTTGTAGTTGGCTTATGTTTATACCTGAACAATACATGCAGCCAAACACATGTGTGCCATATATAACAAAGCCATTCTGTGGCATTGTGATCACAATCTGCTCCCCTCCCCCTCCATTCTCATAATGAATTGCAATCCTCTAGTTACTGATCTCCTTATAATGATTTAAAATCTTGGACTCCTATGAAACTCTAATTTTTACATCATCCTCAGTAGGTTTATCTAATTCTAGAAACTGCATACCTGATGATTAGTCCTATCCACTGTATTGGCTGTGGAGGGGTGGTCTCTAGTGTTCTGACGAACTCGAGTGGAGTTTTGTTGCTCAATGGTGGAGGATGTTGGGATACAGAACTCTCTGAAGCATCGCTTGAAGTTTTCATCCAGAAATGCATAAAGGACGGGGTTGAGGCAGCTGTTTGTGTACCCAAGAGCAATGCAGAAGTGCCACGAAACTGTCTGGAAAGTAGTTTCTGGGATGTTGATCAATGCTTTAATGATGACATAAATGTGAATTGGAGTCCAGCAGACGATAAACACAGCCACAACCACCAGCACCATCCTGGTGATTCTTCGCAGGTTCCTGTCTTTTTCTTTGGAGCCTGAGAGCATGCGGACGCTCTTGAGGCGAAGGATCATCAGCCCGTAACACACTGTAATGATGAGGACGGGCATGATGAAGGCAAAAATGAAGACACAGATCTTCAGCAGGTTTTCCCAATACCAGGTTGGGTGAGAAAATGTTAGTGTACAATCTATGGAGCCTAGACGAAGAGGAAAAAGGGGCAGCAACACTTGGTTATAACATCAGACAATGTTTTAATTGTGCTTATCTTGCCATTAAAGGATATTACTGCACAAGACAATAAGAAAAGATTTAAGAAATTATGGGAAAAAAACTTAGCTCTCTGTTGATTTTCAGGGAGTGTCTTATTTTTCTCTAAATTTCTGATTATTTTTGGTCCACTTTGACCACATTAAGCTTCCATTCAGAGAACAATTATGGACTTCTGACCATGAGATAGACTCTCTATAGAGTCTACATTGATATAAAACTATAATAACTACCTAATTCATTAGAAGGTTTCAGCTAATGGTCATTTTCACTCTGATTTTTTTGATTGGTAATTCATTTATCTGCTATTAGATCTATAAAGATGTGTTTATCATGTAGGCAGCCACTTGAATTTTCAACACAATCCCCAAGGTGATTTTTAATTTAATCTTTAATTACTCTTAGATGAGCAATATTCTTATTTCCATACCATTTTTATGATATGAGTACAGAAAAATCAGGGACAAATAGATCATATAGTTGGTGAACTTATAAAGAAAATTTCCTTTTTCAAAAATATTCCAAGACATTTTGCTAGAGAGAATAATTAAAATTACATTTGACTCTCAGGCCAGCAACATCACTTACCATGCCTGTACTTTGTTGTTGCCATGAACATTACAGGCAGACCAATGGCTGAAGAGAGGATCCAGTTGCAGACATTGACAATTTTGGCATTTCGGGGTGTACGGAAATCCAGGGCCTTGACGGGGTGGCATACTGCAATGTAGCGATCAACACTCATGGTGCAGAGGGTGAATATGCTGGTGAACATATTATAGTAATCTATGGAGATCACAATCTTGCAAAGGATGGTTCCAAATGGCCATGTGCCCATTAGGTAATTGACACTCTGGAAGGGCAGAGTACTGGTTGCTAAGGCGTCTGCCAGAGCAAGGTTGAAAATATAGATGTTGGTGGCAGTCTTCATTTTGGTGTATCTAAGAGAGAAAGAAAGAACTATGACAGAGCCAGTGAAGACACCAGTTTGAAATATAGCCTGGCTTCCAACAAGATTATATTGTTTAGTGGAAAGCTTTCAAGATTAGATATAGAACTTTTTAAAAAAACTACTCTCTTGGCTATTTACAACCATGGCCTGTGGACTAGATTAACAATTGCCTCACTTCTTATTTTTCTATCAGTGAACTAGTTATAATAATAGCAGCCAGGGTGCTTTATTGAAATTGTTTTCAATATGCCACTCACTGTGATAGGTGTAATAAATGCAGAGAGCTCCCAATCAAGTAGTATTGACAGAGACTGGATAATTCTCAATATACAAAAGAAATATTTAAATATATAGATATAATTAAAATTATTGAACTCTGAAATAGTGCAAAGATATGTATAGACACATACAGGTACTCATACACACATGCACAGTCAAGCACACAGGGTCATCTGCAATCATAGAGAAGAGCTATCCAACAGAGAATAAGGCAAAGGAAACAGGAGCAGTAAGATGTGGAAGGCATTCTGAAAGTGCAGATGCCCAAGTTTAATCTTCAAGTGTAAGGAAGGGTATGAATTAATCAGTTTTGCTAGGAGCAGGTCATTCAAGCAGTGAAAAACAAGAGAACCCCAACAAAAGCATCGAGTTGAAATGGCATGATGTAAGAGTTTGGTACTATTAATGAGTAAAAATCTACCAGAGAATGGAAATGGATATGACAGAGGAAAAATATGAGGGTATTTCAAAAATGTTGTATAAAAATGGAATAAAAAGATAATCCTTTTTTTCCTGCAAAAATGTTGAAATCCACACATAATTTTCCCACAGTATGCATTTTCCAAAGTACAAAAATAAACACCAAAATTAAACTGAGTTGAAGCTTTTAGAGTAACTGACCTCTATTTCAAGTTGTTAATTTTGATTCTGTTGGTGAGCAGCTTTCTTCCAAAAGGCACAAGACTCATTTTTGTCAGATGATTGTTGATTCTAGATCTCCATGATCTACTAGCGTGATTGACTGCATGAGTCACTTCCTACCAAACAAACCTTACATTTCACATCTTATCTTTAATAGAGTGTTTATGTTAAACAGTCAGGTTCTTTACAGTCAGGTTTCTGACTCATCACACGTCTAACTTCTTCAGATTTATCTTGGCACCATGCACTTTCAATGTATGACTATTTCCACTAAAAAGAACCCCTCATTTCCTCCCTCAGAATAATGTGTTGGTGAAACAAAATTGGGTTAAGGTCCTACATCACAAAAGGCAAAGCAGGGTAGAAAGAAATACATATGTCAATTAGCTTGATTTAACCACTCAACAATGTATATATATTTCAAGACATCCTGTTGAACACCATAAACATATACAATTTTATTTGTCAACTAAGTAAGAATAAAGAAAGAAAAATAAATATTTAACTACAGAAAGTAATTCAGTGGGAATTTTACAGGAAAAATGGTGATGGTGTTTAAATCTCCCAATTTATTCCAAAAGCCTCCATCTAAAGATAGATGATTCTGATTTCCATTACTCATGCTTTGAATCACGGCAACATATAAAAAGGCATACAGCAATTTCTTAAATGTAAGAACGAGGATTATACAAGACTCAAGTCTTGGAAATTCCAACTGTCTCCAAGGTATACTCAAAGATTTAATCTAAAGAGACGTTCTCATCAGAAAAGGGGTAGTGTATTTAGCAACACATGCTTTTTTCATTCTGTTCTGTTCTTATATGGTGGTATGAACATTGCCCTCAGCAGAGCTAAAGGAAGGATCTGAGTCCTACTATAAGCCATGTGCAGGAGTTTACAAACCAAACTTATCAATGAACCACAGGTGAGCTGAAGGAAGGATTAACTTGGCCTGAGCACAATTCTGGCTGTTAACACACAATCCTACTTCCATCCTCTGTGGGTTAACTTTGCCATGAATGTGATTAATGGCGAGGTGGGCAAAGTGGACTGAGAGGGATATGCAGCATTTCCTTAAACAGTCTCATCTGGACTCACAGGCTCGTCCTAATCTTGATGATTTCTATGATGCCTCCAAATTGGTTCTACTCCTGTAGGCAGTACTTCAAGCTATGTTTTTAAGCTTTCAAAGTATTCCATTGAAATTTTTGTTGCAAGTATATTTCTTTAAATGTGTCCTAGGAGGTTGAGTAGATTATTTTATAAAGACTTTATTTATTTATTTTAGAGGTAGAGTTGCAGACAGTGAGAAAGAGAAACAGAGAGAAAGGTCTTCCATCTGCTGGTCCACTCCCCAAATGGCTGCAATGGCTAGAGCTGAGCCGATCAGAAAATAGGAGCCAGGAGCTTCTTCTGGGTCTCCCAGTTGGGTGCTGGGGTGCAACCACTTGGGCCATCTTCTATTGCCTTCCCAGGCCTTAGCAGAGAGCTGGAGCGGAAGTGGAGCAGCCAGGACTCAACCAGTGCCCATATGGGATGCTGGTGCTGCAGGTGAAGGATTAACCAACTGTTAATTACCCAAATTACCCAAATTACTATGCATTTTTTTAAAAGTGTGTTCTTGTAGGACCTTTAATGTTTGACCTAATACAGTGATTTTATTTAGTTTCCAGATACTGTATTGGGGAAGAGCAGTATTTTATTGACAGCTCACTTGCCTTATGTTACATATTTTCCTTTTATTTGTAAATGTCCTTTTTATGATTATAAAACAATTCCTATTTATATTCAGACCCAAGCTTCACACATTCCCACAACTATCACCACTTACCAAATCTTTGATTTTGAACAACTTGTACCAATTGAAGCTGCACTAAATAAATCATTTATGTTTATAAGATGGGCTTTGCAATTTATTGTTTTTTAGTTTTTGCATTAATTGTTTGAATTGTATGACTCTATCTAAGTTCAGAAATGCAACAGACAAAGGAAAAGAAGAAAAATATATTTTAGAATCCAGCCTGGAGGTTTTGTACCATAGCAGTTCTTCACATTGTCCAACCACCTTTATTGGAGTTCCAAATAGAGCCAACTGGGATGTACTGAAGGCTGTCTCCCTTTTTAGGGTTGATTTTTCTGCTCTTTCATGTTGCTACTAAATGAAACAAAGAAATATATATCTATGAGTCCCTTTTATTATTTGCTTACTAATTTGGAAGTCAGAGTTACAGAGAGAGAGAAAGAGAGGGAGAGACAGAGACAGAGATCTTCACTCCCCAATGACTACAATTTCCAGGGCTGGGTCAGGCCAAAACCAGGAGCCAGGAGCTTCTTCTAGGTCTCCCACATGGGTTGAAGGAGCCCAAGGGCTTCAGACATCTTTTGCTGAATTCCTAGCCTTTTAGCAGGGCACTGGATCTAAGTGGAGCAGCGGGTCATGAACGAGTGTCCATATGAGATGCCAATATAGCAGGTGGTGGCTGAACCCACCTTGTCAGAACGCTGGCTCCAGTGAGCCCTTTCATGCAATCTATATTGTACTTGGACAGGTGTACCTCTTGCACTTGGCATGATTCTTATATTCACTTAGACTTACATGGATATCCACAATTTTCATGGAGATGAAACTCTTTTAAATAGTCTGATTAAGTTGTTAAATCCATTGAAATGAATACATTCATTCTACATTCCATATTGTTATTTAGATGAAGAAAGTGATCAAATGAGTTTCTACATGGATTCTTTCATTTTTTATTTTTATTTTTATCCATTCAATTCTGATACTCTAGAGGTGTGTGTGTGTGTGTGTGTGTGTGTGTGTGTGTTTGTGTGTTAGGGAGAGAGAGAGAGAGAGAGGGAGAGAGAAAGTTATAAAATAATTAAAACTAAAACCAGTGATTATACTCTCACTTAGTATTAACAGAAAGAGACCATTTATTAGTTTAGTATCTTTTGTTATGTTCTCTGCTGGCTTAGTGAAGGAGAGAACAGTGGATAACTCAATTTATGTTAAATGTTCTAAAACGCTTCATTAACATTGATTTCAAAATAATGTCATGAAGTCATTTATCAACTTTCTAATGAACTAATATTATTAGTGAAGGCAGCGTGTAGTGACCTCCGAATGTGAACCCAGCAGAAGCAAAATGACTATTGCTTGCTAGGTTGCCTCAATAAAGAAGATAGAGAGAGGCTTCCAGGGAAATAAATAAAAAGATATCTCCTTCCAATAGATCCACTGGATGCTCTCTGTGCACCAAAGTGGGACGAGCATCAGAGTTATTTTGGTAGAGTGTTAACGTCTCTATATCCACATTTTCTTCACTTTGGTTCTTTCCTCTTCTTTCTTCCTGTTCCAGGTCCTTTTTTTTTTTTTTTTTTTTTTTGACAGGCAGAGTGGACAGTGAGAGAGAGAGAGACAGAGAAAAAGGGCTTCCTTTTGCCGTTGGTTCACCCTCCAATGGCCGCCACGGCCGGTGCACTGCAGCCGGCGCACCACGCTGATCTGAAGCCAGGAGCCAGGTGCTTCTCCTGGTCTCCCATGGGGTGCAGGGCCCAAGCACCTGGGCCATCCTCCACTGCACTCCCTGGCCACAGCAGAGAGCTGGCCTGGAAGAGGGGCAACCGGGACAGAATATAGTGCCCTGACCAGGACTAGAACCCGGTGTGCCAGCGCCGCAGGTGGAGGATTAGCCTATTGAGCCACGGCGCCAGCCCAGGTCCTCTTAATGACAAGGAATGAGAAAAGTATCCATCAGACAAAGCAAAGGGAAGTTCTACTTTCTTGGAGCAATGGTGAGCTTTATACATAGAAATATGAAGTGAGTAATGAATCATGTTTTTAACTTTGCATGTGGTGTTAGGAAAATATCAGTAAAATTTGTGTCTCTAAGGAATGGTGGAGAATCTAATGTCATACAATTCTATGGTATTAACTCTCCTGATCTCATGATATTATTTTTGATTTCTTTTTGTCTGTTTTCTTCATTTCTATCATATTATTGTGTGAATTTTTATAAGCCTCTTCAAATCCTCTTTCTGGAATTGGAAGCTGGGATGGAGAAGGGGAAAGAACATAGCCATAAGTCAGGACTCCATTTCCCTGGGCATAAGAAAGAAAGTGAAAGGAAAGATCCTTCCATTATGACCAAGAGAACTTGCTACCTCATTTTAAGATTATACTTTTTTGGAAGTGCCAATTTTCTACTTTATTTGACTTCTGAAATTTTACTTCAGGGCATAAATAACTTTTATCATAAGTTTAAATGAAAAATTGTTTTACTTTTTTGATTTCTGTATTATGTGATATTTATGTGTTATAGGGAAATATTACTATACCATATTCTACGATGTATACAAATAGTTATAGTTGAATAAAATATTCCTATCAGTGATTTTAGGTTTTTCTTTTAAGATATAGATAATATTCATTTTTTGGGCTGAATGATTTAAAATCAGCATCAGATCATCCACCTTGGAAGCTGCTGCTTTTTGGTTCATGGATGACAGTGTTTTGTTTTTTATTCTAAAAGCTTGGTGTTTAGAACTTAGACATACCTTAGCTTTCAAGCGTAAGACTTCTAAGAGAGAAGGAAATTTCCTTTGTTTTAGGATCTAAGGGTTTTACATATAAAAAAAAATCAACTATGCATTACCAAAACTTCAAATAGTGATACATCCATAGGTATTTCTTGAATATTGAAGCAACAATAAAGACTATTTGAAATATGATAAAAGAATTACATTGGAGTCAATGTTATTACTTTTTGAAAAAATATCAAAATTAGTATTAGAAAATATTTTATTGATTTTTTTTGTAGAATATCAAGTATATGCTGTCAATTATAAATTTTTAGAGTATGGACCATCAGTACAAGTGTCTTATACTTAGTATAAATAATATAAAGCTTCATGTACACTTTTGGTGATAATCATTCCTTGGTGATGATATAATCTTACAAAATAGGTATAGTATGAAAGGTAAAACGAAATAGAAATTTCTGAGATGAGCAATGTCCTTAAACAAACTGGAAGGAGATGGAATTCAAAGCACATCAGGAAGGGTTGTTTTTTTGACTACATAGAAAAGGTCTGTAGATTTGCTGAAGACATAGTGCCTGCTTGTATTTCCTTGGAAGCCTTTATTGTTCTCATTTTCTATTTTGTGATTTCCATTTCTGATTTTCCTTAAGAAAGAATCTAAATTCTGTTTTCTATTGGATAGCCACACTACAAATATTGGTTAAGTTAATAAATGCAGTAAAACCATAAAACATCAGTGGAAGCTGGTAGAGGAAAGCAGGAGAGCAAGAAAATACATTTAACAAAGAAATTTTCGTTTGGCATCATTAAAGGGCTCATGGAAGATTTGTAGCTTAGCAGAAACCAAAAATAAGTGGTGAGGATGATAGTTTGGAGAACTATTTTGAGGGCAAAATCATGTTCAGGGTCTGGAATGATGTGCTGTTGTTGAGAGATTTTGGAGTTACTGATGGTAGCTAGTTCTTGGATGTGACTATGGGAGGTAGGGAAAAACTTAGGTAGGATGAAATAGCATCGTTGAGGTTGGTTCACATAGCATCCCTTTCATGGTTCCTGATTCTTCCCCAAGGTGGAATCCTTCTAGCCTGTGAGTTCCCCTGGTGATTACTGCTGCTTGTGCGTCTCTACTCTTTCTGTTCTTGTTATGTTTTTACTCCCTTCTCCTATTCCCCTTCTTTTTTTTCTCCTTTCTTCTTCCTTCTTCTGCTTTTATTGCCCCAGTTATTTTGTTTTACCTTAAAAAAAATTTTTTTTTAGATTTATTTATCTTCTACTGCTTTCCCAGGCCACAGAAGAGAGCTGGATTGGAAGTGGAGCAGCCGAGACTTGAACTGGTGCCCATATGTGATGCTGGCACTGTAGGCAGCTGCTTTACCCACTATACCACAGAGCTGGCCCCTGTTTTACATTTTGGTTATGTGCTTATGATATCCCTTTAGTGCAAGTCATTCTTTATATTTTAAAATATTTATTTATTGATTTGAAATAGCATCAAATTGGGGGGAGAACCTCCACACACACACACACAGAGTAAGAGAGAGAGAGAGAGAGAGACCCAAAATGCAGTCAGGCCTGCACCAGGCCAAAGCTAGGAGCCAGGAACTCCATCTGAGTATCCCACAGGGGTGACAGGGACCCAAGCACTTGGCTCATCTTCTGCTTCCTTCCCAGGCACATTAACAGGAAGCTGGATTGGAAGCAGAGCAGTTGGGATTCAAGCCAGCACTCTGATACGGGATGCCCAAAGTAGCAGTTTAACCCACTGAGCCATAATGCTGGTCCCAAGCCATTCTTTAAAAACAGAGATTATGTTCCTTTTTCTCAGAGCAAGGTTTAAGGAGGACGTGGCTGTGCTCACACACCACAGGTGATTTTGTCCAAGGGAGAACTACACAGCCCCACTAACTTTGAGTCTGACCCGGGAAGCTGGTAGGGGGGCAGGGCGTCCTGTTAACTCCAAGAAGGGAGGCCACATGGCTCAAGGCAACAGGTTCAGCTTGCTGAGGTGGAGCTCTAACTGACCTACGGACGGGAGCTCACTGACCCCTTCCAAATCCAATTGACCCTCTCCTAGGATGGGAAGCTTGTAGGACAGAGAATGGATTGCTTGCACCCTGTGATTATGGGAGTTCTTAAATTTTGACTGTGGGAATCCTATGAGTGTGCAAGTTCCGCATAGGCTGTGAAACTCAGAAGCACCTGGGCATGGTCTGGTCACTGGCCTGGTCCATCACCGGAAGCTCAGAACTCCCTGTGGTGGGGAGGCTCATCATGGAGGGGTCTGTGCTCATACTACAGAGAACCTATATGCTATGCGTGGTTCATGCACCTGAGTGGGTGGGGTAAACAGGCATTGCGAGCTCATTCTAGGCAGTGAGTCTATTTGCTCACCTTGGCACACAGAAGGGCTGGGTCTGTGAACATGCCAACTAGCTGGATCATCCCTTTCCCCTACTGACAGTAGAGGAGATCTAACATGCCCAACTTGAGTGTAATTTTGGACTCTTGCCCCACTCACAAATGCTGACTAGAGATCCCTGGACCCAACCTGTACACGTCACTGTATATCTGCTGTTAGATGCAGGCTTTCTACCAAGCCACAGAAGCACATCTCCAAGAACAAAACCTTCAGAGGTGACACTAACAAATGATCCCCCCAATACATAAAAATAAATATAGAAATACATGAAATGTGAATTAGAAGGTCAATGTTACTCAAAAACACAGGAAGGCAGTTACATGAAATAAGAAAATCTGCACTTGACATGGTTGAGAAATTCTTTAGGGAGATAGAGATATTAAGGAAAAACAAAAACAAAGTGTTAGAAATGAAGAATTCAATATGTCAAATGAAAAAACACAGTGGAAAGTTGTAACAACAGACCTGGTGAAGTGGAAGAAAGAACATCCAAGCCAGACAACAAATCTTTTGAAATATCTCATGCAAACAACAACAACAAAAAATAAACTTTAGAAAAACTGAGAACATTGTTTGGTATCTGTGGGATACCATTAAACAACCAAATATACATGTCTCAGGAATTCTTAAAGGTATGGAAAAATAGAAGGGCTTAGAAAACTTATTAAGTGAAATAATAGCAGAAAATTTCCCCAACCTGGAGAAAGATATGAACATCCAGGTACAGAATGTGCAAAGAACTCTAAATAGGCATGATCAGAAAAGATCTTCATTACAACACATTATAGTCAAATTTTCAAAAATAAAATATAAAGACAATATCCTAAAGTGTGTAAGAAGAAATGTCAGATTACCTTTAAAACATGTCCAATTAGATTACCATCAGATTTCTTATCAGAAACCTTACAGGCAAGAGAATGGAAAAATATAGTCCAAGTCCTAAAAGAAAAAAACTGTCAACCTAGAATACTTTACCCAGCAAAACTGTCATTTATAAATGAAGGGGAAGTGAAGATTTTCACTAACAAGCAAAAATTGAATGAATTTGTTACTACCAGTCCAACCTTACAAATGATACTTAAGGATGTACTATACAAGAAACAGAGAAAGATAATCAGTATCACAAAACAATGTGAAGACAGAAAACCTCCTAGTAAAAGATGAAAGGAGATCACCCCCAAAGAAAAACAATAGGAATATTTATGGAAAAGTGGCAGTCATTACTTACCTGTAATAACTTTGGATGTAAATTGAGTAAATTATTCAATTAATAGATACAGATTGACTAAAGGGATTAAAAACAAAACCCATCTATATGCTGCCTACAAGAAACACACCTCAACAACAAAGTTGCACACAGATTGAAAGTGATGGGATGGAAAAAGATATTCCATGTAAACAGAAATAAAAAGTGAACAAGAGTAGCTATCTTCATACAAAACAAAAAAGACAGTAAGGCAAAAAAAAAAAAAAACTGTTAAAAAAGACAAAGAGAGTCATTATGTAATTAAGGGATCAATTAAACAGGAAGATGTAACTATAGTAAATGTATATGCATCCAATGATAGAGTGCCTGGATGTTTAAAACAAATATTAATGAATCTAAAGTGAGACATAGAATCCAATATATAGCCCTGACTGTTAATGAACAACTTAATACATTATCCCTCTTAGTAGTTTTTTTATCTGTTCTACTTAATATGACTGGTTTAGTTCTGTAATTGATGCACAGTTATTCTTAAGTGTTGAAAATTAACTGAAATGTGATCCCTGTTGAACATGGGAGTGGGAATGGGAGAGGGAAGAGATGTATAATTTGGGACATGCTCAGGCTGACTTGCCCCAAGTGGTGGAGTTGGAAGCATACCAGGGGATTCCAATTCAATCCCATCGAGGTGGCATGTACCAATGCCATCTCACTGTTCCAGGTGATCAATTTCAGTTCACAGTTGGTCATGGTGGAGGGACTGGGAGTCAAAGGGAGCACATAGACAAGTCTAGTACCTGCTAACGCTAACCGATGGAGTAAATAAAGGGGAGAGTGATCCAACATGGGAAGTGAGATACTCAGCAGACTCATAGAATGGCAGATGTCCTAAATAGCACTCTGGCCTCAGAATCAGCCCTAAAGGCATTCGGATCTGGCTGAAAAGCCCATGAGAGTATTTCAGGCATGGAAAGCCAAGACACTCTGGCAAAAAATCTCTGTGAGTGAGATCCCAGTGGAAAGAACAGGTCTTCAAAGAAGGAGGTACCTTTCTCTGAAGGGAGGAGAGAACCTCCACTTTGACTATGACCTTGTCTAAACAAGATAAGAGTCGGAGAACTCAGAGGGCTTCCATAGCCTTGGAAACTCATGACTGGAGCTTAGGGAGATTACTGATGCCATAGACAGGAGTGTCAATTGGTAAAGTCAACAACAGGAGTCACTGTGCACTTACTCCTCATGTAGGATCTCTGTCCTTAATGTGCTGTACATTGAGATTTAATGCTATAACGAGTACTCAAACAATATATTTCACTTTGTGTTTCTATGGGGGTGCAAATTGTTGAAATCCTTACTTAATGCATACTAAACTGATCCTCTGTAAAAAAAAAAAAAGAAATTATCAATTCCCAACTTGACTCTCACTGGGATTAAACATGACAATAGGTCTGATCTGATTTCATCATCATTTAAAAAAATCATCTATTATTTTTCACTTTATGTTTCTGTGTGGGAGCAAACTGTTGAAATCCTTACTTAATGTATACTAAGCTGATCTTCTGTATATTAAGATAATTGAAAATGAATCTTGATGTGAATGGAAGGGGAGAGGGAGTGGGAAAGGGGAGGATTGTGGGTGGGAGGGACGGTATGGGGGGGAAGCCATTGTAATCCATAAATCGTACTTTGGAAATTTATATTCATTAAATAAAAGTTTAAAAAAATAAAAAAATAAAAAAAATAAAAAATACGATGTATATGAGCAAAATTGAAAAAAAAAAGAATCCAATATAATAATAATGAGGCACTTCAACACCCCACCTTCATCAATGTACAGATTAACAAGGAAAAAAATCAACAAACAACAGAGCTAATCTACACTATTGATCGAATGGATCTAATTGATATTTACAGAACAATTCATCCCACAACTGCAGAATACACATTCTTTTTATCAATGCATGGAGCATTCTAGGATAGACCATATGCTAGGCCATAAAACAAATATCAACAAATTCAAAGAAATTGAAACCATATCTTGTATCTTTCCTAACCACAATGGAATTATGACGGAAATTAACAACATAAAAAGCTATAGAGGGGCCAATGCTGTGGCATTGAGGGTAAGGCAGCTACCTGCAGTGCCGACATCCCATATGGGCACCTGTTCCAGTTGCTGCTGCTCCACTCCTGACTCAGCTTTCTGCTATGGCCTGGGAAAGCAATAGAAGGAGGCCCAAGTCTTTGGGCCCCTGCACCCATGTGGGAGACCCGGAAGAAGCTCCTGGCTCCTGCCTTTGGATCTGTTCAGCTCTGACCATTGCAGCCAGTTGAGGAGTGAACCAGCAGATGGAAGACCTCTCTCTCTCTGCCTCTCCATCTCTCTCTGTGTAACTTGGACTTTCAAATAAATAAATAAATCTTAAAAAAAAACTACAAAAATATGCAAACGTATGGAGGCTAAATAATATGCTCCAGAAAGAACAGAGGGTCATGGAAGAAAGAGAAACAAAAAATTTCTTGAAGCAAGTGAAAATTACAACATAATACACCAAAACTTGTGGAATATAGCAAAAATAGCGTTTAGAGGAAATTTGAGGTGATTAGTGCCTATATCAAGAAATTGGAATGGTATCAAATAAATGATCTAAAATATGCATCTCAAGGACTTAGAAAAAAGCCAAAACTGAATTAGTAGCAGGAGGAAAATAATTAAAATTAAAGATGAAATAACAAAATTAAAATTAAAAAAACATAAAATGTAAGTAGAATGAAGATTTGTGTTTTGAAAAAAATAAATAAAATTGATAAACCATTGCCCCAACTAGACAAAAGGAAAAGATTCAACTAATAAAGTCATAGATGAAGAGATATTAGAAGTAATATTACAGAAAGAAAAAGAATTAGCAGGAATTATTAAAAACAGCTGTAAGCCAACAAGTGGCCACACCTAGAAGAAATGAGTGGATTTCTAGACACATACAATTGACCAAAAATGAGGGATAAAAATGTAAATCCTGAGTAGACAAATAGCTAAGACTCATATTGAGTCAGTTATAAAGACCCTCCCAACGAAAAAAGCCCAGGACCAGATGACCCCATGGCTGAATTTTCACAAATTAAAAAAAAAAAAAACTTATACCACTTTTCTTTAACTACTCAAAGCAATTGAAAGGGAGCAAATCTTTCTGAACTGTTTCTATGAGGCCAGAATTCCCTTAATTCCAAAATCAGAATAAGACACAACAAAGAAAAAGAACTATGGACCAATATTTTTGATGAACTTAGAAGCAAAGATCCTAAACAAAATACCAGATAATTGAATCCAACAACACATAAGAAATATAATTCATCTGGACCAGGTGGGATTTAACCCACTGATGTGGGATGCTTCAATATCCACCAATCAAAAAACACATCACATTAACAAATTGAAGAATACAGTTCTGGAAACTGTTCAGAGCCATTAGCAAGAAAAAGAAATAAAAATCAAAGGGGGTACAAATTGGAAAGGAGGAAGTCAAATTATCCCTGTTTGCTGATGACATGATCCTATATAAAATGGAAACAAGATATTGTGCTATGAGACTATTGGAACTCATAAGGGAGTTTGACAAAATTTCAGGATATAAAAAAACACAAAATCAATAGCGTTCATAATATAATAAAATGCCATGTCTGAGAAAGAATATCTAAGATCAGTCCTATTTACAATAGGTACCAATATTTAAATACCTTAAGATAAATTTTTCCAAGGACCTGAAAAGTATCTACAATGAAAATTATAAAACATTAAGGAAAGAAATAAAAGGCACACATACAAAAATAGAAAAACCTTAAAAATTTTACATATTTGTGTATTAGAAGAAGTAACATGACCAAAATGTGCTTACTATCCAAATCAATGTACAGATTCAATACTATCTCAGTCAAAATTCCAAGGACATTCTTCAACGGATAGAAGACCTCTCTCTCTCTCTGTCTGCCCATCCCCTGTGTGTGTATAACTCTTTCAAATAAATAAATAAATCTTTTAAAAAAATCCCAAAATCCATATTGAAAAGCAAGAGACTCTGAATAGCTAAAGCAATCTTACACAATAGAAAGCTGGAGGCATCACAAAACAAGATTACAAGATATACCGCAGGGCTAATATAATCAAAACAACCTGATAGTGGCACATAAATGGACATGCTAACCAATGGAACAGAATAGGAAACCTAGTAACTTATCCATACATCTACAAGCAAGGGATCTTCGACAAATAAGCTAAAATCATCCCCTGGAGAAACAAGTCTCTTGAGCAAATGGTGTTGGGAAAATTATGACCCCTACACTGAACCCTATACAAAAATCAACTCACAGTGCATCAAGGATCTAAACTTAAGACATGAAACCATCAAATTACTATAGGAATAGATCAGAGAAACACTGCAAGATGTTAGCATAGCAAAGACTTCTTGGATATGACCCCAGAAGTACAGATAATAAAATCAAAAATAGGCAAATTGTACTACATCATGCTAAGAAGCTTCTGTTCTGCAAAGGAAACACTCAAGACAGTGAAGAGGCAACAGTCAGAATGGGAGAGAATATTTGCAAATTATAAATCTGATAAAGGATTAATATCCAGAATATATAAAGAACTAAGGAAAATCAACAATAATAAAACAAACAATCCTACTAAGAAATGAGCAAAGGACATGAACAGGTATTTTTCAAAGGACCAACAAATGGCCAACTGACATAAGAAAAGATGCTCAGGATCACTAGCTTCAGAATGAATGCAAATAAATACCACAGTGAAGTTTTGCTTCACCCTAGTTAGAATGACCATAATTCAAAAATAGAAAAAATGCTGATGAGGATGTGGGGGAAAAAGTACCCTAATCCATTGTTAGTAGAAATACAAACTTGTACAACCATTATGAAAGACAGTATAGAAATTCCTCAAAAATCTGAAACTGAATCTACCAGATGACCCTGACATTTCATTCATGGGAATTGACCCATATGAAATGAAATCAGAAAAAAAAGATTATAAGGATATTCAAAGATATGCAAGAGAATATAGATAGATAGTTTAATGAGATTAGGAAAGCAATGCATCATATGAAGGAAAAATTCAGCAAAGAGATCTTGAGAAAGAACCAAACAGAAATGAACAACTCAATGAATCAAATAAAAAATTCAGTTGGAAATCTCAACAACTGACTACACAAAGAAAAAGAGAGAATTTTGGACTTGAAGAAAGGTCTTTTGAAATAACTCAGACAGAAAGGAAAAAATAAAAATGCTTAAAAAACAATGAAGAGTATTTATTACACTTTTGCAAGTCCATTGAATAAGCAAATAGTTGAATTTTGGGACAAGAGAAGAAAAAAATGTATTCAATGATGTAAGATCTGCATACTTCCCCAATCATGGGAAAAATATGCACATGTATATTTGACCCATACAAGCCTAAGTGGACATGGCCAGAAAAGACCCTGATCATGACATGTTATAGTCAAATTGTCAAGATAAAATAAAGAGAATACTAACAACTGCAAGAGAAAAGTATCATGTCACATTTGGGGGAATTCCATTAAACAAACAGCAGATTTCTTATCAGAAACATTACAGACCAGGAGAGAACAGAATGGCATTTTGCATGTTCTAGAAGGAAAAAAATTCTGCTAAATTAGAATACTATAGCCAGTAAGGTTATCCTTCCTAAAATATGGAGAAATAAAGACTTTTCAAGATAAGGAAGTATGGAGAGAATTCTTCACCATCAGATGACTCTTATAAAAGATGCTTAATGGATTTTTGCAAATAGAAGCAAAAGGAAGATAATTACCATAACAGAAACACTTGGAAGTATAAAACCCACTAGAGGAGTGATATACAAAAGATAAATATAACAAAATTAAATTTTATCAATACAAAAATTATAAAACCACAAAGATGAGCAGCAATAGAAGCAGAGAAAAACAAAGGCTATTCAAAACAAACAGAAAAATATCAACAGAACAGCAAAACCCTAACCTTTATTTTCAAATAATCATCTTGAATGTAAATGAACTAAATTCCCTTATTAAAAGATACAGATTTGCTGAATGTATAATAAAAAGGCCCAATGACTCTCTGTCAGTGAGAAAGTCACTTCACCAGTAAACATGCATAGACTGGAAATGGAAGGATGGAAAAAGATATTCCATGCAAATGGAAAGGAAGAGGGAGCACAAGTAGACATACTAAACAAAGCAGACTTTAAGATAAAAACCGTGGAATGAGTCAAAGAAGGTTATAACATAATGGTCAAGGCACCAATTCAGCATGATGATATAAAGATCATAAATGTATATGAAAGTAATGGTGCAGCCTGTGACTTTCTATAATGTGCATGGTTAAGATTGATATACTACTATAGTTTTAATGTTCTGTGATTATTTTAAAATTTACTGTATTGAATGAAATGGACATCTTTTCATTTGATTATTTTATAGCTCTTACCTATATTTCTGCTATGATCTTTTTACTTTTTACATGTTGAACTATTTAGTAGAATATTAAGCCTTCAACTATAATGTAAATTAAAAATATGCTATCTAGGACTATCCTTGTGATGTCATGGATAAAGCCATGGCCTGCAACACTGGAATCCAATATGGGCACCGATTCAAGTCTCAGCTGCTCTACTTCCAATTCAGCTCCCAGCCAATGCACCTGTGAAAAGCATAGGAAGATGGCCCAATGCTTGAGCCCCTGCTACTCATGTAGGATACTTGGATGGAGCTCTTGGCTCCTGGCTTAGGAGTGGCCTAGTCCCAGCCAATGCAGTCATCTGGGGAGTGAATCAGCAGATGGAAGATTGCTGCTCCCCCACCCCTGCCCACACACATACACGCTCTTTCTCCTTCTCTCTGTAACTGTGCCTTTCAAATAAATAAAATAGATTTAATAAAAAAAAATTATTTCACAAATTAAAGAAGAAAGAAAGAAAGAAAGGTAGGAAGGGAGGGAGTGAGGGAGGGAGGAAGGGAAAAAGAGGGAGGGAAAAGGGGAAGTATCATTATGTTATTAGAATTTTATCTAGGAGCTATATCAAGCCTATTTTCTTTGTATTAATGCACTAATAGATTCCTTAAAAATAAATCTAAAGGGAGACATGGGTTACAAAACCCCTTGCATCAGGGGACAGATCATGCAGAGCAATAATAATAAAAATCAACACAGAAATATCAGAGTTCATCAATACCATAGACAAAATGGGTCTAACAGACACAGGAATTCACTCATCAGCTGCAGAACACATGTTCTTTGTATCTGCATATGAAACATTCTCTATGATAAAGTGCTAATAGTAGATCTAAAAATCAAATCAATCCCATCAAGGTGGCATGTACCAATGCCATCTCACTAGTCCAAGTGATCAGTTTCAGTTCACAATTGATCATAATGAAAGGATTAAGAGCCAAAGGGATCTCATAAACAAGACTAATGTCTGCTAATACTAACTGAAAGAATTAAAAAGGAGAGAACAATCCAACATGGGAAGCAGGATACACAGCAGACTCATAGAATGGCAGATATCCTAAATAGCACTCTGGACTCAGAATAAGCCCTAAAGGCATTCCGATCTGGCTAAAAAGCCCATGAGAATATTTCAGGCATGGAAAGCCAAGATACTGTGGCAAAACAAACAAACAAACAACAACTAAATGAAAGATCTCTGTGAGTCATATCCCAGCAGAAAGAATGGGCCATCAAAGATGGAAGTACCTTTCTCTGAAGGGAGTTTAGAGCTTTCACTTTGACCATGACCTTGTCTAAGTAAGATTGGAGTTGGCAAACTCAAGAGGATTCCATAGCCTTGGCAACTCATGACAAGAGCCTCGGGTGATTACTGACGCCATAAACAAGAGTGTCAATTTGTTAAGTCAAAAACAGGAGTCACTGTGTACTTACTTCTCATGTAGGATCTCTGTCCTTAACGTGTTGTACAATGTAAATTAATGCTATAGCTAGTACTCATATAGTACTTTTACACTTGTGTTTCTGTGTGGGTTCAAACTGTTGAAATATTTATTTAATATATACTAAATTGATCTTCTGTATATAAAGAGAATTGAAAATGAATCTTGATGTGAATGGAATGGGAGAGGGAATGGGAGATGGAGGGTTGTGGCTGGGAGGGAAGTTATGGGGAGAAAGCCATTGTAATCCATAAGCTGTACTTTGGAAATTTATATTTATTAAATAAAAGTTAAAAAAAAACAAAAAATACATCAAACAAAAGACAATAAAAAAGAAAGAAAATAAGCAAGTAAGCTAGGAGTTTCACCATAGCAAGGAAACAATCAGCAGAGTGAAGATAATGAATAGAATGGGAGAAAATATTGCAAACTATCATCTGACAAAAGACTAATATCCAAACTGTGTAAGAAGATGAAAAATTCAAAAACATAACACAAAAAATTAGGTAAGAAATAGGCAAAGAATATGAACAGACAATTTTCAAAAGAGGAAAACAGATGACCAAAAATATATTAAAGAATGGTAAATATCACTATCCATTCAGGGAATTACAAGCCAACACCAGTGAGGTAACATCTCATTACAGTTAGACTGATCATTTTCTTTTCTTTTTTTTTTTTTTTGACAGGCAGAGTGGACAGTGAGAGAGAGAGACAGAGAGAGAAAGGTCTTCCTTTTGCCGTTGGTTCACCCTCCAATGGCCGCCGCTGCAGCCGGCGCACCGTGCTGATCCGATGGCAGGAGCCAGGATCCAGGTGCTTTTCCTGGTCTCCCAAGGGGTGCAGGGCCCAAGCACCTGGGCCATCCTCCACTGCACTCCCTGGCCATAGCAGAGAGCTGGCCTGGAAGAGGGGCAACCGGGACAGAATCCGGCGCCCCGACCGGGACTAGAACCCGGTGTGCCGGCGCCGCAAGGTGGAGGATTAGCCTATTGAGCCACGGCGCCGGCCCAGACTGATCATTTTCAAAAAGTAAAACAAATAACAAATGCTGGTGGAGGTGCAGAGAAAATGGAACCCTTGTACACCGTTGGCAGGAAAGCAAATTATACGGCTATTTTGGAGGACCGTATGATGGCTTCTCAAAATAATGAGACTAGATCTGCCATATAACCCAGGTATTTCACAATGGAAATGAAAGTAGCATTATCAAAGTGATGCCTGCATTCCCCTGTTCCCTGAAGCAGAAGTTACAATAGCCAAGGTTTGGAATCATCTAGAAGCCCATCAACAGAAGAATGGACGAAAAGGTGACGTACATAAACAATGAATATTATTCAACTGTAAAAACAAATGGTAGCCTGACACTTGCATCAAGATGGATAGCAAAGGAGGTCATTATGCTAAAAGAAATACACCAGACACAAAAAGAGAAATATCATGTTTTCACTCACATGTGGAAGTTAAATAAAAGTCAATCTGGATTTAGAATGTGATTAACAGAGGCTGGAAACAGAGGCAGGAAGAGGGGGTAAGTGAGTGTAGACAACATTCACCAGTCGCCCAGATAAACAGAAGCATCAAGTTCTAGCATCCACACCACAGTGGGATGACCATAATTCACAATGATGTATTTTATACTGCATGGAAAAATGAAAGACAGGAACTCCCAGGCTCCAAACATAAAAAAGATAAGGGACTTGAAATGCAAATAACCTGACTCAACCAGTTTATATGGTATATATGTGTTGAATTATACTGAATTCCCTAAAAATGTACAAATATCACATGTTAATTATAACAAGTTAAAAATAATGTGGTGGTTAAAAAACAATAACAACTTTAACTTTTTATGGGGATATGTGTGCTTGCCATACACCTTCCTTATTCTGAGGTTATTAAAACTAAACTCTGAAATTTCTATTTGATAATTTAAAGATATTGAGTCTTTAGAATGTACATTTATTTGGTTTGTAAAAATGATACAAAGTTACTGTAAAAATATATGAAACAATACAGAAAAGTACAAAGAATGAACTAAAAGTTGAAATTTTACCATCTGAGGAAGGCATTGCTTCTAAACATCTTCCTATGAATAAGAGGAAAACAAACATTCGTGAATACTGCGTATGTGCCTGGTATTGATCTAAGTAATTTATAAAGTTTATGGGATTAGCGCTTTATTATTTCTATTTTACAGACAAGGAAACTAAGACTCAGAGAGATCAGCTTCCTTTTCCAACGTTGTAAAACCAATAACTGACAGGCTGGGTCTGTTCCCTGCTCCACTTGTCCTTCTCTAATAGGGAGCAGGGATGAGTCTTAACAGTTCTCCAAAGGCCAGTACTCTGTATGCACTTAACAACACTTATTTTGTTTGGCTATCTAAAAATAGATCTAATCTCTATCAACAAGGTGTGCAAACATAATTTCATTCCTGTGTTGCAACAAACTCTGCTGTGTTCTTCTCTTTCCTTGTCTCATTGGTGTTGTTCATGAGATGATGTTCAATATTTGTAACAGATTATCTTACTCTTGACTTCAATGTCAGTAAGTTGTATGCTTCTAGTGTAAGTTGTGAATGCAACTTCTAAAATATCTAACGTGGCTTAACAAACAAAGCGACTGCCTTCTCTATCCCTCACGTGCTGATGAGAACTCGGATTCTATTCCCTTATGAAAATGCCATTCCCTGTCTATTGCAGCGTTTGCAATCTTATTTTTATCTTTTACGTTCTTGAATTTCATTAAAACATGGTATGAACTTTTTATAGAAGATATTGTGCTTCACACATAGAGAAGTCTCAAGTTCAAAGCTCATCACATCTTTTAGTCAGGGGAAATTTGGAACTATTGTTTATTCAAATATTTCCTTACTGCTAGTCTATCTACTTCTAGTAGATAACTGCTAGCCTCTCTGAGCCCATGCTTCTGGTATTTTGTCTGTTTCTGCATAGTGTTCAAATCTATCTGACTTACTACATCCCTCCAACTCATTAACATGCTTTTTCCCTCCCCTCTTTCTGTTTTTTAGCTCACCCAGAAATTTTGATCTTAAAAATTATGGTTGCTATTTTTAAGATTTCCAATGTGTTTATGTAATATCTTATATCTCATCCCTTACTCAGGTGTTTAAAAAATGTTAAAACATTGAATCTACTCACCAAGTTATGAATTTAGTGCTATAACCATTTCTATTTTACAGATGAAAAAACTAAGACACAGGTTAGCGAAGTGTTTCACTTCAGAGGCACTCACTAGCAGTTGTTGGAGACAGCATTTGAACACAGGTTGTTTGGGCCCTTAGTTGTGTTTTGTTGGTCACCTCCTATTATTTTCTAATTGTACCTTCCTACTTCATGGAAAACATGTTTTCCTTCATCTCTCTGAAAATATGAATTAAAACTTGTTCATTTATTTAACAGAGAGACAAAGAAAGAGAGAAAGTGAGAGAGAGCAAGGGAGAATGAGGGAGTGAGCGAGTGAGCTCATCTGCTGGTTCACTCCCCAAATGTCCACAGTAGCCTGGGCTGGGATACAGTCAAAGCCATGTGAGTTCCAGGAGCCCAGTTGCTTGCATTATCACCACTGCCTTCCAGAGCTAGCATGAAGCTGGAAGTAAGATCTAGAGAAAGGAGCTGTTCTCTGATTTAAGATGTGAGCTTGTTAACTAGTGTCTTTACCATTAGGCTAAAATGCCCTCCCTGATAGAACTTTTCAAAAAGCTCTATTATTTATTTGAAAGGCGGAGTAATAGAAAGGGAGACACACAGAGAAATCTCCTGTTCACTGCTTCACTTTCCAAATGCCTGCAACAGCCAAGGCTGGGTCAAGCCAAAGCCGGGAGCTTAGAATTCCTTCTCTGTCTCACGTGGGTAACAGGATCCCACATACTTTGGCCATCATCTGCTGCCTCTCCGGTGCATTAGTATGAAGCTAGAGTGGGCTTGATCCCAGGTGGGCATTGGAAACAGTGGCTTAACTCTCTGTATCACAACACCCGCCCCTTATTTTAAAGTTCTGTGTGATTGCTTTTTAATTGTTTCATCCTGGGTCATTTTTTCTTTTCTTTGTGTTCTAACCCCTATCTTCTCTTTCATGGTGAAGTCCTTCATTAACAAGACAATGAATATTGATTTTAAGATGATTCTCAAAACGAACCTTCTCTGGTAAACTGTACTCTGCCTCTGCGTGTGCAGACTGGGACCCCATCCTTGTGCACTATATAATGTCTGGTGAAAGTGAGGATGAGGGCTGGTGCTGTGGCACAGTGGGCTAAGCCTCTGCCTGCGGTGCCAGAATCCCATATTGGCGCCCATTTGTGTCCTGGCTGCTCCTCTTCTGATCCAGCTATCTGCCATGGCCTGGGAAAGAGTAGAAGATGACCCAAGTGCTCGGGCCCCTGTACCCATGTGGGAGACTTGGAAGAAGCTCCTGGCTCCTGTCTTTGGATCAGCACAGCTCCAGCCATTGTGGCTATCTAGGGAGTGAACCAGCAGAAGGAAGACCTCTCTCTCTCTCTCTCCCTATCGCTCTGTAATTCTACCTCTCAAATAAATGTATAAAATCTTAAAGAAAAGAAAGTGGAGGATGAGATGGGCTTGAGAATGACATAATGCACTGGGGGCTAGTTATCTTATTTGGAATGC
This sequence comes from Oryctolagus cuniculus, assembly GCF_051225735.1. Taxonomy (NCBI): domain Eukaryota; kingdom Metazoa; phylum Chordata; class Mammalia; order Lagomorpha; family Leporidae; genus Oryctolagus; species Oryctolagus cuniculus. The sequence goes on from NC_142871.1 coordinate 13,648,746, forward strand.
CATGTCCTCCTCCAGAGAACTGCTAGTCTCCCAGGAATAGCCTCATATCTCTGCCCTAGCACTGACCCAGTTTTAAAATGGACATAGTTGATTCTGTGTAGATTCTATTTTGGAAGATCTACAAGAGACAACATAGCTGCTGCTACTGTAGACATCTGCTTCATTATGGAACAACATAGAGTGGGGGTTACCTCAACTACCTGAGGCATCTATTGTCTATTCATAGTCTCAGATATTCTTTCAGATTATAGTTTATCTGGAGTGGGAGGACTTCTTTTCTTCTGACTTTACATTTCGTGAGTAAAGTCATCCATGACTGACACTCCACATCTCTCAGTTCCATTTTTTTACTGTTTATGAAAAATTTGAAATTTTAATTTCTAATAATATAAAGAGAATAGATTTCATATATCTCACAAGTTTAGCTCTACAAAGATGACCATACTTCTCTCCATCCCCTTCTCCTCCCGCAAACCCTCTCCTTCCCTCCCTTCTTTGCCTCTCATTAATTTTTGCAAAGACATAATTTTAATCCACTGTATAATCACAGGCTTAATTCAGCACTAACCATAATATTCAACAAGTAAAAATAGGAAGATCACAGTTCCTCAGAATTATAAACTAGGGTTAAATGCAACAATCATAACACAATATATGCAGTTCACTCCTATACATTTTTGTATTCTGTATTAACTGTCACATATCAGAGAAAACACAATTTTGCTTTTTAAAAAGAGGGATCACTTAATCAATTTATATGCTTAGGGTGAAGAACTGGATATGTATGGCCTTACCAATCCCCACCCCCTCTTTGAGATTCCAACTCCCAAAGAGAGCACACGCTCTACACTACTACCCTGTGTGGTAAGTTTTAAGGGGATCGGCCTCCATGTGAATGATACTGGGAAAGAAAAATAATCCCCCAAAAGTTTTCAGAGAGCTAGCCTAGTTGCTAGTTAGGTTGTGGTATTCCTGGAAACAAATTTTGTAGATTATCAACTTCAGTCAACTCTTCATGACTGTGATGAAATAAGACAAATACAAGCCGATTTTGTAACCATATCTGAAGCAGAGATAGAACTATATTCACCTGCACCCATAAATAAGAAAATATTTCCCTCTTCTGGTTAACATTAAATGACCACCATTTCCTGGTCAATGAAAATTCTAGTCTTACTCTCTTAATTTTACCTCTTAGATAAGAAGCTATTGATGTCATTAATCAAATTACCCTTGTTTTGGGACAGCATTCTGTATGGCTATTCCTTTATATCTTTGAATGATTTTACAGATAATGAACCATAAACTAAAATCTCTGTAGTATTCTGTCTTCGTTCTTGCAGTAAATTCAATAAATCAAGTTTTAAAAAAATACGGGTATATTCCTGATGATGGTAGTACAGTGCACTTACAGATAACAATGAGGATCAGGAGTCTACATCAGCACCAGTAGGCAAATGAAACTCAGCAACTAGAAGGAAGCATTAGGAATTCTCCAGTGATATCCACAGATGGATATAGGCCACATAGGGAGCATTGAAGCTGCAGTGGCTGCTGTACCTTTGGAATGTTATCTTATGGACTCACCAAATGCCTATCTGTAGCAGACAAAAACACTGAAAGTGGACCTAAGGAATTGTAAAAGCTAGTATTGGGATTGCATGTCACCATTTACAGAGACTCTATCTTGTTTCAGATCCATGAAAATGCACTGTGAGTTAGCTAGATACTCATCATGGTCTAGGTAATTCTCTTTCCCTATTATGGGAAACATCATTGCAAGGACAAGTTGCACATTGCTTTTACCTATGGAAATCATTACAGTGAAAAACTTCTAACTCAATTGTAATGAAATGATTTATATTTACAGAACATATTTTCAATATCTCCTAGAGTGATTTTGTATGCTACAATGACTATTCAATTTTCTCTAAATTGAAATCTTAAGTGTTAGTGATTAAGGAAAAATCCCTACCTTTTTGGATAAAGGTATTCTTAGGATTTCCTGAATGATGCTAACTACTTATTCTATTTTAAAAGCATGGCCAGTTTCATCAAAGAGCTATGAACCACTGAATTTTTTTATTTGATTTTTTGAATTTCACCTCACTTGGCTTCTTAACTAAGTTAGGAATACAACAATCAGCATAGTCTAGGAGGCAGAATATTGGGTTTGAAATTAGAATACACAGCACTGTATCTGTGACCTTACCTAAATAGTTTAGCCTCAATTTGCACAATTGTAAAGAAGAGATTGTATTACCAATAAAAATTATCACTCCAACAAATTCAATGATAATGGAGATAGATGCTATGCTTTGAGCATTGTAATCACAGGTAGCATTTATTTAATTTATTTTTGCTGGACATTGCTCTAGGGAGTTCACTTGCATTATCTTACTTATAACAGACTTTTAAGACACACTGTGTCACTTTTTTAAGATGGTTAATTAAGATTGACAGAGGCTAAATAACTTGCTCAAGAGTAACAAGTTGGGAGGCTGGCGCTGTGGGAAAGCAGTAGAAGATGGCACAAGTCCTTGGGCTCCTGCAACTGTGTGGGAAGACTTGCAGGAAGCTCCTGGCACCTGGCTTTGGATCAGCGCAACTCTGGCTGTTGTGGCCAATTGAGGAGTGAACCAGTGGATGGAAGTCCTCTCTCTTTCTCTGCCTCTCCTTCTCTTTCTGTGTAACTTTGACATTCAAATAAATAAATAAATCTTTTTTTTTTAAGAAAAAAGAATAACAAGTTGGGCAGATGGTCAAGTTGGAAGCACCAAGAATCTCTTTGCACATCCAGATAACAGTTGTGCTGGCATGATTTGTATAATGTAAATATTTTGAAATTTTGGAGGATATTAAAGTCTTACAACTTCAGAGAAACACCTGGGCAGTAAACTATGCTCAGCTTGGGTCAACTGTAACTTTTGTTTGGCTAGAAACTCCCCATGTTTCACCACAAACTGGGGGCATGCAACTTGCAGGTACCAGGATACGCAACAAGAACTGTCTTCCAAATATTAGGATCTGTGCTTTAATTGCTGCCTGCTGCTTCTGACCATGGAGATGCAGACAGAGATGCAGCTGGCTACATCCTCTTCACCAAGCAATGTCGCAAATTTCTTCCCTTATAGCTGGAATTGCTTATAAAGGACTTAAAAGGCATTTCCCATTCATCTTTATTCATTTTTATTTTATAATCTCTTTTTGAGAACCAAGCATTAAAATCCAAGACATTCGAAAGCAACTGTATATACAGGGAAAATTAGAAATTAAGTAAAGATTACCAGGGAATGGTTACACGTTCAGACAAAATCTGGAAAATCTCAGGCTTATCATTGGCATGAAGACTAAAATCTAAAAATCAAACCGAACCAAACTGAAGCCAAAAGAATAGTAGAGAATCCCAGGGTTATTGGAAGAACTACATTCTCTTATTTAAAGTTACCACATTATCCCGTTTAAATATACAACTTTCAACAGCAACAGAAAAGCATAAGACAAGCAAAAAATAGGAAAAGACATTCCGTTCAAACACCAGTAAACCATAAACAAGCAAAACTGTCAATGAGGCAGATTAGATGATAAACCTACTAGAACAGACTTTAAAACAATGTCTTTTTAAAGATATTCAAACAACTAAATGAAGAGGTGAGGAAAGTTAAACATTGCAGACGAAATGAATGTCAATAAAAAATCTAAAGAGAAATTAAAAAGAAATTCTAGAGCTAAAAATTACAATAATTGAAATAAAAATTCACTAGAAGGGGGATGGTATTGTGGTGTAGTGGGTTAAGTACCGCTTGTGATGTCATCCCATATCAGAGTGCTGGTTCACGTCCCAGCTGCTCTGCTTCTGATCCACTTCCCTGCTAATGTCCCTGGGAAGGCAACAGAAGATGGTACAAGTACTTGGATTGCTGCCACCAATGAGGGATACTCAGAATGAAGTTCCTGGCACATGACTTTGGTTGGTCCAGACCTGGCTCTTATGTCCATTTGGGAAGTGAACCAGTAGATGGAAGATCTCTTTGTATCTCTTCTCATACTTCTGTTACTTTTTAAAATGAATGAATGAGTGAATGAGTCTTTAAAAATTCACTAGAGGGATTCAAAAAAAAAAAAAGATTTGAGTACATAGAAGAATCAATGAACTCAATGATAGGAAATTGAAAATATTAAGTCTGGAAAAGAAATATAAAAGTTAACAACCTAAAGGACTTGTGGGACACAATCCAGTGAACCAACATATACATGGTTGGAGTCAAAGAAGGAGTGAAAAAGAGAGAGGGAAATAGGAGTGATTATTTAAATAAATAATAACTGAGAAATTCCTAAATTTGGTGAAAGATATAAATACAAATGACTTTTAAGTAGGTAGGATGAATTCAGAGACTCGCATTGAGACAAATGATCAGATCATCAAGAAACTTGGAGAAAGATAGACTCTTGAGAGGAGAGAGATAGAACCAACCTATCACATAGAAGGTTTTCTCAATAAGATTACCAGTAGATGTTTCATCAGAACTCTGGAAGTCAGAAGGTAGTAGTTTGGCCTGCTCAAACTACTAGCAGGGAACAAAAAACCTGTTATCTGGAATCTTACATCTGGCAAAACTGTCCTTTAGAAGTGAGGAGGAGATTAAGACATTATCAGGTCAATGGAAGCTGAGGGAGTTTGTTACATCCAGATCTGCTCTGCAAGAAATGCTACAGGGAGTTTTGTAAGTTGAAATCAAAGGAGAACAGAAAATAAGCTACTGCCATATGCAGAAATAATGATTGCAGTAAAGGTGAATGTTTGGAAAAATACAGAAGCTGCTATTGTAGCAACAATCTAATTTAGTCTTATTTATTTTTTCACATGTTAACTTATTTATTCCTTTTAAAAATAAATTTATTTTTGTATAAATAGAATAGAGTTTATGTATTCCATACATACAATTTTAAGAGCATAATGATACTTCCCACATTCCTTCCCTCCCTCTCATTCTCTCTCCTCTATCCTCTTTCCTTTCTTATTTTTCTTTTAATGTTTATGATGACATACTTTCAATTTACTTTGTAATCACAAGCTTAATGCTCCTATAAGTAAAGAATTCAACAAGTAGAAAGACCACTCTTCCTCAGGAGTATAGACAAGGGCTATAAATAATAATCAAATATTAAGATGTCAATTTCACTCATATACATTACATTTTTTTGTACTCTGTGTATTAGCTACCACAGATCACAAATCACAAACTATCTTTTTGAGTTTGGCTTCTTTCTTTTTTTAAAATTTTTTTTGACAGGCAGAGTTAGACAGTGAGAGAGACAGAGAGAGAAAGGTCTTCCTTCTGTTGGTTCACCCCCAAATGGCCACCACAGCCGGTGTGCTGCACCACCGATCCGAAGCCAGGAGCCAGGTGCTTCCTCCTGGTCTTTCATGCAGGTGCAGGGCCCAAGCACTTGGGCCGTCCTCCACTGCCTTCCCAGGCCACAGCAGAGAGCTGGACTGGAAGAGGAGCAACCGGGACAGACTCTGGCGCCCCAACCGGGACTAGAACCCAGAGTGCTGGACCCTGCAGGCGGAGGATTAGCCTAGTGAGCCGCGGTGCCGGCCTGGATTTGGCTTATTTCACTAAGCCTAGTGGTCTCTAATAGCATTTACTTTGTTGCAAACAATGGATTTCATTTTCTTATGGTGAGATATACATATATATATATATAAAATGTGATATATACATTATGTACATGTGACATATACATATATATAATGTGATGTATATGGAATATATATATATATCACATTTCTTTATCCAATCATCAGTTAATGGACATCTGGATTGACTCCATATCTTAGCTATTTTGAACAGAGCTGTGATAAATGTGAGGGTACAGATAATTCATATATTGATTTAATTTCTGTTTATGCTGTATTTTCCGTGTTCTACATGAATTAAGAGATGAATGCATCAAAAACATTATTAGTGTAGTTGATTTTATGGTTGTCACTTTGTTTTATAACTCTACTTTTGTTTTCTATTTGAGAGTAACATTTAAAATGATTAATTTATGTCTTTGAACATAAAGTATATATGGATGCAATTTTGTGACAGTAACTGGTAGCAATGGAGGCACAGCTGTGAAATAATAGATCTGTGAAATAATAGAATTCTTGTACAATATTGGAATTAAGCTAACATAAACTCAAATTAAGGTGTGAAAACTTTAGGATGTTGAATGTACTCCCAATGGTAAACACAAAGAAAATAGTTATAGAATATATACAAAAGAAAATGAGATGTGAATTAAAATATTTCGCCACAAGAACAGCTAAACACAAAAGGAAAACACTAACAAAGAAAATGACAAACAAAAAAGTTATAGCAAAGGTAAGTCCCTTCTTAGTAGTTAGCTTAAATATATACAGAACAGCTCCTCAATCAATGAACAGTTTTTTGTTGAATGGATTGTAAAACAAAATATGATTCTACTATATCCTGTATGTAGGACATTTGCTTCAGATCCAAAGGCATGAGTTAAGTTGAAAGTGAAAGGCTGGAAAAATATTCAGTGAAATTAGTAACCAAAATGAGAGTGGTTATATTTAAAGCAGACAAAACAGACTTTCTGTGAAAAGAGTTTTTAAAACATAAAGAACACTGTATATTAATAAAAGTTTCAAAACAGTAAGAAAATATGATGATTGTCAAGAGTTACTCATGCAATGGCAGATCATCAGAATATATAAAGTAAAAATGAATAGAACTGTAGACGGTTCTGTAATACAAGAGACTTCAGTTTTCCACTCTGAAAAATGGATAGAACAATCAGGTAGAAGACAAGTGAGGACATATAGAGAATTTGCAAAACATAGTCAATCAACCAACTTTCACGGCTAAACACAGAACAATCTACCCAGCAACAGATAATACATGCTTCTTGTTAGACCCTTGGAGTGAGGATGCTAACACGTCGAGAGGCACACCCCAGAGACTCAGACTCCAGACCAGCTGATGCAAAAGCAAGAGGATTTATTCGGCATCTGCGCAGACAGGCCTTCTGAACTCGGGAGTCCGGAGAGCGCCCCCAGTACAAGCCACACGGTTTATATACCCGCAGCGACCAATCAAAAGCACTATAGAGTCCATGCACACAGCAGTCCAATCCGTGAGTTGTTCATGTGAAGGGCATGTGTCTTCTATCCAATCAGCTACGGGATCACATGGGAGGCATGCACCTCGTCGCCATTTTGTTGTTTACTTCTTTAGTAGTTCCTTTCCCTGCCAGCGCCATCTTGTTCACCCTGAGGGGGGATGACGTCTCGCTCCCTTTGTTCCCCTTGTGGGAGAGCAGTGTCCCGCTTCCCACACCGTTATTTGAGTATTAGGAGTTATACAAACTGGGTTAGGTCTTAGCACAGTCAGGCACAAGCGTCACAGCTAGCTAAGCATAGTGTCCCTTATTTTATATAAAATTCTAGACATTATACATAGTGTCTCTCTGACCACCTTAGGATGAAGTAAAAATTCACTCACAGAAAACAGGAAAATTAACACATATGTGGAAACGAACCACATTCTGAAATGATAAATGACTCAGAGAAGGAATCACAACCAAAATTAGAAAACATTTAAGAAAAGTGAAAATGAAAACACAACATACTAAGTTATGGAGTGCAATAAAGCAGTGCTAAGAGGAAATTTATAAATATAAATGTTTACATTAAAAATAAGGAATACTTTAAGTCAACAACGTAACTTTGTATCTTAAGGAACTAGAAAAAGAAGAAAAATCAATTCAAAGTCTGGTAGACTGGATGAAATCATGGAGCAGAGGTGAATGAAACAAAGAATAGGAAAACAATAGAGAAAATGGGCAAAATTAAAAGTGTTTTCAAAAAGATCAGAAAAATTGCAAACTTTTAAATGTATTAAGGACAAAAGAGAGAAAACACAAACTACTAAAATCAGAAATGAAAGTGGGAAATTACTGCTGCTTCTCCAGAAATAAAAAGAATCCTAGAGAGTTCTATGCATAATTATATAACAACAAATGGTATAACTTGGATGAAGTAGACAGATTTTGGAATACACAAAACATACTGAAATGCTCTGCTTGGCCTGTCACATGAAATACTACACTACGAGTGGATAAAACAGGGAAATTTATTTCTTTTGTTCTGGATGCTCAGCCATCCAAAATTATGGTGCCTCTCTCCATCTTTCTGGCTCTATTTCTCTTCTCTATAAGCTTACCAATTCCATCAAATTAGGATCTCACTCTTAAGACCTTATTTAATCTTAGTTCTCTTTTTGAGGCCCTATCTCTAAATATTGTTAATCTGGGAGTCGGAGTTTCAATATATAAAATTCTAGAAGGGGGATAAATTCAGACCAAAATCTTTTTTTTTTTTTTTTTTTTTTTTATCTTTTATTTAATGAATATAAATTTCCAAAGTACGACTCATGGGTTACAATGGCTTTCCCCCCCATACCGTCCCTCCCACCCACAACCCTCCCCTTTCCCACTCCCTCTCCCCTTCCATTCACATCAAGATTCATTTTCGATTATCTTAATATACAGAAGATCAGCTTAGTATACCTTAAGTAAGGATTTTAAGTATCTTTTGCAGGGCCGGACGAGTGGCCACAAAGTCCTTCAATTTCTGTTTGCTATGAAAGCAGACCAAAATCTTTTAAACTGAATAAATGAATTCCTCAAAGTAGCAGCATACAAAGTGAATGCATGAAAATCACTTAGGGTTCTGTGTGAACAATGAACTATCTGAAAAGGAAATAAGAAATGCAATTCCATTTACAATAATGCACAAAAGAATAAACCATTTAGAAATTATTCAGGGATATGACAGACTTGTACAATGAAAATAACAAAATATTGTTTAAAGAAACTAGAGAAGATACAAATAAATGGAAAGACATCTCATGTTCAAGGATTGGAGACATAATATTTTCAAGATACTGATAGAGATTCAATCTAGAGATTCATTGCAATGTTTATACAAATCCTAAGGAATTTTTTTACAGAAATAGACAAATGCATTTTAATATTCAAATAGAATCTCAAGGGACCCAGGACAACCAAAACAATCTTGAAAAAAAGTACAAACTGAAGGCATCACATTTTCTGATTTCAAAACTTATTTTTTTTTGAAAATTTTTATTTAAGAAATATAAATTTCAAAGGTACAACTTTTGGATTATAGCAGTTTCCCGCCATCTCACAACCACCCTCCCACCAGCAAAACATTCCATAACCTACTTCCTCTTCCATCCCATTCTTCATTAAGATTCATTTTTAATTATCTTGATATACAGAGGATCAACTTAGTATACACTAAGTAAACATTTCAACAGTTTGCACCCACACAAAACACAAAGTATAAAGTACTGTTTGAAGACTAGTTTTACCATTAATTCACATAGTACAACACATTAAGGACAGAATTCCTACATGGGGAGTAAGCGTACAGTGACTTCTGTTGTTGATTTAGCAATTGACACTCTTATTTATGGCGTCAGTAATCACCAGAGGTTCTTGTAATGAGCTGTCAAGGCTATGGAAGCCTCTTGAGTTCACCAACTCCAATCTTATTTAGACAAGGCCATAATCAAAGTGAAGTGGAAATTCTTTCTTCCCTTCAGAGAAAGGTACCTCCATCTTTGCTGGCCCGTTCTTTCCGCTGGGATCTCACTCACAGAGATCTTTCATTTAGGTCATTTTTTTTGCCAGAGTGTCTTGGCTTTCCATGCCTGAGATACTCTCATGGGCTTTTTAGCCAGATCCGAATGCCTTAAGGGCTGATTCTGAGGCCAGAGTGCTGTTTAAGACATCTACCATTCTATGAGTCTGCTGTGTATCCCACTTCCCATGTTGGATCATTCTCTCCTTTTTAATTATACCAATTATTATTAGCAGACACTGGTCTTATTTATGTGATCCCTTTAACACTTAATCCTATCATCATGATTAATTATGAACTTAAACTGATCACTTTAACTAGTAAGATGGAATTGGTACGTATCAACTTAATGGGATTTGGAGTCCCATTCAAAAGTTATTTCAAAGCTCTGCTAGTTAAAAAAAAACCTAAATGAAAGATCTCTGTGAGTGAGATCCCAGTGGAAAGAACAGGTCTTCAAAGAAGGAGGTACCTTTCTCTGAAGGGAGGAGAGAACCTCCACTTTGACTATGACCTTGTCTAAACAAGATAAGAGTCGGAGAACTCAGAGGGCTTCCATAGCCTTGGAAACTCATGACTGGAGCATAGGGAGATTACTGATGTCATAGACAGGAGTGTCAATTGGTAAAGTCAACAACAGGAGTCACTGTGCACTTACTCCTCATGTAGGATCTCTGTCCTTAATGTGCTGTGCATTGAGATTTAATGCTATAACGAGTACTCAAACAATATATTTCACTTTGTGTTTCTATGGGGGTGCAAACTGTTGAAATCTTTACTTAATGCATACTAAACTGATCCTCTGTAAAAAAAAAAAAAAAAAAGAAATTATCAACTCCCAACTTGACTCTCACTGGGATTAAACATGACAATAGGTCTGATCTGATTTCATCATCATTTAAAAAAATCATCTATTATTTTTCACTTTATGTTTCTGTGTGGGAGCAAACTGTTGAAATCCTTACTTAATGTATACTAAGCTGATCTTCTGTATATTAAGATAATCGAAAATGAATCTTGATGTGAATGGAAGGGGAGAGGGAGTGGGAAAGGGGAGGGTTGTGGGTGGGAGGGACGTTATGGGGGGGAAGCCATTGTAATCCATAAATCGTACTTTGGAAATTTATATTCATTAAATAAAAGTTTAAAAAAGAAAGAAAGAAAAAAAATACTATGACAATAACATGAAGGAAGAAATACCAATTAATGGATTAGAACCAAAAACAAAGAATTAAACTCTTGCATACGTGGTCAAATTCCGAACAAGAATTACAAGACGACTCATTTAGGAAATGGTAATCTTCAATAAATGATGATTGGAAAACTAGATAATTCAGTAGAATGATCTTGGAGCTTTACCTAATGTGACACCTAGAAATTAGCTAAATAATTGGATTATATACCAATATATCAGAATTAGAACTACAAAACTATTACGAGAAAACAGAAGGCAAAACCTCATAGCATTGGATTTGATAATGAAAATGTTTTAACAGTGTACATTTGAACTATCTACTTTTGTTGCTTCACAAGCAAAATATCTGGACAATTATGTTTTGTGTGTGTGTGTGTGTGTGTGTATGTGTGTTTAATTGTCCTGGAGATATAACCATTTGCAATGTTTTAATAATAGTAATAAAGAGAGAATTATGTATCAGGATATTGTGCAGGGAGGTGAAATTCAAATAAAAATGTTCTTGTTGCTTCTGTTTTGCAAAAGGGAGACTTAATTAAGATCCATGAAGGCTTAATTTCAAATTTCATTTTTCAAAACCTATTGATTAACAATCCCTATTTATCCATTTTATTGTGCATGCTGATGTATAAATGTTTTGGCAATTAATTATTTCCTACAGCAGCATTTTCCAAAATCTTTTAGGTCTAATTGAAGGAAAAAAAATAAGCTAATGAAATTTGGTCCTGCAGATCTTGATTTATTCAAAACTGTGTATTTATGATAAGCATTTTTCACCTAAGAGGTAAATAATCCTTTGCAACTGTACTTTCATGCTACCCTAGGATTTTTCTAGGAAACAGAATGAGGCTTACTCAAATTTTTTTCTAAATATTTTCAGGCAAAGTGGTTTTTTGGAAGGTATTTTCCTTCCCATCCTTCCCCTGTGGAGAATTCAATAGCATTTGTTAGGAGAAAATGTGATTCATGAATAAGCCCATAATTTGGCAATGTATGTAAGTCCCATTAGTTTTTGAAAGAAGAAATTTTAGTCTTACAGTGCAGTAGGTATTATTAAATCAATACAGGATTGTCTTCCAACTTGGAATAGATTTCATTTCGCACTAACAATATTTTTAGTTACAAATTAAAGTATATAATTTTATTTCAAATAGGAAAACTCCAACCATGACCTTGGTTTATATTTTAGTGAAAAAGCTCTCTAATGTGATATTTTATTGCTTTTCAAGATAATATACTTTTGAAAAATTTCTCCCTTTATTTTCATATTATTGTGTTTTTCCACTGTACATTCAATTTTTAGAAGTCTGAAGAATATTGAACTATTTAAAGCTAAAATATAAATCCTTGTAAACAACATGCACAGGCAAACACTGAGAACAGTGTGGTAAATTTAAAACTCTTATTTTGTGATCAGAGTCATGCTCAATTTCTCCTAGCTAAAGATAAAAGGTTTATTAGACTTTACGTCTGTATCCAAAGAATTATCTGTTTTTAATTTTCATAGAGCATATTTTTCATAACTGCTTTGGTTCACTATAAAATCTTAAGAGTCAACATTGAGTCAACACCAATTTGTTTAACATTTTTAAATTTTAACTTTTGTTAAATATGTGGTAGACACTGGTTCTCAACTGAGATAAGTCCCTCTTAACTTAGAGGCGCAGGCTGGTGCTGCGGCTCACTAGGCTAATCCTCCGCCTTGCGGTGCCGGCACACGGGGTTCTAGTCCTGGTCGGGGCGCCGGATTCTGTCCCAGTTGCCCCTCTTCCAGGCCAGCTCTCTGCTGTGGCCAGGAAGTGCAGTGGAGGATGGCCCAGGTGCTTGGGCCCTGCACCCCATGGGAGACCAGGATAAGTACCTGGCTCCTGCCTTCGGATCAGCGTGGTGTGCAGGCCGCAGCCCGCCAGCCACGGCGGCCATTGGAGGGTGAACCAATGGCAAAGGAAGACCTTTCTCTCTGTCTCTCTCTCTCACTGTCCACTCTGCCTGTTAAAAAAAAAAAAAAAAAAAAAAAGCAAAACCAACAAAACACTTAGAGGCACTGTCATTGTGTTGAGAAACCAGAACCAAGGGGTTTCAAAATGGCAAAATGTTTAGAAATTTTGGCAAGGTAGAGCAATATCGAGAGGAGTACCCATGTGTCAGGAATGCTCTAATTGTCCAAAAAATTGTTTCCATACATGACAATATTAAATTTGCTTTTCAGGGTCATGTGCCCAGTTCATTCTGCCAAAAATTTTGTGTCTGATACTGGCAGGAAGCCACTAGCGTAGGATCAACCTCAAATGAGTTTATTTTTTTCCAGAAACAAATGTAGATCTACTTTCTTTAATTAGCCATTGTATTTTTTCAGAAATGAATATAAACTTATATTAAATACATTTAAATTCACACATTTTACTATGTATTTTATGCTATTTTACTGATAGTGAGATATTAGTAAATTTTATTGACATTGTATTTTCCATTCTGTGAAGTAGGACTTCCTTCCTTTTTATAAGTTTTATTTAATTTTAAAGTCAGCATGAGAAAGACAAAGAGACAGTGAATGTGTGTGTGTGTGTGTATGTGTAAGACAGAGAGAGAGAGAGAGAGAGAGAGAGAGAGAAAGAGAGTGAGACAGAGATCTTCTGTCCCTGGTTCACTCCCCAGATGGCCACAAGGGCCAGAACTGGGCCAAGCTGAAGCCAGGAGCCAGAGGCTTAACCTGGATCTCCCATGTGTGTGCAGGAGCCCAAATACTTGGGTCATCTGCCACTGCCTTTCCCAGATTTTTAGTAGAGTGCTGGACTGGAAATGGAGCAGCTAGGATGTGAACTGATACCTAAATGGGACACCGGGATTGCAGGTGTTGATTTTACCTAGTATGCCACAACCCTGGCCCAGGACTTCCTTTCTTATCCTACGCTTTGTATTTTACAGTGTTTGTGAAATGGTCGATAGAGAGTAGAGATTAGAAATTTCATTTGGACACCTAGTTAACTCCTAGCGAGATGTAATGATCTAGATTCCTTAATTAATGTGTTATCTTGGGATTTCTTCCTTCCCTCAGATCCTGAGGGGTGAATCCTACGTCCTTTTCCTGCCTCTGTGGCCATCCCGTCTCATCTTTTTTCCCCTGTGGAGGCATAAGTCTATTGATTTTTCAGCAGAAAATATTTCAAGAGAATTTTTTTCTCAGTGTTTTCTAGTTTTCCATATTATCATATTGGTGTAACAAAGCAATATCTCATTTACTAAAAATCTTCCTAGGTACTCCATCTTTTACCTATTTGCTTCTAAGGCATGGAATGTGGAATAAGCTGGAAGAGAGAAATAATTCTTCTAGGACAAGAATTTGGACATGATTGAGAAGGGTGGGGGTGGTTTCTAGTTCTGGTATCTGTTTATTTAGGATTTCAGGAGTAACTCTGACAAGCCTGGTTACTTTCATTTGGCAAGAATCCCAGCTGACATGCCCTCAGCCTGTCCATCTGGTGTTTTGTTCAATAAGGATGGGAGACAAGGGCTTGTAGTAGAATGCCTTTCTTTGAATTTAACCTAGTGGATACTTTTAGCGAAATCCTTGAGTAAAGCTGTACTCCCTTTTTTTATTTTCAATTTTATATCTCTTAGATTAGCTCTTTTTCCAGATTGAATTTTCTGTTACTATCTCTTCATGACTCTCCTCCCATTTGGATTTCTTGAGAGAATGAAGTTGAAGGAACAGGCAAAACCATCATGGGCTCATGTTTCTTACTCCTCTTGAATGTGAAAAATGATCTCAGAAAACATCTTTGCTTAGAAATCAAAATAGCTACCATTTGCATAAGATTTTAGTCTTGGGAATTTCCCAGTTTCTTTCAACCATTACCTGCAGGGGAACAAGAGTCTACAACTGATTTTCATAAACCAGAGACAGAGCACTGAAACCTAAAGGACAAACTTAAATGCAGCATTTGCATAATGTTACAAGTATAATCAACTCAGTGTCCTGAGACAGTTCACTGCTTTCTGTCCCACGACTATTTGCTCCTTCACTGGGAGCTGGGATATCAAAGTGAAAAAGAAAGCATGCTCTTTGTCCTCAAAGAGCTTATAGTCTTCAAATTGGAAATTTCATTTTCCCAAGAACTATAAAAAGAGATCATAGGTGTTAATACTAAATGCTAAAATGTGATGGTGTTTGGCATAATTTAAAAATCCAGAAATGTTACCTAGCACAGTGCTTGTCTTCTGATCTCTTTATTGACCTGAATTAATAGTATCCCTTGGCCAGTCACAGCTAAGAAATAATGCTATTAGAGGGAGAAGATAAGAGAACCTTTAGATCACACTTGAGTTTTTGATGAATTATATCCTTCCAGGCTGAAAGACAGACTGAGTTAAAGACCTGGATCCAGTTAGTTCAGAGACAAAAGGTTAATTCAAAATGTCACAGCCTAATACAAGGGGAAAATTCCAGGTGTGTACTTGAAAGAAGAAAAATTTCCTATCTCCTTCATTCCCATTTTCATGAGACAGACCTTTCAGTAATGGTTGCCAATTTGGGAACATTCTGGGAAGTAAGATACAGAAGCTGAGATAATGTACCTGTCAGCTATCCAAAGTAATCCTCAATAAGAGATTTGAAAATTCCTCCTTGAAGAAGCTGGATATAATAGTTATTTTTTTCTTTCAGTTGAGAGGCAGAAAAGATAGAAGGAGAGGAAGAGAGATATGGAGACGGAGAGGGAAAACGAGAGGGAAAGAGATCGAGAGAGCATGCTCATATCTCATATCTGCTGGTTCATTCACTCAATGCCTGCAATGGCCAAGGCTGGATGGGGCCAAAGCCAGAGCTAGGACTCAATTCAGATCTTTTACATGAGTGTTAGGAACCCAGTCACTTGAGCCATCATCATTGCTTCCCAAGGACTGAGTTAGAAGGAAGTTTTGTGGCATTGACTGATGTATCGTTGTGCTTTATGGAGATGTGACAAATTTGGTTACAGCCAAGCAATTTATCCTTTCTTCAGAACCACAATTCTTTTCTTAAAGGATGGCACCAATCTAAAGAATAATATTTAAAAAGTGTGTGTGTGTGTGTTTTTTAAAGCTGGCATCAGGGGCCAGTGCTGTGGTGCAGCAAGTGAAGCTGCAGTCTGTTGATGCCAGCTTCCCATATTGGCATACTGGTTCAAGTCCTGGCTGCTTCATTTCTGCTTCCAGTCTGGCTCTCTGGTGATGCACCTGGGAGCACACCCAATGATACAAGTACTTGTGCCCCTGCCACCAATGCAGGAACACTGGGTTTGGCCTGGCCCAGCCCTAGCTGACACACTCATTTGAGGAGTGAATCAGTGGATGGAAGATCTCTCTTCTGTCTTGCTTGATGTAACTTTGCCTTTCAAATAAATAGAAAAAAAAGCTTACACAAAAAATGTAAAATAAAAAAGATGGCATCAATTTATTCCAAAATAATTATATACTTAATTTCACAAAAAACTGATAAAAAGATCAGAAGCTGCAATTCTGACTACCAATTTAATTTTTCTTCTGTCTGCATTTATATGACAGAATATTCGTAAGCAGACATGTCTTTGTTTCAATACAATGACACAAATCTGATGTCCTAAAGTAATAACTCTTGAGATTTTCTTTCTATTTATTGCATTCATTCATGATACTATTATTCTGTTGCAAAATCCTTACTATTTATAAAAATGTTTATATATCTATTTTGAGAAAAATACTCAAATTATAGTCAATAGTGTTCTCTTTCATTCTTTCATAAAAATTAACCAAGACTCTTTCTATGAATTTTTCTGTCTTGTCTATGAGACACAAATAATGTCTTTAATCAAATTTTGGAAATAGAATAAAGACTGTAACAGGAGTTTTCCCATTAATGGGTTTCATGATGAATAAGATGAAGCTCAAGAACAGAGATTTCTTATAGTGTGGATGAGAGAACAAAAGGTTAGTTATTGTAGTGCTATCCCTGATATTTATTTATTTTTAAAGATTTATTTTATTCATTTGAAATATAGAGTTACAGAGAGAGGAAGAGACACACAGAGAGACATCTTTCATCTGTTGGTTCACTCCCCAAATGAACGCAATGGCTGGAGCTGTGCTGATCCAAAGCCAGGAGCCAGGAGCTTCCTCTGTGTCTCCCATGTGGGTACAGGGGCCCAAGGACTTGGACCATCCTCTGCTGCCTTCCAAGGCACACTAGCAGGGAGCTAGATTGGAAGTGGAGCAGCTGTGACATGAACCGGTGTCCATATGGGATGCCAACACTGCGGGCCGGGACTTTAACTGCTGCGCCACAGTACTGGGCCTGTCCCTGATATTAATTAATTGGTGAAATGGTTTAGTTTTCTTTTTCATTAGAGTTACCTTTGGAAAGAGGTAAGACTCTTATCTATTTTGCATACTGGTATTTCTAGAGCACCTAAGAGTGTTTTGTACTCAATAAAGACAGTAGCTATATTTTATTTTCTGTAATATTAGTCTAGTTAACACTTTCTTCCATGTATATACTTGTAAAAATTCTATGAGGTCATATTCCTCAATATAATGAAAAAGTTTCAGGCATCATCTTTAGTCTGAACTTTGCTAAATACATGCTTTGTTTATTTTGCCAAGAAGTTAAATAAGTTTCCTTTTGTCATCAGAAGGAAAGACTCTTTGAAGGATCTTAATTGATGCTGTCTGCTTTGAATAGAACCACTGATTTTGGTGGCCTTACACCACTTCTTAGGAAGCATGCTCATGTTTAATTTCATTCAATCCATGTGATTTCCTTTCCAGAGCCAGTGGGGGTTGAATAAGTATGAAATTATAATGTTGAAAATAATTTCCTTTGTTCTTCTTGCAGGC
Organism: Oryctolagus cuniculus; assembly: GCF_051225735.1. Classification (NCBI taxonomy): domain Eukaryota; kingdom Metazoa; phylum Chordata; class Mammalia; order Lagomorpha; family Leporidae; genus Oryctolagus; species Oryctolagus cuniculus. Next base: position 13,666,478 of record NC_142871.1, read on the forward strand.
ACAGCAAGGAGGCTCTGATGTTCATGTTTTACTGTTGGAAACATTTCAATTCACATTTAATACTCGCCCACACAAAGCTCAACCTCTCACTGGCACCGAAGCCAAAGTTTCATTGAAAAAATGCTTGCAAATAAAGGCCTTCCCTTTCACTGACCTTCTGTTTCCCACAGCTTCTACACTTGGGAGAATCTTAGTTCTCAGGGGCAAAGTAAATCTCAAAGTTGTTCTCCACTAATCTGTGTGCTTGCTTTATTGATAGCACTTACTTAGCCTGATTTAGGAAGTTGACAGACATTACTTTGCAAGTCCTGGGAAAATCCATATGGAAGTGTCAGGATAAATAGACTCATAGAGTCACTGAATCATCACTAAGTCACCCTTTATGAAGATCTCCATTGGCCGGTGCCGCTGCTCACTAGGCTAATCCTCCGCCTTGCGGCGCCGGCACACCTGGTTCTAGTCCCGGTCGGGGCGCCGGATTCTGTCCCGGTTGCCCCCCTTCCAGGCCAGCTCTCTGCTGTGGCCAGGGAGTGCAGTGGAGGATGGCCCAAGTGCTTGGGCCCTGCACCCCATGGGAGACCAGGAGAAGCACCTGGCTCCTGCCACCGGATCAGCGGGGTGCGCCGGCTGCAGCGTGCTGGCCACAGCGGCGATTGGAGGGTGAACCAATGGCAAAGGAAGACCTTTCTCTCTGTCTCTCTCTCTCACTGTCCACTCTGCCTGTCAAAAAAAAAATAAATAAAAAAAAATTAAAATGAAGATCTCCATCTTTGGAAACAATTTTACTGTGATTGGAGAAATAGATGCAACAGAGTCAGTATGGAATTATAAATGCTTAAATTTCCAAAGTTGGTGTTAGAATTATTGTTACATGTGATTTCTTCTGATTCAAATGAGCACCACTTCAGAACAAAAAGGAATTTAATCAGATACAGTAAGCACTAGAATCCTGCTTTTGATTCTTCAATTACAATAGCAATTCAAACATAGAAGAATTAAATCAGAAAAATGATATTTTACTGAAAAATAATTGGTTGGTATCTTTTTCCCCGCTGAATTTATTAGATGATACAAAAAGAGTGATCAGTAGGGAACCAAATGAGTTGCAGTTATTTGATCTTAGAATTCTCTTTCACATCATGGGTCACCAACTAGATGGTTTTGAAATGACACAGTGCATTGGGAAAGAGCTGAAGAGAATGAGAAGAGTGAAAACAGTGACACCTGTGCAATGGCTTGTTTTGTGCAGAAATTGTGATTCTGAAAGGATAAACTATCATTAAAAATGTTACAGTAGGTAAAAGACTTGATCTAGCAGGAAGCAAAAGCACAAGGTTAGTATTGACATGCTGCACGTAAGGAGATGCTGTGAGCCCACAAGGAGCACAGATAGGATGGGAACAAACAACAGCACTCTTCACATTCTGACAGCTCTATAGGGTTTACCACACACTTTTATGGACCATACCCATTTTGAATCTAAATCTCATGTGGGTGGAACATGGTTATTATTCTTTCATTAAAGCTCAAGTAATGAGATTTAAAGAGGCTGGGTGACTACCACAGGAGCCTGCATGAAGTTTGTGGAAATGAAATTAAAAGATTTATTTATTTTGTTGTAAAATATTTTTAATCCACACATGGTTTTTCCATAATATGCACTTCCATGGAATTTATGTAGTCCTTTTGTACATCTAATAAGGGGCAGAGATTAAAACGTGTCTTCTCATTCCTGGTTTACCACTATGATCCACACTTCTATTCCTACTTTGGAAAGACATGACCAGAATTGGTCAAACTTCAGGAAAACTTAAAAGCATCTTGAAAATTACCTTTTCTGAAAGGTAGCACAGTTCATTATTCATTGTATGACTATCTTCTTAAAGTCAGAGAGGTGAAACATGAATAAATCTTTAATTTCTGATACATTTATGACAGATAAGTGTCTTTAAAAATTAATTTATTTGAAAGGGAGGGATGAACCTACTAATTCACTCAGCAAAGGACTTCAATAGTTGGGTCCAGGCTGAATCCAGTAAATCTAGAATTCCATCGGGATCTCCTAAATGGGTGGCAGGACCCAAGTACTTCAACCATTACCCACTACCTCCCAGGGTGCACACTTGCAGGAAGCTGGAATGGGGAGCCAATCCAGGACTGGAACTTAGGTATTCTAATGTGGTATGCAGGTCTCTCAAGAAATATCCTAACCACTGCTTCAAATGCCAGATGCTGGACAACTCTTTCAAACTTCCTTAACAAACAGGATTCAGAAAATGCATAGGTTTGATCAGGCTTTGCTTGTTGATCTTGATTGCACATTAGAATCAATTGGGGGAGTTTTCACACCTATGTACTCTCAGGAATTACTCCCAGAGATTCTGATTTAATTAGACTTAAGTAGGCTCTACATAGCCTTTTAAAAAGAAAATTTTTTCCAGGTGATTCTTATGAGCAGTAAAGAGTAAGAAAACCACTGGATCAATACAACCAGGTCGTCTCATTCTTTTGCATGCTTAGGCAGCTAGAATTTATGTAATAGCTCTGACATCCCATGAGTTAACTGGAGGGAAACTAAAATTTTGTTATTCATTTTATTCTGTCTGAGTTCCTTGTTGTAATTTGGGTTCAATTGTCACTTTAGAGGTTCTAGAAATGATAGAATTTTTCAGTGGTCTATACATCATTCAATTAAAACTCCCCTTCAACTTGGCTTTTCTTGCAAACTTCTGCCAGGTGGAGATTTGGCTAATCTAAAGAACTCTTATACATGCCAGAAAGTTTTCTTTGAGCAAAACTCATCAAAAGAGGGGTTATTTAGACATGGGTGCTGTTGAACTGAATTAAAGTTGTGGATTCGAGTGGGGAAGACATTTCAATGAATCTTTAGGAAATCCTTGAATAAAACCATGGACAAGAAGCCAAGGGATGAGAAATGTATTCAGGACACCTTAATATACCCTAGGATTCCTCTTTATCCAGGTGGGTGGTTTGGTCTTCTTTTTCTTTTAAAGACTTATTTTATTTATTTGAAAGACAGAGTTAAAGAGAGAGATAGAGACAGAGAGGGAGGTCTTTTATCTACTGGTTCACCCCCCAAAATGGCCCCAATGGCTGGAGCTGTGCCAATCCAAAGCAGGAACCAGGAGCTTCTTCTGGGTTTCCCACGTGGGGAGGCCCAAGGACGTGGGCCATCTTCTACTGCTTTCCCAGGCCATAGCAGAGAGCTGGATTGGAAGAGGAGCAGCCAGGACTAGAACCACTTCCCATATGGGATGCCGGTGCTTCAGGCCAGGGCTTTAACCCACTGTGCCACAGTACCAGCCCCTGGTCTTACTTCTAAAATATAGGAAATGACTTTAAAAAAAACCTTTGAGAGCCTCAGAAAAATAAATAAATAAAAAAACAAATTAAATAAGTCAGAGAGAAAAGGAAAAAAATTCCAAGCAGTAAGCTGTTTTGTTAGAGATAGTATAAGTGGTTGAATCTAGTGAGGGTGCCCCTAATTATCCAGATGTACACAATGGGTGCAAGATGGCTGATGTGCAGGCAGAGATACCTTTGAGGACAGATTTTATCGTGCTAAGAAGTTAATACGAATTGGCAGATGACAGTTTCAAGTTTTCAAATGATTGAAGATGAAAATACTGTGAAAAAGCCTAGAAAATTGCCTGATTTAAGATAACCACAAGTCATATCCAATAGAGGGAGATTTTTCAGAAATATCTTTTTACAAGCACTTGCTCCTTAATCACTGGGTAAGGGTGATAATGAATGTTGCTGATCATCTTGGCCAAACGCACAGCTAGGAATTATGATGAGGTCCTGGAACGACACAGAGAGGATCCCGTGTGAGTGCTGCTAGGGCCCAACATCAGCACTAGTGCCAGAGCAGCCATTTACTCTGACCCAGCAATTCCTGACAACCATGGCTGATTTGTGATAACTTCATATTTGTATGGATGTTTTATGATGTTGAAAGATACCTTAAGTTGGGAGTAGGTTATTTATAGCAAAATATTTTTTCTCCATCTATTAAATAACTTGCAATCAAATATGCCCAAGAAGGTACCCTGTTCTGATTTCATGACCACTGCAAAACTCTGAATTTTATGTAGCAGATTCTGCACCAATGATTGACAAATTGATACCTTGTGAGCCAAGTCCAGTTCATTTTTTCTCTCTATAACTTGCCACCTAAGAGTGGTTTCAAATTTTAGGTGGTTAAACAAATATAAAGAAAAACAACATTTTGAGGCATCTGAAAATTAAATAGAAATTCAAATTTGAGTGTCCATATAGAGTTTTATGGGAATGTAACAATGTCACTCATGTATGTATTGTCTATGGCAACTTCTAGACTCCAACAGCAGATCTGAGTAGCTGGGAAAAAGATCTTTGGGTTGCAATATTTGCTTTCTAGCCCTTAAAGGTAAAGACTGAGTAAGGTGGCCACACTTGGTCCAATGGGTATGACTGTATTCACATTGAAAAGCAGTAAAGTGATGTGAGTTCTTACTTGGAATTATTGAATTACAGCTTTTTATCTAATGAACAAACTTTTGCTTAAAGTAGATTTTTATATTCTATATGAAATCCTTCATCTATTTGTGCTTTCTCACCATTTTAAGTATTGAGGGAGCAGGATAATTCACATACCTGTAGTTATTAAACTGTAGGCTAATTCCTTCTTGGCTTCTTATTAAAAACCAGAGTTAGGATTGTGTAGCTAAAAATTGCTCCAAAAATTTTTAAGTGTCGATATCTTGTTGTTTCATAGATTCAGCAGTTGCTATTTGTTAGGTAAATTTTTCCTTCTGAATTTTAGAAATTAACAATAAAAGCATAAGATTTCTGACACCCAAACTGAAACCTAACTTGTAAGTATAACCAAGACATTCACATATTTACATTACATAATTTAAACTTCTACTCTTAGAAATATGAGGAAATCAATATAATTTTGAACATTTTAATATGCAAATAAAATATGCCATATATACTTTTGTGTATTTGGTAACAGACTGATGAGTGACTCATATAGACATCCATTTTGTTTTCAAACCATTCTGTCTGATTATAATAAATTATGTATAAAAACACTTTTCAGGTCATGAGTTTGTCACCGTATTTTATATGGAATATAACTTCCTCATTTTCCTGTCTAGTTGTGCTTTTAAAATATTTCTTTAGGGCTAGCACTGTGGCACATCAGGTTAAGACCAGCATCCCATATTGGAGTGACAGTTTGACTCTCAGCTCTCTTCCAATCCAGCTTTCTGCTTATGCACTTGGGAAAGCAGCAGATCAAGACCCCTGCCACCCACATGGCAGACCAGAACACAGTTAGTTCTTGGCTTCTTCCTGGCTCAGCCCGGCTGTTGCAGCCATTTGGGGAGTGAAGCAGAGAAAGAAAGATCTCACTTTTCTTTCTCTCTCTCTCCCATTCAAATAAACTAAATCTTCAAAAAGCATTTCTTGGAAAATTATTACATATACATTTGATTCTCATTATCTGAGGATCCTATTTTTGTGAATTTGTTCACTTATTATAGCTTATTTGGAATTTCAAAGCAATAGTTGTGGACTTGCTTTTGAGGCCTCATATGATACGTGCAGAATGGTTAAACATTTCAGTTGTTCTGAGGACAGGGCTGATGCCTGGCTGCCAACAGAAGCTGAGGGTCAGCAGTTGTGTGGTACACTCCACAGTGGGTTGGGCCACCATCTTGCTGGCTGTTGAGCTGGGCTCAGGAACCCACTGGTGGCGTGGGTTGGCTGGTTGTGGAGCAGGTTCACTAGCAGGGTAGACCCTCTGTCCGTCTGGTTGTCAGTACCAGCACAGGTCTGTGCGGCTCCGTCAGGTCCCCAACTATGTGCCCACTTTCCTGATGTGCAAGTTTTCAGGTGAAGACAAGCAAGGTGACACTCTCCCTCCTTGTCCCAGCTCACTCTGAGAAAAGGGGTTACTTCTAGTCTCTTTATTGCCATGTTTTCTGAAGTCTGTACATTTGGGGTGTGACTTCACAGTTTACAATGGTTCAACATATAGTACTGAAGTATTGTCTAGGGTCCCCAAGCACAAGTTGGCTATGATTAGCCTTTTGGGAATGCATGTGTGTTCAGGCATGAGTCATAGCATTGTTCATGGGGAGTCAAATGATAATGAATCAATAATCTATAATCAATAAAGTATTTTTAGACAGAACACATTTTAAACAAGGTTATATATTGGTTAGTCAGTGAAAATGTAACCAGAGGCTCCCAGAAACCAAGCTCTGTATTTCCTCTGGAAATGAAGCTGCAGTAGTTACCAATTCATTGGTCATGGAGACTTTATAACCAATCATGGCTAATGAGAATCAACTGTGTCTACTTTTAAAAAAAACTTCACATTTTATTCTCTGCATTTCTATTATAAGTGTACAAATCTATTTCCTATTCAAAATTTGTGGATTTTTGAGTGCGCATGCACACGCGTGTGTGTGTATGTACTTGAACTTATGATTTGTTAATATCAATTCATGGTACAGATTACTTTTCAAGACTCAAGTGATACAAGCTAAACATGCATGAACAAGATGAATTGAGGGAACTGTCTGGAAGATAATTTATACTTAACTAGTGTGACATAAATTTGAATTGTTTAAAAATTGAATTATACAGTATTTTAAATATATACAGCTCTTTCAGTCAATTTCAAGCATGAAATTTCTGAGCTCACTCAGGATAATACACTTAGTTCAAGTCTTTAAGAATTGTGATGGGACATTGTGTAAGGTCCTATACAAATGCAAAGACTCTTTACAATTTTAGCATATACCTTGGGGAGTTGGCTATAGGAGTACTTTGGGGAGGCTGCAAAAAGGAATGGAGTTGAGTTGAGACTTGAATCAGGGTTTTATAAAAATATTTCAATATTTTATTTGTGGTGCTTTTAAAGAAGTTTGGTAACAATTGTGCATATTCATGCAGTACAATGTGATATTTGAATACATGTATACAGTGTGTACTGATCAAATAAGGGGAATTAACTTTCCTTTTCTTTGTCATTATTTTATGATTATAGTTTTGGAGTTCCTCTCTTTTGTTTACCCAAAAGTATATCATAGTTTAAGGATTTTAGTGGGAAAAATGAGTAGAGAGATGGGGAAAAAGAAAAACTAAAGGAGAAAGTATAGATGAGATTAAACATGAAGCACATTAGAAGACTGAATCAGGTTGGTTTAGCTTATTCAAATATTATATTATACTAATACTTTTTTTATAAACATGAACAGTTACTATTTACATCACTTCAGGACACCTTGTGCTGTAGACTGAATGATTCCTCTCTAAACTCATGTGTTGAAATTTAATTCCCAGTATAATGGCATTTGGAGATTGTGCCTTTGGGAAGTGATTAGGCCATGAGGACTTGGGATTAGTCCATATAAAAGGCCCAGAGTGCTCCTTCACCTCTCTTGCCGTGTGAGGTCACTGAGCTAAGATAGCTGTCTACGAACCAGGAAGCAGACTCTCAGCAGACACAAAATCTGCTGGCATGTTGATTAGGAACTTAGTCTACAGAACTGTGAGAAAGATATTTCTGTTGCGTATAAGCCATGTAGTCTATTACATTCAGTTATGGCAGCCCAATGGACTAAGACAGCTACTTACATACAACTGATACTCTAGGGCACAACTGAGTTAGAAAAACTACTTGAACTATTCTTGCCTGGATAGAAACCTCATCCAGAACTGAATGATTTCTCTCCTTAAAACCCATGATGCATGTGAGTTGTTACTTTATGAAGGTTCACTTGATTACATTTGGTGGAACCAGTAACTCTTTGCACCAGTTTTGGAGTACAACATCCCAAATACGACTGTAGGAATATATTAAAGTAAACACTGATAAATATAAAAGAAACACTGATAGGGAGAGGAAGATGCTCATCTTCCCCAAGTAAGCTCTTACACATTTATGCATTTATAACCCAAATGTCTACATTTGGAATCCTCCATATCAAGGGCTCTCCAGGGGGCCCTTGTTTAGACCTCCTTATTAGGGTTCTTTGAATGCTCTTATCTGCTCTCACTCAGGACTTTCTCACTCCTAAACTTATTTTCCCATGACTTTGTTAGGTCCTTGGGTCCATAAAATAGCAGTGTCCTTGGGTTGGGAGCTCCTTATGTTTTAAAAAGATTACTTTTTCTCTTCACTCTCTATCATCTGGTGGCTTCCATGAGGAAAAACAGCTGGTAAAGCACCCTGCTTAATCTCTTGCTTACATTATACCAAGTGAATAAAAGCTTGATTATTACTTTCAATGTGGCTTATTGCCTTGAACATGGCCATAAGGACACCTGGCAGCTCAGTTCTCTCACTCTCCCTCTGTCTTCTCTCTCTTCTCTACTTCCCCCTCTCCCTCTCTCTCTGTCTTCCAATCTTTCTCTAAGAACTCATTTGAGCTCCTGTAGAATCCAAGGGGTTCTGATGGAATTGAATCAAGATTAATTTTCTGTATGATTACCCTTTCTGTGGATAAACAGTTATTGAGTGTGCCATAGGAATTCCTGTTACCAGAAAAGACCTTATGTTTTTTTTTTTTTTTTTTTGATAGGCAGAGTGGACAGTGAGAAAGACAGAGAGAAAGGTTTCCCTTTGCCGTTGGTTCACCCTCCAATGGCTGCCACGGCAGGCGCACTGCGGCCGGCGCACCACGCGGATCCGAAGCCAGGAGCCAGGTGTTTCTCCTGGTCTCCCATGTGGGTGCAGGGCCCAAGCACTTGGGCCATCCTCCACTGCACTCCCGGGCCACAGCAGAGAGCTGGACTGGAAGAGGGGCAACCGGGACAGAATCCGACGCCCCGACCGGGATTAGAACCTGGTGTGCCGGTGCCTCAGGCGAAGGATTAGCCTATTGAGCCGCAGTGCCGGCCCCTTATGATTTTTAGTCCAGTTCACACATATTACAGATGAGGAGAGTGACTTACAGAATGATTTGAAGTTGAGCCACAGTTGGCTCTTGGGTTTCTGAGCTAAGACCAAACTTTCCTTCCATGCTATTTTTCTCTTTCTGAATTCATATCTTTAAATATAATTCATTTTAAACACATTTTAAGGACATACTTTCAATTTATTTTATAATCATAAAAGTAATCCTCCACTAAGTAAAGAATTAAAAAAATAGTAGGAAGAAAAAACATTGCTCTTCAATAGTACAGACAAGGGTTGTAAAGAGTAATCAATTCTCAACATGTCAATTTTATGATTTAAATCTTGGTACAAAGAACTTTAATCTAAGGAACTGTGGGAAAGGACATAAGATTCCTGAAGAAATGAAGGTGAAGGAAAGAAGCTGATATGCACGTTCAGTACACGATGCTTCTTGTATGTGGTGTTTCAACTCCCTTTGGAGGGGCCCAAAATTTTCCTGAGCTAGATTCTCACAAAATACTAAGGTCAATGTGTAACTTGATATCAGTGGGGATAATGGACTATCAGATAATTAGTCAAAAGGCATAGGTGGTTTTGCAGTATCAGATAATTAGTCAAAAGACATAGGTAGTTTCATTTGTTTTTACATATAAGAGGCCATAGTTCTTTCAACATCCTGACAGCGTGAGAAGAAAATATGAATGTTGCCCCCTCCCTTCTCCATTCAGAAAAATGTCTGTCTTTAAGAACACAAATGAAAGGAAAAACTTAGCTTGTTAACTCTTTTTGTAAATCTGATTGGGGCTACATATTAGAATTTTTTTAAAACTTTGCAATTATTAAGAAAAACTATAAGAGTTTTCTTAACTAATTTTTACTGTGCTAACATATAGGAACCATCAGGAAATATGTTCTTTGTAGGGTATAAGACAAAGTATGTGTGAAGGTGAATCATTTTGAAAAGTGATTGTAGGGGAAAACAGTGGGGGATTAGAAGAGTGAAATAGGAAAGAGGAAAACCTAAAACAAGGCATATTCTTGAGATTATCACAATGTGAGCAGGATGCTCTCATGTGCCTTGTAGTTGGTGCCTTAAAATCATGCAACTGAGAAGAAGGGGGAGTAGAAAGTGTTTGCCCACACATTTCCTTTTCCTCAGTCCATGTTGGTTCCATGGGATGTTGACTTTCTTATATGTTCGGGTAGTTTCTGTGGGAGTATCAGGCTGCTGTGAGACAGAGTCCCGAGGATTAGAGAAGTTTCAACCGTGAAAGCAAGTGATGCTGATGCAGCTAACGTGCCATTACTGAGTTAACTCTGGGTAAACCTGGCAACTCTAATCATGGATGAAGTCAGTGGTGAAGTGAATCACAGAAGGCAGGACCCAAGGAGGATCTAAAAAATACAGAAGCCATTTTTTTTTCTACTGCTGCCCAAGAGACACCTAGAAATTCAATGAGCTTTGAAGACACCAACAGATGGTAGGAGCAGGGTAGAAATGACAAATTGAACAGTGCTCTTGAGCCCCAACACATGATTAAGCCTGAACAACTCTTTGTTATATATATACACATATATACATATACATATATATATATATATATTTGACAGGTAGAGTTAGACAGTGAGAGAGAAAGAGACAGAGAAAGGTCTTCCTTCTGTTGGTTCACCCCCGGAAATGGCCACTATGGCTGGAGCTATGCTGATCCGAAGCCTGGAGCCAGGTGCTTCCTCCTGGTCTCCCGTGCGGCTGCAGGAGCCCAAGCACTTAGGCCATCCTCCAATGCCTTTCCGGGCCACAGCAGAGAGCTGGATTGGAAGAGGAGCAACCAGAACTAGAACCGGCAACCATATGGGAGGCCAGCACTGCAGGCGGAGGATTAACCAAGTGAGCCACGGCGTCGGCCTGATATATTTTTAATATTTACTTCCAAGTTGTTGACATCAATGTCTACCTATAAAAGCATGTTTACTGGGAGACCTGGAAGAAGCTCCTGGCTCCTGGCTCCAGAATGGCCCAGATCTGGCTGTTGCAGCCATTTGGGGAGTGTATCAGTGGATGGAAGTCCTCTCTCTCTGTTTCCCCTTCTCTCCAAGTGTAACTCTGCCTCTCAAATAAAAAAATAATCTTTTTTTTTTAAAATCGTTTGAAGACTCTCAATAATCAAATCAATTATATATTGGAATTAGGACTAAAGATTTGAAATTCTTGTATTTTAAACTTTCATACAATATTTAAGATAAATAGTGAAATCATGTGCATTATTTTAACATACCACTGTGATAGCAGTCATAATGTATACATTTATTGAGAATCAGTTGGTGTCCCATATGCACGTACAACTTTAAATTAATAATAAAATTTTGAAAAGGTTATAAGATGGAAGAAAGTATTTTGTTTGTTGAAAAATATTCGTTTGAATAATCAACACAAAAGTTATGATAGTGCAATCTCCAGGGAAGATAGTAATGTGAGCGGAGAGGAGAATTTATCTGTTCCATATAAGGGCATATATATATATATATATATACACACACATATACATGCATACACACGTTTTCAGATTTATGTATGCATATACAGAAGTATAGATGAAATTACTAAAATTACATATATTTTAAGAGAGAAAAATTATATAACTTATATATCAATTTGTGTTGGAAATAATTCACAAAATGTAAAATCATTCTTTCTTTTAAAGAAAGAAAGAGACAAGAGTGTAGGAAACTCAGTGATATCTCCATGCAAGTGGTAAAGACACAGCATACAGCTAAAGAAAGGAAAAACAATTTGGTATGTTCATGAGAAATAAAGAGGTATTCCCAATGGAGATAGAATCTCTATGGGAAATAGTAAATTAAAGGCATTTTTAAAAATGTTTTAAGCATGTCAATTTTTATTTGATTTTGAAAGGCAGACAGAGACAGACCTTCCATCCACTGGTTCATGTCCCACATGCCTGCAAAAACTAGGTCTGGGTGAGGCCAAAGCCAAAAAATTGGGAACCCAATCTGGGTTCTAAAGACTCAAGTACTTGCTTTTGCTTTCCAGGATGTGAATTAGCAGGAATCTGCAATTGGAAGTGGAGCTAAGACACAAATTCAAGCACTTTGATGTGGGGTGTGGGAATACCAAGTGAAATCTTAACCACTGTGCAAAAGTTGTTATGTTCTGATGTCCTCTTACAGTAGGGACATACTTTTATTTGGGGCATTTTCATCACTTTACATCTATTTTATATTAGAACAGTTTGTGATCTTAAAAAGTAGAGTGAATTTCATCAGTACTTTGGTTTCCTAAACAATTGCTATTTTTTTTTATAAAAATTACTGGTGAACATATTTATTGACATACGCATTGAATTAATTCAAGTGCATATGTATTTATGTATTTTCATACATATATTTAAATATTTTTTTATTTATTTGAAAAGCAGAGTTACAGAGAGAGAGGGAGAGACAAATCAAAACAGAGATCTTCATCTGCTGGTTCACTTCCCAAATGGCTACAAATGTCAGAGTTGGTCCAGGCAGAAGCCAGGAGCCAGGACTTTCTTCCGGGTCTCCTACTTGGGTAACAGGAGCCCAAGCACTTAGGCCATCTTTTGCTGCTTTCCAAGCACAGTAGGAGGAAATTGGTTAGGAAGTGAAATAGCTGTGACCTGAAACGTGGCTCATATGGGATGCCAGCATTGCAGGTGGCTACTTAACCAGCTATGCCACAATGCTGGCCTCCATACATACTCTTAAATTGAATGAAAAATTTTTATTCCTTATGTCCTTTACTATCCAAATATGAATTAATCTCAGCATGACTTGTTTTATAATTTCAACTTGAATCAAACATTTAGTATATAGAACAAGTATAAGCTCATTAGACTTTTTCAAACACCAGGAATATATTTTAGGGAATAAAAATGTTATTACCATCTTCCATATATTTAAGTGTTCTTTGGTAATAGCCAAACCGAGAATTTATCTTCTCAAATGAAGAAATAATCTTAAAAATGAAGATAATAGCATTTGGCACTCTTCAGTGGAAGGAAGGTTTACACGGCCTTCAGTGATCCAAATGCTTCTCACCCTTTGATTTCTTCGACAACATTTGTCCATACCATGTTCTTAGGTACATGGACAAATCTTTTTTGAAAACAACTCATGAAATGAATGCATCTGGTATTATGTTAGTTTTTTATGGGAATGGCTACTTCTATACTTTGATCAAATGTATTCTGTTAGTGAAGTATCTCTGGTACTGTGTGTACTATTTTTATTCACTTTTTCTTTAAGATTCTAGGCAAAAGCATTCTATTATCCAATTTTAAATAAGTGCTACTTTTTGTACTATTTGTATTATTCTGTTTTCCAAAAATCATTATCCTACAAACATTTTTCTCTTTAAAACTAAAACCACTTTCAGGCATGGCTACTAAAATTTTGTCATTTAACATCTGGTGCTTAATTTTCTACATCATAGGGCAGTGTGTCTTCCACTCTTACATCGCTTAGGATAGCACTGTATAAGAATCCCTTTTACTTAATACCAATTACGTTGCTGATGAAGGTATGATAATGATGGCGTCAAGAGACACACAACATAAAAGCATCAGTCACAGTATGTATATTTCCAGCTGTTTATGTTGCTGTTGTCATAGTCATCTGAACTTCATGAATTAATCAATGCACTAAGACATTCTAATCTTAATCTGTTCACAAAACTAACAAGATGATCATTTACTAGTGCTCTGGATTTTAAATAGTGTGAGGAAGTGAGCATTTCTCTTCAGTACTTCAATAAAGGCAGCATTAAGCCATCTTGTTAGTAGTTAGTAATATCCCTGAACTCATCAGTTGATAGTTAAAACTTTAGAGTGGAGGCAGTCAGTTAAATAATATCAGATAAACTGACACAGTTTCTTCCATCCTTAGATGCTCTTCCCATCACATCATTTGTCATTGAACTGCCTAGTTTTCTGTTTCACAGTCAAATCCTCAGAGGGTTATCTGACCTTGGAATTAAACACTCAACCTACCACAGGTGGATGTTTGGGGTGACATTTAAAAGAGTACTGCATTTTTTTCAGAACTTTCAGTACAGAGAAGAAAGCATAATATCACGTTCTCAGTAAGATGCAATGTCACCATGTTTCTCCAAGTCAACAAGGAGCCAGAAGTAATGCCTTTAAAACAAACTCACCCAAGCAACAACCTCTTAAACACTGGAATAAAGCCAATCTGTTTATTTCACAGCCTATTTCTGTGCTATTGGATGTCTCCTTATAGCAAAGAATAAACTAGAGGGTAGGGGGAGGGAGTAAAATGCTAAGGAGAAGCAATGAAAGGGGATAAAAGATCATGATTCAGATGGTGGAGTTTATGGATGTCTCAGTAATTTATATCGTGTTTTTTGCTCCAGGATTCCATAGATATACGTTTTTGATAATTTATTGTTCTATCATTATTACTGCTGACTAAATCTACTCTGTCAATCTAGTAGTTGGCTAATTTAAATCATGGTTTGTCATCTTAACAAACAGAAAATTATGCTAGCTAAGATTGGTTCAGTGGTATCTTTTTTCAACTTTTTTATTTATATAAAGTGAACAAATTTCATGTATACACATTTATGAGCATAGTGATATCTAAGAGGAATCATTTATATTTTCTTTACCTTTTATTCACAGAGCAAAGATAATCTGTAGTCATTCTAGTTTTATCAGTCTATGTGATTTTTAAAGGGATAAATGAGAAACATTTTCTTTTTTAAGAGTAGACCTTCAATTATACTTTTTATTGTCATAATTGCAGAATAAGACTAGTTTTTTCTCTGATATGAATTTTTTATTGAATTACAGAAAGCAGTTTTTTTTTAAATAAATTCTTTCATTGATTCTTTTCCTGAAATTTTCCTTCTGTTGTTAGCTGTCCACTCAATAGATGGTGCTCTTTTCTCAGAGACACTTTCTTATTTTATTGCTTATCAAAGTATCAGGGAAAATAGCTTTACTTTTTAACAAACATTAATTAAAGAAATCAGGCATATAAATAGGACAAGTCAATTACAAGCAATTTGCAGCACTTTGCTAAGGAAAGCATAACGGGAACAGTGATTATTTGTTAAAGGATTCAAGTACTCCACTGAAACCTGCGAAATACTTGCTGAATAGGTGAAGCAAACACTGTTAACTAAATATGAAAATGACACATTGGCTGCATACCTACAACCCCCGATGGGAAGAAACAAGCCTTACTAAGGAACTATGTTAAACAGCTAAAAATATTTGTTTACTTCTTAAAAAGTGAATATTTAGTATTCCACATTCACATGATGTGTTTGATATACATATCAAGACCAACACAAACAACATCAATCTCATTCAATATTGAAAATTTGCTCACCCCTTGTCTAATGAAGCTGGAACATCTGGGAAACAGACAGTAAACCATAAATTCTTTTGAAATAATTTTACTAAAGACACATTTTCTTTTTCCCAGAGTGCCTATGACAACTTCCTATGTAACAGTTTCTAATGGAGAATTATGATGGGTCACTCTTCATCTGTTCCAATGTGTGGAGACACTGAAAAACAATTCTGTTCTCCTGAACCACCCTACCCACTCAAGATGCAGCTTGCAATTGCTGTAGCAGAACCACAGCTGTCAACTGCAAAGGGTGGAGGTAACAAAGTGACATTACCAGGGAGAGATACCAGGAAAACTTCCTCTGCCTCATGTGGCCTTAGGGTGGAAGCAGGAATAGGTACACGTGAAGATCAGGGGTGGGGCTGTCTACAGAGAAGTCCTCCTGTACCAGCAAAAGTAGGAAAGTTGCCACCTGAGTGGACTCAGCCTCCCAATTCGGAAAAAAATACACCTAAACGTCCTCCCCCATTCTTCACAACTTATGATGCCATAGCTCTTGCAAAGGGAGCCACCGTAGGACTCTGTGCCAAGAGTTTTCTTGTCTCTGTACAAGGGAGAGCTTCAACATGAAGCATTTTCCCCCAACTCTCACCCCCAGAGCTTTATGCCTTTTATCAAAACAGCTTCTCTGTTCCTGAATTTTTGGATTTTTTCTTTACCAGTGGAAGAAAAAAAATAGAAAAAGTAGCTCCCCATCCACAAACACACACAGCAACTGCTCCATCTGGGGTCGCCCCCAACCACACGCTTAGTCTTGGGATGCAAGGGCCTTTTGGGAGCCCTTTTAGCCGCTGAACTCCCCGTTCACAGCCCTGGCGCCCTCCTTACCTGATGATCACGTACATGACCAGGAAGTTTCCGAAGAGACCCACCACGCACACGATGGAGTAGATGGCCATGATAGTGACGGCTGTGACCATGGAGGGACTGCCGGTCGGGGGGCACAGGCCGTCGCGTCCGCCCAGTTCGGTGCGGTTCGGTCCACACGGGTCGGACAGGTTGCTATCGAAGTGGGACAAATTGACCCAGGACCCGGGGCTGGGTGCTGGGGAGCAACTGGAGGAGTGCGCAAAGGGATCAGTGCAATTGCTTGCGCTCGCTGGGACGGCGCTGCTGTCCATGGTGCTGACGGCGCTGGGGAGCGGGAGGCCAGCTAGTCCGGAGCCTTGGGACTCGGACTCTGGGCGCTTCAGCCACTGGCTCTGGCCACGGCGGCCGCAGCTCTTTGCGGTTTCTTACCGGGACCAGCCTCGCGGAGCCAAAAGCAGCGTCAGGCAAAAGGCGACAGCGGAGCTTCTGACATTATCCTCTGCTGGTGGCCCCTCCCACCTTCGTAGTACACAGAGGCTCATCCCAACCCCGCACCACAGGGCTGAGGAGGGCAAGGCAGGCGGTGCGGGCTCCGCAGGCTGGAGGGGAGGAGGAGGGGGGAGGTGGATTTTGCGCAAAGCAATCGGAGGAGTTGGTCCTCACCCTTCGCGCTCTTGAGAGCAAACACCTCGAGGGCGGGCGGAGCTGGAAGGGAGCTGGAGGGGAGGGGTGGCCAGAGAGGAACAGAGCTACTTTTGATAGCAGGGAAGCATAAACGAGGGGGCTGATAGATCTCCATTTTTCCAGCGCCGGTTTCTCTTTTTAATCTACGAGGAAAGACACTGGCACGATATAACTCTAACAGCCCTTGAGCCCCAATGCCCTTCCATCTCTATGGCCCACCACAATTATTGGAGGTAGGGGGCACAAGATCCTCTTTCCTCTACATCGCCTCATCCGACAGAAGACAATCATGTCTTTGAAATTTCCAACTCTACAAACCTGTCTGTACCCAGAGAGATCCTTTATTTATTTATTTATTTATTTATTTATTTACATAGAAAGGATCTCTATGAAAATAAATAAATAAATAAATAAACTTTGTGGAAGAAACCTGCTCCCTTTATTTTTCATTGTTTCAGTTTCTCTAAGAATAGATGTTCCATTTGCATCCTTCCATAGAATTAGGTAGATTGTGACATGCAAAAAAGTCAACTGAAGATATTACTGATCCACATCTGAGGTCTCCAAGACCCTTTCAGAATGATTATACATTCCATCTGCGAACATACCAGATAGGCGTATACTTTTCAGAAGAAGGCTGTTAAACCCAACAAATTTTGTTTTATTTCATTCTGTTTTCTAGTGTAGACATTCCAGGAGGAAGTACATAAACTTCTGCGATTGGAGTAGCCCACAAAATGTTCTCGAGGAACAATGATACATTAAAAAAATTTGTATTCACTTTTAAGTCCGTGAGCTCTTCCAATTAAAAAAATTTGTAAATACAGTAAGAATGTTATTTGTAAAAAAAAAAAACACTAATTCTGCAGTAATTCTCATTTCTGTGCATGAAAATATCTTTTAGCCATAAACACTGGAAATAAATATTCCCAATTGCTGATGGAATAACTGCAGTGTTTTGTGAGCAGGGAAGAGGGAAACCTGAAATCAGCTTTTAATTCCAATATTACTTTTAGGCCATCTGTCTTGAAAACAGATAACTCAAAGGTAAGCTGTATTAATCATAGGAGATATTGCCAATGTTCAGTGTTATTTTTTATACTTTATTATTAAAGGGTGTAATTTCAGCAATAAGTTCTTTTCTGAAGACTAGTAAAAATGCCTAAAAACATTATAGACTTTGATTTAATGTGTCACCTCATTTGCGCTGAGCTCTGCTATTCATTCTGTCCCTTGAGGATCCATAAAACCAACCCATATAAACTTCAAAGGAGGACAAGTAGGCATGTGGAACTGAAATCCTGATATGGGAGGCAAATCATGTTGTGAATGAGCTTTGTCACTTTTTAGCTGTATGAATCTGGGAATGTTACTTTACCTCATGGAGAGACAGTTTTCTCCTCAGAGTAAGAATTTGAACTTTATGCTTCAACCATATATTCACAACCAAGATTGGTGTTTTCCTTCTGTTGTTCTTTCTCATATGTGACTGATGAAACACCTATATCAACAAGATACCCTCAGACTGAAGGTAAAGGATGGAAAAAGATATTCCATGCTAACAGAAAACAAAAAAGAGCTGGTATAGCCACCCTAATAGCAGATAAATAAACTTTACTAGGAAAACTGTTAAAAGAGATTAATAAGGGCACTACATAATGATTAAGGGATCAATTCAACAGGAGGATGTGACTATAATAAATGTATATGCACCTAATTACAGGGCACCTGGCTATTTAAATGAAATGTTAATGGATCTAAAGGGAGACATAGACTCCAATACAATAGTAATAGGGAACTTCAATACTCCACTTTCAACACTGGACAGATCAACCAGACAGAACATCAGCAAGGAAACAACAGAGTTAATCTACACTATAGACAAAATGGACCTAATTGATACCTACAGAACTTTTCATCCTACAGTTGCAAAATACACAATCTTCTTACCATTGCATGGAACTTTCTCTAGGATAGACCATGCAATGTTCTAAATAAATGCTAGGCCATAAAACAAGTCTTAGCAAATTAAAAAAAAATCAGAAAACATACTATGCATCTTCTCTAACCACAATGGAATGAAGCTGGAAATCAACAACTCAAGAATCTCTAGAACA
The DNA here is from genome assembly GCF_051225735.1 of Oryctolagus cuniculus. Lineage (NCBI taxonomy): Eukaryota > Metazoa > Chordata > Mammalia > Lagomorpha > Leporidae > Oryctolagus > Oryctolagus cuniculus. The sequence continues at coordinate 13,685,435 of NC_142871.1, forward strand.
TTTGCAAAGACAAGGAGACTGAACAACATGCTCCTGAATGAACAGTGGGTCATTGAAGAAATCAAAAGAGAAATAAAAAAATTTCTGGAAATAAGTGAAGTTGATCTGTACCCCCATGTTTATTGCAGCTCAATTTACAACAGCTAAGGTATGGAATCAATCCAAATGTCCATCAAATGAAGACTGGATAAAAAATTATGGGATATGTATACCATGAAATACTAGAGTGGTAAAAAAAATGAAACCCTGTCATTCACAATAAAATGGATGAAACTGGAAAACATCATACTTAATGAAATAAGCCAGTCCCCAAAGGACAAATACCATATGTTCTCCTTCATCTGTGATAACTAGTAGAGCACCTAAAAGATAATCTATAGAAGTGAAATCAACACTTTAAGCCCTTGTCTTGACTGTTTAAGAAGCTTTTTTTCATACTATTTGTTGAACTCTTTACTTAGTATAGAGTTGAACATATGTGTGTAAAGTTAATTGAAAATGGATTTTAGTAAAAAATAAGGATAGGAATAGGAGAGGGAGGAGGAAGAAGGGTGAGAGTGTGGGTGGGAGGGTTGGTATGTTGGGAAGAATCACTATATTCCTAAAGTTGTACTAATGCAATGCATGAAGTTTGTATTTCTTAAATAAAAAGTTTCTGGAAAAAATTATCATTTCTTTATTTGGTGCAGAATTTTCTGGACAATATTGGGTGTCCTCCATTAAACTGTATTGACACTTATATTGCAGTATCTCCTATCCAGTCAATTTATATTTTGAGAAAACACAGAACAAATTTTATTTCTCTTTCAATAATATCCACTAAGACAGTCTTGAGAAACCAAGAGGTAGTGACATTAACTTTTTATTCTTATAACAGCTCTTCTCTGGGTTTGTTATAAAAACAATAAATCAGTAGTACTCAATGCATGGTTTAAAAAGACCTCATATTCTAGCTTAACTTATGTCTTAACTTCTTCTATAATTATACAGTGGTCTGAAAACTATTATGAAAGCTCAAGTGTCCCATCAAAATAAAATAGACTGTAAATAAATCAATCTATTATAATTCTAATTATCAATGTAGTTTTAGTATTGGTATAAATCTCACATCATACAAATTTTTCAGAAAAACAATTGTTTCAAAACAATGCTTTTAATCATAGCATGGATGTATCCCAGGAGAGTGCTAAAAGTCACCCGTTGCTTGAATTTCAAAACATGTTGGCTTTAGTAATTCATATAATTGCCATCATCCTATACTTATGTTAATAGCTTGGTCCTGATTTTTTGAGTGGGTGTTAATGGAACACATGATTAACAGCTATTAATGAGGAAGAACAGAGACATAAATACTATGCGTGAAACAATTTCGTGATGTGGTGCTCAGAACAAAGGGAACATCCAAGGTTAAATTGGCAGAACACTTCATGGATTTGTTTGTAGATATTTTCTATGTCATCCAGCATCTAAATGTGTATAGTTAATGGAATTAAAATACAATATTATCATTGGTCACCGGATTATTGCATAAAAATCTACTAAATTGGGGAGCCAGCATTGTGGCGTAATGGGCTAAGCCACCACCTGTGGTGCTGACATCCTAAGTGGGCACTGGTTTGATCCCTGGCTGCTTCACTTTTGATTGAGCTCTCTGCTATGGCCTGGGAAAGCAGAGAAGATGGCTCAAGTCCTTGGGCCCCTGCACCCACGTGGGAGACCAGGAAGAAGCTCCTGGCTTGTGGCATCGGATCAGCTCAGCTCTAGCTCTTGCAGCCATTTGGGGAGTTAACCAGCAGATGGAAGACTTATCTTTCTCTCTCCCTCTGCTTCTGCCTCTCTGTAACTCTGCCTTTCAAATAAATAAATAAATAAATCTTTAAAAAATCTAAAATGGAATAAATTCTCTTTATTTATATGGTATATACATGAATAAATAAATAAAATGTAAAATCTTCACATCAACTTCATCTGATAGAGTAGGCAAAAACCCTGGACTTTAAATAAAATAGAAGCTCAAAATTCAAGCCCTATTGTTTACTTTCTATGACTTAGTTAAACCATGAGTGCTGGTTAATATGGTCAATAATGTTTTGGTCAATGATAGAGCACACACTCAGTGATAGTGGTACCATGAGACTGTAATGAACCTGTAAAATTCCTATTGCCTAGTGTTATTGTAGCCACCATGATGTCATGTTGTGATGCATTATTCACATGGTTGTGGTGGTGCTGGTGTAAAAAACCTACTCTGCTGCCAGTCATACAAAAGAATAGCCCAAACATTGTGTACTCTACATAATACTTAACAATATTGAACTATGTTATTGATTTGTATATTTACATACTATATTTTTATTATTATTTCAGTGTGTACACATCTTTCTAAAAACTTGACTCTAAAAGGGTAAAAACAGTGTACTGTGTTATGCTGCCAGCAACCTCATAATCTTGTGTTAGTCTTCTTATTATATTAAGAGGTCACTTCTAATGACCACCCTATACCATCTATGCTTGTGTGAGTACATCCTATGACGTTCAGACAATGAAGAAACCACCTCCCAATGCATTTCTCACATCATATCTCTGCTGTTCAGTATGCATGACTATACAATAAAAATAGAATAAAATTCAAAGGAGTTCTGCAGTTCTACATATATATAATTATTTTGCATATTGTCTCATTTTACCTTTTTTTAAACTTTTATTTAATAAAATTAAATTTCAAAAGTACAACTTTTGGATTATAGCAGCTTTTCCCCCCATAACCTCCCTCCCATCTGCAACCATCCTATCTCCTACTCTTTCTCGCATCCCATTCTTCATCAAGAATATTTTATTTTTTTAATAAGATTTTATTTATTTATTTGAGAGAGAGAGTTACAGACAGTGAGAGGGAGAAAGAGAGAGAATGCCCCAAAGACCGCAATGGTAGGAGCTGTGCCAATCCGAAGCCAGGAGTCGGATGCTTCTTCCTGGTCTCCCACATGGGTGCAGGGACCCAAGCACTTGGGCCATCTTCTACTGTTTTCCCAGGCCACAGCAGAGAGCTGGACTGGAAGAGGAGCAGCCAGGACTAGAATCAGCACCCATATGGGATGCTGGCGCTGCAGAGGATTAACCTACTGAGCCACAGCGCCAGCCCCCAAGATTCATTTTCAATTATCTTAATATACAGAAGATCAGCTTGGTATATACTAAGTAAAGATTTCAACAGTTTGCACCCACACAGATACACAAATTATAATGTACTGTTTGAGTAGAGTAGTAGTTTTACCATTAATTCACATAGTACAACACATTTTTTAAAATTTTTTTTATTTTTTGACAGGCAGGGTGGACAGCGAGAGAAAGAGACAGAGAGAAAGGTCTTCCTTTGCCATTGGTTCACCCTCCAATGGCTGCTGCGGCCGGCGCACCGCGCTGATCCGATGACAGGAGCCAGGTACTTATCCTGGTCTCCCATGGGATGCAGGGCTCAAGGACTTGGGCCATCCTCTACTGCACTCCTTGGCCACAGCAGAGAGCTGGTCTGGAAGAGGGGCAACCGGGACAGAATTCGGTGCCCCGACCAGGACTAGAACCCGGTGTGCCGGCTCCGCAAGGCGGAGGATTAGCCTAGTGAGCTGCGGCACCGGCCAAGTACAACACATTAAGGACAGATATCCTACATGGGGAGCAAGTATACAGTGATTCCCATTGTTTGGAAATGAATAAGAATTCTTGGAAATATTTTACTGTACTTAATGGCACAAGATTAACCTTAAAGGGCTTGATTCTCCCAAAAGACTGAAGGTGGTGTCTCTGGGTCCAACTTATCAGTATTCTCAATAATTCATCTAACTGGAATTCAAGATGGTGGGATAGAGAGGGAGCTTACTGCTCTAGTCTAGGGGAAGACAGAAAAAAGTGGAGAGAGTGCAATCTCAGGGTAGTGAGGAAGAAAACTATAGTGGAAAATCTGTGCAAGTTAGATGGAAGCTTGGATCTATGTGAAAGGTGTGGACATGCAGTATGAACACGGACACAACACAGGATCCCAGCAGCTGAGAGCCTCCTCAGCAGCTTTGGAGAGTGAAGTGAGACCAGACCGCGGCAGGAGATTCACCATGCCCAACTTGGATGTCACCTTGGACACTCCTCTCACCCTGATGCACCAAATAGAGCTCCTTGTTCACACTCAGCACTCGCCTCTGGGTATTCACTGAAAGAGCAGGCACTCCACTAAGTAGAAACAGAGGCACAGTCCAAAGATAAAAGCCATCAGAGTGGGAAACAAACAAAAACCCAAAGCAACCATATCTCCATCAATGTCTAAAAATAAATGCAGAAATTGGCCGGCGCTGCAGCTCACTAGGCTAATCCTCTGCCTTGTGGCGCCGGCACACCGCGTTCTAGTCCCAGTCGGGGCGCCGGATTCTGTCCCGGTTGCCCCTCTTCCAGGCCAGCTCTCTGCTGTGGCCAGGGAGTGCAGTGGAGGATGGCCCAAGTCCTTGGGCCCTGCACCCCATGGGAGACCAGGATAAGTACCTGGCTCCTGCCATCGGATCAGCGCAGTGCACCGGCTGCAGCGTGCCGGCCGCGGCAGCCATTGGAGGGTGAACCAAAGGCAAAAGGAAGGCCTTTTTCTCTGTCTCTCTCTCTCTCACTGTCCACTCCACCTGTCATTAAATAAATAAATAAATAAATGCAGAAATTTAAAAAACAAGTATAAGGAAGACAACATGACACCCACAAAGGAACATAACAACATGTCAGTACTAGAATGTAAAGATGAAAAGACAGAAGAAATGCTGGAAATGGAATTCAAAAAATTGATTGTAGGATACTCAGTAGTAATAAGAAGAAAATCCTCAAATTGAAGAAATCCATACATGTCATTAAATGTCTGATATAGAAGCGGACAGTTGGAGTCTCATATTTGCTTCTGCATTGAATCTGTTATAACATGTTAGGTTGAAGTATATGAAGAAAACATGGACAGACCCAGACAAAAGGTTGGAAAAGGATGAAGCATTTTGGTCTATTTTATATACACAATGGAGGATATTTTCACTGATGCTAAACTCAGCAAGTTCTAATTTATTAAACGTTGATTGGAATGTGGAAATTGAAGCTACATTAACGATTCTTTTGGTACTGTGATACAACTAAATCTATTGGTCTTGGGCTCATTTGGGCAGCACATATACTAAAATTGGAACAGTCTATTGGTCTGTTTCCTGATTTGAATGTATCTGTTACACATGCATGATTTTGTGAAATGCCTTGATCATTCAGAGAATACTAGTTGATTGCATCATGTTACTTTCTATGTGAAATATTTCATTATAGAAATATAATAACTACAAATCACATTTGTTAATATCACCACTTACCTTACAGGAAATATCATCCAGTAATGAGATACTGTCAATATCACAATGGAGGAAAAAGTTCTTCAAATTTGATTTTTACTTGAAAACCTGGATTTTATCATTAGTTATTAGTATTTTCAATTTTTCATGCAGCAATACACTCCTTCTTTCATTTTCAGGAAAATATCTGCCAAAGATGCAATTCTGAGTAAATGCAGCTTACATTTCAGCCATTCTTTTTCATGAAAATAATATTCTTTGGAAAAGTGATTAGTTCAGTCCACAACCACACAGGTGCTTTTCTTCAGGACAAGCATCCTTCTACGGCAGTAGAGCTTTATGTGTATCTTTTTCACATAAAAATAAAAGAGTCTTACTGAAGGATCATAATTTATTATGATTAATAATTCTTACTGATCCATCAGTGGAACTTTGTTTTTTTCCCCTCTGTGCATATGAGCCTGAAGTACATTGTGGAATGACTGACTTGACCCCTGCTAAGGTGACAGTAGATTTACCCACCACTTCTCTTGCAACATTGATGGAAACATAAATACAATGAAAAAGTTTTATGACTTCCTAAAATGATTATTTACTCAGTTTTGACCCCGTTGACCCTTGGAAAGAGTCTTACAGACCCCCAGGATCCACCAATCACCCTTTCAGAACCACAAAATTTGGCTATTATAAAAACATGCTTGCTTTCTTACTTTTGTTTTCTATCAATTCACTGAATAAGTATCACTGCTGTAGAAATCTCCCTAAACTTGTTCCTTGAGCAAATCATTCCTTTGCACCATAGTCTGATGACTCACTAGAAAATAAAAGTCATATCAATCTGCACTCTTATGTATTTTCTGCTCTGGGCCTTTGATCCTTTGTTCTTTTGTTTTCTTTCTATTCCCTCCTCCATGAAATTCCATGCTGCACAGATCACAGAAGAAGTGGTGGCTCTTTTCCAGTGCTTGAGCAGTTAACACACAGTTGCACATCTGCCCATCTGCAAAAGATCTTTACGTGTGAATACCCTCAGCTTATTCCATTTTCATTATTCAATTTTCATCTCTTACCCAAGTGCTGCCCTCAGTCTTCTCTCTGTTTCCACACAGCCTCAATCATTCCTCCACATTTTAAATTTCTGCCTTCTTCCCTAAAGACATCAGTAACTCCTAATATTTTGCCCATTATCAGTTTAGTCTTTGACTTACAGACTCTCTGTTCTTGATATTTTTAACTGCTTATCTCCACAACTTTATTTCTTCATTATCCTCCCACTCGACAATTCTTTCTGTTTATCTTAAGGATGTTTTTTTCCTGTGCTTGCATCATACATGTGAATGTTTCTCAGCATCCTCTCTACTTTCCTTTTATTTATGGTTACTTGAAAAGTAACCATAAATCATCATTGTCTTGATTTAAAGCTGTATGTGGATTGATCCAGTCACATTTCTAGCTGTTACTTTTATCTAAAGCTTCATAGTCTTGTATGTATGGTTTTGGTAGAAATTTCCACTTGAATAGTCAAAGGTACTAGGAATGCACTGCACCAAATATTGCCACTTTCCTATCAAATACATTTAATGATCCCACCATCCCAAGTTTCCCAAATCACAAACCTGGCAGTCACACTCTGCAATGTGTCATTTTATAGTGGTTTAGAGTATAAACTCAAGTATCTCATTTCTTGGTAAAATCATGTTTTTAAAATTTTTTATATGGAAGAGAAAGAGAGGGAGAGGGAGAGGTGGAGGAAGAGGGAGAGGGAGAAGGAAAGGCAGAGAGAAAGAGAAAGAGAAAGAGAAAGAGAAAGAGAGAGAGAGAGAGAGAGAGAGAGAGAGAGAGAGTTTCTATTCACCAAATGCCCAAAACAGCTGGTACTGGGCCCAGGGTGCAGCCAATGGGGCTGGAAATTTTATCCAGATCTCACACATGGTGGCAGGGATCCAATTACTTGAGCCATTACCAGTGCCTCCAAGGATCTGCAGTGGCAGGAATCTGGGGTCAGGAGCTAGAACTGAGAAGTGAACCCAGGCACAGTGTTTTGGGATGTGGGTACCTTAAATTCTAGGCTAACTACCCATTCCATACAATTAGTTTTTTTTTTAACTTTTATTTAATGAATATAAATTTCCAAAGTACAGCTTATGGATTACAATGGCTCCCCCCCCCCATAACTTCCCTCCCACCCGCAACCCTCCCCTTTCCCGCTCCCTCTCCCCTTCCATTCACATCAAGATTCATTTTCAATTCTCTTTATATACAGAAGATCACTTTAGTTTATATTAAGTAAAGATTTCAACAGTTTGCATGCACATAGAAACACAACGTGAAAAATACTGTTTGAGTACTAGTTATAGCATTAAATCAAAATGTGCAACACATTAAGGACAGAGATCCTACATGAGGAGTAAGTGCACAGTGACTCCTGTTGTTGACTTAACAAATTGACACTCTTGTTTATGGCATCAGTAATCACCCTAGGCTCTTGTCATGAGTCGCCAAGGCTTTGGAAGCCTTTTGAGTTTTTTTTTAAAGATTTATTTATTTATTTGAACAGCAGAATTACAGAGAGGCAGAGGCAGAGAGAGAGAGAGAGGTCTTCCATCCACTGGTTTACTCCCTGGATGGCTGCCACATCCAGAGCTGTGCCGACTGAATACAGGGAGCTTCTTCCTAGTCTCCCATGTGGGTGCAGGGGCCCAAGGACTTGGGCCAACTTCTACCACTTTCCCAGGCCACAGTGGAAAGCTGGATCAGAAATGGAGCAGCTAGAACTCAAACCAGTGCCCATATGAAATACCGGCACTGAAGGTGGCCGCTTTACTTGCTATGTCACAGCTCTGGCCCCACAATTAGGTTTTTAACAGTGCTGATTTATGTGTTGTTATGAGTATTAAATGAGTTTTGCTAATAAGGCATTTATAAAAGTCTTTAGTATATGTAAACCTGATGCAAATATTTGCTAAATAAGATCATAGACTGCACTCTTTCCTTTTTCATTCTACATTCTACATTCAGTCACCAGGTTGCTGACTCTGTCTTTTTAGTTCTCTCTCCCTCACGGCATCACTCTACTAGCTCAGACTTTTATTGCTCATATAAAATGATACTGTGATCTGTTAACTAATCTATTTCTCTGCACACATTCACCCTGTATCACCCTATATACTTTTGCCAAAATGAGATTTTGAAATACAAATTGAACTGTGCTTTTGCTGATCATGTTTCTTGGCTCCCCAAAGCTTGCAGGGTAAAATTGAATCTTCTGATACCTATGGCCCTTCAGGACAAACATCCTTCTAGCAACATCTTCGGCTACTTTACCCATAAGTACTGAACAATGAAGAGTTCTCTGTACATCACATGGCTTTCCTTGTCTCTGCCTTTTCGCTCATTGTCTCCAGTACATAGTCAACTTTTAATAGGCATTTGTTGGCTGACAGTAAGCCACTTCTGTTGACAATGTGTAGTGATGAAATACGATGGATCTTCAGTCGTTTAGGTCTGATGGTTAGATGCATTCTAGAAACATGGGACAAAGTATCTCAGAACTTAAATGCACTTGTGCCAAACAACTAACTGATCATTTTTCCTCTAAGCACCTTCAGTAAAATAATCATTTCAAATTATCTAAATACTTATTTTTATATTAACATGTAGAGATTACATTTTGGAAATAAAATTTAAAGAAATATAAACTACTCACAGGACTTTTGATGATATTAAACCATCATAGAAATTTTGATTTTTTATTGCTTTTGATAAAAAGGTAAGATCAGGTTCTACCGTAGAAGTAACACACACTTGGATTCTAGGTGGCTGTCTGTTATTTGAATTACATTTTGTCATCTTCATATGCATCCATTTGAGGGTAGAGAGAACTACATTATTATGACTTCACCTTAGTTTGTGTCCATTCTGTGATTCTTTTCATATTGTAACAATGAAAGAAATACATTTATTTTATGTAATTTTTCACCTTGATTCTTTTTCATCTTCATAAAAAGCTTCCTCTTTTCAGTGAAGAGATTGCAGTTTAATATAGGATGAGACCTATAACTCACATTTTCTCTTATATCTTTGGAGAAAATACTATCTTTTTTTTTTTTTTACTAAAAGTGTATTTAATGGGAAAAATGAGTGTACGTATTTGGTTGATACTATTATTCTCCTTTTTGTAAGTTAAACTTTTATATGGTTTCTCCTCAATTCCCTTGAAGAGTCTAGGCATGTAGTAAGTTTTTTTTTTCATTAACAAGCTTTTTTATTTGAAAGACAGACAGAGAGAAAGAAATAGAGAGAGATTTCACATTTGCTGGTTTAGTCCTCAAATGCATGCAACAGCTGGGACTTGGCCAGGCAAACCTGGGAGCTGGGAACTAAATCTGAGTCTTCCCCAAAGGTAGCAGGTTCCTAAGTACTGGTGCCACCACCACTGCCTACCAGGGTGCACATGATCTGGAAGCTGGATTAGAAAGTGGAGGTGGGACTCAGACCCCGGCACTCTGATACAGGATGCATACATCCCAAGTGACAACTGAACTGCTGCACTAAACACCCACTCCACAGTACAACTTTCATTTGAAGCTAGATGATAAGATGATAATAAACTGGTAAGTTCATCCTTCAAAATAATCTATTATTGGAAATTTAAATTCTTTAAAATATATTTATATTCATGTTATTTAAAGGCAGAGAGAGACAGACAGAAACAGAAAAATCTTTCATCTGCTGGTTCACTCCCCAAATGTCCCAATTGCTGGCACTTGGCCAGTCCAAAGCCAGGAGCTAGGACAGAACCTGGGTCTCTCACTTGAGTGTCAGGGACTCAGCCACTTCAGCCATTACTTGCTACCTCCTATGGTGTGTATTAGCAGGAAGTTGGAATCTGAAACAGTGCCAAGACTCAAAACCAGGTACTCTAATATGAAACGTGGGTTTCCCAAGTACTGTTCTAACTGCTGTGTCAAATGTCAATCCTTAAAAATTTAAATTCTTAAAGAGACATATGAAGCCCTGTTTTGAATATTAAAATTTTTTCTGAGCATAAAAGTCCCTGTAGCACTTCTCGTTTTCTTTCCTTAATCAAGTTTAAGAACCTCTAGAGCAACAATCAGGATTTACACTTCTTTGTAAACATATTAAAATGCATTCTTCTTAAATATAATATATAACAAGAGGGCATTCTCCTAAGGGCATAATATTTCAGGTATTCTACTATCCATTAAGGAAATAGATTTGGATATAATGTATTAGGGATATATCTTCAAATTCTCCCTAACGGGAAGCAACAGAAATATCAATGATAATTTATGTTTTTTCTAGAAATTATTTTCTGGAACTCTGCTTCCTTATAATCAACATAAACTCTACAACAGTTGTAAGTGTTTATTTCTTTATTCTACGACAGAATATATTTAATGAAATACTTATAAAACCCATTTTGAGTCATGTTTATGTATTGTGTACATAGGATTTTATATTACTTTTTTAAACTTCTATTTAATAAATATAAATTTCCAAAGTACAACTGTTGGATTATAGCGGCTTTTCCCCCCCATAACCTCCTTCCCACCCACAACCATCCCATCTCCCACTCGCTCTCCTATCCCATTCTCCATCAAGAATCATTTTCAATTATCTTTATATACAGAAGATCAATTTAGTAAATACTAAGTAAAGATTTCAACAGTTTGCACCCACACAGAAACACAAAGTATGAAGTACTGTTTGAGTACTAGTTATACCGTTAATTCACATAGTACAACACATTAAGGACAGAGATCCTACATGGGGAGTAAGTGCACAGTGACTCCTGTTGTTGATTTAAAAATTGACACTCTTATTTACCATGTCAGTAATCACCCAAGGCTCTTGTCATGAGCTGCCAAGGCTATGGAAGCCTCTTGAGTTTGCCAACTCCGATCTTATGTAGACACGGCCATAATCAAAGTGGAAGTTCTCTCTTCCCTTCAGAGAAAGGTACCTCCATCTTTGATGGCCCGTTCTTTCTGCTGGGATCTCACTCACAGAGATCTTTCATTTAAGGTTTGTGTTTTTTTTTTTTTTTTTTTTTTTTTTTGCCAGAGTGTCTTGGCATCCCATGCCTGAAATACTCTCATGGGCTTTTTAGCCAGATCTGAATGCCTTAAGGGCTGATTCTGAGATGGCATTGGTACATGCCACCTTGATGGGATTGAATTGGAATCCCCAGCACGTTTCTAACTCTACCATTAGGGGCAAGTCTGATTGAGCATGTGCCGAACTATACATCTCTTCCTTCTCTTATTCCCACTCTTATATTTAACAGGGATCACCTTTCAGTTAAATTTAAACACCTAAGAATAATTGTGTGTTAATTAAAGAGTTCAGCCAATACTATTAAGTAGAATGAAAAAATACTAAAAGGAATAAAGTAGTAAGTTGTTCCTTGATAGTCAGGACAAGGGCTGATCAAGTCATTGTTTCTCATAGTTTCCATTTCACCTCAACAGGTTTTCTTTTAGGTGCTCGGTTAGTTGTCACTGTGTATATTGCCTTTTGAAAAAGATTTGTTTACTTATTTATTTATTTGAAAGTAAGAGTTACAGAGAGAGGAAGAGACTGAGAGAGATCTTCTATCTGCTGATTTATTCCTGAACAGCGTCAACAGTCAGGGTTGGGGCAGTTTGAAGCTAGAAGTTTTATTGTGGTCTCCCATGTAGGTGGCAGGGGCTCAGGTACTTTGGCCACCTTTTGCTGCTTTTTATAGGCAGGAGCTGAATCAGAAATAGAGCAGCCAGAACATGAACTGGCACCCATGTGAAATGCCACGGTTGCAGGTAGAAGCCTCACTTGCTATGCAAAAATGCTCGTCCCTATTTTGGGTTTTTAAAAACTATTTTCAGCTTTAGAGTACGGTGAAGAATTTTTAATAATTTGATTTGTAAAATTTTTGAGGGCAATTTAAAGATTGGCTCTTGAAATAACAAGTATTTCTAGAAATGTACAGTATTAAAAATGGCCATTTGAAAGACTACATTTATTTAGATATTTGTGTTCTAGAATGCCTAGGTTTTTTTAAACAAGTTAATACACAGTACCTTAGAAAATATTGATCTCATGTATATGTAAGCATTTTAATGGCAGATTATAGCATAAGGATAGCACATCTCAATATATCATCCTGAATTTGATTTCAACAAAACCCTAGAGGAGACATAGAGACCTCTACAAGAGAAGGGATGCATAAGCTGAATCAAAAAAATGATGATACTATTAAGGAAAGTTGATATGCTGAAAAAAGTCTGTAAGAGAGAAATTATGTGTCCAGAAAGAGAGAGATGTTTAGAAAAATTATTTATTTGACACAGAGAAGCAGAGGGAGAGAAGAAGGTCAGAAACAGAAAACTCTCATCACTGGTTCATTCCCAAGATGCCCACAAGGGCAAAACCAAAACTCAGTCACTGTCTTCCACGTGAGTGGCATGGACCCAATTACTTGAGCCATCATGTGTTGCCTCCCAGGGTGCACATTTGTAGGAAGCTGGCAAAGGGAGCAAAACTGGGACACCAATACAGCTTCTCCCATTTGGAATGTCAGCATTCTAACTTGTGGCCTAACCTTTAGATTAAACACTCAACCTGGGAGAATATCTTAATTGTGGATCTAGGGAAGATGGACCTTGAACCTCAATAGAAAGTGCTTTGTTTTTCCAGGGATGTAGGAAACATGAAGAGATAGGTCCTTCTGGGTCAGGGGACAGTATTATTTTCAGTAGTTGAATATTTTCTTGGGCCTGCAGATTGGAAAAGAGAATAATACCTGCTTAGATGAGATTATCTAACACTTTTTTTTGGGACATTATAAGTAGACTCTGTCTTTTACTATTCACCAGAAGTATAATAGGTTTTAGACTTCCATTTTTTCGATGAGCACAACTTGAATAGACAAGGAAGGAAATTATGGGGGCCCAGCTGAAAATGAGAAAGGAGTCTGAAATCAGGGAAATGCTCTTTACAGGGAAAAAAAATGTTCTCTATGTTTAACCTGGGGGCAAGTAGAGGAAAGTTAAACATAATTAAGAAGAAATTAATAAGTCTTTTGTCTGCAGTTTCCTGAAGGAGTGCATGAATGGCCATATTATTCTGCTTTGTGAAGAGTTCAGTGCCTTTTACACTGTGTGGGATCATGATACATACTGTTTGATTGAGTGAATGATTGACTTAATTGGCTAAATGGATTGAGTAGGTAGATGACAAAGAAGCCAGCACAGTTATACAGTAACACAGCACTTCTACTTAAATGATTTCTTGTTGATTAATGATGTTATTTTGTTCCCACTTTACTGTTCAGAAACAGATGCTCAAATAATTTCAACCTAACAGTGGTTGCCCATATACAAAATAACAAAGGAGATTTAGGGGACCTGGGGACTGGGGTATCTTCATGATTCCTTTGGTTCTCCTTAACCCTTTGTCACAACTTATGAGTATGAATAGCACATTTTCTCAAAGCTGATTGTGTTCTAAGCAACATAATGGGGTCTTTACTGTAAATAGCCTTAAAAAATAGATACTACCCTAAATCTCTCCATTTGAATGAATAAACTAGGTTCTGGAAGAAGTTGGAGTGAGTGGTTCACAATGTTCTTTTTAACCACTTCAGTCTGCCATGATATCATGTACCCCTGTGCATCAATGTCGTTACAAGTTTGGAAGAGTTGCTGCCCATACTGAACACCTGGGTTTGCAACTGTTGACCATACCTAATCTCCAAGAGATTTTTTTGTTATGACAAATAAAACATCTTGACAAATTCATTTACCTAAACATGTATTGGGCATCGTCTATGTGGCAGCCACTGATGCACGTTACTCAGTTAAAAGATAAATAAAGGTCCTGCTTTAATGGAGCTTACATTATAGAGAGAGGCAGGAAAGAGTGATGCAGGTGGCAGTAAAGAGGAAAGAAGCAGGGAGAGAGGAAGGGAAAGAAAGGGGGAAAAGAAATAACTTAGAATAAAATGTTAGGTGGTTGGCCAGTGCTGTAGTGTAGTGGGTAAAGCTGCCGCCTGCAGTGTGGGCATCCCATCTGGGCTCCAGTTCCAGTCCTGGCTACTCCACTTCTGATCCAGCCCTCTGCTATGGTCTGGGAAAGCAGTAGAAAATGGCCAAAGTGTTTGGGACCCTGCACCCGTGTGGAAAACCCCGAAGAAGCTCCTGTCTCCTGGCTTTGGATTGCCACAGCTCCAGCCATTATGGCCAATTGGGGAGTGAACAAGCAGATGGAAAACCTCTCTCTCTCTGCCTTTCCTTCTCTCTGTGTAACTCTAACTTTCAAATAAATAAATAAAACTGGAAAAAAAAAGTTAGGTGGTGATAAGTACTGGAGAGAAAATCAATACTGCATCAAATTAGATTGATATTTCAATGAGAAATCAAATTAAGAGCTATACTGGGATATTTGTATATGTTTATATAAATTGAATCAGCCACTGTAGATAAATCATAGCTATATAATTATTTTGGGATACAGTGATTAGCTATTGGTGTTCTTTATACATATAAACGTTCTTTTTTTCTGTTTGGCTGATAGCCTGATTTTTAATTAAGAAATTCACCACCAGACTCAGACTCTTTCATTGTTCTACAATAGAGTTCACATTCCAGTGAAAAATATAGTCCAAGCATATGGTGCTTTCTTCACAAGCCAAAATGTGTGATATTTAACTAACTTAAGAAAATAATTTAATATCTTGTTAAAATGCTGAATTGTAATTCCTAGGCTTAAAAATATCTCTCAGCATAAATTCTTTAAATTAATTTCCAAGAATTATAGTATTGAAATATATGCTTTAAATAATGAAAAGTTTAACAAAAAAGCAAAAAGACAATAGTGTAGTGAAAATATAGACAATAGCAACAACAATAATTGAAAGGAAAAATGACCATTTCACCCATATACAGTAAATTTTAACTAATCACAGATCACTAAAACTATAGAACTATAACATTCTCAGGGCCAGCACCGTGGCTCACTTGGTTAATCCTCTTCCTGAGGTGCCAGCATCCCACATGGGCACTGGTTCTAGTCCCGGTTGCTCCTCTTCTAGACCAGCTTTCTGCTGTGGCCTGGGAGGGCAATGGAGGATGGCCCAGGTGCACCCGCATGGGAGACCAGGGAGAAGCACTGGGCTCCTGGCTTAAGATTGGTGCAGCGCCGGCCGTAGCAGCCATTTGGGAAGTGAACCAATGGAAGGAAGACCTTTCTCTCTCTCCTCTCTCTCTCTCTGTCTATAACTCTACCTGTCAAATAAAAAAATAAATATAAAAAGAATTATAACATTCTCAACCACTGGGTTGACAAAAGTATAAAATGAAATTATACAAACTATATTGCAGCAACACTAGTACACATAGGCAATTCTTTTATTTTTTGATTTTACCCTTCTTTTCTTTTTTTTTTTAACTTTTAGCTCTCACATATAAGGGAGAACATGTAGTATTTTCTGTGTCTGGTTTATTTCATTCAACATTTTGTTCTCCAGTTGCATCCATTTTAATGCAAATGGTAGAATTACATTCTTTTTTTTACAGCTGAATAATATTCCCTTGTGTATATATACCACATTTTCTTTATCCATTTAACTGATGATGTACACCCTGGTTGATTCCAAACTGGCTACTGTGAACCATGTTGCTTTAAGCGTGGTGGTTCATGCATCTCTTTGATATAGTGTATTCATGTCTTTTGAGTAAATACCCAGTAGTGGGATCACTGGACCATATGGCAAGTCTATTTCTAGTTTTTTAAGAAATCTCCATCCTGTTTCCCACAGTGGCTGCACTAATTTACATTCCCACCGACAGTTTGTAAGTGTTTCCTTTTGTCTACATCCTTGCCAGCATGTGTTACTCTCTGTATTTTAAATTTTAGCCATTCTGACATAGGTGCGGTAATATCTCATTATGGTTTGGATTTGCATTTCCCTGATGGCTTGTGATGTTGAGCATTATTTCATATATTTGTTGGCCGTTTGTATTTTTTCTTTAGAATTGTCTATTGAAATTTTTTGGCCATTTTTAAACTAGATTTGTTGATTTTTTATTGTTGAGTTTTTAAATTTCTGATGTATTCTGGATATTAATATTTTGTTGGCTAGGTAGCTTGCCAATATTTTTTTTCCCATTCCTTTGGATGTCTCTTCACTCTTGATTATTTCCTTTGTTGTACAGAAGCTTCTGAGTTTGATATAGTCCCATTTGTTTCGTTTTCTTTTGTTGCCTGTGTTTGAGTGTCTTGTCCAAAAAATAACCCCCTACACTGATGATTGGAGTGTTTCCTGTACATTCTTTTGCAGCAAAATCAGTCTCAGCTCTTCAATTTAAGTCCTTGAGCCCTCGTGACTTGTTTTTTGAATATGGTGAGAGGTGTGGAACTAATTTCATTCTTTTACATAATACATCCAGTTTTGCTAGCATTACTTGTTGTAGAGATTATCTTTACTCCACTGTGTGTACTGAACACATTTGTCAAAAATCCACTGGAGGGCCAGCACTGTGGCGTAGCAGGTAAAGCTGCTGCCGGCAATGTTGGTATCCCGTATGGGCACCAGTTTGAGTCCTTGTTGCTCCACATCCAATCCATCTCTCTTCTGTGTCCTGGGAAAGTAGTGGAAGATGTCTCAATTCCTTGGATCTCTGTACCCATGTGGGAGACCTGGAGGAAACTCATGGCTCCAGGCCTCATATAAGCCCAGTTCTAGCCATTGCAGCCATCGGGGGAGTGAAACAGTGGATGGAAGATCTCTCTTTCTCTTTATCTCTCTCTCTTTCTCTTTCTCTCTCTGTCTCTGCCTTTCAAAAAAATAGTTTACTGTATGCTTATGGATTAATTTCTGGGTTCTCTGTTTTTTTTTAACCTTTATTTAATGAATATAAATTTCCAAAGTACAGCTTATGGATTACAATGGCTTCCCCCCCCCCATAACTTCCCTCCCACACCCAACCCTCCCCTTTCCCTCTCTCTGTTTTGTTACATTGATCTATACAGTGATTTTTTTCTTTGATTTTGAATTATTTTTTTCTTTTTTTTCAACTTTTATTTAATAAATATAAATTTCCAAAGTATAACTGTTGGATTATAGTGGCTTTTCCCCCCATAATCTCCCTCCCACCTGCAATCATTCCATCTCCCACTCCCTCTCCCATCCCATTCTTCATCAAGATTTTTTTTCAATTATCTTTATATACAGAAGATCAACTTAGTATATACTAAGTAAAGATTTCAACAGACTGAACTGACACAGACACACAGAGTATAGAGTACTGTTTGAGTGGTAGTTTTACAGTTAATTCGCATAATATATCACATTAAGGACAGAGATCCTACATGGGGGTAAGTGCACAGTGATTCCTGTTGTTGACTTGACAATTGACACTCTTTTTATGGCGTCAGTAATTTCCCTAGGCTCTTGTCATGAGTTGCCAAGGCTATGAAAGCCTCTTGAGTTCGCCAACTCCGATCTTATTTAGACAAGGTCATAGTCAAAGTGGAAGTTCTCTCCTCTCTTTAGAGAAAGGTACCTCCATCTTTGATGGCCCGTTCTTTCTGCTGGGATCTTACAGAGATCTTCCATTTAGGTCATTTTTTGTTGCCACAGTGTATTGGCTTTCCATGCCTGAAATACTCTCATGGGCTTTTTAGCCAGATCTGAATGCCTTAAGGGCTGATTCTGAGGCCAGAGTGCTGTTTAGTACTTTTGCCATTCTATGAGTCTACTGTGTATCCAACTTCCTATGTTCGATGATTCTCTCCTTTTTAATTCTATCAATTATTATTTGCAGAAACTGGTCTTGTTTATGTGATCCCTTTGACTCTTAATCCTATCATTATGATCAATTGTGAACAGAAACTGATCACTTGGACTAGTGAGATGGCATTGGTACATGCCACCTTGATGGGATTGAATTGGAATCCCCTGGCATGTTTCTAACTCTACCATTAGGGATAAGTCTGATTAAGCATGTGTCGAACTGTACATCTCTTCCCTCTCTTATTCCCACTCTTATATTTAACAGGGATCACTTTTTAGCTAAATTTATATACCTAAGAATAATTGTGTGTTAATTAAAGAGTTCAACCAATAGTGTTAAGTAGAACAAAAAAGTACTAAAAGGAATAAAGTATTAAGTTGTTCCTCAACAGTCAGGACAAGGGCTGATCAAGTCATTGTTTCTCATAGTGTCCATTTCACTTCAACAGGTTTCCTTTTAGGTGCTCAGTTAGTTTTCAGTGGTCAGGGAGAACATATGATATTTGTCCCTTTTGGACTGGGTTATTTCACTCAGCATAATGTTTTTCAGAATCCTCCATTTTATTGCAAATCATCAGATTTCTTTTTTTACTGCTGTATAATATTCTATAGAGTACATATCCCATAATTTCTTTATTCAGTCTTCTGTTGATGGGCATTTAGGTTGATTCCAGGTCTTAGCTACTGTGAATTGAGCTGCAATCAACATTGAGGTGCTTCTGAATAACCCTATGATAAATCTTTTGCATTTTGTTTCCAGCATTTCATCAATCTCTTTATCTTCACATTCTAGTACTGAAGTGTTTTTGTGTTCTTTTTTGGGCATCAAGCCCTCTTTCTTAATCTTATTTCTTGAATTTATGCATTTATTTTAAGCATTTGTGGAGATACTTATTGATTTTCTTTCCTTTGATGGCTTCTATCTTTGGACTACTCCTCTGTGGCTTAGTGGAGCATCTGCTTTTTCAGTGAATATTGACATGAGTGTGCTGGTTGTGGCCAGGGAGCTCTGTTCAGTGCTCCAGGGGTTAGAGGGGGAATATCCAGGATGACACCCAAGTTGGACATAGTAGATTTCCTTTTTTGTTTTATCAGAGTGGAGGGTTTTATCAGCTCTGTTGACATAGTCTCACTCTTACCTCCTCTCTTCCAAGGTGATCAATGTCTGGTGCTAACCCCAGTGGGTACAATATTCATCCATGTTGCCAAAAGAACCACACAAAGGATCCATGTGGTCCTCAGTGTTAGCATGAGTCCTGCCTCATTGACCCACCCTAGGCAATCATGGAGCCCTGAGCATGGGGAACTACCCAAAGCAACTGCCCAGAGACCCAGCCACACCTCCTGCTCTCCCATGAAGCCACAGTGTTCCTACAGTCCCAGCACACAAGACTCTGAGTCATAGAGCACCAAAGATCCACTCTTCCCTGCCAGTCAGTCCCATTCATAGAGAGGCAGAGACACTAGAGATAACTAGAGATGTAACTGGTTACATGTGAAGAGACTTAGGTTTTTGCGTTTATAAACCCGGTTGCTTTGGGCTTTAGGGTCGAGAGTTTTTTAGGGCATGAGCCCACTCTCCACCACTGGCAATAAAGGACCATCACACATTTTATCAATGTGTGATATTCCTTGGTTTGCACTCGCTCAAGTACAGCAATGTATTCAGAGGTGGCAGGCACCTCACAGTCCTAGGTGGGTGCTCAGCCCCCTGTCAATCCTCCCAGCCAGACTCAGGCATCTCCTCTTGGCTGGTTGTTGGGTATGGGGGCACAAGCTGGCTCAGCTGCTATATGTGTACATCATGGCACTGACCTTCTCTCAGCCAGTTTCAGAGTGAAATTGTCGGGAGGATGGGAAGAGAGAAACATGCCACTTTTTTCCCTCTCAGTTGGCAGGTACTCTGTCCCCCACAGGGCTCCAGGCCTGACACATGCCAGGCTCTCCCTGAAGCTACACTGTCAGTGGCTTGGGCTGCTGCAGTCTTGTCTCACCTTACTCTTCAAAGCTGGTGCTGAGGCTCATGGCTGGTAGAATCCTGTGTTGTATGCGTACTTGTGCTATGCGTCCACACCCTCCAGGTAGAGCCACAGTGTCCCTCTTCTTCCTTCTATGGAGTTTCCACTGCTGTTTTCTTTCTAACCTTTTCCTAAGATTGCAGTTTCTCCATTTTTTTTATATTTACTCTTTTTTTAAGCTTTTATTCAATGAATATAAATTTCCAAAGTACGATTTATGGATTGCAATGGCTTCCCCCCCATACCGTCCCTCCCACCCACTACCCTCCCCTTTCCCACTCCCTCTCCCCTTCCATTCACATCAAGATTCATTTTCGATTATCTTAATATACAGAAGATCAGCTTAGTATACATTAAGTAAGGATTTCAACAGTTTGCTCCCACACAGAAACATAAAGTGAAAAATAATAGATGATTTTTTTTAAATGATGATGAAATCAGATCAGACCTATTGTCATGTTTAATCCCAGTGAGAGTCAAGTTGGGAGTTGATAATTTTTTTTTTTTTTACAGAGGATCAGTTTAGTATACATTAAGTAAAGATTTCAACAGTTTGCACCCCCATAGAAACACAAAGTGAAATATATTGTTTGGGTACTCGTTATAGCATTAAATCTCAATGCACAGCACATTAAGGACAGAGATCCTACATGAGGAGTAAGTGCACAGTGACTCCTGTTGTTGACTTTACCAATTGACACTCTTGTCTATGGCATCAGTAATCTCCCTATGCTGCAGTCATGAGTTTCCAAGGCTATGGAAGCCCTCTGAGTTCTCCGATTCTTATCTTGTTTAGACAAGGTCATAGTCAAAGTGGAGGTTCTCTCCTCCCTTCAGAGAAAGGTATCTCCTTCTTTGATGGCCTGTTCTTTCCACTGGGATCTCACTCACAGTGATCTTTTGCCAGAGTGTCTTGGCTTTCCATGCCTGAAATACTTTCATGGGCTTTTCAGCCAGCTCCGAATGCCTTTAGGGCTGATTCTGAGGCCAGAGTGCTATTTAGGACATCTGCCATTCTATGAGTCTGCTGAGTATCTCACTTCCCATGTTGGATCACTCTCCCCTTTATTTATTCCATCGGTTAGTGTTAGCAGGTACTAGACTTGTTTATGTGCTCCCTTTGACTCTTAGTCCTTTCATTATGATCAATTGTGAACTGAAATTGATCACTTGGAATAGTGAGATGGCATTGGTACATGCCACCTTGATGGGATTAAATTGGAATCCCCTGGTATGTTTTTAACTCTACCATTTGGGGCAAGTCAGCTTGAGCATGTCCCAAATTATACATCTCTTCCCTCTCTTATTCCCACTCTTATGTTTAACAGGGATCACATTTCAGTTAATTTTTAACACTTAAGAATAACTGTGTATTAATTACAGAATTAAACCAGTCATATTAAGTAGAACAGACAAAAAAACTACTAAGAGGGATAATGTATTAAGTTGTTCATTAACAGTCAGGGCTATGCTGATCAAGTCACCGTTTCCCATAGTGTCCATTTCACTTCAGGAGGTTTCCTTTTTGGTGTTCAGTCAGTTGTCACTGATCAGGGAGAACATATGGTAATTGTCCCTTTGGGATTGGCTTATTTCACTCAGCATGATGTGTTCCAGATTCCTCCATTTTGTTGCAAATGACTGGATTTCGTTGTTTCTTACTGCGGTATAGTATTCTAAAGAGTACATGTCCCATAATTTCTTTATCCAGTCTACCGTTGATGGGCATTTAGGTTGGTTCCAGGTCTTAGCTATTGTGAATTGAGCTGCAATAAACATTAGGCTGCAGACCGCTTTTTTGTTTGCCAATTTAAATTCCTTTGGGTAAATTCCAAGGAGTGGGATGGCTGGGTCGAACGGTAGGGTTATCTTCAGGTTTCTGAGGAATCTCCAGACTACTTCCATAGTGGCTTGACCAGTTTGCATCCCACCAACAGTGGGTTAGTGTCCCTTTTTCCCCACATCCTCGCCAGCATCTGTTGTTGGTAGATTTCTGAATGTGAGCCATTCTAACCGGGGTGAGGTGAAACCTCATTGTGGTTTTGATTTGCATTTCCCTGATTGCTAATGACCTTGAACATTTTTTCATGTGCCTGTTGGCCATTCAGATTTCCTCTTTTGAAAAATGTCTATTGAGGTCCTTGGCCCATCTCTTAAGTGGGTTGTTGGTTTTGTTTTTGTGGAATTTCTTGATCTCTTTGTAGATTCTGGTTATTAACCCTTTATCTGTTGCATAGTTTGCAAATATTTTTTCCCATTCTGTCGGTTGTCTCTTCACTCTCCTGACTGTTTCTTTTGCAGTACAGAAACTTCTCAATTTGGTGCAATCCCAATAGTTAATTTTGGCTTTGACTGCCTGTGCCTCCTGGGTCTTTTCCAGAAACTCTTTGCCTGTGCCAATATCTTGAAGGGTTTCTCCAATGTTCTCTAGTAACTTGATGGTGTCAGGTCGTAGATTTAGGTCTTTAATCCATGTTGAGTGGATTTTTGTGTAAGGTGTAAGGTAGGGGTCTTGCTTCATGCTTCTGCACGTGGAAATCCAGTTTTCCCAGCACCATTTATTGAATAGACTGTCCTTGCTCCAGGAATTGGTTTATCTTCGCCTAGTTTAGAGCATTAAGCACCTTCCCAATTGTGCCTTTTTGGACTATCTCTGAAAAGTTTACCCTTTAGCCTCAATCTTGAAAGGTGTACTATCTTATAAGTATATATACATGTTTGTATACATGTATGTTTGAAACATAATTAGTTTCTGAAAATTTATTCTATAACATCATTCTGTCTTTTTATAGAACAAACTCCACACAATTAGGAGACTTGTAGTGCATTTTAATAAGTAATAGGACAAATCCCTCACTTTCCCACTTTTTTCCCATTTTTTTGCTTGTTTATTTCCAAAATAAATTTATAGTTAACTTGTCCAATTTTAGCAAAAGAAAAATAGTATTGTGTTGTATTTCTAAACTACATTAGGGAGAACTGATCCATTTATAATATTGGTTCCTCTTGTCTAAGTACATGATTTATCATATAATTTAAGTTTACTTTTATGGCATTCATAAGAAGATGCCCTTTTAGAGATGTGGACATTTCTTATTCAAATCTAACATGTATTTTATATTCTTGTAATTATAGTTTTTTTAATTGAAAATGTGGTCTTCTTTCCATCATATTTTCAATTTGGCTATGTTTCTATGTATAAAGGATATTACATTTTGTATGCTAAATTTTTATAAGCTCTAATTATTAAATTCATCTACTATTTATAGAAAAAAATTTAATTGGAGAAATTTCAATTTAATTTTTGCATAAACATGGCAATATGGAAATCATGTCACTTAAAATTCAAAATCCCATAGAACTTTTTAGAAATGTATGTGCTATATCAAAGAAGAGACATTTGTGCCCAGTGAACCTTGCAATAATATGTACAAGAGCATAGCTTTGTTGAAGTTTATGCTTAGGTTGGCTATTTCTGAAATTCAGCATAATCAAATTGTAAATCACCTTAGCTGGAATAGTCATTAAATTGCCTTTAAGGTACTATGAGTATATAATTTTGCATATATGAATCTGCACGTAGAATTCATCAGTTTTTCTCCTTGTAAGTATAGTAGTATGCTTCTCTGTGGCTCTCAACTTACATTTTTCATGACCACTAGGCAGCCTACCATTTTTTCTGTGGTATGAATCCCCTTAAATAGCAAGTTATATTGCTCCTTCTCATAATCTTTAAATATTTTTAAAGATTTATTTATTTATTTGAAGTCAGAGTTACAGAGAGGCAGAGGGAGAGAGCGAGAGCGAGAGTGAGAGCGAGAGAGTCTTTTCCATCCGCTGGTTTACTCTTTAGATGGCTGCAATGGCCAGAACAATGCTGATCCTGAAGCCAGGAGCCAGGACCTTCTTCTGGGTCTCCCATGCAGGTGCAGGGGCCAAAGGACTTGGGCCATCTTCTACTGCTTTCTCAGGCCATAGCATAGGTCTGGATTGGAAGTGGAGCAGCTGGGCCTTGAATAGGCACCCACATGGAATGCCAGCACTGCAGGTGGCAGCTTTACCAGCTATGCCACAGTGCTGACCCCTTTAAATCTTACTAGAGTAAAATCGAAGTTCTTTCAGTGTCCTAGCAGGAGAGCTCTACATAGTTTATACCCTGATTTACCTCCTCTATATCCCCTGTAACTTCCTTTTCTACCAGTGTCCTTTCATTTCCTCCATACTCTTTCAAGGATTTTGCATTTGAAATATTTCTCCTAGATATCTCTGTGGTTCACTATCTCATCTTCTTAGGGTGTTTTATTAACTAGATAATTCATCTCCTTCCCAAATACTCTTTTAAAGTAGCATCCACATTATGGAAAAATATCATTGGCCTCATTTCTTACCCTTTCTCTGCATCTGTGACTTACCATGTGACTCTCCAGCTCTCTGGACAGGGGTAGTGGTGGTGGTGGTGAGATGCCCTGCTCTTTGGTTCTAGGTTCAGTACTATGACCTTCTTGAACAGCAGAATGAACTGTAAGCAACACTGTGTCAGCGCAAGCCTGGTTCAAACAAATGCTTGCTGTTCCCGCTTGCTTCCCACATCTCTTCCAAGGCTCTGAGAGCTTTCTCAGACTAGCCTACTGGGGGTTGAAACTCTCAGGGGTCAGAGATGGGTTGCATATGTCACCTCAGCCAAGGTCAGTCTTCCTCATCCTATAGTCAGCCAACTCCAGCCAAGGTCAACACAGTTGACTGGTCCCACGCACAAGTGCAATAATCAGTCATTGCTGAAAGAAATTTTGTGACAATGGTAAGCCAATAGATGCACCACTGATACTTTACTAAGGTTTATTTAACACTCATCACTGTTAAATTTTACTTGTGTATTCATTGCTTTCTGTCCTATTACATTAAATACATAAAAGTATGGAATTTTGTTCAGTATAAAATTGGTTTGAGTAAACATTTGTTGGAGAAATAGATCCAAAAATTCTGAAAACATTTTAAATTAACAATAGTTGTACATATTAGTGGGGTATATTGTAACATTTCAATACATGTATACAGGATAATCACCATTTTCTCCTGAATAATGTTACTTCATGCTTGGATCCTTTGGAGCTCCTTCTATTTGTTCATAAAATATGTAGTAGGTTATTACTAGCTACAGTCAACCCATTAGGCTGTGTAACATGAGGAACTTATTTCTATTATCAACTTTGATTTGTTACACATTATTCAACCTCCCTCCATCCTATCTTACTTCCCTGGGAGTTTTTCAACATGCATTGTGTCATTCAAATACTTGAATGACACTACTGATAAAACTTCTCAACCTATTTATTCTTTCTTTCTTATAAAGATATATAAAGGATTTAAATTTAAAAAGCATAGTGGTTTTTAAACTTTCCTTAGAATTTTATATATTATTTTTGAGAATTTACTGGCTACAACTGGTTGGGACTCTATATGTCACTTCCTCCATTATTATTATTCTCTGTTGATTATTGGCTGAGTTAAAAAAATCAGTAACAAATTACTTGGGAATTAAGGCTGATGTCCAGTTGGAAACTCTCTTTTAGTAGCACTAAATCATGTTGGGCATTGAGCAATAGATCATACAAAAAATTCACTCATATGCTGTAGACGGAATGGTTGAGATCTCTCCCCATAACTCATATGTTGAAACCTGCTCTCTGATGTGATTGTCTTTGGAGATGGAGCCTTTGGGAAGCAATCTGTTTTTAAGGGTGGAGTCCTTGTTCTGGGGTTTGTGTTTTTATAAGATGATGCAGAAGAAGGCTTGCTTCTTTCCTTCTGCTCTTTGTCATGTGATAATATAGAAAGAAGACAGGCATCTGAAACTCAGGAAGACGGACCTCACCAGAATATGTCCATGCTGGTACCCTAATGTCAGACTTCCAGCATTCAGAACTGTACAAGAATAAATATTTGTTGTTTAAACCATTTGATCTATTGTATTCTGTTGCAGCTGCTTGAAATCAACTTTGACTTCATAACATTGTTAAGGATATATGTTTAAAGTTATAAAAAATTTAAATTGATTGAAATGCAACTGAAATCAGACTAATCATGCTAAAAATTCTGACATTGAATGTGAGACTCTAGGGTGTGCTTGCTGGTGCTGAAATGTGCCCCTCCCTATCACCTTAAACTTTTGGAGAGATAATACTTGAGATGGCTCTGAAAATAAGATGTTACCATAAAGACCCAAATTTTGTCAAGAGTGAGACCTCAGGGGGCCGGCACTGTGGTTCAATGGGTTAACTCCCTGGTCTGAAGTGCTGGCAGCCCATATGGGCATCAGTTCTAGTCCCAGCTGCTCCTCTTCTGATCCAGCTCTCTGCTATGGCCTGGGATAGCAGTAGAAGATGGCCCAAGTCTTCAGGCCCCTGCACTCACGTGGGAGATCTGGTTCCTGGCTCCTGGCTTTGGATTGGCACAGCTCTGGCCATTGCGGCCATCTGGGGAGTGAACCTTTGGATGGAAGACCTCTCTCTCTGTCTCTACCTCTCTCTCTAACTCTGTCTTTCAAATAAATAAAAATAAATCTTTAAAAAAAGAGTGAGACCTCAGAATATGCCCAATAGCTTTTAGGAAAAAGAAAGAGATACATTCGTTCATTCTCCAGAACAAAGACTGATGGTTTATCTCCCGCTCCTTCCTGAGAAGCAGTGATTCTTAATAATTTATGAGTTATTAAGAGCTTTCATCACAACAGTAATTAGAAGACAAATGTTTATTTGTACTGTTTTACTTGCCTGATATTATTTTGGAAGATTGTCAACTATTCAAACTCACTTCATAAATATTGTATTTTGTTATAATTCTATTGTTTAGCACATAGTAAGCTTTATGTTGCTGTATTCATCATAAATATTCAATTCTACTGCTGTTTATTGAGTTAGTTTCATCACATATCTGCTAGAAATGTAGTTAATTCTCTCCTTCAGTTGTGTTGTTGAGACAGAACTTCTGTAGTGTGCATATGGAATAGAATCGAAGGAGACATTTAAAATTTTGCATTTTGAAGTGGAAAGCTAATAATTCAATTGGTTGAGAGTTGAATTATTGCTAGGATTGCTTAGAAATTCAATTCAACTTGACCCTCAGAGTATCTCTATTTTTAGCACTGAATGAACATTCTTTCATGATTGACATTAAATACAACTTTTCTGCAAACATTGCTGTGTCATAATTTTTAATAGTGCATCTGTGTTGGCAATTCATCTGTGAAGTAAATCCACAAATGAATCTTTTTCTTTATACCAATGACTGCCAAATACGA
Organism: Oryctolagus cuniculus; assembly: GCF_051225735.1. Classification (NCBI taxonomy): domain Eukaryota; kingdom Metazoa; phylum Chordata; class Mammalia; order Lagomorpha; family Leporidae; genus Oryctolagus; species Oryctolagus cuniculus. The sequence goes on from NC_142871.1 coordinate 13,712,900, forward strand.
TTTTTTTGAAAAGAAAAAGATTTCTAAAACAGTCTACACATAAATTAAATGGAAATTAATGAAAATACTTTAAAAAGTATTGGAAGCTCAGATTATTTTTTGCCTTTTTCTTATGTCATTCAGATAATTGTGAAATACACAATATTTCAATTCAAACTGCAGGGACTTAAATTCTTAGTGTGTGTGACCATATGGGAACATACGTACAGTCACTCAAAAGGTAGTTTATATTTATGCTGGGGAGAACAGTTGTGAAACTGTCCATCTGTTGATGGTCTCTCTCTTCTCTTCTAACTTTGGTTATTTTTCTAAATATCTAATTTTTGTAGCTGGGAGCCCTAGATCTGGGTATAAGCTTTCCAAGCTCCCATATGTATGAAAAAATTAAGAAGTAATCACAGGAGCTCTGAAATAACTTCTGCAATACCATTTGGCCAAAATATCATTTGTTCCATAGCCAATCTGGGAAAGCATAGGCATGTATGCTTGCCTTATCATTTAACTCTCAAAATAGTTAATTATTGTTTTTGTGCTTGATGTTCCTCAATTGCCTGTTCTTCTACAACAGGGCCTGACTAGATTGCATAATATTCAGGAGATGAGTGTCAAGTAGCCCTTATTTCTGTTTTTCCAGCCAATTAGGTAGAAAAGGTTTCTACAACAAAACAGCCCCATGCTTCCCTTCCTTGGACCATGCTCTTCTAGTCACATGGCATGTTCTGCTGCTCCCGGCTCGATGTGAGAGGATATCAGAGCTCTATGCTCCAGGTTTCCAGGAAAGATTTTGATGGGATTCAAGAGCTGGTCCTTCTCATAGAATGACATTTATTGCATGTAACAAGCACAAGAACAAGGGGCTGCAGTTACAGAAAAAGCTGAGGCCCATTTCTGTCTTCTTAGAGTAACCCAGTTCTGCCACATCCACTTGACTGCCTTTTCTTGTTTGTATGAGAAAAGGGCAATTAGTTCAGGCAAAGTCATTACTCAAAAGCCTGCCTGACCCAGCTGCTCTTTTGTGTTCTCTTTCCCTCTTCCAAGTGAGTGTTTAGAATGCAGACTTCATGCAAGCCTACAATATTGTGACAGATCACACTTTCTCTGAGCTCTGTGGCGTGCTTTCTCTCCAAATGAACCTGGAGAGCTTCCCAGCTTTGGTGCTGATGGATTTAGTTCCTGTTTTTTTCTTTACAGGAAGACAAACAAAGAGTTATTGGTTGAGGGGAAAGTTTAACACAACAAGCAAGTGCATATGCAGTGATGGGTAGGCAATTTCGCCAAGATTTTGAAATTAAAGTTCTAGTTGTCTATGTTAGATACAGGATCAAAAGTCGTTCAGAGTGATTTGACTGTGAAACATCTCAATTCACTAAACTAATTAGGGATGCTGTAATAAAACTGTGATCATCTTAAGTAGAGAAAAAGGGTTCTTAAGAGAAGACAGACTAATTGTTTTCATTTACTAAGGTCTATGTAAATTATCCTAGAATGGTTTAAATTTATTTTAAAAGATATATTTATTTATTTGAAAGGCAAAGTTACAGAGAGAGAGAGAAAGAGGGAGAGAGAGAGATATCAAAGGGGGAGCAGTCAGGACTCGAGTCAGTTCCCAAATAAGATGCCAAATAGGATACAATGGCTTAATCTCCTGCACCACAACCCTGGCACATTCAATTATTTTAGTCTGTGTAAAAATTCTATGAAACAAACTTTCTCTTTATCTCCACTTACTGGTGAAAGAACATTAAAGTAATTTGCCAAAGTTCATGGAGTTACCATGGAGTAGAATTGGGTATCACCTGGTAGTATGGTATCTAACCTACCCTAACCACTTTGGTCACTGTTGCTCTTTGAGAGCATGGGCTTTGGTTTGCAGGTGGATAAGCTGGTCTTAGACCCTGGATGTAACAGTTCTCGGTCATGAATTTTTGAGTAAGTTATTTAACTTCCAAAAACCTAAGTTTCCTCACATGTGAAATAAAGATAATATGGTCAACCTCAGTGTGTTTGGGAGGAATAAGTAGAATGTGCTTGACACACTTGTTTGAATGGAAACTGATAAATTAAAGATATTCTGTTTGTTTAAACTTTAGTTCAGGAACCATAGTGGTGGCTAAGTGGGAGTCTCTAGTGACCACCTCCTAGCAGAAGCACCAATATGCACGGCTCTACATAACAAATCACCTTCATAAGAGCCAAGGAAGCTAGGTGAGAGACCACAGTGCCTTATCTTGTTATATCATGAGAAAACTCAGTGAAAAAAGCAAAAAAAAGTTGTTCATGTCACTCCTCTGACATCTCCAAGGAGCATAATGAGGAAAGAGATGCCTCCTTCTCACATGGGAGAAGGAGAGCGGAATGAATCCCAGAGCCAGGTCCAATGTAGAAAATCCAGTAGAACTGAGCCCTCAGCCTTGACCTCAGATCCATATCTAAAGAGTGAATATTTGGAGTTTCTACAGCTATGGGGCCTCTGCCAGGGCTTCTGCAACCACCAGCAGAAAAAAATTCCAGCTGTATGGAGAAACCAGGAGAGGGAGATTAGGTCACACCCTGGAGCTCAGAGCTTGACCTACAATAATGGGACCCTGCACTGATAAAGCCCAAATGTCTCTGGCAATCTTACACACTGAGCCTCTGAATTCGCCCAGCATTAAGCAGAGACCTGTACTTTGGAGGCTAGGACACTTTGGCATGTGTCACTGCCAACTTCTGGTAGGCTTGGCAGAAGCCCCCAAAGATGTTGTAGGTATCTGTGACTGTGGGACCCAGGTGTGACCGGTGAGAATCCAGTGTGAGTGGCCAAAAAGCTGGCCTTTTCATTCTCTGTAAATCTTGGGCAGTCAGCAAGGGGCCACAGTGGTCAGATCATAAAGGTTTGTGTTCCAAGAAAAGTATCTATGGATGAAGTCTCTGGTCTAGCCCCAGTGTTAGGCAGAGAACTACCCTGGTGAGACAGACTTGGTCTGGCAGGCCTGGTGTGCATTCCAAAGATTGCACAGGGCCTGATGACTGTGAGAGCCAGGTGTGACCCAACTAGGACTTTGCTTAGCAGCAGAGGGGCTGCCTCTATCACCTCTTCTATGACCTTGGGAAGAAAGGAAGGAATCACAGGACTGCTTAGCACACTCACTGCCAGGTAGATCAACTTTAGCATTGAGCAAATTCTGGTGGTCCCTGTCCCCAGGAAAGTGCTGGCAGACAGACACTTGGATTTGCTTTAGTGCCCATCAGAGTTCTGTGGTCCCAGTTGAAAAATCTTATACCTCAATTAATAAGACTGATTGCTGTGAGGCCAGCTCAGCAGCAGGAAGACCACAGCAATGGGAGCTTTGGTCCTGCCCAGGCTGCATTGGTCTTGGTGGGCTGAGAATTCCAGATGTGTGTGATCTTGCTTTGTGCCATTTTTGGACACATGGCAAGCACTCTGAGACTCTAGGCCTATCACAAGTCCAAGAATAGGCTTGTAGGAGAGGGCCTACCCATTTTTATGCACTTTTCCATTGTATACTGAACAACATATCAGCCACAGGATCAGTAAAAAATATATATCAAGAGCAGACTCACAGGATATTGCAACCTAGGGTACTCTTCAGTGCTGAAATTTCAAATATCCATAGGCTGAGAAAATAAACAGACTACTTGGAATTTCTAGAAGGAAAGCAGTGAATGAAGTCAGAGTGCTACAACTAATTTTCAACATGTAGAAAATATAATGCAACAATAAGCATTAAGGGCTTCCAAGGAAGCATGGGCTAACCTAAAGAGCAAATAAGGTGTCAGAAATGAATCATCCAGGAACTGAAATTTCCAAATGCTCTGAGTAAGATTTCAAGATGTCGTTTTAAGAGAACTCAACTAAATTAGAGTGAACATGGAGAAGCAATTCGACATTCGTGTTTTTAAAAAGATTTATTTGAAAGTCATAATGACAGGCAAGGAGAGACAAAGAAGGGGCACACACATACACACACACAACTCTTCCTTCCACTGGTTTGCTCTCCAGTTGCCCACTACAGCTGGGATTGGGCCAGGCCTAACCCAGGAGCAAGGAACAACTCTTGGACCCCCTATGTGGGTGACAGGGACCCAAGTATTTGGGCCATTATCTGCAGCCCTCCCAGGTGCATTGGCAATAAATTGGATGAGAAACAGAGGAGCTATAACTTGAATAAGCACTTTGATACAGGATGGGGTGTCCCAAGTGTGGCAGCTTAACCCACTGTGTCACAATGCCTGCTACTTCATTGTATTAGATTTGATAGAGATAGAAGTATTTAAACAAATAAACAAAATCAACTAGAAATCTTTAACTGAAAAAAATACTAAGTGAAACTAAAAATATGACCGAGCATTAATTGTAGACCAAATCAAACAAAAGAGACAATCAGTGAATTTGAAGACAGTCTGTTTGAAAATTCATAGTTGGAAAATAAAAATAGAAAGACTTAAGAAGAATAAAGAAATTGGTGTGAAGCATGAAAAAAGCAAGTATTTGAGTTATTGGGATTTAAGAGGGAGTTCATAATATCAAAGTGGGTAAAAAATATTCTAAGAAACAGTAACAGAAAGCTTCCCAAACTTAGAGAAAAATACAACTATCCAGCTACAGAAATGTCAGGCCAGATTTAACCCAAGCAAGTCTACCCCTAGAAATAGTTGAGCCTTCCAAAGTTAAAGAATCTTAAAACAAACAAGCAAAAAGAAACAAATAGCACACAAAAGGGTCCCAATTCACATGACTGCAGACTTCTAAGCAGAAGCCTGACAGGCCAGGAGAGTGTGGGATGAGGCTTTTACAGTACAGAGGGAAAAAACTGACAGCCAAGAATACCGTATTCAGCAAGGGTAGCTTTCAGATACGAGGGAGTGAGAAAGACTTTCTCAGACACAAAAAAGCGCTGAGAATTTATCACCACTAGATCTGTGTTACAAGAAATGCTAAAGGGAATTCTTCAAATAAAAGAAAGAGATGCCAACAAGAAAGAAGGAAATATCTGATGGTGGAAAACTCACTGGTAAGAGCAACTATACAAGCTAATTCAGAATGTTCTGATATTGTAAATAAGATGTACAAACCGTTTATTTTACTGTGAAGATTAAATAAGTTATAACACTACATTAAAACATTAAAATATTTTACACAGATCTTTAATATATATATATTCTTTCCACCTTATGATCCTTGTCATAAATTCCTCATCATGTGACATTAGTTTCCCTGCTTTCAAGAAAAAAACTATGTAAGTGTATGTGCATGATATTCATATATGAAGTGGATATGGAAAATGTTAAAGTTGTTAAAATATGATGTTGATTAGAAAAGAGATAGGCAATATAGAAAGAGGTGAAAGGTAACATCAAAAATTCATAATGTGCAGAGGAATGGAGCACAAATGTAGACTCCTCTATTAGGGTTTCTTATCTCTTTGATTTTCATTTGTTTCTTTCCATAGTGTTAAATCAACATTAAATAGTTATTTCAAGATAGTTTTATAAAGCCAAAATAAAATTTTTAAAAATATACTCATTATTTTATTACTTTAAAGCTTTTTAATTTAAGTCTTGAAGTCATCTTTGATTCATCCAACTTAATTCATACCCCATGTCATTACTATGGAAGGTGCAATTTTCCCAAAGTTTTACAATGTTATTTAAACATTGCATATGTAATAAGCATAATACAAACTAGAATCATGTCACAGTTGTATCCTCAGAACACTATAATCCTTGACATATTATTATTGTATATGGGTCTTAATATACCCTTTTTTTTCCTTGACAGGAGGACTGGGTATATTCATATCACATTGCATGGGATTCATGACAAAGAACATAAAGTGAGGAAAGAAGGTATATTAATATGGGGATATAATTCAATGAAGACAGCACTTATAAATATCTATATACCAAATCATATGGGATCCACACATTGTTGTTTTATATATATATATATATATAACATGTTTTTATATATGAGATAGCACATGTGAAATATATGAGATAGCTCCTGTGAAATTTGTTATTCAATATCTGCTTGTTTCACTTTGCATAAGGATTTCCAGTTCCATTCAAATTTTTTCAAATGTCAGGATTTCATTGTTTTTCACAGCTGAATAATATTCAACCATGTGTATGTGTGACTTTTTTCTTTTTTTTTTTTTTTTTTAAACTTTTATTTAATGCATATAAATTTCCAAAGTACGACTTATGGATTGCAATGGCTTTCCCCCCATACCGTCCCTCCCACCCACAACCCTCCCCTTTCCCACTCCCTCTCCCCTTCCATTCACATCAAGATTCATTTTCGATTATCTTAATATACAGAAGATCAGCTTAGTATACATTAAGTATGGATTTCAACAGTTTGCTCCCACACAGAAACATAAAGTGAAAAATAATAGATGATTTTTTAAAATGATGATGAAATCAGAGCAGACCTATTGTCATGTTTAATCCCAGTGAGAGTCAAGTTGGGAATTGATAATTTCTTTTTTTTTTTTTTCTTTTTTTTTTTTTTTAACAGAGGATCAGTTTAGTATGCATTAAGTAAGGATTTCAACAGTTTGCACCCCCATAGAAACACAAAGTGAAATATATTGTTTGAGTACTCGTTATAGCATTAAATCTCAATGTACAGCACATTAAGGATAGAGATCCTACATGAGGAGTAAGTGCACAGTGACTCCTGTTGTTGACTTTACCAATTGACACTCCTGTCTATGGCATCAGTAATCTCCCTATGCTCCAGTCATGAGTTTCCAAGGCTATGGAAGCCCTCTGAGTTCTCCGATTCTTATCTTGTTTAGACAAGCTCATAGTCAAAATGGAGGTTCTCTCCTCCCTTCAGAGAAAGGTATCTCCTTCTTTGATGGCCTGTTCTTTCCACTGGGATCTCACTCGCAGAGATCTTTTGCCAGAGTGTCTTGGCTTTCCATGCCTGAAATACTCTCATGAGCTTTTCAGCCAGCTCCGAATGCCTTTAGGGCTGATTCTGAGGCCAGAGTGCTATTTAGGACATCTGCCATTCTATGAGTCTGCTGAGATTCTCACTTCCCATGTTGGATCACTCTCCCCTTTATTTACTCCATCAGTTAGCGTTAGCAGGTACTAGACTTGTCTATGTGCTCCCTTTGACTTTTTTCTTTAATTTAATTTTTTTAGAAAACTTTTAGTTAATGAGTGCAAATTTCCTAAGTATAACTTTAGGAATACCATGATTCTTCCCACTATAGATGTCCTCCTTCTCCCCTCCCTCCCAAATTCTTCCTCTCTCTCCCATTCCAAGTCCCATTCTCCAATAAGATTTGTTTTCAATTAACTTCATACACAGAAGACCAACTCTATACTAAGTAAACATTTCAATAATTTGCACACACAAAACATAAAAAAAAAATGTTTGAGAGCAAATTTTACAGTTAATTCTCATAGTACAACTCATTGAGGACAGAAGTCCTGCATGAGGAGTAAGTGCACAGTGACTCCTGTTAATTTAACAATTAACGCTCGTATGCATGACATCAGTGGTCACCTGAGGCTCTTGACATGAGCTGGCAAGGCTATAGAAGCCTTCTGAGTCAACAGTGTCTGTCAGTATTCAGGCAAGGCCACAAGCAAAATAAAAATTCTCTCCTCCCTTGAGAGAAAAGTATATCCTTATTTGATGCCCCTTCTTTCCACTGTGGTCCCACTCACAGAGATCCTCATGTAGGACATTTTTTTTCCACATTATCTTGGATTTCCATGTCTGAAATGCTCTCGTGAGCTTTTCAGTCACATCCAAATGCCTTAGGACTGATTCTGAGGTAAATGTGTCATTTAGAGCGATTATCATTCTATGATTCTGCTGTGTGAATTGCTTCCCATGTTGGAACATTCTTTCCTTTTTTTAAAAAAAGAAAGCTTTAATTTAATGAATACAATTTTAAAGGTACAACTTTAGGAATATAGTGATGCTTCACCCCATACCTGCCCTCCCACTCCCACTCCTGTCCCACCTCCCACTCCCTCTCCCAACCCATTCTTCATTAAGATTTGTTTTTAATTAACTTTATATACAGAAGACCAACTCCATACTAAGTAAAGACTTCAACAATTTGCACCCACATACATGCACAAAGTATAAAGTACTGTTTGAAAAGAAGTTTTAGAGTTAATTCTCAGAGTACAACTCAGAGGTTCTACATAGGGAGTTAGTGCAGAGTGACTCCTGTTGTTGATATAACTTAACACTCTTATTTATAATGTCATTGATCACTTGAGGCTTATGAAATGATCTGCCAAGGCTATGGAAGCCCTTTGAGTCCACAGACTCTGTCAGTATTTAGACAAGGCCATAGGCAAAATAGAAGTTCTCCCCTCCTTCTTTGATGGCCCCTTCTTTCTGGTATCTCAGTCACAGAGAACTTTCATGTAGAATATTTTTTTGCCACAGTGTCTTGGCTTTCCATGTCTGAAATGCTCTCATGGGCTTTTCAGCCAGATCCATATGTGTTAAGGGCTGATTCTGAAGTCAGAGTGCTGTTTAGGGCATTTGTAATTCTGTAAGTCAGCTGTGTGGACTGCTTCCCATGATGGAACATTATTTCCTTTTTAGGTTTATCTATTGTTATTACCAGACACTTGATCTTATTTATTTGATCCATTTACTAATTAATTATATATATATATATGATCAATTTAACACTTAATATGATCACTTCAATATTTAAGATGGCATTATTACCACTCAGCTGAATGGGACTTGGAGTCCCATCAGAAGCTTTAAACTGTACCCTTAGAAGTATGTCCATAGGAATGCATGTGAAGTATATAGCATTATAGTTACAAACTTCCACGTCCTTCTCTTATTCCCACTCTTATTTTTTACTGGGATCTATTTTCAATTGACATTATATACATATGATTAATTCTACATTAGGTAAAGAGTTCAACCAATGGAGAAGTGAAATGGACACTGTGAGAAACGATGACTTGATCAGCCCTTGTCCTGACTGTTGAGGAACAACTTAATACTTTATCCCATTTAGTATTTTTTTTGTTCTACTTAATAGTATTGGTTGAACTATTTAATTAACACAAAATTATTCTTAGGTGTTTAAATTTAACTGAAAAGTGATCCCTGTTAAACATAAGAGTAGGAATAAGCGAGGGAGGAGATGTACAGTTCGGAACATGCTCAATCAGACTTGCCCCAAATGGTAGAGTTAGAAATGTGCCAGGGGATTCCAATTCAATCCCATCAAGGTGGCATGTACCAATGCCATCTTACTAGTCAAAGTGATCAGTTTCTGTTCACAATTGATCATTATGATATGATTAAGAGTCAAAGGGATCACATAAACAAGAATAGTGTCTGCTCATAGTAACTGATAGCAATAAAAAGGGAGAGAATGATCCTATGTGGGAAGCGGGATACACAGCAGACTCATAGAATGGCAGATGTCCTAAACAGCACTCTGGCCTCAGAATCAGCCCTTAAGGCATTCAGATCTGGCTAAAAAGCCCATGAGAGTATTTCAGGCATGGGAAGCCAAGACACTGTGGCAAAAAAAAAAGAAAAAACAACAACAACAAAAAACAAAAAACAAACAACAACAACAACAACAACAACAAAACTAAATGAAAGATCTCTGTGAGTGAGATCCCAGTAGAAAGAACGGGCCATCCATCCCACAAGGAACTTCAAAAGCAGTTCACCAAGCTCCGTCTCCCACTGCTATTCACAGTTCTGTGGACCTGAAATTTCCCAATTAACTGCCCCGATCCATGCCTCCACTATTTCCCTTTCTTATTTACTCCTTCAGCATGGACCTGCAATGTCTGTGTTGGCCTCCTGGGCTTTCTATTGTGATTTCTCCTGAATCTATCTCAGGCATATGTCTTCTTTCCTTTTCAGCTATCTATTTTGCCTCACGTGACTCGGATATCTGTTGCTACACTACCATCTTGTGACCACAATCAAAATTTTTCTTGATCCAGTTATCAGTTTGACACAAATCTAATTTGGTTCTATGTTTTTGTTACTGTGAATTAAGCTACCATAAACACGGGAATGCTAGTATCTCTTTCATATACTGACTTCATTTCCTTTGAATATATTCCTAAAAGTGAAATTGCCACGTCATATGATACATCTATTTTTTAGTTTTTTGAGAAATGTCCATACCATTTTCTTTTTCTTTTTTTTTTTACTTCTTTTTTTAAACTTTTATTTAATGAATATAAATTTACAAAGTACAGCTTATGGATTACAATGGCTTATAATTATAATTATAATAATAATTAACAATTAATTAATTAATAATTAATTAACTAAGTATAATACTTAGTATTATAAGTTTCCATCTACTGGTGAATGGATATAAAAAATTTGTTACATATACACAGTAGAGCATTTTGCAGTCATAGGAGATGGACATTTTGTCATTTTTCAATAACAGGGATGCAACTGGTGGTCATTATAAGTGAAATAAGTCAGGCATACAAAGGCAAATATCACATGGTCTCATTCACATGTGGAGTCTAAAAATAGGTGATCTCATAGAAGTTAGCAATATAATGGTGATTAGCAGAAACTGGGGAAGGAAGTCAGAAGGGAGGGAAAAGTTCGATTGATAGATGCTGAGTTATACATAGGTAGCTGAAAAGGATTAAGATGTTCTTGGGTTCTCAAAGCCCAGAAGTGTTTATGTTCTATATATTTATCATTTAAAAAAAACCTAAAACATAGGATTTTGGACAATTTCACTATAAAGAAATGCTTACATTTTTTAAATTTTTTTAACTTTTATTTAATGAATATAAATTTCCAAAGTACAGCTTATGGATTACAATGGCTTCCCCCCATAACGTCCCTCCCACCCGCAACCCTCCCCTTCCCCACTCCCTCTCCCCTTCCATTCACATCAAGATTCATTTACGATTCTCTTTATATACAGAAGATCAGTTTAGCATACATTAAGTAAAGATTTCAACAGTTTGCTCCCACACAGAAACATAAAGTGAAACATACTGTTTGAGTACTAGTTATAGCATTAAATCTCAATGTACAGCACACTAAGGACAAAGATCCTACATGAGGAGTAAGTGCACAGTGACTCCTGCTGTTGACTTAACAAATTGACACTCTTGTTTATGGCCTCAGTAATCACCCTAGGCTCTTGTCATGAGCTACAAGGCTATGGAAGCCCCCTGAGTTCACCGACTCTGATCATATTTAGACAAGGCCATGGTCAAAGTGGAAGTTCTCTCCTCCCTTCAGAGAAAGGTACCTCCTTCTTTGAAGACCTGTTCTTTCCACTGGGATCTCACTCGTGGAGATCTTTCATTTAGGTTGTTTATTTTTTTCCCCAGAATGTCTTGGCTTTCCATGCCTGAAATACTCTCATGGGCATTTCAGCTGGATCCGCATGCCTTAAGGGCTGATTCTGAGGCCAGAGTGCTGTTTAGGACATCTGCCATTCTATGGGTCTGCTGAAATGCTTACTTCTTGAAAGGGTAAATATATTTACCCTATTGGATATTACACAATGCATTCATTCAAGGAAACATGCATAATTTGTATTTGTTTTTTTTAAATATAAAAAAGGAAGAAATATACTTTACATGTTGTAATGTTAAATAATAAGACGAATCTTTGAGTGCTACTTATTGTATTTACTTGAGAGACAGAGAAGACAGACAGAACTCTAATCCACTAGTTTACTCCACAAATGTCCTTAATGGTAGGGGCTGGCTATTCTGAAACTGAAAGCTGATAACTCAATCAAGTATTCCACAATGGTGACGGGATCCATCCACTTGAGCCATCATGTGTTGCCACACAGGGTGCACATTAGGAAGAAATGGGAGTATAGCTAAGACGAGCCCAGGAACCTTGATGGGGTATGTGGGCATTCTGAGATCCTTGGTGCTAGGTCAAACATCTGCTCCTCCTCATCCTTAAATCTATGCTTGTTTATTTGTTCTTTGTCGATTATATCTCCCTCATATGTGGGAGAACTAACTAATTCTCCTAGTTGCTGAAGGAACACTGAACATTTGGCTCTTTTGAGTGAAATTTCAGGAAAGGTACATTTTGCAGTTGCATGTGAGGTCAAGCCCTCTGTTTTTGGCATGGTGCTTCTTGGTTTTATATAATCAGAGAGAAGATTTCAGTGATGCACATTACACGATAACTGTCATTTCACAAGAATCTATGTCACAAACCATTTCTTCTTGCTAAACAGAAAGGATATTTTTGTCTAGACACTTTAAAAATAAAATTGTGCTGCTACTATTGAATTTTCACAATAAGTTGTTTGGCATAAAAATTCATATACAGCTGGCTTTCCACAAATCTTTCAGGATTGTGAACTGCCACGAAGGTTTACCTTTCTGATGATGCAATGCACCTTTCTGATTCTTTTGCTAACTTATTTATATACCCCAAATTGGTGCCATCACAATTGTCCAGGATCTTTTTCAGTAAAAAATGTGAGGAAAGATATGAAAACACACTATAACATCATCTCTACAAATTCCTTCCTTGACTGCATGTCTCCCTTTGTTGATGTCTTCACTTTAGTGCCTTCCTTCAAAATCATTTCTTCCAAGTTGTCACTCGTGCGATCTCTACTTGCTTCCTTCCAGTGACTTCTCATCCTTACTCAGCCTTGTTTCCACTTTGAATTCTTCACACAAGTTTTCATTCACAAGGGCATCATTGACTCTTATCTTGAAAGAGCTAATTGACCTATTTCTTTCCTCCACCTACTTACTTTTGCTTTCTTAAAATCTTTTCCTGTTTTGCTCTGTGTTATATCACATTGTCCTCCTCTTTCCCCATATTCCTCTCAGGTCAACTCTTCCCTTCCTATGTCCAAAATCTAGATTCTAGGATTTTTTTGGGGGAGGATAAGTATTAGATTCCCTTTATTGCATCCTCCCACTAGGGGAGATTATTCAATCTCATGTTTTTAAATATAATCTAAATTTTAATAACAATCAAGATTGTATTGTTATTTTCAATCCCTCCTCTTAAATATTTATTCAGCTGGCTGGTGAGTATCTATTTTGGGAACTTCTAGGCATCCCAACCTGAATGAGCTCCACACTGAACTGATTCCATCTCTAACAGCCAGCATTTTCCCATCTCAGTAAAGGGTATCATGGTTAACAGTGTCCAAACTAGAAACTTGTTAGTTAAGCTTGGATCCTCTCCTTCTCTTATCCTCACATCCATCCCTAAACAACCCCCGTCCCACAATTACAGTCACACACTCTTGTTCCTTTTCACTGCCACCACCACTCTGTTTGACTACCATGTGCTGGACTCCTGTGTTAGTTTCTAAGCTGATATCTTTGCTTCTACTCTTGCCTCTCTCCAACATGTTGTATATAAGGAAGTTGGGTAGTCTTCTTAGAACTTAAAGAGGATCATACGGTCTCCTGCTTTAATTCTTCAATGGATATTGCACACAGGACCGTAGGCCATGTGGTGTTTGCTTATCCCAAAATACATCTGGTTCTCTTTCCCCTGTTGACCTTCAGCCACAGTGGCTTTATTTCACTTCCTGAACATATTAAGTTCTTTTTTCCTATCTTAATATCTCAGCACAACCATTTCTCTCTCCTCCTGTTATTCTTTGGTCTCTGCCTGTGATTAGTTCTTTTCATTTAGCATATCACTTTATATATAGATAGTACTTATTATCAAAACTGAGGTAATCTTAGTCTGTAGCATAGCCTTTTGTTAATTTCCTCCACAGCATATAGCACTCTTGACCTTTAAATACTTATTCATTTATTTACTTTTATTATGCATTTCCACAGATTATATACTTCATGAATACAGAGGCTATTTTTATATCATGTATTATATATTTAGCATCTTACACAGTACACTGACATTGTAGACACTCAATAAATATTTATTAAATAAATATGTAAGCTGAGTAGAAAATTGTTTTTGAGATATGGTGTGTGCAAGCATTCCTTAGTGTAAGGCAAAATAAAGAATAATTATAGTTGTGGAGTTTGGAACATGTTTTATGAGCTCCTGGGGCTTACATTTATTAAAACCTCTGTGAACTTCTCTCAAGTACAATATGAAGTCCATAAAGAAGCAGTAAAAGGAAAAACAACTGAACATGGTTCATATACTTTGCTTTCCTGCATGAGTCCCAGGTGATTCTATGTATTGTTTTCCAGTCAGAAAAAGGTGTCTATAACTAATGAGAACTATTCAATAATTTCATTTGATGGAATGGTCTCCTTTTAACGTAGCTGATGGAAGAATTAAAATATGATAACAGTTTAGAAAATGAAAGAAGGGGCACACTCAGATGCCTTTATTGAGAGAAATAGAGAAGTCTTCAAAATATTTGTGGAAAATATGTATTATGAAAAAAATATGCTCATGACTAGAGCCTAGAGAGATTACTGACACCATAAACAAGAGTGTCAAATTGTTAAGTCAGAAACAGGAGTCACTGTGTACTTACTTCTCATGTGGGATCTGTCCTTAATGTGTTGTCCAATGTGAAGTAATGCTATAACTAGTACTGAAACAGTATTTTTACACTTTGTGTTTCTGTGTGGGTGCAAACTGTTGAAATCTTTACTTAATATATACTGAATTGATCTTCTGTATATAAAGATAATTGAAAATGAATCTTGATGTGAATGGAATGGGAGAGGGAGTGGGAGATGGGAGGGGTGCGAGTGGGAGGGAATTTATGGGGCGGAAACCAATGTAATACATAAACTGTACTTTGGAAATTTATATTTACTAAATAAAAAAAGAAAAAAAAAGAAAAAAATACGCTTGGATTTCAATATTTTTCACCAAAATGAACTTCTTTTAATTACATTTTCATGAACTCTTTGATATAATGTATTAACTGGCCTCTATTGCATATGAAGTGAAAAAATGTTAAAGAAATATTTACTCTATTAATTATCCAGTCTCTTGCAACATTAAGTACATATATGCATAGAATAAGGGCATGTTGTCAAATATGGATTGTTTTCTTACTTAAGATCAGCTTTTTGTAAACTTAAAACCTTAGTCTTAGGACTTCTGTTTCTGGTGGAGATGGATTACAGGGAATAGATTTAAATTTGTGCCTGAAACTACTAAAAATGTATGAAGTGGTGTTCAAGACATTGGAATTAAGCAACAAAGGGCGATGATGTCTGGGAGACAGGAAACATATGAGGAGAATCTGAGCATTAGCCAAACTCATATCTGGAAAAAATCCTGAGACTGAAACACAGGTTGGGAACCTCAGGCAGAATCTGGTGTCTCCTTGAATTGAGGAGTGAGCATGAAGGCCATGGAGCCCAAGATGGTTTGAGTTGGCAGAGCATAGTACCAGAGTGTGCTGCATATCCAGAGCACTGTGAAGTTTCCTCTAAAGTCCTTGTTTGGGTGCATAACAATAAGGATGTGTGTGCAAATAAATGAGTGGGCTGAAGAACCACCTGACAGTATTAGAGCAACATGACTTGAAAGGAGGTTGAGAATAGTTGCTAATCCATCGGAGAGAAAACACTTCTAATTTGTAGGATTTCAGGAAAAGTACTCAAAAGTCGTTTATCTCATGAGTGGAAAAAGTTAACCCTAGATTAAATGCAATGCCGTGTCTGCTTCTCAAAGCTTAAAAGCAAGACCTGTAAGAATCGTATTACTTCATTTACCCAAAGGAAATGAAATTGGCAAACAAACAAGCTGTCTGCACATTAATGTTTATTGCAGCTCAATTCACAATAGCTAAGAGCTGGAACTAACCCAAATGCCCATCAACACTAGACTGGATTAAGAAATTATGGGACATGTACTCTATAGAATACTATACAGCAGTCAAAAACAACGAAATCTGGTCATTTGCAACAAGATGGAGGAATTTGGAAAACATCATGCTGAGTGAATTAAGCCAGTCCCAAAGGGACAAATATCATATGTTCTCCCTGATCGGCGACAACTAGCTGAGCACCAAAGGGGAAATTTGTTGAAATGAAATGGACGCTATGAGAAACAGTGACTTGATCAGCTCTTGTCCTGACGGTTGATGTACAATGTAATACTTTATCCATTTTAGAATTTTTTTTTTGTTCTAGTACCATTGGTTGAACTCTGTAATTAACACACAATTATTCTTAGGTGTTTAAATTTTAACTGAAAAGTGATCCCTGTTAGGAATTTGGAAAACATTATGCTGAGTGAAATAAGCCAATCCCAAAGGGAAAAATGCCACTTGTTCTCCTTGATAGGTGACAACTAACTGAGCACCATAAAGCAAACCTGTTGAAGTGAAATGAACACTATGAGAAACGGTGACTTGATCGATCAGCCCTCACCCTGACTTTTGATGAGCAACTTGATATGTTATCCCTCTTAGTATTTTTTTTTGTTTGTTCTACTTAATACTTTTGGTTGAATACTGTAATCAACACACAATTATTCTTAAGTGCTGAAACTTAACTGAAAAGTGATTGCTGTTAAATGTAAGAGTGGGAATAAGAGAGGGAAGAGATGTGCAATTCGGGACATGCTCAAGCTGACTTACCTCAAACGGTAGAGTTAGAAACATACCAGGGGATTCCAATTCAATCCCATCAAGGTGGCATGTACCAATGCCATCTCACTAGTCCCAGTGATCAATTTCTGTTCACAATTGATCGTAATGATAGGACTAAGAACCAAAGGGATCACATAAACAAGAATAGTGTCTGCAAATACTAGTTGATAGAATAAAAAGGGAGAGAATGATCCAACATGGGAAGTGAGATACACAGCAGACCCATAGAATGGCAGATGTCCTAAACAGCACTCTGGCCTCAGAATCAGCCCTTAAGGCATGCGGATACGGCTGAAATGCCCATGAGAGTATTTCAGGCATGGAAAGCCAAAACACTCTGGGGGAAAAACAAACAAACAAAACAACAACAACAACAACAAAAACCTAAATGAAAGATCTCCACGAGTGAGATCCCAGTGGAAAGAATGGGTCATCAAAGAAGGAGGTACCTTTCTCTGAAGGGAGGAGAGAACTTCCACTTTGACCATGGCCTTGTCTAAATATGATCAGAGTCGGTGAACTCAGGGGGCTTCCATAGCCTTGGCAGCTCATGACAAGAGCCTAGGGTGATTACTGAGGCCATAAACAAGAGTGTCAATTGTTAAGTCAACAACAGGAGTCACTGTGCACTTACTCCTCATGTAGGATTTCTGTCCTTAGTGTGCTGTACATTGAGATTTAATGCTATAACTAGTACTCAAACAGTATTTTTCACTTTATGTTTCTGTGTGCGAGCAAACTGTTGAAATCTTTACTTAATGTATGCTAAACTGATCTTCTGTATATAAAGAGAATTGTAAATGAATCTTGATGTGAATGGAAGGGGAGAGGGAGTGGGAAAGGGGAGGGTTGCGGGTGGGAGGGACGTTATGGGGGGGAAGCCATTGCAATCCATAAGCTGTACTTTGGAAATTTATATTCATTAAATAAAAGTTTTTAAAAAAGTATCATATTACTTCCAAGGATTTTATTCCTTTCCCAGAAAGAAGTATAAAATAATATAAACATAGCATTCAACCAGCTAAATTTGTGTCAACATTCAACTGTAGAACCTCAAAGAAGTAAGAGGATATGATCCATAATGAGATGAATAATCATTTAACCAAAATCAACTTAAAATAACACACATCATAGAATTAGTAGACAAGCATCCTAAAATGGTGTTATTATAAAAGACATATGCTCAAGCAGAGCAAAGACAGAGCGTGGTAAATGCAGACGTGGAAAAATCCCCATATCAAGATTCTTGAGATGAAAAAAAAACTGGATTAGATTGATAGCAAATTAAACATTGAAAAAGAAATAATTATAAAACTTGAAGTAAAATAAACTGTCCATAATTGAATACACAGAAGAAAAGAATGAACAAAATCAAAGCAAGACTTCAAATCTAACATATATATACATATATATATACACACATATATAAAATAGGGACCTGAAATGTGAATGTAAAAAATATAGCATAAATATATTACAGTAAAATAGTGTAAAAAGACTGCATTGTAACAGTAATTAAGAGAAACCTAGGGTAATTATCTTAATATGAGACAAATTAAATTTCAGAATGAATAGCATTATCAATCATAAAGAGAGCCATTTTGTGACATAAGCAGGTTAGCTCTTTAGGAGGAGGACATAATGATCCTAAATAGTTATTAATTTACTAATAGTACCTAAAATATATTAAGCAAAAACAGAAGATCTGAAAGAACAATAAGATAGAGGTCCATAAATACAGTTGAATTTCAGTACCTGTTTTCAATGTTGATACAAGAAATAGACAGAAAATCCATGAGTACAGGAGACTTAAAGAATACTTTCATTCAATCTGAACTAACTGACATATGCATAACATTCTCTCAACAAGATCACAATACACAGTTTTTTATGTGCACATGGAACATCAAACAAGCCAGGCCATATTCTGGAACATAAAATAAGTCTCAATAAATTTTAAAAAGATTCAAGTCACAGAAAATGTGTTCTCTGGGCACAACAAAAAATTGAAAGCAGTGATAAAAAAAATCTCAGGCATCTTGAATATCTTCTAAACAACCCACGATGAAAAGTAATTCAAAAGTGAAATTAGAATGGATTGTGTAGTAAATAAAAAAGCAAACTCACCGTATCATGCTAAAATTTGTGTGATGCACCTAACAGAGTACTTCAGGAAAATCTATAGCACTGAAGTGTTGTAATTTAAAAAAGCATCTCAAATAAATGATTTCAGCTTCCATTTTAAGATAATAAAAAAAGCACAAATTAATTCAAAGTAAGCAAAAGAAAAGACATAATAAAAGGTCAGAAAATAAATCATTGAAATGCAAAACAAAAATAATAGAGCAAATCAATGAAAACACAGGCTGACTTTTGAGAAGAGAAACGAAGTCACAGAAACATCATTTCCCTTCCAATCCATGTATTTTCGTGGGTGTTTTGGACATTGGACTAGAGAACCATCAGGGTGCTCTGTCCAGTGACTCCTCCAAGTATGATCTTTCCCATCTGGCATTGTTTTCAGCACTGTGTGTGCCCATAGCTGCTGCCTCTAATCCTTCTGTGTGTTCTTTCCCCAGTCTCTGCTGGTTCCCCCACTCACATGCACTGCTCAGTACTGTGTCGAACACTTAGACGGACCATCTGCTGGCTGCAGTACTGTTTCTCTGTGCAGGCATCTCCTATCTGGTATTCTGTTCTGTTTATCTCTATCTTCTCTTAACTCAGATTCTCTGCCTAGGTTCCTGCTTGGTGCTGTGGCCCCAAAACTCTCCCAAGGCAGGTACAGGCACTAGATAGGAATAATATGATTCTCATCTCTCATGGTTCACTGTACGTTATTGCTGGATGTCCCATTTTCTGATTGGTTCAGATGGGAGTCTTAATTAAATTACTCCATCGTACAAGTTTATTTTTTGATGTGTTTGGATTTATAGCTGCCAGACTATTTTGTGTTTTCTTTTTGTGATTCTTTCCTATGCCCCCTCTTATTTGACAGTTTCTTATCATCTGAGTTCTTAATTGTGTCTCTCTATTTAGATGTCTTATATTTTTCCTTTGTGTGGCTACACTAGCAGTAGCAGTTAAAACATATTTGATTGCTAAATAGTCACAGGGCCACCGGCACCGCAGCTCACTAGGCTAATCCTCCGCCTGCAGTGCTGGCACACGGGGTTCTAGTCCCGGTCGGGGTGCCAGATTCTGTCCCGCTCACTCCTCTTCCTGTCCAGCTCTCTGCTGTGGCCCGGGAGTGCAGTGGAGGGTGGCCCAAGTGCTTAGGCCCTGCACCCCATGGGAGACCAGGAGAAGCACCTGGCTCTTGGCTTCGGATCAGCGCGGTGCGCTGGCTGCAGAGTGCCAGCCACGGCGGCCATTGGAGGGTGAACCAACAGCAAAGGAAGGCTTTTCTCTCTCTCTCTTGCTGTCCACTCTGCCTGTAAAAAAAAAAAAAAAAAAAAAAAAAAAAAAAAAGAATAATCACAGGGCCAAGAATTAAAACGATTTAAACTTTTTCTTCAGAAAAAGGAAAGCATTTAGCTACTTGAGATTAATTTACTGCTATAGGACAGCAATTTACTGAATGCATAGGGTATGCAATAGTGGTCTGTGGCCATACGATACCAAAATAAACACTGGAATCAGTCAATATACCATTAAGAATGTGCTTAAAATTCAAAACTATTCCTCAGATTTTCAACTATCATAGATCATATTGCTATTGTTTAAATATTGAAAGTCACCTGATTTAATCCAAAACCCACTAAATGTGAAACACAATCTATATATAATGAATTATCAATATGCTCTGACCAAAGACCATTGGACATATACTTGGAGACAGAATAAGTTTGGTTTATTGCTTGTTTCAGAAGGAAAAATGCATACCATGGAAAATGGAGTCATCTCAGGAAAGGGGTTTCAGAAAAGAAAACTTTTTTCGTTATATGAGGGTTTGTGTTTAGTGATTTTGAGAGGGTATAAGGAGGCAGGCTTTCCTCTGGATTGGACATTGTCAGAGAGCGAGATGGTTCCCTCTTAATAAATCAATCAAGAATGAGGAAAGGGTAGACTGAGGCTGAAATCAGGCATTTGTTCCAGCCATGTTGAAGAATGCTTAGACGGTTTGTATTTTGACAAAAGCGATATTTCTGTCTGCATTTGGCATGATTAAGATGTAGCATTATCTTTGTCTCTATCCACCGTAGTCAGAGACTGGCCTTACCAGATGTTGATGTTCTCTGAATGAGAGCTGGACCAGTTTCTGACTGTCAGGGACAGCTTTTCTCTTTCCCAGTGCAAATTTATACAAAACTAGGTAAGAGAAACAAAAAAGTCAAGAATAGAAAAGTCTGTTAAAGGCAAAGGAATGATGAGTTACAAAATGTATGCCACTGTATGAGTCAGGGCTCTCTAGAGAAATAAAACCCTTATAGTATATGCATACATTCTGTTCGTTCTGCTTCTCTGGACAGCTTTAATATAATATGCATCTCTCTTTGTCTCTTCACACACACACACACACACACACAGCACAGAGATATATATGATATGTATGGGTGTATATCATTAGTTTAAAGAATTGGCTCATGTGATTATGAATGATAGCCAGTCCCAGTCTTTGCATTAGCTGGAGATAAGGGAAGAGCCAAGGCTGCAGTTCAAGGCTTCCTGCTGTCAGAATCCTCTCTCTCAGGGTAGATTCATGGTTTTTTCCATTCCGACTTTCAAATGGTTATAGGAGGACTACTTGCGGTATGGAGGACAATTTACTCTGCTTGAAGTCCAGGAATTTAAATGTCAATCTCATACAAAAACATCTTGCAGAAATATCTAGAAAATGTTTGACCACATATCCGGGCACTGAGGTCTAAACAAAAAATAATGTTCATAGCTATGAAGTGTTCTACAATTGTTGTAAAATGAATGTAAGCAGCTATCTGTTTCTCAGGGTCCAACGAGTAGTTCTTTTCTGTAAGAGACACAAGTTTTCTTTTTGCCATTGAAACCAGTGATATATTTTCTGTGGCTCTCATGAAATGGAGAGACAAATTACCTGTTTATGCACAGAGTGCCAGTCCATTTATAAAGAAATACATTCATGGGTGTGTTGCTCTAAAACTATGCCTGTCTCTGTTTCTATCACTTAAACTTAAACTTAGACATGTTACAACATACCCTGAGGTTTAGATTCTATAGGAAAGATTGCCTACCAGACATTTTAGTTGTCTGCAAGATGGCTTGAATTATCAGACTTCTGAAGCCGCAATGAAAATATTTGGACTTCTCTCTGATCTTTAATGTTAAGTATGTGAGAATGAGGTTTCTTGGTAAGAGAAGCAAGTTTTGAAGTACATTTTATAATCAGATTTAATTAATGTGAACCAGAAAGATAAAATAGTATTTATGCCAAATAAATGGTTCATGAATTCACTCAAAAACTAATGATATCTTCTAATATCCCTCAACTACCTGTGAGGAAAAACTGCCTCAATAACAATTATGAAATAAGTATGACTTGTTATGATGTGAGAGACAGACTTTGCCTTGAACCTGTAATAATTTGAGATCGTCTAATAAATGGTACTGAACCCATTAAAAGCTTTTCACTTCAGTTATTTTCCATTTGTGGTTAAGTTTCTTGCCTTGTTCTTTAATTACTGTGTATTCACAATATAATCCTTCAACCATGTTCAGATTCTTTTTGGATCAAAATTTTGTCTTCTATTTTATTTGTGATAGTGACACCAGTTACACAAGAGTTGCATAAACAAGAGGTGTAAGCACTTAAAGATTTTAAGTTATTTTTATTTATTTGGAATATAGAGAGAACTTCCGTTATCTTGTTGACTCCCCAAATGCTTGGAATGGCTGGGGCTGAACCAGGCTAAAGTGAGGAGCCCAGAAGTCAACCTGGTTCTTCTATATGGGTAGTAGTCACCTGCCACCTCTCAGGGTGCACATTACCAGGAAATTGGAATCACGAGTAGAATCTGGATGCAAATCTAGACACTCTTATATGGGATGTGGGCATGTCAAGTGGTGTTTTTACTGCTATGCCAAATACCTACCCCCGAATACATTGTTGAGAGGATAAATAAGGGAAGGGAAATGTGAAAATATGGATAAATGAACAAACAACACATCAGGGGTAATCTTAACTCATTGTATCTTATGATAAAAGAAGTATAACTTTGTGAAGACTACAGCATGTGATCATACATCTCTGGTTATTGTCCACAGTGAATCAAAGAAGTGTCAATAAGCACCTTGCACTGTAATTTTTTATCTGGTAATTGAATTAAAGTTATAAGACAGCACACTACAAATGTAAGTTTGTGCATTTTATCTATTCTTTGTCATAGTTTAATATCTTAGATTTTCTCCTATCTGTCCTTTTAATGAAAAAGTAGCAAGAATACTAATCAAGTAATTAGAAGAGTTGGTTTTATGTTTTGGCTCCACTGCTTATCACATCTCCAACATTAGCTAAATCACTATGGTTAAATAATTTGGGTTCTTAACTTAATAATGGAGACAGAAATGGTGAAGATACATGATGAATATAATTGACCTTTAGAGGTGACAAGACTCTATAGGGGATGGCAATTATATGTCCGTCAATTTTGCTGGGAAAATGTCAATTTCTTATCCACTTATCCATCTGTAACTTTGTTTAAATGTGTATTCTTGCAGTGCCCTTGAGACTACGAATTCCAGATGAACTAAAACATGAGGTACTTACTAATCCTGATAATTTAGAACATCAGTGCACTTGCACTTGGCACTTCCAGAGAGTGCTGCTAGTTAATATTAGAGAGGTTTCTAGGATCAAAAACATACAGGTTCTCACAGGTCATGCTAACAATTAGGAAATCCATTTTGAATGTGATGGAAAGCCTTTGGGGCATTGAGAGCCGAGAGTGATATGCTCTGGCTCTAAAGAATGGAGTCTCCAAAAATGGATCTCAATGGACCGCACTTTTCAGAAATTACACTCCTGTATTTTCCTCTCCCATTAATGTATCTTGGCTTGCCTTTGACTTACTTTAACCAATAAAATGTGACAGAGTGATGCTGTTCTAGTTCCAGGCCCAGCTGTTATGATGTTTATCAGTCTGTGCTTCCTCTCTCTTGGAATACTCATTTTGGAAGCCCTCAGTTCCAACGTAAGAAGCCTAGCTAGACAGATCACAGAGAGAGGACAGCCCCCAAGGAGGAAGAGAGAGACAGAAGAAAGTGGGAAAGAGAAATACAGAGAGAGAGAGAGAGAGAGAGAGAGAAAGAGAGAGACAGTTTTGTCAGTGTCCCAGTCATTAGCAAACTACAATTGTGTTATAGTCAGTGAGACCAACCAAATAATCAACACAGAGAATTATGAAAAGCAATAAAATTAGTGTTGCTCTCAAATCATTATTCTCTGACAAAGTTGGTTACATTAAAATAGGTAACCAAGAACATGGATAGAGAAAGACTAAAGAAGCAGAGATCAGTTAGAGGATTATTCACTTGTCTGGGTGTAAGATGATGGGCCTTGGGTAATTGTTCAGGTAGTAACAAGAAATTGAAGTCAAAGATGGCAGATTTTGTTGACTTACTAACGGTAGTAACTATCAAAGGGAAGAATCCAATGTTATTCTGTATTTATTGATTAGAGTAGTCGGGACGATGATACAACTTAAACATGAGAAAAACTTAAAACTACATTTAAGAAGGAGAAATTGAATTCAGCTTTTAGATGTTTAATATGACTATTAGATATTGTACAGAAATCAGAGGACATGTTGGAGCTGAGGTATGTTTATTGGTGTCACTACTGAATATATGATACTAACATATGGCACTGGATGAGATTGAGATCATCTAAAGCTGAACTATAGTTTGAAAATAGATATGGTACAACGTGGAGCCATGGAATATACCAATATTGTATGTTTTATCTTTCTATTAAAGAGAGCAAAGGGGCTGGCGCTGCAGCACAGCAGGTTAAAGCCCTGGCCTGAAGCACTGGCATCCCATATGGGCGCCAGTTCTAGTCCTGGCTGCTCCTCTTCTAATCCAGCTCTCTGCTATGGCCTGGGAAAGCAGTAGAAATGGTCCAAGTTCTGGGGCCCCTGCACCCATGGGGGAGACCTGGAAGAAGTTCCTGGCTCCTGCTTCAGCTCTGCGCAGCTCTGGACGTTGTGGCCATCTGGGGAGGGCCTCTCTGTCTCTGTCTCTACCTCTCTCTGTAACTCTGTCTTTCAAATAAATAAAATAAATCTTTAAAAAAAGAGAGGGCAGAGTGATAGGTATGCAAAGCTGGAGTTATGTGAGTTTGTCGGAGGACATTTATTTGCTATTACACTAGAATCATCCAGAGAAAATGTAGCCACCAAGAAGATAGCTGAGCTGATTTTAGGAACAAGTTCTTGAATAGGTCAGTAGGCTGGGATCCAGACAGAGGTGGAGGAACTGACTTCTGAAGAAAGCCCTTGTGCTTCTCTTACAGAAAGGAGGCAGCATATGTATGCACAGATGTTAGGTCTTGGTGGAAGTGGTAGAATTTAAGGTTATCTTATGGTTGTTTTTGCAGCTAGAATATTTTGGTTAGGAGACATTGGAAATATAATATCATAGAATAGTTGCCTGATTGAGTGGACAAGGATTTTGGAAGCAGGCTTGACATTTTGAGTTTCTATTTCTCCAAAGAAGAACTATCTGATCCTGACTCTGTTCTTTTGCAACATAGTCTGCTGTTTTGTCAAAAAATATGGTTGAAATTATTATAAATTGATGTTGCCATATATTTTATGTATTCAGGCTAAGTGAATTGTCCCAGGTTCCTTGTCTGTTGGGGATATGTTCATGATGAGTATGACACTGTATGAGATAATTAGACTCCATGCAAGCTGGCTACTGAAGTAACTGCCTGTCACTATGAAAGTTCAGTGATGTGTTGCAGTAGAGTTATTGCAAAGGGTATGACTCAATATTGGAGACAGAAAAGATGTTTGCTCTACCTCTGATGAGTTGTTGAAATCATTCAGCTGGTCTCAGGATGGCTCCTTGTTCTCCACTTACTGTAAGTTGTTCTCATTGGATCATTTGTCTTGCTCCTCTATTATTCTTGCCAACACATTTTCATCCATTAACAAAGCTGTTTTTCCCCCCTGAATTATTCCTTACTTATCAGTGATGACCTACAGAAAGGTCAGATAAGCTTGGAGCACCATCTCCCTATTGTCACAGAATCTATCTATCGATGTATCTATCCATCTATCTGTCTATCTATCTGTCTATCTATCTATCTATCATCTATCTATGTATCTATTATACCATGTTATATATGTGCATAATCTCCCATGACTCTCTAATAGGCACTTATTTTCAAAAGACAGACATTCAATTATATAAATGGTAAATATAAAGAAAATATTTCTAACAGAATTTTGTCTAATCTTGAAAAAATAAACTGATTACTGTATATTTTAAATGAATAAAACTCTTCAATATTGTAGTGGCATACGTCAGGATGACCTTCTGATGGTATCCATGACTAAGGAAGAGAGAGAGATGTGATTTGTTTTTCCCAGTGCCAAATATAAAAATAGGCATTTGGTGCAGTGACTCTAGTCACTACTTGGGACAGCTGAATTCCATATTGGAATGCCTGGCTACTATGCTTCTGATCCAGCATTCTGACAATACACCTCTACAGAGGCAGCGGGTGATGGTTTAAATGTTTGGGTCTCTACTTTCCTTGTGGGAGACCTGGATGGAGATCTGGGCTTCTGACTTTGTTCTGGCCCAGGCCTGGGTGTTGCAGGCATTTGGGAGTGAATCAACAGATGTCTCTTTCTGTCTCTCTGTTTTCAATGCCTTTTGAATAAAAATTGGAAAAAATCATGACAATCTCCTTTTTTAGACATAATTAGGCAAAACCTTACTTGTGTGTAAATAATCTAACTG
The DNA here is from genome assembly GCF_051225735.1 of Oryctolagus cuniculus. Taxonomy (NCBI): domain Eukaryota; kingdom Metazoa; phylum Chordata; class Mammalia; order Lagomorpha; family Leporidae; genus Oryctolagus; species Oryctolagus cuniculus. The sequence continues at coordinate 13,739,410 of NC_142871.1, forward strand.
GTCAGAACAATATGCATTGATATGTTATAGTGCACAATGATATTTTATGGTGCACGTTGATACAGAGACTATAGTTATGAAAGATAATTATTTGGTGCCTGTTCAGAAATGTTGTAAGTGCTCTGATGTTAAACAAAACCATTTGGCTAATTTCAAAATGTCATTTTCTGTACTCCAGTATATTTGCAATTTTAGATCAAATGTAGGACTTTTCACTTGAGTATAAAAAAATCTGGCTTTGAGTCACTGAATTGTCTAATGGAATAAGCAGTACAAGCACTGCGAAGTGATAATGGCTTGGTGATTTAAACATGCTTTTTAGCTGCCTTCACTCCCCTAGGGAATAAATATTTCATTCTTTGGAATGAGAATTAGCTTTTGAAGCAACACTGATAGCACCAGAATTTTCCAAGCTCCATGCCTCTGGAGACACTATCTGGTCCAAGTAATTGAACCTTTGGAAATGAAGACGATAAATGCCCATAAACTGAAATTTAAATTCAGACCAAAGCATGGCCAGAAGTTATTTGGGCCTGTAATGAATTGGTGTGGCATGGAATAGCAAAGCATGTTTTTCTGAAGACCCCGTGCTAAAATGGCTGAGAAAGTGCATGCTTTACCTCCTTCCCCAAAGCTTGAAGGCCTGTGGATTCCCGCGTTTGGTTTCAGTTAAAATATCAGAGGGGTGATCTGAACCCAGAATGTAAATACAGAGGATTAGAAGGATAACTAGAGCTGGATTAGGCAATGTTAAAGACCCCTGGCTTGCATTTCCTTATCTATCAGATGAAGCCAGATGATATGAACTTACATATTAATCTTCTTAGAATGGCTTACCTTTCCCCTGACTTGAATAAGACAGATGCAATTTGGGGCATTTTCTGATTTATTGATGCTAGAAATGTATGAGGGACTCGGGCTCTGAGTAACCATAGAGTAAAGCTTTTGTTGTTCAGTGAGAGCCTTTCCAGGATGTTTTGACCTTAGAAGGAGACAAAAAAGAAGACTGTCAGAATTTAAAAAAACTACTACTATAGGGTCAGGGCAATGATTGTAAGAAGGAGAAAGTGGTTTTACTCTTTTATTTTGTGTGTTTTATCCAGAAGACATGAGGAGACTGGTCCTAATTCTATTTTGTCTATTAAAGGAAGTTAATAAAAATTTCCTAAGATTTGGAAAACTACAATGATTGAATTTACACAAAAATCATAAGGGTCATGATCATTGAAAAGTTTTCCTCTTAATTGTAATAACCCTTACTTGAGGGGCTTGGAGAAGCAATATCTAAAGCATAGAGATGTGGCTGGCACTTTTTTTTTTTTTTTTTTTGCAGACTTTTCAAGTTTTATTACAAAAAGAACATGACCCCAGCCCAATTTTCCAACAAAAGTCACCAACTCCAACTTTGATTTGGTCAGGGCTGCTCTGGTGGAGGAGCAGGCTGGTAGATGGGAGCAGGATCTCCCTCTAACCACCCACACATCATCATCCCCTGCCCCAGGATGGAAACGCAATAATGTAAGAAGATGTTCTTGCAGATGCTCACTGGGCCTCGTTGAAGCGGGTCACCATTGTCTTGTGCAGTGTCTCCTTGTAGGACTCGGTGGAGGTGACCCCATAGGAGCTGTCCCGGGCACGCAGGCCGGAGCCCCGCACCCGTGTTTGGGCCTCAATGGGTGTTACGATGCCCTGCTTCTTACGGCCCAGGCCGCTGCCTTCTTTCCAGCCCATGGCCTGGAGCATGCGACTGCCGATGTTGTCACTGCCCAGCCCATCCTGAGTGGGCTGGTCAAAGTCCACGAAGGCTGCCCCTATGCCCGTACTTCCTCCTCTTGGGCTCGGGGGGCTAGGGGATGCCGTACTTCTGCGTTCAGCGGCACGGTCCCGGTTTTAGTCCTGGCTGCTCCTCTTCTGATCCAGCTTTCTGCTATGGCCTGGGAAAGCAGTAGCAGATGGCCCAACTCCTTGGGCCCCTGAACCCACATGGAAGACCCACAAGAAGCTCCTGGCTCCTGGCTTCGGATCAGGTCAGCTGTGGTAATTGTGGTCATTTGGAGAGTGAACCAGAGGATCAAAGACCTCTCTCTCTCTGGCTCTACCTGTCTCTGTAACTCTGTCTTTAAAATAAGTAAATTAAAGCTTTAAAAAATGATAAAGGATAGAGACAGTATGATAATTTTCATTCTGAAATCCATGTGGAGTATTTAATGGAAAATGCAAAATAATAAACTTGCTTTCAGGAAAGAAAAAGGTCATTTTTTTTAAATGACCAATAAGTCCAACTCTCAAAACGTTCTACAAGGGCTAATACTAAAACTAAAGTGAAGTACAGTAGGAGTGGACCAATGACCTGAACAACCACTTCTTAGAGGAGGAAATAATCAATAGGCACATGAAACATTTTTACCTCCATTAATCATCAGTGAATGTAAATTAAAATCACAATGTGATATCTCTTACCAATGGAATGACTGTATTAGCAAGATGCCAAGGTAGTGGAGAAAATAAAATCATTGTATATTGTTGGCAGAATATAAATTGATATAATCATTACATAAATAGTATGATAGTTCCTAAAAATTAAAATAGAATGACCTATGATTCAGTAACACCATCTCTGTATATACCATCTCTGGATACACACATATTAAATAAGTATGTCAAAGAGATACTGTAGTCTCATGTTCATGTCAGCATTTTCTGCAATAGTCAAAGGAAAAGGAAAGGGGGTGGGAGAAAGGAGGAAGGGAATATCATAGGTTCTTAGAATTCTTAGAATTGCATCCACAAATCACATTGAATCTGTTAGAAATTAATTAAAAATCAAATAAAAAATTTAAAAAAAAAACAGAAACAAACTAAATTTTCATTAATATAAAATTGAATAAAGAAATCACATTTTTTTCACAATAGATTAGTCTTAAAGAAGAAGGAAATCCTGTCATGTGAACAATGTGGATGGCCTTGGGGGACATTTTGTTCTGTGAAATAAGCCAGTCTCAGAATGACAATTACTTCCTTAGCTCACCTAAATATAGAATCCAAAAATTTCAGACTCATACAGAGTGGGATGGAAATTACTAGAATCTGTGGTTGAGGAGAATATAGAAAGGTGTTAAGAGGATACAAAGTTTCAGATATGCAAAAAAAAAAAAAAAAAAAAAAAAAAAAACCCCAACCCTCTGGGCAGTTTTCATAGCTATGACTCTACTTAGCTACTATATTGTAGACATAAAATTGCCAAGAGAGTGCATCTGATTGTTTCTCAGTACACACACACACACACACACACACACTTTGTGAGTGATGAATATGTTTATTAGCTTAATTGAAGTGACCTCTTTAATAAATAAATATATCAATTTGTATACTTTAAATATATACAATTACTAATTGTCAAGTGTATCTCAATAAAGGTAGGAAGGAAAGGAAAATGTCATTAAAAGCCAACTAACACATGAACTACTAGCAAAGTATGTGAAAATCCTACAGAAGAGATTAAAAATACTTTCTTAATTCTTTGAGAAAATAAATGGAGAAGTATATAGTGATACTAGGTTATAAAATGTTGATTCTCTTCAAATGATGTGTCAATTGAATATAATTTAAATCAAAATTTCAGGAGTTCAATTTAGTTTTTTGCAGAGCTTTGACAAAATGTTTTGAAAGCTTTGCAATCATCAAACCTGTATAAAGATATGGTGGTTAGGTTAAGATTGCATTAGAGTAAAATAAGATAAAATGATGAATTGATATAGACAAATAGATATGAGATGGAGAATCGTAGAAGAGGAAAAATTTAATTGACAATGGTGTGAAAATAGAAAATGTGGAAAAATTGAAATTGGATCTCTAACTTAAATCATATATACGAATCAATCTCAGGTAGATTAAAGAATTACTTATAAAAAGTAAAATGGAAACATTTAGAAAAAAATGTAGCCTCAATCCGTATGATCAACTACTGAGCAATAAATTTAAAAGAATAAGACTTATGAAGTGCTAATTATAAACCTTTTGAGAATTTTCTGTATGTTAAAATTAAGAATGTCTCCTCATTAAAAGACACCAATAAAAAGATGGAAAAACAGACAATAGAGCGGTATATATATTTATAACACAAATATATGATGATAAATGATCAGTTACCAGAACACATAATAGTGAAATAAGCCAGCCTGAAAAAGACAAATATCATATGTTTTCTCTGATTGGAGCTAACTAATATATAATAGAGTACAAAAATTGTAATGTGTATGAGTAAAATTGACATTTTGACATTTAATTATTATTTATAGCCCTTGACTATATTCCTGAGGAAAATTTGTCTTTTTACTTACCACTTGTTATTTAGTGGAAAATTTAAGCTTGTGATTATAAAGTAAATTCGAAATATGTCGTCATAAAAATTATAAGAAAATTAAGAAAAGAAGGAGGATGGAGGGTGAGAAGTATTATTATAGTCTTAAAAGAGTTTATATGAAATGTGAAATTTATTCCCTTTATATAAACCAAATCTTAAAAGAAAACCTCACAAATATCCACTCATACATGTACATACAAATATATTAGGTTTTTGGTGTTTTTTTAAGTGATGCTTCCTTATTCTATTTCATCCTGTTCAGTATCAGTTGATTTGATCATAACATATTAGCCAGTAGCGTTTCACTCTTTTTCTGTAAACTAAAAAATTATTTTCTCAGTATTATTTTTAGACCAATACAGATAGTTTTGGTCATCTCTCCTTTCTCATTCTTAGTGCATCATATTTCTGCTCCTCCTTTTAGTCACAATTTTTGATCAGTTGTATTGATTATATATCTATTCAAATACCAGAATGGTTTTAATTTGTATTTAATTTCTTTTTTATCATATTTTTCTTTTCTTCACTGGAAATGAAATTACTTAATCAAAGTGATATCTGCATTCTATTGTTCATTGACTATTATTATTATTCTATTGGACATTGAATATTATTCTATTGTTCATTTACTATTATTTACAATAAATAAAAGGAACCTAAATATGTCTTCACTGATGAATGGCCATACAAAGTGCAGTACATATGTACAATGGAATACTATGCAGCTCTAATAAGTGTTGGAATTTTGTCATTTGTAACAACATGGTTGGAAATGGAGGTCACTATGTAAAGTGAAAAAAGCAAAGCACAGAGACAAATACCACAAAATTTCACTCACCCACAGAGTGGGAAAAAAGTGAGGCTATAGAAGTTAAAAGTTTAATAAAGGCTCTCAGAGATTAGGCTTAGAAAGAGGGTGGGGAGAATGGGAAAAGTTAATTAATCAATGACTACTTAGCAATTAGATAGGAATAAGATATTCTGGGGTTCTAGTGCACAATAGGTGACTGTGGATAATGATAAGGTACTGTACATTTCTCTATAAAAACTAGAAGATAGGATTTTAATACTTTATCATAAAAATGTTAAATATATGAGGATATATATATATATATATATAAACTTTTATTTAATGAATATAAATTTCCAAAGTACAGCTTATGCATTACAATGGCTTCCCCCCCATAATGTCCCTCCCACCCACAACCCTCCCCTTTCCCACTCCCTCTCCCCTTCCATTCACATCAAGATTCATTTTCGATTCTCTTTATATACAGAAGATCAGTTTAGCATACATTAAGTAAAGATTTCAACAGTTTGCTCGCACACAGAAACATAAAGTGAAAAATACTGTTTGAGTACTAGTTATAGCATTAAATCTCAATGTACAGCACACTAAGGACAGAGATCCTACATGAGGAGTAAGTGCACAGTGACTCCTGTATATATTTAACCCGATTTGAAATTATAAAGTGCATACATATCTGAAAACATCACATGTCCCATAAATTTAAAAAAATTAAATAAGAAAAATATTTCAAGAAATATGTCCAAACTAAATAAAACAAATAAAGCCAGACTATATAGTGAAAAAGCAAGCAGTGTAGTTTAAAATATAAGAGACCATGTAGTGACAGAGATAAGACCACAATAATGTACTGATAGGTATGGATTGGTTAAATGAACTCACAAAAAAGAAAGGTTTCCAATTGAATTACAAAACAAAACACAAATGATCATTGCTGCATGAAATACATCTTTTTTTTTTTTTTTTTTGACAGGCAGAGTGGACAGTGAGAGAGAGACAGAGACAGAGAGAAAGGTCTTTCTTTTCTGTTGGTTCACCCCACAATGGCCGCCGCTGCCGGCGCACTGCGGCTGGCGCACCGCGCTAACCCGAAGCCAGTAGCCAGGTGTTTCCTCCTGGTCTCCCATGTGGGTGCAGGGCCAAGGCCATCCTCCACTGCACTCCCGGGCCACAGCAGAGAGCTGGGCAGGAAGGGGAGCAACCGGGACAGAATCCGGCGCCCCGACCGGGACTAGAACCCAGGGTGCCAGTGCTGTAGGTGGAGGATTAGCCTATTGAGCCGCGGTGCCGGCCAATGAAATATATCTTTAATACATACATTCAAAGTGCTGAAAGGATAAGAATAGACATCAGGAAAAGGCATAACAAAAATTTAAAAAGAAAAGTAAAGGAGTCATTATCTTAATTTTAGAATAGAGTAAAATCAGAAAAGAACACATCAAATGAGATAAAAGAGAATAAACTATAAACATCTATGCACTAAACACTATAGTATCAACTATGTGAAATGCAGAAGAAAAACTCATATAATTTTCAATTCACTCTTCTCCAATCATGATGGATCAAATGAATAAAAAATAAGATTAAGGATGTTATAAATGACCTGAATAATTATATGTCTGTATGCTCGTAAAGCAGATTTTGTGTCCTTTTCAAAGGCTTCTGATGGTATAAATAAAAATTGATCATATATCAATTGAACTTCAATGAACTCCATCGATTTTAAAATGTTTCTTCATCAAAATTAAATGACAGTAAATGTACTTATAAGAGAATTCAAGAATAACACAGCATCTATTAGAAGAAAATTGAATATATAGAAAAATAAAAAAAGAAAAAGAAAACCAATAGATAATAAGCTCCCCTAAAGAATTGGATAAAAGCATATATATTCTAAAATAGAAAGCCTGGAAAATGAAAAATAACCAAAAAACTATGTCTTAGAACCTTTGGCATACAGATGTAATAGCATAACTGTTTGTAGGTATTCAAGAGAAAAAGAAAATAAAATATTGAAGATCCAATACAAAAACTTATAGGAACTAAAATAAACTTGGAGAAAAGAGAAGGAATAAATAAATAAAAGTCAAGGCAGAAAACAATGATTTAGGAACTGACAATTACTAGAAATGAGGAGTGAATTCCATTGGGTTATTCAGGAGGACAGACTATAAAATTGTTAAAACTTAGCAAAACTAATCAAGAAATAGAGAGCAGCATATGCCAATAAGCCATAAAAAACAATGGGGAAGTTACAAAAGATACTACAGGAATTTAAACATGCAGAAGAGATGGCTCTGTCAAAATTACGCAATTTGCTCAAATGTATTTTCTGCAAGAATGTAAATTGCCCTAATTGCCCCCACAGGAGATGAAATAATAGCACTGAAAGCTGTTTCTTCTGTGCCTGAGATTTTGTGAGCTCTACATGGACCTTCATTCTCGTCTTCACAACAAGTTTCTGGGGTATTACCATTGTTATTCACTATCCTCATAGTTCAGAGGAAGAAATACCGGCCCAGGCGGATCACTCATTTTCTGAAGGCAGTAAAATGAAGGCAGTACAGAATGAAGGTTCTAGCTCGCACATCTGGCACCAGAGTCCATGCATGCAGCCAGTAGGATGCACTGTTTCCAAGAAAATAAAGTAGGCCAAATGTCATGTAAAAAGCAGAATTTCTGTCACAGTCACTTTATGAAAAAAAAGTTTCTGACTAAGGAGTGGAAAAGAAAATTCTACTATTTAACGCATTTTGGCCAGTTTCAAAAAAAAAAAAAAGAAAAAGAAACTGAAAACCTCTAATTTCTTTTGTGAAGGATACACAAACGTGATTTTTAAAAGAGATTTATTTATTTATTTATTTTAAACTTTTATTTAATGAATATAAATTTCTAAAGTACAGAATATGGATTACAATGGCTTCCCCCCCATAACGTCCCTCCCACCCGCAACCCTCCCCTTTCCTTAAAGTCAGAGTCACACAGAGAGAGAAGGAGAGGCAGAGAGAGAGAGAGAGAGGTCTTCCATCTGCTGGTTCACTCCCCAATTGGCCACAGTGTCAGGAACTGCACCAATCCAAAGCCAGGAGTCAGGAGCTTCTTCCGAGTCTCCCACGCAGGTGCAGGGGCTGAAGTATTTGGGTGATCTTCTACTGCTTTGCCATGCCACAGCAGAGATTTGGATAGGAAGTGGAGCAGCTGGAACTCGAACTGGCTCCCATATGGGATGCTGGCACTTCACGTGGCATCTTTACCTGCTACACCACAGCACGGGCCCAACTACCTTGATATATTAATGCGTCCCAAAAGGGCACCTTAAAACTTTATTTTTAACTTTTATTTAATAAATATAAATTTCCAAAGTAAAACTTTTGGATTACAATGGCTTTTTCCCTCCATGACCTCCCTCCCACCTGCAACCCTCCCATCTCCTGCTCCCTCTCCCATTCCATTCACATCAAGATTCATTTTCAATTATCTTTACATACAGAAGATCAATTCAGTATATACTAAGTAAAGATTTCAACAGTTTGCACCCACGCAGAAACACAAAGTATAAAGTACTGTTTGAGTACTAGTTATGCCGTTGGCACATTAAAGCTTGAACAAACTACATATGTGTGTGGATACAGATAGAAACAGCCTAAGTAAACAGAACTCTGAGAAGATAGATACAATCAGTATAATGGCAGCATGATAAACTGCATTTTATTCTAGTCAAATCAGGGATCTTCAAAAATTCATAGAAAATGTGTAGAAAGGAGGCTGGCGCCGTGGCTCACTAGGCTAATCCTCCTCCTGGTGGTGCCGGCACACCGGGTTCTAGTCCTGGTCGGGGTGCTGGATTCTGTCCCGGTTGCCCCTCTTCCAGGCCAGCTCTCTGCTGTGGCCAGGGATGGCAGTGGAGGATGGCCCAAGTGCTTGGGCCCTGCACCCCATAGGAGACCAGGATAAGTACCTGGCTCCTGCCATAGGATCAGCGCGGTGCGCTGGCTGCAGCGTACCGGCCACGGTGGCCATTGGAGGGTGAACCAACGGCAAAGGAAGACCTTTCTCTCTGTCTCTCTCTCCCACTGTCTACTCTGCCTGTCAAAAAAAAATGCATAGAAAGGAAAAATGCATAAATTTCACACATTTTTGCATATAAATTTTATATAAATTTTATTTTCATTTTTCAAAACTTAAGCACAAGGTAATCTATTAATATAAATAATCAGTGAATGCATTTAAATAAAATACTTTTTTTTTTTTGACAGGCAGAGTGGACAGTGAGAGAGAGAGACAGAGAGAAAGGTCTTCCTTTGCCGTTGTTCACCCTCCAATGGCCGCCGCGGCCGGCGCGCTGCGGCCGGCGCACCGTGCTGATCAGATGGCAGGAGCCAGGAGCCAGGTGCTTTTCCTGGTCTCCCATGGGGTGCAGGGCCCAAGCACCTGGGCCATCCTCCACTGCACTCCCTGGCCACAGCAGAGAGCTGGCCTGGAAGAGGGGCAACCGGGACAGAATCCGGCGCCCCAACCGGGACTAGAACCCGGTGTGCTGGCGCCACTAGGCGGAGGATTAGCCTAGTGAGCCGCGGCGCCGGCCCTAAATAAAATACTTTTACAAATCATATGTATATATATATACATATACATATATACATACATACATACATACATACAGTGTTAATAGCCATTACAAACTAATTTCCAAAGCAACATTCCAATTTGCACTCCAAAGACCAAATTATGAAAATTTGAATTCCTTCACACCCTTGCCAAGATTTTGTTGAAAACAAAGTTGAGGGAAGTCTATAATCAATGATTAGACAATATTCTTGGGGAAAGTTGTTTGGTCTAAGAGTTAAGACAGCAGTTAAGGTGTCTTCATCCTACACTGGAGAGCCTGGGTTTAAGTCTTGGCTCTGCTTCCAATTCCAGCTTCCTGCTGTTGCAGAGACTGGGAGGCAGCAGGTGATGGATCAAGTAGTTGAGCACTTACTATCCACATGGGAGGCCTGGATTGAATTCTCAGCTCTTAGCTTTAGCTTGGTGTACGCCTAGCCATGGTGGGTATTTGGGGAGTGAATCAGCAGACAGGAGCTCTGTCTGTTTTTCTCCTTCTCAAATAAATAAATTTGTATAAAAAATAAAATTTTCTTGTTAAGTTGTAATATCTTTTCTTGGAACAAGACATGGACTTGTGTTAAGTTGATAGTCTATTTGCAATAATTCTTCCAGTGATATTCCAGGCATTGAGGTGCTTATACAAGTAGATAAAGAAGCCAGAGAAATGGAGTTAAATATTTTTTAAAAAAGAATAAACAAAATGTGATTCTGGTAAACACTAATGAGAATTGTTAAAATTGAAAAGACCAACAAAATCTTGGCAAGGGTGTGAAGGAATTCGAACTTTCATAATTTGGTCTTTGGAGTGCAAACTGGAATGTTGCTTTGGAAATTAGTTTGTAATGGCTATTAACACTGCATGTATGTATGTGTGTATATATATATATGTATATGTATATACACATATACCGCTGCACCTAGGAATTTATTATTACAATTATATAAATACATACAAAAGAAATGGGGACATATTTCTACTTAAAGGCATGTACAAAATGTGTTTGTAGAATTCTTTCTGCAATATGTAGCAGTTTATTTTGTAATAGGTTCAAAGTGGAATCAACCTGAATGCCAGTCAATTTTAGAGTGGATAGATGCATTGTGGGATACTTATTCAGTGGGGAATTGCATAGCTACAAAATGGAACTACTACTATGTACAAAAACATGGAGGAATCTCACTGTTTTAATAACTGAATAACTAGACACTTAAGAAGATGAGGAACAAACAAAATAATGTATCGTTTTACAACAGTGGCTATTGTGGATGGATATTGGCTGGAAAGCAGTATACTGGAAATTTCTGGGGTGCAAAAATGTTCAAAATCTTTTTCTGGTGATCATCACAATGGTTTGCCTGTATAAGAACATTCATCAGATTGTACACTCAAAATCTATGTTTCTTTTTTAAGATTTATTTATTTATTTTTATTTGTATTTGAAAGGCAGATTTACAGAGAGGTAAGAAGGAGAGAGAGAGAGAGAGGGAGAGGGGGAGAGGGAGAGGGAGAGTGGGAGAGAGAGACAGAGAGAGAGAGAGAGAGAGAGAGAGAATGAAGAGAATCTTCCATTCACTGGTTCATTCCCCAAATGGCTGAAATGTCTGGGGCTGGGCCAGGCTGAAGCCAGGAGCCAGGAGCTTCATCTGGGTCTCCCACATGGGTGGCAGGAGCCCAATTTCTTGGACCATCTTCCACTGCTTCCCCAGGTGCATTAGCAAACAGCTGTATCAGAAGTGGAGCAGTTGGGACTCAAACTGGCACTCATATTGGATGATGGTATCACATGCTATAGCTTTACCTTCTGTGTCACAGCACCAGCCTCCAAAGCCATCCTCCCCATCTACTATAGCAATAGACATCAATAATACACTCTAAAATATTAATAAAACACAAAATATAGTGGCAAAATTTAAGAATTTTGAGGTTTAGATGAGAGAGAGAGAAAGAAAGAGAAAGAATGAATCTGCTAGTTCATTTCCCACATGGTTGCAACAACTGGGCACCTGAAACTCCACCTTCTAGGTCTCCCATGTGGGTGGCAGGGGTCCAAGCCCTTTGGCCAACTTCTGTTGCTTTTGTGGACACAATAGCAGGGAGCTAGATCAGAATTTTAGCAGCTGGGACATGATCTGCCATTCATATGGGATTCCAGTGTCATAGGTGTGGCTTAATCTGCTGTTCTACAACACTGGCCCCAACATGCAACTAAAAAGGATTAAAATCTTGAGTATATAACAAATCCCTTCAGCTAAGAAGGAGTAAGCCATGAATACCACTAGTTAGCCAAGAAAGGGTGTAACTAAGTAATTTGCAGGAAGGGACATCATATCTAATTTAATGAGTGATCAGTTCTGGGAAATAAAATTCTACTTTTTTCACCCTGAAAATAGCTCCCTGATTCAATTTAAATATAATTAGTATCAGGGGAAAATGCTGAAACTTTAGTAAAAAAAATTATACAATCTACAATTTTACACATCAAAATTTTCATCAAATCATTCTTAAACACCAAACTCATAGTCAAACTAGTTCTACTCAATTCAGTTTATTAACAGCAAGATCCATGCTGAGTTGCAGACATTATCTTTTAATAAAATGTACAGGTGTTTATGATTTATAGATCACTAGGGCACACATTGGCAACAGTTAATATCTATTCTTTTTGAATTGTGTCATTTTGTTTCTACGTGAGCAAATCAAAGAGCATCATAGAATGCGATGGTTAGAAACTCCCAACAATTGAGCCAGATTCTAATACTCACTCCTTACTAAATTTGTGTCACTGTAGAAATGATGTTTGATCTTTCTGCCCAAGCTTCCACATGCATTCAGTTGAATGAATGTCTATAATTTGTTATTTGGGTTCAGTTCACTGTTGCCTAAAATGTTGTTAAAAAAGTCAGAAAGTCCAGCAATATGGATCTGAGCCATACATATCTTACTGCCAGTTGCCTCTGCCCTCACACAAACCTTCCCTGGAGCTCCTCACAGCAGGGCTATGATATGCTCAAGATTTCAGCAAGCAAGCAAAAGGAGGAACATCTGGTCTAATCACCTCATTGCTACACTCTGGTAAGCAGTCAGCCACCTTGATGACATCTTGAGCAGCCAGTGCAGAGTGTATTGCTTTCCATTAGGGTCAAAATTTCAATGTGCCTACAGAAGAAGGGTACATTACAAGGGAAAACTCACAGTCACGGGTAGACAGGGATCTTAGTGTGTGCAACAGCACTTATCCCTGTATCGCTGTCCTCACATATTTCAGTTGTCCCTTTGCTTTGGATATACCCATGTTACAATTATGGTAGCTTCAGGATATTGCTCTAAATGTCTATGGATTCTGCAAATTAGACCAGCAATTTAAAATAGTTCAATATACAATGCTGAATTGGATTCAAAAATCCATCTACATTTTTTGTACACAACTTCAACATTAATTTGCCAATGAAAGAAAAAGAAGAGCTATAGAAATTTTCAACTATAATTTAAACTATGGTTATATTTTTCTCCACAAACTTACTGTAAACAAAGTTTGATTGATGAGCACATCAAGAACTTGAAAACATCATTGTTTATAAGCCAAAGCTGGAATGCACTCAAACATTCAAAACAGGAAATGTATGTATGTATATTATTTCTAAGTAGAAATGCCCAGGTATTGTAGAAATTACTATTCCTTGGTTATCTTTGGGAGCTTGCACAAGTCACCCTCCTACAGATAGGCATAAACAATTGTTTAGTTTTTGGTAATATTACTTGAGAAGAAATTTCTATAGATAGATAGATATAGATATAGATATAGATATAGATATAGATATAGATATAGATATAGATATATTCCTTCTGGTATGAAATTTTCTAGCTTTCTGTTTTCCCCACCATGGCAAGGAATAACATTCCAGATGGCACAGCATCAATAGTCACTGCAGAGGACAGCTCCGTGGTGCAGTGGGTTAATCCTCTGCCCCCGGCACTGGCATCCCATATGGATGCCAGTTCTAGTTCTGGCTGCCCCTCTTCCAATCCAGCTCTCTGCGATGGCCTGGGAAAGCAGTGGAAGATGTCCCAAGTCCTTGGGCTGCTGCACCAGAGTGAGAGACTTGGAGGAAGCACCTGGCTCCTGGCTTCAGATTGGCACAGCTCCAGCCATTGTAGCCATCTGTGAAGTGAATCAATGAAAGGAAGACCTCTCTCTCTGTGTCTCTCCCTCTCATTGTCTGTAACTCTACCTCTCAAATAAAAAAAATAGCCACTGCAGATATTTGAGTCACTGTGTAGACCCAGTAGCTGTCCTTAGAGCCAATGGCCTATGGCAGACACATCTACATTTATGTGTGAATCCACTGTTAGAGGTTATTTCTTCCTCAGTACAATTCTAGCATATCCTGAAAAACACATCAAAATATTAAATATAACGATTGGAAAACAGAGGGTGGCTTGTTCTGGTATGCATAAAGAACAACTAAAGACAATTTTAGAAAGATGACCTGATAAAACAATGGGCGAATGTCTTAAATACAAAAGAAGACACACAAATGTTTGATCAACACGTTAAAAAGTACTTGACCTTAGTAATTCAAGAAACACCATTTAAAACATAAGACTGTTCATGGCCTTTCAGGATTAGAGGAGATGAAGTCATGGGCATTCTTTTTTCTAGTCCCCAGCTTCAGGGTCATTTCAGGGAGATTCCAACCTTGGCAAGGAAGCAGTTCTCACCTGCATGTAGCCCCCGGATTGCTTCTCCATCATAAAGAACGTGATGATATGACTGACCAATTGAGGAAAGTCATGACCACTTCTGACTAAATGGGAGCCTGAAGTGTACTGAACATGCAGCTCCTCATCTCCCAACTTTGAACTGTAAGACTCACTGCCTTTACTATCTTGAGGAGCCCAGGAATTAAGTAATAGCTGCCCAGCCCCTTGCTCTATTTGCAAAGAAATACCTACTTTCTTTCATCAAAAAAGTAAAAGAGAAAAAGAGAGACAATGAAAATGAAAAAAGACTGTACATGTACAGTTGAAATAAATTCATATGTTTTTCATATTATACAATTTCCCTGAACTTTTCATAGAAACAAAATTGATAATATACAAATATATGCACTTAACATATTTACTTTCCTGTGGCACAAACTATGAAGACATTCATATAATTTTTTAAACTTTTATTTAATAAACATAAATTTCCAAAGTACAGCTTATGGATTACAATGGCTTTTCCCCCCCATAACTTCCCTCCCACCCACAACCCTCCCATCTCCCGCTCCCTCTCCCATTCGATTTGCATCAAGATTCATTTTCAATTCTCTTCATATAAATATTTTTAAAAGCAAAATCTTCATTGAGATGAATAATTGTTCTATATACATTTTCTCTGTGCTTATTATACTTAAATAAAGAATTAAAAGGAATAATTTCAAGATGAAATGTCTTTCTGATAAAAATGCAATTAGGCGATGAGAGTAGTCTTGGAGTACATATTCTAAACAAATGATACTGTATGGTAAAATATAGAAAGTTTGTATTCTTTCCTTGATTTTGCTATTTGGTATATTTTATTGTATAATATTATTTAATTAGAAAAAACAAGACTATTAAAAATAGAAGCATGCCTTAACCTTATGGTAGGCCACAAAATTTTCTCTTCCTTCAAATATTTACTTACAAGTCAGAATGGCAGAGAGAGAAAGAGTGAGAGAAAGAAAGAGATCTTACATCCACAGGTTCACTTCCCAAATGGACACAACAGCCAGAGGTAGGAACTCTGTCATGGTCTCCCACACAAGTCCAAATAATTGGGCCATCTACCTTTGCCTCCCCAGGCACGTTAGCAGGGAACTGTATCAGAAGTAGAGCAGCTGGAACTTGAACTGCCACTTTGATGTGGGATGCTCACACTGAAGGTGGCATCTTAGCTTGCTAAGCTACAAAAATTTCTTTCGTAATTTTGTCAAACTTTCATATCTTCTCTCATTAATTTTTTCGGAAATAGTAAACTTAATATGACATTCAAAACTATGCATCTGTATTTCTGCTTTATAAAATTAGTATTGTTTCAATAATAATGATTTTATAAGTTTCATGCTCCATTAGTAATTGATTCTGACAATAAAAAATTAGAAGGCTAAGCTATGAACTTAGCCATTTTCTTATTAGTTTCTATTAAGAAGTAGATTTGAGTTATTACATACGAGTAATGGAAATTTTTGAAACATAAAATTCCTTTGGGAAGTTGAAGATTTTGCTTTTAAGAAAGTGTTTCTATGAATGTCTCCTTAGTTTGTATTACAGAAAGATAAATATGTTAAGTGCATTTGAATGCATAATATCAATTTTGATTCTTCTTAGTTTAGGTGTGATGAGTGATTTTTATCATCCTAGGACAGATTTTATTATAAAATAGTTGTAGCCAAAGTGATATTTTTCAAAATGAGATTTTGGGGATTATACCTGATTGAACACACACACACACACACACACACACACATCTTGCTTTCAGATATATGAGGGCATTTCAAAATGTTCATGGAAAATGGAGTACAAACAAGTTTATTTTGGTGAAAAATATTTTGAAATCCATGTGTATTTTTTCATGAAACACATTTTCAACGGCACTTAAAAAGAGTATTTACATGCATGAATTTCAAACTGTTCTGCTTCCGCATAAATTTATTGTTTAATTCCATTTTCTTCAAACTTTTTGAAGTGCCTTTGTGTTTGGAAAGTGGCGTCCCCTCTAGAGTCTTGCAGAGGTTATCAGACCATATTAGAACATCCAGAGGATTTCAATAGCCCTGAAGATAATGAGCCTCCTTCATTAGCCTTAACACGTTCTTTACATAATGTAACTGAATGAGAACATTTTCCCCATGGACTACAGGCCTGAACATTCCTGTCTCATGAAGTCCTGGCTTAAGTGGAATCTGTATTTTCTGTAACTCCACTCTCATCAAGCAAGACACCTGTTTTGTCGACTGCCTAAGGACATCTGAATAGTTTTTGCCACAAATCTTAAGAAAAATGGAAATGATTGCCACCTTTCTTCTTTCCTTCTCTGAAAGGCCTTCATTTAATTTGGTTTTAATCTTAGTGGTAAAACTGGGATGTATTACAGAGTAAATTGTTGAAGTGGCTGTGTTTGACCTCATCTACCCCCTACACCCCAGCTTCCACACCGCCTCCCTTGCCTTGCTCCCTGCCTCCACTGGGCTGCTCTCTTTGCCCATTCCCCATTCCCTCCCGTCCCTCTGACCCCTGCTGACCAGCTCCCTCCCTCCACAGCCTGCACAGCCTTTCTCAGTGGGCTTTATTATCTAAAAGAGACTCTCACCATCATCATCTAGCCCATTAAAACTTCCATTTTCTGGGTATGGTTGTTAGGAGATAATCATTTTCACAATTTCACATAGTGAGAGATAGCATGGCCTAATGTGTATTTTTTTACCTTAGAATTTTAGCATTTTTCCCCATAAAGAATGAAACTTCTAAGTATAGAACTAGACCTGGGAAAGTAATCAAGGGCATTTACCACAAAAGAACATGGGGAGATATGTCTTCAGGATCCACTTATCAGACCATGCAGGAGTAGGGGTGGTAACACCTGTCTTGTCCAAGTTGCTTTCCAGCCTCACCAATGGGTTTGGTTTGGGTAGCAGGCCCAGATTTCAGTAGGCATATTTCAACCTGGACTTGTGCCATCTAAAATAGAGGTTGGAAACTATGGCACAAAGCCTATTTTGGACAAGTCCATTAGCTAAGCGAGGTTTTCACATTTTTAAGTAAGGGAGAAAGATATCAAGAATAATATTTTGTGACACATGAAAATTATAGGAAAGTTAAATTTCTGTGTTTGCAGATAGAGACCCAGCCACTGTCAATTATTTATGCATTCCCTATAAGAGACTGCACTTGTACTGCAACAGCAGAATCAAGTAATCGTGATAGAGACCACGTGGCCTACCAAGTTTACAATATTTAATCATGATAGAGACCACGTGGCCTACCAAGTTTACAATATTTAATCATGATAGAGACCACATGGCCTACCAAGTTTACCAGATAGAAGTCAGAAGGAGAGAGAGAGAAAAAAAGAGAGGGGGAGAGAGACAGAAAGAGAGAAATCTTCTATCCACTGGCTCACTTCCTAAATTCCCACATCTTGGGCTAAGCCAGGCTGAAGCCAGGATCATAGAACTCAATCTGAGTCTCCCATGTGGGTGCTCAGGCACTTCAGCCATCACCACTGCGTCCCTGGATTGGCTTTAACAGGCATCTGGAATCTGAAACAGAGCCAGGTCTCCAGGCGCACTACATGGGATGTGGCATCCGAAGCAGCATCTTAGTTTGTGCCAAATATCTGCCTGCATTTTGTTTTATAGTCCATTGGCTTTTTTGAGGTCTTAAACTGTTGATTTTTTAAATAGCTAAAACAACACTTGCTTCCTATGAAAATCATAGAGTAAAATATATTTTTTAGAAAAAAATGAAAACTTTCTTCTTACCCCTATAAAAGGTCCTTGCCAGAAGTGAACATTATGAACAATTTGATGTATACATCAATAAGCTGCTATGAAACAGAAACAAGCAAGTGTAGGATCTGGAATATTGTTTGTATAATGCCTGTGTGTGTGTATGTGTGTCTGCATTTTAAGAAATACATATTAATTATAAATCTGTAACCCAAAAGCACAGTCCTTGGTAGGTTGTCTGTAACGCATTGCTATTACTTATTTCTGATTGATTATGGTTTGGATGTACCATGATTTAGGCAGCATTCACTTTTGATAAGGCATAATTTTTTTTCAATTTTGTAATCCAGTTCCAGTAAACTTGTTCCATACAAATCCCAACATAATGGAAATTCTAGGTCAGAGCCTCCAACATGGAATCAATGTGTCAGAAGATTTTAGCAATTTTTTTTCTTAAAAAAAAAAAGCTATTTCTTATTAATACAAGGAAGAAGACAATACTCTTTTAAGGATAATCAATGATTTGAATACATCTCATCACATCTTGTTTTTTTAAAGAAAGATTCAATATTATAGAGATGCTTATTTGAAAGCCAGAAAAACAGAGAGGGAGAGAGAGAGAACAGAGAGAGATGGACAGAGAGAGAGATGTGTGGTGGAATGAGAAGGCCATGCCAAGATGGCCACTGGCAAGTGAGCCTCAGTTACTCAGGAATGGCTTTGGAAACCACCTGAGAAATCACCTGGCAATGGAGCCTGCCTGGCAACAGGCTGTGATTGGTTACGGCATAAACCTCCCTTGACCACATTTGCTGCCTCAGCTATATAAGCTGCTGTACCAACTGAAACAGATGAGTCTACGGGCTGCTTGCCTCTGGCCTGCTTTCACCCGACTCCTGGGGTCTGTGTGGTGACTCCGTGCCGCTTGCCCCCACTGCGCTGCTCCTCTCAGAAGGAATCCACAGCCACAGAGAGGGGGGAAGAGAGAGAATAGAACACAGAGAGACTGAGAGAGAGAGATGGTTCACTCCTCAAATAGCGAAAATAGCTGGCACTAGGCTAGTTCAAATCCAGGAGCCAGGAACCCTATTCTAGTCTCCCAGATGGGTGACAGGGTCCAAGTATTTGGGCTGTCATCCACCACTATGCAGGTATTTGTTAGCAGGGATCTGAAATTGGGAGTGGAAGAAATGGGGCTTGAACGGGAACTCCCATATGGGATTGCATTGTCAGCCATGTCTTAACCAGTTGTGTCACAATGTGTGTCCCTCCCTATTTATATTAATTTATAAACTTGATGCCTTTCCATGATTTATTTGACATTATCTAAATTCAGCCTTGAAATTATTATTGGGATGCCAATTTTTGTGTTATTTTCCTGACAGTATTTTCATCCTTTCTTTTTCTTTTTTTTCATTGTTTAAAATTTTTTATTTGCTTACAAAAGAGAATAAAAATTGGTTTGCAAAAAATTATCTACATGTACAAAGTAATCCCTGTAGACAAGGAGAGGCAAGTCCTGGAACTTACTGCTGGACAAGTCATTTATTACAACTGGAGTACTTTTTCATCAGTGCTGGTGGAAGTCATTATTTTCCATGAGACAAAAACCACTGAAAACCTATATCTACTTTTTAAATCCCCAAATTCATAAAGATTATATTCTGACACTTATTTTTGGATACCCGTGAAACCAGTTACCAAATAATCTCAGAGTTGGACAGATCAATTACGCAAGAGGTAGTTTCTCCAATAATATCCCTTTTTTATTGTCCACGTCATTCCCATATTGGGTAGGATAGTCAGTACAATCTTTGACTCTCGGTTAATCCTATCTCTACTGGGACCATCCTTTCAATATATCTGATAAACTTATTTTTAGTTGTGTCATTTGTATAAATACATAGCAGGTTTTAATTTATTCAACCAAGTATGAGTCTTTATGTTTCCACAGTCATGTTTACTCCCCATTTAAAATTACCAAAAAATAGATCTAGTATTAATTTTAAAATTTTATCTTATTCTGTATGTAGAATGTTTCTTGAACTCCATTTTGGCTTGTTGGATTTTTTTGTCTCTTTTGCTTTATGTGTAATAAAGTGAGTATATGAGTTTCTCTGTGATTGTGTTTTTAAGGCTCATAGTCTATTTTTACTTTTTTCAGTGGATGTTTATATCTACACACTCTTTTATCTCTTTTTATAATTACTAAAGCTAGCACCTGTTAAAGTCCCCTTGTGAAAGATGAAAATATCAACATATGTTACTTTCGTCCTTTTCCTTTAATAGATTTTATTTCTGCTGTTTAATAAATTTATCTAGTTGACTTCCATTCATTCTGATTTATACATGACAAGATATAAGTACTTAATTTCCTTTAAGACATGAGAAAATTATATATATTCTTAAATTTATTTTCTGTCACTGCTTCACAGCTTTTATTTATTCAATCGTTATTTTAGATTCTCACAATTTATAGCTTTTACCTGTGGTGGCCATATATCCCACAGTTGTTTAGCTTTATTCCTTGTTATTAGAATGGAGTCAATACTCATAAACCACCAGACTTTTGACCATGACATGTTTCCAATCGGATGACTCCCCAGGGTTCTTTCATTTTTTTGAGCGTGCCTTCCTTGATGCAATACTCTCAGCTTATATTTTCCCGATGTACCTTGTTATTGTAGTTCAGTGGTTTGCAACCACGGGGCAGCTTTCACCCCACCTTCCACCATGGGGACATTTTCGCATTTTTGGCTGTCACAATTGGGAGGAAGAGGACAGTGTGCTGCTTTTGGTGTCTCTTTCACAATAATGAATTATCGGACTCAATAATGCTGTGATTGAGAAATCTTTGCTTTACTCATTTCGGAATGGATTGCATCTAGACAAAAATAGGCAACTAGCCTGATTGTTACCTGCTTCTAAGATGCTCAGATTTTTCCACAGATACCGCAAGGATTCATTTTTCAGCCATAAAATCCAGTATGTCACATTAAATATGTTGTATTAAATGCTCTATCCCAATTTTGTCCACATTTGTATTTTTATTCTATTATAAATCTACTTTTAAAAAATAAATTTATTTATTTATTTAATTTGCTTGAAAGGGAGAGACAGAGAGAGAGAGAGAGAGAGAGAGAGACCTCTCATCTCCTATTTCACTCTTCAAATATGCACAGCATCCAGAGCTGGGAACCCAATTCCCAGTTGCCTCCCAGGATGTGCATTAGCTGGATAATGGACTTGGAATTGGAGGCGGAACTTGAATCCAGGTACATCAATAGGGGGTGAGGGTGTCCAAAGTGGCATCTTAGCCACTGTGCCAAGTGCAAACAACGTAGCCCCACATTTAAGAAGGGCTTGTTTTAGTGTCAGCAGAAGGCTAGATTTTCAGAGAGGTCTACCAACTTGGATAATCAGAGCGACAGCCTGTGCCAGCACCAGGTAACCTCCTGCGTCTGCATCCCGCTGACAACCGCCATGAAATCTTTGCCCACCTCTTGCCTTTCGTATAAGCAACATAGTATTTGGTCAAAACCACACATATTAGTAAAACCACTCTTTCAACAGGGTCCTGCCCCACTTATTTCAGTCACATAAGCTGACTGAACCTTGACTTCTGCGTCTTCCACTCAATGAAGCTGGGGCCACAAACTGACAGTGGCCGCTAAGTGGGAAGCCCTGATGAATGCTGAGATCATTTCATGGCTTCTCTCCTTTCAGTGTCCCAGCACTTCCAGCTTATTGTTCAAGGCTGGTAAATGGTTGCTTTTCATGTATTTTCCCCAGGAATGGTGAGTGGGTAAGTTTGTTACTCCAGCATGGTTTTTGCATTTAAAACCTTGTACACCACTTCAGTCACAGAAGTGCTTTCTTTTTTATGTTAGTAAAATTATTTCACAGATTTGTTCTGGATAGTGTAAATAATCTAATTTTAATTTTGTTTTCTTATGCATTGAATTCATTTTTCTAGCATCATGTTGCAAGTTGTCTATCACTTTTCCACTTGTGGGAAAGAAAGAATAACAGAATTATTAATATGACCAGGTTTGAAGTTCCAAATCTGTCACTTCTAATCTGTGATTTGGGCAAATCACACAATTTTTTTTTTATATCTCAGTTTCCTAATATGTAATATACAGATAAACACTCTATATGGGAAGAGGCTTCAAAAAGTTTGAGGAAAATAAATTAAACACATTTATTTTGGTACAAAAGCATTTTGAAATCCATCCATAGTTTTATAATATGAATTTTCACAAACTTTTTGAAGATCCCTAATACATGTGAATTTTGAGCTTTTAAAGGATGTCAATTATAGTTTTATAAATATGTTCATCTGGAAAAACATTTTTGCTTTTTATTAAGTTTTGACATTTAATTTACTTTTATTATTCAATATATATCTAGAATCAGTTAATTACCCCTCCCAACCTGTTGTGATTGATTATTCAATAACCTTATATGCATTGGGTGTACATAAAAAAAGGCAAAACCTTTGACAAAACCATAAACTCTAAGAACAGGAAGAAATACATTACCATAAAAGGCTACATTATATGCAATATTTAAAAATGATTCATAAAACTGATCTAAAATACACAGAGAGAACCTACACTCAGCAACAATAATGCTAATCCATATTTATTACATATAGATCACAAACAAAGAACCCAGGCAACACTAGGTTTTCAGGAAGCCCTAACATATTGTAAAGAATTATACTAGCATGACCCTTTCTGAGATAAGATAATAAATTATACTAGCATGACCCTTTCTGAGATAAGATAATAACGAGAAATCCCAATTATCTGAAAACCAATAAAATTAGCTCTAAATAGTTATCCATTTTTTCCTATCATTGTTACTTTGTATGTAAAAATGTTCCCTCCTTGGGTTATGATTTCAAGCGTACCTTTTTATTAAATATACCCTGTGCATTGATAAAACAAATAGGTAACATGAGTCTATCACATTCAAGTTGCTTTTTTTTTTTTTAAAGATTTATTTATCTGCAAGTGAGTGAATTACAGAGAGACAGAGACAAAGACAGATCTTAACTATGATGGAGATTTGGTGGTTTCTTTTCTCACAAAAGTCTTTCCAAATGTGTCACTAAAGTACTTTATTATGTCTTTTTTTTTTAAAGATTTATTTATTTGAAAGAGTTACACAGAGAGGTGAAGCAGAGAGAATGAGAGATGGAGAGAGAGAGAGGTCTTCTATCACTCCCCAATTGGCTGCAATGACAGGATCCGAAGCCAAGAGCCAGGAGCTTCCTGCGAGTCTCCCGTGTGGGTGCAGGGGCCCAAGGACTTGGCCTATTTTCCACTGCTTTGCCAGGCCACACCAGAGAGCTGAATTGGAAGTGGAGCAGCCGGGCCTTGTACTGGTGCCCATATGGGATGTCGGCACTTCAGACCAGGGCATTGATCTGCTGTGCCACAGAGCTGGCCCCCTTATTATGTCTTTCAACAGGAAGATATTTATTTTTATGTTTCTGGATAATATCTAAATATCTCAAATCAAATAGAAAAATGTCTGTTTTCTGAGTTTCCGTGATGGGATTATCAGTGGTAATCTTGGGTATAAAAGAGATATAATAATGTCCAAATACACTTGGGTTCTTTATTCTAGAGAAGAAAAGAGATTTTAGATACTAAAGCATTATTCAAAATTTTGAATTATTTGGTTCTGAGGTTTAGGTAATAAGACTTTCAATTGCAAGAGATATCCATATGTAATTACTTTTCAATGCTGAGAAATATCAAAAATATCAACTTAGCTACAGCAAAAGTTGACGTACAGAGAATTAAATTTCAGGGAAATATCAGTGATTTACTTTATGAACCAATTTCTGCTGTAGAAAAACTCATGTCATGTTAATATTTATAATGAAATTAGGCTGACAATGCTTATGAGTAAAGGCAAGCCTCGTAGATAAAAGAGATATGGTTCCCAAAAACATGTGAATTCTAATTCACAGTTTGTTTCAGTGTTGCTAATTTCAAAAACAGCTAAGCATGTCCACTAGCTTTCAATGACAGTCTTATGCATTTTATGGGTTAAAATAGACTCTTAAAATAGTATCTATGTCTATCTTTCTGTCTATCTATCTATGACCTATCTATCATCTCTCCACAGACAAGTTGGAATACAGCTCTAGTAGATACTAAAGGAGAATATCAGCTCTCTGATGTTCATTCTTCAGTTATGAATTATTTTCAAGGCATGCCGTAAATGTTAAAAATGTGTTAACAAGGGGTCTGTGCCAGGACATAGCGGGTTGATCCTCTGCCTGAGGCTCCAGCATCCCATATGGGTGCCGGTTCTAGTCCCATCTGCTCCTCTTCCAATCCAGCTCTTTGTTGTGGCCTGGGAAAGCAGTGGAGGATGGCACAAGTGCTTGGGCCCCTGTGCTCACATGGGAAACTGGGAGGAAGCACCTGGCTCCTGGCTTCGGATCAGCTGAGCTCCGGCCATTGCGGCCTTCTGGGGAGTGAACCAGCGGATGGAAGACCTTTCTCTCTGTATCTCTCTCTCTCTTTCTCTCTCATTCTGTCTCTCAAAAAATTAAATAAAATCTTTTTAAAAATTGTTAGCAAGTATAAGAATGACAAAAATGTCATAAATTTTGGTAACCTAACTATGCAAAGAACTTCTAAAGGTGAGCCATATGTCATACAACATGGAGAAAAAAGAGAACCTGTTTTGGTCCATTCTGTTTCTTTTTATTTTTTATTTATTTTTTTTTAATTTTTGACAGGTAGAGTTATAGACAGTGAGAGAGAGAGAGACAGAGGGAAAGGTCTTCCTTCCGTTGGTTCATGCCACAAAATGGCTGCCACGGCCTGCGCTGTGCTGATCCGAAGCCAGGAGCCGGGTGCTTCTTCCTGGTCTCCCATGTGGGTACAGGGGCCCAAGCACTTGGGCCATCCTCCACTGCCCTCCCAGGCCACAGCAGAGAGCTGGATTGGAAGAGGAGCAGCCAGGACTAGAACCCGGTGCTCATATGGGATGCCAGTGCTGCAGGCGGAGGATTAACCAAGTGAGCCACAGTGCTGGCCCCCATTCTGTTTCTGTAGCTCACACTTTTGGAGATTAAAGGCCAAGCTCCTGGATTTTCCTGAGCTCTGTTGAGGGCCTCTTACCAATGGCATCACAATGACTGCAAGTAACAGAGGTCACATGGTAACACAGGAAGCAATACTCAAGAGAAGAGCCAGGCTCATTTTTGTGTTTTTGTTTATGTGTTTTATTTTATGTGTTTTCGAAACACATGCCTGTGAGAGCAAGAATATACTCCTAAGAGAAAAGCATTAATTCTTCTTAAACATCTAATTACCTCCTTCTACATTCTATCTCATAAAATTTCCACAAATGCTGCCACACTGGATACCAAGCCTCCAGCATATGAAACTCTAGGGAACAAACTATACCCAATCAAGAGCATGCCCCAAATATTGATAAGAATCACATTATCTCTACTTGAGGTCTAATTTTATGCAGTACTACATTGCTTAGGCATTTGTAAAGAAGGGTTATTCAAGAATCACTGGAAAGCAAAGTTTCCTGAAAGTAAGTGAAAATGGGAATAACTGTGGAACCAGGTCAAACCAAGATATACAGCCAGCTAAGCAAATGCCTTAAGCATTTCCTCAGGAATACTAGAAGAATGTCAAAAAGAGAGCTTAAAAATGTAATTTTAAAATTTGATACAAATTTTGCTCACATAGACTTTGTACTTCTTTTTTCAAAAATTTTATTTTTATGCATTTGAAAAGCAAAGGGACAAAAGGAGAGAAAGAGTGAGAGAGATGGAGAAAGGAGAGAGAGAGAGAGATTCCATATACTATTTTTTCCCCAAATGCTGTAGCTGGTTCAGGCTGAAGCCAAGAGTTTAGAACTCAATCCCAGGTATCGCCTGTGGTTGGCTCAGACACTCTAATAGGGGACTTGGGCATGCCAAGCAGTGTTTTTTTTTTTTTAAAGTTATTTATTTGAAAGTCAGAATTACATAGAGAGAGGAGAGGTAGAGAGAGAGAGAGGTCTTCCATCTGCTGGTTCATTCCCCAGTGGGCCACAAGGACTGGAGCTGCACTGATCAGAAGCGAGGAGCCAGAAGCTTCTTATGGGTTTCCCACATGGGTGCAGGAGCCCAAGACTTGGGTCATCTTGTACTGCCTTCCCGAGCCATAGAATAGAGCTGGATAGGAAGTGGAGCAGCCAGCACTCGAATCAGCACCCATATGAGATGTCCACACTGCAGGCGGCAGCTGCATTGGCCCCACAAGCAGTGTTTTAGTCACTGCACCGAATGCCTGCCCTAGAATTTGTACTTTTTAAAAGTAATATTTTAATACTGAAAACTTGAACCTGCTGATGTGTTTTCAAGATTATTGTAGAGAATAAACTCAGAGCTTTAAAAATAAAATCAAAATTTTCCTCTTTAAGATCACTTTTTTTCCACATTAGGTGGGCTCAATCTCGTAAAGATTACATAATTCCATTGGCCAGGTAGTTAACCAAATTGTTGGGACTCAGAGCCAGGTTATCCAACCCAGAGTTGTTCTCTGTCCATGGCGTGATAAGCATGAGACAGATGGGGCTAGAGTTATGGCACAGTTGGTTAAGCTGCTGCTTGTAATGGTGGCATCCCATATCAGAGTTTATTTGAGTCTCGGCTGCCCTACTTCTTTTTAAGATTTATTTATTTATTTGAAAGTCAGAGTTACAGAGAGGCAAAGGCAGAGAGACAGAGACAGAGGTCTTCCATCTGCTAGTTCATTTCCCAGATGGCCACAATGTCCAGGGCTTCGCTGATCCGAAGCCAGGAGCCAGGAGCCAAGAGCTCTTTGTCTCAGTTCTCCCACATGGGTGCAGGGTCCCAAGGATTTTGGCCATCTTCTACTGCTTTCCTAGGCGATAGCAGAGAGCTAGATAGGAAGTGGACCAGCTGGGACTCAAACTGGCATTCATATGGGATGCTGGTACTGCAGGTGGTGGCTTTACCCACTATGCCACAGCTCTGGCCCTGCCCTACTTCTGATTTAGCTTCCTATTAATGCAACTGGAAAAGCAGCAGATAATGGTCCAAGTGCTTGGGTCCCTGCCTCCCACATGGGAGACCAGGATGGAATTCCTGACTTCTGCAGTAATGCCTGTACCAACCCCAGCTGATGTGGCCATTTGAGACATAAAAAAGGGTGAATGATCTGTCTCTCCCTTCCTCTCTGTTATTCTGTCTTTTGAAAAAGTAAATAAATAAATCTTTTATGTCACTCCCCCTCTTCGTGGAGGAACGACACAGGACCCTGCGCTGTTCTTTCGTCTGCTCGGCCCTCCCCGGGTTTGCTGCTGGTTCTTCCCGGGTTGGCTACTATCCCTTCCACCTCCGTGGAAGGGTAGTTCCCCCTGGCCACATTCCCCACTTCCGCAGGGGAGCGGCACACCGCCGGCCGGCTCTCTCGGGGGCTGCACGGGTGTTCCTTCAGCTAGATGTTCCCCTTAGATGTTCCTGGTGCATGCCGTCTCTCTCCTCCTTTATAGTCCTCCTCTGCCAATCCCAACTCAGCTGCCCACACGCTGAGTACGCTGCTCTCCTCCAATCAGGAGCAAGTCCTACAGTTTATTGGTTGAACTGGAGACAGCTGTGCAGAAGCTGTTTACTTCTCTCCCAGAGCCATATTGTGGGAGAGAAGATGCATAGAATAAGTCTTAATTCCAGTAACTCAGTCCAGTCCGGGCTGCTCCCCACAGATCCCCCTTTCTTTTTATTTTTGGCGTTGATACGCGCCTGTCTTCGGTGCCCCGCGGCACACACTCTGCTCTACTTGCTAGAGTTGCCACAGGTTCTTACAAGTCCTATCAATCAGGCAAACCGAATCCGGGTCCTCTCTTCGCCATGTTGTGAGGAGGTTTTTAGGCGCTGATGCGTGCCTGTGTTCGGTGACCTGCGGCTCATACTTTGGTTGAGCCGCCTGCTGGCGCTTACCGCCTTAATCAGGCAGACCGAATCCAAGCTTTCTCATTGCCGTATTGTGGGGGAGACTTACTAGTGTTGGTTCGTGCCTATCTTCGGTGACCTGCAGCTCATACTCTGGTCGAGCTGCTTGCTGGTGCTTACCGCCTTAATCAGGCAGACCGAATCCAAGCTTTCTCATTGCCGTATTGTGGGGGAGACTTACTAGTGTTGGTTCGTGCCTATCTTCGGTGACCTGCAGCTCATACTCTGGTCGAGCTGCTTGCTGGTGCTTACCGCCTTAATCAGGCAGACCGAATCCAAGCCTCCTAATTGTTGTATTGTGGGGAGGCCTTTCTCTTTCTCTATTTCTCTATCTCCGGGCATTCCTATCTCTCCCATTTTACTTCTATCTTCCAGCATTCCTATTTCTCTTTTACTTCTAAACTTCTGTTTCTCTTATCCCTGCGGCTTTCCGGCGCCTCGCCCCGCCGGCGGGTTCCCGGCTCTGCGCCGCTTCAGCCCGCGCCTCTCTCATCTGCACGGCTCGGCTTTGCGCGCACACTCCGCGGTCTCGCACTTAACCCTTTCGCGTCTGAACCACGGCCTCGCGCCAGCCCCGCATTCCCTATGTACTTGAGCCCCGCACGCTCTGTCTGCGCGCGGCAGCCTCCACGAGTCACACAGCGTAGCTTACGTGTCCGCCACTAGCATTCAATCTAAGTTCCCCGGGCTAGCCTGGCGAATTCAACCCAGCTTACGTCTCCGCCCCACGGTTTGGCTTCCTGTCCTTTGCTCCCCGGGCTAATCAGACGGATCCCAACCAGGCTTACGTTTCAGCTTCTGGTTTCAACTTTTCGCCCCCTATTCCCGGGCTAACTTGAGAACCCCAAAGTGGCTTACGTTTCCGCCTCGGCCTGCTCCCCGCGGCTTCAATTTCCCTAACATTTTTCTCTACCCGGTATGTTTCCCCAAGCTTTCCTCCAACAATACTCCTCCCTCATTTCTCCTGGCCTCTCCCCACAGTCCGCATCCGAGTCTGTTTGTTCTAGCTTTCACTTTCGCTTTCAACCTTAGAGATTTCTCCCAGCTTTCCCCCGTAGTCCGTATCCGAGTCTATGCCTAGGCTTTCAATAGCTTCTTCCGGCACCTTTATCGTCCGGCTTTTCCCTAGGCTGTTTGCTAGTCTCTCTCTCCGATATTTTCCCTAGGCTGTTTGCTAGTCTCTCTCTCCGATATTTTCCACTTCTTCCCGGTCTTTCCCTCCTAGGTTTCCTAATCCGTCCTAGGCTTCCTATCCGAGTTAGGTTTCCTATCCAAGTCACGGCACCATTATGTCGCTCCCCGTCTTCGTGGAGGAACGACACAGAGTCCTGCCTAGGCTTCATATCCGAGTCACGGCACCATTATGTCGCTCCCCCTCTTCGTGGAGGAACGACACAGGACCCTGCGCTGTTCTTTCGTCTGCTCGGCCCTCCCCGGGTTTGCTGCTGGTTCTTCCCGGGTTGGCTACTGTCCCTTCCACCTCCGTGGAAGGGCAGTTCCCCCTGGCCACATTCCCCACTTCCGCAGGGGAGTGGCACACTGCCGGCCGGCTCTCTGGGGGCTGCACAGGTGTTCCTTCAGCTAGATGTTCCCCTTAGATGTTCCTGGTGCATGCCGTCTCTCTCCTCCTTTATAGTCCTCCTCTGCCAATCCCAACTCGGCTGCCCACACACTGAGTACGCTGCTCTCCTCCAATCAGGAGCAAGTCCTACAGTTTATTGGTTGAACTGGAGACAGCTGTGCAGAAGCTGTTTACTTCTCTCCCAGCGCCATATTGTGGGAGAGCAGATGCATAGAATAAGTCTTAATTCCAGTAACTCAGTCCAGTCCGGGCTGCTCCCCACACTTTTAAAAGTTATATTGAGCATATTTTAATCTTCAGAATATTTGACAGGTAGGAGTTTTTAAAAAATATTATTTGGTGTTTCAGGTCTTCTATATTATCATTGTTCATTCAAATTAATCTAAATCTCTTGTAGGCTGTATTAAAGAGAAAATATCAAGCAAATTGGTCTCAAAGAGTTGTGCTATTATGTTCTTGGCAGATGGGATGGAAAATAACATTTATGAGAGACCCTAAAGTCAGAAAGAATAGGATCATTATGTTTAGCTGTAGCTGAAAAGGGTTCAACTTGGATCTCACTCACAGAGAGCTTTCATCTAGGTCTTTTTTTTTTTTTTTTTTTTTTTTTGCCACAGTGTCTTGGCTTTCCATGCCTGTGAAATTCTCATGGGCTTTTTAGCCAGGTCTGAATGCCTTAAGGGCTGATTCTGAGGCCAGAGTGCTGTTTAGTGCATTTGCCATTCTATGAGTCTGCTGTGTATCCTGCTTCTCATGTAGGATCTTTCTCTCCTTTTTAATTCTATCAATTATTATTTGCAGATGGTGGAAAGAATGGGCCATAAAAGAAGGAGGTACCTTTCTTTGAAGGGAGGAGAGAACTTCCTCTTTGAATATGGCCTTGTCTAAATCAGATCAGAGGTGGCAAACTCAAGAGGCTTCCATAGCCTCGTCTGCTCATTACAAGAGCCTCATGTGATTAGTGACGTCATAAATAAGAGTGTCAATTGTTAAATCAACAACAGGAGTCACTGTGCACCTGCTCCCCATGTAGCACCTCTGTCCTTAATGTGTTGTACTATGTGAATTGATGGTAAAATACTACTCAAACAGTATTCTATACTTTGTGTGTCTGTGTGGATGCAGTCTGTTGAAATCTTTTCTTAGTATATACTAAGCTGATCTTCTGTATATAGAGATAATTGAAAATGAGTCTTGATGAAGAATGGGATGGGAGAGGGAGTGGGAGATGGGATGGTTGTAGGTGGGAGAGAGGTTATGGGGAAAGCTGCTATAATCCAAAAGTTGTAGTTTGGAAATTTATATTTATTATATAAAAGTTGAAAAAATAGAAAAGGGGTTCAATTTGGAAATTAAATTTCACTCATATTTTCGTATTTCCATGCCCATGCATTTGATGAACATCAGTCACTTTTCACTTATTTCTCATGATTTTAGTTTGGTGTCCTCTCCTATTATTGGTTTCATTCTTTTTTTTTTTTTTTTTTGACACAGCTAATCTTTAGGTCTATTTAAGGCAGCTTGAAGGTTCTGCTTTAGTTGCCTTCAGTCAATAGTTCCCGGATGATTTTCCATTTGTTGCCACATTGTAGTACATAGAGAGACCATAAAGAAAATCTTAGAGAAGGAGTACCCGTAGGTAGGAGTTAGAAGAGAACTTAAAGAGGAAAGGACCATAATACTGCAAGATCTAATGCAAGGTGAGGGGACAAGAGATTGTACTCTTAGCAAATCACTTGGCATGTTATGTGGTAGGTATGGCTTCTGAGTCAGAATTTCAACCTCACAAGAGAGAAAAGCTGCTTTAAGATTATTTAAATTGTTTTTCTGCTGCTTCTATTCCTGTAGTGGATGCTAGTTTTCCTTCTTCAGGGATGTGGCTACCTTCAGTGACTCACAGGAAACCTTAATTCCTCTGGGATCAACCTATTTTTCCATCTGTCATCTCTGACCTTGTCCTATGGAACTTGTTGATTTCTTCATTTACATTCCCTCTGTAATTTGAGTCCTCACCTCTTTTTCTGTGGCTTTTACCCTTTCATGATAATTCATGATGATTCCTTTCAGACCATTTCTCAAATAATTGAACGCAGTCACCACCCCTGGACTCCTCTCTGGGCCAGACCTGAGCTCATCTAAGGGCTCTGCATGGCGTGGATTCCAGATCTATTGTATGTGTATTCTGTTTTTTTGTGGCTCTTATAAGTGTAGTCCAAGAACTGAATACAATAGTTTGGGATATTCTCATGGGTACATGGCAACAATATCATTTTCTTGATCTATAAATTATACCTTCATTACAGATTGCATAAGAATTTTGATTACTCACATCATTTTTGCATATTTTCATTTGAATGTCATAAAATCAAGTTGATATTATACAAGCTATTCCTAAATCAAAAGCACTCAGAACTAGAATTTATGCAATTGTTCTATCTGGATATGAATGTAGTCTTATGAAGTTATCCAATTAAAGTCTATCATATTAGATTTTTGGCAATCATTATATTCTAAGAAATTCTGTTTTGATATGGATCTGTCATCCATCTTATTCACACTCCCATCAGTTTTCTTTTCATCCACATACTTGATATACATTTTATTTCTTCTTTCAAGTCACCTGTGATAATGCAGATTAAATAAAACTTCGGGGAAAAGTTCCAGAAACATGTTAGTTATATTTAAAAAAAATTATCTGGGGCTGGCACTGTGGCATAGCATCTAAAGCTGACACCCATAGTGCCGGTATCCCATATAGGAGCCAGTTTGAGACCAGCTGCTCCACTTCTGATTCAGCTCTCTGCAGATGGCCTGGGAAAGCAGTAGAAGATGGTCCAAGGGCTTGAGCCCTTGCACCCGCATGGGAGACCTGAAAGGAGCTCCTGGCCCCTGGCTCTGGGTCCACTTAGCTGCAGCCTTTGTGGCCATTTGGGGAGTGAACCAATTGATGGAAGACCTCTCTCTCTCTCTCTCTCTCTGGCTCTGCCTCTCCATAACTTTACCTTTCAAATAAATAAATAAATCTTTAAAAAATATTTTCCACATTGGCTGTCATTGTGGGTTGCCTTTTGGCCTATTTTTACTTAGAATTTTCTTTATTTTTAATGGAGAGATGTTCCTAAATAAACATGAGAATTAAAACAATCACTCACAGACTCTCTTCCCATAGTGGAGAAACCAGTCTAAGAATAAAACAGTGTTCTGATCAGTGTTTATTTTTTTAAGATTTATTTATTTATTTGAAAGTTAGAGTTACACAGAGAGAGAAGGAGAGACAGAGAGAGAGGGAGGTCTTCCATCCACTGGTTCACTCTCCAATTGGCCACAACAGCTGGTGCAGCACCTATCTGAAGCCAGGAGCCAGGAGCCAGGAGCCAGGAGCCAGGAGCCAGGAGCCAGGAGATTCTTCCTTGACTCCTATGCAGGTGCAGGGGCCCAAGCACTTGGGCCATCCTCCACTGCTTTTCCAGTCCACAACAGAGAGCTGGATCTGAAGAGGAGCAGCCAGGACTAGAACCCATGCCCACATGGGATGTCATTGCTATTGGAGGAGAACTAACCCATTGCGCCACAGCACCAACCCCAGGATCAGTGTGATTTTAAGTAGCCTAGGAAAAATACCAACACAGTGCTATGAGTATTCAGAGCAAGCAAAAGAATTTCTCCCAGAAGTGTAAGTCCAATGAAACTGTAATTTCTATTACTCATTCAATCATCAAACATTTATTTAGCACTTAATAAATGCCAGTCCTATTTCATGTAATGGGGAATGATGAAGTAGATAGATTTAAGTTTTAAAGAATGGAGACTATGTCTAGGAAAAATTGCAAGAGGAACATTTCCTATGGGGAAAAAAAAAACTATCATCAACAAAAGACAGAGATGAGAAATCTTCCTTTATATTTTAGAATCGAAGAATTTTGTCATTCTCAAATGAAATAATGAGAGTATTTAATAACAAAAATTCTCACTTTAAAAAAATCACTAACAGAAATGTAATTTTTATATTTTCTTGAATTACTGTCATAAAGTTTCACTTCTTTTAACTAACACATGACTCTGTCCTTGGGAAATTATGAGCCTGCTTCAAAATGTTAGTAGAAAATGGAATTAAAACACTGGTTTGTTTTGTTGCATAAAAATTTGAAATCTGAGCCAGCCCTGTGGTGCAGTGGGTTAGGCTTCTACTTTCAATGCCAGCATGCTGATTCAAGTCCACTTCCAATCTAACTTCCCGCTAATAGGTCTCAGGAGGCAGCAGAAGATGGCCCAAATACTTGGGTCCTTGTCAGCCATGTCAAGGACCTCCATGGATTTCCTGGCTCCTGGCTTTGGGCTTGCTGCAACCTAGCTATTTCAGCCATGTAAGATCTCTCTGTCTGTCTCTCCCTCTCTGTCTGTAACTCTTTAAAATAAACAAATTAACAGACAAATAAATAAATACATATTTAAAGAAATTAATCTGCACCTATGAGATCATCAAAAAGTTATTGGAAAATATGTATTATGAAAAAATACTTTATAGATTTCTTATTTTTGGAACCAAAATAAACTTAGCTTTTAACTCCCTCTTCCTACAAACCTTTTGAAATAACTCATATGTGCTAACATACACCTAATCCTGACTTGTATTCATAGTTTATTTTTAAACATATGTTGGTGAGTAGCTTGGTGTTGGCTAAATTTCATCAAATTCATGGTAGAAATAAATTGTGTTGTTTTGATTGAATATCCCTTTATTCTTATTTTACTTAAGATTCAGATGTGATTTTGTAGTTTTGAAAGTATTGGGTCCTTTGGTATCTTACCTTGCAGCTCAAGCTTAGATGTAAACTTCTCAGTTGAAATTCTGTA
This sequence comes from Oryctolagus cuniculus, assembly GCF_051225735.1. NCBI lineage: Eukaryota > Metazoa > Chordata > Mammalia > Lagomorpha > Leporidae > Oryctolagus > Oryctolagus cuniculus. The sequence continues at coordinate 13,774,109 of NC_142871.1, forward strand.
ATGTTAAGAAAGGGGAATCTTATTCTCAGAATAACTGATGATGGGTATGGCAGCTCAAGCCTTCTGTGACCGGATTTGTTTTTTTCTCTTATTATTTTTTAAAGATTTATTTATTTATTTATTTGAGATACAGAGTTACAGAGAGAGAAGGAGAGACAGAGTGATCTTGCATCTGTTGGTCCACTCCCCAAATAGCTGCAATGACAGAGCTTTGGGTCAGGCCAAAGCCAGGAGCCAAGAGCTTCTACTGGGTCTCTCATGTGGGTTCAGGGGCCCAAGGACTTGGGCCATCTTCCACTGTGTTCCCAGGAGCATTAGCAGGGAGCTGGAATAGAAGTAGAGGAGCTGGGACCTGAACCAGCGACCAAATGGGGTGCTTGTGCTTCAAGCCGCAGTTTTAATCTGCTGAGCCACGGTGCTGGCCCCTCTATTTCTTTTTAAAACTAGATTTTTCTTTTAGTCATTTTCTACTTGTAGACTTTCTAGCATTTAAATATTATATTATTTATTACAATACTTAAATTTTTGTTCTTAAAAACGGTACAGAAAATATGCAAAATGAATAAAATGCACCTATAAGATCAATACTAAAAATAGCTATTGTTACCTTTTGATATATTTTAAAATATGGGTGTGATATAACAATCATCTATACCCAACTTACTGGGTAAATGTGTTTATAAGTTGCTAAACATACTTCTATATTGCACTTTAAAGTTGAATTGAATCTATGGTATGGGTGTTCCATCATTATTTTAACCAATCTCTATTTCTGCACATACATCTTTGCATAACTCTCTTATGATTTTATCAGGACAAATTCCAATAAGCAACAAGTTACATTTTAAGGCATTATGAAGTCAATCCTAGATAGAGTATACAAAAATAAAAATATTTTCTTACTTTTGTTTTTAATTATATATCTAATATTTACTTTAAAATGTTGAAAGCTTATTGTAGTAACCATTAGTTACTAGGTTGTATAAGCATAGTACTAATAATTATTATACTATACTAATGACTACTAATAAAACCAGGAGTTCCGTTTCTGTGTTTATACAGTGGCAGTTATTCTGATAATACTGTATGGCATACCAGCTCACTAGGAAGTCCCCATTTCTGTGGTGACCTAAGTGCTTATCTAAAGTTTAGAATGTGGTAGGTCAACATTTTTATTCCAAAAATGGCTGAACATGAACGAATGAAACCTTAATTTGAGAAACTACTTTGAGTTCAGAATGTCTAAAAAATCACTTTCAGAGGCAGTGCTCTGGGGTAGAAGGGTAAGCCTCCGCCTGCAGTGTCAGAATCCCATATGGGCTCCTGTTCACATCCTGGATGCTCCACTTCTGATCTAGCTCCCTGCAGGTACCTGGGAAAGCAGCAGAAGATAGCCCAAGAGCTTGTGCCCCTGCACCCATATGGGAGACCTGGAGGAGACTCCTGTCTCTTCGCTTTAGATCGGCCCAGCTACTGCCGTTGCAGGCATTTGTGGGATAGACCAGTGGATGGAGGACCTCTCCCTTTATCTCTCCACCTCAAATTCAGTGACTCTGCCTTTCAGATAAATAAATAAATCTTTAAAAAAATTATTACTTTCTATTTCTACAATGATTATAAAATTAACAGAGAAATATCAGGAACATTTATTGAAGAAGAGGTTTATTTGAGATAGCCCTAGTTTTCTCTAGTTGAAATAATTCTGCCATTTTCTCATAATGAGGACAAAGCAGAATAGACCTGACACAAGACATCTTCTGGGTGCCCAGTGCTGCTAACACCAGTGCCAGCTGTTTTAGGCAGTTGCAGCTCATCACCACTCTGAGGAGACACAGAGGTCACATCCTGAATTCCTCTCAATAAACAAATTAGAATGTCAACTCCATAATTGGAAGAGGATGCTGCTCCTAGTATGCCTAATACTAATTTGGGGAAACTACTGAAAAAATTGCAAATTAGGCAGTAAGTATCAATAAAATGCAAAACAAAACCACAATGAGGTTTCACCTCAGCTCGGTTAGAATGGCTCACATACAGAAATCAAGTAACAACAGATGCTGGCAAGGATATGGGGAAAAAGGGACACTAATCCACTGTTGGTGGAAATGCAAACTGTTAAAGCCACTACGCAAGTCAGTTTGGAGATTGCTCAGAAACCTGAATATAACCCTACCATACAACCCAGCCATCCCACTCCTTGGAATTTACCCAAAAGAAATTAAACTGGCAAATAAAAGAGCTATCTGCACCTCAATGTTTATTGCATCTCAATTCACAATAGTTAAGACCTGGAATCAACCTAAATGCCCATCAACAGAAGACTGGATAAAGAAATTATGGGATATGTAACCCCCATGGAATACAAAACAGCAGTAAAAAAAAAAAAAAAAAAAAAAAAAGAAAGAAATCTGGTCATTTGCAACAAAATGGAGGAATCTGTAAAACATCATGCTGAGTGAAATAAGCCAGTCCCAAAGGGACAAATATCATTTGTTCTCCCTGATCAGTGACAACTAACTGAGCACCTAAAAGGAAACCTGTTGAAGTGAAATGGAAATGGACACTATGAGAAACAATGACTTGATCAGCCCTTGTCCTGACTGTCGAAGAACAATTTACTATTTTATTCAAGAGGCTTCCATAGCCTTGGCAGCTCATGACAAGAGCCTTGGGTGATTACTGACATCATAAACAAGAGAGTCAATTGTTAAATCAACAACGGGATTCACTGTGCACTTACTCCCCATGTAGGATCTCTGTCCTTAATGTTTTGTACTATGTGAATTAATGGTAAAACTACTACTCAAGCAGTACTCTATACATTGTGTGTCTGTGTGGGTGCAAACTGTTGAAATCTTTACTTAGTAAATACTAAGTAGATCTTCTGTATATAAAGATAATTTAAAATGATTCTTGATGGAGAATGGGATGGGAGAGGGAGTGGGAGATGGGATGGTTGTAGGTGGGAGGCAGGTTATGGGGGAAAAAAGCCACTATAATCCAAAAGTTGTAGTTTGGAAATTTATATTTATTAAATAAAAGTCAAAAAATATAACTTTTTTATTTCTCTCTACAAAAGAAGCATCAAAGAAATTACAGATAAGAAAGAATAGGTTACATAATATCTCCTAATATATTATTTCAAATTTCCAAATTCATTGCTAATATATTTATACTAATTGGCTAAATACATCATTTTGTGTCTATAAATGGCTTTAAAGCAGTTTATTTTATTATCATTGGAACATTTAATGTAAAGTCTACTCTCTTCTTAAATACTTAAGTGTACAATAAAATATTGTTGACCATAAGCACAATAAATGGATTTTTAAATTATATATTAATATTGTCAAATGTTGCAATTTCTTTTTTTCCTTTTTTTAAAGATTTATTTATTTATTTGAAAGTCAGAGTTAAATAGAGAGAGGAGAGGCAGAGAGAGGTCTTCCATCCGATGGTTTATTTCTCAGATGTGTCGATCCGAAGCAGGAGCCAGGAGCTTCTTCTGTGTCTCCCATATGGGTGCAGGGGCCCAAGGACTTGGGCCATTTTTTGTTGCTTTCCCAGGCCATAGCTGAGAGCTGGAATGGAAGTGGAGCAGCCAGGCCTCGAACCGAAACCTATATGGGATGCTGGCCCCTCAGGCCAGAGCATTAACCCACTGCACCACAGCACCAGCCCTGCAATTTCTTTTCTTCTTAGCTAACTATTACCTAAGTTGAACCTGAGGCATAATTCCAAATTCGATATTTTAGTGGAAAATATACTAATACAAGTAATTGTTAATGAATTTGATATTTTTATAATCATGTGTGTTCTTTAGGCATAGACAATTTGAGCTCAAGCATGCATGGTTTGGTTAAGAAGATGATGTTTCTTTTCCATCTGCCTCTAGAAAAGACTGATGATTAGGGAAGTGGAAAGTTCTTGCAGAGCATGAAGAATCTGCATTTTAATCAGAACTTGAAAAAACAAAGTGATGTTATTCATCCTTAGAAAGTATAATGCAATGTATATAAAGAAATCAGTGTCACGTTTGTGTTCCCAAAACAAGATTTTGCTCCCAAAAGCAATACAAAAATTATTTTTAGAGATTCCTATCTCTAACTATTATTTTATATGTTTCTCCTTGAGCACTGGACAGATATTGTTTAGCATAATGTAAAATGTCTTGTGGTAGTTCTGTCTTTGCTTTCTATCTGGTTGCCTCATATCCATATGGAGTATGGTTCCAAAAATTATACAACACATCCTTGGTCCTACATGGAACTCTTTGGAAGAATAAGGAGGAGAAGAAGCTGTCAATTTGTACCTATTAATTTCTCCTTCTGAAAAGTGCATTTGCATAAAATGTTTCCGATCTCACTAACTTGGCAGAGTGTTAATCCTCTGGTCATAAAAATTTCCACACAATCTAAACAGCCTGGCAAAATGATGCAGAGTTTAAAGAGAAAATATAATCAATACTTTCAGTGCCAGCATGTGGCACAGTGTGTTAATCTGCTGTTCATGGTACTGGCATCCCATTCCAGAGTGTCAGTTTGAGTACTGGCTGGTCTGCTTTTGATCCAACTCCATGATAATGCACCTGGAAAGGTATAGGAAGATGGCTCAAGTACCTGGCACCTGCCACGCATGTGAGAGACTAGATGTAGTTCCTGACTCCTGGCTTTCTTCAGGCCCCGTCCTGGCTGTTGTGTCCATTTGAGATAGAAAATCTCTGTCCACCACCTCCTACTCTGTTGCTGTGCCTATCAAATAAATAAACCAATTTTTTAAAAATCATATGTGCACAACACTGTACATACATGGATAGTAAGTGCAGCATTTCATCAGTTCAGGTTATGCTGATGTAGTTAGATTTCAACCTTGATTTACATATGGACCAGGATTTCAGGGATAGTAAAGAAGAGGAGGAATTCTAGATGCTTCTGAAGAGTTCATCTATTGCTATGGAAACAGATACATCCTAGCAACAGCTGCTTGGTGCATAGCTGACATGCAGAGCTTATGCCCTCACAAGAGTAAAATGAACCGTGAAGAAATATTTCATATATATGCCAATTTTGATTAAAGCTTTGAAATACATAATGGAAAATACATACATGCCTGTGTCAAAAGAATAAAGATACAGACATTAAACTTTATTTTATCAGCATCACAGAAATCAGCATATTGCTTGATGTATTGTAATAACTAGTATACTATCTTGAATGAAAAATAGAAGGGCATGTATCAGATGGTCAATATGAATTGAATACTTTTTTTGCTGAGTCCAGAAGAAAGTATTCAACCATACTTTTAATATGCATTCTTTGTTCTCAGCATTTCTTAGAATCTTATCATTATAAAATACTTTAAACACACTTTTATTAAAGAAGGAAAAGATTTAGATGATGGGGTTTCTATTAAAGATTGAAAAAGGTTTTAGTATCTTTTTTAGTTAGTAGAATAGTTTTCTTATGTATGACATTGTCTAGATAAGTGCTGAAACTCTTCTTCCATGTTTAAATAAATATTTACTTCTATAAAATGAAAATAATCATGTATTTGTCACAATCTCACATCAATTTGTGTGAATGATCCCTGTGTGTGGGTGTATGTGTCTTGGTTTGCATCTTTAGCAAAATGGTTTCCAGGAACAGGCACTATTTTTCAGTAACTTTAATCACAATATGAAAGGTAACAGAATTAACATTAATTAAGGGCTTTATAAAGTGGTACTGTCAAATTTGCTGGATCAATGCAAGTTACATCTGGAGTAGATTAAACCCTTATTCTAATGAAAATTAATACCTGGGCAGGAAGGAGTGTTTTTTTATTTTCGAAAGGAAATATATTTTTCCCTGCTTAGGCATGGGGCTTGATGCATGAGATTTCATATTGCAGGACCTCGTCAAATGTGATTATTATAAAGTAACAGACCCTACTGGGATTTATCATTGTTAAAGAAGACACAAATCTCAAGAGTAGGTGGTAGATATTCTAAACACAATACACTGTAAGAGGAAAAGATATGAGGATTCCCTTTTGATTGGTTTATAAATGTAAACTATCTTAAAAGTAAAATAATTGGAAGAACGAGCCACTTGGGTGTCTGGTCATGACTGCTTGAGGAGAATGTCTCTGATTTTTACTGTGGTGCTTAGTTGAAGAATAATTCCTTATATTGTTTATAACAGAGAGTGAGGGAAGATCCCAACTTTTTCCCTCTGTACAAAAGTTCACCTCTGTGTGATATCCACAGAAAGTGGAGCCTATTGGCACCTTTCTATTATAAATACCTCTGAATGAAAATTAGTACCAAATAGGCCATTGAACTATAAATATCCTGATCTCAATAGGATTCTGAATGACACTGACCCCTCAAAGTGGACACAAGATTGTGGCAAGACAGTTTTCACATCTCACAGGCTTGCTGTCAATTATATCATGGTTGTATTTGAGCCATGGCACATTGGTTGGTAACTACTTGATAAAATACCAGTTTTTCTTAACTTTTAGAACCATAATTTTAAACACTTAAAACATACTTTCATACCAAACCTGTGGGAACAGACAGCTATGAACAACATGCCCTTTCATTGAGAGAAAGTTACAAAAGTCTGGTAAATGGATGAAGTTAATTCTCTTTCTATTTAATACCAAACATCAATGCATAATGCATATTCATCAGTTAGAAATATTTTTTCTTTTCAATTCAGAAACTACGATTTTTTGCATGTCTTCATTAAATGACTGGAAAGTATACATAGTTGTTTGCACTGCCAAGATTGCAAAACTGTGGCTCAAAACATTTAAATGTCTATTTATCAACACGCAGAGAATCAACTGCACGATTCAGAAACCTCGGTTTGTGACTGCTGAGTTTCAGCTGCAAGTGGACACTGGTCAGAATTCCCTCCCAGCGGTGACTCATAGCTTTTGTTTTGTCATTCCTTAGCACTCATGAGCTCCACAGCAGGAAAGTCTTCAAACCTTGAAAGATTAATCCTGCTCGTTTTAATGTAATCACATTTCCATGTACATGGGTAACAACATGAAGACAATCTGGGAATCATTCTGGGATTTTTATTTATTCTGATCTCTCATATCCAGTCATTACGTTCTGAAAATTTCATTTCCGTTTTTAAAAATTCTGAATTACTCCTAACCGACTTCTCTCACCAGCTCTCCTTACTTCAATCAATTCTCACAGTTGCTGCCTGCACTTTCTAAATTCTATTCTACGCTGATATTTTCTGGTTTACAGCATTTTGATGGCTTCTCACTCCCCTCAAAGGAAAGGACAGCTTCACTCACAGGAAGACCTCTGCCTAGCACTCCAGCCTCATATTCATCCTTCTGCATAAAATTCTGAACATCTGAGCAGCAGCTATTGGAAAGTGTGCTCCCTTACATTGGTGCATCTGCACTCCTCTCAGAAAGGTTTCCTTAACTTCTCATTCCAGTCTCCTTGTCCTGCAAGAACACCCCCAGCTGTGCTGTTCTACCTTTACAAAAATATTTATTTACTTGAAAGGTGAGGGAGGCAGAACGTGCTGGTTCACTCTCCAAATCCCTGCAACAGCCAACATTTACCATAGCCACACCTTGTTGAAGTGATCTCTTAAATCATTACGTATTGACCTTCTTTGTCCCTTTTTACAGCTTTTGTGCCAAATTCTATTTTGTCCAATTAGAATATGGTGATACCTGCTTGCTTGGATTTCCATTGGCATGGAAGATCTATGGAAGATCTTTTTCCAAACTTTTACTTTCAGTTTGCTTGTATCTTTTTTTTAAGATTTATTTATTTTAAAGTCAGAGTTACATAGAGAGAGAAGGAGAGGGAGAGGAAGAGGGAGAGGGAGAAAAAGAGGGAGAGAGAGAGAGAGAGGTCTTCCATCTACTGGTTTACTACCCAATTTGCTGCAATGGCTGGAGCTGGCCAATCTGAAGCCAGGAGCCAGGAGCTTCCTCCAGGTTTCCCACGTGGGTGCAGGAACCCACGAACTTGGACAATCTTCTATTGCTTTCCCAGGTCATAACAGAGAGCTGCATCAGCAGTGGAGCAGCTGGGACTTGAACCAGTGCCCATATGGGATGCTGCAGGCTGAGGCTTTACCTGCTATGCCACATGGCTGACCACTTGCGTGTATCTTTATTGGTGAGATTTGTTTCTTGTAGGTAACTTATAGATGAGTGCATTTTTTTTTCAATCCACTTTGCTAGTCTGTATCTTTTAATTGGGGGAATTTAATCCATTTGCATTCAAAGTTATTATTGATAAGTGATGACTTGGTACAGCCCTTTTCCCTTAAATACCCCCATTGTTTGCTTTGAACGTCTTTGTTATTTTGTTGGGAGGTTTTCTGTCTTCACATTCTTTCAGGATTCTGATTGTCGATCTCTGTTCCTCTACCTAGCACATCCTTCAGTATCCTTTGTCAAACTGGGTTGCATGGTGACAAATTCTTTCAATTTTTGCTTGTCTTTGAAAGTCTATTTCTTTCTTATTTTAATGCTTTATTTTATTTCTTTGAAAGACAGCTACAGAGAGGTAGAGACAGAGAGATAGAGAGAGGTCTTCCAAGTGTTAATTCATTCGCCTAAATATTCACGATGACTGGACGATGGCTGGAGCTGAGCTGATTTGAAACCAGGAGCCAGGAGCTTCTGGGTCTCCCATATGAGAGCAGGGGCCCAAGGACTAGGGCCATCTTCTACTGCTTTCCCAGGTGCAATAACAGGGAGCTAGATCAGAAGTGGTACAGCTGGGACTCCAACTGGTGCCCATATAGGATGCTGGTGCTGCAAGCCAGGCCTTTAACCCACTGAGCCACAGCATAGGCCCTGCAAAGTCTTTATTTTATCTTCATTGATAAATGCGTTTCACTGGGTAAAGCATTTTGGGTTGCAATTTTTTTTTCTTTTGGAACTTTATCTCCATCTCTCCTGACCTACAGTGTTTCTGTTGATAAATCTGTGAATCTTATGGCAGTTCCTTTAAAAGTGACCTGGTACTTCTGTCTGGCAAATTTTATGTTATTCTTTTTGCTTCACTTTGGAAAGTTTTACCATGATGGGTTGTGGAGAGGATCTTTTCTGATCATGCCTGTTTGGGGTTCTAAGTGCTTCCTGTATATGGACGTCTACTTATTTCTCCAAAAACTTTCTGCTATTATTTTATTGAATAGGTCCTCTAAGCCATTCCATTTCTGCACTCCTTCAGGAACCAAGGCTTATATATTTCATTGCTTGATGGTATCCCATAGATAATTTTTTTTTGTCTCACTGAAGTATTTAAAAAGACTGCCATTTCACTAGTCCAAGTGATCAATTTCAGTTCACAATTGATCACACTGATAGGTCTAAGAGTCAAAGGGATCACACAAACAAGTCTAGTGTCTGCTAATACTAGCTGATAGAATCAAAAAGGGAGAGAATGATTCATCATGAGAAGCAGGATACACAGTAGACTCATAGAATGGCAGATGTCCTAAATAGCACTCTGGCCTCAGAATCAGCCCTTAAGTCATTCGGATATGGCTGAAGAGCCCATGAGAGTATTTTAGGCATGGAAAGCCAAGACACCCTGGGAAAAAAAAAAAGGAAGACCTAAATGGAAGATCTCTGCGAGTGAGATCCCAGTGGAAAGAATGGGGCCATCAAAGAAGGAGGTACCTTTCTCTGAAGGGAGGAGAGAACTTTTTTGACTAGGACCCTGTCGGAATAAGATTGAAGTCAGCAAACTCAAAAGACTTCCATAGCTTTAGCAACTCATGACTAGAGCCTAGGGAGATTACTGACACCATAAACATGAGTGTCAAATTGTTAAGTCAACAACAGGAGTCACTGTGTACCTACTTCTCATGTGGGATCTGTCCTTAGTGTGTTGTCCAATGTGAAGTAATGCTATAACTAGTACTGAAACAGTATTTTACACTTTGTGTTTCTGTGTATGTGCAAACTGTTGAAATCTTTACTTAATATATACTGAATTGATCTTCTGTATATAAAGAAAATTGAAAATGAATCTTGATGTGAATGGAATGGGAGAGGGAGCGGGAGATGGGAGGAGTGTGAGTGGGAGGGAAATTATGGGGGGGAAGCCATTATAATCCATAAACTGTACTTTGAAAATTTATATTTACTAAATAAAAATTAAAAAAAAAATAAAAAAAGACTGCCTTTTAGTTCGGATATTCTTTCTTCTGCATCATCGTCTGCTGTTAAGAGTTTCTACTGTATTTTTTATTTGATTGAATACTCTGTTTCTATTGTTTCTGTTTGGTTATTTTTTATTGTCTCTATTTCTTTTTTGAGTTTCTCATGGACGTCATGTATTGATTTCCTAATGTCATTTAACTGTTTCTCTGCATTTTTATGTAAGTTTACAATAATTCTTTTGAGTTCTTTTTCAGTCAATTCTTTCATCTATAAATTCTTTTCATCTATAAAGTTCAATATTAATGTATTATTGTGTTCCTTTTGCAGTCATATTGCTTTATTTTTGTTGCTTCTGTTTCTGTGTTGATTTTTATGCACCTGGGAGGACCTCTTATTTCTATCTCTTGTAGAGTGTTTGTTTTAATTGAAGGCTTGATTCCTAGAGATCCATCCTTGGGGTTTGGTAGAGGGTGTAAGACTTATGCTTGAGCACCAGGGGTGTGTACCCGGTGGGGCCAGAGAGTTCTGGCCCCTGCTCATAGGTGTTGCAAGAGTCCAGCCCAATACCCAAATTGGAGTGACGGAGCACTTCTGCTATAGTCAGTGATGGAAGGGGATGTTTGAGCCTAATGGTGTGTTCAAAGTCCCAGCTTTTCTCTGTACCAAGATGACAGCTGATTCACAGTGTAAGTGCACTTCATCCACCCTGGTGAGCACACTGTAGCACCAGCTCCCTCTGAGATCCAGCTACAGTGTGCAGGGCACTCTGGGACTCTGCAGTCAGACTGGGCAGGTGCACAGGAATCCAGCTGCAACTTGAGGTTCTTTCTTTCTTTTTTTCTCTTCTTTCTTTTTCTTCCTTCCCTCCTTCCTCCCTCCCCCCTTCTTCCTTCCTTTCTCCCTCTCTTTCTTTCCCTCCCTCCCTCCCTCCCTCTATCTCTTGCTCTTTCTTTCTCCCCTCCCCTCCCCCACCCTCTCCCCTCCCCCAACCTCTTCCCTCCCCTCCCCTCCCCCCTTTTAGCTCTGGGTATTGTGCCCAGAACTCCCACAGTCACTGGATGCAGGGTTCTACTCTGCCCTGTAAACAGCCCTGGCTCTGGATCTGGTGCATTTTGGTGGCAGCGAGGCTGCCTGCTGTGCCCTGAGTTAGAAGTGAGATCAGCAGTGACTCTACCACAGCAAACTGAGTCTGGAACTCTGGTGGGAGGAAAGGGGGAGGCAATGTGCAGCAGTTCCACAAAATCCTTCCCTAGTCAAAGCTGCCAGTGGCAGAGGCTGCACCACCTTCTTCCTACATTATCTTGGTATGATGGTGTTTCTCATCTGGGAGCTGGTCACGCAGATGCAGGGGTGGCTGGCCGGGCAGCTAGCAATGGCATGCCTGTCCTCTCTTCACTGCACCTTGGTCTCTGTTATGGCCTGTCACTTTTCCACTAAAAATTTCTATCAGTCTCCTGAGAACAGGGTGCTTCCTTTGTTTTTTCTGGTATCATTCAGCTGAATTCAGTGTGGTTTCTCACTATTTAGCCATTGGATCCCTCCACAAGAATTTTTTTTTTTTTTGACAGGCAGAGATAGACAGTGAGAGAGAGAGAGAGACAGAGAGAAAGGTCTTCCTTCCGTTGGTTCACTCCCCAAATGGCCTCTATGACCAGTGCGCTGTGCAGATCCGAAGTCAGGAGCCAGGTGCTTCCTCCTGGTCTCCCATGCGATGCAGGGCCCAAGCACTTGGGCCATCCTCCACTGCACTCCCTGGCCACAGCAAAGAGCTGGCCTGGAAGAGGGGCAACCGGGACAGAATCCGGCGCCCCAACTGGGACTAGAATCGAGAGTACTTGCATGGAGGATTAGCTTAGTGAGCCGCGGCACTGGTTCCACAAGAATTTTTTATAATACGAATTCTATTGAGCATTTAAAAAACCCCCACAAGTAAGGATTAAAAATTTTGCATGACAAACTTTTCTATTTTCTGTGAACACTTTGAATTATCTTCATAATTTTAAAAAATATTTTTAAAAAATAATTTGAAAGGCAAAGTTACAGAGAGAGGGGGAGAAATAGATAGATTAGATAGATAGATAGGTAGATAGATTAGATAGATAGATAGATAGATAGATAGAATCTTCCATCTGTTGGTTCACTCCTCAAATTTTCACAATGGCCAGGGCCATCCAGGTCTCCTACATGGATGGCAGCAGCCCAAGGACTTTGACAATATTCTCTGGCTTTCCCGGTGCATTAGCAAGGAGCTGTATCAGAAGTGGAGCAGCCGGAACATGAACTGGCACACATATGGAATGCTAAGCCACAATACTAGCCTTGTCACAATCTTTTGTTATATAAAATAATTTCAGAACTAAAAAAATCAAAGCAGTCCAGTGTTAACCAGTATTTCCTTCCTCCTAATTCATTTACTTATATAGGTGTTTGCTTCTAAAAATGTTTATTTCATTTCATTTTTAAAGATAGGAAGCACACATACACACAAAATTACATTTAAATTTTAAGAAAAATTGTGTCATATTTAACCATCTATTTTTACTTAGAGTTTGAACATTTAAAAAGAAAATTATTTGAGAGGCAGTGAGACAGAGTGAGAGTAAGAAAGACACACACACACAAAACACACACACACAAACACACATGCACACAGAAAGAGAGAGAGAGAGAGAGAAAGAGAGAGAGAGAGAGAGAGAGAGATCCCATCCACAGGGTTACTTCCCAAATGCCTACAATGATGAGGACTAGGCCAGGCCAAATATAGGAGCCAGGAACACAGTGTAGATCTCTCATGTGGACAGCAGGAATCAATTTACTTGAGCCATCATCACTGTCTTTGAGTGTCCACACTGGCAGAAAGTGGGAATAAGGAGCTGGAGCCTGGAATGGGACCCAGGGACTCTGATGTGGAATGCTAATATTCTTACTTGTGTCATAAACACCAGACCAAATACCTGCTCCACTTTACTTTGTTCATTCAAAATTATTTCCCTGATCTCAAACCATAGTAGTATATATCATAGCAAGATAGTAAACCATTGTGTGGCTATATAATATAATCCAACCAACTCCCTACTGATGCAGGTTTAAATCACTGTAATAAATAATTTCTACACTGACATGCCATATATATGTCTTTTTAAAAAAATTGTTTCCCTGTATGTGGGATAGATTTTTTAAAAGTGGAATTTCTGGGTCTAAAAAGTAATGCTGTAGAATTTTGCCAGATATTTACAAATTATTTTCCTTAGTAACTGTTCCATGTTATTTTCTCTTAGAGATACATTAAAGTCTCTCATTCTCCAGTTTCTCCAACAGAGTATGTTTCCTTATTTTGTGCCAAACTGAAAAATTATAAGCATTCTGTTGATGTGATTTTAAATTGCATGTTTTTATTTGAAAGGTTGAATACCTAATCACATATTAAAACTATTTGCAATTATTATTTATATGAATTGACTGACAATTTCTACAGATCATCTTCATGGGGACATTAATTTTTTTCTGTTTTTAGAAGTATTTACTATGTTAGTACTTAATTTATCTATGTTTTTAATTATAATTACATGGTTTATTGAGGTTTTGGTCATTCAAGTTTTTTTCTACTTGGGATAATTTTTTATATTTCTTTTTCTTTTTGGATTTTGAAGGGAATCTAAAAAGAGAAAGTTATTTCCATTGGAGATGCAGAGTAATTCATCTAACTTTGTTCAACTATTTGTATCATTTATTTTTGTTTGTTTAAATCTCTGATCCACTTGAAGCTCATCCTCTCATATAGTGTGGGTCACGGATTCAGTTTTACTGTTCATCCAGATGGCCATCCAGTATTCCTCAACATCACTAATTAAAAATAATAATAAATATAAACAGGGAGAAGCATTTGGTACAGTTGTTAAGTCGCTGTTTGAGATGTCAGCATCTTCTATTGGAATGCTGGTTCAAGTCCTGGCTACTTTGCTTCCAGTCCAGCTTCCTGCTAGTGGCCATGCTGGGAAAGCAGCAAGTCATGGCTCAAGTATTTGAGCCCCTGCCTCCCACGTGGAAACCTGGATTGAATTCCCAACTCCTGGCTTTGGCCTGGTCTAGCCTTTGTGTTGTAGGTATTTGAACTAGGAGATGGAAGAGTCTGTCTGTCTGTCCCAGTCCTTTTCTCTCCCTCCCTCTCCTTTCAAATACAATAGAAATAAATAAAATTCAAAACAAATACAAACAAACACATAAAATACCAGAACCAGTATGTACAAACCTGAAATTGTTCTTTTACCTTATACTACTTGTGGATGTATTTCAGATACTTGTTTTTTGTCTAAGCCATGCACAAACCCCACATTGCTTTAATTAGAGACTTTAGAGATTTTAGGCTCTTGTGGGATTCATCTTCTCTTCCCTTTTCCTGATTTTTTCCAGGATTGTCTTGGGTTTTGTCACTCATTGGAAGATGTCTCCAATGTGATCCACTGGATAGGAATCAGTCTTTTATCTTCTGTCAAATCTTAATACTGAAATCTGGAGATGCAAATCTCACTTCAGTTCTCAGGGCTTTTTTCTTTTTTTTTTTTTTTTTTTTAAGATTTATTTCATTTACTATTTGAAAAACAGAGTTACAAAGAGAGGAGAGGCATAGAGAGAGAGAGAGAGAGAGAGGTCTTCCATCCGCTGGTTCACTCCCCAACTGGCCACAATGGCCGGAGCTGCGCTGATCTGAAGGCAGGAGACAGGAGCTTCTTCCAGGTCTCCCATGTGGGTGCAGGGGCCCAAGGACTTGTGCCATCCTCTGCTGCTTTCCCAGGCCATAGCAGCGAGCTGGATAGGAAGTGGAGCAGCTGGGTCTTGAACTGGCACCCATATGAGATGCTGGCGCTTCAGGCTAGGGCATTAATTATTTTTAAAAACAATTTAATAAGAGATAAATTTGTAAATCAAGATTTCTGAAAATTTGTATTTAATCCACCGATCACTGACGTAAAGGGCATGTTTACAAATGCTTTATTTCTTGGAAACTTAAACTGGCATAGAGAAATATGTGTTCTTTACATCATCATTTTAGGGTAAAAATGACAACTTATTTTTTTCTTAATATATTTTTATAATGATTACATATTTTTACTTCGAATTTATTCCATTGCTTAACCTAAGAGTAAGTGATTTCATTGGGTAGGTGACAAGTACACATCCAGGTGCCAGAATCTATGAACCTGTAGTTAGATCTCTAGTTATTTCATGGAAGTAACCAGCAACTTGTCATATCAGACAATAACAGACCTCATTTCAGATAATAATCTTGGTAATTCATTTTTCTTTAGATAAACAAGCTTTCTAAACAGTCACTGGACATTAGGAAATAAAAAAAAATTAAAGGGCAAAACTTTTCAACAGTGCTGATAAATGCATTTTCTTTGTAACTTGCATTATATTAACATGGAAATTAATTAACTCCTGAAAGATTATTTGGAATATCTATATCAGTTCATTTTATATTAGCACAGAAATAATTTTGCTTTTTATAACTACAGAATAATTAAATCTCTTAGGTAAGACCGGGTTTTATTTTTCAGTAAAAGATAATATAAAAAATAGCTGCTTTGTGGTGATTGAGGGATTCTCTGAGGCCTCCAGTATCAAAACATCTATGTTTCTTACTTGAAATGAAGGTCAACATGTCAAGAGCACATACTTTTTAATATGAGTCCTCCGAGCCCTCAGCTAAAATTTATTTTTAAATGTAAAATTTAAGTTTTGTTATATTGAGTAATAACAGCTTGAAATTCAAGCTTTGAAGACTATCCTATCAGGAGGATTTCTGAAGCTATATATATCAAGATAAACAAGTTCTGATCTCATGACAGAAATAAAGGCCTAAGCGTATTATAGCTTAATAACTAACTACTTCTGTGACATAAATCCCACTGTACATAGCGGAAATGAAGCTTTGTGATGTTCTCAGAAACTTGGGAAACCAAGTACTTAAATGAAGCAACTTCAAGATGTCAGTCCATGGCATAGCAAGGTGGTATTTGGATCTCTCATTTGAATAGTAATATTATAAATTTATATCATGATTTTCATGTATTGTTTTGTAATGTGAAATTTTGTCAAAAGATTCATGGACAATGGAAGTAAAAGATAAGCCAAGCTTATCTAGGAAAGCCTGAGCTCTTAGTCCCCCAGAAAAGCATAAAAACAAACAAACAAACAAACAAAAAAACAGAAGACACTGAACCAACTTGGTAGCAGATCTGGAAAACCTAGATTTATAGCAAACATGTAAAAGACCAATCAAGGGGGCGGTGCTGCGGCTTAGAAGGTTAAGCATCTACCAGCAATGCCAGGATTCCATACGGGTGCCCGTTGGAATTCCAGCCGCTTCATTTCTGATCAATCTTCCTGTTGATAGTCTGGGAAAGCAGAAGATGGCCCAAGTGTTTGGGCCCCTGTATCCACATGGGAGATCCTGGCTCCAGATCAGCCCATCTCCAGCCTTAGCAGGCCATTTGGGGAGTGAACCAGAGGATGGAAGACCTCTCTCTGTGTCTCTCCCTCTCTCTGTCTGCAACAATGCCTCTCAAGTAAATAAATAAATCAAAAAAATGAAGACCAATCAAATAAAGGTCATTTTCAAAAGCTTATTTTGGTGCAAAGTGTGGGGAGCAGCCCGGACTGGACTGAGTTACTGGAATTAAGACTTGTTCTATGCATCTGCTCTCCCACAATATGGCGCTGGGAGAGAAGTAAACAGCTTCCACACAGCTGCCTCCAGTTCAGCTAATAAACTGTAGGACTTGCTCCTGATTGGAGGAGAGCAGCGTACTCGGCGTGTGGGCAGCCGAGTTAGGATTGGCGGAGGAGGACTATAAAGGAGGAGAGAGGCGGCATGCACCAGGAACATCTATGGGGAACATCTAAGGGGAACATCTATCCGAATAACACCTGTGCAGCCCCCGAGAAGAGCCGGCCGGCGGTGTGCCGCTCCCCTGCGGAAGTGGGGAATGTGGCCAGGGGGAACTGCCCTTCCACGGAGGTGGAAGGGATAGTAGCCAACCCGGGAAGAACCAGCAGCAAACCCGGGGAGGGCCGAGCAGACGAAAGAACAGCGCAGGGTCCTGTGTCGTTCCTCCACGAAGAGGGGGAGCGACATAATGGTGCCGTGACTCGGATATGAAGCCTAGGCAGGGTTTAGTGTCGTTCCTCCACGAAGAGGGGGAGCGACAGCAAAGTTTTCTTGAACTGGCCTAGTTTTTTCATAGTATGCATTCTCCATGAACTTTTGAAGACACCTCTCTATTAATGTGCATTTTGCATGCATGTCTGCATATTTAGCAATTTATATTCCTGTCTGATTTTCATATGAGACCTTCACTTGCCCAAGTTCTATCTTACTAATATTATTAATATTTGGGTTTTTATATTCCTGAAATGGTAAATTGCCTTTTGAATGTAAAGCTTTGCTATGCAGGAAAAAACTAGTGTTATTAAACAGAGGTAGAAAAAGTGAAAAATATCTGAAATACAAGATAACGGAATAGGGAGGGAGCTCACTGATAGTCCAGGAAAAGATAGTTTAATAAGGTGGAGATACTGTAGTCTCAGGGAAGAGCTAGGGAAAAAACAGCAGAGGAAACTCTTCCAGAATTATAGGGACACAGTGGACCTATGTGGAGGGCACGGGACCCCACAGCTCAGGACCCAGCTGTTGAGAGAGTCTCCGCTCCAGTGCTGGAAAGGGAGGTGAGATGAAACTGCAGTAGCCTGAGACATTGGCAGAAAAGTGGCAGGAAGAGTCTAGAGGGAACAAGGCTTGAAGCTCCATGGGGGAAAGTACACCAGCCTAACTAGAGGAGAGGAAAAAAAAATAATAAAAGGGACTGGTATGGACACAATTCTCTCTCTCCACTCACCTTACAAAGCTGAGAAAGGCAATAGAGCAGGCACCATTTTGGACGTACGTAACAGCTGCAGCAGCTTGGGGCTGTGCCCGCCCTCAACCAAGCAGAAAAACCTGACTCTGGTGGGGAGAAATAACAGGAGACTAAGACCTACAGAATGTGTGGTGCTTATGAACTGAGACTGTGGGGAAAAAAAAAAAAAAAACAACAACTGAGGGTATGTGGAAGAACTCACAGTGTGGCTGAGACATGAGTAGTCTTGGTGGGAGATGCCACAAATTCGGACAGTCTTGGCTACCCAGTGAGAGACATCATAGGGGAATCTGAGGTTACACTGAGGACTGCACAGATTCTTTGTGTGGTCGTTGGGACAGAGCAGACAAATATTATTCCCACTGGGGCTAGCACTCAGGCACTGATTGCCATCAAGGTGAGGAGCTCAGCTGAGCAGAATTACTTCCCTTCTGAATAAAAAAAAGAGAGAGAGAGAGAGAGAGAGAGAGAGAGAGAGGATTTACCACGCCAAACCTGGGTGTGTCACCTTTGGCACACCCGTAACCCTGAAGAATTGAACAGAGCTCTCTGGCCACACCTACCACAAGCCTCTAGAGATTCACCAAAAGCAGACAGTCCACTTAATCTAGAGTCATAGTATAATGAGAAAAGCCACCACAGTGAGAAAAAAAAAAGAAGACGAAACCAAAGAATATCTCCACAATGCCAAACAACAAATGCAGAAACCGAGGAAACAAGAACAAAGAAGATATCATGATCATGACACCCCAATACAAGATTACGAAGATGAGGAGATAGAAGAAACGCACGATATGGATTTCAAAAAATTAATGATAAGAACATTTAGAAGTTATCAAAAGCAAATGCATGAACTACAGAAATCCAACAGGACAGGACAGAAAATCTTTATCTTGAAAATGAAATCTTAAGGAAAAATCAAAATGAAATGAGGAATTTAGTAGAACATGAAATTGAGATATTGATGAGAAACCAAAATGAAAAGAAGAATTCAATAGAACAAATGAAAAACACATTTGAGAGTCTTAAAAACAGAATCAGTGAGGTAGAAGAGAGAATATTGGACTTAGTAGACAGAGCACAGGAAAGTATATAGTCAAACCAAAGAAAAGAAGAGGAAATTAGAAATCTAAAAAATATTGTTGGGAATCTACAGGATACTATTTAAAAACCCAATATTTGGGTTCTGGGAGTTCCTGAAGGCATGGAGAGAGAGAAAAAATTAGAAGGCCTTTTTAGTGAGATACTAACAGAAAACTTCCTGGGTTTGGAGAAGGAAAGAGACATCCAAGTACAGGAAGAACATAGAACCCAAATAAACATGACCAAAAGAGATCCTCACCACAACACTTTGTAATCAAACTCACCACAGTGAAACATAAAGAAAAGATTATAAAATGTGCAAGAGAGAAACGTCAGATTAGTCTCAGAGGATCTCCAATCAGGCTCACAGTAGACTTCTCATCAGAAACCCTACAGGCTAGGAGGGAATGGTGAGATATAGCCCAAGTATTAAGAGAGAAAAAAAAAAAAAAAAACTGTCCGCCCAGAATATTATATCCTGCAAAGCTCTCATTTGTGAATGAAAGTGAAATAAAGACCATTAATAGCAAACAGAAATTGAAAGAATTTGTTGCCACTCGTCCAGCCCTGCAAAAGATGCTTTTCATGAGAGATTATCTTTCCTGTCCTGTATGGATTTCTGTAGTTCATGCATTTGTTTTTGATAACTTCTAAATGTTCTTATCACAAATTTTTTGAATTCAATATCTTGCATTTCTTCTATCTCATCATCTTCATAATCTTGTATGGGAGTGCCATGTTCATTTGGGAGCATCAAGATGTCTTCCTTGTTCTTGTTTCCTTGATTTTTGCATTTGTTATTTGGCATTGTGGAGATATTCTTTAGAGTTAGAAACGTGCCAGGGGATTCCAATACAATCCCATCAAAGTGGCATGTACCAATGCCATCTCACTAGTCAAAGTGACCAATTTCATTTCACAATTGATCATAATGATAGGATTAAGTGTCAAGGGATCACATAAACAAGAATAGTGTCTGCTAATACTAACTGACAGAATTAAAAAGGAGAGAACAATCCAATATGGGAAGCGGTATACACAGCAAACTCATAGAATGGCAGATGTCCTAAACAGCACTCTGGATTCAGAATCAACCCATAAGGCATTTGGATCTGGCTAAAAAGCCCATGAGAGTGTTTCAGGCATAGAAAGCCAAGACATTGTGGCAAAAAAAAGACCTAAATGAAAGATCTCTGTGAGTGAGATCCCAGTGGAAAGAATGGGCCATCAAAGAAGTAGGTACCTTTCTTTGAAGGGATGAGAGCACTTCCACTTTTCTGTGGCCTTGTCTAAATAAGATCAGAGTTAGTGAACTCAAGAGGTTTCCATAGCCTTGGAAGCTCATAACAACAGCATCGGGTGATTACTGATGTCATAAATAAGAGTGTCAGTTGTTAAATCAACAACAGGAGTCACTGTGCACTTACTCCCCATGTAGGATCTCTGTCCTTAATGTTTTGTACTATGTGAATCAGTGGTAAAACTACTAGTAAAACAGTACTCTATACATTGTGTTTCTGTGTGGGTGCAAAGTGTTGAAATCTTTACTTAGTATATACTAAATGGATCTTCTGTATATAAAGGTAATTGAAAATGAATCCTTATGTGAATGGGAAGGAAGAGAGTGGGAGGTGGGATGGTTGTTGTTGGGAGGAAGGTTATGGGGGGGAAAAGCCACTATAATTCAAAAGTTGTACTTTGGAAATTTGTATTTAATAAAGCAAATTTAATAAAAAAGATGCTTAAAGATGTGTTACACATAGAAACACAGAAACAAGACCATCAATATGAAAGAAGGTAAAGGAAGAAAATCTCCCAGTAAAAGATCACAGGAAGTTCAAAGCATATATTAGAAATACCTTTGGAAAAATGGCAGGGCAAATTTACTACCTGTCAATAGTCACACTGAATGTAAATGGCCTCAACTCTCTAGCTAGAAGACATAGACTGGCTGAATGGATTAAAAAAACAAAACACATCTATTTGCTGCTTACAAGAAAAACATCTTTCCAACAAAGTTGCATGCAAACTGAAAGTGAAAGGTTGAAAAAAGATATTCCATGCCATCAGAAACCAAAAAAGAGTTGGCGTAGCCATCTTAATATCAGACAAAATAAACTTTAACACTAAAACTGTTAAGTGAGACAAAGAAGGGCACTATATAACGATTAAGGGATCAATTCAACAGGAAGATGTAACTATTATAAATGTATATGCACCTAATTACAGGACACCGAGTTATTTATAAGATATTTTAAGGAACTTAAAGGGAGACTTAGACTCCAATACAATAGTATTGGGGGAATTCAATACTCCACTTTCAGCAATAGACAGATCAACCTGAGAGAAGATCAACAAGGAAACATGAGATTTAATTCACACTGTAGACCAAATGGGTCTAACAGATATCTACAGAACATTTCATCCTACACTTAAAGAATACACATTCTTCTCAGCAGTACTTGGAATCTACTCTAGGATTGACCACATATTGGCCATAAAATAAGTCTCATCAAATTCAGAATTGAAATCATACCATGTATCTTCTCAGACCACAGTGGAATGAAGCTGGAAATTAGCAACTCAGGAATTCCTAGAGCATTAGCAAAACATGGAGACTGAACAACATGCTCTTGAATTTACACTGGGTATTAGAAGAAATAAAAAGAGAATTCAAAAAATTTCTGGAAGTAAATGAGGACAACAGCACAACGTATCAAAACTTATCATATACAGCAAAAGCAGTGTTAAGAGGAAAGTTTACAGCAATAGGTGTTACATCAAGAAATTGGAAAGGTGCCAACAAATGAGCTATCAGTGTATTTCAAGGATCTAGAAAGATGGCAGTAAACTAGACCCAAAACTAGTAGGAGAAGAGAAATAATTAAAATTAAAGAAGAAATCAACAGAATTGAATCAAAAAAATTACAAAAGATCAGCCAAATGAAGAGCTGGTTTTTGAAAAAACAAACAAAATTAACACACCATTGGCCCAACTAACTAAAAAAAGAGAAGATGCAGGTCAATAAAATCAGATATGAAAAAGGAAATATAACAACAGACACCACAGAAATAAAAAGAGTCATAAAAAATTACTAAAAAGAGTTGTATGCCAGCAAACAGGGAAATCTATCAGAAATGGATAGATTCCTGGACACATACAACCTACCTAAATTGAACCATGAAGACATAGAAAACCTAAACAGACCCCTAACCAAGTCAGAAATTGAATCAGTAACAAAGGCCTTCCCAACAAGAAAAGCCCAGGACCGAATGGATCAAACTATTCAAACTATTCAAAACAATAGAAAAAGAGGGCATCCTCCCAAATTCTTTCTATGAAGCCAGCATCACCTTAATTCCAAACCTGAAAAAGATGCAGCATTGAAAGAGATTTGCTGGTGCCATGGCTCAATAGGCTAATCCTCTGCCTATGGCGCCAGCACCCCAGGTTCTAGTCCCGGTTGGGGTGCCGGATTCTTTCCGGGTTGCTCCTCTTCCAGGCCAGCTCTCTGCTGCGGCCCTGGAGTGCCGTGGAGGATGGCCCAGGTCCTTGTGCCCTGCACTCACATGGGATACCAGGAGGAAACACCTGGGTCCTGGCTTTGGATCAGCGCAGACACCTGCTGCAACATGCTGGCTGTAGCGGCCACTTGGGGGTGAACCAACAGAAAAAGGAAGACCTTTCTCTCTCTCTCTCTCTCTCTCTCTCTCACTAACTCTGCCTGTCAAAAAAAAAAAAAAAGAAAGAAAGAAAGAAAGAAAGAAAGAAAGAAAGAAAGAAAGAAAGAAAGAAAGAAAGAAAGAATTACAGGACCGGTGCCATGGCTCACTTGGTTAATCCTCCACCTGTGGTGCTGGCATCCCATATGGGCACTGGGTTCTAGTCCCAGTTGCTCCTCTTCCAGTACAGCTCTCAGCTGTGGCCCAGGAAGGTAGTGGAGGATGGCCAAAGTGCTTGGGCACCTCCACCTGCATCAGAGACCAGGAAGAAGTACCTGGCTCCTGGCTTCAAATCAGCGTAGCTCCAGCCATGGTGGCCATTTGGGGGGGGTAAACTAACAGAAGGAAGACTTTTTTCTCTGTCTCTCTCTTTCACTGTTTAACTCTTTTTGTCAAATAAAAAAAAAAAAAACAAAGAAAGAGAATTAAAACCAATTTCCCTGATGAACATAGACACAAAAATCCTCAATAAAAATTCTGGCAAATAGAATGCAACAACAAATTAGAAAGATCATTCACCAAGAACAAGTGGGATTTATCCCTGGAATACAGGTATGGTTCAACATTCGCAAATCAATCAATGTGATACACCATATAAATAAACTGCTGAAGAAAATCATATGATTATATCAATAGATGCAAAGCATTTGATAAATACAGCACCCTTTCAGGATGAAAACTCTAAGCAAAATTGTCTAGAAGGAACAGTCCTAAATATAATCAAAGCAATTTATGAAAAACCCATGGCCAGCATCCTATTGAATGGGGAAAAGTTGGAAGCATTTCCACTGATATTTGGTACCGGACATGGATGCTCACTCTCAACACTGTTATTCAATATAGTACCAGAAGTTTTAGCCAGAGCCATTAGGCAAGAAAAAGAAATTAAAGGATACAAATTGGTAAGGAGGAAGTCAAACTATTGCTCTTTGCAGATGATATGATTCTTTATTTAGGGGATCCAAAAACTCTACTAAGAGACTATTGGAATTCATAGAAGAGTTTGGCAAAGTAGCAGGTTATAAAATCAATGCAAAAAATCAACAGCCTTTGTAAACAAAGGCAATGCCATGGCTGAGAAAGAACTGCTAAGTTCAAGCCCGTTCACAATAGCTGCAAAAACAATCATATACCTTGGAATAAACTTAACCAAGGACGTCAAACATCTCTATGATGAGAATTACAAAATCTTATAGAAAGTTATTGAAGAAGATACCAAAAAATGGAAAAATCTCCCATGCTCATGGATTGGAAGAATCAATATCATCAAAATGTCCATTCTCCCAAAAGCAATTTATAGATTCAATGCGATACCAATCAAAATACCAAAGGCATTCTTTCCAGATCTGGAAAAAAAAATGATGCTGAAATTCATATGGAGACACAGGAGACCTCGAATAGCTAAAGCAATCTTGTACAACAAAAACAAAGCCAGAGGTATCACAATACCAGATTTCAGGACATACTACAGGGCAGTTACAATGAAAACAGCTTGGTACTGGTACAGAAACAGATGGATAGACCAATGGAACAGAATAGAAACACCAGAAATCAATCCAAAATCTATAGCCAACTTATATTTGATCAAGGATCTAAAACCAATTCCTGGATCAAGGACAGTCTATTTAACAAATTTTGCTGAGAAAACTGGATCTCCACATGCACAAGCATGAAGGAAGACCCCCTACCTTTCACCTTACACAGAAATCCACTCAACATGGATTAAACATCTAAATCTATGACCTGACACCATCAAATTATTAGAAAACATCATAGAAACCCTGCAAGATATATGCACAGGAATAGACTTCTTGGAAAATACCCCAGAGGTACAGGCAGTCAAAGCCAAAATTAACAATTGGGATTACATCATGTTGAGAAGTTTCTGTACTGCAAAAGAAACAGTCAGGAAAGTGAAGAGGCAACCGACAGAATGGGAAAAAATATTTGCAAATTATGCAATCGATAAAGGATTAATAACCAGAATCTACAAGGAGATCAAGAAACTCCACAATAACAAAACAAACAATCCTCTTAAGTGATGGGCCAAGAACATCAATAGACATTTTTCAAAAGAGGAAATCCAAAGTGCCAACAGACACATGAAAAAATGTTCAGGCTCACTAGCCATCAGGGAAATGCAAATCAAAACCACCTTGAGGTTTCACCTCACCCCAGTTAGAATGGCTTACATACAGAAATCACTAACAACAGATGCTGGGGAGGATGTGGACAAAAATGGACATTAACCCACTTTTGGTGGGAATGCAAACTGGTAAAGCCACTATAGAAGTCAGTTTGGAGATTCCTCAGAAACCTGAATATAACCCTACCATACAACCCAGCCATCCCACTCCTTGGAATTTACCCAAAGGAAATTAAATTGGCAAATAAAAGAGCTATCTGCACCTCAATGTTTATTACAGCTCAATTCAGAATAGCTAAGACATGGGATCAATCTAAATGCCCATCAACAGAAAACTGGATAAAGAAATTTTGGGATATGTACTCTATAGAATACTATACAGCAATAAAAAACAATGAAATCTGGTCATTTGCAACAAAATGGAGGAATGAATCTGGAAAACATCATGCTGAGTGAAATAAACCAGTCCCAAAGGGACAAGTATCATATGTTCTCCCTGATTGGTGACAACTAACTGAACACCTAAAAGGAAACCTGTTGAAGTGAAATGGACACTATGAGAAACAATGTCTTGATTAGCCTTTGTCCTGACTGTCAAGGAACAACTTACTATTTTATTCCTTTTCCTATTTTTTTGTTCTACTTCATAGCATTGGTTGAACTTTTGAATTAACACACAATTATTCTTAGGCATTTAAATTTAACTGAAAAGTCATCCCTGTTAAATATAACACCAAAAAGGAAACCTGTTGAAGTGAAATGGACACTATGGGAAACGGTGACTTGATCAGCATAGCCCTGACTGTTAATGAACAACTTAATACATTATCCCTCTTAGTAGTTTTTTTGTCTGTTCTACTTAATATGACTCGCTTAATTCTGTAATTAATACACAGTTATTCTTAAGTGTTGAAAATTAACTGAAATGTGATCCCTGTTAAACGTAAGAGTAGGAATAAGTGAGGGAAGAGATGTACAATTTGGGGCATGCTCGGGCTGACTTGCCCCAAATGGTAGAGTTAGAAACATACCAGGGGATTCCAATTCAATCCCATCAAGGTGGCATGTACCAATGCCATCTCACCAGTCCAAGTGATCAATTTCAGTTCACAATTGATCATAATGAAAGGACTAAGAGTCAAAGGGAGCACATAAACAAGTCTAGTACCTGGTAACACTAACCGATGGAATAAATAAAGGGGAGAGTGATCCAACATGGGAAGTGAGATACTCAGCAGACTCATAGAATGGTGGATGTCCTAAATAGCACTCTGGTCTCAGAATCAGCCCTAGAGGCATTCAAATCTGGCTGAAAAGCCCATGAGAGTATTTCAGGCATGGAAAGCCAGGACACTCTGGCAAACAAAAACAAACAAACAAACAAACAAACAAACAAAAAAACCCAAACACACAAACCCTAAATGAAAGATCTTTGTGAGTGAGATCCCAGTGGAAAGAACAGGTCTTCAAAGAAGGAGGTACCTTTCTCTGAAGGGAGGAGAGAACCTCCACTTTGACTATGACCTTGTCTAAACAAGATAAGAGTCGGAGAACTCAAAAGGCTTCCATAGCCTTGGAAACTCATGACTGGTGCATAGGGAGATTACTGATGCCATAGACAGGAGTGTCAATTGGTAAAGTCAACAACAGGAGTCACTGTGCACTTACTCCTCATGTAGGATCTCTGTCCTTAATGTGCTGTACATTGAGACTTAATGCTATAATGAGTACTCAAACAGTATATTTCACTTTGTGTTTCTATGGGGTTGCAAACTGTTGAAATCTTTACTTAATGTATACTAAACTAATCTTCTGTAAAAAAAAAAAAAAGAAGAAATTATCAATTCCCAACTTGACTCTCACTGGGATTAAACATGACAATAGGTCTGATCTGATTTCATCATCATTTAAAAAATCATCTATTATTTTTCACTTTATGTTTGTGTGGGAGCAAACTGCTGAAATCTTTACTTAATGTATGCTAAACTGATCTTCTTTATATAAAGAGAATCGAAAATGAATCCTCATGTGAATGGAAGGGGAGAGGGAGTGGGAAAGGGGAGGGATGCGGGTGGGAGAGACGATATGGGGGGGAAGCCATTGTAATCCATAAGCTGTACTTTGGAAATTTATATTCATTAAATAAAAGTTAAAAAAAAGAAATCTAAAAAAAATAAATAAACAGGAGTAGAAGCTCAATATATTGTGGGACTGGCGCTATGATATAAAACCACCACCTGATGCATCGACATCCCTTATGGGCACCGATTCAAGACTCATCAGTTGCACTTCTGATCCAGCTCTCGGCTATGGCCTTGGAAAGCAGCAGAAGATGGCGCAAGCGCTTGGGCCCCTGCACCCATGTGAAAGACCAGGAAGAAGCTCCTTGCTACTGGCCTCATATAAGCCCAAACATGGCAGTTGTAGCCAACTGGGGAGTAAAGCAGTGGATGGAGGACCTTCCTCTCTCTGCCTCTGTCTCTACTTCTCTGTAACATTACCTTCTAAATAAATAAACAAATATTTTTAAAAATTGCACTGAAATGATTAACTTGTGGTCACCATCAAGAATGAATCTTGAGTAAGAATGCACCATTCTGCATTCTATAAAGACAAGGAGATATGAAGATGGTCTTTGTCCTGGAGTGGCCTGGATTGAAGTGTGGGAGACAGATCATAGTTATAAAAGCTAAATCACATCCACAGCCAGCCACAATTTCTTTTCTTTTTTAAATTTATTTATTTGAAAGCCAGAGTTACACAGAGTGGGGAGACAGAGAGAGCGAGAGCGAGAGCGAGAGAGAGAGAGAGAGAGAGAGACAGGTCTTCCATCCACTGGTTCACTCCTCAGCTGGCTGCATCCAATGGAGCTCCACTGATCTGAAACCAGGAGCCAGGAGCTTCTTCTGGGTCTGCCCTGTAGGTACAGGGTCCCAAGGACTTGGGCCATCTTCAACTGCTTTCCCTGGTTGTAGCAGAGAGCTGGATCAGAAGTGGAGCAGCCGGGTCTCGAACCAGCACCCATATGGAATGCTGGCACCTCAGGCCAGGGCGTTAACCCATTGTGCCACAGCCACAGCCCCAGTCAGCCACACTTCCTAAGAAATATTTAATTTTCACTTGTTTATACTCTGCTGTTTAAATTTTAAGAGCAACTTGCAACTGCACAGAGATCCCATTCAATCATTTAAAATGGCTGATCATTTTTACGTTTCCCAGTTATCCCAGGCTCTTTTGTGTTTATTTTATTTAAACGCAGAGTCATTTGTTCAGGGTTTAGAATTGACTCTTCTTTGTTTTGCCAAATACCTTGCAGTAACTCCTTTTCTGAACAAGATCATAGATCAATATTTTGCTTCTTTGTCACATTTTCATTTTTTCTAGAGTACTCAAAACCACGGAAAAAGTAACTGTAACAAAAAGGACAAGTGAAAATGCCCAAGTTGAACAAAAGTATTCATATTATGCATTTTCTACTATTTGTAAATAGCACAATTGATTTATACTTGATCAAATTAAAGTGAAATGAAGTACCTATCATTTAAACATTTAGATATGCCTTACCTAAATACATTTTGGTACAGGTGGGAAGAGATAAAAAATGACACAAGTGGAAAAGGGGAGAAGATACAAAGATATGGGGGAGAAATATGGGAAGTGACAGATGTCAGTCAAAATTCAAATGTATAAATACAGTGTGACTGACACACGCAAAACTAAAGAAAAACTTGAAGCATTATTTACATATCCAAGGACCCACCCACGTACTGTAAAATGAGCACACCTAAAGTTTCCCAATAACAGGCCTAGTTTGGGGGAAAAAAAGAGTTTGGAGTCTGTACCTTGCAGTGTATACATATCAGCTGGCACTGAACTAAAATGTTCCCCTCAGGAGAAGGCTTATAAGATCAATATTTTGACACTGGTTACTCTAAGATTTGAAAATGTGGCTGCATGCCCACCATCAGATTCTTTACCTGGTTCACAGACAAAAAACACACCCATGTAAACTGCAGCTTGGGGTTGAGGAGTGATTACAGAATTTTTTCTGTCTTGCAGTTCCAACTAATGACCAGAGATGGCGCTGAGTGTACAGGGAACCCAGGGCAACCTGACTCGGAAATCGGTAAGAAAAAAGACTAAAGTCTGTGAGCATGAAGCCTCAATTAACCTCAGCAGCACACCATCTAAGATAGTGAGTCCGCAGGAGGGGAAAGTACAGCATAAAGAACAAATTAAAAAGACTCATATCAGGTGAGTCTTGTATTCGGAAGTATATAGGAGAGAAAATCCTCACAGGTTAATACGAGTAGAGAAGCAGGTGAGTCACTAGGAATGCAGACCAAAACTCCCTGAGAGAACTGGGGATCAATCTGTTTTCTTAAGTTAAGTCAACCTTTATGGAGGCTATTAATTTGTCAGAAGACTTATGGGAGTTTTCAGGTTTTTATGTTTTATTCTAAACATGTGTGGACTGCATTCTTTCTGTTTTATCAAGTAGGAATCCAAAGTGACTTAGTATATAGAGTACTAACCAGAAAGTCTAATTTAGATTTCCTTTTGGTTAGCATATTTTCTAAACAAACATGTTCATCTTAAGTGAGAAAGACATAAACTGCTTAACTTGCAGCTACAGTGTCGGCCATTACATTCTTTTCACTTATATTTACATTAAAAAATGGAAAGGGAAGAAGTGTAGCCCAAATGTTAATATTCTGCTTCCAATGCCTGAGCCTCATATCACAATACCTGTGAAGGAGTCTCTGGTTCCACTCAGATTCTAGTTTCCTGAAAATGTGAACTCTGAGAGGCAACAGGTGATGGCTGAAGTACTTGGGTCTCTCCTAGCCATACGGGAGACTCATAATGAATTTTGGCCCCTGGATTCAGTCTGAACCAGCCTGTGTTGTTGTGTGCATTTGGGAAATGAACCAATCAATGGCGAGGGAGGGAGACCTCTCTCCATCTCTGTTTCTCTGTCATTTAAAAGGAGCAAAATTTAGACTCCACATGGAATAGAAAAAACTACTACGTTCTCTACCCTTGCTACACAAAGAGTAGTCTGCAAATCAGCAGCATCAGTATCTCTTTGGAGCATTGTTAGAACTTCACTATTTAGTGAAATTCCCCAAGTGATATATATGCATATGGAAGTTTGGGAAAGTCTTCTTAGATTTCAAGAAAAGAAACACCAACTGAGGCCAGACTCTTCTGTATCAATTTAGCAAGTTGCTTTAGAAATTGTTTAACTACTGTCCCTATTCTTACTCTATATGCAGAAAGGACTGGAGTAGTGAAGAGTGGGTGGATTTGACTAGGGGCATTGGGAAGTCCATTCCCATAGTCAGAGCCTTTCTCCTTCCCAAGGTAGTTGGAGGTGCTCTGACAGAATCAGAGAGGTGGTAACGAGAGAACACTTGCATCTGTACTCAGGGTTGGATGTTTGTTGTTTTGTGAGATCGACATGACTATCTTGGTGATGCCCTTGAAGTGAAAAGGAGAACGCAAATTCTTGATGAGAGACTATACTATATGGTGAGAAGATGGGGGAAATTGGTCTCCCAGCCATCTCAGATCTCCGTGATCTTGGAGGGGGTACCAAATAGATGCATACATTTCCAATGGCTCCATGAGATAGTTTCATGATGATATATTAACCCTAAGTGACTGCTAAACCTGGCAAGGTCCTGTCCATTCCAAAACACTAAATTCTGGACATGGAACACTGTAGTGCCTGTGGTTTACACTCTTGCTGTCTCTGAATGGGACAACAGTGACAGAAGTGGCTTTGGTGCACCCTAGAGTACTGCCCTAACAAAGACACTCATACCGCCATCTGTGGACACTCTTGACCACAAATGTCAGCAGCAGCAAAGCTCATGAGTTCAAACCAGAGCAAGACCAGGGTCTAGTTATCATAGTCCACATTCAGAGAGCTGTGGAGATGAACTGCCCTGATACTCTGACTGCCTTTCCTTTTGCATTTCCTCTTCCAAGGAGATCCAAATGCAAATAATGGAAGAAAGAAAGCAGAGTAGACTCCATCCCATCTGTCAGTTTAGTAGCCAAGGTTACAACTCAAATCTATTTTCAAAAATGGATAGGGGGTGGGAAAGGAACAGCTATGATTGAAATTGGGTTTAGAATTGGTGCTTTAAATGAGACAGAATGTTAATCACCACAAGTGACCAAACTATTTCAGAATTTCTCAAGATGTAAGTAAGGAGGGGGAAAGAAGGGTGCCACATAGCAATGTGGGAAGCTAAAAGTAAAACCAATGACTGTCATCCAACCACTATTCTTTCAAGAATTATGGATGTAAATAGTCAGCACATTTTCTTTATGAAAATGATCCTTTTCTATTGCTCCCCAATAAGCAAATGAAGAAAGTGCAGTTGTGTCATCTCCTACCTGTCCCACACTCATCTTTCTTTTTCTTATAAAAAGTTTTTATTTAATAAGTATAAATTTCATAAGTACAACTTTTGGATTATAGCAGTTCTTCCCTCCATACCCACCCTCCCACCCCCAAACCATCCCATCTCCTACTCCCTCTCCCATCCCATTCTTCATTAAGATTCATTTTTAATTTATCTTTATATACAGAAGATAAACTCTATGCTAAGTAAAGATTTCAACAATTTGCACCCACACAGACACACAAAGTATAAAATACTGTTTGAAGACTAGCTTTACCATTAATTCTCGTAGTACAACACATTAAAGACAGAGGTCCCACATGGAGAGCAAGTGCACAATGACTCCTGATGTTGATTTAACAATTGACACTCCTATTTATGATGTCAGTAATCACCCAAGGCTCTTGTCATGAGCTGCCAAGGCTATGGAAGCCTCTGGAGTCCACAGATTTTGACATAATTTAGATAGGGCCATAATCAAAGTGAAGTGGAAGTTCTCTCCTCCCTTCAGAGAAAGACACTTCCTTCTTTGATGGCCAGTTCTTTCTACTTGGGTCTCACTCACAGAGATCTTTCATTTAGGTCATTTTTTTCTTTGCCTTGGTTTTTCTTTGTCTTGGTTTTTCATGCCTGAAATGCTCTCATGGGCTTTTTAGCCAGATCCTAATGCCTTAAGGGTTGACTCTGAGGCCAGAGTGTTGTTTAGGGCATTTGTCATTTTATGAGTCTGCTGTGAGCCTGCTTCCCATGTTGGATCATTTTCTCCTTTTTATCTTTCTATTATTATTAGCAGAAACTGGTCTTATTTATGTGATGCCTTTGACACTTAATCCTATCTTTATGATCAGTTATGAACTTAAATTGATCACTTTAACTAGTAAGATGGCATTGGTACCTGCCAATATAATGGGACTTGGAGTCCCATGGCAAGTTTTTAGCTTTATGCTTAGGGGTAAGTCCGATTGAGCATGTGCTGAACTGTACATCTCCTCCCTCTCTTATTCCAACTCTTATTTTTAACAGGGATTAATAAAAGGAATTACATTATTGTTGTTTCTATTCATTGCTTAGCTTTATAACTTAAGTCAAAATAATGTAGCATTTACTTATTGTTTAGAAAAGGAATGTATAACTCACTGCCTGAAAATGAAATGCTAAAGCCACTAATGCATTTTCATTGCCTCCACATTTTATCTACACATTTGCCCAGGACTGTCCTCATCCGATGGTTGGTGGGAACTGGAGTATAAAAACCCCAGCTTCCTTTCCTTGCCTCTTGAGGAAGAGACAAATCTGAGATTTATTCCCCAACATTTCTCTGAAATTTCCAGTGGGGAAACTGGAACTTATTTAAAAATAAAACTACCATGACAAAGTATGAGGGTGCTTCAAGAAGTTCATGGAAAATGGAACTAAAAATTAAAGATATTTACTTTGGTGATGCAGGAAGAATGTGAAATACATACATATGTATGCTTAACGTACTTATTATCACATGAAGATTGATGTACTGACTATGGCCCTAAAAATAGTTAAAGACGGGATGGGTATTTGGCCCAAGAGTTAAGATGCTATTTGGGTGAACACATCACATATCTGAGTCCCTGGGTTGGATGCCTGGCTCCAACTTCCTGCCAATACGCACCTGGGTGGGAGGAGTTAATGGCTTAATTACTTAAGTTCCTGCCATCCACATGGGACCCCCAGACCGAATTCCAGACCTATGACTTCAAGTTGTCCCAGCCAGGGCTGTTGCAAGCATTTGGGAAGTGAATCACAGTGGATGGGAATTCTTTGTCTCTGTCTCTCTGTCTCTGCCTCTACCTCTCAGCCTTTCAAGTGGAAAAAAAAAAAGAAATAAAAATTTGTAAAGCTTAATTTTCATATTGGAAAGCAAGCCTTTTCTCTGGCTTGCAAAATGAGTTAAGCCAAACATACAAAATAATCTGAGGATGTCCACAATGATTGTGGAAATGTGTTATAAAATACAGCTCAAGGGGCTGGTGCTGTGGCGTAGTGAGTTAAGTTGCCGCCTGCAGTGCCAGCATTCCATATGAGTGCCAGTTAGAGACCTGGCTGCTCCATTTCAGATCCAGCTCTCTGCTATGGCCAGGGAAAGCAGTAGAAGATGGCCCAAGTCCTTGGACCTCTCTCTGCCGGTGTAGGAGACCTGGAAGAAGTTCCTGGCTCCTGGCTTAGGATAAGTGAAACTCCGGCCGTTGTGGCCAATTGTGGAGTGAACCATTGGATGGAATACCTCTCTCTCTGCTTCTCCTCTCTTTGTGTAACTCTGACTTTCAAATAAATAAATAAATCTTTAAAAAAAAAAACAGCTCATTAAGAACATTCCAAGTACTGCCAGATTTAGAATCTACTTAGGAGCTTTGGTAGGGATTGTTTTTCCAATTTATGTTTTTGGAATTTACTATTATTCCTCTTCCTGCAACTTGCTTCTTAAGATTTGTTAATACTTGTCATCATGTATTTTGTTGTTGTTGTTACAAATTTGAAGGAAGTTAGATTACATATGAAAAAACTTGGAGGAGTTTGTTTTGCTCTAATTGAAAGAATTTTATCAGAAAGGCAAGAAGGAAGGATTTGGACAGAGTTATATAAATTATCTCTCAGATTGTCTATGAATTTAGTGTTTTAGGTATTGTACAAATAAGCAGGAAGAGCCCACCCATGCTTACACAGGTATTTATATTTCTCCATGCATTGTTAGATTAGATTATCCTCACAAGTTAACTTACCAAGGCCACAAAGATGTTAATTTCTTTTTTTTTAAGATTTATTTATTTTTATTTTAAAGTCAGAGTTACACAGAGAGAGAAGGAGAAGCAGAGAGAGAGAGAGAGGTGCTGTGGGGAGCAATCCGGACTGGACTAAGTTACTGAAATTAAGACTTATTCTATGCATCTGCTCTCCCACAATATGGCGCTGGGAGAGAAGTAAACAGCTTCCGCACAGCTGCCTCCAGTTCAGCTAATAAACTGTAGGACTTGCTCCTGATTGGAGAGCAGCGTACTCGGCGTGTGGGCAGCTGAGTTAGGATTGGCGGAGGAGGACTATAAAGGAGGAGAGAGACGGCATGCACCAGGAACATCTATGGGGAACATCTAGCTGAAGGAACACCCGTGCAGCCCCCGAGAAAGCCGGCCGGCGGTGTGCCGCTCCCCTGCGGAAGTGGGGAATGTGGCCAGGGGGAACTGCCCTTCCACGGAGGTGGAAGGGATAGTAGCCAACCCGGGAAGAACCAGCAGCGAACCCGGGGAGGGCCAAGCAGACCAAAAGAACAGCGCAGGGTCCTGTGTCGTTCCTCCACAAAGAGGGGGAGCGACATAATGGTGCCGTGACTCGGATATGAAGCCTAGGCAGGGTCCTGTGTCGTTCCTCCATGAAGAGGGGGAGCGACAAGGTGCCTTTTTTTTTTTTTTTTGGACAGGCAGAGTGGACAGTGAGAGAGAGAGAGACAGAGAGAAAGGTCTTCCTTATCCATTGGCTCACCCCCCAATGGCCGCTGTGGCCAGCGCACCATGCTGATCTGAAGCCAGGAGCCAGGTGCTTCTTCTGGTCTCCCATTCAGGTGCAGGGCCCAAGGACCTGGGCCATCCTTCACTGCACTCCTGGGCCACAGCAGAGAGCTGGGCAGGAAGGGGAGCAAACAGGACAGAATCTGGTGCCCCAACCAGGACTAGAACCCGGTGTGCCGGTGCCACAGGTGGAATATTAGCCAAGTAAGCCACGGCGCCAGCCCCGAAGATGTTATTTCAAGTAGTGTAACCATGCAAAAAAGGAAGACATGCAACATATTGTAATGCACTTGTCCTTGGTATAGTGGTCCAAAATGTATATGCAGTTGCTATGGGAAACTGTGAACAGTCTTAGAGCAAAGTTAATTCTTGCACACAGCAAGCCTTTACTTTTGGATTGTACATGACTACACAGGTAGACTTTATATAAATGTTGCGTATGCTTCTACTCGGTCTCAATCTCATCACTACTGATTTGGGACCAGATAATAGTACTTTGTGGGATGCTGTCTTGTGCTGTGCTTCACTCACTGAATGTTGTGACTGCCCAGGATGTAGTCAGACCTTGCCAGGTACACCTTGGGGGATAAACGACATGCAGGTGGAAATCACTGAAGTAAGAGAATATCTACAAATATTTGATTCTCTTCATTCTTGCTCTACACTACTCAGTATCATTAAAACAACACCCTCCTAAATAGCACTCTGGCCTCAGAATCAGCCCTTAAGGCATGCGGATCAGGCTGAAAAGCCCATGAGACTATTTCAGGCATGGAAAGCCAAGATACTCTGGGGGGAAAAAAAACAAACAAACAAACAAAAAAAAAACTAAATGAAAGATCTCTGCGAGTGAGATCCCAGTGGAAAGAATGGGTCATCAAAGAAGGAGGTACCTTTCTCTGAAGGGAGGAGAGAACTTCCACTTTGACCATGGCCTTGTCTAAATATGATCAGAGTCAGTGAACTCAGGGGGCTTCCATAGCCTTGGAAACTCATGACAAGAGCCTAGGGTGATTACTGATGCCATAAACAAGAGTGTCAATTTGTTAAGTCAACAACAGGAGTCACTGTGCACTTACTCCTCATGTAGGATCTTTGTCCTTAGTGTGCTATACATTGTGATTTAATGCTATAACTAGTACTCAAACAGTATTTTTCATTTATGTTTCTGTGTGGGTGCAAACTGTTGAAATCTTTACTTAATGTATGCTAAACTGATCTTCTGTATATAAAGAGAATCGAAAATGAATCTTGATGTGAATGGAAGGGGAGAGGGAGTGGGAATTGGGAGGGTTGTGGGTGGGAGGGACGTTATGGGGGGGAAGCCATTGTAATCCATAAGCTGTACTTTGGAAATTTATATTCATTAAATAAAAGTTTGAAAGAAAAAAAAAAACACCCTCATATTGGGAAAGGCAGTGTCAGCGTTCGTGGTCTCCTGAAGTTTAGCTACCTGCACCTTCACATTTTCACTGAAATGCCCTTTCTTTAGTACCTCTGCCTACATTATCAAAACCAGTCAACCTATGGTGCTTTCTGTTAAAAAGTATATGACATTGAATATTACAATGCTTCTACCATTTATAAAATCTGCACTAAAAAGCTCTTGCTTTTCTATCTTCTTTTGTAATTTTTTTCATTTTCCCATCTTTATCTGACTTCCCATATTTTCAGTTTTGTACATGATGGTTTTTGTAAGTGAGGAGGAACAAGGTCATGTCCGTCATTTGCCAATATGAATTCAAGCTTGATCCAGAGGGTAGCCAACCAATCAAACTGTGAAGTGTTGGCAGTGTTTATTTGCAAGCTTGTCATGAAATCTTATGATCATGTTTTTAAAGGCAGCATGTGTTTTTCAGTCACGTCCACCCTACTGTAATTCCTGTTTATATCCTATCCACTCTACTTTTGCTACAGTCTCTATTAGTAAATATAGGCAATTTTATAGAAAAATAACATTGTAGTTGCCAGTGGAGAAATAAATAGATGTGACAGTCATGTGAAGAGCAGTAATAATATGCATTTGGTATTCTCCTGTGATAACCACAAGTAATGAGTTTAAGATATGAAATTTCAGAAGAGAACAAGCACAGTAAATCTTTTCTCCAGGGTAAAGGCAGGGACAGAGCATCTGTTATTGAACTTGATATTTCCTTGGATGCACACATCAGTCATAATCATCCTTTCCTGTTGCAATTATAATTGTTTTGAAAAATAAGACACTTTTTACCCACTTGTCTGAGTCTGTTTCTGTTACTATAACTGAATATTACATACTGGGTCATTTCTGAAGAGTATATGTTTATTGAACTCATAGGTCTTGAGTCTAAAAAGTCCAACTCCAAGGTGCTGACATCTAGCAGGGCTATCTTGCTACATCATAAAAATGGAGGGCATTGCATGACTAGACAGAACAAGTGTGATAGCTCATGTCTCTTCTCATAAAGCCATTAACACAGTCATAATGGTGCCACTCTCATGGCCTCATCTACTTTTCATTACTCACCAAGAGCCCTACCTTCTAACACCATTACCATGAGTTTGGGGACTACATTTCCAAAACATGAATTATGAGTGTACATTACATTAGCAATTAGGGGTGTACACTAAAACCACAGCTCTGCCAAAATTGTTATAATAGACAAGGCAGAAAATTGCAAGTGTTGGCAAGGGTGTGTAGAAACTGGAACCCTGAAGCATGTGGGTGGGAATGTCCATTTTGACAACTGCTTCGGAAAAAGAGCTTGAAAGTTTCTTAAAACATTAATCATGAACTTATTCACACAAACTTCACAATTCATTTCTACATACCTATCCAAGAAAAATAAAAATTTAGTCACAGAAAAGATTGTTTGCAACAGCAGATCATTAACAACTGGATAAGGGAAAATAATCCAGAGACTCTGAAGCTGATGAGTGAATGGATACACCAAATGTGGCCTATCCATACAATGGAAAACATCTCAGTAATGAAAAAGATCACATCCCCCATCCATGCTATTACACCAGTGAATCTCAAATACTTTGTTGTATGAAGTCCAATGCAAAGCCTAAACATAAACAGACTATATATACTGGCTTTTTTATGTGAAATGGCCAGCAAAAAAAATTTATTCAGACAAGGAGATCAGGGGTTTCCTGGGGTTGGAAGTAAAAATAGAAATTGACTGAAAATAGACAGAAAGAGGAATTTTTCTGGGGTGATGGAACTGTTTCAGAATTGGATTGTCATGATGGCCTCACAACTCTGCAAATTGATTAGAAAGGTTCAACTTCACAATTAAAATAGGCGAATTTTATGGTCTTTATAGTATCCACAGTAATCCATCTGAAAAATAAATGGAGAGACAGCAAACAGGAATACTTTCCTTCTTTGCTGTTTTAGATTTTCAGCACACATGCTTTTACATAGGTATATACCATTAATTTTATGTGATTCTGCCTGAGGCTCACTAACGTTTTCCAACCTCTGTGAGCAGCTTATTAGGATTTTGATGGACTCAGATGCCACTTATGACACTTAGTTACTGTGTAGTGAAGAATTAATTGTGCCCAAGAGCGGTTTCATCTTTGCCCTGGCTACTCAGAGGGGACCTCTAACTCCTTGGAATTTCACGTTTCAGGGGAAGGAGTGTGTTTATTTGCCTGAAGGTTTTGGCTGTCTGACAACATAGCATGTGTTTTGTGCTGGAGTTTTTGTTCTATATGTTTTCCTGCTGGAAGGAACTGGGGCCCAAAAGTGTCATCCTGATTCCTGGAAGAGCCTGAATGCCAAAGATTAACGACAGGGGCAGTGTGTGATTGAATTCCAATAAAATCTGTGACACCAAGAGCTTGGGTGAGCTTTTCTTCTTAGCAATACCCCATGATATTTTCAAAGACTTAAGTTGGGCAAGTGGTGTGCCCATGACTTCACACTACTACAATAGAAGCTCTACATTAGTGTCCCTTCTGGAATGCTGCCCAAACAAAGGGTATTCACAAAGTTTAGGAAAATATGAAGTATCTTCTATCTCATTTTTTAAATTTTATTTTTTATTTATTTATTTTTTTACAGGCAGAGTGGACAGAGAGAGAGAGACAGAGAGAAAGGTCTTCCTTTTTTTTTGCCGTTGGTTCACCCTCCAATGGCCACTGCGGCTGGTGCACTGCGGCTGGCGCACCGTGCTGATCCAATGGCAGGAGCCAGGTACTTATCCTGGTCTCCCATGGGGTGCAGGGCCCAAGCACTTGGGCCATCCTCCACTGCACTCCTGGGCCACAGCAGAGAGCTGGCCTGGAAGAGGGGCAACCGGGACAGAATCTGGCGCCCCGACCGGGACTAGAACCCGGTGTGCCGGCGCCGCAAGGTGGAGGATTAGCCTAGTGAGCCGCGGCACTGGCCCTATTTCATTTTTTCCGTTAACTTTTTGAATGTTGCTCATACTAGCCAGCATTTCATTACTAAAATGAAATACAAGGGGCAGGCTGGATTTGCTAGGAAAGATGCTTGTTTGGGCTCATATTTTGAAGGTTCACAGTCCAAGATTGGGTGGCCTATTGATTCAACTTTTGGTTATGGAGCTTTTGTAGGCAGAGTCCCAAGTCGATGTAGAGAATTGCATGGCAAGAGTCAGGCAATATGAATGTCTGCCTACACCTGTGTGGTCTCCTAGAGAGCCAGTAGGGCTCAACCACAGGGGCTCCACTGTAATAAACTATTCCAGTCCAATCACTTCCCCCATCAAGACCCTAAGCATCATAATTGTATGAAGTTTCTGCTTTTTTTTAGTACAATTAACACAAGATTTTGGAAATTAAACTCCTAAGTATAGGGAAAGTATTCAAATTATTGAACTTCACGGAGCATTTCTTCCCTGAATGGTTTTAATTTGTACCCTTTCCCTGTAATAAACCACAACCACAAGTGTAATAGGTTTAGTGAGTTCTTTCCAGGAAATTATCAAATATTAAAGTATTTTTGGGAATTCCCCGAAAGTTATCATTGTGCATGAAATGAGGGTGATTTTGTGTAGCAAAAGTAAGTGTGCAATTTGATGAATTGCCTCAGAACCATTAGTTTCTGTTTCATAATTTAAAGCATTGTAACTCCAATTTCTATTTCCTCATGACAGTCAAACCTTGAGGATAGAGCCATATTTAGTGTCTCTCCGAAAGTTGGCATTTGAAAAGTGATAATTGGAATCACAAAAAAGACAAGATTTTCCTCACTCTGTGGAAAGACATTACATAGTGTCTTCCTCCTAAATACCAGGCCATGTCCATCACTCAATAGGGACTGAAGAGAGCTACAGACATGTTCATCCTGATTGGCTGACATTGATTGAATTAAGTTGCTCTAATAGATGTTTGAGGGAATCCTTAATAAGCACATTATTCTTGAGGACTGACTGAAAATTATTGAGTCAGGCATTGAAAACACATAATTTAATGGGTTGAAATTAAATTTATGTATATTTATATCACATATTCATTTTTTTGCTTTTTTTTTAGCTTTTATTTGGCAAATATAAATTTCCGAAGTACAACTTTTGAATTATAGTGACTTTCCCCCACCATAACTTCCCTCCCGCCTGTAACCCTCCCAATTCCCACTCCCTCTCCCATTCCGTTCATATCAAGATTCATTTTCAATTCTCTTTATATACAGAAGATCAATTTAGTATATATTAAGTAAAGATTTCATCAGTTTGCACCCACACAGATCATAAAGTGTAAAATACTGTTTCAGTACTAGTTATAGCATTAATTCACATTGAACAACACATTAAGGACAGAGATCCTACATGAGGAGTAAGTGCACAGTGACTCCTGTTGTTGACTTAACAAATTGACACTCTTCTTTGTGGTGTCAGTAATCTCCCTAGGCTCTTGTCATGAGGTGCCAAAGCTATGGAAGCCTTTTGAGTTTGCCAACTCCAATCTTATTTAGACAAGGCCATAGTCAAAGTGAAGGTTCTCTCCTCCCTTCAGAGAAAGGTACCTCCTTTGATGGCCCGTTCTTTCCACTGGGATCTCACTTGCGGAGATCTTTCATTTAGGTCCTCTTTTTTTTTTTTTTCTTTTGCCAGAGCTCCTTGGCTTTCCATGCTATATCATATATTCTTTACCTTAGAGGTTACAAAGAGTTTTCACATAAATTATTTCGTATAATTATTTCAAAGGTCTGTGTTATAAACATAGGAAGCTCACAGGAATTCAGTAACTTTCTCAAATTTCCAGTTATTGAGAGAAGTCCCATGTTTATCAGGTCACAGTCCTTGGGAGTTGAAACTCATCCTCTGTGTTCCCTGTTCTGAAGACCATGTGACCATCCCGCTGGCAGATTATTGGACCCCACATGTCATCTGACTTAAAGGACAGTCAGAAACCCATGCTGACATAAAAAAAAAAAAATGAGCAGGGTCAAGTGATCTTCTCTCCTGGAATTGTGACTTGTGTATCACATTTGCTGATATGGAAGTTGAAGTTGAAAGATGTCATGAGGGAGGGTGGGGACATGTGGGTTCCTGGGATGTCAATATGCCATGTTAAGCAGTTGTCACGAGGAGAAAAAGAGAAAACATCTCTGGAAGACATTTAATGACAGAGCCTAAATAAGCAGAAAAACGAGAAAATACACATCTTGTTGTATGAGATTTTAATACTACCCTAGATTATCTGTAAAACAAGCTTTGTTAAACAGTGCTTGAATATAGGACTAAACCTAGGTACCTATTCACACACAACCCTAGAATAACCTCACAGTGCCATCACTTCTGTCATCTATATTTGATTTTGTTTTATTCTCAAAACTCTGATTCACACTCATATCTAAACAGCTAAAATATTCGTTGCTTTTATCAAATGTTTATTGATTTAAGAATCCTCAGAAAAATATAACAAGTAAAAATGAATGATGCATGAATATGCATGTAACACATTAGTAAACTTTGTTTTATAAACAATATAACTATCAGTAAGAACACTTCAGTCATTTAGCTACAAGGTACTATAAGTTTTAGAGTATACTTTACTTGTGTTGTCAGGGCTCACTGCATTATCTAAATCTTTTTTTTTTTTTTTTTTTTTTACTGAGGCAGAGTGGACAGTGAGAGAGACAGAGAGTAAGGTCTTCCTTTAAGGTTAGTTCACCGGCACACTGCGCTGATCCGAAGCCAGGAGCCAGGTGCTTCTCCTGGTCTCCCATGGGGTGCAGGGCCCAAGCACTTGGGCCATCCTCCACTGCACTCCTGGGCCACAGCAGAGAGCTGGCCTGGAAGAGGAGCAACCGGGACAGAATCCGGTGCCCCGACTGGGACTAGAACCCGGGGTGCCGGCGCCGCAGGTGGAGGATTAGCCTAGTGAGCCGCAGCGCCGGCCACCATCTAAATCTTAAAAACTGATGAATGCAGGTCACTCAAGCCTCCAGAAAAGCCAGCTGGAAACTTACTGTGGAATGAAAGCCCTGGCATATTTATATACTCACATTCCTATTGCTTGAGCTGGTGAATGTCCCATGCATGTATCTTTATTGCCTGTTGCTGAATATGTGGTAGCAAACTATTCTGATCTATCTTGATGCCTCTGCAATATGTCACTGATTGTCACTGGTTGGGATTTCTGAAGATGTCTTTCTAGCATATCTAGCTGTGTGTTTTCCCCTCTACCCCTTTAATACAAAGTAGAATCCTCAGGTTCATTTAAAATACTTACTTATTATCTCTGTCTGTTTGATTTTATATTCTGCAGCTCCTTTCCTGTGCTTGCTTTTGTATAGTTTATACCTATGTTTTAAATTTCTCGAGATTTTTCTGCATCTGGAGTTGTTTTATCTTTATTCTTTTGATTTTCTCTTCCTCATTTTGGGGATAGTGACAGTTTAATTTTACTCTTTGTGGAGAAACATTATTCTCATTCTATAAAGGAAGAATATCATTGTTAGATACTATAACTATTCCTAAGTGACAAATCCTATACTTGAACTTATATCTGCCTGATCACAACCTGGGATATAGAGTTTTTCTACTATTTGTTGTTATTTCTTATTTTTGCTATTTACAGTATCAACATACATAACTAGCTATTAAGAATTAAATTGCATAAAAATCTAGCTGCAAGTTCTTTTATTTGTACTACATCA
The DNA here is from genome assembly GCF_051225735.1 of Oryctolagus cuniculus. Classification (NCBI taxonomy): domain Eukaryota; kingdom Metazoa; phylum Chordata; class Mammalia; order Lagomorpha; family Leporidae; genus Oryctolagus; species Oryctolagus cuniculus. The sequence goes on from NC_142871.1 coordinate 13,817,206, forward strand.
AGGTGCTTTAGAGAAATAAATATATTTCAATTCATTTTGGGTTTAAATAGTGTTGTCCCATTGATTATTTCAACTTATTCTCTTAGGTGTGTGAGACAGATACTGTGATATAGATGAATAAACTCAGACTATGAGAAGTTGCACCTAAGGTCACAGAGCAAGTACAAGCTTTCTTCAAGAAGTACTCATTATTTTCAAGATGTTTTATTCATGTGTTGTCATATATTTTAAAAATCAGACCAGTTTTAAATGTCAGATGATTGTTGTTCATACAAACACTTGAAACAGTATATTTCATATGCTCTCTAAGTCAGATATTTTTTTCCAATTCTCCTTTTCTTATCTTCTTGCAAGTAATTGCATAGACTGTAGCAAAGTTATGAAAGGGTTTTTCCCTATGGCAGTACCTCCACAGCCACAGAAGCTTCTCAGTGGTCATAATAACTAAAGCTCTGGTTTGGGGTTGGGAATCTACCTATTATTTTTCTTTTTTTTTTTTTAAAGATTTATTTAGTTATTTGAAAGTAGAAATACACAGACATATAGAGAGGAAGAAAGAGAGAAAGAGAGAGAGACATCCTCTATCCTCTGGTTCATACCTCAAAGAGATGCAAGGTCTGGGCAGGGTCAGGATAAAGCCAAGAACCTGGAATTAACCTGGTTCTTCCACATTGGTGACAGGAGCCCAGGCATTTGGGCCATCTTCTGCTGTTTTCCCAGGCACATTAGCAAGAAGCTGTATTGAAAGTGAAGCAGTCAGTGATAGAACTGGAGCTCATATGAGATGCCAGCAGCTTAACCTGCTCTGACACAATGCCAGACCCTCTATCTGGCTCTTGAGTGTCCATGCAAATTACTTCTTAAAGAGAGCCAAACATTCAAAAGGCATACAGTGCAGACACAGTTTGAGTGTTGCATTGAAGTGCATCATCCAGGGTGTGGGAGGATCAGATTATTGTGAACTTTACCAGTGGATATACCCACAGATCATATACTGAAAAAGGGTGTTCCCCACAGGTATTTCTTAGGCCTCATTTTACTTATTTTTTCTTTTCTTTTTTTCCCATAAAAACCTAATTTTTAAGGTATACAAACTTCATGCATTTCATATACAAATTTAGGAACATAGTGGTTCTTTCCACCATACCTTCCCTCCTGCCTGCACTTCCACACTTCTTCCTCCTCCCTCTCATATTCACATTCTTATTTTTTACAAAGACCTATTTTCAATTAACTTTATACACATGAGATTAACCCTACACTAAGTAAAGTGTTCAACAAATAGTATGGAAAAAACAAAACTATTCCTCAACAGTCGAGGCAAGGGCTGTTCAATATCATCTCATCTCAAAGTGTCAATTTCACTTCTATAGTTTAAATTTTAGGTACTCTATTAGTTACCACAAATCATGAAGAATTAAGGTATTTGTCTTTTTGGGACTGGATTATTTCACTAAGTATAATAGTTTCTAATTTTATCCATTTTGTTGTGGGGAGCAACTGAGACTAGATTAAGTTACTGGAATTAAGACTTATTCTATGCATCTGATCTCCCACAATATGGCGCTGAGAGAGACCAAACAACTTCTACACAGCTGCCTCACCAATTTGACTGATAAGCTGCAGGAGCTGATCCTGCTCCTGATTGGAGGAGAGCAGCGTGCTCGGTGTGTGGGCAGCAGAGCATGGATTGGTGGAAGAGGACTATAAAGGAGGAGAGAGACAACATGCACCAGGAACATCTGAAGCAACATCTGAGGAACACCTGTGCAGCCCCTGAGAGAGCCGGCCGGTGGTGTGCCGCTCCTCCGCGGAAGCAGGGAAAGCGGCGGGGGGTGCCGCAACTCCGCGGAGGCGGGGGGGCTGGCAGCTAACCCTGGCCGGCATCATTCCTCCATGAGTGAGGGAACGAACAGCAGCTAACCTGGGAAGGGCCAAGCAAAAAGAACAGCGCAGGGTCCTGTGTCGTTCCTCCGCGAATGGGGGAGTGACATTTTGTTACAAATGGCAGTATTTCATTTTTATTACCACTGAGTAGTATTCCATGGTGTACATATTCCATCATGTCTTTATCCAGTCTTCAGTTGATGGACATCTTTGTTGATTCCATACCTTAGCTATTGTAAATTGAGCTCCAATAAACATGGGGGTATAGATGAATCTTTCATTTTCTGATTTTATTTCCCTTGCGTAAATTCCCAGGAATGGATGGATGGGTCATATGATATGTTTATATTGAGATTTCTGAGGTATCTTCATACTATCTTCCACAGAGGCTGCCTTAGTCTACAGTCCCACCAACAGTGGGTTGGGGTACCTTTTCCCCCACATCCTTGCCAGCATTTTTTGTTTGTTGATTTCTGTATGAAAGCCATTCTAACTGGGGTGAGCTTAAACCTAATGGTGGTTTTGATTTGCATTTCCCTGATGGCAAGTGATGCTGACATTTTTTCAAATGTCTGTTGGCCATTTGAATTTTATCCCTCAAACAATGCCTGTTCAAGTCCTTTGCCCATTTCTTAGCTGGATTGTTTGTTTTATTTGTTGTTGAGTTTCTTGAGCTGTGTATGTATTATGGATATTAATTCTTTATCAGTTGAATAGTTTGCAAATATTTTCTCCCATTCTGTTGGTTGCCTGATTGTTTCTTTTGCAGTGCAGAAGCTTCTCAATTTGATTTCATCACATTTGTCAATTTTGGCTTCTAGGGCCTTTTCCAAGAACTCTTTGCCTATACTAATGCATGGGAAGGTTTTGCCAATGTTAATAATTTGATGGCATTGGGTTGTAGTTTTGTCTTTGATCCATTTTGAGTGGATTTTTGTGAAAGGTGTAAGGTAGGGGTCTTGTTTCATACTTCTGCACATGGAGATCTGGTGAACCCAACGCCATTTGTTGAAGAGACTGTCCTTGCTCTAGGGATTGATTTTAGCTCCTTTGTCAAAGATAAGTTGATTGTAGATGCATGAATTTATTTCTGGAGTTTCTATTCTATGCCACTGCCCTACATTTCTGTTTTTATGTCACTATTGAGCTATTTTGATTATAACTTTCCTGTAGTATATTTTGAAATCAAGTATTGTGATGCCTCTTTGATGTGTAAGATTGCTTTAGCTATCTTTAGCTGCTTTGAATGCTTTGAGAAGAATTGGAATCAGTTTTACCTTAAATGTCTCGTAGAATTCAGCAGTGAAGCTGGCTGGTCCTGGACTTTTTTTGTTGTTGTTGAGAGGGTCTTTGTTACTGATCCAATCTCCATCTTATTGGTCTATTTAGGCTTTCTATATCTTCATGGCTCAATTTTTGTAAGTTGTTTGTGTCCAGGAATCTATTCATTTCTTCTAGGTTTCCTGATTAGTTGGAATTCAGCTCTTTGAAGTATTCCTGATTTTTTTTTATTTCTGTGGTATCTGTTGTTACATTTCTTTTTTATCTCTGATTTTACTGATTTTGATTTTTTTCATTAGTTGGGCCAATGATGTATCAATTTTGCTTATTTTTTCAAAAAATATGCTTCATTTCACAGATCTTTTGTATTTTTTGTTTGTTTCTTCCCTAATTTTAAATATTTTTTTCTCCTATTAATTTTGGGTGTGTTTCTTTTTTTGATTCCATGCCCTTGAGACATATTCATAGCTCTTTTATTGGGTACTTTCCAATTTTTTTGATGTAAGCACCGATTGCTACAAACTTTTCTCATAACACTGCCTTTGCTGTATCCCGTAAGTTTTCAGATTTCATATTGTCATCTTCATTTGTTTGCAGAATTTATTTTTATTTTTATTTCTCCCATTACTCACTGTTCATTTAGTAGCATGCTGTTCATTATAAATGTATTTGCATATGATCTAGAGATTGTTGATTTGTTGATTTCCAGCATAATTTGACTGGGGTCAGAGAAGATGCATGGTGTGATTTCAAGTTTTTCTGAATTTGCTGAAACTTACTTTATGTCCTAGCATATGGTCTAGCCTAGAGAATGTTCCATGCCCTGGTGAGAAGAATGTGTATTCTGCAAATTTGGGATGAAAAATTCTATAGGTATCAGTCAGGTCCATTTGGTCTATTATGTTGGTTAACTCTGTTGTTTCTTTGCTGGTTTTTTGTCTAATTGATCTGTCCATTGATGAAAGTGGAGTGTTGATGTTCTCCATTCCAATATATTGGAGTCTATGTTTCCCTTTAGCTCCATTAACAATTTTTTAAGTACTAAAGTGTCCTGTATTTGGGGGCATATATGTTTATCATAGTCATATCTTCCTGTTAAATTGATCCCATTATGATTACTAGTGATCATTTGATCCCTATGAGTAATCATTTGAATTCCATTTACAGCATTTCATCAGTCTCTTCATCTTCACATTCTATTACTAAAGTATTGTTGTGCTCCTTTTTGGATATCATGCTGTTTTCCTTATTCTTGTTTCTTTAATTTTGGTATTTAGTTTTAGGTATTTGTGGAGACACTTGTTGGTATTGTTTCTTCTGATGGGTTTTCTCTTTGGACTATCCCTCTGTGGCTTAGTGGAGTGTCTGTTTTTTCAGTGAATACCCAGAGGCATATGCTGGGTATGGCCAGGGAGCTTGTTCCGTGCTCCAGTGTTGTGGAAGTATACAGGGTGACACCTAATTTGGGCATTGTAGATCTCCATTCTTTTTTTATGTTTGAACAGCTATGTTGGTGTAGTCTCACCCTTACCTCTTCTCTTCCAAGGTGATAAATACCTGGGCACTAGCCTTAATGGGTGCAATATTCATCCTTTCTGCCACAAGAACCACACAAATGGTCCACACAATCTTCAGTGTGAGAATGGATCCTACCACAATGACTCACCCCAGGCAATCAGGGAGACCTAAGTATTTAGAACTGCCCACAGTGACTACCCAGAGCTTGAGTCACTCCCTGTGCCCTCCTACATAGTCATAGGGTTTCCGGAATCCTAGCACACAAGGCACTTACAGTCATGGGGCCCTGAGGATCCACTCTACTTTCCAGTCAGTCTCATCTAGGGGTACCTCACAGTCTTACATGGGTGCCCAATCCCCTGTCAATCCTTCCAGACAAACTCAGGCATCTCCTCTCAGCTGGTTGCTGGAAACACAGACACAAGCTGATGCAGCTGTATGTATGTCCAAAATGGTGCCCTCCTTCTCTCAGCCAGTTGCATGGTTCTGTTGTTGGGGGTTGGGGAGGGAAAAATGCCCCTTTCCCCCTCTTATTTGGCAAGTATCCTATTTTCTGACAGGGTTCCAGGCCAGACTCGTTCCAGGCTCTCCCTGCAGTTATGTCACTAGTGACTTAGGCTTATGAAGTCTTGTTTCATCTCACTCTTCAAAACTGGCAATGAGGCTCTCAGCTGCTGTGGTACTGTGTTGTATCTGTGCTCATGCTGTGCAGCCACACCCTCCATGTAGAGCTAGAGTGTCCCTCTTCCTTCTGTGGAGGTTTCACTGTGATTTTCTCCCTAACTCTTACCTGAGATTGCACTCTCTCCACTTTTTAAAACTCTCTTCCCTTAGCCTAGAGCAGTAAGCTCCGTCCCTGTTCCATCATTTCTCCATCTTTGGCCCCACTTTAAAAAAAGTAATCAAGTCAGAATTAAATGTCCAAGAAACCATGAGAATAAATGAAGTTTATAATATTCAGTTATTCTTATAATCTAATACAGATGCTGAGACAGAACAGTGGTTACTTGTAGAGGCACCTGCACAGTCTGCACAGTTGTCTTTTATCATCAATGCTAGAATAACTCTGAATCCTTCTGAGCATTTTTCTTGCTAGAGCAACAGATTCTTAACCATGAAAAGGGTTTCTGTTAGAAGGAAGTAAAACAAGTTGCTAGAGGGACTTTTCTTCTTAGTTGGCTATAATAGCCCTCTCTCTTTATTTTTAAATTAACCTCTATGGTATTGTTTTCCATAGATTATTCTATGTATTTGAAAGTATGGATAGTAAATTAGCAAAACTGATTGTGATTAGGACAAATACTTCCTTTAAAATATTTTACAATTTCTTGAAACATGAAGAAAATATATTTATATTTAGATGCTTTGTTTGAAGAAATAAGAGTAATGGCACAGAGAAATAAAAAGAGCAGAGGTTTCCTCACAAATACCAAAAATACACACCAATTTCACATGAAGATGGGCTGCAAAGAATCCACAATTCTTACTCTTTTGTTAGAACTGAGAGTTGATAGCTTCCACTGTAAACAATTGTTCAGAGGTTTCTGCATGATTGTTGGAAGAGGGTTGTTTCTACTTATCCAGAAAGAATTTCCCTGTTGTCTTCTGTGTGCTGATTCCCTTTGGAGAATGGACATTTTTCATTCACTGTGAATGCTTTTTCCATAATTTAAGGCAAAATGAATTGACTTCCCATGACCAACACATGGTAAGCTTGTGATCTCAGGGCATACTAATCTAGAAAGTACCCTAAGGAAAACAGCCTCTATTTTCTTGACACAGTCTGTCTCATTTTCATTATAGAGTAGCCATATGCTTTCTCCTTGCAATCAGGAGCCACCACTTTTTTGACTGTTGATTCAGTCACGAGGCAAAATTTTCAGCAAGCATTCCTCCTTTGGGACTAAGACTTCTACATTTCTTGAACAGATGCAGTGTTGTGTAGAATACTATGATGGTGGATTCTGCAAGTCCACTAATGTTATTTTTTCTGTATTTCTTTTAAAAATAATTTATTTTTTAAAGAGAAAGAGATATAGATCTTTTATCTGCTGTTTCACTCTCCAAATGACTACAACAGCCAAGATTGAGTCAGGCTGAAACAAGAGCTTGGAACTCAGTCCAGGACTCCCATGTGAGTGACAAGAACCCAAGCACATGGGTCATTACCTGCTGCCTCTCAGGGTGAGCATTTGCAGGAAAATGTAATGGGTAGTTGAGCTATGATAAAATGAAGACACTGCAACATGGGATGCAGACATCCTGAAACATCTTAAACACTGTGCCAAAGGCCTACACTTTGGTGGTAGTTTTGGAAGAAGTATTGCATGCAGATAATGGAGATTGTTATCCAGAGTGCTATAGGGTCAATGTTTGTACGTCTCTAAAATTTATCTTGAAATTCTAGCCTTAAATAGATAATATTGGGATAAGGAGCCTTTGGGCAGTAAATAGGATAGAGGAGATTAAGAGGGTGAAACACTCATGAATTATAATAATGTCCTTTAAAGAGCTTTCAGGGTGCCTATTTCTCCTTTCATATTGCCATGTGAGGATACAATGAGAAGGCAAGGGTCAGGCATTAGGTTTAGCAGTTAAGACATCTCTTAGGACATCTGTATTCCATATCAGAATGCATGGTTCAGAGAGCCAGCTTTGTTTCCAAATCTAGCTTCCTGATAATGTACACTATAGGAGGTAGCAGGTGATGACTCAAGTAATTGGGTTCCTGTCACCTACATGGGAGTTTTGGATTGAGTTTCTGGATCCTGACTTCACACTGGCCTGGTCCTGGCCACTAGAGGCATTTGGGGAGTGAACTAGCAGATGGAAGATACTCTCCCCACACCGTGTGAGCATATGTTTCTCAAATTTATATAAGTAAGTTGGAAATTCTCAGTCTTGAAGAGGAACCCCACCAGAATATGACCATGCTAGAACCCAGATCTCAGATTTGTAGGATCTTGAACTGCAAGAAAAAAAAAATTACATTTAATCCACCCTGTCTATTGACATTTTTATAGCAACCCAAGTTGATGAAGTCACAGAATAAGAATCTATTACATTAGTAACAGAACACTGATGTTTCCATGAGGAAAGCTATCTGATGCAATCAACCTGTTACTACATAGCAGAGGATTGTGCCAATCTCGGGGATCAGTGTTGATTTCTGTTATGGGCAAATCAGCTGCTCAGCCAAGTTGCCCTTGATAAGTGGAAGTCCAGGTTATTGAGCTCACACATCACTGCCAACTCTGCTACCATGGCCAATTTGTTCAGCAGCTATTTTGTTGAAGACAGTGTTGGCTGGAGAAAGAAGCTGACTAGTATCTACAGAATGGGTTCATCCTATCACCTTGATTATTAAAGTCCTCCTGTGTGGAGGTTACCTTTTGATGATGGGTATTCACAGAAAACAAAATATATTCACCTGTTTTGCTTATTGAGATATATATCCACAAACATCTTACCCAAAATATCTTGTTATCTCTTTTCCAACCATATACCTTTCAAACTCTAGTGTTATTTTCCCCTTACTTTATAGCTTTGCTGAACATACTAATCTTGGATGGTTGGCAGTTTTTTTTCTGGCTTAGAGGGTTTCTGCTGAGAAGTCTGCTTTTCGTCTAATGGACTTTCCTTTATATGTAATTTACTTTTTTTCTTTAACTGCCTTTAGGATTCTCTTTTTGTGTTAAATGGTTTACAATTCGGCTACAGGAGGCCTCAGAAGTCTTTTATTTATTCTTTTTTTTTAACTTTTATTTAATGAATATAAATTTCCAAAGTACGGCTTATGGATTACAATGGCTTCCCTCCCATACCGTCCCTCCCACCCACAACCCTCCCCTTTCCCACTCCCTCTCCCCTTCCATTCACATCAAGATTCATTTTCAATTATCTTAATATACAGAAGATCAGCTTAGTATACATTAAGTAAGGATTTCAACAGTTTGCTCCCACACAGAAACATAAAGTGAAAAATAATAGATGATTTTTTTAAATGATGATGAAATCAGATCCGACCTATTGTCATGTTTAATCCCAGTGAGAGTCCAGTTGAGAATTGATAATTTCTTTTTTTTTTTTTACAGAAGATCAGTTTAGTATGCATTAAGTAAAGATTTCAACAGTTTGCACCCCCATAGAAACACAAAGTGAAATATATTGTTTGAGTACTCGTTATAGCATTAAATCTCAATGTACAGCACATTAAGGACAGAGATCCTACATGAGGAGTAAGTGCACAGTGAGTCCTGTTGTTGACTTTACCAATTGGCACTCTTGTTTATGGCATCAGTAATCTCCCTATGCACCAGTCATGAGTTTCCAAGGCTATGGAAGCCCTCTGAGTTCTCCGACTCTTATCTTGTTTAGACAAGGTCATAGTCAAAGTGGAGGTTCTCTCCTCCCTTCAGAGAAAGGTACCTCCTTCTTTGATGACCTGTTCTTTCCACTGGGATCTCACTCACAGAGATCTTTTGCCAGAGTGTCTTGGCTTTCCATGCCTGAAATACTCTCATGGGCTTTTCAGCCAGATCCGAATGCCTTTAGGGCTGATTCTGAGGCCAGAGTGCTATTTAGGACATCTGCCATTCTATGAATCTGCTGAGTATCTCACTTCCCATGTTGGATCACTCTCCCCTTTATTTATTCTATCGGTCAGTGTTAGCAGGTACTAGACTTGTTTATGTGCTCCCTTTGACTCTTAGTCCTTTCATTATGATCAATTGTGAACTGAAATTGATCACTTGGACTGGTGAGATGGCATTGGTACATGCCACCTTGATGGGATTAAATTGGAGTCCCCTGGTATATTTCTAACTCTACCATTTGGAGCAAGTCAGCTTGAGCATGTCCCAAATTATACATCTCTTCCCTCTCTTATTCCCACTCTTATGTTTAACAGGGATCACATTTCAGTTAATTTTCAACTCTTAAGAATAACTGTGTATTAATTACAGAATTAAACCAGTCATATTAAGTAGAACAGACAAAAAAACTACTAAGAGGGATAATGTATTAAGTTGTTCATTAACAGTCAGGGCCATGCTGACCAAGTCACCGTTTCCCATAGTGTCCATTTCACTTCAACAGGTTTCCTTTTTGGTGTTCAGTCAGTTGTCACCGATCAGGGAGAATATATGGTATTTGTCCCTTTGGGATTGGCTTATTTCACTCAGCATGATGTGTTCCAGATTCCTCCATTATGTTGCAAATGACTGGATTTTGTTGTTTCTTACTGCGGTATAGTATTCTAAAGAGTACATATCCCATAATTTCTTTATCCAGTCTACCGTTGATGGGCATTTAGGTTGGTTCCAGGTCTTGGCTATTGTGAATTGTGCTGCAATAAACATTAGGGTGCAGACCGCTTTTTTCTTTATCAATTTAAACTCCTTTGGGTAAATTCCAAGGAGTGGGATGGCTGGGTCGAACGGTAGGGTTATATTCAGGTTTCTGAGGAATCTCCAGACTGACTTCCATAGTGGCTTGACCAGTTTGCATTCCCACCAACAGTGGGTTAGTGTCCCTTTTTCCCCACATCCTCGCCAGCATCTGTTGTTGGTAGATTTCTGCATGTGAGCCATTCTAATCGGGGTGAGGTGAAACCTCATTGTGGTTTTGATTTGCATTTCCCTGATTGCTAATGACCTTGAACATTTTTTCATGTGCCTGTTGGCCATTTGGATTTCCTCTTTTGAAAAATGTCTATTGAGGTCCTTGGCCCATCTCTTAAGTGGGTTGTTGGTTTTGTTTTTGTGGAGTTTCTTGATCTCTTTGTAGATTCTGGTTATTAACCCTTTATCTGTAGCATAGTTTGCAAATATTTTTTCCCATTCTGTCGGTTGTCTCTTCACTCTCCTGACTGTTTCTTTTGCAGTACAGAAACTTCTCAATTTGATGCAATCCCAATAGTTGATTTTGGCTTTGACTGCCTGTGCCTCCCGGGTCTTTTCCAGAAATTCTTTGCCTGTGCCAATATCTTGAAGGGTTTCTCCAATGTTCTCTAGTAACTTGATGGTGTCAGGTCGTAGATTTAGGTCTTTAATCAATGTTGAGTGGATTTTTGTGTAAGGTGTAAGGTAGGGTTCTTGCTTCATGATTCTGCACGTGGAAATCCAATTTTCCCAGCACCATTTATTGAATAGACTGTCCTTGCTCCAGGAATTAGTTTTAGATCCTTGATCAAATATAAGTTGGCTGTAGATGTTTGGGTTGATTTCTGGTGTTTCAATTCTGTTCCATTGGTCTGTCCATCTGTTTCTGTACCAGTACCAAGCTGTCTTGATTACAACTGCCCTGTAGTATGTCCTAAAATCTGGTATTGTGATGCCTCCAGCTTTGTTTTTGTTGTACAAGATTGCTTTAGCTATTCAAGGTCTCTTGTGCCTCCATATGAATTTCAGCACCATTTTTTCCAGATCTGAGAAGAAGGTCTTCGGTATCTTGATTGGTATTGCATTGAATTTATAAATTGCTTTTGGGAGAATGGACATTTTGATGATATTGATTCTTCCAATCCATGAGCATGGAAGATTTTTCCATTTCTTGGTATCCTCTTCTATTTCTTTCTTTAAGGTTTTGTAATTTTCATCGTAGAGATCTTTAACGTCCTTGGTTAAGTTTATTCCAAGGTATTTGATTGTTTTTGTAGCTATTGTGAATGGGATTGATCTTAGAAGTTCTTCCTCAGCCATGGCATTGCCTGTGTATACAAAGGCTGTTGATTTTTGTGCATTGATTTTATACCCGGCTACTTTGCCAAACTCTTCTATGAGTTCCAATAGTCTCTTAGTAGAGTTCTTTGGATCCCCTAAATAAAGAATCATATTGTCTGCAAAGAGGGATAGTTTGAGTTCTTCCTTCCCAATTTGTATCCCTTTCATTTCTTTTTCTTGCCTAATAGCTCTGGCTAGAACCTCCAGAACTATATTTATAGCAGTGATGAGAGTGGGCATCCCTGTCTGGTCCCAGATCTCAGTGGAAATGCTTCCAACTTTTCCCCATTCAATAGGATGTTGGCTGTGGGTTTTTCATAGATTGCTTTGATTGTATTGAGGAATGTTCCTTCCAAACCCAGTTTGCTTAGAGTTTTCATCATGAACGGGTGTTGTATTTTATCAAATGCTTTCTCGGCATCTATTGAGATAATCATATGGTTTTTCTTCTGCAGTCTGTTAATGTGGTGTATCACATTGATTGTCTTGCGCACATTAAACCATCCCTGCATACCAGGGATAAATCCCACTTGGTCTGGGTGGATGATCTTTCTGATGTGTTGTTGCATTCTATTGGCGAGAATTTTATTGAGGATTTTTGCATCTATGTTCATCAGGGATATTGGTCTGTAATTCTCTTTCAGTGCTGTATCTTTCTCTGGCTTAGGAATTAAGGTGATGCTGGCTTCATAGAAAGAATTTGGGAGGATTCCATCTTCTTCGATTGTTCTGAATAGTTTGAGAAGAATTAGAGTTAGTTCTTCTTTAAATGTCTGGTAGAATTCAGCAGTGAATCCATGGCCCCTGCGCAAGGATGACACGCAAATTCGTGAAGCGTTCCATATTTTTGCTCCTGAATGATCAATGGGTCATAGAAGAAATCAAAAGAGAAATCAAAAACTTTCTGGAAGTAAATGAGGATAGCAGCACAACATACCAAAACTTACGGGACGCAGCAAAAGCAGTGTTAATAGGAAAGTTTATATCAATAGGTGCCTACATCAAGAAATTGGAAAGGCACCAAATAGATGAGCTTTCAATTCACCTCAAGGATCTAGAAAACCTACAGCAAACCAGACCCAAATCTAGTAGGAGAAGAGAAATAATTAAAATCAGAGAAGAAATCAACTTCTAACATATTTCTTTTGCTCAATTTTCCCATCTTTTTTCCTAGTATGTAATTTAAAAAAAAACTTTTATTTAATAAATATAAATTTTGAAAGTACAACTTTTGAATTATTGTGTTCCCCCCCATAACATCCCTCCCACCCACAACCATCCCATCTCCTACTCACTCTCCCATCCCATTCTTCAGGGTGCATTAAGATTCATTTTTAATTTTCTTTAAATACAGAAGATCAATTTAGTATATACAAAGTAAAGATTTCAACAGTTTGAACCCACACAGATACACAAAGTATAAAGTGCTGTTTGAGTCCTAGTTTTACTGTTAACTCACATAGTACAATACATTAAGGATTTGATATGTTGCATTGTTATCTTCATTTGCTTACAGAAAGTTTTTGATTTCTTCTATGACCCACTGTTCATTCAGGAGCATGCTGTTTAGTCTGCATGTGTTTGCATATGCTCTAGGGATTCCTGAGTTGCTAATTTCCAGGTTCATTCCATTGTGGTTTGAGAAGATTCATAGTATGATTTTGATTATTTTGAATTTTCTGAGACTTGCTTTATGGCCTAGAGTGTGGTCAATCTTAGAGAAAGTTCCATGGGGCTGGTGACTTGGCTCACTTTGTTAATACTCTGCTTGCGGCACCAGCATCCCATCTGAGCGCTGGGTTCTAGTCCCAGTTGCTTCTCTTCCAGTTCAGCTCTCTGCTGTGGCCCAGGAAGGCAATGGAGGATGGCCCAAGTGCTTGGGCTCCTGCACCCGCATGGGAGACCAGGAGGAAGCACCTGGCTCCTGGCTTCGGATCGGTGTAGCTCTGGCCATAGCGGCCATTTGGGAGGTGAACTAGCAGAAGGAAGACCTTTCTCTCCGCCTCTTTCTCTCACTGTCTAACTCTATCTGTCAAATAAATAATGAAAAAAAGAAAGTTCCATGCACTGCTGAAAAGAATGTGTATTCTTTAAGTGTAGGATGAAAAGTTCTGTAGATATCTGTTATATCCATTTGTTCTATAGTGTTGATTATATCTGCAGTTTCCTTGTTGATTTTCTGTCTGGTTGATATGTCCATTGCTGAAAGTAGAGTACTGAAGTCCCCAGTACTGTTATATTGGAGTCTAAGTCTCCATTTAAGTTCATTAACATGTCTTTTAAATAGCCCAGTGCCCTCTAATTAGGTGCATATACATTTATAATAGTGCAGAGGCTCTTGGCAGCTAAAGTCCTGAGCCATGGGCACTAGTGCCCTCCACATAGGTCCACTATGTACCTCTAATTACAGAAGAGTTTCCTCTGCTGTTTTTTCCATAACTCTTCCTTGAGACTACACTATCTCCACTTTTATTAAACTATCTTCTCCTGGACTATCAGTTAGCTCCCTCCCTATTTGGCCAGCTTGGAATCTCTCCTCCTCACTATCCCCTTGTATATAACTAAAAGATCCTAAAGAGTACTGGAATTTTCTTATCATGCCAAGTATTGTTATGGAAGTAGAATGCGATTGACCCTCTATTGCAATTTAACAGCTTCCCTAGGGCCCACTCTTAAATCTCCCACTTTGGACTACTTTGATTTATAATTCTCATATTAGTCACCAAAAATGGTAGAATCATTGTTATTAGAGCTATAAGGGGCCTTTGAAAGCCATTATCTCCTTAAATTTACCCATGTGCAATCTTGAAGCAGACTGATAATCTACTTTTCTAAAGTCACAGAGCTGCTAGTAGAAGAGATGGACCTGAAGCCTATATATTATAAATCTGAGACTTTTTATTCTAATGCATGACCACATTAGCGGGAGGTTAGAATCAGAAGCAGATTCAGAACACAAACCAGGCACTCTAGTGTGAGGTAAAGATGCCACCAAATGTCTGTCTCCTGATTCTCCTATACCTTCAAGTAATGGGAGAGTTTAATGTTTCTCAAACCAGATCTCCACCCATTCATCATAAATGTTGCCTCTCACTTGATATTATGACAACTTTCTTCAATTGTTAATTAAAACTGTCCCTTTAAATACTTTATTATATCCATATAATCCTTCTACCTTCACACTTGTTTTTTAAGTGTTACTTTCCCAATTTCACAAAGGCATTTCCTATGATAATTGAGAAAGCAAGTGGAAGACCTGTGGTCTTCACCTTTGTATGTAGACTGTAGCTCAAGGTATTTGTAGTCACTGCCTAGAATTGGATTTGGCAATTTTTACTGACTATTGTCTAAAATTGTAACCACACACACACACACACACACACACACACAGTGGTGGGGTGGGGAGAGAGAAACAGGAGGTTGCAATGATAAAAGAAAAAAAAAACTAACAAAATACATTTAACACATTTGATTTGAGCAAGAACAAGTTGCAAATAGAGCATCCTCCAGAACAGAGGTTCAGAAAAACCCTGAAATAAGCAGTATAATGAAATAAAAAGCATACTGGGGGGCCAGTGCAGTGGCATAGTGGGTAAAGCCACAGCCTGCAGTGCTGGCTTCCCATACAGGTGCCACTTCAAGTCCCAGCTGTTGCACTTCCAATCTAGCTCTCTGCTATGACCTGGGAAAGCAATAGAAAATGCTCCAAGTCCTTGGGCCTCTGCACTCATGTGGGAGACCAGGAAGAAGTCCCTGGCTCCTGGCTCCTGGCTTTGGCTCCTGGCTTTGGATTGGTGAAGCTCTGGCTATTGTGACCATCTGGGGAGTGAACTAGTGGATGGAAGATTCTCTCTCTCTCTCTCTCTCTCTCTCTCTCTCTCTCTCTTTTTCCTCTCTCTGCCTCTGCCTCTCTGTAACTCTGCCTTTCAAATAAAATAAATATCTTTTTTTAAAAAAGCATATTGGCATTTTTTTTAACTTTTATTTAATGAATATAAATTTCCAAAGTACGGCTTATGGATTACAATGGCTTCCCCCCGATATCGACTCTCCCACCCGCATCCCTCCCCTTTCCCACTCCCTCTCCCCTTCCATTCACATGAGGATTCATTTTCGATTCTCTTTATATACAGAAGATCAGTTTAGCATACATTAAGTAAAGATTTCAGCAGTTTGCTCCCACACAAACATAAAGTGAAAAATAATAGATGATTTTTAAATGATGATGAAATCAGATCAGACCTATTGATATGTTTAATCCCAGTGAGAGTCCAGTTGGGAATTGATAATTTCTTCTTCCTTTTTTTTTTTTTTTTACAGAAGATCAGTTTAGTATACATTATGTAAAGATTTCAACAGTTTGCACCCCCATAGAAACACAAAGCGAAATATACTGTTTGAGTACTCATTATAGCAATAAGTCTCAATGTAAAGCACATTAAGGACAGAGATCCTACATGAGGAGTAAGTGCACCGTGACTCCTGTTGTTGACTTTACCAATTGACACTCCTGTCTATGGCATCAGTAATCTCCCTATGCACCAGTCATGAGTTTCCAAGGCTATGGAAGCCTTTTGAGTTCACCGACTCTTATCTTGTTTAGACAAGGTCATAGTCAAAGTGGAGGTTCTCTCCTCCCTTCAGAGAAAGGTACCTCCTTCTTTGATGACCTGTTCTTTCCACTGGGATCTCACTCACAGAGATCTTTCATTTAGGGTTTTTTTTTTTTTTTTTTTTTTTTTTTTTCCCCAGAATGTCTTTGCTTTCCATGCCTGAAATACTCTCATGGGCTTTTCAGCCAGATCCGAATGCCTTTAGGGCTGATTCTGAGGCCAGAGTGCTGTTTAGGACATCTGCCATTCTGTGAGTCTGCTGAGTATCTCGCTTCCCATGTTGGATCACTCTCCCCTTTATTTATTCTATCAGTTAGTATTAGCAGGTACTAGACTTGTTTATGTGCTTCCTTTGACTCTTAGTCCTTTCATTATGATCAATTGTGAACTGAAATTGATCACTTGGACTGGTGAGATGGCATTGGTACATGCCACCTTGATGGGATTAAATTGGAGTCCCCTGGTATGTTTCTAACTCTACCATTTGGGGCAAGTCAGCTTGAGCATGTCCCAAATTATACATCTCTTCCCTCTCTTATTCCCACTCTTATGTTTAACAGGGATCACATTTCAGTTAAATTTCAACACTTAAGAATAACTGTGTATTAATTACAGAATTAAACCAGTCATATTAAGTAGAACAGACAAAAAAACTACTAAGAGGGATAATGTATTAAGTTGTTCATTAACAGTCAGGGCCATGCTGACCAAGTCACCGTTTCCCATAGTGTCCATTTCACTTCAACAGGTTTCCTTTTTGGTGTTCAGTCAGTTGTCACCGATCAGGGAGAATATATGGTATTTGTCCCTTTGGGACTGGCTTATTTCACTCAGCATGATGTGTTCCAGATTCCTCCATTTTGTTGCAAATGACTGGATTTCGTTGTTTCTTACTGCGGTAAAAAATGTCAAAAAAAAAAAAGCTAAAATTAAAATAAAAAGTTTTTGCCCTGGAAAAATAAATAAATAAATAGATGTAAACACAACTGACATGTATCTTTTCTAGTGTTTGCCTATGTTTCATTTACTGTCATGTCAATTAGTACATGACCTTTAACAGAACTATTTATGCATTATTAAATGTTAAATTGCAATTTAGTGCTATGTGTTCACCTTAGATCCTGTATTCTGGTTTGAAAATATTCAGTACATGTGGACTTGTGACTAAGTTGAGGTTCTGTAGCCAGGATAATCCTAAACAAATAAAGAACAATTAAAGAGACCAGATGATATGCCTATCATACGTAATGCCTCTGCTGTGTTATTTGTGGGGCTTAATGCAAAGTAAAGTTTCAGGAATCTTTGTTAAAGAAGATTTCAGAATTCCAGAATATTATGAGAGTAGAACATAATGTGAAGTATGGGACCTTGTGCAACACAGGTCCCATCCCCCAGAAAGCCATCCCTGTTGATAACCTGGTTTAGGATGTTTTACTCAAAACTGAAAAGATGTGTGTTCTCTTTAGCATATGTAGTACAGTAGGTGTAAGAAACACAAGATCAGCATTGGGAACAATATCAAGCATCCAAACCTTGTCTTTTGCCTAAAAAAGTGCCTTATATAAATTATCCATATGCCTGTTTTTGTCATATGTAGAAACATTTTCTTCCAGTTTGCTTAGTGCTTGAGAAACTTTACATTCCCACTTGCTCTGAACTCTCAACAGACCCCTTTGAGTCATCTGTCTCCGCTTTTTAACAACTTTGTTGAGATATAATCAATATACAAAAGTTGCATATTTGATGTGTATAACTTGGTGACTTTGAAAAACCACACTCTTCAAATATATCAACATTATATTCTCAGACATGTATTTTAGAACATTGTATATATTGTACTGTCTCAAACTGAATTGTTTATTTCTTGTACTTTTCCCCCTTTAATTTTCTTTAAAAATGTAGATTTGGCCTTTTCTATCCAGGATCCCATTAAATTTCTTAAAATTAAAAAAAAAAAAGCATATTGGTTATTTCAAAGCTATTTTCCTTGTTAAGGTTAAAGCAGAGGGTGCTTTCTTGTTGTGCCAATTAAAAGTGTCCTGTGTGGAGAACTAGCTATTATTTCTCTTTGTTTTTGATTCCTCAGAAGGTCAGACAAGCAACTTCCTTTTTGCATGGTGACTCAGAATTTTAGCACAAGTGACTCCTTTTTGGCTTTGCCCATTGCTGTCAAGTGTAGGAGCTCAATCTAAATAAATGCCCTCTTACGCATTTTATTTAAGGTTATGTGTACACGTGGATTAGCTTTATTTAGATTATCAGGTACCAAAATGACTTAGAACTCTTGCCTACAGTGAACTGAGGTAAATTCTTTATGTAAAAAAGAGTTTATGTGAAAGGTAGACAGGGAAAGAGGGAGAGAGACAGAGATCTTTTATCTGCTGATTCACTTCCCAAATGTCACAATAATGAGGGATAGGCTAGACTGAAGCCAGGAGACCAGAACCCATACCAATCTGGACCTACTATGAGTATGGCAAAAACCTAGGTCCTTGAGCCATCAGCTGCTGCTTCCCAGGGTGTGCCCTAGCAAGGAGCAGAAATCAGAATCAGAGCTAAGACTCCAGCAAGGCACTCCAATATGAAACGTGGGCATTCCAAGCAGTGTCTTACCACTGTACCAAGTGAATGCTGGTATATTTTTTAAAAATTTCTTTTTACTTTCCCTTCCTCCCTACCTTCTCTTTCCCTCCCTCCCTCCCTCCCTCTTCCCTCCTTCTCTCCTTGTCTCCCTTCCTTCCTCGAGAGAACTCCTCAGACCCCTTCCTTTAGCATGTTTCAAGTATACAGCACAGTTTTGTTAACAATAGTCACTGTGCAGAACTTCAGATCTGCAGAACTTATTTATCTTGCCTCACTGAACTCTTGTGCCTTATGACCAACAGCTCTCTATCTCTCCCTGTCACAACCCCTGGCAAACACAGTTTTACTGTCTGCTTCTATAACTATTTTTGATTTCACATAACAAGTGAGATCATGTAGTATTGTGTTTCTTTGCCTGGCTTATTTCAATTAACATACTGTCTACCTGACTCATGATCATAAATGGGAGAATTTCCTACTTTCTTAGGGGTGATAATATCTAAGTTATATTGCCTTTCTATTGCAAACTAGCAGGGCATTATTTCACTTTCACTGATTGTTACTTTTTGTTCTTAAACTCAATGATATTTGTAGGTGCATTTAGAGCAGATATACTCAAATATTTTCAAAAACACCGTGTAAAAGCTTCTTCTTTCTCCAAAATTCCTTCAGTTCAATTCAGTATTTTTTAATATGTCATGAAATTCTCTATACTTCCTTCTCCCACAATTCTCCTTTTGAAATAATTCAAATCTGTATGGATTATATGCATTCTTTACATTTTTGTAACTTTTTAAAAGATTTATTTTATTTATTTGAAAGTCAGAGTTACAGAGAGAGGTAGAGCCACAGAAAGAGAGGGGGGTCTTCCATCTGATGGTTCACTTCCCAGATGACTGCAATAGCCTGAGCTGAGCTGATCTGAAGCCAGAAGCCAGGAACTTCTTCCTGGTCTCCTACATGGATGCAGGGGCCCAAGGATTTTGGCCATCTTCCACTGCTATCCCAGACCATAGCAGAGAGCTGGATTGGAAGCAGAGCAGCCGAGACTCAAACCGGCACCCATATGGGATAGTGGTGCTGCTGGTGGCTTTAACCAGCTGTGGCACAGTGCCGGCCCCAGTTTGTATCTTCTTATCAACCTCCATGTCCTGGAATCATTTTGTTGAGTTTATAGAATCAATATTAGTGTTTAGGACAAATATAACTTTCAACAGTATATAGGAAATGCCTATATTAAACAAATATTCAATTGTTTTATTTCAATTAAAAACAATTGAATATTTGTTTAAATATTTTTTAAAAAATAATTGTTAAAAATATTTGTAAAATACTGGTTTAAAAACAAAATAAAAGGAAAAAAGAAGAAAAGACAAGGCTACTAAAAATGAGAGAGAATTTGTCCAACAGTGAGAATGGGATTTTCAGATCAGGTCGAGGAGCTGTGTGTCCCAAACAATTACATGAAAGGGTGTTCTAGGCAGGACCAGCATCTTAAAGAAAGGCAGGGTGGTGATGAACATATTTAGAGAATTGGAAGACAAGGTGTGGTTACAATGAGTGACTAAGTGATATTATTGGTAGATGGCAAGTCATAGAAGGTCTTATGAGTAATCCTAGGAAAATAGAATTTCTTTGGTCAGGTTATTAATTTTTTCAGGGCAAGATGCAGTTTATCTGTTTCAGTAGGTAAAAATGTAGTACTACTGTTAAAACTTGTTTATTTTTCATTGAGTGCTTCGCTTCATTGGTTTCCTTTGCCACTCCTTATAAATCTACCAATTCGATCTTCCATGCTGTTTCAGCAAAACCTCCAGCCATAGAAATAAAACACAAATAACATATAAAATATACAGGTTACATTTTATTCACAGATAGTGTTGCAATGTTACTAATTTGTTACTTATATCTCAGATACTTAACATCCCTCAACAGAGTCAAGTAGCTCTGAAGTACCTGGAGAGTGGCTGCATTTCCTAGTTTATTCATGGGCTCTTTTCAGTTCCCAGGACCCAACACTTGTCCTCCTGTACCTGAATGTAAACTCTACTCTGGGGAAGAAAGCCTTTCTTTTTGCAGGTGCTTTGAGTTTGAAGTCCAGTTTTCTATGCACAACAATTTTCCAAGCGTGCAAAAAGATCCTAGTTTTAAACACAATAAATTGATCAAGGAATGATAAGGAGTAAGGGCAATTCCTAAAATTCCTGGCATTTTTAAAATATTAAATGACGAATTATCATCTTTTATAAAAGTGCTTGAGAATTTATTTTGATCCACATATATTAATTAGTGACACAAATTATAAATAAAAATAGATTTAAAATATTTACTTATTTATTTTTGGTCACTGTTCAAAATGAAATTGGTACAGATCTTTAGGCATATGGAAGTAACCAAATATAATTATTAATTGTTCAATATAGTAGAAAAATTTTTTTCTTACCAATATAATGATCAGAATGTTTCAGAAACAAAACAAGATAGAAATTTCAAACTGGCCGGTGCCGTGGCTCACTAGGCTAATCCTCTGCCTTGCGGCGCTGGCACACCGGGTTCTAGCCCCGGTTGGGGCGCCAGATTCTGTCCCAGTTGCCCCTCTTCCAGGCCAGCTCTCTGCTGTGGCCCGGGAGTGCAGTGGAGGATGGCCCAAGTACTTGGGCTCTGCACCACATGGGAGACCAGGATAAGTACTTGGCTCCTGGCTTTGGATCAGCGCAATGCGCCGGTCGTAACGCGCCGGCTGCGGTGGCCATTGGAGGGTGAACCAACGGCAAAAAGGAAGACCTTTCTCTGTCTCTCTCTCACTGTCCACTCTGCCTGTCAAAAAAACAAAAAAGAAATTTCAAACTCTAATATAATAGAGTTTATATATATAATAATATAATATAATATAATATAATAATAACATAATGTAAAGTAGCTAACAGCTAACAGCTAGTAAAATTAGGAATACCTGTCATATATTTAGCACAGATAAATGGATATGTAATCTTTTGAACAGTGTTTACCTTCTTAAGGAAATTTGAATCTATTGTTGTATTTCTGCATGGGAAAAAAATGAATGCATTTTGGCTTCTGTGTCTATGGAAACCTAAATTGATTACTGATGGGTTTCAAGTGTATCATTTCTAGTACCACAGGTACCATGTTCAAAGAAAAAAATCAGATGCAGTAAAAGGAGAGTACTGCAAAAATCATTAGAAATATTTCCTCAAATAAAATTGCTTTCCCATATTATAGTTCTGTGAGATGCTGGAAGGAATCCCAAATTAATTATGAGTGTCATTAAATAGGTAGCTACTGAGTCCCCACTAGGTGCCAACTGCTCTCCTAAAGGCTATGGCAGTGAACAAAACCAGAAAATTTAATAAAAAAGCTCTAGATATGAAACTTTATTCAGAAACTTCTGTTATTTTTGGTTTTTTATTTTTGATTATCTGAATTTTGTTATTTTCTTTTCTGTATTCACAGAATATCTTAATAAATGCAGTCTTGATATCATTTGTTGAAAGTATGTGTCCCTTTTCTTAAAGAAACACTTTGAAAAAAGTTAGTAACCTAAGCAAGTGATTTGTTTTTGCTTTCTGAAATTTGTTCCTGCTTTCATTCTTTGCTTTCTTCCTGCTGGTCTTCAGATAAAAGTTTGAGGACAGCACGGAAGCCTGTGTCATGTTATAATAGTTTCATTTGCAATGTGACACGCTAAGCCAATTCTTTTACTAAAGGATAAGACGTTACAAGAAGGTATTTTATGTTTCACATACCTAATTACTAATCAGCATAAACTGAAGTCTTATGACCAAGTATTCATACCTAGTATAAATGCAGCTGGGGCCGGCGTTGTGGTGTAGTGGATAAAGATGCCGCCTGCAGTGCTGGCATCCCATAGGGGCACCAGTTTGAGTCCTGGCTGCTCCACTTTCAATCCAGCTCTCTACTGTGGCCTGGGAAAGAAATAGAAGATAGCCTAAGTTCTTGGGCCCCAGCACCCATGTGGGAGACCTGATAGAAGCTGGTGGCTCCTGGCTTCAGATTTGCGCAGTTCCAGCCATTGCAGCCATCTGGGGAGGGAACCAGTGGATGGAAGACCTCTCTCTCTCTCTCTCTCTCTCTGCCTCAGCCTCTCTGTAACTCTGCCTTTCAAGTAAAATAAATAAATATTTTACAAAAACATAGCTAAAATTGCTACTCACTATTCATATATCACATAATGTGCATATTGGAAATTTGAATCTAAATACTCTTTAAAATTGGGAGATGATATAAGATTTATTCTATTAATCTAAACTATTTAAAGCAGTAATCACATGGCCTAAGGGTACTCAGTTTTTTCCTTTACTAGAAGTTTTCAATTTGAGATAAAACACATATACATCTTCACCAATGCTTGCACATTCTTTAGAATTGACACTGCATTGCAGAAGTGTTCCATGATTTCAATGACTAGGATAAGCATCCTTTTTATCTGTGCAATGCAACCATTCTTTGGAGTAGTTTTACATTTCTTTGTACGATTTATGTGTCTGTTTTCTGCACCATGTTTTATTTATTTTAAAGATTTATTTTTAATTAAGGTGAACAATGTATTTCCTATATAAAGATTTAGGAGCATAGTAATACTTCCCACCTTACCCTCCCTCCTGAACACGCTCTCATCCTCCCTGCTCCTTCATTTCCCATTCCTTCCTTTAATTTTTACAATGATCTACTTTCAGTGTATTTTATACTCATAAGATTAACCTTGCACTAAGTATTCAACAAATAGTAAGAAGAAAAAACAGTAGAGATAAGTGCTATAAACAATCTTTGTTTCTCAAAATGTCAGTTTCACTGATATACTGCATTTTTTTAGTACTCTATTAAGTTACTCCAGGTCAGGGAAAACATGGTACTTGTCTTCTTGAGACTGGCTTATTTCAGTAAGAATAATGGTTTCTAGTTACAACCATTTTGTTGGAAAACACAGGATATTGAATGAATGAATGACAAGCTGCCTACCTGAAAGCACTTATCTCTCTCCTTCCCTTATCTGTATTTATGAGATAAAAATAAGATGACAATACAGTATTTCTTCCACCTCATTCTATTCACTTGTTCATTCTGTAATTGGAAAATTTTACTAATGAGTTTTTGAAGATCAAGGCAACCCCAGAGAGAATCTTAATTGCATATTAGAAAGAGTTCTTAGATAAAGACAGGATTCACTACAAGAAATTGTTTTAGTATATTGTTTTCCTTAGTGGTTCCTGGGCTTTTTGATTTCGGGGGCTAAGCTGTTTTATTTTTCTTCACTATGCTGTCAACATTTTGTTTAATGTCTAGCTTTTAATAGGTTGAACCAGGTAGACTGTTTTCACTTACATTAATGAAAAGTGCAGGGAGGGAATTGTACCTTTTTTAAAAGATTTATTTATTTATTTGAAATTCAGAGTTACACAGAGAAAGAAAGAGAGTCAGAGAGAGGTCTTCCATCCAATGGTTCACTCCCCAGATGGCTGCAACAGCCAGAGCTGTGCTGATCCAAAGCCAGGAGCCAAGAACTTCCTCCAGGTGTCCCATGTGGGTGCAGGGGACCAAGGACTTGGGCCATCTTCTGCTGCTTTCCCAGGCCATAGCAGAGAGCTGGATTGGAAGTGGAGCAGCCGGACTCGAACTGGCACCCACGTGGGATGCCTGAACTGCAGGCATTGGCCTCACCTGCTATGCCACAACACTGGCCCTGGGATTTGTACCTTAAGAGCTAAGCCACCGCTTGGGCTGCCTGCATCCCAGATTTGAGTACCAGCTGACTTCGGATTCCAGATTCCTTCTAATGCACAGTCTGGAAGACAGCAGTTGCTGGCTTAAACACCTGAGTCCCTGCCACCCAAATGTAAGACAAGGCTACTGGATTTGCTTTGGGGACTGAATTACTGGGCAATCTCTCTCTCTCTCTCTCTCTCTCTCTCTCTCTCTCTCTCTCTCTCTCCCCATCTTTCAAATCAATAAATTTATTAACTCTTTTACTGGGTACCCTTGATGCCTAAATGTAAAAATCCTCTTTTTATGGCTTCCTAATGTTTTTCTGAAAGTTCCTCCATCTTATGTTTTAACAATGGGTCTATTCACATTATTTTTAATTCTATGCTTTTTAGGACATGGAGATGCATATACAGAGGAAACTCAGAGCAGAGAAGTACATGTCACAAAACATAGATTTGTGTGTGTGTGGGGGGGAACCCAGCAAAATCCAAATCACCAAATAAACAGATATCAAAAAAAACTGGCAGAATGAAAGAAACCAGACCAAAACTAGAACTGGAGTACACATAGTCCTCTCAGAAATAAGATGTCTCTTAAACATGGAAATCTGGAGTTACAATTCCATTTCATAATGCAAGCCTGATTTTAAGCCTCCTTAATCAAAATTTGCCTTGCAGGCATTTCTGCATACCACTTTTCTCCTACCTAATCTACAAAGGTTTCCCACATCCTCCCTCAAGGAGGTAGATTTGAGTCATAGTCTCCTGTTTCCTTACTCATCAGTAATAATAAAATATTTCTCAAAGGACCAACCGCGTAAAGTGTGACAGGTAGTGCAGGCAGGGATCCTATAATACCACTAGTTATATAAATATGGACAAGCTTGAGTATCCGTTTGAAAAAAACCTCTAGTTCCATTTCTCTGTAATTCTCTTAGCCATGATCCCATCCATTTACTGACATCCTCATCCTAGCCTCTCTCATATCAATAAAATGTTTACAGTGCTTCTGTTCTTTCTATGTGAATACTGTGTGATTCCAGAAAAATATAACTTGTTTGAATAAAAGTCCTTAGTTTCATGATAGCTTGAACAAATGCAAAAATTGACAAAGTAACCACTCTTTATTAGTTGCTGTTATCAGGATTGTCTTTCACTGACTGCTTGTTACATGTCCTACCCTCATCTAATAACAATCAGATGATTTTAGATTAAACAGATTTTTGCCCTGGAACTAAGGGTGTGGCACTACTGAAACTGAATGACCAACAGTTAAGTAGAAGAGTGAAGTGGCTATGAAAAAGGCAACTAAAAATGCTCATTATTCATATAAGAGAGACAAGACATTAACTCTGAAGTTATCTTCAACAATTTCATGGAAAATACATATTACAAAAACAAGTGTGCATGGATTTCAGATTTTTTGTACCCAAATAAGTGCATACTAACTTGTTATAACACGTCTGAAAAAGATCCAGTTTATGATACCAATCATGGCTGGCGCCGCGGCTCACTAGGCTAATCCTCTACCTGTGGCGCTGGCACCCCGGGTTCTAGTCCCAGTTGGGGCACTGGATTCTGTCCCGGTTGCCCCTCTTCCAGGCCAGCTCTCTGCTGTGGCCCGGGAGTGCAGTGGAGGATGCCCCAATTGCTTGGGCCCTGCACCCACATGGGAGACCAGAAGGAAGCACCTGGCTCTTGGGTTTGGATCGGTGCAGCATGCCAGCGGCAGCACGCTGGCCATAGCGGCCATTTGGGGAGTGAACCAATGGAAGGAAGACATTTCTTTCTGTCTCTCTCTCTCACTATCTAACTCTGCCTGTCAAAAAAAAAAAAAAAAAAAAAAAGATACTATTCATTATAAGGTTTCAGCTTGAAAGAAGCCCTAGAAGAGCAACATGAATTCTGTCAAAATTGAAACAAGAATAAATATCAGATTTATGGTGAAGCTTGGTGAAACAGTGAATACCTATTAGTGAAAATTAATCTTGAAATAACTGCTACTTTATGAAATATTCATGAAGGCAATGCCCCAGTGAATTCAAGTCTTTAAATGGGTGACATATTTTACAAAGCCGTGAGACGATGTTGAGATGGAGCCTGAAGTGGCATGCAGTAAACATTAACATGTGAGGAAAAATGTACCTTGTTTAGGCCCTAATTAAAGAGAATTGATGGTTTACAGCAGAAACTATACCAGCCTCACAGGCATCTCACTTGGTTCAGCTTACACAGTTACGACTGAAAAATTAAAGATGGGCAAACTTTATACTTTATGGTACCAAAGCTATTTTCACCCAGATCTGCTCTAGTCAAGAGCAGAGTTTTCAATGGAAATTATAAACATGTGGAATCAAAATCCTGAAGCATTTCTTCCGAGGATTGTAATAGGATGGAAATGTGGCATTACAAGTATGATCCTGAAGACAAAGCACAATCCTGAAGACAAATCAAAGGCTTCCATGTAGTGGCAGGGGTCCAGTGAGAACAAAAACAGACCAGTCAAGAGCAAAAGTCAAGGCAATAGTTCTTTGAGATGCTCAAAGCATTTTGCTTGATGGCTTTCTGCAGAACCGAATAATAATAATGATATCTGTTTATTATGAGAATGTTTTGAGAAAGTTAGCCACAGCGTTAGCAGGAAAATGTGTATTAAGTCTTTACCAAAGAGTCCTTCTCCACCAGTGTAATGATTCTGTGGATACTTCTCATAAAAAAGGGGAAATTTTGTGAGAATCTCAATGCGCAATCAGTAGATACGCAAATTACAGTCCTGACTTGACTTCTGTTTTTCTAATTAAAACTTTAGAGGTTATAATTTTTCTTTAGCTAATATTCTAAAAATGAGTGCATTAACATGGTTAAATTCCCAGTACCCTCACTTTTTTTTAAGGATTAACTAAATAGCTGGTGTCATCATTTGTCTTAAATTTTGTGTAGTTTATGTTGAAGAATAAATCTTATTTATGTCTTTTGTTTCCTACTTTTCTGCAAACATTTGAAGTACCCTTGTATAGCCCATATGGGATGCCAAGATTTCTTTTGGGATCTGGAATGCATAACAAAATAGACATCCTATGGAAGGTAAAATACAGGTTAAAGTTTAAAATTAGCTTTTTCACATTTTTATGATTCTCATGGGTAACTGTGGATAGTGCCTGTTTTGCCGGCGCCGCGGCTCACTAGGCTAATCCTCCGCCTTGCGGCGCCAGCACACCGGGTTCTAGTCCCAGTCGGGGCACCGGATTCTGTCCCGGTTGCCCCTCTTCCAGGCCAGCTCTCTGCTGTGGCCTGGGAGTGCAGTGGAGGATGGCCCAAGTGCTTGGGCCCTGCACCCCATGGAAGACCAGGAAAAGCACCTGGCTCCTGGCTCCTGCCATCGGATCAGCGCGGTGCGCCGGCTGCAGCTCGCCGGCCGCGGCGGCCATTGGAGGGTGAACCAACGGCAAAGGAAGACCTTTCTCTTGTCTCTCTCTCTCTCAGTGTCCACTCTGCCTGTCAAAAAAAAAAAAAAAAAATTGCCTGTTTTGAGTAAAAATGAAAAGTTACTCAATCATAGGTGCTTTAGAAATTCTAGCTTCATAATAATTCTATAACTAAAAGGAAATAAATACTACTTTAAATGATTATAGATTATAAAAGGAAACTGAATTGTTGCTAGGTATTCCTGCACAAATATAGGCTATAAGTAATATATGTATATGTATATATATAATCACAATATACAGTTCATTACACTGTGATAAATTGCTCTAAGGTTAAATTTTTAGGAAATAGGAGTGCCTTCACATATATATTATCTAACAAGAAGAAAGTCCTAGTGTTGTAATCATAAATGTACATCTTAGACTGATTTAAGAAGAGGCAGAGGGAAACACAGCATCCAGGAGTAAGTCATCAGAAAGTATTCCGAGGGCCTTGGGGTTGGGGAAGAAATACATTTATTTAATTAGTTTGAAATTAGAAATACATATATTTAATTAGTCTGAAAGGCAGACACACAGAAAGTGAGTGATCAAGCCATATCCCTTCCACTGGTTCACTCCCAGTTGGGCCTGGGAAAGACTGTTATGGGTTGCTGGGATGCAAGTTCTTGAACCATCATCTGCTGCCTCCCAGTGTGTGCACTAGCAGGAATCTGGAATTGGGAGCACAGCCCTGCCTCAAATCTAAGCACTCCTCTTTGGATGTGAGCATCCCAAGTAGTATCTTAACTGCTGTGCCAAACACCCACCCCAAACATATGACAGCTTAGTAGCAAAAACCTAGGAAAGGCAGAAAGATAAAAAACAAAAATGGTTTTGAGAAACTGAAGTTCATGAACAAAACACTCAGATGGCCAAATTAATGGGGTTGCTATGGTTCAGCAATGGCAGAAGATTAGAGAGGAAGATCTGGAAACAAAGCCTAATTGTTAATAGACTGACAGCACATGGCTAGAAAGAGGCATCCAAATAATGAAACCTAAATAAAGCTATTCTTTTGGCATGGGTAAGATCTAGTTTGCTTTATGATCTGTGTACACGTACCTGCCAGTTATATATTGTGTACCCATGTTTATCCTTATTATCTTTAGTAAAGTGTTTTCGATTTCACAGAAGACTGATCAACTGCTTTGTTTAAGGAGATCTAAATGGAAGAAAGGGGGCGCTGTGGTGTTGTAAGCTAAGCCTCAGCCACCTGTGGTGCTGGCATCCCATATGGGCACCAATTCGTGTCCTGGATGCTCCTCTTCTGATCCAGCTTGCTGCTTATGTCCTGGGAAAGCAATAGAAGATGACACAAGTGTTTGAGCCCCTGAACCCATGTAGGAGACAAAAGAGGCTCCTGACTCCTTGATTGGCTCAGCACTGGCTGCTTTGGTCATATGGGGAGTGAAGCAGCAGATGGAAGACCTTTCTATCTCTCCCCTTCTCCATACCTCTGCCTCTCAAAAAAATAAAATAAAAGCCTTAAAAAATCCCTCCAAAGTTAGCTTCAGAAGTAGGGAGCTGTCTGGAGGGTTGTAACTTTAGATTTTAGGATTTACAAAGGAAACAAGAATTCCTTACTTCAAATTGAATAAGCTTGAGGGAGGTAGAGGAGACCATCAAGAAGTGTAAAATACAGATGAAATTCTGACAATGTGAATAAATGTGTAGTAGAATGTGCAAGGTTCAGAGACTGCAGTTTGGCTGCAGGAGAAGTGATTTCACTTTGAATTCATGTTGGACAAATTTCCCAACTCTCTATGCCTCTCTCTCCTCATCCGTGAAGCAGAGATAATGAAATCCTCATTAGGGTAGTTGTGAGGTTTAGATGACATGAGATGCACAGTATACCTAATACAAAATAAGAGCTTAAAATTTGAAGTAATTTTTGTAACAGTATAGAAAATATTTAATCCATTCATGAGTTAGGTATATGTTGAAATTACTGGGATATTAGTGTCAAAAGAATTCTGTCATTTACTGTAGATTTAAATGAAAAACCAAGCCTTCTTTTTCCACTCTTTACAGTTTTATTCATTTACTCTTTCTTTCCATGATGAAATTTCATTAGGCAATTCAACAAAACGTATCCTAGAACATTGTTCTTGTCCTGCCTTTGATTGGCTCTGTTAGTGAGAGGAAGTCACTTAAACACACATTTCTATCTCATCTATAGAAAAATAGGTCTTGGTGATCGCTAAAATCCTTTCCAGCCATGACATTCTCTGTGTTGGTATTTTCACCCTTAGTTTTTCCCATTATTAAACAAAGAGAAATGACACTGGTATCTTAGATAAAGACTGTTTTCTCTCCAATAGATTCCCACTAAAGACAAGTTGATGGAATGATTAAAAGTTGCCAGCATAGACTCTGTTTCTCTTTAAAACTGAGTTAGTTTCTCATGCCTTTGAGCAATTGGGTTGGATATTATTTTCACCAGGTTATATAGTGACCAATCGTTCCCAGGGGCAATGACTTCCATTCCTGTGATTTTAAGATATGTGTCTATATAGGAAACGGCAACCTCCTTGCTATTGGAGAAATTGATGAAATGAATGAATTCTGTTCCAACTCTTAATAAAGATTTCCAGGAAGCCCAAGACTTGAAAGCACAAAATACTTTAGGAAGGACAGAGTCCCAAGAAAACCTCAGAGAGACATTTTAGGAAATGTTATCCGCTCTGGATAATTCATCCTCCAATGCCCGAGGCTTACAAAATTGAACCTTTTCATGGATGGCACAAGACATCTAAAGGCACTGACACTGGAATTCCTGGAGAAGAAAAATAAAATGAGAACAAGGCTGATTTATGCAGGAAAATTGCATGTGTTATGAGTAGAACTGGACGTTTAGGTTGACTGAGTGGCAACATTAAGTACTCAAGTATTTCTGACCTCATGGTCCTCCCTGAAATAAAACACAAGTTGTCTGCCTTGGGTAAAAGGAAGAAATGGGAAGATTATTGGTAGTTTTCTGATGTTAAGAGTGTTTAGATCTTTCTGAGACTCAGTTTTCTGATTGCCTCAGGGATTTGTTCTGCGTATAATCTGAAATGATACACAGCCATTACTCAGCAAAGAGTCCTGGAAACAGTTCCTAACAGGACGCTAGCAATCTCTCCTCCCACCTATTCTGAGTTTCTGACAGATCACTCAAGCTATCCTGAGCCCAAACCTTTAGAGCAGCCCTTGCCTGTCGTCTCTGCTGTGAGCCAGCTGTGAGTAGACAGTAACACACCAAGGAAACATCTTACCTTGTAACTTTGTCTAGCTTTCAAAAATGTTTTTAAACTCTTGAAATTGTGGATTTGGTGGAGAAGCTTCATTTTTCATGCAGGTATTTATCTTTTCTTCCTGGTTGTTCTGAGTTGCTGGTTTCATGATCCACCCTTATTCCAAGCCCCCAGCAAAGTCCTCAGCTCCCATTGTAAACCAGAAGACTTAATAAAACTTACTATAACTATTGTTTAAGTTTTTTGGGTTTATGCAGTGCTGCGTTACTTATGTATCTTTTATTGACTAGTTCTTTAAAAAAATCTTTAAAATGTTTTTTTCTTCCCAATGCAAAAGCAATTAATAAATTTCTCAGAAAGGAAAAAAATGCATTACTAAACATCCCATCCCTCTTTTCATCTGGGCATGGGAGATGGAATCACATTCATTTCACTGTTTGCATACTGAGTTTCTTGAACCTAGTACATAGTTGTCACAGAAACTGCATGATCACACTGAAAGGGGTAACTTTTTGTGGAAAATGTGTGACTTTTTAGTTCCAGTGTTTTATAGTTAGAATAATGCTGCAAAAATGCAAAAGAGAGCAAGTAGCTTTTGTCATACTTTAGTGTGACAGCTTTCTGCATTTGCCAAATGAAGGTGTTTGTCAGAATTCTGTAAGTCTCACTAGTCTGGAAATTATAAGGGAAAAGACTACTTGCTGGAAATATTTTGTCTTCTTAATTAAATACTATTAAGAATTCCTTTCTCATGATTTGATGTTGAGTCCAACCTTCAGTGTGGTGGTGCTGAGATAATGCACAGCTGAACCTGAGTTGCTGCCAATCTAAAGGAAACACATTGCAGAGGGAAAGCTGTGTTTTGTAGTATATTGAATTAGGTTAATCAGAAACCAAAAGTCTGAAGTTTATTTAACTTCATTTGGAATAATTTATTCTTTTATATTCTTTATATGTATATATATACATTTTCTGTCCAGAAAGATATGAGGTATATTTATTCCTCATTGTGCTTTAAATTACATTGTATTTTAGAATAGTATTGAATTTATAGACAAGGTTCAAAAATAGTACATAAAAGGCTGCCACAGAACACACCAAAACATTGGTATAAGTAGAAAAGCTTTATTGTTGGGAGCTGACAGGCTGTCTCTCCATGTGCGAGAGCAGCAGCCCACAGTTTGATACCAGGTCTTATTATAGCTTGCAGAAGAGAAGGAAGTGGGAGCAGCAGATTCTGTTAGGGTAGGGGGTGGAGTTAATGCTTCTGGTCATGTCATCTACACATCACCTGACTTCTGGTAAACCAGGCCCAATTCCAGAAAACCAAAGCCTATCTGATAAATTGAACCTTATTTTTCAAGATGGTGCCTAGGATAAGATGGCATCAGTCTTGCCAATATTCCCTCCTTTTGCTTTTTATAAAGCAAGTGTTGTATGGGACTATATCAATGCCCCCAGAGAAGTCCAGGATGGGTAGACGGATGATGATATAACTTCTGAAGCTACTTCCTGCTGGCATAGGGTGGAGTCTCAAGTGACAAGTGGCCCTTGGAGGGGCACATCAAGTAATGAGAGGACTCCATTGAGGAAAGGAAGTGAGGGGGTCCCTGGATCCTAGCAAAGACTGTTTGATAGATGTGGCAATTTGTTGAAGAGTTTTAAAATTTTGTTCCACGTGGTTTGATTGGTTAACCTCATAGAAACACTGTTCTCCCAGAAAGATACAAGTTCCACCTTTTTCAACTGTTATAAGGTCTAAAGCGTGTCTGTTTTGTAGTACCATGCCTGCTAGTGAGGTGATTTGGCTTTGGAGACCTTGGATGGTGTTGGCTGAGGTCTCAGTGGACCTAGTGACCTCCTCTTGTAAATATTGGAGTTGATCTGGAAGACATTTGGTTGAGACAATGCTGTGCCTAAAGCTGCTCATGAAATCACTACTAAGGAGAGGGAGGCTGTAAAGCTGATCCCAACCAAAGCTAGGAGGAAGATCGCTTGTCTCTTGTGGGTAGAGGGGTTTGTCTGTAGAAAAAAAAGACTTGATCAGCCCTCACCCTGACTGTTGATGAGCAACTTTATATGTTATCCCTCTTAGTATTTGTTTTGTTTGTTCTACTTAATACTTTTGGTTGAATACTGTAATCAATACACAATCCTTCTTAAGTGCTGAAACTTAACTGAAAAGTGATCACTGTTAAATGTAAGAGTGGGAATAAGAGAGGGAAGAGATGTGCAATTCGGGACATGCTCAAGCTGACTTACCTCAAACGGTAGAGTTAGAAACATACCAGGGGATTCCAATTCAATCCCATCAAGGTGGCATGTACCAATGCCATCTCACTAGTCCCAGTGATCAATTTCTGTTCACAATTGATCATAATGATAGGACTAAGAACCAAAGGGATCACATAAACAAGAATAGTGTCTGTAAATACTAGCTGATAGAATCAAAAAGGGAGAGAATGATCCAACATGGGAAGTGAGATACACAGCAGACCCATAGAATGGCAGATGTCCTAAACAGCACTATGGCCTCAGAATCAGCCCTTAAGGCATGCGGACCTGGCTGAAAAGCCCATGAGACTATTTCAAGCATGGAAAGCCAAGACACTCTAGGGGAAAAAAAAAACAAAACAAAACAAAAAAAAAAAACACCTAAATGAAAGATCTCCGTGAGTGAGATCCCAGTGGAAAGAATGGGTCATCAAAGAAGGAGGTACCTTTCTCTGAAGGGAGGAGAGAACTTCCACTTTGACCATGCCCTTGTCTAAATATGATCAAAGTCAATGAACTCAGGGGGCTTCCATAGCCTTGGCAGCTCATGACAAGAGCCTAGGGTGATTACTGATGCCATAAACAAGAGTGTCAATTTGTTAAGTCAGCAACAGGAGTCACTGTGCACTTACTCCTCATGTAGGATCTCTGTCCTTAGTGTGCTGAACATTGAGATTTAATGCTATAACTAGTACTCAAACAGTATTTTTCACTTATGTTTCTGTGTGGGAGCAAACTGTTGAAATCTTTACTTAATGTATGCTAAACTGATCTTCTGTATATAAAGAGAATAGAAAATGAATCTTGATGTGAATGGAAGGGGAGAGGGAGTGTGAAAGGGGAGGGTTGCAGGTGGGAGGGACGTTATGGGGGGGGAAAGCCATTGTAATCCATAAGCTGTACTTTGAAAATTTATATTCATTAAATAAAAGTTAAAAAAAATCTGAAAAATCATACAACGTTGAGAGAGGGGAGAGTACCACCAAAATATATGGACCAGCAGTAGAGTCATTGGTGCAAGAGGATAGATAGAATATGATTACAAAGGAATGAGGTCCCAAGTGGGCTAGACAGGGAAGTAGTGGAATTGATGGTTGTGTTGGTAACACAAGGAATACTTTGTTGCAGAAGTTTATTTTGTTCTGTGGCCATATTTATAACCCTGCACATTGCAGTTTGTCCTACTGAATGTAAAGGTAGATGATTGACAACCATCTGAGACAGGGAGTACAAGTGTTAGAAAGGAGATATTGATGAGTAAAGTGGATGCAATGGGTGGTTCCCAAATTGGGGCACACACAAAACAATATTGTTGGTAGGGGGCAGAAGGCAAAGTAGAATTGGCCAGCTGATGACGTAGAGTAAATGATAGATTAATGAGCTGTAGCCACCTTAGAGGTAGTTTAATAGGATTGGTTAGCTGGGATTGGTGTTTAGAAAGATTCCTTTACTATATCAACCACCACATCTATGGGGGCTGTCAGGAGCTGAATGTAAACCCTGATTTTTATAATTCTGTGTAGGTCTCCCATATTGGAGCCAGGCCTAGGAAGGGGAGAATTTCTTCCTTGGTAGAGGGAGTAAGAGGTTAGCAATGAGACATTTTCTGTCAATGGTTATGGCTTTGTGAGCGGGGGTAAAGTGTACACTGATATAGATTTCCTCAAAAAGGAAAGCTGTGCCTTGTTGAAAGATACCTGGTAACCTTTGGCTTCTAGGAAGTTGAGGAGAGTAGCATTCTATCACTGGCTATTTGTTTCTGAGGGGCTTCAGAAGAGGAGGTCATCAGCATACTGAAAAAGAAAGGAAGGGATAGATCTAGAGTATGTAGATCATTGGCCAAGTCTTGACGAAACAGGTGGGGGCTATCCTGGAACCCCTGGGGGAGAATGGTCCAAGCTATTGGTGTTGAGATTCAGGAGTTGGGATCTGTCCAAATGAAAGCAAACAGATCCTGCCAAGTGGGATGTAAGGGGATAGTGAAGAATGCATCTTTAAGATCCAAGACTGAAGAGTGAGAAGTGATGGTGCAGATAGAGGAGAGGAGGGTATATGGGTTGGGTAGTCCTGGATGTATGGGTACTACTGTGGAGTTGATTAGGTGAAGATCTTGTTCTAAAAGAAGGATCCATTAGTTTTTTTTTTAACTGTCAGAATGGGGATGTTATAAGGGGAGTTGATTCTACTCCTTGGAAGAGGAGTTTAGTAATAATAGGCTTTAGTCTCTGAAGGCTAGATAGGGGTAGGGGATATGGAAGATGAGAAGGAAATGTAGAGGAGTCTCAAACTTTGTACAGGAGGATGATGAACCACTGGTGTTCCATACCCTGGGTTGATTGACAGTGGACAGGGGCCCTGAGGTAGACGGGGTTGTTGGGCCCGGATCATCTTGAGAGAGCAGTAACAGGAAGGGAGGCAAAGGCAAGTTGGAGGACGGGGCCAACAGTTGGAGGGTAAAAGTTATTTGGGTACCAAACTGACAGAGTAGATCCCTTCCCAGAAGGGGAGTGGGACATTGGGGTATGACATGAGAAGAGTGAGAGAAGGGTGTCTTATCTAATGTGCAGAGCCGACTGGGAGTATGTAGTGGTGTTCCCTCCACCTCAACTATAGAGGCTGAGGCAGGGGAGGTGAGCCCCTGCTAATGGGTTAAGACAGAGAGTGTTGCCCCTGTGTCAATGAGGAAAGAAATCAGCATACCTGCTACCATTGCAGTTACCTTGGGCTCCCGTGGAGTGATGGCCATAGTCAGTGGTGAGAGTCTGGGCTCCTTCAATCCTTAGTTGCCAGTCCTAGATGGTCAACCTGGGGCATGGGTGGAGTGGATGGTCTACTATCCTAAAGGATAAGAAGACCATCCACTGCCCAGTGACCATTTTGGCAAAATTTAGGACAAGGACCCAGTAGGTCCCTAGGGTTGGGGCACATTTCTGGCCCAGTGGCCCATTTGGTCACATTTAAAGCATGGACCCAGAGGGCCATTGCAGTCAGTGGGGCTACTAGAGGCAGCAGGCTGTTGAAAGGGCTTGGCCAGCATTTGAAATTTGGCCTTTTGGGCTCTCTTGTCCCTCCCATTATATACCTTAAAGGCCACTTCTAGAATCTCTGCCTGGGGGGGTTATGGGCCTCTTTTAAGGTGTTTTAGTTTTGCCTTGATATCTGGAAGCTCTGGTCAAAGAAATGGTTCTTAAGGAGGCTATGACCATCAGGAGACTCTGGGTCTAAGTATATTGGAGGAGATTTTGTGTAAGGCACTGTAAAAAGGCAGAGGGATTTTCCTTTTTGTGTTTAATCATCTCTCCCAATTTATCATAATTTACAACCTTTCTAGTGGACCTTTTCAGTCCTGCCAGCAAACAAGTAATAAAATGATTTCTGACAGTGACATCATTAGGAGAGTTATAATCTCAATTGGGGTCTTGTTCTGGGACCACATCTGTACCAATGAGATGGCCTGGGTCTGTTTGATGGGCCTCATCAATATGGAGATGGGCCTGTTCCCAAACTTGCCTTTATTCCTCTGGGAGAAGGGTGTTAGAAAGTATCATAAAAACATCATGAAAGTTCAAATCATAGGACTGGGTTAGGTATTGAAATTCTTTGATGTAAGAGGGGAGTTGGAGGTGAATGAACCTAGTTTTTGTTCCATTGTGATAGATCGCTGAGTGAGAAGGGAACATAGACTCTGACTATGTCCTCTGTTCCCACCATTTCCAGTAGGGATAACAAGGAAGCAGGCTCCTTTGCTGCTGTTTGGGAGCGAGTGACTTGGAGGCTTTGATTAGGAGGCAGGGAGTCAGGGATTTGAAATGACAATGATGCAGATATGGTATATTGGCTCTTAGGAATGGAATGGGAGATAGTTGGTGTTGATTTTCAATTGAGGGTGAATAAGAAGTAGCGGGAATAGGAACAGACACTGTGTTTTGAGAACCTTGAACAGGAGACTGTGCCAATGCCTGTGGTGGGTCTAGGGGGGAGTAAAAAGGAAGCTCATTTGCAGAAGCAAAAGTAGAAGAAGGGCATTCTAGATCTTTAGTGGGAACCATGGAAGCTAAGAGAACCTAAACTGGTGAACATGACGTGTAAAGAGAAGTTTTAGAATGGATATAGAAGGCTTCAACATAGGGAATCGCCTTCCACTTTCTCGAATGCTCACAGAAATAGTATTGTTCCTGAATAGAACAAAGTGGCCATTTGGACTACTTGTCAAGGTTGTACATGGGCCATGGTGATTGAAGAGAAAGATGAGGTGATGGCAGTTAAGATCTGGGGCCTCAGGAGACAACCAAGAGGAGAGTTAGACAGAATGTAGGATGAGGAAACAGTCATAGCAACCTGAGAAGTTGGGCTGATGGATAACTGATGTTTCTGAGATCACATCAGTCTGACAATGAGTGTAAGGGAGCAGAGGATGGGGTTGACACACAAACACACTGGAGCCCAGGGCATAAGGTCCATAGGAATTGTGGCACCAGGTATCAGAACGTCAAGTCAAAGTAGGCAGAACTACAGCCTGAAGGGGGGTGAGTTGCAGTGGGAGAGTTCTCCGCTCCCTCTGCCTTTCCTCAAAATTGTGAAGGGCCAGTGTATGGATGGAGATTATGGGGCATTCAGTGGTGAGGAAAGAAGTCCTGGGTTGGTTCTGTGGTTGGCTGAAATCCAGGATCCTGAAGCAGCTCACATCACCGAAGGGGAAGCAAGGTCAACAGAAGAACTTGGATCTGAGTCATGGCACTGGTGAAAGACCGCCACAGAACACACCAAAGAAGGAAGGGGGGAATAGCAAAATAGGTTTGGGGTGGAGTTAATGCTTGTGTTTGGGTCATCTAGACATCACCTGACTTCTGATAAACCAGACTCAATTCCAGGAAACCAAAAACTAACTCAGAAACTGAAACTTATCATGTAAGATGGCACGTAGGATAAGATGGCCAATAGCACAGAAAGTTCTTGTATATTTCCAAAGCAATTTTACCTTATTATTTACATCTTACATTAATATAGTACATTGTATCAATTAATGCACCAATATTGATATACTATTAAAATCCTCCCTCCCAAATTTCCTTAGTTTTTAATCTAAGGTCATATTTCTGTTCCAGGATCTCACCAAGGATGCTATATTACATTTAGTCATATCTCTTTAGGAATGGATAAGCTGGGGCTGGCGCTGTGGCGTAGTGGCTAAAGCAGTTGCTCGCAACGCCAGCATCCCATATGGGCACCAGTTTGGGTCCTGGCTGCTCCACTTCTGATCCAGCGCTCTGCTATGGCCTGGGAAAGCAGTAGAAGATGGCCCAAGTCCTTGGTTCCCTGCACTAAGACTTGGAAGAAGCTCCAGGCTCCTGGCTTCAGATCAGTCCAGGTCTGGCCATTGTGGCCATTTGGGGAATGAACTAGTGGATGGAAGATCTCTCTCTCTCTCTCTCTCTCTCTCTGCCTCTGCCTCTGCCTCTCTGTAACTCTGCCTTTCAAATAATTTATAAAACTTTTTTAAATGTCCATGCCATGATAGTTATTCACACTCCTCCTCCTTTTTAAAAAATTATCTTAAAGGCAGAAAGATGGACAGAGATCTCCCATACACTGCTTCATTATCCAAATGTTACAGCAGGTGGGGCTGGACCAGGTGAAAGTCAGGAACAAGTAACTTATCCAGGTCTCTCAAATAGGTCACAAGGACCCAAGTACTTGAGCCACAAACTGCTATCTTCCAGATGTGCATTAATAGGAAGCTGGGATAAGGAGCACATCTGGAACTCAAACTAGGACATTCATTATGGGATGTAGGCATCCCCAGTGCCATCCCAACTGTTGTGCCAAATGCTCATCCTTCCTTCTTTTGATGACATGGAAAGTTCTGAGACTCATTGGTGAGGTATTTTTTAGACTATTTAACATCTGGGATTTGTCTGGGTTTTCTTCATGATAATTAGACTAGGGTTTATGGGATTTGAGGAGAGCGAGAAGACAAAGGCAAATACCATAATCATCAACTCATATCTGGGTCCCATGCATGCTGTTAACATGACTTATCATTGTTGATATTGACCTTGATTATATGGTTGAGCTGCTGTTTTTCAAGTTTCTCTCTTTGATATAGTCATTCTCCCCACTCCTCCTTCCAGACTACTCGTTGGAAAGAATCCACAATGTCCAGCTCACACTGAAGGAGTTGAAGGAGTTGGAATAGACTCCCCACTCATTAAGGGTGGGTATCTCCTGTATATTCATTTTATAATTAAATTATTAAACCAGTGATTATAAAAATAATTGAAATTATGTTATTGCAAAAATTAATGGAAAAAATGAAGAGGGGATTAAGGGAGGGAGGGAGAGAAGTATGGTTATAGAATTGTATCTGAAATAAATGAAATCTGTTTTTTATATTAATTAAAGTTGAGTTAAAAATCATAGTATAGTAAATATAATTAATATGATATAATAAATTCTACTTCATTTATTTTATTATCTACATTATTGCTATTTGGCCACTGGAGCTCTTTCGTTCAGTGAAAATGTCAATTTGATATACTCTCATAATTTGAAGTTTGTTTTTCTTTTTTCTTTCTGACACCACAAGATACTCTAGGTAATCTTGTATATTCTCTACTTCAACTCAGATTACCTATTTCTCCAAATAATGCTGGTTTCTTTTATTGGGAAGTAGTGTTATAAACTAAGATGTGTTAATTGCTAATGGATGTTAGTGCTCAGCTGGAAAATCAAGGGGATATGTGTATAAATCAGCCCATAAGTATATGCATATCTATAAATGTTTCCATGTATATCCATATGTACTGATGTTTTCAAATATAATATACTATGACATGAGTCATCTTTTACCTTCTTCCCTTGCTTGTCTGCAACCTCACATTCCGATATACATTTTGGAATCAATTTGATATATCTACAAACTAGCTTTTGTGGGATTGTGTGAAATCCATAGATCAAGTTGAGAAAAACTGACATCTTAATATTGAACCTTCTATTCTATCAACACAAAATTTGTCTGTGTTTCTCTGTATCTTCATTGATTTTTTTTGGTCAATGCTTTGTAATTCTCCACATATTATAATTTATGACAAAGCATTCATGAAAGAAACCAATATTTTGATCACATACACATATTTATATATATATATATAAAAGTTATATATATACACACATATATATAAAAGTAAGCATTTTGGTTTTAGGTGCTACACTTTTCATTGCTAATATAGAGCAAAGAAATTTTCTTGTATATTAGACTTCAGTACTGTGACCTTGCTATACTTACTTAATAGTCCAAGAATTTGTTTTAGATACTTTGCAGCTTTCTACACAAGCATTTATTTAGTCTGTGAATAACTATAGTATTATTTTTTCTTTCTGAATTCATAAATTTAAATTATTGTTTTCATCATACTGTAACAACCAGGACTTTGAAATGTTGAGTAGGTGTGATTAGTGAGAACATCCCTATCTGGTCCCCAATCTTAGGAGAAAATATTCTCCTAAATATCTCACCATTAAATGTGATGTTAGTTGTAGGCTTTCCAAGTTCATATCAAATAAGTCTCTTCCATTCCCAATTTTTCTAGTGTTTTCATCATAAATTGGTTATGAATTATGAAAAATATTCTTTCTATATATAATTATCTTTTCAGCCTGATAATATATAATAAATTTTATATATATGTATATATAATAAAATACATTGATGACTTTCCAAATGTAGAATGAGTCTTGCCTTCTTGGAATGAACTCCAGTTTTTTTTTTTCTTTTTTTTTTTTGACAGGCAGAGTGGACAGTGAGAGAGAGAGACAGACAGAAAGGTCTTCCTTTACCATTGGTTCACCCTCCAATGGCCGCCACAGCCAGCGCGCTGCGGCCGGCGCATGGCGCTGATCCGATGGCAGGAGCCAGGTGCTTCTCCTGGTCTCCCATGGGGTGCAGGGCCCAAGTACTTGGGTCATCCTCCACTGCACTTCCCTGGCCACAGCAGAGAGCTGGCCTGGAAGAGGGGCAACCGGGACAGAATCTGGCGCCCCGACCAGGACTAGAACCTGGTGTGCTGGTGCCGCAAGGCGGAGGATTAGCCTAGTGAGCCACGGCGCCGGCCCCCAGTAATTTCTTTAGGTATTATTTGATGACATTGGCTAATATTTTGTTAAGAATTTTATGTGTGTTCATAAGAGATACCCCCCAATAATTTCCTTGTAGTATATCATGTGATTCTCATATTAGGGTAAAGCTGTCCTCATGGTATGGTTAGACTGTCCTCCTTTATGCATCTATTTTTCAGAAGAGATGATAGAAAATGTATTTGATTTCTTCTTTAAATAGGTAGCATAACTTATCAATGAATTCATGTTGGCCTGGCACCTTCTTTTGTAGAAGACTTCCAATTATTGATCTGGTTCCCATCACATTCTTCTCTAGGTGAATGTGATAGCTTTTTGTTTGCTTTTAAGGAATTGGCTTATTTCATCCATGCTTTTGAATTTTTGAGGATGTAGCTATTCATCGTATGGCATTATCATTGTTTAAATGTCCATGGGATCAGTAGTGATATTCCTAAATTTATGCAATTTTGTTGTCTTTCAGCAACAATCTTTAAGATTTTTTAAAAATGCAATGCTACATTTAAAATTATGTATACATAAGTGGTAATATAATGTTTTGTTTATGAAAGATGATTATATATATTTAACAATTTTTCAAAATGATGTAACTTTGAAAGCTTCTCTTTTAAATATGTAATGCTCTCTTTTGCACTCTAAATTCTTCGCACATATTGTCTGAACTGCTTCATTTGTATAGCTTTTCTTGATATGCAGGTCCAATGCTTTCAACCATCCTACTCATACCAGCATACTAAAAAGTGATAAACTAGGGCTGGCATTGTGGTGTAGAGGGGTAAGCCACTACCTGCAGCACCAATATCCCGTATGAGAGCTGGTTTGAGTCCTATTGCTCCACTTACCATCCAGATCCCTGCTAATGTCCCTGCACCCATATGAGAGAAGAAGCTTGGGGCTCCTGGCTTTGGACTGCTCTGTTTTGTCCATTGAGGCCATCTGGGGAATGAACCAGCAGATGGAAGACTTCTTTCTGTCTCTCCCTTCCTCCCTGTCTCTCTCTGTAACTCTACCTTTCAAATAATAAAATAAATCTTAAAAAAAGAAATGATAAATCCTGATGCTAGTGTTTTTTTATTTTTTTAAAAAAGATTTATTTATTTTTAAAGAATTACAAAGAGAGAGGGAAAGGGATAGAGATAGAAGAGAAAAGAGAGAGAGAGGGAGAGATGGGGGAGAGAAAGAGAGAGAGAGAGAGAGAGAGATTGATTTTCCATTCACTGGTTTACTCCCCAGATGGCTGCAACAGCCAGGCCTGGGCCAGATTGAAGCCCACACTGGAGCTCCATCCAGGTTTCTTGCATAGATGACAGGGCCCAAACTCCTGGGCCATCTTCTGCTGTTTTTCTGGCCATTAGCAGGGAGCCAGATCGATCCAAAGTAGAGCAGCCAGACCATGAACTGATGCCCATTTGGGATGCTGGCCTCGCAGGCTGCGGCTTTCCTCGTTATGCTGCATGGCCAGCCCCCCGGTGTTAGTAATTACTACTGCAGCACTACTCATGTCTCTTTGCTTAATGATTTACATTAAAGGTTCTGCAAGTTTTATCATTTTAAGTCACAGGTTCAGCATTGCTGTGACATTTGCCCAAGACATGAGCTTAACTACCCATTGAAGCTTAACTATAATTAAAAAGAATGTCTTATAATATCTACACTTTTTTGAGGCTTGCCAGAGGGAGGAGAATTTTGTCCCATTGCTTGTGGGAGTATAACATGTCCATTGATCCATATTCTCATCTTGGATATGAGACTCATAACACAGAGAATCATTTTCTTTCATTTATTTTTAGTTTTGAAGCTGAAGATCAGAGAAATGAGTGACTCAAGGATAGAGAAGGACAAAAGTATGGATATTTCATATAGATAACATAGTAGTTAATGATAGTATATAAGCATGGGTGAATACAACTTGATATTTATGCTGGGATACAACTGCTGGAATTTAAATATTCATTAAATGTCAGCAGTATTTGGTTTACCTTAATGTCATCTGGATCAGCCCTGGTACATAAGAATGAACTCCTCGGTAATATCATTTCGTTTCTAGAAGAACAGGGGTCATTTTATCAGTCAGGACCACAGCAGTAACTTGCATTAAATTCAATAACTAAGAAAGAATAACTAAGACTAAGTTAGTTAGACTTAGTTATTAAGTCTTAGTTAGGAAGGAGGACTACAGTTGCTAGCCCCTTCTTGCACTGAAGCATCCCTCCACCCCACCCATCACACCCCCTTCTGTGTAGCAAAAAATTCAGCTTCCAC
Organism: Oryctolagus cuniculus; assembly: GCF_051225735.1. NCBI lineage: Eukaryota > Metazoa > Chordata > Mammalia > Lagomorpha > Leporidae > Oryctolagus > Oryctolagus cuniculus. The sequence goes on from NC_142871.1 coordinate 13,860,923, forward strand.
AGTATCACTACTTAGAACCAGTTCCGACAAAACATAACCGTGATGGCTACCATCTGCCTCTCTGTGACACCCTTAGCTCAATATAAGGACATTATAATAAACTATCATTGTTTACTCACCTACTCCCACAATGAATGTGATGGCATGATGGCTTTCAGTTTTCCTAAAATGGATGAAGAAATGAATGGTATGCAAGCCCCTCCCAAAACCCTACCCTCTTTGAATAATCAATTAAACCTTGCACCAGACAGCACACATATGCCTCCAGACCATAAAAAGGGATGGGGGCAAAGCACATCGAGTACAGCTCTCTCCTGAGTATGCTTTCAGTTCATCCTGAGTGTGTGCTTTCCTTTTGTATGTAAATAAATCCTGCATCTCTGCTGGTCTCTACCTACATCTAATCCTAGCATTTATTCTTTTTTAATTTTTTTTTTTTTTTTTTTTACTTTTTACAGGCAGAGTGGACAGTGAGAGAGAGAGAGAGAGAGACAGAAAGAAAGGTCTTCCTTTTGCCGTTGGTTCACCCTCCAATGGCTACCGCGGCCGGCGCATCGCGCCTATCCAAAGGCAGGAGCCAGGAGCCAGGTGCTTCTCCTGGTCTCCCATGGGGTGCAGGGCCCAAGCACTTGGGCCATCCTCCACTGCACTCCCTGGCCACAGCAGAGAGCTGGCCTGGAAGAGGGGCAACTGGGACAGAATCCGGCGCCCCAAGCGGGACTAGAACCCGGTGTTCCGGAGCCGCCAGGTGGACGATTAGCCTAGTGAGCAGCGGCGCCGGCCCCCTAGCATTTATTCTTGCTTCAGAGGTGAGAACCAGGGACCTGCCATCCACAACAGTATCTTATAATCTACGGTACTATTTTCCTGATATAATTAAATTATAGTTAATTGATAACATTGCAAAGTAGAAAATCACATGTAATTAAGATTCTTTTTGGTCTAGTTCTGTATTTAATTGAAAAGAATTCTATGTAGCTTTACACACAGCTTTGGCATATTATATGTATTTGATTCTTTCTCAAGCTCAAAGAAAGAAATGGTAAATGATGGGGTTACAGGCATTTCTTGGAAACTGAACAAAGTTTGTAACATTTGAGCCATAACATGAAATGCAAAGTTGTGATTTGCATTGTTCAACTATCTTTCCTGTGAAGTTGTTAGAATCAAAATGGAGTCACTGGTGTCAAACTCTAACAACAAAAATTAAAGCTAGGAGGTTCCACAGTCTCAAGCCTCATGCACACATGCATATGGTAAAAAAAAAAAAAAAAAAAAAAAAAAAAAAAAAAAAAAAAAAATTGGTTACAAAGATTTTCTAAAGGGTCTTGACATGCAATTTTGCCAAAAAAAAAAAAAAATTATCACCAAACCACAGCTTGCCACATGAGTCACAGGCCAGCCACGTTCCTAAGCTGAACTTTAAAAACATTTGCCTGACATCCTCTCTACTAATGAACTGATGGCAACCTCTCAACCAATATTCTCCTGGTCTCAAACAGCTTATGTAACCCTCTCCATTTTGCTCTGAACATCCTTGCCTTCCTTTGTCTCCCAGGGTAAACCTGGCTCCTTGATTCCCACCATGGTTGCCATGGCACAAGACTCCCAGATTGCAATCTTCTGTCACTCACTCTGAAGCAACTCTGCTTTGGAGAGCCTGTCTCTCTGTTTCTTTTATGTCAATATTCTATTTCTCTTATAGACTAATTAGCTAGAACTTATTTTTTAACTATTTGAGTAAGTACTCACAGACATTTTTCTACCTGAGAAAATGAGCAACCACAGCACCATCAGAGAAACTTCCTGGTATACAAGATTTCTACCATCTGGTCTCAGATCTCTTGGAGAAGGATTGTACCCAATTGGATTTTGGCTTGCAGCTACATTGTTGAAGGATATAAACTTGTATCTCCAGTAGGATTCTGAGAGTCTTTGGCATAGAACAAAATGCTTAGCAGAACCAAATGATATCTATACTTTGTGTAAAATCTGGTGGACTCCAGACCTGAGATAGCAGAGTGAGAGGTTGAAAGTCCACCAGTAACCCTCAAGCCATTCTTTGTAAAATGCCTCCATAAGCGTCCAATTCAGTTCTTCTTGCAGTTTAATTTAGTTAAATCTATTAAATGTTGTAGAGAGAAAACTATAGTCTCCTGGCAAAACTTTAGCATACATTTAAAAATATCCATTTTATTCTAGTTTCATTTTTCTTCTTTTTTGGGTGCATATTCTCAATTTCCACACAATACTAAAAACATTCAACAATTATCCTAACTTCCAGTATCACAAAAAAGTGCAAGGTGAAGAATTTCAGTTGAGAAGTATCCATAGCAGATCTCAACATGGAAATGAAAACAACTAGAATGATTCTTCCATTGTTCCATTCAACACCACCTCTTCCATGGTGTCTTTCTTTTATTATATGTTTCTGATTTAGGAAGAAGGGAGAAGAAAAAATGAAAAGGAGAAAATGGGAACATTCTTCTTGAAAACTTCAGAAGTGGAATTTGTTAGACTATTTCTGTGAAATCAAGTCTATGTCTCTGGAAAATGAGCCAGGATTAAAAGTAACTTGAAATCTAAAGATCCTTGAAGGTATTTGCTGGAAACAGGAACTATTGGGCAGGATTTATTTTAGTGAACTAACCATATAAATTCCTTCACTTTTCAGTGTTTATTTTTTATTAAATTGTGAAAGCAAATGTATTAAAGAAACACTGATGGCTAACTGATATTTTAAAAAAATCGAACATTTTTGTGGTGTTTGAGAGTATATTCATTCAAGCACAAGCCATTACCCTGAGAGTTATTTAATGAAATACTGGAATACTTCAGTTACTGGAATACAGCGCATAATGACATTTAATCAGGTGCAGGCAGTTGGTGGCCACATGTGTTCATGCTTTGACTGCTAATTGCTCAGGTGTCTGCTCCCAGAATACTCTCATTATCTCAGGTTCCTAAAACAGACAGCTCTGAAGAAGAGGTTTGGCATAACAGAATAGAAGCCAGTTTATTCTGCTACAGCCAGATAGTGAGTACTTCCACCTAATGAGGCCTGACCTGGTTCCCCAACAAGCCTTGACCTGTGGCATCTTACTTGTTACATGTCTGTCACCAGGATATGAAGAAAGCAAGAGTGCCTCTGGGCTGCTCACTACTGCTGAAATGCTTAATGTTGATAACATAGTTGCTTTTCCAAGTTGTTGATTTTTGGAACTTTAAAGCCGTTTCCTTCTACATATCTTGGTCTCAACCCCAGAGGTTAAAGTTTCCTAGGCTATGTAATAAAGGGTAGTATTTGTTTAGCATTTCAGGGGTCACAAAGGTTTCTCAAACACATGATCATGTTTGACAGCCACCAGAACTCTTCAAAATAGATTTGATTCCTCCGCTTTTCACCCTGGTCCTGTGTTGGGATCCTGCCCTATTGCTGTTATGACAAATTACAACAAAATTGGTGGCCTAAAGCAACAAAAATATATTAGTTTACAGTTCTGCAGGTCAGAAGTCTTAAAAATCAAGGTATGTGCAGGCTATGTTCCCTCTAGAGGCTGTTGTGGGGAGCCTGTTTCCTTGTGTTGCCGAGCAACTAGAAATCACTTGGAGTCCTTGACTCATGGCCCTTTTCCTCACGTCCAAAGGCCTCACCATAGCCACTTCCAATCACTTTCTGCCTCATGGTCACATTGCTTTCTTCTCTTACTCTCCTTTTATAAGGACAGTTGTAATGCACGAGTTCACTAGGATTATCATCCTGGCTTAAGACTCTTTTCTATCTTCGTTTTTATTTATTTGAGGGGAGAGGGAGAGAGAGAGAGAGAGAGAGAGAGAGAGAATGAATCTCCCATCTGCTGTTTCACTTCCCATATGCCATATTGGCTGGGAGCAGGCAAGTCAAAACCAGGAGCAGGGAGCTCCATCAGGGTTTCCCACATGAGTGAACTAGATCCGAGTATTTGGACTATAATCTTCTACCTGTCAGGATGAGCATTAGAGGGAAGCTGGATCAGAAGTCAAGGTGGAAGTTGATTCCAGAAACTCTAATATGAGATTAGGGTGTCCCAAGTGGTGGCTTAACCACTGCACCACAATGCCCTCCCTCTCTTCCCCAAAATCTTTCTCCTTACACAGTATACACAGTAATTTTTTTTTCTTTTTTAAAGATTTATTTATTTATTTGAAAGGCAGAGTTGAGAGAGACAGGCAGAGATATAGAGACAGAGATGATAGAGATAGAGATAGATTAAGACACACACAAACACACACATAGAGAGAGAGAGAGAGAGAGAGAGAGAGAGAGTGAGAGAGGGAATCTTCCACCCTTCTGTCCATTGGGTTAACTCCCCAAATGGTTGCAGCTGTCAAAGCTGGGCAGCTCTGAAGCCAGGAGCCAGGAGTTTCCCCTGGGTCTCCCACGCAGGTGCAGGGGCCCAAGCACTTGAGCCGTCTTTCACTGCTTTTCTAGGCCATAGCAGAGATCTGGATTGGAAGTGGAGCAGCTGAGACTCAAACTGGTGCCAACATGGGATGCAATTGTCACAGGCAGATGCTTAACCTCCCACGCCACAATGCTGGCCCCTAAATTTGTATAGTTTTAAAAGTAACATTATTTAGCTTCGTTCATCCATCAGACTAGAACTCAAGATCAGGTCTTCTGAGTTTAAATAAAATATTCTTCCTACTAAATTGCTATTACAGAGATCCACAAACATTTAAAATAATCACAAACACATTTGAAAGATTTGTTCTGTGAAATGCATGTAGTAAGTACTTTAAACTTTTCCCTGAAATGATAGCAGACAAGTGAATGAAATTCATAGAAGAAAATATTGATTATGGACTTAAACATTTTAAATATATATACATATTACTTTGAAAGCAGCTTACAAATTTAGAATTTTGGAAGGGTTACCTGAATTCTTGAATCTGCTTTCATATATCTGAGAAACAGAGGTCTTACAAACCACATAGGATTTTAAAGTGCTAACTAAGTGGTTATTTATATTTATTGAGTACTTTTTATGCCAGACTCTTTTGTCTTTTAGCTTAGAACTTGGAATTTTAGATTTAAACTATAAAGCCAGTTTGTGTTGTTTCTGCACTTGAAAAATGTTGAAGTAAATGACTTTAAAGTGTTAATTTTCCTTCATGCTCATCCAATGGAAAATCACTAATTTGATTTACTCGAAAAATTCTTACATTGTCACAAGAAAATGGAAACTATTTTCTTGGATTGTCATCAAACAATTGAGTAAAACAGTAAAGACTCCATGTTCCTCTTTTATTGTGCTGAATACATGAGTATAATTTTCTTCATTTTCTAGTGGGCAAGCCATGGCTACTTCTGAGTTATGAACTTGATATAAACCATTCTTTCTTTATGCTCATTATTTTGATCAATATGTACATCTTCATTTAGCAAAAATTTGGCACAGCAGAGATTTCATTTGACCCAGCTAATACTGAATTTGATGGGAATAATTTTCTTGTTTATGTTCATTCTCTGGTTGGTAATTAAATCTTCATTAAATAAACAATTAGTAAAGCTTTTTCCTTAAATTGCATATTAACCATGCTTATTAAAAACTTGCTTTCATTTGTTATAATTTGTAAAATGAGAACACACTGTCTCTGAAAATTTTCTGTTTTCTCTTTCAGTTCTTTAGTTCTATTCTTGTATTTTTTTTATTTTTATAACTGTATTGACCCAGAAACATTTTTAATGATCTAAAGGATTGAAAAAAATGTATCCAAGGAACAAAAAAAATTAAATATATTTTAATTATGTGTGAAAACTACATGATTACCATATTAAAATTGTTATTTTTCTTCTAAAATATGCAAAGTTATCAATCGAGTATCATATAATGCTGACTTTATAAAAAGTTAGCTATTTCAAAGGCAGAGAGACAAAGACAAGGAGACACAGAGAGAGAGAAAGAGAGAGCTCCCGTCTGCTCCAAATGCCTCCAATGGCAACAATGGGTCAGGTAAAAGCAAGGGGCTGGGAACTCAATCCTGGTCTCCCCTGTGGATGGACAAATCCAGTGGCTTCCCATCACTGCTGCCTCCCAGAGTCTGCAGCAGCAGGAATCTGGAATCATGAACTGGAGCCAGGAATAGATACTCCAGTGTGGGATGCGGGCATTTTAACTGCTAGGCCAAATGCCCTTTCCTACTTGGCTTCTTGGAAATATAAGTCTGAATATATATTTCTACAAAATAAAAGTGTTTGCAATTTTAGTTTTCATTGCCCATTTGTCACTGTAAAAATAAAAATCTATCAACATCATGACTTGTACATACAGACACCCACCCACATATATAAAACTAGTTGATTTTTAACACTCTCTTAGCTCATTAGAAGTCAGGTTTAAACATTCCAACACTGTTCTGAATAGCTGATACTTCTACATTACAAATTAACATAGAAGCATAAATAAGAAGATAGATGCATTGTATTGATTGTGAACAATCTAAGAATTTTGCATTCATACTAAACTAAGAAGAATTCAATGAGATAATTTAGCTTGCTTGTCATGTAGATATTTCTCCTGCTTAAATTCTTCTTACCCCAAAAGCACTGTGTATCATTAAAAGTGATGATAATTAAGCTAGAACCTGACGATGTTTCTGTAGTTCACATTTGTTTTGAGAACATATGAGGGAGGCTATGGACAAGCAATTGTTGGAGAAGTTAGGACCATGTATGTATTTTTCTTGATATTTCTGACTGGTGATCATGACGCTGCTTCCTTTTCCCCTGAATTTTCAAAAATATATTTCTATCTTTTCAATTATATTAAATAAATATATAATAATTGACCATTGCATGCAAGACCCAGAGACAGTTATTGTAAATTTGCAAGTTAGAAAGACAATATTGCTATCTCTGTAAAGCTCACATCCCATCATAAGCAAGGAGGGTGAAACCTCCCCAGTAGTGTTAAACTCCAGTGATAAAGTATAGCAGAAAAAAAAAAAAAAAAGGTTTGCGGTTTAATCACAATTGCAATTATACTAAAAAATAATCTCAAAGGGAATTTTTCTTCTGTAACACTGGATGTATCTTTTTATCTCAGTTCTTTATTCTCTTTTCCTTCCAGTCCCCTAGTAGATATTTTGCTTTGTTTCTTTTAATGTCAAAAGCTTCCCGAGAAAATATTTAGAACATGTCTTATGTTCTTCATATAGAGATTCTAATTCAAAGAATTAAATACAGCTCCAACCTGAACATATTATTTCAACACTTTTCTTTCTATTTTGAAGTGAGTTTGTAAAAGCTGAAGAACAGAGTTAAATATAGTCTTCTAATTTAGCCAATTTAGAAAGCCAGTCATTAACAAACAACTGGACACAGAATCACAAACAAATGTGTTTAGATTTTAGGCATCTTTTTATTCATGTAAAGTGTGGCATCATTAATATTTTACTGCACTAATGACAATAATAGCATATTGTTATAATATGTTAGTAGGAATGAAAAACAACTCTGGAAAAGTTAAATAGGCATGGAAAACTTTGTTCATCGTTGTTGTAATAAAGGATTGATACTGAACTCAATCCTACTGAAACAGAGGAGGAAGCTAGTGAGAAAATACTAGACAACATTTGGCATGATTGATTAGGGTGATTTGCTAATTGTTGCTTGCCAGCTTTAGGCTCTTACATTCCATGGGGTGCCATCTCTGATTACTTCTAAAGGGTTGTCCCCCAGGTTTTTAAGAAAGACATCCCAGAGTTGTAAAAATTACAAGATGCTGAAAGAAGATTTGCTGTAACTCTATGGGTCAAGGAAAGAATTTAATATAGAAAGTTTTCTAAAGTAATTGCTGTAAAAACAGACAAACCAACAAACAAAAAGGAAATCAGGGTCCTGGAGTTGGGAAGAAATCCATCTGAAGTTTAGCCCAGCTAAGGGACATGTTAATGTCTTGATCACTAGACATTAGGTTTATGCAAATTTCCTTGTTTAATCTTCATGAAACGCATATTGGGGAGATTTTATGTTAATCTTTGTTTTAAAGGTAAGACATTGAGTTACTGTGGATTAAATAAACTGCCTAGGTTCGTGGAACATCCAAGTCACACTAATGACGGTAGAACCTTGGCTATCTGGCATAGAGTTTGTGACTGACTTACTGAATGATAGGAGTTTAGAGCAGCTCTCTAGAGTTTACAATGTATATTATTCCCATTCACTTTCCTTAATGAGGCTATGAAATCGTCACTTTTTTACACAATGGTAAGCTCAGACTCAGAGGGTGATGACCCAAATGAAATACAACTGGTGAATGGATGTTTTATTTTGTTACTATCTTCAAGTCGCTTTATTGAAGTATTCATTCCAATGAATACTTAGACTTCTCAAAAAATAAACAAACTCAGTAAACAGTGGCTAGAGTTGATGGCTTAATACAAACATCCTGTGTTTTTACTTAGTAAGAAGGACTAGATCTCTCTCTCTCTTTCTCTCTCTAACTGCAGAATGCAAGTTATATAGTAAAGGTTTCCTGACTTCTGTGTTCAAGTTTAGTGTGATTGTGAATAAGATTTATCAAATGGACACCTCATTTTTCCAGAGAAAATTTTCTAAAGTTCCAAAAATATTAGCTAGATATGTAGAATACATAGATGACCTCTGAGTCAATTGCTATAAATGAATAAATGATATATTATTTCAATTTAGGATATTTTCTTTCTAAATTTTTATTAATATAAATAGCACAGAATTCATGTATTTCATAAATAAAATTCTAAGAAGATAATCATATGCCCCTCTTTTCATCTGTAACTTAATTAATTCTTTTTCCCTACCTAGTTTTATCATACTTAAAGTCTCCCTTATTGTGGAAAACAAGGGTCCAGTGAATGATTTCTCCTATTATCACTTTTTAAAAAGATTTATTTATTTATTTGAAAGTCAGAGTTACACAGAGAGAGGAGAGGCAAAGAGAGAGAGAGAGAGAGGTCTTTCATCCGATGATTCACTCCCCAATTGGCCGCAATGGCTGGAACTGTGCTGATCCAAAGCCAGGAGCCTGGAGCTTCTTCCGGGTCTCCCACGTAGGTGCATGGGCCCAAGGACTTGGGCCATCTTCTACTGCTTTCTCAGGCTATAGCAGAGAGCTGGATCAGAAGTAGAGCAGCTGGGTCTTGAACTGGCGCCCATATGCGATGCCGGCGCTTCAGGCCAGGACATTAACCAGCTGCACCACAGTGCCAGCCCCTCCCATTATCATTTTACTTTAACTCAATCAATAAATATCACAACATTTGGAAAATGTATTTAAAAGCTTTCTTCTTAAATTCAAATATTTTCAGGGAGGATAGTGAGGCACAGTGAGGCACAGTGGATTAGCCTGCCGCTTGTGACACCCAAATCCCATATTGGAAGGCCTGGAATTGAGTTCCGCCTCTGCTTCTGATCCAGCTTCCTACTAATGCACCTAAAAGGAAGCCAATGATGACACAAGCACTTGGGTTTCTGTCACAGTAATGGGAGACCCAGATAAAGTTCTTGGCTCCTTGCTTCTGCCTGGCCCAACCCAAGCTGCTGAAGCCATTTGGGGAGTAAACCAGCAGATGCAAGTCCTTTCTCTACCTCTCTCTGGGTTTTTCTGTCATTGTGCATTTTAAATAAATAGAAGTATTTGCAGCATGATGGGAGTTCACAAAAAAAATAAAAAATAAAATGTAACCCACTAGTGTGCATATATCCAAGGGAAATGAAATCAGTCTGTTGAAGAGACATCTCCTCTTCCAGATCAGGAACTTAATACAATCGTGGTATCAAATGGTGGGGTGGTTACCATGGGAAGTGGTTAGACTGGATCCAGATGTTGCCTGGGGTCTTCGAGATACAATCATGGTGGCTTTAGAAAGAGAGATTACGTAGATATGGAAATGTGCTCCCTGGCTCTGCTTCCTGTGACCCCTGTAATCCTTCTGTACAAGCTCCACCCTTGTCACTCTCTAGCCTCACCAGATGGACAAATATTTCTTGCCAGATTTGGACTATGAACCTCTGAAATCATGAACCAAGATAAACCATTCTTGGGCTCTAATTATTATATATTTTTTAAAAAGTTAAAATGACGCATAAATATAATGTAAAGTGTTCCCATTTGTACACTCTCATGACCCTTTAGTTCCTCTGTGTAACACTTTCTCAATGTCTTCTAGTTGGTTGCTTGCATACATGGTTGTATATGTACTTCATATATAAATCTTACCAATCTTGAAAATTGGCTACTTAAGAGGAGCGACTTTGTCTTATTCATTTTTTAAAAGATTTATTTTATTTATTTGAAAGACAGAGTCACAGAGAGAGGTAGAGACAGAGATGTCTTCCATCTGCTGTTTCACTCCCCAGATGGTTGAAACAGCCAGAGCTGCGCCGATTTGAAGCCAGGAGCTTCCTCCAGGTCTCCCACGTATGTGCAGGGGCCCAAGGACTTGGGCCATCTTTCACTGCCATCCCAGGCCATAGCAGAGAACTGTATTGGAAGAGGAGCAGCCTGGACTAGAACCGGAGCCCATATGGGATGCTGGCGCTTCAGGCTAGGGCTTTAACCCACTGTGCCGCAGCGCCAGCCCCTGTCTTACTCATTTTTAACCTCTTTCTTTGCCCCAAACTTGGTGCAGATTCTTGATGAATGTTCATTCAAGTCAATACACCATTAAAGTTGACCCTGATTTTGCAATTATCAGTGTGTCAGTAACAATAAAAAAATCATCATGATGCTGTTCTAGTAAAATTAAATTAACATATGTTGTTGTGTAGGTCTGTAATTCATTAAGGGATATGACAAGGGAAGACTTGAATTACTCAAAAACAAATTATAACTAATTAATAGTAGGAGTTCCATGGGCTTTGGAAAATATACTGTAGGTTTAATGAAACATAGGTCTCAAAATAACCAGTGTTGTTCTCTTTTATCAAAAAAAAAAAATTTTTCGTGCTGCAACATTTCTGATTAAATGGTTAACACAGATGAAGAATATTCAACATATCCATAAAATCAGAGTGAATTTCCATCTTTTTTTAAAGATTTATTGATTTATTTGGGAGTCAAAGTTATAGACAGACAGAGGGAGAGACGGAGAGAGAGGTCTTCCATCCTCTGGTTCACTCCCCAAATAGCCTCAAAGGTTGCAGCTGGGCTGATCCAAAGGCAGGAGCCAGGAGCTTCTTCCAGGTCTCCCACTTGGGTGCAGGGTCCCAAGGACTTGGACCATCTTCCTCTGCTTTTCCAGGCCAAAACAGAGAACTGGATCGGAAGAGAGCAGCCAGGACACAAACTGGCACCCAAATGGGATTCCAGCACTGCAGGTTGAGGCTTAATCTACTATGCCACAGAGCTTCCATCATTGTTTATGTATAAAAGTAAATGTAAAACATTTTTAAATAATGTAGTTAAGATTCCCTTATTGTATAAATGTACATAAAATATATACTGTTAAAATTGTGCTTTTAAGTTAAGATTCCACAAATTTATGCAGGTACCCTAGTTTATATATGAATCTTTCAGAAAATTCAGAGGAAAGAGATTTGGTTAAAAGCTCTAAAAAGAAATGCAATCCAAGAAATAAGAGAGGATTAAGAAGACGTTTGATGGCATATATGATTCCTATAAGAATGAAATGAAAAGAATTGCTAATATATACAACCAAATAGCAATTTAACAGGATTTGCATTAACAATGGACACATCTGAAAATGACCAAAATTTATAGGAAAATAAAGTAACTTGAAAACATATAATTTCCAAATAGATTAAAAGTATTTGAAGTAAGTGAATATAATAGAATCAGATAATTCTACAGTACTGGCCCCTGCTTTTGGTCTTGTTAAAATATTGAAATCAAAGTAGGAAAGGTCCATTACCTGTATTTCCACCTTTAATTTTGAAGGAATGATTGAGGAGTTCTTGATCATGCTTCTCTCTGCTATAACTGAAAAGTCACTAAGAATAACTTACATTTTTCTAGGCTCTGTTTTGAGGGCCTTCACAGCACATCTTCAAGTTCTATTGTATTGGTTAGAAAGCATTTCCTGCTTTGCCTTTGAATGATTGTCTTAGTATAATTAGTATATTTGCATAATTGATTTAAGGGAAAGAGTGACATCTTTGGGTATACATGAAACAGACTCTGATATACATTGATTTTCTATATCAAGAGATCTATATGAGGGGATTTTAAAAAAAACTCAAGGAAAGTGGAATTAAGGTAAGTTTGTTTTGGTACAAAACAAATTTGAAATCCATGCATACAAATAAGTAATAAAAATAGTTCATAAAATGGATAGCAAGAAAAAAAACTGTGCTTGGATTTCAAAACTTTTACACCAAAATAAGCATACTTTCCTTCCCTTTTTCAATGAATATTTTGTGTAACCTTATGTCCTCCCAGTCAAGGGCTGCCTGGGCATCCCTCTAAGACCTGAAGCGATAATGCCCCCTAGAAGTGAGAACCCAGTAGCAGTCCTCCTATGCTGATGAGACCTGTGTGTAGTTGCTGTCCACTTTCACACTTACAGTAATTTATAAGACATATCCTCAGAGGAGTTCTTTCAGTTGCAAAATAACAGAAAACAACATCTCTTTTCTTTATTGCTGGAATGTTTCCTTTTGAGTGAGTACATTTCCCCAGCTGAAGGGCTTTTGCGGGTCAGGGAATTTTAATTCTGCAAAGAAAAAAGCAAAGAACGCAGATCTCCAAACAGGAGCCTGAGTATTTGTCTGTGATTCCTGATTCTTGACTACAATGCTACCTGGGGCATTGTCTACTCTCCGAGCCTTCTGTTGTTTTCCTGAGTTTCTCATATGCTTCCTATAAATTCTCTTTCCCTTAAGCCAGAATCATATTCTGCTACTCAAAATTATGTAATCCTGTTGGATAAAACTCCACAATTGGAAATCTTAATGAAATGTAGCAACTTATATGAGCCTTTATCTATACTGATGTTCCAGAAAGTGAACATAAAGTATATGTATTATTAAAATTTTAGTGTTATGCTTAGCTGTACTTAATTCAAAATTGTTTTCTAATTGATTGAACACTTAATAATTTACTAAAAATAGGGGATACTTATTAGAAGTAACATCTTGGGTAAAACTGGGAAAATCAAGTCCATTTTTTTCTAAAGGTTCCAAGAACGGTGAAAGTTGCTTGAATTACTAGATAAATAGAAAATATTTTGGGATTAAATTTGGTCTTTGATTTTACTTCATCATAGATGTTAAATTGATTATATTGCAGCATTTTGAAATTTGGAACAAATAATATAGAGATTACATATTTAAGTTTGGAAAGTTAATAGAAATTTATCTCTTTGAGATATTTTAGGCATGTAGCACTTAATTTCCTTAAATGTTTTTTGATAGGTTCTGTGATGATATCCTGAGGGCATTACTGCATGAAACAAATTTAAAATGCAGACACAATACTTTCTTAGTATGGCAAAATTATTTAGTGTTTCTCTGCCTTGGGGATTGAATGTAATATAGACATTGGTCAATACATTTCAATATCCAGTCATTTTATGCATGAATGCAAACTGAGATGAGAGCATACAAATACATTACTGTCCTGGTGACTAATCTTCTGAGGAAATTGTCTTGGAAGAGGAGGATGTGGCTCTCTAAGACGTGTCTGAATTGTGAGTAGTGTGAGATGCATTTGCTCATGATTTACTAGGTACATACACTGGGACACGTGTGAAAGAGGACTTTCTTGTGGACATAGTCATAGAGTATATTGCTCTGCTTTTGGTTAAATTTTACTTAAATGATTGGTATAGCTAGGCAGTTGTTTTTGGTTGTGAAAGAACTCCAATAATTGGTTTTAAACCTTGAGTTGTTTACATTTATAGAACTGGGAAGGGGAAAGGGAGGAGGAGGAGGGGTGGGAGGGCAGGTATGATGGGAATAACTATATTCCTAAAGTTGTATTTAAGAAATTTTTATCCCTTAAAAATTAATTAATTAAAGAAATTAAAAAATATTTTATGGCCTGATGCAAGGGAGAAAATGGGAAGGTCAGAGAGTGCATATGATGCCAGGTTAGCATCCTAGAACTCCACTTCCAATCCAGCTGTCTTCATGTGGCCTGAGAAAGCACTGGAAGACAGCCCCAGTGCTTGGGCCCTGCACTCACATGGGAGACCTAGAAGAAGGTCCTGGCTCCAGATCAGCCCAGCTGCAGCTTTTGTGGCCATTCGGGGAGTGAACCAGGGGACAGAAGACATCTCTCTCTGTTTCTCCCTCTCTCTGTCCATAACTCTGCCTCTCAGATAAATAAATAAAATATTAACAAAAAAGAGAATGACTTTCTTTCATCTTCAGTTTTTTAAAACAACCAGTTACATAAAGGGACTTCAACTTGAAGGTATTGTTACCGGTGAATGGCAAGGTTCTTGTCTTTGCCCAAGACAGAATTCAGGTTTGAGATAGAGAGTAGTGGAAGGTAAAATAGCAAGGTTTATTAGGGAAGGGACATCCAGAAGAACGGATGGGCACCTCTTCAGACAGAACCTGAGAGAGAGCGCCCAGTCGCTTGGACTGGGGGAAGAGCGAGGTTACATGGTTGAGTGGAGTACACCTGGTCAGGCCAGGCCAGGCAGGTGGCTCAGCATAGAGGCAGAGGGCTGAGCACGCAGTTCGGTTGAGGCCCGGGGTTTTTAAGGAGGTGGGTCTTTGTCTTCACACATCTCCTAAAACAAAGGATTTAATGGATGTAAATATTAAGAAGCTCCTATCTGAGTTTTCCCTTAAAGGTATCAGACAGGAAGAAGCCTCAGGATCTGGAGCAGGGTATTTGAAATGCAGATACTGGGATGCATCTGGAAGATTATGGAAGATTGTCAGATAGAAGGGACAGGGACCCCCACCTGGCAGGTTATCGGGTAGGAGGGGGGAGGGAAGGATGTGAATACTGGGCTGCCCCTGAAACATTACTGGGATGACTTTGAGATGCAGATGCATATGCTAGACATAGATTTCTTTTCTTTAGGCTTTTGTCACACACACATAAGCTCATATCTGACTTCCTACCTAACAGTATCATGTTCTGAACCCTAAGGATGTTGTAAATAAGTGCAGATCAAGATGGAAAGTCTCCATGAGGGCATGCCCAGTAAGGGTCATAACAGAGAGGCAACCTTACACCAGACATGATGAATGAGTTTCAGATGACCCCAATCTCTGGCCACCTTCTAGCATAAACTCCTGATGTCATGGAATAGTCCTTGTGCTCTGCCCACACTCCAAAATACCTGAGCATACTAAATGGCCATTAGGTCCCTGACTTCGGGAGTAATTTACTGGATAACACAGTAATTAGAACAACCATATAGCGTGCTATGTATTTATTATAATACAAGGTTTATGAAGGGAGGAATTTTATATCTTTTGCTTACAGGTATTTGCCTAAGGGCTCCTGCCAAGAAGAACACAATGGGCAGTCAATAAACATTTGTTAAATGAAAGAACAAATTGGAAAACATTTTTGTACTTTTGCGTTAATTTGGTTGAGCATTTGATTTGATTTAAATGCAATGATCAGATTTTTGGAGATATTATTTTATTGCCTTATATTTCACAGTGTGGTTAATGGCTGTTTGATGATTTTTTCTTTTGTAAAAATTCATTTTCCCCCAGGAAGTTTTAGATTTTTATCCTTGTCTCTAGAATTCTGAAATTTCACCATGTTATAGTTTTTTTTTTCCCTTTTAGTTCAATCTTTCTGACATCAGGGGGTTTACTCTAACACTTACATCTTCTTTTAGCTGAAGAGGGGAGCTCTATATCTTTTCTTTGAATACAATATCTTCTTTTCAATTGAAAACCCCCTTCCTGGAATTCCCTTTGTCAAAGCAAATACATAGCTGCTTTGTCCTATGCTTTCTTTTGCGTCTTGGTAGTGAACAGCTTGAGTGCCACTTCCTTATAGTTATAACATTCTCTAGCATCTTTTAAAGCTACTTTCTTAGGGTATTAATCTCGGGAAAATATTTTTGCTACCATCTGAGGACTCAGCTGGCCCAGCTCTTCCAAATCAATACTTTATTAATAATTTTAAATCACTGCAAGACTGACTCAAGTCTTTTTTCTTATTTTATTCTAATTATTTCTTGAATTACTGTTATGGAGTTGTTGTAGTCCAGGACTTCCTTTACTCTTGCTCCTTGATCAGCTCACTATCATTCATATTTTATATTTCCTAGGATTATTCTGAATTTTAGGCTTTCCAATGGTGTCACTTGTTATAATCTAAAGTAATATATAGATTTTTTTAAAAATAACTTTTTTCAACAAAAATGGAAATTATTTCATTGCAAAAATTAAAGAAAAAAAGAAACAAAGGAAAGAGGGGGATGAAAGGAGAGAGGGAGTTATAGTTATCTTCTTTGAATTATATCAATAAATGAAATACATGAAATCTATTCTCTTAATATCAACAAAAATTTGAAAAATAATTTTTGTGCTTGGAAA
Organism: Oryctolagus cuniculus; assembly: GCF_051225735.1. NCBI lineage: Eukaryota > Metazoa > Chordata > Mammalia > Lagomorpha > Leporidae > Oryctolagus > Oryctolagus cuniculus. Next base: position 13,877,427 of record NC_142871.1, read on the forward strand.
TAAAATATGCCAAATTTATGTAAGAGGAGACTCTAGTTATGTTCAATTTGTTAGTTTGAACCAATTTCAATTAAATCACAAATTCTCTTACAAATCAGGCATTAGCCCCATTCTGCAGAAAACAGTGGGAAAGTTCATTTCTAGTATTCTACAAATTGCATATAGTTATTTTTTTGTTTTTTTTTTAAACTTTTATTTAGTAAATATAATTTTCCAAAATACAGTTTATGGATTACAATGGCTCCCCCCCCCCCATAACTTCCCTCTCACCTGAACCCCTCCCATCTCCTGCTCCCTCTCCAATTCATTCACATCAAGATTCATTTTCAATTATCTTTATACACAGAAGATCGATTTAGTATATATTAAGAAAAGATTTCATCAGTTTGCATCCACACAGAACATAAAGTGTACAATACTGCATGAGTACTAGTTACAGCATTAATTCACATTGGACAACACATTAAGGACAGAGATACTACAAAAGGAGTAAATACACAGTGACTCCTGTTGTTGACTTAACAATGTGACACTCTTGTTTATGGCGTCAGAAATCTCCCTAGGCTCTAGCCATGAGTTGCCAAGGCTATGGAAGCCTCTTGAGTTCATTGACTTCAATCTTATTTAGACAAGGTCATAGTCAAAGTGGAAGTGCTCTCCTCCCTTCAGAGAAAGGTACCTCCTTCTTTGATGGCCCTTTCTTTCTACTGGGATCTGACTCTCAGAGACCTTTCATTTAGGTGTTTTTTGTTGTTGTTGTTTTGTTTTTTTTTCCAGAGTGTCCTGGCTTTCCATGCCTAAAATACTCTCATGGGCTTTACAGCCAGATCCGAGTGCATTAAGGGCTGATTCTGAGGCCAGAGTACTGTTTAGGACATCTGCCATTCTATGAGTCTGCTGTGTATCTGACTTCCAATGTTGGATCGTTCTCTCCCTTTTTGATTCTATCAGTTAGTATTAACAGGCACTAGATTTGTTTATGTGATCCCTTTGACTCTTAGTCCTTTCATTATGATCAATTGTGAACAGAAATTGATCACTTGGGCTAGTGAGATGACATTGGTACATGCCACCTTGATGGGATTGTATTGGAATCCCCTGGCACATTTCTAACTTCACCATTTGGGGCAAATCCAATTGAATGTGTCCCCAATTGTGCATCTCTTCCCTCTCTTATTCCCACTCTTTTATTTAACAGGGATCACTTTTCAGTTAAATTTGAATACCTAAGAATAAATGTGTGTTGATTACAGGGTTCAACCAATAGTATTAACTAGAACAAAAAAAAATACGAAAAGGGATAAACTATTAAGTTGTTCATCAACAGACAGGACAGGGCTGATCAAGTTACTGTTTCTCATAGTGTCCATTTCACTTCAACAGGTTTCCTTTTTGGTGCTTGGTTAGTTGTCACCAATCAGGGAGAACATATGGTAATTGTCCCTTTGGGACTGGCTTATTTCACTCAGCATGATGTGTTCCAGATTCCTCCATTTTGTTGCAAATGACCAGATTACATTTTTTTTACTGCTGTATAGTATTCTGTAGAGTACATACCCCAAAATTTCTTTATCCAGTCTACTGTTGATGGGCATTTGGGTTGGTTCCAGGTCTTAGCTATTTTGAATTGAGCCGCAATAAACATTAAGGTGCAGACTGCTTTTTTGTTTGTCAATTTAATTTCCTTCTGTAAATTCCAAGGAGTGGGATGGCTGGGTTGAACAGTAGGGTTATATTCAGGTTTCTGAGGAATCTCCAGACTGACTTCCATAGTGGCTTAACCAGTTTGCATTCCCACCAACAGTGGGTTAGTGTCCCTTTTTCCCCACATCTTGCCAGCATCTGTTGTTGGTAGATTTCTGAATGTGAGCCATTCTAACCTGGGTTAGGTGAAACCTCATTGAGGTTTTGATTTGCATTTCCCTGATTGCTAGTATCTTGAACATTTTTTCATGTGCCTGTTGGCCCTTTGGATTTCCTCTTTTGAAAAATGTCGATTGATGTCCTTGGCCCATCACTTAAGAGGATTGGTTGTTCTGGAGTTTCTTTATCTCATTGTAGATTCTGGTTATTAATCCTTTATCTGTAGCACAGTTTGCAAATATCTTTTCCCATCTGTCGGTTGCCTCTTCACTTTCTTGACTGTTTCTTTTGCAGTACAGAAACTTCTCAATTTGATGCAATCCCAATAGTTAATTTTGGCTTTGACTGCCTGTGCCTCTGAGGTCTTTTTGAAGAAGTCTTTGCCGGTGCTGATATCTTGCAGCGTTTCTCTAATGATCTCTAATAATTTGATGGTGTCGGGTCATAGACTTAAGGCTTTAATCCATGTTGAGTGGATCTTTGTGTAAGGTGTAAGGTAGGGATCTTGCTTCATGCTTCTGCACGTGGAAATCCAGTTTTCCCAGCACCATTTATTGAATAGACTGCCCTTGATCCAGGAATTGGTTTTAGATCCTTGATCAAATATAAGTTGGCTGTAGATGTTTGGATTGATTTCTAGCGTTTCTATTCTGTTCCATTCGTCTATCCATCTGTTTCTGTACCAGTACCATGCTGTGTTGATAACAACTGCCCTGTAGTATGTCCTGAAATCTGGTATTGTGATGCCTCCGGCTTTGTTTTTGTTGTACAAGATTGCTTTAGCTATTCGAGGTCTCATGTGCCTCCGTATGAATTTCAGCATCATTTTTTCTAGATCTGAGAAGAATGTCTTTGGTATCTTGATTGGTATTGCATTGAATCTATAAATTGCTTTTGGGAGAATGGACATTTTGATGATATTGATTCTCCCAATCCAAGAACATGGAAGATATTTCCATTTTTTGGTATCCTCTTCTATTTCTTTCTTTAAGATTTGGTAATTCTCATTGTAGAGATCTTTAATGTCCTTGGTTAAGTTTATTCCAAGGTATTTGATTGTTTTTGTAGCTATTGTGAATGGGATTGATCTTAGCAGTTCTTTCTCAGCCATGGCATTGCTTGTGTATACAAAGGCTGTTGATTTTTGTGCATTGATTTTATACCCGGCTACTTTGCCAAACTCTTCTATGAGTTCCAATAGTCTCTTAGTAGAGTTCTTTGGATCCCCTAAATAAAGAATCATATTGTCTGCAAAGAGGGATAGTTTGACTTCTTCCTTCCCAATTTGTATACCTTTAATTTCTTTTTCTTGCCTAATAGCTCTGGCTAAGACTTTCAGAACTATATTGAATAGCAGTATTGTTAGTGGGCATCCCTGTCTGGTACCAGATCTCAGTGGAAATGCTTCCAATTTTTCCCCATTCAATAGGAAGCTGGACATGGGTTTTTCATACATTGCTTTGATTGTATTGCGGAATGTTCCTTCTGTACCCAATGTGCTTAGAGTTTTCATCATGAACGGGTGTTGTATTTTATTGAATGCTTTCTCTGCATCTATTGAGATAATCATATGTTTTTCTTCTGCAGTCTGTTAATGTGGTGATTTGCGAACATTGAACCATCCCTGCATACCAGGGATAAATCCCACTTGGTCTAGGTGGATGATTTTTCTGATGTGTTGTTGTATTCTATTGGCGAGAATTTTATTAATGATTTTTGTGTCTATGTTCATCAGGGATATTGGTCTGTAATTTTCTTTCAGTGCTGCATCTTTCTCTGGCTTAGGGATTAAGGTGATGCTGACTTCATAGAAAGAATTTGGGAGGATTCCCTCTTTTTCGATTGTTCTGAATAGTTTGAGAAGAATTGGAGTTAGCTCTTCTTTAAATGTCTGGTAGAATTCAGCAGTGAATCCATCTGGTCCTGGGCTTTTCTTTGTTGGGAGGGCCTTTATTACTGTTTCAATTTCTGTCCCAGTTATGTTTCTGTTTAGGTTTTTTATGTCTTCTTGGTTCAGGTTAGGTAGGTTGCATGTGTCCAGGAATCTATCCATTTCTGATAGATTTCCCTGTCTGCTGGCATACAAGTCCTTGTAGTAATTTCTGATGATTCTTTTTATTCCTTTTTTTGTTGACAGGCAGAGTGGATAGTGAGAGAGAGAGAGAGACAGAGAGAAAGGTCTTCCTTTTGCCATTGGCTCAGTCTCCGATTGCCGCCACGGCTGGCGCGCTGCGGCCTGTGCACTACGCTGATCCGAAGACAGGAGCCTGGTGCTTCTCCTTGTCTCCCATGGGGTGCAGGGCCCAAGCACTTGGGCCATCCTCCACTGCCTTTCCGGGCCACAGCAGAGAGCTGGCCTGGAAGAGGGGCAACCACGAAAGAATCTGGTGCCCCAACTGGGACTAGAACCTGGTGTGCCGGTGCCACTAGGTGGAGGATTAGCCTATTGAGCCTTGGCACTGGCCAATTCTTTTTATTTTTGTGGTATCTGTTGTTACGTTTCCTTTTTCATCTCTGATTTTATTGATTTGTGTCTTTTCTTTTTTTAGTTAGTTGGGCCAATGGGGTGTCAATTTTGTTTATTTTTTCAAAAAACCAGCTCCTCATTTTTTTGATTTTTTGTAATGTTTTTTGGATTCAATCCTATTGATTTCTTCTCTGATTTTAATTATTTCTCTTCTACTAGATTTGGGTCTGGTTTGCTGCAGATTTTCTAGATCCTTGAGATGCATTGAAAGCTCATTTATTTGATGCCTTATCAATTTCTTGATGTAGGCATCTATTGCTGATGCCTATTGCTGTAAACTTTCCTCTTAACACTGCTTTTGCTGTATCCCATAAGTTTTGGTATATTGTGTTGTTATCCTCATTTACTTCCAGAAAGTTTTTGATTTCTCTTTTGATTTCTTCTATGACCCATTGTTCATTCAGGAGCATGTTGTTCAATCTCCATGTGTTTGCATATGCTCTAGGGATTCCTGAGTTGCTAATTTCCAACTTCATTCCCCTATGGTCTGAGAAGCTGCATGGTATAATTCTAATTCTTTTGTATTTGCTGAGACTTGCTTTATGGCCTAGTATGTGGTCAATCCTAGAGAAGGTTCCATGTACTGCTGAGAAGAATGTAAATGCTTTATGTGTAGGATGAAAAGTTCAGTAGATATCTGTTAGATCCATTTGGGCTATAGTGTCGTTTAAATCTACTGTTTCCTTGTTGATCTTCTGTCCTGTTGATCTGTCTATTTCTGAGAGTGGAGTATTGAAGTCCACCAGTACTATTGTATTTGGGTCTGAGTCTCCCTATAAGTCCCTTAACAAATCTTTTAAAATAAACTGGTGCCCTGTAATTAGGTGCATATACATTGATAATCATTATATCTTCCTGCTTGAGCTAGATAACTCCTTATTGGACAGGATAAAAAATCTCTCTTGTGAAAATGAAAGCTTAAGGATAAATCAAAATGAAACGCAGAAACTAGTAGAACAGGAAAGTGTGATAGTGAAGAGAAATCAAAATGTAATGAAGAACTCAATAGAGCAAATGAAAAACACATTAGAGAGCCTTAAAACAGGGTCAGTGAAGCAGAAGAGAGAATATCGGACTTAGAAGAGAGAGCACAGGAAAGTATACAGTCAAACCAAAGAAAAGAAGAGGAAATTAGTCTAAAAAATATTGTTTGGAATCTACCGGATACTATTAAAAAACCAACATTTGGGTTCTAGGAGTTCCTGAAGGTACAGTTATTGGATTAAAATGGCTTCCCCTCCATAATTTCCCTCCCACTCACACCCCTCCCATCTCCTGCTCCAAATCCCATTCCATTCACATCAAGATTCATTTTCAGTTATCTTTATATATAGAAGATCAATTCAGTATATATTAAGTAAAGATTTCATCAGTTTGCACCCACACAGAAACAGAAAGTGTAAGATACTGTTTCAGTACTAGTTATAGCATTAATTCACATTGGACAACACTAAGGACAGATCCCACATTTGAAGTAAGTACACAGTGACTCCTGTTGTTGACTTAACAATGTGACACTCTTGTTTATGGCGTCAGTAATCTCCCTAGGCTCTTGTCATGAGTTGCCAAGGCTATGGAAGCCTTTTGAGTTCGCCAACTTCGATCTTATTCTGACAGGGTCATAGTCAAAGTGGAAGTTCTCTCCTCCCTTCAGAGAAAGATACCTCCTTCTTTGATGGCCCCATTCTTTCCACTGGGATCTCACTCGCAGAGATCTTCCATTTAGGTCTTCTTTTTTTTTCCCCAGGGTGTCTTTGCTTTCCTTGCCTAAAATACTCTCTAGTCCAAGTGATCAATTTCAGCTCACAATTGATCACACTGATAGGTCTACGAGTCAAAGGGATCACACAAATAAGTCTAGTGTCTGCTAATACTAGCTGATAGAAACAAAAAGGGAGAGAACAATCCATCATGGGAAGTGGGATACACAGTAGACTCATAGAATGGCAGATGTCCTAAATAGCACTCTGGCCTCAGAATCAGCCCTTAAGGCATTTGGATCTGGGTGAAGAGCCCATAAGAGTATTTTAGGCATGGAAAGCCCAGAATATTATATCCTGCAAAGCTCTCATTTGTGAATAAAGGTGAAATAAAGACCTTTCACAGCAAACAGAAATTGAAAGAATTTGTTTCCACTCATCTGGCCCTGCAAAAGATGCTTAAAGATGTGTTACACACAGAAGCACAGAAGCACGGTCATCAATATGAAAGAAGGTAAAGGAAGGAAACCTCACAGCAAAAGACCACAGGAAGTTCAAAGCATATATTAGAAAATATCTTTGGCAAATGGCAGGGCAAAGTTACTACTTATCAATAGTCACATTGAATGTTAATGGCCTCAACTGTCCAGTTAAAAGACACAGATTGGCTGATTGGTTTAAGGAACATAACCCATCTATTTGCTGCTTATAAGAAACACATCTTTCCAGCAAAGATACATGAAGACTGAAAGTGAAAGGCTGGAAAAAGATATACCAAGCCAACAGAAATGAAAAAAGAGTGGCATAGCCAGCTTAATATCAGAGAAAATAAACTTTAACACAAAAACTGTTAAGAGAGACAAAGAGGGGGCACTATATAATGATTAAGGGATCAATTCAACAGGAAGATATAAAGATTATTAATGTATATGCATATAGTTATTTTTTAATTAAGCAAGCCTCTTGGTGACATTACATTATTAAGTTCTTTGGTTGCTAATGGTAGATTAATTCTCTAGCTGAATTATAGGAAATGGAAAGAATATGTGGTGGCTTAAGGGATCAGAAGAACAAGACAAAGAATCAAACAGGCAAGACATGTAAAGTGCAAGCATCTACGTATAGAAGCTAACTGATAGTTATTTTTATAAGATTTATTTATTTATTTGGATGAGAGAGAAACAAGAGAAGATGAGAGAGGACAAGAGAAGGTATAAGAGACAGAGAGAGGGAGAGAGGGAGAGAGAGAATATCTCCCACCCACTACTGGCTCACTCCCCAAATGGTATCAAAATCCAGGTCTGAACCAGGATTAGTCAAGAGGCAGAACTCCATCCAAGTCAACCACATGAGTGGCAGGGGCCCAAACACTTGGGCATAATTCATTGCTTTTCCAGGTACATTATCAAAAAGGTGGGTCAGAATCAGAAGTGCTGAGACTCCACCCAGGCACTTTAATGTGTGATGGGAGCTTAACCTGCTGCATCAAAATACCGGCCCCTAACAGTCTTACTAAGGGATTTTAACTGAGAAGAACAGGTATCTTTTTTTTTTTTAATTCAGATTCTGTGTTATTTTCCTGAAGATGTAAATTTCAGGAAGAGAGCTCAGGGTTGACACAGTTTGAGTTTAAGGTACCATCTCATTGGCAGAAGAAAGGTTGAACAGAGCAGATTGAGAAAGCAAAGTCAGTCTGCTGTTAGCAGAAGAAAAGGGAATTGATGCTGGGCAGGAAAAGCAACAGAGCTCACTGAATCCAAACTTTTTGGGGTCATGGGCTTAGATAATTACTTATCATACACTCAGAACTGGGGCTGAGCTCAAAGCACACTGTGCAAATCAACAGTCAGAGAATGAGGCTGCCCTAGTCTGTGGAGCCATGCCCTTCCATTACCATACTCAGCCTTTCCCTGTTGCCTAATATCATTTCACTCCTTTACCTAACAGATCAATGGTGTGTCCTTGCATTATTCAGCAATACTCAATTAAGATTTTAACTATGTTTTACCTTTAGGAGAGTAGCAAAATAAATGATGTGGTAAAAGAACTCCTAATGCAAAGTTTAAGTAATTGGGGCTAGTTGTAGAAAGGTCAATCTAAATGAGACATGGCTATCTTACGAACGACTTTAAATCTAAGTATCTATTTTAATTAGAAGGACTATCAGGTAAAAAAAGATCTCTTGCTAACACAATCTTTTAAGATCAGTTTTAATTGAAACTGCATTTGTAATTAACATATTCAAAATAGAGATGTCAAAGTCCCTGAAGCCATTTAGCCACTTTTTTCTCTTAAGAAAGTTAGTAACACTTTATAATTTTCTTTTTAAACACTATTCTCAAGGCTCATGCATAAATTTTAGTTGTTACACGCTGAGAAGGGGGAAGTTTACCATACTTGAACAAGAGTTGTTCCCAACATAAGTAATTGGTGTAGCAAAATAATGCAATATGACATACAAAATATTATGTTAGTATGTGCTAGAAACTCCGCTAGGTACAGTAGTTAATATGATGACATGTTCTAAACTTGTGGAGCTTAAAGCCTATTGGGAAGCTGTTTACATAACTAATTATGTCTTTGCATTTAGAATTTAGTTTGACACTAAAAAACTTTTCTCTGTTCTATTTTTAGGAGCTCAGTCATAAGGAATTATTCATATTAACAAGAAAACAAAAAACAATCCAAAATCTCTGAAACGATGTTGTCCAATAAAATACTCTATATTGAAGGAGATATCCACTGAATGTGCTATACAATAACAGAACCAGAAGGTTCCTAATGCTGTTAAGCACATGAGATGTAAGTAGTTCAAAAGGAACTGAATTGTAATTGACTTAAATAGCCACTTATTACTAGTGACTACCATATGGACAGAACAGTATTGTATATATTCCAGGCCATGCAATTGTAATTTCAGGTGTTTAATTTAAATGTGGTCCTTTACAATGAATTCACTGATTTGCTAGCCTCAATTTTGTCACTTAAGCTCATAAACCTAGGAAACATGTCCACATTTTTAATTTTCAAAAAGACTGATACTGATGACAGATGTTAAGTAAGTATCTGTTAAGTAAACTCCTTGGTTCACATTGCTTACTATGGGATAGCCAGTACTGTGACAGTATAAACAATAGTTTTCTTCCATTAAGTCTTCTCTCAGAGCCTGTGACCTTCACAGCAAATAAAATGTTTCATGGCTTTGTTTTGTATTATGAAAAGCTGAACTTCAATAGCACCAATGCAGACACATCCTCTAGACTGAGGTAAATCAGTTTTAAATATTGAGTAAATGTTTTAATTAACAGATAAAATAATATAGAGAGAATTCAATATGTTTTAATATATGTATACATGTGAAATGACTAAATAAAGTTAATTAATATATCCATTGACTCTTGCTCAACTTTTTATTTTAGTGATGGGGGCATTTAAAAACTGTTAGCAGCATTCAAGAATACAATACATTACTATTAACCCTAGCCTCCTTGTTGTAAAGTAAGTCTCCTGGATTTCTTCCTGCTATCTACATAAAATATTGTGTCCTTTAACCCACATGTCCCCCAGTCCCCACTCCCCACTCCCCACCCGCCATTTGCCCGTCCTCTGGTTACCGTCATTCTATTCTCTGTTTTGTGAGTTCAACTGCTTTAAATTCTACGTGAGTGAGTTCATGAAATGCTTGTCTTTCTCTGTTGGACATAATTCACTTACATAATCTCCTCTAGGTTCATCTTTGTCATTGCAAATGGTAGGATTTTTTCTTTATTATGTCTGAGTAATATTGTGCTATGATTCTGTGTACCTATGTATTATCATCACCATCCTCAACACCAGATATCTATCCTTATAACCACAATTCTTCCATTCCTTTATCTGTGCACAGACTTTTGCATTACTCCCATGTCCTGGTTATTGTGAACAATGTTGCAACACAGCACAGATACTTCTTTGACACTGATTTAATTTTCTTTAGATATATATTTCCAGAAGTTAGATTGCTGGATCATTTGGCAGTTCATTTTTAAGTTTTAAGTCCTTGAGCTCAATGCCTTATTCCTAGAAATCCTCAGTCCTGTCTCATTGAATCTGGGAAAACAATGCTTTCTTTTTGTGGTTCTTCTGTCTTCTATACCTGTGAACTGGGCCCAACAAAATGAAGGTGAACATGGCAATAATTTTTGCTAACCCAATAATTATGGCCTTTTTCCTTTCTATTTATTTATATGGATGCAAAAATGATTTGAAGAGTCTACTCAAATATGTATGTCTTTATCACATTTTGACTCTGTCCCTTATATTTTGGCTATACTTATCTTCTGTTCAAGTAATTAAGTTTCTTTCTCAATAAACTGCTTGTATCTGATTATTGTAACTTTTTTTTTTTTTTTTTTGACAGGCAGAGTGGACAGTGAGAGAGAGAGACAGAGAGAAAGGTCTTCCTTTTGCCATTGGTTCACCCTCCAATGGCCGCCGCGGCCGGTGTGCTGCGGCCGGCGCACCGCGCTGATCCGATGGCAGGAGCCAGGAGCCAGGTGCTTTTTTCCTGGTCTCCCATGGGGTGCAGGGCACAAGCACCTGGGCCATCCTCCACTGCAGTCCCTGGCCACAGCAGAGAGCTGGCCTGGAAGAGGGGCAACCAGGACAGAATCCAGAGCCCCAACTGGGACTAGTACCCAGTGTGCCGGCGCCGCTAGGCGGAGGATTAGCCTAGTGAGCCGCGGCGCCGGCCAACCAGGGGTTTTTTATCACACTACTCATCAGCATGCTCATTGAGGTCAATACACTTATCAGTACCAATATACTTATCAATCTATACCATTTAATGCACTTATCAATAAACTTAACACCACTACTTAATCATGACTTAACTACTTAACTTAGCTACTTAGCTTAATGTAACTACTTAGCTTAACTACTTAGCTTAATGTAACTACCTATCTTCTACTTAACTTACTATAATATATAACTATCAGAGTAACACTATTTCCTTAATGACTAGAGGAGTACTGGAATTATTACCATTAATATCAATAACAATAATACTACTTGAACTTTTTCATTAATCCACAGATCATAGTATACGGTGTTAAAGTAATTTTGAGGGCTATCCAATTATAATCGTATATGTACATCAAGGTCTCCAGCATTATTTGCAGATACCTTGCATAAGGTCAAAACATAGGGTCAAAGCATAGTTATATTATATTACACATGACTAACATATTTGTAAAAAAAAGCTGTGTTTTCAAGGCTCATATCACAGTCACGAAAAACAGCGATAGTGTTCAAGGTCCAGAGCTCCATGTCTTGGCAGAGACAGATCTCGGATCAGTCACTTACAGGCAGGAAGTCATAGGAAGGCTGTCACTCTGAGCAGTAGGCTCAAAGTTCCCAGGTGGATGGCCAGGTGAGAAGTTGGAGAGGTTCCTGCTGAGAGGTCTGGTCAAGCTTTGTGGTCAGAACTGGCAGTAAGCTGATAAGGGGTCCAGGCAAGGCGGTGGGGTGGCAGCTCCACTGGCCTCTTGATCTCATCGTTGCCTTATGCCACGTAGCAAAAGCTAGCGGGCTGACTCTTCGACTCCAAGTGTGAGGCGATCCAGAGGTTCACTCGCATTTTGCCACACACACACACACACACACTCTCACACAGACAGTGGGGTATTACAGCTCAGGGACAGCTCTGCAGGTCGGCTTGTGCCTGCTCCATGCAGAGTAGCGGTTGCCTCTTCAGCTCCAGATGTGTGGAGATCCAGAGGTTCACACACACCAGGCCATGATCCCCGAGAGGATGGAGAACAGTGCAAGGGCTCTCCTTTTTATCCTCATTTTCCGGCAGTCCTCCAGCTTGCCATCCTCCGACTTGTTGTCCAATCAATGCTGTTTCCTCCTTGCTTGCAGTTAAACAGTCCAGTCAATACTGTTCCCACCTTACTTATGTTTTTTTTTTTTTAACTTTTATTTAATAACTATAAATTTCCAAAGTACAGCTTTTGGATTACAGTGGCTTCCCCCACCCCATAACTTCCCTCCCACCCGGAACCCTCCCATCTCCTGCTCCCTCTCCCATCCCATTCACATCAAGATCCATTTTCAATTATCTTTATATACAGAAGACCACATACAATTATTTTTAAGAATGTTGACATTGAAATGTACATTCTGAGATTGATTCTCCCTTCCCCTCATATAATACCTAAACGTCTTAGATATTGAGTAATATGCAACAACTAAGATTAAAACAGTTTAATTTTGTAAGTTCTTTGGATTTTTAAAAAGAAATTTATTCATTTATTTGCAAGGTAGAGTGACAGAGAGAAGGGGAGAGACAGATCTGTCTACTGGTTCACTCCCCAGATGCCTGCAAAAGCCAGGGGTAGGCAAGGTCAGAGCCAGGAGACAGAAATTCCATCCAGGTCATCCTGGGTGGCAGCAGTACAAATACTTGGACCATCATCTGCTGCCTCCCTGGCGCAATAGCAGTAAGCTACATAGGAAGCAGAGATGGACCCCAACCAGATCCTCTGCTAAGGGATTCAGGCATCCCATGTGGTGGCTTAACCTGTCATAAAGCCTGTCCCACTCTTTAAATTTTGGAACCTAAGGGTTTAGTTGAAATATTTAAGTAGTTAAAAAAAGTTAAAGTTTTCCTGTAACTCTAAATTCCTAGGAGTCATACATTTTTAGCTGCAATTATTCCTCCTAATTAAAAATACAGGCAAACCAATAATTCATCCAGTCTGAGAAGACAAATTGAAGAGAAATGTAAAAATAAATTAATTCTGTAGTCAAGGATAAACAGTGCTTAGGAAATATAGATTGTTTGTGAACAAGTTATGAAAAATACAAATTAAAATACTGTTACACAATTTATCATTTACTCTTTAAAATAAAATCATGTAGATTATATGCAAGACAATACCCATGCCATTGTAGCCAGATGGAAAACCAACACAACTGGGTGAACTGATCCTGGTTAATTTCCAGGTCAGGGACTGAACTAGGCAATTTTACCACAGTCACAAGAGTGGTACAATTGCAGGCTGAGACATTCATCGATACCAGCAATAGGGATCTTGGATCATGTGTATAATCACAAAATATACAATATCTTTGTGTTAGAGCCTTTATGTTTAGGCTTTTGATAACATAATTTTTTTTAAAAAAATTATTTACTTTATGTGAAAGGCAAGGTTACAGAGAGAGAGAGAGAGAGAGAGAGAGAGAGAGGCAGAGACAGAGAAAGGTCTTCTATCTGCTGGTTCACTCCTCAAATGGCCACAATAGGTGAGGTTGGGCTGGGCCAAAGCTAGGAGCCAGTAGCTTCTGCAAAGTCTTTCTATGTGGGTGCAGGAGCCCAAGCACTTATGTCATCTTTCAATGCTTTCCCATGTGCATTAATAAGGAGCTGGATCAGAAGTGGAGCAGCTGGGTTTGGAACTGACACCCATATGGGATGTGGGCATTGCAGGAGGTGGCTTAACCACATATGCCACAAGGCCATCCCCCATATGGAATTTTTAGGCACATATTTGGCAAGAGCATATGTAAATGGTCATTCCATGGTTAATATTTGGGGAAAGAATAGGACTTAGGATTTGAGTTAATAAACTGCAAGATAATTGAAAGTCATCGAAAATGACAAACTGTCTTTTTTCCTATTTGTATTTGGAAGTTGGTTTTCCTATTTGAATTTTTGCTCTATATTCAAGCTCTGGTACTTCTTTCACTGAATGTATTGTGTGAAATTATAGTCACATGAAGGAGAGACACCCTAGCCTTCTGAACCTTAGGTCAAATCCAGTTTCTTTACTTTTCTAACTCTGTGACTTCAGCAATTTACTTTCCTAATGTGTAGCTTACTCATGTCAGGTGAAAGTGTTGAAAACATACGTATGGCATTCAGCACAGTGGTAACCTTCCACAATGGAGGAAATTCTTAGCTGAGTGTAGCCAAAGGGAAAAATTCCAAATTCTCTTCTCTAATATTCTATACTTGACCAATTCTCAAGTGCAAGTTAATACCAGATTATCATATCTACTAGTAACACTATATGACTACATTTTGATTAAATGTTAAGCATATTGAAAAGTTTATGTCATGTGTCACTCTCAATTATTTCCCTACTTCATAAGCCATATAAGGTTGAGTTAAAAGAAACCCATAAATATTTTTAAAGGCAGATATTTGGATGAATTCAAAATGACTGACCACTGTAGTAAAAAAAATTAGGTGATGGAATACTACTCAGCCATAATAAAGAATGAAATCCTGTCATACACAACAAAATGGAGACCGTTATGCTTAATGAATTAAGCAATCTCCAAAAGACAAATTTCATCTGTTTTATTTGATTTGTGTTAAGTATTATATCAAGTACAAAAAATGTAATGTAGATAAGTAAAATTGACATCAAGGGACTTGATTATTGTTTAGAGCCGTTGTCTTTATTCCTGAAAAACAGTGGTCTTTCTACTTACTACTTGTTGAATTATTTATTAAGGGGAGGATTAATTTTCTGCTTATGAAGTAAATTGAAAGCATGTCATTGCAAAACATAAAGAATGATAAGAAAGGAAGGAGAAGGGAGGGTGGAAGAAAGGAAGAGTAGGGAGAATCATTATGTTCTTAAAACTATATATATGAAATACCTGAAATCTGCTCCCTTTATATAAATGAAATGGCACAGAAAAAAAATATATATATTTGAAAGGCAGAAGGAGAGAAGGAGAGAGATGTTCCATCTTCTGGCTCACTCCCCATGTGGATACAACAGTGGCTCAGTCAGGCTAAAGCCAGGAGCCAGGAACTCAAATACGTGAGCCATTATTTGCTACCTCCCAGGCATTAGCAGTGGGAGGGAGAAGGATCAGAAGCAAAGTATCCAAGACTCAGATTGTTCCTACTGCTATTTAATTTCTGTCCAAGGTAAAATTGACTTTGGTTTCATATTTCTATTCATTGTATTTATGATTATCCAATAAGAGAGCCTCCCTAAAACACTAATAATTCTTTTGGGCTGTATGCCTTGTGGGTAGCTTCTTTTAGTCTGACTTGACTTTAAGTTCATTTGTGATTTCTTTGTCATGAATAAAATCTAATTTTAACTAAAAAAGGTAATTCCCAGACTTTACCAGGCATATAGGCAGGGTCTACATTACAAAAGCAACTGAATGAAATTTATTGCTTTTTTAGGGGCTTGGAGGATGTTGCTACACTTCAGCAACATGTGTCATTTGCTTTGAAAACTGGCCTAGTTTGTATAACTCAAATCATATAACTGCTCCTTTTTGAAGGCAGTACCATGATGACTATAGTAGGTAGCTTAGAAGATGAAGCCAGATACTTGCCCTTCTGATTTCATGGTCTATAAGCCTGGGTGAGTCATTTAATATCTCCAGCTTTGATTTCTTCACATATACTCTTTTTCAGAATTAAATGTGCATAGGTGTATAAATTTCCTATCATAATGTGTTTGACTCATGGGAATCAAAACAAATGACTTTTCAATACTTTTATTGAGAAAGAAAAGATACATCACACAATTCATTCATTTAAATAATGCATGCCATTGATTTTTAGTATTAACAGAGTTGTGTAATCATCATTGCAATTACATATAGACAATTTTTATCACCTAAATTTTCCCCTTTGTACCACCCTGCCACATCTCCAAGCACTAAGCATGAAGTAATTATATTTCCTCTCCCTATAGAGCTACTTCTTGGACATTTCATAGGAATGCAATCATACAATGCACATTCCTCTGTGACTTCTATCACTTTAGCCCATGTTTCAGAGTTCATTCATGGTGCACAAGGTATCAATACTTAGTTTTCTTTTGTTTCCCAAAATTCTAGTGTAAAACAAATTTTGCTGCTTCATTCAACAGTTTTCTATATTTGGGTTGTTACCACTTTTTTATAAAGATTTATTTTTTATTTATTTGTAAGGGAGAGAGAGAGAGAGAAATATCTTCTATCTGCTGATTCACACTTTTTTAATTTATTTTTTAAGGAATACAATTTTTATAAGTACAAATTTCGGGATATAATTATTCTTCCCACCATAGCAGCCCTCCCACCCACACTCCCACCCCTCCACCTCTTCCTTCTCCCCTTGCCAGTCCCATTCTCCATTAAGATTCATTTTCAATTAACTTTATACAAAGAAGACCAACTCTATACTAAGTAAAGATTTCAACAATTTGCACACACAGGTACCAAAATAAATTGTTTGAGAACTAATTTTACAGTTAACTCTCAATACAACTCATTAAGGACAAAAGTCCTGCATAGGGAGTTAGTGTACAGTGGCTCCTGTTTTTAATTTAACAATTAAAACTCTTATGCATGATGTCAGTGACCATCCAAGGCTCTTGAAATGAACTGATGAGGCTATGGAAGCCTTTTTAGTCCATAAACTTAAATTGGTATTTGGAAAAGGCTAAATGCAAAGTGGAAGTTCTCTCCTCCCTTTAGAGCAAAGTACATCCTTCTTTAATGGCCACTTCTTTCCACTGGGGTCTCACAGAGATCCTTCATGTAGAACATTTTTTTGCCACAGTATCTTCGTTTTTCCATTCCTGAGATGCTCTTGTGGCCTTTTCAGCCAGAATAGGAAGTTAAGGGCTGATTCTGAGGTCAGAGTGTTACTTAAAACAATTATCATTCTATGAATCTGCTGTGTGGACTTCTTCCCATGTTGGACATTCTTTCCTTTTTAATTCTATATATTATTATTACCAGGCACTTGATCCTATATATATGATTGCTTTAACACTTAATCCTATCTATATGTTCACTTAAACACTTAATATGATCACTTTAACAATTAAGATGGTATTTTTACCACCAAGTTTAATGGGATTTGGAGTCCCATGACAAGTTTTTAAACTGTACCCTTAGAAGTATGTCCATAAGAATGTATGCAGAATTATACAGCTTTACAGTTATAAACTTTTTACTCCCTCTGTTATTCCCACTCTTATTTTTTACTGAGATCCATCCTCAATTGATTTTATACACATGATTAACTCTATGTTAAGGAAAGAGTTCAACAAGTAGTATGAAAAAAAAAATAAAGAAAGAAAACAAAACTCTTCCTCGACAGTCAAGACAAGGGCAGCCCAAGTCATTCCTTCTTGAAATGTCAATTTCACTTCTAAAGATTTAATTTTAGGTGCTCTATTAGATTCACTGTTTTTTGAAAATATTTATTTATCTATTTGAAAGGCAATGTTACAAAGAGACAGAGGCAGAGAAAGTGTGTGTGTGTGTGTGTGTGTGTGTGTGAGAGAGAGAGAGAGAGAGAGAGAGAGAAATCTTCCATCTGCTAGTTCACTCCAAAATGGCCACAATGACTGGAGCTGGTATAGTCTGAAGCCAGAAGCCAGGAGCTTCTTCCGGGTCTCCCACATGACTGCAGGGGACAAGGACTTGGGCCATCTTCTGTTGCATTTCCAGGTCATAGCAGAGAGCTGGGTTGGAAGTGGAGCAGCCGGGACTCTAACCAGGGTGTATATGAGATGCCAGCACTGAAGGCAATGGCTTTCCCCACTATGCTACAGTGCTGGCCCCATGATCCATTCTTCCAATATCCACAACACCTGGGGGCTAGGCAAAGCCAAACCTAGGAGCCAGACACGTATCTTCCACATGTCTCTGAGGAACCAAAGTACTTGGGTCATCATCTGCAGCCTCTCAGGTGCACTAGAGGAAGCTGGATAGAAGCAGAGGAGGTGGGACTCAAATCAGATACTCCATATTGGATGTTGGTTTCCCTAGTGATTGCTTCTCTTGCTGGACTACAACACCCCCACCTGCTCTGGGTTGTTTCCCCTTCACAAGGTAGGACTGAAAGCAAGTTCCCTTCCATCCTCTCAAAGTTCCTTGGAATAAGCTGATAAAGACAGAATAAATAAGAGGAAAATAGAAATGTTTATTAATGTGCAAAGGGGAAAATTTGCAGCATAGCAAATTGCAGGAGTGTGATTTCCCACTAGCTCAAAATTATTCAGAAAGTGTTCCATAGGGTGAGGGAGAATATGGCATGCTAGGGAAATAATAAATATGTTTTAGGAAAATTCAATGGGGACTACAGAGTCTTAGTACAGTATCTGCTGGGTCCATAGAGTGGAGAGTGGTTTGATAATATTTCTTTATGGGATGTGAAATGTGACCAAAATAGGGGACAGTGATATGTGACAAGTCTGGCAAGCCAAGTTGGACAGACTTCAGTCTCTCTTCCTCTGGTATGAGTTTATTTAATGAAGACTTAGAGAAAGAACCAGAGTCATTTGTTTTATTCTTTGAGGGTACAGACTTTAAGCACACACAGACCCAGCAGAAATAGTTTCCTTCAGTGTCTGCTAGTCTCTTAGTTTCTTTCATTTCAAACAATGTTTCAAGGTGTCATGTTTTAGGGTGTCAGTCCTTGACTGCCTTCAGTGGCTGTTATGAGTAATAGTGCTATGAACATTCATGTATAAAATGTTGTGCAGAAATAAGTTTTTATTTTTCTTGCATACTTAGGAATAGAATTTCTGGATCATATGGTAAATCCACTTAACATTTTAAGGAATTGCCAAATTGCTTTCCTAAGTGTTTTCACTATTAGCATTCATTTTTGATTTCTTGAAGGTCACAATCAATTCCGGGGTGAGAATAAAATTTGCATTTCTCCAAATTTGAGGTGCCTTGACAGCTGCATTAGAGATGAATTCTTAGACACTGGCTCAGAGGTTGTGGTCTTTAACACTTGCTGAGGTATGGTGAAATTTAGTTGCTACTGAGCAACCTTTCACTTTCATCCCTAATTTCCAGATAAAAGAGAACATCTAGCTATTAAAGAGCCAACTTCAAATTTAACAGAAAAGTATTGGCATTGAAGAAAATTAGACTATTTAGATTTTTCAAATTAACTGAACATCAGGGAAGCATCAGAAAGCTAAGACATACAAATTGCACTTTATTAAAAATGCACCATCTGATAGAAAAATAATATTTTGGAAATGAATATGTGCATGCTAGATCATAGTATCAAGTGAAGGTGTAACACATTCTAAACATTTTAGCAAAGCTCTCACCACTGCAGCTGCCAGCAGGGGTTGGGCTCAGAACTACAGTAAGGACATGGAATAACATACTTACTGTAAATTCAGTTCTTCTTCATGACCAGCTAGTTCTACACTTGACATGATAGCTTATTGAGGTGAACGCAATTCATATCACTCAAGCCCTAATTTACTTAAGTGTCTGGAACTCAGAAAGGACATTCCTTGTCAAATCAGTCATTTTCGCAGCAGTTACAGGGTTCCCCAATTGAGTGAAAGTTTTTTTGTATTTAAAGAATGCAGTTAAATACATTATTAAACTCAATAAACAATACTTTTTAAAGAGTTTTTTCACTTAAAGAATGCATTAACTTTATTTTTCAGAGTGGTGTGTTATTTACTTTAGACTCAGAAATACTTTTATTATGTTTGTTGCTTGTTATTATCTCCTATGTAACAGCTCATTGACTTGAGTTGGTGTGGACACATGATGAAGTTCAAGCCAGAACACAGACTAGAACACTTCCTTCTCTCTCAGTCCACTGTATAAGTCTTTATGTAGTGCATTAGGTTCTCAAAATCATTTATGGATCACTGTACACCTCCACTACATTTTTTCTTTTAAAGAAAAATTTATCTGTAAACAGATTTCACAAATCTATGAAGAGATGCTAATAGAGCCTGAAGCTGAAGAAATTATGCCATCTGCTTTTATTCTGGAATGAATAAGTATTCTACTTGTTTATCAGCACAACAAAATAACTAGTGATTGAGGGAATGCATACACTCATTTAGGCTGCAATGAAGTCTTTGTGTTCCTTTGGAGTATAGTCAGTCAATGTCGGGTCACTGCAATTGACATGCTATTTGTATTAAATAAGGAGAGCCATTTACAGACCAAGAAATCCATTACTGTCATGGAAAAACAGAAAATTATATGCTCTGCATGAAATATTTTTGAAATGGCAAATTAGGCCACAAGCAATTTTGATAATGTATGAAACATTTCATATGGGATTTCCCATTTCATAGGCTATGGCTGTGGTCGCAGCTACTCATCAATTGTTGGCATTTAGAGATGGCAGCTAGACAGCCACAGACCCATTAATAGACTAACTCATGCCTCAAAGAGTTTGATAAAACAAGAACATATGGATATGCCACCATGTTTGAGTCCAATACTATAATTCAAACCAAATTAAAAACAACTAATGCACAGGATAAAAGTATATATTGGCATGGGGCTATGACCCAGTACTCAAAACCTAAAAACAACACCATTAATTTAAAAAGGGAAGATGAAAATCATTAAAAACTGTGGAGTAGCTGATAAAACAAAAAAGTGAAGAAAAAATGATTCTTGTTTAGGGGACAAGAAGTAAGTCGCAGTGGTCTTGTTTTCCCCTAATTTGTTACAGCATGGGGCAATATCAAATCACTACCATCAGCATTATCAAATATCAAATCACTCAACAATATCAGATCACTACCATCAGCATTCCTGGGACCCCTGCCAGTCTTACATACGCAGATAGTACTATCGCACAGGCTGTGGATCGGTGCAGTTTTGGAGTCTAAGCCTGTACCATGTCAGCTGTTTCACAACTGCATTGTGTCACTCAGTCATTGTGAAATCAGAGGATTCTTTCTGTGCCCTTTGTCTGGTGAATTTGCTGTCAGGAAATGTCACAGAACAGACCACTCCAAGAAGGCTCACTGGGTATACTCTCAGTAGGCACACTGTTAAGTGTTTTCTTGGGGGTGGGGGGGATTGGCAATAGAGTAACTTGAGAATGAGCAGTAACTCCCCTTTTGCTCTGGATGTCCTGTGATATAGAACTCATGTTTTACCTTCCAAATATTCATGAGACCATGTCATATTTTTCTTTTCATGTCTGACTCATTCCACTTAAGACAATGTCACTTGGTCCCATTTATTTTGCCACAAGTGAAAGGATTCATTCTTTTTTTTTGTGGCTGAATAATATTCAGTAAAATAGTCACTACTAGGTGCTGGAAGTGGTAGTGAGAGTAGGTAGAGGAGAAGGTTGGGTACTGGGTACCAAATTATAATTGGAAGGCAGAAGTAAGTTAGTGTTTCAGAGCACTGTGGGTAACTACAGTTTATAACAACTTCTATGTCTTATGAAGAACTAGAAGAGAGGAGTTAAAACCCTCAACACACAAAGAAATGATAAGGAGATGGACATTCTGATGGCCCTTATTTAATCATTATACACTGCATACATGTATGAATTATTACACTGAGTCTCCAAAATATGTTCATTTATCATGGGTCAATAAATACAATAAATAAACTTAATATACAATAAAATAAATACAATAAAAACAATATTTCCTGAAAACAAATCTATGTTCTCAGTTATAGACAAAAATAAAATACTTTCAGTTTTATAATTCCTAGAAAATGCTAAGTCTTATCTTAAAAAGGTGATAGGAGTGGCAAAACAGCATATGGATCATGGCCCATTGCTTGTCGGATCCTCAAGTAAATACTGAGCTGTTGCCTGTTTGATAATTTGTTATGACTTACTCTCGTTTGGAGTGTGAGATGGCATGTGACACAACAGAACACTTGGCAGATCAGCTAGTGAGTTTCTTTTAGCAATTTGCATATGGTTTACTTAGTATTCTGTATTAATCTTTAAACATGACCATTTAATTTAAGGTGACAAAGCGTGATATTGACTGTTCAGATCAATGTTCTATTCACAAATCTCTTACCTGTTTCTGACATAAGCATGCAGCCACTGCTAAAAACAGCAGTCTCTGGGAATTCACATTTCATAAATAGCAGGTGATAAGATGTCTCCTGTAGTGGCTGTTTAAAATGGAAGTATGAACCTTATGCGATATATTGAGATAAAATCTGTTTCAATTAATACATTCATCTCCTAACAAGTTCTTCTAGAATAAGGCGGAATTTATAATGAAGCTTCCTTGTTTGTGTCATGGGAAATGTCATCTGAAATCACCCAGCAAGAATGATCTAGAACTCATCAAGCCATTTCCTTGACATCAAAGAGGGAACTAAAATGTGAATTCAAGCCTTAAGGTAAACATGCATAGTTTTGTAAGCTTGGGTTTTTCATTTACAGCACATTTGTATATCTTTTGAAAAAAAAAATTTCAGTTTCTTAAGAGTGGTTTCATGTTCACAAGTAATATTGAATAAAAGGTACAGAGATTTCTCAGCCACTGTCAACATTCCCCACCAGAGAGATACATTTGTTAGGAATGATGGACTTAAACTGATACATAATCATCACCTTAATTCTGTAGTTTGCATGAGGATTGACCCCAGTGTTACCTACTCTGTGTTTAGACAAATGTATAATGACCTGCATCTACCATGATGGTCTAGTACAGAGTAGTTTCACTGTCCTAAATGTCCTCTTTGCTCTGCCTCTTTAGATCTCTCTCCCTTGACCTCCTGGCAACCATTGGTCTTCATTCTCTCTGTAGTTCTTTCTCAGGATGTCAAACAGTTGAAATCATGTAGTATGAATCTTTTTCAGATTTACTTCTTTTATTTAGAAATATGCATTTAAGTTTCATCCATATTTTTAAGGTTTATTTATCTGACAGCTTATTTATTTATTTGATTTATACACAGAGAGGGAGAGGCAGAGAGAGACAGGTTTTCCATCTGCTGGTTCATTCCCCAGATGGCTGCAACAGGCTGAAGCCAGAAGCCAGGAGCTTCTTCTGGGTCTCCCACATGGGTGGCAGGCTTCCAAACACTTGGGCCATCTTCTGCTGTTTTTCCCAGGCCATTAGCGGGGAGCTGGATCAGAATGGAGCAGCTGGGACTGATACGGGGTGCTGGTGTCGCAGTGGCAGCTTTATCTGCTATGGCACAATGCCAGTCCCTCATCCATACTTTTAATGGCTTGGTAGCTCATTTCCTTTTAGTTCTGAATAATATTCTACTGTCTGGTTGTGCTATAGTTTATTTATCCAGTCACCTACTATGGGACATCTTGTTTACTTCCAAGTTTCAGCAATTATGAACATCTGTGTGTAAGGCTTTTAAAAATGTTTCAGTATTAAAATTTTAACTCTTTTGAGTAACTATTTAACAGCATGATTGCAATGTTGTATGGCAAGGGTCTGTTTAGCTTTTCAAGAAACTGCTGAACTCTCTTACAAAGCAGTTGTACCAATTTCATTATCATCAGCCTAGAATGAGAGTACCTGTTCCTATATTTTTGTTAGAATTTGGTGTTGTGAGTATATCCTCTTTTAAAATGTGAGGTGTTTCATATCATTGAGTTCAAAAGTTATCAAGACACTCTGATTAATTATGTCATTGTCTAATCCTCTCTGACAGGTACTGGGGTGAGTTTACCATATAATGATGATGTTACAGTGAGTAACATCCATAATAATAATTCATAAAAATGCAGTAGTCATTCTAAATAGATATTGAATGAATACTAATACATAATGTTCTTCTGCTAGACACTGGAAAGTCACAGATGACAAAAATTTCATAGTCTTTCCCTTTAGGAATTTATGAATTAAAGGAGAAGATAGATTTTATTCAAATAATGACACCAATAATCCTGTAATTAGAAGCACGTAAGTTCTGTGAAGAAAAATGTGGGAAGCTAAGAATGTATGCAATGAAGGTATCTGACCTAGTTTGTCAGAGTGCGGTATACAGCAAGGAATAAGGATCAGTGAAGGTCAGGGAAAGCTCGCCCAACAGAGTGATGATTTAGATGAGATCTGAAAGATGAGAAGCAGTTCAGTGGTGGATATTGTCATATTTTGCCCATATTCTGTCTTCAGAACCCATGCAGACTTATTTCAGTTGCTGAGAATAGAGCCTGCTGATATCTTACAACTGTGCCTCCCTGGAAATTGTCCTCAGCCTCAGGAACTAAATTGCCCAAGGTTACCATTCTTCCTCCTGTAGGGGCATCCTGTGGCAAATGACAGATGAGGACACACAAAGGCTTTACTTCTATTTGAGACAACAATGGTGAAACTTTCTAGTTCTGTGTGTTCCCTCAGGATCATCTGGGCCTCAGTTGCAACTGCATTCTGAATCAATTTTCTTTCTGTCCAATTCTGCTTTTTTTAAACTTCCTCTAATTAGCAATGCTTCCACCAGGATACATAATAGAGCTCCATTAAATTTTAAGCAGGTCATTCATCTCTTACTTTGAAGTTCTAACCACAGAAGATGAGCAGTCGAAGAAAGGATTTCACAGTGATAGTGGTAATAGGCTCCAATCAATTGGGCAGATGAGGTTGATGTTGCACATTGGGATTAGGATGGGATATCTGTTGAACTCAGATAATTTACTAAGATCTTCCTTATTCTCTGTTGCTCAGTTGTAATGTTAAATAGACAGTTGCCATGCTCTGAGAAAGACAGTGATTATTGGGATTTAGACCTCTCCGGGATGGGAGCCCAGGTGCCCCCACAAGGAAAGCCAATCACCTGTGTTGCTGCAGTTTATCCCCTCCCATTGACTTCTATGCTCCAGAAAATGAGGCTTATAAGTATCCTCGGAAAAACCTTCCCAAAAGATCAAGTGGCTCTGAGAATGCAAGGGATATTGTGATATTTCACTGACAGTGCTTCTTACAGCCACCCTGCCTTCAAACTCTGGGAGTATCAGTTGCTGACAGTCACAGCTATATCTCTCACTGAGGATCATAGGTAGACACATGGAGCAGCAAAGACTGAGTTCTTATCCTTTCCCATGATGTAGCTTCTGACTAATGACTGTTGTGAGTTCATGAATAGCTAGCCCCTTTAACCATTTGGGACACATATGTAGGAAGTACTCCAGTTTCAGAGCTATCCTACCTAAGCCTCTATTGCAACTACATAGCAACACAACCTTGTTGGCCAGCCTTGCCTTCTCCACTTTTGCAGATGTAAATCCAGGGATGCTCCTCCATAAAGCTGGGGCCCTGAGCTGAGAAGGTTAGTGTGATTATAAAAAGAGAAACCAAAAGTACACTTTCTGAATACACACTGAGGAAATGCCATATGATAAGGGCAAAGTGGGTCTCACCAAGACATTGAAAAACAGCCCTCATCAGGAACTGAGTCAGTTGGCATCCTGCTTATTAAATGCTAGCCTTCAAAATTGTGAGAAGTGGCCTACTGTTTAGGCCACCTGGTCCTTGTAAACTAGCCCTTGCACACTATCTCATATTATTTCCAAGTGACTCAATATAAGATCGACAATAGGGCTGGCACTGTGGCTCACTAGGTTAATCCTCCGCCTGCAGCACCAGCATCCCATATGAGTGCTGGGTTCTAGTCCCAGTTGCTCCTCTTCCAGTCCAGCTCTCAGCTGTGGCCTGGGAAGGCAGTGGAGGATGGCCCAAGTGCTTGGGCACCTGCACCCACACTGGGGACCAGGAAGAAGCACCTGTCTCCTGGCTTTGGATCACCGTAGGTCTGGCTGTAGCGGCCATTTGGGTGGTGAACCAACTGAAGAAAGACCTTTCTCTCTATCTCTCTCTCTCACTGCCTAACTCTATCTGTCAAAAAAAAAATCAACAATAGGCCGGCGTCGCGGCTCATTAGGCTAATCCTCCACCTTGCAGCGCCAGCACACCGAATTCTGTCCTGGTTGCCCCTCTTCCAGGCCAGCTCTCTGCTGTGGCCAGGGAGTGCAGTGGAGGATGGCCCAAGTACTTGGGTCTTGCACCCCATGGGAGACCAGGATAAGTACCTGGCTCCTGCCATCGGATCAGCGCGGTGAGCCGGCCGTGGCGGCCATTGGAGGGTGAACCAACGGCAAAGGAAGACCTTTCTCTCTGTCTCTCTCTCTCACTGTCCACTCTGCCTGTCAAAAAAAAAAAAAAAAATCAACAATAAAGCATCCAGAAGCAGTTACTATGGGAGTTCAGAGTTAAAAAGAGAATACCAGGTTGCAGAATTTGGCTTGAAGAATTTTGACAATGATTTTTAAAGAAATAGGTATAAAAGAATACTTGAGATTCCACTTTAAGAGGAGATAAAGACCTAAAAATATTGTAAAAAATAAATGCTTTTTCCACATTAAGTGTTTTCCCCTGAATTAAGTTTTAAAACTGCCACCAAATGATTTTGGCAATACAGAAAATATGGGCTACAATTACCTATACAAGTGCACCAAGATACTAGAGACAGTGAAGTGTAACCTTTTACCAATGAACCTGTTTTTTCACAAATTTCTTGATAAGCGTTTAGTCCAATATAACGAATAGAACAAATGTTAGGGTGTAAACTAAATGGATGCAAAAGAATGATGTTCTTTTTAATCTCCTGTAAGTTCTTCCATCTCCAGAATGAACTAACTTTTGGTCTCAGAAGTAGAAAAAAAAAAAAGAAAGGAGACAGACAAATGTGAAGGAAAGAAGTGAAAGAAAAATGAAAGCTCACAACAAAATAAAACACAAGAGGAAGTTGCAGAAGAGAGAAGATTTTAAAACAAGTTATGAAGGTGGTACAAAGACTGTTACAGAACATTTCTCCACAAATGAGGCAGAAATGCTAAGACTGCACATATATTGAAGAATCTTGGCAGTAACACACACACTCAGACTCTCACATTGTCTTCGACTAACACACACACACACACAATCACACACAGAGCTGTAACCCAATCCATCTCTCATTCCTTCTTTTTTGATTTCCTTGTCCCCTAAGATAGTTTATATCTTCTGTAGTTTGAAGCAGAGAGGGAACTACTCTGCCATTTTGTTTTCTTATTTCTGAATGTAGAATTGAACACAACATGGAATTTGATGTATGCCACCAAGTGTTATGTCACAGCAGGCCTCTAAGAAACAGATCACCTGACAAAACCGATAGTCAAGGTCTCTTTCTGCATTATGAAAGGGCTGAACTCTTTCCCTCTGTGGCTAATACCAAATTAGTTCACTCTTTAATTCAATTAGGATCATCTCAATGTCAGTGAAACAAATTAGATTTTCTCCACTGTAAAAATATCCCTTTATGTTCTCTGTAGCAAATTCAAATTATCTCCTGTGGGAGGGGCTGTTAAGAGGTAGTCCAGGTTTTGAACAATACTCCCTTGTGTGAACACTTTCCTCTTCATCCATAACGTTCATTATCCACAGACAAGGTGCTTTAACTGCTCTGCAGCTGCTGCCAAGTAATGACTATCAGGTTTAATAGCTGACCCAGTGTTTGAGAGTTGAGTTTTTGTTCTCTCTCTGTGTGTGTTTTGAAGGAGTTTCTCCATTTCACGGTGAGAAACATAGCAAAATTAAGTTCTAGGGGACATTGTTTTAATTGACATCTGTAGTTTTGGATATACTTGACCAATGTTGGGGAAGAGGCAGCTGTTTTCAGCACCTTGGGCTTTTTCCATCTTGTAGGGATAGACCTTAAACCTGGAGCAGTACCCTTCTGCTGTAAGGTCCTCTGGAGTGAGGGTCAAGTTTAGTTTATGTCTCCCTAGAGTATCACACACTGAGAGGCATTTTTTTTTTTGAAATTAGAACTGATGCATTCATATTTTTCTCTGTAAAATAATTTCTTTTCCAATGTGCTATAACATATGTATATGAAAGGTCCCACTTTTGCTGGTCTGTTTCTTCCAAATGTCTGCCTTCCCATCTGGGAGTTCTGAAATCACTCTAGAGCTAAACTTGAAGTAACCTCAAGCTGTTCCAAGAGTTTAATAATTATTTTACAGATTTTTTTTTCTTATTTTTGTAATATTAGTTTGATTTCATTCTATTCCATGACTATGAGTCATAAATTTTTGAGCAGTTTCTACATGGATAGCGGCAGAATAGATGGCAGTTGAAATGGAACTTCACATAGCTTAAAATCACTGCACAGCAGATATATTTCAACAGTATATATAAAATGTGTTTCTTTATCCTACAGCTCTTTTTTTCCTTTCATATGAGTATGGATATGCATTGGTCTCCTCAGCTAGCATCGCTTCAAGTCAACTCCTTTTCTACCAAGTCACTGCATCTTAGGCTCTTTCACCAGAAAACAGGTCAATGCATTGAGTCTGTCTTGAAAACTCATCACCTTCTCATGGAAGAAGAATTCACATGCATTGGATATTGTCTTCTCCATGATTACAGGTAAAAGTTTCCTTGTTATAAATTGAAAATGTTTTATTTCTCTGAAGGGCCTTCCACTGCAGCTGAGTTGAGACTGTGGGTAATTTCCTGTGACAGAGAGTATCTGTCTGGAAGACACAGTCCAATAACAGGGTGCAGCAGGTCAGCTTGTTAACACAGGATACAGCCTCTCTGGCAAGACTGATTTGTGCGTGTTTTTTAAACATCATGAAATGCTTCCAGCTTTCCCCCATCCAGTTCATGGTGACTATGGATTTGTCATACAATGCCTTGATTGTGTGGAGGTACATTCCTTCCTCATCCAATTTGTTAAGTTTTTTTTTTTATCATGTATACATTTTATCATGTATTTCATCAATTTCATTCTCTGCATCTATTGAGACAACCTCATGTTTTTATTCTTCATTTTGTTAATGTGATGTATCATTTCCACCGAGATCAAGAACCAAAGATGTCCATTCTTATAACTCTTATTCAGTATAGCTCTGGAAGTTTTAGCCAGAACCAATAGGTGAAAAAAAAAATCAAACAATACAAATTGGGAAGTAATAAGTCAAAATATTCCTGTTTGCAGATGACATGTTCCTTTATATAGGGGAACTGAAAGACTCCACTAAGTGACTATTGGAAGTCATAAAAGAATTTGGCAAAGTTGCAGGATATAAAATCAACACACTAAAATCATCAGTATTCATATACACTAACAGTGCTGTCTCAGAGAAAGAATTTATAAGCTCAATCCCATTCACAGTAGCTACCAAAAACTTTAAATACCTTGGGATAAATTTAATCAAATATGTGAAGCATCTCTACAATGAAAATTACAAAACATTAAGGAAAGTAATAGAAGACAAAAAAATGAAGAAATCTTCCATGTTTGTGGATTGAAAGAATTAATATAATCAAAAGATCTCCACTGCCTGAAGCAATATGCACAGTCAATGTGATCCCAATGACAATAACAAGGACATTCTTCTCAGATCTAGAAAAAACATTGCTAAAATTCATATGGAAACACAGAAGACTTCAAATAGCAAAAGCAATCTTAGTGAAATAAGCCAATACCCAAAAGACAAATATCACATGTTTTCCCTGGTTTGTGATAGCTTATGTGTAGAGCACAAAAAATTTTAATGTATATGAGTGATATGAACATCTTGGGGATTTTGCAATTGTTTATAGCTGTAGTCTATATTTTTACTGAGCAGTGGTGTTTCTACTTTTTAGTTGTTGAATTCTTTATTTAGTGGAACATTAACCTGTGATTAAAAAGAAAATTAAAACTATGTTATTGCAAGAAAGAGAAAGGAAGGAAGAAAGAAGGGGAAGAATGAGGGAGGGAAGTATATTCTCGTAATCTTGTCTATGAACCACATGAAAGCTGTTCTCTTTGTATTAATAAGTTATTTTTTTAAACTTTTATTTAATGAATATAAATTTCCAAAGTACAGCTTATGGATTACAATGGCTTCCCCCCCATAACGACTCTCCCACCTGCAACCCTCCCCTTTCCCACTCCCTCTCCCCTTCCATTCACATGAGGATTCATTTTCATTTCTCTTTATATACAGAAGATCAGTTTAGCATACATTAAGTAAAGATTTCAACAGTTGGCTCCCATGCAGAAACATAAAGTGAAAAATACTGTTTGATAAGTTATTTTTAAAATGGTCATGTCAAATGGGACTAAAGATGCTTATTTTAGTGCAAAAATTTAAAGCTTATTCATGATTTTTCATAATTTGCATTTTCATGAATTTTTAACACTTTAAGTGCATGGATTTTAAAAATTTTTCACTGAAATTTCATTTTCCCAGAAACTTTTAAAAATACCCTTATATTATTGTTTTTCCTGCAGAAAATGTGGAATTTACTTGGAGAGGGAATAAAGAGGATTAAATATATACACATAGGGATAAGAGTTTTTGTGGTACCTGTTGAACCAGGTACATAGTTGAGACATCAGCTGCTATACAACACAGGTGTCACATATACCTCTTCTGCACAAATACCTTAGATGTCACCCATTGTGCATTTAAAATAATAGTCAAAGCACATTTCATAATACATTTAGATTGCAAAATTATTTTCAAAGACGTTTAATGTGAAATAATAATCAAATGAAGCACTTAACTGACACACAAACTTCCCATAGGAAAAACTGGTAAGAAGGTTGCAAGAGATGTAATGGGATATTGAAATGTTAAAGTACAGGGATAATTGGCTCTTTGTTCCTATGCTGTTTCTGCCTCTACTGATAGTGTTGGGCAGTACCAAAATATCAAGATTACTACCTCTGAGCTATAAAGCAAAGTAGAAGGTAGTCTTGAAATAAGCAAGCTCCTTTAATTTGTTTCACTATATTAACCATTTTTCAAAAAATTGTATTTATCTATTTTATTGGATTGAAAAGCAAAGATACATAGAGGCAGAGAGAGACAGAGATTTCTCATCCACTGGATGACTGTCCAAATGACTGCAGTTAAACGAAGGTCGGCAGCTAGGAACTCAATGCAAGTTTACAGGGTGAGTTGTAACAACACAACTACATGAGCCATCAAATCCAGGCACTCTGTTGTGGGACGTGGGGACTAGGTCAAACACCATGTGCATCGTTTTACTTCCTATGTCTGCATATCTATCTGTTTATCTGTCTATCTATCTATTCATCTTTTTAGAAAGACAAAGGCCACAGATTATCACAATAAACTGCTTTTTTTTTTCCCTAAAAACAAACAACCAAGAAATCTAAATTCTCCCTACCAGCATTAGTTGGTTTTCTGCAATCCTGGAATATTGTTTGCTTAACTTTTCTTTCTTCAAACACACTGTCTTTCTCTGTGAAGTGCAATAAAATCTTTCAGCAGAGTTGTCAGCCAATTATTACTTAGCATCTTGGTTTAAATCAGCACCTAATCCCTTAGGCTCATATTTGAAGTGGATCAAAACAGTTTCTTTATTGCTGACAACTTCATGCCTACAGCCTTAATAACTAAACCACTGTCTCAATTAGCTATTTTTTATACTAAAATTTATTCCTCTAAAACTTAAAAAAAATGTTTTTATCCGAGTGTTAGGAAAAGAGTCTTGAAAATATCAGCACATAGATAAAATTTTTTAGACTGACACCATGTTGAATGGAATAAGAAAAACAGTTTGGGGGTGGTTGAGCCTCAGTGACAGAAAAGGAGGGAAGCTAGGGAGGGGCAATAATAAAGAAGAGTTACTATGGTCAGGCATTTTACTTAGAAGAGAATACAGGGTGAGACTGTTTAGGTGAAATTTGAAAATAAAGCTCTCCATCTTTCCTGCTAGCTTTGTCCCATTTTCCTACTCTGTGTGTCCCTGAGTTATAGAACTTGCAGATTTTTTAAAAAAAAAGATTTATTTATTTATTTGAAAGGCAGAGTTTATTGGCAGGAGAGGGAGACAGAGAGAGAGAGAGGGAGAGAAAGAGAAAGAGACAGAGAGAGAGCAAGAGAGAGAGAGAGAGAGATATTGGATCTTCCATCCACTGGTTCACTTTGAAAATGGCTGCAACAGCTATAGCTGGTTTGGAAAGCCAGGATCCAGGAGCTTCATCTGGGTCTCCCACGTGGGTACAGGGGCACAAGGACTTGGGCCATCTTCCACTGTTTACTCATTAGCAGGGATCTGGAACAAAAGTGGAGCAGCTGGTACATGAACCAGCACACAAATGGGATGCTGGCATTGCAGGCAGCAGCTTTACCTGCTATGCCACAGCATCAGACCTGGAACACATGGATTTGCCAGTGGAGAAGCACTAATTATATTCTTCTCCTAACAAATCCCATTGAATTTCTTATACACACTAGAAAACACTAAAAATTCTAAAAACACACTAGAAAAATTCAACATGTTTTGGCCATTATGTATGTCTTTGCATATACATTAATCACATGTATGTGATTTTAATTTTTTAAATGACACTACAAAGGAGGTAACATCAGATAAGAACCCTATGAAGCAAGTAGTTGCAAAAACTAAGTCCAGCAAAGGTTAGGTAACTTATGGACAATAATGTAACTACTGAGTGGCTGAACCAACATGTGAATCCAGGTCTCTCCGAGAAATTCCATAGTGTCTCCATTGCTACTTGTTGCTATTTTGCTCAACTAATTAATAAATTAGGAGTCTGCCATTTTAGTATTGATGGTTTCCATTGATCTGAACATGCATGGTGTGTTTACTCGCTGCTGTGGTCTCATATGCCATCGCCCAGTGAGTGCACATTGTAAAAGCAGGTGTTAAAAGCAGGTGTTAGGACTTAACACAAGTGATACCTTTCTTTTTCTTTTTTTTTTTTTTTTTTAAGACAGAGTTACAGAGAGAGGTAGAAACCTAGAGAAAGGTCTTCCATCTGCTGGTTCACTACCCAAATGGAAGCCACAGCTGGAGCTGCGCTGATCTGAAGCCAGGAGCCAGGAGCTTCCTCCGGATCTCCCACATGGGTGCAGGGGCCCAGGGACTTGGGCCATCTTCTGCTTCCCCAGGTGATAGCAGAGCTGGGTTGGAAGAGGAGCAGCTGGGACTAGAACTGGCACCCATCTGGGATGCCGGCTCTTCAGGCCAGTACTTTAATTGGCTGCACTGCAGCACTGGCCCCAGGGATACCTTTCTTACCACTCAAAAAAAGGATACTTCTTTCCAGTATCTTCTTTCATGCCCCAATCATGACATAGTCACTTTGCTGCAGTTTCATATTTCCATGGCAGCAACCCTATTTCTGAAGAACCATTTAAAAAACATTCAGAATCCTCTGCCAGGGAAGCAATCAGTCATCAAGTAGGAGTTTGCAAAGAATTGCTCTTATGACAATATGATGCTGCTATAAAAGGGAAAGATGCTGAGTACAAGCCATAACTCTGTTCACAGAGAGATAAATCAGTACTTCAGAACAGTGGACAAAGACCTTGAGTGAGAGCATTATTAAAAAATCTGCAGTGCCTGCCATGCTTTTTGATGTGCCTCATATGAGTCTCCCTGCCATGCTAGGATGTATGTAGACTGGGCTCATCTGGTGTTGGTTCAGAGCAGGGAGGGGTCAAATGTACTGGTCCCCAGAGTTCAAGTTAAAGGTCCAGATTACTACTGATGCAAAGAATTCAAAGTCCAGGCATGAGAGAACAAAGAAGAGGTAATACAAGATCAGATTACCATAGTAAAAGTGATTTAATTTCTAAAAACCAAGCAACATGGTAGTGGTAATGATAGGAGGGAGAAGGTGGGAGAGGGATATTGAAAATTAGACTTGCACTGTAAGGAAAATAAAATGCATTGTCAAAGCCTAGTCTCTGCATATACTACAAAACCAAGAGCTCCTGAGGCTGATTGTACTGTGGAGTCTTGACCAGGTCCTCCATGTCTGTGCTCAGCAGTCTTGTGTAGGTGGGTCATCAGATCTCTAAGTTCTAGATTTCTAATCCTACTCTATTTACTTCAACTGTGTTGTCTCAATGTACACAACATTTCCACTCTGTGAATACTCTCATATTTGTCCCTAGGAAAGATTTCTTTCATTCCGTATCCATATAGCTACTTAATGGTCTGGAAACTTGTATCTGAATATCCCACAGTACCTTAAAGATATGATATCTGTACTCTGAGAATGCACTCCTTTCATCCTCTATTCCTAATTCTCATAAAACAATAGTCATTTCTCTGTCCCTTGTTCAGCATCGTCAAGCCTGGGCACATTCTTCTTCCAGGCATCTGCCCACAGAAACTGGATGCATCCTAGGCTCAAGTCTCTACACCATATACCTATTGTTTCTAAGTCTTGGCTTCTTCTCAAACTTATTTCCTTCTCTCCAATTCCTTCCATCATTTTCTGTTATGTGGCCTTTGTGTTGTGTCTCTTCTGTAGTACTGGAGTTTTTTAATTGTCCTCACTACTTAAATCTGAATCATCTAATATCTTGTAATGGGTTATTATGTTACTCCTGGTCTGAAATCGTTTTTTTGGCTTCCCATTTCTTCCATGACACATACCTAGTACCTGAATGTGGTAAATGAGGGCTCCCACAATTGGGTTTCTGCTTGCCATTAGCTTTGTCTCTAGCCACACTCAAGTATATTTCCTTTTCTATAACTAGTTAATCGTTTTATTTTTCTCCTTGCATATGTTTTCCTGTGGTCATTAGATTTTTCTCATTCTAGTTCTTTTTTACAGACTTTTAGATTTTTGAGCCATTTCTCCTGTTATAGTTCTGTTAATACTTCAAGAATAAGTCTTACTTCAATATATTAGTTGAAACATTCCCTCACCACCTCAATTATAACTGAGCTTAAATTCTCTATCCTTTCCCAGTATATTTCATCCACATGTTTAGCATTTCTTCATACTATATGCACATGGATCTATGTGTAAGTCTGTTTCCACTATTAGTACTTAAGTTATTTAAAGTGTAAGAAATATACTTATAAATTTAATATGTCTGTTTATTTCCAAATAAGAAACACCTTAAGTAATACTGGCCTGGAGACAAGTGGATGTGTGTGCATGAAGCTGGGGAGGGAGTGGTTGAGGAGGATCCATATGATTCTGTGAATTCTCTCTTCTTTACTCTTTTTTTCCATTCCCATCTTTACCTTCAATGTCTCTTGGGTCTATTTTTCTCTGCTTGGATCTCCTTCATATTTCTCTTTAAGTTAATAGGCCTGCCAATAGCCTTGGGCTCACATATTCATTGCAACTTTAATCATAGAGGAACAGAGATGGCTCCTTTCTCCCCGAAGAAAACCTATACAGAGATTGTGATTGGTGAGGGCCAGAGTCTGTGTCTACTCCTATTGCTAGGATTTGAGTATTGGATCATTTCATATTTTACCTGGACTACACTGTTCAAGAGAGTTACCGTTTCTCAAAGGAAAGCAAGTGGAATATTACTTGAGGCCATTTCACAAGAAAATACAAAATGCACTATACAAAAGGAAACAAAGTAAATGATTTGTTGGATGAATATATAACTGGATACAGACAATTTTTAGTCTATTAAAGAGAAGGGGATGGATTAATGAGGTAATCACAGAAAGGGGAAAGGGGAAATAAAAGTGAAAAACCATACCTGGGAGTAACTATAGCCAACCTGTAAACTGCACATTTTGCTATTACTTACAATAACATGGTGGTTTTTCAGTATATGATGTTATCTAATTTTAGCACATTTTCATCACCATCCAAATAAACACGATATCCATTAACAGTGTGCATTCTTTCTAGTGTCTATAATGCTCGACTAGAAATTGGGTATGTTAGCAATGAGGAATCCTTAAATAAAACAAGTGAGGGAAAATGGAATATTCTGGTCATTTGTATCCCATTCCTTGCCACATGGCATGTGGCAGAAGCCCCGTACAGCGCCCCCCACGCGCCCGCGCCTCTCAGCTCCCTGGCCCCAAGCCACCCGCACCCCGCCGTCGTGGGCATCAACGCATTCAGCAGCCCGCTGGCCATCGCCGTGGGGGACGCCACGCCGGGAGCCGAGGCGGGCTACGCGCGCAGTTGCAGCAGTGTGTCGCCGCGCAGGTTCGTGCCCAGCCCCAGCTCCCAACAGAGCAGCTACCGCAGTGGCGTTGGAACTGGCCCTGGCGGCTATGGCGCGCCAGGCATGGCTAGCCTCGGTGTGCCCGGGTCCCCCAGCTTCCTCAACGGCTCCACGGCCACGTCGCCCTTTGCCAAGGAGCGCCTTCGCCCCAGTGCTGCGCCCACCCAGCTCCCCACCCCAGGCCTGCCCCAGAGCCCACGGAGAGGGGCTTCCAGCATCTGGTATCAGAGTGCTGCTTCCAGTCCCAGCGACTCCATTTCTGGTCCAGCGTCCAGCTGATGCGCACCCTTGTAGGTAACACATGATGGCTCAAGTGCATGCGTCCCTCCCTCCCATGGGAGACCCGGGTGAAGTTATGAGTTCGTG
Organism: Oryctolagus cuniculus; assembly: GCF_051225735.1. Taxonomy (NCBI): domain Eukaryota; kingdom Metazoa; phylum Chordata; class Mammalia; order Lagomorpha; family Leporidae; genus Oryctolagus; species Oryctolagus cuniculus. The sequence continues at coordinate 13,913,614 of NC_142871.1, forward strand.
ATTTCAGCCTGACCCTACTCTGGCGACTGGATATTTGGGGAGTGAATGAGAGTATGGAAGATCTCCGTCTCCCTTCTGTCACTCCGCTAAAAAAAAAAAAAAAAAAAAAAAAAAGTAACATGATGGCTCCCATCTCATATTGTAGTGCTGGGTTGGACATGAGGCTCTGCTTCTGACTCCAGCTACATGCTAACGCAGATCCTGGGTGGCAGTGGTAATAACCCAGGGAATTGGGTTCCTGCCACCCACAGGGAAGACTGGTTTGAGTTCCTGGCTTCTGGCTTTGACTGAATCCAGTGGCCTTTGCAGACATTTGGAGAGTGAACCAGTGAATAGGAACTCTCTTCCCATCTATTTGTCTCAGTCTGTTCCTAAAACTAAAAAAAAAAAAAAAAAATGAGAAAAGGTTACATATTTTCTATCATTGACCTTTGACTATAGATTGTAGATAGGTAAGGAACTGATGCCTGGAGGCTGTTTGTGAACTACACGATGTGAATATCATGCAAGGATGACAAGTAAAGGATGAAAATAACTGGGTCTTTGATGATTTCAGAGAGAGAGAGAGAGAGAGAGAGAGAGAGAGAGAAAGGGAAGTTGTGGGTCATATAGACTTTATACTAGGTGTTCTCTATGGTTTCTTCCTGATGTAAGAGTCTATGATTGATCTACTTTGTTCATTTTACCAACTCATGAAACTAAAATAATATATTCTGATGGGAAATTATATCAATCAATTTTCAGGAACTATTTGAATTTGTTTCACAACAAAAATAAAATATATACCACATCTCTTGAGTTGACAAATCTATGGATTTTTGAAAAGTTCAAGTATCTGTAGTAATAAAGAAATACAGGTATATATAAAATACACAATGAATTGACATTGAACATGATATATCAGGAAGGTTTTTTTGTTGTTGTTCCTTTTTTTTTACGCTGATGAGTTGGAATCTTTATTTTGAAAGGAGAAACATTCACTGACAGCAAAAACTCCATGGAGGAGATGTAAGTTAAAGAACCAGATTATCAACAGCCGGTGCCTGTGGTGTAGTAGGTTAAGCCTCCACCTGCAGTGCCAGCAACCCATATGGGCTCTGGTTTGTGTCCTGGCTGCTCCTCATCCAATCCTCTGAATAGCCTGGGAAAGCAGTGGAAGATGACCGAAGTACTTGGGCCCCTGCACCATGTGGGAGAACCAGAAGAAACCCATGGCTCCTCAGTCCTGGCTCCAGGCTTCGGGTTGGCCATTTTGGGGGTGAACAAGCAAATGAAAGACCTTTCTCTGTCTCTCTCTCGTTCTCTATCTATAACTCTGCCTCCCACATAAATAAATAAATCTTTTAAAAAAACCCAGATTACCTCCATGGGAAAAGGGAGTTTGACGTGTATGAGAATAGCAGTATTATGCAAGCATTTTATAACTGGTGAGAAAAAGAAAAGAAAAAGAGCCCCTATGCCTGGTTGACATTTGAGCTTTTTCTTTGAGTGTTATCTTCCAATGGAACCAATTTTCTCTCCCACCTCCAAGTTGACATGGCCTCTAAAAGTAATTATTAGATACTCATTCCTGATAAAATGTTTTCAGATGCCAGGTTAGGCAACACCTGTTGATTCCTCCATCTACTTGTACATTTTTTTCCTGTTGCACTAAACAAAATTTTTTAGACTTTCTTCCCTGAAAGTTCCATTTAAGTATTATTGGCTTCTCTTAGTTGTTTCCTGTTATGTGCTCTTTTCCTTGAAGATGTCCAGACAGAAGCAGAACAAGTACACATAATTAAGTTACTGTCTTGCTCAGTTTTCAATATTGACAGAAGTGTAGTCACACTTAAAACACTGTTGACACAGTGAAGAGATGTTTAATAAGATGCCAGCATAATATAGTCTGAAGAAGGAAACAATGAAATGACAGGGTATTTGTTCCTTTACCCAAAGTTGATGAGGCGTGGTATTTTAACAATTCATGATAAAAAAAAGAGAGATGAAACAAACCAATAGAAATACCTAAAACTTCTCAAACATATTTTATGAGTCTTAGCAGACTGAAAATATGTTTTGGAGTTGAGTTCCTTATGTAACAAAAATAGAGTAAATTATGCAGAAAGGGCATTCAACCCACAGTGGAATAAAACCTATACTGTACTGCATTGAAAGTGCCAGAGTAGAGCGTTTATTTGTTAATAGTGGTTTCTTATTCCAAGGAAGTGAGGAGGGAAAGCAATCAGTGAGTCATAGAAACCACACCAACTATTTTAGCACAAATAAATTCATATAAAGAATTGCAAAGAGATTTTTGAAGAACCGAAAGGCAGAAACAGATTTTGATAGGTAACAGCTGTGGAGAGCAGTCAAAAGAGTGGAAGGAACAAGGGGAAGAGGTTGAAATTACTGAAACAGAACTTTGGAGGTGGGGCTGTGGAATTGAAACTTTGATCCCAGCAGAGAAGGCACTGCTCTGTGGTTTGTGTCTAAGGGAGGCACACTCTGGTCCTCTAGGGTTTACAAGTTTCAATCTGAAAGCAATTACTGATAGAGAAACAAATTGTCTAAATCCAGTTGATGTAAATTTTCTAAGATTTTATTTTAAAAGGTATAAGCAACAAACAGGGGTGAGGTAAGAAACAGGAAGGAGTTCGTGCTCTCTCTCCCTCAGCCTTGCCCTAGCTTCTTTCCTGAGAGCCCAGGAAGTCAGGGGCCCTGAGGGTGTGGCACACTGCCCAGGACAGAGTACAGGAGGTGGTTGAGGCTTAGAACCTGGGTCCTAGACACAGGAAGAAATAAAAGAGTGTAACATCTTTACTTTGTCCTCAAGGAATTCTCATTTTTGTATTGGAGAGAAACAGGCGATTGGAAACTTGTAATAATGCACAAAATTTTACAGTTGCCATACCCAGCCATACACACATGATCCTTGACTTGCAATGAGTGACAGCCACATACACTTAGCCTAAGTGAAAGATATTCTAAATCAAAAGTTTACAGAATGTACCTAGCCTCATAAACTTGCCATCTTAGGGTACAGAGCTCATCATCTGTTGGTTTCTCCTGTGACCATGTGAGAGCTACCCTCACGGCCACTGCCTGGCATCACAAGAGAGGATGGGAACATACAGCACTTGTTCTGGGAAAGATTCAAATCGAAATTGCCAAAACAGTTTCCACAGAATACATCTCACATTTGCACCACCACAAAGTTGAAAATTGTAAGTCGAACTATTCTGCATATTCCTAATTATGAATTCTAAAATGTATATATTTTTGCTAAGATTGACAATGCTTTATTTCTTCTTAATGAGAAAAATATAAACTTGTACAGTAGTCTTAGGGTTAACACTGGGATGGACCTTGACACTGCTACAAGCCTTCATCCAGATCAAGCAGTTGTGCAACTGTTTCAGCTCCGATGCAGAGAGGAAACTGCCTAAGGAGGCTTAGCTGGTGCCCTGTATACTGGGAGAGCTGAGCTGAGCCTCCTGGCAGAAGATTATGACTCCCTTACCAAGCTGTATCTTTCAGCTACAAGGAAAATAACAACAAAAGGAACGATAAAAATCAGTGATACTCTTTGGGATGTGTGTTTGACGTGGAGATGAAGATGCCATTTGGGAAGTCTACAGTCCACATCGGATGCCTCTGATGGAGTCTCTCAGCTCTGCTTCTAATTCCAGCTCCCTGCTAATGTACACCATGGGAGACAACAGGCGATGTTTCAAATAGCTGGATCCCTGCCATCCAGAGACTGGGATTGAGTTTCTGGCTCTTGGCTTCACCCCAAGTGTTATGGGCATTTGGGAAGTGAACCAGTGGTTGGAAGATTTCTTTTTTCTATCTTTCTGCCTTTCAAACAAATAAAATAACTAAAAAAATCATTGGTGCTGTAAAATATTTCTGATACAATGCTAGTTAAACATAAATGACAATCTTGTAAGCTGGACATCCATAGCTGGTTATTTTAGATCTCTTTGACAAGATATCCCTCTAAGTGCCCATCTGCAGGGTTCTCAGATTACACTGACCCAACCACCTGTCTATATTTCAGGAAAGGTATGCACAGGACATATGAATTTATTTATATATATGTATATATCATACTTTTGCCTAAAGCCAAATCTTATTTTATCATAAAGCATCCAATTGTTGATGAATATAAGTGTATAAATATAAATACATAATTGTGAAATGCTGAAGAACTGATGTTTTCCACCTTTTACATATCATAGAGCCCATCAGAGTTCCTTGATAACTGCATGATGGTTTTGAGAAGGAGTGTGGCACTGGGTATGAGAGTATGGGTGCTGGATGCACTAGATATTTAGGCAGATTTTCAGAACTTGCCAGATTTTGTGATATGTCAACTACACATACAACGACCACAGCATGTCAATAGTGTATAAAGATGTGACAACATTTATCCTAAACTTTCTTTGAGTCAGTTCACCAATACATACATATTTGCTTTATTTTGATTGTGATATGGGTGTTTGATATTTCTCTAAAGATTACAGATAAGTCTATCTACCTTTTTTTAAAATTCTCATTTTGTGTGTGTGTGTGTGTGTGTGTGTGTGAGAGAGAGAGAGAGAGAGAGAGAGAAAATCTATCTGCTGGTTCATTCTTCAAATGCCTGCAGCAGTCAAGACTGGGCCAGGCTGAAGCTTGGAGCCAGAAACTCCATCTAGCACTCCCATGTGGGTAGCATAGACCCAATTACTTGAGCCATCACCTGCTGTTTTCCAGGGTGTGCGTTAGTAGGAATTGGAAGCAGAGCTGGGATGTGGCCCCAAGCACTCTGATATGGGATGTAGATATCCAAAGCAGCATCATACCCGCTGTGCTTAAATGCCTGCTCCTAGGTTTATTTGGAATTTTAATTAAAACCTCTCATAAAAATAAGAAAATGATAACATAATACAATTTAGAGTTGACCAAATGCCCTCAGAGGAGATGGGCTGAACTTCCCAATGGTCCTATTGTAACTTCCACGTCTTAAGTTCTATCAGAATGAACCAGGCAACAAGAACATTTCAGAAGATTGCCTAAGGTCTGTAGCTTGCTGTTCACTGGGTTTCAGGAAAGGAGAGCATCTATCTGTTATTGAGATATATTACAACTCCTACACACGGGGCTACATATATTTATTTCTTACCAGAGGAAAGAAAATAAAATAGATGACAACTGAACAAGTGTTTTTATATACACTAGGAACCCCAAATCTTTTAGCATATTAAGTCATCTAATACCAGAAGACACTGCAAAGTAACTTACATTGTATGATTAAGGAAAAACTCATACTTGAGTTTCTATGCCAATAGGATATAATTGATAGAGTACCATCACAAAGATGTTTGAATATTTTACATGAATACTTTGCTCAGATAATTTGCTGCTAACTCACTTCTATTTAACTCAACTTTTGTTGGCACTTCCTGTTTTAATAAATGAACTAATCCTCAATAAATATTCCAAATGCAGCCTAAGAGAAGGTTTCCATAGTTGGGTATTAGGAATTTTGTTTTAGAACACGATAGGTAACCAATGTTATGAAGTTTGACTCCAAATTGTTGACAAATAGGTTTCTTTAAGCACTTAGCTAAAAGTTATTAATTTATAATCATTACCTAAAATAATTAATTTCAGTATAAGAATATATTTCCTCAGATAAACATTCCTCATGTTACTCCCTTCCTCTTTTAACCAAAACTTCTAGTGAAAATTTATTAATGACTCCAAAATAATATGACTGGGAAGACCATATAATGCTTACTATGTCCCAGAAGTATTCTAATAACTTTATGTTGATTAATTTATCTAATCTCCTGAACAATCTGGTGCATTTCCTATTATTATTCTCTTCAATTTACAGCTCAGGGAACTGAAGACTCTGAGGTTAAAATACAGTGTTGCGGGGCTGGTACTGTGGCACACTGGGTTAAATCCTTGGCCTGCAGTGCCAGCATCCCATCTGGGTACTGGTTCAGGTCCTGGCTGCTCCACTTCCAATCCAGCTCGCTGCTATGGCCTGGGAAAGCAGTAGAAGATGGAACAAGTCCTTGGGTCCCTGTACCCGTGTGGGAGACCCAGAGTAAGCTCCTGGCTCCTGGCTTCATATCAGCTCAACTCTGGCCATTGCGGGCATTTGGGGAGTGAAGCAGCAGATGGAAGACCTCTCTCTCTCTCTCTCTCTCTCTCTCTCTCTCTTTCTCTTTCTCTAACTCTGCCTTTCAAATAAATAATCTTAAAAATAAATAAATAAATAAATAAATTAATTAATAAACAAAATACAGAGTTGCAAAGCAGAGCCAGGATTTAAACTCCAAAAATTCTGTTCCAGCTGTTGTGTGCTTAACTATTACTTCTCATATACCAGAAAAAGGTATATGTGCTTCCTATTCTTCAGGGCCCATTCTAATTCAGCCTGTATTATTTATTTCCTGAAATATAAGTTAATACATTTGAACAACATAGGTAATCCTATCATCACTGTTTTGCAGATGGTGAAATAGAACAAAGAGTTTGTATCCCCAGATCACAAGACTAATAAATGCAGATTCTTCATTACAGATTCCCATGTCCTGCCTGACACATTGAATCAAAATTTCTGTTGGTGGTTCTAAGAAATTGACCTTTTATTAAGCATTCTTGGCAATTATTGCAGACACTAATGTTTGAAAATCACTGCCTTAGGGGCTAAAATTCTTCTAATTTAAAAACGTTTCTCATCCTTGAATCTTAAGAATAGCACTACTGCAGGTGTAGAGCACTTTTAATCAATTAGTTATTTAACTGCAAATGTTGAGTGAACATCTGCCATCTCTCAAGTACTCAGTACACTCTTGAGCTAGAAATTCGAGCAAGAAATAATTCTTACTCTCTAGGTGATCAGAAAATAATAGGAAAGCTAAATAGAAAGATAGAGCTGCACCATATAAACTATTTTATCATATGGGAAAGATTTTATTAAAATTCCAAGTGACCAGAGAGAAAGAAATGCCTAATTATGTGGAGAAAAGTCTGGACAAATTCAGAGGGAATCACATTTAATCTGGATCTGAAATAATTTGGGTGAGATCAGCAAGAAAATAAAGGACTTTCCAGGGAAACTGGAAGGCAAGTACGAAAGGAAATTGGAAAAATTTAAGTTGGGATATTCAGTAAAGACAGATGCACGGATCTGTGCTTGAAATCAGCAGACCATGAACTGAGGTAGGACATATTGTGAATAATTATATGAGGCTTTTTCAGAAAGTTCCCTGAAAATGCTTATAATGAAAAATGCCAGGTCTACAGTTCAAGATTTTTTGTTTCCAGATGAAAATCTTTTTTTTTTTTTTTTTTTTTTGACAGGCAGAGTGGACAGTGAGAGAGAGAGAGACAGAGAGAAAGGTCTTCTTTTGCCATCGGTTCACCCTCCAATAGCTGTGTGGCTGGCGCGCTGCGGCCAGTGCACCGCACTGATCCGAAGCCAGGAGCCAGGTGCTTCTCCTGGTCTCCCATGGGGTGCAGGGCCCAAGCACTTGGGCCATCCTCCACTGCACTCCCTGGCCACAGCAGAGAGCTGGTCTGGAAGAGGGGCAACCAGGACAGAATCCGGTGCCCCAACCGGGACTAGAACCCGGGGTGCTGGTGCCGCAAGGCGGAGGATTAGCCTACTGAGCCGCGGCGCTGACCGAAAATCTTTTCATTCCATTTTTCTTGAAACTTTTCAAGTACCCTCATTTGTGTATTATGTATAGCTGGGAACTTTGTGCAGTAAGTTTTGGAACACAAGAACAGAAGCCAGTCTAATATCTTGAAAATAAGGGTTTTTATTGAAATTCCATGTACATGTTGATGAATTTCTTGGCTCAGTAATGTCAAGATTCCAGTTTATATCCTGTCACTCTCCCATTCAGTGTTTACTTCATCCTGAATCTGGTTTTTCTTTTTCATGAACATAACCAACCATGCATAAGGTTACAACTTACACAATGGCAAAAGAACTGTAGGCCAGGTAAGCATCCTAAAATGCAAACATCTTAACTTGGTTATTAGACATTGTACTATTTACCTATTACTGAGTCACAAAACATTGTAACTTAAATCAATAAACCTGTTATCTCACATGGGTTCTGTGAGTCAGGAAACTGCACGACTCAGATCAGATGTTCTGTCTTGGGATTTCTCGCAAAGTTGAGCTCATCTTGTTAGAGGAAGTCACAGACATCTGAAGACCTTTTGCAGCTGCAGGGTCAGATTCCAAGGTGGCTCACTCACATGGATGGCAAATTGACTCACCTGTTGACAGTGAGTTTTGTCTTTCTGTAAGACTGCTTGAGTGTCCTCACAGTGTGACAGCTGTCAGCCCCTTCAGATTAAGTGATGCAACGTGGAAGCAACAGTATCTTTTATCCCCTATCCTCTGAGGTCGCACTATCACTTTTGCAATATCTTACTGGGGACTAGAGGCATGGATACCTGAAGGCAAGGATCACTGGGGATCACCTAGAAGGCTTTCTCTTTCTGAATCTTCTTAAATATCTAGTTAAGGAGATGAAAAGAACTGGATCAGTGGATTCCCACAGAATTGCTATTCTAAATTGGCTGCTTCAGCTACTATGAGACAACTATTCTCCTTACCTGATTATCTGCTCACATCCAAAGACTACCACCTCTGAAAATAAGAATACAGATTAATTAGTAAAGAATCACATTTTGAAAGATATAACCTCAAGTGATAAAGGAGCTTAAAAATTTAAGTTGAAAGAAAGTATTTTTCTGGTTCTTTCTGTGAAGGACAGTTTTCAATTTATTCTATATATTCACTCTTTTAGAGAAAGACACAGCCTCCATAGGGGCTAAACAACTGTCCCAGACAAGTGTCTGTTTTGCACTATACATATTGTGATGTCCTTTTAGTAAGGAAATGTTACAGTTATTCTCAAGTTGAAAATGAGGCTGCTAGATTTTGATCCTACATGTGGGCTGTTCAAGAAATAAATGCCTCTCTGAAATGATATTCATGAGTATTCTCCCACACACTAGCCTTGTGTTTATGCTTCTGAGCTGTTAGAGTGGGAATCTTGAAACAAAGATAAGAAACTTTTTTTTATTTTTTAACTTTTATTTAATGAATATAAATGTCCAAAGTACAGCTTATGGATTACAATGGCTTCCCCTAGCGCCATAACTTCCCTCCAACCCGCAACCCTCCCCTTTCCCTCTCCCTCCCCCCTTCCATTCACATCAAGATTCATTTTCAATTCTCTTTATATACAGAAGATCAGTTTAGCATATATTAAGTAAAGATTTCAACAGTTTGCACCCACACAGAAACATAAAGTGAAAAATACTGTTTGAGTACTAGTTATAGCATTAAATCACAATGTACAGCACATTAAGGACAGAGATCCTCCATGAGGAGTAAGTGCACAGTGACTCCTGTTGTTGACTTAACAAATTGACACTCTTGTTTATGGCATCAGTAATCACCCAAGGCTCTTGTCATGAGTTGCCAAGGCTATGGATGCCTTTTGAGTTCACCGACTCTGATCATATTTAGACAAGGTTGTAGTCAAATTGGAAGTTCTCTCCTCCCTTCAGAGAAAGGTACCTCCTTCTTTGATGACCTTGTCTTTCCACTGGGATCTCACTCGCGGAGATCTTTCATTTGGGTCTTTTTTTTTTTTTTTTTTTTTTTTTTTTTTTGCCAGAGTGTCTTTGCTTTCCATGCCTGAAATGCTCTCATAGGCTTTTCAGCTAGATCTGAATGCCTTAAGGGCTGATTCTGAGGCCAGAGTGCTGTTTAGGACATGTGCCATTAGAAACATACCAGGGGATTCCAATTCAATCCCATCAATGTGGCATGTACCAATGCCATCTCACTAGTCCCAGTGATTAATTTCTGTTCACAATTGATCATAATGATAGGACTAAGAGCCAAAGGGAGCACATAAACAAGACTAGTGTCTGCAAATACTAGCTGATAGAATAATTTTACCAATTTTCTAATACTAGCAATTTATGCTCTGTCCTGGTTTTTATCATCATTTATGGAAATGTAGATAAATCTCTGTGCATGACCTTGTTTTTTCACCTTAGATAAATTCCTAATATTTTCCTTGGAAGATTTTTGACACATATGCTTACTTGTCCTTGAATGTGATTTTGATCAATTACAGACATATAGTCTTAGATATTATCATTTATAAATAATACCAATCACAAAAGATAATTTTTATTTAAACTACTTTATTAAGGAGCATATATTTTCATATAATCATAGCATATTTGTCTTTTGCTTCATTATCAATACATGTGAGCATCTTTGTTGCTTTATCTACTGGGATGATAATTACATTTGGGTCTTATTCAGTTTGAAGAGCATTTTTTTCACACGAATCTTTGACACAAAAACTTTTTGAAATACATGCAAATGAGGGGTTTTCAAAAGTTCATGGAAAAATAAACATTATGAAAAAGTTGCATTTATTTAAACATAGTTTACACCAAAGTAAACTTATCTTTTAATTGCATTTTCCATGAAATCTTAAGAACCCTCATGCATGTAGTATAATTAATCTTCCATAGATAATGTTTGAATTACATTCTATTTGAAAACTATTGTGATTTTTAGATTTTCAATGTGACTGAATATTTACATAAAGTTTAAAACACAATAATTATTTTTGTAGATAAATATATGATTATAAAATCAAAATGAAATGACATTTTGGTTATAATTTTGTAATGCTTTTTATGACCTTGTTTCTGATTTTCAATAGCTCAATTGCATACACCTAGGTCTATCATGAGTATTTCATAATTATAGTGGCAGGAACATTAATTGACTTATTAGTATTTATGATGGAATATAGTCAGTGATAATTTAAGAAATGATTTCCTGAAGCTCCTTCATGAAATAGAACAACAGAAGTCTTTAAACTGAAAATTTCTCAAAAGGAACAAAGTCTGGTTGTGTTGGAATGCAGGATGATTAACCTCATGTTCAAATATCCTCTGCAATGGCATCTTTTAGATTAAGACTTAATTGTCATGAAAAAATTATTTTTTCTTGGAATGACTTCTAGTATTAGTTCAATTGCTTGTCTCCTTATATACTCAACATCTTCTATAATATGTGAAATAATTTATACTTTTACAATCAAGTCTAATTTTCAGTCTCATATCCTCTTGACACAAAAACCTACACACACAATGGGACTTTTCAGATAGTTAGGAGAAAATGAAATTAAAATGAAAAATTGTTTTGGTGTTAATATTTTTTGAAATCTATGCACACGAAAGGACTTTGAAATATTCATGGAGGAGCTGGGGCTGTGGCATAGCAGTAAAGCTGTCACCTGCAGTGTGGGCATCCCATATGGGCACCAGTTTGAGTCCCAGCTGCTCCACTACTGATCCAGCTCTCTGTTAATGCTCCTGGAAAAGCAGTAGAAAATGGCCCAAGTGCTTGATCCCTGTACCCACGTAGGAGATCTGGATGAAGCTCCTGGTTCCTGAACTTCTGCCTGGCCATTGTGGCAATTTGGGGAGTGAATCAGCGGATAGAAAATCTCTTTCTGTCCTCTCTGTCTCTTTCTATCTCTCTGTAACCCTGACTTGCAAGTAAATAAATAAATCTTTCAAAAATATTTATGGAAAATATGTAGTATGAAAAGCTGCATAGATTTCATTTTTGTTGTAGCAAAATAAATGTCTTTTAAGACTATTTGAAAGACTATTTGAAAGACATAGTGACAGTGAAAGAGGAAGAGAAAGAGAGAGAGAAAGAAGAGAGAGATCTTTTGTCTACTGGTTCTTTCCCCAAAGTGCTGCAACAGACAGGTCTGAGCCAAAACCAGGAGCCAGGAACTCCCTCTTGGTAACCCGTGTGGGTAGCAGGGACCCAAGTACTTAAGTCATTTTCTGCTGCCCTCCTAGACAGATTTACAGGAAGCTGGATGGAAAGCAGAGCAGCTGAGACTGGAACCAGCCCTGTGACATGGGATGCTGCTGCTACAAGCAGTGTTTTAACACACAATACCACAACGTCAGCCCCTGATTTATATTTTGATTCCATTTTCCACCAACTTTTTGAAGTACACCTCATATTGGTTACAAAGTAAACACTGGTTACAAAGTAAACATTACTGAATTAGACTTTAAGCATTTATTTTTATGCCATCTTGAAATTTTTAATAATTTTTGTAAAAGCAATCCTGTATTTTAATTTTGCACCAAACACTGAAAATTATGCAATTGATCCTGACATTAAGAAATTTTTTAAGTTGTCGCAGGTGTTTAGTTCAATAGTTAAGATATGGCTTGGGGTACATGTATCGCATGTCAGATTGCTTGGATACAAGTTCTGGTTCTGCTCATAATTTCATCATCCACTCATGCATATCCCTGGAGACAGCAGGTGATGGTTCATGTAATTGGTTCCACGCCACCAACATGGGAGATCCAAAATTAGTTCCTGGTTTCTGGCTTAGGCTTGCAGGCATTTGGGGATTGAAGCAGAGGATAGAAGATCGATTCTCTCTCCCCCCGCCCCATATATCTATCTTTCAAATAAATCATTTTAAAATTAATGAAGAAAATAATTCTTTGAAGCAAAGAGACATGACATCAAGTTACAACTGAGTTTTACCTAAAACAAACAAACAAAAAAAGAAATATGGGGAGAAGTATTGATCAGATATGCCCTGAGAATGTGTAATTCCAGGCACGATTTTCCAGTGCTCACTCTGTGGGATCAGGTTTGCTCCCTCATCACCTGCTCAGTTCTCATGTCCATTGGCACTCATGTTGCAGAGCCAAGATGGTTGCTAGTGGTTTCCGAGTACAGGCTCCATTGCTATTTTTTGGGAAGAAAACCTTCTCTTTCTCCATATCTTCAAGTTGAAGTTCGAGACTTTTCTAATTGGCTTAACTAATGCAACTCTGAAAAGAAAACAAATATCTCTAGGACAAGAAGGGGGAATGTACCAATGGTGATTAGCTAAGTCTGGACCACAGGAATGTCCCCAAAGACAGCATGGGGTGGGCTTTTCTGGAAGTTGGGTCATGTGGAAAGTGATGAAATCTAGGCACTTCTACCAAGAAAACATAAACTGCATGCAAGGTGGGTAACATTTATTTTGATGACTTTACAGAGAAATTAGAAATTTATTACAAAAATAAAAATTTTACTAGGGAAAATAGATATGCTAATCATTTCTGAATAGACTTGCATTGTACTGTAATATATAAAGTGAGAATTCAAATATTTGATTTTTGATTGACCAATGTGTATTTTATAACATAGAGTGGAATAATTTTCTATACAAAAAATGCAAAAAGATCAATATGACCCTCTAACTCAATAAAAGGTAGCTTACTGAAAGAGATTAAATAAATGCAAAGCCTTTGCTATTGTGAAGGTAAGGTATTTGGGGCTGTTGGAGAATGTGTATCTTATTATAGTTGAAGGTATGTGAGATCTCACATTAATTTTGTGCAAAGCAAAGTGGGATTGGAATGCTGAAACATTCATCCTTTCACAAATTAAAATTAGAGGCAGCTTTTCTTCTTTCAGTGCAACTGGAGGCTATATAATTTGTAAGTCAGGATAGCAGCATTATTCTCACTCTGCCAAGTCTTATTAACTTTCTTTTCCACTGGAATCATTTTAGTTAACCGCTAGCACAAAGCCAGTTAAATGCAGAATAGAAGAGTGATTTCAAGAAGAGAAGGTCATTTACAAAACAGTCTGTTCCTTCTGAATGTAGATTATCACTGCCATTATCTTACCAGCTAATGTGTATCTATTATTGGGCAAAATATGTACCAATTCAAACTTGCAAGACAATATCCCAAAGTTGCAAATGGTCACATCTTTTAGAAAATGCTAACTTTGTCTCTCCCTCTTTTTTTTAAGGAATGGCGCTTACACTGAATTTCAGTGTCAATACACTCATCTCACGACAATATAAGAACAGAAATTGAACTGCATGACTGTTACTAGTGTTCAATAGAGAAAAGTATTCTTTTTCCTCCCAAATGATCAAAGTGAGGAAATTGAAGTTGATAACAAGGTGGAAAAGAAATGTTAATGGCTCAATTTTATGTTAGTGAGAACTGGAAACTCTGGCCACATATTTCTCTGCCATAAATGGCTGAACAGACACCCTAAAAGGAAGAAATTTTTAGTTGCCGCATGCCCAGTGGAGATAAACTGAAAAACTCCATGGTTTCCACAAATATTTCTTAATCTTTCCTATCCTTTGAGCTTTCTTTGCTTGAACTCCACCCAATGGAAGTAAATACTTTCTCTCTGAAGAAGATGAAACCCCTCACCTTTAGTTAAGTTTTTAAATATTTTAAAATTGAAGCTCTCATCTGAAGAGCAGGTGTTTGGAGTTTGAGATCTGTAACATATGAACCAAAAGATGTTCAGTCACTGTACAAGACAATAATGCAATTGCAGAAGAAAATATTTTAATTTATTCCTTGGTTATCATTCACTCATTAGAGAGTTGTAGAATACTTGTAAGGATTTCCATCTCTTAGGAATGTTCAGTTTAGACAAGGGAAAAGGACATGCATACAAAAATTATAAATAAAAGAAATATAGATTTTAGTAGAAAGCAAAGGGGAACTCATCATTTTGTTGTTTTGACATTAAAAAAGGCTTCAAAGGAAGTTGGCAAGAACTTATTTTTGGGGTTACACCAGAAGATTTGATCTTTGGAAGAAAAATCTTTGACTTTCTCCTCTCAGAGGCTCTCTGTGCTTCCAATTACTATTAAGCAATTATCATGCCAGTGTCAGCCATGGGAAAAAAAGACCTTAGTAAAGGGTAGTTAAATATATACAGAAAATTTATTTTCACTGTTTAGTACAGCGTTGTAAGATGTTCACCAGATGTTGGAGGAATGAATGAATTAATAAATAAATGGAATATCTTCATCTCTAAAAATTTGAATAAGAGCTCATAAGATTATTGGAACATCAAACTAATTCTAGCAGAGGAGGAGGCTTCACAGAAGGATGTATCTTGAAGGTTGAAAGGGGATTATCAGGAGCAGGTGTGGATTTTTTTTTCAGGAGAGGGCATCATTGTATAGAGTCATGGAGGTGAGAGAGGAGTTGGTATGTTGGAAGGTTAATGGGATTGGGTTTAAGTTCCTGAGGCAGGAAGAGTTTGATGATGTAGCTTATTGAGATACAGGAGAAATGTGTTTGTATACAATGCAAAGAACAAAATGAAGATCAGAAAGTAGTTTCAAAAGCAAATGCATTTTTAACGTTTTTATGGTTCAGTTTGTCAGGCTCCAACTCTGTAGCCCTGATCATTCTGCTTCTTTGTTTCCCTGTATGAAATCATTCATTTCCTCTGGGAGCTAATGAAGTAATTCTGTTATCTCCATTGTACTAAGGGGTAAAATGAAGAACAGAGAATATTCTAATGACTTCTCAAGTTCACAAAGCTAGTAAGAGTCACTGGAATGTGAATCAGTAAAAAGTGACATTTGCCTGTACAAGCACTCACAGGTCCATGGAGCCCGGAGAAAGGCCAGTGCATGTCGTTAATTGCACTGGCATTTTCTGACCCTGCTCAGTACATTTACAGATGTCGCCCTTGTTTCTTCTCAGGGCTTTTCATTTTTTAAAGATTTATTCATTTGAAAGGCAGAGTGAAAGAGATGAAGAGATAGAACTAGTGATAGCAGCAGAGATGAGAGAGAGAGAGGGGAAGAGAGAGAGAGGGAGAGAGAGAGAGAGAGAGAGAGAAATGGAGAGAGAGATTGATTTTCTGTCCACAGGTTGACTCTCCAAATATCCGTAAGAACTAAGTTTGGGCCAGACCAAAACCAGGGGCCAGAAACACCAACCAGGTCTTTCCCATGGATGCCAGAGGACAGAGTACCTGGGCCATCTTCTGCTGCCTTCCTAGGCACATGAATTGGGAGATGGATCAGAATCAGAGGAGCTTGGACTTAAACCGGCACTCTGATATGGGATGCCAGCATTAAAAATTGCAGCTTAACCTGCTCTTCCACAATGCTGGTCCCAGTAATTTTCATTTCTGACAGCATACATCTGACTTCAAACACTCATTGCTACCTTAGGCCACAGCTCAAATGATTTTATCAAGTCTTAAGCCATCAGGTACAATGCTGATCTGCACAGAGAGTGAGCATTTCCCTAGATTTTAATTTTGTCATACTGTGACCTTGTACTTGAACATCAGTTCACGTTTGTTGTCAGTGTGATGAAGTATACCTAATGTTTTCTATCCAGTTTCTCTTTCTTCTTACTAAGTAAAGATCAAGACAGCTCCCATATCCCAAGGAGACAGTAGTAGTGATGATTCACTATTTTTTTTTTAATATTCATATTATTTACTTAAAAGTCAGGGACTGCTGCCATGGTGCAGTAGGTTAATCCTCTGCCTGCGGTGCCTGCATCCCATATGGGCACCGGGTTCTTGTCCTGGCTGCTCCTCTTTCAGTCCAACTCTCTACTATGGCCTGGGAAAGCAGTGGAAGATGGCCCAAGTGCTTGGGCATCTGCATGGGAGACCAGGAAGAAGCACCTGGCTCCTGGCTTCGGATCGGTGAAGCTCCGGCCGTTGCAGCCATTTGGGGAGTGAACCAACAGAAGGAAGACCTTTCTCTCTGTCTCTCCATCTCACTGTCTATGACACTACCTCTCAAATAAACAAATAAAATCTTCAAAAAAAAAAGGCAGAGTTATAAATACATACACACACACGCGCGCGCGCACAAACAGATGGTGAGGAGAGATCATCCATTCTACTTGTTCACCCCCCAAATGGCTTCAACAGCTGGAATTGGGCCAGACCAAAGCCAGGAACCAGGAGCCTCTGCCTGGTCTCCCAAGTGGGTGCAGGGGCCCAAGCACTTGGGCCATATTCTGCTGTTTTCCCAGGCGTATTAACAGAAACTGGATTGAAATTGGAACACACAAGTATTGAACTGGTGCCCGTATGGGATGCCAGCACTGCATGGGTTGGCTTAATCCGTTATGGTCACACTGGTTCACTAATTTTTTAATTAACGTATCTTCCCAATGGCAATGGGATTGGTAAGATTAGAGAACAAGAGGATAGTCTTAAGAATTCACTTTATAAAACTTAGTTATATGTGTGTGGTGGGGAGGGGTTATTTGAAAAGCTATTTTCACTATACAAATATAATCAACCATATATTTGTTAACTCTGCCCTCTCCACTTGAAAGAACAGTCTGTTTTCTCAAAATAAATCTTTTATAACACCTTTACAGCTTCAAACAGTTCTGTACGGGATGTCTCCAGGTGAGACAGTCAATACATTGTCAGACTTGAGCAGCTGCCAGACCTCTGTTCCTCCCTAGAACTGATCTATTAAACACAGTCAGGCCTGGCACAGGGCCTCTGAGGATAAAGGACTCTTAGATCTTTACTGAAATGTTTTCTTTTTCTTCTAAAACTTTGTTTTCATTATTTTAAAAGTTATGTCACTTGCAATACCTGCACTTTGTAGCAAGGGCAAAGTGGCATTTATTCCAACTCCATTAATGTGTCAAGCCACACAGCTTCTGGGCTGTAGTTAACCTTTGAAATCAGTGACAAGTATTTCCAAGGTGTTTTTCTCATCTTCTTTATGCTTAATGTAGTTCATTTCTTAGTGTCACACTTCTTGGTGTCACATTTTCCAAGACTTTAAAAAATTTTAATTTATTTATTTGAAAGAGTTAAAAGAGAGAGAAGGCAAGATGACAGAGGTGAAGGGGAAGAGAGACACAAAGAGAGCGAGCGAGAAAGATAGAGACACAGAGAGAGAGAGAGAGAGGGAATGTGAATGAGAATCTTCAATCCGCTGCTGGTTCACCGCCCAGATGGCCACAATGGCCAGGACTGGGCCAGGTCTGAGCCAGAAGCCAGAAGACTCATCTGGGTCTCCCACATAATTGGCAGAGTCCAAAAACCTGGGTTATCTTCTTCTGCTTTTCCAGTCCCTTAGTATGGAGTTGGATCGGAAGTGGAACAGCTGGGACATGTGGTATGCTAGCATGGCATGTGATGGCTTTATCACTATGCCACAATGCCAGCCCCTCAGAGACATTTTTGATTAACACTACACAGGAATTGGAGATCTGAGCTATGTCATATATTAGTTCATTGGTTTTGGATAAATAAGTAAGTGTTTCTGAAATCTATTTCTCCTTTGTTAAAAAAATTATTAATGTAATCGTTTCAAAGGCAGAGAGAGAGAGAGAGGGAGGGAGAGATAGAGATATACCTTTCAAAAATGCACACAACAGCTGAATCCAGACCATGCCAAAGCCAGGGGCCTGGAACGCATCTGTGTTTCCCATGGGAGTGTCAGGGACCCAGGTAATTGAGCCACCACCTGATGCCTCCTAAGGTACACATTAGGAGAAAGCTGGATCAGAAACAGAGGTGGAACTCTGAAGCAGCCACTCAGATATGGAATATGATTGTCCAAAAAGGCAGCTTAACTGGCTGCAGTACAGTACCTGCCATATTTTTTCTTCATTTTTTAGAGATATAATCATGTTTACTTTCCACAATTATAAGACTTAAATGAAAGACTTTGAGAACTAAATGATTCTAATCAAAGGTGACATACAAATATATGACTTTGAGACTATTCTCAATACCAGAAATGATCAATGGTGTTAGAACCATCTTCGGAACTGGCACTGTGGCTGAATGGGTTAAAGTCCTGGCCTGCAGAGCCTGCTAGCTCTCTCTCTCCTCCCTTTCAAAGGAAGGAAGGGAGGAAGGGAGGGAGAGAGGGAGGGGGAAGGAAGGAAGGAGGAAGCGGGGGGAGAGAGAGTTTATTTCCATCATATATAGTGTGGGAAATCTGCCTTGGACTTTGGATGGATTTGAATTTTGTCAACAATTGTCAACATTGGAGAGGAGTTTGGATATCCCACTGGGAAATGTTTTATGGTAAAGTTGTTATAGGCTTAATACTTCACTGAACAAAAAGTTTAACAAGCAAAAAGCAACAGAACATAGTTTAGGGGGAATATAGACAATGGTCACAAACAACAATTGAACGTATAAATGCCCATTTCACCCATACAGAGTTTTGTTGGTCAATATGTCATTCCTAATTTATTTCAATGAAATAGCTTTCCTTATTGCTGTAATCTAAATTTAAAATCTCAAAAACAAAAAACAAAAAAGATGGAAAGAAAGGTGGAAGGAAAGAGGTTGGGAGGGAGGAACGGAATTATTATTATGTTCTTAGACTTGTTTCTACAAATCATATTGAATCTATTGAAAATTAATTAAAGTTAAAATAAAAAATATAAAAAAATCAGTTGCTATAATTCTTTTTTAAAGCTTTTTATTTATTTATTTGACAGGCAGAGTTACAGACAGTGAGACAGTGAGAGAGAGAGAGAAAGGTCTTCCTTCCGTTGGTTCACTCCCCAAGTGGCCACAAAGGCCGGCACTGCGCAGATCCAAAGCCAGGAGCCAGGTGTTTCTTCCCTGTCTCCCATGTGGGTGCAGGGGCTCAAGCACTTGGGCCATCCTCCACTGCCTTCTCAGGCCGCAGCAGAGAGCTGGACTGGAAGAGGAGCAACCGGGACTAGAACCAGCACCCATATGGGATGCCAGTGCTGCAGGCGGAGGATTAACCTAGTGAGCCATGGCACCGGCCCCAGTTGCTGTAATTCTTTGAGAATATCCAGCATGTTTTGTAAACTATCCATCACACTAATTCTAACTACAGAGTAACATGCTTTCTGCAATATCACACTGATTTGGGTCTGCATTCTGAGTTTGAAAAACACCATTCTTTGAACATTACGTGCTGATACATGTAGAAAAAAAGCTTTAATTAATTAATTTTAATTTTAATTTTAATTTTAAAGGACATTTTATTTACTTAAAAGGCAGAGTGACAAGAAAGGGTGAGGACAGATAGAGTCAGAAACATACACATACATATACACACACATGCAGATCTTCCACTGGTTGCCATGGTTGAAGTTGAGGGCAAGATGAAGCCAGGAGCCTGTGACTCCATGCAGATTCCCCAGGGGGGTGGCAGGAGTCCACATGCCTCAGCCACCTTCCATTCTCTTCCTATCTGCATTAGCAGGAATTTGGATCACCAAAGGACTAGCCAGGACTTCAACCTGAGCTTGCATTTGCGATGCTGGTGTCACAGGTGGCAGCTTAACACACTGCACCACAATGCCAGCTCAGAAGACTTGTTAATTTAGAATCTTACTTTAAGAAGTAATTATAATAATTGCTTATATTATCCAACTATATGTAGAGAGTGACTACTCCAATATATCATGCTAGTAACCATAGGGATATGATCATGGCTGTTTTATTTAAGAAGCTTACTATGGTAGTTGAATGTTGACTCTATTAATGTGGGAGCTATATATATATATATATACACACACATATATACATACATACATATACATCAGAAAGAAATATTAGAAGGCTGAGTTAAGATTATGGCCTTGAGAAGGAGCTGAAGAAATAATAAATACAGAGTGATGTGCTTGTGTCACCAGTAAATGTGTTCCCGGAAATACTATGCAAGAAAGAGAGAGGAAAAGAGACTTCCAGAGTGACTTCTATTCTTAAAGTTATAAAGTTAATTCCTAATAAACAATGATGAAATTACCCTGGAAGTCAGTCTCTCTCTCTCTCTCTCTCTCTCTCTCTCTCTCTCTCCCCCCTCCTGTCTACTCATTACCTATGTTGCTGTTATTATCTGTCATCTGCTTTCAGCTTATAGATTAAGACTGAAGTTGGTGCTGGACAAATTTTGTTCTCCAAAATTTGTAACCTATGGCTTGAGTCAAATTTCTTCACTCAACTAGGCCTAAATTTCTTCATATGCAAAACGGGAATATTAAGGTCTCCAAATAAGGTTACAATGATTGAAGGAATAATATATGCATTATCCTTAGCATCACTTTTTATCTAAGCACTTAAAATATGTGATCCTTCTCACATTCTTATATTTATAAATGAGTAAATGCATTTATAGATGGGTTGTTCATTCTGCGGCCTGTGTACTTGCTTTGGAGACTAATCATAGTAATGACAATGATGGATTACTGAAAATATTGTTCATTAGGAGAAGTTCATGCTTCAGGCTTTGTGGATCCTTTTCCACTTCCTTTGATGGTTGCTTACTTCTAACCTGAAGCCCCACAAATTCCCTAGGTCCTGGATTCTCATGCTGGCACTACCTATCAATTGCTCTTGGCACCAAGAGATCTTCTTAATTTGTCCTTTTCATCAATAGAGTCAGCTTTTATTCTTGTGTTCTATTCTCAGTACTTAATATGGTAACTATATATACATAAAAGTGAGTTATGGTTTCTTGTTACTCTGTTCAGATAAGGGATTTCCGTTCAACTGAATTTTTTAATGGCTTAAGCTAATGATTTTCAAATTAGAGTATGTATGAGAATCTTATGAAGGTGGTAAAACACATTTTTAGTCATCACTCTCAGAGTTTCTGACTCTCTAGGTTCAGAGCACGATTTGAAAATGTGTTTTTAACAAGTTCCCAGGTGATGCTGATGGTATTGGTCTGAGGACTAAGCATTGGAGAACTATTGGTTAAAGCTAAATGGAACAACTGGAAATTAAAGTATCACAGCTAAGTTACTGGAGGAGACATTTGGTGATAAGAGAAAAATTTCAGTAGTGCATCAAAAAGTAGGAGGGATAATTTGGCAGCCCAGTGACTTATATAATTTATAAAACATGTATCTTGAAGATAGCTGTTGTGGTACAGCCTATTAAATCACCACTTAGTATACCTGCATCCCATATCACAAAGCCAGTTCATTTCCCTGCTACTACACTTCTGATCTGGCTTCCTGTTAACCCGTCTGGAAAGTATCAGATGATGTTTAAGCACTTGAGTCCCTTCCGCCAATGTGGGACACCCAGATGTAGTTCCTGCCTCTCAGCTCTGGTCTGGCCCAACCCTGGCCATTACAACCATCTGGTAGTGATCCAACAGATGGAAAACCGGTTTCTCTCCTCTCTCTTCTCTCTCTTTCACTGTGCTTCTTATTTTTATTTTATTGTTTTCTCATCAATTCTCATGTTAATGTGTTGTTAATACGGAGAGCTGATTCATAGATACAACTCTAAGAATATAATGCTAATTTCTTTCTTCTAACCACCCCAGTCTGCTATTTATCTCTTGTTCTCTTTCTCTTTTTTACTTTTTGAGATAACATATTTTTAATTCACATTATAGTTAAAGGCTTAATGCTCCAGTAAACATAGAAATAAGCACGTAAAAAGTAAAAAGGCTTTATTTCAATGAAAAAATAGGCAAGAGCTATAAACAACAATCAAATGAAAAGATGGCCATTTCTCTCGTAGATAGTAGATATTAAAATAATTGTAGTTCATTAAAACTGTAGTATTTGATCATTCTTAATTGGTTTCCAAAGACATAAAACAAATTTTGACAAAAGGCAGGCACTTCTTTTCTTTTCTGTTTTTGTTTCTTTTTGGATTTTAGCTCTGACATATAAGGGAGACCATGTGGATTTGTCTTCTGGGTCTGGCTTATTTCATTCAACATAATGTCCTCCAGTTGCATTATTTTAATGCAAATTGGAGAGTTTCATTCTTTTTATAGTTGAATAATATTCTACTGTTTTGCATGTGTGTGTGTAAGATCACTTTTTTTTTATCCATTCATCTGATGGTGATTCCATCACCATCTTCATTGATTCGATATTTTGGCTATTGTGAATAGTGTTGCTATAAACATGGTTGTGCAGGCATTTCTTTGATAGAACAGTTTCTTGTATTTTGGATATATACCCAGGAGTGGGTTTGCTGAATTATATGACTGAGGTCTGAATGAGTACCCTGCTTTTTAAATTAATAAACAAATTAATTATTTCTTTAAAAAAGTATATCTTGGGGACGGCACTGTGGTGCAGTGGGTTAACGCCCTGGCCTGAAGTGCCGGCATGCCATATGGGCGCCGGTTCAAGTCCCGGCTGCTCCACTACTGATCCAGTTCTCTGCTATGGCCTAGGAAAGCAGTAGAAGATGGCCCAAGTCCTTGAGCCCTTGCACCTGCGTGTGAGACCCAGAAGAAACTCCTGGCTCCTGGCTTCTGATCAGCACAGCTCCAGCTGTTGCGGTCATTTGGGGAATGAACCAGCAGATAGAAGACCTTTCTCTCTGTCTCTCATTCTCACTGTCTGTAAATCTACCTGTCAAATAAATAAATAAACTCTTTAAAAAAGAAGAACAAAAATGTGCTTATTTGTTCGAAAGTATGAGTTACACACAGAGAGGAAACACAGAGAGATCTTACATCTGCTCCTTCATTCCCCAAATGGCTGCAGCAGCTGGGGCTGCGTCAGGCTGAAGCCCGAAGCGAGAAGCTTCATTGGAGTCTCCCACATGGGTTCAAAAGCCCAAAGAATTCCGCCATCTTCCTCTGCTTTCCCAGGCACATTAGTAGACAAGCACCACCTTTAACCACTACACGGGGTGTTGACCTCTAATTATTTTTATTAATATAAAAATATGTATGTAAATCATAGATCAAATCTAAGAATATAATGGTACTTTCTTCTCTTCCCCTCCTTCCTTTCTTGTTTTATTCTTAACATTTTGTGATGACATATTTTTAATTTATATTTACAGGCTTAATGCCCCCCAAATAAAGAGCTCAGTGAGTAAATAGTAGAAAGATCAGGGTTCATCAGGAATGTAGACACGAATATAGAACAGTAGTCAAATCCCAAGATTCCAGTTTCACAATACACATAAAGATTTTTTTTTTTTTTTGTATTCTATGTATTAGCTACAGCAAATCAGACAAAATGTGATGTTTGTCTTCTTGGCTGTGGCTTATTTCAGTGTTTCTCTCTTTTCAAAATGTGCAATTTTCCGTGAACTTTATTTTTATGTTTTTACATTCAGTTTTTACTTAGTTTTAACAGATTCGGTGTGGTTTGTAGATGGAATTCTAAGAACATAATGATATCCCCATCCTCCTTCCTTCTTTACCTCCCTCTCTCTCCCTCTAACTCTCCTTCCTTCTCCTTTTCTTTTTTTTATTTTTGAGATAGCATATTTTAAATGTGCATTACAGTAAAAAGGCTTATTACATCACTTAATATGCAGCTTAACAATTGAAAAGCAAAAACACTCTAGTTTAGTGGGAATATACACAATGGCTACAAATAATAATTGAATGGAAAAATGGTAATTTCGTCCATATAAGTAAATTTTAAAGTCATCATAGATCATTAAAACATTATAGTAGTATAACATTCTTAACCATTGGTTTGACAGTTATAAACAAGTTTTTACAAAACTATATTTGTAGCAATACTGATACACACAGATGCTTCCTTTTTGGTTCAATTTTTAAAATTTTGGCTACCATACACAAGGGAGAATACATGCTATATGTCTTTCTGGGTCTGGCCTATTTCATTCAATGTAATGCCCTCTAGTTGCATGCATTTTAGTGTAAATGGTAAAATGTAGAATTTCATTTTTAATAGCTGAATAATGTTCCATTGTGTTCACATACCACATTTTCTCTATCCAATTGTCCATAGACTCCTATCCATTCATCCATAGACTCTCTATCCATTCATCCATTCATCCATAGACTCCTTGGATGATCCATTCATCCATAGACTCTCTATCCATTCATCCATTCATCCATAGACTCCTTGGTTGATTCCAAATTTCGGCTATTGTGAATAGTGCTGCTATGAACATGGTAGTGCAGGGATCTCTTTGACACATTGTGTTCAATTCTTTTGGATATATCCCCAGCAGTGGGATTTTTAGATCATATGACGAGTCTATTTACTTTTCTAAGAAGTTTCCACACTGTCTTCCACAATAACTACACTAGTTTACATTCCTATGAACAGTTTTTAAGTGGTCCCCTTTGTCCACATTCTTGCCAATATTTGTTACTCTCTGTATTTTAGATTTTAGCCAGGGGTGAGGTGGTATCTCACTGTGGTTTTGATTTGCATTTCCCTGATGGCCAGTGATGTTGAGCATTTGTTTTAGATATTTGTTGGCCATTTGTATTTCTTCATTTGAGAACTGTTGAGGTCCTTTGCTCATTTCTTAACTTGATTGATATAGAAAGGAAAATTAAAATCTAAGTAAAATGTATTTGTAAGCAGACAATAGGAGCATTCTTTTGTTGAAAAAATAAACCAATTGCTTATACATTCAGTTTCAAATTCCACCAAAAATTTTTCCATGTGTGTGAATTGCATTAACTTCTCAGAATCTATAAACATCAGCAACTTTGTGTCTATTTACAAACACCTTTTATTTAGATTTATATTTCCTCTAAGTATTGGAGTCCTCTAGAGATAAACTCTGTTTCTTGGATCTCTCCAATGATCAACTTTGTCACTAGGGTGG
The DNA here is from genome assembly GCF_051225735.1 of Oryctolagus cuniculus. Taxonomy (NCBI): domain Eukaryota; kingdom Metazoa; phylum Chordata; class Mammalia; order Lagomorpha; family Leporidae; genus Oryctolagus; species Oryctolagus cuniculus. The sequence continues at coordinate 13,939,058 of NC_142871.1, forward strand.
ATATAATGAGACTGCCAGGTCTATGGTAGTTGCTGCCACTGCATATAAGAGATACTGCAGGACCTATTTGACCTTGGAAGTAGTTTATAAGAGTCCTTGTTTGTTACAGATGAAATGAATGAGAAAGTCACACACACTGTCACAGGATGCCTTAGTACCCTGGATGCTACAGAGACTTTGCTTCTTCTGAGTTTTCCACATAATAAATTTAATTTCCGACTTTAGTTTGCATGCATGTGTCTGGCCAGATTCCAACAACTAAGTTTTTTTTTTTTTTGGATAATTATCAGGAGTATCTCAGAACATTTAGCAACTGCATGGAGATTCATGTTTTGAAAAGGGAGTAATTATACACACAGGTATCAAACAATGTGTGTACTGAAGTACTCATTTGAACCAATTATGAATAATTGCCCCAAATTACCCTGAACTTTTCTATCCTGAATCCCTGCATATTGAGTTCACATACAACACCAACTTATCTCCAAAGCCTCTTTTTGAGCCCTGAAAGTCTGCTGACAGTGGGGCCTTGAAGATATGTGTCAAACCAGCACTTGCTTTTATCTCTTCTTCCTGCATATCCAACCTTCTTTGCTCTTCATAGCAAATTCATACTCCCTACCTTTTCACCTTCTGAAACACTCCTTGGTATCTGTGCAATCTCATTTAAATACTTGATACCATGACATGTTGTCTTAGTTCTTGTCTGTATTTTACCACAATTTGTCACTTTAGAATGTTGTTCTCAATTTATTTTTCTTCATTGTTTGACTTTTTATTATCAAGTGAACAATTTCATGTAGTTCATAGATACAATATTTTTTTGACAGGCAGAGTGGACAGTGAGAGACAGAGACAGAGAGAAAGGTCTTCCTTTTTCCATTGGTTCACCCCGCAATGGCCGCTGCAGCCTGCGCACTGTGGCCGGTGTGCTGCGGCTGGCGCATTGCGCTGATCCGAAGCCAGGAGCCAGGTGCCTCTCCTGGTATCCCATGCGGGTGGAGGGCCCAAGGACTTGGACCATCCTCCACTGCACTCCCGGGCCATAGCAGAGAGCTGACTGGAAGAGGAGCAACAGGGATAGAACCGGTGCCCCGAACAGGACTAGAACTCGGAGTGCCGACGCTGCAGGCAGGGGATTAGCATATTGAGCCACGGTGCTGGCCTGATACAATTCTTTTTTTTTTAACTTTTATTTAATGAATATAAATTTCCAAAGTACAGCTTATGGATTGCAATGGCTTCCCCCCCATAACGTCCCTCCCACCCGCAACCCTCCCCTTTCCCTCTCCCTCCCCCCTTCCATTCACATCAAGATTCATTTTCAATTCTCTTTATATACAGAAGATCAGTTTAGCATATATTAAGTAAAGATTTCAACAGTTTGCACCCACATAGAAACACAAAGTGAAAAATAGAGTTTGAGTACTAGTTATAGCATTAAATCTCAATGTAGAGCACACTAAGGACAGAGATCCTCCATGCGGAGTAAGTGCACAGTGACTCCTGTTGTTGACTTAACAAATTGACACTCTTGTTTATGGCATCAGTAATCACCCTAGGCTCTTGTCATGAGTTGCCAAACTATGGAAGCCTTTTGAGTCCACCAACTCTGATCATATTTAGACAAGGTCGTAGTCAAAGTGGAAGTTCTCTCCTCCCTTCAGAGAAAGGTACCTCCTTCTTTGAAGACCTGTTCTTTTCACTGGGATCTCCCTCACGGAGATCTTTCATTTAGTTTTTTTTTTTTTTTTTTTTTTTTTTTTTTTTTTTTGCCAGAATGTCTTGGCTTTCCATGCATGTAATACTCTCATGGGCTTTTCAGCCAGATCCGTATGCCCTAAGGGCTGATTCTGAGGCCAGAGTGCTGTTTAGGACATCTGCCATTCTATGGGTCTGCTGTGTATCTTGCTTCCCATGTTGGATCGTTCTCTCCCTTTTTTTTTTTCTATCAGTTAGTATTTGCAGACACTAGTCTTGTTTATGTGATCCCTTTGGTTCTTAGTCCTATCATTATGATCAATTGTGAACAGAAATTGATCACTGGGACTAGTGAGATGGCATTGGTACATGCCACCTTGATGGGATTGAATTGGAATCCCCTGGTATGTTTCTAACTCTACCATTTGAGGTAAGTCAGCTTGAGCATGTCCCAAATTGCACATCTCTTCCCTCTCTTATTCCCACTCTTATATTTAACAGCAATCACTTTTCAGTTAAGTTTCAACATATAACTGTTCAACAAATAACTGTGTATTGATTACAGTATTCAACCAAAAGTATTAAGTAGAGCAAACAAAAAAAGTACTAAGAGGGATAACGTATTAAGTTGTTCATCAACAGTCAGGGCAAGGGCTGATCAAGTCACCATTTCTCATAGTGTTCATTTCACTTTAACAGGTTTCCTTTTTGGTGCTCAGTTAGTTGTCACCGATCAGGGAGAACATATGATATTTGTCCCTTTGGGACTGGCTTATTTCACTCAGCATGCTGATAGAATTCTAATGTAATAATACTTCCCTCCAACCTTCTTTCTCTTTTCCTTTTTTAATTTTTATGATAACACATTTTAATTTACTTTGTAATCATGCACTTAATGCTCCCCTAAATAGGTTCAACAAGTAAAATGTAGAAAGTTTACATTCCCACCATACAGCAGTAATGTAGATAAAGACTATAACCAATGATCAATATCTTGTCAATTATTCACCTGTCTGAAATTTGGAAGATATGTTACAGATAAGCAATTTAAAAATATGGCTGTTAGATTTAGATTTGCATATTCCTATCTTCTTCGCTTCTTCCCTACTTTTGTAAACTCAGACTCTTTATAAAGAGTTACAGGTCATTGCACATGAGTTAAACCTGAGTCATTTTTGCACCTCTTTTCCTAGTGGTAATAGACCACTTATTGATATTAACAACAAAAATGGAAACAGCAGGTTGCTTCTTTTCCTTCTCTGCAGTTTCTTTAAGCAATAGGGCCCCTTTGCAGAGGGAATAGTTGAGCAATTACCCTTTTGTGGAAATCGCCTAAAATTACCCTACAAACACAAAGCAAGAACCCTTGCTGTTAACAATGCCAATGGTTTGGTGCTGTTGAAGAATCTTGAATCTTATGAGCTCTTTTTCCTGTTCTTTCTATACCTCTTATATACTATGGATTTACGTATGTTGGTAATTCAAAATGAGTTACAAAAGTAAAGGTATTGCAATGCATTTAAAATAAGATAAAATGCTTCCATTGGATGGATTATTGAGAGCATAGAAAACTTGAACATAAAGAGAGAAAAAAAGATTTTTTTGATGAAATCATCCCATAAGGAAATGGAAAGGAGGATTATGAACAACGAAAATCTATACTGCAATTTTAGTTTTTTTGTCAGTCTTTATAATTTTATTTCCTCTAGAGTGAATTTGTGTAAGATCCTGAAATAGGAGTTTGCACACAAAAATATTTCAGTGGCTAAAGAAGATATTCTTTGGTAGGATGAGCTGGTAAAACATTATTCTGGCTGTGTCTGAGAAAGTGTTTCTGGAAGAGATTAGCATTTAGAAGAGTGAATTGAGTAAGTAAGTTCATCTTCATCCTTTGTGGGTAGACAGCATCCAACAGAATGAGCTCCTGGATAGAACAGAGAGGAAAGACAAACTCGACCTCAGTCCCTGCTGAAGCAGGAACACTGTTGTTCTCCTGCCCCTGGAAATCAGAACTGCAGGCTTTTTTGTCTTTACACCCAGACATGTACCAGAGGCCCTCAGGGTCCCATGTGTGCAACTTTGGACTGAAAGTTACACTATCTGCCACTCTAGTTCTGAGACTTTTGGACTTGGACTGAACTATGCTATCGACTTCCCTGTATCTCCAGCTTGTAGATGCCAAATTGTGCTCAAGTATGGTTCCACACAGCAACAGCACTGACCTTAAGAATTGCTGTGCCCAGGCCAGCAGCATGGCTCACTTGGTTAATCCTCTGCTTGCGGCGCCGGCATCCCATATGGGCGCCAGGTTCTAGTCCCGGTTGCTCCTCTTCCAGTCCAGCTCTCTGCTGTGTTCTGGGAAGGCAGTGGAGGATGGCCTGAGTGCTTGGGCCCTGCACCCACATGGGAGACCGGGAAGAAGCACCTGGCCCCTGGCTTTGGATTGGTGCAGATCCGGCCTTGGCAGTCATTTGGGGGTGAACCAACAGAAAGAAGACCTCTCTCTCTCTCTCTCTCTCTCTCTCACTATCTAACCCTATCTGTCAAATTAAAAAAAAAATAGAATTGCTGTGCCAATCTGTGCATATACAGGTGTCTCTATGTTGGGTGAAAGCAAGTTGTACTTTATGAAGCAGTTCACACTAGGGGAAAATTGACACAATATGACCGAATATAGAATCAATTAACTGAAAGCAACTGTCTTGGAAAAAGCAAAAACCGTTAGCTTCGGCAGAAAATTATCTTTGAGTGGGTAACATTAAAGAAGCTCAAGGCAAACATAGGATCAATGATCAGGTTGACAAATATTCAGGACCCCTAGCCAGGGACCTTTTGAAATTTCCAGAAATATCCTTAGAAAAAAGCTAAGAAGTCCTGGTGACCTTACATTAAAAAGATAGAAGAGCAAGTGATGCAGTTTTTTTTTTTTTTTAACAAACTTCTTCTGAATGCATTATTTTTTTATCCCCTTCTTTTGAGTGAATTCTTAACATGGGAAGTTTTAAAAAATGGAGAACCGGAAAGTTCAAAGATGGCATCACCATCAACCTCTGTTAGGAAACCAATATTTGCAAACACATGATGCATTTATTCCCCAGCCAGATGATCCTCATCACAGTATTCCAATATGTATTTTGCTTCGGGGCATTTTTCCTGGAATAATTTAGGCTACTAAATAATCTTAGCGAACTGAAAAAAATATCAGGCTGTTTTGCAGAAAAATCCTAGAAAACTAAAGTGAATAATTATGGAACATTATAATATTAAGAGAAATAAAATCCCTATGTTCACATTGCTATAGTTATTTTTGAACACATATTATCAAATTAATATTTTTAACAACATGTACTTGAAGTAATATTGTTTACTTAGAAAACAGGAAATTTTAATAAACAGGAAGATATGAAATTACCACATTAAAGTTTTTCATAGCATCACATATTTGAAATACAGCTTTTTACTTAGAAAACTAGAAAGTCTAATAGAGAGAATTATGTGCAATGTTGTTTAAATTAGCTTTGAATAGGATACATATGTTTCATAACAATATTGTTACAACAACCCCTGGGATATCACACAGAAAGTCATAAAAAGAACACTGACTTGGCGATTCTAAGATAGTGCAATTTCCCTAAGAGAGAATATAGTTGTCTCTGCTTACTATACCAAGTCATTATGACATTATTGTCCCTTCACAATTTCTGTTTGGTGATCTCACTAGCAAGAAACATTGAGCATAGAAAAAAATATTATAGTTCATTGAGTTTACCCTTTTAATGTCCCTTGGGCTTGGTTCCAGAAAGTTTTGGATGGATTCCTCATAGCCTGGCAATTTATCTATTTCAATGAAATATTAATGAGTATCTACTATGTGCTTAACACTCCTGGGAAGTTTCTAAGATATATCTTGGCTTCTAGGAGCTTACCTGCTATTGAGGAGAAGCAGAATAGTAAAGTAGGAACTATAGTTTATTGTAAGGATAGTGAAAATAAATTCTGCAATGACATTAAAAGCATGTAACATTGATTCCTCCTGGCTGGGTGCTGTTCATGAAGTCTTTCCAGATGAGGTGAGGATGGAAGGAAAAGTCTGAGTTCTCCAGACAGACAAGGTGGGAAAGGCACAGCAGAAAGAGAGAGGGCACTACTCATTCTAAAATATGTTGAAGGGTGTGGGACCATAGGCATGTGTTGGGGGGTGGAATGTGTCTGGTCAGCTCCATCACTGGAGTAGAATGCTGTGTTCTTCTTTACTGTGAACTGAAGACATTTTCATACAGCTCTCTTCAGTGGGTGTTCGTGTGTCACTGGGTGAGAATAGAGATTAAGGTCCACAGTCCCTAGATCCTCACTGCAACTTTCAATCCATCATTATTCCATTCTAGCACCTTCCTTCAATATTGATACCATCTAATTCTTTCTACTGTTTCTACTTTCTTCCTACATCTCAATCACATATTTTCACTGCTAGCATCCCTCTAGTTAGCTGCTATCATGGAGCAGTGATTCAAACTCACTTCTTCACTGTCATATATGGGCCTCTTAATTCTGGAGAAGAAAAAACCTATAGTGATACAGCGCTATAGGCTAGCATCACTCCAATGGCATGGTTGCTAAGCCTTCAGAACTTACTCTCGGAATTTTATACTTGCTTAGCACAGTCATTCCTTGATATCTAAGGGAGATTAGTGTCAGAACACCCTGTGGTACCAAAACCCATGGATAAACATTTAGATTCCTTATATTAAATAGTGGAGTAATTGCATATAAGTATGTACATTCTCATGAAAAAGCCTCCTGTTTGATACAGTCAAAATAATAAGACAAAGTATGATTTCATGAGTTATATAATTTATTGAAATACAAAGAACAATTTTCCTCCTCAGGTTTACAATGCTAAATGAGGAGGGGAATACCATGAACCAATCACATAGAGAATTCATTTATGGTTTCCAAGAGTATTAGATTATTGTTGTTGATTTAGAATGGAAGCAAGACTGTTGTGTTTTCCTTTTCATTGGTTTCAATGACTTTCCTTTGATTTAAGTGACCTGTTGTTCATTCAGAAACATGCTGTTTAGTCTAATGTCTGAGGTAAACCTTCATGTCAGCAGTTCTCAGGAGAAGCTGGTCTGACCACGCCAGCAGACTTGTAATGACATATGCAGGCTGTGATATTAGAGAAAAGTGTCTGTGTTTGGGGGCAAGGATCACAGGGTATGGCCCTGTCACACAAGAGCTGAAAGTTTAGGAGAAACATCCAACTGTGTACAGTTTGCCATGACCAGAGCTCTAAAATGTGTGTCAAACTCTAAGAGTTGGGGCTGGTGCTGTGGTTCACTTGTTTAATCTTCCTCCTGTGGCACTGGCATCCCATGTAGGTGCTGGCTCTAGTCCTGGTTGCTCCTATTCCAGTCCAGCTCTCTGCTGCGGCCTGGGAAGGCAGCGGAGGATGGCCCAAGTGCTTGGGCCCTGCACCCACATGGGAGACCAGGAGGAAGCACCTGCCTCCTGGCTTTGGATTGGAACAGTGCCAACCGTGGCAGCCATTTGGGGGTGAACCAACATAAGAAAGACCTTTCTCTCTCTCTCTCTCTCGCTGTTTAACTCATCTGTCAAATTAAAAAAAAAAAAAAAACTCTAAGGGTTTATGTAGCTTTGCAGTCCAGTAGTTGACATCAGTAGCTGACATATGGGTTCTGATACAGTATGGTATATTCCTAATGGGAAGGAGGGTTCCCATTTCCACATGTTGGTTGTGATAAAATATTTATTGGGGGGGTCACAGTACAGATTCTTGTCAAAACAAAACACGTCACTAGCAGGTGACATATAAGCAGCTATGTGGGTGTTTAGGATCACTTCATAGCCACATCACCCTTCCTAGTTGATGTCCTTGACTCCAAGTTAGCTCCTTTAATAGCTTTTGTCAAACAGCTACGAGAGCCTGGTCCTTGAGTGTTTATATTTTACCATTTTAACATAATAAAGGCATCTGCCATTCTATGAGTCTGCTGTGTATCCCATTTCTCATGTTGGATCATTCTCTCCTCCTTAATTCTATCAGATAGTATTATCAGATACTAGTCTTGTTTATGTGATCTCTTTGACTCTTAGTCCTATCATTATGTTCAATTGTGAACTGAAATTGTTCACTTGGACTAGTGAGATGGTATTGGTACATGCCAGCTTGATGGGTGGAAAGAATGGGCCATCAAAGAAGGAGGTACCTTTCTCTGAAGGGAGGAGAGAACTTCCACTTTGATTATGACCTTGTTTAAATAAGATCAGAGTCGGGAACTCAAAAGGCTTCCATAGCCTTGGCAACTCATGACAAGAGCCTAGGGTGATTACTAACGCCATAAACAAGAGTGTCAATTTGCTAAGTCAACAACAGGAGTCACTGCACTTACTCCTCATGAAGGATCTCTGTCCTTAATGTGTTGTACAATGTGAATTAACGCTATAACTAGTACTCAAACAGTATTTTACACTTTGTGTTTCTGTGTGGGAACAAACTGTTGAAATCTTTACTTAATGTATACTAAATTGATCTTCTGTAGATAAAGAGAATTGAAAATGAATCTTGATGCGAATGGAATGGGAGAGGGAGCGGGAGACAGGAGGGTTGCGGGTGAGAGGGAAGTTATGGGGGGGGAACCATTGTAATCCATATTCTGTACTTTGGAAATTTATATTTATTAAATAAAAGTTAAAAATTAACATAATAAGGGCTCAGAATAATGGCTTGAGCATGGCTGTGACCTAACTAGTCATCTGAATGAGTGTCTCTTATATTGAGATAAGAGGGGTACAAATATTACATTTATCTCCCAACTACTACCAAATATTCCCTGTTGTTAACCGTGTTGTAAGTCTTTTTACTGGACTTACTGGCTTCCTCTTCTGCTTCCAACATGCTTTGTCCTTCTGAACAACTGGAGTTTCCTAACATTTTTTCTGTCACTGATCAGCATTTCCTCAATCTAAAAACTCTCCAGCCCTTCAAGAAAATAAATTCAGCCTCCTTGGTAAAGTCCTCCTTAACCTTCAGTTTATAGCCTGAATCATTGCCAACTCTATGATTCACTCTTACTTACTGTTCTAAAAATGCTCTTGGACTCACAGCCTCATAGAATTTGTCTTACTTTTATGAAAGAAAGTCAAGAACAGTGACTATTTTTGTGACCCAGACTCCATCTTATGCTGTGGCAATCACTCCATGAACTTGCTGATGTGCCAGAAGAAAGCCATGTGCTGAGAAGGAAACTCCTGAGAGTTATATAAGCAAAACTCTTTCTAGAACAAGACAATGGTGTAAGCTGGCCTATACTGGACCAACACGCTATGGAAGTAAATTTATCCTCTAATTGCAATTTTTGACAAGTAAATATGCAACTCATTTACACTTCTACACTTCTTTGCTCTTAAAAGCAATCTTGTAGCCCCTCTCTCATGGGTGCATTCTGATTTCTACTGGAGTTTATACTTCCAACTGCAGTCTCAGATCCTGTGTTAATAGTTTTGCAGATTGCCGGCGCCGCGGCTCACTAGGCTAATCCTCCGCCTTGCGGCGCCAGCACACCGGGTTCTAGTCCCGGTCGGGGCGCTGGATTCTGTCCCGGTTGCCCCTCTTCCAGGCCAGCTCTCTGCTGTGGCCTGGGAGTGCAGTGGAGGATGGCCCAAGTGCTTGGGTCCTGCACCCCATGGGAGACCAGAAGAAGCACCTGGCTCCTGCCATCGGATCAGCGCGGTGCGCTGGCCGTGGTGTGCTGGCCGCGGCGGCTGTTGGAGGGTGAACCAACGGCAAAGGAAGACCTTTCTCTCTGTCTCTCTCTCTCACTGTCCACTCTGCCTGTCAAAAAAATAAATAAAAAAAATTAAAAAAAATAGTTTTGCAGATCAAATGTGCCTTTTTGGATGACACTTCACCCACAGCCTTCTTATTGCTTATCCAGCTTGAAACAGTGTCTCAGATACTTTTCTGCTGTTCCCAGATCACTTCAAGGAGCAACTGAAATGTAGTGTCTTGTTAAAACTCCTCCTTACTATCCCAACTCAATTTTATAACATTTCTCTAAACATCTAAAATCTTGATGCCTTTATGTTCTTTTGAAGTTATTTTATGCTTTGAGTAGTCACTTTTGGACATATAATTCTTCTTCAAAAAAATCAACTACTATGCAACAGAAGTCTCAAAAGTTATGCTACCTTGGGGATGTATAAATATTGTAGACATACTATCTATATTGTAGACATACTGTAAATATTTTCCACGATGAAGACAGATATTCAAATAATGATTTGAATATACTCAAATAATGATTTTCTTCTTGAAGAAATAAGTAAAAAAATGAGTTAATATTTTCCTCTGAACTCACTGAATTAGACTCTGTTGACATCCAGCTCAAATGTTTGAATTTAGTAGAATTTGAAAATTATGATACTCTAAAAGCTCATTCAATTTTATCATACAATTAATGAAAATAAATTTCCCTTTGAAATCTTTCTGATTTTTTGGGTGGTCTCCAGGTTTATCTTTAATTAAATAAATAAAGAGTACATTTACCATAAATTGATGTTTTTTCTTAATAAACACTGATAGTTGCCTGACACCTTTGCCACAGAATAGACCAAAGAACAATATATTTCATTTATTAGAGACAAACATTTGTTAAAATTTGAGTTAGAAACGAGGCTGGCATGCCAAATACAGACTTCATGAAAGCATAGGATTTTATTTAATCGCACACATTGCTTCATTTTCTCCTAGAAAATAGTTGTATTAGGATATATTGATTAGCATTTTCTCTCTTGTTCTTGGCCAAATGTATTTAAGATAGCTTCTGGTAAATCTCACTGTGTATGTGCACAGGAGGTACAATTATTTGCAGACAACCTGGATTCAAATCTGAGTCAATGAATGGACTGAGTAGGAAGTTATTTACCATCTCTACAGCTCATCTGGAAGCTGCGGATACTGGAAATCTACTCACTGAATTAGTATTTGCAATGTACTTGAACAGTACCTGGCACAAAAGATAGCTATTTGTTAAAAGCCATCATTCAAACTCTCAGGAAGGAAATTTTCTTTTTTTAAATTTTTTATATATACAGGATTTATTTACATAATGGAACAACAATCAAACTGAACTAAAGGTTGATTTGTCAATGACAGCAGAAGTTACTACAAGATGAGTATGCAGTACCTTCAAGGTCCCTGAGCCACATGTGTATCAAAATGCAGTTCTGTTAGCTAAACGATTATTCAAAAATCAGGTCTGGGGCATTAAAACAGAGAAACTAACTGGTCTTTGTGTGCAGCCTCTGACATGGAACTTTAACCTCCCTTGGGATTTCTGATGTGGTGGCAGTGTCTCTTGCCATTCATAGAGAATTTCTTTCCAGGACAGCTGAGTGAATGCTAACCAAGTGATTCATTGTGGGTTGGTCCCCTAGACAGTTTCAAAGAAAGTACGGGCCATTCCAGAAAGATGCTGCAAAGAATTAGATGGCTGGAACTTTAAATTTTACCCAATCCTCCCTGCAACAACCCCCCACCCCCACCCCCGTGCACGCACACATACACACACACACTTCAGAGAATGGGAGAAGGTCTGGAAACAGCTCAGTCCCTAAACAATGGTGTAATAAGACCCCAAACTCTGAGAACTCAGAGCTCAAGGAGCTATCTTGATGATGAACTCCTGTGTGCCAGGAGGGTGATGCATTCCGACTCCATGGGGAGAAGGTGTGCGAACACCCTCCCGGACTTTTCCCCATGTGTCTCTTCCACTGGGCTGGCCTGAGTTGTATCCCTGCTTTCAATGAGTTCTGCAAGTCAGTATACAGAATTATGATGCCTGAGAAGGCTACAGAAATTCTGGATTCATAGCAGTTGTTTAATAGTGTGGGTAGCTCCTGAGATAGGCAGCTGTCATCTAAGGTGGGAGCAGCTATTGTGGGGGACGTTTTCTTTAATGTAAGGGAAATCCTAACTCCAGTTAGTATCAGAGTTAAATTGAATTACAGTACGCCTAATTAGTGTCAGAGAATTGGTGTCCGACAAGAATTAAAAGAAAAAAAACTTACAAAGAAAACAAAAGACTCAGCATCTGCAAACTTACTATATATTCCACTAAAGATGTATTTTAGCAAGAAAAATTTATGCAGAAAGTAATATAGATCAATGATAAATGGTAAAATTGTTGGTAATTTTGATTAACTTTCAATGAGTAAAAGCAAAAAAATTGTGCTAAAAAGTAGCTGTAACTAAATTTTAGACTCTAGTAAACATGAAAGAATGAGATGTTAGGGGTGGCTAAGCCAGATAATTGTGTCCTCATTGAATGAAATGAGGATTGAGATTTCAATTAATTTCAGATCTTTCTGGGGAAACATGGAGGTAAATGTCCCTCATCACTACCTATAATCAGTTTATCTATATTAGAATCATGAGCATAATCACTAAGTTTCTAGAAATTTATTATATCACTCCTAAAATACAGAAGAAAAATAAAGCACACTTTAATCTTCAACTTGAAGATAGCAAAGAAAATAAATACTGTCTGACAAATAAGAACCATGAGACAAAAATAAATTTATTGAAATAAATTCATGCACTTCAATTATATTGATATATTTAAATATATTAAGCTCAATGATTCCAATGCAGAAATTATATTTATGATTAAGAAAAGGTCTACTTAACTGCTTTTTTTTCCTTTGATGAAATAATTGGACACAAAATCAGAAAGAACTATTGTACTTGAAATCTGAGAAAATCATACACAAGGAAAATTCTGAGAAAAATTAAATATGTTTAGTAATAAGAACTTCAGGCATAATGACACTTAAAGAATATAATGCAAAAAATATTACTCAAGATCGTAAGTGTCATGACTTAAGAGAACAAAGCTCCTAAAAGCCCTCTATTAAACTTAGCACCAAGAAGTGGAAAACATGTGCAGCAATAAGTGAGACATTTACAAGGAGAAATAAGTGGTCACATCTCCAGTCATGGAATAGGATTATGTACTTCTCTCAGGAGCTACTGGATGAAGAGAAAAAAAAATCAGCGGAACTCTAGGAGATTTGAAGAAAACAATTTGTATGTTTCAGCTACGAGAGAGGAAGCAAAGCTGAGCTCACACCGGAGGGAGAACTAATACCAGCTCCAATACAGAGATACAATGATGTTTAATTAGTGGAATCAAAAACACACAGAAAACATACAATAAGAAAGAAAGAAAGAAAGAAAGAAAGAAAGAAAGAAAGAAAGAAAGAAAGAAAGAAAGAAAGAAAGAAAGAAAGAGAGAGAGAGAGAGAAAGAAAGAGAGAGAGAGAAAGAAAGAGAAAGAGAGAGAGAGAGGGAGGGAGGGAGGGAGGGAGGAAGGAAGGAAGGAAGGAAGGAAGGAAGGAAGGAAGGAAGGAAGGAAGGAAGGAAGGAATCGATCATGGGAAGAGTTACAAAGGAAACCCCAAGAAATTACAGAGAATCAAATAATACAAGATGGTCTGTAATCACTTCACTGAAATTACAGAACAATATTAAATAGGAAAATGAAAGTACTCACATACAATATAGCTGCACAGTTAATAAACAAACAAAACCCTCCAAGCTGTGACTTAGAATTTATGATTTTCTTTACTCTCTATTTTCTCCAATTGGTTTCATGCAATAATCATGGAAAAACATCAAATTCTAGAAGAAAAGCCACCCTACAGACATTGTGAATTATTTTGAAATTCAAAGCATGATGCCATGAATTAGTTTAACAAAGATAACTAAAGTGTTAATTTTTTTGATGCTCTACAACATAAACATATAGAGTAACAGAAAATGCATTGAAAGGAATAAAAATATACTGAAGGCATCAAAAAAAAAGAATACACCAATTTTACCTCTTCCCAGCTTCTCCATCAACAAACATTAGATACTGTTATGATGAAGTACAATACGCTTTAGTGTTTAGTCAGTAATTATGAAGTTATGACTGATAATAATTCTGATCTATCAACTAATTTATGTACAGTAGTGTTTCCCAGTAAGAGGGTGATCTTGCACTTTTTATTTTATGTAAGAATATCTCCTATCACAATAGTGACTATTCTAAACTGGAGGAGAGCTTTCTCTGACCAGAAAGATGTACTTCTGTTTTGCTGTAGACGTTTATGTTTACACAAGCAAAGCACACAAGCTAAGATAACCCTCACATTAACATTATTTTTTCTGATAATGCTTTTAACAAGCTCTTTCTGCACTCTAATGCAGAGCATATCTTGCTAATATGTTCAGAGACTAATGAATTCTTCCTGTAATCAACTCAGAATCTTCTAAGACCGACTCCAAACGCTCCACCAACAGTTCATCAGAATATGTTTTCTACTTATTTTTTTAAGAAAATGATTTCTTCCCCATTGTCAAGCCAGAATGAAGAGCACGCTTTCTAAACTGCAGCCTGAGCCTTAGGATCAGAATCCCTGCAGAACAAGTCTCTGGGATTTCCAGCTGGGCTAATGCAGCATCAGCAGGAGCTTGCAGTAGTATTTGCTGGTTTTTGTGCACTGTTTTATTTCATGCTAGCTATTTAAGAAAAAAAATTAAGGATTTATTTATTTACTTGAAAGAGTTACACAGAGAGAAGGAGAGGCAGAAAGAGAGAGAGAGAGGTGTCTTCCATCTACTGATTCTCTCCCCACTTGGCCGCAACTGCTGGAGCTGTGCCAATCCTAAGCCAGGAGCCAGGAGCTTCTTCCATGTCTCCCACGCGGGTGCAGGAGCCTATGGACTTCGGCCATCTTCTACTGCTTTCCCAGGCCACAGCAGAGAGCTGGATAGGAAGTGGAGCAGCCAGGATTCGAACCGGCACCCATGCTGGCAGTGCAGGCAACGGCTTTACCCGCTATGCCACAGTGCTGGCACCTAAGAAAGGAAATTTAAGTTCAGTCTTAGTATTTTAAAAATAGGCTTGTGACTGGTATTGTGGCATAATGGGTTAAACTGCCACCTGCAAGCTTGCATCTGATATGGGCATCTGCTGGAATCCCAGCTGCTCCACTTCCAATCCAGCTCCCTCTAATATGCCTGGGAAAGCAGCAGAAGATGGCCCAAGCCCTTGGTCTCCTGTACCACTGTGGGAGACCTGGATGAAGCTCATGGCTCCTGGCTTCAGCCTGGCCCAGTCTTGGTCGCTGAGGCCATGAGGGGAGTGAATCAGTTGATGGGGATCTCTCTCTCTCTCTCTCTCTCTCTCACTCACTTTATCTGTCCTTCTAACTCTGCCTTTCAAATAAATAAAATAAAAAAAAGAGATCTTGTCCACACCTTGTTCATACAGCAGTTGAATGACTTGAACATACCTCAAACTTAGCTCTGTGCTTTAGGTTAGTGAAGTCCAAAGACATTGCTTACCATCCTTTTAGGTTTTTCGACAGGTAGGAATTTGTTAAAAACAAGTTTAGTACCAAAGTTGGCAACTTTATGTGGTCTTGGCTCCCAGTTATACAATAAATTACTTCTTATTCGTGTATCTGCAGTAATAGGTTTAAAGTTCTATATAATTAAATTTTTGCTTATCAGAATAATACTTGCACATAGTTTTAAAATCCCATCTCTGCAAGGATTATAAAGAAAAAGTAGAATTCCATTTCCTCGCCCCGTGTCTTCTTTCTTCCTATCATCTTCAATCCACTTTGGATGTGTAGCTGCTTATTTTGGATTTTATTCACATTTTTCCAGTAACAAATATGTGTTGCACATGTGCTACTATTTCTCAACTTTTGGTTTTATACATTACACTTTAGAACCTATTCTTTTTATTCTTTTAAACTGTTTCACTTACATAACGTAAACAAATTCTGTATATTTCATAGGTACAGATTAAAGAGCATAATGATGCTTCCATAATTTACTCCCCCCTGCCCATACTCTCACTCTTTATTTCCTGTTTTTGTCTCTTAATATTCACAATGACATACTTTCAGTTTATTTTTCTTATACCACTGTGTCCAATATATTTCGCTTCCCCTATGATTTTCCTAAGTTGCAACATATTTTTGATTCAATAAATCCATGCTATTATGAGAGTTTATTTTTATTTGTCTAGTTTTCCTTTTTTTAATACTAGTGATTAGTGGTCTTCCCTCTTTAGTTGGCCCAAATCACATGGCTTTTAAAAAATATTTATTTTTACTTGAAAGTCAGAGTTACACAGAGAGAGGAGAGGCAGAGAGAGATAGAGAGAAGTCTTCCATCTGATAGTTCACTCCCCAATTGGCCGCAACTGCTGGAACTGCGCCTATCTGAAGCCAGGAGCCAGGAGCCAGGAGCTTCTTCCAGGTCTCCCATGTGGCTGCAGGGGCCCAAGGACTTGAGCCATCTTCCAATGCTATCCCAGGCCATTGCAGAGAGCTAGATAGGAAGTGGAGCAGCTGAGTCTCGAACCGGCACCCATATGGGATGCCGGCGCTTCAGGCCAGGGCACAGCACTGGCCTCCTGGTTTTCTAATTATCTATATTAATTAAGAAGAAAGAGTATGACATTGATAAAAAGGTTAAATTTTACTATAGCATCGATTCACATACTGACAATATGAGCAAGACTGATCTGAATAGATGCTATATCCATTGTTATCATCTCTGCAATGCGTAGATCCATGGTTCAACAATAGACTGAATGACTGATTATAGATCAAAAGAAGACACTCTCCTACACTCCATCTGCATCCTGATTTGTCAGGCTCAGAGTTTGATCAGCATGTTTAGAAATCAAGTACTCGAATAGGTCGTAAATGAAGAAGCAGCTTGGGGTGAACCAGAAGACAGATGGATAGCACTTAAGCAGTAGACCTGAACCAAACTAGGCTTTCAGACCTAACTTGAACATATCCATGTCGTCCACCCCACAAACATTATTTAGATTCTGTTATACTTGCAAAAGAATGGGTATTATTGTGGGACAGGTAGACTAAAATATGGATTCTGTCTTGAAGGAATAAGATCTTAGTCTGTTAACTGAGGTTAACTTTACCTGTGTATTCCAGGTGGGTTAGAGTTCTCCAGAAAAATAGAACACGTAGGTTATACTTAGATACATTAGAGAGATTTATTGTGAAAATGGATTCATATACTTATCGAGACCCATAGTATGCCATCTGCAAGCTGCAAGATCAAAGAAGTCAGTTGTATAATTCAGTCAGAGTCTGAAGTCCTGAGAACCAAGGAAGCCAACTATGCAACTCTCAGTCCTGGGATGAATGGAGCAGGACAAAGGCCCTGGGTAGTGAGAATGCCAGAGTCCAAAGAACCAACACCTGAAGGTCTCATTCCAAGTGCAGGAGGGGATGGCAGCCCAGTTTCTGAAGGCAGAGTTAATTTGTCCCCTTTTCCCCCATGTTGTTCTATTTGGACTCTAAACAGATTGAATGATGCCCAGATCATCCATTAGGTAGATCTTCTTCACTTGGTCTATTAATTCAGACACTGAAGTTTTACGGAAACACTCTTTCTCATACACACTTATAAACAAATATACACACACACATCCAGGAATGATGCTTTACCATATATCTGGGTATTGCTTAATCCAGTCAAGTTGACACAATATTAACCATCATACAGGATATATTCTGAACTGAAATATAATTATGGTAATTGCATTTTAAGCATCAGCTGTATATTCTACATTTTGGTAGGTATTTTGTATATTTTGTAACTTTTATTTGATGCTTTATATTGGAAGTTAAGGTAGAGTCTAGCAAAATTAAGCTGATTTAAGTTATTATAGTCATCCTGATACAGGTTATGTAGTTTGTGACTATATATAAGGAGGTAATTGGACAATTAGAAGCATAAAAAGGGACTTCATAGAGGAGTGACATAGTAATGTGTTTTACAATTTTTTTTTAAGATTTATTCATTTATTTGAAAGGCAGAGTTACAGAGAGGCAGAAGCAGAGAGAGAGAGAGAGGTCTTCCATCTGCTGATTTACTCCCCAAGTGGCCACAATGGCTGGAGCTGGGCTGATCCAAAGTCAGGAACCAGGAGCTTCCTTTGAGTTTCCCATGCGGTGCAGGGGCCCAAGGACTTGGGCCATCTTCCACTGCTTTCCCAGGCCATAGCAGAGAGCTGGATGGGAAGTGAAGCAGAAGGGACTGGACTCAGCATCCATATGGAATGCCAGCACTGCAGGTGGTGGCTTTACTCCCTAGCCCACAGCACTGGTCCCTACAGTTTCTTTTAAGAAGATTTTCCTTTCATTGTCATTGTTAAGGGCAGAGGATAAAATTGATAATGAGATGTAATGCTTGGTTATGTATTTTCATGAATGTGCCATCATGGAAGATCAATTTAGGTCCAATTGAGGCCCAGTACCTCAGTGACAGAACAGGTTCAGAAGTTGCTAAAGAACATTCTTGTAAAACAAAGTAATATTTAGTACATGCTAGTGATGTAATTGGCTAGGATTTGTGAGTGGGTTGGGTTCCTGAGTGGATAAAATGCTCAAATGCATTAGCAATGCTGATTGCTCAGAAAACAGAGCAGCATGAACAAGGCCACTGGAAAATCATATTAAAAAACAGGCGTGGAGAACAAAGAACTAGCAGGTCAGCCACGGAAACTTAACACTTTTAGAGATTTTATTTAAGTTATACAAGTTTCATGTATTTCATATATACAGATTTAGAAACATAGTGAAAGTCTACACTCTTTCCCTGTGTGTTAGCCAGGGTGTATTTTAGCTCTTTCTCTTACAACCATGCGTTCTATTACTACAAGCTGTTATAATAAACTTTAAGCATTTCTGAACATTTATAATTCCATAATTGTAGATAGTGGGTTATTTACATGTTAAGGTAATATTTTATTTTTCATTATCTTTTTTAATACTTTTATTTAGGGTAGTATTAGACCCATGTCATGCATGAGGAAGCAGTAAAGAGAGGAAAAATTGCATGCTCCATGTTATGCAACTCATTAGCAGTGTTTAAGGATTAAAACCCAGGTACATTAACTGGCAATGAGCTCCACCTTTATGGAAGAAGATGAATATAGAAATTCAGAAGGGAAGAGAGCAACAAGTCAAGAGGTTAAATTATGAGTTTTCAGATATGCAGGTGCTGAAGTACTGCCTGTGACATAGGGCTGACTACCTCACGTGGAATCTCATGTCTTTGGTTGCTGTAAAATTTAAGAGTTCCAAATTAGAGTAAGTCTGAATCTTCCGTCTTGTGCCTTCTAACTTTTAGGCTTTACTTTTCCTTTTAGAACAACACACCTCCCTCCCCCAAACATTATAATTTAGTTTTGAACCTACGTTATGGGGTTTTATATTAAACCCTATTAAGTAATAGTTAAAGCACTTTACAATGATGACAATGAGAGAGGAAGTTAATATAAAATCTGTATATTTTTCATTAAAAAATTAAAGGGCAATAACATTTGAATGCCTTTTAAAATGAAATACAAGATCAAAATAAAATCAGACCTTCTCTTTTTCGGGCTGTGTAGCAATGTGCATCTTGACATTACTTCTGAAATACTTCATTATTTTATTTTTCCTTTTTATTGCACAGTTCAAAAACCCAGGTAAAAATCTTACTCTCCATTTCTAGAAAGTGATTGAAAAATAATTAATTCACCACAGTAGTGGTTCAGAGGTTTTAACCGCACAGAATCTGCTCCAGTAGCTATTTCTTTTTGTTTTTTAAGTCTATAATCTTTATTGATTCTTTGCTTTTAGAGTTCACAATGAATTTCACAGATTTGTTTCAGTACAGCTTAAACCCATTGGTATAAGCCTATTTTACAATTTCTTGTATAACAATAATTGATATTTGCAAACATTTTTAGAAGCATTGCATTCATTCAATCCTTAGGTTCATATTTTGTGACATAATTAACTACAGTAAGTCTGTATAATTAAGTTTATGTATATAACATTGTTTGATATTGAAGCAGGATAGTAGTGCTCCTAGAAACATATTTTTTTCTAGCTTATGCTGTTTCAAGGACACTTGCATAATCAATGACTCTGAAATATCAAACACTGTGGGGCAGCTGGAAGATAAAGGTCTAAGCTTTGTGAAATCCTAAGTATACATTTATATATGTGTGTGTGTAATTATATTTGTTTATGTTGGCAATTTATATGGTAATAAGCAAAATGAAACTAAAGTTGAGGTGTCCCAGTAATGGTGGAACACACAGTTTTGAGGGTAAAATGTATTAGCTGTGATGAAATTGAACCTGAGAAGTCCCCTCCCTTACTTCTTTCTCTGCCTTACCCCTTCTCTTTTGCTCCTCACTCTCATTAAATTTGTAGTTTAATCTGAGATGAGATCTTCTCTCGCCTCTTGTTTCTGCTCAGAGTGTGTGAATTACAAACACTGCAAACATCCTCCTAAATTAGACAGGTACTTAATGTGGGGACCACTGAACAAATTTGAAGTAGATGTTCTGGCTAATTTTCTGGGCACCCTGTACTTCAGTTCTGCATAGTAGAAATCTACTGAATCAATGCACTGAGATTTTTGCACTTGGCAGACTCTATCTGTCCTGAAAATGCCCTTATAAAGATAAAATTGGGATGAGTGTACTGACCACACAAACTGAAGACTCGCTGATGTTTCAGATTGTTCTTCTCTACAGATCTGCATGAGTTATCTTGGCCATTTACACAAAAGGACAAATTCATTGCTTCCATGCATTTATTTTCTGAAAGCTTGTCATTTACTTTGTGATATTGGTAAAAGTGATTGTCAACCATATTACTACATATTTTAAAATAAATATTTTGTCCTGAGTTCGTTAGCTCCATATATATATATATATATATATATGTATATGTATATGTATAATTGCAGAAATACATTTTCACTTTCACTACTAGAGAAAGGGGTTTCAAGTACAGATGAATTCTGAGAGTTTCATTATACTGCCATCATATGGTCTAAACCATAATGTATGTAGAAAGACATTATTTTTGTAAAAAAATGAATTGAAAGGCAGAGCAGAGAGAGAGAGAGAGAGAGAGAGAGAGATCTCCCCTCTGTTCATCTACTCCCCAGATACCCACAACAGCTAGGGTTGGGACAGACCAAAGTGAAGGCCTGGAACTCAATCTGAGTCACCCACATGAGTGGAAGGGACTTGAGTACTTGAGCCATCTGCTGCCTCCCAAGGTGCACAATAGCAGGAAGCTGGAATTAAACTTGAATCCAAGTCCTCCACTATGGGATACAGCTTCCAAGACAGCTTGTTAATTGCTATGACAAACATCCACTGCAAGACCACACTAATTGAATAAGTGGTTACAAGGAACTGAGTACTCTACTGGCAGCTATGAGAACCAACTTACTCAGATACAGGCCTTGCACACATTCTAGTCTAGTGAGGGGGACAGACATAAATTGTAGCATGTGTTATGATTTTTTTTAATTTTGACAAGTAGAGTTATAGACAGTGAGAGAGAGACAGAGGCAAAGGTCTTCCTTCCGTTGGTTCACTCCCCCAATGGCTGCCACGGCCAGAGCTACACCAATCCAAAGTCAGGAGCCAGGTGCTTCTTCCTGGTCTCCCATGAGGGTGCAGGGCCCAAGTATCTGGGCCATCCTCCACTGCAGTCCTGGGCCACAGCAGAGAACTGGCCTGGAAGAGGAACAACTGGGATTAGAACCCAGTGCCCATATGGGATGCAGGTGCCGCAGGCAGAGGATTAACCAAGTGAGCCATGGCGCCGGCCCCATGATGGGGGTTTTAAAAAGTACAGTGGAGAGTAGAGAAAGAACAATTTAATCAATTTAAGTGAAATGTAGAATATATTATGGGCATACAGAATTTACTCTTAAAAAGTAAGTATAGCTGGTAACTGCCAATTATAAATGGAGAAGAGAACAGACTTTGGTCCTTCCTCCATCCACATTACAAAAAATACCTGCATTAAAACTATGGAAAATTAACTAAATATTAATAATATTTTAAAATGAAGCAGAAGAGAAGTACCCAAGCATAATTAAATGCTTTCCCGGTATTCATTCATATGTGATTTTCTTTACCAATTCAAGCAGAAGGTCAGAATAGTTAGTAGTTCTTTCTTGAGCTCTTCCTTCATGCTTGGTTTTGGTGATGGTCAAAATGTTCCAGGAAGGATAACTGTCTGCCTTTGGTACAGTGGACAAGACAAGACACCTCAGCTCGCCAGCTTTTCAACCTTTCTCAGTTAGCGTTCCTGCTTCTCCTGGGCTTGACAGAGGCAGACAAGTACAGGAATTAGGTGACAAGCAGTTGCAAGTTTGTAATCAATGCCTCTTCTCTTTCAGAAGTAGATGTTTTCCTGACAATGATTGTGAGGGGATATTTTGGGTGATTTCTAGCTTAATATTACTAGGGGAAGCACTGGCTAAATGCTTACAGTGATGTTTTCATTTTTAAAATAGAATTACTTAATGAAATTTACCTTCTTCAATACACTAGTGATTCAAATTTAATCATTTTGCTATAGTAGAATTTAGATTTTAATATACTAAATTTAGTATGGAGTCATTTCAGGAATTCTGCGACATGGAGAATATAATCCCACTCCAAATATGCTGCCATTTTATCATCTGTCTTTTCACCTTTATTTCCAATGTGTGTGATTAGCTACTGGCCTGCCCAACACTTCATTTTCTGTAGTCTATCCACAAAGTTACAGTCATATGTCTTGATTTGCTAAAGTAATTGTCAAGATATTATGTTCAGATTTTTATAAAGCTTAATTACAGATTATTATAGCTTTGTTTCAGGAATGAATACACAATTTTTAAATATAATGCCACACTGTTGATTTTGAGGCTGATCCCAGAGATTTTTTTGAATCATAAACATATACAGGCAAAATTATACATTCACTTCGGTGAAGTATTTGGGTAAGTATAAGACAGTTTTATAGCTCTGGATTACATTCTTATAGGACCAACAACAGAAATGTTTCACATTCTCAGTTTGACATTCTCAGTCTATCTTTTATCATCCCTGCTTTCTTTATTAATTGATTAAACAAACCCTGATCAATATAGATGATAAATGACCTAACATTAATTTCCTCACACAGAAACTTAAAACAATTCTATATTCTAGAAATATCCTCATATAGAAACAAGATAATACATTTTCTAGTATTACCCATTTAGTTAGCATGCAATTCATAGTTTGTAGCACTAGTCTCAATTTTGTTTTTTAACAATTATAATGAAATAATTGGGGATCATTTGGATATTTCATTGTTATCTGAATATTTTTATATATTTTATTGTGACAGTGTTACAAGCAGTACTAGGGCAATGAAAAGGACATGAGATTCAGTTCCAGAGGTGGAAGCATCTGGGTGGCAATTTCTCTATCTGGGCCACTTTGGATCAGCCTCTGACATTTGTAGTCACCATTGATGGATGGTG
Organism: Oryctolagus cuniculus; assembly: GCF_051225735.1. Taxonomy (NCBI): domain Eukaryota; kingdom Metazoa; phylum Chordata; class Mammalia; order Lagomorpha; family Leporidae; genus Oryctolagus; species Oryctolagus cuniculus. The sequence goes on from NC_142871.1 coordinate 13,962,198, forward strand.
GCTCCTTTAGTAACTGGTTTAACATCTCAAATGCATTGGCTGCACTATTATTACTGCTACTTTAATAAGAGAGTCATGCCATATTCTTTGCTAGCTCGCCTGCAGAGCGAGGTCACTTTTGAGACCACTTAAAGTTTATCTAGAATCAAAAAAGTCTCATTCATGTAGTCAGCCTCATATGCACAAGTTCAATTCTTGGTCTGATGACCAAATCTCTTGTTTACAAAATACTACTTTTTTTTTGCATTGGTTAATTTTATGTGTCAAATTGACTCGGCCATAATGTCCAGATAAGTAGTCAAAATTCTAGACGTGTCCATGAGGGTGGTTTTGGTGACATTGATATTTGAATCGGTGGGCTTGAGTAACATGGCTGACTTCCATAGTGTTTGAGTGGGCCTGATTTCATCAGCTGGAGGGTTGAACAAAACAAAAGACAGGCTTTCCCCAGGGAAAAGGAAATTCTGGTAGCAGATGGTCTTCAGAATTCAACACTAGTTCTTCCCTGCATCCTCATTTTACCAGCCCACCCTGAAGACTTTGGACTCGAACTTGACAGTGTGCATAAAAATATGAGCCCATTTCTTTAAAATCAATTGGTTTTTCTTCACACACACACACACACACGCACACACACACGCACGCGCACGCACTACAGATTTTGTTTCTCTAGACAACACTGACGATTACAATCACTAATGGAGGAACACCTCTCATGATCAATTGGGTCATCCAGAAATCTTTGGAAATACCCTCAATAAAGTGTTCTTGTCGGCTGTCTTATTTACTTGGTAAATCTTGGGAAGGAGAATAGCTGAGACACACGTGAAAAGATGCGCTCTTGACCAGTTAGTTGCATGGAATGTAATGGGGCAAGGATAAAAAAAAAAAAAAAGACTTTGATATGTTTCAGCCTCTGGCCCCACATGACTGAAGAGCAGACCCCATACCCTGCTTTTGCTGTCTTCTTCAAACACCTAAATCTCACCCTGCTTCTTTCCCCTCACCCAGCTCAACCTTCCCCGACTGTGGCCCCCAGAGAGAAGGAAAATGCAGGACTGGCTCAGCCTCATCTGTTGTCATCCCCTCACTGTCTTCAGCTGCTCTATGCTGTACAAAACCTGGCCTGTGGGAGGGTTCTTGCTTGCAGCCACTTGATCAACCCATGTGCATGCCGGCAGTTAGTCAGCTCTCAGCTTTATAATGAATCTGTTCTGGCTTTGAGTCCGTGTTCTGTCTCCTCCTTGTCCTGCCCTTCTTGCCTTACAGTATGAACTTGAAACATCTGAAGACCCCTCAATCACTTTCCTTCTGAATGAGAGAGTATCAGTGTATAACAAAGGGAATAGAGCTCTCCAAGAGAAAGACTTTTCCGTATACTCTGCCTCCTCAACTTTTGAAGACTTCCAATTTATTCTAGGCAGATTCCTGATCAATTCCTGCAATTCTAGGACATCGAGGAGAATATATGTACTAGAAGACTAATGTTTGCATTAAGCACTCATGAGCGTGTGAATCATTCTTTGCCTTCTTTCTTTTGCTCACGCAGCATCAGAGGCTGCTGAGTCATTACTGCTTGTCTTCTAAAGTTCAAGAATTTCAGACTCACGGATGGATTTCAGAACAGAAAGCTCAGTGGCAGTCTCTGTGGTTTAAATGGTAATGATTGGTGCAGCTCCGGAGGCCTTCAAGGCCTGCTAAGGACACAGACTCCTGCGATGGCTGTCTTCAGAATTACAGTGCTGGAAGCTGATGATGTATGTAGTACATCAATAGGATAGCTGACGCTAGATTGATGAAAATTAAAAAAAAAAGGAGAGGAAAATAGGATAGGAAAAACAGATACATAATCAGAAAGAGAAATGAGAGTATGCAAACAGTAAAAGGAAAATGAAAAATCAGAGTCATTGTTGGTAGCTCAGGGCCACTGCCTAATGGATCCCATAGAAACCCTGGAACCTACACTAGATGTTTTCTCCACATAGCTTAGCCAATGGCCCTTTTACTGGCAATAAAATTTCCAGAGATTTTGTGAGGAAAGAAGTAATGCTGACCAGTGAATAATCTACAATTGCATATTCTCCAATACTATATTAATTTGCTGCTTGATTAATTGTAGAATTTATCTGAAAATATGTACTTTAGAAATGGTGCTACTGAGCATTTCTTGTTCTATTCATCTCATTAATCTCTGAATACTGGATTTATTTCTATTTTCTTAAAGAAATAAAGCAAATAGTATTTATCCCCAGTACAGAGTGTTTTTACATAAAATGCAAGGATCTACTTACATAAGGGAAATATTATCACAGGACTAAATTTTCCTAAAAGGTAATTTCGTTAGTAGACATTGCCACATGAATTATGAGAGAATAACAGAGAGATAGACAGACACGTTGAGTTTTTTCTTACTACTCATTTGAATTTGGGTGAATTACTGTGTCTATTTTCTCACAATAAATCAAGCATTTTCTGCCTTATTTTAAAAGGATTTTATAACAAACTGAGAACAAAAAATTTTTGGAAAACACTTGTCTAGAATTTGCTATATAGTAAATGAAATACTGAATTTTGCAACAAAATGGAAGCAACTGGAGATCATTATGCCTAGTAAAATAAGCTGAAATAAAAAGACAAGAACCACATTTTTTTCTTTGATTTGTGGTGGTTAATATATACACAGTATACTTTTTAACTGTATGAATAAAATTGACATATTTTGATAATTATTGTTTATATAGTCTTACCTATATTCCTGATTAACAGTACTCTTTTTTCTTTTTAACTTATTTGACTTTTTATTTAGAGGAGCATTAAGCCTTTGACTATAAAGTAAATCAAAAATATGTTATCTCAAAAATTAAGAAAGAAAGAAATGAGGGGGAGGGAAGGAAGGAGGGACGCAGGAAGGAAAGTATCATTATATTCTTAGGATTGTACTTATGTGTACTTATGTACTTATACATTAAATCTTTTCTATTTATTAATAAAAATGTAGAAAGTAACATCAATAAATGAAAAGTAATAAAGATAATAGATTATGTATAGTTGCTTTTATTATTTTTAAAAACATCATGTACATCTCCACAACAATAAATTGAATATATAAAAACAACTTTGGTTTTATTTACTAAAAACTCAAAAAATTTAGACAATTTTGAGTATTTGTTTCATTTTGGGTTCAAAGGAATGTGTTGAGGTTCTGGAGCATAGTCTCTAGAAGCCTCTAAGTTAGATACAAGCTTAGTGGGTAAAACAGGAGCAGAGTTTGCTCCCCGTGGCAACTGCGAAATTAGGGCAGGACTTACCCTCTTTCCATGAGTATGCAGGAAGCAAACTATACATGAACTGGTTGTAGACATTGGACAGCTGGCAGGTAGACTGGATCCCTAAGTTTAGGGAAACAGGAGAACTTGAAGGCACTGTCCAATGGCTGTGCAATGAGGGAAATCCTAGACAGAGCAAGGGGTACTCACTGATAAAAGAGAAAGTTGTCAAAGTTCAGAGGGGCTTAGTCGGATGCAATTGGTAGGGAAGATAACTGAAGATGACAGGATTGCACAGGAGTGTGCAGAAATTTGCACTGTGATCTCTTGTGTCTGTCCACATTCAATAGAAAATAGTAAGACATGAAATGTAGAAGAAAATTTGAATCACAACCTAGAGTCACTTCCTGGAGGAAACTCTTAAATGACTTCTCATCATGCCCTGAAGTTGACTTCAGTGTAATCCTGGAATCATCTGTCTGTTCCTCATATCCCCAGCCTCATCCCCAATAGCATGAAACAGCCATGCTGCCTTCAACAGGTCAAGCCAACCAGATTTATCCTTATTATTACCTGTTCCTGTCTTGATATCTGGAGGTTTTTGAAATCTTCCCTCTGCTTGGAACCCTGGTCCTCCTTCCGTATTTATTTCACAAAATCCTACCCTTCCTTCAGGGGTCCATATGAACTTTGGGTTTTTGGGCAGTGCCTTTACAGGAAATTTACTTACTGTTCTGTGTTCTGTGTTTCTAGTCTTACTTGCTTTCTTTTGTTCCTCCACTTCACAGATAAGTCTGTGTGTTTCTTCCTCACTATGGCTTTGGAATCCGGGAGGTAAGATCCTTGTCTTCCACGGCCTCCCTCACAGTCATGCTGAACATCATTCACTTACAAGAGTGCATATACTCAGAGGCAGGAATTACTCTTAAGTGACAAGAAGGATATTTCTTCCTTTGATCTTCTATTAAAAGCATTAACAAGAATGGATAAGATGATTAAAGAGGCTCTAGTTGTATTTCAGGCAATAAATTGAGAATTTGGCAGTTGATTGGGATGTGAGTGATAAAGGTGGGGCTGTATCTTCTAATAGTGCTAATCAATGATTTTTTTTTTGAGGTTGATTATCTGCGTACTTGCTTTGGAGATGCCCAAGCTCTTTTGGTTACTTCTGCACCAGTAGCTCCTCTGTACCCTGGTAAATGCTCCTTCCTATCATGAATTTTTCCAAAATGATGATTTTATTTCAGAACTACCTGTTTTTGTTTTACCTGGAAATTATCTCAAATACTGACATAATTTAAGCAGTATGACAACATCATGCATATAGACGTTTTGCAAAAAATTCAGACTCTGAGCTATTAGCTCAGAAACATTTGTGTGGAAAGATTTTCCTGTGACATTTTCTTAAGAATAATATTTGTGCTTGAATGGTTTTGAAGAAAATATGTGAGCATTTTAATAATCAGGCTCTTTTCTCCATTTAGTGGTAACAATTATGTAAGCCTGGAATTCAGCCGACTGGATTTAGGTCTCAGATTCAGTATTTTAGAGTTCCAAAGAACACTTCACATGGCCCTGCTAAATTTATAAATAAATATTTTGAGGAACTTTTGGTTTGGGGCAAAGTCAATTTCTCATTTAATGGTCTTCCTGACAGAATGAGGGCTGTTTTTATTTTTATTTTTATTTTTGCCTCAATGGAGGAGGCAGTTTTTAGCTCTGCTATTAATTTATATGTATGTATACATATCAAAAAAGATTTTAAATGGATTTGGGCATGTTTTGATCAAAGGATACATGAATTAAAACGTTTAGTCTTGTTTATTGGTGATTGTCTTTTTAAATGTTTATTTTAAAATTTATTTGTTGTTACTTGAAAGACAGAATGAGAGATGAAGCAAGAGAGATATCTTCTATCTGCTGGTTTACTCCACAAATAACCTTAACAGCCAAGACTGAGCCAGACCAAAGCCAGGAGCCCCAAACTCCACCTGCATCTTCCGTGTGGGTGGCAGGAATGCAAGTATTTGGGCCATCATCCTCTGCCTACCAGGATGCCTCATTGAAGCTCATCAGAAACACAGGAGTCAGGACCTGAACTGATACGGGATGCAGGCTTCATAAGCGGTAATTTAACCCACTGCACCACAACACTTAACACCTGATGATTGCCTTTTAATTTTAAAGAGCAAAAATCTTTTGAAAGAAAAATCTCATATGTGTTCCATTTTCTTGCTTATCCTAAAACTGAAGATTAACTTGATTTTCATCAGATCTACACAATACAGGATTACATTGAAAAAGAATGGCTATATGTTTTCATAGTAAATATGGCCTAACATGAGATTCTGGGAAAAACACTTAAATTCCAGTGAGCATTTTCCTTACAAGTTTTAGTGGATTTGAATCAAATATAACAACTATCTGAAATAAAGCTTTTTTTTTTTGCAAATCAGTGAGATCTTAGCTTTTATAGTAAGTATTCTTTAACATTCTCAAATTTCCAAGTGTTGCAAGAAAAAGATACTTGCTGCTGAACCATTAGAAAGAATGCTGCCAATCTGAAATATCAACACCTTTGAAAGCTTCCAGTGCATTTGCCAATGGCAAGAACAGTCCCTGAATAACAATACTGTGACAAGTAAGGCAAATAGCACTGACAAATTTCTGCCTCCTGATCATCCTGCCCATTCATTCTCTCAGTAAGTTCTGTGTAATAGAAAGATCTAACTCAAAATCAAGGCATTCATTTAGCTGTCATGTCTCTTTCAGCCTGTAGTAGTTCCTCAGTTGTGTTTGAGTTTCATGTTTTTGATATTTTTAAACAGTTAAGGCCAGTTATTCTGTAAACTGTTGAAAGTTTTGATTTATCTTATTTTTCATTGAGATTGGATTCTGTTATTCATGTTTAATAGGGATTTAGAAGAAGAGATGTTATGTGCTCATTGCATTTCATAGGTTGCCTTTCTTTTGACTTGTCTCATTATAATGTTTACTTTGATCACTCGATTTAGGTGCTGTCTTCTCCAACTGTGAATTTATTCTTTTTTCATGTTATTAGTAAGTATTTTGAAGAGAGGTAGCTATGTTTCTTTTCTTAATTTATTTTTTTATTTTTTTTTTAATTTTTTACCAGGCAGAGTTAGACAGTGAGAGAAAAAAGAGACAGAGAGAGAGTTATAGACAGTGAGAGAGAGACAGAGAGAAAGGTCTTCCTTCCGTTGGTTCACTCCCCTAATGGCCGCTACGGCCAGCACTACACCAATCTGAAGCCAGGAGTGGAGTACTTCCTCCTGGTCTCCCACGTGGGTGCAGAGACCCAAGCACTTGGGCCATCCTCCTCTTCCCTCCTGGGCCGCAGCAGAGAGCTGGACTGGAAGGGAAGCAACTGGGACTAGTACCGGTGCCCCAACTGGCACTAGAACCCAGGGTGTCGGCTCCACAGGCGGAAGATTAGCCAAGTGAGCCACAGTGCCGTCCTCCTTTCTTAATTTAATTATATTTTATAAGCTTTGATGAAATGCAATATAATGGTATTTATATTTGTTCTTAAGTTTTCCCAGATGTCAGAGTCACTCAAACCGACTTTTTTGTCTTTCTGATGTGCCCCTTTACTTAGGAGCAATTCTTTGCTTTCTAGTCTGACAAGAAGTACCAGGCTTATCTTGGACTTCCTTCCTGCCTCCAGGAATTCAGTAATTTCTCCAAAGAACCAAGTTTTGTAAAGAGAAAAATGACATGTAAAAGCCAAGGTCTGGTGCTAAGTGAACTGTTGGCTTTTGTGGGGAAGTGGTGCTGTCTAAGTCCCTTTCAGTGGACAGAGCTAGGGATATGTATCAATATCCACAGATGCTGATCTCCTTATTATTGTCTAGATTTTATTTGTTGTTTGTTTACTTGTGTGGCCTCTTTAGTTTCTGTTCTCATACTGGACTGTCCCTGTTCACAGTTGATCTACCCACTGCAACAACTTGCGTCAAGGAGATTTCTTGCTCATGTTAGAGGAACTCCATTAGTTTTCCACATGCCAAGAGTCAACACTGTGTTCCAGTATGTTCCTTTTTCTCTCCTACAAAATGACTTTAGAGTTGAATTGTTCAGTAAAAATAAAGAAGAAAGAACAAAAGGAAGAAGGTGTGTTATTTCAGGTACTGTAAGAAAGTAATAGCTTGGGGCTGGCACTGTGGCTTGGTGAGTAAAGCCTCTGCCTGCAGTGCCAGCATCCCGTATGGATGCTGACTCATGTCCCAGCTACTCCACTTCCAATTCAGCTCTCTGCTATGGCCAGAGAATGCAGTGAGAATGATCCAAGTCCTTTGACCCCTGCATCCGTGTTGGAGACCTAGATGAAACTCCTGGCTCCTGGCTCTGGATTGGCCCAGCTCTGGCCGTGGCAGCCATTTGGAGAGTGAACCAGCAGATGGAAGACCTCTCTCTCTCTCTCTCTCTCTCTCTCTCTGCTTCGGCCTCTCTGTAATTCTGCCTTTCAAATAATAAATAGATCTTTTTTTTTAAAAAAAAAAAGGCAATAGGAAGCAAAGTAAACATACAAAAATATATTGGAGAAAATATCTGTGAGAGAAAATTGGGAAAGAGCTAGGAGAGCATAGGGAATCATTAGATCATCATTCATGTAGAGCTGACCATCAGTGAGAAAGAAGGAAGGAAGTTGTGGAAGAAACTTTGCAGTGCAATTCTAAAGAAAAAATGGCAGGGCTATCTGGTAATATTTAAAGCAGAGTAGCCAATTAGAGATGCATTGCTATCCTTACAGTGCTCAGTATTGAGGAGGAACAGCCTGTGGAAGATACAGCTTTGGCATAAATAAGGTGATGGATTTCAACATGTGGCAAGTGGAGCCAACTATCCTTCATACAATTGGAAATCGGAGATGCATATTCTCATGGCTGTTGTGAGCAGAGTCTAAACATTCTGATGAAAACTTTCATTTTGAAATGTTCTTTATGAAGAAATTCTTAGCATAAAATCAGAATAAAAAGTATTCATATAAACATGTAAATATTCCAAGCTATTATACATTTGGTGTTATTCTAAAATGTTGTATTTAAGTTCAATAACAATAATTGACAGGAACAAATAATACACTACTATTTGCAGGGTATTTTATGAATATTAGTTGTGATAAAGCTTGACTTTGAGCAACTAAGTAAAAATATTGGTACCTTAGGCATTAAAAGTTTATTTCTCAGGGACAACACTGTGGCGCAGCAGGTTAAAGCCCCAGCCTGAAGCACCGGCATCCCATATGGGTGCTGCTTCTAGTCCCAGCTGCTCCTCTTCCAATCCAGCTCTCTGCTAGGGCCTGGGAAAGCAGTAGAGGACGGCCCAAGTGCTTGGACCCCTGCACTCATGCAAGAGACCCAGAGAAAGATCCTGACTTCTGGCTTCCGATTGGCACAGCTCCAGCTGTTGTGGTCAATTGGAGAGTGAACCAACAGATGGAAGACCTCTCTCTCTCTTTGGCTCTACCTTTCTCTGTAACTCTGTATTTCAAATAAATAAAATAAATCTTTAAAAAATAAAAAAGAGTTCATTTCTCTTTCTTTTTTTTTAACTTTTATTTAATGAATATAAATTTCCAAAGTACGGCTTATGGATTACAATGGCTTCCCCCCCATATCATCTCTCCCACCCGCATCCCTCCCCTTTCCCAGTCCCTCTCCCCTTCCATTCACATGAGGATTCATTTTCGATTCTCTTTATATACAGAAGATCAGTTTAGCATACATTAAGTAAAGATTTCAACAGTTTGCTCCCACACAAGCATAAAGTGAAAAATAATAGATGATTTTTTAAATGATGATGAAATCAGATCAGACCTATTGTCATGTTTAATCCCAGTGAGAGTCAAGTTGGGAATTGATAATTTCTTCTTCTTCTTCTTCTTTTTTTTTTTTTTACAGAAGATCAGTTTAGTATACATTAAGTAAAGATTTCAACAGTTTGCACCCCCATAGAAACACAAAGCAAAATATACTGTTTGAGTACTCATTGTAGCATTAAGTCTCAATGTACAGCACATTAAGGGCAGAGATCCTACATGAGGAGTAAGTGCACAGTGACTCCTGTTGTTGACTTTACCAATTGACACTCCTGTTTATGGCATCAGTAATCTCCCTATGCACCAGTCATGAGTTTCCAAGGCTATGGAAGCCCCTTGAGTTCTCCGACTCTTATCTTGTTTAGACAAGGTCATAGTCAAAGTGGAGGTTCTCTCCTCCCTTCAGAGAAAGGTACCTCCTTCTTTGAAGACCTGTTCTTTCCACTGGGATCTCACTCATGGAGATCTTTCATTTAGGGTTGTTTTTTTTTTTTTTTTTTTTTTTTTGGTTGTTTGTTTTTTTTTTTTGCCAGAGTGTCTTTGCTTTCCATGCCTGAAATACTCTCATGGGCTTTTCAGCCAGATCAGAATGGCTTTAGGGCTGATTCTGAGGCCAGAGTGCTGTTTAGGACATCCACCATTCTATGAGTCTGCTGAGTATCTCGATTCCCATGTTAGATCACTCTCCCCTTTATTTACTCCATCGGTTAGTATTAGCAGGTACTAGACTTGTTTATGTGCTTCCTTTGACTCTTAGTCCTTTCATTATGATCAATTGTGAACTGAAATTGATCACTTGGACTGGTGAGATGGCATTGGTACATGCCACCTTGATGGGATTAAATTGGAGTCCCCTGGTATGTTTCTAACTCTACCATTTGGGGCAAGTCAGCTTGAGCATGTCCTAAATTGTACATCTCTCCCCTCTCTTATTCCTACTCTTATGTTTAACAGGGATCACATTTCAGTTAAATTTCAACACTTAAGAATAACTGTGTATTAATTACAGAATTAAACCAGTCATATTAAGTAGAACAGACAAAAAAACTACTAAGAGGGATAATGCATTAAGTTGTTCATTAACAGTCAGGGCTATGCTGATCAAGTCACCATTTCTCATAGTGTCCATTTCACTTCAACAGCCCTGACAAGATGGCTAAGTCCATTAGTCCCCTTTTACTTTTCTTTTTTTAAACTTTTATTTAGTAAATATAAATTTCCAAAGTACAGTTTATGGATTACAATGGCTTTCTCCCCCATAACTTCCCTCCCACTCACACCCCTCCCATCTCCCATTCCCTCTCCCATTCCATCCACATCAAGATTCATTTTCAATTCTCTTTATATAGAGAAGATCAATTTAGTATATATTAAGTAAAGATTTCATCAGTTTGCACCCACACAGAACTAGTTATAGCATTAATTCACATTGGACAACACATTAAGGACAGATCCCACATGAGAAGTAAGTGCACAGTGACTCCTGTTGTTGACTTAACAATTTGACACTCTTATTTATGGCGTCAGTAATCACGCTAGGCTGTAATCATGAGTTTCCAAGGCTATGGTTGCCTCTTGAGTTCGCTGACTTTGATCCTATTTGGATAAGGTCATAGTCAAAGTGGAAGTTCTCTCCTCCCTTCAGAGAAAGGTACCTCCTTCTTTGATGACCCATTCTTTCTATTGGGATCTCACTCACAGAGATCTTTCATTTAGTGTGTTTTTTTTTTTTTTTCTTTTCCCAGAGTGTCTTGGCTTTCCATGCCTAAAATACTCTCATGGGGTCTTCAGCCAGATCCAAATGCCTTAAGGGCTGATTCTCAGGCCAGAGTGCTATTTAGGACATCTGCCATTCTATGAGTCTGTGGAGTTAGAAATGTGCCAGGGGATTCCAATACAATCCCATAAAGGTTGCATGTACCAATGCCATCTCACTAGTCAAAGCGATCAGTTTCAGTTCATAAGTGATCATAATGATAGGATTAAGAGTCAGAGGGACCACATAAACAAGACTAGTGTCTGCTAATACTAACTGATAGAATTAAAAAGGGAGAGAATGACACTTTTAATTTCCAAAGTTTCACTGTTCTTATATCTGTCACCATCCAACCCAAGTTCCATATATTTCATTTTAAAAGTATTATAAATTAAAATTTTACCTTTAGTTTGATGGCCAATTTGAAGTTAAGTATTTTTATGGTGTGAGATAAGGGTCACAGCAATACCAGCTTGTTTGGGAACCATTTTTGAAAAGACTAGACTTTTCACACACAGTCCCTGTCTTAGTCTGCTCAGGTTGTCATAACAAAATACCACAGATGACACTAAGCACTCACAGAGCACTGTTTTAGTATATCCCATAAATTTATCTATTGTGTTTCATATTATTCAGTTTCAAGAATTACCTTTATTGGCCGGCACCTTGTCTCACTTGGCAAATCCTTCGCCTGGGGCACTGGCACCACAGGTTCTAGTCCCGGTCGGGGCACTGGATTCTGTCCCGGTTGCTCCTCTTCCAGTCCAGCTCTCTGCTGTGGCCCAGGAGGGCAGTGGAGGATGGCCCAAGTGCTTGGGCTCTGCACCCACATGGGAGACCAGGAGGAAGCACCTGGTTCCTGGCTTCAGATCAGTGCAACGCTGGCTGTAGTGGCCATGTGGGGAGTAAACCAATGGAAGGAAGACCTTTCTCTCTTTCTCTCTCTCATTTTTTTGATAGGCAGAGTGGACAGTGAAAGAGAAAGAGAAAGGTCTTCCTTTTCCGTTGTTTCACCCCGCAATGGCCGCTGCAGCTGACGTGCCACGGCTGGCACAACGTGCTGATCTGAAGCCAGGAGCCAGGTGCTTCTCCTGGTCTCCCATGTGGGTGCAGAGCTCAAGCACTGGGGCCATCCTCCACTGCTTTTTCAGGCCATAGCAGAGAGGTGGACAGAAAGAGAAGCAACAGAACAGAATCCGGCATCCCAAATGGGACTAGAACCCAATGTGCCAGCGCCGCAGGTGGAGGATTAGCCAATTGAGCTGTGGCAATGGCCCCTGTCTCTCTCTTATTGTCTATAACTCTCTCTCTGTCATCCGAGACTCTTGTCATGAGTTGCCAAGGCTATGGAAGCATCTTGAGTTCACCACCTCCGATCTTATTTAGATAAGGCCATAGTCAAAGTGGAAGTTCTCTCCTCCCTTCAGAGAAAGGTACCTCCTTCTTTGATGGCCTGTTCTTGCTGTTGGGATCTCACTCACAGAGATCTTACATTTAGGTCATTTTTTTTTTTTGCCAGAGTGTCTTTGCTTTCCATGCCTGAAATACTCTTATGGGCTTTTTAGCTGGATCCGAATGCCTTAAGGGCTGATTCTCAGGCCAGAGTGCTGTTTAGGACATCTGCCATTCTGTGAGTCTGCTGTATATCCCGCTTCCCATGTTGGATTGTTCTCTCCTTTTTGATTCTATCAGTTAGTATTAGCAGACACTAGTCTTGTTTATGTGGTCCCTTTGACTCTTAATCCTATCATTATGATCACTTATGAACTGAAACTGATCACTTTGACTAGTGAGATGGCATCGGTACATGCCACATTGATGGGATTGAATTGGAATCCCCTGGCACGTTTCTAACTCTACCATTTTTCTTTTCTAATATATAAATTTTTTATTCATATCTTGTATGGATTTCTTTATTTCATGGATTTGATTTTCCTTGCTTTTGAGTAATCCTATGATGAAATTGTTGAATTCTTTTTAGGCATTTCATCAATCTCTTAATCTTCACATTCTAATATTGAAGTGTCGCTGCATTCCTTTCAGGTGTTCATGTTGTCTTTCTTAGTCTTATTTATTGAATTTCCACATTTATTTTTTATCATTTGTGGAGACAGTTGTTGGTTTTTTCCTCTGATAGCTTTTACCTTTGAACTATGCCTTATGGCTTCTGCTTTTTCAGTTAGTACTCCCAGGTATGTGCTGGTTGTGGCCAACGGGCTCTGGCTCATGCTCCAAGGTGGCCTGAGTATCCAAAGTGACACCCAAACTGGGTTGGTAGGTCTCCTCTTGTTAGTAGAAAGTGGAGAATAAACACCTCTGTTGGTGTAATCACACCCTTACCTCCTCTTTTAAAAGGCTATCATTGCCTGGGTGTTAGCCCTCACTGGGTGCAATGCTCATACACGTTTCCACGTAGACTGCACCAAAGTTCTGTGCAGTCCTCAGTGTGAGCATTGATTCTACCTCAATGACCCGCCCTTGGGAATTAAGGGATCTCTGAAGGGGTGGAGCCACCTATAGTGATTGCCCAGAGACCCAGATACACCCTATGCTCTCTCCTGCAGTCACAGGGTTCCCACACTGTCATCACACAAGGCTTTCGCAGTCATGAGATGCAGAGAATCCACTCTGCTCTGCTAGCCTGTCTTGTCCATGGAGAGGCTGAGATGTTCCCAGATCCAGTTACTTGTAGTTGCTCCAACTCTGTTGCAACTCTGAAGCAACTCTGTTGCTTCAGCTACAGAGTCTGTGACGTATTGATTGGCTGTGGGCACCTCACAGTCATATGCGGGTGCCCAGTGCCCTCTCAGTCCTCCCAGCCAGATTCAAAGTCAGTGGAGAATGTGGATATTTTCTTCTGGTAAAATCCCTGTATCTCACATATGCACAAAAGTCACCTGCCACAGCCCTACTCATTCCATATTCATGCCTTCTAGTCCCTCACCCTGCCCCAAGTTGCCAGACATGTACAAGATTGTAGCTGGCACTGATATCAAAATGGCCCCTTCTCCCCACCTCTTGCTGGGTGCATGCACCCAAGCTGCTGCAGCTGCAGCTGCTGTGTGGAAGCTACTGCTGGGAAGATGGCATTTTGTCCCTGCCAGTTGCTGGGCACATGCACAAGAGCTGTCACAGCTGCTATCTATTTACGTCCAAAATGGCACTTGCCCTTTCTCAGCCTGTTGTGGGGTGCTGTTGTGGGGGGTGTGGGGAGGGAGAAACATGCACCTTTTTTTTCTCTGGGTTAGCAGGTACCCTGTTCTCCTCAGTGCTCCAGGCTGGACACATAGTGTAGTATGCTAGGCTCTCCATCCGGCTATATCAGCAGTGGCACAGGATGCTGCGGTCTGATCTCATCTTGCTTTCCAAAGCTGATGTTTTCTCCAGCTCTTGGCTGCTGGATTTGTGTGTTGTGTCCCTGCTCATTGCTGTGCATCTGCACCTTCCACACAGATCCACAGCATCTCTCCTCCTTCCTCAGAATCTCTACTTGCAGTTTTTCCCAGACTTAGTGTTAAGCCTCTTAGTATTAAGATGCTGTGGTAACATTCGAAGGACAAATAGATCCAAATAGAAAATGCATTAACAGATCCCTTCTACATATATATATTTAAATTATAACAAAATGATAAAAGAAATTTCAGCACCCTTCTATTTCTAATTGTTGACTTTTTGTTTATACTTTTAGTTCTGTCTGCTTTGAATCTTTCATTTTGGAAATATGTGGTTAGATGCATACACATTTAAAATTGCTGTATTTTGTAAAGAATGACAGTTTATTGTTATGCAATAGTCCTAAATTTATGATTTTATTTATTTGAGAAGAGACAGAGACAGACAAAGAGAAAGAGGGAGGGAGAGAGAGAGACAAGGAGACAGAGACAGATACAGAGAAAGAACAGAGAAATTCATCTCTGGTTTACTGTCCAAATGTCTGTGATGGCCAAGGGACTGAAGCAGGGAGACAGGAACTCAATCCAAGTTTTCCCTGTGGGTGGCAGGAATCTAACGTGTTCCTCATTAGCAGGCAGTTGAAATCAGGAGCCTGAACTGAGACTCAAACCCAGATACTCCAGATGTGAATATTGGCACCCTGTCCAGCCACTCAATGACTAAGCCAAAAGTCTCCCTTTAACTCGGGTAATATTTATTTCTTATTTAAAGTGTACTTTGTTTGATACTTACATGATATCTCCAGGTTTTTATGATTAGTCTATCCAGTGTATAGTTTTTCCTTTTTTTTTTTACTTTTAGCTTATGCATATCTTTGAATTTAAGGTTTGATTCTTATAGATAAAAATGAAGTTGAGACATAATATCTTGATCAATCAGATGTTTCTTTTACTCTTTAGACCATTTACTTTTAATGTAACTTGTAGATTTCTGTTTATATCTGCCATTTTGTACTTTTATTTTCTTTTTTCCACTGTTTCTTCTTCCCTGTCTCTCATATCCATTTCATTCTTTACCTGCTTTTTGTCATTCTATTTCATCTCCACCATAAGATTTTATTTTATTTCTATTTTAAAATAAATTTTACTAGTTGTTCCAGAAATTATAGTAAGGGTTTTAAGATTATTATTAGTAATTTAAAATAATACTACACGATTTCATGCATAGTATGAACCTTGCAGCACTGCCACTTCATTTATCCTTCCTGTTCTTTGTTTTTTTATGGATGTTGAATTCTATGCTGTAATTTAAAACATTTTCTAACTTTAAAATTCCAGTTCAGCATCGTGTGTTTCCAATAGTTTGTGACAAGAACTATGTAATTATTCTTTCTTTTCTCTTTACTTACAATTTAATTTAATATGGCTAACTTTTTTTATATTTACTGTTTTTCAGCAGTTTAATTATGCTGATACTTTGGTGTGGGTTTTCTGGTGTCTATTTTAAATGGGATTCAATCTTAGACATGAGGATTATGAAAAGGGAAAGTTTGGACACAGATGCATACACAGGGAGAATGCATGTGAATTATAGGCAGAGATGGGAATGATGCAACAAAGCTAAGGAGCACCAAGAAATACTAGACATTAGGGTACAGCTGTGTAGCAGATTTTCCCCTCATGGTCTTTACTGTTGAGCAACTCTGCCAACACCTTGAGCTCCAGCTTCCAGTCCTCACACTGGAGTGAGTGAATTCCTGTCATTCTATCCTGCTCCATTTGTGGTGCTTTGTCAACACAACTCTAATATGCTAAGAGAAGTAGCTTTCTGTTTTCACCAAGCTTGAAACTTCAAAGATTTTGACCCTCTGCATGGGATCACTGCAAATTTCCAGGGCTTTGTGTACGGTGTCTCACAAGTGAAAATCTTGTCTCTGTGTGCTCTGATTTTTGCCTCCTGAATTCAAAAATACTGCTGTGCTGTGCCAGCTTTGGCTCACATGCACTGAACCCTCTTCAGATGCCCAAGGAAATAAAAGGGTTCATCTCATTCGTTTCCTTTCTTTCAAGGCCCACAGCTCTCTTGTCTTTTACCAAAGAGAGCTGTTTTATAAGCTTATCTATTTTACAGATTTTTTTTAATCACAAGAGAATAAATTTGATCCCAGCTACTCATCAAAGTCTGGAAGGAGAGTCTGACACACACACATATATATGTATGTGTGTGTGTGTGTGTGTGTGTATGAAACAATAGAAATGAAAAGTACATTATAAAATATTTTAAATCATTTAAAGGTACAAAAATTATAGAGTAAGCTACCAGGTACTTTGAGAAGCATGATTGATGATGAATTATGGTTGACATTTAAATTCGCTTGTGCTGACTTTTAAATTTTTAGTTTTCTTAGAAATAATAGTGATATATTTTCTTTAGATTTATTTAAAAGATTCTGGAGACATTATGTGGAATTATTCCAGTATTGTAAGTATTTGCATCTCAGTTAATACAATTGACCAATGTTTGCTAGAGGTTTTATTTACTTAGTTCAATAGCTTTTCTTGACAGAGGAATTGATTTTGGAACACACAAATCTTATAACCATATAGTATTCCACCAACGGTTAGGAAAACAACAAAAACATTTTAATGCTTGGCTCTCATTTCAGGAAATATTAGAGTCTTCAGACAAACACAGATACACAAACAAATTAAACACTAATAAGATAATAGATACCAGATTTCTTCTCAGCTGTCACCCAACACAGGCTCAATTTCTGACATCTACCACGGTAACCATGTAACTAAAACTCAGATTTCATCGCTGTTGTCACCAGAAACAGATTTGACCATCAAGCAGAGGTACTGAGCTGAGTCTTCAAGCTCAGTCACACATATGAGACTCAACAGAGGGACAACTGAAACTGACCCAAGGGCTCAGCTGATCCTGGTGCAGACAAGGTTGCCATTGGGCTACATCCTTCTAGTTGGTTTTCATGGCAGAGTACAAGTAGATGAGAAATTTATGAAACCTTCAATAATTACTGTCAAAGTAGACAAGCTCATCTAAGCAAATACTTGCAAAGAAAGCAAGGGAGTCGGATTTCAGAAGGAAAGTTTTGTCAAATATGAACACAGCAAAGCAAAACTGTAAAATTAGTAAGATAACTTAATGTGTATTCATCTGCTTTTGGTTAAAGGGTACTTTTTCAAATGTTGATTACACTCATATTAATAATCATGTGACATGTCTTTAAAATTCTAAATCTAACACTAGTGGTAGGCATTTGACACAGAAATTATGACATCACTGGAGACATCCGTATCCCATATCTGAGCGCCCAGGATATGAGTTCTGGTTCTGTTTTAAATTTCAGCTTCCTGCTAATGCATACCTGGGCAAGCAGCAGGTCATGGATCAATTACATTGGTCCCTGTGATCCATGTTAGAGATACAGATTGAGTATCTGGCCCCTGACTTTGGCTTGGCTCACACCAGGCTTTTGTGAACACTTGGGGAATGAACCAGCAGATGGAAGATCTCTGTCTGTCTGTTTCTCTCTCTCTCTCTCCCTTTCTCTGCCTTTCATATAAAAAGTAAAAACTCAAAAAGAAAAAGTTAACAATATAACTATTTTGGTAGGCATTTAGATACAGGAAAATAGAATCGATCAGGATGACTCTTATTTTTAGCTGACCAAAGGTTAGAATTTCTCTCCTTGACTGATATATGAAGTATATGGCCATGATACACACACACACACACACACACACACACACGACAAATGTTGGATAGTCATTCTACACAACCCATTATCTCTACTCCTTATTCATGTGTCTAAACTTCTTTGTGCACCAGATTTGCTGCCTGAAAAAAGTTTATGGTAGTAAAGTTATAATTCTCAGTGAATTTTTGTAAGTTTTAATTAGTTTTATAACACTGCTTGACATATAGTAAGTAGTATAAAGTCATTGCTGCTGTGTTAATGGAAATGATCCAACAGAAAGCTAATAATAGCTAACACAGGAGAGAATGTCCATAACAACATCCTTAAGGAGGTGAGAATGGATACATTGATTCTAATGTCCAAGTGGAAACTTTGGGCTTGGACTGAAATGCAGATTGTCCAAACTAGCATGGAGGAAAGCAAAGCACTAGCTGAGTGTACAAGAAGTGAGGGGCAGACAACACACAAAAATTCTCTCCACGTTGCTCATTATTTCTCTTATGAACTAGGAACTCATATCATCAGCTAGAAATAAGAACAAAGTACTGGAGGAGGAAAATGGAGAAAGTGTAATATTGTCATCTCATAGAACAGAGATTAAATTGATAAAGAAAATATAGTAGTACTCTTGAGACAGCATCTAAAATACCAAAGAATATGAATGAGACTATAATTGATATAGTCCAAATACTCTGTTTTCATTTTTTTTTTAATTTTAGATCCGGGACCAAATTTTACTTTGTGCTGGTCTTAAATTCTGCAATTAGTTTTGTGAAAGTGCCTATTATAACTTTTCGCCTTGTTTTCCGTAAAATTAGTTTAAAATAGTGCTGTTTGTCCAGTGGGGCATTTTGACTATAATTTAACAAATTCAAATAGACTTGAATATTGTCGCCTATTGGTGGATAAAAGCACGTTTTTGCAAGTATGCCTAATTAATGGATATACATGAAGTTGGATTTAATGGTAAACTGTAACAGTAGAGAAATTTAGCAACAATAAGGATCCAACTGGACTTAGTGATTAGGACAAAAAGTGAAGCCTGTCTCACAAGGTACCATACTCACAGAGAAGTTGGAGACTTGGACATAACCACGATTACCAAGAGAGAACAGGAAAGAAAAGGGTGGGGTCGGCACCATGGCTCACTTGGTTAATCCTCTGCCAGCGGCGGTGGTATCCCATATGGGCGCTGGGCTCTAGTCCCGTTTGCTCCTCTTCTAATCCAGCTCTTTGCTGTGGCCTGGGAGGGCAGTGGAGTATGGTCCAAGTGCTTGGACCCCTGCACCCCCACGGGAGACCAGGAGGAAGCACCTGGCTCCTGGCTTTGGATCGGTGCAGCACCAGCTGTAGCAGCCATGTGGGGAGCGAACCAATGGAAGGAAGACCTTTCTCTTTGTCTCTTTCTCACTTCTATAATTCTACCTGTCAAATAAATTAAAAAAAGTTAAGGGTGTATACAAGAAGTTCACATAAAGAATTGGCTGGATAAAAAGGGAAATAAGAACTTAAGTGGATAATATTTAGGGAAAAATATAGGTTCAGTAGATTATGGAAGAAGCTTTGTTACTGTAAATGGTTATTCTGGGAAGAAGTGGCTGAGTAAGTTAGGGAATAATAAATATTATGGAGTGAAGGAGGACAAGAACCTTGGATGTCTGTATATTAGGTGGATTATCCATATAAATATGGGAAAATCACCATCATTATTACAGGACAATAATATTCAGTATTGGCAGAATCATATCCATATGCATCCATAATCAGAAAATATGGCTCACCATTTGGTTCATCAGCTCTAGCCATTCTAGTCTTTTTAGAAGGAAAATTCATAAGGAGGTAGCTCCTTATTCTTAAGGTACTTGTACAGTACAGAGACACTGTCCACATAACTTTTGACAGAATTGAGATCATAGGATTGAAATGAGACCTGGATGATTTCCTCTTCATACTCAAGTGGCAGCCACAGTGCATCTGTATCTGAATGAGAAAATCAAGTGTCCTGTTGCTTCTGAGAATTGTAATTCATTAATTTATCCCTTCAAAGAATACATTTTCAGGAGTTTCGTATTTTTAGACACAGTAATTGGAAATTGCCATTCACAGTAGAGAGGTGATGAAAATCATATAATTTCATTAGAAACACTAGTGATAAATCTTAACTGACTTTAATGTAAAATATTAAAAATAAAAGAAGCTTCATTTCATCTGTGAAGGATAGATATTATTCTTTTTTCTTTTATTCAATAATCTTAAGGGGTCACTTATTTTCTAGTTTATGAAACAAAAATGCCAATAGAACATTTCTGAAAATTATTATAGATGCTTACAAGGAAAACACTGTTTGAACAAGATCATTTAGCTATCTGTAGTGGTGTTTCTAGGTATTTTGTTACAGTGAGACATCAGAGAGGCTTCTGCTGTCATTAGGTTCTTTACACTTGTGTCTAAGAGTCTATACTTCGAAGTAAAATTGAGATGTGGAACACTACTGCCAAATGCATTATAGGCATAGCCTGGGCTCTCTGCTAATGTTTTCGCAGTGGATTAGATTCAGGCCCAGTTTCTACTTAGTGATGGAAACAAATCTTACTAGCAACTTTGAAAAAATTATTGTGGTACATTTTTATTTGTTTTCCTGCTTATATTTAATTAGAAGCAAAAAAGTTACTTATCTACTGGAGTATGTTTATCCGATGATACTCTAATTAAAAATTTAAACTTGCAAAATGGATCCTTCCTAGCAATAAACACAATATTTTCTGTAAGTACCTGTTAACTTACATGCAGCGCTGAAATGAAAGGAAAAGAATGCATTAGCTGACCTCAGTATGAGGTTATGTACGTCTGTACAGACAGTGATAGTAAGTCAAAGATTATAATTTATTCATGAATCAATGTATACCATAACTAAATAAAAAGTTTCAGTTGAACTTTCTGTAGGCCACAAAAATGGTTTTTCTAAAATTATGATTTCCTAGATGTTAAAGTTGTTTTAATAATTGTGAAGTAAATTGAGACATGATTTCAGAACTAGGTAACTGGTATTATTAACATATTTTCTATTTCTTCTTTTCAGGTTAAAGAAGAATCCATCATCTTAACAAATAGACAAAATTAATTCTTGTCTGCATCCTGACACTAGCATAGGTTTGATATTTTGGGTAAGAATCACTTTTCTTTAAAAAAAAATACAATTGACAAGGTAATTGTAAGTGCTTGGGGCATTGTTAAGTCTTTTATTAAGTAATTAAGTTTTCAGCCAAACTAAGATATTGTTAAAGTGTTCTCTTTCTTATATCTACATGGATGAGTCTGGGTATACAGAGTAGAAACTTCTTCTCTAGTAGTAGGCCACTCAGACAGATAAATGATCTGCCTAAGTATGCTCTGCTCATTAGGAAATACAGTATTTTGCCTCTTGGGATACCTATGAAATATTCAGAATTAAGTTTGGCTACCAATAGGGCAAAAATGTAGGAATACAGAGAGATTTATTTTGCCAAATAGCATAATCCAGATGACTTTCTGCCTATGCCCACTGTGAGTAAGGAAGTTGTTATCTGCACCTCCAACCTTTGGTTAGCCTATAGCTTTCTTCTTTATGAAATCAGGATTAGCTATGTTGTATTCATTTTTCAAGAAAATGGGCCAGCCTTCTCCTCAGGTTCTTGGGCTATCCACACGGGTTCCAGAGGGCCCTCACAAAAAACTATACATATGGGCTTCTGATAGCTCTCTTTGGACTGTGTGGGTTTCTCCTAAAGTTTGTAGGCTCTTTGGGCACACTCTGGACCACAGGCAAAAGCCGCATCTTTGCAAGGATTGCAGTGTTTGAGATAATTTTAAAAGGCAACCATATCCTTCTGGTGAGAACTTAGACAAAAGTTCATTTTCTATCTCTTTCCTAAATGGACTTGCCCCCCTTGCCCAAGACAGAGAAGGGGTAATAATACATACCCCTAAGCATGATCAGGTTATGAATTACAATATGCATAATTGTCTTCTTAATGAATTTGATGAAATCACCTTATTATGTTGATGACCACTATCTGCACATGTTTGGATAAGCAGTGGCGAGGAAAAGAATTTTAATTTCTTGTTTAGGTTGGCATTAAAGAAGACATTTACAGGGGCCAGTGCTGTGGCTCACTTGGTTAATATTCCGCCTGTGGCGCCAGCATCCCATATGGGCGCTGGATTCTGTCCTGGCTGCTCCTCTTCCAGTCCAGCTCTCTGCTGTGGCTCAGGAGGGCAGTGGAGGATGGCCCAGGTCCTTGGGCCCTGCACCCACATGGGAGACCAGGAGGAAGCACCTGGCTCCTGGCTTCGGATCAGCGCAGCGCCGGCTGTAGTGGCCATTTGGGGAGTGAACCAGCGGAAGGAAGACCTTTCTCTCTGTCTCTGTCTCTCACTGTCTAATTCTACCTGTCCAAAAAAAAAAAAAAAAAGACATTTAAAAATAATTTATTTAGCAATCATAGATACAGAAAGAGAAGAGATTGAGAGAGAACTCCTGTTTTCTTGGCTGTTATTGAGTGCAACCGTCAAGACTGGGATTATCTGAGGCCAGGGGCTGGGAACTTAATCCAGGAATCCAACCACTTGAACCATCATCACTGTCTCATGGGGTTGGAGTTAGGACACAGATTTGGTCATCAAACCCAGGTATCCAATGTGGGTATGAGCATATTGAATACTATAGAAGACATTTCTGAAACACTCACTTTTGAGATTATTGTAGATGTAGATATTTACTATATAATATTTAATAGTTTTAAAGAATTTGTGGCACAAAGGTTTAAGCCACCACTTGGGATGCCTTCATTCCACATCTGTGTGGCTGTGATTGTGATTGAGCCTCAACTCTGCTTCTTATTCCAGCTCCTTAATGCTCCTGGCAGGTGGTAGATGATAACCCAAGTGCTTGTGTTCCTATAACTTATGTGAGAGACTCACTGGAGCTCCTGGCTCCTGGCTCCTGGCTCCTGGCTTTGGACTGGTCTAGTCCATCTCTTGGGGGCATTTGAGAATTGAACCAACAGATAAAATCCCCCCCCCTCCTATCTCCTTTCAAATAAGTAGATAAAATAAAATGAAAAGGACTTAATTCTCTAAAAAAATGTTTGGATTGTGATGTTGAGTATTTATGTAAGAAATAATTTTATTCAATAAAACAGTTCCTGAATATATCCATTCATTTTACTTATGCAACTTTTCTTTGTCTAATATAATGCAGTATTATTGTAAAAAATTGTCTTCATTTTATTTAAAAGTCAGAGAGACAGACAGACAGAGATATGGGCAGAGAGACACAGAGAGGTCTTCCACCCACTGACTCACTCCCCAAAGGTCTGCAATAGCTATGGCTGGGGCAGGCTGAAGACAGGAGCAAGGAATTCCACCTGGGTCTCCCACAAGGGTGACAAGAACCCAAGTGTTTGAGCCATTATCTGCTGATTTCCCAATATGTGCACCACTGGGAACCTGGAACTGAAACAGAGTCAGAACTCAAACCAGGCACTCCGATATGGGATGGAGGCATCCCTAGTGGTGCGTCAATGGCCATGCCAAATGCATGTCTCTCATGTTATGATGATTCAATTCAACTTTTACTATACCTATACCTACATGATCAAGCAAAAGTTCAAGAAACAAAAATCACATTCGTATTATTTATTTTCACCTACATAGTTACCTCTGCTGATGCTTTTTAATTTGCATGTGGATTTATTTTGCATATTGGTGTTCTTGCATTTCAGCCTGAATGTGAAAGAAAACTGGTATTATGCAGTGATCTGTATCCCTTACTTAAAGTTCGCTTGTGGAAGTCTTAACACCAAGCATCTCAATCTGTAACTGTATCTGGAAATAAAGTTTTAAATGAGACCTGTGTGGGAGGACCTAACGTAATATGGCTTGTGTCTTAATAAAATGGGGCATTTGGACACAGACATGTGCAAACACAGAGGAAAGAAAACCTGAAGACACAGGGAGAAGAGGGTCATCTGCAAGCCAAAATAAGGCCTCAGGAAAAATCAACTAACTGACATGTTGATCTAGACCTCTGAGTAAACAAGCTTCTTGTATGTAAGCCACTCTGTTGCTGGTACCCTTCAGTGACAACCTCAGAAAACTAATGCGACTGGGGATGTGAGGATGTCAGAGTGGTGGATTTAAAAGCAGTAAAGGTAGGGAGTTGATGGCCTGCTTTTGGGCAAAAATGCAACAAGAACTGCTTTGATTGACATTAAGAGGTAGAATCTGCAGGACAAAGAAGCTGTCCGCCGTCCAGGTAGATGATGTGTGCATCCACATTCAAAAGAAACACAGATATTGGAATCAGTGGATGGACATCTATAGATTTGATTTGGAATATGCGGATTTTGAAATGTCTTAAAGCAAATAAACAGAGATACCGGGACTCATTTATGAGCATGGTCATACACCCAAGGTCACATTTAGAAAGAAAAGACCCAAATATTTCATTTTTAAATGGAAATAAATTTTAGTATATATTTATATACCAAAGGAAAGAACCAATAGAAAATGGGAGTCTTTGTCTTCTGATAGTATAATCACTGTTAGCCAAATGTTGATATCTTTGAGATTACCCTGTATGAAGTTGGTTGAATTTGTGTATGTGTAGATTGATCTTTTTTTTTTTTTTTTTTTTTTTTTTTTTTTTTTTTTTTGACAGGCAGAGTGGACAGTGAAAGAGAGAGACAGAGAGAAAGGTCTTCCTTTGCTGTTGGTTCACCCTCCAATGGCCGCCGCGGCCAGTGTGCTGCGGCCGGCGCACCACGCTGATCCGATGGCAGGAGCCAGGTGCTTCTCCTGGTCTCCCATGGGGTGCAGGGCCCAAGCACTTGGGCCATCCTCTACTGCACTCCCTGGCCACAGCAGAGAGCTGGCCTGGAAGAGGGGCAACCGGGACAGAATCTGGGGCCCCGACCGGGACTAGAACCCGGTGTGCCGGCGCCGCAAGGCGGAGGATTAGCCTAGTGAGCCGCAGCGCCAGCTGATCTTTTTTTTAAAAAATTAAATTTGGGAAAATTTGGCCACTCTCTTCAAACATTCTTTCTGTCTCCTTGCATGCTCTCTGCCGTGGTATCCTATTATGTTTGTTGGTACTCTGAGGCTCTTCTTTTCATTTTTCTTTATTCCTTGTTTTCTTTCTATTGATCAGACTGGATAATTCAAGTAACGTAACTTCTCTTTATCTTACCAGACATTATCTGCTATTTCTTTTCTATTAAGCTTTCACTTAATTAATTTATTTTCATTCCAGAACTTATATCACCTTTATAACGTTATTGATTTTATTGATATTTAGTGAAACATTTTCCTAATATCTTGATTCTTTAGATTTGGTTTATTTTAGTTATTGTAGCATATTTGTTACAATATGACTGAACATATGTTTTCTGGTGGAACTAAATATGTTTCCCTATCAACAGTTTCTAGTGACTGACTTTTAAAAATATGTTGGCCGTTTTCTGGTTTTTTTTTTTTTTTTGGTATCTTTAATTTTCTATTGAAAGTTGTACAATTTTTTAAAAAAATTTTGTCTAAGGTACACATGTTTCATGTATTTCATATATACAGATTTAGGATCATAGCGATACTTCTCTCCCAACCCTCCTTCCCACTGGTGCTCCAAACCTTTTTTCTCCTCCTTCTCCCATTCCCTCTCTTAATTTTTACAAATATCTATCTTCAGTTTACTTAAATATCTTAAAGCTAGGCCTACATTATGAAGAAAAAAAAGAAAAACACTGTTCCTCAATGTAAGAGACAAGGGCTGGGCCGGCACTGTGGCTCACTAGGCTAATCCTTGCGGTGCTGGCACACCGGGTTCTAGTCCCGGTCGGGTCTTCAGATTCTGTCCCGGTTGCCCCTCTTCCAGGCCAGCTCTCTGCTGTGGCCAGGGAGTGCAGTGGAGGATGGCCCAAGTGCTTGGGCCCTGACCCCATGGGAGACCAGGATAAGTACTTGGCTCCTGCCATCAGATCAGCGTGGTGCACCGGCCCCAGGCAGCCATTGGAGGGTGAACCAACGGCAAAAAGGAAGACCTTTCTCTCTGTCTCTCTCTCACTGTCCACTCTGCCTGTCAAAAAAAAAAAAAAAAAAAAAAAAAAAGACAAGAGACAAGGGCTGTACACAATCATCAAATCTCAAAATGTCCATTTCACTCCAACACATTACATTTCAGGTACTCTATTAGTTACCTCAGATCAGGGAAGATGTGAACTTGTCTTTTATGCTGGCTATTTCACTAAGCAGAATGGTTTCCAGTTGTGTCCATCTTGTTGCAAAGGCAAGATTTCATTTTTTTATATACATGTTGTCCAGTCAAAAGTTGATGGACATCTGTGTTGATTCCATATCTTAGCTGTTGTCAATTGTGCTACAGTGAACATGGGGATACAAATAACTCATTCATATGCTGATTTCTTTTGGTTTGTGTAAATGCCAGGAGTGGAATGACTGGATATATGATAGGTCTCTAATCAGTTTTCTGAGGTACCTCCATACTGTCTTCCACACTGGCTATACCAGTATATATTCTCACCAACATAGGGTAAGGGGTGCCTTTTCCTCCATGTTCTCAGCAGCATTTATTGTTTGTTGATTTCTGTATGCCAGGCATTCTAGTTGGAGTGAGGTGAAACCTCATTGTGCTTTTGATTTGCATTTCCTGAAGGCTGGTGATCCTGAGCATTTTTTCATATGTCTGTTGGCCATTTGAATTTCTTCTCTTGAAAAATGTCTGCTCAAGTCCTCTGTCCATTTCTTAAACAAAAAGTTGTACATTTTAAGTAATATCTGCCAACCCTTAAAATCAGAAAACTTCCCCTCCCTATCTTTTAGGACTTATTTTTCTTGCTGATTGTTGTTGTTATTGGACCTACACTTTGTTTAGCAACTTTTCTGGATGGATTTTGTAAAGTCTGTATTCTTGTTTGTGTGCAGCCACTGAACTGTGCTCTGTTAGCTTAGTGGCTAGGGAAATTCAATAACTTTTATTGAATGAATTCTCTTTGAGTTTTTTTCAAGGCTTTATTTTAATTTCCAGAGATTATGAAAAATTGATTTTGACAATTTTATTTCAGTATTCTTATTGATTTGATAGAGAGGCAGTTTCTCACAAAACAATCCAGAAGCACTTTTTGAGCTTAATGATTTATTATTTATTTTTACCTTGTACAAAATATATACGAATGGCAGTTTGTGCTTTGAATTTCCTCATCAAAGATTTTATTTTTGCTTTTCATTTAGTATCAAGGTAAGGACAGGCTGTGTGTTTGTGTGTGGTGTTTACTAATTGTGTATATTCACCTTTAAAATAAAATTGCTACTCTTATTAGACCCACATTTATTCAAATGTGTTCTCTTATCTTCCTTTCGTCAGTGCAAAGTAGGTTTCATAATGTGTTCCATGTGATCCCACAAAGTCAGAAAAAAAAATGAAAACTCAATTTCGCAGTGTTTTGGCCCCTCAGAGAAAACTGTCCTCAGCACTTAATTTCTTCCCAGGATTTCCATTTACTTCATTTTTGGCCTTTTACGAATTCAACAAATTCTTGCCATTTGTGGAATAATTTATTGCTTTAGATAGAATGAACTTTATTTACTTTCAGAGTTGGTTTTTTGAAAGTTGCTCAAACATTATCACTATGTACAAATTATCAGAAATAGGAGTCAGATGTCAATTTTAAAAAATAATCCTCCTCCCCAATTTTCCATCTCTTGCTTCATCTCTGTAAGTTGCAAGCAAACCTCAAATTCAAAGGCACTAGATTAATTTTGCTGTGAAATTTTTTGATTCTGCTTACCTATGCCCATGTTTTGTGACACTGTTAGAGGAGAAATACCAACTTGAGACTAATAAAGTAACACTGGGTAGTAGTTATGCCTCTAATATTACAAAAACATCAAGAATGTCCCATTGTGTTTGTTTATGTGATTTAACATTCACAGGGAAATCAATTTAAGAAGAAAACTTTGGTTTGATCTGCTGGAGAGTGGTACAATGACTAATGTATGGCAATCTTAGATGAAAATGGTGGTGATTATTACTTATTTGTGTGTGTGTGTCAGTATTGTGTTTGCACGTAACATATATACAGACATATTTACACAATGCATTCATTTGGAAATTATCTTCATCTTGTAAGCAAACAGTATTTTTTTTAGAAAAGCTTTATTTATTTATTTGAAAGGCAGAGTTACAGAGAGGCAGAAGCAGAGAGAGAGAGAAAGAGACAGATCTTCCATCCTCTGGTTCACTCCCAGATGACAGTAACGGCTGGACCTGGCCCAAGAGCTTCTTCTGGGTCTCCCATGTAGGTGCAGGGGCTCAAGGTCCTGAACCATCTTCTACTGCTTTCCCAAGGCATAGCAGGGAGCTAGATTGGAAGTGGAGAAGCCGAGACTGGAACTGGCACCCATATAGGATGCTGGCACTGCAGATGGCGGCCCTACCCACTAAGCCACAGCACTGGCCCCTGCAAACAGTATATTTTGCATTTAGATACTAATGTAGTAAGAGATATAAAATTTATCACACATATCTCGACACTTTTATCTCTTACAGACATTCCAATTATGACTAATAAATCATGGCAACTCACTGCTCATTCAGTCATGGCCTTATAAGCCTTCTACCATGGTACAGTGGGCTGTCCCTGCTAATTGATCAAAGTCAGCACAGCATGAAAAACTTATCTGCTATCCATGATTAATGACTCCAGTGTTAGTATTTATATATTAAATTTCAGAATAATAAAAAGGAATTGTCAAATATTTAAAGGTATCTAACAAAAGGCATGTCAAGTTGTTGAAGTCAACACTCTTTTATAAAATATATATAGATCCCTCCAGATCTGTTATAAATATTTAAATAATAGGATGT
Organism: Oryctolagus cuniculus; assembly: GCF_051225735.1. Classification (NCBI taxonomy): domain Eukaryota; kingdom Metazoa; phylum Chordata; class Mammalia; order Lagomorpha; family Leporidae; genus Oryctolagus; species Oryctolagus cuniculus. Next base: position 13,991,097 of record NC_142871.1, read on the forward strand.
AACCTAATTATTTTGTTTTTAATTAATTATGATGAAAACATATTTATTTGTGTTCCTAAAATGCATCTTGATTTTACACGTATTGAAATACCTTGGCAGCCAATGTCAAAAAACACATTATAGCCACGCTTGGAAAACTGCAATTTGGCAAAGGAATTTAGACTGAGATGAAAGAGGAAGATAAATGATCGAGATGTAAGTTGAAGATGCTATAAACTCTGCAAAAAAGATGCTAAATATAGAGGTATAAAGGAAAGTATGGGTCAGGATTTAGGCAAAGATTCATGGTAAGAGGATATGAGAGTTTCCTGATTTGTCTCTCCAGAGTAATCATTCCTATCCAAATGACTTCTCTGTATTAGGATATGTTTTCAAGGAAGCATGAAAAATTGATAGTTCTTACACTATAGAATCTTACCTTAGATAACATTAAAATGTACCCATAATTATATCTCATATATACTGTCTGGAACCCTTTTTTACCAAACAAATATCATCATATTCATGTCACATGTTCATACTAATAGTTCTGCTACATGGAAAACAAACATAATCTTGTTGATAGATGTACTTTAGGAAGGTTTTATCTTTTAAGCTTTTATTTATTATTTATTTGAAAGGCAGAGAGACAAAAAGAGAGAAAGCAAGAAACAGAGAGAGATTTTCTACTTTCAGCTTACACCTCAAATGCCTGTGATGTTTGGGTCTGGGCCAGGCCAAAGCCAGTAGCTGTAATCAGTCTGAGTCTTCCACATGGATGGCAGAGATCCAGGCACCTGGACCATCACCTGCTACCTCCCTGGATTGCATATGAAGAAAGCTGGAATTGGAAGGAGAGCCAAGACTTGAACCTAGGTGCTCCAATACGGGATGTGGGTATCCCAAATGGCAGCTTAAAAACTTCCAAATGCCTGTCCAATAGGACCATATTTGTGGGATTACTTACTATTCTCATACTTACTTAACCAAAAATATTTTCCATTTCTGATTCTGGAGCTATGTTTTTATGCACAGCTTGAAGTGATGAAGGTACATATGATCCTGTGACATAATGCATGATCAATTGTTTTTACATTTTAAAATTAATTATTTTTCTCTAGTAGGCTGCTGTTATAAGATGTGATCCTCCAACTGATCATAATGATAAGACTAAGAGTCAAAGGGATCACATAAACAAGACTAGTGTCTTCAAATACTAACTGATAGAATAAAAAAGGGAGAGAATGATCCAACATGGGAAGTGGGATACATAGCAGACTCATAGAATGGCAGATGTCCTAAACAGCACTCTGGCCTCAGAATCAGCCCTTAAGGCACTCGGATCTGGCTGAAGAGCCCATGAGAGTATTTTAGGCAGTGAAAGCCAAGACACTGTGGCAAAAAACAAACAAACAAACAAACAAACAAAAACCAAAACCTAAATGCAAGATCTCTGCGAGTGAGATCCCAGTGGAAAGAATAGGGCCATCAAAGAAGGAGGTACCTTTCTCTGAAGGAAGGAGAGAACTTCCACATTGACTATGACCTTGTCCAAATAAGATCGAAGTTGGCAAACTCAAAAGGCTTCCATAGCCTTGGCAACTCATGACAAGATCCTAGAGTGATTACTGAGGCCATAAACAAGAGTGTCAATTTGTTGAGTCAACAACAGGAGTCACTGTGTACTTACCCTCATGTAGGATCTCTGTCCTTAATGTGTTGTACATTTTGAATTAATGCTATAACTAGTACTCAAACAGTACTTTACACTTTCTGTGTGGGTGCAAACTGTTGAAATCTTTACTTAACATATACTAAATTTATCTTTTGTATATAAAGATAATTGATAATGAATCTTGATGCAAATGTAATGGGAAGGAAGCGGGAGATGTGAGGGTTGCGGGTGGGAGGGAAGTTATGGGCAGGAAAAAGCCATTGTAATCCATAAGCTGTACTTAGGAAATTTATATTTATTAAATAAAAGTTTAAAAAAACAGCACCATCTTTATAAAAAAAATAAGATTTGAAACAGTGACTTGATCAACCCTTGTCCTGACTGTTGATGTACAATGTAATACTTTATCCCTTTTAGTATTTTTTTTGTTCTAGTAATATTGGTTGAACTCTGTAATTAACACACAATTATTCTTAGGTGTTTAAATTTTAACTGAAAATTGACCCCTGTTAAATATAAGAGTGGGAATAAGACAGGGAGGAGATGTACAATTTGGGACATGCTCAATCGGACTTGCCCCAAATGGTGGAGTTAGAAACATGCCAGGGGATTCCAATACAATTCCATCAAGATTGCATGTACCAATGCCATCTCACTAGCCCAAGTGATCAATTTCAGTTCACAATTGATCACACTGATAGGTCTAAGAGTCAAAGGGATCACACAAAAAGACTAGTGTGTGCTAATACTAACTGATAGAATTAAAAAGGGAGAGAACGATCCAACATGGGAAGTGGGATACATAGCAGACTCATAGAATGGCAGATGTCCTAAACAGCACTCTGGCCTCAGAATCAGCCCTTAAGGCACTCAGATCTGGCTGAAGAGCCCATGAGAGTATTTTAGGCATGGAAAGCCAAGACACTCTGGAAACAAAAAAAGAAGAAGACCTAAATGCAAGATCTCTGCGAGTGAGATCCCAGTGGAAAGAACAGGGCCATCAAAGAAGGAGGTACCTTTCTCTGAAGGGAGGAGAGAACTTCCACTTTGACTATGACCCTGATGGAATAAGATCGAAGTTGGCGAACTCAAAAGGCTTCCATAGCCTTGGCAACTCATGACTAGAGCCTAGGGAGATTTCTGACGCCATAAACAAGAGTGTCAAATTGTTATGGCAACAACAGGAGTCACTGTGTACTTACTTCTCATGTGGGATCTGTCCTTAATGTGTTGTCCAATGTGAAGTAATGCTATAACTAGTACTGAAACAGTATTTTACACTTTGTGTTTCTGTGTGTGTGCAAACTGATGAAATCTTTACTTAATATATACTAAATCAATCTTCTATATATAAAGATAATTGAAAATGAATCTTGATGTGAATGGAATGGGAGAGGGAGTGGTAGATCGGAGGGGTGCGAGTGGGAGGGAGGTTATGGGGGAGAAAGCCATTGTAATCCATAAACTGTACTTTGGAAATTTATATTTAATAAATAAATGTTAAAAAATAAAATAAAATAATTTTAGATTTACTAGAGTTGAAAACATGAAAAAAAATAAGATGTGATCCTCTATTTTAGGATCAAAATGATACCATTGAATTAAAATATTAGATCTCTGAGATCAAAACCAAATAATATTTAATAATAAATTTCTGAATTCTATGATGCGATATTGTGATAGACTCCCCCTGAACTCACAGACTTTATAATTTAGTAAAGCATACAGAAAGTAAAATGGATAATTGAAATACATATATATACACTCCAAGGGAGACTTTATTCAGAAGATAATAAAGATAGAAGTATATCTGTTTTAAAGGGAGAGAACCTATTGCAAAAAAAAAAAAAAAAAAAAAAAAAAAGAGGATCTCTGATTGACCTGAAATCATCTTAAAGCCAGGCAGAATGGGAAAAGTTCACATTGTGTGGAGAGAAGCCTAACCAAACCTTTGTTAAATCAAGTTAGCAGACATTGTGTTCTGATTGATCAGTATGGATAAATGGTGGAGCTTGCAGTTTATGAGTCAAAGAACAACTTGGAGGATCTATTTTGGCCTTGTCATAGGCGAGCTAGATGGTCTCATCTAAGTTATAAAGAGAAGGGTAGTTCTTTGTAATGTATTGTTTTCCAAATCACAGAGTGTAGGAGTCTTTCTTATCTCTGTTTTCCAGGAGCACAGGAATCATGTAAAATTGTGTATCAGTCTACATTGTCTGTAGTGAAAGCACTGATGGCAGATTTTCTGGATGTTATGGATACAAGAGGGAGTCAGGAGGAGACTCCAAGCTCTGATTCCAAGAATTAGTAGGCATTAAAAGGGCAGCGAGATCAATGACCTACATGACAAGGAATGCATAATTTACAGACAGAAAATACAGCCTTGCAGTTTGCCTCCTTGGAGGAGTCAAACATAAATTCCTCACAGATTCAGGACTTGCACAAGTAGATTTCCACTGTTGTTTCCATGCAGTTGCAGCTTCACTTAGCAGGGGGCACTTGTCAGACAGGAGGAGGATGATTTCAGTGTGAAGGTCTAGGCAATGGTGGGACTCCAGCCCTGGCTACTGAGGCCCAGCAGGAATTGCGTAAGCACCAGGGCTGGAATTCAAAGTAGGGCCCAGTGTGAGCAGCACAAAACTTGACCCAGATACTCATGGAGAGGGGAGAAAGTGGCAGGCTTTGGAGCCTTAGGTTAAATAGGAATCTTAATGTTTTCTTAATGAAGCCTTAATGTTAATTCCTGAATCCAGTTGGGGAAAGTTTGGGAGGATGAGCAAACAGTGTTGTGACCAGATTCCAGGTCTAGTGTATAAAGATTCTTGACAATGCCCCTGTTGTTTTATTAGGATTAACCCGCCTAAAGTATTTCCTGTTTCACCCATTTTTAACTGAGAATTATTATTGGTAGCATGTTTCTGTCAATAGTGTTGGTTTATATTGAGTTGAATTACATATAAATAATGTGTGTATGTGTATGTATGTGTGTATACACTCATTTAATTCCTCTGAAAACATTTGGAATTAGTTAGCACCACTATCTTCTGATGTTTGATGGTGAGTAAACTGAGGCAGAGTAATGCAATACTTTTCCCAGGGCCATCAAATTAATTAAGAATTAAACACATTATAAACTGAGAATCTGTTCCCAAGCCTGAGTTTTTCACCACTGTGCTATGTTTACACTGGGAGATGAATCACCATCAAACTCAAGTCAGAGGCAAAAAGAGGTAAGTTGGGGCTTGTAGGGTTGTCATCTTATCTGGAAACAAAGAATAGAGTAGGCCGGTGCCGCAGCTCAATAGGCTAATCCTCCGCCTGCGGTGCCAGCACCCCGGGTTCTTGTCCCAGTCGGGGCACTGGATTCTGTCCTGGTTGCTCCTCTTCCAGTCCAGCTCTCTGCTGTGGCCCGGGAGTGCAGTGGAGGATGGCCCACGTCCTTGGGCCCTGCACCCCATGGGAGACCGGGAGAAACACCTGGCTCCTGGCTTCCGATCAGCGTAGCGCACAGGCAGTAGCGGCCATTGGGGTGTGAACCAACAGAAGGAAGACCTTTCTCTCTGTCTCTCTCTCACTGTCCACTTTGCTTGTCAAAACAAACAAACAAAAAAAGAACAGAGTATACTATATCCCAAGTTTTCAGGTTCCTTCCTCAGATATACTTATTCAAGTAGAGGAGGTGAAATATCAGACTTTCTAAATACAGTTTGATTAATAAGTTATCAAGGCTTCAACACTGTTGGCACTTGGAGGAACACAGCAAACCCTACAGATCCCTACAGTGAGGGCAGAAGGCAAGAGAAGAGAAACTCAGCAAGAAAGAAAACCTTTACTTTTCCCCCCAATGTCACAATGTGTTCTCTATTGGGCTCAGCCTGAGACCTGAATCTCAAGTCAGTTTTCTGTGTGCCACAGCTGCTACTTCTAGAAAGGCAGGGTAGATGGTCTTATCTCTGACTCTCAGTGTGTCTTCTGAGTGGTAAATCTGTACCACCACACAATATCTGCACTCAGTTTCAGAAAATAACCACCTGTTTTAAAAATCTAGAATACTACTTTGTGTCTGAAGATAAAGTGTCTTATAACACTTCTACTTAGATATTTATGGAAATTGTTAAGATTCGAAATAGCTGGTACCTCAGGTTTGACAATGAAATACATCACCATCATTCAACTCACTGAGCTACTGACACATTAATCTATTATTTTCTTTTCTTTTCTTCAGACTCTGAGAATGCCTAAACATGAACCACAAAGTTCTGTCACATTCAAAGAAACTTTGATTTGGGTGTGGGTGGGATGGGAAATGGGATTCCATTCACAGCTTTAGGAATTCCTTCACCTGTAGCCCATTCCAATCAAGATAGTTTAATATTTTCCTATCATATCTGCTCTTTATTTAGATCTTAGCATAATAGAATGAGTAATGGATATAAAAATTTAATTGTCTATATAGTGCATGTAAAATAATCACAAGAAGGTTATATTTGGGTGGTATAATTCCTCCCTTTTTAATAGTTTGAGCATATTTCCTAGTCTTCAACTGTATTATTATTTCTAAATTATTTCATTTCCTTGAAATTGGGAGAGGGAGAGGGAGAGATAGGAAGGGGGAGGGGGAGAGGGAGGGAGAGAGATAGGAAAGGGGGAGGGGGAGAGGGAGGGAGAGAGAGAGGGAGGGAGAACCATGAAACTGGGATTGAAGGGGCATAGATTCAGTCTTCCATGATAATGTTAATTGTCACAAAAATGCTGACATGAAGTATATTTTAGAGGTCAACTGCTAGAGAAAGTGATTTCTTCTCTCAAATGTCATAATGGAGAGTGTCTTATGGAAAGGGATCCAATTTGCCATATCCTGGGGCTAGTTCTGCAAGGGTCTTCAAATGAAGAGGGCAGAGCCAGTCTGTACAACAGTTTAAACACATGGCACACGATTGGGCAACCATCTCCTTGAGGCCACCCACCAATACCCACATATGGACTCAATTTCAGTATGGGTGATGGTTTTCTCCATGTGAAAAACAGACAAAAAATCCCTCCAAAACGTCCACAATTATCTGTGAAAGCTTGTACATGAATATTGTTTTTTACCAACAGTAGATGTGTTTCTACAAAAATGATACAGTATTTCCACTTGCCTTCAGTTACATTACCTGAATAAAAGATCAGAGATATACTGCTGTGAGATACATGGATAAACTCCTATATCATATCTCAGATGTGTATATGATCTCTAAAATTGAATCTCAGATTCTTTATTTTTTGTACTTTATAAGAAATCTCTGCTCAGAATTTTTATTATTCTTAGAGACAACAAAATACAAGATAAAAAACCTGAAAAATCTTAATAAATAAAAATTTTAGTAACTAGAATGTTCCACTGAATATAGTTGTACAAGATGAAACCCCATATCTCATAATTGCCTTACAAATATCTACCCATGCCTCAATAATTCATCTCAAATTTGAGCTCTTTCTTAATAATTGCCAAGGTCTCTTCTGCCTTTATTATATGTACAGATCCTCCAATATAAATTTAATTTTTTGAAATCTTATTTTTATGTTAACATATTTGCTTTTCATCTTAGAGTTGTTTCTATTTTTAATTCTTCTGGGAAAAAAACACTGACAAGTTAATTTATTCAGCCTCCACAGTGCCTGCCACAATTCCAGACACATAGTAAGCAGCTGATAAATATGAATTGAACAAATGAATGAGTAAATAAATGAATGCCTGGTGACAGGCATTTTGAACAACAATCTATATACCAAAAGATATATCCCATAATTGTTTGATCCAGTCTTGTGTTGATGGGCATTTAGATTGATTCCGCGTCTTATCTATTGTGAATTGAGGTGCAGATAGCTCTTTTATTTGTCAATTTAATTTCCCTTGGGTAAATTCCAAGGAGTGGGATGGCTGGGTTGTATGGTAGGTTTATATTCAGGTCTATGAGGAATCTCCAAACTGTCTTCCATAGTGGCTTTACCAAATTGCATTGCCACCAACAGTGGATTAGTGTCCCTTTTCCCCCAAATCTTCCCCAGCATTTGCTGTTGGAAGATTTCTGTATGATAGACATTCTAACCAGGGTGAGATGAAACTTCATTGTGGTTTTGATTTGCATTTTCCTGATGGCTAGTGATCCTGAACATTTTTTCATGTGTCTGTTGGCCATTTGGATTTCCTCTTTTGAAAAATGTCTATTGAGGTCCTTGGCCCATCTCTTAAGTGGGTTGTTTGTTTTGTCATGGTGGAGTTTCTTGTTCTCTTTGTAGATTCTGGTTATTAATCCTTTATTGGTTGCATAGTTTGCAAATATTTTTTCCCATCCTGTTGGTTGCCTCTTCGCTTTCCTGACTGTTTCTTTTACAGTACAGAAACTCCTCAGTTTGATGTAATCCCAGTTGTTAATTTTGGCTTTGACTGCCTGTGCCTCCGGGTCTTTTCCAGAAGTCTTTGCCTGTGCCTATAACTTGCAGGGTTTCTCCGATGTTCTCTAATAATTTGATGGTGTCAGGTTGCAGATTTAGATCTTTAATCCATGTTGAGTGGATTTTTGTGTAGGGGTCTTCCTTCCTACTTCTGCACGTGGAACTCCAGTTTTCCCAGCACCATTTGTTGAATAGATTGTCCTTGCTCCAGGAATTGGTTTTAGCTCCAACTTGTATTTGATCAAGGATTTGGATTGATTTCTGGTGTTTCTATTCTGTTCCATTGGTCTATCCAACTGTTTTTGTACCAGTACTAGGCTGTTTTGTGATGTCTCCAGCTCTATTTTTGTTGTATAAGATTGCTTTAGCTATTCGAGGTTTCCTGTACCTCCATGTGAATTTCATCATCATTTTTTTTCATATCTGAGAACCTAAATGCCCATCAACAGAAGATTGGATAAATAAATTATGGGATATATACTCTATGGAATACTACACAGTGGTAAAAAAATGAAATCCAGTCATTTACAGCAAATATTCCATGACACACAGTTTATTGTTGATGTTTAAAAATGATTATGAATCCTCAAATACATCTAGTGCACATTTAGGAGTACATGATATTTTTGACCATGGTATCGTTAGCAAAACTTTATGGCATGGCTTATCTGGGTTGACTAAGTATCTATTAAAAATATATTCATCCAGATATTTCTGGATAACTAAACTAACCCTTCTTATTTTTTGAAACATATATTTAAATGTTGCCATTTGCTCCCGGAAAGTTGATACAGCTAGAAGTCCACGTGACTGAATGATCGACTTGACTAAAGAGAAGCCCAGAACAATGAGTAGACAACCACTGTGGGATAGTAACTCTGTTTTTTGCTTTTGACCATTCATCATTGTTTTGTTCAAGCGTATGTCTAAATAGTCTTTTTACCTTTAGTGGCTGCTATCTTTTGCAGATGGTTTGAGTGTTTTCCCCAAAGTCTCATATGCTGCAAGCATGGTCCTCAACATGGCAAGGTTGAGGTGGTGGAGCCTGTATGAGATGGGTCCTTGTGCAAGGTCATTTAGTCCTGGGGCACTACTCTTGGGAGACACTGATGTAGTTCTTGCTGGACTGAGTTTGTGCCTGTGTCAGTGGGTCATTATAAAGTATGGCCATCCCATGCACTTGGTCCCTTTGGTACGTGACTCTTTCCCTTTCTGTTTCTGCACCACATTGTGAGGCCTTGAAAGAGTTTTTGCTAGGATCTCAGTGCCATGCTGTTGAACCCACCAGTAAGCAGACTCATGAGACAAACTAAACATGAAATTATCTAGGCTCAAATATATTATGAAAGCAATATTGGTCAGACTGACATAATTGCTAATGGTGCAATATGATAATGATATTTTTGGTACATGAGGAGCATGAGATAATACTTTGTTCAGACTTGCCATAAAAGCTAATATAGAATATTTCATAGAATTTTTATCAATCAAACCCAAGCCCAGTCCATGAGCCACTATGTTCTCAACTGATGATAGTAATACATTATGAGAATTGCAGAAGATAAGGCATGAAAATGTATAGCAGGTTGGGAACTCAGCAAATATGAGTTATTTTTAAAGTAGTTTGTTAATTACTGTTGTACATAAATTTTTTAAAAAAAACTAATTATGATAATAGATAAGATTTAAATATTGCTAATTACTTATAAGGTTAATTACATAAATAGGTAAATGAATGACTTGAGTTAAGAATGCCGTAGAGAATACTCATTTAAAAATATTTTAGGTGTGCATCCCTTGGCCATGATCACACTGGATATCCATGTGATCCACCCAAATCACCTCTCAGCTTTGTTTGAAATGCTTACATGCTGTCTCCTGTCCCCTTTTTGAAAAATCTTCATCTCACTCAATGTGAAGTCTTCTCACATGTTGTCCCTCCTATTTTTCCTAATTTCTTTTCCTTCTCAGGGGCTACCTTGCATTTCTATTAGCTTTCATTCTCCTAAATTCTGATTTACTTTGCCTTTATCTCTCTCTTGATATTTTATCATATTTTCCTGATATTTACCATGAACCAACCTAATGTACCTTTTTTATTAAAGATTTTTATTTATTTATTTGAAAGTTAGAGTTACAGACAGTGAGAGGGAGAGACAAAGAGAAAGGTCTTCCATCTGCTGGTTCACTCCCCAAATGGCTACAAAGCAATTGAAAGGGATAGAATCCTCCCAAACTCCCTCTAAGAATCAGCACATCTTAATTCCTAAACAGTATGGAGATATCTCAGAAATCTGAATATAGACCTACCATGTGATCCATCCATCACACTCCTGGGAATTTACCCGAAGGAATAGAAATCAGCATATAAATGAGTGATCTTTACTCATTTGCAGCTCATTTCACAATAGCTCAGATATGGAATCAACTGAGATGTTCATCAACAGAAGACTGGATAAAGAAATTATTACATATATACACTATGGAATACTACCTGGTGAAAATGAAAATGAAATCCTGTTGTTTGCAGCAAAATGAATGCAACCAGAAACCATTATACTTTGTGAAATAAGACAGTTTTCAAAAAGCAAATATGATATGTTCTCCCTGATCTGTGGTAACTAATAGGATACCTAAAAGGTAATCTATAGGAGTGAAATTGACACTTTGAGATGCAGCGATTTTTAGTAGCCCTTTTCTGGACTGTTGAAGAACATTTTTTCCCTCATATTATTTGTTGAATTCTCTACTTAAGGTAAAGTAAGTGTAAGGTTAATCTTATGTGTATAAAGGTAACTAAAAATAAATCTTAGCAAAAAATAAGAATGGAAATAGGAGAATGAAGGGGAAGAAAGTTGAGAGCACAGGTTTGAGGAAGGGTAGGGTGGAAATTACCACTGTGTTCCTAAATCTGCATATATGAAATACATGAAATTTAAATTTCCTTAAATAAAATTAAAAAAAAAATCTTTTTTTTTAAATACAGGCTCAATTTTCTTTCCAACATAATGCTATTCCTTCAAACAGTGGTACTGATTCCAGCAGTCCTGTAATATGCTAGTAAACATCTCCAGAGTTCTTTGCTAGCTCCAGTTCTCAAGCTCACATGTTCTTTGTTCTCTAGCTCCTTGGGATTTTTGTGACCAAATGGAAGTAATTTGTGATCATAGGTCAGAAACTTTTAAATCTGATTTTTGTTTCATGACTGTCATTTGCTTGATTCTATTTGGGGTCAAGATGCAGTTGACTATTTTTTATCCTGTGAGACTCATGATCTCCGGACATTCTCCATTCTGTGTAATCTCCACTTAAAAGACTGGTACTTATTTTTAAGCATGTGAGTATTGTCATTTTTGTAATGTCTTTTTTAAGGTAACCCAGGGAAACCAACACATACTTATCCTACCCTCCTGCATCTCAGGCTCGATATTCTCAATAACTCTAGACACCTGTTATACCAATATCATGACTGCTAGATAATAGCCTTCTTCAGTTTTCAGATCTCTGCTGTGCTTAGTTTCTGGGTGCTGTGTCATCCACCATACATCAGCCCTCAGACTGTGAATCTCTAAATGAGAAGTTCAGGTTTGCCCTTATTCACTATCTAATAATACCTAATTATTGCACTCATCATGTAAGTACTTAATATCTAGGGATAGGTGAATCACAAGAGCTAAAGAACTACTCATTATATAGCTGGGGGTTCCACTGGGAGGATTATTATTTGCACTTACTTATTCTGTGCTTGTTTCTTCAACAGCAAAGTGAAGAGGTTGGATGAGTCACTTTCCTGACGAAGTGTTCAACATTTCTAATGATTTCTGCTTGTTCTCTCTTCTTTTCACATTCAGACAACTCTCCCATAGGATAAGAAGACATATAGTGTTTTCTCTTGCCAAATTCTGCAAAGAACTTGCAAGGATGAGTGAAACATCATCCATGTCTTCAATGCGTTCTTACAAAAGCCTTACTACTAAATTAGTGTGTTCTCACATTTTATGTGCTATAATACTGATTTGTGAAAATATTGTGGAAATAAAGACTGTATCTTTTTTTAATTTAATTTTTTGACAGGCAGAGTGGACAGTGAGAGAGAGACAGAGAGAAAGGTCTTCCTTTTCCGTTGGTTCACCCCTCAATGGCCGCTGCGGCCAGTGAGCTGTGGCCAGTGCACTGCGGTGATCCAAAGCCAGGAGCCAGGTGTTTTTCCTGGTCTCCCATGAGGGTATAGGGACCAGGCCATCCTCCACTGCACTCCCGGGCCACAGCAGAGAGCTGGACTGGAAGAGGAGCAACCGGGACAGAATCCGGCACCCTGACCGAGACTAGAACCCCGAGGTGCTGGCGCTGCAGGCAGAGGATTAGCCTTTTGAGCTGCAGCACCGGCCAAGACCGTATCTTTCTAATGGAGATCAGGTAAATAGTCCATGAGATGATGGATATCTGGTCTAAGCTTTGAAGAATAAATGAGATTTAATAGGAATAAAGGTTCAGAGAAGGGCATGCTAGGAAAATGGCTCTCAGAAAAGACATGAAATCATACAAATGTTCATTTGCTCCAGAACTGATCTAGGGTGAGGAAAGTAAGTTTTTGTTTTTTAAAAAGATTTTATGGAGAAGAAGCCAAAATTAGTTTTAATTCTTGTTGGTTGAGATAAATATTTCTGAACTTGAAATTTCTTTTCTCCTGGCTGGCATTGTTGTACAGCAGGTTAAACCACTCATGTGATGCTGACATCCCGTATGGGAATTGGCTCAAGTTCTGGCTGCCCCACTTCCTATTCAGCTTCCTAGAAAATGCAGAGAAAATTGAGCACAGATTTTTTTAACTTTATCTTTTTACTGACTTATTATCTTACCCTCTAGGTAAGCAGCAGAAGATTGCCCACGTATGTAGGCGCAAGGTGGGCGACCCAAAGAGTGTCTTGGCTTTGGCCTGGCACTGCCCTGACTTTAGTGGCCATTTGAGGAGTAAACTAGCAAATGGAAGATTCTCTCTTTCTCTCTCTCCCTCCCTCCTTCTCTCTTCTCTTCCTATCTCTCTCTAACTCTGCCTTTCAAGAAAAGAAATAAATATTGTTTCAAAATTCTTTTCTTTGGTGGTGGTGGTGGGGGGGGGGGATGGCTCTGTGATAACAGGTAAAGCCACCACCCAAAATGTCAGCATTCCGTATAGGTACTGGTTCCAATACTGGCTACTCAATTTCTGATCCAGCTCTCTGCTATAGCCTGGGAAAGCATTAGAAGATGGTTCAAGTTCTTGGGCCCCTGCACCATTGTGGGAGACCTGGAAGAAGCTCCTGGCTCTTGGCTTTAGATTGGGCCCATCTCTCCCATCTCTGGCATTGCAGCCATTTGGACAATAAACCAGCAGATGGAAGAGTACTCTCTCTCTCTCTCTGCCTCTGCCTCTCTGTAACTCTGCTTTTCAAATAAATAATTAATCGTTTAAAAAATTCTTTTCTCCTAAGGAACTTTGTTGATTTGTATTTATGCAACACATTGTCTCACATTTTTCAACTTTACAAATGCTTATGGTTCATTAAATTCTCATAGAAAAGCCTGCACCCTGGCTCAATAGGCTAATCCTCTGCCTGCGGCGCCAGCACACCATGTTCTAGTCCCGGTCAGGGGTCGGGGCGCTGGATTCTGTCCTGGTGCTCCTCTTCCAGTCCAGCTCTCTGCTGTGGCCTGGGAGGGCAGTGGAGGATGGCCCAAGTCCTTGGGCCCTGCACCCACATGGGAGACCAGGAGAAGCACCTGGCTCCTGGCTTCAGATCAGCGCAGTGCGCTGGCCACAGTGCGCTGGCCGCAGCAGCCATTGGGGGGTGAACCAACAGAAAAGGAAGACCTTTCTCTCTCTATCTCTCTCTCTCACTGTCCACTCTGCCTGTCAAAAAAATTCTCATAGAAAAGTGTTTTTATATAATTCCTACATGATCTTTGATTTCTTTTCATATAACATTTATAAGAAAATCTTGCAAGATAATTATAATATCACTAAGATACTAATAATTGGTATTGCATTTTCAATGAAATATTTTGAAATTTGATTTCATTGTTCCCTCTTTTCCTCAAGAAAACTTTTTGACCCTTAGCCAATACTTCTGTAAGAATGAAAGAAAGAATGGGCAGTAACTTTTCAGCATTTATGATGAAAAACAAAGAAAGGATTTCCTTCAGGAAGCCTTGTTGAAGAAATTACCTGAACATAAAAGAGATGATTCTCAAACAGAAGGATAATGTTTGAAAATCTGAGTGGGTATTCAGCATTACCACCATCCGAATATTTGTTAAAGGAGGGTCAAAGTTGCCAGGCTGGATGTAAACACCTGAGAGTTGAAAGACTTGCACAGTAAGGACTCCACCAGTGCTTTATGATGCTTTTTGTTCTTCATCCTCTTTTATTTTTGATGTGTTTCTATCATCTGTCTTGCAGAAATGCCTTCTACTTCCAATTAATTCCAGACATCAATCTCAAGAGTCCATTTTCTTCCTCCCTACAAGGAGAATGATAAATACTGGAAGGCATATTTGGTCATCTCAGTCTGTGACCATTAGGAAGCAAACCTCCTGGGAAATGTTAATGCTGCTGACTGGCAAGAGCCAGGTGGGAAATAAACTGGTTCAGCAGCTCAGGAGCAAGCAATGGAACTACAGTCTCAGAGGAAAGAGCAAAGAAGCAGAGTTATGTATTAGGCTTTGAAATTTGCTTTAAGTTTTTTGTTATTTTGAGTGGAAGAGAGAGAGAGAGAGAGAGAGAGAGAAAGAAACTGAGAGAAGCTTATGTCTTCTGGTTCATTACCCAGATGACCGCAATAGCTGGAACTGAGCCAGTCCAAGGCCAAGAGCCAGGAGTTTTATCTGGATTCCCAGCATGGGTGCAGAGTCCCAAGTACTTGAGCTGTCCTCTACTGCTTTGCCAGGCACATTTCATTTCATTTCATTACATTACATTACATAGCACATTAACAGGGAGGTGGATGGAAGTAGAGCAGCTGGGACTGGAACAGGTGCCCATATGGTATACCAGAGTCGAATATGGCAGCTTTACCTGCTTTGACAGGCAGAGTGGATCACAATGCCAGCCCCTGCACCAGTGGTTTCTGTTGGATATTACCTTCCCTGATCAATTCATCAAAGTTTGTATTTACACAACTGGAGCTACTATTTTCTTTGAATATATAACTGGAGAAAATACTTTGGTGTGAACACAAACTAACATTTAAATTGTCATTTCTGAAGCATTTAGATTCTAATGATCAGAACAGATGGAGAGGACACCTGTGCAAGACATCCAGCTGTGTTCTGTGCCAAAATGGAGCCTCTCCCTGATGTTGGCCCCTGTTATGAGGTAGAGGGTTGGGGGCGGCTTATGAATATGTGAAACCATTTGGGAATTCTGTGATGCTTCCACAAGGTCCATGTGGAGTTTAATTTCCATATTTTCATAGTGTCCCTGCTTAGGTCCCATGTGAAACAGGTGCATCTGGGGAAAAAGATGTTTTGATTGACATGTAAGAAGATAGAATTACTTTTGGGCCTTTTAGTGAATTCCAGTTCACGCAGACTTAAACTAGTTATCTGCCTATTCACTCCACATCATTCCTTCCTTAGAGAGTTCCATCCTTTAGTCTTAAGGGGTGCTGAGGGATGATGATCCATCTCTCTCTCTCTCTCTTTTTTTTTTTTTTTGACGGCAGAGTTAGACAGTGAGAGAGAGAGAGAGAGAGAGAGAGACAGTGAGAAAGGTCTTCCTTCTGTTGGTTCACCCCCCAGATGGCCACTACGGCCTGCGAGCTGTGCTGATCCGAAGCCAGGAGCCAGGTGCTTCCTCCTGGTCTCCCATGCAGGTGCAGGGCCCAAGCACTTGGGCCATCCTCCACTGCCTTCCCGGGCCACAGCAGAGAGCTGGACTGGAAGAAGAGCAACTGGGACAGAATCCAGTACCACAATTGGGACTAGAACCCGGGGTGCTCGCGCCGCAGGTGGAGGATTAGCCTAGTGAGCTGTGGCGCCGGCCTGATGATCCATCTTCTAATTCTACCTGCTGCTGGTCTGGGCCATGGGCCCTGCCTATCCTGGGTGTGGAACTATGTACCTATCTCATCTAATGAACATATCATGAGCCAGAAGATTTATAACTTACTGCCCATGGTTGAGGCCCCCGCTTGTTCATCATTACTTTGAGAAGCTATTAAACTCTGAAATAAACAAATTTGTCAAACAGGGTTAGCATAACTGGAAAAAGACAAATTGTAGGTGAAATATCTCTTAATAAAAGAAGACTATATTGTGTTGTTTACCAAACAATGGGAGCTAATAGACTTTCCTTGCACAGGTCAAACACTCATTTAGTCTGGGTATAAAGTTTTGCAATGATCAGTATTTATTCAAAGGGTAATTAGCTGTTCACCATTACCTTATCTAGAACATCCACAGACTTGAATGCTTGCTGTAAAAGCTGACCTGAAGTGTGGTTTAGGTTGCCCCAGGCATTAAGTAGGGTTTTTTTTTTGTTTTTGTTTTTGTTTTTGACAGGCAGAGTTTGACAGTGAGAGAGAGACAGAGAGAAAGGTCTTCCTTCCGTTGGTTCACCCCCCAAATGGCTGCTATGGCAGGCGCTGTGCTGATCCAAAGCCAAGAGCCAGGTGCTTCCTCCTGGTCTCCCATGCAGGTGCAGGGCCCAAGCACTTGGACCATCCTCCACTGCCTTTCCCGGGCCACAGTAGAGAGCTGGACTGGAAGAGGAGCAACTGGGACAGAATCTGGCCCCCAAACTGGGACTAGAACCCCGTGTGCCGGCGCCGCAGGTGGAGGATTAGCCAAGTGAGCCGCGGTGCCTGCCCATTAAGTAGGTTTTTAAAAGCAACTTCCGGCCGGCGCCACGGCTCACTAGGCAGCATCTGAAGCGAGTAGCAGCTCCAAAGCATTGGATGCTGGATAAACTGACCAGTGTGTTTGCTCTTCGTCCATCCACTGGTCCCCACAAGCTTAGAGAATGTTTTCCTCTCACCATTTTCCTAAGGAACAAGCTGAAGTATGCCCTGACAGGAGACGAAGTAAAGAAGATTTGCATGCAGCGGTTCATTAAGATTGATGGCAAAGTCCGAGCTGAAATAACCTACCCTGCTGGTTTTATGGATGTCATCAGCATTGACAAGACTGGAGAGAATTTCCATCTGATCTATGATACCAAGGGTCGCTTTGCTGTTCATTGTATTACACCTGAGGAGGCCAAGTACAAGTTATGCGAAGTGAGGAAGATCTTGGTGGGCACAAAAGGAATCCCACATCTGGTGACCCGTGATGCTCATACCATTCGCTACCCTGATCCCCTCATCAAGATGAATGACACCATTCAGATTGATTTGGAGACTGGCAAGATTACCGATTTCATTAAGTTTGACACTGGTAATCTGTGCATGGTGACTGGAGGTGCAAACATGGGAAGAATTGGTGTGATCACCAACAGAGAGAGGCATCCTGGCTCTTTTGATGTGGTCCATGTAAAGGATGCCAATGGCAACAGCTTTGCCACTCGGCTCTCCAACATTTTTGTTATTGGCAAAGGCAACAAACCATAGATATCTCTTCCTCGAGGAAAAGGGATCCGCCTCACCATTGCTGAAGAGAGAGACAAGAGACTGGCTACCAAGCAGAGCAGTGGGTGAAATGATCTCTAGGTGACATGTTGGAAAAGTCTTTGTACTTAATTAAAACAACACAACATGATTAATTTAAAGAAAAAAAGAATATATTGTTCAGTCCAAGGTTGTAAAAATTCATTCCTATATTTTCTAATCTAACCTCAAAGATTTATCCCTTTGTTGCTGTTTTAGTTCTTTTATTTAGGTCATTGATCCATTTTGAGTTGACTGTTTCTATAATATGATTTTGGGAGTCTAGCTTCCTTCTGCTGCATGTGGATATCCAGTTGTTCTGGCATCATTTGTTGAAGAGACTTTCTCTCATTAAATGTTCTTTGCACTCTTATTGAAAAAAAAGTAGCTTCCTATGGTATATCAGTATTTCCTCCTATGATGATGTGAGAATGCACTAGTAAGTTCTCCTTGCAGTGGTAGCTTCCTGAAAGAACCAGGAAGAGAAGTAGATAAAACATGTGTTCCATAAAGTGCAACAACCTTGGCATGACAAAAGCAAAGTTTTACTTATATTTTTACTTTTCAAAGTCATATCTGAAACTTCAATTGGCTCTCAGGAGTAAGCAGAATAATCCTCTGTGTGCACCTGTGAAGACTCAAGATTCTTAAGAAAAGTACACTGCTTGGAAACCCTGTAATTTAACTGCAGTAGGAGTGCTGTATGGCCCCTGGTAGGGTCTCTTCCATTCAGGTCAGAGGAGAGCCTTCTTTTGAAGTATTTAATAAACTAGGTCTCCTGTGGATATAGATCTTCATGACTTTTTGGATCTGATACTGGGAGAATTTTATTATTGTATTCCATCAGAATCTTTTGTATGTGACCTAGATTGAGAATATATTTTATCTGAATCAAAGAGTATGATGGAAGAGAGCAATGGTCTTTCACATAGCATTTCAAATGGACTAAGTTTTAAAGCAGGCTTGGATGCCGTTCTCATCCTGAGTAAGGCATTGGGCAATAGCTTAACCTATGATTCTGAGGTCTCTTGGCAAAGCTTAGCCAGGATTTTTTAAAGACTATTTTCAACTTTACATGATGACTGAGATCTCCAAGAGCTATAGAGATAACAAGAGGTCTTTAGATCCATGGCTATGTGTTGAGTTATTTTAGACACAATAGAGGGTCCTCTGTCCTCTTGGAGTGATTGTGGGAGGCCAAAGCAGGAGGTTACTTCTTTAAACAGAGATTTAGATATAATAAGGATTTTTTGTTAACGGTAGAGGGCTGAGGTATTAGAGCCATTTCTAGAGTCCATGCAGCAGCTCTCTCTGCTGTTTCATCTGCTAGTGCATTTCCTTTGCTGACATGACTTTCTTCCTTTGTGCATGGCAGCCACTTCCAGAGGTTCCAGAACTGCTTTAAGGAGAGCTAATGTCACTTCCTCCTGTTTAATGGAAGAGTTCTGTGAAGTCTATGCCTCTTGTTCTCTAAATTGCTGCATGTGCCTGCACGACAAGGCAAGCATATTTGGAGTCTGTAAGTCTGTAAATGTTAACTCTTTGGCTTTCTCCTAATTGCAATTTCTTAGTCAAAGCAGGAATTTCAGCCTTCTGAGCTAAAATGTTAGAGGACAACCTCTTAACTTTTGTCACCTGAGTATGTACCACTGTGGCATAAGTCTTTCTAACTCCTTCCTCCAAAAACTATTACCCTTAGTAATCCATTCAAGATCTGGATTTTCAAGAAGTTGCTTTTGCAGTTCAGGCCTACCAGAATACAATCGATGCATTGTCTGTACACAAGAGTGAGATAACTGTTCAGCACGTTAAGATGGCAAGAAAGTAGTTACTGAGTACTTGGCACATCTTGATGGTTACCTCAGGCTTGTCTAACAAAGGAACCTTGTGTTTTAGAAGGTTCCTCCTGTTAGTCAATGATGTCCTTTAATTTCTAGAACTCCTTGCACCTGATGCTGAGTGTGAACTACAAGTGTCTGACCTAAAGTCAACTTGGTGGCTTACTCCGCCAAAATCACTGTATCAAAACCTGCCATTAAGCCTTCAGTCCATCCTGCAGCCATTGAACCTAGTTGCTTAGAAAAGTAGGCCACTGGTTGTGAAAGTGGACCCAGTTTCTGAGTCAGTATACCTGTTTCCCTGTTTTAGAGTTATGAGCTGTTTCCCTGCTATAGAGTTAACAGCTTGTCCAAATTAGGGATTTCCGGTACTGGGACTTCTGCTAATAGTTTTTTTAATTCTTGGGAAAATATCCTGCATTCCTGTCCAGAGGAATTGGTCTCTGTCAGGGCCCTTTAAAGCCTTATATACACACTTGACTATTCCAAGTCCTGGAATCTGTATCCTACAAAAAACTGCCATTCCTAGGAATGTCCATAACTCACTCACTCTTCTTTCTTTCTTTATCTCCCTCTTTTTATTTTTTCTATCAGATTTACCTATTTACTTGAAAGTCAGAGCTACAGAGAGAGAAAGAGAGAGAGGAGAGAGAGAGAGAGAGAGAGAGAGAGAGAGAGAGAGAGATCCTTCACCTGCTATTCATTTCCCCAGATGGGCACCATGGCTGTGGCTGGGCCAGGCTGAAGCCAGGAGCAAGAAGCTTCTTCCAAGTCTTCTGCAGGGGTACCAGGGTACCAAGCAGTTAGGTCACCTTTTCTACTTTTCTGAGTCCATTAGAAGAGAAGTGGACCAGAAATGGAGCAGCTGGTACATGAACTGGCACCCATATGGGATGTCAGCATCACAGGTGGCAGCTTTATCAGCTACATTACAATGCTGGCCCTATAACTGTTTCTTTGTGGTAGCCCTATATGCAATAAAACTTTCTTTCTCTTAATTGAAAGGGCACTTTCTAAGAAGTTGAAGGATGGGATGCTATCCTCATCTAAGTACTCTTTGGACAGACAATAATGAGAATATTATCTATATGTTGCAGAATGGCTCCAGCCTTTAATTGGTGCTCTATGAATTCCTTTGCAAGAGCCATACCAGAATAAACGAGGCCCATCTCTGAAGGACTGAGGGTGAACTATTCAAGCATTCTGCTGAGTTATGCTTGAAGACAGATCAGTCCATTCAAACACAAACAAATACTGGGATTCTGGGCTTACTTAGATGCAGATGAAATCATCCTTTAGGTTTAGGACTGTGTACAATGCGGCGCCTTCATGTATCTATGTTAATATAATACAAGCATTTGGCTCAATAAGATGAAATGTATTGGTGGCTTCATTATTAGTCCTAAGATTTAAATAATTCTATATTCATCATTTGTGTTTAAAACAGGCAGTATGATTATAAAATAAAACAAAAGCTATGTCATTGTAAAAATTAAAAGAGGGGTCAGTGCTGTGGCGTGGTGGTCTGCAGCATTGGAATCCCATATGGGCACCAGTTCAAGTCCTGGCTGTTCCATTTCCAATCCAGCTGCCTGCTAATGCTCCTGGGAAAGCAGTGGAAGATGATCTAAATGCTTGGGTCCCTGAACTCATGTGGGAGACCTGGAAGAAGCTCCTGGCTCCTGGCTTTTGATCAGCTCAGCTCCCACCATCGGAGCCATTTGGAGAGTGAACCAGCAGACAGAAAACCTCTCTCTCTCTCTTTCTCTTTGTCTCTACCTCTCTCTGAAGCTCTGTCTTTCAAATAAATAAAAATAAATATTTTTTAAAAAATTAAAATAAAGTATAAGAAAGGAAGGAGGAAGGAGGGTGGAAGCATGGGTGGGAGGATTGGAAGTATCACTATACTTCTAAATCTTTATATATGAAATACATGAAATTATTCACCTTATGTAAATTAAAAATTTTAAAAAATACTGCTTTATTATGAATTTTATAGAACGTTTTGACAAGAAAAGAAAAAAAAAAGACAGTACGGAGGGATTACAGGGAGACTAACACGGAACGAGGTCTCCATGTTCGAGAAACTTATCAGTTAAGGGTTGGAAACACCATTTATCTTCTGGTTTTATGAGGCACTGACATCAATGAGGAAATATAGTCTTGTCCTTTAAGAGGATACTGACAGCATAACACGGGTAGCACATCCAGGTATTCTCTGGTCTGAGACTTGAGGGTCTGCTTTATCTCTTATTTAATCAGGAAGTTTATCCAGGCTGGGGTCTGCCTCAGTGCTAATAAATATCATAAAAAGTAACTTAAACTTGGGAGCAATAAACTTGAGAGAAGCACCTTGAAATGACAGTAAATCTCCAAGTAAAAGAGTTGGACATACAGACATCACCAAACGCTCAGGAGAGATAAAAATATCTTCTATTTGACAAACAAACTGAAGGTAAAATAAATCTTTGAGAGTGAGTTTTACCATCAACTCTCATAGTAATACAAGCTCTTGAAGATACAGATCATGCATGGAAGTTGGCATGCAGTAGGTAATTCCAATGCCAGTTAGGAAATAAATACCTAACATGCATTGTCGGTCATCACCTGGGGCTCTTGACAAAGGATATTTATTTCCTTGGGAGCCACCTGAGTCTCCAGGCCTAAAGTCTTCAGATAAGACCATCTGTGAAGTGGGGGCCCCTTCTTCCCTTTAAAGGCAGGGATGGTCCATCTCCCACTGACCACTTTTCTTACATTAGGGGTATGAATTGGGGGAGTGGGATCCTCACGGAGGAACACTTATAACCAATGTACTGGCTTTCCAGTACAAGAACCATTTTAAGAAACATTTTCTTGAAATATCATGTTGCACCCTGAGCTGACTCTGAGGTTTCTTTCTGAGCTTTGGTTACACCATTATCATTCTCTGAGCCTGCTGTCTTGACTACCCCCATACCCTTTCCTCCTCGTGATTTAATACATTTGGAATCCTATTTCGACCACTCAACTCATGGGGAGCTGCTGATATCCATGACCAGTTTTTTGAAGCTTTTTTCTGATATCTGGTGTTGACTGATGAAGTGAGTACCAAGTAGGACCTGTCCTTGAGAAATGTCAGAGTTTATATTAATATATTTATTCAATGCTTCCACCAACTGTCCCTGGAAAAAGACTAGATTTTCTTTCTTCTTCTGTGTTACTTCTCTCATTCTGTCATAATTTAGAGCTTGAAAATATATTTCCTCACCACTGCCAGTAGGTATAAAAACATATGCTCTCATTGCTGTAAATCCTCAAAGTCCCTTCTGAGAATTCCAATCAAGAACAGCCACTGAGACCACTAAAGCTCTTACAGCTTAATCCCCAGGCTGCTGAACCACCAGAGAATCAGCATAGTTTTGAGTCGCAGCCCAAATACAATGCTTCTCTTCAGTGGTGCAACAAGTAGACAAAATAACATGTAAGTCAGCCCAAGTCAGGTTGAAGATTAAAGTTAGGGCTAACTTTCTTGGTGAATCTAGTAGAGTCCTCTGAAAACCTCCCTAGATTTTGCTTACATTGACTTAAGTCAGATATGGTAAAGGGGGCATGTACTGTAATTGTCCCAGCATCTCTATATGCCACTACTCTCAGAGGATAGAGCATACCTGCTTTCAGCTGGTAGCGGTTTCCATTGTGAGTAACTGCAGTTGATCTATTCTCTGCTAAAGGGGGATAGGAAGTGTTGAAGGGTAGAGGTCATGGGGGACAAGAGGTGAAATAGAGTCAGTTTTTAAGGAGGCAAAGGAGAATCTAGTACCATTTCAGGTTCCAGCTTCAGTACTTGTTGAGCTTAGAATGGTTGAGAACCACCTGTCAATCTACATGCTGTTTTCTTGTTTTCAAGAGCAGAGGCAGAATATAGCCTGCTACTCCTTTCATGAGGAAAGTGCCAAAAAAATGCCATAAAAGTCTGTGTAGTAGAAGCTTCTGTCCATTTCTATTACTCCCTGCAGAGATCAAGTTGTGAAATAGTGTTAAAGCTCAGAGTCAAATTTATTGACCAGGTCTTTCCGTTTTCTAGCTTATATTACAGAGGAAAATAAGCTTTTTCTTAATTGTGCCATTTGCTTTATGAGTTTCTCAATTATTAACCTTGAATCCTAAGGGCATATCCAGGGGAGCAGATACAGATTACCTATAGCTGAAATATCTTCATAACCTGGGAAGACAAAAGGTAAAAATTGTTCAGCATGAGCCCAATTATGCTTAAGCATATCACTTGAATCTATGTTAGATGAGATCTAGAGTTCCAAGATCTAGTTTTTGTACTCCAAGTTGGGGTTCCCTGTTCCAGCCTGCTTTGGGGTTGATTCTAGATTTGGGATGGCTTCCAAAACCTGAAACAACTACCTAGCACTCCAAATATCTTAGGGGCATTTTACCACCACATCTGGGGATTTTAACCACCAGAGGATGCCACCATGCCTAGGCTTCCAGAAAATCAGAGAAGGCAATTGACTCATTGACAGATCTCAGGGCTTTTTCTGGTGCCCCAAATGTAGTCTGTATCATCATGCCTCGGGTTTTTGATCTCTAGGGGGCATTAAACCCCATGCCAAGAGTCTGTGCTCCAGGGTGAGACTGTTTGAAGTTGAGGCCAATATTCAGAGTTCAGTTTCAAGCCTGGAACTCCAGAACCCTGAATATTTTCAGGGTCTTACACCACTCTGCCTAAGATCCTTGACTCCTAAGGGGCATTGAATCTCAGGCCTGCAGTCTTGGCTCCAGGGTGATACTGACGATGAGCTGGAAGAAAGAAAAGAAGTAATAATGAAATAAAGAAAAAAGAAACCATAGCATTTGACAATATGGCAAGTGGTATGGGACCGGGACCAACATGTGCCATGAGGCACATAGAACTCCCAACAGAGATGACCAGAAGAGATCTTCACCACATTGTAGTCAAACTTTCAACAGTAAAGCATAAAGAAAAGATTCTAAAATATGCATGAGAGAAATGCCAGATTACTTTCAGAGGATCTCTAATTAGACTCACAGTTTTTTTTTTTTTTTTTTTTTTTTTTCTCATCAGTAACCCTACAGGCTAGTAGAGAATGGAGAGACACAGTCCAAGTCTTTAAAACATAAAACTCTCAACCCAGAATGTTGTACCCTGCAAAGCTCTCATTTATAAATGAAGGTGAAATAAAGACCTCCTATAACAAACAGAATAACTTGTATCTTTTAATGTGATATATTAGCCACGTTCCATTTTCTTATGTTAAAATATTTTTGTGTTTAAAATAATAAGTGAATTCCAAATTTGTTTACTTTTTATCTCATGAGTAAATTTATTATTTTTAATTTTACTAGGGAAACTATAAATGAAAGGTTCAGTCCAGAAGCTCTGTTTAAAGCAGGCATTCATTAATAAAATGGGGTAGTTTTTTATTTATAATAATCAGTAGTTTCTGAACATGTTGAATTGAAAGAAAAGTTAAAGGGAAAAATCGCATCTAATTTTAAAATTTGTATTGTAACATAATTGTGAAAATAGTTTTATAAGTGTTTTAATATACATATTGATGCTATAAGAAATATCAATGTTAAAAACAATCTAATACAAAACTGATTAAAACTGCAAATAATATAAGTGATGAAATATCTTTATTATCAAAGATAAAAAATGTTAATGGATACTTGAAAATTTAGACTTGGTCAACATGAGAGGAAAATTACACAATCTGTGCCTGAAACTGCATATAGTTCAGCATTTGACCTGGGAAATAAATGAGAAGTTTCTCATGAAAGGAAACTCAAAATGGGAAAGATTGTATTTGGTAAGATTAGCTATCATTAAATAAATAAATACATGCTTTCCAAAATGCACTTGGAAAATAATTTATCCAGAAGAACATAAAACGAAATGGGAAATGAAGGTGGGAAATCTGCAAATTTGTAAGCTATCTACCTGACATTAGTTTCATAGTAATTTAACAAACTGCTGAATGTAAGCAGAAATTATTAAGATGTTTATTTGTGTGTGCAAAGTAGTTTAACTGTATATAGTCTGGAGCTAGAAAACAGCAATGAAGCATCCCAGCTTTTTTACTTTTCCTCTTCAGGAGATCCTATAGTCACACACTGCTTTTCCAGGGTGGTAAGATCACTGCTGTTTATCCAGTACTCCTGTTTGTATACAGGCAGAGAGAGAGAGAGAGAGAGAGAGAGAGGACAAAAATTAAAGTGACTTTCAACCTAAATCTGTCTCTTGAAAAGAACTCTTCTAAAAACCCACTCTGTGCGTTTTCTGCTTCATTTCATTGGCCTGGGCTAGGTTGCACAGCCACTCCTAGCAGCAGGAACAGTTGGGAAGCATTGCAGTTTTTCTACCTGAGCAGTAGAGGAGCACAGAGAAGGGGGCATTGGGCGACATGCAGCAGTGAATCCAGTTCCTACCATATGCTCCACTGTTCTTTTTGGAAATCTGAATAAAGAATTAAATTGACCTAAGATAGTTCTTTACATAAACAATGTATATTGAAGTTTATATCATTTAGTTAAACAATCTGATGCATATTAACACATTAAACTATATTCATGTTTGGGCAGGCACTGTGGCATAGCAGGTTAAACCATTGCTTGGGACACTCTTATCCTGTATCTGAGTTCTAGTTCAAGTCCCAGTTCCTCTACTTTCTATCCAATTTCCTGCTAATGCACCTGTGTGGGGTTTTAGGCTCCTAGCTTCAGCCTGGCCCTTCCCTGGCAGCTGTGAGCGTTTAGAGAGTAAACCAGCAGATGGAAGATTTCTCTCCCTCTCTCTGTCTCTCTATCTCTTCTCTCTGCCCTTCATGTAGATGAAAATAAATAAACACTTAAAAAATATTCACATAGAAAATGGGAGGGCAAACATTTCTACCTGTTCAAATGATGGGAACAAAAATGGGGACATGATTTTAAACAAGGTGTTAGGAATGTGTTTAGTGATCACCATTCAAATTATGCTGAGTATAGTAATACTGTTTACTTTTATAATTTATGAGAAACTGAAAGTATAGAGAAACAGAGGAACTCACAGCACAGTGCCAATGCATACTGGATACTTGGCATCAAATTTAATGAAAAGCAATCAATTCCTCCTGAATTTTGGCCACCTTTTAGCTTAGTAGCTGTTTGGTACCCTGTATCTTGGAAATACAGAGATAATTTTTGCTATAATGTAATTGTCTAATGTAGATTTGACTTTGTATCAGTTGTTTGCTGCTGTTAGCAGAATAAATACATATAGTTTTGCTACCTCAGTTTGTCCTTCCTCTGTTGACAAAAAGAATATAGAAGGACTTTTTTTCTTAGTTTTTATCATCTTCATGTTTACTGGATTGTTGTGCATCACTCAATTTTCTTTTCTTAAAAACATGATGCTTTATACTAATATATTTTAGCTGATGTGTTTATTTTAAGGTCTCTGAGGATTAGTCTCTGCTACTACACATGGAGAGAAGTGGAATGTTCCTTCACCTAATTTAACATCAAGTCCATTAGATCCTTATGAGACAGTTTTGAAAGACATGCTATTTTCTATTCTTACATTCATAGATGTGCACGCTTGATACTGAGCTTAATAAAGTTGGAAGAAACTTATCAGAAATTATCTATTTCCTAAATTTTAGTGATACAGTGACACTTAGTCTATGTACATTTAATAACATTTTTCATTAAGAAAAAATCACTTTCTGAAAGGATTATTTAGCTTATAGGTCAATGGATTTAATAAAATAGTCTTCTTGCTGCTCCTGGCTCTCCCCCTCTCCCCACCACCAGCCCCTCAAGCAATGAAGCCTTACTGGGATATGAAAGAGTTTCCCCCTGATGCTTTCGTTATAGGAAGCAGTCATTGTACCTGAAATAATACAATGAAATAGTACAATTCTTTTTTTAAGATTTTATTTATTTATTTGAGAGGTAGAGTTGCAGATAGTGAGATGTAGAAACAGAGAAAAGGTCTTCTGTCCTTTGGTTCATTCCCCAAATGGCCACAATGGTCGGAGCTGCACTGATCCAATACCAGGAGCCAGGAGCTTCTTCCTGTCTCCCACACGGGTGCAGCGGCCCAAGGACTTGGGCCATCTTCCACTGCTTTCCCAGGCCACAGCAGAGAGCTGGATCGGAAGAAGAGCAGCCAGGACTAGAACCGGTGCCCATATGGATGCTGACGCAGCAGGCGGAGGATTAGCCTACAGCGCCACCACGCCGGCCCCAAATAGTACACTTCTTATGTTGCCACTCACCTGAAAATTGTAAAATAGCATTTCATACGTAAAGATGTATAAGACTTCTTACAAAGGTCAAGGGATCCAGAACCTGGAGACTGTGAATTATCTTCAGAGATTTAAACAAAGGTGACTGAAAGATACCTTGTCACTTTCACTACTAATTCAGGATCAGGGCCAGAATTAAATATCAGGTGGACTCTCCTGCTGGGTGCAATTAGAAAATATGGACAAAACAGGTCAGGACAGAGAAACAAGAATTAAGATTGCTTTATTACACTTCATAGCTCCAGGGATGGGGGAACTTTTCTGCCAAGGGTTTTAGGATATTTATAACAGCAATCACAAGTCATACAGAATTGCCAGCTTAAAAATTAGCGTGCTGTGGATTTATTGAATTTCAGGTCCCACCTGTAGTAGCCTTAGTGGGGACAGACCCATGGATTTTGTGGTCCTTATATCACCAAGTGCATCAAGTGATCATCATCCCTGCAACCTTGCATTAACTGAAAATTTCAACATATTCTGTCATGTGTGAAGATTCATTAGAACACGCATCAGGAGCATATATAAACACCATATGTATGAGGACACTTCAAGAATATTGTGGAAAACGGCATTGAAAATTAAGCTTGTATTGCACAAAATTTTGAAATCCATACAGAATCTTTTCATAATGCACATTTTCTATGAAAAGTTTAAGGACTCCTCATACACATTGATCTCGAAACCTTTTGCTCCAAAGAAAACTTTATTTATTTGAAAGGCAGAATTACAGATTGAGAGGGAAACAAATCTTCCATCTGCTGGTTCACTCCCCAGCAAACTTATTTTTTTAATTCCATTTTCCACAAACTTTTTTTAAGTTTCCTCACATATGTGTCCATGCAGGTATTGTATGTGTGTCTCTGTGTATGTGTGTGGGTGGTGGAATGTGTAATAAAGACCAAGAGAAAACAGTGGTTGGATATACTGGGGAGGCAGGGAATCCTATAGGGCAAGACGTCATGATGCAGAAATCACCTGGTAATCCCATAAACTATCTTTTTCTGTTAAGAACTTTAACTTGACAATTCACACAGGGAAGAAAGAGCCTTAGGATATCTAGATTTCATTTAAGATTAATGGTTCATGCATTCTTTATACAATAAATAGATATAAATGGTACCCCAAGGAAAAAACATAGAAAAATTTCTACCATACTGGAGTTTATTTTTATAAGGGGAGTGCCATCAGTAAGATAAATATATTGGGTGTTAGAAGGTGATGTTATAAGAAAAAACTAGAAGGGGAAAAGGAGAGTGAATTGTGGAAAGGTAGCTGTGCTTCTTGAGATAGTTATGGAAGACTGCACTGAAAACATGGCACTGGAGCAAAGGCCTGAATGAGAAGGAGAAGTCAATGCTGGCTCTATCTGGAGAAGACAATCCCAGTAAGAAGCGACAAGTGCGAAGACCCAGGTGTAGACACAGGCCATGAATGACAGCCAGGAGACCAGTGCAGCAGGAGAGGAGACAGGAAAGACAGTGAGTGGCTTTATTCTTTATTAATTTATTTATTTTGAGAGAGAGCATTCTGGTGCAGGGCAAGGACAGAATCAGAACAGGGGGCCAGGAGGGGACAGTGCTGTCATAATTCCATCCTGAAACCATGATGGCTCGTACCATGGTGGTAGCAAAGGAACCAGCGCGCAGCTGTGCTCTGAAGCACATCGGAAAGGATTACCTAATGGAATAAATGTAGCATCCAAGAGGGCTTTAAGAGTTCCAGCCTGAGCAAAAGGCAAGATTTTGACCTTTAGTAAGGTGAGTATTTTTGTAGGAGCCATAGACTTTGTGATACAGGTCAGGAATTTAGTTTTGTACATTTTATACTTGAAATGCCTGCTACACATATGAAGATATAATTATCAGCTGAATATGTGAATCTAGTTTGAAGAAAAGATAGAATTATACTAATGAAATCACTTGAAATCTACAAATCAATTATATACGTGTCATTCAAAGTCTTGCAATGGAAGAAACCATGAAAACAGCTGTCAAAGGAGAAAATTTGAATGTTAAATGCATTTAACATTTATTAGGCCAAGTCTCTAGAGTCTCTGCTTGGGGACAAGTATACAAATAACAAATCATGGAGGATATCTCTGTATTCTATGTGCCATGTTCTCATTGCAGTGTTTGACAGTCCAGCCAGTTATTATTTTCAATTTTCAATTTAGACTCTAATAAATAATGGAGATCAGAAAACATGACTGTTTTGTGACTCTACTGTATGCAGGTAACTTAGCTGTGCTAATTCAAACCAGCATTGGTTCAAAGTGCAAGCAGGGAGAGCCAATATAAAGTGATTGTGGTGGAATGAGAAGGCCATGCCAAATGGCTGCTGGCAACAAAAACTGCCTGGCAACAGGCTGTGATTGGATGGCTTCAGAAACTGTCTGGCAACAGGGTGTGGTTGGTCAGGGCATAGACCACCCCTTGACCGGATTGGCTGCCTTGGCTATATAAGCTGCTGTAGCAACTGAAATAAATGAGTCTGCAGGCTGCTTGCCTCAGGCCTGCTTTGACCAGACTCCTGGGGTCTGTGTGGTGACTCCCCGGGTCTGTGTGGTGACTCTGCGCCTCTTGTCCCCACCACGCTCTTCTCTCAGAAGAAATCAACCTCAACATCTGATGCCAACATGACTGAGAGAGAGACAGCATGTCAGACTTGGCAAGGTCCCGCCAGAATTTCAGCAAGTAGGCCCCTCGGTGTTTTGTGTGCTGTTTGGTTCTGTGAGGTTGTGCACAGAACCCCCTCCTATGCCCCTTTCCTTGTTCTTGTCCTCAGTCTAAGTGACCCCAGGTTAGGCACACACTGCCCAGAAGCGTATGCCGCTTCTCGGCTCCCCCTTTTACTTTCGGTTTGCCCGGTGAATTTACATAAGGGACTGATCATCCCAGAATTTGGAACCAAGTCACCTTCACTCGAGAGAGGTAATGCTCCAGAGACACTGTGTGGGCATATGGCCTTGACCTAACGAATCAAGGAAGCCCCTCACTAAGCACAGGACAGACGGTCTGATACACCACTGTCTGTTCGTCTAACGTAGGGAACCCCTGCAGAATGCCATCAGCCACTGAGGTGCTAGGAATCTGTTTAGTTATGGTGGCAGTGCTGTGGGTGTCTTTCCTTTGGCTAGAGTTGGCGTGGCGTGCCGCTCTTAAGTGCTCAAACATGGGAAAGATATCCCCCTCTCAGAAGCACACACAGATTACCAAACACAATGAATCTGTGAGTGATAAGAGCCTGTCACTCCAGGCCTCTGTTTCACAGACAACAGTTGATGACTTAGGGAGAGAGAGCTCTGACAGTGAAAATGACATGGCAGCAGATAACACAGCAATGCCTGGTTAGCCACCCCGCAATACTCGTGGGATGAACTTAGACGACTTCGAGGCAATAACCCATGTGAGGTCATCCCATCCGCACCCAGTGAGGATTCCCACATTTGTGGTAGTCCTCAGGCACCCCAGGCTCTCAGGGCAGCTGCTAGACCCCATCCCACCTGCATGTTTGCCCTTAATATAGGAGCGGATACAGAATTCAGGCCCTGGATTCCAACACCTGCAAAAAGTCTTCTGCTAACCAAGGGTAGAGGATATGCTTGTGTCTTTACAGAGAATGCGGGACAGCCCATTTGGGTACCAGCCAGAAACATCAAGCTTGCAAATGACAGCCAACCAGAACCAGCTGAACAAGACTGAGAGCCCGCCTTGTTAGCGGACACACCTGCCCTATCATCCCACCCTGAGAAACTGCCCAGAGCCACATCCATTACTGTTTTATACCCCACTGGCTCTGGTCAGCCACTCAAATGGTCCACAGCCTGTGTGCGGTCATACCATTCCTGATTACCAATACTCCTCATTCCTACCCCCATCTGAGCAAGCACTCCTGTGGTCTCCCGTTTTGAGTGCTAGTTAGTCAATGATGGGTAAGATCCCCTGGGGGACAACCTAAGACAGTCACAGCTGCATACAGAGACCACATGGAAACGGGGTCAACAATGGTATGGCCAAGAATCATGCCTCCCATTGCTCAAAAATAAATGAAAAGGGGGAAATGTGGTGGAATGAGAAGGCCAGGCCAAGATGGCCACTGGCAGCAAAAACTGCCTGGCTACAGGCTGTGATTGGATAGCTTCAGAAACTGCCTGGTAACAGGGTGTGGTTGGTTAGGGCACAGACTGCCCCTTGACCAGATTGGCTGCCTTGGCTATATAAGCTGCTGTAGCAACTGAAATAAATGAGTCTGCAGACTGCTTGCCTCAGGCCTGCTTTGACCCGACTCCTGGGGTCTGTATGGTGACTCCCCAGGTCTGTGTGGTGACTCTGTGCCTCTTGCCCCCACCACGCTCCTCTTCTCACAAACGAATCCACCTCAACAGGTGGTTACCTTGGGTAGGAGAGGACACAGCCACAGCACTCCTGGTAACTGCATGTTGAAGGTGGGAGCAGAGGGGACAGCATGTTCTGTATCAGAAGGTGGAGGGCTACCACATTAACAGTGTTTGGAACAATTCAGCAACACTCAAATCAGAAAGGCTGCTAAAATTCTGCAGTTTTGATTTAGTAGATATTTCATTACCTCATGGGCCATGCAGGTGGATTGCTCCTTGTGCCAATTTAGTTCTCAAAGCTAGCCTTCCAGGGGAATGTGAAAATCAGTTAGCCACCCTTTCCAGGTTCTAGGTTTCTTGATATCACAAACAACGTGGTCTGATGTGGTAATAGTTAGACAGTGGAGTTTCGGGGGAGAAAGAGAAAGTAGGAAAGGAAGAATAAGACATTTCTTATTGGTGAATATTTCATGAAAGTTCACTCATTGCTTAATTATTGACTCTGCTGCCCTTGATGGGAAGCAAGCATTTTTAAAAAACGCTGTGATGAATCATTAAAATCCAGTATTAAGGAAATTGTTTAATTTATGATGTGCTTAAAAGAAATGGACAGATTTGTAGAAAAAGTTCTCTTTAAGGAAAATGAAAATTTTAATAAGTGAATATGAAATGTGGAGAGAACCAAACCTCAGCAGGCTTGTTTTGCGTAGTTTTTTAGGTGGGAAAATCTAAATCTGCAACAAATGCAGACACATATCATTGGTCTATGAATAAGATCAATGTAAAAGAGGAATTTGAATAAGTAAGATTAGTTATCACAATTGCTATATTGATCAAAATAATTTTAATTTGTTGCTTTCTCTTATTAACTTTCAGGGCTCACTAGAAAGAATGAACAATTGTTATTACTTTTCCTTCACTTTGGGGAAACTCTTTCTTGGCACTGTAGCTATTAACTCAGAGAGTCAACCTTAATATCAAATAGAGCAAAATTCTCCCTATGCCATAGTAATTAAATTGACAATTAAAATTGCCTGCAAGCATATTTCCTGTGGAAACTTTAATTAAAGTACTCATTTTTCAATTTAGAATTTATAGAGCCTAAAAGAAACCTTTCTTTTCTTTTAAAATGAGCAGCTGCATTTCCTAACTGTTATATTATTACTATTGGTGATAGCATTAAATGTTTAAGAAGTTGAAGATAATAAATGTGGAAGAGAAGTATTTAAAATTTTTTCCCCAAAATGATTGTTATGATGAAGCTGCATGATTGTTTTGTAACTTACCCTTTGCAAGATTCAGGCAAGATTGAAACCCTACCTCTGGGAGCTCAGAATATGGTCCACAGCAATAGTTAATGTGATATGATTATTTACTCTGGTACCATTATGCATGAAAACAAATTATATTTTTAATTGGGAAATACTAGTATAAGCAGAGTTGAAAAGATTTTGCTATTATGTGATTTTACAAAGTCTTTACTAAGTAAAGGTTTGTGATAAATCTGTAAGGGAAAAATAGTTTATAGTATTTTTAAAACTTATTTGGCTATGAACCTTTTTTTATTTCTAAGGGAAATTCATGGAATATTTCCTCATTTTGGGAAACACTGCTTTAACATGGACACATCCAGGCCAGCTCAGCCCAAGTACACACCTGGTTGCAGATAGTAATATCAAAATATGCCAAGTTGGAGCTAAGAGATAATCTACTTTTCTTTTTTTATTATTCCCTCTGCTTAATTGAGAAACATTGCTCCTTTCCTTCATAGGCTGTTAGTAAAAACAAATCAAACAAACATATGTTTATTCCAAAAGAATGCTTTTTGTTTTTATGTATTTTCCTTGAAAAGTTTAGTCCATAAGGTTTGTAATCTAATATTCAAGGAAATTATATTCAAGGATTCCAAAGGTTTTAACTTTACTACTTGTATTTCCTATCAAAGTATTTTTAAACTCATGTATTTACTTTATCTCAGATATATTCATACTAAATTCATCACACTAAATTCACGCATGTTCATCTTTTTCCGTAAGAACTCTATATGTAAGGGAATGCCTAAGTAGAGGTCATGCTAGGTAGTTAACGCTGCTGTATTTCATTTTTACGGTGCCACTAATTTCAGTGAAATCAAATCAAATCAAAGTAATATCCACAGGGAAAATATAACATTAAATATTACACTGAGTTACAGGTATAAAAGTGCTTATTAATTAAACTGAACAAAAAACATCAGAAAGCATTGTGTGCTTCTTAGGACTTTAGAGAACAGAACCACAAAAAAGCATCTCTTTATTCATTCTTTTTCTCTCAGTTTTTAATCTCCTCTGTCTCCCCCCACCCCTCCTTCCCGTCCTTCCACCCACCCTCCCCACCTCCCTTCCTCCCTGACTTCCTTCCTCCCTTCCTTCTTTCCTTCCAGATTTCTCTTCCTCTTGATGGGGAACTTAACTCACATGACCTCATCTAATCCTAATTGCCTTCCAGAATAACCACCTCCAAATACCATTAATATTCAAATTTGGAGATTCAGTTTCCAAGGCATAAACTTTTGGAAATGCGTTATTAGCATAGCAGATGCTAAACAGCTTGTAAAGTACAAGATTCACAATGAAGAATTATTTCATTCAACAAACTGTTACCACATCCCCAATGCACACACACTACACAAATTGAGCAATAATACATTGATTGCAAGATTCCTTTTAAATATTTATTTAACTGTTTGAGAAACAAAGTTACATATATATATATATATATATATAGAGAGAGAGAGAGAGAGAGAGAGAGAATATTCCATTCACTGGTTCCCTCTCAAATGGCTAAAGCCAGGAGCCTGGGACTCTGTCTGGGACTCCCTCATTGGTGGCAGGAGCCCTATAGTTGAACCAACTTTTGTTTTTCCATGTGCATTAGCAAAGAGCCAGATTAAAAGTGGAACAGGGGATGGTGCAGTAGTGTAGCTGGTAATGTTGCTTCCTAAGGTGCTGGCATCCCATGTGGTCCTGGTTTGAGCCCGCTGCTCCTCTTCCAATCCACTTTCCCACTAATGCGCCTAAGAAAGCAGTGGGTGAACAGGAGGAAGCTCTTGTCTCCTGGCTTTGGATTGGCCCCAGTGAATGGAAAATCTCTCTCTCTCTCTCTCTCTCTCTCTCTCTCTCTCTCTCTCTGACTATGCCTCCCAAACAAATAAATCAACATTAAAAAAAAATAATGAACCAGAATTGGAGCAAGTGGGGCTTGAACAGGAGCCTATGTGGGATGCCAGCGTTGCAGGTGGTGGCTTAAGCTGTTGTGTCACAACACTGGCCCCTGAAAGCTATTTTTATAGGATAAATAAAAAGTAATAAAAGTGGCAATCATCTGGAAAATAAGTCAAGTGGTTACCTTGTATGTATATTCAATTCAACTTGTTAAAATACATCCCAGCTTTGGTTTGGATAAGGCCTGTGGCTTGTAGGAGGC
Organism: Oryctolagus cuniculus; assembly: GCF_051225735.1. Taxonomy (NCBI): domain Eukaryota; kingdom Metazoa; phylum Chordata; class Mammalia; order Lagomorpha; family Leporidae; genus Oryctolagus; species Oryctolagus cuniculus. Next base: position 14,026,757 of record NC_142871.1, read on the forward strand.
TTGATGTCCAGTGTGGTGGTATAGCTTGAGTCACTGGGGTCCTGTCTTTGGAAGAGGGTAGTTCTCATGGGATCTTGAATTAGTTCTTGAGAGAACGTTGTTATAAAGGGAGCAAGCTTGGCCCTTTTGCTTATCTCTTGCTTTCCGTTTGGCAACGTGATGTCTCCCTCTACCACATGCTCTTGTCACCTGTTAGGAGGTCCCCATCAGAGCCAAGCTGACACCATTCCATGCCCTGGCATCTCCAGAATTATGAGTTCAATAAACTTCTTTTCTTAGCCTGCCTCAGTTATTTCATTATTGTATTGAAAAATAGATAAATATGATGTGCATACAAAGATACACATTATTAATTGAAAAATTAGTTTGTCAAAAGCATCTATAGTATGACCTTTATAACCACCAAACTTCCAATGTTATTATTAATAATAATTAATTTAATAAAATTATTTTGTTCAATATAGAAAATAGTAAGTCATCTGCACAAAATATTAATGATGGTAATCTGTGTGTGGAGAAATGATGATAAGTATTTACTTTTTACCTTTGTCCATATGCAATATTTATGATAAAATATTTTATCTTATTCCTATTAAATATTTTACTTTCAGCAGTTTATTAATTCATGCCCTCATCTTTTATATTAATTATTTACAGAAAGACTGATTTGTTTTCTGTGAAACCATGCAGGAGCAGGAAGGCAGTGCATTCTCAGTGTAGGCTCCAGTGGGGCAGGTGTTGGAGAGAAACACAGCAGGTGCACAACCTGGTGGGCCCAACATGGGAGAATGCGGGGGAACAGGCAGAAGTCCTATGCCACCTGCATTCAGTAATGAAGAAATACTGAGCAGAACAAAACTGAAGAACAGTCCGTCAAATGACTGCTCTTTCCAAAAGTGCCAAGTTTACTACACGCAAGGACACTGATTCAGTGTGGGGTTGTGCACTGAAACTTTTGGTTAAAAAGGAAATTGCTGGAGCAGTTGGAGAAACTTCGCTGAGGTTTTCAGGAAATGAATATATACAATGTCTTTCTATTCTTCTTATAAATTTTCCTCCATTTGAAACTTTCTTACAATAAAAAGTAAAATATAAATTCCAAAAGAATGTGAATAAAAGCAGAAGCAAAACAGAAACAGAAAACAAAAATTATGAGAACAGTCCAGGGTCCTGAGTCACAGGGTAGCTGCCTTTACCACTTTTAGAGTTTAAGAAACCACAAATATTTATTTGGTAAGCACCAAAATTTTGGCCTTTGGCACTGTAATATTACATAACACATTCTCAATACAAAATGAACAGTATTTTGAAGTGAGTGCTGACACAATAAAACTTACTTTGTGGTATGCATTCTGTGTCTGGGAAGCTGAGTATAGATTCCAAAATGAGAGAGAGCTATGTTTGTAGTAGGCCATTTGCTAAGCACTGTGGGAGACAGACCCTGTGTCCTGAGGAAAAATGATAGCAAACAGAAGTTAGAAAGTTGTGGTTGTTTTGGGGCCAGCGCTGTGGTGCAGCAAGTTAACGCCCTGGCCTGAAGCGCCAGCATCCCATGTGGGTGCCAGTTCGAGACCTGGCTGCTCCTTTTCCAATCCACCTCTCTGCTGTGGCCTGGGAAAGCAGTAGAAGATGGCCCAGGTCCTTGGGCCCTGCACCCTTGTGGGAGACTCGGAAGAAGCTCCTAGCTCCTGGCTTCAGATCGGTGCAGCTCCGGCCGTTGCGGCCAATTGGGGAGTGAACCATCATATGGAAGTCCTCTCTCTCTCTCTCTCTCTCTCTCTCTCTCTCTCTCTGCCTCTCCTCTCTCTGTATAACTCTGATTTTCAAATAAATAAATAAATCTTTAAAAAAAAAAAGTTGTGGTTGTTGTGCTAGCCATGCTCAGTCAGCATGGTGTGACTTGAAAGAGTTAAGTTTATGAATGAATTAATATGCTTGCTGGCAACAATTAACAGGATAGAGAAATTAAATAAATTCAGGGCAACTTAGGAGCGTTCAGCAAAGAGGGATTATGGGGTAAATTTAACCCTCTGCTTATTGGTGGGAGAGCGCAGTGTTGTAGCAGATAAAGCCTCTGTCTGCCGTGCTGGCATCTCATATAGGTGTCCAATTGAGACTAGGCTGTTTCATGTCCCATCTGGCTCCTGGCTAATGCACCTAGGAAAACAGCAGAAGGTGGCTCAAGTGCTTGGGCCAAGTGTTCCTTTACATGGGAGACCTGGAAGAAGCTCTAGGATCCTGGCTTTGGCCTGGCCCATCCTTGGCTATTGTGGCCATTTAGGGAGTGAACTAGCAAATGGAAGAGAGCTCTCTCCTCTCTCTCTCTCTCTCTCTCTCTCTCTCTGTTTCTCCTTCTATCCCTGTAACTGTGCTTTTAAAAATAGATGAATAAATCTTTTTTTAAGAAAAGAATCATTTATTGAAACATAGCCACACCCCTCACTTTTGCATTGTCCATGATTGCTCTTGCATTACAATGGCAGAGTTACTGTAATTATATAGACCTTAGACTTTGGTCCTTATGACTTAAAATATTTGCTACCTGGCCCTTTCTAGAAAATGTGTGTCAATCTTCATTTACAGAATTTGAACTGAGTGCATTTAGATTACAAATAAGAAGATGGACACTGGCAAAAACTTTCTTACCTTGCTAGACCTAGTTTTTGAGACACTTCTGCATTTAGGCTGAGTAGATCTAAGCTCTGGTCAAGGAAAGGTGAACGAAAGTAACATAGTGGTTTGTCCGAGGGAAAAACAATACAAAACAAACTCCTGTCTAGTCTCCTGTATTGCATTCTCTTGCACCATGACCATGGAGCCTGGGCTGAGGCCTGTGGCACCACAATTAGAATTTGCAGAGTCGCTGTCCAGTGAGGAGCTGCACAGGGTAATGAACTGACCTGCCCAGGATTTGAGTGAGAAATTTGTATTGCTTCAATTGAAGGCATGTTCTTCATAAATTGATTGCTACTTCTCGTGAATGATTGGGCTTCCTTCATATTATGGAGATCAGGTTAACAGTATCTTTGTCTTGTCTGAGCTACAATTCCATTTAATACAAATCAGGGAAGGCATATTTCTTCCCTCATTTGGGAATGTTTCCAATGCATTCTCTTGGTAACACAGAAATGACTGAGCAAGTGATCTGGCCTTCAGAAAGCTGATTGCAAGTAGAACACTGAAGCAGGTATGATGCTAACTAAATTAATTAAAGCAACAAACAAGTCACCTAAGGTGATTCAGAGGGCTCTGAGAGTGAGAAGAGGAGGGAACCACATTCGTCTGCCAGAAGTAGCATGCAGTTCATGAGGAACACGCATTGAAGTAAGGTCATGATTTCTACCGACTAAGAGAAGAGGATTCTGGGTAGAGGGCAAAATCAAGCCTAGATTTCCAGAACTGGGAACGTGTGTTTGAAGGCACCTTTAAGTTCTGCTTAGTGGGAGATTCAAGTAATTTGACAAGTACCCTCAATGTCATTGTATAAATTTCTGGAAATAAGTTGACATGAATTTGAAGATGACTGGAGTATATTGATAGTATAAGAAAATCAACATGTTCTAGAAATTAAGGTGTTTCTCAGAGAACCAACTACCAATGAATGGAGTTTGGCTTTAACACATCCCTCAGCTTGAATAAACTTTAGGTAAGCTTTTAGACCCTAGGTCCCTCTTCATAGAACATTTGTTTTAAAAAATTTGTAATAGGAAATTATTTCTCAGTCCTTTTGACGTGAACCTTTTAAAAAGACTCTGGAGAGTGCTGGCGCCACAGCTCACTAGGCTGATCCTCCGCCTGCGGCGCCGGCCGCCGGCACACTGGGTTCTAGTCCTGGTCGGGGCACCGGATTCTGTCCCGGTTGCCCCTCTTCCAGGCCAGCTCTCTGCTGTGGCCCGGGAGTGCAGTGGAGGATGGCCCAAGTGCTTGGGCCCTGCACCCCATGGGAGACCAGGAAAAGCACCTGGCTCCTGACTTCAGATCAGCGCAGTGCACCGGCTGCGGCGGCCATTGGAGGGTGAACCAACGGCAAAGGAAGACCTTTCTCTCTGTCTCTCTCTCTCACTGTCCACTCTGCTTCTTAAAAAATAAAAAATAAAAAAAAAAAGACCTTGGAGAGCCTGACAAACCAGGAATGTCTTTCTCAAGGACCCGGCAGGGTTGGGGGGCATCCCTTTGAAAAGTAATCCTTAGAGTATATAGCCTCATCACACTCAGACTCAGTCTCTGAGGGAGGAAAGGAGCTTAGTTTTAGCGGGCACCTAGCTCACTATAAAATATCTCTGGTGTAACTGATAAGACAAAGTTTACTTTTCCTTTGGGTAAAGACAATTAGCAAACAGAGATATGGCATGTTCTGCCTCTGACCCCAGAATTTAAAAGCACTCCTGTCTTTCATTTTTGTGAGTAGAATTCAGACAGTTCTGTTCTTTCACTTCACAATAACCTTAAGTGTTTCTTACTCATTTAATTTTGCCCCATGCAATGTTTACTACACCAAGATTAACTATGACAGTGTTGTTTTTAAAAATAGTGTTTATTTATTTATTTGAAAGGCATAGTTACAGAGATAGAGACAAATATAGAGGGAGGGAGGGGAAAGAGAGAGAGAGAGAGAGAGAGAGAGAGAGAGAACGAGCTTCCACCCCCCTGATCACGCCCCAGATGGCAGCAACAGCCAGCAGTGGGCCAGGAGGAAGCCAGGAGTTTCACCCAGGTCTCCCAAAGGTGACAGGAGCCCAAACATTTGGGCCATTTTCTGCTGCTTTCCCAGGCACAGAGCAGGATTCTAGAGTAAATGGAGTTTCCAGGACATGAATTGGCACTCATATGGGATGCTGGCATTGCAGGTGTTGACTGCATCTGCTGCTATGTCATGATGCTGGCCTTGATAGTGTGCTTTTCATGGGTAATTATATTAATCATTGTCCCAAAGTATCTGAAGGGTCTAATAAGCCTGATACCATGGGAATTTAGCTTATGTATGCATTCTTGCTTTGTGAACTTTTAACTAACTGCAGAAAATATTCAATATGTGACCTTCAGTATTTTCTACAACTGTTATGGAGACACAAACTCAAGTTTAAGATCATTGATTATAATAGACCAGCTACTTTCTGATTTTCTTTGTTTGGACTCTCCCCTAGGCTAGTCAGAGCTTTGGTGGTAAACTTGAACCCATGTACCCAGGGAAGGCAATGGATGCTATAGAGGGGAAGGAAAGCCTATCAGAACAGCATGGAAATGAAATTAAATGAAATAAAATTGAAAGCTATCAGCGAATTCAGACATATGGTATTAGGGCTGATCCTAGAGCAAGTAGAGAATAGAAAAGGAATTTGGGAAAATTTGCTGACTGTAGGAATGGGCTTAAGGACTTTTCATACTGATGCCATAACTTGGTCTTGAGTAGAGTAAGAGCTCTTCAAGCAAACTTTAGTTTTCTTTTCTACTGTTTATGAGGAAGCCTCAAAAGCTGATGAAAAAGTTGAATTAAAGTGTATTTATTTTGGTTCAAAATTTTTTAAAATCTATGCATTTTTTTTCTTAATATGCATTTCTGTGAACATTTTGAAGACTTCTCAAATGAGCATCAATTTTTCTCTAGGTTCTGTCTCTAGCCCTATTTGCTTTTTTTTATCCACTCCTCTCTATATAAAACCTCTGAAACATGTTCATCCTTTTATATTGTTTGTTTAGAGCACTTACATCACCCTTCACAGCCCAAATGGAAACAGGGGGAAGCATGAGAAATGCAACATACGCTTGTGTACAATGCTCCTCTGAGACTTTTATTAAAATTCAAGGCAATGTTTCCAGTTCTATCCTTTCACTGGGAAGAAAACTTCAGGAATTCAGTGTTTTCTTTTGCTAGCAAACCGTTTACCATATCTTGCTTCAGTTCTTTCTTTGGTCTTCATTACCAATTTCTTTTCAGCTGTGAAGCCTTAGTGGTCTTGGGTATAGTCCTGGGAACTCTTCGGTCTCCTTGTTTATATATGTCATAACCTTGATGGGTATACACAGAGCCTTGGCTTTAAAATGAAGTCTATGTATCAGGTGTCTTTTAATTCTTTCTACATATTAAAGGCACCCCCATTTGTTCATCCAATCAAACTTCCATCTTGAAATCTAGACTTGTATATCCACCCAATATGTAGATATTTTCATTGGGTGCCTACTGGATATCAGAAGCTCAACCTGTAATTCTCTGCTTAGACCTGACCTCACTCCCCTGAAAACTCTCAAATTTCCAACTTGTTAGGGCCAAATTTTCAACTCTTGTTTCTTTTTTTTTTTAACTTTTATTTAATGAATATAAATTTCCAAAGTACAGCTTATGGATTACAATGGCTCCCCCCCCATAACGTCCCTCCCACCTGCAACCCTCCCCTTTCCCACTCCCTCTCCCCTTCCATTCATATCAAGATTCATTTTCAATTCTCTTTATATACAGAAGATCAGTTTAGCATACATTAAGTAAAGATTTCAACAGTTTGCTCCCACACAGAAACATAAAGTGAAAAATACTGTTTGAGTACTAGTTATAGCATTAAATCTCAATGTAGAGCACACTAAGGACAGAGATCCTACATGAGGAGTAAGTGCACAGTGACTCCTGTTGTTGACTTAACAAATTGACACTCTTGTTTATGGCATCAGTAATCACCCTAGGCTCTTGTCATGAGCTGCCAAGGCTATGGAAGCCCCCTGAGTTCACTTGTTTCTTTCCTCCATCACACCTCACATCCCATGTATCAGGTTATTCTACTGACTCTGCCTTCAAAGACATCCAGAAATGAATAATTTTCATCTTTTCCACTGTCTTCCTCTAGGTCTATGTTACTAAAATCTTACACCTAGGCTATTATACAAAATTTTTAAGTAGTACAATAGTTTTGATCTTTACTTTTCATTATACTATTTCCAGTTTCTACACTTCTTTAAAAGTGTTAATTCTGATTGTATAATCTTTGATCAAAACCTTATAAAACATCATTCTATTCTTTTCTGAATCATAGGCAAGATTTCACAGAGGCCAAGAAGGTCATACAGTATCGGTCTTTCTCCATCATAATATATCTGACTTTCTCCACTTCTATTCATCCCTTCACTTTGCTGAGATAGTACCAACACCTTTAAAACTAATAGAGCATGTCAGACACATTCTTAATCTAACACATTTTAAGCACCAGACACATATTTGTAGTTTCTTCCAGTTAAGCTCACAGACTACACTTTTCTTTGAGATCATGGGTCCATATTAAGTATCCATTGAATGGACTGATGATAGGTAGATAACTTCATTTCCATAAGCAAGATTTGATTAAAAACAAATTGCACATTGCGAAATATGCACTAAAGCATGGTTTCCCATCCAATTATAGGTTATATCCTGTGTGTTTGTTCAAAGGTATGGATATGAGGGAATTACTTTTTTGGCACATTCTTCCTTATATTTAGAACAATAAATTTTAGTTAAATTATGTTACTGATGACCTATCTAAATCATGTAGGTCATTTATCACATTTGTTAGAGTGACCAAATAATGTTCATTTTTAATTTGAATTAGTTTTTAACAGATTCAATGTGATTCGTAAATACAGTTCTAAGAATATAATGATATCCACTTGCTCTCTCCCTTCTACACTTCTCCTGTCTCCCTCCTGCCTTATTTTTCTTCCTTTATTTCTGGAGTGACCCTATAAATCTATCATCCAATTTAGAATATGTTTAAAAGTGAAAGGAAGCACAGGTAATGCTTATTCTAGGAAAGTCAGGTCACTCAGGCTGAAGAAACAGGAATGCCAGGCATTTTTCCTCAGACTATTAGTCCATTTTATTTTGGTTTTTGATTTATAATAATTACAGAAAATGATAGTTTTCACATAAGCCATTATAAACAAGAATAATTGATGACATCCATATTTTATTTCAGTTAAAACATTGTAATGTTCAAAAATTATTTGTGAACACCCTACTATGAGTATATCAAGTAATTCAAATCTGCTAATGAATTTCCTTGGATTCCTAGATGTAGGTTTAGAGAGTGAAGTATTGCACTGGTCTGAGGAGAAATAATAAAAAAAAAGTATTGGAGTTGCACTTTCAGGATAGAATTGGAAAGAAAACCATGCTATCAATCCTGCAAGAGGAAGAGGAATGCCATGGACCTGTGTGGAGAGTGTGAACATGCAACACGAAGATAGATACGACACACGACTGCAGCAGCGGAGTCGGAGGAGGTAGCAGCCTGGAGATGGAGGTGAGACTGGACTGCAGCAACCTGCAGGGATAAAGTGGGAGGGAGAGCATAATGTGAGACTGAATGGATTAAAAAACAAGACCCATGCCGGCGTCGCAGCTCACTAGGCTAATCCTCCACCTGCGGAGCCAGCACCCCAGGTTCTAGTCCTTTGGGGCGCTGGTCCTGTCCCGGTTGCTCCTCTTCCAGTCCAGCTCTCTGCTGTGGCCTGGGAGGGCAGCGGAGGATGGCTCAAGTGCTTGGGCCCCTGCACCCCATGGGAGACCAGGAGGAAGCACCTGGCTCCTGGCTTCGGATCAGTGCAGCACGCCGGCCGTAGCAGCCATTTGTGGTTGAACCAATGGAAGGAAGCTCTTTCTCTCTGTCTCTCTCTCTCTCTCTCTCACTAACTCTGCCTGTCAAAAACAAAAACAAAAACAAAAACAAAAAAACACAAAAAAACAAGACCCATCTACCTAAAAGAAACACATCTCCCCAACAAAACTACACACAGAATGAAAGTGAAAAAAATAGGAAATGATATTCCATGTTAACGGAAAGAAAAAAAAGGGTAGGTGTTGCCCTCCAAATATCAGACAAAATAGACATCAAACAAAAACTATTAAAAGAGTTGGAAAAAAGGCAGTATGCAACGATTAAAGGATCAATTCAACAGGAAGATGTGACTATAATAAATGTTTATTCATGAAATTGCATGGCACCTGACTATTTAAAAGAATTGTTAATGGATCTAAAGGGAGACATAGACTACAATACAATAGTATTGGAGGCTTCAACCCCCCCACCCACTTTCACCAATGGATAGATCAACCAGACAGAATATCAACAAAAAACAGACATAATCAACATTCTGGCCAAATGGACGTGATATTTACAGAACTTTTCACCCCACAAGTGCAGAACACATATTCTTCCCATCAGTGCATGGAACTTTCTCTAAGATTGATCATAAAGCAAGTTTCTGCAAAATAAAAAAAAAAATAGAAATCACACTATGCATCTTCTCTGACCACAATGGAATGAAGCTAGAAGTCAATAACTCAAGAATCTCTAGACCATATATAAATGCATGGAGACTGAACAACATGTTCCTGAATGAACAGTGGGTCATAGAAGAAATTAAAAAAATCAAAAAAAAATTCTGGAAATGAATTGAGATGATATATCATATCAAAACTTAATGGGATACAGACAAAGCAATGTGAAGAGGGAAGTTTAGGGGACCAGCACTATGGTGCAGTAGGTTAATACTCCACCTGTGCTACCAGCATCCCATATGGGTGTCAGTGCTTGTCCCATATTCTCATCTTCCTATCAAGCTCTCTACTATGGCCTTGGAAAGTAGTGGATGATGGTTCTCGAACTTGGGCCCCTGAACCCACATGGGAGACCCAGAAGAAGTGTCTGTCTTCTGGCTTTGGATTGGATCAGCTCCAGCCATTACTGCCATTTGGGGAGTGAACCAATAGATATTGCACACTTTCTCTCTGTCTCTCCCTCTCACTGTCTGTAACTCTACCTCTCAAATAAATAAACAAAATCTTAAAAAAGGGGAAATTTACAGCAATCAGTGCTACATGAAGAAATTGGAAATGTGGGAAGGTACCAACTAAATGAACCATCAATTCATCTCAAGGACCGGGACCAACAACTACAAATCAAATCCCAAGTTAGTAAAAGAAAGAAATAATCAAAATTAGAGAAGAAATAAACAAAATTGAAACAAAAAATACAAAAAAAAACAGTAAAATAAAGTGCTTTCTAAAAAAATACACAAAATTGATAGTCTATTGACCCAACTAACCAAAAAGAAAGAGGAAGAAGACCCAAGTCAATAAAATCAGAGATGAACAAGCAAATGTAAAAACAGATACCACAGAAATAAAAAGAATTATCAGGAATTACTACAAAGAACTGTATGCCAGAAAATTGGGAACCCTAAAGGAGAAGGATAACTTTCTAGACACATAAAATCTATCAAAATTGAGTCATGGAGACTTAGAAAACTTAAACAGACCAATAACCAAGGCAGAAATTGAATCAGTAATAAATACCTTCCCAAAAAAGAAAAGCCCAGTACCAGATGGCTTCACTGCTGAATTTTACTAGACATTTAAACAAGAACTATTCCAATTCTTCTCAAGATGTTCAAAATAATTGAAAGGGAGTGAATCCTCAAAAACTTTATGAAGCCTGTATCACCTTAATTCCTTATCCAGGAAAAGATACAACAAAGAAAGAGAACTATAGACCAATAAAGCTGAGGAACATAGATGCAAAATACTTCAACAAAATACTAGCTAATCAAATCCATCAACACATCAGAAAGATCATTCACCAAGACCAAGTGGGATTTATTCCTGGTATACAGGGATGTTTCAATGTTTGCAATTCAATCAATGTGATACATTAACAGACTGAAGAATGAAAACCATATAATTGGGGCTAGCATTGTGGCATAGCAGGTAAAGCTACCACTTGCAGTGCTGGCATCCCTTATGAGTACCAGTTCAAGTCTTGGCTGCTCCACTTCTGATCCAGCTTTCTGCTATGGCCTGAGAAAATAGAAAATAGCTAAAGCATTGTTATACTACAAAAACAAAGCCAGGGGCATCACGATACCTGACTTCCAAACACACTACAGGGCAATTATAATCAAAACAGCATGATACTGGCACAAAAACAGATGTGTAGACCAATAAAACAGAATACAAACTCAAGAAATAAATCCACACATCTACAACTCATTTATCTCTGGCAAAGGAGATAAATTCAATCCCTGGTGCGAGGACAGTCTCTTCAACAAATGGTGCTTGGGAAACTGGATCTCCACATGCAGGAGTATGAAACTATTCCCCTACCTTACACCTTATACCAAAATCCATTCAAAATGAATCAAAGACTTAAATATATGACCCTACCATCAAATTACTAGAGAACATTGGGGAAGCCCTGAAAGACATTGGCATAGGCAAACATTTCTTGGAAAAGATCCTAGAAGCACAGGAAGGAAGGTAGGGTGGGAAGTTTAACTATGTTCCTAAATCTAACAAATACAATTTTTAAAATGATAAAAATAAAATATATATGCTAATATATTTGAAAAAATAGAATTTTCTTAACCAACAAGTATATTTAATTTGTAATAATTAATTGATATCCAGTGATCATTGTAATGTAGTTGCAATACATTGAAATTCAGGAACATAGGCCATTTTAAGTTACAATGTTTTGTAAGTATAGTAACACTTTGCCATTGATTTGGTGAAATGGCAGAGGTCAAACCTTGATGGAATGAGTAAGTGTTTAGAGAACAGCTTTATTTTAACAGAAGTGAGTCTATTGAGAATATCTGAGCTGAAAACAGTGCTGTACCACAGTGTTAGCAGAATAGATGGGCTTCATGTCACTTCGTATCAAAACAGAAGAAGTGAAAAGACAATTTTGGTTTACTTCACAGCTTTATACTTCTTAGATCCATATGGTGCACACTTTTTATCTTAAAGAAAGAAGCTCCTTATAATTCACTTCTCTTTTTGAACTTAGACAAATTTTGCTTTGGAGAATGAAAAGTTTCATTTATTAATTCTTTAAAGTTTAACAACTAATATTGATTCTATTTCAATATATTTGATTTCATTTATTTTTAAACATAAGTTCTGAAGATAGTTACAGAAGCAGACAGTGGTGGATAACTGAAATTAAATGAGTTGACTCAATCTGATCTTTCATTCTATAGTGGATTTATACTCAAGGATTCCTTGAGAAACTGTATTTCAAGAGCATACTTGATTGATTGATAAGGAAGAAGATGATAAAAATGCATATTCTTTGAAGATAAAAGTATTTAATTTACTACTTTGCTCAAAACTAGTGGTTTAAAACTTTATTAAAAGAAATGTATTTTCAACTTAAAATGACAATTTTTATGGAATGTTAACGTTAAAAGCATAAACTATGAAAGTACAGTTTACAAAAGTGTATAAGACAAAATTATGTAATCAATTGGAGTTTGGAAAGGAGAAAACAATAATCAAAAGGGCAGGATGTATAGAAAGCAATAAAAATAGCAGATAAAGATTGGAATATTTTAATAACAAATCAAATATAGTGTTGTGTTTTGGTGCAGCATCTTAAGTCACTGCTTGAGATATGTCCTGTTTGAGTCCTGGTTATTCCACTTCTGATCTAGCTTCTTACTGATGTGCGTTCTGGGACACATCAGATGATGGCTCATATGCTTTGGCCTCTACCACCCGTGTGGAAGACCTAGCAGGAGTTTGAGCTCCTGATATCAGCCTGGCCTACCCCAGCTGTTGCAAACAGTTTGCGAATAAACCAGAAGATAGAAGCTATCTCTGTCTTTCTGCCTTACAAACAATATGAAAATAAATTAGTATTAATAAAATAAAATATATATATATAGACCAAATGGGAGTACTAAATGGCAGTAATTTATATTTTTACAAAAATATAAGCACTGAATATTGGAAAATAAAATAATAAAAGAAGATAGGCTAGGCAGACAGTAATCAACAAAAATGTGGTAGTACCTCATTAGTAATAAGTTAGACTTTAAAAGAGAAGAAAATTTTTGGAATAATGACATGTAACAGACTAGAGAAAAATTCACCAGGAATATCTGATAAAATATATCTAATGCCAATATCCAAGATACCTAGTATCACTACCTCCACTCAGTAGAAAATTATCAAAATTATAATGCTATGGGCAAATGATTTTAAATAAAGTTTTCTGAATTTCTGGTGTATCAAACAAATTTTATCAAAGTATAGTAGGTGTGAAAAACACAATTAATACATTTTATGTCATGACTATGTAAAATCTTATACACTGTAATCCTGCAGTATTCTTCTGAAATATTCTTGAAATATTTGAAAAGTTCAAACATGTGGTGAGCATAAAGGTCTATCTTGGTAACAACCTTGTACTATTAACATTCAGAGCAAATTCTATGACTTGAATTCAATTAAAATAGAAATAACAAAAATGACCAAAATATCAAGATTTTTGAGATTATTTATTTGCACTCCTTGAAGATTTATTTATGGATTTTCTTGAAAGGCAGAATAATAGAAGTGAGGGAGAGAGAGAAACAGAGAGAGAGAGAGAAAGGTGTGTGTGGTTATGTATGATGAGAGAAAGAGAGAGAGAGGGAGAAATATAAATACAGAGAGATACCATTCCTTCGCTGGTTCACTGCTCACACAGCTGCAACAGCCAGGGTTGGACCAGGCTAAAGCCAGGATCCTAGCAACCCAACCTCGTCTTCCACATGGATTGCAGGGGCCCACACACTTTAGCCATCTTCCCCTGCTCTCAAGGTGCATTACTAGGAAGCTGGTTCAGAAGTAAAGAATCTAAGGCTGAAATTAGCACTCTAGTGTGGTGTTGCAAGTTGTGGCTTATCCTGTGGTACTACAACTCAGGCCCCTGGGATTTTTTTAAATGATTAATAATAATTTTACTTATAAAAAGCCAACTGATCAAAGATAATATAATGATGTAAAAAAGTGTAGAGATATAGGTAAGATTGTATTAGACTTAAATGCTTATACAATCTTTAAAAATGAAAAATGATGAGCTTAGTATCTGCCTTAAGAAGTTAGGAAAAGAAAAATGGAATAAATCTCTAGGAAGATGAAGAAAGACATGTAAAAAAATTTCTCTTGATTTCTTCTTTGACACATTGATGATTCAGGTGCATGTCATTTAACTTCCACATTCTATGGATTTTCTGAAAATCTCCCTGTTTTAAATTTCTAGTTACAAAATATTGTGTTTACAAAAGGCATTGTCTCAGTCTTCTAAAATTTGTTAATACTATATCATGGCCAAATGTACAATCTGTTATAGAGGATGTACAATGTAGCTTGAGAAAATTGTGTATTTGCTGTTGTTGAATGAAACATTCTGCATATGTCTATTAGGTCTATTTATTCTTCTAAGGAGTTATTAAACTCCACTCTTTCCTTATAGATTTTCTGTTTGGATAATCTACTACTATTGTTAGTTAGCTGTTTAAGTTTTCTGCCCTTATTATATTTCTGTGTGTATCTATTTTCATGTCTATTAACATTTGTTTTATACATTTACATGTGTCAATGTTCAGTGTGTGTGTATGCATAGGTGTGTGCAAATAATTCTTACATATGTTTCATGAATCGACACGTTCATCATCGTATAGACTTGTTTGCTCCTTTTAAAGAGCTTTTGACTTACAGTGTATTTTATGTGATATAAATATAACTGTATCTGATATGTTGGTCTCTATTTGCACAAACTAAAATTTTTCTAAAAATTTTTTTTAACCTTTCAATTTCAGTCTATGTGTGTCCTTAAAGTTGTGGGCAACATAATTTGTCATTTGTTTATCCGTTCACTCACTTCTTATCTTTTGATTACAGAATTTAATCCATTTCTATTCAAGGTTGCTATGTACAGAAAAGGACTGATTTTTATCAATTTGCTAATTGTTTTCTGATTCTTTTGTGGATGTGTGTTGCTTTATTCCTCTATCCTTTATCGTCTGAAGATTTGCTGTAGTGATTTATTCATTTCTTTTCATATTGCGTGTTCTACTGTAGAGCTTTGCTTTGTGGTTGCCAGGTACTTGCAGAAAACATGGTATGCTTACAGCAAGCTCTTTTAAGATTATAAAAACTTAGTTTTGACTGTACACACAAGAACTCTACACTTTTATTCCTCTTGTTTTAGGTTTTTGATGTCACTACTTTTATCTTTTTATATTATGTACTCTCAATGAATTATTGTGGCTCCAGTTATTTTTAAAAGTTTTGTCTTTAAAATTTTACACTAGAAAGCAAAAAAGCCATTGTAATTCATAAACTGTACTTTGGAAATTATATTTACTAAATAAAAAAATTTTACACTAGATACAGATTCTTTTAAGATTGGCATTATAGAACTATATTTATGTGAATTGACTGTGTACTTAATTGTTAAGAGTGAGTTTTTCTTGCTTTTATATGTGTGCATATTATTAGTAAGTGTCTTTCTATTTAAGAATGAAGAATTTCCTTTAACATTTTAAAAGTTTGATCTAGTGATGATGAACTCTTTCAGCTTTTGTCAGTGAAAATGTTTACCTCCTCTTTATTTCTGAAGGAGAGGTTTCCTGGTAAAATTTTTCTTGGCTGGCAGCATTTTTCCCCTTCAGCATTTTGAATACATCGCCTCACTCTCTTTTGGCATGTGTTTCTGCTAAAAATGTGATGATAGCCTTCAAGAAGTAGACTTACATGGAAAGATCTCCTTCTTTCTTGCTGTTTTATGATTCTCTTTCTTTGATTATAGTTGTCTTTGTGTAGGTTTCACTGACAAATTTGATTAAACCATTTTATACTTTTATGTTTATCTTTTCCAGATTTGCAAATTTTTGAGCAATCATTTATTTTTTAAAAGTTTATTTACTGGCCGGCGCCACGGCTCAATAGGCTAATCCTCCGCCTAGCGGCGCCGGCACACTGGGTTCTAGTCCCGGTCAGGGCGCCGGATTCTGCCTGGTTGCCCCTCTTCCAGGCCAGCTCTCTGCTGTGGCCAGGGAGTGGAGTTGAGGATGGCTCAAGTGCTTGGGCCCTGCACCCCATGGGAGACGAGGAGAAGCACCTGGCTCCTGGCTTCAGATCAGCGCGGTGCGCCGGCCGTGGCGGCCATTGGAAAGTGAACCAACGGCAAAGGAAGACCTTTCTCTCTGTCTCTCTCTCTCTCACTATCCACTCTGCCTGTCAAAAAAAAAAAGTTTATTTACTTATTTTTATTAAGTTGAAAAGGTGGTGAGTGAGAGAGAGAATGTCTATTCATCAGTTCTCTTTCCAATTGCCTGCAACAGCCAGGCTTGTCTAGGTTGAAGACATAAGCCAGTCTGAGCCTTCCATGTGAGTGGCCCCTACCTCAAATACCTCAGCCACCTCCCGCTGCCTCTTACGGTGTCGGTGTGGGTCGTCACAAAGCTGGGTTGTTTGCAGATGTGGTCATAATTCCAGACACTCTGATATGGGCTGTAGGCTTCCCAAGAAGTGGCTTAATCTGCTATGCCACAAAACTTGTTGCAGCAGTCATTTCTCAAATGAGATTTCTTTCTTTTTTCTCTCTTTTCTCTTTGTTAAAGTCTCATAATGTTTGTTTTAGCTGTCTTTATGCTGTCCCTAAAACTCATACGCTTTTTCAGCCTCTTTTATTCTTACTTCTTTTTTCTACTTTCACTGTATGTTTTCAAATAACCCATCTAAGTTCTGCTACACATGAGGTCCCACAGCTGCACTGTTTGGGGCAGCGTTAGCAATAGTGCCATGTTCAGGCATTCCCAGTCCTACATTTGTAAAGATGCACAAGGCATCAGTGCTTCTGGAGTAGCACTCAAAACAACAGTGGCTTAAGGGCCCAGGACATGGGCTAGTTTAATATGATGAAGCCCGGTGTCTGAGATGTGGGTCAGACACAGAGATGCTGTGTGAAGCAGAGAAGCACACAGAGCTACAGAGGCCCCAACGTCTGTGGCTAAGCTGTCTTGCAAGTAGCACAGGCTCTGACATGTGGGGCACAAGTGCCCCAGTTTGGTTGCAAAGCCAGAGTCTGACAGGGGCAAATGTGGAGCAGTTACAGTTCTGGGATCAGAACTGGGGAGGAGCTGGGGATCAGAACTGGGGAGGAGTTGTAACTTAACTCCCAAGGAAGTATAGCAGTGGTTCCTTTTTGAGGGAGTTCTGGTATAGCAATCTGTTATTCTGGGAGTTGTTTCCTCAAGAATGTTAGTATTACATTTTTTGCCCCAGTATATTAAGTTGGTATAGTTTATTTTTTGTGTTCATAGAAATTTAAGAATTTTAGCTGATAAATTTTCATGATGTATGATAAAGCATGGTGCATACTATATGACCTCAAACACATGACATTGAATGTTGTGGGGTCAGCATTGTGGCCTAGTGGGCACATCTGCCACCTGCAAAGCTGGCATCCCACAAGGGTTGCTGGCTTGAGTCCGGCAGCTCCACTTCTGATCCAGCTCCCTACTAATGCACCTGGTAAAGCAACAGAACATGACCCAAATGCTTGAGCTTCATCTACCCATGTGGGAGACCCAGATGAAGCTCTTGGCCCATCCCAGACCCTTGTGGTCATTTGGAGAGTGAACTAGCGATGGAAGTTTTCTCTCTCTCTCTCTCTCTCTCCTGGTAATTTTGCCTTTCAAGTAAATAAATGAATCAAAAAAAGATATTGAATGTTGTGTGTGTTCATAGGACCTAGAAGAACATGTCAAATTAAACTGCTTGTGATTGTATTTTACTTTGCTCTTTGCGGTTTGAGTTTCCTACAATGAATGTGTTAACTTTTGAAAAATAAATATTATTTTACAAAACTAACAAGAAGAAAGAAATGCCACCACAGATGTAGTCAGAGGAAGATCCATAGCCAGGAGAATATATTGTGAAATAAAGACTAGGTATTCATAATTTAAAATAACCCCAAAATGTAAAGAAGAAAACAAAATTTAGTGAAAAAAAAGATAAGTATGTGGAAAGACAAATCATCAAAGAGCAAGTCTAAATGGTCAATAAAATACCTCAAATAATTAAACCTCATTATTAATAAAAGTCATGAAAATTAGAACAGCATTAGGTATTTTATCACACCCATCATACTGTGCCAATTTAGTATAGTCCTACCAATGTAAAAGTTTGCAAATATGTAGTTTAATACAGAATCTCATGAACTGCTTGTATGGAGATGGACTGTTGGCATTCTGTTCTAACTGATTCAATATGAACTGTCCTAATTGAATCTAGATGTGCCCTAGGAAACAGGGATACTTTTATCTGGTGAGATAGATTGGAGAACATTCACTATAGGATCATTTCTGGTACCAAAAATATGGCAACTTGTGAATTATATATTTTCAGGGGAATAATTAATTTTGCATTTATAAAATTAACATTATGTGGAAGTTTAGAAAATAAATTTATGGTACCTATTTTGATAGAATCTCCAGAATATACTGAAATAGAAAAACACTTTCTTTAAAATCATGTATAGTTTAGTTAATTACCAATTAAATGAAGTTTAAAATGTAGAATAGGGCTGACATTGTTGTATAGCATATGGGTACTGGTTTGAGTCCTAGCTGCTCCACTTCTGATTCTGTTCCAAGCTGATGGCCTGGAAAAAGCAGCAGATGGCTCAAATGCTTGGGCTTCTGCCAGCCATGTGGAAGATCTGAAAGAAGCTCCTGGCTGGCCCTGGCTTTGGCCTGTGCCAGCCTCAGCCATTGTGGCCAATGGGGGAGTGAACTAATTGATGGCAGATCTCTCTTTCTCTCTCTGTCTCTGTCTCTCTGTCTCTCTCTAATCTCCCTCTCTTTCTGAAACTCTGATTTTCAAACAAATTAATAAATATTTTTTAAAATGTAGAATAATGATTTATATTTTTGTGGACATGTATTCATTTAATATTGTAAAAAGAAGCATGGGAGTGAAGAAACTCAAATTTTCAATATTTATTACCAACAAGGATGGATACAGTCCTAAACAGGGTGATCAGACTGAGGTGGAGGATACATATATGTTCCATGTTTGAGGGACAAGGCAGAGATTGGAGTTGCTTGAGAGGACAGCAGAGTAAAAAAATTGAAATCTTTAAGTCCTTGTAAGTAATATTAGGTCGTGGATTGTATCCAAGCTGGACCTCTCCCTGCTTATACCCTCACATAGGAACAAAAAACTAGTTTACTTTTGTGCTTTATTTTAATTGCAGGCAGTAAAATTACTCTTCTATTTAGAATCAATGAAAATAAAAACTAATGATTTCTGACATATGAGAAGTAATTTAGGGTTGAAAGGTATTTCATTTTGCTCAGTGTCATAAGGAATACAGGGAGTACCTTACCTGTTCTAGATAATACTGGATGCTTTTCTATAATCTATACTAAAAGTGGTGTGAAACCAACACTAAAACATGACAAATGAAGTACTTGGTGTTGACTTTATACTAATATTCAAAAAAGGAATGTTGAGGTTGTAATTTTCTATCGAAATTTGTCTTTTTAAATTTTGTTGGAGATATATATTTTTGTATAGATGAGACAAAATAAGATTTTGTAAATAAAATAGCTCCAGGAGAGCATATGAATGAAGTTGTTGCAACTAAGTATCAAAAACAAATGATTATTTTTAAAAAGTGACTTAGCTCATAAATTGGTATTACTAAAGTCATTATGTTTCCTGCATGATATCTATTCAAGCTGTTTCTCAATACTCATAATAAGCAAACAACATTGATTCTAAGAGTTAGCCTCCATAAAAATTTAAATATACTTTCAGCATAATATATCACCATTTAGTGATACTGAAAACTCACATATAGCTTGGGAACTTGCTAGAAAATCAATGAACTCTCACAGTGCTGCAATATTTCGCACATTATAACCTTTTACAGAAGAGAGAAATAGATCTTAAGAAAAATTAATAAAAGTATAGTGATGTGAAACACTGCTGGCTCTATTTTTTAAAAACTAGTATGGATGTCATATTGAGGTAAAACTGAAAATTAGAACACAGGAATCTAAAATATAAAGAATAAAGAATCTAAAAATATAAATATTTATATACTTACATATATATAAATTTAAATATATTTATATTATACATATTTATATTATAATACAAATATATTTATAATATATAATTTTATATTATAAATTAATGTATAAATTTATTTATGTATTAAATATATTATATAATATATTTTATATATTAGCTATATTATACTCATAATATATATCTTTATATTATTCATATTATTTATAATATAAATATAAAACAATATAACGAATAAAAAATTTAAAAAAGAAAGAAAAATAAATGTGGATTGGATTAAGATGGAAAAGTAGGGAGAGAGCTTACTGCTCTAGTGTAGGAGAAGATAGCTTTAAAAAAAGTGGAGAGAGTGCAGTCTCAGGGAACAGTTAGGGAGAAAATGGCAGAGGAAACTCCACACAACCCAGAGAGGCACAGTGGACCTATTTGAAAGGTGTGAAAGCATGCAACTCAAGAATCCAGCAGCTGAGAGCCTCCACATCAGCTTTGGAGAGTGAGGTGAGACCAGACTGCTGCAGCATAAGCCACTGGCCGTAAAGCTGGAGAAAGAGCCTGGAGGGATTTTGGCTTGGAGCTCTGAGGTGGGTAGTGTACCTGCCAAACTAGAGGGAAAAAGAGTGGGAGGCATGCTTCTCTTTCCCTGCCCACACGGCGGTGGCATTCTGTAACAAGCCAACAGAGAGCAGGCACCATTTTGGACATAGGAAGCAGCTGCACCAGTGCTTGTCTGTACCCAGCAACCAGTCAAGCAGGAGACTCCTGAGTCTGGAGAGGAAAAGTGACAGGGAGCTGGGTGCTCATGACTGTGGGAGACTAGTGTTACAGAACAATGAAAACACTGAGGTTGCGGGAAGGTGGCTGGAACTTTGGGCAGTCGCTTGGGAGGCTCCACATGCTCAGAGCTCCCTGGTTCCCTGGTGAGGGACATTGCTGGGGAATCTGCACATATCATTTGTGTGGTCTTTGTGGCAGGGAGGATGAATATTATACCCACTGGGGCTAGCACCCAGGCCGTGGTGTACATTAAGGAGATGAGATGAGCTGAGTCTACACCAACAGAGCAGAAAAAACCTCCCCTTTGATTAAAAAATAATGGGTCAGGGGGAGAGGAGATTTACCACGCCCAACCTTGGTGTCACCTCAGAAAATCCCTTCAGCCTGGAGCACTGAAGAGAGCTCCCCGGCCACACCCACCACATGCCACTAGGTATTCACTGAAAAAGAAGACATTCCACTAGTCCACAGAGGCATAGTTCAAACATAAAAGATGCCACAGCAAAAAAATAAAGAAATCAATGAGTATCTCCACAAATGCTGAATAATAAATGCACCAATACAGGAAACAGGAATAAGGAAGACATCATGGTGCCCCCAAAAGAATGCAAAATTTCAATACCAGATAATGAAGATGAAGAAACTGAAGAAATACCCGAAATGGAATTCAAGAAATTGACCATAGTATTACACAGAAGCAATCAGAAGCAAGCATACAAACTGCTGAAATCAGTACAAGACATGAAAGAAAATCTCTCCCATGAAATTGAGTTGTTAAAGAGAAATTAAAATGAAATCTTGGAAATAAAGAATTCAATAGACCAAATCAAAAATGCAGCAGAAAGCTTTAACAACAGAATTGGTGATGCAGAAGAAAGAATAAATGACTTAGAAGACAAATCACAGGAAATTATACAGTCAGACCACAAACAGCAAGAATAAATTAGAAAATTTTAAAAATGCTCTTGGGAACTCTTAGGAGTTCCTGAAGGCATGGAAAAAAATAAAGGATTAGAAAGCCTTTTTAGTGAAATAATCCTTAGTTTGGGGAAAGAAATTCGAATGGAAATATAGGAGACCCCCAAATAACTAAAACAATCTTATACAACAAAACCAAGCTGGAAGCATCAGAATACCAGATTCCAAGACCTGCTACATGGCCTACATGGCAATTATAATTAAAACAGCCTGGCACTGTTGAAAAAAACAGATGGGTCGATCAATGGAACATAATAGAAACGCCAGAAACCAATCCAGGCATCTAAAACCAACTCATATTTGACATAGGAGCTTAAATCATTCCCTGGAGAAAAGACAATATCTTTAACAAATGCTGCTAGAAAAACTGGATTTCCACATGCAGAAGTATGAAGCAAGACAACTACCTTACACCTTACACAAAAATCCACTCAAAATGGTTTAAAAACCTAAATCTATGACCTGATACCATAAACTTATTAGAGAACTTATTAGAGAAACCTGAAAGACTTGGCACAGGCAAAGCATTCTTGAAAAAGACCCCAGAAGCACAGCAATCAAAGCCAAATTTAACAGTTGGAATTACAGCAAATTGAGTATCTTCTGTACTGCAAAAGAAACACTCAGCAAAGTGAAGAGGCAACCCACAGAATAGGAGAAATTATTTACAAACTTTGCAATTTATACAAGATTATTAACTAGAATATATAAAGAGAATAAGAAACTCACAACTACAAATGGGCAAAGGATGTAAACAGGCATTTTTCAAAAGAGGAAATCCAAATGGCCAACAGACACATGAAAAAATGCTCAGGATCACTAGCTGTCAGGGAAATGCAAATCAAAACCACAATGAGGTTTCATTTCACACAGTTAGAATGGCTGTCATATAGAAATAAACAAACAACAAATGTTGGCAAGGAGGTGAGGAAAAAGGTACCCTAATCTACTGTTGATGGGAATGTAAACTGGTAAAGACAGTATGGAAATACCTGATAAGTCTGAATATAGACCTATCATATGACCCAGCCATCCCACTCCTGGGAATTTACTCAAAGGAAATGAAATCAGCATATGAAAGAGTTATCTGCCACCCCCATGTTTATTGAAGCTCTATTCACCCTAGCTAAGACATGGAATCAACAAAAATGCCTATAAGTGATGACTGGAGAAAGAAATTATAGGATATGCACACTATAGAATACTACGCAATGGTAAAAAAAATAAAATCTGTTCATTTGCAACAAAATGGATAAATCTGTAAAACATCATACTTAGTGAAATAAGCCAGTCCCAAATAGATAAATACTGTATGTTATCACTGACCTGTTACAAATAAAGAGCACCTAAAAGGCAATATGTAGAAGTAAAATTGTCAACTTGAGAAGCAATGACTTGGATAGCCCTTGTATTGACTCTTGAGGAACAGGTTTTTTTCTTTTTTCTCAGTATTTTTTGAACTCATTACTTAACATAAAGTTAAACATATGTGTATAAAGTCAATTGAAAATAGATCTCAGTAAAAAAACAAGAGTGGGAATAAGAAAGGGAGGAGGAAGAGGGGTAGAAGAATGGGTGGGAAGGCAGGCATAGCGGGAAGAATCACCATGTTCTAAAAGTTCTAATTCTAAAGTTTATGGAGTTTGTAAAGTTGTATAGTTCTTCATACATTTCCATGGACTTACTTTCATGGGCACAGTTTAAAAACTTGTTATTGGAATCCATATCCCCTTGAGCTGCATGGTAAATGTACCATCTAAAGGTTAAAGGGGTCATATGGATAGGATTAAATGTTTGGTAATGATAATTTATAGAATTAAAAAGGAGTGAATGCTCCAACATGGGAAGCAGTCCACATAGCAGACTCATAGAATGTCAATCACTTTAAGTGGCACTGTGACATCAGAATCATCCCTTAAGGCATTCTGGTCTGGCTGAGAAGTATTTCAGACATGGAAAGCCAAGACACTGTGGCACCAGTGGAAAGAAGTATTCATCACAGAAGGAGGTACTTTTCTCTGAAGGGAGGAGAGAACTTCCACTTATGGCTTTGTCTTAATACTGACAAAGTTTGTGGATCCAAATGCCTTCCATAGCCTAGGCAGTTCATGTCAGGAGCCTCAGGTGATCACTGACATCATACATAAGAGTGTTAAATGTTGAATTAGCAACAAGAATCACTGTGCACTAACTTCCCATGCAGGACCTTTGTCCTCAAAGAGTTGTATTTAATTATGTCTAAGCACTCTCAAAAGATGTATCATTCTTGGATGCTTCTTTAAAGTTAATTAAGTTTATTTAAAAAAGAGAGAAATTAATTTCAAGATGCAATGACTTTGAACAGCCTTTGTCTTGACTGTTGAACAGATTTTTTACAAATTATTGAACTCTTTATTTACTATAGAGTTAGTCTTCTGTGTATAAAGTTAATTGAAAATGGATCTTAATGAATAATTGGACTGGAATTGGGAGGGGAGAAGGAGAAGGGATGGCAGTGTGGGCAGGAGGGAAGATATGGTGGGAAGAATCACTATATTCCTAAAATTGTACTTAGGAAGTGCATGAAGTTTGTATTCCTTAAATAAAAAGTTCCCTTAGGAAAAAAAGAAAAAGAAACGTGACAGAACTTCAAAAAGTTCAGGGAAAATAGTATTAAAAGATAAGTTTATTTTGGTGCAAAAAAAGTTCTAAATTCATGGAGTTTTTTCTAATACATATTTTCATGAACTTTTTGAAGACACTTAGACTTTAATTATTTATATTGTTTCTTATCCATAATTAATGAAATATTTTCACAGCTTTGCTTATCTTTTTCATGCATAATGGACTTCTAACTCAAAGCACCAGAAGATGATTTCATGTGTAGATATTTGCCTCAGGTTGTTATTTCAACAGAGGAAGTATTGTTGCAAAAGCTAGTAGCTCTGTGCTTGGAAAGAAATAATTACAGGTGGGTGCTCCATCTGACATCATAGTAACTAAATGTAAAATCTGACTAAGATAACCAGGCCATGAGTAATTTTCAGTTTGCTTGGGCGTCTATGCTGTTGATGCTCTTAGAGTAAATGACAGGTCAGACTGAAACACATCCTCTGTTAGAGATGAACAGAGATGCAAAGGGTTATGAATTATTCTATAATATATTGTATAGACTGAGTGAATTAAATAAAGTCTTAAAAGAAAAAAAATGCTTATTTATTGGTACACTATTTCTAAATCAAGAGTTGACAAAAATTACTGCTTCCATCTGGTACCCTATTCATTGTCTCAAAGCAGGACTCACTTACCTTCTTGGTACCCATCCATCAGTCCTACCATACTACAGATTTATTATACTTTTCTTAGAAAAATGTCAACTACTAATCCTCTGCCTGTAGCAGTGGCACCCCGGGTTCTAGTCCCGGTTGGGGTGCCAGATTCTGTCCCGGTTGCCCCTCTTCCAGTCCAGCTCTCTGCTGTGGCCCGGTAGTGCAGTGGAGGATGGCCCAAGTGCTTGGGCCCTGCACTCGCATGGGAGACCAGGAGGAAGCACCTGGCTCCTGGCGCCGGCTGTAGCGGCCATTTGGTGGGGTGAACCAACGGAAGGGAGACCTTTCTCTCTGTCTCTTTCTCTCTCTGTCAAACTCTGCCTGTCAAAAATAAAAAAGAAAGAATGAAAAGAAATATGTCAACTACAACATTTTTTAAGACTTTAAATCTTATCTTTATCATTTATTAGATATCATAAACCTTTTCTGATTTGTACAGACAATTGAGCATTGTGGCACAATAAAACAAGCACAACCACATGGTGCCTGCAAAAGCTCTTTGGATTATGTGATTTAGTAAAATATACACAAATCAGGAGATCAGCTGCTCTGACTAAAAGGCATGTATAAAGTGATGTCATTTTTAAACCAAAAACTATTCAATGCTACAAGGGATTATAGTAAGCTTTTTTTTTCAACTTTTATTTAATAAATATAAATTTCCAAAGTACACCCTTTGAATTATAGAGACTTTTCCCCCCATAACCTCCCTCCCACCTGCAACCATCTCATCTCCCACTACCTCTCCCATCCCATTCTTCATCATAATTCATTTTCAATTATCTTTATATACAGAAGATCAATTTAGTATATACTAAGTAAGGATTTCAGCAGACTGCACCCACAAAGACACACAAAGTATGGAGTCCTGTTTGGGTAGTAGTTTTACCATTAATTCTCTTAGTACAACATATTAAGGACAGAGGTCCTACATGGGGAGAAAGGTCCACAGTGACTTCCGTTGTTGATTTAACAATTGACACTCTCAACATTTCTTAAACACAGATTGTCTTT
The DNA here is from genome assembly GCF_051225735.1 of Oryctolagus cuniculus. NCBI lineage: Eukaryota > Metazoa > Chordata > Mammalia > Lagomorpha > Leporidae > Oryctolagus > Oryctolagus cuniculus. The sequence continues at coordinate 14,052,728 of NC_142871.1, forward strand.
CTTCTTAATCCTTGTGCTTTTCACAGTACCCACATACTGATTTGAACAACTATAGGAAACCTAAAATTCTTTGTTGAATAAATGAGTTTGAGAACTTGCCCTCTGAAATTTTCATATGCCTGAATCCCAGTCCATTGATATTATTTTCATTGTTCCAAATTTAAAATTTGATTTTTGATCTTTGCAAAGGCTAGCTAAATATAGCCCTAAAGCCATGCTTTTAATCAAGATATTTTCCCTGTTTCAAGGATAGGTTCTGCAATGGATGGTGTCCTCATTCAGTTTCTGTTGCCATAACTAATCAAAGATTATCTAATTTATAAAAAAATAAATTTATGTCTCACAGTTCTGGAGGCTGGGAAGTCCAGGGTTGATGAGTCACAAAAATTTGATGAGAGCCTTCTTGCTGGTGGAGACTCTGCAGTCTGGAGGCAACTCAGAGTATTATGTGGTAAGACAAAGCAAGCTAATCACAGAGAGCTCACTTTTATAACAAAGCCACTCCCATGATAATTCAGTAATCTACTGATCCATTAGCCCATGATTGATTAATGCGTTCAAGAGGACAGAGCCCTCATGCCCAGTAACCTCTTAATGTTCTCACATCTTAAGACCATGTAATGGATATTAAATTTCAACATGGGTATTAGTGGGGTCATTGAAGCCATAGCTGGCAGGTTTTAGGCATTAGTAACAAGCAGCACCACTATAAAAATTCCTTGGGAACATACATTTTACTTCATGCAAAATTGCATATCCTTCAGCAGGCATGGTTAGTCATGTATGAGTTCACCCAAATTTAGCACCATGTGGAATGATTTGAAGGCATCGTAAGGCTCAAAGTAGTCAAACTAAACTTTTCCTTCTTAAGGTTTACTTATTATATAGATTTCTCCCTCCTTAACCTTCAATGAAAGGGTCTCTAGAGATATACTTAATAAGTTCTCTCTCTCTCTCTCTCTCTCTCTCTCACTCTCTCTCTTTCTGTCATATAGACTGTATTGATTGAGAAATAAAATACTCCTTAGCTGTAACACAAATACCTTGATTGTATTACATGAGCAGCATTTTTTCCTTTTCTATGAGAGACCTTGCCTCCATATACCGTGTTGTGTTTCTTAGAGAACAAACACCTCTGTCGTATCTTTAAAGTAAATATTGGGAAAAATGAAAGTTGGGTTCAATCCATAACAAGCAAACTTATTAATGTACTCACTAGCTGATTAAAACATTAAAACATCCATTCAGTAGAAATGTATACAAATGCCCCATATATTATATATATAATTATATATTATATATATATTAAAATTTTTAAATAAATGTCCCCATCTTGCCAACACTGTGTCACTCATTTGTTCTTCCAAGGGACAAAATATTATGATGTTTTGTTTATATAACTTCAGATATAATTACACATATATAAACACACCTAATTGAATATTACATTACTATAATAGTATTGTGCACCATGATATTTGTCCTTTTTGCAAATTGGGTATCAATTTTATTCCTCTTTATAAAACAAATCAATCTTTCCAAAGATTGTAATATTTTATTATTTGGATGATTTTATTTTTATTTTTAATTTTATTAACATTTTTTTTCCTGAGGGCATTTAGATTTTCTGATCTTAATAGTTCTTATCATCATGAAATCTCATGAGCTCATCTTCCTTCTCATACTCTATTTTGCATCAATGCACTGGTTTGCCTTGGAATACATGATTTATTTAAGGTAAGGGATCAAGTATAAGATTGTGGGATGAAAGTACATGATTATCATGTTATTTTATAAATAAAATAGTAGCTAGTTTTAATTCAACACAATTTTTGAACTTCAAGGATTATAAATATTAATGAAGGTTTTCTTTTTGCCTTAATATAAAGCTTGTTTGAGATTTGTATTTTTGACCCAAATTTTACTATCTCCATTACTATGAAAATGATAAATACTATGTAATCAAGAATTTGCACAGGCTTGTGATATTTAGAAGATATTTTCATTTTTGAAAAATTATCAATATGTGTATCTGTGGGTTTACTAAATATAAGCCCTGGGGTGATCATTCACACACAAGCAAGTTGTTGAAAAATTACTCCCATTAAAAATCAACAAAGGAAAAGCAAGGCAGGAAAAAGAAGCTACCAAACAAACCACAACTGTAGGATAATTCCTATTACCAGTTTAATCCAAATGGGAGCACATATCATGCCTCTAAGAGAATTCAGATTCTCTGATTTCCATATCTAGGGTGACACAGGTTCCCATGAGTTTACAGCTCTAGATGCAGGGCTCAGGAGAATCCTGTGGAGGAGCTTGTATGTTTGAGGCATTAGAAGAATAAAATATCAAAGCTGAGTAATAATTGCACAGACAGATGTGAAGTTTTGGAGGCAATGTGCACAGTAGAAGAGAAGTAACTTTTTCAGTCCCACCCTGCACTGCTCAAATCTGTTTCTTTCTTATATTAAGTTCATTCCATTTTATCAAACACTTCTCAAGACTATTGTCACTAAAACTTCTGGAGAGACCGTACAGGATGAGGGTAGTGGAGTGAGTTGTTCCCACATTTAATACAGAAGCTATATGGTACTTGTCATTACCTCCCTCCTATACCATCCATTCTGTATTCTTCCCAGCCTCGGCTAGTACTTTTTCTGGTCTTGTTGGTTTGACCCATGTGGCCATTTAATTTTGAAACATAATCCAACTGTTAATGCTGTTATAGGTCATTTACTGGTAACTGGAATATCAAAGGGAATACAGTGCACATGTATGCCTTATTACTAAAGCCACTCTTCTTGCCTCTGTTTTGTTTTTGTTTTTTTTTTGTTTTGTTTTTTTTTTTTTTTTGACAGGCAGAGTGGACAGTGAGAGAGAGAGAGACAGAGAGAAAGGTCCTCGTTTGCTGTTGATTCACCCTCCAATGGCCGCCGCGGCCAACAGGCTGCAGCCGGCGCACCATGCTGATCTGATGGCAGGAGCCAGGTACTTATCCTGGTCTCCCATAGGGTACAGGGCCCAAGCACTTGGGCCATCCTCCACTGCCTTCCCAGGCCACAGTAGAGAGCTGGCCTGGAAGAGGGGCAACCGGGACAGAATCCGGCGCCCCGACCGGGACTAGAACCGGGTGTGCCGGCACTGCAAGGCAGAGGATTAGCCTAGTGAGCCGTGGTGCCGGCCCTTGCCTCTGTTTTTAATGTTGATTAAAGTCAAAGACCCCTAACAGTATGATAATTCCTTTCTGTATTTGCTAGCCTACTAGTCAAAATGAGTCAACATGATATAGAAAGAGCCATATACTTTAATTTTAGTGGGATTTTTAATGGTAAATCATCCTTATTCTGGGAACCAAGATCTCCAGATTCACAGAACCCAATGTTGTTAGGATAAGAAACTCGTAACCCCAGGTAGATAACTAACTGGTAGTGATGGTGACTATGGCCACTTCTAGTTTCATCTTTTGGTTATTAGCCCAGGTTTAACATTACATCTACCAAAGGGAGACCACCATATAACAACATGTGCTGTAAGGTATATATTATATCATGGAGGATGACACTCACAACTCACAGGATATGGTCTCCAGTTTGGTGCATCAGCTGTGCCATAACATGCCTCTTCCAATATATTTAGAACATCAGATCCTAGACAATGGGCTATGAGGAAGAACCAGTGAATCTTTGGTTCATTAATAAGTCTGCTACTAAACTTCTTTTATTATTAATAGGCTTCTGTGTTGGTAACTTAGGCACTGTGCAGGTGTTGTTGGCTAAGGAGCAACAGATGGACCAATTAAAACAAAATGCAGGTTATCTATCTATCGTCTATCTAGATATTGTCTATAAATCCCAATCAAAAGGAGTTGCTGCCCTTTTGAAAACATGCCTAAGGCAATTATCTTGGCATTAAGTGGCTAATTGGACTCTTTAAGGATCAGTGGCATGACAGTTAATTGGCATCTTTATTGAACACTGGTTGGACACCAAAAGCAGTGGTAACAGGATCCATGTTATTGGGTGAAAGCACATACTGTTGGGCCCAGCAACCACCTCTATTTATGTCACCATTATTAATCTGTTTGTTTGCAAGCAGCTAGTTGGCTAAGGATAGAGGCTGGCAACAACTCCTGGAAAATCCATCTGCTATTCAAGTCTATCTGTTTACTTCTTCCACAATGAATGCTCTCCCGGGGCTATTAAGTGAACACACATGGACCCTTAAACATTTTTTGCCAACCTGCATCAGTCCATCCACAGTACTTTTCCAGAGACCTCTTCATGTGCTTTATCCTAACCTTGCTTCTGCCAGATCCAGCCTGCCACCAGGAGGCAAATATCCTCACCTTGGGTCACTTTTATCTCCACCTAAACTGGAGATTCAGACTCATTGATCAGAGTTCCACCTGCTGGGAAGATTTCTCTTCATTAATGTATTTCAGATTCACCACACTACTAAGTGTGCCTGAAATGCAACAGCCCATTTTCAGTTCTCTCTAACAAATGAGCATACACAAAGGCCCTCTAGAACTTCTTGGAAAACATTCTAAATATATCACTTCAACAATATAATAGATTGGTGATGGGTTTACACATATTAGTAAATTGAACCACTGGGAAAAATAAACTCAAGATAGACAATTTTCTTTCACAGTCACTCAACATTTCACTGGAAGCTTACAAGTAACCCAATGCATGAGTCAGAACAGTTTTACTCATGTACTGTGTGATATTTACAAAGACCAAAGAGGGAGATGAAGAGAGAGAGAGAGAGAGAGAGAGAGAGAGAGAGGGAGAGAGAGAGAGAATCTTTTATTATTTTGGTTTACTCTCCAAGTAGCTGCAACCACCAGGGATGGACCAAGCTTAAATCAGGAACCAGGAGTTTCTTCCTGGTCTTCAACATCAATGGCAGGGGCTCAAATACTTGGGGCACCTTTCCTGCTTTCTCAGGCCATTAGCAGTGAGTTGAATCAGAAGTGGAGTAGCTGGAACACAAACTGGAGCCCATATGGGATGCTAGAATTGTAGGCAGCAGCTTAACCTACTAGTCCACAACATGGGCTCCCTGTTGGCTATTGAAAAGAACATATTTTTCATATAGATAGCTACATATCACAAACAAGAACCATGTAAATAGATTCTGTAAATCTATTGCTGATACCATTTCTGCAACATCAGATGAACTGGGGATTACTTTTGATTAGATTTTAGCTGTCCATACTTATCTTCAAAGATAAAGTAGTATATAATAGGTCAACTTAATATAAGAGATATACTTCAAATAGTATATACTAGACCTACCACTTCCGTGATCTTTAAGACTTTATTCTCTTGAGAATTTTTTTACTGCCTTAGCCAGGAGAGTGTGATGCTTTTCAGATACTCCCAGTTGTCTTTTCTATTATATCCTACTCCATAAATCAAAGACTTTATGTGAGGTATTCTCCAGTAGCTAAGCACTGATGTCCAAATGCAGCATTTAAGAACTGTGGAAATTGGGAACAACATTGTGGCCCAGCAGGTTAACCATCACTTGTGATGCTGGCGTCCCATTGGGTCAGGTAAGTCCTTAATGCTCCATCTCTGAGACAGTTCATGGCAAATGTAGCTAGGAAAGCAGTGAGATATTACTTGGGGCCCTGACACCAATGTGGGACACCTTGATGGAGTTTTATATTCCTCGCTTTGTCCTGGCTCAATCTGGCTGTTTCAGTTATTTGGGGAATGAACAAATGGATGGAAAACTCTTCTCTCTCTCTCTCTCTCTCTCTCTCTCTCCCTTTTCCCTCCTTCCAATTCTCCCTCTCTCTCTTCCTATCAATCTTTGCAACTCTATCTCTGCCTGTCTTATAAATAAATAAATAAAATATTTTTAAAACCCTATGGAGATAACAATGGGATTAGTCTTGGAACATATTGGAACATACTAGAACTACTGTTCAGCAACTGCTAAACCTGGGGCAGTGTTCCAAACATGCTGATATTTATTCATTTTGGTGTTCTATAAACTTTATTGAATTTGGTTTGATGTTCGTCATTAACAATTTCAAAATTCTTAGCATTAATTCAAATATTCTGTTTTCTTTTTGTCTCCTTTTACTAATTGCACACATATTTCACCGTTTGTAATTATCCTGTAGTTATTGGATATGTGTTTCATTTCCTCTCATTTTTTTTTCCTCTGTGCATTTCAGTTTTGAGAATTTCTATTCCCATGTCTTCATGTTCACTGATCTGTTTCCTGGCCAGGTGCAACCTGCTGATTAGCCCACTGAAAGCAGGCATCCTACGTGTTACAGTGCTTAGTGTTTTTAATGTGTAGTATTTTCTTGGATTATCCTTAGAGACTGTCTCTCTTCACTTACATTAACCATCTGTCCTTCCATGGTGCCCACATTGTCCCCTAGAGTTATTGGCATATATTTATTTATTTTTACTTTTATTTAATAAATATAAATTTCCAAAGTACAGCTTTTGGTTTACAATGGCTCCCCCCGCCATAACTTCCCTCCCACCTGCAAAACTCTCCTCTCCTGCTTCCTCATATTCAATTCATATTCAATTATATTTATACACAGAATATCAAATTAGTATATACTAGGTAAAGATTTCATCAGTTTGCACCCACACAGAACATAAAGTGTAAAATACTGTTTGAGTACTAGTTATAACATTAATTCACATTAGACAACACATTAAGGACAGAGATCCTCCATGAGGAGTAAGTGCACAGTGACTCCTGTTGTTGACTTAACAAATTGACACTCTTGTTTATGGCATCAGTAATCACCCTCGGCTCTTGTCATGAGTTGCCAAGGCTATGGAAGCCTTTTGAGTTCACTGACTCTGATCATATTTAGACAAGGTTGCAGTCAGAGTGGAAGTTCTCTCCTCCCTTCAGAGAAAGGTAGCTCCTTTGATGGCGTGTTCTTTCCACTTGGATCTCACTAGCCAAGATCCTTCATTTAGGTGGTTTTGTTTGTTTGGTTTTTTTTTTTTTTTTTTTTTTTTTTTTTGCCAGAGTATCTTGGCTTTCCATGCCTGAAATACTCTCATGGGCTTTTCAGCTGGATCTGCATGCCTTAAGGGATGATTCTGAGGCCAGAGTGCTGTTTAGGACGTCTGCCATTCTATGAGTCTGCTGTGTATCCCGCTTCCCATGTAGGATCGTTCTCTCCCTTTTTAATTCTATCAGTTAGTATTTGTAGACACTAGCCTTGTTTATGTGATCCCTTTGACTCTCAGTCCTATCATTATGATCAATTGTGAACTGAAATTCATCACTTATCTGTATCCTTATCATTTATCTGTGTCATTCAGTATCAAATGTGTACATATCTGACCCTCAATGAGTTTCATTTCATTTCATTTATGCTGTAAATTTTTTGGCATAAGTTTGTGTGTGTGTAGCCTTTCATTTTTATTCTTGACTATTTAATATCTCTAGAATCTTTATAGAGGGCCTTTGTTATATTCCTTATGTTTATAAATTTTATGCTTTCCTTCTTAATTGACTGACCCTGAGTTTTATGAAATTTATTAATGCTTTTATTTTTAAATGATTTAATTTTTTACTATTATTTTATTTTCACTGATTTTAGCTATTAATTTTATTAGATTTAGGTTTGGCATTGTAGTGGGCCAAGTCAAAACCTGTGACTCTGGGGCCTGGCTATGGTGTAGCGGGTGGGGCCACTGCCTGCAGTACCAGCATCCCATATGAGCACCAGTTCTAGGCCCAGCTGCTCCACTTCCAATCAGGCTCTCTGATATGGCCTGGGAAGTCAGTAGAAGATGGCCCAGGTCCTTGGGCCACTTACACCCTTGTGGGAGACCCAGAAGAAACTCCTGTTTCTATGCTTCAGGTCAGAGCGCCTCGGACAATTGCGGCCAACTGGGAAGTGAAACAGTGGATGGAAGACCTCTCTCTCTCTCTTTCTCTCTCTCTCTGCCTCTCCTTCTCTCTCTGTGTAACTCTGACTTTCAAATAAGTAATTAAATAAACAAAACCTGTGACACTGATATGCCATATATATATATATATATATAGAGAGAGAGAGAGAGAGAGAGAGAGAGTTTTTCACTGATTGAGTCACTTTTCAAATGACCACAAGAGCTACGGTTGGGCCAGGCCAAAGCCAGAACTGTATCCTGATCTCCCATGTGTATGGTAGGAACCCAAGTACTTGGGCCCTCATCTGCTACCTGCAAGCCCTCACCTACTGCTTGCCAGGTCCATTCGCAGAAAGTTGGATAATGGAGGTAAGACTTGATCCTGTCAACATCCCAAACAGCAGCTTAACCTGTTCTGTGTCCCAATGTATCATTTTTCTAAAAATGAATAATTAGAACTGAAAAGAAAAATCTGAATGAGCAAGTAGCAAAATAGGACTAATTTCTATATGAAAAACACGGCACTCAAAATCTACAAATTATTTTCCTAGTGAACATGAAATACTTGTTCAATTTTATTGCATTCTTGCCCATAGAGGTTTTAACAAATATTACAGGACTGAAATAATAGAATATATTCTGAGCAAAACTAGAGAAAGCTGATAAGAATACAATAACTAAAAATCTTCAGATATTAAGAAATTTAGTAATTTACTTCTAAATATATTGGGTCAAGAAGAAGTCACATGCTATACTGTAAATGTTTGCACTAAGTAATATTTAAATTTTAAGTATATAAAATTGTTGGATTCATCTCAAAGCATCTTTAGAAATGTACCGTGTTAGATGCAGGCATTGGAAAGGGACAGAGGAAAATCTACCATCTAAGCATCTGTCTCAAGTAGGTAGAAAAAAAATTAAATTTAAGGAAGTTTATGGGATGTAATAACAAGAAAATGTTAAATTAGTAAAATGGAACACCATTTTACAAAAAAAAAAAAGTAAAGTGATTTATAAAAGAAAAGGACACTCCAATGACTACAAATGTTAAAGAGCTCATAGAGAGCTATTACAGACAAAACATTGGAACTAAATTTGATATGGATACACTTACAGAAAGCTATAAGTGACCAAACCAGCACAACTCAGGAAAAACAGATATATGACTATATTAAAGATCTTGTAAGAGTTGGGTATTTGGTAAGTGGTTAAGACATTGTCTTGGATGTCTGAGTGCTTATTGGATTGTCTTTGTTTCAGTCTCTGCTCTGATTTTAAATCCTGCTTCCTGTTAATGTCTACCCTGGAAGGCATCACTTGGTGACTCAAATAATTGGGTTCCTACCACTTCCTTGGGAGACCCAGATTAGGACATCTGGGGAGTGAACCAGTGGATGGAGATAGGAGATCTCTGTCTTCTGGTCTCTCTCTCTCTCTCTTTCTCTCTGTGTGTGTGTCTTTCTACCTTTCAAATAAATATAAGCAAATAAAAATTTTAAAATTTTGTATTATTAAAGATACAAAATCTCTCATTAAAATCTCCCTCAGATAAGATGCATCGTTTCACAGGTAAATTCTTTCAATATTTAAGTATTAATTCAGAAATCATTAATAGGTAATATAGGAAACAAAACTATATGTACCTGAATATTAAACACCATAAATAATTAGAAAATAAATATCTTACATTTCCATTTGAAATAACATCATGAAACACATAGTTGTAACAAATAACTTTATCAAAAATATGTATGGTGTCTGCACTGAACACTACAAAATATGTCTTAAATATATGGAAAAGAATATGAGGTTTATTCATCATATTACTAAACATTGTTAAGATTTCTGCCTTGGCTCTGACCCTTGTGCCTTTTGGGGAGTGAACCGCTGGATGGAAGCGCCCTCTCTCTCTCTCTCTCTCCCCTCCTCGGCCGCTCTCTAACTCTGCCTTTAAAATAAACACATAAACCTTTAAGAAAATAAAAAAGAAAAAGGAGAACATGTTTGACGTACAAATACAAGACCTCAGCCCAGGATTTACTACAAAGCTGTTGTACTGGCATAAAAACTGGCAAACAGATGAAGGAAGTAAAAGAGGAGCCTGTGAATTAACTAATATTTAGTAGGTATTTGATTTTCAACAAAGGCACCCAATTGATAAAATGAGAGAAATGAATTTCTTTTTCAAATTTGGTGCTGTATAATCAACATCCATAAGGGATACAAAAAAGTTAGTTTAATGCCTATATCACAGCATACATAAAATTTATTTCTAAATTGGTTATTGGTACAAACATAAGAGCTAAAAGAAGACAGCTTCTAGAAGTAATATGAGAGCATTTTTTAGATAGGAATAAGCAAATTGTTTTCATGATACAGAAATCAGTCATTGTAAAATGCAAGCTGATAAATTAAGCTTCACCAAAATTAAAATCATTTTTCTACCAATTCAGGCCCTGGTAAAATAGGAAGCATCAAATTTACCACCATGGCATAATCCAAAAGAAAAGCAGGCAATAGATGTGAAACATATAAAAAACATAAAGCATATAAAAACAGATAAAGCAGTTTTCTGATGTTGAACAGTAAAGTTGAACAGGACTCTGGCCTCTGAAAGAAAGGAATCAAAATGATAAGGCCTAATGATGATATCCCAGTTTCCTGACAGGGGATGGTTACCTGGAGGCAAGACCAGGAAAAAAGTCCGACAGAGCCTGTTTATCTTGTTAAGTTAAGGAGACAAGGATGGGAGTTCATGGAGGCTAAGTTAAGTAGTGTTTTGGTTCAGAGACTTTTTAAAAGAGATCTGAGCATTGACTGAGCTCTGGAGTTTTGTAGAATTCCCTTTAGTCTTTGAGTACTGATTCATTATTATGTGAGAAGAAAATATCAAAGGCTAGTAAAAGAATGGACAGAAAGAAATAGATCAAACTATGCCTGGGGCTCACTCAAGTCAAGGAATAGTTCATGTTCTCACCAGCTTAAATAGAAAGATCTTGCTAACACAGGGGATTTGGTAAAAGACATAAAAAAGTTAATGTGCCTCAATTAGCCTTAGATAATATTCTGTTCTGATTCTCTCATTAAAGAAGATTGAAAACAAGCACCATAAATGTTAAAACCAATTCCAAATAACTTAATACATGCCAAGACTATCTGAAATAACAAAACAAAATTCATCATTTAACCAAGTCAAAATCATGCTGAATGGGATACAATAAAAAAAAATCAACAGACATGCAAGGAAAATAATATTTATAAAAAGGAAATCATAAATCATTAGAACCATATTGATAAATGGCATATCATTTACCTATAGGAACAAAATAAGAAATAATAGCAATTCCAAGTGGTAGTACAGATAGAGGAACTAAAATAGTGATGCATTGCTGTGACAATAAAACATGTCATAACCAGTCTGGAAAAGATTTTGACAGTTTATCAAATTAAACATGCAATTGTCATCCAACATAGCAGTCATATTTTTGCACAATGATGCCTGGGAAATTAAAACATGTTTACACAAGAACTTACACAAAACTAATGGTAGAAACTTTATTTTTAGCATCTCCAAACTGGAACCACTCCATAAGTCCTTCAAAAGTGAATAGCTGACAGATTCAGCTTGATCAAAATTGAAATTTGACATTATTAAGGAAATGAAGTTGCAAACCTCACATTGGAAGAAAGTAATCACTCTGTGTGTGTGTGTGTGTGTGTGTGTGTATATAAATGGTTAGCATATCCAAATACATGAGCTCCTATAAAATAATAGATAGTAGAAATAATCAATTAAAATTTACCCTAAACTCAAATTAAAACAAGTATTATAGTAACAATATCACAAATATTTTAAGTTTATAAAATGCATGCATCAATTTCATGTATCAAATACTTAAAACATTCTTTTAATATATTAAAATTTTGGCTGGCACTGTGGTTCACTAGGCTAGTCCTCCGTCTGCGGCGCCAGCATAATGGGTTCTAGTCCTGGTTGGGGCAGTGGTTCTGTCCCGGTTGCTCCTCTACCAGTCCAGCTCACTGCTGTGGCCCGGGAAGGCAGTGGAGGATGGCCCAAGTGCTTGGGCCCTGCACTCGCATGGGAGACCAGGAGGAAGCACCTGGCTCCTGGCTTCAGATCGACACAGCACCGGCAGTAGCAGGCATTTGGGGGATGAACCAACAGAAGGAAGACCTTTTTCTCTGTCTCTCTCTCTCTCTCACTGTCTAACTCTGCCTGTCCAAAAAAAAAAAAATATATTTTATGGGGCCTGTGCTGTGGCACAGATTAATCCTCCACCTGCAGTGCCAACATCCCATTTGATCACTGGTTCTAGTCCTGGCTGCCTCTCTTCTTTTTTTTTTATTTTTTAATTTTTTTAAATTTTTTTTTTGACAGGCAGAGTGGACAGTGAGAGAGAGAGAGACAGAGAGAAAGGTCTTCCTTTTGCCATTGGTTCACCCTCCAATGGCCGCCGTGGCTGGCGCGCTGCAGCTGGCGAACCACGCTGATCCGAAGGCAGGAGCCAGGTACTTCTCCTGGTCTCCCATGGGGTGCAGGAACCAAGCACTTGGGCCATCCTCTACTGCACTCCCTGGCCACAGCAGAGAGCTGGCCTGGAAGAGAGGCAACCGGGACAGAATCTGGCACCCCAACCGGGACTAGAACCAGGTGTGCCTGCGCCGCGAGGCGGAGGATTAGCCTATTGAGCCATGGCACCAGTGGCTGCCTCTCTTCTAATCCAGCTCTTTGCTGTAGCCTGGGAAAGCAGTGGGGGATGGCCCGAGTGGTTGGGCCCCTGCATGCACATGGGAGACTGGGAAGAGACACCTGGTTCCGGGCTTCGGATCGGCGTAGCTCCGGCCATTGTGACCATTTGGGGAGTGAAAACCTTTCTCTCTCTCTCCCTCTGTCTGTAACTCTACCTCTCAAATAAATAAATAAAATCTTTAAAAAAAAATTGTATCTACTGATGACTAGCTCAAAATTGTTATCTTCATATAACTTAAGGGGTGAGTGTTTGGCACATCTGTTAAGATGTTGTTTGGGGGGCCCATATCCCATATCATAGTGCTTGGGTCTAAATCCTGACTGCTTCTGATGCCAGCTTCCTGCCAGTGTCCTGATGGGAAGCAGCAGATAACTCAGGTGATTGGGTCCCTGCCACCTACATGGGAGACCTGGATTGAGTTCCTTGATTCTGGCTTTGGCCTGACTCAATCTTCTATTTTTGTGGGCATTTGGTTGGGATTGAGCCCGTGGATGGGAAATCTCAAAAACAAACAAACAAACAAATACATAAATAAATTTTAAAAAGGAGAGAAGGGAAGTGTCATTATATTTTTAGAGTGGTATCTATGAACTACATGGAATTCATTCTCTTTGTATTAATATGACATTAACAGGGGCTGGTGCTGTGGCAAGGTGGGTAAAGCCACCACCTGCAGTACTGGCATCATATGTGGGCACCGGTTCTAGTCTTGGCTGCTCCTTTTCCAGTCCAGCTCTCCGCTATGGCCTGGGAAAGCGGTGTGAAAATGGCCCACGTCATTGGGCCTCTGCACCCATGTGGGAAATCCAGAAGAAGCTGCTGGCTCCCGGCTTTAGATCGGCACAGCTCTGGCCATTGTGGCCAATTGGGAAGTGAACCAGTGGATGGAAGACCTCTCTCTCTCTCTCTCTCTGCTTCTCCTTCTCTCTCTGTGTAACTCTGACTTTCAAATAAATAAATTAAATCTTTAAAAAAATGATATTAACATGGGGATTAATGAGTAGTAGTAATTTCATGCATTTGCGGAGAGCCTGAGAATGTAATGCGTTAATAAGTTCCTTAAAAAGAGATAATATTAACAAAAATGTTTAAATCCAGGATAGCATACATGTTTTTATAAATGAATATTAGCCACATAAAGGAAACCCAACTTGCCTACCCTAATTAGTTATGAAATAGGCATCTATATAACCTTTATATTGGCAAAGTTTTATTACTAGATACAGTTAAAATCTACTACACAGAGGCCAATAAAAACAAGATAAAAATGTTAATGATTAACATGATATATTTTTAAAATCTTCATCCCTTCCAGTATTTTATCACATGCACCACCCATAATTTTTCTTTTTTAAATTTATATACAATTTTGTAAGAGACTTTAGGCAAAGCATTTTTCCTCCTACTCAAGTGCAATCATTAGAATTTCAAAATGATGAATACAGGAATACAATTACATGAGTCATCACTGCAGGGTTCCATGGTTTGCATTAAAAGGAAACTGAGTCAGGAGCTTGAGCCAGGTATTGAAGCTAGGTACTTGCATATGAAACAAGTTAACTGGTGTTACAAGGGATAGGCCAAACACACTACAGAAGCACTATTCCTACACTGCATTTATATTCATTTGATGTAATGGTCAATAGCTACCTGAAATTATAATACTGTTTTTAATCACCATTCTTCAATTTTAAAATATAGCTATTATAGTCTATTACAAGGTAGGTAAAGTCAAATTATGAGGATTTTGTATTTTCTTGTTTGGCCCTTTCACATTTGGCAAATGATGTAAACAAAACGATATTCAATTATCTTATTATTTAACTGTAATTTGATATGATTGATCTTTAACAACTGACATTTAGTGATGCAGGATGCCCATCTGATACATTATCTGCTCTGTAATCATCACTCTGGAAATGTTTATAGGAATCTGAGGACCCTCTTTGGATACAAGACAAAACTTCACAGCAATAATGTGTTTCGTTTCTAATTTTTCTTTTTTGACAGGCAGAGTTATTAGACAATGCAAGAGAGAGAGAGAGACAAAAAGGTCTTCCTTCTGTTGGTTCACCCCCCAAATGCCTGCTACGACCGGCGCTGTGCTGATCTGAAGCCAGGAGCCAGGTGCTTCCTCCTGGTCTCCTATGCGGGTGCAGGGCCCAAGCACTTGGGCCATCCTCCACTGCCTTCCTGGGCCACAGCAGCGAGCTGGACTGGTAGAGGAGCAACTGGGACAGAACCACTGCCCCAACCAGGACTAGAACCTGGAGTACTGGCACCGCAGGTGGAGGATTAGCCTAGGATTAGACTAGTGAGCCGTGGCGCTGGCCAGCAATAATGTGTTTTTATTATTGCTTCATCTCTCATTACCTCAATTCATCCTCATTTTTATTTGAAAATACTGATTATTTAAAAATACATTCCAAGTTTCCCAAGCATATAATGACCAAAGGACAGAGTAATTCTGATTTTGGCTTGAGAGAATCATACTCTCTGAGTCATAATGGCTCATATTGGGACATAATAAAATTTGCCAGCATCGAATATGTTCTGTCTTATAAAGGAAAATGCTCATTTGTTTTCTTTGATTTAAAAACAAGACCAGCTTTAAATATAGATGGAATCAAGCATCATTTTGGTACACAGATGAAACAATTTAGAGTGAAACTTGCATTTATTATCTACTTATATTTTTATTTATTAATATTATCATCTTGCATGTTAATACTGAATTATTTGCATGTAAGGAATTAGTAAATAAGCAGAGTCAGGGTGTGTATGTGAAATTAAGACATGGAGAGGAAGGAAATACAATAATGGTTCTCTATGGTGAATCATTTTTGGAATTCATGAGCAAATCTTTAGACACAGAAAAGAGCTCAAGTAGCTGAATGATCAAAGTGTTGGGATTGTAGTTGGCGTTGTTGACATCACTCCAGATTTTGCAGCACCAGCCCCATACACCATCTCTCAACTTCTAAATGCTTCACTATTAATGTCTCCTTTCCAGGGTTTTTAGAGAATGACTTCTGACGACTTCAGCTCAAAAACACAGCTGAAGAAAAGCAAATGCATTTGTCCCAGATGGGATACATTTCTAGGTATGATTTATTCTCCAGGGATCCCTCAAGACTGCCTGAGGCTGCAACTGCTGATGTCATTCTTTTCCTTAGCCTCTTCCTCTTTTCTGTCTGTTTCTTCCAAATTCTTTCTGGTTTCTCTTGGGAGCACTTTAAGAAATTCCCTGCCCAAATGCTTCATGTCAGGGTCTGTTCTGAGAAAAATGCATTAAGATCGCACATGCTGTTGAGTTGAGACATGAAAGACATGGTAAGGAAGCAGTGTTTTGTACTTGAAGGAACAGAGAATACCTAGAGATAGGAAAGAAATCTGTTAGATTGAAGCGGAAGTGGCATTTTAAACATTTTCCTAATTAATAGAAGAAAGATTTTAGAACCACTGTTAGATCCAGTTGATAGATTAGATATTAAGTTTTTTGATAAGAGTTGGGATGTTTGTGATAAGAAGCTGAAGTAATATCAAGAGTAGAAGTGACAGAGCATGGGAGGGGCAGAGGGAAGAGCTCAGGGACAAAGGGGGTTTGGAGACAGGAATGAGTTATATATTATCTCAAAACCTAAAATAAAAAAAAGGGAAAAGGACAGAGAGTAAAAGGGAGAGATGGAGAGGGTGGGAGGAAGGGACTATCACTCTGTCCTAGAATTGGACTTACATATTGAAAGGCCACCACAAAATACACCAAACACCGGAGCTAAAGGAAAGATTTATTGTTGGGTTGGGGGGAAACTGACAGGCTGGAGGAAGAGAGTGAGAAAGGACAAAAAGGGAGCTTGTGCAGAAAAACAGGTCTTATTATAGCTTTGCAGAGGTAAGGAAGTAGAAGCAGTGAATTGTGTTAGAGTGGGGGTGGAGTTGCCGCTTATGGGTAGGCCATTTGGTCATCTGACTCCTAGGAAGCCAGGCTGGGTCCTGGAGAGGCCAAACCCATTGCACAAGGTGCCAGCTGGGCCAGAGCCCAAGATGGTGTCTGGGGCTTGAGATGGCACCCCAGAGAAGAGAGCACCATTTTACTAGCATTATCTCCTTTGTTTTTTATAATGCAAATGTTATAGAGGATTACATTGGTCCCAAAGCCCAGGAGGGGTGGAGAGATGATGATCTATATTCTAGAGCTGAGCTGCTTTCTGCCAACATGGGATGACAAGTCTCTTTCCGTTGGTGGGGCAACATCCGAAGCCATGATCTCCTGGGTGGGGAGCCGAGTGTATCCCTGTAGTAGCATTTGGTTGACCATCTGATTGGTGAAGGCTTTGGTTGGTTCCATTATCACCTCCTGTAAACACTTAAACAGATAAGGTAGTATAAAAGCCAGGGTGAGAATGCAGCCAATGGTCTTAGGAGTGGCATTAACCAATTAATTTAACATTTTGTCCTACCTGGCCTGATTGATTAACATAATAGCAACATAGTTCTCTCAGAAAGTACACGTTTTTCCCTTTTCTGTTTTTACAAGGATTAAGGTCTGTCCATTCTGTAGTGCCATCCATGTTAGTGAGGTGATTTGGTTTTGAAGACCTTGGATGGCATCAGCTGAGGTTTCTGTGGACCTAATGACCTTCTCTTGTAACTATTAGAGTTGTTTTTGGAGTCAGTTGGTTGAGATAATGTTGTGGCTCAAAGATGTTCCTGAGATCACTACTGAGGAGAAGGAGGCTGCAAAACTGATCCCAACCAAATATTGGGAAAGGCCACCATCTCCAGCAGGTAGAGGGGTTTGTCTATAGAAAAAATTCTGAACAATCATAAAATATTAAGTGGAGGAGAAGACAATACACATGGGTTGAGAGTAGAGACATTAATGTAAGAGTAGAGAGTATGATTACAAAGGAATGAGGTCACAAGTGGGCTAGACGGGGTCTAGAACAAAGGACGGAGTCCTTATTAGAGAACCTAAGAAAGGTGTTATCTAAACCACAAGCACGTTTTCTCATTGAGAGGCAAAGAGAGACAGACAGAATGGGCTTGATAATAATTGTGTGGACTTTAAGGCCTTGCCAGTTATGAGGCCCAGACCTATCTATCTCTTCACATGGGGTACATCATAAGGGAGGTGTGAACCTGTTTAGGGGAAGCACCCTGTTGACTTCTATTATCTAGCTGGCCTGGGAGGAGAGCTGGCCAGGTAGAGGCAGGTGGCATCTCTAATAGGAAATTTACAGGTCTGCCTGCAATGTTACTGACTCTACTTGGCCATCTCATCAACTTGGTGGTTACTTTGGAAGCTGGGCCAAGTGAAGGGCTTTTCCGCTTAGAATCAACAAGACCTGTGTCTCTGACCTGGGTGTTCTTTGACTCCAGGACAGTTCCCTTTCCAGTGACCCAACTGTTGACTAGCAGAGTTGCCAGGGCTCTTCATAAACTGAGTTCTGCTGAAGACCTGGCTTTCTGTATTGAAAACCAATGCAGTGGACTGGCTTAGTGGGTCTCCTTAATGGCAGATCACTGTGTAAAGCAGCCGTTAATTGACCTGTCACTTATCTTAACATTGCTTCTGCTGCCTAGTTTCCTCTTCCTCCTGGTTTTTGTTAAAGCAGACCAGAGGAAACCTTTAAGAGGATACAAGTCAAGGGGGTGCTCAAGTCCCATCTCTAATCTTTGGTGGCCTACGTTGGGCTTAAAGAGCAGAGCTGCTTGTTCAGGAGGTGTAGAGTACACTGGGACCTTGATAAGGATGGTGGAGGATGAGAGGAAAGCTTTGGCGAAGTGTACAGTTTTACTATTTAGGCAATTTGCAATGTCCCAAGCACAGGGCTTTTACTCAGGAAGAGAAAGTTGCAGAATGGAGAAGAAGGGTATAGGAAGAGAGATTGTTAACCCAGAGAGAATGAATAAAATATCTAGAAAATGCTCGCTAATGGGACAAGAAAATCAAGTTTGTAGGAACTGAGGCGAACTGGTGAAGTATGGAAGCATCATTCCAGGCTGCACATAGACTCATCAACAAATTAATCTCCAGGGAAGGAGGAACAGAATGCAGTTTTCAGCCAAAAACCTAACAGGTGAAAAGCCATCAAAAGACCTGATTGTCCTGTAAGCTTGCTCATGATGAAACAAAAAAGCATAAGGGCAGGATAGGTGAGTTGTTTACAGTAAACTGTGAGGATGGAATCACCACTCCTTTGCTATTTTTATGGTAAAATTGGAACAGGATGGGGAGGGGCAAAGGACAGATGGAGGATGAGATTCAGAAAGTGACAGCATGGAGATGGGCCCGTTCCCAAACTTGTCTTTGCTTCTCTGGGAGAAGGATGTTAGAGAGGATCATAGATAAAGTAGGGGGAGTAGACATGGCCAAGGGCTGGTTCTGAGATAAGGGCAGGAGAAGGGGGAGGGTGGGTGTGGAAATAGATGTCATTTCTTGGCATTCCTGGGGAAGAGGGAGAGGTACAGTGGGGTTTTGGTTTTTAAATGAGAGCTTTGGAAGTTAAGAGAACTCAAATCATAGAACACCAGGTGTAAAGAGAAGATTTAAAGCAGACATAGGCAAAGGTTTAGACATATGGAGTCTTCTTCCATTTTCCAGAATGCTCACAGAAGTGATAGTGATCCTGAATAATGTCCGGGTCAAACATGCCCTTAACTGGCCATTTGGACTGGCTGTCAAGGTCCAGGGCCAATTTGAGATGGAATGTGAGATAAGGAAGTTCCTGTAGTGACCTGTAGAGGTAGGGCTGGCAGATAGCAGGAGTCACAGGTCTCACAGCCATTGGACAGAGAGAGTATGGGAGCAGAAAGTAGGGCTGTCACCTACACCCACTGGAGCCTGGGGCATGAAGCTTGTAGAAGGGAAACAGGGGTTGAATTGTCACCCATACCTGCTGTTGCTCGAGACACAAAGTCTGTAGTGGCTCGAGGCTGTAGATGTTGTGGTGCCTGGTACCAGGACTTCAGGGGTGAAGTTGCATAGAACCACAACCTGTAGAAAGTCATGATAAGAAGATCCTCCGCCCACCCCATCTTACCTCAGGATTTATGAAGGGCTGGTGGGTGTGTGGATGGGAATGACAGAGAATTCAGTGGAGAAGGAGGAGGCCTGGGGTGTTTTGTGTGGCTGATGGAAGTCCAGGACCCAGAAGCAGCTCAGATCCCTGAGGAGAGAGCAAGGTCAATAGAAGAGCTTGGATCCAAGTCATGGCACCAATGAAAGGCCACGATAAAGCACACCAAACACTGGAGTTAAAGGAAAGGTTTATTGTGAGATGAGGTTTATTGTGAGAGGGTGAGAAAGGGCAAAAGGGGGGTTTTGCAGAGAAACAGGTCTTAATCTAGCTTTGCAGAAGTAAGGAAGTGAAAGCAATGAACCTGTTAGAGTGGGGGTGGAGTTGCTGCTAATGGTTGGGCCATTTGGTCACTTGAATCAGTAAGCCAGGCTGGGTTCTGAGAGGCCAAACCCATTGCACAAGGTGGTTTGTGGACCAGAGCCCAGGATGGTGTCTGGGGCTTGAGATGGTGCCCTAGATAAGATTGAAGTAGGCAGGCATACAGGTTAAAATCAGTTAGGTTTGTGAACTGGAAGACCATGCCTTCACCACGCCCCTGTGTGACCTCACACCCTACCTGATACCTTCACCACGCCCCTGTGTGACCTCATACCCTACCTGATACCTTCACCACGCCCCTATGTGACCTCATGCACCTACCTGGCCATACCTGGGTGCCCATCAGCCACTCAGGTTAATTAACCACTCCCCTTTGGAAGTGGGTTAAAAACCTGGGACACGGTGTGTCTGCATTTCTCTTCTTCCTTGGCCTCTTGCCAGGAGGGGGCTCTCTGTAGCCCTGCGCCTTCTAGGCTTCCTGGCCTAGATGCTCCTCCACATGGCTGGTTCCTGGTGCTCAGTATGAACCCAGATTTACCTCTCTCTCTCAAATAAAGCTCTTACTCTCCTATGCATCTTTCACACTAAATAAAAGCTTAAAATGTATCACGATGCCGTGTTTATTTATGCCAGTATTTAGAATTCTTCTCTAAATATTAAGCAAGAACCCTCTTGGGCTTATTAATATTGGGGATTTATTAATAAGCATATGGTGATTCATATGGCACCCCAAATTC
The DNA here is from genome assembly GCF_051225735.1 of Oryctolagus cuniculus. Taxonomy (NCBI): domain Eukaryota; kingdom Metazoa; phylum Chordata; class Mammalia; order Lagomorpha; family Leporidae; genus Oryctolagus; species Oryctolagus cuniculus. The sequence goes on from NC_142871.1 coordinate 14,073,538, forward strand.
TGGTAGCATATGTAGCATCCCAGATGGTGCTTCTGGGGAACTTTAAGGGGTCACATTTTGGTGTAGATTTTAGGGGTCATCTCCCATTTCAAGATGGTACCATTTTACTAACACACATCACATTGAATCTCTTAAAAACTAATTAAAATTTAAAATTAAAAAAAGGCAGCAAGGGAGCTGCAGTAGAAGGTAGGCTATGCAGTGTTGAGGCACGGCAATTCAGAGGGAGAATGTGGGAGTTTCTAGTAAAATCTCATCAGAGATTTGCTTTATTAAAACTAAGCCTGCCACTGTTGGAGGTAAGAAGAAGCAGGCTTGAGGTTTGCAGCTGCAGAGGCTGCTCCAGGGAGCAAGAGATGCCTCAAAGCAGACACTTTGAAGCTCACAGAATCTACGTTGGGAAGGAAGATAAGAAGGAAATGTGGTATCTTTCTAAAGAGTTGTTGTGCTAAAATACCCAGGTGTCTTCTTGTTGGCATACACAAGTATGTGAATAGATGCAGTCCTGGGCTCAGAACAGTGAGTATGCAGCCCCTTACCCTCTCATTTTTGCACCTGAATCTACCTCTGAGTAGTTTTTCATCTGTGGACACATAGGATTGGCTTGACCAATCTGGTATGTCCCACCACCCCATATATACCCTACTGTGGCTACTTACACTTAAATGGAATCTACACAGTAGGTGTTGTTGGAAGAGACTGGTTGTTATGTCACATAATGATTGTTAAGATGAACTACATAGGCTATAGGCAAAGATAGCCACTAACAAACCAATATTTGCTTTTATTCAGATTTCAACAAATCCACACCATGGTAGAATTGTTTTTATAACCTTTTTGTGGTCTGCCTTCACAAAACAGAGGCAGTTCACTTCAGGAAAGAAACACATGGAAATTTGACTTTACTAAGGGTATATATTTGTGATGTTGTCTGTATGTAATAGACATTAGATTGAGTCAATAAGTTGTTTGCTCAAAAACAGTACTCTTCAAAAAATTATTGTTTATTTGAGAGGGAGAGAGAGAGAGAGAGAGATCTCCGAGGTTCATTTTCCAAATATTTGCGACAGCTAGAACTGAGCTTCTGCCAGTTGGGAACTCAATCTACATTTACTATGTGAGTGACAGGGACCCAATTACTTCAGCCATCACCTGCTGTCCCCCACGGCCTGAATAAGCTGGAAGCTGGAGTCAGGAGTCTGAGCTGTTAATTAAACCCAGGTACTCCATTGTGGGAGGCCCTTGTCCTAACCTGTATCTTAAGCTTTCAGCTAAATATCTGTACCCCAAAATATGTTACTATACAAAGCATCTCAGTTTTTCAAATTACTTTCCAACAATGTTCTAAATATACATCAGCTTTCTCAGAAAATGTGCAAAAATAAATCAGACCATGAAATAAGGTTGAAACAAATCAAAAAGAATTAGAATGAGAGGATGTTAGCTTCAACTATTCCCTCTCTCTCCCCCCCCACCCCAAACATCCATGAATAAACTCTTCTTTACTTTGTGTATAATATTCCCTGATACTTTAGGAATGAACCATTTCTCAGGTAGAACAATCACTGATTTTGAACAAATCATATTAAACACTTATTTTTTTCTTTTTTTAAAGATATATTTATTCATATATTTATTGATTGATTTTAAATATATATTTATTTGAAAGTCAGAGTTACACACAAAAAGGACACACAAGAAGGAGAGGCAGAGACAGAGAGAGGTCTCCCATCCACTGATTCACTCCCCAACTGGATGGAACGGCCAAAGTTGCAGGAGCCAGGAGGTTCTTCCACATCTCCCACATGGGTGCAGTGACCCAAGGACCTAGGCCATTTACTGCTTTCCCAGACCATAGCAGAAAGCTGGATCAGAAGTGGAGCAGCCAGGACTACAGGCGGCAGCTTTACCCACTATGCCACAGTACTGGCTCCTGCTTTTTCTTTTCTTTAAGGTTGTTAAACTTTGTGTTCAGAGGATTTTGCTTATTGCATTAGCAACACACATTACAAAACATGATAAAAATTTAATATTTTGTATTCAATTCTTTTTATAACCAAATTCTGGTACATTGGACATTCAGTGCAAGAAATTACTGAGAATGGTAGCATTTCTATCTTTTTTTAAACTTTTATTTAGTAAATATAATTTTCCAAATTACAGTTTATGGATTACAATGGCTTCCCCCCCATAACTTCCCTCTCACCCGCACCCCTCCCATCTCCCGCTCCCTCTCCCATCCCATTCACATCAAGATTCATTTTCAATTATCTTTATACACAGAAGATTGATTTAGTATATATTAAGTGAAGATTTCATCAGTTTGAACCCACACAGAACATAAAGTGTAAAATACTGTTTGAGTACTAGTTATAGCATTAATTCAATTGGACAACACATTAAGGACAGGGATCCCACATAAGAAGTGAGTACACAGTGACTCCTGTTGATGACTTAACAATTTGACACTCTTGTTTATGGCGTCAGAAATCTCCCTAGGCTCTAGTCATGAGTTGCCAAGGCTATGGAAGCCTCTTGAGTTTTCTGACTTCGATCTTACTCCATCAGGGTCATAGTAAAAGTGGAAGTTCTCTCCTCCCTTCAGAGAAAGGTACCTCCTTCTTTGATGGCCCCGTTCTTTCCACTGGGATCTCACTAGCCGAGATCTTTCATTTAGTTTTTTTTTTTTTTTTTTTTTCCCCAGAGTGTCTTGGCTTTCCATGCCTAAAATACTCTCATGGGCTCTTCAGCCAGATCCGAGTGCCTTAAGGGCTGATTCTGAGGCCAGAGTGCTATTTAGGACATCTGCCATTCTACCAGTCTGCTGTGTATCCCACTTCCCATGTTGGATTGTTTGCTCCCTTTTTTATTCTATCAGTTAGTATTAGCAGATGCTAGTCTTGTTTATGTGATCCCTTTGACTCTTAGAACTATCAATGCGATCAATTGTGAATTGAAATTGATCACTTGGACTAGTGAGATGGCATTGGTACATGCAATCTTGATGGGATTGTATTGGAATCCACTGTCACATTTCTAACTCCACCATTTGGGGCAAGTCAGCTTAAGCATGCCCCAAATTGTACATCTCCTCCCTCTCTTATTCCCACTCTTATATTTAACAGGTATCACTTTTCAGTTAAATTTCAATTTCTTTCATCACAAATCCTTTATTTGAGTTTCATGGCACACATCAAGAATTCCCAATTTACCTATGCTGTCACTGTGATGGGTCTTTAAGAAACTCATGGAAAATGAATTCATAAAAATTTGTGCATGGATTTTAAAAATTTTCTTCATCAAAATAGATTTCTCTTTTCATTTCATTTTTCTACAAATGTTTGAAACCCCTTCTGCCATCCTGTATATTATTGGTTCCATAAAAAATAGATAATTTAATATGATAGAAATAGCACTAACAGGAATAAGACCATGATAGAAGATTAACTCTTCCACTGGCCTTGAACAAGTTCCTTAAATTCTCAAGCCTCTTTTCTTATCTGTAAAATGTGGTTTTTCTTATCTGGAAAAAAAGATCACCTATTTTTTCCTAATGCTAGGATCTGAATGTTTGTGTCACAGAAATCTAATGTATAATACGATGATTTCAGGGGTGATTAGATCATGGAGCCACAGCTCTTATTAGCAGGATTGATGTCCCTTCTAAGGAGGCCCTAGAGAGCTCCCTTGTCCCTGCCACTATGTGAGGCACAGTGAGGACACACCTTTCTGCGGAGCAGGAAGTGTCCCTCACCACATTACTGGATTTACTGGTTCTTTACTCTTGGTCTTAGCCTCCAGACTGTAAGAAATATTTTTTTATGAACCACTCAGTCTATAGTGTTTTCTCATACCAATCTGAATGGAATGAAATACCTAATTTGTACATTTGTTATAAAAATAAATTGTGGGGGCAGGCATTTGCTTTAGAAATTGTAACATCTGAAACCCTTATCAGAGTGCCTCAGTTTGAGTTCTGGCTCTGCTCCTTGTTACAGCTTCCTGGGAGGCAGAAGATGATGGCTCAAGTAGCTGGGTCCCTGCTACCCAAATGGGAAATCCAGATTGAGTGCCAGCTCCTGGGTTCATCCTGGGCGGGTTGTGGCCACTGAAGGCATGCAGGGTGTGAACCAAAGATGGAATGGAATCTCTCTTTTTCTATCCCTCTCTCTCTCTTTCTCCCTCTCTCTCTCTTCCTTTCCCTCATCCCCCCCCACTGCCTCATAAATAACTAAATGCATTTGAGATAATAGGAAAGTATATAAAATTTTCCATATTATCCATGAACAAATGAACATTACTATACTCCAAAAAGAGCAGAGGATCTCAGGATTTTCAGGACCTGAGAAATAATAACAATTCTTTCTATGTATCATTGTCTTTTGTCTATTACCATATGCCTCTCAGGCTGACTTGAGATTGATATCTACAATTTAACTTCACAGTTTTTGTAAGTGGAAAAAAAAATAATGTACTTTAGGAAACTTCATGATCTGCCCTGGGTCACTAGACTTCAAATTCAGAGTTCTGGAAGGACTCAGATATGACTCATATCCTCTGTCCAAAACTCATGGGTACTTTTCTTTTCCTTGTTTCAAAGAAATAGGAGCTAGAATTTTGGAGGGAATGCTGTTACAAAAGAATACTATGATCTCATAATTTTTGTAATACAGAAACTCATTCTTATTCTTTACATGGACTTGCTGAACTAATTCAGAAATATTAGCCTCTGAAAATTTTATCTACTCCTTTGCCCAGAAATAAGTATTATTACAACTCCATTATATGGACCACCTATTTGAACACATTATAGGATTGCACAGACAGTATAACACATACTGTAGTCCTTGAGATCTGAAGAACCATTTTCTTTCTTTTTATTTTTTTAATTCTCAGGATGGATTTGGTAACTCACTAGCAAATAGGAAAATAATCATTCTATTTTTCAACTGCATTAGTTTGGAAACATTTAACATATTAATATAATCATATTTCTATACTTTGTGGCACATTTTTGTATTTCATCATTGTTAGTCTTTTAAAGTGCTAAGAAATTAAGTGTCATCATAGAAATTGCAATGTACCTAGTAGTAATATGACAATTGATTAGCAAAACTATCTGAAGACATTTCATATCTCTAGTGCTGATGACAACTTGGAGATTATACTACATAGGGAATTTCCATCTTATGTTTCTTTTCTTTTCTTTTCTTTTTTTTTTTTTTTTTTTTTTTGACAGGCAGAGTGGACAGTGAGAGAGAGAGACAGAGAGAAAGGTCTTCCTTTTTCCATTAGTTCACCCTCCAATGGCCGCTGTGGCCAGCGCGCTGCTGCCAGTGCACTGTGCTGATCTGAAGCCAGGAGCCAGGTGCTTCTCCTGGTCTCCCATGCGGGTGCAGGGGCCAAGCACTTGGGCCATCCTCCACTGCACTACCAGGCCATAGCAGAGAGTTGGCCTGGAAGAGGGGCAACCTGGACAGAATCCGGCGCCCCGACCAGGACTAGAACATGAGGTGGTGGCACCACAGGCAGAGGATTAACCTATTGAGCATTGGCGCTGGTCTCCATCTTCTGTTTCTAACTACAGACCACAGATAAAGGAAAGCTAATGTGCAGGTAAATCTTGATGGACAGGATCAGCTTTTACATCTACATACTTCATGGTTATTGATATTCTAAGACCTTATTCAATAATTTATGACAATAATATGGGAGAAATAACATTTTAATATTGAATATGAAATGCAAAAATTCTCTTTAGAATTCATCCTTTTGCATTTATTAAAAAACCTATTTTCATTATTTCATCATGGCTGTGTATTGTAATTTGTGATATATTAAACATGGGAAATTTTCATTTGAAAGATATAATAAACGAGTGTTGGAAATTGTTCCAAAATTATAGTCACAACATTTTATTCATGCATTTTCCCCATATACTTTGCAAAGGATTCAAGATATCTTACATAATGAAACAGGAGAGAAGGTAGGCTATGTAAACATGTAAGTTAAACAGTAGCCCTAAAATACACAAAATAGTTGTGAAAGGGAATAAGAGGGATTGGGCATTTCCAGGCAACAATGATGGAATAATTAACACAGTTGGAAATGTCTCTTGACTCTGAATGTCTTAGAAATAAACTAAAGCAAGCAAGGTGCTATGTTACAGTTTTCAATGGGAACAGAATAAATGCATGCAGTAAAAATTAATAAAGACAAAACTTCTTCCTACAACTAAATTGGAAAGGGAAGTGTATGTGGGCTTGCATAATGAGCAAACTTAGGTTACATTAGACAACATTTTATAAAATAATATTTAGAAAATGATAAAGTGGCCTAGAAATTGAAGCCAAAGTGATACTAATGGCATATATCAAAATTTTCAAAGGAAAGGGAATTTTCTTTTGAGAGTTAAAAACTTATGATCCTGCCATTTCATTTTCCACAATATTAATGAAGAATAAAGATTAAACTATGGAAATCTGCAAATAAAAATTAACATCAACTAGGCTTTCCCTATCAGATATCAGATACATTCAGATACACTTTTAAAGGCAATGTGCTTTAATGAATTCTTATTTATTCGCCTGTGACTGCCATATTGAAGATAAGACATCAAATATGAATGATAAAACTCATGTACCTGTAATTTTTAAAAAGCATGATATGTATTATTACTCAAAGAACCACAACATTTGAATATGAGGATAACCCTCAAATATCAAGATTTAATCTTCTCAAGTATGTTAACAATCGTTTCTGATGGTGGCAGGTGTATTCTTAGACCAACAAGACTAAAATGTATCTGAAGTAAAAATGGCTGAATGAAAGTAATAAATACACTCACCATTTTGTTGATAATGTCAATCTCCTTATGCTATTCTTGACAAAATTCTATTAAATTACTTTTAAAGTTTGCATATCAAAATGAATAGTGAGTATTCCTAGAACCTATTCAAGAGTATTTGAAAGAAAGTCCACATATCTGAGTTTTTAGTGTAATAGCTGGAATGTCTTCTGGAGCAGAAAAATGAAAGATTCTTTAAATTACTCTTTCATACGACCAATGAAATGATTAGTTTAATTGGGTTAAGATAATCTTTTAAAGAACTCTGTAAAATAATCCAAGTTTTCTAAACATTGGGAGCACTCATTCAAGAAATATTGCTGAATCTCAGTAGCAACACTGGCCCTTGTAAATTTTGACTTGCTCTGTCCCCCTAGGAGAAAATGACACACTTTACATCCATTTCATGTCTTGATTTCTAATACAACTCTGTAAGGAAGGGAACCAAGGTACCTTGAAGAAATGGCACAATCTAGGGCAAGGTGGGAAATATATAAGCTGAGCACAGAATGTCTTTTAGTGTCTTATTAGAAAGTGCAGAAACACACAGAGTGATAGGTGTGTGTCAAAGGGACATGGTAGTCAACTGAGAAGCTGTCGATAAGCAAAGCTAGAATAATTAATGTAGTAAAGTACATAAAAAAATTGAGCAATGAATTTTATTTTGAACTATGAAAATTCATGAATCAATATTGTTTTGAATATGTGATTGCATAAATAAGTAGGTAAAAAGTCAAAAAAGACACATGTAGAAGAATTCCAATAAAGTAGTACTCCACCCTCAAAGAGGCGGTGCAGGGCTCATCATTCCTTCAGTGCTGGTTGTTGACAATGACTTCCTTTCAAAGACTGTAGTGCAGACAAGGAGAAGAAAATTAACTTTACAATTTAACCTTGTAAGTGCTACCTGATTCAGGTGATCAAGGCTAACATCAATCCTGCTAAATTGTACTGACAGAATGTTCCCTTGACAAGATGTGATGAATATGATTGTTTATCCCTATGGTCTTCCTCCTGAAAGAAGCCATACCCTTAATCAACTCATAAGAAAAAACAATTAGACAAATCACAACTGAGGGATAATCTATTAAACTCATCCCCAGCACTTAAAACAGTTAAAATCATGAACAACAAGGAAAGTTTGAGAAAGTGTTACAACTAAGAGGAATCTAAGGAGAAATATGACATATGTTACATGGTAGCATGGATGAGACAAACAGGAGATAGATGCTTGGCTTGACAAAAACTAAGAAGATCTGAGTAAAGCACAGACTTGAGTTAATACTAATATAATGCTGTTGGCTCATTAATGATAGCAAACCTATCATATTAATCCAAGATGTTAATAAAAGGAGAGACTGTATGTGGGAGTATGTGAGAGCTTATTTTTCTTTAAATCTAAAACTTTCAGAAATAAAAAAGGCACTTACAAAAACTACAGAGACAATTTTTGTCATGGCTGTTGCCTCATTTCCCTTCTCTGTAATATAAGAATGGCGGTACTACCCAATTCATAGATTGTTACAAGGATCTGTATTTGCTAACAACCTAAATACTGTATCAGTCCTAAAACAGAATATCTCAGACTGGGCAATTTTGAAAGAATATGGCTTTGTTTAGCTCATAATCTGAGAGTTTGGGAGGTCCAAGAGCGTGGTGAGAGCACCTGGTGAGGACTTCTGTGCTGCAGGATAACATGAGCGATGGCATCACATGGTGAGACACACAGCAAGTAGTCTAAATTGGGTCACTCATCTTTTCCTTACAAAGTCACTACTTTCATGACCTCATCTCGTCCAAAAATCTCCACCTTGAAATATCATTAACATATGAATTAACATATGAAGTTTCTAACACATGAATTTTGGGGTAACACATTTAAATTATGAATTGTGAATTCCTAGTATGTGATAAGCCTTATCCTAATGTTTATTAAATAAATGCATTCACATGTTGCTTAATGATGGGACTACATTATAAGATATATGTGAAGAGGTGATTATGTCACTGAATAAATGTCAGAGTGTACTTAGGAAACTAAGAGAAGTGAGACACTCCTGGGTGATATAAACTTAGGGGACCACTATATACATGTGGATGGTTTGACTAAACAGCATTATGCAACATAAGACTGTGATGTATAAGAAATTATAGCAGCAGAAAATTGGAGAAAAGATCTCTGATAAGCTCCATGGGTGACCTGAATAAAGTAAATGCTTATATATAAATAAAATGGAGTGCCACTAAACTGCCTTTGAAGGAGGGATTGTTCTATTAATCACATGAATTTTATTTCGTACTTAAAACATATTTATTAACAAGAAAACTCGATGTCCACACAAAAACTTTCACATACGTGTTTCTAGCAGTATTCTTTTTTTTTTTTTTTTTTTTTTTGACAGGCAGAGTGGACAGTGAGAGAGAGAGACAGAGAGAAGGGTCTTCCTTTGCCGTTGGTTCACCCTCCAATGGCCACTGCGGCTGGTGTGCTGTGGCCGGCGCACCGTGCTGATCTGAAGCCAGGAGCCAGGTGCTTCTCCTGGTCTCCCATGGGGTGCAGGGCCCAAGCACTTGGGCCATTCTCCACTGCACTCCTGGGCCACAGCAGAGAGCTGGCCTGGAAGAGGGGCAACTGGGACAGAATCCGGCGCCCCAACCGGGACTAGAACCCGCTGTGCCAGTGCTGCAAGGCGGAGGATTAGCCTATTGAGCCGTGGCACCAGCCCTCTAGCAATATTCTTTATAACAACTAAAATGTGGGCACAACACAAATGTCAATCAACAGGCAAATGAGTAAGCAAAAAAAGTCTTGTCCACTCAATGAGATATTGTTTGGCTCTAAAAAGTAATGAAGTAACGAATATTTTATAACTAATTTCTTCCTCAGCAATAGAGGAAAAGCAGGCTCATCAGCTTACAGATACACATGTTTAGTTTTCAAAAGAGAGAGAATACACAATAATCAGTGCAAATACAAGAACTCCTTCTAATCTCCTGATCTCACATACTGCATAAATTACTGTCCTCACTGCTGTGGGGCATGAGTGAAGACCTAATAGTCATTAATACTAAGAAGCAGGCACTGATAGTAATTTAATTCATTTTCTAGAAAGTAAGTCAGTCAATTCTGGGAACACTAATTGAATTTGTTTGAAATTAGAGAGTAGACATATCAAAATATAACTATCTGCATATGACACTTGTTTTATTGCATAATCTGTCCCTGGTGCTTGGTGTGTCTACCCTTCCTCTTCTTTATCCACTTCTGCTCATCCACTTCCCAATGTAATTTTTAGAGTCTAGCCCTCCAGTGTTTGGCATGTGTGCATGCTGAGGCTTGGTGCTTTTATTGTACCATGTCCATGTTGCTGTCTCTAGTTGTCTACGTATGTTTCCTTACTTAAGAGTCAGCCTCTATGAGAAAAGAATGGGTCCTTCTCTTTGGTTTCCTCAGTACCCAGATGAATGCAGTGCAGAGAGTAAAAAGTAAGTGAATCTTGGCCGGCGCCGCGGCTCACTAGGCTAATCCTCCGCCTAGCGGCGCCGGCACACCGGGTTCTAGTCCCGGTTGGGGCGCCGGATTCTGTCCCGGTTGCCCCTCTTCCAGGCCAGCTCTCTGCTGTGGCCGGGGAGTGCAGTGGAGGATGGCCCAGGTGTCTGGGCCCTGCACCCCATGGGAGACCAGGAAAAGCACCTGGCTCCTGGCTCCTGCCATCGGATCAGCGCGGTGCGCCGGCCGCAGCGCACCGGCCGCGGCGGCCATTGGAGGGTGAACCAACGGCAAAGGAAGACCTTTCTCTCTGTCTCTCTCTCTTACTGTCCACTCTGCCTGTCAAAAAAAAAAAAAAAAGGTAAGTGAATCTTCGTATTTTATTTGTTCATAATTCAAAACTGATACATAATCCATTTTGATACAAACAATAATGTTTTAGGCATTCTTTTACAGGTTTGGGAACTTTAGTTGAAATTGCACTGCTGAAAAATAGTAAATCGAATGAGACACTGAAGATAAGGGAGAAAATGTAGCTGATTAAACATTTGAATGGCATTAATTAATGAAAGAATAAAGAACTGATAAATAGAATAACCCCTTGCATTTATTCCACATTTCTTCATAAGACTTCTCTAAAGAATAGATCAGATCATAATACTCATGTGTGAAAACACAAGCAAAAAATCTTCACATGTCTGCTTTTGCTGTTTCTCATCAACCTATAAACATCAACAGTGAAGAATTAATTGTATATCCCTGAATCGTGCTACTTCATAGTCCTCGGATTTCCACAAAACCATCTATCCCATTTCTCCTGGGGAAATGTCACTATTTTTTTCAAACATCCAACTCAGAATTAACTTTTCCAGAAAACTTTCCTTAACTTATTCTTTTCCACTAAAACCAAAGTTATGCACCTTTTTTGTTTATTCTAGGTATTTACCTATTTCTACTTTTGTGTTTATCACATTGAATCTTAATTAGTTAATCCTCCTAAATCAGTGGAGAGATTACCACAAGTAGAAATTGTATATCTCTTCTTTGGCATGGTATCTTTTTTTTTAAGATTTACTTACTTTGGTGTGGGCACTGTGGCTTAGTGTGTAAAGCCACTGCCTGCAGTGCTGGCATTCCATATGAGCACCGGTTTGAGTCCCAGATACTCCACTTCCAATCCAGCTTTTGTGAAAGCCAGGGAAAGCAATAGAAGATTGCCCAAGTCCTTGGGCCTTTGCACCCATGTGGGAGATCTAGAAAAATTGCTGACTTCGGATTGGCACAGCTCCAGCTGTTGTGCCCAATTGGGGAGTGAACCAGCAGATGGAAGACCTCTCTCTCTCTCTCTCTCTGCCTCTCCCTCTCTCTCTGTACCTCTGACATTCAAAATAAATCTTTTTTTTTAAAGATTTATTTATTTACTTGAAAGAGTTACAGAGGTAGAGAGAGAGAGGGAGAGAGAGAGAGAAGTCACATTTCTTCCAATCACTATTAAACTCACTTCCATCAATAGAACTGCATATTACCAATGAATTAATGTTATATTCTGAGTGTTTGCTTCCTGGGTCATTTTTATTCAGGAATTGCTGTCTCTTGATAAATCAGTAAATGTTTGTTAATTAGATCAGCAATTTCATGGCAACTTCTAGCTACATATCCTAGAGAATTAATGAAAAACTTTAACTAAAGAAGTAGTTTTAAGAAAATGCAGAAAAAGATGCAGCATTGAAAGAAAATTACAGACTTTTTTTTTCTGGGGGGTGGAGCCAAGATGGCAGAATAGTGAGGGCGCGCACCAATAGTCCGGGAAAATTTAGTTTAATAAAAGGGGAGTTACGGTAGCCTCAGAAAAAAGAACCAGGAAAATATTGCAGAGGAAACTGTTCTGGATCGAGTGGCTGTGAATCGGAGGACCTACTGGGAGAACAAGTTCACCCACCGCGTGGAAGCCGAGCCGTGGGACCGAGCCGTGGAAGCCGCAGGGTCTGCGCGCCAGTGCTCGAAGGAGAGTGCATGCCACACAGACAACAGCGGGGAGACTTGGGACGTCCAGGGCTCCGAGTCCACACATCGGCGCTGGAAGGGGAGGTGAGCTCAATAACCCGAGACATTGGTGGGGAAACAGGGGTCAGAATCTAGAGGGGGGCCGGAAAGTGCAGCAAACTCACTACTGGAAAGAAGGAAAAAAAAAAGCTTTGGGGTTTCTCTTCCCCCTAACCTTGCAAAGGTTGCAAGGCTGCAAGGCTTGAAGAATTCCCAAGAGACAAAGAGCAGGCCCCCTCTCTGGTTACATATCAACAGGGGAGAGCTAAGGAACTGAGTCACTACAATTCAGTAGCCTAGGCAACCCAGTGGGAGTCCAGAGGAGCCTAAACGGACTCTGGGGGTAGAAGCCAGAGACTGGAAGCTAAATACCATGAATTCTGCACAGCCGTGCTGTGCGGTGTTACTTACCCCCCAAATAAATAAAATAAATAAATAAATAAAAAGAGAGAGATTTACCACGCATAACCTGAGGGTGTCACCTTTGCACACCCTTAACCAGGAAGAACCAAGCAGAGCTCTCAGCCCGCACCCATCTCAGGCCTCCAAGGCTCCTCCAACAGCAGGCAGTCCACTTAACACGGACATAGTATGAAATAAAAAAAACAAAAATGCACAGTGACGCAAGAAGAATTAACTATGCCAAGTAACAAACACAGAAATTAAGGGAACAAGATCAACGATGACACTATGATGCCTCCAAATAAACAAAACACCCCAAACCAAGATTATGAAGATGATGAGATAGAAGAAATGCAAGATACGGATTTCAAAAAATTTATGATAAGAACATTTGGAAGTTTTCGAAAGCAAATCCTTGAACTACAGAAATCCTTATTGGACAAGATTGAAAATCTCTCTCGTGAAAATGAAATTTTAAGGAAGAATCAAAATGAAACTCAGAAACTAGTAGAACAGGAAAGTGTGATAGTGAAGAGAAATCAAAATGAAATGAAGAGCTCAATAGATCAAATGACAAACACATTAGAAAGCCTTAAAAACAGAATGGGTGAAGCAGAAGAGAGAATATCGGACTTAGAAGATAGAGAACAGGAAAACATACAGTCAAACCAAAGAAAAGAAGAGGAAATTAGAAATCTAAAAAATATTGTTGGGAATCTACAGGATACTATTAAAAAAAACAACATTCGAGTTCTAGGAGTTCCTGAAGGCATGGAGAGAGAGAAAGGATTAGAAGGCCTTTTTAGTGAGATACTAGCAGAGAACTTTCCAGGTGTGGAGAAGGACAGAGACATCCTAGTACAGGAAGCTCATAGAACCCCCAATAAACATGACCAAAAGAGATCCTCACCACCACACGTGGTAATTAAACTTACCACAGTGAAACATAAAGAAAAGATCCTAAAATGTGCAAGAGAGAAACGTCAGATTACTCTCAGAGGATCTCCAATCAGACTCACAGCAGACTTCTCATCAGAAGCCATACAGGCTAGGAGGGAATGGCGAGACATAGCACAGGTGCTAAGAGAGAAAAATTGCCAGCCCAGAATATTATATCCTGCAAAGCTCTCATTTGTGAATGAAGGTGAAATAAAGACCTTTCATAGCAAACAGAAATTGAAAGACTTTGTGGCCACTCGTCCGGCCCTGCAAAAGATACTTAAAGATGTGCTACACTCAGAAACACAGAAACACGGCCATCAATATGAAAGAAGGGAAAGGAAGAACACCTACCAGTAAAAGAGCATGGGAAGCTCAAAGCATATACTAGAAAATATTTCCGGGAAAATGGCAGGGCAAAGTCACTATGTATCAATAGTCACATTGAACATTAATGGTCTGAATTCTTCAGTTAAAAGACACCGTTTGGCTGACTGGCTCAAAGAACACAACCCAACTATTTGTTGCCTACAAGAAACACATCTCTCTAACAAAGAGGCATGCAGACTGAAAGTGAAAGGTTGGAAAAAGATATTCCATGCCAACAGAAACCAAAAAAAAGCAGGTGTAGCCATATTAATATCAGATAAAATAAACTTTAATACAAAAACTGTTAAGAGAGACAAAGAGGGACACTATATAATGATTAAGGGTTCAATTCAACAGGAAGATATAACTATTATCAATGTATATGCACCTAATTACAGGGCACCGGTCTATTTAAAAGATATGTTAAGGGACTTAAAGGGAGATTTAGATTCCAATACAATAGTACTGGGGGACTTCAATACTCCACTCTCAGAAATAGACAGATCATCCGGACAGAAGATCAACAAGGAAACAGCAGATTTAATTGACACTATTGCCCAAATGGATCTAACAGATATCTACAGAACTTTCAACCCTACATCTACAGACTTCACATTCTTTTCAGCAGTGCATGGAACCTTCTCTAGGATTGATCACATACTAGGCCATAAAGCAAGTCTCAGCAAATTTAAAAGAATTAGAATCATACCATGCAGCTTCTCAGACCACAGCGGAATGAAGCTGGAAATTAGCAACTCAGGAAACCCCAGAAAGTATGCAAACACATGGAGACTGAACAGCATGCTCCTGAATGAACACTGGGTCATTCAAGAAATCAAAAGAGAAATCAAAAACTTTCTAGAAGTAAATGAAGACAACAACACAACATATCAAAATTTATGGGATACAGCAAAAGCAGTATTGAGAGGCAAATTTATAGCAATAGGTGCCTATATCAAGAAATTGGAAAGGTACCAAATAAATGAGCTTTCAGCGCATCTCAAGGACCTAGAAAAACTGCAGCAAACCAAACCCCAATCTAGTAGGAGAAGAGAAATAATTAAAACCAGAGAAGAAATTAACAGGATTGAATCCAAAAAAACACTACAAAAAATCAGCCAAGCGAGAAGCTGGTTTTTTTGAAAAAATAAACAAAATTGACACCCCATTGGCCCAACTAACTAAAAAAAGAAGAGAAAAGACCCAAATCAATAAAATCAGAGATGAAAAAGGAAACGTAACAACAGGCACCACAGAAATAAAAAGAATCATCAGAAATTACTGCAAGGACCTGTATGCCAGCAAACAGGAAAACCTATCAGAAATGGATAGATTCCTGGACACATGCAATCTACCAAAATTGAACCATGAAGACATAGAAAACCTAAATAGACCCATAACTGAGACAGAAATTGAAACAGTAATTAAGGCCCTCCCAACAAATAACAGCCCAGGACCAGATGGATTCACTGCTGAATTCTACCAGACATTTAAAGAAGAACTAATCCCATTTCTTCTCAAACTATTCAGGACAATCAAAAAAGAGGGAATCCTCCCAAATTCTTTCTATGAAGCCAGCATCACCTTAATCCCTAAGCCAGAGAAAGATGCAGCCCTGAAAGAAAAATACAGACCAATATCCCTGATGAACATAGACGCAAAAATCCTCAATTAAATTCTGGCCAATAGAGTACAACAACACATCAGGAAAATCATCCACAGCCAGCATCCTATTGAATGGGGAAAAGTTGGAAGCATTTCCACTGAAATCTGGCACCAGGCAGGGATGCCCACTCTCACCACTGCTATTTAACATAGTTCTGGAAGTTTTAGCCAGAGCCATCAGACAAGAAAAAGAAATCAAAGGAATACAAATCGAGAAGGAAGAAGTCAAACTATCCCTCTTTGCAGACAATATGATTCTGTACTTAGAGGATCCAAAGAACTCTACTAAGAGACTATTGGAACTCATAGAGGAGTTTGGCAAAGTGGCAGGATATAAAATCAATGCACAAAAATCAACAGCCTTTGTATACACAAGCAATGCCATGACTGAGAAAGAACTGCTAAGATCAATCCCATTCACAATAGCTACAAAAACAATCAAATACCTTGGAATAAACTTAACCAAGGACGTTAAAGATCTCTACGATGAGAATTACAAAATCTTAAAGAAAGAAATAGAAGAGGATACCAAAAAATGGAAAAATCTTCCATGCTCATGGATTAGAAGAATCAACATCATCAAAATGTCCATTCTCCCAAAAGCAATTTATAGATTCAATGCAATCCCAATCAAGATACCACAGACATTCTTCTCAGATCTAGAAAAAATGATGCTGAAATTCATATGGAGGCACAAGAGACCTCGAATAGCTAAAGCAATCTTGTACAACAAAAACAAAGCCGGAGGCATCACAATACCAGATTTCAGGACATACTACAGGGCAGTTGTAATCAAAACAGCATGGTACTGGTACAGAAACAGATGGATAGACCAATGGAACAGAATTGAAACACCAGATATCAACCCGAACATCTACAGCCAACTTATATTTGACCAAGGATCTAAAACCAATTCCTGGAGCAAGGACAGTCTATTCAATAAATGGTGCTGGGAAAACTGGATTTCCACGTGCAGAAGCATGAAGCAAGACCCCTACCTTACACCTTACACAAAAATCCACTCAACGTGGATTAAAGACCTAAATCTACATCCTGACACCATTAAGTTATTAGAGAACATTGGAGAAACCCTTCAAGATATTAGCACAGGCAAAGAATTTCTGGAAAAGACCCGGGAGGCACAGGGAGTCAAAGCCAAAATCAACTATTGGGATTGCATCAAATTGAGAAGTTTCTGTACTGCAAAAGAAACAGTCAGGAGAGTGAAGAGACAACTGACAGAATGGGAAAAAATATTTGCAAACTATGCAACAGATAAAGGGTTAATAACCAGAATCTACAAAGAGATCAAGAAACTCCACAAAAACAAAACCAACAACCCACTTAAGAGATGGGCCAAGGACCTCAATAGACATTTTTCCAAAGAGGAAATCCAAATGGCCAACAGGCACATGAAAAAATGTTCAAGGTTGCTAGCAATCAGGGAAATGCAAATCAAAACCACAATGAGGTTTCACCTCACCCCGGTTAGAATGGCTCACATGCAGAAATCTACCAACAACAGATGCTGGCGAGGATGTGGGGAAAAAGGGACACTAACCCACTGTTGGTGGGAATGCAAACTGGTCAAGCCACTATGGAAGTCAGTCTGGAGATTCCTCAGAAACCTGAAGATAACCCTACCGTTCGACCCAGCCATCCCACTCCTTGGAATTTACCCAAAGGAGTTTAAATTGAAAAACAATAAAGGGGTCTGCACCCTAATGTTTATTGCAGCACAATTCACAATAGCCAAGACCTGGAACCAACCTAAATGCCCATCAACGTTAGACTGGATAAAGAAATTATGGGATATGTATTCTTTAGAATACTATACTGCAGTAAGAAACAACAAAATCCAGTCATTTGCAACAAAATGGAGGAATCTGGGACACATCATGCTGAGTGAAGTAAGCCAGTCCCAAAGGGACAAATACCATATGTTCTCCCTGATCGGTGACAACTGACTGAACACCAAAAAGGAAACCTCCTGAAGTGAAATGGACACTATGAGAAATGGTGACTTGATCAGCATAGCCCTGAATGTTAATGAACAACTTAATACATTATCCCTCTTAGTATTTTTTTGTCTGTTCTACTTAATATAACTGGTTTAATTCTGTAATTATCACACAGTTATTCTTAAGTGTTGAAAATTAACTGAAATGTGATCCCTGTTAAACATAAGAGTGGGAATAAGAAAGGGAAGAGATGTATAATTTGGGACATGCTCAAGCTGACTTGCCCCAATTGGTAGAGTTAGAAACATACCAGGGGATTCCAATTCAATCCCATCAAGGTGGCATGTACCAATGCCATCTCACTAGTCCAAGTGATCAATTTCAGTTCACAATTGATCATAATGAAAGGACTGAGAGTCAAAGGGAGCACATAAACAAGTCTAGTACCTGCTAACACTAACCAATAGAATAAATAAAGGGGAGAGTGATCCAACATGGGAAGTGAGATACTCAGCAGACTCATAGAATGGCAGATGTCCTAAACAGCACTCTGGCCTCAGAATCAGCCCTAAAGGCACTCGGATCTGGCTGAAAAGCCCATGAGAGTATTTCAGGCATGGAAAGCCAAGACACTCTGGCAAAAAGATCTCTGTGAGTGAGATCCCAGTGGAAAGAACAGGTCTTCAAAGAAGGAGGTACCTTTCTCTGAAGGGAAGAGAGAACCTCCACTTTGACTAGGACCTTGTCTAAACAAGATAAGAGTCAGAGAACTCAAGGGGCTTCCATAGCCTTGGAAACTCATGACTGGTGCATAGGGAGATTACTGATGCCATAAACAGGAGTGTCAATTTGTAAAGTCAACAACAGGAGTCACTGTGCACTTACTCCTCATGTAGGATCTCTGTCCTTAATGTGCTGTACATTGAGGCTTAATGCTATAACGAGTACTCAAACGGTGTATTTCACTTTGTGTTTCTATGGGGATGCAAACTGTTGAAATCTTTACTTAATGCATACTAAACTGATCTTTTGTAAAAAAAAAAAAAAAAGAAATTATCAATTCCCAACTGGACTCTTACTGGGATTAAACACGACAATAGGTCTGATCTGATTTCATCATCATTTAAAAAAAATCATCTATTATTTTTCACTTTATGTTTCTGTGTGGGAGCAAACTGTTGAAATCCTTACTTAATGTATACTAAACTGATCTTCTGTATATTAAGATAATCGAAAATGAATCTTGATGTGAATGGAAGGGGAGAGGGAGTGGGAAAGGGGAGGGTTGTGGGTGGGAGGGACGGTATGGGGGGAAGCCATTGTAATCCATAAGTCGTACTTTAGAAATTTATATTCATTATATAAAAGATAAAAAAAATTACAGACCAATATCCCTGATGAACATAGACGCAAAAATACTCAATAAAATTCTTGCCAATAGAATACAACAACACATCAGAAAGATCATCCACCCAGACCAAATGGAATTTAGCTCTTGTATGCAAGGATAGTTCAATGTTTGCAAATCAATCAATGTGATACACCACATTAACAAACTGCAGAAGAAAAACCATATGATTATCTCAGTAGATACAGAGAAAGCATTTGATAAAATACAACACACGTTCATGATGAAAACTCTAAGCAAATTTCGTATAGAAGGATCATTCCTCAATACAATCAAAGCAGTGTATCAAAAACTCATGGGCAGCATATGGAATGGGGAAAAGTTGGAAGCATTTCCATTGAGATTTGGTACCAGACAGAGATGCCCACTCTCACCACTGCTATTCAATATAGTTCTGGAAGTTTTAGCCAGAGCCATCAGGCAAGAAAAAGAAATTGAATGGATGCAAATTGGGAAGGAGAAGTCAAATTATCCCTCTTTGCAGATGATATGATTCTTATTTAGGAGACCCAAAGAACTCTAGAAAAGACTATTGGAACTCATAGAAGAGTTTGGCAAAGTAGCAGGATATCAAATCAATGCACAAAAATCAACAGCCTTTGTATACACAGGAAAGCCAGGGCTGAGAAAGAACTTCTAAGATCAATCCAATTCACAATAGCCACAAAAACAATCAAATACATTGGAATAAACTTAACCAAGGACGTTAAAGATCTCTACGATGAGAATTACAAAATCTTAAAGTAAGAAATTGAAGAAGATACCAAAAAATGGAAAATCTCTTCCATGCTCATGGATTGGAAGAATCAGTGTCATGCAATTTATAGATTCAATGCGATACCAATCAAGATACCAAAGACATTCTTCTCAGACCTGGAAAAAAAATGATGCTGAAATTCATATGGAGACACAGGAGACCTTGAATAGCTAAAACATCTTGTACAACAAAAACAAAGCTGGAGATGTACATTTTGGCACATGCTCAATCTGACTTGCCTCAAACAGTAGAGTTAGAAACATACCAGGGGATTCTAATTCAATCCCATCAAGGTGGCATGTACCAATGCCATCTCACTAGTCCAAGTGATCAATTTCAGTTCACAATTGATCATAATGATGGGTCTAAGTGTCAAAGGGATCACATAAACAAGAATAGTCTCTGCTAATACTAACTGATAGAATTAAAAAGGGGAGAATGATCAACATGGGAAGCAGGATACACAGCAGACTCATAGAATGGCAGATGTCCTAAACAGCACTCTGGCCTCAGAATCAGCCCTTAAGGCATTTGATCTGGCTGAAGAGCACATGAGAGTATTTTAGGCATGGAAAGCCATGAAACTCTGGCAAAAAAAAAAAAAAAAAAAAAAAAAAAAAAAAAAAAAAAAAAAAAAAAACAAAAACAAAAAACAAAAAAACAAAAAAAAACAAAAACAAAAACAAAACACCTAAATGAAAGATCTCTGTGAGTGAGGTCCCAGTCGAAAGAATGGGATATCAAGAAGGGGGTACCTTTCTCTGAAGGGAGGAGAGAACTTCCACTTTGACTATGACCTTGTCTAAATAAGATCGGAGTTGGCAATTTCAAGAGCCTTCCATAGCCTTGGCAACTCATGATAAGAGGCTAGGGAGATTACTGACGCCACAAAGAAGAGTGCCTAATTGTTAAGTCAACAACAAGAGTCACTGTGCCTTTACTTCCCATGTAGGATCTCTGTCCTGAATGTGTTGTACAAGGTGAATTAACGCTATAACTAGTACTCAAACAGTATGTTTCACTTTGTTTCTCTGTGTGGGTGCAAACTGTTGAAATCTTTACTTAATATATACTAAATTGATCTTCTGTATATAAAGATAATTGAAAATGAATCTTGATGTGAATGCGATGGGAGAGGGAGCGGGAGATGGGAGGGTTGCAGGTGGGAAGGAAGTTATGGGGGGGAAGCCATTGTAATCCATATACTGTCCTTTGGTAATTTATATTTAATAAATAAATTTTAAAAAATAAATAAAATAAATCCTTTTAAAGAAAAAAATAAAATGATTGTTAATTATATATTATTTAAAGTAAATGTAACCTTAGAAATAGTATCAGCACTCCTATTTTTAAGTTAAGACAACCAAAGACTCAAAGAAGTTTTGCTGAAGTCACTTACTATATTATATTATATTTTGCCATTGCCTACTGGTGCTCTGACCTGAGTATAGGTTCTTGTTTCATCATTTATATTATGAAAGAACTATCACATGCGACTAAGGCCAAAGAGAGTGCTACTAAATAAAAGTTTTTGTTTGTTTTGCTTTATTTAGTTGTTTGTTTGTCTTTACAAAAACTTACTATATTTATTTGAAAGTCATTGTCTTGGCCCTGGAAAAGCAGTTTTGAACAATTTAAAACTGTATCAATTTAAATTTAGTTGCATTGTGCTATTCTTCCTCCTTTCAGTTAAGTTGGTTGATTTGGTCATTTTCTGATTTTACCTCTGGATTCTGGGATTTTCTCCACTCATGTTGGCTATCAATATAGATTTAATTTTCTTTCTTATTCTATAGAAAATATAAGCATAGGCTCTAGAAACAATATGCATGGATTTAAACTTCTTCTTTGATATTAACTAGTTGTGAAAAATAGGGGAAAATCACTGAACTTTCATGAGCTCACTTCTCACCTGATAAATAGATATTATTAGTACCTACCTCACTGGGTACTTTTCAGCATTACATGAATTATTCCATTTAAAACAAGGAGCAGATGAAAAAATTTTATAACTGTTTAATACACTTTGACTATTAGAACCATGATTACATGAATCTCTATGAATAAGGAAATTGATAGGTATGATTTATTGCTAAGAAAAACCCCATATGCGGCAATATGACATAGGTATGTTTCTCAGATCCCTTTTGTGGGTATTCATTTAAAATATCATTGAAAAATAATCCTGAACCCAAATCATTGCTAAATATTTCCTCTGTAAAAAAGATTACAATAGTATCATGAAGGTACAATTATTTTAAAAGTCTGCTTAAATTAAATTAAAAGAAAGAATGTAATGATTGATCATATTCACAATGATAACAAATGATTCCATTCTAATGACAAAATTTGACACAACATTATTCCACAGTAATGTGGCCAAATTACTTTATTTAGTAGGGGAAATTTACAAGCTAGAAGAGTGATAAATGAGTGCCTTTTTAATGTGAGTACTTCAGAAACATTAACTTGCATGGCAAAATAAAAGCTCAGTGTGATTCGGAATAATGACTCATAAAAATCTGGCAATAATTTTACATTTTTTACCAAGTGAAAAATGCTGTTCTCTGCAAAGATCTCTACTGATGTATTACAACTGCGACTTAAAGGTATAATCAAATAAATTATCCCCCACTTGTTAAGCACACAATTCCTACTTGAATATTTTAACGCAAAACCTTATTTGTGCAAGGAGGCCCTTGTGTTCAGTGCTGCAGAAAAGCTCCTTATAGAGGTCGGTGGTGAGGAATCATTAAAAATTATCATCTTCCGGAGCTCCTGCTCTTTTAGCAAAGGCAGGGACAAGCAGTCACCTAGTGCCCACACATCCAGCGCCTCGTCACCAGTGTAAGTTCAGGAGACTAGGAACTGCCTCTTCTTCCGCACTCTGAGGATGCTGTGGGGAGACTGCCTGGAACAGCAGGTGTATGGAGGTTCTCTGTTCTCAGGAGCACTTCCCTGTACAGACTGGCCACTGTCCAGACATCCGTGTTTCCTCCCATCTGTCTCTGGCCAGGCAAATCTCCTTCCCTTCATCTTGAATTCTCTGCAGACTATGGCTAAGGGGAAAAGGAAGATGCCACCTCAAGCTTGGATTTTAAGATGCTGCATTTACAGCACCTGGGTACTTTTATTTAATCCATAGCTTCCACTTTTACCACCCTTGGAATATGTGGCTTGGGACTTGGTCATTTGAACTATTAATTCTCTCTCATTTTTTTTTTCTTTTGACAAGCATAGTTAGACAGTGAGAGAGAGAGAGACAGAGAGAAAGGTCTTCCTTTTTTCCGTTGGTTCACCTCCCAAGTGGCCACTACGGCCAGCGCGTTGTGGCCAGCGCGCTGCGCCAATCCGAAGCCAGGAGCCAGGTGCTTCCTCCTGGTTTCCCCTGTGGGTGCAGGGCCCAAGGACCTGGGCCATCCTCCACTGCACTCCCGGGCCACAGCAGAGAGCTGGCCTGGAAGAGGGGCAACCGGGACAGAATCCGGCGCCCCGACCAGGACTAGAACCCGGGGTGCCAGCACAGCAGGCAGAGGATTAACCTAGTGAGCTGCAGCGCCGGCCTATTAATTTTCAATAGGGTGGAATAAGCTGAAGTTAAAAACAAATTTTTAAGTGGTCTTTGACAATTCAACTTTTTAAAAATCCATTAAAACTGTGAGCTTAAGTTACACCTGATAAATGGAATTTTTCTTAAATTTCAATATAAAATACTATGTATACTGCTTAAGTGATTTTTGTCATCCAAATAATAGTGACATTTTGGCTATGGGTATTGCTCACCATTATATTCTTCTGAGGTTACATGGTTACAAAGCCAAAGGAGAGTGAATTTTATTGCTATAATGCATAGTTTAACTATTTCTGGTACTAGAGCTATAACCAGTAATAGCATACAACAATCAGATACCTGATATCTTCTAGTCTGAGCCAGATTATTTCCTTGAGCTGTGAATGCATTGTTGATCTCTTGTTCGCAGGACAAATGAGGCAAATATATGCCAAAGTTAGTTTGAGGGAGTTGTTATTTATTTTTATCTATTTAGGAGGCAGAGGGAGAAAGAGGGAGAGAATTCATCCATTGGTTCATTCTCCTAACGTCCACAATGGCCATGACTGAGCTGGAACTGATGCTGGGAACTAGGAATCCAAAATGCATCTTCATGTTGGTGAAAGAGCACCCAACTATTCAAGCCATATTACCGTCTCCTGGGTGCGCATTAGCAGGAAGCTGGAATCGGAGATGAGCCAGAACTCAAACCCAGGCACTCAGCATCCCAATGAGTGGCTTAACTCTTTAGATTAATACCTTCCGTGAAACAGTTGTCTCTGAGTGAGCTGAAAAGAATGCTTCACTAATCCAAGGAACACCATGGGGATGGCAAGGATTTGATGAATTTGCACAAGATATGGTGAGTTTAAATGGCTGAATTTAAGTGGCAAGATACTATACAGGTATTCTATAAAATGCCTTGTAGTATAATTCCAGAGGGTGTGAATTCTACTTCATTTATTCTCTTGGTTTTGGGTGCATTCCCAACATTTGTGCTACCTTTGTATCTCAGGGAACAGCAATGCAAGTTTGGGTTTCTATAGCTCTGATGGTTGTTTGTGAAGACTAGAAGGAGTGCAAACTCCTTCTCTTAGGTAGGATGCAATTCAGTGCACCTCAGGAATTCTTTTCATGATGGTGATGACAGCCCAAGAATGCAGGAAAAATGTAGGCGGCCCCTTCTCATTCAGACCAAAAAATAGGAACACCAGCAATTCTGTCCCATTCTTTTCTCTAAATGCAGGTCATGCAGCTGAACTCGACAGCAAAGTGTGGGGAAATGTACTCTGGTCCTTTAATGGGAGAAACTGGAAAGTCATGTAATGAAATATGAGGACTGGGGCCAATAATGCCATCTGCCACAAGGACTTTGTGTGCTCCTAATTAGATACTAATTGAAACGCCATGCAGTATCAGAGTCCTCTTATCATCAGCCTCTGTCTGATGCATATTTAGAGCTCTTGTTGTTGTTTGTTTCTTTAAAAAAATTATGGTGAAAGAGGAAGGTAATGATTCTGAAAAAGCAAATTCCACCTGCACAAAGCAGATGTAAATGATGTGTAGGGTTAGGGAAGAGGACATAAAACTTCTTAAACCTAATTTATTGCACAAATTGGGAATTGTTTTCACTGACAAATATAACACTAAGCAAAGACAATTACTATAAATAGATTAGGAAACAATGACATCTATCAGTTTTTTGCTTCTCTTTGTGGTGACATTAAATATACTTAAATCAGGATATGAAAATATTTCCATCATGTCATTTTCATTTTTTATTTTTCAGAAAAAGCAATATAAAATCTCATAGACATTTATCTGTACTCTAATGGCATTTTTAAAAAGTCATAATCCTAAGAAGATGCTTTCATAAAAATCAGGTCACATTCAAAGACCCTAAGTAGGGAAAAAACATTTAAATTCTCCAAAGAAAGGGGTGAAAATACTCTGAAAAAAAGAGACAACATTACAGCTACGCACAAAGACATATATTACTGGAAAAATAGAATTAGTTTCAGAATTTCATGCTATCCTCTCCTATTCAATAATGATATAATTGTATTTTGATACTCTGACATTTTAACTATGCAAGAAATTATAGAAGAGGCTGTTAAAACTCTGAAATATAGTGCTACACACATTTAAGAGACAAGTGACAAGAAGAAGGGCAAAGAACTACGAAAACCCAGGAAGAATTCTTTGTGCTTTATGTTCTAATTAGAGTGTTTACTGATGAGCTAACAATTCTTGATACATGTGAATATAGCCCAAATAGAGTGGCATTCAGGAAGTTGGAAACAAATCAAGGAACAAAAAATTCCCTGTGAAAAAGTATCTCTGATTATCTGCCATGGTGAAATGACACCCAGCATAGGGCCAATATGTAAGACAGAAACACTACTCCAGAGAGAGTTCAACCTCAAAGAGGCATGTTGACTGGAGCATGGGAGGTCTGGCTTGGCATCTGCCAGTCTTTGAGTTCCAGTGCATTTCTGGGTCATAATCAATTTTCAGACACAATAAGTAAAATTAAAAAATGAGCTCAGTTTGTTCATGCATTCTTGTTTTTGTTTTGTCTGGTGTTAAGAGCTTTTATCAATTTTTGCCTTGGCATTTTCATATCTTTTATTTGAGTCTGGAGCCTATCAGCTCCTCTAAGAGGAGGCTTCTGGTTCCTGCTATGATGGAATAATTACTGCTATCAAAACAGGACAAACAAGCAAAAAAAATGAATATGGGCATTTGGTGTTGCAGTTAAGACATTGCTTATTATCTGAATGCCTAAGTTGGAGTCCTGGATCTCTCCTGATTCCAGCTTCCTGCTTATGTGTATGCTGGGAGGCAGCAGGTGATGGCTCAAGTACTTGGGTTTGTGCCATCCACATAGTAGACCCTGATTGAGTCTCAGGTTCCAGGCTTTGGTCTGGCCCAGGACTGCTCATTTCAGGCATTGGGGCAATAAATCAGCAGATGGGAGATCTCTATCTTTCTCTTTCTCTGCTATTCAAAAAAATCAGAAGAAAACTGGGAGAAATATATGAAATGATAGTTTTACTGATTGAAAAACAGTCGTTGCAGAACTGTGATCCTTGAGAGAAGAGAAAAATATAACTGAACATTTGGTAGCCCCAGCTCTGTTCCTAGGAATACATTCTGGAGAGAGTGAGGCCGGGCTGTCTCAGAGTCGTAGTGTCACTCAATCTAAGGGACAGAAATTGAAGTTAGTGACACTGAGGTAACTGAGGAAAGCAGGCAGAGTTCCAGCCAGGAAGAGAGTTGGTAGCACAAAACGTTCCAAATCTGCATGGGGGTTTTAAGAACTTGAGTCTTTCACTCTGCCAAAAAATATATGACCCAAATGAAAGATCTCTGTGAGTGAAGATCCCTGCGGACAGAACGGGCAATCAAAGGAGGAGGTACTGTTCTCTGAAGGGAGGAGAGAGCTTCCACTTTGACGATGGCTTTGTCTAAATAAGATCGGAGTTGGCGAACTCAAGAGCCTTCCATAGCCTTGGCAGCTCATGACGAGAGCCTCGGGTGATCACTAATGTCATAAATAAGAGTGTCAATTGTTAAATTAACAACAGGAGTCACCGTGCACTTACTCCCCATGTACGATCTCTGTCCTTCATGTGTTGTACAATGTGAATTAATGCTATAACTAGCACTCAAACAGTACTTTATACCTGTGTTTCTGCGTGGTGAAAACTGCTGAAATCTTTACTTAGTATATACTAAATTGATCTTCTGTATATAAAGATAATTGAAAATGAATCTTGATGTGAATGGAATGGGAGAGGTAGTGGGAGATGGGAGGGTTGTGGGTGGGAGGGAAGTTACGGGGTGGGGGGGGAGCCACTATAATCATAAAGCTGTATTTTGGAAATTTATATTTATTAAATAAAAGTTAAAAAAAGAACTTGAGTCTTTGAGAAATATCAGTGAGACAGAATGGTCTGAGATAAAACAAAGATGTATATTCATGAAATTAATTCAAGATCTGGGAAAAAAAGCAACTGATGAGCTGTGAGCTGAGTGGATCTTGGAGCTGGCGTGATTTTGCATTGTAAGTGGTCACAGTGGGGCGTCTGATCAGTCACTCAGTGAATTCAGTAGAGAGGCCAGAATGGCACTTGGAAGTAGGACCAAATCTTCTCTAATGTACCATATATACCCCCCAACAAGGTTACTTATAAAAGTGCTGAACATGTAATGAGAGAAGTTTGGTTTTATTTTAATCTGGGTCCTTGCCTTTACTTACAAAGCATTTTAAAAATAGGAACATATATGGCACACAAAGGATAAAATTATTTACAAGGTAAGAAAGCAAGCACACAAATGGGGGCATAGTTAGAGTGGGCCAGAGAGAGAAGGGGGTTGGGGGCTTGGAAACAGAGAGAACAACCTCAGCACCATCTATGCAAAAGAGCCAGCACCTACATATTTTCTTTGATGAGGTGATGTGGTCACCTGGGAGATTTATGGCTCATCCATGAAATTCCACGTGTATTTTAATATACACATTTACATGGCAGCCCTTGCCCAGGTCATGGAAGAAAATAAGGCATCCTGAAGAGGGGGTGTTCTGACAGACAGACAGAAGAGTAATGGAGCAGGGTTTTGTGAGCTACCTGATCCCATATCAAACGGAACAAATAGAACCACAGTAACAAATGTAGCCTGACAGTTATTAAAAAAAAAAAAAAAAAAAAGAAAGAAAATCTAGACACTCAACAGCGTAAAAAGAACCCTGCATTCATCAAAATTCATTAAATATAATCATGACAAAGTAAAATGACGCATAATCATGAAAAAACGCTAAGGGGGAGGTAAATTTACATAGAATTCAAACTAAGATTCCAAGGAGGAAAATCAGAAGCTGCCCCAACTAACCAAATGCTAGATCCTTTCTCTCTCAGAGACAGCTGCCCATCTCTAAATATGGGGTTGGTTGTTTACCCACAAGTTAGGTTTCTAATGAATTTTAGAAGTTGTTAATTGGCATTTATTTATTTTTTCTTATTTTTTGAAAGAGAGAGAGAAGGAGATGGAAAGACAGAGTTCTTCCATCCACTATTTCACTCCTCACTCCCCAATTGACTGAAACAGCCACTGTTGGGCAAAGTAGAAGTCAGGAGCCAAGAACCTCACCCAGGTCTTCCACATGGGTAGCAGGAACCCAAGAACTTGAGCATCCCCTGCTTCCCCTAGGGGTGAGCATTAGCAGGATCTTGAATTGGAGGAGGAGCAAAGTCTTGAACTCCTACACTGCAACATGGGCTGCAGGCATTCCAAATGAAGTCTTAACTTTGGTGTTACAGACCCAACCCTAAGTAGAATTTCATCTAGACTTTTATTGTTATTGTATGTGTGGGAGCAGTGTTCTTTCTAGCATCCCACATAACAGAGATAAACTTGAAACCATCCTAGCATTTCAATTAATAAAGTTTATAATATACTTTTATGTTTTATAACTTATTTTTTTAAGATTCTACTCCTTTCTTGATTTACTATTTATGTTAGGATGAAATTACATTTCTAAAATATTGAGTGTCCATTAATGGACATAATTTTGAGTTATTGTTCACTGTTCTTATTGTTTAGTGAGATTTTTAAGATTCCCCTTTAATATAATTCTTGTCAAATACGCATTTTTAGCAAGGACTTTTTCATTTATTATGCTGAATTTAATTGTATTTGGTAATTATTCTGTATAAGAATGTGCTTTAGTTTTCATTTGTAGTTCATTTGAGTTTTTCCATCTCAGATGAGCTCTGTTAGTTGGGCAACTGATGTTCTGGAATTTTCTAGGGAGGCACCTATCTACATTATAAGTAGAAATGATCTGTCACTTTCTTTCTAGTGTTAAAATTTACTCTCATCTCTTGTGTTCTCCAGTACAATGATGAACAGTTGTATTGATTTGGGAGTAATTGCATTTTTCTACTATAATACAGATTATTTCTATTTCAGTATAAAGCATAATATATGGGCTGGCACTGTGGCACAGAGGCTTAACTCCCTGGCCTAAAGTGCTGGCATCACATATGGGCACTGGTTCGAGACCCGGCTGCTCCACTCCCAATCCAGCTCTCGGCTGGAAAGCAGTGGAAGATGCCCAAGTCTTTGGGCCCCTGCTCCCACGTGGGAGACCTGAAATAAGTCTTGGCTCCTGGCTTTGGATCTGTGCAGTTCCTGCCGCTGCGCCCAAGTGGAGAGTGAACCAGCAGGTGGAAGACTCTCTCTCTCTCTCTGTCTTTCTCTCTCTCTGCCTTTCCTTTCTCTGTGTAACTCTGACTTTCAAATAAATAAATAAATATTTAGAAAAAAGCAATCCTTTTAAAAAAAGCATAATGTATTTTTTAATTTTCTCATAACTAATAAATTTCTGTTATTTGAATAATTTCTTATTTAAAAGTTTTGATTATCATGCACAACTTATATATTTCTTTTTTAAAGAATGATTAATATAGAGAAAATAGATATAATTCTAAGAAGATAAACATATAAACGTTGTATATATTTTTGATATTTCAGAACATATATCCATTATATAATGGACAATCAGTGCATATATATTTATCTCTTTAAGCACTTAACAATTGCTCATTTTGAAAGCACCTGAAGTCTTCTAATGTTTGTTTCTTAAGAAAAATGTGCAATATATTATCATTATCTATACTCAACTGCACAATAGAATTCAAGAATTAGTACCTCCTAATTCATCTTTCTCCATCCTTTCCCATCCCTTTTTGTTCTTAATTTCAAAAATCATGACAGATTGATACACTTTATTTTTTTAACTTTTATTTAATGAATATAAATTTCCAAAGTACAGAATATTGATTACAATGACTTTCCCCCCATAACGTCCCTCCAACCCGCAACCCTCCCCTTATCCACCCCCTCTCCCCTTCCATTCATGTCAAGATTCATTTTCGATTCTCTTTATATACAGAAGATCAATTTAGCATACATTAAGTAAAGATTTCAACAGTTTTCTCCCACACAGAAACATAAAGTGAAAAATACTGTTTGAGTACTATTTATAGCATTAAATCTCAATGTACAGCACACTAAGGACAAAGATCCTACATGAGGAGTAAGTGCACAGTGACTCCTGTTGTTGACTTAACAAATTGACACTCTTGTTTATGGCATCAGTAATCACCCTAGGCTCTTGTCATGAGCTGCCAAGGCTATGGAAGCCCCCTGAGTTCACTGACTCTGATCATATTTAGACAAGGCCATGGTCAAAGTGGAAGTTCTCTTCTCCCTTCAGAGAAAGGTACCTCCTTCTTTGATGACCCATTCTTTCCACTGGGATCTCACTCGTGGAAATCTTTCATTTAGTTTTTTTTTTTTTTTTCCCCCAGAGTGTCTTGGCTTTCCATGCCTGAAATACTCTCATGGGCATTTCAGCCAGATCTGCATGCCTTATCCATTTTAGTATTTTTTTTTGTTGTTGTTATAGTACCATTGGTTGAACTCTGTAATTAACACACAATTATTCTTAGGTGTTTAAATTTTAACTGAAAAGTGATCCCTGTTAGGAATTTGGAAAACATTATGTTGAGTGAAATAAGCCAATCCCAAAGGGACAAATACCACTTGTTCTCCTTGATAGGTGACAACTAACTGAGCACCAAAAAGGAAACCTGTTAAAGTGAAATGAACACTATGAGAAATGGTGACTTGATCAGCCCTCACCCTGACTGTTGATGAGCAGCTTAATATGTTATCCCTCTTAGTATTTTTTTTGTTTGTTCTACTTAATACTTTTGGTTGAATACTGTAATCAATACACAAGTCTTCTTAAGTGCTGAAACAACTGAAAAATGATTGCTGTTAAATATAAGAGTGGGAACAAGAGAGGGAAGAAATGTGCAATTCGGGACATGCTCAAGCTGACTTACCTCAAACAGTAGAGTTAGAAACATACCAGGGGATTCGAATTCAATCCCATCAAGGTGGCATGTACCAATGCCGTCTCACTAGTCCCCGTGATCAATTTCTGTTCACAATTGATCGTAATGATAGGACTAAGAACCAAAGGGATCACATAAACAAGACTAGTGTCTGCAAATACTAGCTGATAGAATAAAAAAGGGAGAGAATGGTCCAACATGGGAAGTGAGATACACAGCAGACCCATAGAATGGCAAATGTCCTAATAACACTCTGGCCTCATAATCAGCCCTTAAGATTGATACACTTTATAAAATGCTTCCCATCTTTTAGGTTAATAATTCACACTGAAAAAATTTTAGTGTTGAACAGTTCTTAGGATTTCAGGATGATCTTACTTGAGCATCATTTGAATTCATGGTAGTCTATCCTATGCCTGTTCTGTTCGGCACCTGAGTAAACAAGTCATATAATGAAGCCGTATGCTATAATTTGGAATACTTTCTTTGGATGTGAATTTTCTATAACCATTCCCTTTCCTTGCCCATCACAAGTGATTCAACTAAAAAAAAATGTGGAGCTCCTTCATTCTGCAAATTCCTGGCAAGACCCTCATCTATCATCCATCTGTCCCCTTCTCCTATCTTAGACTGCCACAGTCTGTCCTCATGATCTGTAGGACTGATTTCTCATTCTTTATTCCTGTTTGTGTTCGTAATGAACAAAGCTACAACTTCCAGGTCATTATGTGTACTTCATTCCCAAATGAGTCTGTAAATCCCTCACATGTCCCTTCTCACACCTCACTTATAACAATTAATGACAGCTCCTATGCCTTCACCTTCTCCCCTGGATTTTAAACTATCACACTAAATAAAATCTAACCTGTTCCTGCTGATGACACTACTCTTCTTAAAGATCTATTAAAATGGTGTTGATTCATCACTTAGTAACATTGTAGGACTGGCCCTTGGACATAAAAGTTTCCTCTGCTCCTTACTGTCATTAGCAGAGCACTCTCTAAAAGCCTATTGCTTAGAAGTCCATTCCAGTAGTTGTCGATACATACACCTCTCCATTCATGTTTCAATCTATTGACCTTGTCATCAGGACCCCTCATTTTGTTAATAGTTTACCTCTGATTCCAAATCTATCCAATAGCACTTCATAATTCCTATGTTTTAAATACCCATTTGGACTGTACACTCAATACATTAGAGCCTCCATTCCTAGACAATTACTACAATAATAAGCTTGTCTTCCTTCCCATGTAAACACCTCATATTAGGCTACATCATTGCCAATAATTGAAATGTGCCTATAAGCAAAATATTTAGCACTTCAGTATTTTGTGCGTGTACTTTAGTGCTTGTAGAATTCTGACTCCAATAATTCTTTAACTTGGTTGAGGAGTATGACTCCTTTAGTTTGCCATCTTCTCTTTCCTCTTTCTTCTGCTCTAGCTAT
This sequence comes from Oryctolagus cuniculus, assembly GCF_051225735.1. Taxonomy (NCBI): domain Eukaryota; kingdom Metazoa; phylum Chordata; class Mammalia; order Lagomorpha; family Leporidae; genus Oryctolagus; species Oryctolagus cuniculus. The sequence continues at coordinate 14,106,347 of NC_142871.1, forward strand.
AGTTGTAATCAGTCTGTCTTGCACATTTTCAAATCCTTTGGATCTGCCTCTTCTGGCTGAAAACACCTGGCATGTTACTATTACTGGTTGAATTACAACTTGCTGCTTATTACAGGGAGAAACACAGTTGACAAATGCAACCATGATGACTGGATTCAATCTAAATTTATGACTGTTATCATTAAGTGAGTCCATTATGGTTTCTAGAAACCAATCTCATTTTTCTTCTATGCCCTCTCTTCCTCTCATGTAGATAATTAATTCATAGGCAGTTAGAATAAAAATTTCACCTTCCTTACCCATTTCTCTCCCTAAATTGTTCCAATCCTCTTGCCTGTTTTATTTGTCCCTATAGCCTCTGATATTCTTGTAGTTATGTTTTTTATCTTTTTTATCAACATCTGATGCTTTACTACTTGCGTCATTTTTCTTTTCCTTTCTACTCTACTCTACAAACTACTGTACAAATTCCATAACAGGGTTTTTCCATTTTTTCAAGATTGAATGATTGTTTCCTATGGCAGTGCTAGAAATAAAGTGCTGTTCTCAACTATATATGTTGGAAAAATTCAGAGTAGATTGTGGTCTCTTTTATGACTTAGGAAAATGTGTCAGTTAATTTATTTGGGACTAATGTCTTAGTCCCAATTTTTTTTGTTACATTATTGGTAGGATCTAATAAGATTTCTGTATACACAGAAAAAAGTACATATGTTAAACCGTTCTCTAACTCTATCTCTCTCTCTATATATATATATATGAATTAAAATTAATGTTTATATAATATCAGATACAAATATTAATTGACTAACAGTATATTCTTAGTCTGAAATATCAACACAAAAGTCTGCTCATCACTCTGAGTGTGCAAGAGGCCTGAGTATCTCAATGACAACATCATAGTATGTATTCATTTCCAAAACACATTCTACCAATTTTTTTGAGAAAATTGAAGTTTCCCATCTCCATCGCATTTTCTTCAATCATTTCTCTCCTTGGAGGTCCTGAAGAATGGAAGAGTCTCAGGGGTAAATCAGATTCTAGCGCATGTGTGCTTTGTAGATGAGTGACTGTTTAGTCTGGCATAGATCTGAGGAATTAGGGAAATCCCAAAGCAGTTTCGGCAATGAATGATTCTCCAGACAATCTGTGAGATTTGACCACATAATCTCTGGGACTTACAGGGATTTAGCCCATCATTACAATAATGGTGATTGGAAAAGCAACTACTTTCTTGGCTACAGGAAGGGTGGGGGCACACAGAAGCTGAGAGTAATTTCTTTTTTTTAGCCCCCACAAGAAAAGATACAATTTAATTTTACCGGGCATGCCAAGAGGGCAAATTCAAAGCTATGTGAAGATTTATCAAAGTAATTTTTCTTATCCAATGCTGCTAAATTCCCTGTTAACAAAAGCATTGTTTCTTTTAAGTGGCACCACAGTGAAACCATCTTCTGATCTAATTGCTAACTTGTGGTTAGTTGAGATTTTGACATCTTAGAAAAATTTCTCCCCTTGAAAGTTATCCATGTTCCACCAGAGTTAATGTCTAACACATAGATCAGAACTCTATCTATAAACAAAGAGAAATCTATTTGTTTTTCATTATATGTAGGTAAATTAATTTTGTTAAAGTAAATCTCAAATAGACTAGTCATGAGGGTTGTGATTTCAAAGGCTCTGAACAAAACAGGATTTTAATACTTGTTTCACTGCTGATGAACTGAGATCTGGGGTAAGTAAATTAATCTCTCTACTTCTGTCTTTCTCACATGCAAAATAGAGCTAATAAAAATGGCGCTTTGAAGATGAATCTGTCTTCTTTTTTGTATCTTTCTTTCAGGCCTCAGCCAAATTATCTTATCTTTCTTTATCCTCACTCAACGAAACTGACACTTGTGATAATTAATGGGATCTCTTGATTGCCAAATTCAAAGATTTTTCTCTCATTCTTCACTCTCTTGCACAGTCTTCATCATTTAGTACTTTAATCTTCCTTTCAGCAGGAAATTATTTTCCTGGCCTCTCTTTAAATGCAATCAGTCTCACTGTTTCTTGGTCATTTTTGCCAACTCACTCAGCACTTCTGTCTTGGGTAGTTACTCTGGATATTACCTACGTAGTGGTAACCCTAAATGTTTACCTCTAGCCTTAATCTCCCTCATAGATTAATCCATATATCTTCCATTCATTATTCATCTCCTAAATTTTATTTGTCTTTCCTGTGTCACAACTGAAATTATTTTCTAATCACCACCACTGCTATTACCATCATCAACATCATAAATCCAATACCCATCTTAGAACATTTCCTATAATCCAAAGATGGGTAAGCTGTTTGAGAGCATTATCAGTTAATCATCCTACCCACTCCACTCCACAGAATAAGAAAATTGGATAATGGAGATGAAACCAGCTGACTATAGTATCATAGTTGTCACTATCAGAGCTAAATGTAGACTGAATTTATTTGATACCTAAGGTTATGATTTGAATGCCAGTCTCTATGATTTCTCTCTCTGTACATCATCATTTTCAATCCCTTCTAAGGACATCTGTTTTATATTTCAAATGTGCTTCGGACCTGATCTGAATACTCTATTGATAGTGTCCTGGTTTGAACTTTCATTATCTCACTTCTGAACTAGACAACATTTTTTCTTCTTTTTTAAAAAAAAAAAATTATTCAAGGTAAGCAAATGTCACATATTTCCTATATAAAGATTTAGGAACACAATTATAGTCACCTTTCTACCCTCCCTCCTGCCCACACTCTAACCCTTCTTCATCCTTTCTCTCTAGTTCCCTCTCTTAATTTTACAATGATGTACTTTCAGTTCATTTTATACTTGTAAGACTAATCCTACACTAAGCAAAGAGTTCAACAAATAGTAAGAAGAAAACAAAAATTTTGTCTTTGATTGCCTGTACCTCTGGAGTCTTTTCAATAAGTCTTTGCTAATGCCTATGTTTTACAGAGTTTCCCCAATGTTCTCCTCTAGTAATTTGATGGTATCACATCATTTAGATCCTTGATTCAATTTCAGTTTGTTTTTATGTAAGGTGTAAGGCAGGGGTCTTGTTTCATACTGCTGCACACAAAGATCCAATTTTCCCAGTATCATTTACTGAAGAGACTGTTATTTGTCAAAGATTAGTTGACTGTTGATGCATGTATTGATTTGTTGGTTGTAGACACATGGAGTTTTTATTCTATTCCAGTGGTCTACATGTCTATTTATTGCGCAAGTACCAGCCCGCTTTTTTTTTTTTTAAAGGATTAGTTTATTTCTCATACAGAGAGAGAAGGAGAGAGGGAGAGAGAGAGAGAGAGAGAGAGAGAGGGAAAGATCTATTTTCCATTTGCTAATTCACTCCCAGAATGACTGCAATGGCAGGGGCTTGGCCAGGCAAAAGCCAGGAGCCAGGCATTTCATCTGGGTCTCCCATATCAGTGCAGGGGCCCAAGCACTTGGGCCGTTTTCCACATTTTCCCAGGCGCATTAGCAGGCAACTGGATTAGAGGTAGAACATCCAGGACCTGAACAGTTGCTCATATGGAATGTCTGCAGAGGCTTAACCTTATATGCCACAGTGCCATCCCAGGGGATGTATTATTATGACTGCCCTGTTATATATCTTAAAATCTGGTATTTTGATGCCTCTGGCTTTGTTTTTGTATGAAAGATTGCTTTAGCTATTTGGGGTCTTTTGTATTTCCATATGAATTTTAGCCTCATTTTTTTCTAGATCTGAGAAGAATGTCATTGGTATTTTCATTGGGATCACATTGAATATGTAAATTGCTTTTGGTATATGGATTTTTTTTTACGTTCAATTTTTTTTTGATTTTTAAGAATAATGTTTATTTCTAAATTAATATATAATTACAAATTAATACATACTTCTTGAATAAAATAAAAATATTTAGGTTGTTAAATCTCCTTAACCATGTTTCTGCCAAACCTGGTATCTTTCTCAAATTTCACCACATTATCAATATGCTGAATATTAAAAAAAAGATTCCCTGTAGTTTATTCAAGGGTATCCTTTTTATTCTGTGCATTTTTTTATGTAGCAATTTTTTTTTATCTTTTATTTAATGAACATAAATTTCAAAAGTACGACTTACGGATTACAATGGCTTCCCCCCCATACCGTCCCTCCCACCCACAACCCTCCCCTTTCCCACTCCCTCTCCCCTTCCATTCACATCAAGATTCATTTTCGATTATCTTAATATACAGAAGATCAGCTTAGTATACATTAAGTAAGGATTTCAACAGTTTGCTCCCACACAGAAACATAAAGTGAAAAATAATAGATGATTTTTTTTAAATGATGATGAAATCAGATAAGACCTATTGTCATGTTTAATCCCAGTGAGAGTCAAGTTGGGAATTGATAATTTCTTTTTTTTTTTTTTTACAGAAGATCAGTTTAGTATACATTAAGTAAAGATTTCAACCGTTTGCACCCCCATAGAAACACAAAGTGAAATATACTGTTTGAGTACTCGTTATAGCATTAAGCCTCAATGTACAGCACATTAAGGATAGAGATCCTACATGAGGAGTAAGTGCACCGTGACTCCTGTTGTTGACTTTACAAATTGGCACTCCTGTTTATGGCATCAGTAATCTCCCTATGCACCAGTCATGAGTTTCCAAGGCTATGGAAGCCCCTTGAGTTCTCCAACTCTTATCTTGTTTAGACAAGGTCCTAGTCAAAGTGGAGGTTCTCTCCTCCCTTCAGAGAAAGGTACCTCCTTCTTTGAAGACCTGTTCTTTCCACTGGGATCTCACTCACAGAGATCTTTTTGCCAGAGTGTCTTGGCTTTCCATGCCTGAAATACTCTCATGGGCTTTTCAGCCAGATCCGAGTGCCTTTAGGGCTGATTCTGAGGCCAGAGTGCTATTTAGGACATCCGCCATTCTATGAGTCTGCTGAGTATCTCACTTCCCATGTTGGATCACTCTCCCCTTTATTTATTCTATCGGTTAGTGTTAGCAGGTACTAGACTTGTTTATGTGATCCCTTTGACTCTCAGTCCTTTCATTATGATCAATTGTGAACTGAAATTGATCACTTGGAATAGTGAGATGGCATTGGTACATGCCACCTTGATGGGATTGAATTGGAATCCCCTGGTATGTTTCTAACTCTACCATTTGGGGCAAGTCAGCTTGAGCATGTCCCAAATTATACATCTCTTCCCTCTCTTATTCCCACTCTTATGTTTAACAGGGATCACATTTCAGTTAAATTTCAACACTTAAGAATAACTGTGTATTAATTACAGAATTAAACCAGTCATATTAAGTAGAACAGACAAAAAAAATACTATGAGGGATAATGTATTAATTTGTTCATTAACAGTCAGGGCTATGCTGATCAAGTCACCATTTCTCATAGTGTCCATTTCACTTCAGGAGGTTTCCTTTTTGGTGTTCAGTCAGTTGTCACCGATCAGGGAGAACATATGGTAGTTGTCCCTTTGGGACTGGCTTACTTCACTCAGCATGATGTGTTCCAGATTCCTCCATTTTGTTGCAAATGACTGGATTTTGTTGTTTCTTACTGCAGTATAGTATTCTAAAGAGTACATATCCCATAATTTCTTCATCCAGTCTACCGTTGATGGGCATTTAGGTTGGTTCCAGGTCTTGGCTATTGTGAATTGTGCTGCAATAAACATTAGGGTGCAGACCGCTTTTTTGTTTGTCAATTTAAACTCCTTTGGGTAAAATCCAAGGAGTGGGATGGCTGGGTCGAACGGTAGGGTTATCTTCAGGTTTCTGAGGAATCTCCAGACTGACTTCCATAGTGGCTTGACCAGTTTGCATTCCCACCAACAGTGGGTTAGTGTCCCTTTTTCCCCACATCCTCGCCAGCATCTGTTGTTGGTAGATTTCTGCATGTGAGCCATTCTAACCGGGGTGAGGTGAAACCTCATTGTGGTTTTGATTTGCATTTCCCTGATTGCTAGCGACCTTGAACATTTTTTCATGTGCCTGTTGGCCCTTTGGATTTCCTCTTTTGAAAAATGTCTATTGAGGTCCTTGGCCCATCTCTTAAGTGGGTTGTTGGTTTTGTTTTTGTGGAGTTTCTTGATCTCTTTGCAGATTCTGGTTATTAACCCTTTATCTGTTGCATAGTTTGCAAATATTTTTTCCCATTCTGTCGGTTGTCTCTTCACTCTCCTGACTGTTTCTTTTGGAGTACAGAAACTTCTCAATTTGATGCAATCCCAATAGTTGATTTTGGCTTTGACTGCCTGTGCCTCCCGGGTCTTTTCCAGAAATTCTTTGCCTGTGCCAATATCTTGAAGGGTTTCTCCAATGTTCTCTAATAACTTAATGGTGTCAGGACATAGATTTAGGTCTTTAATCCACGTTGAGTGGATTTTTGTGTAAGGTGTAAGGTAGGGGTCTTGCTTCATGCTTCTGAATGTGGAAATCCAGTTTTCTCAGCACCATTTATTGAATAGACTGTCCTTGCTCCAGGAATTGGTTTTAGATCCTTGGTCAAATATAAGTTGGCTGTAGATGTTTGGGTTGATTTCTGGTGTTTCAATTCTGTTCCATTGGTCTATCCATCTGTTTCTGTACCAGTACCATGCTGTTTTGATTACAACTGCCCTGTAGTATGTCCTGAAATCTGGTATTGTGATGCCTCCGGCTTTGTTTTTGTTGTACAAGATTGCTTTAGGTATTAGAGGTCTCTTGTGCCTCCATATGATTTTCAGCATCATTTTTTCTAGATCTGAGAAGTATGTCTTTGGTATCTTGATTGGGATTGCATTGAATCTATAAATCGCTTTTGGGAGAATGGACATTTTGATGATGTTGGTTGTTCCAATTCATGAGCATGGAAGATTTTTCCATTTTTTGGTATCCTCTTCTATTTCTTTCTTTAAGATTTTGTAATTCTCATCGTAGAGATCTTTAACGTCCTTGGTTAAGTTTATTCCAAGGTATTTGATTGTTTTTGTAGCTATTGTGAATGGGATTGATCTTAGCAGTTCTTTCTCAGTCATGGCATTGCTTGTGTATACAAAGGCTGTTGATTTTTGTGCATTGATTTTATATCCTGCCACTTTGCCAAACTCCTCTATGAGTTCCAATAGTCTCTTAGTAGAGTTCTTTGGATCCTCTAAGTACAGAATCATATTGTCTGCAAAGAGGGATAGTTTGACTTCTTCCTTCTCGATTTGTATTCCTTTGATTTCTTTTTCTTGTCTGATGGCTCTGGCTAAAACTTCCAGAACTATGTTAAATAGCAGTGGTGAGAGTGGGCATCCCTGTCTGGTACCAGATCTCAGTGGAAATGCTTCCAACTTTTCCCCATTCAATAGGATGCTGGCTGTGGGTTTTTTATAAATTGCTTTGATTATATTGAGGAATGTTCCTTCTATACCCAATTTGCTTAGAGTTTTCATCATGAAAGGGTGTTGAATTTTATCAAATGCTTTCTCTGCATCAATTGAGATAACCATATGGTTTTTCTTTTGCAGTCGTTAATGTGGTGAATCACATTGATTGATTTGCGAATGTTGAACCATCCCTGCATACCAGGGATGAATCCCACTTGGTCTGGGTGGATGATTTTCCTGATGTGTTGTTGTACTCTATTGGCCAGAATTTTATTGAGGATTTTTGTGTCTATGTTCATCAGGGATATTGGTCTGTAATTTTCTTTCAGTGCTGCATCTTTCTCTGGCTTAGAGATTAAGGTGATGCTGGCTTCATAGAAAGAATTTGGGAGGATTCCCTCTGCTTCGATTGTTCTGAATAGTTTGAGAAGAAATGGGATTAATTCTTCTTTAAATGTCTGGTAGAATTCAGCAGTGAATCCATCTGGTCCTGGGCTTTTCTTTATTGGGAGGGCCTTAATTACTGTTTCAATTTCTGTTTCAGTTATGGGTCTATTTAGGTTTTCTATGTCTTCATGGTTCAGTTTAGGTAGATTGCATGTGTCCAGGAATCTATCCATTTCTGATAGGTTTTCCTGTATGCTGGCATACAGGTCCTTGTAGTAATTTCTGATGATTCTTTTTATTTCTGTGGTGTCTGTTGTTATGTTTCCTTTTTCATCTCTGATTTTATTGATTTAGGTCTTTTCTCTTCTTTTTTTAGTTAGTTGGGCCAATGGGGTGTCAATTTTGTTTATTTTTTCAAAAAACCAGCTCCTCCTTTGGCTGATTTTTGGAATGTTTTTCTTGATTCAATCCTGTTGATTTCTTCTCTGGTTTTAATTATTTCTCTTCTCCTACTAGATTGGGGTTTGGTTTGCTGCAGTTTTTCTAGGTCCTTGAGATGCACTGAAAGCTCATTTATTTGGTGCCTTTCCAATTTCTTGATATAGGCCCCTATTGCTATAAACTTGCCTCTCAATACTGCTTTTGCTGTATCCCATAAGTTTTGATATGTTGTGTTGTTATCCTCATTTACTTCCAGAAAGTTTCTGATTTCTCTTTTAATTTCTTCTATGACCCATTGTTCATTCAGGAGCATGTTGTTCAGTCTCCATGTGTTTGCATACTTTCTGGGGTTTCCTGAGTTGCTAATTTCCAGCTTCATTCCGCTGTGGTCTGAGAAGCTGCATGGTATGATTCTAATTCTTTTAAATTTGCTGAGACTTGCTTTATGGCCTAGTATGTGATCAATCCTAGAGAAGGTTCCATGCACTGCTGAGAAGAATGTGATGTCTGTAGATGTAGGGTTGAAAGTTCTGTAGATATCTGTTAGATCCATTTGGGCAATAGTGTCAATTAAATCTGCTGTTTCCTTGTTGATCTTCTGTCCAGATGTTCTGTCTATTTTTGAGAGTGGAGTATTGAAGTCCCCCAGTAATATTGTATTGGAATCTATGTCTCCCTTTAAGTCCCTTAACATATCTTTTAAATAGACCGGTGCCCTGTAATTAGGTGCATATACATTGATAATAGTTATAGCTTCCTGTTGAATTGAACCCTTAATCATTATATAGTGTCCCTCTTTGTCTCTCTTAACAGTTTTTGTATTAAAGTTTATTTTTGTCTGATATTAATATGGCTACACCTGCTTTTTTTTTGGTTTCTGTTGGCATGGAATATCTTTTTCCAACCTTTCACTTTCAGTCTGCATGCCTCTTTGTTAGAGAGATGTGTTTCTTGTAGGCAACAAATACTTGGGTTGTGTTCTGTGAGCCAGTCAGCCAAACGGTGTCTTTTTTTTTTTTTTTTTTGACAGGCAGAGTGGACAGTGAGAGAGAAAGACAGAGAGAGAAAGGTCTTCCTTTGCCGTTGGTTCACCCTCCAATGGCCGCCGCTGCAGCCGGCGCACCGCGCTGATCCGATGGCAGGAGCCAGGAGCCAGTTGCTTTTTCCTGGTCTCCCATGGGGTGCAGGGCCCAAGCACCTGGGCCATCCTCCACTGCACTCCCTGGCCATAGCAGAGAGCTGGCCTGGAAGAGGGGCAACCGGGACAGAATCCGGCGCCCCAACCGGGACTAGAACCCGGTGTGCCGGCGCCGCAAGGTGGAGGATTAGCCTACTGAGCCACGGCGCCGGCCCAAACGGTGTCTTTTAACTGAAGAATTCAGACCATTAATGTTCAATGTGACTATTGATACGTAGTGACTTTGTCCTGCCATTTTCCCGGAAATATTTTCTAGCATATGCTTTGAGCTTCCCATGCTCTTTTACTGGTAGGTGTTCTTCCTTTCCCTTCTTTCATATTGATGGCCGTGTTTCTGTGTTTCTGAGTGTAGCACATCTTTAAGTATCTTTTGCAGGGCCGGACGAGTGGCCACAAAGTCTTTTAATTTCTGTTTGCTATGAAAGGTCTTTATTTCACCTTCATTCACAAATGAGAGCTTGGCAGGATATAATATTCTGGGCTGGCAATTCTTCTCTCTTAGCACCTGTGCTATGTCTCGCCATTCCCTCCTAGCCTGTAGTGTTTCTGATGAGAAGTCTGCTGTGAGTCTGATTGGAGATCCTCTGAGAGTAATCTGACCTTTCTCTCTTGCACATTTTAGGATCTTTTCTTTATGTTTCACTGTGGTAAGTTTAATTACCACGTGTCGTGGTGAGGATCTCTTTTGGTCATGTTTATTGGGGGTTCTATGAGCTTCCTGTACTAGGATGTCTCTGTCCTTCTCCAAACCTGGAAAGTTCTCTGCTAGTATCTCACTAAAAAGGCCTTCCAATCCTTTCTCTCTCTCCATGCCTTCAGGAACTCCTAGAACTCGAATGTTGTTTTTTTTAATAGTATCCTGTAGATTCCCAACAATATTTTTTAGATTTCTAATTTCCTCTTCTTTTCTTTGGTTTGACTGTATGTTTTCCTGTTCTCTATCTTCTAAGTCCGATATTCTCTCTTCTGTTCACCCATTCTGTTTTTAAGGCTTTCTAATGTGTTTGTCATTTGATCTATTGAGCTCTTCATTTCATTTTGATTTCTCTTCACTATCACACTTTCCTGTTCTACTAGTTTCTGAGTTTCATTTTGATTCCTCCTTAATATTTCATTTTCACGAGAGAGATTTTCAATCTTGTCCAATAAGGATTTCTGTAGTTCAAGGATTTGCTTTTGAAAACTTCTAAATGTTCTTATCATAAATTTTTTGAAATCCGTATCTTGCATTTCTTCTATCTCATCATCTTCATAATCTTGGTTTGGGGTGTTTTGTTTATTTGGAGGCATCATAGTGTCATCGTTGATCTTGTTCCCTCAATTTCTGTGTTTATTGCTTGGCATAGTTAATTCTTCTTGCGTCACTGTGCTTTTTTTTTTTATTTCATACTATGTCCGTGTTAAGTGGACTGCCTGCTGTTGGAGGAGCCTTGGAGGCTTGAGATGGGTGCGGCCTGAGAGCTCTGCTTGGTTCTTCCTCCCCTTCCAGCGCCGATGTGTGGACTCGGAGCCCTGGACGTCCCAAGTCTCCCCGCTGTTGTCTGTGTGGCATGCACTCCCTTTCGAGCACTGGCGCACAGACCCTGCGGCTTCCGCGGCTCGGTCCCGCGGCTCGGCTTCCGCGCGGTGGGTGACCTTGTTCTCCCAGTAGGTCCTCCGATTCACAGCCACTCGATCCAGAAGAGTTTCCTCTGCAATATTTTCCTGGTTCTTTTTTCTGAGGCTACCGTAACTCCCCTTTTATTAAACTAAATTTTCCCGGACTATAGGTGCGCAACCTCACTATTCCACCATCTTGGCTCCGCCCCCCGGTATATGGATATTTTGACATAAATTCTTCCAATTAATTAATATTGAAAATTTTCCCTTTTTTGTAGTGTTCTGTTTCTTTAATGTTTTGTAATTTTCATCATAGAGCTCTTTCACCTTCTTGGTTAAATTTATTCCAAGACAATTTTTTTTAGCTATTGTGAATGAAATTGATCTTAGAAGTTCTTTCTCATCCAAGGCATAATATGTGTATATAAAATTTATTGATTTTTATATGTTAATTTTGTATCCTGCCACTTTAGTAAACTCTTATAGTCTCTTAGATACTTGTTATATGCAAATAGGGATAATATGAGTTCCTCCTTTCCAATTCATATTCTTTTGATTTCGTTTTCTTGCCTAATGGCTCTGGCTAAAATGTCCTGGAATATATTGAAAAAAATTGTGAAAGTGGTTATCCTTGTCTGGCTCTGAAACTTATTGGAACTGCTTCCAACTTTTCCCCATTCAATAAGATGCTGGCTGTTAGTTTGTAATAAATTGCCATGATTGTGTTGAAGAACATTGTTTCTATATCCAGAATCTTACATTTTATTAAATGCTTTATCTGCATCTATTGACATAATCATATAGTTTTTGTTATTCAGTTTCTTAATGTGATATATCACATTTATTGATTTTCATATATTGAACCATCCCTGCATATCATGGATAAATCCCATGAATGATCTTTCTGATGTGTTCTTGGGTTTGATTAGCCAGTATTTTGTTGAGGATTTTTACATCTTTGTTCACCAGGGATATTGGTGTATAGTTCTCTTTCTCTGTTGTATCATTTTCTGGTTTAGTAATGAAGATGATGCTGGCCTCAGGGAGTTTGGGAGGATTCCCTCCCGTTTGGTTGTTTAGAACAGCTTGAGAAAAATTGGAATTAATTCTTCTTTAAAAATCTGTTAGAATTCAGCAGTGAAGCCTACTACTGGGCCTTTTGTGGGGAGAGTCTTTATTACTGATTCAATCTCCATCTTGGTTATTGGTCTGTTTAGGTTTTGTATATCTTCATGGCTCAATTTGGATAGATTTTTTCTTTCAAGAACTCTATTAATTTCTTCTAGATTTTCAAATTTGATGGCTTACAGCTCTTCATAGCAATCCTGAAAGGTTATTTTTATTTCTGTGGTATATGTTTTAACATCTCCTTTGTCATCTCTGATTTTATTAATTTGGGTTGTCTCCTCTTTTTTATTCAGTTAGTTGGGTCAACTGTGTATCAATTTTGTTTATTTTTTTTCAGAAAACCAGCTTTTCAATTCAATGATCTTTTGTAATTTTTTTCTTTCAATTTGGTTTATTTTTTCTCTTTTTATTTCTTTTTTCCTTCTAATTTGGAGCTTGGTTTGCTTTTCTAGGTCCTTGAGATTCATTACCAGATCATTTATTTTCTGCCTTTCCTACACTTATGTTGGCACCAGTTGCTATAAATTTGCTTATTAACACTGCTTATGCTGTATCTCATAAATTTTGATATGTTTCTTATCATCCTATTCATTTCCAGACATTTTTTGATTTTCCTTATGATTTCTATTATGATCCACTGTTCATTCAGGAGCTTGCTGTTCTGTGTCCATGTGCTTGCATAATTTCTATAGATTCTTGAGTTGTTAATTGTCATGCATGGTATGATTTCAATTTTTTTTATTTGCTGAGACATGCTTTTTGACCTAGCATGTGTTTTATCCTAGAGAAATTTATATGCATAGACAAAAAGAATGTGTATTCTGCAACTGTGGAATGAAAGGTTCTGTAGATATCAGTTGGGTCTATTTGGTCCATAGTGTGGATAAGCTCTATTGTTTCTTGAAGGAGTCAACTTTAAACTTATTTAACTTCAACTCAAATTTAAACAAAGCAGAAAATATACTTGTCATGGAGAGGCAATGCCTTTTTAAATTTCAGCTTCATTTTATCTATTTTGTTCTTGTGGCTCATTATATTGGGAACAATAAAGAATGATAATAAAATTTTTAAAAGTGGAAAATAGAGTAAGTAATTGCTTTGAATTATCACACCAATGGTAAAAAATATGGCACATACTTTTGTTTTATTAATTTGGTCACATTAATAAAATAGATATCAAATCATGTAGAATATTTAAATTTAATGAGGATACATATTCTTTATAAATTTAATCAAGGAAAAACCTCAGTGAATATAATCTACAGTAAAGAATTTTTCATGTTACTATATTATAATTTTATTAAGAAAATTAAGAAGTCATGGCTTATTTTTTGTTTTATCTTCTAAAAATAGTACCATTAATGTTTCTTGACTGTTGTGTCATCCTTGGTTTTCAAACATTGAAACTGAGAGATGCTTATTTATTTATTTATTTATTTTTGACAGGCAGAGTGGACAGTGAAAGAGAGAGACAGAGAGGAAGGTCTTCTTTTTGCCGTTGGTTCACTCTCCAATGGCCGCCGTGGCCAGCGTACTGCGGCCGGCGCATTGTGCTGATCTGAAGCCAGAAGCCAGGTGCATCTCCTGGTCTCCTGTGCGGGTAAAGGGCCCAAGGACTTGGACCATCCTCCACTGTACTCCAGGGCCATAACAGAGAGCTGGCCTAGAAGAGGGACAACTGGGACAGAATCCGGCGCCCCGACTGGGACTAGAACTCATTGTGCCAACACCGCAGGCAGAGGCTTAGCCTATTGAGCCACGGCGCTGGCCCTGAGAGATGCTTATTACAATCTCTTTTCTATGACTTTTTTTTTTTTTCAATACAAGTGCTGATAATGTTAAAAGTTGATTGGACCAACGAATGAATATATGCTTTTAATATATGACTAACATTTTTATATTCTGTACATTTTAATTTTTTTTTCTTTAGTGAGTATGCTCTGGCCATGATGAAGTCACAACAATCAAAATAATCTGCCATCATAAATGGACAATTGGAAACATACATAAAATAATTTTTGCAGACAACAGGGGTCCATGACCGGGATTCTCAGGAGGATGAAGCAAATGATGTTAGTCATATGATTACCAGATTTACTTCTACAAGAAACTTCTGGACTGTGGATTTGGGGAGAGGCTCAGTTGGAGGAGATGGTGACTGGAGCTCAAGGGGACTGAGATATCTAGAACTTGTGGGCGAAGAGTTAAGGAATAGAGGCAGCTATATACAAATGATCTCCAGAAAGACACATTTCTATATAAGGGACACAGAAGTCCTTGCTGAGTCATAGGCTGACCATGTGCAATGTACACACAGATGGGCATTTGCAGTGAACAGGGTCTGTAAGGTGAACTATTTCTAGAGCACACATATGGTGGGGTTATTTGAGATCTTTATGGTGAATAGAACAACTGCCAGAGCTCACACATTGTGTGGTAATTTGAGGTCCATTGGCCAGCATGGAGCATCTTCAATGAAAGCTTAAGGTACTCGAGGGACACAGTTACATTAAAATTAATATGGACATATTTTACTATGCAAGTAACCACCTTATCAGATATCATTATATAATTCAGGTCCTGGGTTTATGTTTGCACTTAATCTTCTAGTATGAAGCAATACTTTTTTATCTCAAATGTGTGAGATAATAGTGGGAAAGACTTCAAGATGTAAAAGAACTTTTCAGGTTTATCAGGCTGCATTAAATTATTTGAACAAACTTTTTACACAAGTTAAAAGTGGCAAAAGTTCATGCTCACATGATATGTGGTACATAAGAAGAGAATAATCATGCCAACACTCTAAATACGTGCATAAAGCTCATGAGGAAACTATGCCGAAGTAGTCAGGACCATATTCAAAGTTAAGCACTAAGTTTGTCTTAGCAAAACATTGCCCACCACATTAGGTTAATAAGAATTTGATCAATTGTCAGTTTATTTGATTATATAAAGGTACTTCAAAAAGCTAGTTTGAAAGAATGGAATTAAAAGATGATTATACTTAGGGTCAAAACGTTTTCTTGAAAATCATCCATATTCTTCCATAAAACACATTCTATACACCTTTTTAAGACCTCTTAAAAATTATATAATTATATGATATCTATAATTGTTTATATTTCAGTAGAATTATAAAAGAACTTGTTATTCAAAATGGAACATATTTCTTCATTATCGAAAATTTCAAAATGCTGCCTATATCCCATTTATATTTGCTGAAAACAAATATAACTGATGGACTTCCGAATGTCCAAATCTATTTGCACCATAAATATCTAATGAAAGCTCATTCATTTTAATTCCACATCTCAATTGATCATCAACTGATTTACTAGAGTGCTTCCTCCTTCATCTCCAAGTGAAACTTATCTAGAAAAAAAGCTATTTTGAGTGGCCGAGGTGTGCTCCAGCAGAGAGTCCAGTATCTTCGGTGCCACTGAAAATAGGGGACCGGATAATTGCTCTGCCTCCTGTGCCTAAGCATAGAAACATCATCAGAGAGCAGCTGCCTGTGAGTAACTTGGTACAGTGCATATGACTGTCTCTTAGGAATGCCGTTAATATTTCTTGGAACAGTCTGTGTGCGTTCCAGTGAGTCAAAGGGTGTCTTTATTCATAAAGCTCTTGTTCTCCGGCTTCTTGGTGAGGAGTTGATAGGTCTTGTGGGTACCCAAAATGATGCTTCTTTCCTTTGGTCCCCCAGTGCTATGCTGTTGATCTTGGGTTTGTCTTCTGTCTGCAGTCCTTTGGTATCTTCCTCCTTTGGATGTTGGTTCTCATATACTGTTTTTTTCTGAAACCACAATGGAGAACAGACCAACAAACTGACCCACTTATTTAAATTTGATATTTTTCACTATGATGATCCCTGAATCTAACCTAGTTTTCTCACTAGTTGTGCAGAGATTGCTAATTTTTCCCCAGGAGAGAGTTGTTCAGAAAATGCTCATAATACTGGGAAAATTGGCTGAAACCTAAACTTTCATACTCTTGAGGATGCAAAGCAAAGCAATGGAATGAACTAGCAAGAGTATGCATAGATTTCAAAATATTACTACACAAAATACATATTTAAATTAGCTTTAATTTCCACAAATTTTT
This sequence comes from Oryctolagus cuniculus, assembly GCF_051225735.1. Classification (NCBI taxonomy): domain Eukaryota; kingdom Metazoa; phylum Chordata; class Mammalia; order Lagomorpha; family Leporidae; genus Oryctolagus; species Oryctolagus cuniculus. The sequence continues at coordinate 14,122,579 of NC_142871.1, forward strand.
GGAAGTATGCTGGTATATTTGTACTCTGTAAGTGGTTCCAACTTCTAGTCCATTACACAGTATTTTTTTTTTGTAAACTACAATTTTGAAATAGTGCCATTGTGGATGGTTTTTCCAGGCAAAGATGAATCAAATGGGCCAATTAACTAAAAATTCAACACAGGTGACACGGCCTGACCTACTCTATGCCATTTTCATTATTTTTGTCAATTTTTTGTTCCTCTTTTTTCATTTTCCAAAGCTTATTTTTATTTCTTTATTGTAAAATATTTCTTTGAAAAATTTCTTAATTTTCTTTCTTTACACTTGCAGAGCCTAGTAATGAGAATGCCATTGGAGATTAGAGTTGTAACTCTTAATTAAATTGTAATCATAAAGAGAAAAAGATAACAGATGGTATATTTATTTATAGGTAATATAATGTAATAAAGTTATATAATAAATATATAATATATTATAACATATATTATAATATTATATAATATAAATATACATAAAATATATAAATATAAGATATTTATATTATAAACATAAATATAAAATGATAATATTATTTATTATAGTTATATATTCATACATAATTTATACATTTTATATATTATATTTATATATAAATATATAATATAAATAAATATAAAATAATATAAATATAAGGTATTTATATTATATTTATAATATAAATATATATAAAATAGTATAAATATAAAGTTTTGATATTATAAATATAAAATAATAATATTATTTATTATAGTTATATATTTATATATATTATATATTTATCATATATGATTTTATATAATTATATATATATAATTTGATTGATTGGATGCCTCCTTTTTTCTCAGTATTGTAAAATTCTAGTGGTGTTTTATTATCTCATTTGCAGTTTGCAGCCTCATTATCATTTATCATAATCATCTGGAGAAAACATCGATGATAAATCATTCCTAATTTCCTAATTTTTTAGGTTGATTCATCAATTTCCTGCTTCCCTTGATGGTGTTTTTACACAATAATAAATGTTATACAAAGATTTTTATTTTGTCAAACCTTATTATATCTGAAATGCTGTGAGCCCAGATTTTTGAAAGAGTTTTTGGGTTTCAGAGTACTGAAGAAATACCTTTTGCTCTTACCTTTTATTATTGGCTGTCTCCCAGCACGTCCTTCTTAGACTGGGATGGCATCAAAATGAGAGGGGACATTTTGGACATTGAATAGTATATGAAAAAATACAAAAAAAGATTGTTGACAAGCAGAATCAATGGCGTTTTTCTAAGGGAAAGAACTGATTTGATTCTCATTAAGGAACTGAAGCTATTTCTTTGATTCATTATATAGTTTCTCAAATGAAGATTTTTATTACGTGACTTATTAAGGCTTCCAAAATTAATTAGGAATGATATTCAGTATGACGTAATATTCACTAAGATGTAATGAACTTTTCTTTATCAAGTATTGCATTTGTCTCATGAAAAAGCTATAGAGATTAAAGATAAGTATAAAATGGATAAAACTTAGAATATTGTATCTTTGTAAAACCCAGTTAGCATACATGTCTCAAGATGTAGAGTTCAAAATCCAAGTGTGAATATTAGGGAAAATTGAAACTAATTGTGCATTTACACAATATTATAATGTGGAAACCATTGCTTCTCAGGAGGAACCACTGAAAGATTTATACACTGTGGCAAAAGTTATGAAATTAAAAAAAGAATCTTACAAGTAGCATCCTCAAAGAATGCCATTGAGTGTGACCCATTAGATGTTCAGGATGCTTACTTAGAGATCTTGTGAAAGAACCACCTGGAAATAGCTTTTCCTGATTTTCATCAAAGTCCCTGTGAGCTCTGACCTATCTGAATTTCTACCCAGTGAAATCCATGACAGATAGAGAAAGAATTCCGCTTCAGTGTTCTGAAGAGGGGTGCTGATAGAGAGCCATTGAATCAAAACAGTGGTGGTGCTAAACTACTCAGCCAACAATGATGAGCATTGCATGTTTTAAATTTTAAGAAATAGGATGGGAGGCAAGATGGCGGAATAGGAAGGGAGCACACTGATAGTCCGGGGAGAGATAGTTTAATAAAAGTGGAGATACTGCAGGTTCAAGGAAGAGTAGGGGAGGAAACAGCAGAAGAAACTCTTCCGGAACACGTGATTCACAGCGGACCTGTGTGGAGAGCATGGGAGCCCACGGTTCGGGACACCAGCGGCAGACTCAGCACACCAGCGCTGGAACGCGAGGTGAGCCAAACCTCAATAGCCCAAGACACCGACACCGGCAGGCAAGCGGAGAGAGGAGACTAGAGGGAACGACCCCCGGGGGTGGGGGGGAAGGTTTGCCAGGCTAACTGGAAGAGAGAGAGAGAAAAAAAAAAAAAAAGGTGACTGGTACGGACATGGGTTCCTCTCTCTCCGCTCACCTCTCAAGGGCGAGCAAGACAAAGAGCAGGCGCCATCTTGGACATACGTCATAAGCAGAGTGACCTCAGGTCTGCACCAGCCCTGAGCCTAGCAGAAAAACCTGACTCTGGGCGGGGCGAATTAACAGGAGATTAGGACCTAGTAAATTTGTGGTGCTACTGAACTGAGACTGTGAAAAAAGAGACGGTGGGGGAGAGAACTCACAGAATTCACGTGAGCACTCTCCAGAGACGCTACAATTCTGTAACTTTGGCAACCCAGTGGGAGACTGAAGGAGAATTTGAGCCCACTCTGAGGGCCAAACAGATTCCCTGTGTGGTCCTTGGGAAAGAGCTTCTGATCTCTGGCTCCTGTGGGTATATCATTTGCCTGCTAACTACCTCCAACTTCATTCAGCTGTGCAGAATTACTTCCCTTTTGAATCAAAAAAAAAAAAAAGAGAGAGAGAGAGAGAGAGGTTTACCACGCCTAACCTGGGAGTGTCACCTTTGGCACACCAAACAGAGCTCTCAGGCCACACCCATCTCAAGCCCTAAGGCTCCATCAAAAACAGATAGTCCACTTAATCTAGAGTCATAGTATAACAAGAAAAAGCACCACAGTGAAGAAACCAAATATCTCCAATATGCCAAATAACAAACGCAAAAACCGAGGTAATAAAAACAAGGAAGTCACCATGACGCCCTCAAATGAAAAGGACACCCCAATTCAAGATTATGAAGATGATGACATAAAAGAAATGCAAGAAGCAGATCTCAAAAAATTGATAAGAACATTAAGAAGTTCTCAAAAACAAATCCTTGAACGACAGAAATCCTTAATGGACAAGATAGAAAACCTCTCTCGTGAAAATGAAATATTAAGGAGGAATCAAAATGAAATGAAACAACTAGTACAACAGGAAACTGTGATAGTGACTGAAGTGAAGAATTCAATAGATCAAATGAAAAGCACAATAGAGAGCCTTACAAACAGAATGGGTGAAGCAGAAGAGAGAATATCGGACTTAGAAGACAGAGAACAGGAAAGGATACAGTCAGACCAAAGAAAAGAAGAGGAAATTAGAAATCGAAAACATATTGTCGGGAATCTTCAGGATACTATTAAAAAACCCAACATTCGGGTTCTAGGAGTTCCTGAAGGCATGGAGAGGGAGAAAGGATTAGAAGGCCTTTTTAGTGAGATATTAGCAGAAAATTTCCCAGGTTTGGAGAAGGACAGAGACATCCTAGTACAGGAAGCTCACAGAAACCCTAATAAACACGACCAAAAGAGATCCTCACCACGACACATTGTAATTAAACTCTCCACAGTGAAACATAAAGAAAAGATCCTAAAATGTGCAAGAGAGAAAGGTCAGATTACTCTCAGAGGATCTCCAATTAGACTCACAGCTGACTTCTCATCAGAAACTCTACAAGCTAGGAGGGAATGGCAAGATATAGCCCAGGAACTAAGAGAGAAAAACTGCCAGCCCAGAATATTATATCCTGCAAAGCTATCATTTGTGAATGAAGGTGAAATAAAGACTTTTCATAACAAACAGAAATTGAAAGAATTTGTTGCCACTCGTCCAGCCCTGCAAAAGATGCTTAAAGATGTGTTACACACAGAAACACAGAAACACGGTCATCAATATGAAAGAAGGTAAAGGAAGGAAACCAAGGAAGGAAAGCTCACAGCAAAAGATCACAGGGAATTCAAAGCATATATTAGAACTTATCTTTGGCAATGGCAGGGCAAAGTTACCACTTATCATTAGTCACATTGAACGTGAATGGCCTGAACTGTCCAGTTAAAAGACACCGATTGGCTGATTGGGTTAAGGAACAAAACCCATCTATTTGCTGCTTACAAGAAACACATCTTTCCAACAAAGATCCATACGGACTGAAAGTGAAAGGCTGGAAAAAGATATACCATGCCAACAGAAATGAAAAAAGAGCAGGCGTAGCCATCTTAATATCAGACAACATAAACTTTACCACAAAAACTGTTAAGAGAGACAAAGAGGGACACTACATAATGATTAAGGGATCAATTCAACAGGCAGATATAACAATTATCAATGTATATGCACCTAACTACAGGGCACTGGTTTATCTAAAAGATTTGTTAACGGACTTAAAGGGTGACTTAGACCCCAATACAATAGTACTGGGGGACTTCAATACTCCACTCTCAGAAATAGACAGATCAATAGGACAGAAGATCAACAAGGATACAGTAGATTTAAACGACACTATAGCCCAAATGGATCTAACAGATATATACAGAACTTTCAATCCTACAGCTAAAGATTTTACATTCTTCTCAGCAGTACATGGAACCTTCTCTAGGATTGACCACATACTAAGCCATAAAGCAAGTCTCAGCAAATTCAAAAGAATTAGAATCATACCATGCAGCTTCTCAGACCATAAAGGAATGAAGTTGGAAATTAGCAACTCAGGAATCCCTAGAGCATACACAAACACATGGAGATTGAACAACATGCTCCTGAATGAACAATGGGTCATAGAAGAAATCAAAAGAGAAATCAAAAACTTTCTGGAAGTAAATGAGGATAACAGCACAACATACGAAAACTTATGGGACACAGCAAAAAGCAGTGTTAAGAGGAAAGTTTATATCAATAGGTGCCTACATCAAGAAATTGGAAAGGCACCAACTAGATGAGCTTTCAATTCACCTCAAGGATCTAGAAAACCTACAGCAAACCAGACCCAAATCTAGTAGGAGAAGAGAAATAATTAAAATCAGAGAAGAAATCAACAGGATTGAATCAAGAAAAACATTCCAAAAATCAGCCAAAGGAGGAGCTGGTTTTTTGAAAAAATAAACAAAATTGACACCCCATTGGCCCAACTAACTAAAAAAAGAAGAGAAAAGACCCAAATCAATAAAATCAGAGATGAAAAAGGAAATGTAACAACAGACACCACAGAAATAAAAAGAATCATCAGAAATTACTACAAGGACTTGTATGCCAGCAAACAGGGAAACCTATCAGAAATGGATAGATTCCTGGACACATGCAACCTACCTAAATTGAACCAGGAAGACATCGAAAACCTAAACAGACCCATAACTGAGACAGAAATTGAAACAGAAATAAAGGCCCTCCCAACAAAGAAAAGCCCAGGACCAGATGGATTCACTGCTGAATTCTACCAGACATTTAAAGAACTAACTCCAATTCCTCTCAAACTATTCAGAACAATCGAAGAAGAGGGAATCCTCCCAAATTCTTTCTATGAAGCCAGCATCACCTTAATTCCTAAGCCAGAAAAAGATGCAGCACTGAAAGAGAATTACAGACCAATATCCCTGATGAACATAGATGCAAAAATCCTCAATAAAATTCTTGCCAATAGAATGCAACAACACATCAGAAAGATCATCCACCCAGACCAAGTGGGATTTATACCTGGTATGCAGGGATGGTTTAATGTGCACAAGACAAGCAATATGATACACCACATTAACAGACTGCAGAAGAAAAAACATATGATTATCTCAATAGATGCCGAGAAAGCATTTGATAAAATACAACACCCTTTCATGATGAAAACTCTAAGCAAACTGGGTTTGGAAGGAACATTCCTCAATACAATCAAAGCAATCTATGAAAAACCCATGGCCAACATCCTATTGAATGGGGAATAGTTGGAAGCATTTCCACTGAGATCTGGTACCAGACAGGGATGCCCACTCTCACCACTGCTATTCAATATAGTTCTGGAGGTTCTAGCCAGAGCTATTAGGCAAGAAAAAGAAATTAAAGGGATACAAATTGGGAAGGAAGAACTCAAACTATCCCTCTTTGCAGATGACATGATTCTTTATTTAGGGGTCCCAAAGAACTCTACTAAGAGACTATTGGAACTCATAGAAGATTTTGGCAAAGTAGCAGGGTATAAAATCAATGCACAAAAATCAACAGCCTTTGTATACACAGACAATGCCATGGCTGAGGAAGAACTTCTAAGATCAATCCCATTCACAATAGCTACAAAAACAATCAAATACCTTGGAATAAACTTAACCAAGGACGTTAAAGATCTCTACGATGAAAATTACAAAACCTTAAAGAAAGAAATAGAAGAGGATACCAAGAAATGGAAAAATCTTCCATGCTCATGGATTGGAAGAATCAATATCATCAAAATGTCCATTCCCCCAAAAGCAATTTATAAATTCAATGCAATACCAATCAAACTACCAAAGACCTTCTTCTAAGATCTGGAAAAAATGGTGCTGAAATTTATATGGAGACACAAGAGACCTCGAATAGCTAAAGCATCTTGTACAACAAAAACAAAGCTGGAGGCATGACAATACCAGATTTTAGGACATACTATAGGGTAGTTGTTATCAAAACAGCATGGTACTGGTATAGAAACAGATGGATAGACCAATGGAACAGAATTGAAACACCAGAAATCAACCCAAACATCTACAGCCAACTTATATTTGATCAAGGATCTAAAACCAATTCCTGGAGAAAGGACAGTCTATTCAATAAATGGTGCTGGGAAAATTGGATTTCCACGTGCAGAATCATGAAGCAAGACCCCTACCTTTCACCTTACACAAAAATCCACTCAACATGGATTAAAGACCTAAATCTACGACCTGACACCATCAAGTTACTAGAGAACATTGGAGAAACCCTTCAAGACAATGACACAGGCAAAGAATTTCTGGAAAAGACCCGGGAGGCACAGGCAGTCAAAGCCAAAATCAACTATTGGGATTGCATCAAATTGAGAAGTTTCTGTACTCCAAAAGAAACAGTCAGGAGAGTGAAGAGACAACCGACAGAATGGGAAAAAATATTTGCAAACTATGCAACAGATAAAGGGTTAATAACCAGAATCTGCAAAGAGATCAAGAAACTCCACAAAAACAAAACCAACAACCCACTTAAGAGATGGGCCAAGGACCTCAATAGACATTTTTCAAAAGAGGAAATCCAAATGGCCAACAGGCACATGAAAAAATGTTCAAGGTCATTAGCAATCAGGGAAATGCAAATCAAAACCACAATGAGGTTTCACCTCACCCCGGTTAGAATGGCTCACATGCAGAAATCTACCAACAACAGATGCTGGCGAGGATGTGGGGAAAAAGGGACACTAACCCACTGTTGGTGGGAATGCAAACTGGTTAAGCCACTATGGAAGTCAGTCTGGAGATTCCTCAGAAACCTGAAGATAACCCTACCGTTTGACCCAGCCATCCCACTCCTTGGAATTTACCCAAAGGAATTTAAATTGGCAAACAAAAAAGCGGTCTGCACCCTAATGTTTATTGCAGCTCATTTCACAATAGCTAAGACCTGGTACCAACCTAAATGCCCATCAACGGTAAACTGGATAAAGAAATTATGGGATATGTACTCTTTAGAATACTATACCGCAGTAAGAAACAATGAAATCCAGTCATTTGCAACAAAATGGAGGAATCTGGAACACATCATGCTGAGTGAAGTAAGCCAGTCCCAAAGGGACAACTACCATATGTTCTCCCTGATCGGTGACAACTGACTGAACACCAAAAAGGAGACCACCTGAAGTGAAATGGACACTATGGGAAACGGTGACTTGATCAGCATAGCCCTGACTGTTAATGAACAACTTAATACATTATCCCTCTTAGTAGTTTTTTTGTCTGTTCTACTTAATATGACTGGTTTAATTCTGTAATTAATACACAGTTATTCTTAAGTGTTGAAAATTAACTGAAATGTGATCCCTGTTAAACATAAGAGTGGGAATAAGAGAGGGAAGAGATGTATAATTTGGGACATGCTCAAGCTGACTTGCCCCAAATGGTAGAGTTAGAAACATACCAGGGGATTCCAATTAATCCCATCAAGGTGGCATGTACCAATGCCATCTCACTATTCCAAGTGATCAATTTCAGTTCACAATTGATCATAATGAAAGGACTAAGAGTCAAAGGGAGCACATAAACAAGTCTAGTACCTGCTAACACTAACCGATAGAATAAATAAAGGGGAGAGTGATCCAACATGGGAAGTGAGATACTCAGCAGACTCATAGAATGGCAGATGTCCTAAATAGCACTCTGGCCTCAGAATCAGCCCTAAAGGCACTCGGATCTGGCTGAAAAGCCCATGAGAGTATTTCAGGCATGGAAAGCCAAGACACTCTGGCAAAAGATCTCTGTGAGTGAGATCCCAGTGGAAAGAACAGGTCTTCAAAGAGGGAGGTGCCTTTCTCTGAAGGGAGGAGAGAACCTCCACTTTGACTATGACCTTGTCTAAACAAGATAAGAGTCGGAGAACTCAAGGGGCTTCCATAGCCTTGGAAACTCATGACTGGAGCATAGGGAGACTACTGATGCCATAGACAGGTGTGTCAATTGGTAAAGTCAACAACAGGAGTCACTGTGCACTTACTCCTCATGTAGGATCTCTGTCCTTAATGTGCTGTGTATTGAGATTTAATGCTATAATGAGTACTCAAACAATATATTTCACTTTGTGTTTCTATGGGGGTGCAAACTGTTGAAATCTTTACTTAATGTATACTAAACTGATCCTCTGTAAAAAAAAAAAAAAAAAAAAAAAAAAAAAAGAAATTATCAACTCCCAACTTGACTCTCACTGGGATTAAACATGACAATAGGTCTGATCTGATTTCATCATCATTTAAAAAAAATCATCTATTATTTTTCACTTTATGTTTCTGTGTGGGAGCAAACTGTTGAAATCCTTACTTAATGTATACTAAGCTAATCTTCTGTATATGAAGATAATTGAAAATGAATCTTGACGTGAATGGAAGGGGAGAGGGAGTGGGAAAGGGGGGGGGGTTGTGGGTGGGAGGGACGGTATGGGGGAGAAGCCATTGTAATCCATAAATCGTACTTTGGAAATTTATATTCATTAAATAAAAGTTAAAAAAAAATTTAAGAAATATACCAAAGGGATAAATTAACCAAATATGTTTGTTGTTTTTAAATGTAAGCGATATATGACAGAGATAAATGAAAAAGCCAAAATTAAATTAGAAAATTCAAAAAAATAAACTCGCATAGATCAACTCAATGTAAATATTGCTAATTTTTAAAAAATATTTCTTTCTAGTCTTCTAGCATTTTTCTGTTATTTTAGAGAAACCTTAACCTCAGTATAATACACAAAAATTATTAGTATATTTTAGAGTAGTGTCTACCAACAATGATGGGATGCTTTAACTAGAATGAATCCAGAATACTTAGGGCCTGTACTAATTAGACTACAGGAACATATTTCTTTTTTGTAGGGAAATTCCATCTTTATTGTATAAGTGATTTAAATTTTCCTACAGTTAATATTCTGTTATCTATACTAATGGAGATTCACGGCTGTCTCATTCAGACAGTCTGCCCCTTTGACCCCACTGGACTTGCATCTAACCTGTCTGGAGATGTTTCTTACCCGGGAGGATCCTCACTGGCACTATGTTTTTGTATACGGTTCAAAATAAGGAGAAAGGAATCATTACTGAAACTGTGTATTAGGTGAAACATGTTTAGGAGCAAGGCAGGAAGTTCAAGGTCAGAGAAATATGATGACAAACGTGCTTGGCAGTTGAACTCAGATCGATTATATCATCAGAGCTTAAATTTTGGAAAGACTGGAAATGCTCTTCACTTGCAGGATGAGTCATGATAGAAATTTAAATGAGAAATGAACTGAAAGGTGGAGGTTTTCATTTGCTTCCAAGCTTTATGGTTCTGAAATTCAAATGGAAAGAGATTAAAGCGAATTTTACCTGAATTTCTATTTTGAAAATAAACGTGTTCCAATGTGACTCAGATTACAGAACAATTTGAGCACAACACAAATTTGGTTTGTGCAGGATTTCATCTGCAGGAAGCACTAGATGAACCAGACAGCTACTCAGATGAATCCAATGCCGTAGATAAATGTGAAATGCAGTATGTACACACATCAAACATCCACCAGCTACCTTATTTATTGCAAATATTTTGAGTCATACCCACCCACATCTAGAGTTAGGAATTTCTATTGATTTTAGATAACACCCCTCCGCTATTTCACCAAAATTCATGATCTATAGTCCTTTGAACACTCACTTCCCATCTTTTTCCAGGTAGAGTATCATATTTGCTATAATATTTATATATTCTTAACAGTTTAATATGTAAAATTGCATGACTAAGTTTATTATTTTCATATATATATCACAATACCTTTGAGTGTTATGCTCCTAATACCATTTTTCCTTGTACCTCCCAAAGTTTTATTACTGAGTTTGCAGCAAACAGAAATACTTAGAATTGCATGCCATGTTATAACACAATGGATTATTTTTTTAAGATTTGTTTATTTATTTGAAAGTCAGAGTTACACAGAGAGAGAAGGAGAGGCAGAGAGAGAGAGAGAGAGGACTTCCATCTGCTGGTTCACTCCCCAAATAGCCGTGATGGCAGGAGCTGTGCCAATCTGAAGCCAGAAGCCCTTAGCTTCCTCTGGGTCTTCCCATTGGAGCTCAGGGACCCAAGGACTTGGGCCATCTTCTAGTACTTTCTCAGGCCATAGCAGAGAGTTAGATCAGAAGTGGAGTAGCCGGGAATCAAACCAGTATCTATATGGAATGCTGGCCCTGTAGGCAGTGGCTTTACCCACTACTCAAGAGCACCAGCCCCTAAAATGCTTTATTTTATGCTGAGGATATATATATCAGTATAAGAAAACTCATATATTATTTGTTAAATTTAATATAGTAAAATTTTTGAAACTAAATATAAATTGATAAAGAGTAATATGTAGCAAGGTTTGTTGTTAAATTTAGAATCCCAATTATATATTTTAATATTTTGAATGATTAGGAAAAATGTTGAAAGTAATTATTTTTGCAGTGAACTAATAAATACATATTAATGTCTACAAAATCATATCTATGTTACTACCAGAATGTCTCAGTCATATATTTAATTCACTTAATATGGATTTTGCTTTATATTTTAAAATTAAAAGTCAATTTGTCTAAAGAAGGATAGATCATGTCATTTATTATACTGGTCAAATATTTGTAGAGTGATGATGTTGAAAAATGAAACAATACAAGGAATAATAATAAATACAAGGGAAGTAGAACCTGAAAACTTCGGGTAATTCCCCAAATGAATTGATTTGGATTTAGTTATGGTCAGTATCTCTAACATGCTTTACAGAATGTTAAACACGGCAATGTTTTCACGATTAATCAAGAGACAATCAAAGTTGATCAAGTTAAAAGTTATTAATTCATAATGCGTACTTCAGTACCTCATCAAATTTTTCTTATTGGAAGTAAATTAGATTTGATAGGCAAGTTTTATTAGATGGCTCAGATGATCTAATTAGTATTTATTTTGTGGATTTTTCCAACTTTTATTTATTTTTTAAAGCATTTATTATTTCTTCGAAAGGCGGAGTTCCGGGGGGGGGGTTGGTGAGAGAGAGAGAGGGGAAGGAAGGAAGGAAGCAAGGAAGGAAGGAAGGAAGGGAAGAGGGAAGGAAGGAAGGAAGGGAGGAAGGGAGGGAGGAAGAGACCTTCCATTCACTGGTTCGCTCTCCAAAGGACATAACAAAAGCTGAACCAGAAACTTTATCTGGGTCTCCCACATAGATGCCAGGGTCCAAAATACTTGGGCCATCTTCTATTGCTTTCCTAGGCACCTTAGCAGGGTGCCAGGTTGGAAGTGGGTTAGCCAGGACTAGAACTGGTCCCCATATGAGATGCTGGTGTTAAAGGTGGCAGTTTAATCTGGTGCACCACAATGACAGTCCCAAAAGTAGATACCTTTAAAAATTATCCTCTGTACTTTGCTTATCAACTTTAAATTGCTTTTGATAATTGATAATACTGTATTGTTAGCCATTAATAGTTATATTTTGAAAGATATTATTGATCATCTCCATCCAAAAACCATCAGCAACCCTTCTACAAAGTTGAGTTAATTGACTGTTTTCAATGAGGGAGACAATATTCTACGTGGAACAGTGTGGTGTCTCAGTAATAGGATAGAAGTAACAGAATTTGACCTTGTATTAGGTGGTTTGAGGAATCATTCAGGTATTAGCAATTTCACTCAGAGTTTCATGGTATTAAAAATGGAAAAAAACTTCACAATTGAATTATTAATATTCTTATCTAGAAGGCAGAAGAAATAAAACTAAATACAAAGTGTTGACAGTAGTTATTCAGTTAGCTAGGCGATGGGCATATTTGATGAGTTTTGTGTTTGGTTTGGTGTTATCTTATTTGGTGTGGCTGCTTCGTGAAACTGTCTATAACCAACAGAAAGCCAGACCAGCTTCTATGTGATAGTTTTGCAGAACTGACTTCTTGAAATCTCAGTATATGAACATCACCCCACGTCTATTGACTTATGTTTGCTTTATATGTTTTATCCATGATGTTATTTTATTGACTATTTTAACTTTTTATGGATTGCTGATTTTGTTGTTATTTAGAGTCTGCCATGGTTTGTATACACCTGGAGTGTGTTCCCCAAATGCTTGTGAGCTCATCTTTCAGAGGAGAAGCCCAGAAGAAGGTGATTAAGTTCCTGGGTATGCTGCACTCAAAAGAGATTAATGTAGTCTTTGCCTGGACCCTGGTTAGTTTCAATGAGCAGGATGGTAAAAAATGTGTAAGTCTGGACCTCCAAATCTCTTTGGCTTCTTGTACCCCATGTAATCTCCCACATGCACATTCTCTGGCACAGTCTTGCACCATTCTCTCACTTGCACTCTCACCATTTTGGCGCTTCCACTGTGCTGTGACTTAGCATGGAGGCTCTCACAGTACATGCCAGCTCCATATTCGTGAACTTCCAGCATTGTGAGCTGAATAAATCTCTTTACAGAGCTTCAGCTGCCTTTTTTTTTCTTTTTTTTTTGACAGGCAGAGTGGACAGTGAGAGAGAGAGAGACAGAGAGAAAGGTCTTCCTTTGCCGTTGGTTCACCCTCCAAGGGCCCCTGCAGCTGGCGCACCACGCTGATCCGATGGCAGGAGCCAGGTGCTTCTCCTGGTCTCCCATGGGGTGCAGGGCCCAAGCACTTGGGCCATCCTCCACTGCACTCCCTGGCCACAGCAGAGAGCTGGCCTGGAAGAGGGGCAACCGGGACAGAATCCGGTGCCCCGACCGGGACTAGAACCCAGTGTGCCGGTGCCGCAAGGCGGAGGATTAGCCTAGTGAGCCGCGGCGCTGGCCGCTTCAGCTGCTTTTTAAGAGCAATGCAAAGTGTGCTAAAAGAGGTCCCATCTTGATTTAAGTACATTTTGCCTACTATAGTATCTGACAGGCAATTCAGACATAATTTTCTTTTGTTTAGTGTTTCTGTGTATAATGGTTGCTACAGTATTTTCTCCTTTACTTTAAACATTCTTTTTTTTTTTAAATGTTTATTTTCTGGAACTTCATAAAGCTGACTTCTAACTTCTGCTTTTTTCTTTGTAAATTAGCTTATTGTGTAATATTTACTTTGATGAATGGTACATTTGGATTTCTTCCTGCCATGTCATTTATATTTTTAATTTCCATGCTGCTACTAGATATCTATTGATACATAATAAACTATTAAAATGAGCATCTTAAAACAATATGTGCTATTTATCTCACAATATAGCCAGAGTGTTTGTACCCTCTCAAGTTGATATGTTGAAATCCTGACCCTTCCAGGTGATGTTATTAGGAGATGGGGCCTTTGGGAATTGATGAGCTCAGAAGTATAGAGTTCTCATGAGAATAATCAATAAAAGTGACCTCAGAAAGCTGTCTTAGCCTTGAATTTGTAAGGATACATCAAAATGGAACATCCTATGAAGAAATGAGTACTCATCAAACACCAAACCTCCTGGTGCCTTGATCTTGGTTTTCCAAGCTTCCAGAATTGTCAAAAGTAAATTTCTTTCCTTTTTCCCTTTTAGTTTTATTTCTGATTAACATATAATTACACGTATTTATGAGGTTCATTGCAGTATTTTCTACATTTATGAGGGTTCTCCAAAAGTTTCATTGAAAGAGTATTGTATGAAGAAAGCTATGTATTGCTTTCAAAAATGTTGGGACCAAAATAAACATCTTTTAATTCTACTTCCATGAACTTTTTGAAGTGCCCTTGTATACAGAATGGGATTTTTAAAGTAATTACTATATCTAGCACTAAATATTTATCATTTGTTTATACTGAGAATACTAAACATCCTCTATTCCAGATATTTTGAAATACACAATACATTATTTTTAAGTATGATTATCATATTGTTCCATAGAACAACAGATCTTGATCCTCATAAATAACTTTACCATTGCGTATGTTGAATAACTTCTACCACTGTCCACCAATTCTCAGCCTTCTCCATCCTCTGGAAACTGATGTTCTACCCTCAGCCTCCATGGATCAACCTTTATTAGAATCCAAATACGAGTGAGATCATGCAGTATTTGTCTTTCTGCATATGATTGACTTCATCTAACAATGTACCCAATGTTCATCTATGCTTTTGCAAATGAAATGATTTCATCTTTTTTTTTGCAGATGAGAAGTAGTCTATTGTGTGTATATTCACCACATTTTCTTTATTCATCTGTTAACAGAATTTTTTTTAAAGATTTATTTATTTATTTGAAAGAAAGAGTTACAGAGAGAGAAAGAGAGAAGTCTTCTATCAACTGATTCATTCCCCAAATGGCCACAACAGCAGAGCTGAGCCAATCTGAAGCTGGGGCTCCCAAGTGGGTGCAGGGGTCCAAGGACTTGGGGCATCTTCTACTGCTTTCCCAGGCCATTGCAAAGAGCTGGACTGGAAGTGGAGAGCTGGGTCTTGAACCGGTGCCCATACAAAATGCCAGCACTGAAGATGGCAGCTTTATCTTCTATGCCAGAGCACTAGCCCCTGTTAACAGACATTTAAATTTACTCCATGGCCCAACCTATTGTGAATAAGACTTGTAATAAACATGTGTCCATAGACACACTGCTTTCATTTCCTTTGATACATACTCAGCAGAGAGATTTCTGGATTTTAAGCAATTTTAAGGATGTTAAGTAATTTTATGCTAAGAATTTTGGCAGCTTATTTGAGTTGAGTTGCACATATTTCTTCAGAAACATGTTTAGAAAAATGTCATGGAAAGAAAAAATTTAATAGTCCTAAATGTATTTAAGAAGTTAAATTTCAAAAACTCCCCACTTGAGATACTTATGAATTACTTACAAAATAATAATTGATAATAAAAGTCTAAATAGTTTCACTAATGAATTCTACTAAACGTTTAAAGATGGCTTAAGAACAATAATATTTTTTTAAAAATACTGAAGGGTCATATGCTCCCCCAATTTATGTAAGGAGTTCAACATAATCATATCAAAATCTAGTGAGTACTAAAGAATTATAGGACCAAAATCCTAATTAATAAGGTGAAAATTTCTTTACTAAATGCATAGTAAATTGGATCATATAAAGTAAAAATAATAATTGAATCATTATAACTTTCTTCTATGTTTTCTTTTTTTATGTACTATACTTTTGAGAAATGTACTTTGACATATTCTTAGGAGAGTAGTTATCACTCTTTGATTTCTAATATAGAACTCCATTAAATACTTGGTGTTGGGCTTGTCTGGTGATGAAAAATTCCTTCAGTTTTTGTTGTCATGGAAAATCTTTATATTTCCTTCAGTTTGTAAGGATAATATTGTAGCATATAGTAATAATAACTGGAACTTTTTTTAAGCTTTGCATATTTCATTACAATCTCTTGTTCTGTAAGGTTTCAAATAAAATGTCTGCCAATAATCTAAAGAGGATTCCCTTGTAAGCGACTTAACTCTATTCTCTTGTTTTTAGAATTTTCTTTGTTTATTACTTTTGAAAGCTTGACTATAATACTACTTGGAGAAGTTTTTTTTTCAAATATAAAAAGAATCCCATCATCTTTCTTGGACTTGGATAGTCCTATGTTTCACAAAATCTAGAAAGTCTTCAACAATTTTTCACTGAATAGGTTTTCTATGCCTTACCCCCACCCAGCCCTCCCCAATCTTTCTCTTTCTGTAATACTTTTTATGCAGTAATTTATTTATTGGTCTCAAATGCTTTATTTGCTCTTTTAAATTTCTCTTTTTGTGAGGGCAGGGTGACCATGGTGGTGTCTAGGTTGTTGGGTTGTATCAAAACATCCATCTTCTACCTAAGACATTATTTTTCTCTTCCTGCACATTTCAGCTATTGAGGCTCTCAACCATACTTTTTTTAAAAATTTATTTGACAGATAGAATTACAGTGAGACAGTGAAAGAGAGAGACAGAAAGAAAGGTCTTCCTTCCATTGTTTCACTCCCCAAATGGCCGCAATGGACAAAGCTGTGCCAATCCAAAGCCAGGAGCCAGGTGCTTCTCCCTGGTCTACCACGCAGTTGCAGGGGCACAAGCACCTGGGCCATCCTCCACTGCTTTTCCAGGCCACAACAGAGAGCTGGACTGGAAGAGGATAACCGAGACTAAAACCGGTGCCCATGTGGGATGCTGGCACCGCAGGCCGAGGATTAACCTCATTTCTTACATTCTTTAACTCCAAGTTTTTTAATTAGCTCTTTTTTATTATCTTTATCTCTTTGCTGAATCTCTCATTCAAATCATGATTTATCTTTTAAATTTTATTGAATTGTGTCTGTATTCCCTTGTTTGTATCTCTAATTTTTTTGAAGTCATGCTTTTGAATATTGTCAAGCAATTTGTCAATTTCCATTTCATTGTTGACTGTTGCTAGAGATTTATTGTGTTCCCTTGTAGACATATTTTTCTAAATGCTTCTTGAGTCTCTATGTTGTTTTCTGAGCAACTGGCAGATCAGTTGTTTCTACCAATTTTATAGGGTAGCCTTACGGTAAAAGACTTTCTGATGATGATGTGGACTAGAGTGTCAATTGAACATACTGTTTTTGGCTTTGGTTCCAGCTCGACACTCTAGTGTAATCCTGTAGTTTCCTGTGGTTCCAGATGCTGAAATCAAGGTTACTGGTGTCTATGGATCTCAGCGTCGCATGCTGCAGGGATTGTGAGCTTGTACAATCAGCTGGAATAAAGCTCCTGTAGATCGGGTTGCTTCTATGCAGCTCTGGGCATAATGCACCATCTTTGAGTGTAAGATAACCCAAATTTTCTGTTGGTCATTTGCAAATGTGCCCAGATGACTGTGGAGTAGTATATCCAATAGCATTGTGGGATGCTTCTCAGGGTCTGAAAACTGTGCAATGGCCAGGACACACCAGTATACACAGAGGGGATACCTGTCAGTCTCTGAGGGTCTCGAGGTAGCTTCCCAGGGAACCCTGGGACTGATCTGTCATAGAGTGGTCCAGATGCTTTCTGAGGCCGAAGGGGCTGGTTTGGCCTGAGTCTGTGCTTCTCAGGTATTCAGTTTCTGAGAATGGGATACTCAACAGCTTTTTGGGGCCATGCGAGGGTGGGTAGGGCCATTTCCTAGAGACATTGAGAAAGCCTTCTTGTCAGCTTCCTGTGGGTTCTGAGTGGATGGCAAGGACTAGTACATCTACTTCCTTGTGCCTTTGTGGGACAAGTCACCCACAGCTTCGGTTCAGTTGCTTCCCCAGACCAAGAGTCTGCAACTTACCAGCTTGGGCCACCTTGTTGCTTCCAAGGCAGTAGGAGGAGGATTGGCCGGACTTCCTGGATGATTCCTGAGGCCAACATTATGTGAGCAGGGCTTCCTATCTTTTCTGGGGGCCTCTGCAGGTAGAACCATTGGGTATATGCTGCTCAAATACTTCCTGGGGGCAATGTTGGGGATGGGCTGGTCACAAGGCTGAGTCAGGGGAACTGTTAAGCTGAGCTGCTCAGCTCCTTCAAAGGGTCCAGCTCCACGTGGGTGGAATTTTAGGGTGTCATTCTGTAGCCAAAGCCTGGGTGAAAGGACACAACGAGGGCTGGGCTGTTTCTCTAGGGAAATGCAATGTGCTAACCTGTCAGTTCCTTAAGCTGGGGTCAGGGCCGGTGAAGACCTCAGGATTCTCCAGCAGTGAATGCCTCAGGTGTTGTCCTTTTGCTTAACCTTTCCCCACTGAGCAAAGTGTCTTTGTTTCAGGGTTGATACCAAGAGACGGAAAGTCAAATGTGTGTTTACTTTCCTCCTTCATAAGGCCACCCTGTATTCCTTTGTATTGCAATATACTGTTCTGCGCCCACTTTCCTGCACTACAGCTGAGCTAGGGGTCTTCCTACACACTATTCTGCCTGGGGCTTGTGGAGAAACTCCCTTGATTGTTAAACTAAATGTGATTCCATAGGTTTAATCCTCAGATGTTGGCTTGGGAATTGGGACCATGGGACTCCGTCCATTCCTGCATTTCAGTGTGTCAAGCCTGGTACTGGGCTTCATATCATGGACCAGACCTCATTCCCTTTCTCTATCCCTGGTAGGAGAATGTCTTTTTCCATGTTGTGTTGCTTGGTGTTGGACAACTCTATCCTTCTTGCCTTCTTCAATTCATCTTTTCTTACACTAAAGTCAATCAGTTGATCTCTCACTTGGCTCTTCCAAAGGCAGATTTGTGTATAACTAGCTGTTCATGTTAGTTCCTGTACTTCAGGTTTTCTTACTGAACTGTGGAGTAGTATATCCAATAGCACTGTGGGATGCCTCTCAGGGTCTGACAACTGTGCAATGGCCAGGACACACCAGTATACACAGAGGGGATACCTGTGAGGATAACTGAAGGCTTGCTGGGAAAGGACCTGTTTCCAAGCTCAGATATGGTTAAGGTCCTCAACACCCAGTGAACTTAGCACCTTGGTTCTTTTCTGACTGCTGCTCAGAGCTCCCCTGACTCTGAATTTCTTCTCATGTGGACTTATCAAAAACAAAACAAAACATTTCACAGCATGAATCATGCCTACATATAGGAAGCATGCAAAATAAGAAAGAAACCACAATATTTTATTACCCAGTCTTAAATATAACATTCCATTACTTTTCATATTAGAAGCAAACTATGAAATATCAGACAATTGGCAAATGAATAACAATACCTTCCCCTGAGTTGAATCTGCTCAGTCATACTGTAGTCTTTCTGAGTGTTATGTCAGTGGACTGAATCTACAGGCTGAAACCTTAGTCCCCAGTATCTGGAATTAAGTCATGAAACTGGAGCCCTCTTGATGGAATCTGTGCCCTTATAAGGAAAGACAAGAGACAGCTCATTTTTCTTTCTCTTTCTGCTTTGTGAAATGCAATGAGAAGGCATCCAACTGCCCATTACCTCTCACCAGTGGCAGAATCAACCTGCACTCTGATCTTGAGCACTGTAAGAAATAAATGTTTGTTGTTTAAATCACTGAGTCTACAGATTTTTTTATGGAAGCCTGAACTGTATGATATTTATAAATGAAAGATTTTTTTTTTTTTTGACAGGCAGAGTGGACAGTGAGAGAGAGAGACAGAGAGAAAGGTCTTCCTTTTGCCGCTGGTTCACCCTCCAATGGCCACCGCGGCCGGCGCGCTGCGGCCGGCGCACCGCGCTGATCCGATGGCAGGAGCCAGGAGCCAGGTGCTTTTCCTGGTCTCCCATGGGGTGCAGGGCCCAAGCACCTGGGCCATCCTCCACTGCACTCCCTGGCCACAGCAGAGGGCTGGCCTGGAAGAGGGGCAACCGGGACAGAATCCGGCGCCCCAACCGGGACTAGAACCCGGTGTGCCGGCGCCGCAAGGCGGAGGATTAGCCTAGTGAGCCGCGGCGCCGGCCCTATAAATGAAAGATTTTTGATAGTATCATTTAAACACACATTTTAATTTACATTTGTGTTCCAATTAAGAAAATAAATATCTATTTAGAGTGAAAAAGAAACTTAAGTAATGATTTCTAATTCAAATATTAGGATTTTATTTGGGCCAAAAGAATGGAAGCCTTAGAGATTATTTTAAAATATCAGTTCTATTTTTTGTGTTGAACTTGGTGACTCAAACTTTCCTAATCATGGTAGTTGACATTGGCAACATGTCATACACAGTTGTCAAAAATGTTTAAAAATTGAATTAAAATAAAAAGAAAAAAATAAATGTTGATTCTTAAGAATATGATAACATTGTTGACTTAGTTACAGAGAAGATTTGCCTCAAAGAATTAGACTGCAGAAATGATTTCTTTTGTTATCAGAAATATCAGTTGTATAATAGCTGTGGCAAGCCTGGTTATCCTTTTTATTCTCCTAGATAAAAAACTCCTCCCTGTGCATTCAGGTTTTTGATGAATAATTTCTTGGCACATGTACACTACTTTTATCTGATAAGCAGTATAGAATGAGGTCATTTTCATTTTATCTGGATTTCCTTTAATTGAAGACCATAGAATCTGTTCATAGACTTATAAAAAAAACTTACATTGTAAGATATATTCAGTTTATAAAGTTTGTTTTTCACTTGCCAAAAATTTATAAATGCTATATTTTATATTTTGAGAAATATAAGTAAAATAATAAAAATAAAATAAAAATATGATAGAAAGAAGAGCAAGAGAAAGTGAGACAAATCTCTATCCATTGATTATCTTTCCAAATACCCTCAATAGTTATGGCTGAGCCAGGCTTAAGGCTGGATTCTAGGACCCCATCTGGGTCTTTCACATGTGTGGCAGGGGCCTAAGCCCTTGCACCATAATTTGCTGACTTCCAGAGTGCACATTAGCAGGAAGCTGGATCAGAAGTAGAGGTGGGGCATGAACTCAGGCATTCTAGTATGGCATTTATATAAAACATCCTGATCCAATGTTATTTTAGTATCTTAATTGATTCTTACAAAAGTTTGTAAAATAGATAAGGTAGCTATTCTGTTAAAGCCCAGGACTTCCTGTGCAATTTAATTAAAATGGAGTCACTTTTTCAAAAGAAAATGGTTCAAATGCCGGTATGTACAGATTATTCATGCTTTCTTTCTCTTGGTTAGGGAGATTCATTTTAGCTGGTAGCCTGTATTGACCAATCATCCCTGATTTAACAGAATTAAAATGCAAAATCTTCCCTCTACCGAGACTCCTCTTGTGTGTTGACTTTCTACTGTTGATGACCACCAAGATTTCTTTCCAATACTGTAATGATATACATTTATAACAAAAAATTGAAGTCAAAAGCTAATGTATATCATATTCTTTGTATTACATACAGACTGTTTATAGCTATATGCTGTTCATGCTAATGGTATAACCTAGTACAATTTAAGGTCATTAAAATATAATGGAAAATTGAACCCTCCTTGATGATGAGATATTTAGCTTGGTAATTTAAAAATTCATCAGTTAATTTTATTTCAATGATAATTTTTAAATTAACACATTATACTATTTAAGTTGGCAGATATAAAAGGAAATCTAACATACTTATAATAAAATAAAATCTAATTCTAGGTACACATTGAGTTAAGCTTTAAGAACAGGCAGCTAATATTTTTTGAAGTTCTTGTTACTTCCTCCACATAGGAATATGGAAAGTCATCCTCTGAATTAGCAATATATGCCATAAAAGCCTTTGGATAATTCCAGAAAGGAATTAAGAAATTGTAACACATCAACCAATCACAAAATCAGGAAGAGTTTCAATTAGAGGATAAGAAAAGTTGTTGTATTTTTCCTACAATAGCCTTTAAGATAATATAATACAAGTCAGAGAAATTAGTAAAAGCATGTCATTGAAAACTTCTCTTGAGATAAAGAGAGAAGTATAACATGGATCTAATATCCTGCTTTTGGGGCCCAGTTCAAGGGTCCGGTCTCTATTTTTTATGACTTAGAGCTCTGAATGAAAGCTGGTGTACTTTCAGCACATGGATGATACTAGGTGCAAATGAGGTACCTGGGGCTTCTTGAATTGCCAGAAAACTCAGGAGACAGTAGACAGACATGAAGGATGAAGAGAACACGGGATCCTAGAAAAAGAAGTCAGCCTGCTCTTCCCAGCCTCTCGACTTGGAAACTTAGAGACACAGGTCAAGAGAAGACCCTCCCCAGAAAAGGTCAAGGATCCTCCAAAATTTTTAGTTTGGTTTATTGCTGAAAATGTTTTTTCTTTATGAATCCAAACTATAAAACTGTAAATGCTCAAAGCCTAGCAAAAAACAAAACAAAACAACAAAGAACATGAAGAAAAAGGGAAAGTTTGGCAAATCAAATGAAAAAAGATAAACCTCCAGAAATTTACCAAAAGAAATGGAAATCTACAAATTACCTTACAAAGATTTTACAAAAGTAACTTAAAAAAACTTGGTTATCTAAAAAAGTACACAAAGACAGATATGTAAAATCAGGAAAACACCATATTAACCAAATAAGAATATCATCAATGAGATAGAATCAATAATAAAAAACTAAATAGAAATCATGGAGCTAAAGAATACAGTAAATGAAAGAAAAAAAAAACCACTGGAAGTGCTAAATAGCAGACTGGATAAAGAAGAAAATATCAGCATACTTGAAAATAGGTCAGTTGAAATTACCTGTCAGAAGAGAAAAAAATGAAAATGGTGTGAAGAAATATGAAGAAAGCCAAAGGGATTTATTGGAAATCATGAAGTTATTAAAAATATGCATTATGATCGTATCAGTGGAAGAAAGAGAGACAGAGAACAAATGGGAAGAAATAATTTCATAAGACTTCACAAATCTGAAGAAGGAAATGGACATCTGAATCTAGAAAGCTTAATGGACTTCAACCAGGAGCAACACAAGGAGGCTAACACACTGTAATAAAACTAAAAGAATATTGAAACAGCAAGAGAAAAACAAATATTCCCATAAGATTTCCACTGAATCTTTTACAAAAATCTTATGGACCTCATGGGAGTGGGATGATATTGCTCTGTTTTGAATACAAGTTGGCCCCTAAATCTATGCAGGATTTTAAACTTCAAAACAATATGTCAGTATTATTAAAATAGTGAAAAGTTAATCAAATTATGTTATTTAAATGTGCAGCCTTTGGGAAGTGATTAAGATTAGATTGAGTCATTAGGATACAGAGTGATTGTATCCTGGGGACTTTATCCTTGAGAGATGATAACAGAGAAATAAATGGACACACATGCTCCTTATCTCTTGTTGTATGATGCCTTGTGCCATTTTGTGCATTTGCTAACAAGAATGATGTAGTCAGAGTATAAATCAATGGATTCTGTCTAGTCTTGAACTATGAGCCTCCAGAATTGAGAGCCAAACTAAATTCTTTTTCTTTATAATGTAAGCCTGCCTTAGATATTTAATTGGAGTAAAAAGAAAGCTAATACAGAACATTGTCAATGAAGTCAGGATCGTTATAAACTATAGCTAAAAATAGGAAGCCAGTTTTGTAATTAGGTTTCTGCCAGAGGTTGGAAAAGTTACAGAAGGCTACAGAAAACCTATAATGCTGCAAATAAAGAGTTAGATAAAATTCTTGGGAGGACTCAGAATAAAAAATTGGAAAGAGAACTTAGAGATTGCCTCCAGTATGCTCGCTCACACACACACACACACACACACACGTATAGAATGACAGACTGATAGAAAGTCTGTGTTGATGAGGTCTCAGCTACAGATAAGGATTCTATTCAAGTTTGGACTAAAAGTAATTCAAATTACATGATAGAAAGGCAGTTAGCCTCACTGTATCCTTGCCTTAAGCTGTTAAGGGAGAGTGAATTAAAAGTGATGAACTGGGGGTGGGCATTTGGCAAACGCAGTTAAAATGCATGTTTGGACAGCCACATTCCATTCTGGGGTACCTGGGTTTGAGTTCTGGCTCTGCTTCTAATTCCAGATTCCTACTATTGCATATCCTGGGAGGCATCAGGGGGTGGCTCAAGTACTTGAATCCCTTCTACTCACATGTGGAAAACCTAAGTTGAGTTCCTGGATCCTGGCTTCAGTATGGCCCAGCATGCTATTGCAGGCATTTGGGGAGAGAATCAGTGATGGATGATCTCTCTGTCTGTGTCTCTGTCTCTCTGTCTCTTCCTTTCAAATAAATGAAAATAAATAAATAATTTTTTAAGGGAGAAATGGAGCAGGCAGTGAGCCTAGTGGCTAAGATGCTAGTTAAGACTCCCACATCTCAAATTAGGGCACCTTGGTGTGGTACTCAGCTAATGTAGACCCTGCAAGGCAGCAGTGATGGCTGAAGTAGTTGAGACCTTGCCACACTTGTTAGATACCTGAACTGAGCTCCCAGCTCCCAGCTTCAGCCTTACCCCAGTTCTGGTTGTGTCAGGCATTTGAGGAGTGAACTAGCAGATGGAAATTCTTTCCTTTTCTCTTTGTGCCTTTCAAATTAATGCTCAAAATAAGAGGTAACTGAGAAGAAAAGATGCTGCATTCCCTGGGAGAAGTTATGAGGATGACACCACAAGGAATTTTGCAGACCTGCCAGAAAGCCAGTAGCCAAGCCTTACTGGTCTCCCTGGGAATGGGCTTGCTGTCCTAAAGCAGCCCAGTTCCCGTCTTAGCTGTCTGGCTGTGTTCACCTCTGGACTGTGAGGGCCTCTGAGGCCAGTGGATCCTGGGTATGCCTCACTTATGTGCTGCCATTCTTCCACTTGCACATCCCAGACACAGTAATGAGTGTCTTCCTGTTTGATTCTTCCAGAGAAAATTAATGTTGTACTTCCCGGAATGCATCAAGAAATGTGGAGTTGTCATTTTCTTCATGGAAGATTTGGGTTATTGCTCCTTAGCAGTGAGAGAAATGTTTTGCTTAAAAGGCTAATCTTTTATACAAATTGAAATTTCATTAAACTGCATTTCAGACAGAAAGTGTTATGAACTAATTTATCTGGTGAAGGAGATTTCAAAGCAGCAAAGCATTCAGGCAGTTGCACAGCTACTTTTAACCAGTCACAGTACAATGAAAGAGTGAAGGGATGATTTAAAGAGAGAACTGAACTTATTATTAAAAGGAAAGAGAGTGGAAAAAATTGGACAGTTTTTACCCTGGCCATGTGGTAGGGAATAAAAGCGTTTTCGGGGGAGAAAAGTGACAGTGGAAGGACTGTTTGGTAAGGGGTTAGTAAGGACAGACAGGCCAAGATAATGGGAAAAATACTCTGAAAGCATTTTGGAGACAGACAAGTCTTCGCCAACCACAGATCAGGAGTCTCGGAAAAGAATAGTTTCAAGGGAGAGGCATTATGCACTGAATGCCAGAAGAATGCATTTTTGGGGGGGGGGGGCGCGGTTTCCTATGACTAGAATATGATTTGCCTCCAGAATTCATGTCAGACTTTGAACTCTAATGTCCTAAGTTAATAGTAAGAAGAGGATGGAAACTTAACACAATCATGGTGCTTAGAGGTGGTGCGTTTATGAAATAATTAAGATTAGATGAAGAGAGAGCATCCAGAAAAGCCTACATCCAATACGGGCTCCAATTTGAGCCAAGGCTACTCCCTTCTGATGTACCTGGTAAGGCAGTGGTTAATGGCCCAAGTTCTTGGGCACCTGAAACTATGTGGGAGACTCAGATGTCCTGACTCCTGGCTCCTGAATGGCCTGACCCAGCCCTCGTTCTTGTGGCCATTTGGGGAGTAAATCAGCAGGTGGAAGATCTCTCTTCATTTGTATATTACATTTGTAATGACAAAAACACCTTAAATTGTTTGGCACCAATACACTAGTTATACTGAACACTAAACTGAAAAGCTAAGTTATCCAAATATAACAACTTCCTCCTGTAGTTAAAATATTGGTTTGGTATTTGCAAGAAGACATATGGGATTTATCTAGGTTTGGATTAAAACTTAATTCCTTTTTAATGAAGTTTTCAGTACAATTACTAGAATGTGATTTGTTTAAACAAAACAATATCAAATGGTTGTATAAGTTAGTTATTAACTTGCCTCAAGTGGTTAACATTGATATGTTTAGCATAAAGTTTAAAATTAAAATTAGGTGTTTTATTTTCTAAGCCCTAAGTTTGTCATTTACTTTCAGCAGTCCTATTGTTTTAATTGTATGATTAAATTATATGAGTTTTATGTTACTCTGGCAAAATGGAACAGAGATTCAACAATTTGTCAGATTATGTCAAATCAAGTTAGTATGTAAACTCAAGAAGAAATGGAAATCTGCAAATTATCTTACAAAGATTTCACAAAAGTAACTTAAAAAAAAACTTGGTGATCTAAGAAAGTACACAAAGACAGATATGTAAAATCATAAGCTCACTGTTTATCAGGTGCAGGACTCAGTGTGTTTCCGTAGTATTTAACTGCCTCTCCACAGCTTTGTAAGAACTACTCTAGTCACTGCTATGAACTTATTCAAGTGGTTTTATTTCCTTAACAGCTTTGCTCACTTTCTCCCATTATTTCTGTTAGAAGTAATACTGCATTAATGCTGTCTCTGACACTTTTCATTTTCTCATCATTCCTTTCACTGTCTTCACGTATCTTCCTTCCTCAACTATCTAATTCCATGGCCGCTTCAATAAGCATGATTACAGCAGCATTTTTCTATATGATATTTCTGCAGATAACACCATTGCAATAGTTTGAGCAACAATCAAGCAACAAATAAGTGGTGTGTGTGTGTGTGTGTGTGCATGTGCTGACATATTTGTATGAGCACAAGATAAGTCTATGGAATGATATACACCAATTTTTAGCATGAGGTGCTTCAGGGGCATGGAACTGAGAGAAATTGTTTAAGAATTTATTTCATAAGTATTTGCAATATTTCATTATTAAAAAGGAACAAAAACACCAAACTTTTGAAGATGCCCTCTTAACTCTCATTTTTAAGGCTTTTATTTAATGAATACAAATTTCATATGTACAGATTTTTTTAAACTTTCATTTAATGAATATAAATTTCCAAAGTACAGTTTATGGATTACAATGGCTTCCCCCCCGTAACGTCCCTCCCACCTGCAACCCTCCCCTTTCCCACTCCCTCTCCCCTTCCATTCATGTCAAGATTCATTTTTGATTCTCTTTGTATACAGAAGATCAGTTTAGCATACATTAAGTAAAGATTTCAACAGTTTGCTCCCACACAGAAACATAAAGTGAAAAATACTGTTTGAGTACTAGTTATAGCATTAAATCTCAATGTACAGCACACTAAGCACAGAGATCCTACATGAGGAGTAAGTGCACAGTGACTCCTGTTGTTGACTTAACAAATTGACACTCTTGTTTATGGCATCAGTAATCACCCTAGGGTCTTGTCATGAGCTGCCAAGGCTATGGAAGCCCCCTGAGTTCACTGACTCTGATCATATGTAGACAAGGCCATGGTCAAAGTGGAAGTTCTCTCCTCCCTTCAGAGAAAGGTACCTCCTTCTTTGATGTACAGATTTTAGGGATATAGTGATTCTTCCCCCTCCCATCCCCTCCCTCCCACCTCACTTCCACACCACCTCCCACTCCCTCTTCCATTCCATTTTCCATTAAGATTCATTTTAATGATTTTATATACAGAAGACCAACTCTATACTAAGTAGAGATTTCACCTATTTGCACCCACATAGGCACACAAATTATAAAGCACAGTTTGAAGACAAGTTTTACCAATAATTATCATAGTACATCTCATTAAGGACAAAGGTACAACATGGGAAGCAAGTGCACAATGATTTCTGTTGTTGATTTAATAACTGGCACTCTTATTTATGACATCAATGATCACCCGAGGCTCTTGCCATGAGCTGTGAATGCTATGGAAGCCTTTTGAGTTCCCCGACTTCAGCAGCTTTTAGATAGAAGCATATGGAAAGTGGAAGTTCTCTCCTCCCTTTAGAGAAAAGTACATCCTCCTTTGATGGCCCCTTCTTTCCACTGGGGTCTCACTCACAGAGATCTTTCAAGCAGAACCATTTTTGCCACTATGTCTTGGTTTCCATGCCCTAAATGCTCTCATGATATTTTCAGTCAGATCTGAATGTCTTAGGGGCTGATTCTGAGGTCAGAGTGCTGTTCAGGGCTTTTGTCATTAAATGAGTCTGCTAAGTGGACTGCTTTCCATGTTGGAACTTTCTCTCCTTTGTAATTCTATCTATTGTTAGTAACAGACACTTGGTCTTATTTATGCGATTCCTTTGACACTTAATCCTATCTATATGATCAAATCCATACTTAATATGATTACTTTATCATATAAGATGGGATTAGTGCCACCCAGCTAAATGGAATTTGGAGTCTCATGGCAAGTTTTTAGCTTTACCATTAAGACTAAGTCTGTTGGAATGTGTGCTGATCTGTAAAGTTTCTCCTTCTCTCATTCCCACTCTTATTTTTAACTGGGATCTATTTTCAAATGACTTAATACATCTTTGATTAGTTCTATTTTAATTAAGAAGTTCAACCAATGGTATTAAGTAGAGAAAAAAAAGAATAAAAATAAATAAATAAATAAATAAATAAATAAAATCAAATGATAAACTGTTCCTTGACAGTCAGACAAGGGCTGTTCATGTAAGTGCTTCTCATAGTATCAGTTTCACTTTTACAAGTTTCTTTTAGGTGCTCTTTTAGTTGTCATAGATCAGGTAGAATGTATGATATTTGTCCCGTTGGGACTGGCTTATTTCACTAAGTATGAAATATTCCAGATTCATCCATTTAGCTCTAAATGACTGGATTTTATTTTTAACGGCTGTATAGTATTCCACAGAGTACATATCCCATAGTTTCTTTATCCAGTCTTCTGTTGATGGACATTTAGGTTGATTCCATGTCTTGGCTATTGTGAATTGAGCTGTAATAAACATGGAGGTACCTATGACTCTTTTATTTGCTGATTTCAATTCCTTTGGGTAAATTCTGAGGCCGTATGGTAGGACTAGATTCAGATTTATTAGAAAGACCTACTTCTAATGTAAAAAAAAATCACAATTTTATTTCAATTTGGCCTAAACAATTCTAATGGAATGATTGCTCTGTAATTATCAGACTAGGAAATATGACTTGGGACTATTAACACATAGGTTGTGTTAGTGGAAGAATTAGGGATTTCGTGCCTGAGAGTAGAAGAGAGAGAGCAGAGTTTCTGGTAAGAACATCTGGGGATATCAATGAAATGATTTCTATGCAGGTGGTATATTTTTGTGTTTTCGAGTACATATAATTTTTTCATAATACAGTTGTGTTTCTTGGTTCAATCCGAAATATTTAGTAAAAACTATTGAAATGCAAATGTGTGCATTTGTGAATACATGCAGATGTATTAGTTTAAAAAAAAAAAAAAAACTGTCCAGAAATGCCTGTTTGTTTTTCTGCTTCATTCTGGAGAATATTTTGGCATGACTGATCCATGACTGATCCATATCACTGAATCTTCTGTAGCCTCAGTAGCATTTTCCAGCCAAGTAAGGGATCCGTTTAAGGAGAGTAACAGTGAATCAGGAAATTGCTAAGTTCTATCATGGTAAGAAAGGTGCCTGGATTATTAGAAAAAAAATAAGAAGAAAAATGTTGTAAGTGAAAAGTACTTTTTAAATTCTTTTCTTTCTTTTTATTTTATTTTATTTTATTTTATTTTTGACAGGCAGAGTGGACAGTGAGAGAGAGAGACAGAGAGAAAGGTCTTCCTTTGCCGCTGGTTCACCCTCCAATGGCCGCCACAGCTGGTGCGCTGCGGCCGGCGCACCGCGCTGATCCGATGGCAGGAGCCAGGTGCTTCTCCTGGTCTCCCATGGGGTGCAGGGCCCAAGGACTTGGGCCATCCTCCACTGCACTCCCTGGCCACAGCAGAGAGCTGGCCTGGAAGAGGGGCAACCGGGACAGAATCCGGCGCACTGACCGGGACTAGAACCTGGTGTGCCAGCGCCGCAAGGCAGAGGATCAGCCTAGTGAGCTGCGGCGCCGGCCATACTTTTTAATTTCAAACTGCATATAATATTGGATATTAAGATGACAATCAATTTTGAAGTCTGTTATCCGACTGTTATTGCTTTGCCTCAGTTTTTGATTTTCAATCAGACATACTAGATGACAATTCATTTGCTTATTTCTGGTGAGGAACAGGCCCTGTTGCCTAGCAACTATGATAGCATCATGAAGGTGGGACTCCAAATATGGCAGGTGTACTACTTTCTGTCTTGGTGGGTGGGACTTCAACCCCAATAAGTTGGTGTCCATCAAAAACACATGTTTACCAAAATGTTAGCCCCCATTAGGAATTCTGCCCCAATATGGTGGCCTCCATTATAAACACATGCTTGCAAAGATAGTAGCCCCCATTAGGACTTCCACTCTTACTGGAAAATGAGCAATAGACCCCACCCCAAGATGGCAGCCCTTGTGGCTGGTCACATGCTCCTATGCCTGATTAGCAGAATGACTTTTTATTTAAGTTTTTCATTTTAGTCAGTATGTTTAAAATTTTTGGCTTCATGCCAGTTGTGGACTTCTTTGATTTCCATTTTTTTTTAATTTTAGTCTTTTTTTTTTTTTGGCTTTGCATCAGTATTTGTGGGGCCTTTGAGGTTCGATACCCCAGGAATTATGTGGCAGTATGGAATGATGTTTCTTAGACTAAGCAGTGTTTTCTTTTTTCTTTGGTAGGATATTTTGGCCTTATGTTGGTTAAAAAGATATGAAAAAAAAAGATAACTTGAAAGCTCCCTTTATAGGTTGGTTACAATAGTGGATGCTATTTTGTGTACAAATGGATACTCTAAGGTGTCAAAATTATAACTAATGCGATGTATCCAAGTCACATGCTTAAGGATAATTAAGCTCATGAAGAGCCATGTCTATTTTCATCTTCTCAGGTACTACAAAGAGATTATTCATCTGTATAATTATGCATACAATTCCTACAGACTTACTTCTAAGGTTAGAGTTTGAAAAATTGTCATGGAATCACAAAGTTCCTTGAGCAGGATGGTAAAACTAACATTTTAAGCGTTTGGTAATAATATAGATAGTGTTGAAGAGGAAAAGTGCCTCAACATGGAAAGCAGTCCATACAGCAGACTCATAGAATGACAATCGCTGTAAATATCACGAAGTGACCTCAGATTCAGTGCACAAGGCATTCTGGTCTAGCTGAAAAGCCCAGTGAAGGGCCATTGTCGCTCTGTAGTGATGTGGGAGTCCAAGGCATGTCGCAATGTCCTTCAGCAAGGGTTTGGATACCTCTTGTGCCTTTTATGTTCTAGTTGGGTAAGCTTCTATCCATCCTGTGAAAGTATCAATAAAAAACAGAAGGTATTTGTAATTATTCATTGGAGGCACATTAGTAAAATCAATCTGCCAATCTTCACATCGGTATGTTCCTCTCCTTTACACAGGGTTCAGTAAAGAAGGTGGTTTTACATGACCACCAGGGTTATTTTGTAAACAAAGGGGACAAGAATGAGTTACTTTTCTTACGACACACTCAGTCCTTTTCCTCCAAACACTTGAGAGAGACTATTTGTATTAGAGCTTCTCTTCCCAAATGGGTAGTCATGTATTTCTTCAATAATTTTCCATTGAGAGGCCATTGGAAGCATAACTTTATGATTTAAAATCCACTATCCACTTGTATTTTTAGTATAACCCTGTTGTTGGGCCCATTCAATCTCAGACTCAGTATAGCGAGGCTCTTTAGCCATTATTATAGGCTGAGGTATTAGAACCATTTCTAGAACTTTCTGTGGAGCAGCTCACTTGCTGCTTTATCTACAAGCACATTACCCTTGATAACATGGCTGTCTTCCTTCTAATGCCCCTTACAGTGAATGACAGCTACTTCTGATGGTTCTAGTACTGCCTGAAATAGAACTAATATCTCCTTTCATATTTAACAGGGGCTTTCTTTGCAGTCAATAAGCCTCTTTCTCTCCAAACTGCTTCATTTGCATGTAACACAAGGAAAGCATATTTGGAGTCTCACTGGCCTTTTCCTATTTGCAAGGCTCTCCTTCAACCAATAAGCTCAGTCTTTTGAGATGAAGTATTACCTGGCAATGCTTGACCTTCTATCACCTGGGTATGATCCATTATGGCATATACTTTCCTTCATGTAGTTATTTCCATCAGTAAACCATTCAACATTTGGATTCTCTAGAGACTCACCTTGTAGATCAGGCCTGCTAGATACACTGGTTCTATAGTTTCCACACAAGAGTGAGTTAACTCTTCAGTATCCCCAGGTGGCAAGAATATCTGGTTTGAGGACATGGCACACATTAGGAGTTATCTCGGGCAAGTCTAACAATAGGGCCTGCTATTTTGTAAGATCCCCTCCTGTTAGCCACTGAAGTCCTTTAATTTCTAA
This sequence comes from Oryctolagus cuniculus, assembly GCF_051225735.1. Lineage (NCBI taxonomy): Eukaryota > Metazoa > Chordata > Mammalia > Lagomorpha > Leporidae > Oryctolagus > Oryctolagus cuniculus. The sequence continues at coordinate 14,155,283 of NC_142871.1, forward strand.
GACCTCTTGTACCTGGTGTGGAGTTTAAACTTCAATTGGCTGACCCAAAGTTTTCTTGGTGACTACATCCATCAAGAATGCTGTAGCAGCAACAGCCTTTAAGCATGCAGGCCACCCTGTAGCCACTGAATCTAGCTATTTAGAAAAATAGCCCACTGGTCATGAAAGGGCATCCAATGGTCGAGGCCATACTCCTAGAGATCAACCCCCTGCTTTTCTGCTATAAACAGGGTGAATGGTTTACTCAAGTTGGGGATTCCTATTGCTGGAGCTTCTGTCAAAAACTCTTTAATTCTTTGGAATGCCTTTTGTAGTTCCCCTGCTAGCAGAGTGGGTCTGTGTCAGGGCCTTTTAAAGCTCCATGCAAAGACATGGTAATTAACCCAAGTTCTAAATCCATATTCTACAGAATTCTGCCATTCTCAGAAATTTTCTGAACTGCTTTTTCATCTGGTGAGCCTATACATAGAATATCTTCCTTTCTCCTGATTTAAAGAGAACAATTTCTGGGGCCATAATATATCCCAGGTCATCTATCTTTTGTTTAGAAACCTGAGCTTTTGTTGGGGAAACTCTGTATCCTCATTTTGTTGGATTCTGGGTTTAATGGGATTCAAAAGACAACATTCTTTAGATAAGGGCTTAACACAATAGGATGCATTTAAACAACCGCCTCATTAATAGAGGTCTTATAAAACATTCTGTACTCTCCATTTGATCTTAAAACATACAAGACAGGAGTATTATAGGGAGACTACCATAGATCCAAGAATCTATGACTGAGAAAATGAATTAACTTTAAATAAACACCTGAGGATGATAACAACTCTTTTACAAGCAACGGAGTTGGACATTTAGGCATAACTAAAACTTTTAAGACTATTCACCAGCAGACTAAAACAGAGTAAATTCTCTAGAGCAAATTTTACCATTAACTCTAATAATACAACTCTTCGAGGACAGAGGCCCAGCATTGTAAATTAGTACCATTAACACTCTCAGGTATGACATCAGTGATCACCTCAGGTTCTTGACAGGAAATGCCTACGCTGTGGAAGCCTCTTTATCCTGAAACCCATCAGTCTTCAGACAAAGCCATGAGCCTCCTTTCAGAGAAAAGTACATTCTTCTTTGATGACCACTTCTTTCTACTAGGGACCTCCTTGAAGGACCTCTGTGGTCCCTTGTTACACCAGTGTCCTGGCTTTCCATGCCTGAAATGTTCTCGTGGGCTTTTCAGCTAGACCAGAATGCCTTGTGCACTGAATCTGAGGTCACTTCGTGATATTTACAGCGATTGTCATTCTATGAGTCTGCTGTATGGACTGCTTTCCATGTTGAGGCACTTTTCCTCCTCAACCCTATCTATATTATTACCAAGCACTTAAAATGTTAGTTTTACCATCCTGCTCAAGGAACTTTGTGATTCCATGACAATTTTTCAAACTCTAACCTTAGAAGTAAGTCTGTAGGAATGTATGCATAATTATACAGATGAATAATCTCTTTGTAGTACCATACTAAAATATCTCAATAGGTAGCTGCTGTTCTAGGAATTTCTCATCATCTCCCTGATTCTTGGAGACCTCAATCTTTGGATGAAGTTGAAAAAGCAATTCAAAGTCTTGAGAAAATTCTAGCTAAGTTTTGAAAAGAGACCTCAGAAACGTGGTTTAAACTATTGCCTATTGCCCCTTTCAGGATGAGAATAGCACCCAAGAGAGTCTTAAAACTTACTCTACATGAGGTGCTACATGAAAGGCCCTTCCTCAACACTGATTCCCTCTTTGATTCAGAGATTCAAAATCAGATAAAGTATATTATCAATTTAGGCCAGGTGTCGCTCCCCCTCTTGGTGGAGGAACGACACAGGACCCTGCGCTGTTCTTTTGTCTGCTCGGCCCTTCCCGGGTTTGCTGCTGGTCCTTCCCAGGTTGGCTGCCGACCCTTCCCTGCCACTTTCCCCACTTCTGTGGGGGAGCGGCACACTGCCGGCCGGCTCTCTCAGGGGCTGCTCAGATGTTATCCGGATGTTCCTGGTGCATGTTGTCTCTCTCCTCCTTTATAGTCCTCTTCCACCAATCCCAACTCTGCTACCCACACGCCGAGCACGCTGCTCTCCTCCAATCAGGAGCAGCTCCTGCAGTTTATTGGTCGAACTGGAGGCAGCTGCGTAGAAGCTGTTTACTCCTCTCCCAGCACCATATTGTGGGAGAGCAGATGCATAGAATAAGTCTTAATTCCAGTAACTTAGTCTAGTCTGAGTTGCTCCCCACAGCCAGGTCCAGTAGGCTCTGATGGAATGTGTTACTAAAGTTCTCCTGGTGCTGGGTACTAAGACTCTGAGCATCATATTTCTCCAGAAGATTTAGTTTTATTAAAAACTTGGAAGGAAGGATCTCCTTTAGACCAGTTGCAGCTTAAATGGAAGGGTCCCTCACCATGTACTACTGAGGACCCCTAACTCAATGAAATTACAGAGCATCCCACGTTGGGTACATTTGAGTTTTCACAGGTGAACTGAAAAGATAAGTCTGCCTACTGTTGTGAGCCAATTAAAAATCTCAAATACCTCTTCAAAAATCAAAAACATAAATAAAGATTTGCTTTTGTCACATCAAAACTGCTGCACTTTAAGGAAGTTATGTTGTATGATTCTTTTTGGAAGCTGTTATTGGCAGGAAAACACATGGGTGGTTTCTTTTATTATAATAATAGATGATCCTGGTGAACCACATAAAGCTAATTTTAAAAACCCGACTATTGCTTTAGTCAATCTGGTTTACACTTCAGGCCAACTTTTACAGCAAGTACTTATGTCTGCGGACACTCTGTCCAAGGTAGTTATGGACAATCAACAAGCCTTGGAACATATATTAATAGGACAAGGAGGAACATGTGCAGTGATTGATGAAATCTACCACTTCTACTCCAACAATAGTATGTTTACTTAATGAGACATTAAAAATCTCTACACTCAGGCTAAATGGTTTTATAAGCTGCATAAGGATAGTGTATCACCACCCATTATCTGAAAATCAATAAAATATATTCTTTCCATCTTAAAGGGCACTCTACTTGCAATTTGTTTGGTTATTGTTTTGCTAAACTTACATGTTTTGATAAATTTATGTGCTTCAGAATTCAACAACTTCCAAGAGTAATGATGACCATGTGGGGCACACAGCCATTAGCAGTGACTGAAAATTCTCCAGCTCATAAAACGGATTCATTAGATGAGATTTCTGGATCCAGGATAGGCAGAGCCTTCATCTGTGATCAGCAGAAAGTAGATACAGAAGATATGATGAGTCTACACCATTCAGCATCCCCTTAAGATTAAAGGTTAGGAATCTCTAAGGGGGAAACGATGTGGAATGAGTCAGGGAGATATATTAGATCCATGAGCTGGAAACCACATCCCCCTTGACTCCATGTAATCTCACCTGTATCCACCCACCTTTCAATCAGACTATGTAACCACTCCCCTTTTGGAAGTGAGTCAGAAGCCTGGAGAGCACTGGGCCCACCCTCTCTCACTTGTTGGCTCTCACTTCCTCAAGCACTCTGGCTTGCTCTCTCCTCATGGACCTCTGCAATATCTAGTATGAAGGTCCCCATTTACCCTTCTTGGTCTACTCTCTCCTAATAAAGCCTGTTTCTGTGTGTTCTTCTTACTTTCTAAATAAACTCTGAACTTTACCATGCTGCATGCTGTGTTTGAACCTGTGCTTAGAATTCTTCTCTATGTGAAAGACAGGAGCCTAAAATATTAATTTTTAGGCTGACTTAACCCACAACACTTTCTTCCTGTCAAATTTCAGCAATAGAAACAGTCTGAGTCACCCACCACATGTCTGCTTTCCCTGCATAGAAAGCTGTTGAGTCTTTCCAACTTAAATTGATTAGGACACATTTTAAGAAATTAACTGACTCTTGATAAAATATTAGAAATTTATTAATCAAGAAGTTATGAAAATATTAATAATTATTACCACTTTTAAGTTTTAAGCTTTTATTTACTTATTTGAAACATGGGGCGCGGGATCTTCCTTCTGCTGGCTCATTCCATAAAGGTCAGCAACAGCCAGGGCTGGGTCATGTAGAAGCCAGGAGCTCAGAATTCTATCTCGATTTCTCATGTAGGTGGCAGGCACCCAAGAACTTAAACCATTATCTGCTGCATCCAAGGGTGCATGTAGGCAGGATATGAATTGAAGGGTTGTAACCAGGATTTAAACCAGGTTCTCTGATATGGAATATGGATGGCCAAGTGGTGTTTTAACCACTGCACTGAACAATCATTCCCTCACCTTTAGTCTTAGAAACTGCTAAGTAACTCCATCATTTTCAGTTTCAGAAAATAATTTTTAAAATAGAAGATAAAACAAAAATAACTAATTGTCCACTTAAAATTCCAAGTCCTCCTTTCCAAGCACATAGTTATTTTTGATGAAAGATTACCTGACAGGAAGTTTACACACCAGCTCCTTCAGCTCCGTGAAGCAGGTGGCTTAATTCTAGTCAATGGGATATGCATTGTTTCCAGGGCTGTTCCATAAATTTCCCTGAGATGTTCCTCCCTTCTCACTGCTGATCCCTAAGACTGTCTCTTGCAAGGTAGGAACTCCTCAGAAAATTGAACAGCCTAGCTCAGCCTGAACTGAACAGCCTAGCTCAGCCTGAATTGAACAGCCTAGCTCAGCCTGAATTGAACAGCCTAGCTCAGCCTGAACTGACAGCCTAGCTCAGCCTGAGGTATTGTATGGAGTAGCACCTCCAGCCCACTGACACCTCCCCACCAACTAGCAGATCTGCTTACCAATAGTTACTATTTATTCTGTGATCACGAATGAAATTAAATGTGCTTGACATTGTATGCAGTGAGCGCCCTGTTATCTAATACATTTAGGCAACCCAAACCAACACAAGACAAAATTTAATTATTCTTGTAATATCATTGATAGCTACAAATATTTGGACTGCAATGAAACTACATCCCATATATGAATATTTTATTATTTCTTAGAAATGCTATAGTTTTATCCTACCCTCACAAGTTATAAAAATAGAAAATATAAAAGCATTAAAATTATTTATTCTAACTTCATCAATCATGAAATTTATTTATTTATTAAAATTTTATTTATTTATTTAATTGAAAGTCAGGAGTTACAGAGAGAGAGAGAGAGAGTTAGTTTACCATCCACTGATAACCACAATGACCAGAATGGCCAGGGCTGGGCCAGGTTGAAGCGAGGAACTAGGAATTTCATCTGAGTCTCCCATAGAGATGGCAGGGGCTCAAATACTTGAGCCATCTTCAACTGTTTTTCCCAGGTCATTTCCAATGAGCTGGTGCAGAAGTGGAGCAACCAGGATACAAACCAACACCCATATGGGAATGCTGGCATTGCAGTTGCAGCTTTATCCACTATGCCACAGGGCCAGCCTCTCATCAATGAAGGAATTCAGACCTTGAAATATGAACTAAATTATGAAAGACAATACTAATGAAATGGTAAAATGAGAAGGCTTTCCAGAATCTTATAATATGTTTATTGCAGTAAACTGGATTTTTTTTCTAAAACAATGATTGTACCTACAGATTCCTTTCAACAGTGCTTGTGCATTGTTGCTGTTACAATGGGAACTAAAAAAATGTTGACTAGGGTGATTCAATGAGCTTAGGAATTAAATGAAAACTAATTCAAACTAGATTTATATGAACTTATTATATGAGTGGATTGATTTAGTAGAAGAATGTTTTTTAAGAAAACAACTTATTTCCACACAGAATGAAAATTGAAATTTTTTAATAACAGAATTAATTTTTAGGTAGAATTTTGAATGTTAAAAATTATTCTGGTCACTTAAAAATGATATAATGACTAAAATTTTCAAAAATCAATGAAGAGATAATTATTTGAAAAGATAAAGGGAATGGATAAACCCAACACTGTAATACACAAGCAAAAAAAAAAAGAGAAGATTTAATACACAGAATCAGAGATGAAAATGGAGACAAATAGACTGACACAAAAGAAACACGAAGAGTTGTTGAAATTACTAAAACAATTATATGGAAACAAATTTGATAGCCTAGAAGAAATGGATAAATTCTTAGACAAATATACCTTACCAAGATTGAATCATAGACAGTGAGTTGTGAGACTGAATCAGGAAAAAATAGAAAAAAAAAACAAAACCTCCATGAATAAAAGCCTAGGACCAGACAGGGCTAGATGATGTCATTTCTGAATTATTTCAAAATGTTAAAAAAATCAACACAAATTCCTCTTTCATTACTTCAAAAAATATAATCGCGGGGCTGGCATCATGGCTCACTTGGTTTATCCTCCGCCTGCGGCACTGGCATCCCATATGGGCGCTGGGTTTTAGCCCTGGTTGCTCCTCTTCCAGTCCAGCTCTCTGTTGTGGCCCAGAAAGGCAGCAGAGGATGGCCCAAGTGCTTGGGTCCCTGAACCCACTTGGGAGGCATGCGGCGCCGGCACCCCGGGGTTCTAGTCCCGTTGGGGCGCCGGATTCTGTCCCAGTTGCTCCTCTTCTAGTCCAGCTCTCCGCTGTAGCCTGGGAGTGCAGTGGAGGATGGTCCAGGTCCTTGGGCCCTGCATCTGCATGGGAGACCAGGAGGAAGCACCTGGCTCCTGGCTTCAGATCAGCGCAGCGTGCCAGCCATAGCAGCCCCTTGGAGGATGAACCAATGGAAAAAGGAAGGCCTTTCTCTCTCTCTTTCTCTCTCTCTCTCACTGTCTAACTCTGCCTGTCAAAAAAAATAAAATGAAATAAAATAATAGACCACGAACAAAGATATGGGATGTCAGCTTCACATTCAGTGGCTTAACCTGCTGCACCATAATGCCAGCCCTGGGATATAGGCAGGTTAGTGGTGGCTTAACCCAGTGTGCCACAATGCCTTCCCCTTTATCAAATATTTTTGATCTGTGGTTAGTTGAATCCCTATGTGTGCAACTGACATGTATGGAGGAAAAATAGTTGTCCTTTGCAAGATCCACAGATGTTTCTTCCTCCTTGGAGCTTGTTTTCCATCTATCTTATCAGTGGAATCTGTTGTAGAAAGACAAGTTTGATACAGTTCAACTTTTAATTTTTTTATTTAAGAATTTGACTTTTGGCATCATGTCTTAGCATTTATTGCTAAATGTTACATTTCAAAGATTCTCATTTTTTACAAATGTTTGATTTTTACATTTAAGTTCATGATCCTTTTTTGAGATAGTTTATATAAAAATTTTATTTCAGATGGAGGTTCATTTGTTTCAACTTTTATTTAATGAATATAAATTTCCAAAGTACAACTTTTGGATTATAGCAGCTTTTCCCTCCATAACCTCCCTCCCACCCTCAACCATCCCATCTCCCACTCCCTCTCCTATCCCACTAACATATTGTGCATTTTATCTTTGTTTAAAAGTAGCTTGCTTTCTCCTACTTATTTTCTTTTTTCTTAAAATGAGTTTTTAAAAACTTCATTTATTTATCTCTGATAACTTAAAGTTGTATTCAATCACTAGCTTTTTTATCATGCTTAAAAAGTTAATCAGCAGGCCGGCGCCGCGGCTCACTAGGCTAATCCTCCGCCTAGCGGCGCCGGCACACCGGGTTCTAGTCCCGGTCAGGGCGCCGGATTCTGTCCCGGTTGCCCCTCTTCCAGGCCAGCCCTCTGCTGTGGCCCGGGAGTGCAGTGGAGGATGGCCCAGGTGCTTGGGCCCTGCACCCCATGGGAGACCAGGAAAAGCACCTGGCTCCTGGCTCCTGCCATCGGATCAGCGCGGTGCGCCGGCCGCAGCGTGCCAGCCGCGGCGGCCATTGGAGGGTGAACCAACAGCAAAGGAAGACCTTTCTCTCTGTCTCTCTCTCTCACTGTCCACTCTGCCTGTCAAAAAAAAAAAAAAAAAAAGTTAATCAGCATATTTAATCTCATAATAATTTTAATTCTTACATTTACATTCTTCTTAAATATCATAATAAATTTGCATTTTAGCTCTGGTTATATCTCCCCTAAAATAACAAATTATTGTTTTCTAACATTTTATTTTCACATCGTTCATTCTCACTGAATTAAATGTTACTATTCTTTTTTTTATTTTTTTGAGGAATACAAATTTCATAAATTCAACTTTAGGAATAAAATCATTCTTCCCACAATACCAGCCCTCTCCCTTACTCCCACCCTGCTCCTCCCTCTCCCCTTGCCAGTCCCATTCTCCATTAGGATTCTTTTTCAATCAATTAACAATGTACACAGAATACCAACTTTATGCTAAGTAAAGATTTCAACAATTTGCACACATACTCACACACACACGAAACCTGAGAACTGACTTTACAGTTAACTCTCAATACAATTCAATTGAGCACAGAGGTCCTGCATGAGGTGTTAGTGCACTATGAATCCTGTTGTTAATTTAACAGTTGACACTCTTATGTATGGTGTCAGTGACCACCTATACTTGGTTAATATTTGCTTAGACTTGCTAACATGATTACCAGTATTTTGTTTCAACTATTTATTCTTCTACTCTTCATATTTATTCTGTTGTTAGCTGTCCCTCCAGATTGTATCTTTTACAGAAGGTATGATGGTAGAAAAACACGAAATTTAGTTTTTTGAAATATCTTGTTGTAGAAAGATAGTTTTTCTAGGTAAATAATTATGACCTCTTAATACTTTCAAGTGTTATCCAATGTTTTTTGCTTTCCTCTCTTGCTGTTGAGAAAGAAGTTATCAGTAAAATTTTTATTTTATGCTATAAATATTTTTAAAAGTTTCATTTTGTTTATTTGAAAAAGTGAGAGAAAAGGAGAGAGCAAGAGAAGAAGCTTCCATCTGCTGTTTCACTCTCAAAATGTTCACCATGGCAGGGGCTCTTGCAAGCAGAATCCAGCAGCCTGTCATTCCTTCGGGGTCTCTCACACGGGCAGCAGGGCCCAATACCTGGTCATCATCTGCTCCTTTCAGGGGTGGGTTAGCAGGGAGCAGTCTTAGAAGCAGAGCAGCTGAGACTGGATACAGACTGCAGGTGCTGCAAGGGAGAAGTTTACCGTCCTGGACCACAGCAGGCCTGTTGTTTTGTGCTTTGTGTTTTGTGTTTTCTGCTGGCTCTCACTGAAGGTGGTATTTTTGGCTTTGTTATTTATTTATCATGATAGATTGAGTTTTGGAGATCTGTATAGAGAGGATTTGTTGGTGAGTGGGCTATTGCAAAACTCTCACCAATTTAATGTGGTAGCTTAAGTGTTTCACAGACCAAGTAGGTAGTATGTATTTGGGCTAAATTCTTGTTCATGCACGTCCAATGTTATGATTCCTAAAAGGAGACTTTATTCCTGTCATCCAAGACTGCTTTTAAACAATTAGGTTCTTTCCTTATTGAAAACAATTTTTCTGAGAACACATTTTATGAGGATATTTTTCTTTGTGCAGCCTGCATTTATGTGAAGATTACATTTAAGAATCATCATCTCAAGTTTCTCTTTGTGTTCCCTGCCTGGCCTTTAAATGCAAGGCTTTTGCTTGTTCATATCTAAAAGTTCCTCCGTTAAATCACATTTTCTGTATAAATTTATTTTCTTTGTTTGCTTCTGTTCCTAATTTGTTTTCTTTTGCTTAGTTTTGGTTTTGTTTTTGCCCAAGAGATTTAATTCACTCTCTTTGGAATTCTGTTTTGCATTTAAATGAGATTGTAGTAACTCATCTATCATTTCTAAGTCTTCTATACTCAGAGCTTTTCTTTTTCTAGATTAAAGTACCTACCGTATACGAAAGTACAGAATCTTCCTTTTTATAGAACAGTATGTGTTATTTATCTTTTCTATTTTGATTAATGGGAAATCTGCTTCAGTCAATAGAATCCAATGATATGGACCTTGCAGTTTAAATTGTCCATCTCTCTAGTGATAAATTGGTCATTCTTTTATTTACTACTATGTGCAATAATAAAGTCAATTCTTACATATACCTTCCTCTGTAAAGATGGAAATGTTTCCCTAGGGAAAGGAGAGGAATTCTGGAATAACGGAATATGCTCATTTTTAATTTTAAGCAACTTTCCCATTACCTTCCTGGTGGCTTTGCCTCCTTACATTTGGCCAGCGCCAGGTTCCTGAAGCCCATTCAAAGTTAGGTGTGTGACTTAGTAAATGAATAAAGCATCATACTATATTTTTCTTTCTAAATACATTGGATTACTACCAGGATGCATGCTTCTATATACTGATTGATCATTTAAATACTTTATCTTTTAAATGAGTTTTTTTCATCATTTTTTCTATTGGGTTGTATTTATCTTAATGATTTGACAAATTTATTTATTTTTTTCACAATCGCATTATGTTTGCAATGCAGTTTAAGAGTGCTCTCCACGTCATACTGAGTCTGTGTCAGCTCACTGTGTGTACTGAAAAACACACAGTGGAGAACGAGGGCTTCTTTGCACTGCTCTCACAGTAGTTTTTGTTTTATTAAAGTGACACTCCTCTAACTCCTTCACAATAAAACAAAGAAAAAAACAAAAGAAGGGGGTGTAATAGATAGTGATGCGCAATGAGCATCTCTCCTCCTGTAATTTCTGAAAAACTGCCAGTGTTTCCAGTGTTTCTGATGATACTCATGTAGCTGGGTAGTCTCCTCTGAAGCAAAGATAGGGATGGATTTTATCATCTGTGTGTTTCTTGTTCTTGTTCATTGTCCATTTGTGACAACATCCCAATTATTTTGTCATTCTACTGTCAGGATTCTGGAGAAATGCATTAAGTGACTTACTAACTTTACAGCACAGTTTGTTTATGGTCTCATGACAGTCTACAAAATATCCTTTTCTCTGTTCCCTTTTCATTAGAAAAAGATATTTAATAGAAGCTTCTCTTGAGTTTTAAGTCTTTTCAAATGAACAACAAAACCCCACAGAATATCTGAAACTGTGATTCTAACTAATATGTAGAAAGTGTTGTAAGAGGAATAGATCAGTTACTAACATATTGGCACACACAAACTATCAAACCCATAATGGATCTTTCTTTCTCCTTTCAAGTAGGACTGTAAATAAAAGTAATGTTTAAGAGATGAACAATTATTTTCATAAGGAAAAACTTAACTACAAATTGCTCTGAAAGAATGATAGATTATTATTGTTTGACATCCTTGCCATGTCATTTTATTCAGTATTTGGATTTATTGGTTGATTCATTGATTAATCTGAAAGAGAGACAGAGAAAGACAGTGAGACACAGACAGTGATCAAGACAGAGGGAAGGATTTTTCATCTGTTGGTTTATTTCCCAAATGCACCTGGTACTGGCAGGCATCCAAAAGAGAAAGCACACATCTGCAAGTAAATTCAGACCTCTGCTTTTACCACATCCACTGCACAAAGAATTCATCTAAACTAGTGATAAGTCAGAGTGTTCAGGGACTAGAGCTAAAGTGCAATAATTCATGAAAGTTATTAAGGACCAGCAATGCAATCTATCTCGGTAGAAACTAATTTCTAGAAGTGGTGGCAAGATGTTGGCTGAATAAGAAGTAACGGTGATCTCCCCACAGACACAAATTCGAACAACTATTCATACAACAAGCCACCCTTGAAAGAGCTAAGGAAGCCAGTAAAGAAATGACAGAACAGCACATAAATTCTATAAACCAGTCGAGAGAGAAGATAAGCATGTTGCTGCGGCCACCGGTGCCAGCAACTGCATCTCTTACCTCACTTGCTGCTGTCTAGGAATGCTGTCTTGCAGGAAAATAAATAAATACAAAGGTAGGTACAGCAACTCCATCAACAATATGGACAAATGGCCCTGGCTGCAGGAGAATTCCACTGTCCATGCAGGATTTATGTCCTACATAGAAAGGCCTTCCTGCATTCTAGATAGGCAGATCGAGCCCCACTACTCTAGCTGGGCCCTCCAGGGCAGCAGCAGCCTCAGAGCCCAAGTCCATGCAGCACTCTCCACTGTGCAGTGGACAGCAGGGACAGGGCTCCTGGGAGAGATAGCCCACTGTACTCTGAAAACAAGGAGGCCTGCCCATAGAAAGTTGGGTACCATACTCTCCACCACTGCTTCCCACTCCCAGACTACTTGAAAAATTGCACCTGCTCAGGCTTACAAGACAAGTTCAGGGGCCTGCACTGTGGTGTAGAGGGTAAAGCTGCTGCCTGCAGCACCAGCATCCCATATGGACACTATTTCAAGTCCTTTCTGCTCCACTTCCAATCCAGCTCTCTGCTATGGCCTGGGAAAGCTGTAGAAGATGGCTCAAGTCCTTGGGCCCCAACACCCATGTGAGAGACCTGGAAGAAGCTTCTGGCTCCTGGTTTCAGATAGGCACAGCTCCGGCTGTTGCGGCCATCTGAGGAGTGAACCAGTGGTTGGAAGACCTCTCTCTCTTTCTCTTTCTCTCTCTGTCTCTGCCTCTCTGTAAATCTGCCTTTCAAATACAAAAATAAAACTTAAAAAAGAAAAAAAACATATTCAGATAGTTCTGAATCTTGTGTATAAATCTCACAGTAGGGTCAGGGACACAATACTGAGTGAACGCTCTGGATACTGCATATATCTTAGTGGGTGAAGAAACTCTGAAAACACCAGTTAGATACAACATTCCCTCCCCACTGACAGTAGCCAGAGGTGCTCCACCATGTCCATCTTAGGTGTCACACTGGACTCTTGTTTTACCAATAAAATGTGATCTGAGTTCCCTGACCCAACCCAGCACATATATCCACAGCCCAGATGTAGTCCTTAGGTGCTCCATCAAGTCCAGCCATACCTCACTCATTGGGATTCAGAACTGGGCTCTTGTAGTGAGCCTAACACAATATAATACAATGGATTGCTGGGATTTCTGTCCCACAATATCCATACATGGCCAAGGTCTAGCATGGGGCTCCTGGCCCTGGGCTCCAGCCCCTTCCATGGAAGCTTCTAGAGTTTAGGTAATGTTCCTCACTGAATGCCTAACTCAGTTGCTAATAAACCAAACAAGTAAACAGAAAACAGATTGTATCCCAGAAAAGCTAGTCCTATTGTTACAGAGCCATAGTCACTCTCATACTTCTAGCTATACTCTCAGATGGGATAGGATACCTCCTCATCCACCTAGCATTAGTGCAACTCTTGGAGCTCTGGATATGGGAAGCAGCTAGGAGTCTCTGAGTACACCTTGGTCCTACAGCCAGCACTGACTCACAGATCCAGTGCCTGACTTGGATACTAGCTTGGAATCTATGTGCCCAGCATACCCACAAAAACAATGAGTTCTGCTCCCAACGCCCAAAAAGTAAGAAGCTCATCCCACCAGTCCCTCCCTCAAAAGATGACTGGGAACCTTTGTAAGAGGAATCTCAGTGGCCACACTGATCCGCAGGAACAGCCGAGTTCCCTGTTATCGCTATCATCTACTATAGCAAGGAGAGGTATAGGGAGACTGCATTACAAAATCTAACTGGAACAAAAGATAAAGCACTCTACCAAACCAACAACCAGAGGTACATCTCCAGGGATAAAGCCCTCAGTCAAATAAACCATCCTCTAGAAATGATAGAAACAAAAGATGCAGGAAATTTAATGTAGAAACACAAGAAATATGAACTAGGAAGGTAATATGATACCTCCAAAAGGAGCACAATAGCACATTCATTTTGAACTGTGAAGAATGTGAGATTGGTGAAATGCCTGAAAAAAATTCAAATGAATAATTATAAGGTTTCTAAAAAATACAGAGAAACAGTTCAATGAAAATGTGATTCACTACATGACATGGTTGAGAAATTCAGCAAAGAGATAAGGAAATTGAAAAAATCAAGCAGAAATAGTAGAAATGAAGTACTTAGTAAGTTGAATAAAAACACAGTGGAAAGCCTTAACAACAGAATAGGTGAAGCAGTGGAAGGAGTATCTGAATTAGATGTTAGGCCTTTGGAAATAACTTATGAGTCAAAAGAAAAAAATCACAATGAAAACAGTATTTGGGAACCATGGGATACAATCAAATGATCAGGTATATGACTCTTAGGAATACCTGAAGAAATGGATAAAAGGATAGTTTTAAAATCTGTCCAATTAAATAATAGTAAGAAATTTCCTCAATTTGGAGAAATATATGGACATTTGAATACATAAAGTAGATTTGAACCCAAATAGGCATGATCAGAAAAGAGCTGCATCACGACACAGTATAGTCAAATTTTCAAAAGTAAAACATAAAGATAATATCCTAAAATTTGCAAGAGAGGAATGCCAGCTAATTTTAAAGGAACTTCAATCAGATTCATGGTGTATTTCTCAACAGATATCCTATAGGCCATCATAGAATGAAGAGAGATAGCCCAAATTCTAAAAGAACTCCCAACCCAGAATACTTTTCCAGAAAAGCTTTCATTCATAGACTTTCCAAGAAAAGCAAAAATTGAAAAAATTTGTCACCATCTGGGCATCCTCACAAATGAAATTAAGGATAAATTATATAAGGAAACAGAGAAAGACAATCAGTATCATGAAAGAATGTGAAGGTAGAAAAACTCCAAGTAAAAGAACAAAGGAGATTCAAAACAAGCAATAGGAACTTTATAGATATTTGTAAGACCACATCATTACATATAAATGATACTCTTCAACATAAATGGACAAAGTAGACTTTAAGACAAAAACTTTTAAAACACAAAAAGCGTTTAAGGGATCAATTCAACAAGAAGATGTGACTGTTGTAAATATACTTGAATCCATTACTAGGGCACCCAATTTTATAAAGCATGTTGACAAATTTAAGGGAAGTCATATGCTCCCACACAATAATTCTGGGGGACTTCAACACCTGACTCTCATCAGTGAACAAACAAATGACACAAAAAATCTAATAAAGGAAAAACAGCAGAGCTAATCTACAGAATAGATGAAATGAATTTAACAAATATCTACCTAATATTCTACCCAAAGCAACAGAATGAACATTATTTTCATCAGCACAAGGAACATTGTCTAGGATAGACCATGTACTAAACCATAAAATAAGTCTCAATGAACTCAAAAAATTAAATCACATCATGTATTTTTTCTGACCATAATAGAATGAATCTGGAAATTAACAGCAAGAGAAACTCTAGAAGTTATACAAATATGAGAAAATTGAACAACATGATATGAACATTGGATCATAAGGGAAATCAAAAGAAAAATAAAAAATTTCCTTGAAACTAAAGGAAATACAACAAATGCAATCAAAGCTTATTGGATACAACAAAAGTGTGTTAAAAAGGGAAATAGGTAATAAGTGCCTAGGTTGAAACTGAAAAGGTATAAAATAAATAATATAATAATGCATTTCAAACTATTCAACAATGAAAGACAGGGAAACCTTCCAAACTCAATCAAAATTATCTGAATTCTGAAACAAAGCAAAGACACAACAAAAAAAGGAGAACCTTAGACCACTATACCTGATGAACATAGATGCAAAACTCTTCTACAAAATGCTTGCAAACTGAATGCGACAACACATCAAAAGCATCCACAGTGACCAAGTAGGATTTATAACAAGGATGCAAAGATGGTATACCATATGCCAATAATAAACGTGGTATATAAAGTTAAAAATTATAAAAATCATGTGATGACCTCAGTTGATGCAGAAAGCACTTAATAAAATACAATGCCCTTCTTAATAAAAATCTTAAAAATTGGATATAAAGGGAACATAATACAACACAATAAAGGCAATAGATGACAAACACATAGCAAGCATCATACTGAGTAAAGTGGGAATTATTTTCACGATATCCAGAACCAGACAAGAATATCCATTTTACCATTACTATTTAATACAATTTTGGAAGTTTTAGCCAGAGTTATTAGGCAAGAAAATAAATCAAAAGTATACAAATTGGAAAGGAGGAAGTCAAATTTTCCCTATTTGTAGATGACATGATTATTAAAGACTCCACTAAGAAGCTATTTTTTTTTTCAGTATCCAAATGCCTTTTTTTTTTTTTTTATCTTTTATTTAATGAATATAAATTTCCAAAGTACGACTCATGGGTTACAATGGCTTCCCCCCCCATACCGTCCCTCCCACCAACAACCCTCCCCTTTCCCACTCCCTCTCCCCTTCCATTCACATCAAGATTCATTTTCGATTATCAGCTATTTTAAGTGATAAGAGAAATCAGCAAAGTTTCAGGATGTAAGATCAACAGACAAAAATCAATAGAATGCTTTTTTATTAACAGTAGTTGGACAAAGAACTTGTACAATCAGCCCAATTCACAATGGCTGCAAAAACATTCATACCTGGTGATAAATTTAACCAATGATATGAAAGATCTCTAAAATGAAAATTACAAAACATTAACAAAAGAAATAGAAAAAAGCAAAAATTTGTGTAGAAAACTTCCATGTTCATAGAATTGAAGAATTAATATAATTCAAATGTCCATATTATCCAAAGCAATTTTCAAATTCAATGTGATCCCAATCAAAATTACAAGGACAGTCTCACAGACTTATAAGAAAAGCAACCTTAAAATGCACATGCGAGGGCTGACACTGTGGTATAGTAAGTTAAGTTTCTGCCTGCAGTGCCAAAATCCCATATGGGGTCCAGTTCCTATCCTGGCTGCTCCTCTTTGAATCCTGCTCTCTGCTTATGGTCTGGGAAAATAATGGAAGATAGTCCAAGTCCTTGGGCCTATCTCTGGCCAATGTGATCATTTAGGGAGTGAACCAGCAGATGGAAGACTTTTCTCTCTGTCTCTCCGTCTGCAATTCTGCCTCTCAAATAAATAAATAAGATCTTTTAAAACAGTTTATATGTGAAAAAAAATTGAATAGCCAAAGACATCTTAAACAATAAAAATAAAGCCAGAGGCATCACAACATCAGATTTCAGTTGTGTTTTATTATGTTCTAATAACAACTACCAAATTACTGAATTGGACTTTGAAATTGGACTGAACAAAAGAGTTGAAAATAAATATCCTGGTAGTTTCTAAGAGGGAGAGAGAGAGGGGGAGGGGGAGGGGAGGGAAAGGGGAGGGAGGGAAATATTAGTAACAATTTTCTTTTAAAGTATTTGTCATACTTTATGACTTTTATTTTTGGAGACAAATGGGAAATGGGCTTTTAATCAATAGTCAAAATGCAGCATAGACAACATGGTACTTTATAGCCAAGTTTGAAGAATAAGAGAAAATTTGATATTACTAAGAGTAGAATACAGAGGGGTAGAGCAAAGAAATTCCATGTATGGAATTTATAAGATACTGCATTCCAGAAATTATGCCATCAAGCCAGTGGTGAGGTTCTTAATTGATCACATTAAAATCTATAATTTCCTTTTAACATGACATTTAAAATATTTTATTAATATAAAGACAACAGATTTCATGTATTTCAAAAATATAATTCTAAGAGAATTATGGTGCTTAAAACCAAGATAGACATTAAAAATAGCACATCAGTTGGAAAAGATCCCAAAGTAGCAGCATGCAGAAAACTCACAATATTCTGTAGTTGGGTGATAATGTTTCTAAGGGAAGTTTGGAGTCAGTGAGAGAGATATCCTGCATCACTGGACAGCTGTACAAATGTCTGGAATTCTGTTCAGATACAGATTCAGTTCTTGACCAGGAGAGGAATATTAAAAACCTGAAACTCATCGAGTAGGAATTTGCAAGGAAAGGATTGATCATTAATGAATAGAAGAAATTCAATGGAAGGAATACTCTTATCACCTAACTTTTCAGTAGTACATCTTCAGTTTTTCAATAAAGGAAATAACACACAAATGCAATATGCTTAATGTTCATTTGTGAGATTTTGATATCTGGAGAAATGTTACAGAGAAGCAATAGGCTGGACTATAGACTGTCTTTTATAGGGGAAAGTTGGGCACTTTGAGACTATTACTTTTTGATCAAGGATTAATTTCTGGTAAACTAAAAGAGCAGTAATCAAATAAAAATAAACTTACATATACATATACTTACATATATTCTATTCCTAGAAGTTCAATATGTACAGAAAACTATGATACAAATATAACATTGTAGCTCTACATATGCTACAAACACCTTCATGAGATTCAAAATCATTTATAAAACTATATAATTAGTTTATATATTTATTATTTGTTTTCTGTGCTTCAGTTCTGTTGGAAACCATAGAAGAGATTCTGACTATGAACAGAAAGATGATATGATAAGCCTTGCAAAAATGCTTGCAAAATTAATATTTCAGGCTCTGGACACCTGGAGATGTTGATTCTTTTGCTCATTCAACTAATATTTCCAGGAAATCTACCATGTCCATGATCTGTGCCAGTCACCAGAGATAAAGCAGGCACCTCACTAACAAGTTCTGTCTCTTCATTAATTTTGCACTCTTGATGACAGGGAACACAGAGGTAACACAGCAAAAAGAGCTGTGAGATACTGCATAGCTGGATTGAGTGGCACATGTAAGATGGGAACTTTGGATAGAGCAGTCAAGATAAAATTCTCTTAAGAAGTACACTCAGCAAACCAAAGAAAACTGATAAGGAGCTAACAGAAAAAGTATAAAGGCTTGTAAAAGGGTATGGAATGTAGAACAGGCAAGTGTTATTTGAGAGAAGATAATGATAGATGTAGACCTTTCAGGACATAAAAACTGTTAGGTCTGCTGAAACAGACCTTTTACAATGGCCATCCTGGCTTCTAAGATACAGTTCCCAGGGGTGTAGGGGATTCTGTTAAGATGCACTCATGCAAGATGGAGGCATCCTCCATGCTGATGTCATGGTTACTGATGGCTCAAGCTGAGTTCCTGTGAAAATTGCTCTTGATCAAAGGAAATATATTAGGAAATAATATAAATTCCTTATGTAAATATATAAGGAAATATATGAAGAAATAATATACCCTTGCTAAAGTATATACTCATACCCAGGTCTACTACACATGCACAATCAACATAGGGTACAAAAGGCTCAAAACTGCTTAAACTTGGGATGATTTTAAAGGCCATCCCAACAGCAGAGTTCACGTGTAGGACAAATTGAGGTCTCTGTTGCAACTGTATCACAACTAAACTTCTACCCAAATCTATGCCCCTCATAGATATTGTGTCAATGACTGTTTCTCACTGTCCCAGAATGAGTTTAATGGGAAGTCTAATCAAAGGTCTCTGGTACAGAAAGTGATTCTATGAATCAGAATCAGAAAATGTATTTAGGAGCTGGAATACCCTATAGGAAGCCAGCAATGAGTTCCCTGGCATATTGCATTAGTGTGAGTATTAAACCTGTCGCATGTTGTGAACTGGGATAATGTCAAGAGAGGCTGCACCAAAGGGGTTGGGCCTCTTCTCTTTCTATTGGTGTATTACAGAGTGATGAGGAAAAGTGTAGGGATATTAACTGTTCAATCAAGACAATTAAACTCCTAGATATATATTAAGAGACACTCATCTCCCACATTTGAGTGCCAGGACGTGGCCTTGGTTATGAATGTGAAGGGATGGTAAAAAGATTGATTTCTCAAGCCCAATAAGGTAATTGCCCTGATTGGTAAAGAACGCTACCCTAAGGCTTGATGAGGATGACAGCATTGAATCCTCATGTCCTGGGAACCCAGGGCCTGGGCGACAATACTTCAAAAGGGTGACTGAATTGAGAGGCGAGTTTATTCTCTCCAAATAGTTTTGCATAATATACCTTTTCCATGAAAGTTCTGAAGACCCCTCATGTAGGTCACACACTGCTCTATGATGAAGATGAGCTCATTCCTTCCCTGAAGATGATGCAGATCCTCTGCCTTGCAGGGGGCCTGGACATCTGAGTTACCATCTGCAGAAGAGCAGCCTGGTGACCAGGACTGAAAAACACTGGACCATCACTTCTTGGAAATGCATCTTTGATACTACCTATTAGCAGGTTCTAGTTCCCCAAATAATACAAAATAGGTGTCAGTTTATTGGTTGTCTTAAGCATTAAATGAGTTAATGTAGACAGCTTCTTAGAAAATAACTTGGCAAGCTTTGTTATTATTGGGATTCTCAGTGCAGTCATGGATTCCAGGTGCCAAGACAAATAAAAACAAACCAAATGCCTGTATTTTTTGGGTGCAGGAGTTTCAAAATAAAGCTGGATAGGAGTATCAATCAGAAAGAAATCTACTTGAAACAAATGCAAACACAAGAGTTTTGAGATACTTAAGGTGAGCTTTTGAACACAAGAAACACAATTAAAGATTCCTTTATTATTTAACACACAAATATGTATAATAAAATATAAAAGAGTCTATTTTATTTATATAAGATAAACACATTTTATTTATTTTATAAACGCAGATTTAGGGGCATGGTGATACTTCCCACCCTACCTTCCCTATCACCCATTCTCCTACCCTCCCTCCTCCTTCCTTTTTTTCTTTTTTTGTTAAATTGTTTAGTTTTTATTTGCAAGGCAAAGAGACAGAGGGAGACAGAAACAGATAGATACATATACATACACAACACAGAATGTTCCCATTCACTAGTTCACACCCCATACAGACTCCATGGCTGAGGCTGGGCCAAGCTGAAGCCAACTGTCAGGAGCACAATCCAGGTGTCCCACATGGGTGACAGGAACCCTGTTATTCAGCAATCCTCACTGAATCTCACAGTTCTGCAGTAGAAGGAAGCTGGAATCAGGAGTCAAAGCTGATTATTGAATTTAGGCACTTTGATGTGGGACATTGGTATCTTGGCCACTTTTATACAGAAAGGCAATAGAAGACAACCAAAAGTATGACAACAACCTTAAAAAGGTATATCAGGATAACAAATATGTCATTTTCTAGAGTTTTATTTCCATAGTGTTATTATTCAATACTTTCAAAATCTGAAATTCACAGTAATTCATTCAGTCATTATAAAGGAATAATCACTACGTATCTGACTTTTTGTTCCTAGGCTTATATTAGGTTTTAAACTCTTTTTATTTATTTATCTTAAAAAATTTAACATAAATAAATGTTTTGTATTTCCTATATGCTGATTTCAGAACATAGTGACATTTCCCACCCCACCCCACCTCCTACTCATGCTCCCACACTTCTTCCTCCATCCTCTCTTATTCCCTCCCTCAATTTTTCTAATAAGCAGCTTTCATATTACTTTATACTCATAATTAACTCTATGATAAATAAAGAGTTCAACAAATAGCAAGAAAAAAAAAGAACTCTGTTCCTGAACAGTAGAGACAAAGGCTGAAAACAATCATCGAATCTCAAAATGTCCATTTCACTCCTGCACATTATATTGTTTGGTTCTCTGTTACCACAGATCAGCAGGGATTTATCCTTGGTATGCAGGGACGGTTCAATGTGCACAAAACAATCAATGTGATACACCACATTAACATACTGCAGAAGAAAAACCATATGATTATCTCAATAGACACCGAGAAAGCATTTGATAAAATACAACACCCTTTCATGATGAAAACTCTAAGCAAACTGGGTATGGAAGGAACATTCCTCAATACAATCAAAGCAATCTATGAAAAACCCATGGCCAACATCCTATTGAATGGGGAAAAGTTGGAAGCATTCCCACTGAGATCTGGTACCAGACAGGGATGCCCACTCTCCCCTTTGCTATTCAATATAGTTCTGGAGGTTCTAGCCAGAGCTATTAGGCAAGAAAAAGAAATTAAAGGGATACAAATTAGGAAGGAAGAACTAAAAAACTATCCCTCTTTGCAGATGATATGATTCTTTACTTAGGGGACCCAAAGAACTCTACTAAGAGACTATTGGAACTCATAGAAGATTTTGGCAAAGTAGCAGGGTATAAAATCAATGCACAAAAATCAACAGCCTTTGTATACACAGGCAATGCCACAGCTGAGGAAGAACTTCTAAGATCAATCCCATTCACAATAGCTACAAAAACAATCAAATATCTTGGAATAAACTTAACCAAGGACATTAAGGATCTCTACGATGAAAATTACAAAACCTTAAAGAAAGAAATAGAAGAGGATACCCAGAAATGGAAAAGTCTTCCATGCTCATGGATTGGAAGAATCAACATCATCAAAATGTCCATTCTCCCAAAAGCAATTTATACATTCAATGCAATTACAGTTAAATATATTCAGTTTATTTTATAGTCATAAGCTTAACTCCCCACTAAGTAAATAACTCAACAAGTAGTAAGAAGAAAAAAAGTCCCAGTGATCTTTAACAGTATAGACAAAGGCTGTAAATAATAATCAAATCTCAAAATGTCAATTTTGTGCACATATATTTCATGTTTAGTACTCAGTTACCATAGACTGGGAAAAACATATGAGATTTGTCTTTTGGGGACTGGCTTATTTCACTAAGTATAATAGTATTCAGTTGCAACCATTTTGTTGCAAAAGACAGGATTTCATTCTTTTTTATAGCTAAATAAAATTCCATAGTGAAAGTATAAAAATATTTCTTCATCCTGTTATCATTTATTTGAAGGACATCTGGGCTGATCCCATGTCTTAGCTATTTTGAATTGAGCTGCAAGAAACACGGGGGTACAGAGAACTCTTTCATATGCTAATTTCATTTCATTTGGCTAAATTTTCAAATGTGGGATGGCTGGGTCATATGGTAGATCCTATTTTAGAGGAGTCGCCATACTGTCCTCCACAATGGCTGTACTAGTTTACATTCTCTCCAACAATGGGTTAGGGTACCTATTCCCCCATATCCTTACCAGCATTTACTGTTTTTTGATATCTGTATGAGAGCCATTTTAACTGAGGTAAGGCAAAACCTCATGTGATTTTGATTTGCATTTCCCCGATGGCTAGTGATCCCGAGCATTTTTTATGTGTCTGTTTGCAATTCGTATCTCATCCTTTGAAAAATACCTTCTGACACCCTTCGCCAGTTTCTTAACTGGATTGCTTGCTTTGTCGTTGCTGAATTTCTTGAGCTCTTTATATATTCTGGATATCAACCTTTTATCTGTTGCAAAGTTTGTGAATATTTTCTCCCTATTGGTTGCCTCTTCACTCTGTTTAGTGTTTCCTTTGCAGTGCAGAAGTTTCTTAGCTTTAGGTAATCCCGATTGTCTATTTTTGCTTTTATCATCTGTGTCTCTGAGGTCTTTTCCAAGATGTCTTTGTCCATGCCAATGTCCGCAGTTTCCCCAATGTTTTCTTCCAGTAATTGGAGAGTAGTAGATCATAGATTTAGATCCTTGACCAATTGTGCATTGATTTTGTAGAACGTGTAAGGTAGGAGTTTTGTTTTATACTTCTGCATGTGGAGACTGAATTTTCCTAACACCAAACTGTCCCTTCCCCAGGGTTTCAGTTTAGCTTCTTTGTCAAAGATCAGTTGGTTGTAAATGCATGGATTGAGTTCTGGGTTTTAGTTTCTGTTCCATTGTTCTACATGTCTATTTTTTGTCTGAGTACTGATTTCCACTTCCTGCTAATTCAGAACAAGGGAAGCAGCTCAAGTAATTGGGTTCCTGCCATGCATGTTGGAGGCCTGGGTTAAATTCCTGGCTCCAGGCTTTGGCCCAGGGATGTTTCAGGCATCTGGGGAGTAAATCAGCACATGGAAGCTCTTTCTTCCCTCAAACTGTCCCTTTCTCTTGTTCTTCTACCTCTCAGATAAATAAACAAACATATATGTATATTGACATATACATATATTTTAACAAACATATATTTTATTTATATATTAATAAATGTGAACAAAGCCTAGCAAAACACTGCAAATATTCTAGATGACCAGCAATGCAAGTAAGCTATATAAATTATAAAATATTTGGTCCTTTAATTGTATATATATAGACATATGTTAATATTAATTACATAGCATATGATATAATATACAAAGGAAGTACAGCATATTTTATAATTATATCTTAAACTATTGGATGAAAAATATTTTTAATGATTACAAACTGTGAACAATTATCTTGTTAAACATTTGTAGGGAATTTGAAATGTAGTTTTTGCAAGTTTTGCTTGCTATATTTCTTTTACAATTGTAATATATTTTTAAAGAAGTGATTCATCTGACTTTGCAGACCCTGTTTTGGTCTCAGTCACATGAATGAATGGCTTAATATTCAATTACCAACAGAAAGCACAAAACATAAGGATTTATAGCTTTAATGCATACATGTTTCTAGTAATATGTTTCATTTTTAAAAATATGGTGCTGTAATAGAAAATCTCATTACGTTATGTTGTATTCTGTCAATTGAAAAAAAAAAAAAAACAATGTCTGTCCACACAGTTTGAATAATACTATTTTCTGAATAAAATATTTTACAGTACTAGAAACATAATTGAGAGTTAGTACATTATTAAAGATCCAGTTAAACCTAAATTACATATTTGATGATATATAGTTGAATATCTATATAGATGAAAGTGAACCTTTTAGATATTTTCTAAACTTAGAAAAACAACTTTTATCCTTTTTCTTTAAGACCTCTTTATTTATTTTGAAAGTCAGGTTAACAGAGAGAGAGGAAGAGACACAGAGAGAGATCTTCCATTCAATGATCCTCTCCAAATGACCACAGTGGCCAGCGCTGTGCCAAGAGCCAGGATCTTTTATTATTATTATTATTATTATTATCTTTTTTTTTCTTTATTTTTTGACAGGCAGAGTGGACAGTGAGAGAGAGAGACAGAGAGAAAGGTCTTCCTTTGCCGTTGGTTCACCCTCCAATGGCTGCCGCGGCCGGCACACCGCGCTGATCCGATGGCAGGAGCCAGGTACTTATCCTGGTCTCCCATGGGGTGCAGGGCCCAAGCACTTGGGCCATCCTCCACTGCACTCCCTGGCCACAGCAGAGAGCTGGCCTAGAAGAGGGGCACCCGGGACAGAATCTGGCGCCCAGATCGGGACTAGAACCCGGTGTATTATTATCTTAAAAGATTTATTTATTTATTTGAAAGGCAGAGTTATAGAGAAAGAGAAGTGTCGCTCCCCCTCTTCGTGGAGGAATGACACAGGACCCTGCGCTGTTCTTTTGTCTGCTCAGCCCTCCCCGGGTTTGCTGCTGGTTCTTCCCGGGTTGGCTACCATCCCTTCCACCTCCGTGGAAGGGCGGTTCCCCCTGCCACTTTCCCCACTTCTGCGGGGGAGCGGCACATCGCCGGCCGGCTCTCTCGGGGGCTGCACAGGTGTTCCTTCAGATAGATGTTCCTGGTGCATGTTGTCTCTCTCCTCCTTTATATTCCTCTTCCACCAATCCCAACTCTGCTACCCACACGCCTAGTACGCTGCTCTCCTCCAATCAGGAGCAGGTCCTACAGTTTATTGGTTGAACTGGAGGCAGCTTTGTAGAAGCTGTTTCCTCCTCTCCCAGCGCCATATTGTGGGAGAGCAGATGCATAGAATAAGTCTTAATTCCAGTAACTTAGTCTAGTCCGAGTTGCTCCCAGTTGCTCCCCACAGAGAAGGAGACACAGAGAGAGAGAGAGTGGTTTTCCATCTGCTGCTTCACTCTCCAAATGGTCTTAGAGCCAGAGTTGAGCCGATCTGAAGCCAGGAGCCAATGTGCATATAGGGCCCCAAGGACTTGGGCCATCTTCTACTGCTTTCTCAGGCCATAGCAGAGAGCTGGACTGGAAGAGGAGCAGCCGGGACTAGAACTGGTGCCCATACGGGATGCTGGCTCTACAGGCAGAGGATTAACCTACTGCAGACCCCAGCAAGGACCTGTTTTCCAGGAGAGAGGAATGTGCAATTCCAAACCTTATCCTAGATGGAGATGAAACACTCCTCCCTACATCTCTCCTCCTGCTTCTCTTTCTTACATGAGGTCCTGGAAGAACTTTATCAGTGGGGTCAAGCACTGAAGGAAATAGGTAAAAATGCTCTACTCAGGGAAGGAAGCAGGAGGCAAGGCTAAGAATAGCAGTTCCACTGCAGGAGAAATGGAAACACTTGAGAAGACTACAGACTGAGACACAGGCCTGCTAAGTCAGTGACACTAAATCGGAAGCTTAACGAACACTGTGCATCTTTTGCTGTGCCACATCACCAATAGCGGATAACATTAATGAACTGTGGATAACAGGTATAAGAATGGCAAGCATAGATTCTCTCTAAAAAGTGTTTAGGGGGACTCAGGGCAAAGACAGTTTAAAACAAGTACACTAGAAAAAAATATATTCTCCGGTCTCTATTTACAGCAATCACTAAACCTAGGTTTCAAAATTATTTTAATTTTGAAATGGAATTTACTAGAAAAATACAAAAATCCACTATTATAATTAAGGGATTCATTGCACTTCTGTCAACAACTGAAAAATCAACTAGGCAGAAAATAGGAAAGGATATAAATGATTTGAATAATCAATTAGTCAAATCAATCAAATTGATCTTGTTGACATTTAGAAAATACTCCATTCAAAACCAAAGGACATGCTGATGTTGATCATTCAACAAGATAAATAATTTCTTGTCCGCAAAACTCATGTTAACATATTTAAAATAATAAAAGTTACTTAACTTAGTCTTGAGATCACGATGGAATTAAACTGCATATCAGTAACAGAAATCTAGAAAAATCCCTTAATATGTGCACATTAAACAATTTTAAATAGGGACTGCTTCTAGAGCAGTGCTTACAGCAAACCTTTAAGATGATACACATATTAGAAAAGGAAGAGTCTATAAATCAATAGCATGAGTTTTTACCTGAAGAAACTAAATAGCATCCAATAAAACTTAAAAAAAATAGAATAAAGGAAATGCAAAAAAATCAGAAGAAAAGCGAACACAAGGGAGAGCAGTATAAACCAAAACCAAAACAAGGCATTTAAAAGTATCAATACAGTGCTAAACTTACAGTCAAGCTCATCAAAACTTAAAGACAGAGATATGCATTAGCAATGTCATAAATTAAAAAGGGACTAATGATGTTCTGAATTCCTTTATGCGCCAGTCCATCTTTTGGTTATTTGGAAAAATTCCTGAACTGAAATGTGTTAATACTCCACTCTTACATTGCCATGACAAACAGAAAAATTCATGAGCCAAACCCCCCCACCCCAAAAATATAGGGAATATATAGGGAGAAGGTTATTAAACTAAATATGGATTTTAGTATTAACAGCTAAACAGAGACTGAAATTAAAAAGCTTTTAATTAAAAAAAAAAAAACATGAGTGGGTGATAAAGTATTTAGAAACTGAAAATTTACAAACTATTTAAGACCTGAATCACTGTTCTGAAACCACACAGATGGATCATGGGTGGTGATAAGCAGCAGAAAGGGATTATGGATGAATCTGCATTATTGTAGCTGCTCCCCACACCACCCGTCTTTGAGGAAATCCTGACATTCATTAGATACTGAGCCAGGCTAATGCTGGCAGCAGATCCATTGATGGTAACTTGCCTGTCAGCAAATCCTTCTGGGTTCCCAGTTTTGATCTGTGTCCCAGACATCTGACAAATCTCACTGATTTTGGTGCCCTGACCCCTGATTATGCAGCCAATACAATAATTTGGAACGGTGAGTTCATGGGCAGGGGTCGGAGCATATGCATCCAGTCCTGCACGGAATCTGGTGTTGCCATGTGCCCTAGGAAGATGAGCCAACTGGTGCAGCGTGGTCAAATCTGGCTGTGAACTGCCATACTATCCTCGAGTGATATTGGCCTGACCACCTGCAAAGATGACTGGTTACACCCTTGGAGGAAAAAGAGGACTGTGAGAGTGTCGCCCACATGACCATGCAGATCTGTTTGACAAACTCGATGGATTGCAGGATGCCAGCAATAGTTATGGCCCGCTCAGTTAAGTTGGGGAGCATATGCCCTGCCATCTGCACCTGAGCCCCTGTACTCTTGGATTTCCTTGCTCTTGTAACCACCTTTTCTAATGAGAGCACCATGCTGACTAGCAGGAGCCACCAGCCTCAGGGTAACCAGAGGTCTACTGGCAGCTGTGCTATTAGTCATAGAGCTGCTGATGTCCTCTTCCAGTTTGTCAGTGATCATAGCAAAGGCTTGGAAGATAGCATTAGTGGGTCTAGCCAAAGTGGTAATTCTCTCAGGACTAATACCTTCTGAGATGTTGATATATGCACCACTCACCTTGCAGATCTTAACAGATTCTCCTTTTTTTCCTAATGATGCTGCCAACTTCCTTGCCATTTATATGTAGCTGAAAAGTCAGAGTGACATTTAATCCACCTTCAATCACTCTGGTATCCACTTGGAGCAGTGTTCTTGGGAGCTGGACTTTGAATGATCCAATCTTTGGTCACTGATGGAGGTGAAAGCCAAAACTGCAGGTATGAGTTGACTGAAGGGAAAAAAAAAAAAGGGGGGTAAAAGGGGGACGGGCACCAGGCCGGGGTGATGTTTTGAATTCTAAAAGGATAAGCAGGAAATACTCCAGGCATATATGCAACTTACTTATTACAAATTTGAGATTTTCAGTGATATTAACCAAATCCTTGAAAGATACATTCTACAATTGTCACCTAGGAGAAAAAGATACCTAACGAGACATATACGTATTAAAGAAATGGAATCAATAATTCAAAACCTTGCAAAACACAAAGTCTCATGTCTGCCTTGTATCAGTAGTGAATTTCACTGAAAAATTAAGGCAAAAATAATACAATTTACCTACAATCTCTTCCTGAAAACATAAGCAGAGAAAACATAACTCATTATGAGAGCAGCATTACCATTATATCAAAAGGATTACAAGTGAAGAAATGTGTACCTCTATCTTTCTCATCAAAATAGACACAGAATTCCATTGAACAGTATTAGCTAGCTGAATCCATCAATGTATGGAAGGGATAATTCATCATGAGCAAGTGGCATTCACTCTCAGGAATGTAATGTTGGTTTAACAGTGATTAATTGACCCTGTAATTTGTCATATCAACAGAAAAAGAAAAAAGCATGATCATATAACAGCAGCATAGAAATTTGATAAAACTTAGTAAACATTCTAAGAAAGCTAGGTATAGAATGGAATTTCAGTAGCCTAGATAACGAAATATATGTAAACTCAACAGATAATGTCAGAGATGACAAATAGGAAGGTGAGACAGATTGCAAACAGTTTTTCTTAACTATTTCTTGGAGTGTTAAGCAAATTTCCACTTTTTGAAATACATTGAAAGACAGCTATATATAAGAAGGAGAACGTGCTCTAATCATCTCAGGATAATTTTAATGGTAAAAATTTGCAAGCACCTGTAATGGGAAGTAAAAAAAGTAAAAGTGCATGCAATGATGATCCAGATTAATGAATCATTAAGAGCTTAGTTTATTTACATACTACCATTATAAAGAGGTTATGAAATGGCATGGACAAAATGTCTAGTAGCCTGAACTCTGATAGGTCACCTTCCTTTTCACTTCTAGTTACAAAAATGTGCATCAGCCAAGGTATCTGCGTAACAGAAATGTGTTCCAAAATGGTACAAAGCCAACTTGTTTCAAATCCTAAGAAACAAGTCAAAACAACCTCATGTGCAAGACTCAGATGCTATATATATATTTGCAGTAGTAAGATACTGCTGATTACAATCAACCTAAGAAGATATATATTCATCACAATAGAATATATTTAACTTGTATACACCACTAGAAAGCTCCCCATGGAAGCTGATGGCCTTGGCGTCACATTTGCATAGCTATGCTAGAATTCTAATACACTCCTATGAGATTCTATTACTCTGACTTAAAATATTTATATATTTATGATTTATCAGATTTCTCCAGTTTGCAGAGAGAAGGAGGGGTTGTTCCAGATACCAGCTCAACTATTACTCTGTAATTTGTAGAAACAGATTATTTCCAGACTGGTTCTTGTTTCTACATAGTAAAGGGTCAGAGTTCTCTGTTCTTAGAAAAGTATTTCTTCAAATAAAAGTTATATACACAATTTTCAGGAATACAATAATGCCATGGCAATGAAAACTGTTGTTGCTTTTCCAATTTTTCTCCTCTCTTAATTTTATACCTCTCTGTATATAATTATCTCTCAAATATCAAAAGTTTCATCACTGAACTTAATGCTTAGTTTATTAGTGTTTGATTTTAAACAGCTCAATTTTGCTGCATAAAATTATTGTCATTTGTTTTAATTTAAAGACAGACAGATGCCCCATCTACTGGTTCACTCACCAAATATTCAATAGCCAGGATGGGGTCAGGTTGAAGCCACATGGCAGGAACTTGGGTATGCCAAGGGTGGCAGAGACACAACTGTGCAAGTCATCTCATGCTGTTTCCCCCGGTGCACATTTGCAGGAAAATAGCCAGGACTTCAACCCAGGCACTCTGACTTGTGAGGTGGATGTTCCAAGTGGTGTTCCACTGTGCCAAATATCTGCCTCTCATGCTTAAGTTAGGCTTAGGTTTGGTAATTTAAAAAATGTTAAAGGAGGGGCCGGTGCCATGGCACAGTATGCTAATCCTCCACCTGTGGTGCCGGCATCATATGTGGGCGCCGGTTCTAGTCCCGGCTGCTCCTCTTCCAATCCAGCTCTCTGCTATGGCCTGGGAAAGCAGTAGGAGATGGCCCAAGTCCTTGGGCCCCTGTACTTGCATGGGAAACCCAGAGGAAGCTCCTGGCTCCTGGCTTCAGATTGGTGCAGCTCCTGCCATGGAGGCCATTTGGGGAGTGAGACAACAGAAGGAAGTCTCTTCTCTCTCCCTCTCCCTCTCCCTCTCACTGTCTGTAACTTCCTGTCAAATGAATAAATAAAATCTTAAAAAATGTTAAAGGAATCAAAATAGTCAAAGTGTCTATCACCTCTATAGCCACATATTAATATCTTACATGGCAAAATTAAAAGTTTTCTTGAAGGATAATTGCATTGACAGTAAAATTGGAATGAGAAATTATACTCACATAAGTAGAGGATGCTTTACCCCAAATACTTGGAACCAGAAGTACTTCAGATTTCAAATTTTTATTCAGATTTTGGAATAATTGTATATACATAGTAATGACACCTAAATATAAACACAAAATTTATTTATGCTTCATATCCACCTTACACATAGCATCTGAAGATATTTTTATAAAGCATTCTTAGTGCACCTGTATTTTGACTATGACACTTCACATGAGGTCAGATGTGAAGATGTTGCCCTATAGTATCATATCAGTGCTCAAAATGTTTTAGATTTTGGTCTTTTGGATTAGAGATGCTCAACCTGTAGTAGGTTTCCTACAGATATCCATCCTTGTAGTAGTAATATATTTTAATTCTAATTTTTATTTATCAGGATGTAATTTAAATATCACAATTGAAAAACTTGCTTTACTTTTCTGAAGTTTAGCTTCTTTGTCCTTTTCCAAGATGAGAAGCCATCATCACAACTCACAGTAGTCCTTGTTTTTATGTTTATTTTCCAGGATAATAGAATTTAGTTAAAATAAAAATTAATCACAGAATTTTAACAACTCAGTACAACAGTGCTGTATTTCTCATTCATATTACCCAACACTCGATTGTTGAATTGGCTCTCTGTGGAGTCATTCTGTGTTCCCAGATCCTTCCACCTTGGGCCACCATATTCCTGTGATTCTTTGGATTCCTCCACTACTCTGTGCTGATTAGACTGAGATTAAAGTAAAAGAATAAGGAAGAATACTTGGTTTGTTTAGGGCCTCAGGTATAAGGGTAGCATTTGTCACCTGAGGTCACATTCTACTGACCAAACATTTGTCACATGGTCTCAAACCAGCTGCAAGGGAAAAAGCAAAAAGGAATTCCTTTGTACCAAGAAAGAGGAAATTGGGAACTGTTAACTAATTTCTATCAAATTTTGGTTAAAAGCAAATAATTTGGAGCCAGATAGCCTGAGTTAGAATCTTTGTCTCTTAACTTCCTTGCTGAGCAAATCAAATAACTTCTTTGGGTAATAATAGAATCTGTAAGATTATTGTGAAAATTAAACAAGTTAACATACATAAATGTCTTTGAGAAGTGCTTTGTACCCATGGGGCAATGTTGAAAGCTGAATTGCTTGTCACCATCCCAGAGTACTTACGCTAAAGTACTAATCTCAGTGCCTGAGAATGAGTCTGAATTTGAAGCTATTTTCTTTAAAGAGATAATAAAACTACAATAAGGCCATTCATTCATTAAGAATGAATAAGAGGAAATTTGGATTATGGCATGCAAAGAGGGGAGGTGATGTGCATACCGAGAAAGAAGATGGCCAACTAAAATTAAAGGAGGGATTCCTAGAGCAGATTATCTCACAGTCCTTAGGAGAAACCAGTTTTGCCAACACCTTGATCTCAGACTTTCAGCCTCCAGGACTAGGAGAAAACAAATGCTTGTGTCGTAAACCATGCAGTCTGTGGTCCTTTGCTATGGCAGCCCCAGTAGCCCAACACGGGCACTTTTGTGTGTTAGCTGTAACTAGTAATTTTGTCTGGAAAATAGGCCCTTTGGTATAGTTATGCAAAGTTAACCTTTAGGTATAAGGTAATTATAAAATTCTACTTTTTTCCTAGAGAATAGATCTTATGTTACACTTTCATTAAAGTCTTTCTTTCAGTAAAATCCCAAATGTCTAAAACACACAACGCAATGGAATTCATATTGCTGATGATCAACAATTCTTTTCTTCATGCTGCCACCTTTACTGCAACACCCATAATTTATTCCCATTTCTCCAATGTTCTTCTCTGAATTAATCCTCACATGTTAGAAATCAAAAAAGACCTTAATCTCCAGTTTAGGAGCTCAAGTATCATTTAATAACTGAAGCTAAGGCTGCAATTTCAGTTAAGAAATCATCTATCTCTTTCTCTGAGTGCTTAAAAGTATCACAGATGTGGTATAACAGTTTTCTAAATCTGAGGGATTATATCCAGTTTGCCTTCCAAAAATACATCATACAAAGAAGGTCAGGACTTTCAAACAACAGCAGCAATGTGAATGATCATAGCAGCATAGATTTTAGAGTCTAAAGCAATCTTACAATTCATCTCATTTTTTGCTTTTGACTGATATGACCAAGCCACAGAAATGAAAAGTAAAGAAGGGAATTTACTTAGGTCTCTAGACTCTAGGTACTTGTTCTTACCACCAATCAAGTACCAGTAATGAAAATGGATTATACTTGCCAATGAGAGAAAATTTCAGTGGCATGACAATTGAAATCATTACTGTTTTTCCAATAAAAGGGAACGAGATTTATTTGTACTCTGCTTTGTGTATTACAAATAGTAATTCCTCCAATAATTCTGACTACAAATGATCACCTCAGAACTGTGAAAAGTTGAAAGAGTATGGGAAGGTGACGTAGGCAGGCAGATAGGATAAATTGGTCAGATTTGTGAGCTTGATGAAAATGCCCTCAACCACACCCCTGTGTGATCTCATATCCCTTCCTGACCCCACCTGTATGCTCACCTTGCCAATCAGACTACATAACCACTCCCCTTTGGAGGTAG
Source organism: Oryctolagus cuniculus (assembly GCF_051225735.1). Classification (NCBI taxonomy): domain Eukaryota; kingdom Metazoa; phylum Chordata; class Mammalia; order Lagomorpha; family Leporidae; genus Oryctolagus; species Oryctolagus cuniculus. The sequence continues at coordinate 14,188,765 of NC_142871.1, forward strand.
ATAAAAAGCCTGGGACACTGTGGGCCCCTCCCTTTGTTGTCCTTGCTGCAGGTGCCTACCGGGCGCATGGCCTAGCAGGTGCATGGCCTTCCAGCAGCCTGCTCCCTGTGGGATGCTGGTGCCACAGGAGAAGGATTAGCCTACTGTGCTACAGGGCCGGCTCACATGTATTTTTTTATAGCATTCATTTTCCATGTAATGTGAAAAACATTTTTGCACTCAAAAATTTTTAACACTAAAGTAAACTGATGCTTTTAATTCCATTTTCCAAGGACTTTAGCAGTATCCCATAGCAAGAAAATATTGATGCCTGTGATTTTAATATGAATGCTTCAAATGATGTGATAGCTAAGTGACCCAGAAAGGTCACAATGACAGAAAAAGAAATATTTTCTTATTTCAGAGCTGTTCTTAACATTTTCTTTGTAAAAATGGTTTTAAATACACCTACATTTAGAGTGATGGCAAATTAAAACTCTCACAGACTGGCTGAACAATGAGCTATCATTTCCTTAAACTACTCCAAAGATTAAGCATACTAGTAGATTAGTAAATGGAAAATGATAGTGCCTACTCCTTCTGAAAGGAAATGAATTCATGTTCCTGTGATGTTGAGCAACGTAATTATGTCAATTTTGTTTTCTCTGCCACAAATACATTGAACTTCAAAAAGAACTATTGAAAGGGTTATTTTATTTAATTTTTCTTCCTCCCCTCTGTGGTTGACTGTAGAATCGTCATGCTTTGAGGAACAAGATCATTGTATTTGGTGTAATTTCTATAGCTTTCCAGTACTGCTAGTGGGAGAGGGGTGAATTTTGTTGCTCATCCAGAAAGATTTTATATCTTAATTATTGTCCTGTATTTTTTATGTCAGTTGTCTTTGTTGACCATTTTTTAAAAAGTAATATTCTTCTGCCAAACGTTTCTACTCCCCGGACAGGGTGATCTAGTTGTATCTAAGACATTTTGAGTGAAAGTGTTATTTGATGCCTTTATCCAATTCTTTTCCTTTAGGATGACAGAAATATTTCACAAATGGTGAGAACATGATTACCCTCCTTACTTATTTGGAATCCACTGGCAGCACAAAGAACATCTTTCTTACCCAGCATGACTGTGAACAGGCTGGTTCTTTCTTTGACAGGAGAGATAATCGCCCTGACTTAGCTGAACCAAAGACTTAGAAAAATTTATCTCCTGGGAGAATCAGCAGGCCTGCTTCAATTCCAACTCATATCCTGGGAGAAATAAAGTAAACCATTTATTTAAGTGCTTTTTCAAAGACCCTGCACAACATTTGACAAAAACTTTCATTTTATCATGCTTCTCTCTGTGTTAGCTACTTGTCCATTAATACCACCAACATTAACTACACATGAGTTGCAGGAAGCTACCGTAGAGACACCAATTAGAGCTGGTTGTCTGAGAAATTGTGAAAGAGACTAAAGAAAAATGGGCCACTGCAGGAAGGCCTGTCTAGCTTTTCTGTTTATTGACGGGATGACCTTTCTCTTCTTTATCTTTGAAGAAAGAGAAGCCAAACTGTGTAAAACTTTTTATTATTTACTTATTTGTAATGAGAAGAGCTCACAGGTCTGGGAAGTCTTCCTCTTAGATGATAACAAGCTGCATCTTGACATTAAAAACAACTTTTCTTGCACATTTGGTGTATAAGGGCATTAACTTTCCCGACTCTGGCCTGTGGAATTTCCTCTGCTGGTATGAGCCTGCCTATTCCTGCTCTCTGGTGTTCTGGATAAAACTTCTCATCTTTGAAAGGTGGAGTTACAGAGAGGGAGTTGCAGAGGCAGAGAGAGAGAAGTCTTCCATCTGCTGATTCACTCCCCAAATGGCTGCAACAGCCAAGGCTGGTCCAGTACAAAGTCAGGAGCCCTGAGCTCCATCTGAGTCTTCCACATGGGTCATATTCCACTCTTTGTCATGCACACAGTCAGGGAGCTGCTTTGTAACTGGAGCAGCAAGGACTTGAACTGGCACACATATGGGATGCCTGTGCTGCAGGTAGCAGCTTAAGATACTACACCACAGTAATAGCCCATCCTTCTCATCTTTGAACAGTCCTATACAAAGTATTTCTTACATGCTGCTCAACTCCCTGTCAACCCAAAGCCTGATGTACCTCCATATGCAGCCCCCAATCTCTGTACTCAAGCAATCTTCAGAATTCACTCTCTGTGAAAATGTAATTATCTAATGGCAAGGAGTGTATATCATTTGTATTTGATTACCATTATCTCATTCCTCATCTGGTACATTATTGATGATAAACATGTATGAGTTACCCCAATAAAGCTATGTAAATAAAAAAAGTCCCACAATTTTCTTTTCTTTTTTTAAGGTTTGTTTTATTTATTTGAAAGACAGAGTTACAGAGAGAGGTAGAGACAGAGAGAGAGGTCTTCCATCCGCTGGTTTACTCCCCAGATAGCCACAATGGTTGGAACTGCGCCAATCCAAAGCCAGGAGCCAGAAGCCAGGAGCTTCTTCTGGGTTTCCCATGTGGATGCAGGAGCCGAAGGACTTGGGCCATCTTCTACTGCTATCCCAGGCCATAACAGAGAGTTGGATCAGAAGAGGAGCAGCCGGGAATAGAACCGGTGCCCATATGGGATTGCTGGCGCTTCAGGCCAGGGCTTTAACCCACTGGACCACAGCGCCAGCCCCTCCCACAATTTTCTACTTACATATTTATCTTACATGAAGGCACACATAGGGACATTTCAAAAAGTTCCTGGAAAATAAAATTAAAAGATAATTTTAATTTTTGTGCAAAATAATTTTAAATCCATGCATTTTTTCATAAAATGCATTTTCATGAGCTATTTGAAACTCTGCATATACATGCAGAGCCATATGAGTATATCCTCTGTATGATAATATTGTCTTACAAAACTATAACATTTATTCAGTAAGACCTAATATGAAAACATAAATTCATTCGGATGCATTGTTATCTCTGTTACTGTGTGTCTAGAAGTCATCCCAATTTTGCAGACTCCAGTTGGCACTTCCTGCAGTGTGCTTGCCCCTGGCCCATTATTTCCTTGCCCTGACACAGGGGCCTCACTTTCATTCAGTGTTTCCCAGTGAGCTCTCCCATAGTGCACACAGTGAACTACAGTCTACCTCATTGTTGCTTCGGAGTTCTCTTCCCAGCCTACTTAGTTCCTTTATTATCCCAGAAATTACTGCAGATTCTGTTTTCCTTTATATTCTGCACCTCCGCTCTTGAAAAGTTAGGTAAAATGCTTTAAATTTCTTTGAACAGAATAGAAATACTAAGAATAGATTGTCTGCTTGTCATGTCCAGAAAAATGCCTTAGAAAACTTCAATGAACCTTTTCTCTTTGCTCACCAACAATAAGAAATCCAGAAAGCAGGAAAAAAATCTAATAGTTTCAAAAGAAAAATTAACACCATCAGTAGTTGCTTAGTAAGCACAGCAATGATGGAGGGATTTAACACATAAAGAGCATTAGTGCAAAGTCACCACCTGGTGTTTCATAGCCATGACTCATCTCTTTACAGTCAGCCTTATAGTTACTGTAGGCACACACTCATCTGCCACAAAGTCCAAGCCATTTGCATGAATTATGGCCTTCAGAACAATTCTCCACACGTTGAGGGCAATACCTGTGTTTTCCTAGGTCTGTTGACTCAAGAATAACATGTTTTCCCCTCAGAAATCTTAAATTGCCTTTTTGTGCATGATTTCCTTAAAAACTAGCTCTAGTTACAAGCTCCAGTCCTTGATTTACACAGCATTTTACTCTGTAAAGCATTGCTTGGTGTTCTGTCAAGATTCATCGTGGAATACCTATGCACTCAATTGGCTTCCTCCTACTTCACATTCTGCAAGAGTTTTAAAGGCAAAGCAAGCAAACACCAAAACTCCCTGGCAACTAAAATTATTTGAATCCTCTGCTACCCTGCTTTCAAGTGGTCTATGACAAATGATGGCATTTGATCTCCTCGTCTTTGAAGATCAGAAATCTCCTTTAAAAACTGGATATTAGATCGGCGGTTCTGAAATCTTGAATCAACTTGTGTTTTGAAAAAAAAAAAAGTCAGTATCCTAGCCTGTGTTCCTCAAATGCTCACGTGGGCGTGACTTACTTTAAGATCTTTTAAAATGCAGGTATGGAGTGGGATGGAGCTAGAGATTTTGATTATTCATTTCCTATGAGGTGACATCCACCTGTCTGTGCAGGGCCACGTCTTCAATAGCTAAGCCTCAGGACCCCACTATGGCCTATGAGTTCCAGAAGTCTCACAGTGGAACTAGGCACTTCGTGTTCTAAATAAGTTGCCTTCATGAGACATATGTAGCCAGTTAGCATCCATGGACTAACATTTGGAAATAAATAACATGTATAGTATTTTACTGACTTTTGTTTTTTCATGACACAATGTTCTTTGTTTTTATAGAGGCAGCATCATAACAGGGCAATTTTAATACAATAGTTTAGTTGCCATGTGTATTAACTATGTATTGAAATGAAAATGAAGTACTTGTATTTGCATTCTAAGGTAACTTACATGTAAGAGTCATCTGTTTTAAAATTTGAATCAGTGCACACATATCTTTAACTATATGCATGCAGCAATAGGTAAACTGAGAAGACTAAATATCATCTTCCGTAATACCTAGACCTTTTAAAAAAATCTCTCATCAGCATGGGAAACCATCGATCTGATATATCTCCAAAAATATTAATGTCTCAGCTGGGCATGGTTTCACTCTTCAGCTTTTATTATCTAATTTCAACTTGGTAAGCTTTCCCTTCAACCCACTATCAGAAATTATTAATGAAAGTTTTTGAAAAATAAGTTATAGAAAGTTGCATAACTCAATGATTAAAAATTATCTGGGATAGTAGTTAAGAAGCAGATTGTCCAAAAATGACAACGATTAAATACTTTGTGATAACTTTCTAAGGAGATTGACTAAAATGTATTTTTGATATATACTCAGCATGCAGCAGGCTTGTAATCATATTTTAAGCATGAGAAATTGAATCTGTCTCAGTCTCTTAATCTCCACGAGTATAAGCATGGTCTCTGACAGTCACATGATTTAACTTCAGGCTATTAATCCACTTAGGAAGCACATTAAATGTAATTTTGTACTAATGATGCTGTGAATGTAGGATTTGTATTGCTTGTTGCTGACTGTGCTCTATCTGCTTACTTTTTTCCTGAGGGCTATTGTATTCAATTGTAATCTGTCAATTCAATAACTAGCATTTGTTGTGTACCCATGAATCCTTACAGACCCTCAGGGAACAGAAACAGGAGCCCAGAATTTCCTTACATTCCATCTAAAACTCTCCTCTATGAAATCATTCAGAAAATATTTATGTGAATAAGAAAGACTTTCTTGGGCCCTGCACTGTGGCTCAGTGGGTGAGGCTGTTGCCTGCAATGCCAGCAAACCATATGGGAACTGATTCAAGTCTTGACTGCTCCTCTTCTGACCCAGCTCTCTGCTATGGCCTGGGAAAGCAGTAGAAGATGGTCCAAGTGTTTGGGCCCCTGCACCCATGTGGGAGACCCAGAAGAAGCTCCTGGATCCTGGCTTCAGATTGGTGCGGCTCCGGCCATTGCGGCCAACTGGAGAGTGAACCAACACATGGAAGACCTCTTTCTCTGCTTCTCCTTCTCTCTTTGTGTAACTCTGACTTTCAAATAAATAAATAAATAAATCTTAAAAAAAAGGAGAAAGACTTTCTCTTTTTAACTTTCTGGCACTGATTGATCATATCTTTGACATGTCATATGGCTAAAGGAATATACCACTGTCTTACTAGCTCAGATCTTATGGTATAAATAGGATCAATTGCAGAGCATATGAAAACTTGCTCTTGAGACTTCAGCTGTAGAGTTACATAGTAAAAATCTGCATTATACCTTTTTTATCAATCACTCCAAATTTTACTGATGACTTCTGGAACCTTCTCTATTATCCCATTAAATGCCTTCAAATTCTTCTTGGTATTTGTATATTTTTAACAAATGTTTGTCTCCTCAGTCAGTACTAATTTCTGTCTCATTTGTGACCATGAAGAAAAATAAGTAGAATATCTTAAAATGTAAAATGTATTAAGCCTTGCTAATTTTCTCCCTAGCCTGCCTGAATTTTTCCCTATATCCAGAGCCTATGCTTAAATTGATAATAAATGCTGTACAATTTGGGCATCTGCCTACAATAATACCACCATCCTATTATGCAAACTCCAAATGTTCAAATAGTCTTTCCTGGCTATATCTACTTAGGTTCTAGGCTAATTAGGAGAATCACATATTTCACTATTTAAAAATGAAAACTGAAGGGCTAGCATTGTGGCATGGCAGGTAAAGCTGCCACCTGCAATGCCAGCAGACTGTATGTGTTCTGGTTCTTAACCCAGGCATCCCACTTCTGATCCAGCTCCTTGCTAACGGCCTTGGAAAAACAGCAGTGTAGGCATGTGACAGTTTCTTCAGCTGTATGATCAGAATCATAAAAGTGCACCTTACGTTCCTGTTAGAACAGATATGAGATGATGCTCACAAACTAGTTAGCATATACTGTAAGGCATATATATTTTCCCCAAGGCCATGTTGCATGTCTTTCTTCCTCTCTTATCATCACCAATCCCAGTCAGATTTTTCTTATTAGAAACTATCTAGAAGTGTAAGTGTTTGGGCCCTGCCACATATGTGGGAGAAGCAGATGAGGCTCCTGGCTCCTGGCTTCAGCCTGGCCCAGTGCTGGCTATTGCAACCATCTGTGGAGTGAACCAGATGGTAGATTATTCCCCCTCTCTCTCTCCCTTTATTTGTGACTCTGACTCTCAAATAAATAAAAAAATCTTAAAAAAGATATGGTAACTAAAGAATTTTAGTTAAGAAGAGAAATTTTATGACAATTTTTATGGGAAATTGCAATATGTGTGGGCAAAGAATCTTGATTGTTAGGGAAGACTCATGAAATGGGAAATATATTTACACCTAAATCTGCAAAAGCATCCCAAATATATAATGCATGATGAACTGAAAGACACAGAAAAATCAACTTGTTTTTTAGAAAATCATTTAAATGGGAAAATGCAAGGTATTTGCTATGCCATTTCTAAGTTTTAAATAGTTACTGGGCTTTATGTAGTTAGATAATGCAAGAGATTTCAAGGAGAAATGCTCACTCACAAGTATCACTCCAGTGCCTCTTAATTCTTTTTTATTTAAGATTTATTTATTTATTTGAAAGGCCAAGTTACAAAGAGCCAGAGACAGAGGCAGAGGTAGAGAAAAAGAGAGGTCTTCTATCTGTTGGTTCGTTCCCCAAATGGACCAGAGCTGGGCCAATCTGAAACCAGAAAGCAGGAATCGGAAGTTTCTTCCAGGTCTCCCACACGAGTGCAGTGGCCTAAGCACCTAGGCCATATTCCATTGCTTTCCCAGGCCACAGCAGAAAGCTGGATCAGAAGAGGAGCAGCCAGGACTAGAACCGGCACCCTTAGAGAATGTTGGAACTGGAGGCAACAGCTTAACCTGCTAAACCACAGCACCGGCCCCACGCCTCCTAATTCTGATCCTATTTGCATCATTTTCTGCATGTATTCAGCTCAGATCTTAAACCCATCTTACTTATTTCTTATTTCTGCTTTCTTGCTGAGTTTTAATTCATTAGTTACTCCCAACATTTTGCTTCCCTCAAAAATGTTTTAGAAAAGTATAGCTATGGAATCCACAGCTCTCAATCCCTCTAAATTGGATGTTATTGATCTATAACAATCAGAAATTATTCTCCATGCTGGGTTACTGGCAAGCATAGTGTTTTAAAACACTGTTGGAATGAAGAACATTTTCAGGCTTAAAGTCTAAATTAAAAAATAATCACTCATGTATGCAGTCACTTTATTTGCCAATTCCTCTGTGACAACATTTATCAACTCTCAGTCAATAGGGGCAAGCAGTATCATTTCATAATCACCTATGGAAATTTGTGGGCTTCTCTATTTCTGGGAGTTAGAAAAATAACTAAAATCATATATATATATATTTATGTACATATATACTTTTAAATAATTTGTGTAAGAAAATAATACAAAACATATTCGAAGTGTGAAACATTACCTAAAACTGTGCTGCTCTTTCTGGGATATCATTTTCAATACCTTTAGAGGGTATTTAGAGGGAGACCTAAAATTTCACAAATTTTGTAAATGTTCTGGTAAAGAGAGCACAAGACAGAGGGAATTGCATATTATAGCCAATGATATACACCTATAAAGTAACAATGGCGAGATGCACTATACCATTACAATTCGCTACCAAAATAGAATATTTATCCATATTGCTACCACCCAGAGAGCATGAGAGTACAAAACACAATATAGAAGGCATTTGGAGGAAACAATTCTCTGCAGTAACAGAAAAATAGATTATTCTTTAAAGAATTTTTTTTAGGATTTATTTATTTGTTTGAAAGGCAGAATTACAAAGAGGCAGAGGCAGAGAGAGAAAGGGAGGTCTTCCATCTGCTGGTTCACTCCCCAGCTGGCCATAACAGCCAGAGCTACACCAGTCCAAAGCCAGGGGCAAGGAGCTTCTTCCAGGTATCCCACATTGTGGGCAGGAGACCAAGGACTTGGGCCATCTTCTACTGCTTTTCCAGGCCATAGAGACCTGGATTGGAAGTGAAGCATCCAGGACTCGAACTGGCATCCATATGGGAAGCAGGCACTGAATTCGGGGTCTTTAGCCTCTACACCACATCACTGGCCCCTCTCTAGAGAATCTTGATACAAGTTGGTTTAATATACTTTTATGCTTGCAGAAGTGGAAATGGGAGCACTAATGTTAGCTCTGCACTGCTAATTAAGCAATTATGGAAACAGGTGAAAGAAAGGTAAAAAAATGATTGACAGTAGTCATATCATCATAATAGGATGGAGAAAAGTCACTTATGAAAAAGATCACAGGCAATAATGTCTGCTATTTGTGTAATACTACATATTTCGACAGTGATTTTATGTGTCTATCAAGTGACATGCAGTACCTCTGCTTATGTGAAAGCTATGCTGGTATGTAGATATATAATCTTCATTTGACATATGGGGAGGCTGGCGCCAAGCCCAATAGGCTAATCCTCCACCTGTGGCACTGGCACACCGGGTTCTAGTCCCGGTCGGGGCGCTGGATTCTGTCCCGGTTGCTCCTCTTCCAGTCCAGCTCTCTGCTGTGGCCAGGGAGTGCAGTGGAGGATGGCTCAAGTGCTTGGGCCCTGCGCCCCATGGGAGACCAGGAAAAGCACCTGGCTCCTGCCTTCGGATCAGCGTAGTACGCCAGCTGCAGCGCACCAGCAGTGGCGGCCATTGGAGGGTGAACCAACGGCAAAAGGAGGACCATTCTCTCTGTCTCTCTCTCTCTCACTATCCACTCTGCCTGTCAAAAAAAAAAAAAAAAAAAGACATATGGGGAAAAGAGGCACTGAGATGATTTCTGGTTCACTTGAAGGCAGACTACTCTGCAACATGGGCAAGTTCCAGCTGAGATCTCCCTGACTCCAAATCTCTGCATTGGCCATGCCACACATGCCACTTTCCAACATAGGAGGAATTGGGCATGGAGAGGCTGTGTCATGGGACATGTACTGTATAGAATACTAGACAGCAGTAAAAAAGCAATGAAATCTGGACATTTGCAAAAAAATGGAGGAACCTGGAAAACATCATGCTGAGTGAAATAAGCCAGTACCAAAGGGACAAATATCATATGTTCTCCCTGATCGGTGACAACTAACTGAGCACCATAAAGGAAACCTGTTGAAGTGAAAGGGACACTATGAGAAACAGTGACTTGATCAGCCCTTGTCCTGACTCTTGATGTACAACTTAATACTTTATCCCTTTTGTATTTTTTTTTGTTCTACTTAATACTATTGGTTGGACTCTTTAATTAACACAAAATTATTCTTAGGTGTTTAAATTTAACTGAAAAGTGATCTCTGTTAAATGTAAGAGTGGGAATAAGAGAGAGAGAAGATGTACAATTTGGCACAAGCTCAAGATTACTTGCCCCAAATGGTATAGTTAGAAACGTGCCAGGGGATTCCAATACAATCGCATCAAGGTGGCATGTACCAGTCCAAGTGATCAATTTCAGTTCACAATTGATCATAATGATAGGTCGAAGAGTCAAAGGGATCACATAAACAACACTAGTGTCTGCTAATACTAACTGATAGAATTAAAAAAGGAGAGAACGATCCAACATGGGAAGTGGGATACACAGCAGACTCATAGAATGGCAGATGTCCTAAAGAGCACTCTGGCCTCAGAATCAGCCCTTAAGGCATTCGGATCTGGCTGAAGAACCCATGAGAGTATTTTAGGCATGGAAAGCCAAGACAATCTGGCAAAATAATAATAAAAAAAGACCTAAATGAAAGATCTCTGTGAGTGAGATCCCAGTGGAAAGAACGGGCCATCAAAGAAGGAGGTACCTTTCTCTGAAGGGAGGAGAGAACTTCCACTTTGGCTATGACCCTGTCTGAATAAGATCGGAGTCAGCAAACTCAAAATGCTTCCATAGCCTTGGCAACTCATGACTAGAGCCTAGGGAAATTACTGACACCATAAACAAGAGTGTCAAATTGTTAAGTCAACAACAGGAGTCACTGTGCACTTACTCCTCATGTAGGATCTCTGTCCTTAATGTGCTATGCATTGTGATTTAATGCTATAACTAATACTCAAACAGTATTTTTCACTTTGTGTCTCTGTGTGGGTGCAAACTGCTGAAATCTTTACTTAATATACTAAATTGATCTTCTGTATATACAGATAATTGAAAATGAATCTTGATGTGAGTGGAATGGGAGAGGGAGCGGGAGATGGGAGGATTGGGGGTGGGAGGGAAATTATGGGGGGGCATTGTAATCCATAAACTGTACTTTGGAATTTATATTTATTAAATAAAAGTTAGAAAAATTAAATCAATACAATGAACCCAAAAAAAGAGTTAAGCATAAAAAGAAATAAATTATCCTAACTCTGCCTGATATCTGTCTTACACACTCAACAACCCATTTTAAATCAAGAACTATATGCACATTTCAATGCCTGATTACCAAAAAGAACAATTGCCATGTGGGTTTCATAAGCTAATAATCAATTTAGTTTTGTAGTCTCTGAGCTATAACTCTTAGAGTTTCCAAGGAAATTGAGGGATATAAAACAGAGGCCTTGGGATTCCCAAATAAAAAGAACCATACAGGAAAAAAAAGAACTATACTAGCTTTAGGCATGCCTGACTTTTCAGAATTGCTTATGTCTCTTAGTTTGCACTAGACTATACAATCATCCTCACAGATACTACTAAAAATCAGTCCTAGATTGTTTAGATTAATTAAGTAGCCTGTAATTTTCCAATTCCTGTCTGTCCCTAAGAGATAATATAATTTCTAAAACTTTCAACTCATGTTAGGCTTATAATTTACAATAAAATTGAAAAGTACAATTTGTATTTGAGTTGCAAAGAGCAAGACCTTTTTAATGACTAGGTTCTCATTCTCAAGAATTAGAAAAGGATGATTTCCAAACCTGACTCTTGACACTTAATAGGGATATGACAATCTCATCATCTGTCTGATCAGAATAAGAAAAGCATTTTAGGTTCTTGTTAGAACAGAAATGAGATGATGCTCACAGCATGTTTAGCTTATTATTACTGTTAGACTGATTTATTTTTCCCCAGGCCATGTCTCATGCCTTTCTTCCTTTCTTATCATCACCATTCCCAGTCAGAATTTTCTTATTAGAAACTATCAGAAATATAACAATGCATGCTAAAATCTTTGATAAATGAAAAAATATATAAACATATATTACAAATTCCCTGAAATACATTTGTAATAACACTGCATATGATGGCAGTGAGCACTATACTGTGTGGATCTTTGAAGAACTTTGTGTTTGTAGTCCCAGGCACTTCGTAGCCACATGACTCTGATTTTCTGATGAATGCAGGCAAAAGGTGAACCATCATAGAGATGACTTGTGTTCTCATTTGTACTTTTTCAAAAAAGTGTGATCACCAGTGTTTGCATAGCTTACTTACTACATCCTCCATCTGTAACCAACACATATACTTAAATTTTCAAAGTATGTGTAAAATGTAAAAGTAAAATGTAAAAGTAAAAGTATGTGAAACTTAACTTACACATACTTAATTTACATTTTACATTTTCCTAAAGTAAACAAAGGGTAAATTGATTCCTCCACTATTATTGCATCTGTAAAATAGATCTAGAAGCATGCTACAAGCACTAATTCTTTCTCCTCTTTGAAGTTGTGATAAAAAAATTTCATCCAGCAAACTTTGTAGCATGTGTATATATGCTATGTTTAATGTGATAAGTAATTATCATAAATAGTTTTTTTTCTAGACATTACATTCCCAGTGTAATTCCTCTTCATCAGATTAACAAGACTTTGAAACATTCAGAAACACATTTGATTGTTAATGAGGAACTAGTAAATGAAACTGGTATTAGAAATATAAAGGCAGATCAGCCACGATCTCTTCTTATAACGTTCAAAATAATACTTTAGGACTTGGGTATGCTTTTGTTTATGTTAAGATAGTAAAATAATAATAATAATCTGAGTCTGGTCAATTGATGAATTTTTTGGGAGTAATCAATGTATTAATCTATAAAGATAATTAATTTCTGTCTTATTAGATTTGCTAAAATAATTATTTTATATCAAAGGTATATGCTTTCATTTATTACTTTCTTTCAACATACATTGAGTTTAATTTGCTATTCTGTTGGATTTTTTTTTTTTTTTTGACAGGAAGAGTTAGGCAATAAGAGAGAGAGAGAAAGACATTGAGAAAGGTCTTCCTTTTTCCGTTGGTTCACCTCTCAAATGGCCGCTACTGCCAGCGTGCTGCGCTGATCCAAAGCCAGGAGCCAGGTGCTTCTTCCTGGTCTCCCATGTGGGTGCAGTGCCCAAGCACTTGGGCCATCCTCCACTGCCTTCCAGGGCCACAGCAGAGAGCTGGACTGGAAGAGGAGCAACCGGGACAGAATCTGGCGCCCCTACCGGGACTAGAACCCGTGGTGCTGGCACCGCAGGCGGAGGATTAGCCCTGTGAGCCGCAGCGCCAGCTGGTTTTGTTTTTAAAGATTTATTTATGTATTTGAAAGTGAGAGATACAAAGGGAGAAGGAGATACAGAGAAAGAAAGAGAGCTTCCATCTTCAGGTTCATTCCCCAGATGGCCTCAATATCTTTTTTATTATTTATAATTTAAGAAGTACACAGTTTACCTCTAAACACATCCCAGTTAGCTTTGAATTAATATACTATTTCACATTCTATGAAGGTAAAAAATTTTCAATATAATTTTATTTATTATGCTAATTCCCTTTGGGCTAGCAGTGTTACATATATTACAAAGATTCAGAGTCCCATGTTAAGGAGATGTTATTTTGCTTTATGTAGTCATTTAAATTCTATAAAGAAGAAATCGCTGACTTTTTATGCTTACCTTCCATTTGCATTTGACTTTCACATAGAAGTATTAGTCCTTCTGTCTTACAGGGCTGGTAGGCAGGTGGCATTTAGCTGCTTTTCTTTTTAATCTGCTGTTTTCATAATTTGTCTCCTCACCACCCATATTGTTTAAATGAAGTTCATTGTGTTGAGGTTGACTAAGAGGGGACTGTATCCTGAACATTATGAAAGTCATTATGTGACATTAAGTCGCTTGATTATTCAATGTTCTTATACTTTAGGTTCTTTTGAAAAGATTCTGAGTTTTTTAAATTAAGTACATTTGTTCATATATTTTTGATTGATTACCATTGATTTACCATGAAACAGTAATAAACATATTGCATAAGTGAGGCAAAAAAAGGGAATGCTTATTCATGAGAATTTTAGGAATTCTTCTCAAGTGAGTTTCATCAGAATCATAGTAATTACTTTGAATAATGAATTAGAATTAATGTCCCACCATCACAAAAAAAGCAAAGAACATGTTGTGACAGTTAGGACAGAGCTTTAGAAAATTCAGTTTAGGGGCTGGCATTGTGGCATAGCGGAAAAAGCCTCCACCTGCAGTACTGGCATACCATATGGGTGCTGCTTCATGTCTTGGCTGCTCCACTTCCGATGTAGCTCTCTGCTATGGCCTGAGAAAACAGTGGAAGATGGTACAAATCCTTGGGCTCCTGCACCTGCATGGGAAAACCTGAAGGAAGCTCCTGGCTCCTGGCTATGGTTTGGTGCAGCTCTGGCTGTTGAGGTCAATTGGAGAGTGAACCTGCGGATGGAAGACCTCTCTTCCTCTCTGTCTCTCTCTGTCTCTCTGCTTCTCCTTCTATGTAACTATTTCAAATAAATAAATAAATCTTAAAAAAATTCAGCTTAAATAAACACTGAATTATTCTGATTCAAATAAATTCTTTATAGCCATTACTATTAGAAGATGCCATTGTTTATATATACATACAAAATACACATATATGCACATGTTGATATGTTATTTTCATATATTTAAAATCATATTAAATGTATATCTTACATATATACACAAATGCACATATAAATATATAAACTACCCATGTTTGTCATTATTCCTCATGACTTACTAGGTCATTATAAGCAGATTCAGGTTAATTTGATTTCTCTGCCCACATTTCTGTGTGAACATCCCAAGGAGACTGGTATTCATTTGCACTCACACAGACAGGATAGCAGATTTATCATCTTGCTCTAGGAATATGTTAACTATCTCATACTCTGTCATTGTATAGTCAGGAGGATCTCTAACCACCACAGCTTTCTTCTAGACTATTCTGTCAATGGCATCATGTCAATCCTATCAGATGAACAAGAAGTGGAAAGTGTGCTAGAGGCCTTGGCTATAAGCGTGTGCTGCGGATGGTGGAAAATCAAGCCAATGAAGAGCAGTTGCTGACACATCTCACCCAGTCCTTCTCACGGGGCACTCAGCTAAATAAGTCCAAGACCCTTGCAGCTCTCTTGTGTGCATGCATATGCAATGCCTGATCAATAGGAAGTAAATGCCAAGCCCAGTTGAATGCAAATTTGAAGGGAAGTCCCAGCTCTGGGACCTCTGCTGCAATTGCATCATTTTTGGCTCAATTTCTACCTTGTCCAGTCCTATGTCCTTTACCTCCCACAGGTTTTGTTCCCCAAAACATTTCCCTCTTTTTGTACGAATCTGGATTTTGCTATTTTTGAAAGATTTATTTACTTATTTATTTGAAATGCAGAGTTACAGAAAGGCAGAGACGGAGAGAGGTATTCCATACTCTGGGCTACTCCCCAAAGGGCCTCAACTGCCATAGCCAGGAGCCAGGAGCTTCCTACAGGTCTCCCATGTGGGTGTAGGGGCCCAAGGACCTGGGCCGTCCTCTACTGCCCTCCCAGGCCATAGCAGAGAGCCAAATCAAAAGTGGAGCAGCTGGGCCTGAAACTGGCACTTAAATGGGATGCTGGCACTGCAGGTGGTGGCCACACCCACTACACCACAGCACTGGTCCCTATTTTTTCAGAGAACCTAAAGCTATTTAGAGCAGGATTGGGATACTGTGATGGTGACAGGTGCTCCCTCAATCTCTCTGTGTCTAGCCACCAACAATTAAGAATGAAGCATGCCCTCCCACCCCATTCTCATACCTTTCCTTACTGGACTCAGGAAGAAATATATTAATAGATGTTTTTCTTTTATTGGGAAGCTCAAAGAAAATGCAATGTCCTGTAGATGGATGTCTAATTTTCTGTTTCCTTGAATGTGTGAGGGTATAGTAGTTTACGAAATGATTGGGGAACTATTTATAAGGTAATGAAGAAAATAATAATCTGTAATAATAATCTATCATGAAACATACACGTGGATACAATGATAAAGATGAAAACTAAATAATAACTTAGGCATTAAGCCAACTGACTTTGTAAATTAAAGAATTTTCTGGATTGTCAATAATTTGGGAGAAAGAACTTTTTTCTAACTTTTATTTTGAAATAAATATGAGTTACAGCTGAGTTGTGAAAGCAGTACAGAGTATTCTCATCTATTTTCTACCAATTTCCCTTGGTGTTAACAAAATAGTTCTATAATTATCTAAGCCAGGATAAAAAAAAGTCACAGTAATAGAAAGGACATTGGTTTTACTTTATTTTTGGCTGGGGGTATGGTACAGACTTTTGACTGCAGAGAAAATAGCTGCTGTATCTTTTCTCAGACAAAACATGTAGGTCGTTTATTGGGTAATCAAAGCTGATATCTCAGAATACTGGGATGATACTATATCTAGCCCAATCTGTCCTTTATGTAATCACGTAATGCATTAACATATCAGTAAAGATTAGCATTTCATTATGTAATAAGTTCCCATTTTCAAAGTTCTAATTTTGAGAAGTTGCTCTTTTGACTGACTTCTAAAATTTCTCTTATCCTGACAACTGCTATTGCCTGGATGTTTATATCTCTCCCCTACCTCAAATTCATATTTTGAAATCCTAATATCAAGTATTATGAGCAGGGGCCTTTGGATAAATACTTAGGGCTTAGGATAGAGTCTTCATGAATGAGATTAGTGCCTTTATAAAAGAGACTCAAGAGAGCCTATCTGTCCTTTTTACCATGTGAGGACATAGCAAGAGGCCTTGTCTGTAAAACAGAAAGTTAGACTTTACCAGATGTAAAATCTGCCAACATCTTGATCTTGAAATTCCCAAACTTCCAGAACTGTGAGAAACAAATTCCTCAGGTGTGCAAACCGGCCAGTCTATGACCTTTTTGTTAAGCAACTTAAATTGACTATGCATTTTCAATCTGGTTCATTCCTCTTTGTTGGAACAGCATGCATAGGTTATGGATTGGAGAACACTTAACATCTACTTACTTCCATTAGTGTGAAGTGTTGTTTATTAGCATAATTTCTGATTTGTGGTTCTTAGAAATCACAACTCTCTTTCTCTATCAGTTGACTGAATGCAATATAAAACAGAAGTACTGTACCTTTTATCATGAAACAATACTTGCATTGTTAGTTCAGTCGTGGATTTCTTCTGCATATTTGTTATCCTTCTCTTACTGTTGGCTCCTATTTTGTTTGATGTCATAAAAAAATCTAACTCCTACTTACACCAGATTCTGCAGGCTGCACATAAAATGCACATTTTGAAAGTCCTGGAAACTTGTTTATTTCAGTAAATGGTAAACATTTTATCCATATTTTTGTAATAGGGTATGCAGATGCTCTTTTGTTTTGTTACCTATTTAGAAATCTTTGAGATAGAAAATATCAAGAGAAACAATATATCTTTGTCATCTCTCAAGAACTATTCAAAATTCTAGATTCATTGACTTTTTATTTTCATTATAAAAACTCTAACAATAGAGAATTTTTCATTCATATTCAATAATCTATTTCATCTGCTCTTTCAGTTTTCCAAAATGACTATCAAAGTGCATTTTCTTATTTTTCAGTACTATTCTGCATTGAGGAAGTTTGCATAATAACAGATTCACATCCTAATAAAACACTGAATTGTTTATGCTTTGAAAATCTAAGCTTATTTAGGGGAAGTCCTGGTAATGCAATTACTATTTGAGCTCCTGAAAACAATATCACTTTGCAACTTGTTGCCAAATTCTCTGAGTTATATTGCAATAATTATTAAAGATTTCTATTTGTGTAGAATCATATACATTATTATAATAATTATAATTGTAATTGTAATTATATAATATAGAATAATATACATTATTATAATAATTATACATAACTGCCATTTTTTTTTGACAGGCAAAGTTAGACAGTGAGAGAGAGAGAGACAGAGAGAAAGATCTTCCTTTTCCGTTGGTTCACCCCCCAAGTGGTCGCTGCAGCCAGCATGCTGCGGCCAACGCGCTGCAAAGCCAGGAGCTAGGTGCTTCCTCCTGGTCTCCCATGTGAGTGCAGGGCCCAAGGCCTTGCGCCATCCTCCACTGCACTCCCGGGCCACAGCAGAGAGCTGGACTGGAAGAGGAGCAACTGGGACAGAACCAGCACCCCAGCTGGGACTAGACCCCCTGGGGGCCGGCACCACAGACAGAGGATTAGCCAAGTGAGCCACGGCGCCAGCCAACTAACTGCCATTTTTAAAAAGAATTCATGTAGTGGCCATTTGGGCCATCCTAGCTTGGTCCTTGGAATGGGGGATTATTTAGAGGATGTCAGTAGCTCTGGTGACTGCAATCTTTTCTTAGAATCTTAGCTAAAGTATTGTAACTGGGAGCCAACAAAAAGTGCTGCAGCTTCACTGACCCAGCTTTCTGACTGTGCCGTTCTCTGAGTAGCCCAGTGCCCAGAGTTGCTCTGGGAATGCATTCTGAAGAAAAAAATCCATCCTATAACCTGCTTCCATGACTCTTCCAATATCTGTAAAATTTGCTTTGTGACTCAAAGGCCTAGAATATTTTCTGAAGATGAATCCTTATTAACAGATGAATATCGATATTTCAGGGGAATCTCAAAACATCTACATCATTATTGAATTTGGAATTTTAACTTGAGCATTATGCAGTTCACACTTCTATGGGAATGAATCATCCTCCATCTAGAATACCAGGCTGAATCAATAGTAACAATGAGTTTGATAGTATTTATAATCCTATTAGTCATTACCATTTTTCTATTGTAATAAATGTATATGTCTTTTAAATATGAAGTTGTAAATTGAGTCCAATAAAAGAGTAATTAAAGTTTTATTTATCATCACATTCTTCCTATCTGAGTCAACTACACAGAATCTGTAGCAGTCTGCAAAAGAACATTTTAAATTCTAAAGTAGATAAATCAGTTGACTTGCCTCCACAATCAGTTCATAATTCTAAAACGAATAAGATCAAACTGGTGTGTGTGTGTGCATGTGTGTTTTTGTTGTGCAGACACCTGTGTCCATCTCATAAATTTTAGCTCCTAAACTCATATAGAAACATTTCTACATGTTACATTAATTGGACCAATGATCCCTTCATGTCATCAAAGTAGCATAATCAAACCAACTACAATTATCTCTGAAAAAATTTAATGAAGACCCAGTATAAATAGTTTAAACAAAACTCATGAGCTCAATAGTGTTATGTTTTGAGCTACTGATGGGTCTAGGCAACCGAATCCCATGGGATAGGTATTGGAATTTAACATGAGTATTAAATTACTCCCTTTGCATAATTTCAGACTTGGAAGAAAATGAAAAACCTCACCATATATTTCTAATGTCTTAAATCTAAATGCAGCAAAAATGTACTGAGCAGCATCTGCTGTACTAATTGTAAAAATTGAGGTTGAGGAGCTTCCCATAGCCAGACCTGAAGGGAGACTTAGACTCCCAGGACAGAGTCCCCAAAACTTTACTGCATACACATTTATATTCATAAAGTCATACATCCTTTCTATTTGGAATATTCCCTGAAAATATTTTCTCATGACAAACCAGGAAAACATAACAAAAAACCACACATAGTGCCCAAGAAACTTGCCCAAAGATATATAATATATTCTAGTTTGCCAATTTGTAAGAGCAAATTGGGTTCATTTCAAAATGTGTCTCAATATTTATTCAATGATATTCTATTTACTATAAAAGAGATTAAACATAAAAACATTATCTGAATATACTGTGTAAGACTAAGTTCATATGTGAAATGTGATGAAGAGCATTAATTTTCATAAAATTAATTTTTCATCTACCTCACTTACAGAAGGTAACTTAATTTAAAAACATCAAATGCATTGATGGAAAGATAATTTCCTAAACATTCAATAGTACCCGACAGGGTTTTAGTAATGAAAAGAAAATTTGTCTTTCATCTTTGTGATGCATCAAACTTTAACATTTTAATGAGAGGGGCAATTTAGATGGTGTCAAAGGCTTGCCATTTGATATTAAGGTCATGCTTTCTTAGAGGCTCATATTTTCTCCAAGAATATTCAACTTTGAAATACCGTTTGTTTATTTTATTTCTAGCTTAATGCCAATTATCTATGAATATATACACATATAAATATATAATTATTGTTCATAGTAGGTGAGACTTAAGACATCTCAGATTTTCTCTAGATTATGTTTTACTAATCAGAAGTATCACTTAAGATTACTAAAAGTATACTCTTTAACAAGATTACAGGTAATATTTCCTTTCCTTTTTTCAACTGATACAAATTTAACCTGATTTTTCAGAAGGCATGATATCAAAATGGTTAAATTTGAAGCTGAGAAAATCCAAGGAGTTAGCTTAGCCTAAGAGCAGTCCCCTGAAAGATTTAATCATAGGAATCCATTGAATCATGGGAACTGCCTTGAGTGACTAGAGTACTCACAAGAAGATGATGTTGTTTGCCCTCCATACTAAACACATTGCAAATATTATACTTCAAGCTGATATACTGACTATACTGCAATTTAGTGAAAGAAAAAAACAGAGCTATAAATCTGGACACATGAATTAATTCCAGATCTACTATTTATTTTGTTATTTGGTGCCAAAGAAAAGAGTATGACCTCTTTATCCTATATGGAAAAAAATAAGACAAGCTACTTAGAAAATGAATCATATACTTTAAATTATATCTTTTTAAAATATGAAACACTGATACTAAAATCATGAATAAAAGAATATTATGATTTTGAATTTGCTATTCTAGAAGAGAACATTTCACTTGCGGAACCCAATCTAGTTTTCCTTTTTGATATTGGAATAATTATAATTCTTCAACTTGCTGAGCAGAAAATGAAATTATGAGTCTTTTTGAGTGTTTTGCTTTCCATTCCAGATTTAAGCTCCCAGTGATTCTTGCAGTAACTGGATAATAGTACTCACCATGGACTCTTGTAAAATGGTGATTTTAGGGGCCTGCTTCTGTTGTGGGCTGAGGAGTCCTCCATTAGGATTATTCCAAGTTCTTATTTACACACATGGAACAATTTAAGTTGGATACATAAAGGTGTACTGGAAGGTGTGATTCACTTGGGGCAAAGCAAAAGTACACACATGAGAAATAAGTCATACCAGCATGCTGGGAAGGGGAGAGAGAGAGGAGGAGGAGGAGAAGAAGAAGAAGAAGAAGGAGGAGGAGGAGGAGGAGGAGAAGGAGGAGGAGGAGGAGGAGGAGGAGGAGGAGGAGGAGGAGGAGGAGGAGAAGAGACATAAAAAAAAAAAAACAACCAAGAACAATTTCAACAAAGGAAAAAGAGAGAGAGGAAAGCTTCACAAAGTTTAGGTGATCCTTAATGCTATCAGGCGGCATAGCTGGTGAAGTCTGGAGTGTGGATTAACTGAATTTTCAAAAAGGTGCAAAGTTTGGACAGGACTTGAATATCTCCCATTTCTGTGCCATTTTGCAATTATGTGAAGTATGAAGGTGTCAGGTGCCCAAAGGGAGACTGAGCGCCTCTAATGACATTTTTGTGATAATAATATTATAATAACCTAAAAGAGGAGACACATCCTTTATCCATTTTGGATATTTCTAGCTGGCACTCCTTCTACATTTTGCAGCTTGCAGAACTTGCAATTTCCACTATACAGAAAAGTAGAGTAGCTTGGAGGTGCATGGAGGGTGAGTCTGGATTGCACAGGAAGGGAGGCTAGGATGATTCAAAGAAAAGAAAGGGAAGTGGGGTGGTACACAGAAAGGTGACTGTCTCTGGCCAAGGCTTGGGCCATTGTGCAGAGGCCAGCTCTAGGTGTCCAATAGCAGATTTCGAGTCAAAGCGTGGATTGCCTGGAGCTGCTCATCATCAGCTTGTGTGGATTGGCTGGGGCTGTTGATCAGTAAATGGCACTGATATTATGTCTGGAGGACCTGTACAATGTTGGCTCCACTGGGGCTGTCAGACTTCGATTCCGCCCTCATTTACCTGCCTTCCCACATCACGTCTAGAAATCAGATTCAGCCGGTATTTAGGAAAATTGAAATTGTATTTTTAGTTCTCTTTGGTTACCTCAATATGTAGAAAAGTTCCCTGGATGAAAGGAGTAGCATTTATTAATCATCATGAAAGTATCTTACCCTAATTACCCTGTTGGTTTCCAAATAAGATATATATTTTCAATAGAATAGCTTATATATATATATATATTTTTTTTTTTTTGACAGCAGAGTGGACAGTGAGAGAGAGAGAGAGACAGGGAGAAAGGTCTTCCTTTTCCCATTGGCTCACCCCTCAATGGCCACCATGACCAGCACGCTACGGCCGGTGCACCGCGCTGATCTGAAGCCAGGAGCCAAGTGCTTCTCCTGGTCTCCCATGTGGGTGCAGGGCCCAAGGACTTGGGCGATCCTCCACTGCACTCCCAAGCCACAGCAGAGAGCTGGCCTGGAAGAGGGGCAACCGGGACAGAATCCGGCGCCCCGACTGGGACTAGAACCCGGTGTACCAGCGCCACAGGCAGAGGATTAGCCTATTGAACAGTGGCGCTGGCCAAATAGCTTATATTTATTAAAGTAGATGTCACATAATAAGGGGATATTAATGGAAGATTGAGTATGGAGAAGAGAGATGGTGAGGTCAACTTCTTCAACTAACAACATCCCAGGAGATCAATATATAATCCCTGAGATTTACTTTGTACTAGGTAGGATAAATGTATCATCATTGCATTTTACATGTGCTATGTCTTCTAATTTCATTAGAAGTTGTAGTAATTCAGTAAAAAAAATTATCTAGATTCTAGAGTTAGAGTGGAGTTGTCTCATGGTCAAAACATGAGCTTATCTTGGAGTAAGTCCTTTGAAATCACCAGATTAACATTTTTCCTTCCATCTAACACTGTTCTCCCTATAAATCAAGTACACATATCCCATAGAGATCAGTAGGTTGATGAAATATGCCCTTAACGAATTTTTAGCAATGGTGACAGAATTAAATTAAAGCCACCCAAATCTTTCACAATCCTATATTGCTAGCCTTGACAGACGTTCGGAATACTTTTCCAAGTATAAGAATATAGGTAATATTACAATCAGCATAAGACTCACTAGCACTCAAAGAAAAATCATACTCATGACTTCAATTTCCTTATAAAATGCCATAAGTAACTGATCTCTTGAACATTGTATATATATGTATATACATATATGCATTCACATAACATAGTATTTAATAGATGTATATTCAGCAAGATAATTTTAAGAGTGTAGTGAATAAAACATTAATAATTGATAACTAGTAAAAGATGGATTAGTGTATAACAATGGATGCTGTCACAATCATGAAATAATGTGCCAGGATAGGCCTTTACCTTATAGTTAAGATGCCCATACTGGGGGTGGGGCCTTGGTGTAGTAGATTAAGACTCTGCCTGTAGTGCATGCATCCCATATGGGTGCCAGTTCATGTTCCAGCTGCTCCTCTTCCAATACAGCTCTCTGCTGGTGGCCTGAGAAAGTGGTGGAAAATGGCCCATGTGTTCGGGTCCCTGTACCCATATAGGGGAACTGGAGAATGCTCCTGGCTTCTGGCTTCAGATTGGCATAACTCTGACCATGTGGCCATTTGGGGAGTGGACCAGTGGATGGAAGACCTCTCTCTGTCTGGAACTCTGCCTCTCAAATAAATAAATAAATCTTTTTAAAAAACATACCTGCATCATATTTCTGAGTGTTCAGGTTTGAAGCCCAGCCCTGGCCCTTGACTCCAGCTTCCTGCTAATGCAGATCCTGGGAAGCATCTTTGATGGCCCAAGTTACTGGGTTGCTGTCACCCTTATGGAAGAACTGCATTAATCTCATGACTCCCAGCTTTAGTCTGGCCCAGTCACAGTTGCTTCAGGCATTTGTGGAGTTGGGGAGGGAACCAGCAGTTAAAGCCTCCCTCTCCCTCTCTCTTTCTGAACTCAAATAAATTAATAATTTTGAAAGGAATATTCTAGGAGAATGTAGTAGTAGCTTCTAACATCTTAAAAATCCACAGCTCTAGAGTCCATTGTTTGTATACCTCCCTTCCACAACCATGCTAAAGTTGGTCCGTGTGACCAAGAGCTTTTGGAAAAAGTGATGAATGAGATCCAACTCGAGTTTTTGCTGTGCCTTTCTTTTGGGTGGCTTGCTGTGGGAAAGCTGTGCCAGAAACATTCCATAAGAGATTCATTTGGGGAGGCATGAAGGTCTCACACCATCATCCATGTGAGTGGAACTGGAAGCATTATGTTCAGCCCCAGTTATATCTTGAATGAGTACATTCTTGGCCAATTGATTTATTGTAGTCTCAGGAGAAACCTTGAGTTATATGTATCTACATAATCTACTCCTCAATTCATGACTCTCAGAAATTATGTGCTATAATCGTCATTGGAGTAATTTTTAAAAGACCCATGGGTGATGAATACAGAGGAAATAACAAGAGAAGAGGGAGACAGAGAGATCTGTTAGGAAGAGCACTGGATGAAAGCTGGAAAGAGGGGGATTTGAAATAGGACATAAGGGAATGTAACAGTTTCTTAAGCTGTAGAGGGCACAGTGTTGCCATGATGAGGGAACTGTTTGAGTTAATTATTTTTTAAAAAGTTGTTTATTTGTTGCAAATGAGTTACTTAGAGGAGGAAGGAGTGAATCTGGTTGAAGGAATTGGGTGGGTAATGGTGCCAATCACAAAGATGAGGCATCAGGGCTTAATGATTGATTTTCAATAAAAGTATTAACACAAATTGTGTAACCTTAAAACCCAGATTTCTGCAGTACTAGCACATGCAAATGGAGAATCTTGCATTGTGTCCTGAAAAGAATAAAAAAATAGCCGCAGATGGTGTTTCTATTATATTGGAAGTAGTCATTCAGTCCAATGGGTGAATTCAGAGAAAGAAGAACAATTAAGGAAACTAGATAACATTAGGTCTAAAGGAAAGTTGCAAAAATTTAAGAATGTATTTGACAAATAGTAATACATGCTCAAACTTAAAGAAAAAAATAAGAAAAGGAAAAAGAAGCATGATATGAGAGATAGGGAGGAAAAGAAAAGATGTGGAACATAATGAGGTGTATATCGAATGATATGAGGCATGGGATGAATTTCAAATTCAGAGTTGCTGTAATGCAGAATGTCGGTTCACATTATGCTATTCAACACAAGAAACTCCAAACACTGAGAAAAACGTGGTTTCTTTCTTTGTGGAAGAAACTTATAGCAATTCCCACATGGGGTTCAGATTTTTCTCTCAGCCAATCTCATTCTATAAATTATCAGCACCCCCGACAGTCCAGTTCAGATGTTCAGTTTCCAGTGTGAATGTACCTCATAGGGACTTGTGAAGCTGGCTGGCCACACCTGTTCCTCTGAGCATCTCTTTTCCTCTGGTGTTTAGGAAGAGAAAGTCAAAGGACAGAGATTTGATTCATCCCTATCAATTCCAGTGTAAGATTTTTCTTTCTTAGCACTAAAGCCACATTTTGTAGACACTGCAGAAAAAAGATCTCTTTATCTTTGATAACAGTCTGGAGAGAATTTATTTTTCCTAAGAAATTTGATTTACCTGTAAACATGCTGGATGCTTTCAGCATGTAACAGGATGACTCTTACCCTAAACAAACATGTAACCCAAATAACCATTTTTTTTCTTTCATTACAGCAACCTTTTTGTTCATTAAAATACACCAGACTTTGGAGTTTTACTGTGGATCTGCAGGTAAGGCCTCTGCCTGCAGCACTGGATTCCATACAAGTGCCAGTCAGAGTCCAGCTGCTCTACTTCCGAGCCAGCTCCCTGCTAATACTTCTGAAAGGCAGTAGAAGATGGCTTAAGTCCATGGGAATCTGCACCCAAGTGGGAGACCTGGAAGAAGCTCTCAGCTCCTGGCTTTGACCTTGCTCAGACCAGGCCATGTTGCATTGCTGCCACTGGGGAGTGAACAAGTGGATGGCATTTATCTTTCTCTGCAACTCTGCCTTTCAAATCAACAAATCTTTTAAAAAACAAAGAAAGGAATATAGTCCAGGATGTAAATATACAAAGTCAATTTGTCCTGTGACATGGTAGACTAAATAATTACTGTGTTTTAGTGAATGCCTAGGTCACTATCTCTACTGTGCAAAGCTTTTATTTCACAAATTGTTTGAAATTAAAATGTTGTAAAATGTTGGGCAAGGATCCTTTCTACATGAGAGTATCACTTCGGGAGTAGAAGGTTTTGCAGGGCTTATATTATCATAGAAATTGGTAAAGCCACTTCAATGGATTTAGGTAAGTGATCTGTAATGTAAGTCCTGCATGGGAGTCAGTGACTTTGACTCCAATGTTTTTTAATGGGTATTCAAAAGTATACTTACTTCTTAGTAAAGAAACTTCACTAAGAAAGGAATTTATTTTGTGGTTCTTTTGCTTATTATTGTCCCTGGAAATGAAAGTCATAAATCCGTCCTTAAATCTTATCAACAGTCTTTTTCAATTCTTACTCTATCAGAGTCACATTTTTCTGTTTACATTCTGAAAGAAAAAGGAATATACATGACTGAGTTAATAAAATCAAATATATTCAAGCAAAAAATATTCACAAAGTTCTTACATCAAAAACTTTACTACTACTTCTTATTCTTTGACTCAACTGTAAAATTGTGCTTAGATTATATGAATTCCACATTAAAGGAATAAATTTTTGAGAAATAAATAGATAATCCCACAGGTGTTTAAGCAAGGAAAAGAAAGGTAAAAATAGTTCAGCTTCAAATAAGTATATTTTTCCTATAAATGTAAAATTTTATAGATAGTACATTTTATAATCATGAATATTATACACAAGAGACATGATGCTTTCATACCAGTATTCTTAAATGTCTGCTCACCTCTCTTGATTAGGAAGTAAGCTTAAAGGAATATAAAGAAGTTTATATTAAACAAGGGTATTTATTTTTGCTTTGGTTCTTATTTTTTATTTATTGATTTATTTTAGAGGCAGACAGACAAAAAAGGAAAGAGAGAGAGAACACTTCAGTTTGCTGGTTACTCCCCATATGGCTGATCCAGGCCAGATTACCCAATGCAGGTCTCCCAAATGGATGGCAGGGGCCCAATTACTTGGAGCATCATGGCTGCATCTCAGGGTTCACATTAGCAGAAAGCTGGAATCAGGAGTATAAAACCCAGGCTATCTGATAAATGATGAGGGCATCCTGACAATCATTTATAAGTTTTTAATTTTTTTTAGTTTTTACCATATTCAATATAGTTCATAGACACAATTCTAAGAATACAATGGTATTCCTTTCTCCCTCACCTCTCCCCGACTTGCTCATTCTTCTCTTTTCTTTCTTTCTTTCTCTCTCTCTTTCTTTTTTTCTTCCTTTCTTTTTTCTTTTTTTTTTGGTGTTTCTTTAGCTAGAAACCTTTCATTTAAGTTAAAAATCTTCATGTGTTTCATACACATAACTTTAGGAATGTGGTTATTCTTCCCACCCTGCCCTCCATGCCATCCGCACACCCACCCTTTTTCCTCCTCCCTCTCCTATCCCCATTCTTATTTTTACTGAGATCTATTTTCAATTACCTTTATACTCATAAGGTTAACCTTACACTAAGTAAACAGTTGAACAAATAGTATATAAAAAACACTATTTCTCAACAGTTGAGACAAGGGTTGTTCAAAATCATAGCATCTAAAAATGTCATTTCCAGGACTATTGATGAGGTGTAGTAAGCAAAGCCACCAACTGCAATGGTGGCATCTCTTACAGGTACTAGTTGAAGTCCCTGCTGCTCCACTTCTGATCCAGCTCTCTGCTATGGCCTGGGGAAGCAGTACAGGATGGCCCAAGTCCTTGGGCCCCTGCACCCACATGGGAGACCAGAAGCTCCAGCCTCCTGCTTCAGATTGGCACAGCTCCAGCCGTTGCCTCCATTTAGGGAGCAAACAGCAGATGAAAGACATCTCTCTCTCTCTCTCTCTCTCTCTCTCTCTTTCTGCTTCTATAATTCCACCTTTCAAATAAATAAACAAATCCTTTTTAAAAAGTGCCATTTCACTTCTATAGATTATGTTTTATACACTCTATTAGCTACCATGGATCAGGGAGAACATACAGTATTGATCTTTATGGGACAGGATTACTTCACTAAGTAAAATGGTTTCCAGATGAATCAAATTTTTTTAAAAGATTTTTATTTATTTTATTTGAGAGTTACAGTTACAGACAGTGAGAAGGAGAGACAGAGGGAAAGGTCTTCTTTCCTTTGGTTCACTTTTCAAATGGCTGCAATTGACGGAACTGCACCAATCTGAAGCCAGGAGCCAGGCACTTCTTCCTGGTCTCCCATGTGGGTGCAGGGGCCAAAGCACTCGGGCCATCTTTTACTGCTTTCCAGGTGATAGCAGAGAGCTGGACCGGAAGAGGAGCAGCTGGGACTAGAAGCGGTGCCCATATGGGATGCCAGTGCCTCAGGTGGAGGATTAACCTACTACGCCAAGGCGCCAGCCCCAAATCAAGTTTTTTGAAAATGGCAAGATTTCATTCTTTGCTGCTGTATATTATTCCCTAGTGTATCTATACTTATACCATAATTTGTTTTTTTTAAACGATTTATTTATTTGTTTATTTGAGTTACACAGAGAGAGAAGGAGAGGCAGAGAGACAGCGAGAGAGAGAGAGAGGTCTTCCATCCAATGGTTCACTCTCTAATTGGCCGAAACGGCCAAAGCTGTGCAGATCTGAAGCCAGGAGCCAGGAACTTTTGCCAGGTCTCCCACACAGGTAGAGGGGACCAAGGATTGGGCCATCTTCTACTGCTTTCTCATGCCATAGAAGAGAGCTGGATTGGAAGTGGAGCAGCCGGGACTTGAACCAACTCCCACATGGGATGCTGGCACTGCAGGTGGTGGCTTGTTGTATGAGATTACCTTAGCTATCTGGGGTCTCTTGTGTTTCCATAAGAATAATACCATTGTCTTTTCTAGATATGAGAAGAATGTCATTGGTATTTTGATTGGGATCACATTGAATCTATAAAGTGCTTTATGTAGCATGGACCTTTTGATGATATTGATTCTTACAATCCATGAACATGAAAGATTTTTCCATTTTTTGTGTCTTTTTGTATTTTTTTCTTTAATGTTGATAATTTTCATTGTGGATATCTTTGAAAACTTATTTAAATTTATTCCAATATATTTAGGGTTTTTTTGGTAGCTATAGTGAATCGGATTGATCTTGGAAGTTCTTTCTCAGCCTTGGTATTATTAGTGTACAAAGGACTATTGATTTCTGAATTAATTTTATATTCTGCTACTTTACCAAACACTTTAAAAATTATTTTAAGATATGTTTATTTATTTATTTGAAAGGCAGAGTTACATAGCTGCAGAAGCAGAAGCAGAGAGAGAGAGAGACGTCTTCCATCCGCTGATTCACTCCCCAGATGGCTACAATGGTGGGAGCTGGGCTGATCCAAAAGCAAGAGCCAGGAGCTTCTTCCAGGTCTCCCATGCAGGTGCAGGGGCCCAAGGAAGTGGGCCATCTTTTTTTTTTTTTTAAGATTTATTTTGTTTGAGAGGTAGAGTTAAACACGGTGAGAGGGGAGAGAGACTGAGAGAAAGGACTTCCTCCTGCTGGTTCATTCCCCAAATGGCCGCAGTAGCCGGAGCTGCACTGATCTGAAGCCAGGAGCCAGGAGCTTCTTCCCAGTCTCCCTTGTGGGTGCAGGGGCCCAAGCACTTGGGCCATCTTCCACTGATTTTCCAGGCCATAGCAGAGAGCTGGATTTGAAGAGGAGCAGCGGAGACTAGAACCGGTGCCCATATGGGATGCAGCTGTGGAAGGCAGAGGATTAACCTACTGTGCCACAGCGCCAGCCCCAAGGATGTGGGACATCCTCTACTGCTTTCACAGGCCATAGCAGAGAGCTGGATCAGAAATGGAGCAGCTGGGACTTGAACTGGTGCCCATATGGGATGCCAGTCCTGAAGGTGGTAGCTTTACCCACTACATCACAGCACTGGTGCCTACCAAACACTTTTATAAGTTCCAATAGTCTCTCAGTGGTCTCTTTCGGATCCCCTGTACATAGAATCTTAGCATCTGCAAATAGGGATAATTTGACTTCCTCCTTCCCAATTTGTATCCCTTTGATTCCTTTTTATTGATTAATGGCTCTGACTAAAATTTTCAGGACTATATGGAATAGTGATGGTGAGAGTGGGCATCCTTGTCTGCTTCCAGATCTTAGTGGGAAAGCTTCCTACTTTCCCCATTCAATAAGATACTGGCTGTTGGTTTGTCATGAATCATCTCCATTGTGTTGAGGATTGTTCCTTCTATACCTAATTTGTTTAAGGTTTTTCATCATTAAATGATGTTGTATTTTATCCAATGCTTTCTCTGCATCTATTGAGATAATGGTTTTTGTTTTTCAGTTTGCAAATGTGACATTTCACATTTATTCATTTGCAAATGTTGAAACATCCCTGCATACCGGGTATAAAAATCACGTGTTCTAGGTCAATGATGACTCTGAAGTGTTATTGGCTAGTACGTTGTTGACGATTTTGCATTTCTGTTCATCTGGGGTATTGGTCTATCGTTCTGGTTTAGGGATTAAGTTGATGCTTCATAGAAGAAGATTGGGAGGATTCCTTCCATTTCACTTGATCTGAGTAGCTTGAGAAGAACTGGAATTAGTCCTTCTTGAAATGTCTGATAGATTTCAGCAGTGAAACCCTCTTGTTCCAGGCTTTTCTTTGTTTGGAGTGTCTTTATGATTGATTCAGTCTTTGTCTTGGTTATTGGTATGTTTAGGTTTTCTATGTCTTTATGGTTCAATTTTGGTAGCTTGTATGTGTCCAGGAATCTATCCATTTCTTCTAGGATGTCCAATTTGTTGGCATACAGCTCTTTGTAGTAATTCCTGGTGATTCTTTTTATTTCTGTGGTATCTGTTGTTACATTTTCTTTTTCATCTCTTATTTTATGGATTTGAGTCTTCTACTTTTATGGTTAGTTGGACTAATGGTACATCAGTTTTGTTTATTTTTTCAAAAGTCCAGGTCTTTATTTCACCATTTTTTGTATTTTTTGTTTCAATTTTGTTTATTTCTTCTCCAATTTAATTGTATATTTTCTTCTAGTAATTTGGTTTTGGTTTATTTTCATTTTTCTAGGTCCTTGATATGCATTTATGGCTCATTTATTTGCTGCCTTTGCAATTTCTTGATGTAGGAAACAATTTCTATAAATTTGCCACTTAACACTACTTTAGCTCTATCTCATAAGTGTTGATATGTTGTATTGTCACCTTCACTTATTTCCAGAATTTTTTTATTTCTCTTTCAATTTATTCTATGATCAACTGTTCATTCAGGAGCATGTTGTTTAGTCTGCATGATTTTTATGTTCTAGAAATTCTTCAGTTGTTGATTTTTAGCTTCATTCCATTGTGGTCAGAGAAGATGCATGATATCATTTCGATCTTTTTTGAATTTGCTGAGACTTGTTTTATGGCCTAGCATGTGGTGTATCCTAGAGAAAGTGCCAAGCACTGGTGAGAAGAATACACTATTGTGTATTCTACAGCTGCTATATGAAAAGTAATTTAGATATCAGTTAGGTAAGTTTGGTCCATACTGTTGATTAGCACTGTTGATTCTTTGTTGATTTTCTGTCTGGTTGACCTGTCCATTTCTGAAAGTGGGGTATTGAAGTCATCCATTATTATTGTATTAGAGTCTATGTCTCCTTTTATATCCATAAATATCCAGGTGCCCTGTAATTGGGTGCAAATACATTTATTATCATCATATCTTCCTGCTGAATTGTTCCCTTAATCATTACATAATGCCCTTCTTTGCCTCTTTTAACAGTTTTTGTGTTAAAGTCTATTTTGTCTGATATTAGGATGGCAATACCAGCTCTTCTTTGGTTTCTGGTACCATGAATATATTTTTCCATCCTTTCACTTTCAGTGTGTGGGTATCTTTGCTGACGAGGTGCGTTTCTTATAGGTAATAAATACATGGGTCTTGTTTTTCATCTGTTCAGCCAGTCTGTATCTTTTAACCAGAGAATTTAGGCCGTTTACATTCTAGATTACCACTGAAAAGTCACATCTTGGCCCCACCATTTTTCCATAAATATTTCTATTGTTTACTTATGATTTCCTTTGTACTTTTATTAGGAGGTTTTCTGTCTTCACATTCTTTCATAGCGATGTTCAAGTTTCTGTGTTTCTGTGTATGACACATCCTTAAGCATTTTTTGTAAGGCTGTATGAGTAGTGACAAGTTTTTTCAATTTCTGTTTATTATGGAAAGTCTTTATTTCACCTTCATTCATAAATGAGAGCTTTGCAGGATACAGAATTCTGGATTGAGTTTCTTTTTTTTTTTCTCTTAAGTAAGATTGCATTATATCTCACCATGCTCTCTTAGCCTGAATGGTTTCTGAATAGAAGTCAGCTGTGATTCTAATTGGAGATCCTCTGAAAGTAATCTGGCATTAATCTTTTATACATTTTAGAATATTTTCTTTATGCTATATTGTTGAAAGTGTGATGACTATGTGTCATGCACAAAGGATCTGTGACCTTGGATTCCATTGCAAAGACCCACCCCAGGCAATCAGGGAGTTCTGTGTGTAGCCACTCACAGTGATTGCCCAGAGATGCAGCTACACCCTGTACTCTCTCGTGCAGTCACAGTGTTCCCATAGTCTTAGTACACATGACTCCCACAATCACAGGGTGTTGATGATCTGTCCCTCCCATTAATCTGTCCTATCTGCAGAAAGATGGACACATTCGTAGGGCCAGCTGCCTGATGTTGCTCCCCCTGGGCAGTTCCAGTACCAGAGCCTGTGATGTGTTGGGAGGGCGGGAACGCCTCACAGTCCTACATGGGTGCCCAGCCCCCTGTCAATCTTCCCATCCAGACTCAGGCTCTCTTCTCAGCTTGTTGATGGGCACAAAGACACAAGCTGGTGTAGCTGTTACATTATGTCCCAGATGGTGCCTGTCATCTCTCAGCCAGTTTCTGGGGTGTCATTGTCAGGGGGAACAGGGAGAGAGAAATGTGCCCCCTTTTTTCCTCTAGGTCGGTATGGTTGGACCAGGCTGAATTCAGGATCCTGGAAATCCATCCTGTCCCCCACTTGGGTGGCAGGGTCCTTAATACTTGAGCTACCTCCTGATGCTTTCCCAGGCACATTAGCAGAGAGCTGGGTCAGAAGTCAAACAGCTGGGACTCACAATGGTGTTCCTAAGAAAGGGTGGTACTGCAGGCAGTAGCTTAAACTGTTGCACCACAACACCTATCCCAACTATAAATAATTGATGTCCACCTTCAGAATTACTTGGTAGTTAAATCATTAGTGCTGGATTCCATCACAGCAGAATTTAGTCTAATGGTATTCAAATTCAATATAATATTTTCCATTTGATTGAAATTCAAATTAGAGTAGACATAATTCATGCAAAAGTCAATTAGAAGCTTTGCAGAAAGCAGTTCAGAATATACTGTTCCATCAGAGTGAGCCCTAGCAGTCTATTTGGCAATTTGCCCGAGCAATTTAGAATTAGAAAATTGGGTGCTTACTATCTACTGTGTAAGAAATTCATCAAAAACTGAGGAACAGAAAGTATGTCTAAATCTCTCAATGGAAATAAGAATTTTGTTTTGTGTTAAGTTGCACCTTACAGAAGCAGAAAGATTCCTTAAAAGAATCTGTTTGAGTTGTTAATTATGTGATTCTAGTGGTCACAGTTTTTTAACTGTTTATATGCACAAAACACTTTGCATATAATATTTGTGTTACAAACTTCAATGCACTTCCAGCCATATGAACATTAATAAGAAGACATATGAAAACACATAATGATCTTGTCCTGAGGATGGATTGAGAATGCAAAAAAAAAAAAATTAGTTCTGTTTCATGTGTGTTCATAAATGTGTCTGCATTTTCAGGCTGGATGATTGCCTCAGTTTTGGGAAAATGCAGGCCTATTAATAAAATATCAACCAGAGTATGCCTAGTCTAGATCGACCCACCAGATAATTTTTAAAAATATTTATATCTAAGTTGGAGTGATTATTTTCTTTTTTTTTTAACTTTTATTTAATAAACATAAATTTCCAAAGTACAGTTTATGGATTACAATGGCTTCCCCCCATAACGTACCTCCCACCCTCAACCCTCCCCTTTCTCACTCCCTCTCCCCTTCCATTCACATCAAGATTCATTTTCAATTCTCTTTATATACAGAAGATCAGTTTAGCATACATTAAGTAAAGATTTCAACAGTTTGCTCCCACACAGAAACATAAAGTGAAAAATACTGTTTGACTACTAATTATAGCATTAAATCTCAATGTACAGCACACTAAGGACAGAGATCCTACATGAGGAGTAAGTGCACAGTGACTCCTGTTGTTGACTTAACAAATTGACACTCTTGTTTATGGCATCAGTAATCACCCTATGCTCTTGTCATGAGCTGCCAAGGCTATGGAAGCCCCCTGAGTTCACCGACTCTGATCATATTTAGACAAGGCCATGGTTAAAGTGGAAGTTCTCTCCTCCCTTCAGAGAAAGGTACCTCCTTCTTTGATGACCCGTTTTTTCCACTGGGATCTCACTCGCAGAGATCTTTCATTTAGTTTTTTTTTTTTTTTTTTTTTTTTTTTTTTAGAGTGTCTTGGCTTTCCATGCCTGAAATACTCTCATGGGCTTTTCAGCCGGATCCACATGCCTTAAGGGCTGATTCTGAGGCCAGAGTGCTGTTTAGGACATCTGCCATTCTATGGGTCTGCTGTGTATCTCACTTCCCATGTTGGATCGTTCTCTCCCTTTTTGATTCTATCAGCTAGTATTTGCAGACACTATTCTTGTTTATGCGATTCCTTTGGCTCTTAATCCTATCATTATGATCAATTGTGAAGTGAAATTGATCACTGGGACTAGTGAGATGGCATTCGTACATGCCACCTTGATGGGACTGAATTGGAATCCCTTGGTATGTTTCTAACTCTACCGTTTGAGGTAAGCCAGCTTGAGCCTGTCCCGAATTGCACATCTCTTCCCTCTCTTATTCCCACTCTTATATTTAACAGTGATCACTTTTCAGTTAAGTTTCAGCACTTAAGAATAATTGTGTATTGATTACAGTATTCAATCAAAAGTATTAAGTAGAACAAACAAACAAAAATACTAAGAGGGATAACATATTAAGTTGCTCATCAACAGTCAGGGCGAGGGCTGATCAAGTCACCGTTTCTCCTAGTGTTGATTTCACTTTAACAGGTTTCTTTTTGGTGCTCAGTTAGTTGTCACCTATCAGGGAGAACAAATGGTATTTGTCCCTTTGGGATTGGCTTATTTCACACAGCATAATGTTTTCCAAATTCCTAACGGGGATCACTTTTCAGTTAAAATTTAAACACCTAAGAATAATTGTGTGTTAATTACAGAGTTCAACCAATGGTACTAGAACAAAAAAAAATACTAAACTGGATAAAGCATTGCATTGTACATCAACCGTCAGGACAAGGGCTGATCAAGTCACTGTTTCTCATAGTGTCCATTTCACTTCAATAAGTTTCCCCTTTGGTGCTCAGTTAGTTGTCGCCGATCAGGGAGAACATATGAAATTTGTCCCTTCGGGACTGGCTTAATTCACTCAGCATGATGTTTTCCAGATTCCTCCATCTTGTTGCAAATGACTGGGTTTCGTTGTTTTTGACTGCTGTATAGTATTCTATAGAGTACATGTCCCATAATTTCTTTATCCAGTCTACTGTGATGGGCATTTGGGTTGGTTCCAGGTCTTAGCTATCGTGAACTGAGCTGCAATAAACATTAATCAGAAACGTGAATATAACCCTATCATTCAACCCAGCCTTCCCACTCCTTGGAATTTACCCAAAGGAAATTAAATTGGCAAACAAAAAAGCTGTCTGCACATTAGTGTTTATTGCAGCTCAATTCACAATAGGAGTGATTATTTTCATATTTAGAAATATTACTCAAATAAAATCTCTGGTCTAATAGTATAGCTATTGGCCATTATCTTGGTTTTTAAGTCATAGGGAATAAACCATCATTAAAATTGTCAGTAATGATACATATAAGCTTCAAGTTATACCCGCATTTTGGCAGAACAGAAGTAAAATGAGAACATCAATAATGAATATATTTACTAACTTACTCAGAAGGAAAACTAAATTGAAAATAAGTATTTAAAGAAAACTTTATATACCTGACAATTGTAGATTATTTTTTGTATTATTGTATCAATTAATAGTAATGGAGATTATTGAAATACCAATATTAAAAACTTGAAGATTAGAATCAAACTTGCTGTCCTATGCATATTTTTATTATTATTATACATTTATTTAGTGTAGTCTCTAAGAACTTTTAGAGAAAAATAATTTATTTAATCTTCTTCATTATGCTTTTTACATATTGTATAACTTGACACATCTATGACAACATGGCTGGAGCAATTGAGGAAACACTATGATGCTCAGCATGTTCTCCTTCATGTGCAGGTTTTAGATTAAGAGTGACAGCAAGAAGAAATGGATTAAAAACACAAAAAGTATACCCACTTAAATGTCACATTCAAGGAGTTTTGAGCCAGGGAGTGCAAGGATTATGGTCTCTTAATTTCTTCCTCACCAATTTTTGATATCCAATCTGAATGACAGCCTGAAAAGTGGCCAGGAGATGAATATATATAAACCCCATCCTCTCTACATGCCCATCAATACATTCTTCAGTCACTTTCCAAGTGCCAAATATTTAGCGTATCAGAATTTGTGCCAGTACTGAGGCTCATTAGGCTAATCCTCCACCTGTGGCGCCAGCACTCTGGGTTCTACTCCTGGTTGGGGCGCTGGTTCTGTCCTGGTTGCTCCTCTTCCAGTCCAGCTCTCTGATGTGGCCTGGGAAGGCAGTGGAGGATGACCCAGGTCCTTGGGCCCTGCACCCGCATGGGAGACCAGGAGGAAGCACCTGGCTTCTGGCTTCAGATCTGTGCAGCATGCTGGCTGTAGCAGGCATTTTGGGGGGTGAACCAATAGAAGGAAGACCTCTCTCTGTCTCTCTCTCTCACTGTCTAACTCTGCCCTTCCAAAAAAAAAAAAAAAAAAAGCATCTGTGAAATGAAATGAGAGGGCAAGAAAGGATTAAAGGATTACAGAACCTTGTTCTTTTGAACACTGTTCTCACTGTTATAATTAGCAAGAAGCATTCAATAAGATTCAGACCTGGAAATAGCTAGATTGAATGTAATGTTCCTCGGCTACTCCCGTCCTCTGTTCATGAATCAGCATTGCCATGTGCTTTGTTTCCTGCACAAGAGCTCCGCTACCTATCTCTAGGGACAGAATTTTCTCTGTCTCCTGGTTTTCCTTCCATCCTTCTATAACCACTTTCCCCAGTGTCCTTCAAGATGAGCCATCACCTATGAATCTGCTACTCCAGCCCACAGTTCTAAACCCTTTTCTTCCTTCTGCCAACAATACACCTGGAATCCAAGCATATTTTCAACATGTATTTCCACAGCTGTGCTGGTAGGGCTTTTGTTACATCTAAATGCAGATGTAGTCAGGAAAGCAGGAGGAGTCAAGGCAAGGAATTTCCCTGACTGGTCTCATAAAAACCTTTTTTTCTCTACTCTCAGGACATGATATCTATGTTCTTTCTTGCATGATTTTACAACTCCCAGCACTCAGCTTCCTCTCCCTCATATAGACCTCCACGGTCTTCCTTCTGCAGTATGCCCTTAGCATTACAGAGCAGAGACTTGCTCATGGAACTTCCTCACTTGCAGTTTTACAATGAACAGCACGTATTTTTCTGCTGGAATTTATAGGATTTCAGAATCAATCTTGTAGACTCAATTCTATTTTACAGATGAAGCAATAGCAATTCGGAGGGGCTAAGAGATTTGATCAAGGTTATGCATGAGCACTACTGAGACTGAGTTCATCAAAAACCCAGAAATCTTGCCAACTAGACCATTGAGGTTTCTCTATATCATGATGCTCTCAATTTCAACAAGCTGGAAGAAAGGGAGAATGTACCTATTTTTATCTGAATGATTGTATTAAGCAGTTTTTTAAGTTGCTATAACAAATACTTGAGACAAGATACCTTTATAAATAAAATGGGTTTATTTAGCTCATAGTTTTGGAGGATGAAAGTCAAAACAACATAGCTACAGCTTTAGCAAAGGCCTGATGTTAGATGCTAGAAACAGGTTCAGGAGGAAGAAAACTTCTGGAAACAGAAATCCAGAGAGAAAGTGGGTAGTTCAGGCTCAGATTTTCACAAATATTCTGTCCAGAGAACTAATCAGAATTAATCACAAGAAATACCAAATTCCTTTTGATATCATACTCTAGTTGTGTAAAGACCCCTGTTGAGCCCCCACCTTCCAAAAACCCACACAATATCACAGTGCTTCCACCATGGAAACCAGGCTTCAATAGAAGAAGTTTTGGATAACATTCAAACCGTGTCCAAACTGTAGTAGTCCCATCAAACATTATATTTTATTAGATCCAGGAAAAACATGTAGGAGATACTAAATAGAAGAGGTCATGTAAGTAGACACTTTAGTTTAAGACAGCAAAAATTTTATGAGGATTATTTTAACCTGCCACAGTGGAAACATGAAGCAATGTCAGCTGAAGAAACGAAACACCCAAAAGCACAGATAGCATGTCTCATCTAATCCACTGCTTCTAACCGTGTCTCATCAATTTTGAGATGTTAAACATGACATGTTATTCGCAAGGCTCAGCCTAACCAATTTGAGGACTTTGTTTTTCAAAAGGAGAAGACATATCTCCCTCATTTACAAGCAGAAAAGAAAGTTTGCAGCTTTATCTCATTCTAGTATTTCCCATTTCTTAGCCCCTACTTAGGCTGTAGCAATTTGTACCAGGATCAGATACTTTTGCCTTCTCGGATAAAGCATCTTCTTTCTCCTACACGTCCTTCTCTTTACAAGTCTTCTTCATGGGGTTCCCATCTTCTTGTTTCAGGGACACGATGGAACCAGATGGATTGTATGGGGCCCAAGAGGTCAACCAGAGGAGGAAGGAGAAAAGAAGAGGGAGGAAACCTGTTGATGCTTGTTGCTCTTTAATTAATTGTTAACTAATCAGTTGACGTTTGACAAAACAATGCAGAACAAACCTTTCAGAAATTGTGATGCAACAAAATTCTATAGCTTTATTACTTTTCATGTTCTGATTTCAGATACTGAAAGATAAACATTTTATCATCTATTAAATGACAAATTACATGAAAATGATACTAGAGAATCCATATTGTGTGAAAAATATCACGTATCATAAATACATTTTCACAAGAAATGAATCAACCTAAATTCTCCTATATCTTAAGAAGAGGTAGCTATTTTTAATCTTGGAGCTTCAAAAGAAGTGTATAGGAGCCAGAGCTGTGGCGTCGCAGGTAAAGGTGTCAACTGCAGGGCTGGCATCCCATATGGGCACTGGATTGAGTCCCAGCTTCCCTGCTTTTGATCCGGCTCCCTGAGAATGCAACTGGGAAACCATTGGAAGATGCCCATTGGTTGATCCCCTGTACCCATGAGGGAGACCCAGATGAAGCATATGGTTCCTGGCTTCGGCCTGGCCCAGCCCTGGCCATTGTGGCCATTTGGACAGTGAATCAGTGCATGGAAGACCTCTCTCTCTCTCTCTCTCTCTCTCTCTCTCTCTCTTTGTCTCTTTCTCTCTCTCTCTCCCCTTCTCTATAACTCTAACTTTCAAATAAATACATAAATAAATTATAAAAAACAGTTTATATATATGAATTATAATTTGGAGGATGATTTAATGTGCTAATGAGTAAAATATCATACTATATATATATATTTTAAAGTATACACACACTTTTTAAAATTTTTTAAGTTATACAGGCTTCATGTATTTCATGTATAGAGATTTAGTGACACTTCTCCCCCACACCCTCCCTCCCACAAATGCTCCAACCCTTCTATCTCCTGACTATCCCA
This sequence comes from Oryctolagus cuniculus, assembly GCF_051225735.1. Classification (NCBI taxonomy): domain Eukaryota; kingdom Metazoa; phylum Chordata; class Mammalia; order Lagomorpha; family Leporidae; genus Oryctolagus; species Oryctolagus cuniculus. The sequence goes on from NC_142871.1 coordinate 14,228,832, forward strand.
TCCCTACTCTTAAATTTCTTACAAAGATTATTTTCAGTTTACTTAATGATCATAAAGATAAACCTACACTAAGTAAAACATTCAAAAAATAGTATGAAAAAAATCAGAACACTGTTCTGCAACAGAAGAGACAAGGGCTATAAACAAACATCAAACCTCAAAATGTCCATTTCACTCCAACACATTACATACTAGGTATGCTATAAGTCACCTCAGATCAGAGAAAACATGATATTTGTCTTATTGGGACTTATTTCACTAAGTATAATGGTTTCCAGTTGTCTCCACCTTATTGCAAAAGATAGGATTTCATTTTTTATAGCTGAAAAGTACTCCATAGTGTATATATACCATCATTTCTTTATCCAGTCAACAGCTGATGCACATCTGGGTTGATTCCAAATCTTAGCTATTGTGAATTGTGCTGCAATGAACATGGGGATACAGATAATTCTCAAATTCTTATTTCTTTGGTTTGGGTAAATTGCCAGGAGTGCTATGGCTGGATCATATGGTACATCTATATTCAGATTTCTGAGGTATCTCCATACTGTCTTCTACAGTGGCTGCTCCAATTTACATTTTCACCAACAGTGGAAAAGTTAGCCTGTTCACGTCCTTTGCCCATTTCTTACCCGGAGTGTTGTTTTGCAGCTTTTGAATTTCTTGAACTCTTTATAGTTTCTAGATGTTAACCCTTTATTAATTGTGTCATTTACACATATTTTTTCTCATTTTGTTGTCTCTTCACTTTGCTGAGTGTTTCTTTTGCAATGCAGAAACTTCTCATCTTGATGTAATGCCATTTGTCAGTTTTGGCTTTGACTGCCTGTGCTTCTGGGGTCTTTCCCAAGAAATATTTGCCTATTCCAATGTCTTACAGGGTTCCCCCAATGTTCTATAGTAATTTGATAGTATCACATGATAGATTTAGTTCTTTTATCTATTTTGGGTGGGTTTCTGTGTAAGATGTAAGGTAGGAATATAGTTTCATTCTTCTGCATGCACTCAAGAGATCCAGTTTTCCCAGCAACATTTGTTGAAGGGATGTCCTTGCTCCAGGGATCAATTTTACCTCCTTTTCAAAGATAAGTTTGTTTTAGATGCATGGATTGATTTCTGGAGTTTCTATTCTGTTCCATTGATCTGTCCCTCTGTTTTTTTGACAGTACTAGACTGTTTTGATTATAACTGCCCGGCAGTATGTCTTGAAATCTTGTGGTGTCTCCAACTTTGTTCTTATTGTATAAGATCGCTTTAGCTATTTGGGGTTTTTTGTGTTTCCATATGAATTTTAGCATCATTTTTTGATATCTGCAAAGAATGTCATTTTTATTTTGATTTACATCACAGTGAATCTGTAAATTGTTTTAGGTAGTATGGGCATTTTGATGATATTGATTCTTCCAGTCCATGAATATGGAATATTTTTCCATTTTTAATGTCTTTGTCTATTTCTTTCTTCAATTTTTTTAAATTTTCATCATAGAGATCTTTGACATACTTGGTTAAATTTATTCCAAGGTATTTAATTCTTTGTGTAGCTATTGTGAATGGGATTGTTCTTAAAAGTTCTTTCTAAACCATGGCATTGTCTATGCATACAAAGGCTATTGATCTTTCTGTGTTGATTTTATATCCTACCACTTAACCAAAGTCTTTATGAGTTCCAATAGTCTCTCAGTTTCTCAGTGGAGTCTTTTGGATTCCCCCATATACATAGAATCATATCATCTACAAATAGGAATAGTTTGACTTCCTCCTTTCCAATTGTATCCCTTTGATTTTTTTTTTTTCTTGCCTAATGGCTCTGGCTAAAACATCCAGGACTCTGCTGGGTAGCAATAGTGAAAGAGGGTATCCTTGTCTGGTTCCAGAAATTAGAGTGAATGCTTCCAGCTTTTCTCCATTCAATAGGATGCTGGCCATGAGTTTGTCATAAATTGCCTTTATTGACACACACTTTTAAAGAAGTTATACAACCCACTTTTCAACTAGGTTGAGAAGTACAATTTGGGGCCAGCATTGTGCTGCAGTGGGTTAAGCTTCTGCTTAATGTTGGTCTCCTATAATAGAGTGGATTTTGAATCCCAACTGCTCTACTTTCAATCCAGCTCTCTGCTAATGTATCTGGAAATGCATCAGATGATGGCAGATTTGCCTGGACTCCTGACACTCACATAGGAGACCTGAATTCCAGGACATTACAGCTATTTAGGGAGTGAACCAGCCAATGGAACATCTCTCTCTCTCTCTCTCTCTCTCTCTCTCTGTCCCCCCATCTCTCCATCTCTTTCTATCACTTTTTTTCAAATAAATAGAATTTAAAAAAAAAGTACTACTTATCATAGCAATATTTAACAAAATCTCTATCATCTCATGATTTAATTGCCCTCCATTTCTCTTTCAGAGCAAATCACTATAATGAATTTTGATTCATCACTAAATGGAATTTTCATAGAGATCTACCTCCTGCACATCATTTAATGGTTTAATACTTATGTTGTAGACTTATTGAGGTTTAATTAATATGTAACAAAGTTTACTTATTTTAAGACTTTAGGGGCCAGTGCTGTGGCGCAGTGGGTTGACGTCCTGGCCTGAAGTGCCAGCATCCCATATGGGGGCCAGTTCTAATTCCAGCAGCTCCTTTTCCAATCCAGCTCTCTGGTATGGTCTGGGAAAGCAATAGAAGATGACCCAAGTCCTTGGGCCCCTGCACCCACATGGAAAACAAGGAAGAAGGACATGGCTCCTGGCTACAGATCGGTGCAGCTCTGGCTGTTGCGGTTGATTGGGGAGTGAACCATCAGATGGAGGACCTCTTTCTCTGCCTCTCCTCTCTGTGTAACTCTGACTTTCAAATAAATAAATAAATATTTTTTAAAAAAAGACTTTAAAGGAGTTTCATCAGACTATTTATGCACCCAATCTAATTTTTAAAAATTATTTATTTATTTTTATTTTGGAGAGAGAGAGAGAGAGATATCTTCCATTTGCCAGGTTTCTCCCCCAAATGCCCACAAAACCATGGCTGGGCCAGCTGAGGTCTGTAGGCTAGAGCTCAAACTTGGTCTCCCATGTGGGTGACAGAGTTTCAAGTACTTAAGCAAACATCTGCTGCCTCCCAGTGTGTGTCTTAGCAGAAAGTAGGGTTGAAAGTGGAGTACTTGGGACTTAAACCAGGCATTCTGATCATCCAATTCAATTTTTTATTTTTTTATTTTTATTTTATTTTTTTTTAATTTTTTGATAGGCAGATTGGACAGTGAGAGAGACAGAGAGAGAAAGGTCTTCCTTTTCCATTGGTTCACGCTCCAATGGCCGCTACAGCTGGCGTGCTGCGGCCAGCTCACCACGCTGATCCAAAGCTAGGAGCCAGGTGCTTCTCCTGGTCTCTCATGCGGGTGCAGGGCCCAAGCACTTGGGCCATCCTCCACTGCACTCCCGGGCCACAGCAGAGAGCTGGACTGGAAGAGGGGCAACCGGGACAGAATCTGGCACTCTGACCGGGACTAGAACCCGGTGTGCCGGCACCGCAGGAGGAGGATTAGCCTATTGAGCCACAGCGCCAGCCCCAATTCAATTTTAACACATCTTTATCATTGCTAAAATTTTCCTGTGGGTGATTTTCAGTCAATTTTCATGTCTATCTCCAGTTCCAAGCAACTACTAATGTGCCATGTCTCTATTGTTCTGCCTTTTCCATAAATTTCCCATATAGAGAATATTATAGCATGTACTATTTTGTGTGAGTTCCTTTCTTAAGCCATACTTTAATGTTCAGTCATGTTTATGCATGATTCAGTGTTCATTCTCTTATGGTGCTGAGTAGTATGCTATCACATGGTTAGACCCTCTTTTCTTCTTTTTTTATAAAGAAAAGATGTATTTATTTATTTGAAAGGCAGAGTGACACAGAGAGAAGGACAGGTAGAGAGAGAACTTCCATGTGGGTTCACTCCCTAAATGCTTGCAATGGCCAGGCTGGGTCAGGCTGATAACATGAGCCAGGAACTCTATCCTGGTCTGCTATGTGCATGGCAGGATCTCAAGTACTTGGGACATTATCTACTGCCTCCCCAGTGCATCTGCAGGAAGCTGGATAGAGAGCGCAGAGTAACTAGACCTAGAGCAAGGCTCTCCAATACTGAATGCAGACATTCAAAGCAGTGGCATAGCCTGCTGCACCACAATGTTTATCTCCTCCATTTTTTTAAAAAAATGTATTTATTTATTTGAAAGGAAGAGTGACAGAGAAACAGAAACAGAGACAGATCTTACATCAACTGATTCATTTCCCAAATGACCACAATAAACACGGATGGATCAGGCCAAAGCTAAGGTCCCAGATCTCGGTGCTTCCCAAATGGGTGGCAAAGGTCCAAGCACTTGAACCATCCTCTCTGCTGCTTTCCCAGGAGGATTAACAGGGGGTTGGATTAAAAGCAGAGCAGCTGGGCCTCAAATTGGTACCCATGAGGAATGCTGGCATTGCAGGCACCAGCTTAACCCATTATGCCACAACAGCAACCCCTAATTGTTTCTTAAGTTACCAGATGATAGGAGTAAGACCTCAGTTTTATTTAATATAATTTTTTATAAATGTTCTTGTTCCAACCTTTGTGTGAACATGTTTTTATTTATGTCAGTAACCTAAAGGTTGAATTGCTAGATATTATGAGTATGGTGGAGCAATTGGATGCCCTCATAAAGAAAACAAAAAAGAAAATGAATCTTGATACAAAGATTACATCTTTCACAGAAATTAGCACAAAATGGGTTATAGAACTTAACATAAAATTCAAATCATAAAATGCTGGAAAATAACATTTTAAAAAATCTAGGCATCTTTGGGTTTGGTGATGAGTTTTCAGATACAATCCTAATAAGAAAAGACCCATGAAGAAAAAGCTGGCTAAGTTGGACTTGATTAAAATTCCTCATTAGGAGTGAAAAGGCAAGCAACAGAACTGTATAAAATACCTGTCAAACACTGATCTGGAAGAAGACTGATATCTAAACTACGTAACTAATTCTTAAAACACAGTAAGGACGCGAGAACCTAATTTTAAAATAGGCAACGGCTCTAAGCAGATGCTTCATCAAAAAAGGCATGAAGATGGCAAATGGACACAGGAATCCATGCTCAACACAATGCATATGAATTAAGATTAAAAAGAATAATCACGTTGGGGCTGGTGTTGTATCACAGCAGGTTAAACTAATGTTTGGGATGCCACTGCTTGGGATGCCTGCTGGTTTGCTTCGGATACAACTCCCTGTTAATTAGCCAAAGAAAACAGTGAAAGATGGTCCAATTACTTGGCCCCCTGCCATCCACAAGTGAGATTCATGTGGAACTTTGGTATTCTGGTTTTGGGCTGGCCCAATCTTAGCTACTGGGGCCATTTGGGGAGTGAAGCAGTGAATGGAAGATCTTTCTTTCTCTTTGTCTCTGTCTCTGTCTCTCTGTCTCTGCTGTTTTTTCAAATAAATAGATTTTTTAAATCAACAATATACCACTATTCACTTCTTAAAATAGCTAAGATCCAAAACTCTGGCCATATTAACTACCAGCATGGATGTAGAGCTACAGGAACTCTGATACATTATTGCATATACAACTATATAGCCACATTGGAAGACAGTCTGGCAGTTTCTTACAAAAGTACTTTTAGTTCTATCACACTATCCAGCAGTCACACTCCTAGGTATTTGACAAACTTATGAGTTGAAAACAAGTCAACACTGACATATACAAATGAAGATATGTAGCAGCCTTATTTGTAATTGCCAAAACTAGAAATACCCAAAAATCCTTCAATAATTCAACAAGCTGCTACCACACACCATCAAATAATTCAGCATTAAAAAGAAGTGAGCGATTAAGTCATGAGAAAACATACAGAAATCTTGAATGTAAAACTGATGATATGGAGGAAAGGGGTGTGTGAAAACTCTATACTATCTGCTAAAATTTTTCTGTTAAAAATTGTGCAAAAATAAACTGTCTTAAAAATACACTCATTGACTTAGAACTTAAGAGTATATTTCTGGCATGAATGAAAATAGGATGTTTTATTTAGTTCAGTCTCTGTGCTGAGTAGGCTGACATTATCATAAATTAAAAAAGAGTAATCAAATGCACTTCAAATTCCCATTTGACTACTGTTTTGACTACAATTAAAACCCCTAGAATTATAATCCTAAACCACTTGACTATGATTTATTATTGCATTCTAGAAAAAATAACTCCTGCTGTTAATTTTCTGGTTAATGTTATTAAATAAGCAATAGGTAAGACCCCTTGACAGATCACTGTTAAGTCTTGGTCTTGAAAGTTTACAACTTTTATTTGCTGTACCACTTTACCTTTGTAGTGTGGGTTTGAATTCTAAATATATTTGGAAAAATATAGAGGGATTTTTTTCTCAGATGATTTCTGTGAATAAATTTGGGCAACTATTTTCAGCAGGACATTGTAGTAGGTCCTGAGGTTGTGGTGTTCTTTATAAAAGGGGTTTGTAATCCTGATTTAACTGGAAATAATATGACATGCATGTCCTAGGAAAGGAATAACACACTCAAGATATTTTTTTTTAAATTCACTTCCTACAAGTATTGAGACAGATGTTACATTCTCTGAGTGAAGTATACCATCAATCGTTATTATAATTTTAATTTTTCTAAACACAGCACTCTGAAATCCCTCCCCTGTCCTGAGCATTTTCATATGCATATACTATTTTCAGTAGTGTACTACTGTCATGGACAACTGGCCTCCCATTCATTTGAAGTGTCCTTGGTTTGCAAACTGGATCAAGAGTAGGACTTGAATGTTGAGCAGAGATTCTGTTTTTATGATGTGAGTTAGACTTCAGTTCCCTTGACTAGAAAGTTTTCTATCCATTCAAAACAAGTAAGAAGTTAATAGACTTCCCATCTATTTTGTGTCTGGGAGCAACATTCTCCACTAGCCAACCACAGACTGGCACGAATCAGACCACTCTGCTTGTTGCTTTGTTTTGGCTGTCCACTACAGTCATGCCCATCTCAATTTTGATGGCTGAGTGTCGCTACTGAGCCTCTGCCCCTGTGGGATCTGATTGTTTCCAGTGCATTTGAGTTTCCCAATTTAATGACTGAGGCTCTCACGCTACCATCTAGCCCGAGGAAACAGCAATCGCAGAGCTATTTCGGGATTCTGAGGTAGCTCTCATAAGTCTATTTTTCAAAGTAAAGGGGAAAGAGACAACCCCTTGACCTTCCCAGTGTGAATAAGTACTTGTCACACTGTGTGACAAATCCACTCCAGCTTTCGAATCTTCTTGAGCCTTTGCACCCTTTCTTCTACACTAGACCAAGAGATAAGATATCTCCTGCTTCCTCCCAGTGGGCCATTATTTGGTCTATGTCTCAGCCAAACAATCCAATAAACTGTTAACAGCTTTCCTCGCTCCCTTTGCTGCAGCACTAAGATCAGCATTGCTTTGTAGGCATGTACCAATAAATTCAACCTGACCCAGCTTTGTGCTCCTCCACCGTTATCCCAGGGTGACACCACTTCTGGCTTAAACAGAGAGTATCCCCAGCCTCATCAGGGTCATCCTGCTTGTCACCATCCCAGCTTGCAGAATTCCATTATTTCCCAACCAATACCCTCACTTCAACACTAGACACCTATGAGGCTGAGAGTTCACCTTCTGATGTAATCTAGCCAATTACCTGGAGGGCTCATGTTTGATTTTCTGCAATTTCAGCCCTGTGACTACAGGAAAGAAGATTCTAACCAGGTCATGCTTAGAATCTATTAGATCATTTATGCAGAGCTGAAACTCAGAGATTAAAATAACATATACAGAACTGATTTCTTTTCTCACATTGTCCAGCAAAGCTAAGAACAATCTACAATATAAATATATCCTGTATTTTTCCACTAATGTATGAAGGTATTATAGAGACACCAAATTCCATTCCTTTCATAAGCAGTGAATTAGGAGTCTCAAATGAATTGAGTTTGTGAATTTTTATAAACAGTTCATACTACAGACAGTCAGTACTATCTGTACGGTTAGAAGAATTTTTAAGTCTAATCACATTAGAAAGTCAATTACAGAAACCCCAAGATGAATCACTGAAACTCATTCTTAAAATTATTTTCCTGAAAAAAACCACTCCTGGTAACAAAACATGTATTAATTAGAGATTTTTTAAGACACAAATTATATAATATAATTTAAATATACATTTATGAATCATATATAATATAATTCTTCTAATAATATTTCCCTAATAATCTCCTCTCACATGTAAATTATATACAGCATGTAAAATTTGTAAGCCGATTCCCCTGATAAATTCATGTGTGTGTATGTGTGTCTATGTGTGTGTGTGTGTGTATTTGAGAGACAGAAAGAGAGAGAGAGAATGAGAAAGAAAGAGGAGAGAGAAAGAATTAAAGAATGGGTTGGTCCAAGTCCAAAGGCCTCAAAATAAGAGAATTGGGAAGTTGATGGTTTAACTCTCAGTGTGGGGCCCAAGGCTTAATCTGGAGGCTGCTGGTGGAAGTTCAGAGTCCAAAATTTGAAAACTGAAATTTTAAGGTCCAAGTTCCGAAAAGAGGGAATCTTATCTCTTAGACATAGATGGATGCATACACCTTTTCTCTGTTATTTTCTTCAGCACATCCACTGGTTAGATGGTACTTGCCTACATTGAGGGCAGATTTTCCCCAACTGGAATACTGGAACAGTGAGCAGTCAAGATCACATGATAATATTTGGAAATGCCTTCCTGGATACATTGAAAGATAAAATTTGTACTATGTTTCTAGTTATTCTGTTATCTACTCAAGTGAGCAGATAACATTAACCATCAGAATATGAGATAAGGATCTGACTTCATTCTTCTGTGTGTGCATATCAAGCTTTCCCACACCTTTTATTGATGAGACCATTTTTCCTCATTGTGCGTTTGTGGTACATTTGTTGAAATTTGGCTATAAATGTGTGGATTTCTTTCTGGCTTACCCATTCTATTCCAGAATAATTTTCAATAGTAATGTACTGTTTTTTTGTTTTGTTTTGTTTTGTTTTGTTGACAGACAGAGTGGATAGTTAGAGACAGAGAGAAAGGTCTTCCTTTTCCATTGGTTCACCCTCTCAATGGCCACTGCGGCTGGTGCACCACGCTGATCCGAAGCCAGGAACCAGGTGCTTCTCCTGGTCTCCCATGCAGGTATAGGGTCCAAGGACTTGGGCCATCCTCCACTGCCTTCCCAGGCCACAGCAGAGAGCTGGCTTGGAAGAGGGGCAACCGGGATAGAATCCGGCACCCCGACCAGGACTAGAACCAGGGGTGCCGGCGCTGCAGGCAGAGGATTAGCCTATTGAGCCATGGTGCTGGCCAGTAATGTACTGTTTAAATAGAACAATTTAAATAGTAAAACATTTCTCTATTGCTTATTAATAATAAACTCTCATTTGATTTGTCACCTAAAGTTATGTGAGTTATTCAATTTATTATTTCCATTAATCTTAATATTCTTTTCAGTTGTTTGTGTCAAAAGATTGTTCCATAATTTTTATGTTAAATTATCTAAAACTTGCTTACAATGTCTCGCAATTTATGATACCATTTTAGATTTTTCTTAGTTTCCTTCAAATGAAATGCATACCCAAGTATTATGCACCTAGATTCATATTATGATGAAGCTTGAAGTACTTTTTGAAGTACTATTTCCAGTTTGCTTAGAAAAGATTAACATGGCAACACAATTTAGATACAAAATTACTGTTAATAATAAGCATTTTAATGATAAATAATAATGAATTACAATGATAAGTCTCAAGAATTCATTTCATCTAGCCATAGAAACTCATCAGATTCTCAAGAAAGTTCTCTGCAGTTTTGGAGGTGGAAGATACTTAAATCACTTAATGGTAACATTCTATTTCCATGAATGTGTACCAAATGATAGCTCTTCTTCCTGATTCTTTAATCCTCAGAGATGTGGCAATGCACAATTTTTCTGTTCTACAAATTCCATCCTTGAATGAGGCTAGCTCATAGCTAGAAGCATATAAGAATGTTATTTTGCAGATTCACCTCTGTTACACTAGAAACATGAAAGGAGAGCATCTGAGGAAGACATGTTTAGGGCTTACCACAGCCCTATGAGCAACGCCACAAAGTCAGCACCCACATACCTCTCTTCTCTTGCAGCATGAGAGAACAGTGTTTTCCTGGGGCAGAGCTGAATTCAGGAGTTCGAGCTTACAATAAGGGAGACAACTGTTTCATATGGAGCCTGCTTACATCTTCATCCAGTCCATTCCAATTGCCAATCAATCACTTAAAAGCAATATATTGCTGACTTTTCCTCTGTATTCCATGAACATAATATCAAGAATTTTTACAAAGCTCAGGAGTTTATTATCTTCTAAGATATTGGTTCTTAAATTACATATTTCACAAATTTGTTCACATTCAAATAATAATTTAGTTACTTAGGGTTGGATTTTATACAACTCTATATTTGAAAAATACCCAAGAATATATGTGCATAGAATGTAAGTGGTTCTTAAATGAGCCATAATTTGTCAGCTTAGGCATGAGAGATAATTCAGTAAAACAGAAAGTTCAAATTTAAAGAGGAGGTATGTTAAAGAAACACAAAATGTCAAACAATTTATTTGCAAAAAATGCAAAACTATTAAACTTTATGGGCAAAGACTTGCAATAAACATGAAATTGAAGCAATCTAGCATCAAAATGTTACAGCTGATCAAGGAGAGAAAATGAAAATTCATTATCTTCTACTTCCAGGATGCAGAAACTCATGGACATGCATCAAGATATGTACTTGTCAACACTCTAGAGACATTTTTTTTTTCTTTATGGCTCCAACTTTCATGTCCTTAGTTTTCTGCTGATTTCCCTTTTTGACATGATGACTAAGCTCTTTTAAAGCCAAGTGATTAACAACACTGTGTCACCTTTGTCGAATGTGTCAGGAACTGCTTTAAACTTCTTGAGTCTTTTAACAGCAAATATTGTGAAAAAGAGTCACTAGAGAATTTAGTGTTTTAAATTATTCATTTTGCTATTAGCAGACAAGAAATAAACAATGTTATGTCCTTGGAAGAAACTAGGTGATGCAGAGCACTCTGTAACAGAAAATTAAGACAAGTAGAAGTCTAACAGATTTAAGAGAAGAATGTTAGACATGAATTGGCCACAAATTTTCCAAAATTGTTAGTATGCATGATATGGAGGAAGTAAAATGATTCTTAAGTAAAATAAATATAAATCCACTCACACATTATATCATAATTACACATGGAAAAAATTAATAATCAAAAAGGAAGTGCAGATTATGAAGTGAAGATAATAAAACTATAGTGACAATCTTATAAGCAACATGAAAGCAAAAATATAAGAAATATGAAAGATAAAAATATTTCAGACACTCAAGATAAAATCAGAAATTTAAAAATTTAAACATGAACTTACTATTATGGCCTAGTAATTGCACTCTTGAACATTGATCCTACCTAATTGAAGACTTACATTCACACAAATTCCTATGCATAGGTGCATATAGTAACTTTATTTGTAATAGTCAAAAAATATAAAAATAAAAATGACTTTCATTAGATGAATGATTAAAAGTCAATATCAGGAGATCCAAGATAGCTAAGTAGTGGGAAACTGCATAGACTTCAGTTACAGAAAGATATCAGTCCATTCCAATGGGCCTTGTTGAGATATATATTCAATGGGGATGTGACAGAACAGAGCAGAAGCTCTTTGAGCAGCAAAGAAAGAGGACAGATGCACGACTACAGCCAGCTGCAACACTGGCTATGCTGACTGAAACCCTGGCATCCATGTGACTGGCTCACATGGGAGTTCCCCTCTTGCTATGAGAAAGTAGGAAGCAGGTGCCACACCCCGACACTAACGAATCTAACTGGGGGATATTATTTTAGTCTCCAAGGGAAGACACATTACCTCCGTTTCCTCCCCCATCAAAATGTCAGACTCAGTTTGGTGTGGAAGAGTGGCTGGCAGACTCCATTCTGACTCAGAGGAATAAAAAGCCTTCCTGCTATTTCTAGGGCTTCAAAGCCAGAGAAAGGGGATTTTGCAGGGTAAAAAACAAACCCCTGTGCCCTTTGGCTGTGGGAGTTCTTAGCATAAGCCCCAAAGTTGGGAAATTCATGGATCATGGATGGGTTCTCATGTATTCACAATACCTGGCTGTGGAGGCTCAGAGCTCCCTGCACACTGGGAACAGATCTTTCTGTGGGATCGTACATCAGAGGGAGGAGGTACTCTAGAAAGTTCACACACCTGAGTAGATGGGCTGTACTGGCACTTTGGACTTAATCTGAGCTATGAATCAGCTAGCTTACCAGGCACAGAAATTGATTCTAACTTCCCATCACCCCACTATTGCAAGAACTGTTCTACAACACCCATCTTAGTTGTCATTCTGGACTTTTGCTCCACAAAAAAAAGGAAGCCTGAATTAAGTGGCCTCAAACAACAAACAACAATGGAGCTGAAGCGTAAGTCAGGTGATCTACTGAACCCCAAATATGTATTTTCAGGAATAGAGCTTTCATTCAAAATAAAAGCTATCCTCCAGAAGAAAGAGAGACAAGAGGTCACCCCAATCTTAAAAAATCAATGAAGAAATCCAAGAAATATGAACAAGGAAATCCATATGATTCCCCAAAAGAACACAATAATGTATTTAAGTATTATTAATTTTTTAAAGATTTATTTTTTATTTGAAAGTCAGAGTTACACAGAGAGAGGAGAGGCGGCGGGGGGGGGGGGGTCTTCCATCTGCTGGTTCATTCCCCTGATGGCCACAATGGCCGGAGCTGCACTGACCTGAAGATAGGAGCCAGGAGTTTCTCCTGGTTCTCTTATGTGGGTGCAGGGACCCAAGGACTTGGGCCATGTTCCACTGCTTTCCCAGGCCATAGCAGAGAGCTGAATCAGAAATGGAACAGCCAGGTCTCAGACCAGCACTCACATGGGATGCCGGCACTGCAGGCAGTGACTATTACCCGCTATGCCATAGCATTGGCCCCCACAATAATGTAGTAACATTAGACTATGAAGAAGGTGAAATTGACAAAATGCTTGAAAAAAAGAATTTATAAGATTGATTGTATTGTTACCAAAAATAGAATTAAAGAGTTAAATGAAATTAGGAAAACAGTACATGACATGGATAAGTAATTCAGCAATGAACTAAGGATACTGAAAAAAATCCAAACGGAGATATTAGAAATAAAATAATCAGTAAGTCAAATAAAAATACAGTGGAAAGGCTTAACAAAACAAAATAGACTTGATGAAGTATAAAAAAGAATATCTGATCTAGAAGACAAGTCTCTTGAAATAGCTTAGCCTCATCAGACAAATGAAACAAAACAAAAATTAGAAAGACTGAAACAGTGTTTGGGATATACAGGATACCATTAAAGGATCAAGTATAAGTTTCCAAAAAAAATAGGAATAAAAAAGGAAAGACAGCTGGATCTGGCATAGCTGGTGAAACCGCCACCTGCAGTGCCAGCATCCCATATGGGCGCCAGTTCAAGACCCAGAAGAAGCTCCTGGCACCTGGCTTTGGATTGGCATAGCTCTGGCAATTTAGGCCATGGGGGAGTGAATCATTGGGTGGAAGACACCTCTCTCTCTCTCTCTCTCTCTCTCTCTCCCCCTCTGCCCCTGCTTATTGTAATTCTTCCTTTCAAATAAATAAATATTTTTTAAAAAAATGAATGGTTTAGAAAATGTATTCAATGAAATAATAGCAAAAAAACTCTTCCAATTTGGAGAAAGATTTGGGCAATCTAATACCGGAAACACAAAAACCCCAAATAGGCCTGATCAGAAAAAATTATCACCAGAACACATAATAGTCAAACTTCTAAAAGTAAAACACAAACATAATATAAAATTTACAAGAGAGTAATGCCAGGTGACTTTTAGAGGACTCTCCACCAGATTGACAGCTGATTTTTCAACAATAACTATACAGGTCAAGGGAAATGGAGAGATATAGCCCAAGTTCTAAAAAAAAAAAAAAAAAAGAAAAGAAAAGAAAAGAAAAAAGAAAAAAATTACCCAACAAAGCTCTCATTCAAAAATACAGGTGAAATAAATACCTTCTAAAATAAGCAAAAATTGAATTTGTCACCAACCAGTCAGCCTTAGAAATGTACTGAAAAATATACCCCATACAAAAAAAAAAAAGATACACAATAATGAACAGGAAGAGAGATTCGTAAAAAGCAAAGAGGATTCAAAACAAAAAATGGTAATATTTACAGAGAAATAGCAGGACCAAGTCATTACTTATCAACAATAACCTTGAATGTAAATGGACTAAATTCCACAATGGAAAGATACAGAATGGCAGAGTGGAGTAAAAAAACAAGGTCCATGTATATGCTGTCTCCAAGAAACAGATCTCACTAATAAATATACACACAGATTGAAAATCAAATATATTCCATGAAATATATTCCATGAAAATGGAAATCAAAAGCAAACAGCAGTATGTATACTCAGATAAGATAAAATAGATATGAAGACAAAAACTGTTAAAAGACAGAAAGAAAGCCATTACATAAAGATTAAAGGACAAATTCACTAAGATGTGACTGTAGTGAAGTATATGTACCCAATGCTGGGAGACCCAATTTTATTTAAAAAAAAAAGTGAATGAATCTAAAGGTAGACATAAGCTCTAATACAATAATAATATGGATTTTAATATCCCAATTTCATCAATGCACAGATTACACAGACAAATATCAACAATGAGAACAGAGTTGACCTACACCATAGATGTAATAGATATCTACTGAATATTCCATCCCACAGCTTCAAAAACCACATTTGTTTCATCACAGCACAGAACATTCTGTAAAATAGAACATATACTAGGCCATAAAACAAGTCTCAATACATTTTTAAAATATTTTTATTTATTTGATAAATAGAGTTACAGATAGTGAGAGGAAAAGATCTTCTGGCGCTGTGGCTCACTAGACTAATCCTCTGCCTACAGCGCCAGCACCCCAGGTTCTAGTCTCGGTTGAGGCACCAGATTCTGTCCAGTTGCTCCTGTTCCAGTCCAGCTCTCTGCTGTGGCCTGGGAGTGCAGTGGAGGATGGTCCAAGTGCTTGGGCCCTGCACCCCATGGGAGACCAGGAGAAGCACCTGGCTCCTGCCTTCGGATCAGTGCGGTGCACTGGCTGCAGCGCGCCAGCCGTGGCAGCCATTGGAGGGTGAACCAATGGAAAAAGGAAGACCTTTCTCTCTGTCTCTCTCTCTCTCACTGTCTAACTCTGCCTGTCCAATAAATAAATAAATAGGTAGATAGATAGATAGATAGATAGATAGATAGATAGATAGATAAATCTTCCATCCACTGGTTCACTCTCCAAATGACCATAATGGCCAGTGCTGAACAGATCCATAACCAGGAGCCAGATGCACCTTCTGAATCATCCACATGGGTGCAGGGGCCCAAGCACTTGGGCCATCTTCCACTGTTTTCCCAAGCCAAAGCAGAGAGCTGGATCAGAAGAGGAGCAACTGGGACTAGAACCAGCACCCCTCTTGGATAGTGGCTCCGCAGGCAGAGGGTTAACCCACTGCACCACAGAACTGGCCCCTCAATACATTTTAAAAAACTGAAATCATATCATATATCTTCTTTGACCACAATAGAATGATGCTGGAAGTTAACAGCATAAGAAATTCCAGAATACGTACAAACAAATGGAGACTAAACAACAGGTTTCTGAATAAGCAGTGGGTCATAGAATAAATCAAAAGAAACATTAAAAAAATCCATGAAATGGATGAAGATGAAAATGAAAATACAACGTATCAAAACATGGTTTACAGCAAAATCAGTGTTAAGAGGAAAGTTTGCAGCAATAAGTGAATACATTAAAAAACTAAAATGTTATCAAATAATGACTTAACAATACATCATAAAGTTGTAGAAAAAGAACAAATCACACCCAAAATTAATATAAAATACATTATAAAATTGTGAGAAGAAATGAAAAAATAGAAATCAAGGTTATACAAATGATCAGTGAAATGAAGAACTAATTTTTTGAAAAAAGTAAGCAGACTGTTCAATCATTGACCCAACAAATCAAAAAAAAAAAAATGGGAGAAGACCAAAATTAACAAAATCAGAGATGGAGTTGTTACAACTGAACAACAGAATAAGAAGAATCATTAAGCCTTGTTATAAATAATTATATGCTAACATAGTGGAAAATTTAGAAGAAATGGATGTATTTCTGGACACATACAATTTACTAAAAATTGAGGTATGAAAATCTAACAAACCTGAATGCTTATACAACATTTTATATTTATATTTATATAAAATATATAAACCTGTATGCTTAAATAACCAAAACTGAGACTGAATCAGTAATAAAGAGCCTTCTAGCAAAGAAAAGTCTAAGACTGGACAGCCTCAATTCTGAATTATACCAAACTTATAAGGAAGAACTAATTCCAATTATTCTTAAACTATTTAAAACAACAGAAATGAAGATAAAACTCCCATACATATTCTATGTGGTCAGCATCACCTTAATTCAAAATCATACAAAGATAAAACAAAAAGTAGAATTAAAAACCAATATCCCTGATGGACATACAAAATATTAACAAATCATATCCAACAATATATCAAAAATCATCAAAACTGGACAAGAGAGATTTATCTTAGCAATACAGAGATGGCTCAACATACACAAATCAATAAACATGATGCATCACACTTACAACATAAGGATAAAAATCATGATTATCTCAATAGACACAGAAAAAGCATTTTATAAAATACAGCATCCTTTCCTGGCAAATAACTTTTTAAAAATCGGGCATAGAAGGAACATACCTAAACACAATGAAAACAATGTATGACAAACTCACATCCATGGTAATATTGAATGGAGAAAAGTGGGAATCATTTCCACCAAGATCCAGAAACAGATAAATCAGCCCACTCTCAGCACTATCAATCATCACAGTTCGGGAAATTTTAGCTATATCTATTAGGCAAGCAAAAGAAAACAAAGAAAACAAATTGAAAAGGAGTAAGTAAAATTATCCCTGATTGTAGACTGCATAATTCTTATATAAGAGAACAAACAGATTCCACTAGAAGACTATTAAAACTTGCAAGAAATTTTGAAAAATTTACAGGATATAAAGTCAACCTGCAAAAATCAATAGCATTTTTATACACCAACAACATTCTGGCTGAGAAAAACTTAAAAGATCAGTCCCATTCAGTCTACAATTAAGATTACAAAACATAGATGAAAGAAATAGAATGCACACAAAAAATGGAAATATCTTCCATGTTTTTGGCTTAGAAGAATTTATATTTTCAAAATGCCCATACTACCCCAAGCAGTTTATAGATTCAATGCAAGCCTAATCAAAAATCCAAGTACATCCTTCAGTTAGCGTTAGCAGGTACTAGACTTGTCTATGTGCTCCCTTTGACTCCCAGTCCCTTCACCATGACCAACTGTGAACTGAAACTGATCACCTGGAACAGTGAGATGGCATTGGTACATGCCACCTCGATGGGATTGAATTGGAATCCCCTGGTATGCTTCCAACTCCACCACTTGGGGCAAGTCAGCCTGAGCATGTCCCAAATTATAAATCTCTTCCCTCTCCCATTCCCACCACCATGTTCAACAGGGATCACATTTCAGTTAATTTTCAACACTTAAGAATAACTGTGCATCAATTACAGATCTAAACCAGTCATATTAAGTAGAACAGATAAAAAAACTACTAAGAGGGATAATGTATTAAGTTGTTCATTAACAGTCAGGGCTATGCTGATCAAGCCACCATTTCCCATAGTGTCCACCTCACTCCAACAGGTTTCCCTCTTGGTGTTCAGTCAGTCGTCACCGATCAGGGAGAACATATGGTATTTGTCCCTTTGGGACTGGCTTATTTCACTCAGCATGATGTGTTCCAGATTCCTCCATTTTGTTGCAAATGACTGGATTTCGTTGTTTCTTACTGCGGTATAGTATTCTAAAGAGTACATATCCCGTAATTTCTTTATCCATTTTACCGTTGATGGGCATTTAGGTTGGTTCCAGGTCTTAGCTATTGTGAATTGAGCTGCAATAAACATTAGGGTGCAGACCGCTTTTTTGTTTGCCAATTTAAATTCCTTTGGGTAAATCCCAAGGAGTGGGATGGCTGGGTCGAACGGTAGGGTTATCTTCAGGTTTCTGAGGAATCTCCAGACTTCCATAGTGGCTTAACCAGTTTGCATTCCCACCAACAGTGGGTTAGTGTCCCTTTTTCCCCACATCCTCGCCAGCATCTGTTGTTGGTAGATTTCTGCATGTGAGCCATTCTAACCGGGGTGAGGTGAAACCTCATTGTGGTTTTGATTTGCATTTCCCTGATTGCTAATGACCTTGAACATTTTTTCATGTGCCTGTTGGCCATTTGGATTTCCTCTTTGGAAAAATGTCTATTGAGGTCCTTGGCCCATCTCTTAAGTGGGTTGTTGGTTTTGTTTTTGTGGAGTTTCTTGATCTCTTTAGATTCTGGTTATTAACCCTTTATCTGTTGCATAGTTTGCAAATATTTTTTCCCATTCTGTCGGTTGTCTCTTCACTCTCCTGACTGTTTCTTTTGCAGTACAGAAACTTCTCAATTTGTGCAATCCCAATAGTTGATTTTGGCTTTGACTGCCTGTGCCTCCCAGGTTTTTCCAGAAATTCTTTGCCTGTGTCATTGTCTTGAAGGGTTTCTCCAATGTTCTCTAGTAACATGATGGTGTCAGGTCGTAGATTTAGGTCTTTAATCCATGTTGAGTGGATTTTTGTGTAAGGTGAAAGGTAGGGGTCTTGCTTCATGATTCTGCACGTGGAAATCCAATTTTCCCAGCACCATTTATTGAATAGACTGTCCTTTCTCCAGGAATTGGTTTTAGATCCTTGATCAAATATAAGTTGGCTGTAGATGTTTGGGTTGATTTCTGGTGTTTCAATTCTGTTCCATTGTTCTATCCATCTGTTTTTGTACCAGTACCATGCTGTTTTGATTACAACTGCCCTGTAGTATGTCCTGAAATCTGGTATTGTGATGCCTCCGGCTTTGTTTTTGTTGTACAAGATTGCTTTAGCTATTTGAGGTCTCTTGTGTCTCCATATAAATTTCAGCACCATTTTTTCCAGATCTTAGAAGAAGGTCTTTGGTAGTTTGATTGGTATTGCATTGAATTTATAAATTGCTTTTGGGGGAATGGACATTTTGATGATATTGATTCTTCCAATCCATGAGCATGGAAGATTTTTCCATTTCTTGGTATCCTCTTCTATTTCTTTCTTTAAGATTTTGTAATTCTCATCGTAGAGATCTTTAACGTCCTTGGTTAAGTTTATTCCAAGGTATTTGATTGTTTTTGTAGCTATTGTGAATGGGATTGATCTTAGAAGTTCTTCCTCAGCCGTGGCATTGTCTGTGTATACAAAGGCTGTTGATTTTTGTGCATTGATTTTATACCCTGCTACTTTGCCAAACTCTTCTATGAGTTCCAATAGTCTCTTAGTAGAGTTCTTTGGGTCCCCTAAATACAGAATCATGTCATCTGCAAAGAGGGATAGTTTGAGTTCTTCCTTCCCAATTTGTATCCCTTTAATTTCTTTTTCTTGCCTAATAGCTCTGGCTAGAACCTCCAGAACTATATTGAATAGCAGTGGTGAGAGTGGGCATCCCTGTCTGGTTCCAGATCTCAGTGGAAATGCTTCCAACTTTTCCCCATTCAATAGGATGTTGGTTGTGGGTTTTTCATAGATTGCTGTGATTGTATTGAGGAATGTTCCTTCCAAACCCAGTTTGCTTAGAGTTTTCATCATGAAAGGGTGTTGTATTTTATCAAATGCTTTCTCGGCATCTGTTGAGATAATCATATGGTTTTTCTTCTGCAGTCTGTTAATGTGGTGTATCACATTGATTGTCTTGCGCACATTAAACCATCCCTGCATACCAGGGATAAATCCCACTTGGTCTGGGTGGATGATCTTTCTGATGTGTTGTTGCATTCTATTGGCGAGAATTTTATTGATGGAGTAAATAAAGGGGAGAGTGATCCAACATGGGAAGTGAGATACTCAGCAGACTCATAGAATGGCAGATATCCTAAATAGCACTCTGGCCTCAGAATCAGCCCTAAAGGCATTTGGAGCTGGCTGAAGAGCTCATGAGAGTATTTCAGGCATGGAAAGCCAAGACACTCTGGCAAAAGATCTCTGCGAGTGAGATCCCAGTGGAAAGAACAGGTCATCAAAGAAGGAGGTACCTTTCTCTGAAGGGAGGAGAGAACCTCCACTTTGACTATGACCTTGTCTAAACAAGATAAGAGTCGGAGAACTCAGAGGGCTTCCATAGCCTTGGAAACTCATGACTGGAGCATAGGGAGATTACTGATGCCATAGACAGGAGTGTCAATTGGTAAAGTCAACAACAGGAGTCACTGTGCACTTACTCCTCATGTAGGATCTCTGTCCTTAATGTGCTGTGCATTGAGATTTAATGCTATAACGAGTACTCAAACAATATATTTCACTTTGTGTTTCTATGGGGGTGCAAACTGTTGAAATCCTTACTTAATGCATACTAAACTGATCCTCTGTAAAAAAAAAAAAAAAAGAAATTATCAATTCCCAACTTGACTCTCACTGGGATTAAACATGACAATAGGTCTGATCTGATTTCATCATTATTAAAAAAAAATCATCTATTATTTTTCACTTTATGTTTCTGTGTGGGAGCAAACTGTTGAAATCCATACTTAATGTATACTAAGCTGATCTTCTGTATATTAAGATAATCGAAAATGAATCTTGATGTGAATGGAAGGGGAGAGGGAGTGGGAAAGGGGAGGGTTGTGGGTGGGAGGGACGGTATGGGGGGGAAGCCATTGTAATCCGTAAGTCGTACTTTGGAAAATTATATGCATTAAATAAAAGTTTAAAAAAAAATCCAAGTACATCCTTCACAGAACTAATAAAAGCCATCTTAAAATTCATATGGAAACAGAAGTGACCTCAAATAGTCAAAACAATCATAAGCCATAAAAACAAAGCTGGAGGCATCACAATACCAGAGTTCAAGATCCAATACAAGGTTGTCATTAGCAGCTAAGTCTTGTATTGGCATAAAAACAGACATGTAGAGAGTGGGACAGAACAGATGTCTCAGAAATTAAACAATACATTTACTGACAACCAATCTTTGACAAAGGAGCTAAAACTATTCTTTGGAGAAGCTCCAGTCTCTTCAACAAATCATGTTTGGAAAAATGGATTTCCATGTATTGAGATTTGAAATGAAACCCCTACCTTATTTCCAATATAAAAATCAACTCACCATGGAACGAGAGGCTAAATTTAAGATCTGAAGCCTTCAAATTCCTATAGTAAATCATAGGGGAAACACTGCAAGATATTAACTAAGACAAAGACTTCTTGAATATGACACTATAAGCACAGGCAATAAAATCAAAATTAGTTAAGTGGAACTTCACTAAATTAAGAAGCTTCTGCACAGAAAATGAAACAATTAACAAAATCAAGATGCAACTAACAGAATGTGAGAAAATATTTGCAAACCTCGTATCAAATAAATGATTTTTATCCAGAGTGTATATAGCGCTCAAGAAACTCCATAACAACAAGCCATGCAATCCTGTTAAGAAATGAGCTAAGGATACCAACAGATATATTCCATAAGAGCAAATAAAAGTTTCAAACAGACACATGAAAAAGAGTTAGAGTCACTAGCCATCAGGGAAATGCAAATAAAAACTGTAAAGAGGTACCATATCTCACTCCAGTTGGAATGGCTACTCTTATCCAAAAAAAAAAAAAAAAAAGCAAGTGCTGGTGAGGCTTTAGAAAAGGTACCCTAATACACTCTTGTTGGGATGCAAATTGGTACAACTGTTATGGAAAACAGTATGTAGATTCCACAGAAAACTAAAAATATACCACATGACTCAGCTAACCCACTTTTGGAAATATATGCAAAAAATGAAACAACATATGAAAGAAATAACTGTACTCCAATATTTATAGCAGCTCAATTCACAACAGTAAAGATATACAACATCATTTGATGACTAGATAAAGAAAATATGGAGTATATATATATAAATGATGGACCATCACACAGCCATAAAAATAATAAAATCCTGACATTTGCAACAAAATTAATGGAATTAGAGATCATTACAGAAAGTGAAATAGTCAAACCCAGAAATACAAATTTCACACATTTTCTAATATTTGTGGAAGTTTTAAATATATATGTATGGATATGCCAAGGAAAGTGTTTATTATATGTGTATTTGTGTGTGTGTATGCATATATACTGAGTATAAAAATTGTGTGAATGTCATATCATATCACACTTGATCTTAGCCAAAAGGCCGAGAAGAGATTACATCATATCATACCATTGTGTGTTTAGGTATCAATATTGCTTCACTGAATCATCCCATGTAAATGACAATACAGTCTTCTTTTCCCATGTTATGATCATTGACCTGAATCTTATAGACTATGATACTAATGTCTCTGTTGTCAAGGAAAATATTATGTTTGTGTGTATATATTATAATGTCTAAATTTTTAAAAGATTTATTTACTTGAAAGACAGAATTATGGTGAGAGAGAGAGAGAGAGAGAGAGAGAGAGAGAGAGATTCCATCTGCTGGTTAACTCTCCATATGGCTGCAACTGTCAGGGCAGGCCAGGCCAAAGCCAGGAATCAGGAGCTTTATCTGTGTCTTCCACATTGGTGTGGGGGCTCAAGTATAGGGCTATCTTAAGTTGTTTTCCTGGGCATATTAGCAGAGAGCTAGATCATGAGAGGAGCAGCCAGGACACAAATCTCTATTCATATAGGAAACCAGTGTTACAGGCTGTGGCTTAATCCACTATGTCACAATGCTGACACAATGTCTAAATGTTAAGTGAATGTGGCAAACTGTTAAAAGAAAATGCAAATAAATTAAAAGAACTGTAACAGCTCACAAATGCAATAAGCCAAAAAAAAGCATCACAAAATTCAAGAATACGCTGTGCAATCTAGTCTATATAAAAGTAGGCAGGACAGTGATTAAGAGCTCGAGTACCACAGATAATCCCAAATTCAAATATAATTTCCAATAATTGCTAGTTTTCTAACCTTGAATAAATAATGTAACTCCTTGGAGCCCCAGTTTTTGCACCTGTGAAATGAACTCATGACATTTTATGCAACGTACTTGAGACCTAAAAAGTCATTCTTTTGCAAATATTTAAAGAACACTGCAGGAGCCAGCAGTGTGACACAGTGGATTAAGTTATTGTTTTCAACACTGCCGTCTATTATTGGAGTGCTGCTTCCAGTTCTGGCTGCTCCGCTTCCAATACACTTTCCTGCTAATGTTCCTGCGTAGTGGAATATGGCCCATGTGCTTGGGATCCTGTCACCCACATAGAAGACTGAGGTCTAGTTTTCAGCCTCACCAAGACAAAGCCATTGTGTCCATTTGGGAGTGGACTAGTGGATGGAAGATATCTCTCTCTCTCTCTCTCTGTGTTCTCCAAAGGTGATGTATGATTCTATTTATATGACATTCTTAAGATGACACAATTATGGAGCTTGGGAATCTAATAGAGAATAGCAAATGCAAGGTTGGGGCGATGGTTGTGGTTAGTGAATGGTGTTGTGCAGGATCTTTTTTAATAAATTGTCCAATACCATGACTGTGTTGCTTTGTATGAACTTCACTGAATTTAAAATTGAACAGAACAAATAAACATTCTCCCATGCATTCACATACAAGTAAGCACATCTAAAATGGCAGAAAGTTCAATAAAGCTGATCGATTTTATCAACGTCAATTTCCCATTCTGGTATTACACCATGATTATATAAAACATCACCATTAGGGTGGAATGGGAGAAAAGTATATGGGATCAGATCATTCTGCATTATTTTTTACAACAGCAGGAAAATTTCAAAGAGTTTTCTTTTAAATACTATAGAAACTAGAAAGAAAAAAGAAATTAAATTGGGGTAGGAGGTAAGTGTTGTCATATAGCAGGTTAAGCCATCAGTATCAAAGTGCCTGAGGTCAAGTCCTGCCTTTATTTCTGATCTGGCTTCTTGCTAATTTTTTTCTAATATGCAACATGGGGGTGGTCAGTAGATCAAGTACTTGGGTTCCTGTCACCCACATGGGAGACCTACATAGAGTTCTGGGCTCTTGACTTTGGCCTGGTCCAAGCATGACTATTGAAGGTATTTCAGGTGTGAACCAGTTGATGTAAGAAAAGCTTTCTCTCTCTGTCTATAACTCTTTATCTCTATCTTTATCCATATCTCTATCACTCTGCCTTTCAAACATATATAAATAAATTTAAAAGCTTTAAAAAGAAGGGAGGGCATGATTGCCAGTCAACAATGCAAAGGAAATTACCAGTTTTCATATTTCACTATAAAATGTTAATTTGTCAGAGTTTAACTCAACTTCTTTAGCACTGAGAAAAATAAATATCAATCTAGAATTTCAGATCCACTTCTATTTTCATTTTTATGAAAGACAAAAAACGTTCTTGTTTTTTTCTGACAACTAACACTGAATTGGTTTGTAACATGCCTCAGTGATTTAAATATTTGTTTATATGAAAGGCAGGGAAGAAGAGAAAAAAGAGCATTAAAGAGAGAGCGAGAGAGAGTGATCTTCCATTCACTGTCTCACTCTCCAAATGGCCAAACAGCCAGACCTGAGTCATGCTGAAGCTGGGGGCCAGGAACTGTTAAGTACTAACTCATGTAACACACCTCACACACCCCACCTAGTTCATATGTTGAAGCTGTAATCCTCAGTGTGCTTGGAAAGAGGAACATTAAGGAAGTAAGTAGGGTTAAATATGATCATAAGGGTAGTGTGTTAGTCTGATAGTCTAAAGTACCTGTAAGATGACTAGAAAACATCGGAGATTTCTCTTTCTTCTCTGTGCAGAGAGGAGGCTACATGAGGACACAATGAGAAAGCAGCTGTCTATAAGCTAGAAAGTGACACCTCACAAGATATCAACCCTCAGAGCATTTCAATCTTGGAATGCTAGCTTCAGGAACTATGAGAAAAAATGAAAAAGAATACTGTTTAAAAATAATACCCTACTAACATCCATTTGATAGAAAGATGGCAGCAAAAGTGAAACTGAATGTGTTAGAAATGCTATGATTTCACATTTGACTGCAAAGTGATCAATAAGGATGAATGATTCTAAGGTGAAACACCTCAGGGAAAGAGTAACTAATCTATAAATACATAAATGAGAAGAGACAGAAAAATCAGGGAAGACCTGCTGCCTTTGAGTGGTTAACAATATGATCTCAATTTTAAGAAAGATAATTGTCTTCTGACATCAAATAAGTAGAACAAGTGGCATAGGCAACTTGAATATGAATATGAATGCCAACATTCAACTAAAAATAAGGAAAATTATGAAAAGGGATATAGTCATTTGGACTAGAGTTAATTTAGAGGTAAAGCTACAGATAAAATTATTTTCTTGTTTCAGTTTTAATTATGTATGTCTTTATTTGGCAAAGATTTTTGTTTTGTTTACTTATTTTATGTAAGTTTAGGAATTTGGCATGCAAATATTAGGGCCCACAAGAAAGTAAGCGTGTCTCTTAATACTTTAAGAATTCATTGTACTGTGCAATAAGCAACAAGAAACATTCATATTAAAGTACTAATAGTAAAAGAAGCATCCATATTGAAGTATTAATAGTATGAATAGAAACACCTTTATTAAAGTATTAATAGTATCATATATTCATGGTTGCAGCTTTTCCAAACTCATTTGACAGTTGTTTATTTGCTTTCATTTTTCCATATCATTTAGCAGTGCTTTATGTTTGTTTCAAAATAGTCATAATGTGTAATTATATATTCAAGATGGAGTATGTCAATCTTTCACAAGAAAAACATATTCTTTTGCACAATGAAACATTTTCCTTTATATTTAAAACAGTTTTGAAATTGAGCAACTGGGTCACATGACTTTTCTTAGCTAAGTGAGAATTTTTGAAAAAAATAGAGATATTGAAAATTTAGATTCATTTACAGTGTGGTTGATGGCAATTTAAGTTCTTATGATTTCTAAGTGCTGTAAACTATAATACAAGAGAAACAAAATATATTAAGCCATCTCTCTCCAGAAGCAAATTGAATTGAATTGTAAATGTTCAACTGAAACACTCTTGAATTTGCATCATTAGTTAATTGTGACAATACCTAGTCCACTTTATTTACGTCCATCACATCTCTGTTTTATGATCTGAGGGCATCTTATAGCTGAGGAGTCTTCAGAAATCTTACAGAATGTGCATGTTGTCTAAACATCTGCTCATGAATTTCAAATTTTTTGCATCAAAACAAGCTCATACCAACTTGCTATAACAAACTGATAAGACATCAGTTTGAAAAACTGCCAATTCGAACAACATGGATTCTGTTAGGACCTAAGCAAAAACAAACAAGAAATTCAGTGTGCAACTTAGGTGGGAGTATGGTGAAATCACTGATGTTTTGCAAAAACTTTATGTAGCCTATACACGAAGGAATTCAGCAATTTACAAATGGATAACATATTTTAGAAGAGACAAGGTGATGTTGAAGATGCAATCTGTGGCATCAGACCTTTTACATCAATCTATGAGGAGAAAATAATCTTGTTCATACCTTAACTTAAGAGGACCTATTATTAAAAACAGACACAATAGCCAACACCATAGTCTTATCAATTGATTCAACTTACAATTTCCTTAAAATTAAAGTGGAGCAAACTTTCTGCTTAATTGGATTCTAAAATTTTTCCATTCAGGTCAGCTGCAGACAAAGGCAGAGTTTCAATGAAAATTTTAAACAAGTGGAATCAAGGTCCTGAAGTATTTCTTGGAAAAAAACAGGGATTTAGCATATAATTCTTTGTAAAAATGTATATTTGACAGAGAGAGAGAGAGAGAGAGAGAGAGAGAGAGAGAGAACGAACTCTAACAAAACAGTCAAGGCTAGATAGTACCAAAGCTAAGAGCCTGGAACTTAATTCAATCTGGGTCTCCCATCTGGATGACCTAGATTGGCAGGGAGTAAAACATTTAAGCCATCACCTGCTGCTTCCCAGAGTGTCCATTAGCAAAGAACTGGGCTTGAAATGGAGTAGCCAATACTAGAACCAAGCACTGTAATATTGGATGCAGACATCCCTAGTAACAATTTAACCACTACCCTAAATGCCTGCCTCCACTGGCACAGTTATCAAGACAAAGAACAAACCCATGACTACCAAGAGGTGGAAGTGATCTGATTAAGGCAAAAGTGGATTGATCAAGAGTAAAAGCCATGGCCACAATTTTGACAGATACCCAAGGGAATTCCCTTTCTGACTTTCTGGAGGACAACAAAAGCATTACATCTGCTGGCTCTGAGAGCGTTTTGAGAAAGCCAGTCAAAGTCTCAGAAGAAAAATGTGTGGGAGAGCTTAACCAGGAAATCCATCATCATGATGATGTTCATGCCCTTTGTCAAGGCTTATTTTGTGGGAATTGCAATGAAAATTCATTAGGCATCCAGTTCACAGATCTGGTTTGTTTCTTCTGACATCTTTTGCTTTCCTGATTTTAAACAGCATTTAAAGTATACTTTTTTTTTTCTGCAGGGAGATGTGAAACATATTCTCCTGGAGGCCTCAGAGAGAGCATGATCCTAACAACACCTTCATAATGGGCCTTTTGGTCCCCAACACTGCAAGAAAATTATCTTTAAAGCCATCGAGCTTGTGACACTTTTCTATGGCAGCTCTAAGAAGCTAATACAGATAGCAAATTACAAAAGCAAATTATAAAAGTAGACAATGAGAGGAGATAGATACTCAAGTAATGCTTAATATTAGGCATCAATTTGACTGGATAAAGGAGTACCTAGAATCTGGGACGGTATTCCTCTGAGTGTATTGGTGGGGGTATGTTCAAATAAATTAACGTATGAATCTGGGTGAACTTTCCTAAATTTGAGTAGGCACCATCAATTGACTGAGAGTCTGGAAAGAAAGAATACAGAAGGCAAATTGGACCCTAAATCTGGGGAGCTACTCAATTCCCAAAGGGAAACACATTCAACTTCTGCCTTGGACTCGGAACAACTCCAAGATTCCTGGCCCTTGAATTCCAGGACTTACACCCGAAGTCCTGTTGCTAGATTAGGCTTAGGACCTTTAACTGAAAGTTACACCCTTAGTTTCCCTGGTTCTAAAGCCTCTGGACATGGACTTGGCAACCCCCCCAGCATGCTGGGATCTCCAGCCTGTAGACAACCTGAAGAAATCTTCTCAGCCACTGTGATCATGTAAACCAATTCCCGTAACAAATCTCCCTTCATTTATCTCTGCACACCTATCAAGTCTGAAAGCTGAATGACCATGTCTCTAAATTTGTATATATGAAATGTATGAAATGTGTATACCTTAAATAAAATATTTCTAGGTAAAAATTTACAAAAAAAAAATCACTGTAGGGGCTTCCTTTGCTTTTTTATTCCTATATCATTACAATATATCTCCAACTTTAAGTAACCTGCTTGAAATCCTATTAACTGGAAATAGCAGACTATAAATTTGAATTCTACTTCAGCTTCCTATTCATTACATTACATTTGTAGGAATGCCTTTTAGACAAGGTAAGTGGGAGGAAATTTGAAAGGTTATTTTTTTGCCCAAGAATAAATGCTATTACCAATGATAATTGTCACAATTTAGTGCAAACTGTTTAGATTAATAATCTAAGGCAACAAAGTTTCCAGTCCAGTTCTTTTTACTTATCAATTATGTGAACTTAAAAAAATACTCAATTTTCTTATGTTCCATCTACTTTTCTAAAAATAAACAGATTGAATAGGATGTTCTATAATTTATTTTAGACCTGACCTACTGTTACATGTATTTTCTTTTATTAGATGGTATGTTCTTATTATTCATAAGTAATTACTCATAAACTAATTGACTTAATGCTCAAAACATAGTGTTAATATCATTGCACTTACTGTCCATAATCTGTTCCAGTTATTCACATGAGCAATCACACATTCTTAAAATAATTGAAAAAAAGAATTGATTCTTGAACTACTAAAAATGTATTCCTAAGACAACATGTCCAATGAGATAGGAGAGATATATATTCAAGTAACTTTAGTTTGAACATCTATCACCCAGCAAATGTTTTCATCTTCTTAAAAAGTTAAACCTTATTGTAGATCATCTGGCACATGATAAATGCATTAATTTTTGAATTCCCTTCTTCTTCCTCTGACCTTATAAAAGGTTAATTGATACATAATTAGCCCATAAAGATCAACCTCTTATTTCATGTATCCAAAGAATATTCTAAAAATTATTTAGAGTGTTGGAGTTAAGATAAGTGTAACTGAAATATTTCAAGACTCCGCTCCCATAAAAAGGTATGACAGGGTTCTTCTGACAATATTTACAGTTATTACTGGTCAAATAATAGATCAATGGAAAACTTCAAGGAGTGAAGATAGATAAAAGAGGTAATAGGACCCTAAATATAAGCTGCCAAAGTAGTAAGCCTTCCCAGAGTACATCTTTTTTCTACTTTAATAATTTGCTAATCAAGTTACAAGTGTACTTGACTTGCTTGCACATTAAAAGATACACATGTGCATTTTAGAAACTATATTCCAATAAGCTTGACATTTAAATCTGGAAAACTCAAAATGTGTTGTAAAAATGTTTGAACATTTAATTAAGAACTTCCTGTTACTATTGTGATATCACTAAAACTTGATTGTTTTCTTGGTATTTTTGCTTGCTGAATATCCAAAATGTGTTTGGAAGAATTACAAGGAGGAAGTACATTTGAGCATAGGCCAAAGAAAGAAAGGAAGGAAATTTTTCCTGCTGAGTTTCTTCTGATTTTTGCTTCCAATCAGTTGACATTCATCCTCACACTTCTAAGATAAATTTTAGTCCCTCTGCAAACATGCTCAGGGATGCTGAATATCAAGCAAATGCATAGTGGTATTTCATTCAAAACTGTACTTACAGGGTGACAGAGAGATTCTGAAGAGGGCTTTGGGCTATGTAGCCTCAGAATATTAATCTCATGCAGCTGGTAACTGCAGCTCACTGGGTAAGCTTTACAAAGAGACGGCAGGCAGTAACAGCTGTAGTTTGTGCTGTCACATGTCCACCTCGGGCTTATGCAATGCTGGTGGTGGAATATGGAAATTTGTGAAAGGAAGTGGTATTACAGGGTATCCACAAAAGCTCATAAAGTTTGTGTCTAATACACATCACCAAGCCAGTGCCCAGAGAACTAGAAGAGAGCCCTTGATCTTAATTTCTCACTTCATGCAATTTGCTCCAGAAACTGAACATTAGTTCTCACTTGATCTACTAACTGCTGAAGCAAGTTCCAAGTCAGACTTCATTTCCTGACTTGATCAGCTTTATCACAAACAGGAGGAGGAGAAATTCTCATCCTACAGATTCTCCAAATTTTCCACTACAAGTTTTCTGATACTTGTCAGTAAATGCGTAACTAGTGTTGAAACCACAGTCTATTATGGATTAGTCAGCTAGTAGATCTCTGTTATTCCCTTAAATATGTTTACAATATGTTTGAGGATATTCAAAAAGTTCATTAAAATATATGAGGAGTTTGGGACAAGGGTTAATCCATGGCTTGGGCTGTCCATATTCCATTTCAGAGAGACTGATTAAAGTTCTTGCTCTGTTTCCAATTCCAGCTTCTTGCTAATGCACACCCTGGGAGGTAGCAAATGATGTCTCCAGTTCTTGGTTCCTTCCAGACATATGGGAGACCCTGAATGAGTTCTGGGATCCTGGCTTTAGTCTGGTCCCATTACAATAATTGTGGGCATTTGAAGAGTGAATTTTTTTTTTTAAGATTTGTTTGATTTAATTGAAAGACAGAATTACAGAAAGCAGTAGAGACAGAAAGTTTTTCTATCTGCAGCTTCACTCCCCAAATGGCTGCAGTGGCCAGAGCTGGGCCAATTTGAAGCCAGGAGCCTGGAGTTTCTTCAGAATCTCCCACATGGGTTCAGGGGCCAAAGGACTTGGGCCATCTTCTGCTGCTTTCCCAGATGCATTAGCGGAAAGCTGGATCATAAATGGAGCAACTGGGATTGAAGTGGCACCCATATGTGCTGCCAGCACTGAGGAACAGTGCCACAGCACCATCCCCTGCATAGTTTTTTATAGTCTATATTTTTATAAACATTTTGGATTCCTCAGATATGCATGAATTTCAAAATTTTTGCATAAAAAATTTGTATTTTAGCTTCATTTTCCACCAATTTTTAAAATAGTTTCAAATACATTTCTTCAGAAATGTTTTCTACTATTGAAGTGATCATTACTTTCTGTTACGTTAGAGTATTTTGAATTTTCTGTGAGAGTCTATGCAGATTAACTACCCCAATCAACAAGAAATAAGTAAAAATGTAAGTCTTTTGGAATATTAACTAAATCTAATTCCTGTGAAATTTATATTTTGGATTTTATTTCACATATTTATTAAGACATGAAATTATAAAATATCTGTTATATTTTAGTTTATATGGTTAATCCTACTTTAAAATTCACATGATTCTGAATCACAGGAAAGTAGAAACAAATATGAAGCATCTCTTAAAAATTAAATATTGAATGTATCTCATTTCTAACATCGTGCTTAAAATCCAGTTATAAACTTTGAAAATTATAAAAAAAATCACATACTAAATCAATATATAAGATAGCAATGAAATAGAAGTTGACACTGATCTGGTTTTTAATAAGAAAATTAAACTCCTCTCAAATTTCCTAGAGGGAAATTATAGTATTTAAAATCTCTTTATGAAGAAAGTTCATAATCTTTTATGTGCCATACTGCACAAACTGAAAAATCTGGTAATCTGTACAGGGAAAATTACGGCTTGCCTTTTTTCATTTTTTTTTAAGTATTATCTATTTATTGGAAGGCAGAGTTACAGAGAGGCAGAGAGAGAGGTCTTCTATCTGTGTGTTCACTCCCCAGATGGTTGCAATAGACAAAGCTGGTTTGATCTAAAGCCAGGAGCTTCTTCCAGGTCTCCCACATAGATGCAGAGGCCCAAGGACTTGGGCTGTCCTCCGCTTCTTTCTCAGGCACATTTGCAGGGAGCTGGATTGGAAGAGGAGCAGCCAGTCCTCAAACCAGTGCCCATATGAGATGTTGGCACAGCAGGCTGTGGCTTTATCCATTGTGCCACAGTGCTGGCACCGCTTTTTTTCATATTTCTTCTTCAAATT
Source organism: Oryctolagus cuniculus (assembly GCF_051225735.1). Classification (NCBI taxonomy): domain Eukaryota; kingdom Metazoa; phylum Chordata; class Mammalia; order Lagomorpha; family Leporidae; genus Oryctolagus; species Oryctolagus cuniculus. Next base: position 14,261,336 of record NC_142871.1, read on the forward strand.
TACTTCTTCTTGAAATGTGACTTTCTTTTTTTTAAAAGTTACTAATTTAATATTAAAATGTTTAATTGACAAAGGTTCAATCTGTTTTAGGTGTATGTGATAATTTGATATGCATACATCATATGTAATGGCTACTGCAATCAAATTAATTAACACAGAAATTACTTCCCATTCATCTTACAACTGAAAGTTTGTACCTTTTAACTAACTTGCCCCATTTATCCCCACCCCAAAAAGTCCTAGCAGCAATTATTCTCTCTGCTTCTATAAATTTGATATTTTTTAAACTTTTATTTAGTAAATATAAATTTCCAAAGTACAGTTTATGGATTACAATGGCTTCCCCCCTCTGTAATTTCCCTCCCACCCACACCCCTCCCATTTCTCGCTGCCTATCCCATGCCATTCACCTCAAGATTCATTTTCGATTCTCTTTGTATACAGAAAATCAGTTTAGTATATATTAAGTAAAGATCTCATCAGTTTGCACCCACACAGAACATAAAATGTAAAATACTGTTTCAGTACTAGTTATAGCATTAATTCAGATTGAACAACACATTAAGGACAGAGATCCTACATGAGGAGTACCTACACTGTGACTCCGGTTGTTCACTTAACAAATTGACACTCCTGTTTATGGTGTCAGTAATCTCTCTAGGCTCTTGTCATGAGTTGCCACGGCTATGGAAGCCTTTTGAGTTCACTGACTTCAATCTTATTTAGACAAGGTCATAGTCAACGTGGAAGTTCTCTCCTCCCTTCAGAGAAAGGTACCTCCTTCTTTGATGGCATGTTCTTTCCACTGGGATCTCACTCGCAGAGATCTTTCATTTAGGTATTTGTATTTTTTTTTTTTCAAGAGCATCTTGGTTTTCCATGCCTGAAATACTCTCATGAGCTCTTCAGCCAGATCCACATGCCTTAAGGGCTGATTCTGAGGCCAGAGTACTATTTAGGACATCTGCCATTCTATGAGTCTGCTGTATATCCTGCTTCCCATGTTGGATCATTCTCTCCCTTTTTTTATTCTATCAGATAGTAATAGCAGACACTAGTCTTGTTTTTGTGATCTCTTTGACTCTTAGACCTATCAGTATGATCAATTGTGAACTGAAATTGAACACTTGGACTAGTGAGATGGCATTGGTACATGCCACCTTGATGGGATTGAATTGGAATCCCCTGGTATGTTTCTAACTCTACCGTTTGGGGCAAGTCAGCTTGATCATGTCCCAAATTGTACATCTCCTTCTCTTATTGCCACTCTTATATTTAACAGAGATCACTTTTTAGTTAAATTTAAACACCTAAGAATAATTGTGTGTTAATTACAGAGTTCAACCAATAGTATTAAGTAGAACAAAAAACTACTAAAAGGGATAAAGTATTAAACTGTATATCAAAAGTCAGGACAAGAGCTGATCAAGTCACTGTTTCTCATAGTGTCCCTTTCACTTCAACAGGTTTCCTTTTTGGTGCTTGGTTAGTTGTCACCAATCAGGGAGAACATATGATATTTGTTCGTTTGGGACTGGCTTAATTCACTCAGCATGATGCATAGAATAAGTCTTAATTCCAGTAACAGTCTAGTCTGAGTTGCTCCCCACAATATGGCGCTGAGAAGGGAGTAACAACTTCTACGCAGCTGCCTCTCGCCAACTTGAGTGATGACCTGCAGGAGCTGATCCTGCTCCTGATTGGAGGAGAGCAGCGTACTTGGCGTGTGGGTAGCAGAGTTGGGATTGGTGGAAGAGGACTATAAAGGAGGAGAGAGACAACATGCACCAGCAACATCTAAGAGGAACACCTGAGGAACATCTGAGCAGCCCCCGAGAGAGTCGGCCGGCTGTGTGCCGCTCCCCCGCAGAAGTGGGGAAAGTGGCAGGGGGAACCGCCCTTCCATGTAGGTGGAAGGGACGGTAGCCAACCCGGGAAGAACCAGCAGCAAACCCGGGAAGGGCCAAGCAGACAAAAGAACAGTGCAGGGTCCTGTGTCGTTCCTCCATGAAGAGGGGGAGCGACACCAGATTCCTCCATTTTGTTGCAAATGACTGGATTTCATTGATTTTGACTGTTGTATAGTATTCTATAGAGTATATGTCCCATAATTTCTTTATCCAGTCAACTGTTGATGGGCATTTGGGTTGGTTCCAGGTCTTAGCTATTGTGAATTGAGCTGCAATAAACATTAAGGAGCAGACAGCTTTTTTGTTTGCCAATTTAGTTTCCTTTGGATAAATTCCAAGGAGTGGGATGGCTGGGTTATATGGTAGAGTTATATTCAGGTTTCTAAGGAATCTCCAGACTGACTTCCATTGTGGCTTTACCAGTTTGCATTCCCACCAACAGTAGGTTAGTGTCCCTTTTTCTCCACATCCTCTCCAGCATCTGTTGTTGGTAGATTTCTGAATGTGAGCCATTCTAACTGGGGTGAGGTGAAACCTCATTGTGGTTTAGATTTGCATTTCCCTGATTGCTAAGTGATCCTGAACATTTTTTCACATGGCTGTTGGCCATTTGGATTTCCTCTTTTGAAAAATGTCTATTGAGGTCCTTGGCCCATCTCTTATGATTAGTGGTGTTGAGTACCCTTTCATGTGACTCTTGACAGTTTGAGTGTTTTGTTTGAGAAAAATGTCTACTCAAATCCTTTGCTCATTCTAAGTACACTTTTATATAGAATTATACTTGATTTTTATGCAACTTTGATAGTATCCCTTGTCAGATATGAGGTTTGCAGATATTTTCTCTGATTCTGTGTATTGTATTTTAATTTTGTTGATTAGTTCCTTTGCTGTGCAGAGACTTTCTGGTTTGATGTAGTCATATTTGTTTATTTTTACTTTTGTTGTCTAGGCTTTGGAATCATATAAAAAATTATGGCCAAGACCCTGCAAGGAGCATTTTTGCCATGTTTTCTCCTGGGATTTATAAGGTGTCATGTCTTGTGAATAAATCTTTGGCCTATTTTGAGTTGGTTTTTATGAATCTATTGGTATGAAAATTGTTATTAGAATTATAGTAGAGACGCTCAGCTCTGCCTCTTGGCTGAGCCGCCCTCCTAGCCTGCCCAGGTGTATTCTCTCCATTCAACCATCTAACCTCGCTCACCTCCAGTCCAAGTGACTGGGCACACTCTCTCTGTCCCTTCTATTCTGACAGATGCCCTATCCCCAATAAAGCCTTATGACACCACTCTCTGTCTCACTTCTGAATTCTTTCTTGTGTGAAGACAAGACCCCTATGGTTTCCATGGCCTTTCCTCTGGTGACATTTCTAGCAACCACAAAGGGTCCCATGCATGAAGGTATACATGCACAGAGGGGCCATGAAGAAACCCACAAGGGAATTCACAGAGGACCTTAAGAAGACGTTGAAGAAGGGAAGTTACTGCTATTCTTCAGGACTCTCCACTGTGATGTACAGTTTGATCTCCAGACCTAATAAAAGGGATGATTGACCTTTTCTGCAATAATGCCTGGCCACAGTATAGAAGATCAAGTAGCATAGCCAGAAAATGAGAGATTAAACTATGAAGTGGTGCTCCAGCTACACTGATTTTTCTGTGTTCATGGTAAATGGGCAGAACTCCCCTTTTAAACCAAACTGAGTGGGAGATGGGAAGTTGTACTGATGACCTCAACATATATAAACAGGTCACCAGGGAAGTTGTACTGATGACCTCAACTTATATAAACAGGTTGTTACCGGAGAAATTGCAGGGTTATTGTCTTCGCACTGAAGGACCCCAAAAGTGGTGCCCTTTTGTGACGACCCCAGAAACACAGACTCCAGACCAGGCGATGCAAAAAGCAAGAGGCAGTTTTATTTCATTTGCGCAAATGGGCCCTCTGCTGCCGCATGCAGCGGGGAAGAGAGGAGCCAATGAAGGACCCCAAAAGTGGTGCCCTTTTGTGACGACCCCAGAAACACAGACTCCAGACTAGGCAATGCAAAAAGCAAGAGGCAGTTTTATTTCATTTGCGCAAATGGGCCCTCTGCTGCCGCATGCGGCGGGGAAGAGAGGAGCCCCGAGCCCTAATCACAAGCAGTATTTAAAGCTAAAAACCACACAATTATCATAGATTTACATTTTACTTGGTGTAAATAGCTCATTGGATAGTTCTCAGCAATTGACCTAATATGGCAGTTTGGAAGCGGTAAGGAAGTATAGTCAGTGGAAAAGTACTAGGTCGAAAGGGTATGATGGGGGGGGTGGTCGTTGAGGTAGAGAAACGGGTGTGTACATGCCTTGCATGCCTTGCGGCCATTGCTTTTCTAAGAACCAATCTATTTCCTCACCTCCCAGGGTCAGTGGAAAAGTACTAGGCCATTCTCATGGTGGCTCATGGCTGCTCCTTTCAGCACAAGAAAGAATTCAGGTGTGAGACAGAGAGTAGAGGGAGGTAAAATAGCAAGGTTTATTAGGGAAGAGACATCCATAAGGATGGATGGGCATCTCTCCAGACAGAGCCTGAAAGACTGGGGGGGGTGAGGTGGGGTGGAGGTTACATGGTTGGGTGGAGAGATTACACCTGGCCAGACCAGGCGGGCACATCAGCAGAGAGACAGAGGGCTGAGAGCACAGACTGGTTGAGGCTGGGGGTTTTTAAGGAGATGGGTCTTGCTTCTCCACCTCTGTTCCTCTTGGAATGAAGGGCTTTTTGGATATAAATAGAAAAACTTCTCTCTTGAAGGTCTGAAACAAAGGACTTTATGGATGCAAATGTTATCAGACAGGAGGAAGGGAGCAAGGTGTTTGAGATGCAGATACTGGGATGCACCTGGGAGATTGTGGAAGATTTGTCAGGCAGAAGGGGTGGGACCCCCGGTGGGACCCCCCCACCTGGCGGGTTATCAGGTAGAAGGGGGCAGGGCAGGGCAGGATGTGAATACCAGGCTGCCCCTGAAACACCATTGGGATGACCTTGAGATGCAGCATATGCTGAACATAGATGTCTTCTCTTTGGGCCTTTATGTCACACACACATAAGCTCATAACTGACTTTCCTACCTAACAAGGTCACCACATTTGATCTTACCTAAAAGGTCATAGTTTTCCTCATGGGTGTGGTTTTAACTCACAGGGAAATACTAAGTGTCAGAATTTGCCATGACCATAGCTTTCTAGCTTAACCTGATGATAGTAAAAAAACAATCTTCAAAAATCAGGGTTGGGTTGAGCAACCCCTTGGCTGACATCATAGAGGCTGCCTTCATGGTCTAATTTATTAGAGACCAGGAGAACAAGGAGTAAGCTAATAGCAGGAACAATGTAAAGATAAGCAACAGGTCAGTTAATGGCTGCTTTACACAGTGATCTGCCATCAAGGAGAACCAACAAGGCTAGTCCACCCCAAATGGCACCTGTTTCCAATATGAGGAGCCAGGGCATTGGGCAAGCAGCTGTTGTGACAGAAACCAACTTCTGTCAGCTCTGTCAAGAGCAAGGCCACTAGACATGGACCTGCTTTGGGTGTTGAAGGACTCCTGGTTCAGAACCGCAGACCCTGTGGCCCTGAGCTAAAAAGACATTGGCTCTGCCCAGCCTCTGCCCAGCCAGCTTCCAACTCTAACCACTACTATTGAGGGGATGGCCTAGGGTCAGTGAAACCTAATATGTCTATTTGTACCAGGCTCCTGTTCCTCTCTCCTCCTAGTCCTGCCACATAATGAGTCAACAGGGTGCCTCCCTTAAGGAGATTCACATCTCTCTTGCAATTTTCTTCCAGCACCTCAATGGTAGGTCACATACCAGCCAGGCCTTAAAGCCTATCCAAATATTAGTAAGCTTAGAAAGCCCTTCCTGCCAGTTCCTAAAAACAGGGCTTAGAGTAACAGCTAACTTAGATAGTCCTGCACCTATTTGGACAGGTCCTCACCGAGGACTTAAAGGACTTATCTCATGAGGGGTGTGAAATAATCCAAAATGTAGATGGTTAAATGTGAACGATGTATTAGTCTGTTTCCTTTCCCAGAATGAGGCGCTGGTCTTGTACACTAGCTTCACTTCATAGCAAAACTAGCAACTAGTATCCAGAGGAAAAAAACATAGCCAGTCCACTAGAGAGTTAGTTATTTAACCCTAATCCTCACCCCTGGGGAGAGAAAACCAGCCCTTGAGAGGTTATAGGCAATGCAGCAAATTTCTACCCCTGCATACTCCAGGCAGTCCCAGCATTTCCCTAACAGGATAGGGATTCCTAGATACAGGGAAATAGCACAGTTCCTAAACCAGGCTCTCAACAGGGAGCCAAAGCAGAGCCCCATCCTCTAGGAAAAACAAACAAAGCACAGCTTTCATCCATCAAAAAGCTTCCAGGACTTGGACTCTCACAAAGGGATTTCTGTTTGAAGGGCACACTCCCTCTGTCCCTTCCAATCTGATGGATGTCCTATCCCCAGTAAAGCCTTATAACTCTGCAAAAAAAAAAAAAAAAAAAAAAAAAAAAAAAGTATTATAGTCAAGGTTACATTGAGTCTGTAGACCACTTTGGATTGTGGGTATATGCTGGCAGTATTAATTCTTCCTATCCATACACATGCAATATCTTTCCATTTGTATCTTAGAATCCTTCCCTCAATGTTTTTAACAGATTTAAGACACATAACTTTCACTGTTTTGGTTAGATTTATTCTTAAATATTCTTTGATGCTAGCATAAATGGGGTTGTTTTCTAAATTTCTTTTTTGGATAGTTTGTTTTTAAGTGTAGAAATGCTGTTGAGAGGCCAGCACTGTGGCAAGGTGGGTAAAGCCTCTGCCTGCTGGTTCCAGTCCTGGCTGCTCCACTTCCAATCCAGCTCTCTGTTATGGCCTGGAACCACAGTAGAATATGGTCCAAGTCCTTGGGCCCCTGCTCCCACATGGGAGACCCAGAAGAAGCTTCTTGCTCCTGGCTTTGGATCAGCACAGTTCCTGCTGTTGAGGCCATCTGGGGTTGAACCAGCAGATGGAAGACCTCTCTCTCTGTCTCTGCCTCTCTGTAACTCTGACTTTCAAATAAATAAATAAATATTTTCAATAAAAAAAGAAATGCTGTTGATTCTCAAGTGTTAGTTTTATACCCTGCAACTTTCCAACAAACTTGTTTACGAATGTTGAAAAAAAGAAAAATCTGGTAATCAATGTTGCAGTTGTTTGTTTTGCAAAGACCAAAAAAGAGATTGTTTCCTGGATAACAACTTTAAATTTAAAATAAAACTCACCTATTTCTGCTTATTTACTTCAATAAAAATTGCTTTGTCTTTAGTACTGAAATCTCACATAAATATTTTCAAATAATCTAGGAATGCTTTATGATGATTATGACCATGAGAGACATTACATATTTTTCATGCCTCTTTTCTAAATTCAGTCATATTTCCCTGATTTGCAAACCCACTTATTATAAAATCATATAGATATGCTCTGAATATTAATAAATTTAGTATTGAACATGTTTAATGAAATAGCACTTTACCTTATAAAGAACATTAATGTATGTCGACTTATTTAATGATAGCACTTCACTTTTGGAGGTAGACATTGTTATTCCTATGATTCCTGAGGAGAGAGAGAACAACTACTATTTGACTGAGTTAACCCTTAGCTAGGATGAACCTAAATTAATATAGTATACTTTGAGTTATGAATTCTTAAGTACACTTGACTGATGGAACAATGACATGTTAGACTGTGCTCTCATTTAGGAGTAAGAATATATGGACGAAAATTCTAATTGTACTATTTAAGGCTGTGCCACTCTGAGTTTGTCTCTGCTTTGAGAATGCTACTTACACAGACCCTATTTGGTTTCAACAAAAACTATGCTTTAGCATAAACATATCTGAAGCCTGTCTGGCTGGATTTGAATCCTGATTCTGTCATCTCTTGCCAGTATGATGTTGTACTGTCTCGTTATTCTGTGTATGTATCAATTAATCATCTCATCTGTAAAATGTAGTCAACAGAGCACTAAGTCATCAAGTTATTACAGGGATTAAGATGAAGACATGTAAGGTACTTAAAGGATTGCCTTGTACGAATAAGCACCGTATCAGTACTCGTTAAGAAAACAGGCCAGCTATCTTATATGAATAGATCTTTTAATTCTTATAGCAGTATTATGGAATCAGTAGAATTTGCTTTTTCCAAATACGGAAGTTCAGAGAGCTGCAGGAATTTACTGAAGGATATTTACTGAGTGAGTGTTAGAATTGTGGTTTGAGTTCAGATTTTTTTTGCTCCAAAGCCTGTTGTGCTTTTTGTTAGATCTATAGCTTGAATGAGCACAATATCTTTTTTTTTAAGAATTATTTTATTTATTTGAAAGTTAGAGAGGCAGAGAGGCAAAGAGAGAGGTCTTTCATTCCACTGGTTCACTCCCCAAATGACCACAATGGCCAGAGCTGAGCTGATCTGAAGCCAGGAGCCAGAAGCTTATTCCAGGTCTACCACACAGGTGCAGGGGCCCAAGGACTTGGGCCATCTTCTACTGCTTTCCTAGGCCATGGAAGAGAGCTGGATTGAAAGAGGAGCAGCCAGGACTTGAACCGGCACCAGTATGGTATGCCGACACCATAGGCTTGGGCTTTAACCCACTGCACCACAACGCCAGTCCAGGAGCTCAATTTCTAATGAGAGAAACATGCAGAGAGAGCTACAACTAAATATGATCTAATGTACATCAGAATTTTCTGACTCCAATATTAGCATAACAATGTCATCAGATGAGATAATATTTGAGTGGTTTATTTAAAAATAGATAGTTTTTAATCTATGAAGTTGTATCAACTAGACATAGTCCAGAATTTCTTGTACACTATATTGTCCATCAGCTAACATAGAAAACTCAGAGGAGAGCATATTGACAGGGGCACCTCTGCATTATTCTTGGTATTTCTTTGTGGATGAAATGCAAGGTGGGTCGAAAAAGATGGATTTTCTGTCTTTACTACACTAATGTATGTAGCTTACATGACATAGTCCATGTGTAAATACATCCCAAACTTCCACTTTTATATGAGAAGAATGGCATTTTCCATGAAAAAGATTAGCAGCCCTAGATACTAAATCAATATTTCTATTTTTACCCAGCTGTGTTTAAAATGCTAACATTTGGAGCTGCATTTGTGGTAAAACATTAATGATTAAAGACATATTTGATTAGCATTGGCAGTTTCTTGTTCCAAAAATCATATGGTTTTGTTGTAATGTCAACACACAGAAGTGAAATGGTGTTATTCATTGCCAAGTTCTAAAGAATTATGCTTAGATAATTGTGCATTCCATACAGTTATGCTATAATAAGAATAATTTGATTTTGAAAGAAGTTAGCTAGAGGGAGGAGTGAAGTATGACATCTGTGGCAAACAACACAGTAGCATGGACTGCTATTTGGCAATTTTGGTACAACTGCTTGTGGGATAGCTCTGGTGGATCCATCAACCATGGGACAATTTTGGTTGGCCCTTTATAACAGCCAAGCCTAGCTTACAAGATACTCTAGCTCAGCCCGCATGACAACTCCCTTTCTGTGTACAGTTCAGGCCCCACTTTCATTCCCCACCAAGCTCTTAACCTCTTTGATGTACTAGAAACTGCAAGTTTCACAATGTTGGAAATTCAGGACCAGTGTCAACTGTAAGTATCCAATATAGCTACATGATATAATCCCATGATGACTTTTAGGTCATTAGAATGTCATTATAACAAAATTATCATGGCCAGCACTTACAAACCCATCATACACCTTATGCCAAGACTCCAATATTTTCAATAAAGGGCAGGAAATGAGTGATACTCAAGTCCAGTTCCAATCTCCATCCCCTTTGAAATATTCAATTAAGCCCTACCATGGACATCCTCAACTATGGCCCCAGTTGGTATAATGGGAGGAGCCCAAAACTTGTTGAGGGGTTTTGCTTGCTTGTGGTTTTCTGTTGGAGTCTTTTTGTTTTCTGGCTTTTTGTTCATTCTTTCTTTCTCTCTCTTGAACTGGCTTGAGTTGCTTGGAATAGGAATTAAAAAACCATCCAGACATTGATTGATGAGTATTGCCTGACTCTTGCCTCCCTTGTGTTTGAAGGTCTGGTTTATTTTTGGCTTTCATTCCTTCCATTCTGATCCACTACAGAATGACTCCCCTTACCACAAACATGCCAGCTCACTCCATGCTGCATTTGGGAAAGCCAAGAGGTCACACCTTACAGATTGGATAAATTTAGTTCCCCTATGGTGAAGGTTTATAAGAGTGGCTGAGACTTCTCCCAAGCTATACAATGTCCAGATGTTCTCCCTTTTTTATATCAACTTCTAGTTGTGGGGTTACTTCCTGATCTAACATCTCTTTTGCCTTTTTGCTCTTTCAGAATGAATGTGCTCCATTGTATATTATGCCAACTTTACAAGGAGAGGTTTGGTCTTCATGCAGTTAGTGTCTTCTTACATAGGGCAAGTAGATTCTGTCATCTTCTGACCCCTAAGTGCCTTTGCTGTCTCTATGGTAAATTCCTCAATTTATGGCCACCCTTACATCCCTGGATCCAACACCTAGACCCAGCACTTGTTTCAGGATGCTGTTTTTTCACCCTTTGTAACCATGTTTTTTTTTTTTAACTTTTATTTAATGAATATAAATTTCCAAAGTACAGCTTATGGATTACAGTGGCTTCCCCCCTCATAACTTCCCTCCCACCTGCAACTCTCCCCTTTCCCACTCCCTCTCCCCTTCCATTCACATCAAGATTCATTTTCAATTCTCTTTATATACAGAAGATCAGTTTAGCATATATTAAGTAAAGATTTCAACAGTTTGCACCCACACAGAAACACAAAGTGAAAAATACTATTTGAGTAGTAGTTATAGCATTAAATCACAATGTACGGCACAATAAGGACAGAGATCTTACATGAGCAGTAAGTGCACAGTGACTCCTGTTGTTGACTTAACAAATTGACACTGTTGTTTATGGCAACAGTAATCACCCTAGGCTCTTGTCATGAGTTGCCAAGGCTATGGAAGCCTTTTGAGTTCACCAACTCTGATCATATTTAGACAAGGTCAGAGTCAAAGTGGAAGTTCTCTCCTCCCTTCAGAGAAAGGTACCTCCTTCTTTGATGACCTGTTCTTTTCACTGGGATCTCATTCGCGGAGATCTTTCATGTAGGTTTTTTTTGTTTGTTTGTTTGTTTGTTTGTTTTTTTTGCCAGTGTGTTTTGGCTTTCCATGCCTGTAACACTCTCATGGGCTTTTCAGCCAGATCTGCGTGCCTTAAAGGCTGATTCTGAGGCCAGAGTGCTGTTTAGGACATCTGCCATTCTATGGGTCTGCTGTGTATCTCGCTTCCCATGTTGGATCGTTCTCTCCCTTTTTTATTCTATCGGCTAGTATTTGTAGACACTAGTCTTGTTTATGTGCTCCCTTTGACTCTTAGTCCTATCATTATGATCAATTGTGAACAGAAATTGATCACCAGGACTAGTGAGATGGCATTGGTACATGCCACCTTGATGGGATTGAATTGGAATCCCCTGGTATGTTTCTAACTCTACCGTTTGAGGTAAGTCAGCTTGAGCATGTCAACCTGAATATAACCCTACCATTCAATCCAGCCATCCCACTCCTTGGAATTTACCCAAAGGAAATGAAATTGGCAAACAAAAAAGCTGTCTGCACATTAATGTGTATTGCAGCTCAATTCACAATAGCTAAGACCTGGAACCAACCCAAATGCCCATCAACAGTAGACTGGATCAAGAAATTATGGGACATGTATTCTATAGAATACTATACAGCAGTCAAAAACAATGAAACCTGGTCATTTGCAACAAGATGGAGGAATTTGGAAAACATCATGCTCAGTGAATTAAGCCAGTCCCAAAAGGACAAATATCATATGTTCTCCCTGATTGGTGACAACTAACTGAGCACCAAAGGGGAAACTTGTTGAAGTGAAATGGACACTATGAGAAACAGTGACTTGATCAGCTCTTGTCCTGACGATTGATGTACAATGTAATACTTTATCCATTTTAGTTTTTTTTTTTTGTTCTACTTAATACTATTGGTTGAACTCTGTAATTAACACACAATTATTCTTGGTGTTTAAATTTTAATTGAAAAGTGATCCCTGTTAGGAATTTGGAAAACATTATGCTGAGTGAAATAAGCCAATCCCAAAGGGACAAATACCACTTGTTCTCCCTGATAGCTGACAACTAACTGAGCACCAAAAAGGAAACCTGTTAAAGTGAAATGAACACTGTGAGAAATGTTGACTTGTTCAGCCCTCACCCTGACTGTTGATGAACAACTTAATACATTATTCCTCTTAGTAATTTTTGTTTGTTTGTTTTACTTAATACTTTTGGTTGAATTCTGTAGTCAATACACAGTTATTCTCAAGTGTTGAAACTTAACTGAATAGTGATAGCTGTTAAATATAAGAGTGGGAATAAGAGAGGGAAGAGATGTTACCATGGTGTAATACCCCATGGTAAAGCCAAGAATGAGGGTCTGCAAGTGACCCCAGGATTACTGAAAAGCCTTTTCAATGCTGCCAAATCAGGATAGTGAAGACAAGATTTGAGGATAAAGAAAAATTAATTTTATTGTATCAAAAAAATGAAGACGTAGCAGAGGAATGTCTCAAGAGTTACCATCCTCTCAAGTGTGGATGGTTCAGTGTGTTTAAAAAGTTCAGAAGGGGGGCCGGTGTTGTGGCATAGCGGGTAAAGCTGCTGCCTGCAGTGCTGGCATCCCATATGGATGCCGGTTCAAAATACTGCTGCTCCACTTCCAATCCAGCTCTCTTCTATGACTTGGGCAAGCAGTAGAAGATGGCCCAAGTCCTTCAGCCCCTGAATTCATGTGAGAGACACAGAAGATGCTCCTGGCTCCTGGCTTTGGATCGGCGCAGCTCCAGCCATTGAAGCCAATTGGGGAGTAGGGGAGTAAAACAACAGATGGAAGACCTCTCCCTTTCTCTTTCTTTGACTCTGCTTCCTTCTGTGTAATGCTGACTTTCAAATAAATAAATACATCTTTAAAAAAAATAAGTTCAGAAGGGACAACTGTGCTCGGGAGAACTTGACTAATACAACATATCAGGAATTTGAGATAGGAGCTCAGTAGTAAACAACACAACACTGAAATTGGTTGTGGGCCCAATATCAGGATTTTTTTTTTTATAAATCCCAAGCTTCGGTGCAGGATCTTGAAAAATAAGATGAAGGGGAATTGATGGCTTAATTTTAACAGTGAAATATAATAGTATGTTCTTCATGGGTAAATGCTACAAAACATTATTTGACTGGCATCTGAAAGAGGCAAAGCATTGTGTTAATAGATTCTAATGTTTCATTAAGCATAATGAAGCTCACTCACCCTAAAGCCTGCGATTAATAAGGTTTACTGCACCCTTAATCACCCATACCCCTTTACATTCTGTTATACCAGGACTTGGCAGATCAACACATTAATGAATACTCCATTCAAAAGTTCTTCCATGTTATTTATAGCAAGAATCCTCTATCCTTCCTTCAATTTATAACTTTCAGGATTATTTTAATAACTGTATCAGGCTCCTACTGAATGGATCTTAAGTGTCAAGCAAGCTAAGCCTTGTTGAAATGTTAAGAGTAAGGCCTAAAATCTTCCCTGAAGAATCCCACCTAAAACACCAGGATCCAAGCTGGACCACAGAAAAAGCTTTTCATTTTTGTACTCTTTCAAAACCTTACCCTTAGGAGGAATTTCAGGCCTTGCTATCCTCTTGCCTTCCTGAGACTGAATTCAAAGGAACAATAGATGGCTGAGTGGTTCTTCACTACCTAGATCTCAACAGCATATTGGAAAGATACTACAGGGGCTGGCGCAGTGGCTCACTTGGTTAATCCTCTGCCTGCAGAGCCAGCATCCCTTATGGGCACCGGGTTCTAGTCCTGGTAGCTCCTCTTCCAGTCCAGCTCTCTGCTGTGGCCCAGGAAGGCAGTGGAGAATGGCCCAAGTACTTGAGCGCCTACACCCACATGGGAGACCAGGAAGAAGTACCTGGCTCCTGACTTTGGATCGGCATAGCTCTGGCCATAGCGGCCATTTGGGGGGTGAACCAAAGGAAGGAAGACCTTTATCTCTGTCTCTCTCCCTCACTGTCTATCTCTATCTGTCAAATAAATAATAAAAAAAATACTGGTAAAAAATGTGGACAGTAAAAGCCATACTCATGAGGTTTCAGATCGAAATGAGATTCCTATTGTGAACTAGACTAAAGACCACCCATGTGACATGATGGCAAAAAATTTTGATGTATTGTGTCCTTTTCTGGAGAGTTTGTGGGAGTCTGAATTTAAAGATGGTTTTTGGCAGAGATTTTTTTTCTTTTTTTGACAGGCAGAGTGGACAGTGAGAGAGAGAGAGAAAGAGAGAAAGGTCTTCCTTTGCCGTTGGTTCACCCTCCAATGGCCGCTACGGCTGGCGCACCGCGTTGATCCAAAGCCAGGAGCCAGGTGCTTCTTCCTGGTCTCCCATGCAGGTGCAGGACCCAAGGACTTGGGCCATCCTCCACTGCACTCCCGGGCCACAGCAGAGAGCTGGCCTGGAAGAGGGGCAACCGGGACAGAATCCGGTGCCCTGGCTGGGACTAAAACCCGGTGTGCTGGCGCTTCAGGCAGAGGATTAGCCTATTGAGCCGCAGTGCCAGCTGGCAGAGAAGATTTCAAAGCATCAAATATTCAGGCAGCAGCATTGGTATTGATGGCTGCCCTTAGTAAGTTTTATAGTGAGAATCAGGAGCAGAAGTGAGCAGAGCAGAAAGAGATCAATTCAGGCAAAAGTCAATCATGTGATAACGAGCAACACAACGATAGATCTTGAAAGCAAATGAGGAAATGGGGCTGCAAAGTGACAAAGGAAGTCCAAGCAACAGTCTCATCTGACAAGAGCCAGTATAAGCAAGGTCTTGTGGCCCAAGGCCAATACATGTGTTACCAGACCATGGCTGAAAACCCAAGAGAAAATACTTTGGATGTGGGAACCTGGGGCACCTGTGCAAGGAATCTCCACCTGAACAGTCCAACTGGCTTCTACCCTCGATGTTAAAAAGAGGGGCACTGAAAACAGGATCGCCTTCAGTTCCAAAAGAGAGGTGCTTTCCCAGTTCCCTCTGTCCTTAGCTGAGGAAGTGATCTGGCCTGGAGACTCAGGTAGCTCTTCTTGACTCATATAAGCACTGCAGCCTTGGATCCTCCAGTGGAGTAAGATGCTGCAAGTATGAATATTGACTCCTTAATTGATACAGAAGCCACTTACTCTGCACTGAATTCCCATATGAGACCTCTAATCTCAAAGAGCTGTGTCATAATGGGAGTTGATGGCAAGTTTTGCTCCTGAAAACTTACTTTGCCTCTGGTTTGCCACATAGAAGATGTCTTCATTTCCCAACAATTTTTGGTGATGCCAGATTATCCAACTCTTACTTGGCAGCATTTGCTATCCTCCCTAGGCACTGCTCTAAGGTTAATTACCCCTAAATCTAAATATTTGGTCACAGTGTAGTGAGTACTAAAACAAGTCACAGCTTGAGTGATCTACTTGCTGAAGTTCAAAACAGAATATATACTCAAGTCCTGAATGCCTGGACTGGCTATACATGCTCCCTTCATCATTGTCCTCCTCAAGGAATTCCTTGCTAGGTTCATCTATCAAGAATTAAACCTCTACGCTTTAAGCCTTCACAGGTATACCCAAAGGATAATAGTGCCTACTCTTGTGTGACAATTGAGAATATCAAGTTTATTTTCAAATACAAAAAGATACGTAAAATTTCCACTTTTCCATAAACTTCTGCCTAGAGAGAGAAAGACATTAAGCTCATTGCTGCTCACTTCTATTTTTCATGGGAAAATCTATTGGTAGGAAACCCCCTGGTAAGCCTTTCCAACATAAAAGGAGAAAATCCTTCTACATCCATGAAGCTGCTTTAACAATCTTTCTTTTTGCCTAGGGGAATTTAGTAGATTGCCGGCCAGGCTCTAGAACAAGTATACAATTCTGTGGATTCCCTAGCTGTAGTGGTCATGGACAGGCAATTGGCTCTAGGATACTAACAGCCAGACAAGGTGGAATATGTATGATGGTTACTGAAAGCTGTTACACATACATTAAAAACAGTGCTCTCATGGAAAGATACATCAAACGGAATTGTGAACAAGATGAGTGTTTCTGATTGTTTTAAGGGAAGCCCATTAACTCTCACTATCTACCACAGCCAGTGTTGCCAGTTCATCATGCATGTGATGCCTTGATACTTCTGATAGTTCCAAAAAGGAACACAGAAATATTGGCACTCAAGCTCAACCAAGCCACACTCCTTTAGAAAACTCAACCAACTCATCCCATACACCAACTCCTATACTTTCTGATGGTATCCAAAAATAGACTGAAACTGGTTTAGGGTGTTTTCACTTTTTGTTTTTCTTGGTGTTTTTTGATACTTTGGCTTTTGTTTATTCTCTCTTTCAAGCTGACTTGAATTGTTTCTTGACAGTGCACAAAGCTTTTTCTTTGAGTAAGTCTTGCACTCCTTTATCTCTCCATTTTGAATTCTTTCACATGTGGAGAGATGAACCTTGGATAACCCCAGTTGTGGTCATTGCTGTTCACAACACTTTCTCTTGATCTTTTTAGTGTGTGTCTGTGTAATAGTATATTAGTTTAACTTCTCTTTTTACAGCCTTCTATCTTATCAAAGTCAAGTTTATATCAAGAAAAAAATTATACTTAAATTTCTATTCTTGCATTTACTCATTCATCAAATATCTATTGGGTTCTTGGGATCATTCTTAATACTTAAAACATACCAAAAAATAAAACTGGCAAACTTTCTCCTTTGAACTTTTCAATATAATAAATAATGAGATAATAAAGAGACATATCAAATATATACATGTTATAGGATGTTAGAAGGTGATACAAGATGTGAAAAAAAAAACCATGAAAATTTAGGAGCATTAGTTGGAGGAGGATATAGTTTAAAATATAAGGTCAAGATTCATTGAGAAGGGAATATTTTAACTGAAGTTACAGTGAATGCTACTTCTGTGAATAATTGATGAATAAGAGTATCCCAGGAAGAGACAACTGAGTGGAAGGCTAAAAACCATGGTGGAAGAACAGCTAGAAGCTAAAATTCACAGAAGGACCATGAACAATTGGGTGATGATGGAGGGGAAAGGGGGACTAGATTATGGAGGGATTTATAGGCATTTTCAAAGAGTTGGCTATTTTCAGAGGTTCACGAGAAAAGTGACATAATTTGATTTTTTAGTTGAAAGAGATGATCCAACTGCTGTATCAAGAGAAGCATCTGGTCATGAACAAGAGGAAACACATCTACACAGCTCTTAAGTTACCATATTCTAAATGGAAATGCATGGATTTACCTTTCCTTTGCCTTTGCCATGTTTCTTTTTCTGGTTATAATTATGACCTTGGGAAAATCCTTACATCTCTTCTCGTAAGGAAATTCCTTATATATGAAAAGAGAAAATTTGTTTCAAGAGCTCTGAACTCTCCATCCAGCTCTGGTAATATATGAACCATGAATCTGTACATTTTTATAAAGATAAGTTTTTCTCAATATTCCATCAAGGACTGACTATTTTAAAGGTCATCATTTAATTTCCTAGATTTCTAGAAGATAATCATTGATGGATAATGCTTTCTCTTATACTCAAAAATTCATTTAGATCCTTTCTTAATGCTCATTGTTGCCTTTATTTCTATTGAACCTAGATCCTAGAAGAGATATAAAGAAAAAGAAATTAAAGTTCTTCTTTATACATTTCAGCTACTATGGTACTTTTTTCCAAAGGATTGTTACAGAATAAAAAGAGAAATAAAATTTATTTTAAGGGTAACATTTTATTTCACATGCTTATTTTTGTAGCTATCATTCACACAGATAGAAAAGCTGAACATGCCAGAAAATGTAGCATGTAAATCTCCACAATAACAGACTGGTCATTTAATGTATTTTTTTATTTCATAAGACCTTAAATATTGTTGTGTTCAATTTTTTTCAATATATTTGATATGTCTGCTTCTTTCAAGTTCTCTCAACTCTGGCAATTAGAAATATTGAACATTATTCTGAAACCAATCTCTGTAAACATTTTTTTTTTTAGTGAATGCAAGGATCACGATAACTGTGTTTCAGTTTGTTGGGGGAGGAACATAGTACATCATGGTACTATCATGATCATGGAAACAAGTGGTAGAAAAATTTTGACTAAATTAATAAGTATCACTGAGAGAAAATGATGCCACTATAAAATGAAGAGTGAAAAAGAAATAGATATGTAAAATAAAGGAATTTAAAATTGAGGTAGCACTTTTTATTAATTCAGTAAGTATTTATTAAGCATCCAATGTGTGCTGAAACATTGATAAATGCTAGGGATATAGAATAAAACAAACACAAGTTAAAGTCCTTACTATAGGAGCTTATACTCTAAGGAGAAAAAAATACATAAGATATATGAGAGATACAAAAAATTTTCATGGAAAATTCACATTATGAGAAAATTATGCAAGGATTTACTTTTTGCACCAAAATAAACTAATTTTTCATTCTATTTTTCCACAAACTTTTTGTACTACAGTCATAAATGTCATATAATATTGTGAGATAATAAAAATGACCCTGAAATTCAAAATAAGAATAAAGTACTAAGTCAACTGAGAGGGTAAACATTATCAGGGGAAAAGATTGAGAAATTGTAGAGAGTTAGTCAGGAAATATCTCACAGGGAAAGAGATTACTAACAGAGGACTCAGAACCAATGCTGTTGCGTTGTGGGTTAAGCCACTGTCTGCAGTGCCAACATACCATCTGGGTTCTGGTTCAAATCCTGACTATTCCACTTCCAATCCAGCTCCCTGCTAATGTGCCTGGGAAAGAAATGAAGACCCCTGAACCTATGTGGGAGACTTGGATGAAGCGCGTGGCTACTGGCTTTGGCCTGGTCATTGTAGCCATCTGGGGAGTGAAAAAAGGGGTGGGAGATCTCTCTTTCTGTGTCTCTCTGTATGTCCCTCTCTCTGTATAACTCTCCCTTTCAAATAAATAAATGAATCTTTAAAAAAAAGGGTTCAAAAGAAATGAATTACCCAAATGGGTAGTATTATCTGAGGGAAGAGTGTCTAAGAGAGGTCACAATCAGCGCATCATTCCTGATGGGGAGATGTGGTATGTTCAAGGATCAGGAGGCTTTGATAGGATGTTGTGGAAAAAATGCATTGGTTTGATATCCAGGACCACATCAAGTTGAGACTGTGAAGTGCTTCTTTCCTCCCTCCCTTCCTTCCTTCACTCCCTTCCTCTCTTCCTCTTTTCCCCTCTTTCCTCCCTCCCTCCCTCCTTCCCTCTTCCTTCCCTCCTTCCTGCCTCCCTTCCTTTCCTCCTTCCTCTTCCTCCTTCCTCCTACCCTCCCTCCTTCCTCCTTCCTCCTTCCCTCCCTCCTTTCTTTCCTGCCTTCCCTCCCTCCCTCCTTCCCTCCTTTCTTCCTTCCTTCCTTTCCTCCTCCCTCCATCCCTCCTTCACCCCCTCCCTCTCTTCCTCTTTTCCTCCCTCCCTCCCTCCCTCCTTTCCTTCCTCTTTCCTTCTTTCTTTAAATAAAAATCTATTACAGTATTTTGAGAAGTGACCTGATATAATGTATGATTAAATGGATCTCATTGGATATTTTCTTAAGACCACATTACAGAGAAGCAAAATTCCATGTTCCTACTAGGAAGCTATTTTATCACCACATATGCCGTTGACATTCAGTTGAATTTCAGCCTTTCCTGACCTCATTTGTAACTGTTGGTGGGACCTAGAGAATATCACAAAACAGTGTGAGCCCAAGTTTTCTTATTTGTTAAATAAACAATCTAGATCAGATACTTATACTTCTTTCAATGCTCATGATTATGAATTAAAAATACTAAATAAATATTAATTTTTTCCCTAAAACATGCTTAGACTTAATGTGGTCAGGAGCAAAAAGTGGCAGACTAATTAGAAGACTAATGCAGCAATTTATAGAAGATATGAAGGGTTGGATCAAAGTACAACAATGGAGGTGATAGAGTGTAAGAATTCTTAGTTTATTTTAAAGGCAGAGCTAAGATTAGACAATTGCTGATGAACTGCCATCAATTATGTATGTAAAGTATGAGAGCAAGTAGGAATCACTCCAAGGGTTTTGCCTGAACAAGTAAAAGAATAGAAAAACCATTAACTGAGTAATGAACAATGATACTTAACAGTTTTTATTGTAGGGCTAAAGACAATTCAATGAGTTTGCACATTTTCACTTTGAGATGTTTATTAGAAACCTACATGGAAATTTGAAAAGCATAAATGTGGAAAGCATGCAATTTTACAACATAAAACCAATGATCTCTTCAACTCTAAATTTCCAATATTAGTATAGTGTTTAATCCCTTAAAATGTAGAGTTTAGGGAATATTACTTGATCAAACATGTAAATTTGCAAGTTATAACTATACAGGTAGTATTTTTAAAAACAAGACAGAATGAGAATAAGAATAGATATAGACATGAGAAAGGATTCAATGACTAAGCCCTGGGCATATGAAGAATACACATTTAAATGGGTTAAAATCAATGAGCTGTCCAAACCCCCTCCCAAATTACTGTCCTTTTGTTTACTGATTGCCTCTGATAAGATATTCTCTAATCTTCAAAGAAAAAACTTTTACTTAAATGGAACATACAATTCATTTGCTATTTTCAATACTTAGGTATTACGTATAGAATTCATGTTGATGCATTCCATATCTCTTCTAAAGATCTTCATCTAGACATTTGCTATTGTATTGAGGTAGCCATGATTCACCATTAAGTTTCTTTCAACTCTGACCATAAAAGAATATAGACATGCTTTTGCCCCTCAGGCTAGAAAAAAAATTAGCAGTCATTTCAAGTTTGGGACCACTACTATTCAATGGAAACCAAAGATTTCAGCTACCACAAGAAATTAAACTATTTCTACAAAGCTCTCAGCAATCTAGGTGGAATCACAAAGACTGGTATAAAATTCATCTGTTTAAATTCGAAAGATGACATTCTCCAATTGCTACATCATTAAATATTGATAAATTTTATTAGGTGAGACATTCAACTAAATTGGCTCTTCATCAGTCATCTCTGGTGTGGGTTGACTGTATTTTACTTTTTGCATCATCATTATTCCTTCCAAAAATATTTACCATGATATTATGAACATTTACCATCCAAGTTGGATAAGAGGATATCCATATTAGATGTTGAGGCATGCGTCATACATTGTTATAGCATAAAATAGAAACTATGAGTTAATTTGAATCAAATAATATAAAGTACCCTATCATAGGGTACTGGAGTAAAGGGGACATATGTCTATGTATGGATAAAGAGAATTCTAAGGAAGTCAAGAAGAGATGAAAATAGTAAGTACTGACTACTACATGGAAAGAAAAACTATTGAAGAAGGAACTTCCTCCCCTGATCAAGGATCCCCACTTTGTTGGAAAGGGTGTGGTCTGGACCATTAAATGATTAAAAATTTTACTGAGGTGGCTCAAGAGGTCTGGAGAGGGGCAAGAGGAAGTGATGGGGAAAGCTGCCCTCAGGTATGTCCAGGCCTCAGAACTCTTTCTGAGTGAGCTATAGGGACTGGTGGAGAGCTGTTCAGAGGGAGAAGCCACACCTTGCTCCAGAAAACAGTAGCACACTAGGACCAGGAAGAAAAGTCCTGCTCCAGGGTTCCCGTCCTCCATCAGCACCCTCTATTGATAATGCTTGCCATCCTACCAGCTGGTAAAGGAGAAACCCTCTGGTATGGTAAGCAGAGCCACGAAGGGTCGATTTAGAGTTGAAGAAGCATGAGATAATTGACACAAGGCATTTCTTTAGAAGAGTAGTACAAAGTATATCAGAATCCCTTCGTAATGATGACAGCACATGTGTTTAATCTGAATGTCACATAGCATTTGAACTTTTTCTATATTCTTAAAATTATTATGTATACACAAAGCATTTCTGTGGAACCATGTCCAGCCATTTCTGCAGACTAAAGCTACTTGTACAATGTACTATTGCCAAAATTTCTCATGAGTTGAGATGAAATAAAATCATGATTGCAGCAAAGCTTTTCTTTTCTTGAAAAAAGCATTAAAATGACACTTAAATATTGTATAGCATACTGAGAAACACTTTGTAGATCTGTAAAATGCCCCTGTTCTTCACAAACTTTTCGTGATCCTCAGCATTCAAAGACATTGAAAGGAATCTGGCTTTCATCCTGCAGGTTCTACTCAGCAGTAGCTTTTATAAACCTGATGTCATTTTTTCACTGCAACAGTCCTACGTGTTAGTTTCTACTTTACCCTTTACAGATGACAACAATGAGAACATTAAATGTGCAGAAATCATACAGTACAGTCAATAAGTGCCAAGCAGAGATTTGAGCTCCGATCTCCCATATTCCATGAAGTTTCTGCCCTGTCTTAACCACTCTAAATGTGATTCATGGCATCACCTGACAGCCTGAAAAAAATCCAAACTCCCTGACACATACTGAATCAGAATCTGTATTATAACAAGTTCCCTGTGTGATTTGTGTGCATATTCAGTCCTGTAAAGCACTGTGTTATGTCTCATGGCCTTTTATCACTACTGACTGTTATATATTTCAGGGTCACATTATGGGCAATACTAGATTTCCTGTACTTTACAGTAAACTCTTAGTTTAATCAATTTGATAGAATTATGAGAGGATTTGGTGGTATTCAGTACATCCATGTATAGTCACAGACACATGCCCTATAGAGGAAGAGTCAGAGACAGAGATTAAATGGAGACAGAATAAGAGAGGCAAAGTAGGGGTGTTTCCTTACTGGAAAATGTAACAATATAAATATTGGGATAGGAGATTGATTTAACATGTTTTACAGAATTAAGACATGCAAGTAATTGTGCTCAGCAAAGCAACACACACATCATCTTCTCTCTTTTATGGGAGAAATATGAGGCCATCATGCAATGGGAAGAGAAAATACAATAAAGTGTGGAGTGGATGTTTCAATAATTCCCAGATTACTGGTTGTCAGACTCTTTGTTTTCCTCTACTTTATTAAACTCTAAAAATACTGAAAGGCCTCCAGGCATCATTTACTCTGCATCTGGAGGGAGCCTCCAGTGTCAAAGTATTAAACATATTTATCACTTCAAAATGATTGCCTGTGATGTTTGCATGTTTTTAATAAAGCAATAGACACTGCAGAGATGATAGAAAACATTTCTGTGCAGGCAGAAGGAAGTATTAAAGCAGGCACTGGGAACTCATGCCAGAGCAACAGTATTTTGAGCATAAGGACAATTGTTAGCTGATGACACCTGCCGTGTGGTTTCTGTCAGACGGTGCTTACTCTGAGTTCCTGTTCAATGAGTTCTTTTTTATTTTTGCCTATTGTGTTTTAAAAATATTTTACTTTAAAATATTTTCAACTTTGAATTTTCTTTTTTTTTTTTTTTTTTGACAGGCAGAGTTAGACAGTGAGAGAGAGAGACAGAGAGAAAGGTCTTCCTTTTTCCATTGGTTCACCCCCAAAATGACCGCTACGGCTGGCTCGCTGCACCGATTTGAAGCCAGGAGCCAGGTGCTTCCTCCTGGTCTCCCATGCAGGTGCAGGGCCCAAGGACTTGGGCCATCCTCCACTACCTTCCCGGGCCACAGCAGAGAGCTGGACTGGAAGACGAGCAACCGGGACAGAACCGGTGCCCCGACTATGACTAGAACCCAGGCTGCTGGCACCACAGGCAGAGGATTAGACTATTGAGCCACGGCACAGGCCTCAACTTTGAATTTTCTGAAATGTGTTTTTATGCATTTGTCATTGGAAAATACATGTGTGTGAGCCTGTAATCTTTGTTTACTGTACATTTTAGTGTATCGCATTAGGCACCTGAATGAAGGGGTTGACAACACAGTTCTCCTTAAACTTCCATTTAACTGGGGAGAGGTGGTCAAAAGGAAGCTTTCATAATTCAGGAGTTGTAATTGAAAATGACCAGACTGGTTACTGTGGATTGGTAGCTAGTGAGTAGCTCTCCAAGAAAAAAAAGTTACACATATTTTTGTATATAGTGAGGCAGCATGTTGATTAACAAATTGAACTTTGGAATTAATCACAGTTAACCATAGCTCTGCAAATCTGAGCATGTTAGCTGACTTTTCTGTGGCTTAGATTCTTTATCATTTGAGTAGAAATAAAGTACTTCATTCCTTGATATTGTTACCAGCATAAAAAGAAACAGTTAAAACTCAGATGATTCAAATAATCAATAAAACAAGTTATAATGATTCTTTTCTTTCAATTGAACAATGAATTGATAGTATTTGTTAATATATGTGATTAAGCATTCATTAAAGTGTGGATTATAATGTTCATTACATTTTATATTTTTTCATATTGTTATGTGCATGCTTATTTCCTGATTTTATTGGCTACACAGGGACTATCTAGTTTTTAACAATGTTCAATTAATTTTGACTAATATTACTTCATTTAAATTTCTTCAAATGCCTGACTATTTAACTCAAAAGTCTACTAACTGAAGTATCAACACAAATGTCAAAAAAAAAAAAAAAAAAACGATAGCAATGAGCATACAAGAGTGCTGGTCACAGTTGAGTCTCTGAAGTTCACTTGATTCTTAAATCTATGAATAACTGACCCGCAGATTTCAACTTATCTAAGTTCTCAAGCGTACATGAAGACACTTCAAAAAGTTCATGGAGAATGGAATAAAATATGTTTGTTTTTTTGCCACAAAAATTCTTGAAATCTTTAAATAGCTTTTGTATAATAAGCATCTCATAAACTTCAAAGACTCCTCATTTGCATGAATTATGATTTTGTACCAAATAAACTTATCTTTTAATTGCATCTCCCATAAACTCTTGAAGTCCTTTCATATAACTAAAACAAATTAATTTAGATATAAAAAACACTTTTAGCTAAGTCAGCAGTTCATTCAATAAACCTACTTCATCCATCATTCCTGAGAACTTCCTAATACAATTGATGCCATTTATGGTGGAAAGTTTTCTGTCTTAGGAAATTTTTCTATGTATAAAACTTAAGCACAAGAATCAGTAATTCAGAGACAACCATGATACCATCAGCTATTTGGTTTTATGAAATCTGTAGATTAATACTGAAGTAGAAATGCATTCTTAATGTGTTATTAGTATCTACAAATATGATGGCATTGAATATAAGAATGCAATGTCAGAAATCTGTTTCAATTGGCCCAAAACATGGTACTGACAGGGCCCCAGCTCCCTCTGGAGACTGGAGGAGAATCTGTTCCTTGACCCTTCCAGTTTCTGGTGGCTGACAGCATTCCTTGGAGCGTATCTGCATCATTCCAGTTTCTTATAAGGTACTGTGATAGGATTTAGGGTCTCATAGTAATTCGGTAGAATCTCTTCATTTAAAAATCCTTAACTTGCTTACATCTGTGCAGCACTATCAGTCTCTAGGATGTGATTTTGTGCCACCATTCAACTCATTAAATTTCAAAAAATGTGAGGGCAGGCACTGTGGTGTAGTGGTTAGTCACCACCTATGATACTGGCATCCTGTCTGGGTGCCAGTTCCAGTCATGGCTGCTCCAGTTCCAATCCAGCTCCCTGCTGATAGTGCCTAGGAAAGCATGGGGGGATGGCCCAAGTGCTTGGGCCCCTGCACCCACGGGGAAGACTCAGAGGAAATGCCTGGTTCCTCCCCTCCAACTGGAACAGTTCTGTCCATTGCACCCATTTGGGGAAGGAACCAACAGATGGGAGATCTCTGTCTCTCCTTCTCTCTGTAATTCTGCATTTCAAATAAAATAATCGTAAAAAAGACCAATGTCATTTTTTTTATTTGACAGGTAGAGATACAGACAGTGAGAGAGAGAGATACAGAAAGGTCTTCCTTCCACTGGTTCAATCCCCATATGGCTGCTATGGCTGGCGCTGTGCTGATCCGAAGCCAGGAGCCAGGTGCTTCTTCCTGGTCTCCCATGTGGGTGCAGGAGCCAAGCATTTGGGCCATCCTCCACTGCCCTCCCTGGCCACAGCAGAGAGCTGGACTGGAAGAGGAGCAACCGGGACTAGACCTGATACCCATATGGGATTCCGGCACCGCAGGGGGAGGATTAACCAAGTGAACCACGGTGCCGGCCCCCAATGTGTTATTTAAGTGCCTAAAATATATAATCTAAAGACCTTGAGATTTTTGCAATTTTATTCAATAAATTTTAATTATAATTTACATACCAAAAAGTCACCCATCTACGTGGAGAGTTCAATGTGTTTTATTTTTGCTTTAATTTTTTTGTATTGAGGTACAATTAACCACACAATAAAATTTATGCATTTAAAGTGTGTATTCTGTAAGATTGGCATATGTGAAATAAAAAAAGCACTGCCACAGTGAATTCATCTTGGCATTTTGACAAACATCACTTCAGCATATATTCAAGAGTGTATTTCTGAACTCTATTTCATTCCATTTGTCTTATATCTGTCTTCTTGCCAGTACCACCCTATTTTGTTTCCTGTAGCTTTCTAGTAACTTTTGAAATCAGTTGGTATGAGTTACTTAGCATTGATTTTGAAGATTGCTTGGCTATTCAAGGTCCCTTGAGATTTCATATAAGTTTCAGGATAAATTTTGCTATTACTGCCAAAAATACCATTGGGATTTTGAGGGAAATTGCATTGACTTAGTCGATCTCTTTGGATAGTATTGATATTTTAAAAATGTCTTCCACCTCATGATACAGGATGTGTATCATTTCTTTAGTTAAGTCTTTCATTTCATTAATTTCTAAGTATTTTGCTCTTTTTCATGCTATTATAAGAAGAATCTCTTTTATAATTTCATTTTTTTGTTGTCAGAATACAGAAATGCAATTAGTATTTGTGTGCTCACTTTCAATCCTATTACCTTGCTGAATTCATTTATTATTTCTAATATTTTTGGAGATTCTTTTAGGTTTTTGCTTAGGAAATCATGTTTCCCAGAAAGTGAAATAATTTTAGTTTACTTTTTCCTTCCCAGTTTGGATTTCTTCCCTTCTTTTCCCTCCCCTCCCCTCTCCTCCCCTTCCCTTGCCTCCCCTTCCCTTTCCTCTCCTCTCCTCTCCTGTTAGTAAAATGGTGCCATCTTCCTAAGCCCAGCCTGGCTTACTAGAAGTCAAGTCACCAAATAGCCCAATCACAAGCCTCAGCTCCACTCTCACCCTATCGGGATTTGCTGCTACCACTTCCTTACCTCTGCAAAGCTATATAAAACCTATTCTCCCAGTACAGGTTATTGTTCTCTCTGTGTGCGGGGAGGCAGTCTGTCGGGTTTCCCCTACTGGACAATAAACCTTTTCCCTTACTCCAGTGCTTGGTGTGTTTTGTGGTGGCCTTTCCTTTTTCTCTCCTCTCCTTGTTTCTTTCCCTTTCTTCTAATTTTTCTGGCTAGAATTCCTAGTACAACGTTGA
This sequence comes from Oryctolagus cuniculus, assembly GCF_051225735.1. Lineage (NCBI taxonomy): Eukaryota > Metazoa > Chordata > Mammalia > Lagomorpha > Leporidae > Oryctolagus > Oryctolagus cuniculus. The sequence continues at coordinate 14,288,918 of NC_142871.1, forward strand.
ATAAAAGTATTGAAACCAGCATTCTCATATTACTCTTTTTTAAGATTTATTCAGCTAATGAGAAGACTACATGTGAACAGGTGGGCTTCACTTACAGAGAGCGGGCAAGGAAAGGTAAAACGGGGGAATTTCAGACCCTGTTCTGCTGGTCCTGGGTTCACGAGGTGAGGAGAGTGACAAAGAGAATGTGCCCTGCTTTCTCCGGGCTTCTTATTAGCTTTGAAAAGGGGACTGGTTCCATAGTACTGCCACGTCCCAGGTTAGGGGAGGTGTATTTTGGGGAAGGGTCATCTGACTGATGATAAGATCACATGGCAGAGGGGTAGGTGTGGCCTCCAGCTCATGAACTTAATCACTCTCCGTGTCATTTCCCACTTCATTTCCCCCTCAGAGATTTCTGACCCTTAATCTCAAGTGGCTGCTGAAGGATGTAAACTCGTATCTTCTGTATCTACTTCCTGCTGATCATGGATTCAGACTCTGCCTGTCCTGTGTCCAGATTTCTCCCTATCTCATCTAATGAATTTTTCATGAGCTGGAGTATGTTCAGCCTCTATCAATAACTGAATTCCCTGCATACTCAACATTTCTCTGATGTTGAATTCTGAAGCACACAAGCTTATCAATTATTATGAGCAAAACAGGAAGAAAACAAATTGCAGGTGGAATGCTCTTTAGGATGGGAAGCAAAAGCTCTACTTACATTTTTGCTTTTTGTAGAGGTATTTGTGATCTCCAATTGGCTCACAGGACTAGGCAGACTTATCTTTCAAGTGTAGCTGTGAAGACCCGGGAGACAGAAGTTTAATCTTGGACAAGTGCCCCCAGCCTGCCCTGTAATTTCACAGAGGTAGGCATGCTCAATAACAGCTGGTAGAGACCCTTCCATTTGGGCTGCAGCTGGCCTGAAGGAGCTCCTTCCTTCCAAGTTTTTAATAAAACTAAACCTCCTGGGGAAATAGGCTGTTCATGAGTCTTAGGATCTGGCACTGGGTGAACTTTATGAACATACTCTACCAGCTCATTGGCACCTGGCCTAAGTTGATATTCTACTTTATCTGATCTTGAATCTCTGAACCAAAGAGAATATCAGAGGTAAGAAAGAGCCTTGCATATAACATCCCATAAGGACTAAGCCTTAAGGCACTCCTGGGTGTTATTCTCATTCTGAGGAGGGCAATAGGCAATAGTTTAGTCACATTTCTGAGGTCTCTTGGCAAAGCTTAGTTGGAAATTTCTTAAAGACTATGACCAGCCTTTTCAACTTTACCCAATGACTGAGGTCTCCAAGAAGCATGGACTTAGAAAGAAACTCTTACAGCAGCAGCTACCTATTGAGTTATTTTAGATACAAATGAGTTTTGTTTTATTGATCGTAGAATAAAATCTTTAAGTCTTTCAAGATCAAGTATGTTTGCTGTGAATTTTTCATGCAGGACTTTTATTTTTTGAAAACTTTAATTTTATACATTTTTAAGTTTAAAGGCTCTTTTTAACATTTTGAAAATAAAGAACACAATTAAAATATCTGAGTTAATGCCCTTTTCAAAATTAGTATCAAATGTTTGATTTTCTTTTCTTTTTGGGTCATATTTCCCTATTTCTCTCCATGCTTGTTGATTTAGTGCTAGACATTGTGTATTTTACCTATCTGTTGTTTTGGATATTTGTACATTTGTAAATATTCTTCAGCTTTTCGATAGGATATAATTAGTTTCATAGAAAGTATATTTCACTCTGCAGTCTTATTTTCAGATGTGTTAAATGAGACTGGATAAGTGTTAGGGATAATTTGTTTCCATTAGTGAGATAAGAACTTTTTTTATACTTTACTAGATAATATGCAAACAGTGTAAGTTTTTATGGCCAGATGTGATCCTACTGAAAGCATATGGACCTACTCATGCTTGTACGGGAATTCAGTTTTAAGGACTCACTAAAAGAAATGATCAACTCAGCAGATAAAGATTAGAATGGCCTTCCAGGTGAAAGAACAAGCTTAGACAAGGACTTTTTAAAGAGCTTAGCTTATTTTATGATGGACATGATCAGTAATCCCTAAAGAGGTCACACAATTTGTCCTCTGAAAGAGAAGCCAGCCAGAATGTGGACATCGGAAACACAAACTGTCCTGGTGCCAATTTATTGCCTTCAAATCTAGTTAAGATGTTCTCTTAACTTCTAACATTCCCACACCTCCTTCAATCTAATTGTGGAATTTCCTAAGAATAGAAAAATGGAGGAGCTGTTGAAGAATGGGAAAGGTAAAATATAGCTACCACTGCATTTTACCCTCCTTTTGCAGGATTCCTTGCCTAAATCAGATCTAAGCATGTAGAGGGGATAAATGTTATGCTGTATTTTTATATTATTTACATTGAAATGTTTTATACTTCATGATTATTAGCAAATAGATGAGCTCTACTTGATATTTCAGAAGGGTGAAGAATATATTTAATACAAGGAAAGTTTAAGAAGAGTAAGATGAAAAGCCAAATTAGCTTGTACCCTACTAAGTGTATCTCATTCAATAAATTTGAAATATGCTAAATGGGTCACTAGTCAAAAATATTTTTTAAAAAATAAAAATCATATATATCCATTAAAAATAGAACCTGAAAAATTAATGATAAATAACAGAAATTATATATGTCATACATAACAAAAATTGGTATCAAGAATATTATTGATAATTTGCAAAATACATATAAAAAGTTTGATAATCTAATGAAAATGGACAAAACACTTTTAGGAAATTCACATTCTTTAACAGAAAAACTAAAAGCTAAAAAAATTAGCCTCTCTCTCACTCGTCCAAGTGATCAATTTCAGTTCACAATTGATCATAAAGATAGAGTCAAAGGGATCACATAAGCAAGACTAGTGTCTGCTAATACTAACTGATAGAATTAAGAAGGAGAGAACGATCCAACATGGGAAGCAGGATACACAACAGACTCATAGAATGGCAGATGTCCTAAACAGCACTCTGGCCTCAGAATTAGCGCTTAAGGCATTTGGTTCTGGCTGAAGAGCCCATGAGAGTATTTTAGGCATGGAAAGCCCAGACACTCTGGGGAAAAAAAAAAAAAAAAAAAAAAAAAAAAAAAAAAACTAAATGAAAGATCTCTGTGAGTGAGATCCCAGTGGAAAGAACTGGGCCATCAAAGAAGGAGGTATCTTTCTCTGAAGGGAGGAGAGAACTTCCACTTTGACTATGACCTCATTTAAATAAGATTGGAATCGGCGAACTCAAAATGCTTCCATAGCCTTGGCAACTCATGACAAGAGCCTAGGGAGATTACTGATCCCATAAACAAGAGTGTCAATTTGTTAAGTCAACAACAGGAGTCACTGTGCACTTACTCTTCATGTAGGATCTCTGTCCTTAATGTGTTGTTCAATGTGAATTAATGCTATAACTAGTACTCAAGCAGTATTTTACACTTTGTGTTTCTGTGTGGGTGCAAACTGTTGAAATCTTTACTTAATATATACTAAATTGATCTTCTATATATAAAGATAATTGAAAATGAATCTTGATTTGAATACAATGGGAGAGGGAGTGGGAGATGAGAGGGTTGCGGGTGGGAGGGAAGTTGTGTGTGGGGGGGGAGCCATTGTAATCCAAAAGCTGTACTTTGGAAATTTATATTTATTAAATAAAAGTTAAAAAATCAGTGAAATGAAAATTAAAATGTCAATAATTGTTTTACTAAAATTAGCTAGCAAAATTAAATGCCTGTGGCTGGTGTTGTGGGTGAGCAGGTAAAGCCTCACCTGTAATGTTGGTATTCCTTATGGGCACCAGTTCATGTCTTGGCTGCTCCACTTCTGTTCCAGCTCCCTGCTAATGGCCTGGGAAAAGCAATGTTAGATGGCCCAAGTGTTTGTGCCCCTGCTGTTCATGCGGGAGATCTGGAAGAAGCTCCTGGCTCCTGGCTTCGGTTTGGCCCAGCCGTGGTCATTGCAGCCAACTGGGGATTCAGCCACAGAAGGAAGATCTCTGTCTTTCCCTCACTCTCTGTAACTTTGAGTTTCAAATAGATAAATAATTAAACAAAAATTGAATACTTGATGACACTGTAGGTTGGTATGAATTCTCATATATTCTATCATAAGTGTTCTCAAGTACTTAGGATTTTATTACAATGTATCAAACTGAAAAATGCTTGAATTCACTTCCTATTATAAAAGTTAGAGATAAATTTCACTTTCTTGCAGAAGATTGCATGCTAATTTATGCCATTGTCCATCAGTAAAAGAAGACTTTTAAAAAATCTATTAGTCTAGAGGCAACCAGGAGATAGAAACCACAGGGTGAATTAAACAAAAACATTAATACAAGGAATTATTAAACAATGATTTGCAAAGTAACTGTAAGACATAACACTATATGGTACTCTAAGGGTTAAAAGAGAGTACCCAAGAAATATCAACCTTGGAAGGCGGTTCAAGCTTTGATGAAGTATAGTTTATCCTACAGGGTAAAAGAAAGTTCACAGCTTTGCTCAAGCTAGAAATTACCTTCAGTCACTGGGGATATAAGGAGCAATCTTCCAGAAAGTGCACAGGAAAATGATCAGCAAGTGTAGCAGAGGGAGTGAGAACCCTCTGGGCTACATTTGAATTGCATGCAGATCTGAGGAAAGAATTGAGATTTACAGAACCAGTAATCTTTCAGGTCTCCAGCTTCTGTATCAAGAGAGTTGCAGGGAAGTTATCATCAGGCTAAACTAAGAAATCACCATGGAGCCATGTATTCTGAGTGAATAAATGGATCAAATCTCTTTCAGATATTTTTCAATCCACATTGCTGACCCAACATGCACCAGCTTAAACTGAAAGAAAGTCTTTCTTTCCTCTACTTCAAACAGTTTAACACCACGCTACTTCAATGACAGATGCTTGAAGGGATTCTGTCTACTATCACAGCATATCTTGAAAGAAACATTTGGAGGAGAGAGGCAATAAACTGGATACCCGGAACAGCAAAGTAATGAAATAAATCAGCAAGAACAAACCTCTGAGATCCTGAACTTTACCACACAATAGGTGTGTCAATATAGTATATGATTGGGGCCAGCCTTGTGACATGAGAAAAAGCCCGTGCTGCAATGGATGCTGGTACCCTTGCTGGTTGTTCACTTCCAATCCAGCATCCTGCTAATGGGCCCGAGAAAAGCAGCAGTGTAGGTATAGCCCGAGTGCTGGGAACTCTGCCACCTATGTGAGAAACCAGGACGAAGCTCCTGGCTCCTAGCTTCTGCTTGGCTCAGCCCCAGCCATGTGGGGAGTGAACCAGTGGATGGAGGAACTTTCTTTTTATGTCTCCCTCTCTTTCAGTAACTCTGATTTTCAAATAAATAAATAAATAAATAAATAGTTAAAACAAAGAAATATGGTGTGTTATCTGTATGGTGTATGATCTATAGGAGTCAAATCTTTGGTGGGTGAAAATAAAACCAATAAATAATAAAAATCGAAAATATGATGTGAGGTAAACTAAAGAAACTTTTCTTGATAGGGAAGGAAAAAGTGATGCCATTTCAGATGGGATAAAAAATAATTCTTCCTCCCTCTGAAGTGGTCCCTCCCTCCCTCCCTCCCTCCCTCCTTTCTTTCTTTCTTTCTTTCTTTCTTTCTTTCTTTCTTTCTTGCAGAGTTAGAGAGAGACAGAGGGAGAGGTAAAGATGGAGAGAGAGAGAGAGAGAGAGAGAGAAATTTCATCCATTGACTGATTTACTCTCTAAATGGCCTCAACAGCTAGGGCTGTGCCAGGCAGAAGCCAGGAGCCAGGAGGTTCATCCATGATTCCCTCATTGCTTTCTCAGGTGCATTAGCAGAGAGCTGGATCAAAATGGAGTAGATGGGTCTATAACCACCCATATTAGATGCCTGCATTGCAGGCAGTGGCTTAATCAGTTATGCCACAATGCCAGCCCCAGAAATGGTAACCTTGAAAACAGAGCCATGAAAAGAAAGACTCTCTTTCAGGAAGGAGAAAATGATCAGTATTGTCTAACACTGGCAAAAAGATTAGTAAGAGGGTGAATGTGAAATGTTAACTCATTTTAGCATGCTGGATGTCCTTAGTGTTCTACACCAGCGCAGTTTCTCTGAGAAGAAGCTGAATTGAAAAGGTTTCTCTCACTACAATGTCATGGAACACCACAAAGAAGACTTGATTTTTTTGTCTTCCTGTTAATCATGTTATACTACTCACCAGACTTCACATAGGTCAGTTATTGTGAAGTTTGCTTTAAATTCAATGCAATGAATTTTGTATTTTCTGTTTGTGTAAGCTAAAGACAAAAACAATGGATATTTGCTTAAATATCAAGGAGCTAAATATTTTCAAGTATATACAGCAATAATACTCATTTAGTGTAGACTTTCAAGTGTGACTGTAAGAACTTCTCAATGTGTTCTACTTATATGAATATTGATTAGACTTACATGGACATAAAAGTGAGAAAAATCTTTTGCCAAGCCTAAAGCACATTAAATTAAAGTTTTTACAATGGATTAAAGATTTTGCAGTAAGGCATATTTTTTAAAATATCATATTTTTATTCTTGTAATCATGGTTAATATCTTAAGAGCAAAGAAGTCATTGTTTCGAAGACATAATAAATATTTTAATAGATATATGAATCCAATTATTACTATTTCATTATAGTCTATAAAATTAAATGTACCTTTTAAGACTACATTAAGGAAAAAATTCAATCATAATATTGCTGAGGAAGTGAAATGGCAGGCAAATTTTACCCAATATAACCATGTCTAATATCTACTTGGCACATAATTGTCATTACTGGTAGTTGTAATAGCTATCAACACTACTATCAGTCGTATTAATTACTTGGATATAATTAATCTTTTCAATATGGAGCCATGGTCTGATATACAGATGAGGCACATTCTTGTCGTCATGAATGACAATTCCAAGGTTTGATTGAAGAAAGCCGAGGGCATTTTGTGAAGAACAGTTATATGCAATCTGCATTGCTATGATGAAGACAACATCTCTCTTACTAAGCACTCCTAAGATTCCATTTAAAGGAAAATGTGAAGATTTTTGACAATTGCTACCAAAGATACTTCTCTAACAGTGCCTGAAAAAAATATATTTTACCTGGAACTGTATCCCTCAATGGCTCAAACAATACCAAACCATAAATGCTTTCCCACTGTGATTTTCTGCTCATTTTAAAAAATTGCATCACTTAAATATTGTAGTATAAAAATATAGAACATATAAATAAAGTTTATAAGATAAAGCTAAAATGAATGTCTGTATGTTTACCACAGGATTTAAGAAACAATGTTCTTTAGAATATGATACTCAGCCCAATAAAATGTACTTTACTTGCCCATAGAGGAAAGTCGTGTCCTGAATATCATATTTATCCTTCGTTGCTTTTTGTGTTTTAAAGTTTTATCAACAATGTATATATTAATTAATAATGAACTAGTGATTATTGACTATATTTTTCATGCCATTATTTTTATGCTCCTCCTTATGTTTTGAGAACTATCCAAATTAGTGATATAAGTGTAGTTCATTTGGTTTCATTGTTGTACAGTATTATTTAAAAGTCACAATTTGCTTGTTTATTCTTATATTGGTTGCTATATGTACTATTTATAGTTTTCAACTATTATGGGTAATATTTTGTGGACATTCTTTTACATGAATGCTGATGTAATATGCATATACTAAGATGTTTATAATTTTCTGGAGCTGACAATTCTAGGATATATAGTATTGATGCGAGCTTCTGGTATGTAAACTTTTCCCAGGCAAGTTTATCAAAATTGACCCACTTCCCTAAAAGATTATTGCAGCATATACAGTATGGCAAATAGTGACTCAGAATTTACATTGACTCATATATCAAGTTTATCTATGACTGACTTAATTTTAGCCATCTAATAGATCTGACAATATACCTCATTCTAGCTATACTATGCTTTGCCTTGATTAATAAAATTACACATATTTTCTTTAATTTATGAACAGCTTGTGTTTCCTGTGCTAGGCATGCTTTGCACACCTTTGATTTTTTACCCACCGGGTTGTTTGTCATTTCATAAAGATTAGTAGGAGATTTTATGTATTCCACGCTTAGCATTTCCCTGATGAGTCACGAGGTTTAGCATCTTTCATTGTTTATTGAAAATTTGATCTCTTCTTTGGAGAATTGTTCAGTTAAGTCCTTAGCGAGTTTTACTTTATTTTATTTATTTATTTATTTCAAAGGCAGAAAAAAACACCTTTATGAATTTCTGGATATGGGTATGAACTAGCATGATATTAAGAAATTATTAGTGGCTACTTCAAAAGTCATGGGATATAAAAGTCAATAATGTGAAACACATCCATAAAATTTTTGGAAGCCAAGTTAAGAGAATATCTTCATAAATCTTGAAATAGCAAAGATACTTAAATAAAACATGTATTTGTAAATAAATTAAATGATTAATAATTTCCATTTGATGAAAAATAACTTTTTTATTACAAAAAATGTTAGAGCTTATAAAGACAAGATGCAACTTTGAGAAGATACAACCTCACATAACCACAAGGATTAGTATCATGCATACATAAAATCTCCTGCTAATCTTTATGGAAATTAAGCAATATCAGTTTCACAGAAGGAAAATATTCTGGAGATGGCTGGTGGATAGTTGCACAATGTGAATACATTTAATGTCACTGCACTCTACACTTAAAAATGGTCAGAAAGGTAAATCTGATTTCACTTCCATCTTATTGCAATTTTTTAAAATTGTCACTTAAAAATTCCTACTAGTTTATAGGTACAGTGGTTTTTGTTACCAATAAGTGTATCTCAATTGTTTTTCTCTAAATTTACCTGTAAAATTTTCAAATTTTAGGGTGATGATTTGCCCTAGAGCCTCAGTTCTCTGATAGGTCAAAAAATATTGTTGGCAGTTTGTCAAACTTTTTTTATTGTACACAGTGAAGTAATAATTGTTAATTTCTTTTCATGTCAGAGGTAAAATTTTGCATTCCCAAAATCCCACATCTTGTCCTTTCTGAAACTTAAGGCATTTTCCCTTCTCATGTCTTGCCATAATCTCTATAGCCTTCTCACAATATAAACAAAATGATGCAGTAGCAGTGACTCATTAGTAGTCTAAAAAGAATATGTTCAATTTTGCACCACAATGTGTTTCTTGCAGATATTCTGGGAAGGGGCTACGATGAACTAATAATTTTGGAATGAAAGAGTACATGGTAAGGTTTACCTGTCACTCTCAACCAACTTACTCCAAACATTGGTTATTTCATGGTTTATTTGAGTTTAACCCTAAAATTTCATGAATTAGGAGCTGGCGCTGTTGCATAGTAGGTTAAGCCTCTGCTTGTGATGCCAGCATCCCATATGGGTGCTGGTTCTTGTCCGGGTTGCTCCTCTTCTGATTCAGCTCTCTGTTTATGGCTTGGGAAAGCAGCGAAGGATGGCCCAAGTGTTGGGGCCCCTGCACCCTTGTGGGAAACCTGGAAGAAGCTCCTGGATCCTAGCTTTGACCTGGCCCAGATCCGGCTGCTGTGGCCATCTGGGGAGTAACTCAGCAGATCAAAGATGTCTCTCTCTCTTTTTCTCCCTCTCTCTCTAACTCTACCTTTCAACTAAATAAATAAAATATTTTTAAAAACAAAAAATAAATCTTTAAAAAACAATATAAAATTTCATGAAATGTGAAATGCTGTACAACTTTATGTGCTCCATTGTCAAAAGAAAGGATAGAATAAATAGCTTCTGAATATTTTTGCCCTAATGCTTTTCAAATAATTTTTATTAACACTATAGAAATTTTAAGACATTAAAATCTCCATTTAATTTATTATTTAATACCACTAAAAATTTTTAAAAGGATTTCTAACCATGATTCTTTTTGAAAAGTCCAGTGGGAGGAGAAAATAAGAAGGTGACTTCATTGATTATTTTAGAAAAAAATCTATTTTCAAAGCAGATAGCATATACAGAAAAATTTCAAGACTAGACTATAACAGTCTTGATTTGTTCTTTCCAGTCTTATTGGATGTCTTCACAGCTATAGTCATTACGCATGTAGATTTAATAACATTTTTAGCGGCATAAATTTTCATTTACACAAACGTAGTCTCATGATTCAGGTATTGTTACTTTTTTCTATTAAAAAGGTGATTGTGAAACTAGGGTCAGGCTATAAACAATATAAAGCAAATTGTTTTTATTAAATTGCCCTGCTAGCTCATAATAATACGGCAAATTACCAGTTTATTAGATCATTTTGCTGCAGTGCCCAATTCGCCACTGTGATTTACCAGTTCTACTTCCTGTACTCTGAGGCATTTTCATCTATTCTGCTTAATGGGTTTACCTTTAAGGTAAATTGAACTTCTAATCCAATCTTGTTCTTTGTAAGGCAGCTTTCTCTTCAAATGACTTCATTGTACAAATTTTCACACAATTTAAAAACTGCATTTTTATGTTCATAGATAGAATATGATTAGTAATGTCAATACTCACCTTGGCATATAACTTTATTTTCCTGGGAATGATTAGATGATACGAAATTATGATTCATGTAAATTACATTCATGTAAATAACACTAGCCAGCTAAAGGGCAAACGTGCCTCATATGGAATGATATAGTTTTATATGATCAGTAAACAACTGTTACTGGGTTCACACTATATCTGAAAATATTGGTTCTAAAAATTCAGGAGTGGATAAAATGTAAATAGTCTAGAATTTTAATAACGTATTTTGAACACTATATGATTTTAACAAATTCATATTGATTTAAATTTCTATATATAATTGCATTAAAAATAATGTTAATGAAACATCTCAAAGTAAATAAATTTTATGTTATCAGTGCAAAAATGCATATTTTTCAGGAGACTGATGAAAACCTTTACAATGCTTAGAGTTTTCCCTCAATGTTTTTGCTTCTGCTTTGTTTTCAAAAGAGGTTGATACTGTGAAGCAAAAAAATTATATTAGAGGTTAAGCATGTAAGAGTTGGTGAAAATAAAGAACAATCAAAGGAAAAACTACAACATCAAAATATCAACTATGTGTTAAGTATTTTATATAAATATTCCACCTATAGTAAATGTAATATTCCTTTACACTTACTAAAATATGACAATTGACTAGACACACTAATGTTTGGGATGGAGTTCAAACATAGAAATAGACATATGAACACAGAAGAATTTAGTATAACATAGAACCAGATACAAACCATAAATATAGGTGAATTTTTTTATTTAATAAATACAAATTTCCAAAGTACAACTTTTGAATTATAGTGGCTTTTCCCACCATAAGATCCCTCCCACCCACAACCATCCCATTTCCCACTCCCTCTCCCATCCCAGACTTCATCAAGATTTTTTGATCTCTGTCCTTAGCGTGCTGTACATTGAGACTTAATGCTATAACGAGGACTCAAACAGTATATTTCACTTTGTGTTTCTATGGGGGTGCAAACTGTTGAAATCTTTACTTAATGTATACTAAACTGATCTTCTGTTAAAAAAAAAAAAAAGAAGAAATTAGCAATTCCCAACTTGACTCTCACTGGGATTAAACATGACAATAGGTCTGATCTGATTTCATCATCATTTAAAAAATCATCTATTATTTTTCACTTTATGTTTCTGTGTGGTAGCAAACTGTTGAAATCTTTACTTAATGTATGCTAAACTGACCTTCTGTATATAAACAGAATTGAAAATGAATCCTCATGTGAATGGAAGGGGAGAGGGAGTGGATAAGGGGAGGGTTGCGGGTGGGAGGGACGTTATGGGGGGGAAGCCATTGTAATCCATAAGCCGTACTTTGGAAATTTATATTCATTAAATAAAAGTTAAAAAAAATGTTGAAAATAAAAAAAAAATATCTTTAAATAAAGAAGATCAACTTAGCATTTACTAAGTAATATTTCAACAGACTGCACCCACAAAGACACACAAAGTATGGGGTACTGTTTGAGTAGAAGTTTTACCGTTAATTCACACAGTACAACACATTAAGGACAGAGGTCCTACATGGAAGCAGGTGCACAGTGACTCCCATTGTTGATTTAACAATTGACACTTTTATTTATGATGTCAGTTATCAGCTGAGGCTCTTGTCATGAGCTGCCAAGGCTATGGAAGCCTCTTGAGTTCATAAACTCCAATATTATTTAGGCAAGGCCATAGTCAACATGGAAGTTCTCTCCTCCCATAAGAGAAAGGTCCCTTCTTTGTTGGCACCTGCTTCCATGTAGGACCTCTGTCCTTAATGTGTTGTACTGTGTGAATTAATGGTAAAACTTCTACTCAAACAGTACCCCATACTTTGTGTGTCTTTGTGGGTGCAGTCTGTTGAAATATTACTTAGTATATGCTAAGTTGATCTTCTTTATATAAAGATAATTGAAAAAAATCTTGATGAAGTCTGGGATGGGAGAGGGAGTGGGAGATGGGATGGTTGTGGGTGGGAGGGAGGTTATAGTGGGAATATTTATTAAATGAAAGTTAAAAAAAAAAACAGGTAAGTTTAAGAAAAATGCTTTTGGAAATGCTCAAGGAATTTTGCTTGTTGTCTTTCTTAAGGCAGGGAATGATAACATGAGTTTATTAGGAATGGAGAGTGTTTGGATGAAGTTAGCCAAAGTTTTAGTAGAAAAATATGTCTGGAAGCTTCTTCACCATGACAATGCTCCTGGCTCATTCCTTTCATCAAACAAGTGCAATCTGGGGAGAATTTCATGGAAAATCACACTGCACCCACTTTATAGTCCTCACTTGACTGCTCTCTTATTTTCTTTTCTTAAAAACGCTTTAAGGCGCATTCATTTTTCTTCTTCTCTCAATGTAAAAAACTTTATTTTTCAATTGTCTTTAAATTCCAAAAACCGTCAGTTCTTTAGGGACAGCCTAAATGGCTGGTATCATAGGTTATAAAATTTCTTAAACTTGATGGAACTGATGTTGAGATATAAAGTTTATATTTTTATGCTTATCTTTCAGTTTGGGTTTTTATTAACATTTTTAAGTGCCTGTATATGGCACCAGTGTAGCTATGGAAGGAGACTGTTCAGAAATATTCTGTTGGTGTGTGCTGCATCTTTTTATGAAACACACTTGAACTTTTTTCTCAGCTCCTGGGGCCTGACCAACATGGAATAATGGCAAGTGTTAAACAGGGTCAACAGCCCCTTCAAGCCAAGGATCACAGCAGAGGCCATAAGATTCCTCAGGCTAGAATACCCTAAAGTCCTTAAGTGATTGCTTCTTCCAGCAAAGGAAGCCAAGTAGAATCTTGGGCTTGAAATTCTGTGGATTTCTTAGAATTGTATCTCCATCTTGATCCACAGTCTTTGCACTAACTATAACATATGTAATACTAAGTTACTGTTAGTTCAATTTACCTTGTGCCTTAACTACTCACAGATCTATTTAAGTTCATTTACTTGGAAATAAAACAGAAAGAGTTTCCATCCATTGGTTCACTCCCCAAAAGCTTACAACAGGAAGACCTAGACTGGGAAAACCCAGGAATTCTATCCAGAACTCCGAAGTAAGTGGCAGGGACCCAAGTATTGATCCATTTATCTGTGGTCTCCCAGGGTGTATATTAGCAGAAAACTGCGTGCGTTAGTGGAGGTGGAACTCAAAAGCGAGGCAGACTTTTATGGGATGCAAACACCCAAAGATGCACCACAACGTAAGCCCCTTGCACCACAATGCATGACCCTCCTCACAGGTTTAGATTTTGGGTTTAATTTCATCAATTTCAGACCTATGGCAGCAAGAGATAAGGACTTTTTTTTTCAGTGTAGTAAAACAAACTTTTTCATATAAGACTGGATTTTTTAAAGGTTTTGTTTATTTATTTGAGTGGTAGAGTTACAGACAGTGAGAGGGAGAGACAGAGAGAAATGTCCTTCCTCTGTTAGTTCACTGCCCACATGGCTGCAATGGCTGGAGCTGCACTGATCCTGCACTGATCCAAAGTCAGGAGCCAGGTGCCTCCCCCTGGTCTCCCACGCAGGTGCAGGGGCCCAAAGACTTGGGCCATCCTCCACTGCCCTCCCAGGCCACAGCAGAGAGCTGGATAAGAAGTGGAGCAGCAGGGACTAGAACCAGAGCCCACATGGGATGCCAGCACCACAGGTAGAGAATTAACCCGTTGTGCAGTGGTGCCAGCCCCACTAAAGCTGGATTTTTAAAATACTACACTCAACCAAGTTCTTCGGAACACTTTGAAACAACCTGCTCCATGATTTTCTTTATATTCAGAAATAATGCTCTATGGCAGCAATTGCTTGGCTATTCAATGTTCTGTGGATTATTGTTTAAGCAAATTTCCTCAAACTCATATACTCACGTGCACATACACATAGCAATGCAAACACCTTTTCTCACATATATGGTTAAAATCAGTGTCCTTTTTATTACTGGTATAAGAATTATTAATGCCTTTAAAAAATCAGGTCAGAAAATTAATTCCAAATGACCCATATCAAAATCTGGGCCTGTCTTTAAAGTTCTGTTCTTCTGGAATAATTTCTGGTTTTCATAGCAGTATCAGAGTTTGAAAATGGAAAATGCACAGCTATGAGTCATAGGGAATAACGAATTTATTTTAGAGATTAGAGCTTCCACAATGTGGGGAGATGGTGAAGAAGCCCATGGAAGGCTCTTGCCTCTGTTTGGTGGAGGGTTTGAACTCAAAAAGGCAGCTCATTTGGCAGTTGGGAAAAATGGTAGGCATGAGGCAAAGGAAAGTGAGGACACACCAGGATCCATCATTTGAACTGATCTCATGAGAATAGGATGAAATTTACATCCAGCTTTCATGAGCTCCAACTATAATTTTGTGCATGACTTGCAGCAAAAGCTGAAGCCTTTTGTCACGGAGCTGCAAGATCAGAGACACTGCAGAATGAGTTCCATGGCAGGTAGAGGTATTCCAATAGGTACCAACAAATTAGCAACAAAATGCATGAGCTTTTGCAAGGCTTTGCAGTCCTCACTAACCTTCAGTGTGATGTTGCCACTGCTTCACTTCTACTCTCCAAATCTCATGTAGAATCTTTCTTGCAGCCAATGTGATTTGGAATCAAACAGGGAATAGTATTCTGCGGGAAAGAGTTTCATAATAAATAAGTAGGAACAATAAAATATTACCATAACATTTTCCTTAGGCAAATGAACAGTTTAGAGGTAGGGGAATAGTAGCATGTAGCATGTTTAGATCACTTGACCTTGGTGGCACTATTAAATGTAGTTGCCAGTCAATGAATAAAATTAAATGGTGTGCAGAAATCAATAATGGGTGTATCTATTTCATTTTGCTTGCTTTCTCTAGCACATTTGCAAGTTTATTGATTCTTTTGAACCACAGAGAAAGAGAATTTTCCCAGAAAGTTATGAGTTTAATGTTTAAAAAATTTGGGGAAGGCAGTCAGTGTGGCAGTTAAGTGGCCAAGAACACCTACATCCCGTATCAGAGTACATGACTTGAGTCCTGGTTATCCCAGTTATTTCAATCCAGCTTCCCACTAAGGTGAAATCTTGGAGGTTGCACATGATAGTTTAAATACTTCAAATCCTACCATCCATGAAAGAAACCCAGGGTAATTCGAGGCTCCTAGTTTAAGGTTAGTCCATCCCTGGCTTTTGCAGGCATCTCTGAAATATATAATAAATGGAAGATCTTTCTCCATTCAAATAAAATATTAAAGTAAATATCATTTTAGGAAAATTTAACATGTGCAGTTTCTGAAAAGCTAATATTGTGACCTCCTAATGCCACGATCTCTATCTAGTAGGCGAACAACATACTGCTGAATTTAGAATATTGAAGTGTTAATAAACAAAGTGTAGTTAGAATTTTCACACAATAATGTCTGTCTCTGTAACAAACAACAGTACAACGCACTTAATTTGAGACAAGGATAGAATTTCCAATCTGCACATGATAGGACAAAGTAAATTAAAGGTAGTACACACACACGCGCACACTCATACACACACACAAACACACATTACCAGTAGCACAAAATTCATAATACTCCTTCTAAAACTTTAAAGAAATTCCCTATTCATAGCTGATTTTTCTTAAGGTTTTTGTGCAACAGAATATATTAGCAATTCTGAAAATGAAAGCATGTTTTAGTTTATACTCAGTCATCACCTTATTTTTTGATGGTTCAATTCCTTAAACAATGCAGCAATGTACAGTAATTAAGTGAGGACTCATCCTGCGAGGCCCACACCTTCAGGGATAGTGGGGTGACAGTGTTCTTCCACAAGAAGCAGCAGGGATAGGCTTCAGTGAACATGTCCGCTTTTATTAACAACCAAGTACACTTTTAAAGGGCAGGCAGAAGGGGTGTAAGTAATGCAGGGCAACACTGACTCTGTAGGACAGAACCAACACTGGCGCAAATATGCCTCTCCAATCAGCTTGAAGGTTGCATAGCTAGGGTAGCTTTCCGGATGAGCCTGGGCCACACCTGGGAGCAGTTTACCTGATTGGCAGAAGCAGGAGTTGGGAAATGTGCATGGGCTCCTGCTACCTGCCAGCAGTAAGGCTAACTTCATGGGCTAGGCAGGCAGTCTCATGGGATCACCCACAATTAAGAACAAGATTTCTGTGGATGAACCTAATGGCCATATTTATTAACCATGTGAAATTGGGTGAATTCTATGTTGTCTATGTCCTGATTTCTCTTCTGTAGAACAGGGGTAATACAGATATATCTCAGAGTTGTGATGAAGATTAAAATGTATATAGATATGTGAATAATTATATATAATGATATATTCACATTTATATATATGTACATATATTAGATTATATGAGTAGCAATTATAAATTATAGTATTATCATTTTCAAGTTTCTCTGAATAATTATAAAATAGAATTAGTGCAGTGATAATGATATAGCTTGGGATACTCATATTTCATAGCAGACTACCTGGATTTGATTCAAAACTCCAGGTCTGATTCTAGCTTCCTGCTCATATGAATACTGGGAGGCATCAGATAATTGCTCAAGTACTTTTATCCCTGTCACTCATGTGGGCATCACAGGTTGCATTCTGGACTCCTGATTTCAGCCTTGTCCAGCTGAATGGAAGTATGAATCAGCAGATATAATGTTTCTGTATTCTGTCTCTTTTAAATGAATAAGTAAATAAATGTTCTTTTTCAAAAAAAATATTTATTTATTTGAAAGGCAGAATTACAAAGAGGCAGAAGCAGAGAGGGAGAGAAAGAGGTCTTCCATTTGCTGGTTCATCCCCAAATGGCCTCAACGGCTGAAGCTGAGCTGATCTGAAGCCAGGAGCAAGGAGAAGCTTCTTCCAGGTCTCCCACGGGTGTGTAGGAAGCCCAAGGACTTGGGCCATATTCTACTGCTTTCCAGGCCATAGCAGAAAGCTGGATCAGAAGTGGAGCAGCTGGGACTCCAACTGGTGTCCATATGAGATGATGGCACTGTAGGTGGTGGCTTTACCCACTACATCACAGTGCAGAACCTTAAATATTCTTTGAAAAATGAAACTTGTACATCTGATTCATATAGAAAGGCTTTACTTGTTGATGTGCTTGCACTAAATAACTAGATACATTGCCTTGCATGTCTTTAAGCTTCTGGCAAAACATAAGAAGCATGCTTCACTCTGTCATGACTGCCCCATATCTTATTAACACATTTTAGCTCATTTATAATCTTTAAAAATAAAGAGATTCAAAGACAGCTGAATAGAGAGATGTTCTGATTTTGACCCGAGGAAAACAATAGAGAAAAGTAGAAGAAGTGTATTCCTAGTGAAGAGTTGGAGAGAAGTTTGCAGTGGAAATTCTACAGGAAGAATAATGATGCCGTGTAGCAGCATGGAGAGAATTGATGACAGCAGCAAGCAGGGACACTACACACGACTCCTGCAGCATTGGGCTGGAGGAAACACTGGCTTCTGAGAGCATGCTGAGAGCAGACAGAGGCAGCCCATGCTACTGGTGATATTGCATGATGGAGAACCTTGCAGGACTGCAATGACTTTGGGCACAGTCTGCAGCACTAGTGAGAAGGCAGGGTACCTACCTAATCCAGTGAAAAACACATTTCTTTTTCCCCATGTCCCAACATACTTAGGAGCATGAGGTAGTCCTGTCCAGTTACCCTACCACAGGCTCTTGGGCCCAAACTACCAAGGCAGAACACCCATAGCCAGCTGGTCCTGGGACCATTTCTGGTTTCTCTGTGGATGGGGCAGGCTTGTGGGGCTGAGAGATGATGGTCTGCACCCTGTGACTGTAGGGGTTATGGGACTCCACAATAGCATATGGAGTGTATCTGGGTCTCTGGGGAATCACTGTGTTTGACACCAGAGACTCAGAGCTCCCTGACTACATAGGGTGGGTAATTGTGGAGGGTTCCATGCTCAAATTTAGGATACACAGACTCTATGTGAGGTTCATGCACCAGTGTGGGTAAGGGTTGCTCCCACAGTGAGCTAATCATGGGCATTTATCACTTTGGAAGAGAGGTGAGATTGTGGTTATGCCAAGATGAGTGATCATATCCTCCATCTGCTAAAATAGAGAAAATCTACCAGGCCCAACTTGGGTGTTACCCTGGATTCTCACCCCACCCATAAGCACTGACCAGAGCTCTCTAGTTCCACCCATCACATGCCTCTGGGTAGTCACTGAATGAGAAGGCACTCCACTAAGCCACAGAGATAATTCAAAAGTAAAATCCATCAGTGGAGAAAATCTACAAATTTTCCACAAATGACTAGAAACAGATTCCACAGTAATGGAACATTCCACAGTAATGGAAGATTTCAGCATCACACTTTCATTAATGGACAAATCAACTTAACAGAAAATCAAAAAATAAAGAGCAGAGATAATTGACAGTATGGATCAAATGGATCTAACTGATATGAGGAGGATATTTATTCCCACAGTTGAAGAATACACATCCTTTTCATCAGTGCATGAAATTTTCTCTAGGATAGATCATATGTTGCAGCATAAAGCAAGTCTTAGCAAATTAAAACAAAAATTGAAACCATACCATGTGTCTTTTCTGACCACAATTGACAGAAGCTGAATATTAACAACTTAAAAAATCTCTAGAAAATATGCAAACTCATTGAGACCAAACAACATGCTCCTGAATTAATAGAGAGTCATAGAAGAAATCAAAAGGGAAATAAAAAATTCCTGAAATGAATGAAAATGACAATATAACATATCAAAACTTATGGGATAAAACAAAAGCACTGTTAAGAGAGAAGTTTATAGCAATTATTGTCAACATCAGAAATTGGAAAGGCAGCAAAAAAATGAGCTATAAATGAAAATAAAGTACTTCTAAAAATGACAATAACATAAACCCAATAATGGGGCCAGTACTGTGGCGCAGTGGGTTAACACCCTGGCCTGAAGTGCCAGAATCCCATATGGGCACCAGTTCAAGACCAGGCTGCTCCACTTCTAATCCAGCTCTCTGCTGTGATCTGGGAAAACAGTGGAGGATGGCCTAAGTCCTTGGGCCCCTGTATCCTCTTGGGAGACCTGGAAGAAGCTCCTGGCTCCTGGCTTTGGATTGGCACAGCTCCAGCCATTGCAGCCAATTGGGGAGTGAACCAGCAGATGGAAGACCTCTCTTTCTCTCTCTGCCTCTCCTCTCTCTATGTTAATCTGACTTTCAAATAAATAAATCTTTAAAAAAAATATTAGTAGGAGGAAATAAATTATTTAAATTAGATGAGAAATAAACAAAAGTGAACTGAAAATAAAGAACAGTGAAATTAAAAGATGGTTTTCTCACAGGATTGATACACCATTGATCAATTAACCAAAAAAAAAAAAAAAAGAGGGAGTAGTCCCAAATCAATAAAATCAAGGATGAAAAAGATTTAACAAAAGATACCCCAGAAATAAAAAGAATCACAGAAACCACTGCTAAGAGCTATATACCTACAAATTAGAAAAGCTACAGGAAATGGATAGATTCTTGGACACATAAAATAAAACAAAATTGGGCCAGTGCCGTGGCTCACTAGGCTAATACTCCACCTGTGGAGTTGGCACCCTGGATTCTAGTGCCAGTTGGGGTGCCAGATTCTGTCCTGGTTTCTCCTCTTCCAGTCCAGCTCTCTGCTGTGGCCCAGGAAGGCAATGGAGGATGGCCCAAGTACTTGGGCCCTGCACCTGTTGGAAGCATTTCCACTGAGATATGGAACCAGACAAGAATGCCCACTTTCACCATTGCTATTCAATACAGTTCTGGAAGTTTTAGATAGAGTGATTAGGCAGGAAAAAGAAATCAAAGGAATACAAATTGGAAAAAGGAAGTCAAATTATCTCTGTTTCTAGATGACATGTTTCCATATATAGAAGAACTAAAAGATTCCAATAAGAGGCTACTGTAACTCATAAGAGCATTTGGTAAAGTTGCAGTATACAAAATTATCACACAAAAATAAATAGCCATTTTATACACAGACAATGCCATGGTTGAAAGGAACTTCTAAGAATAATATCATTCACAATAGCTATAAAAATGAAATACCTTGGAATAAATTTAATCAGAGATGAAAAATCTACAAAAAAATTACAAAAATTTAAAGAAATAAATAGATGAAGATGATGAAGAAAGCAAAGAATGGAAATATCTTCCATGCTTGTTTATTGTAAGAATCAATAACATCAAAGTATCCATTTGCAGAGACCAATTTATAGATTCAAAGTCATTCCAATCAAAATACCAAAATTATTCTTCTCAGATCTAGAAAAAATGCTAACCTTCATATGGAGTCACATGAGACCCCAAATGGATGAAGTTGTCTTACAACAAAAACCAAACTGGGGGCATCACAAATCCATATCTTAAGACATACTACGGAGCCATTATAATCAAAACATCCTGGTAGTACTGGCACAAAAAAGCCATATAGACCAATGGAATAATATAGAAACCCCAGAAATCAATGCATATCTATACTACCAACTAGTCTTTCACAAAAGAGCTAAAATCAATCACTGGAGAAAGGACATCCTCTTAAAAAATTGGTGTTTTGAAAATTGTATGAAGCAAGATAGTTCCCTTATACCTTATACAAAAATCAACTCACAGTGGATCAATGATCTTTAGACCATATGACCAGATATCATCAAATTAGTAGAGGAGAATATTGGAGAAACTCTGCAAGACATTGGCATAGGCAAAGACTTAACAGAAAACACCCAGAAGCACAGGAAATCAAAGCAAATATAGACAAAGAGGATTATATTAAGCTAAGAAGCTTCTGCATGACAAAGGAAACACTCAACAAAGTGAAGAGAGAACCAACAGAATGTAAGAAAATGTTTGCGAATTAAACAACCAATAAAGGATTAATATCAAGAATGTATTAAGATATCAAGAAACTCAGCAACAACAAAACAAACAAGCCGGTAAGAAATGGGCAAAGGACTTAAACAGGAATTTTTCAAAAGATGGAAATCAAATGGCCAACAGACACTTTAATGCTTAGGATCACTAGCCATCAGAGAGATGGAAATAAAAAACCACAATGGTGTTTCACTTCGTCTCAGTTAAAATAACTTTCATACAGGAATCTAAAAACAAAAAATGCTGATGATGAAGTTGGAAAAAGATAACCTAACCTACTATTTGTTGGAATGCAAGCTTATACAGCCATTGTGGAAGACAATATGGAGATTCCTTGGAAATATGAAAATAGATTTCATTATGATGCAGCCATCCTACTCCTGGTAATTTACACCAAAAATCAAACATTACATGAACGAGTTATCTTCTTCCCATCCAATATTTATCGCAGCTCAATTTACAATAGCTGAAATATGGAATCAACATGGATATCCATCAACTGAGAAGTAGATAAAGAAAATGTGATATGTATACACTATGAAATACTACACAGCTGCAAAAAATGAAATCTTGTGTTTTCCAAGAAAGTGGATGCAACTGAAAACCATTATAATTAGTAAAATAAGCCAGTCCCAAGAAGACAAATATCATATATTGTCCCTGATCTGTGGTAACAGAGTACAAAAAATGTAATGTATAAGTAATTAAATTTCAATCTTCATAAAATTATTCCTGTGTATAAACAGCAATAAACTCACATATCCCTGTGAGCAAATGGTTTAATGTCTAAGTCAACTTAATTATTATCTTGTTACCACACAGGAAATATTTAGATTGTTTCTGTTTTATTGAAAGAAATTATGAATGGCTAATTGGCAAAAATGTATATGGAAATGGTCATTTTTCTACTCAATTTTTGTTTATAGCTGTTTGTATTCCAAATGGAAATAAACTAGGACCTTATTGCTTTTTACTTGCTAAATTTATTTGGTGAAATGTTAAACATTTTTACTGCAACATATATTTAAAATATGCTATCTCAAAAATGAAAAAAGAAATAAAGGTAGAAAGAAGGAGAGTAAATGGGAGGGAGGGAGCCGGCGCCGCGGCTTACTAGGCTAATCCTCCGCCTTGCGGTGCTGGCACACCAGGTTCTAGTCCCGGTTGGGGCTCCAGATTCTGTCCCGGTTGCCCCACTTCCAGGCCAGCTCTCTGCTATGGCCCGGAAGGCAGTGGAGGATGGCCCAAGTGCTTGGGCCCTGCACCCCATGGGAGACCAGGAGAAGCACCTGGCTCCTGCCTTCGATCAACGTGGCGTGCCGGCCACAGCACGCTGGCCGTGGTGGCCATTGGAGGGTGAACCAATGGCAAAGGAAGACCTTTCTCTTTGTCTCTCTCTCTCTCTCTCTCACTGTCCACTCTGCCTGTCAAAAAAAAAAAAAAATAGGAGGGAGGGAGAGAGGAGCAGAATATCATGTTCTTAGATTTGTATCTCCAAATCATAGTGAATCTTTTAAAATTAGATAGATTTTCACCTTATATCTCATTTCATTAATTTGCAAATTGATATATCCTGTTGTCAGTTTAACAGTGCAAATGAACTGTCTCACATCTCAAACTATATATGCGGAAGCAAAAATATTAACTTGTATTTCAAATATTATAAAACAGCTGATAATTTGTAAATCTCAGTGAATGCTGCCATCATAAATGGGGTTACTAATGAACAATATATAGCCCTGTCTCCAATATTCAAACTACAAAGTATTTGCATATAAATAAAGAAGTGGTGATAATAAGGCCCTCAGTAACACTTACATTCAGAAGTATAGAACCAAATCCACCAACTTTTAAAGCTGACAGACCCAACCTCACTGATAACTTCTCCTACATTGTTATATATTTCAACTTGCAAGCCTCTACCATTCCGTGAATGATAGGATACTGGATAACTGACATGAAGGTCAAACAGTGGATTGGAAGATCAGATAAGATAACAGCAGAATGATAAGTTGTCTTACTGGACGTATTACATGCACTTAACTATTGAACCATATACTTGGTAGTCTTATGTTTCCAATACCTAGAATATATGAATGAGAATGATAACAGCCCTTCACCACGATAGTACATTACTCATCTTCAGAATAAATGTTTGCCATCTCTAGATATTATGGATTTTTCAAATTCTTGTGATTTTTGGTGATTCCTGTCTAGGGAAATTTTTCTAAGGGACATAATAAGCATAGGGTGGGAATAGTTTGAACACTGGGCTCCACTTCAGTGTTCCCCCCAATAGATTCAGCTTGGTCAGCATGGTTTGGAATCACAGGCCCTGACCATTATTAGGTCATATTTGAATGAAGTCCACAAGCCTCGACTCTAGATATTCCTTTGCTAATTTCTCATCCGTGATATTTAACTTCCATGACATTGATCCAAAGTGAGTACAGGTTTGCTTCCTGTGACACTTGGACTTCTGCTGAGGGCAGAGAGCCACGAAACACGGAGGCACATGTTATAGCAGTGCCTGATCTGGCATGAAAACTGGGCTATGCAGTTGTAAGAAATTTTCTCAACAGTGGCCTCTGTGTGCACAACTTTGTGAAATCCTAAAATTTCCACAAAAATTATTTACTCTACAATAGGCCACAACTAGAAGATATATCGTGTTCTAGAATGACTTAGGAAACTGTTACCTCACTACTGAGTTGATCTATGGCTGTGGGGTATCCTTTCTTTTTCTTTTTCTTTTTTTTTTTTTATAAAGGAAGGAACAATTTATTCAAAGCAGAGGGAAAGTGCATGCTGCATGCTAAAGAAGTAACTGCGGGAGAGAGAGAGTAAAGGGGTGGGGGAGGAGATTGACTATGAACCTAGGGGGTTTCTTAAAGAGAATGTGGACTTACTAATTGAATGAATGCCCAGGGACAGAAAACAAAAACTTGAAATTATGTCTTCCACACCTTTGTAAGAAAAGAAAGAATAAAATGTTACCCTCAGAGTAATGATGTTTTCTTTCTTCAAGTGGTATCTATAATTACCATCTGATAGAAAATAAATGCTTTGTATGAAGAAATAGAGAGAGGCAAGTTGGATGTAGAGAAAAGCAGGAAAGAGATAGGGCTCAGGAAATATGGGGAAGTTGTTAAGAATTACAAATGTTGGACAGATGGAAAGTCTACTTATTGTACAAATAACACTGCCCAGATTTCCATGGACTGACATAGTTATAAGCAAATAGGAAGTCACTCGACAGATTCTCAATTTTAACTAAGAGAGTTATGGTGAAGAGGTGCTCTGCTCATATGTATTTGAGGAGTTTCAAGGCAAGAAAGTAATCCTGTGGACAGGTTTTGTAGCCGAGTGCGTTAAGCTGCTCCTTGTGACACCAGCATCCCATAAATCTGCTGGTTCAAGTACTGGCTGCTCTGCTTCCAATTCAGCTTCCTGCTCATACATCTGGGAGGGCAGCAGTTGATGGTCTAAGTACTTGGACTCCTGTTTCCCAAACTGGAGACAAATTTGGAGTTCCTGCCTGCTGGCTTCAGCCTGCCCCAGACCTGGCTTTTGCATTCATTTGGGGAGTGAACCAGCAGATGAAAAATCTTTCCTTCTCCCTCTCCCTTTTTTTCTCCCTCTTCCTCTTGCCTTTTAAATAAATAAATAACTCTTTAAAAAAAAGAAAATAGAAGAAACCACTCCTGGTTAGTACATGGAGATTTAAAGAGTTTGTAGAAAAATGCGTATTATGAAAAAATGCATGGACTTCAAAAGTTATTATGCCATAACAAACATCTTTTGAATCAGTTTTCCAGATTTTTTCTGATATCCTCATATACATGCTGTTGGCTCCCATCATGAGAAGCATCTGCAGAAGAAATATTCTGGATATCAGAATAGAAAAAAATAATTGCCAAGCAAATGCCATTCCAAAAATAGAAAAGGGGACTGCTTGGGTCATCTAGAAATTAACTCATTAATTAACTAAAACAGGAATATAAAAAATCAAAAAAACAAACAAAACCTCTGGGAATCATGAAAGAAACCAGTGAGCTATAAGATCTCTGTATCAACCAGGGTGTTCCTTTTTTCCCCAGCTCCTCTACACAGAAAGCCTTGGCCACAGGTCTCAAGGTATCAAACTGGGCATGCCCTGAAAGGTTAGAACAATATAATTTACTAGGTCGAGGCTTTATTAGAGACTCTAAATCAATATCCTCACCTCAAGGGTTCATGGTAAGCAGCACTTAATCAAAAGATTACAGACATGAAGGAAGAGGAGGGAGAAGGCAGCAGTTCCATCGATATCTGAAAGAGCAATGGAAAAGCAAATGATTAGTGACTAAGCGACTTAGCATTCTGAATAAAAGGGCAAGCTAAGGTTGAATTCCTGACAACACTACCGAAATAACATTTGTTTTACTCTATTTCCCTATAGGCAAAATAAAAATAGCAAACAACTAGTTTCAAATAAAAGCTGTACATTCAAAAATTAAGATGTGGTACACAAGGTTTTCAGTGTCAAGGGAGCCACAATCAGATACAACCTCTATACTAAAGATAGATATTATATAATCTCATGTAGTAATAAATACCATAATTATTTACCTATTGTATATCCCTCCAAATGGAATGGGACCTTCAGAGGATAAGTGTTTTAGTGTGTTCAGGTTGTACTGATACACATGTGGCTTAAAGAGAATGTGCTGTTTTCCTTCATAGCTCTGGTCTCTGGGAAATCCAAGAGCAGGTGCAGACTCCATGTCTGGTAAGGACCTGCTCTCTGGTTCCCAGCTGATGCCTTCTCACCGTGTCTCCATGCGGGAGAAGGGGAGGTGTCTTTTTCCAGCTTGCTTTCTGTGGATCCTACTGTGAGTGGCAGCCTTGTGATCAAATCACTTCCAAGGCTCCCAGCTTCTCATGCCATCACAATAGGAACTAGGAATTCAACACAGGAATTTTGAAGGGACAAAACCAACCAGACCAGGGTACGGAAGAATCACATGTGGTGAATATGATATACAATGAATAATAAAGGCCACTTCATATATTTCTTTTTTTTTTTTTTTTTTTTGACAGGCAGAGTGGACAGTGAGAGAGAGAGACAGAGAGAAAGGTCTTCCTTTGCCGTTGGTTCACCCTCCAATGGCCGCCGCGGCCAGCGCGCTGCGGCCGGCACACCGCGCTGATCCGATGGCAGGAGCCAGGAGCCAGGTGCTTTTCCTGGTCTCCCATGCGGGTGCAGGGCCCAAGCACCTGGGCCATCCTCCACTGCACTCCCTGGCCACAGCAGAGGGCTGGCCTGGAAGAGGGGCAACCGGGACAGAATCCGGCGCCCCGACCAGGACTAGAACCCGGTGTGCCGGCGCCGCTAGGCGGAGGATTAGCCTAGTGAGCCACGGCGCCGGCCCATATATTTCATTATCAGCATTTCCTCATTTTTTTGTCTTTTCAGAATTCTCTCAGACTTTCTCTTTTTTTTTTTTCTTCTCAGCATCTTAACTCTAGGGTTTTTCCTTAAATCTCTTTGTTTACTCATCCTGTGTTGTCTGTTTCCAAAACAGTCTGACTTGCTTATACAACAGGAGGTACTAGCAGTAGGAAAAACTTTAAAAAAAAAAAAAAGAAAAAAATGTAGATTCTGGAATCAGCATGCATGGACCACAAGGCCAATTGAACAAATAATCAATTTGGATTTTGTGAGAAATTTAATTGAAATTTTGATATCCAAATTTGTCTATAAAATTTTTGTGATAATTTCATCTAGTATGCCTATAAAGATTAAAAGAGCATAGGACTTGCAAAGTTGTGATGGTTCCGTAGTTGTTACTATCATTTTATCATTGATGACAAACATTTTAAGAATACAACATACATTTGACACTTTTCCTTCATTTAAAATTATTTACAATTTTCATTGCTTATAAACATTAAATATGGATTACTTTTCTCATCTTTCATTATATAGTAACGTTCCTAACTTGGTTGTTTTGGTAAAAACTGTGTCTCTTCTTATAACTCAAGGCTGATACCCAGGAGACATTCAATACAGAAGCAAGCAGTTCTACACATCTTAAGATCTCCTGAGTGAGCTGATCCTCACACAAAGTACATCAGGAAAACTGAATACTAGCTCTTTCAGTGTGTAAGAGGAAAGCAGCTGTAAATGGTAAATATTTGAGTATTTCACAGATAATTTATGTTTAAAGCAATATTCATCATCATTCTAGATGCTTCATAAAATTAAAGAAACACATGATATATTTTATGAATTCTCTTTTAGTATACTAAAAATGAAAATACTTGAAGAGTATGGGAAGGTAGTTTTAGTAGTCATTTATCTGAAGTGCTTTATTTCCACAAACAAGTAAATTAAGGTCTGACTTTATACTTAGACTTTCAATTATTAGTTTTTAAGTTTATCTTCAATGCTTTAAAGGAAATATTATAAAATAAAAATATGGATTTATTTTTTGAATGTCTGTTTATTCATTTTTATTTGTCAGAAAGGAAGAGAGAGAAAAAAGAGAAAGAGACAGAGTTAGATTGAGACTCTTCCATTTGTTAGTTCGTATCCAAAATGCCCAAAACAACCAGGGCTGGATTAGGCTAAAGCCAGGAGCCTAGAATTCAATCTGAGTCTTCCCTATACGTAGCAGGAACTGGGCTACCTGAGAAATCATTCATTGCCTCCCAGGAGCATTAGCAGGAACCTGGATCAGAAGGTGGAGGAGAAATTTTATCTGAAGCAGTCCCATATGAGATGCAGGTTTCCCAAGTAGTACCTTAGCCGGCTGCATAACATCTCCCACCCCAAAATTGTGAATTTATTCCAAAATTTCCAGTGCTCATTATGCTTATCAAGATGCTAGTTCTTTGGTTTCCACTTTAAATAATCAAAATGAATTGGCCTCATAAATACAGATTCTGTTGTCATGCAATTTTGTTTTCATCAAAGAAGTCCTTCAAAATACAAAAAAAATGCATGAAAATGGTTATACCTTTGCCAAGGCAATACTGACTTATTGCTCTCTTAAGAAATAATGTGCAGTACTGTTTGTGGTTTGAAAGCTCCCGAAAGAGAGAAAGAAAATTTATTTCTCATGTTTTTTAATAATAATATAGAACATTGTACTTTATTCTTAAGACAAGAAAGATGAAACACCTTTCTTATAGGTCAAATATTATACATGATTTAAGACCTCCATGAAAATTTAGATAATCTTTGAAGCCTTTCCTGACACAGCCTACACAATCTGTGAAAGAATTTCCTAAGTGATCCTACTGCGTACTCCAGGATCATCAAACCTGTACGTAGCCCATTGCAGTGTGTCTGGTATGGAAGTTTCCTAGGGTGGAGGTAGTTAGCAAGACTGACATTCTGATCTACCATGTGAAACAAGACACCTCACAGAACATCTAGCTGGTGCAAACCAGAGTATTCCAGGCCAAGGATGAGCCAGAATGCCTGAGTGCGAATCAAAGTGCAGTGGGAGAGTCACCACCACTTCCCACATGATAAGAACACCTGCTCAGCTCCCAGGGAGAACAAGTGGTGGAACCTCTTCTTCCTGCCATGAGGTTTCCCTCTGTTGGAGCCTAAGTCTCCAATAAAGTATGTGTTGCATTTTGGCCTCTTCTCAATTTCTATTTTCAATTTCTATTTTCATGTGAGCCAAAGAACCCAGTGTTGGAACCACAGATCTCACAGAGACTGACCTGTTACAGAGAAGGAAAAGAACTGTCAATAAAATGAACAAGACGAGATCGGGCGCGTTCAGGGTCATGCTGAGTGAATTAAGCCAGTCCCAAAGGGACAAATATCATATGTTCTCCCTGATTGGCGACAACTAACTGAGCACCAAAGGGGAAACTTGTTGAAGTGAAATGGACACTATGAGAAACAGTGACTTGATCAGCTCTTGTCCTGACGGTTGATGTACAATGTAATACTTTATCCATTTTAGTATTTGTTTTGTTCTAGTACCATTGGTTGAACTCTGTAATTAACACACATTTATTCTTGGTGTTTAAATTTTAACTGAAAAGTGATCCCTGTTAGGAATTTGGAAAACATTATGCTGAGTGAAATAAGCCAATCCCAAAGGGACAAATACCACTTGTTCTCCCTGATAGGTGACAACTAACTGAGCACCAAAAAGGAAACCTGTTAAAGTGAAATGAACACTGTGAGATGCTTGATCTGTATTTCTGAGTACCTCTTTGCCATTCAAATGAAATTTGAAAATAAATTAAGAAATAAATTCATCTTTCCATGTGCTTAATGACTATTGAACATCTTCTTTGCCTCACTGTCTTTTGAAATGCTTTATGCAATTTTTAATGGTGAGATTATCTTTTTCTTGCTGAGTTGTAAGAGCTTTTTATATCTTCTAGATGAAAATTCATTGTCAGGAACAAGCTTTGCAAATATTTCCTCCCATTTTTTAAATTGTATTTTCATTTTCCTAATAGTATCATTTGAAAGATTCATACTTTTATTTTTGATAAAGTCCAGTAATCTATTTTTATTGCACTGCCATCATTTTTGGTATCATACCTAAGGGAACAGTGCCTAATGCAGGGTTACAAAGATTGGCACATGTTTTCTTCTGAGAATTTCACAGATTTTTTTCTTCCATTTAACTCTATAACTCATTTTCAATTATTTTTAGTACGATTTGAGGTAGGAAACCAGATACATTCTATTTCATCATTTGTTGCAGAGACCATTATTTATCCTGTTAAATTGAAAATAAATTTGTCATAGCCCGCGCCACAGCTCATTAGGCTAATCCTCTGTCTGTGGCACCGGCACACCGGGTTCTAGTCCCGGTCGGGGCGCCGGATTCTGTCCCGGTTGCCCCTCTATCAGCCCAGCTCTCTGCTGTGGCCAGGGAAGTGCAGTGGAGGATGGCCCAAGTTCTTGAGCCCTGCACCCGCATGGGAGACCAGGAGAAGCACCTGGCTCCTGCCTTCGGATCAGCACAGTGCGCCGGCCACAGCGCGCCGGCCGTGGCGGCCATTGGTGGGTGAACCAACGGTAAAGGAAGACCTTTCTCTCTGTCTCTCTCTCTCCCTGTCCACTCTGCCTGTCAAAAAATAAAAAAAAAGAAAGGAAATTTATCATAAATAAAGAGATACATGATTAAATTCTAAATTCTCTGTCATCGGGCTATATGTCAAGTACTATAGAGTATTACACTGATTTATAGTATGTTTTGAAATTATGAAAGATGAGTCTTCCCAGTTTGTTTTTGCTCAAATTATTTGGCTATTTTGAATCTCTAGTATTTTTGTCCATGAAATTTAGGTTGACTTTGTCAGTTTCTGTTAAAAAGCCAGTTGAGATTTTGATAAGAATTAAGTTGAATATGTACAGCAGTTTGAGAAATGTTGCTGTAATAATAATACTAATAACTCCATGAACAGATTCATGAGTTAGATATATTCCCACTAACTTCGAAATCTTAATTTCTTTTGCTAAAGTTTTATACTATACAAATTTTACAGATTTTTCTGTTATTCTTAAGTATTATAAAATTTCCATGGCTTTTAAAATGGAAATTTTTTAATTATATTTTTTTAACTTTCTTAATTTTATTTTCATGTTATTAATTGCTTGTGAATATTTTCATGTTGTTAATTGCTAGTGAATTGGCTTTTGTACATTTGTATGTTAATATTGTCTCCTGTAACATTTCACGTCCAATCTGTTGAGCAGATTTTGTGCCTTAGCCCTGGATGAGTCCCATCTTGTGCTTATTCACAGCCATTGAGTGGACTCTGTTGTTTGTTTTCCTTTCCCCAAACTTTCTTTTGACTTGGAGCATGTGGAAAATAGCCAATTTTGTTTTATTGGCTGAATGGTGTTCCTCTGAAATATGGAGTTCTAGCTCTTAGAATGGAGTCTAGCACCTTAGACTAGTGCCTTATAAAATGAATATACGAAGATACATAATCACAGAACACTCGAGTGAGGTTTAGATATTATAAAATATAATCAGTGTCATCTACCCTGTTAGCAGGGTGAAGAAGAAAAGTTGCATGGTCATGTCACCTGATGCAGAAAGTGTTAAGCAAAGTTCAACATCCCTACATTTAAAACAAAAACTTCTCAGGTAAAATAGAGAAGGTCAGAGCTTTCCCAACCAAATAAAGAGCATCTACAAAAACTACAGGTAACATCATATTTAATGGTAGAAGACTTGGGATTTTTCCCTATGATCAGGAACAAAGTAAGAATGTCTATTTGCATGATCCTTGTTTAAATTAGTGTCAGAAGTTCAAGCCAGCGGTTGTGTTCATTTTGTACATAGTGTCCAGGATTTAGTTGTGCCTATGG
Organism: Oryctolagus cuniculus; assembly: GCF_051225735.1. NCBI lineage: Eukaryota > Metazoa > Chordata > Mammalia > Lagomorpha > Leporidae > Oryctolagus > Oryctolagus cuniculus. The sequence goes on from NC_142871.1 coordinate 14,320,711, forward strand.
AAAGGAATAGGGAAAAGTGTAACTACTTCATTTTCCCAGGGGCAGAAGTTTCTCCAGACACCCGTGTCTTTCATTCTTATATACAGGAATCCCTTGACTTTGACTAGAAGACAATCTGTATATTTTCATGTAGTACTGAGTTTTCTTATTTGTTTGTTTGTAATCACAAGCAAGATTAAGTGAAAAGACCTTTCTTTGAAATATTTACATAAGTCTTTACAACATGGCACCACTTTTTCTACAATTGTAAGAACATTATGCAAATAAAAAGTTACCTCGTTTAAAAAGAAATGCTTACTTAGTAAGGTACACTAAATAAATGTTTTCCAGAAGTGGATGTAAGCTTATATCTCAACACCATGTTTCTCTTGCTCCTACTGTGGTAGAATTCTAGAACAAATTGCAAATTGAAAGAAAATTTCCATTTGCAGTACAAAATTTAGAAATCTCAGAGGAGAGGAATAAACTCTTTCAATTCCATTTGAAAGAAATATATCTTGGCCTAATTGTATGCAGCTCACAGGATGTTCTCCACAATGTACCCAGCAGGCGAGATCATTTGTTTTCTCCCTTTCCTGAGTCACATTGTCATTATCCTATTAGAAACAGTTCACAGTATGCTGCTTTTTTTGCTGAAAAATCTTACAATTTCAGGATAAAAACTGGCTCCTTACTCTGGATGACCCCAAATGTTCAAATGTATTCATTTGGAGTAGAAGAAATCTTGATCCAGGTTCTTCATAAAATATAACAGAAAAAAATCCTAGTGGTGAGTGGGTAAACATTCTTAAGCAGCTTCTCAAACTTGAGCAAAGTAATAAATATTTTAATGAAAAGAGGATTTGTCTGGCTTAAGTGAGAAGTTAACATTTTTATCAGAATGCTGTTAAGGTATGAACTTCTATAAAATCAAGCACAAAGTCCTTAAATTTAAAGCACCTGCACAGCCACAAGTCCAAAACGCATTTATGAATTGCATGATAATATTAAAATTGACATGAATGCAATATGATTTATGATATTATCTTGCTGAAGCAAATTTACCTATTTGGGGTCAATATAGTGTCATTGTTGTTTCACTAATGCGTTTTGATTTTGTGCAGATAGAATATAATTTCACCCATTGATGCAATCATTGTCCTTGTATTCTCTTTAATGGTATTCTCATTCTAAATCAATAGTTCATTCTTTTGAGCATCGTGTTCATTTAATCAAAACTGAAAAAATAACATTCCTCCAAAGAAATATTCTTCCTCTGTATGGTAGAAGTACTCCAGTTCCTTTTATATTTTAGAATTTGGAATATATAAAATCTATATGTACATGCTCACTGATTGCATGCATATTACCAACAGCTGCTGTGTAGAAATACATGGTGTCTCTGCACAATGTATGGCTGAAATGACTCCACAGACTCCAGAGTAGGCCACCAAAAGCTTTTAGTTAATGACAAAGAATTCAGAGCAGTAAGAGAACAATTCATGCACGCGTCTGCAATCCAAGAGACCTCACACATCCCAAGCTGCCTAGGAGCCCAATAGCACACATGTGCTGTACTGCATCTCAGGTTTTAGCCACCAAGGTTGTGAGAGGACTCTTTCCTTCAGCGAAGATATGCGTAACTTGAAATAACACAAATGGCAACTAATATTAGAACAGAAAAATGAATTGTGGTTAACAATCAAGCACTTCAAATCAATTACAAAAATCGAATAGTGGGGCTGGCCCTTGGTGAAGCAGGTTAAGCTTTGGCCTACAGTGTCAGAATCCCTTATGGGTGATGGTTCTAGTCCTGGCTGCTCTTCTGATCTGGCTCCTTGCCAATGCACCTGGGAAAACCAACAGAAGATGGCCCAAGTCCCTTTTCCCCTGCTGCCCCAGTGGGAAACCCAGAAGAAGCTCCTGATTCCTGGCTTTAGCCTGGCCCAGCCCCGGTATTCTGTGTCCATTTAGGGAGTGAACCAGTGGATGGAAGATCTCTCTCTCTGTCTCTCCTTCTCTCTCTCTCTAACTATTTCAAATAATTAAATAAAAACAAAATAATGATATAACTAATATACGGGGTGAACTCCAAAACTCAAGATTTTAAGAAAACCTGTTTTTGTTATTTATCACAGCATTAATTTTATTGTATAATAGAGAAAGCAACCTAAATGTCTATATGAAGGAGAATTGTTGAACAAACACCATGCAGCTTATAAAAGAGATAGGAAAATATTTGTGAACAAATATGCAGTAATTTCCATGATTTATCATTAAGTGAAAAAAAGGGATGTTCCAAAGGCTATCTAAATGTGCTACTTTTCACATAATTAAAAAAGGAAAGGAAATAAATATCTGAAAAAAAAATCTTCATTTGTACAAAAAGGACTATAAGGATTTATCCATATATATATATATATCCTTATATATCCTTTTTTTCTGCTTTAGCAGAAAGCTACAAGATTGGCTACATAGAGGATTTGTGAGAAAGAGGGGATTCAATGGAAATTGGCAAAACACAGAAGTGAGGCACTGAGAAGCACACATCTGTAACTTTTAATAAATTTGAATTTCAGAACCATGCCTACACAAAATCTATGTGTAAAATAAAAATGATAGGGAAATAATACAAAGTTCAATGCATTCTAAAGCCAACAAGAAAACAAACAACCACAAGACTTAACTGTGATCCAAATCAATGTCTTAACACAAAGAGCATGCAAGATCTAAAACTACTGCTCTCATGTTAAAAACAAGGGGAGGACAATAAAATTATTGAACTCTAGTTAGTGGGTTTTTTTAATCAGAATGGCATGAGCTAGCGATTTCTCTTTTACTCTTCTCAGTATGTTTTTACAATTTTTATTATTAATATAAAGGGAAAACATTTCATGTATTTCATAGATTTTATAGACACAATGCTAATAACATAATGGTACTTCCAACCTTTCCTACCTCTCTTTTCTTTCTTTTCTTTTTTCTTCTAATTTTTGAGATAACATATATTCATTTTTTTTATAATTTCAAGCTTAATGCTCTACTAAATATAATGTCCACCAAGTAAAAAGTAGAAATATCACTCTTCCACAACAATATAGACAAGGGCTATATACAATAATAAAATCATGGGATGTCAATCTCTTACATATTCAGTGTTTGTACTATATATATTAGCAACTGCAATTCAGAGAAAACATATTTCTCTTTTTGAGTCTGGCTTATATAAAAGAATTATCTGTAACCCAATGTTTCCAACGATTGAATTCACAATAGCTAAGATATGGAATCAACCCAAATGTCCAACCCAGATGAGTGGATAAAGAAAATGTGGTTTATATACATGATGGAATATTATGCATGCATAAAAAGGATGAAATCCTGTCTTTTCCAACAAAATGGATGCAAATGGAGACTATCATGCTTAATGAAATAAGCCAGATACCAAAGAGTTAGCAATTTTGAAACCAAGCAAAGTGCTATTTTCCAGGTAAATAATTGCATGGTACATAAAGGTAGATAAGCTTTGGCCGGCGCCGCGGCTCACTAGGCTAATCCTCCGCCTAGCGGCGCCGGCACACTGGGTTCTAGTCCCGGTCGGGGCGCCGGATTCTGTCCCGGTTGCCCCTCTTCCAGGCCAGCTCTCTGCTGTGGCCAGGGAGTGCAGTGGAGGATGGCCCAGGTGCTTGGGCCCTGCACCCCATGGGAGACCAGGAAAAGCACCTGGCTCCTGGCTCCTGCCATCGGATCAGCGCAGTGCGCCGGCCGCAGCGCGCCGGCCGCGGCGGCCATTGGAGGGTGAACCAACGGCAAAAGGAAGACCTTTCTCTCTGTCTCTCTCTCTCACTGTCCACTCTGCCTGTCAAAAAAAAAAAAAAAAAAAAAAAAAAAAAAAAAAAAAAAAGGTAGATAAGCTTTTCACTGTTGGGAAATAGTTTAAAATGTGTGTGTGTGTGTGTATAAATATATAAAATGAAGTGTACTATTTGAACAGAACTGTAATAGTAATATTAATTTTTGGTTTGTAATAAATAAAAAGAGATACTTTCAAGTTCTATCAGCTGAGAAGGTCTAGATGTTAGGATATAGTAGTGACGATCCTTTATGATATACAAGTTTTGGCTTTTTACTGCCTTTTATTAAAGAAGAGACTTTTCCTCTTCAGTCTAGCATATGAAGTCTTTGAAAGTCATCACATTTGTATTAACAAGGGAGGAGACAGTCCTGTCACATCATAGGCTAAGCCTCTGTCTGCACTGCCAGCATCCTATATGGCCTCGGTTCGTGTCCCTGCTGCTCCTTTTCTGATCCAGCTCTCTGTGAAAGCTGGGAAAGCTGCAGAAGATGGCCCAAGTCCCTGGGCCCCTGCACCCACTTGGGAGGCCCAGAAGAAACTCCTGGCTCCTGGATCCTCCTTTGGCCGAGCTCCAGCCATTGCAGCCATTTGGGGAGTGAACTAGCAGGTAGAAGACCCTTCTCTCTTCTCTCCCTCTGTCTGTCTGTAACTCTACTTCTCATATTAAAAAAAATAATAACACAAAGGAAAAGTTGAATAAATTGAAAAGTCACAAAGGTATAGGGCCTACTGGTGCCCTGAATATTGAGAGATGACAGGCAGATACAGGGAATCCCTGCTTTCCAGGAATGGACGCTCAGCCCAGAAGCCGGCATCCGGAAGCAGTAACTTAGGAACTCTTTACAACATAATTGATGAGTGGCTGGAGGCTCGCTGTAGAGTGGCTTGAGAATTAAGGGCACCTAACCACTTCAGTTTAAGGGATCTCATTATCTTCTGAATTTTAGCTCTAGGAGCCTTCCAGGAACTTAGTGAGAACATCGACGTTTCCTTATTCTCCCCAGAGGGGAGGCAGAAAGTAATCATTTCAAAATATCTCTCTCTAACATGCATATTTACTGAAAATCAGAGTCAGGTTGAGAAATCAAAGTTGCAGTTTATTCGTTCGTCAAGCTGAGGAATTAGTCCGTTGTCAGAGCTGGCAGTTTCATAAGCCTTAGTTCGGCTACAGGTTTTATTGTTTTCTTAAAGGATGAGTGCTTGCATTGATTCAGGTTTAAGACAATATAGATTTATGTCTGTTTATCAATCACATTGAAAGTCAAGACAATTTTATTAAAAACCAAAGAATACCAGATAATATTTAACAGACTTGATTACTGCTTAGAACAGGGGGTACACTGTATTCCCATTACCAATGTTACCTCTACGCAGGCAGAAGCAAACAATGGGATCATTAATCACTTTGCTATAATGGACCTAAGACAGAAAGCTTAATGATTTTTAGAAACCAACAAACGAACTCTCTTGTAGGGAAAATGAAACAGAAACCACAAAAGGAGATCCTAATGGATTTGTCTAAGGGCAGTAAAGGAAATATCCACTGGGCTTTAGAAGAAATTGCTGACCATCCGGAGCAGCCTGCTATTAGCCTCATTCATGGCTTCTCTTCCCATGGTTACTAACTGTGCTGTGGCCACTAAAAAACACGCTTGAGTACATCAAATCCCCTGATTATCTTCTGCACTATTGTTAGAAATACCTCTGTTTAATGTAAATGAAACTGTTACCAATAAATAAACAAATAAATAAATAAATCAGAGAATATGAGTTTCTCAAACTGACAATGAAAGAAAAAATATCCTTGGCCGGCGCTGCGGCTCACTAGGCTAATCCTCCGCCTAGCGGTGCTGGCACACTGGGTTCTAGTCCCGGTCGGGGCGCCGGATTCTGTCCCGGTTGCCCCTCTTCCAGGCCAGCTCTCTGCTGTGGCCTGGGAGTGCAGTGGAGGATGGCCCAAGTGCTTGGGCCCTGCACCCCATGGGAGACCAGGAGAAGCACCTGGCTCCTGCCATCGGATCAGCGCAGCGCGCCGGCCATGGTGGCCATTGGAGGGTGAACCAACAGCAAAAGGAAGACCTTTCTCTCTGTCTCTCTGTCTCTCACTGTCCACTCTGCCTGTCAAAAAAAAAAAAAAAAAAAAAACATAAAAAAAGAAAAAGAAAAAATATCCTTTATTTTCCAAGCAGGTAATAATATGAAAAATTGGTTATATCCTATAGGTATTTGAACTACACAGAGGAAGGAACTCTCTAATTGCTTTGACTCACCTGGGAAATAAATGAACTTCATAATCTTTAGCTGTTTACCTCTTTACTATTTTCTCTGGAGAAACTTAACTCAAAATAATTTCCTTTAAGTAATTGCTCCTCTTTTGGCCATGGTAAGTAAAATGTCTCATAATCCTTTAAAAGTCAGATTTAAATAAGAGACATCAACATTGATCGTGGTTGACATTAAGAGTTTCCTGTTATTAAAACTTCCCCATATTATGAAATTTATAATCATAATTACTCATTTGTTTTGAGAAAAATGTTATTAATAAATAGCTAACCCTTCCTCCTCCTTGACAATGCCTTGATTGTAATTTAATTTTTCAAATGGAAGGTTCTCCAAATTAGCAATTTTGTAACCCAGAGGTCACTGAAAACAATCAGATGAAATCTATCAAACATATTTATAACATTTTATAATAATTATGGATAGCAAATTAACTCACTGACGTTGCAATCATTGAGTAAGATTTCCCGATTTTACTGTGATCAAGGTAGAATTGGTATGGTCTGATAAATTAAGTATTTTGAAGAAAAACTTAAAGGTGCCAGTACACATGAAGTCCAGGGGAAAAGAAGTATGACAGAAGAAAATTGCAGAAACTCCTCCAGTTACCAGCTGGAGCAGTCATAAATGTCCTGCTTGGCTGGTAGTTTTGCTAATGTCCTTAAGTTACAGGGGAGGGAAGGGTGAGAAATAAATATGAACAAGGTTCATTTCTCTGCTGTGCATCTTCACCTCAGCATTTTTTAAAATCTACAGAGGAATTCTTTCCCAGTAAAGACAAGACAGAAACAAAAAACAATGTTCTTCCTAATGATTTTTCCAAGAACTGTAAAGAAAATTGCTCTTTAGGCTGAGCCTACCTGGATGTTTGCTTACCTTCTTGGCATCAGCCTCATCTATTGTCTCTTTTTTATGGTTTGGAAGTAGACAATGTCTATATATTAGAAATAGTGTTTGCATCATTAATAAGTTCCTGAAAAATGTTCTCCTGATTGCAATGTATTATGTTTTCTTTTTGTTGGATGTGATTAGCTAATATTGTTCATATATTCTGGCATTGTCCTTTGTAGGTGAAATGAGTACCTAATCTTTGTTATATTGTATTCATGACTGGGGAAAGTAGATTTCACTAAGTTTATAAACTGATTTGTGTAGTAAACAGGTTAGCCCTGCAAAAGTGCCTATTCCTTGGAACATTTTAATATATTTTATTGCAGCACAAAAGGTTGATTAAGGTTACAGGCTTGAACTATCAGGACAGACTCAATCTGAGCTTATGAGCACTTAAAAGCGGAAGTTTATCTGGCTGGGACCAGAGAGATACAGAGGAGACAAGAAACACATAGCAGAAATGGAAGTCAGAGAGATTCCAGAATGAAGGGTTTAACATGTCATTGCTGGCTCTAAGATGTAGGAGACTACTGGGAAGGTTCAAATAGATGCCAAATGGAAATTAGGATTGCTCTCTGCTGACAATGCAAAGAGCTAGCTTTGTCCAACTACCTGAGAGAGTTTGGAAGTGGGTTCTTTCCTCAGTCTCCTGGTAAGAGCTCATCCAGAATACCAACTTACAGAACTGTGAAAAAACAATATGTGCTGATTGTTTAAAAATTTATTTTATCTATTTTAAAGGCAAAGCTACAGAGAGAGAAAGGGAGAGATAGAGAATTTTCTAACCACTGGTTCACTCCCTTAATGACTGCAATGGCTGGGACTGGGCCAGGCTGAATTTAGGAGCCTAGAACTCCGTCTGAGTCTCCCACATGGGTGCAGGTGACCAAGGATGTGGGCCATGTTATGCTGCTTTCCCAGGCACATTGGCAGGGAGCTGGATCAGAAATAAAGCAGCTGGAACTAAAATCGGTGCCTGTATTGGATGCCAGTGTTGCAGGCAGTGGCTTAAACTTCTGTGCTACAACACCAGCCCCAATTTGTGTTAATTCAAATATATTTATGATAGTCTTCACATAGCATTAGAATGCAGGTATTAGAAGTGGGATGCTACTACAACAAATATGTAAGTGTGAGACAGACTTCTGGCACAGTGGTCAAGATGCCACTTGGTAAGCCAAAATGGAGTGTATTTCCTTTATGGAAGAAATATCGAGGAGATTACACTGTACTTTTTATAACTCAGGTATATTAATGATGCAGTTAATTATTTATAAACTTCTAATAGTAGAGTACAAAGACCTACAGTGATTATAAGATTTATTTTCAATTTCAAATGAAGAGTAATTAATATTTTGCAGTGACATTTATTATTTCAGTTTTGAAATCATACTTACCTATTAGCTTTTTGATAAATGCTTCCTTTGATGTTTTATTTAAGAAATCTCTAGATGTTTTGTAATGTCAAAAAAGGTGAACATTTTATTTTTCTTATTTTTTTTCATCTTGGAATATAGAGCATGGATGAAAGAGAAACAGAGTTTAAAAAGCATAAAATTAATTACAGGTTTCAAGTTGCTATAGATTTCATTTAAGAGTTTGAAAGAAAAATACAGATGTGATTCACTTCGGCACGTTAGATATAAATCTGACCTTGCTGATAGCACAAGGAATATTTTCTTTTCAGTGATTATTTTTGCTTCATTTTTCCTGTTTCCAAAGCTTCCTGCAATTAATATAAAGTGGTTTCTAAAGCTAATTAAAGGCAAACATATTCGAGAATTTATTCTAGAATTTTCAAGATTGTTCTTTTTCATTTTATAAATGAAATGAATTTTTATGTGGTTTCATTGCAATATTTTATCCTTTGTCAAAAATGAGGAAGAAATTAGAGCATCCAAAATAACAAAAGTGTATAACAGAACTGTTTTTCTTTTATACTTACTGACATGTTTTGAAAGCCATTCAGGTTTGGGTAATGAATGATTTAAGAGACACACATGCAGATGAAATGCAGACTCCCCCAGAGGAAAGATTGATAATTTTATCTCTGCTGAAGGACAGAACAAGCAAATAGCCAATGGTCTGAAAGAGGATCATAAATAATGAGCCAAATCACAGAATGTCAACTTCTGGTTTTCACACTTCAAAGTGAGAAATTACCTGCCTCCAGAAATAGTTTTGTTAAATAATCTTCTAATATATAAATAAAGCCTCTTTTGGTAAATCACTCACTGTATTGCAATCAACAATTTGTGGTGCAGATTGTGATTAGTGTTAGAAACATTTATTGTATGTTACAATTATTCTTTATCTGAAAATATTAAAATGTAATGGAGAAAAATTACATTCTCCTTTAATCTTCTTGAATCCTTAGCTAGAATCCCATGTGACAAAACACAGACTAAGAGAAAAACAAACAGAAGTTTAATAACATGTACACCTCCAGTATACATGAGGGAGAGATCTTCCATCCATTGGTTCACTCCCCAGATGGAAGCAATGTCCAGCACTGGACCAGGCCAAAGCCAGGAGCATTTTCTAGGTCTCAGACATGGATGGCAGGGGCCCAAACTGTTGGGCCACCTGCTGCTTTTCCCAGGCTATTAGCAGGGAGCTGGATTGGAAGTGGAGCAGCTAGGACATGAAAAGTGTCCAAATAGGCTACCAGCATTGCAGGCAGTAGATTACACACTGCCACAAAACTGACCTCTAAACACAATGATTTTCTGAAGCAGAGTAGATTCTCTAGTGATCTAGTCATTGAGAGAAAGAGAGAGACAAAGAGATTCTTACAAATGGAGGCTTCCTTCTTGGATGTAAATTTGTACACACAAAAAAAGATAATATTTTAGTGTTTGAAAGTCAGAAATTTCTCAAAACAGTCATCTTAAAATAGTCCTAAAACCGAAGAGGCATATTTGGAGTGATGGACTCTGGTTTCCTACAATGATATTTTGAGGTAGTATGTTTTAAATTGTACTTATATCTTCAATTAGATATAATAGCTCATATATACATATATCTTATACATATATGTGTATATCTGGAGGTAATTACTATATTGTATTTTTCAATATCTGCTAAATGAAAAATGTGTTTTATTGGAATTCATGTGATGTCTGGGCAAATAACCAACTAACTAATTTTTGCAATTAATAGTTCACACGTTCTTATTTTTATATTTAATTTATTGAAATTCTTCCACCTAATTTCTACCTCTTCTTGCTAAAATGTCTATGTAGATATTTTCATATGCCCTTGGAACTTATTCTTTGCCACCTTTATTTTTCCATACAGGTATCTGTGGTGACTGCACTGATTATATGCAGCTTGGCCTTCCATTTCTCTTTGACTTTAATACATTTCATTATCTACTTAAACATCATAGCAATTTGTTTATTTATCTGTTTAGCCAACTTTATGGCAGGAAGTCTTCTGGGTGCTTTTTGGACTAATTCATTCGATTTTCACAACTGCTTTAAATATACATATGATTCTCATACCCATTTATAAGTGAGGAAACCAAAGAAACGTGGGATCCAGACACGCCACTCGAAATGTGGCTGCAGGACACAGAGCATACAATCCCAAAGATGCCTTTTGGGATTATTTTGAGCAGGTAATTTTGAGTGACTGCAAACACTGAAGTTGTGAAAGATTGCCTGTTTTAAGGGAAGTGCACATTTATGAGGGAAACTTGTATAGGGGTCTTTTCTCTCTCTCTCTTTCTCAGAAAGATCAGTAAATCACTAGACATTATTATTAATGCAGAAGCAAATCTATGCAGAGCATATTGCTTTATCCTTGTCTTTTCTGTTATAGAAAACCATAATATTTAAGCCGAGAGTGAAAGCGACTTTATGAGATCTACTTTATCTACTCATAGTTCTCTAGGTTATATCCCATGTATACAGGAGGTGCACATGTTTATTTTTCTTTCATGGATCTGTCTTTCATCACAAGGAATCCCAGCTAAGAACTCATGAATGGTGAGTGAAAACTCATTTTTCCTGTCCTACATAATCAAATGGGTTTTGCAAGATTAGATAGCTCATGAAGTAAACACTGGGATTTGACCCAGATAGTCTATTTCCAAGACTCATGTCCTTAATTACTATGTCACAATGATCAGAAAAGTTAGAGTATTCTGCTAGATAAAAACCGGAGGAATTTGAGTTGCTAGGTGAGGATATTTACCCAAGATTTAATGTTTGATACTAGGGAACAAAACATGGAGATATTGACAGAATGTTCCCAGGGCAGTACAGATATTTTCTTTATGATGACAAGCAGGAGCCTTACATCGCTCCTCTGTATAAATAATCACAGTGAAAGTTACAGTCTGGAGAATACTTTTTGTGTTTCTCAAAGGCCTGTGTGTTGATGTTCATGGTTAATGGAGGAGTTGAAAGTGATGACTTAGTCTAACTGGCATCTAGGCGGTGGACCCAGTGAGAAGTCTATGGGTCACTGTGTCATTGCCGCAGAGTTGTTTCAAATGAGAGAGTTGAATATAAAAGTGGAGTTGGGTCTAGCTGTTCTCTCTCTGCTCTCTGTATCACTGCATGACCCTCCCTCCACACACGTTCCACCACTTATCACCCTCATTAGACATCAAGTCAATGGGACTGCCCAATTTTGGGTTGTGAATCTCCAAAACCTTGAGCCAAAATAAACTCTCTTCCTTCCTAAGAAGCTCTTCTCGTGTATTTGTAGTCGTGAGGGAAACTTGAGTAATAGAGTGTGCATGGTTTAATGAAGTATGTCTTTTTCTTTTAAAATGTTAGTCGATATGCCTTAAAAGGATAGAAAGAGTGATCCTAGAATTACCATATCGAATGTCCATTTCCCAGCATAGCAGTAAGACCTGGAGAGAACATTGAATGATGGATGGGTTATTGTTCTTGTGAAAGAAAAACAGACTGAACAGAACAGCAGTTCACTGTTATTAGATACCACCTCCCTAGATCCCACTTCAGTACTGAACATACTTCCAATATAGCCAGACAACAAAGGTAACTTGCAACAAAAAGGAAATAGTTTATGACAATGCAATATTTTTTTAAAATAAGAAGAGAGAAAATTCACCTAGGGAAACCTTTCCTTTATTCCTTTTTCCTGATTGAGTGATTTTTAGTAACTAAATTATGATTGTGATACAAATGACTTTACACAATACATTTGAAAACTCTTTTCTACAAATATTTTCATCAATTTCAATGCATTTGTTTATTTATTTATTTATTTATTTTGACAGGCAGAGTGGACAGTGAGAGAGAAAGAGACAGAGAGAAAGAGACAGAGAGAAAGGTCTTCCTTTGCCGTTGGTTCACCCTCCAATGGCCGCCATGGCCGGCGCACTGTGCTGATCCGAAGGCAGGAGCCAGGGGCTTCTCCTGGTCTCCCATGGGGTGCAGGGCCCAAGCACTTGGGCCATCCTCCACTGCACTCCCTGGCCACAGCAGAGAGCTGGCCTGGAAGAGGGGCAACCGGGACAGAATCTGGCGCCCCAACCGGGACTAGAACCCGGTGTGCCGGTGCCACAAGGCGGAGGATAGGCCTAGTGAGCCGCGGCGCCGGCCAGCATTTGTTTATTTTTAATAACTCTAGGGTATTACGTAGGTTACATAGAAATAAAATGCCTTCCAAAATGTTTGCCATAGCCCATACAATATAAGTAGAGGAAATAAAAGTAGAGAAATAGAAATATACGTAGCGAAATAGAAGTCAGTGCTAATGTGTGGCACAATTATTGTGCAGTCCAAGCTTGCCAAAACAGTTAGGTAAGTCTCATGTGAAGTCTTACTTCTTAATTTAATTGTCAGTGTCTGTTACCTGAAGTTTTATAAATGCCAAAAATTACTGCCTGAAAGTCCTCTCTCATGCTATTTATTTATATGAATGTCTACTACACATACACGTAGCCTAAATCATGAATTTGTGTTGCCTCATTTTCACTTTTTCACCTTTTTGGATCACAATAGTGATAAGACTTTGGACATATTTACATAGGCCATACATTTTTACTAATATTTGTGTTTACAAATATTTATATCATTGGCAGCATTTCTTGCCATGGCCAAAAGATTTGTAACAAGCCATGAATGAGGACTTGTTGAATAAAATATGGAGTATACTTCTTTTGGATCACATGCATGTCTAAGTAAGTCAGCAATCACTTTTTTAACTCATGTAGGATTATCTTTAAGTGGAAAAGTAACATATGGAAAAATATTCTGCCTAAAGAATAGATTCTATCCATCTCTAGAAGGTTCAAAAATTCATTAATAGCTGGCTTTAAGGAGGCAAACTAGGGGACCAAGGTTCATAAGGAGAAAATGACTTATTGTTAACTTGCTACTCCTTTTATACTATATTACATATGCATGAATTACTTGTTTAAAAGCAAATGGTGGTTGTTTGATCTAGGGGTTAAGCAGCCAGTTAGGCAGCTCACCTCCTACATTGGAGTTGCTGGATTCCATATCTGGCTCCACTTCCTGAATACAACTTTCTGATAACGTGGACTGTGAGAGGCAGCAGATGGTAGCTCACATAGCTGGGTTCCTGCCACCCACAAACGGGACCTAGATTGAGTCTCCAGCTCTTAGCTTCAGCCTCCTTGGCCATGCAGACATTTTGAGAGGAATCAGAAGATGGGAGCTCGTGCTTGCTCTAGCTATCATCTATCATCTCTCTATGTATCATCTCTCTATATGTCTTGTTCTATCTGTCCATCAGATAATTAGCATAAATGCTTCTGAATAAGTAATATAGATATCAAAATGTTTGTAAACCAGTAGTTCCAAAACTAACATCCTTAGATTTCGGGTCCTGGAAGAGAATATGGAGGAAAACAACACAAAATCGTGTCATCAAATATGTGTGAAAATTCAGATGAAATCTTCACCTCTCCCATATTTTTAAGAGCACTTTATTTTGCAGGCCCTGGGCAGTTGCTCTATAGAAGAACTTTCTTAACTCTATTTCTGGTCCATAATTGATAAGATATATTTGACATTTAAAACGTTTTTCACAGAATAGCTTTTTAACATTTTGCTGCAGACACTTTCGAGGAAGTACACTGCTACTTTATGCTAAATCTAATGTATGTATAAGAGAATATAAATCCAGTGCCTCAATAGGGGAATCCCTTAAGTTATCATTCAGAATTATTTTTATTTTAAACATACACACAGCTAACAATAGATGAGAAGATGTAGCAAAGTGGGAGTGGAAGGCAGTTACAGGCAGCCCAGATCAAGGAGAGGTTAGAAAATGACAATAGACAAGTGCACACTGATTTGTGACTTTTGACTTGATTAACAACTAAGGAAAGTGGTGGGCATTTGGTGTTGTGGTTAAAACTCTGCTGAAGAGACCCATGCCCTTCAATGAAATACTGAAGTTTTATATTTATCTCTGGTTCTTGATTCCAGCTTCCTCCTGATGCAGTCGCTGGGTAGCAGCTAATATGGCTCAAATGGCTGAGGTCCTGCCATCACATGAAAGATCTGAGTTAAGGTCCTGGATCCCACTTTTGACTCAGCCCAGTTCTGCCATTGTGGACATCTGGGGAATGAGCCAGCAGATTGGAGCTCTGACTCTCTGTCTGCTCTGCTTTCAATGCATCTTTCTGTCTCTCAAACAAATTAAAGAACACCAAGATATGATAAAGACATATTAATTGCTATTTAGGATAATTGATGACATATTGAAGTTGTATTGATTGGTGCAATTCATAAAATCAAGAAACAGATTTAAGAAGGAAAAAATGACAGGAATACTCTAGACACAAAGCAGGAGGACCCCAATTAAGCAAGATTTTGATACTGTTATTTTCTTAAAAGAGGGAAATGCTTAATACAATATAGAAAATGAAAAACCAAATGTAAGGAGTTCTCAGATTTTATTTATTCACCTGTTACCATGAATATTTTAACATAGCTGCAAAACAACTTTTAAGAGTAATCTATTAAAATGAATGAGATTATTCTGATAAAATAGCTGTTAAGAATATCTACGTGCCTTTACTTCAATACTTTGCTCATCGGCTATTTTTTTTTTTTTTTTGACAGGCAGAGTGGACAGTGAGAGAGAGAGACAGAGAGAAAGGTCTTCCTTTGCCATTGGTTCACCCTCCAATGGCCGCCGCGGCCAGCGCACTGCGGCCGGCACACTGCGCTAATCCGATGGCAGGAGCCAGGTGCTTCTCCTGGTCTCCCATGGGGTGCAGGGCCCAAGCACTTGGGCCATCCACCTCTGCACTCCTGGGCCACAGCAGAGAGCTGGCCTGGAAGAGGGGCAACCGGAACAGAATCCGGCGCCCCGACTGAGACTAGAACCCGGTGTGCCGGCGCCGCAAGGCGGAGGATTAGTCTATTGAGCTGCAGCGCCAGCCCATTGGCTATCTTTTAATCATCATTTTTTCTTTCTGTATCGTATCTCTCTCTCAGTTGAATCAGCTGTATATTTCCTTGTTATTTAGTCAGAATATAAATGTACACTGAAATATTTTCATATTTGAGATTTCTGCTGAAAGCCACTAAAGGAAAACAATGCATTTCAAAATAATTTCAAAAACCTAAAAAACTAAAAAGTCATCCAACTTCAACTTCTTTTTTTGTCATTTTATTATGATCAAATGTAGTTTCTTTCACTTGTGGAAAATTTTATAAATTTTGAATGAAACAAAACCTTCACCATAAAAAGAACAAGAATAGATTTTTTTAAAAATGCCCAGGATAGATACAACAGGGCAGTTCATTTGATCTGAAGCATTGTAAATATTTGAGAAAATGGATATTTTTAAAAACTGTGATTTTGTTTCTAAGTTTCATATTTAGTCATCATAAAAGTACAGGCAGCAAACTGTATCCACTGTTTCCTCTTATTCAGATCCAACAATGGATCAAAAATATTAGAAAGAAATAATGAAAGCTAGCCCTGGGGTATAGCAGGTTAAGTCTCTGCCTGCAGTGCCAGCATCCCATGTGGGCGCTGGTTCCTATCCCAGCTGCTCCTCTTCCAATCCAACTCTCTACTAATGCTTCTGGGAAAGCAGTGGAAGATGGCTCAAGTGCTTAGTCCCCTGTACCTACGTGGGAGACCCAGAAGAAGCTCCTGGCTCCTGGCTTCAGATCAGTCCAGCTCCAGCCATCACTCCAGTGGGGAGTGAGCCAGTGGATGGAAGATCTTTCTCTCTGTCTCTGCTGCCTTCTGTAGCTCTACCTCTCAAATAAATAAAATCTCTTTAAAAAGGTTACAACAATAAAAATACAAACAAAAAAACAACAGTATAACAGCAATTTTACATTTTATTAGGAATTATAAGTAATCTAGAGATGATTTAAAGTGTAGAGGAGGATTGTATAGGCTACATACAAACACTGTGCAAACTTATTTAAGGAACTAAAGTAAGCATCTGCAGATTTTGGGATCTTTGAGAGGTTTTTGAAGCAATTGTCCATAAATATAAAGTGAGGACTGTAGTTCTCAGTCCTCCTTCATTGTGGTCATTTCACAATATCTAGAGTTCTGAAATATGCATTTTTTCTTAAAGAAATCTCTTTAATTGATACTTAACTTGAGATGTAAGGATGCAAATGCATTATTTTACTTGTCACTGTTTAACTGCTGACACCAGTATGATTATCTTTAGGAAGAGACTAGTTCAATTTTGAAGCCTGTAAATTTTTGACAAGCAACTTGGCCTTTTTTATTTATCTGATTGTGTTTTTATTGTTATCTTTGTTTTTACTTCTTATTCATTTGGTTCAACCACAGCAAGTGGGAGAAATAGGTGGTTGAGAAAAAACACAATTCCATATGCAATTAGAGTCTTATAGAGAAGGAAAAAAAAGAAAAGAAAATTTAAATTTTCTGAGCCAAGAGCATTTATTGTTCAATGGAGCAAGCATTCAGTTCTTCCTTACCAAATACTGATTTTAAACCATGAAAATATTGGTTCTCTACAAACAACAAAGTGCATCATGAAATTCAGAGTGCTCTGTGGGAACAAGGCCACTAGAGAAAAAATCAAGAAAGCACTTTAGATAATAAGGTGGCAAATTATTCCAGATGCAGTAACATTTTAGTCATCAGGGGATCCAGAAATGTGAACTTTAGACAATAACTTCTCAGAATGGTCAGAAACAGAGGAAGTTTTGTGACTTTTCTCTGTAAGCCAAAGATAAACAATTAGATTGGAGTCATCCATTTCCCATCACAGAAAAGAGCTTGGAGGAGTGGTTATGGGAAATTAACAAAGTAAAGTGAAGCACACTTGAGTGGCTAAGCTGCTTATATGAATTTATGCACATAAGCCGCTAGAATTCACGTCTGAAAACCAGGGCATTGACTCAACTTCTGGCTGAATCTTAGTGCAGAGAGCAAGATGTTTTCAGAAGAAATGAACAAGTAGAGTTTGGAAGAAGGAAAGATTATTAGTTTAGCACTTCCTGAAGGCAATATATCCCCACGCTATGTGAGTGGCAGAGTATCAATAGCTGTAATGTCAAATGCAGTCAGATTCCCTTAGGTAGCTTTGCAACTGAGTACAAAGTCTGAGCCTCAGGCTCTTTGGTAGAATGAGCTGAATAGTTATAATATGACATTTCTGTAAGAATTTTGAAGTGCCTAATAAGGCATATTTTTAAGAAAGTAATGCTACTCATTATTTTTTAAAACGTGTATTCTTGGGTACACAATTTCTTTTAAGTTTGGGTTCCATATCACTTGCTTATATGCATGATGTCTTCATTTACTTCAGTTTCAATTGCTACAGTTATAATAACACCATTTTTCTAACTATTAAAATGTGATTTCTAATTTCTAAGTATGTGGGAAATATGAGCTGATTTCTCTCTTTCTCTCTCTTAATTTTATTTCTTTGAAGCCAGAGCACAGCTTGTGGCTTGTATGATTTTAGTTTGTTGGCATTTGTTGAAATTTTTTGTGACCATGAAGCACACACACACACAGAAACACACAAGTCTTCTCCTTACTGTACTTTGCACTCTAGCTAAACCCCAGATTTCTTCTTTTCTTAGAGTAAAACATTATGACAAAAAGTTCCATGTATTTACTTCTAACTTTCCTTTTCTAATTTTATTTGAAAAGAAGCAGTTGATACTTTTTCTACTCACTATCAGTTTAAATACCAAGGTCACATATAACTCTGTATTATTTAATATAATGATCAATTTGAACTTAAACCAATATTTGAGTCAAGTGGTCACTTTTTCTTGAAATGTTCCTTACTGTTGTCTTTACAGTTTTGTCTTTTTTTTCTTGAAAATGTATTTTAGTGTTCTCTGGCTCCCAATGTGGCTGTTGACAAGTTTGTTATTAAACCCATTTGCCTTTGCCTAATAAGTAATTGATTCTTGGCTATTGTTGGTATCCATAAGGGAGTGAAATATAAAATTTCTATGTGAGCATCACTATAAGTTATGGAAAAGTTTACTTAATTGACTAAATAATCTGTTTTATGATTATTTTATGAGTATTTTAACTAGTATCTTTTATTATTATTTTAACTAGTATGCTTGCTAAGGTTGGTTTCAAATATTTCACTAGCATTTAACTTTATGTGAACATATTTATAATGGATTAAGTGAGGGACAACTGTGTGCTAATACTGCTGTTTCCTAAAACTATGACTCTTAATGATGAAATAGGATAACTTTAACAGAGAATATATCTTCTAATCATAAGAGCAAATTGAGTGAATGCAATGCACAATTGGCAGATGTAAGAAAATAATTTACATAATTTGAAGTCATAAATATATGCAGATTTTCACGTTGTATAGAAGGATGTCTCCCTTCAAAGCATTTTTCACTAGAAAAAGAATATAAATTTTAGAAATTCACATTAATTGAGGGCTATAAAGGGCATGCAGTGTGAAAATTCCTTGAAGGTTGTGCAGTAGGCCATCTTGTTATTATGAAACACTATGCTAAGTGCAACTTATATATTCAATTTGATTGAAAAATTAAAGCACTAAGAACTAGGTATTTTATTACTTTCATTTAGGGATGAGCAATAAGAAAGAGTTTGGACAATTTGTATAATTCCCTACACTTAATAGGGCTATGATTTGAATGTTTTTGTCCTCTCTAAAAACTCCTGTTGAAATTTAATTCTCATTGCATTAGTGCTGAGTGATAATTGTGTCCCAAGAGCTATGCCCTCAAGAATGGGATTTGGTGTCCTAATATAAAGGGTTAAAGAAGTTGGCCCTTTGTGTGGGCTTGTCCTGTGGGACCCACACTGTCAGGATGGTGGGGCAATGGCGTTCTTCAGCAAAGGCACTGGATACAGTTTTGGTGAACATGTCCATTTATTAGCAGTTAGGCACAAGGTTTTATAGGGCAGACAAAGGGTAGTAGCTAGCTCAGGGTAGCAAATTCTATAGGATATAGCCGGTATTGGTGCCACTATGCTTCTCCAATCAGCTTGAAGGTCATGTAGCCCATGTAGCCTTCCAGGTGGTCTTATGGGTCTGGGCCACACCTGGGAGCTATTTACCTACTTGACAATTACAAGGACCCTCAAAATAAAATGGGGATGTGGCTAAAGTGCCTGGGGTCCTTGTTGCCTGCCAGCAGTCAGGTCATGTGTGGGGGTCCCAGTGTGCTGAGTCCTCAACCAGGGTTTTCCTCAGGGGGCATGGTGTGCCATGCTCTCTTGACTTCCTGCATAGGCTAGGCAGGAAGTCTTCCAGCCAGGCACAGGATCACCCACACCACTGGTCCTTCTACCTTTTTCCCTGTGAGGACACAGCCTACTTCCCTTCTGGAGGACACTACCTTGGAAGCAAACATCAGTTGTCCATCAGGCAGCCAAATCTACCAACACCCTGATCTTGGAATTCTTTGTCTACAGAATTATGAGAAAATAGCTACCTAATCCATACAAATTATTTAGTCTCAGTTGTTCTGGTGTAGCGCCATAAATGGATTATTTTCCACCCTGATGATGCACCAAGGAAAGCAGCAGAAAATGGCCAAATTACAGGATTACAGGATGGAAAATCTCTCTCTCTCTCTCCCTCTTTCTTTCTATCTCCTTTTATGAGCATTTGCCTTCTAAATAAATGAATAAATCTCTTTAAAAAACCAAAAGTTCATGGAAAATATGTGTTACTGAAAACTATGCATGAAGTTCAACCTTTTTACACCAAGATAAATTTATCTTCTAATTCCATTTTACATGAATTTTTGGTGTACCTTTAAATATGCAAAATATTATATGTAAACATTTTAAGTATAGAAAATATTATCTTTGCTCTAATTATCTCATGATTTTTAAAGATTAAGGAGAGAGGAGAGGGTGAGTCAGGAAAGAAAAGGTCAGCTAGTGAGCTAGTGTTTTTATACATCTGTATAGATGAGTTAGTTTTCTGTATTAAATATGAGGAGACTATTTTCAAATGAAGCTATGTACATATATGAATGAATAGTTGTTAATTTTATTACAAAATATTTATAATTTATGTTTATTATAATTGTATGACATTTCTTTCCTTTTGATTCTCAAAGTGTTTCTTCTAATATATTTTCTGATTTTACAGAATGAGTAATGGAGCAATATTAATATCTTTATGTGTATCTGAATGGAAAGCTCTGTCCTAAACTCAGCTCTTTAGAAAAGTTTTTTTTTTTTTTTTTTTTTTTTTTTTTGACAGGCAGAGTGGACAGTGAGAGAGAGAGACAGAGAGAAAGGTCTTCCTTTTCTGTTGGTTCACCCCCTAATGGCCGCTGCATATCCGAAGCCAGGAGCCAGGTGCTTCTCCTGGTCTCCCATGTAGGTGCAGGGCCCAAGGACTTGGACCATGCACCACTGCACTCCTGGGCCACAGCAGAGAGCTGGACAGGAAGAGGAGTGACTGGGACAGAATTCGGCGCCCCGACCGGGACTAGAACCCAGTGTGCTGGTGCTGTAGGCAAAGGATTAGCCTGTTGAGCCGTGGCACTGGCGAAAAGTTTCAATATGGAAAAAAAATTTCAAATTTTGTACTTTAACAATTATTGATTGTAGATTAAGATATAGTTTAGTCATCTGCATCTGTGGATTCAACTAATTGTGGACAGAGAATATTTTCTCAAAACCATAAAAAATATAATAATTAATACAAATAAAAACAACACAGTACAACAACTGACATACCATTTCCATTATAAATAAGTGAATTATAATTTTTATGTTTCGTAATTTTTAGTAGACATTAAAAGTTGCACATTTTTAACCATGTGACATTGCACAATGTATACATGTGAAAGTCTTTAAAATATTATATAAATTATATGGAAGGATGTGCATAGGTTCCACAGAAATACTGTGCCATTTTATATAAGAAATGTGAATATCTGTGGATTTTGGTATCCATGGGAGGTCCTAGAGCCAATCCCACATTAGAAACTGGGGGATAACTACATACTAATCTTAACTCTAAAGATCTTTTGAAGAAAGAATAAAGACTCTATGTCCATTTCTAGAAAGATAATACTGTATTCTGAATCCTGTTTAATATGATTGACTCATATTTTTAAATGCAAATGCTCAACCCACAGAGTAAAACTGTACCATGGGACATTAAATTTAGAGTCCATTATCATATGTTATCCACAAATATGAGAGGCTTATTACAAGCCTTCAAAATCTTGTTCTGTAGAAAGGAACACAAAATAAATACACACACGCACACACACACACACACAGATACACCTTGATCCCCTCATCTCTGTGAAGAATAGTAGCTTTTATTAGCTACATATTGAAAAGCCTTATTTCTCCTGGGATGTATCTCAAGCTAATTGATTGCTTTGTAGTTTTAGAGATAGTGAATAAATGTAGCATAACTATCATTGTGAAATATTGCACAACCAAAATACTTTTCTTGTACAATATACTTAAAAGACATATCTGTTGCAGGTGTCCTGCAAATCTCTAGGCAGTCATGGTATATTCAATCTTTTAAAAGATTTTTCACTTATTTGTTTGAAAGGTTGAATGCAGAAGGAGAGTCGATAGACAGAAAGAGATCTGCCATCCAGTGATTTAGTTTCCAAATGCCTACTAAAGTCAGAACTGGGTTTAGTCAAAACCAGGAGCCAAGAGCTTCAGGTGGGAGCAGGGACCCAATACCTGGGCCATTATCTGCTGCCTTCTCAGGCTCACTATCAGAAAGCTGGACAAGAAGCAGAACAACCAGGACTCAAACCAGCATTCTGATATGAGATGCTGGCATTGTAAATGGGAGCTTAACCTGCTACACCACATTGCCATAGCACATTTAGGAGAAGCTCTGGACTAAGAAATGATTCAAACATTACTCATTTTACTTCTTAGTTTTGAAGTAGAAAATCAATATGAGAGTGAAAGTAGTAAGTAACTTGTCGCTCCCCCTCTTCATGGAGGAACGACACAGGACCCTGCGCTGTTCTTTCGTCTGCTCGGCCCTCCCCGGGTTTGCTGCTGGTTCTTCCCGGGTTGGCTACTATCCCTTCCACCTCCGTGGAAGGGCAGTTCCCCCTGGCCGCATTCCCCACTTCCGCAGGGGAGCGGCACACCGCCGGCCGGCTTTCTCGGGGGCTGCACGGGTTCCCTTAGATGTTCCCCATAGATGTTCCTGGTGCATGCCGTCTCTCTCCTCCTTTATAGTCCTCCTCCGCCAATCCCAACTCGGCTGCCCACACGCCGAGTACGCTGCTCTCCTCCAATCAGGAGCAAGTCCTACAGTTTATTAGTTGAACTGGAGGCAGCTGTGCGGAAGCTGTTTACTTCTCTCCCAGCGCCATATTGTGGGAGAGCAGATGCATAGAATAAGTCTTAATTCCAGTAACTCAGTCTAGTCCGGTTGCTCCCCACATAACTCAACTTGGAAACATGAAAGCAAATATTAAAGGTTATTTTGCAAACAGTGAAACTTCTCAAAGTAAATGTATATTCTATTCAGATAGAGTCATTTTGAAAGGTTTATAGATATTGTAAAAATTATTCAAATAAAAATTTTAAAATTCCCTCAAATAGTAGATACTATAGTATGAAAATACAATATATAGGTATATTGGATTCCAAATATTCTCTAACCTATGAATTTGTGTAGGACACATCATATTACATATGGTGACTGAACATAAAATATGCAATTTTGGTAGGAATGATGTAATAGGAAAAATTATAGTCATAACCTTCAATATAGCATGTCAGTGATGTTGAGTGCTAGTCACCAATCAGTATCTGTTTTTTCATTCTTTCGATGTTTTGACTGGTGCATGGTTACCCAGATGGAGATATATCTATCCCAACCTCCACCACAGTTAGTTACAATCAGGATTCTGTAAATACACTATAAACATCTCTCTAACATCTCCTATGCAGAAGAATAATATATTGCACTTCTGCTAGGAACTATAACTTATGATTCATAACTTAAAATCATTTCTGTTCTCTTCTTTTCTCCAATCTGTTGGGTTCATCATAAAATTCTGGTTAAGGCAGCAGGGGGTGAAAATGGAGCCACTGTAAAAGTCTTGAAGCAAAAAACTACCTGGAAGCTCAACAGCCAGCACAGAAGTTAGTGTGATTGGAGCAGGATGGACTTGGAGAGAGAGTGATGTGGAATCCCAGGAGAGTCTGAAGAGGCCATTCATATGACTAGTAAGAATGATTTCACCCTGAGATGGAAAGCCATGGCAGCCCCCTGAACATAGGGTGAACTATTTTGAATTACTATCTTTTCAACAAAGAACATGGTTCATTTGAGGACTTTCATAGATTATTTAACTGATTCTAGTGTTTTTTTCTTTTACTCTTTAAATTATCTTTAAGTATACAGGTCAGCAGCATTAAGCCCATTCACATTGTAAGCAACCCATCTCCAGAGTGTTTTGAGCTTGCAAAACTGATGGACACTCTATACCCATTGAACAACTGACCACTCTGCTCAGCTCCCACCTCCAGAACTCTGGTACCCACCATTCTGCTTTAATTTTCCATGAGTTTGACTACTACAGGTACTCATGTAAGTGGAATACAACAGCTAAAATGAAATAATACATACCCCTCTAATGACATTTTCTCCTATTTGTTTCATATTATTGTTGTTCATTTAAAAAAAATACAAAACAACTGATTAGCTCAAAATGTGTCTCCAATGCCTACTCTTCTGTTTAGTGATCAGCAGCAACATTATAGTGTGGTGATTTTTTAATTAATTTATTTTTTTTTAATTTTTGACAGGCAGAGTTAGAAAGTGAGAGAGAGAAAAAGAGAGAAAGGTCTTCCTTACATTGGTTCACCCCCAAATGGCAGCTATGGCCGGCGTGCTGCGCCAATCCAAAGCCAGGAGCCAGGCGCTTCCTCCTGGTCTCCCATGCAGGTTCAGGGCCCAAGGACCTGGGCCATCCTCCACTGCACTCCCGGGCCACAGCAGAGAGCTGGCCTGGAAGAGGAACAGCCAGGACAGAATCCAGCACCCCAACCAGGACTAGATCCCCGGGTGCCAGCACGACAGGCGAAGGATTAGCCTAGTGAGCCGCAGTGCCAGCCCAGTGTTGTTGTTGTTGTTGTTTTGACAGGCAGAGTGGACAGTGAGAGAGAGAGAGAGAGAGAAAGGTCTTCCTTTGCCGTTGGTTCATCCTCCAATGGCCACCGCGGCCAGCGCGCTGCGGCCAGCGCACCACGCTGATCCGAAGGCAGGAGCCAGGTACTTATCCTGGTCTCCCATGGGGTGCAGGGCCCAAGGACTCGGGCCATCCTCCACTGCACTTCCCTGGCCACAGCAGAGAGCTGGCCTGGAAGAGGGGCAACCGGGACAGAATCCGGCACCCTGACTGGGACTAGAACCCGGTGTGCCGGCGCCACAAGGCGGAGGATTAGCCTAGTTTGCCGCAGCGCCTGCGTTTCTTTTTTTTTTTTTTTTAAGCTTTGTTTATTTATTTGAAAGTCAGAGTTACACAGAGAGAGAAGGAGCAGCAGAGAAAGAGAGAAAGTCTTCCATGGGTTGGTTCACTCCCCAGTTGGCCCCAATAGCCAGAGCTGTGCCGATCCAAAGCCTGGAGCCAGGAGCTTCTTCTGGGTCCCCCACATGAGTACAGGGGCCCAAGGACTTGGGCCATCTTCTACTGCTTTCCCAGGCCATAGCAGAGAGCTGGATCAGAAGTGGAGCAGCCAGGACTCAAACTGGCACGCATATGGGATGATGGCACTGCAGGTGGCAGCTCTACCTGCTACTCCACAGCACCAGTCCCCAGTATGTTGTTAGAGATTCAACACCTGAAATACATGGCCAGGACTTGAATCCAGACTTCTACACCTATAAATAGTGCCTCCTTTGATGAGTTATTCAAACTTCTTGCACTTCAGTATATATCTGAGTTAAATATAACAATAATGCTTACCTCATAGAGTTTTACAGGAGTTAGTTAACCAAAAAAAATTAAAACTGGCACATATTGAAAGCATATGAAAGCATGGAATTCATACAGACTTTATTCATGTTATGCATTTTCCACAAACTTTGAAGACCGTTCCTAGGATCTCACTTAAAAATTTTTTGCATCACAAGAAATAAAATCTATTTCATTTTCACGTAAACTTTATGAAGTATCTTTGTATGTAGTGGTTATCATCTTCATTACTGTTAATGAACGTTACCCTTTACATTTAGATAAGAGGTCAATAGTTCAATGTTAGTGGAAATGCAACAATAAAACCTAGAAGTATAGTGTATAATCATATATGGAAATAAAAGTTAAGACACTGGTATTGTGTTCTTAATTACACTTTTTTCTTAAATAGTGGACTAGGTTTTATAACAGAGCAAAATAAAGCATGTTAAAGAGGCATCATTGCCTATAGACATCAGTTGATTACTCTTGTCATATACCACAATTGTTAATTTAAGAGACAAATAAACCTACCAAATGTAGACCTGATTCTTAGATGCAAGGGTTTTAATTCCATTAAACACATATGACATGTTGAAATTAAAATTAGTTTTGTGATTTAAAATCTCCTTAAAATATAAGAGAAATCAGCAATGGTATACATGTGTATATATCTGTAGGATAATCACATATATATATTTATATATAATATTTATCATGATCCTTTTTCTATGAAACCATGATTATAATCTACTATTTTTCCTATCTTAAGTCAGTACCTGATAAAAATTCCCCTAATGTCTAATTAAGTGATACAGTTTACATATGAAGTGTCTTGTTACATTATTTTATATTCAAGAGATAATTTATAACATTGGAAGTTCTCCTGAAATAGTATGAATGAACATACTATTCTATTGTATAGAATTATAGGCATATTGCATGTTATAATGACTACTGCTTCTTTTACAGGTTTCAATTTCCATTTCCCTGATGTATAGTGATCCTGAGCATTTTTTCTTGTGTCTCTTGCCCATTTGAATTTCCTCTTTTTAAAAATGCCTGTTCAAGTCCTTTGCCCATTTCTTTCTTTTTTTTTTTTTTTTTTTATTTTATTTTTTTTTTGACAGGCAGAGTGGACAGTGAGAGAGAGAGACAGAGAGAAAGGTCTTCCTTTTGCCGTTGGTTCACCCTCCAATGGCCGCCGCGGCCAGCGCGATGTGGCCGGCGCACCGCGCTGATCCGATGGCAGGAGCCAGGAGCCAGGTGCTTTTCCTGGTCTCCCATGGGGTGCAGGGCCCAAGCACCTGGGCCATCCTCCACTGCACTCCCTGGCCACAGCAGAGGGCTGGCCTGGAAGAGGGGCAACCGGGACAGAATCCGGTGCCCCGACCGGGACTAGAACCCGGTGTGCCGGCGCCGCAAGGCGGAGGATTAGCCTAGTGAGCCGCGGCGCCGGCCTGCCCATTTCTTAACTAGATCGATTTGTTGTTGTTGAGATTCTTGAGCTCTTACTATATTCTGGATATTAATCCTTCATCAGCTGCATATTTTGCAAATATTTTCTCCAATTCTGTTGGTTGCCTCTTCACTTTGTTGAATGTTTCCTTGTAATGCAGTAGGTTCTCAGCATGATGTAATCCCATTTGTCTATTGTTTCTTTTCTTGCTTGTGTTCCTGAGATCTTTTTCAAGAAATGTTTGCCTTTGCCAATCTCTAACAGAGTTTCCCTAATGTTCTCCTCTAGTAATTTGATGGTATAAATTAGTAGATTTAGATATTTGATCCATTTTGAATTGATTTTTTATAAGGTGTAAGGTGAGGGCATCTTTTCATGCTTCTGCACTTGGAGATCCAATTTTCCCAACACTGTTGGTTGAAGAGACTATCCTTCCAGAGGTTGATTTTGGCACCTTTGTCAGAGATTACTTGGTTCTAGATGTGTGCATTGATTTTTTGGATTCTACTCTGTTTCATTGCTCTACATATCTATTTTTTTGTGCCAGTACTAGCCTGTTTTGATTATAACTGCCCTGTAGTATGTCTTGAAATCATATATTGGGATGCCTCCAGCTTTGTTTGTGTTGTATAAGATTGCTTTAGCTATTCAGGGTTTCTTGTGTTTTCATATGAATTTTAGCACTAGTTAATCTAGATCTTAGAAGAATGTAATTGATATTTTGATTGGGATTGCATTGAATCTGTAAATTACTTTGGAGATAATGGACATTTCAATGATATTTTTTCAAGCCACAAACATAGAAGATTTTTCAACTTTTCCTGTATTTTATTTTTTTCTGTAATGTTTTATAATTATCATTGTAGAAATCATTCATCTCCTTGGTCAAATTTATTCCAAAGTATTTAAAATTTTTTTAGTTATTGTGAATGGCACAGATCTCACAAGTTCTTTCTCAACCATGGTATTTTCTGTGTATAAATGTTATTGATTTTTGTGTGTTGATTTTATATCCTGCAATTACCAAACTCTTATGAATTCCAATAGTCTCTTGGTGGAGCTTTTGGTTTCCCTATATATTGGATCATATCAACTGCACACAGGGATAATTTGATTTCCTCCTTTCCAATTTGTATCCCTTTGATTTCTTTTTCTTGTTTAATAGCTCAGTAAAGTTTCCAGAATTATAATGAACAGCAATGGTGAAAGTGGTATCCTCGTCTGGTTCCAGATCTTAGTGGAAATGCTTCCAACGTTTTCCCCATTCAGTATGATGCTGGCTGTGGGTTTGTCATATATTGCCTTGAATGTGTTGAGGACTGTTTCTTCTATATCAGAGCCAAGGAAAGCTGCTCACTGATGCTTGAAAGTCATACTTTTCATTTTTATGGTATCTCTACTAACAGTGACTTCTTAATTTTCTAGAATTTAATTCTTCAATGTATCATTTTCCATTCCACCCTTGTTGTAATACATATTTGAGAAATGCGATTTATTAGTCTCATAAATACTTATATCATTCACAGTCCAGGAAACTACATGATATTGCTGTGAGATGATTAAATATTCGCCTAATTAAATACCCTAAGGAGAAAACTCCAAGGAATTAGAGTATTTGTATCTTTCTGCAAAACAACACAATAGTAGTTAAGCCCCCTGTATTCAAAGGAATTGTCAGTAGGTAAATTACATAAAGTGATCACACAATGCTCTTAACAGATTTGTAGTTCGATAATATTTTTTAATTTCCTCAGTAAGAGCTTATAAAATTAATCCATTGCTGAAAAATGAGCTTACATATCAAAATCATTTAGATTTTAATGGACATTTCAAAGATAATTGAGAAAAAATATTTTGTTTTAATTATTATTACTGTCATTGCTATATTTTAAAAGCTTTTAAATCTTTATTCAGCAATTCCCCGTTTTCTGATTGGTAGAAAAATTCAGAGGCAGTATGTATTTTTCATTTGACAATGACAATATTGATTTTTTAAGAATTTAAGTGTTGGTGCTGGTATTGTGATACAGTGGGTTAAGCTACCACCTACAAAGATGGTATCCTATATAGGTGCCAGTGGAAGTCCCAGCAGCTCCATATCTGATCCAACTCCCTGAAAATGTGCCTGAGAAAGCAGCAGAAGATGGCCAAGTACTTGGGCCTCTACTCCTACATGGGAGTCCTGAATGGATTTCCAGGCTCCTGACTTCAGCTTGGCCCAACACCAGGCTTTATGGCCATTTGAGAAGTAAACCAGCAGATGGTAGATCTCTGTGTGTGCGTGTGTGTGTGTGTATCTGTGTGCTTTTCTGTAACTGCCTTTTGAGTAAATAAATGTCAAAAATAAATTAAGTATAAGATTCTGCTTCTTCCTCTTGATTTTCCTGACAGCCATCTATTTCTTTCACTGAAGACACATGGGGAATACCGTTCATACACACTGATTCCACTCTCAGTCAACATTCAGGGAACCAAATTTTTTTTACTACTGCACTATAGGAATACAAGGTTTCATTTTATGTTATTTAACCTAATATGTTAACAAAATATAATAATACAATGAAGCATAGAATTTTGGGTTGGTAAGTATTAGCATTCAGTAATTATTAACTCTCAAACCTTTGATGTCTGACTTTCATTCCATTCCACTACAGATGAATTCATGTAATTATATCAAATATTTCACAACAACTAAGGTCCAGTGTTGTGTTATTAATGTGCCTTTTGGGGGTTTCTTCATGTAGCATTTACATAAGCAGAATGGAGTAAAAATGCCATTCATCTTTTTATAACTGTTCGTGTAATAGTAGGACTTAGCTACCCAGAATGAAACTTGATTGCCACATCTCCACATTTCTTGCTTCCCATGTCCTGTGGGTTCTTTATCCCCTGCTGGTTCATGGAGCAGCTGCTGTTCATGACTTTCATTCTGGTATATATTCCCACAGACATTTGGTCAGTCTTTTTCTGTATCTGTTGCTGTACCACTTCCTTGTGTGCTGTTGACACACGTGCCCCATCTCTTTTTGAAGCTTTCATCTAGAACAGCAATCTCATAAAAGTTTAGAGCATAATATGCCCCTTCCTGTTAAACTCACATTTTTCCCAATTTATATGTGATGAGTAGTAAGAAATGGATCAAGTGAGATAGAGAGATACTGACAGCCTGTTCTCAAAGGATTTGCATTAATGCTTACAGGGGAAATATCACAGTTCTCCTGAAAGAAATGACTGCTGCAGAGCCAAAGACATTTTAAATAATTAAAAGGGTTTTTGTTGCATAGGTCAAATGGGAAAGTAATTGACATACTTATTTCCTTAAAGATAATATTTGGTGAATGACAATTAAGTTTGAGGAAAGTAGAGAATTTATAGCAGACAGACAAATGTTATAGCAAAAATCTAAATTGCTTTACTAGTAGGCTAGAACAAGATGTCTTCAAAACACTCACGGAAAACACTTATTAAAACACTATAAATGGGCTTTAAAAATTTTTGTGCCAAAATAATTCAGTCTTTGTTGCTATAATGTATCAGAGTAGGTTCTAGTTTGAAGCACTAACAAGAACAACTCATCATTTCAAAAACAATCACTGTCAAAAATTTCCTAAAATTGAAATAATAACAAGCATCAAATGCCCAGTGAAGCTTGAGCAGAAGAATGGTAAAACCCTTAATGATTCATGAGGAGTTTATGTGGACCGTGGTCCAAAGAAACTTGCAACTTATAAATGATTAACTCATTTCAGAAAGGGGCAAAATGATGTTGAAGATTTTGCCACAGTGGCAGGCCATTCATACTCATTTTTAAGGAGAGCATTAACCTTGTTCATGCCCTATTGCATAGAACCAACGATTGAGAAATAATAGCCAACACCATAGGCACCTCAGTTGGTTCAGCTAACACAATTCTGACTGTGCAATTAAAGTAGAAGAGGTTTCTGTTCAATGGATGCCAAATCTGTTGTTGCCCAAATTACCTGTAGTCAACAGCAGAGTTGAATGAACATTTTCAGACCAGAACAAAGAGTCTAAAGCAGTTTTCCAAGAATTCTTTCAATCGTGGAAACAGATTTTCCAACATGATCCTGAAGAAAAGAGCAATGATGAAGTGAAAGTGTTCAACTCAAAGCAAAATGGGACCACTCGATAACAGAGGTTACAGTGACACTTTTCTGGGATGATCAAAAATTTTGCCTGTCAACTTTCTGGAGAGCCAGAGAATGATGACATCTGCTTATGAAGAGAGTGATTTAAAAGTGAGGCAAAGCTTTAGGGTAAAAGTACAAGTGAAAGCTTTACCAGAGAGTTCTCCATCACAATGCTCCTGTTCATTCCTGTTATCAAACAGGGTCATTTTGTCAGAGTTTCAATGGGAAATTTTTCATCACTCACCTGCAGTGTGGTTTTGACTTCTTCTGATCTCTTTTTGTTTTCTGATCTTAAAAAACTGTAAAAGACACCCTTTTTTAAAATTAATGGCAAAAAGGCTGCATCGACATTGTTAAATTCCAAGCAACTTCAGTTCATTGGGGATGGACTAAGTAACAGGTATAATTAAAAAAAAAAAAGTGTTTTGAACTTGATGGAACTTATGTTCAGAAATAAAGTTTATGTTTTTAATTTTATTTTTTATCTCCATTTTCCATAATTATTTGAAATTTTTTCCTTTGGGGGCACCTATACTTAGGAGTGGATTTCCCACTTTTCACTGAATACTACATATTGGGAACAAAAAGGGATGTTATAGAGTAGAAACTGGACATGACCTCCTTATGAGTTCTCACAAAGAGAACTAAGCATCATACCTTTGATTAGGAGAGGTTTAACAGCTTATCACCAGAACAGAAGGAATTCATTTGCATTCGTTATATCTATAGAGTCCACTGATGGGACAATTTTCAGTTTTTTTTTTTTTTTTAAAAGATGATTTCTTTAGAAATTAAATAGTTTGTGTCCTTTGTCAAATAAAGGAAAAATTTAAAATAAAGAAGGGTGGGCATTTTGTCATAGTAGGTAAAGCCACTGTGTGTGACATCAACATCCCATATGGAGACCAATTGGTGTCTTGGCTGCTCCACTTTGGATCCAGATCCCTACTAATGGCCTGGGAAAAGCAGCAGAAGATGGCCTGCAAACCTGTGGGTGCCTGCCACCCAGGTAGGAGACCTGGTTGAAGTCCTTGCCGCTGGCTTTGGCCCAGCCCAGCACTGGCTGCTGTGGACTTCGGGGAACAAAACAGCAGATGGAAGATTTCTCTCTCACTGACTTTGTAGCAGGATTCCTATACCCAGATAAGACACCAGGCCTCTTAATAGGAAGTAGTCTTTTATTATGCAAGCATAAGGCCCAGGTGGAATTTCTTATCCAAAATCATGAGCCCTGAACAAAGAAAGGTTTTCCCTTCTATATAGTTTTAGCCTCTTTGTCTCCCTTATATGGTTACCTGCATATATTTGATGGTATATTCTAATGTTGCATGGCGGCCACAGGATTGATACATATTGTACGTGCAAACACAGTCACTGAAGATGTTTTTTTTTTTCCACACACATACTGAGCCTGTCTGGCAAGTGTTAACATCATTGCTCTGTACTAACAAGCAGAATCTGAAATGGTTACATATAAGTAGGTAGGGACTGTAGTTGAAATATTCATAGGTAAGCAGATAACAGCCGCATTTCATTCCCAGAACGGGCTCCTCCCTTTTTCTTCTTCTGACCTTGGGAAGGCCTCTACCACAACTTTAATCATGTCAATTAGAAACAAGTCTAATTAAAAGATTAAGTCTTCTGCCACACCTCCCCTCTCTCTCTGTAACTCTTTCAAAATAAGTGCATAAATATATCTACATTTAAATGAAGAATAACTTTAAAAATTGGAATAATATATTTAGAAATAATTCATAAATGTTGTCATTAAAAACAAAAACCACCGTTAAAGATGTAAAATTCTACTATTACCGGAGAAATTGGAGGGTTCTTGTCTTCGCGCAAGAAAGAATTCAGGCGTGAGACAGAGTAGTGGAAAGTAGAAGTAGCAAAGTTTATTAGGGTAGGGACATCCGCAAGAATGGATGGGCACCTTTCCAGACAGGACCTGAGAAAGAGTGCCCAGTCTACATTTAGGCCAGGGTTTTTAAGGAGATGGGTCTCTGTCTTCACACATTTCCTCCTGAAACAAAAGATTTTATGGCTGTAAATACTAAGAAGCTCCTATCTGAGTTTTCCCTTGAAGGTATCAGACAGGAGGAAGCCTAGCTAGCACCATCCTGGGTTCAGAGGAAGGGTGAGCAGGACCCCCTAGAGAATGGGGATCCCAAGCAGGATATTTGAAATGCAGATACTGGGCTGCATCTGGGAGATTGTGGAAGATTTGTCAGGCAGAAGGGGTGGGGACCCCCACCTGGCAGGTTATCAGGTAGAAGGGGACAGGGCAGGATACGAACACTGGGCTGCCCCTGAAGCATTATCGGGATGACTTTGAGATGCAGATGCATATGCTGGACATAGAAATCTTCTCTTTAGGCCTTTGTCATACGCACATAAGCTCATAGCTAACTTCCTACCTAACACTACTAATGGTTAAAAAAAAAAATCTGGACTATAAAAATTTGAATCAATTATGTGGAGAAAATGCAAATGAAATCCACTCAGGATGCAGGTTAAAATGTGACCAGTGCTGAGAAAAGTGGTAACAATGGAATTAAAATTTCACATAAATGCATCTTAGTTTCCTTGAGAAAGTAGAAGTACTGCTTAGAAACAACAATTGGAGAAAAAATACACAGAGTTTTCCTGAGGTAAAGAATCAACAGTATCATAGAAGACCTTACGGTACAATTAGAAAGCAAGATGTCCAAAACATGCTACAGATGGTAGCTCACAGTTATTGCATCAAAGCAGACTGCCCCTGCATCCCAGCAGCACAAAGTAAGAAACTGTTTTTTTTTTTTCCTCATTCACCTGCAGATTCACAGGCACATCTCTGCGATCTTGACTGGGTTGACTCACATGCTCAGGATGAAATGGGAATTAGCTCCTGAAAGCAAGGACTGATGGTAGTTCTGCTTCATTCTGGAGGCCTGCACTTCTCAGGTCCAGTCCACATCTTGTTCTGAGGCTCAGAAAGAAGAGCAGCCACCCCCGGGTTGGCCCTTATGGTAGCAATAGCAAAGACTCAGGGGAAAGTCCAAATGTATAATCACACATCAAAGCCCGCATTCCATCCCACCTGCTAACATTCTACTCATTAGGCTGAACTGCTTCATTATTTTGTGTGTTCATAGACAGAAATCAGTTCTATCTAGTGAAGTCAACAAGAACTTTAAAAAACTAGAAAGGAATGGATGGATACACATTTTTACTATATTAAATACATGTTTATTCAGACATTAATCAAATAACTCTTTCAAGTTTATATTTATGTGTTTTCTTTATGATCCTATTTCTAACTCAGATGTAATTCAGTAATAAAATTATCTGAAAAGCATATAGCTTGAATTTTGGCCTCCCCAAAGAGTAAAATCTTGGTTTTGTCTTCCTTTTTGTAATGTTATCTCTTCTTTTGCTAGTGATTCATTTATTTCTAAATATAAAAATGTACATTTTTTACTTCTGTGAGATTAAGTATAATATCACCTCTATGACTCAGTACTTATCTTTAACTGAAGATAGGCAATCTTGGTAAAATCACTTCCAAAGCAAGATGACTAAAGGCTTCTTTGCTGGCTTTCACAAAATCTGAAGAGAACTGACCTGCTAATGAAATCTCATTTGTGTAACAATCTCTGGCTCTCTCAGGAGTGTTTCCAACATATCAAATTCAGTAACATTGCAAAAGGAAAAGCCTTGGCAAGAAAGCATGTTAAGAATTCTAAATATGTGGGGTGTGTGTGTCCCATTTGCTTATGAAAGTTATTAGGGATTGGTAGACTATTTTGCAACATTTGGAAAGTAATATCTTATAAGAAGTACAAGCTAAAAAAGGAGAAGGAAAATACACATTTCTGGTTTTGCTTGAAATTCAATGGGTGCAAATATTCTGGGAAGAAATATCACAATAATTAATAAAATTAAATGTGAATTGTTTTATGAGTTAAAAATTTAAACATATATGCATTTTAGGAAAGATTGGATTTTTTTCTTCAGATATAAAATACATTATGTCAAATGAGCAAATTTATATTCTTAAATAAAGATATTATTCCTAACAGTTCTAGAGTAGCCAGTGTTTGTGTGTGAAACACTATAGTAGAAAAAAGAGTATGTGCAAATGAAATATTTGCATAGGACAATGTTTCCTTATGAATGCTACATTGGAGAGAGTATTAAAGTTGATTGTAAGATTTATGAGCAAAGGGTGGTTAATCTAAGTAATTTACAGAAGCTGAGTGCATTCTGATCAGGACCAACACTCTTGTTGATCTCTGTTGCCAAAGCCCTTCTGCTAGACACCTTGAAACAGAGACACACATTCAGATGCTTACACTGACACAGCAATAACAAATTGTGAAGCCTAGTTGAAGGATATGACACAAGGACTCCACACCTTCTAAAAGTTCAACTGCAAGTCAGGAGCAGTAATTTTGTTGCCCCAAAGCAAGAAGATCCAGTGAGCAGGAGCTCTGGTTTAAACATGATTTGGCTACTGAACTCATGCAAATGTGAAATCCCCAAAGTCATAAATTGTTATAAGAGTGTGGAAACTTAATCCAGTAATGATGGTTAGAAGGGAGAAGATAATCGGATGTCCTAGGATCACTGGAGATGTGCCTTAAGAAGAGCACTGGTATGGAAGTCAGTCTGGAGATTCCTCAGAAACCTGAATATAACCCTACCACCAGCCACACCACTCCTTAGAATTTACCCAAAGGAAATTAAATTGGCAAACAGAAAAGCTGTTAGAAATGTGAGTTAGAAATGTGCCAGGGGATTCCAATTCAATCCCATCAAGATGGCATGTACCAATGCCATCTCACTAGTCAAAGTGATCAATTTCAGTTCATAATTGATCATACTGATAGGACTAAGAGTCAAAGGGATCACATAAACAAAAATAGTGTCTGCTAATACTAACTGATAGAATAAAAAAAGGGAGAGAACGATCCAACATGGGAAGCAGGATACACAGCAGACTCATAGAATGGCAGATGTCCTAAATAGCACTCTGGCCTCAGAATCAGCCTTTAAGGCATTCGTATCAGACTGAAGAGCCCATGAGAGTATTTTAGGCATGGAAAGCCAAGACACTCTGGCAAAAAAAAGACACTCTGGCAAAAAACAAAAACAAAACAAAACAAAAAAACCTCAATGAAAGATCTCTGCAAGTGAGATCCCAGTAGAAAGAATGGGCCATCAAAGAAGGAGGTACCTTTCTCTGAAGGAGGAGTGAACTTCCACTTTGACTATGATCTTGTCTAAATAAGATCGAAGTCAGCAAACTCAAAAGGCTTCCATAGCCTTTGCAACTCATGACAAGAGCCTAGGGAGATTACTGACGCCATAAACAAGAGTGTCAATTTGTTAAGTCAACAACAGGAGTCACTGTGCACTTACTCCTCTGTCCTTAATGTGTTGTTCAATGTGAATTAATGCTATAACTAGTACTGAAACAGTATTTTACACTTTGTGTTTCGGTGTGGGTGCAAACTGTTGAAATCTTTACTTAATATATGCTAAATTGATCTCCCGTATATAAAGATAATTGAAAATGAATCTTGATGTGAATGGAAGGGGAGAAGGAACGAGAGAGGGGATGGTCGTGGGTGGGAGGGAAGTTATGGGGGAGAAAAAGCCATTGTAATCCATAAGCTGTACTTTGGAAATTTATATTTGCTAAATAAAAGTTAAAAGTAACCATCTCAGCTATTTCATGGTATTAATGAAAAGCTAATATTCCCAAGTTATGTGGTTTTCCAAAAAATGAAAAAAAGTTTACATAAATCTTCTGATATGTAAATTGTTTAGGCTTAAGTTGAGACATTCAGCACAGAATTGTTGGTAATATTATTTAATACATGATAGATAGTCTTAACCAACTCTGTAAAACCCAATTCTTATTTTACTTACAAATTTCACTTTCATATTTCATTCAGTTCATATTTTAGATTGTATCATCTTGTTTTATTATCCTCTTCATCCTACTCTAGGTATGTATTTCTTTTCTCTATGTATTTTTATAATATTTATATATATGTCTTTGCTGGGTATTATAATAATACACATGGATTTCTTCACATTTTTATTGTTAATTTAAGTTTCAAAACCAAAATTGGGAGTTACTAATACAAAGAGTTCCTATGTATCTCTCACACCATTTCCCTTATTAAAATCTCATATTAACATGCTTATCACAATTAATGAACCACTCTCAGCTTCTCTTATTATTTTCATACAAACTCCTTTGATCCCTCCCACTATCCCAGACTCCAGTAATTAACATTATGTGTTCAGATTGAATATTTAAAAATCTTATCTCCCACATATAAGGAAGAACACACAGTATTGTCTTTCTTAGTCTTACTTATTTTACTCAGTGTGATGTCCTGTTCTACCCATTTTGCTGTAAATGACAGGATTTCATTCTTTGTTATAGATGAATGGTATTCCATTGTGTGTATATACCATATTTTCTTTATTCATTAGTCTTTTTGGTGGAAACCTTGGTTGATTGCATTTTTGGCTATTGTGAACAGTGCTGCTATAAACATAATGGAGCAAGTATCTCTTTGATACA
Organism: Oryctolagus cuniculus; assembly: GCF_051225735.1. NCBI lineage: Eukaryota > Metazoa > Chordata > Mammalia > Lagomorpha > Leporidae > Oryctolagus > Oryctolagus cuniculus. The sequence goes on from NC_142871.1 coordinate 14,358,314, forward strand.
ATGATTTTTGTGTCTTTTGAGTACATGCCCAGTAGTAAGATTCCTGGATCATTCATCACATCTATTTCTAGGTTTTAAAGACGTCTCCATAGTGTTTTCCATAATGGTTGCACTAATTTACATTCCCATCAAATGTTTGTAAGAATTCTTCTTTCTGGGGATGGTGTAATGATGGTTAGGAGGTAGAGGGTTAATCCTCTGCCTGCTATGCCGGTATCCTATATCTGAGTGCCAGTTTGAGTACTAGGTCGTCTATGTTTGATCCAGCTTCCCACTAAGGTGCCTGGGAATGAAATCAGAATATGCAGTGCCATACAATATGTTATGCTTATTAATAAATTCTCAATATTAATAAGGCTGTGTGGATTCTTGCCTAATAGTCTAAGAATTCTGAATACCAGCATGAATGAACAAGGCAGCTTGATAAGTTTTAAGATTTTATTCCATGAAAAAGCCACATAGGAGAATGAGGGCCCTATCTAAAGGAGATAAGGAAATCTAGTTTCATACCAAACACCAGGAGCCAGCAAGTGGAGGAGCATGCAGGCCAGGAAGCATGGGGTGGGTGGCCTTGGAGGCGCAGGGCTACAGGCCCCGCAATGGCCAAAGGCCAAAGAGAAGAAAGGGCCCAAAAAGGGCTGGGCACACCATATCCCAGGTTTTTAATCCACTTTCAAGGGGGAGTGGTTAATTAACCTGACTGGCCAGTGGGCCAGTGGCCAGGTAGGGGCATGAGGTCTCACAGGGGCGTGGTGAAGGCATGGTCTTCCAGCTCACAAACCTGATCAATTTTATCCTATATGCCTGCTTACAACATGAAGGCAACAGGAAATGGCCCATTTACTTGGGGCTACCACTCATATGGGAAAACAGTACTGAGTTCTTGGCTTTTGGCTTCTGCCTGGCCCAGACCTGGCTTTTGCAACCATTTGGAGAGTAAACCTGCAGATGAAAGCTTTCTCTTTCTCTCTCTCTCTCCCGCCCTTTCCCTTTTCCTCTTTCTTTCCTTCTCTCTCTTTGACTTTAAAATTAAAAAAAAAAATTCTATTAAAAAAAGGAGTCCCCCTTTCTCTGCATCCTTGCCCATTTGTTACTTTCTGTCTTTTTGATAACAGCCATTCTGATAGTGTTATGGGAAAATGGCGATAGAGGAGATATTTTTACCTCAATTCTTTGCCTCACATGGAAGAAGAATTTCCAAACAGACAAGCATAGAGATTTTAAAAAGCAAGATTTATTACAATCAAAGACCTCCAACCAGAGGGGCATGAAGGGGGGCTTCCAAGAGGGGAAAAGACCCCAAGGACCCCAAAACACTTGGGATTTAAGTACAATTCCAAGGGAAAAAAATTACTTGAACATCAGTTTTGTCATTCAGTTACCAGGCAGGGAAAAAACCTATCAAAAGACCTGATTTACAATCCTTTATCCTATCTGGCTTGCTCATTATAAAGCAAAAATCCATCCAGAAGGGTGGGGTAAGTAACTTGTTTGCACAGTAAACTGTGAGCTCAAGAAGATGCAATCATTCCCTTGTTATTCTCATGGTAAATTTGGAGATTCCTAAGGAAGGAGGGCAGACATTTTGTTTTTGCTAAAGATAACATTTTTGGGGGGAAGCAAGCATTCTACAACTCAAATTCCATAGGGACCACCTTGACTTCCTATTAACCCAACTCCTCACAACAGGATGAGTTATCTCAGTGTGATTTTGATTTTGATTTCCTACATAGCCATGATATTCAGAATGTTTTCATATATTTCTGGTCCATTTGTTTTTATTCTTTTGAGAACTCTTTTCAGGTCATTGACCCATTTCTTAACTGAATTGATTGTGGTTTTGTTGATGAGTATTTTGAGTTGCTGATACATTGTGGATGTCAGGTAAGTAACTTACAGGTATTTTCTCCAATTCTATTGGATGTCTCTCCACTCTATGGATTGCTTTATTTGCTGTGAAGAAGCTTCTGGGTTTGATAATAGACAAGTTTGATATCTTGTCTAGTTTTGCTTTTGTTACCTGTGCTTTTGAGCTGTTATCCAAGAAGTCATCACCTATACCAATCCGTGAAATGTTTTCTCTTTGTTTTCTTCTAGAAATTTCTTGAAGTCTTCTTATTAAAAAAAGATTTATTTATTTATTTGGAAATTCAGAGTTACAAAGAGAGAGGGGGAGAGGCAGGGAGAGAGAGAGGTCTTCCATCTGCTGGTTCAGTTCCCAATTGGTCACGCCAATCTGAAGCCAGGAGGCAGGAGCTTCTTCCAGGTCTCCCATGTGGGTGCAGGGACCCAAGGACTTGAGCAATCTTTTACTGCTTTCCCAGGCCATAGCAGAGTGCTGGATCAGAAGTGGATCAGCCAGGACTCAAATCAGCATGCATATGCGATGATGGCACTGCAGGTAGCAGCTCTACCTGCTACTCCACAGCACTGGCCCCTGGTAAAGTCTTTTATTTAATGTTGTTTTGTGTATTTTTAGAATTTTTACTTTATGTGTTACTACTGAGAGTTTTTAGGATTTTAATATACATTAGTACTTCTATGAAGCATCCTATTTGTGTTAACCTCTTTTATCTATTGGTAATGTTTTGGGTTGACCTATGTCATACAAAAGAAGCTATGTTGAAATTATAACCCCCGATATCTTCAAATAGAAGTTCATTTGGAAATAGGTTGTTGCAGATTTAATCAGGTTTAAATGAGGTCATCAGGGTGGGTCCTAAAACAATATATCTCATACCCTTACAGAAAAGGAAAAATAGGACACAAAAGGAGCGAACACCACAAGACAATGTAGGCCATGTCTGGGACGAGAGTCTATATGCAGAGGTCAGAGACTGCTGCAATTCCTGCAGTAGCTAGAAGAGAGGCAGAGAACAGATGCCTCCTCCCAGCCCTTAGAAGTAATTCATCTGCTGAGACTTTCATTTGACATCCAACCTCCAACAATAGTAGATTTCTCTTGTTTAATCCACATATATTGTTACAGCAGCACTAGTCGTTTAGATAGTCTACCAAGCCCTCTAAGAGAAATAAAAGTCTGATAAATATAATCATATGATTCTCCTGTGGATACATTATAGCTTCTATGAGTTATGGATGGCAGCATCATATTGGATGTACACAATTAAAATCACTAAATAGCAACATATTTCTCTCTAAATCATGCCTCCACTACAGCACAGTGTGAGTTCCATTGCCCAACTTCTGAAACATTTTTATACTTCTCAGGCTCTTGCCAAGGGCTTTTAATCTGCACTGCATTTCCTCTTTCTGAAGATTACTTATTCATAACAATTGGATTTTATAATTGAAGAGTAGGAGGATTCTTTTTTTTTTAATATTCAGAAACTGTGCTTCAAGTACTTTCCCCCATTCTTTAGCTCTTCTAAATTTTTTATTCTATCTTTTGATGAGAGGAAACTTTTATTAACATTTTCCTTCAGGAAAAATGAATTATTCTTTTCCTTTCTGATCTGTGCATAAAAATATGTAGCTTAAGGTGGTTCTCTCTATTTTGAAACCATAAAACAATACTTAACAAATTTGCATCAAATGCTTAAGGTTTGCTGTCACATTAAAATTTAATTCACCTGAAATCGATTTTTCTACATTATGTAAAGGGCAATATTTATTTTACTGTATTTTAGAAATATTTATTGCCTGATCCATTCTTTCCATGTGTGAAATTCAAACTTTCTAATGCATGATACCTCAATAAATTCATATTATTTTTAGTCCTTGATTATGTTTCATTTATCTAGATTAACCAATGTCCCCAGCCTTAATCATATAAGATGCATAAGAATATATGTATATGTGTTATTTTGCAAAACATAGGTGCTGCAAGTTTAAACAATTTCATATATTCATTTAAATGGTATACATAGAACATAACTTTATTAACTGCATCAAAATTAAATTAATTTATTATGAATTAATTTTGAATAAATTTTAAAATTGAACAAATAAAGTGTTAAAAGATTCTAGCTTAATGGGAATATAGACAAGAGCTATAAATAATAAGTAAGGTGCCAGCACTGTGGCATAGTGGTTAAAACCGCTGCCTGCAGTGTCGGCATTCCTTGTGGACACCACTTCCGATCAGCTCTCTGCTATGGCCTGGGAAAGCACTAGAAGATGGCCAAGTCCTTGGGCCCCTGAACCTGCTTGGGAAAACACGGAGGAAGCTCCTCCCTCCTGGCTCCTGGCTTCAGATCAGCACAGCTCCAGCCATAGCGGCCAACTGAAGAGTGAATCAGTAGGTGGAAGACCTCCCTCTCTCTTTCTGTCTCTCCTTCTCTCTCTGTGTAGCTTTGACTTTCAAATAAATAAATAAATCTTTAAAAAATAATAATAATAATCAGGCCGGCGCCGCGGCTCACTAGGCTAATCCTCCGCCTAGCGGCGCCGGCACACCGGGTTCTAGTCCCGGTCGGGGCGCCGGATTCTGTCCCGGTTGCCCCTCTTCCAGGCCAGCCCTCTGCTGTGGCCAGGGAGTGCAGTGGAGGATGGCCCAGGTGCTTGGGCCCTGCACCCCATGGGAGACCAGGAAAAGCACCTGGCTCCTGGCTCCTGCCATCGGATCAGCGCGGTGCGCCGGCCGCAGCGCGCCAGCCGCGGCGGCCATTGGAGGGTGAACCAACGGCAAAGGAAGACCTTCTTTCTCTCTGTCTCTCTCTCTCACTGTCCACTCTGCCTGTCACAAAAAAAAAAAAAAATAATAATAATAATAATAATAATCAAATAGAAAGATGACCATTTTGCTCATATGCAATAAATTTTAAACGGATAATAGATCAGCATGCTTTCCCCTGAGGTTGCCTCTAGTAAGGTGAAAAGTATCTGCATAGCAAGGGAGTGGTCAACGCCTTCTGAGCTCCCAGTTTACTGTAAAGCAAATTAGTTATCCCACCCTTCTGTTGGCTCTTTGTTTTATCTTTAGCAAGCCAGACTGGATAAAAGTTTGCAAATCTGGTCTTTTGATCAGTTTTGTCCCTATCTTGCAACAGAATGTCAAGATGAAGGTTTTTTTTCCTTCCCTAAAATTGTCCTTAAAAACCCCAGTACCACCAGCCCCTTCGGGTTTTGTCTCTCTTGGAACCCCCCTCTATGCTGCTCTGGCTGGAGGTCTTTGACCCTAATAAATCTTGCTTTTAAATATATAAAAAAAATCTATGAGCTATAGCAATGTAACATTCTTAACCATTGGTTTAACAAAACTATATTTGCCACAACATTGATATACAAAAGCATTTCTTTCTTCTTTGATTTTAATTTCTTGATTTTTAAAATGTTTAACATATATTATTTTCACATATCTACTTCATAGTCTCCAATATCAACTTGTCCTATATTATGTACTTTTATTTTAATCTTAAAACTTTAATTCTTTTGCAATAATTTCAGAAAAAAACTTATCTAAAGATAATAATTAACTTAAGCAAATTAAAAGCAATAATAATTTTAAGATTGCCCAAACATTAAAGGACTGGAAAAAACACATATGTACAAGAATATAAAACAATTGAGGTCTTCTTATATTTATGATGAGATTGCGAATTGGTATGTCCACTTTGGAAAACATTCTTTCAGTTTCTTATAACATGAGATGAATATCCACAACAGAGTATAGAAAACAATGTTTATAATAGCTTTAATGGATGGTTTGCAGGTGGGAGTGTGGTTATGGGGGGAAAAACTGCTATAATCCAAAAGTTGTATTATCAAAATTTATATTTATTAAATAAAAGTTTTCTAAAAAAATTGTATAAGCAAAAAAAGAAATAATGACCAAGAATTAGAATCCAAATATGCATCAAGAAGTGAGTGGATAAAATATTCCTCCAATTCTTTGACTAGAAAACTGCTCAGTAAGCAAATGGATGCATTGCTCCTTTACTTAACAGCATGAATGAAGCTCACAGACATTTCACTGAGTGGAAGAAGCCAGGTATCAAATTTCCCAATTTGTGTTTTCAATACCAAAAAATCAAAAAAAGAACAGCGCCTTCCTGGATAGGAGATTGCGCCACTGGACAAGTCTGTAATGGAGGTACAAGGGATAGGAGTATATTTTGATTGGGGTGTTATCTACACAGGTGCCACAATACCAAACTATAAATCAGTATATCTTTATTTTATACAAATGATAATTTAACAAAGTTGTTCAGAAACTCCATTGTTTGCTTTTTGTATCTAAATTCGCAAAAAAAAAAAAAGACTAAGAAGTCCAAGCAATTCTATATTTATACAGAATTAATTTAAGTATAGTTTTCTGCAAAACTATGTAAGTTTTTTAGAAAAAATCAGTTATATATTTCTGATAACTATATGACATCATCAACCAAAGTTCTCATTGAAAACAACAATTTATTGAGAACTGACAACCTAAATAACAACAGAGACTGTCCACACAGTAATGATACTTATTTGGGCCTAGCAGAGCAGTTCAATCGGAATATGTGTGTCGTAATAAACTGGGGGTATCCAAGGAGCTTGAAGTAAGGAGAAGTTTTTTATTGGTTTAAAAGAGAAGAACATTTATGTAAACTGCTTGGATGCAAACATTCACTAGTCTTAAAGACTTGAGGAAGGAATAAGTATCAGTTTGTTGATGGAGGTAATTTTGCAGAGCTAGTATTCTGTGGAGAACAACTTGTCTGAACTACTGCAGTCTTAGAGTGTGAAGATAAGCTTTAAAAGAAACCTGTCAGACATTTGAGGGATGCTAAGAATGGGTGTCTGTGATACCAGAAGGAATTTCTTGTAGATCTTCCAGAAAGTCCTTGAGGAAGTACTTATCTCAGACAGACAGGCATGAGTTCTCCCCTTCAATATTTTCTAGTTCTAATTTTGTCTGTGTCTGACAAGGAAAATTTCACGTTGGTATTTGTACCTTGGAATGAATATTTACATTTTGCTCAGTTTTCTTTCCCAGCTAATGTTTTACCATTTAAAAAACTGAATGGAGTAAATAGAATTGATGCTATTTCACCCATCTCCTGGAAAGGAAATCAAGCTAAAAAACTTTCTTGTATATTAAAAATATGTACAAATAAAGAGCAAAGAGGCTGCATTCTTTTATTACCAGCCAATAAGCTTTCCATTGGATAAATAATTCTCCAAATTGTGTTTATAAGAGAAAATTTCCTATAGTGCCATCATCTTTCGGTATCTACCGAGGATTGATTTCAACCCCTACCTACCACAGATACCAAGATCCAATATATTCTCAAATCCGTCATTCAAAATGGTGTAGTATTTACAAATTATAGACCCATATTCTTCTGTATATCTTATCTTAACATTTTCTAGAATACTCAGTACAATGTAAATAGTTGTTATGTTATATTGTTTATTGCTAAGTTTGTACAAGTTCAATACAGATACAACTATCAGAGACCTAACTATAATCAGCAGTTGGTTTTACTTGGTGGTAGAGAAGATGGACTATGTACATTTCAAGGAAATACATATGTTTGTAATATTTGTAATATGTTCTTTAGAATATTTTGAATGTGGTTGGGCATGGTGATGCAGCAGTTAAAGCCACTGCTTGTGATGCCAGTATTCAACATGCGCTCTGGTTCCAATCCTGGCTGCTTCAGTTCAATCCAGCTCCCAGCTAATGGTCTGGGAAAAGCAGAGAAAATGGCCCAAGTGCTTGGGTCCATGCTACCCATGTGGGAGAGCCAGAAAAAGCTTCTGGCTACTGACTTCTGCCTGACCCAGCCCTGGCTGTTGTAGACATCTTGAAATTGAACCAGCAGATGGAAGATTCTCTCTCTCTCTCTCTCTCTCCCCCTCTCCCTCTCCCTCTCTCTCTGCCTCTCCTTCTCCTTCTGCCTTTTAATTCTAATATTCAAATAAATCTTTAAAAATATTTTGGACATCAGTAATCAACCTAGGCTCTTGTCATGAGCTGCCAAGGCTATGGAAGCCCCCGAGTTCACTGACTCTGATCATATTTAGACAAGGCCATGGTCAAAGTGGAAGTTCTCTCCTCCCTTCAGAGAAAGGTACCTCCTTCTTTGATGACCCGTTCTTTCCAGTGGGATCTCACTCGCAGAGATCTTTCATTTAGGTTTTTTTTTTTTGTATGTTTGTTTGTTTGTTTTTGTTTTTTGTTTTTGTTTTTTTGTTTTGTTTTTTGTTTTTTTCCCCCAGAGTGTCTTGGCTTTCCATGCCTGAAATACTCTCATGGGCTTTTCAGCCGGATCTGCATGCCTTTAGGGCTGATTCTGAGGCCAGAGTGCTATTTAGGACATCTACCATTCTATGAGTCTGCTGTGTATCTCACTTCCCATGTTGGATCATTCTCTCCCTTTTTGATTCTATCAGCTAGTATTTGCAGACACTATTCTTGTTCTGTGATCCCTTTGGTTCTTAGTCCTATCATTATGATCAATTGTGAACAGAAATTGATCACTGGGACTAGTGAGATGGCATTGGTACATGCCACCTTGATGGGATTGAATTGGAATCCCCTGGTATGTTTCTAACTCTACCGTTTGAGGTAAGTCATCTTGAGCATGTCCCGAATTGCACATCTCTTCCCTCTCTTATTCCCACTCTTATATTTAACAGTGATCACTTTTCAGTTAAGTTTCAGCACTTAAGAAGAATTGTGTATTGATTACAGTATTCAACCAAAAGTATTAAGTAGAACAAACAAAAAAAGTACTAAGAGGGATAACATATCAAGTTGCTCATCAACAGTCAGGGCGAGGGCTGATCAAGTCACCGTTTCTCATAGTGTTAATTTCACTTTAACAGGTTTCCTTTTTGGTGCTCAGTTAGTTGTCGTCTATCAAGGAGAACAAGTGGTATTTGTCCCTTTGGGATTGGCTTATTTCACTCAGCATAATGTTTTCCAAATTCCTAACAGGGATCACTTTTCAGTTAAAATTTAAACACCTAAGAATAATTGTGTGTTAATTACAGAGTTCAACCAATGGTACTAGAACAAAAAAATACTAAAATGGATAAAGTATTACATTGTACATCAACTGTCAGGACAAGATCTGATCAAGAACCTAGGTTGAGGCCGGCGCCGCGGCTCACTAGGCTAATCCTCCGCCTAGCGGCGCCGGCACACCGGGTTCTAGTCCCGGTCGGGGCGCCGGATTCTGTCCCGGTTGCCCCTCTTCCAGGCCAGCCCTCTGCTGTGGCCAGGGAGTGCAGTGGAGGATGGCCCAGGTGCTTGGGCCCTGCACCCCATGGGAGACCAGGAAAAGCACCTGGCTCCTGGCTCCTGCCATCGGATCAGCGCGGTGCGCCGGCCGCAGCGCGCCGGCCGCGGTGGCCATTGGAGGGTGAACCAACGGCAAAGGAAGACCTTTCTCTCTGTCTCTCTCTCTCACTGTCCACTCTGCCTGTCAAAAAATAAAAAAATAAAAAAAAAAAAAAAAAAAAAAAAAAAAAAAAAGAACCTAGGTTGATTACTGATGCCACAAACAAGAGTGTCAATTTGTTAAGTTAACAACAGGAGTCACTGTGCACTTACTCCTCATGTAGGATCTTTGTCCTTAGTTTGCTGTACATTGAGATTTAATGCTATCACTAGTACTCAAACTGTATTTTTCACTTTACGTTTCTGTGTGGGAGCAAACTGTTGAAATCTTTACTTAATGTATGCTAAACTGATCTTCTGTATATAAAGAGAATCGAAAATGAATCTTGATGTGAATGGAAGGGGAGAGGGAGTGGGAAAGGGGAGGGTTGTGGGTGGGAGGGACGTTATTGGGGGGAAGCCATTGTAGTCCATAAGCTGTACTTTGGAAATTTATATTCATTAAATAAAAGTTTAGTTTGCATAAAAAAAGGAAAAAATTAAAAAAAATATTTTGGACAAAATATTGTGAACAAAAACTATGTGTGTACTAATTTTAAAAGTTCCACACGATGCTTTGGCAAGCCAGGGAGTTGATTACAAGTATCATCTGATATATAAAGGCACTGGCATTTAGACATGGAGGCATTTTTCTAAACAAAATCTCTGGTGGGCCATATGATTTGTAGTTAATCATTACATATGCATGTGTTTCTTTCTGTGATAAGGTTTTAAAATTGTTAAGAAAATTAAAAAGCAATCTATCTCTTCTGTTTTTTATGTGATATGAAGCTTAAAATTCCACATTGACATAGCGGTGCTGATTTCATGCATAAATTAATTAACCAGTGAGATGCTTTATTACTTTCATTAATTTGAGCATACATCTTAGTGTTCACGTTAATGTTCTATCAGCTGATACTAATTAAGGATGTCCTCACGGGTAAAGGAAGGGGATATATTCATAATGCATAATTCATTTCATCGTTACTTGAAATATTTATTTTCTAGAAATAAATTTCTGTACAAAAAGTGATATGTATTTCCCATATAGAATAATTTCCAAGCCTACAACTTTTAAGGAGGTCCCACAATCCATGAGCAGACAGAATATCTGATTTCGTATCTGAAAATGAAATCCCTCAGAAAACGTCACCACTTAAAGGACCCACTTCCTGGTAAAAGAAGCATCATGATAAGCGGTTGGTTATGGGAGCCATTTGATTACTGTATAATTCAGAACATGTTTGCCTGTGCACCCTCCAGCCAGGTCTCTGGAGAGAAGTGCTATGCTGCTGATTTAGGAATGAAACCTGTCAAGGTTTGTGCTCTATGCTCAAAGATGCATTTTTATACTTTGTATGAGTAGCTATTGTATGGTTCTTTACCTCACTTTCCAGAATATATGGATGGGAGATCAGATAATATATGAAAACAGTATTCTGACCTACAATCTCAGACAATCAGTTCAGATGCAAAATATCAATCTTTGCAACAATTTGCCCTTAATAGTCATGCTTCATTCAATAATTGTTAGTCTCCCAGATTACTAGGATTTTCACACAAAGCCTGGTCATTCCCTCGTCTTTGAATATGTCATTATGTTACACCCCAGTCTTCAAGCTTGGGTAGGAAGATCTTTGTCATTCACAGATATGGCAATCATACTTGCTGCTCTGTAATTTTCCAACTCATCAAGGTCTGGTATTTCTGTAATTCTGCTCATATCCCCTCTGTCTACATCAATCAATCATTACCTGTGCCCATCTGTCTTATTCTTTATTACACTTAGCAAATATCAACCAAAATATCTTAGTAATGTTCTGTTTTAACCTGTTCTCTTACAATTCAAGGTTTGGTTGATGTTAAGCACTGAATTTTGTTTCCCTACCCTAGATTGATATATTGAAGACTTAACATGTGTAGTGAAGACTTAACTCTCAGTATCTCAGAATGTGACCTTATTCAGAAATAGGGTCATTGCAGATGTAACTATGTGGTTCAGGCATACTCGAGTACAATGGGCTTTTAACTCAATATGACGAGTTTTTGTAGCCTCACATTCATGAGACAAGACATTCCTGATGGTTAAGCCATGCAGTCTGTGGTACTTTGTTACAGGAGCCCTGGGGAATTGACACATAGTGCTTGGCCATCTATGCTATTACAGACAGAATTTTTCCAACTTTTTTTTTTGCAACTGCATAATATGATTTTCTTAATTCTAAATTTTAAAATAGATTTGATTTTTTAAAGCAGCATAAGTTCACAGAAAATTTGAGTAGCAACATCAAGAGTATCCCCATATAATCCCTATCCAACACTGGTAAAACCTTTACTTCTATCAATATTCCACAACAGAGTGGGGCACTTATTAGATGACTGAATCAATAATGAGATACTTAGTTTACAGTATACTCCACTCTTGTTGTACTTTCTTTTTTTTGTATTTATCCTTCCATTTATTACCTAATGATGAGAATAAGATCCACACATATTAACTTAAAATCTTTAAAAAAAAATAGAAATATTTTCCAAAATGACCATTGATTACAAACATATTTGGATGCCAGTGAAGATCTTATTTAAAATGTTTTTTTTTTTATTTTTTTTAACTTTTATTTAATGAATATAAATTTCCAAAGTACTCTTGTTGTACTTTCTATGGGTTTTCCAAAAGTATAATGAAAAGTTTCCAGTATTATAATATCATGCAGAATGGTTTCAGTGCCCTAAAAATCCTCTATGCTTTGGCTATCCATCCCTTCGTTCTTCTGATCCTTGGAAAGTATTCATCATTTTAATGTCTTGTTTTGCCTTTTCCAAAGTGCCATGTAGCTGGAATAATATAGTATGTGGCCTTTTCATATTGGTTTCATTCACCTAGTGATATGCAATTAAAGTTTCCTACATGTTTTTCACTTCCTGGGAGTGAATTTCCTGTGTGCACATATTGCAATTTATTTATATATTCACCTACTGAGGTCATCTTGGTTCTTTCCAAGTTTTTGTTATTATCTGTAAAACTACTGAAAACACCCCTGCAAAGATTTTTGTGTAAACATAGTTTTCAACTTCCTTGGTAAATATATACTAAGGAATACAATTGCTAGGTCACATGGAAAGAGTATATTTGGTTTCATAATAAACTGTCAAATTGTCTTCCAAAGTGGCTGGACTATTTTGAATTCCCATGAGCAATGTCATTTAGTTTTTCACATCACTTTTATTACTTCCTAACACCAAATTACTGAACCAAGATAAAAAATTTAGATTTTTATCAGTGTGGCACTCTAATCTAATAATTCCTTCTGTGGGAATAATTATAACCGCTCTTATAAACAGTACTGCAAATTTTGGTAGTTTGGCATTTAGGTATTTATTTTCAACTATGTGAAAGAGATGGGAATATATACAATTATGATAGGAAACCATTTATGATCCATGGTTAATAATAAAACTTTTGCCATCTTTAGCACATGACATCCCCATTTCTGTTAGGTATTTATACCCATCTGGCATGAAAAGAGAGATCAGAAGATGATATTGTCAGGCACAGAAGTGGACTAATTGGTTCTACCTGTATTTCCTTGGTCAGAGATGCATCAAATGAGTGCATATAACTAAGAGCAGATAGGAGAAGTACTCTATCCCTGAGACCAGGACAAAAGGTAAAAGGATTTAATGCCAATCATTTTCTACATTCTGTTTCTATAAAGAATGACACTGTCTAATAAAATTTTTAAGTCATCTTTCTTTTGATGAAGTAACTAAACAGGAAATTACTAAAACATTAAACATGAAAATAAATTGAAGAAGACTTCATTTACTCCACAAATATGTATTATATTCAGACTTCTTGCAAATCTTCAAGGAAAACTATTTCTATAGATTTTTACTGTTTTCAACTGAGAACCAAAGGAACAGAGAAAAACTTGATTTAACAGTAATACTGATCTTTATTTTATTTTTTGTTTTTTAAGTATTTATTTTTGAAATTAAGTTATTCCCATGGTTTTCCATCAGCATCTATTTTACTGTTAGTAATAGTTAAAATAATGATTTAATATACCGTTTGTTTAATTTTTAAAACTCTTATTACTCTAAAGAACAGATTTCTTGTATTTCATAGGTATAATTCTAAGAAATAACCATGCTTCTCTCTCACCCTCAAGTCCCATCTTTCCTTCCTTTTTTCTTTTTCTTTAATTATTACAAAAACATAATTTCAATCCACTCTAAAATCAGAGGCTTAATGTACAACTAACCAGAATATTCAACAGGTAAAAAGTAGAAAGACCACAGTTCCACAGAAGTTTAAACAAGGGCTAAATACAACAATCAAATTACAAGATGTCCATTTCATTCTTACACATTTTGTATTCTATATTGACTACCATATATCAGCGAAATATATAACATTTGTCTTTTGGGGACTGGCTTATTTCACTAAGCATAATGGTTTACAGTTGCATCCATTTTGTTGCAGATGACATGATTTCATTCTTCTTGTGGCTGAGTAGTAGTTATATAAAAAGAAAAATCATAGACCAATGAAAAATACATGCAACTAATAACTTTATACCAAGAAGAATTTAGTGTTTATTATAATACAAAAATATCAGATGAGTTTTTCCAGGAATATTTATCAATAATTTTTAATTGAATATAAAACATATGTTTAAATGCTATTTGTTCAAATTCAAAAACACTCCAATTGAACTAAAAATCTGTTATAAAATAAGAGCATGAAGGTATCACCAAAACTTCATTGTATCATGTTTATACATAAATGAATTATTGTCCAGAAACAATAAAGACATGAGAGTTCAGGAGCACTTATGTGCATTCATTCTGGCTGTTTGTGGGTGATTTTGACTGGCAATTTCCTGTGACCTTATGCAAATAACATAATTCTCTTTTCCTGAAGCCTTCATAAGTAAAATGGAAATTAAAAGAGCAAATATCTTATACTATCATTAAATATTTTTTTAAAGATTATTTTATTTATTTGACAGGCAGAGTTACAGAGAGAGGTAGAGACAATGAGAGTCTTCCATCCACTGGTTCACTCCCCAGATGGCCGCAATGGCCAGAGCTGTGTAGATCTGAAGCCAGGAGCCAGGAGCCAGGAGCTTCTTCCAGGTCTCCCACATGGGTGCATTGGGCCATCTTCTACTGCTTTCCCAGACCATAGCAGAAAGCTGGATTGGAAGGAGAGCAGCTGGGACTAGAACTGGCACCCATATAGGATGCCGATGCTTCAGGCCAGGGCTTTACTCAATACACTACAGTGCCGGCCCCTATCATTAAATATTAAATGAGTGTGTTACTTGTATTTTAGATAAGCAACTCACTTCTCATGAGTGCTATGTTATTGATGTTACTTACCATTTTTATTATCATTTAGAGCAACTTGAAATAAAGTATTAAAACACATACAACTTTTCTTCCAAAGTCTGATTGATTTCACTTTTTGAAATCATTTCAGTGAATTTCAATAACCTTGACATTGCTGATTTGTTTTGGCAGTGATGGAAGCTGACAAAGGTGATAGCAATGATGAAGGTCAGCAAGACCAGCTCCTACTCCCCTCTGGCCCAGATTAATCAGCTGAGAGACAGATGAACCAGTAACTACTAAATCTCTTGATTATTCCTATCTGAAAGATAAACCTAAGCATTCCCTAAGCACACGTAACAGTCAACCATGGAAAGAAAAATATAAAACATTAATACATAGTCCCATCTGAAAATGAAAAAAGAAAATCACAGCTTCTACAAAATATTGTGTCATTTTGCAGCAAATATTAGTTTTTCAGCCACGTTCCCCTTGCACCCCACTGCAGACCTGGAATTAGAGCTCCATTTGTCTAAACTCTCCATCCTTTGGGCCACATTCCTTCACTCACTCATGGAAGGAATATTTACCGTGTGTCAGGAACTGTTTCCATTGTCAGAGTTACTGCACTAAATAGACAAAAGTATCAGCTCTCTGACAACTGCATGTTTTTGTGTAAGCAACAAAAATTTTAAGTATAGAAATGCTGTATGCATCCTAAAAGATGAAAATAGAGGTAAGAGGTATGATGGGAATCCCTGGGCTTGGATATGTCACAGTTGTGAAAAGTGTAGCTCCCCAAAGCCTCAATGAGAAGCAACATTTGAATGATGATTTGAAGGATGTAAGAGAAGAACAATCAAACAGTTAACTGGAAGAATAGTATGGTCTAATTCAGATGCAAATGCATGGTCCTGAGTATGTCCAGCTTGCTCTAGTGAGCCAGCCAATGTTGAGAGCCCAGTGGACAAAGAAGCAGCCAGTGTGAAATTGCACATGGTTTGGGACAGGTTAGGATGAGCTTGGCACCGCACTGTTTTTATTATATAAAATTAATGAATTTCATGTATTCCATAATAAAGACTTAAGAGCATAATGATACTTCACATCCTAGCCTTCCTCCTCCCTCCTTTCATATTTTTTCTTTTAATTATCTTATGATGGGTCTCACAGCCTCTTGTTGTTTTCAACAGATCACTCTTGTTGCTTCATGAAGAATAAGGCAAAATTGCAACAGTTTATTGATGAATCAGATTGTGGATGGTTTTTATCTGACAGTGAGGAGGAGGGATTGTTGATCTGTAGGTGTTTGAGGAAGCCCATGCTTCCTCTACACCCAAACTCTTACATCCTAACATTTTCATTGTCTTTCTTGGTGGAATAAACAGATGAATTTATGAAATTTCACATTGCATCTGGCCCCAAATGAGATAAATTTCTTTTCTTTTTTCTTTTTCTTTTTTTTCTTTTTTTTTTTTTTTACAGGCAGAGTTAGACAGTGAGAGAGAGAGAGAGAGGTCTTCCTTCCATAAGTTCACCCCCGAAATGGCCACCACAGCCAGCATGCTGCACTGATCTGAAGCCAGTATGAGCTAAATTTCTACAACTACTGGCGTAAAAGGCTACTATTAACAATAAGCCCACACAATGAATATATCACAACAGAACAACAGAAAGGGAACCTGAGCCTGATGGCAGCATAAATTAGCTGGACTTCATGGTTACCTGCCTTCATTCCTCATTAAAGGAACTCAAATGAACAAGCTTATGATTTAAACTACTGAGAGTTGGACCTCGTACTACTCAACAGTCAAAAGCATTACTAACACATGCCTTCTCCACTTTGGGTGTTTGATATTTTAGCTTCAAGCATACAGTATTTTTATTAAAAGTTTAAATATTTAAATGAAAATGAATAAATTCTGTATGCTGCACAGTCCCTGCCTATTTAAAGTTTCTAGCATATAGAGGAGGATCAAGAGTTTCCTTTTCAGTTATGTAGAAATAAAAGAGAATATCCATAGAAAAACTGTAAGAACTGAGAATGAACAACATAGCCAGTCTCTTCTGTTGTCATTGCTATGTTCAATGATAGAAGTTTAAGGAAAATGATTGCCCTTGATTATATCCAACACTAAAGAAAGAATTTGCATTTTGAAGACACACAGTAACATGCCAATCGGGAAAATTCTATAATTATAGTTTAGGAGGGAAGGAGATGAAAAGGCAATATAGCATAATTGCCATTGAGATTAACAAATTAGGGATGAATAGGTAATTTCTGGGGAGAAAATAAATTCTGCGTTATTTTGTTCCTTTTGTCCCTTAATATTAGTTGATAAATTAGTGCTTATTTAGGAATTATGAAATATCCATGGTTAATGGAGCCCCCTCTTGGAGATATTTCTATAGGACACATAGAAAATACATTAACTTAAATATATAGTCTAAGAGCAAAACTTATTACATACAACTTCCAGAACTAATTGGGGTATAGTAGCATTTCATGTATTTTCTAGTTCTGTCAAATAACAGAAGAGAGGAGGCCATGGGAACTGGATTTCATTGACAATAGCAGGTAACTCTGAAAGAAGCTGGAATACAGAATTTTAAAAGCCATTGGAAAGATAGCATCTCACTTGGAAATCTAACCAGCAAAGAAACACTAAATTGCACATGATATTTAAAGTGCTTTTGGACTCAGCAGCCCATTAGAATACTTGTCAATTTTACTTACATATCTCCTCTCAAACTGAATTTTATGTCTTTTCAGAGTGTTGATATGGAAGATTTCTGAAAAAAAAAAATTGCAATAGCTCAAATCTAGCAATGTCATTTGTAGTCTTGAATAAAATAGTATGTTAAATTCCTTTCTCCTGCTTTCATTTCATTTTTTTTCTAAACTAACTTTTTCCCTATGAATCACTTACTTTTGCACATGACAAGGTTTAAACACCTGCTGGGATTCATATTTGAATTCCCTGTTGCTTTTCAAACCTGTGAATTGTTTCATACATTCTCCCAGTGTCCTTGTTGTATCTCTTTTTCAGAGATAATGAATGACACAAAATAGCTGGTAACAGTTAATTGTATGATATTTGAAATGGTCTTTGTGTTGAAGGAGACCAGAGAGCTTGGCAAAGAGTATTATGCATGGTCTTTAAGTTGAAGGAGGCCAGAGAGCTTGGCAAAGAGTATTATGTAAATAATCACCTTGTCTCTGAAAGATATCACCCCTGTATTCTGGGCAATCACCATCCCTCACACCATTACAAAACCTGTTGTCTCCTGTTCTCATTACCAGCAAAACTGGAGCCTGAAACTTAAAACAGACACTGCTGCAAGCAGAAATTTAAGACATGATGAAGTGTCACTTTAGATAGTTAATAGCCAACTATAATTGTTTACTTTGTATCTGAAAAACTTAGTAGTTCTCAGAGATCCCTATCTTTAAGTAAAAATTGTTAGTAGTCAGCTTGCATTCATCTAAGTACTGGCTATAAAATTATAAAGCAAACTCTACATTATGAATTTTTGTGATTATAATGGGTCAGGAGAGTGCATTAGCTTGCTAGAGTGACTTCTGAAACTCTGATTGTGTAAGACAGGCACTGATCTTCCAAGCAGGAGTCTGTAGTTCACTTAGGGCTGATATGTGGAATCCCAGGGGGCCCAGGGACCATGCACACTCACAACTACAGTGGTGCATGTAGAGGCCCTTGGTTTTCTGCAAGAATGCTACAGAGTAACTCTCACCTTCAAAGTCACTGTAGCTCTTTGGGCTTCACTTTCCTCCTCTAAATTTACATATTTGGGGGCAGGTGTTGTGGTGCATCCAGTTAAGCTGCCAGTCTGGATGTCTGCATCCTATTTGGAGTCTTGTTTCTAATGCCAGCTGCTTTGCTTCAAATCCAGCTTCCTACAAAGGTCCACCATGGGAGTCAGCAAATAATGACCCAGGTGCTTGGACACCTGCTACCCACGTGGGAGACCCAGAAAGAGTTTCAGGATACTGGTTCAGCTTAGTCAGGCCCTATCTGTTGTGACCACTTGGGGATTGGAAGATTCTCTCTCTCTCTCTCTCTCTCCCTCTCTGAGGATATATATATATATATTATACTAATTGGTGAACTCTCAACTTAGTTTAGAGTTAATCTTATGAGTATAAAAATTAAATGAAAATTGATCTCTGTAAAATATAAGAATTGGAAAGGAAGAGGGAGGAAGAAAGGTTGGAGTGTGTGGGGTGCAATCATCATGCTCCCAAATCTGTATATATTAAATGCATGAAGTTGTATTCCTTAAACAAAACTTAAAAATGTAAAATTGACCATCTTTAAAGAATTACTGAGCTATATAAACCCATAATTTAAAAATCCATTTGCAGATAAATCTCTGCTCAAAATTTATGAATTCTAAGTCATGCAAACATTCTCCTAAAAACAATAATATAACACTATTTCAGAAAGGAAAAAATAATAAGGTGACAAGGAAGGTATTTATTTTTTTAAAAAATAATGTTTCAAAAAGCCAGAAATTATATGGATATAATTTTCAAAAGCTATGGATTTAACAACAGCAGCTACTGGCTCCAAAATTAGACAAATGAAATGGAACTATTCAACGTTTAAAATTAAAAACTGCTAGCATTTAATTATATTCTTTCCATGAAAGGAAAGTGCTATGCATGCCATCAGAGCAGGATTGCTTACTCTCCTGAGGCTTACCTCTCATTGCTTTCCTGGAAAAAGAAAAATGGGTTCTTACTTACGAATATAAAGTGGACTTTTCACAAGATGAGATTTAAAAAATGAAAAGTGACTTACCTTTGTTTATGCTTCCCTTGTAATTCATGCAAGAATACCCTACCACTTTGTCACTGAGAGTGCAACTATTGAAGTGCAGATAAAAGGGTTGACACTGTGGCACAGCAGGTAAGGCCACCGCCTGCAGTGCGGGCATCCCATATGGGCGCCAGTTTGAATCCTGGCTACTCCACTACCGATCCAGCTTTCTGCTGTAGCCTGGGAAATCAGAGGAAGATATCCTGAGTGTTTGGGCCCCGGCACCCAAGTGGGGACCTAGAGGAAGCTCCTCCTGGCTTTGGATCAGCGAGGCTCCAGCTGTTGTGGCCCATTGGGGAGTGAACCAGTAGATGGAAGACCTCTATTTCTCTCTCTGCCTCTCTTTCTCTCTCTGTGAACTCTGACTTTCAAATAAATAAGTAAATCTTTCAAAAAAAGGAGTGCAGATAAATAAAATGCACCATCTACATCTTTCTAGGATATTTCTGGAGTATATCTTTCACATCCTTTTAGCAGCCTTAAATATAGATTCAGTCTTCTCTCCTTCTCTTCTGCCACCATTGTCTTGTAAGATATTTGAACTACTCTTCACTAGGTAATTAAAAAAAAGAAAGAAAAAAAACTGATCATGTCATTCCCAACCATTACCCCTTTCCATGGCTTCCTGGGACTTAGGTTAGCATAGTCTAGAACCTGCTTGGCAATTATGGTTCATTTCTAAGCTCCAATCACGCTGACTTCTTTCAGGTCTTCATAGTTACCCTGCCATCTCTCCAAAAACTTGTCCCATAGATCTGCAATGATACATTCACCCTCTTTTAATCTTACTTACCTTACTGCTCTCCTTTTAAACTTTAACTCACTAATTCCTTGACAACCCTTTTCAACACTATGTACCTTCTCTGCATGCAAAAGTGTTCACTTACCCAGGCCAACTGTATGTCCCGAAAAGCACTTCCATCTGTGACTTAATAAGTCTATTTCATCCTCATTATCCTTGGAAATTATGATCTGTAAAGTTCCTGTACCCTGAATTGGTGAATACAGGGTCATTGTTCTTAGAAGGATTGCAAGATTAGGTCTTTAAGGACTTCTGCTTATAATATTTTCATCAACCACCACATCCATAACCTTATATCAAGTCTTATTTTGTTTAAAAACACTTTATGTATGTGTTTTAAACACATATATAATGAGGGAGCTTCAAAAAGTGTGGAGAACAGGCCGGCGCCGCGGCTCACTAGGCTAATCCTCCGCCTAGCGGCGCCGGCACACCGGGTTCTAGGCCCGGTCGGGGCGCCGGATTCTGTCCCGGTTGCCCCTCTTCCAGGCCAGCCCTCTGCTGTGGCCAGGGAGTGCAGTGGAGGATGGCCCAGGTGCTTGGGCCCTGCACCCCATGGGAGACCAGGAAAAGCACCTGGCTCCTGGCTCCTGCCATCGGATCAGCGCGGTGCGCCGGCCGCAGCGCGCCTGCCGCGGCGGCCATTGGAGGGTGAACCAACGGCAAAGGAAGACCTTTCTCTCTGTCTCTCTCTCTCACTGTCCACTCTGCCTGTCAAAAAAAAAAAAAAAAAAAGTGTGGAGAACAATGGAATTAAAAGATATTGTGATGGTTGGGCATTGTGGTACAGCAGGTTAAGCCACTGCTTGAAATGTCTGCATCCCCTATTAGAGTAGCTGGTTTGAGTCCTGTCTGCTCCATGCTTCTGATCCAGATCCCTGAAAATGCTCCTGGAAGGCATTTGGATGATGACGCAAGTAATTGTGCTCCTAAAACCCACGTAGGAGAGCTGGATGTAATTCTTGTGGGTATTTGGGGAGTGAAGCAGCAGATGGAAGCTAGAATTCCCTTTCTCTCTCTCCATCGTTCAAATAAACAAATCTTTTTTTTAAAAAAAGATAATATGAGTTTTCTATGAACTTCATGAAGCATCCCCAAGTGTATTATTGATTCATTAACATTGAGTCTGTGACCAACAACACTATAACTAACACCACAACAAAGCTTATCTAACACACACATTTTCTCCAAAGCACAAATTTTCTGTGCTTAGGAAAGCTACATAGCACTTTAGCATCAAGCTTATGAGCCATTTTAAAATTGTTATTTATTTTAAGAGCAGAGAAAGTGAGAGAGTGATCTTCCATCAGCAGGTTCATACTCCAAATGCCCACAGCAGTTGGAGCTGGGCCAGGTTATAGCCAAGAGCTCAGAATTGAATTCAGGTCTCCAGCAAGAGGCATTACCTACTGCCTCTCAGGGTATGCATAACAAGAAGCTGCATGAGAAGTGAACAACCAGTAGTAGTCAAAGTGAACACTCCAATATGGAATGCAGCATTCCAAAATGGAGACGTAAGTGCTGCACCCAGCACTTGC
The DNA here is from genome assembly GCF_051225735.1 of Oryctolagus cuniculus. Classification (NCBI taxonomy): domain Eukaryota; kingdom Metazoa; phylum Chordata; class Mammalia; order Lagomorpha; family Leporidae; genus Oryctolagus; species Oryctolagus cuniculus. The sequence goes on from NC_142871.1 coordinate 14,380,172, forward strand.
CCAGAAGTCATTTAAAACAGTGAAGTCACTAACAAAAAACATGCAAAAAATATAGCATAGCACTAAATTGACCAAACAAGGAAAACTATAGTATGCCACCTGGAATAAGATTCTTCCACAGCACACTTCCCTTGATTGATTTAGCCTGGAGAATGCACATTAGACTGGTAGGTTTTTGTCACTCTGCACATGAGCTGCGAAAGTGCCATTATTGATTTGAGGCAACAAAACATTTTAGCAAGTGAGCAAGTTCAGCAATACAGACTTTTAATCATGGGACCAACTGTATTTCCACATGCATGGAGTTAAGGTGTCTTTCTCCCAGTATACTCTTGATTCTTGAAAACAAGAGTCATTCTAGACACCGTGCTCCCAGCACCCAAATTCTCTCTCTCTCTCTCTCTCTCTCACACACACACACACACACACACACACATTCAAGCAAAGCATACAATCTATGTTTTTATGAGTAAAGCAGCAGTCCCAGAAACCATCACCAAAGCATTGCCTCCTATCTTGAATATCTTTCACTTGATTTTCATCCACTTCTGCTGAAAATTCAAGTAGTTCATATTTAGCAAGGAATTTTTCAAATGACCTTTGTTCTGTTAAAGAATGACACTACACAACCTAAATACTAGTGAGTCAGGCAGGGTATGAGAGCACATTAATGAAGCCATTATTACTTGAAAGCAAAAGTGAAAAAAAAATACTTTGAAAACTTTAAGTTCCATCTAGAGAAAGCCTCAGAACATATGTGTTCTGTCTTGAATGAATATAAAGAACATTAAACCCAACATCTCTCCTCCCAAATCATCTAAGCTGTCCACTGGAGAAACTTGCAAGTAAACATTGGCTCTTTTCTACCTTAAATTTGGTAATCAGGTAATCTTCAATTATAGTCTAGATAATTTGGACTTTCTGCTGCTTAAGATAAATCAAAGTTTGTTGAAATCATTCATTTTTGATCCTGGAGACCCCTTTGCTGTTGAGCTACTTTGTATTCCCAAGGTGGACCATGTTTTCTCCTGTTTCCATGATTTTCAAAACAAGCTGTCTTCCCCAGAGAGATCTTCTGGCTTTCTTTACCAGACTAATTTCTTACTTGTCTATCAAAACTGCTCACGCGTTTCCTCCTATGTCCAGCCCAGACTTCCATGTCCCTGGGGTTGATTTTGCCTGTACATGTTTCCTTTGCTCCCTGAGAAACTCCTGCCTTTGCTGTTTGTTATTAGTTCCTTGTCTACTTCCTGGGCATAAGATTCTGTTTAACTATTATTTTCTTCACTATTATCCAATGTAGGTTTTAATGTATGGTAACAGGTTTGTTTGTGTCTATAAAATAGATGTTTTATTATTTTTTAATCTGTACCTGTTCTATGATGAACTTAATGAATGAATGAATATAGAATGGGTTAGAATTGAAGTGAATGCTAGGCAAATTTCTATCATACAGGATAAATGGATAAGACTAATAATCATTGATAATTTTTTAGATTCTTTATTTGGGGGAACTGCACAGTGTGGATTCTGAGCAGCACAACTCGCTTATTCTGATTTGTGCAAGTTTAGATCAGAATTGAGGTTATTAAAATAAATTTCTTAATCACAGTTTATTATACCTGTTGGCATCCAACAAAGAACTCACAGGAAATATATTCTCCCAAATATAAGAATATGTTTAAATAAATTGGTGCATATTCTAGAATATGCACATTGTACTTCAGCTCCTAACTCTGAACATTTTTTTAAAAAATAGCTTTGTTTCTTATAATTACATCAAAGTATGGCGGGAATTGGCAAAAGGCAAGTTCTACTAGAAAAATGTCAGAGAAAGCATTGGGAGTGGGGGGAGAATCTGACAGTGCTCGATTGAAACATATCCATCATGTTATTCTGAAGGACTCTTCAGTCATCACTGTGATGTGTAAATGGATAGGAGCATAAAACTGAAGGAGTCAGGACACCTTGATGCCATTCCTCTGTGTCCCCACCAAACAGCTATGCATTGGTTATTTATGTCATGTAATCTAAGTCTTACTCTTATTTTGTGTAGTGTGTTAACAATCCCTGATAGTCTGTACTTAAGAAATACTAAATGAAGACAGAGTATATAAGCAATATGAGAAGTCATATAATACATAGCAACATAAGGAAGCATGAATAGTAATATTATAAACAACACCAATGTTCATTTAAGAATTATTCTAAAACTTCCTCTAAGCAAAGTTTTCTAGTGGTCATCAGAAGGCCCCATGTTCAATGAGGTTCCAGAGGAAAGGGGTTTGCCTTTTGAAAAATATATTTGATTTGGTTGATTGAAGCTGTTGTTTAGATAAACTTGGCTAAATAATTGCAGAGAATATATAGTGGGTCTGTAACACTCTGGTAGCCATGGTTTGGAAGACAATGGAAGTATAAAGCATCAATAAGTAACAAGATTTAATACAAATCATATGTTTTTACAATGAAGGACCCTATGCTTGCATTATAAATTTGAAAGCAACAAAAAATTTAATAAATGCTACATTATAAATTTATTGTGTAGGAAACTCATGCTCAGGATTGATATCCTGTTAAGATTTGATGTATGGGTCTCTGTTAGGAATGAGAGTATTTAATAACGGGAAATAATTCTCACTGTGAAATATATATGAGTGTTCTGGGAAACTAGAGCTCACAGAGCCAAAACAAAGAAAATCCATGTATTTGGACAAACAGATTTAGATTCTTACTTCAATGTCTAGTCTTACTGATCTAGAGAGAAGAGTATAATCTGTGACAATGATATGATATAATCTATGACTATGACAATGATATGTCAGATCAAAGTGCTAGGATTTGATAAAGACAACTACTTGAAGCAAACAAGATACAGTGGGGGACAGAGGAAATTGGCGAACTAATCAAGTAAAGAAAAATTTTTTATTAAACCATAATTCTGATTTCTGGTGTTCAATGTAGTTTTGTATTTGTTCATATTTTTAACCAAAGTATTACTGTTAATAATTGCACTAAAATAGGCTAGGACTTGAAGTGTTGAAAATAGTCATAAATAACATAATTGAGATGAAAGCTGAAATGAGAGCATGAATTATAAATCAGAATATTATATCTGTATACAATTTTGCAATTTTACTTATATGCCATTTATGTAGGAGAATTCTTTGTTCTTAAGAGATATTTTAAAGTTTTTAAAGATCCATCATGTCACCAGTGTGTTCTTAAATGTTTCAGTAAAATTAGTTCAATGATATATATTATTTACGGAAAGGAAGAACAAATTAATAATACGAGAAATGCTAAGTATAAATAAAACCATATGGATTGGGGCCAGTGCCGTGGTTCACTAGGTTAATCCTCCTCCTGAGGCGCTGGCATCCCGTATGGGTGCTGGGTTCTAGTCCTGGCTGCTCCTCTTCCAGTCCAGCTCTCTGCTGTGGCCTGGGATGGCAGTGGGGGATGGACCAGGTCCTTGGGCCTCTGCACCCACATGGGAGACCAGACGGAGGCTCCTGGCTCCTGACCTCAGATCGGTCGGTGCAGATCCGGACGTTGCAGCCATTTGTGGGGTGAACCAATGGAAGGAAGACCTTTCTCTCTGTCTCTCTCTTCACTGTCTATAAACTCTACCTGTCAAATAAATAAAAAATATGGATTATGATTATAGTAGTCTTGAATTTTTTGGGTAATAAAATATGAAAATATGTTGTGTACCTTTCTGCAAAATAATTCTGATAGCTTTGCTTTCCCTCCACTTTGGCTCTAACTGTCCAAGTATGGTATGTGAGTTCCATGTGCAGTGGACATAATTCTCATTTAAATTCAAAACTATATGACAAATATGACTGGAAAAACCCTTTTCTCTCTTTCTTACCTTTCCCCAAAATCTACATATAAATTCTCAATAATTCTCTGGCTATCTTTTTAATCATGATTCACTAGACTGAGTGTCAGAGGTATGAATTAGTATTGGAATTGATTTGCACAAGAGGCAAAGACCTTTTAATTTTCTAAATTAATTGTGTGTTAAAGTCATTGATTCTTCTGAACCAGTGTGGCAGAGCTTAGTGTCTCCAAAACATGGCATTCACCATACTAAGGATTACAGCCCTAAATTATTTCACACAAGCAGAAGACAGACTATGTGACATTTAAGTAAGAAAGAAATGAACAAATGCCAAATCTACAATGAAGATTATGCATCTAAGATGACGCAGAATTGGCTTTAGCAATCCAGAATTTAAAAGGCAAATGTTCCAGTTACGTTCAATGAGAACATTTTTTTCTTAGAGTATGTGAAAATATAAGAAGCATTACTAGCTAAAGGAAATATACAAAAAATAAGTAAATAAATGTTTAAGGATTAAAATAATATATTCTCTGAAACAAAAAAAAATTATTCAGTGAGCTTATAACTGCAATGGAGATAACAGAGGAAAGAGTAATGAGGCACATGAGTGGTTCCGCATTTTTCAGAACAGAAGGAAGAAGAGTCACCAGGAAAAAAAAAAAAAAAAAAAAAAAAAAAAAAAAAAAAAAAAAACAGAAGAAAGGAAACAGCTGAACACAAATGAATACCTGAAGGTGAACTGTGAGCCAGCATCATTAATATCCCTGGGGTTATGTAACTCAAAGCTAAGCAGACAGTCACCAGTTCTTTTCCATGAACTACTCACTGAGCAACTCCAAGAAAAGTTGGGAGTGCAGTAGCAAACCCGAGAGAAGCTGGCTCAGTGACATACAGGCACAAAATCTGGTTTGGTTTCCAGATCCTTCTTTAAGTGTTCATGTGAAGAGAAGCTGTAGAGCACCAACGGAAGAGACCACTTCTGACTGCTGGCTCAAAGAAATCCTTGGTGCTTTTGAAAGAGTAGAAATTGAAAGCTTCTGCTACTGATGACTTAGATGATTGGGGCTTGAGGTACACAGGGTGACATAGTCAAAGAAAGTTTATTTCTCACTGTCTTAGAACCTGGAAAGTCCAAGATCAAGACACTGGCAAATTCAATGCATGGTGAGTGCTCATTTCTGGGTTCACAGAAGGTGTTTTATCATCGTATTCACACATGGCCAAGCTAGATCTAGAGGATCTGTTTTATAATAGCACTAATCACATATAGAGGATCCACCCTTATGACCTAGTCAAACCACAAAGGCCCCAACTCCTAACACCCATCCCATTGGGGATTAAGTATCCATGTGTGGATTTAGGGAGTAGGGCACACATTCAGACCACAGCATATATGTGGGTCAGGGAAAAGGAAAAAAGCTTGAATCCATGATTGAAGCCTGAGGTAGAGGTCTATGGAAACCAGAATACCTCAATGATTAAAAAGCTTGATTTTATTTGGGCAAGTGTTGTGATATACCAGAGAAGGCCACCACCTGTGACAAAGGCATCCCAAATGGGCTTGGATTCATGTCCCAGCTGCTCCACTTCCTATCAAACTCTCTGCTAATGGCCTGGGAAATGCAGCAGAAGATTGCCCAACTACTTGAGCACCTGCCACCTGCATAGAAGACATAGATGAAGCTCCTGCCTCCTAGCTTCAGCCTAGCCCAGCCCCAATTTTTGTGGCCATAGGGAGTGAACCAGCAGATGGAAGATGATTGTGTTTCCTCGTTTTCTGTAACTCTGACTTTCAGATAAATAAATAAACATTTTTTTAAAAAAAAAGCTCAATTTTATTGACCAAATAAAGGAGAGGAGAGCTGAGGACCCTGCTGCACAGTAACTGCCTACAAATAAAGCTGAAGAAAAGAGGACTCACTGACTCCACTACAACTCCTGAAATGACTAGTAACAGATTGTGTCTTGAAGAGTAAAGAACATGGAGAGAAAAATGTCTTTGGTAATGCAGGCATGAAGGGGCTGCAGAAAGGTGATGATTATTGTTCGTAATGTGCTGACAATAATTCCTGCAAAAAAACCCAAATATAGATAAATTTCCTCCTAGACTGACTCAAAGCTTTGCATTAAAGACATTTCAGGAGAAACATATTCATGAATATCAATATCTATTCATGAATATCAATGATGTCAATATCTACTAATCTTGTGCACACAAGAACAAGCATTAAATCAAAATGCATGAGCCACATAAAATAGAAGAAGTACAGAAACAATCCATTGACAAGATAGAATTGTGGGTGTTCCAAGATGGCTGTATAGGAAAAAGATATACTGCTTTGGACAAGGGGGAAATAGCAGAAAAAAGTAGAGGAGATGCATTCCAAGGGGAGAGTTGGAGAGAAATCTGCAGTGGAAATTCTAAAGAAGGAAGAGGAGTACCATGGATCAGCATGGAAGGTGTAGACCCACAACAATGAGCACAGAAACCACACATGATCCCCACAGCTGAGTGCTGGAGCAGACGCCAACTGCAGAGCAAGGTGAGAGCAGACAGCAGCAGCCCGTGCTTTTGCCTGAGGAGAGCTGTGCAGACCACACTGTCTTTGAGTTCATCCTGGAGCCCTAAGGGGAAGAAAAGTACTCTCTTATCCAGTGGGAAAAAAGAACATTTCTTTCTGCCCATCCCCTTACAAGGGTGCCCAGCAAGCAGCAGGGACAAAGCATCATTTAGACATGAGTAGCACCTGCAGTGGTTCTTATGGGCATCTATGATTAAGGGATTTTACAAGAGAGAAAAATCCAGGTTCCCCAATCCCTTTGAGGCTGGCTGTGTTGTTGGCAGATTGTCACTCACATAGAATTGTGAGGTGCCCCCAGCCTCTCAACATATCACAGGTCCAGGGCTTAAGCTTCCAAGGCAAAGCACCCACAGGCAGCTGGCTCTGAGAACATCTTTGCTCTCTCCATAGATAGGATAGGCTAGCAGGGCAGAATAGATCCTCTAAACCCTGTGACTGTGAAAGCCTTGTGTGCTATGACCATGGAAACACTGTGACTGCCTGACAGGGTACAGAGTGTAGCTGGGTCTCTAGGCAATCCTATGTCAGGCACAAAAGCCACAGAACTCTGATTGCCTGTAGTGGGTCAGTGCAGAAGAATCTGTGTTCACACTGAGGACTGCAATATCCTTTGTGTAGTTAATGTAGCAGGGTAGGGGAGTGTTGCACCTACTGTGAGCTAACACCCGGGCATTGATCACCTTGGAAGAGAGGAGGTGAGGGTGCAATTACACCAATAGGGATGATATTTACCCCCCTGCTACTGAACACAGGATATCTATCATGCCCAACTTGGGTGTCACCCCACACTGGAACACTGAACAGAGCTCCCTGGACACACCCAGCATAAGCTCTGGGTATTCACTGAAAGAACAGAGACACTCCACTAAGTCACAGAGGCATAGTTCAAAGATAAAATCCATCAGATGAGAAAACCAACAAGTATTTCCACAAATGCTTAAAAATAAATGCAGAAATTCAAGAAACAAGAATAAAGATGACAACATAAATCCTTCAAAAGAACACAACAACACATCAGTATTAGAATGTGAAGACAAAGAGTTTAATGAAATGTATGAAATGGAATTCAAAAGATGATCATTGGACTACTCAAAAGCAACAAGAAGCAAATACATGAATTGAAAAATCCATCTATGACATGGAAGAAAAATTTTCCCATGAGATTCAGATTTTGAAGAGAAATCAAACTGAAATGTTATAAATGAGTTCAATCTGCCAATTAAAAATACAGTGGAAATCCTCAAAAACAGACTAAGTGAGGTCAAAGAAAGGATATCAGAGCTAGAATACAAATCTTTTGCTATATCTCAGTCATATCCCTCCCACAAAAGAAGAAGAAGAAGAGGAAGAAAAATAAGAACAAGAAGAGGAAGAGGAAGAAGAACAGGAAGAGGAAGAGGAGGAGGAGGAGGAGGAAGAAGAAGAAGAAGGAGGAGGAGGAGGAGAAGAAGAAGAAGAGGAGGAGGAGGAAGAGGAAGAGGAGAAGGAAGAAGAAGAAGAAAATGGGAAAATTAAAAACAGTGTTTGAGATTTATGGGATACTATCAAATGACCCAACATACAGGTCTTAGGAGTTCCTGAAGGTATGAAACTAGACAGAAAACTTCCCTAATTTGGAGAAAGAAAGGGACATCCAAGTACATGGGGTGCACAGAACTCCCAAAAGACAGGAACAAAAATGATCTTCACCATGACACGCTGTAGCCAAACTTTCAACAGTAAAACATAAAAAAGGATACTAAAATGTGCGTGATATGCCATGTTATTTTCAGAGGATCTCCAATTAGACTAACTGCTGATTTCTCATCAGAAGCCCTACAGGGTAGGAGAGAATGGAGAGACATAGTCCAAGTATTAAGAGAAAAACACTATCAACCCAAAATAGTGTACTCTTCAAAGCTCTCATTTATGAATGAAGATGAAGTAGAGACAATCCATAATAAACAAAACTTGGAAAAATGTGTGGCCACTTGTTCAGTCTTAGAAATGATACTTAAGAAACACACACAGAAACACAAAGGTAGTCATCATTATGAAAGAATATGAAGGCAAAAATAAAAATCTCCCGGTAAAAATACAAGAGAAATTCAAGGTAAACAATATTTATGGAAAAATGGCAAGGCACAGTTGTTACTTTTCAATAGTGAGTTCTAACGTAAATGGCCTAAATTGTATAAATAAAAGATACATACTGGTTGAATAAATTAAAAAATAAGACCCAGATATGTACTGCCTACAAGGAACATACTTCACCAACAAAGATATCTTCAGATTGAAAGTAAAAAGATAGAAAAATATATTCCATGCTAACAGAAAGCAAAAATAAGCTGCTATATCCATTCTAATATCACACAAAATAGGCTTAAACACAAAAACTGTTAAAAAGACAAAGAAGGGCATTCTGTAATGATGTAATGATCACTTCAACAGGAAGATGTGATTATAATAAATGTTTATGCACTCAATGCCAGGGCGCCTGGCTATTTAAAACAAATGTTAATGGATCTAAAGGCAGACATAGACTAAAATACATTAGTAATGGGGGGAGGAGGTTTCAACACTCCACTTTCATCAATGGACAGATCAACTAGACAGAAAATAAATGAAGAAACTGCTAAGTGAACCTACACTATGGACCAAATGGACCTAACTGATATCTACAGAACTCCTCACCCCACAGTTGCAGAACGCATACACATACACAGAGTGGAGTCAAGACTCAAATTGAGACGCTTCAATATGCTTGAACTCTTTATTTTTTATTTCAGTCTGTGCCCTACCATTTTATACTCTTTCTTTTCACTTCCAGCAAACCACCAATTTAAATTTATATCCTCACCCCTACCTTGTCCCCTTTTCTGCTTCTGAACAAGTCTGTGTACACATATGCAATTTCCACTTCATCTTCCACCTACCCTTTATATATAAAATTTTATATATAAAGTTTTATATATATAAAATATACATATATATACATACATATATGCTTCAAATACTTTAAATGTGTTTTGATATTTCAATATATGGTGTAACCTTCACTTTCTATCATTAATATTTTCAATGAAAAACATTTTTGTTTCATAGAGAGTAAAATTATGTGAGTCACTGGAAAAAAATAAGAAAGCTGTTTTTCTGGTTTAATTTTAACCTTTATATTTATGTAACAGAATATTCCTTGGCTGCCTATAATAGGATGTTTATGATAAAAATGAATGCTATTAAAATGCACTTATGCCTAAATAACCTAATCTTTGTGAATTATAGACAGGACTGTAAAATTCATGAACACTCTGTGAATAAAAATCCCATTATTCATGTTGTGCAGAGTACACAGAATTTTATTATATAACAATTTCCTTAAAATTGTGAAGCAAATAGTTGAACTCTACCTACTTACATTAAAACCCAATGATGCATCACTTTATTATAATATTGAAACCAAATGTTAATTGTAATTATACTTTTTAATTTTGGAAATTAAAACAGGAACAGAAATATTCAAAGAAAATGAGTTTTTCTTTTAAGCTTATCATTTTTACTTAAGGCAACTTAAATTATATGGGAAAATCACAGACATCTGTTATTTGGTCTCACTTTATTTATTTTTTTATTTTATTTAATGAACATAAATTCCCAAAGTACAGCTTATGGATTACAATAGCTTCCCCCCCATAACTTCCCTCCCACCCACAACACTCCCCTCTCCCACTCCCTCTCCCCTTCCATTCACATCAAGATTAATTTTCAATTATCTTTATATACAGAAGATCAATTTAGCAAATATTAAGTAAAGATTTCAGTAGTTTGCACCCACACAGAAACACAAAGTATAAAATACTATTTGAGTACTAGTTATAGCATTAATTAAACACCTAAGAGTAATTGTGTATTGATTACAGAGTTCAACCAATAGTTTTAAGTAGAACATAAAAAATACTAAAAGGGTAAAGCATCAAGTTATTTTCTTTTCTTTTTTTTGTTTGTTATATAATTTTTTTTTTATTTAATGAATGTGAATTTACAAAGTGCAACTTTTGTATTGTTGTGGCTTCCCCCCCCCGAACCTCCCTCCCTCCCATGGCCCTCCCTTCTCCCACTCCCTCTCCCATCCCACCCTTCATCAAGTTTCATTTTCAATTACCTTCATATACTAAAGATCCACTTAGTATATACTAAGCAAGGATTTCAACAGGCTATTCTCACACAACCACACAAGGTATAGGGTATTGTTCAACTAGGAGTGTTTTTCTTTTTAAGTTTCATAGTAAAACACATTAAGGACAGAGATCCTACATGGGGAGCATGTACCCAGTGACTCCCGTTGTTGATTTAACAATTGGCACTCTTATTTATGACATCAGCAATCACCCAAGACTCTTGCAATGAGCTGTCTAGGCTATGGAAGCCCCTTGAGTTCACCAACTCTGAACTTGTTTAGTCAAGGCTGTATCACAGTGGAGGTTCCTTCCTCCCTTCAGAGAATGGCACCTCTCTCCTTGATGGCCTGTTCCTTCTGCTGGGGTCTTGTTCACCAGGAACTTTCATTTAGATTGTTTTTTGCCACCGTGTCATGGCTTTCCATGCCTGTGAGACTCTCATGGACCTTTTAGTCAGATCCGAATGTCCCAAGGGTTGATTCTGAGGCAGGAGTGCTGCCATTCTATGAGTCTGCTGTGTGTCCTATTTCCCCCGCAGGTTCATTCTCTCCCTTTTAATTCTATCCTTCATTATTTGCTTACACTGGCCTTATTTGTGAAATATCATCGACACATACCCTATCTTTTTGATCGGTTGTGTATTTATACTTACCACTTTACCAAGTGTGCTGGCATTGGTACCTGCCTCCTTGGTAAGATTGAGTTGAAATCCCCTGGCACATTTCCAGTTCCACCATTGGAGGTAAGTCCGAGTGAGCATGTGCCAACCTATATATCTCCTCCCTCTCTTATTCCCACTCCTACGTTTAACAGAGATCACTTTTCTGTTAATTTTAAACGCCTAAGAATGATTGTGCATTGATTACAGAGTTCAACCAGTGGTCTTATGTAGAACAAACAAAGCAACAACAACAACAACAACAACAAAAATACTAAAAGGAATAAAATAGTAAGTTTTTCCTCAACAGTCTAGACAAGGGCTGATCATGTCATTGTCTCTCATAGTGTCCATTTCACTTCAATGGGTATCATTTTAGATGCTCATTTAGTTGCCATCGATCAGGGAGAACATATGATATTTGTCCCTTTTGGATTGGCTTATTTCACTCAGCATGATGTTTTCCAGCTTCCTCCATTTTGTTGTAAATGCCCAGATTTCATTGTTTTTTTTTTTTTTTTTTTTTTTTTTTTTTTTTTTTTTTTTACTGCTGTATAGTGTTCTTCCATAGAGTACATATCCCATAGTTTCTTTATCCAGTCGTCCGTTGATGGACATTTAGGTTGATTCCATGTCTTAGCTATTGTGAATTCAGCTGCAACAAATATTGAGGTGCAAATGGCTCTTTTTTTCTCCCCTTTAATTCCATTTGGGTAAATTCCAAGGAGTGGGATGGCTGGGTTGTATGGTAGGGTTATATTCAGGTTTCTGATCAATCTCCAAACTGTCTTCCATAGTGGCTTTACCAGTTTGCATTCCCACCAACAGTGGATTAGTGTTCCTTTTTCCCCACATCTCTCCAGCATCTGTTGTTCGTTGATTTCTGTATGTAAGCCACTCTAACCGGAGTGAGGTGAAACCTCATTGTGGTTTTGATCTGCATTTCCCTGATGGCTAGGGATCCTGAGCATTTTTTCATGTGTCTGTTGGCCATTTGGATTTCCTCTTTTGAAAAATGTCTGTTAAGGTCCTTGGCCCATTTTTTTATTGGGTTGTTTGTTTTGATTCTGTGGTGTTTTTTGATCATTTTATAGATTCTAGTTGTTAATCCTTTATCTGTTGTGTAGTTTGCGAATAACGTCTCCCATTCTGTTGATTGCCTCTTCACTTTCCTGACTGTTTCCTTTGCTGAAAGAAACTCTTCAATTTGAGGTAATCCATTTGTTTATTTTATCTTTGATTACCCATGCCTCTGGGGTCTTCTCCAAGAATTCTTCACCTGTTCCAATATCTTGAAGGGTTTCCCCTATGCTCTCAATTAGTTTCATGGTGTCTTGGCGCATCTCTAGTTCTTTGATCCATGTTGAGTGGATTTGTGTATAAGGTGTAAGGTAGGGGTCTTGCTTCATACTTCAACATGTGGACATCCAGTTTTTCCAGCACCATTTGTTGAAGAGGCTGTCCTCATTCCAGGGGTTGGTTTTAGGTTCTTTGCTGAATATGAGTTGGTTATAGATGTTTGGATTGATCTCTGGTGTTTCTATTCTGTTCCATTGGTCTATGCATCTGTTTTTGTACCAGTACCAGGCTGTTTTGATTATAACTTCCCTGTAGTATGTCTTGAAGGCTGGAATTGTGATGCCTCTGGCCTTCTTTTTATTGTAAAGGATTGCTTTAGCTATTCTCGGTCTCCTGTTTCTCCATATGAATTTCAGCATCGTTTTTTCTAGGTCTTTGAAGAATGACTTTGATATTTTGATTGGTATTGCATTGAACTTGTAAATTGCTTTTGGGAGAATGGACATTTTGATAATATTGATTCTTCCAATCCATGAGCATGGCAGGTTTTTTTCCATTTTTTTGTGTTGTCTTCTATTTCTTTCTTTAGTGTTTTGTAATTTTCATCATAGAGGTCTTTGACATCCTTGGTTAAATTTATTCCAAGGTACTTTATTGTTTTTGTGGCTATTGTGAATGGGATTGATCTTAGAAGTTCTTCCTCGGCCCTTGCATTATCTGTGTATACAAGGGCTGTTGATTTCTGAGCGTTAACTTTGTATTCTGCTATTTTACCAAACTCTTCTATGAGTTCCAATAGTCTCTTATAGGAGTTTATTGGATCCCCTATATATAGTATCATGTCATCTGCAAATAGGAATAGTTTAACTTCCTCCTTTCCCATTTGTATTCCTTTAATTTCTTTTTCTTGCCTGATGGCCCTGGCTAACACTTCTAGGACTATATTGAATAGCAATGGTGAGAGTGGGCATCCCTGTCTGGTGCCAGTTTTCAATGGAAATACCTCCAACTTTCCCCATTCAATATGATGCTGGCCACTGGTTTATCATAGACTGCCTTAATTGTGTTGAAGAATGTTCTTTCTAACCCCAATTTGCTTAGGGTTTTCATCATGAAAGGGTGTTGTATTTTGTCAAATGCTTTCTCTGCATCTATTGAGATAATCATATGATTTTTGTTTCTCAATTTATTAATGTGATGTATTACATTGATTGACTTTCGAATATTGAACCATCCCTGCATACCAGGGATAAATCCCACTTGGTCTGGGTGAATGATCTTTCTGATGTGCAGTTGGATTCGGTTTGCCAGAATTTTGTTGAGTATTTTTGCATCTATGTTCATCAGGGAGATAGGTCTGTAGTTTTCTTTCTCTGTTGTGTCTTTTCTGGGCTTAGGAATTAAGGTGATATTGGCTTCGTAGAAAGAATTTGGGAGGACTCCCTCCCTTCCAATTGTTTTGAATAACTTGAGAAGAACGGGGGTTAGTTGTTCTCTAAATGTCTGGTAAAATTCAGCGGTGAAGCCATCCGGTCCTGGGCTCTTCTTTTTTGGTAGTGCGTTTATCACTGATTCAATTTCTTCCATGGTTATGGGTCTGTTTAGATTTTCTATATCTTCATGGCTCAGTTTAGGAAGGTTGTATGTGTCCAGGAATCTATCCATTTCTTCCAGGTTCCCCAATTTGTTAGCATACATCTCTTTGTAGTGGTTTCTGATGATTCTTTTTATTTCTGTTGTGTCTGTTGTTACATTTCCATTACTATCTTTGATTTTACAGATTTGGGTCTTCTCTCTCTCTTTTTTTTTGGTTAGATGGGCCAATGGTGTGTTGATTTTGTTTATTTTTTCAAAGAACCAGCTCCTGGTTTTGTTAATCTTTTGTATTGTTTTTTTGTTTGTTTGGTTGTTTTTTTTTTTTTTTTTGGTTTCAATTCTGTTTATTTCTTCTCTGATCTTTAGTATTTCTTTCCTCCTTCTGGATTTGGGCCTGATTTGCTGCTGTTTTTCTAAATCCTTGAGGTGCATGGAGAGTTCATTTGTTTGGTTCCTTTCCAGCTTCTTGATGTAGGCACCAATTGTTATAAACTTTCCTCTCAGCACTGCTTTTGCTGTGTCCCACAGGTTTTGATAGGTTGTGTTATCATTTTCATTTGTTTCTAGAAATCTTTTGATTTCTCTTTTAATTTCTTCAATGACCCACTGTTTATTTAGGATCATGTTGTCCATTCTCCATATATTTGCATATGGTGTGGAGATTCTTGGGTTGTTGGTTTTGAGTTTCACTGTGCTATGGTCTGAGAAGCTGCATGGTATAGTTTCAATTTTTTTGAATTTGTTGAGGCTCCCTTTATGGCCTAGCATATGGTCAATCCTAGAGAACGTTCCATGTACTGGGGAGAAACACGAGAACTCTGTGGCTTGGGGTGGAAGGTTCTGAAGATATCTATTAGGTCTATTTGGTCTATAGCATCAATTAACTCTGTTGTTTCCTTATTGAATTTCTGTCTGGTTGATCTGTCCATTGGTGAGATTGGGGTGTTGAAGTCCTCTGTTACTATTGTATTTGAATCTATATCTCCCTTTAAATCCTTTAGTAATTCTTTCAGGTAGCCAGGAGCCCTGTAATTAGGTGTGTATACATTTGTAATATTAATGTCTTCCCATTGGATAGATCCTTTAATCATTATATAGTGCCCTTCTCTGTCTCTTAATAGTTTTTATGTTAAAGTCTATTTTGTCTGATATCAGGATGGCCACACCAGCTCTTTTTTGATTTCTGTTAGCTTGGAGTATCTTTTTCCATCCTTTCACTTTCAGTCTGTGTGTATCTTTGCTGAAAAGGTGTGTCTCCTGAAGGCAGCATATAGATGGATTCTCTTTCTTGATCAAATCAGCTAGTCTATGTCTTTTGGTAGTAGAATTAAGACCATTCACATTCAATGTGATTACTGTTAAGTACTGTCTTTTCCCATTCATGTTTCCTAAATGAGCTGTTTATGTATTTTGAACTTTGTTTGTAGGTTACTCTACATTTGCTTTTTTTGGGAGTGAAGTTCTTGTTTTTGTATTTCTGTGTGCAGCATGTCTTTGAGCAAGTGTTGTAGGGTTGGACGCGTGGATACAAATTCTTTCAGTTTCTGTTTGACTTGGAAGATCTTTATTTCCCCTTCATTAATAAATGATAGCTTTGCAGGGTATAGTATTCTAGGTTGGCATTGTTTGTCTTTTAAAACTTGAAATATATCATGCCATTGTCTCCTTGCCTATAGTGTTTCTGATGAGAAGTCTAGGGTGAGTCTGATTAATTTACCTCTGAATGTGATTTGTCATTTTTCTCTGGCACATTTTAGGATTTGTTCTTTGAGTGTCACTGAGCTGAGTGTTGCCAAAATGTGTCATGGTGAGTTTCTCTTCTGGTCTACCCTGTTCGGAGTCCTGGTTATCTGTTGAACTTGCCTGTTGTTATCCAGCTGCCTTTGTTTGAAGTTTTCTGATATTATTTCATTGAAAACACCTTCTAATCCATTCTCTCTTTCCACCCCCTCAGGGACTCCTATTATCCAAACATTACACTGTTTGATTGAATCTTGTAGTTCTCTGACCATATTTTTTAATTTTTAAATTTCTTCTTCCTGCATTTGAACTGACTGTATTATTTCTGGAAGTTTGTCTTTGAATTCTGATATTCGGTCTTCTATTTCATCTGTTTGATTTCCGAGGGATTCCATGGTGTTTTTTATATGGTCAATTGAGTTTTTCATTTCCAGTATTTCATTCTGGCTTCTCTTTAGGATCTCTAATCCTTGGGCTTGTTTTTCGTTCAGCTCTCGACACTGTTTCTCATTATTTCTAAGTAATCTGATTATTAATTTTCTGAATTATTTTTCTGGCATAGTTTCAAATTCTTCTTCTTCTTCAGCCTCTGTTATGGTTGGTTTAGCCTGCTCCATTGGTGAGTTTATATGTTCTATATTCTTATTGTGGGTTTTTGTTTTGTTTTTTGGCATTCCATCTGGGTGGTTTTTCAGGTTGATTTCCCTCTGCTATGGGCTGCTGTGAGTCTGTACCAATATCCAGTGTAAGCAGGCTGCTCTGCCTTCTAGGTTTGTTTATTTATTTTTTACTTATTTATTTATTTTTTGTAACTTGAGTGGGCTGGTGTCAGGGCTTTGAGGTGCCAATCTCTGCCCCTTGGGGCTGGTTTCCTTGTTCCTATGTTCGCCCTTACGTATCTGTGCCTGGGGTTCGTTGGTCAGCCACTCTTTCACTGCACCTCCTGCGTGAGGAGTGTCAAGTAGCTCCAGACCACCTTTGGACTCCACCCCTGCTGCTTCCTCCTTTGGAGCAGAGGCCAGCCTCCTTTAAGCCCAAATGTAAGCAAACAAGATGGCTGCACTCTGCTCGCTGCAGCTCTGATTGTGGGTTGAGCAGCTCCTAAGGGTCCTGGCATTTTTGATCCCTCAGTTCGTCCCCCTGGATCCTGCCCTCTTCCCGCGGGCTCTATTCAATTTTTTTTTTCTTCTGGTAACTTGAGTAGACTGGTGTCAGGGCTTTGAGCTGCCCTCCCTCGCTGCCTGCCCCTGCCCGAGGACTGTTGTGTTGCTCCACTCCACCTTCGGGCTCCGCCTCCGAAGGTTAGTGCGGAGGCAGAGGCAGTTCTCCTTTAAGCCCGAATGTAAACAAACAAAATGGCTGCTTCCCACCCGCTGCAGCTCCAATTTGGGGGAGGGTTCCTGGATTGTTTAGTCCCTAAATTAGACCCCCTGAACCACGCACTCTTTCCGCAGGCTCTACTCACTCTATTCCATTTTCTATTTCCTCCCCCACTCAGTCGTGCGTGTCTCGGTGTCTGTCCCAGGGTGGATTGGGGGAGGGGTGGCGGCGGCTGTTACAGCAGTGCTGGGCAAGCACCCTGTCTCACTTCAGCTTCCAGTGCTGATGTGTACACACTCCTGCTGGTGTCCTGCTCTTCAGGTGTCTGCGTCCTCCTCGCAGGTCCACCCTGTCTCCCCCATTTCGGAAGAGCTTCCCTTTCCCTGAAACTACAAATTCTCACCCCACTCTGAACCTTCCCTTCCCAGACCATCGGTGTACTTCCTCCCTATTCTGCCATCTTGGTTCCATCCCACAATGACTTCTGTTCTGGTCTCACTTTAAATTCATGTTTCTCTAACCTCTAACTACAGGCTGGAAAGCTTTGTATGTTCTTGAATAGTTGTATTATTTTATTATTCAGAAACTATTCCTCTACACATCTCAAACTTCTGACCCATGGCTTCCAAATTTATTCACAAATACTCAGTGAGAAAGACTCTCTTTGTTTGTTTGTTTCTATAGTGTGCCAAACATACTTACTAGCACTACAGTTGCTAGAAAGAATTAAAAAATAAAACACACAGAAATAGGATTTCACCTTTGAGAACTCGAGAGGTTAGGGGATGCAGAATGTAAGAGATTTAATCACAAAGTAATCACAGAGGTTGTACTTTGCTGCATTAGAAATAAACTTCCTCACCTCTGTTTACATCTTTCTGTTCCTCTTTGTGTGTTCTAGATCTGCTACAACAAACACCACAGATTGGATGGCTTAGACATCAGAAATTATTTGTCTCACATTCTAGAGGCTGGAAAACCAACAACAAATGGCCAACTAAATTTGTTTCTCCTGAGGCCTCTCCCTGTGGCTTGCAGCTGGCTGCCCTCTTCTTACCTCCTAACATGACCCTTCGATACACTCAGGTCGCTGGTCCTGTTCTGTGTGTCTTTATGAGAATCCAGTCACATTGGATTAGGGCTTATAATAATGGTAATCTCATTTAACTGAATCACTTTTAGCTCCACATGTATTCGCATTTTGAGATACTGGAAGTGAGAGTTTCATCATATGAATTTTGTGCTCACACAGTTCAATCCATAACATTGTTTTAAATAATCATGACTTTCCTTTTGTTCAAAATTTTACTTCCATTTGCATTGAGTATCTCCTCTCAATTACTGTCCTTAATTTTTTTTGAAAATGTTTATTTTAGGGGGCCGGCACTGTGGCACATTGGGTTAACACCTGGCCTGAAGTACCATATGGGTGCCGGTTCTAGTCCCAGCTGCTCCTCTTCCAAACCAGCTCTCTGCTATGGCCTGGGAAAGCAGTGGAAGATGGCCCAAGTCCTTGGGCCCTTGCCCTCATGTAGGAGACCCAGAAGAAGCTCCTGGCTCCTGGCTTCAGATTGGTGCAGCTCCAGCCATATCAGCCAATTGGGGAGTGAGTCAGCAGATGGAAGACCTCTCTCTCTGCCTCTCCTCTCTCTGTGTAACTCCGACTTTCAAATAAATGAATAAATCCTTAAAAAAAGAAAATGTTTATTGTATTAGTGTTAAAGACAAAAAGACAGAAAGGGGCAGAAAAAAGGAGAGAGGGAGGGGAGGGGAGAGGAGACGGGAGACAGAGAGAGACTAAAACAAGAGAAACACACACAGAGAAAAAGATCTCCCATCAGCTTGTTCACCCCTAATTGCCCACTTTAGCTTGGCTGTGCAGAGTGAAAACCAGGAACCTGGAACTCAATGTGGATTTTCCATGGGGTTGGAGGGAACTCATTCTCTTCAGCCATTGTGTATCACTCCCCAGGGTACACATTAGTAAGAAGCTGCATTCAAGAAAGGAGCCAGGACTGAAATCTAGCCTCACTATGCTCTTAATTCTTTGTTTCTTGTTCCAGTTTATGTTCCACCGTTTTATACCCTTTCTCTTCACTTCCTGCAAACCACCAATTTAAGAGCCCCACCCCCATCTTGTCCCATTTTCTGCTTCTGAACTAGTGCACACACACACACAAACATTTCCACTTCATCTTCCACTAACTCTTACATACGCCCTAAATGTTGCTTTTAGTCTAAAATTAAAATGTTCTCAGAATTAAAATGTTCTCACCAAGCAGAAATGATATATGAATTGCACAATCAAGGAGATATTTTAGAATACTTTATTTGTTATTTTTACCTTAAGAATTTCTGAAATAGTTGACAATCCTTGATCAAGCCTCATTCTGTTGGCTCCTTGGATTTATCCTTTATCTCTCATTTTTATTTAGTATCTGTGAAGGCTGCCTCTCTCCACTAGAACGAAGTGTCATTCAGGCACCTCAACAACAAATACAATAAAATGTATAAAGCTGATTTCTTCATGTTCTTGCCACTGATATTAATTTCCTATTTTTCCAATTCAATTCCATCAACGTGGCATGTACCAATGCCATCTCACTAGCCAAAGTGATCAGTTTCTGTTCACAACTGATCATAATGATAGGATTAAGAGTCAAAGGGATCACATAAACAAGACTAGTGGCTGCTAATACTAACTGATAGAATTAAAAAGGAGAGATGATCCAACATAGGAAGCAGGATACACAGCAGACTCATAGAATGGCAGATGTCCTAAACAGCACTCTGGCCTCAGAATCAGCCCTTAAGGCATTTGTATCTGGCTGAAGAGCCCATAAGAGTATTTCAGGCATGGAAATCCAAGACACTCTGGCAAAAAAAAAAAAAAAAAAAAAAAAAAAAAAAAAAAAAACTAAATGAAAGCTCCCTGTGAGTGAGATCCCACTCTCACTCACAGAAAAAATGGGCCATCAAAGAAGGAGGTACCTTTCTCTGAAGAGAGGAGAGAACTTCCACTTTGACTATGACCTTGTCTAAATAAGGTCGGAGTTGGTGAACTCAAAAGGCTTCCATAGCCTAGGCAACTCATGACAAGAACCTAGCGTGATTACTGACACCATAAACAAGAGTGTCAATTGTTAAATCAACAACAGGAGTGACTGTGCACTTTCTCACCATGTAGGATCTCTGTCCTTAAAGTGTTGTACAATGTGAATTAACAGTATAATTAGTACTCAAACAGTACTTTACACTTTGTGTTTCTGTGTAGTTGCAAACTGTTGAAATCTTTACTTAATATATACTAAGTTGATCTTCTATATATAAAGATAATTGGAAATGAATCTTGATATGAATGGGATGGGAGAGGGAGCAGGAGATGGGAGGGTTGCAGGTGGGAGGGAGAGGTTATGGGGGGGGAAGCCACTGTAATCCAAAAGCTGTACTTTTGAAATTTATATTTATTAAATAAAAGTTAAAAAAATAAAAACGACAGAGTAGAAAAAAAATTCCTATTTTAACCAGATAATTCCAACAATTATCTCTGACAGATAATCTAATCATCTTTAAGTAATGAGTATGCTTTATCTATCAGTCATATCTCCCCTTTTTATTATTTAGAAAAGTAATTCTATTTATATATTATTATCTGTTTAAATTGTTTCAATTTTTTGACTAGTGCTTCCAGAAAATAAAATAAAAAGCATAAACAAACATAACCTACTTTTATTTTTGGCTGAAAAGCACAAAATTATAAGACTTTGGGTTTTTCAGCATTTTCATCATGTAATTAAACTTGTTAATAAAACATGTCTGC
Source organism: Oryctolagus cuniculus (assembly GCF_051225735.1). Taxonomy (NCBI): domain Eukaryota; kingdom Metazoa; phylum Chordata; class Mammalia; order Lagomorpha; family Leporidae; genus Oryctolagus; species Oryctolagus cuniculus. Next base: position 14,401,197 of record NC_142871.1, read on the forward strand.
TTAGGAATTGTTTAATTCTATGGTCATGGACTTCTTTGATACAATCTCATAGGAGGTAGGTATTTGATTGCTTTAAGCCTTCTAAACATATATTGACCAGAAAGAAATTAAAGAGTAGTTGAGAAGTGGAATGAAGCCTATCCATGAATCTTCTTAGAGTTAAAGAACCAGAGTTTTTGAGGTGACTACTCCTGTCCCTCCCTTCTTCCTTCTCACCTGCCCATCGATTCTGACCTCAGGAGTACTATTCTCTGTTAACTGCTTCCACAACTCCTATGAGTCAATTCCCTTGGCTGCAGCTCCAGTCTTGCAATTCTTTAGGGTAATATTATCTATATGCTGCTAGCAGTTAAAGGCCACTCCCATTTGCTTTCTATTTCTCAGCCTCCACATCCCTGTGGGGATTAATGAGCTCAGCTCTGCAAGTGCCTGATCTGCTGCCTCTCCTGCAAGGGAGCACTCCCTCAGAATTTAGTGCGTCTGGCTCCCCTCTTACTGCTGCCCACCTGATAGCCTTAGTGAACCTGAATTACCTATGTTTAACCTGCTTGAGTTTTACTGAATTCCTTGTACCTAGATGATAATGTTTCTCAACAAATTTGGGACACTTTTATGTACTACTTTTTCAAATATTCTTTTCTGCAATATTCTTCCTCAATTCTCTTACAAGGACTCAAATATTTACATATGGAATTTGTGATACTGTTACAAAAATCAATATAGAAGCATCCATTTTTCAATATTTGTTTTTCTTTAACTTAAGTATATTTATCTATTATGAACATCCTTGATTCTTTTTTTGACAGATAGAGTTAGTGTGAGAGAGAGACAGAGAGAAAGGTCTTCCTTCCGTTGGTTCACCCCCCAAATGGCCGCTATGGCTGGCACGCTGTGCTGTTCCGAAGCCAAGAGCCAGGTGCTTCTTCCTGGTCTCCTATACAGGTACAGGGCCCAAGCACTTGGGCCATCCTCCACTGCCTTCCCGGGCCACAGCAGAGAGCTGGACTGGAAGAGGAGCAACCAGGACAGAACTGGCGCCCCAACCAGGACTAAAACCCAGGGTGCCAGCACCACAGGCAGAGGATTAACCTAGTGAGCTGCGGCGCCAGCTGTGGCACCTAAAGTGGGAGTATACAATTTTAATGGTGTGTCATAAGTTATTAGCGAGCTCTGTTTACCCAGACTAAGAATGAAGGTATGGTTTCCTGGCCCTTGGGGCCTCTGCTGCCTATGTACAGTTTTGATCTCCAGGTCTCTCTGTTCTGGGCCACACAGGATCCCACTCTGCAAACATGCAGCAAAGCCCCAGGTAAATAAATCTAGGTTGACCTATAAGCAGATTTCTGGATGCTGTCTCTGAACAGGGCATTGTTTCTGGCAAATTCCAGTCAACTAAGCATCTGAGAATGGTGCTGCTTCACTCATTGGCTCAATGAAATTGTTCTGTTCTGCTTGATAGTTCATGTCCTGCACTGCAATTAATAAAAGGTCCTCAGATAAGAGATAAAGTATGTGGCTGACTGCTTGCTTTCTTTATCTGAGAGTTTATAGTGTGCCTCAAAACAGTTGCTCCACGCATTCTGTTTTGTTTTATTTTTGTGCATAGCATAAGGTGAAGACTAACCTCCAGCTGACAAAAAAAAAAATTTATATCACCAATCACCTGGACCCACAGAATACAGTTTTCAAAAACACTTCCCAGTACTGCATACATGAGAGAATCACTTCCAAAAACAACTGGATGCAGGTGGATTATCAAATTTATGGACATCTTAAATACATCAGAGAATTTTGGTATCCATGAGAATTAGAGACAGTAAAATTTCTGAAAAGATACGGCCCTTCCTAACTGTATTTAGCATGGTCAGCTATGCTATCTTCTCTGACACAGAGATGTGGGTACAAGCTGAGGACTGAGTATGGCCCAGGCAGAAAGATTGTACCAGGGTGCAGAAAAACTGGGAGAATTTTAGAATGTCCTGTACATCAATGTAACAGGTTAAAATTATAGTTCAAATTCATGGATTTCCAAAATTCAGTGTTGCTTAGAATCTTCATTGATGCCATTTGCATTTATAATAAACATATTCAATAGTTTTCATATACAGATGATTTCCAATTTACCGAGTTTCAATTTAAGGATTTTTAAAAACTTTCTGATGGTGTGAAAATAATATACATTCAATAGAAATTGTGCTTCAAATTTTGAAGTGTAATCTTTTCTCAGGCTAGTATTTTTCAGTACAATACTCTCTTGTGATTCTGGGCAGCTACAGCAATTTGCAGCTCCCAGTAAGGCCAGGCAGTTTTGAAGGTGAGCAACTGATACTCTACAGTGTATTGTGTTGCTAATCTATGATATTCCATAGGATAAGAACATTAAATGCATTTTTCAGTTATAATGTTTTAACTCACAATGGACTTATCAAGATATAATACCACAATAAATTTAAAATTATATATCTTTGTCAGTTCATTAATATATACAATTGGTTCAATAATTTTAATTTCTAAATTCTTGGCACTTTTCCTAAATCCCAAATTCCAGTGGCCATCTTTTATCTTCATATATTCTCTTTTCATTTTCTTTACTTAATCTCATTGTATTTGAATGGTTTCGAGAGAGAAAGACACAGTCAGAAACATAGAGACTGACAGAGTAATCTTTACGACAACTGGTTTATTCCTCCAAATACCTGTAATAGCTAGTGTTGGACCAGGTGGAAGCCAGGAGCCAAGAACTCAATGTAAGTGCCCCAGATTTTTGGCAGGAACCCAACTACTTCAGCCATTATCTGTTGCTTTTCCACGGTGTGCAATAGCAGGAAATTGGATCAGATGTAGAGCTGAGACTCAAACGACATTCTTACATGAAATGTATGTGTCCCAAGTGGTGTTTTAACCACTGTGTCAAATGCACAACTCAAATATCCATGTTGTCTTTCAATATTTTCTCTATTCTTATTATCTAAAATAATTCCATTACATGGGTGGGCCCCATATATTTACCTAGTGATATTTTGTCACTATATTAATCATGCTCTTCCATATGTCCGTTGGACATGTCCAAGACATAATCTACCAACTTGCTAACAATATATTCAAAGTAAATGCATTCTGTCTCCCTCAACTTTAAAAGCAATTTATAGCTTCATTATTCCATAAATCATTCAGTTTCATCATTTTGGAGTTGTCTTTTTTTCCCTCCTCAATGCAAGCATAGGCCAATCTTTTCCTCTGTTTGCTTTGATGTTGCAACTGCTATCTAATTGTTGAAAATTCCCACCCTTGCTATTTTAGTAATATTGTTGCTACACTTATCTCTGATCTCTTTCTACAATTTATGCTTCAAAAATTCACTGGAGGCCGGTGCCATGGCTCACTTGGCTAATCCTCCACCTGCAGCGCTGGCACACTGGGTTCTAGTCCCGGTCAGGGCGCCGGATTCTGTCCCGGTTGCCCCTCTTCAAGGCCAGCTCTCTGCTGTGGCCCGGAAGTGCAGTGGAGGATGGCCCAAGTCCTTGGGCCCTGCACCTGCATGAGAGACCAGGAGATGACCTGGCTCCTGGCTTCGGATTAGCGCGGTGCATCGGCCGCAACATGCCGGCCGCAGCGGCCATTGGAGGGTAAACCAATGGAAAAGGAAGACCTTTCTCTCATCTCTATCTCTCTCTCTCTCACTGTCCACTCTGCCTGTCAAAAAAATAAAAATAAAAAAATTCATTGGAAAAGAAGAATTAAGGATACTTTTTATGTAAAAAATTCTTATTCTTAAAATGGCATAAAATTCAAGGGTTAACCTCTTTCATTGGGAATTTGTTGTAATATTACAGGCTTTGCAAATAGATTCTAATTAGCCAGTGGTAGGTATTCCACTTCTGTTTACCCAAGTCATGACCAATATGTCAGCAAGAATTTGAATATATCATCTACGTTGACTTTTTGTGTCTTAACCTAACAGATCTCGTCAAATAGAAACAGCTATTAACTGACAGAGGATGCTTCATTGAATGTCAAAGAACATTAACATTGAGGAATGAAATTTTAAAATGTCATTCAAATAGTGAGTCAAAGGAACATGTTAAAACAAATATTTATTATATATAAAATAAACATGTTGTATATCAATTTTACTACATAGTTCAAAACATGGATTTTGATAAAAACTGATATGGAAAATGTTCAACAAAATGAAGTAAATATATTTATTCAAGCATGGTTATCTTCTCAGAATTGTACCTATGAGATACATGAAATTTGTTCTGTTATATGAACAAGAAGTAAAAGTTCTAAAAATTATATATATATATATAAAATTTAGATGTGATCTAATTTCTCTCAGTTATATAGTTTGAAAGCCTTCCTAATTGCATGATAATTCTTGAGTTATTAGCTATGGTCAATACATGAAGTTTTAGTATAAGGACCAAAAGATCAATAGGAAACACTCACTTAGTATAAATGTATATTAATTTGAACATTAATTTCATTTTTATGTGAAACATTTCCCTTGATTATTTAAAATCTATAACCACTTGCCATATCACATATTGATGAAGTTGTTAGTTTCTGACATGATGGTAAAGACAGATTATTAGTTCTTTAAAATTTGTGTTTTTATAGTGATATATCAAACAGGACTTGATTATGAATATTAAATAGGAAACAGTATAAAAAGGAGATCTGATTTGGATTGGTGTATAGTTAGAAGTTCTAGGAACAGCCTTCCCAAAAGTTATATATTTTTTAAGAAAGAGCCTCTTCCACATCATATTCACCTAAATAACTTTAAAAGGAGACTTATCCTCAAAACTTAGAACCCCCATTTTTGGCTTCCTGTACTTAATGCATGTCAAAAGTAACCTAGTGAGAATCCTGATCAAGAAGTTAAGAGCCAAATTTGGGCCACTTATAAAACAATACTGTAGGTGGACATTCATGTTTTTTGATTTTGCAAGCCATTACACAAAGAATGAGGCACATATCCAGCTGTTTCTGACCTTTTTCAAGTGATGAAATCTGCTCTACCACAGAGAGAAAAATCCTTGTGATCCATTAGCTGTGTTTTTCAGTCTATCTCCACTGGCCATTTTCTGCCAGATTATGGCAAATGACTGGGTGGTTAACTCTCATTTGGCCACTCTTGTTGATTCATTTTTAAATCATAATTATACTTATTAGTATATGTGTTTTCTTGGGCATTTGTTGGTATTTTAGTAAGATTATAAAAACCACAGCAGAGATTATTATTCACTATTTTTCTCAACAAAAGTAAAAAGTATTTTGAAAGCTTGAGAATAATAAAACAGTAACTGTTGAGTATGAAAATGTTCTATTAGAGAGGCATGGCAATATTATTAAATAGATAATTGAAAATAAACAATATTCATTCTTATTGACTCTAGTAGATTGAGTAGGAAGCAAGCAATTTTTGTGTTAATATACCTTCAAACTCAGTCTGTCCAATTTACTTTCCCTGCACTTAGATGATAGCACAAATTGATTGCATAGCTTCAAGGTCACTTTTAGATGCTAATGAAGAATCTCACTTTCAGATATTAGAAAGTCTAGTCTGATCTATATCAAATCTGTCATTTATCTCAAAGCTTATCAGAAGCAGGACCAAAGTAAATAAAGGGATGCTTCTGTTGCCATTTTTCTAAATAAATTTTCCAACTATTGTAGGTGATTTTGACCCCTGGGTTAAGCAGAGGAAGGGAACGGATAGATAATGGCTCACAATTCCACCTTGTGTTTGGATTCTTTGCGTCATTTGCTATGGTATGATTGAGTATTAACTCTTTCTCTTGGGCCATTTTTGCATCCTTGGAAAAATCCCCATAATTAATTCACCTCTGATGACTCATGGTTTCCTGATGCCGATGATAATCTCTGAGTACTTACCCATGAAATCCTCCAAAGCTCTCTTTCTAAAGGTAACCCAGGTGTAGTCCCCTTTGATAATAAAATGTATAGTGGTATTGAAATCTAATGAATAAGGGTTAATCATTGTGGTGTCCTATATAACATGTTATTTAAATCCCACTGAATTTGTTTTCTATCTTTGTTATATGTGAAAAAGAAAAATGTATAGACAACCATCCAAATATTAAAATGGAAAAGAGTGAAACATTTTGAAACATTTGAATTTTAAAAGTAACTGGACAAGAAACTTACACAATTTAAACAGAGAACTGAAGCAGAAACTTTTTAAATAATTAAGTAGACCTAAAAGCTTATTTGATATTGAAGAAGAAACTTTCAGAGAATTCTGAAAAATAATCAATAGGAGATAGGTTGGATACTGAATTCAAATCTGATAATGACCCATAATATAGAAGGTGACTAGACTTGCTTATGTGCTCCCTTTGACTCTTAGTCCTTTCATTATGATCAATTGCGAACTGAAATTGATCACTTGGACTAGTGAGATGGCATTGGTACATGCCACCTTGATGGGATTAAATTGGAATCCCCTGGTATGTTTCTAACTCTACCATTTGGGGCAAGTCAGCTTGAGCATGTCCCAAATTATATATCTCTTCCCTCTCTTATTCCTACTCTTATGTTTAACAGGGATCACAATTCAGTTAAATTTCAACACTTAAGAATAACTGTGTATTAATTACAGAATTAAATCAGTCATATTAAGTAGAACAGACAAAAAAACTACTAAGAGGGATAATGTATTAAGTTGTTCATTAACAGTCAGGGCTATGCTGATCAAGTCACCGTTTCCCATAGTGTCCATTTCACTTCAGGAGGTTTCCTTTTTGGTGTTCAGTCAGTTGTCACCGATCAGGGAGAACATATGGCATTTGTCCCTTTGGGACTGGCTTATTTCACTCAGCATGATGTGTTCCAGATTCCTCCATTTTGTTGCAAATGACTGGATTTCGTTGTTTCTTACTGCAGTATAGTATTCTAAAGAGTACATATCCCATAATTTCTTTATCCAGTCTACCGTTGATGGGCATTTAGGTTGGTTCCAGGTCTTAGCTATTGTGAATTGTGCTGCAATAAACATTAGGCTGCAGACCGCTTTTTTGTTTGCCAATTTAAATTCCTTTGGGTAAATTCCAAGGAGTGGGATGGCTGGGTCGAACGGTAGGGTTATCTTCAGGTTTCTGAGGAATCTCCAGACTGATTTCCATAGTGGCTTGACCAGTTTGCATTCCCACCAACAGTGGGTTAGTGTCCCTTTTTCCCCACATCCTCGCCAGCATCTGTTGTTGGTAGATTTCTGAATGTGAGCCATTCTAACCGGGGTGAGGTGGAACCTCATTGTGGTTTTGATTTGCATTTCTCTGATTGCTAATGACCTTGAACATTTTTTCATGTGCCTGTTGGCCATTTGGATTTCCTCTTTTGAAAAATGTCTATTGAGGTCCTTGGCCCATCTCTTAATTGGGTTGTTGGTTTTGTTTTTGTGGAGTTTCTTGATCTCTTTGTAGATTCTGGTTATTAACCCTTTATCTGTTGCTAACTGCTAACACTAACCGATAGAATAAATAAAGGGGAGAGTGATCCAACATGGGAAGTGAGATACTCAGCAGACTCATAGAATGGCAGATGCCCTAAATAGCACTCTGGCCTCAGAATCAGCCCTAAAGGCACTCGGATCTGGCTGAAAAGCCCATGAGAGTATTTCAGGCATGGAAAGCCAAGACACTCTGGCAAAAGATCTCTGCGAGTGAGATCTCAGTGGAAAGAACAGGTCTTCAAAGAAGGAGGTACCTTTCTCTGAAGGGAGGAGAGAACCTCCACTTTGACTATGACCTTGTCTAAACAAGATAAGAGTCGGAGAACTCAAGGGGCTTCCATAGCCTTGGAAACTCATGACTGGAGCATAGGGAGATTACTGATGCCATAGACAGGAGTGTCAATTGGTAAAGTCAACAACAGGAGTCACTGTGCACTTACTCCTCATGTAGGATCTCTGTCCTTAATGTGCTGTGCATTGAGATTTAATGCTATAATGAGTACTCAAATAATATATTTCACTTTGTGTTTCTATGGGGGTGCAAACTGTTGAAATCTTTACTTAATGCATACTAAACTGATCCTCTGTAAAAAAAAAAAAAAAAAAAAAAAAGAAAAGAAAAGAAACTATCAACTCCCAACTTGACTCTCACTGGGATTAAACATGACAATAGGTCTGATCTGATTTCATCATCATTAAAAAAAATCATCTATTATTTTTCACTTTATGTTTCTGTGTGGGAGCAAACTGTTGAAAGCCTTACTTAATGTATACTAAGCTGATCTTCTGTATATTAAGATAATCGAAAATGAATCTTGATGTGAATGGAAGGGGAGAGGGAGTGGGAAAGGGGAGGGTTGTGGGTGGGAGGGACGGTATGGGGGGGAAGCCATTGTAATCCATAAATCGTACTTTGGAAATTTATATTCATTATATAAAAGTTAAAAAAAAATAAAAAATAAATAAAAAATTAAAAAAAAAAAAAAATAGAAGGTGACAGTTTCAGGGAATTGTAACAAAGTATAGAGGATTAAATTTCAGAAACAAATGTCATGCTGGAAAGAGAAATAGAGACTAGAATCCTTAGGAACCAAAGGATGTAGAGTAAATCCCAGAGAGGAGAGCTAGGAAAACATTTTAGGCATAGATTGACTTCAATTTTTAACTTGCTAGAGGGCCATGAATGTGCTATTGTCAAAGAAGAAAACCAAGTCTTTACGACTAAACTATGATAAGCCTGTGGCCTAGGTTGCTTTTTGCAGGCCCAGTATCCAAGTTCACCTGAGCACCACGCATCTCTCCACAGCCCTAGGTGGGACAATAAAGAAACAGAACCTAAAAAAAAAAGAAAGAAAAAGAAAGAAACAGAACCCAGCAAATACCCATCTCACATTTGAAAATGTACCTGTGTCCCAGCACAGATTGCTGTACACACTTACAAACCAATCAGGAGCAAGACACGTCCACAGCCACACGTCCACAAAAGACTTCCCCAACCCACATGCATACCCAGAAAGCCCGGTCTGGCGTTTATATGACCTACCTGCGGAGGCAGCAGCGAGAAATATTGCCATTTTTAATATGTCCTGTGCAAAAAAAAAGCAACTGCCTGCACAGTACTTTCCATCAAATGCAGGTGGTAGTGCCATGTGCCAAGTGGGATGAACAGAGACCAAAGAGTATGGCCATGCCCTCTCAACTGGGTAAAAACTATTCCACTTCTGTCAGAGAACCAATTAATGAAACCATTTCCAACTGTGCTTACCATAAGCTCCCAAGAAACCTAAAACATTGCACTCTTGTCAGTTTCTGTTTGAAAGTGAACCAAAGATCCTTGGGTCAGTATTAAAGGCACCAAGCCAAACCTAATATTCGAACTGGTTCCTGCAAACTCAGGGGTCAGAGGATCCTGCTATTCTACTCCAGCAGCAAACCCACTCGCACACCCCACCAGATGACTTGCTGGTAAAAGAATTTCCCTGATGAATCCACCCTGTAAATACAGGAAGGTGTGTATACTTCTTCAAAGGTTCATGTTCCAATGCCTGACCACATAGATCACAAAATGTGGGGGAAATATGACACAACCAAAGAGCAAAACACAGCACCAGTAACTTAACCTAAATAAGTTGATCTACAAACGTCATGACACAAAATTTCAAAATAATCATATTAATGAATTTCAAAGAGCAGAAGGAACACAATAGATAACCAAACAAAATCAGCAATACATTACATGAAGAGAAGTGTAAATTCAACAAAGTCCTAGAAACCACATGAAAAAGCAAAACAGAAATTCTGAAGATGGGGCAAGTGTTCGGTACATTAGTTAAGATGCTGCTTGGTGCACCCACACTCCATATCAGAGTGCCTGGGTTTGAGTGCTAACTCTGTCCCTGATTCTAGTTTCCAGTTAATGTGCACAATGAGAGACAGCAGTTAATGGCTCAAATAATTTGATCCCTGTCACTCACAGAAGAGGATTGGTTTGGCTTTTGGATTCCTGGCTTTGGAACCAGGTAGAGGCCATTGTGGGTATTTGAAGACTAAACCACCATTTTGGAGCTCTCTGGCTGCCCACCCTCCAATCTCTCTCTCTCTCTCTCTCTCTCTCTCTCTCTCTCTTTCTCTTCTCTCTCTTTCTCTTCTCTCTCTTTCTCTCTCCATTTACAAGTATTGAGGCCTCTTTTCTAACTCAGTTACAACATGCAGTAGAAAAGAATAATAAAATCAGTATCTGTAAGAAATCACTTTGTAAGGGGAGACATATTACAATAGCTCAGTATAAATGTCTCTGCTAAGTCTGCTCATCAGTAATCTGATTTTTGTGGGTTACCTTCCTTTAAAAGTTTGAGGTAAAGTTTATAAATGTAGATAATTACGTAAATGAATTATGGTCCTGCCTCATTTGTATGTTGCCACAGTTGATTCTGCCTTATGATGATAATTTTTTTGTCTTTAGCAGATCTATGAAACACACTGCCTAAATTGAAATCTGTGTTCCAAAAATTTATGGATAATTATGATGTTCTGTGTGTGGTACAAAACCAATGACAATAAATCTGGCTAGCTATGAAAGAAAGTACATTCATAAATATGCACATATACATCATCTAAGTCATTTCAGACAGCAGTTTCATAGGTAATACTGAACTATATTTTTAATGTTTAGTTGTTTTTAAATAAACCAAGGTCAAACATCCTCAAAATTCTACTAAAATCTAGTTTGAAAAGAATGAGGCAGGCATGAATCTTACGAAGTTTCAGTGCAACTACACATTTAACCATATTTCATCAGAACAAGCCTTTGCTTGCAGATGAACATTGTATGCCTCATTTTCTCCAGAGAACACATGAGTCAAAATTCAAAAAGCAATCACTGTATTTCATAACATCAGCATGTAAATTAGAAAAGTGTCATATAAGCATTGTTAAAACTATGAGGAAAAGCACTGGACAAAATCCAAATTCATATCCATATAGATACTCAGAAAACTAGAAACTGCAATAATCAAGCCAGCATATTGATTGTTATACAGGCATTGTCATAAAAATGGACAAGTTTCTTAGTGGGACAAAATTCAAAAGCAAACCTTCATATGTGATTAGGTGATTTTCATCAAAGGAGCAAAATCAATTTTAGTTGATAAAGGATAGTCTTTAAATATCACTGAGACAAGTGAATGAGTACATGGTAAAAACCCAAACCCAAATCCAAACAAAACAGATCAGAATGAAAGATGGATCTAAATTTATAAAACTAAAAAATAGGGGCCAGCCTTGTGGCATAGCAGGTAAAGCTATGCCTGCAACCCCGTGTGACACAAAGGTGCCAGTTCAAGTTCCAGCTGCTCTACTTCTCATCCTACTCCCTGCTAATAACCTGGGAAAAGCAGCAGAAGATGGCCCAAGTGTTTGGATCCCTGCCACCCCACCCACGTGGGAGATTTGGATTTAGATACTGGCTTCTGGCCTGGGCTTGGCCTAGCCCTCGCCCTTGCCATCTAGGGAGTGAACCAGCAAAGGGCAGATTCTCTCTTTCTCTCTCTCTCTCTCTCTCCTGCTCTGTCTTTTCTCCTCTCTCTCTATAACCTTGAGTTGCAAATAAATAAAACAACTCTTTTAAAAATACTTAAAAAGATAAAACTGTTGCAAGGGAAGCTAGTAATTATCTATGTTCTTGTATTAAGTAAATATATCAGAGATATTACATCAAAATCATAAGCCATAAAAAGTTTCTTAGTACTAAATTTCTTGTCATTACAACTGAAATCCCTATTTTTGAAGATTTTGTTAAGAGGAATGGAATGCGAGAAGAATCTGCAAACCATATTATTTCAAGAAAGTTTTTTATTCAGAATATATAAAGAATTCTCTAAACCTAATAAGAAAGCAAAATAAAAACATGTATTCAGTTTACAAATGGGCAAAAGATCTATATATACCTGATCAAAGAACATATATTTTCCAAGCATAGACAAAAAAGTTCAATATTATTAATCTTTGGGGAGATACATCCTAAAAACTCAATGAAAGAACACAATACACTTATTAAAATATCTACAGTTAAAACACTGGCCATATCTAAAGTTAACAAAGATGTGGCACCCTTGGGACTTTTCATGCACAGATGATAGAAATGTGAAATGGCACAACCGCATTGAACAACAGTTTGGTGGTTTCTTGTAAAGTCAAATGCACACTTTTCACATGACCCAGTGACCTGTTAGATATTTAACCAAGGTAAATGCAACATTTTATTCCATAAAACCTTGTATGTGAAGGTTTATAGAAATTTTATTCTGTAATAGACAACAGCAGAAAAAACACAGATATTTATCAGCAAGTGAATGGATAAATCCATTGTAATACATCCACCCAATAAGATACTATGTGGTAATAAGAAGAACGAACTATTGACACACTTTACCTGTGTAAGCATGAAAATAACCATGATGAATGAGAACACATTCTATGATTCCATATATATTAGCTGCTATAAAATACAAACTAATCTATGGTGATAGGGAGTAGTACAGAGGGTCTAAAAAGGCCCAGAAGTAAGCAATTAGAAGAGTGTGACAAGAAATATTTGGGTACAGCATATCAATTACCTTGATGATGGAGATGGTTTCTCAGATATTTTATATGAAAATCTTCTAAATTACAGTTCATATAAACACAGTTTACTGCATGTCATTTTTTACTTCAATAAATGTAAATCAAATAAATATAACAAAACAAAAGGAAGAAGGTAATTATACTTGAGGCATCACACATTTCATACATTGTTTATAAAATGTATATAATATGAAAGTAGATATGTAATAATGTGTAAATGAAAAATTCCTTTGAAATTTAATCTGGTAAGGAATTTATATTTGTGCGTGTTTAAATATGTTTATTGATCTCATATAATAATGGCAGATATTTTCTAACAAACATCCCAATTTAGGATTAGATCTGCCTATTAAAAGACTGAAAAAAATAACAGACATATTCACAAATGACCACATAATCTGTTTTGTGTGTGTCATTTCTACCTTTTGTCACTGAATTCTCTATTCATTTTGTCTGAAGAAAGTAGGTTAACAATTCTGATCAGACTAGAGCCAGTGAGTTTGAGAACTGGTTGTTCCTTTGTCCTTTAGGTAGGTGACGATACTGATTAACAGTGATTTCAGGCAACTTGTCAGCACTTATAATAATTTCTTGACCAAAAATAAATCAATAAATTGTTTTAATTGAAAGCATCATTCTGTCCTTAGACAATCTCAGTTTTTCCTTTAAGGGAAAAAAAAAAAAAAATAGTGCTGGCACTTGACACAGTAATTAAACTGCCACTAGGGGAACTTGATTTCTGTATTAGAATACCTGAGATCCAGTCCTAGCCCCAGCTCCTATTTCAGCTTTCTCCTAATACACACCCAAGAGGACGCAGCCTTTAGCTAGTGGCCGGGCCACTGCCACACACATGAGAGACCTGGATTGAATTTCTGTCTCCAGGCTTTGACCCCACCCTGTGGCTGTAGTGAATATTTGGGGAATGAACTACTGATTGGCAGCTTTTTCCTCTGTCTCTGGTCTCTCTTGTCCCTCTTACTCTGTTTCTGCTTCTACTCCCACCATCCTGTGTGTGTGTGTATGTGTGTGTGTGTTTCTGTCTTCTCTTGAATAAATAAATATTTTAAAAAAAACTGTGTCATTTCCTCTAGGTTTAATTCCTTGCTTACACATTCTCCGTGATATGGACAGTTTTCATTTTCGGTTGCTGTCTCTTCTCTGATCATCAAGAGTGTGAATCACCTTTTAAATTTGTTTCCTTGGCTATGAGATCAATTTAGTTATAATCTTTTTTAACTTGATCAAATTACTATTGGCTTTCAATTTATGTGCTATATTCTTTAAAATTTGCTAGTTTTTTCTCCAAATTGCATTGAGACAAATAGTCTACTACTTTGAAAAATATTTGATGCTTCTTTTTAGCATTGGGAATTCTTAATTTGTTTTTATCAACAAAACTTAACTCAGATTTTTGCACCCCTTGGCTTTTGTTAAGTAAGTTTGTCCATTGGAGCTTTTGAACATTAAATATCAAAAAATTATTAATTCTTCAATAGCACATCAATATTGCAACTTCATAATTGTCATTTCCAACAATGTCTTTATGCTGCTGTAGTGACCTTCTCATGTAAACATGAAATTTGTTGATGATCTCATAATAAAGTTCTTGATTTTAACTCTACATGATGAAAATACACCTTTCAAGCAGTTTATTGCTATGAAAGCTTGGGAACACTTTGATAAGAGAATTTCATTGTAATAATAATCAAATATCTTTAATGTTGTAGGTTGCCAATATCACCATCTCTTCATTTCTCTGAAAGGCTGAATTTGAGATACTGATATCATTTTAAATTTTCCCCATAATTTTTAAATTGTAGAAAGCTCTTCTTTCCAAATTAATTTTCAGTGAACTCATTTTCCATCCTAAATGCTCATACATTTAGCTAACCTCTGAATAAATGCAATAGGTTCATTTTCAGTTTTCTCATATTTGTTGCTCAACTGAAATAAATCACTAAAATTGATATTGTGTAATAGTAGACTGGAATTTATGTTCCTCAAATTCCACTTAATAGCTGTATTTACTTCACTGAATTACATATTTAAAACTAATCAGAAAGCTACATTAGAAAACATATTTACATCTCAGAAATTCTATTTAATATCTGTACAATACATATTTCATTTCTACTTAATTCACAGAGTTTACTGGATCTTAGGCAATATAAAACAAAGTCCTTTGAATACTAATAATTGTAACAGCAAAAAAATTGATAATCTTTGAGAATTTTTATCTGCTGATGTTTTTTTCTTGTAATAGTCACTCTAAATTACTCTAAGATCAAATGTTTTCTTCTCCAGCATTTAATGTTTATTTCACAATGCACAATGTTTAAACCATCTCAGAAACATTGGAGAGATGAACAATTGTGTTTAATAAATGATTGTAGAGAATAAGCCTAATATCATATTATCAGAGGATATGGCCCAGGATTTTGCATTTTGATGAATGCCCAAAACCTTTTATTTATATTGAAGCTTGAGAAAAACTGATAAATATATTTTTCATGTCCCCTCCACTTTTTTGTTCTTAAATAATATTATCTTCCTGTGTTAAGTTTATTGTGAACATGGCCAAATTTTTTACCACTATATACACTCTGAAATGTGATTTTTGTAACTGCTCTGACACCCCTTGAATCAGAATAATTTTTGTCAATCAAATGCCATAGAAGTGACAGTGTACCATTCTCAAGCTTAGGCCAGGAGATGATGGAGAGATATAGTCCAATTCTTGAAAGAAAAAAAAATGTCAATCCAGAATACTTTACCAGTGATCATAAAATGAAGGTGAAACAAAGATCTTCCAATACAAGTAAAAACTAAAAGAATTTGTCACTATCTAGCCAGCCTTACAAATGATATTTAAGGATGTGCTGGCCGGCGCCGTGGCTCACTAGACTAATCCTCCGCCTGCAGCGCCAGCACCCTGGGTTCTAGTCCCAGTCGGGGTGCCGGATTCTGTCCTCGTTGCTCCTCTTCCAGTCCAGCTCTCTGCTGCAGCCAGGGAGTACAGTGGAGGATGGCCCAAGTGCTTGGGCCCTGCACCCCATGGGAGACCAGGAGGAAGCACCTGGCTACTGGCCTCAGATTGGCGCGGCAGCGCGCTGGCCGTA
Source organism: Oryctolagus cuniculus (assembly GCF_051225735.1). Taxonomy (NCBI): domain Eukaryota; kingdom Metazoa; phylum Chordata; class Mammalia; order Lagomorpha; family Leporidae; genus Oryctolagus; species Oryctolagus cuniculus. The sequence goes on from NC_142871.1 coordinate 14,416,923, forward strand.
GCGGCCACTTGGGGGATGCGGGATGAACCAACGGATGGAAGACCTTTCTCTCTGTCTCTCTCTCACTGTCTAACTCTGCCTGTCAAAAAAAAAAAAAAAAAGAAAGAAAGAAAAAAAGGATGTGCTACACAGAAAATCAGATAAAGATGATCAGCAACAAAAATGAATGTGAAGGCAGAAACCTCCTAGTTAAAGAACAAGGCAGGTCCCCAGGTTGTGGCACAGTAGGCTAAGCCTCCACCTGTGGCACCAGCATCCCATATGGGCATTGATTCATGTCCTGGCATCTCCTTTTCTGATCCAGCTCTCTACTATGGCTTGGGAAAGCAGTGGTAGATGGCCTAAGTGTTCGGTACCCTGCAACCACGTGGAAGACCTGGAAGAAGCTCCTGGCTACTGGTTTCAGATTGGCCCACCTCCAGCCACTGTGGCCATTTGGGTAGTGAACCAGTGGATGAAAGACCTTTCTCTCTGTCTCTCCCTCTCATTGTCTATAACTCCACCTCTCAAATAAATTAAATCTTAAAAAAAAAGAACAGGGGAAGGATACAGGATCCAAGATGGCTAAATAGCAAGAAGCTGTACTGATATCAGCCACAGCAAATTAACACAGAAACAAAGGAAGGACCATGTTCCCAGGGGATTGCCTGACAGAAATTTTCATCAGAAGTGACAGAACAGAACAGAGACCCTGTGGGACAACAAGGAAAGATAATAAACACGCTGATGTGGCTGGCTGTACTGCCAACTAACCCTGCATCTGCACAGTCAGCTACTGCCTGGGAAATTCCATTTTACCCAGACAAGTTAGGAAGAAGATGCCATGGACCCTAACACTGGCAAGGTTAACTGAGGGAGAATTCTACAGTCCCTCACTGACTTCAAGTGCAGCCTGGGGATCTGACTGGGATCTCAGGGACTTCTTTGCCACAAAATGTGAAACCACATTGCTTCTCCCATCCTCTCAAAGTGCCAGCTTCAATTGGGTGTGGCAGTCTTGGTTGAACTGTGCTCTGACTTAGCAGATAGCATGCAACCAGAAGTGACCAAAACCAGTGTCAGGACAATACGCAAAGTAGAGAACAAAATTCCTGCATCCTGCAGCTGTGAGAGTTCTGAGTGTAACTCTTGCATCTGTGCTTATTCAGTGTAATCCAGGGATATTCCCTTCAGATTCTTGTGGCTAGCACCAGCAGTAGCCCATAAAATGCAGACCTGACTTGAAGTTACCTCTGCACCTCCTAGGACATGAGGCTCAGAGATCTGGGTAAAAACCACAGCATCACATTTGAGTGCCTATTGAGAAATGGGAACAGTTCCATCATTGCCTTGCAGAACACAGGCTGTTGATGTTAGTATTAAAATCTTTGGAGTAACTCATACAGTATCTGAAGTGCTCTACAGCATCATTCTGCTTCAGGTAGATGGCTACACTAACTCAACACCTGGATCCCATGCTGAGAGATCTGAGTAATGTCCCAATGTATTCTGTAACACCAGGACTGAAACAATCAGCAGCACTTTTTTCAAACCCACTGAAATATACCCAGTGGGACCTAGGGATGAAACTGTCTTCATTCCAACTCTCTAGAGACCCATACCCACCAGGGAAAAATCTTCTATATACACTTCAGTCACCCTATAGAACTGTAGCAGGGAGTAGTTCACATCCTCTAGTCCAGGTACTAGATCTTTTGGTGCCCCATGTGAGGAGGGGAGCAAGGGATCAGCAGCTTGCCCAAACCAGCTGCTCTTGCATTCTTGGTAAGAGCTGTGGTTGTCCCACCCTTTCTCCAAAATCTGTTCTCTTTTCTGAACTCCTTCCACTTTTTACTGTCTCTGCCCATCCCTGACTTTCTCTTTCTTATAATTTTCTTTTTCCTTTCTGACCCAAGAAGCACTGAGAAATGCCTCTCCAGAACACGTTCTCACTCCTGCTTGTACTTCTCATTTCCCAGTGAATATACTGCCAGAGCCCTTGACCAGATCTCATGGCTGCACACATCAGATCTCATTCTCAACTCATCAGACTGGTAAAAGAGGCCTCTGTCACCTCAAGCAAGCTGGGGCAACACTTGTAACTGGTTCAACCCCTCATAGGGCCTGGGGTGCTTCTTTGGGCTGGTTCATCCCCTCTAGTATGGCCTGGGGTGTTTGGTCAGTTTCCCTCATTTAGAACTGTGACAATGGTCTAAGCGCAGGATTTCTGGCTCTCTCTTTTTAGGAGGACTCAGAACTTTGGTTCTCAGCTGGGGTAATCCTTTCCCAGGGGACACCCTGTGAAAAGGACCCTCTTCCCTCAGGCTGTATCTTGCCTAATCCATGGGTTCTAAAATTCTTCACATTTCACCTGACTCCCCTTTGGCCTGCCTCTTAAAAGGCTTACACAGTCTAAACCTAAAGAGAGAGATAAAACTTAAGCAATTAATTAAGCTCTGCACCAAAATTTGGCCTCAATATGAATTACGCAATGGCTCAACATGGCCAGAATTCAGCACTTTTGATCTCCAAATTCTCTGCAACCTTCATAGTTTTACACAGAAAAACAGCAAATGGTCAGAGGCAAATGGCCAGAGCTTTCTTCCTCCTTTGGAGTCAATTTTTCTCACGCCAAGTTCTCATAGGGGAAGAAGGCTTGGATCCTTCCCTTAAACTTTCTACCTCCCACCCCTCCCTTCTCTCTCTCCACCTGAGAAGCCCACACCTCAAGTACCCTCCCCTTTGCTCACTCCACTCTCTTCTCTTTCTCCTCCCTTTCTCCTCTTCTGCACCACCAGTGGCAGCAGGGACAGCTGCCACCATTCCACCTTCTTATTCCTTGAATTCTCTTTATCCAGTTCTCTCCAAGGAAGAAAAAACTCATTGTAAGCCTTCCACGCACTCATCATTCCCTCCCTCATCTCATCTGCTCTGTGACCCTGATCTTGAAGATGATCCCCCACCTCAAGAAATACTGGAGCCTTAGCTTCCAGACTCCTCCTTGACCAACCCACCTAATCCTCCATTGGATCCCACCCCATTTCCTCCTGCCACCCTATCCCCTCCCACCTCGCCTCCCCTTACCCTATCTCCTCCTCACATGCGCTCCCAAATTATGCAATCCGAACTCCTCTTCCCCTTGAGGAAGGTGGCTGGAATAGAAGGTCCAGTTAGGGTCTACATGCCCTTTTCTCCATCAGACCTTAGATTGAAGAACGTCTAGACTCGTTCTCAGAGAATCCCTCCAAATATCATAAGGGATTTCTCCACCTGACTCAGTCCTATAGCTTAACTCAGGATGATCTGTATTAGTTCTATCCTCTACCCTAACTCCATATGAATTTAACATATCTGGCATGCTGCCAAGTAGCATGCAGATGAGATGCATGGCAAAGTCCCAGACAGACACCCAGAGGCAACTTGAGCTGTCTCCAGAGCCAACCCTAACCCGGATTAGATTTACCAATCTGGGGACCCTGGGGCCTGGACCTAAAGGATGTTTTCTTCACAATTCCTCTTGACACCTCTTCTCAACCACTCTTTGCCTTTACCTGGTTTGACCCCAATAGTTACTTTACAGCTTACCAGGGCTGTATTATCCCAAAGTTTCCGGAGCAGTGGATACCTCTTTGGGCAGTCCCTCCAGGCAGATCTAGCCTCTATTAATCTGTCACCCAGCACCCTTCTTCAATATGTTGATGATCTTCTACTCTGTAGCTCCTCCCAAGAGACCTGTCTCTACACGCCACTAGTCTTTTAAACTTTCTAGCTGAGAAAGGCTATGGGGTATCTCCAAAGAGGGCTCAGCTAATTTCCACTTCTGTCACCTTCTTGGGACTTCTCATAACTCCAGACACTCATGCAATTCCTCCATCCCAAAAGTAGGCAATACATTCTCTCCCTTTCCCACATTCTAAGCCAGACCTCCTCTCTTTCTTGCGACTTGTAGGATATTTTCACATCTGGATTTCAAACTTTTCTCTTACTGCTAAACCTCTCTATGAAGCTACCAAAAGCAATCTAGATGAGCCCTTGCAAGAGACTTCCTCCTTAGAGACCCCATTCCAAACCCTAAATCAGAATCTTCTACAAGCACCTGCCTTGAGCCTTCCTAACCCATATTCATAGCTCTGAGGGGCAATCAGTCTCCTGGCCCAAAAGGCCAGAGACTCTATTATTCCTGTGGCATATTTCTCCAAACAATTATATGGGGTTTATCAAGGTTGGCCCCAGTACTTGAGGGTTCTGGCCATGGCAGCCCTTCTCATACCCGAGGCCCAGAAGCCACTTCATGTCCAGGTTCTTCACTGTACCCTTCTGCAACCCACAATTACCTTTTATTGCTGCTCTTCTCTCAACCCAGCTACTTTCCTTCCCACCACTGTCTCTTACCCCCTTAAACCCCATTTCCATCCTGACTTTCTGGATTTTTTTCCCTGATTACATTTCACCACCTCATAGACAATCCTATTCCCAAAGCCCCAGATTGGTTCATTGATGGTAGTGCTTCTAAAACGCCCCCTTTCCCCACTGGATACCCAATAACTGAGGGGCATCATGATGATACCTCTTCTTCTTCCCCACATAAGGGCATAGAGGCGAGGCCCCTACCTCAAGGCTCTACTTCCCAACAGGCTGAATTGTTAGCCTTGATTTGAGCCTTCACCTTAGCCAAAGGACCAATCAAAAATTTCCTTGAAACAAATAAAAATGAAAACATAATGTATCAAAACTCTTGAGATACAGCAAAATGGTAGTTTAGCAGATGCAAATCAAGACACCAACCAGAGCATAGAGAATAAGTCACATAGTCCAATACATGATAGGGTGGCTGCTTATAAGAAAACTTGTCATAATTACTTTTAGCCACTCAACATAGAAGATAAATGAAGCCCATATATACATAAAATGTTTAATTATTCACTTGCTACACAAAGTTATATTTGAACTTTAACTGGAGCTCAAAAAGGCTTGTAATCATGTTTGATATTCTACAGTTTTAGTCATCTATAGCAAGAGAGTCATTTAGAAGTGTTTACAGATCATTACTTCATGAATTTAATATGACTCAAAAGCTATGTATAATGCATTACAAATTCTGCAGTCATTTCAAAATGGTGATAACCTCAAAATAATGGTGAAGTCTTCAAACCACTCAGACTCTATAAATTTCTGCTATTACATGAGTAACTTGGATTTGAGATATGTTACTATGACTATGTTCCAAAGTACAATGCAAAAAATTACAGATTATTTCATCATTTCTCATCTTTAAGATTTTAAAAATACAAGTGAAAAAATATCATGTTCTATTTAGTTATTTAAGTTCCAGCAGTATCCACCTAGCCATTCAAAGATGCTCCAATGAAAAGCACAAAATTTTTTCAAAAAGAAAAATATCATTCTTGGATACAAAATTCAAATGTGTTTACATCTGCTCTCTTTCTGCATTTCACACACTATGATGCCAGAAGCATCACAGAAATTGAAAATCAAAGCTATTAGATCTAATAGTCTCTAGAAATAATCAACTAAAATTCTTAAGCAGAAATAGAATTTGTGAAAACAAGCATAGCTTTTAAGAAAAAGATCATGTTCACTATTTTTATCTTAAAACATTTCTGAATGTTTCAAAGTGAAAGCCAAATGAACTTAAAGTCATCTGAATTTACTACTTTATTTAATTCTAAACTGCAATGAATGGAGAAGAAAGGCTTAGATGCATTTTTATTTTATTCCCCTGAAATCATTACAAACTGGCTTATTATCTCATTATTTACACTACAGCTAAAATGCAAATTTCTAAAACTTATCCTTTTCTTTGCTTTTGTTTAGTCTTTAAATATAGAAATGAGAACTAGAATGAATAATTTAAATCCATTAAAATTTTCATATGTCTACATTTTATCACTTTAATTATTCACTTATGTAGGAAGAATGAATAATAGTCATTCTACCTGGAGTGAGATACATTTCACTGTGATTTTTATTTGCATTTCCCTGATGGATATTGAGTATTTTTCATGTATTCATTGGTCACTTGAATTTCTTCATTTGAAAAATGTTTAGTCAGATCCTTTGCCCATATTTTAAATGTATTGTTTGCTTAGTTGTTAAATTTCTTGAGTTCTTTATATATTCTGGATACGAATCTTCTATAACCTATATAGTTTGCAAACATTTACTGTTTGTTCTGTTGGTTATCTTCACACTGCCAATTGTTTCCTTTGCTATGCAGAAGCTTCTTAGTTTGATAGAATCCCACTTTTTCTTTGATTTTATTGTCTGTGCACTTGGAGTCTTATCCAAAAAGCCATCACTTATTGAAATATTCTTTGTACTGGGCCAGCGCCACAGCTCACTAGGCTAATCCTCTGCCAGTGGCACTGGCACACCGGGTTCTAGTCCCTGTTGTGGTGCTGGTTCTGTCCCAGTTGCTCCTCTTCCAGTCCAGCTCTCTGCTGTGGCCCAGAAAGGCAGTGGAAGATGGCCCAAGTCCTTGGGCCCTGCACCTGCATGGGAGACCAGGAGGAAGCACCTGGCTCCTGGCTTTGGATCGATGCAGTGCACTGGGCGTAGCAGCCATTTGAGGGGTGAACCAACGGAAGGAAGACCTTTCTCTCTGTCTCTCTCTCTCTCGCTGCCTAACTCTGCCTGTCCAAAACAAAAAGAAATATTCTTTATACTTTTCTGTATTATTTAAATATCTTAAAATAAAAGCCAAAATATTAGTAGTAGAAAGCTTTCAGTGTGATTCAGCAATCCCAGTGCTGGGTATATAATCAAAGGAAATGAATTAGTGTGCCAAAGAGATACCCGTACTCCCATGTTCATTTGATATTGCACTCCCATGTTCAATGCAGTATGATACCCCAGTAATAGAATCAATATAAGTGTCCACTGATCAATAAATGGCAAACAAATATGATATTTAGAATGTAAAATCCTATAATTCATGACAACATGAATGAAAGTGGAGCACATTATGTTAACTGAAATCAGCCAGGAAGAGACAAATACTGCTTTATCTCATTCCTAGGTGCATTTTTTAAAAATATAGCTAACTGAAGTACTTGACAGAATGGGGGATACCAGGAACTAAGGTGGCAACAGGTAGGAATCGGGGAGATGTTGATGACAGGAATCAAAATGTCTGTGCACATGTGTTTTGTTCACTATCACATATCAATTACGTTAGACAAAAATTGTTGAATGAATGTGTATGAAAAGATCATGCACACACACATCAGTACACATAATTATCAAGTCCAAAATTCCTCATAATTGTATTTCCTCTACTGTGAATGAACATGTCATATTTCATCTCTTTCCTGGACACTCTTAAACTTCTAGCCAAAGACATTAAGCACATGTGACCCATTCAAACATGATATAGTTTCTCTCTAAAAAGTATATTTCTCTGGAGAGACAATAAAGTCAGTGCCAAAGTAAAAGTTCACTCTCTTATTTAGCTGTATCATAAAAATTTTTAGTGGAAGTACAGAAAAATAAATCCATAAATCCTGAGGCATCTTTGAGGAGAATTTTTTACAGTAAGAGGCTTATAAAGTCAAGGCATGATAAAGTTTGCCAGTTAACTCATATACCAAACCTTGTTTTCTTAAATTATACTTTATAATCCATAATTTTCAGATAATTGAAGGAAATAGGAGTGAGGAAAATAAAAATAACACTTGAAGAAAAAAATTTGGTTTGTATATACTGGCAGAATAGTCATCACATCTGCTACTGATTTTACAAATTTTGTCATAACATTTTTATGCTTTTTTACATAAAGATATAACTTGAGAAAATTATTTCAATACATGTAATGAAATATTGAATTCCATAGTATGATACAGACCATGATCTGAATCCCACTTCTTAATTGTTTGAACTTATGGAAATCATGTTCTTTATAAACTGTTGGTTAAAGTTTCAAACTCAAAGAGTTATTGATGGGGATGGCATTGTTGGGTAGTGGGTAAATCCAATGCCTACAGTGCCAGCATCCCATATAGGCACTGGTTTGAATCCCAGCTGCTCCACATCCCACCCAGCTCTCTGCTATGGCCTGGGAAAGCAGTGGAAGATGGCCCAAGTACTTGGGCTCCTGCACACATGTGGAGATCTGGAGGAGGCTCCTAGCTCGTGGCTTCAGATCTGCACAGCTCTGGCCATTGTGGCCAATTGGGGAGTGAACCAGCAGATGGAAGACCTCTCTCTCTCTCTCTCTCTCTCTCTCTCTCTCTCTGCCTCTCCTTCTCTCTGTGTGTAACTTTGACTTTCAAATAAATAAATAAGAGTTAATGGTGAGTTAAATAACATAAATCAAGACAACTAGAACAGTTCCTGATTGCAGAAGTCTTACTAAAAAGCTGTTGGTGTGTTGTTACTATTTTGATATTGCTTGGCTTTCAAATCACAGAGACTCTGAGACCACCATCTCCTCACTACTCTAACACAGTCATCACACACACAAACACATGCACAAACACACACAAAAAAAAAACCTGAAAAAATCAATTTAGTCTGTATTTTTCAGAGAACTCTCTTCTGATCATTAAACCACATTCTAAAAAATTTGAGGATACATAAGGCCATTTAAAAAATATGTAATTATGAATGACAACAGCCATAAGTGCTGTAGAAACTATAAACAATGAAGACTATGAAGACAATCAAAATTGTTTGGCTTAAAATCTTAATTTTAAGTGGTGTTACTGAAGTCCAAAGAATGAAGATGAAGAGAACTAGATCATTCATTTACATAATTGAAGTTTATTAAGCAGTTTCTATGCACAATGGATTGTGCTAGGCTCTGAAACTATAATGACTATTAACACATATGAATCTATCCTTATGGAGGTTACAGTTTGTATATGGGAAGAAACAAATTAATCAAACAATTAAAATACAATTTTTTATAAACTTTAATTTATATAAACATTTTTGAATACAGGAAAGCATTATAAAAGTTCTATAAAACATAGAGGGCTATTAACTCACGTAATATGTGTACCAAAACTGTTCTTATAAGGGGATGCAAACCGATGACAGAATCAGGAGAAGTTAACACAGAGTGGCTCAGGAGTCCACCAGAGACTGCTCAGGTCCACGCTAAGGAAGCAAAGAGGAAGGAGAAGTGGTGGAGGTGGAGCGAAGATGCAGTGGAATGATCAAATGAGACTAGCACCATCCCTTCAGCAAACTAGGTGAGAGGTCACAAGTCCACAGAGCTGCAGATAGCAGCAGGCAGGGAAGCTTGGCAAACTGAGTTTGAAGCTCCAAGTGGAAAGAAGGAGAAATTATTAAGGAACAAGTGGAAAGGTCTCCCCAACCAGACCTACAGCTGTTGAGGAGAAGCCATGTTGATTGTTTACATTTTTGAGTGTAAGCAGGGGTCTGCCACTTTTGCCTCCCATGCACACACCCATCAATTGCAGTGGCCACCTCACAGTATCCTCTACACAGGAATAAGGATCGCAACATTTCAGAGTGATTTCCTCCCCACCACGTAAGCTGTACAACAAGGAATAGACCTAAACAGCAAAAATGCGAGCTTGTTTCACACACCAGTGAGAAGTGAGACCAGCCCCTAGTAGGTGGGGATTAGTGCACCAGAGCCCTGGTACCCACCTCTATCACCATCTATAAGTAAACAGGGCTCCAGGAGATGGGGCTGTATGCTTCTACTTGCAATCCACAGACAGAGGGAAATCACACCACAGGTACAAAGTGGCAATTTAAAGATAAAATCAATCAGATATGATGAAGAACAAAGGAAAATTCCTGAATAAGAATACAGAAGACTCTATGAATTCCCCAAAGGAACAATACAATTCTTCAATAATGGAGGCTGAAGAAGAAGAAATCAAGGATATGCCAGGAAAGGTAATTAGAAAATTAATAGTCAGATTACTTAGAAGCAGTCAGACACAAATTCACAATCTAAATGAAAACCACTCCCAAGAAATTGAGATTTTAAAGAGAAGGCAGAATGAAATAGTGGAAATGAAGAATTCAATAGACCAAATAAGATGCATTCACAAATGAGAGCTTTGCAGGATATAATATTCTGGGCTGGCAGTTTTTCTCTCTTAGTGCCTGGACTATATCTCGCCATTCCCTCCTAGCTTGTAGGGTTTCTGATGAGAAGTCAGCTGTGAGTCTGATTGGAGATCCTCTGAGAGTAATCTGATGTTTCTCTCTTGCACATTTTAGGATCTTTTCTTTATGTTTCACTGTGGAGAGTTTAATTACAACGTGTCGTGGTGAGGATCTCTTTTGGTCGTGTTTATTAGGGGTTCTGTGAGCTTCCTGTACTAGGATTTCTCTGTCCTTCTCCAAACCTGGGAAATTTTCTGCTAATATCTCACTAAAAAGGCCTTCTAATCCTTTCTCCCTCTCCATGCCTTCAGGAACTCCTAGAACCCTAATGTTGGGTTTTTTAATAGTATCCTGAAGATTCCTGACAATATTTTTTTAGGTTTCTAATTTCCTCTTCTTTTATTTGGTCTGACTGTATCCTTTCCTGTTCTCTGTCTTCTAAGTCTGATATTCTCTCTTCTGCTTCACCCATTCTGTTTGTAAGGCTCTCTAATGTGTTTGTCATTTGATCTATTGAATTCTTCACTTCATTATGACTTCTCGTCACTATCACAGTTTCCTGTTCTACTAGTTGTTTCATTTCATTTTGATTCCTCCTTAATATTTCATTTTCACGAGAGAGATTTTCTATCTTGTCCATTAAGGATTTCTGTAGTTCAAGAATTTGTTTTTGAGAACTTCTTAATGTTCTTATCAATTTTTTGAGATCTGCTTTTTGCATTTCTTCTATCTCATCATCTTCATAATCTTGAATTGGGGTGTCTTTTTCATTTGGGGGCGTCATAGTGACTTCCTTGTTTTTATTACCTTGGTTTTTGCGTTTGTTATTTGGCATATTGGAGATATTTGGTTTCTTCACTGTGGTGCTTTTTCTTGTTATACTATGACTCTAGATTAAGTGGGCAAAATCCATCATATGTTTATAAAGTCAATTGAAAATAGATCTCAGTAAAAAATAAGAGGGCAAATAAGAGAGGGAGGTTACTTCTAAGTGTACAGTTTAAAAACTTGTCATGAAACTCCAAATCCCATTAAAATTGGTGGTAAAATTCCATCTTAATTGTTAAAGTGATCATATTAAATGTTAAAGTGAGCATACAGATAGGATTAAGTGTTAAAGAGATCATATAAATAAGTGCCTGGTAAAGATAACACTATCAGAATTAAAAAGGAGGGAATGTACAACATGGAAAGCATCCACACAGCAGACTCCTAGAATGACAATCACTTTAAATAACACTGTGACCTCAAAATCATCCCTTAAGGAATTCAGATGTGGCTGAAAAATCTATGAGAGCATTTCAGGTGTAGAAAGCCAAGAAACCATGGCAATAAATATCCTACATTAAGGATCTCTGTGAGTGAGACCCCAGCAGAAGAAGCTGCCAAAAAAGATGGAAGTACTTTTCTCTGAAGGGAAGAGAGAACTTCCACTTTTCTTATTGCCTTGTCAAAATACTGATGAAGTTTGTGGTCACATAAGGCTTACATAGCCTTGACTGCTCATGGCAAGAGTCTTGGGTGACCACTGATGTCATAAATAAGAGTACTAATTGTTAAATTAACAATAGAAGTCACTGTGCACTTATTCCCCATATAGGCCTTCGGTCCATAATGAGTTATACTATAAGAATTAACTACAAAACTTGTTCTCAAATAGTACTTTATACGTTGATGTTTGGATGGGTGTAAACTGTTGACATCTTTTAATATAGAAGGGGTCTTCTGTATATAAAGTTAATTAAAATGAATATTAATGAAGAATGGGGTGGGATAGGGAGTAGGAGGTGGAACAGGAGTAGGGGTGGGAGGGCAGGTATAGGGGGAAAAGTCACTATCTTCCTAAAGTTGTACCTATGAAATTTGCATTCATTAAATAAAAGCTTTAAAAAATAAAGTTAATTATGCCTGTAGTAAATGGTATGGACATTTTGTCATGTTATTGTTATATCTTTGAGAGACAGTTTTCATCTTTATTTATTCTTTTCTTTTAGTGAGGAATTCAAGTAGCTTCATTCTGCAATAAATTCTAACTACCCAGAGTTAATCAGGTTTTCTTCATTTTTAGACGAGTCTGTGATAAAATAAATCTTGGAACAATCATCCCCACTGAATTTTTCTGGTGCAAGTTGGGGAATGAAGAGGAGCTCTCATCAAAAGGAAGACAGACAGCAAGTGAAGGCCATTAGCGCAAGGGCTGTGCTTTTGATAAAGTGATTGTATCACAGCCTAAAACTAAGTGGAATTTTCTCATAATGTGTTTTAGACTACACTCTAAATTATGTAGTGCATATTAACTGTATTACTTCAGGGTAAATTAATGATAATTACAACATGCTTTCCAAATATCAGTGCTGTAATTCCTTCAGTTTTTATGTTTTTTAATTCAATATGGATATAATAGATATTTCCCCAGGCAACCAGAATAGGTGTATAGTCAGGATGTAATTAAAGAGAAAAATGGTGTTTCTTTGCATTTTTTTGCTCCAGATTCATCCCTCTACCTAAAACACATGCACATGTGCTTATGTGTGTATGCACACACGTGTGTGTGTGTGTGTATTTTATAGGTCATAGGCTAGGAACAGGGAGATTTCTAGAGCATTCTGCCATTGTCTGTTTCATTCCTTAGTATACCTTTTACTGTCACTGCAGTAGTTTCCTTTGGAACATCTTTTTTTTTTTTTCTTTTTATTTATTTAGTAAATATAAATATCCGAAGTCCAGCTTATGGAATACATTGGCTCCCCCCCCCCATAATTTCCATTCCAATCACACCCCTCCCATCTCCTGCTCATCTCTCCCATTCCATTCACATCAAGAATCATTTTCAAGTTTCTTTATATACAGAAGATCGATTCAGTATATATTAAGTAAAGATTTCATCAGTTTGCACCCAAACAGAAACACAAAGTGTAAAATAATGTTTCAGTACTAGTTATATAGTATTACTTCACATTGGACAACACATTAAGGACAGATCCCACATGAGAAGTAAGTACACAGTGACTCCTGTTGTTGACTTGACAATTTGACACTCTTGTTTATGGCGTCAGTAATCTCCCTAGGCTCCCATCATGAATTGCCAAGGCTATGGAAGCCTTTTGGGTTCACCGACTTCGATCTTATTCCAACAGGGTCATAGTCAAAGCGGAAGTTCTCTCCTCCCTTCAGAGAAAGGTACCTCCTTCTTTGATGGCCCTGTTCTTTCCAATGGGATCTCACTCGCAGAGATCTTTCATTTAGGTCTTCTTTTTTTTCCCAGAGTTCCTTGGCTTTCCATGCCTAAAATACTCTCATGGGCTCTTCAGCCAGATCCGCATGCCTTAAGGGCTGATTCTGAGGCCAGAGTGCTATTTAGGACATCTGCCATTCTATGAGTCTGCTGTGTATCCTGCTTCCCATGTTGGATCATTCTCTCCATTTTTTATTCTATCAGTTAGTATTAGCAGACACTAGACTTGTTTGTGTGATCCCTTTGACTCTTAGACCTATCGATGTGATAAATTGTGAAATGAAATTGATCACTTGGGCTAGTGAGATGCCATTCTTACATGCAACCTTGATGGGACTGTATGGGAATCCCCTGGCACGTTTCTAACTCCAGCATTTGGGGCAAGTTTGATTGAGCATGTCCCAAATTGTACATCTCCTCCCTCTCTTATTCCTGCTCTTATATTTAGCAGGGATCACTTTTCAGTTAAAATTTAAACACCTAAGAATAATTGTGTGTTAATTACAGAGTTCAACCAATAGTACTAGAACAAAACAAAATACTAAAGGGATAAAGTATTACATTGTACATCAACAGTCAGGACAAGAGCTGATCAAGTCACTGTTTCACATAGTGTCCATTTCACTTCAACAGGTTTCCCCTTTGGTGCTCAGTTAGTTGTCACTGATCAGGGAGAACATATGATATTTGGCCCTCTGGGACTGGCTTAATTCACTCAGCATAATATTTTTCAGATTCCTCCATCTTGTTGCAAACGACTGGGTTTCATTTTTTTGACTGCTGTATAGTATTCGATAGAGTACATGTCCCATAATTTCTTTATCCAGTCTACTGTTGATGGGCATTTGGGTTTGTTCCAGGTCTTACCTATTGTGAATTGAGCTGAATAAACATTAAGGTGCAGACAGCTTGTTTGTTTGCCAATTTAATTTCCTTTGGGTAAATTCCAAGGACTGGGATGGCTGGGTTGAACGGTAGGGTTATATTCAGGATTCTGAGGAATCTCCAGACTGACTTCCATAGTGGCTTAATCAGTTTGCATTCCCACCAACAGTGGGTTAGTGTCCCTTTTTCCCCACATCCTCGCCAGCATCTATTGTTGGTAGATTTCTGAATGTGAGCCATTCTAACCGGGGTGAGGTGAAACCTCATTGTGGTTTTGATTTGCATTTCCCTGATTGCTAGTGACCTTGAACATTTTTTCATGTGCCTGTTGGCCATTTGGATTTCCTCTTTTGACAAATGTCTATTGAGGTCCTTGGCCCATCTCTTAAGTGGGTTGTTTGTTTTGATGTTGTGGAGTTTCTTGATTTCTTTTAGATTCTGGTTATCAACCCTTTATCTGTTGCATAGTTTGCAAATATTTTTCCCATTCTGTCTGTTGCCTCTTCACTTTCCTGACTTTATCATTTGAAGTACAGAAACTTCTCAATTTGATGCAATCCCAAATGTTAATTTTGGCTTTGACTGCCTGTGCTTCTGGGGTCTTTTCCAAGAAGTCTTTGCCAGTACCTATATCTTACAGGGTTTCTCCAATGCTCTCGAATAATTTGATGGTGTTGGTCATAGATTTAAGTCTTTAATCCATGTTGAGTGAATTTTTGTTTAAGGTGAAAGATAGAGGTCTTGCTTCATGATTTTGCATGTGGAAATCCAATTTTCCCAGCACCATTTATTGAATAGACTGTCTTATTGCAGGGATTGGTTTTGGATCCTTGATCAAATATAATTTAGCTGTAGAATTTTGGATTGACTTAGAAGACAGAGCACAGGAAAGTATACAGTCAAACCAAAGAAAAGAAGAAGAAATTAGAAATCTAAAAAATATTGGTGGGAATCTAAAGGATACTATTAAAAAACCCAACATTGTGGTTCTAGGAGTTCCTGATGGCATGGAAAGAGAGAAAGCATTAGAAGGCCTTTTTAGTGAGATACTTGCAGAGAACTTCCCAGGTTTGGAGAAGGACAGAGACATCCTAGTACAGGAAGCTCATAGAACCCCTAGTAACAATGACCAAAAGAGATCCTCACCACGACACGTTGTAATCAAACTCACCACAGTGAAACATAAAGAAAAGATTCTAAAATGTGCTAGAGAGAAACGTCAGATTACTCTCAGAGGATCTCCAATTAGATTCACAGCAGACTTCTCATCAGAAATCCTACAAGCTAGAAGGGAATGTCAAGACATAGCTTAGGTACTAAGAGAGAAAAACTGCCAGCCCAGAATATTATATCCTGCAAAGCTCTCATTTGTGAATGAAGGTGAAATAAAGACCTTTCACAGCAAACAGAAATTGAGAGAATTTGTCGCCACTCGTCAGGCCTGCAAAAGATGCTTGAAGATGTGTTACACACAGAAACACAGAAACACGGTCATCAATATGAAAGAAGGTAAAGGAAGGAAACCTCACAAAAAAGATCACAGGAAGTCCAAAATATATATTAGAAAGTATCTTTGGCAAATGGCAGGGCAAACTTACTACTTATCAATAGTCACATTGAATGCTAATGGCCTGAACTGTCCAGTTAAAAGACACAGATTGGCTGATTGGGTTAAGGAACAAAGCCCATCTATTTGCTGCTTACAAGAAACACATCTTTCCAACAAAGATGCATACAGACTGAAAGTGAAAGGCTGGAAAAAGATATACCATGCCAAAAGAAATGAAAAAAGAGCGGGCGTAGCCATCTTAATATCAGACAACATAAACTTTACCACAAAAACTGTTAAGAGAGACAAAGAGGGGCACTATATAATGATTAAGGGATCAATTCAACAGGAAGATAAAACAATTATCAATGTATATGCACCTAATTACTGGGCACCGGTTTATTTAAAAGATTTGTTAAGGGACTTAAAGGGAGACTTAGACTCCAATACAATAGTACTGGGGGACTTCAATACTCCTTTGGTACATCTTAAAATAGATTGAACACCTGTGTTAATCATGGGGATTTCTAAAATGAAACTTAAAATTGTTGATTGTTATAAGGCACAAACCTCACAAAAACAAAGAGTACAGTTAAAAAAGATAAATATAAAGAAATAAACTAAATTAAAAGCAGAAGTACCTGGATAAATAGAAAAAGTGGCGTCTGACTTAGCAGAACAGGTCAAGCAGGAGGTCTTGCATAGTGGATAGCACTGCAAGGCTTTCAGGCCCCCTTCTAGAATGATGGAGGTGTTGGCTCTCTTCCACTGTTTTATGAGTCGTCTCCAAGAAAAGAAAAACTGTCAATTCCATTGATGTATCTCCTTCCCTGAGTATCTTACCTTCAGTGACTCATTCATACTGAGATATAAATGCCCCAGCCCCTACTCAACTCTGAAGAACTATTCTGATTGGGTACAATTATGATCTTCATCAGATTTGCATTTAACTGAATTTTGTCACCTGTGAATCTCTCCTTCCTCCATCTACAAGAAATGATCCCAAAGTTATTATCCAATAAATTTGCTTTATATTTTCCTGAGATATCAATTTGTAGAAATTGGTTTCAAAAATTATTTGAGAAAGTACATGGTACATGTGACACTTTGGTTTGGATCACTTGTCATCCAGAAAGCAGTGAATACTCAACCACTGGTAGCAGATAGAATACACATGACTTTTGATATAAGATAGCAATGCACATATTAAAACTTTCATGTGTGCGAACATGGATTGTAGTCTGTGTGCTAACATGGATTGTAGTCCAGTTCAAGGTACTACAGGTGCAATCTATCTGGTAAATGATAAATTTAGGGTGCACTGTGATGAAAACAATGTAAGCATATAGTTGCTGACAAGTACATGTGATGTTTTGGGGTGAAATGCAATTAAAAGCTGAGAGTAATTAGAAAATACTAAAAACCTAATGGTGAGTGTCAGAATACCTTCTTTTAGCACATAAAGACTTGTCACTTCCAGCATCTATTCGTGAGGTCCAGCAAGGTTAGAAATAGGTACATCACTTACTGTAACAATAGAAGAGCTACAACAAAAATCATGCTCCCGAACAAGAGAGATTTACAGATCAGAATTCTGACCGTGGAAAAATGGGGAACTGACTCGCAGCATAATGGGTTGATGTATTCAGAAATCTTTA
This sequence comes from Oryctolagus cuniculus, assembly GCF_051225735.1. NCBI lineage: Eukaryota > Metazoa > Chordata > Mammalia > Lagomorpha > Leporidae > Oryctolagus > Oryctolagus cuniculus. The sequence continues at coordinate 14,434,339 of NC_142871.1, forward strand.
ATTGCAAGATATCATTTAATGCTCTGTGCAAGAAGAAATGAGCAGCCTCTTCCTGATAAACCTTAATGCTACTTCCTTGCTTGAAGATGAGCTCCTCATTCCCTGGAAGAAATCATTCACTCCCAAAGTTTTATCCTGACCTTCCCTGTCTATCACTAAGTCAATGAATAGTCAGATCACATTACAGCCAATCAGAAGTTTGTTGCATATACTGAAGAAGAAATAGACTTTTGAGCAGAAGGAACTTCAAAAATTAGTCAACATACATGTTTAGGAAAGAGGGGAATATACACAGGACTGGATTCTGACAGCACTGGAACATGAAGAACATAACATAATTTTAGACAAAAGACACCAATTTTGAGAATTTTAACATAATATAGAATTCATCCCTTTTGAAAGATCCTGGGAAATAGTGCATTAGGCTACAAAGAGGCTACAAGAAGCATGCAAAAGTGATTGTTCACACATATATTGAGGTAGAAATATCAAAATTATACTGATAGATAATAGCAAAATGTGTTAGAATTGTTCTATATCCTGATTGTGGTGGTGATTACACAGATCTATCCATGCATTAAAGATGTTTTCTTTAATGTATCATTTAAAATATTGTCATAACTAATACATAGTTAGCTTATTAAAAGAGGAAACTTAGAGATCAGCAAATACATCACAAAATTCTCTGTAATATTAGATAGGACATAAACACAAATCACCAAACAGCAAACCACATTTGCTCCCCTCACATTAGTAATAATCAAATCAGCAATAATATCAAACAATATTTCCTCTTCCTGATTCCAGTGCCCTAGGATTGATCTTTTGATTTCTTCTATTCTCTATCTAAACTCCAGTCTCACTGAGACACTTCCAATTTTGACTATTTTAATCAAAGATTTTATATTAATTTTGATTTTATCTTGTAATAATTTACATTTTCACATGAATTTTTATTTGAAATGATTTTTACTTGGATTTTTAAATTGTTGATTTTATAACAATTGTTATTCTTATAATGACTAACATACTTCTATCATCTCTCTCCTGAACTCCAGGTTCTTATCTTTAATTATCTCATTCACATCTCCATGTGAATGCTTCATATACATTTGAAAAAGTTAACATATTCAAACCAACACTTTATCTCTTAACTACCAACAATCAGCACCACTCTTTCCCATTTCAGTGAACTGTCCATTTGATCTATTCCAACAAAAGTAAGATTCTATTCCTGATAACTGGATGAAGTTAGCAGTGTGACATTGCATTATTATTCCTCTACATCCGTATACCTCCCAGGATCCATATTTTGCATCACAAAATGCTGGTTTCTCTGTCACTTGCATTACAGACCATTTAATTTAATTTTTAAATTTATTTATTTGAAAGACAGAAAACAAACACCAAAACTAATCATCACTATGAACCAAATGGTTCTAACTGATATTTACAGAACTTTTGGACATACCTGACAGTTGCACCAGCTTCTGGTTGTGCACTCAGCAAGCAGCTGAGAGAAGATGTTTGAATCTGACTTGGAGAATTTACAGGAAGCTGGGCACTTGTGATATGGGAATCTTGTGTGCTGGAATGGACTATGAAAACACTATGGCTGCAAGGGAGGATGTAGGGTGTGGCTGGGTCTCTGAGCAGTTACTGTGGACAGCTCTACACACTCTGGGCTTCATGATTCCCTGGAGAATGTCAATGCTGTGGTATCTGTGTTCACAGTGAAGATTGCACAGATCTTCAGTGTTGCTCTTGTGGCAGTCTGGGTGAATATTGTACATACTAGGGCTAGTGTCCAGAGAATTGGTCTCCTTGTAGGTGAGGAGGTGAATGTGAGACCACAATAACAGAGCTGATCAAACCCTACCCTCTGATAAAAAATTAAAGAGAGATTTAACATGCTAAACTTGAGTGTCACCTTGGACACTCCCCATTTTCTGGAGCACTGAACAGAGCTCCCAGGCAACAACCAGAACACACTTCTGAGTATTTACTGAAAGAGCAGAAACTCCAATAAGCCATACAGGCATAATGCAAATAAATAAAAGCTATCACAGGAAAAAGAAAACACCAAGTATCTCTACAACTGCCTAAAAATAAATATAGAAATTCAGAAAACAATAATAAGGAAGACAACATGACAACCGCAAACAGCCACAATGACACTTCAATACTGGAATGTGAAAATGAAGAGATTGAAGAAATTCCAAAAACAGAATTCAAAAAATTGATCATAGTATTACTTAGAAATAATCAGAAGCAAATTCATAAATTAAATAAATCCATACATGACATGAATGAAAATGTTTTCTATGAAATTTGGATTTAAAGATAAGTAAAAATGTAATATAGGAAATTAAGAATTCAATAGATCAAATAATCAAAAAAAAATGGAGTGGAAAGCCTTAACAACAAACTTGGCGAGTCAGAAAAAAGAACATCGGAGTGAGAAGAAAAATCTCTGGAAATTTTACAGATAGACCAAAAGAAGAAGGAGAAGGAGGAGGAGGAGGAGGGGGAGGGGGAGGGGGAGGGGGAGGGGGAGAGGGAGAGGGAGAGGGAGAGGGAGAAGAAATTATAAAACTAAAAGTGTGGGAGATTCATGGGATACTATCAAACAACCCAACATACAGGACTTAGGAATTCTTGAAGGCATAGAAAGAGAGAATGAATTAGAAGGCCTTTTTGGTGAAACATTTACAGAATACTTCAGCAATTTTGAGGAAGAAAGGGGCATCTAAGTGCAGGAAGCTCTTTGAATTCCTAATAGATATGATCAGAAAAGATTTTCACCCTGACACATTGTGGTCAAACTCGCTGGAGTAAAACATAAAGAAAAGATTTTAAAATGTGCACTAGACTGAGCACCAAAGGGGAAACTTGTTGAAGTGAAATGGACACTATGAGAAACAGTGACTTGATCAGCTCTTGTCCTGACGGTTGATGTACAATGTAATACTTTATCCATTTTAGTATTTTTTTTGTTCTAGTACCATTGGTTAAACTCTGTAATTAAAACACAATTATTCTTAGGTGTTTAAATGTTAACTGAAAAGTGATCCCTGTTAGGAATTTGGAAAACATTATGTTGAGTGAAATAAGGCAATCCAAAAGGGACAAATACCACTTGTTCTCCTTGATAGGTGACAACTAACTGAGCACCAAAAAGGAAACCTGTTAAAGTGAAATGGACACTATGAGAAACGGTGACTTGATCAGCCCTCACCCTGACTGTTGATGAGCAGCTTAATATGTTATCCCTCTTAGTATTTTTTTGTTTGTTCTACTTAATACTTTTGGTTGAATACTGTAATCAATACACAATCCTTCTTATGTGTTGAAACTTAACTGAAAAGTGATCGCTGCTAAATATAAGAGTGGGAATAAGAGAGGGAGGAGATGTGCAATTCGGGACATGCTCAAGCTGACTTACCTCAAACGGTAGAGTTAGAAACATACCAGGGGATTCGAATTCAATCCGATCGAGGTGGCATGTACCAATGCCATCTCACTAGTCCCAGTGATCAATTTCTGTTCACAATTGATCATAATGATAGGACTAAGAACCAAAGGGATCACAGAAACAAGAATAGTGTCTGCAAATATTAGCTGATAGAATCAAAAAGGGAGAGAATGATCCAACATGGGAAGTGAGATACACAGCAGACCCATAGAATGGCAGATGTCCTAAACAGCACTCTGGCCTCAGAATCAGCCCTTAAGGCATGCGATCCAGCTGGAAAGCCCATGAGAGTATTTCAGGCATGGAAAGCCAAGACACTCTGGGGAAAAAAAAAAAAAAAAAAAAAAAAACTAAATGAAAGATGTCCGTGAGTGAGATCCCAGTGGAGGAAAGAATGGGTCATCAAAGAAGGAGGTACCTTTCTCTGAAGGGAGGAGAGAACTTCCACTTTGACCATGGCCTTGTCTAAATATGATCAGAGTCGGTGAACTCAGGGGCCTTCCATAGCCTTGGCAGCTCTTGACAAGAGCCTAGGGTGATTACTGATGCCATAAACAAGAGTGTCAATTGTTAAGTCAACAACAGGAGTCACTGTGCACTTGCTCCTCATGTAGGATCTGTCCTTAGTTTGCTGTACATTGAGATTTAATGATATAACTAGTACTCAAACAGTACTTTTCACTTTATGTTTCTGTGTGGGAGCAAAGTGTTGAAATCTTTACTTAATGTATGCTAAACTGATCTTCTGTATATAAGGAGAATTGAAAATGAATCCTCTCAAACTCCTTATATGAAGTCAGCATCACCTTAATTCCTGAATCTGAAAATGATGCAACAGATAAAGAGAACTATAGACCAATATCACTGATGAATATATATGCAAAAATCCTCAGCAAAATTCTGGCCAATTGAATCCAACAACACATCAGAAAGATCATTTGGACCAAGTGGGATTGATCCATGGTATGCAAGGATGGTTCAACATTCACAAATCAATCATTGTGATACATCACATTAACAAACTGAAGAACAAAATCCGTATGATTATCTCAATAGATACAGGAAAGCATTTGATAAAATACAACATCCTTTCATGATGAAGACTCTAAGCAAATTGGGTATAAAAGTAACATTCCTCAACACAATCAAGGTAATTTCTGACAAACTCACAGCCAGCATCATATTGAATAGGGAAATGTTGGAAGCATTCTCACTGGGATCTGGTAGCAGACAAGGATGCCCACTCTCAACATTGCTATTCAATATAGTCCTGGAATATTTATCCAGAGCCATTAGACAAGAAAAAGAAATCAAAGGGATACTAATTGGGAAGGAGGAAGTCAAACTATCCCTATTTGCAGATGGCATGAGTCTATATATAGGAGATCCAATAGACTAACTATGAGGCTATTGGAGCTAAAAAAAGAACTGGGTAAGGTGCCAGAATATAAAATCAATTCAAAAAAAAAAAAAATCATCAGCCTGTGTATACACAGACAATACCACAGATGAGAAAGAACTACTTCTGGTCAGGGACTGTTTAGAGTGTTCGCAATAACTGCCCTCTTGAAGTACCACAAGGAGTTTCTAAAATTGAGGAGATACAAAGAAACAAAGTGACTGTCTCAGAGATACATAATCAATTAACAATTTAGACAAGGGGAAATGCACCCCAACTCAGTGAATGAAAACAATTAGTACTGTATTTTTATCTCCATTTCTGTATTTTCAATAAACAATACAGCTCCATCAAACTCAAAAAAAAGAGAAAGAACTACTAAGATTAATCCTATTGACAATAGATGCAGAAAAATTAAATGCCTTGGAATAAATTTGACAAAGGATAATCAAGAATATCTACAATAGAAATTATAAAACATTAAATAATGAAATAGAATAAGACAGAAAAATTGAAAAATCTACCATGTTCTTGGATTGGAAGAATCAATATCATCAAAATGTCCATACTACCAAGATCAATGTTCAGATTCAAGGCGATACCAAAATACCAAGAACATTTTTCTCAGATCTAGAAAAAAATGATGCTGAAATTCATATGGAAACACAGGAGATCACAAATAGCTAAAGCAACCATTTAAAACAAAACAAAGCCAGATGCATCACAATACCAGATTTCAAGACATTCTACAGGGCAGTTGTAATCAAAACAGCCTTGTACTGGCAGAAAAACAGATGGATATATCAATGGAAGAGAACAGAAACTCCAGAAAAAAACTCACATCTACAATCAACATATCTTTGACAAAGGAGCTAAAACCAATCCCTGGATCAAGGACAATCTCTTCAACAAATGGTCCTTGGAAAACTGGACCTCTACAAGCAGAAGTATGAAGCAAGACCTGCTACCTTACATTTTTTTTTTTGACAGGCAGAGTGGACAGTGAGAGAGAGAGACAGAGAGAAAGGTCTTCCTTTGCCGTTGATTCACCCTCCAATGGCCGCTGAGGCTGACGTGCTGCGAAGGGCGCACCATGCCGATCCGATGGCAGGAGCCAGGTACTTAGCCTGGTCTCCAATGGGATGCAGGGCCCAAGCACTTGGGCCATCCTCCACTGCACTCCCTGGCCACAGCAGAGAGCTGGCCTGGAAGAGGGGCAACTGGGACAAAATCCGGCGCCCCAACCGGGACTAGACTCTGGTGTGCCGGCGCCGCAAGGCGGAGGATTAACCTAGTGAGCCGCGGCGCCGGCCCCACTAACTTACATTTTTAACAGAAATCCACCCAAAATGGATCAAGGACCTAAATCTATGATCTGATACCATCAAATTATTAGAAAACTTTGGGGTATGCAGGGATGGTTCAACATTTGCAAATCAATAAATATGACAAATCACATTAGCAAACTGAAGAACAAAAAATGTTTATCTTAATAGATGCGTAGAGATAGCATAGTACTTTTTAACTTTTATTTAATAAACATAAATTTCCAAAGTACAGTTTATGGATTACAATGGCTTACCCCCCCAGAGCTTCCCTCCCACCCACAACCCTCCCATCTCCCACTCCCTCTCCCATTCCATTCACATCAAGATTCATTTTCAATTTTCCTTATATAAAGAAGATCAATTTAATATAAATTAAGTAAAGATTTTAACAGTTTGCACCCACACCAAAACACAAAGTGTAAAATACTGTTTCAGTACTAGTTATAGCAATAATTCACATTGAACAACACATTAAGGACAGAGATCCTACATGAGGAGTAAGTGCACAGTGACTCCTATTGTTGACTTAACAATTGACACTCTTGTTTATGGCATCAGTAATCACCCTAGGCTCTTGTCATGAGTTGCCAAGGCTATGGAAGCATTTTGAGTTTGTCAACTCCGATCTTATTTAGACAAGGTCATAGTCAAAGTGGAAGTTCTCTCCTCTCTTCAGAGAAAGGTACCTCCTTCTTTGATGGACCGTTCTTTCCACTGGGATCTCACTCCCAGAGATCTTTCATTTAGGTCATTTTTTTTTTCCAGAGTGTCTTGGCTTTCCATTCCTAAAATACAGAGAGAGCATATTATAAAATACAACATCCTTTCATGATGAAAACCTTAAGCAAATTGGGTATAGAAGGAACATTCCTCAACACAATCAAGATAAATCCATGGGCAGCATCGTATTGAATGGGAAAAAGTTTGAAGCATTCCCATTAAGATCTGGGACCAGACAAGGTTGGACACTCCCACCACTTCTATTCAGGAGAGTCCTAGGTGTTTTAGCCAGAACCATTAGGCAAGAAAGACAAATCAAAGGGATGGAAATTGGGAAGGGGGAAGTCAAACTATCCCTATTTGTAGATGGCATAATTATATAGATATGGGATCCAAAAACTCCACTTACAGACTATTGGAACTCAGAAAAGAGCTTGGTAAAGTGGCAGGATATATTATTAACACAAAAAATAGCTTTTGTATATATAGACAATGTCATGGCTGAGAAAGAACTTCTAAAATCAGTCTCATTCACAAAAAATTATATACCTTGGAATAAACCTAACCAAGGAAGTAAAAAGATTTCTACTATGAAAATCATAAAACTTTAATAAAAAAACTTTAATAAAAATCATAAAATCATAAAACATTTTACAAAAATGTAAAAAAATCTTCCATATTCATAGATTAGAAGAATTGATATCATCAAAATGTCCACACTACTGAAATCAATTTACAGATTCAATGGGATCTCAATCAAAATGCCCATCATATTCTTCTCACATCTTGAAAAAAAATGCTAAAGCTTGTGTGGAAACACAAGAGGCCCTGAATAACTAGAGCAACCTTGTACAACAAAAACAAAGCAAGATGCATCATAATACCAGATTTCAATACATACTACAGGGCAGTTATAAGTAAAACAGCCTGATACTAGCACAAAAACAGATTTGTAGACCAATGGAATAGATAAAACTCCAGAAATCAATCCACGCATCTACAACCAACTTATCTTTGACAAAAAAAACTACAATTGATCCCTAGAGCAAGGGCAGTCTCTTGACAAATGGTCCTGGAAAAATTGGATCTCCACATGCAGAAGTATGAAGCAAGACCTCTACCTTATGTCTTATACAAAAAAATCCACTCAAAGTGGAGGAAAGACCTAATTTATAAACTGATACCATCAAGTACTTGAGAACATTGGGGAAACTGCAAGACATTGGCATAGGCAAAGACTTCTTGGAAACAATCCCATAAGCACAGGCAATCAAAGCCAAAATTGATAAATTGGATTACATCAAGCTGAGAAGCTTTTGCACAGCAAAAGAAACACTCAACAAAATGAAAAAGCAACCGACAGAATAGAAGACAAAATAGAAGTTGCAAACTATGCAACTCATAAAGGATTAATATCCAGAATATATAAACAGCTCAAGAAAATCAACAACAATACAAACTATCTAGTTAAGAAATGAGCAAAGGGCTTGAACAGGTATTTTTCTAAAGAGGAAATTCAAATGGCCAACAGACACACGAAAAATTGCCCAGGGTCACTAGAAATCACAGAAATGCAAATCAAAACCACAATGGGGTTTTACCTCACCCCAGCTAGAATGTTTGTCATACAGAAATCACCAAACAATATATGCTGGCGAAGATGTGGGGAAAAAGGTACCCTAATCCATGGTTGGTAGGAATGTAAACTGATTCAGCCGCCATAGAAGACATTATAGAAATACTTCAGAAATCTTAATATAAACCTACCATATGACCCAGTCATCTCATTCCTGGGAATTTACCCAAAAGAAATAAATCAGCATATGAAAGTTTTTCTGTACCCCCATGTTCATTGCATCTCAATTCACAATAGCTAACATATGAAATCAACCCAGATGTCCATCAACTGAAGACAAGATGAAGAAATTATTGTCTTTATACACTATGGAATTATTCATAGCAGTAAAAAAAATGAAATCCTATCTTTTGCAACAAAATAGATACAACTGGAAACCATTATAAATTGTGAAATAAGCCAGTCCCCAAAAGACAAATACCTTATGTTTTCCCTGGTTTGTGGTAACTAAGAGAGTGCCTAAAAGGTAATTTATAGGGTAAAATTGAAATTTTGAGACTTGATAATTGTTTACAGTCCTCATCTTAACTGTTGGAAAGGGTGCTGGTTTCTTCATCCTATTTGTTGAACTCTTTAGTTAGTTTATGTTATTCTTAATCAGTGTAAAGTAAACTAAAAATAGATCTTTGTGAAAGTTAAGAATGGGAATTTGAGAGGGAAGAGAAAGAATGGTGGGAGCATGGACAGCAGGAAAGGTAGGATGGGAAATATCACTATGTTCCTGAATCTCTGTATAGTAAATATATGAAATTTGTATACATTAAATAACGTCTTTTAAAAAGATATACTTTATCTTAGGTATCTATCATAAAACATAAACGCATGTACCTTCTTTTTGGGCTATTGATTCATTTATTTAAGCTCTCAACTTGTGCCACAAAACTCCATAATTCTTTCTTTTTATTTTATTTTTCTCTTTTTCTTTCCCATTTAAGTCCAGTGATGATATTTATCTTCCTACCTGAGCAGCTTTAAAAGGGAATGGGTGATAGGTTAGCAAAATTTAAAACATAAACTGTTACAAATGATATGTATTCATTTATACATATAAATTACATACCACATAGAGCATCATTACAAAACTTAAGCTGAAATGGCCAGTTGTTGATTTTATCATCTGACAGTATTAAGATTTCCTTCAAGACCATGTGAATCTACTACATTCTCTTCTGTGAGCCAAGCTTGAACAAAATAGTAAAGAGTATTTTTAACTTGGTTTTCAACATTTCTGTCATTTATGGAAATGTTTGTCTGTATGTAAGCAAAAGGTAGCTTAGACTTTTCAAGATATGACATCTTTCATCCAAAGTAAAGTTTTAACAGAAATATTCAAAATATTTTAGAGGTAAATACAATTACATAATTCTATCAGAATTTAATGAATGCCTAAGTGTTTCCTAGTAATTTTATACACTCAACAGAGTTGAACTTCCTAATATCTTTTCTATTTCATTCTTCTGGTGGCATTAATGAGGGATGAAGAGTATGGTGGGAAGGATCATTATGCTGTTAAAACTGTTTATATGAGATTAGTTCTTCTTTAAATGTCTGGTAGAATTCAGCAGTGAATCCATCTGGTCCTGGGCTTTTCTTTGTTGGGAGGGCCTTTATTACTGTTTCAATTTCTGTTTCAGTTATGTGTCTATTTAGGTTTTCTATGTTTTCATGGTTCAATTTTGGTAGATTGCGTGTGTCCAGGAATCTATCCATTTCTGATAGGTTTTCCTGTTTGCTGGCATACAGGTCCTTGTAGTAATTTCTGATGATTCTTTTTATTTCTGGGGTGTCTGTTGTTACGTTTCCTTTTTCATCTCTGATTTTATTGATTTGGGTCTTTTCTCTTCTTTTTTTAGTTAGTTGGGCCAATGGGGTGTCAATTTTGTTTATTTTTTCAAAAAACCAGCTCCTCGTTTGGCTGATTTTTTGTAATGTTTTTCTTGATTCAATCCTGTTGATTTCTTCTCTGATTTTAATTAAAAAATTTAAAAAAAAGTTCACTGATGTAACAAGAAAAAAACAGAAATAAATGCTGCTATTGTCAATAAATTTTTTGTTTTTACTTTATTCAAATCAGTGTATCACTGAAAGATTTTTTTTAACTTTTATTTAATGAATATAAATTTCCAAAGTACAGCTTATGGATTACAATGGCTTCCCCCCCATAACGTCCCTCCCACCTGCAACCCTCCCCTTATCCACTCCCTCTCCCCTTCCATTCACATCAAGATTCATTTTCAATTCTCTTTATATACAGAAGATCAGTTTAGCATACATTAAGTAAAGATTTCAACAGTTTGCTCCCACACAGAAACATAAAGTGAAAAATACTGTTTGAGTACTAGTTATAGCATTATATCTCAATGTACAGCACACAAAGGACAAAGATCCTACATGAGGAGTAAGTGCACAGTGACTCCTGTTGCTGACTTAACAAATTGACACTCTTGTTTATGGCATCAGTAATCACCCTAGGCTCTTGTCATGAGTTGCCAAGGCTATGGAAGCCCCCTGAGTTCACTGACTCTGATCATATGTAGACAAGGCCATGGTCAAAGTGGAAGTTCTCTCCTCCCTTCAGAGAAAGGTACCTCCTTCTTTGATGACCCATTCTTTCCACTGGGATCTCACTCACGATCTTTCATTTAGGTTTTTTTTTCCCCACAGAGTGTCTTGGTTTTCCATGCCTGAAATACTCTCATGGGCATTTCAGCTGGATCCGCATGCCTCAAGGGCTGATTCTGAGGCCAGAGTGCTATTAGGACATTTGCCATTCTGTGGGTCTGCTGTGTATCTCACTTCCCATGTTGGATCATTCTCTCCCTTTTTGATTCTATCAGCTAATATTTGCAGACACTATTCTTGTTTCTGTGATCCCTTTGGTTCTTAGTCCTATCATTATGATCAATTGTGAACAGAAATTGATCACTGGGACTAGTGAGATGGCATTGGTACATGCCACCTCGATTGGATTGAATTCGAATCCCCTGGTATGTTTCTAACTCTACTGTTTGAGGTAAGTCATCTTGAGCATGTCCTGAATTGCACATCTCTTCCCTCTCTTATTCCCACTCTTATATTTAACAGCAATCACTTTTCAGTTAAGTTTCAGCCCTTAAGAAGAAATGTGTATTGATTACAGTATTCAACCAAAAGTATTAAGTAGAACAAACAAAAAAATACTAAGAGGGATAACATATTAAGCTGCTCATCAACAGTCAGGGTGAGGGCTGATCAAGTCACCGTTTCTCATAGTGTCCATTTCACTTTAACAGGTTTCCTTTTTGGTGCTCAGTTAGTTGTCACCTATCAAGGAGAACAAGTGGTATTTGTCCCTTTTGGATTGGCTTATTTCACTCAACATAATGTTTTCCAAATTCCTAACAGGGATCACTTTTCAGTTAACATTTAAACACCTAAGAATAATTGTGTGTTAATTAGAGTTCAACCAATGGTACTAGAACAAAAAAAATACTAAAATGGATAAAGTATTACATTGTACATCAACCGTCAGGACAAGAGCTGATCAAGTCACTGTTTCTCATAGTGTCCATTTCACTTCAACAAGTTTCAATAAATTTTTTTTTTCACAACAAATGCTGTTTGTGGAAGTTTTAATGTAGTGTCAAATAGATTTGAAGTGTGGGTGTTGTGACAAAGCAGGTTTAGCTGCTGTTTAGAATGCCTACCCCCATATTAAATATAGCTAATCCAATTCAGATCCAAGTTCTTACTAATGCCCATTAGTAAGGCAGCAGATGGTGGCTCAAATACTTAGGTCCCTGAGAATCATGGAGAAGACCCAGAGTTGCTGGATTCCAGCTTTCACTTGGTCCAGCCTCCACTGTTGCAAGGGTTTGGGAGTTTATGAGTGGATTGAAGATCTCTCTCTCCCTTTCAAACTAATATAAAATAAATAAACATTTTCTAAAACGTGGATCTGAAACTTGAACCAAATCCAAATATGGACATATCTATTATGAATCAATTCACAGGCAAAGCTTCAACAATGCAGTGATGTGATAGCTACAAGAGAGACTAGCAAGATAAAATAATTTTAAAAATTATGCCAGAAATATAAAAAGCTTATCAGAATTTCTAGTAAGGCATAACTTTTAAAGTCTTATTGTTTTCCTAACACTAACTAAAATATTCACAACAAAAGCAATAATCCCAGAATATTTTGCCAAAAATGACAAGGAAAATTCCAGTTAATTTTAAGAAAATGCTTCCAGAGAAGAGATAAGCTTGAAAAGCTTCTCAAACTGATTACCTAAGATCAAATTAAATGACAAAACTAAGCAATTAGCTGAACAGTCCTGATTTTTCCAGTGTGATGTCACATACAGTGTGTCTGCTCTTATGAATAATTCAATATGTGCACTTCTTTGTAGTTTTTAAAATTTTTGAAAATATTTTTATTTTAATTTTTAGTTATTTTTAACTGATTTAATGTGATTTATAAATACAGTTCTAAGAACATAATGATATTAAATTCCTCCCTTCCTCCCTCCTATTTTCTCCCTCCCATTCTATTTTCTTCTCCATTTAGTTCTGTCTTTTTTTTTTTTTTTAGTTTTTGAGGTAACATATTTTAAAATTGCAATAAAATGGTTGAATACTTCACCAAATAAAAATTTTAACATGCGAAAAGACCCTAGTTTAGTGGGAATGTGGACAAAAGCTATAAACAATAATTGAATGGAATAAATGACCATTTCACCCATATACAGTAAATTTTAGAGTTATTACAAATCATCATTAAGACTACAGTAGTGGTCGGCACCGCGGCTCACTAGGCTAATCCTCCGCCTTGTGGCGCTGGCACACTGGGTTCTAGTCCCGGTCGGGGCACTGGATCCTGTCCCGGTTGCCCCTCTTCCAGGCCAGCTCTCTGCTGTGGCCAGGGAGTGCAGTGGAGGATGGCCCAAGTGCTTGGGCCCTGCATCCCAATTGGAGACCACGCTAAGTACCTGGCTCCTGCCATCCGGCGGCGGCCATTGGAGGGTGAACCAACAGCAAAGGAAGACCTTTCTCTCTGTCTCTCTCTCTCACTGTCCACTCTGCCTGTCAAAAAAAAAAAAAAAAAAAAAAAAAAAAAAAAAAAAAAAAAAGACTACAGTAGTATACCCTTCTTAACCACTGACTTGACAAAGTTATAAAGTTTTACAAAATTATATTTTCAGCATACTGATACACACAGACATTTCTTTCTTTCTTCTTTTTATTTTTGCCTTTTAGATTTTAGCTCCCACATATAATTTCTGGGTCTGGCTTTTTCACTCAACATGATGTCCATTTACAGCATCCATTTTTCTGTAAATGATAGAATCTTATTCTTTTTTATAGCTAAATAACAGTCCATTGTGTATACATATCACATTTACTTTATACATTCACCTAATGATGAAGACCTTGGTTGATTCCAAATGTTGGCTATTGTGTAATGTGCTGCTATAAACATGGTGGTGCAGGTATCTCTTTTACACATTGTGTTCGTGTCTTTGGGGGTATATATCCAGTAGTGGGATTGCTGGATTGTATAACATGTCTATGTTTAGTTTTTTAAAGAAATCTCCACACTGTTTTCCACAGGGGCTGCACTAATTTACATTCCAAATGACAGTGTATAAGTGCCCCTTTTTGTCTACATCCTCACCAGCATTTGTTACTCTGCTTTGGATTTTATTCATTTTGGCAGCAATAGGGTTATAACTCATTGTAGTTTTGATTTCCATTTTCCTGATGGCCAGTGATGTTGAGCACTGTTTCATATATTTGTTGGCAATTTATATTTCTTTTTTTTTTTTGATAACTGTTTATTGCATTCCTTCACTTATTTCTCAATTAGATTGGGTATTTTTGTTGTTGTTGTTGAGTGTTTTCAGTTGCTGACATATTCAGGATATTAATCCTTTGCCAGATTGGTGGTTTGCAAATACTTTTTCCCATTTTGGTGGATGTCTCTTCACTCTATTAATCATTTCCTTTGTTGTGCAAAAACTCTGAGCTTGATATAGTTCCATTTGTTTAGTTTGCTTTTGTTAGCCATGTTTTGGGGGTCTTGTCCAAGAAATCATCCCTTATTCCAATGTCTCAGAGTATTTCCCCTACATTTTCTTCCAGAAATTTCATAGTCTCAGGTATTTATTTAAGTGTTTTGATCCAACTTGAGTTTATTTTTGTATATGGTTAGAGGTATTGATCTAATTTCTTTATTTTATACATATTTACATCCTGTTTTGCCAGCATAATTTATTGAAGAGATATCCTTAGTCCACTTTATGAACTGAACATTTTTGTTAAAAATCAATGGGCTGTATGTATGTGGATTAAATCTGGGCCTTCTACTCAGTTCCATTTGTATATTTATTGGTTTTTATGCCAGTACCAAGCTGTTTTAATTACTAAAGCTTGCTGGTATATCATGAAATCAGGTATTGTGATGCGTACATCTTGGTTTTTCTCATTCACAATCACTTTTGTATCTGGGTTTTGTGTGATTCCATATAATTTTAGGATTTTTTTCCTAACTCTGTAAAGAATGCCATTGGTATTTTGGTAAGAATTGCATACAATCTGCAAATTGCTTTAGGTAGTGTAGACATTTTGATGATATTGAGCAAGGAATATCTTTCTAACTTTTTGTGTCTTTGGTGACTTCTTTCATCAATCTTTGATAAATTTTCTTGTAGAGAACTTTCAATTTTTGATTAAATTTATTCTTAAATATTTAACTTTTGTGGCTACTTTGATTACAATTTCTTTTTTGATTTACTTTTCTATGAGTTCATCAAGCATAGAAATATGCTATTGTCTTTTGTCTGTTTATTTGTAGCCTGTATTCTGTTGGTTGCCATTTCACGTTTTTGAGTGCTTCTTTGCACGCAGGAGCTTCTTACCTTGAAGTAATGCTCTGTGTGTTTTTGCTCCCCTGTGCTATTGGAGTGTTTTTCAAGAAGTCTTTACCTATGCCAATATCTTTCAGAGTTTTTCTGATGTTCTTCTCTAACAATTTAATGGCATCAAGTCATAGATTTAGATCCTTTATCCATTTGTGCTGATTTTTACACAAGATATAATGTAGGGGACTTATTATATACTTCTGCACGTGGAAATCCAATTTTTCCAGCACGATTTGTTGAAGATACTGATTATCCTGCAGGGTTTGATCTTAGCTCCTTGTCAATGATTAATTAGCTGTAAATGTGTGAATTGATTTCTGGGGTTTCTATTAGTTTCATTGGTCTAAATGTCTATTTTTGTACAGTACTAGGCTCTTTTAATTATAACTGCCCTTTAGTATGTCTTGAAATCAGGTATTGTGATGCCTCCAAATTTGATTGTGTATTTTAAGATTGTTTTAGGTATTTTGGGTCTTTAGACCCAAAGGATAAATTTTAGCATTCATTTGTCTATATCTGAAAAGAATTCCATTGGTATTTTGATTTGGATAGCATTGGATTTGTAAATTACTTTGAGTAGTATGGACATTTTGGTGGCAATAATTCTTCCAATCCATAAACCTGGAAGATTATTTTTCATTATTTGTGTCTTCTATTTCATTTATTTCTTTAATGTTTTGTAAATTTTATGGTATAGAACTTTCACCTCCTTGATCAAACTTATTTTAAGGTATTTAAATTTTTGTAGCTATTATGATTGGTATTGATATTACAATTTATTTCTTAGCCATGGCATTTTCCATATATACAAAAGGTGTCAATTTCTGTGTGTTTATTTTATACCCTGCAACTTTACCAAATTCTCTTGTGAATTCCAATAGTCTATGGTGGAGTCATTTGTTTTCCTATATATAAGATCATGTCATTTGGAAATAGGGATAATTGGACTTCCTCTTTTCCAATTTGAATCCCATTTATTTCTTCTTGCCTAATGGCTCTGGCTAAAATTTCAGAACTATTTTGAATAACAATGATGAAAGTGCATATTCATGCCTGTTTCTGTATCTTAGCATAAATGTTTTCATCTTTTCTGCATTCAGTGTGATGCTGGCTGTGGCCATCATTGTATTGAGGAATGTTCCTTGTATACCCTATTTTCCTAAGGTTTTTATCATGAAAAAAATGTTGTATTTTATCAAAAGCTTTCCTTCATCTGTTGAGATTAATCATTTTGTTTTTATTCTTCAATTTGTCAATGTGATGTATCAAATTTATGATTTGCATAAGTTGAACTATCCCTGCATGCAGGGATAACTCTCACTTGGTCTGGCTGAATGGCCATTCTATTGTGTTGTTGGAATCAACTAGCTGATAATATTTTTGAGGATTTTGCATCTGTGTTCATCAGGGATATTGGTCTATGGTTCTCTTTCTCTGTTTTGTCTTTTTCTGATTTGGGAACTTAGGTGATGACAGGTCCACAGAAGGAGTTTAGGATGATTTCTCCCTTTCAGATGTTTTGAATAGCTTGAGAAGAATTGAAATTAGTGATTCTTTAAAAGTTTGGTATAATTCAGCAGTGAAACCATCTGATCCTGGGTTTTTTTGTTGTTGTTGAAAAAATATTTTACCACTGATTCAATCTCCATCTTGGTTATTGGCCTATTTAGGTTTTCTATGTCTCCATGACTCATTTTCGGTAGATTGTTTGTGTCCAAAAATCTATCTATTTTGATTCGATTTTCCAATTTGTTGGCCCCAAACTCTATGTAGTAATATTGTAATGATTCTTTTTATTTCTGTGACTGATACTGTTATTTTGGTCTATCCCTTTTTTTGGTTAGTTGAGCCAATAAATTTCCCTTTGACTTGTTCTATGTTCCACTGTTCACTCAGAAGCATGTTGTCCAGTCTCCATGTGTTTGTGTATTTTCTGGAGTTTCTTAAGTTGTTAATTGCCAGCTTCACTCCATTGTGGTCAGAAAAGATACATGGAATGATTTCAATGTTTTTGACCTTGTTGAGACTTGTTATATGGCCTACCATATGTCTATCCTAGAGAAAATTCTATGCACTGATGAAAAGAATGTGCAACCTGGCATTTCACTTGTGCACATTTTATAATCTGTTCTTCATATTTTACTGTTTGACTACAATGTGTCATGGTGAAGATCTTTTCTGGTCATGTCTATTAGGAATTCAATGTGATTTCTGTACTTAGATGTTTTTTTCCTCAAAATTAGGGAAGTTTTCGGTTATTATTTCAGGGAATAGGGATCTAATCTATCCTCTTTCTCCATACCTTCAGGAACTCCTAAGACATGTATATTGGGTTGTTTGATAGTATCTCATAAATCTCCAACACTATTTTTAATTTTTCTAATTTCTCCTATTAATTTTTTGGTCTGAATGAGATATTTCTAAAGCTTGGTCTTCTTTCTTCTGCCTCACCAAGTCTGTTAAGACTTTCCATTCTATTTTTATTTGATTATTAACGTCATCATTTCTAATATTTCAGTTTGATTTATCTTCAATATCTCTGTCTCAAGGGAAAATTTTTTACCTATATCATGTATGGATTTCTTTAAATATGAATTTGCTTCCCATTGCTTTTGAGTACTCCTATGATCATTCTCTTGAATTCTGTCTCATTTATTTTATCAATCTCTTTGTCTTCACATTCTAATATTGAAGTGTTGTGTTCTTTTGGAAGAGTCATATTTTCTTCCTTGTTCATGTTTCTATATTTATTTTCAGGCATTTGTGGAGCTAATTGTTGGTTTTCTCCTATGATGACTTTTATCTTTAAAATATTCCTCTGTGACTTAGCCCCTTCAGCAGATATTCAGGATTATTTAAACTTTTATTTAATAAATATAAATTTCCAAAGTACAACTTTTGGATTACGCTGGTTTTCCCCCTATAAACACCCTCCCACCAGCAAACCATCCCATCTCCTACTACCTCTCAACCCATTTTTCATTAATTAATTTCATTTTTAATTATATTTATATCCAGAAGATCAATTTAGTATATACTAAGTAAAGATTTCAACAGTTTGCACCCACATAGACACACAGAGTATTAAGTACTGTTTGAAGACTAGTTTTACCATTAATTTGCCTGGTACAACACATTAAGGACAGAGATCCTACATGGGGAGTAAGAGCACAGTGACTCCTGTTGTTGATTTAACAATTGACACTCTTATTTATGACGTCAGTAATCACCCGAGGCTCTTGTCATGAGCTGCCAAGGCTATGGAAGGCTCTTGAGCTCACCAACTCTGACCTTATTTAGACAAGGCCATAGTCAAAGTGGAAGCTCTCTCCTCCCTGCAGAGAAAGGTACCTCCTTCTTTGATGGCCCGTTCTTTCTGCTTCAGCAGATATTCAGAGGCATGTGCTGGATGGGGCCAGGGATCTCTGATCAGTGCTTAGGTATGGTGCAAGAGTCCAGGGTGACAACCACATTGGGCATGGTGGATCTCCTGTATTGTTAGTGGGGAAGATGATATGATCATGTGTGACCACTGCCTCACCTCTTCTTTGCTAAGGTAATCAAAGCCCAAGATGAGCCCAAAGTGGTATGCACCCCTTCCTCCTCATGCATTCGCAAGAATCAAACAAAGGATTTGTGTGGTCCTCAGTGTGAACAAAGAACCCTCTGCAGTGATCCACCCCAGGCACTCAGGGAATCTGAGTCTTTCAAGCCAGACACAGTGACTTCTCAGAGACCCAGCTCCATTCCATGTCCTATTGTGCAATCACAGGATTCCCTCAGAGTACTCGGGGCTCTCATAGTCAAAGTGAGCTCTCAGCCCTGCAAGGCTGCTCCATCCCGGAGTCAGTTGTCTGTTGGTGTTTTTTCATGGCTGTTTAGGTACAGATGTCACTGATATAGAGGGGAGAGGAGTGCCTCACAGGCTTAAGTGGGTGCCCTACCCCATTGCAAACCCTCTAGTCCAGACTCAAAGACACTGGGGACCATGGCTATCCCTCAGTTGAAATCCCCTTGACTCAGGAACGTGAGGCACAGCAACCTGTACTTGCCTTTTAAGATGGCAATTCTTCCTGCTATTCATTGGGAGCCCTTGTGGAGTGGATAGGAAGCAAGCAATAGGCTCTAGCTTCCTGGGTTTATGTGAGCACCCTGCCCTTGCTAGTGCTCCAGGCTGGATTCAAAGCCCTTTTGGTACGCAAAATTCTCCCTCATGAAATATTGCCATTGACACCACCTATTGCAGTCTCTTCTCATTTGTCTTTAGGAAGATGGCATCTCCTCCTGATGCTGATTCTGATACTGGTAGGAGCAGCACAGAGGAGTACTGCCCAATTTTTCACTGCCCAGAATGGTGCTCTGCAGGAGTGGGGGAGCAAAGAAGCAGGTTAGCTTCCCTGCTCCAAGCCCGGCAGTTACTCAGACCAGTGAGTTCTTCAGGCTGAAGTAAAAGTCAGTGGGTGACTGTGGAATTCCCTCTCAATGAAAACTGCAAGCAACAGGGCATGTGGAGACTCCTTACTACCTTGTCGTGATATGATATTGGCTCACAACTGGTAACTGGCTATACCACATGGCTGACTGCACCATTGCCTGTCTTCTCTCTCTTGTCCCATGGAGCATTTTTTTTTAGTCCTTTGCCAAAAATTTCTATCAGGTTCATGTAAACATGGTCCCCCCTTTGTTTGTTTTTTAATATCCCAGAGCAGCTGAAATTACTGCAGCTATCCCATTCAACCATTTTGGATCTCCACCCTTTTTTTTTTTTTAATCGAGAGAAATTTTTAAAGGAAGAAATAGGAGGAGATTGGGGCAAGTTTGTTCAAAAGATGGTTTTTCTTGTAACTGCTTCCAAATTTTCATGACAGCAGCTATCTAGAACAGCTGCTTTACCACCTTGAATGTTATTCCCTGAGGCCTCATAAGAAGTGAGGGGCCATGGATGTCCCAGCTTAACGGCTGATAGTGCATTAGTGTAAGATTATATAAGTGTATGTAAGTACTACACACCCTGGAAGAGTTTTTAAAATGTTCACGGAAA
Organism: Oryctolagus cuniculus; assembly: GCF_051225735.1. Taxonomy (NCBI): domain Eukaryota; kingdom Metazoa; phylum Chordata; class Mammalia; order Lagomorpha; family Leporidae; genus Oryctolagus; species Oryctolagus cuniculus. The sequence goes on from NC_142871.1 coordinate 14,454,840, forward strand.
TCCATATGCATGGACTTCAAAAATGTTCTATAACAAAATAAACACATCATTTAATTCAATTGAAATCACCTCAGATATAAATTGACAATAACACTTCAAGTAAGTCTATAAAGTGAAATAGAATATATAATAGTGTAATTCACTTGTCATAGCAGTACCTTTAAAAATATCTCTTGAAAAATATAGACTTGGCAGGTTTTTAAAATTAATTTATTTTCAAAACTTTTGATGAAAGTTTTTAAATCTACCATAACTGAAGCCTTGAATCAGTTTAAATAATGAGTTACTAAGTATAGAGGGACCGTACTAGCTCTGTTGTGTTATTTTACAGTAAATGTTGGATGTTTATGACAATCTTAACCAGTTTAATGTGCTGTTCACCTACAAGAATCGTATTAGAAAAGATATTACTTTAATGTGTTTATCTACAATTAGAATGATGCGGTTTACAACTGTAAAGATTTAAAAACTAGTTTTTAACAAGTGTTGTAGATTTTAACTAATTTTTCTATATTCACAGGAAAAATAAAACCATATGATATTTCTATTTTAAGATTTATTTATTTACTTGAGAGGCAGGGTTATATAGAGAGAAGGAGAGACAGAGAGAGAGACACAGAGAGACAGAGAGGGGCTGGGAGAGATAGAGATATCCATCTTCCATCTACTGGTTCACTTCCCAAATGGCTGCAGCTGCCAGGCTGGGCCAGGCTGAAGAAAGGAATCAGTTTCATCCGGATCTCCCATGTGAGTGCAGGGACCCACATTTGTGGGCCATCTTCCACTGCTTTCCCAGGTGCGTAATCAGAGAACTGGATTGGAACTGGATTAGCCAGGACTTGAACCAGCTCCTGTATGGGATGTTGGTGTCTCAGCAGATTAACCCACTAAGCCACAACACACCCACCCCAAATGACATTTCTGTGAAATTTATCATTAAAAACTTTAAGCCAGTCTCTCTAGTTTATACCAAAATTAATATTTCTTACAAATGGTTTTAAAACTAGTGTATGAATAGTACTCTACCTATCACAATCTCTGCATTTGTGATGTTAAAGAAAATAACAATATTTGAGCTCTCATAGTGATTAACATGCATGGATTTTGAAACTATTTTGCAACAAAATGAACAACCCATCTAGAAACTTTTCTAGGAAGTTTAAACCACTCCTCTAGCCCAGGAAACAGATATTACTGCTATCCTCTTCTCATAAACAGAGGAACTGAGGTTCTGAGAAGTTCAGTGATTTGCCTAAAAAGACACAGCTGGGATTCAACAAGCTATAGAAACTGCTTTCTTAGTCATCACATCAAATGAACACTCTCCCCAATAATACTGAATTAGGTAATTTGTAGAGGACTGCTCTTTCTAGAAATATAAAACTTTCTCCTGTTACTAGTTTACAGTTAAATATAAAACATTTAATAGTAACCATTATTCTGAGTATTGTTTATATTCAAGTAATAACTTCTAAATTGCATAACAATTTGGAGCTACTCACCTCACACAAATGTCTTTCCCTAGATTCACTCTCCTCTTTCCTCCTTCACCAACCCCAGTTATGGACTCATGTGTACCTAGTCTTGGGACATGCAGAATACTTGCACTAATATTGAAAATGGTAACCTTCAAACTATAATAGAATAAATAGAATAGCTAAAGAGTTGGGGAATCGAATACCTACAAATAAAAAGCCAGAGGAAGATGGGACAGAATCACACAGAGTTATGGATCAGTGATCTGCTCATTGGGAAAATGTTTTTTCTTGTTGTTGTTGTTGTTGTTGAGAATATAATCTGAAAGCTACTCTTCCCACTAAAACTAGTAAAAATGACTCCTGTACTCATATACCCATAGATAAAGAGTTATGAAATTAAGAAAAAAAAAGCCAGCCTTTTTCCCCCTCTGGAGTGATTTGATGCATGCAGTTTAGCCAACACATTCCCAAACAATATGTACAAGGAAGTCATAGAAGAAAATGCAAAATGGCCATTAAGAATATACATGCATTTGCTCAACCTCAGTGATAATCAAGGAAAAACCTGATTAAAACACATATTACAGTCAGATAAGAACACTAGTTAGAATATTTGGTCTCATCTTTTCTTGTTCAATTAGTCTTTTTCCTGAAGGAACAATTATCCTACTTACTCATCTGGGCCTTTCTTTTTGGGCTGTTGCATTCCTTTGTAAATCTGGTACTCTTTTAGTATCACTCATGTTTATGAGCTAAGTTTATGGTTGATGAATAGTGGCACCTTGGGCCAGTTTTGTTTCTAGTTTATAAAGCCTGTTTCCTATTGTTTCCTATTGCCCTGATAGCTCTCATTCCAGAATCAGAAGGCTGATGATGAACACTGTGTACTTGAAAGTGAAATGGCATGAGCAAGCCTTTAGCTGATTTCCTTGGAGAAAGCCTTTGGGATGAGAAGTTACCTCCACATGGTTCCTTGGGGCACTGGGAAATGAGCCTGGCAACACTGAGCAGGCATAGGATTGGATTAAAATGAGACCTTCAGGGATCTTACAGGAGGAACCCTGGAGCTATGACCTTTCAGAGTTGTTCTAAAACAAAGCAAGAAATGAGAGCCTTTTGTGTCTGAAATAGTCATTATCCACTGCTTGCTGCTGTGAGGAGATGTTATCCTATGTGAGGCAGTTTTATTGGGAAAGTTGCAGCGAACACAGTAGTGAACCACCAACTCCGAACACTGTCTGCACTTGGGGAATGGATGCATCACTGCTGAAGAGGAGACATGGTTCTGACACCACGGAATCCACTGAGTCAGTCATTTATGTCTCTCAAATACATCTGCTTTTCATAGCAATTACCTTACATTAAAGAAGAGATTCCTTAGGATATCAATTAGTTTTTCTCTTGGAAGACTTAGAAGAGAAACACTAGTGGGACAAGTGCAACTTTCAATGTTGCTGTTGATCCCAAGGTCTTGAGTGTAACCATCCTTTTGCTTCATTACTCTTTCTGTATTTCTCTCACTCTACTGGCACAACTTCTAATGTGGGAAGTCTGAGCCCCTCTTCACTCTGATTACCTCTGGCTGTGGCTGATGAACTCATCCATTCAGTGATGTATCAATGGAGGACTCAGAGACAGCCTTGTGCATCACCTGAGCATTAAGGATATTCTTTTCTGCTTCCATTGTAAAGTAAAAGTCCTATCTTCTCCTGGCAATATCTATAATTTCTGTGTGTGTACTAACTTTCTTCAACACTTGCTGGTCATACAACATGGAAGAGCTCCAAGGGACTAGAAAGCAGTCTTAGGATAATTTTGAAGGCACTCTTACTATACAGCCCAAGAATAATTCTGAGATGGCCCATACATGAATCAACGTTGACATTTTTTCTTCTGCCTCTGAGGCCCTCCAAGAGATGTCGGATGTGAGAAAGGGACAGGCTATTTTGATAACATGTATCTGGGTCATCTGCTCACACAGTTTAATTCAGCATTGCTTGTGTTGAATTAAGGATATGCCTTATGTGTATTAAAATGGATTGATGCTACGTGTGACACAACTAATGACTTAATGGACTAAAGTGCAGCTCTGAATCTGAGGGTATTTGATATCCAATAGTTAGAAGCTCAATATCTACCAGGGTCCAGTACCACACAGGAGTTGATTTTTCACAATCCTATATGGTTCTATGCTTCTGATACCAACATTTATCCTCCAAAATTAAGGGGCCCATATTGCCACACTGTGATTCTCCTATTGGAATTTTCCAAATGACAGCTTTTCCAATCATTGTTACATATGAGATCATAAAGATCACTGTTTCTAATTGACCAAGCAGCAGGACAACTTATGTGATAGCCAGGGCCTGCTGCAGATCTTTTCCTGCTCGCAAGCCGCCTGAGTTATTTGTAAGTGACTTGGAACAATAGTTAAAGGTGTGGAGCATGCTGCCTCCAGTACTTAAGGGGCAGACTTAGTCCTTTATTTTTTTTTGTTACTAGGGGGGAGGAATGAAATTCAATTGCTGTCTGATGACATTAAAAGAAATAATTTTGGTGCGTCACAGGCAATTGAATCTTGAAAACATTGCTGATCTGATATCTGGCTGAGTATCTGTGGAGTTTATCTCTTAATTCCAGAAGCATACATGTTTGACCAACACACTTCTCACTTAATTGATCTTCTTCATTTTTTGTTTTTGATCAGCTGATGATCAGTACACACAGTCCAGATCTCTTTATGTTGTATTAGAAGAGAGGTTGGGAGACATGAGGAAAAAGCCATAGATATGTCATTTATATTCCCCATAGAATGAAAACTTTATAATTAAAAATTTGGTAAGTTTTGACATATGAATATACCATGGCAACTATCAACACAATCAAGATAATGAGCAAATCCATCAACTTCTTGGGACCTTTGCAATTCTCCATCCTGTACCTGACCCAGTCTCAGGTCACCGCTGATGTGATTTCCCACACCATGGATTAGTTTTGTTTTCCATAATTTTATTTAAGTGGAATCATAGTCTGTCTCTTTATTTTCTTGCTTATTTCACTCAATATCATTATTGTACAACTCATCCTCATTGCCGCACTTATCAGTATCCATTCCTTTTTTGAGGAGCAGTATTCTGTAGTAGGGCTAGTTTACTTTGCTTGTCTATTCCCTCACTGATGGACATTTTGACACTTCTTGACAAAGCAACCAAAGACATTCAAATACATGCTTCTGTATGACCTTGAGCGTTCTTTCCTTAGATTCCCTATATAGATGACTATTTGACTTTTTGAAAAACTATCAAGTTATGTTCCAATGTGGTTTGTCACACCAGAAGTATATGAAAAACACTTGCTTGATATTTTCATCAACAGTTGGTACTAATAAATCTCTTGGTTTTAGCCATTTTTTGAGAGTTAGTGGTACAGGGGTACTTCAAACTGTTTGTATTAAGGAAGTTAAAAGATAAGTTTATTTTGATGCAAATTTTTTGGAAATTCATATGTAGCTTTTTCATAATATGCACTTTCCATGAACTTTTTGAAGATCCCTTGTACATTATTGCAGTATGAATTTGCATTTTTCTAGTGACTAATGAGCATTTTAGCTTTTCATGTATATGCATAATTACCTATATGTGTTATATATTTGCACATGTATTATCATATATATCTTATATAAATACATATTTATCTTTTCTTAAAAGTATATTTTTTTGAAAGGCAAAGGACAGAGAGAGAGTGGGACACACAAGAAAAGAAAGGGAGACAGAGATCTTCCATCTCCTGGCTCACTCCCCAAATGCCCTCAACAGTTAGGGCTAGGGCATGCTGAAGTCACAATTCCACCTGCATTTTCATATGGCTGGTGGAAATTCACATACTTGAGCCATCATCTGCTTCTTCCCATGCACATTACCTCCTTTGTATCTCACAAAAATCACTGGGCTCCACACTGGTTTGCCTGCTATTGTGATCTTTACTTGTAAATGGAGCTGTAAGCTGATGCAGTCACAGGCCTCCCTCATCTGCCTGCCCTCCATTGGTAATCACTCCACTGCACTGCCTGATACACTCTGTATGAAAAAAATCACCAAATATTTTGCTTCTCTGTTGGAACAATAACTCTGGTTCTTGTTACTCCATCTTGGAAAAAATAAGAAATTTAATCTAGGATTTTAACACATTTTACAGGAAACTTTGTCACTTCAAGCCATGGTTCTTTAACACAATGTTCTCAGAATGTAGAAAACTCACTGGGGAAATTCATTGAAAAAACATATTCTAAAGCTCTGCCCACCAGAATTTCAATTCAGTATATCTGGAGTCAAATGAGCTAAATGGACGTTTTAATAAGGCAGTCAGGTGATTCTAATGCAAATGGATGACAAACCATAATTCGTGAAACTTGCTTCTTAGAAGATTTTTCCAGTTTGACCTGGACAAAAATAACAACGGCAGCAAGGGGTGGGGAGGTAAGGGATATTATTTCTTTTGCTAATCTTTTGAGTAATCCTCACAATGAATCTCTCTTTTCACTCCAAACCCAAGTGTCTTCATATGCAGGCACTTGCAGAACTGGGCAGAGAGAAGAGCTTCCCTGGCTTGTTTGATCCATCTCCTCCACATTTAAATTGTGATGGTGGTCCCGTTTGCTCACCATCTTCTAGGAGTATTTCGGAAGTATCAAGTTGCTAATGACTACTGTCTCATTCAGAATTGCTTGAATATACTTCCTTATTTACATTTATTTGTGATTTCAATTAAATTTGTTGGAGAACTCATTAAGAACCAACTCAACTCACTATCTTCAGCTGAAACTCCCCATGTAAGATCTCTGTCCTTAATGTGTTGTACCATGAAAATTAATGGTACAACTAGTATTCAAGCAATACTTTATGCTTTGTGTGTCTGTGAACTGTTGAAATCTTTACTTAGTATATACTAAGTTGATCTTCTGTATATAAATATGATTAAAAATGAATCTTTTTTAAAGATGTTTTATTTTATTTATTTGAAAGACAGAGTTACAGAGAGAGGTCTTCTATCCGCTGGTTCACTCCCCAGATGGACACAACGGCCGGAGCTGTGCGGATTCAGTGTCAGGAGCCAGGAGCTTCTTCCAGGTCTCCCATGAAGGTGCAGGGGCCCAAGGACTTGGGCCATCTTCTACTGCTTTCCCACGCCATAGCAGAGAGTTGAATCAGAAGAGGAGCACCCGGGACTAGAACTGGCCACGAAATGGGATGTCAGCGCTTCAGGCCAGGGCGTTAACCCGCTGCGCCACAGTGCTGGCCCCTCTAAATGAATCTTAATGAAGAATGGGATGGGAGAGGGAGTAAGAGATGGGATGGTTTGCTGGTGGGAGGGTGGTTATGAGGGGGAAAACCACTATAACCCAAAAGTTGTACTTTTCAAATTTATATTTATTTAAAAAAGTATAAAAAAATTAGCTTTAGAATGAATCCCTGAAATGATTGATATCTTATTGAGTAAAGGGTATCTTTATTTTTCCACATAGCTAATATTTATATATATATTTATATAGTGTTAAAATAATATTTACACTTTGTATCATATTAGTAATACTGGCATTTTCCATAGTGATAAAACAACTTTTTAACTTTTTGTACTTATTACTCATTTTTATCCTTACAGTGCCCCTATTATAAAGATCACTATTTTATTTCCTATTTTACTGAAGTAAGGTAAATAAATTACAATGAACAAATGAAATTCAGTGTTTTCTGATTTTAAGATCATTGAGACTCATTTGTATATTTTAGCTTGTTTACATTTTTATTTATATTTTTAAAATCATATTAATTCATGAATCATTTAATGATACTAAAATCTGTAGCATCACTAAGTTTTGAATATGAGTAAAATTAAATAATTCCATTGTACATTTTATTCATCTCTTTAACAGGCAATTAATTATTCATACTAAGCAATACCCTAGTTTGCTGACCTATAGTAAGTACAAAATGCTGGACACTGATGTAAGTGATTTCCAAATACTAATTCATTCAGTCTTCACAAGAATTCTATGAAATATGGATTATTATTATTGAAATTATACTAATGGAAAAACTGATGTATACACTGATTCAATCCATGTCAAAGACTTAGGAAGCAGATAAGGCACAAATCTAGGAAATTGCTTCCAGAATCTGTGTGTTTAATTTCTATAGGTCGCTGCCTCTTATTTTATTTTATTTTATTTTATTTTATTTTATTTTTTTTTTTTTTTGACAGGCAGAGTGGACAGTGAGAGAGAGAGACAGAGAGAAAGGTCTTCCTTTTCCGTTGCTTCACCCTCCAATGGCCGCCGCGGTCGGTGCGCTGCGGCCGGCGCACTGCGCTGATCCGAAGGCAGGAGCCAGGTACTTCTCCTGGTCTCCCATGGGGTGCAGGGCCCAAGCACTTGGGCCATGCTCCACTGCACTCCCTGGCCACAGCAGAGAGCTGGCCTGGAAGAGGGGCAACCGGGACAGAATCCGGCACCCCGACCAGGACTAGAACCCGGTATGCTGGCGCCGCAAGGCGGAGGATTAGCTTAGTGAGCCAGGACGCCGGCCCACTGCCTCTTATTTTAAATAAATCCTCTGTATTGATCTAGTGGATGATTTTCAGTTGCTCATCTCAATATTACAAGTACTCTAAGGGGTCATTTATACATTCTACTTTACAAATAATAAAATTTCACAAACTTCTGATTATGCTCTTCAGTGATACTAGGTGACTCAATTTTGGCAGTCTCTGTTACTTTTAGCCATTTTCTGTTCACTTGGGATTTAATCATTATGTTTGAAAGTCTCCACCACCTGTCAAGAGGCATTCAGTTAGAATCCTAAATGACCCAGCAATAGAAGCAAAATATAGGCATCTACCCAGTAAATAAGTATTTTGGCAATTTCATAATTTAAAATGTTCTTGTGTATATTTAAGTTTGATTTTATACCTTCTTCTTTGATTTCAACGACACTTCACTTTTTAAATCAAACTTTATTTTGTGACTGCAGTAGGTGTAGTAGAGTAGCTGACAGGTCATATCATGAAATTTAGAGAACCATTTCAATGTTAATTACAGGGCTTAACCAAAAGGTCGGTTGGGGATACATCTAGTCTTGCACAGATTTGCAGAACTTTTGCAGTCAAGTACTCACAGTATTTCAAGTTATTGAATAAAATGAGTAATTTACAGCACCACATTGACCCTTAAAAGAAAATTACAAGAAAGAAATAGGCATAATCATGAAACAAATCTATTAGTATGATTACCTACATCCAGATGAATCCCAAGAAAGTAACAATCATAAACCACTAGTAATTGCAAATGCTGAAGAAAAAAATCAAGTGAAGAACTGAAAGTCTCCTGATGTTCTTGTTTATGCTGCAATCCTGGCCTGTAGGTCCAGAACTGGCCCACTTCAAGAATATCTTTTAGTCAAAGAGGTGTGTAGAAGGAAAACCAGGTGGAGGTTTCTTGCCCAATAATAGAGGGTAAGGGTTATGTTCCATAATCATGAAACACCAGATTTCTCTGGTGGCCATACATGGGTTATATCCTCCATAATGAGTTCCTTGAGCACAAATTGCTTGGGAAAAATCAGTTTTTAAAATTTTTATTTATTTATTTTATTTGAAACGCAAAGATAGAGAGATTGAGAGAAATATAAAAACAGAGAGAAAGAGAGAGGTCTTCCATCTACTGGTTCACATCCCAAATGTCCACAACAGCTAGGACAGGACCAGGCCAAAGCTGGGAGCCAAGAACCCAAGCCTAGTCTCCTACACGGGTGACAGGGACCCAAGCACTTGAAACCATCGCCAGTTGCCTCCAAGACAGTGCATTAGCGGGGAGCTGGAGTGGAAAGTGGCATTAGAACTCCCACTCAGGTTTTCTAGTGAGATGGAGGCTTCCCAAGAGTCATTTGCACTGTAGCACCAAACACCTTCCCGTTGGCACTTTTATTTACATAATGGTAGCACCAAGCATTGTTAGTAGCTACCCAGTATGTGATATAAATCCAAAATCAATTATGGACCAGTTCACAGAGCCAGTTTTAAAATCTAATTAGTATATTTTTGGAAGGTATGAAATAATAAGAATACAAGTTTTACAAGTTATCAGTTTTTCCCTCCATCTTTTAGTTTTCTTTCTCAGTAAAGGAAATTTTTTTTGTTGTCTTGTAGGGTACGTATTTTCAACTAGCAGCTAAATGTATTCCATCAACTCATCTACCAGTAAGATCTGGTAAGACAGATAAATAACTGAAGTGTATTTCCAAATGCCCAAGCATAAACATTTCACTAATTTGGTCCTTAAGCAACACAATGCATAGGCAGCTGTGTGTCATTTAGTGTTACTGTAACATGAATTTGGCAACAACAAGAAGCAATTTTTCCAGGAGTTAAAGGAGAATTAACTTTATAATACTCCAGCTTTTGTGACTATATGGAAATATTCAGAACTATAATAATTTGTTGTTTAAAAAAGTAAGAATGTATTATAAGTTGTCAGAAATCCAGGATACGCAATTTATCTAGGTGTTTATCCTTGTGATTTATTTTATTTTGTTGCTAAGTGTTCATTTTTGTACTTGAGATAGACTTTTAAAGAAAAATTTAAGTGGCAAAAGGAGTATTAGGTTCTGAGTCAGGAAATGCAACCTAAAATAATTGTTATCAGCAAAGTGAGATGGAAACTGGATTAGAGCACTCTTCATAATCATTAGTTGGTTAAGTTATACAATATAAATATTTATATAAGCATAATTTACACAATGTACAATGTACTGTCTACCATAGAACCAGCCAGCTGAGTTTGGGAAATAAGGAATAAAGCACAGATGTTGAATAAAGATAACTGATTGGAGAGTTATAGATCCCGCTCTTTTCTGTGCTTATAATACTAACTTTGAGAAGTCATCTATGGATACTAGACCACAGTCTTGCCATCTGTAATATGATGGACTAGCTTTTCCTGCACGATTTCTACCAAGTCCCTACCAGTTCTCTCCGTTGTGTGTTTAAATGCTTAGCTTCAAAACACTGGCTTTCTTCTCCTAAACTGAAACTCTTTCCTGATTTTAGCAAGGTTAAGTCTTTAAGTACTTTTTAAACTAGAGTGATTTCAGAAACAAAATTGTCAACACAATTACACAGTTTTCGAAGCTTGTTTCTGGGTGTAGCACCTGTGGATCTGGAACAAGCAATCCAGCAGATGGCACTATGCCATCATCATGGGACCTGCCAACCCTTAAGTGCAGCCACTCGTCTCTTAATCAGAAGAAATCATAATCATTTGCAGTAATTAACGGTGACATAGTTTTCTTCATGATTATAAGCTAAATTTGATGCTTTCTAATTTGAATAATTGTGCTATGTTTAATTCTCCTCTCTGCTGTCAGCTGTATGAAAACTGAAAAGGGAGTTTGCTAGTTCCAAAACTTGAGTAAATAACAGGTACAGGTAATGAAATGATCTTTGTCTTATGGAGACATAATTGAATCCCTTACAAAAAAACTTGGGCCAAACACTGAGGCTATGAACTCTGTGAAGGTGAAAATGATGTCTGACTCATGTTTGTATCTCTGTGTGTTAGTTTATAATGAGGCATTGAAAAAGCCTGCAGAACAGATTGAAAATAGAATATAGGATTAGCAACACAGGTTATAGATGGGTGTGGAGATGATAATTTGTATAATTTCTTTTCTGATTGCTTGAATTTTCTAAGGAAAACAGAAGATTAAGTAATAATCTGATAGTGAAGTGAGGAAGAGAAATTAAAGTTCAGAAGGCAAGGGGGAAAAAGAACAAAGTACTAAGGACACATAGAAGAGCTGTTTTTAATTACTCACTGTGAAATTTGCAATAAGCAAAAAAGGGAAATAGAATTCCAAGGAATTAAAATGAAGGAATACCTTTGAATTGGAAGACTTGATGAAGTTGGAAGATTGTTGAAGTACCAGATGAAGTCAGGTGAGATAACAGGTAATAGTGGTAACCAAGAAATGTGTGCAACTGGAATAATAAAGAAGTTGCAATTACTGGTGTCAACAGGTTCTAGGCTATGACTGCTTCCATTTTGACTGAGGTAGGCTGCATGTTAAGATTAACAGAGGCTTTCAAAATTTCATGTAAAAATCGTATTGAAAGAGAATGTACACTGCACTGACTTTTTGAAATACCCTTATAGACAAGAAGAGTTTTAGAAAGTTAAAGACCAACATATTGAAAGCATTATCCAGGGTTAGCATTGTGGCCTACTAGGTTAAGTCTCCACCAGCTGCATCAGCATCCTGTATGGGTGCCAGCTTGTGTCCAAGCTGCTCCTCTACTGATCCAGCTCTCTGCACGTGGCCTGAGAAAGTAGTGGAAGATGGCCCAAGTTCTTGTGCTCCTGCACACACGTGCGTGGGAGACCCCGAGGGAGCCCTTGGCTTCTGGCTTTGGATCCACCCATCTCTGGTCATTGTGAAGCAGCAAATGGAAGACCTCTCTTTCTGTCTCTCCCTCTCTGTCAGTGACTCTGCCTCTCAAATAAATAAATAAATCTTTCTCTAAAAAAAGAAAAAGAAATAAAAAGGAATTATCCACACTTATCTTGAAATCAATATGAAGAAAGTAAGAGGAATGTTAGAGAGAGTGACAGTGAGGAGCCAACATTGTAGCAGGGTATGTCACTGCATGCTATGCAAGCATCCCATGTAAGGGCCGGTTCAAGTTCCAAATGCTCCATTTTCAGTCCAGCTCCCTGCTAATGACCTGGGAAAACAGCAGGAGATGGCCAAAGTACTTGGATTCCTGCCACCCATGTGGGAGATACAGATGAGGTCCAGGCTCCTAGCTTTGGCCTGACCTAGCCCCAGCCATTGTAGCCTTTGGGCAAGTGAATCAGGGAATGTAAGATCTCTCTACCTCCCCCTTTCTCTGTGTAACTCTGCTTTCAAATTAGTGAATAAATCTTTTAAAAAAGAAGAGTGAACACAGATTTAGATCGTTAAGAAACAAAGGAGAATAAAGCAGGGACACTGTTAGATAACAACAATATGGATGATACAAACTAATAGGATATTTAAAGATGGAGGATGTGATGTGGAAGGGAAAAAGAATGTTTTAAAAGTAAGAATGAGGTTTGTTTGTTTGTTTTTTAGGTTTTTTTTTTTTTTTTCCCCAGAGTGTCGTGGCTTTCCATGCCTGAAATACTCTCATGGGCATTTCAGCCGGATCCGCATGCCTTAAGGGCTGATTATGAGGCCAGAGTGCTGTTAGGACATTTGCCATTCTATGGGTCTGCTGTGTATCTCACTTCCCATGTTGGATCATTCTCTCCCTTTTTGATTCTATCAGCTAGTATTTGCAGACACTATTCTTGTTTATATGATCCCTTTGGTTCTTAGTCCTATCATTACGATCAATTGTGAACAGAAATTGATCACTGGGACTAGTGAGATGGCATTGGTACATGCCACCTCGATGGGATTGAATTCGAATCCCCTGGTATGTTTCTAACTCTACCGTTTGAGGTAAGTCAGCTTGAGCATGTCCTGAATTGCACATCTCTTCCCTCTCTTATTCCCACTCTTACATTTAACAGCGATCACTTTTCAGTTAAGTTTCAGCACTTAAGAAGAATTGTGTATTGATTACAGTATTCAACCAAAAGTATTAAGTAGAACAAACAAAAAAAAATACTAAGAGGGATAACATATTAAGTTGCTCATCAACAGTCAGGGTGAGGGCTAATCAAGTCACCGTTTCTCATAGTGTTCATTTCATTTTAACAGGTTTCCTTTTTGGTGCTCAGTTAGTTGTCACTGATCAGGGAGAACATATGGTATTTGTCCCTTTGTGACTGGCTTATTTCACTCCACGAGTGAGATCCCAGTGGAAAGAATGGGTCATCAAAGCAGGAGGTACCTTTCTCTGAAGGGAGGAGAGAACTTCCACTTTGACCATGGCCTTGTCTAAATGTGATCAGAGTCAGTGAACTCAGGGGGCTTCCATAGCCTTGGCAGCTCATGACAAGAGCCTAGGGTGATTACTGATGCCATAAACAAGAGTGTCAACTTGTTAAGTCAACAACAGGAGTCACTGTGCACTTACTCCTCATGTAGGATCTTTGTCCTTAGTGTGCTGTACATTGAGATTTAATGCTATAACTAGTACTCAAACAGTATTTTTCACTTTATGTTTCTGTGTGGGAGCAAACTGTTGAAATCTTTACTTAATGTATGCTAAACTGATCTTCTGTATATAAAGAGAATCGAAAATGAATCTTGATGTGAATGGAAGGGGAGAGGGAGTGGGAAAGGGGAGGGTTGCAGGTTGGAGGGACGTTATTGGGGGGAAGCCATTGTAATCCATATTCTGTACTTTGGAAATTTATATTCATTAAATAAAAGTTAAAAAAAATAAAAAAAAGGAATTCTGCAGCCTGGAAAAAAAATCATTTATTATTTTTCACTTTATGTTTCTGTGTGGGAGCAAACTGTTGAAATCTTTACTTAATATATGTTAAACCGATCTTCTGTATATAAAGAGAATAGAAAATGAATCTTGATGTGAATGGAAGGGGAGAGGGAGTGGGAAAAGGGAGGGTTGCTGGTGGGAGGGACGCTATGGGGGGGAAGCCATTGTAATCCATAAGTCGTACTTTGGAAATTTATATTCATTAAATAAAAGTTAAAAAAAAAGAAAAAAAAGAAAATATGTATGGTATGATTTCCATTTTTTTTTTCAGTTTGCTGGGACTTGCTTTATGAGCTATTATATGGCATATCCTAGTGAAAGTTCCATGCACTGATGAAAAGAGTGTGTGGTCTTCAACTATGGGTTAAAAGGTTCTGTAGTTATTAGATCCATTTTTTCAATTCTTTCATTTTTAGTGTGTGTTTATCTTTGTTGTTGAGTCATGTTCTTTGTAGGCAGCAATTAAATGGTCTTGTTTTATAATCCAAAAAAAAAAATAAAAGTAAGAATGAGGGATATAATAAGGACATTTCCTCAACTCGTGCTCACAGACATGATGCACGTGTCACTACTTGAGAGGGCTATGGGGAAGCAGAATCATCAGAGACGGACCCAATACCTGTAGAGCCAAAGGGTGGGAAGGATCATACATGGAGCATTAGTCATCAGGAAGGCCCATATGTGTGATTTTGCTAATGCTAGGCACTGACATCAGGAGAGAGCAATGGAAAGTTCAGAAAAAGTTAAGGATGGGGAAAAGAAAAAGCACAGAGAGTGGTAGAACTTTCTGAATGTTAGAGTAAAAGATGAGGATGACTTAAGGCTGATGAACCCATAAAGGAAAAAAAGTTCAATAATGTTTTATAATACCCTGAGGATTCAAGGAAAATAAGAGTGGTGAGACTGAGTGTTGGGGCAAGGGAAATCCAAGTGTTGGAGCTCACCATTGAGTCTTGCTAATGGAGGCAAAGATGGAGGCTTGGTTCCATCTACTTCATGAGACCTTCTTGACCTCTGCTGATGGGAATAGAAGACCTCCCCCCTTTCCTCATATCTGGATTCACAGTTGATATTTGTTGGAAGATGGGTGAGTCCAGACACCAGTGTACAGTTACTGTCTGTTAAAAAAGTTAAAACTTTTCAGAAAGTCACTTATTACTGTCTGCACGGAAGTGTATTAGGTGACATCATGAATCATGCATCATCGTTGATGATGAGCGTAGAGGGTCTGGATAGAGTCCAACTCTCCCCCTAAAAAATTTATTTTCTCTTTATGGAATTCCTGTTAAATGAATGTTGAGCCATTCTTCAATGATCTTTTAACTTTCCCATCTCTTCTTACTGTAATTTTCATTTTCTGAAAAATTATCTAAACTTTATTTTTTATGCACTTACAGGGATAGCATGGATGATGATTAAGAGCTATTTTTTTCTTTTTTTTTCCAAAACAAGAAAAAAATTGAACGTCCACTGGTTTTGTGAATGCAAGTTTTTTTTTTCCTCTCATAGGATTTTATATTTGGTGCTATCTTTTCCATGAATTATCTATGTTTCCTTGGAACTCACTTCTGTTTTCTTTAGACACTAAAAATCCAGTTAAAATCTTTGTGTACAGGGAAAAGAGTTTGTCAATTGGTGAGGTTTTTTGTTGTTGTTTTTGTTTGTTTGGTTGTTTTTTTTTTTGTTTTGTTTTTTTTGTTTTTTTTTACAGGCAGAGTGGACAGTGAGAGAGAGAGACAGAGAGAAAGGTCTTCCTTTTGCCGTTGGTTAACCATGGATCTGGGCACAGATTCAGACATTTACTAAGTTACCAAAAAGTAATCTCTCTATTTCTTTCTTTCAATAATTCAATTTTCCCAAAGAAGACTCTTTCAATATCTGTAGAAATGAAATGGTTAAAAGGCTCTAAAGTATATAAACTTCAAACCTCCATATAATTTTTTTAAAGATTTTATTTATTTATCTATCTATTTATTTATTTATATGAGAGGTGGGGCTACAGACAGAGAGAGGGAAAGACAGAGAGAAAGGTTTTCTATCCACTGGTTCACTCCCCAGGTGGCCATGGCGGTTGGATCTGGGCTGATCTGAAGCCAGGAACTGGGAGCTTATTCCAGTTCTCCAACAAGGGAGCAGGGACCCAAGCATTTCGATCAGCTTCTACTTCTTTCCCAGGCCATAGCAGAGAGCTGGATCAGTAGAGGAGCAGCTGGTACCTGAACCACAGACCATATGGGATGCCAACGCCACAGACAAAGGCTTAGCCCACTATGCCACAGCGCCAGCCCCAATCTAGTTTGATTTTTTATAATGATCCTTGGTACTCATTCTTTATTGTATCCTTGCTCCCTCTAATTCTAATTCTGAGTAGAATAAATATCTTGTCATTGCAGAAAAGGGAATAGCACAGATGAAGAAAAATTTGTTCTGGAGGGTCTAAGGACTACTTGTGGAGAAGCAGAATTAATTTGCCTGTTTCCACACCACCCTTTGCCTCCACAACCTGGGGTTTCTGGAGCACCAAATTCCTGAGGCTTCAAGAGCTCTGCTCTATAAACTGCTTGTATCTAAATGGCATTGCCTCCTCTAAGCCTTGAATTTCAGATTTCACAGCACTGCTCAGCCTCCTGGAGCTAATACATGTGCTTCTCAATCTCGAAATGTTTATGGAGTTTTTCATTTACAATTATCTTCTCTCCAGTGCTCTTCCCCCATTCCTTCCTACTTCCCTGTGTGTTGTTATTTTGGTGGGATGTTTAAATAATGACAAGATATACACACATATTTCAGTTTTCTTGTCACCATAATTCCCCCTCCATAGGGTGATGCGACCACTCTCACTGGGGCTTCTGTTGTAGTGGGTGTTGTCTAGAGTCAATGTACATATAACCTGCAATGATTTTGTTGTCTCTGCTCTACAAACCACAAAAAGCACTAGAGAGACCATTCTGAGAATTTATATACTTGTCCTATTTAATCATATGTGATAAATGTCACTATCAACAGCTATATTTCTCTTGGGATAACTTAGTAAGATTGCTAAGTGGAGAAGCATACACCATGGCAGGTCTATTTGAATACAGAGATCTTCTGTTTGACACTATAATGTATATCCTCCTGAAGGATCTCAAGCTACCCTTAATGACCCAAATAGAAGTTTTCTGTAATATGTTGGAATTTATGTTTAATGGGTTTGCATGAAAATCTAATTAATATACTTGTGTGCCACAAGTTTGTAACATAAACACTAAGCACTGTAATATATCAAAGTATTAGGTGACATCATGCTAAGTATTTCAAAACTTTCCATGTAATTGTATTATAAAACCTCACAGAGAAGTCACTTTGAGACTGTTTCCCGACATGTTAGTGGTGCGTGTAGAAGTGGCAGTCAGGAGTGGAGAGGCAGAAGGAGGAGGGACATTGCTGTAGAAAGCATGAGAAGGCGGGCTTTATGCTTCCCCTACGTCTGACTCTTATTCCCAAGTACCCATTCTCAATTCATTGCACACATGAAATATCAAAAATAACTACAGTAAGATAGAGGACATTTTCTATCAGAAGTGAACCACTGGGTTAAGTACAGTTTAAGTTAGTGAATTATTTGCAAATGCATTTTATGACAGAAGCAAAACAAACATGGTGCCACAACTCAGCAGATGAAAGTCAAGGATCCTTGGGGACATGGCCATTACTCTTTCTACAAATTGGATTTACATGCTTGTATATTCCATCAGTGCCTCCCATCGAATCTGTCATATCCTAAAAGCATTACAAAAACAAATGCTCTTCTTCTAATGAGTTTTTCATGTTATCCTCCTCTGTTTGCCTGCTAACATTCTATTCTCATTAGTGAGAGCAACACATTTGTTCTTTAAAATAAGTTTGGGGGCTGGCGCTGTGGCTCACTTGGTTAATCCTCCGACTGCGGCGTCAGCATCCCATATGTGTGCTGGTTCTAGTCTCGGTTGCTCCTCTTCCAGTCCGGCTCTCTGCTGTGGCCCGGGAGGGCAGTGGAGGATGGCCCAAGTGCTTGGGCCCCTGTATCCGCATGGGAGACTGGGAGGAAGCACCTGGCTCCTGGCTTCGGATCGGTGCAGTTCCGGCCATGGCAGCCATTTGGGTTGTGAATCAACAGAAGACTTTTCTCTCTGTCTCTCTCTCTCTCTCACTGTCTGTAACTCTACCTGTCAAATAAGTAAATAAAAATAAGCAAATAAAATAAAATAAATTTGAATTGAAATTGCAGAAGAAACGTGAGTGGTAAAAGCTGGCAAGGTAAATAATTTGGTGAGAGATAAAAATAATGAAATTTCAGCCACCTTCACTGCAGCTTGAAGATTTAATTCTACTAAGAAATATCAGAGAAAGAAAAATAGGATAAATAACTTAAAATTACAAGGTTAATCCTTACTAAAGCAAAAAATAGGAAGATTTAGTAATGGAAACTTTCTTGTTTTAAGCAAAGTCGTATCAATACGCTTTTAACTACATTAAACAGTCTGTATCTGTTTTTGATCATTGCTATTTGGCTTTTATTGTCAATGTGTACAAAATGTTCAAGGGAATTTGCTTCAGAAAATGATGATGCTCATGGGAGAACCACCTGCCCTCACCCCTTATTTCTACTCCACCTCCCTTCCTCTTATCACTTAGGGTAGTCAAAAACAAAGACCCTGAGGGTGCCTGAGGGAAACTCATCTTGGCTTTTATAGGCTTCATTTGTTTTGTTTTGATTTTGCTTTACTGTCTTCTTTGTACATTTTAATATTGATCTCAGGAAATTATTTTTCTAAGAGTGTTCTGGTACAAGCAATTGCTTGGTTCAGCCATTAAGCTTAGGTCTCGCACATCTGATGCCAAAGTGGCTGAATCAAGTTTGGTTCTGCCTCCTGATTCCAGCTTCCTGCTTACAAGTATTCTGGGAGGCAGCAAGTGATGCCTCCAGTATCTGAGCCCCTGACACCCACATGTAGACCTGGACTGTGACCTGAGCTTCTGACCTTTCTCTTTCTGTCTCTCTCTCTCTTTCCCCACTCTGTAGCTTCAAAATAAATAGAAATAACATAACTAATTTAAGTTGTTTAAAAATTCAGACAAAAATAACTTTCTATCATTATCAAGTAAAATATGGAATGTATATTTTGACACTGTGCAAAGCCATTTACATTAATGGTTTCAATATGCAAAATTACCATTTTAGAAACACTTGCCTACACCAATTTACTTTTTTTTCCTGATTTTCTTTCTTTTTTATTTTAGAAAGATTTTACTTAATGAATACAAACTTCATAAATACAGCTTTAGGAATATAGCAATTCTTCCCCCAATACCCGCCCTCCCACCTCCACTCCCATCCCACTTCCTACTCCATCTCCAATTTTTCATTAAGATTAATTTTTAATTAACTTTATATACAGAAGACCAACTCTATACTAAGTAAAAATTTCCACAATTTACACCCATTGAGAAATGTGAGGCTATAAATGAAAAAAAATGTTCAGGGTCATACAGCACAGTGAGTTAGGCAAGTCAGTCTATAGATTAATCTAAATTGGATCAGCAGCAAAAATGGAATGTTTCAGTAGAGTCCATTAACTTAAAATTAACTGATAGTGAACTTTAAAAAATGCCAGATCAAGCATCTATTAAATTCTGTTTAAAATGTTAGCAATTTAATGAGCTTAATTAAGAATGAATTAGCAACACTTGGAATAAATTATTTCTTTTGCAAAAGACTAATATAATAGCCTGAAGGAAATTAATGAAACTTCTTAATTGGCCCTTAAAGGAAATGTGCATTGCTGATTTCACATTGGCACAGTCTGCAGAACACTGTAGCCAAAAGACCAAAATATGTGGTAGACCCAAATATAAGAGATCTTCAAAAAGTTAATGAAAATGCTTCTAGGAAAAAATTATGCATGGATCACAACTATTCTTGAATCAAAAGAAACATCTTTAGAAATAGTATTCATTTGAGACAGAGGGAGAGAGAGAGAGATCTGAGATCCCAGCTACTATACACCCTTAAGGCTCACAACATCTTCTGGACAGGGATCAGAATCAGGAGCTGAGAATTTTATGAGGAATTTTATCAAGGTCTCCCATTTAAGTTGTAGAAATCCAATCCCTAGAGCTGTTACTGATGCCTCCTGGGTCCCACATTAGTAAGAAGTTAGAGTTAGAAGCTGGAGCTGACATCGAACCCAGGCACTCTGTTAAGGACACTGGCGTCTTAACCACTAGGCTAAATGCTCACCCATAAACTTACCTTTTAATGATATTTTTCCAAAAAGTTTGTGTAGTACCTTTATCTTTTCTCATTTGCTTAATGTATATCTCCACATCCTATAGCTGAATTGGTGTTGAACAGATTGCTTAGCATACATATAAATGTGATATAAATACTTAGAGAACAGTAAATTTACTCACAAAATTTATTATATAAAAAATAGTAGTTTTCAAATTCAGCAGAAAATGTTGCATCTGTTTATGAAAACTTCCTTTCTGAACTATTCCCATTTTATGGAGGAATAGACTTCAATAGGCATGGAAAAGCACTTTAAAATTGAATTCTTTAGTATGGTTATAGCTAGTGAAACAAAGAAAATAAGCAAAACGAATTAAAAACCCAGTATTCCGTAACCAAACACACCTAACAAAAAGGCAATAGTCAATTTAATTCACTTTATTTCTTCTTTTTTTGCATCTTTGAAGTTAATTGTATCTGAGTTCTTTGTGAAAAGCTGTGAAATGTTAGATTAATTGTTTTGGAGGAACATCAAATATACTGTGTTGTTAACTTAAATATTAAAAAAAAAACTAAATGGCAGAGGCTGTTTCAGGTTTCAGGGGCCACTTACCACACGTCATGAGTTATGAGAGCTTTGCTTGTACAATTGCATCCTCTTGAAAGTGGCTCCAAACATTCATCTACATGGCTGAGACACTTCAGTGACATAGGTCGCACTCCCACACTTATAGGAGAAAAGGTTAGCATACAAACAGAATAAATCTCTTGTTCTGGAGAAAGCATACTCTATCTCTCTATAATGCAAGATGGCAATTTAAATAAAAATCTGGCACAAAGACATGAACACAACTAACAGAGTGTGGTTCCCACAGTTCAAACACTGGCCTGCAGTAGGTCAGCCTGAACACGTGTAGCTTCATACCATCAGCATCTCTGTGCAGACCTGAACATCTCATGCTAATTTACAAAGATAATGAAATATATCAAATTGATCCTATTCACTGTTAGGAACTGTTACATCAACTGACAAAGTACTATGGCCTTATTCTTGCCAGACCTGTTCCATTAAAATCAAATCGGACAAATGTGTCTAGGCAAAATTTAAAATACATTTTGTCCTCAATTTTCTCAATTTCAAATGACAAATATATGGTTTTCAGTAAGCAGCTTCTAGATGCATGCAGTGCAGAGATAAATTTATGCACCTTATGAGTAACTGACTAAGCATAATTAACTTAATTATGAGTATTATTTTGCCTGTATGTATTATCCCTGCTCTAGAACAGGAACAAAAATAAATGCTGTAAAGATCAAACCTTGATTACAGTCATGCCATGCCTCTAGCAAGATGCTTTACAAAAGGAAAAACAATCAAGAAATACTACACTCCATTAGTACCAATAAACATTTCTCATCTTCACTGTTTATAATGTAACTTGGAGGTGAGGGAGTTTGCAGATTCTGCGAGAAAGTGAAAACACATTAAACATCAGATTACTTGTTTCTGTAAAAATAACAACTAGGTTGTGATATATGACACTTAAATTTTCAAAACACCTGCAAATATTAGAGGGCACCTAGTATGAGCCATGAGCTTTGAGAGTTTTATTTATAATATTTTACTTCATTTGGACTATGTCGCGTCCCTCGACCAGCAAGGAAGACACGACCCGAACTCTTCTTCAAGCAGTTTATTCAGGAACCTTGAACAAGCTTCTTCTTCCGCCTCCTTTCCTCTCCCATCCCTCTTATAGCCATCAGCACACCAATCAAAAGCAGCCAAGTGGCAAGGATTGATAGGTACAGCAATGCGGAAGCCGGAAGGGAGCTCAGCCATCTCCTTATTAGGAGATGTTTGTTTCTCGCCAGTCCTTCCGGGGGGAAAGGAGCCGGCGCCATCTTTAGGGCGCCGTGCAATGGCTCCCCACAGTTCCCCCTTTTTGTTTTAGAACCAGGCATCTAAGGATTACAGGAGAAGGTAGAGGTCTGTCCCCCACTGCCAGGCATCCACCTGGAACAGCATCCTTTTCGCGGGGGTGGGATCTGGGATGCCAACCCACATGCAGACAGACTTGCCTTCCAGAGAACGTAATGGCTCGTTCTCTCTGCAGTGCTTTGCCTCGCACCCTGCACCCATGCCTAGCATTCAAGGAAGGCCAGCCATGCTTGCGGCGATTGTCCAGCCTCAAGGGCATAAAAGGCTTGAGCTATCATGGCCAATTCCCGCCGATGAGCTGTCCTCATCCTGCACAAACACCACAGGCAAAATAACACAACAAGTAACAGCAACCCCGTCAAAGCTCCAAGTCCCACCCACTCCTTCAGGTTGGAGATGGCTGTGCGGATCCAGGATGACAATCCAGATGTGAAGGAGACATCCACACGTGTGGAGTTCATGGTGACCACGGCAAGGCACAGTTGCTTCAAGGTGTAGTCAAATTCTGCGGACCAATTCTGCAAGAGCATCTGAGACAACTGTTTAGAGTAATTTGCTGCCTGAGTCATGTTATCGTACTGAACAGAGGTCACACACAACCCTGAAAATTTCCACTCACATCCTAGCTGAGCAAGCTGCCAGAGAGTATCCACCTGCTCCTGTACCAAATCCACACGCTGATTAACAATCATCAAACCTCCCTTTATATGTACATTTAAGGATGTCTGAGTATCCAAAGCAGCAGCCACGGAGGCCGTCAAATTATTCAGGGTATTAGCAGTTTGAACTGTCCCTGTGAGCGCTATAGCAGCTGTTGTAGTGCCCACAGCTGCAATGGAAATGGCGGTTATAACGGCTGCAGTAACGATCCCAATCAGCAATGTTATAATGAAGATAGAGGGGCTGCTTTGTGACATTGTCTGTTTGCTGCACCAGTCACTCAGGTAACCATTGAGAATATAGAAACATGTCCACGTCCCCATATTAAAACAGGGTCAGGTCCATACCATTGAGCAGTTAGAGGGT
Source organism: Oryctolagus cuniculus (assembly GCF_051225735.1). Lineage (NCBI taxonomy): Eukaryota > Metazoa > Chordata > Mammalia > Lagomorpha > Leporidae > Oryctolagus > Oryctolagus cuniculus. The sequence continues at coordinate 14,478,016 of NC_142871.1, forward strand.
CTTTCCACTTCACATAGACTTGTTGTCTTTTGGTTTCAGGATGCAAGTGACGATGAGCTGCAGATTTCCCTTGATTATCCAGTATTAGAAAATTTAAAATGAAAAGAGCATGTGATAGCCATTTTTGTGGGGAATATGCCATGGTCCCGTATTCCCCCTTTTTTATTTTTTGTAAATAATTTTTTAATGTGGCATGTGCTCGTTCCACAATACCTTGTCCCTGGGGATTATAAGGAATCCCGGTGATGAGAGATGTGGAAGTTAGTACAGAAGTGCTTAAAAGAGTTGGAAGTATACGCTGGGCCATTATCAGTTTTTATCTGTATAGGGGTTCCTAGAACAGCAAAGGCCTGAAGGCAATGAGAGATGTTTGGCAGCCTCGCCGCATTGTGGGGTGGCAAAAACAAAACCTGAACATGTATCTAAAGAAACATGTATGTATTTTAGTTTACCAAATTCAGAAAAATGGGTAACATCCATCTGCCAAAGCTTAAGGTTTGGATATTGAGGTGATGCAAATCATGACCATGGGAATGCTTCTTAGACTTTGTCAGTCCCTCTTTAAAGGATCTGGCTACTGAGCCAGAGACTGGAGCAGCTAGAAAGAAACACGTTTATAACTGAAGTTTAGCATCATTTTACATCTTGGCACCACTTTTAATCTAAACAACCCGATTGGTTATTATCTCTGCAAGATGAGAGATATCTCTTTTGACATCTCCAGGGGCCCTCTGGAGATACCAAAAGTCCAGAGCATTTAGAACTTTGATTTTCAGAAAGTCTGTTAAAGGTGCCAAGAGAACTTAGAGTATCTGGTCAAAATAGAATTCCTTAACATTTAGTCAGGGTGATTTTAACACTTTTAGACCAGATCTGATCATAAGACTTAATACTTTTTATCAATCATAACTTAACAGACAGTAGAGTACACATTTACTTGGCAGAACATGAATTTCTAGGTAAACCAGAAATACAAAAACCCTGAACATAAGAGTTAGCACATGAAATTATCACATAACTCAGAACTATTTAACAGAGTTAAAAAGAGCTTACACGACCTAACTTTAGAAATGGCAGAGTAACTGATTAAGCAGACACTGTTAAAAAGAGACGTTACAGTTTTTGCAACAACAGATTTTAAGATTTACAATTGAGACCATTTCCAGATAATTAATAACATTAGTACACATTTTAAAAAATCCCATTGTTATAACAGAAGATCAGACTTCAACTTTAGGTTAGTGTAATTTTGGCATTAACATCTAACTTATAGAAAACTCTGTAAACAATGTTTTAAAATCGTAAACTTTTTACAACTTTTCATGACTTGCTCACACCTTCTGAAACTTTATACCTGTAGTTACTTTTACAGTCTTGAATTATCATGTATGGACAACCTATGAGAATACATGCTGGCAAACTTAAAAGTCTCTCTTATCAAATTTAAGATGTTAAAGGTACACATAATACATTTTCCATATTTTACTTAGCACCGATGCCTGGATAACTTAAAACACTGAGCTATTAATGAATACCACACCATTATCTGAATTAAAAGTCAAAATTACATTTCCATGCTTTTAAGTAACATAAGGATAACACCACTTGGGCAGCAACAGTCACTAGTGCATATTTACAACTTTGAAAAGATCTTCATCCTTAAGAGAAACAAGTTTAAAGCATATCAAAGACATGTAAATGTAAAACTGAGCAAGTGAACCAAAGGGCGTTTGCATTAACCCGATTTTCTGAACCAATCTGTATTGGCTTACTTGAGTTAACAACATAAAGGCTTGTATACACAGAATTTACTCTCATTTTTATAAGACTACTTTAGCTGAAAAGCAAAAACATGAATACAACATAGATTTGACATCATTTACTACATTTTAATACACTTTGTATAATTTGAATTGACTCAAACAGCTGTTACTTTAACAAATTTAGAGTCCCACCCTTTGAGAGTTCCAGGGATCCGACTGGAAGCCCCAAAGTTGAAAGACTCGGTTTAGAATTTAAACTATCAGAGAGTCAAACCATTTTAGTCAAAAATTAGTACGTTTAACCAAGGCTGTGGACTAGATCTGATCAAAGTTAGGTACTCACTCAAACATTAAAGATATAACGTAAACAGCTTCATGGTGCAGTTTTTCCAATCAAGACTCATACTGGCAATAGAAAAATGCGAAACCTTCAAGACACATGAAAACTCTCATTAGATAAGTTAGCTACAGCAGCACAGAAAAGAATTATCAGCGTATGAGCCCATTGCTTAAGTTTTTATTAACTGTAAAGAGAAAAACCCATCAAGTTGGAAAGGGTTATCGAATTAAGACTTTTCTCTAGGTCAAGATACCTGTGGAATTTTTCCTCTCTCTTTCTCCTGGCCTGTCGGGTCTCCCTTTTTGTTTTAAAAGATATTCTTTCAGTGTGCGGTGTGCTCGCTCAATTATGCCCTGGCCCTGAGGATTGTACGGCAATCCATGGACAAGTTGAACCTCCATTTTTTGGCAAAAGGTGGTAAAGGTTTGAGATGTATAGACCAGGCCATTATCAGTTTTTAGCACCTGGGGTCTCCCCCAGGCGGCCCATGCATCCAGACAATGAGCAATCACCTGACATTAGGGATACAATTGGGCTAGAAGGTTTAATCGGTCCTGCGGTTTCCAATATCTTTAATGCGTTCACCACATATAAGGAATCTGACAATAAGTTAAAGGCAAAAGAGCACTGCTTAAGGACTTCAATAACTATTTTTAATTCCACAACTTGAGGTGAGCCTGGCTGAAACTGATGAAATACCGGGTCATTAGCCTCTACCATATAAACCCCACAGCCTGTTTTTTTTTTTATTTATTTATTTATTTATTTATTTTTTTTTATTTTTTGACAGGCAGAGTGGACAGTGAGAGAGAGAGAGACAGAGAGAAAGGTCTTCCTTTGCCGTTGGTTCACCCTCCAATGGCCGCCGCGGCCGGCGCGCTGCGGCCGGTGCACCGCGCTGATCCGATGGCAGGAGCCAGGAGCCAGGTGCTTTTCCTGGTCTCCCATGGGGTGCAGGGCCCAAGCACCTGGGCCATCCTCCACTGCACTCCCTGGCCACAGCAGAGAGCTGGCCTGGAAGAGGGGCAACCGGGACAGAATCTGGCACCCCGACCGGGACTAGAACCCGGTGTGCCGGCGCCGCTAGGCGGAGGATTAGCCTAGTGAGCCGCGGCACCGGCCACAGCCTGTTTTTGACCCATCCGTAAATATATTTGGAGCACCTGGTAATGGCTCAGCGGCTGTAATTTTTGGAAATCCTCATTTGCCGATTCAATTCCCGTACTTGCTTTATACCAGACTCTTTGTTATCGCCACACTCTTCAGACTCACTGCTGCTTTCTGAGCTACTTTCTGCACTAGTACTACTTACTGAGGAGGGGCTGCGCAACTCGGAAAGATCAGGGTACAGTTTTTTCCTAGTTCTTTTCTGACTCTCCTTCAAAGTTTTCCCTTTTTCACTGGCAGCTCTCTCGGAGCGCTCTTCCTGAAGCTCCTCCAAGGCAGCTTGACCGCTCAGAATAGCTTCACTACACCGCTCATCCTCGAGGCATGCTCACACTAACTTCCATATTGGTCTCACTCCCCTTTTGAGATTACCCTTTTCGAATGCAAAATCCAAATCCCTGTCTAGTTTGTCCCATGAAGGGATAGTAAGGCTTCCCGAAACCCCATACCAGGGTGCAATGGTATCGCAGTTACGTAAAAACCTATGCAATGTACTAGGCTTAAGTTTCAAACCGTTTTCTCAAAGCAGCGCATTCAGCGCCAGAAAAATTGGATGGGACTGTGAATTACCCACCGTCAAAAATTTTACTCTTTCCCTGGCCACGGGTCAGAGCTCCTTCTGCTTTTGTCACAGAACTTCCTCTGCTTTAATCGCAGAGCTATCCTCCCGCTATTGTCGCAGGACTGCCCGCTCTTATCGCGGATCCCCACCTTATTTTCCTGGGGGACTTACCAGCGCTGCCCTGACTGCAGGAAGTTCTGAATTCGCGTTTGAGATGGTTCCCCGTACGGGCCACCAGTTGTCGCGTCCCTCGACCAGCAAGGAAGACACGACCCGAACTCTTCTTCAAGCAGTTTATTCAGGAACCTTGAACAAGCTTCTTCTTCCGCCTCCTTTCCTCTCCCATCCCTCTTATAGCCATCAGCACACCAATCAAAAGCAGCCAAGTGGCAAGGATTGATAGGTACAGCAATGCGGAAGCCGGAAGGGAGCTCAGCCATCTCCTTATTAGGAGATGTTTGTTTCTCGCCAGTCCTTCCGGGGGGAAAGGAGCCGGCGCCATCTTTAGGGCGCCGTGCAATGGCTCCCCACAGGACTACATAATAAAGTAGGGGTTAATGGCCCATTTTATAGGTGAGTAAAATGAGAGCTTTACAGGTTCCAAGGTCAAATAACTCATTAAAAATGGGCTCTGATAATACTGGTCATAGCTGTCTGAACACAAAGCCCATTTTGTTTTGTTTTGTTTATGGTTATGCTGTATTTCCTCCTGTCAAGCATTTGACTCATGGGAAATCTGTTAGTTATATCATAACATATTAATCATATAAATGATAAAAATGTCCTTTTAAGTTTTTATAGCCAACTTTAGGCTAACTCCATAAACCTGGCTGTGCACAAACTGGGCTATTGGATTTCTAGATGTGATGTATTGAAGCCCTTCCCTCCTCTGGTATAAAAGCAGTCTTCTTGGCACAGCAAATACCCATTTAACCATGCAACTACAAAAACTGAACTCCATGCCATTCCCTTTAAATTAATCAGGTAAATCAGACCAAAGTAAAGAATGCTGGAAAGATAAAAAAAAAAATAAAAAATAAAAAAAAAACTTGTAATACTGTCTTAGAATTATTTTTCTGAGATAAAAAAGAAAATATCTAGACAGTAGAAATTACCTCAAATAAAAAAAGTGTGATGTCTGACATAGCAAAAAGAGAAATATCTTATCTCCCAGTTCAAAAGAAGAAAATACAGAAGCAGTAAATAAGTACAAATGTCCTCCGTCTCCCACTCCAATTTGGAATTCTAATTCTGTAGTATTTTTTTTAAATTAATGCAATTAAAGTATCATACAAGAAAGAGAAATTAGTGTCAGAGTTATCCACCTACTGTAGATAATTAAAAACTTAGCAAAATATATCAGGGAACTAACTTTAAGCACTAGAGAGCAGGCAGCATAGAGCTGAGATTCTAGGAAGAGGCTGGTACATACATGAGTACCATTTTCACCCTGGGTATGCACCTGAGATCATGTTCTAAATTCAGTGAACGAGTGGGAGTTCAAGCAGTGAGCAGCATTTCTGATCTTGTCTAGTGAGGTAACTGAAACTTGAAGGTCAGGACTTCAGAGAAGTGGGAGATACACAGGAGCCCCATAAATCTATCTAAAGATTATTCAGTGGTCCCAGATTCAATCAATGCGAAGTTTCTCATAGAGAGTTTTCACAAGGCCAATAAGAAATCAACTGTTGCTGACCAAAGACCTAAACAGAGGTGTCAGGGGTAACACACACCTTGAAATTCTGATACCACAATGGAGGGACATTGTTAAATACCCCTGGCATCAATTTGAGTCACCAGAGAGAATTTTGCCTTAGAAGTAAGGCCAATTCCTTTAGATTAAAAGCAAAAGTGAAACATATTAATTCTACACAGAATAAAACTAAACTTCATTTAAACCAAGGTAATGTGGCTGTAATTTTACTATCTGCCTGATTAAATCCTCAATATTCTATAGAGGAAATTAACATAATGGGAAGTCTCTGCAGTATATCTACTTAATATGACTGGTATAATTCTGTAATTAATATACAGTTATTCTTAAGTGTTGAAATTTAACTGAAATGTGATCCCTGTTAAACATAAGAGTGGGGATAAGAGAGGGAAGAGATGTACAATTTGGGACATGCTCAAGCTGACTTGCCCCAAATGGTAGAGTTAGAAACATACCAGGGGACTCCAATTTAATCCCATCAAGGTGGCATGTCCCAATGCCATCTCACTAGTCCAAGTGATCAATTTCTGTTCACAACTGATCATAATGAAAGGACTAAAAGTCAAAGGGAGCACATAAACAAGTCTAGTACCTGCTAATACTAACCGATAGAATAAATAAAGGGGAGAGTGATCCAACATGGGAAGTGAGATACTCAGGAGACTCATAGAATGGCGGATGTCCTAAACAGCACTCTGGCCTCAGAATCAGCTGTAAAGGCATTCGGATCTGGCTGAAAAGCCCATGAGAGTATTTCAGGCATGGAAAGCCAAGACACTCTGGCAAAAAAAAAAAAAAAAAAAAAAAAAAAACAACTAAATGAAAGATCTCTGTGAGTGAGATCCCAGTGGAAAGAACAGGTCTTCAAAGAAGGAGGTACCTTTCTCTGAAGGGAGGAGAGAACTTGCACTTTGACTATGACCTTGTCTAAACAAGATAAGAGTCGGAGAACTCAAGGGGCTTCCATAGCCTTGGAAACTCATGACTGGTGCATAGGGAGATTACTGATGCCATAAACAGGAGTGTCAATTTGTAAAGTCAACAACAGGAGTCACTGTGCACTTACTCCTCATGTAGGATCTATGTCCTTAATGTGCTGTACATTGAGGCTTAATGCTATAATGAGTACTCAAATAGTATATTTCACTTTGTGTTTCTATGGGGGTGCAAACTGTTGAAATCTTTACTTAATGTATACTAAACTGATCTTCTGTTAAAAAAAAAAAAAAGAAGAAGAAATTAGCAATTCCCAACTTGACTCTCGCTGGGATTAAACATGACAATAGGTCTGATCTGATTTCATCATCATTTAAAAAATCATCTATTATTTTTCACTTTATGTTTCTGTGTGGGAGCAAACTATTGAAATCTTTACTTAATGTATGCTAAACTGATTTTCTGTATATAAAGAGAATTGAAAATGAATCCTCATGTGAATGGAAGGGGAGAAGGGAATGGGAAAGGGGAGGGTTGTGGGTGGGAGGGACGTTATGGGGGAGAAGCCATTGTAATCCATAAGCCGTACTTTGGAAATTTATATTCATTAAATAAAAGTTAAAAAAAAAGTTAATCATATTAAAAAAAAAAGTGTAATATGGAAATAATTATAAAGGTAACACAGTTGCACTCTTATACTGAAATATAACTAAAGATGTAAATTTTTAAGAAGTTTATTTATTTGAAAGGGTAAGAGAGAGAGAAAGGGAGAGAGGAAAGAGGAGAGAGAGAGAAAGACAGAGAGAGAGAGACACACACAGAGAGAGAGAATCTTCTATCCATAGGTTAACTCCCCATATGACTGCAATGGGTCAGTCTGAAGCCATGCACCAGGAGCTTCTTCCAGGCCTCCCACATGGCTGCAAGGGCCCAAAAGCCCAAGGACTTGGGCCATCTCCCACTGCGTTCCCAGGCCATTAGCAGGAAGCTGTATTGGAAGTGGAGTAGGTGGGGCTCAAACGAGCACCCATATAGGATGCCAGTGCTACAGGTGGAGACTATGCCATAGCACCAGCTTTCCAGGAGTATTGTGTTCTACTTCTGTATGTGGAGTTACAATTTTTGCAGCACCTTTTGTTGAAAAAAAATTGTCATTTCTTAAGGGATAATTTTTAGCTCCTTTGTCAAAGCTTAGTCAGTTGTAGATGCATGGATTAATTTCTGGACTTTCTCTTCTTTTCCATTGGCCCACATGTCTATTTTTGTGCCACTACCAGGCTTTTTTGCATATAACTGCCCTGTAGTGTATGTTGAAATCTGGTAGTAGGATGGCACTGCTGTGTTTTTATCAAGACTGGTTGATCTATTAAGGATCTCTTGTGTTTTCATATGAGTTTTAGTATAATTTTTTCCTGGATCTAACAAAATGTCCTCAGTATTTTGATTGGGATAGCATTGAATCTGTAAATTGCTTTGGGTAGTATGAACATTTTAATGATATTATTTCTTCCAATCCATGAACATGGAAGGTTTTTGCCTTATTATGTTTCTTCTTTCATTTTTCCTTTAAAATTTTATAATTTTCAATGTAGAGATCTTTTACATCCTTGGTTAAATTTATCCCAAGATACTTAAATTTTTTGTAGTTATTTTTTTTCTTTCAAACTTTTATTTAATGAATATAAATTTCCAAAGTACAGCTTATGGATTACAATGGCTTCCCCCCAATAATGTCCCTCCAACCCGCAACCCTCCCCTTTCCCACTCCCTCTCCCCTTCCATTCACATCAAGATTCATTTTGTTTCTCTTTATATACAGAAGATCAGTTTAGCATACATTAAGTAAAGATTTCAACAGTTTGCTCCCACACAGAAACATAAAGTGAAAAATACTGGTTGAGTACTACTTATAGCATTATATCACAATGTACAGCACACTAAGGACAAAGATCCTACATGAGGAGTAAGTGCACAGTGACTCCTGTTGTTGACTTAACAAATTGACACTCTTGTTTATGGCCTCAGTAATCACCCTAGGCTCTTGTCATGAGCTGCCAAGGCTATGGAAGCCCCCTGAGTTCACCAACTCTTATCTTATTTAGACAAGGCCATGGTCAAAGTGGAAGTTCTCTCCTTCCTTCAGAGAAAGGTACCTCCTTCTTTGATGACCCATTCTTTCCACTGGGATCTCACTCGCGGAGATCTTTCATTTAGGTTTTTTTTTTTTTTTTTTTTTTTTTTCCCAGAGTGTCTTGGCTTTCAATGCCTGAAATACTCTCATGGGCTTTTCAGCCGGATCCACATGCCTTAAGGGCTGATTCTGAGGCCAGAGTGCTGTTTAGGGCATCTGCCATTCTATGGGTCTGCTGTGTGTCTCACTTCCCATGTTGGATCATTCTCTCCCTTTTTCATTCTATCAGCTAGTATTTGCAGACACTATTTTTGTAGTTATTATGAATGAGACTCATCTTTCCAATTCTTTCTCGGCTATAGTACTTTTAGTGTATATGAATGTTATTGACTTATATATGTAAATTTTATATCCTGCAATTTTGCCAAATTCTCTTATGCGTTCCAATAGTCTCTTAGTGGGGTCCTTTGTTTCCAGATCCTAGGGGAAATAAGAATGATGCAGGCCAGCACCGCAACTCAATAGGCTAATCCTCCACCTGTGGCGCCAGCACACCGGGTTCTAGTCCCGGTCAGAGCACCAGATTCTGTCCTGGTTGCTCCTCTTCCAGTCCAGCTCTCTGCTGTGGCCCAGGAGTGCAGTAGAGGATGGCCAAAGTCCTTGGACCCTGCACCCGCATGGGGGATCAGGAGAAGCACCTGGCTCCTGCCTTCAGATCAGCACGGTGTGCCGGCCACAGCATGCCGGCCACAGCAGCCACTGGAGGGTGAACCAACAGAAAAGGAAGACCTTTCTCTCTGTCTCTCTCTCTCTCACTGTCCACTCTGCCTGCCAAAAAAAAAAAAAAAAAAAAAAAGAATGATGCAGACTGTGGGTTTCTCATATATTCCATTGATTGCCTTGACATATGTTCCTTCTATTCCCAATTTTTAAAAAGTTTTATCATGAAAGTATGTTGTATTTTTCAGATGTTTATTCACATTTGTTGAGATAATCACGTTTTTTCTCCTTTATTTTGTAAATGCAATGTATCACATTTATTGATTTCCATTGAACCATTCCTGCATGCCTGTGATAAACCCCACTAGTTACAGGTAGATGATATTTTTTATATATTATTGGATTAGATTAGCTAGTATTTTGAGGAGTTGTGTGTATATATATATATATATAAAGAAACAACAACAAAAATGACTATATCTCTATCTTTTTTGTCTCATCTTTTTCTTGTTTTGGAATCAAGGAGACATCAGCCTCATAGAGTTTGAGAGAATTCCTTCCCTTTCGATTGCTTTGAAAAGTTTAAGAATTGGAATTAGTTCTTTCTAAAAGTTTGAAAAAATTCAACATAGAATCCATCCAGTTCTAGGAGGATCAATATTATTGATTCAACCTCTGTCTTGATCTGTTCCTGATTTCTGTGTCTTCATGCCTCAATTTTGCTTTATCTTATATTGTCAAGAAATCTATACAATTACTCTAGATTTTCCAATTTGTTGACATATAGCTATTTTTAATAATTTCTTATGATTCTTTTTTCCCTGTGGTATCAGTTGTATCAGTCCCTGATTTTATTAATTTAGATCTTCTCCCCCCCCCTTTTTTATTTTGTTAGTTGGGCCAATGATTCATCAATTTTATTTTGCCAAAAAAGTCACTCTTCTTTTTACTGATCTCTTGTTTGCCCTTTTATTTCTTCTCTAATTTTTATTTTTTTTATTTCCTCAAACTAACTTGGGTTTGGTTGGTTCTTGTTTTTTTAGCTACATGAGATGCATTGTTACATCATGAATTTGAAACCTTTCCAGCTTTCTGATGTAGGAACTAATTGCCTAAACTTCCCCTTAACAGCTTTTATGATATCCTATAATCTTTGATATGCTGTATTGTCATTTTCATTCATTCCAATGATTTTTTAAATTTTGTTTTTTTGTATGACATACCTATCTGGAGTTGTGTGTGTTTTCTGTATTTGGGTGTCCATATCTTTCTCCAAATTGGGGGAATTTTCTACTATTACTTCACTGAATAAGTTTTCTAAGCAATTTTTTTCCAGACTTTCAGAAACTTCTGACACTCGTGTATTTGGTCATTTAATGGGATCCCACAGATCCTGAACACCACTTTTAATTTTTCTAATTCTTTCTCCTTTTTTTGTCTGGCTGAGATCTCCCAAATAATATGTCTTCTAGCTTGGGATTCATTATTCTGCCTAACCAACAATATTGTTTGATATTTTGGTTTGATTTTTTGCTAATTTCTATATCTCCTTGCAGAATTTCTCAGCCATGTCATTTACAGATTTCCATATTTTCTGTAACTGCTTCTCTGTGTGTTTTAGTAATCTGACAATCATTTTTTAATTCCTTTTCTGTCATTCTTCAATCCCCTCATCATCATAGTCCAATATTAATGCATCATTATGTTCCTCCTGTGGAGTCATACTGCCTTCCTTGTTCATGTGTGTTGTGTATCTTGTGTATTTTTGCACATCTGGAGCATCACTTGTTATCTCCTCTGAACGCTTTGTTTTCAGAGACAGGCATCTGGGTCCTGGTGGAATGCCTGCATTTCCATATCCAGAGGTATTGCTGAGTGGGGCCGGAAGCTCTGTCCAACATTTGTATGTGGAGCAAGAGTCCTGACTGACACCAAGTTGGGCATGGCAGATCTCCTCTATCTTCAGTAGAGGGAAGGGATGTTGATTATGGCTTGTGTGTTAGCAGACTCAGCCCTTCTCTATGCCAAGGTCAATCAACTAATTCATTGCCTAGAATGACCACACAGTACATGTGTACTCCACCCAGTCAGATGCATGAACCACTCACAGCACCTATGCACTCTGTAGTGTGATCACTCTCTGTGAGGTTCCTCCCCCACACTCAGGGAGTTCTGCGCTTCTGAAATCAGACTACGCAAGTTCCCAGAAACATAATCACACTCCATGCCTTTGCAGACCACACATTCACAAAGTTCCCACCACAGTCACATGGTGCAACACTCCCACAAAGAATACAGGGTGTCTGTTCTCTGCCCTGTGGGTAGCCCTGTTCTTGGAGTAAGCCACTCAGTAAAAGTCAGTTGGAGCTCCACTTCAGCAAGCTAAATTTGTCAATTTGATGAGGAGAAAGGGAGGAAGAAATGTGACCTCCCTTCACGGAGATAAGCGGATGCCCTGCTATCTGAAAACTCTCCTGGCTAGACTCGAAGGTCAGGAAGAACTGCAAAGTTCTTCCTCAGACAAAATTAACAATGGCAGATGACTGCGAGAGCCTCCTATCTGCTTTCTCTGGGAAGATGGTGTTTCCTCGTCAGCCACCAGATGTGGTAGGCACTGGTAGCATGCTGCTGTGTGTTTGTTCACTCTTGTCTCCACTCCATGGAGTCTCTGTTCTGCACAGTAGCTGCTCCACCAAAAATTTCTTTCCAACTGTCTTCCTGGGAACCCAGTTCTTCTTTCGTTTTTCCGATATCTTCCCATGGCTAAAATCAACCTGTCTTCAAATATCTTGGATTCTCCTATGTAATGTTTTCTAACAGAAAATTTCCATCGCATACTAATTGAGTTGTATAGTTTAATGGCATCTAATGTACCCAACATCTTACTTCAATGCTCATTAAAGCAGAGTTAATTTTACTTCGGCTGTTTCCTTGCCAATTTCCCTCTACCTCCAAGTCACCTTGAAATTAGTCTGTAACATCTTATATAATTAGATCCATAAATATTCTCTTTTTTATTTATTAATTTGAAAGACAGTGATGATGAAATGGAGAGTTGGGGGGCAGGTGGAGGGAAAAAGACATCTTTAATATGCTGCCTTCACTCCCCAAATGCCTGCAAGAGTTAGGTCTGGAGGAGGTCATATCCAAGGGCCAGGAACATCCTGGTCTTCCACACTGGTGGCAGGGACTCAAGTATTTGGATCATGTTGCACTTCCTTCCTGGCACATTATCAGGTAGCTATATTAGAAGCAGAGAACTCAGAACTCAAACTCACATCCTGACATTGGGTTCTGGCATTTGCAAGTGGTGGTTTAACCTGCTTTACCACAATGCAGGCCCCTAATTTAGCCTTTGAAAGCTAAAGTCATATTTTAAACTTAAGTTCAATGTCATTATTCAACAGAATATGATGATAATCCCTTAATATTATCAAACACCAAGCAGTTGACCAAATTTCCTCTGTCATTTCATAATGTTTTAAAGATGTAGCTATTGATTTAAAAGGCAGAGTGACAGAGAGAGAGAGAGAGAGAGAGAGAGAGGGAGAGAGAGACAGAAAGAGATTATCCATACCCTTGTCCATTCCCTAAATGCCCACAGAAGCTATGGCTGGCCAGGAACTCAACCTAGGTCTTTCTATGGGTGGCAAGGACCCAACTGCTGGGCCATCGTCTGCTGCTTCTTAGAGTCTGCAATAAAAAGAAATATGATGAGAAATACAGCCAAGTCTCCAAACTCAAAATACAACATGTGATGAGGCATCCCAGTTGGTGTCTTAACTGCTTATACCAAACACTCATCCTTCTTTTTCTTTAATTCCTGCAAATTATTGGCCAAAGAAATCAGACCATTTCGTGCATACATATTTCCAAACTCTAGGCTTCATTGATTGTGTCCTCTAGAAGTTAACATGTTCTTTCTTGGTCTCTTATATTTCCTATAAACTATTAGATAAATTTAGAGTCTTGAAGAGAATTAAATAGTTCACACATACTCTCAGGTTCTCTCTCTCTCTCTCCCTTTCTAATAATATATTCTAAGTTTACTACAGCAAATTTAAGTAAAATCAGTTTGTATTTCTCTTTTATGTGATTTTTAAGATGTCATTTTCTCTGTTCTAGGATAATATTTAGGATTACTGTGGGGTTGTTTTTAAAAAGACTTATTTATTTATATATTTATTTATTTGAAACACAGTGATGAGACAGAGAGAAAGAGAGATCTTTGATCTGCTAGTTCATTCTAATGGCTGCACTAGAAAAGTTTGAATCAGGATGAAGCCAGGAGCCTCGATCTGGGAATCCCATATGAGTGGGAAGGACTCAACTAGTTAGGCCATCTTCTGCTGCCTTCCCATGCACATAAGCAGGAAGCTGGATTAGAAGCAGAGCAGCTGGCATTTGAACTGACTCTGGCATCACGAGCATCAATTTAACACAGTGCATCACAAAACTGACCCAGGATTACTGTATTTGGTGTATTTTGTTTATGAAGCTGCATATATTTTCAGAGGTATAGTCTGCTATATTTTTCCCATGAGTCCTGCTTTGTTTTGTGTTTTACAGAAATGTATCTAGTAATTTTGAGACGCCTGGTGTTTATTTTTAGAGCAATCTATGAACATTATTCTAGTAAATGAAGATTTAAAGTATGCATGTTAAAGCAGTATTTTATACATTGATTTATACTATTTGTTTTTAAATTTCTAGGCTGTGCATGTTTGGTTCTGGGTGTATATTTTATGTGTATTAGTTTTTTCATTCGCACTTTTAGTTTGGAAAGCAATCTCCCACTGTGTCTATTACTGTCAATAAATTTTTATAAATGTTTTATACTTTTTTAGTTATTAATGCCAAATTTGAGATTATATTTCCTTATTCTATATATTTTCCCCATGGGCCCTGGTGCAGAGGGTCTTCCAATCACCAGCTACTGAGCAAGCTGGGAATGGAACGGGTGCTTCTGCAGCTTTGCTTTCCCTCCCGCTTCCGAAGCTGGCAGAAGACTGCCCACTCTCCAGATGCGATCCCGGGAGGTGTTCTATACATGTTAAACAAGGAATTGATTCTGCAATTGCCTTACTTTCCTTTAGTTAAACAATTTTTGCTGATGACAATACAATTTGAGAATATAAAAACAGTATTGGAGTATGTTCTATTTCCAAATTTTTAATTGTTGCTGAATAGTTTTTTGTATTTGAGATGCATGTTATGAAAATATTAATAATATATCAAAATTCATGCTGACAATAACTTCAATAATGTATGCATTACATAATTAGTATGCCACATATGGTTGTTTCAGTAATAAACAACATTTTATCTCAAATATTTGAGTCTTTGTTTCTTAATTTATTTCTTTAGTTAATTAAATGTGATTCTCTTTATTTAATCCCCTTTTTCCTTTGATTTATGAAGCCATAATACTTTTTGTCCTATTTTATTATTATCAGTGCTTCCAAATGCTGATATATCTCTCTCTGTTATTTTCTCAAATTACTCTTTTTTTTTTCCCATAAAGCATATGCAGTAGTGTCTTATTCACCATATTTTTCTCTTCCAACACCAGTAACTTTTTGCTTCCCTGACAAAGTTTCCTAAAATATTTTAATTTGGATTATTCACTATTTAAGATAGATTTATTGATTCATGTCATTTATAATATAACCCTAAACAATTGTTATACAATCAGCCTTTTTCATTACCTCTTTCCTCCTCAACACCATCACTGTACCTCCCAGAACTGCAATACTTCTTGCACAGACACTAATTCTAAATTTCACTTTACCTTCTTCATTGATATATTTCTGAATCTTCCATTACCCCCACAAAGTTAAACCTTTTCAACTTCTTAGCTACAATATCATGACCCGCTCCTTAATTAGCAACATGGAATGACAAATTGATTCTCCAAGTACCAATCAGTGTTATCTCTTCAGTAGGTTTTTCATAATCCAATGTAGGCAAAAAGTTAATTTTCTTTGCCCTCAAGGCATTTTGTTTACATCTTAGCAGGTTTTATTAAAAGTGATCTGTTTATCCTCTCCTGGCTGCAAAAAACAGACTCATTACTTTTCCCATTGCTCTATATTTGTGTTGTATTTTCTAAGCCCACTTCCCAACCAATTTGACTATTTCGTATGGACTGTAACACAAAATGTCTTGCTAACTAACTCATTCTGCCTCCTCTATTTACTGCTTACTTCCTGTTGAGCATAAATTGAGTCTTCAGCTTTAGCCCTCTGGGTGGTATTACCAAGATAAATCCTCCCAGCAGTCCCTTTTCTTTGTTTTTCATTGCTTTCTCCATAATAAATGCATTTTTCCCACTGATTAAACTGCACTGAACTTCTCCATCCAAGATTTTTTAATTAAACTCAGCAAGAAAAAATTGAAATAAGTATCAGTGCAAAATAAAATAAACTTACTGATCCCTGGTTACTCACTTTCTCTTAAATATATGTTTATATGTTTTCCCTCCCACATAAGAATTGTAAAATATTCCCTAAGACATATTTTCCTTTCCACCAAAATGTATGGATGATTCACATGTCAAATTTACTTATGTGAGCAATGCAGAGCCTTCAGCTTCTGTAGTCAAAACTGTAATCAAGTTGTTAATTATCGGAATTACATAGATTGCCTAAATTATGATTTCAGTGCCTTAAGCTATCATTTTATATTTTATTCTCCTATGTTTACAATAGGATTTGCTATAACATACTGTTACAAGAAAAATGTTCTGTATTTGGCAAATACTGATTAATCCTCAACAGTATTTATTGATATATGATCTTTCATTGTCTTTACTGTATTATTTATTGTTATAATGAGAACATTCAGGTGTATCTAAAAATTAACCACCCTATTGGAGGTAAAATTTTATGATTTTTTAAAATAAAGATTTATTTATTAATTTGAAAGGCAGAGAGTTGCACACACACACACACACACACAGAGCGTGAGAGAGAGAGAGAGAGAGAGAGAGAGAGAGAGAGAGAGATCTTTCATCTACTGGTTCACACCCAAAGGGCCACAATGGCCAGAGCTAGGCTGCTCCAAAGCCAGGATCCAGGAGGTTCCTCAAGGTCTCCCATGCAGATGTAGGGGCCCAAGGACTTGGACCATCCTCTGGTGCTTTCTCAGGCCATAACAGAGAGCTGGATCAAAGTGGAGAAGCAGCGACTCAAACCAGTGCCCTGGGATGTCAACACTACAGGCAGTGGCTTTATCTGCTATACCATAGCACTGTTCCAAATTTCATGATTTTGGTTAGGTGGTAAAATTTTGAGATATCTAAGTAGATTTTTATATAAAATAACTAATATTATTAAATTAATGTGAATTATGTAAAATTTAATTTAGGCTAATATCTGTATGATTTTTATCAATTTAATTCTCTAAAATGTCTCAAAAAAATTCATATGAGTAGAGTTGATATTTAATTGATGTAAATTTTCTCTGCTGTAATGATGAAATATCTATTTAAATGCACATTCTGGGTATCTTTTTGATTGTTCAGCTTGTAGTTGAGATGCCTATAAAAAGAACATGTTAGCATCTAGAGTGTTTTCCTAGAACATCAACTGGACTAAGCTAAGGCTTTTTTCCTGAGAATCTCCTTCAAAGTATAATCTGTGTTTAAATAAATTAAAAAAATTAAAAATCAAGGTTTGGAAGGAAGAACTCATCATACTTAGGGTGAGGGAAAGACAAATGGAAAGACTAACACTTATACTCACTTATAATATAACCCTAATATATTATATTATATATTATATATAATATATATATAATAATATATATATAATATGTTATATTATATAATATAACCCTCACTCCATGTCCAACTCCGCTAAACTATACTGACCCCAGGCTCCATCCAGATCTCATTATGTATACTTTATGCCCTAATTCTGGCATCTGCATTTGGTTGGCTGCAGAAGGGCTGGCTAGCAACTTTTCTATGAATCTTTAATTCTCCAGGAACGTCTATTTGAAAAGCCTCTTATTTTCCATTATATTCCATTATTGTGACTACAGGACTCTAATCAAATGCTTACAGAAGGCAAAGTTATGCATGAGGAAGTATTTTTATCATAAAATATTTCAATTTAAATATAAGAGAAAAATGGATTTCTTGCTTCTAATACATGAAGGATGTGGAGAAAGAAAATCATAATTTAAACCTTTAAGTTCTAAGCTCAAGCAGGGGACCAGGGAACTTATATGACTACCCTCAAAAAATTCTTACTTACCACAGCTTTAAGATCAAGACTTCTTCATTCTGACCTCAGAATCAGCCCTTAAGGCACTCTGATCTGGCTGAAAAGCCCATGAGAGCATTTCAGGCATGGAAAGCCAAGACACTGTGGCAAAAAATGTCCTACATGAAGGATCTCTGTGAGACAGACCCAGTGGAAAGAAGTGGCCATCAAAGAAAGATGTACTTTTCTCTGAAGGGAGGAGAGAAATTGCACTTTGTTTATGTCCGTATCTAAATATTGACAGAGTTTGTCGATTCAAAAGATTTCCATAGCCTTGGCAGCTCATGGCAAGAGCATCGGGTAATCCCTGATACTATACATAATAGTGTTAATTGCTAAATTAACAACATAGTCATTGTGCACTTATTCCCCAAGCAGGGCCTCTGTCCTCAATGAGTTCTATTATGAAAATTAACTGTGAAACTTGTTCTCAGAGTTTGTCTGTATATGTGTGTGCAAATTATTGAAATCCTTACTTAGTATAGAATTGATCTTCTGTGTCTAAAGTTAATTGAAAATGAATATTAATGGAGAATGGGACTGTGAATGGGAGAGGGAGGAGGAAGTTGGGTGGGAATTCAGGTGGAGGGCAGGGATGGTGGAAAGAATCACTATATTCCTAAAGTTGTACTTATGGAATTTGTACTCAATCCTCGGCCTGTGGCGCCGGCATACCAGGTTCTAGTCCCGGTCAGGGCGCTGGATTCTGTTCCGGTTGCCCCTCTTCCAGGCCAGCTCTCTACTGTGGCCTAGAAGTGCAGTGGAGGATGGCCCAAGTGCTTGGGCCCTGCACTCGCATGGGAGACCAGGAGAAGTACCTGGCTCCTGCCTTCGGATAAGTGCGGTGCGCCGGCCGCAGTGTGCCGGCCGCGGCGGCCATTGGAGGGTGAACCAACAGCAAAGCAAGACCTTTCTCTCTGTCTCTCTCTCTCTCACTGTCCACTCTGCCTGTTAAAAAAAAAAAAAAAAAGAAAGAAAGAAAGAAAAAAAAAAGAAAGTCTGAATTCTACTGAGCTTCATTTTCCTGCACAAGTAACTTTTATTCTCCTCTCTTAGGAGGTAAATCTCCACTTGCTTGAAAACATGCAATTGCCTCCAATTATCAAGGTATTTTAAAGGAATTGCTAATTCTCCTCAGGTACCATTCACACCATATTTCATTGTTTCTAGATTCTATAACCAGAATCAAGTCTCAACAGGCTCCAGGAAATCTGGCAAGGTATGATTCATGTGGCGACAAGCAAAGGAATTATATGATCTTTCCAATTTATAAACAAAAACCTGAAGAATAAGTATGGAAACAAAACTCAGTATGTAGGATCTGTATAAAAGATATATACTGTTGGATCTGGCTGAATATATTAATATGAGTGTATTAAGCAGAGAGTCTGCATTCAGTTCACTAATTTGAGAGGTGTGGAATGGCTTTAACAATTTGCTTATTCAGTTTATTGAAACCTGTACACAAAAATGGTTCACAATGAAATTTAAGTTGCTGGAAAACACATACTCTTGAGACAGATATTCAAAGCTTTTGAGAGTTTGAAATGCCATGATAGATTCTTTTTTAATTTAAGATCTGTTAATTCATACCCTAACTGTAATAGTCCTCATTTTGACAAATGCAGTAGTGAAAAGTGCTGCAGACACTGTGAAGACTTGTGCTTTGATTCTTCTCTGCAGGCCAGAAACAACAGAGTGAACTGTCACAGAGTGAGCTTTCTGGATCCAATGAAGATGATGATCGAAGAATAGCAGGGGCCAGGAGGAGGCATTTGTGTGCCTGAGACTGTAAACCACAATTTAAGCAGACCCAAAACAGCCATCGGAATGAAGAACTGTGATGTTAAATAACCGAAAGTAATGGGAATCCCAATAAAGACTAAATCCCACTAAAGACACCTAGTTATATAAGTGTCAAGGTTTCAGATATAATCAAAATAAGTCTGAGCTGAGTCAACACAACTGCGGGTCATGGTACATCAACCATTTTCCAGAGTTAGGTGTAACTTCATGGAAATCAGAGTCTTCTGAATGGAAGCCATGTCATTTTTACCCTTAATGAAGGGCATAAGTGGGATAGTGGGGTTGTGAGTTATGTATTCCACTGTTCTCACCACTTTCACCACCTTAATGAAGCTACTGGTCTTTCAGAATAGAGGAATGGCATGTGAAGAGTGAATTACAGTATGAACTGGGTAAAAATGCCTTGTGAATCTTTAACTATTTTAGTATGTTTTCTAATTGTGTAGTACAGATCTGATGATAAAAGATATAAAAGCTTACTTCTCACCCTTGATTTTTTTGATGAAAAATCTCTGAAGATGTTATGCAAACTAGACCATTAGTAACTGTAGGATTACTTTCACTGAACGATAAAAATACATCAAAATTGATTTTAACTAATTCCAATTCTTCTCAAGCTATTGAAAACAATTAAAATGGAAGGAATCATCCCAGACTCCTTCTGTGAAGCCTGCATCACCTTAATTCCTAAACCAGAAAAAGATATGACAGAGAAAGTGAACTACAGACCAATATCCTTGATGGACATATATGCAAAATCCTCAACTAAACATTTCTAAGAACTTAAGAAACTCTAGAAAATACGCAAACACATGGCTACTGAACAACATGCTCCTGAATGAACAGTGGGACATAGAACAAATCAAAAGAGCAATAGAAAATTCCTGGAATAGAAAATGACAGAAAACCATATCAAAACTTATGAGACATAGCAAAAGCAGTGATAAGATATAAGTTTATAGCAATAAGTGGGTCCATAAAGAAATTGAAAAGGCATCAGGTAAATGATCTAACAATGCATCTCTAGAACCTAGAAAAAGATACTTTAAAGAAAAGGAACTATTGAAGGATACACCTATGAACATCGATGCAAAAATCTTTTACAAGATACCAGCCAATAGAATCCAACAACACATCAAAAAAGATCATTCAATTGCACCAAGTAGGATTTATCCCAGGGATGTAGGGATGGTTCAACATACACAAATCAGTAAATGTGATACTTCACATTAACAAGTTCACAAATAAAAATCACATGATTATCTCAATAGATGCAGAGAACGCATTTTATAAAATACAACATCCTATCATGATAAAAACCTTAAGCTAATATGGTAAAGATGGAACACATATCAACACAATTAAGGCAATAAATGAAGAACCAAAGTGAGCAGCATGGTAAAGGGATGAAAATTGGAAGCATTCCCATTAAAATCCAGAGCCAGACATGGATGTCCATTTTCACCTTTTCTATTCAGTACAATTCTTAGGATTTTAGCCAGAATCATTAGGCAAGTAAAAGAAATCAAAGGGATACAAATTGGAAGGAATGAAGTTAAATTATCCCTGCTTGCGGATAACATAATCCTATACATAGGGAAACAAAGAAACTCGAGTAAGACACGATTGGAATTCATAAGAGTGTTTGATGGGCCGGCGCCGCGGCTCACTAGGCTAATCCTCCGCCTAGCGGCGCCGGCACACCGGGTTCTAGTCCCGGTCGGGGCGCCGGATTCTGTCCCGGTTGCCCCTCTTCCAGGCCAGCTCTCTGCTGTGGCCAGGGAGTGCAGTGGAGGATGGCCCAGGTGCTTGGGCCCTGCACCCCATGGGAGACCAGGAAAAGCACCTGGCTCCTGGCTCCTGCCATCGGATCAGCGCGGTGCGCCGGCCGCAGCGCGCCAGCCGCGGCGGCCATTGGAGGGTGAACCAACGGCAAAGGAAGACCTTTCTCTCTGTCTCTCTCTCTCACTGTCCACTCTGCCTGTCAAAAAAAAAAAAAGAGTGTTTGATAAAGTTGCCCATTATAAAATAAACACAGAAAAATTAATAGCCTTTGTATACACAGACAATACCATGACTGAGAAAGTACTTGTAAGATCAGTCTCATTCACAATAGTTACAAAAATTTTACATAGCTTGGAATAAATTTAACAAAGAAGATGAAATATCTACAATGAAAATTACAAATCATTAAAGAAAGTAATACCAAATCTTCCATGTTCATGGATTGGAAGAGTTAATGTCATCAAAGTGTCCAAGCAATACAAAGAAATTTACAGGTTCAATGTGATCCCAATCAAAACCTCAGTGACATTATTCCCAGATATAGAGGAAACGATGCTAAAATTCATATGGAAACACAAGAGTCTCCAAATAGCTAAAGCAGTCTTAAACACCAAAAACAAAGCTGGAAGCATCACAATATCAATTTCAAGACATACTACAGGTCAGTTATAGTCAAAGCAACCTGGTACTGGCTCAAAAATAGACATGTACACCAATGGAACACAATAGAATCCCCAGAAATCAGTCCACACATCTAAAATGAGCTAAGCTTTGACCAAAGAGCTAAAATCAATCCCTGGAGCAAGTACAGTCTTCAACTAGTGGTACTGGGAAAATTGAATCTTGGCACACAGAATTATGAAACAAGACCGCTACCTTACACCTTATACAAATATCAACTCAAAATGAACTAAGGATCTAAATCCATGACCTAAGACCATAATAATACTATAGAAGAACATTTGGAAAACTCTGCAAGACATTGGCATAGGCAAACACTTCTTGGAAAAGACTGAAAGACTCCAGAAGCACAGATAACAAAAGCAAAACTGGACAAATGGGATTACATCAAGCTGAGAAGCTTCTACACTGTAAAGAAAACACTCAGAAAAGTGAAGAGGCAACTGACAGAAGGAGAAAATATCTGCAAACTAGACAACTGTTAAAGGATTAATATCCAGAAACTGTAGAGAGGTCAAGAAACTCAGCAAGAACAAAACAAACAATACAGTTATGAAACGGACAAAGCACTTGAATAGACATTTTTCAAAAGATGAAACTCAAATGGCCAACAGACTGAAAAACTGCTCAGGATCACTAGCCATCAGGAAATGCAAATCAAAACCACAATGAGGTTTAATCTCACCCCAGTTAGAATGGCTCTCATACAGAAAGCAAAAACAATAAAAGTTGTTGTCATTGTCAGGAAAAGGGTATTCTAATCCACTGTTGGTGGGAATGCAAGCTTCAACAGCCATTGTGTCATAGAACATGGAGGTTCCTCAGAAACTTGAAAACACATCTACCATATGACCCAGTCATCCCACTCCTGGGAATTCACTCAACGAAAATAAAATCAGCATATGAAAGAGTTATTTATACCCTGTGTTTATAGTAGCTCAATTCATACTAGCTAAGCTTTAAAATCAACCCAGATGTTGATCAATAAATGAATAAAGAAACTGTGGCACATATACCCTATGGAAGAGTGCTCAGCCTTAAAAAAGAATGAAATTCTGTTTTTGCAACAAAATGGATGCAGCTAGAAGCCATTATGCTTAGTGAAATAAGCCAGCCTCAATGAGACAAAAATCATATGACTTTTTTCTGATATATAGCAGTTAATATATAACACAATAGCATGTATAGGAATGAAATGGACATCTTGTGATATCATCATTGTTTTTAGCCCTTGTTTATACACCTGGCTGTAAACTGTGATCTTCTTTATTTTTACTCATTGAATTTTATGGTTAGTGTTGAATTAAGCTTGTGATTATAGAGTGAATTACACTATCTTAGTGAAAATTAACAACAACAAAAAAGATATACGAGAAGGAGGAACAGAGGGGACTTCTTATTTGCTTGCTCAGTCCCCAATCTCAAGCAGTGTTGATTGCAGTCCATATCCCATTAAAATTAGACCAAGTGATCAGTTTCAGTTCACAATTGATCACACTGATAGGTCTAAGAGTCAAAGGGATCACACAAACAAGACTAGTGTCTGCTAATACTGACTGATAGAATAAAAAAGAGAGAGAACAATCCAACATGGGAAGCGAGATACACAACAGACTCATAGAATGGCAGATGTCCTAAATAGCACTCTGGCCTCTGAATCAGCCCTAAAGGCATTCGGATCTGGCTGAAGAGCCCATGAGAGTATTTTAGGCATGGAAAGCCAAGGAACTCTGGGGAAAAAAAAAAAAACAAAAAACACAACCTAAATGAAAGATCTTTGCGAGTGAGATCCCAGTGGAAAGAATGGTGCCATCAAAGAAGGAGGTACCTTTCTCTGCAGGGAGGAGAGAACTTCCACTTTGACTATGACCCTGTCGGAATAAGATTGAAGTCGGCGAACTCAAAAGGCTTTCATAGCCTTGGCAACTCATGACTAGAGCCTAGGGAGATTACTGACGCCATACACAAGAGTGTCAAATTGTTAAGTCAACAACAGGAGTCACTGTGTACTTACTCCTCATGTGGGATCTGCCCTTAATGTGTTGTCCAATGTGAAGTAATGCTATAACTAGTACTCAAACAGTATTTTTCACTTTGTGTTTCTGTGTGGGTGCAAACTGATGAAATCTTTATTTAATATATACTAAATCAATCTTCTGTATATAAAGATAATTGAAAATGAATCTTGATGTGAATGGGATGGGAGAGGGAGAGGGAGATGGGAGGGTTGTGAGTGGGAGGGAAGTTATGGGGTGGGGAGCCATTGTAATCCATAAACTGTACTTTGGAAATTTATATTTACTAAATAAAATTTTAAAAAATTTAACTTTGAAATATAAATTAAGTAAAGTTAACTAATAAACTTGAAAGGCTGAAAGGAGCTAGCCTTGTAACACAGGGTGATAAGCCAAGCTTGCAACTCCAGCAATGCATATGGGAACCAAGCTGAATTCTTGGCCACTCTGCTTCCATGAAAATCCCTGCTAATGTGATTGGGAAGACAGCAGAAGATGATGGCCCAAGCATCTGGGCCCCTGACACCTATACGGGAGATGGAGAGGAGCTTCTGGGCTCCAGGCTTCATCCTTGCTCAGATTTCTCTGCCATTTGAAGACTGACCCAGTGGGTGAAGGGCCTCCTTTTCTCTGTCTCTCCTTTATCTCTGTCACTCTGCCTTTCAACTGATTAAATTAAATATTTAAAAACAATGACGAAAAGGAAAAGATACAGAAACAAACAGAACTCTCCAACCCATTGATTCCAGCCCAAAATTACTCAAACGACTGGTGCTTAGCCCAGGTCTCCCACCTGGGTGGCAAGAACACAATTGCACTTGCCATCCTCTGACTGATGAGTATTCAGCCCCCTGACTTTGACCTGGCCTAGTACTGAGAGCCATTTGGGGAGTAAACCAGCAGAAAAAACACCTGTCTCTATATGTCTCTCTTTCTATATATTTAATTCTGTCTTTCCCATAAGCAATTAAATAAATACAGAAGGCTAAAAAACAGGAAAATAAAAAATAAATAACAAGAATCAAATGAAAAGAATTGAATAAACATAAATAAAATAATAAAATGAAATTTAAAAATATGAAAAAAGAAATAAAATAATAGAATGCAATGATTTTTAAAAATGAAAATTATCCTGTTAAAAACAATCTATTTAAAATTATGCAACTGATAGTAAAAACAAAATAATTGCAGTAATACTTATGAATCAAGTAAAATGTGATAAATATTATTCTAATAATTCCATAAATATTAACTCCCTTAATTCCCATGATGACCTTTTTGGTAGATAATATTGTGATATTTATTATGGAGAAGAGAGAACTGATGTGTAGAGTGCTAAGAAACTAACATCATACGACCAAAAAGGCACGGAGCTTTGAACCAAACCTTGTATGTCAACTTTTGTTTCTACCCTGAAGAGGTTAAAGTGGCTCTCCCCAAAGAGCTAGAATCAAGAATGCACAAAGCCATTGTTTTATTTAAAAAATGCACTTATAAACATTAGTTGATGAAATTATAACCAAATTGTTTAAAAGGGAAGAGCATACTCCAAATTTTAAAGTTGTTTTCTTTGGATGGCGAAATTACTTATAATTTTTCATTTGTTTCTCTGTTTCCTGATTTTTCCACAGCTGACTTCCATTAATTCTGTTGTTGACATGATATTGTTTTATAATTTTTAAAATTATGACTAGAAGCTGGAAAAGTAGAACATACACTTATCTAGAAACATTCGAATTTGTGATGTCTTTGTTGATGTTGGACATGAGAGACCACAGGTGAGTCTCCCAAATACCTCTTCCCATTTTAGATGCCAGACAAATCAGTCTAGAATTTCTCATTACAGGAGGCTATAGCACTGCCTCTGAGACTCCCAATCCCTTAGTTCTGGCAATTCTTGTTTTAAAAGATATACTTATTCATTCACTCAAAGAGAATGAGATACCAGAAATGTTAGACCAAACAAGAAACCCCAAGGCACTTTGGTGGGACCACAGGAATGGTCCAGCAGTGAAGGAAGAACGGATGAAGGAGAGAGAGCATGTAATTGTTGGATGGAGTCTTTGAGGATGTAAGGGAGAATGGGATATAAAGAACAGGTCTTCCCTGGCAGCACAAATGTTTCATCCTGAAAGTAGAACATGTAGGTTCAGATGAATGGATCCTGGGGGAAGCAGACTAGTGAAGTGAATAGTTAGGAGTGAAGATGAGGAATTTCTGCTCTGATAGTCTGTATTTTCCAAATGGTATTTGAGGTGGCCAGCTCACTAAATAATAGAGCAGTGGAGGAATCAGGGTGCATGAAAATTCTGAGGAAATACAAGATTTACAATAGTCTGCAAGCTTTTGGTAGTGTTATTTATCTATTTGAGTTATTTTACCCCCAATTTAAAATAAGAATAAACAAATCTATTATCATGAAAGGAGGCTAAAATATGAAGACAAATGTATTTGAAAATGTTTATTTTAGTGCATTTTTGAATCCATGCATTTTTTTTCATAATACACTGTTCCACGAACTATTTGAAGGTTCCTCATATGATGAAGGTACTAATATAATGCTGCATAGTTTTTCATTATCATGCCATGTCCCTAATCAGAAAATTCAGGGGTAGATTTGAAGTTCACAACTTTTGTCACTGGCTTCAGACACTCTCAGATTTTCTGAGCCTTGGTTCCTTTTAAATCATCATCTAGAATCCCACTAGTATACAACGGAGAACTTTATTATTATTATTATTATTTACAAAGGTAAATCTTACCATTCACCAATGTATTAAACATGTGAAATTCAAATAAGACTATTTAGCTTTCCACCTCTTCAAACAATATTAACAACTTTTACTAGCAGTAATCACACATGTTCATGAAGTACAGTGTGATATTTCAATACATGCATGCAATATGTTCTGGTAAAATCAGGATAACTAACGTTTCCCTCTTTAGTCACTTCTTTATGATCAGAGGCTTTGAACTCCTCTATCCTATTGTCTCAGTGAATACATAACAACAATTGTCACCTCACTGTACTATGTAACAGTAGGAACTTGAATCCTTCCAACTGTAATTTGGTACGTATTGTCCAACTTCTTTGTAACCCTCTCCTCCCATCCATCCTAGCATCTAGTAATCACTAGTCTATGTTCAAAATGGATTTGACTTTTAGCTTCCACATGAGACAACACTTGTGGTATTTGTCTTCCTGAGTGTTCTCTATCCCCTCTATATGAATATACTATACACACATAGAAAGCAGGCCAGCCATTTTCTCCATTTAAGATTCTAATACCTTACTCTGGGAATGGGGGAATAACTGGAAGAGGTAGAGCCAGGATCTTGGATAAGAGCATTCTCTAAGAGTCATATTTCAGCTGTGTTTTACACCAAATACTTGTACATCTCTATTTTTTATAGTCCTTGGTAGGGGTGGAGGTGGGATGCGAATCTCCTATCTCTTAAAATAAGAATTTCCTGAATTCCTTGTTCGCTAATTCTTCTGGTTGCTCTATGGCTCTTTTGACACAGCTTGCTTCCCTAAACTGATTCAATGACTTTTTTTTTTTTTTTTTTTTTTTTTTTTTTTTTACAGGCAGAGTGGACAGTGAGAGAGAGAGACAGAGAGAAAGGTCTTCCTTTGCCGTTGGTTCACCCTCCAATGGCCGCCGCGGCCGGCACACCGCGGCCGGCGCACCGCGCTGATCCGATGGCAGGAGCCAGGTACTTATCCTAGTCTCCCTTGCGGGTGCAGGGCCCAAGGACTTGGGCCATCCTCCACTGCCTTCCCTGGCCACAGCAGAGAGCTGACCTGGAAGAGGGGCAACCGGGACAGAATCCGGAGCCCCGACCGGGACTAGAACCCCGTGTGCCGGTGCTGCAAGGCGGAGGATTAGCCTAGTGAGCCGCAGCGCCGGCTTCAATTATTTCTATAAGTTAGCATTTTCTCTTCAAAATCTCGGATATGTTTGTTGAATTCCACTTTAGTGATTATTTGCACAGATGTTAATACAATCACTATAACAACTTAATCACAGTTTCCAAGTAGGCAGCCGAACTGCAGTCAGGACAGCTGACTTGTCATAGGAAAACTGGATGACCTGGACTTATGCTCAGGTTAATTTACCTTCTCTGAGACCATGGTTTCCAAATTTTATAATGGATCATAATCACCTGGAATGTTTTTAAGACATATTTCTGAGCCCCCAGTCCTAAAGATATTGGCTCAGTAGGTCTGGGATAGCACCTGGAAACCCAGACTTAAAAGTTGCCAGGTAATGCTGATGCTGCTGGTTTTCATCAGAACAAAACATGAAGTATTTCCAAGTTCTGTCGCCCAGATTCATCCTTGATCTCCAAATCCAAGAGCTTTACTTTTAACCTGTCTGTAGATGGACACACCTTGATCTTGGAAGTGGAAGTGATACTTCAAAAGGTTAAACAGAATAAGTGATCATTTACCATTAAGTATGGAAACTCTAAGAAGTTACCCCGTAAGGGCTCCTGATCAATAATTGTCCATAATGTTTGTATGAATTGTAGAATTATGGTTGAAACAAGAGTGTTCCCCTGAAGGAAATGAACTTGTAACATCTTTGGGTTTTATAAGTGTTAACATCTTTCGATCTATCTCATACTCCTCTTTTACAGATCTAAATCTATCAAATGCAATGTGGATCCTTGTTTTCTTTCTTTTGTAAGATTTATTATTTATTTGAAAGGCTGAGTTATAGAGAGGCAGAAGCAGAGAAAGAGAGAAGTCTTCCATCCACTGATTCACTCCCCAAATGGCCACAATGGCCAGAGCTGGGTTAGATCTGAAGTCAGGACCCCGGAACTTCTTCCAGGTCTCCCGTGTGGATACAGGGCCCAAGGACTCCAGCCATCTTCCACAGCTTTCCCAGGCATATTAGCAGGGAGCTATATCAGAAGTGGAGCAGCTGGGACTCAAACCGGCAGCCATATGGAATGAATGCACTGCGGGAGGTGGTTATATTTGCTATGCCACAGCACTGGCCCCAGGTCCTATTTTCTTCAAATGTCTTCTCAGAGCATCTATATTTAAGGCCAATCATTTATTGCAAGTGATGTTACACTCACATATGCACACAAAATGCAAATTATTTTTCACAAGACACAAAGGCATGTAATTAAGCTAATCCCAAAATGTATCCAAAAATAAACACCTTAAACCCCCGTTGAGTCTCATAAGAATGTTTCAATGCATAAAAATGATGTTTTAGGCCAGCATCATGGCTCAATAGGCTAATCCTCTGCCTGCAATGCCTATACTCTGGGTTCTAGTCCCGGTCAGGGCGCTGGATTCTGTCCCGGTTGCTCCTCTTCCAGTCCAGCTCTCTGCTGTGGCCCGGGAGTGCAGTGGAGGATGGCCCAAGTCCTTGGGCCCTGCACCCGCAAGGGAGACAGGACAAGCACCAGGCTCCTGGCTTTGGATCAGCACAGTGCACTGGCCGCAGCATGCCGGCTACAGCAGCCATTGGAGGGTGAACCAACGGCAAAGGAAGACCTTTCTCTCTGTCTCTCTCACTGTCCACTCTGCCTGTCCAAAAAAAAATGATGTTTTAAATGTGTGTTATTATAAATTTAATTATTCATATGTTACAGCTTAAATAAAATTTAATGACAAAATTTTAGACAACAGTATAATCAATCCTCAGAAATAGCATTGCTCTTGTTTTTTTTCCTTTGTTAATTAAAAAAATGTTTAGGGGATAAAACTAAGCAAATAAGACAAGGTAAAACTAAAAGATTTGTTTGAATGTGTGTTATGACAACCCAAAAGATGATATTTTTATTCTAAAAAATATCTAAAAAACATGGGTGAGAAAATATACTTTGATTTGGAACATTATGTGCAAAATATCTGAAAATTATTAAAATTAAAGATAGAAAATATGTTTCATTATATTGTCAAGAAAGATTCTTAAATAGAAAAAATGTTATATCATAAAAATGTCAGACATAAACTTCAGATACATATTATATGATAAGAGACATGCAGGTTACATTGCAACAGAACGACATTCTGATGTAATTAAGGATTTTAATTGGCTTGATAACAAATTCTAATTTACAAAGTGAATTATCCCACTACTGGGGATATCCTATTTTGGAGTGTCTGATTTGAGCCTTAGCTACTCCACTTCTGATCCAACTTCCTCGTAATGCATTCTCGGAGACAACAAATGATGGCTCACATGCCTGGGTCATTGCCACCCACATTGGAGACCCAGGTAGAGATCATGGCTTCTGACTTTGGCCTGACCCTGACTTTTGCAAGCATTTTGGGAGTGAACCAACAGGTTGAAGATCTCTGTCTCTGTCTCTTTCCCTCTCTCTCTCCCTCTCTCTCTCTGTTTGTGTGTGTGTGTGTGTGTGTGCTCTCTCTTACTTTCAAGTAGACAAAATACAAAATAAACATTGGGGCCGGTGCCGTGGCTCATTTGGTTAATCCTCCACCTGTGGCGCCGGCATCCCATATGGGCGCCAGGTTCTAGTTCAGTTGCTCCTCTTCCAGTCCAGCTCTCTGCTGTGGCCAGGGAAGGCAGTGGAGGATGGCCCAGGTGCTTGGGCCCCTGTACCTGCATGGGAGACCAGGAGGAAGCACCTGGCTCCTGGCTTCAGATCAGCACAGCGTGCCAGCCGTAGCAGCCATTTGGGGGTGATCCAACTGAAGGAAGACCTTTCTGTTTCTCTCTCTCACTGTCTAACTCTGCCTGTCAAATAAAATAAATAAATAAACATTAAAGAAATCAAAGGAACTATATTAATTTAAAATTATTTTTATTGAAAATCTAAACCAGTGTACATTATTCTATATTTCAGTTTTGAATCTGTTCTTTAAACCTATATTAGGAAACTCTATGTTTGATAATATCAAGCCAAAAGAAATTCCAGAGATAGAATGTTGCCAAGTCAATTATATGGATAGTCTCTATCCATAGAAAAATAGTTAAGATTTCTTTTTTAGATAAAACAATATTTTTCTGGATTGTGAGGGCTATTTATCAGCCTCAAGTTTAGACTATTCCATATTTAATATCTCCATTTTCTGATTTTGCCAGTCCAGCTGTCCATCATCTTCTGAACACTTCTTGTTTTTCTTAATTCTCTTACCTTTTTACCATGGTACTGAAAATGGCTCATTCATTATCAATTCCTATCCAATGATTGCTGTGTTTCTATTCGCTGTCCTCCCTGTCTCTCAAAAATCTACTTATATTCCTCAGTAATTCTATGATGAAGTACATAATTCATTTCCAAGTCTTCCCTGAAAGAACTGCCCCAACATAGAGTCCAAACACATGTACAACACCATTACCAGAATTTAACTATATTCATCTAAGCTCTAAGTTTAAATGTAAAGCTAAATGAATTTGGTGGAAAAGTAGAAGGTTCTTTTCATTATAATGGGCATAAATAATGTTTCTGGAAAGATTCTTTAGCTTCAGAATAATTCAAGAGTTCTCAAGTCAGTAATAATAAACATTACTCGGTATAACGTAAATAATATATATATATATTCACATTTGAAGAT
The DNA here is from genome assembly GCF_051225735.1 of Oryctolagus cuniculus. Classification (NCBI taxonomy): domain Eukaryota; kingdom Metazoa; phylum Chordata; class Mammalia; order Lagomorpha; family Leporidae; genus Oryctolagus; species Oryctolagus cuniculus. The sequence goes on from NC_142871.1 coordinate 14,509,458, forward strand.
ATCAAAATAAATGGATGAAAGTGATATGCATGATCATGATGAGACAATACAAATAAATTCTACCTCTTTCAATTTTCCATCAGATATTGTTTCAAAATAATTCAAAGGTAGCAGTATAATATAGAAAATTCCTAGACCACACATTGAGATAGCACTGGAATATTAGTACTAACACCTCTGCAAGATCCAAATCCAACAAATAAATAAAACTGCTTCCTTACCAATTTGGTGAACAAAATACCATCATTTGTCTATTATTTCTTATTATATACCCACTTTCCCTTCATCATAAGAACATATTTCTCTCCAACCTATGAATAGTTCAAGAACCCCAACTTAGTCATTTCAAGAGTTTAGTCTTGATTATGGAGATTAAAAAAAAATCTCTTGTCTCTGTGTTTCAGAGGTCTATTTTTTTGCTGATATTGTTTCTTCCAGCACCACACATACTATCCCTGTAAAACACTGGGGTTCAGAAGTCAAGGCAAAGCCATTTACAACCTATTGCTTTTGCCATTCTGGATAGCTTCCCTGTATGTTGATGATTTCTGAGAGACAGTGTGGCAAGAACCCTTGTCAACCAGAAAGCAGGTATCATTGTCTTCCATCTGGTTGATTGCAAATGATTTCTCTACTATAGCTCATGGCATTGAAGTCATGTTTTTAAAAAATCAAAATTCTTCCCTTCTTTCAATTCTGCTTCAGTAACCAGAATCTGTTATTTCTGAAATGCCTCTTTAGCATAGTCTTTCAGTAGCTGGACATAAAATAGAGGTTGTTGCCTTTGATGGTTCCTAAATCTACCTGGATATCTCTATCTAATCACACTCAAAGATAATTAGTAGGAAGTTGTTGCTTTTATTCTCATTCAAAAGAACCTTTGTAACAACTAATATTCTATACTGATGCATTAATTATCCATTGTATAAAAACAATACATGGCTGGAGCCAGTGCTGTGGCACAGTGGGTTAAAGCCCTGTCCTGAAGCACCGGCATCCCATATGGGTGTCGGTTCTAGTCCCAGCTGCTCCTCTCCTGATCCAGCTCTCTGCTGGCCTGGGAAAGCAGTAGATGGCTCAAGTCCTTGGGCCCCTGCACCCACATGGGAGACCTGGAAGAAGCTCCTGACTCCTGGTTTCAGATCAGCAACCTTCAAGAGGTTGTCATAGTTCACATTGTATTGCTATGACAGAATATTACAGACTGAATAATTTATAAACAATAGGAGTTCATTTGGTTCATAATTCGGTAGGTTAGGAAGTGCAAAGTAACAGCCATATCTGATGAGGGTTTTGATATTGTATAATGTCATGGTAAGAGAGAATGTGAGAGAGAAGGGAGGGAATTAGGCCAAACTTGTGGCATTAAAGCGTTAATTATTTCTAAAAGTCCCACCTGTCAAAATTGTTTCACTGGGAACTAATTTTCCAATGTATGATCTTTGGAGAATATATTCAAAGCATACTGGAGCTCAATTCAATAATATAGAAAGATATGAACATTAATATGATTAAGATATGAAGATAATTAACTCCTACTGTGATTGAGTTCCTGCTTGTCCCAACCCTGGCTGATGCAATCATTTTGGTAGTGAACCAGCTGATGGAAGATTTTTCTCTGTGTGTATCTCCCCTTTTCTTTGTAGTTCTGTATTCCAAATAAATAAATAAATCATTATAATGGATATAAAAGAAGAGGAAATAATGTTCATATTGTTCTGAGATCCATTTATTTGCAAAAAGGGTATCCAATAAGAAACACTTTGGGCTAATCAAATTGCAAAGGCAAATTAAAGAGTCGTGATTTGGAGATGAAAGAGGTCAGTGTTTGCACCATTTCCAAATGCATGTGTAAACAGTGGAAGCCGGGGCGGAGCCAAGATGGCGGAATAGTGAGGGCACGCACCGATAGTCCAGGAAAAGACAGTTTAATAAAAGTGGAGTTACTGTAGCCTCAGGAAAAAATTGCAGACGAAACTCTTCCGGATCTAGTGGATGTGACATGGAGGACCTATGGGGAGAGCAAGGTCACCCACCATGTGGAAGCTGAGCCGTGGGAGCCGAGCCGCAGGAGCCAAGCTGCAGAAGCCGAGCTGCAGAGCCTGCGCTCCAGCGCTGGAAGGGGAGGTGAGACAAAAACCTCAGTAACCCGAGACATTGGTGGGGAAAGGCAGAAAGAGCCTAGAGGGAACGAGGCCTGAAGCCCCACTGGGGAAAGTTCACCAGGCAGACTGGAGGAGAGAAAAAAACAAATAAGGGGAACCAGCATGGACATTAGCCTCTCTCTCCACTCACCTTACAAAGCTGGCAAGACAAAGAGCAGGCGCCATTTTACATATGTAAAGTGGCGCCCGACATTATCCAAGCAGAAAAACCTGACTCTGGTGGGGAGAAATAACAGGAGGTTAGGATCTAGTGAAAGTGTGGAGCTAATGAACTGACACTGTGAAAATCTGAGGGGGGGGCGAGAGAACTCACCAAGTACACAAACTCGGTAACCTTGGCAACCTGGTGAGAGACTGCAGAGAAATTTGAGACCACACTGAGGGCTGCATAAACTCTTTATGTGGTCCCAAGGGTAGAGCAGACTAATACCCACAGGGACCAGATTTCATACATCAACTACCCTCAATTCCGCTCAGCTGTGTGGAATTACTTCCCTTCTGAGTCAAAAAAAAAAAAAAAAGAGAGAGAGAGAGCAAGAGAACAATCTGGGAGAGTCACTTTTGGCACACCCTTAACCCTGAAAAACCAAACAGAGCTCTCTGGCCACACCCATCACAGCCTGTAAGGATCCATCAAAAGCAGACAGTCCACTTAATCTGGAGTCGTAGTATAACGAGAGAAAGCACCACAGCGAAGAAATCAAAGAATATCTCTACAATGCCAAACAAACGCAGAAACCGAGGTAACAAGAACAAGGAAGACACTATGATGCCCCCAAATGAAAAAGGACACCCCAATTCAAGATTATGAAGATGATGAGATAGAAGAAATGCAAGAAGCGGATCTGAAAAAATGATAAAAACATTAATAAGTTATCAAAAACAAATTCTTGAACTACAGAAATCCTTACTGGACAGGATAGAAAATCTCTCTCGTGAAAATGAAACATTAAGGAGAATCAAAATGAAATGAAACAACTAGTAGAACATGAAACTGTGATAGTGACAAGAAATCATAATGAAATGAAGAATTCAATAGATAAAATGACAAACACATTAGATAGCCTTAAAAACAGAATGGGTGAAGCAGAAGAGAGAATATCAGACGTAGAAGACAGAGCACAGGAAAATATACAGTCAAACCAAAGAAAAGAAGAGGAAATTAGAAATCTAAAAAATATTATTGGGAATCTACAGGATACTATTAAACAACCCAACATTCGGGTTCTAGGAGTTCCTGAAGGCATGGAGAGGGAGAAAGGATTAGAAGGCCTTTTTAGTGAGATATTAGCAGAAAATTCCCAGGTTTTGAGAAGGACAGAGACATCCTAGTACAGGAAGCTCATAGAACCCCTAATAAACATGACCAAAAGAGATCCTCACCATGACACGTTGTAATTAAACTCACCACAGTGAAACATAAAGACAAGATCCAAAAATGTGCAAGAGAGAAACGAGAGATTACTCTCAGAGCATCTCCAATCAGACTCACAGCTGACTTCTCATCAGAAACCCTACAAGCTAGGAGAGAATGACGAGATATAGCCCAGGTACTAAGAGAGAAAAACTGCCAGCCCAGAATATTATATCCTGCAAAGCTCTCATTTGTGAATGAAGGTGAAATAAAGACCTTTCACAGCAAACAGAAATTGAAAGAATTTGTCGCCACTCATCCAGCCCTGCAAAAGATGCTTAAAGATGTGTTACACACAGAAACACAGAAACACGGTCATCAATATGAAAGAAGGTAAAGGAAGAAAACCTACCAGTAAAAGATCACAGGAAGTTCAAAACATATATTAGAAAATATCTTTGGCAAATGGCAGGACAAAGTTACTACTTATCAATAGTCACATTGAATGTTAATGGCCTGAACTGTCCAGTTAAAAAACACAGGTTGGCTGATTGGGTTAAGGAACAAAACCCATCTATTTGCTGCTTATAAGAAACACATCTTTCCAACAAAGATCCATACAGACTGAAAGTGATAGGCTGGAAAAAGATATACCATGTCAATAGAAATGAAAAAAGAGCGGGTATAGCCATCTTAATATTGGACAACATAAACGTTAACACAAAAACTGTTAAGAGACAAAGAGGGGCACTATGTAATGATTAAGGGAACAATTCAACAGGAAGATATAATGATTATCAATGTACATGCACCTAATTACAGGGCACCAGTTTATTTAAAAGATTTGTTAAGGGACTTAAAGGGAGACTTAGACCCCAATACAATAGTACTGGGGGACTTTAATTCTCCACTCTCAGAAATAGACAGATCAATAGGACAGACTTAAACAACACCATTGCCCAAATGGATCTAACAGATATATACAGAACTTTTCATCCTACACAGAAAGCATTTACATTCTTCTCAGCAGTACATGGAACCTTCTCTAGGATTGACGACATACTAGGCCATAAAGCAAGTCTCAGCAAATTCAAAAGAATTAGAATCATACCATGCAGCTTCTCAGACCACAAAGGAATGAATTTGGAAATTGGCAACTCAGGAATCCCTAGAGCATATGCAAACACATGGAGATTGAACAACATGCTCCTGAATGAACAATGGGTCATAGAAGAAATTAAAAGAGAAATCAAAAACTTCCTGGAAGTAAATGAGGATAGCAGCATAACATACCAAAACTTATGTGATACAGTAAAAGCAGTGTTAAGAGGAAAGTTTATATCAATAGGTGCCTACATCAAGAAATTGGAAAGGCACCAAATAGATGAGCTTTCAATTCATCTCAAGGATCTAGAAAATCTGCAGCAAATCAGACCCAAATTTGGTAGGAGAAGAGAAATAATTAAAACCAGAGAAGAAATCAACAGGATTGAATCCAAAAAAAATTACCAAAAATCAGCCAAACGAGGAGCTGGTTTTTTGAAAAAATAAACAAAATTGACACCCCATTGGCCCAACTAACTAAAAAAAGAAGAGAAAAGACCCAAATCAACCAAATCAGAGATGAAAAAGGAAATGAAACAACAGACACCACAGAAATAAAAAGAATCATCAGAAATTACTACAAGGACTTGTATGCCTGCAAACAGGGAAACCTATCAGAAATGGATAGATTCCTGGACACATACAACCTACCTAAATTGAACCAGGAAGACATCGAAAACCTAAACAGACCCATAACTGAGACAGAAATTGAAACAGTAATAAAGGCCCTCCCAACAAAGAAAACCCCAGGACCAGATGGATTCACTGCTGAATTCCACCAGACATTTAAAGAACTAACTCCAATTCTTCTCAAACTATTCAGAACAATCGAAAAAGAGGGAATCCTCCCAAATTCTATCTATGAAGCCAGCATCACCTTAATTCCTAAGCCGGAAAAAGATGCAGCATTGAAAGAGAATTACAGACTAATATCCCTGATGAACATAGATGCAAAAATCCTCAATAAAATTCTGGCCAATAGAATGCAACAACACATCAGAAAGATCATCCATCCAGACCAAGTGGGACTTATCCCGGGTATGCAAGGATGGTTCAATGTTCGCATATCAATAAATGTGATACACCACATTAACAGACTGCAAAAGAAAAATTATATGATTATCTCAATAGATGTAGAGAAAACATCCTTTCATGATGAAAACTCTAAGCAAACTAGGTATGGAAGGAACATTCCTCAGTACAATCAAAGCAATTTATGAAAAACCCATGGCCAGCATCCTATTGAATATGGAAAAGCTGGAAGCATTTCCACTGAGATCTGGTACCAGACAGGGATGTCCACTCTCACCACCGCTATTCAATATAGTTCTGGAAGTTTTAGCCAGAGCTATTAGGCAAGAAAAAGAAATTAAAGGGATACAAATGGGGAAGGAAGAACTCAAACTATCCCTCTTTGCAGATGGAGCCAAAGAACTCTACTAAGAGACTATTGGAACTCATAGAAGAGTTTTGGAAAAGTAGCTGGATATAAAATCAATGCACAAAAATCAACAGCCTTTGTATACACAGACAATGCCATGGCTGAGGAAGAACTTCTAAGATCAATCCCATTCACAATAGCTACAAAAACAATCAAATACCTTGGAATAAACTTAACCAAGGACGTTAAGGATCTCTATGATGAAAATTACAAAACCTTAAAGAAAGAAATAGAAGAGGATACCAAAAAATGGAAAAATCTTCCAAGCTCATGCATTGGAAGAATTAACATCATCAAAATGTCCATTCTCCCAAAAGCAATTTATAGATTCAATATGATATCAATCAAGATACCAAGACATTCTTCTCAGATCTAGAAAAAATGATGCTGAAATTCATATGGAGGCACAAGAGACCCCAAATAGCTAAAGCAATCTTGTACAACGAAAACAAAGCCAGAGGCATCACAATACCAGATTTCAGGACATACTACAGGGCAGTTGTAATCAAAACAGCATGGTACTGGTACAGAAACAGATGGATAGACCAATGGAACAGAATAGAAACACCAGAAATCAATCCAAACATCTACAGCCAACTTATATTTGATCAAGGATCCAAAAACAATCCCTGGAGGAAGGACAGACAATTCAATAAATGGTGCTGGGAAAATTGGATTTCCACGTGCAGAAACATGAAGCAAGACCCCTATCTTTCACCTTAAACAAAAATTCACTCAACATGGATTAAAGACATAAATCTACAACCCGACACCATCAAATTATTAGAGAGCATTGGAGAACCCTGCAAGATATTGGCACCAGCAAAGACTTCTTGGAAAAGACCCGGGAGGCACAGGCAGTCAAAGCCAAAATTAACATTTGGGATTGCAAAAAATTGAGAAGTTTCTGTACTGCAAAAGAAACAGTCAGGAAAGTGAAGAGGCAACCGAAAGAATGGGAAAATATATTTGCAAACTATGGAACAGATATAGTGTTGATAACCAGAATCTACATAGAGATCAAGAAACTCCACAACAACAATGAAACAAGCAATCCATTTAAGAGATGGGCCTAGGACCTCAATAGACATTTTTCAAAAGAGGAAATCCAAAGGGCCAACAGACACATGAAAAAATGTTCAAGATCACTAGCAATCAGGGAAATGCAAATCAAAACCACTGTGAGGTTAGAATGGCTCACATTCAGAAATCTACCAACAATAGATGCTGGCGAGGATGCGGAGAAAAAGGGACGCTAACCCACTGTTGGTGGGAATGCAAACTGGTTAAGCCACTATGGAAGTCAGTCTGGAGATTCCTCAGAAACCTGAATGTAACCCTACCATTCAACCCACCCATCCCACTCCTTGGAATTTACCCAAAGGAAATTAAATTGGCAAACAAAAAAGCAGTCTGCAACTTAATGTTCATTGCAGCTCAATTCCCAATAGCTAAGACCTGGAACCAACCCAAATGCCAATCAACAGTGGACTGGATAAAGAAATTATGGGACATGTACTCTATAGAATACTATACAGCAGTCAAAAAAATGAAACCCGGTCATTTGCAACAAAATGGAGGAATCTGGAAAACATCATGCTGAGTGAATTAAGCCAGTCCCAAAGGGACAAGTATCATATGTTCTCCCTGATCGGCGACAACTAACAGCACCAAAGGGGAAACCTGTTGAAGTGAAATGGACACTATGAGAAAGAGTGACTTGATTGGCTCTTGTCCTGACGGTTGATGTACAATGTAATACTTTATCCACTTAAGCATTTTTTTTGTTCTAAAACTATTGGTTGAACTCTGTAATTAACACACAATTATTCTTAGGTGTTTAAATTTTAACTGAAAAGTAATCCCTTTTAGGAATCTGGAAAACATTATGCTGAGTGAATAAGCCAGTCCCAAAGGGACAAATATCATATGTTCTCCCTGATCAGTGACAACTAACCAAGCACCAAAATGGAAACCTGTTAAAGTGTAATGGACACTATGAGAAATGGTGACTTGATCAGCCCTTGCCCTGACTGTTGATGAACAACTTAATACGTTATCCCTCTTAGTATTTTTTTGTTTGTTCTACTTAATACTTTTGATTAAATTCTGTAATCAATACACAATTATTCTTAAGTGCTGAAACTTCATTGAAAAGTGATCACTGTTAGATATACGAGTGGGAATAAGAGAGGGAAGAGATGTGCAATTTGGTACATGCTCAAGCTGACTTGCCCCAAACAGTAGAGTGAGAAACATACCAGGGGATTCCAATTCAATCCCATCAAGGTGGCATGTACCAATGCCATCTCACTAGTCCAAATGATCAATTCTGTTCACAATTGATCATAATGATAGGACTAAGAACCAAAGGGATCACATAAACAAGACTAGTGTCTGCAAATACTAACTAATAGAATAAAAAAGGGAGAGAACGATCCAACATGGGAAGCGAGATACACAGCAGACCCATAGAATGGCAGATGTCCTAAATAGCATTCTGGCCTCAAAATCAGACCTTAAGGCATGCGGATCCAGCTTAAAAGCCCATCAGAGTATTTTAGGCATGGAAAGCCAAGACACTCTGGCAATAAAAATGACCTAAATGACCTAAACTCACTCTGTGAGTGAGATCCCAGTGGAAAGAACAGGTTATCAAAGGAAGAGGTACCTTTCTCTGAAGGGAGGAGAGAGCTTCCACTTTGACTACGACCTTGTCTAAATATGATCAGAGTTGGTGAATTCAAAAGGCTTCCATAGCCTTGGCAACTCATGACAAGAGCCTCAGGTGATTACTGAGGCCATAAACAAGAGTGTCAATTTGTTAAGTCAACAACAGGAGTCACTGTGCACTTACTCCTCATGTAGAATCTCTGTCCTTAATGTGCTGTACATTGTGATTTAATGCTATAACTAGTACTCAAACAGTATTTTTCACTTTGTGTTTCTGTGTCGGTGCAAGCTGTTGAAATCTTTACTTAATATATGCTAAACTGATCTTCTGTATATAAAGAGAATTGAAAATGAATCTTGATGTGAATGGAATGGGAGAGGGAGCGGGAGAGTGGAGGGTTGTGGGTGGGAGGGACGGTATGGGGGGGAAGCCATTGTAATCCATAAGGTGTACTTTGGAAATTTATATTCATTACATAAAAGTTAAAAAAAAGAACCATTTAGAAGATTTAAATAAATGTACTTCAGATTAGTCTATAGAACTATAACATGAGTTGAAATCCTGGCATAAGGATTTCTATATTGATAAAAAGACCAGAAAGAAGATTCTAGAGGAAGATAACAAAAAGAATAAATGGATGTGAACGTGAAAAATGTGAGCTTCGAGCCTATTTTATATTATCTGCAAAAATGAAATATAATTGTATAACTGATCAGCACCTAAAATTAAATGAAAACATATGTCCTTAACAAATTACAAATGTTAATATCAATTTATTTATGAGAGGCCTAAAGTTGAAAATAACTCTAATATAAAACAAAAGATGAATGCATAAACAAGTTGTGGTGTATCCATATATTGTAATAGAAATTAGTGATTAAAGATGCACTAATACTAATCTAACATGACTAATGCCAGAAACAGTATGCTGGTTGAAACACAGTCAGATATGAAAGGATACAAACTATACAATTCCATGCACATGAAATTTAGAAAGCTAAAATGAACCTTCTTGAGCAGAAGTCAGATTGAGGGTGGCTAGGGGCTGGGTTAAGATTTTGACTGAGAAATGATCAATAAGGAATTCTTCTAAGATGATGGAAATTATATGTATCTTGATTGTGTTGGCATTTATTTTTGCCAACTTGATTAAATTGTTGAGAATATTTTTGTCAAATTCGTTAAATAGAGTGTCTTTGCCAAATTAATTAAAAATTGCTGATATTTCTAGACAGAATACATCAGAATATGTTTAAATGTTAACAGGAAAGAAACTAGAAAGAGAATAAAATAAAGGAGACAGGGAGATGAAGTGAGTAAATGCAAGGTCCCTGTGAAGAGTTGGGATCAGAATTTACAGCCAGGAGATAAAACTTCTCTGCCATGAAAAAGGCACAAATGGTCAAGGGAAGAAGGTTTCATTCAACTGTTCTCATAGTTTTTCTCTATATGTTGAATCCTAATTCACCCACCCCAGCTGACTGGCCCTTTGTGTCTTCTGTATGTCTGGAATAGTAGTTTCCTAGGGTTGCCGTAGCAAATGACCACACATGCCAATTGTCTCAGAACAAGTTTATTCCTTCACAGTTGTAAAAGCCAGAAGTCTGAAATGAAGGGGTTAACAGACCTGTGCTGACTCCTAAGGCTCCAGGAGAAATCCATCCTTGTATCTAGGAACCCCCAGGAATTCCTTGACTTATGGCTATGAAGCAGTGCCTTTTTATTCATGTATCTTTTCTTTGTGTGTCTCCCTGGTTTTGTCTGTGTTTTCTCCTCTCATATGGGAACATTTGTTGCTAGATTTAGGGTTTGTTCTATTCCAAAATGATCTTATCTTAAGCCTTTATATCTTTACTTACATCTATAAAGACCCATTTTCAAAATAAATAAATAGAAATTTTTAAAAAGACCCATTTTCTTTTTTTGATTTTTTTTGTTCTAGCAGTAAGAATGCTCGCCACGTTGAATGAAGAGGCTACACCTCGCAGATTACATGAATATCCAAGGAATTAACCCAGAGCCCACTCTGTATTTACACTGGAGTTTTTATGGATATTGATAAGAGCCCTTTTTTTCTCCTCTTTGTGCCCTCTTCTGGGATACTGATGGGTAGAGCTTCTTGGGAGTGGAATTTCTGAAATTCCTCTCAAACCTTCATCAGCACGGTGTTAATGGACCTAATAGCTCTGTTGATGCAGGTAAGAAGGTTTTCCTTGTTGACCCTGTGAGAGGGTTGGGACCCACTAAACAAGTTATTGAACAAGGACAAGGTCTGCTTTCAAAGCTTGCTTCTACATTTCTTCTGTCATTCAGTCACATGAAAATTCCCATTTTCTTCAGCCCCTCGTCCACACAAACCCTATCTAGTCTATCTTGTTACCTTAACATTTCCCCTTCAAAAATAATACCCCATAATCTTATGGAGGTAAAATGGGTAAAGATCCATCTTCTGTATTTTGTTCAAGCTGATTTATGGGTGAAGAGTTGTTATGGGTATTCTAATGCTGTCTATTTTATGGTGTTTGGTAGCTGCCTTGTTAAAGATTGTACTGCATGTTCCAGAGGGCTGGTCATGTCATCCAATGGGATAGACTGGCAGCTCTGCCTCATAGCCATCTAGAGCTGCACAGCATTTCTTATGTTAGAGGCAACATGAATGAATGCATTCAAGAGACAAGGCATAAAGAGAATCAGTGAGATACTGGGACATTTAGGGGCAAGGAGAGACAACAACTGGGATTTCCGTGACCTGGTACTAGACCAGAAATTTCAACTCTGTTCAGCCTAGTTCTGTAGTTGTCTGGCCTCATCCAAGAAGTGCCAAATATGATTTTGTACCTGTCTAGTTTGAATGACTCTAAAGATATTCTTGGGACATTGCACAGATGCCCCTTTGTCTAACTGCCCACGTCTAACTGCTGCTGGTTTTGAAGACTTGAGTTTATTAACCCTACTGCAAATGCCCTAGGAGGTTAACAGTGTTAGGTGCCCAAGACCATTGTTTCAGGGAGAGAAACTGATGAGCAAGTGATCCATATTTTAGATCATCTTTCCACCCTCAACAAGTAATTGGTCCAGTCATTTACAATGGCCTATATAAATAGATGAGAATTGTCCATAAATCCTGGTGGTACCACTGTCCAAGTTAGCTGTTGTCATAATCCCCACCTGTCAATACATTTAAAGTTAAATAGGAACTGACAGGAGAGGATTTATGCTTAGCCATAATTTGGTGGACTTTAAGTTTTGGCCAGGTATGTGTGAAATCCAAACAAGTTTCCATGTACAAGTTCTGGTGGTTATGATGTGGGCTTATTGGGGGGAGGGATACAATGAACGTATTTAGTAAAGACATAATTTGGGGGGCCGGTGCTGTGGTGTAGCTGATTAAGTTGCCGCCTGAAGTGCCAACATCCCATCCATATGGGATGTTCGAGACCTGGCTGCTCCACTTCCAATCCAGCTCTCTGCTGTGGCCTGGGAAAATAGTAGAAGATAGCCCATGTGCTTGGGCACCTGTACCCGTGTGGGAGACCAGAAAGAAGCTCTTGACTCCTGGCTTCAGATCTGCACAGCTCTGGCCATTGTGGCCAATTGAGGAGTGAATCAGTGAATGGAAGACCTCTCTCTCTCTCCCTCTCTCTTGCTCTCACTCTCGCTCTCTCTTTACCTCTCCTTTTTTGTGTAACTCTGACTTTCAAATAAATAAATAAATAAGAATTTTTTAAAAAAACGAAAGAGCTCCCCTTGATAGCTTCCTACAAAGAAGGAAATATTAGGGATGATAAATTTTTAAATAAAGACATAATTTTCCTTATTTTACATTTGAAGAATATACAACTTTATTTCGGGATAAATATAAATACACATTAAAGAGTACAAGTTATGCAGAATGGTTGGGGAAATCTGATAGTTGAAAGACTCAATGTTTGGTGCTCTGTGCAGATTCTAGCTCCTAGCAATGCTAATGTCACTTACTGTTACTACTGCTACTTCCAGCATCTTATGTTGTTTGTAATCAGATCATGGATCTCATTTTCCTACATACTTCAAACTCCATGAGGATCAGCACAAGGAATAGAATATTTCCTATATCTGTTAGTGTTGTTAAGCATTTGCTGAAAGCAGAAAAATAGTTTCTGCATTTGGGAAAGGTAGAAACTAAAATCAAACATTAGGCATTTGGCTTGTAAAATCAGGCTTAAAAACCATGTCTCCGGGTCTCTGAACTGTTAATTCCTAGCAAGCACAAGGTAGAATCTTCCCCTGAAGCACCAAAGAGTTTAGTGTTAATCCAATGTTGGTGGGAATGCAAACTGGTAGCCACTATGGAAGACAGTTTGGAGATTCCTCAGAAATCTGAATATAGCCCTACCACATGACCCAGCCATCCCACTCCTTAGAATGTACCCAAAGGAAATTAAATTGGCAAATAAAAGAGCTGTCTGCACCTCAGTGTTTATTGAAGCTCAATTCACAATAGCTAAGACATGGAATCAACCTAAATGCCCATCAACAGAAGACTGGATAAAGAAATTATGGGACATGTACTCTATAGAATACCATACAACAGTAAAAATAATGAAATTCGGTCATTTGCAACAAAATGGAGGAATCTGGAAAACATCATGCTATCATGCTGAGTAAAATAAGCCAGTCCCTAAGGGAGAAAGATCATCTGTTCTCCTTGATTGGTGACAACTAACTGAGCACCTAAAAGGAAACCTGTAGAAGTGAAACTGACACTGTGAGAAACAATGACTTGATCAACCCTTGTCCGAACTGTCAAGGAAAAATTTACTATTTTTTTCCCTTTAGTATTTTTTTGTTCTACTTAATACCATTGGTTGAACTCTTCAATTAACACACAATTATTCTTAGGTGTTAAAATTTAACTGAAAAGTGATCCCTGTTAAATATAAGAGTGGGAATAAGAGAGGCAGGAGATGTATAATTTGGGACATGCTCAAGCAGACTTTCCCCTAATGGGAGAGTTAGAAACATGCCAGGGGATTCCAATTCAATCCCATCAAGGTGGCATGTACCAATGCCATCTCACTAATGAAAGTAATCAGTTTCAGTTCATAATTGATCATACTGATAGGGCTAAGTGTCAAAGGGATCACATAAACAAGACCAGTGTTTGCTAATAACAACTGATAGAATTAAAAAGGAGAGAATAATCCAACATGGGAAACGGGATACACAGCAGACTCATAGAATGGTAAATGCCCTAAACAGCAATCTGGCCTCAGAATCAGGCTTGGAAAGCCAAGATAGTCTGGAAAAAAAAATGGCCTAAATGAAAGATCTCTGTGAGTGAGATCCCAGCAGAAAGAATGGGCCATCAAACAAGGAGGTACCTTTCTCTGAAGGGAGGAGAGAACTTCCACTTTGACTATGATCTTGTCTAAATAAGGTCTAAGTTTGTGAACTCAAAAGGCTTCCATAGCCTTGGCAACTCATGACAAGAGCCTCAGGTGATTACTGATGCCATAAACAAGAGTGTCAATTGTTAAATGAATAACAGGAGTCACTGTGCACTTACTCCCCATGTAGGATCTCTGTTCTTAATGTGTTGTACTATGTGAATTAATGGTATAACTCGTACTCAAGCAGTACTTTATACTTTGTGTATCTGTGTGGGTGCAAACTGTTGAAATCTTTACTTAGTATATACCAAGTTGATCTTCTGTATATAAATATAATTGAAAATGAATCTTGATGAAGAATGGGATGGGAGAGGTAGTGGGAGATGGGATGGTTGCGGGTGGGAGGGAGGTTATGGGGGGAAAAGCCACTATAATCCAAAAGTTGCACTTTTGAAATTTATATTTATTAAATAAAAGTTTAATAAAAAAAAAGAAAGAGATTAGTGTTGGCCAATGGCCTGGAAGCCCATCACATTAGCAGGTGAACCCTCAGGAGCCCAAGTCTCATTGCTAAGTCCTCATCCTCCTCATCCCCACCCTTTAACAAATGTTCTCCCGCAGAGAAGACTTTCTGAGTTGAATCTTTCTCAGAGATCAAAATAATGTAAGGATCAAACAAAATCATTTAAGCAAGGTGTTTCAAAAATGAAAGGATAGTGCTTGTATGGATAGAAATTATCTTGTTACCAAAGCCTAAGTATGGTAACCACTGCCAGACAGCTTGGAACCAATAGTCCAAGTGATCTTAGAAGCAGGTGTGTGAGGAATTGTCATACTTAAGCAACAAGGCTACTCATCTAAGAACCAGCCAGCAGTATAATTTGTTCTATTGCCGAGTTTGTTTTCTTTCTCATTGTACAAATAAGCCATGAGGTTTTAAAATACACTCCTTTGCTAACTTCACAGAAGGTTAAGTTCAGAAAAGGGGGATAAACCTAGGTAGCTGAGAGCTGTTTTAAAGGAATTATAGATCAAAACTATTGCTCCAGGTGGTACAGGCAGAAGATCAATAACAAAATGCTTTATTTACAGTTCTGAAAGAGGCAGCAGGGAAGGGGAAAATCTATTTTAGCTCTTTCTGTACAGCCTATCTCTACAAATAAGGTACCAAAGAAGTGGAGAATCCAATAAACTCCTTCACTCGATTTTTTTTCTCCTTTTGAGGCTATGCTCACTAACACCACAAGGTGTTTTATGGCACACAGTATGAAAAACAGCTTTACAAACCATCTGGCTGATTTTCCCAAGAAACTGCAGAAAATTTAAAGAAGTTGTTTATCCCTTAGCACTTTCCGAGTTTCACACTATATAGGGAAACGCGAATAATGATGCTAGGCATGAAGCGAGAATGATGCTGCACGAGGTTTACAGCATATTTGGTACAGTGTGGTCAACTAGAAACTGTAATAATAGGAATATAATCTAATATATAGAGATAATCAACAAATATGATACAAGTAAGCTTATCAAATATGTCTAAAAATAATACAGAATTATTTTGTGGGGAAGTGGGAAATGAACTCCAGGCTATATTTAATGAAGCTAATAACAAACACAGCTTCCATGAGAAAAAATATTTCTGGCTTTTACATATGTGTATGTGGATTGTGGGTAATAGAAATGCAGGAAGGGCTGGCACTGTGGCATAGTAAAATAGGCCTCTTCCTCTAGGAACATCATCCCATATGGGCGCCGGTTCAAGTCCCAGCTGCTTCTCTTCTGATCCAGCTCTCTGCTATGGCCCGGGAAAGCAGTAAAAGATGACCCAAGTGCTTGGGTCCCTGCATCCACATGGAGAAAACTCTGGCTCTTGGCTTGGGATAGGATAAGTTCCAGACATCATGGCCATTTTGGGAGTGAAGGAGCAGATGAAAGACCTTTCTCTCTGTTGCTGCCTCTCTGTAAATCTGCCTCTCAAAGAAACAAATCTTTAAAAAATGAAGGAAAATAATAGCTTGAAAAGAGTGGCTATTGGGGCACTTGTTTATAAAATAGTACGATTTAAAGAGCTATTGATTTTGCTAGTGGAAGAGAAGTGCATGTCCCTGGAGCACTGACTCAAGTGGTTCTGGCCGTTCAAAACTCAGATGCCTCCCCCCTGCCATTAGTGATGAAAACACCAGGATCTGGACTTGTGCGTTGTATGTGCTATTAGACTGGAAGACTAATTGAAATGCTTTCTAAATAAGACAGTTGGCAAGTGAACCATGATTAATTGCTCTTCACATAGACTTCATTTTGCCTAAATAGATGTTGATAATCTGAGAACAGCCCTTCTATATAAACACCTTTAATAACAAAATCAGCAGTCATGTTGAAGCACTCTGCTTTTGCAACCTACACTAGGAATTATAAGCAGGGTTTTTAATGTTGTCTTTGATAACCACCTGTGTGGATCTTTTCCTTCTGTATCATGCTTCCTACTTTTTTCCTTTTAGAATTATGTCTCTGTGATAATCATTTTTTCCCTTAACCTAGGCAAAACAAGTTTCAGTTATTTCTTGTGAAAAAACAAATTCTAATATTTTAATAAAAATCTAAAATGATCTTGAAATCTGCTATTTCAATATCAAGATATTGCCTTCACTTTTCATTCTGGTAAAAATAATTACCACACGGGTTGAATAACAGACTTCACATGTGTGAGACAGATCTGATCATCTCGCTTCTTAAAAGCACTCTCTTCTTTTGGACTCATGATATCTACTCAATAATGAGGTGCTAAGAATTTGCTGGCATTTCACCACCTACCTTAAAACTCAAGAAAAGCACTATACACCACAAACCTCCCTTCTTCTTTTACCTTCTTGTCTACTTAACCTCTTAACAAGTGTAGCAGTTTTCATTTTGAAATTAAATCAGACTTACCTAAAAGTTGAAAACATAATATAAGGAATTCCCTATATACTTCACCCAAATTCCTCAAGGTTAACATTTTGTCACATTTGTCTTATTATTCATTCATGTGACTTACACAGCAGAGATTTATTTCCTCACAGTTCTAGAGGTTGTAACTTCAAAATCAAGGTGTCAGCAGCTTTAGTTACTTCTGAGGATTATAAGAAGGCTCTGTTCCAGGTCATTCTCTTTGGCTTACGGAGGGCGACTTCTGGTATCATTGTACAGCATCTTCCTTGTGCGCCATCTCTGAATCCTGACATGCCATTTTCCCGGCTTTTATCAGTCACATTAAGTTAGGTCTCACTTTAATGATCCCGTCTTAACAATTCTATCAACACTGACTCAATTTCCAAATAAGGTCACATTCTGAGACCAGGATGGGGAGGGTTGTATATGAATTTAGCAATTTGGAGAGAACAAAATTAAACTCATAGCACTTGCTCAGTACTGGAATCTGACATTTCTCCATGGACTTGTGGGTCTTTTGGTTGCAAATTGATATTTATTAACCAATATCTGGATGCTTTATGGGCCACTAATATTGGGGTGTTGTAGCTTCTAGGCCATTTTAGTGCACAGGGCTTCAGAAATGTGGTGATATATACAAACCTAGTTGCATTTGTATCTAGAGCTATAGAGACAGACATCCTGAATTCACATTGAGACCTACAACTCTAATCCAATACCACAGGATTTATTCTTGCCTTCCTCATTTCCTTCTTCTAAGCTTGTTCAAAATGGTCAGAATCTTCCGTAATAATTGATTTGCTCAGAAAAGAAGACATAAATCACAGTTTTGGAATTTGCCAAGTCAAACCACTCTGGAAAAAAATAAGGGAAAGGCACGCTGATTTTGATCCTGGGAAGATAGCAGAAAAACAGAAGAGGGTCTGCATTCATGGGACATAGCAGGAGAGAATTTTTCTGGGAAAAGTCTACAGAAAGGAGACTCCATGGAGCAGCAAGGATTGGACAGACATACAGCAGTCACAAGACAGCACCAGCAACTCTCATAGCTGGTGGCTGGCAGGGAGGCTACCTTTCTAGAGTGAGGTGAGAGGAGTCTGTAGAAGCATTTATTCCACTAGTGATCTTGTCTGGGGAGGGCCCCATCATCCCTGCTGACACTGAGTCTAGGAAGACAAATTGGCAGAGGCACCAGGTCCCCACCTAACTCTGTGAACAGAGCACACATTGCTTCCCTCCCCTCCCCCATCAAGGCACCTGGTAAACAATGGGAGAAGCATCATCTTTCCAGAAAAAGGTGAGTAAAGTGTGGCAGAGAGAGTTGGTGGGAGGCAGGGGGCCCACTTGTTTGCCCTCCGCTCCTACCACCAAAGCACCTGACTCAGGTGTATGGCTGCTCTCTCTTTGGATGGGGAAACTCATAAGGCAGAGAGTGAGTCCTTCTGCATCCTGTAACTTTGGGAACTCTGCACCCTGTGACTGGGAAACCTGTGATGGTGCAATAGATTGAGAAATTGAGAAGGGCAGGGGATGTGGCTGTGACTTGGGGAAGTTACTGAGCCTGGCTCCACAATCTCAGAATTCCCTGCATGCTGGGAACAGACATTGCAGAACACTTCATGCTCACATTATGGAGTGCAAATATTTTTGTACATTCCAAGTGCCTTAGTCAGTCAGGGGTGAAGGCACAGAAATGTTCACTTGGTACAGAGAGGGAAGGGTGGAGGCTGTTATCATGCCAGTCAGGGTAATCATCACTTTCCTCTACTGACTACAGAGGAGAACTACCACAAATAGCTTGGGTATTACCCTAGACTATTGACACACCCACAGAGGCTGGCCAGAGCTCCGTGATCCCACTCAGCAAACACCTCTGACAATCTCCTGAAGATGCAGCATCCCATAGATGGGCTATGCATCCACATAGAGGTGTATTCCCAAGAACAAAAACTTCAGAGGGAGCATCAATAACTTTTTTTCTCTAGATGCATAAAAATAAACATGGAAATACAAGAAACGTGAACAAGGAAGACAATGACTCCCCAGAAGTAAAACAATAATACTTCAACATTAGACTGTGAAAATGAAGAAATTGATGAAATATCTGATAAGGAACCCATAAGAATGATTTCAAGATTACTTAAAAACACAGAGAAGCAATAACAAAAGTTAAAGAAGTCTTTGGATGACACAAATGAGAAATTCTGCAGGGAAATAAAAATATTAAAGAAAACATCAAACTGTAATATCAGGAATGAAGACTTCAATATGTCAAATAAAAAATACAATGGAAAGCTTGAATAACAGACTCAGTGAGGTAGAAGAAAGAATACCTGAGCTGGAAGACAAACAATTGATATGTATCACTCAGCTGAAAAAAAATAAAAAAGAAATATTAGCATATCTAAAACACTGTTCACAATCTATGGGATACTATCTAATGACAAATATATGTGTCTTAGGCATTGCTGAGGGAGAGGAAAACCAGAATTGCCTAGAAAATGTATTCAGTGAGATAATAGCAGAAATTTTCTCTTTTTTGAGTAGATACAGACACCATGTGCAGGAAACACATAAACACCAAATAGATGTGATCAGATAACAACTTAACAATTTTATTCAAGCTTTCAAAAGTAAAATTTAAAGAAAAGATCCAAAAATGTGCAAGAGAGAAATGCCATATTAACTTTAAAATATCTGCAATTAGACTGACATAAAATTTCACATCAGAAACCTTACAGGCTAGGAGACACTGGAGAGATATAATCCAAATCCTTAAAGAAAAAGACTGTCAGCCCAGAAAACTATACCAAGTGAAGTTGTCATTTATAAATGAGGTTGAAATAAAGACCTTCCAAAAAAATTGAAGAATTTATCACCACTTGGCCAGCCTTACAAATGATACTTAAGGGTGTACTAGATGAAGAAACAGAGAAATATAACCAACTTTATGAAATAATGTGAAAGCAGAAAAACTCATAATAATAGTGCAAAGGAGATTCAAAAAAAACATGAATTTTTACCAAAAAAAGAAAGAATAACTCATTACTTATCAATAACTACCACGAATATAAATGACCTAAAATCTCTAATTAAAGATACGGAGTGGCTGAAAGAATTTAAAAACAAGAAACTAACACACCTCAACAATAAAATATATACACAGACTAAAACTGAAAGGATATAAAGACAGTCCACAAAAATGAAATTTAAAAATGAGTGGGAGTAGCTATCTTAATATAAGACAAAATAGACTTCAGGACAAATCTGTTGAAAAAGACAAATCTAATGATTAAGGGATAAACTCAACAGGAAGGTATGACTATATTAAATGTATATGTACTCAATGCTACAGCACACAGATATTTAAAACAATGTTGTAATGTTAATGGTCCTAATGTTAGGTTATGTTAATGGTCCTAAATGAAGAGATTTAATCCAATACAATCATAATGGGATACTTCAATAACTCATTTTCCTCAAAGGACAGATCAACTAGGCAAAATACCAACAAAGAAATACAAGAGCTAATCTATACCATTGACCAAGTATATCTAATTGATATCTAAAAAACATTTCATCCCACACCTGCAGAATACACAATTTTTTCATCAGTGCATGGAATGTTCTCTAGGATAGACCATATGTTAAGCAATGAAAAGAGTCTCAATAAATTTTAAAAAGTTGAAATCATACCACGTATTTTTTCTGACCATAATGGAATGGAGCTGGAAATTAACAACGTAAGAAAATGCAGACAATATAAAAACACGTGTTAATTTCCACTTTCATTCCCTTGTGGTCAGAAAAGCTCCATGCTATGGTTTCAAACACATGGATCTGAATAAAATGATCCTGAATGGGTCAAAGAAGAACTCAAAAGGGATATCAATAAATTATCTGAAACAAAGAAAGTGGACAACCATAAAAACTTATAGGATACAGCAAATGCTGTTTTAAGAGGAAAGTTTATAGCAGTTACTGCCTACATCAAGAAATTTGAAAGATATCATATAAATGATCTAACAATGCATCTCAATGACCCAGGAAAACAAGAACAAACCAAACCCAAATTAGGAATAGAAAGGAAATAATAAAAATTAGGAAAGAAATAAGCGAAATTAAAATTAAAAAATACACAAGATCATTGAAATAAGAACTTTTTTAAAAAATGAATAAAATTTATGCACTATTGGCCCAATAAACCACAAAAAATGAGACAAGATCCAAATTAATAAAATCAGAGCTGGAAAAGGTGATATTACAAATGTTGCCTCTGAAATAAAAAGGATCACATGATTCCCTTATTGTCCTTGCTCTGCTTGTTGCCCTGTTGCCCCGTGTCTTCTAGCCACCTGCTCTGTGATTTCCTGCCTGCATGCTTGCTCCATGTGGCTCCATGGAGCCTGCTCTCTGCTTGGTATGGACTGAACTTAGTCTCCAGACTTCTCTTACTCTCCTAAATAAAGCCCACACTCTCCTGCACATTTCTCTCACTGAATAAAATCCTAAAAACTTACTGTGTTGTCTGGTGTATTTGAGCCAGTATTCAGAATTCTTCTCTGAATATCTGGCAAGAGCCCACAAGCTTATTAACATCAAAAAATAGTAATAAGCAGGATGGTATCACAATGGCATCCCAGATGGGACCCTTAATAATGGAGGAATTCCACTGAGACTATTTATTGATATTTGTTTGGTTTAAAAGGAACAATTGACAACATACGAGCTGGCTTCCTTTGGTTTCTGACTCTACTCATCTTCTTGCACTCCACTCCCTCTCCCATCTGCCTTAGTGGATTCCTTTTAAATCAGGGAGAGCACTGCTACCTTGTGCACCCTGCCTCACCTGGGGAAAGAGGAGATTGAAGATTCTTGCACAGGGTGTGGGGCCTGGATCCGAGAGTGCCCACTCTTTCCTCTTCTGATCCAGCTGGCTGTGACTTCTCACCACCTGCCCACTTTGTTCCAGCAGCAAGTGGCCTAGCAATCACAGTGGGTGCAGCCTTGGGGGAGAAGTGGGAGCACAAACAAATGAGATGGGATTGGAAGCTACCAGATCCCTCCTTCTACCGATCTGGTCTGCTTGCATGTGTAGGGACTGGGCCACTCCCAGAATGGCCATTCAAGTGGCAGCCACAGGGGATGCACTGACTTCCCACTGGTGCAAAAATCTGCGGTGGGGTGGAAGGCCTTGCTCCTGTGCTCAGCAGAGAGGCAGCTGCTGTCCTGCATGGCTCCGCAGTGCATGGCTCTAGCTATCCCAGGCCTGCACAAGAAACCACAGCCACTCCCATGGCTCGGGCTTTCAAACAGGCAAACAATGATTCACATATATGGGTTTTCTTTGAGTCTTAACACTGGTAATGAAGTAGGTAAGCATACAGGTAAAAATGAATTAGGTTTGTGAGCTGGAAGACCACGTCTTTGCCACATCCTTGTGTGAGCTCATGCCCTACCTGATACCTTCCCCATGACCCTATGTGACCTCATGCCCCTACCTGGCCACACCTGGGTGTCCACCAGCCAATCAGGTTAATTAACCACTCCCCTTTGGAAGTGGGTTAAAAGCCTAGGACACAGTGTATCCTGCCCCTCTCTTCTTCCCTGGCTTCTTGCCAGGAGGGGGCTTGCTGTATCCCTGTGCCTCCAGGGCATGTGGCCTTCAGGCCACCCACCCTAGGCTTCCTGGCTTAGATGCTCCTCCATGTGGCTGGTTCCTGGTGCTCAGTATGAACCCAGATTTATCTCTCTCTCTTAGATAAAGCCCTCACTTTCCTATGCACCTTTCTCACTAAATAAAAGCTTAAAATGTACCATGCTGGCTCGTTTATCTGTGCCAGTATTTAGAATTCTTCGCTAAATATTAGGCAAGAACCCTCTTGGGCTTATGAATATTGGAGATTTATTAATAAGCATATGGTGATATCGTATGGCATCCCAAATTCCGGTAACACATGTGGCATCCCAGTTGGCATTTCTGTGGAACTTTAAGGGGCCACATTTCTGTATAGATTTTAGGGGGTCAGAAAAAACATGGACTGATTTCTTTTGCTGTTTCTTGCTTTGAGAAGGTGCTGCTAGTGCTAATGGAACTCAGGGAGAGATGAGAAGGATATCCGCAGAGGGCTAGTTTCAAATTTTTAAGTTGTTTGTAATGTGTTTTATGGATAATTTACATATTTTTTAGGTTGAAACTTTATTTTACAGACTGGTGCCAAGGGTACTGAAAGTTTTGCTTTCCCTCAGGATCTTTGATTTTCAAATCAAGCATGCTTTCAATTGTTAATTTCATGCTGGGAACTGGTTTGGTTGCCTAGGAATATTTTAGCATCAGGGAGGCAGAGCATTAAACAAGGCAAATGCTACACTTCCTGCCACAGAGGGTGGGACTTCCATCCCAAGATGGAGGTCCCCTTTGGAAACTTCTACCTTTGCTGGAAGTTCAGCAACAGACTCCACCCCAAGATGGTGGGCACCAAGGCCTGCCACTTGCCTGATTGATAGAGCAACTTTTTATTATTGTTTTTTTCTAAATTGTAGGTTATTGTTTTGGCTTGCAAACTGGTGTTTTTTGTTTTGGCTTATACTGGCAGCTTCCACACTTTTGTTTTGTTTTGTTTTGTTTTGTTTTGGATTATGCTGACAGCTTCCATGCTGGTCTTTATTATTTTAAGTTTTTATTTTAACTATTTGTTTTGCTTTACTAAGTGGCATCAAAAGAAACAATATTAAAAATGAGAAAAATTTAAAACTCCTTCAGTGGGCTGTGTGAAATAATGGACCCCATTTGGCAAACAAATAGAGACTCTAAGGTGTCAGAATTATAACTAGTGCAATATATGCATGTCAAATGCTTAAGGATAGTTAAGCTCACAAAGAGCTGTGCTTATTTTACCTTCTCAGGTCCTACAAAGAAACTGTAAAATCCCGCATGCATTCCTATAGTTACTTCTAAGGGTACAGTTTAAAAATTTGCTATGGGGCCGGCGCTGCAGCTCACTAGGCTAATCCTCCACCTAGCGGCACCGGCACACGGGGTTCTAGTCCCAGTCGGGGTGCCGGATTCTGTCCCGGTTGCCCCTCTTCCAGGCCAGCTCTCTGCTGTGGCCAGGGAGTGCAGTGGAGGATGGCCCAAGTCCTTGGGCCCTGCACCCCATGGGAGACCAGGCGAAGTACCTGGCTCCTGCCATCGGATCAGTGTGGTGTGCCGGCCACGGCGGCCATTGGAGGGTGAACCAACAGCAAAGGAAGACCTTTCTCTCTGTCTCTCTCTCTCTCACTGTCCACTCTGCCTGTGAAAAAATACAAAAAAAAAAGAAAAAAGAAAAAAAATTTGCTATGGGATCCCAAATCCCCTTGGACTAGATGGTAAAGTAAAATCTTAATGTTTAAAATTATCATATAGACAAGATCAAGTTTTAAAGTGATCATATAGATAGGATTAAATGACTACTACTAATGAATAGAATTAAAGAGGAGCAAATGCTCCAACATGGGAAGCAGTCCATAAAGCAGATTCATAGAATGGCAGTTGCTATAACTAATGCTCAGTGACCTCAGAGTCAGTCCGTAAAGACATTCTGGTCTGGCTGAAAAGCCCACAAGAGCATTTCAGGCATAGAAAGCCAGGACACTAGTGTAAAATGTGTCCCTACATGGAGGACCTCCCTGGGTAAGATCCCAGGGGAAAGAAGTGGTCATCAAGAAGGATATAATTTTCTCTGAAGGAAGGAAAGAACTTCGACTTTATTTATGGCCTCGTCTGAATACTGACAGAGTTTATGGATTTGAAGGGCTTCCATAGCCTAGACAGCTCATGCAAAGAGCCTCAGGTGATCACTGATGTCACATAAGAGTGTTAGTTGTTGAATTAACAACAGGAATCACTGTGTACCAACTCCCCATGCAGGACCTCTGTCCTCAAAGAATTACAATATAAGAGTTAATGGTAAGCTGGCGCCGCAGCTCACTAAGCTAATCCTCCGCCTGCGGCACCAGCACCCCAGGTTCTAGTCCTGGTTGCTCCTCTTCCAGTCCAGCTCTCTGCTGTGGCCCGGGAAGGCAGTGGAGGATGGCCCAAGTGCTCGGGCTCTGCACCCGCATGGGAAACCAGGAGGAAGCACTTGGCTCCTGGCTTTGGATCAGCGCAACACTGGCCGTGGTGGCCATTTGGGGGGTGAACCAATGGAAAAGGAAGACCTTTTTCTCTCTGTCTCTCTCTCTCTCACTGTCTAACTATACCTGTCAAAAAATTTTTAATAAAATCATTAATGGTAATCCTTGATCCCAAAGATTTACCTTGTTCTAGTATGTTATATTCTTATATATCATAAGATGTAGTAATGTCCAATTGCCAGACTCCATTGCCTGTTTTCTTATGTGTTTCTTTAAAGTGTCTCAAACAAGAACTCTTAGATCCATGTCTCTCTGTGATATTTCTGTCTCCTATGTTTTAACATAAGGTCAAATACAGAGTACAGAATGGTTAAAGGCCTCAGGACTACTGAAGACAGTTGTTTTAATGATTCTATTGTGTGCTAAAGCTTTGTCTAAGGGATAATTTATTCTGCATCCCACTAAATACAGAATCTGGGAAAGTGAGGATACAGAACCTCCCAAATAAATCTCAGGTTTCTGAACTAGAGGTAGATTACTTCCAATATGTTCTAACCCCAGGAATGCGTGCTCTCAGAGTTGAGGGAAGGGAAGCTATTCTATAAAAAAGACAGCTATGGGTATTTCTGGGAATAGCAAGGTTCTGTGGAATTTGGATCCCAAGATTCAGATTCCAAGCTTTTGTATAAAGCTTTAAAAGGTTCTGATGCAGACACAGTGCTGGACAGGGTAGCTACAAAAGTTGTTCCAAAAAATTAAGGAGCTTCTAACAGAAGCTCCAACCTTGGGAATTGCTAATGAAAGGATTCTATGGAATATGGATTCCAGGATTTGGATTCAAAGCCTTTGTATGTGCTTTAAAAGGCCTTGTAATAG
Source organism: Oryctolagus cuniculus (assembly GCF_051225735.1). NCBI lineage: Eukaryota > Metazoa > Chordata > Mammalia > Lagomorpha > Leporidae > Oryctolagus > Oryctolagus cuniculus. The sequence continues at coordinate 14,535,490 of NC_142871.1, forward strand.
ACACACTGTGCTGGACAAGGGAGCTACAAAAGGTGTTCCAAGCTTTTAACAAAAGCTCCAACATTAGGAATTCCTGAACAAGCCATTCATAGAAAGATCCTCTTCAGATCAGTTTCAGCTTAAATGGAAGAGATCTTACCAGGTGCTATTGAGCACAACTACCTCAGTGAAATTAGGATTAAATTTCTACCTCTTAAGTATTCACAGGTGAACTCAGAAGACATGCCTGATTATTCCTGTAAGCCAATCAGAGACCTCTTCCTCTTCAAAAGGCAAAAGCATAAGTAAAGCTTTTGTTTTTATCACATCAAGACTGTTGCACCTTAAGACAGACAAGCTGTGCCTGCTTCCTCTTTTGATTCTCTCTGGGAACTGTTATTGACAATAAAACTCCTAATGGGTTCTTCTATTATAAATATCTTTGCATAAGCTAAATGGGTTTATAGTCTACATAAGGGTAGCCTATCACCACCCACTATCTGGGAGATGTGAGACAGGTTCTTTCCATCTTAAGGAACACACCACTTGTAATTGATTTTATTCCAGTTTTGCTTATGCTAATTAACAAACATATGTTTCAGAGCTCAAAAACTTCTGGGAATAACTATACAGGGAACACAGCCATTGGAGGTGACTGAGAATACTTCAGCTCATAAAGTGAATTTGTTAGATTAGATAGGCGGATACTTCCAGACCCAGGACAAGCAAGGCCTGTGCTATGCCCCTAACAAGCAGGAAGCAGCTATAGGAGATATGATGACTCTATTCCCTTCAACATCTCCTAGGATTAAGGGCTGGAATCTCTGTGAGAGGGGAATGGTGCATGCAGGCACACAGGATAAAAGCAATTAGATTTGTGAGCTGGAAGACCATGCCTTCACCACACCCCTGAGTGACCTCATGCCCCTACCTGACCCCACCTGTATGCCTACCTGCCAATCAGACTACATAGCCACGCCCCTTCAGAAGTGGATAAAAGGGCTGGAACCTGGTGGGCCCCTCCCTTGTTTCCCCTATTGCCCTTGCTGCCCTTGCCCAGTGCCTTTGGGCCACCTGCTCTGTGATTTCCTGCCTGCATGTTTGCTCCATGTGGCTCCTGGTCTGCTCTCTGCTTGGTATGGACTGAACCTAGCCTCTAGGCTTCTCTTTCTCCTCTAAATAAAGCCCACCCTCTCCTGCACATTTTTCTCACTGAATGAAATCCTAAAAACTTGAAAGGAAGAAAATCAAGAGTTATTGTAAACTTTTGCCAACAAATTGGAAAATCTAGAAGAAGAAATGGATAGCTTTCTGAACACATACATTTTACCATAATTAAGTCAAAAAATAAATAGAAAACCTAAATAGACCAATAACCAAGAAGGAGATTTTAATCAATAATAAGGACTACCTCGACAAAAAAAGCCTGGGACTAGATAGCTTCACTGCTGAATTCTGGCAAATTTTTAAAGAAGGGCTAATCTCAATTCTTCTTAATGTATTTAAAACAGTTAAAGGGGAGGAAATCCTTCCAAACTCCTTCTATGCAGCCAGTATCACCTTAAATCAAAAGCCAGAAAAACATACAACAAAGAAAAAGAACTATAGAGAGATATTCCTGATGAACATTGATGTAAAAGTCCTCAACAAGATGCTAGCTAATCAAATACATCAAAAAAATCATCCACCTGGACGAAGTGGGACTTATCCCAGGATCTAGGAATGGTACAACATACAGAAATCAATAAATGTGATATATCACATTAGCAAGTTGATGGGTAAATATCACATGATTATCTCAGTAGAGTCAGAGAATGCATTTGACAAAATACAACATCATTTCATGATCAAAATCTTAAGAAAATTAGTTATAAAAGGAACATATCTCAACACAATCAAAGCAATATATGATACACAATCAGCATCATAATGAAGGGAAAAAACTAGAAGTCTATCTAATAAGATCCAGAACTAGACAAGGATGTCCATTTTCACCATTGCTACTCAGTACAATTCTGGCAGTTTTATCCAGAGCCATTAGGCAACAAATAGAAATCAAAGAGATAAGAGAAGTAAAATTATCCTTATTTTTAGATGACATGATCCTGTATAAAAGGGAGCCAAAAGACCCCAAAAGGAGACCACTGGAATTCATAAGAGAGTTTTGAAAAGTTGCAGGCTATAAAATCAACACATAAAAATCAATAGTGCTTGAATACAGAAGCAACGCCTTGGCTGAGAAAGAACTTAAAAGATCAATACCATTCACAATAGCTACAAAAATATGAATAGCTTGGAATATATTTAAACAAGGATGTGAAAGCTCTATACAATGAAAATGCCCAAACATTAAGGAAAGAAATAGAAGAAGACACAAAAAAATGGAGAAGACTTCCATGTTCATAGATTGGAACACTAATACAATCAAATGTCTATAATACCCAAAGCAGTTTACAGTCAATGTAATCCTAATCAAAATATTGCAGACAATTCTTCTCAGATCTAGCAAAAGCAAGGCTAAAAATTCATATGCAAACACAAGAGACCCAGAATTGCTTAAATAATCTTAAACAGCAAAAAGAAAGCCAGAGGCATCATAATACCAGATGTCAAGACATATTACAGAATAGTTACAATCAAAACAGCCGGTATTATAACAGATAGTGTGGACCAACAGAATAGCATACACACTTCAGAAATTAATCCATGAATCTACATCCAACTAATCTTTGAAGGATTCCTTGGAGAAAGGACAGTCTCTTCAACAAATGGTGTTGGAAAAATTGGATCTCTATATGCAGAAGTATGAAACAAGAATCGTACCTTATACCTTACATAAAAGAATCAGCTTACAATGGAACAAGGATCTAAATCTATGACCAGATACCATCAAATTAGTGAAGGAAATCATCAGGAAAACTCTAAGATATTGCCATAGACAAAGACTTCTGGAAAAACCCCAGAAGCACAGGTGATAAAAGCAAAGCTAAACAAATGGGATTATATCAAGCTAAGAATCTTCTGTACAACAAAAGAAACACTCAAGAAAGTGAAGAAACAATTGAAAAAATGAGAAAATATTTGCAAACTATGCATCTGATAAAAGATTAATATCCAGGATCTGTAAAGAGTTCAAGAAACTCAATAACAATAAAACAGTCCAGTTAAGAAATTGGCAAAGGACATGAGCAGGCATTTTTCAAAGGATGAAATACAAATGGCCAACAGACACATGAAAAGATGCTCAGGATGATTAGCCACCAGGAAAATGGAAATAAAAACCATTATAAAGCTTCATCTCACCACAGTTAGCATAGCTATCATCCAAAAATTGAAAATAAGAAATGCTGGCAAGGATATAAAAAGGGTACCCTAAAACACTGTTGATGAGAATGTAAACTAGTACGACCATTATGGAATATAGTATGGAGATTCCTCAGAAATCTGAAAATAGATCTACCATATAATTCAACCATCCCACTGCTGGGAATTTAACCAAATGAAATTAAGTCAGCATATTTAAGAGTTAATTGTACACCCATGTTTAAAACAGCTCAATTCACAATAGCTAAGATATGGAAGCAACCCAACCGTCTGTCAACTGGAGAAAGAAAATACAGTATGTATACGTGGTGGGATAGTATGCAGCCACAAAAAATGAGATCCTGTCTTTTACAACACATTGGCTGAAACTGCAAACCATTATGCCCAGTAAAGTAAGTCAGTCCCAAAAATATAAAAATGCCATGTTTTCTCCAACATGTCATAGTTAATATAGAATAAAAAAGTATAAGAATGAAACTGGCATCCTATACTTTGAGTAATTTTTATAAACCTTGCCTATATTCCTGTGGAACAGTGGTGTTTCTACTTTTCACTTGTAGAACATTATGGTTAGTGGTGCATTATGCTTATGATTTTAAAGTAAATTGAAATTATGTTATTGCAAAACTTTTTTCAAAAGATAGAAAGGAGGTGGGCTTAAGGGAGGAAAGTATGATTATCTTCTTAGAATCGTATCTATGAAATACATGAAATCTGATGTTTTTATATTAATAAAAATTTTATAATTAACTCTCTAGTAAATAAGGAATGGGAAGTTTCAACTCCATGCTAATGAGTATAACCTGCACAAACTGAAAACCAATAATTAGAATTACATATTTTTATTTCATTTGAAAGTCAGAGATACAGAAATATATTTCTTCCATCCATAGGTTCACTCCCCAGATGCCCGGAACAGGTGGGACTGGGCCAGCCTGAAGCCACATACCCAGACCCCCATCCAGATCTCCCATGTGAGTGGCTGGGACCCAGTGTCTAATCATTGCTTCTTCTCAGGATGCACATTAGCAGGAAGCTGGAATCAGAAGTAAAGCTTGGACACAAACCTCGGCACTATGAGATGTGGGTATCCCAAGGCATCTTAACCACTGTGCCAAGTACACTTTCCAACAACTCCCTTTAGATCTATCAGAAAAGTGAGGCAACAGGGCAGACAGGTGCTCCCAAACTGGATAGATGACAGGTGACTACAGAGAATCATAGCTTTCCAGACTGGAGATTCACCAGCTCACACATTCAGAGGAGCCAGAAAATAAGGTAGGAAATCTGAATAGTAATTGACAAAACAGTGGACAATTAGGAGTTAAAACCTAAAAGGCGCTCAGACCCAGTGAGACCCCACACAGTTGTGAATTTTACCCCCAGGAGTTCAAACAGATTCTTCCACAGAATACTCCAGGAACACCCCCTCGTTTTCCAGTAGGTGGTAAAGAAAATGAAACATTTTGAAATATGTCAGAATAGTCTGCTTTCCCAGTAAAGACTTCCCTCAAGATTTACTTTTCTAGAGTCTAAGCACTGGGGTTGTATGCATGTCTAACTAATCTGGGGAGAAAATACTCAACTCCAGTCCACCCTAGCCACCTTGTCCTCTGGGTGGGGGGGGGGCAGGGGTTAGGATGGGAAACATGTGTGAAGGTCACAGTTCAGAGGCATCAAAATATGGATTTCTGCTACAGGGCCATAGAACACAAACCTCAATAGCTTAAAAACCTTCTATAAAGGTCCATTTACTACAGTTCCTTTAACCCAGTGTATCATGTCCGGCTACAAAGGAAAAATACAAGACACACCAAAGTGCAGAAAAAATAGCCTGAAGGAAAAGAGCAAGCATGGAACCAGGCTTGGGTATGGTACAAATGGTAGAATTATTAGACCTGAAATTGAAACGACTATGATTAATATGTTAAGAACTCTCACATGTAATCCTAGCCAAAAGGCCAAGAACTCTCATGGATAAAGAAGATACCATGCAAGAATGTAAACAAAGAGACAGAGATTCTAAAGAAGAATAAAAAAGAAATTCTAGAGATAAAAAATTAACAGAAATGAAAATGCCTTTAATAAGCTCATTAATAGATAAGATGCAGCTGAGGAACAATTTCTGTGCTTGAGGATATGGACATAGAAATTTAAAAATGGAAAACCAAAGAAGAAAAGGACTGAAAAAATGGAACAGAAGGTCCATGAACTACAGAGGGACTGTAAAATCTGTAACATATGTATAAAGGAAACACAAGAAGAAGGAGAAAAAGGGAAAGCAAAAGAGGAAACATTCGAAGCAGTGATCACTACTAATTTCTTCAAATTAATGTCAAACACTAAACCCGATATCAGGAAATCCCTGAGAACACAGTGAAGATAAACTCCAAAAAACCAAGGAGCCAACAGAGCTATATCTAAGTAGATCATGTTCAAAGTACAGAAAATTCAAGATTAAAAAAAATCTCGAAATAAACCCACGGGAAAAAATAGCTTACCTCTATATAACTTGTTAAATTCTTGTTCTAGAATGTGTATGCTATTTGAAGTACTTAGAATTTCCTGTAAGTTTCTCAAATCCATGTAGTTTCAATTCAGGCCGATGCTCACTGGTTCATTAAATAATATTTTATATACGAATGAAGTACTGTAAAGTGCTGGGAAGTCACACAGAACCAGGGGAGCTGAGAACGGTCAACTAAAATAACTTCTTCATTAGGTTTCACTCTTTCTCTATTTCTCCTCTTATGCAACCCTCCTATCCAATTGCTGTGAAATATTGCTTGGAAATATAAATGTTAGCCTGCATGCTTCAGGTTATAAATCTCAAATGGTGTGCCATTGAAAACAGGATGTGGCCCACTCTCCTTGTGTAGTGTTGCAGCTCCTTCATGGATTTAACCCTCACTTTTGACACTACTCTCATGTAGTAAATTGTGCTCCCTATTCCTGGGACAATGCCTCACAGGCTACTGCAACAAATTCTTTGTCATTCCTCTGTGATAAACTAGCTTTGTGGCCTACTTCTTAGTTTTTCATCATGCAAGCTCCCCAAACATACTCCCTGGGGCTTCTGGGCAAAGCCTTGCTGTCTAGTCTCTCACCAGCTTTAAATGTCCCCAGGGCTGAGATGGCTGTATTGTGTTCATCAGAAATGGTATTTCAAGTGGCTACAAGAACAATATTTTTCAGTAAAGACTTGTAACATGTGTACTTGTTTATTTTGCTAAGAGCAGGACTAAGACTCTAGCCAAGGTTGTTGCTGTGGATTCGTTTCTGAGAGGAGGAGCGTGGTGGGGGCAAGAGGTGCGGAGTCACAACACAGACCCTGGGAGTCAGGTGAAAGCAGGCCTCAGGCACGCAGCCTGCAGACTCGTTTATTTTAGTTGCTACAGCTGCTTATATAGCCAAGGCAGCCAATCCGGTCAAGGGGCGGTCTATGCCCTAACCAATCACACCCTGTTGCCAGGCAGTTTCCAAAGCCATCCAATCACAGCCTGTTGCCAGTCAGGCTCTGTTGTTGTGTGGTTTCCAAAGCCATCCAATCACGGCCTGTTGCCAGGCAGTTTCTGTTGTCAGCGGCCATCTTTGCATGACCTTCTCACCTTCTCATTCCACCACGATTGCTTCCCTTGAAATCACCTTAGTGACTGCCCTGGCAGAATGTATGCTACTTGGAGAACTGAGTCACTGTAGCTCCTCTGCCATAAACTGTGCAGCTACCACATGAAGGCCTTTATGGAAAAAGACACAACTTTTGAGGAATAATGATTGAATCATAAAAAAACCTGAGGAAATGTTTTCCTAGTTAGTTAGACAGGAACTAATCACTTAATTCATTCTGTCCTGATCCCCTTCTGTAAGAGCTTACCATGAATTCCTGAAGCTTCCATTGTATCAGTAGAGTAGATTAGGATTACACCATATTGGTGTAGAATCTTTATGTTAGAATTTGATCATGCTGTTATTTGAGAAAAGTATGTAATTTTGAGAAAGTAGCTTGTTTGTGGGTCTTGAAGTAGTTGTTGTTTTTTTTTATTTTGCAGGGATTTGGGAGAATAAGTAGGTGCATTGCATTTAATTTAATTGAAAACATTATCTACAAGTAAATGATGAATGTATTGCATAGGAGAAGATAAATTGTCACCATGAGCTGTAGAGTTTAAGTTGTTTTAGTTAAATCAGCATATCTATGTATGTATTTATCAGTTTTATAAAGGAAAAATGGCATGATCAATCATTCCAGTGAGTTATTGAGTCACAGTTCCAAGGGAGAGGATAGAATAAAGGAAAGGAAAATAAAAAATAAATTCTCTTGATTGTAAGGAAATAGAAAACAGTACTTTAACATTATAAATCTTTAGTATATCTGTAGACAACATTTTAGCTCTTTAGCATTATTTTATTATGCAGCTGAGGGTTGCAAATACCAGTAAAAACTCAGAAAATATCAAAATGGCATGCAAAACAATTGTATGTAGTTATATACTATATATATATATATATATAGTATTTATTTATAACTAATTTCCTATTGCTACTCTAACAAAATCAATGGCTTAAAATAGTGCAGATGGATACTCTTATAAATGGAGAGGTCACAAGTATGAACAGTCTCACTGGACTCAGTCACCCACAAGGTGTGTCCTCCATGGAGGCTCTGGGAGAAAATCCATGTGCTTGCCTTTTCCAGCTTCTAGAGGCCATCTGCCCTCCCTCCTCCACACTCAGAGTCAGTAGCCATTCACTATAATTTTAGTTTAGATTGTCATAGGTCCCCTCCCTCTTCTGCCTCTTCTCACCTTTTATCATCATAACCATATTGGGCCTGCCTACATAACCCATAGCAACATCTCTATTTTAAAGTCAGCTAGGTAGAAACTATAATTCCATCTGCACACAAAACTGTTAGTGAGTAACATCACAGTATTTCCAGGAAACAAGACTAGAAAGCCAACATCTTTGATGGAAATTACTCTGCCCATATATGAGCATACATGGCCATTTTTGGTTGTTTAAAGATAAAGCACAAAAAATTTTGAGATAGAGGCTATTGTTTTAAGAGAATGACATAAAGAAAATATGTGTTGCTGATATAAAAAATTAGAAGTCACATTAATCACAATGTCCTTAAAGTTTACTAATATAGGAAGTATTCCATTGTTTAGTTAAAATGTATATTTACTATTGCAATAAGCAAAATGTAAACTCACTTAACTGGTTTTGGTATTACCTAATTTCCTGGGGTTTTTTCTCTCACCTATTTTATCCAACCAATATTCTAAATGCCATTATGTTCATGTTAGAGAGTCTATAAAACTAACAATGAGAAAAATTTCCCAAATTTAAACCCTTGAGAGACAATGTTACAATTTTTAAATTGTCACTAAATGTAGCAGAAAAAGTCAGGCAGTTAGGCTAAAAATAGTGAGAAGTAAATAGAGAATAACTAGATTTCAGTCCAGTACATGCATGTACTAAGCAAATAAACAAATTCATATGTGAATGTAAAGACACAGTTTTCAGAGACCACTGGCCTGAGTTCAAATCTCGACATTTACACCCTCTGTTGAGTTATGTAAAGTTATCTAGATTGTTAATTCATGCTTCCTCACCATAAGCAGTGCATAACATTACCAAGACCATAAAGTTATTGTATGCATTGAAATAAGCAAAGACTATAACACAACCAGCATATTACTTGGCACTTGATAAGTGTTCAGTACTCAGTAGTTGTTATTTCTCTTCCTGTAACAGTGCACAGAATGATTCTCATGCCCAACACAATGAGAGATGTCCCTAGTCCTCAGAGACATGGTTAAATTATTTAGACAAAGGTTTGAATGTCTACATAGGGCATCAGGCTACATAAGGTAGAAGGGCATTAACACACAATTATTCTTAGGTGTTTAAATTTAACTGAAAAGTGATCCCTGTTAAATATCAGAGTGGGAATAAGAGAAGGAGGAGATGTACAGTTTGGGACATGCTCAATCGGACTTCCTCCAAATGGTAGTTAGAAACATACCAGGGGAATCCAATTCTCCCATCAAGGTGGCATGTACAATGCCATCTCACTAGTCAAAGTAATCAGTTTCAGTTCACAATTGATCAGAATAATAGGATTACGAGTCAAAGGGAGGGACAGAGCCAAGATGGCAGAATAGTGAGGACACGCACTGATTGGGAAAAGATAGTTTAATAAAAGTGGAGTTACTGTAGTCTCAGGGAAAGGCTCTGGAAAAAAACTGCAGAGGAAACTCTTCTTGATCTAGTGGATGTGACACAGAGGACCTACGGGGAGACCAAGGATGTCCACGGCTCGGAAGCCCAGCCGCAGAGTCTGCACACCAGCGCTAGAAGGGGAGGTGAGACAAAAACCTCAGTAGCCCGAGACATTGGCAGGGAAACGACAGAAAGAACCTAGAGGGAACGAGGCTTGAAACCCCGCTGGGGAAAGTTCAGCAGGCTGACTGGAGGAGAGAAAAAAATGAATAAATAAGGGGAACCGGCACGGACACAAGTCTCTCTCTCCACTCACCTTACAAAACCGAGCAAGACAAAAAGCAGGAGCCATTTTGGACACACATAAAGTGGCGCCCAACATCAGCCACGCAGAAAAACCTGACTCTGGAGGGGAGAAATAACAGGAGGTTAGGACCTAGTGAAGGTGTGGAGCTAATGAACTGAGACTGAAAATCTGAGGGTGTGGGAGAGAACTCATGGAGTACACAAACTTGGTAACATTGGCAACCTGGTGGGAGACTGCAGAGAAATTTGAGACCACACTGAGGGCTGCATAGACCCATTGTGTGGTCCTTGGGGTAGAGCAGACGAATATCCACAGGGGCCAGATTTCATACATTAACTACCCTCAATTCCGCTCAGCTGTGTGGAATTACTTCCCTTCTGAGTCAAAAAAAAAAAAAAATAGAGAACAACCTGGGTGAGTCAACTTTGGCACACCCTTAGCCCTGAAGAACCAAACAGAGCTCGCTGGCCACACCCATCACAACCTCTAAGGATCCATCAAAAGCAGACAGTCCACTTAATCTAGAGTCATAGTATAACAAGAAAGACCACTACAGTGAAGAAACCAAAGAATATCTCCACAATGCCAAGCAACAGACAGAAACCGAGGAAACAAGAACAAGAAAGACACTGACACCCCCAAATGAACAAGACACCCCAATTCAAGATTATGAAGATGATGAGATAGAAGAAATGTAAGAAGCGGATCTGAAAAAATTCATAAGAACATTAAGAAGTTCTCAAAAACAAATTCTTGAACTACAGAAATCCTTACTGGACAGGATAGAAAATCTCCAACTATTCAGAACAATTGAAAAAGAGGGAATCCTCCCAAATTCTTTCTATGAAGCCAGCATCACCTTAATAACTAAGCCAAAGAAAGAGGCAGCATTGAAATAAAGTTACAGACCAATATCCCTGATGAACATAGACACAAAAATCCTCAATAAAATTCTCACCAATAGAAAACAACAACACATCAGAAAAATCATCCACCAAGACTAAGTGGGATTTATCCCTGGTATGAAGGGATGGTTCAATGTGCGCAAAACAATCAATGTGATACACCATATTAACAAACTGCAGAAGACAAACCATATGATTATCTCAATAAATGCAGAGAAAGAATTCAATAAAATTCAACACCCTTTCATGATGAAAACTCTAAGCAAATTGGGTATGGAAGGAACATTTCTCAATACAATCAAAGCAATTTATGAAAAATCCAGAACCAGCATCCTATTGAATGGGGAAAAGTTGGAAGCATTTCCACTGAGATCTGGTACCAGACAGGGATGCCCACTCTCACCACTGCTATTCAATATAGTTCTGGAAGATTTAGCCAGAGCTATTAGGCAAGAAAAAGAAATTAAAGGGATACAAATTGGGAAGGAAGAACTCAAACTATCCCTCTTTGCAGACGATATGATTCTTTATTTAGGGGACCCAAAGAACTCTACTAAGAGACTATTGGAACTCATAGAGGAGTTTGGCAAAGTGGCAGGATATAAAATCAATGCAAAAAAATCAACAGCCTTTGTATACACAGGCAATCCCATGGCTGAGAAAGAACTGCTAAGATCAACCCCATTCACAACAGCTACAAAAACAATCAAATACCTTGGAATAAACTTAACCAAGGACGTTAAAGATATCTATAATGAAAATTACAAAACCTTAAAGGAAGAAATAGAAGAGGATACCAAAAAATGGAAAAATCTTCCATGCTCATGGATTGGAAGAATCAATATCATCAAAAAGTCCATTCTCCCAAAAGTAATTTATACATTCAATGCAATACCAATCAAGATACCGAAGACCTTCTTCTCAGATCTGGAAAAAATGATGCTGAAATTCATATGGAGACACAGGATACCTCAAATAGCTAAAGCAATTTTGTACAACAAACAAAGCTGGAGGCATCACAATACCAGATTTCAGGACATACTACAGGGCAGTTGTAATCAAAACAGCATGGTACTGGTACAGAAACAGGTGGATAGACCAATGGAAAAGAATAGAGGCTTGTGCCACGGCTCACTAGGCTAATCCTCCGCCTTGCAGCGCTGGCACACCAGGTTCCAGTCCCGGTCTAGGCCCCAGATTCTGTTCCAGTTGCCCCTCTTCCAGGCCAGCTCCCTGCTGTGGCCATGGAGTGCAGTGGAGGATGGCCCAAGTGCTTGGGCCCTGCACCCCATGGGAGACCAGGACAAGTACCTGGCTCCTGGCTTCGGATCAGCGTGATGTGCTGACCGCAGCATGCAGGCCACGGTGCCATTGGAGGGTGAACCAATGGGAAAAGGAAAACCTTTCTCTCTGTCTCTCTCTCTCACTGTTACTCTGTCAAAAGAAAGAAAGAAAGAAAGAAAGAAAGAAAGAAAGAAAGAAAGAAAGAAAGAAAGAAAGAGAAACAGAAGAAATCAACCCAAACATCCACAGCCAAGTTATATTTGATCAATAATCTAAACCAATTCCTGGAGCAATGACAGTCTATTCAATAAATAGTGCTGGGAAAACTGGATTTCCACATGAAGAAGCATGAAGCACCTTACAAAAAAATTCACTCAACATGGATTAAAGACCTAAATCTACGAACAACACCATCAAATTATTAGAGAACATTGGAGAAACCCTGCAAGATATTGGCACCGGCAAAGACTTCTTGGAAAAGACCCCAGAAGCACATGCAGTCAAAGCTAAAATTAATATTTGGGATTGCATCAAATTGAGAAGTTTCTGTACTGCAAAAGAAACAGTCAGGAAAGTGAAGAGGCAACTGACAGAATGGGAAAAAATATTTGCAAACTATGGAACAGATAAAGGGTTGATAACCAGAATCTACAAAGAGATCAAGAAACTCCACAACATCAAAACAAACAACCCACTTAAGAGATGGGCCAAGGAACTCAATAGACATGTTTCAAAAGAGGAAATCCAAATGGCCAACAGACACATGAAAAAATGTTCAAGATCACTAGATATTAGGGAAATGCAAATCAAAACCACCTTGAGGTTTCATCTCACCCTGGTTGGAATGGCTCACATTCAGAAATCTATCAACAACAGATGCTGGAGACGATGTGGGGAAAAAGGGACACTAACCCACTTTTGGTGGGCATGAAAACTGGTTAAGCCACTATGGAAGACAGTTTGGAGATTCCTCAGAAACTTGAATATAACCCTACCATACAACCCAGCCATCCCACTCCTTGGAATTTACCCAAAGGAAATTAAATTGGCAAACAAAAAAGCTGTCTGCAGCTTAATGTTTATTACAGTTCGATCCACAATAACGAAGACCTGGAACCAACCCAAATGCCCGTCAACAGTAGACTGGATAAAGAAATTATGGGATATGTACTCTATAGAATACTATACAGCGGTAAAAAACAATGAAATCTGGTAATTTGCAACACCATGCTGAGTGAAATAAGCCAGTCCTAAAGGGACAAATATCATATGTTCTCCCTGATTGGTGACAACTAACCGAGCACCAAAAAGGAAACCTGTTAAAGTGAAATGGACACTATGAGAAATGGTGATTTGATCAGCTCTTGCCCTGACTGTTGATGAACAACTTAATACTTTATCCCTCTTAGTATTTTTTTGTTTGTTCTACTTAATACTATTGGTTGAATTCTGCAATTAATACACAGTTATTCTTAAGTGTTGAAACTTAACTTAAAAGTTATCCCTGTTAATATAAGAATGGGAATAAGAGAGGGAAGAGAAGTACAATTTGGGACATGCTCAGTTGGACTTGCCCCAACAGGTAGAGTTAGAAACATACCAGGGGAATCCAATTCAATCCCATCAAGGTGGCATGTACCAAAGCCATCTCACTAGTCCAACTGATCAATTTCTGTTCACAATTGATCATAATGATAGGACTAAGAGTGAAAGGGATCACATAAACAAGAATAGTGTCTGCAAATACTAACTGTTAAAATAAAAAAAAGGGAGAATGATTCAACATGGGAATTGGGGTACACAGCAGACCTATAGAATGGCAGATGTCCTAAATAGCACTCTGGCCTCAGAATCAGCCCTGAAGGCATGCGGATCCAGCTGAAAATCCCATAAGAGTATTTTAGGCATGAAAAGCCAAGACACCAAGACACTCTGGCAAAAAAAAAAAAAAAAAAAAAAAAAAAAAAAAGGTCCTAAATGAAATATCTCTGTAATTGAGATCCCAGTGGAAAGAACAGGCCATCAAAGAAGGAGGTACCTTTCTCTGAAGGGAGGAGAGAACTTCCACTTTGACTATGGCTTTGTCTAAATATAATCAGAGTCAGCAAACTCAAAAGGCTTCCATAGCCTTGGCAAGTCATGACAAGATCCTCTGGTGATTACTGGCGCCATAAACAAGAGTGTCAATTGTTAAGTCAACAACAGGAGTCACTGTGCACTTACTCCTCGTGTAGGATCTCTGTCCTTCATGTGCTGTACATTGTGATTTAATGCTATAACTAGTACTCAAACAATATTTTTCACTTTGTGTTTCTGTGTGGGTGCAAACTGTTGAAATTTTTACTTAAAATATACTAAGCTGATCTGTATATAAAGAGAATTGAAAATGAATCTTGATGTGAATGGGATGGGAGAGGGAGCAGGAGAGCGGAGGGTTGTGGGTGGGAGGGAAGTTATGGGGGCGGGGGGAGAGCCATTGTAATGCATAAGGTGTACTTTGGAAATTTATATTCATTAAATAAAATTTTTAAAAAAGTCAAAGCGATAACATAAACAAGGCTAGTGTCTGCTAATACTAACTGATAGAATAAAAAAGGAGAGAACGATCCAACATGAGAAGCGGGATACACAGCAGACTCATAGAATGGTAGATGTCCTAAATAGCACTCTGGCCTCAGAATCAGCTCTTAAGGCATTCAGATCTGGCTGAAGAGCCCATGAGAGTATTTTAGGCATGGAAAGCCAAGACACTCTGGCAAAAAAAAAAAAAAACAAAAAAAACACCTAAATGAAAGACCTCTGCGAGTGATATCCCAGCAGAGAGAATGGGTCATCAAAGAAGGAGGTACCTTTCTCTGAAGGGTGGAGAGAACTTCCACTTTGAATATGACCTTGTCTAAATAAGATCGGAGTCGGCGAACTCAAAAGGCTTCCATAACCTTGGCAACTCATGACAAGAGCCTCTGGTGATTACTGGTGCCATAAACAAGAGTGTCAATTATTAAGTCAACAACAGGAGTCACTGTGCACTTACTCCTCATGTAGCATCTCTGTCCTTCATGTGTTATACAATATGAATTAATGCTATAACTAGTACTCAAACAGTATTTTTCACTTTGTGTTTCTGTGTGGGTGCAAACTGTTGAAATCTTTACTTAATATATACTAAATTGATCTTCCTTATATAAAGAGAATTGAAAATGAATCTTGATGTGAATGGGATGGGAGAGGGAGAGGGAGATGGGAGGGTTGCAGGCGGGAGGGAAATTATGGAGGGGAAAAAGCCATAGTAATCCAAAAGCTGAACTTTGAAAATTTAATATTTTAAATAAAAGTTTAAAAAAAAGAAAGTCAACAAATCAAACAGGTAATTATTTTTGCAATGTATGTTTTGAATATGCAAGGAAGGAACTATACTAATACACACTTTCAGTAGCATATTGAAAAGCCACGCAATTATTAGCACATAACTAAGTCTAATTTTTCCATCAGGAAAAAACATTGAACACATTCCTTTCTTAAATTAAAAATTAATCTCAGAGGGGCTGGTGTTTTATCATAGTAGGTAAGGCTGCCACCTGTGATACCGGCATCCCATTTGAGAGTTAGTTCATGTCTTGGCTGCTCCACTTCTAATCCAGCTTTCTGCTAATGGCCTGGGAAAAACAGTAGAAGACAGCTCAAGTGTTTGGGACCCTGCCACCCATGTGGGAGAACTGGATGAAGCTCCTGGCTTCTGGCTCTCCTAACCCAGCCCTGGCCATTGAGACCATCTTGGGAGTAAACCAGTGAATGGACACATTCTCTCTCTCTCTCTCTCTCTCTCTCTCTCTCTCTCTCTCTCTCTCTTCCCCCCCCCCAACACTGACTTTAAAATAAATAAATGTTTCTTAAAAACATGTATCAGAAACACTTTCAGGATAAAGATGTTTAAGTGAGCTGATTTCAAGAAAATTGAAAATAGTGAAAACTATGTTGCACATAAAAATTATAACTATGTGTCTTATCCAAAGCTCATAAACTCCATCAATACTTAGCACAGCAAAGTCTCCAGAAGGAAAATGAATTTTTTCTTGATTGTTTTATAGAAAATATCACAAAAAGCATATACAAGTATAGGAAAAAGTTTAAAAGAGATTACAAAAAACAAAATATGACAAATTAAAAGAGAATATAATGTTGCAAATTAGGTAGGCCATCAGTTAAAGGCCTTGATTAACATTGTACAAGGGAAAATAGCAAAAAGAGACTAAAGACAATTTAATTTGCTTAGGATTTTACTGAAGATATTAGGAAAATTTTCACCACAAAAACATGTTTGAATCAATGTCAAATTGTGAAATAAAGTAATTATTTAGGATTTCCCCAGAAAAATAGCTTTGAAAAGCTAACCTAAAACAATTATAAAGATTGCATGCTATACATGCAAAAGACATAAAGGTCAATCAGCAGTGAATTTGCAGAATTGGAAAACTATTACTATGCCCTGTTTGTAAGAAGAGTCCCCAAAATACCTGCATACGGCTGTCTGTCCTGCAAAGATGGCAAGATTTTAAAATAAAAATCTCAAGTTTTAGAGCTTGAATGCAACCCTCTAAAACTCAGATGTTATCAAAGTAGTAGTCTAAGGAGGTAGAGGCTTTGAAAGGTACATAAACCGTGAGGACCGCTGCCTCACTAATGGGAGTAAACCCCTTACAAAAGGCTTCAGTTAGGCAGCCGCTGATTTGCCCTTCCGCTGTCTGCCATATGAGAACACAGGAAGAAGGCCCTCAGCAGACAAAATACTAGTGCTTTGATCTTGGACTCACCAGCTTCAGAACTGAGAAATAAATAAAGCAGTATAAATGGAACTAGACAGAAATGCAATACGTTCTTTGTAAAAACCAGTTGAGGAAAATAAAATGGTATTTTCTTAAAGGAAAAATGTTAACCAATACACTTTTGTGCTGAAGTTGAAGATTTGACATAGTTCCAGACCACTATTTATTTGATTATTATGACAGAGATAGCACCCATCATTCTCCAGTTTTTTGTTTTTTGTTTTTTGTTTTTTTTTTTTTTGCTATGTGTTTACTCTTAACATTCAAAAAGTGACACATTGGAACAGAAACATATAGCCAAAAAGCATGGATTAGACCTCTCATAATCATATATAATATTTGCAAAAGTTATATGGAGTAAAGCATAGCTCAGCACAGTATTAAACCAGTGTTATTTCTCAAATATTTAAGCACTGGCAACATAACAGACACAGCTTAATAGGTTAAGTAATGGAAGTGCGTAAAGCATGGACTTGCCCCTACATAGCTCATTCTGAAGAGAGAAAATCTCAAACAAATCATTGGTTTATATGAAAAAGTAGAAATGTGCATAGTTTCAGGGGCTCAAACTCCCAGATTCACAGATCTCACAAAACTCTCTCAAATAGAGAGCTCCCAAACATAGGAATAAATAGAAGTTTGAAACCAAGAGTGTTTTAATTATAACTGAGAGGTAAATAGCATCAATTTTAAAATAAACAGATTAATGGAAAGTTGGTCCCAGTCTTCCTCAGATGGCATACTTTATAGTCAGTTTTGATCTAGTAACCATCTCTAAAAAACACCTCTTACCAATTCCAACAGTACCAGGGCTCCATCTGTACCAAATACACTTACACGCAAGGCATGTCCCCACACCTTGAGAAACAGAATGGTGCATACAGTCCACAGCAGAACCATTAAAGTGATTTAAAACATTTCAATGGAAGTTTATGACTTCCTCCAGGACATGACTGCATGGTTTCAGGCTTCAGGAGACAGAAGCTACTTCTTTATCCCTTCTTTAGACCTTCTATGCAGCCAAGCATAAGCATAAGCATGTTTTACAGAACTTTTATTTATATTTTCCATTATTTTATGCATTATTTATTCAATCCTCCATTGTGTTATCTTTTTTTTTCCTTTTTTAAAGAATGGCTAAAAGATTCATTGAAGAAATGCTAAAACTGTATATAGTTCCTTCTGAGACTCAACACTGTCTTACAGATGTTCTTCTTTTTATATGTAGTTAAGTATTTTCAATATATATTCTTCTCTTTTTTGTTCTAGTCTTTACTGATACTTTATAATTTTTATTTCATATGTGCTTCTTCCTAAAGATAAATCTTTTTCATGACATCAAGTGTGTGTTTCTGGAGATTTTGTTTCACAGATTAAGACTGTTTAAAACATAAATTCCCTTTCAAACACTGTTTCCCATATTATAAATAATCAGTTTATTAGTTAGATAATTTCCATAATATAGTGTCAGACACATTGAAATATATATTCTCAATATTTCTCACCACATCAAATAACAGATTATTTAATGAACAAACTGGGAAATGACATAATCAATCATGGTATTTCTGGAATGATCTGTTTGCTCTCACTGGAAGTACAGCAGTCTTAGTAATAGACACTGAAGTTTCAATATCTGCCTGCACAGGGCTGCTAGATGCTGAGATATGACTCTAAAACTGCCCTCAAACAATCCTCTAGTTAGGTGTAGGCATCAAAGAGGTATGGAAATAAATTTCAGTCTTTACTGAGTATAATATAAATAGAAAGCACTGGGAGTTTAAGATGCTTTGTAGCTTATCCTGCCTTGTTTGCCATTGAGTAGCTCTCAACAATGGTAGAAGTTTTAGTTCTTGCTCTGAGAAGTGGATTTTTGGATTATCCAATTTTATTCTTCAAAATGGACCAATATCACTGGCACATTAAGTTTTAAATATAGTTAATAATAGATTCAGATTTAAGTTTTCAAGGATAATAATGCATTTTTGTGAGCAAAGACATGCAGAACTATTGCTGCTGTCAATCTTTGATCCTCATCAGCATAAATTTCAGTGTTATCCAAGAAATTACTTAAGCCAATATTTTTTAAAAGACGCTTTGTACTATTAATCAACAATTGCATTATTTATCAAATATTTTATACTTTTTCCAAACTATATAGCCAGACTGTTAGTCTATGAACCTTATCGTATAAATAAAGAGGATCCTATACTTTCTGACATAGAACAATTCTCACCAAAGTCTTCCTCCTGCTAGGCAGCATTTGTATTTATGCAACATTACAGACTTTCTTTTTTTAAAGAGTGCAATAATAATTTATTTCATTATTAATAGCTGTTTTCCCCTGGGTTACTTGATAGAATCATTACATCATTAAATAGAGTTTGCTCTTACAAACTACTGCACACAGTACATATAGGTGACAATATTGAGAGCAGCACCTCTACAAAACTACCTGCAGACATTTAATTTTTATTGCTGTATTGTCATTTTATATTTATGTTTACAGCCTACTATTCTTAAGTGTGACATGAAAACAAACATTCATTTATTCTGCAAGTTAATCTCCTCAGACTTTATGAGTGTCCAATATGCTCATCGGATACTTCTTAAGACAACAAAAGAACAAAATTCCCAACAATTGTATGACTTAGACTTTTAGTGGGAGAAAACTGAGGGTAAAATATTAACATATAAAACACGGACACCAGAGAGGTCATGGAGTTCATGGGCTACCAGTCCACATCTTTAAAGAAATAATCAGATTGAAAGTAAAAACTTGAGAATCATCTGCACAAATAATTAAAAGTTTTAATATTTCAAGTATTTAAAGTTATGAGACTGGATGAGATCACCCTGAGTATTCATGTTCCTACAAAACTACAAGAAGCAAAACAGAACCCATGGCCATTCCCACATGTTGAGTTTGGGAAGATGAGGAGGACAAGGTTGAAAGAAGTAATCAAAGATACAAGGAGGAAGAGGAAGAACTATGGCATCTTCAAGACTGAGAAAAACAACATTGCAAGGAAAAAACAGTGATCAGCTGTCAAAACACACTAAGACCAAGAATTAAGTATTGAATATTGCCATATAAAGTTCATCCTTAACCTTGGCAACAGCAATTTCAGTGACACAATAATAGTGAGAAAGAATAAGAGAATGATTAGACACAGGAGGCATAAAATATTCAGTTATAGTGTCTTGCTATAAAGGAAATTTAAAAATTAATATTAGCAAAAGGATATTGGAGAGGATTTGTTTTTGTTTGTTCTTTGTGGAGAAATATGTTTATATGTCAATGGTGATGATGGAGTTAAATGAGAAAAAACTTGTGATGCTGAGACAAAAGGAAATACTCTGTACAAGAGTTGTTAAGGCTAGAGAGGAATGTAGTCCAGCAGTAGGACAATAGCTAGGAGCAAAGCCCAGTTCATCCAGAATAATTCAAAGAAAAATAATGTAAGAACTGTGTCCCTTAAAAAAAAAAATGTTGAAGTTCTAATCCCCAGAACCTGTGAGCATGACCTTAGGAGAAAATTAAATCTCGGAAAATATGATCAATTTATATTACTCTGGAATAGGGTTGGCTGTATCCAGCATTTAGAATCCTCATAAGAGAGAAACTGGAGCACAGAGCCACAGACATAAAGGGAGGTCAACACAGGACAATATGAAGACTGCAGGGCTGCCTCTGCAAGCCAAGGAGCACTCAGGACTGTTGACAATGCTGAAAGCTAGGAGCAAGGAAGGATGTTTCCCCCAGAGCCTTCAGACACATCACAGCCCTATTGATACTTTGATTTTGGATTGCAAGGCTGTTAACAGGAAGAAAACAATTGTCCTTGTTTTTTTTTTGTTTTGTTTTTTTTTGTTTGTTTGTTTGTTTGTTTGTCAAACTACCAAGTTTGTGGCAATTGGTTTGGCCAGCCCTAGAAATGTAAAGGAATTGGTATATGCCAGGGGATTCTCATAGTAGCCCCCTGATTACTTCCTCTAATGTCACAAGATAGCATTTCTCAAGCTCTGGCATTTGTTTTTAAAAACTTCTCAATAGTGCTAATGCTTTATTTATCTTATTAATTAAAAAAGACTAGGAAAGAAAATTTCTGGGTAAAATAATGTTTCAGGAGTATAGTCAAACAGGAAAGGAATCTGTGAAAAGAATATTAAACTGCATGTAGCCAGCGCCTTGGCTCACTAGGCTAATTCCTCCGCCTTGCGGCGTCGGCACACCGGGTTCTAGTCCCGGTCGGGGCGCCGGATTCTGTCCCGGTTGCCCCTCTTCCAGGCCAGCTCTCTGCTGTGGCCCAGGAGTGCAGTGGAGGATAGCCCAAGTGCTTGGGCCCTGCACCCCATGGGAGACCAGGAGAAGCACCTGGCTCCTGCCATCGGATCAGTGCGGTGCGCCGGCCGCAGCGCGCCAGCATGGCGGCCACTGGAGGGTGAATCAACGGCAAAGGAAGACCTTTCTCTCTGTCTCTCTCTCTCACTGTCCACTCTGCCTGTCAAAAAATAAAATATAAATATCCTAAAAAAATTGCATGTAAAACTGTCTACATTCCTGCAGAGAAATAAACCATAACAGCTTCAGAAGCTTTCATTTTTCCCTGTAGATTACAACATCACCACACCTTAAGCTCTTTCTATCTCTAATCTATATTTTTCTATTTCTAATCTTAATGACTGTAAATCACCAACATATATTTATTGTATACTATTATATTATTATTATTATTCTAATGTTCTGTGCTATGTTTCATTTCCTAAGACATGATAAGAGATGATTTATGAATAGTAAAAGCTGATCTTATATACAAGGGCAGACTAGAAAATGTTCTAGGATACAGAATCAAATTTTAAAGCAACCCACCTTTTGTCTTCCAAATTTGGATAACTTGGGAGAATTTTTCTTAATTGTGATGGAAACAAGATTTTTACCTAGACCATATAGCACCAGAGTGAGCATTTTTAGCCACACTCAAAGACATATAAATTATAAACATTTAGCAGGTTGTAAATTAGACCAATTTCATATGATAATAAATATAATATACCAAGTAAAGGAAATAAAACAAAGTTAGGTTCTTAAGACTAATTTGCATCCTGTCCTTAGAAAAATCACCTTTTGGCTATAATGTAAGATGTTCATATCTATATAGAAACTTAACACTTTGGCTTTCCCTGTGCTACTCATTACTGTAAGTCTTGAATTCTCATAAGCACTTTACTTACCTCTTCACAATGTATAACATAAACTAAAAGTGAAAACTCCCTCAGAAAGGATTGCATAGTAACTACCTACAGAATCGACCAGTAAACATACCAGCCACTTATTCCACTGTCTTCTAGTACTATAAACTTCTACGACATTCTATCTACTTCTAGTGCTTCTAATTAATCCTTCATCTTGTTCCTGATGAGAATGACTGTACAACCCGAATAACTCATAGATCAGCTATAATAAGATTGTTTAAGTAATATATGCCAAAAACTGAGTTGACTAGCATAATGATAACTTATAGATATATTAATAGTCATTTCCATAAATGTTATTTATAGGGATATAAATGGCCATTTTTATCATCTGAAATAAAGCATCTATTCGTGGTCAATAATATTTTTCACTGGGATTTCTACTAATTGGATACTCGATATTCAGCTGGGAATATTTCTTTACTCTTTCTAAATAATCTGCTGAGACAACTATCGTTGAGAAAAATAATAATTTTAAAACAACTAAGTCAATAAAATAATGTCAAAATTTTTTAACTCTATTTTCTTAATATATTGGTTTCTTAATTCATAGTGAAATCAGTAAAGAGCCTGGTAATTTGATTATTTAAAGATTAATTTTTTTCTACTCAACAAAAACTTTTTAACAAACTTCATTTGTTTTAGTTATTACAACAAACTTTATATCCTGTGTCTTGATTATCTGTCTGCTGTTTGAAGAATGGATGGTTCAATTTAAGTGGGATGGTTTATTTATTTAGCAATAAAGCAATGTCATGGTCTTCATGTGCTTTAAGATATTGTAACTGATAACTAGTCTGTTTAAATCCCCTTTGGACATTACTTAATTATGAAACATTTACTTATTTAAACACTACAACATTTGTAGGACAGTAAGGCAGTCTATAATTTAGACAGTCATGATAATTCATTATAAAATGCTTTCAAGTGTAAACTAATGGTCAAGCTCTTAATACCTATCTTAGCATCTTATCAGTTCATATTATCTGTTGCCATAACTATCAGATGGAAACAAAAAGATTTTGTTAGCTTTAACCTTTTTGAAAAAGAATCTAAGGTTATTAAGAGTTAAAGACTGATTCCCATATACATTATAACTTGTTGAGTATTGCTAATGGCAGACATTATACATTTACATATTTCTATTTACAAAATCTATACCCATAGCAAGATGCTACATATGTATAAAGGTAATCTTAAAAAGTTATTTGATACTTAAATAAACTTATTTCTTCAAATAATAAAGTTGAACACTCAATCATTTCCCAGCATGTTCAGTAGAATTTGTGAGGATTAGCATGAAATTGGTAGTTTTGTTAGAAATAAATTATCTTAAATTTTCAATGATATAGTTTCAATTTACTTTATAATCACAAGCTTAAGCCTGCACTTAAAAAAAAAAGTTCAACAAGCATTAAGTAGAATAAATACTGTTCCTCAGGAGTATAGACAAGAGCTGTAAACATTAGTCAGAGCTCAAAATACCCATTCACTCATGTACATCACATTGTTGTACTCAATAGGTAAGCTACCATAAATCAGGGAAAACATATGATATTTGTCTTTCGGGGATTGGTTGGTAGTAAAGGAGGGAGGAAGGGTAGGCTGGGAAGTATCATTATATTCTTAAAGCTGTACATTTGGCACACATATTGTCTTTATATAAATAAAAAAAGAAATTCCAAAGGAATATCCAAAAATCCAGAATACTTTATGTTGCATGGAGCTTTGTTACCTCCTTCATATAATATCTAGGCAAAATTATTACAACCTTGGCTGGAGGTGAACATCAGAAAGGGTAGGATATATAGAAAAGAAAGGGACTGATATTTATGAACCTAACATTACACAGCAATGAAATCAAGGTGCTCAATAAGGATTATCATCATGATACCATTTTGAAAGCTTCTTGTCTAATACTAAGAAATACATATTTCTTTTAGCATTTTCTCACTAATCTTTAGCATAAATTAAAAAGTATCAAATGTTACTTCAAATACAATTTTTAAAAAGATCCTTACTTTTTCACCTTAAATCCTTAATTTTGCTCCAAATTGTTCCTATAAGTGCTTTATCATCTAAAATAGCTAAATAAATTAAAAAATGATGAAACAAAAAGTAGCTTTTAAAAATAAGTTACCAAAGAAGGCAAAAATAATTACCTGAATGATAAAGTAGAAATAGCAAAAAAAAGAATCAAACTTGAAAATACAGCATTCAATATCCACAATGCATGAAGTAATTACAACAAATGTATAAAAAAGAAACAAAAGTGATCAATTTCAGTTCACAATTGATCATAATGATAAGATTAAGAGTCAAAGGGATCACACAAACAAGACTAGTGCCTGCTAATACTAACTGATAGAATTAAAAAGGAGAGAACGATCCAACATGGGAAGCAGGATACACAGCAGACTCAGAATGGCAGATGTCCTAAACAGCACTCTGGCCTCAGAATCAGCCCTTAAAAAAAAAACGAAATTCACCTCCTCCTACACTATAAAAGCTTTAATAGGAAACCTACAAAAAAAAAAAAAAGAAACAAAGTGATTAAAATGAAGTTCATTTACATGAAAGATGAAAATGGAAAATCTAAGCCTGAACATACTTTGTAAGAATATATAGTTTTATTTTATAAAATATAGTCAACTCTAAAGACCCTCAAAAAATGAATTTCTTTTTCTCAGTATTATTTGGTAAGGAGACATATTGAATCCTATCATCGTTCTGAAAATCATGCTTCCTGTTAACACATGGTTGCACGGGAGGAAGCATAAGCATGTTTTACAGGATTTTTATTTATATTTTCTATTATTTTATTAATTATTTATTCAATCCTCCATTGTGTTGTCTTTTTTTTTCTTTTTAAAGAGTGGGAGAGCATGTTACAACCTAACTGTCCATGTTAGTAGTGTTCAATTTATGTTGTTTTGCAACTCAGAAACCAGCTACAGTATGGCCCACTCAGTTAAACATCTGAAATAAGAAAAAAAGTTTTCCCAGAATAAAAAAGAACTGAATTTTCAGATCAAAAGAGTCTCAAATTTGATAAAATGATGACAAAGAATATTTTTATCACTGAGATTTCTCCCAATTGTTATGAAGCTTAAAGAGAAAAGAATTAATTCTTTAGGCATCTTGGGATCAGAGACAGGGGGACTTCCAAGGAGTGAAAATCAAACAAACAGAAGATGTCTTCATACATGTAGAATCTGAAGAAAATGAAACAAGTGTCAAGTCAAGAAAATTTGACCCAAAGTCATTATAACTAAACATCTAGTAAGCTAATATGAAAATATTTGTAAATATGATGTCTGGAAATATAGCAAGCCTTATGTAGATATTAAAAAATCTATAACAGAATTGAGCCAATGAAAATGTAAAAGCTAAAAAGAAATGAGAAACACTGAACACATTTCTTTTTTTTTATTATTTGACAGGTAGAGTTATAGACACCAAGAGAGAGAGAGAGAGAGTGAGTGAGAGAGAGAGAAAGGTCTTCCTTCTGTTGGTTCACTCCCCAAATGGCCACCATGGCCAGTGCTGCTCCAATCCAAAGCCAGGAGCCAGGTGCCTCTTCCTAGTCTCGCATGTGGCTGCAGGGCCCAAGCACTTGGGCCATCCTCCACTGCATCCCGGGCCACAGCAGAGAGCTGGACTGGAAGAGGGGCAACCAGGACTAGAACCTGGCGCCTATATGGGATGCCAGCACCACAGGCAGAGGATTAACCTAGTGAGCCACTGCGCCGGTCCTTGAACACATTTCTTAAATAACTCTTCCTAAAGTAGTAGATATTTATTTTAAAGTTAATATCAATCTTTAAAAAGGAAAGTTAAATAATCAAATATTGAAAAGGATGGAAAAAATGAACATAGCAACATTTGAAAGTGCCTTAGTTTGTTCATCTTCACTCATTTCTTCATCCTTGTTTTTTAAGGGACTCAATAGGAAGTATTTAAATTAGTTAATCCGGAGAGAGTTCTATATATAGAACTATAAATGGAATGACGCAAAGGAATAAGCTAAAATGTGAACCAGAAGCTGGACAGAGAGACACAGTTTAATAATTATCCCATGTTTCCCAGAGGAAACCCAGTAGAATCCATCTGCAGTAGGTAAAACAATTAAAGTGGATACTATAAATAAAGACATGAAGGCAACCACTAGAAGAACTGAAAGTAATTATTACGCCTTCCAAATTACCACAGAGAAAACATTCATAAAACTACAATACTACAGATCAATTTATTTGGGAGATTCAGAACAGCACATAAACTCTTCTGGAAAGAATTGGAAGTTATTAACAGTGATTTTCTTTGGATAAAATGTTGCATGAGGACTAAGGAAGGGGCAAATAGAATGACTAAAAGCTTTTGCTTTATATTTTCCTATACTGCTCATTTATTCTAAATATTTTATAGTTATCTGCATTAGCAAGTTCTACTACAAAGTATATTAATCATTAAAAAATGATAATTGCTACAGCATAAGGTAGTTAGCAAATGGTTAAACCATTGTTTATGTACAGTACATACATTTGTCTCCATACAATCCTGAAAAATAATTGAATAATTTAGACAATTAAATCAATGCATGATAGATTAAGACATATGGATTCACCATAAAAATAATGACCATATTCAAGGCCTGCGAAAGGTTGTAAGGTTAGGACCTAACTGAATGCATTATCTAAAATAATATTATTTCTCTCAGCCCAGGAGTTATATAAAAATGAAGATTTTCAAGGAAAAACCAATAGTACTATCCAACTGTCCAGGAAAGAGGTAATTTTGTTCCAAATGCCAGATCTGCCACACCAGTTGGCAGCTCCTAGTTGTGAAAATGAATGAATGCATCAGGCTTTTTTAGCCTAGTGCCACAAAATATTAAAATTACATAAATTCATCTGACTCATTTGGTTCCTACACCTAGGAAGATTCCTTCTATTTATAATTTGGCTTCATATCTGGAAAGAATTTGTAAGTTAGAAACCATAATTTTATAATTTTATTGTCTATTATAATTCATATTGAAAAGTAATATATAATTTTTAATTCATGATCCAATCTTTGAGAGCTTGTTTGATTTGAAGTCATTCTTTTTTTTTTTTTTTTTTTTTTACTGTGTTGCTAAGAAGTTTATTAGGTTAGGAGTAGTAAACACATCTTTTAACTTAAAATGTGTTCCATTTAACGTGGATTTACTGAGACTGAAGTCATTCTTGAGAGATGATTCCATCCTTGGAGACAAAAAAATAATCTGCTTTCCTAGAGTGTTAAATGAGAGAAAAGGAAGTGGGAGGGGGGTGTTAAGGCATGGAAGTGAGTGGTGCAGGATTCATACAAATAAGGATGCCATGAGAGTATTTCAGGCATGGAAAGCCAAGACACTCTGGAAAAAGAAAATGACCTAAATAAAAGATCTCTGTGAGTGAGATCCCAGCGGAAAGAATGGGCCATCAAAGAAGGAGGTATCTTTCTCTGAAGGGAGGAGAGAACTTCCACTTTGACTATGACCTTGTCTAAATAAGATCGGAGTTGGCGAACTCAAGAGCTTTCCATAGCCTGGGCAACTCATGACAAGAGTCTTTACTGACGCCATAAACAAGAGTGTCAATTGTCAAGTCAACAAGAGGACTCACTGTGCACTTACTCCTCATGTAGGATCTCTATCCTTAATGTGTTATACTATGTGAAGTAACAGTATAACTAGTACTCAAACAATACTTTATACTTTGTGTTTCTGTGTGGGTGCAAACTGTTGAAATCTTTACTTAGTATATACTAAATTGACCTTCTGTATATAAATATAATTGAAAATGAATCTTGATGTGAATGGGATGAGAGAGGGAGTGGGAGATGGGAGGGTTGCAGGTGGGAGGGAGGTTATAGGGGGAAAAAGCCACTATAATCCAAAAGTTGCACTTTGAAAATGTATATTTATTAAATAAAAGTTAAAAAAATAATAAAATAAAACAAATAAGGATGCTATCCAGTGGGTCAGACTCTGAGCCTTCAGCCCGTTTTCCCTTTTGACTGCATTCTGCCTCTGTAATTATAGTGGAGAACATCTAGATAGTTTACCTTCAGAAACATAGGAAGTTATAACTCTAGGTAAGGGTCAAGACCTACAGTTGAGAGTAGATGTTTCATAGCAGTTCAAGGAAAGAGGAAAACTTACAAGTAGAAAAATATGAAAACCAATTTAGTGAGATACATAACTGAAACAACTTAATTGGATAATATTTTTCTATACAGAAAAAAAATTTAGGATATTTATACCAGGCAAAGAAGTAATCTAGAACCAAAATCTGAAAGCTAAAAAAATGAATAAATACATGACGGAGATTACAGTCTAAAAGTCATTTCCTTATAATGAAAGTAGAAATCAAAGATTGAGTCCTGCACCATGGCTCACTTGGTTGATCATCCACATGCAGTGCTAGCATCCCACATGGGTGCCGGGTTCTAGTCCCAGTTACTCCTCTTCCAGTCCAGCTCTTCTGCTGTGGCTTGGGATGCAGTGGAGGATGGCCCAAGTGCTCGGGCCCCTGCACCCGCATGGGAGACCAGGAAGAAGCACCTGGATCCTGGTTTTGGATTGGCGCAGTGCTGGCCATGGTGCCATTTGGGGAGTGAACCAACAGAAGGAAGACCTTTCTCTCTGTCTTTCTCTCTCTCTCTTGCTGTCTATAACTCTACCTATCATATTAAAAAAAAAAGAAAGAAAAAGAAATCATAGATCACAGGTTCATCCATGAAATCTAGAAATTACTCCATATCCCTGCATCCTTTCAAGAGACCAGTTTAGCCTCACATCATGTTTTGTTCCCCCACCCCACCCTGTAAAACCTATGTGGAGAAACTCATCTCCATTTATCGCCCCCACCCCACATCTGGACTCTTTGCTTACCCTAAGATATATATAAGACCCTGCCCACTGAGGATCTTCTCCTCTGCCACCTGTTAATTGGCAGTTGGCCAACTCTGTGAATAAATTCACTCTGGCTGCTAGTTTGTATCCTGTCTCCCCTCTCTTCTGTGCCCCTTTTCCTTACAACAGTTAATGTTAGCTTTTAAAAATATCTAAAAGAGCAACATTATATTCACAAAGATTGACTAAATAATTTTGATGTTTACTATCTTCAAAATTATTTACATAAATTCTATAAGACTATGCTCAATTATTTTTATAACTTCCTATTTTTGTTACATCACATTTTCTGAGAATCACAAAGCACAGTTACAATATTAACAAAGGTAGCCTAGGAACTGAAAAGCATTGGTTCAATGTCAGAAATTGTTCAGGATGTTGCAAAATTCTGTTTAAATTTAAAATTATGTTACAATTTTGGAAAGGTTGTTGAAAAGCTTAAACTGCAGTAATGAGTATAAGTACTCCCACATTCCAAAATGAACTACTAAATGTGTGTGTGTGTGTGTTTGATTCAGATAATTAGTGGATTAGTAAAACTGGATTTCAAACTGAACAATTCCTACTTACTTGAGAGCTCTTATTCCTTAGGAGTCTACCACAAAAGTTCATTGATGTTCAAAATTTCACTGTGTTATATTAATCATCTTCTTAAGAATCCTTTCTCTTCAGTTAACATTGCTCCTTTTTGACCATATGTTGGCCTCAGATCACATATTTAAATGGCAAAAAGATTCCTAAAATGCAGATTCTCAAGCTTCTGTGATTAGGCTGCGTTAGTCTTTCATTTGAGATACCCACCACTTCAATTTTCCTCTCCACAATACCACTTGTGACTTTTACTTTCTGTCATGATTTTCTCACTCATTACCTTCTAGAGCATCTAATATACAAATAATTTTCATATACGTGAAAGCAGTATCATTCTGTTAGCACCAGTGTTTAAAGATGAGTGTATAATATTTACACTAAATCTCTATTTTCATAAAATATAAAATATCAAAATATTTCAAATTATGAAACCATTATATGGAACAATAATTAGAAGAAATAGTAGGCTGGTGCCGTGGCGCAATAGGCTAATCCTCCACCTTGCGGCGCCAGCACACCGGGTTCTAGTCCCGGTCGGGGCACCGGATTCTGTCCCGGTTGCCCCTCTTCCAGGAGGATGGCCCAAGTGCTTGGTCCCTGCCCCACGGGAGACCAGGGGAAGCACCTGGCTCCTGCCTTCGGATCAGCATGGTGTGCCGGCCGCAGCGCACCAGCATGGCGGCCATTGGAGGGTGAACCAACGGCAAAGGAAGACCTTTCTCTCTGTCTCTCTCACTGTTCACTCTACCTGTCAAAAAAAAAAAAAAAAAAAAAAAGAAGAAGAAGAAGAAATAGTATGCACAATCCATGTTTGTTTATTTTTTAGTTGGCACGGAATGTCTCTTGATTTACGAAAATAAAACATATTCTCCATTATTTATATTATTATAAAACCTTTAAGCCCAAGATATACAATATAAAGCAGAGTGATTTAAGCAAAAATTGCAATTGTGCTAATTGCTAATTTCATATGCTTATAAAAGCTCACTATTTTCACATATCTATTTGCTTTTACAAGAACAACTACAAGTTCATAGACTTAAAGCCATTTTGAAAACCTTCTGTGTTTTTTTTTTTTTTTCAAAGTCTTGTCATAAGAAATTGGTCCCCAACAGAAGACTTCCTTATTGGTAGTATTATAGTAAAGTAAATAACATTTAATTTTATATTTTCCCCTGGAATTTGGCCAGTTGTTTAACTTTAACTTTTTCTGTTAGGAACTTCAAATTGTAAGTGATTGGTAATAGGTGTGGACAAATTAGCATGCCATAAATTTGAAAGTAATATGTGTTAAAATCTTCTTCAAGCATCATCTAAACTACATCATCTCTAATATGTAGGTTTCTTTGAAGGTTATCAACTATCTAGTTTATTAAAGAAATCACTTCATTAAACTATTTGATTTTGATGTCATAGATGTATGCTTTTTACTTTCTCTTATTTGGTCTATTAACAGAAAATATAGAAATATATTTTTATATTTTTATTTCTGGTTATTTATTTTGTCTTTTGAAAAACTTAGTCTGAAAATGTTCAATATATCAGACTTCATAAATTTGTGGAAAATGTGGGTGGCATTGTGGTGCAATGGGTTAAAGCCCTGGCCAGCAGCACCAGCATTCCATATGGGCATTGGTTTGAATCCCAGCCACTCCACTTCCTTTCCAGCTCCTTGCTAATGTGCCTGAGAAAGCAGCAGAGGATGGCCCAAGTGCTTGGGCCCCTGCACCTACGTAGGATACCACGAAGAGTCTCCTGGCTCCTGGCTTCAGATCAGCACAGCTCCAGCCATTGCAGCTAACTGGGGAGTGAACCAGCAGATGGAAGACCTCTTATTCTGTCTACGTCTCTCTGTAACTCTTTCAAATAAATAAAATTAAAACCTAAAAAAAATTGTGGAAAATGGAGCTAAAAGATGTTTATTTTGGTACAAAAGTTATTTTAAATCTATGTATATCTTTTCATAGTATGCACTTTCATAAACTTTTTGAAGACCCTCTCGTATGCATGGATTTCAATGAAGTAACCTCATATGATCATTAAGAAACAAAGTTATCTCAGTGTTCATATCTCTAAGGTTGTTAAAAGATTCAGTATTAATGATGACATCTCCATTACTGCTATCAAATAATTTTCATTGTCGTAAAGCCATTGGATCACAGAATTCAAGATAACTTAAGATAACAGTGTTCAGCTCTACTCAGGCCCCACGCATAGCCCACCGCTTTGCTGAGCAGTGCTTGTCAGTGGGGTAGATGTGTCTCTGATGGCAGGGCTTCATTAAATGTCAGCGGTGGAGCAGGTCTTGGCATAGCAGTTAAGAAGATCCGAGTCTGGGTTCAAGTCCTAACTACCCTGGAATCCTCTTCTTCCTAATGCACACCTGGAAGCCATCAGTGAGGGCTCAAGTCCCCGGGCTCTCTGCTGCCAATATGGGAAAGCTGGAATGTGTTATCAGCTCCTGCTTCAGCCTGGCCCAGTCTCTGCTGGTGTAGACATTTGAGAGTGAACCACCCTATGGACAATCTCTCTTTCTGTGTCTAGGACTCTCGTGTTGTCTCCAAATGAACAAATAATAATCAATAATGTGTTAAATGTTAAAAGTAAAAATATGATATTACTCACTACTAAACAGAGATTTTTGCATAATTTATAACAAAAATACTCTTCTGGGCATTTTTTGCCTTATTATAAACATATATCTTATAAAAGATCAATTTTGAAAATGCACCTAACTTTGAAATTGCTTTCCATCACACATTTTCTACCCATAACACCCTCACTCTATGTTCTAATTTTAAAATGGAGCGTGGTACAATGTTTTCTTTTCTTAAAAAGTTTAACATTTTTTCACATCATACAGTCTCAAAACCCACAATTTCATCATTTGCAAAAGAAATAGCATCAGAAAAACAAAATTCTTACAGTTTTCTGTTTTCTTTTTAAATTAACTAGCACAACACACACCACACACACACATTGCAAGTGCGCACACTTATCCTTTGTAAATGTGCCCTTGAGTCTCTGTCTGAGAATCTTTGCTTCCTGTCACTCTATAACTCCCAGGACCAGTGATGAATTTAAACAGACACAGCCAGTTATTCCTTTGCTTCCATCTCAAGCACCAACCAGGAATTCTTGCATCAACAGCAAGGGAATGAAATGCATACTTGAGCTCACCTTGTGAAATGTTCCCTCTCTTGTGCAGAAAGGAAACAGAAGGTGTCCTGTATTTAAGCATCATCTGAAGTTGAATGTAGGTACAATTAGCCCCTCATTGTTGATCCCTCAGTTTAGCAGGAAGCCAGAGCGTGCACTATCTACAGAACAGGCTGCGAATACCTTTCAACGCTCAGGAAGAAAACGAACTGCAGTGTTTTAGTGCCTTCTGGTGTTGGTGCCTAGAAACGCAGTTGGCAGCATTTACACCAGACTGAGCATGTGACAAGTACACATCGTTCCTTACGTGTGTAAGGAATTTCTATCATAATCGATAAATACACCATAATATAAAATATAGTTATTAATTGAAAAGAAAGTAAGTCTCAATGATAGCCTTTTAAACTCCTCATCAATTTTTATTTCTAATCAATATCCCTCGTATTTATCAGAGAAAAGATTTTAAAGAAAAACCATCCACAAGTTACTTTCTGTGAAAACACAAGAAGTCAATAAAAGTAGAGAATACCATCAATTCATTTGGAAGTTCTTTCACACATCAGTTGTTTTAGAAAACATTAGCCATAAATAGCAATCATATTAAAGTGATTAGAATTGCTTAATTCCTTTTTTAAGATTGTTTTTCCATGAAGTAATCCCTGTTTCTCAGAAACTTCTATTTCTGAGAAAAAGACTCAAAAAATCAGCTGTAAAAATAAAACACTAAAATGAAAATAAACTGAAAGTAGTTTTATTTGTCCTTTCACAGGATTAAGTGCCTGAATGAGCATTTTTATGTTATGAAAAAATATTAGGAGAAAGGACCCAAATCAAGTTAATGCTGGAACTAAACAGGCTGAACTTACATAAAAGAGCAAAGTAAACATCTCACAGTGCTGTGAGGATCCATTTAGCAAATGAATTTTTCCAGTGAGCTAAGGAGTGGCCTTATAAAACCCCTAAAAAGGGACTCATTTATCCATCTTCTCATGTGTCCTTGGGACTATACCCATGTAAAAATTAAAGTCCCACATAGGGAGAAATGATACAAACAACAAGCAAGCCAGCTTCTCCTGGAGATATTTTAGAATGTTGAAAGCCTCCATAATGTAAAAATTATCTAAACCAGCGTGCTACAGCCAAAAAACAACTAAAGGCAGCAGGTCCACAACCATGTCGTGAATGAATGTGGGAAATGAGGAAGATTTTTAAGTCCCTAGGTGTTATATTCTATTTCATAAGCACAATAACTTATGTTACCAGGCAAATATACATAACAAAAATTATATATGAGCGTGCTAAGAGAGATCATTCTGAACTTTCTCTGATGAGCGGTTTTAATGTTAATTTAACTTTTTAAATTGAAAGTTTAGAAAGGAAAACCTTGATATAGAAACTAAAATGTGACAGTTGCTTAGCTTTCAATCAAGTAAAATTCAAAGAAATTACTAGCAATTCTTTATTTAAAATAATGGAAGATATGCTTACTTCTAAGATGTAATCATTTTCTTAAAATAATTACAGCTTGGGGCTGGTGCTGTGGCATAGTGGGTAGAACCGCCACCTGCAGCACTGGCATCCCATATGGGTGCTATTTCAAGTCCCTGCTGCTCCTCTTCCAATCCAGCTCTCTGCTAGGGCCTGGGAAAGCAGTAGAAGATGTCCCAAGTCCCTGGGCCCCTGTACCAGCGTGGGAGACCTGGAAGAAGCTCCCAGCTCCTGGCTTCGGTTCGGCCAGGCTCCTACTGTTGTGGCCATTTGGGGAGTGAACCAGCGGATGGAAGACTTCTCTCTTTCTCTCTCCGCCTCTGCCTCTCTGTAATTCTTGGCCTATCAAATAAAATAAATAGATCTTTAAAAAATTAATTACAGCTCAAATTAGGTTTCAATGCAAGAGGCATCACATAGTCATGCAGAAGGGGTAGGAACCATGTGTACAAAATCACCCCAGCTCTGGGTTGTTGCTGACCTCTCCAACAAAATAACCTTTTCCTTCCTGGTCACTGGCCCACTGCTGGTCAGTCTAGCAGTCTTCTCTTTCCATAGGCTTTGAGTCCAGTGGCCCTTCCTAATGCATCCCACTTCTTCAAGTTTTCCCATGAAAGATTTCTATGCTCACTTCCTGGATGATAGTAACGTCCTGAACATCATAGTGTCCTCTTACCCCAGGTTCATCCATAGGCACATACGAGCACAACCACCCCACACTTCACTAGCTCTCAAAAGGGCAGGAAGTATGCAGGGAGAGCAATCACATCACCAACCATGGAAACACAGCCCATGCTATTTCAGAAGTTATTTTTGCTGTTAAATACTCCCTCGACACTCCTACTAACATGTTAGATAGTGTTCTGAATATTGAGGGAGCTATCAGGAAGATTAAGCTATCCACTGTCATGATCTAATTTATTTTATTGCCAGCTTCTTGTTGCCAATATATTAAAAATTTCACCAATGTTTGTTCTTGTGAGTGTACTTGGAAGATAATGACTTTTACTCCCTTCAAACAAATATTCTCATCAGCTCAACCTCTAGTTTGTGTTGGCACAGAATATCTCATTTATATTCAAACATTTATTCATTCAAATTTTCTAGGTCTTTATTTGGGATAAAATAAAATATATATTATATTCACTGATGTGACATTGCAGTTTCATTTGTTTTATTTGAAGTCTTCTTCATTCATTGCAGAATAACTTCAGTTATCTAGATCTACCAAAGATCTAGGTATATTACTTGAATATATTAAGAAATGTTTTTGTTTCTTATGATTTCAGTTGTATGAACTAGACAACATATTGGAGGATATATTTAAAGGCACTAATTATATAGCAAAATGTAGTGTCCACTTAAATATTACTGTACTATGTGCCACATTTTCCAGTTTGAAAGGAAATGTGGTTACAAGAAACTTCACACTCCAGAAAGCTTCTACTCGGCTGGTCTCAAAGTCAAACAAAAGGGCTGCAGTTATTTCTTTGACAACGCATACCTCCATACTCCAACTATAAGACATGCGTTAGGAGAAGTAGAACATTTTGTGTTATTTATGCTCAAAGCTACAGTCTACTTGGCTAGATGCAGGATCACTTTATATTTCACCTTTGCATAAGGTCACAAGTGAAAGCCTGGCTTAATAACAGAGTATTTGTCAAATTTAGTGTCTATGATCCCTGGACCAGCAGCCTTTCATCTGGCTTTGTCTAGATAACTGGATTACTGCTTGTCTTCTGATTAGTTTCTCTGGCTCTAGTCCAATTCTCTTCCAAAGCATACTCTAACAACATCTGGAGTGAGTTTTTATTTTTTTGAATTTGGAGTTTATATTTCTTTTTTTTCTGTTTTAGCTCTGCTTTTTTTTAACTTTTATTTAATGAATATAAATTTCCAAAGTACAGCTGGTGGATTACAATGGCTTCGCCCCCATAACGTCCCTCCCACCCGCAACCCTCCCCTTTCCACTCCCTCTCCCCTTCCATTCACATCAAGATTCATTTTCGATTCTCTTTATATACAGAAGATCAGTTTAGCATTATTAAGTAAAGATTTCAACAATTTGCTCCCACACAGAAACATAAAGTGAAAAATACTGTTTGAGTACTAGTTATAGCATTAAATCTCAATACACAGCACATTAAGGACAGAGAACCTACATGAGGAGTAAGTGCACAGTGACTCCTGTTGTTGACTTAACAAATTGACACTCTTGTTTATGGCCTCAGTAATCACCCTAGGCTCTTGTCATGAGCTGCCAAGGCTATGGAAGCCCCCTGAGTTCACCGACTCTGATCATATTTAGACAAGGCCATGGTCAAAGTGGAAGTTCTCTCCTCCCTTCAGAGAAAGGTACCTCCTTCTTTGATGACCCATTCTTTCCACTGGGATCTCACTCACAGAGATCTTTCACTTAGGTTTTTTTTGTTTTGTTTTGTTTTTTCCCCAGAGTGTCTTGGCTTTCTATGCCTGAAATACTCTCATGGGCTTTTCAGCCGGATCTGCATGCCTTAAGGGCATGCCAGAGTGCTGTTTAGGACATCTGCCATTCTATGGGTCTGCTGTGTATCTCACTTCCCATGTTGGATCATTCTCTCCCTTTTTTATTCTATCAGCTATTATTTGTAGACACTAGTCTTGTTTATGTGATCCCTTTGGTTCTTAGTCCTATCATTATGATCAATTGTGAACAGAAATTGATCACTGGGACTAGTGAGATGGCATTGGTACATGCCACCTTGATGGG
This sequence comes from Oryctolagus cuniculus, assembly GCF_051225735.1. NCBI lineage: Eukaryota > Metazoa > Chordata > Mammalia > Lagomorpha > Leporidae > Oryctolagus > Oryctolagus cuniculus. The sequence goes on from NC_142871.1 coordinate 14,572,523, forward strand.
ATTGAATTCGAATCCCCTGGTATGTTTCTAACTCTACCGTTTGAGGTAAGTCAGCTTGAGCATGTCCCGAATTGCACATCTCTTCCCTCTCTTATTCCCACTCTTATATTTAACAGCAGTCACTTTTCAGTTAAGTTTCAGCACTTAAGAATAATTGTGTATTGATTACAGTATTCAACCAAAAGTATTAAGTAGAACAAACAAAAAAATATACTAAGAGGGATAACATATTAAGTTGTTCATCAACAGTCAGGGCGAGGGCTGATCAAGTCACCATTTCTCATAGTGTTCATTTCACTTTAACAGGTTTCCTTTTTGGTGCTCAGTTAGTTGTCACTGATCAGGGAGAACATGTGGTATTTGTCCCTTTGGGATTGGCTTATTTCACTCAGCATAATGTTTTCCAAATTCCTAACAGGGATCACTTTTCAGTTAAAATTTAAAATAAAATTCTCATCATGACATGTCAAATACCTATGGCTTTCAAGATCAAGTTAAAGGCTCTGCTAGTTCTTGCATCTTATTGTAATCAGCTGTGGGAAAGAGCGCTTGCTATGCAGCTCCTTAACTGCAGCCATGAGTGTGGATTCTGCAGCCATGAGTGTGGATTCTGCACCCACCATGGGGTTCTTTGATAAAGATCCCAGAAAGGGCAGTTTACATACCAAATTCCTTTAGAAAATGTGATCAGTTAGTGAAACTCAGTATTATGACAAATGTCTTGCTAATATTTTGGATATTTTATGGGCAAAGAAAAGCTTTATAGCTGTATATGTATTTCTCTGCAACAGTAAATGGACCATTAAATAAGACCTATCCTTAAGAAAGCACTTGTGAGTTTTACAGACACAAAAACATTGGACATATTTAATAAAACAATATATGTAGAATAGTGCTTTTAAAATTTTATTTCTGAATTTTCTAAAATGTAGATTATAGTGCAATAGATATGAGTGAATCAGTAGATATTGCTGTTCTATTACCTTGGATAGCAAGTGTGTGGAAAATGGATTCAGAATCATGGCCAAAATCAAGAGTAACTGATGAGGAAGAGACAGAGAATGAGGAGCGTGGTGAACATTCTTTCTAAGTCTCAGTACAAGTACAAGACCAAGTACAAGTACCATGTTGTTTTATTTAAGGGATTTGAGCAACTGTGGATCTACTGTGCTTGATGGGGGTTGGGGGGTACGTGTCCTGGAACAAAGATTCCAAGAATACTGAGGGACAATTGTATTTATGAACTCAGAAACTAAGGTTATAGGTATAGATTTTTTTAAGGTTTATTTATTTATTTGAAAGTAAGAGTTACACAGAGAGAGAAGGAGAGGCAGATAGAGAAAGTCTTCCATCCGCTGGTTCACTCCCCAGATGGCCACAATGGCTGGAGTTGTGCTGATCTGAAGCCAAAAGCCAGGAGCTTCTTCCAGGTCACCCATGTGGGTGCAGGGGCCCAAAGACTTGGGCCATCTTCTACTGCTTTCCCAGGCCAGAGAAGAGAACTGGATCAGAAGTGGGGCAGCCAGGACTCAAATTGGTGCCCATATGGGATGCTAGCACTGCACGCAGTGGGTTTACTCTCTACACCACAGTGCCAGCCCCATAGATCTTTATTTTTTAAATACACTTTGAAGTATTGTATCATCATTTTCAGTAATTTAATTGTCCTTTAAATGAATTTGGAACCATATAAGCAAGTCGTGGTACTTTTGAAACTTTTACATCATGATCTCCCTGGTAGTCTAATAAGTTTGACTTAACTTTTATTTAGTTTAAGTTCTTCTTAGGTTTATTTATTTTAGCAATCCCCTTCAGCCAAAAGACAATAGCACACCTTCAAAAACAAAGAAAACATATACCATGAATAAGCCTTCACCATAAAATTTGAAGATGGATGAGATGAACTTGGTTATATATTAAAATAAATTTCTTTAGTCATCTGGTGTTTGCTTTCATTGGAGAATTCCGAAAAAAGATATTATTGTTTATTTTCATAATTAGCAGTCTTGGTGTCTTCTGGTTTCTCTCTTTTTTTTTTCTGCTCAAATACCCTTTAACTATTTAAGGGTTTCCATACTACTTTGATTCATGATATCCTTAAATAATCTAAGAATATTTATGACCATCCTTAAAATACTTACTAACCACAAGTACTTAATAATGGTTGCTGATCACAACTTCTCAAATCTTGGAGTCACATTGGACTGTCCCAGCCTGGTTTTTTGCACTCCACACTGTTGTATGATATGATATGTTTTATCAAAGCACCCACCAAAACTCCAGTTTCACAGAGATATAAAATCATAAAAAGGAAGATAGTGCAATCTAAAAGTGAAATTGTGTCCTATCATCGCTGGGAGCTTACACAACATCTGAAGGTCATTCAGTACCCTGCATTTCCCTCACAATGTTCAAGTATCCCACTGCGCCACTCTGAGTTGGTAGCAGTGCCCCAAGGCATCTCAGCACACAATGCAGAAATTAGATGTTTAAGAGATTCTTTCTTTAATCTTAAAATTGTACACAATTATGAAACTAAATGAAAGTGTTTTTCTCTTGTGATTAGACATATTTGCTTATGCAGAACCATTCTTATCATTAGTCTTGCAATTTGGATGTATATTCCATCTATTTTAAAATACCATTGTTTAGCTCTCATTTTGTTGACTTTTGTATTAAAATTCATAAGCAATAGCTACATGTTGAATCACCATTCTCAGTCTCCCCAGTCTGACATCTCCACTCTCCCATTATAACAGTACTTTATACTTTGTGTATCTGTGTGGGTGCAAACTGTTGAAATCTTTACTTAGTATATACCAAGTTGATCTTCTGTATATAAAGATAATTGAAAATGAATCTAAAAGGAGAATGGGATGGGAGAGGGAGTGGGAGATGGGATGGTTGCGGGTGGGAGGGAGGCTATGGGGGGAAAAAGCCACTATAATCCAAAATTTGTACTTTGGAAATTTATATGTATTAAATAAAAGTTGGGAAAAAAAAACCAATAGGCCCAAGTCAGAAAGCTGAGGTATGAAAATAAAAGATAACCTAACCAAAAAAAAAAAAAAAAAGATTGCTTTTCATTTTCCTCCACATCCTGAAAAAGTTTCTTCCACCTTGCACTTTCATTTCTGTACTTTCAGTCCTACCTACTACTGCTTCAGATGTGTGTGTGTTAGTCTGCAGGAGCTGAAGATCAGAATGCCACAGACAGAGGCTATTACATGACAGAAGTTTATTTTATCACAATTCTGGAGGCTGGAGGTCCAGGATCAAGCGGTTCTGCAGTGTTGGCTCCTGGGGAAGGCTGTCTCCCAGGCTTGCACGGCTGCCTCCTCCCTATGTCCTCACAGGGCCTTTCCTCTACACCCACACACTCCTGATGCCTCTTCCTCTTATAAAGCCACCAGCTCTAACCTCATCATCTCCTGCAACCTTAATTACCTCCTCAAAGGCCTGATCTTTACATGAAGTCATATTTGGGTCAGGGCCTCAATGCACACACTTTGGTGGCACAAAACTCAGTCTGGTAACAAAGTAACTCTGTGGGTATATTAGAATAACAGAGATTTTTAAAATTTTACTCAATTGCCTCTTTTTTAACTTTATTTACTCTTCTTAGTTTGTCACCTGCTTATTATTCTATCATGTTGTCTCTTACTTGTTATTTCGTACAGTCTGTTTTCCTGAATTTAGTTAATATCAAAAAATGGTATAGTCTAAATAGTACTACTCAAACATTTTCTAAATATCCTTTCTCTGCTGCCATCTCTATCTTCAATGTTCCAGGGTCTCTCCTTTCAACTGGTTTTACTGCAGCTCTTGTTACAGTCTACTGACATCTTGCAATAAGTAGAAAACTATTTCTAATTCTGTTTATAAACAAAATGAAATTTCCATGAATTATCATGGTCCCCTTCACTGTACACTTGGTAACTTTAAGAGCCCTTCTTTCCTTAGAAGGGGGTCTAGTTGCTGTGCCTTAATTCTTTTTTTTTTTTTTTATTTCTTGACAGGCAGAGTGGACAGTGAGAGAGAGACAGAGAGAAAGGTCTTCTTTTGCCGTTGCATCACCCTCCAATGGCTGCCGCGGCCGGTGCGCTGCAGCCGGCGCACCGCGCTGATCCGATGGCAGGAGCCAGGTACTTCTGGTCTCCCATGGGGTGCAGGGTCAAGCACTTGGGCCATTCTCCACTGCACTCCCTGGCCACAGCAGAGAGCTGGCCTGGAAGAGGGGCAACCGGGACAGAATCCGGAGCCCTGACCAGGACTAGAACCCGGTGTGCCGGTGCCGCAAGGCGGAGGATTAGCCTAGTGAGCCGCGACGCCGACCACTGTGCCTTAATTCTTAAGAGCTTCCAGGACATTGCAATCTCTCCGTGAGTAGGCAACTGGAGAACTGAGGCTGGATTTGGTGGTTTCCACTGTCTGGCCATTTGACTATGATAGAGTTAATCACTAAAGTTAGAAATAGTCCTGCATCCACTCTCCGCAATAATAATAATATCAAACTTTATTTAAAAACTAGAGTATATCTCTTCCATGAATTATCTAGATATACTCCTTTTATGTTCACTGATTTTTTTTAAGATTTAGTTATTTATTTGAAAGCAGAGAGAGAGAGAGAGAGAGAAGAGAGAGAGAGAGAGAGAGAAAGGGCTTCCTTCTGCTGGTTCACTCCCCAAATGGCTGCAACAGCCAGAGCTGAGCAGATCCAAAGTCAGGAGCCAGGAGTTTCTTCCAGGTCTCCTATGTGGGTGCAGAGGTCCAAGGGTTTGGGCCATCTTCTACTGCTTTCCCAGGCCATAGCAGAGAGCTGAATCAGAAGTGGAGCAGCCTGGACTCAAACCAGCACCCATATGGGATGCCGGCTTTACCCGCTATGCCACAATGCTGGCACCTGTTCATTGATTTTTTTAAAGATTATTTTATGTTTTTATTTATTCACTGATAATTTTTTTTTATTTTTTATCTTTTATTTAATGAATATAAATTTCCAAAGTACGACTCATGGGTTACAATGGCTTTCCCCCCCATACCGTCCCTCCCACCCACCACCCTCCCCTTTCCCACTCCCTCTCCCCTTCCATTCACATCAAGATTCATTTTCGATTATCTTAGTATACAGAAGATCAGCTTAGTATACCTTAAGTAAGGATTTCAACAGTTTGTTCCCACACAGAAACATAAAGTGAAAAATAATAGATGATTTTTTTTAAATGATGATGAAATCAGATCAGACCTATTGTCATGTTTAATCCCAGTATTCACTGATAATTTTTAAAAGATTATTTTATGTGTTTATTTGAGTGACAGAGAAGGAGAGACACAGAAAAAGAGAGAGGTTTGCCTTCCACTGGTTCGCTCCCCAAATGGCCACGATGATTGAGTCTGGACCAGGCTGAAACCAAGAGCCAGGAACTCCATCCTGTTCTCCCAAATAGGTGACAGGAGCCCAAGAACTTGAGTCATAATCTGCATCATCTGACACCTTATCATGAGCATTATCAGGCAGCTGAATCAGAAGCAAAGCAGCCAGCACCCAACCAGCATTCCAATATGGGATGCCAGTGCTGCCAACGATGTGCCACAAATCCACCATGCTACAACATGGATCCTTATTCACTGAATTTGTATCTAACATAAAGTGCTTTATTCTAACTATTTCTGTAACAGCTACCTTGTATCACTGGAAACCAAAGCTCAAGACTCCATTTGTCAAACAAGTATTAAAAGAAAACTAAAAGGTAAAATGTATCTATGGCCTTTTTTTTCTTGCTCTAGAAGTAAAGAGCAGAATGTTTAGTGTAATTAAGCAATAGTCATGGGTAGTTGGATGACAAAATAATCTCCTGGTGGTTTCAAATCCACAGACCAAAAACTATACTTTCAACTTAATATGAGAAAGATGCATACTTAACTACATCTATGCCAGGGTAATATTTATTGACCTATAAGTGCCCCAGACTTCTTTTTTCCTATCCTCTAAATCTTGGTCTCTTTTCCACTGTGGAGGAGCTCTTTATTAGGCTGTGCATTTTTGCTTTGGTGAAGATTTGAGGAAATGCAATAGGGTAGGAAGAGAATTTAGAATACACAGGGGAAATGCTTGCAGAAACACTTCGGAGTGCAGTGCAATGCGCCTAAGAGCAGCTTGGTGTGTGCAAGGTGGGCATGAAAGGAAACAAAAGGATCTTTGAGGACAGCTGCAGACTAAGTGTTCCTTTCATTGTCTCATTCTGAAATTACTTTCTCTTTCCATAATACCTTCCTTTCTACCGCGGGGTTGAGTCACCCAGGTCAACATTGCAAATTGTTACATTTGATGGTGGTAATGGGAGTAAAATTCCAGGTTTTAAAGTCAAGATGCCATTTGCAGCTGGATTTCAGAATGAAATCAATGCCTCCTGAGCTGCGTGTGTATTTCACATCTCCCCTGATAGGAAGAGGGAGACCAAGGGAAGGCTGCATGCAGCGTGAGCAGCGATGGCTTTTGGACCACTACCAGGAAAGGAAAGGGATACTGTGGAGACCACACTGAGATTGGAATTTCAATCTAGGGGGAATGCATGCTTTGGTACTGGATGTTCCAGGCAGAAAACCAGATTTGTGCAATGTCATGCCAGTTAACGAAATTGAGAAAATATTTTAAATTTCCTACTAAATACTGATCAAGAGTTTGACTCTTAAGTGGACAGTGAATTTCTTACAAAAATGCCAGACCTGCTGAGCCTGTTACAGTAGCAGGCCCTGGCTATACCCCATAGAAACAGCCTTGGAGTTTTAGCTTTGTGTATGGACTTCCCAGTCTGAACTCCTGAGACAAGATAATTGGGGCAATAAAATTGAAACATTTATAGGAAATAGTTGGTAGAGTATAGAAAGAAGGGTTTTGCCACCAAGTTAAATTCTATCACAGGGAGAGTAAATACATGAAAAATGTCACCATCAGATAAAAGTTTGCAAAGCTTTAAGGTAAAAAAAAAAATCTTTCTGGATTCAAAGCTATACAGGCAGCTGGTTCTGTTAAAAAAAAATGTCCTAGAAAAAGTGAATTGTGACAAGAACAACTACAAGAGAGATTCTAAACCCAAAAACGAGAGCTTATGACCCAAGGAAGAGTCCTCTGGCTTTGTGCTCCCCTGCTAGGAACCCTGTGTTTACCTAGGATGGGATTTGACCATACTGTCAAAAATTTTAAAAATATAATAATAGTAGCTTGGACAAAATATGATTGCATTTCTCTCTCCTGTGAAAAATTTCTAAAATTAGGCAATACAGACTGATAATGGTTGTTTCACAGAAACTTCAGGCATGGCCACCTTGGGTTTCCAACTGTTCAAAGCAGCAGACTGTAGAAAGAGAGAAAGGACAACACAATCTCTATACTAATCTAAAAAGAAAAAAGATGTTTTATCAGTGCACTTTCCATAATTGAAGTTAAATTTAAAAAGAAGACGGTAGGCTAGAGTTTGATCATGATCTGGTTCCTCATTCACGCAGATGTTTAAACCCCAAAGTCATAAGTTAATGGTACTAGCTAAGTGGAAGGACGGGGAGTTGGGGGGGGGGGGGGAATGGTTTGGAGGCTTGATCCAATTAAGGTGGATCGGAGGTGAGCCTAACAGCAGGTCCATAGGTCCTCAGGGGCGTGCTCCTGGAAGGTAGATCTCTCAAAAGGCTGGTTATAAAATTTAAGTTGGGGGGTGGGTGCTGTGGCTCAGTTGGTTGAAGCCCTGGCCTGCAGCACCAGCATCTGATATGGGTGCCAGTTCAAGTACTGACTGTTCCACCTCTGATCTAGCTCCCTGCTAAAGTGTATGGGAAAGCACTGGAGGATGGCTCAAGTAGTTGGGCCCCTGAACCCATGTGGGAGAACCTGGAAGAGGCTCCTGGCTCCTAGCTCCTGGCTCCTGGCTTTGGCCTGGCTCAATCCTGGCTGTTGCAGCCATTTGGAGAGTGAACCAGCAGATGGAAGATCTCTCTCTTTTTCTGTCTTTCCCTCTCTCTCTTTCTGTATACCTTTGAAATAAATAAGTAAATCTTAAAAAATAATGCAAGTTGGGTTTAATAGCTCTCTCTTAATCCTGGCTTGCTATGTGGTCCTTGTTTGCATGTGTTCTGCCATTGCTGTCCACCAGAGGCCAAACCAATGAGGTCTGCCCAGTCTTGGATGGTGAATCTGCAAAATAAACCTTCCTCCTACAACAGTACCTTGTCTTGGTTACTTAGTTATATTAACAAAAAGCTGACTAATAGGATAGGAAATAATATGGAGGCAAAACACACTAAATTTATGCCACAGGATTGTAGAAATAGGATTATAGGCTCAGAAGAATCTAGATTTGGAAATAAATCAGAAATGAATATGCAATTGTTATCTTTACTTATACACTAAAGAGAAAAAGAAGACTACCCTAGAGACTAAATGAGAGAAGGACCGACTGGGGTCTCCTCAAATCCACATGTCCTCATCCCCGGTTATCTAAGGACACCAAATGGCATAAATATAAATAGTATAGGTTACCTCTTCCAATCTTTAAATACATGCCCATTTCCAGGTTTTAATTTATTCTGAATTATGAGAAAATGGCATTCAGCATTTTGTTTTTCGGCTTGATTTTTTTAATGCAGAAACAATTGCTCTGCATTTCAAAGACATATATCCAACTCCATTTTTTAGTGTTTTACAATATTTACCAAAATAACTGCATCACAAATTTTTATGTTTCAATAAGGATGACTATTCAAATTTTCCCCAGCATTTTGCCATCCTTTTCTTATAAGTAACAATAAGTAATAATTGTTATTTTATTTTTATAACACATATTTTTCAAATGGGATTGCTTGACCAAAGGTATCAGGAATTATGAAGTCTCAGGTTTTTATCTACTTGTGAGCTAACAAGATAGCTTTAAACAATGTCATGGCTGCAGGCATAAAATTTCATGGATAAGGAACAAATGATAGTTTTATTACTTAGCAAAAAAAATCACTAATGACGTTGCCACCATTTGCGCCAGTTCCCTAAGTCCCAGTTCCCATAAGGTGATGCCAAGAAATCCAGGTACCCAAAGTGGGTCAGATTACAACAGAAGAACCTGAATTTAAGGGATACAATCTCTTCTAATGGTAGTAAACACCCCTGCTCTTGATTCCAAAGGAAGACATTATCTCTGTCTTCCAAGGGTCTTTACTTGTCAAACACCCTTGGAAAAATAGTTTGGGACAAAGGCAAACAGTGACTCTGCTTTCAAAAACTGCAGTAATATGAGAGAACACAGAAAATTGTCTCCCACAATAGGGCATATGTGTTTATTTCCAAAGTGCTCTCCCCCAAAATGCTGTGGACATTTACTTCCTGTAATATCTACAGAAGCTACATTTCCTACATGTCACAGCCTTGGTGTCCCTATCCCTTCATTTTGGTAGAAAGATTTAAAATTACGTTTAAACATTTCCTTAATTTCACTTCTTTAACCATATGTAATTTATTCACATCTTCCTGATTTTGTTGTCCATTAGTGTTTTTTAAAATATTTTTCTTAACTATTCATATCACTTATTCATGTTTTACAAAGGGTTAGTTGTATTTTATTTACATATTACTATAAGGTATTTGTGATATAATTAAGGAACATTTGTTTGAGTTACAAATATTTTTTCCAAGTTAGACTTTTCAAACTTTCCTTAGCTAACTTTTATCATAGAAGTTCTTAAATCACTGGTAGCCAAATGTTTTCTTTCTGTATTTCTCTCCTCTTCCAATCAAATCATATACAAGTAGTCTTATAAAATTTTCTTCTAACATTTCTATCAATTTGTTTTGTGTATTTAAATATTTTAAAATTTTTATTAATGTAAAGAAAATAAATTTCATGTATTTCATATATACAATTCTAAGAAGATAACAATACTTCCCTCCCTCTCTCCCTCTCTCCCTCCCTCAATCTCCCCTCCTTCCTTTCTTTCTATTTTCCTTTAAGTTTTGCAATAGCATAATTTGAATTTACTTTATAATTATAGGCTTAATGCATCACTAACCATAATATTCAACAAATAAAAAGTAGAAGGACCAGTGCTCCACAGGATTATAGACAAGAGCTATAAACAATAATCAAATCATGAGATGTCAGTTTCATTGTGATACTTTTTTGTATGTTGCATTAACAAAAACATATCAGAGAACACATGATATTTGTCATTTTAGGACTAGCTTATTCATTAAGCAGAATGATCTCTTCAGTTGCACCCATTTTGTTGCAAAAGACAGGATTTCATTGTTTTTTAGGGCTTAGTATTCAATTGTGTACGTAGACCACATTTTCTTTTTCCAGTTAACAGTTGATACACATCTGGGTTGATTCCATATCTTACCTATTGTGAATTGAGCTGCTATAAACATAGGGATCCAAATAAGTACTTCATATTCTGATTTAATTCTCCTATTAAATTCCCAGCAGTGAGATGGATGGGCTCTATGTTAAATCTATTTTTAGATTTCTGAGGATTCTTCATACTGTCTTCCATAATGGTTGTAAAATTTTATATTCCCACCAACAGTGGATTAATGTACCTTTTTCCTCGCATCCTTGCCACCATGTATTGTTTTTGATTTTGGGGAGACAGCAATTCTGACTAGCATGAGATGAAATCTCATTGTGGTTTTATTTGCATTTCCCTGATGCCCAGTGATCCTGAACATCTTTTCATGTGTCTGTTGGCCATTTGTAATTCATCCTTTTGAAAATGCCTGTTTCTGTCCTTTGCCCATTTCTTAACTGGATTTTTTTGTTATTGTTTCTGAGCTCTTTATAGAATCTTGATATTATTTCTTTATCAGTTGCATAGTTTGCAAATATTTTCTCCCATTCTGTCAGTTGCCTCTTTGCTTTATTGAGTATTTCCTTTGAGCTGCAGAAGCTTTTTGGCTTGATGTAATCCCATTGTTCTATTATTACTCTTATTGCCTGTGCTTCTAGGGTCTTTTACAAGAAGTCTTTGCCTATGCCAATGTCTTGCAGATGTTTCCCTCTAGTTTCCCAGATGTTTTCCACTAGTAATTTGATGATATCAGGTTGTAGATTTAAATCCTTGATCCATTATGAGTTTATTTTTATATAAGGTGTAATGTAGGGTTCTTGTTTCATACTTCTGCATGAAGAGATTCAATTTTCTAACACTATTTGTTGAAGACACTGTCCTGTCTCCAGGGAGAGATTTTAGCTAATTTCTCAAAGATTAGTTAGTTGTAAATGCAATCATTAATTTCTGTGTTTTCTATTCTGTTCCATTGCTCTGCATATATATTTTTGTGCCAATACCAAGATGTTTTGATTATAACTTTTATGTAGTATGTTTTAAAATCTAGTATTATTTTGCCTCTGGCTTTGTTTTTGTTTTGTAAAATTGCTTTAGCTATTCAGAATCTTTTGTGTTTCCATATGATGTTAGCATTGTTTTTTCTGAATCTGAGAAGAATCTTTAAATTGCTCTGGGTAGTATGGACATTTTAATGTTGTTACTTCTTACAGTCCACTAACATGGAAGATTTTGTGAGTATGTCTTCTTCTATTTCTTGACTTAATGTGTTGTAATTTTCATTACAGAGATCTTGTACATCCTTGTTTAAATTTATTCAAGGTGTTTAAAAATTTTTGTAGCTATTATAAATGGGACTGATCTTAAAATTTCTTTCTCAACCATGGCATTGTTTGTTTATACAAAAGCTATTGATTTTTGTGTGTTAATTTTATATCCTGCAACTCCACCAAGTTCTCTTATGAGTTCAATAGTGTTTTAAAGAAGTCTTTTGGTTCTCCTATATTTAGGATCATGTTATCCACAAGCAGGTATAACTTGACTTCCTCCTTTTCACTTTGTATCCCTTTGATTTCTTTTTCTTGCCTAATGGCTCTGGCTAAAACTCCCACAGCTATATTGAATAGCAAGGGTGAAAGTGGGTCTTTTTCTGGTTCTGAATCTTAGAGGAAATGCTTCAAGCAATTCCCCATGCAATATGATGCTAACTGAATTAGGATTTATTTCTTTGTGTGGTATAGGATTGCAATCTATGGCTGCTTTTTAAAAATATTTATTTATTTATTTGAAAGGCAGAGTTACAGAGAGGAGAGGGAGAGAGAGAGGTCTTCCATCTGCTGGTTCACTCTCTCATGGCCACAATGGCTGGAGATATGCCGACCTGAAGCCAGGAGATAGGAGCTTCTTCTGGGTCTCCCACACGGGTGCAGAGGCCCAAGGACTTAGGCCATCTTCTACTGCTTTCCCAGGGCACAGCAGAGAGCTGGATTAGAAGTTGAGTAGCTGGGATTCGAACTGGCACCTATATAGGATGCCAGCACTGCAGGCGGTGGCTTTACCTCCTACACTAAAACGTATGGCTGCTTTTACGTAAAATGGCCAATGATGTTAACATCTATTTCATAAAACTTCCTTTTACAACTCATCTGCAATTTAAATTTGTCATCTTTTGGCTTCTCATATAATCCTATAGTTACTACTGGTCTCTACATTCTGTTTTACACATATACTTGTTAAGTTGAGTGTGAATGTATTGTATTGATTACAATATAATACAAAGCAAGACAAGTCTATGCCTAGTGATACACTGGTAATTGATTCTGTTCAAAACCTTGACATGAGCATGTCCCAGTTTCCTTGATTTAAATACTACCATGTCTGATGTAAACCTATCAGTATGATGTCACTTCTCCAGTGCTGGGAAGAGATGTACTCAGCTAATATCAGATTTTATGATCATAACTATCTATTTCTTGAAAACTTACAATAATTTGTCATTGCAAATGTCTTTCCCATGCATTGTCTTTGTCTCATTATTATTTTTACTTTAAAAATTTATATATATTTTTGGTGTACAAAATGATGTTTTGAAATATGTTTTTATTATGAGATAGCTAAATCAAGCTAATTAATATCTGTATTTTGCTACATACTTTTTTATTAGAGGTGAACACATTTACAATCAATTCTTTTAGCCATTTTAAATATATAATACATTATATTATTAACTATAATCTCCATGTTGTACAGTAGATCTCTTAAAACTTACTCTTCCTGGGACTGGTGTGGTGCAGAAAGTTAAGCTGCCACCTGCAATGCTGGCATCCCTTAGGGGCACTGGTTAGAATCCTGGCTGCTTCACTTTGGATCTAGTTCCCTGATAATGTGCCTGCTAAAACACAGAAGATGGCTCAAGTATTTGGGCCACTGCATCTACATGGGAGATCCAGATGAAGTTCCAGGCTCTGGGCTTCAGTCTAGCCCTGCCCCAGCCATGGTGGCCATTTGAGAAGTGAACTAACAGATAGAAGAGCTCTCCTCTCCCTCTCTCCTTCTCCCTCTCCCTCTTGCTCTCTCTCTCTCTCTCCCCTCCCTCTCCCCTTCTCCCTCTCCCTCTCCCTCTACCCTCTCCCTCTCCTTCTCTCTCCCCCAACCCTCTCTCTCTCCGCATCCTCTCCCTCTCACTCCACCCTTTCCCTCTCCATCTACCTCTCTCCACTCTCCCTCTCCCTTTCACCACCCTCTTCCTCTCCCTGTCTTTCCACCCCACTTTCTCCCTCTCCCTCTCTCCCCCCCTTCCCTCTCCTTCTCTCTCATTGCTCTCTGTCTCTCTGTGTGTGTGTGTCTCTCTCTCTCTCCTTCAAATAAGTGACTAAATAAAAGGCTTTTTAATGAACTTGTGTTAATGATTTCTAACTGAATCCAGTCCCTTCAGACCTCTCCAGGGATTTCTGTGTCCTGCATGGTTTCCCAGTGGTGAGCAGTGAGTGGCATGCCTGCAGGCTCAAGGCTCTGAAGAGCATCTACATCCTCTTAGTGCCGGGGGTCCTCTTGTCTCAGCAAGCTTCTCTTAGCGGAGGTTGCACATAGATGGTTAACTGCGCTGTTATCCATGTGCCCTCTAGGCAAAGCAGCTTGCTTCACCAAGTGAGAAGGGGGACAACAGCAGGGGAAGGCTGCTGTCTCACTGTGTTGGAAGGCAAGGTAGCACGAGTTCTTTGCTCATGCTGTGGCTTAGGGAAGCTTTAAAAAGTGAGATGAAATTTGAACTGTGATGTTTTGGAAAATTATGTGATTATTACACTATGCCAAGGTCATCTAAAGTTGACAAGAAGAATCATGAGGCTGCTGCCTAAGATTGTGTCCATGATTAGAAAATAACACAGACCAGCACTGAAAAGGAGTAAAAGTGGATCCTATCATAAATTCTAGAAAACTGAGAACATACCAACATAACAAGCTTCAGAATGAGACTTTCTGGTGCTTGAAATTTGGGCGGAAGCCTCAAAGCAACAGGCAATAGACAAGAACTCTGCATTCAGAAGAGAACAACCAAGAAGTTACCAGACCTCTCTCTCCAGGGACAACCCAGGAATGAGCACATCATCACCCTGGCCAGCCCTTTCAGCAGAAGATCAGGCTTTACTTAGAAGAATGAATCAGTGATGACAGTTGTTTGATCACTTGTGGTTGAGAGGTGAGGGCTGTGCCTTCTTCCCAGTAAGCTCCAAAGAAGATACTCCAAGAGATCTGCTCACAGAGGCTGAAGTTTTCTGCATAGATGAGACATGATGGGCACGTCCTGCTTTGATGTTTGCTGAACTGATGAAAAGCTAGTCCCACAGCAGTGCACCAAAGTGGAGTTGGGGGGAAGAAAAGTTCTTAAGAGAGCTCAATGTGTATACCCTGGACTGCAGGAACTTCTGTTAACCAGAGGAAGATGGGAAACTCAAACTAATGGGAAATAGGAAGTGAGAGATGGATGAGTGAAGAACAAACATCCCCCACTCTGATGCTCTGGAGTCCAGCCTGACCTGGACAGAGGGAGGAGATTTGCACTGGATATGTGTTGTGGTTGATTTCTCAACAATGTTGCAGTGGATTCGTTTCTGAGAGGAGGAGCATGGTGGGGGCAAGAGGCACGGAGTCACCACACAGACGCCGGGAGTCGGGTGAAAGCAGGCCTGAGGCGAGCATCCGGCAGACTCGTTTATTTGAGTTAGTACAACAGATTATATAGCCAAGACCAGCCAATCTCGTCAAGGGGCGGTCTATGCCCCAACCAATCACAGCCTGTTGCCAGGCAGTTTCTGTTGTCAGCGGCCATCTTGGCATGACCTTTTCATCTCAGCGGCCATCTTGATATGACCTTTTCACCTCATTCCACCACAGATGTGAGCCTGAACCATTGAATTGGATGTGATGAGAAGTCTTACTGTCTGAGAGTGGACAGATCTGCCTGAGACATTTATAAAGTGTGGGGAAGTGAGAAATACAAAGTGTCTGAGAACAAAAAGAGAAACACATTTGTGGTGTGTATCCTTTTGAGTTTGGTATATTCCAAAAAACAAAAACAACTACAAACTCGGATGGGTGATAGACACACAATCTAAAATAAAATGAATTATCACGTAAATGGTTATTCCTATTTATAATAGATTTTAATTTATCTGTCTCTGGTGTTTCTACTTTGATCTATTATGAATTTTACAAATGATTTTTCTAATGCTAAACAAGCTTATCATTTCTATAATGAATATAGTCATGTTGTAATATCTTTTCAATATACTGATCCACTGTATCTGCCAAAATTTAACATTATGACAGTAATATTTATCATTAAACTGTGCTGTAGTTTTCTTCTGGTTGTTACTCTATTGCTAGGTTTTGGTATCAATGTTACCTAATTTTATAAAAATACTTAGAAATGTTTACTACTTTGTCAATTTCTAGAATAATTTTGAAATTTATTTATTTGTTTGTTTGTTTTAAGACAGAGAGATAGGCACACAGAGAGAAGTCCCCCTTCCTCTGGCTCATAACCCAAATGCCTATCAGAGCCAGGAAAATTCTGAAGCCAGGAACCAAGAACTCAATCCAGGTCTCCCCCATGGTGTCAGGGACCCATATTATGTGAGCCATCACCACTGTCTCCCAGAGGGGGGCACTAACAGGAAAGTGGAATGGAAAATGCAGCCAGGACTTTAACCAGGCCCTCCAGTATGAGATATGACGCTCCCAAGAAGCATCTTAGCCACTGCACCAAATATCTGCTCCTTTCCAGAATGATTTGTAAAACACTGTCATCATCAGCTTTATTGCTTCTTTTTAAAAACAATTTGCTAGAGGCTGGTGCTGTGGCATAGCAGGTAAACCCACCACCTGCAGTGCTGGCATCCCATATGGGCACCAGTTCTCATCCCAGCTGCTCCACTTCGGATCCAGCTCTCTGCTGGTGAGCCTGGGAAAGCAGTGGATGACGGCCCCAGTGCTTGGGCCCCTGCACCATGCAGGAGACCTGGAAGAAGCTCCTGCTCCTGGCTTTGGATTGGCTTACCTCTGGCCTTTGAGACCATTTAGGGAGTAAACTAGCAGATGGAAGACCCCTTTTTCTGTCTTTTCTTCTCTCTGTAACTCTGCCTCAGGAAGGAAGGAAGGAAGGAAGGAAGGAAGGAAGGAAGGAAGGAAGGAAGGAAGGAAAGAAGGGAGAGAGGAAGAAAAGAAAAGAAGAAAAGGAATTGAACATCACAGTTACCAGCATTGCATAAAGCTTTAAAAAATGCCTGGGTTAGGAGAGCACTTGTGGGTTAAATGGCACTTGCCCACTTTCCTTATTCCTGTGTCTTTATCTCCATGTTACCCACAAAAAGTGGTGAAGAGTGGTGCCTGCCTCTTTCTGAAAGAAATGAACATTGGAGAAATGATTCCACCAGAGAATGTCAATGGACTTTTAAGAATACCCCATGGAAGAGTGATTTCAGGAGGAACCAACTCATCCAAAAATTTTGCAAATGCTTTAAGGCCACACGGTTTCCCCTCAATGTTGCAGTTTTCCTGATGCATAACAACAGAGCCCATGAGGGTTGAGACTGAGAAGATGAAAATGGACTTGGAACGAGGGAACAGAAAGCCTCCCCTGCAGACACAGCATCATAGTGTACAGTGCCTTGCCCACAACCAGCACTGAAACCCAGTTCTTTGGGACTGGGCCCTGGCAACCTATTCTCTCATATGGTCACATCTCCCCTCCAGGCAGTGCAGTCTGGTAAGATCTCTTTCAGATAACCTCGTGCTATCTCCTTCCCATGGAATCCAGAACTGGCCCCCACAAGCCCATACCTGTGCAGTGCTATCTACAGAAGACACCTGTCTCCCAGGGCAGGTCTCTTTACTTCACTATCAAGAAAAGACAATGCCAGCCACAGTCACTTGCTTGCTTATATTTTTCTCTTAACAAGAGTCAGTCCTAAATCTCTAAACCATCACAAATACAGAGAAAATAAACATATAAAGTAGTCTATAAATTGAAAATGGTATTAAAAACACTCTTGGGACTTTGAGCACATGCTTCATGGAACTATAGAAGGAAATGGGGGGGGGGCGGTGTTGTGGTGCAGCAGCACCTGCAATGCCAGCATTCCATATGAGCTTCTCTACTTCTGATCCAGCTCCCTGAAGATGCACCTGGGAAGGCAGCAGGAGATAGCACAAGTATCTGGGCCCCTGTCACTCATGTGGGAGACCCAGATGGAGTTCCATGCTCCTAGTTTCAGCCTGGTCCAGTCTCAGTCATTGTGGCCATTTGGTGAATGAAATGGTAAATGGAAGATGTCTTTGACTCTCCCTCTGTTTCTCTGTAAGTCTGCCTTTGAAATAAATAAATCTAAAAAAGATAGGAAAATCTGAAAGACAATAATGGGGAGAAAACTAACTTTAGTACTTCTTAAGATATAAAACTACAATAACAAAACCCCTATCATGT
This sequence comes from Oryctolagus cuniculus, assembly GCF_051225735.1. NCBI lineage: Eukaryota > Metazoa > Chordata > Mammalia > Lagomorpha > Leporidae > Oryctolagus > Oryctolagus cuniculus. Next base: position 14,590,329 of record NC_142871.1, read on the forward strand.
TTCAGTCAGTGACATCAAGAGAAGGTCTAGAGATTCCGTCACAAACAGTAAGATCATGAGGATGAATCCAGAAGGAAAGAGCACAGAAGTTTACAATCTCACTCAATCCCAAAGAGACACACACAAGGGTTAGGCAAAATTGAGTTTACCATAGAATGTGTTCCAGTGGTGGACCTCACACCCTGTGTTCCCCATTTTCACGGCTAAGGTAGATGCCATCCCACCAAAGACACTGCACAATTGGGCTGGAAGGCACCTGAAGATTTTGTGAAACCTCAACATAACATTAAGCTTTTTTGTTGGGAAGACAAAAGGCCACAGGTCCTAATTAGTGTGTTGCCAGGAATACAGAGAGAACTACCAGGGACAGCAGGAGACAACTGCCTCTCCACAAATGGGCAGAAGACAAAGTTCATAAAGATCCAAACAGATGTGAGGATTTAATACATGATAAAGCTTGAATCTCAAATAATTGGGGAAGATAGATAATTACTCAAAAAAAAAAAGTTAGTGAAGCAATGAAATAATAGTAACTTGGAAAATATGTAAGCTGGATCTAAAATCCGTATGTTCACAAAAGTAAATTCCAAATATGCAGAAGATTCAAATAATTGAAATTATAAAACCACAGCAAAATAAATCATGCACAGAGACAAGAAAACTATTAAAACCTAATGAAAATGGAATTAAAATACTAATTTTGGTGTAAACAATGTTTGAAATCCACACACATGAGAGGTTTACTAAAAGGTCATGAAAGAATGTATATTGTGGGTGTGAGCATTTAGCCTAGTAGTTAAGACACTCATGTCCCACCTCAGAGTGCCTGGGTCTGATACCGAGGTTTAATTCTTGACTCCAATTCCTTGGTAATGTGGACCCTGATAAGTAGCAGTCATGGTTCAAGCAATTCAGTTCCATTCACCTACATAGGAGAACTGGTTTGCGTTCCTAGCTCCTGGCTTTGGCCTGACTCAATCCTGGCCATTAAGAACCTTTGCAGAGTGAACCAGTGTATCAGAGTTCTCTTTCTCTATGCTTCTCAATAAATTTTTAAATGCATGCATCAAGAAATTTGGCACAGCAAGCCATTTTGTCACATTTACTTATATTGCCTATTATAAAAGGACAAGTTAATTCTTAAAGAGGCAAAGTCAATCAAAGTGGATTGTGAACAAATAGGGATCAAATTGTGTCGCCCAAAAATGTGTAAGTTGAAGTTGTAGCACCATACCCCAGAAAGTGACTGTTTCTGGTGACAGATGCTTAAAGAGGTAATTAAAGTTATAATGTGGTCATTTGCATGAACCATAAGCCAGTATGACTGGAGCTCTTATGGGAAGAGATTAGGACACAGATGGGATCAGAGGGAGGACCCTGGAAGACAATGGGAAAATGTGACCATTCACAATCAAAGGTGAGAGACCTCAGAAGAAATCCATCCAAATGACACATTGAGCTCAGACTTGTAGCCTCCAGAACTGTGAGACAATCAGTCTCTGTTATTTAATCTGATATTTAATCCATCCATAATGCTTTGCTACAACATCCTAGAAGATTAGTGTTTTAGGTGCAGGCATTTGGCACAGTCATTACGATGTCACTTGGGATGCCTACATCCCATAGAGTGCCTGGGGTTGAGTCCCAGCTCCTCTTTGACCTCAGCTTCCTGCTAAGGCACACCATGGGAGGCAGCAGAAAGCCTGAGAACTGGGGTTTCCCAGGCCCGCACTGCAGTGTAGCAGGTAAAGCCACTGCCTGCAACGCCGACATCCCACATGGGCACAGGTTTGTGTCCTGGCTGCCCCATTGCTGATCCAGCTCCCTGCTAATGCACGGAAAAAGCAGCAGAAGATGGTCCAAGAACTTGCGCCCCTGTCATCCACATGGGAAATGGGGACAAAGCTCCTGGCTCTCGGCCTCAGCCTGGCATAGCCCCAGCCATTGTAGTCATTTCAGGACTGAACCAGCAGATGGAAAATTGCCTGCCTCTCTCTCTCTCTCTTTCTCTAACTCTGACTTTCAAATGAATAAATAAATCTTATTTTAAAAAATGAGGTTCCAGTCACATATGTGGGAGGTCCTCATTGAGTTTCCAGCTCCTCACGTTAGCGTGGTCCAGCCCTGGCTGTTGTAGTCAGTTAGGATATGAACAATTGAATAGATTCTCTCTGTCTGTCTTTTGGCCTTTCAATGTGAAAAAGAAAAGAAATAAGTACAAGCTTAAGAGAAAAATAGGGTTTTGCATGTGTTTGTTTATGCATATGTATACATACACACATACCTACACATACACATGCAGTCACAAACATATATTCATGTTTAAACAATATCTATCTAAAATGTTCATATATATGCAGTAATAAAGTGTTGAAAGCTCAGTTTAATTGGATTTTTTGTGGCTTTTCTCTATAGTAATAACGGAAAATGAGCATTTTCTATACTACAAGATTTTATGTTAATTCCCTTAGCTATTGGAGTTCTTTACTTTTTAAATAAACTCCATACATTGTCAATGTTTTTTTCCTTACACAAATGCTGAATTTGAAAGGTCAATTACCCTCCATTACTCGGACAAAATAGAGCTAGAAAAATATGACAGCCTCTTCGGGTCTTTCACAAAATGAATTGGTCATCTCATTATATTTCTTATGGAAAAGACTTCTATTAATTATCTTCAGAATTCTTAAATGGAGCAGCAAGTAACATTCATTTTCACTTATTTTAGTAATCCCAAGGTGAGAACCAATAGTTAACAGCCAAAGCCCAAGGGCCCTGATATCTGAGAATGGGGCCTCTGGAATGCAGGCCTGTGAGAGGGGAAAAATGGAAGACTCTGGCACTGGACAAACTGGACAGAGGACCAAAGGGATGACTGACCAGATGGAGGAGTGCAGACATGAAGCACTGCCAAGACACTTCAGTTCTGCTTTTAATTTTCATCCCAGGCAACCTGTTCACTACTTAACTTCTAATTTGAGAGGCAGGAAGATAGTAAGAAAGAGAACTGGTTAACCCCTGCCAGAATTCCACAATGGCCAGGGCTGGCAGGAGGCCAGGAACTCAGTCCAGGTCTCCTACATGGGTGGCAGGAACCTAACCACTTGAACCATCACCACACTTTTGCAGAATCTTCATTAGCAGGCAGCTGGAATCAGGAGTTGAAGCCAAGAATCAAACCTAGGCACTCAGTTATGGAATGTGGGCACCCCACTGGCTCACCCCTACATAATTTAAAATAAGCAAAACATGGTATCCATTTTGCAAGATACTGTGAAGATGAACCAAAGAGGAAGCCATCACAGTAAATCAATACATTTGTATTAGGAAATTTATACTTTTTGATTGCTTAGTAGTTAAATGATTTGAAAGAGGAGTCAGGAAGGAAGGTCTTTCTTATCTCTTACTCCTCTGTCCTGCTTTCCTCTCCTTATAGTCTCCCCTTTTCCAGGATCAACAGGTTCACAGAAGCAGCTATACTGGGTGCCACACACCAGAATGCATCCTTTATGCTCATCACTCTGAATCTGCAAAATATTCAGAATTTCTCCAAGTCACATTGAATACAATCCTCCAAGGAAGTCAAATTTAAAAGAAGAAATGAACCCCTTGTTGCACCTTGAAGCTCCATTGCCTCACACAACAGTAAGAGGGAAATGTGATTTTGTTCACTGTTTAAACTTTGGGGATATTGAAGTTGATATTGAATTTAAACAGAAAGAGAAGCATAACCCCTGACCTCCAGAACTGCATAATCTATGATAGACCATCCTGCTCCATTTATCCAAAACAGCAAAGAACAGAATGCTAGAAGGCCATCCCATAGCAACATCACAGGCAGCTGTTAGCAGCATGGAAGGGGAATACCATGTGATAGCATGATGACCCAGAGAAACCTGGGACTGAGGACAAACCCAGGTACACCCAACACACTGCTTATCTTGATTTCAAAGAGTCTAACAGGTGTGCCAATGAGAGCAAGAATTTGCAAGCTCTTGAAATGATAGGATGGAGATGTGTTTTTCAGGGTCTGTGATTTCCCAAATATTCTGGCACCCTGCTCCTACACTAAGTCAAAAGCTTGACTTAAGACTACATGCTTAGGCTGTATCTGTCCTTTTCCCAGGGTTATGGCTCACTCCAGTAGCATGGGAAGCACAAATTTGAAATACTGAATGTCAAGTTTAATCATAGAATGTATTAATTATATATGTGTAGGCAGGTGTTGATTTAAATAAATGACAACATCATCTTCATTATATTCATAAAACTTCCTTTCCACCATTTATTACCTAAATAACTGCTTCAAAGGTAAGTGGCCAGCAGCAGCCTAAGTCCTTTCCCAAATAAGGTGGAAGGTTTTTCATGATTTACAAATGTGTTTCTGGGGCCGGCTCTGTGGTGTAGCCAGTAAAGCCTCCGCCTCAGAGCTGGCATCTCATATGGATGCTAGTTAAAGTCCCGACTGCTCCACTTCCAATCCAGCTCTCTGCTATGGCTCAGGAAAGCAGTAGAAGATGACTCAAGTCCCTGGGCCCCTGCACCCACGTGGGAGACTCAGAAGAGTCTCCTGGCTCCTGGCTTCGGATTGGCGCAGCTCCGTCCGTTCTGTCTGTTGCAGCCAATTGGGGAGTGAACCATCAGATGGAAGACCTCTTTCACTCTGCCTCTCCTTCTCTCTCTGTGTAACTCTGACTTTCAAATAAACAAATCTTTTTAAAAAAGTGTTTATAAGTGCAGAAAAATCCTCTTGCATATCCTACCCTCTATGGGTGGAAGCAGTTAGAAATATTGTGATACAAAATAAATTAGGCCAGTGAGGCCCAGATAGAGCCACAAAGACCAATACAGTAATCACTAGCTACATGTGACTATTTAAATTAAATTAATTAAAATTAAATAAAATGTAAAACCCATTGATTGGTGACATAGGCCACATCTCAAGTACCAAATGGCAACTGAGGGCTGTCACCTGTCATACTGGGTGGCACAGTCTGAAAACTCCCATCACTGCAGAAAGGAAAACTGGAGACCACTGATCTAGAAACCCCTCTTTAAAGCCTTTTCTTTTTAAAATTTTATTTATTTGAAAAGTTAAGGGAGAAGGAGATCTCTAATCCAGTGGTTTATTGCACAAATGCTCACAAAAGCAGAGACTGTACTAGGTGAAGCCAGAAGCCAGCAATACAATCCAGGACTCCCAAGTGGGTGGCAGGAACCCAATACCTGCCTCCTAGGGTGTGCATGAGCAGAAAGCTGGAGTCAGGAGCACAGCCAGGACCCAAACCCAGGCACTCTGATAGAAGATGTGGGCATCCTAACACCCGCCCCAGATCTGGAGGCATTTTCTGGCTGCTGTTGAAGGTGTAACTGGATGATTCTTTCCTCCAAAGCATCTCAAGTTTTCACTCTGCAAAAGGGAAAGTGGTTCTAGATATTTTTATGATATGTGCATACAAAAGAACAGCTTAAAATATTTTTGAATTATTAATTTCCATAACTACTCTTTCCTCTGTAAAAAAAATCTATAAAGGAAAGTTATTTGAGGCAGAGAAGTAAGATGGAAAGGAAAAGCTAAAACCTGCAGGTGCGTGGCTGAAATCATGACTCTTATGTGCAGTCAAAATGGAAAATGAAGAAGGAAGGCAGGAGAAGCTTCTGGGAGAAGCCTACATGACAAAGCCAAGAGAAAGCCACATTCCCATTGAGCAAGCAAATCTAGCTTCTAGCAAATTTTGAGGATTTCCTCTTATTCATTTCATTCTGAGGCACTTCGCGTTAGCTCAGCAATGCACTCATTTTGGCTTCTTTTAATAGAACATTTAATAGAGGGAAAAGAATGAAGGGACAAAATATCCACAGCTCTGGATGAGGAAAATGAATTAAAATTATCATTTTAATATTTTTATTCATCCATGGAAAACTTAAAAGCACCAGTTTTAAGCCATCACTTTAAATAACTTTGCTGCTGTCATCATTGTACTTTAGGGAACAAAGGCAGGAGCAATAGCTTCCTTTCTAAAAGCACCAGATTTATCAATTATCTTGAATAATTTGTTTCCACGCTATTTTGCATCACCATAATTTTTCTCTCCATTCTAACTTTGGTACTCTGGCTTTTCTTCACCTAGCAATTAAAGTCCTTCAGTCATGCCAAATTATAAGTAAATCCGCTGTTCACAGCTGAGATAGAGACAGGAATTGTGAAGTGGTTTCCTTAGCAATGGAAATTATTTGAATGCTTTTGGAAACCAATTTCTTTGTCTCTCTTTTCTCTTTGGTCTGTTTGCCTCGCCATCACTTGCAACTTCATCCAAAAATTTATTTTTCTGCTGGTCTTACATTCATTATTTAACCTAGAACAGATGAGGAGTCTTCAAAGGGATCACAGAAAATCTGTAATATGCAGAAAAGTATGCATATGGATTTCAAGTTTTTTGCAGCAAAATAAACATTTAATTTCATTGCTTCACAAATTATTGAAGATCCCTTATATATTAAACACAGTTATTCTTTTACTTCAAATACCCCATGTTTGAAATCATAAGTATCATTTAACATCCTATTAACAGTGTTACTTGTCACATATACTCAGCCAAACAGTGGTACCAAAGATATCAGATCTTAATCCCTGGATTCTATAAATGATGCTTCCTTATTTGGAAATCAGGACTTTGCATATATGATTAAGTTAAATGTAATGAGGTGGGGAGGCTGCCCTGGAATAACCAGGGAGACTCTAGATGACATTACACATATTCTCATAACAATGGTAGAAGGGAATTGTATACACAGCAGGTAGAAATGTAGTGATTGAAATGGAGATTGGAGTGAGATGCCCACAGCTAGGAAACATGAAAATCAGGGTTGGGGTGGTGGTCAATAATATAAATGATGAAGCTCAAAAGCTATTTTTATATGTCCTGAATGTGGTCTCAATAAAATTCTTAAGAGCTCCAGCTCTCGCTTCAGTAGATACCCACTAGGAGTAAGTTAATTTTTTAGAGTACTTATCATATGGCAAACACTGTGTTAGGCATGTATGTTTATTATCTCATGCAATCTTGCAATGTTTTATAAAAATCCTGTAAGATATAATTCTTCCAGAATTTGTGAGATTTACCTATTTCTACATAGATGTACAAAGGTGAACTAACTTTACTCAAATAGTACAGACGTTAGTTAAGTGAGAAAATCAGATTTGAACCCAGTTCTGCATGGCTTCAAAAGCAAGTTCCATCATTGCAACTAACCAAGATCCCTCAGAGAACTGGACATACTCTGAAGAGTCCACCTGCTTGGTGATTTTTTCCTTTCTTTGTGATCATTGAGAGAAGAGATGTCAGCAATAAGAGTGATCTTCCAAACAAATGAGGTGAGAACAAAAATTTTTGAGATTCTGAAAGCAATTTGCATGTTTTAGGAATTGGCAGATTTATGATGACTGTTAGGAAGAAATAAGTTGAAAATTTCACAATTTCAATTTTTTCCACCCAGATCCTAGCCATACATACGCATATTTTACCCTTCTATTAAGTCAGAAACACATATGTACCAAAGGAAGTTTTTCTTCATGGAAGTCCTGTCTACCTTGATTAGGTTAACAAGCCTTTCCACTGAAAATCAAGCCAGAAAAGAAATGTGTGTGGGATTTACCCATTAAGGCAACATCATTGTTCTTGCAAGAAAGTTACATTAAAGGGAAGCACATGCATCTCTCTCAGAAACCAGAGGCAGCTGTCTTAAAGAAAATTAATTCTTGTATTGAAAAAGCATGTTTCCCTTGTGCATTCTAGAGGAAAAAACACTACCACAATATAACAGCAAGTGAAACCACAAAGGAGTGTTGACGTATCTATGACTTTGTACAATTTAGCCTTCTCTTACTCAAGAAAGAAATGGGCATTTGGTGCAACAGTTAAGAAACTACTTGAGATGTCCACATTCCATGTGGGAGTCTGGGTTCAAGTCCCAGATCCACTTCTGATTCCTATTCCGTGTAACACATGCCTTGGGAGACAATAGATAATTTTTGGAACATCTCTTTGGGTTGCCTCCATCTTCTCAGTAAGATAACAACTGAGAAGTGCAAGTGGATGCTGCAGAGTTCAAAAGGACTGTCTGTTGCATGGTTTCTGGATATGTAATAATTCACACAGACTTAGAAACACAGCTAAGACAGGTAAAATTTCAGTGGGAGTTTGACAACTCAATAACCATTTCAGGATGTATTGCCACACTGCTCTCAGAAACTGATGGACCAAGCAGACAAAAAACAGAGACGATAAGAAAAACTTGAGCCAGCGCTGCGGCTCACTAGGCTAATCCTCCACCTTGCGGCGCCGGCACACTAGGTTCTAGTCCAGGTCGGGGCACCGGATTCTGTCCCGGTTGCCCCTCTTCCAGGCCAGCTCTCTGCTGTGGCCAGGGAAGGCAGTGGAAGATGGCCCAGGTTCTTGGGCCCTGCACCCCATGGGAGACCAGGCCATCAGATCAGCACGGTGCGCCGGCCGCAGCGCGCCGGCCGAAGCAGCCATTGGAGGATGAACCAACGGCAAAGGAAGACCTTTCTCTCTGCCTCTCTCTCTCACTGTCCACTCTGCCTGTCAAAAAATAAAAATAAATAAATAAATAAAAAAGAAAAGAAAAACTTGAACAACTCTATTTAATAAGCTCCATCTCAGGGAGACAAGAGAGCCTTCTGGGAAAAGCACTTAGCCTGGTGATGAAGACTCCAGTTAAGATGCTGGAGTTCATTGTTAGGGTACCTGGGATACACCAGCTTCTAACTTCACCTTCTTACTAATTTAGATCACAGGAGTCACATGATGCTTCAAGTAGTTGGGTCCCTGCTATCCATGTGGAAGACCTGGATCCAGTACCCTTACCCAGGCTTTGACCCCAAATCTTCCAAGTATTTGAGGGATGAACCACTAGATGAGAGCACTTTTTTTTTCTGTCTCTCCCCTCCCCTCAGTTTCTCAAATAATTAATTTGAAAATATATCAATCCCCACCTCAAAAAAAAAGAAGAAATGATTTTAAGTCATCTGTATGCTAGGCTACTAATGTTTCATTGTGACCCAATAATTATTATATATATAATATATATATAAATATATATATACATTTGTCCTCTGACCCATTCCAAGAAAATCAGAGTTCAAAAATAAGCTAATCTCTTTTTTGCTTATGATTAATAACACATTGTGTGGGGCTGGCCAGTTCATCCTGCATGCAGACTAATGATTGAACACAATCAGGCATCTGGTTACAACCAAAAACAAGCAAACAAACAAAAAAAAAAAAACCCACAAATTCAAAACGGGTTCTATTTCAATTTGTTAGGAAAAATTGACACAGCTGAAAACAAATCTATTTAAAAATTGGTTTATGTCAAAACGATGCGCTGTAACATAGGTGAAGGATGAGATGTTTGAGATGTAGCCCTAGTGGCACAATGGTCCTCTTGTATTTCTGTCTGCTCCGACTCATGGTGACTGTAACACAGCCAGCGGCATGCTCACAAATGCTGGTTTAGCATCTGCATTCTACTAAAGCGCAATGGGTGTCAGGAGGCCATCGTTCACACAAACTTTTAATGAGAAATCTTTACCAAGTGAGCATCTTTGAACTCTGTTTTTAAAACATTCTGAAGCCTGACTTGGAACTCGCAGAGCAGACTGTGGCTATATACTCCAGCACAACCATCAACACTGCTGTTTAAGAAGCTATAATTTATATCCATTCCAAGTTGTAAATGCTAATCTTTTTTTCCCAAAAAAGACCTCTGATTTAAAAAATAAGCTAACCCCAGTAACAATAATAAATGACACTTTTGAAAAATTACTTACAAATAAAATTTCTAAGCTAAAATAAAAATTCATCAATATGGGCTAAAAAGAAAATAACAATATGCAATACAAATTGAGATTTGAGGGCTGGTACCATGGCTCACTTTGTTAATCCTCCGCCTACGGCGCTGGCATCCCATATGGGTGCCGGGTTCTAGTCCCAGATGCTCCTCTTCCAGTCCAGCTCTCTGCTGTGGCCCAGGAAGGCAGTGGAGGATGGCCCAAGTGCTTGGGCCCTGCACCCACATGGGAGACCAGGAGGAAGCACCTGGCTCCTGGCTTCAGATCAGTGCAGTGCACCGGCTGTGGCGGCCATTTGGAGGGTGAACCAACGGAAGGAAGACCTTTCTCTCTGTCTCTCTTTCTCACTGTCTAACTCTATCTGTCAAATAATAAAAAAAAAAAATAGAGTCGAATGATTACAAAAGCACAGTATATTGAAAAATACAAAATGCAACCAAAGCAAGGCATTACCTTTGTAAAACAATTCAGAAATACAGGGAGATGTACAGAAAATCAATTCTCAATGGCATCATCCAGAAATAATGAGTTAATGTCTGTTGTGTAATCTTTCAGGCTCTCTCTGCTGAAACAGAACAATTCCCTTCATCCACAGGAACCTACTATCCAGGCTCAATATTCAGTCAGTGGAGAAAGCATGTTAAGCAGATCATCTTCCAAAACACAGTAAGATTTTTCCTTTGGAGAACTTTGTGGAGTAAAATGCTTTTCATTTCATTACTTAAGCGTAAGACTTTTCATTAAAATTTTTACTGTTAGGTCATGCTTACAAAGAATGCTCTTTCAACCTCAAACATTTTTGATTGATCTCAAATTTAATATGGTTTTAAGACATGCTTATCTAACTTAATTGATTTGCATTTTTCTAATCTATTTACCTGTTTAAATGAACACTTTCTCTGTTAGAAAATTCCTCAAAACTCAGTGAACTAAAACACTGAGAATTTATTATTGTTTATGAGTCTGCAGGTCATCTAGACTGCTTTCTGGTTTGAACTCAGTCAAATATCTATGTTAAGCCTCAGAGTGAGTAGGAGATTCTGAAATCTTGGCTGAGCTCTCTCACATATTTGGGTCACATGGCTCTGGAATGGTCTAGGATGGCCTGGGTTGGGACTAATGAGCTGTTTGCCATCTGTCTTTTACAAGAGTGTGCCTCATAACTCTCCTGCCAGTCCAAACATATTTCCATGGCACTCACAGAGACACAGAGGGCAAGTCCTAATATGTAAAACTCTCATGTCTTACCTTTCTATTTACTAAGGCAAGACACACAACTGAGCTGAGTCAAGATGTTAGAGAATTGCTAAATCATGGCACATCATACAATATGGATACAGAGTAGTCATTAATAGCAGACACTACTTTTTTAAAGACTTACTTATTTATTTGAGAGAGTTACAGAGAGAGAGAGAGAGAGAGAGAGAGAGAGAGACATCTTCCATTCACTGGTTCATTCCCCAAATGGCTGCAACGGCCAGGGCTGGGCAAGACTGAAGCCAGGAGCTGGGATTTTCTTCCAGTTATCCCACGTGGGTGCCAGAGCACAAATACTTGGGAAATCTTCTGCTCCCTTTCCCAGGCCATTATCAGGGAGCTGGATCGGAAGTAGAGCAACCGGTACTCAGCAGTGCTCATGCTCAGCTTTGCAGGCAGTGGCTTTACCCACTATTCCACAATGACAGGTGCTATTAAAATCGGTCGACCAGTTCAGTGACAAAAGCTCTAAAAGCAGCTTAATATAGAGAATATTAAATCTAGCACAATTTTTTAAATTTTATTTCAGAAAAATTCATAAAGCACAATCTAGGGGTCGACACTGCCACAGCAGGTAAAAGCCCTGGCTCCAATGCCAGCATCCCATATGGGCACCAGTTCGAGTCCCAGCTGCTCCACTTCCATTCCATCTCCTTGCTAATGCACCTGGTAAACCAGAGGAGGATGACCCAAATCCCTGAGCCCTATACCCACGTGGGAGACCTGGAAGAAGCTCCTGGCTCCTGGTTTCCTGTAGGCTCAGCTCCAGCCATTGTGGCCATTTGGAGAGTGAACCAGCAGACAGAAGATCTCAATCTCAATTCTCAGTCTTTCTCTCTATTTCTATTTCTCTCTCTCTTTCTCTGTCTATACCTCACTCTGTAACTTTCTTTCAAATAAATAAAATAAACAACCTATTGTGAATGCTATTTTTATTCTACTTTTTAATCATTTAGAGATAACTTTTCATTTGTTCATTTCTTTTTGATTCAGCTCCTTTGCACATCTATGTAATTATGCAGTCTGAAAATGACATTACTCATATTCATTGTTTCTGCTATTTCTTGGTTTGTGTTTAATTGAACATGCTATAACTAGTAAAACAATTTCTTGTTCCAGAATTGAATGTAGATACTTCTAATTTTCACCATTAAATATAAGGCTACCTATTAATTCCAAGTAGCTATTTATTGCAATGTGGAAAGTTTCTTTTTCTATTTAATGAAATTCTTTGCTAATCCATAATGTAGTTACATTTCATAAAACTTGATATGTATCAAGATGATTAAAAACTTTTCTCTGTTGGATATGAATGCAATTAAATTATGCTAATAAGCTTCCTATTGTTGAATTACTGTAAAATAGCCCTTCATAGTATTAAATTATTCTTATAATGCTTGGCTTGATTTACTATTTAATAATTTTCCCTGTATTCATAAAAGAAATTTGTAATAAAGAGCATGTTTGGAGAAAAGTACAGAGGTTTAATGTCAAATTGAATTGGAAAGGTTTCTACATACCCAAGGAGTTCATATACTATAGAAATTATCTGTTTCTTTGAAATTTGATCTATCTCCCTGTCACACTCTTCAGTTCAGTTTTAATTATCAGAAGCTCAACCTAAATAAGATTAAGCATAGTAAATAAATACATACCTACCTGCCTATATTTGTACTGGCTTATAAAATTGAGAAGTTCACGGTCACATATTGGCTGTGGATTCTGATTTCTTCAGGTGCTCAAAAGTTGTCTGAGAAGTGCTCGTATATTGTCTGGCAGCCCCATACCCTTCTTTCCTGCTCAGCGCTGCTTTCTTTTATGATGAGTTTATTCTTAAGTAGACTTAGCTGATGTGAGTAGATAAATGATCAATCAAAGTTCCAGGCTTCAATCATTGAACTACAGAAGAAAAAAATTTTCCTCTCTCGACACTATTCCTGTAATAACAAAGATTGAACTTGTTTGAATGACACCCAAACACCTGGATCAGTCACTGGAAAGGGAGGCAGGTAAATATGATGGGGTAGACACGAGTCACAAACACACTATGGACAGGCTCTTTCATGCATTATAAAAGTTTATTAATGTGGTGTGTGATCCTCTACATTGTCCTTGATGAAAATTCTAGTTACCACCTATAAATTGTTGTACCCGTATTGTACATATTTTCTTTCTTTCTCCTAAGCTATTAGATATTTCAGGGGGAAAAATGACAAATGCCATCAGAGAGGAACAAACTATTACTGTGAAACTAATATAGAAAATTAAGAAGTTAGAATATAATAAACATGGGATAATCAAACATATTTTAACTCAAGAATTATTAATGTTCCTATTATTCATATAATTCTATAATATTACATACCTACACTGTATTATTTATATATTATATTAGGCTAATATCATATTTTGTATTATCTCTGAGAATACTCAGAATACTAGGAAATTCATTTCACTTCAGAACCATTTACACTGTAAACTCATCTGAATGTTTATATGCTTTCAGTAAAATAAAGTTACAGACTTAAAATATAATTTTCTGATTCTCTAATTTTCAATCATCATTTAAGGCAACAATGACAGAAACAAGAAACCTGACGATGTCATTTTCTACTGTAAAAAATATTTTTAAAAAGCATATTTAAATATGCTACCTAAGCTAAACTCAAAACCATCTGGACTATGTGTATAATGTATACCCATATCTGAGCAATGTAATTTTAGCACATTTAGTCATAAAATATAAAATCATTTTTAATTTGAATCAAGTATACAATTTATATAAACTTAGGTTGGTGGATAATTGCTAACTTCTGCTTCCTTTTATATAATCCTTTTCTACTTTTAAAATTTTACACAAAGAACATATATTTTGAAAGCATTATAAAAAATTATAAAAGCCATTTTTTAGTTCTGTACACCTACTCATAATAAAATATTCCCCTCCTTTTAGATTCAAAAATGTAAAAATGTAAGTTGTATTTTGAATTTTGGAAAATATATGTTGGTAGCTACAGAAAAGTATTTGTTGGCAATGAGTTTACCCCAAATATAATCTACATCTTCTGATCCTTGATCAGAATTTTCTAATGAATATTCATTTTTGAATACAATTGATTTTTAACATAATTGAATGTTGGAAAAAAATCCCAAGAGAAGCTAGCTCTATGGTCAGTTAATTAATTTTAATTGGTCAGGGATTTAGAACGAATTGCTAGCACTTGTAATCACTTTTGAATGTTCACATTTCAGGACCTTTTCCCACAATGACTTGTTATCTCAGGTCCTTAGTGAGTTTCATCTCCACCTACAAGGTTTTCTTCGGTTTCACCTACTTAATTCGCTTTCAGGACTCAGAGCAAGCATCACCATTCAGGAGATCTCCTTAAACTGCTGGCTTAGGTTACATCTCCCTGGAATATGTTGTACACTAAGTCTACAATTTATCTTTTTTGTTTCTGTCACTGTTTGTAATTTTATCTCAACTGAAAGACAATCTCCTTGAAATAGGTATTTACATCAGATTTTTTTTTTACTGTTTTCTTCCTGGCACCTAGAACACTAATGAATACACAGGTTCATAAATACATACTTATTCAATTTGTCAAACTGATTGAAATACTCCATAATATAATAAAATCAAGGGGTTGTAGGCTCAGAGAATGCACACACATACTTGTAAGTATGTGAGGTATACATATTAGCCTGGTTTACCCATTTCACAATACATACATATTTCAAAACATCATGTGGTACCCAACAGACATACACAATTTTTATTCTGTAATTTAAATAAGCAAACATCTGATTAATGTGTCTATCCTCCAAGATGTGAGCTCAATGAGAGCAGAACATATCTGGTATCTATCCTGTCGGTACCCTGTTCTCAGCCCACATCTGGCAGGAAGCAGCGACTCAGTGCACATTGGTCAAATGGAAGGTGAGAAACCTTTGCAGAAGGAATTGAATTCTGAGATAGTGACAGTGGCAAAAAGCTCTCATAAGAAGACCCCTGTAGTGTTGGGGAAAGCAGACCACAGTTACTCAATGGACTGCAGTGGAGGCTGGGGCAACCACAGGAAAGAGGAAAAAAATTTGAACTTGTCTAAAGCTAAAATGCACCAGTTTTTGGAGTCTTTGAATGATCAAGATATGAATGTATCCATGTCTCTCATTCGAGCACAAGAAAAGCATAAGAATCTGTGGCTACAAGCAATAAGAATATTTACCCTGAAATGTCTAAGTGTAAATAACATAGTATTTGATGTAAGCTTTTGCTTTCTTATATTTTACCCCCAAAATATGCTAGGAAAAATATATATAACATCCATAGCAATATATTTTATACATAATTACTGAAGAAATCTATTTAAAAGGTAATCTTATTCCTAAACTCACACTGAAATGTCACTTTCATTATTATTTGGTTCTAAAGGCTGAAATGATCTTGGGATTTTGTAGCTAGACACAAGCAAAGCAAAGACTGGAATCTCTTATTGAGCAATCCAAATGGCTGCCAAGCAGACTGCCTAGTTTGGATCAAGTATTCAATCTTAGTCTAGCTGTCTATGGCTGAGCTGACTACCACATGATAATCGATAGACTTTGCAGTGGATGAGGTGAATCCCTAGAGAGAAGTGAACTGGGTAGATTATCTGAAGCAGGTGTGAGCATTCAGGCTGTATAAGGCTAGAGAAATCATTTGGTCTGACCCTGCCAAGGCAACCACAAGTGGACCTGAGCTTACACTCTTATCAGATACAAAAAAAAAAAAAAAAAAAAAAAAAAACTCAAAATGGATTCGAAGGTTTAAATGTAGGAATTAAGAATTTGAAACTACTAAGAAAAAATGGGAAATGTTTCAGGACATTGGAATGGGTCAGGGGGTTTGAATCAGATCCCAAAACATAGAAAACAAAAGCAGAACTAGAAAATGTTATTTCATCAACTAAAAATTTTCTGCACTGTAAAAGAATCAATAGAGTGAAGAGACAACCTAAAGCATGGGAAAAAATATTTGCAAGCCACACATCTAAGGCTTTACAACCAGAATATGCAAGAAACTCAAACAAGTCAACTGCAAAAAAAAAAAAAATCACAAATAATCCAATTTAAAGTGAAAACAGTTCTAAACAAACATTTCTCAAAGGAAAACACACAAATAGCCAAAAAGTATGTGGAAAAATGCTCAACATCACTAATCATCAGAAAAATGCAAATAAATAGCACAATGAGATATCACCTCACTCTAATTAGATTTCCTATTATCAAAAAATCAAAAGGTAACAAATGTTGGTGAGTGTTTGGAAAAAACAGAACCCTCGCAATACTGCTGGGGAGAATATAAATTAGTATAGTCATTGTGAAAAACAGTATGGAGAGTCTTCATGAAACTAGAAACAGAACTACAATATGATCCAGGGTCCCACTACTTGATATAAATCCAAGGGAAATTAAATAAATCTGTTGAAGAAATGCCTGCACTCCCATGTGTATTACAGCGTTATTCACAATATCCAAGAAATGGAAGCCACCTAAGTGTCTATCCACTGATCAGTGGACAATGAAAATGTGGTCTATATATACAATAGAATGCTGCTCACCTATGAAAAATGATGGAGACTTGTCTTTGAGAGAGATGTAGATGGTCATTATGCTAAGTGAAATAAGCCAAACACAGAATGATGAGTAATGTATGATGTCATATATAAGTTAAAAATATAATACTGGTTACCAGAGGCTGGGAGGGGTCTGAGGGCAGTAGGGGTGAGGATTAATGGCTATTAAATTACAGCTAAACAGCAGTAAAAAATTATCAGGTTTTATTGTACAATAAAGTGACTAAATATAATATTAATATACTATATATTTTGTATAAAAATCCAGAAGACAGGATTGAGATTTTTCCTCATTAAAAAGATGAAATGTTTGAGGAGACAGATGTATTTACTCTGGTTGAACATTATATATTGGAGAGATGTGTCAAAACATTACACAGTACCCCATAAATATGTACAATTGTATGTTTGTTAGAAATTTAATTTTAAAAAAAGAAACTTGCTGGAGGATAATGCAAGAGCACTTCACCACTGTGGTGATGAACGAACTTGTTGGTGGCAGTCTTGAGCTCATTTCAGCTGTGGTGTATGTTACTCACTGCTCACTGCTCTCCAGTGTTCTCAACATCCTGGGGAAACAAAAACACAAAAACAGAGAAACCCTTTCCCCCTTTTCCGGCCCTACAGTCTCCCTCCAGTGGTTTCTCAGGAGAACTTCACATCAAAGCAGCTGACAGGATAAATGTAACTGCAGAATCAAATTACTTCACCATAAAAAACAAACAAACAAATAAACAAAACCAAGGGTGAGTTTAGAATTGAAAAGTAATAAATTAGTAATGGCATAGTCCACTCCTTCATACACCACGTCTGTAAGTCTATATTCATAGAACTGTATTATAGCATGATAGCCACCTTACTTTTACTGCTTGCTTCTAAGACCCATGTATTTTGGCTGCAGGGAATAACACATTACATAATGCTCCCTGACTTAAAGCATATACTGTATCCTATAAGATAAAAGCTCATCCTTTCAGGATGTTGTCTTCCAAATGACGTTATAACTATGGCCCCAGTAAGCATTCCGCTGCATAGGTGGACCAACTTCACCTAACTGATGGAGTCTTATGACGTTAGTGTCTTCGGCATCAGCCAATGGCTGCACTTAATGTGCTGTGTCTTCTGCCGACATCATGACTGCAGACACAGTGTCTGTGAGTCCACCAGTAGTGGATCTAGTAGAAATATCACAGGGAGGAAAGGCACATTCATATCCAGAAAGCACATCTTTTCTTTTTATTTTTAAGAATTAGTTTATTTACTTGAAAAAGAAGTAGAGCCAGAGAGAGGTCTTCCATTCCGTTGGTTCACTCTCCAAATGACTTCAACGGCCAGAGCTGAGCCGATCTGAAGCCAGGAGCCAGGAGCTTCTTCCAGGTCTCCCATGCAGGTGCAGAGGCCCAAGGACTTGGGCCATCTTCTACTGCTTACCCAGGCCATAGCATAGAGCTGGATCAGAAGAGGAGCAGCCTGGACATGAACTGGCGCCCATATGGATGCCAGCGCTGCAGGCTGGGACTTCAACCCACTGCACCACAGCACCGGCCCCAAAAAGCACATCTCTTCCAGTGAAGACTGCCACTGCTGGGATGGAAACTGCTCCACGTAATCAATCATCCGCCAGGTCTGGCTTATCCTCCAGGCATCAGTGCCGCACTGGGGACCCATGTTGCTGTCTGTAATTGGAAGGTTAAGAACTCAGCAACATCAGTACTCAAATCAGTGGTTTTGAAGAAGTTCGTGGTGTTGAGCTCACATAGAAATTCCACCTTGGCCATCTTGGTATCAGGTACTGAGGGGGCTGGATGTGGGTCTAAGGATTCCTTATTGGCATTTGAAAAGCCTTTGCAGCCGTCGCCCCGGCTCACTAGGCTAATCCTCCGCCTTGCACACCAGGTTCTAATCCCAGTCGGGGCGCCGGATTCTGTCCCGGTTGCCCCTCTTCCAGGCCAGCTCTCTGCTGTGGCCCGGGAGTGCAGTGGAGGATGGCCCAAGTGCTTGGGCCCTGCACCCCATGGGAGACCAGGAGAAGTACCTGGCTCCTGCCATCGGATCAGCGCAGCACGCCAGCCGCAGCAGCCATTGGAGGGTGAACCAACGGCAAAGGAAGACCTTTCTCTCTGTCTCTCTCTCTCACTGTCCACTCTGCCTGTCAAAAAAAAAAAAAAAGAAAAGAAAAGCTTTTGCATAAAGTTCTCTCTGCAATCATGCAGGGTCTTAGTCCACCCAAACGAGGATGGACTGGGTCCAAAGAAAGGTAAGTGCCCTGCTCGCCCTTTCCCCAGTCCCCGATCCTCTCCATCCCCCAGACAGTCAGATGCAGCGGGGAGTCAAGTCAAGTAAGCAAGAACTCATTTATTGCATGCATAGCAATGCCTTTTAAAGCACAAGACCACAGGATTACTGGGGCAGGGCATAAGGGCCAACCAATTACCTAAAAGGTCATTTTAGGGGGCGACTTTTTACAGGACCAGCCATATGTCTGTACACTCATCATCAGTTGTCATCACCTCCCCTGATGCCACCAATCAGCTTTGGTGGTAAACGACTTTGGGTACCGCTCACCTTACTTCCTTTGGGTGCTGTCTTTGAATTGCCTCGTGTGCCTAATTTCCCCACACAATCAGACTTTCCACACTTGCAGGCTCTATTTATACTGTATGTAATGCATGTATTTATGTATTTACCTTTATAAGGGGTCCAACAGCTTCTAATTCTGTCTTACACATATTTCAGCTTTGATATACGTAGAAATAGTTGAGTGAAAATTGTTATCTGGTAATGTCATAAATGTATAAAAGTTTATTCTCTAAAGAGGAACTGATATCTTCCTCATTGCCATTTTACTTATCTGATTGAAATTATTTAAAAAGTGTTTTCCAGGCCAATGCTATATCATAGCAGGTAAATCCACTGCCTGTCAAGCTGGCATCCCATACCAGGAACAGTTAGATCCATTCTGGCTGCTCCACTTCTGATCCAGCTCCCTGCTGATGGCTTGGGAAAGCAGCAGCAGATTACCCAAGTGCTTGGGATCCTATACCTACACGGGAGACTCAGAAGAAGCTCCAGGCTCCTGGCTCCAGCTGGGCCCAGCTCCAGCCATCAAGGCCATTTGGGGAATGAACCAGAAGATAGAAGATCTCTCTCTCTCTCTCTCTCTCTCTGTTTTCTGCCTTTCAGAAAATGAATAAATATTCAAATATAAAAACAATGTTTTCCAAAATTCTGTGCAAAATGTAGGATTCCAATTTCACCTCATCCCTAAAATGTTACATGCAACAATACTTTTGGTGCATTTCTGTTTTTTGGTTTTTTTTCCAAGCCTAGATCTGTCAGCTATGCTTGAAGGGAAGAGAATTTCAGATACCTAGTTTTAGGAAGAATAATTTTGTTGCTGATTACCAATTAAAAATTAAATGTCTTCATTATGGAAAACCAAACCCCACAACACATTCTTTGTTTCGCCATCAGCGTTTCCTGCTCCTGTAACAGGTAAGCATGTGTTTCAGCTGTGCTGTATCAAAGTCATGTGCACTGTACTACATCTACCACTATTTTAACTTTTACCCCATTTCCACTTTCTTCCTGATTTCAAGATTTATCTTGCAGATGAGTCTTCCAGTCACAGTTTGAAAAGATATTCTCTCAAATTTTAAGACTTGTGTCAGCAATATATTCCCAGCTAATCAAGAACTTACCCAAATTGAGCCTGTCCTGGTCTTAGAGAAAAATTTACGGTACTTCAAAACTTTAACTTGAAGGCCGGCACCGCGGTTCACTAGGCTAATCCTCCGCCTAGCGGTGCCAGCACACAGGGTTCTAGTCCCGGTCGGGGCGCCAGATTCTGTCCCGGTTGCCCCTCTTCCAGGCCACCTCTCTGCTGTGGCCAGGGAGTGCAGTGGAGGATGGCCCAAGTGCTTGGGCCCTGCACCCCACGGGAGACCAGGAGAAGTACCTGGCTCCTGCCATCGGATCAGCGTGGTACACCGGCCGCGGCGGCCATTGGAGGGTGAACCAACAGCAAAGGAAGACCTTTCTCTCTGACTCTCTCTCTCTCACTGTCCACTCTGCCTGTAAAAAAAAAAAAAAAAAAAAAAAAAAAAAAAAAAAAAACCTTTAACTTGAGTGAAAATTACCTGAGGATCTTGTTGAAAGGAAGAATCATGTTATCATCATTGGGAAGCACTTGGAGATTCTGCACATCTAACAAGTTCCAAAGTGGTGTTGGTGGGGTGACAATCTGTGGGGCCATATTTTGAAAACAGAAAACACATAGAACTATTCCAAGAGCCTGCTTTTACCAGTCCATGCTAGTTGAATATGTTACATTTTCAGAAATTTTGCAAGCCAGTTAAGTACAGTAATGATTAAAAGTTAAATTACATAAAGTTTCAATTAAACAAATAATAGTAACACAAAGGAAATTAATTTCTAGAGCATCATTCCTTAATCATTTTCCTACATCTGGGCTCTTCAGCCTGTCATGTCTATTGTGCTGTGTGATGAAAATACATAGAGTGGTGTCTCACTGCCCAATTCTTTCTGCCTCCATTTCTGGGACATCACTACAGTAGCATGAAACAACCACAGTCATCATCTTCATAGCCTAGAAACTGGCCAACGCCACGAACCAGTCCCTGCTTCCTTTCGAAGAGCCAGTTGTTAACCATTTACCAGCTTACCATGGGTCCACAAGAGGGCCCTGTACCCTTTCATCAAAAATACCACCTATCTCAGCCTATTCTGGGTGCTACAACAGAAAAGCCATAAACCAGGCAAGTTATAAACAAGTGAAATTTATTCCTCGCAATTCTGGAGGCTGGAAGCCATGATCAAGGAGCCAGTAGACCTGATGTCTGACGTGGGCTCACTTTCTGGTCGTAGAGGTACCTTTTCACATGGTGGCAGGGACAAGGTGGCTTTCTGGGGCATCAACCCTAGGGGCACTAATCCCATTCATGAGGCCTGTGCCCTCAAGACCCATTCATCAGCTAAAGGGCCCAAGTTTTAACACTTTCATGTTGGGGATGAGGTTTCAACATCTGGATTTTGGATAAAAACAAACTTACAGATCATTGATCCCCAAAGAATAGGCCAGGAAAATGCAAGGCTCTGTAACTGCAGTCAAATCCCAGTTGCAAAAGAAAGAGAACTAGGTGCTACCTTACTTCTTCTATGTTTGACAACAGCAATACTCCTAGTACAAAACCACATCATGAGTAGGGCACAGGATACAGTAGGAAGCAAATGAAATGTGTGTGGATGGACATGTGTTCAACCTGGTTGCCATGAGCACCTCAGTTGTCAAAATGAATTCCTTCATGATGACATTGTTTCTGCATTTGCACCTTGAAGAGCACATTTCTATCCATAAGTTCTGATAACACCTTTATCATATCACAATAAATCAAATGTTCTTAGAATATTTCTCTGAAATCTTTAATTCTTTACTGTTCAGTTAAAATGATTTTTAATGTCAGCTAAGTTTAGACTGGTTCTTCCTGAAGTAAAATTCATGTGACAACTTGGATTAGAATGAGTGCAGGTCTTAGGAATCCATATCAATATTTGAAAAGTTTTTGAGTAAACTAAGGTTTCTTCTGGAATCAGACCTTCCAGATTTGCAGGCTCCACTTATTCTGAACATGGTACAGGTACTAATATATTTATATTTTATGTATTTCAAAATTAACTGCAATCGTAAATCAATTCTATCACAAAATGGGATTTAATATTTAATCATGAAAGGAAAATGAATTGGGATTTTATTTTCTTAGCTTGAATCACTAGGATGCTTTTCTAATTCAAAGTTATTTCTGATCCTCCAAATCTTTGTGCATTTGTGTCAACCACCATATCCTTTGTGTACATCTCTGATGATACTGAAAATGTATTTTTCTGGATTTATTTGTTAACATGTAATGTTTATCTTTCGTACTATTAGCTCCTCACTTGTAGGTGTCCTCTTATTAGACTAACATACAAAATATGTTTTCCACATATGTATAATTGAATGAATTCTATTCAGTTTGATTATGGAGACAGAACCTTAGAGAAAAAATACATTGTAAATCAGTCAATAATATAAACCACATTGGATGTGGGTGTTTTAATGACATATCCTTTCTGTTCACCAATTTGAATATTCATGTGTTCAAGCCTTTTTTCTGCTCTTACTTTATCTCTTTTATATTTCATAGCCATGATATGGTTCTAAGTAACCTACAGAAAATCTTTTTATATACATATTTGTTATAAATACTAGACTTGGAATAAGTTTACACTACTTCAAAAGTACTGTAGAGACATATTTACAAAGCTGTCAAGTTTGAACTGAGCTGAGCTCTGTTCTGACAGAAATTGTAATGAATTCCCACAAAATGTTTAGGGTCAGCACATTTTACTAATTTTCATATATATTGCATTGAGTCTTTACATAGAAAAATGATATTAGTTTTTCTCTCTTTGCAACTCTCAATGAAGGAAAATAATAGGGTGGTGTGTATCATAGAAACCAGTTAAGTAACAGCACAGCATCAGTGAGGGTTAGGGATATGGTGGGTAAGCCTGGGGATGAGTATAATAAACAGGATTTGATTAAAACTACTTGAATGGATTTTGCAGCTATCATTAGTGAATCTTCTATATGAAGAAGACTGTATTTATCATTTTGACCCATTCAAGTGATTTTTACCATCCAATACTTTATGTTAATATGATATTTCTACAAAGAAAATAGCTTCAATGCAGTTCACAGATACAATTCTTATATCGATATTCCCTTCTTCTTTCCCCTCCTTCCTTTCCTTCTCTCCCCTCCCCCTTTCTCTCTTAGCTTTCGAGATAACATTACCATCAAGGGTTTAATGCTCCACCAAATAAAGAGTTCAGCAAGTAAAAATCTTAAAATCCCTAGTTCAGAAGGAATACAGGCAAGGATTATAAACAATATTCAAATGGAAAGATGATCATTTCATCATTTAATTGGACAGAGTAAGCAAACAGAAAAAAATACATGTAAAATTTTAAATGTATGATGACCCCGTGGTTGATGTCTATTTTCCAAGGGTAACATTACTTTTCATTCTTCTAATTTTTATGGTCATCCTATCTAGGACGCATTTTAAAAAGTCAAATGAGTGATGCAAGTATATAAGAGAAATTGAGAGACTTGAGACTTGAGGTTTTTCTTCTGTGGCCTCCACATACACTTGTCTTGTCCCTGGAAGCCATTCTACCCCATCTTGCACATAACTTAAATCCTGACTTGTTCTCCTTACCTCTTTGACATAATCCAGTCTGCCCAAAAAATGGCTATTAGTCCACATGAAAAATGTATACTTTGGATAGCAGAATTAGGAGAGACATTATTTTTGTATTTCATCTTATTTTTGAAAGATTTATTTATTTTTTTGATTGAAAGGCAGAGTGACAAAGAGAGAAGGAGAAAGAGATCTATCACTGTTACACTCCACAAATATACACAATAACTGGGTCTGGGCCAGGCTGAAGCCAGTAGCCAGGAAGTCCATTCTAGTCTCTGACATGGGTTTCAAGGGCACAAGTACTTGAACCATCTTCTGCTGCCTTCCCAGCTGAATTAGCAGGAAGCTGGATCAGAAGCAGAGCAGCAGGAATTCAAACCAGATCTTTGATATGGGATGCTGGTGTCCCAAGCAGTGACTTAACCTGCGATAGCATACTGCTGGCCTCTCACTTAATTACCTTAATACTTTAATAAATGTACTTTATATATTACCTTGATTTTCCTTCTTTTAACATTATTAACCATAAGAATTTTCAGTCATTAATTTTATTTCAGGCAGAAACATAACTTTTAATTTTTTCTTTTCTTTTTTTTTAACTTTTATTTAATAAATATAAATTTCCAAAGTACAGCTTTTGGATTACAGTGGCTATTCCCCCCATAACGTCCCTCCAACCCACAACCCTCCCATCTCCCATTCCATTTACATCAAGATTCATTTTCAATTATCTTATGAACAGAATATCAATCTAGTATATATTAAGTAAAGATTTCAACAGTTTGCACCCACACCGAAACACAAAGTGTAAAGTACTGTTTGAGTACTAGTTATAGCATTAATTAACATTATACAACATTGTACAACACATTAAGGACTCCTACATGGGGAGTAAGTGCACAGTGACTCCTGTTGTTGAATTAACAATTGACACTCTTGTTTATGGCGTCAGTAATCACCAGAGGCTCTTGTCATGAGTTGCCAAGGCTATGGAAGCCTTTTGAGATTGCTGACTCTGATCTTACTTAGAAAAGGTCATAGTCAAAGTGGAAGTTCTCTCCTCCCTGCAGAGAAAGGTACCTCCTTCTTTGATGGCCCGTTTTTTCTGCTGGGATCTCAATTGCAGAGATCTTACATTTAGGTTTTGTTTTTTTTTGTTTTGTTTTGTTTTGTTTTGTTGTTTTTCCAGAGTGTCTTGGCTTCCCATGACTAAAATACTCTCATGGGCTCTTCAGCCATGTCTGAATGCCTGAAGGGCTGATTCTGAGGCCAGAGTGCTGTTTAGTACATCGACCATTCTATGAGTCAGCTGTGTATCCTGATTCCCATGTTGGATCATTATCTCTTTTTAACTCTGTCAGATAGTATTAGCAGACACCAGTCTTGTTTATGTGATCCCTTTGACTCTTAATTCTATCACTATATCAATTGTGAACTGAAACTGATCAGTTTCATTAGTGAGATGGCATTAGTACATGTCACCTTGATGGGATTGAATTGGAATCCCCTGGCACGTTTCTAACTCTACCGTCTGGGGCAAGTCCAATTGAGCATGTCCCAAATTTTACATCTCCTCCCTCTCTTATTCCCACTCTTATATTTAACAGAGATCACTTTTTAGTTAATTTTCAACACCTAAGAATAATTGTGTGTTAATTGAAGAGTTTAACCAATAGTATTAAGTAGAACAAAAAAATACTAAAAGGGATAAAGTATTAAGTTGTACATTAACAGTCAGGACAAGGGCCGATCAAGTCACTCTTTCTCCTAGTGTCCATTTCACTTCAACAGGTTTCCTTTTTGGTGCTTAGTTAGTTGTCACTGATCAGGGAGAACATATGATATTTGTCCCTTTAGGACTGGCTTATTTCACTCAGCAAGATGTTTTCCAGATTCATCCATGTTGCTGCAAATGACTGGATTTCATTGTTTTTTACTGAGGTATAGTATTCTATAGAGTACATATCCCATAATTTCTTTATCCAGTCTTCTGTTGATGGGCATTTAGGTTGATTCCAGGTTTAGCTATCGTGAATTGAGCTGCAATAAACATTGAGGTGCAGACAGCTCTTTTATTTGCATATTTAATTTCCTTCTGTAAATTCCAAGAAGTGGGATGGCTGGGTTGTATTGTAGGGTTATATTCAGGTTTCTGAGGAATCTCCAGACTGACTTCCATAGTGGCTTAACCAGTTTGCATTCCCACCAACAGTGGGTTAGTGTCCCTTTTTCCCCACATCCCCACCGGCATCTGTTGTTGGTAGATTTCTGAATGTGAGCCATTCTAACCGGGGTGAGGTGAAACCTCA
This sequence comes from Oryctolagus cuniculus, assembly GCF_051225735.1. Classification (NCBI taxonomy): domain Eukaryota; kingdom Metazoa; phylum Chordata; class Mammalia; order Lagomorpha; family Leporidae; genus Oryctolagus; species Oryctolagus cuniculus. The sequence continues at coordinate 14,616,655 of NC_142871.1, forward strand.
TTGTGGTTTTGATTTGCATTTCCCTGATTGCTAGTGATCTTGAACATTTTTTCATGTACCTGTTGGCCATTTGGATTTCCTCTTTTGAAAAATGTCTATTGAGGTCCTTGGCCCGTCTCTTAAGTGGGTTGTTTTGTTGTTGTGGAGAGAAACATAACTTTTAAGAGCTACAATGTATTCTACTAAATGTTGCCTGTGTTCGTATACAATTTTGAAAAGATGTTTTAGTTTTTTGCTGGCATAAATATATCCATGATGTAATTTATTATAATGCATTATTGTATGAATAAATGCTTTCTTTCCCCTAGAATAAATTCTCAGAAGTGAAATTACTGAGTGAAAGAAAATGAATTTTTCAAGGTATTTGATACAAGTTACTAAACTGCCTTCAAAAAAAGATTGATAATTTTATACCTGTCAGCAACATATTAAAATTTTCAATTACCTGCAAATTCAAAGATATCATTATTATTTAAAAAACAAATCAGCCACAACAAAAAACACTCATCATTTGAGTAGCTGTGTTACAGACTGTCATTTTAGTTTTCCATGCCTTTGATCTCTAATCAGATTAAACCTTTTCATATTTATTTGCTCCTATTTCTCTTATTTTTTATTTTTTATACTCATTTTGTAAATTACTGTCTTGCCTCTTGAATTGTTCTATTATTTTTACTATTTTAAGAGATTGTTAATATCAAAGCTTTAATTGTTTAACTATCACAAGTATTGCATATGATTTCCAATTTTGCCTATTAATTTTATTATTGATTTAATGTATCAATATTTTGGACATTTTGAAAACTTAATATTTTCTTCTTTTTTAGTATTTTTTGTTCTACTCAATAACATGGTTGAACTCTTTAATTAACACACAATTATTCTTAGGCATTTAAACTTAACTGAAAAGTGATCCCTGTTAAATATAAGAGTGGAAATAAGAGAGGGAGATGTAAAGTTTGGCACACGCTCACTCGGACTTACCCCTAATGGTAGAGTTAGAAACATGCCAGGGGATTCTAATTCAATCCCATCAAGTTGGCATGTACCAAAGCCATCTCACTAGTCAAAGTGATCAGTTTCAGTTCATCATTGATCGTAATGATAGGATTAAGAGTCAAAGGGAGCACATAAACAAGACTAGTGTCTGCTAATACTAACTGATATAATTGAAAAGGAGAGAATGATCCAACATGGGAAGTGAGATACACAGCTGACTCATAGAATGGCAGATGTCCTAAACAGCACTCTGGCCTCAGAATCAGCCTTTAAGGCATTCGTATCTGGCTGAAGAGCCCATGAGAGTATTTCAGGCATGGAAAGCCAAGACACTGTGGCAAAAAAAAAGAGGACCTAAATGAAAGATGTCTGTGAATGAGATCCTAGTGGAAAGAACAGGCCATCAAAGAAGGAGCTACCTTTCTCTGAAGGGAGGAGGAGAGAACTTTCATTTTGACTATGGCCTTGTCTAATTAAGATCAGAGTTGGTGATCTCAAAAGGTTTCGATAGCCTTGGCAGCTCATGACAAGTGCCTCGGGTGATTACTGACGTCATAAATGAGAGTGTCAGTTGTTAAATCAACAACAGGAGTCACTGTGCATTTACTCCCCATGTAGTATCTGTGTTTTTCATGTGTTGTACTATGTGAATTAATGGTATAACTACTACTCAAACAGTACTTTGTGTTTCTGTGTGGGTGCAAACTGTTGAAATCTTAGTATATACTAAGATGATCTTCTGTATTTAAGATAATTGAAAATGAACCTTGATGAAGAATGGGATGGGAGCGTGAGTGGGAGATGGGAGGGTTGTGGGTTGGAGGGATGTTATAGGGGGAAAAAGCCACTATAATCCAAAAGTTGTACTTTGGAAATTTATATTTATTAAATAAAAGTTAAAAATAAGAAAATAGCAGGAAAAGAAAAACATTTGATTTGGTAGCTTATGGTGAAGAGTAACAGGTTAACAGGAACACAAGTGTTTAGCACACATCAGTTGATTTTCAGTGTCCTAAAACAGTAAATAACAGATCTGATATTTATAATCATGTCACCTTCTTTTACTAAGAAGAAATGCCTTCTCTGCACTCTATGTGTAGGACAGAATAAAACTTTAATCAGCCATATGAACATCTAGCTACCATTTGCCTGTTAAGTTCCTGTTCTTAATTAAACTTCTTGCCTGGTTTACTGGCTAGTCCCACAAAGCTTCCCCACTCTGATTTTTACTGTCAATATCTACCAGTCTCATGCCCCCAAAGTCATTCTCCTTTATAATCAACCATTTCTCCCTTAGAATTGCTCATTCTTCTGTGGTAGGAAACTGTCACAAAGAGGGAAATCTGTGGGATTTGGAGTCAAGTACCTAACTTTGTCCTCTGCCTCTTTTGGGTGAACTTGAATTATCTATAGCTTCTTTATCTATGAAAGCAATTTAAGGAGTTCACATTATTACAGATTTTGTGAGAATGCAAACTATTTAACAGTACAAACAGTAAACACTTTTAAAATGCATCTGTTGTTGTCACTGATGTGGTTGCTAATTAGTTCTGGTACCCATCTGATACCAAGGATGAATTTTAAAAATTCTTATAGAAGTATTTTTTGCCTATGTTCCCTTTAGATTGTCATCTGCTATGCTAAAATTTACTTTCTATCTTTCCTTGGATGTTTCCATTTGGTACACAGAAAGCAAACACATTAGTAAGTAAAATTAGTTTTCATGCAGCCCTGCCCCAGACAGACCCTGGCTTGCTCCCCACTCTTACAAACTGCTAATATGCACCATGACCATGAATGTAGGGTTAACTCAGTCTTCCAATGAAGAAGTGTCTGGCTACTGGCACCTCAGCCTACTTAGGCTTAAGTTCCACAGTTTACCATATCTCCAGGATATTAATCATCTATCTGAAATCTGAACTTAACTTTGGCTTATTAGATTGTCATCATAATTCCTAATATTCCTAATATTACTATGAGCTTGTAGATCGACAGATACAAAAATTCCTTGAATCTCATAAATTCTCTCCCACTTAGACACACATCATAATTATATACATGAAGATATCAAGGAATACAAATGAATTTTCTCAATGTATCTCAATGTACAACAGCTCCATTTGATAAAATTTTAGCAATCCACCATTATGCACCACTCTTGAACAAAACAATCATAGTTCCTGCATCCAGCATTTTACAATGAAAAAAAGGAGAAACAAATCTTAAACAAGTAACTTCAAACATTAGCAAATGAGTGAATATAATAGCCTAAGATATAAGATGGTATTTTACTAATAAATTGTATCCAAATGAATAGAGATATCTATAGATAGACTACATATTGTTGCATTATAAGAATGCTTAGTTGTTTTTTTTTTTTTAAATAAGAACTCTGGTTAAATCCATTAAATGGCTTTTTATCATCAAAGAAATATGTGGACAAACAAACCTATAACTTTTCATCAGAATTTTTAAAGAGAAATTCCTATGCACAGTCAACATTTGATAAATCTACTTTAAGTGAAAATATGTATCATTATTTTTAACTAGAAAAAAAGAGAACCTTACGAACAAGGATTTAACTCTGGAACTTACCAATAAGTTCATTTTGAGGTAACCTTACCATTTACTGAAAATTTTCAAATTTCATTCTGGATTTGTGAAGTGTTTGATCCAGAAACAATTCGGTCTAAGAGTCTCCTTCCCGTAAGTTTGGCTTTTTGCCCAGTTCCAATCAAAGCAGCATTTTTATTGTCAAGTGTTTCCTCTCTGTCCCTTTGATGTAGCTCTCAGCTTATAAATATGTTCGTTCTTTTCCATCAACTTTTACTTAGTTTAATTCCTAAAGTTAGTAAGTACTTTTAGATACTACTCTAACTCTTTCAGTAACTGTATCAAATCCCCTAATTGCTAGTACACATTCAGGTAAGGATCATGATGGGAGAAGAGCATGCAAGTGTTTCTCAGAATCCAACATAGTAATTCTGGAATCTGACCAGGGTGAATCTGTTGCCACATTTCCATGTACTCATCTGAAAATGAATTGAAGGATATGTGTCTATCAAAATCACTTCATGTCATTAATAAGTCTTCAGAAAGTTAGCCAAGCAGTTAAGATGTCCTCATGCCACATTGGAATGCCTGGATTTCAATACTGAATTGAGCTTCCTGCCATTGCAGACACTGATAATTTAAGTGATTGGGTTTCTGACACCCTGTGGGAGAACTGAGTTGACTTGTTGGCTCCCAATTTCAGGGCCAGCCTAGCCCCAGCTGCTTCAAGCATTTGGGGAGTGAATCAAAGGATAGAGTTTGCTTTCTCTCTCATTCTATGCTTCTCAAATGAATTTCAAAAGAGGAAAGTTACTTGTAACTGCTTTTTGCAACTATTGGAAAATCATGATATCTAAATATGGGTGAGAATAGTGTACTACAGTGATAATTTTCAACTTACAGTTATGACTGCTCACACTCTATTAATCCATTTACTTTATTAACAGCAATATGAATATTTTAAAAACTATAATACAAATTAAATACCTCTTATCACAAATACTTTGGACCAGAAATGTTCCAGATTTTGGTTTTATTTTAAAATTTTGATGCTTGTATAATGCATAATGAGACATCATGGAAATAGGACACAAATATAAAGAAGAAATTTATACATGTGTCATATATAGCTTATATTCATAGCCTGAAAGTTATGTAATACATTATTTTTAATCCTTCTGTGCATGAAACAAAGTTTTATGGTATGGAATTTTCTACTTGTGGTATCACATTGTTTCACAGAATGTTTTGAATTTTGGAGCATTTTGGATTTTGGATTAGAAATGATCAACCTGTAATAAATTATGTAATTGTAATTGACATACAGGAGTTTATCTTTCATGGTAGAACCTCTTGACTACCTTGAAGTGCTCTGGCTCCAGTTAGATCTTATAAATTCCTATTGCCTCTTCAACTTTTGAGATCCACATTAGATCTTAATCTCTCATATGTACAGAAACCAAGTCTGGATTTTCTCCAGCGGATCCCTAGAATTTTAAAAGTACTTTAGACATTCAATAAATATTTATGAAATTAACAAATGAATGATTAAATAAATGGGTAAATAAACTCTTAAGGAATGATTTTCAATTCTTGACCCAAAGTTCCTCATGCCTGGAAGCGTGAAATCTGTAGGCACATTGTTCAATAATGATAAGTCACTGAGTTTGCGTTTTGTTGTGCGCTCAGGAATCCTTGATTGAGGACCTGCATGGTGGTATAGCAGGTTAAACCACCACCTACAATGCTGGCATCCCATATGGGTGCCAGTTCATGCCTTAGCTACTACACTTCCAATCTAACTCCCTGCTAGTGTGTCTGGGAAAGCAGCAAAGGATGGCCCATATGCTTTGGCCTTTACACCCACATGGACGACCTGGAAGAAGTTCCTGGCTCTTATCATCAGCCTGGCCTAGTTCTGGCCATTACAGACACTTGGAAAGTGAACCAGTGGATGGAAGATCTCTCTCTGTCTTTCCCTCTCTCTCCTTCTCCCTCTCCCACTCTCTCTGTGTAACTCTGCCTTTAAATAAATAAATAAATAAATCTCCGAAGAAGAACACTTTATTAGTTTCCAATTTGTTAGAAATCTTTGATCTATAATTATCTTATTCCTTTGGCTTCTGAATCCTGGTCTTGTCATTCTTGCCATAAACTGAAATGGCTTTGGCTCTGTTCTGAATTCATGGTCATCACATTCTTCTCCAAATCACATATAATCCCCAAATCAGCCTACAGGGAGCAGAAGGAGCTGAGTGTTAATGACTTTCAGTAAAGGTTCTCTTTGATATTTTTCTCAAACTTTCCCCCTATAGACAAAAACTATCAAGCAAATACAACCAACATTACTTTGGTATATTGGAAATATCACAGTTTACAACAAGATAAAGATGTCTATCTTACTCTGACCTTCCAGGAAACTTTCAGGATTCACTTGACATGGAAAACTAATGCCTCAATTACATCAGATTAGAATCTAACACTATGTCCTTGATGAATAACATTAAAAATGTAAGTAGCTTCATGAATATTTCAAAGCATTATAAATATAGTAACTTAATGTCTTCTCTGTTTAATTTAAGAAAGTTTGTGAGATCTTTCCAAAGAGGTGTCAAAAAGTCATTGTTAGTTTCTGAATCAAGTCTGATTTAGTCTCATAAAAATATGAACTTACAGCAAGTATTTATGTCAGTAAAATAACACATAAATAAATCTGTTACATCAGAGAGAACTTTCCATCCAAAGACAAGAGAGTTTTAACAAATTTTCAAAAACAAAAACAGAATGAAAGCTTGCCAGCAGATAAGAAACAACAGTGCAAAACACAGAGAGGGGCCAGCACTGTGGCGCAATGGGTTAATGCTCTGGCATGAAGTGCTGGCATCCCATATGGGCACCAGTTCAAGACCCAGCTGCTCCACTTCCAGTCTATCTCTCTGCTATAGCCTGGGAAAGCAGTAGAAGATGGCCCAATTTCTGGGGCCCCCTGCACCCGTGTCGGAGACCTAGAAGAAGCTCCTGGCTCCTGGCTTCGGATTGGCGAAGCTCCAGCTTTGCAGCCAATTGGAGAGTGAACCATTGGATGGAAGACCTCTCTCTTTCTCTCTCTGCCTCTTCTCTCTCTGTGTAACTCTGACTTTCAAATAAATAAATAAATCTTTCAAAAAAAAAAAAAAAACCCTACAGAGAGAACAACAGCAAAGGAGACACTTCCCCTTTGAAGGCAGGTCCAGAGACGTCCCAGAGTCAGATTGGCAAGTACAATGGAGGACAAGAGAGGAAAAGGTGAATGACAAAGAAATTCCTTTAGAGCTACAGTCTGAAGCTTGAAATCTCCTTCATTCTCTTTCTCGTTATCACTGGCAAATCAGTCAAAATTTTACCCTGGTAAGCACCTGAGAATGCCAAATAACTTTACCAAATGAATATTGAAATATGAATATGGGGTAATGGGATGGTTCCTGGCACTCCCATTGTGTTATGTTGGAGGTCCCTATTTAAAAATCACATCTGCAACTCATTTTGAAGTGAAGTCTGCCTGTTGATAAGCCCTTTCCCATAAGCAGTACCTAACACGAAAGACTGAGCAAGAAAACATCCTATGCAAACATCAGGACACAAATTCAGACTAGTTCCTTCAAATTCAACCTAGTCCTTGATTCTTAAACAACTAAAGATCACCAGGTATATAAAGAAAAATAATGTCCTTGAAGGAGAACTTAAAGGGAATAAACAAAACTAGTACATTTTTAATTCTTTTGGAATCAACCTGAAAACACATATAAAAAATTTCTGTGGTTGCAGAATTTACTATAAGTGGTATAACCTTGAGTATATAAAAGTAAAAGTTTGGCTGACATTAGGTGGAATAGAGGCAGACAATGTTAAGGCTACTAGAAGTCATATCTTTCAAGGTTGTAGAAGTATTCTATGAAAAAGTATCTCTTAAATGTTATGGAATAAAAAATAAAGCATATTTCCAAATGGAATAAATGTACCTAGCAACAACCATATCAAAAACTATAAGGGAAGAGTAAAGAGAATAGAGGGCAAGCTAAATCTTGTTTTATAAAATATATAAGTGAACAGGGTTTGGCGCTGTGGTGTAGTAGATAAAGCCACTGCCTGCAGTGCCAACATCCTATATGGCCACTGTTTCAAGTCCTAGTTGTTCCACTTCTGATCCAGCTCTCTGCTACTTGGAAAGCAGTAAAAGTTGGCCCAAGTCCTTGGGTACCCACATGGGAGACCTAAAAGAAGCTCCTGGATCCTGGCTTCTGATTTGCCTATCTCTGGCCATTGCAGCCATTTGGGTAGTGAACCAGCAGATGCAACACCTGTCTCTTTTCTCTGCCTCTGCCTAACTATAATTCTTCCTTTCAAATAAATAAATAAAACTTTAAAAAAAAAACAGGTATATAGATAATTCAGTAAATCAAATGAAATTTGAGTGAATTACCAAAACAACTAAATACATAAATTATTTATTTTAGTTTCCTTGGGAAAATGGAACTGAAGCATGTTGGAGGTATACAGAGACTAGCAGTTTTCTATTCTAATAGATATTTCTACTAGATTGAATTTTTATATCAATATGTAAAATAAAAATACAATTGAAAGCCTTATAGAAGAGTTGGTGAGGCAGAAGAAAGAATATCTGAGCTAGAAGACAAATCTTTGGAAATTTTTCAATCAGACCAAAAAAGAAGGAGGAGGAGGAAGAGGAGGAAGAGAAGAAGAAGAAGAAGAAGAAGAAGAAGAAGAAGAAGAAGAGGAGGAGGAGGAGGAGGAGGAGGAGGAGGAGGAGGAAGCGGAGGAGGAGGAGGAGAAATTAGAAAATTTAAAAAACAGTATTGGAGATTCATGGGATACAATCAAATGACCCCCACATATGGGTCTTAGAAGTCCCTGAAGGTGTGGAAAAATGGAATGGATTAGAAGATCTATTCGGTATTTACAGTAAACTTACCTAATTTGGAGAAAAAAGGGATTTAAAAGTACAGGAGACAAATAGAACTCCCTATAGACATGACTAGAAAAGATCTTCACCATGACACATTGTAGTCAAACTTTCAAGAGTAAAACATAAAGAGGGGTCCAATGCTGTAGCACAGTAGGTTAAGCTTCCACTTGTGGAGCCAGCATCCCATATGTGTTCCAGTTCAGCTCTCAGCTGCTCCACTTCTAATACAGTGTGCTGGGGAAGGCGTCAGATAATGACCCAAGTTCTTCAGCCCCTGCACTCTTGTGAGAGTCCTGGAAAAATCTCCTGGCTCCTGGCTTCAGAATAGCTCAGCTCTGGCCATTGTGGCCATTTTGGGGGGTGAACTAGCAGATGGAAGATCTCTCTCTCTATCTACCTATCATCTATCTATCTATCTATTTTTCTCTCTCTCTTTCTCTCATTTTTCTCTCTCTGTCTGTAATTCTGCCTCTCAAATAAATAAGTAATTAAAAAAAGAAAAGATCCTAAAATGTGCATGAGAGAAATGCCAAATGACTTTCAGAGGATCTCCAATTAGACGTACAGGTGACTTCTCATCAGAAACCCTCTAGGATAGGAGAGAATGGAGAGACATAGCCCAAGTCTTGGGAGAAAAGAAAACCTGAGAACTCAGAATATTGTACCCTGAAAAGCTCTTATTTATGAATGAAGGTAAAATAAAGATATCCCATAACAAACAGAAATTTAAAGAATTTGTCATCACTCATCCAGCCTTACAAAATATGCTTAATAATGTGCTACACAAAGAAACACAGAATGAGAGTCATCACTATGAAAGAATGTTAAGGCAGGAAATTCTGTAAAAGTACAAAAAATCCAAAGCAAACAATAGGAATATTTATCAAAAAATGACAGGGCCAAGTTATTACTTATCAATCATAACCTTGAATGTAATTGGTCTAAACCCTCCAATTAAAAGATACAGACAAGCTGAATGAATGAAAAACAAAACCCATCTATCTGTTGACTACAAGAAATATACCTCCCCAACAAAGATACACAAAGACTGAAAGTGAAACATGGAAAAAGATACCCTGTTTCTGCTAACAGAAAGCAGAAATGAGCAGGTGTAGCCATCCTAATATCCTACAAATAGGCTTTAACATAAAAATATAAAAGAGACAAAGAAGGGCACTATGTAGTGATTAAGGGATCAATTCAACTGGAAGATATGACTATAATAGAGCCAGCGCCATGGCTCAATAGGCTAATCCTCCACCTAGCGGTGCTGGCACATGGGATTCCAGTTCCAGTTGGGGCACCAGATTCTTTCCCGGTTGCCCCTCTTCCAGGCCATCTCTCTGTTGTGGCCCGGGAAGGCAGTGGAGGATGGCCCAAATGCTTGGGCCCTGCACCCCCTGGGAGACCAGAAGAAGCACCTGGCTCCTGCCATTGGATCAGCACGGTGCACCGGCCGCAGCGCGCCGGCCGCGGTGGCCATTGGAGGGTGAACCAACGGCAAAAAGAAGACCTTTCTCTCTGTCCCTCTATCTTACTATCCACTCTGCCTGTCAAAAAAAAAAGAGATATGATTATAATAAGTGTAAATGTACCCAATAACAAGGTGCCTGGCTATTTAAAAGAAATATCATAGATCTAAATAGAGACACAGACTCCAATACAATAGTAATGGGGAACTTCAACACCCCTCTTTTTCATCAATGAACTAGTCAACTAGACTAAAAATCAACAAAGTAACAATAGAGAGGATTGATACTATGGACCAAATGGACATGATATCTACAGAACCGTTCACCCCACAGTTGAAAAATACACATTCTTTCCATAAGTGCATGCAACTTTCTCTAGGATAGACCATATGCCAGGCCATAAAGCAAATCTCAGTGGATTAAAAAATCAAAACCCGACCAAGCATCTGCTCTGACAACAATGATTTCTAGCTGGAAATAAACAACTCAAGAATCTCCAGAACATATGCAAAAATAAGGAGAATGAATAATATGCTACTGAATGAACAACAGTTCCTAGAGGAAATCAGCAGAGAAATAAAAACATTTCTGAAAACGAATAAAGACAACAATACAACACATCAAAACATATGTGATACTGCCAGAGCAATGTTAAGAGGAACTTTACAGAAAATCAAGAAATTGGAAAGACACCAAATAAATGAGATAGCAATGCATCTCGAGGACCTAGAAAAATTACAACAAACCAAAGCCAAAATTAGTGGAAGGGAAGAAATAATTAAAATTAGAGAAGAAATAAAGAAAATTTAGCCAAAAATTACAAAAGATTGGTGAAATAAAGAGCTATATTTTTTTAGAAATTAATGAAATTGATATACCAACAGCCAAACTAACCAAAAAAGTAGGGAGAAGACTCAAATCAATATTATCAGAGATTAAAAAGGAAATGTAATAACAGATACCAAAGAAATAAAAAGAATCATCAGGAATTACTACAAACATCTAAATGCCAACAAGTCAGAAAATCTAGAAGAAATGGATAGATTCCTAGACACATACAACCTACCAAAACTAAGTCATGTAGACACAGAAAACCTAAACAGACCAAGAACCATGATGGACATTGAATCAGTATTAAAGACCCATCCAAAAGAAATGCCCAAGACAGAATTATTCTAGTCATCTAAAGAAAAAATAATTCCACCATTATTCAAGATTTTCAAAACTGTTGAAAGGGAGGAAATCCTCCCAAACTCCTTCTGTGAATCCAGCATCATCCTAATTTATCCAGAAAAAGAGAAACTAGAAAGAGAACTAGAGACTAATATCCCTGATGAACATAAACACAGAAGTCCTCAAAAAAAAAAAAAAAAAAAAAACTGGCTAAGTGAATCAAAGAAGACATCAGAAATATTCACCCAGACCAAGTGGAATTTATCCTTGGTATGCAGGGATGATTCAACACTCACAAACAAATACATGTGACACATCACATTAACAAACTGAAGAACAGGCCGGTGCTGCGGGCTAATCCTCCACCTTGCAGCACCGGCACACCAGGTTCTAGTCCCGGTCGGGGCGCCGGATTCTGTCCCAGTTGCCCCTCTTCCAGGCCAGCTCTCTGCTGTGGCCAGGTAGTGCAGTGGAGGATGGCCCAAGTACTTGGGCCCTGCACCCCCTGGGAGACCAGGATAAGTACCTGGCTCCTGCCATCAGATCAGCGCGGTGCACCAGCCGCAGCCCGCCGGCCATGGCGGCCATTGGAGGGTGAACCAATGCTCTCTGTCTCTCTCTCACACTGTCCACTCTACCTGTCAAAAAAAAAAAAAAAAAAACAAAAACTGAAGAACAAAAACTATGATTATTTCAATAGATGCAGAGAAAGCATTGGATAAAATAAAACGCCCTTTCATGATAAAAATCCTTAAACAAATTGGGTATAGAAGGAGCATTCCTCAACACAATCAAGGCAATATATGACAAATCAACAACCACATCTTATTAAATGGAGAAAAATGGCAAGCATTCCCACGAAGATCTGGAACCAGACAAGGATGTCACTCTCATCATTGCTATTCAATATAATCCTAGAAGTTTTAGCCAGAACCATTAGGAAAGAAAAAAGAAATCCATGGAATACAAATTGGAAAGGAGGAAGTCAAACTATCCCTATTTGCATATGACATGATTCTATATATAATGGATCCAAAAGATTCTATGGAGAGACTACTGAAACTCATAAAAGACTTTGGTAAAGTGTCAGGATATCAAATCAACACAGAAAAATCAATAGCCTTTGTATACACAGATAATGCCATGGCTTCAAAAAAACTTTTAAGATTAGTTCTGTGGCTGGCACTGTGGCATAGCGGGTAAGGCCAAGGTCTGCAGTGCTGGCATCCCATACAGGCACCAGTTCAAGTCCCAGCTACTCCATTTTTGATCCAGCTCTCTGCTATGACCTGGGAAAGCAGTAGAAGATTGCCCAAGTCCTTGGGCCCTGCACTTGTGTGGGAGACCAGGGAGAGCTCCTGGCCCCTGGCTTTGGATCAGAGCAGCTATGGACATTACAGCCAATTGAGGCGTGAACCAGCAGATGGAAGACCTCTCTCTCTCTCTCTCCCTCTCTCTCTCCCTCTGCTTCTCCTTCTCTATTTGTAACTCTGATTTTCAAATAAATAAACAAAATCTTTAAAAAAAATCAGTCACATCCACAATAGCTCCATAAAGATTCGAATACCTTGATATAAATTTAACTAAGAATGTCAAAGAGCTCTATGATGAAAATTACAAAACACTAAAGAAAGAAATAGAAGAAGACATTAAAAATTGGAAAAATCTTCCATGTTCAAGGTAAAGACCCAGCCCCAGGGCACTTTTGCCTAATGATCATTAAGGTGGTATAATAGGAGTGGCTAAAACCCTTTTGCATCACATCACCCTACCCTTTGCCCACACCCGCTGTGTACCTCAGCTATATAAACACCTCCCTTTTACAATAAAATGAGATCCTGCTTTGACTGGGCTCCCCACCACATCTGATTGTCCCCCAGGGTTCAGGGAGGCTGAGTGGTGGGTGGCCCACTTCCCTGCCTCGGCCAAAGCAAGTTGTGGGCAGCCTCCCTAATTCTCTGGCGGTAAGGAGGAAGAGTCACCTCAGAGATAAAGAAAAAATGATGCTAAAATTCACATGGAAGGGGCCAGCACTGTGGTGCAGCAGGTTAAAGCCCTGGCCTGAAGCGCTGGCATCACATATGGGCGCCAGTTTTAGTCCTGGCTGCTCCTCTTCCAATCCAGCTCTCTGCTATGGCCTGGGATAGCAGTAGAAGATGGCCCAAGCCCTTGGGCCCCTGCACCCACATGGCAAACCTGGAAGAAGCTCCTGGCTCCTGGCTCCTGGTTTCAGAGCAGCTCAGTGCCAGCCGTAGCGGCCATTTGGGGGGTGAATCAGTAGAAGGAAGACCTTTCTCTCTGTCTTTCTCTTTTACTGTCTGTAACTCCTGTAACTCTACCTGTCAAATAAATAAATTAATTTAAAAAAAGAGTTTGGTAAAGTGGCAAGATATAAAATCAACATATAAAAATCAATAGTCTTTGCATACAGACAATTCCATGGCAGAGAAAGAACTTCTAAGATAAATCACACTCACAAAGCTAAAAAAAATTTAAACATCTTGGAATAAATTTAACCAAGGATATTGAAGATCTCTTTGATGAAAATTCAAAACATTAAAGAAAGAAATGGAAGAAGATACAAAAATGAGAAAATATTCCGTGTTTGTAGGTTGCAAGAATTAATACCAGCAAAATGTCCATGTTAGCAAAAGTAATTTATAGATGCAATGCTATCCCTTTCAAAATACCAAGGATATTCTCAGAAAGAAAAAATAATGCTAAGATTCAAATGCAAACACAAGAGATCCTGAATAGCTAAAGCAGTCTTACACAAGAAAAACAAAGTCAGAGGCATCACAGTACCAGATTTCAAGACATATTTGATACTTGGTACTGACCAAAAAATAGACATGTAGTCCAGTGGAACAGAATAGAACTACAGAAAGCAGTCCACACATCTATAACCAACTTATCTTTGACAAAGAAGCTAAAATTAATCCCTGGAATAAGGACAGTCTCTTCAACAAATGAAGCTGGGAAAACTGGATCTCTGCATGTAGAATTATGAAACAAGGCCCCTGTCTAGCACCTTACACAGACATCCACTCAAAATGATCAAAAAGCTAATTCTACAACCCAATACCATCAAATTACCAGAGAAAATAAGGGAAACTCTGCAAACACTGGCATAGCCAAAGACTTCTTGGAAAAAAACCCAGAAGCTCAGGCAATCAAAGCCAAAATTGACAAATGGGATTACATCAAGCTGAGAAGCTTCCACACTGCAAAACAAACAATCAGGAAAGTGAAGATCCAACACATAGAATGGAAGAAAATATTTGCAAACTGCACAACTGGTAAAGAGTTAATATCCAGAATCTTTGAAGAGCTCAAGAAACTTAACAACAAAATAAACCAGTTAAGAAATGGGCAAAGGACTTGAACAGACATTTTTCCATAAATATTCCCATTGTTTACTTGGGACTTTTTTTGTGCTTTTACTGAGGGATTTTCTGCCTTCTCATCTTTCATAATGATGGCTGTCGTTCTGATTTTCTGTGTGTAGCACATCCTTAAGCCTCTTTTGGAAGGCTGGATGAGTGGCAACAAATTCTTTAAATTTCTGTTTGTTATGGAAGGTCTTTATTTCACATTCATTCATAAATGAGTGCTTTACAAGGTACAGTATTCTGGGTTGACAGTCTTTCTCTCTTAAGACTTGGACTATATATCACCATTCCCTCTAGCCTGTAGGGGTTCTGATGAAAAGCAGCTTTGAGTCAGTTAGAGATCCTTTGAAAGTAATTTGGCGTTTCGTGCCCATTTTAGACTCTTTTAATTATGTTTTACAGTGGAAAGCTTGACTACAGTATGTCATGGTAAAGATCTTTTCTGGTCATGTCTATTAGAAGTTCTATGTGCTTCCTCCACTTGTGCATCCCTTTTCCCACAATGGGGAGGTTTTCTGTAATTATGTCACTAAACAGGTCTTCCAGTCCATTCCCTCTTTCCACAGATTCAGGATCTCTTAAGACCTGTATGTTGAGTCATTTAATAATATCCCACAAATCCCCAACAATTTTTTTATTTGACAGGTAGAGATATAGACAGTGAGAGAGGGAGACAGAATGAAAGGTCTTCTTTCTGTTGGTTCACTCCCCAAATGGCTGCTACAGCCGGTGCTGCGCCGATCTGAAGCCAGGAGCCAGGTGCTTCCTCCTGGTCTCCCGTGTGGGTGCAGGGCCCAAGCACTTGGGCCATCCTCCACTGCCCTCCCAGGCCACAGCAGAGAGCTGGACTGGAAGAGGAGCAACCGGGACTAGAACCCAGAGCTCACATGGGATGCCAGCACCACAGGCAGAGGATTAACAAAGTGAGCCATGGCACCAGCCAAAACTGTTTTTAAGTTTCCTAGTGTGTGTGTGTGTGTGTGTGTGACTAAAATTTCCAGATTTGTCTTCTAGTTTGGATAGTCTTTCTTCTGCTTCGCCAAGTTTGCTGTATAGGCTTTCCACTGTATTTTTTATTTGATCTATTTACTCCCTTATTTCTAATATTTCATTTTGATTTCCATTTAAAATTTCAATTTCATGGGAAAGAATTTCATTCATATCGTGTATGTTTTTCTTTAGTTTATGGATTTACTTCGGGTGCCTCGCCGTTCAATCTTGTTGCCCAGCCACCTCCCAGCCACAATCAGGGGGACTGTGAATTGTTCCCTCTGCTAGAATCTCGGGGTCACAAGCATACACAAGAGCCACTGGCCAAATTTTTCTCTGTCCCTGCCACTGCCACCTGTGCTGGTGAGAAGAGGGCATCCTCTCTCAGCCAGGTGTTATGTGGCACACACAAATACTTCTGCAGCTCCTGCACAAACACAAAATGGCACCCACCCTTTCTCAGCTATGCAACAGGCACTGTTGTGAGGAAGTTGGGTGAGATACATGTGTCCCCTCTGCTTTCACTGGGCCCATGGGCAACCACTAGCAGTGCCAGCCCCCAGAACCCCAGTCCAGACTCATGCTGCACTCTCCCTCCAGAGAAGCCTCCACAGGTTGATGCAGTCTGGTCTCAGCTCTGTCTCCAAGCTGCTGCCCACTCCAGCTCTCAGCTGTTGCATTTGTGCATGCGCTCATGTTTGTGCCGTATGTCCAGACCCTGCACACAAGTGCATGGCATTCCCCTCCCTCTTGTAGGATTTCCAGTGCAGTTTTCTTACCAATTCCCCCCTGAAGCCTGCACTTCCTACACTTTTATTGTTCATCCTTTGCCTACTGCACTAAGTCTTTCCCTAATCCGCCATCTTGGAATCACCTAAAAGTCATTTTAAAGAGAGTATTTTCTCAAGGTCTATTTTTGAAAATGGTGATCTAGTTGTTAGAGTAGGGATAATGCATGAGGAATTCTTTCTCTGCTGTTCACTAGCTTGCAGAACTTGAGCAAGATTCATAATCCTCTGAGCCTCTTTTTCTTAAACATCCAGATGGGGATGTACTAGTCAGAGTTTTTATTTACAAACAACAGAGACCAACTCAGGCCAACATAAACAGAAAGCGAATACACTGTAAGGCTATTGGATTGCTCAGAGCCTTAAGAGTACCCCTTTTAGAGAAACTCACAAAATGATCAGAAGTCAGAAGAGATGAAAAAATACATTGGGACAATTTGCTTAAGACGGAATCTCTGGGACCTCCACCACAGAGCTCTCAGAATCAGGGAATGCATTCATAGAAATCTGTTCTATCTTGGAATCCTTCCCCAAGCAAGAATATGTGGTTGATCCAGCCCTCCACCTAGCCCTGGAGTCCCTGAAAATAAATATAATAGCTCATACTTTTATACCACATGACTACACTTTTTCTAAGTGCCAAACATATCATAATCCTCACCACACCACATGGTTTTATGCATTTTTAGCAATTGGCTGTTGAAGCTGTTCAGTTTGATCCACTAGCTAACGAAGTGCATGCAATGTTTGACCCCATTACACAAATTAGGAAACTGAGGAACAGAAATTTCAAGTGACTTGGAAAACTTGGTAAGTAGAGTGCTGGAATTCAAACATGTTCTTTATACTAATTTCTGTGACTTCTGTGGTGATTAAGACACCAACTGTATGGATCATCAGAGTGCATGGCACATTGCGTCTGCTTAGCAATTTTTTAAGATTTGTTTTATCTATTTGAAAGGCAGTGTTACAGAGAACAAGAGTAAGAGGACAGAGAGATGTTCCATCAACTGGGTCACTTCTCAAATGGCAGCAATAATCAGGGGTAGGAGCCAGGAGCCAGGAGTTTCATTCAGGTCACCCTATGGGTTCAGAGGTCCAAGGACATGGGCCATCTTCTGCTGCTTTCCCAGGCACGTTATCAGGGAGCAGAATTGGAAGTAGAGCAGTCAGGACTTGAACTGGCACCTATATGGGATGCCATGTCACATGCAGTGGCTTAACCTGTTACACTAAAACATTGGACCCATCTACTCAGTAATTGTGTAATAAAGTGTGACAAAGTGCTAATTGATCACGAAATATTTTATAATGGTTTGCTAAAGAATTTACATTTCAGGAATACAGATTGGAATACAGGAATAAAGTATTTACATTTCAGGAATACAGATAGGAATATTGTGTGAATGGGTACAATCTCTCAGTTTCTGGAAGACAAATTGGTGTCTATAGATCAAAATTACAACCTGACAATAAAACCAAGAAGAGCATCTTAGCCCAATGCTCCCTGCTTATATAACATTGTGACCTTCACAAATAATGATAGTGTTGTACAACACTATAACAAACTGACCAGGACATTTATATCTGGAGTCCTAAGCCCCACCTGACCACTCCTGACCTCAGGACACCCACAAGACACTCAAGACAAGTTAGTCTGAGTGGTAGACACCAATGTGCCTTCCAGAACGTTCTCAGACAGCAATAATTAATGTATATGAGATTATATTTTAGTAAAACATTCCATCTCCCCTTTTTTTAAAAAAACATCACCAGAAGATTACTATAAAACTTCCTCAAACCTACTTGTCACATGTGCACAGACTTTCAAATTCTTATAAGAAATATTTTTAAAATTATGTTATGTAATAAGCCTCAATTAGTAACATAGAATTTAAAAAAAAAAAAAAAAACCTTCTTCCCCAGTGCTGCTGCCTAGGATGTTCTGTGCTATTGGTCAGGGTCCAGCTCTGTCTCCCATGAGATATCTCCACACTATGGAGGGAGTCTGTGGTTCACAGAATGCAGAGCAGAAGTGCTGACGTGCATATAATAATCTTCACTCTTCCTCTCCTTACCTGCACACTTCACTAACTGAACCTATCTATATCTTTGCAAATGCAGCATACCTTGTTCACCTCTGACTTTTGCATATGCATAAAACCATTGTAGGTCCTAAGACCTACAATCTGAAACCTTAGGCAGTAAGGAGCTTCATCGGCAATCCACACCATTCTTCATCCACCTGGGAAACTCAAGCTGCCCAGGAAAAGAGAACCTAACCCTACTGAGACGCTAATGCAGTCCTCCTCATATCTCCCTGTAGGACATTTAAAGATGTTTGTAATCCGACTGAATAAAGTGGAGAGGAATAAACTGCTCTTAATGAAACTATTGCAAGCCAAAATCAAATCACTTTATTCATAATGGAAAAGACCAAAAAAATCTTTTCCATTAGTTTGGATATTTTGGGCAAAACATTTAATTGACCTCTTTCAAAATCTTCTCTTCATGAAAACCAGTGGGAAAAATAACTACTCTTTAATCCTGAGTGCTTTTTTTAACACTAAAGGAGAGGAAACATAGATCTACAATAGGAAATCAGCCTTGTCTTAAGACTCTTAAAACCAAATCAAGCTAATTAACAAACAAAAAAAGAATCCTAAAGCCACTTAAACATGCAAATTAGAATGAAAGTATGCTCCTAAGTAACCAGTGCTGCTTCATCACAGCCTCACATGACTGTAGCACAACATCTATGAAGTTAAAGTGAGAGGTCCCCAAATAAGAAAGGAGTATTAATGATGTGTCAAGAAACACTCTTAGGGACCAGCACTGCGGCATGGCAGGTTAAGCCACCACCTGCAAGGCCACCATCCCATATGAGTACCGATTTGAGTCCTAGCCGTTCACTTCCTATCCTATTCTCTGCTAATGTGCCTGGGAAAGCAACAGAGGATGGCCCAAGTACTTGGGTCCCTACCACCAACATAGGAGACCCGGTTGGAGTTTTGGACTCCTGGCTTCAGCTGCCCTGCTGTTGCCATTATCTGGGGAGTGAACCAGTCAGTGGATAAAAGATCTCGTTCTGTGTCTCCCTCACCCCACTCTCTCTCTCTGTCACTCTGCCTTTCAAATATACAAAATTAATCTTTTTTAATAAAACACTCTTGAGAAAATCCAGGCATCCAAATTAAAGTTCCCATTACTTGGCTGTGCTTGGAGCACTTGGGATTGGCATTTCCATGTGTCAACTCAACTAACATACCACAGGCCTGGCTGCTCAGAAGAACTTGTCCAGAGCCCCTGAGCTGCTGTCACAGGTGACCGCACAGGTGAAAATCGTGTGACAACCACAGCCATCTGTGAGGCAACTTCCTCACAGGCTGCAATGGCTGGAACTGTGCTGATCCGAAGCCAGGAACCAGGTGCTTCTTTCCAGTTTCCCATGTTAGTGCAGGGACCCAAGCACTTGGGCCATCTTCTACTGCTTTCCCAGGCCACAGCAGAGAGCTGGACTGGAAGAGGAGCAACTAGGACAAGCACCAGTGCCCATATGGGGTCCTGACGCCGCAGGCAGAGGATTAACCTACTGCACCACGGTGCCAGCCCTCAAATATTTTCTATCGACCATCTTTCAGTGCATAGTATGAAACAGAAATCCAAGAGTTACCCCATTTCATTCTCCACTCTCCATGTCCATCCTGTCATCAAGTACTATTTATTTTTCTTTTTCTTAGCCCACCATCTCCATCACCTTTGACACCATTGCTATCCAAACCATATAGGATTCTAAGGTTTCCTGTTAATACATCAAAACAGAAAAAAAAACTCAAGAACATAAAAGAAAAATTACTCTCACATTCTGAACACATCAGAAAGCATTTGGGGGACAAGAGATGTCTTCAAGTTTTATTGAGAAACATCCAAATGAGCTGGGACCTCCAGCCATCATCCTACCATCTCTCCAGTCTATGTAAACAATGACTGTGAAGAGGGAGAGGATTAAAGGAGCACAATAAATTCTGACTAAAGGACAGTTCTGTAGTTTCATGATCTACCAATCATCCCCACTAATACAGACAATAGCCACATAAAGTCAGTCAGTGATATCAAAATATGGTTCTCACTGGCTTCTCTTTGGTAAACTTATTTATGTTTCTTAAGACAATTTGAATGGATAGAAAAAGAACTGGAAAGAGGTATCAGTGTAGAGAGACAGCCTAGAAAGTCTTGAATCCTCATATTTGTTTGCATAAGGATGAGTAAGTGTCCCTTTGGACCAGTACACACCATGGCAGTTACTTGGGTGTCAATCATGCAGCCAGCACCTTATGTTGAAGGACTGTCTGCTGGGCAAAAAAACCTGGCAGCAAGAAGTTACAGGTGGTACAGGAGGGGTGGCAGTAAGAGCAGTGAGGCAACTATATAGTGAAAAGGCCCCCCAAGTGCAAAAGAGAAAGCCCACACATGTACTCCATGAAAGACACTGGCATTTGGAAGACTGTCCCTAAATAGTTGTCTTCAGGCTGCTGAATTCACCAGAAAAACAATGTTGGTCAAGAGGGTGGCCTCATCTTCAAATTAAAAGAAAGGGCATTTGATGTCTTCACATTTAATCTACAACTCAGAGGAAGAAGGGTGAATGAAAGAGAAAGAAGATGGAAAAGTCTTGATGAGAGAAAAGGAGAGTCCAAAAGTGAACATGAAATGAAATTTTTAAATGGGTCCAACATGAACCAGACTAAGTGACTGAAAATGAACAATGGGCATGGATCTGGTAGACTTAACTAAGGGATAGAAAACAAGATCTGACAAGGTTTATTTGAAAGGAGAAAAGAAAACTTTCATTCCATATTTATGCTTAATGAAACATAGATCTTTTAATAAACATAATTTTTTTAAAAAGACCCTAATCTTTCAATATATTAAATTATTATAGTGCTGTGAGCATCTTCTCTGGTCTCCCTCAAATCTCAAGGGAAGAAAAAAGGGTATATCTAACCATGTTACCTCCCCGCCCCTATTTAAAACACTTTCATCATTAAGACCAGACAAAATGTGTTTGCTTGAATTATAGACTTCCAGTTTCTGGATTCTACCTAACACCCCAGCTTCATGTTGTCCCAAGCTCCATCTTTGGTTCTTTGCTCCTGCCTTTTTCAAGCCTTCCAACTGACTATGATCTCTCAGAACCTTTACAAATGTTCGTCATCCTAAATTTGCTCCACGTTTTGCCCAGTCAAGTCCTCTATCATCCCTCTGATCTTAACTGAAATTCTTTCCTGTATCAGATAGCTAGGTAACACCCCATGTTTCTAACTCACAGCTCTGAGTAATACTCCTTTGGTGTTTATTAGAGGTGCAATTGTATATGGGCTTGTGTAGTTATCTGCAGTATGGCTGTCTCTATGATGCTTATCCTCTCTCAACCCTCACCATTGAGCTCAGTGATGATAGAAACCCTGTGTGTTGTTCTCATTTCTTTATCCCCACTGCCCAGCAACTTGTCTGGCACATTGTCTATAATAATTAAATGTCTCATGCATGAATGAATTATAAACTCCATGCATTACAATAATAGAAGTAAATTTAAAATCCTAGTTTTTCTCTTAATTAACATTAATAATAATGTTATTGAGTATGCCAGTGATCTTTAATATTTTGACAGATTGATGAAAGGTCATATAGCAACTTGAAAAATTTACCTGGAAACCTAAGATACAAACAAGATTTCAACTTTTAATCCTATAATCTCTGCATCCCGGGTCACATAGATACTGCTTCCTCAACATGCTCATATCTGAAAAAAGAAGCAAATGGGTAAATCCACTAAAGAATATAAGGTAAAAAGCAGAGGAACACAGATCCACTAATAAGACATACCTCAAAGAGCAAAATGGAAGGGAAATTGTACCAATTAAAGTACTACAAAAGTGAGTATAAAGTAAGTCTTCATCAAATTCTAGAGATTTACTCTAATTTTTAATTATGTCTAGCATTTTCATTTGCCAATAGACTTTGATCATATCTAAAATTTAGTTGCAATTTCTTGTGCTTAATTTTTTGCAAGTATTATTATTTTTACAGTTCTGAAAAAGTGCATTTGATTGTTATACTCTTAATAGAAGACTTGAAAAGTCCAACTTTCTGGAATATTTTCTTCATATCTTAAGAAACAAATAGTGTACTATATTATTAGAATCTAGAGACAGTATTAATTTAGTTTGTTTTATATTTCAATTTAGACACAGCTGACTCTTACAGATATACACCAGCCACCCTGCCCAGCACAAGGCAGCACAAGGAAAGCTACTCAAATTTCTCTAAAATCATTGGTTAATAGAAACTGTCATGGCTCAGTAATACCTTGTATTTCTGATGCTGAAGCAGTGTCAATTCCAAATGAAGTTATTCTTAGTGTGAAATTGGTTTCTCATGTCTGGGAATACCATTTGAAAAATAACCTAATGTTTTTTAAGGTTATTCTTATTGTGATTAAATAATTTCCAAATGACTGCACCAAACTGGAGAATTTTTCTTTCTAGAAAGAAATTCACCAGATTTTCAACTCCAGTATGTCATCTTCAGTCGACAAATAGATCATAAACTAAAATATTAAAGTAAAAACCAGACCTTATATGTACATCAAAAGTGCAGACTGTGTCAAATAGTGACAAGCTTTAAAAAGAAAGGGAAGGAAAAAGCCAGCATGCTTTCAAATATAAATGCTCTAATCCCTCACTAGAAACTGTTTGATTTAAACATGTGGTCTGAGCACTGTGGGCACAGAAATACCAGAAAATTGAGAACATACTTAAGGCAAGAGTTTTTTTTTTTTTCCAAAGAAAGCTTTTATTTAATGAGTACAAATTTCATAAGTACAACTTCATGAATATAGTGATTCTTCCTACCATACTGCCCTCCCACCCATTCCCACCAAACCACCTCCTCCCTCTCCCATTCCCAGTCCCAACCTCTATTAAGAGTCATCTTTAATTAACTTTATACACAGAAGACCAACTCTATACTAAGTAAAGATTTCAACAATTTGCACACACAAAATATAAAAAACTATTTGATTTTAAAAGACATATTTATGCAATCCCGTATTTTACTCAATCCAAAAGAGTGTATGTAAACATATTTAAATATTAGCCACCATCATGGAAACCATGACCTAATAACACAAATGATAACATTTTCATTAATTTCTACTGAGACTAGCAATGTTGATCATCAGGATTTAGTTTCAATGCAAATGGTTGATTGCCTCTCAATTTGTTTCTCTTGAATTTCCAGATAAGCAATCATGACTATCCCATGTTATTACAATTCTCATGTTTCATGACTTTTATCAGTATCCTATGCAAAACAAAATATGTTTCTGTGGTTTCTACTACATAAAGTCATTAACAATGAAATTGAAAAGCTTGTAAAAGTGTAATGCTTTTTTTCTGTTGCAATATTCTGCCAGCAAAGTTTGCAAATCTCCCAAATAACATAGGGCATGGCTGGGTTGCAGGGATTAGGTAGAGAAGAGGTTGAGACCGCTGCCCTTCATATAAGAATATGATGTTCATGACTCACTGTTGGGAAGCCAGGATCTTTGGGTTTTAATAATGGTGGTGTATTTGTCCTGAGTCATCCACACTCTTGCCCAGTTGTTTCTGTGACTAAGTGCTTACATTTCAACAAGTACATTCCAGCAAAATAAACATATATCACAAGATATTATGACTGTTTGTGAAAATCAGCATAGTATCGAATTATTGTAATTTCAAAACCATTTACCTGTAATACATACAAGTTTACTCCACAAAAATGATGCCATCGATATTTTTCAGCACTGTTTTTCAGGCTCTTCCACTTCAACTTCCAACGGTTCGACAAGGACTCTAAGTCACAAAAGCTTTAAAGGACAATTTTATGTCACCAGCCTTGGGGTCATTTCAGTGTTATTCCAAAATCACTTAGGGCCACACAGATTTTCTTCCCTTCATTCTACAAGAGAGGAAGCCGAAAAAAAATTTTTTTTTCCAACTTGGCTGAATGCTTAACGAGAGAACAGACTGTTAGGATAAAGCATTCTACTCACATTAGGCTGCCCAGTTCCCTTTCCAAGGCAACTTGTTCAAGGATTGGGTCATCACTGTGAGAATTTTTCACAAGTTAACAGTATGTTCTAACCGGTGAAGCCCACTGACAGATTAATTTGAAAAATTAGAATCCATGTCTGTGTATAAGTTATTAATACTCTTATAAATATATACTGCATAATCAAAAAGTTGCTTGACAAAAGAACCCAACTATGTCTCATTAGGTAGTGTGTGCAAGGGAACATAAACTGAGGTAATGGAGTCCTTTTCAGTCCTAAAGCTTAGGAAGAGAGAACATAGCCTGTGCTGCATATTAATGGGAATCTGAAATATTGCACAAGGTGAAGCCATGTAGTCTGTGAAGGACTAATACAACCAAAAGAGAACTTCCTGTTATCCACACAGTCACACAAGGGAAACTTTAGCCCCTGTCAATCTCTCTACAGAGCTCACAATGGGTCACAGGATTCAGTGAAATACTGGAACAAGAAAATGAAAATCATGAGACAAAGAAAAACTGAGTGGAACGTTTCAGAAATTATTATGTTGCAAGCATGCTAGTGTAAGTTTCAGGGGCCTTATTAAAGATTTTTTTTCTGAAAGACATATTAGGATATAAAAGTTCCCAGAGTTACAGAGAGATGGAGAGACGGAGAGAGGTTTTCCATCCATTGGTTTACTCCCCAAATGGCCACAACAGCTGGAGCTGCGCCGATCCAAAACCAGGAGCCAGGAGCTTCTTCCAGGCCTCCCACATGGGTTCAGGGGCCCAAGGACTTGGGCCATCTTCTACTGCTTTCCCAGGCCACAGCAGAGAGCTGGATTGGAGGTGAAGCAGCCAGGACTCAAGCCAGCACCCATGTGGGATGCCAGCACCACAGGCGGATGCTTAGCCTACTTCACCCAGTGCCAACCCCTCAATGATTTATATCAAATTTAAGTCTTAGGAGTTACGGCAGGGGGTTCTCTATCTTGTTCTGCTCTATTTACATTGATTGTCCAGTCAGGACTGTATAAGACAGAAATCATGAAGTGTTTAGCACAGCTAATACTAGCAGTGGATTAGTGGTAATTTTAATGCCTACCAGATTATTCAATATAATACATTGGAAATAGTAAGCTTACCTTTATGAGAAAGTGGTTGCGTTTTTTGTTAAGATTTATTTATTTATTTTAAAGAGAGATGAGAGGCACAAAGAGAGAAAGGTCTCCCATCCGTTGGTTCACTCCCCAACTGGCTGCAACAGCCAGAGCTGTGCCGATCCAAAGCCAGGAGCCAGGAGCTTCTTCCGGGTCTCCCATACGGCTGCAGGGGCCCAAGGAGTTGGGTCATCTTCTACTGCTTTCTCAGGCCATAACAGAGAGCTGGTTCGGAAGTAGGGCAGCCAGGGCTAGAACTGGCACCCATATGGGATGCTGGCACTTCAGGCCAGAGCTTTAACCCACTGCACCACAGCGCCGGCCCCAAAAGTGGCTGTGTTTAGAATATTCAACACATTTATTGTTTAAATAAAATATGTAAAGGAAATATATCATTAGAAAGATTCATAAAATTGTTTTAAACAAAGGACATTATCACATCTGCATTTTTAAAAATCCTTTGGAAGATTACAAAATGGATTAACAGCTATTTCAAAGAGTCAGGCAATAACAACCTAAGGCTAAAGGACTTATCTGTTTCATCATGCCCTAACCCACTGCCACCCCTTATCCTCTCACCACTCTTGATAAAAATTAAAGTGAAGTCGAGCCACATAATCCATACTCTGAGGTGCTCATCCTAAGGGAGTGGTTAGGATCAAAATTCGTAAAAAATATAAGGTGATAGATAGAGGGAAGCCCAGCTGAAAACAATATTTGGAAAGGAAAATAGGAGATAAAGTACTGAAAATTTTATTTATTTATTTAAAGACACACAGAGATAGATAAGAGAAACAGAGACAGAGAGCTCTTATCTGTTTGTTCACTACCCAAAATGCATGCAATGGACAGAAAGGGGCCAAGCAGAATCTAGGAGCCAGAAACTCAACCCTGGTCTTCCACAAGGAGCCCAATTACTTGAGACATCAGTGCTGCCTCCCAGGGTGCACAGTAGCAGGAAGCTGGAATCAGGAGCAGAGCCAGGAGTTAAACCCAGGTACTATGATATGAGATGCAATATGTTAAACACTATGCCAGTGTTCACCCTGCCAAGCCCTTTATTTTTTGAAAACCAGAGTTACGGAGAGACAGGGAAAGAGAGAGAGAGAGAAAGAGAGGGAGGGAGGGAGGGAAGGAAGAAGGGAGAAGATACCCTGCATCTTGATTCACTCCCCCAAATGCCCACAACAAAGTTAGGCCAGGTCATAGCCAACAGCCTGTGGACTCTATCCAGGTCTCCCAAACGGGTAGCAGGAACTCAAGTTCTTGGGCCATCACCCAGTGCTTCCCAAGAACATTAGCAGGAAATATTTCAGAAGCACAGAGTAGCTAGGACTCCAACTGGTATTCCAATATGGAATAGCCACTACACTGTAAGGCCTGTCCCAGTGAGGTAACTCATCTTGACTTCAGCCAGCAGTGGAAAATAAGCTCTTAAGGAGAGAGGAAAACAGCGTGGAAAGCAGTAGTACAGGAAAGCAATGTCACGCGTTGAGGAAAGCATTGAAATTGGAGTGAAGGAGCAACAACAAATCTCAACAGTGGATGCACCATTTAGAACAACGCACAGTGTCCAGTAGGAGTGGAATGGGAGAACTGGCAGCCTTCCCATGCTGCTATTTGGTTTGAAAGGTTGAACAATTCCAGCCCCCCCCCAGACTCCCCCAAACTTACAGGGAAAATCAAAAATGCAAGCAATGTCAAAGATAATTGGTTTCTGTGCTATCATCCAGTCATCTCATTATCTACTTAAATTATGCAGGTAATTTGAAATAGACTAAATCTTTCTCTCACTCCTTTCCTATTTTCATATTTCATTATTTTTCCAGCACTAACAATGTATTCAACATTTAGGATTTCATTAACATGTAAATATTCTGTGCTTTAAAGTTACTGAAACTGGACTCAGTTAATATCTGTTTTCATTATGATTTCTTCTCAATGTCACAAGAGTAATTTGGAAGGGACAGGGATAGGAATGTACTGGGCAGTGTTTCAGAGATACACACCTGTTTCAGGTGTAGACTAAAGTTCACATGGAATCCAGCTCAACATATCAAAAGAACTTGGTACCAAATAGAAGAACAGTGAAGGAAAAGATTTTCACAAAGAGGATAGTAGGCCCTTCACAGAAATTAAGTTGTGAACAACCATTATGCTTATCCCTACCTTCTCATAAGTTGTTTATTTCCCTAAACATTACAAAAACAGGAATATGAATACTTGTTTTCATTAAATATTTCAATATTTTAACTCAAATATAAAAGTAGTCAATTTACCTTGTAATATTTTTATTTGGTAAAATATATAGTGTAATATTTGCCATCCAAACCATTCTCAAGTATATAGTTAACTAGCACTGATTACATTCCGTGTTAGACAACCACCACAGGATCACAGATCTCTTTCCCAAACTTTTCCATCATTCAAAACATTACCTATTGAATAATAACTTCCCTCACCCCCCAACACTGCCTAATAATCTGTAACCCATTTTCTATCCCTATGACAAAATATAATGGACTGGAACTTACCATTTTTAGCTTTGTAATTTTACTTTGCGTAATATTTCTGTGGCTTATCCATGTCTCTGTGTGCAGAAAAATTCCAGTCTTTTTCATAGCTGAATAATATTCCTTTGGGTGTGTATCCCACATTTTAATCAGCCATTCATCTGTTAATGGAATCAGTTTGTTTCTACTTTTTAAAAACTGAATAATGACACAATTAACATTGCCATATGAATATCTGTTCAGGTCCTTTTTTCAATTATTGTGAACACTCATATATACCTAGGCACAGCATTACCAGGCACCTGGTAACTCTGTAATGAACTCTTTGAGGACCCATTGACCCGTCCATAGTGGCTGCACCACAGTACATCCTGGTAACAGCAGGCAATGGTTCCACTTTCTCCACATCCTCACTAATGTTAATTATTTTTCTTATTGTTTTTTGGTTATTGTAACAGCCATCCTAGCAACTATGAAGTGATATCACACTCTAACTTTGCTTTGCATGTCTCTAGTCACAGCACTAGTGCCAACTTATTTATAAAAGCTACATTTAATTAAACAATATTCTGTGTTTCTAAATGTTTGGTTCTGGTATTTTATTTTCTAGGATGAGCTTTGAAACTCTATATTCTTACATCAATGTTATTAAATGTGTTCAATAAGCAAGAATAAACTTATTGGTACTTTTCCTTTTTGTAATATATTTTAGAACTGAAATTCAATGGTCTTGAAAAAATGTTTTTAACTTTTTAAAGTACAAATGTGTATGGAACACATAAAAATTGATAGCAACAGAGAAAATAGTCAGTGTCCAGATACTATTGAATTCTACCTTTCTGTAACTCTGACTTTCAAATAAATAAATGAATCTAAATATTATTTAATAAAAACTTCTTTTTTAACTTTTATTTAATGAATATAAATTTCCAAAGTACCGCTTATAGATTACAATGGCTTCCCCCACATAATGTCCCTCCCACCCGCAACCCTCCCCTTTCCCACTCCCTCTCCCCTTCCATTTTCATCAAGATTCATTTTCGATTCTCTTTATATACAGAAGATAAGTTTAGCATACATTAAGTAAAGATTTCAACAGTTTGCTCCCACACAGAAACACAAAGTGAAAAATACTGTTTGAGTACTAGTTATAGCATTAAATATCAATGTACAGCACATTAAGGACAGACATCCTACATGAGGAGTAAGTGCACAGTGACTCCTGTTGTTGACTTAACAAATTGACACTCTTGTTTATGGCATCAGTAATCACCCTAGGCTCTTGTCATGAGCTGCCAAGGCTATGGAAACCCCCTGAGTTCACCAATTCTGATCATATTTAGACAAGGCCATGGTCAAAGTGGAAGTTCTCTCCTCCCTTCAGAGAAAGGTACCTCCTTCTTTGATGACCTGTTCTTTCCACTGGGATCTCACTCGCAGAGATCTTTCATTTAGTTTTTTTTTTCCCCCAGAGTGTCTTGGCTTTCCATGCCTGAAATACTCTCATGGGCTTTTCAGCCGGATCTGCATGCCTTAAGGGCTGATTGAGGCCAGAGTGCTGTTTAGGACATCTGCCATTCTATGGGTCTGCTGTGTATCTCACTTCCCATGTTGGATCGTTCTCTCCCTTTTTTATTCTATCAGCTAGTATTTGCAGACACTATTCTTGTTTATGTGATCCCTTTGGTTCTTAGTCCTATCATTATGATCAATTGTGAACAGAAATTGATCACTGGGACTAGTGAGATGGCATTGGTACATGCCACCTTGATGGGATTGAATTGGAATCCCCTGGTATGTTTCTAACTCTACCGTTTGAAGTAAGTCAGCTTGAGCATGTCCAAACTTCTTAATTACTTTATTATTAAATAATATACAACATGGTTCTAGCTCTTTGAGAACAACTACTTAAAGGATGTTGTCCCTGTATTTTCTTAACTAAAAGCTCATGCATGCTAATTAATAAATGGATCTTTATTTTGAAGGGCTTTAACAGTGTATCTGATCCACATGACTTTGTAAGACACAAATGAAAATATTTGCCTATCTTCAGATTTAGTTTCCTCTTCATCATGCTTCTTTTCATACTCTTATTTTATTCATTTTTTAAATATTTATTTATTTATTTGAGAGGTAGAGTTACACAGAGAGGGCAAGACTGAGAGCAAGGTCTTCCATCCGCTGGTTCACTCCCCAGATGGCCACAATGGCCACAGCTGAGCCTATCCAAAGCCAGGAGATAGGAGCTTCTTCCAGTTCTCCCATGTGGGCACAGGGGCCCGAGCACTTGGGCCATCCTCCACTACTTTCCCAGGCCATAGGAGAATGCTGGATAGGAAGAGGATCATCTGGGACATAAACTGGTCCCCACATGGGATGCCAGCACCACATGCAGAAGCTTAGGCTATTAACCACAGTGCCAGCACTATTTTATTTTTCTGAAGGCATAAAAATTGTGATTTAATTTCAAGGAGCTGTTATACATAACATTACAAGAATTCATTATACACTGAATACAAGCAAAGTGATTCTAAAAATATGATATGTAGATAACATAATTAACCTTTAATTTAGGCATCCAGAGGTTTAAATGTATTAAATTCTGTGCTCTCTATAGATATATGCAGATATCCTATTCCAAATACAGTATTAAGAAAAAGCTTGCTCAAAAAATATATTCCTCATTAAAGTATATCAACTTGGTATTCCCTAGTTTGTACATTTGTACTAATATGAGGAAAGAAATGAATAATGGATAAATATATTATGATTAAAGTATATTCAGCAGCCCAAAGTCTGTTAAGCAGGCATCGCTCATTTCTTTAACTGCATTCCATTAAAAGTTCTAAAATAAGGAGTAATAAAGACTTTTCTGTTTTTAAATGAGAGTCACTTGGGAAAATGATTGCTAATTTATCTGTACGTTTTTCCTCTTATCTATTTCCAACAGCCACACGCTCAACAACAAACGTCTCCCACTCAAAGACATTGAAATAGACATGCTGAAAATGGGCGAAGATGCATGTGTGTGATGTGACAGAGGAGTGGGCTGCCTCACTTTAGCTCCTTCTGGAAGACTAAA
This sequence comes from Oryctolagus cuniculus, assembly GCF_051225735.1. NCBI lineage: Eukaryota > Metazoa > Chordata > Mammalia > Lagomorpha > Leporidae > Oryctolagus > Oryctolagus cuniculus. The sequence continues at coordinate 14,647,819 of NC_142871.1, forward strand.
CTGACATTAATCCTGAAAAACACATACACAGAGAAAAGCTTCTTTCCCAAACGTACACTCACACATAAGTCATTGTGGTGATAGGAGGAGGAAGTCTTTTATAAAAATGTTTAGTTATTTATTTTCATCTGCTTGAAAGAGCAAGAGCAAGAGTTTCCATCTATTGTTGCCCAAATGCCCAAAACAGCCAGGACTGGACTATGCTGAAGTCAGGAGCCAGGAACTCCATTTGGGTCTCCCATGAGGGTGGCAGGGCCCCAAGCACTTGGACCATCCTCTCCTGTCTCCCAGAATGAATTAGCAGGAAGCTGGGTTGGAAGCAGAGAAGTGGCGCTTGAACTGGCACTCTGATAATGTATGTGTGAGTCCAAAGCAGTGGCTTACCACTTTGTACCACAACACTCACCCCCAGAGAAAGGAATCTTTAAGATTTCCCAACTTTGATAAAAGGGCAGAGGGAAAGAAAATAGACAGGAATAGCTGACCTTAAAATCAAAACTGGCAAGAATTTTACTCTGACCTGAACTACTCTTATTTCTAGGAATCCATCTACAAACACTTCCATCTTCTCTTAGTACCATCATATAGATGTCTCAGACAAGAAGGCACCTATATGCATTTGTTATTGTTTTAGGAACATCATGTAGAGTAACGAATATGTTAACATATATTTTTACTATATCCTATTTAATTTTACACCTAGGATAGCTACTTACTCAGAGATCCAGGTTTCTCAAATTTCCCCAGCTATCTAACAGTAACTTTTTCCAGACTCTTGATGTTTCAACTCTTTTAGCTTTTAAGTACATAGCTAAAACAAGACTGTGATGTCCCATAAAGCTGACAGTTTTGAATAGGACTTATGCAAGACTCTACAACTGGTTTCATAAGGATCAGCTTCCAATGGAAGTAACTACACTATTTCCTTTTTTATAGAAAGCTTTTATTTAATAAATATAAATTTCATAAGTACGACTTTTGGATTATAGCAGTTCTTCCCCCCATACCCACCCTCCAACCTCCGGACCATCCCACCTCCTACTCCCTCTCCCATCCCATTCTTCATTAAGATTCATTTTTTAATTATCATTATATAAAGAAGATCAACTCTATCATAAATAGAGACAAAGATTTCAACAGTTTGCACCCACACAGACACAAAGTATAAAGTACTGTTTGAAGACAAATTTTACCATTAATTCTCATAGTACAACACATTAAGGACAGAGGTCCTACATGAGGAGCAAGTGCATAGTGACTCCTTTTGTTGATTTAACAATTGACACTCTTATTTATGACGTCAGTGATCACCCGAGGCTTTTGTCATGAGCTGCCAAGGATATGAGTTCACAAGCTCCGACATTATTTAGACAAGGCCATAATCAAAGTGGAAGTTCTCTCTTCCCTTCAGAAAAGTTACCTCTTTCTTTGATGGCCCATTCTTTCTGCTGGGATCTCACTCACAGAGATCTTTCATTGGGTCATTTTTTGCCACAGTGTCTTGGCTTTCTATGCCTGAAATGATCTCATGGGCTTTTTAGACAGATCCAAATGCCTAAAGGGCTGATTCTGAGGCCAGAGTTCTATTTAGGGTATTTGTCATTCTATGAGTCTGCTGTGTGTCCTGCTTCCCATGTTGGATCATTCTTTGCTTTTTAATTCTATCAATTATTATTAGCAGGGGCCGGCACTGTGGCTCACTAGGCTAATCCTCTGCCTTGTGGCACCTGCACACCGGGTTCTAGTCCTGGTCGGGGCACCAGATTCTGTCCTGGTGCCCCTCTTCCAGGCCAGCTCTCTGCTGTGGCCAGGGAGCGCAGTGGAGGATGGCCCAAGTACTTAGGCCCTGCACCCCATGGGAGACCAGGAGAAGTACCTGGCTCCTGCCATCGGATCAGCACGGTGCGCCAGCCGCAGCACGCCGGCCACGGTGGCCATTGGAGGGTGAACCAACGGCAAAGGAAGACCTTTCTCTCTGTCTCTCTCTCTCACTGTCCACTCTGCCTGTCAAAAAATAAAAAAAAAAAATTATTATTAGCAGACACTTGGTCTTATTTATGTGATCCCTTTGACACTTAATCCTATTTCTCACGAACTATTGTCTAGTAATTTTTATGGCTTAACAACCTCCCCCAACTCATAAATTTAAAGCCACAATAATCATGTATTTAGCTCATGAGACAACTCAGTGGAGAAGTCTCATCTAGTCTATAATGTTTTGGGCCTCAGCTGAGATAATTCAGATGGCTGGGTGGCTGGAATCTCACCATGTGATCACTTCCATGACCTCTCTATAGGGCTTTAGCTCCCCCACAGCATGGAGGCTTCAAAGTAAGTTAACTTCATATTTGTTGTTTGGAGCTCTAAAGAAGAAAAGTGAAATCTGCCAGTCCTTTGAGAGATCCTGCTCAGAACGAATGTACATCATTTTTGCCTTATTTGTCAAACAGATTGATAGGCAAGCTAAAATCCAACTACAAAGTAAACAGAATACTTCTGAGTGAGAATAGAAAACAACATGCAGTCATCTTTAACTTGCTGACAGTCAGTGACTCCAATATTTCTCAAACTACTCATTACTGAAAAGATGTCAATAGTAATCCTATGGTCAGCTTTAAATTCAAACTAATAGCAAAGTTGTGGGCAGAGCCATGCTCTTCTTAACAGGCAACTGTTCTCGAAAAACAATTCTTGGCTTGCTATTAAGTTCTTTTTTTAAAGATTTATTTATTTTATTTAAAAAGCAGAGTTACAGGGAGACAGAGGCAGAGAGAGAGAGAGGTCCTCTATCTGCTGGTTCACTCCCCAAATGGCCATAATGGCTGGAGCTGGGCTGATCAAAGCCAGGAGCAAGAAGCTTCTTTGGGGTCTTATACATGGGTGCAGGGGCCCACAGACTTGGCCCATCTTCTACTGCTTTCCCAGTCCATAGCAGAGAGCTGTATTAGAAGTAAAGCAGCCAGGACTCAATGCTGTTAAGTTCTGATAGAGACTAAGCACATGACTCTAAATTTGGTAATCAAGTAATCTGAACAGCTTATGTCTGAGCATGTGTTTTCCAAGCCATCCATTGAAGACAGGCATGTCAAACAATGCTTCAAAGAGTTACATACTGTGTTAGGCTTTATCAGGTACTGAATGTACAGTAATGTGGTAGGATATTCTCATTCCCTATTCTTGTTGCATATATTAACCACCAGCAAACACTAGGGCCTCATTCAGAATTCCCTCTGAGTAGCTGAGAGGACAAAGTCTCGGCTGGTTTACAGATGATTCCTGAGGATACTCTGGACACCACACAAAATTGGATTAAGGCTCTAAGTTTTTAATAGAGTTGACCTGAATGAAATGGGAAAAGGAACTCCTTCATGTGGAAAGAACTTCAAGTATCATATTGGTTATTGTGTTATCTATTAAAATGACTCTTAGTATAAAGGAAAAGTGGGATTGCAGATATATTATTTGAGATAAGGAGAAATATATCTATCACTCAGGAAATCTTGGTGGGCCTTTCCTAGGTATTTGGCTTTTTGTTATTGCAATGAAATGTCTTGGATAAGTTACTTATGAAGGCTGGAGGTTTATTTCACCTCAGAGCTTTACAGATTCATAATCTAAGGTAGGTTCCTTGGCTCAGCTGTGCAGAAGACGATGTGCAGAGGATCCACCACATAGCAGGTCAGTAAGCAGAAAGTGCAGCTAGACCCAACTCAGCCCTTATAATCAACCCTGTCACGAGAACTCCTTCTGTGGGTGCACCATGAACCTAAGTATCTCCCACTTCCTAAATGCCATAACTGGATTAAATTTCCACCTTCTTAGATCCACCACTTATGACTTTGGGATTTAAGCATCTGCATTTGTTTGGAAGCCAATTCCTATTAAAACCATAGCACACATCTACCTGCAGTAATAGAATTCAAAGAAATAATTCAACAACCTAGTACAGACAGGATCATCAAGATTTCAAACCTCTCAGAAATAAATTTCAAAGCACATATCAGCTCACTAAACTGCCCAGTGATGATATTGCCTGAAACAAAAGAAAATCTGATATGAGGAAATGAGAAAGAAATCATATGTCAAATATGACCCCATAAACAGCTCTATATGAAGACTATAATGATGACCCAAAATTTTTTCATTCTTCTGTTATGTTCTATTTTTACAAGATTCTTTTTATTTTCTACTCTCCGCTTTACTTCTAACTTTAATAGAATGTACAAGTAATGATAGTTCAGAGATTACAGAATATCAAGATATTTCAGAGGTATAAGCTAAAACAAGAATGAAAATAAAGCAAAAATTAATGCAGAAACTGATGAGACTGTGTATCATTGCTTTCAGAAAGAAGGGTTGTTGTGTGTGTGAGAAGAGGACACATTATGCTAGGCAGTAACACCATAATGTTATGATGAATTGATTGGAACTTTACATATCTAACTTTACATACATCTAAAGATGGGTTGTAGTGAATGTGAAAATAAAAAGAATGTACACCGGCTCCCTCAGAACTAGTTGAAACACTCTTTGAACTCACTTTCATATATTGCAGTGACTAGAAATAGAATTTGCATATTAACATACCAAAGGATAAAAGCCAGTATTACAGTTAATGCAAAAATATTTTTGCATATTCATGACTATTTAAAAACATCTGGCCAGGGGCCAGCACTGTGGCACAGTGGGTTAACGCCCTGGCCTGAAGCGCTGGCATCCCATATGGGCACAGGTTTGAGACTTGCCTGCTCCACATCCCACCCAGCTCTCTGCTATGGCCTGGGAAAGCAGTAGAAGATGGCCCAAGTCCTTGGGTCCCTGCACTCACGTGGGAGACCTGGAAGAAGCTCCTGGCTCCTGGCTTCGGATCGGCGCAGCTCCAGCTGTTTCGACCATTTGGGGAGTGAACCATCAGATGGAAAACCTCTCTCTCTCTGCCTCTCCTCTCTATGTAATTCTGACTTTCAAATAAATAAATAAATCTTTTAAAAAAAAACATCTGGCCAATAAGAAATAGAAGATAGAACTTACCAATCATAGCAGCAAAAGGCATATCTATGTTGAAATATAGATGCAAATGATATTTCAAATGAACACAGTAAAAACCAGTAAAATGCAGAACAAATGAGCCATAAATAAAAAATAAAAATTTGTCAATGTTTTCATGTTATACATTTGTCTACCAAGAAGATAATACCAATGAAAATAATTATATCATTAAACATTATTAAGTCCTTACCATATGAGTCACTTTACTAACATATTCATCTGCATTAAATAACTTCATGAAATAGATTATTAACAAAAGCTACCAAAAATGGATTCTTTGGATGAAATATAATTTTTAAAGTCTAACAAGTAGTTGGATATATGAACATAACTTATAATAAAATAATATTCCTGGGGCCGGCGCTGTGGTGTAGCTGGTAAAGCCGCTGCCCGCAGTGCCAGCATCCCATATGGGCGTTCGTTTGAGTCCCGACTGCTCCACTTTTGATCCAGCTATCTGCTATGCCCTGGGAAAGCAGTGGAAGATGTTCCAAGACCTTGGGCCCCTGCACCGATGTGGGAGACCAGGAAGAAGCACTTAGCTCCTGGCTTTGGATCAGTGCAGCTCCAGCCATTGTGGCCAATTGGGGAGTGAACCAGCAGATGGAAGACCTCTCTCTCTCTGCCTCTCTTTCTCTCTCTGTGCAACTCTGACTTCAAATAAAATAAAATATATTTGAACAGCAGAGTTACAAAGAGAGAGAGAGAGAGAGAGAGAGAGAGAGGTCTTCCATCAACTGGTTCACTCCCCAAATGGCCACAACAACCAGAACTATGCTGATCTGAAGCCAGGAGCCAGGAGCCTACTCAAGGTCTCCCACGTGGGTGGAGCGGTCTGAGCATGTAAGCCATCTTCCACTGCTTTTCCAGGCCATAGGAGAGAGCTGGATTGGAAGTGGAGCAGCTGGGACTTGAACTGGCACCCCTATGGGATGCCAGCACTGCAGGTGGCGACTTTACCTGCTATGTCACAGTGCCAGCCCCCAGAACTATTAACTATGGTAGCTAAAACGTTTTATTATTTCACAGGGATAAGCATATATATCAATGGAGATAATTTTGAAAATAATGGACAAAAAAGCCAAAAACATAGACATGTATATATAAGACAGAGGAGGCATCACAAATTAAATAACATGGAAAAATAAATAAGATATGATCCAAAATGGATTAAAGAAGCAAAATAAAAACAAACCAAAGAGTTTCTCTTAGAAGAAAATACTGGAGAATATCTTTCTGACATTAAAACAAGGAAAAGCTTCCTAAACAAAATATAGGAAATTCAAATCACAATGAATAACACATTATAAAATTTGCATGCTTTTCATATGTCAAAGGTAACCAGCAATGAGATTAAAAAACAAGCAATAGTCAGGGTGAGATGTTTGAAATATACACTGTAACATGCACTAAACTATTTTTCAAAGTATATAAATAATTTGTACACATAAAAAATAAAGAAATCAGGGGTGGGTGTTTGGCCTAGCAGTTAGGGTCCCAGTTGGGATGCCTGCATTCCCTATTAGAATGCCCAGGGTTCAAGTCCCACCTCTGTTTCTGAGTTCAGCTTTATGCTAATCTATACTCTTGTAGGCAACAGGTGGTGGCTCAGTTCCTTGGATCTCTACTACCCCCATGGGAGAAGTGGATTGAGTTCCTAGCTCTCAGCACTGGCTTGGCCCTACCCTGGCTATTGTGGGCATTTGGAGAATGAACCAGCAAATCAGTGTTCTGCTTGTCTGTCTTTACTTGTATTTGGGGTGGGAGGTGTGGTGTGTAGGAGGGGTGCCTCTCAAATTAATTTAATATTTTTTTTCCAATGGGGAAATCAGTGAAGTGTTTGAAAAACAATTCAGTGACAAAGAAACTCAAATTGGGAGGAAAAAATTTACAGCTCACTTGCAGTTAGGTTGAACCCATACAACTGAGTTTTGGCAAACTGCATATGGAAAGAAGTGATGAATGCTACTTCTAATTCTGGGAAAAAAAGAAAAAATGGGAGAGGAAAAGGAGCACAAATAAGAGAAGGCAGAAGAGGAGAAAGGGAGACAGAAAAAATTGAGAAGGAAGGAAGAGAAGCAGAGACTGCTGGCATCAGCGTCTGTGTTACCCCAGCTCTTTCCCCCCACTACAGCGAAAGGAAAGGTAGCATACTCATGTTGGTGGGACTAAAAGCTGAAGGATGGCCATCTGCCACTGCCACATTGTTTGCTGTGCATGCAGCTGAGAGTTGATGGCTTATGTACACAGCAGAGCTTAATCCTCCCTCACCAATATGACACCCTGGTTTGGCCAGTTTCTAGTTCCAAGTGATGACAACTCCATCCCTCAAAGTGTTTAAATAAAAGAATGTATGCCATTTCTACTCCTGCTTTATATTTAACATCCAACATTCAATCCACCAGAGAATCTTACGGCCCTGCCTTCAGAAAACATGCAGGACTTAGCTTTGATAGTCATCTTCTAAGAGATCATCTTCACTGGATTGCTGTACTTGTCCAAAACTTACTTTGTCTGCTTCTTATTCATTCTGCTTTAGTCTACTCTCAACCCAGAAGGCATGCTGATCCTCTTGGAATATATATCACAATTTCTGTGACATGATTCTGTCAGTGGTCCAGTTATTTTAGATCTCCCAAACATCTCCTGAAAATCAAATAGCAAACCTAGGAAGGCTGAAGACATGAGGACTTCATGTCCTAGAACATGGGTGTAGGCTGGTAACAAACCAACAACAGAGCAGGACACTTGCAAGGCCAACAGCTGTGTGACCAGACAGCATGCCGTCAAAAGCAATTAAAAAAGCTTTAAAGTCATGAAACCAAAACAAAAAAAAATCACTAGTACATAGAAAAAAAAGTTGGTGAAGTTTGAAAAAAAAAGAGCCTTCACAGGCTCAGAGTTGCAGAAAAGCGCCAAAAATCACACAGATTTAATTGAAACTATAATGAATGTGATAGTTCCAGTCTGCAGTGAAATCTCACACATGGCCAGAAAATCCTTCCATCCAAGATAGCGTCTCCCTCCACCACAAACAAGGAAACAGTGAGAAAAGAGCCCTGTGAATGAATGAATGAATATGTGTGTGTGTGTGTGTGTGTGTGTGTGTGTGTGTGTGTGTGTGTGAGAGAGAGAGAGAGAGAGAGAGAGAGAGAGAGAGAGAAAGGGAAAGGAGAGATAATGTTTAGAGAGAGTTTGGGGAACTCATAGAAACGAAGTCCAAGAAGTACTTTCCCTGGTAAATGCTGTCTAGCTGTTCTTGTTGAAAGTAACTATGTGAGATGAAAAATATGTTAATTTGTGTCATTAAATTATTTACTATCTCTATATCCCATAACACCTAATGGAAACCTCAAATATACACAGAAAAATGTATTTTTAAAATAATTCAGCACATATAAAAAGTATTGATTGTTATGAATGGATAAGACAGCAGCAACAGAAAAAGAAGAAAAGCAAAGCCTGATGCTAAGAGCACAGCCAGGGAAGGCCCCTGTGCACCTCAGGGAGGAGAGGCAGGAAAATCCAAGTCAGACGCAGTTTAGAGAAACAAGCAAGGGCCTAGCAGAGGACAGATCCTGGTGAAAACGGAGAAAGGAATTCTTTCTATGCTACGAAGAAAGTTATCCTGGCCTGTCTGTCTCCCAGTAACCCAGGAAATCCCATCCTATTTTCCTCCTCATTCAAATATTGGGAATAAGTACAAAAATACTATCTAATACCACACAAAATTATTACAATGAAAACCTGAATGAGGCATAAAAACATTAAGATAAATAATGAGATTTCACCAGAAAGATGAGGACATGGAGCAGATGAAAACTGCAATATACTATTTAAGTAATAGAGAATAAATAAAGCACTGACAAATTAGCACAAAAAAGAAATGTAAATGGATAGATACTAGTAAGAGATTTTAAAAGAAAATAATGTTCTTGAAAGAAGACTAAATTAGAAATACATAAGAGCAAAATGGCACAATAAAAGGCAAAGCAAGGGAAAAAAGAAATAAAAACAAAAAAAAGGCTGAGAAGAAATCAAGCAGAAATGTTTAAAAGCTTCTAAGAAATATGTGTGTGGGAGTCCAAAAAATGCTCCCCACCAAAATTACGAGGGGAATTCAAAGAATTAAAAATAATGTGCATTTTCTTTTTTATATAAAGGTTTATTTGTTTATTTGAAAGTCAGAATTACAGAAAGAGGGAGTGACAGAGAGATGAGATCTCTCATCTGCTGGTTCACTCCTCAGATGGCCACAACAGCCAGGGCTGAAACAGGCCAAAACCAGGAGACATGAATTTCATCCGTATCTCCTGTGTGGGTAGCAGGGGACCAAACACTTGGGCCATCTTCTGCTGCTTTTCCCAAGCCATTAACAGGGAGGTGACTGGAAGTGCAGCTGCCGGGACATGAACCAGTGCCCATGTGGGATGCAGGCATTGCAGGCTGTGGCTTTACCCATTACACCATAACACCAGCCTCAATAATACTCATTTTCCATGAACCTTCTAAAGCCCCCTTGTGCATACATCCTAATCTCTCGAAGCTGTGAACATGTAGTTGTAGATGGTAGAAGGACTCTATAGGTGAGATTAAATGAACGATACGCAGATGCTGACATCACCCTGGATTATTCAGGTGGGGGCAATGTTATAACAAGGGCACTCATAGGTAGCAGGCTCAGGGTCCCTGGAAACATGACAACAGAAGCAAAAGATGCCACGATAGGCCGTGAGGCCACACAATGCAGGAGGACCCTCGGGGCTGAGAAAGACATGGAAATAGATTCTCCCCTCCAGATTCCAGAAGGAACACACTAGTCTTTGTGATTTCTGATCTCCTTTATTAGCATAAGATTATACACATATGTTGCTTTATATCACTAAATTCATAGCAATTTGTTATATACAGTATCAGTAGGGAACCAATACAATGTAATAGACATAGAAGATTAGAAGTCAAAGAGCCAACAAACATATAATTGATGTTTTCAAAGAAGAAAATCAAAGCAATGTAAGAGAACAGATACTTAAAACTATAGCTGAAAAATATTTTCTGAAATGAACTATTAAAGGACATGGAAAATTGACTAAAAGTTATGAATATCAAGCCACATTATATTCTCTGCAAAAAAATATATTTTTGAGCAGAGTTAAGAAAATGCCTTCTGTGTGCAAACAAGAAGCTAAAAATCACTTATCAGATTGAGAATTCTGAAAAACAATGCTTATATTGCAGAAAGAATGCAACAAATTTTTTTTAAAAAGATGTTAACAGGAAGAAAATGTGAGGCAAATTTTATGTCCAACCAAACTTTTCTTCAAAATAAAAGCCAGTGACATATAAGCAGGTAAAACGTTAACAAGATCATTCCTACTGTCACTTCCTGACAAATCTACTAAAGAATGAACTTCACACACTCAATATTTGCAGAAGGTTTAGCAAATATTTAACTTACTAGAACTAAGATTAAAAGATAGTATATAGTTTTTATATATTCAAACATTAACACTTATGAAAAATAAAAGGGAGCAATAATCAATAGTGAAATTAACTTCTCATATATGAATTAACTGAAAATAGAAAATAACAAAATAGTAGAAACATAGATGTTTTGAAGGTGAAGTATATCTAAGACTTAACAACATATTTTAGATTAGTAAGTGGCTAGTAGAAGTATAAGTAATTTATGATATAAAGATCAACACTAAAATAACACTAGAGATTAAACTTGGAATGCAAGAGCAAAAGTGAGGAACTAACTTTAGTCTTGTTTATGATAAAAACCAATGGACAGCTTCTGAAGAAAGAAGTGAAGAGTATTATTTCTTTATAAAGGGTGTAAAATACATGATCTAGAAGTCAAAACTTCTAGGCATCAAAAGAAATACCGATAGGGGTCGGCGCCGTGGCTCACTTGGTTAGTCTTCCACCTGCAGCACCGGCATCCTATGTGGGCACCAGGTTCTAGTCCCAGTTGCCCCTCTTCCAGTTCACCTCCTTGCTGTGGCCCGGGAAGGCACCGGAGGATGACCCAGGCACTTGGGCCCCTGCACCTGAATGGTGCAGGAAGAAGTACCTGGCTCCTGGCTTCGGATCAGTGTAGCTCCAGCCATAGCGGCCATTTGGGGAGTGAACCAACGGAAGGAAGACCTTTCTCTGTCTCTCTCTCTCACTGTCTATAACTGTACCTGTCAAATTAAAAAAAAAAAAAGAAAAAGAAATACCGACAGAAATGATCAGAAAAAAACAAACACGTAATTACGTGTTTAAAATTAGGTGTTTAAAATTAGGTGTTTAAAATACTCACTCGTGCAGAAAATGCATTATAAAATAATAAAATAAGCTTATACCAAAAATGCCAATCACTGGGAAAACATAAACTAGCTTAAATAGCCTACTAAAAAACTCAGATTACTGATACAGTATGCAAAAGCCAATTCTTTGCCATACTTCAAACAAATTTTTTGGTAAAGTCAAAATCAAAGAATTAACAAAGATGTGCAAAGGCAATAAAAAATAATGCAGTGATCAACATCTTGACAGAATAGAGTCAAAAGTAACAAATAGTTCACATTAAAGTTATTTTATGATGTTAAAAGATACATTTCATACAAGGGCAATATACATTAAGAGCTATCACAAGAGTCAAAATCCACCAATTCAACCCCAGAGGCAATCACTGTTTTGCTTTTATTAGTATAGGTTAGATTTGCTTATTCTTGAAGTTCATATAAATAGAATCACCTGAATATATCATCTAATTCTATATGATGTTTTTATACTTATATATAGTGTATTTTTAATGTCATATTATGAATTATTATTTATATATTTCAAGTATCTTTTATTATGAATGAAGTGGAAGTGAAATTTTTTTCTAATATGAATATCTGATATCATATCCCCATGTAGGATCTCTGTCCTTAATGTGTTGTACTATACGAATTAATGGTAAAGCTAGTACTCAGACAGTACTTTATACTTTGTGTATCTGTGTGGGTGCAAACTGTTGAAATCTTTACTTAGTATATACCAAGTTGACCTGTATATAAAGATAATTAAAAATGAATCTTGATGAATAATAGGATGGGAGATAGAGTGGGAGATGGGATGGTTGCAGGTGGGAGGGAGATTATGGGGGGGGGAAGCCACTATAATCCAAAAGTTGTACTTTGGAAATTTATATTTATTAAATAAAAGTTAAAAAAAGAAATAAATGCTAGCAGAGCCTCAAATATACAGATATAGATATAGTATAGATACAGATATAGATACAGATTAGTTCCCCAAAAAATCAAAGAAAACATATATTTGTATTTTCATATGAATTCTATAAAAATTACATTAGGATGCAATTCAATTGCTTTTCCAAATTTGAGTGCATTCTCAAGACTTTGCCAAATATATTTACTGATTCTATTAGCTTTTTCTTTTAGATTTCCTCAAAATTCACTATGTTCACAATTACGTCAACTGCAAATGACACATTATTGTTTTTTGTTCAAATCCCTGTGCTGTATGTTTCTTTGTCATCACTCATGAGACTGAACAGGACCTCTAGTCCAGTACTGAAAAGAACTGTTAGGAGTGGATTTCTTTTTTGCCTTACTACTGATCTTAGGAGTAAATCATTTACTACCTCACCACTATTTGCCAAAAGTTTGTCATAGAGTCTACTTATCAAATTGAGGAAGTTATTCATTTTTTTTCTTGTTTGTTAAGAGTTTTTATCAGGAACAGATATTGGATTTGGTCGAATACATTTCCCTAATTTATTTAGAAAGTCACTTGCTTTACTGTTCTCTGTTCCAATAATATGGTGAGTTATATTGACTGCTTTTCTGAAGCATCTAAATTTTCTGACAAAAAAAACTATATTTATAGTGCACGTATACATTTTATTTATTGACGAAGATTTACTAATAACTTTGTTAAAGAAATTTGTGTCTATGTTAAGGGTAATTATCCCAGTTGGGTTGAAAGCAGAGTTATTCTGGCTTCACAAAATGAGCCGGGAAGCATTGTGCCTTCATCAATTTTCTGACAGCACTAATACAAGCTTGTAATTTCATGTTTCTTAAATGTTTATGAAAGTCACCATGTAAGCAGAGTTTTTCTTTCAGGAAAACTTAATTAATATAAGAAGATTCAGATTTTCTATTTCTCCTCATGCCATGTTAGATATTTTGTGTCTGGCAAAGAATTTGTCAATTTCACCTAATCGTCAACTTTATTGGCTATCCATAATATTTGTTATTATCCTTCAATTACCATGATCTTAGGTGCTGTTCCTGCTTTCCTTCCTAAGTGTGGTAATTGTATTTCCTGTTAGGTGTTCAATAAGACATGATAGTGATGCCTCAATGTACTGATGAATTTTTAAAAATTTGCTTCTGGTTTTTTGGTCTTCTCTATTACTTGTTTTCCCATTCATAGATTTCCTCTCTAAACTTGATTATTTTTTTCTTATTACTTTTATTTTCCTCTTTCTTTTCTTATTTTAAGGTATTAGTTTATTTCTCTGATTTTACATAATTTTTAACTATTTTCTTGGCAAGACAATCCTTCCTAAACATAATTATTGATTTTTTAGAGAAAAGGGAAAAAAGCTAGGACTGAAAAGCAGAAAGAACACATGCACTTAATCATTCTCACAATGCCTGCAACCTTGGGCACCACAGCACAGGAGGAAACAGAGCCCCACTGACTCTGGACTCAGACAAGATCACTGAAAAATGCAACAATCTGAAATTAAAAAAAAAAAAAAATTAGGTAGGCTCAAAAGCCTAGAAAACAGTACAGGAAAAAAAAAACAATGGTGAACTTAAAGGCAGATTGACAGGCATAAATTATTCAGAGTAAAGATAAAGGAAATAAAAGAGTTGAATAAACTTACTAGAAAATGTATGAAAATGCCCACAACAGGGCCGGAGCTGTGGCATAGTGGGTTAACACCTTGACCTGAAGAGCCAGCATCCCATATGGGTGCCAGTTCAAGATCTGGCTGCTCCACTTCCAATCCAGCTCTCTGCTATGGCAAAGCAGTAGAGGATGGCCCAAGTCCATGGGCCCCTGAACCCATGTGGGAGACCTGGAGGAAGCTCCTGGCTCCTGGCTTTAGATCTTCAGATGGGCGCAGCTCCAGCCATTTCGGCCATCTGGGGAGAGAACCATGGATGGAAGACCTCTCTCTCTCTCTCTCTCTCTCTCTCTCTCTCTGCCTCTCCTCTCTCTGTAACTCTTTCAAATAAATAAATAAATCTTTTAAAAAATGCCCACCAGTCCTATATATATCAAATTGGAGGTAAAACAGAGTTAAACAAATAATAGCAGAAGTTTCACAAATTTGATGATGCAATAACTCAGATATAACAAATGAAACTTGAATAAGAGAAATAACAAGAAAACCACACCGAGGCACATTATAGCACATTTGATGAAAACAACAAAAGCACATTTCATTCAAGACACTAACAAAGAAAAGGACATGCCTGAATTATCATTATAAACAAAGCAGGCAGATGACAATGAAATGACATTTTAAAAACTATAAGGAAAAGCATTATCTACTTGAAATTCTTTATGCAGAAAAGATAACCTTCAAAAATAAGGATGAAATTGAAACAAATTTATACAAATGAAAATTGATATAACCTGTTATTAGAAAGCTACACTTCAAAAATACTTTCTACTTGTAAGTCTCAGTGTTTCTTTTTCCAGAAAAGTTAGGATTTAAATATTGAATAGCTGCAATGATAAAATCATTTTTTATTTCCCAAATTTCTTTGCAAAACACCTGACTATTTAACCACAAAAGGAAAGCCTTGTGTCATGAGATTTAAAATACATAGTTGCAAAATATATGACAGTAACAGCAAAAACTATGGTAAAGATAAAAGGAACTGAATTCAACTTCTTAAATTATACATATGATAGAATATAATAATAATTTATTAATTTATGGCAGAATGAAAAATAGAATATTTGTTATAGTCCCTAAGGCAGATACTGAAAAAAATAAGGATATGTGCAGATAAAAAGCCAACATAAGATAATGTCAGAGTAAGGAATGCTGAAAACTTGCCACTTCAAAAAAAGCTGCAACATAAAAATGATACTTAGCAAATGGGTGAATATCAAGAACAGTGAACTTGTTAGCATTTTACCTTACCCTACTCTCATTCTTCACTAATCAATTGCTGTTGTCTAAATGTGTTCCCAGAGGCCAGTACTGAGACACAGTGGGTAAAACCACTGCCTGCAGTGCCAGTGTCCCATATGGGCACCTGTTCAAGTCTCAGCTGCTCCACTTATGATCCAGCTCTCTGCTATGGCCTGGAAAAGCAGTGGAGTGGAAGATGGCCCAAGTGCTTGGGCCCCTGCAACCATGTGGGAGACCTGGAAGAAGCTCCTGGCTCCTGGCTTTGGATCTGCTCAGCTCCAGTTTTTGTGACCATTTGGGGAGTGAACCAGCAGATGGTTCTCTCTCTCTCTCTCTCCCTCTCTCTCTGGCTCTACCTCTCCCCGCCCCCCAACCTCTCTGTAACTCTGCTTTTCAAATAAAATAAATAAATCTTTAGAAAATAAATAAATGTGTCCCCAGAAGTTATATGTTGGAAATTTAATCCTCAAAGCAACAGTGTTGGAAGATTGGTCTAATAAAAGATTCTTAGGTTTGGGGAACTTTGCGCTCATGAGGAGACTGACACCTTTATAAAAAGAGCTTGTAATGGTAGGTTCACTCTCTTCTGCTCTTCTGCCAGATGAGGACACAATATTCATCCCTTGCTTGTCCTTCCACCATGTGAAAACATGGTAAGAAGGTCTTCACAAGATACCAGCAACTTTATCTTGAATTTCCCAGCCTATAGAAATCAGTTCTTGAAATTACCTGGTCTGTGGAATTCTATTATACCAACACAAATGAACTAAGACACCAGTTCAGCATATAACTGCCTATATTTGTAGAAAGAGAAGTAGCATGGACCTTGAGGTTATTAAAAAATCCATTCACAAATAACTGTCACAATAGGATCTGTCTGACAGTTTTATGGAAATATCAGACAACTGTTTCAGTTTTGATTTTCTGACTCAACTAGAAAAAAATCAATAAAGTGCAATGAATTATAAAAAAATAAGATAAATTATTGAGTTGAAAAGCACCATTACAATATAAAATCTCAGCAATAAATTGGAGCAGGCTGAAGAAAGAATCAAAAAAAACTGAAGATTGTATAGTTGACCTGATCCAATTCATGTGATAGATAAAAGGGGATAAATCAACAGGGAATCAGAAATTAGTGGAAAACCATCACGTGTACTAACACCTGCATAATCAGATTTCTAAAAATAACTGAAGGAAGAAAGGGAAAGAAAAATAATCTAAAGAAATAATGACCCACCCTTCAAATTTGAAGGAAGCATTAACCTATTCTCCAAGAAGACTAATACTCTCTGAGTTACATAAAATCAAAGAAATCCACAGCTAGGCAATCAAAGACTGTCAGGAGACAAGGAGAATCTTGAAAGCAGCAAAAGAAAAGCAACAACACATCATGCACAAAAGGTTCTCAGAATAACAGCTGAGTTCTTGCCAAAAACAATGGAATTCAGAAGGCAGTGGCATGAGATATTTTAAATGCTGAAGGATAAAAAGCAAATTTTACCAAGGATTCTATATCTAGCAATCCTCTACTTTAAAAATTAAGAACTAATTTAAGATATTTCTAAATAAACAAAAATTGAGAAAGCTGACGCCAGCTGACTGTCCTGTAAAAACTAAAGACAACCCAAGGCCAACATTGTGGTGGGTTAAGCCAATACCTATGACACCAACATCCCACATGAGCATGATTTTGAGTCTTGGATGCTCAACTTCCAATCCAGCTCTCTTCTAATGCACTCGGGAAAGAAGCAGAAGATGGCCAAAAGTGCTTGGGCCCCTACCACCCACACTGGAGACACAGGGATGGCATGGCATTCCAGGCTCCTGACTTTGGCTTGGCCCAGCTCTAGCCATTGCTGCCATTTGGGAAGTGAACCATCGGATGGAAGATCTATTTCTTTGTCTCTCCCTCTCTCACTGTTAGTTTACCTTTCAAATAAAGAAAATAACTTTTTTTTTAATAAAAAAAGAGACATGTCTTTAAGTTAACATGAAAACATACCAATTCTTAAATCACATGAAGAAGTAGCAAGCACCATTTTATAAATTTATTTTTTGTTTGTAACTCTCTTTTTTCTTATTTCTTTTTAAAGGTGCATAAAGGAATAGTTACATGTCTCAATGTTTAATGGTGAAACTTGAAAAATTAACAACATAAAGAAAGAGACTAGAATTATGTAGGAAACAAAGACAATGTAAACTTTTGAAATTAAGCTTTTATTAATTTGAAGTAGAACGAAATCAATATATTAATCTGAGGAGCTGGTGCCATGGCTCACTTAGTTAATCCTCCGCCTGAGGTGCTGGCATCCCATTTGGGTGCCAGATTCTAGTCCTGGTTGCTCCTCTTCCAGTCCAGCTCTCTGCTGTGGCCTGGGAAGGCAGTGGAGGTTGGCCCAAGTCCTTGGGCCCTGCACCCGCATGGGAGACCAGGAAGAAGCACCTGGCTCCTGGCTTCAGATCGGCATATCTCCGGCTACAGCAGCCATTTGGGGGGGTGAACCAACAGAAGGAAGATCTTTCTCTCTGTCTCTCTCTGTCTAACTCTATCTGTCAAATAAATTTAAAAAAAAAAAACCTACCTAAAACATTTAAAAATGTATTCATCTGAATGATATTGTTATAAATAAAGATGTCAATAGTAAGTTACAGGAAAACCACTAAGAAAATAATGCAAACACCAAAAATAGGGGCCAGTGTTGTGGCACAGTGAGTGAAACCATTGCTTTCAATGCTGGATCCCATATAGAGGTGCCAGTTCCAGTCCTGTCTACTCTTCTTCCCATCCAGCTCCCTGTTAATGCACCAGAGGAAGGCAGCAGATGACCCAAGCATTTGGGTCCCTGCCACTCAAATGGGAGCTCCTTGCTTTGCCCTTGTCCAGACCTGCTGTTGTGGCCATTTGGAGAGTGAATAAGCAGATGGAAGACCAATGCCTTTGTCCCTCTCACACTGTCTCCCTCTGTCACTCTGTATTTTAAATAAATAAATAAATAAATTTTAAACCCCACAATAAAATAAATGACAAGTGAATGGAAATAGTACTGTAGGAAGTTCCTGTAACACAAACTGAAAACAGTAATGGAAGAATTGAGGAACAAAAAATACATGAGGAAAACACAAACAGCAAAATCATAGGTGTAAATCCTGTCTTCTAAGAAATCACATTCTATGTAATGCACCAACACTCTAATAAAAGGCAGAATGGTGAATGCACAACACACATTAAAATGCTAGCTACAAGAGAGAAACTTTAAAGACACAATAGTTTGAAAGTAAAAGTACGGAAAAAGGTACATCATTAAAGAACAAACAAAAATACCAAAAGTGACTACAAAATTTTAAAAAATAGACTTCAAGAGAAAAATTGTCAGTATAGGCAAAGGATATTTTTAATTATGTAACCAATATAGATTATGTGTATATATGTGAAATTCAGTAGCCAAAATAATGAAAATTATGTTTTTAAGTATTAAAAAATATATTTAAAGGAACAGAAATAATACTGAAATATTTTCATCATAGAGTAGTAAGACTTAAAAAACAACATTAGAAAACACAAAAATCTCTTCAACCTGGAAATTCTTCCTTCTAGGAGGAAGTAGAAATTAAATTTATAATTGCTAAAAACCCATTATATAAGATAATCTTTAGCAACTCACTTCAGCAAGCCTCAATACATTTATAAACTCAAATAAAATAATAAAAATAAAAAATTATAATATTCATATCCTCTATATATTTTCTTACATTTTTAGCTTATATCTTGGAGTAAAGAAATTAAATAAAATGTTCTATTGTTAATGTATTTCTTCCCTTGCAGTTTCTGAAATTCCTGTTTTAATAAAATCCATGCTCTGTTGTTTACCTCATTATCGCCTTGAATTTTGTCTGTGAGCTTTATAAAGTGTCATTACTTGTTTCATCAATAGTTTTCAGCTTGAATCCATGCAAGGTTTAGGGTCTCTGTTTTATTTTTAATAAGTTTACTGCGGTGCATGTCCTGTCTTCTATTTAACATTCTCAATCATTCTCAATCAGCTTTATTTAACATTCTCCATCAGTTTTCTTAGGCATGTCTGTAGAATACAGCACAGACATTAGCTTTACTTCACCTTAATACAAAAATTTTCTTTTGTTAAGATTGAAAACCCTATTTTAATGCATTAATTTGAAAGGCCACTTTGGATCTCAATTCTGCTATATAATTTTATATTGTTCACTAATTATATTTATGTGTGTGTGCTTTAATAAAGCTAGCCATCATAAAATCACCTTCTAGCCTTTCCTTTCTCTTATTCAATATCTATAGTCATTCAGTATTACTTTCTTAGTGTTTCTGTTTTTCTTAAAATATTATTATCTACTATTTTTTCACTTTAAATTATATCCTCTGATAGTCTACTATTATTTAGGAAGAAGTCTATGAGCTTACTCTACTTTCT
This sequence comes from Oryctolagus cuniculus, assembly GCF_051225735.1. NCBI lineage: Eukaryota > Metazoa > Chordata > Mammalia > Lagomorpha > Leporidae > Oryctolagus > Oryctolagus cuniculus. The sequence goes on from NC_142871.1 coordinate 14,667,481, forward strand.
AACTTCTATTCCCATACTACTCTGAATTTTGTTAGCTTAGTTATTTCTACATTCTCAAAGCACATAATATATGCATATGGATATTTATATTCCATCACACAATCATATTTTAAAGGATTATACATTTATCAAAATAAATTAAATGATCCCCACTTATAATTTTACAAGCTCATTGCAATCATTTCTTTGTTGGCTAAATTTTCAAATTTATTTGTATCAAATTGCACAAAGAAATCTGTTATTTGTTCTGATAATCATTTCTAACTTGTCATTCCTTATTTTGACTATCCACACTTTCTGCTTTTGTTTATTAATTTTACTGATGATTTACTTACTAGGCACATGGTGTGAGTTTTTGATTTGTTTTACCTTTTTGATTTATTCTAACAAATATTTCTGCTTACAGCTATATTAATTTCTTCTTTGGCTTTTATTCATATTATTTCACTGACATTTTTCCTAAGTTTTAGAGGGTATAATTAACATATTTAAGTCCTTCTGAAACAAATTTCCAAGTATGTAAATACAAAGAAATTCACACCAAGATTGAAGTGAAACTACAGAAGAACAAAGACAAAAGAAAGTTCTTGAAATAGCCCAGAGAGAAAGGATATATAAGTACATAAAGAAAATTGCTAAACAGAATAATGGCTGACATCTCAGAAATAACAATGGAAAATGGAATACATGAGATCTCCTCAGATCTACAGCTAAACATAACCATAAAGAGTCTCCTTAGCTGTGGCCAGAGGGAGCAAGAGTGAGGAAGAAAGTTCAGAGAATACGATTGCTGGCTTCGAAGATGGGAAAGGGCCAGGAGCAAAGCCACGTGCACGGCTTCTGGAGACAGGGAGAGGGAAGGAAGTGGTTCTCTCCTAGAGCATCCAGAAGGAATGCATCCCTAATCATAGCATGGGGATGTCAGCACAGTGAGACTAATGATAGCCTTCATACCCATAGAACTATAAGGTAACACATTCATATTATTTTAGGCCACCAAGTTTGTAATAATCTATTGCAACAGCAATAGAAAATACATAGAAAATTAATTTGTAAAAGATATAAGAATGAATTAATATAAAATACAGAATCCGAGTGAGTGCTCAGGACTTTGGTGGTGTTAGGCAAATGTTTTAATGATCAAAAGGGTAATTATATGGGTGTTATTTTTATTAGTGCTCTTTAAACCATGTATGAATATCTTTTATAAATGATATATTTCATACTTGTACTATATAGTGTATACTATAGAATAATATATAGAATCTATTATATATATGCTGTTTTTAAAAATAAAAGCAGTAGACTAGAATGTCGGCTACAAGAAGAGCATCATGCTCAGAAACCTGAGTGGACATTGCTCAGGTTCTGGGCTTGCTCACAGCCCATGACTACATAAGTGGTGGGGCAAATAGTGGGAGTGGAGGGATGGTTTCCTGCATTCTCTCTGCTTTGGAGAGCAAGGTCGCATGAATTCCTTGTGGTTCTCTGGGTATGATTCTTACCTACATTTCAGTCAAGCTGCAGGACTTTCAGCCTAGAGGGTTGACCTCTTAGTGAGAAGACCGTAGCTACAAGGGTCTGTGGGAAGACCCTCATAACTTGTGAAAAGACTGATCTAGCAATTGGATCTCAAATATCAAGGAATGTACAGGGGAGTCCATGCACCACACTCCAAAGAACCCACACAAGTACACAGCAAGCCATTGGCACCCCAGCCACATCCATGAAAACACTGGTTCATTAGCCTCTGTGTCCAGAGCACAAACATCCAACATCCCAGGCCAAGAGCAGGTAAGGAGCAAGATGTTTGCCTTTTTCCTACCTCTCTCCTTCTTGGCTCCCTCCGACCCAGGGAGCTACGTCCCAGTTAGGGAAGTTGAGGAATGGAGTAACAGAGCAGACTATACCCCATCTTCACGACACGTCTCATCAGCCAAAAGCCGGTCCTGTCATGAGAAGAAGAAAGTTTTGGAAAAGATAAAATTGAAACTTAATTGGAATGATTTTAATAATAAAAAGTGCCCAGATAATTAAGGAATCTGCCCAAGATATCATCAAGGAGTGAGAAAAAGAGATTTGACAAAGCAAGGTTTAAAACTATAATTAGGGGGAAAAAAGCTGTGACAACTCAATATTCTAACAAATTGAGACTGCCAAAGACATGTTACAGACTAGATGTTTTGTGGATACAGAGGAATGGGTTGTGTGATCCCACATAAGTAGATAACATAAAGTTCAAGTCCAAAACTTGTAGGATCGTTGCTCCTACATCAAGTGCTATAGCTCAGCCACTCTTTAATTTAGATAATTTATATAAGCTTTAATTTTCTTGTTTACAAAATGTATAATAATTTTTAAGTATAAGGGTTTGCTTGATTTTTATTACAAAAAGGTTAACAATTGGCTGGCGCCGTGGCTCAATAGGCTAATCCTCCACCTAGCGACGCCAGCACACCGGGTTCTAGTCCCAGTTGGGGCGCCAGATTCTTTCCCGGTTGCCCCTCTTCCAGACCAGCTCTCTGCTGTGGCCCAGGAAGGCAGTGGAGGATGGCCCAAGTGCTTGGGCCCTGCACCCCATGGGAGACCAGGAGAAGCACCTGGCTCCTGCCTTCGGATCAGCGCAGTGCGCCAGCCGCAAGCGCGCCAGCCGCGCCAGCCATTGGAGGGTGAACTAACGGCAAAAGGAAGACCTTTCTCTCTGTCTCTCTCTCTCACTATCCACTCTGCCTGTCAAAAAAAAAAAAAAAAAAAAAAGTACCTATTTTACAGAGTTGTGAAGATTTAATCAACTTTACATCCAAAGAATTCACATCAAGACTGTTGACACATAGTGAGCTCTCACTGAATGTGAATGTGACTCGGTGAGGGTTGGGGTGACTGCTGGAGACAGTGATTCTTGGTCTGAAGTATGAGCAATGGTTAGTCAAAGGGGATGTTGGTGATGGTGGCATGGGAACGTCCTAGGCGGTGGGAACCGTGAGCCAGAAGCATGACGACAGAGGGGCCTGGGGCAGATAGTGTGCAATTTGATGTTGCTGGAGCATAAATTGTGAAGAAAAAATGTCTGATAAACAGACGCAAGGTTACACTGTGAGAAGTTTGAGTGCACTTCTTTTTAAAAATTTTTATTCAACTGGCAACATCACCGGGAAGCACTGCCATCCTTTTAGTATCATTATAATTCAATGATGGTAAATTGTGCATGACTTCACTGGGCACATGGCACTGTGCAACATGTTGGAGTCGCATGTGTGAACAAGCACCTGCCTACAAGACACAATGTTTTATGAGTGAGAAGTTCAAATAAACAGTCAACTACTAATATATGTTATGATAGACCAGAACAGGGTACCATGAGAGGCTGGGACTCATATCCAGGCCTCTGGGATCAGAGAGGGCTTCCCTCACACCAGCAATTTTTTTCTTATATTCTCATGGCCCTCATTTAAACATTAGGGAAAGGAGGAGGACAAGAAGGAGATAAAGATGTGCTAAAATAGATTGTGTTTGTGGTATGTGTCAGAGCAAGGGTGACAGTCCACATGAAATACTATTTAATCCTCACAACCCTATAGGACATCTAATTATTATTCCCATTCCAAAGATGAAGAAATCAGAGGTAAATCATCTTGCCAATGACACCAGCTAGCGAGTGGGATAGGAAAACTCCTGCTTCACTGAGATTAACACCTATCCCAGGCTATAAGTCATTGCACTACATTCTCTGTATTGCAGCAAAATGTCTATACATTGAAGGTCATTATCACAATTGACTATACATCTTCACAGAATTGTCTCTGGTTGACTCATGTCTTACTGGACTATGTGATTCTCTACCTAGTACCTAGAGAATAGAGTCTACAGATTATTCACTGTTTATCTGCAGTGCTGTCCCCCACAGAGAGATGACCCATAGTCAGGGCTCAGTAAATGTCAGTTTGCCTACATGAAAGAAAACATGAATAAGTGAATCCGTAAATTAATGAGTTAACTTAAAAACTGAACACAGGGGGAGAGTCACGGAACTCAGAGTGGATGATGACAGCAGGTAATAGGCGAAGGGCCAGGCCAGGATGGCAAGGTGCCAGCATCATAAAGGTCCAACCACAGGCAACGGGCACATGTCCCGGCAGCCAGGCAGTCTCTGTGTCAACAGACTTGGCAACAGGAAACGGATGGCAAACCAGGCAGGCAGGTGGTTGGCACCAAGTTTGGAAGCAGGAAGCACTATCACTATATAAGACCTCATTCCATTCAAGGACTTGGGTAATAAAGTGGCATTCCTATCCCCAACAATAAAAGTGAGTATTCAAAGATATGGGAACTGAGACAAAGACAAGGGCTGAAGCTGGCTTACAAGGCCAGGGCTGTGCCAGCAGGAGAAACTGGTAGATGCTGAGCCACAGGCTATGCATGCAAGCATCTCTGGATTTCTCTGCCTGGGATCTCTCTTGTCTTTGCACCAGAAGGTTTTTTAAGCCTGTTTATAGTAATTTATTGGTCTCAGCTGTGGAGATCAGAGGGTTCCAGGAGCAGGAAGTCAAGCAAATCCTAACTAAAGCAAAGTTTCTGTGATTAGGAGAAATTCTGCGGGGTGATCCTTGATTCCTAAAATTCTTTTACACCACAAGCAGATAGCAAATCTTACAAATTTTACCTTGAAACTACATCCAGCATGTGATTTCTCTTTAACACTTTCACTGCTACATTCTGATCCTTGCCACCACTGTCCCTAAGTAATTGATTGTAATAAACTGCTAACCACTCTCCTGTTTCCTGTTCTTCCCTGCTCTTTCTATCCTCAGTGCAGTGGCCAGAGTTACCCTATTCCTATCTTGCCTCGTTTTCTATTTGGTCACTAACTCTCTCAGGTACACCAAGCAGCTCTTTATAAAGTTGTGTTGCATATGCAATGCAAATACCTTCTGGTAGGTTACTGCTTGTCTTCATGGAGTCCCTCCTTTGAAATCTCTAACAGATCCCTGACTCCCCTGAGTATAAGTGAGTTTCCCTAAGCCATAGATAGTACGTGCTTCCATTTTTCCCGCCCTTATCTCATCTTTTAGCCTTCCCCTCTCTTCCATGGTTTGAATGTGTCCTCAAAAGAGTCCATGTATCAGAAAACAAATCCCCAAATTCATGTTTGTGGTATTTGGAAGTGGAGCCTCTGGGTTGAAATCACAATTAGATGAGGTCACGGGAGTGGGACCACCATGATGACATTATTAGAACGGGAAGAGACTCAAGCTGAGTCATGTGATGACCTTTCTTCACATTATGTGCAGCAAGAAGACCCTCAACTGGGGCCAGCACTGTGGCATAGGGGGTTAAGCCTCTACCTGTGGCACCAGCATCCCATATAGGCACTGGTTCGAGTCCCAGTTGCTCCACTTTTTTTTTAACTTTTATTTAATAAATATAAATTTCCAAAGCACAGCTTTTGGATTACAATGGCTTTTCCCCCCTATAACTTCCCTCCCACCCGCAACCCTCCCAACTCCTGCTCCCTCTCCCCTTCCATTCATATCAAGATTCATTTTCAATTATCTTTATATACAGAAGATCAATTTAGTATAAATTAAGTAAAGATTTCAACAGTTTGCACCCACACCGAAACACAAAGTGTAAAATACTGTTTGAGTATTAATTATAGCATTAATTCACATTGTACAACACATTAAGGACAGATATCCTACTTGAGAAATAAGTGCACAGTGACTCCTGTTGTTGACTTAACAATTGACACTCTTGTTTATGGTGTCAGTAATCACCGTAGGCTCTTGTCATGAGCTGCCAAGGCTATGGAAGCCTTTTGAGTTCGCCGACTCTGATCTTATTTAGACAAGGTCATGGTCAAAGTAGAAGTTCTCTCCTCCCTTCAGAGAAAGGTACCTCCTTCTTTGATGGCCCATTCTTTCTGCTGGGATCTCACTCACAGAGATCTTTCATTTAGGTTTGTTTTTGTTTTTGTTTTCGTTTTTTTTGCCAGAGTGTCTTGAATTTCCATGCCTAAAATATTATTCTCATGGGCTTTTTTTTTTAGCCAGTTGCTCTACTTTCAATCCAGCATCCCTGCTGATGTGCCTGGGAAGACAGTGGAGGATGGCCCAAGTGCCTGGGCCCCTGCACCCACGTTGGAGACCCAGAAGAAGCTCCTGCCTTTGGATCAGCCCACGTCTGGCTTTTGCAGCCATTTGGGGAGTGAACCAGAGGATGGAGGACCTCTCTCTCTCTGTGTCCTTCACTCTGTCTCTGGCTCTGCCTCTGAAATGAAATAAATGAATCTTCAAAGGAAAAAAAGAAGACCCTCAACCAAATGCCAAGCATATGCAAGTACCATGCTCCTTGGACTTCTGGTCTCCACAGTCATGAATCAAATAAACTTCAATTCCTTGTAAATTACTCGGCCTCAGGGATTCATTTATACAAGGCCAGGGCTGCCTCAGCAGGGGAGAATGACAGAAAATGTCCTCAGATACTCTCCATGTGTTCACTGCTGTTCTGTTCTGGGGCCCACACTCTCCCTTCAGGGCCCTAGCTGTAGATGGCCATCTGCTGGAATCCTTTTCCTCCAGAGAGCCACTAACTCCATCTCTTGTTTCTGCAGGCCTGTGACTCCAGCAGCACCTCGGTGAGGTCGTCTATGAGACCCTGTGTGTAACTGCAGAATCCCTTGCATCTCACAGGTTTTTTATCACCTTTTCCTAATTCATTTTCCCCCCTTAGTTCGTTCTTTAAGATTTGTTTGTTTATTTGAAGGTCAGAGTTACACAGAGAGAGAAGAAGAGGCAGAGAGAGAGAGAGAGAGGGAGGTCTTCCATCTGCTGGTTCACTCTCCAACTGGCTGCAATGGCCAGAGCTGTGCCAGTCTGAAGCCAGGAGCCAGGAGCTTCTTCCACGTTTCCCACTTGGGTGCAGGGGCCCAAGGACTTGGGCCATCTTTCACTGCTTTCCCAGGCCACAGCAGAGAGCTGGATTGGAAGTGGAGCAGCAGGGCCTTGAACCAGCACCCATATGGGATGCCGGCACTGCAGGCAGCTGCTTTACCCACCATGCCACAGTGCCAGCCCCAACCCCTTATTTCTTAAAATCATCTAATGTACTATATATTTTACATATTGACATCACTTTTGTCTGTCTCTATCATTAGAATATAAGCTACATGTGGGAATAGATATTTGTTTTGTTCTTTGCTGTATCTCCAGTGCCTAGAACAGCACTTCCCATATAGTCACATAATAGATGCATGCTCAATATATACTGACTAGGGTACTGCTGTTGTGGCACGACAGGTTAAGCTACTGCTTGTGGTGCTGGCATCCCATATCAGAGTCCCAATTAGAGTCCTGGCTGCTGTGCCTCAAATCTACCTCCCTGCTGATGTGCCTGGAAAGCAGCCAAAAATGGCCCTCGTACTTGGGTCCCTGCCACCCACTTGGGAGGCCCAGATGGAATTCCAGGCTCTTGGCTTCAGCCTGGCCCAGCCCAAAGATTTCAGCCATTTAGAGAATGAGCCAACAGATGAAAGATTTATCTCTTTCTGTCTCAGTGTGTGTGTATGTGTGTGTGTGTTTGTATGTCTTCCTTTCTCTGTCAGACTGCATTTCAAATAAATAAACAAATAAATAGCAATTCGGTACAGTTGGAATGGAGATGACACATTTGCCATACCTGTGATTTTAATTACTCCCCACCACAATGTAGTCTCAATATACATTTAAAACCTTACGACCAGGGTCTGTGCTGCGGTATAGAAGGTTAAGCCGCCACCTGTGGAGCCAGCATCCCCTATTGATGCCAGTTTGATTCCTGGCTGTTCCACTTCCAATGTAGCTCCCTGCCAATACACCTGGGAAAGCAGTGGAAGATGCTCCATGTTGGAGACCCAGAAGAAGCTCCTGGCTCTTGGCTTCGTTACAGCCCAGCTCTGGCTGTTGCAGCCATTTGGGAAGTGAACCAGCAGATGAAAGATTCTCTTTCTCCCTCTCTGTCTGTTTCTGTCTCTTCCTTTCTCTCTCTCCCTCTCCTCCCCTCCCACTCTCTTCTCTGTAACTCTGCCTTTCAAATAGATAAATAAATCTTATTTAAAAAACCTTAAACTTAATATAACTGAAAACTGTAAGCAACACTATTCAAATTTTCCAATGCATATCATGTAATTCTTATTAACAAACATGCATCTCTGATATCATTTTACAACTTCCAGCTCACAAGTCCGTCTACACATACCATCTTATACAAATGGTCTCCATTCTTTGCAGGTCCCTACAAGGGCCCCAATCACCCTCAAACACTGAATATAATTTCTGTAGACTAAATGCAACTAACCCTTTTATTTCTTATGCTCTCATTTATTTGTGCAATCTTCATGAAGCCCTGCACATGCCTTGGATATTTATTAAAGATTTATTTATTTATTTGAAAGGCAGATTTACAGAGAGGCAGAGGCAGAGAGAGAGAGAAAGGTCTTCCACCCACTGGTTCACTCCCAAGATGGCCGCAACGGCCGGAGATGAGCCAATCCGAAGCCAGGAATCAGGAGTTTCCTCCAGGTCTCCCATGTAGGTGCAGGGGCCTAAAGACTTGGGCCATCTTTTACTGCTCTCTCAGGGCATAGCAAAGAGCTGGATCAGAAGTGGAGCATCAAGGACTCAAATCAGTGTCCATATGGGATGCCGGCACCACAGGTGGCTACCGGCTACACCACAGTGCTGGCCCCATGCCTTGGATATTAAGGGAGTTTAATAAGTATTTTCTACATGGCTACTGATCAAAAGCATAAGAAACTCCCTATGTAAACATGTTATTGGGGGGGGGGGTTCCTGGTTCAACTCTAGCACTGTATGCTTGGGATCCAAATTCCTATCAATGTGCCTAGGAGGGAAAAGAAGGGAAAAGATTATGGCTCAAGTACTTGAGTTCCTTCTATCTACATGGAAGACGACTCACATGGCGTTTCCGGCTCCTGGCTTCAATCTGGAACAGCCCTTGTTGTTGCAGGCATTTGAGAAATCAACTAGCAGATGGAAGACCTCCCTCTCTCTCCCTCTGTCTCTGTCACTCTACCTTCAAGTAAATAAATAAATCTTAAAAAATAGTTATATCCTAAATCTCCCCTTCCATGAATTCTTATTGCAAATTTGCAAAACCGTTCTAAACTAGTTCCATGCAAAGCAAACTCGTAGTGTGTTACTTCAATAGGCCACTTTGATCATTTGTAATTTCTGTGCTGTGCAGTTGAGAATTCTGATTATAATATGCACAATTCCTTTCATCATTCTCTGGCCTAACTCCCAGAAAGGAAAAAAAAAAAAAATACTAAATTATCTCAAGTGTTCTCACTGATTTCCTTTGGCTACATCATGTATGTAAAGCCTATTTTACCTGAATTATAAATCCACAAGGTTAGGGATGATATTTCCCATTGTATTTTTGTTCACCACCATATCCATGCTGAGGCTTTCTAAGGGCTTAAGTGAGTGAATGAGTGAGCAAATGGATGAACGAAACTTGAACAGGCGATTGCGTGCTATTGAGCAAGTTTTACTGGTGTTAAAATGTGTACATCTAGGTGAGACTGTGCAAAGAATTTTCATATATTACTTTAATTCAGAGAAAATCAAGAAACTAGGAGTTGTTACCACAACTTTTGCAACATGAGCACAGACCTGGTTTGAGCACAGATGTGTATTTCAAGATGAAACTTTAAGATTAGTCACCTGGGCTTCTTGATACTGAAGATCTTTAGGAAGTTACCAGTTTCCGCACACATACACAAAGATCAGCATCAACTTTACACCTCTCTGAACTTGTTCTGCCCTGAGCCAAAGCACAACCAAGATTCTGGAAACTACTGCAAAATCAAACCACTGCTTCCTTTATTCCCATCAGACTCCAGAAGAAGTTCTGGGAAGTCAGAAGCCTGTTCCACAACCCAGAAACCATCACTATGCACTTTCACAAATCTCAGGATAATATAACATTCACTGTTAAACTCTGGAATCCTGCTGCACTCACCAGCAATCTGATGATATCAATTCAATGTCATTTTGTTCTCTAGGTGAGAGAAATATTTTGCTATTCTTCCAAAGAAGAGCAGAGAATTGTTGTCCAACAACAGTTCATATAATTACATACTAACTCGGAAACTTTGCTTCATTCTATATATTTGGGAGACACCACTATCTTTTCTTTTTGTCTTCTCATCTCCTTCAAAGATTGATGAAGAAACACAAGTATTTTACTTCTAAATAAGATGGCTAGGAGGGACCTGTCTCAAAGTTAGGGTTAAAATGAGTTCGAGAAACACAGTAAGACTTGCTTGCTAAGTACAGAAAATGTGTGCTTAAGAAGTCATATTCAAACCATCCTGCCTAGAGAAGTTTGCCTGATGGCAACAGTCAGTATTTCCCAAATTCAACTTTTTTTTCTTTTCCTTATGTTTTCAAAGGTAAAGGATTGCTTTTAAATAGATGAACATGTGAGGAGAAAGAATGAAATTTAAAGGTGCTATACAGTTTCTTCCTGGAACAACCTTCAAAGGTAGCAAATTCTCTGAGGTAAATTCCAGGTTTCCTAATGATAATGAATCCCCCCAACTACTAGTAAATGTTCTTTTTTATTTTATTTTATTTTGACAGGCAGAGTGGACAGTGAGATAGACAAAGGTCTTCCTTTTGCCGTTGGTTCACCCTCCAATGGCCGCCGCGGCCAGCGCGCTGCGGCCGGCACACCGCACTGATCCATGGGGTGCAGGGCCCAAGCACTTGGGCCATCCTCCACTGCCTTCCTGGGCCACAGCAGAGAGCTGGCCTGGAAGAGGGGCAACCGGGACAGAATCCGGCACCCCAAACGGGACTAGAACCCAGTGTGCTGGCGCCGCTAGGCGGAGGATTAGCCTAGTGAGCCGCGGCGCCGGCCAGTAAATGTTCTTCAAATAGTTGTATGTTCTGTCCTATTCTAGTATTTCTTGTCTGCAAATATCTCATCTGCAGATCTTCTCTCTGTGCTACTATGAAGGCATTCCACCAAACTTGCTACAGCATCTAGATCCTCTCTACTTGAAAAACATGTTCATTACAGCATGGATACGCTCATGACAAAATGCTGTTTTCCATAATTACCACATAGCTATTTAATGATGATTAGCTCAGTGAGCTCTAAAATTATGTGTAGAGAGGAGAGAATGGATTCATATTGCCGAAAAGAACAGAAATCCTTTCCTAAGTCAAATACAACAATTTTATATAACATTTATATATATACATATATATATAACATTTATATATTTTGAAAAAAAAACCACTTGAAGACAAATGATAGGCTTTTTAAAAAAAGATTTACGTATTTATTTGAGAGGCAGAATTGCAGAGAGGCGGGGCGGGTGGGGGGAGATAGTCTCCCATCCGATGGTTCACTCCCCAAATGGCTGCAACAGCTGGAGCTGGGAGGATCCAAAGTCAGGAGCCAGGAGCTTCTTCCACATCTCCTACACGGTGCAGGGGCCCACGGATTTGGGCCATCCACCACTGCTTTCCTAAGTCATAGCAGAGAGCTGGATCAGAAGTGGAGCAGCCAGGCCTCAAATAGGCACCCATATGGGATGCTGGCACTGAAGGAGGAAGCTTTACCTGGTATGCCACAGCATCAGCCCTATGATGGGCATTTAATACACATTCATGAAGTCCATTGGATAATTATTGACCTCATCATCATTTGATGTCAATGACGTTGCACATATCTCCTAAGACCAAGGTATCCACAGAGACTGCAGGTGATTAAACTCTTACAAGGTGAAGGCCACGAAACCTGTGTAGTTGGCTCTACCCATTCTATCAACTCTCCAGTGGCAGGAAAAATGGCCAGTTTTTAAAATACGATCATTGAATACCTTGGCTAATGCATAAGGGATTACACAGAAAACCATAACCATTTCTTGTAAGTAAAGATTTCTTTATTATCAAGTATGCTTGCTTTACAGTTCTGGTTCTGGAAATTTTACCCTGGCATCCAGTTGAAATCTGTGTGGCTGCATTGAACCTTCCTTGCAAAGTGATCTACCTACGCACTGCTGAAAAGACAGACACCAATGGACAACAATTAGGATCCAAGAAGCAGCATCAGCAAAAAATAAAGAACACTTTTTCTACCTTTGTAATGCACTCATTCATTCCTTCATTCATTCATTCCTCACCAAATATCGACTGACTACCATTTGCCAAAGCATGTTCAGGGCACTAGAGATAAAATAGTGAAAAGTGGAGACACAGCTCTAGAGATACTTTATTTTAGCAGAGGGTGGGAAGAATAAACACACTCAAGCTGATTTGGGTAGTGAAAAGGTTTTTAGAAAATAAAACAGGGGGATCCAGCAGAACAGATTAGACTGGGTGGTCAGATCAGGGCTTTTCGAGGAGGTGATGTCTGAGCAGACATGTGCATGCTATTGAGAAGTCCACCATGCAAAGATCTAGAGATACAATTCTGGATAACAGGAATACCAGGTACCAGAGGGCACTTCAAAAAGTTCATGGACAATTGAGTCCAAATATATGTTTATTTGGGTATGAAAGTAACCTGAGACCCATGCATAGTTTCTATCATAATATGCACTTTTTAAAGAACCTTCCCAAGACTCCTCACATACTGAATTTATTCATGAAAGTTAAAGAAATAGACTTGTGTGGCTAGTACACAAGTAATTGTAGTCTAAGGGAACATCCTATAAGAAAACTAGGCTGACAGGGGATCCCAATACAATCCCATCAAGGTGGCATGTACCAATGCCATCTCACTAGTCCAAGTGATCAATTTCAGTTCACAACTGATCACACTGATAGGTCTAAGAGTCAAAGGGATCACACAAACAAGTCTAGTGTCTGCTAATACTAGCTGATAGAATAAAAAAGGGAGAGAACGATCCATCATGGGAAGCGGGATACACAGTAGACTCATAGAATGGCAGATGTCCTAAATAGCACTCTGGCCTCAGAATCAGCCCTCAAGGCATGCGGATATGGCTGAAGAGCCCATGAGAGTATTTTAGGCATGGAAATCCAAGACACCCTGGAAAAAAAAAAAAAGAAGAAGAAGACCTAAATGGAAGATCTCTGTAAGTGAGATCCCAGTGGAAAGAACGGGTCATCAAAGAAGGAGGTACCTTTCTCTGAAGGGAGGAGAGAACTTCCACTTTGACTATGACCCTGTTGGAATAAGATCGAAGTCAGCGAACTCAAAAGGTTTCCATAGCCTTGGCAACTCATGACTCGAGCCTAGGGAGATTACTGATGCCATAAACAAGAGTGTCAATTGTTAAGTCAACAACAGGAGTCACTGTGTACTTACTTCTTATGTGGGATCTGTCCTTAGTGTGTTGTCCAATGTGAAGTAATGCTATAACTAGTACTGAAACAGTATTTTACACTTTGTGTTTCTGCGTGGGTGCAAACTGATGAAATCTTTACTTAATACATACTGAATTGATCTTCTGTATATAAATATAATTGAAAATGAATCTTGATGTGAATGGAATGGGAGAGGGAGCGGGAGAGGGGAGGGGTGCGAGTGGGAGGGAAATTATGGGGGGGAGCCATTGTAATCCATTAACTGTACTTTGAAAATTTATATTTACTAAATAAAAAATAAATTACAAAATGGAATATCCAAAAACAAAACAAAACAAAACAAACAAACAAAACAAAAAAAACTAGGCTGAGACAATATTGTGAAGAACCTTGAGAGCTGCAGTAAAGATTATGGGCTGCATACAATATGCAATCAAAACCAATTGGAGAGTTTTAGGCAAAAACATACATTCTGTTTATAGATTGCTCAGCTGTCATTTGGGGAGTACGATGTTTTGGGGTTGAAATAGAAGACACAAACAAGATGACAAAAGAGGTGAGAGATGGTAGTAGCTTGCACTAAGGTTATAGCAATGGAAAGAAGTAAAGTTAATGATTTGGGGATATATTTTGTAGGTGAAGAAATCATAACTTGCAAATTAATGAGATCTAAGGATGGAAGTAAGAGACAAAACAAGACTGACTTTTTTGGATTGAGTAACTGGGTAGAACAATTTGAATAAAAACAGGTTTTCAGGGAGAGGATATCCAGAGTTCTTCCTAGATGCCTGTTAAACATGATAATTATAGTATCTACCTTGAAGCATGACTGTGAAGACAGAATAGTGGTACTGTATGTGAAAAGAATTTAGATCTGCCCCAAGCATGTAGTACTTATTCAATAAATATTAGCTATTGTAACTACTTTTCAAGCAAAGATGTAAAGATAGTTGAGATCATTAAAAAGCTCAGAGTTAAAAAAGATAAAAAAAGTCAGAGATTATGATTGAAGATACAAATCTACAAGTTATAGGATTCAGTGCTGCTCAAACTATTTTGGGTTGAGTGATTTATTTTTTTATCCATCATGGACCAATACTGCAGTGGGATAACACACCCACTCCCAAATTCAAAAACTGAAATCTGGGGCCAGCAGTGTGGTGTGGCAGATATGCGGTGCCAGCATCCAGTTCAAATCCCGGCTTCTCCATTTTCAATCTATCTCCTTGCTAATGCTCCTTCAAAAGCAGCGGATGATGGCCCAAGTACTTGGGCCCCTATACCCATGTGGGAGATCTGGATGAAGCTCCTGGCTCCTGGTTACAGCCACTGCGGTCATTTGGGGAGTGAATCAGAGGATGGAAGCTCTCTTTCTTTCTTTTCTCTTTCTTCCTCTTTCTTTCTTCCTCTCTCTCTCTCTCTCTATATATATATGCATGTATATCACTTTCAAATAAAATAAAATCAATCTTTTTAAAAACTACTGAAATCCTAACTCCCCAAAGCAATGGTATTAAGAGGTGGGACCTGGGGCCGGCGCTGTGGCATAGCGGGTAAAACTGCTGCTACCTATAGTGCCCACATCCCATATGGTCGCTGGTTTGAGACCCAGCTGCTCCACTTCCAATCCAGCTCTCTGCTGTGGGCTGGGAAAGCAGAAGATGGCCCAAGTCCTTGGGCCCCTGCCCCCACATGGGAGACGTGGAAGAAGCTCCTGGCTCCTGGCTTCAGATCAGTGCAGCTGCGGCTGTTGTGGCCAATAGGGCAGTGAACCAACGGAAGGAAGACCTCTTTCTCTCTCTGCCTCTCCTCTTTCTGTGCAACTCTGACTTTAAAACAAACAAATAAATCTTAAAAAAAGAGGTGGGACCTTCAGAAGATGATTGAGTCATGAGTGTGGATCCCTCTTGGAGTTAGTGCGCACATAAAAGATCCCATTGAGTTCCCCTTTACCATGGTAAGACAGAGCCAAATGATAGCAACCCATGAGCTGGGACTGGGCCCTCTTCAAACATCCAACCTGCCTACATGAAAAAATTTTTATTTACTTAAACATGTAAAAGTATATTTATTTATTTATTTATTTATTTGGAAGGCAGAGTTAGAGAGAGAAAAGGACAGAGAGAGAGAGAGCAAATCCATCTACTGGTTCACTCCCCATGTGGCCATATGGCCAGGGTTGAGCCAGACAGAAGCCAGGAGCCAGAAGCTTCATATGGATCTCGCACGTTGGTGGCGGAGGCCCAAAATTCTTGGATCACCTGCTGCTTTTCCTGGGCCATTAGCAGGGAGCTAGATTGGAAGCTGGCGGTCAGGTTTTGAACGGGTACTTATTTGGAATGCAGATGACCAAGGTGGTCGCTTTTTACCCACCAAACCAGAATATCCACATGGGATTTTGACTTCCGGATCTCCCCTACTGTGATAAGTGTCTGCTGTTTCTGTTAAAGCAGCTGAAATAGGGTAAGACAAATACTTCGGTAAAAGCCAACAAAAAAAAATGAATTACTTTAAAAATAAAACACTCAAAGTGAAATTGGCCAACACAGTTGGACGCCACGGCAAAGTCAAATTACTATAAAAGTTTCAAAATCTTAGTCTCAAGCCCTGTACTCACTTCCAATGGCACAGCCAATAAGGGGCAGCTTGCAGATCAGCACCAGTCCAGGGAACAGACTGAAGAAGCCAGTGCCCAAGACCTTACACATGTAGCTCAACAAAGGAGGCCTTGGAGACCACTTTGAGCCATAACTAACGTCAGGTTACCCGGCGTTGGTGGGGCGGGGGGACCAAGGTGCTCAGCAGTAGGCGGGACTGTCTGCAGGTGCACGCACACAAGCAGTGGGGAATTATGCAGATTGACAAGTAATCTATTGTAATTAGGTGTAAGAAAAAAGCCTAATCATTGCTGCAGGAACTCACTCCTCCTCGCACAGACGTGGTAACGAAAGAGAAACACAGCTTCCCCGCTTCGTCCTCACACACATGCGGGGAGACCCGAGCCAGCGCTCCCCAGGCTTAAGTATCAGAAGCTCCTCTAGCAGCCGGGCTCTGCACCAGAGAACAATTAACACACCTGACAGCCACCAAGCCGCCGCGTCATCTGCGTGTCTGGCTCAACACCCCGGCCCCGGGGGCGGACGGACGCCCGAGCCCACCACCCCGCTGGGGAGCACCTGCCAGGATCCCCAGGGAACCGGGTCCTGCTGCCGCGCGAGGCTGTCACCCCGCCGAGGGCTTTCCGCAAAGTCAAGTCCCCGGGACGCAAACTTGCCCAACTTTACCCTCCCGAGGCCCCACGCAGCGCCAGCTTCCGCCGCCAGCCCGCGCCCCGCAGGAGCTCCGAGCCTCCGCCTCGGGCGCCCGGAACGCGGGGCTGCGGGGAACAGGAACTTGAAAGAGGAGCCCGGGCGCCACGGCCGCTGTCCTCCAGGAAGGTCCGCGCGGGCGTCGCCCACGCGGGGCGGGGAGAGAGCGCGGGGAGGGGGCGGGGCCGTGACTCACACGGCCTCGCGCCCGGGGAACAAGCGGCACCTCCGGCCGCGCGGGGCGAGGGGCTGCGCCCGCCCGCGGGGCGCATGCGCGCGGCTCCCGCTCCCTGCCCGCCCACCCGCGCCTCCCCCACCCCTCCCCTCCGTCCTCGCCGCGCTTGGTCTCTCCTCGCCCGCTGGGTGCTGAAGTTGGGCGGATGGCAGCGCACCGGCTCGGCTAGAGCACGGAGCAGCCCAGCCTCGCGCCCCCGGACCCACCGCTGCGCTGCCCGCAGCTCCAGGCGACGACGGGGTAGGTGAGGTGTTGGCTCTGGAGCAAAGTCAATGACATCAAAAATGTCTGCTTTTTTTTTTTTTTTTTTTTTTTTTTTGCACCGATGGATGGTTTTTTTTTTCCCCCAGGTGGTGGTGGTGGGGGCGGAAAGAGGGGGTGGAGAGTGCGCGCGGGGGAGGCTGCGGGGCGCGGGGGTCTCGGCACGGGTCGGGAAGTTGGCTCCCGCGTCGCCGCCGGGGCTCCATCCCTTCTTCGCCCCTGCAGCTGCTGCGGAAGGGCCGGGCGAGTGTTCTGCGCGCCCCGGGGATCGTGCTCGGGTCCCGGCTCTCCGCGGAGAGCGGAGCGCTCTCTGGGCGCCGACGCGGGGCGCCGGGGGCGGCGCAGCTCCGGCGGGGGCGCGAGGTGCAGCGGGCTTGTGGTTGGCTGGTTGGTTGGTGGAGAATCGGCAGGGTCTGGTGGAGCGGCCGCCTCGAGGGGCGGCGTCTCCTCGCTCATCCCGACTTTACCTTCGGGAGGATGCACCGCGCAGGTGGGGAAAAGGTGCGGGCGGCGGGGTTGCCGGGACGGACGCCTGCAGCCGCAGGGAGACCTGCGGGGGTGTGTGTAGGGGGCGCGGGTCCTTTTGTTCGCTCCCCGCGCCGCAGGGACCGGAGGGGAGTTTCGCTGTGAGCCGCGCGGGTGGGTTGCAGCCGCAGGCTCCGAGGGGCGAGGACGAGGAACGCCCACCGCAGCCGCCGCCCCGCGGGTGTCCAGGAGTCCCCCGAGCCTAGGGTGCCGAGGGCCTTTTCGGGGCGATCGGCGAAATCGCGGTTTCCCCGCCGCCTCCTCTCCAGCCGCCCTGCGCCTGCCTTTCGCTCGTTCTTCGCGCTGCGGCAGAGCTGGGCGCAGACGCTCGGCCGCCTTCCCTTCTTCTCCCTGCCTCCCAGTCTCGGCGAAAGATGTCGGAGGACGGGAGGATGGCGGAGGGGCCGCGGCTGCTGGGCTCTGCGGGATGCGCCTCGCGGGCGGGAGGCTGTGGACCCCCGCGCGCCCTGGGCAACCCGCGCCAGCCGGGGAGTCCCCGACCCCGGAGACAGCGCGGGGCTCCCCTGGCCGCCGAGATGTCCGCCCGCCGGCCGCCGCGCGGGGACCCGCCCTGCGCCTCCGCCTCTGTCCGGAGCCCGGACCTGGCTCACCTGGGGGAGCCCCCGTCGCCCCGAGGAGCCTGGCCCTGGCTCTGGCGGAGTTTCCCTTTAACCGCTGACCCTTTGGTGAACGGTGCCTGCCTTAAAGGAGTCCCGAGGACGTTTGATTCAGAACTTTGCCAGCTTCGTAGTTGTTTCACAGCGAGATTGCTTCCCTCGTGGGATGGCTGTGACAAATAATGAGGAGAGGTCTTAGTTTGGGTACCCATCTGGGATAAGCATTCCTGAGGCCCAGTGCCATCTGCATTTCCGGCGTCTCTCAGATGCTGGCTTTCCGGGTGATGAACCCTTCTGAAAGCCATTTGACTGGAGAAGTGAGAAATAATTTCTACTCCGGCAATGCCACATAACGTTTGTCTGCTCACTTCATGTCTGCTACACACTGTGTGTATCAAAAGACTTTGAGAGCTGGAAAGCGATTTAGTTACATTGTATTTGCAAAGTCTTTTAGAGTGATCTTAGCAGTTATAGCCCCATACCTAATGAAAAGGTGGTTTTTACTCATTAACTCCAATGAATGAGAAGTTTGACCTCCTCTAGTTAAGTTAGTGTTATTAAGCTGTTTCTTCTGTTAGCGTGAACTAAAACAGTAATTAGCACACTCATGGGAGAATAGATTTATTCACTATTTTTGCAATTTAAAATTTAGGGCAGCCATGGAAGAGTGCTTTATTTATAGCTTTTGCAGATAAGAAAGCAAGTGTGTTATTTCGAACAGCTAGAGTGGTATTATTTATTAAATAAGATGGATCCCCTGCACTGACACCTGATTCTGGAGCCATGGGCTCTCTCTCCTGCACCCTCCTGAAATTATAGTTTGAAAGCTGGATAAAAGTACCCAATTCACAGAATGAACGGTATATGGTGTCCTCTTGTGCCAGTTTACACCCTTTTATTGCTCTGGCTCCTCAGATATTCTTGGTGTCTATTCCCCTTGGAAGAGAATTAATAAGCAGAGTTACTTGGAGTCCTTGTTTAAGGCAAATAGCTTTTCTTTCTCAAAAGGAGGTCTGGTTTGGGGATCTTCCTGTAGGGTCCTAGTTTGCTTAAATTTATAGTGTAAAAGGTCTTAGGCCATGATCACTCATGTGCAGTTCTTAAACTTTTGTTAAATAAATAAATAATCTTCCTTAACATTTCTTACTACTGGGGCCAGAAGCTTTGAAGAAAAGGAGAAATATATACCTATCTTTACACATTTGACCTTATAATAAAAATCAAGTAAAAGTGAATGATGCAAACCTAAATTAATAAACATTCTGTTTATCAATTTGATGTACAGCTGAGAAATAATGCCTTTGTGGTAGATGTCGATTTACTGAAATTCATGGGTTTTTCCTGGAAAAATGGAAGGCAGGCATGGATGGTGAGGTATGGAAATAAAAGGGATGGGAATCCATTGAGCTACACTTCAGCTGAGAATCCTGCTTCTGATAGATCTGACTCTTCTTTCTTGACAATGAAGATATCACATCACACAGAAGAGCAAATGCAGGGACCACGGTGTATCTGTTGGATAAGAAGAATGCTCTATGATGTTAAAAGCATTTTAGTCCATCAATTACTGTAGAATTTAAGTACAAATGCATTGTAGAGGTTTAACATTAAATGACATTTGCGGAGGGCTGTCCTAGAAACTGAAACATAATTTTTTATGGAAAACTTAAAAAAAAAAAACCTTTGCTATAAGTAGATTCTCAACATTAAATTGAAAGATACTGCTATCTTCCATCTCTCTTCCCATGACCCCTAATCCCTTGAAGACACTTTTGTAACTTCCAAAGAAACCCATTTAGACTACTCTTCTGGCTTTTGTGCCATCACCTAGTACAGTGTGTGTCAAAAGGTAAGTGTTTAGTGTTTCCTAAGTAAATTCTTTAGCATTGCCAAGGCTTACAAAAGTCTTCCAAGATTGGAATTGTATTTTTAAAAAGCATGTTCACGTTTTTTAACAAGTATACTACTTTGAGATCCCAAAAATCAAGTTCATGGTCCTATGTCTTTGTAGAAAGCAGTTTTTGGAATTGTTGTCACTTTGTGAACATGAATTTTAATATAACATTTTCATTAGCTATTTTTTACAAAGAAAAATGTCTGAAACAGAAAATAAAAATTGTGGGCTGACGTAGATGTGATGAACACAAATTTTGGGACAGTCTGGCCTTAGATTGGGTCCTGGTTCCTGGGTTTCATAGCCTTGTTGCTGTGGCTAAGTTACTGACCCATCCTGAGCTCTGGTTTCCTCAGATACACAGCAGGCATAAGAATCCACCTCCTAGGACGCTTGCAAGCATAAAGACAATGCGATGTATACAAAGTGCAGAACCTAGTGGCCTGCACGTCCTGAGTGCTTGCAATTATGCCAGTGCCTAAATATCTGCTGTTGAAAAATCAGAGCAGTTTACCACCAGTTCATTTCCTGTGTATCAAGATACTGTTGTTTAAAGAATTAGAACCACAACATAGAAATGAATGATGCTTGCTTTTTCAAAAATTTACATTACTTTGTTGCTTTTGTTCAAGAAATTAAAAATGAATATATTTTGAAATTTAAAAAAAATTTATTATATATGAAAGGCAAGGGGAAAGAGACAGAATGACAGACAGATACAGATGGAAACAAATATTTTCCATCTGCTGGCTTACTCTGCAACTGCCTGTAAATGCCAGTAACTCAATCCAGGTCTCCCACATGGGTAACAGGGACTCAAATACTTGATCCATTACCTGCTGCTTTCCATGGTGACCATTAGCAGGAAGATTAGCTTGGACTCAAATCAGGCACTCAAATGTAGGATGCAGGCACTCCAAGCAGCGACTTTACTACTGTGCCAAATGCCCACCCCAAATGATATTTTTAATATAATTAAGTGAATTCAAAATAATTCATCTTACAGGTATCTTAATTTATTTAGCCATTTTTTTCTTTTTGGGCCTTTATGGTCTTTCGAGTATTTTCATATTTTAACTGATTGACATCTGGTGCCTAGCTTTTGGATGTGAATGTGTTTTGAGCTTTATGCTTAAACATCAAATTTTTGCCAAAATAATATCATCCTTTTAAGAATATTTGCTAACATTATACGTGAAAATTATGTTTCAAAATTGTGCTTCTTTGGGGGCCAGCTTTGTGCACAGCATGTTAGCTGTTGCTTGTGACATCAGTATTGATCAAAGTGCTGGTTTACTTCCTGCTGCTCTGTTTCTGATCCAGCTTCTTGCTAATGTGCCTGGGGAGGCAGCAGATGATGGCCCAACTACCCGGACCCCTGCCACCCAAGTGGGAGACTAGGATGGAGTTCCCGGCTCCTGGCTTCTGCCTGGGCCAACCCTGGCTGTTGTAGCCATTTGGGAAATAAACCAGGAAATGGATATCTCTCTCCATCTCTCTCCTTCCCTCCCTCCTTCTCTCTCTCTCTCTCTCTCTCTCTCTCTCTCTGCCTTTCAAATAAATAAATACTAACACCCTGTTTCCTTTAGTCACTAATAAGGTTGATTACTTTTTAAAATTTATTTATTTATTTTAGGGGCAGAGAGAGAGCGTGCCTCAATCCAGGTCTCCTATGTGGGTAGTAGGAACCCATTACTGCTGCCTCCCAGGTTCTTCAGTAGTCAGAAATTGGGATCAGGAGACAGGAATTAAACCCAGGCACTCCAGTGTGGGGTGAGGACATCCTAACCCATGTCATAACTGCTAGGCTAAATGCTCACCTTAGGCTGATAACATTGTTTTTAATTTGAGAGGCAGAGAGACAGAAAAAGGGAGGGGGGAAAAGGAGGGAGATATAAGGAAGCAGAAATTGATGGGTATCGAAGCCAGGTACCAAACCCAGGTACTGTGATGGTGGGACCCAGTCATCCCCCCTGGTGTTTTAACAGCTATACCAGCACCTGTCCCAGATGGCTTTTTTTTTTTTTTTAAGATTTATTTATTTGAAAGTCAGAGTTACCTGAGTTACCTAGAGAGGGAAGGAGAGGCAGAGAGAGAGAGAGGTTTTCCATTGGTTGGTTCACTCCTCAGTGGCTGCATTGGCCAGACGTGTGCCAATCTGAAGCCAGGAGCTTCCTCTGGGTCGTCCCAGGCAGATGCAGGGGCTCAAGAACTTCAGCCATCCTCCCCTGCTTTCCCAGGCCATAGCAGAGAGCTGGATTGGAAGTTGAGAAGCTGGGTCTTGAACTGGCACCCATATAAGATGCAGGCACTGCAGGCAGCGGCCTTACCCACTATGCCACAGTGCTGCGTCCCTCAGGTTGCCTTTAGACATGCCTATAAGCAATTGTTTTCCTGTCTTTGAAGATGGCTTATTCAGAACTCTTGTCTAGGTGTCTATTGGTGTTCTCATATATTTTTCTTATTTGTGTGTTAATTTTTAAAGTAAACAAGGAAAGGAAATGCTTAGTGTGAAAGAAAACAGAGATCACTTTGTCTAAATCAGAAGGGCTGGAAATGCATCTGCCAAGGGATCAGGACTGCCGTGGTATTCATAATGTATTGCTACTATGCCTACACTTTCCAACTTGTACAATTCCTTTAGAAGGGTCAAGTTTGTATGTGAAGATTACCCAGGTTTCCATGGGTTGTTTCCGTTTGTTGCCATTGTTACAGGAGTCCAAGTTTCCTAAGATGAAGGGCGTTGAGAGAAAAGATGGGAGTACAGGGAGAACTTTTTGAGACATTAATTGAGATATCTCATCACAGTTGCATCTATTAATTATGAAACTGTGAAATTAATATTATATCCTACCTCAAATTTTAATGCATATGTGACATCAAATATTTAAAATATAAGAATTTTGTGTTTGCAATGCTTCACATGATTCAGTGGTCTTTTAAGCTCCTGATTTTGACTTTTTAAACTCTATAACATTTGACAAATTTGGTTTCCAAGCTTAATTAACTTGGAAAACCTATGAAGTCCCTTAGGTATGAAACTACCTAGCGAGTGTAAAATTTTATAATCATTGGAGGTTCCAGTTTCTTAAATATGGTACTATTTCAGGTATTCAGATTCAATGAATGCAGAACTTACAGTGAGTGGGAAGTCCCTATAGGAAGATCAGTAAGCTGTGGTGGAAAATAATATCTCATTTCAAAGACAACGGGATTTGAAAAGTTACTCTGCTATTTACTAGATATATAGGATTTCTCAAGAAAACTAAATATTTCATAATAGGAATTCTAACATGAGCAATGAACATCTGAAATCTCTCTGTCTTACACCTTGTAGGTGAAGTTTTCTTTTAAATCTTTGTGTCAATAGATGTAATTTTATTATAGACAATGAGTATGGGTTCACAAAGCAAATATTTACTTCCTTATATTGGGTCACATGGCCTTTTCATAGTACTGCTGATTGGTTATTGAATATACTGGTTAGAATTTAAGAGCTGTAGCATTGCAGTAAAACAGACACAACCCAAGGGGAATCATGACATACATGAAATGAGCAGGTAAGTGTTGACTTTGTTCTGCAGTGCTTCTCATTGGGAGTTACATTAGGAAAAATTCTTTTCTGAAAGCTGACAATACTTTATTTTCAATCTTGAACGTTTGGGGCTTATTTTGGGCAGTGATCTACTTTGGAGATTTTAAGAATCAGTTTTGTCTCTAAGAAGACCACTCCATGTCTCCTTTTTTCTCTCGATGGTTTTATGTTTTCAGGATTCAGTTAACCAAAATCAACAAATATTTGCCAGTCTGCTATGTGAGAAGCTGCAGTCCACAGGATTAATTAGACAATGTGAAAAAGCGTGTGGATAATTGCCCTTCAAAGAAAGAGACTTTTAAAGCAAAGAATGTAATTTGGTAGACAGAGATCAAGTTTTGGATTAAAATAACCAAAGGTTTTCTTCAATTCTTTGACCATTGGTCTCATTACCTTTAAAACCCAAAAGTGTTTAAGAATGAAATGAAGTTGTTTATAAAAATCCTTCATATATTGACAGTAACTATGCATGTTTTTGACACTATGTTGAGCTAAATAAAATAAATATAATAAACATTGTTTAGAGAATAAATACTTGAGATTTTAGTTAATTGCTGGTGTTTGTCTTAATGAATGGGTCCTTATTAATGTTGAAGTTGCTGTCCATGTGTTCTGTGTTATCCTTTCCTGAGTAGACGAAGAAACCAGTTAAATGAACATTCGTGAATGAATGTTTTTGAGTACCTGCTCTGTGTTAGGCTCTATGGTATGACTTTTGAATGCAATGGTCAATTAAACATGAACCCTTTCTATAAGGAGTTCACATATAAGCTTCTTCAACATATTATTACTTTGCTTTTATCTAGTTATGCTAACCTTAGAAGTCATAATTAAATACAACATTTCTCTAGGGTTTAGCAATTTAGGGGAATTAACCTCAAAATTTAGGAGCCTCTACCTCTCAAGTGCAAGCAGGCTGCAAAGCAGAGGCTCAGAGAAAGAAGGCAACAGGCAGTGGATCTGCTGGTGAGAGACTTAACAACCTCCATTAGAACATCAAAACAGCTAAAGACTGGAGGCTTAGGACTTTTGGGAAGTTACAAATTGGGAGAACCACACTTCACTGTCATTAATGTAAAGGGAATGTCTGCGTGCAACTGTACTGTGCTTTTCCTCTCACTTAAAGGCTTCCGTGGGTGGTGATCATAATATGAGTCAAGGCAGATGAAAATGGTGGTGGTAGGGCATGTGCAATGGAGACAGAAGAAGTCACAGCCATGCCCTTCCTTAGGGTTCATGTTTTGCTTCTGTGCTACTATCTTTCATAGTAATCTTGTGATAATACACTACACTGGCCAAAAGGCCTGGATACTCTTTTCAGATATATACATATATCTGATATATATATATATATATATACACACACACATATATATATAAAAAACTTGATTTTGGAAAGATGAACTCATCTTCAACATCAGCTTGTTGAAATCACTAGGGTGAATTCTAAACCCAGCAACTAGGTTTACTCTAATCCAGGAAGATTTAGTATCATTCATAGAATCTGAGTAAAGTCATCAAATCCTCCCTAACAATATGTTATGAATGTACATTTATGTTGCCTGTCTATGGTGATGAAAGACGTTGACATCAGGAATGAATTATCTTGAAGGTGTGCTAAACCCACATGTAAGCCACTAAATTTAACATGCTTGTCATTACACCTTTGACTGGGCTGTTAATGAATAACCATGTGAGCCACTTTGAGGTTTGAACCTGTTTCTTTTTCAATTTATTTCCTCTCAGCTCTACCGTATGGCATTTGTGACCTGTATGTTTAGTATGACCAAGACTTACCAGATAAAAACAAAGAAAAATGAGTGTCTCTTTTGAGGGTACTATGCTATGCAACACTATTTAAAAAATAATACAGTGATTTACATAATCTACAAACTGGTGTGACTGACTGAATGCTATATTGTGAAGTGTAGTAGTCAATACTCCACATGAATTGCAGTGTTAACATTTTTCCTAACTAGTGTTAGAATGAAGCTTGATATTTGATCTCCCTTTTTATTTTATCAACAGTATCAATAGAATTTGTAAATAGATATGTGAGAAGAAAGGAGTATAGATAGTTCTCATACAAAAATTGGTGTTTGTCATTATATTTATCTTAGAATATGTACATTTCTCCATAATTTATAATATATCATGAACTCATGTTCAATCTGTCAGGAAAAAAAAATCTCTGCTGTTTTATTCTCTTCTGGTAGTCATGGATTAACTGCCTTGCTTGTCATATCTGTGCTAGTTTATGAATAAATAATGTCTGTAATCTTGATTCAAGCCATTAGAGCCATGTTTTCTTCATCTGCTAATGTACAATAACGTCAGTTTTCACTGTTGAAATCTTTTTGATGAAATTACTTTTAAGTAATCTCCGGGTCTAATGACTCACCTGTATTTATATTAATTATGGATTTAGTTGAAAGTTATGCATGTATTACTTTTAAACCCCAAAGATAGAGAAGTCCTTTATACACTGCAGAGTTTAATATTTTGAAAAGATGATCTGTGTGGAACTGTATGCACGTATTTGTGTGTGATTCCTGTCTGTATTCATGGGGTGAGAGTGGGGAACTGCTGGCCTGCCTGCATAATCATTGGCAAATATTCAGGAGAAAAGGATGCGTACTGCTGAACACAGGTGGAGGTGTCAGTGAGACAAGAAAGTCAAGTAACAAGTAGGAAGGCTGCACTCAGAATACAAAATGATTAGCTGAAAGCTCATTATACCTTAAGATATAATACATGCAATATGGTATTATATAACTGCTGTATTATGTAACCACTTCCAGTTTTGTGAATTCATGTGACCTGATCTTAAGGAGGTAATTTTTTTCCCATTAATTCTGTAATTTCATTGACTGAACATCTGAGTAATGCAAGTGGGGTTTCATGAGGTAGAATTCCATTAAATAAATGTTAATTCCAGGAAAGAAAAAAATGTGAAGTGCTTCTTGACCTGACACAGGTTATGTTAAATAGTCAAAAATTCTAGTAGGTATAACAAAATTCAATCACGTTGATAAAAACATTTATTCCAAACTTTCCTTTTTAAATGCAACTCTTCCTAAATATACCTTATATAAAATCAACTCTGTTTCGGTGATGTAGAGAAAGCTACATATCACTTTAAAATAGCAGCAGTGAAGAAATGCGTGCACTAAGCTTGTTTATTGAGCAGCAGGACAGTGCAATAACTTAATGTCTTAACTATTTATTAATACTTTAAGGGAGTGACAAGTGTGCTTGGAAAAGCTTGTCTGCTTATTGCTGCTGAGATTGTCTTTAAGAGAATGTGGGTTTATGGCTTAGTGGGATCCCTGGAAGCAGTTACTCTATGAAGCTGCTGATTGCAACCAGATCAACTTTGCCCTTGGTATACTGGCCTATGACCAGTAGCCCCTAGAGAGTTTTAGTCTGGGTAGATTTCAGGGAAAAGAAAGAGGTCATGTGTCTGAGCATTGAGTTCAGAGGTTATACAATCTAATGAGTTAAACTAAGGGCAGGCAGAAATAATAGAAAGATCATCTTCTGGTGCATTGGTAAACAGGACCTTCATTGGAGCTGGTGTTGTGGTACAGCAGTTAAGCTATTGCCTGAGAGGCCCACATCCCTTATGGGTGCTGATTCCAGACCCGGCTGCTCCACTTCTAATCCAGCTCCCTACTAGTGCACCTGTCAAAACAGCAGAAGATGGCTCAAGTGGTTGGATCCCTACACCCACCTGGGAGACATGATGGAGTTCCCATCTCCTGTCTTTGGCTTGCCCAGCCTTGGCTGTTGTAGCCATTTGGGGATGAAACAATAAAAAATCAATCTCTCAATCTCTGTCTTTCTCCCTCTGTCTTCTTCTCTCTGTAACACTGCCTTTCAAATAAATAAATGCGGGCCGGCACTGCGGCTCACTTGGTTAATCCTCCACCTGCTGCACCGGCATCCTATATGGGAGCCGGGTTCTAGTCCTGGTTGCTCCTCTTCCAGTGCAGCTCTCTGCTATGGACTGGGAAAGCAGTGGAGGATGGGCCAAGTGCTTGGGCCCTGCACCCACATGGGAGACCAGGAGGAAGCACCTGGCTCCTGGCTTCGGATCAGTGTAGCACCGGCTGTAGCGGCTGTTTGGGGGGTGAACCAAAGGAAGGAAGAGCTTTCTGTCTGTCTCTCTCTCACTGTCTAACTCTGTCAAAAAAAAAAAAAATAAAAATAAAACAAATAACTTTTTTTTAACTTTTATTTAATGAATATAAATTTCCAAAGTACAGAATATGGATTACAATGGCTTCCCCCCCATAATGTCCGTCCAACCCGCAACCCTCCCATTTCCCACTCCCTCTCCCCTTCCATTCACATCAAGATTCATTTTCGATTCTCTTTATATACAGAAGATCAGTTTAGAATACATTAAGTAAAGATTTCAACAGTTTGCTCCCACACAGAAACATAAAGTGAAAAGTACTGTTTGAGTACTACTTATAGCATTATATCACAATGTACAGCACACTAAGGACAGAGATCCTACATGAGGAGTAAATGCACAGTGACTCCTGTTGTTGACTTAACAAATTGACACTCTTGTTTATGGCATCAGTAATCACCCTAGGCTCTTGTCATGAGCTGCCAAGGCTATGGAAGCCCCCTGAGTTCACTGACTCTGATCATATTTAGACAAGGCCATGGTCAAAGTGGAAGTTCTCTCCTCCCTTCAGAGAAAGGTACCTCCTTCTTTGATGACCCGTTCTTTCCACTGGGATCTCACTCACGGAGATCTTCCATTTAGGTCTTCTTCTTCTTCTTTTTTTTTTTTCCAGGGTGTCTTGGCTTTCCATGCCTGAAATACTCTCATGGGCATTTCAGCCAGATCTGCATGCCTTAAGAGCTGATTATGAGGCCAGAGTGCTGTTAGGACATTTGCCATTCTATGGGTCTGCTGTGTATCTTACTTCCCATGTTGGATCATTCTCTCCCTTTTTTATTCTATCAGCTAGTATTTGCAGACACTATTCTTGTTTATGTGATCCCTTTGGTTCTTAGTCCTATCATTATGATCAATTGTGAACAGAAATTGATCACTGGGACTAGTGAGATGGCATTGGTACATGCCACCTCGATGGGATTGAATTGGAATCCCCTGGTATGTTTCTAACTCTACCATTTGAGGTAAGTCAGCTTAAAACAAATAACTTAATATATCTTTTTAAATTTGCCTTTGCAGTTCTGAATTTCCAAGTGTTTGCCTTACATTTCCAAATTTTCTTCAAGTTTAGCTACTTAATGAATTTTCCTTCTTGTTGTCCTGCTTTCTTGTTCTTAATTAATGCACTGTGTTGTTGGAGCCCTAATCTGTATCTAGGAATAGAAAATTAGATATAGGGAAGTCTGAAGGAACCTAGAGTAGCTGGTGAAAAAGATACACATGCAAATTTCTATTATGATTATATCCTAGGAGAGAAATAAAATGCTGTGGGAACTCAGAAACTGGATATTAATTTTAGATAGTGCAATTGGGACATAATAAGAAGTAGCACAGACACTTTCTCAGATTACTGAAAGACAGAACTTTGACAGCAGAGAGTAGCCTTCCAGGCTCAAAGACAATATAAATTAGGGCACAGAACTTCAGAATTTGAAAAACTACTTTGTGGCACACTTTTCCAAAAGCACATTTTACATGCTGGAAAGCATAGGATGATGTGGCTAGAAGGAAGACACATTATGATGGGTGTTAGCATCAGAGTGAAAAGTGAATTTTTCTTGATGGACAAAGAATGCCATTGAAGCCAAGGGGGATTACAGGTGAGAGCTGGACTTTGGAAGGGGCACTTCCTCAGGTCTGAGCACTGGGGAGGTGAAGAGAAATGAAGACAAAATTTCAACTACCCAGGTGAGCTAGGACATGACAAAGGACCTAGCCTGTGAGAAGTGCAAGAAAAATTGCCCCACCCAGAGCCTTTAGTTCTTGGTCAACAAAGATGTAGAAGATAAAACAGGAGCCTTAAATCTGACTTGGAGGATTTGAAAAAAACTCTGTGTCTAAATAATAAAGATGCCATTTATATGTGGATACACCAAACTGATGAAAAGGCTAGATAGGAAATCCATTGAGTTTGGTTTGGGAAACAATTTGACATATCTATCAGTTTTCACAGATGTTTTTATGCTGTTGATTAAAAAGCCTTAGGGATATTAATTGCTAGAGCGGGAAGCAACAAGTATGATCTTGGGCTATTGTCAGTATAGTATCTAGGTTGAAGTTAGTGGTGATTTTATTCTTCATATTCAATCACAACTGGAATGGGATACAGGTGGTAGAATTGACTTATAAAACCAAAACAATTTATTTTAAACATGACTGAAGGAATTTTCACTTTATTAACCTGGAGTAGAATGGTTATCCTGGAGACTACATGTGTTTTACCATTTGGAGAAGAGCCATGAGAAGTGATTAAACTAATTCTAAACAGCCCCAAAGTATAATGGAAACAATAAAACCACAAGGCAGAGTTACAAAAAAATAATATGTGCAATGCCCCTGGCACACAGTTGACATTCAGTGCATCTTAGGTCTTATCGTGATTCTTAGGAATAGCATTAGAACTAATGGTCACACACGATAGAGAAAGATCTTACCATCCTATTGGAAATAACTTTCCAACAGTCACTTGACTCCATAAATGAGCTGCTTTTGCAGCCCCTGGAGAGCATACAGTGAACAAGTACTTGGCAGAGTCATAATGGAGGAGCTGTAGGAACTGGGAAGGTGAATGAGCTACAGGGCCTTATTCTGGCTCCAAGGTTCAAATGGTTCCTGGGAATTTGGGATGCAAACCTAGCAGAATGTCTAAGGCTAGAAAGTCTTTTACCTACAAGTAGCAGAAGTAGAAGCTGCGTATCCATCCATAACTAAGATGGTCAGAACCTCAGAATCTTAAAAAAAAAAATGCTGAAAAGAGAATGAAGATACTGCAGTATGCTATGAAACCAAGCAAGTGGGGATGTGCTGTACTTAACTTTATTCGTATGTATATTAATGCTTCAAAAAGGATTGGAAAAGAGAAACAGGCCCAAGAAGGAATAGCAGGTGAGTTATGTCATCTGGCAGAAAGGGTGAATGAGACCAGGATTAAGATGACACTTTAGGTTTTGCAATGAGGAAGTTACTTGTGATGGTCTAAACAGCACTTGTGATTAATCGTTTATACATCACCTATTTCCAAAAGGTTTCAGGCAGCTTAAATAAAAGCACTTTCACACAGGGCAATGAAAATGAAGCAAAATAAAGATAAGGAGTACAAAGAGAAATAAATGAGAGGGGGTGCAAGTACCACAGAACCTGGATAAGATTGTTATTGTAATAAAGGACTACTTTTCAGCCCTGAGGTTCCTGGCTACTGATATAAAAGGGAAATAGGACAGGTTCTGTGTATCTCACTGGTTAGAGAAAGGAACCAGCGTTTTCAGAGGAATTATTGTTTCCTGGCATGAAATTCTATAAAGAGTAGTATATGCCATGGGTTCTTAGATAGGGGTGGTGACATATCAGACAATAAGGTCAACAGTGGTACTGCTGAAGATCCTGACTTGCTTTGACAGCCTCTGCTTCTGCAAGCCTTCAGAGGTGAAGTATGCAGTATTGATGAGGTCTGTAAATGCCAGAAAGGTGGTGATCGTTCTTGTGGGCCGAAACTGGATTCCTGAGTCTCAGCAGCCATGAGACAGCATTAGGGAGAGGATGTCCTAAAAGGAGACATGTGGGTGGTTCCAGGAACATGGCCAGAGAGGGCATCCAGCTCTCCTGCAACCTCAAGTCTTTTGCACTTGACACTTCCTCTTCCTTAAAGGCTTTCACCCTGATGTTTCTCATCATTCAGATTTTGGTTCAAATGTCAAAGCTTCAAGGAAATCCTTCTTGAATGCTCTGCCTAATGTGTTCCCTTCACCTTGTCATTCTCTGTGATCTTTTTTAACTATTTCACAGCATTTATGCTCTGTAAGATTTTTTAGATTTGTTGGTTTATTTGGAATGCAAAGTGATAGAGACAAGGAGAGAAAAAAAGAAAGAGATATTCCATCAGCTGGTTCACTCCCTGAGTGGCCGCAATGGCCGAAGCTGATCCAGGCTGAAGCCAGAGTCCAGAACTACATCCAAGTCTCCCATATGGGTGGCATAGGCTCACGTATTTGAACTATCTTCCGCTGCCTTCCCAGTCTGTTAGCGGGGACCTGGATGGAAGTGGAGCAGCTAGGACTCTTTGGGAGATCCAGTGTGAGATGCCAGTGTTGCCTGCAGTAGCTTAGCTGACTGTGCCACAGTGCCAGCCCCTAAATTATTTTATTTATTTTCAGTCTCCCTCTTTTCACAAACTAGATTAAATGTACACTGAACCATGTTAGGAAAGAGTAGGTGCTCAGAATGTTGAAGAAATCCTTGTTTGGACAGAGGAAAGAATTCAGCTCAGTATTGATATGATAACTAAATAGGATAGTAGTATTGGGAATGGCATAAATTCTTCCTAAAACACTAGCTGAGAAGAGGATAATCTTGATAATGACACAGTTTTGTTCTGGGGATTTTTTTTAAAGATTTATTTTATTTATTTGAAAGAGTTACAGAGAGAGGTAGAGACAGAGAGAGAGGTCTTCCATCCACTGGTTCACTCCTCAGATGGCGGCAACGACAGGAGCTGTGTCGACCCAAAGTCAGGAGCCAGGAGCTTCTTCCGGGTCTCCTATGTGAGTGCATGGCCCGAGGACTTGGACCATCTTCTACTGCTTTCCATCCTAGGGATCTTAACATTGGAGTTTGGAAGAACCACATAGATTCTCTGTACACTTTGCTGCCCTGCCATCTCACAAGGAGCAAGGATGCTGATGAGAGTGATGAGCTCATGAATATTCATTGACCATGTTTATGAGGGGTGGAGCTTAAGTTAGAAGAGTACAAAAGGTCCTACATTGTGGCAACTCTTCTTTCCTCTCATGTTATATAAAATTGTTCAATACTATCCATTCAAATTTTGGAGACTATCTTTTAAAGTACCTTACACTAGTTTTGCATAAATGATTTTCAGTATTTTTTCTAGGAGTAATTGTTCAGTGTACATCTCTTTTTATGACCCTTCTTGGTAGCTAACAACAAAACTCTCATTGGGTTAAAATGTGCATGTGTGTGTGTATGTGTTAATAGTAAGAAAGGGAACAAAATTGCCAGAAATATAAATCAGGTTGCTGATAAACACATCGAAAAGCAAAGGTGACAGTAGAGAGAAGCTCATTCGAATTAAAAACTGGAACCAGGAAGGAAGAGACTGCAGATAGACCAGGAAAAAGAAGAGGGGGCCAGGAATGTAGATGAATTGTGTGGGGAAACTATGGAGAAAAGGGGGCTAAACTGGAGAGGTTACAGCAGCCGAGGTGGGGAGCACAACTCAAGTCAGAAGCAAAGGAAAGAACTGCAACACGATTTTAGGTTTAGAGAGAACTAAGCTGGTTGGCAGTGAGGAACAAAATTATTGATGTAGAAGGGCCAGGGAAAATGTCATGAAATTTCCTTGAGTATCAGTTCATTCTTGAAATATGTTTCTGTATCAAATGTAATGCATATGAGGTTTTTTGTTTGTTGCTTCTTGCTTCATTGTTTTAGGTTAGAATTGGTGCTTGGAAAAAATTCTATCGAAGCACCAAGTTGATTTTTTTCTTCCAGGCTCTAGGGTACAAGATTGCTGTTTAGAGAGTTTAGAGATAATGGAATTTTCTCAAGGTTATGGACGGGCAATGGATTTTGGAATCCTGGAGAAGATTAAGTTGAAAAGGCACCTTGAAATTGTCTGACTCTGCAAAAATAATGGGTTCTTTTTTCCCTCATCTGTTTACCTTTAATGTTTTAACACATAGCCAGAATGAATATGTTGTGAGACAACTGTTATAAATTGGTCTTTTTCTAATGGCTTTATTTTAAGCACCTGAAATGACAAAAAGTGTTTTAGAAAAAGAATAAAATAAATGTTCAAGTATATTTTGTTTACTGAATGAGTTTCGATAATAATGTTAACTGTGCTACTTAGTTGGGTAATGAAATATTTGTTCAAACAAACAAGTAAACAAAGACTTTCTTCATTATAATTTGTTGGACTTTTCCAGGAGAGGATGCCCAATCCAACTGAAGTTGTCACTGTACAGAGGGCAAAAATAAATTACCATAGTTTCAACCAAAAAAGAATTTACTCTTAAAACATGAGATTGAATATTAAAAGGAGACAGAATTATGCCACAAACTCACTGTGGAAGGACTGTTTTGAATATAAGTAGGAAATAAATTATATTTTCGTATACACTCATTTTCTTATTTGAAGGTAGGATGGTGAATGACCATTCAAAAGTTGTGAAATACGTGGAAATTGAAGTTCAGACAACGCTTCTTTTAAAAAAATGATGCCTAACTAGAAATGTTTCAGTCTATAAAGCAGAAACTAAATTCATCTCCTGTAGTGTTTTGTTGCTTGTTTGTTTCTAATGTTCTGCTTTATTTTGCTTTTATAGAAGTAGTCTGGGAATGGAGAGTAAGCAATTTGGGGAAAAGATTGTAAATAAAATGTGGAAATTTTGTGTATGGCACGTACAGTGACTGTCACTTTTAACAAATACTTACTGAACATGTACTGTGTGCTTTGTGCTGTTCTGGGAAATTCATCTTTATTAAGGAGCAAAACAAAGAATGTCTACCCCCATGAGGGTTCTGTGCTTGATTGTCACATCTAATTGGCTCATAGAGCAACATTTTGTGTGCTTTGTAAAGCAGGGCTGTTACGTTTATAAATACATATACTCTTTTACTCTTATATTTGGTGCAAATAGTGGTGTATCAGATTGGAATATAATGGGACCTGTCTACATCTTAATTTTTCAAAAACTGACAAAACTTGCTATCAGTACCTTGCAAACCAGTATATTGTACTCCTACAAATGAATTAATTGTAATTTAGAAAATATTGGAATGAGTTGTCAAAGGAAGGAGATTCTACTGTCTTGCCTCTGTCAGTCATAGAAATAGATGACTGACAGCAACCAGAGTTCTGGGCACAAGGGGGAGAAGTGAGCTCATTTTTCCCAGGCCAGAACTCTGACTTCTCTCCAGGAATTTCTCAGGAATGAGCTACCTGTTTTATCTTCATCCCTTAGCTGTTTCTTGCATTTGTCTGCCAAAATTGTTTCCTAGTGTTCAAGGCTGTGAGGTGCACTTCAGTGAATTTAGAACATAATTAACTGAAGTACAAGAATTCTGAGGTACATCAGGAAGACAGACAATAAGATAGAAACACTTTATTTTGCCTAAACTTTTGTGGAAATTATGTATGGAAGTCATATAATGTGTAGAGCCAGAGTAGGATAAAGAGTCAGAGGCAGCTTGTAACATGGTATTTCATGGTGTTTAAGGGGGCGGGGGACATATTTTACAGTTCGCCCTTTAACTAGTAAGTTCTCAGAGTTTCCATTTATATTATAAGACAAGCAGGATTCCACCAGAAGAACTCATTGGGAACAATCTGAATTCCCCCTTTTTATTTATTTTATTTTTTATTTTGCTTTTGGTTCACAATGACATATACAAAATAACAGGATGACTTTGTTTTCAAGGATGGCACTGAAGCAAGGAATGATGAATTATCAGGAACTGTTAGGGATTTGATTGCTGCCAAGGGGAAATAAAGGAAAATATTCTGAACGTATTCCAGGAAAACATGTAGTGATAGCAAAAGCTCCAGTGGTATTTTATTTGTTTTGAAGTAATGAATGTGGAAAAGATATTACAAGTACTGCACTACCAGTTGCAGTAATTTAAGGCTAAATAGAGCAAATGATAGTTTCATAACTGGGACTTTTAAATATTAATTTTTAACTTATGTATTTGGTTGGATTTTAAATGTAGTTATCATAGTGTGATATAATAGAAAACATAATATAGACTTTTAGAAGTTTATTTTGTACATGAAACTCTTTTCAGAAACTGCATGAGCTTTTAATTACAGAAATTATTTAATTGAACTTGTAAGAAAATTAAAGACTTCGAGGCGAACTGAAACTCAGCTGATAAAATGTTGTTAAACTTGTGTTAAACATGTTTTCGATGCTTCAGATATAATAATATTAGCTGTTTGGGGTTATGATTCCTAAAATACTAAAGATTCATTGAGTCATGGAGAACTGAGTTCTGGCTATAACCGTAGCTCTGTGTGGAGAACTTATGACTCCTAGTATGGCAAAGACTTGTAATACAGAATCGCTGTTGATGCCACCAGGATGTTTAGAACTGGACTCCAGCAGTTATCCAGGCATAATGGATTCTCTCTCTCGGAAGGGAAGTTTGCAAATATGGACTCTGTGTATTCAAAGGACCAATCTCTTCATCCCCGATCTTCCACCCTCTCCTTGCTGAGATGAACATGCTTCTCTGCCTCTGCCAAGTGCCTCTGCTCATACTGTTTTCAGAGCGAATGCGGGACTTGTTCGCCTTCTCTGAATCCAAAGCCGAAGTCCTAAGACCTTCATAAATCCTTGTCTGTCGCCTCATTTTGACCTCTCGCTGTACAGAAACTGCCCCATCGAAACAGGACATCAAAGTGCCCCACCAAAGCATTTTCCTTTTCATTCTCTTATCAAAGGGTGGTATCTACAGTCACTGGGACAATAGGAGTTGATCTTGATCCCTTATCATTCATACCCTGCTTAAATTTAAGTTACCCCTAACCAAGGCTCAGTATACCCCTGAGGACTTTTTTTTTTCTTTTTAAGATTTATTCATGTATTTGTAAGTAAGAGTTACAGAGGAAAGAGATCTTCCATCTGCTGGTTCACTCCCCAGATGGCCACAGCAGCCTGGGGCTGGGCCAGGGCAGAGTCAGGAGCTTTATCCTGGTCTCCCACCTGAGAGCTGGAGAGTCCCATGTACTTGAGCCGTCTTCTGCTGCCTTTCCCAGGCCATTAGCAGGGAACTGTATTAGAAATAGAACAGCTGGGACTCAAGCCACTGCCCATATGGGTTGCCAACATTTCAAGTGGCGGCCTTACCCTCTACTACAGAAAGCTGACCTCTTGAAGACTTCTTACCTCTGTTACGTTTTTCTAGTTCTGCTCTCCTGAGTCACCATCTTCATCTTGCCTCTGTTGTCACTCTGAAAGTGTGCAGCATCTCCCCATCACTGACATCACAAAATCCAGATACTTTGTATGGTCCATCCTGCAATTCTTCCCTGACTTTCTGTCCCTTGCTGCCACCTCTCAGGCACATTGTGCCCCAACTGCACTGAGTCGATGGATGAGTTTTCCAAAAGTAAACCATGCAGTTTAGGCCTCCTTGTTTTTCCTGTAATGTTCCCCTGGATGGAATGGTTTATCTGTCTTCATCCACTTGGAAAACCTCACTATGCATTTTGCTTTCTGATCTCAGCTCAAACATTGTTTTCAATAAAGCTCTCTATTCCAGCATAATAACAATTCTGTGCCACTAAAATATAAGCTCATTGAGACTAAGTCTTATTTTTTTTTTTTTTGGAAAGGGAGTCATTAAAATACCCAGAACAGAAAAATAATGTCTAATAAATATTTATCTGTTAGCTATCAGGGGAGCCAGAAGCTCACTTGTACTCTGTATGATAGATCATGTCCTATAGCATAACAATAAGGTAGCAGAGTAACATCTGTTTTTACCAGGTGACCCAAGACTAAATAGGACAGGTGAAGTAGACATTTGGGACGCCTATGACAGATTCATTGGAGCTAATGAGATTCTAGATTGCATGAAGCTGCTCTGCCTCTGGATATCATTTTGCTCTGAGTAAGCCCTGAGGTCGCTACATTCGCCTACAGAGACCTGTGGGGTCTGTCTGTGTCTCCCTAACCCCATACCTTTCTGAACTCGCCACTGTCCGTGTCCTTTCTCCTCCCTCTGCCCCTGCCTTGCAGCATCTCTGCTGTTCCCGCAGAGGACCAGCACATTCCCAACTCAGCCGTTTTCTTCCTCCTGCAGGAGTGTTCTTCCCATAGGTAGCCATGTGTCTGTTTCCTTGTTTCTTTTTCTTTGCCCCAATATCACCATTTAATGGATGCCTTCCACTATTTAAAATTGCCAGTCCTCTTATCCTCCTTACAACCTCTTTCCCTCCATAACACCTAGAAGTCCCATGAGGTTTTTATGTCCTTTGTTCACAACTGTATCCCAGGTACTAAAACAGACCTGCCTCATAGTAGCCATTCAATAAATATTTGGTGAATAAATCAATGGATCCGTCTGACATATGCAATAGCTCTTCTTGTATATCCAGCTGATATGTTTCTCTTTGAATTACCTTTATGTCCAGGGTCTAATTTCAGTTCTGGTAGTTGGTTAATGTCTGACCTTAGTCAAACATATTCTGGATTAAGAGTCATTTATCTTGGGTTTCATTCTTGGCTCTGGCACTTTCTCATTATATGACCTTGAGTGAGTCATTCAATCTTTCTGAGCCCAGTTTTTCTCATTTGTAAAACAAGGCTAATGATATCTAGTGAATTACTAGGAGTATGACAAACACATCAACAACTATAAAGTTCTATAAGCATATTAGTCACCTATTTTTATCTATTGTCTCTGTGAAAATTGAAGAGGCAACATGGCATAATAATGAGTTTGAAAGTAATAGTGAAGCAGATATGGAAATCAGTTCTGTCTCTTAACACTTGTTAGCTATTGTATGACTGAGTAACTCGAGTGTAGCTCCTTTTCTGTAAATAAGATATATTATCGCAGAATGGATATCAGAATGAGATATCAAATGAGGTAATATATCATAATTCAACAATTCTAGGGTGCATAATTTTTCCTGTTTTAGCATTTCAGAAATCAGTACACACTTTACAATCAATAGTATTTTCACTTCAGTGATTTGTAGTATGTACTGCAAAGCTTATCTGTGGAACAGGATGGTAATTATAGTTCAGAACCTTTCCGGTCACTCTGACAACCTTAAGATGTTTACCTCTCTCCCCCTATTTGGAAAACGTGGTTTCAAATAAATAATGATAAAGTGAGGAATTCCGTGTTATAATGATTAATAGCCATAATTTTACAGACTGTCTTTGAAGTTTATTTTCCTGATTTTACTAAAAGAAATGATTAATTTTTGAAGCATCAACAGCACAGTGATTTTCTGAATTTATTTCCTCTTAGTAAGAGGATAGCACCTTGTTTTTTCAGTGTTTTGCTACCTGTATCTTTGCCTCTTGTGTGATTTACACTTTCTCTTGCCTTTGGTTTGGTCATGGAGGACAGGAATAGAAGAATATCCTGGCAACCTCAGCAACTGCACTTCCACATAATACGGTTGCTAGGAGAAACGGGTCGTGGCAGCACGTGAGAGCACATGTGGCTTTGCTGTCCTGGAGGAGCAAGCAGGAGCCAGCCTTAGCCAGCAGCTGAAGGCAGCTTTCTCCACCTTGCCCTTTGCAGAGGGCACGGAAATCCAGCTGTCCTGTCATAGCCTCAGTCAACTGGTAGTAATATCTTGTGGTCTATTTTAAATAAAATACAAACATAAATGCAGAAAAAATTACTATGCAAGAAGTTATCATAAACATAGGTAACATTTCAGCCCATTGTTTCTTCAACACTCTTATATAAATTGAAAATTCTAGTGCAATGTTATAATCTAGCATTGGGTCATTAGGAGTTATATCTTCCTGTCTGCCTTGTGGTTTGTTGTGATGGTCCTGGTTTTCAGTCAACAAAATTGGAAAAGAAAAACTTAAAAGTGCCATATGGATTAGTGTAAGAAATTCTACATCCATTAGCCATATTCATTGTTCAATGAGCTATACAAATTCTGAGGTGAATGTAATGTAGTTCTGCAATGATTTTCATAGAGAAAGCTCATTATACAATTTGTTTTATTCATTCAGCAGTTATGGCTGGGAGTCTCCCAAGTGCCAGCCACAGATTGTAACTGCTTGATGGGTTCTGGACAAAATCTGTGACTCCAGCATGCATCTATGACATTATCTGCCAATCTGAGGAAGAAACGTGATCAGGGCAATGACTAAATATAAACAAGACACATACACAATGAAAATAGAATGTCTAATATTTGCATTGTACTTTGCCTTTATTTGAAGAGGGCAACAAAATGCTTTGGGGTTAGCTCTTATTAGCATTTGAAATAAAGTGATACTCAGAAAAAAGCATCCTCAAACCAACTTTCAATTGGCAGCTGTGATCAGATTCCTCTGCAGGCACCAAAGCCTGGAGGAACTCTGAAGGACCCTCTCCACCTGTGCCATTGTCAGTGTTGGAAGAGAAACACTTGAGTGACTTAGACCACAGAAAGCCAGTAAGAAAACTCAAATACTTCTGCCTCCCACTTGTTTTCGTTAACTGCTTGATGGGTTCTGGACAAAATCTACAACTCAAATGTGCATCTATTATATTATCTGCAAATCTGAGGATGAAACGTGATTCGGGTTTCTATTTGCAAGGCCTGTAAAATTTAGTTCCCTACTTTTTCTTTTCTTTGATTAGCAGGTGGACATGTAGGAAGCTCCCGGAACTCATGGGCATATGCCAATGGCTTCTTTCATTCTTTATTCCCTTTGATTTGCACATTAAAAAGTGAGAATCTTAACTTCCATTTGGATATGCTTCCATCCAAAATAAAAATGGAAATAGGTTACAGAGCAATATGGACATGATGCAATGTGGAACACTTTTTTCTTGCATTAGAAAAGTCTGAAGTCTTATATCAAATAAAAATTTCCAGTATAATTGGTAATTCTACTTCATAACCTGAATCATGTGTCTAGGAATGGAATGACTTTAAAACCAGCCTCTCTGTTCCATATGTTTGTGTAAATACACATACTTTATCTTTACAGTGTTTATTGATTTCTAAGATGTGTGTGTTTCACTACTTTCACCCCTAGAGAAACACCAGAGAAAGAATGAGTGGCATGGCACATTCCCCAGTCCGCCCTACTGATGTCCCAGGAGACTCTCTGACAGCATTATTTGGTACCCGGCTGTTAGGACTTACTAAAAGAGTTGGGTGATAAGGCTTATCACTTCTGTTAATAGAAAGTTGGGAAGGAGTAAAATGCCTTTGAAGTACAAAGGCAACAGCTACTTTGATGGCAAGAATGCCAGTGAATGAATTTTCTCTGCTGACGGAAGATGCAACTTTATACCAATATAGGGGTTCACCACTAGTAGCATGTACTTTTAGCTGCTAAGATCAACCCTACCAATCTCCAATTCCATTGCATGAAGGAATTCTTCTATAAGTATATATGAGATCTGCCTATACTTTTAAATCAATAGCATACAATGTGATCACTAATAGGTTGTATAGTAGAATAGGCATGGGTGTCGAAATGTAACACTAATGTTTAAAGTTTAGCTCCATTTCTTAGAATGTGGGCAGACTGCTTACAGTTTTCAAAACTCGGGTTTAATTTCTAGAGTGAAGAGACTATTTTGGTAAAAGTAAAACTTTTAGCCCTAGTTCCTGCTATATGTTAGTATTTAAATATTCTTTCTATTCCTTTTGCTGCATGAATTTACATTCTACTTCTTTTTTTTAATAAATATGAATTTCCAAAGTATAGCTTATGGATTACAATGGCTTCCCCCCCATAACGTCCCTCCCACCCACAACCCTCCCATTTCCCACTCCCTCTCCCCTTCCATTCACATCATGATTCATTTTCGATTCTCTTTATATACAGAAGATCAGTTTAGCATACATTAAGTAAAGATTTCAACAGTTTGCTCCCACACACAAACATAAAGTGAAAAGTACTGTTTGAGTACTACTTATAGCATTATATCACAATGTACAGCACACTAAGGACAGAGATCCTACATGAGGAGTAAATGCACAGTGACTCCTGTTGTTGACTTAACAAATTGACACTCTTGTTTATGGCATCAGTAATCACCCTAGGCTCTTGTCATGAGCTGCCAAGGCTATGGAAGCCCCCTGAGTTCACTGACTCTGATCATATTTAGACAAGGCCATGTTCAAAGTGGAAGTTCTCTCTTCCCTTCAGAGAAAGGTACCTCCTTCTTTGATGACCTGTTCTTTCCACTGGGATCTCACTCACGGAGATATTTCATTTAGGTTTTTTTTTTTTTTTTTTCCCCAGAGTGTCTTGGCTTTCCATGCCTGAAATACTCTCATGGGCTTTTCAGCCAGATCCGTATGCCTTAAAGGCTGATTCTGAGGCCAGAGTGCTGTTTAGGACATCTGCCATTCTATGGGTCTGCTGTGTATCTCACTTCCCATGTTGGATCGTTCTCTCCCTTTTTTATTCTATCAGCTAGTATTTGCAGACACTATTCTTGTTTATATGATCCCTTTGGTTCTTAGTCCTATCATTATGATCAATTGTGAACAGAAATTGATCACTGGGACTAGTGAGATGGCATTGGTACATGCCACCTTGATGGGATTGAATTGGAATCCCCTGGTATGTTTCTAACTCTACCATTTGAGGTAAGTCAGCTTGAACATCACATTCTACTTCTAACATTTGATTCTAGTTAAAATTTGATATGGAAAGTTACATCAAATTATAAAATATCTACAAGAAGTAAATTTCTGGAAGAAAGAACAAATCCAATCTAATAACTCTAAATGAGTTATTATTGCATCCTATACCAAAAAATACATAGAATATAGGAGAGAAAAATGTGGCGGTGTATACATACAAAGAGAAGCATATTTTGCTTTGAATACATAAACTGCCTGATATCTTTTTTTTTTTTTTTTTTTTTTTGGACAGAGTTAGACAGTGAGAGAGAGACAGAGAGAAAGGTCTTCCTTCCGTTGGTTCACCCCTCAAATGGCCGCTACGGCCGGCGCACTGCGCAGATCCGAAGCCAGGAGCCAGGTGCTTCCTCCTGGTCTCCCATGCAGGTGCAGGACCCAAGCACTTGGGCCATCCTCCACTGCACTTCTGGGCCACAGCAGAGAGCTGGACTGGAAGAGGAGCAACCAGGACAGAATCCGGTGCCCCGACCTGGACTAGAACCCAGGGTACCTGGGTCGCAGGCGGAGGATTAGCCAAGTGAGCCACGGCACCAGCCCTGATATCATCTTTGCATACAATTTTACTTAATCAGAACACTTAAGGAATGGACAAGCATAAATGATCTCTCTGCTTAAAATATTTACTTAATTTATTGGGGAAAAATTCTTACCAAAGTGCAAAGATATTTTCATTTCCTTTTATGCTCTAGCAAGGAGAATATTGTAAATATTGCTTTTGATTTGGAAATTTCTAGTGTCTTAAAAATGTAATGATTAAAGATTAAAGATTTCAACAGAAGCTGAGAGTATCCAGGGAACATTTTAGGGACTGAATTCCGAGTGCTGTGGTAAGTCCTTTCCTACATATTTTCTCATTTTGTCCCCGTGCATACAAGTATTATTCTCTTGTGGAAAAAGAATTATTCAAAGAAGGGAACTGAAGTGTAGAGATTTTAAGTAACATGGTTATAGTTAGTTATTCAATGTGTGGTGCAACCAGAAACTGAAATCAAGCACTTCTGGTTACCAACCCTAATCTCCATTTTCTTTTTTATTGTTCTTCACAAAGCCGTTCATCAAATACAAAGTCACTTAGATTCCAGCAACAGAGAAACTTGGTATCAACAGAATGCATAATCCTTCTAGGACAGACACATCAATTTCTTTCCTAAAAAAGAAAAAAAAAATTAGCAAACAGTTTTTCTCAGTGATGCTTCTCTAATAATAGCATGGTGGAAAATAATTCAAATTGGGTCAGGGTTATTCTTAT
This sequence comes from Oryctolagus cuniculus, assembly GCF_051225735.1. Lineage (NCBI taxonomy): Eukaryota > Metazoa > Chordata > Mammalia > Lagomorpha > Leporidae > Oryctolagus > Oryctolagus cuniculus. Next base: position 14,711,089 of record NC_142871.1, read on the forward strand.
TTGAACCTTGTTTTTCTCCTCAGAGGTATTTAAATTAAGTCCAAATCTTCTCCACAAAATTTTTAAATGAAAATTTAAAGTTCTAGAAGTGTTTCAATGTAAAATAATAAGCAGTAATTATTAAAAATAAATAGACAAAGTTACTTTTCTCAACTCTCTGGTAGGAGAGAAAGAAAAGACAGGAAAATCATGCCTTCTTTTAAAGCATATGCAGAGAAAGCAGTGGGTAAAAGTTTATCTCAACTAAATGCTTTGCATATGCGTGTACCTGATGTTCGGTTTTCTTTTCCAACCTACTATATTTGAGTAATCATATACTTCATCATGGAAATCAGATTCATTTTAGAAGGTGAAAAGGGGCACTGGAAACATTTATGTTAGAGCCAGAGATGTGAATATGAATAATTCTAGGTAAATCAAAATAACATTGATCACAGGAAACTTCTGCTGTAATTTTTATGGCCCTTCCTTCTTGTTCACTCTGTTAAAGAATCTCATGATTATTCTGAAAGCACCAGGTGCATTTTTGGATAATTTGCTGATTTATTGAGTCAGTTGCCAATGCAAGTCCAATGTTTTAAGGTCATAGAAGTTTATTAGATATTCAAACTCCCATTATGTGGCAAAAACCCTATACTTTGACTTTCTGATTGCAGTTGCCAATGGATCATTGGATTAAGCCCTGTAAACTTTGAACACTTTATATTTCCTCCCAAATGACTATCCTTAGTTTTCTGTCTCAGGGGGGAAAGAGGAAAGACACAGGACTTCCCTGGGAGGGATGAAACCACAAAAATTAGCACCTGAAAGGTAGTTTTAGCCTGGTGTAGCCCTGGCCATTGCAGCCACTTGGGGAGTAAATCAGCAGATGGAAGATCTCTCTCTCTCTCTCTCTCTCTCTCTCTCTCTCTCGGTAACTCAGACTTTCAAGTAAGTAAATAAATCAGTGAAGAAAAAAGGCAACCTACCAAGCAAAAATAAATATTTTTTAACATTTTATAGCCAGTAGATATGTTGAATGTGTATCTGGTTTCAGGAATGAAATGTTAATATCTGCAATAAATTTGTCACAACCAAATCTAAGTGAGACATATAAAAGTAGAGGTTCCTGTTATGTCATCAATCCAGACGTAAACTGATCACCAGGAATTCTTTACTCTCTCCCTTTACCTAAAGCATTGCAGGCATTGCTGTCCTCCAGCATCAGCACCTCATTTAGACTTCCATCCCTAAAAGGCTGTTCCCCTATTTTACTCCCATTGCCCACTCCCCTTGATTCCTGATAAGCCCTGCATTGTCAGCAGCAGTCACCATCTAGTCAGCCTCTTCTCTGCATACCCCTTGCACGTTACTGATCTGAGAAACCTGCCTGTCCTTTCCCTGGCAGCCCTTGCAAATGATGGTTTTTCACACCTTCCTACTGCTGGCCAGGCAGATGGAGTCGTCATTCTTATTCCCCATTGCCCCTCAAAGACCAGGCTTTGTCTCTCCTCCCTGAAAACCTCCATATTTAAAGCTCACATAATTTTTTTAAAGATTTATTTATTTATTTGAAAGGCAGAGTTACAGAGAGGCAGAAGCAGAGAGAGACGGTGGAGAGAGATCTATCTGTTGGTTCACTCCTCCCTAGGTGGCTGCAATAGCTGGAGCTGTGCCGATCCAAAGCTGGATCCATATGGAATGCCAGCATCACAGGCGGCAACTTTACCTGCTACACCACAGCGCCAGCCCCGTAAACCTCACATAATTCTATGTTGCATCCTCCTATCCTACACTACTCATTGTTGCTGTCATCTGTTTACTCTTGTGTCACTCTCCCTCACTGCTCTCCAGTTTTGCTCTGTCATTCTCTTAGCCTTCCTCCTAGTCCTGATAGTTGTGCACATCACTCCGAGAGTTCCTTGTTCTCTTCTTTCCTAGTGGTCTTGCCTTTCACTTGGTACTGGGAACTCACTCCCATGCCACACCTCCTCAGATTAAGGCATGTCACATTGCTACAATACCTCCAGAATCAGTTGCCCAGTTCTCTGACCCCACAGCCCCACTGGCCATCCCGTCCTCAGACTTCCAACAATTCCTTGTTTACACATTGCCCTAAACTCATTAATTAATTTTACTTTGACATCTTTTTTTAACTTAAAATTTTATTTACTTACTTGAAAGTGTGAGTTACTGAGAGAGAGAGATCTTCCATCTGCTGATTCTCTTCCCAAGCGGCTGCAATAGCCATAACTAAACCAGGCTGAAGCTAGTAGCCAGGAGCATCATCTGGGTATCAGGGGACCAAGTGGGTGCCGGGGGCCAAGCACTTTGACCATCTTCCACAACGTTTCCCCAGTTATTAGCAGGGAGCTGGATCAGAAATGGAGCAGCTGGGACTTGAAGCGATGTCCATATGGGATGCCAACGTAGCAGGCGGCGGCTTTACCAGTGCCAGCCCCTGCTTTGACCTCCTGATATTCTCTCACTCTAAGTGCTAAAATTTTCTAAAAATTCATCACTGGAATACTGTTAGCACAATTTACCAGGCACATGATAATTAAACACTCACTGAATTAAGAGGAAGAAATTAATGGAGTGAACATTGAAATTCACAGGTCATTTTTCCTTGCTTTTACCCTTAAGAAATATTTGTTCATTCTTTTTTAGGATGGTGGTACATATTTTTTATCCAAAGCCACAAATAAAAGCTGACTATTTCACTGCTTTTTCCTTGATTTGTTAGATAGCGAATAAGTCAGAGTGCCTGTTAAACTATGACATTTGGTTCGTAGGTTGCAAGCCAGCAAGATAGGGAGTTGAAACAGCCACAAAACAAACAGGTTGTAGATGGTTCCTCTGTCACCCATGGTAAATTTAGAGGAAGAGGCCCTAGGATAAAACAAAAACAGTCTTTACCTGTAGCCGTGGTTTTGAGATGCTATCATCTTTCTGAAATATTTCTAAGCAAGTTAATGTGTCTGAAATATCTAAACACTAAGGTGTTCAGTTTTGAATGACTAGTCTAATCCGAAGACATGCAAGCCAGCTCTGTGATCTTTCAACTCATCAAAGATGACATGTAAAATTTGTGTAGTGAAAAATGTTTCCTAAATGAAAAAAAAAAATCAAAGTTTTAGAAATTGATGTGAACTCTTGTATATGAGGTAGTAGTCATATAGCTGTAATAATAGGTGAGCTAGAGGGACTTGATATAAACATTTCTGTACCAGGAGATACAGAAAAAGGAGATACTAACGTAAAGTGGTGAAGAAATGGAACCCTGTTGACACTCAGAGTCTGTTCTGCAGGAGCTGACCTTTGCTGAGGTTTAAGTAGGGGGCACTTTGCCAGGCATTTGCACGCACCATAAAATCCCCAACAGATCTCAGCCAGGTAGAAAAATAGTTCTTGTTATCATCTGTATTGTTTTTTAATTGAAGAAGTATCCCAGAGAGCCTTTACAAATTTCTATATTATACAGCAAGTCAGTGACAGAGCCAGACTTCAGCATCTTTGACCTCACTTTTCCCTGACACTCTATACCCTTTCCTAACCTTGAGCCTTTGAACTGATGATCCTTCTATCTAGGAGGTGTGTTAGCCTTCCTTGCCCCCACTCTTAACACCCATCTGAAGCATTGCGATTTTTGGAATCAACCCCTGCCCTCCTCTGGATTCCCCCAGCACCTTGTTCTTACCTATACTAAAGCTCTTATCTTGAGAATTATTTCTTCCTGCATTGTAAAGTATCTTTTTTCCCCCATGAGACTGTAGGATCCTTGATAACCATGTCTTATTTTTTTAATTTATATTTCTTGGGCCAGAGAATGTACTTGAGAAATGTCATGGGATGATTGTTGTAAGAACATTGCAGGCACACTCCGTGTATTAAAACCTGTTATATTTACATTTTAAGTGATGAAAGCGGTTTATATACTAAGTAGATATGGTCTGTAGTCACAGTATTTGCAAATCAAGCTGTCAGTGTTTCTTATAGACTCTGAATAATCAAATGTCTTCTTGTATGGAAAATTATGCATCCCTTCTGTGACTCAGCCAATGGGAATAGTATATGTAATTAGATCACTTTTCCATAACCTTCCAATAAAGTAAATGACATTCAGGTAAACAACGTGAGATCCTTATTTCAAAGCACCACTTGGAGTAGTTACAGAAATTCAGTTCTTTATAGTGTAGTGCATTGTCATAGTCAGAAGCCTGCCATCTACAGATTCACTTACTAAGGAGACACATCTCCCTGGAGTGGCTACACTTCACAAAATATCTCAGTGAAGCCTTTTTTCCAGAATACAATAAAAAGTTATTTAAATGCTACTTCAAAAACTTTTCACCTGTTTTATTCACGTTATATTCTTTTACTTCTGTTTTTAAAAATAATCGATTACTGGTGGCCACGATATTCCCCCTAAATTATTCTTCTTGAAAGACTATCTTCAATATCAATTTTATTGTTAAATATGTTTTCCTCTTTTTAAATCTGAGTCTCTGAATTGATTAAAACTTAATTTCATATGTGTTATCTGTCTGCCATAGGGAATAAGCCATTCCATTTCAAAAGTTTCCCCAAGTTATTTTAATTGTCTAAAAACCCCACATTTATCAAATAAATAGTAGACCCTTATTGTATACATCTGAGGCTGTATTATTTTAGTAAATATTATTTGTGTAGAAAAATATTGTATTTCTTTTATTTATGAAGATTATGTGAATGAGAAATTTATAATCATCTGTATGATCATTATAAAAGTGATTATAATTTTACAAAATTAAATCTCCTACTTTTAAAGTTACTTATAGAGCTTTCATTGATTAAAAAAAACTGAGTATACTGTTTGGGGGAAGGAATAAAAACTCTTTAATCAAAATAAGTGTAGTTAAGGAGAGGTAAGAAAAAGGGCAACAAAATTATTTTGAGACCTCTTGCCATTCTTTCTCCCACTGACTGCTCATGTAATTCTGAAGTTATGAATATATTGAGAACATCTTAAATGCCTTACAAAATTTTGACAAAGGATTACAATTATTAGGTTTTCTCCTAGTACTTTTGAGTCAGCCTTCCTCAAGTTATTCAAGGCTCTCAGTTTTCTGTATTTGATTTTCAAAAATCATTATGAAAAATTTTTAGGGAAAAAAACAAAGTTACTAGGATAAAAAAATTCCTTATACAATGAAGATTCTTTAAAAAAATTTATTTGAAAGAGTTACAGTGAGAGATGGAGAAGGAGGGAGGCAGGGAGAGAGAGAGAGAGAGAGAGAGAGAGATCTCCCATTGGCTGGTTGATCCCCAAATGGCCACAATGACCAGAGCTGAGCCAGGCAGAAGCCAGGAGCCAGGAGCTTTATCCGGATCTCCCATGCGGGTGCAGGGACCCAAGCATTTGGGCCATCCTCCGCTGCTTTCCCAAGCACGTTAGCGTGAAGCTGGATTGGAAGTGGAGCAGCGAGACTCAAACTGGCCCCCGTGTGGGATGCTGGTGCTGCAGATGGTGGCTTAGCTAACTGTGCCACAGTGCTGACCCTGCAATGAAGGTTTCCTCATCTAATTACCAACTTTAAATATCACTTCAAAGGTTCACTATATCTGCCTTAAGTCATGGTTGTGTGTATATAGTATACATACAGGTGCCAAATATCACATAATCGTGTCTGCATATGAAATTTCATAGACGTTGTAGCTTTTGATCCTGAGAATAATCCTGTGGGTCCTAGATTTTGTCCCTACTTCATAGGTGGGGTAAATTAGGCTCAGTAAGTTTACATGAATTGTTAAAGACGACCCAGTGACTTAGTGAGAGTACTGGTAGGGCTGAAACCCAGGTCTCTGGCTCCAAGACCAATCATAGTTTCCTTTTTTACTCTGAGTCTCCAGAAAGGTGTCAGTGTGGATTCATTGAATATTTATCCCATCATCTTTCAAGTCAAGAGTTACTGAGGAGGTGCCCTATTTTGTGCCTTTCTGTGCTGTCTGTCCATGTGGATGCTGTGAAGTGTTTTTGTGCTTCATCCTAACCATTAATGGCCTCGTCAAAAGTGTTCCATTGTCCTCACCTCTTGTTCCCTCATTTATTCCTTATCCTTAGGGAAAGACAGAGACTTATCACAGTCAGGACTTGGGTCCCTTGTCTGCTAGTTAAGAAGCTTGGGGAAAATAAAATGAACTTTCTTCCAGTGGTTAAAAAAAGATGAGCCAAACCAGTACTGTAGTAACACATGTTACATTGACTTTAAAAAAAATGGTTCACTGTTCTAGTACCAGAGAGAAGGCATCCTGGAGAATAGTGAGTTTAAAAAGCACAGAAAATATCAGCCTTACTCACATAATTGAAAGTGTGGTTCTGCCAGTACGTATCATAAAAATACTCATTGCAGAATGACATTAACTCAAAATGTGGATTAAAATTAGACACTAGATATAGGATACTTTAAAAAATAGAATATTTCAAGTATGTGATTCTTGGTTGTAAGACTAATAATATTTCCTAAGTAATATCTTCATACACTTGTTTTTTTTTTTTTTTTCAAGTTACTTGTGGTCATTGTTAGAACTCTTTCTAGGGGCCCACACGTTGGGATGTATCAGGTAAAGCCACTGCCTGCAGTGCTGGCATCCCATGTGGGTGCAGGTTTGAGTCCTAGCTGCCCCACTTCAATCCAGCTCCCTGCTATTGGCCTGGGGAAAGCAGAGGTAGGTGGCCCAAGTGTTCAGGTCCCTGCCACCCATATGGGAGACTTGGATGAAGCTCTTGTCTCCTGGCTTTGGCCTGGCTGTTGAGGCAGTCTGGGGAGTAAAAAAATCTCTGTCTTTCTAACTCACTCTCTCTCTCTCTGTAACTCTACCTTTCAAATAAATAAATCTTTAAAAAAGAAAAAGAAAACTTCCTGATACAGAGAGTAGGAATTTCTTCTCTGAAGCCCTCTTATATAATGTCAGGAGTTAGTGCATCCCCCTCACCCTCTCCTAGTTTTCAAATGGAAGCAAATCATAGAGGAAAATTGAAACTACAGCTGCATCCGTAACGCTTTGTTCCTCAGGGGGTACTTGGACTAAAAGGAATGCACAACAGCAAAACACATTTAAGGTACAGGTGGGATGAGTCATTGGACACTGCTTGTATAATTCCAAAACTTTCATAAGCTAAATTGCACTAGGATAATTGGTGAGCCATGTTCTGACCTCTGACATTTCCAAGACTTTGTATCTTAGGGATGTTTTTAAGTGGACTCTGCCACTTTAATCTTGTGATATGCCAAGCCTGTTCTGCATCAAGACATGTGTAATTATACAGTCTTGATTCAAGAGGCAGAATAAGAAAAGATGGGATTGCAGGAACAAAACTACACAAAGATGTTCTATGAGGAAACACCAAATTAATGGGGAGTTATTTGGAATATGGATACTGAAATAGGATAGTTTCCTAGAGAGATCTTAAGACAGACAATGATAAAAACTTTAATCAAAAGCCACACAGTGAAAACTTTCTTGACCACCCTAAGGAAATGTTGCTCAAGTCTTCAGTTACTGCTGTGAAGACTGTAAATTTTACCTCAGTATTTAGATATATCAACATGATAGCATTTTCTTTAGGCAAAGAAATGAGCAATCATACACCTTGTAAAATTTTATCATAGTGCTTAACATAGGCGGGCTAAAAGATGAATTAAGTTTATATTGTTTTAAAAGAAAGTAATGTAGAACATACTCTCAGTAATCTTTTGAACTTTAAAAAAAAAAAAGATTTATTTATTTATTTGACAAGCACAGTTGCCGAAAGAGAGAGAAAGAGATCTTCTGTCTGCTGGTTCACTGCCCAAATGGCTGCAACGGCTGGGGCTGGGCCAGGCTGAAGCCAGGAGTCTGGAGATTCAACCAGGTCTCCCACATTGGTGCAGGGGTCCAAGTACTTGGCCCATCTTCTGCTATTCTCTCAGGCAAATTAGCAGGGAGCTAGATTGGCAGTGGAGCAGCAGGGACTCAAATTAGTGCCCATATGGGACCATTGCAGGCAGTGGCTTAGCCCACTGTGCCACAGCACTAGTCCATGAACATTTTTAACTTAAATTAATTGAAGATCTTCCTATAATTGTAAAAATACCTTTTGAGATATTTTCAGTCAAATCTGGGCATCATTTTTCCACCAGTTTCCCTGATAGAGGCAAGTTTTGCTTTTTATCTCATCTGTTTTTCATGGCTTGAACTAAAGATATGTAGAGTCAAATGCTAGTTGAAAATTAAGATTCATTTTTTTAAAACTTCCCCTAAATGTATAGAATAAAATTCAATGGAAACAATATTTTGAAGTCAAATATGTTTATCAAATTCTTTCTACTTAAATATGAATCTTAAGCATAGCTCATATCTTTGCATGTATGTAACTATGGAGATACCACTCAACCACCATTAATGAATATGTTTTCTTTAAAATATTCATGGATTTACACTTGGTAAGGTTATATGAGACAGTTCTTCAAATCTACCATTTTTTTTTCTAAGAGGGACGCATTATTTCAAGATACCAAACAGATGCATTTTGCATTCGGTTTTGCTCTTAGGTTGTCTGCCTAAGCAGCAGGAACAGGTGAATTTCATTTTGCTTTAAGATTCATTAGTAGGAATCTATCCCACTTTAATGCTCTTTCTAAACCAGACTCTTGTTTTTTCCTTACAAATTTCTGGCTCATAGAATTAGGAAATTGCAAATTTTCCTTTAAAGATATATAAATGCTCGGATTATTTAATATTTATAAATATTTTCATCCTTGGTTAAAGGATGTTTAATGTTTAAACATGTTTAATTAATAAAATGAGTTACTTTTTCTTTAAAGATTTTATTTATTTGAGAGGTAGACTTATAGTGAGAGGGAGGGAGAGAGAGAAAGAAAGAAAGAGAAAGAAAGAGAGAGAGAGAGAGAAAGAAAGAAAGAGAAAGAAAGAAAGAAAGAAAGAAAGAAAGAAAGAAAGAGAGAGAGAGAAAGAGAGAGAGAGAAAGAAAGAAAGAAAGAAAGAAAGAAAGAAAGAAAGAAAGAAAGAAAGAAAGAAGAAAGAAAGGTCTTCCTTCCATTGGTTCACTTCCCAAATGGCCCAAATGGCCGCAATGGCCGGAGCTGCGCCGATCCGAAGTCAAGAGGCAAGTGCTTCTCCTGGTCTCCCACACGGGTGCAGGGGCCCAAGCACTTGGGCCATCTTCTGCTGCTTTCCCAGGCCACAGCAGAGAGCTGGATCAGAAAAGGAGCAGCCGGGACTAGAACCGGCACCCATATGGGATGCCAGCGCCACAGGCACTGGCCCCTTGAGTTACTATTTAAAAAAAAAAAAAAAAACTTTTGGGGGGCCGGCTCTGTGGCACAGCGGGTTAATGCCCCAGCATGAAGCACTGACGTCCCATATGGGTCCCGGTTCGAGACCCGGCTACTCCACTTCTGATCCAGCTCTCTGCTGTGGCCTGGGAAAGCAGTAGAAGATGGCCCAAGTGCTTGGGCCCCTGCAGCCGTGTAGGAGACCTGGAAGAAGCTCCTGGCTCCTGGCTTCAGATTGGCGCAGTTCTGGCCATTGTGGCCAATTGGGGAGTGAACCAGCGGATGGAGGACCTCTCTCTCCTCTCTCTGTGTAACTCCGACTTGCAAAAAAAATGAATAAATCTTAAAAAAAAAAAAAAAACTTTTGTTACATGGTCTTATTGCTGACAGAGCCACAGAGTGGAATGTGCATCTTCTGTGTCAATCTTAGACTAGCATTTTGCCCACAGCTCTTAGATTAAGGTATCCTGCCTCAATGTACTGAGGCAGAAGCAACACTCACCATTGGACTTCTTAACTGTTCATTTCAATTGTTTGATCACCAGAATTCTGATTTGGTTTAGATCCATTATTTTCTATTTTATCAAAAATGGGCTCCTTTCTAGATAAAATCTTTGTGTTCCAATTTCAAGAATATGAATGTCTCACCAACTGGATTTGATTGGCAGATTAACTCAACATGTCTAATGCTCCACACCCAAATCCCTTCATAAAACACACACACACACACACACACACACACAGTGTTTAGCCTAGTAGTTAAGGAACTGCTTGATAATGCCTGTGTCCCATATCATAGTGCCTGGGTTCAAATCCCAGCTCTGCTTCTAATTCTAGCTTCCTGCTAGTTACCACCTGAGCACAGCAGTTGATGACTCTAGTGCTTTAGTCCATACCCCACTGTGGGACATGTGGGATGAGTCCTAGGCTCCTGGCTTCAATTTGACCCAACCTGTCTGTTGAGGGCATTTGATGAATGAGTAAACAGATAAAAAATATGATATTCTCCCTGTCTCCATTCTAAATTCATTAAAATAAATAAATAAATTTTAAATATACACAATATACATGTGTGTACATACACATATATGTAATATTTCCATAAATGCTCACATATAAAACATAAATATGTGTATATACATGTATATGTATGTATATATGTGTATATATATGTGTGTGTGTGTATATATATATATATATATATTGTAATGAAGGAAGGGAAATGGTCAAAGCTTTGAAACAAGACAAGAGGAGACCATAGTCCAAACAATGTTTGAGAAAACTTTTATGATTGGAAGTGATTCCTGAGATTCTGTAAACTGTGTCACAAAAAGATATGGGGTGGGATGTGTTCCTGGGAAACACAATTCGGTGAACAATTGGAACCACATTTTGACCAGTTAAGTTGTAACTCATTCCTTTTTCCCTTATACTAATCTGTGGGCAGCTACAGTGTCCAAATGCCCAAGGGTCAAATATGACTAAAATCATATAGTTCTGGGGCCAGCAGTGTGGCGTAGCAGGTAAAGCTGCGGCCTGCAACAGTGGCATCCCATATGGGTGCTGGTTAGGGTCCTGGCTGCCTCACTTTGGATCCAGCTCTCTGCTAATGGCCTGGGGAAAGCAACAGAAGATGGCCCCAGTGTTTTGGCCCCTGCACCTATGCTGGCTTCTGTCTTCAGCCTGGCTAAGTGCTGCCTGTGTGGCCATCTGGAAGATGGAAGATCAATCTCTCTCTCTCTCTCTCTCTCTCTCTCTCCCCCCCCTCCTCTGTCTCTGTAACTCTGACTTTCAAAATAAATAAATATAAATCTGAAAATTTGTAATCTAAAATATCAATACATAAACCACATACCCCCCAAATAAGCTACCTGCACACATCACTTACACTATGCTAACTCTGTTCCACACTATCACTAATATCTGCAAATGGACAAATGGACACTCCCAAATCAGGGCGATAATTCCCAAACCAGGATGAGTGGACAACCATAAAAGTACCATGGAAGGGAACCACCAATACCAACTAACTGAAGAACTGAAACCCAAGAAAACAAAATTTAAAAGTTAATGATTTCTTCAGAGTTCATATAATATATAGAATGTCTCATTCATAAAATAAGTATAACCATGTATAAAGAAAACAACTAGACATATGTAACAATGTATTTTAAGAAAACAGAATAGGATATACATTATAAAATGAATAGTATAGTAATTTAAGTGTATGCTTGTGTTTGAAAACTTAGTAAAACAAGTCAGTTTCAATATATATGAAGTCTTTAATCAGTTTAATAAAATAAGAGTTCTGTCATAGTAAAGTCAAGCATCTGTATTAGCTATTTATTATTACATAGAAAATTGTCCCAAAACCTAGCAATGAAACCAACAAGTATTATCTCCTGGTTTGTGTGTGTCAGGTAGTCTGTGCACAGTTTGAGTGCTTTGGCTTAGAGTATCTCACATGGCTGTAATCAAGGTGTTATTTGGGTACAGCCGTCCTGTCAGGGCTCAGCTGGGGGGAAATCCAACTCCACACTCAGTACATGGATGTTTGCAGGAGTCCTCTAGTCTTCTCTTGTTGTTGGCTGGAGACAGCCATTTCTTGCCACATGGACTTTGGCACAAAATGACAAAGTGAAGGAAGATGGCGGGGGCGGAGAAGAGGGAAAGGGGTTTTGGGAGAGGGAGGTAGATGGAGGAAACAATAGAAGCCATAATCTTTTTTATGATGTAATCTCAAAATAACATCTTACTGTGTTCACCAAAATCTCTTCCTTAAAAGTGAGTCAGTAAATTCAACCTATATTCAGAGTATAAAATCTGGCTTGAGGACCAGGAGGCAGAGATAGTCGGAAGCTGTGCCGAGATCCTGAAGAGTCTCCTCCTTTTACATAATCAGCTCAAGGTGAGCTTTTTATATAAATACAAACCTACTAGTCACTCAGAATTTTATTCTCTAAAGCAAATTTAGGTATACAAGGCTTTTTGGAAATAGTTCCTTCTCACAGCTCACGGAGTACCCTCTTTTTCTGTCTGTAGACCAGAGGGGCAAGTCATGTTTCCCACACACTGGTAAGCATTGGAGGGACATCCAAAGGGTAGTTGCAGTAGACATTTTCCTTCAGAAAGGATGGGGAGAGGGTGGAAAGCTCAAAAAAATCACTGGTCCATAGAAATTTGGAATCCAGCAGGCCAATCTTAGAACTTCTTGATTAGGTCCTAATGGGCTTAGGAATGTTTTATGACTCTTCAATAATCTTGAAGTCATCTTTCCTTCCTTTTGAAAGGTGGTCTGTGTTTACAAGCGACTAGTAGGTTTGTATTTATATAAAAAGAAAATTAGAAGAGGTATAGCGATAGATAGATTAAACATTAAACATTAAACATTGTTCCTGGATTATAGAATATTTTTCAAGATTGTATATGTCTGTGTTTTTTAAGTTCTCCAGTAAATATTTCCATCTTTGTAACACACACTCACAAGAAAACCTTTTAAAGAATGAGAGAAAATTCTCTTAATTCAAATATCCAAAGGTGATGGAAGGAAATAGTTTATACTACTAGTTCACAAGAAAAAAAAAAAAAAGTAAACCACACTCCAACTTACTAAATTTATAAGAAATGTTACTGTTAGCATTATTTTCCTATATGAATAATTATGTGAATATTAAGTCATAGTGACATGGTTGCTTGGTGAACATTGACTCAGACCAGACAAAAGTACATTATTTATGTCCTCATGCTATAACTTCGTAAGTGTTTCCACTATGGAATTCTGAATGATAATTGAGTCAGCTTGCAAGCCACTGGAGGTGGGCTGATACTGTCTTTTGAATCTACTTTTTTCAGTGGAAAGAGGCCATTTCTCTACTGTTACTCCAATTCTCCTCATTGGATGCAACTTAGTACTTTAGATTTTAGTTATTAAAATATAATTGTCTTTGGCCAGCGCCGCGGCTCACTAGGCTAATCCTCCTCCTTGCGGCGCCAGCACACCGGGTTCTAGTCCCGGTCCGGGCGCCGGATTCTGTCCCGGTTGCCCCTCTTCCAGGCCAGCTCTCTGCTGTGGCCAGGGAGTGCAGTGGAGGATGGCCCAAGTGCTTGGGTCCTGCACCCCATGGGAGACCAGGAGAAGCACCTGGCTCCTGCCATAGGATCAGCGCGGTGCGCTGGCCGCAGCGCGCCAGCCGCGGCGGCCATTGGAGGGTGAACCAACGGCAAAGGAAGACCTTTCTCTCTGTCTCTCTCTCACTGTCCACTCTGCCTGTCAAAAAAAAAAAATATATATATATATATATAATTGTCTTTGTGTCAAGTCTTCTAACTCATCTTTATCCTCATGGTTAAAAAAATCGAGGGTCACTTTTGCAGATAATAAATCCTTTAAGTTGAATTGCATTTGATTCAGTTCTGAGCTGCTTTATTGTTAAATCTGATGTATGAACTAAAAATATCTTGATTGTACTTCCTAAATTGCTTTTTTAATGGGGTATTCTTGTAGAAGTTTTAGATTCACAGCAAAATTGAGCACAAGGTACAGAAAATTGCCTATATGTCTTCTTCCCTCACTCACATTCTCTCCCACTATTATCTGCCACCAGATAAAAACATTGATTGCATTTAGTGAAGCTACATAGATATTTCATTATCACCCAAAGTCCTTAGTTTACCTTGTCATTCACTCTTGGTGTTGTGCATGTACAATGAAATACACTCAACATTACTGTGTCATACAGAGTCGGGTCGGTGCCTTAAACATTCTCTGTGCTCCACATTTTAAAAGATTTATTCACTTAGGAATTGGCAGACTTTTCTTTGTTCATACACCTTGAAACTGCTACTTGCCATATTTATTTGCACATTTCACTGCAAAAAGAAAAAGTAAATAAAACGGGTAGTAGAGTATTGAAAATTTTAGTGTTACTTTAGACCAGTGCTGTCCAATAAAATTTCTTTGATGGAGCAAATGCTATAGTGTCCAAAACAATTGCAACTATCCATTTGAAATGTGGTGAGTGGGGCTGGCACTGTGACGCAGTGGGCTAAGCTCTGTCTACAGCGCTGGCATCCCATATGGGCACCGGTTCGGGTCCCGGATGCTCTACTTCCAATCCCGTTCTCTGCTATGGCCTGGGAAAGCAGTGGAACATAGCCTAAGTGCTTGGGCCCCTGCACCCATGTGGTAGACCGGGACTGGCTCACCTCCGGCCATTGTGGCCATTTGGGGAGTGAACCATAGTGAAGTAGGCAGGCATACAGTCTAAAATCAATTAGGTTTGTGAGCTGGAAGACCACGCCTTTGCCACGCCCCTTTGTGACCTCATGCCCTACCTGATACCTTCACCACACCCCTGTGTGACCTCACCCCTGTGTGACCTCATCTCCCTAACTGGCCACACCTGGGTGCCCACTAGCCAATCAGGTTAACTAACCACTCCCCTTTGGAAGTGGGTTAAAAGCCTGGGACACGGTGTGTTGGTGTGTTCCAGGTCTTCTCTTGTTCCCTGGCCTCTTGCCAGGAGGGGGCTTGCTGTAGCCCCGTGCCTCCTGGGCGTGTGGCCTTCGGGCCAACCGCCCTAGGCTTCCTGGCCTAGATGCTCCTCCACGTGGTTGGTTCCTGGTGCTCGGTATGAACCCAGATTTACCTCCCTCTCTCACTCTCCTATGCATCTTTCGCACTAAATAAAAGCTTAAAATGTACCATGCTGCCTCGTTTATGGATGCTGATATTTATTTATTTATTCATTTATGACAGAGTTAGACAGTGAGAGAGAGAGAGAGAGACAGGTCTTACTTTTCTGTTGGTTCACCCCCAAAATGGCCACTACAGCTGGCACACCACACTGATCTGAAGCCAGGAGCCAGGTGCTTCTTCCTGGTCTCCCATGGGGTGCAGGGCCCAAGCACTTGGGCCATCCTCCACTGCCTTCCTGGGCGACAGCAGAGAGATGGACTGGAAGAGGAGCAACAGGGACAGAATCTGGCGCCCCAACCGGGACTAGAACCTGGGGTGCTGGCGCCACAGGCGGAGGATTAGCCAAGTGAGCCATGGCGCCGGCTGGATGCCGGTATTTAGAATCCTTCTCTAAATATTAGGCAAGAACCTTCTTGGGCTTATTAATATTGGGAATTTATTAATAAGTGTATGGTGATATTGTATGGCACCCCAAATTCAGGTAGCATATGTGGGACCCAAGATGGCGCTTCTGGGGAACTTTAAGGGGCCACATTTTTGATATAAATTTTAAGAGGTCATCTCCCATATCAATAGGATGGAAGACTTCTCTCTCTGCCTCTGCTTCTCTGTAACTCTACCTTTCAAGTAAATAAATAAATCTCTTAAAAAATAAATGTGACTAGTATGTCTGGAGAGTTTAATTTTTAATAGTATTTGATTTTAACTAACTTAAATTTAAATAAGTACATGTAGCATATTGGAGAACTCAGAAGTCTGTTAAGATTGACAGAGGCATAGGATTTGCTTAGTCAGACTTCAAGTACTGTCCAGAATTAACTCATCCTAAAGCATACAGAGGCACTTAGTTACTGATTGAGGGCACAGGCTTTCTGCCTAGACTCCTGGGATCCTATGGGACGTAGGTATGCTTATTGTAGGGCACATTGATCATTTACCTTTCTATGTCTCTGGGTCCTCCTTTATGTTATTGAGCTAAATAATACTGCCTACCTCTTAAAGTATTTGTGACAATTAAATGATTCAGTATATTCTGTGTACTTAGAGTGTTGCCTGATGCTATTAGCAATAACAATGTTTAAATATCTAGGACTGAAAGTATTATAGAAAGGACATTATAGGATTAGAGTTTCTTTCACAGTAGCCATTAAATATGTTATTCATCACAATGACTTTTTCCTCTAGAGATCTTTAAAACCAGCTATGTAATTTCTCTTCAGTATAACTGATGTTCAGGCTAATTTATAAAGTGAGGACTGAAATAAGTGACTACTGGTGTTCTGTTTTACCCTGGTTATACAATAGTATTTTCTCATGCTTAAAACTCACTTTCAAAGAGCCTGATTTTAAAATCATTCTATCTAAATTTGCCATTAGTGTTGGAAATACATTCACATTGTATATGATGAATCATGGCATTATGTCATCCTATTTTTTTACTGTTATTTTCTCCTATTGAGGAAAAAGAATAAGATAACCATAGTCCATATGGTGATTAATTCTGTAAAATAATTCTTGAAACAATTATTTTAGTTGTAGTTGGAGGAATAGCTGAAGCCCCTGAGTTAGTAGGTATGTAGTTATCATTCAAGGGTCTGTTTCTCACATACACATTGGAATCTCAAAAACTCTGCTGAATTATCAAACAATATAAATGATGAAGGAAAAAAGACATTTCACCTCCTCTACACTCCATTTTCTTATGTGAATTCCTCCAATAAAGTCATTTAAATTGCACAGTATACACTAATTTCAAATATACAGGCTGAAACATGTGCTTTATTTTTGAAAGGGCAATCTCTTGGACACTTAATGGATTTTGTTAAAGGAAAAAAAAAGTTTAAGGGTAATGAAGTAAGTGTGGCTATGAAACTCCAACATAACAGTTATTAACGCCATTCATCGGTACAGGGAGAAGCACACACATTATGAGTAATTTTCCTTTCAATTAGAGCTGTGCTTCTCAAAGGCATGGTCCTTAGACTAATGCTGGTCTGTCACCTGATAGTTACTGATCAGCATCAGAATGCAAACCAGTGCCCAGCTGCCCACTCTTCTTTTCCCAAGCCCCTTTTCTTAGTGTGGACCAGTAATAAACATTTTGTAGACCAGAACTTTGAGAAGCACTAAGCTGGAAGATTTCAGGTGAGAGCAGCCTGCCCACTGCCCAGTGTCCGTGTTAGGACAGAGATCTATCTTGACTCCTGTGCTTATGTGCAGTTTTCCCTGATGGAAGTCACTGACCATGTTTGTATCTTGATCTGCTCGTCTATATGAAGAGGATGCGATACTAGATAATATCTGAGGTCCTTCCCAGAATTGTAATTCAAACTCATGCACTGATTGAGTTTAGGTATAATCCTAGTCATCAGTAGAGAAAAGACTAAGTAAATTGTGGCAATTAAATATTATATTATTGAAATTATAATGGTGAATACTGTTAAAGCTAGAACTATTATAATGATAAGTGAAACTAACTCTGTGCCTACACTGTTTGCATGTATACCCTATTTATAATCATGCAAAAATACCTATAAGTGTAAATTTTAAAACACAATTTTAAAAGCGTTGTGAAATTGAGAGACCTATACCTTGATTTTGTTTTTTTCTCTGTTATCTAAACTTTGGTAATGTGATTATATTGTTCACAACATAAATGAAGAAGAGTCACATAAATGCCTGAATGCACCTATGATTTTGAGTCTTTTTCTGTGTACTTTAGTGGATGGGACTATCTTGTTTGCACCATTTGGAATTTCCTGTCAGTTAGTTCGTTGTTCTTACACCAGTAAAGACTCCTCGTTAGCAAATATTTGTAGGCTTTTGGCCATTCTGGAGTCAAAGAATCCATTCATTGGACAGAACTTTCATCACTATATCACAGTAAAGGAAGGACACTCATTGTACCAAGACAGTCTCTCCACTTGAGCTTTGATTACATTACAGTCTTAGGAAAGTTAAGTCATTTCTATCTACAGAAATAAGCTTTCCTTCCTTTGGTTCAGCAGGCTTTCCTGTTCTCTGTCATTCATCTCCCCTTCACAACTACACTTTTTGAAAGAGGTGTTTTAAGTTAGCTGACTCTTTCCTGACCTCTCCATTGTGATTCATACCTGGACAGTCAGTCTACCATTCTGTGACTGTTAAAACGGCCCAGGCTGGCCTTTTGTTGTCATTGACACCCACAGAGTTAAATCCATTTAGCTTTCTTGATCTGTGTGTCTTATCACATCTATCAGATTTAGAATCCACTCTAAAATAAAACAGAAAACACATTTGTTAAGGTGGCTTCCAGAGCTCTAAGTGGGCTGGGAAGACCTGATTTTCATAGCCAACTGTCCAAGAGCAGGGTCCAACTAGAGGATCTGCAGAGAAAACACCACTGCTACTTCTGTTCATCAATATTGAGAAAGCTCCAAGCTGGATGATAGAAGCTTGAGTAACCAAATTCTTCTGCCACCCTACCTGCTTGCCAATAGACCGGTTCTCCTTGTGTGGTCATTTCCTCCCTCTGCTAAATAAAGGGACTACTCATTCATCCAAATTCCAACAAGTTATTATTCATCACTGCATTCTGACAAACCAATGTCACATGTCACATCTTAATGCTATGTGTCAATACTGTCAACATTCCTGTTTCACGATAATGAGGTTTACAGGAATGCTTTTAATATTTGTGCATATTTTACATGTCTACGTGTGCATATCTTTAAAAAATCAGCTCAATCTGGAGAGTTTTTAATATGACAGAATGAGCATTTTCTACCCAAGAATACCATTTCATAGTTTGTGGCATCCACAAATTCAAACAAGTTTAGTTTGTCATTTCAGCTTTTCCTTGTCAAAATAAGACTCTTTGGGTTTAAATTTAATTTGTGTTGTGGCAGTTCTTTCATTTTGAATTCAAGATATAAGCCATAGAGTGGTATTTACTGATTTTTTTCTCATGCTTCTCTTTCTTTCCTTCCCCATCAATACTGCCCAAAAGTTAATGAATTCTTTCCATCAAAGATTAGTAGAAATGACCTTATTTCCATAAAAAGAGACCCACCACTCTGCCAGTCTTTCCTTCTGCAAGCTTGCCTGTAGGAAATGATCCATTAGTTAAAAATTAAAAAAGAAATTAGAAAATGTTTGTCTCCAGTAAAAGTCTGACTGTGGCAGACTATTCTGTTTCAGCATTTTCCCAAAAGAGAAAAATTTCTTAAAATCTTGGATGACAACTATAATGATTGTCTTTACTCTGTTTCCCGAGAACTAATAAAGAAAACTAAGGTTCTTATTTTCATGGTGTATTATTTGTAAATGAGTCACAGTGCTTTATCATTACTGTAATCCAGATAAAAATTTAATTAAAGATCTAGCCTTATCTTGGAGGAGATTGAGGCTGGGATTTGTGGCATTCAGAGAGGAGGTAACTTCTTAGATTAAGAATTCCAGAAATCTGCTTCATCTCCTATTGAGTTGTTCATGGGTACTAATTCATGAATGCATAAAGCAAAGCTCTACAAAGCCAAGCTAAAGATAAAGGAAGAATAGTAAACTGAACATTTTTCAGCACTTATAGTAGGCTGGAAGCCACTCAAACTCCAACCAGCTAGAATGGATGCAGAGTCCATAGCAATCACTTCAGCATTCAGTGGGAACCTCAATGGGAGTGGGGCAGGTCTGCCTCTGGAGTGATTACTATTCTAGAGTCATGCTAGCAAAGTTTTAAAATGGGCTGCAAATGGATCATGCTGATCTGCAAATAGCATAATAGCCTGTCAAAATAAAATCTATCTCCTTTGGAAAAAAAGAAAAAAATCCTACAATGTAAAATCACCATGTTGAGTAGTCAATGAAAAACTGGTGGACATGCAAAGACACAGTAAAAATGATTATTAACTGGGGAAATATTAGACAATAGAAATTTTTTTAAAAAAACAAATTTGAAATGCAGACAGATCTCCCATCTGCTAGTTCACTATCCAAATGCCCACAGCGGCCAGGCTGGGCCAGACTGGGCCAGACTAAAGTGAGAAACTAGAAACTCAGTCGTATTCTCCCACATTGGTGACAGGGACCAAACTACCTGCTTTGCCAAGCCACAACAGAGAGCTGGATTGGAACTGTGCCAATCTGAAGCCAGGAGCCAGGAGCTTCTTCCAGGTCTCTCATGCCGGTGAAGGAGCTCAATGACTTGAGCCATCTTCCACTGCTTTGCCAAGCCACAACAGAGAGCTGGATTGGAAGTGAAGCAGCCGGGTCTCAAACCGGCGGCCATGTCGGGTGCCAGCACTGCAGGCAGCGGCCTTACCCACTATGCCAAAGTACTGGCCTCATCAACAACCTTCTGTCAGTGATGGACAGCTTATGTAAAATGGACAAATTCCTTGACAGACACAAAAACAAGAAATAAAATCTAAATGTGTCTGTTATTGAATTTATTAAAGCTTTATTCAAGATAAGGCCTAATAAATATAAATAAGGCTTGCTAATTTTCTCAGATATTTAAAGAATACATAATACTTATCATCACAGAATTTTTGGAAAACAAAAGAAAGAGCACTTCTCAACTCATTTTATATAACTTCACACCCTTATGAACACTAAGCAAGAACACTTCATATCAATAGCCTTCATATAAACTGATGCAAAAATTCTTTAAATATGTTAGCCATTTTAATGCAGCAACATATAAAAAGAATAATGCATAATGACAATGTAGGGTTTGTCCTAGGAATAAGTTTTCAGATGGATGTTTGAAAGTCATTTAATGAAATTTACCATAATAATAGAATATAAAAGAAAACTGTATTAACACATCAGTATATGTAAAATAAAATGACACAATTCATCACCAATGTCTGTTTGTGATTAAAAACAAATCAACACAGTAGTCCTTGAACAGAATTTCCAGTCTGATAGAGAACTGCTGTGACAAATTAACAGCTGAAACCTCATGATGTTCAAACCTGAATGTTCCCCTTTGTGAGCAAGAACAAGCCGGGTGTATCCATTCTTACTTCTTTTCAGCATTGTATTAGATGTTTAGTTAGTGAAATAAGGCAAGAAAAAGAAATACAGATTGGAAAAGAAGAAGAAAAGATGTCTTCTTTTGTAAAAAGGCAAAGATTTTGTGAAGTATCCTAAGGAATTTACAAAAACAAAACAAAACACACATGCACACAAAAAAGCACTAGATGTGAATTTAGCAAATGAGGCTACAAAACTGATATTCTAAAAGCTACTTATGTCTATATGCTGGCACTGAGCAATTAAAAGTAGAAAGTCGTTAATGTCATTTAAAATTGTATTATCTGGAATATATATAGATTGACAGATCTTTTTAAAGTATGCAAGGCTTAAACCCTGATAAACTATGTAACAGTGAGACATTTAAGAGGATATAAAGATAGTGAGAGACACTATGATCATGCATCATTATAATCAATATTATTAAGATGCCATACTTCCCCCACCTCAGTCAAAAGACCAAAAGACTTTGTAGAAATTGATAAAGTGATTCTAAAAATCTATAAAGAAATGCAAAGCATCTAGAATAGCCAAAACAATTTTTAAATACAAGTATAAATAGTATAAATTTGAGAAGCTTACAGTAGCTGATTTTTGACTGCCTACATAGGTAATGTAAGTCGTTTTAACCTTATTTTTTATTTTTTTACTAGAAACTCCAGAAATGGTCCCAGATATTTGATTAGTTGATTTTTTTTAATGCACAGGTAAATCAGTGGATACAGCATAGACTTACCAACAAATGTTGCTTAATCAATTAGATGCTCATATTGAAAAAAATAAACATTGACTTTCATCCTATTCTGTGAATTAACTTAATAGATCATAGACCTAAATGTAAGTTTTTTAATTTTAAAACTTGTAACAAAAATAGCATAAAACTCATATGGCCTTGTGGAAAGCAGCCTTATTTTTTTAGAACAGAAATCTTAGATAAATTTGACTTCACAATTAAGTCCTTTGTTTTTGCTAGAAACTAATAACAATGTGAAGTCACAAGTTATAGACTGAAAGGCAATTGTCTCATAAATATGTTTGCAAAAGTTCTTATTTCTAGAATATAGAAAAATATTTTTACAATGTAATAAGAAGACAACCCAAATTTAAGAAATGAACCAAGGATATGAATGGAGATTTCAAAAAACAAGATAGCAACAGCAAAAACATGCAAAAGTATTTAACTGTTATTAAGAGAGGGAAGAGATGTGTAATTCGGGACGTGCTCAAGCTGACTTACCTCAAACGGTAGAGTTAGAAACATACCAGGGGATTCCAATTCAATCCCATCAAGGTGGCATGTACCAATGCCATCTCACTAGTCCCGGTGATCAATTTCTGTTCACAATTGATCATAATAATAGGACTAAGAGCCAAAGGGAGCACATAAATAAGACTAGTGTCTGCAAATACTAGCTGATAGAATCAAAAAGGGAGAGAACGATCCAACATGGGAAGCGAGATACACAGCAGACCCATAGAATGGCAGATGTCCTAAACAGCACTCTGGCCTCAGAATCAGCCCTTAAGGCCCACGGATCTGGCTGAAAGGCCCATGAGAGTATTACAGGTGTGGAAAGCCAAGACACTCTGGCAAAAAAAAAAAAGTATTTAACTGTTATTAGTTATTGGAGATATGTCAATGCATGAATTCTCCTTTAACTCCAGCATTTCCTCAGTGAAAAAATGTTATCTTCATTCTAAAATCTGATTCCAAAGTCAATGTCCTTACCCATTGTATCCTGTACTGTACTATAGTTAATAACTTTTTTCATGAAATAATTGTTATAAAGGTAAAATCACTCCAAATTACGAAAGGGAAAATTTGTATCTTGGGCCATCATTAATAAATAATAAGGCAGATTTTTTTGTGAATAACATTTCTCATTTTTCACCTTCTGTGTTACCAAATTATTTTATATAAATGGAAAAGTACAGTCAAAAATAATTCAAAATTATGAACATCAAGTACATTAGTTAATACCCTCATATGTCAATTAATGCTTATTCTAGATAATGGGAAATGTACAAGTTACCGGAGAGCAGCCCACATTAAACTATTTTCTTTCCTCTTTCCCAGTGGTGCTTTGACCTTATTCTGATAGAAAAGCTCCCACTCACTCTCCCTATTACTCATTTGAGGAAGATTTTCACTTGGAAATTACCATTTGGTTTGTGTTGATAATGATAATTCTCTTCTTTTCACCTTTTGCCCCAACTTTTCAGTTTTGAAATTTTAAACTTCAGGTGATGTGATTGATGGATGTACAGCTGCAGAAGTCTTGAGACTTTACTTCTGAGGTACTCCAGCTCATATCCCACATTTTATAAAGTTAATATCCTACTTATGATTATCACATCTGGTCAAATTAGTGAAATGCCATCATAGCATCTAGTATCCAAAGCATATTAAAGTTTCTCCAGTTTTCCCAGGTATTATATACACTCACATTTTTTCCAAAATCCAAACACATGCATTACATTTGACAAACATCTCTAATCCCTTTGTCTAAAACAATCCCTCTATACTTTTCCCCACAGCATTGATTTTTCAAGGAGTCCGGGAGCATTTCATAGCTTCCTGTACTTGTGGTTGGTCTTACTGTTTATTCAGAGTGTCATTTAACTTGTTCCTCTGTCTCCCTTATTTCTGTAAACATTAAAATTAGGCCTAGAGACTTGGTGGTATTCCATTAAAACACTTCCGGGGAAGTACAGTAGTTCCCTGAGTACTTCCTGTTACCCTTCATATTGTGTCAGTCACATGGCACCCATTAGTGATGTTTGTAAAAAGTGTTCACAGTAACATCTCTCCACTTTGCAGGTTCTTTTTCCCCTTTGCCATTAGTAAAAAATCCATGTCATGTAGGCCCTCTGTGGATTTGTTTTGTAATTTTTCGTGTTATCGTGTCAGGGTCCAATAGTAAACATTGAGCGAGTCACTGTACTGGGGAAACGGATTTTCCGTCATTCCTGCTGTACTAGTTGGCTGGCAGCCTTTTCTAAAAGGAGCTATACTATCTCCTTTGTCTGCAGTACTGCTATGGACATGAATTTTGGTTATGTTCATTGTGTTAAAAATCTATGAATGCATCATGTTTTAGACGCTAAAATGACTGCAGCCTTGGTCACTGCGGGTCCTCTTCAGATTGGCTCCTGTTTCTTTTCAAGTGAGCTTGTTGTTGTATTCAATCATTTTCCAGCTGTCTGGCACAAGAAGCCCTCGGCTCCCTTAACGACTTACTGGAGTTTCCATTTATCCATGGAATTTTGGTTCCTTGGAATGGTATTTAGAACCCAAGATTTAAATACTGTGGATGTTCATTGTTAATGGGGTGACTTTGCTTCTGAGAATTATCAGAGGGAAGATTAAGGAAATATAGTTTTAAATTATGTGAACAATTTCTTTTTAATATTAATTAATTAATTAATTATTTTAAAGGCAGAGAGAGAAGGGGAGAGAGAGAGATCTTCCATTTGCTGGTTCACTCCTCAAATCGCCACAACAGCCAGAACTGAGTCAAGCCAAAGACAGGGATCCAGGAACTCCATCTAAGTCTCCTACGTGGAAGTCAGGGGCCCAAGTATTTTGTCCATTTTTCACTGCCTTCCCACGTTCGTTAGCAGGAAGCAAAGTACCCAGGACTTGAATCAGCACTCAATATGGTTATCATAAGTGGCAGCTTCCTTGTGTTGCCACAGTATCAGTCTTATTTGAAAATTATCCTGTGGTGGTGTCACAATTTTTCTTAATTTTTGTTCTTCCCTTTTATATTGAAAATATTGGCTCTTAGTAATACCACATTTACTTATTTTTTTTACAAATTTCTGTTATTTATGTTTAATGGTTTCATGACAATGTCAATATCACAGAAAAACAGAAAAATTTAAAATTTATTTGTATACTACTAAGGATGTATAGTCAAGGTATGCTGTTTAAAAGTTACTTGACATATGTAGTAGTCATATTATTAATATATATTCATTTGTTTATGTGTTACATGTTAAGATTTTTAAAATTTCACTTCATTATTTGAACATGAAAAACATGGTTCAGGAGTGGGCCTTGGCCAGTGGTTAAGACATTGCTTGGGAAACCCACATCTCATATTGCAGTGCCTGGTTTGGAACCCCAGCTCAGTTCCCATCTCCAGCTTTCTGCTAACACGGAACCTGGGAGGCAGTAAGTGATGTCTCCAGTGACTGGGGGCTCTGCCACCCACAGGGTAGATCTAGATTGAGTTCTTAGCTTCATACTTCTGCCTGGTCCAGCCCCAACCATTGGACCAGTGAATGGAATTCTGTCTCTGTATCTTTCAAATAAATAAATAGTTTTTGAAAAATAAAACATGGTTCAAAAGTCAGTACTACATTCAAATTTATACTCTTGGAAATTCGCTTATACGTATATCAATCTCTTTACTCTGTCCCTTCCTATCCACTATAAGTAACTGTTACCATATCTGGTTTATCCTCTGTCATTATTTTGGTAAAAGTAAGCAAATATGTGTACATATATGTTTGTATACATGTGCACACACAAAGACACAGTCTATTTCCATTTCTTTTACACACACACATGAAAACATTGTCCTTTTATCTCCTCATTTAACACATGCTGCGAATTACTCCATATCATTTCATAGAGATCTTCCTCTGTTTTCACAGGTGCACACTTCTGGGCTTTATAGATGTGCAGTGCCCTCCAGGGAGTTGTCCTAGGCTCTAATCACCATTCAGACTCAAAAGACCATTAGTCTACTTGGAAGGATTAAGGACAGGAATTCCAAGGGCAATGTTGGTTGTGCTCTCAACAGGAATCCCTGCAACAATGCAGTTCTAATGACAATACATGCTAATGACAGCCCCCTAGTAAGTTCAGGAATGCTTTACCCTCAGAGAAACATCTCAGGTGCAAGAAGGTGAATTCCACAGCAGTCAGGGTGGAGGGCGGGGAGGCACCCTGGATCCCACAAAAGCCAGTATCTTTTTCATATTTCTATTGGCACAATTTTCAGGGTCCCCTATGCTTTTACAAAAGTCACCACCCCTAGTGAAGGGATTGATAATTTATTTACTTTCTCCCCAGTCCAAATGCTATTTAAAAGATACTGTCCTTTGTATCAGAGGCAGTATTGCTGGGGTGGCTTAGCATTCTCCATTTTTCAACTTAAGAGTATAGTTAGCCCAAAATTAAATCCTCACGTAGACAGGGAAAGGGTTTGATTAACACTTTACCCGACGAGTGTATCACAGTTTATTCAGTCAGCCTTCATAATCACGGACATTTTGGTCATTTCCCAGTCTTTTATTACTACAGATAATGTTACATAACCGTGTGCATGGGGCTGTTTCATATTTATAGAGATGAATTTTCACAGTGGATTCCTGGAAGTGAGATTTGCTGGATCAAACGGTAAATGTGCTTCTTCCGGCAGGGGCTGCCAAATTCCCCTTCCTAAAGGTTAAGCAATTCCATCTTCCCTCCTGCAGCCTGTGAAGAGAGAGCTTTTCTGACAGAATATGTTCCCAAGCGTTGATTCAGAAATATGAGACTGGAAAATAATATCTCAGTGTTTTCTAATTTGTGTTTTTCATATAGTAGTCTGAATTTTGTTAGTTAAAATACAACTATATTTTTATTTTTAGTGAACAATCCGTATAACTCTTTTGTTCATTTTTATTAGGATTCAGCTTTTTATTCTTTTGTGAAATACTTTTTCATTATCTGGGAACTGTTAAAAATTAGATATTTTCTGTTTGTCATTTTTCTGTTGATTATGTTTAGTGATAGTTTTTTGTTTATTTTTGCCATAAAACGGCTTCTCTTTTTTCCCAGAATTTGAGCATGGGTTCCAAGACTTTCCCTCCTTTCAGATCAAAGCAATTCATTCATATTTTCTTACATGCTGTCTATTTTCAAGTTTTGAACTTGTGTATAAATATTGTACATCTTAATAGATAGTTTGAGGTTTTAACTCATGTTTTTCTCTTTTTAAAAGACTATTCATTTTTCCCATTACTCTCTAGAAGAATCTTATTCACTTTTATTCTACATTAGATTTCTGTTTTTTTCTCTTTGTTAATACTGAACTATGGTTACCTGTGATGGGAAGAAGAATGGAATTTTTCATAATAACTCAAATTATTTTCCTGTTATTAGAAGTTAGGCTTCTAACTTAACCTTACAAATAAATCTTAGAATGCAGCTCAGAATAAAATGTATGAATTCATATATTATTTCTCCATCACCATTTTATAAATTCATCCAGTTGAAATAATCAGCCCAATTTTCCTCTCCATGCTGATCAGCATCAGGGGAAGGCAGCTCGTTGTTTCATGCTGAATTGCACTAACGGGGGCAGATGATAGTCCCTGCCTCGCCAAACCTCTCTCTTCACAATGCACTTCCAAAGAAAGCCTGCAAAATGAATTTGAGTGCCTTTCCCAACCTGAGGTTTCCATATGGAAGGAAAACAGTTAATCAACAAACCATCTATCTTTTATACTAACCATTTGAAAATTTTTGAAAAAATATTATGAACCCAAGTAATGAGGAGAGTGAAGATTGCTGGCAACATCCAGTTTACTAAGGCTAAGAGAGTTTCTAATAAACTGTATCGTCTTTGTAACTTCTGTACACCTGGCAACTGTGAAAGCGGGCTTTTTCCTGCCAATTACAGAATTAAGAAAAAGTTTTTTTCATTCTATTTCACAGTCATATCAATACAGTGACTGAAGCGTTCCAAGTATTATTAACATTCATTCTGCTCATTTTCTGATGAGGAAGCTGTTGAACATGAATGGTATTCTTAATACATATTTTATGTGACTAGTTAAACATAAGGAAGGCAGAGCCAAGCCACATGAGGAGGATGCATTATTAAGAGAATATACTCATGTTGAAATGAGTTTGTGTGTTGTTAAAACTAAGAAACACTTACTTGGAATCAACAGAGCACTGCCAACTTTAGTCTATGCTGTTTATTTGCAAATGGGTAGCCAGAAGTAAATTAAGTATCATTATAACAAGCCACAGAAAATGCTACCAGCATTGGAAATGTGAGAAATTTTGTGTGTCTCACATGTTTTCTTGGGGGATAGTGTGGCTTATTTCTTCCTTAAGGATTTTTAAATGCTGAAAATATTCCTTGTTTAGATTCCTAGAGTGACATAGAATACTCATCTTGATGGTCCTAAAATACATCTGAATTCTGACATGTATCTTGGGGTCAATCTGAATTTCACTTCCCTTTTATTTTTGTCTGGATATCACACTTAACAACATATAGTGTGGAACGTTGAACCCCCTCAGTCCCTTTTGTCATTAGACAGTTAGTCCGGTACCCACTATTTTTCCTTCCAGAACATTCTCCTCTCTTTTCCACACTTCCTTGCCCTAGGAGACTGATCTATAAGGACTACATCAATAGGTTTGCCCAGTTGTGAGCATTGGCAGCAAATGAAAGCGAATGTATGGAGAACAGCTGGGTTGTAATTCTCGTGCACCTTATGTGGGCTGACTGTGCCTCCTGACCTGAGAGTTCAGCTTTGGTTAGAAAGCCTCTATATACATAGTGCTTGCTTGTATTAGCTGCATTATCTCCTGTCACTGCGTGGCTTAGTATGGTAGCATTACCTTTTACCCATACCTTTAGCTAGTACCTAAGCTTGGCATACTGCACCATCCTTTGGGGAAGGGGTGCCTCCCATTGGTCCATACCTGTTTTGAAACAAGCCCATATTAAATATTCTGTGTTTGTGCCATCACCATCTGTTACCTCCTGGGAACCCTGACTGCCAAACCCTCTGTGAAAATTTCAAGTATGCTCAAGCTGTCAAAGGCAGGCCTTGGGTACCTCCAGCTGCATC
This sequence comes from Oryctolagus cuniculus, assembly GCF_051225735.1. Lineage (NCBI taxonomy): Eukaryota > Metazoa > Chordata > Mammalia > Lagomorpha > Leporidae > Oryctolagus > Oryctolagus cuniculus. Next base: position 14,739,970 of record NC_142871.1, read on the forward strand.
TGCAAAAGTCACAGATGTCATTAAGACTGTCAAGTGGAGTGAGCCCATTAGGAACAGAAGATAGCAACTACATTTTGCAGCTGTGACCGAGGAAGGAATGAAACGGAGCATGAAGCAGAATGGGGTGGTTGTGCTGGAGATGAGGGATACGTATTTTATAATATGTTGCTTTCTAAAATATTTTATGGAGTGGCATTTTTACAGTGGTTAAAACACCACTGGGACACTCACATCTCATATTGGAGTGCCTGTCTCTGAGTACTGGACCCCCTTCCAGTTTTGGCTTCCTGCTAATGCAGACCCTGGGAGGCAGCAGATGACGGCTCAAGTACTTGGGTCCCTGCCACCCATGTGAAAGACCTGGATTGACTTCTGGAATCATGGCTTTGGCTTGGCCTGGTCCAGCCTTGACTGTTATGAGTACTTGGAGGGTACCCGTACTCTCTCCCCCACCCCATTCTCTTCCCCTTGTGAATACATTTTAAATATTTTAGAAGCCCCTGAGGAGATGTACTTGCAATGAAGGGGATACTCCTTTATTGCAAACAAACTCACAAACTTTTCATTGCAAACCAACTTCATGAAAACTAAGGAATCATTACAATGAAAAACAAAACCTTCATTTTGGCCTCATATGAGCACTCATAGTAGGAATGTAATACTTGCATGTTCCTTGATTATCTGAATTTGTAAATCTTTAACTATAAGCCAAAAATTTGTATTATACATTTTAAATCAATACATTTTAGATCAATTTTAGATCAATGCTCTTATGAAATGAAAATCAAGTAGTGTAAGTTTATTTTTGTGATGAACCACCAACAGGTGTTTAATTATCAGAGAACTTCAAAAAGCTGTGGAGGGACTGGCATTGGGATATAGCCTCTTGTGCCATGGCCTACATATGATGCTGGCATCCCATACTGGAGTGCTAGTTCAAGTCTTGACTGCTCCAGTTTCTATCCAACTCTCTGCTAATGCACCTGGGAAGATGGCAGATCCAACTCCCTGCCACCGCAATGGGAGACCCAGATGGAATTCCATCCAGGCTCCTGGCTTGAGCCTGGCCCAGCATGGCTGTTAGGGCCGTTCTCCCATTCTCCTCTTCTTTACTTCACTTCTTTCTTGCCCTCTCACACACACTATCTATCTATCTCTCTTTGTCACTCTGCTTTTCAAATAAATTGATCTTTAAAAATAGAAAACCTGTTCTTGGCATTAGCTAGATATCCAGTGACAAAATAATCTCTCTAGGGACTGGCACTGTGGCATAGCGGGTAAAGCTACCACCTGCAGTGCCAGCATCTCATATGGGTGCCAGTTGGAGTACCGGCTCCTCCTCTTCCAATCCAGCTCTCTGCTGTGGCCTGAGAAAGCAGTACAAGATGGTCCAAGTCCTTGGACCCATGCACCCACGTGGGAGACCCAGAAGAAGCTCCTGGCTCCTGGCTTCAGATCGGCACAGTTCTGGCTGGCAGCCATCTGGGGAGTGAACCAGTGGATGGAAGACCTCTCTCTTTGCTTCTCCTTCTCTCTCTGTATAATTCTGACTTTCAAATAAATAAATAAATATTTTTTTAAAAAAAGATCTCTAGTTTCACTTTCCTTATTTGTAAAATGAAAAAAACCTACCTAGTGAATTTGTTCTTAAGGTTGCTTGAGCATGTATGTAAAAACTGCTCAATTAAGAAAGAACTACCTGTACCCCGCTTGCATGTATTCTATGACCCATTTCTACCCACTCCATAACACATCGTTACAAGCCCTTGATTCCTGGGGCTGACTTTTGATGACACCTGTGATAAGTGCAGTATATATTTTGTTTTAATGGCTTGTGAGGAATAGAGCAATTCAGTACTATTTTTTCCAACAGTGTGTAGATTGATTTGATTTTTCCATACTGTTATTAATAGTCTTGTTTCTACGTGACAAATCACCAGCATTAACCAAGCAGCCTGTGGTAGTTGGACACTGCCTTACATGCTGCAGATACAAATGATAATATGATAGACCCCTTATCTTCAAAATCCTGGTAGACAAAGTATATAAGATTCTAAAATTAATGGCAATTACCATAACTTGTAAGCTCACATGTACCCAGCACTGTGTAAATTACAGAAATCTTTTCATTTAATCTTTACGTCAACCTGGTGAATTAGGTAGTATTATTAAATTTAGTTTATAATTAGATAACTGGGGCTCAGAATGATTAGATAACTTGACCAAAGACGAAGAAGACTATAATAGACTATGTTCTCCCTAATGATACTAGTTCTGACATTATTATCGGAACACGACTAACTACTCAATGTGCAATCTACAAGCCTGTTGCACATTTGCAGGACATTTATTATTGGTCTACAACCAGTAACAAGTAATGAAAATGAGAGTAAGCATCTAAAAACTTACTGTTCCAGAGGCAGAGATATGGAGGTGGCGGTGGGGGGAGAGGGAGAACTCTCATCTGCTGGTTTGCTCCTTGATGCCTCGAACAGTCAGGGCTGGGCTGGCATAGTCCAGATTTCCTGTATGGGTGACGGGACACAATACTTGAGCCATGACCTGGTGCTTGAAGCTGGAATCAGAAGCTGCAGCCATGAATCAGACCAAGGCACTCTGATGTGGGATGTTGATGTGTTAATCACCGTCTTACCCACTAAGCCAAAAGCCCGCACCCCTAGAAATTTTTATAGCAACTCCACAGAGCTCTTTTACATTGATTAAATCTAATAGTAAAAACTAATCTGTGCTTGTATTTTGCAAGGGTTTTTTTCACTTTATTATTCACTTTTATTGTATTTGAGATAAGTATTGCTCCATGGATGACTACAGATTAAAAAGCTAAAAGCAAAACAAACACAACACCTGGTTCTTTGCCACGAGTAGTGTGGAAGTAATTCTTCTAATCCAGAGGATGAGTGAGGTGGACAAGTATCATGAATTAAGTTAAAATTATGATGACAATATAAATAGTTGATGTTAATTGAATACTGACTCATCATTATGCTTGATACCTTAGTTTTACTCAAATACACATATATACACACACAAAATTACTTTGGTCTCTTGGAAATGAAATTAAATATACATTTATCTTGGCACAAAAAATTGAAATTCATGTATAGTTTTGCTTCTTAATGCACACTTCATGAATATTTAAAAATCTCATGTTTATGTGTTTATGTATGCATGTGTGTATATGTCTGTATATATAAATTATCTGGGGACTTCAAAAATTTCATGGAAAATAGAATTTAAAGGGAATGCAGTTTTTCCATGAACTTTAAAGAATTTTATTGGAAAGGCAAAGAAGGAGAAAGATAGAGAATGGGAAAGAGAGCAAGAGAGAGATTATCCATCTGCTGGTTCACTCTCAAAATGTGTGCAATGGCTGGAGTTGGGCCAGGCAAAAGTCAGGAGCTGAGAACTCAGCCCAGTTCACCCATGAGGGTGGGAGAGACCCTAGTAGCTGAACCATCATCTGCTGCCTCCTAGGGTGCACATTAGCAAGAAGTTGAATTGAAAATAGAGCCAGGGCTGGAACTCAGCCAGGCACTCAAATATGGGATGTGGATGCTCCAGATTGCTGCTTCTTCACTAGACACTCACTCACCCCTCCATGAACTTTTTTTTGTTCATTTTCAATTCTCTTTATATACAGAAGATCAATTTAGTATATATTAAGTAAAGATTTCAACAGTTTGCACCGACCCAGAAACACAAGGTGTAAAATACTGTTTGAGTACTAGTTATAGCGTTATTCACATTGTACAGCACATTAAGGACAGAGATCCTACATGAGGAGTAAGTGCACAGTGACTCCTGTTGTGAAATTAACAAATTGACACTCTTGTTTATGGCGTCAGTAATCACCCTAGGCTCTTGTCATGAGTTGCCAAGGCTATGGAAGCCTTTTGAGTTCGCTGACTCTGATTATATTTAGACAAGGCCATAGTCAAAGTGGAAGTTCTCTCCTCCCTTCAGAGAAAGGTACCTTCTTCTTTAATGGCCTGTTCTTTCCGCTGGGATCTCAGTCGCAGAGATCTTTCATTTAGGGTTGTTTTTTTTTTTTTTGCCAGAGTGTCTTGGGTGTCCATGCCTAAAATACTCTCATGGGCTCTTCAGCCAGATCCGAGTGCCTTAAGGGCTGATTCTGAACTTTTTGAAAGCCTCATGTGTATGTATGTTTGTGTGTGTGCACACATATAGTTATTTTACATGCTTAAAACAATCCTAGAACTTCAAGAAGTAGATACTCATTATGCCTGCTTCATCAGCTTGTGTTTCGACTATTGCTGCCAGTACCCACTTCTCCCCACAGAGCTCTTCTCTGCTGAAAACTGATCCAAATGGATTTCTTTGATTACTGATGTTCTCCCCTGGATAGGGAGGACAGAATTGTCATACTTCCCTGCCCACCTGGAGAATGAAAACACCCTGTCTTTCGTCTGTATTTCAGCGGGCAGTTTTGAGGAGGGTTGGAAATTGCTGTCAGTGCATCTGGGGAGATGGAGTCTCTCTCCCTTCATTGTCAGGCATACCCTTTATAATAGCTGCTGCCCTGTCTTCCTGGAATGAGTAAAATTGCTTTGCTGGATGAGTAAAGAGTTGATTGAATTGGCTGTATCCCTGTGTACTTCCTGCAGGTTGGTGTGTTTAGTTTAACAAGAAAAAAAAATGAAATGAGTGGATGGAACTCAGTGAAAGGACCAAGTTTGCTGAAATTACATTCTGTTAAAGGCACGGTGATTGGAAGGCATTACTTTGAATAAACAGACGTAATACATAATGTACTATAGAGAGGTGACCAAATACCTCCCCAACAGTTTTTACCTTCAGTAGAAGACAGGCTTTTTGAAAAAGTTTACTGGCTATTTGTTTGCTTGAATGTGCTGTTTGAGCTGTCTGTTAGTATGAGCCAAAAGCTTCAGAGTGTGGCTTCGGGAAGAATCGTCTCTTCCGTGTGCTGAACGTGTCTGAGAAGATGGGAAAGTGAAGCTGCTTTGTAGGACAGGAGCTACCGGGAAGACTGGGCGTGCGGTTTGGGACCAAGCCCCAAGGCTGCCCCATCCACTCCCCTTTTTGCATAATTTAGTGAAAGAAATTGTCGGTCTTTTTTTTTTTTTAAAGAATCATGAGAATCACGGGTGACCAACATTATTTAGTGACAGAAAAAAAATTTGAATAACATACCAGGGGGCTTCAAAATGATTGTGGAAAAAAATTCAATTGAAAGATAATGAGAATTTTCAACAATTGCTTTGAAAACCCTTTGTTTAGGTATGTTACATTAAATACAAGCATAAGTAGGTCATATTCTCCAAGCTTTAGCTCCTTCTGTGGATGCTTCCACATCCTGTTAATCTCTTTATTCCCATTTGACATGTTTTAAATATTGCTGTGTATTGAATTTCCATAGCAGTTTTCTCTGTTTGTATAACTATCTGAAATAATTATATGAATACTTTTTAGGGAAATATTCTTCAAGATACTCTTTTTCACATGTTGTCTATTCTACTTTTTACTTGGTGAACATTATATTTAGTGGAGTGTCGCTCCCCCTCTTCGTGGAGGAACGACACTAAACCCTGCCTAGGCTTCATATCCGAGTCACGGCGCCATTATGTCACTCCCCCTCTTCGTGGAGGAACGACTCAGGACCCTGCGCTGTTCTTTCGTCTGCTCGGCCCTCCCCAGGTTTGCTGCTGGTTCTTCCCGGGTTGGCTACCGTCCCTTCCACCTCCGTGGAAGGGCGGTTCCCCCTGGCCACTTTCCCCACTTGCGCGGGGGAGCGGCACACCACCGGCCGGCTCTCTCGGGGGCTGCACAGGTGTTCCTTCAGATAGATGTTCCCCTTAGATGTTCCTGGTGCATGTTGTCTCTCTCCTCCTTTATAGTCCTCTTCCGCCAATCCCAACTCGGCTGCCCACACGCCGAGTACGCTGCTCTCCTCCAATCAGGAGCAGGATCAGCTCCTGGAGGTCATCACTCAAGTTGGCAAGAGGCAGCTGTGTAGAAGCTGTTTCCTCCTCTCCCAGCGCCATATTGTGGGAGAGCAGATGCATAGAATAAGTCTTAATTCGAGTAACTTAGTCTAGTCCGAGTTGCTCCCCACAGTGGAGTATTAAGCCTGTGATTATAAAGTAAATGAAAGTATGCTATCATAGAATTAAAAAAATAAAAAGGAAGGAGAGAAAGAAGTATCTTTATTTTCTTAGAAATATATCTTTTTCCTCCTTATTTGAACCTTGCTTATTTGTGTGGATTGAAATAATGAGCATGTATGCTGTCTGTAAAAGTTTGATGAAGCCCAAAGTGCATGTGTTCACATAGATAAAAGTGCCTTCAGTACTTTTGTAAGTAAGAAATCAAAACAAAAGTGTAAGTCTACATGAAACAATGATTTTTTTTCTTCTTCTTTTTTTTAATGGCTTAGTTAAGTAATAGGATCATACTAAGGATGTCACTGTCTAGTGTAAGGGGCAAAAGTTGCCCTGACTGTATTTTTGCTTCTATTTCCAAAACATTCACTCTAAGCTAATGCTGCTATTCCATAATAAATCAGATGTTTGAAAGCATTGTTTTAACTAGATGGGTCTTTGGGCTTGCCAAAATTTCTGATCGAATTATCTTCCCCTTCATTTTGCCATGTAAATCCAGCTCTCTTTGGGACCCTGCTTGCTCCCTGCTGCTGGAAATAAGTCAGCTTTCCTTGTTCCTCAGATCTCACACACACTGCCTAAAAAACTATCATTTTTTAGGTTTATTCATGACACTGTTAATCATGTACCATTTTGATAATAATAGCGTCAAAATAATGAATTTTAAAATTTATGTGAAAATCAAATGCTGGCTTATGCTAGACTCCAGAATAGATAAATATGAATCAGCAGCCACAGTTTAAGGTGGCGGAGAAGTGCAATAAACTTTGTCGGAGAAACAAGGGATAGCTGCAGCTCACGGTCAGTGATGGGCTGTAGCTTCACTGAGACTTCATCGTTCTTTTGTGTGGAATTCTAAGATGAAGGACTCAGCCTCTGCCCTCAGGGGAGTCTTGTAGAAAAGACTCAGAATGGCAAAGCTCTACATCAGTATGGAATGATGGCCAGGAAGACAGAGCAATGCCGAGTGCCCTCCTCACACTGGGACGGGCCACCAAAGCTTCCTAGAGAAGACCGCTTCATCAGGTTCTGAGGAAACCAACAAGGAGCAGAGATTGCGACATCTGACTGGCATTAACGGTCCAGGCAGAGGAGCCGCCTGGTACATAAATTACAACTCCAAGTGGCAGGTGCACAATATCATGTGGACACTGAGAAGGAAGTGTCTGTTTCTGTCCAAAGTGTGTATGGGGTGGGGGATGGGAGGAGGGGAAGAAAGAGGTAAGTGAGATGAACATGGAAGGTATAGCATAGTATAGTAGTGCTGTCGTCTGTGCAGAATATGCTCTAAGGTCCCCAGTGGATGTCTGAAACCACAGATATATATAATATGTATCATGTAAAATGTTGTATCTGTGTATCCATGTATTTTCAAAGGATTTCAAAGGAAAATCATCAGGAATTTTTGGTACATATGAGGACAAGTTTCTCCAGGAGTAATAAGAACATACGAACAATTGTTGTGATTGCGATTACTAGTTGTTGGGTATTTATTTGCTTGGCACTGGCTGAAACTAGCAGTCATAACAGCAATCTATATTCTTTCTTTCTATTCTTTACAACTACTGAGTGAAGAAAATATCATCTCCCTGTCTTACAAACAAAGGTAGAGGCTAAGTAACTTGCACAGTTCCATGAAACCAGTAAGAGGCAGATCTTTGTGATTCAAGCTCATTCTAATTCCACTCTAATTCTGAAGCCACTCTGAAAAAGCATTTTCAAAAGAAACCAATATAAAGCTGATAGAAGCACAAGATCCTAAGAGTAGAGATTTTTCTGTGGAATAGAAGTGGCTGACTTGTCTGGTGATAGAAACTAGCAGCTAGGATACAAAAGATGTCCTTATCAAATAGCCCTGCTAAATAGTGCTTTTTAGTTTGTCCAAGAGATACACATGAGGTAACACATGGATATGACTACAGTTAATGGGATTTTGCCCTTTATAAAGGTAGAGGAAAGCACAGGTGTAATTATTTTCAGTCTTTTTGTATACTTAGATATAACTACATATGTGAAAATATTATTCGCATGACGAGAGAATCTATGGCTCACCATAATGTGACATTTTAGCAGGCAATATAGATCAACTAGAAGAGGGAACCACGTGGTCATATTCAATAATGATCCCAGATTCTGACCACCCAAAGTGTGAGTGAGTCAGACCATATTTTTAGTAATTATTTACTTTGAATTCACAAAAAGCTTACTTCTTGTGTTTCTGATACTTTTAATACGATCATAAACATGATGATTTTGAAAAAGACACCGTAAAAAATACTCCTTCTCAAAAAAGCAAAACTGCTTTAGTTACAACTCTTCTAGGTAAATGAGTCATGAAATAGGAAGTGACATTGAAAGCTTGCTTCGTTACATAGGCATATGCTGACTTAGCTGAAGCAGGGTAATGATGAGAAGTTTTAAATTGAGAAGTGAGTTGCTTTTCTAAAGAGGGAGAATACATCACTTCTAAGAATAAATGTCTGTACATAATGGATTGCTTCCTTGTCCACCCTGAGGACCTCAGAAACTTGGCTTCTTTGGGGCCCAACACTGAGTCAACAACTACATGGTAAAACTGAATGCTTTCACTAAACATGACAAGATGGCTGCAATTATAATGAAGTTTGATTGTCACATAACGAGTTGATTGTGGGTGCCATGAGTCACTTGAGACTTAGTTCATTTACATATGATAAAAATTACAGTGTTACTGGTGAAATAGAAAAATCAACCCATTAGCCTTCTTTCTTCACTGAGTAAGCTTTTGTGTAGATCCCTGAGGTAGGAAAATTCTAATCAATGGATACAAAAACCTCACAAGCCACTCTTTAGGAAGTTAAACGATCACTCAGCAAGATGATACTGATGGAACTCTTCAACATCTGTACCATGTCGACTTTGGGTGAACATTAAGAACTCCCCTCAGTATTACCTCAAGAGAACTGTCACTTGTTGAATATTTACCATAAGTGCCAAGATTTGTTCCAAGTATTCCAACTCAATTCATTCACCCATTACAATAGTACTGATATGTGCTATGAGTATCAGTTATTATATTTTTTCACTTTACAATCGGAGGTTTTGTTTTTATACTCACTATGCCATGAATTCATAGAGAATGCATTCCAGCATCTCAGGCTGCTTTCCATTGATTCTGACAAAGCGAGCTTGTCTGAGTGGAGCAGGCTGGCACTTCACTTGAATCCAGGTACCATTCTCTTTGACTTCCTTTTTCTGATCATTTTCCTTCCTTCCCACAGTTTGGGAAGCTCTCATCTCTTAGAGTGCTTAATATGCTCAATACATACACTAATTCTCTTGGCAAGAATCTTGCCCTTAACTTGTTTGCTTACAACAATGTTAAAAGCATGCTAGGTAACACTGTACACTCTTCCAGTTTGTCCATGATAACATATATTGAGCATTCCTTTTTTTCATCCATTCATTTTTTTAGAAAGTTTTTATTTAATGAATACAAATTTCAAAGGTACACCTTTAGGAATATAGTGGTTCTTCCCTACATACCCTTCCTTCCAACACCACTCCCGACCCACCTCCTACTCCCTCTCCCATCCCATTCTTCATTAAGATTCATTTTTAATTATCTTTATATACAGAAGACCAGCTCTTTACTAAGTAAAGATTTCAACAGTTTGCACCCACACAGGCACACAAAGTATAAAGTACTGTTTGAAGACAAGTTTTACCATTAACTCTCATAATAAAACACATTAAGGAAAGAGGTCCTACATGGGGAGCAAGTCAACAGTGACTCCTGTTGTTGATTTAACAATTGACACTCTTTATTTATGATGTCAGTGATCACCCGAAGCTCTTGCCTTGAGCTGCCAAGGCTATGGAAGAATTTTGAGTTCACAAACTCCGTCTGTATTTAGACAGGGACATAAGCAAAGTGAAAGTTCCCTTCTCCCTTCAGACAAAAGTACATCCTTCTTTGATGGCCCCTTTTTTCCACTGAGATCTCACTCACTGAGATCCTTCATGTAGGTCATTTTTGCCACAGTGTCTTGGCTTCACATGCCTGAAATAACACTCATGAGCTTTTATTTTACTGCTGTGTAGTATTCCATAGAGCACATATCCCATAATTTCTTTATCCACTGTTCCATTGATGGGCATTTAGGTTGATTCCATGACTCAGCTATTGTGAACTGAGCTGCAATAAACATGGGGATGCAGTTAACTTTTATTTGCTGATTTCATTTCCCTGGGGTAAATTCCTAGGAGTGGGATGCTGGATCATATGGTAGTACTATATTCAGATTTCTGAGGTATCTCCAAACTGTCTTCCACAATGGCTTTACCAGTTTGCATTCCTACCAACAGTGGATTAGGGTACCTTTTTCCCCATATTCTCACCAGCAATTGTTGTTTGTTGATTTCTGTATGAAAGCCATTCTGACCTGGATGAGGTGAAACCTCATTGTGGTTTTGATTTGGGGCATTCCTTTTTGAATGGAATTTAAATGGTACCCATTCCTTTGATGCCTACAATGTCACCTGTCTTGTAAATGCACAGGTATGTGGCCAAAGGAACAATGGCACGTTTTGTAAAAGGCCTGGAGGTCATGTATCAGGTGCTTCTCCTTTTTCCCTTTGCCAAATCTTGGTGAATTACTGGAAGATGGCAATTCTAGTCAAAATGAAGGACTTTTAGTATCTTTCGATGAGAAAACTGGGACATAGAGAGGAGAGGTATCAACCCAAGATCAATAAGTTGATGGCAGAGACAACATTTGCACAGAGGCAGAACAACTCCAGAGCTTATTTTATGACATTACTGGAGAGGAGTTGGGGTATGGGTTGCAGGATACTACCATTTGTGTATTTTAAGCTTAAATCCCCAACATATTTTGACATCAGAGTGAGATAAGAACAAATTTTGATATGCAGAGTCAGTTCTTTCTTTTTTAATTCAGCTTCATTTTCCAAAATTGACTATCTTACTACTGTAAGATCTTGAGTACTAAGAAAGATGTAGGAGCATTGTTTTTCTTCCAAAATGGGAAATATAAAAAATTTATTCTTATATTTTCATGTGACAGAGATAAAAATTCTAAATTCTTAGGAATTTTTTCACTTAAAATATGAGTGTTTATATTGTACCAAGCCATTCAGTCTTCAGTTCCATAGACTTCCTAGGCAGAAGTTTACCCGTCTTTTATATGGACCTTGAAGAAGGATAAGGAATACTGTTCAAATGTGGCAGAAGTCTTGGGAAAATAGATATTTTTAATCAGTAGCCAATATTTATTGTAAACCTACTAAAGAATAGAATAGTGCAACATTATACACACAGCTTCCTCTTAAGAGTTTTACAATCCTATTGGAAAACAACACTTAAATACAAAGATAGGGGCTGGTGCAGTGGCTCACTTGGTTAATCCTCTGCCTGCAGTGCCAGCATCCCATATGGGTGTGGGATTCTATCCCAGTTGCTCCTCTTCCTGTCCAGCTCTCTGCTGTGGCCCGGGAGGGCAGTGGAGGGTGGCCCAAGTCCCTGGGCCCTGCACCCACATGGGAGAACAGGAAGAAGCACCTGGCTCCTGGCTTCAAATCGGTGCAGCGCACTGGCTGTAGTGGCCATTTGGGGGGTGAACCAATGGAAAAGGAAGACCTTTCTCTCTCTCTCTCTCACTGTCTATAACTCTACCTGTCAAAAAAAAAAAAAAAAAAAACACAAAGAGTATCAGACACTGCCCAAGGATTGACAGTATGATCTATGAGAATACAAAAATTGAAATAAGCAGTGTCTTACCATCTCCTTCCCAGCTATAGTTTGAAATAAGGAGTTAGCTCTAGCAGTCCATTTCAAGAATGATAACTTCAGAACCAAGAGAAAATTTTCTGTTTAATCATCCTTGTCAAATTGAGGACCCTACAAATCACTCCCTTTCAAAGAGTTGGTCAGCCTTGGCTTGAATCCCCAAGGATGTGTGGCATGAAGCTGGCTCACAGGTGAATGAGATATGATTTGAGCATCAGGCAGACTTTCCATATATGTAGTCAGGAGTTTCTCAGTTGCCTGTATTCTTCATCCATCTTTTGCCATTTGAGTTCTTACGAAGCAAATTTATTTCCTTTTCTACATGGAATCATTTCAGACATTAGAGAGTCATGGTCCTGTTATCATTCTTTTCCTTAGAGTAAATACCTTTGTTCTAAAAGTAGTGTTCCTGGGAGACAGTGTGGTTTTTCACTCTCCTCCTTTGAGTCTTCTGAACATATTTTAATTTCTGTCTTAAACTGTAGTGACCAGAATTGAACAAAAAAGTTAAACCAATCCAGAGAACTATCTCCGCTTGTTGTAGAAAACATTCTTCTATTTGTAGCATAAATTTCCACTAACTGACTTGTTTACATCACAATATTAGTTACTATTGCATTTACTGCCCAGTAGACCACCTAGATTGTTAATATGCTTCTGTTAGACTTTGCTTCTCCCATTCCAGTCTTACACAGGCTGTTAAACAAGCTCTTGTCCTTAGATGTATCTTTTTAAATTTATTTTGGGGGTGGGTGTTGGCATAGCTCTTAAGACATTGCTTGGGACCTGCATATCCCCTATCAAAGTTTTCGGTTGCAAGGGCTAGTTACACAGTTGATTCCAGTCAGCACCCCCAGCTTGCGCTTTCTGCATTTCAAAGAGATAAATAATTTCATTTTTTTTTCATTGTCTAACCTATATGATTTTAAATGTTTTTAGAAGTTTATTTAAGTTATACAAGTTTCATATATTTCATATATAAAGATTTGGAACACAGTGGCACATCCCACCCTACCCACCCACCTGCCCATGCTCCAATGCTTCCTCCCCCTCCCTCTTGCTTTCCCACTGTTAATTTTTACAAAGATCTATTTTCAGTTTACTTAATGATAATATAGTTAACCCTACTATAAGTAAAAGAGTTCAACAAATAGTATGAAGAGAAAAAGAAAAAACAAAACCACAGTTCCTCAATGGAAGAGACAGACTATAAACAATCATCGAATCTCAGAATATCTATTTCACTCCAGTACATTGCATTTCAGGTACTCTATCAGTCTCCTTGAGGGAAAACATTATACCTGTCTTTTGGAGACTGGATTATTTCACTAAGTATAACGGTTTCCAGCTGCATGCATCTTGTTGCAAAAGACAGGACTTCTTTTTTTTTTTTTTCAGCTGAGTACTACTCCATTGTGTATATATACCATAATTTCTTTATCTAGTCAACAGTTGATGGACATATGGGTTGATCCCATATCTTAGCTGTTGTGAATTACACTGCAATGAACATGGGGGTACAGATAACCCTTTCATATGCTGATTTTTTTGGTTTGGGTAGATTCCCAGAAATGGGGTGGCTGGATCATATGGTGGGTCTATATTCAGATTTGTGAGGTATATCCATACTGTCTTCCACAGTGGCTGCACCAGTTTACATCCCCACCAACCAAGGTACCTTTTCCCCCACACCCTTGCCAGCATTTGTTGGTTGTTGATTTCTGTATGACAGCCATTTTAACTGGAGTGGGGTGAAACCTCATTGTGGTGTTGATTTGCATTTCCTTGATGGCTGGTGATCCTGAGCATTTTCACAAGTGTCTGTGGACCATTTGAATTTCCTGTTTTGAAAAATGCATGTTCAAGTCCTTTGCACATTTCTTAACTGGATTGTTTGTTTTGTTGAATTTCTTGAGCTTTTTATAGACTCTGGATGTTAACCTTTTATCAGTTGAGTAGTTTGCAATATTTTCTCCCATTCTATCAGTTGCATCTTCACTTTACTGAGTGTTTCTTTTGAGTGCAGATGCTTCCCAGCTTGTTGTAATCCCATTTGTCAATATTGGCTTTGATTACCTATGTTTCTGGGTCTTTTCAAAGAAGTTTTTGCCTATGCTGATGTGTTGCAGAGTTTCCCCCAATGTTCTCTAATGATGTGATTGTATCAGGTCATAGATTTAGGTCTTTGACCCATTTTGAGTGGGTTTTTGTTTAGGGTGTTAGGTAGCAGGTCTAGTTTCATACTTCTGCACGTGGAGACACAGTTGCCCTAGCACCATTTGTTGAAGAGACTGTCCTTGCTCCAGGGATTGATTTTAACTCCTTTTTCAAAGATGAGTTGGTTGTAGATGTGTGGATTTATTTCTTGAGTTTCTATTCTGTTCCATTGGTTTACAAGTCTGTTTTTCTGTTAGTAACAGACTTTTCTGACTATGACTGCCCTGTAGTATGTTGTTGGCATATGGGTCTTTGTAGTAATTCTTGATTATTCTTTTTATTTACTTGGTATCTGTTGTTACATTTCAATTTTCACCTCTGATTTTATTGATTTGAGTATTCTCCCTCTCTTTTTGGTTAGTTGTGCCAATGATGTATCAGTTTTATTTATTTTTTTAAAAAAACACTGCTCTTTATTTCACTGATTTTTGTATTTTTTGTTTCAGTTTTGTTTATTTCTTCTCTAATTTTAGTTACTTCTTTCCACCTACTAATTTTGGGTTTGGTTTATCCTTGCAATGAATTGATAGCTCATTTATTTGGTACCTTTCCAATTTCTTCATGTAGGCACTGATTGCTGTAAACTTCTCTCTTAATGCTGTTTTTGCTGTATCCCATAAGTTTTGATATGATGTATTCTCGTCTTCATTTGTTACCAGAAATTTTTTTATTTCTCTTTTGGTTTCTTCTATGACCATCTGTTCATTCAGGACCTTGTTGTCAGTCTCCATGTTTGCATATGATCTAGAGATTCTTGAGTTGTTGATTTCCAGCTTCATTCATTGTGGTCAGAGAAGGTACATGGCATAATTTAGATTTTTTTGATCTTTCTGAGGCCCACACTGTGGTGTAGTGTGTAAAGCCACTGCCTGAAGTGCCGGTATTCCATATGGGGGCCAGTTCAAGTTCTGGCTGCTCCACTTCTAGTCCAGCTCTCTGCTATGGCCTAGGAAAAGCAGTAGGAGACGGCCCAAGTGCTTGGGCCCCTGAACCCACTTGGGAGACCTGGAAGAAGCTTCTGGCTCCTGCCCTTGGATCGGCCCATCTCCAGATGTTGCAGCCATCTGAGGAGTGAACCAATGGATGAAAGACCTCTCTTTCTCTCTCTGCCTCTACCTCTTTGTAACTCTGCCTTTCAAATAAATAAATAAATCTTAAAAAAAATTTGCTTGGAGTTGCTTTATGGCCTACCATGTGGGCTATCCTTTAGAAAGTTCCAAACACTGGTGAGAAGAATGTGTATTCTACAACTGTAGGGTGAAAAGTTCTGTAGATATCTGTTAGGTCATTTGGTCTATAGTGTTGATTAAGTCTGTTTTTTCCTTGCTGATTTTCTGCCTGGTTGATATGTCCATTGCTGAAAGTGGGGTATTGAAGTCCACTATTCTATTGTATGGGAGTCTGTGTCTTCTTTGAGATCCATTCACATTTCTTTAAAATAGCTAGGTGCCCTGTAATTGGGTGTGTATGCATTTATTATAGTTATATTTATTGTAGTATACATTTATTATAGATACATCTTCCTGTTGAATTGATCCCTTAATCATTATATAGTGCCCTTCTTCATCTCTTTTAACAGTTTTTATGTTAAAGTCTATTTTGTCTGATATTAGGGTGGCAACACCAGCTCTTTTTTGGTTTCTGTTAGCATGGGATCACTTTGTCCATCCTTTCACTTTCAGTCTGCATGTATCTTTCTTAGTGAGATGTGTTTCTTGTAGGCTACAAATAGATGGGTCTTGTTTTTCAATGCATTCAGCTAGTGTGTATCTTTTAACTGGAGAGTTGAGGCCATTTATATTCAAAGTGACTATAGATAAGTAATTACTTGGCCTTGCTATTTTCCCATAACTATTCCTGTTATTTTCTTTGGATATCTTTTATACTTTTACTGGGGGATTTTCTGCCTTTTCATTCTTTCATAATGATAATTATCATTCTGTGTTTTCTGTATGTGGCACATCCTTAAGCATCTCTTGTAAGGCTGGATGAGTGATGACAAATTGGAGATCCTCTGAAAGTAGTCTGGCATTCCTCTCATGCAGATTTTAGAATGTTTTCTATATGTTTTACTTTGTAAAGTTTGAATACAATGTGTTGTGGTGAAGACCTTTTCTGGTCATGTCTATTAGGAGTTCTCTGTGCTTCCTGTACGTAGGTGTCCCTTTTTGCACCAAGTTGGGGAAGTTTTCTGTAATTATTTCATTAAATAAGCCTTCTAGTCCATTCTGTCTCCCCACACCTTCAGGAACTCTTAAGACCTGTATCTTGAGTTGTTTGATAGTGTCCCATAAATCTCCAACACTGTTGTTAAGTTTTCTATTTTATTTTTTTTAAAGATTTATTTTTTATTTGAAAATCAGAGTTACACAGAGAGAGGAAAGATGGAGAGAGAGAGAAGTCTTCCATCCGTTGGTTCACTACCAAATTGGCCTCAACTGCTGGAGCTGTGCCGATCTGAAGCCAAGAGCCAGGAGCTTCTTCCAGGTCTCCCATGTGGGTGCAGTGGCCCAAGGACTTGGGCCATCTTCTACTGCTTTCCCAGGCCATAGCAGAGAGCTGGATTGGAAGTGGAGCAGCCAGATCTCAAACCAGCACGCGTATGGGATAATGGCACTTCATGCCAGGGCATTAACCCACTGCGCCACAGTGCCGGCCCCAAGTTTTCTATTTTCTACTCCTCTTTTTTCTGACTGTTAGATTTCCAAAGATTTGTCTTCCAATTTAGATATTCTTTCTTCTGCCTCGCCAAGTCTGCTGATAGGCTTTCCACTGCATTTTTTATCTGATTTATTGAATTCTTCATTTCTAATATTTCATTTTGATTTCTGTTTAAAATCTCAGTTTCACGGGAAAAACTTTCATTCATGCCATGCATTGTTTTCTTTAGTTTGTGGATTTGCATCTGATTTCTTTCGAGTAATCCTAAGATTAATTCTTTGAATTTTGTTTCCAGCATTTCCTCTATGTCTTTGCATTGAAATGTTGTTGTGTTCCTTTGTCTACACTTTCTGTGAATACCAAGAGGTGTGTGAAAGATGCGGCCAGGGAGCTCTGGTCAGTGCCTCAAGGTGGGGTGAGAGTCCAGGGTAACACCCACGTTGGGCGTGGTAGATCTCAATACCCAGCTATGCCCTGCACCTTCTCATGTAACCACCAAGTCCCCATGGTCTCAGCATACAAGGCTCCCACAGTCACTGGGTCCAGAGGTTTCTCTCTGCCCTGCCAGCCTGTTCAGTCAAGAGAGAGGCAAATATTCCCTAAAACAGCTCCTCCTAGGTGTCTTGATTCTAGGAGGCTGTGTGCACACTCACCATCCTACGTGGTTGCCCAGCCACCTTCCAGCCAGTCTCACAGTCAGTGGGACTGCGGACTGTTCCCCACATTAGAGTCTCTGTATCACACACATACGCAAGAGCCACTAGCCGAATGTTGCTCCCTGCCTGCCTCTGCCATCAGTACTGCTGAGAAAGTGTCCTGTCTCAGCCATGCACAAAGGTTTCCTCAGCTCCTGCCCAACCCCAAAGTGGCACCTGCCCTTTCTCAGCTGGGCAGCAAGTGCTGTTGTGGAGAAGTTGGGACAAGGTAAACGTGCCCCCTCTCTTCCACTGGGTCCTCAGGCAACTGCTAACACTGCTAGCCCCCAGGGCTCCAGTCCGGATTCACGCCATGCTGTCCCTCTGGCTATATCACCGTGGGTTGCTGCAGTATGGTCTCACCTCCGTTTCCAAACTACCTCCCACTCCAGTTCTTCACAGCTGCAGTTGTTTGTGTTCGTGCTGTGTGTCTGCACCCTCCACACAGGTCCATAGCATTCCTCTTCCTCTTGTAGGATTTCCAGTGTAGACTCTATAGTTCTCCCTTGAAAGTACACTTCATATATATTTATGAAGTTATATATATATATACACACATATATATATATATATATATATATATATATATATATATATATATCTTCTTATCCTTAGCCTACCACAGTATGTTGCTCTGTAATCTGCCATCTTGGAATCTGCTGATCTATTTTTTTTAAGATTTATTTTATTTGAAAGGAAGAGTGATGGGAGGGAGAGAGAGAGAGAGAGCGAGCGAGCAAGCTTCCACCCATTGGGTGACTCCTCAAAGGCAGCAGTGGCCAGGGTTGGTCCAGGGAATTCCAGGAACAAGGAAATATATCTGTATCTCCCATATGAGTGATATGGTCTCAAGTACTAGTACCGCCCTCTGCTGCCTTCTCAAGCACATTAGCAGAGAACTGATTGGAAGCAGAGCAGCCAGGAGTCGAACCAATGCTCTGATATTGGTTCTGATAGATGCCAGTATCACAGATGGCAGCTTAGCTCGCTGTACCACATTGCCAGCCTGTATTTAATATTTATTTGAAAGTCAGAGAGATAGAGACAAAGATCTTCCACCTACTGGCTAACATTTTTTTTCAAAGATTTATCTAGTTTATTTGAAAGTCAGAGTTACACAGAAACAAAAGGAGAGGCAGAGAGAGAGAGGTCTTCTATCTGCCTGTTCACTCCTCAGTTGACAGCAACAGCTGGAGCTGTGCTGATCCGAAGCCAGGAGCCAGGAGCTTCCTCCAGGTCTTCCCATATGGGTGTAGGGGCCCAAGGACGTGGGCCATCTCCACTGCCTTCCCAGGCCACAGCAGAGAGCTGGTTTAGAAGTGGAGCAGCCGGGTCTCAAACCGGTGCCCATATGGGATTCCAGCACTGCAGGTGGTGGCCTCACTGGCTACGCCAAAGCACCAGCCCCACTGGCTCACTTCTGATATGTCCAGAACCGCTGGGGTTAGGCCAGGCGAATGCCTGAAGCCCGGAACACAATCCAGGTCTCTCCCATGTGGATGACAGGAACCCAAGGGCTTGGGCCATCATCACCTGTTCCCAAAGGATGTACATTAGGAGGAAGCTGAAATTCCGTGTGGAGGGCTTGCATCTAGGCACTCCAGTATGGGTGCAGGTGTCCCAAGCAACTTCTTATCTGCTGTGCCAAAGGAAAATACCTCTCTAAGATGGTTTTGATCATTGTGTCTGATACTGGGGAAAGGAAAGAAATAACAGGGAGCAAATTTGTATTCCGATGAAAGTGACATCAGAATTTCCTCCGCAAATCTTGGAACATACAGCAGTGCACAGCAGGGAACAGCTGTCTCTGACCACTATGTCTGATTCGTGAGTTATCCTTGTTAATGTTCGCCTAAGCTTTGAGGAGAAGACAATTAGGTAGGGCCACTAAAATGTTTATTCCACAGTAGCATTCCTAGTTTCTCACTGTTAGGATTAAATGAAATCTGTTTAGGGGCGGGCGCTGTGGCATATTGGGTAACGCTGTCGCCTGCAGTGCCAGCATCCCATGTGGGCACCGGTTCGATCCCAGCTGCTCCACTTCTGATTCAGCTCTCTGCTATAGCCTGGGAAAGCAGTAGAGGATGGCTCTAGTCCATAGGCCCCTGCACCCGTGTGCCCTTTGTAGCCAATTGGAGAGTGAATCAGTGTATGGAAGACTCCATCTCTCTCTCTCTCTCTCTCTCTCTCTCTCTCTCTGCCTCTCCGTGTAACTGACTTTCAAATAAAAATAAATAAATCTTAAAAAAAAAGAAGTCTGTTTAAAGGTGGCTGGTGAGAGGGGAGCAGTCTGGGACACCAGTTACACACACCACAGTTCTGTCCTGGACCTAGATCATTCCAGGGCTTCATAGATGAAAAATTTTTAAGTCCCTGCTTTGTGCACAGATATGTTCTTCTTTGCAAAGAAGAGACTAATACTTTTCCTGCCTTTGTTCTTTTGTGCTCTGTGAAGTTAAATGGTTCCTTGGTGATTTTTCTCCATAGGGAATTAGAAAGAAAGAAAAAAAAGAAAGAAAGAAATTGCTTATTCAAAAGTGAGAATTTCAATACATTGTTGTACCTCACCTTACATGTATTTTTGTTACTTGTGATATTCAAGAACATTTATTTTGAGAGGTGGGCATGGGGCATAGCAATTCAAACCCTGGTTGTGGCAAATATGTCCCATATACGAATGCCTGGATTTCACTCCAGATTCCAGTTTCCTTCTAATGCAGACCCTGTAGGGCAGCAGTGATGAAGAGTGTTGAATACCTAGCACTGACATGGGAGACCTGAGTTGATTTTCTAGCTCTGGCATTGGCCACTGTGCTATTGAGGACATTTAAGGAGTCAGAGCTCTCTCTTCTCTCTTTCCCTCCCTCCCTCTGAAAGAAGGAGAGAAGGAAAGGACAAAGGGAGGGTGGAAGGGAGGGAGGAATAAAGGAAGGAAGAAGCAAAGAGGGAGAAAAAACGTTTGTTTTCCTTAAAGCTAGAAGTTTTGAACCCTAAAATACAAAACTTTAACAATTATAGAGGTTTCCCCTGATAAGCCCTGGCTAGTTCCCTTCAGTATCTGTTGCACACAGTGCAAGATGTGAATGGAAGTTTCAAGGTGTGACCCAGGCTTACACCCATGGATGGGGTGAACAGGCTGCCCAGGCAGTGCCACTGGGCAGCTCTCTCAGATGGGTTTTCCCTTCATCACTGAGTATCTGATTCTTCGGGTGATGCGGCTATGGGCAAAATAGGAGGGGAGACTTCTCTTAAACCTAGCTGAATGGTGGCTGGTACAGAAGTTCAGACTGGGAACACAGATAAGATGCTGAACTGCTAGTATTCAGGGATCTGCATGGATCAATCAGAAAACAGATGCAGTGCACTCCAAATGGGAAGAGAACCCACACCAAAGAAATCTGAGGATGACTTTGCCTTCCAGAAGGAAGATGTTTATGACACAACACGTGCAGTTACCTCAGAAAAGCACAACGAGAACATTTGTCTTTGATTTCTTTTCTAGTCAGCCAAAAGACAGAGAATGTTTTTCAAATCTAACGACTATTTGGAGCCCCCTACAGAGATTTTGAACTACAGCCTCTCTAGAGATTGCCTGAGTAGATGGGCAAAGTGGCCTTTACCTCCAGATATTTCAAAACTGTGTATTTAACAGTGAGAAAAGATACTCGGTCTCAAGAAAGCTATGAATTCCTTCTGGATGATTTCAGGATATAGAAAAGGACTTCTCTGCATTGTGTTTGTGTGCTTTGAAAGATAAGTACAAATAAAAATATAAAATAAATAAAAATATTTTAAAAATAATGAATATGCTCCTATTCTGATATTTTCTTTTAATTTCAGATCTTTTTAAAGAAATTATCAGACAAAGTTGAAATCTTCTTTCTCCAGGGATAGCTGATCATTTTGCTCTTCAGACACCCAAAGTCACAGATCTAGTTCATGATGTATAACCTTTCTACATATATGAAGGCACTTCAAGAAGTTCCCATAAAATAAAATTAGAAGGTTAACTTTTCTTGATGCAAAAATTTCTTGAAATCCATTCATGAAAATGCACGTTAAGAAAATAATCTGCATAAATTTCAAACTTTTTCACACCAAAATAAGCTTATATTTTAATTTCATTTTCCATGAACTTTCTGAAGTAGCCTTGTGTTAAGCAGGAAAACTATATTGTTGTTTTTCATGCTTAAGAAAATTATATCCTCTTCTATTTCTTTTTTAAGATTTTATAATTCTCATCATAGAGATCTTTAACGTCCTTGGTTAAGTTTATTCCAAGGTATTTGATTGTTTTTGTGGCAATTGTAAATGGGATTGATCTTAGCAGTTCTTTCTCAGCCGTGGCATTGCCTGTGTATACAAAGGCTGTTGATTTTTGTGCATTGATTTTATATCCTGTTACTTTGCCAAACTCTTCTATGAGTTCGAATAGTCTCTTAGTAGAGTTCTTTGGATCCCCTAAGTAAAAAATCATATCATCTGCAAAGAGGGATAGTTTGAGTTCTTCTTTCCCAATTTGTATCCCTTTAATTTCTTTTTCTTGCCTGATGGCTTTGGTTAAAACTTCCAGAACTATATTGAATAGCAGTGGTGAGAGTGGGCATCCCTGTCTGGTACCAGAGCTCAGTGTAAATGCTTCCAACTATACCCCATTCAATAGGATGCTGGCCATGGGTTTTTCATAAATTGATTTGATTGTATTAAGGCCCTAAATGAAAGATCTCTGCAAGTGAGATCCCAGTGGAAAGAACAGGTCTTCAAAGAAGGAGGTACCTTTCTCTGAAAGGTGGAGAGAACTTCCACTTTGACTATGACCTTGTCTAAATATGATCAGAGTTGGCGAACTCAAAAGGCTTCCATAGCCTTGGCAACTCATGACAAGAGCCTGGGTTGATTACTGACGCCATAAACAAGAGTGTCAATTTGTTAATTTCACAACAGGAGTCACTGTGCACTTACTCCTCATGTAGGATCTCTGTCCTTAATGTGCTGTACATTGTGATTTAATGCTATAAGTAGTAGTCAAACAGTATTTTTCACTTTGTGTTTCTATATGGGTGCAAACTGTTGAAATCTTTACTTAATATATGCTAAACTGATCTTCTGTATATAAAGAGAATTGAAAATGAATCTTGATGTGAATGGAAGGGGAGAGGGAGTGGGAGAGGGGAGGGTTGTGGGTGGGAGGGAAGTTATGGGCGGGGTGGGGACAGCCATTGTAATCCATAAGCTGTACTTGGGAAATCTATATTCATTAAATAAAAGTTAAAAAAAGAAAATTATATTAATACTCTTAATATTTTGAAGCTTTTTTCATTCATCAATATTGTTTTTAACATCCTCAAGTTTGTTGATAAGATCTAGGTTACAATTTTAAGTTTTCTATATCATCATGTAATATCACCATTTTTAATTGTTCTTGAAAATACAGTTGTTAGCTTGGGCTGCTGTAACAAAGTATCATAAATGGAATAGCTTAATCAATGACATAAATTTATTTCTCAGTATTCTAGGGATTGGAAGTCTAAATCCAGTGTCCGTTTTTATAAGGGCACTACTCCTGTTCATGAAAGCTCCACTCTCATTATCTTTCAGTATGTACAACCACAAAAGAGATCACATTGGGGGATAAATTTCAACATATGAATTTGGGGGAGAACACAGACCTTCAGTCCATAATATTTTGTCCCTTGTTCACAGAAGTTCACATCCTTCTTATTTGCTAAAATCGTTCATTCCATCACAATTACCTCAGAAGTCTTAACTTGTTCTAGCATTACCTCTACTAAAGTCTAAAGTGCAGATTCTCATCTAGATTTCACCTAAATTAGATATGTATAATTCATTCTGAAGCAGAATTCCTGTCTGCTATGAATCTGCAAAACCAAACAAGTTGTGTGCTTCCAAAATATAATGGTGGGACAGGCATAGGATAAACATTCTCTTTCCGAAAGCAGAGGAATAAAATAGAGGGGAGATGTGATAGGTCCCAAGCAAGTCTTTGGTCTGGAGATAGCTTCTTGTCTTTTGGCTAAGATCAAGTGTAGGCTGGAGAATAATCCATTTACCTTAATGCTATGTCTTCCAGGCCCACTGGGATGAAGATCCCATATTTGGACCCGTTAGGGAGGAAATCCCAAGTCTGTAGCTCTACTGGGGGTTCCAAAACCAAGACTCTGTTGGGCAGAGTTGGAACCCCCAAGGCAGTTCCACCTCCACGGCTTTGGACAGAATTTGACTAGTCTGAGCATGTTTGCAGTTTAATAGTTCAATGGTCTGTCCTAAAAAGTCCAAAAAACCTCTGATGAGCTCCGTCCATTCCTTTTTGCTACTAAAGTAGCTGATGAGGTTCATGGTTCACACTCTTAGCAATATCCTTTCAAATGTTAACTTGGCCATACTCTGGTGTTCTCTTTGGAGCATGGTTTATATTTCAAATATGAGAATTTTCCAAAGCCCTTTCAACTTTTACTTCTTTTTTGCTTAATTATTTTTTCTTCAAATCATTTCCATCTTCTCATATTTTACTAGAAGAAGTCAGGAAGAACAATGTTGTTCCTTAAACATTTTGGCGACCAGTCTCCTCAGCTAAATATCCAATCTTATTGTTCACCAGTTCTAATTCACACAAAAACACTAACACCACCTGAAGATAGATCAGCCGAGTTCTGTGTCACCTTATAATAAGCTTTGCCTTTTCTCCATTGGACAAAATGGAGAAAAGGGCAATGAAATTAACAGTATTAGTGAGGACAGTTACATAATCCTCACTTCTGGGTGGTTTTTCTTCCCATATTTCTAACATTCTGTATGTGACTATTTACATATTCTCTGTAAAGATGGACGCTTCCTCTGTAGCTCTCTCCTTTCTGATCCCTCACCAAAATCACCTTTAAAAGTCCCTTCATCATAATGTTGGTTCTTTTGGCATGTATTTAAAACTCATCTAGCCTCTATTTTTAAGTTCCAAACTGCTTCCATGTTTCTAAGTACTCATTGCACCAGCACACCACTTCTCTGTACCAATCTCTTAGCTGGGAACTGCTATAATAAAATACCATAAAGAGTGTGGCGCATCAACAATGGAAGTTTATTTATTACAGTTTTGAAGGTTGGCATGTACAAGATGAAGATACTGGGCCACTCAGTGTCTTTTGAGAACCATCCTCCTTTGGAAGTACTTCCAAAGGTTATCACTTTGGGGATTAGATTCCAACAGTAGAATTTTGAGGAGACATAAACATTAAACTTTCCATCCACAACAGATTGTTTCGTTTAAGGTATTAAATATGCATACCACAATTAATTTCTTCAAGAGCAGGTGTGAAATGTTTTCCATTGTATAAATATGAAAGTGGGATTTGTCACAGGCTATTTGTAATGTTAATGAGATGCACTTAATATTATTCTTTAAAGTGACTTATCGGTTTGTGTTCCCACTATCAGTATAAGAGTTTTTCATTTACTCATGTCTTCTCCTAAAATTGCATTGTTTTATATTTTTAACTGTGAAAAATTTTGTTGTTGAATAATTGAATTTGATTTGAATTTATATTTCTTAGATTACTAGTTTTAGCATCTATTCAAATAATTTTGAATATTTGTATTGTTCTGTGAACTGCCTGCATATTCCCTTTACCCATTTGTCTATTAGGCTATTTGTATTTTTTAAAAAAGATTTTTATTTACTTACTTGAGAAGCGGAATCACAGAGAGGAGAGACAGATGGAAGGGTCTTCCATCCACTGGTTCACTCCCCAAATGGCCGCAACAGCCAGAACTGGGCTGATCCAAAGCTAGAAACCAAGACTTTCTTCCGGATCTCTCTTGTGGGTGCAGGGGCCCAAGGACTTGGGCCACCTTCACTGCTTTCCCAGGACATTAGCAGTGAGCGGGATTGGAAGTGGAGCAGCTGGGACTTGAACCTGCGCCCGTATGGGCTGCCGGTGCAGCAGGCAAAGGCTTAGTCTACTATGCCACAGTGCAGCCTCATCTATTTGAATTTTTTAAATGTGATGTTACATATTTTGCCTGCTAATCACTTGTGTCTTCCAGGCTAGTTCTTTGTTTCTCTACTTTCTTTGTAGTTTCCTTATTTGCTCAAAAGTTTTGATACATAAGATAACATCAAAAATCATTATTTCCCTGTGTCTTGTTCTTCTAGTAAGAGATCTTTGTTCTGCATTTAAGCTGTGAAGATATTCCACATTTTTGTAATAGTTTTATAATTTGTTTATAAAATTTATCATTTGTTTATCTGGGGTTTATTAGTGTATATATGTTATTATTTTGAGGCATACTATTTCCATATAGAAATCTAAACATCACAATGGCATATATTAATACTATACAATTTATATATTATATATAAATATTGCATATATAAATATATAATACATATTTTATGAGCATAGATGCATTCTCTAACTTAAACCATGATTGTACATATGCTTGAGTTTATCAGATCTCTGAGAAATTCCTTCTGTTGCTCTATTTATCCATTTTCATGCCATCTCTTTGGTCTACTAATTATTTTAACTTCATATTATTGGTACTGGTAAGACAAGTATTCCTACTTCTTATTTCTTTCTTTCTTTTTTTTTTTTTTTTTTTTTGACAGGCAGAGTGGACAGTGAGAGAGAGAGACAGAGAGAAAGGTCTTCCTTTTTGCTGTTGGTTCACCCTCCAATGGCCGCTGCGGCCAGCGCGCTGTGGCCAGTGTACCGCGCTGATCTGATGGCAGGAGCCAGGTGCCTCTGCTGGTCTCCCATGGGGTGCAGGGCCCAAGCACTTGGGCCATCCTCCACTGCACTCCCTTGCCACAGCAGAGGGCTGGCCTGGAAGAGGGGCAACCGGGACAGAATCGGCACCCCAACCGGGACTAGAACCCGGTGTGCCGGCACCGCAAGGCAGAGGATTAGCCTAGTGAGCCACGGCGCCGGCCCCTACTTCTTATTTTCAGATATGTCTTGGTTGCATGTTACTCTCTTTTTTCTTCCATGTGAATTTCAGATTCCACTTTTGGTTCCTTGATTAATTTGATACCAATTTCATTATATTCACATTGAATTTATAAAATAATTTAGGACAATTAACATTTTAAAGATATTAAATCTTCTCATATGAGAAAAGAACCTATCATCATATTAAAGTCTTATTTTATGATGATTATTTATGTATTTAAAAGACAGGGGCAGAGACAGAGAGATCACCTATCTGCTGGTTCACTTGCCAAATGCCTATAATAGAGACAAGTCACTGGGAGATTATGAGTGGATTTGAATGGAAGATTCTTTTCTGAAATTGAATTACCTGTCACTTTTTAAAATACTTTCCTAGCATTTATGATGAAAATGAAATGGAATGGAATTGGGATTGGAATAGGAATAGGAAAATACGGAGTGGTAGAAACAGTAGGGGAAAGGAATAGACCAGTGAAGAGGGGTCACATTTGCTGTTCTGATTTGGGATCTGAATGAGATAGAGGAGTCGAGGGTGAGTCCAAAGATTTTTAGTCTGAATAATTAGAAAAATGAACCTTTTTATTTGCTGAAATTGGGAAAACTGTGGAAAGACATATTTTGAGAGTTGGGGTCAGATTGCAACTTGATAATTTCATGAAGCCAAACTGAGAAAGCTGTGTAGATTTAGGGATTTCATACAGGAAACTATAAGGTGCAGTAAAATGTCCTAACGCATCCACCGACAAAATGAGGAAAAGGTTCTAAGGAGAGTACTGTGGCCTTCCGAACCGTGGAAATGATGAAAAGGAAATAATATAGACTGCGAAGAAGTGACAAGTGAGGTAGAAAACAATTGTGGTTTTGGTGCCAGGAAGGCAAGAGAAGGAGGTATTTCAAAGAGAGTGAAGCTATCACTGTGTCTACCATAGCCAGACACAGAAATTTATTTTTTATAGTTCTGAATCTAGAAGTTTGTTCCATTCTGGTAAAGGCCCTCTCCTCTAGGTCGTGGGCTGCTAACTTTTCTTTATATTCTCACATGGCAGAAGAAGGGCCAGGGAGCTCTCTGGGATCCTTTTCATAATGGCACTGATTCATGCCCTAATCACTTCTCAAAGGCCCCAGCTACCAATACCACATGAGTTAGGATTTCAACATACAGATATTGGAGGAACATGTTCAGTCCACTGCAGTGTCAAATACTGGTAATAGATCCATAATAAAAATGACAAAAATGACTACAAAATCAGCCTGAGAGGAGTATGGCAGCCCTCTCATTTTCCTAAATTATGTAGTTTTAAATTTAGTTCTTGACTGTTTCCAAACAAGGAAACATGGGGCTTCATTTTAGCTAATAATTAAGTTCAATGACATTTTATCATATCAGTGCTTTTTTTTCAAAGCAAGGTAACATTTTTATTTTTCTTAGCCTTAGTTGATATAAAAATTTATTTTTATCATTTATTAATTATTTATAATTTATTATTACATTAGATTCTCAGGGTAACAGCAAATGCATGAGAATTACTACAACACAATTCTCACCAAGTTTCAAGTTATTATCATATTAATAAAAAGAACAGATTCAATATAGTTCATAGATAGAACTCTGAGAGTATGACACTTCCCTCTCTTCCTTACTTCCCTTTTATCTCTCCCTCCCTCCCTCCCTTCCTTGCTTCCTAATTTCCCTTCCTTCCTGCCTGCTTTTCTTTCTTCCTTTCTTTATGTTTGAGATAGCATATTTCTATTTTACATTATAGTCAAAGGCTTAAATCTCCACTAAGTAAAGAATTCAACAAAAAGTAAAAATTAAAAAGACTGTAGTTCAGTGGCAATACAGACAAGGGCTATAAAAATAATTAAATGAAAAGTTGTCCATTTCACTCATATACATAAAATTTTAAAATAATCACTGGTCATTAAAACTATAGTAGTATATCATTCTTTTAAAAAAGATTTATTTATTTGAAAGTCAGAGTTACAGAGAGAGAGAGGGAAATACAGAGAGAGAGAGAGAGAGAGAGAGATTGAGATTCCATCTGCTGGTTCACTCCCCAAGTGGCCACAATGGCCAGGGCTGAGCCAGGCAGAAGCCAGGATCCAGAAGCTTCATACGGATCTCCCATGTTGCTGGCATGGGCACAAGTTCTTGAGCCGTCTTCTGCTGCTTTTCTCAAGCTGGATCAGAAGTAGAGCAGCTGGGACACAAGCCAGTCCATATGGAATGCCCACATCTCAGCCAGCGGCTGTACCTGCTGTGCCGCGCTCGCATCGGCAGCGTGTGTACGTGCTACGCCATAATGCTGGCCCCACAAGTAGTATACCATTCTTAACCACTGCTCTGACAAAGATGTGAAATAGGCTGACAAAACTAGATTCATGGCAGTGCTGATATACACAGACATTTCTTGTTTTGTTTTTGTTTTTTGGTTTATGTATTTTTTAAAATTTTATCTCCCATATAGTAAGGGAGAATATGTGGTATTTGTCTTTCTGGATCTGGCTTATTTCACTCAACATGATGTCCTCAAGTTGCATCCATTTTGATGCATATGGTAGAATTTCATTCTTTTCTGTAACTGAGTCATTCTATTCTGGGTGCATGTCCATTCATCTAATGACAGCCACTTTGAGTAAATCCATATCTGGGCTATTGTGAACAGTGCTGCTATAAACATGGTGGTGCAGGATCTCTCTGATACAATGTTTTCTTGCCTTTTGGATATATACTCAATAGTGGGATTGCTGGATCACATGGCAAGTCTATTTTCAGCTTTTTAAGAAATTTCTGTGCAGTTTTTTACTGTGGCTGTGCTAATCTACATTCTCACCAACAGAGCATAAGATTCCTCTTTCTACACATCTTTGCCAGCATTTGTTACTGTCTATCTTCTGTATTTTAGCCATTCTGATGGGTGAAGTGATAGCTTATTGTGGTTTTGATTTGTGTTCCCCTGATGGCTAGTGAGGTTGAGGAGTTTTTCATATATTTGTTGGCCAATTTTATTTCTTCCTTTGAGAATTGTCTGTTGGGGTCCTTTACCCATTTATTAACTGGGTTCATTTTATTTTGTTGTTGAACTTTTGAGTTGCTGATATATTCTGAATATTAATCCTTTGTCAGATAGGTAGTTTGTTTTCAAATATTTTTCCCATTCTATTGGATGTCTTTATTGATTGTTTTCTTTGCTGTGCAGAAACTTCTGTGTTTGATATAATCTGATTGGTTTAGTTTGGCTTTGTTTCCTGGCTCTGAGGGTCTTTTCCAAGAAGTCATCAGCTAAACTAATGTGTTAAAGTGTTTCCCCAACAGCTTCATAAGTCTTAGGTCTTAAATTGAGGTTTTGTATCAGTTTGAGTCAATTTTTGTTAGCGAGAGGTGGGGAGCTAATTTCATTCTCTTACATATATACCTCCTGGGTTTTTTTAAGACTTACTTATTTGAAAGTCAGAGTCAGGGGAGGGGTGTGAGTGCAACAGCCAGGGTTGGGCCAGGCTGAAGCCAGGAGCTAGGAGCTTCATCTGGGTCTCACACTTGGTAGGCAAGATCCCAAACACTTGGGCTTCCATGGCTTTTCCCAGGCCAATAATGGAGCAGGATTGGAAGTGGAGCAGCCGGGACACAAACTAGTGCCCATGTGGGATGCCAGGATCACAGGCGGCTGCTTTATCTGCTATGCCACAGTGCTGGCCCCTATACATCCAGTTTTGTTTTTTGCATTTTTTTTAGATTTATTTATTTATTTGGAAGGCAGTGTTACAGAGAGAGAGGGAAAGACAAATAGAGAGAAATATTCCATCTGGTCGTTCACACCCCAAAAGGCCGCAGTAGTCAGGGCTGAGCTAGGCTGAAGCCAGGAGCCAGTAGCTTCCTGCTGGACTCCCATGTGGGTGCAGGGGCCAAGCACTTGGGCCATCTTCCGCTACTTTCTCAGGCACAACAGCAGGGAGCCAGACCAGAAGCAGAGCAGCTTGGACTTGAACCTGCTCCCATATGCGGCGCCAGCTTAACCCACTGGTGCACTATAGCACCAGTCCCCGAATGTCCAGTTTTACCAGCACCGTTTATTGAAAAGATTATTCTTTCTTCAATGTATGGTCTGGGCAGTTTTGTCAAAAAATCAGTTGGCTCTATGGACTTGCATTAATTTCTGACCTCTATTCTGTTTTATATTTATTTGTATGTCATTGTTATGACAGTACCATGCTGTTTTAATCACTACAGCTTTGTAGTATGCTTTGAAGCTAGGTATTGTAATGCTTCCAGCTTGATTGTTTCTGTTCATGATTTTTGGCTATTCTGGGTCTTTTGTGCTTCCGTATGAATTTCAGGATTGTTTCTTCTAGTGCTGTAAATAATGTTGTTGGTTTTTGATAGGAATTACATTGAATCAGGAGATTGCTTTAGGGAGTATAGACATTTAAATGCTATTAATTCTTCCAGTCCATAAGCAAGGAATATCTTTCTATTTTTTTGTGCCGTTGATATTTTCTTTTATCAATGTTTTATAATTTTTATTGTTAAGATCTTTCACTTCATTGATTAAATTTATTCCTAAGTATTGGATTTTTTTGGTTTGACTATTGTGGGATTTCTGATTGCTCTTGCTAATACTTAATACTGCATTGAATAAGAGTGGTGAAAGTGGACATCCTTGTCTTGTCCCAGATTTAAGGGGAAATGCTTTCAGTTTTCCCCACTCAGTATAATGTTAGCTGTTGGTTTGTCACATGTGGCCTGTAGAATTTTGAGGTATGTTCCTTCGATACCTAATTTGTGGAAGGTCTTAATCATGAAGGCTTGTTGAATCTTATCAAATGCTTTTTCTACATCTATTGAGATAACAATATGATTTTTGTTCTTCATTTTGTTGATGTGATTTATGACATTTATTGACTTGTGAATTCTGAACTATCCTTTCATCTCTGGGTAAATCCCACTTGGTCATGATTATGATGTTTTTGAAGTGGTTTTGGATTTGATTTGCTAGGTTTTTTTTTTTTTTTTTTTTTTTTTGTATTTTGTTGAGAACTTTTGCATCTGTGTTTATCAGGGATATAGGTCTGTAGTTTTCTTTCTGTGTTGTATCTTTGTTGGATTTTGGTATGGGAGTGATGCTGGTTTCATAAATTGAGTGTGGTAGAGTTCTCCTGTTCATTATTTTGGAATTGTTTGAAAAGTACTGAAATTTGTTTCTCTTTAAAAATGTTTTGTAGAATTCAGTTGTAAGGCCACCAGGTCCTGGGCTTTTCTCTGATGGAAAACTTTATTTCTTTGGTTAAGATTTATTTATTTATTTGAAAGGCAGAGTTAGAGAAAGAGAAGTAGACAGAGAGAGATATTCCATCTGCTGGTTCACTCCTTAAATGACTGCAATGGCCAAGGCTGGGCCAGGCCAAATCCAGGAGCCAAGAGCTTCTTCTCGGTCTTCCAGAAACATGGGTGTAGGGGCCCAAGTAGTTGAGCTATCTTCTGCTGCTTCTCAGGCTTATTATCAGGGAGCTGAATCCTAAGTGGAGGAGCCAGGACTCAAATTGGCACCCCATATGAAATTCTGGCATCACAGGCAGTGGCTTAAACCAACATTCCACAACTGCGGGCAGATCAAAGACTTTTAATTACTGCTTCAATGTCATAACTTGTTATGAGTCTGTTTAGGTTCTTTTTTAAAGATTTATTTATTTTACTTGAAAGTTAGAGTTACACAGAGAGAGAAGAAGAGGTAGAAAGAGGTCTTCCATCCGTTGATTCACTCCCCAATTGGCCTCAACGGCCAGAGCTGTGCTGATCTGAAGCCAGGAGCCCCCTCCAGATCTCCCATGCAGGTGCAGGAGCCCAAGGACTTGGGCCATTTTGTACTGCCTTCCCAGGCCATAGCAGAGAGCTGGATCAGAAGTGGGGCAGCCGGGACCTGAACCGGTGCCCATATGGGACGCCTGCACCACAGGCTGCAGCTCTATCCGCTATGCCACAGTGCCGACCCCTCTGTATCTTCTTGGTTTAATCCTGGTAGGTTATAAATGTCCATGAGTGTATCCATTTTTTTGAGGTTTCTCTGTTTGTTCTCATAGAGTTTTTCATAGTTTCTCAGGATACTTTGTATTTAGTGTTCTTGGTTGTAATATCTCCTTTTCATGTCTAACTTTATTTATTTTTTTTTCTCTTTTTATTTTTTAGCCTGACTAAAGGTTTGTCTATTTTGTGCATCTTCTCAAAAGTCCAGCTCTGTGTAATTTCAGTGCTTGTTTCCTATTTACACTCCTTCTCTGTAATTTTTTTCTAACCTAGGTAGTTTCCTGTAAAGAATTATGTAATAAACTCATATAGTTGATCCCAGATACCCTCATTCTTGGATTTGTTAGCTGCATACAAAATGCAAAACAATTGGTAATCTCCCTCAGCACTTGGAGAATAGTACTTCATTGTCTTTGGCATCTAAATTCTCCCCAAAAGTCTACTGCTGTTCATGTATTACCTCTCAGTGGATAATTCGGTCTCCTTTATGTTATAGATCTATGGTTTTACTATAATATGTGTAATTGTGGATTAATTTTTACTTATCCTGACCATGTGGTGTGCTGTTTAAATGTAAGACTTTTGTTTTGTGTTCTCCAATTGTAGAAAGTTCTCAGCCAACCTCCCTTGAAATACCACTTTCCAAAAAGTCTAGCAGTGTTCTTCTTTTGATGAAAACCCTGCTGAGTGCATAGTGGAGCCTTCCGAAGTTACTGTTCTGCTTGTCTCAATTCTTTTTTACGTTTGTAGCTCTCTGTGATGAATTCTAGGGATCTTCCTGGGCACCATCGCTGTTTCACTTTAGGGTTGCTTTGGGAATAGCTTTTTTTTTTTTTTTTTTTTTTTTTTTTTTTTTTTTGACAGGCAGAGTGGACAGTGAGAGAGAGAGAGACAGAGAGAAAGGTCTTCCTTTGCCGTTGGTTTACCCTCCAATGGCTGCCGCGGCTGGCGTACTGCGCTGATCCGATGGCAGGAGCCAGGAGCCAGGTGCTTTTCCTGGTCTCCCATGGGGTGCAGGGCCCAAGCACCTGGGCCATCCTCCACTGCACTCCCTGGCCACAGCAGAGAGCTGGCCTGGAAGAGGGGCAACCGGGACAGAATCCGGCGCCCCAACTGGGACTAGAACCCCGTGTGCCGGCGCCTCAAGGCAGAGGATTAGCCTAGTGAGCCGCGGCACCGGCCCGGGAATAGCTTTTTTTACATGTAAAGTTTCTTAATGGCTCTGTGTTTTTGTTTTTCCATTTTTTATTATGTACATCCTTGTTTTATATTTGCCTACTTTTGTTTCATAATTTCTTCTCATACAGATAGTATTCTTTCCTTATTACATTGCTGATTATCATAATCATGTTTAGTAACTAATTTTTGGTAATTCAACTATTTACATTTGATCGGGGGTGTCTTCCTCTCCAAATTGCTGAGCAAGCTTTCTGTTTTCTGGTATTAATTCGTATTGTTTGCCTTCAGACAACACATTGAATGAGAAGTGTGTTTCACTTACTTGTTGTCCTTGTAAGATCCTCGGTCCTGTGGCAGCTAATGGATTAGCGTCTCAGGATTTCTTCCCATGCAGCAGGGACTTTGGAGATGTCTCTGACCCAGTCACCTGAACCAGCAGGTTGCTGGGCCTGTCTCACCTGAACCACTCTCTCTGCTGCCCTTCCTGCAGCTAGGTACCTTTGAATGATTAGAAAGACTTTTTTGGCACCATCTTTATGAATGGCAGAAAAAATAGCCTCTGATTTTATGTTTGTAGCTGAGAACCTGGCCTCCTGCTAATCAGAGTGAAACATTTTACAAAGCACTGGAGTGTGCAGCCTTGCCCCTTTCTGATTCTATATGTGAATAACAAAATTAGGTGACTTCAGCTAATATTTACCTACCACTGTGTTTGTTTCCTTTTAAAGGGGTTCTTATTTTTAAGAATACAATATTTTCAAAAGTATCTGTCATTGTATTCAGAACTAAAAATATAACTTTTGCATTTTTAAAATTTACTTGAAAGGGACAGGAAGACAGAGATCTTCCATCCACTGTTTTGCTCCCCTTATAAAGGCCACAGCAACCAGTGCTAAGCCATGACAAAGCCAGGAGCCAGGAATTCTACCCAGGTCTCCATGTAAGTGGGAGAGATCCAAGAACTCGAGCCATCACCTGCTGCCTCCCAGTGTGCATACTAGCAGGAAGCTAGATGGGAAGCTGAGTAGCCAGAACTCAACCCAGGCACTCCAGTATGGGATGTGGGAATCTGAAACAGTAACTGCTGTACAAAATTCCTACCCTCCAAATTATATTTTTTAAGAATGAGCTCACAGTATGAAAATGACTTGAAGCACTTTGTATTTTAATACTTATTGCTCTCAGCCACATATGACAATATATGTGAATGGTTTATTCATTTTTCCAAAAGTTCATGCTAAATTTAAAATTATACTAAAATCATCTTTTTTCTTTTTTTACCTACAATCCAGTCCTCAGTCAGGGTTGATACTGTAAATACTTGTAGGCAATAAGTCATTTCATCTAATTTATAAGGTCACAAGTAGAGAATGCTGCACCCCAATATTTTTATCTGCCATAATACATAAATTCTACCAAAGTAATTCCCTTTAGCTTGATGACTTTTCTATCTTCCCCAAATTCTCTATTAAATTGAAATAAATTTGGGGATGTGGGCAAGGAGAGGTGATATCTTTGCAATGCTGATACCTAATAAAAATTGAGTTATCTTAGTAGTGGCACTGGAAAATGAGTCAGAAGTGCCAAAAAGGTGATCAGGTGTTTTAAAAGGAGATGAGAAGGCACCAATCATACTCCTCACAATAGTTAGTTAGAAAACGCTGCAACACTGGCTTAAATAACGTCCAATTCACCATCCTGTAAAACATCAGAGGAGAAGCGAGTTGGTCACACAGCTGTGACAGTTTAAAGGCATTCCTAAAGGAAAGCAGATTTAATCATTCTTGAGTAATGAAGCACATTAAGAATAAATGTTCAAACCCTATCTTATTTACTTTACTGGAGCATTTGATCATGGGAAAATTTTTATAACTATAATTTTAGGCAGCAGAGAATGATAGAAGTTTATTCTGAAAGTTTTTAGGATATTCGAGAATTTTTCCTGAGAATTTTTAGTTCGGTTGCTAAAGCTCATTTGTTTTGCCTTTTCTTACATTGTCTTCATCCTCCCTTAATTAAATCATGTGTCCTTTAGGCAACCTGTCCTGTCACCGTTTTTTCAGACCTTTTGTTTTCTCTCTTCTTTCAGCCAGTTGGGGACTGAAGTAGCTGAAATGCGCAAAAGGCAGCAGTCTCAAAATGAAGGAACACCTGCTGTGTCTCAAGCTCCCGGGAACCAGAGGCCCAACAACACGTGTTGCTTTTGCTGGTGCTGTTGTTGCAGCTGCTCCTGGTATGTTGTGTTATCCGTGCATTGTGTTATCACACCTGCGCTAGATACTAACTAGAGCAAACACACATGCCAAATCTTGGACCCATGGAAGCTTCCCAACATGTTTGTTTTTCTTTTGCAAGTAGGAATCATTGAAGACTAACATTAGTTTCCACAAGCAGAATGTTAAGTTCCTCAGAATTTACATTTTAATTGATAGTAAGGTAAAGAATGAAAAACTGGTTTATGTCATGGTTTTAAATTTTCATGCTTCTTCAAGATATGGGTAAAAATGAGATCTCAGTGACATTTTTATTTGTCAAAAACAATATTCTCCAATATTACAATGGTGCAAGCACCTTAAGATGATACCTAGTACTACTGCATGTATTATGGAATTAGCTTTAGTTATGTGCTTCTCCTTAGGAGTGTTGATAATTTCATTGCATAGCTAGGTAGCCAGGAGTCTCGGGTTGGGGTTGGAGGGGACATGCGTCCGCCACAGAACTCCTGCTGATAAATAAGCTGGAAACAGCAGAGCCATAGCTCATGACCACAATCTAAAAGATCAGGGGCTGTGGTTGCTGTGAAGGCCATGTCAGTTTACTGAGAGTCTGAAGCCAGGAAAGGAGAACCTGCTCCCCACTGCGGTTTTATCCTCGACAGACGCTGGGGCTCAGAGCACCGTCGTAGCCGTGTTGTCCTCTGGTTTCCTCGTTGATAAAATGGTGAGTTTGGCAAGCTGAGTCCCGGGTCCTGCTAGTGCCAAACGTCCGTGATTCGAGTGCATCATAGAACCTGCTCCAGTTCTGAATTCCCAAAGTCCCTTTCAGTGAGAAAATCAGTAGGACCCAAGCCCTAACTAAGGTTTATGCAGGTGAAATTCCTCAAGGAGGTACAAGACTTAACGGAAATTTCTTCTGAATTGAAATTTTGGGGCCCCTTAAGATTCGGTTTGCAAGTGGATCTTCCGG
Source organism: Oryctolagus cuniculus (assembly GCF_051225735.1). Classification (NCBI taxonomy): domain Eukaryota; kingdom Metazoa; phylum Chordata; class Mammalia; order Lagomorpha; family Leporidae; genus Oryctolagus; species Oryctolagus cuniculus. The sequence goes on from NC_142871.1 coordinate 14,776,842, forward strand.
ACTGGCAGTGTCTTCTGGATCTTCTCAGCCTGTTTCAAAACCTTAAATAAAGGCCCAGTGTTTGAATCATCTCCTTTTGTATGCTCTCCACAGTTTCCCAATACCCACTGAGGTTGTTACTTTGATATGGTGGCAGAAGGTTGTAATCATGGTGGCCAAAATAGAAGATAAAATGACCACATTGGGCTGTGGTAGTGCCCTTGATGATGAAAAAACTCCACCAGGTCTGGAAAACCCCAGTCCCAAAAAGCCATCAGACGCCGTAGTAATCTGAAAGATTTAACCTAATTTTTGTAAATATCAAAATTGCTTCTGGGATGCAATGATGGTTCTTTACTAGGGAAAATCACCCATGATTTCTTTTCTTTCATTCTTAAGTGCGGGCAATTTTAGAAGGAGGAAATAGAGTTCTAGACGAGCTATTTCAACCACAGTTGTGTCATTTTTTTCCCCATATCATTCCTAAAGATATCGTCCAGCTCTTATTCTGTGAAAGACCGTGTAGTGACTTAATACGTGGTTCTGGAGTCAAACTGACAGGGTACTCAGTTTTGTCCTCATCATAACTACGTGTGTGACCTTCAGTGAGCTCGTGAATCCCACTGATCCTCAGATTCCTTGTCTGCCCAATGGCAGGAACACAAACCTGGACCCCTTACTGTTGTGAAAATCAAATGAGCGAAAACACATACTAAGCCGAGAACAGTGGCTGATACACAGTAAATTAATAAGAATTAGTTCCCTAGACTATGGAACACCTCATATTGGATGTATAAAATCTCATTAAAGAGGAGCTGGCTTGAAATAATGTGAAAAAATTCAGCTTATTGATAAAACACAAAGATTATCTTGGAAAAGAAAGCTCTTTTGAATTCTGTGTAAAATATTGCAAATACATTGTTACAGTATTGAGAATTATATTTCTGATTCTCATTTGCATTTTACAGTTTTCCTATAACTAGCATATCACTTTATTTACTTGTCAAAATTAATTTCTGAATTGTATTGGGATTAAAACCTCAAAACAGAATACTGAAGTTTTGTTGTATGGTTCTTAGCTGCCAAATAAATATTTAGTGAAGCTTGCTTTGGTTAATGCTTAAAATACAGACTGGATAACAAAGCATTAGCATTAGCTCATGACCATCAGATGTTGCAGAATACAGACCAAGTACAAAACAGATTTTGGAGCTTGCATCCACTTTCCACACCTAGGGTGACTCATAATTGATATTCCCAAACATGAGGGCATTAGCTATGAGCTCTGTTAGTTCCAGGCTGCACTGTTATTGTCAGGAATTGTATTTGTTAGCAATGAAGCATGGATGCCTGAGTCCAGGCCATGCAATGTACAGTCTATAAATTTGCAGATCTTTCTAAATGTGATAAATGATAGGTCATTTCTATAAAAACAACTCGACTTTTTAAAAAGAGGATAAAACTTAAATTGCCTTGAACTAAGGCTTTTAATTATAACCATATTGTCTTGTTGAAAATGAAAATGTTCCTTTTACATGCATTTTAAAATGTCATTTTTTGAGCTTAGAAAGAATATTTTAAAGACTGTTAGAGTGGGGGAGAAAAGAAAGACATGTTCTTCAGATTTTCCAAGCTAGGTCAAAGGAGCAGAACAAAAAGAAACACTAGAAAAAAATGTAATTTAGGCACTAAAAAAAGTTAGAAATCAAAATATGAAGTAACTGTCATTTGTGAATAGGAGCAGTTGTCATGTGGCTGATTTTACTTCCTTTTAAGGAAATAGAGTGCAAAGAAAATAAATTTCTGTGTCTAGTAATAAATAGAAACTTCACTCTCGCCTCACATGTTAAGGGCTTTTTAAACAACATATTTCCTTCAAATACGCATTTCTCATTCATGTTTCATTTCCAGTTCTCTCATTTTTAAATATTCCTGTCTTCATCATTATCATTCTACTCTAGTTTGGAGGAGGATACACTAAGTATATAACTGTTGACTATTTCCACAGCTTCCTTAAAAACGTTAAACAGTTTGGATCTATTTCATAATTATTTACTAAGCTGATTCCGTCTCAAGCTTTGTCAAAGAACCACTTCTTTCTGCATATAAGGCTCTTGTCCTACCTTCCATCCTCCCTTCCTTCCTTCCTTGAAAGGTAGAGTTACAAACAGAGAGAAGAAGAGACAGAGAGAAAGGTCTTCCATCCACTGGTTCACTCCCCCAATGGTCGCAATGGCCAGAACTGAGCTGATCCAAAGCAGGAGCCAGGAGCTTCTTCTCAGTCTCCCTCATGGGTGCAGAGGCCCAAGCACTTGGGCCATCTTCCACTGCTTTCCCAGGCCATCAGCAGAGATGCTGGATCGGAAGAGAAGCAGCTGGGATATGAGCCAGTGCCCATATGGGATGCCGGCACACAGGTGGAGGCTTAGCCTGCTACACCACAGCCCTGGCCCTGGCCCTGACCCCATCCCTCTTCCATCCTTTTTCACATTCCTGTCCTTCAAGAGAAAAGACAATGAGATTTAGACCATTTAACTGACTTACGTCAATGAGTGAAGGATGCCTGAATCTAGGCCATAAAATGGACAATCTATAGATGGACAAATTCTTCCATACACAGGACTCTGACCATATGAAGATGCAGTTCTAAAAGTCAAGACCCCTTGTCAAGAGGTTCAAAGTGGCACTGATAAATAGAAGGACTTTTCTCTTCAGGCAGTGAACTTCTTCCCTGTTCCTATGAGATAGAAGCCTTCAAAGATGCCACAGGTGCTTTACTCACTGCCAGCAGGACAGCATGAGTGAGTGCAGTGGGTCAGACATTCACATGTGAGACAATACATGGAGAAGTGCATTGTAGCCTCTAGACTGCTGTGTGCTTACAAACACACGATGCACCAAAAATAGGTAAAGAAGTAAAAAACTTTCTAAATACATTTTGGGCTTAAGGCTAATTTCCAAATTGTTCTGTAAACCCTCTGGTAACATCAGGGGTTACATCAAAATCACCAGACAATTTTTTCCCCAAAAACGTCTTCAGGTGTTAATCCCTTTCTTAATACCTGGCTGCCTCTAGAGGTATCCATCCCATCAAGCAATGAAGTCGGAGTTCCTTGTGTTTAGTCTTAAAATGTTAGAATGTAGAAGAGCTCAACTTGATCTCCTCAGTGATTCTGTTGACTTCTGCTTGACACGGTACATTGGTGAGATAATGGCTGTTAGGAGTAGAGATGGAAGTTTCTGGCCACCACCCTGAGCTCCCACTTGCAGTTTCCAAAGAAATGCTTCTGCCTTTAGCTGTTTATAGATTGGATTTAGCTATACTTTTTCATTTGAAAAAACAGTTTCCTCCACACCAAAGCATTGTTTGGAAAACACTGACTTTACAGATGAGAAAACTGACAACTCCCTGCTATCGCTGGATGCCTTAGGAAGCATGGTGGGATTAAAACACAAGGCTTTAATATGCAGGCTTTCATATTGTTTGGTTCACCTTAATGTGAAAATTCTGAACCTCCGTCATTTTCAGGTTTGATAGGAACTATTTCCATAAGTGAAACTTTCCCAGTCCATTTCACAATCTTGTGTCGGGTTAGATATTGCTGCCAAGATTTGGCCCACTGCACCAGATTCCTCTCAGAAGAGACTGGTTGCAGACTGTGTTTAGGGAATTAACTAGCCCTTTTGCAAGCTAAAATTGTCTTCCTTTTGGACACTAATTCACAGATTTTCCGGACCATGAGATAGTCTTACTAAGTAAATGCTAAGCACTTCATAAGCATGCTTTTGGTTGTCCCTCCCTCTATTTTTAACAAGTGCCACAGCCTCTGTAAGTTAGAAAACTTTAAAAACAATGCCCTATTTTATCCTCTGGTGCTGTCACATTTTAGCGCTCTGCCCATGGAAATACTAAGATGCATGTTTAAAAGTCAAGGGGTATTTTTTGAAAGGAAAAACAAAAATGCAGGTCTGTACCCCGTGAAGAAACCACTCCCTGGAAATCAAAGTCATCACACATGCAACGTGGATCATTTCATCTGAGGCAGCAGTGGCTCACTAGTTTTCTCTATATCTCGGAGAGCTGACTCATCCCCCAGAGCAGCTTTGCACAGGATTTCCAAAGTACTTGGAACCAGAAGATGCTAAACTGTAACTTACAAAGAACACTACAGCTTTAAAACTTCATCCTACCTTAGCATACATGTCCTCATTGGCTGCGACCAATTATATGAACCTTGAACCACACAATCAATCAAAATACCTCTACCAAAGTGAACACAGATGTCCTAGGCGATATACACACCAAAGAGTGGTTTGGGGACTATGTGCTTTGTACATGTCATTCATTGATTTTTTTCATTCATAACATATTGAAAGCCTATTGAAAACTGTTGTACTTCATCAGCATTCACTGGGTTCTCTCTGCCTCTACAGTGAGAAAACAGCCTCAAAAATCAGTTGTATCTAGATATTCTAGGCTCCTCTCAGAAAAAATGTGTCTTCTGTAAGCTGCCAGAATAGATCCTTTTCCATCAAAGGGTCTTATTTTGTGAGCTCTTTTTAACTCTGTGTTTGCTGCAAGTGTGTGTTTTTCTAGTGTCTCATTGCAGTATTTAAATCATCATTATAAAGATGGATTAAGAAAGAATGAAATAATAGATAAAACTATTAAGCCCAGTCTTATTTATCACGGAAGAGGAGGAAGAACTGTTAACCAGCAAAGAATGGGCAAGAGAAGATTAACTATTCAGGCAAGAAAATGGCAAAATCCATCTGGAAAAGCCAGGCAGGAAAAATTCTGTTCATTGAGAAGCAATAAAGCAAGATGGCACCTGGGAGACACCTGTGGCCTGGATCCCCTGAGGTGGAGGCTGAGAAGGGGAGGAAAGAGTCCACTGTGTCCGGTAGCTAGAAGAGGATAAAGACAGAAGGCATAAATGGGACAGTCATGTGGTGTAAGCCCCAAAGGGTGTGGAAGGGAAGTGCCAACATGCACCTTGCCCTGCATCAAGTGTGGGAGGAGCCACCTTTGTCAGAGTCCTGAGAGGTGGTGCCTTTGGAGAAGTGGGTGCTGGGTAGGGACTGAGGGAGAAAGTGCACCATGGAAGATGCAGAGTGCAGGAGAATTGGAGTTCCAAAGAAAAAGAGAGCCCCCAGAGGGAAAGAGTGGTAGGAGGGACTTCCCTCTGGCGAGGAAGCTGAGAGTGCAGAGGTAGAGAGACTGTAGATGCAGAGACTGGTAGTCATCTGGGGACAGTGCTATGCCTAGAGACTGGGGTAGAGTCCACTGCTCCCAGGCATCCCAGTCAGCTTCAAGTCATTTCAGGCTCAGATCTGGGGAGGATCTCTTGGATCTCAGCAAAAGCTGGCTCACCATGCTCAGGCATGGTGGTGTAGGGAGGACCGTCTGTGAATGGGCCAAGATTTGCCAGAACTCAGCAGTGGGCTGGACTCAGTGCTGGGTCACGGCTGTGGCCACACCTCCTGCCCCCTGCACAGTGCTGACCATATTGAAGGCCAGACTCTGACTACCAGCTCACTCTGTTGCTTCTCATACCAGCGATTCTCCTCCTGTGGGACAATGTTTTGGGTTCTCAGGTTAATACCTTCAGTAAAATAACACTACATGACTTTTGTAGTTGAACTCACAAAAGTTCTTACTGGTCAGTTGCGACTGGGTGTTTTCTAACTTCTGTGTCTGTCTCATGGAATATTCACACAGAAACCCAGTCCCATCACTTTTGTCTCTAAACTCTTAAAATTGATAGTATTTCCACTTCATCATAACCTATCATTCCTATAACCATAAGGAAAATTGTCAAGAAACCAAGAATAAAAATCCCAAAATATCAGCATAGTCTCCCTAAATAAACTGAAAACACCATTAATCCTAACATAGATCCACCAAAATTCATTATAGTTCCACAATCAACACCAGTATATATCATAATTAATTCTTATATATATATCTTAATTCTTATATGGAATTTGACCATGACTAATGACCATATGCTAAAGTTTCATGCTTCAAAATAGCCAAAAAATACATTTTGGCTTAAAATATGTACTTTGGCACATTAGTAGGCATTATTTAACATTTGTTGAATGATGATGGATTCAGATTTTCCAAGTGAGTCCACTTTATGCAATATGGAAATTTCTGTCACATAAATTATGCTCAACAGGTGTGTTTTCATAGGCTGTATTATGATGATGTGGAAGGCGATGCTTACTGGGGCACCACCTGATTCCTTCGTATGCACCCTAGTTTGCCATCATGCTCGGTACATGAATGTTCAGTAATAGTACCAGGGATAGTAGAAATTAGTGTTAAAGAGGTACAAGATTTTGGGGAGTGAATGCCAAAAACTGTTTAATAGTAATGTAATGTGAAATTAAGCAGGATGAAATAAAAGAGTAGAGATTGGTAAAGATTTTTTATACCACTTTAAGCAGTCAGAACTTTATACTGTACCTGATTAAGGAGAATTATACAACCAACTTCATTTTCACAGAACGTGAATTTTATTGTTGTATCTGACAAAAATAGAACAAGTGGTTCTTGAATGGTATCCTGAAATAACAGGTCCTCTGTGCCTAGACAATGACAGAAAGTAGGCTTGTCCTAAAATAATGAAGAATGTTAATAGAACAAAAAAATAGATGGCTGCAGTGGCTAGAGCTGTGCCCATCTGAAGCCAGGAGCCAGGAGCTTCTTCTGGGTCTCCCACATGAGTGCAGGGGCCCAAACCCCCTGAAGTTGATTGTATAATTCTGCTGAATCCGCTGTTATAAATATTGTGATTTCCAATACTATAAAATATGTAACTTTGTTTCAGTTATCAGCAAACTGTATGTTAATGTACATCTCAGGCACAGGTGCGTCTGTTCCTCTGTGGAAATGGAAATGGTATGAAGTAATACCGATCCTTTACAAGTACAGAACCTTTCGGTCAGCCAAACCCATAAGTAACAGTGGAATAACGCCATGTAATTCATTCTCAATAGAAGTAGTCTAGCACATTTAACTCTTACATACAAATCCAGCATCTCGTCTTCCTCACACCACGCCCACTTTGAGGAGACAACATGAAACAGGGAATGAAGAGTTCTAGAATTAGAGAGACATGGGTATGTCCTGGTTTCACATCGTGTGACCATTAAACATTGGAGAAATTGCTTCATCTCCGTGAACCTCAGCTTACTCCTCAGTAAGCTGTGATTAATAACACATATAAATCACTTAGTTTAGGACTAAGTACATGTCAAATGAACTTTTATGGGTAGGTATTACTTCTGTCCCCTCACAAGTCAGGCTGAAAGGATTCTTGGCCACCACACACCTGGAAATATTCCATCCTTGTGTTGTCACTCAATGTGGCAGATGCCACCTCTGTGTTCTGTGTCACTGTGTCCTTTCCCCTCCCCCGGCTCTCACGGGAACGAGCACAGCTGTAAGTTGGGGTGTCTCTGGGGCAGGCACCACACAGACATAAGGCTCCCAGGGTGTTACAAATTCTCTGTACTAAGTTAAGATCCCCACAGCTCAGGACTGTGTCCTTCTATCCAGTTTGTCCCCAAGAATGCCTCCCGCATCCATCCCTTACAAATACATGCACACAGTAACTGGAAAATGACAGGGAGTTGATGAATGGGTGGATGGAGGAGACTCTGCCAGATACTAAATATATTTCTGAATATTTCTGTTTTATCCTGGTTTTTATTTTATGATAGGGCCATAGTTAACTAAAGCCAGAAGCCTGAGCTCCAACTTGACTAATGCATTTAGAGACACAGGGTCTTATGAACTGATGACCAGAGTCTGTGAACTAGATAGAAGGTCATATGGCCTTTTCACACCAGAGATACTTGCTTTCCCAGAAAAGCATCCACTAATTTGCCTTTAAATGATTGGGAAAACTTCAGTGAGTTCAAGGAATAGCTTAAAATAGAATTGCAGCCAACCTGAGACTAAAAGTAGAAGATTTTGAGGGTTGGCAAATTGTGTAGATATACAATATACTCAGTTCTAGGATTCTCTTAATTTTAATGGCAAATAAGAAAGAAAAATCATTTATACCAAATCAGAAGCTTTGGTTATTTAGCTAAGATTGTAGAGCAGATCCTGGTTTTAACCATGTAATTACTTGTTAAATCTAGTTGGTATTTGAAATCAAATAACTACATCAGTGAACTCAAAGTGGCTTGGAGTTCTATTTTTTGTTTTTGTTAAAGACTTGTTTATTTTATTTGAAAGGCAGAGTTACACAGAGGCAGAGGGAGAGAGAGAGAGAGAGAGAGAGAGAGAGAGAGGTCTTCCAGTCATTGGTTCACTCCTCAGATGGCTGCAACTGCCAGAGCTGCGCCAATCAGAAGGCAAGAGCCAGAAACTTCTTCCAGGTCTCTCATGCAGGTGCAGAGGCCCAAGGACTTGGACATCTTGTACTGCTTTCCCAGGCCATAGCAGAGAGCTGGATCTGAAGTGGAGAAGCCAGTACAGGAATCTGCGCCCATATGGGATGCCAGTAATACAGGCAACAGCTTTACCCGCTAAGCCACAGCACTGCCCCTTGGAGTTTTAAGTAAAAATATAACGCAGATAAAATGGAGGGAATTTTTGAAACCCATCTTTTCCAACAGATACATGTATAGACAGAAATCAGTAGCAAGGAGAGAAGGGAAATCAGAAAATGAAAAGATTTCTCCTTGGTTTCCACGTGGTAAAAGAATTGGGGCCAGCACGGTGGCATAATGGGTTGAGCAGCTGCCTGAGATGCCAGCATCCCATACAGGCTCTGGTTTAAGTCTGGCCTGGTTACAGCCTGGCCTAGCCCTGGCCATTGCGGTCGTTTGGGGAATGAACCAGCAGATGGAAGCTCTCTCTCTTTTCTGCCCCCCACCCATAATCCTGCCTTTCAAATAAATAAAATAAATCTTTTTAAAAAATTATGTTTACATACAACCCAAACTGAAATTAAAATTCTTTGAAGATTCTTTAAAGATTTAAAAAGGGCGTAGTGGGCTAAGCCTCCACATGCGGTGCCAGCATCCCATATGGTGTCGGTTCCAGTCCCAGCTGTTCCACTTCTGATCCAGATCTCTGCTATGGCCTGGGAAAGCAGTAGAAGATGGCCCAAGTGCTTGGGCCCCACACCCACATGGGAGACCCAGAAGAAGCTCCTGGCTCCTGGCTTTGTATCAGCCCAGTTCTATCTGTTGTGGCCATTTGGGGAGTGAACCAGCAGATTGAAGACCTTTCTCTCTGTCTCTCCCTCTCTGTCTATAACTCTACCTTTCAAATAAATATATAAAATCTTTTTTTAAAATTTAAAATTTAAAAAATATTTCCTACCCATTTGTAGTTAGAAACCTTTTCTAATTAATCTAAGAATATATGAACCAGCCGGTGCCGTGGCTTAATAGGCTAATCCTCTGCCTGCGGCGTCGGCACACCGGGTTCTAGTCTCGGTTGGGACACCGGATTCTGCCCCGGTTGCCCCCCTTCCAGGCCAGCTCTCTGCTGTGGCCCAGGAGTGCAGTGGAGGAGGGCCCAAGTGCTTGGGCCCTGCACCTGCATGGGAGACCAGGAGAGGCACCTGGCTCCTGGCTTTGGATCAGCGTGGTGCGCTGGACACAGCACGCCGGCCGCAGTGGCCATTGGAGGGTGAACCAACGGCAAAGGAAGACCTTTGTCTCTCTCTCTCTCTCTCACTGTCCATTCTGCTTGTCAAAAAAAAAAAAAAAAAAAAAAAAAAAAAAAAAAAAAAAGAATATATGAACCAAGTTGCCTATTACCCCTGAACAAGACAGAAGAATGCAACCAACTTACAACTAGAAAGAGTGACAGCTATGTTAATAAGGTTGTGCCTGCCTTTCTTAAGACTACCTATTCCCAGATGAAATTACTTAGGGCCAGGGAGTATCCAGAGCTTTTCCCAAATACCAAAAAGGAAAAATGGCTGCAGTTAAGCACCCCTCTCCAAATTCAACTGATCGCCTTTAAGTTTTATGATTACATTCTCGGAAAAAATGAAGGATTCTTTTCACATCCCTTAGAAAGACATAATAATCAAAAATCCTCACATGTAAGATTAAACTTTTTTCCAAATAAGGGTAATTACTCCCAGAAACTTTGTTTCCTTTTATTCTGGAGAGGGGGAATTATTGTGTTAACAGAGGAAACACTGCCATCTAGTGGACATGTTTGTAATAACATTATTTAGAGGCCAACTTCATTTCCGGAAGTTCCACTTCCATGGATTCAACCAACTGTGAATTGAAAATATTAAAAAAATCTGTATTGAACAGATGCTGACTTTTTTCTTTATCACTATTGGCTAAATAATACAATTGAACAGTTACATGGCATTTACATTGTTTTTAGGAATTTTTTAAATTATGATTTAAAGTATATGGGAGGGGCTGGCACTGTGGCTTAATAGGTAAAGCCTACAGTGCTGGCATCCCATATGGGTGCTGGTTCAAGTACCGGATGCTCCAGTTCTGATCCAGCTCTCTGCTGTGGCCTGGGAAAGCAGTAGAAGACAGCTGAAGTCCTTAGGCCCCTGCACCTGCGTGGGAGACCCGGAGGAAGCTCTTGGCTCCTGGCTTTGTATTGGCACAGCTCTGGCCATTGTGGCCAGTTGGGGAGTGAGCCAGCAGCTGGAAGACCTCTCTCTGTCTCTGCCTCTCCTTCTCTCTCTGTGTAATGCTGACTTTCAAATAAATAAATAAATCTTTTAAAAAATAAAATATATGGGAGGATATGCCTAGGTCATAGGCAGATTCTGCACCATTTTATATAAGGGGCTTGATTATCTGAGGTTTTGGTAGCTACAAGAGGTCCTGGCACCTGTCCCTCATAGATTCCGAGGGATGTCTGTACTTGTTTGATGATATACAATGCAAGCCTTTATGGGAACAATGTTTTGTTTTGCTTTTTTTACATCATGTAACAATGCTAAAGTTATTCATTTGTGTTGTATAATAATTCCAGACACAAACTTCTTTTTTTCAGATTTATTTTTTTGAAAGAGTTAAAGAGAGAGGTAAAGCCAGAGAGAGGGGTCTTCCATCCACTGGTTCACTCCCTCAGTGACCACAATGGCCAGAGCTGAGCTGATCTGAAGCCAGGATCCAGGAGCTTCTTCAGGGTCTCCCACATAGGCTCAGGGGCCCAATGACTTGAGCCATCTTCTGCTACTTTCCCAGGCCATAGCAGAGAGCTGGATTGGAAGTGGAGCAGCTGGGACCGAACCAGCGTCCATATGGGATGCTGGCACTGCAGGCTGGGGCTTTAACCTGCTGCTCCACAGTGCCAGCCCCTCCAGACGCAAATTTCTAATGACTATTTCCATCCCAATGTTCCACATTCAAAACTAAGTTGTGTTACAAAAACAGAGGATGGGAGCTTGCAGTCATACATATGACACTGAGTTTTTAATGTTTCTGAAATTATGGATAGTCTGTGGTTACTGCCCTGCCCTCTGATGTCATTGTGTTTGTTTTATTATCATTTTAAGCAATGCATTTCCTTATCTCCTTTCCCAGGCTCTCCTTGCTGATGGGAGGAAGATGGACTTAGCGGGGAGGCCCTTCCCAGCCGTAGTATCAACTTGTTGGTAGTTGCATCTCCTATATTCCTTCTCTGTCATGCTTTGCTATCAAAAGCTGTAACAACTCCTCTCTGGTAACCTCAAGTTCCAGAGAATTGAGAAGAAGTTGATCCCTTGTAAAATGCAGGGCTCTGGGCAGCAGTCCCATGGTGATGGTGTGAGATAGTCCCTATCAGGCGGCTTTTACACTCAAATACACTGGTTTGTGATGGGGGAGAGGAGCTTACCCTCTCCAAACATTTAAGAGCAATCAGCTTTTTGAAAGATTTATTATTTATTTATTCGAAAGGCATAGTTACAGAGAAAAAGGGAGAGACAGAGAGATCTTCCAAACACTGGTTCCCTTCCCAAATAGCCACAGGGAGCAGGGCTGGACCAAGCCAAAGCCAGGAACCAGGAGCTTCTGAGTTTCCCATGTGGATGCAAGGGCCCAGGTGTTTGGGCCATCTTCTGCTGCTTTCCCAGGCACGTTAGCAGGCAGCTGGGTCAGAAGAAGAGCAGATGGGCATCGAACTGGTGCCTATATGGGATACCGGCATCACAGGTGGCAGCTTAACTGGTGATGCCACAATGCCAGCCCAAGAACAATCAGTTTTGGTAAATAAAACTAAACAGGTAAAATACCGGAGTCAACTCTTGTATACAGAGTAGCAGCATTGCGTAGCAAACGTGAGCATGAGACCAGAAGCCAGCAGAGGGACAGTCTTCCTCCTGATAGGTAGTAGTTGTGGGTGTCCTGTAACAGCCTTGATGACTGCTTCCTTGTAAATAAAATAAGGATTAATAACAAAGCCCACTGCTTACCATGCAAGGCTTCCGTGAGAAAGCAGTAGTAAGGTATTGTGCGAGGAAATGTTTTATAGTAACTTCAGAGTACAAGTCTCCATTTTTACAGGTTGAAAAGAAAGCTCTATGTTAAATTTGGAGTTGCCATTTTTTTTTTTTTTTTTTTTTTTTTTATCTAACAGTTACAGACAGTGAGAGAGGCAGACAGAGAAAGGCCCTCCCTCTGCTGGTTCATTCCCCAAATGGCTGCTACAGCTGACACTGCGCCGATCCGAAGCCAGGAGCCAGGTGCTTCTTCCTGGTCTCCCATGGGGGGCAGGGACCCAAGCACCTGGGCCATCCTCCACTGCCCTCCGGGGACACAGCGGAGAGCTGGAGTGGAAGAGGAGCAACTGGGACTAGAACCCGGTGTCCACATGGGATGATGGCCTGCAGGCGGAGGATTAACCAACTGAGCCACAGCTCCGGCCCGGAGTTGCCATTTTTAGTATGCTTTCATTTGCTCTTCACATCTAAGTGGCTGTAACAATTTGCCTTTTTGTTCTAATTTTTATTCCTTGTTTCACAGTCTTGAGAAGTAGGTTACCCCGTCATCCCCACCAAGAGTGAGCAAAGGAAGGTGCAGAAGGCCCCAGTCCTCCGGGAGGCGTTTCCACATTTAGATCCACCTCAGTGTTCCCTGGGCCCATTAGCTAACATGCACTTCCCTGCCTTTTCTCGTTGCCTGCTCCTGAAATACCAGGCCCGTCCATTCTGCTCTGTGCGTGTATCACGACGTGTGATAACTCCCAGGCTGCGCACGGCAGTATTGGACCTCTGAGTGCAGTCCCTTTTGTTCAGGTCTCCATCTGGCAATCACCAGCTCGTTCTCAACCCACTGTGATCATTACTTCCTCTCTGAAGCCTTTCTCAGCGCTCACAGGCAAAGTTCAGAACCCACACGGGTGTGTAAGAAACACCACAGGCATAATCCTCTCTTAGTTCTTTTTTTTTTTCTTCTTTTTTGACAGGCAGAGTGGACAGTGAGAGAGAGAGACAGAGATAAAGGTCTTCCTTTGCCGTTGGTTCACCCGCCAATGGCCGCCGCGGCCGGCGCACTGCAGCCGGCGCACCACTCTGATCCAAAGCCAGGAGCCAGGTGCTTCTCCTGGTCTCCCATGGGGTGCAGGGCCCAAGCACTTGGGCCCTCCTCCACTGCACTCCCTGGCCACAGCAGAGAGCTAGCCTGGAAGAGGGGCAACCGGGACAGAATCCGGTGCCCTGACCAGGACTAGAACCTGGTGTGCCAGCGCCCCTATCTTAGTTCTTATCACACTGCGCGTGATGTGTGCTTACCTGTCTGAGCTCCTCCATAGCAGAGCCTTTGTCTCGCTCATCTTATTCCTAACCCAGGCAGCATTGCAGAAACCAGGCGTTTGATACCTCTGGGGAAAGGGTTGTTAATTCCTGAAGAAAGCTGCAGCGTTTTACTGTGATATTTTGAGTGGTGAAAGTAAAATGGTGAAGAAAAATCTACCAGTTCCTTTTCAGAACCTGAAGGATGTTGATTTCATTTTTGCACAGGGAAATTTGAGGTAGAAGCTATTAGATAAAAAGGTTGATATCACAACGTGAGAATATTAAAATGCCGAGCACTGTTGGCCTTTACCAATGTCAGTGGCACTTTCTTAGATCCTCGATGTCACACTGCACTAAATGTAAGCGTACTATTGATTCCTCAGTTGAATTTTTGTGTAATTATGTGTGGTTTGGGGATCAGCCTCTATCCCAGAGTTACCATGGTTACTGCAAATAATCCATCTTATTTGCAACCATTTGAAAGGCTCTTCCTAAGAATTGATCATTTCTTTTTTTTTTTTTTTTTTTTTTTTTTACAGGCAGAGTGGACAGTGAGAGAGACAGAGAGAAAGGTCTTCCTTTTGCCATTGGTTCACCCTCCAATGGCCGCCGCAGCCGGCGCACCACGCTGATCCGAAGGCAGGAGCCAGGTGCTTCTCCTGGTCTCCCATGGGGTGCAGGGCCCAAGCACTTAGGCCATCCTCCACTACACTCCCTGGCCACAGCAGAGAGCTGGCCTGGAAGAGGGGCAACCGGGACAGAATCCGGCGTCCCAACCGGGATTAGAACCTGGTGTGCCGGCGCCACAAGGCAGAGGATTAGCCTAGTGAGTCGCGGCTCCCGCCTCGATCATTTCTTTGACAGTAGTGGGCTGTCTTCCAGAATAGACCTTGCAACCGTGTTGACAAATCAGTAGATAAACTCCCCCCTGGCATCAGGCAGTGTTTTTGCCGCCTCACTGTCCACCTCCCTTGTAAGCAAACAATCCACCTACATGCAGGGAAAGCATATTTCCTTATTTTCTGACATATACCATCTGTATCTCCTCTCTTCTCAAAGTCGTCATTCTAGAAAATCTCTAATGTGATTTTAAATGCTTATTTATTTTATTTAGACTAGTTGTCAGCATTGTACTTTCATCGAGTACTTAAGCTTTGATTGGATTTCTGCAGTGAACATTGTATATATGTTTTGTTCTCTTTTTGGCTTTAATTGTTTTAAAAGTAGAAATGTTAGTTTAAAATGTTACACACATAAAAATGAAAAATGGCATGTTTTTGTGTGACCCCACACAACTAAATTTGGTGTTTTAGAGATTTTTCAAGCACATAGGGCATGTATGTGTTGATCTAGAACAAATATTTCCATGGGGCCGGTGCTGTGGCGTGGTGGGTAAAGTTGCCACCTGCAACATCAGCATCCTGTATGGTCACCGGTTCAAGTCCCAGCTGCTCCACTTCCTATCCAGCACTCTACTATAGTGGGAAAAGCAGTGGAAGATAGCCCTAGTCTTTGGGCCCCTGCACCTGTGTGAGAGACCCAGAAGACGCTTCTGGCTCCTGGCTTCGGACCAGCACTGGCCGTTGCGGCCATCTGGGGAGTATCTAGTGGATGGAAAACATTCTCTCTCTCTCTCTCTCTCTTTCTCTCTCTCTCTGCTTCTCTGTAACTCTGCCTTTCAAATAAAATAAATCTTTAAAAAAAATAAACAAATATCGCCTTGGGGCCGGCGCCATGGTGCAGTAGGTTAATCCTCTGCCTGCAGCGCCAGTTCTAGTCCCGGCCGCTCCTCTTCCAATCCAGCTCTCTGTTGTGGCCTGGGAGGCAGTGGAGGATGGCCCAAGTCCTTGGGCTCCTGCATCCGCATGGGAGACCTGGAAGAAGCACCTGGCTCCTGCCTTCGAATCGGCACAGCTCCAGCTGTTGTGGCCATTTTGGGGGTGAACCAATGGAAGGAAGACCTTTCTCTCTGTCTCTCCCTCTGTCTGTAACTCTACCTATCAAATAAATAAATAAAATCTTAAAAAAAAAAACAAATATCTCCAGTAATTTATTACCTTCCAAGAAATTATATTACATAGGCCTAGAATGACTGAAAAAGGAAACAGAGATTCAGATCAGGGTAGGCACACAGTCCAGTATCAATTCTTTGTTTCTTTTCTCCATTTCTCTTCATCTTAAAATGGCATTTCTCAGTGATGTTTGATGATTGAAACCTTGAAATCCATTTTCTAAGATTAGTACTTAAAGGAAAGTTTATTAAAAGGACAACTTGATCAGGCTAAAATTCAGTGTCTTTCTATAAGGCAAGATTATGTCTCAATTAGTACTTAGTAAGAGATGGTACAAACAGTGAATAGTTAGAGTTTAGTGAATGACTGTCATGCAT
Source organism: Oryctolagus cuniculus (assembly GCF_051225735.1). Classification (NCBI taxonomy): domain Eukaryota; kingdom Metazoa; phylum Chordata; class Mammalia; order Lagomorpha; family Leporidae; genus Oryctolagus; species Oryctolagus cuniculus. The sequence goes on from NC_142871.1 coordinate 14,792,949, forward strand.
AGCTCTAAGACCAACTCTGTGTCCGTGTTTTAGCATCTGTGCGAATGGCAGATACAAACACAGTTTAGTCCTTCATCATGATCACTCTAATATGGTAGCATTTGGGATGTTTGTAAATATCACAGAGACAGACAGGAAAGCCAGAATTCGTGTTAAGAAAGTTGTGACTCATCTGTGTGGATTCCAGATTTTTCACTCCACAGCAAAGGCATAATGGAGAACAAACTTTTCAGAGATGTTGTATGAAGGATGTGCCCTATTTTGTGTGGGACACTGTATGGGAATCAGAGATCGACACTCTGGGATATTATGATATTTTACAAGTCTTTAAGTTCTTTGAAATGTATGTACACAACACACATGAAAGTTCAATAATGCTTGGCAGAATGAGTATTAATTGCCTATTTAAATAAGAACATATTCCATGAGAGTATTTCAGGCATGGAAAGCCAAGACACTGTGGCAAAAAAAAAAAAAAAAAAAAAAAACAACCCTAAATGAAAGATCTCTGTGAGTGAGATCCCAGTGGAAAGAACGGGCCATCAAAGAAGGAAGTACCTTTCTCTGAAGGGAGGAGAGAACTTCCACTTTGACCATGGCCTTGTCTAAATAACATCAGAGTTGACAAACTCAAGAGGCTTCCATAGCCTTGGCAGCTCATGACAAGAGCCTCGAGTGATTACTGACGTCATAAATAAGAGTGTCAATTGTTAAATCAACAACAGGAGTCACTGTGCACTTACTCCCCATGTAGGATCTCTGTCCTTAATGTGTTGTACTATGTGAATTATAGTATAACTAGTACTCAAGCAGTACTTTATACTTTGTGTGCCTGTGTGGGTGCAAACTGTTGAAATCTTTACTTAGTATATACTAAATTGATCTTCTGTATATAAAGATAATTGAAAATGAATCTTGATGTGAATGGAAGGGGAGAGGGAGAGGTAGAGGGGATGGTTGCGGATGGGAGGGAGGTTATGGGGTTGGAAAAAGCCACTATAATCCAAAAGTTGTACTTTGGAAATTTATATTTATTAAATAGAAGTTACAAAAAATAAGAGCATATTTTGTATGTTCATATATCTTGTCAGTAATGTATTCCTCCCACGCACTATCCCAGAATTACGGGAAAGACATCAAATTCCAGGGAACCAGTCCTACTTAAAGATACTTTGGGAAATTAATGAATCTCCTCTAAAACACTTACCTGACTCAAGTTAATAGACTCAATGGAACTGCAAGCATATTCCCAGAACTCACACGTAGAAACCTAAACAGCACTGCTGCTCCGAATCCTTCTGCCCGGCCACCTCCCATTGGAGGCCTTTGTCTTATTTCTTATTTATTTATGTATATATTTATTAGGAAGAGTGATAGAGAGGGAGAGACAAAGAGAGAAAGATCTTAGACCCAGTTGTTCGCTCTCCCAGATGGCTGCAATGGCCATGTTAGGCCAAGCTGAAGCAGAGCCTGGAACGCCATCCGGGCCTCTCCTGTGGCTGGTTGGGTCCGTAGTCCTTGGGCCATTATCCGCTGCCTTCCCAGGCATTAGCAGGGAGCAGGATCAGGAAGCGGAGGCTTCTCGTGTGTGGTTCCACACCAGTAAACTTGCCAGGACCCCTAGAAATGATTTCAGGAGAACTTACTTTATTTTGTTGTTAAATTAATTTCTTCTTTCTGGTGTTGTTTTGCTGGTTCAAATATCCTTCCCACTTCCTGTTGGGCTCTCTTTTGTCCAATTAGTCCACATTCTCCAGTGCACTTTTCTATCTAGTCTCCCTTTCAGCTGCACGTCAGGCTCCTCTTCCTTAAATTCTTCTCTTTGCCACACTCTCCATCCATACCCTTGCACCTGAAAAGGAGAGAATGAATGAGTGAGACATTATCTCTGTTACTCTTACCATACAACAGGATTAACTACTTGTTGGACACTTCTGTCCGTAAATATCTTCTTTTCATACCCATATTCAGGGACTCTTTTTGCACTCACACAGAGGATATATTGCCTCAGTGCCTGTAGTAGGTATTCAATAAAAATACAGTGTGTGTCAACAGAGTAGGGTTCAAACTCCAACAATATCACATATGTAGTGTTCCGTTTTGGAGCAGCCTACCAGGCAGCTCTGCCCTTCACTGTGTTCGTCTATAACATGGAGATAATAACATGAGTGCTTTGTGAGTGATACCTGGCTCATAATAGCCACTAAAAAAGAGCAGTTTCCACTGCCTCTAAAAGAGTAAGTAAAAGAAAGAGTGAGGCCGGCGCTGCGGCTCACTAGGCTAATTCTCCGCCTTGTGGTGCCGGCACACCAGGTTCTAGTCCTGGTCGGGGTGCTGGATTCTGTCCCGGTTGCCCCTCTTCCAGGCCAGCTCTCTGCTGTGGCCCGGGAGTGCAGTGGAGGAGGGCCCAAGTACTTGGGCCCTGCACCCCATGGGAGACCAGGAGAAGCACCTGGCTCCTGCCATCAGATCAGCGCAGTGCGCTGACCACAGTGCACCGGCCACAGCGGCCATTGGAGGGTGAACCAACGGCAAAGGAAGACCTTTCTCTCTGTCTCTCTCTCTCACTGTCCACTCTGCCTGTCAAAAAAATAAAATAATAATAATAATAATAAAGAGAGAGTGAAGAGTGAAATACTCTCTGAACTTCTTGTGCTGCCTGACAAACTGCCATGAAGGTCATTTTCTTCTAGACAGAGGTGTCAGTTTCCTACAAGAGCACACATTTTCCAAGGCTGCTGAGCCATCCTCTCCACCTTCCTTCTTAGTATTTCCCCATGACTTCCTTATTGTGTCTGCTCCATGCCTAGAACCTGAGTATTGCACCTTAAGGTGCTGCTCAGCCTCATTTTACCTGCACCAGACCATTCCTATTCTTCCACATTGCTAACAGCCGTGAGATTGTCCTAAGTTCTCTAATCCTGTAGAATTCTTGACGTGTGTCCCACAGTCAGACACGCTCCCATCCAGCTCTCTCCCAGTCTGAACCTCCAGTTCTCAAGACATTGGAGATTGACTAACGGGGTGAAAAACCAATGACAAAGTCAGGTACAAGCCCAGCAGCTAGAACCTTAGTGGTTGGAGGAAGGACAGAATCTGGGACAGTGATTCTGGTCTGTGGAGAAGGATGATCTGTGTCAGATTCTGATATCTTTGATCTTCTTAGCTATCAATGAGGAGGATAAATGGAAAACAAACTGAATGGAACTAACCCAGAGTCAAAATGATTTTCCATTTAAAGAGTAAAATAATGATACATATCAAAAATTAAGACATATAATCATGTATCTCAGAGATTTTTAAGTAATTCAGATTATGTAAGGATGAGGTCAGAATTTATAATGATTCCATTTTTGAGATTCTGATTTGCTTTTATTATATTATTTTAAAATATTCTATTTTCTTTAGTCAACATGGCCTTACCTATCATTTAAAAATGATAATGCAGGGCTGGTGCTGTGGCACAGCAGGTTAAAGCTCCTGCCTGCAGTACCAGCATCCCATGTGGGCGCAGGTTCTAGTTCTGGCTGCGCCTCTTCTGATCCAGCTCTCTGCTATGGCCTGCGAAAGCAATAGAAGATGGTCCAAGTCCTTGGATCCCTGCATCTGCGTGTGAGACCAAGAAGAAGCTCCTGGCTTCAGATGAGCTCAGCTCTGGTTGTTAGGAGTAAACATTTGGAGAGTGAACCAGCGGATGGAAGACCTCTCTCTGTCTCTCTAACTCTGTCTTTCAAGTAAATAAAATAAATCCTAGCAAAAATGACAATGCTCGTTTGTCCTTTAAATATCCTTACAGAGTTGAAAATGACATCTCCGGTAAAATGTCTTTCTTGAAAGTTTTATTCTTTTCCTTAATGACTTGAATTTCCCTTGACAAAATAAAGTGTTATGCTACCTTACAGCCTCACCGTTAGGAATGAAGAAAGAGGAGAAAATGCAGGAAGACCCACACATACCACAAAAATGGAAAGCATCCAGGTCCTAGAAGAGTGGTGAGTGTCACATGCAAACCATGATTGTATCTTGTGCTTCTGTGCTGTGTGCTGAGTGCCTAAGTAGCCTCTCTTGCTTTACAGTACTCCTCAAAGTAGTCTGATGAAATGAAGGCAAACTAAGTGTGGGGAATCTCATTTTGTGATGGCAGTTGCTTTTCATCAGTGTATCTCTTGGCTGTGTTACTTGGCTAAAGCATTGACTAAATTTATCTTTCTCTGTCAACAAATAAAAATTCTAAAGATGCTTCATAGTAATTTTTCAGCTTTTTAAAATTAGAAGTTAAGTGACTGAAAAAGTCCAGACATTATGGAATACTAACAAATCTATGAAAGATACCTGGTCCAAAAGGTAAGGATGAGTCTAAGAACTTCTTTGAACAATGCATTTTAGATGGAGATTTTTATTAAGTAGACCAATGAATGGGGAAGAAAGATCATAATCTTTTTTGTCATAAGAATTTGCAAGTTCCTCTCTTCCACTTCTTTGAATGAAAGAAAATGGAGTAATCTCCATTGGTTTCTGCAGTATAGCAGTCCCCGAAAATCGGCATTCAGATGTTTTAAAAATCCCCAGTTTCATTGTAAAAGCCCCCTGCCTTGCCAACAATAATAACTTTCAGAGTTCATAACTTTTTGTAGAAAAACTCTTAGTTTTTAGGAAAATATGTGATAAATACACACAATGAATTGTTCCTTTTAGGTCCAGTGACAAATGAGAAATGGCTCCCAGAGATGAAAATATTAAGTAAATGTATGGCTGGGAAATTGAAACCCATATCAGAGGCCAGGAAAAACTTGAATTTGTCCTTCACAGTAACTTGCAGACTGGTTCTGTCAATTTGCAACGGATTGTTAAAGTTTGAGTGCTTCCAAGCCTCACCTGGAATTTATGACGATCGTGTGCGTATTGTGTACAGCTCCCTGCTAGCTGAACGCATGTCTCTCTTACACAGGGCTTATGCCTACAGGAATTTTTGTCAAGATCCAGAAATAACTAACCCAGTTTGAGCAGGTATTTTATCAGAGCAGACCAGACTGGGTGACAAATCCTGACCACCAGATGGCAGTAGCTGCGTAGCATTTCTAGGTACTCCTCACTACTCGCCTGGCCTAGTGTTCTTAGGTCCAAGTTGCTGGTGATAATGAGCTCATTGTTTCTTTGCAGCCAAAACCCCGCCGCAGATGAGGTCTTGTCCTGGTCTCAGAATTTTGACAAGCTGATGAAGGCCCCGGCAGGAAGAAACCTCTTCAGAGAGTTCCTCCGCACAGAATACAGTGAGGAGAACCTGCTCTTCTGGCTTGCCTGTGAAGACTTAAAGAAAGAGCAAGATAAAAAAGTAATAGAAGAAAAGGCCAGGATGATATATGAAGACTACATTTCCATACTATCACCAAAAGAGGTAAAAATCCGGAAAACCTGTAGGTGGGCTTCCTCATACCTACAATAACCCCAAAGGAACCACTGATCAAACTGAGCAGTGCGTGGGACGTGGCCAGGGTAACAGATTCTCCGGGGGCACAGTTTAGCTTTCATTCTGAGCAGCTCCCTGTTGGAAGGTGAGGTCTCCCCGCTGTGTTTTGATCATTTCTCTCTGGCAAAGTTGTGTGGTCGTCCACTTGCTTTTCACAACTAGCCTGAAGGAGCCTGTTCAAGCAATTTGCTGTGACTTAAACTAAAATGGAAAAGAAGGATTTACCTGAGGGCCGTGTTTCTTCCAAGTGCAAACCCAGATCTCTTGCATGAGAGTCTCCTCTAGCTTATGTTTAAAAGGCAAACTCTTGAGGCCTACCCAGGACTTCTGAGTGTGGAGTTTTGGAATCTGCACTTTTATTTTGTTTTCTAGGTGTATACTAGTTTGAAAAACTCTGATATAGAGGCACAAAGAACATAGTATGTTTCTTGTTTATGATTGAATTTTACAGAGCTAAAGAATAGGCCTTTATCATCACTTAGATTTTGGGGGGATGGGTGTGAACAGAAACTATCTTACTTATTCTAGATTTTCTGTTATGGAAATTGCAAGTTGTTTCTCACATGTTCGGAAGGTACCTAATCAATAAAGGAACACTTCTAGAAACCAAATAGCATTTTTATATTCACTTTTTTTAAAAAGATTTTATTTATTTATTTGAAAGAGTTACAAGAGAGAGAGAGGAGAGGCAGAGAGAGAGAGAGAGTTCTTCCATCCGCTGGTTCACTCCCCAATTGGCCGCAACAGCCGGAGCTGTGCCAATCCAAAGCCAGAAGTCAAGAGTTTCCTCCAGGTCTCCCATGTGGGTGCAGGGGCCCAAGCACTTGGGCCATCTTCCACTGCTTTCCCAGGTCATAGCAGAGAGCTGGATTGGAAGAGGAGCAGCCGGTCTCGAACTGGCGCCCATATGGGATGCTGGCACTTCAGGCCAGGGCGTCAACCCGCTGTGCCACAGCGCCAGCCCCTATATTCACTTTTAAAAAGTTAATTTGCTCCTGAGAAATGTGTCAGTCAACAGTTGGATGCATTTGGTCAGATGGATCACTGTTGCCTGGAGGCCCTGCGGCTCTGAGTGGCTGGTTCCAGAGGGCTTTAAAGAGAACACTGTGGTTCTTCCAGTTCCTTCTCTTTTCCCATAGCACCTCCTTCTTTCCTTTTCTCTATCTGCTAAACTATTATGTTTTGTCTACTTATAGAAATGCAAAAATTACACAGAAATCGCCTGGCCCTTTGCTCCCACTGTGAGCACTGCTCGTTGACGAAGTCTGAGAGCTAAGCGTGGTCATCAGTGCCTCATCTGGCACTGGGTTGGGGCCGTATCCTGCCTCAACTCCTTCCCCTGAGATCTGTGGAAAGACGGTCTCATTTATACATCTCTAAATGCTGTGTAAATCGGGGACGCTAACTACGCCGTTTCGTTTCTAACGGAGCATAGCTAAGTGTTTATATAATTCACTAGGTTAAAGTGCCATTGGTATTCCAGAGTACCCCAATAGCATTGTCTCTCCAAAATGAGAAACCTTCAGTTCAATGCACAAAATGTTATATATTTTCTTTAATGTCCTACAAGCACAGTGACAAGATATTCAGAGAAACACGACTGGGAGAATTTTTTTCTGTAATTGTAATACATTTTGTACTTCTAGAACCACTGTAATTCGACATCTTTGTCGCTCCCCGTCTTCGTGGAGGAACGACACAGGACCCTGCGCTGTTCTTTCGTCTGCTCGGCCCTCCCCGGGTTTGCTGCTGGTTCTTCCCGGGTTGGCTACCGACCCTTCCACCTCCGTGGAAGGGCGGTTCCCCCTAGCCACTTTCCCCACTTCCGCGGGGGAGCGGCACACCCGCCGGCCGGCTCTCTCGGGGGCTGCACAGGTGTTCCTTCAGATAGATGTTCCCCTTAGATGTTCCTGGTGCATGTTGTCTCTCTCCTCCTTTATAGTCCTCTTCCACCAATCCCAACTCTGCTACCCACACGCCGAGTACGCTGCTCTCCTCCAATCAGGAGTAGGTCCTACAGTTTATTGGTTGAACTGGAGGCAGCTGTGTAGAAGCTGTTTCTCCCTTCTCAGCGCCATATTGTGGGAGAGCAGATGCATAGAATAAGTCTTAATTCCAGTAACTTAGTCTAGTCCGGGTTGCTCCCCACAGATCCCCCTTTCTTTTTATTTTTTGGCGTTGATACGCGCCTGTCTTCGGTGCCCCGCGGCAAACACTCTGCTCTGCTTACTGGAGTTGCCCACAGGTGCTTACAAGCCCTACCAATCAGGCAAACCGAATCTGGGTCCTCTCTTCGCCATGTTGTGAGGAGGTTTTTAGGCACTGATGCGTGCCTGTGTTCAGTGCCCTGCAGCGCATGCTCTGCTCTGCTAGAACTGCCTGCAGGTGCTTACAAGCCCTATCAATCAGGCAGACCGAATCCAAGCCTTCTCATTGCCGTATTGTGGGGAGACTTATTGATGTTAATTTGTGCCTGTCTTCGGTGACCTGCAGCGCATAAGCTGCTAGCCGCCCGCAGGTGCTCACCACCTCCCTAATCAGGCAGACCGAATCCAAGCTCTCTCATTGCCATGTTGTGGGGAGGCCTTATTTTTCTCTATTTCTCTATCTCCGGGCATTCCTATCTCTCCTATTTTACTTCTATCTACCAGCATTCCTATTTCTCTCATTTTACTTCTAAACTTCTGTTTCTCTTATCCCTGCGGCTTCCCGGCGCCCGCCCCGAGGCTGCTTCTCGGCGGCTTCCCGGCTCTGAGCCTCTTCAGCCCGCGCTTCTCTCATCTGCACGGCTTCCCGGCTTCGCGCGCCCGCACCACGGCCTCGCACTAGCCCCACGTTCCCTATTTATTCACGCCCCGTGCTCTCTCTGCACGCGGCGGCTTCCACGAGTCACACAGCACAGCTCACGTTTCCGCCACTAGCATTCAATCCAAGTTCCCCGGGCTAACCTGGCGAATTCAACCTAGCCCACGCTTCCGCCTCACGGTTTGGCTTCCCGTCTTTTGCTCCCCGGGCTAATCTGACGGATTCCAACCTGGCTTACGTGTCCACCTCTAGTTTTAGCTTTTCTCCTTTTGTTCCCCGGGCTGACTTGAAGAATTCCAACATAGCTTACGTTTCCACCTCGGCCTGCCCCCGCAGCTTCAATTTCCCTAACATTTTTCTCTACCCGGTATGTTTCCCTAAGTTTTCTTCCAACAATATTCCCCTCTCATTTCTCCTGGCTTCTCCCCACAGTCCGTATCCAAATCTGTTTGTTCTAGCTTTCACTTTCGCTTTCGACCTTAGAGATTTCTCCCAGCTTCCCCCCGTAGTCCGTATCCGAGTCTATGCCTAGGCTTTCAATAGCTTCTTCCGGCACCTTTTCCGTCCGGCTTTTCCCTAGGCTCTTTGCTAGTCTCCCTCTCCAGTATTTTCCCACTTCTTCCCGTTTCTTCCCTCCTAAGTTTGCTATCCGAGTCACGGCACCATTATGTCGCTCCCCGTCTTCGTGGAGGAACGACACAGGACCCTGTGCTGTTCTTTCGTCTGCTCGGCCCTCCCCGGGTTTGCTGCTGGTTCTTCCTGGGTTGGCTACCAACCCTTCCACCTCCGTGGAAGGGCGGTTCCCCCTAGCCACTTTCCCCACTTCCGCAGGGGAGCGGCACACCGCCGGCCGGCTCTCTCGGGGGCTGCACAGGTGTTATTCGGATAGATGTTCCTGGTGCATGTTGTCTCTCTCCTCCTTTATAGTCCTCTTCCACCAATCCCAACTCTGCTACCCACACGCCGAGTACGCTGCTCTCCTCCAATCAGGAGTAGGTCCTACAGTTTATTGGTTGAACTGGAGGCAGCTGTGTAGAAGCTGTTTCTCCCTTCTCAGCGCCATATTGTGGGAGAGCAGATGCATAGAATAAGTCTTAATTCCAGTAACTTAGTCTAGTCCGGGTTACTCCCCACAATCTTAAAGACACATTCTTTAGACTACTGATTACTTAGAATCTCAGCATCTACCAACCCTACTGAGATTTTATTAGCATAATAATTTTATTCTCATTTTTATCTTAAAGTTGCTTTTGTAGCAGACAGATAAACCAGAAGATCCAAATGCTCCCAAAGATGTGGCTTTCTGTATTAATTATACAAAATTATAGGCCTTTGGACTGCTAGTCCATTTCTCTCCTCCAGCCATGTAAAATATTTCATCTAAAATGCTTTGAATTGTGTATATGTCATTTCAAAATGATGACTTTTCCATTTTTTAAATGTTAGGGGGAAATGTATTCCCCATAGCAAGTACACATAATTCCTTTGGTTTTATAGTCTCCATTTTTAAAAGATTGATTTATTTATTTGAAAGGCAGAGTTATGGAGGGAGGGAGAGACAGAGAGAGAATCTCCTCCATCTGCCGATTCACTCCCCAGGAAGTCTGGGCCAGCTCGAGTCCAGGAGCCAGAAGCATCATCTGGGTCTCCCATGTGGGTGCATGTTGCTCCCCCACTCGCGGAGGAACGACACCGGACCCTGTGCTGTTCTCTTTCCCCGGCCCTTCCCGGGTTAGCTGCCGGCCCCCCCCCTCCGCGGAGGGGTGGCACCCCCACCGCTTCCCCCGCTTCCGCTGGCCGGCTCTCTCAGGGGTTCCTCAGATGTTCCTCCTGCATGTTGTCTCTCTCCTCCTTTATAGTCCTCTTCCACCAATCCCAACTCTGCTGGCGTTCTCTCCCCACGCGCTGACCACACTGCTCTCCTCCAATCAGGGGCAGGTTCAGCTCCTGCAGCTTGTTAGTCGAATTGGTGAGGCAGCTGTGTGGAAGTTGTTTACTCTCTCAGCGCCATATGGTGGAGATCAGATGCATAGAGTTAGTCTTAATAATCTCAGTGGTCTAGTCCAGTCTCGGTAGTTTCAGTACTTATTTGTCCATAGTCTCAGTACTTGTTTGTCTCCCGGGCGCCCAGCCATGTTGTGGGAGACGGGCCCTGCTCCCCACAGGTGCAGAGACCCATCTTCCACTGCCTTCCTAGGCCCATTAGCAGGGAGCTGTATTGAAAGCGGAGGAGCCTGGACACCAGCCCCAGCCCAGCGCCCGTCTGGGATGCTGGAACTGCGGCAGTGGCTTAACCCACTGTGGCACCACAGCACAGTCTCCCAGGCTCCATTTTTAAGCTTTACTTTTTATGAGAATTCCCATGTTCTTCATAGCTCATGACTTTCATATGTCACCAACTGATAGAGCATTGTAAAATTCTCAGTTTTCATAAAATTACATCATTTGGGGCCATATTTATAATTATCACAGCTATTGTTGAAATATAAATTATATTTTCATTATTTTGCTGAAGTAATAAGTTTTCACCAAATTTCATTTTGAACATGAGTTTCACCAAAAAGTCATTAAAACATTATTTACTGTTTAAAATAGTACCTTTTCTAAACTACTACAACTATTATTTAGTATAATAACCATAATTAGTCTCTCCTTTAATTTTTCTAATGTCCATATTTTGACAATTATTCACTCATTAATACCCTAGAATACTGGGGCAGGGGAGGAGAGAGAGAAGGAAGTGATATTTAAACTTTTATGATTTTAAAATTTATGTGCTGGGGCCAGCACTATGGCCTAGCAGGCCTGTGGAGCTGGCATTCCATAGGTGCGCCGGTTCAAGTCCCAGCTGCTCCTTTTCTGATCCAGCTCTCTGCTAATGGCCTGAGAGAGCAGTGGAAGATGGCCCAAGTGCTTGGGCCCTGTACCCATGTGGGAGACCCAGAAGAAACTCCTGGCTCCTGGCTTCAGATCCACCCAGCCTCGGCTGTTGCAGCCATTTAGGAAGTGAACCAGCAGATGGAAGACCTTTCTCTGTCTCTCCCTCGGTCTGTAACTCTACCTCTTAAATAAATAAATAAATAAATATCTTTAAAAAATAAAATAAAACTTATGTGCTGACATGTAAATAGCCCTTGACATAGAATCTAAGTTATTGGACTATATGAAGTACCTTTGTTTAACTGATTTTCTGCCTGTCAACAGAGTGAATATGATTGATATTTCATAGCAAAATACATAAAATAACCAGGAAGTATTTTCAGTTACAAAAATCTAATTGTTGAAAAGCTTTCTTTGAAACCAAGGTATTAGATATGTTTTCTCTTGGGCCATAGTCAATGACGTGACTCATGAGTACACTGTGGCACACACTTTTAGATACTTGAGCCCTTTCAGATTTATTATATCTTACTGACCTTTCTATGCAAAACTTGCCAATTTCTAATGAGCCACAATACATTACTGATGACAGTGAGTTATGACTCTTCCCATTTGGTGTTCTAACGCTGGAGAGAGCAGAGTCCTGAACAAGTAGTGTTCAGAGCACTGGACCAACATTCAAGTGTACAGGATTCTAGACCAAGCTCTATGACAGCCTGATTGTGTGGCCTGGGATAAATCACTCACCTCTTAGGCCTCAACATTCAGTTAATTTGTTTACAAAGTAACAATAAAAATGAGCACAAAGAATAGTGAATCAAATCCAGACAGGCAACTCTAAGGCTGTCTTCCTTTCTACTGTACCCAGATTGATCCTCGGACTCTCTCTTAACACAGCTTTCAAAGCAACCACTATAAACAGTCAGAATTGTTGTCTATTTCTCATTCTGAGGCAAAATAATCTAGCTTTTCTATCTCAAATTCTGTAACTTTTTCTACTAAGAATATTTTTGAAGAAAATTAACATTTGAATCATTTATAAAATAATGACTAAGTCACTAAAAATTACCAGCATTTTATAATTTTCCAAAAAAAGTGTTGTTTTCACTAAACCTAACTTTCATTTTACCTTATTTTAATTGGGTAATCAGGTTCATCTACATTTTGAAAATTATATGTATATGACATTTTTCATTATTGAAACCATTTAAACCAGTGTCCTAAAAATTAAATTTCATTGCTTTAAAGGCATACTTCATGTATTTTAACCATCTGTGCCATCATATTAAAAAAAAAACTTTTTAAAGATTTATTTTGTTTCTTTGAGAAGCAGAGTTACAGAGAGAGAGAGGTCTCCCATCCACTGGTTCACTCCCCAAATGGCCACAATGATGGAGCTGGGCAGATTCAAAGTCAGGAGCCAGGAGCTTCTTCTGGATCTCCCAGGTTGGTGCAGGGGCCCAAGCACTTGGGCCATCTTCCCCTGCTTTACCAGGCTACCAGCAGGGAGCTGGATCAGAAGTGGAGCAGCCGGGACTTGAACCGGTGCTATATGGGATGTCAGTGACACAGACACTTAACCTACTCCACCCCAGCACTGGTCCCTGTGCCCCACTGCACCATATTTAACATAAGAGATGGCGTCAATCAGGAGATGACACCATTTCTGTTCTTGGTATAATGTACATTCTAAGAGAAGAAAGAGCTAAATTTTAATTTAAAAAAAATCTAGAAATTTAAATTGAAAATATTTGTTTCAAACATAAATTTTCTTTTTATGTGATGTCCTCCAGAGGCAAACAAATAAAGAAAATGAAAAGCCATTTTAAGACCAATGGCAATAACAGATCCTGGCAGCAGCTTATGCCTGTGAAATATTAAAAACAAACACAATGAAACAAAGCTCTTGAAGAAAAAGTTTGCTTAAAGGCTATAAACAGGACTTCAAAAAGAAATAACTGTATATCCTTCAAAAGTATAGTACTTTTATGTGAATCAAAAGAACTGTGTGTTATCTACAAAGCTCCTGGGTGATAGCATTGCCATTCATCTCACGGGGACTATTATCTGCCTGCCACTTGCCATCTGTATGGCACTTGGAAACTCACTCCAGTGCCCTGTAGCCTGGGCACCAGATTCCTACAATGATGACATGGAGAACTCACTAAAATCTGCCAGGTCTGTGACGGTGCCCAGGGTGACTTCAACAGCAGGTCTGTTACTTCTGACTTCATCCTCAATTTCCAGTTGGGAGAAAAACATATACACCATTTAAAAACCAAAAGCATCTAAAAGTCACACTGAGATGATAGCCATATGGAGTCTGTGACTGCATGCACAAGAATGTAGGCCTTCAAGCAAAATTATGTATATGTAGCATTTCCAGTGATTTATGTCAGCTTTTCTTTTTTAAAAAAATATTTATTTTATTGATTTGAAAAACAGAGTTACAGAGAGAGGGAAAGACAGAGAGAGAGAGGTCTTCCATCTGCTAGTTCACTCCCCAAATGGCTACAATGGCTGGAGCTGAGCCGATCCAAAGCCAGGAGCCAGGAGCTTTTTCCAGGTCTCCTACATGGGTGCAGGGGCCCAAGGACTTGGGCCATCTTCCACTACTTTCCTAGGCACGTTAACAGGGACTGGACCAGAAGTGGAGCAGCTGGAACTAGACCCAGCGCCCATATGGAATGCCAGCACTGCAGGCTGGGGCTTTACTCCCCTGTGCCACAGCACCAGCCTTTATGTCAGATTTTCCAAGCAGATCTCATTAGATGTATTTTCCTATACTTGTTTATTTGTACGTGCATTTTCACACATATTTATTGAGTATTCAATGAATTAAATATTTTTTTTTAGATTTATGTATTTATGGGGCTGGTGCTGTGGCTCAGCGGGTTAACGCCCTGGCCTGAAGTGCTGGCATCCCATATGGGCACCGGTTCTAGTCCCGGCTGCTCCTTTTCCAATCCAGCTCTCTCTGTGTAACTCTGACTTTCAAATAAATGAATAAATCTTAAAAATTATGTATTTATTTGAAAGTCAGAGTTACAGAGAGTGAGAGACAGAGAGAGAGTTCCAGGTGCCTGCAATGGCCAGGGCTGAGCCAGGCCAAAGCCAGGAGCCAGGAACTTCATCTCAGTCTCCAAGATGAGTGGCAGGGGCTCAAAAATTTGAGACATCTTCCACTGCTTTTTGCAGGCTGTTAGCAGGGAGCTGGGTCAGAAGCAGAGCAGCCAGGACTTTAACTGGCGCTCATGTGGTAAGCTGACCTCACCTGGGGTTGCCTTACCCAAGATGCCACAATGCCAGCCCCAATGAATTAAGTATTGAAAAGACAAGCACAACAAAATAAAAAACTTGAAGAAAAAGTCTATTTAAAGCATATTTATTGAGTATTTCCTATAAGCCAAGCACTGAGCTAAGTGTCAGAGATATGATGATGAACAAGAAAGAGAGACTGACCTATTACTTACGAAATTTACATTTTAGAAAGAAAAATCATGTTGAAAACACATAACTTAAAGTTGTGATGAACGTTATCATGTGGAGAGATCCAGTGATGCAGTTTAGAGTCGAGACAGTCAGGAATGATCACTCAGAGAAGGTAAAATTCAAGCTGGTGCAAAGCAATGCAAAGACATTAATCAAAAAGGTATCAAAATTAAATTAAAATGTTACTATTAAATTTGCATTTATTTGAGAAGCAGAGTGAGAGAGAGGAGAGAGTGTCGCTCCCCCTCTTCGTGGAGGAGCAACACTGAACCCTGCCTAGGCTTCATATCCGAGTCACGGCACCATTATGTCGCTCCCCCTCTTCGTGGAGGAACGACACAGGACCCTGCGCTGTTCTTTCGTCTGCTCGGCCCTCCCCGGGTTTGCTGCTGGTTCTTCCCAGGTTGGCTGCCGTCCCTCCACCTCTGTGGAGGGGCGGGCCCCCTGCCACCTTCCCCACTTCCGCAGGGGAGCGGCACACCGCCGGCCGGCTCTCTCGGGGGCTGCACAGGTGTTATTCGGATAGATGTTCCTGGTGTATGTTGTCTCTCTCCTCCTTTATAGTCCTCTTCCGCCAATCCCAACTCAGCTGCCCACACGCCGAGTATGCTGCTCTCCTCCAATCAGGAGCAGGATCAGCTCCTGGAGGTTATCACTCAAGTTGGCAAGAGGCAGCTGCGTAGAAGCTGTTTTCTCCTCTCTCAGCGCCATATTGTGGGAGAGCAGATACATAGAATAAGTCTTAATTCCAGTAACTTAGTCTAGTCCGAGTTGCTCCCCACAGATCCCCCTTTCTTTTTATTTTTTGGCGTTGATACGCGCCTGTCTTCGGTGCCCCGCGGCAAACACTCTGCTCTGCTTGCTGGAGTCGCCCACAGGTGCTTACAAGCCCTACCAATCAGGCAAACCGAATCCGGGTCCTCTCTTCACCATGTTGTGAGGAGGTTTTTAGGCGCTGATGCGTGCCTGTGTTCAGTGCCCTGCAGCGCATGCTCTGCCAGAACTGCCTGCAGGTGCTTACAAGCCCTATCAATCAGGCAAACCGAATCCAAGCCTTCTCATTGCCGTATTGTGGGGAGACTTATTGATGTTAATTTGTGCCTGTCTTCGGTGACCTGCGGCGCATAAGCTGCTAGCCACCCGCAGGTGCTCACCACCTCCCTAATCAGGCAGACCGAATCCAAGCTCTCTCATTGCCATGTTGTGGGGAGGCCTTATTTTTCTCTATTTCTCTATCTCCGGGCATTCCTATCTCTCCCATTTTACTTCTATCTGCCAGCATTCCTATTTCTCTCATTTTACTTCTAAATTTCTGTTTCTCTTATCCCTGCGGCTTCCCGGCGCCCGCCCCGAGGCTGCTTCTCGGCGGCTTCCCGGCTCTGAGCCGCTTCAGCCCGCGCTTCTCTCATCTGCGCGGCTTCCCGGCTTCGCGCGCGCACTCCGCGGTCTCCGCGCCCCTTCGTGTCCGCACCAGGGCCTCGCGCTAGCCCCACGTTCCCTATCTATTCACGCCCTGTGCTCTCTCTGCACGCGGCGGCTTCCGCGAGTCACACAGCGTAGCTTACGTTTCCGCCACCACCAGTATTCAATCTAAGTTCCCCGGGCTAACCTGGCGAATTCAACCCAGCTCACGTCTGCGCCCTTTGGCTTGGCTTCCCGTCCTTTGCTCCCCAGGCTAATCTGACGGATTCCAACCTGGCGGCCCACATCTAGCTTCTCACCTTTTGTTCCCCGGGCTGACTTGAAGAATCCCAAGCTGGCTTACGTTTCCGCCTCGGCCTGCCCCCCGCGGCTTCAATTTCCCTAACATTTTTCTCTACCCGGTATGTTTCCCTAAGTTTTCTTCCAACAATATTCCCCTCTCATTTCTCCTGGCTTCTCCCCACAGTCCGTATCCAAATCTGTTTGTTCTAGCTTTCACTTTCACTTTCGACCTTAGAGATTTCTCCCAGCTTCCCCCCGTAGTCCGTATCCGAGTCTATGCCTAGGCTTTCAATAGCTTCTTCCGGCACCTTTTCCGTCCGGCTTTTCCCTAGGCTCTTTGCTAGTCTCTCCGGTATTTTCCTGCTTCTTCCCTCCTAGGTTTCCTATCCGAGTCACGGCACCATTATGTCGCTCCCCCTCTTCGTGGAGGAACGACACTAAACCCTGCCTAGGCTTCATATCCGAGTCACGGCACCATTATGTCGCTCCCCCTCTTCGTGGAGGAACGACACAGGACCCTGCGCTGTTCTTTCATCTGCTCGGCCCTCCCCGGGTTTGCTGCTGGTTCTTCCCGGGTTGGCTGCCGTCCCTCCACCTCCGTGGAGGGGCGGGCCCCCTGCCACCTTCCCCACTTCCGCAGGGGAGTGGCACACCGCCGGCCGGCTCTCTCGGGGGCTGCACAGGTGTTATTCGGATAGATGTTCCTGGTGTATGTTGTCTCTCTCCTCCTTTATAGTCCTCTTCCGCCAATCCCAACTCGGCTGCCCACACGCCGAGTATGCTGCTCTCCTCCAATCAGGAGCAGGATCAGCTCCTGGAGGTCATCACTCAAGTTGGCAAGAGGCAGCTGCGTAGAAGCTGTTTTCTCCTCTCTCAGCCCATATTGTGGGAGAGCAGATACATAGAATAAGTCTTAATTCCAGTAACTTAGTCTAGTCCGAGTTGCTCCCCACAGAGAGCACCCCATGCACTAGTTTACTCCTTAAATGCTTGCAAAGGTGGGAGGCTGAAGCTGAGAACTTGGAACTCAATCCAGTTCTCCCATGTGGGCGACAGGAACCCAACTAGTTAAGCCATCAGTGTTGTATCCCAACGTCCACTTTAGTGGAAAGCTGGAATCTGGAGCCAGAGCAGAGGATCCAACTCAGGTGCTCTAATGTGGGACAGTAAAGATCTACCCAGCATCTTCATCAAATACCCACCCCATTATTATAATTACAATTATTACTATTACTTTACCATGGGCTTCAACTTCACTGCTGATAAAATGGTCTTAACATATATTCTTACAGTCTGAGTCTCACAACACTCCTTTAGATGGTATCACTTTACCTCAAAGGAAACTGATTGTCAAAAGAGGTAAAATGAACATTTCAAGGCGTGAGAATTGTATCTGATGGACAGAACATGAGCCCGGGATCTGATTCTAAATGTGGTGCTCTTCCAACTACAGTGTGCTAAGTAATTCTTCTATTGCCCAGTATCTTCTCCATGACACTACTGTTGAATTCTATAGACCAACCATAGAACCCCAGACACCATGAAAAATAGTAACCTTAACCACATGCCTGAACCCTCCCCCAGACAAGTGAGATGTACTTTCCCATCTGGGTCCCAAAAATAATTTGGTTACTACTCTTTATTCCACCAATAATCTTTGATCCAAGAGGTAAATTCAGTCTTACTTGTAATTTATGTTTATTTTTAGCACAAAACAATTCCTGGCTAAATGTACATATGGTCAAATTTCATCAAAATTGATAGGAAATCAGGTATCTTTAGATCTATAAAAATTAATGCAGGAATGCTAAATTTAATTACAGTCAGAAAAGAAAATCCCCAGTGGTAGAAGTAGTTAGTAAGATTTAATATGGGCTTCTAAAGGAAAAATAAAAATGTCAGAATTTTACTTGGAAAATAATCACAAAGCAAATGCAGGAAAACTAAAAATCAGATGGAAGAAATGGGAGGAAAAAATGTCATTAAAAACTAAGATAAAGGAGAGTCCTCTGTGGGGGAAGACTTTCAGTGAAAATTCATCAGTTTCTGTATAATTCTGCTAAAATACCAGTGCCTAAATTTCCATTGCATCTTGATGGCTCTAACAAAAAGGCAGAGTCACTTAGTGTACTCCCTTGCAGCAGTAATCATGTCTCTCTCTCTCTCTCTCTCTCCCTCCCTCTCTCTCTCTCTTTTTTTTTTTTTTTTTTTTTTTTTTTACAGACAGAGAGAGAGAGAGAGAGAGACAGAGAGAAAGGTCTTCCTTCCATTGGTTCACCCCCCAAATTCCCGCTATGGCTGGCGCGCTGCACCGATCCGAAGCCAGGAGCCAGGTGCCCCCTTCCTGGTCTCCCATGCAGGTGCAGGGGCCAAGCACTTGGGCCTCCTCCACTGCCTTCCCAGGCCACAGCAGAGAGCTGGACTGGAAGAGGAGCAGCCAGAACAGAATCCGGGGTGCCTCGCCGCAAGCGGAGGATTAGCCAATTGAGCCGCGTCTGTCTCTTTTTTAAAAAGATTATAAAATGCAGAGTTCCAGGGGCCAGCACTGTGGCTTAATGGGTAAAGCTGCCGTCTGCTGTGCTAGCATCCCATACGGGTGCCGGTTCGAGACCTTTGCTGCTCCACTTCCAATCCAGCTCTCTGCTGTGGCCTGGGAAAGCAGTGGAAGATGGCCCAAGTCCTTGGGCCCCTGCACCCATGCGGGAGACCTGGAGGAAGCTCCTGGCTCCTGGCTTTGGATCAGCACAGCTCCAGCTGTCATGGCCAATTGTGGAATGAACCAGTGGGTGGAAGAACACACTCTCTCTCTCTCTCTCTGTCTCTCTCTCTCTCTGCCTTCCTTCTCTCTCTGTGTAACTCTGGCTCTCAAATAAATAAATAGATCTTTCAAAACAAAACAAAACAAAACAAAAATGCAGAGTTACAGAGAGAGATGGAGAGACAGAGACAGGTCTTCCATCTACTGGTTCACTCCCCAAATGGCCAAAACAGCCAGAGCTGAGCCAGGCTGAAGCCAGGAGCCAGGAGCTTCTGGGTCTCCCATGTGGGTGCAGAGGCCCAAACACCTGGGCCATCTTCCACTGCTTTTCCCAGGCCATTCACAAGGAGTTGGGTCATAAATGGAGCAGCTGGGACAGGAACACCAGACTCAGTGTTAATCACCTCTCCTAATATTCCCCTTCATTGGATAAGAAAATCTAGTAAGATTAGCCATATAACTCATGTACCAGGCTTCCCAAGCCACACCAGCAGGATTTCTGTGTCTTCATTCTCTCCACTCCATCTGCATACCCGAGTTGCCAGTGGATATTTTTATTTTGCTTGCCAGCTGCTTTCTTTTTTCTTCTTGTCTGTCTCCTCTTCCCTGTGGGAATGAATGCTTCCATGCTCACCAAGACCTGTCGTAGAGTCCCTTGTGTCTATTTAAACTTCAGTTGCCAGCTTTCGACACTGCCAGCGTTTTCAGCACTGCTCACATTGCCAGTTAAATGTTGCCAAATCTATCAGAGCTCCCCTATAGCCTGTCTCGGAGTAGCAGTGTTTTGTGTTTTACACTATGATTTCTGTGATGCACCTCTTGCCCCTCCATGCATCCCCAGGTAGGAGTCTATGGAGACTGGGTGAGAAGGTATTTTCTACAAGCCCAAGGGTAGCTCTTGTCTTGTGTTGCTGAACTATCTCTTTCTTCAGGATTAGTTATTTCCAGGAAACTCCCCAGTTCTTGGACCCCAAACAAGATGGCTTTACAACCCATCCAGACACACCTGAATCCTAGTGTCTATGGCTGAGGCCCAGGCTGGATCCACTCTCCCCCCTCCCTTGTACAAAGAAGCCACAGATGGAACTATAGATCATACACCCAGGGGGTGTATCCTTGTTGTGAGACCACTCCTCACCTGTTTTAACTGATTGACAACTTTTCAAACAACCAGATACTAAGGTAAATGTCTTATTTTTAAATGGGAAGAGAAAAATGCATTTTTTTGTTACGGATTACTAAATGTTGAACTGAAGTACTTTAGGATATTTCACTATTGTTTTTAATTTGTAAAACATTTAAGAAATGAGGGTTCATGAATTTAATAATCCTAGTTGTTTTGTTTCTATTAAGAAAACTAACATGATTCCAGCCTCTGATAAGAAAATGTTATACTATAATCATATTATTACTTAGGAAGTAAATGATACTCTTCACAAATCGAAGGTTTCCTTTTCCATTGAAACAAAAGGTTTTTGTCAAGTTTGAAAGTAAGAGCAACATTTACAAAAACAGTAAATTATGTTTGGGAAGATTCTGCCTTACTGTACATATCACCGTTTCAGAATATGAATCAGTTTAAGTTCTAATGACAACATTTTTCTATTGAGTAGAAACACAAAAAATATTTTCAGATAAAAATCTTCTGGAAAAATCTATATCTTTGGTCATTTTGTACTTCATGATGACTTCATATGACAATAACAGAAAATAAAAATGACACAAATGTTTCCAGAACATTTTTCTCTTTTATTAAAGAATTCTCTTTATTAAAGAATGTATGTAGTGCAGCCAATGTCTATATAAAAATAATCTGGTTAAACCACAGAAATTCAGTCTAGGTCAGCAGTTTCTGACGAACCTAGCAGCAATCCATGGGATTTATCAGTCAACTTTATTTCAGAAGTCTGTGGTATTTGGGATCTGGGAACAGTAAGACAGAAAATGAATGGACTCATTGAAAGATTTTTCAGACCCCAGACTTCGTCTGAACGATGACTGGGTAAGGAAGCCAAAAGAAAAAAAAAAATTTTGCAAAAGGCTTATGACAAATTGTTCAGATATAAATATGAAGGTTTGTGTATGACAGCTGTACTTCTCCTTTCCCAGGTATTGTTTTTGTTTTTTTGTTTTTTGTTTTTTTGCTATTTATTTATTTACCCCACTTCCCTTTCCAACATGGTCTACCAGTTCCACCAAGATTAGTGTTCACTGAGGGAAGAAGTAAAATCAAAGGCCGGTGCTGCGGCTCACTAGGCTAATCCTCCACCTTGCGGCGCCAGCACACCAGGTTCTAGTCCCGGTCGGGGCGCCAGATTCTGTCCCAGTTGCCCCTCTTCCAGGCCAGCTCTCTGCTGTGGCCAGGGAGTGCAGTGAAGGATGGCCCAAGTGCTTGGGCCCTGCACCCCATGGGAGACCAGGAGAAGCACCTGGCTCCTGCCATCAGATCAGCGCGGTGCGCCGGCCGCAGTGTGCCGGCCGCGGAGGCCATTGGAGGGTGAACCAACGGCAAAAGGAAGACCTTTCTCTCTGTCTCTCTCTCTCACTGTCCACTCTGCCTGTCAAAAAAAAAAAAAAAAAAAAGAAGAAGAAGAAGTAAAACCGAGATGATTTTACAATTTAGTTTCAGGACACTTTTCAAAGAACACTGTGCTGATTATTTTAATGGGTATTTCAAATTCCTGTTTTATTTCTCTTCTCAAAATTCCATGTCAGGCGGTTGTTCTGCCTCGTTGCTAGCACGGAGATCTTGGGATGCATCTCAGGAGAAGGATATTTCCCAGGCCTTGTCAGGTAGTTGTAAGACGTGAGGAATGTCTACTGCCTTTCTGCCTTACTAAGCCTTTTACTTGCTTGACTTCCTGCTTCTGATACAAAAGTTGCTGGGATATGAACCCGTAGGGAGTCATCATGCTGGGTATGTTACATTCTGTAAGAAGGGGCTGGTGCTGGGGCATAGCAGATAAAGCCAGAGCCTGCAGTGCTGGCATCCCATATGAGAGCCGGTTCACTTCCAATCCAGCTCTCTGCTATGGCCTGGGAAAGCAGTAGAAGATGGTCCAAGCCCTTGGGCCTCTGCACCCACGTTGGAGACCCAGAAGAAGCTCCTGACTCGTGGCTCCTGGCTTCGGATCAGCACAGCTCCAGCCTTTGTGGCCATTTTGGGAGTGAACCAGCAGATGGAAGACCTCTCTTTCTCTCTTTCTGCCTCTGCCTCTCTGTATAACTCTGCCTTTCAAATAAATTAATTAATTTAAAAAAATTCTGTAAGAATAGATTCTAACCTTGTTACCAGCAGTCACCCCCAGCAGTCACAGCATAGGAGGAGGAGAATTCATACTCTGGCAAGAGGATTCTGTAATATCTCAACAATGTTTCTTTTTAAGATCTATTTTAGTTATTGACTTGGAAGGCAGAGTGACAGAGAAGAGACAGAAAGAGATCTTTCATCCATTGGCCCACTCCCCTAATGTTCACAACAGCCTGGAACTCCATTTTGGGCCTCCCATGTGGGTGACAGAGACATCCTCTGCTGCTTTCTGAGGCACATCAGCAGGAAGCTGGATGGGAAACAGAGTACCCCAGCACTGGAACTGGTACTCTGACAAAGTATGCAGGCA
Organism: Oryctolagus cuniculus; assembly: GCF_051225735.1. Classification (NCBI taxonomy): domain Eukaryota; kingdom Metazoa; phylum Chordata; class Mammalia; order Lagomorpha; family Leporidae; genus Oryctolagus; species Oryctolagus cuniculus. The sequence continues at coordinate 14,815,675 of NC_142871.1, forward strand.
ATTCCAAGTAGCAAGCTGACCCACTGTGCCACAGCTCTGACTGCCAGCAATGTTTTTTTTAAAGACTTATTTATTTATTTATTTGAAAGAGTCGGGCCGGCGCCGTGGCTCAATAGGCTAATCCTCTGCCTTGCGGTGCCGGCACACCGGGTTCTAGTCCTGGTCGGGGCGCCGGATTCTGTCCCAGTTGCCCCTCTTCCAGGCCAGCTCTCTGCTGTGGCCCGGGAGTGCAGTGGAGGATGGCCCAAGTGCTTGGGCCCTGCACCCCATGGGAGACCAGGAGAAGCACCTGGCTCCTGTCTTTGGATCAGCGCGATGCGAATTGCAGCGGCCATTGGAGGGTGAACCAATGGCAAAAGGAAGACCTTTCTCTCTGTCTCTCTCTCTCACTGTCCACTCTGCCTGTCAAAAGAAAAAAAAAAAAAAAGAGAGAGTCACACAGAGAGAGGAGATGCAGGGAGAGAGAGAGAGGTCCTCCATCCGATGGTTCACTCCCTAATTGGCTGCCGGAGATGTGCTGATCCGGAGCCAGGAGCTTCCTCCAGGTCTCCCATGTGGGTGCAGGGGCCCAAGGACTTGGGCCATCTTCTGGACCAGAAGTGGGTCTCATCGAACCAGCGCCCAGGGCTTTAACAGCGCCGGCCCCAGCCAGCAATGTTTTTGACAGTTCTGAAAAGCTTCTAAATGGATGCACAGAAAATATGAGTGTGAGGAAGTCAAGATACCTGTGACCCAAATGTCCAGTTTAAAAGATTATTTTTATTTGAAGGAAAAAGATCTGCAAGCTTATGTGGCCTTTTGAAAAGGCGACCTCAAGGTGTCCTGTCATTGGATTTACTCTGAAGTTTCTCTGCAATGTCACACTATAATTACTTAATCGAAGTCTTATGAAAGATATTATTTATTTAATATATCTGCTCTTATTTCTTTTTAGGTCAGTCTCGATTCTCGAGTTAGAGAGGTGATCAATAGAAATCTGTTGGATCCCAATCCTCACATGTATGAAGATGCCCAACTTCAGATTTATACCTTAATGCACAGAGATTCTTTTCCGAGGTTTTTGAACTCTCAAATCTATAAGTCATTTGTTGAAAGTACTGCCGGCTCTTCTTCTGAATCTTAATTTTCATTAAAGGAATTATTTTGGAGGGCTGGGATGGGAACTAAAGTAGTGAAATGACATCAGAAATTGAGTTCCTGGACAGCTACACTTTAGTATTCCTCAGGCTACTGTGAAAATACAAACATTATGGTCTTTGTCTCCATTTTTATCAAGGTTATCCATGGTTAAGCTTGGAGAAAATACCACATAAAACAGTGAATTGCCAAACTAAGTTTGTTTTACTCAACACTCATTCTACTTGCAAGCAAACTGTACTTGTAGTCCTATGGACCGTCTTCTAGTGTATCTCCACAGACTGCATGTGCAAAGTGAAAACTGCTTCATTTGCCACGTAGTTGTTGTTCTACTTAATCCAATAGCAAAACCTATATATGTATTTAAGGACTTTTGTGCAATATGGTCTTATAGAAATAATTGCCAAAAATGGCTGTGATTTGCATTTTTATCATAATCTGAGATAGAAAAAGGCAATTTTTAAAATGTAACAATTGTGTTCAACATGCTATCTACTGTGTTCCGTACACTAATTTTGAAGCCGATGTTTCTGTACATGAAAAAAGAGCTATTTATCTGTTTGTTGGAAAATCCTAACGGATAATTCCTCTGGTTGATCACTGCCAAAACTGTGGCATTTTCATTAAGAAGAGTTTGCTATGTTAAAAAAATAAGAAGAAAAAAAGCACAAAACAATTTGAAGATATCCTATCTCAATGACAAATCAAAGAATGATATTGTTTTTAAATTGTAATAGAAGAAAATGAATCTATGTATATATCAGATGTCCAATACTGTAATTAATTTATTAAAGACTGGATCTCCAGTTATAAAATGGTTGTGTAAAGTTATGTACTGCAGCAAGAAAAATATAAGCTTGATAACTTAGTTTTGGAATAAAAAGGAAAGGATTTAATAAAGGAATGCCTACATGTAGCTCATGTAAAACATTTTGATGAATGGCATCTGTCCTGTGGCATTTTTCCTTGAAAGTGAAAGCCAATGAAAAACTAAGTTTTTACCAAGAAGAGTTTTATAATGGTTATGAAGAAGATAATTCTCTACTTCAGACCTTAACTGTTTTCACATAATATCTTGAGTGACTTATTTTAAAAATATTAAAACCAAACTATTAATTCTCATCCATAAGTAAAAGGCAGTACAGTGCTCAAATCTTCTAGCTGCCATATTTTTTATAATTACACTAACTCTTCAAGACAGAATACTTGCCTGACATTGGCATGTATTTCTGACATTCAAGAAAACAGTATCCTGTCATGCACAAAAATTATAACAACAATCAGTGTCATATTTATATCAAAGTGTTACATTTGAATATTAATATTCCCTGGAGGCTATTTTTTTAATCTTAAACTGAATGAATATAACACTGAGTACTCTAAAATGAAAGTTTTAAAAAGATTTATATCCACTGAGAACACTGGCCTTATATTAAGGATGATATTAAAATTATAGGTTTTCTTTGTCATTTTTTTAACTACCTCTCATTTTTTAATTTATTAAATGTTTTTTAAAAAGCGAGTTTGGAGTTTTCTTTTTAAATTTATTTTACTTGAAAGGTTGACATCATAAATTTCTTTTTCCATAAACTTAAAACATTTCAAAAGTTGTTTTTTTAAGTGAATATGATTTTATAATTTATATAGAATTCAGGAGACAAGATTTAAAGGGCTATTATCTATTCCCTATGCAAATATTTTAACTGTTGCAGTGTTTGACAAAATGGGATTTAAAAAAATTTGCAGAGTACAAAATGTTCTGTTTACACTGGCGTTGCTGACTATCCTACAATATTCAGCACTTTTAAATACATTATTTATGAAAATGTAGTTATAATGCAAGATAGAAAATATTTATAATAATCATTTCTTTTACAAATGCCTGTTTTTTCTGAAAGTGTTAGTGTGTTAAGAAATATTTTATCCATGTCACTTAGATATTTACTATTTGAATAAAATTTTTCAGTAATATGTTGAAAAAAGATAGCAATGAAGATGTTTACAAAGTCATATTTTTTCCTAAAGAGTAAAGAAAAACTAAAAGAATCATTCTTTTGTGAAGTTCTACTGTTCCTAAACTATTTCTTTTTTCTTGATTAAAACTGAGTTTATTATGCTACTATGATGTATACACATATATGGTGTAGTATCATACTTGTTTCTGTGTTTGAGGCACAACGAATTGGTGCACATGACTAGAAAATATGTAATATACTATGACACCACGCATGCATCAGCCTTTTTAAATGTAAACTTTATATTCTTGTTGTTACTATATATGATGGTGACCTGCTAGTCGTAAGTTATCTTTATAAGATACTTTGGACTATTAATTAGATGAATTGTCTGTTTGACAATAACTGTACTATTTTACCAAATGTAAAAGATAAGGGCCCTTATCAAGCGTCCTAATCTCTAACCTGGGCATTTGTGGAATAAAGATTTTGAAGCTGGTATATGCTTTTGAAACTTGGTGAGGAAGTAGTGGTGAGAATGATTCTACAGCAGATTTACACACAGACGTTAGTAACCATGCTATGTGAACATTCCTGTGCTAACTCACATTTTCAGGGGAGAGGAGAGTTTCTCATTTAATTTTAAAAATGTTTAAAGTTTCTAGGATTGTTTGTATATTTGCAGCTGTACCAGTTTTTTTAAGTGTGGTGTGACTCTTTTCTGTTTAAGTTACAGAGCTATCATAAACAAACGGAAGCCTTCAACTGGTGTCTATGCTACCATTCTAAGAGCACAAGATTTGTTTTAGAATTTGATTTTTCCTATTGAGTAAATTCCTCCTTGGGGGAAAATTAGCACTTTAGAAGGAGCACTTCGTGTTTTAGATTGCCAAGATATCTTTGTGTACTGTTAGAATCTGCTAATTCACAGGGAAAGAGGTTAATGCACTTTCTATAGTACCTAATCTCAGATGTATCTAATTATAATGGAAAGAAAAGTAGAAGACGTAGATTATGTATATTAAATAAATTGGGGATTCAGGTTTCTTTAGAGTGATCTTGTACAATCACAGGACTAATGGATGGGGAACACTACTCTGGCTAATTGTTACTATGTTACTCGAAGTTAGTGTACGTGCTCTGACAGTGCTACAAGATAGATATGAACAAAGCAAAACACAATTTTAATACTGAAACTATGAAATGCAAAAGTCAAGGCCATAATGTGGTCTTTTTTTGAAATCTTAAAATATGTACATAGGGTGACCAGTTATGAAATTTGGTCATGGTGCATGGGGTATTTATTAGTGTCCTTTGATGCTGCCTAGGTTCTTACTTACAGAATGAAATGTGTATTGTATACTTACCTAATAGCTCAGTTTTGTAAAGGACTATAGAAATAGGCAAATAATGTTAGGAGTCAAAATGCATTTTCAGCCCCTTATACTGAATTACAATAATACCTAACTCTTTTGAATTTAACCATTTCTTTCTATACCCCTTTAACTTATACTGAAAAAAATAAATCATATTGTAATTGTGACAAATTAGTTTGCAAAAAATAGAAAATATTCAATGTTTTAGTAAAGAAATGTAAATAGAAGAAATTTAAAATAGATGCAAAAAACAGAAAACTGAGGATTGTTGGGAAGACTTTATAAAATTTCTTAGAGATAGAAAATGCCAATAGTTCCAACCCTATAAAACATAAATTTTTAATACTTTGAGCTTTATAATGTTAGCAAATTATTTTAAAAGATGGTAAAGATAGTTCCAGAAAATTTTCTTGCCCTTCTATTTACTTTGACCGTTTATGACCCTAATTTTGAAAGTATATTTTAAGCAAATACTTATGTTTGAGTGTTTTTAAGTTTTTAAATTTCTACCAAGGTAAAATATTTATTCTCCTAAGAAAACATTCAATACATAAAAATTTTAATCATTCCTCATTTGCTACAGTTACAAATGTTACCAGTAAAACTGATACCAAAAACTTGTTTCAGGTTTTCTCTGCAATACTTAGAATATCCTTGGAACACACACCAGTGCTTAGAGTGGCAAGCATTGTTTCCAAATTCCAAACTGTGATTTAAGTATTTTTAAAAATTCTTTGAAGTATTACTCTTTTAGTCTTCACCAGTCCCAACTGATGTTTTTTCAGATTATGCAAGAGGACACTCAAGACTGACTAATGAGAACATTACAGAAGACAATGTGCTGCCCTAACTGGTAGCAGGTCCCAGTATGTGGCCTAATATTATTCCTGTATCAAATGTTCTAACAGGAGTAGGTAAAGGAATGCTATTAAGAATTGATGAGAATAACCAAATATTTTAAGTATTGCATATGCTCAACTTGAAATTCATCATTTCCTTGTTATTTATCATATAACAACTCTTGTTTCAGCAATTTCAGAATTTTATAACTGCTAACTTAACAGCATCTGTTCTAATAGCATTCTAGCACTTGAAGAGTTAATAAGTAAATATTTTAGAACAGTTAAGCAGATTGTGTTTCTGTCCTATGATTAGATACAGTTCCTTTCCAAAGACCTCGCTCATAGTGCTGTGTTAAAACGATGCCACATACTGTTGTTACTAATGGAAATGTATGTCCACAGACTCACATATGGAATATAGTGAAAAAACAATGGGAAGTCAGAATTACAAATTTGATTTCAAGCTGCATTTCTGTCTCATGTGACTGTGGACCTCTGTGCTTTTCCCCTACATTTTCCAAACAGACATTATAACTCAGATCAATTATTCATCCAAAAAGATAACTTTATTTTAAGATGAAGGACTGTATCATTATTACTACTTCCATAATGTGATTCAAAATCTCTACTTTCAGTTCAATAAAATCATACCAAATCTGTAATCTAGAAATATTTCTTTCAGTACACACACACACACACACTCATATGCTCAGCACTGAATATATTATATATTTTATATGTAAACATATATATGTTAAAGTTTAAATTAAAGTTTAAGAGAAATTATTGAAAACTTTATTCTTCCAAAGGAAAGAAAATGACATACTCAAGGATAGGAATAATATAAATATCAAGTTACTTTACCAAATATATAAATGGGTGATAGAGCTAAAACTAAGTTATAAGACACCATTAGAAAAATTCTCTTTAATATTATGGTAGTATGATTTTCTTTTTTTTCTTTTCTTTTTTTTTTTTTTCTTGACATGCAGAGTTAGAGAGAGACAGAGAGAAAGGTCTTCCCTCCGTTGGTTCACCCCCGAAATGGCCGCTATGGCCAGCGCGCTGCGCCGATCTGAAGCCAGGAGCCAGGTGCTTCCTCCTGGTCTCCCATGCAGGTACAGGGCCCAAGGACCTGGACCATCCTCCACTGCCTTCCCGGGCCACAGCAGAGAGCTGGACTGGAATAGGAGCAACCGGGACAGAATCCAGTGCCCCAACCAGGACTAGAACCTGGGGTGCCGGCACTGCAAGTGGAGGATTACCCAAGTGAGCTGCAGTGCCAGCCCAATAGTAGTATGATTTTCTTTAAGAATTTTACCATGAAAATATGGAAAGAAAAAGATAATAAAAGATAATGTTTAAATGTTCATGAAAGTTTTCATTAAATCGTTTGAGAATAATTTTAGACATGCAGAAAAATTACAAAGAAGTTCAAGAGAGGTGCCAGATACTCCACACCAGTGGAACATTAGTCACAATGAGCCAATATCAATTTATCAAGTACGTGCTGAGTCAGATTTCCTTAGTTTTCCAGCTAATGTCCTTTTTCTATCCCGGGATCCCATTCCGGATAAAGTTGTCGCATCTCCTTGGGTTCTTCTTAGCTGTTTCTCAATTTTTCTTTGTCTTTAATGACCTTGATAGTTTTGAGTACTGGTCTGGCATTTTCTGGAATATTCCTGTGTTGATATTTGGCTGATACTTTTCTCAGGATCACACAGTGGGCTTTGGGTTTCAGATGGAAGACCACAGAGGTGCAGGACCATTCTTATCACGTGCTATCAAAGGTACACGCCATCACCATGACCCTTCTCGCTGTGACTTTCTCAAGCTTTAAGATGCTCTCAGCTTTGGCATTGACCTTGATCGGCTAGCTGAGATAGTGGTGGTTGATGTTGACCTTGATCACTTGGTTGAGGTAGTGTCCATTTGATTTCTCCTCTGTACAGTAAAATATTTTCAAAGAGGTTATATTGATAATAAATTTACTGGGTATATAAAAAGAAATTGGAGCAGATTCCTCAACACTAGTATTAGATTCCAGTAAAGGTTACTAAGAAAGGCTTTGAAGAAAATACAAAGAACCTGCTACCAGAAGATGGAACAGGTAAACTCCAAAACAGTGTTCACCTGCATATTCCCCTGCCAGAGGAGAAAGCCAACTTCTTCCCTTGAGCTACTTTAATCCTCCACATACTTTGGGTATCAAAGAGCTTAGTCTTATTGTCCTAAGAAGTAATTAAAATTGATCATCGTTTTGCTCAGTGCTTTTCTGTATGCTGTTCACTAAACGATGAACACCATGATAATATAAAAGATTATCTCACCCAGCTTTAATCTGGCATATATACAGTGTTTGTTGTATATGATTTGAAGATGTTAAATATTAAAATGTTCAATTATGTGAAATTTAATCGTATTGAACATGTGTAATTTTTTATTACCATCTTCACTCTACTTAATCTAAACCCATATTTTGGACTCCAATACTTATTAGTGGACTATAAGGAAGTTTTGAATGCATGAATACAACTTAAGAGGCACCTTGCTTGGTTATTTTGCAACGTCAGAATAACTAGGTACTCATAAATTGAATATATAGTACAGATTATTTTTCTCCAATTTTCGTTGTTCTAGATTTTTCCTTGAATCTGTTTTTATCATTTTACCTATGTACAATAGACTTCTTAAAAATGCCAGAATCTTCACTATGTAATAGAATTTGAGCATGACAATAATGTAAGGAAACTCAGAAGCCTCAAACTAAGCATATCTGACTTTTCAAAGTAAGTCAAACTACAGTTGTTTTCATTTGACTATATTGTGGAAACTTATGGATGTTATTGTAAAATGCATATGCATTATATTGACTTTCTTAAAATGTTTTGAATTTTAATAAAGAATTCACCAATGTATCCTTAGACAAGTTACTGTTTCATCACTGGTTTAACACTATAGGAATAAAGGGTACACATATTCATGACTAGGGAAAATAAATTCTGGCTGGATTCTTTACATTGTTTTGTAGGGCTATTGCTTATTACAATTTTTCACTTTTTATATATAATAAAATATATTCTTAAAATGATTTGAAAATTCAGCTGAGAGATTTATGTCGAGTTCAAATAACTCCAACCGTTTACTTATATGGTGAAAAAAACTTTTTTTGACCAGTCCTATTCTATATTCAGATTAAAATTAAAACGGATTTCAACAACTATATTGCAACAAAAGTTTTTATAAAATAGTGTAGCCTTTATAAAGAGAGAGAATTGGAAGTTTGAGATACTTGAGTTTTTAAGTAGGGGAGCTCTTTCTATTTATTCCTTGGAGTCATTTCCTTCGGTCACTGTGTTAAGGGCTGCACCCCGGCAATTCAGGTTAACTGGAGAATGTCACACCCGACCTCAAAGGCCTGATTAGATGACTCAAGGGTATTTCTCAACCCTAAGAGCTCCCACTCCGCCATCTCTCAGCAGCCAGCGACCCCGCGGCCGGTTAGGGCCGGTCGGCCGCTCCCTGCCGCCCGCAGCTTGGGGCAGTGACCGCGCGGGTGACCCTTCGAAGGCCTCGCTGTGTCCTCGCGCTCGTCTGCTCAGCCCCTGGACAAAGCAGCCACCGCGACTGGGGTGGCCGCGGCGGGTGGGGAACTCACTGGGCGGCACACCTGCCGCGCCTTACCGACCGTGCCAGAGGGGACGAGGAACCGGAACACACCCGCCCAACACCCACGACCACCCTAAAAGTCGTCTTCCGAGACCTGACGGTCAGATTGGCACTGGGCACAGCCAGCCTCCGTGGCTGCGCCCTCTGCCGCGTCGCGGACACCAGGCTGTCCACTCACTGCTTGGGGAACAAACTCCCGCCCTCAGCAAGCGGTTTCCCCTAGCAGAGAAACGCGGCTCAGCGGCAGCCAGCAGGTGTTTCTGACCCAAGCGTTAGGACACTGGCGGAGCCCCAAATCTCCCGGGCCCGCTTAGCAAGGCGGCCCCGCCCCTTCCGCTCTAGGCTCCGCCCCCTCAACTTTTGGCCTTCGCTCAGCCTGCCGCGTTCTCACGCTAGGCCGGAAGTTCACACCAAAGCTTCCGGGATGTCATTTGACGCGTGCGCGTGCGCTGGGCGGGGATTGGCTGGCTCCGGTGCCCGGGTCCGGAAGTGGCGTAGTGTTGCGGGACCCGCCATGTTTGGTTTCCCGGTTTGGTCAGGTTCGGCCGATTCGATCTAGCTATGCGGTCCCGGTTTCTTCGGGGAGCGGCCCGGTGTCTGTGGGCGCGGCCGGCCCTGGGCCCCAGCCGCCGGCCTCTCAGCTGCGGTCACCCGGCGGTGGAGGAGCTGTTCGCACGCGGCGGGCCCTTGCGGACCTTTCTGGAGCGGCAGGCAAGCTCTGACGCCCCGTTGCAGGTCAGGAGGCCCGAGCTGGTGGCGGCCGCCAAACTCCTGAGCGAGAAGGAGCAGGAACTGCGGGAGACCGAGCATCTGCTACGCGGTAAGGGCCGGGCCGGGGGGCGGCATGCGAGCAAATCCTTGATCCTTTCGCATAGGCCGCTTAGGACGGCATTGTGCGCGTTCCGATCGCTTCCTCTCTGGTGCTTGCCTGCCACGGTGCTCCGCCCCCTTGCACCCCACCTAAATTCACATTTGTGGACCGATTGCGTGCTCTCGGGATGCCGCTCTTTAGCTCACCGAGAACCAATGAGGCGCTCGCCCCGCGAAGGCCTCCAGGGCGGCGTCCCCTCGGTCTGGCTTGGAGACCCTCTGCGGTAGCATCAAGAGCTGGGTCTGTGCACGTCGGACGTAGAATCTGAGATCTAGGAACCTGCTTCTTAGCAAGTTTCCCGGGTCATCTGTGTGCACTTTACATCCGGGAGGAGGCCTGGGTTTCCCTGCGTCCCAGGGATGCCGGGCTGCTTGCTGGTCCATGGACCACACTGAGGGTAGCGAAGCTGCAGACCGACTCGCAGTCCTCTGTGGGGGACAGAATTTATGGTAACAGAGCGGAAACGTGAAGAAATGGAAGTGTAGGCGAGCCAGAACTGTCGGGGATGTGTTGCAGAGGTGTAACGGCCCGCTCTTGTCGGATACAGTAGTTCATTGATCCCCTTCAGTGCCCGAGGTTTTCCTTAACTCTCTTTATGTATTAAATTATCTAATTCACGCGGTAAGGTGCTAGCTCCGTGTGACAGAAGAGGAACCTTAAAACAGAGATGAAATAACTCACTTCAGATTGATTCCATTTACACAGATGGGATTGGACGGACTCCAAATCTCACGCTCTTAATCACTGTACTCTTTATTAACCAAGAAAGCACAGCGGGTGTGGGGTAGTGGCCTCTTGGAACCATTTTGTTAGGTGTCTTCGTGGAGGAACGACACAGGACCCTGCGCTGTTCTTTTGTCTGCTCGGCCCTCCCCGGGTTTGCTGCTGGTTCTTCCCGGGTTGGCTACCGACCCTTCCACCTCCGTGGAAGGGCGGTTCCCCCTGCCACTTTCCCCACTTCCGCCGGGGAGCGGCACACCGCCGGCCGGCTCTCGGGGTCTGCACAGGTGTTCCTTCAGATAGATGTTCCCCTTAGATGTTCCTGGTGCATGTTGTCTCTCTCCTCCTTTATAGTCCTCCTCTGCCAATCCCAACTCTGCTACCCACACGCCGAGTACGCTGCTGTCCTCCAATCAGGAGCAGGTCCTACAGTTTATTGGTTGAACTGGAGGCAGCTGTGTAGAAGCTGTTTCTCCCTTCTCAGCGCCATATTGTGGGAGAGCAGATGCATAGAATAAGTCTTAATTCCAGTAACTTAGTCTAGTCCGAGTTGCTCCCCACAGTAAGGGAAGTCAAACACTAATCTAAGATGTTGATCTTTATCCTGTTGGCAGAAGGGAGCCAGCAGAAGGTTTTAGATTGAGGACTGAGTGACAGAAGTAACTCTGTCACCTAGGAAGCTCTATTTGTGGCAGGTTAGGTGTCAACCTAGAATTCTGAGATTGAAGATTAAAAAAGGCTAATTGAGTAATATGAATGAGTTAAGGAGACTGTAAATTAAATGATTTAAGAGAAAAGGAGCATGCCTAAAGAGGTGGTTTTTGGGGGAAAATTTATATTGTTTTCCTAGTTTAAGACAACTTTAATACCCAGTGGATTTAAAGGTTAAGTGTTTTAAAAATCAAAGTGTAGGAAAGTTAACAGAATGCTCAAAGATTGTGGATGACAGAATGCAACTTAGTTTAAAAACAACAGCAAATCTTTAGTTCTTAATTCTGTCTTGGACATTAATAATAACCAAAAGGGGGTGGGGGGATTCCCTATTAGAAGCTTACAGCATGGTGAGAGATACTTAAGAAGTTATATAAAAATGTAAGTGAATGAATTTTTTAATGGCTTCAATAAAGAAGAGTGTTATAAAAGCAGAAACTGGGCCGGCGCCGTGGCTCACTAGGCTAATCCTCCGCCTTGCAGTGCCGGCACACCAGGTCCTAGTCCCGGTCGGGGCGCCGGATTGTGTCCCGGTTGCCCCTCTTCCAGGCCAGCTCTGTGCTGTGGCCAGGGAGTGCAGTGGAGGATGGCCCAAGTGCTTGGGCCCTGCACCCCATGGGAGACCAGGAGAAGCACCTGGCTCCTGCCTTTGGATCAGCGCGGTACGCCGGCTGCGCGGCCACTGGAGGGTGAACCAACGGCAAAAGGAAGACCTTTCTCTCGGTCTCTCTCTCTCTCTCACTGTCCACTCTGCCTGTCAAAAAAAAAAAAAAAAAGGCAGAAACTGGCATTTAAATGGGTCTTTAACGATAAGCATGAGGTTGTGAGGTGGTTCAAAAGTAACTGAAGATAGAGGTGACCAGCAAGAACAAAGGTATCAAATTCTATGCAGGAACATAGAATAGGTATGGGAGATGATCACGTTGCTGAAATATGAAACAGTTATGGACCTTGCATGACAAAGAATTTGCATTTGTTTTATGGACAATGGGAAGTTAGCGTATGTTTTTAAACAGAGAAATGTTATCCTTTTTTAAAAAATATTTTATTTGTTTATTTGAGAGGTAGAGTTACAGACAGTGAGAGGGAGAGACAGAGAGAAAGGTCTTCCTTCCATTGGTTCACTCTCCAAATGGCCGCAACGGCCAGAGCTGAGCCGATCTGAAGCCAGGAGCCAGGAGCTTCTTCCAGGTCTCCCATGCAGGTTCAGGGGCCCAAGGACTTGGGCCATCTTCTCCTGCTTTCCCAGGCCATAGCAGAGAGCTGGATTGGAAGAGGAGCAGCAGGGTCTTAAACCAGCGGCCATATGGGATGCTGGCGCCACCAGTGGAGGATTAACCTACTCCACAGCACTGGCCCCAAGATGTGGTATCTTTTTACAGAGAAGTGACATCTTTTTTAAAGAAAACTTGGCCCAAGATGTGATATCTTTTTACAGAAAAGTGACATCTTTTTTAAAGAAAAGTTATTAGTGAAGTCATTCTTGAGGATGAATTGGAGTATTCTCCAGAGGCCCTGCTGGCTGAAAGGCCAGTGAGGAAAGTGTTGAAACTTTTCTGAGGGGAGGTGGTGGTAAGCACAGACATGGTTTACAAGACATTTGAGGAACAGCAGTTAGGAGTTGTTGGTTTATATCCTGAGAAGAATGAAGGAGAGACAGAAGTCCAAGAGACATCCTAGGCTTCTGTCTTCAGAACATGAATGATACTGTTATTTAAGATGAAAATATAAAGAAAAAAAAAAACAGGAGCTGTGTGTTGAATAGAGAAATTCAGTTAAAAGTACATACAACAGTGATGTTCAGAGAAAGACAGCTATACTGATCTAGGAGAAAAAACTACAGACACTGAAGAAAAATTGGAGCCTCAGTATTCATGAGAGTACTCAAGATACACAACTGCATGATAAATGAAGCCTTGGAAATGGAGAAGATTCATAGAATATTTGTAGAGATTAGGAACAGGCAGCAGAGAAAACTGTCAAAGATCAAGAAAGAAGAGGCAGAGATTTGGGATTGTAAACGAGATAGGTAAGTGAAGTTGTACAAATAAAGAAAATGTCAAGGAGTAAGAGATTGTCAGTATCTGATTTAAGAATAGTAAAGCGTGTGTCATTCCACACAGACTGAAAAAAGTGTTTAGATTTGGCAGTTTTGACAGTGATTATTTTAATAAAAATAGTTCTAATTTGATTATGGCATTCAGTCTAACGGTTTGAGAATTTTAGAGATAATAGAAGAGAAATGACAAATAAGGAATATTATTTCTAGAAATACGGGTGGGAAAAAGGATAGCAACAAGCAGTTACTTCAAAGATTGAATAGAAAAGGATCTTTCAGAATAGGGAAGCCATAAACACCTTTGCAGGCAGAGAGAAGGTAAGGAAAAAGTATGCATGTGGGCGGTGCCCAGTAAATGTGTTTTGATTTACAATCTTGAAAGAGAAAATAAAGAACTACTGCATTCTCACTGCTTATGTATAACCCAATTCTAAACTCTAGAGCTGAGCCCAATATATATTTCTATGATCCTCACTCAGTTCCCAGCATGGTTGGTTCGTAATTAAATAAGCACTCAGATTGGTACTTTGTAAGGGTTTGATTTTTCAATAGAGGGAACAATTTGTAATAGCCAAAACAGTCGTCTTCCCTCTTTCTATAGGCTGCTCATTGTCCATAGAGTAGAGAAATCAAAAAGTATATATATATATATTTTAACTTTTATTTAATGAATATAAATTTCCAAAGTACAGCTTATGGATTACAATGGCTCCCCCCCCATAACTTCCCTCCCACCCGCAACCGTCCCCTTTCCCACTCCCTCTCCCCTTCCATTCACATCAAGATTCATTTTCGATTCTCTTTATATACAGAAGATCAGTTTAGCATATAGTAAGTAAAGATTTCAACAGTTTGCACCCACACAGAAACACAAAGTGAAAAATACTGTTTGACTACTTCTTATAGCATAAAATCACAATGTACAGCACATTAGGACAGAGATCCTACATGAGGAGTAAGTGCACAGTGACTCCTGTTGTTGACTTAACAAATTGACACTCTTGTTTATGGCATCAGTGATCACCCGAGGCTCTTGTCATGAGTCACCAAGGCTATGGAAGTCTTTTGAGTTCACCAACTCTGATCATATTTAGACAAGGTCACAGTCAGAGTGGAAGTTCTCTCCTCCCTTCAGAGAAAGGTACCTCCTTTTGTAAGGTTAGAATGAGAACTGAAATGATGGAAAAATAGTAGGGGTAAAGCCAGAGAGAGGGGAGTACTTCATGTAAACATTTGTAACCATTGGACAGAATCTAATGTTTTTAGGTGGATATTTATTTTATAGTAATGAAACATTTACAAAGACAATGAAAACATTGTGCTTTTTAATTCAGGTTGGTTTTATTGATGAACCTTCTCTTGCCCCTTTGGTCTTTCTAACTAAATGCATTCATATACTATTTACTAATGTATTTTACATAGGTAAAATTATAGAAAAGCTTAATCAGGTTCTTTATATTTTTATGTTGTTTTAGTTTTAAAAGAATAACAAGGGGCCAGTGCTGTGGCACAGTAGGTTAATCCTCTCCCTGTGCTGGTTCTAGTCCCAGCTGCTCCTCTTCCAATTTAGCTCTCTGCTGTGGCCGGGGAAAACAGTGGAAGATGGCCCAAATGCACCCACATGGGACACCAGGAAAAAGCACCTGGCTCCTGGCTTCAGATCAGCACAGCTCCGGTCGTTGCAGCCATTTGGATAGTGAACCAACAGAAGGAAGACCTTTCTCTCTGTCTCTCCCTCTCACTGTCTGTAACTCTACCTTTCAAATAAATAAATAAAATCTTTAAAAAAAAAAAAAACAATAACAATACAACTGTTAACCTTGAAAAGAAAAAAGTTAAACTGTTTCCTTTTCCCATTAGATGAGAATGAAGATTTAAGGAGACTTGCAGAGAATGAAATAACTCTGTGTCAAAAAGAAATTACACAGCTGAAGCAACAGGTATGGTATCTGTGCAAAAACAAAGCATTTGTGCTGTTATTTCTTAGACATTTTATTAGAGGTTTATAAATAACAATTCAAAAAGCAACCATGTCTTTACTACTTAGAATAAACTTTTATCTTTTTTCCAGCTTTATTGAAATATAATTGACAAAATTGTATCTATTTTAAGTTGTATACAATATGGTTTGCTATATACATACTTGTGAAATGATTACCATTATCAATAAATTGGTTTTTAAAGCAAGAAAAGATACTCCTCATGTGGTTCTATTTTCATCATACTAAAAGGGATTGCAGAGCTCTCACAGAGAAAGAGTAATGTCATATTAATAGGATTTTCTGGAAAGGCAGTAAAACATTAGTATATTTCTCTTTTTTATTTTTTTTTTAAGGGGAGTGGGGAAAGACAATGAGTAGAAGAGATTATACAGTGATAGTAGACTGACCTCTTCAGGAACAGCAATGTATTAATCTTTCTATCTCAGGCACTATTTAGACTATCAGACCACAATTTTAAGAAGTGAATTGTAGGGGCCGGCGCCGTGGTGCACTAGGTTAATCCTCCGCCTGCAGCACTGGCATCCCATATGGGTGCTGGGTTCTAGTCCCGGTTGCTCCTCTTACAGTCCAGCTCTCTGCTGTGGCCTGGGATAGCAGTGGAGGATGGCCCAGGTGCTTGGGCCCCTGCACCCACATGGGAGACCAGGAAGAAACTCCTGGCTCCTGGCTTCGGATCAGCGTAGCTCTGGCTGTTGCGGCCATTTGGAAAGTGAACCAACGGAAGGAAGACCTTTCTCTCTTTCTGTCTCTCACACTGTCTGTAAACTCTACCTGTCCAAAAAAAAAAAAAAAAAAAAAAAGAATTGCTTTGATTTTATGTGTGGGAGAATTGTAAAACATATAGGAGTTATAGAGTAACTACATGAAATTAGAACTCTTCACTCTTTGTTGATTCTGTAAAGCAGAGCTTCAAAGGTCAATGGCAGTTATCTTTTTGGGATAATAAGTGATGGAACATGTTAAGGTGAAGAAGGAGCCAGGAAAAGGAACATCTAAGAGATACTGCCTTTTCCCTAGCCAAATGTGAAACGCATTGGAGGTTAATGTCCTTGACACCTACTCTAGAGGAAGTTTTACTGTAAAGTAAAAAGGCAAGTGTAGCCTGCCTTCTACCCTTTTTTCTAGTTTCTGTGTGTGTTTGCGTGTGTGTGATTTAGAAGGACATGTACATTAAAGGCTCCTATTCAGTGGCTAGGAACCAAGAAACAAAATTTATTATTTGTTATTTAAAGATTCCAATGATTGTGTTATAGTGGCATAGGCTACAGAGATAGAAAAGTATTATCAAGTATAGCTTCCTGCTAACATAAAGTGTGATCAGTTTAGAACCAAAGTACACTTGGATTCCATTCTAGCTCTTCAACTTTCTAGTTGTTTGTAGTGGGCAGCTAGATTACTTAGCCTCTCTAAACTTAGTTTGACATTAAGGTAGAACTGTTAATAGCTGGCTACCAGTACCTACCCAAAATTGTTTTAAGGATTAAAATACAGGGGCTAGTGTAGTGGCACAGTGGGTTAAGCTGCTGCTTGCGGTGCTGACAACCATATTGGTGCTTGTTTGAATCTCAACTGCTCTGCTTCCCATCCAGCTTCCTGTTAGTGCACCTGGGAAGGAGGGGAAGATGGCCCAAGTCCTTGGGCCCCTGTACCAGTGTGGGAGACCCCCCCCACTACGAAGCTTCTAGCTCCTGGCTTTGGCCTGGCCCAGCCATGGCCGTTTGCGGGAATGTACCAGCAGATGGAAGATCTCAGTCTCTCTGTATCTCCCTCCATCTAACTGTACCTTTCATACAAAATAAAATAAAACTTAAAAAAAAATTACAGTGCTCAGCAGAATGCCTGTCATATACTAACAAATCAATACATGTTGGTGACTTCTATTAAATGATCTAATCTAAGAAGTTTTTGTTCTAGGTCCCCTTAATAGTACCTTTTTTGTGTGTGTTGTTGTTTTTAAGATTTATGCATTTACTTGAAAGGTAGAGTTACAGAGAGAGAGAGATCTTCCATCTGCTGGTTCACTCCACAAACTGCCATAGCTGGGCCAATCAGAAGCCAGGAGCCAGGGGCTTCTTCTGGATCTCCCAATTGGGTGTGGGGGCCCAAGTTTTTGGGCCATCTGCTGCTTTCCCAGGCACATTAGCAGGGAGCGGGATCAGAAGTGGAGCAGCCAGGACTAGATCCGGCACCCATATGGGATGCTGGCACTGCAGATGGCAGTTTTCCCTGCTATGCCACAGTGCCGGCCCCAACAGTACATTCTTCAGTGCAAAACATACTATCATAGTGGAAGGAAGACTGTTGTGGGCACATAGGTTTGAAGTTAACAAGTCTTTTAACCTCTGCTAACCCCAGTTGACTTTACTTGTGAAATGAGGGAATTAGACCAGGTCACCTGTAAGGGCCTTTCAGTTCCAAAATTACAAGTTTTCTCTGCTGTTTTAAGAACCTTGTAAAAGTACAACTGGAAATTGAGTGCTTTTGTTTTTCTGCCATGCTGCGCCTTACATTTCAGGAGGGTAGAGCCTGGATCTTCTGCATTCTGTATACAAATATCGTCATACTCCCACCAAACACTTAATTCTTACCAACTGAAGAGTGAGCTGGTATAAAGCATACCATAATGCTAAGAAAAAACAAAAACAGGCCTGTGAGTTATAGCTGAATCTCATTGTCTTTATAACAGTTAACATTAATACTTTCTGGAAGATATGCATCATATGGTTCTAATTGGCAAGATAATTGAACAGCTCTCAGTAATAAATTGCTTCAAGGGACTTAAATATTTAAAAGTGCTTCTGTGTAATCACTTAGCTTCTTTCTGGTTAAGTTTTAATTAATTCTTAATTACAGGAGAGTTGATATTGTTCCATTTACAGATCGTTTTACTTTTGGTTCCCTCAGAAGAAACAGATGAAAATGATTTGGTCCTGGAGGTAACTGCAGGAATTGGGGGTCAGGAGGCAATGTTGTTTACTTCAGAGATGTTTGATATGTATCAGCAATATGCTGCATTTAAAAGATGGCATTTTGAAACCCTGGAATATTTTCCAAGTGAAATAGGTCAGTAAACTGTTCAGTTTGCTTTGGGTAAATTTTAGAGTGTGTCTTTTGTCTGCCTGTGTCCCAGGAAAAAGGTTTGAATGATTATAACGAGGTTTTATGGCTTATTTGTAAGGATGCTTAAGTAGTTTTATGCTCATTATTTACTTAATAATTTTAAATGCCAAATATTCCAGTTTTGAAATGGCTTATAAGTTGTAATGGATACTAATTCAGCAGTACTGATCACTGAATGACTAATTGTCTTTAAATTGGTCTTTTAGATGTGTTACTGATGTCACTTCTTTAGCACCATAAATGTTTGCTTAATCATTGTAACCAGTAAATTAGAAGAATATTACAGCCTTGCTAAATGTTTCATTTTTTTTTTTTATTTTAAATACTTCATGATAGTAGATGTGATGGTCAAATGTTTATAAATGGGTGGAATAATTAAAAACAATTCTGTTTTCCCTGTATTTTCAAAGGTGGCCTTAGACATGCATCCGCCAGCATTGGGGGTTCAGAAGCCTATAAGCTCATGAAATTTGAAGGAGGTGTGCACAGAGTACAGAGAGTGCCAAAAACAGAGAGGCAAGGCCGCATCCATACTAGCACTATGACTGTAGCAATACTACCCCAACCTACTGAGGTAAGGCAAATTCCTCTCCTTAGAATCTTGAGCCTAGCATGATTCCTTATTCCCAGAGTGTCATACAGAGTTTACTAAATTGAGTATCTTATTATTATTATCTTCCTCACATACTTTGAATTGCTTTTGAGAGCCTATTATCCTATTCCAATATAGGACGGTGATATTCCACAATAGATGGTGATAGCTAAGGATTTTAAACTGATCCAATCTTACATTATATTTACCAGTTTTTTGCATCACTTACATAGATACTGTGAGACCATCTCTATAGCTAAATGTTAACCTATTTAAATAAGGGCTGGTTGACTTTAAGGACACTTTTCCTTTGTGTGACAGATTCCTAGGGTATTAAAGCAAGAATCTTGTTTTACAAACAGTACAATTGCTACTTCATAACTCACATTAAAATAAAAAATTTTGTTAGTGTTCCTAATGAGTATACTTTATTCTCACAAAGCAAATTCTTAATCTATATTTGCGTAATAACTTTGTTTAGTTCTCTTAGGTCTGGCAGTGGAGCCCAGTAGGTTAAGCCACTACTTGCAATGCCAGCACCCATATCAGCTGCTCCGCTTCCAATCCAGCTCCCCACTAAAACAACTGGGCAGGCAGGGGATTATGGCCCAAGTACTTGGTCTTCTGCCACTCACGTGGGAGACTAAGATGGAGTTCCTGGTTTCAGCCTGTTCCTAACCTGGCTGTTGTGATCATGTGGGGAATGTATAGGAGATGGAAGATCTCTCTCTCCCTGTCTATTCCAGTCTGTTACTTGTCTTTCAAATAATTAAATAAATCTTAAGTTTTGTTGTTTAATTTCCCTTCTAAAAAGTGATAGAAAATATTTTTCAGAATGGTCTATGAATGATTTGAGGAGAAGGAATTTAATTGAGGGTTTCTATTAAGTTTTTGGGGAAAAGTATTATTTGACTCTATAATCAGATTGATGGAGGCCCTTTGCTTAAATCTAATTTTCCTTTGAAGCCAGAACAGTTGAGGGAGTAAAGTAGAATAAATGGCAGGAACCATACCTAGAAACTAGTCATTTAGTTTAAGCATCTTTGGAGATACAAGTTTTTAGTAAAAGATGGGAGACTGAAGTCCACATATCATCTAATTCTTTTAGTAACTATGTGAGGGTGTCCCATAGCAAGACTTGGAGGGCCTAGGAAATGGTAGTTTTTACTGGAAGGGTGTGGATATGTCACAGAGTGGTCCATGAAACACCTTTTTATACCTAGTGCTACTTTTTTAAAATTTTACTTTTATTTATTAATTTTATTTGAAAGTAGAGAGGCAGACATCTTGGAATTCACTGCCCAGATCCCTGCAACAGAGTTGTGCTTGGTCAAATCCAGGAGCCAAGAATGCAATCCATTTCTCCCATTGGGGTGGCAGGAACCTAAGTACTTGAGCCATCAAGTTAAGTCAAATTAAGTCTATACCCCTGACTTTTGGCCTTTGTATTTCCATTTATCTTACTTCTGCTTCCAAAATGTTTGAAATTTAACAATATAAGCCCATCGTCTGGTTAAGCTAACTTTTTTTTTTCTTTGCCAACATCTTTTAACTCAGAAATACTTGGTAAAGTCTTATTTTAGCTCATTATTTTCACATTTCTGACTGAAACTAGGATCTAGTGTTTGTTACAAAGAAGAATGGTCTTTGGGAATTAGGGAGAGGATTTCTGTTACTGTTCTGTATTACTGTGATTCCCTACTCTTTCAAAAAGTAAAAAAGGTTTAAAAATGGTATCCTTCAAACTACTTTTTTCTTAAAACTAAACCTTCTAAATCCTAAATGAGTTCTGACACAGAATTATAAATGAGCAGTCCTTGACTTTATATAGTTGGTACACATGATTTTTAAAAATCTAAACTTTTCTTCTTATATATAGATTAACCTGGTGGTTAATCCTAAAGATTTGAGAATTGATACAAAACGAGCCAGCGGAGCTGGGGGGCAGCATGTAAATACCACAGACAGTGCCGTCCGGATAGTTCATCTTCCCACAGGTATGCACTGTCTTTCTTCAGTTCAAACACTCAAGAGAAATCAATTTCTCATCCTCCATTACCAGGGAAATATACACTGATAAGATTGATTATTAAACACTTGATTGATCAAATTTGGAATCCTTAGCTGATACTCTCCTGGAAATTGCAAATCCAGGAACAGGGAGGGTTCCAATCCTAGAGAATTTCTTTGTAAATGACTGTAAAGAGAAGGTATATGGTTAATCCTTGAAGGTGGACTTCTGAAGTTTTATGTAATAGTTTTAGTATGAAGTAATATCATGAGTTCTTTATCAGAAAGTACTCTAGCTCACTGGATCTTAGTCTTTTGAGGGAAAAGAAAAACATGGACTAGAGAAAATGAAGACAATAGCTCTCCTACCCAGAAACACACATACATAACAAAGTTTTGCATATAATTTTCTTCCAGTAAGTACATTCACAAATTTCCAGGTTATCTGACTAGACAGACAAAGGGACTGTACCCAAATCTTTTCTTAACTCTCCAGTATACTATTAAATAGAACTAAACATGTTTCCCAAGTATTCTTACAGTGATTTATGTGTGATAAAGAGCATATGGATAGGGGCCTGTGTTGTGGTACAGCAGGTTGAGCCACCAGCTGTAATACCAGCATTCATTGAGCAGCAGTTCAAGTCCCGGTTGCTCTGCTTCCGATCCAGGTCCCTGCTAATGCTCCTAAGGCAATGGAGGATGGCTCAAGTGCTTGGGCCCCTGCCACCCTTGTGGAAGAACTGGTTGGAGTTCCAGGGTCTTGGTTTTGGCCAGGACTGTCACCACTGAGGCCATTTGGAGAGTGTACCAGCAGATGGAAGATGTCTCCCTCTATAATGCTTTTCAGATAAATACATAAGCCTTAAAAATAGCATATGGATAGCATTCCTCAGTTATCTGGAAAGAACACAAGGATCCTTTACTGTTAGTTGATGGTATGCTAGTTGATAGGGTTTTTTTTGTCTTAAATATGAAAAAATCATCTTTTAAGTTTTAGGATGCTGTCATAACAAGAAGGGAGGTAAAATGGAAATCCTAAGGATCTTTAATTTCTATATATCTCAGTTTCTAGTTATCACTTTGAAGAAAGTATGATAACTTGCTGAGAATTTGGGAAAACAATCCTTATTAAATGATTTATTCTTCAGTATATATGCCTTCAGTATGGAAATACTTTGTGCTATAGCTCAAACTCCAATTTTTTGATTAACTATAAAATATTGTTTATAGTCTTCCTTTTATATTAGAGTCCTGTTTTTCTCTCTTCATAAAGGAAGAAGAAAAAGAATGAGATGGAAATGAAGTATTCCTTAATAAATAAAGAAGATTTTCTATTAAAATTCTTTCATTCTCATAACAATATTCAGGTATTGTTTCTGAATGCCAACAAGAGAGATCTCAACTGAAAAATAGAGAGATGGCCATGAAAAAGTTATGTGCAAAACTCTACAGCATGCATCTAGAAGAAGAAACAAGTAAAAGATATAATGCCAGGAAGATTCAGGTAAAAATCAATTTAAAACATGCTTTACCTGGAGTGGGCATTTGGCCTAACAGTTATGCCACCAGTAATTGGGTCCCTACCACCTACATAGGAGATCTGATTTGAATCCCCCACTCCTGGGCCTTGGCCCAGTCCTAGCTGCTGTGGGCACTGGATAGTGAATCCATCTGTGTCTCAAATAAATAAACAAACACATTAAAAAATACCCATAGAGTTAAAAATATTTTTAGGTAGCTCAGTTTTTATATGTCAAAATAACAAAACAATTGAAGTAGTTACCTAAAGGCAGTACTTGTTTTACAGTAATGTTACATATCTGCCCTATCTTCTGTATTCAAAGTATTTCTCCCAGACTTTCATTCAGTTACTAAAAATGATGTACTTAGTCCCCATTCAGTTTTAATCTTTTCAAATCTTGGAACAAAGTTGGAAAGAAAACTGTGAACTTAACTTTCCTCCTATTTGATATTGAATTTTCTAACAATAAAGGCTTTTTAGGAATTCCTTAATATGGAAACTTCATCAAGTGATCACCATTCAGAATGACTACATTATTTCACAAGACTAGATGGGTAAACTGAGCTACCATTTAAGTATCAACTGTTTGCCAAGCTCTATTTATGCATCATCACTGTACAGTAGACACTATTTGTATTTTACAGATGGGGAGAGTTTACAGTTGAAGTAAATTGCCTGAAGTTGCACTGAAATGGTAGACAGGATTCAAGTATGAATCTGATTTAAAAACCATGTATTTTTTTCTGTATCATGTTCCTATATCATTTGAGGACTCAAAATATTTAACACTTGGTTCTAGTGTGATGATTTCCATTATGTGTTGTGAATTTAATTTCTAAGTAAGTTAAATTTGTAAGTTTGCTAGTTACCTTGGATCTAACTGCATCTCTTTTTTTTTTTTTTTTTTTTTTTTTATCTAAATAGGTTGGAACTAAAGGAAGGTCAGAGAAAATAAGAACATATAATTTTCCACAAAATCGGGTCACAGATCACAGAATAAACAAATCAGTGCATGATCTGGAAGCTTTTATGAAAGGAGATTACCAACTGGATGAAATGATACAGTCATTGAAAGACTATGCTAATTATGAATCTTTATTAGAAATTATTTCCAAAAACCTTTAAGTCTATTTGTTGTTAATGTGTCTGGGAAAGCAGAAGATGGTCCAACTATTTGGACCTTTGCCACTGATGTCAGACCCAGATGGAGTTCCAGGTTCCTGGCTTCAGCCTGGCCCAGCCCTGACCACTGTAGCCATTTGAAGAGTGAACCAGCAATGGAAGCTGTCTGTCTCTCCCTCTCTTTCTGTAATAACTCTGCCTTTCAAATAAATAAGTCTTAACAAAAAACTTCTAAGAAGTTCAAACTAAAATACTAGAAATACGGCAATACTCATTTTTTAGGGTCCAGTCAGGAGACAGATACCATATCATTAATTCAACTAATGGAATTAGCTGTTAGAAGGATGTGAAGAGAGAAATGTGATACACTAGGACTGAGAGGGTACTCTAAGACCAAGGGTATCCAGGGAAGGAAACCTTTTGGAGATTGAGCCTCAGCAGATGTCCATATTAGGATTCTCCAGAAGGTAGAACCAATGTATATGCAGAGATTTACTGTAAGGATTGCCCAGGTTTCAGGATGACAGTCTGAAGTCTGAGCCAGCAAAAGCTGATGATGATGCAGTTCCAGTCATCAGGCAGTCTGCTGGAGATTTCTCTTGCCTGGAGGAAGCTGTTCTTTTTGTTACTAAGGTCATCAACTGACCAAGTAAAGCCCTCTGACATAATGGAGTCTGCTTTACTCAGACTTCACTAATTTCAATCTCAATGTCAAGTAAAAGCATACAGAAATGCCCAAAATAATGTTTGATGAAATATCTGGGTACCCTGTGGTCCAGAAAACTTTACATATAAAATTAATCATCATAGTATCCAAACTTTTGCAACCTAAATGCCTCCCTCCCAAAAGACCTACTTTCCAACACTTGAATGTGCATAGGGGTAGGTGTAGGGCACACAGATTGTGGGATATGATAAAGTGCTATGGAATATAAATGAAAGGGCAGTTAATTCTGCTTACGGGGCAAGATGCCCTTTGGGTTGAACCTTGAAATTTATACAAAGTTTCCCAGGCAGAGGATCAGCAGGAGTGACAATGCATGCTTTATAGTTAAAATAACTCGGTATATGGGTTGTGCAAGAACTGGTAAATTCTGAGAATCTTAAAGACAGGATTCCAGCTGCTTCTGCAACAACTGTGGTACTCTACTTTTTCCAGGTTTTCAAAGTTAAATTTGATGAGTTTATATTAGCTTTGCTCTCATAAATACATTAATTTTAGAAGGACTTGAAGAATTTGGTACTTTTTGCCCTTCTGCCTTGTCGAGGACACAGTATCCCTCACCTTGAGGACAAAGCATTCTAAGCACTATCTGGGAAGTCTGCAGCAGCACTCACCAGGTGTCAAAGCCCTGATCTTGGCCTTAGCTCCAGAACTGTAAAAAAGTTTTGTGTTATTACCCAACCTGTGGTATTGTTAGAGCACCACAAAATTGACTAACATACTATACCTGGAAGATAACATGTATCATGGAGTTGATGAAGCTTGGTAGGTAAAGCCGTCATCTGCCATGCCCGCATCCCATGTGAGCACTAGTCTGTGACCAATTCTCCACTTCTGATCCAGCTCTCTGCTTATTTGCCCTGGAAAGCAGTGGAAGATGGCCCAAGTCTGTAGGCCCCTGCTCCCATGTGGGAGACCTAGGAGACGCTTTGGACTCCTGGCTTCAGCCTGGTCCAGCCCCAGCTGTAGTAGCCATTTGGGGAGTGAACCAGCAGATGGAAGATCTCTAACTCTGAAATAAATAATATTTAAAAAACAAGAAGGGCCGGTGCTGTGATGTAGCAGGTGAAGCCACCGCCTGCAGTGCCAGCATCCCATGTTGGGGCTGGTTTGAGTCCCGGCTGCTCCATTTCCAATCCAGCTCTGTGCTGTGGCCTGGGAAAGCGGTGGAAGATGGCTCAAGTGCTTGGGCCCCTGCACCTGCGTGGGGGACTCAGAGGAAGCTCCTGGTTCCTGGCTTAGGATAGGCCCAGCTCCGGCCGTCGCAGCCATCTGGGAAGTGAATCAGCAGGTGGAAGACTTTTCTTTCTGCTTCTCATAACTTTGCCTTTCAAATAAATGAAAAATCTTTAAAAAAAAAAAAAAACATGTATCACAAGATAGTTAATTTACTGGTTTATATAGGTTCTGAGATTGCTGAATAAGGCTATGGGAAAGGGTGGGTCAAGGAGCAAGATGAACTACAGATGGTCCCAGACTTCCATGGTTTGATTTGGGATTTCTCAATTTTACAATGGTGAGAAAGTGATACATACTTTTAGTGGAAACCATACTTCAATTTTTCTTGGCCTTGCTATGTGTGGTAGGATACTCTCAAGGTGCTCTCCTAGTCAGCCCCACAACTGTGAGGGGACACAGCCTACAGTACACAATACTGCAAAGCTATAATATTCAATACACGTGTACTAGATAAACTTATAATAAACTTATAAATGGGCTTATAGGGACTTCACCCCACCTCCAGTTAAGAACATCTCTGCTGTACATCTCTCTTCAGGACCTAGCCTGGTGTTAAGAGGCACTAAAATGTCCCAAACCAGTTTATCAACTATTTGTCTACAGATCTATTGTGTTGTTCAGAATTGAACTTAATCAAAATTGAACTTAAGGGGACCAGCACAGTGGCTCAGCGGGTTAAAGCCCCAGCCTGTGGTGCCAGCATCCCATATGGGCGCCAGTTCAAGTCCCAGCTGCTCCACTTTCCATCCAGCTCCCTACTAGTGTGCCTGGGAAAGCAGCAGAGGATGGTTCAAGTGCTTTCTCACCTGGGGTACCTGGAGAGAAGGCTCTTGGCTCATGGCTTTGGACTGGCTCAGTCCTGGCTGTTGCAGCCATTTGGGGAATGAACCAGTGGATAGAAGATCCTTTATCTTTCTTTCAATCTCTGTCTCTTTGCCTTTCAAATAAAATAAAAAGTAAAAATTTTTAAAACTGATTTTCCATCTGCTGGTTCACTTCCCAAATGGCTGCAACAGCTAGGGCTAGGCCAAGCTGAAGCCAGGAGACAAAAGCTTCATCCAGGTATCTCACCTGGGTGCAAAGGCCCAAGCACTTGGGCCATCTGTTGCTGCTTTCCCAGACACATTAACAGGGAGCTGGATTAGAAGTGGAGCAGCTGAGACAGGAATGCCAGAACACTGGCCCCTGTTTTGTTTTTTTTTTTTCAAAGGGGAGTGTGCACATCTGCTGGCATCTAGTAAAATTCCAAATGGCCCTAAAGATTAAATTAACAGGGTCCGGTGCTGTGGCGCAGTGGGTTAACACCCTGGCCTGAAGCGCTGGCATCCAATATGGGCGCCAGTTCAAAACCCGGCTGCTCCACTTCCAATCCAGCTCTCTGCTATGGCCTGGGATAGCAGTAGCAGATGGCCTAAATCCTTGGGCCCCTGTACCTGCACTGGAGACCTGGAAGAAGCTCCTGGCTGCTAACTTCGGATCGGCACAGTTCCAGCTGTTGCGGCCAATTGGGGAGTGAACCATTGGATGGAAGAACCCTCTCTCTCTATGTAACTATGACTTGCAAATAAAAATAAATAAAGCTTTAAAAAAAATTAACAGGTACCCATTAACCTATTAATCAAGTTATTTGTCAGATAAGAAGAGTATTTTGAGGGCAGGTACTGTGGCACAACAAGTAGAGCTATGGCTTGGGACACCTGCATCCTGTATTGGAGTGCTAGTTCAAGTGCCTGCTTCCAATCTAGCTTCCTGCCTATGCACATCCTGGGAGGCAGTGAATATCAGTTCAAAGTGCTTGTGCCTCTGCCACCCACATAGGAAAACTGGCCCAGGCTCCTGGCTTCAACCTGGGCCAACCCTGGCTGTTGTGGCTATTTGAGAAGTGAACCAGTGGATGGAAGATCTCTCAGTTGTCTCTCCTCTGTCACTTAAAAAAAAAAAAAAATGTATTTCTTTAGTATCAGTTAAAGTGCAAACATTATTTAAAGCCAATGATTCAGTAATCCAGTAATCTAATACTGACAGAGACCCTCACACATCATTTCCATATGCAACAAAACATGTTTGGTTCTTTACATTACCACAGTAATTCTGATTTTCCCAGTAATATGTTGGCCTTTTTCTGGAGGGGGAAAAAAAACTACTGGAGAACACTTTTAAACTATGGTAAACAGTCAAAGCTGCCTCCCCTCAAATTTCATATCTATTTCCACAAAGATAAGAAAGAGATGAATAATGACAATCTCTAAGGTTAAACAGGAAGGTAATGAGAAAATATACTATAATCAACTAGTACTCCAGCAAATATTATTCTCTAGTATAACACAGAGAAAAAGTAACAGGACTTTGAAAGTCCTGCATACTCCCAGTATTGATAAAAGAGTTTTGGCCTTTTTTGGCTTTCTGCCTTCTGCCTTATGAGGACACAGCAGTCCTGAGAAATCTCTCAGTCTGCAAGATTCAAAAAAATCCATGTTCTTTGCTTATGTGCTATGTGATTCTAGTAATCACACAGTATGAGCTTCAATTTTCAAGCACAATCATTGAATGAAATTATTGCTAGGGCCTGTGTTATGGCACAGCCGGCTAAGCTGCCACCTTTGACACTGGGATCTTGTATCAGAGGACTGGTTGGAGTCCCAGCTACTCTGTTTCTGATCCACTCCCTGATAATTAGCCTGGAAAGGCAGCAGAAGATGGCCCACCCATGTGGGAGACCGGGATAGAGTTCCTGGCTCCTGGCTTTGGCCTGGCCAGACACTATGGTCATTCAGGGAGCAAACCAATGGATGGAAGATCTTCTTTCACTGTTTCTCTTTGTCACTCTGCCTTTCAAATAAATAAAATCTTTAAAAACTACATTGTTCAGATTATTGTGAGAATTAATGGCTAACAATTACATTATTTTTATATATAACAAGAAGCAATTATAATTTAAATATTAGGTCATCATTCCCTTGCAAAAATTCCTCCAACAGATACCCTGGAAATCACAACTTAAAACACATGAAAACCTGTGCAGTCCTACAGAAGCTGGTTCTGCCTACCTTTGACCTCATCTGCTCTCTTCCTTGCTCCGGAGTGCTAGTCAGTCATCCTAGACCTCCCTGTTCCTAGGCAGGTCTGTACTGCCAGCTTAATAGTCAGACCTTGTTTCAAAGCCTCAGAAACCTTCCTGACCAAAGTCCTTATTCTGCACTCCTACTCCCCTTTCTCTATACATCCTCTTCGATTTGCCGAAATGGTTCCCTGACCATTTCTTTCCCACTGGTATGCAAACTCCCTGAAGGACAGGAATTTTTTGCTTTTTCACTCCTGTTTCTCCAGAAGCTAGTAAGAGGGCCAGCCTATGGTAAGGCAAAGTGAGGCACATGCCTCAGATGCAAAATGCTAAGGGTACGGATAAAACTTTCAGTAATCCCAAATCGTACTATTTTAATGGAACATTTAAAAAAAATGGATACAACAAAAAACCCCTAACGACTGAAAAAAACATCAAAAGTACAGACCCCCAGGATGCACCCAGCGCCTAGAAAACATCTGCTTCGCACAGCAGTTGCACCAACTGCGTGGAACACTGTACTAGCTACCTGTGGCTGCAGAAAAGCAAGAGGAGGAACGGCAAAAACAAAACAAAACACACACACACACACACACACACGTGGGGCTTCAGAGTTCGCGGAGCTCGCACGGCGCTGTAGCCTAAAGCCGAGTTCGGGGCACGCTCAACGCGTGCAAAGTGCACCACTAACAACGCGGGAGGCTGCGTCTTCAAAGACCGTCAGCACTTACATCCCTTTCTGCCAGAAACAACACGCACTCGGCCAGGGACTTGCAGCCCGGGAGGGGGAGAGGGGTTACTCTTTCCGGGCTAGGGGTGCGGGGACAGCAAGGACTACAGTTCCTGGAGCTCACTGGGGAGGGCGGCTTAACGTCAGTACAAAACAGCGAGGGCTGGAGACGCAAACCGGCCCGCTGACGAGGAAGAGGAGCCGGCCCCAACCTGAGCCCCGAAAGGAGCCGGTACCACCCACCCGTGACGACCCGGCCCCAACCTGAGCCCGGAGAGGAGCCGGTACCACCCCCCACCCCGTGAAGACCCGGCCCCACGCTGCGCCCCGTGAGGAGCCGGGCCCACCCCACACCCCGTGACGACCCGGCCCCACGCTGCGCCCCGTGAGGAGCCGGCCCCAACCTGAGCCCCGAGAGGAGCCGGTACCACCCCACACCCCGTGACGACCCGGCCCCGCCCCGCGAGGAGCCGGGCCCACCCTCCACCCCGTGAGGAGCCGTCCTCAACCTCCGCCCCGAGAGAAGCCGGGTCCACCCTCCACCCGCCGGAAGGCCCAGGCAGGCGCGGCTCTCGGACTCCCGCCAGCCGGGACGTGCCCAACGCTCGGCGCCCGCGCGCAGGCGCAGGACTAGCCGCGGACCCACCCACCGCCGCAAGCCCCTCTCCCCGCCCCGCCCCGCGGCAAGCCGGCGCGGAACGCAGCGCGCAGGCGCCGACCCGCCAACTCGGCCCCCGCCCCCCAGGGGCGCCCGCGCGGCGGCCGGGAGCAGGGGGCGGGGCCAGGCCGGAGGGAGCGCAGAGAGCGCGCGCAAATCCTGGAGAGGCTGGGGGAGGGCTTGTCTTCCGGAAGCGGTGGCTTCCCGGGCCACGATCCGAGAGCTGCGGCTTGTCGGTCGCCTCTGCGTGAGGTGCCGGAAGCGAGCCGGTGACCCCAGGCACCCGTCAGAGCTCTTCAGAGAGAAGCTGGAGCTGCCCTAAGCCTGATGGGAGGACCTGCTGGAGGCCGGTTTCCAAGACAGCGGAGGGAAGCCTGGCGGGCACACGCATGCGTGGTAGGCTCCCTCCACGTGCGGCGGGGCCGCGGCCTCCGCGCGCTCGCAGGCCCCGCCCCCGGCCTCAGCATCTTTCCGGGCGTGCGGAGCCGACGCCATGGAAGGGGCGGGGGCTTCGCCGGGCGGCCCCGCCTCGGCGCCCTCCTGTTGGGCGTGGGCTAGGGCGCCCCTCCTCCCCGTCTTCTTATTGGTGCGCGCTTGCAAGCCAGGCGCCCCATTGGGCCGCGCGAATTTGGGCACCAAATTCAAAGATTTTAAAAGTACCCAGCTGGCGCCTTTTAAGAGAGAGCGCTCTGCAAAGCAGGCGGCTGGCCCAGTTGCGCGGATAGTTGTCCCTTCACTCTGAGGCGGACCCCCCCGTCCGCTGGGATGAGCCGGAGCCCCTGCAGCTGCGTCGCACGGCCGCTCTCCTGCTCCTGCAGCGCCGTGACAGCCGCCGGGCGCCTTCGCCCCTCGGACGGTGAGTTGAGGGGAGCAGACACGAGGGGGGCCAGCTCCGGAAGGGCTGTTCGCTCGGTGACGGGCGACCCTGACCGAGTATCCTCCCGGAGCTGCTGCATGCTGGGCCGCGGTGGGCTGCGGCGGCGCGCTCTGGGTCCGGGAGAGGGGAAAACCGGGGTTCGGTGGGACGCCGGGGGTGCTGGAGCGGGATGGCGGGCCCCGGGGTCCCACCGATCGTGCCGAACCTGGGCTCCCAGCTGCAAGGCGGATGCAGGTGGTGGCGAGCGAGGGCGCCCTTTCTCCTCGCGGGACGAACCACCCATCCCCTCCCCGCTTGAAGAGGCGCCAAATGCCCCCTCCCCTCCCCCACCGAGGCCCCGGCCCTGACAGGGCTGCGAGCCGGCAGCCCCCCACCAGCAGGGCCCAGGACCCTCGCCCCCTGGCCCTGCGCCCCTTCTCGGTGTCTGTCCCGCAGCCTCACGTCCAGACTCGGTTTCCCCAGCCTGGGCCGGGTCGGCTGTGCTGGCGGGCGCGGGAGATGGTGCTGGCGGTGATCTCCCGCCTCCGCAGGTCCCGCGCGGAGGGGACGGCCCTTCGGCCCCTCAGGGCCTCAGGGTCTCCCTCCCGCCAAATGAGAAGCCTCCAGCGCTGTGGGACCGAACTCGGTGGGGACTCCAGCAAAAACGCTCCTTTTCTCCTTTTTTCCTCTTTGCCCACCAACTCCGGCGCGAGAGGACTTGGGAAAGCACTCTTAGCATGCGAAGCCATGAGTCTCATGGCACTATTTGGTTGATTTTGTGAGAACTGAAGAATTGATTATTTTTGTCCTGCACTCCCAGATGGTCCTTTATTCCAAAATTTGGAATGGAAGGCACCAAAGCGCTTATTTTATCCGCTTTGTCGCTTTCTAAATGAAATGCAAATACATTTATTTAAACTGAGAAATTACCAAAAATGAAAAAAAAATCCACAATAGTAGTAGTTAGATTAATATTGGGGGCTGCCCCTTTGACTATTAACAGGGTAAGAATATTTCTGGAAGATCGTGGATCAACCTGCATGAAATTCTAAAGCTTCATGGCTTTATGAGGGCATTTTTTTTTTATTAAGTTTGGATGTCCATCTGCCTTGCTCCTCTAAGTATGTTGCTCCGGAATTTCTTTTTCCATTTACAGGTTTGAGGAAATGAAATAAATGATTGTATCCCACTATTTTTGGAAGTAGGCTTTAAAACTTTTTCTCAGCCTAGGGCCCCTCTCAGATTCTTAAGTAAAAGGGAATGGCCATGCCTGACATAGGGCACATGGTGGTTATCTGTAGGCATTGGAGACTGTGGCACTCAATTATTTCATTAACATATTTGAAGAGCTAGCAGGATTTTTAAGCATTTGTAACCTTAATTATGATATTTAATATAGAGAAGCAGTTCTATATTGGAATGTGAAATGGAAGATCAAATTTTGTGTAGTCTACTATAATGCCAGTTTCTTCATCATTGAACTGAGTTGGTATATGAGAATTTTGTTTTTTGTTTTTTAACCCAATTTATTCATTACCATCTCTGCTTTAGGAAAAACCAAAAGTACTAATACAATGACTAACACAGGTAGTTCCAAGTTAACAAAACTAGTCAAGAGATTTCATTTGAATTTGGATCTGAATTTTGAATCTGTACTTTATAATGTGTTATTTTGAAATGTGTATTTCCACATGGAGTACATTTTACTACTTTGAGATGTTTGGGATTTGGCTTATGAAAAATGTAAAAATAGATTTTATTGATTAGACTCTTGTGACAGAGACTCTGTGCCATGAGTTTAGTGGTTTCATTTTCTTATCCTTATTTTATGGATAGGAAGACGAATTCACGACTTCCTTGGTTTTCCCCAACTCAGCAAATGGCACTTTTTAAAAAGATTATGTATTTGAAAGGCACAATAACAGAGATCTTCTGTCCTTTATTCACTCTCCAAATCCCTGCAACAGCCCAGGGCTGAACCAGACTGAAACTAGGAACCAGAAACATCTGAATCTCACACCTGGTTGACAGGGACTCAAGTACTTGGACTGTCATCCCTGCTCCCAGGCACATTAGCAGGAAACTGGATTCTAAGCAGAGTAGCCAAAGACTTGAATCAGGCACTTCAATACAGAATACAGGCATCCCAAGCAGCAGCTTAACTCACTGTGCCACAATACAAACCTTAAACCCAGGGCATTTTGTTCACTCTACTTCTTCAAATCCTGTACATCAGCAAACTAATTTTAACCTTACCCTCCTACATAGTGTATCTTCAATCTAGCCAGTTATCTTCATTTTCACTGCAGTCATCCTAGTGCTGGGTACACAACTCAACTCCTATTATAAACACTTCTGTTTTTACTCAAAAGGCAGAGAAATCTTCATCCACTGGTTCACTCCCCAAATACCTACAATAGCCAGGGTTAGCCAAGTCAAAGCCAGGAACCAGAAACTCCATCCTAGTCTCCCACAGAGGTGGTGGTGGAGATGTGAGTACTTGAGCCATCATCTGCTGTCTCCCAAGTTGCATATTAGCAGGAAACTTCATCACTAGCAAAGGTGGGACTTGCTCCCAGACACTGTTA
This sequence comes from Oryctolagus cuniculus, assembly GCF_051225735.1. Taxonomy (NCBI): domain Eukaryota; kingdom Metazoa; phylum Chordata; class Mammalia; order Lagomorpha; family Leporidae; genus Oryctolagus; species Oryctolagus cuniculus. The sequence goes on from NC_142871.1 coordinate 14,849,243, forward strand.
AAGAGCAGATTTTCTTGAAAGTTTAGGCAAGGTAAAGGGAAATGTCCCATTCCTTGAATTTACCCTATGGTTGGGTAGGTACACACTTTAAATACCTTATTGTCACTAGACCATCAATCAAAATAAAACATTGGAGATGAGAACAAAGGGAATTCAGGTAGATTTTAAAAAGACTTATTTATTTATTTGAAAGAGTTACAGAGGTAAGAGATATCTTCCATCCACCTGTTCATTCCCCAAGATGGCCACAGCAGCCACTTCTGAAACAAAGTCAAAGCCAGGAACTTCGTCTGGTCTCCCACATGGGTAGCAGGAACCCCAGCATCATCCTCCACTGCTTTTCCCAGGCATTAACAAGGAGAACAGGGAGCTGGGTTGAAAGTGGAGCAGCCAGAACACAAACTAGCATCCATATGGGATCATAGCCTGTAGCTTTATCCACTGTACCACATGCTGGCCCCTTCAGGTAGATTTTTAAGTTAGAAAAATGTCATTTCAAATTCAGGATATAAACACTGATACAATATGAAAAGTCTTCAGAAAATGCTTACTGTGAAAAAACTGCATGGATTTCAAAGTCTTTTGGACCAAAATTAACTTGACCTTTTTGATATACTTGATTTCCTCATTTGTTCCAAAAGTACAGATGCTTATGATGTAGCCTCTTTTTCAGCTGTCTTTTTTACTTAGATATAGGCTAAGTAGTCAAATGTTGTAGTTATGCAGATCCAGTAGTCTATTCTCAAGTACCTTTTTTTTTTTTTTTTAAAGATTATTTATTTGAAAGGTAGAGTTACAGAGGAGAGGCAGAGAGACAGTCTTCTATCTGCTGGTTCGCTCTCCAGATGGCCACAGTGGCTGGAGTTGGCGCTAATCCGAATCCAGGAGCTTCTTCTGGGTCTCCTACATGGGTGCAAGGCTCCAAGGACTTGGGCCATCTCCCACTGCTTTCCCAGGCAACAGCAGAGAGCTGAATTGGAAGTGGAGCAGCCAGGACTGGAACTGGCACCCATATGGGATGCCAGCACTGAAGGCGGCAGCTTTACCCACTACATCACAGCACTGGCCTCCTGAAGTGCTTCATCAGTACTTAAATATTTAAGCAATATTTCCACATTATTTTCATTTCTCAATAATTAAACTTGGATAATTTAACAACTTCTAGGAAAATATGCATTGGGCTGTTAAGAGAATGCAAGGTAAGTCCTTATATTCTGAGCAGAGATATATGAAAATTTTGTGATTAAAAGTAAATGTTGTTTCTTTGTAGGTTGTAAAGAAGAAAGTTCCATCTTACCTGTCAAAATGAAGTGCGATTTTAATTGTAACCATGTTCATTCTGAGCTTACACTGGTAAAACCTGATGACAGTGGAAGACAAGGTTCTTATACTCCTGCTTTTTTGCAAGGTTCATGTAAAGACTGCACTAAAGACTATGAAAGGCTTTCATATATTGGGTCTCCGATTGTGAGCCCTAGAATTGCAGAACTTGAAACCAAAAGCAAGCCCTTGCATAACAAGGAAAATCAACATGTACAACAGACACTTAATAGTTCAAATGAAATAGAAGAACAAGAGACCAGTAGATTTTATGAAGACAGTGGCTATTCCTCATTTTCTCAACATAGTGGACTTGGTGAACATGAAGAAGGTAGTCTTGCCCTGGAGGAAAATTTCAGTCACAGTCCACAATCCTGCCTGCTACAGATGCAAAGCCCGGACCAATATCCCAACAAAAACTTGCTGCCTGTTCTTCATTTTGAAAAAGTGGTTTGTTCAACATTAAAAAAGAATGCCAGACGAAATCCTACAATAGATCGAGAGATGCTGAAGGAAATTATATCTAGTGGAAATTTTCAACTACAAAATTTAATTGGCAGGAAAATGGGCCTAGATTGTGTAGATATCCTCAGTGAACTCTTTCGAAGGGGACTCAGACATCTCTTAGCAAATATTTTGACACAGCTCAGTGACATGGACTTAATCAAGTAAGTGTTATTGTTTTGAGTAGATTGGGATGATCGATTCAATATTTTTTGTTGATGGTTTAATACATCCAGCTCATGCAAAGATTAATGTCAGAATACTTTTAGATTGGGCTTTGTGTATTAATTTCTAATACATTTTACATCTTTGGGGCTTAACTATAAAAAGCCCAGTTTCAGTCAACAGCTCCAATATATACAACTTTTGCTACACTTGAAATTATGAAATTTCTGTTCTTTTGGAGTTATTTTTGATGTAGAGCTCTCCTGGGGTTAAACTATGGTGATCTACAAGTAGAGATTCCGTTATGACTTTAGAAGCCTTATACAAACTATTCTTTCTACCAAGAGAAATTAGTTAGAAGAGGTATCTTTGAGAAGAAATCTAGAGGATTTTACAGAATATTGAGCTATGTTGGATTCAGCATCACTAGATTGAAATTTTTCCATTTACATAAATTATTTAGAGGTATTCTTTTGAGGTGAGGCTTCATGCTAGTCTTCATGAAATAAAGCTAAGTAAAAAAGATATGACTGTTGATTTTTGTTGATCAGCTGCTTGAGGGATAATCGGAATCACAGACTCTACTTTCTGTATTAGCATAGTTGGTTTTTAAAATTGACTTCTAGTAGCAGTGTGTCCTAGAATGCTTTGAAAATTGTCTGCAGCTTATACCAGAGAGTATCAAATATGCCATGGGGTCCACTTACTAATGTTTGCAAATATTGCTCAAAAAATTAATAAAATACAAAGCAGTCTAAAAACAAAAGTTTTCTTTATGTATTTAAGAGTGAGATACAGAGAGATATTCCATCCACTGTTTCAACACCCTAAATGACCATATAGCCAGGTCCGGGCCAAGCAGAAGCCAAGAATCAAGCGCTCCACTTGGGTGGCTGGGGCCCAGGTACTTCAGCCATCTTCCATTCCCTTCACAGGCACATTAGCAGGAAACTGAATTGGAAGCAGAATAGCTAGACTCAAGTTATACTGGTGTCACATATGGCAGCTTAATCCTTTGCACTGTATTACCTGCCCCAAAGCAGTCATTGATGGGGAGGTTTTTTTTTTTTTTGGACAGGCAGAGTGGACAGAGAGGGAGAAAGGTCTTCCTTTGACACTTCACCCTCCAATGGCCGCCGCGGCCGGCGCACCGCACTGATCCGAAGGCAGGAGCCAGGTGCTTCTGGTCTCCCATGGGGTGCAGGGCCCAAGCACTTGGTCCATCCTCCACTGCACTCCCGGGCCATACCAGAGAGCTGGCCTGGAAGGGGGGCAACCGGGACAGAATCCGGTGCCCCGACCAGGACTAAAACCCGGTGTGCCAGCGCCGCTAGGTGGAGGATTAGCCTATTGAGCCATAGCGCCGGCAAGGAGTTTTTTTTAAAAAGGAGAACTCTAGACCCCATTTTAGACCAATTAACCAAATTACTAGGACAGGAGCATCCTTAAATCCTAAGAGCCCTGACCAATTCTAATGTATAATCAGGTATGATTGAAAAGTGCTACTAATACGAATTTATTTTGTTCTGTTAATGTTTCTCTGCTGTAGTCAACATCCTTGTTGGGCTTTAATTATTTCCTTATTTTATCATTTTTTTCCTAGTGTATCTAAAGTGAGCACAACTTGGAAGAAAATTCTAGAAGATGATAAAGGGGCATTCCAGTTGTACAGTAAAGCAATGCAAAAAGTTACTGTAAGTCTTTGTTGATGTTTCTTTTAAAAATGAACTGCTCTTTTAGAAATGAGAGAAAAATAGGAAAACGGGTAATCTGGAAACCATTTAAAAACATTTCAGGCGGCCAGTGCTGTGGCTTAGTGGGTGAAGCCACCACCTGCAGTACCAGCATCCCATGTGAGTGCCAGTTTGAGTCCCAGCTGCTCCACTTCAGGCCTGCTCTCTGCCACGGCCTGGGAAAGCAGTAGAAGATGGCCCAGGTCCTTGGGCCCCTGCACTCCAGTGGGAGACCTGGAGGAAGCTCCTGGTTTTGGATTGGTGCAGCTCTGGCTGTTGCAGCCAACTGGGGAGTAAACCAGCAGATGGAAGACCTCTCTCTCTCCCTCTGTCTTTGCCTCTTCTCTCTCTGTGTAACTTTGACTTTCAAATAAATCTTAAAAAAAAATTTCTATTTTTTAAATTTATTTATTTATTTGAGAGGCAGAGGTCTTCCATCTGCTGGTTCACTCCCCAAATGGCTATAACAACCCTATGTGGGCCGATCCATAGCTAGGAACCAAGAGCTTCCTCTGGGTCTCCCACATGGATGCAGAGGCCCAAGCACTTGGGCTGTCTTCCACTGCTTTCCAGGCCATCAGCAAGGCACTGGATTGGAAGTGGAGCAGCCAGGACTCAAACCAGTGCCAGTGCTGCAGGTAGAGGCTTAGCCTGTTACACCACAGTGCTGGTCCCATTTCAGTCTTCTAGAACTCATACAAAAGCAACTACAAATTAAAGAAAAAGGAATAAAGAGCATTTAGTGTAGAAATTACAGTACCCACTTTCTACATGGGAATGTCTGGGTTCAATGATATCCAGCTCCTGATTCCAGCTTTCTGCTTTTGCAGACCTTGGGAGGTAACAGTCATATCCCAAGTAATTGGGATATTGTATTAGGTTTCCAGCTTCTAGCTTTAGGATCAGAAAGGCCCAGTCCATTGTGGCCATTTGAGGCGAGAACCAGCACTTTGCTGTGTCTGCCTCCTCTCTGTGTCTCTGCCTCTCAAATATATAAATTTAGAGAGAAGGGAATCCCACCTCAGTCATTTATTTTATTGGGTTCTCCTAGAAATAGAATGTGCAAATAAGGTTAAAGTTACTCAGCCCACAGATAGTGAATCTTGGCATCTGTGTGTGTATGTTTTTATAATTTAGAAAAAATTTTTGATTTGTACTTTTTATTCCTTCAATTACAGGAGATGTGTAAATTTGAAGATTGTTTTTGTGGAAGGCAAAGGCAGTTTTATAAAAACTAAATGTTTCTGAAAATACAAGTCAATATTTGGACAGACTTGGGTCCAAATTTTATTCAAGTTTCATTTTTATTAATAAACTTGTGGTAATAAAAAACTTACCTAAAAATTAGTTTTTAAATCTATTCATAACACTGAAGTGACTGGACTGTGTCATGTACTGGTTGTGTAAAGAATAACTTGTTTTAGCAGTAGTACTTTTCTATATGATTAATTATAAATTGTGTAACAAGTGCCATATAGACTATGCATGTAAAGTGACTTCTCAGTTTCTGGCTTACACTTTCTGTCAATATTAGGTTTAAATTAATGGGTATGTGTGGCAATGTCTAACTAAGCATGTGTAGGTAAATTGGATATGGAACTTAGTCTACCACGTTCTTATGTACCCTTAGATTTACAGTCACAGTGACTGTGGAATTAATATAGGAGAAAGTATTTTAAGCCCTTTTAATATTATCTTAATTAGGAAAACAACATAAAATTTTCACCACATGCTTCAACCAGAGAGTACGTTATGTTCAGAACTGCATTAGCTTCCATTCAAAAATCAGCAACCCAGACTCCTCCCCAGAAGAATGTTCAAACCAAGTTATCCAATCATGGTGATCAGAAGGGTTCTGCTTACAGTCGACACAGTGAATTCTCTGAGGTAATTTTTTGTTTAATATGTAAATCAGAAACAATATTGTTAGAAGAGTTTAAAGTGAGAAATGAGGGACCAGTGTTGTACCAAGAATCTACTGTTTGGCATTGTTGATGAAAGTTCAATGAAACTCTACCTTTGAAGCAATAAAGTAATGAAAAACTCTTGACTTTAAATTTCTTTAACACTATTGAATATTACTTTTTGCATTAATGCTGCTAATAACTAAAGAAGAGAGTTAAGCAGAAAAAAGCCAACTTTCAAAATTTAGAAGTCTATTAAATGATTGCAAGCTTAATTTAGAAAACCATAATTTTACCTAAGATTTTGACTGATGTTGGTCAATAAATGTGAATTGTATGATAATTTTGTTTGTCTTCAGTGTTGATGATATGGTTAATACAACATGTAAGTTCAGCAAGTGTTAATTGAGTATGTTATCTATCAGGTACTGAAAGAATTAGAGGAGAAAGAGCAACCAGCCTCTCTCTGATTCTACAAAGAATTCCTAGAAAAGATGATATTTAATTAGGCACTGAGTGCAGGTAGCATTATGAGGTAAAATAGCATACTTAGAAGTGGCCCTGGAACCACTTGACAAATGCTGTCTCTTATCCACTGAACAGTAAGCAAGCACAGGAGCTGCCTTGTATGTGGCCATGAAGTATTCAATCCTTACTATAGTTTATTTATGGATTTTTTTTTCCTCTTACAGGTTGCTAAGACCTTGAAAAAGAATGAGAGCCTCAAAGCCTGTATTCGCTGTAATTCACCTGCAAAATATGATTGCTATTTACAACGGGCAACGTGCAAACGAGAAGGCTGTGGATTTGATTATTGTACAAGGTGTCTGTGCGATTATCATACCACCAAAGACTGCTCAAACGGAAAACTCCTAAAAGCCAGCTGTAAAATGGGTACTCTGCCTGGAACTAAAAAAAGCAAAAAGAATTTACGAAGGTTGTGATGTTTTATAAAATTAATTGTAGCTGGCCATGAGGGTTAGTTAGAAAACAGTTAGGTTTTAATTTAAAATAAAAATAGTTGTATGTGATTCTCAGTTTTATGGTGAAATCAATGTAGTATCCAGGATTTTCTCAGTGGATAGAGAACATACAGCCTTTTAAAAACATTTTACAATTTCATGTGAATGGGCTTAAAATTCTCAGGACAAGTCAGGAAATTAAATATTTTAGGAAGAACTAGAGTTCTGGTATTTGTGATTCAGAGGATAAAATTGAATTTATTAGATTTTTATGATAAAGGAAGGCCATGAGATTTTACCTAGGCAGTCTTAAAACATAAATCTGGTCTACCATCTATTAGCATTTGAGACATTTTATTTGATTTACTGAGTTAATGACAATAGAAATATCAGTTTCTAGTGTGTGTTAATTTAAATGTTGTATCAGCTTTCTTAAACCTTTTTCTCCATGTGTATATTTTCCAAAAATCCTTTGTAAAAAAATCTTCCAGTTTTCCTTATTTCTGAAGTCTGTTTTAATGTTGGTGTATATGTAAATATTTTTGTATTTTATCTGTCAAAATAAGAAACTGTCTTGTATATACATATAATTTTATTTCTGTAACAAATAAAATTCCTATATTTCATAATTTTTTTCTTGTTTTTTGTTTGCTTGTTTAAGGTTTATTTATTTGAAAGAGTTAGAGGGGGAGACAGATCTTTCATCCATTGATTTACTCTCCCAAATGTCTACAATGATCAAGGCTGGGCCAGGCTGAAGCCAGGAACCCGGAACTCCCATCTGGGTCTCCTTTATGGGTGGCTGGGCCCAAATACTTGGGCCATCTTCTGCTTTCCCAGGTGCATTAGCAGGAGGCTGGATTGGAAGTCGAGCAGTTGGGACTCAAACCAGCGCTCACAAGAAGGATGCAGGTCTCAGGCAGCAGCTTCACTTGGTATACCACAGTGTCAACCCCTACCTTTTGTTTTTTAGACAAATGAATTAGGAAACTGGAGAGAACTATGTGTGTATGAAGGCATTGAGTGGATCTGTGTGTATTAAAAACTTCTGAAATTCTCTGGCTTCTACCTGATCTGTTTTCTTCTCACTAGCTTAATTCAGTCATTATGGAGTTGGTTCTTGAAATGAATGGTTCAATGTAATAAGACTAAGCAAATGCTGCCATTTCTTAATTCGTATATAACTAAATACCAGAAAAATGTGTAGGATAAAATTCTTTTTTTGAAAAAAGTTATTAATAATAGTTGGCACATGGTTAATTCAACTAGTTCTTTATTGTACATGACAACATCTTCACTAGACTGAGTGCTCAAGGATTTGAGATGATGCACTCTTTAGCACACCCCAAAGGTGGAGATCCACTGTATTTTCACCAAGCAAAGCATCAGCCGCAGCAGCAAGGAGCTGTCAACCAAACGCTGGGAACACAACCATTTTTAAAATGCATTTCCATCATTCCTTTTTAGAAGCCAACAACACATCTTCAATAGTTACACATATATCTTGACTACCTTTAAGAAGTATGTAATTTCACAGATGAAGTCTAATTTTCAAGTTGAAATTCATCTTTTTTTTTTTTTTTTTTTTAACAGTGGATAGAGAGACAAAGGTTTCTTGCCGTTGGTTCACCCTCCAATGGCCGCCGCGGCTGGCGCACCGCGCTGATCCTAAGCCAGGAGCCAGGTGCTTCTGGTCTCCCATGGGGTACAGGGCCCAAGCAGTTGGGCCATCCTCCACTGCACTCCCTGGCCACAGCAGAGAGCTGGCCTGGAAGAGGGGCAACCGGTAAAGAATCTGGCGCCGCGACTGGGACTAGAACCTGGTGTGCCGGCGCCGCAAGGTGGAGGATTAGCCTACTGAGCCATGGCGCTGGCTGAAATTCATCTCTTTCATAGGTACCTTTTCGCGACCCACAGACCTACAGGTTGCGTTTGGCTTTCATTAGAGAGGGAGGTGCTCACATTTTTGTTCAATTGGTGCAGATGGGGGATAGCAGAGGAGCTACCTCAGACAAAGGGAGCCTGGAACAAACGAGAGGGATCTGGCTCATTCCTTCTGAGCTTCCCAGGAGGTTCTGGACAGTTTTCACTTATTTTTTTACTTTGCTTTGTTAAAAAATGACAATCAAGCCCTGTTTGTAGTAAAAAGTTCGGAGAATGTGCAAAAGGCAGGTGCAGCGGAGTCTTGAGTTTCCTTCAAACTCCCTGTTCCAATCTTCGCATTTTATTTAGTAGTATTACAAGGCCATTCTCTGTCACATGTGTCCAGGTTTTAGAGTTTAGAGTTTCAAAGAGAGGAGAGACAGACATCTTCCACCTACTGGCTCACTTCCCCAATGGCCGTAATGGCTGGGCTGGGCCAGGCTAAAGCCTGGAGGCAGGCGCTTTGTCTGGGTCCCCCATGTAGGTGGCAGAGATCCAAGCACTTGGGCCATCTTCCACTGCTTTCCCAGGTGCATTAGCCTGGAGCTGGATTGAGAGTGGGGCAGCTTGACTTGGTGCCCATATGGGATGCTGGCAGTCTCGCCCCACTGAGCCACAACTCCAGCCCCAACGTGTCTCCAGGTTGAATGGCTGTGGTTGTGCGTATCCGGGGGTAGAACTGGGCCTTGGGGGTTCAGAATTAATCATACTCTTTAAGAATAGAGTAGGGAAGCTTTTATCACACTGCCACCTCTCCAAACAGTTTGAAATAAATACTGTGTTTAAAAACACAAAAACGGTCAGCACTCCAATGCCAGTTCAGTCTAAGAAAACACATGGACACTTCCTGCAAAACATTTACTAAACAAACCCAAGGTGTAATTTGCTAGGAGGGCACAAATACATTTTAAAAAAGTACCTGAGGTTTTGTTTGGTTATTTAATCGCATCATTTTGGTTTGTTGTTGATGATTAGATAGCAATTTTTATGCATTTTTAGTGGCTTCCTTCATCTTCTCAGAACTTTGAAGTACCGTGAGTACTAACTACCCTAAAAAGAGAATAAAGACGACTACACAATGAGTCCCTTTGAAGTGAATCCTTTGGTTTCCTTATTGCCCCAGGAGGCTCTAAACAGCAGCAATTGCTGTGGTTCCTTCTCCAAGCATCCCCTCCATGTAGCGGGCATTGCTGCCCGGGCCAACAATGAGGCCGACTTCGCAGCGAGGGTCTTCATGGCCACAGGTCGTCATGGTTCCCACTGCGTCATTCGCCACAGCAACCACGGCCAGGGCAAACCCCTCTGGCCGGCGGCTGGCGTCCTTCAGCAGGCTGACTCCGTCCTCACCCTCGCAGCTGGACGCCTGAAAGCCTGTCGTCCACTTGAGGAGGATGCTCTCGTCCAGGCTGCTCTGCTGGCACGCGAAGGAGTAGGTGAAGCCCAGAGGCAGCGACACACCACCCTCCGTGCCCATGTACTCCAGCAAGCCGGCGATGCTCTGCACGATGCGGTCAAAGAGCTCCTCCCCTGTGCTGCGCATGACCTCCTGTGGGATGCAGTAGATCTTGGGCATCTCCTCTCCGTGCCACTTCCCGTTCCACACCCGCACCAGAAGGACCTGGAAGTTTGTTCCTCCGAGGTCCAAGGCCAGGAAGTCTCCTTTCTCTGTGCCATCGGGAGTGGCACACACGTAGGTGGGCAGCATCTTGCCAGGGGCAACGACGTGGGTCTCTTTGCTCAGGCCACACTGCATTTCTAACTTTATCCTCCTCTTCACCTCTAGCAGCTGCTCGTGGCTCAGCTTCAGGGATTCCAAGGTCTTCTGGCGGGCTCGGTGTCGGTCAGCCCCACCGCTGTCACCATGGCCGCCCCTTTGCCACTGCTGTCCTCGGAGCGGAGGAAGCAGACATTACAGTCGGGTACCAGCCTCCGCACGGCCTCGCGAAGACGCCTGGCGAAATGGGGGTGTTTCCTGTAGACAGAGCTGTCGACCCCGATGGTGGAGCACAGCCGCTCCTCGCCCTTGTTCTACTTGATGCCCGCAGCACAGCTGCCAGCATGTATGGATCTGCAGTGCTGGCATCTCATATGGGCGCCAGTTCAAGTCATGTCTGCTACACTTCCAATCCATCTCTCTGCTATGGCCTGGGAAAGCAGTACAAGATGGCCCAGGTCCCTGGGCCCCTGCACCTGCATGCGAATACCCTGAGGAAGCTCCTGGCTCCTGGCTTCAGATCATTGCAGCTCTGGCCATTGCAGCCAATTGGGGAGTGAACCAGCAGATGGAAGACCTCTCTCTCCACCTCTCCTTCTCTCTCTGTGTAACTCTGACTTTCAAATAAATAAATAAATCTTTAAAGCAATATATCAGTTCTTCTAAACCATGAACATAGTATATCTTTATTAGTGTCTTCAATTTCTTTCATCAGTGTTTTGTAGTTGTATGGAGATTCTGGGTTTTGAGCTGAGGCTATAATGGAATGAAACTTTTGAAAGTTTACAGAGGGAGTATTTTTCATATAAAAGGGATATGAGTCGCTGGAGGCCAGAAAGCTGACTGGTAACTTCCTTCCAAAATAGTCTCCAGTGATTTCAGTCTCTAGTATTCGTACCTCTTGTGTAATGCCCTCCTACACCATATTTGTCTTGATGTATGTGGCTAATAGAATACAGTAGAAATGACGGCATATCCCTTTCAATACAAACTTACAAAAGACATTGTGGCTGGCACCGCGGCTCAATAGGCTAATCCTCCACCTAGCGGCGCCAGCACACTGGGTTCTAGTCCCGGTCAGGGCGCCGGATTCTGTCCCGGTTGCCCCTCTTCCAGGCCAGCTCTCTGCTGTGGCCCTGCAGTGCAGTGGAGGATGGCCCAGGTGCTTGGGCCCTGCACCCCATGGGAGACCAGGAGAAGCACCTGGCTCCTGCCTTCAGATCAGCGTGGTGCACCGGCCGCAGCGCGCCGGCCGCAGCGCGCCGGCCGCGGTGGCCATTGGAGGGTGAACCAACGGCAAAAGGAAGACCTTTCTCTTTCTCTCTGTCTCTCTCTCACTGTCCACTCTGCCTGTAAAAAAAAAAAAAAAAAAAAAAGACATTGTGATTTCTGCCTCTATTTCTCTTCTTTGGATAACCTCTCTAGGAGAGTGTAGCTATCACTTTTGAGCTACCCATGGGAATAGCACATTATAAGGAACTGAGGTCTTAAAAAATGTCCCAAATGGAGAAAAACTGAGGTTTTCTGCCAATTTCTATGTCTGCGAGTCTTCCTGAATGTAGACCCTTTAGCTGAAATCAAAGCTGTAGGCAACTTTAGTCCCTGCAGTTATACTGAGTGCAACCTGAGTCACCCAGCTAACTTGCACCCAAATTCCTGAGCTGCAAAAAATAAAACTAAGATTATAAATGTTTGGTGTTTTAAACTTCTGATTTTTGGGATCATTTATTATGCAGTAAGAAATTACTCATATAATGTGGGTCTAGTCTTCTAGTAGAAGTTGGCAAGTGCAAAATGAGCAGATGTCATCTCATATGCTTTGGCTATGCCAATATTGAGATTATTTGTTCCCTGAGATTCTAAGACATGTGATTGCTTGGGCTAGAACTAATACTAGTTTAGCTACAAGAGCAACCTTGTGGCTGTAAGGTATTCCCTAAAAAAAAAACTCATATTCCAAGCCTATTTTGGTTTGGGTCTCAGCAGATCATAAGAAAGGCTATTTTGGAGTAAATGTCTGGCACAATAGTTAAGTTGCTGCTTGGGATACCTTTTTCCCTTTTCAGAGTTCCTGGTTTGAGTCCTGGCTACTCTGATTCTGATCCAATTGCCTGCTTATTTCTACCCTGAGAGACAGCACATGATGGTTCAAGTACTTGGGTCCCTGCCACCTACATTGGAGACACAGATGGAGTTCTAGGCTCTTGGCTTTGGCTTGTCTCAGCCCTGGCTGTTGTGAGCATTTTGGGGAGTGAATCACTGGTTGGAAGATTTCTGTCTCTCTGCCTTTCAAATAAAATTAAATTAAATAATTTTTCTAAAAAAATGTACTGTGAAATTTCAAGCCTCCTACATAGAAGAGAATGAATAACTTATGCTAGTTAGTATTTCCATTGTTACTGTGAAATTTAGAACATTGAAACCTTTGCATAATTTTCCATAATATGTATTTTCCATGAACTTTTTGAAGACTCCTCATATACATAGATTTCAAAAATGTTCATGCCAAAATAAACTTATCTTTGAATTCTGTTTTCCATACACTTTTTGAAATGCCTTTGGTGTAGTATTTTTAAGTCACTCTTTTTTTTGTTGTTTTAACAGGGAGTCATAGTACTGGCTTAAAGCTTACTGGCACTTCTTTATCTGTATTATGGCATCCAGGGAAATTCTGTTTATAGATAAAATTAAGTAAAATCTTTCTTGAAGGACTCCTTCAATTATTCATATTGTGACAAGAATACATGATTAAATGCATTCAGAAGGGCCTTTAAACTGAACCTGGCCAAATGTGGTCTAAGTTGGGAGACCAGCTATAGAATGACCTCCTGTTTATGGTCGAGACAGTAAGCAGTCTCTATATTTACATGGTCATTCCTGGTGATCCTAACATTGTGTGGGACCAGCCAGTATTGACAGTTAACTGTAGTGGCCATTTAATGGCAGGTGGACTTCACTGAATGTGGGGAGCAAACCGGACTAGACTGAGTTACTGGAATTAAGACTTATTCTATGCATCTGCTCTCCCACAATATGGCGCTGGGAGAGAAGTAAACAGCTTCTACCCAGCTGCCTCTCACCAACTTGACAAGCTGCAGGAGTTGCTACTGATTTGGAGGAGAGCAGCGTACTCGGCGTGTGGGCAGCCGAGTTGGGATTGGCGGAGGAGGACTATAAAGGAGGAGAGAGACGGCATGCACGAGGAACATCTAAGGGGAACATCTAGCTGAGGGAACACCTGTGCAGCCCCCGAGAAGAGCCGGCCGGCGGTGTGCCGCTCCCCTGCGGAAGTGGGGAATGTGGCAGGGGGAACCGCCCTTCCACGGAGGTGGAAGGGACAGTAGCCAACCCGGGAAGAACCAGCAGCAAACCCGGGGAGGGCCGAGCAGACGAAAGAACAAAGCAGGGTCCTGTGTTGCTCCTCCACGAAGACGGGGAGCGACAACTGAAGACTTTATTCTAATGAATACATTTCAGATTTGGCCTTCCTGTTGTAGCTCTATTATCATTCATGGATGGTGGAAATGATATTTTAATGTTTCTTCTAAAATCTCAATGTGTTCGTATGTAGCAGTCCTTTGTGTGTGTTCTCAACTCCAGCCTCAGACATTTCACAGAAGCAAATGCCATGTTAAAATACTGGCACTGAATCCTACTTGCCATTCGCTGAGGTTCATGTTGGAGTGTTCTCAGAGATTAGCATTTTGGAGTCATCTGTCCAAGAATTTTGTAAGCCTGGTTCATACACCATGATACCTGCCATAAAGACTGTATGTAAAGGAAAATAGTGATAGTTCATCTTAAATTCCTAAACTCATAATCCCACTGTGTTTGGTATTCGCTCTCTCTCTCTCTCTCTCTCTCTTTTGACAGGCAGAGTTAGACAGTGAGAGAGAGAGAGACAGAGAACAAGGTCTTCCTTCACCCTCCAAATGGCCGCTACAGCCGGCGCACTGCGCCGATCCAAAGTCAGGAGCCAGGGGCTTCTTGCTAGTCTCCCATGTGGGTGCAGGGCCCAGGCACTTGGGCCATCCTCCACTGCCTCCCTGGGCCACAGTAGAGAGCTGGACTGGAAGTTTGTGTTTGGTATTCTCTTTTCCCTAAATTCTGTTTCAACAGTGCAAACACAACATCACACCACAAGATGGTGCTCTTATACTAGTCAAGTTCACTCATTCATGTGCAGTTTCATCTAAAACAGCACAACTTTGAAGATTAAATGTCTGCAGGAGTTCAGGAGACAGATCCTAAAAAAACCAAGCAATATGTCAATGTGGGCTCATCACTTATAACAAATGTGCTACTCTGAAGGGGAATGTTGGTAATGGAGGAAGTTATACATGCAGAGAGGACAGGCAGGGTGTTTATAGAAAAATATGTACATTTCACTCAATTGTGCTGTGACATAAAACTGTTCTGAAAAATAAGATTATTAAAAACAATGAAAAAAACTGTATGAAATAATAATATTGCTATTCTATTAAATTTATGTTGTCAGATTATAAAATTAAGTCCATATATATTATTGAGCTAGGACAGGCAGATACAAACCATTTACTTTTTTTCTCAAATCTTGTTTGCCCTCAGTAGTTTTACTCATTATTTACATTATGCATATACATGCATTATTTACACTGTGACATACACACTGTCAAATGCAGTGGCAACATGTGGCTACCAAACACTTGAACTGTGACTCCTTCAGATCCAAACCGAGATGCACTGTAAGAGTAAAATACATACCAGATATTGGAGATCTAGTATCAAGAAAAGCAAAAATATCATCAATAATTTTGATATTGACTATACATGAAAAATAAGAATATATTGGATTTACTGGGTTAAATACAATACCATGGAGATTAATTTTATATGTTACTTTTTTGTGTGTGTGGCAACTATAAAATTTAAAATACATATCTGACTCACTTTGTATCCTATATGCAGTGTTTTTCTAAGATCACACAACTAAGTAAGCACCCTAGGAGTCTTTCCTGGCCCTGAAACCTAAATGTGGCACAATGTAGTACCCTGATACCTAGATTTCTCATATTAAAAAAAAAAAAAAGTTCTACATACAGAGATGAAAAGACATTTCCTAATGGAAAGATCTCATCTAAATAGAATTTAACAATTTCTTTCAGAACCACCATTACTCAAGATTCCACAGTAATTCACTCCTCATTTGATCTTTGCCCCAGTCTTCACTCTTAGATAAGAAACTGCTCTTATCAATGCAGCTCAGATCCTATAACACTGTCATCTGGAAAATGCTTAATAAATATTTCTGGAATGAATGAAACAAAGAACTAGAAAGATTCAGGCTGACTTCTCTGGGGGTCAGTGGAGTGCCACTGAACTCAGGCTCTGGCTGCATATTAGCAAAAGAATCTGCTGTAACCCTTTTCCAAACCTCCCTCAAGGGCACAGGTGTTAGGCATAAGATTAAGATACTGGTTAAGAAGCCAGCATCCCATATCGGAGTATCTGAGTTCAATACCCAGCTGGCTCCCGTTCCTGATTCTAGCTTCCTGCTAAAGCAAAACCTGGGAGGCAATGGCAATGGCACAATTAATTGGGTTCCTGCCATCCACATGGAAGACCTGAGCTCCTGGCTTTAGCCTGGCCTACTCCCTGCCCTTGCAGGCATTTTGGAAATGAACAAACAGATGCGAGCTTTCTTGCTGTCTATCTGTCTCTATGTGTCTGCCTTGCAAAGTACATAATAATAACAAAAACCTTTCTCTACTCCTTTTCTCAGGAGTAATCTTTCCCCTTCCTTATTAGCTTTGTGAAATATTGCCTTACTAATGTCATTTTTATTTGCTTTAAAGGCTATTTTTGGGGGGGGGGTTTGAGTTTTTTTTTGTTTTTGTTTTTTTTTTTTTGTTTTTTGTTTGTTTTTGTTTTTTTTTTGACAGGCAGAGTTAGACAGAGAGAGCCACACAGAGACAGGTCTTCCTTTTTCCGTTGGTTCACCCCCTAAGTGGCCGCTGTGGCCAGTGCACTGCGCCAATCCAAAGGCAGGAGCCAGGTGCTTCCTCCTGGTCTCCCATGCGGGTGCAGGGCCCAAGCACTTGGGCCATCCTCCACTGCCCTACCAGGCCACAGCAGAGAGCTGGGCTGGAAGAGGGGCAACTGGGACAGAATCCGGCGCCCGAATCGGGACTAGAACCTGGGGTGCTGGTGCCACAGGCGGAGGATTAGCTTATTGAGCTAATTGCGCTGGCCTGTTTTTTTTTTTTTTTTAAGATTTATTTATTTACTTGAAAGTCAGTTACACAGAGAGAAGGAGAGGCAGAGAGAGAGAGAGCGAGAGAGAGAGAGAATCTTTCATCTGCTGGTTCACTCCCCAGTTGGCTGCAGATCGGAAGCCAGAAGCCAGGAGCTTCCTCCAGGTCTTCCCACGTGGGTGCGGGGCCCAAGGACTTGGGCCATCTTGTACTGCTTTCCCAGGCCAGAGCAGAGAGCTGGATCAGAAGTGGAGCAGCCAGGACTAGAACCGGCGGCCATATGGGATGGCAGCACTGCAGGCGGCAGCTTTACCCACCACGCCACAGCGCCGGCCCCTGGCTCTGAGTTCTTTACTGAGACACCCACCTGGCCTGCCAGGTGTACTCTCTTAACTACTTCTCTTCTGCAAACTTCGCTAGCGGCTCACGGCTCTTCCCTTTCTCGTGGGATGACCAAAACTCCGAGCAACCAATCCTGGTCACGTCCAGAGGTGGCGTCAACGTGGGACACAGGCGAGGACCAGGGTGAGTTCTGAGCAGCGTCACTCTGCGAACGCTGCTTCCAGCCTTTCTCTGGCCTCGTCTCATGGAACCCAGGGCTCCTCCCCGGTGATTCGCGGAGGCAGAGTTTCGCCCGCTTTCCTGTCTCCCGGCCACCCTGGCCGCACCCTGCTGTCTCTGCCAGTCACGCGGGAGGAGCATCCTACAAGGGCCCAGGCCGCTCACTGTCCGGCTCTCTGCCTGGGCCCTGCGGCTGGCCTGGCCCGCCCTCTGTCCGCGGCCGCTCGCCTTTGTCTCACACCTGGGGGAGTGGGGGAAGTCTGGCAGTGAGTGACTAGCGCCTGACCTCCGAAGGCCTTCCCTGCTTTTTAAAAGGGTCCCCGAACCTCTGTTCCACTCCCTCCTTGGCCGCCGTTTTGATCACATGGCTCATTTTCAACTGCCGTTTGTAACCACCACCAGAACTGTGCAGGGCCATGGGTTCCAACCCTCTCAAGTTTTTCTAGACTTGAAAGAGCAGGCCTCTTGGCCCTTCCCACCTTAAGGGTTCCATTCTCTTGCTTGCTAAATTATGTAAGTTTCTCTGCACACCTGTTTAAGATCTCTGTTCTACAATGCATGCCTTGTTAAACTTGTTAAACTCAGAGTTCTTTCATCACGACTGCCCTCTATCCAAGGTCCTGAGGCCGGAAAGGATAAAAATTTGAAACTCTGCTGTACTTTGTAAACCGTTGTAAATTGCTGAGTTATCCTGAGCAGCTATTTTAAGTACGTTTGCCTTCCAGTTGCAAGTCTCTGAAAATATTTGCAATTACATTTATGGAGCTTTATCTTTTAACAAAACGTGGTTAGTTCACAAACATGGTTGTCTCCTAGGCTTAAAGATGCTATTATCGGCCGGCGCCGCGGCACAATAGGCTAATCCTCCGTCTTGCAGCGCCGGCACACCGGGTTCTAGTGCCGGTCGGGGTGCCGGATTCTGTCCCAGTTGCCCCTCTTCCAGGCCAGCTCTCTGCTGTGGCTAGGGAATGCAATGGAGGATGGCCCAAGTGCTTGGGCCCTGCACCCCATGGGGGACCAGGATAAGTACCTGGCTCCTGCCATTGGATCAGCGAGGATCAGAGGGTGAACCAATGGCAAAAGGAAGACCTTTCTCTCTGTCTCTCTCTCTCACTGTCCACTCTGCCTGTCAAAAAAAAAATAAATAAATAAAATTTTTTTTAAAAAGATGCTATTATCATGTGCTAATCCTTTTAATCATGCTTTTCCTGTGGTGTGGTAACTGACCTAAATAATGAGGGTTGAAAGTGTCTTGGAGGAGGAGGTTTCACATGTTTTTCTGTTGCCGATATTGAGTGTTGATTATTTGGGAGAACTGAGTGTTAAAGTAGTTATCATTATCTGCCTGGGGCTGACGTTACGGGTTAGTGGGTTGAGCACTGACACCCCATGTGGGCACCAGCTCTGCTCCTGACTGCTCCACTTCTGATCCAGCTCCCTGCTGGTGCACCTGGGAAGGCAGCGGTGAATGGTCCAGGTGTTTGGGCCCCTGCATGCACATAGGAGATCTGGAATAAGCTCCTGGCTCCTGGCTTGAGCCTGGCCAAGCCCCGGTTGTTGCAGCCATTTGGGGGAGTGAACCAGAGGATGGAAGATTTCTCTCGCTTGCTTGCTTGTTCTCTCTAACTCTGCATTTAAAGTAAGTAAAAAATAAAAAAGGGTTATTTTTTAGTCAAAGATCTCTTTACATACTGGAAATGGGAATGAAAAAAAAGAGTCTGAAAGTCCATCTATGCTTTGTCGTTTGGTATCCAAAGGCTTGGACTTCATGTGCAATGATGTCATAGTTAAAGTAAGTGAAAAGAAGTGGCTGACTAGATGAAAGTGAAGAGATAGGAAACTCTTCTTCTAAACTACTCCTTTCTTCTAAGCATTGATGGCTACATATACACTATGTTTTGTTAATATAATTCTTATTCTATTGACAATATGCGAAAGATAATTGTACCCATAAACAGAAGAAGCAACATAATCATGTATTAGATACACTTAAAGTTTATTTGTCTAAAACACCTTGGGATATTAGTGTCCAGAAAGGAAAGAATGATTCTTTACTGTTAGAAATCTCTGGCTTGGAATGCTGACCTGTCCATTTATTATTTATTACTGGGAAGGTTTTTGATATTTATGAGCTTCAGTTTTCATATTTATATAGAGAAGGTAATACTACCTACCTGATATTAGCATAATGATTAATTTGAAAAATATGTACAAGTAAAAGCACTGATGCAATTTCTGGTGCAATAAATAAATTTAGCTACCGTACATTTTTTACCATGGCCAAAATGTGAAGTTTTACAAGTATCTTGATATTTATGACAATAAAAATAAAAATTCTTTCCTAAATCATTTTATAATTTTGATAAGGAGAATGATCTCAGGTCAAATTTTCCATCACCTGTGTTATTCACTCTAGAGCGCTGAAAATTTTTTTTTGTGTCCTAAGTAGGTGAGCAGAGAAAGCAACTTTATTACCAGAAAATAATTTTGTTAAAATATGGATGGGATGGATCTTCAAATGACTTAAAAACTCACATGTAGAAGCTTACTGTTATTCACTTATCTGTTTATTTTTTAAAGATTTATTTTATTTATTTGAAAGTGTTACAGAGAGAGAGAGGTCTTCCCCATCTATTGACTCACTCCCCAACTGGTCACAACAGTTGGAGCTAGGCTAGGCCAAAGCCAGGAGCCAGCATCTTGCTTGGCCCAAGGACTTGGGCCATCTCTTCCATCTCTCCGCTTTCTCAGGCACATTATCAGGGAAGAGGATCAGAAGTGGAGCAGCCAGGACTTGAATTGGTGCCCATGTGGAAGCAGGCACTGCCGGCCAGGTTTTAACCTGCTGTGCCAGAGCGCTGGCCCCCACTTATCTGTTTATTTATTTATTTTTTTTTTTTTGACAGGCAGAGTGGACAGTGAGAGAGAGAGACAGAGAGAAAGGTCTTCCTTTGCCGTTGGTTCACCCTCCAATGGCCGCCGTGGCCGGCGTGCTGCGGCCGGCGCACCGCGCTGATCCGATGGCAGGAGCCAGGAGCCAGGTGCTTTTCCTGGTCTCCCATGGGATGCAGGGCCCAAGCACCTGGGCCATCCTCCACTGCACTCCCTGGCCACAGCAGAGGGCTGGCCTGGAAGAGGGGCAACCGGGACAGAATCCGGCACCCCGACCGGGCCTAGAACCCGGTGTGCCGGTGCCGCTAGGCGGAGGATTAGCCTAGTGAGCCGTGGCGCCGGCCCACTTATCTGTTTATTAAAAAGCATTCATTGTGTACCTTCTGTGTACACAATACACAGATGGCAACAGAATGAAATACTACATATGGCAAGAATGAAATAAATGCAGAGCAAGCAAAATATCATGGCAACAGAATGGAAGGAAAATAGCTTCAAACAAGAGGATCAGAACAAAAAGACTATTAAAAAAACTCTTGAAAGATGGGAAAAAAATGCCCATTTTTTTCTCCCTTTACCCATTTTACAAATGTGCAAAATGTTGTACTATGCCCTGAGACTGTCTTAGGTGGTGTATGTGGTTTCTGGAGAAACGGTAAGGGCTGTACAAGAGGCACACTAGCGAATGACTGTGAATTCAGGGTAAGGATGCTGATATCCTTGAAAGTTCCTTTGCTACTATGCAGAAAAATAATTCTTATCATCAATTTTCTTCACATATTGGGAAAATAATATGTATTTTATGCTGATTATGAAAACTTCATTGAAATCTTAGCATTTAAAACATTTATTTATTTGAGAGACAGAAAGAAATTGCTTCTACCTGCTGGTTCACTCCCCAAATATCTACGGACTGGGTTGGGCTGAGGCCAAGCTAGGAGGCAGGAACCAAATCCAGGTCTCCCACATGGGTGTTAGGAACC
The DNA here is from genome assembly GCF_051225735.1 of Oryctolagus cuniculus. NCBI lineage: Eukaryota > Metazoa > Chordata > Mammalia > Lagomorpha > Leporidae > Oryctolagus > Oryctolagus cuniculus. Next base: position 14,870,137 of record NC_142871.1, read on the forward strand.
CAACTACTGAGCTATTACTGCTGCTTCCCAGGGTGCAAATTATCAGGAAGCTGGAATCAGGAGCAGAGCTCCAGAGGAATCAAACCCAGGTACTCCCATGTCCTAACTGCTGTTGTCCTAACTGCATCTTAACCGCTAGGCCAAATGCTTGCCCCGATTGAAAATGTATTTAAAGACTTAGTAATACAATGGCAGAAGTGGAAATTCGGAAGTAATATTAAAGATTATGACAACTCAAAGAATCAGATGCTTTTTAAACTAATTTTAGAACACATTTATTTTAGGTTTTATTTATGTATTTTTATTTGAAAGGCAGAATGACATACATACAGAGAGACAGAGAGAGGGAGGGAGTGAGGGCAAGCTTCCAATAGTCAGAGCTGGGAACTCAAGTACTTAGGCTGTTTTCTGCCGTCTTATCAGGGACATTAGAATCAAGCTGGGTCCAGAAATGGAATAGCTGGGACTCAACCAGAGACTTCAGTGCAGGTCTCCCAAGCGGAGGCTTCAACTTGCTGTACCACACTCATGGTTGTTTACTTTTAAGGAGTAGTCTTCGAAGTTTTAAAAATATTTTAAGTGAAAATATTTAAATATTTTTAAGGACTAGATTTTCTCATTCCAGAGTATAAATGGGAAACATTTTAAATGAGTGGAGGGTAGATTATTGGAGGGTAAATAAAGCAGATATATAACTCAATGTTCTAGGTCCAAGATACAGGAGAAAGCATGTTCTTTCTCTCAAGATAAGCTAATACTTACATAAAGTCACAGATTCTCAGAAGAAAGATGCCCAAGTAATCTCTTCTGGAGAGAGTCAATAAGGAAGAGAAAGGAGGGCCGGTGCCGCGGCTCACTAGGCTAATCCTCCGCCTAGCGGTGCTGGCACACCGGGTTCTAGTCCCGGTTGGGGCGCCGGATTGTATCCCGGTTGCCCCTCTTCCAGGCCAGCTCTCTGCTGTGGCCAGGGAGTGCAGTGGAGGATGGCCCAGGTGCTTGGGCCCTGCACCCCATGGGAGACCAGGAAAAGCACCTGGCTCCTGGCTCCTGCCATCGGATCAGCGCGGTGCGCCGGCCGCAGCGCGCCGGCCGCAGCGGCCATTGGAGGGTGAACCAACGGCAAAGGAAGACCTTTCTCTCTGTCTCTCTCTCTCTCTCACTGTCCACTCTGCCTGTCAAAAAATAAAAAAATAAAAAATAAATAAAAAAAAAAAAGGAAGAGAAAGGAGAATCCTTATCCAGAGGAGGAGTTGAAAGCTGTCCTTTCTCATCACTCCAGAGAATAGTGACAAGTTTTTCTGGGAGTGATCTGGTCTCCAGGAAGTGAGGAGATTGACACAAGTGGGACTGAAAGGAAAAGAGAAAAAAGTAGAAGAGAGTAACGATTCTGCCCTGCTCCAGTTGTCTAGGATCAGGAAAGGCATCAGACTGTTGATGAATTCACATGCAATGCTGAGCCCAGCAAGATGCACCAGTCAGCTTACACCTAACTCCCACTGGCTTTAACTCCATGAATGTATAGTCTGATGAGCAAAGGAATCATGTCTTATTCTAGACAAGCTTTTGTTTTGGCCTGAAGGGATAAGGAGCACAGCAGCAACCTTAAGGAGGGCATGATCCCAAGAACTCCATTCTAAAAAGTCTAGTAGTGAAATGAAGGGTGCGCCACACTTCCTGCTAGCAATTTATTTTTTTAACTTTTATTTAATAAACATAAATTTCCAAAGTACAGTTTATGGATTACAATGGCTTTCCACCCCATAACTTCCCTCCCACCCGCAACCCTCCCATCTCCCGATCCCTCTCCCATTCGCCATCAAGATTCATTTTCAATTGTATTTATATATAGATCAATTTAGCATATATTAAGTAAAGATTTCAGCAGTTTGCACCCACACCGCAACACAAAGTAGCAGTTTATTCTTGAAAAGATAATGTACAAGGATTCACAATCAGGCTTTTTGGCATGCTGACAAATACTTTTTACTTAAAATTATTTCTAATAAAATGAATACCTCTGATATCTAGACCTTGAGCTTGTATGCTGTTTCCTTTGCACAGTTGTCCCTTTGGAGACTTCGCTGTGTGTAGCCAGTATGCAAGCAATCTATGTCATGTCTATTACTTGGAGTCTTACTCACTATCCTCATGTCTTGTTCCTGCAAGATTTTCCTGAACTTGCAAACTTTTAAAGAGCTCAGAATATCAATCATAGCTTGCTGTTTTCTCTTCCTATTGTTCTTAATGTTCTTTTACTGTTCCTTCTTTGGTTCTTCCACCAGAGGGCATGATAAACCTGGCTAATCCACAGTTTGGCACTTTTGCTTCAATACATGAAGTTTTCTTAGCTTAATGTGGTTCTAATTTTGTTACTCCAAGGTGTTATGATTAAGAGTAGGGTCTCCAAAGTCAACCTATGTGAATTTAGATCCTAGCTCTGCTGATTGACAGCTCTGTGGCCTTGGACAATTCTTTAATTTTGTCTCTGAGCAAGTGTTCTCATACTTTTAAAATGAGAAAAATTACCTGCCTCTGCATTGTTGTGAGGATTCCATGGGCTTAGACATTTTTATAAAGCACTTGGGGCCATGGCTGGCATACAGGAAGTGCTATATATGTGACAGCTGCCATGAAAGTTTATGAAAACAGCAATTCTACTAACCAAGAGTTGCCTAAAAAGCATTTAAGAACAGAAAGCTATGAAACAAAGCCAATTACTCCCACTTTTTAGTGTCAGGTATGTCCCATGACCACATAAATGCATAATTTACACCCAACACACATGTTAGGGAGATGTGGTAGTCCACTGCTCATTAGTCCTTCCCATGTTGGAACAGCACCTAGCAATTAGCCATTCAGTAAATGTGGTATAAATGAATAGGTGATTTTCAAAGAATTTCATTCTGTTTGCGACTTTAAAAAAATGGTTTTTTAAATTCAGGGTTTCAGGCAGAGTCTGAGAGAAAGAGATCTTCTACCAACTGTTTCCCTCCCCAAATGCCTGCAATAGCCACATCTGGGCCAGAAACTCTATCTAGGTCTCCCATGTGTGTGATGAGAACAAAAGTTTTTGAGCCATCATCCACTGCTTCCCAGGTGCATTAACAAGAAGCTGGATCAGAAGCAAGAGAGCTAGAACTCAAACCAGCTCTCTGATATGGGATGTGGGCATCCCAAAGTGTGACTTAACCTGCTGCACCACAACACCTGCCCAGTAATTTTTATTAACTCATGTTTACAGGAAAGAAAACAATGCTCAGAGAGTTGATAAATTTTTCTCAGTGTCAAAAAAGTAAGTGTAATTTGTTGTACCTTAACCCAAATCTGGTTCTCAAACCAGTCTTCTGTTCACAGGATTTCCTTACCTTGAAGAAAGGTTGGGAGAGTTGAAGAAAATGAACTTTTGGTTGATTCTTGTAAGTGAAATGACTGTTGGAGTTTTTATATTGTTAGGAGCAAGAATGTGAAGCTTTCCTTAAATAATATTGTATAAGGATTCTTTCCACCAGGATTTAGATGGTGCTTAGCAGGAGAAATTCACATAGGAATTATTTAATAAATATTTTTCCTAAGGTGTTTTTCAAGCCTTTTTTCATAACTGAATGGAATAAGCAAAATATGAAGAAAAATAGAACCTTAAATCCTGCTTGCATTTAAATTCTCATTTCTGGAAGGCACAATGGTTGGTCCTCAGTTTCTGCTCAGTGTATGTTGGTTGAGTGTCTTTGTGTGAGAGGGTATGGCTGAAGCATTCAATTCTCCTGGGGCATAGAGAACCCTGTACTGGCCAGCAGCATTAGCATCGGCTGGGAAAATGCCAGAAATGTGAAGTCTCATTTCAGACCTACAAAATAAGAATCAGAGTCAGCAGTTTAATAAGAACCCCAGATAATTTCTATTCACATCAATATTTGAGAAATTCATTTCCAGCCAATATGGCCAATTGTGGAAAACAAACAACTTATACCCATTAATGAACTTACTACTTCTTATTGAACATGTTTTTAAAAATGAAACAAAGAAAAAATGTATGTTAGGCACAAAAAATGCAACTATATTTGGGGAGGAGGAAGAGTGTAACTCTATGTAAATGAATTAAAAAGTAGAAACTACAAACATTTATTTATTTATTTATTTGGGGGGACTTGTACCCATTATCCCAATTTAGAATAAATTACTCTGGTTTTACAAAATGATTTCATGTGTGGATTACTTGTATGGAAGATTCAATTTCCTTTTATTTATGGCCTTGTATAGCTTGAAATCACTGTGCGTCAATGCTACATTTACGTTGTACGTGTGAATCATCAAAGTATGTTTCCTAAATCAAGGTGGAGGTGAGCAGCCAAGCAAAATTGATATAACTGTCATTCTCTGTGACAGATGTCTCATGTGAGATAATAAAACTTCTCTGCCTGTGAAAAGAAGAAAGAAATATGCAGTGATACATATAAGGTGCAGTTACATAGAAATATATTGTAAAAACTGTCTATAATACCTATGCTATGGTTTGTACAAGATTTGGCTCCGAAATTCATGAAGATGTTTAATACCCAAAGTCGTAGTTAACAGTTCAAACAGGGTGGAAACTTAATCCAGTTATGTTTGGGATGCAGGCCTAGATGCAGGCCTTTGGACACTGGGGATGCTCCCTCAGAAGGTAGGCCTCCTGAGAGGATTGGTTATAAAAACCTGGTTGGCCCAGCTTCTTGGATCACAAGTGATCTTCTTCCATACATGCTCTCCCACTGCTATGCTCCAGCCTTACCTGAGGCCAAACCAGGGGTGGGGAGGCTACATGCCTTTGTACTGTGAATCTCCAAAACCGTGAGGTCAAATAAACCTCCTTCTCTTATAAGTTGCTTGTCTTAGAGATTTCACTGTAGTAACTAAAGCTAATACAACATGGGCCAGAGCCGAGGCTTACTTGGCTAATCCTCCATTTGTGGCACCGGCACCCTGGGTTCTAGTCCCTGTTGGGGCACCAGGTACTATTCCTGGTTGCTCTTCTTCCAGTCCAGCTCCCTGCAGTGGCCTGGGAGGGCAGCGGAGGATGGCCCAAGTGCTTGGGTCCCTGCACCTGCATGGGAGACAGGGAGGAAGCACCTGGCTCCTGGCTTCAGATCGGCGCAGCACCAGCCACAGCAGCCATTAGGGAAGTGAACCAATGGAAGGAAGACCTTTCTCTCTGCTTCTCTCTTGTTGTCTATAACTCTCTCTCTGTCTCTCTCTCATTGTCTAACTCTGCCTGTCAAAAAATAAAAATAAAAAAAGCTAATACAACATGAATAGAATACATATATTATACATTATACATCTGTAGATGTCACTTTAGTAGTATTTAATATATTTCATCATTAAATGTGAATTGCTTTTATAAAATTTGTATTTTCAAAAGTTTTTTCCCCAAAGAAACCTTTTATTTAAGGAGTACAAATTTTATAAGTACAACTTTAGGAATATAGTGATTCTTCCCACCTCACCTCCTCCTCCCTTTCCCATCCCCATTCCCATTCTCCATCAAGATTCATTTTCAATTAACTTTATACACAGAAGACCAACTCTATACTAAGTAAAGATTTCAACAATTTGCGCACACATGCACACACAAAAAAAGTGAGAAGTTTCACTGTTGACTCTCATAATACAACTCATTGAGGACAGAGGTCCTGCATAGGAAGTAAGTGCACAGTGAATCCTATTGTTAATTTAACAGTTATCACACTTATGTATAACATCAGCAATCACCTGAGGCCCTTGATATGAGCTGCCAAGGCTATGGAAGGCTTTTGAATCCATAATCTCCATCAGTATTTAGACAAAGCCATAAGCAAAGTGGAAGTTCTCTCCTCCCTTCAGAGAAAAGTACATCCTTCTTTGATGGTCATTTCTTTTCACTGGGCTCTCACTCATGGAGATTCTTCCTGTAGGACATTTATTTTTGCCACAATATCTTGGATTTCCATGCCTGAAATGCTCTCATGGGCTTTTCAGCCAGACCAGAATGTCTTAAGGGCTGATTCTGAGGTCAGAGTGCTATTTAGAGCAATTATCTTTCTATGAGTTTGCCCTGTGAACTGCTTCCCATGTTGGAGCATTCTCTCCTTTTGGATTCTATCTACTATAATTACTCACACTTGATCCTATTTATATATTCACTTTAACACTTAAAATGATCACTTTAACAATTAAGATGGCATTTTTACAAACTAGCTTAGTGGGATTTGGAATCCCATGGCAAGTTTTTAAATTGTACCCTTAAGTAAGTCTGTGGGAATGTATGCAGAATTATACAGCTTTAAAGTTACAAACATCCACCTTCTCTCTTATTCACACTCTTATTTATTTTTTACTGAGATCTATTTTCTTTTTTTTAAAGATTTATTTATTTATTTGAAAGTCAGAGATACACAGAGAGAGGAGAGGGAGGGAGAGAGAGAGAGGTCTTCCATCTGATGGCTCACCCCCCAGTTGGCCACAATGGCCGGAGCTGCGCTGATCCGGAGCCAGGAGCCAGGAGCTTCCTCCTGGTCTCTTATGTGGGTGCAAGGGCCCAAGGACTTGGACCATCTTCCACTGCTTTCCCAGGCTATAGCAGGGAGCTGGATTGGAAGTGGAGCAGTCGGATCTTGAACCAGCACCCATATAGGATACCGGAGCTTCAGGCCAGAGCATTAACCTGTTGTGCCACAGCATTGGCCCCGAGATCTATTTTCAATTGACTTCATACATATATGATTAGCTCTATGTTAAGTAAAGAGTTCAACAAATAGTACAAAGAAGAAGGAAAAAAAAACTGTTCTTTTACAGTCAAGACAAGGGCTGTTCAAGTCATTTTTTCTCAAAGTGTCAATTTCACTTCTACAGATTTCCTTTTTGATGCTCTATTAGTTCTCATAGATCAGGGAGAACATATGGTATTTGTCCCTTTGGGACTGGCTTATTTCACTACGTATCATGTTTTCCAGATTCATCCATTTTATTGCAAATGACTGGATTTCATTTTTATTTTTTTAACCACAGTGCAGCACCTCCTTAACCATCTTCTGCAGGGCTGGACAGGTTGAGACAAATCCTTTCAGTTTCTGTTTGTCAGGGAAAGTCTTTATTTCACCTTTGTTCATAAATGAGAGCTTTGCAGGTTATGGTATTCTGGGTTGACAATTATTTTCTCTTAAGACTTGGAATATATCTCACCATTCTCTCCTAGCCTATAGGGTTTCTTTCTTTTCTTTCTTTTTCTTTTTTTTTTTTTTTTTTTTTTTGACAGGCAGAGTGGACAGTGAGAGAGAGAGACAGAGAGAAAGGTCTTCCTTTTGCCGTTGGTTCACCCTCCAATGGCCGCCGCGGCCGGCGCGCTGCGGCCGGCGCACCGCGCTGATCCGATGGCAGGAGCCAGGAGCCAGGTGCTTTTCCTGGTCTCCCATGGGGTGCAGGGCCCAAGCACCTGGGCCATCTTCCACTGCACTCCCTGGCCACAGCAGAGGGCTGGCCTGGAAGAGGGGCAACCGGGACAGAATCCGTCGCCCCGACCAGGACTAGAACCCGGTGTGCCAGCGCCGCTAGGCGGAGGATTAGCCTAGTGAGCGGCGGCGCCGGCCCTCTATAGGGTTTCTGATGAGAAGTCTGCTGTAAGTCTAATTGGAGATCCTCTGAAAGTAATCTGAGGTTTCTTTTGTGCACATTTTAGAATCCTTTGTTTGTGTTGTACTGTGGAGAATTTGATTACAATATGTTGTGGTGAAGAAGTTTTCTGGTCATGTCTATTAGGAATTCTCTGTGCTTCCTGTACTTGGATGTTTCTTTCTTTCTCCAAATTAGGGACTTTTTTCTGTTATTATTTCACTAAAAAGGTCTTCTAATCCTTTCTCCCTTTCCATACCTTCACAAACTCCTAGAAACCATATGTTAGGTCATTTGACAGTATTTTGTAGATTACCAACCAACTAAAACTTTTTTAGTTTTCTAATTTCTTCTTGTGTTTGGTTTGACTGTATAGTTCCCTGTGCTTTGTATTCTAAGTCAGATATTCATTCTTCTGCTTCACTGATTCTGTTGTTAAGGCTTTCCACTGCATTTTTTATTTGTTCTATTGAATTCTTCATTTCTAAGATTTCTTTTTGATTTCTCTTTAAGATCTCAATTTCATGGGAGAAATCTTTCATGTCATGTATAGATTTCATTAGCTCATGCATTTGCTTCTAATTACATCTAAGTAATCCTATGATCAATTTTTTGAATTCCATTTCTGGCATTTCTTCAATCTTATCATTTTCACAGTCCAATATTACTGAAGTGTTCTGCTCTTTTGGGAGTGTCATATTGTCTTCCTTATTCTTGTTTCTTGAGTTGTTGGGTTTGTTATTCAGCATTTTGTGTAGATAATTGTTAGTTTCTTTGTTTTTTTTTACTGTGGCAGCTTTTATCTTTATACTATTCCTCTGTAGATTACTGGAATGTCTGATTTCAGTAAATACCTAGAGGTGTGTGGTGGGTACAGCCAGGAAGCTCTGCTCAGTTCTCCAAGGTGAAGGGTGTGTCTGAGGTGAAACACCCACATTTGGTGTTGTAAATCTCTCTCTTTTTTAAAAAATCAAAGCAGAAATTTGTTCTTGACTGTTGGTGTAGACTCAGCTGAGCTCCTCTCCTTAAAGGAGACCAGTGCCAGGGCACTATATATACCAGTTGGTATATTATTCATCTGTTCTGCCATAAGGGACACACAAAGGATCTGTGTAGTCCCCAGTGTAAGCTCAGATTCCCCAACAGTGTCCCTCACCAGGTAACCAGTGTCTCTACTTGTGTGGAGCCTCCCGCAGTGACTGCCCAAAGTCCCATCCACACCCTGAGTCCTCCCACTCAGCCTCAGTGTTTTCACAGTCCTGGCTCACAAGTCTCCCACAGTCATGAGTATCCAGTCCCCTGTTTCCCTCACCAGACTCAGGAGTCTCTGTTTGGCTGTTCGCTGAGCATGGACATGAGCTGGCACAGCTGTTACATATGTCCAAAATGGAGGCTGCTCTTTATCAGCTTGTTACAATATGCCATTGCAGGGTGATCAGGGAGAGAGAAATGTGTCCCCATCCTTTGTTTTTTCTCCTCTAGTTTGGCAGGTACACTATCCACCATGGGGTTCCAAGCTGGATTTCCTCTAGGCTCTTCTGCACCTTTTCTACTTAGTGGCTTGGGTTGCTGCATTCTGGTCTCACCTCATTTTCCATGCTGGTGCAGAGGTTCTCAGCTGCTGGGGTACTGAGTTGTGCATATCCATACCCTCCACATAGGTTCACTGTGTCCCTCCAATTTGTGTAGAGTTTCTTCTGCTGTTTTCTCCCTAACTCCTTCCTGAGACTGCACTCTTTCCACTTTTTTAAAACTATCTTCTCCTAGACCAGAGCAGCAAGCTCCCTGCCTACTCTACCATCTTAATCCAATCCCTCAAGTTTTTAGTCACCAAAATATAATAATTTGTAAAATAGTTAAAGTTTTTAATAATTTATAAAATAGAAAAAATAGTTGTAACAGTGGTATATCTTGGTAGAATTTTATATTTTGAGTGGTCAACATATCTGTCACATAGTACTTCCAAATGTTATTAATAAGCTAGGAATAATAATGAGGTAATTTTTTCCAATGATTTACAAATTTATTTCATTAAATTAGAAAACACATTTTCTTTCATCTATAAAGATTGAACTCTTGCTTTTTAAAACATGAACTTGAATATTGTGGCTTGGTACTCAGTTGTACTTCTCTAAATTGAAATTAACTCCTCTGTCGTAGAATATTTTGATTAGCTCTTCTCTGAAATTACCTTTGGTTTGGTTCAAAACCAAAATAATAGTGTTTTCCTTTAAGTCTCTATGAATTTTAAAAAAACTATGAATTTTCAAAGCACCATAGATTTTATATCTCTAGCGTTCTGTCCTTACTTCAAATCCTTTTTTTTTTTTTTTTTGGTTGAATAAATCAGCAGCATTAGTTAGCTCATGGTGCATTTGAGGACTCTTATTCTTCTACTAAAAGAAAAGAGAAGAGAACAAAATGGAATTATCAGTGACTACACTGAGTTCACCTGAAAAATACTGTGCTTTTATTTTCTGTTTACAAAAGTGAAGCAGGGGCATTATTCAGCTGCAAGCTGTTTGATAATTGTTTGTAAAGGCAGTTCTGTTCACTCACTCTTTTCTCTCTGTCTCCTTTGTACCATCACAGATGGGGACTCCACAGAAACTGCTCTTCTGTGCCATGGTTGTGTTCTAATGATTATTAAAACTACTTGGAAATGTAGTCAAATTGAAGAATTCCTTCAATAACAATAGTTTAGAGAATTACCTATGAACAACATATGTATGAAGCATAATTTCTATCATATTTTAATATATTTCTGCTTTACATTTTAAAATGGCTTTGGTATAAATGGAAGTCATAGTCAAGGTCCTAATCTTCTGATTTAGTGGCTGTAAAAGAAGGATGCATCAAATGTAAGGATGGGCATATTATGATTTTTTTAATAAGTTAAATGTAAGGAATTTCAAAACAGTTTAAAGAAAGCAGAACTAAAAGTTAAGTTTATTTGTGGTGCAAAAAATTTGAAATCCATGAATAATATTTTAATATATATTTTCCATAAACCCTTTCAAGGCTGCTCATATATTCCATGGAAACTTGATCCCTGAGGATTAAGTGAAATATTTTCAAGAAAGTTTTCCTGATGTGCAATTCAACAAAGATAGAAAACCGACAGCAAGATCATTTCAAGGCCTTGTTAACTGGAGATACTGCTCCTACTCCCACCAAATCTCCACTCGGTATAAGAGCTGTCTTTTTTAAAAATCAGACTATGTGTTAGTTACACAGTAGGAACAAAATCTTGGAAAAATATGGTCCCATTTTCAAGGGGATTTCAATTTGTGGATAGTCTTGGGATTGACTCAAAGGATACAGAATGGCCTAATACTTGGCAGTCATTTTTTGAAAAATTATTTTTCCTTCCTTTAATGTAGTTGTATTCTGGCCACTATCCTGATTCTAATTTTTTGAGTTGAAGGAATGTTTTAAAATATATTATTTATTTTTATTTTATTTTATTTGAAAGGAAGACAGAAACAGACACACACAGACAGAATTTCTATTGGCTGGTTTACTCCCCCAAATGCTTGCAATAGCCAAAGCTAGTGTAGTCTAAAGCCAGGAGCCCTGAACTCAATCTGGGTCTCCCACATGAGTGGCAGGGACTCCAGTACTTGATGCAATACCTGCTGCCTCCCATGGTGTGCATTAGCAGGAAACTAGAATAAGAAGCAGGGCCAAGACAAACCCAGGGACTCTGATGAGGGATACGAGCAGCCTAGGCAGCATCTCAACCACTGCACCAGATGTTCACTCAAATAGGAATAAATAGCTTTAAAGTTTTATTTTATTTTTTTGGCATATGCAGTTAGGGTCATGAATTGCCTACACAAAACTACATCAACCATAGACCAAAAGTATTCACATGCATTATTTTCACTGATATTTCATTCCGATGTTCTATTATCCCAATTACTATTTCTCTATAGGCCCCAATGATGGTTTATAAATAAATACTTTAAAAATTTATAAGTGAATTAAATTTCATGTCCCTTTTTGCTTGTGATTTTTTATTTTGCTTTACTATATAAAAAGAAGTGAGCAGGTAGCATATTGATTTTTCTGAGATTTGCTTTGTTGGCTGGTGTGTACTCTAATTTTATAAATGTCCTGTTTGCTTTCAATGAATGTGTATTCTCTATTTGTTATACATAGGCTTCTATCTGCGCTTGTTCATTGTATTATTCAAACCTTCTAAGTCTTTACTTGTTATTAACTGATCTATCAGTTTTTGTAGAGATATATTATAATCCCTTACTGTGAATAGGGATGCGTCTATTTCTTCTTATAATACTGTCAATATTTGATGTCTATATCTTGAGCCCAATTCTTTTTGTACAGCTAGTTTTTGGGATTTTTAGATCTCTTTTGATCATTTTCCCCTTTATCACATTGTAATTAAGCCCTTAATGCATTTTGCATTAGATACTATTTTGTCTGATAATAGTTTAGTGGTATAAACCACATTAAGGACTGAATTGTGTCCTCTCCAAAATTAATGTATTGGAGTTCCAATCCCCAGGATCTTAGAATGTGACTCTATTTAGAGAGATGCTCTTCAAAGAGGTGATTAAGCTAAAATATAACCATCATGGTAGGGTCTTAATCCAGCATTATTTATGCTCTTATTTTATTTTTTAAAGATTTTTTAATTTATTTTAAAGTCAGAGTTACACACAGAGAGAAGGAGAGGCAGAGAGAGAGAGAGAGGTCTTCCATCCGCTGGTTCACTCCCCAATTGGCTGCAATGGCTGGAGCTGTGCCAATCCAAAGCCAGGAGCCAGGAGCCCCCTCTGGGTCTCCCACATTGGTGCAGGGGCCCAAGGACTCAGGCCATCTTCCACTGCTCTCCCAGGCCATAGCAGACAGCTGGATCAGAAGTGGAGCACCCATATGTGATGCTGGTTCTGCAGATGGTAGTTTTACCCACAGCGCCAGCCATAGGAACTTCTGTTGTAAAAATGTATTGAAGGAGCCGGTGCTGTGGCACAGCAGGTAAAGCCGCCACCTGCAGTGGTGGCATCCCGTATGGGTGCCAGTTTGTATCCTGGCGGCTCCACTTCCAATCCAGCTCTCTGCTGTGGCCTGGTAAAGCAGTAGAAAATGGCCCAAGTCCTTGGGCTCTTGCACCCACATGGAAGACCTGGAAGAAGCTCCTGGCTTCAAATTGGTACTGCTCCAGCAGTTGCAGCTATAGGGGAGTGAATCAGCAGATGAAAGACCTCTCTCTCTCTCTCTCTCTCTGCCTCTCCTTCTCTCTCTGTGTAACTCTGACTTTCAAATGAATAAATAAATCTTTATAAAAATGTATTGAAGACCCATTTTGTATCTGCTTATGCTGAGTTCCCAGAGGTTTGATTTATTTTTCCATCATTTAAGTTAAATTTTCTACCTTAAAATTCTTACCTAATACAAATAATTTAAATTCTTGTTATCTTTTCACACTGTCTCAGGTCTAGGGTTTTGTATTGTTTGTTATTTTGTTCTTTTCCCTTCAAGATCCAAATATTCTAAAGCGTTTATGTCACATCTCTGATCTGCTGAGTTTTCTTATTCCTTTAAATGGAGGAAAAGCTGTAGGAACATCCCGATTTGGTCAATAATCTTAGTTTCTGCTTCTTGTCTTGTGCTATGTCCTAGGCCAAATTTATTTTTCTTTTCTTTTTTTTTTTTTTTTTTTTTTTTTTTTTTTTTTTTGACAGGCAGAGTGGACAGTGAGAGAGAGACAGAGAGAGAAAGGTCTTCCTTTTGCCGCTGGTTCACCCTCCAATGGCCGCCGCTGCAGCCGGCGCACCGCGCTGATCCTGGCAGGAGCCAGGAGCCAGGTGCTTCTCCTGGTCTCCCATGGGGTGCAGGGCCCAAGCACTTGGGCCATCCTCCACTGCACTCCCTGGCCATAGCAGAGAGCTGGCCTGGAAGAGGGGCAACCGGGACAGAATCCGGCGCCCCAACCGGGACTAGAACCCGGTGTGCCGGCGCCGCAAGGTGGAGGATTAGCCTATTGAGCCACGGCGCCGGCTCTTTTCTTTTTTTTTTTAGATTTATTTATTTATTTTAAAGTCAGAGTTACACACACAGAGAGAGAGAGAGAGAGGTCTTCCATCTGATGGTTCACTCCCCAATTGCCTGCAGCAGCCAGAGCTGTGCCGATCCGAAGCCAGGAGCCAGGAACTTCTTCCTGGTCTCCCACACGGGTCCAGGGGCCCAAGGACTTGAACCATCTTCCACTGCTTTCCCAGGCAACAGTAGAGAGCTGGAGCAGAAGTGGAGCAGCCAGGTCTCGAATTGGTGCCCATATGGGATGTTGGTGCTTCTTGCCAGGGCATTAACCCGCTGCGCCACAGCGCCAGCCCCCAGATTTCTTATCTACATGTAAGCACTGTGAAAACTACAAAGTAGTCTTCCTCATATATACAGAGTCAAAAGTCCTAAGCATATCAGTACATTATCATATAGCAATGAGAATACATCATAATCAAGTTGAAATTATCCCAAGACTGCAAAAGAGGTTCAACATTCAAAAATCAATCATTACCATTTACATTAAGCAAATACAAGAAAAATACTAATATGATCATTTATAAATAAAAAAAGAATTTGATTGAATTTGATATCCAGATATCTTTCAGAAGAATGGTGTTTCTTGTATCAGACTAATCTTTCCTCTTACCAAAACCAAATGAAAGCTGGATGGAATACAAACTTCAGTCTGAAGGCATCAGAAAGGAAGCAAAAGCAGCCACAATGTGAGCAGCTGATACCTTGAAGATAAGGAAGACTTTGGGTGGGCCCTACCATTGCCATTACATTATGCCCTAGAATTACTGGCCAAGTTAAGTAGTAGGCGTAAAAATGATATGTAAAGTGGCCATATAAATCTCACGACAGTCTCACAAAAATGGAAAGGGGAAAAATGACATCAGTCTTAAATATGTGTACATAGTACATATATTTTCTAACATTAGTTCTAATACAGTTCCAGGTCTCTTCCATGGGTGCAGCAGCACATCTCCTTCTGCCTTCCCAGGCACATTAACAGGGAGTTGGGTCAAAAGTGGAGCAGCCAGGACTGAAACTGGCACCCATATAGGATGCTGGCACCACTGGTGGTGGCTTTACCCTCTATGTCACAGCACCAGTCCCATGGACATTTCTAAGAGGGCATTATTTCCCCCTTCTCTTCATGCCTACTGTATATGTGCGCATTAGTTGAAAGTCTATTCCTTCATGTCCTAATCATATTTTATGATTTATCTAATTAAAAATTTATTCCTGTGGATTCATTCATGGAAGAAGTACTATAACTAAATCCAGAATATTCTCCCTGCTATTCTATACCATGTGTCAAACATGTAATTTTATTTAATTGAACTACCTCTTCTGAAGGTTTATATGAGGAGTGAGAAGAAAATTGCATTCCCCTTCTCCCTAGAATAGCTGCAGAATGGCCTTGTGAACTACTGGTATCATTAGGAGAGTAACTAACAACTGTTATAAGACCAGAAAGTATCATGGCAGGATGTCAACATTAATGGATTAGCTGAATGGTTTCCCTTAGTAATTTTCCATGCATACATCATATCTACCTAATTTGTCTGCCATGAGAAATTTTCTGTTCTACTTTCGGAAATGTGAATAATTTTGGCAACTAATACCATTGACTGCCTTCTATGTGTTGCACATTAAACTAAGTCCTTTCCAGGGTACCAGCTCATCTGACCATTTAATCCTTTCGCCATGGTCCTCCCAAGTCCTGAAAACAAATCAAAACCATCTTAAGGTTTTTTTTTTTTTTTTGTCTCTTTTTCACCCATCTTTACCATGGGACTTAACAAATACTAACCAACTTTAACTATATTTTATGTGTCTGATTCCCAAGATGTGCCTAGGTTTGAATATGCAACATCCATCCATGATCTCCACATGGTGGGGACTTGGGATCTTTTACTTCGCTTGCTTGCTTTTCTGCCTCTCTACCTACAAAGTCCTTCTCTGTAGAATAGCTTGATAGTAAACATTGTTGTAAATTTAATTCAAAGTACCATGTCTTATCCTTTCTTAGCTTTTTTTTTTTTTTTTTTTTTTTTAAGGTAACAGAAGTAAGAGATAGCCAGATTGGATTTTATGACCTTTTTTTTTTTTTTTCTTTTCTTAAAGACAGAAAGAGAGAGAGGTCTTCCATCTACTGGTTTAAGCCCCAGATGGCCACAATAGCTGGGGCTGGGCCAGCCTGAAGTCAGGAGCCAGGAGCCAGGAGCTTCTTTCCAGTCTCCTACATGAGTACAGTGGCCCAAGCACTTGGCCATTTTCTGTTGCTTTCCCAGAGACATTAGCAGGAGCTGGATTGGAAGTGGAGCAGCCAGAACTTGATCTGGCATCCATATGGAATGCTGGGACTGCAGGTGGCAGCTTCACCCAGTTACACCATAGTGCCAGCCCCTACTCACCCCCCATGTCTTATCCTTAAGTGCAATAAAATCATACCTCTTATGGTATAACTTTTGGACTTGGTGAGAAGATGTTGTTGGAACAGTAACCTTGCCTGATGCCTCTGAAATCATACCCCACCTCCTTTATCTATGACTAAGACTGACCTTTATAGAGACTATCAGCTTCTTTGCTCTCCATGCCTGGAGCTATTAGTGACCATCTCAGATGAAGAAAGGGAAAAAGAGCTAAGGCTACAAATGATGCAGAAGTGAGTCATAGGGATAAAATGATTATGTGTCTATTCTCAGATGACAATTATATTTAGAATAATCTACCTTTCATCAAATAAAGGGTGTGGACAGAATTATTATATTTATTGCTTTTTCAAAAGCACATTTGTCATCATCCCTCAGAAATTTGTGTTTTTAAATGATAACTTTTTAACAAGATTGCAAGAGAAACAGACATAACAGAGATAAAATGATATTTTAAATGTGATTCAGCATTTAACTGCCTTCCATATTGGTAATTCTCATTGCATTCTACATATAATAGTATGTGTCAACATAAGGAAAGCCATGTTTTTTCCTCATTTTTCCTGTAGTTTTGATTTTATACCAACTTTATCTTTTTTTGAAAGCTTTTATTTAATAAATATAATTTTCATAGGGACAGCTTTTGGAATATAGTAGTTCTTCCCCCCATACCCAACCTCCCACCCCCACTCCTATCTCACCTACTCCTTCTCCCATCTCATTCTTCATTAAGATTCATTTTTAATTATCTTTAATTACAGAAGATCAACTCTATACTAAGTAAAGATTTCAACAGCTTATATCCTCACAGACACACACAGTATAAAGTACTGTTTGAAGACAAGTTTTACCATTAATTCTCACAGTACAACTCTTTAAGGACAGAGGTCCAATGTGCGGAGCAGGTGTACAGCGACTCCTGTTTTCGATTTAACAATTGGCACTCTTATTTATGGCATCAGTGATCATCGAAGGCTCTTGTCATGAGCTGCCCAGAGTATGGAAGCCTTTTGAGTCCACAAACTCCAACATTATTTAGACAGAGCCATAAGCAAAGTGGAAGTTTTCTCCTCCCTTTAGAGAAAAGTACCTCTTTACAACTTTATCTTATATTGAATGCTTCATCTATTTTTCTTCCAAATTCAAAGTGTATTTAATATAATCTTTGCTTTCTGATTAATTTAGTAGCTTTTACATAGCAAAGCACTGCTAGCTGGAAATAATTGGTGTTGAAATATTGAGCATATAATTAAAAGTGATAGATTTACTCAGGCATATGGAATAAGCAAGCATGAATGAGATCTGGGTATATTATTGTGAAATAATATAACTTTGAATAATTCAGTTCCTTTTTCATCAGAGCTGAAATCTTTTTAAAAAATTAAACCCTGGAACACTCTTAATAGTCTGACTTTTCTCTTATGTTTATAATGTAGTACCAAAGTGCATTACTTAAGGCATTTCATTTATTATCTTAATGTGCTCATTAAAGTCACATAATAACAATATCAGAATTAGAAAATAATAAGAAGGTAGATTGACAAAATATTACCCTTAGGGATTATGTATAACAAACAAGAACATCTAATAATGTACCAAAAAATGTTCTTTTCCTCTCTCTGAATTTTGAATTTACATTTATTTTTAAAGATTTCATTTGTAACTATTAACATTTATTATACATTTCAGTTTAAAATTGTTCTTGTAATACTAAAATGAGCTTTTTAAAATGTTTATTTATTTATTTGAAAGAGTTACAGGCTGGCACCGCGGCTCACTAGGCTAATCCTCTGCCTTGCTGCGCCGGCACACCGGGTTCTAGTCCCGGTCAGGGCGCCGGATTCTGTCCCGGTTGCCCCTCTTCCAGGCCAGCTCTCTGCTGTGGCCCGGGAGTGCAGTGGAGGATGGCCCAAGTACTTGGGCCCTGCACCCCATGGGAGACCAGGATAAGTACCTGGCTCCTGCCATTGGACCAGCGCGGTGCGCCGGCCGCAGCGGCCATTGGAGAGTGAACCAACGGCAAAGGAAGACCTTTCTCTCTGTCTCTCTCTCTCACTGTCCACTCTGCCTGTCAAAAAAAAAAAAAAAGTCACAGAGAGAGAGGAGAGACACAGAGAGAGATCTTCTACCTGCTGGTTCACTCCCCAGATGGCTGCAACAACTCGGGCTGGGCCAGGAAGAAGCCAGGAGTTTCTTCTAGATCACCCACGTGGGTGCAGGGGCCTAAGGACTTGGGCCATCTTCCACCGTGTTCCCAGGTGCATCAGCAGGGAGCTCTTCAGAAGTGGATCAGCTGGAGCTTGAACTGGTGCCCATACAGGATGCTGGAGTAGCAGGCTGTGGCTTAACCTGCTGTGCCACAGTGCTGATCCCTAAAATGAGTGTAATGAGGCAAGTGTTGTAGCACAGTGGATTAAGACATTGGTTGGGATGCCTACATCCCATATCAGAGTGCCTGGGATCAAGTCTTGTCTCCACTTCTGATCCAGCTTTATGCTAATGAGCACCCTGGAAGGTAACAAATAGTGACTCAAGTATCTGAGTCTCTGCCACCCTCAAGGGAGACCTAGATGGAGCTTGAGGCTCCTGACTTCTGCCTATCCTAACTCTGACTTACTGTTAAAGGCATCTTGGAAGTAACTAGCAGATGGTAGATCTCTGTCTTTGTCCTTCTGCATTTCAAAAAATAAAAATTAATAAGCTTGCAAATGGTACATACTTGGCTTGGCTGTCATGTATGAAGTGTGAAATACCAGTTCTCACCTGCAGGGACTGTGTTTTTCCACTTTGTGTTCCCTGAACACAGCAAAGTGCATGGCACATCATTGTTCAAGAAATATTTCTTGACTGAATTAATCAACTAATGGATTTTTCAAAAATTTAAACTATACCCATTGACTCTGAATGTGTTCTGACGGCTTGGGGGGAACGCAATCTGGGTGTCCCACATGGGTGGCAGAGACCCAAGTACTTGTGCTTTCACTGATGCTTCCCAGCATACACAATTCAGGGAAACTGAAATCAGAAGCAGAGTTGGAATTCAAACCCAGCTACTCTGACATGGGTTGCTGGTATACATGTGACATCTTAACTAATGTGGCAAACATTCACTCACTGTTAGCAGGTTTATAAATGGCTTGTGGATCTAATTACTACCAATGTTTCTAAACAGAAAGTAGAGTGCATTAGCCTTGCAAACACTTAAGAAAGTTACTAAGTTCCAAAATTATTAAATTTCTTTTATATCTTACCAGTCTTTTTCTATAATGCTGCTTCCTTTCAGTCTGCACCATTGGTTGTCACTTCCTTTTATCATGTTGGACATGAAATTTACCTGTAACAAACCAATCAATGAATGTATGAATTTAGTTACCACCAATTCCATATATAGTGCTAATAGATTCAAGATATATTTTGAATTCTGAGATCCCAAGAAGAAAAAAACTTCTTTAATCTGAGTAGTGGGTGTTGCGTTATTGGGATTAAGAAGGGTAGCAATGAAGGGTCATTTCATAAGAAAAGTTATAATTTGGCCTGGACTATGAAGGATGGGCACTATAATGGATGAGGAGAAGGAAGATTTGGGATCAACAGGGGTGATATCTTAAAAAAAAAAAAAACACGTTAGGGTGTTGCACACTATTAGAGAGTGGCAGTTTATTGGAAAATTAGGTAGATAGCATAAAGCCAAATTCTGAGAGAATCTGGAAACCAAGCAAATGGTTGAGGTAGCCACAGAGAGTGTATGAGACAGATTGACATTGATGGCAGTAGTATGAAGGTGGTATGGGGATCCAATTCAGCAGAACTCTGAGACTGTGCTTGGAGGACATTCTTTTTTCATTTGAATCTATGCAGAAATCCTGTGTACATATAGCTTTCATGAAAACAAAAAGACAAAGTAGCCTGTAAACATCATTAAATAATGTTCATATATGAAGATACAATGGTAAGTCAGTTTGTGCATACTGGAGAGATTTTTATTTTCTTTTGGCAAAGTTGCTAGCTGCCTTATTCATTTTATATCCATCAACTCTTCAGATTCTGTTCATTGCAAAATTGTTATACAAGACAGACTTTGGCAAGAGGATAAAAAGAAGGACAGATTTTTACTTTTGGCAAAATACCAGGACTGCATGAGCCACCATTCTCAACATTCTTCACTCTGCTCTATACAGTGTACCTAGTTTCAGATGGAATATGTCTAAATCACAGGTCTTTTTTCTACATGATGACATTCTTCCTACTTGCAGAACAAGTAATTTTCTAACCATATTCATGAAATGGGACCTGATCTCTTTCAAACTTTTTGAGAGACTGCTTCAAAGGTGACGTGGAGTCTGGCACGCCATGAGCAGCTCTATAATGTCAAATCCATTGATTTGATTTGTGCAGCCCAGATGTCAGAGGCCACCCAACAAATTGAATGTAATATTGTTGAAGCTCATGACAAAGGAGGAAGGACAAAGAGGGATTAATTATCAATTAGAGTTTGAAGAAAACATTTGTTTATAGTTACTCCCATTTTTAAAGGTTATTTAACTACATTTTAAAAGTCTGGAAATATTAAACCATCCTTATTTCTTTTCAAAAATGATGAAAATAGGAAATTAAGACAATAAGGAATATAACTTTAATTTAATATTTCTACATGCATGTGTACTGTAGTAATAAGATTTTAATTTTCATTAAGAAAAGATAAAGGAAACAAATTGATATTAACTATCAATCCACCCTTTTGTAAATTAAATGATGACTCCTATGTATTCAACACTGGTCAGGACATTATTCATATTATGGCTGCTTTTCCAAGTTCCTAAAATTTAGAACAAGGTAGGAAATTTGAATAGGTTTCAGGGAAGGACCGGACAGCCACCTTGTTGGAATACTAATGCCTAAAACCCAAGAGAGTAGATTAAAGGAACTAAAATTACTTGGCTTGGGGAAAAATTTAAATATGTACAATGTATTCTGAGAAGAACAGAATGTGAAAAAAAATAATAGTAGCTAAAAGATGGATTTTTGAATAAATATCAAGGGGAAAAATCTTTCTTACAAGTTAGTTCAACTAAATATTAGGTAAAATGTTATCTTCTTTTGGAGATTTTTAAAAGTTCTTTTAAAAGTTTTTTAAAATTTATTTAAAAGGCAGAGTGACAGAGAGAGGGAGAGAGAGAGAGAGAGAGAGATCCCATCTTCTGGTTTACTACCCAAGTGGCAGTTCCTCTGGGGCTAAGTGAGGCTAAAGCCAGAAGCCAGGAACTCCATTTGGGTCTGTCCCATGTGGGTGGTCAAGGTCCAGGTACTTGGGCCACCTTCATTGCCTTCACAGGTTCATTAGCTAGGAGCTGGGTGGTAACTAGAGTAGTTGGGATTCAAACCATGGTTGCGATATGGGATGCCAATGTCACAAGCAGTGGCCTAACTTGCTGCACCACCGTGTCAGTACTGGAGATATTTTACAATAGGATGAATAGTCATTTATTCAGTTGTTCACTCACTGAAGAAGTGTTTATTGAATAGAAACTAAGTACAAGAAAGACAAGGTCTCTAGTCTCTTCTATCTGATATTGTAACAAAGGATAATATAATAAATAAACTTATAAGAAGTTTAAGTGTCAAGTATTGCTGTGAATAAAACACGACAATAGGAAAGAAGGTAGCCAAGCTGGGGTGTATACTCAAATGGGTGATTAGGGAAGTATCTTTTGAGGGGGCAACATTGGTACTGCAACTTGAGTGATGGGGGAAATAGCTATTTGAAATCTAGGAGAAAAGCATCATGGACATGATGCTAAAGCACTAACTTGGGAATGAACCCAGGATGTTCATGGAATACAATAAGTCCAGAATATTCAGAAAATAGGCAATGAGATAGGGAAGTGTTGGAGAAGACATGGGTGAGGCTAAGTTTATGCAAGTCTTGTAGGAAACAGGAATTTGGGCTTTATTCCAATTCTGGTGGGAAATTACTGAGTTGTTACAAATGAGACAGAGAACTAGAATACGTAGGTTTTCTAGTTAAGTTCATCCTATGAATTTTTAGAAAAAAATACTTGTATAAAAAAGTATTTTCTCCTATATGGTAGGGCTTAATCTAAATATGGACAGAGAAACACTTAGATTTCCATTCAATTTTCAGAACTTAAATACAACATGAGTTTTAGTTCATTAAAGAAACTGTGTATAAAAAGATCACAGAACAGGGCCAATTTGTGATGTTTAAAATCTCATGCCTACTAAAAACTATTCAAAGATGGAATTCTGCATGTGTTCACCATTCTTTTATTTATTTATTTTTTTGAGAGGTAGAGTTACAGTGAGATTGAGAGATAGAGAGAAAGGTCTTCCTCTGCTAGTTCACTCCTCAAATGGTTGCAATAGCCAGAGCTGTGCTGATCTGAAGCGGGGAGCCAGGAGCTTCTTCTGGATCTCCCATGTGGGTGCAGGGGCCCAAGTACTTGGGCTATTTTCTACTGCTTTCCCAGGCCATAAGAGAGATGGATTGGAAGAGCAGCCAGGACTAGAACGTATGGGATGCTGGCACCATAGGTGGAGGATTAACCCACTGTACCATAGCGCCGGCCCCATGTTCTCCGTTCTTAAGAAAAGATATTATTTTGGCATAAAATTTATCCTAATGAAAAATGCTAATCATGAAATTAACTAGAAGCATTATATCATTTTATTTTCAGGGTAAATTTGCTTAAAACTTATTGTTATAGAATCTATACTTCCCATATCAGGAAGTATAGATATAAAAGTTATTTAATATTTAGTAAGATAATGAGAGAAGGAGATTAACAAATATTTGTACTCATTGCATCACTTGCAGTCTACCAAGAGTTCCACATAAAATACCAAGAAAAAGTTACTCTTCTGATATCACTTGAGGGGCTTTGGACTGGATTCCTTGATCCCTGGATCCCGAATTCCCTGTTACCTTTTCTTGATGGCCCAACCTCGTGCCTGAGAAGACTTTCCACACAACCCAGCCCTGAGACCACGTGATAGTATTGGCTTTAGTTCTGTGCTCTTCTTAAAGGAATACCATAGAAAATAGGTTTCAGTGGCTACTCCATTTCCACCTATATTTTCCTAAATGACACTTATTTACATTCCTCCTTTGCGTGTTTAAAGAGATCCTGTTAAAGATCAGATTGAGGACATTACCACATTCACCATCATTCTTCTAAGTTATTGCACTTTTAAGAATAAAAAAAGGAGTGACAAATTAATAGAAACTTGAAAAGGTAAATCATATTTTCTGAAGTATTTTTAACTTTTACCATTTTCCCTTTTCCCTCAGTGCTTTATAAAAGTGATATACACACAGTAGATGTTTAGTATATTTTGTTGAGGGAATGAATTTTCACTGACATTATATTCTTTATGAAATTCATATTTATAAAAACATGGTAGATGCTTAACACATTTTGCTGAAAATATGAACTTGTATTGACAATATTTAATATCCTTAATGAAATCCTCATTTACAAAAATAAATGATCTGTTACTAAAAGATAGCAAATATTCCATTTCAATGTCAAGGTCCTATTTCTGATATCTGACTTAAAATTGCTATTTATCTTCTACTTCGCTTACCATTGCAAAGGATTTGAGGTAGCTTATGATAATTTAATGAAACAAATCAATACACATATATTGGTATTTTCTATCTGAAAAGAAGCACATAACACTATGTGATGGGAGGATTAAAATAAATGTGGCGTGTTCTCGGTATTCAACAAGCTCACTGTCTAATAGAGGATGACAATTCACTATAATACATGTAGTCAGTACATGGTGGTGATATGAGCAAAGTGCTCTAATCCAATAAGAAAAGACAAATGCAATAAGACCACAAAATCATTGCAATTCTGATGAAAGAACAAGAGTCCTGTGTTGGGTGGAGGCAGACATAAAAAGAAAAACTGGACTAAGGGGAAAAAAAAAACCTTGTATAATTGAGTTCTCATCTAATAAGGGGAATCATGAGACATTCTCAGGAAAATAACGTTATTTTTACAACACTAAATTTATCATGCTTGTTTTTAGAGGAATTCGATGAACAAAACTAGTGCTACTTTATATGCAAATACAAATATAGAGAAAATATTTAATAATACATCAATGCTTGATAATGGCTTTTAATACAATTATATATTATACCTCCATGAAGATGTTCACAGAAGAAATAAAGAGGTTTAATCAGGCTGAGTTTTTTCATTATCTGATTTGTTACAGGAGTTTAAAGTGAAAGTTCTATAGAAGTAAAATACACTTTCTAGCTTTGCCCTTTTGTGGCCATTGCTGGAGAGAAACTGACCAGAATGAGATTCAATCCCTTTGTGACTTCTGACTGAAGCAAGATTTGAAAAAGGCATTTCAATGCCCCTTCCCACATTCACAGGAAGATTACGTTTTTCCCCTTTTCCAAAGAGCTGAGACAGAAATATAATGTGTGATCCACACCTGTCTAGAAGGATGATGAAATGCAAGTTTAGTGAGAATACTATAAAGGTCAACAAATTGACGGAGTAGTCCAGATCTACAGGAAGAAATTTGTCATCTACAATGAACAGCTGCAGTGAAGAAAGACTAATGGCGTAGCTGTCCACATTGGGCATGCACCCCAGCAAAGTGGTTATCACTAGGCTAAAGCTGGACAAAGACCACAGAAAGATCCTCAGACAGCCAAGTAGCAAAGGAGAGGGGCAAATATAATGAAGAAACAATTGAGAAGATGTGGGAATAAAGTAATCTTATATACAATGTTCATTAAAAACTGTTAAAATGGGGGAAAAACATATTCCATATTCTGTAGCAGACTACTGATATCCACTTTTATAGCACCTCCAGGAATGAATGCCATTCTATTTAGAATACCTTTTTGTGACCACCCAGAAGATAATTTACAGGTAATATCAGCTGTTCCTTCCTGGCTCCTCAAACTCTCCACCAATTTGAAAACTAGGACATTAAGAGCAGAAATTGGTCTCCAGTTATTTTTAAAGGGATTTTTTTTAAATGATTTATTTATTTGTTTGAAAGGCAGTTATAGAGAGAGGGGAAAGGGGAGGGGGAGGGGGAGAGGGAGGGAGCCTTCCATCCACTGATTCAAACCTAAATGGCAGCAATACCTGGGGATGGGCCAGACTGAAGCTAGAAGCCTGGAACTCCATCCAGGTCTCCCATGTGGGTACAGGGGCCCAAGGACTTGGGCCATCTTCTGCTGCTTTCCCAGGGGCATTACAGGGAGATGGGTTGGAAGAAGAGCAACCAGGACTCGAACTGGTGCCCATATTGGATGCCAGTGTTGCAGACACAGGCTTAAACCACCATGCCCCACAAGTGAGTTTTTCTTTTTAAAAGATTTATTTAATTTTTTGAAAGGCAGAGTTACAGAAAAAGAAGGAAAGAAACAGAGAGATCTTCCATCCACTGGTTCACTCCCCAAATGGCCGTAATGGCCAGGGCTGGGCCAGGCTGAAGTCAGGAGCTTCATTCAGGTCTCCCATGTGGGTTAAGGGGTCCAAGGACTTGGCCATCTTCTGCTGCTTTCCAAGTATATTAGCAGGAGCTGGATTGGAAATGGAGCAGCCAGAACTTAAACCAGTGCCTATATGGGATGCCCACAATGCTGGCCCCACAAGTAAGTTTTTCACAGTTCCAGGCTGATAATAAGTGTCAGGTGTTTGGGACTAAGTAAGAAAAAAGATATGACCACAAGAGACAGTGACATGTTATAAGCTCAAGGTTATCCAAGAGAAATCCCTCATGGCAGGAGTCTCTCCAAATGCTACCATCCAGACTAGGAGGAAGGTGAAACTTCTGGGAGACAAGAGGATCAGACAATTTATGTCCTTATGGGCCTAGGTGATATTTCTCAGCAGCTCTTGGAAAGATTCTAGGCCAAGGAGTTCAAAATGGCAAAAGCAACTTGGGATCTTAAAACAACAAAGCTCAAACTTTCTATTGACAAACAGATGCTGGTTAAAGTTTCCTAGAATATGCAAAGTTCCAGCTCTACATGGCTAAAAATTTCATTGTCTTGGCTATTTATTTTTATTGTGTTATATATATGTGTATGTTCATATATATGTTATATATGCAATCTATCTTCTTAAACTTTCAAAGGTACAGTTTTTATTTTTAAATGTTACATCCAAAAAATTATTGCTAAGGCCAATGTAATAAATTTTTCTCTTATGTTTTCTTTTGGGAGTATTATAGTTTAAGATCTAATATTTTAAGTCTTTAATATACTTTGAGTTATTTATTTTTGTATATTATTTACAATAAAGGTTCAATTTTATGCACTTGTAAGTGCATGTCCAGTTTCCCAACCCCATTTGTTGAAAAGATCATCCTTTAATCTTCTGTCTGGATGTTCTTTTAATAAAAGAAAAGTATTCAAGTGTATTAATGTTATTGTTTTCCCCAGCTGAGCAGAAGCACTGTAATTTATGAAGATTTTCCCTCCCAACTCAATGGTCTATTGTCCATAGTCCAAAATTGTGGGTACTAATAGGACTGATATCAATTGATTCTCATTATCCAGAGAGAAGAATCCTGTGTTGCCTGTTGATCAGTGATTGAAAACCGTTATGTCATATACTTTGTCCAGTCTATTTGTTTAATATTGAAGGATAAATCCAGCTTTTAAGGCTATATTATTGTTAGGGATGGAAACACTCTACAGTCAGAATTTGTAATTTTGAATTCCTGGTTAGTTCTTGAGTTCTTAGTGTAACAGATTTTGAAAAATCTTTTTCTGAAATCCTGAATATTTATTGCTCCTGAATAGCTTTCAAGGTTAGAATAGTTGGCTCTATGATAGTTGGTAACTTTATTAAAAGTATGCAGAGCTTTACTTTCTCTATAAAACAATTTCAGAAATTCTACTCACATACTTAGAATTTATTATTTATTCAACACTTGCCTGCTACAAAACCCATAAATCTATTGTAACCTAATTCTTGTTGAAAGGAATAATGCTGAAAAGTAGAGAGGAATATTGATTGGATCTCCTTCCTGTATTTTCTGTTCATGACTCCTGCTTGTGTTAGAAGGCATTGCATGCTTTTGAATCTTGTCATACATGACATTAGTACAGAACATAACTACAGAGAATAGGCATGGAAGTAGTCATGGACACGAATGCTTCCTTTCCCTGTAGAAGTTGTGCTGTAACTGCATCTCAGTTCAGTATTTTCCTCACTCAGAGTCCCCTCACTCAGATGTTGTTTCAAGAGTAACTTGCTGTTGACTTCCTGCACTTAATCATTTTTTTTTGTTTCTGTTTTGGAGGAATTTGTCCTAAGACAATGCTAGTGCTGCATTTTCCATTTGTCCTATCAAGATCAACCCTTTGTGCTGCCCTAGGAGGGTCACCTCTAAAGAATGCATCATTGGAGCTGTCTTGCTTTCTGGCTTCTTGTTATCTTCAGCTAGCGACAGAAACTTGCAGAACAGAGCCCTTCCCCCTCTTCCTTCTTGCTTTGTGGGTCTGGTAGCAGCTGTTGTCTTTCATAATCAAACTTCGACCAGACCTTTCTCCATAGTGCTGGGCCCTAGGTTAGTAATGGTTTCGTTTTGTTGCTAGTTCAGTGCCTTACTCTGCCCACAAAACTGTCAATTTTTTTTTTAGCACTGTAAACTTTAACTTTTTAGTTCAAACCCTTTAAGTGTGTCATCTCTTTCCAGGCCCCAAACCAAGGGCATTTTGAAAACTTTAATGTTAACATACTGGTTCTAATTTCTATCATCAAGATGATACAGTTTAAAACTACTATGTAGCACTTACTTGCTTGTGTAACAAAACATGAAAATGATTTTGAAACTAGCTGGCTGCTAATTTAAGTGTTTCTTTTAAACTGCTGAGAGTGAGAAGGTTGCAAAGCAGCATTTTAATCTGGGGAAAGATGGAAGAAATTTTTTATAGTGTTTTACCTGCAGGCGATGGCTACAGTTCAGCTAGTTTTAGGAGTAGCTGGCCAAAGATGGTTCCTTGAAGTGGAAGGGATTTTATTTTTAACAGATTAGAAGCTATTGTTTCCACACTTGGAATTCGTGAAGTTAATCAGAAGAAGTAGAGATATAGGATCATGGACTAAAGGGCTTAGGGAGGAGTAGTTGTAGGGATAAGGCCTTAGGAGAGGCAAAATTCACAGGATTTTAGTGCGCCTTAGAGAGGCAAGACTTTATCCTTAGATGGGTAAAACCAATTCCAGAATAACTTAAGAATTTGTGAATATGTAAGGAAATGAAGATGAATTTTTTAAAAAAATATTTAAATGTTTTATTGAAAAAATACAAAAGATGAGAATGGGATTAAATAAACTAACACACCTTTGAGACATTTCTATCATTGATTTTCAAAGTGAAAGCAATGTGCCTGCTTGAAATGATGAACTGGATACATCTTGGGAAAAAATGAAGACTCATTTTCCTTTCTTTAGATGATTGAATCTCTATTCAGAGAAGAGAGCTAGAGGCAGATCCTTTGCCCAAATCATTGCTTTCACAATTTAAATGAAGTTAGAGAACCTGAGAAAATACCTGACACAATCACCGAGCTTCAGAAATTCTGAGATTCTGTTTCTCATGTCCCATTTTCTCCCTTTTTAAGGTACCTTGTCATTTGCTATCTGGCCTTTCCCAGAGAGGCAAGGAAGCCACTGTTAGAGAGAAAAGCAGCACAGGTCCCAGAAAGCGTAGCCCTTACTAATTCTTCCTCCTTCTCTGCTCTCCTCCTCATGCTACTCAGACTGTGTGCTACCAAGCTGCATTCTGGATTTCTGAAATCTAATATTAAAAAAAGCTAACATGTACAAACAATGCTGTTGGTAGATGTTGCAAATTTGCTGTCTTCAAGTCAATAGTTGCTTATGTTAGGGAGAGTTACGATGGTTGCTATACCATTTGAGATTTCATTGACTGAGGTGGGACTGCCTTTCATTAATTTTTACTTATTACAATAATGAATAAATATGCTGCCTTTAAAATTAGTTGGGGGGGGCAGTGTTGTGATACAGCAGGTTAAGCTGCAGCTTGTGACAACTGTATCCTGGTATCCTGTATTAGAGTATCTGTTGGCATGTCCTGATCCCTCTCCTTCCTAATACACCTGAGAAGGCAGACAATGACGGGCCCCACATTCATATGGAGACTGAGATGGAGTTCCTAGCTCCTGGGTTAGGCCTGGTCCAGCCCTGGCTGCTGTATGCATTTAGGGAGTGAATCAGCAGCTGGAAGATCTCTTTCTCTCCCCATCTCTCCTTCTCTCTGTTGCTCTATTTTTCAGGTAAATAAATAGATTTCCAAAAAAGTTATTTGAGGTATTATTTTTTGTTCATGAAGTCAAATCAAGCTACTTACCAGAAAAACTATGAATATTTCTCCTTTTATTAGGATGTATCTATTCTTTCATTAAAGAACATATATAAGGCTAAGCACAGTCCAGAGAATTTCCTAGTGATCCTGCACTCTTAACTGTGGAGTGTGTACTTTCACTCTGTCAGTAAAATGCTTGCTGTTTTCTATGATCTATTCTCTTACTCACTTCTTGAATTCTTTCTTGTGAAGTCAAGAATCTGCTTATTTGCTATCTGGTATCATTATCTATTCTTTTTGTTTATTTGCCTTGTCTTTGTCTTATTCCATTCCTTCTTTGCTTTTAATTTCACTCATCTACAATCACCAATTTTCCACCTGCAAATTGGTCCCATAGTGTTAATTGTTCTATACAAATTCTTTAGTAGTTTTTCTAATTTTGGGGGGGTTCAAAAGTCCAGTAATAAAGTTGGCCTCAGGTTGCAAAGGATCAACTCTATGTCTTCTGCAGTGGTTAAGCTTCCTGGTTATTGGGATTTCATAAGGACTGCATTCCTGCTGGGAAGGGAACTTCTCTTAGTCAGATAAGGGAACTTCAGAGGAAGCCTCTCCCAGAGCTTGCCGAGAGAAAGAAGACTGGAGATAACAGATAAACTGGGGCAGGGAAGGTCGGTGAGACCTACATTCTGAGGCTGTCCCCAGCTCACTTTGTCAAAGAATTGCCCTTTGGGGGGATCATTTTCTGAGCCCCAGCACTGTCACACTTAATAGTTTTTCATTTGTTTGCTTTTCTCCTCGTGAAGTTTCAGGTTCTGTGAAAGTTAAGTTTCATTTAACTTTGTATTTCTAGAAACTAGCCCAGCATGTGATATTTACTAGATGCTCAGCATATATTTGTGGGAGGCAAGAATTAACAAAGAAAGAATGGAGAGTGTTACAGAAACAAAATTAAAAAGAAAATCTGCCACAACAAAGTACCATACTCCGGGTGGCTTAAGTAAGAAGTTGACTTTCTCATTGTCCTGGTGACTAGAAGTCAGACTGAGGTGCTGAGTTTCTTCTGAGTTCCCTCTTCTTGCCTTGTAAGTGGCTGTCTTCTACTAGAGTCTACGTGCAGTCTTCCCTTTGTATCTGTGTCCTAATCTCCCCGGCTTAGGAGGACATCAGCCATATTGGCTTCAGGCTCTACCTAATGCAGTTATTTCAACTGCATATCACTTTAAAGTTCCTATTTCCACACAGAGTCACATTCTGAGCTACTGAGAATCAGGACTTCAACATGTGGATTTTAGAGGGGCACAGTTCAACCCATAATACTTTCCAAACACACACACACACACACACATACACACACACACACAAGAAAAATTTCAAAAAGGCAGAAGAGAAAAAAGTTTTATTATTAAATCAGCAATAAACTAGGATAGATTTGCATCATAGCCAATCCACTAAGTAGATTGTGAAAAGAGGAAATTCTACCTTTTACATAGCCAAGCAGATACAATCCACTCCATACATGTTTTCAAGATAAATGAAGACTGGCCCTCAAGGACGAGGACTTTATAGCACTACTGGGTTTGGTTCATCCTGATTTCAGTTAACAATTGGGGTAGCTGCTGATGTTGAATATTGCTTTTGTGTAAAGAGAAAGCAAATTTCTTGTGTCTTTTTGAAAGGAAATAAGTGTACAAAATGAAGAGGCACCTTACCTATCAATAGAAACTGAGATAAATGACTCTATCTTCCTTGAGGATTCCACTGGAAAGAGATAGCTCCCAAGACCCTCCTCAGTGGTAAAACTGGAAAAAAAGGCTTTTTTAGCCTTTAAAAAATATTGCATTTCAAATGGTCAGAAAAGAAATTCCAAGTTTCCTGAAAGGAATCCTGAAAGGAAGAGGGAGGAGAACTTTTTTCCATTATTTTCAGCAAACAGAATCATCTCTTCTTTTTATCTGGCATTTGCCCTTAAAAAGTCAAAAAGGGAAGGCACAGTAAAGGTGTTAGAGCCTTCTCTCTGATGTGAACTTCAGGATGGGAAAATTCATGTGGAGGCATATTTCAAGGCCATGCCTAAGCTTATGGCCACATTCAAGTGCCCAGAAAGAGCGGTAGGCCTTAAGTTAGTGGAAAGAAGAAAAATTCAATTTAATTTATTTAAGCTGGCGCCGCGGCTCACTAGGCTAATCCTTTGCCTTGTGGTGCCGCCACACCAGGTTCTAGTACCGGTCGGGGTGCCGGATTCTGTCCCGGTTGCCCCTCTTCCAGGCCAGCTCTCTGCTGTGGCCAGGGAGTGCAGTGGAGGATGGCCCAGGTGCTTGGACCCTGCACCCCATGGGAGACCAGGAGAAGCACCTGGCTCCTGCCATTGGATCAGCGTGGTGTGCCAGCCGCGGCGGCCATTGGAGGGTGAACCAACGGCAAAGGAAGACCTTTCTCTCTGACTCTCTCTCTCACTGTCCACTCTGCCTGTCAAAAAAAAAAAAAAAAAAAAAAAAAAAGCGGAGCAGCTGGGAGTTGAACTGGTGCCCCTATGGGACATTGGTGCTGCAGGCTGTGGCTTAACCCTCTGTATCACCGTGCCAGCCCTCCCTCAGTCTCTTTTTTTTTTTTTTTTTATTTCAAAAAATGAAACATTCACACACATAATGAAACATTCACACACATTCATTATTATTTGACCATTAGCAGCAATAATTTACTTGCTATCTATGCCTCTTTAGCCTATACCGGGCGTCATATTTGAGAACCACTGGGAAAGAAACAAAAGGTGGAAAGGAAGCAGTGATACTTCTCATTAAGCTTAGCTTGGAATGTACATTTCGCAAAAACAAGGTGAGGGCAATCCAGGAATTATGTAGATAAGTGTTCACATGGCTACTCCAGTTGCCTCAAATAACCAGTTGAAGTTTTCCAACAGCCTTTTTCCCCAGAGGCCATGCTACTTTCATCATAATAACCAAGAATTTCAGTATCTTTCATATTTTTTTCCTGGAACCAGATTATTTGCTCAAATACAGTAAAAAGTAAAGCTTTAGATGTTGTGAATTATATAGTAGAACAAGAGAAATAAAAAAATTGTGATGGTAGGTGTTTGTTGGGGTTATAGGCATTTAAATTTTTTCTTAAGAATGTACTAATATAATAATTATAATTATATTTGTACTTTAACAATAAAACTTATTAATTCAGTGATTTTTCTGGGTTGTTTTATGCTGAGAAAAGTAAGTATACAAAAATAATTCACTGCAAACCCAGTGCCTGCTTTTTTTGGCAACATAAAATATCCAGTTCAAAAGAGCAGCTGCTGAAGAGAGTAAAATAATCATTAGAAGGGTTGTACTTATTCTTTGATTTCTGTCATGATCTTGAAGACAGTATAAATAAGATAGCATTTTATCTCATACATAAATAAGATTGCATTTGGAGTCATGCATCTGGATTTTGTCATTTCCCATGTAGCTGCACAGTGATATCAGCTCACTGAGTTCTAATTACAGCTTTTAAAAATGATGCAAATAAAGAAGTGATGCCTTTGAGAATTTTTAAAGTTATTTCTTTATAAGGTTTATTGTTGTGTGACATGAATATATGGAACTCTGGTAGAATGTAGGATCCAGCATAGCTTTTATAAAAAAATGAGTCCTGAGAGTGAAGAATGGCCTAGACATTATCTGCATCTGTATTTGGATGGTGAATTGTTCATTTCTGAAAATGGAGACAAACATTATATGTAGATGTAGGCCTGGGCTGGGGGATTTCTCAAACTTTTGGATCAAGTCCTCATCCTGGTTCCCAAAAAATACACTCCATAGCGAATGCATTCTACTCATGCGCAAGAACGTGGCTGTAGGGGATTAAAACCATTCATTCAGAGGATGAAAAACTAACCACATCCACCTGAGACCTATGTTTCCTTAGTCTACAGGGGAAAGAAGCAAGTGCATTGTTTGATAACCACTAGGATTGGGAATTCTACGTAGGGATTTTGTATCTGGGTTCCCTAATAGTTAAGGAGACAATGATGAGAGGGGATAGAGTGGACTCTGTCTGAGATGATATGCGTTTGTTATTTTTTTAACTTCATGGTTAGCTTAGTTTTATTTTGTTATAAAAGTTTAAAAATTCATTTATTTTTACTTATTTGAAAGACACAGAGAGAAAGAGAAAGAGAGAGTTGGGGAGGAGAAGAGAAAGAGAGAGAGAGAAAGAGAGGGAGAGAGAGAATCCCTTATCTCCTCCTACATTCTCAAAATTCCTAAGACAGGGCTGGGCCAGGCCAAACCCAAGAACTCAGAACTCAACCTGGTTCTCCCACATGGGTGGCAGGGACTCAAGTACTTGAACCATCATTTGCTGCCTCCAAAGGTGTGCATTAGCAGAAAGCTAGAATTGGAAGTAAAGCTGTGACTCAAACCCATGCATTCTGATATGGGATGCAGGCATCCAAAATGGCATCTTGAATCACTGCCAAATTTCTGCCCATGGTTTTAGGAAGACTTCCTGTATGCATGCTGTTTCAGGCTCTGCTTTATGAATACTCAAAAAAAATTAAAAAGAAATTTCTTCTCCTTTACTCTTGTGGAGCAACAGTCAGTTCACAAAACAATATGTCCCATAATGAAATAATTATACTTGCAGTGATAACATGGATGCAAAGGTCCTATTGTTAAGGGACTCCAGGAAGGCTTCACAGAGGATATAGGTGAGCTGCGTCCTACTGGGTGAATAAAAGTATATCCATTCTTGGAAAAGACCCCAAGGCATAAGAAATCAAAGCCAAAATTGACAAATGGGATTGCATCCAATTGAGAAGCTTCTGTAGTGCAAAAGAAACATTCAGGAAAGTGAAGAGGCAACCGACAGGATGGGAGAAATTATTTGCAAACTATGCAATTGATAAAGGATTAATAACCAGAATTTATAAAGAGATCAAGAAACTCCACAACAACAAAACAACCCTGTTAAGAAATGGGCAAAGGACTTAAACAGACATTTTTCAAAAGAGGAAGTCCAAATGGCAAACAGATACATGAAAAAATGTTCAGGATCACTAGCCATCAGGGAAATGCAAATTAAAAACCACAATGAAGTTTCACCTCACCCCAGTTAGAATGTCTTTCATACAGAAATCAACAAACAACAAATGCTGGCGATTATGTGAGGAAAGAGATACCCTATTCCACTGTTGGTAGGAATGTAATCTGGTAAAGCCATTGAAGACAGTATGGAAATACCTCAGAAATCTGAATAATAGACCTATCATATGACCCAGCCATTCCACTCCTGCAAATTTACCAAAGGGAGATGAAATCAGCATATGAAAGAGTGATCTGTACCCCCATGTTTATTGCAGCTCAATTCACAACAGCTAAGATATGGAATCAACTCAAATGCCCATTAACTGAAGACTGGGTAAAGAAATTATGGAATATGTACACCATGGAATACTACACACAATAAAAAAAAAAACAGATCTGGTCATTTGCAATAAAATGGATGAAACTGGAAAACATCATACTTAGTGAAATAAGCCAGTCCCAAAAGGACAAATCCTATATATTCTCCTTGCTCTGTGATAACTAATAGAGCACCTAAAAGGTGATCCATAGAATTGAAATTGACACTTTGAGAAGCAATGACTTTGAACAGCCCTTGTCTTTACTGTTGAGGAATAGTTTTTTTTTTTTTTCCCATACTATTCGTTGAACTCTTAACATAGAGTTAATCATATGTGTATAAAGTTAATTGAAAATAAATCTTAGTAAAAAATAAGAATGGGAATAGGAGAGGGAGGAGGAAGAGGGGTGGGAGGGTTTTTTAAATGAAGAGACAGGACACGGAGCCTCCATCAGAGGAGCATGCCACTAGCTAGCTCTCAGCCAGCACTTTTTATTAGAGTTTACAGGCAATTCTACAAGCCAGCAAGCATGTGGACACAGCAATACATTAAACAAAGCCCACCACATGAACAGGAAAAACCAAATCCTATGTTCTGGGGCGGGGGTGGGGGGCAGCAAGCTGATCCCTATCATGCAGTACCAGGATCCAGAATCTTATTTACAGTCTTGAGCTCCTGAAACCTGTATTCACCATTAGTTACGGATTACCCACCCTGCTGCCTTCTGCCACCCTGTTCCATTGGGAGGGTGTGCTCTCACTCAGCCTGCATAGCTAGAGACAGAACTGCAGCCATGTCCTATTCCAGGGGAGTGTGCTCCCCTGAGAACATTTAGGTAGTATCCTCTACAGGAGGGCGGGTATGGTGGGAAGAATCACCATGCTCCTAAAGTTGTAATTATGAAATGTATAAAATGTGTATTCCTTAAATAAAAGGTTTCTAGGGTGAAAAAAGTATATCAGGTAATCAGTATTCAAGAAGAGCAATTTCTAGTAGAGAAAAACACCAAAGAGCCAATTGTGAGAAAGCTTGGGATGTTTGAGTAATAAAATTAAACTGTGGGGGCTGGCACTGTGATGCAGTGGGTTAAAGCCCTGGCCTGAAGTACAAGCATCCCATATGGGCACCTGTTCTAGTCCGGGCTGCTCCACTTCTGATCTAGCTCTCTGCTATGGCTGGGAAAGCAGTAGAAGATGGTCCAAGTACCTAGGCCCTTGCACCCATGTAGGAGATCCAGAAGAAGCTCCTGGCTCCTGATTTTGGATTGGCTCAGCAGCCATTTGGGGAATGAACCAGCAGATGGAAACCCTCTCTCTCTGCCTCTACCCCTCTCTGTATCTCTGTCTTTCAAATAAATAAAAATCAATCTTGTTTAAAAAATTAAGCTGTGAAGCACTGGAGTCTAAAATTAGTAGGGAGCTAGGAGAGTATAGAGTGGAGACTGGAGCAGTAAGAGGTCATAGTAGCAGAACTATATGAATCAGATTTGGGGCCATGGCCCAGAGCAGTGGAATGCCAGACACTTCCATCAGTTAGGCAGCCAGTCAGTGTGGCTCTCGTTAATCTCATTAGAAAGAGAATTGTTAAAAAGACAATGTGGAGGGATATGGTCAGGAAGCTCTTGTGATGATGGCCTGTGTAGCACATGCAGTGGGCATGCAGTAAAAATAAAATAAATAGAATATTTACAGCACATTTCAATTTAATGAGACAACAGTTATACAAATAGGGGACATGTGGAATATTAACTGGTAATAAGTACATATTAAACTAAGCACACAAATTATACAAAATTCTAGAGAGAGAAAATAATCATTCATGTCTCCATAGTGTATTATATGGCTTGATATTGAACCAATCACAATGATAATGTCACAACGCTGGGAGAATAGGAAAATAAGCTTGCGTATGGGTTATGTAGTAGTAAAGAAAAGGAAGTCAGTCTTCAGCTTGCCATAATAGATTATGTATAACACTAAAAACTCAAGGAGTAGAATATATAGAGGTAAGAACTAAAAGAGTTAAAATTGTTGCTTGAACGATAGATGGGAGCTGAGAAATGTGCAAGGTAGATCTTTCTTAGTAAATCATATGGAACTATTACTTCTGAAATGTGTTTTTTAAATAACTGCAAAACTGACTAAATATGTGCATTTTCTACAAAAATTTATAAATAAAAATTTATAAATAAATGCTTACATTTTGATCACACCTAAGTGAGGTTTTTGGAAAATCAACACCAAACCAAAATAAATGAGTGAATAATTGTCATTGAATACAGTTTAGTTCCTACAATTTAATCTAAATATATTTCATCTTAGAATGGTTAAGAGTGAGTCACTATGCATATGTGACAGTAGAAAAGGGAGACTGTTGTGGAGGGCTTCCGTCATTGTTTGCTTGTTTTCAGATTATTCAAGGAACGATTTTTCCAGGTGTCATATTTTACTTAGGTAAGGTGCTTCTTTTACATCTTATTAACCTGGAAAATCTTGTGATCCTCTAAGCTGGGGCTGGATATTCCTAGCACCCTAATGTGGATGTGTTGATTTCACCATATTCTTAGGCATTCTTCTCTCCCAATCAGATTGTGTATTTGTGACCACTCACTGTAGCCTTTCTTTTCTTGTCTATAAATGCTGGCCAGCGTGAAAAGCTAACATTAAAACATAATAAGTGAAATCAAGTGGAAGAAAGAAAAGCCGTTTGAAAAATGGCTATTTCTCTCCCATCTAATGTATGGAGTCCTGTGAAAATGCTCCGTCTGTTATTTTTAAGACCATGTAAGCCTTAAATAGTTTGCTTGTTGAACAAGCAATGGAGAATGAATACATCCAGGTCAGGTAAGCCTGGTCTTCAAAGGCCTCCTAGTTTATTTGATTGACTTCAGCCAAAACATAAATTATATAGTTATGTGACATCTGAAAGTCACTTTGAAAAAACCTGGGTATGTGGTGACCTAAAAACCTTTGGCCTTTGTCAGATAGGAGTAATTGTGAGACAATGTAAATCCCTTTTCTCTCTGTGGTCAATACTCAGCAACTTAAAATAACCATTATGGTATCCTTTGTGCTTCTACCTGCCCTGGCTTGTTCATTTACTCAGATGCCCCTTTGGTAACTCCACCTTCTCCCCAGTCTTTACCTTTGTCTTCTAGAGAGAGATTACTTTTGGTCTAAATTGTGTTGGCACCTGCTTTCTCCTTCCATTTGGCAGTAGAAGAAACAAAGATCTTTAGTGCAGATGTGGTTACTGATGATTCTCCTGTAGTAACTAGTAAATATGTTTACTGGTATAGTTTACAGGATTCAGAGTAATTGTTCTGAGATGTGTGAAAATAATACATGAAGGGATCAACGCTGTGGGATAGCAGGTAATGCTGCTGCCTGCAGTGCTGGCATCCCATATAGGTGCAGGTTCAAGATGTATAATCTTGACTAGTACTTTATGAATGGAATAAATCATTTAACAAAGAAGTATCTGAGAATACAGAAAATTTTGTTACAGGGATGACTATTATCTGTTTCATTAATTTAATCTTTACTTCTGCTAGCTATGGATTCAACAGTCACTTGGCAATTTTTTTTTGAGAAATGAGTCCTATGGGACTATGTGAAGTCAAGTAAAAAAGTTCTTTTCTGCTTTCATAAGCCTAGCCAGATGAAATAAGAATGATAGAATAAGTTGAATATTCAATTTCTATTATCCAAAATTGCGTAGTTATAAGATATCTGGAATAAGAGTAGATTTTACCCCATATGTATGAACAGTTTGTACTGATGATGATAATGAAGTGATTTGCTTGATGTATTATCTGTGTGTCAGCTTTTTAACAAAAAGATAATGAAAATGCTTTTGCATGTTTGTTGGTACAAACAACTCATGCAAGAATTAAGCCGGCGCCGCGGCTCACTAGGCTAATCCTCCGCCTTGCGGCGCTGGCACACCGGGTTCTAGTCCCGGTCGGGGCGCCGGATTCTGTCCCGGTTGCCCGTCTTCCAGGCCAGCTCTCTGCTGTGGCCAGGGAGTGCAGTGGAGGATGGCCCAGGTGCTTGGGCCCTGCACCCCATGGGAGACCAGGAAAAGCACCTGGCTCCTGGCTCCTGCCATCGGATCAGCGCGGTGCGCCGGCCGCAGCGCGCCGGCCGCGGCGGCCATTGGAGGGTGAACCAACGGCAAAGGAAGACCTTTCTCTCTGTCTCTCTCTCTCACTGTCCACTCTACCTGTCAAAAAAATAAAAAAATAAAAAAATTAAAAAAAAAAAGAATTAACCAGATGGCAGCTTCATGATAACCAATGTCATGAATACAGAATGCATCATAAGCAAGGGTCAGCTCAGAAAAAGGGCCAATAATATGAATTACATTCCATTGAGTGAAGTAATTCTTTTCCTTCATAGACTACAATGTCCCATGAAGTCTTTCTTTTTTTTTTTTTTTTAACATTAACTTAAATAGGTTGTTTAGAATGTGCTGGTTAGATAAATTCCAGCACAATGTTCTATTAACTGTATCAATAGTGGCAATGGCGTGTACATTTTGCTGTCATGTGGATTCTGGGAAGTCTGTGGGATATGCAACTAAAGAATACAGTGGAAGCCTCTCAATGTTATGTCCTCAAGTCTATGACTTTCCTACTTGAATGCTGACAGAAAAGTTGATGATAAAAAATTCTCATGAAATTCTCCACGTTTTTTTTTAACTCAGGAAATGATTCACTAGAATAATTTTCAAAATTTAAAATGTTTTAATCTCAATGTCATCATTAGCAGGAATTATGTTACTATTTAAGCAATTTTAGCTAATGCTAAGTCACAAATTTAATAAACTTTGATTTACTTTAAAAGATATTGGTTCCCTGCTCTACCTCAGTCCTATGTTAGTATTTGTGAAATGACAGGAAAGGTACAACTTTCACCTGAATGATTTAGGATTTTCAGTGTTTTAGGAAACTGACGTATCATAAATCAACCTTTCTACAAACTACATGCAATATTATTGGTTTAGATGCATCCTTTTAGTACCTGGGGAGATCCAATAGTTGTGCTAAGTATGCTTTCAAATTTGCAAAGACTTCATGGAGGTGACATTTTGATGAATCTTGAGGGGTGAGTTTATTACAGAGAGAACTATATAAAATTTCTGAACTGATCCATTAAGGTCAGGTCTTATATCCTATATCAATTGATGTGTCAATAATTTGGGAGAACTTGTATGTTTCTCTTTTATTTTTTATAAGTAAATAGCATGCTGTTTTATGTCGGGACAAAATATATCACACCAATAGAGGTATTTTCTTCAGAAAAACCTTCTTCATCTCCCTAAAGCCAAATTCTTATCAAATGCAATGTGATTCAAATTAGATAAGTTATTTTTCAAGCTATGTCATCCATCTATATCTTTGCATACTAATGGACAAATTCATTGAAGGAAAGACGTCCAAAATTAATAATGCCAGTAATTATGAGAAGGTAATCTTGAAGCAGTCTTCTATGTGGACATACAATCACATAAATCTTCATTTAGAGTGACAAAAATGCAATACATTTTGGAAACTTTAATTTTGTTATAGGGGTAACTTTAAATTAGTCATTTTATTGATATTTATTAGTTACATAGAGCTGCAAATAAAAGCATGTGCTTAGTGTAATTGTTAATCACAGTAACTTCTTACTTGGTAAATTATGTGGATCCATACAAACCTTCAGTGCGTATGTATGAACTGCGATGGTTTATCTTCTGAACAATGGACAGTCCAACTTTCTCAGTCTAAAATTTTCCTACAAGGATGATTCATACAGCTTCACAACTCCAAAGGTCATTAAATTTTGTGTCCATGCAAATTTTGGAAGGCTGCTGACTCAGAGAATACCTTGAGGCAGAGATCTGTCATCATCACATATTATCAAAGAGCCTTTAAACCTTTAAACATGAAACTGCATATTCCTCAAAATTATTTCTTCAAAGAACAAAAAGAAGACAGCAGTTGGGAAAATAAAACCCAAAACATTGTTGGAAAAGTTATGGAAGTGATTTCATTTAACAAAGAACTGATGCTGAGTACCACAGTTCGCTAACTGGCCCCTGAACTCTTGCACATGTTATGGTCACCTGTTAGTGAGACTAACAGGACAGAAACTTAATTATGTGTCTTGTGTTTAGGAGGTGGGCTTAATGAGAAGTCTGTGGGGTCATTGAAGATGTGGTTATAAAAGCCCTAGTCAGGCCCATTCTCCCCCCCCTTCTCTCTCTCTCTTTCTGCCTCACCATGTGACCCTTTCTCTGTACAGGCTCTTCCACTGTCACCCACCATCCTCATGGAAGCCAAACCAATGGACCATCCAGTCTTGAACTTTCAAAATTGGGAGTTATATATGTCTCTGCTCTTTAAAAAGTTAGTGGCTTGGGTATTTCATTATAATAATAAAAAGCTGAGCAGTGCAATGAGTACGCTTTTCTTTAAAAGGTTTGATTTTGTTTGTTTTTTTTTTTTTTTTTTTTTTTTGGACAGGCAGAGTTAGACAGTGAGAGAGAGAGAGAGAGAGGAGAGAGAGAGAGAGAGAGAAAGGTCCTCCTTCCGTTGGTTCACTCCCCAAATGGCCACTACAGTTGGTGCGCTGCAGCTGGCGCGCTGCGCTGATCCGAAGCCAGGAGCCAGGTGCTTCCTCCTGGTCTCCCATGCGGGTGCAAGGCCCAAGCACTGGGGCCATCCTCCACTGCCCTTTCAGGCCACAGCAGAGAGCTGGACTGGAAGAGGAGCAACCAGGACAGAATCCTGCACCCCAACCGGGACTAGAACCCGGGGTGTTGGTGCCACAGGCAGAGCATTAGCCTAGTGAGCCACAGCGCCTGCCTGATTTTGTTTTCTAACATAGAATTTTTTTTTGACAGGTAGAGTCATAGACAGTGGGAGAGAGAGACAGAGAGAAAGGTCTTCCTTCCATTGGTTCAGCCCCCAAATGGTCACTACAGCCGGTGCTGTGCCGATCCGAAGCCAGGAGCCAGGTGCTTCCTCCTGGTCTCCCATGTGGGTGCAGGACCCAAGCACTTGGGCCATTCTCCACTGCCTTTCCGGGCCACAGCCAAGAGCTGGACTGGAAGAGGAGCAACTGGGACTAGAACCGGGCGCCCAATATGGGATGCTGGTGCCGCAGGCGGAATATTAACCAAGTGAGCCACAGCACCGGCTCTAACATAGAATATTAAGTCAACTTAATTTTTCTTTAAAGAAAAAGACCTAATTAAAGATACAAATCTAGAATATTCTATAAGTTTCGAGTCAGAGAACCTGTGTCCAGAATCTTGGTCTGCCACTCACCATCTGCGCCAACTTGGACAAGTTACTTAATGTATACACCTATATTTACCCTTCTTTCTTTAATAATGAAAAGTACTTTTTCCACTATGAGATGACTTTGTAAAGCTCTTGCACCCATGCATGGCACTTACAAGATGTTTCAGTATGACTCAACATGCCCCCCCCCCTTTTTTTTCCCAGTCATAGGGCTTGGCCTTGGCACAATGAAAGGGAGAACATACAGAGGGGCCTTCAAAAAGTTCATGAAAACATGTATTATGAAAAAATTATGTATGCATATCCAAATAAACCTATCTCTTAATTCTATTTTCCATGAGCTTTTTTTTTGCAAAATCCTCACATTCCCCTGGCCTCAAGAAATTCATAGCCTTCTTTGGTTCCCCCCATACTCTTGGCCTCCCTTCACTTCAGATTAT
The DNA here is from genome assembly GCF_051225735.1 of Oryctolagus cuniculus. NCBI lineage: Eukaryota > Metazoa > Chordata > Mammalia > Lagomorpha > Leporidae > Oryctolagus > Oryctolagus cuniculus. The sequence continues at coordinate 14,912,704 of NC_142871.1, forward strand.
GTGCCTTTGCAACAGATCACAAGAACTGCTGGTGAGTGATGTGCTCCAGAACTAATGCTGGAGAAGATCTTCATGTGAGGTTACTGATGAAGGTCTTGGATTTGGAGGACATTCTATGAATAGAACTGTAAGCACAGATGGCCCAGAGATCTTTTCAGGGACAGCTTTCTGAAATGCATCCATGGCAGCTGGCTCACATGAGATGGTCTATACCAGTGGAAGATAGAATCAGGTGGCCTGGCTGAACTTCAACTGGGTGGTACCCCTTGGAATTGGACAGTATTTAGCATAAATTTACTGGTTTTCAATACAGATTTTCTTGTGATTCTACTGCTGTTATTAAGAGAAATTTCATCTGCTTGCAGCTTAGCAAGGTAATCTTTGTAGCTCACATCTTCCTACTTGTGATTTCATCAGTACTGTTTGTGTTTCAAAGACGGATAAATTAAAACTATTAAAGGCAAATTCTGTCTAAAAATAGCATAATGTGAAGTGAAATCATGGAACAAGTCAATGATCTAAAAGCTACCAACATTGCTTGGTTTAAATTCAGATCACAGTCAAAACTGTTCTTTGTTAATGGTCACTCCATGAAAAAAACTCAGACAGGAGAAAGGTTCAAGTGATACCTGATATTCATTTGCTGAGCCGGAGTTTGCTGTGTTCTGAACATATTCTGAAACTCATGCTGAAATCCCATACACTGAAGTGATGATATTAGAAAGAGGGGACTTTGGGAGGTAGGTAGGTCATGAAAGTTACACCCTTGATGGGATGTCAGTGTTGCAAGTGTCAGTTTGACCAGATGTACCACAATGCTGCCTCCATATAACTAGAGTTCACTGCAGGCCCAACCATAGCTTGTGATTTATTGAGGTTGTGGACATGTTTGTTGCTCCTTACAATTGAATAATACAAGAATCATCTAGAAGAACTTTTATAAAAATCAATATTTCTATTCCTATGATTGTGATATTGTAAGCCCAGAGGATGTAAGAGTACATATTATCATAAAGCTTCTTTGATGATTCTAATAATGAAATAGAATTACAACTTACCAAAATGTGCTCTGGACTTTTGCCTCTAGTAAGCAGGTGTCAGCGTTTTCCAATCCTTTTTCCATTTCTTTTATTTATTTATTTATTTATTTATTTTTTTTCCAGACAGAGTTAGACAGTGAGAGAGAGACAGAGAGAGAGTTATAGACAGAGACAGAGAGAATGGTCTTCCTTCCATTGGTTCACTCCCCAAATGGCCACTATGGCCGGAGCTGCGTGGATCCGAAGCCAGGAGCCGGGTACTTCCTCCCAGTCTCCCATATGGGTGCAGGGACCCAAGCACTTGGGCCATTCTTACTGCCTTTCCGGGCCACAGCAGAGAGCTGGACTGGAAGAGGAGCAACTGGGACAGAATCCGGCACCCAACTGGGAGTAGAACCTGGGGTGCCGGCACCGCAGGCAGAGGATTAGCCAAGTGAGCCACAGCGCTGGCCTCCTTTTCCCATTTCTACTAACTAAATCCTAAGTATGGTCTCCAGTACCCAAGTTAGTCTTTCAATCACTGCCTAGAGCAGTCTAAATCTGTGGATTTGGTTTTCTTTTTCCAATTGTATATTTTCTCTGTATATTCTCGCCAGGACCAGAGTCCTAAATCCTAAATCCCAACAGCCAAACTCATGAAAGGGGGACTAGAATGCCTTGCTCCAAGTGTTCCTGATTCCGCAGTCTTGAATGCTCCTGTCAAATGCTCAGTCTTCACCTGCTTGTCAGAACATCTATTTTTGTCAAATCGGTTGTCCCTACCTTTCACTGCTTCTCTGTGCTACTGCCTGTTATCAAATCCTTGCAGTAGGAGTCTCAAAATTTAGGCATGCCTAGGAATCACCAGCATGTGGGTTAAACAGATATTTGTACTCCTTCAGCCTAGACAATAGATCAGAAACTTGGGAAACTGATCTTAGAAATTAAAAAAATGTTAAAAGTACCCAGATTATTCTGATGGAATTACTGCTGGACCATACTTTAAGAAGCAGAACCTGTAGCCAGGTTCATCTCCCTAATATTAGTTCCTGTTTTGCGGGTAGAACTTGTTTCAAGTTTTAACTCATTTAAGTCTAATTTGTACCTCTATATTTAACATGGCATTCAAGTGGTTGTATAATGAAATACACTAATATTACATTAAATTCAAATGTCATCTCTTCCGTTTCTCATCTTGCCCTCCTCTGAACTTCCATGACTTTCTATTAGTTCTCTTCTGCTAGTCCCTGTAATCCATCTAATAGTTCAGTCATTTATGTGTTTTAGGAGACAGCTCCTTCAGGGCAGGCCCTGGGTCTCAGTTGTTTCTGAGTTTCCAGTGCTTGGCACAGTGCCACAGGGAAAGCACAAAATGATTAATAAGGAGTGTTTACTGAATGAAACAAGGATAGTGCTAGACTTGGAACTGGAGATATGCAGAAGTCATGTGATTTTTCAGAGGTTCATTCTCTCTTTACAAAGCAATGATTTGAAAGCATTTCAAGATTTCTTTTCAAAATGTTCATAAGAAAGAAAAGTTTTCTAAAAAGAATAATTACTTGTAATGGTGAAGAGAAGAAAGACTACAAAAAGGACTATAAAAATGGCAATTCTGAGTATTTCTATCTGGTTTCAGTTTTGACTAGGAGACTATTTATAAATAGGGTTTGGGAATTATTTGGAAGACATGAGTTAGCAACAAAACTGGGTTTTTACAAACAGTGTATGCAATAACTTAATCCCTACAGTAACTGCCTCTTTTAAACTCAAATCAAACTAAATTATCTTGCTTCAGAAATTGAGTATTCAGAAATATTTTTTAAGGATACTTGGAAAATTTTCATTCAAGAGATACTTCAATATTGGACAGTATTTTTCCATTTCAATACAAAGAGAGCTAAGTTTTTTCAGAGTGTTCAATAAAATTCTAAGAAGTAAAACACCAATTCCACCTGATCATTTCTCCTACAATGAAGTTGACACTCAGTGTGGACTTTTAGTGTTATGTAGTTCTTTTTCTTTTCATCAAAGAAATGGATTAAAGGAAAGAAGTTAATTTTTATTTCTTCATTTATTTCTCTTTCTCTTGTTGGCCATAAAATAAGAAGACTTTTCAGTGTTATTTACAAAATGAGGTAGCAAAAATTTAAGCTGAAGTCATCAAGAAATTAGCCAGCATCTAAAATTTCCTAGTTATTATTAGAAGCCCTAATGCATTAACCAGTTGAAGAAGTGGGTTATGAGAGCTGATGAAATTTGGTAGAAAGTCCCAAATAGAAAGTCTATTAAAATATTAGATATAAATTTATATATAAAGTATACATTTAATTTTTTTTCCAAAATGATGAACTCGAGCAATGTACTGATTCTAGTCTCCCCAACATTATTTCAATCCTCTCTCTCCTATTAGGGTCAAGTCAAGAAAGAGAAACCATATAGGTTAGTTCAGTGGGATTGAATATGAAGTCCAAGATAAAGGCACTGACAGTTTTGATTGATGAGAGCTGCTCTCTGCTTCCAGGGCAGCACCTTGTTGCTGTATCCTTTGAGGGGGAAGAAGACTGTCTCCTCACATGGCAGAAGGCAGAAGGGTGAGTGAGTTAATCACGACTTGAAGCCTTCCTCCTATTCATGGAAGGCAAAGCTCTCATGATCTAGTTACATCTTGAAGACCCTACCTCTTAACACCATCATATTGGCCGTTAGGTTTCATCACCTGAACTTTGAAGGAGACACACTTAAACCACAGGACAGAGTAACTGCAGGAGGTAGGTTTATCCTTAGGGATGGGGAAAAAATAGAAAAGAATTAGGATGATTAAATTTATAAGTAAATAGGAGACCATTGAAGAGTCCAGGTTCATGTTTATGTGGGAAGCGGACTTCCTTGCAACAAGTGACATCAAAGGAACTTATTAAAGGACACCCATGGAACTTGTGAGGGTTACAGTATAAATTAATCAAAATCTCTTGAGATGCTTAAAATATAGTGGGGAAGGAAATAATAGATGCAAAAATAATTTATAAATTCAAAAGTACTATATACGACTAAATTTCTATTGCAGTTATAATAAATTGCAGATGTATTTATCATGAATGAGATATTCTGGGACAGTCTGAATTTCTTCTGTCTAGTGTCAATCTGCATGTTAGACTGTTGAAATTGATCTTTGCTTTGGAATATATAGTAATCAAACATAAACCTACATACCATAATCAGCTTCTAAACCTATTTAATTAGCACCTAGATGTAGTAAAATTAGCATTAAAATTTCACTGTCTATGCCTTATTCGTATTCAAGATTTTCTTTTTATAGCATAGCTGTCTTTTAGTTGACTTTCGATGCCTTTAAAAACTGTTAACTTCTTGAGTTAGATAGATGGCAGAGCCAAGAGAGGTAGGAAAGTGTTGCTGTTGCCAAAGCTTCTGAAAGATTGTTAAATACACTGAAGCAGAAATTGAATTATTGACTACAAGGAAGATCAGGTAAACTGTGATTTACTCAATTACTGATGGCATCTTTTCATATGGAAAAATTATTTTTCAGAAACTTTAAGAGTCAGAAAATAGCTTCCAATAGTACACAAATTCAATACACTTTCAAGTAGAAAATAATTTCAGATCAGTCTTTCTAAACTAGTTCTACACACAGGTGGCAAAAATCAACATTTGTATTTCGGATGATTACAAAAGAACATGAAACTTAATTATGGAATAATGGGCACAGAGAATACTTCCTCTTAGTTTAGGATAACAATCTTTTCCTGCTCATCTCATCCCAGAAATCAGTTGATTTACGTAAATGCCCCATAAATATTCTGTATTTTGTCAGGAAATATTCCACAAATATCTCTAGTCAGGAATTCACCCTGTAATTAGCGTCTCATTATGCAGCTTACCCTTCAATCCACTCAAATAGTCCTTTATGTTAATTACAAAATATTTCTTTGTTAGCAGAATGTGCAAATAGTGCTCTCATCATTTAACAGAAGTTGTACCCTTAATACAGATCTTTTATGAAACACAGCTCATTGCCTCGCACGTAGTGTTAGAGAGAAAATTACTCATGACATTTGATAAAGATGATAACACTATTCAAGGAGGGCTACTACAGTGGGGTTTTATAGTAGCTAAGAGAGATCAGTCTTAAGGGGTGGGAAGATTGATAGCCAAGAAATAGGGTAGGGGTCAGTGGACAGAAAATGACTAAAAGGAAAAGTCAAGGATAAAGGGAATTCTGGCTAAAGCAATTTGAAAGGTGTGTTGCTGGAGTGGGCAAGGCTATTAAGATATTAAGGGTAGGGGATGAGAATTGCAAACAAGTATTAAGGGTATGTGCTTTTTGCTAAAATGATTTAGCAAGATTTTCTGTATGTCTGGAATAAGCATAGATAAACACAGAAGCTGAACAGTCAGGATACTGTTGAGAGAAACAGTTCAAAGGAGCCTTACTAGAGTTCGGTCTAGGGAGAGTATATGTCAGCAGAACTTAAAGAGTTTTGATCAGTCTATTGAATATTGTTATAATTAAAGCATAGATACAATGATACTTTGTGTAAGTAGGCTACATTACTCAACCATTTATCTTATGAATAGCCCAGTATTATTTTTTGGCTTTCTCATTCTTACATCTAAAACTGCCAAGTAAAACAGCTCTTCAGAAATTATGAATTATAAAGACAGTCTATACTTAAAATGTTTATGACCTTTTTTGCAATTTGTCTCATTTTCCCAAGAACCATTCTGACTCATTTGCTTTGGCAAAGTTTCATTGACTAACAGAACTCATTCTGTTTTAGTGCATATTTCAATATAAATATAAACATTTCACTCAAAAACAAACACAAAAACCAAACTCTTAAAATTGTAGAACACCAGATGTTTTTAGAAGTCATCTTAACATTTGGGATATAAGTGAAACACACAAAATAAGACACATATTAAAACAAATACAAAATATACAAAAATGGAGACTGAAATCCAGAAAGGATAGAGCAATTTGAAGCATCCACTGAATTAGAATTAGAAAGAAGTGAGATACACAGCAGACCCACAGAATGGCAGATGTCCTAAACAGCACTCTGGCCTCAGAATCAGCCCTTAAGTCATGCGGATCCGGCTGAAAAGCCCATGAGAGTATTTCAGGCATGGAAAGCCAAGACACTCTGGGGAAAAAAAAAACCTAAATGAAAGATCTCCGCAAGTGAGATCCCAGTGGAAAGAATGGGTCATCAAAGAAGGAGGTACCTTTCTCTGAAGGAAGGAGAGAACTTCCACTTTGACCATGGCCTTGTCTAAATAAGATAAGAGTCGGTGAACTCAGGGGGCTTCCATAGCCTTGGCAGCTCATGACAAGAGCCTAGGGTGATTACTGAGGCCATAAACAAGAGTGTCAATTTGTTAAGTCAACAACAGGAGTCACTGTGCACTTACTCCTCATGTAAGATCTCTGTCCTTAGTGTGCTGTACATCGTGATTTAATGCTATAACTAGTACTCAAACAGTATTTTTCACTTTATGTTTCTGTGTGGGAGCAAACTGTTGAAATCTTTACTTAATGTATGCTAAACTGATCTTCTGTATATAAAGAGAATCGAAAATGAATCTTGATGTGAATGGAAGGGGAGAGGGAGTGGGAAAGGGGAGGGTTGCGAGTGGGAGGGACGTTATTGGGGGGAAGCCATTGTAATCCATAAGCTGTACTTTGGAAATTTATATTCATTAAATAAAAGTTAAAAAAAAAGAATTAGAAAGAAAACCAACAAAATTCTCAGTTTTCTGCAATGTGAGTGGTATTTGAAAACTTGATATAAGGAAGTTTATTATCACAAGGTTTTTGATGGTGCAATGTCTCTTCAGTTGGGGAACAAACCTTCTCCAATTCTGTCTGGTCCCAGTGAAGTTATCAGTCATAGTACACTGCTGCCCTTTCTTTCCCTCACCATCAGAAAGATGGATATAATGTAGCCTATGCTTGGCTTCCTTCTACCAGTACACACAAGCACATGCCAGCATACACACACACACACACACACACACAGAGCAATGCTGATTCATTAGAGATCTGGATATCTGACAAGAATCAGGTAATCAAGTTCTTCTTCTGGAACTTACATTTGTACTCTGGGAATAGGAAACCATTTCTGTGATTTTTGCTAAGTGCTATAAATCCTAAGTTGCTTATGGCTACCTTGTTTGGTCCCATAGCATGAGGCAATAAACTCAGAGAGAAGCAGAAATGAGATACAGAGCCGATAGCATTACTTGAGTTCCAGGATGTAAGCCAGCATTACCCTAGACTTTCCAGTTTTATGATAGTTAGGGTTAAACCATTTTGAATTTTTTCCTTTTTCATGTGCAATATAAGGGATTCTAATCTGCATAGAAATTTTTCCTTGACAGTGGATGTTGCAAGCCATAAACCTTAAGTGGATGAATTTAGTTAAGTTGAGGTATGGTCAGAGTAGGGATAAGCAGTTTACTCTTTCAGAAGTAAGAAACCCTCGTTATCAGAAAATGAGCTGATTACATTGTTACTAGAGCCTTGGGCAAGACTGGGTCTTTACATCATTTAGGAGGAGAAATATCAGAATATTGAAATGTATTGGCTATTTCCTCAATCATTAGTACAGTTTTGCAAGAGTGGTGCAAATGTCAGTCCTAAGTAGTTCATCTAAGAGGAAACAGAATGAAAATTTGTTGTGAGTCCCTGTCAGCCTATAGCTGATCATTAAGTTGGTTGTAGGCTTCCTTGAGGTATGGTAAAAATTTCTTTAGAATGAAAGGAATTTTAATCAACTACATTGTCCACTAAGGACTTCATTCTACTACAGAGAAGTTTGTAGAAATGTAAAACCAGAAGTCTTTATTGTAAGCTAAAATTGCCAAGAGCAAAGACAGAGGGAAGTAGAAACGGCAAAGGAAGGTTGGATAGGATCTGGGAAAATCCAGAAACCCAATATTCAACGCCCTTCTCAAATATCAACTCTATGCTTCCTGCTGGACAGAGCGTTAATTCTGTCATGATACCACACCCTCTGAGGCAGCCTCAGATCAGGCTCAGTGTAGATGCACCTTCACTCTCTTGCCTTGGGGTTTCACCTTGCCCTGTGGCAGAGGTCCTGCTAGAAGATTATCAGTTTAGGTTTAAGGAGATATGAAAAGGGCAAGTTACAAGTTGAGGTTAAAAAACAAAAACAAAACAAAAAAAAAAACAATGATAACCTATGGTTTTATGCACCATGAGTTGATAAAATTTTTTCTTTTCTTCCCAGAAAATCCTATTAACAGTTATCAAACTAGAGGCCATTAAGTCACTGGAAATAAATATATACCCAGGAACAAAACTTCCCACTGTTTCTACTACTATTTAACTAACCCGAAAACCTGGGAAGGGTCATGAGGTAGTTGTAAGTATATGTTGCCTGCACATTTCTGCAATATTTTTGGATATCCTTCTGTCAATCAGCCTCATTCCTTCTAGCCATAATGGCCCTTCTCAGCTCCTAAAACAGATTAGGGTCAGGCATTTGGAACAGCAGGTTAAGCCACTGTTTGGGATGCCTGCATTCCACGTCAGAGTTCCCTGTTGAGTCCTGGCTATATTGCTTCTGATCCAGCTTCCCGCCAATGCATCCTGGAAGGCTGCAGATGATGGTTCGAGTGCTTGTGCCCCTGCCAAACAAATGGGAGATCTACACAGGGTTCCAGATTCCTGGCTTCAATCTGGCCCTGCTCTGCTATTGTGGAGACTTATGGAGTGAACCTGCAGATGACAGATCTCTCTCTTTGGAATGAACCTGAAGATGAAAGATATCTCTCTCTCCCCCTGCCCCTGCAAACAAAATAAATTTTAAAAATCTTTGGACAGACATTCTAAGAATGCCTTCACTAATTGGGGGGAAATACAGAAAATTGTGTTTTAGATAGTACAAAGCAGTGATTTTCACTTTATTCGCACAATTTTTCAGGAGTAAACAGTAGACACTATGTGTTAGCCAAATTCCCTTTCAGCCAAAAAGGATCTATTACCCCAGATCCTGGCTGTGCCATGAGCTGACAGCCCTCTTCAGGGTTCTCTTTGCTCACAGGAGCCACTTTGTCAAGGATCCACCTTATTCCCAGAACAGCCCACACTCAATATCTGGTTGATATGGGGTTGTAAATACCTAACACCTTCTTCATACTGGAAGGCTCCTTGCTTCCGAGTGCCACATGGGGTCAGCTGGAGAATTCTTTGGGAATGCATCATAGACCAACATCCCCCTCTGCCCAATATTGCTTTGTTTCCTTCCCTTCTGCTTAAGCACTTCATCATATAGCCCTGCATGCTGATTTTTATCTCAGAATTGATTCCCTGGGGTTGTTCCAGCCTACATTAGAGGTCTTCTCTGGTAACTAATGGGTAGGAGCTGGATATGCCCAGTGTCCGGCAATGAGGATCATACTGTCCAACAAATAACAGTCTTGATCCTGCACAACTTCTAAGTATACCATCAAATATTAATCTATTTGGACAATGCTTCTATAATTTTCATAGCCTAGAAATGAATAGTTTTTTAACACAAAAAATTATATTTTGCATGATTTTATGTTTTACTGATTTTTATTAGCAATGCAATGACAGTGTAAAAGAAAATTTGTGTGTTGTTTTGTTTCCCAAGCATTGTTCACCATTGCAAGCACTAATGGCAATAATACCAATGCTGTTCATGGTGCTTTGGTTGCTAGTACAATACAATGCTAGTAGTCTGCGTTTATAGCTGTTGCCATGATCAGTGTATACTCAGGAAAAAAACATCTGCTTCATTATGTACTCAAATTCAAATATGTTTCTATTCCAGTGATGAAATATTGTTATATGTCATTTTATATTAAATTACTTTTCATTCTCTTCTGTTATAATTAAGGCAGTATATTGATTCTTTTGCAATCACATGTATATTGATTCAATAATTTAACTAGAGTCCCTATTCAAATTTCCCCCAAAATATATTCTATAACTCATTTAAAAATTTTTGAATACAAAATCCAATAAAAATAGGATATTATTATGCTTCTTTAAACTCAGCTAATCTAGAATAGTTCCTCCAATATTAACATTTCCTTGGTGACATTGATATTTTTGAATTATTGCTCAATGGTTTTGCTTAATGTCCTGCAATTTCTATTTGTCCATGATAAAGAATTCTCTGATTATTTCCTCATGATTAAATTATCTTGGAAGCATATTTTAGCAGAAACATAGATGAAATGGTGTTCTTTCCAATATTAGGAGGCAAATACTATTGATTTTTTCCACTGCTAGAGTTAATCAATTGATACTCTCCGATGAAAAGGGTGTCTTTCTACGCTCTGTAGTGAGTGATATTTAGGGGTAGCACTTTGAGATGATATTCATATTCAGTTTCACATCATATGCAATGGTTGTAGCAAGCGTTGATGAATCTTGCCTGAATTATTATACTGACAGTTCAAAAATTGTGATTATTCCAGTTCTATAATTCCTTCTAGATTTATTAACTTTTATTATTTGTGAAAAAGTGTTTGCCTTCATTCTTTCTCCTTTTTTGGAATGTCACTTGGAACTCTGTTTTTAAAATGTAGTATCCTATAATTGTTCGGCTTGATCATTATCTTTTATTTGAATTCACCCACACTTTGTTAATGGTAATCCTTTGATCTTGTGTACATCAATTTTGTGGCACTTTCTTATTTTGTGGCAAAACAAAGCATTCCATCCTCTCAATGTGCTTTCCTTGCCCTTACCTGTAAGGATGTACTTACTGCTACTGGAAGTTTTGTTGCTTCAAACTATAAAAATACAAATATATGTATAAATGTATTCATCATCTATCTGTCAACCTATCATTCATCAAGAGAGAAAGAAAGAGAGAGAGAGAGTTCATATTGGTATCTAGAAATCTAGTTCAATATATAGAACTCTTCATCTCCATTACCACAACTTATTCACCAATATCAATATCATTGACTCTGTTTTAGATACAGAAAATATTTCTAGAATTATTCTACCAAAAACACTTCCAATAATAAACTAAGGAAGTAAAGTTCAAGATTTCTTGGCAGCCCTTTTTATCCTTAGACTATATCCCACTTAGGGAACAACCAGACTATTATGTCCAAGCTGTTTGATTTAACATATTTTTGTGTTGTTATAAGATTAATCTGAAATAATTTCATTTATTCTGATTCTGCCTTATTTTTTCAATACTTAGTTTTTGATTGTAAAAGATTTAGCATGTTCAAGAGTAAAGTTTATATAAAAAAGTATAGTAAGAGAAACCTTATTCTTCTCCTGATATCTTTTTTATCCTTCTCCTCCTTTGTGCTAATCTTTGCCATTTATTTTGGATTTATCTTTATTGATATGTTTCTTTTTGTACAAAAAAGCAAATACATGCATTTATTTCCTCCTGGTGATTTAAACAAAAGTTACACACATACACACACACACACACACACATACACACATATATTCTTTTCTTCATTCAAAAACAATTTATCTTGAAAAATCACTTGTGATGGTTTGGATATGATTTGAGTGTATGCTAGAAGCTTGGTTACCTGTGTAGTAGTGGCACTTTTAAGAGGTATGAATTAGTGAAAGCTCTTTAGGTCTTTGGGGCCTCCACCTTCATAAATAGATTAAAGCTCTTCTGGAGGAGTGGACTGGGTCTTTCAGGACTAAGATAATCCTCATGAAGTTAAGAAATGGGCAAAGGACTTGAACAGGCATTTTTCAAAAGAGGAAGTTTAAATGGCCAACAGACACATGAAACAATGCTCAGGATCACTAGCCATCAGGTAAATGCAAATCAAAACCACAATGAGGTCTCACCAGTTAGAATGGCTTTCATATAGAAATCAACAAAAAACAAATGCTGGTGAGGATGTGGGGAAAAAGGTACCCTAATCCACTGTTGGTGCAAATATGAACTGCTGCAGCCATTGTGGAAGGCAGTATGGAGACCTACCATATGACCCAGCAATCCAACTCCTGGAAATTTACCCAAACCAAATGAGATCACCAGATGAAAGAGTTATCTGTACTCCCACGTTCATTGCAGCTCAATTCACAATTGCTAAGGTATGGAATCAACCTAGATGTCTGTCAACTGACAATAAGATAAAGAAATTAAGGCATATATACACTATAGAGTACTACATAGTGGTAAAAAAATAAATGAAATCATGTCTCTTGGCCGGCGCTGCGGCTCACTAGGCTAATCCTCCTCCTTGAGGCACCGGCACACCGGGTTCTAGTCCCAGTCGGGGTGCCAGATTCTGTCCCGGTTGCCCCTCTTCCAGGCCAGCTCTCTGCTGTGGCCTAGGAGTGCAGTGGAGGATGGCACAAGTGCTTGGGCCCTGCACCCCATGGGAGACCAGGATAAGTACCTGGCTCCTGCCATTGGATCAGCGCAGTACGCCGGCCACAGTGTGCCGGCTGCGGCGGCCATTGGAGGGTGAACCAACAGCAAAGGAAGAGCTTTCTCTCTGTCTTTCTCTCTCACACTGTCCACTCTGCCTGTCAAAAAAAAAAAAATCATGTCTTTTGCAACAAAATGGATGCAACTGGAAACCACTACACTTAGTGAAATAAGCCAGTACCAAAGAGACTGTACCTTGTTTTCCCTGATCTGTGGTAACGAATAGAGTACTTGAATGTAATGTGTTAGAATAAAATTGACATTTTGTGATTCCATGCACATTTACAACACTTGTCTCTGTTGTTGAGGAACAGTGTTTTTTTTTTTTTTTTTTTTCATACTATTTGGTGAACTTTTTACTTAGTGTCATGTTAATCTTATGAGTATAAAGTAAACTGAAAACAGATCTCTGTAAAAATTAAGAATGGGAATAGGAGATGGAGGAAGAAAAAGGGTGGGAGCATGGGTGGGAGGGAGGGTAGGATGGGAAGTAGTGCTATGTTCTTAAATCTAATATACATGATATTTGTATACCTTAAATAAAATTTTTAAAAAAAGAAAATAAAAATAGATAGTTCTCATGGGAATGGGTTGTTTTAGCAAGAGCAAGCCTGGCCCCTCTTGCTTCCATTCTTGCCATGCGATTTCTTCCTCATGAGCTCATACCAATGTGAAGCCATCCATCATGAGGCCCTTACTAGAGCTGAGCAGATGTTGACACGTGTCTGGACCTCCAGAACTGTGGGATACACAAACTTTCTTTTCTTTACCTTCTTTTCTTTACTGGTCTTATAGATTTTGTTACAGCAAAGGAAATAGATTAAGACAACACTCCATGTCAATTCAGAAATGGATTTATATTTTCCAGTTGCAGAGTATTCCACGGTATGAATGTAGTAGTTTCTCCAACTCTTCTTTTATTCATGAATAGGGAGGTTGCTTCTAATATTTATCAGCTACACATAAAGTCACAATGAAAAACCGAGTTAATACATTTTTGAATTTTTTTGCTTTTTAAAATTTCATGTAAAGGAAGCAAATTTCATATATACAGTTTTTTAAAAAACCATTTCTTTATTTATTTAAAAGGCAGAGTCACAGAGAGGCAGAGGAAGAGAGGTTTTTCATCTTCTGGTTCACTCCCCAGATGACCATAGCGGCCATAGCTGCATCGATCCGATCCAAAACCAGGAGCTTCTTCAGACTCTCCTACATGGGTGCAGGGGCCTAAGCACTTGGACCATCTTCTACTGCTTTCCCAGGCCATAGCAGAGAGCCGGATGAGAAGAGGAGCACCTGGGACTTGAATCAGCACCCATATGGGATGCCAGCACTGCAAGCGGTAGCTTTCCTGGCTAAGCCACAGCACTGGCCCCTCATATATATACAGTTTTTTTGTTTTGCTTTGTTCTTTTATTTTAAAGACAGAGTTACACAGAGAGGTAGAGACAGAGAGAGAGAGGTCTTTCATCTGAAGGTTCACTCCCCAATTGCTGCAATGGCCGAAGCTGCATCAATCCAAAGCTAGGAGCCAGGAGCTTCTTCCTGGTCTCCCACGTGGGTGCAGGGTCTCAAGGACTTGGGCCATCCTCCACTACTATCCCAGGCCATAGCAGAGAGCTGGATCAGAAGAGGAGCAGCTGGGACTAGAATTGGTGCCCGTATGGGATGCCGGAGCTTCAGGCCAGGGCTTTAACCCACTGCGCCACAGTGCCGGCCCCATATATACACAGTTTTAATGATACCTCCTTCATTACCCTTCTCCCTCCCTTATTCCTACCTTCCATTCTCCTTTCTTTGTTAATTTTTAAAATAGCATACTTTCAATTTACTTTAAATCACAAGCTTAACCCTCCACTAGATAAAGAATTTAAGAAACAGTAAGTAGAGGCCCACGCTGCAGAGTGAGTCCCAGCTGCTCCACTTCCAATCCAGCTTCCTGCTAATATGCCTGGGAAAGCAGTGGAGGATGGATCAAGTCCTTGAGCCCCTGAATCCACATGGGAGACTTGGAAGAAATTACTGGCTTCTGGCTTTGGTCTAGCCCAGCTCTGTTTTTTTGAGCCATTTGTGGAGTGAACCAGCAGATGGAAAATCTCTTGCTGTCTCTGTCTCTGTCTCTGTCTCTGTCTCTGTCTCTGTCTCTCTCCAACTTTGCCTTTCAAACGAATGAATAATTGAATGAATAAATAAATAAATTTTTCTAAAGAGGTATTAACTAGAAAAACCACTGTTCTTCAAGAGTATAGACAAGGGCTATAAACAAAATCAAATCTCAAAATGTCAATTTCATTCATATACATTACATTTTTTGTATCTTGTATATTAGTTATTGCAAATCAGGAAAACATATAGATATCTTTTGGGGACTGGCTAATTTCACTAAGCATAATGGTCTCCTGTTGCATCCATTTTTGTCATGAAAGATGGGATGTTGTTCTTTTTTTTACGGCTGAATAGTATTCCATCATGCATAAATAGCACAAGTTCTTTATGTAGTCATCCGTTGTTGGACATCTAGGTTGATTCCTTATCTTAGCATTGTGAGCTATAAACATAGGTGTACAGAAAACTCTAGGGAACAGAAAACCTGTAACAGAAGGAAAATGGAGTCATTGTTGAATTTTATTGTGAGTTGTTATTAATTTCTGTTCTATACATATTTCATCATTTTGTATATCTACTAGTAATGCATAATAGAACCTGTTTCCTGTAGTCTTGTTGACATATAATGAATATTTGAGAGTAAAATAGATCGTAGTTGGTATAATCGTAGATAATCATAAATAGCATCTGTTTGGATTTTATTTTTCTTATTAAAAATGAGAGTGAAATTGGCTGGCGCCGTGGCTCACTAGGCTAATCCTCTGCCTTGCAGTGCCGGCACACCGGTTTCTAGTCCCGGTCGGGGCGCCGGATTCTGTCCCGGTTGCCCCTCTTCCAGGCCAGCTCTCTGCTGTGGCCAGGGAGTGCAGTGGAGGATGGCCCAAATACTTGGGCCCTGCACCCCATGGGAGACCAGGAGAAGTACCTGGCTCCTGCCATCGGATCAGCGTGGTGCGCCGGCCGCAGCGCGCCGGCCGCGGTGGCCATTGGAGGGTGAACCAACAGCAAAGGAAGACCTTTCTCTCTGTCTCTCTCTCTCTCTCACTGCCCACTCTGCCTGTCAAAAAAAAAAAAAATGAGAGTGAAATTGAACACATTTTCATAAGTTTAATGACCATTTATATATATATGTGTGTGTGTGTGTGTGTGTGTGTGTGTGTATGTGTGTGTGTATGAGAGGGAGAGAGAGAGAGAAAAAGAGAGCAAAATGAAATACAGAGCATACTATTTGTGGCCTTTGCCAGTTTTCTCTGTTCTTTGTACTTTCCCCTCATATTTTAAAGTAATTTAAGAAATAAAGTGATTTTGAAATGATTTTACAAATACTGGACCTTTACCTGTAACACATATTGCAAATACATTCCTGCAGTTTGTTATTTGCCTTTTGATATTGTTTATTGTGTTTTGACCATGTACTTCTTAGTTTCGGCCCTCAAATTCCTACAGGAGTTATTGCTCAAGGAGAATATATAGGCATGACTAAAAGAGATAACTAATCAATCTATTCCATGCTGCCTATTGTGCCTTGATTATTACTTTTTTGGGGTCTTCATTGGAGAGGTCATTTGACATAGCAGAGTCTTTATCCACTGCATCTAGAATGCTGTCCACACCCTAGAGGAGCATTTTAGAAATCTGGGTAGAGAATATACCACATGGGTAAAAGGCTGCGGAGAGCTAAAGCAATTTCCATTGAGTACTTAGTTAATTGACTCGAGTAGATAAGTATTTTATGAAGACTATTAAATTGTTTTATTGAATTTTTGTAGGAAACCCAGATGTGTTCTATTATTACACAATTTACTTCTGATTAAAGGATAACTCTAAGAATATGATTAAGTCCTTAAAAACCGTACAAGGCATTGGGTATTTGTGCTATAAGAATTGAGATACTACATAACATTCATTGCTTACACGGTAAATAGTTTTTCTCTCAGTGTTTAAAGTATTGATTTAATGAAACTGGCTTCCTTTTCTATGTCATTCTTTTGACAGTTTTTTTTGGACAGGCTGAGTTAGAGAGAGAGAGACAGAGAGAAAGGTCTTCCTTCCATTGGTTCACCCCACAAATGGCCATTATGGCTGGTACTCTGTGCCAATCTGAAGCCAGGAGCCAGGTGCTTCCTCCTGGCCTCCCATGTGGGTGCAGGGCCCAAGGACCTGGGCCATCCTCCACTGCCTTCCCAGGCCACAGCAGAGAGCTGGACTGGAAGAGGAGCAACCGGGACTAGAACCCGGCGCCCATATGGGATGCCGGCGCCGCAGGCGGAAGATTAACCAAGTTAGCCACAGCGCCAGCCCCAAGATCCATTTCAGAAGACCAACTCTATACTAAGTAAAGAGTTCAACAATTTGTATGGGAAAAACAAAAAACAAAACAAAACAAAAAAGAACTGTTTTTCAACAGTCAAGGCAAGGGCTGTTCAAAGTCATTGCATCTTGAAGTTAATTTCACTTTTTTTAGAAGTTTAATTAACTTTAAAGAAGCACCCAAGAATAATACATCTTTTGCAAGCACTTAGACATAATTATAATATAATTCTTTGAGGCAGAGGTCCCGCATAGGAAGTTAGTGCACAGTGACTCTTGTTAATGTAACAACACTCTTATGTATGACATCAGTGATCACCCGAGGCTCTTGACATAATCTGCCTAGGCTATGGAAGCCTTTTGTAAAATTAGAGTTTGAGGGGCCGGTGCTGTGGCGCAGCAGGTTAATGCCCTGGCCTGAAGTGCCAGCATCCCATATGGGCGCCGGTTCGAGTCCCAGCTGCTCCTCTTTTGATCCAGCTCTCTGCTATGGTCTGGGAAAGCAGTAAAAGATAGCCCAAGTCCTTGGGCCCCTGCACCCGTGTGGGAGATGTAGAAGTTCCTGGCTCCTGGCTTCATATCGGTGCAGCTCCGGCCATTGCAGCCATCTGGGGAGTGAACCAGTGGATGGAAAACCTCTCTCTCTCTCTGCTTCTCCTCTGTGTAACTCTGACTTTCAAATAAATAAATAAATCTTTAAAAAAAAAAGAAAAAAAGATTAGAGTTTGATAAATAATGTTTTATTCCTTAAGAGAAAGTATAATGATATTTTGATAATAAGTACTTGATAAGTACTCAGAATTATATTTAAAAATATTGGCCAGTAAAGAAAATTCTCAGCAAATATTATTAAAAGAGAACAAGCTAAAACTATAGTCAAAGGATATGAAATTGTAACTCTTAATTACAAATCCTTTTTGAAACTGTTGGTAATTTGTTTTTTCTTAAAACCCTCTAGCCAACTGTGCTGCAATTGTACAGGGTTGGTGCTTTTACTTTTCTTATTTTCTTTCCTCTTTTAATTCCAGAACTGTGTGCATGCATTGTTCAGGACTAATTTCTGGGTCATTTTTCTTTACTTTGGAGAACTCATGGACTCAACACTTCAACATTCCAAACATGTGCACTATTGTATGGAAATCTACACATATGTGTATAGCCATATTCCCTTCAGATTTAAATTCCTTATTTATTTTGTTTTTTAAAAAGCAAAGAGAGGGTCTAGCTCTGTGGCATAAAATGTTAAGCCTCCACCTCAGTGTTGTCATCCCACATGGGCACTGGTTCAAGTCCCAGCTGCTCCACTTCTGATCCAGCTCCCAGCTATGCACCTGGGAAAGCAGCAGAAGATGCCCCAAGTCCTTGAGACCTTGGACCCATGTGGGAGATCCAGAAGAAGCTCCTGGCTCTGGTTTCTAGCTTTGGCTTGGCTCAGTCCCAGCCTTTGTGGTCATCTGGGGAGTGAACCAGAGGAAGGAAGGTCTATCTTTCTTTCTCTCTCTCTCCTTTTTCTATATCTCTGCCTTTCAAATAAATAAATCTTTAAAAAGGCCAAGAGAGGGGTGGGGAGGCAGGAAGCTCTCCTATTTGCTGGTCACTGCCCAGATGTCCATGGCAGGTGGGGCTGGCCATGCTGAAGCTGAAAGTAGGGAGCTCAATCCATGTCACCAAGTAGGTGGCAAAGACCCAACTCCTGAGCCAGCGTCAGCTGCCTCCCAAGATGCCCATCAGAATGAAGCAGGCATTTGAATGGGAGCCAGGACTTGAACCCAGGCACTCCGACATGGGTTGTGGATGTCTGAGCAGCATCTTAACCGCTGCACTAAATATCCATCTCCAGATTCAAATTCTTAACTTGATAGCAAGGGAAAGGAAAATTGACAAATAATTATGATGTTTCTTTAGCAGTAATGCAAAGGCTATTATAAACTATTCACTTCACATACATAACCTAAAATACATTTAAATGACTCACTGGATTTGTATTCAGCCAAGCCCCAGCGAGACTTCCTAGGTCATAGTTGCTCACATCTGTCTCATTGATTTTGGTTCCAGTCGCCATGATCAGACCCTTTTTGCCTGCCTGAATTTATTTACAGTTACAGCCTTCCTCACCTAGGCACTTCCCAGTCTATATCTAGGTGAATCTTCCTGAAATACATCTTTCACAATGTTTGCATTTACAATTCTCCTTGAAGGCTTCTGCTCTTGATCTCAGTCTAACTTTGAGCTTTTTCTTACATTCATTCTTTTTTTAAAAATTGTTTATTTATTCATTAGTTATTTGAAAGAATGGCACAAAGAGGGAGAAAGAGAGAAAGAGGTATTTCATCTGCTAGTTTACTCCACAAACGGATACAACAGCCAGGGCTGGGCCAGGCCACAGGGACCCGGAACTCCAGCTGGGTCTCCCATAAGGGCTGCAGGGGCCCAAGCACTTGTGCCATCTTTGCTGTCTTCCCAGGCACATTAGCAGGGACCTGGAGTAGAAGCAGACCAGCCAGGACTCTTACCAACACTCTGATTTGGGATGTCAGTGTTGCAAGTGGTGGGTTTAACAGGCTGGGTCACAGTGCTGGCCTCCTTATGTAACTTTTATTAAGAACCTGCAGAGAGGAAAGGAAGGTGCATTTTTGACCAAGTTCTTGCACATGAGGACCTTGTAGTCTAATGGGAAAACACAAGCAAATAAGCAATCAAAATATGGAGATCCAGCACTTAAAGATGTAGGTTCAAAGCACTAGGACTCTGGAGAAAGAGGAATGTACCCACTATAGTCATCTAGGGAGTAAAGACAGTATATCTCAGTTAGATGACACTGAGACTAATGTAATAAAGGGATTGTGAATCTTCCAATGTTAATTAGAGTCAGGCAGTAGAAAAATGCTAGTGGGAAAGACATAGTCATATCAGAATTGAAACTGAAATAAGAACAATGACAGAATATGACTTAAATGATGCTCCATGACTTTGGATGGAAGTTTTGATAAGTTCATGTTGGGAATTAAGAAATAATTTTACATATGATGGAAAAAACTCCTAGCTTTATTGCAGAATTTGGGAGTAATCAAATACAATATGTGAAAACATGCATCTTATCAAAATCTGCCAGTTTTGAAAATATTTGCTACCTTGCCATGGTGTTTGAAGCATGGACAATCTCAAACAGATGTGAAGAATGCAAGAGTTCTTTGAGGGGCCGATATAGGACTCATTGCTTCTGCTTTGGTGCCCTCAAGTGGTCACTTCAAACCAGTCATTTAATATACTGTATTTACCTAATGGACTTAATTGCAATGCTGTACCATCTTTGCATTAATTTCCTTTTGTTAACAGATCGCTCCACTTGAAGATGAATTTTTTGGTCAGTTGTTCCAGAGCATATTTGTTGAGGACATTATTGTTTATAACTGGATGTTTGTTCATTTTAGGCATTAAGAGGTATGGAGACAGTGATAAAATGCTGGTCTCTGGATGTTTTGAAAAAGACAGAAGCAAATCATTGGTCCTTCAAGAATTCTCTATCTATATTTATGTGCAAAAAGAGAAGATTTGGGACATTCCAACATTCAAAGATTGTCCCTTAAATGGTAAAGGTTTACTGTTGGGAGATATGGCCAACTTCTCTATTTTTATGTACATATTATAGCTATTTGAATGATTTCTGGGTTTGTCAAGATGAGCTTCATGGGTCATTGATAGAGCCCATCCAATATCCAACTTTAGACATGAGCATGTGTCTTTGAATAAATAATATCCCATCCAATCACTTATACCTGGAATATACCTATGATCACATTTGCTAGTATATTACATGACCAATAAAGATTCTCCATCATTAAGCCTTACCGTAAATGGATATATCCCAGATGAAAACTCTTCTTTTAGATGCAATCAGTGGATTTCATGGGAAAATTTCTTACTATATTTTTGTTTCTGACAAAGCATAAAACAGATTTGAAGTGGAGCAGCAGGAACTCCAATCAGGCACTCTGATATGGGATGCAGGCATCCCAAACATTAGCCTAACTGCAGTACCACAAACTCACTCCCACAATACATCCCCCCTCATTTTAAAAAGATTTATTTGAAAGTCAGAGTTACAGTGTGTTAGAGAGAGACAGAAACTGATAGAGAGATTTTCCATCTGCTGGTTTACCCCCAAGCTGGCATCAACAGCTGGGACTGGGCCAGGCTGAAGCCAGGAGCCAGAAACTTCTTTGTGTCTCCCATGTGGGTGGTAGGGTTTCAAGCACTTGGGTCATCTTCTGCTGCTTTCCCAGGCCATTAGCCAGGAAGCTGGATCAGAAATATAGCTGCTAGTCCATGACCCAGCACCCATATGAGGTGCCAGTGTTGCAAGTGGTGGCTTTACCTGCTATGCCACAACACCAGCCCCAACCGCAACCCATATTTAAAGCCTTCTATCACCCCAAAACTCCTAGTAGTACTCTTCTGCAGTTAATTTAAAATCCTACCCTTAGAGCGACCACGTCTGCTGTGTAATTAGAACAATTATATAATTAGAACAATTATGCAATATGTAGACTATTGCTTCTTCCATTTACATACTGTTTTTGAGGTTCATACATGTTGTAGTATTTGTGAGTGCCTCTCTTCATTTTGTTTCTGAATAGACTTGTTGTATGAATGCATATATTTTTGTTTACTCATGCCTCATTTGCTTATTCAGGAACCAATGAAAAATTTCAATTTTCTGGATGTTATGAAAGAATTTCCATGAACATTAGTATACAAGTCTTTATGTGATTATGTGTTTTCATTTCTTTTGGATAGATTTCTAGGAATGGACTTTCTCAGTTGAATGAGAATTTGTGTCACTTTATTAGAAACTGCCTAACTGATTTGTAAAGGCATTACATCATTTCAATCTCCACATTCTCACCAGTATAGGTATTCTCTGACTTTTTAATTGTAGTCATTCTAATAGAATAGAACTCCTTACTGAAATGTGGGCATCTCACTGTGATATTATTTTGTATTTTTCTAACAACTAGTGAGGTTGAATATTTTCTTACATGTTTATGAGTTCTTTGTATCCCTCCCCCTTTCTTCCTCTTTTCCTTGGTGAAATACTCATTGAAATATTTTGAATTGAATATTTTATTTAAGTTCTCTGTTTCATAACTGAGTTTTAAGTTTTAAGCAGCAATCTCCATAAAATAATTGGATTAGAAGAGGTTTATATTTCTTTTGTAACAGGATGTATGGAGTTCTCTGTTGAGGGCTAATTCAAAGACATCCATTATGAAGAAGTAGCTTTAGGCGTCCTTTGATGTGGCCTCCTTCTTCAGGCTAGCAAACTGGTTGATGCCTCTTTAGACATCATGTCCACATATTAGGCAGAATGCATGTAAAAAGCAGAAGGAGAAAAAGCATACTATACTCTGATTTGGGTTGTTTTTACCTGGAAGCCCTACCTACTGCACTTCTACTTTTATCTTATTGGCCATCATTGGATCAAACAACAGTCCCAAGTTGCCATTTAACCTGGAGTAGGTGAGGATGGGATATATTCAATGTGACTAGTGCTGTTAAGAATTCTTTTATTAAGGAAGAAGGGGATAATGGATAAAGGAAAGGCAACCACCAGTTTGACAGTGCTATATTTTTACAAGCATAGTTAAAGGATGTTCATCAAATAATTATTTGTAATGAAAACCTTAATAAAATTAATTAGGAAACAGACTAGCTAATTATGAGGTACCTATTACACAGAACTTTATAATGCTGTTAAAATACACTAAAAGGATTATTTAATGATGAAGGAAAATATTCTTATATTAAGTAAAAAAGCAATATGCCAAACACTATATCAAATAAGCACATTTTTGTTTTAAGGCCCAATTTTTATGATTTATGGGCAAAAGTATAAAAATGTTAATAACATTTATAAGTTTGTAGTGAAATTAAATAGAATGATTTCTTCCTTTTTTATTTTCAATTTTTCTCCAATGACCTTAAAATACTTACATTTATCAGGAAATATTGTAATATATAAATAATGTAAGCAGAAGTATGGCAGACTTTGATATACACAGGGTAGTTGACACTCAGATTTAAATATAGGCATGGTAGTAGCTACCTTAAAACTTTAGGGTATTTTTCCCCAGAAACCTTTTATCTAAGGTATACAAATTTCATGCATTTCATAAATACAACTTTAGGAACATAGTGATTCTTCCCATGGTACCCACCTTCCTATCTGCACTCCCAATCTTCCTCCTCCCTCTCCTATTGCCATTCTCATTTTTTACCAAGATAATTTTCAGGTAACTTTATACACAGATTAACTCTATACTCAGTAAAGAGTTCAGCAAATTTTATGGAAGAAAACCCATTCATCAATAGTTTTTGATTTCTCTTGATTTCTTCTATGACCCACTGTTCATTAAAGAGCATGTTGTTCAGTCCCCATATATTTACCTATTTTCTAGAGATTCTTGGGTTGTTGACATTCAGCTTTATTGCACTGTGATCCGAGAAGATGTATGGTATGATTTCAATTTTTGTGAGTTTGCTGAGACTTGCTTTATGGCCTAGCCTATGGTCTATCCTAGAGAAAGTTCAATGCACTGATGAGAAAAATGTGTATTCTGCAACTGTAGGATGAAAAGTTATGTAGATATCTGTTAGGTCCATTTGGTCTATAATGTTGGTTAACTGTTGTTTCCTTGATGATTTTCTATCTGGTTGATCTATCACTTAAAGTGATGTATTGAATTCCCCCATTACTACTGTATAGGAGTCTATGTCTCCCTTTAGATCCATTAACATTTCTTTTAAATAGCCAGGTGCCCTGTAATTAGGTGCATATACATTTATAATAGTCACATTTTCCCATCGAATTGATCCCTTAATCATTGCATAGTGCCCTTCTTGGTCTCTTTTAGCAATTTTTTTGTGTTGAAGTCTATTTTCTCTGATATTAGGATAGCTACACCAGCTCTTTTTTTGCTTCTGTTCACATGGAATATCTTTTTCCATTCTTTCACTTTCAGTCTGTGTGTATCTTTGTTGGTGAGATGTGTTTCTTGTAGGCAGTGAATAGATAGGTTTTGTTTTTTAATCCACTCAGCCGGTCTGTATCTTTTAACTGGATAGGATATTTGATTCAAGGTGACTATTGATAAGCAACAAACTGGCCCTGCCATTTTTTCCATAAAAATTTCTATTTTTTTACTTTGGATTTACTTGTACTTTTACGGGGAGATTTTCTGCTTTCGCCTTCTTTTTTTTTTTTTCTTTTTCTTTTTTTTCTTTTTTTTTAACAGGCAGAGTAGACAGTGAGAGAGAGAGAGAGAGAGACAGAGAAAAAGGTCTTCCTTTGCCATTGGTTCACCCTCCAATGGCCGCCACAGCTGGCGCGCTGCGGCCAGCACACCGCGCTGATCCGATGGCAGGAGCCAGGTTCTTATCCTGGTCTCCCATGGGGTGCAGGGCCCAAGGACTTGGGCCATCCTCCACTGCACTCCCTGGCCACAGCAGAGAGCTGGCCTGGAAGAGGGGCAACCGGGACAGGATCCGATGCCCCGACAGGGACTAGAACCTGGTGTGCTGGCGCCGCTAGGCAGAGGATTAGCCTATTGAGCCGCGGCGCCGGCTTGCTTTCGCCTTCTTTCATAGTGATGACCATGTTTATATGTTTTTGTGAGTAGCACATCCTCAAGCATCTTTTGTAAGGCTGGATGAGTGGTGACAAATTCTTTCACTTTCCGTTTGTTATGGAAGGTCTTTATTTCCCCTTCATTCATAAATGAGAGCTTTGCAGGGTACAGTATTCTGGATTGACCTTGTTTTTTTCTGTTAAGACTTGGAATATATCTCACCATTCTTTCTTAGCCTGTAGGGTTTCTAATGAGGAGTCAGCTGTGAGTCTAATTGAAGTAATCTTAGAAACTTTCCTTTATGTTTTACTGTAGAGAGCTTTATTACAATGTGTAGTCTACTACAATGTGGTCATGTCTATTAGGAGTTCTATGTGCTTCCCCTAATTGGATGTCCCTTTCTTTCTCCATATTGGGGAAGTTTTCTGTAAATTTTTCACCAAATAGGCCTTCTAGTCCATTCTCTCTTTCCACACCTTCAGGAACTCCTATGACCTGTATGTTGGTTGTTTGCTAGTATCGCATAAATCTCCAACACTGTTTTTTAGTTTTCTAATTTCTTCTCCTCCTCCTCCTCCTCCTCCTCCTCCTCCTTCTTCTTCTTCTCCTCCTCCTCCTTCTTCTCCTTCTTCTTCTCCTTCTTCTCTTCCTCCTCCTTCTTCTCCTTCTTCTTCTTCTTCTCCTTCTTCTCCTCCTCCTTTTTCTTCTTCTCCTCCTCCTCCTTCTCCTTCTTCTCCTCCTCCTCTGCCACCGCCTCCTCCTCCTCCTCCTTCTTCTTCCTGACTGTAAAATTTCCAGAGATTTGTCTTCTAACTCAGATATTATTTTTTTGCCTTTCCAAGTCTGTTGTTAATGCTCACCACTGTATTTTTTGTTTGACATACTGAATTCTTCATTTCTATTATTTCATTTTGATTTCTTTTCAAAAGCTCATTTCATGGGAGGATTTTTCATTAATGTCATGAATGCATTTCTTTAATTCATAGGTTTGCTTCTGATGGCTTCTGAGTAATCCTATGATTAATTTTTTGAATTCTGTTTCCAGCATTTCTTCAATCTATTTATTTTCCCATTCTAGTATTGAAGTGTTGTTGTGTTTCTTTGAGGGCATCATGTTGTCTTCATTATTCTTGTTTCTTGAATTGCTGTGTTTATTTTTAGGCATTTGTGGAGATACTTCTTGTTGTTTTTCTTTCCCTGTGAAGGCTATTGTCTTTGAACTATGCCTCTGTGGATTAGTGGAGTGTCTGCTCTTTCAGTGAATACCCTGAAGTGTGTGCTGGATGAGGCTAGGGAACTCTGTTCAGTCCTCCAGGTTGAGGGGAGTGTCCAAGGTTACATCCAAGTTGGACATGGTAAATCTCTCTATCGCTCTTTTTTTTTTTTTCTTTATCAGAGGGGAGGTTTAGTCTGTTCTATTGGCATAGTCTCATGTTCACCTCCTCTCCTTCAAGGAGACCAATGCTTGGGCACTAGCCTCAGTGGGTATAATTTTCATCTGTGCTGCTATAAGAACCACCCAAAGGATCCATGCAATCTTTCTTTTGTGTGAACTCAGATCCAGCAACAGTGACCCTTACCAGGGAATCAGGGAGCCCTGAATGTGTGGAACTGCCCACATGACTGCTCAAAGACCCAGCCATACCTTGCACCCTCACACACAGCCACAGTGTTTTCATAGTCTCAGCACACAAGTTTCTCACAGTCACAAGCACTCAGCCCCCTGACAATTCTCCAAGCCAGACTCAGGCGTCTCTTCTCTGCTGGTTTCTGGGCATGTGGACATGAGCTAGCACAGCTATTACTTATGTCCAAAATGGTGCCTGCCTCCTCATGGCTAATTACAGGATGCCAGTGCTGGGTGGTCAGGGAGAGAGAAATGGGCCACCTTTATTCCCCTTTAGGTTGGCAGGTACACTGTCCCCCACAGGGCTCAAAGCCAGACTCACATCATGCTCTTCCTGCAGCTTTATTGCCAATGACTTGGACTGCTGAAATTTGGTCTCACCTCACTCTCCAAAGCTGGTGCTGAGGATTTTGGCTGCTGGGATCCTGAGTTGTGCTCAACCACACCCTCCATGTAGATCCATACCACCATAGGATATTAAAAGAAGTGTGGTGAGACAAAATTTTCATCTGTGTCTTTCCCAGGAGTGGACATGCTATGGTTAGTAATAAAACACATAAACACACTTGGAACCTAGGTAAGGGGAAGGAAAGATGTAAGGAACTGTGCTGTTGTGTATATTAGACAGACTGGTTTTGAAGGATTTATTCTTGTTATTGCCCCTTTGGATTTTCATTGCTTCCAGAAAGCTACACATCCCCAGGGAATTCCTAATCAACAAATGAATATGAAGTCAGTTCTTTACATCTGTGTGTTCAGTCAATTGCAGAAAAAAATATGCAAAAGAAAATTGCATCTGGTACTGAACATGTGCAGGCCTTTTCCTTGTCATGCCCCAGACGATACAGTATAATAACTATTTGCATTTCATTTGCTTGTATTGGGTATAATTAGTATCTAGAGATGGTTTAAAGTAAACCAGAGGATGTCCTTAGATTATACATGAATACTATACCAATTTATATAAGGGACTGGAGTCTCTACAGATTTTTATTTTCACAAGGGGTCCTGGAGTCAGTATCCATGGATGCCTAAATATCCAATTAGGCTCCAATATCTATGATCAATCATCATCAAATGACTCTATGATGGAGGATGGGTCTATTTTGTGGATGTGGAAGGTTTGAGAAAGGTAACATCTAGGCAGGGAACAGTAATCCTAATGTCAGAAACAAAAAAATGGTAAATTCATCCAAGATGTTTGGTTAATTTATTCTTACTTTTATTGTCAAGATTAGATACTATTCATTTATCTGTTATGGCAAATGGCCTGGTATATGGCACTTTTTTTTTTTTGACAGGCAGAGTTGACAGTGAGAGAGAGAGAGACAGAGAGAAAGGTCTTCCTTCCGCTGGTTCACCCCACAAAGGCCGCTGCGGCTGGTGCGCTGTGGCCGGCGCACCACGCTGATCCGAAGCCAGGAGTCAGGTGCTTCGCCTGGTCGCCCATGCGGGTTTAGGGCCCAAGCACTTGGGCCATCCTCCTCTGCACTCCCGGGCTACAGCAGAGAGCTGGACAGGAAGAGGAGCAACCAGGACAGAATCTGGAGCCCCGACCGGGACTAGAACACAGTGTACCGGTGCTGCAGGTGGAGGATTAGCCTATTGAGCCGCAGTGCCGGCCCTGGGGCACATTTTAAGCACTATAAATGTTTACTGAGTGAATAAATAAATAATTTAGAATGTGAGTTGTTCCTTCTAGGAGACTTGACAGGATTCTGAGACACATGTTTATGTATAATGATATCAAATTGAGATCAGCTGTGAGCCACTGGGCCAATGATGGACCGCAGATGATTTGCCCTAAGACCAGCTCTCCCATCACTGGAATATAGCTCCTGGAATCCCTCTCCCCCTTCTCTCTCCCTTCCAAGTACTAAACAGCCTGACCCTGCTTAGCTTCCAAGATCAGAAAAGATCTGGCAAATTCAAGGTGGTGTGGCCTTAGATTCTCCTTGCTGTCTCTAGAATCAACCTTGGTTCCAAGCACAGAGTTAGAGTGAGCTTTCATGTGTATTAACTTTTTGATAGTGAGGGGTTTTATTTTAAATATGTATTCATTTAAAAGGTAGGGGGATGGGGGGATGGAGAAAGGGAAGGAAAGAGAGAGAGAGAGAAAGAAAGAAAGAAAGAAATGAGAGAGAGAAGCTGCCAGAGCTGGGCCAGGCACTAGGACTCAATCCTGGTCTCCACATGGGTAGGAGGTATACTGTCGCTCCCCCTCTTCGTGGAGGAACGACACTAAACCCTGCCTAGGCTTCATATCCGAGTCACGGCACCATTATGTCGCTCCTCCTCTTCATGGAGGAATGACACAGGACCCTGTGCTGTTCTTTTGTCTGCTCGGCCCTTCCCGGGTTTGCTGCTGGTTCTTCCCGGGTTGGCTACCATCCCTTCCACCTCCGTGGAAGGGCGGTTCCCCCTAGCCACTTCCCCCACTTCCGCGGGGGAGCGGCACACCGCCGGCCGGCTCTCTTGGGGGCTGCACAGGTGTTCCTTCAGATAGATGTTCTTTCAGATGTTCCTGGTGCATGTTGTCTCTCTCCTCCTTTATAGTCCTCTTCCACCAATCCCAACTCTGCTACCCACACGCCGAATACGCTGCTCTCCTCCAATCAGGAGCAGGTCCTACAGTCTATTGGTTGAACTGGAGGCAGCTGTGTAGAAGCTGTTTCCTCCTCTCCCAGCGCCATATTGTGGGAGAGCAGATGCATAGAATAAGTCTTAATTCCAGTAACTTAGTCTAGTCCGAGTTACTCCCAGTTGCTCCCCACAGTATACAACCTTTTGAACCATTACTGCTGCCTCCCAGGATGCACATCAATAGGGAGCTGGAATACAAAGTATAGCAAGTGTTTGAGTCCAAGCATTCTGCTATGGGGTATGGGCACATCCCATAAGTCTTAACTCTTATATCAATTGCTACCCATTAATAAGGTTTTTAAAGATCAGAATTGGGCAAGTTCTATTATTTGTTTTGAAGTAAAATTAGTATTTCAGATAAATTTAATAGCATTTCAGTTCTTGAAGCAAGCTTTTTAAAAATTTTCTTATAAGTTCTTTCCATTAAGTTAATTTCTGTATAGGCCATGCTATGTGTTCCTACTGGAGTGGATTATAGTCTTGAACATCTGAAGCTATTCATGGCTGTTTCTCAGGCACTTCTAAAGGCAAAGGACTCCTGGATGTCTGTGCATTTGTTTTGTAAAAAGATTTGTTAAAAAGCTAAGGAAATCAGAAACTCAGAGTAATTGAGACAAAGGTGGTCCACTCTCCCTGAAGACTGGAATCCAAACTGTAGATTGCGTTTCCTAAGACAGTCTTCTGCATAAGAACTCACAGTTTTATGTACAAGTCAATAATATCTCAAGAAAAGCCTTTCAGCCACATACTTTATTTTATAAGCGCAAGATCTTATCTGTGGGTGGATGTTGAAGTTGCAAGTATAGCTTGCTGAGATAGCCCTGGTGTCTATAAATATTAGGATGTATTTATTTCTACGGATTTTCACAGGGCTTACATATCATAGAGAAGTAATTTATTTTTAAAATGTATCTATATTCCTGGACTTGATAAATGAAGGATATATAAGAAAACATAAATAACCTGAGGAGGGAGAAAGAGAAGACTTCATTGTTCTCAGAACAGGTGAGCTAAAGGATACCTTTATAGGATACATACAATTTAGGATGCGCAGGGAGGTTAACTTTTGCTCCAAACAGGGACTGTCATGTGAGAGCCACAGACTCTGCCTCAGAAAGACTTTCCCTGTAATTGAGTTGCCATAAACTCTACCACCCAATAGCAGATTCAGTGAGGCATTGAATTCAAGTCTATTTTGCCTTCAAGAGCTAACTGAAGAGATATCTGCTTTGTCTCATAGATATTGCTGGGTTTCAAACTACTTATTCATTTTAAATGAACTTTCTCTTCTACTTTTCATAGGTTGATTTTCATAAATATATAAGTAAATTTAATTTTCACAAATATGTAAGTAAATTTAATAAGGGGCCCTCTAATTATTTTATTTGTATTTTCAACAAATGAGTTTTGTGGTCAATTTACAAAAGGCTTTTTGTTTTTTGGTAATTCTTATTAATGCCCTTCTTTCCCCATATGTTTAAAATTTTGCACTGAACAATCACTTTGTTCAATCTTTTTTGTTGTTCAACCTTTTCTTTTTTAACATATATTTGCTAGTCTCTCTCTCGCTCTCACTCTGTGTGTGTCTGTTTATGTGTGTGTGTGTGTGTGTGTCTAGACACAACGTATGGCACTATATAAATCAGCTTAATTAGTTGAAAAAATTTAATTACAGATATACACCAATCAACTCTTATGAACCTATCTCTTATTCTCATCATGGTAGTGGCAGGTGGCAGACAGAGGTACCTGTTAGCATTGAAACAAGATGGAGGCCGGCGTCGCAGCTCACTAGGCTAATCCTCCGCCTTGCGGCACCGGCACACCAGGTTCTAGTCCCGGTTGGGGCGCCGGATTCTGTTCCGGTTGCTCCTCTTCCAGTCCAGCTCTCTACTGTGGCCTGGGAGTGCAGTGGAGGATGGCCCAGGTGCTTGGGCCCTGCACCCACATGGGAGACCAGGAAAAGTACCTGGCTCCTGGCTTCGGATCAGCGTGATGCACCAGCTGCGGCGGCCATTGGAGGGTGAACCAACAGCAAAAAGGAAGACCTTGCTCTCTGTCTCTCTCTCACTGTCCACTCTGCCTGTCAAAAATAAATAAATAAATAAATAAATAAATAAATAAATAAATAAAACAAGATGGAGAGACTGAAACTTTTTTTAAGATTTATTTTATTTATTTGAAAGGCTGACTTACAGAGCGAGAGTGAGAGACAGAGAGAGATCTTCTATCTGCTGGTTCACTCCCCAAATGGCCACAACGACCAGGGCTGGGCCAGGCTGAAACCAGGAGCCAGGAGCCAGGAATTTCTTCTGGGTTCCCCACATGGGAAGTCCTGTGCTGTTTTCCCAGGCACATTAGCAGGGAGCCGGATCAGAAGTGGAGCAGCCAGGAATGAACTACTGCCCATATGGGATGTCAGCATTACAGGTGGTAGCTTAACCTGTTATGCCATGGTGTTGGCCCTGGAAGACTGGAACTTGATGTACAAATTTCTATGCCACAAAGAAATAAACAGCAACAATACAAACAGAATGGAATGGAGATTAAAATGGAGCTAGTATAGAAGCAGACATAATAAAGACAGCAAGGGAGTGTTAGGGAGCTAGGCAGGAGAACTGAAAGGGCAAGTGCTTTGAAGGATGTTGAAAAGGGATGGTTGATAGAAGACCTCTGGATAAGTTTAGGCTCTTGGGTGCATGAAAGGGTCTCCGGTTGTTTTTGAATGCAGCTGAGTGGCAAGAAAATTTGATCAAAGTAGGCTAAGGAGTATAAGGAGTAGTTGGAGTAACCAGAAATTGAGATTAGTTGAGTGTAAGTGATAGGAAAAAATTTATAGCAATGCTTTTATGGGATATAAAGACCAAAGAAAATTTAGGGACTGATTTTTTTGTTGATAGGAAGACCTAAGATGATCAGGCAGAGAGTCAAAGACTAGAGATTAAGAGATCAAAGAATAGAAACAAAATTGGAGTTAAGGAAGAATGGAGAAGAGACTATGGGATCAGGAAAGAAAGTTGATACTTAAAAAGAAAGAAAAAATGTCATTTTTAGAGGGATGCAGGAAGAGCATTTGGAGAAAAATACCCCGGGTGTAAAGGAGGGAAAGGAGTGAACAAGATAAATGAGTTAAATTTAAATGGGGACGCATCAGTCATTCAAATAGCATTTTCACAGAAGGGCTGACTGCTGAAAATTTCTGTAACAAACAAGCAGGGTGTATACATGTCTGCACAATATGATCTTGATTTAACAGAAGGGAAGAAATAGATAAAAAGATAGAAGGAAAAAGAATAAGGCAGTACAGGAGGGAGAGAGGGAGAATACAGACAAAGAAGAAAGAAAAGAAGCAATGAAGGAAGGAAGGTTGGAGAAAGGAAGTGTGTACTTATGCATAAGCAAAAGGCTGGAAGGAGTAAGAGGGAGAGCAAGGGACACATCCTGGCCAGGATGGTGATGCAGAGATGAGGAAAAGGTGGATTCCTTTTAGGAAACCACGTCAAAGAATCTCAGCTATCAGGGCCATTTCTGATCATACTTAACTACTGAAATAACAGTAACTGTAAGAACCCTTTGTTAGGTAGGAAATCAGATATGAGCTTATATGTATGTGACAAAGGCCTAAAGAGAAGATGTCTATGTCCAGCATATGCATCTCCAAGTCATCCCAATAACATTTCAGGGGCAGCCCAGTGTTCGCATCCTGTTCTGCCCCCTTCTACTTGATAAGCTGCCAGGTAGGGGTCCCCGCCCTTTCTGCCTGACAATCTTTGAGATGCAGCCAAGTATCTGCATTTCAAATACCCTGCTCAGATCCTGATTCTCCAGGGGATCTTGCTTACCATTCCTCTAACTCAGGGTGGCGCCAACCAGGCTTCCTCCTGTCTGATACCTTGGGGGGGGGGGGGGGACTCAGATAGGAGTTTTTAGTATTTACACCCATAAATCTTTTGTTTTGGGAGGAGATGTGTGAAGACAAAGACCCATCTCCTTAAAAACCCCTGGCCTCAACTGGACTGCATGTTCAGCTCTCTGCCTCCATGCTGAGCCTCCTGCCTGACTTGGCCAGGTGTATTCTCTCCACTCAACCATGTAACCTCGCTCTCCCCCAGTCTGAGCGACTGGGCACTCTCTCTCAGGTTCTGTCTGGAGAGGTGCCTACCCATTCTTATGAATGTCCCTTCCCTAATAAACCTTCATATTTTACTTTCCACTACTCTCTGTCTCATGTCTGAATTCTTTCTTGCACGAAGACAAGAACCCTGCCATTCACCAGTAACACCTTCACTTTTATCAGAGAAATTTTTAGGATTATAAGTTCTATATTTCTGCTAGCAGAGGTGAGGGTAGATAGTAGATCTTTAGAGCCAGGGTGAGTCCCAGTGAAAAACAAATGTCTGAAATGGTGATGTGCACTAAAGATTAGATAGATTAGTACTTTGACTTAAGTCAAGATTAATGAAAGAAATGTTAGTAGATAAAGCTATAGAAAGGAGCTGGGGAAAGCTGCTGAAAGCCATAACCATTCCAATATTTGGCACTGAAACTGTGGACAGGAAAGTAGTAAAATATTTGTC
The DNA here is from genome assembly GCF_051225735.1 of Oryctolagus cuniculus. NCBI lineage: Eukaryota > Metazoa > Chordata > Mammalia > Lagomorpha > Leporidae > Oryctolagus > Oryctolagus cuniculus. The sequence goes on from NC_142871.1 coordinate 14,946,061, forward strand.
AATATGAAACTTTCACAGAGGGAAAATTCAGAGATGAATGAATTTTCAAAAGAGTTGAAAGATTTTCATAGAAATATAGAGGTTACTTATAAACCTCATGTCCCACAGGATTCTGAAGTTCATAATAAATAGAATGCTTTTATTTCGCACAGCTACAGCAGAATTTGATGAGTTCTGGGAGAATCTGTAGTCCTCTCATCCCTCCCTTTATATTTTCAAGATGCTTAGAATTTCGACATTGAATACAGTTTCCATTGTTGAAGTGTTTTCCATTAAAATTAGCAGAATTTCAGGTTAACATTCATGGATTGAATGGACAGACTTTTAATTGCTTTGACTCACAAGAACAAAGAGATGATAGCAATATTGAAAGCCAGAAGCAACAGGGGTATGTGCTCATTGACTGCAGACAGAAGAAAACTCAAAGCTGAGCTGGCAGTACATCTTACCCAAAATAGAGCTGATCTGCATTGTACCATTTCAGAAAGTTCAGAAAGCGGATACATCTGCTACCTGAAAAGTGATATTCCTGAGAAGCTGGTCCAGGATTGACTGGATGGCTTTTTAAAAAGTAGATTTCTGTTTCTCAGAGCACGCTGAATATCCATGTAATGCACACAGGAAAAGATGAGGAGTGAAAGTACATCATCTAAGAAAGTTGCGTTCTGGATTTCCTGAAAAGTTTCAGCTTTTGACTACACTCAGAAGATGCAGTTCCTTCAGACCATTTGAAGTCCGCACACTTACCCATTATACATTCAGAGCCACCATCTTTTTTTTTTTTTTCAAGTGAAGGTTTATATGCAGGCAATTTTTCATTATAAATTAGGAGCTAGAGTTTTTAGCTTGAGTCATCCTTCTTAACAGGCAGCTGGTCTCTTTGACCAGTGATATTTCATGTTAAATTGTCCCCTAGATATTTCATCCAAATGGCTTGTGGCATACACCCTACATTTACCTCATGTCCCTTTTGTGGCTCATTGTAAATCTGCACAAAGGGGGAGTCTGGGTGGCAGCTGCAAATTTTCTGGTTTTCAATACACACAGTGTATTTGTCAGCAATTACATACCAGCTTCTCTCTCTGCACTTGTATTCTCAGTACAGAGCAGCGATGGCAAATTAATTATTCCAATGATCTGAGCTGGGCACTCCCTTCCCTATAATGCAAAGTGGAGTCCTTTCAATTTGTGGCTCAATCTAACCAACAAAAAACAAAGATAAGGAAAATACAGCCTCATGTCCTAAAATTCTTTGTATCTCCTAAAATTGTCTTCCTAAAGATAACATTATTTTATCTTTAATTCTCAAATACTTTTGCCCCATGTTCTTTCTGCCTTTAATGTTTCTTTTCAAAAATGTCCCCAGTATACCTTCTTCTAATAGTAGAAGAAAGTGAAAAGTGAATCCTTGTCTTTGAAAAGCTGGGCACACAGAGTAAAATCAGCAAAAGTATGAAAATTTAGCTTCAAAACTACATGAGCTTTATGCTCCAGTAACAAAGATTGTTTCTATATGTCATCATAATATTCAAGTTATTGCCACAGAGAATTTATGCTGTAAAAACTTCTATGACTTTTTGTTCTTAATATGAGTATACTTCAGCAAAACTTACCTTATGCCTGGACTCTATGAATTCTGGATTTGAAAAGCAAGAAAAAAATTAGTTACAAAGAATCATGAGTAAAGTTTCTTCAAAATTCATGAAATGTTTTTCTCATTCTTTTGAAAAGTTACTCTTTGCTGAATTTGGCAGATTGAAGACCATCTTATAAGTTCTTTCTGGTGATTATTTATAGTTCTATTTTTTTTTTTATTTTTGACAGGCAGAGTGGACAGTGAGAGAGAGAGAGACAGAGAGAGAGACAGAGAGAAAGGTCTCCCTTTACCGTTGGTTCACCATCCAATGGCCTCTGTGGCCGGCACGCTGCGGCCAGCGCACCGCGCTGATCCGAAGCCAGGAGCCAGGTGCTTCTCCTGGTCTCCCATGCGGGTGCAGGGCCCAAGCACTTGGGCCATCCTCCACTGCACTCCCTGGCCACAGCAGAGAGCTGGCCTGGAAGAGGAGCAACCGGGACAGAATCCAGCGCCCCGAGGGGGACTAGAACCTGGTGTGCCGGCGCCGCAAGGCGGAGGATTAGCCTATTGAGCCTCGGTGCCGGCCTATGGTTCTATTTTTTAATGATCTCTCCAAGTTAATTATTTTAGATATCTAAATATGCATAATTAGCATATTACCTATGCCTACAAGTTCTATTGTCAGATAATCTGGGTTTAAAACTATACTTCTTTATCTTCTTGATATGGGAATTTGAGTTATTTAACCATTCAAGTCTTCAGTTTTCTCACCTACACAATGGAGGTGAATATAATGCCTACCTTTTCAGGTTACTGTATAAATCAAGTAAGATATTACCTGTGAAGTGCTTAGAATAATGCCTGACAATAATCTGAAATATCAGTGCTGTTAGTTTTCATCCTTAGATGAAGAAATTGAGTCTAAAAGAGAAATTCTCACTATGAAAGAGTTTTCAGTAATTTCTAAAAATTAAAACCATACATGCATGTTTCGAGAACTATCCCATTAAGAAATAGTACTCAGCCATAAAAAGAATGAAGTCCTGACATTTGCAACAAAACAGATACAAGATCACTATGCTAAGTGAAATATGAAAGGCCCAAAAAGAAAAAATACCACATTTTCTCTAATTGATGGTAGTTAATATAAAGAGAGATGATAAGAATTGTGTGGATATCAAATCACTTGCTATATAGTTATGAATATTTCTCACTGAATCATACCATGTAAATGATAATATACTCCTGTTTCACATGTTAAAAAATAAATGGAGGAAGGGTTAGTGAGGACTTCTGGGGTAATGTTTTGTTCTTCATTTGGGTGTTGATTATGAAGGTGATTAGATGACAAACTCATTGATCTGTACATTTAAGTGCATTTCTTGGATTTCACTAAGAATATTTACAAAAAAGAAATAGTGACTATGTCGTCTCAGATAGGCAATGATTCTGTAAAATGTTGGCAAATCTTTCTACATAGCCATTTCTAAGAAAAGCCCAAGCAACAGACTGTGGTTGTCATCTTGATAATAAGTGCTGTGAGAGAAAGTAACACAGCATACATGTCTTTATCTACTCGTTTGTTAATTAACTCATTCAATACACATGCAATGAAGACCTGCAGTGGGTTGCTCACGTAAGGTGAAAACCACTGAACGTTCATGGCTTTGTCCAATTTTATTACAAGCAACAAGCTAATCCTTAAACTTGGATTGGAGTTTCTTTCTACCTTCAGCTCTTCATATATTTGTAAGTGTTGTGGTTCAATTTGCAACATTGTACTGAATGATCAGAGCCATGCCTTGCAAGCTTGGCTGGACATTTAATACTGCTGGAAAAATATTGTCCAATACTCTGTGTTGCATTACCTACAGCAGTTTTTTTTTTTTTTGTAGCAGTTTTTTAAAACCTTGTTCCCAACCCCTCTGCACTCCACTGCTATCCCTCTTCTACTAATAGTGACCTACTGATATTTTATAAAGAAGCTCAAGGTCATTTATATAAACTAGTTCAACTTTCTTCTTTTCCAAAAAATGTTGAGCCATCTACTCTCCTTTGTCTTTGAGAATTAACCATTGTTAATGGTAAAGATGAATCCTTTGAGTTACATTCTTGATCCTGCTCAGGGTCATTGTTTTGTCAAATAACATAATATTCATAATATTATAATATCAAATTCCCCTTCTCATTTGGTTCCTCTTCTAGCTGGATCAAAGCAACATCTTCTTCTCTCTTCATACTGCTCACTAAACCCCACTGCTACAGATTCCTCAGTAGGAGTCTCTTACAACATACAAATTTTCCATCAAATGATCTAATATCTGCAAGTGAAAGAAATCATTATTGTTTTCAAAATAAATTTAGTCAAAGCTTTTATACATTATGAATAAAATAAGCTATTCTGGCTATGAAACCTCAAACATCACACTACGTTTTAAAAGAGATGGTCCACATAGAAAATAAGGACAAGCTTATCAAGTTGTCATCTTAATATATTTACGGTGTCACTTTTTGGGATTTCTGTATTCTAGATATATTGAAGGAACTATGCTTAACTTCTAAAGGAGATGTTACCACTCTATAGCCTATGAACAATGATAGGGGATGTACAGGACATTTGAGTGTAATATAGACTTATAATCTGCCAATGCTTTAGGTTGGAAGATAATTAGTATTAGACTCCTAGTACTTAAGGGTGGGAAAAGATGATGTGAAGATGATTTTAAATATTTATATACCAAACCTCAAGGGAATGCTAAGTGACAATTAAGGTCTATTTGTTGCACTTAATTGTGATGATTATATCTTTGGGTCTCTGAACAGCAACTACAGACTCATATTTCTCTCTATTTCATTACTCAATGACAATTTTATTTTATACCATCTTGGAATTTATCTAATAAAATGCTAAATATTTTTATATTATGCTGTACTCCTATTGTCTGCTTCTAATAATATAGCACATGCTTCCAAAAATAATTATCTCTTTAGTATCATTTTTCAGTCAGCTGATATTTGAAAATGAGGCAAAGGGAAAAATTATTGTGCTTTAATAAAGCTACAGTTTTTTCTTAAATTATAAAAGTTTTATAACAAAAAGACATAGACAATAACTCTTCACTACCTAAAATATTTGCAGTGAGGACATTTGAATTCAAATAAAGGCAAGTTTTATATTGAAAAATAATTTTTATATCTGAAGAAAATTACACTGACTTTTTTGTACCTAAACATAAGAAAATCTGCCTAATTGGCCTAGCTCTGTATTTCAGTAGCATGGAACATTCTACCCTTGTAAATCTTTCTAACTGATAGTCAAATAGTGGCCTATGTTTATAGTGTCCTCACTAATATATTCTGTACAATCCTGAATCTATTTCGATTTGGCTTCTGCTCCAAAATATCAGTGTTTTTCTAAGGTTGAGAATTATTTCCAGGGTCAGCTGTTTGGTCAGACATTGCTCAATATTCCCATGTGCCATGTACAGCACCAGAGTTTGTGTTCTGGCTGTGCTGCTGGTTCTAGTTTCCTGCTAAAGTACAGCGGGAGGCGGCAGTGATGGCTAGAGTAGTTAGATTCCTGACACTCCTCTGGAAGATCCAGATTTGGTTCCTGGCTCCCAACTTTGGCCTGGCCCAGTTCCAGCTTTTATGGATATTTAGGAAGTAAACCAGCAGGTGGTAGAATCTGACTGCCTATCTCTCCATCTCTCTGCCTTTCAAATACAAAATAAACATTCAGAATAGTAGAATTACTTCCATATTCCTAAATCCAACAGGCACTGTTTTTCATAACTTTGACTTTGAGCATCAATGCAACTTTCCACTTTTGTTTATTTATATATAGCTTGATTAAAAAGTAAAATCGGGGGAATAGAAGAAGACATAACACAGCTATTAAATAGACTGCATTTTTTCCCCATTTGCTTCACATTTATTTTATTGACAAATCATAATCTTTTATAATTATGGGGCACACAGTGATGTTATTATGTGTGAAAGATATAATCAAGGTGATTAACACATCCACCCCCTTAAAAACTTCCCATTGACCCCTCCTGTTTAACTTCAACTTTTTACCCTTAGACCAACATTTATCCATTTCTTCATCCTACATCCCAGTCTCCAATAACCACCACTCTTCTCTCTGTTTCCATGAGTTTAATTGTTTTAGGTTCCACATACAAGTGCAAAATATGTGGTTTTCTTCTTTGAATGCTGGGCATATTTCACTTAGCATAAAGTTCTCCAGGTTCAACCATTTTGCAAATGACAGGATTTCTTCTTTGTGAAAACCAGATAGTATTCCTGCATGTGTATGTGCTCTCCCCCCAACACACACACACATACATCTGGGTTGACTACAAATTATGAGTAATAGAGCAATGAACTAAGAGTCATATATTTCTTCAACATACTGATTCACCTCCTTCGGTAATATACCAAGATCTACTCTGTCTTTGAAAACCTATTCATTAGCATTTGGTTCATTTATTTCTACTCCCCTGGTTCATTTATTTCTTTCTGATTATTCTTAGCCATGTCCTCAGTTATTTTCTAATTTATTCTGACTATCTGGACTCAAGAATGAATATACTTACAACTTGTGGTTCTGGTTGTGAGAAGAGGAATGAACAAATGAGCAAGTGAATAAACTCTTCAGTAATTCTTTGGGCTTCTGAGCACTAAGGTAGACCTCTATCCTATAAAATGACTTCTTTTCACCAACACGTAAGGAATGCATGAAATACCCTTGGTAGGAAACTAAGGTGTGAAGGCTGATTTCACCTGTAGAAGGAACCTGGAGATAGAAGGCTTGGGTGCCACTATAACATGTACTAGTAGGTGGTCTTGGTCAGTTCAGTAAGTGTTGATATTTGTTTTATCATTAATAATGACAGCTATAATAATAATTTAAAGGATTATGAGGCTCAATTGTGATATAATAATATGTAATAAACCCTCCAAAATATAATACATAATAATTGTTTAAGTATTTAAGGTCTTTTGATAGGAAGTATGTTCACCATAACTCATTACAATGTGTAAATGAAATAATTTCCTCTGTCTGCCTAGCCCTTAAACAAGGACATGCATTGATCAATAAATTTCCATGCTGTAATGGCAAACTTTAGATATTGTAGAACTGTTCTGGGCCATTGACTGAGTCTTCCATGTCTATTTCTGATCTGATTTCATTCCTTCCCCAACCCAGAACAAATCCTTGGGTGTGTGGTAGAGGACTCAGTCCTGTCCTGTTCCCTCCAGATGCTGACTTTATCTTATAACCCCTTGAATCCCAGAATTGCCATTGTTGGGGTCTGAATCCCCTGATTTTTCCTTGTTTGCTCAGCTCAGAAACCATTTAGATCATTCTTTTCCTGTCCATTCTGGTTAACTCTGATAGGGGTAGAACTGAAGAATAAGAGTGATGAATTCAAACAGTTAGGTTTAACGGGAGACCCAAATGATTGACCCAAATGGTTGACTAGAGATGAATTGTGAAATTGCTGAAATATGGAAAAAGGCAGAACCTGGAGTCCAGTGTGAAATGAATTTTCATATTTTGATTTTTCTCTAAATTTTTTAAACTTCTAACTCTTGAATTTTGAAATATCATAAGGCATTATTATGGATCCTGAAGTGTAGGCTCAGCAGACTGTTTGGAAAGTAATTTTCCAGGTAGGAAGAAAGTACAGAGTAGAAAGACATGGAACACTCAGATTGTAACAGTTATTGGTGAGGATTGGAGATGGGAACCTTACACACTATTGGCAGAATGCAAAATGATATAATTAATATAAAAAATAATGAAGGTACCTTAAAAATTTAAAAATGAAATTAACATGTGACCAAGCAGTCTCACTTCTGAGTATGTATCCAAAATAACTGAAATTAGAGACTTGAATAGATTTTATCACTGCTGTGTTCACTGCATAGTGAAAATATGTTCATATTCCCAAAATGTGGGAATAACTTAAATGTCCCAAACGAACAAAAAATATAGTATATACATTCAGTGGGATACTTAGTCAGCTTTAAAAAAGAAGGAAACCCTGCAACATGCAACAACATGACAAACTTTGTAGACATTATGCTAAATGAGTTAAGCCAGTCATTGGGCAAATACATGATTCCACTATCTGGGGACACTTCAAAAATTCACAGAAAAATGAAATTAAAAGATAAGTTTATTTTGGTACAAAAATTAAATTCCCTGGACAATTTTTTCATAATATTTATTTCAATGAAGTTTTGAGGCACCTAAAATAGTTAAGCTCATAGAAGCAAAGAGTGGGAAGAGCTGTTACCTCTGATTGGGAGGGAAGGCATGTGTAGTCTAGGTCTAAATTAAGCAAGATAAATAAGTTCTAATGAACTACTATAAAACATTGTACCTATCAACAACAATAATATATTTTACACTTTAAAAATTTGTTGAGAGTATATATCATGTTAAGTGTACTTACCACAATAAAAAGAAGAGAAAGAAATGGAAAAATGAAGATAGTTTGCTTGCTTTAGAATTAACTCAAAGGCAGTTCCACACAAAAATTTTTTAAAAATCTGCCATTAGTATGTATGTTGCTGCACTAAATTCTTTTTAGAGAAGGATGTTTCAGGCAGCCATTATTATATAAATTTTTATGCTAAATTTGAGACTTTAGATTTCCACCACATTTTCAAGTAATTTTGATTAAATTATGAATTTATCTTCACCAAAATGGAGACTCTTCTCAGGGCAGTCAACTTAGCTCAATTTTAAAAAATCTCTATTCAAAAATGACTGCTATAAGATGAAGGTATGATTTTTTTTGTAACCAAAACTTTAATCCCAATTATTCCTATAAGAACATATTACAATGACAGCATGAAAAAAAAAATCTTGCACAGTAACTCAAAGTTCAGTTCTACAGTGTATCCTTAAACTGGCAGGACACTGGTAGTTTTTGAAATTTCAAATTTCCCAATAAAGACCATTATACAAACAGTAATGTAATATATGTTGTAATTATATAAATAACTTATGAGCTAAGCAAGGGTAAAAACCAAACTATACCAAATAGACAAACTCTATCCAGAATAAGAGTAGCTGGGTTTTTAAAAACCTCTAATCTGTTTTGTGGTTTAGCTTTTTTTTTTATCTGCTGACTTGCTCACAGCAGCTTTTCAAGGCTGCTTGTTTACCTATAGCAGTGTACTCTATACCAGCTGTGAAAATAAAGTACATCTTAGTTCAGTTTTTGATGGTGTTGTAAAACAGCACACTTTGTTTCGCTGGGCAGGATTTAAAGGATGTTAGCCTATGCAAGACTGAAGCTCAAAAGGAAATTCAATCTTGCTTAAGGGAATGTTATAAGGTAACATTGAGGCTGTCCACTCTCAAAGCCTATGTGGCCATTTGGGTTCTCTTCATGGTGAGTCATTCTTTTACTATCGTCTTTGGGTCCTCTTACACTCTTCTGCCTCTTCCCTCCTTTAAGGACACTTTTGATTATTCTGGACCCACTGGATAATTTAGGATATATTTTCTGTCTTAAAGTCAATTGATTACTAATCTAATTCCACTTACTATCATAATTTTCCCTTGTCCTTTGTAATGCAACAACTTCAGAGATTCTGTGTAATAAGATATGAACATCTTTGGGGAAAACATTTTTCTGCCTACTATAATACATTATGCCATAATGGTTCTTCTGTTCTTTCCTTAGTTCATTTTTGGTGTGTGTATATTTAATGCTTTCTGGTATACCATTTTAATCCCTTTGTAGTTTCTTTTACTATATTTTTATTTTCTTAGGACTTTTTCTGGGATTACAATGGGTATTTTGTTTTATAACAATCTAGTTCAGGTTAGTATCAAATAAATTTTGATAATGTACAAAGACTTTTTTTCTTTATTATATTAGTTTCCTTCAATTTTTTTGTGCTGATTGTTACACAAATTACATCTTACATGTTATAAGTACATCACTTTTTACAATTATGACTTTATACAGTTGATTTTTAAGTGGGATATGGGAAAAACAGAGCTATAATCAAAAACGCATATTTAATGTCATTTATATTTAATATTGGTTATCTTTACTAATGACCTAAAGGTCATTACTTCATTTGGACTTGAGTTACTATCTAACATCCTTTCATTTTAACCTCAGTGGTTCTCTATAGTATTTACTATTGCCTGGTCAGCTAGAATCAAATTCTGTTTTTGTTTGAGAAGGCCTTCATTTTTCCTTCAGTTTTGAGGAACTGCTAGATAGAATTTTTGAACAACGGTCTTTTTTCATTCAGCACTTTCAATATCTGTCTCACTGCCTTCTGACTGCCATGTGTTCTGCTGAAAAATTAGCTGTTGATCTTTGGATACTTCATGAAGGACCTTTGTGTGTGATATTTATGCAGCATTTAAAAGGTTACTGGAAAATGCATTTTATGAAAAATTATGCATGAATTTAATTTTTTCACCAGAATAAGCATGTTTTAATTCATTTTTTCCACAGGCATTTTGAAGTCTCCACATATTGTTTCTCTGTCATTGTCTTCAAGATTTTATTTTTGTCTTTTACAATTGGATTATGATGGGGCCGGCGCTGTGGCACAGTAGGTTAATCCTCTGCCTGCAGTGCCAGCATTCCATATGGGCGCCGGTTCAAATACCGGCTGCTCTACTTTCCATCCAGCTCTGCTATGGCTTGGGAAAACAGAAAATGGCCCAAGTCCTTGGGCCCCTGTACCTGCATGGGAGACCTGGAAGGAGAAGCTCGTGGCTCCTGGCTTCGGATCGTTGTAGCTCTGGCCACTGCGGTCATTTGGGGAATGAGCAGTGCTGGCGTAGTGCTGGCTATTGCTGTCTTGAAGGTGACAGCTTAGCCTGCTGCTCCACAATGCTGCCCCCATGCTTTCTTTTTTATTTAAGTCCTACATTATCTACAGAATGTTATTTTAAGAGCAAAGGTTGTACTTATTATGCCTATAATCTCACAAAAGTTAAGAGTGTCTCTAGTTTCTCTAAGGAGGAGTGAGAGTTAAAACTGTGCTTATAGAAGTTATAAGAACAGGATGAAAAGGTAAGTTACAAATTGTCAACTTTGTTTTGCTTCCATATATTTTAAAAGTAGAGTAATTCACAGGATTAAACATGCTATCACAGATATTATGCTCCAACATTTTTTATAGGTTATTAAGAAAACCATATCTTTCTCTGAGAATTCTCCTCTCCTCCCATAAGAGGAAGATATAAAAGACTCAGATGAAAATAAAAATGTAAAATACGTTAGACATAAACCTCAAGTCAAAACCAGGTTTACATCTCTTATCATTCCTCTGATGGCAGATATAAATCTGAGCAAGCATTCACTCTTATATAGAAGCTGAACACAGATTTAATTTTTAGTGAAAACAGGATATGGGTGAGTTTTTTGAAGCACTACTTTTGTAGCTTACAACATGACAGCATCTTAGTTCTTGACCCTCTCATTCTTTTTGCTTGTCGAAATTCATCTATGTTATTCTCCTTGCGATAAGTATATTTACATTGAGATGAATAAATAACACACTTTGTGTGTAGCAATTTAAACTTGGAAAAATTCTTTCTGGTTAGGTCCATTTTACATAGTCCAGAGCTCACCTGAGATTCACCCAGCCTCATTCATAAATGCTGACACACATCTTTTCAGAATTTCTGACAACTGTATCTTCACTCAAAAGTTATGTGCTATTTTGCCTCTGCAACATGATTTTAAGAACTTTTATCTTTATGATGTCTCCTCTTCTTTGCAGATTTATTTTTGAAAGCAAGTTTTTTCTCTCAAATTGTTTTTAAAAATCTCCTTTCCTATGTACTTCATGATTAAACTCCCAACTTCCTGTAGTAGATCTCAGATACTAAACTATATAACTCAATTATGCAATTCAGAATTGACCTCTGGGTTTTTTTATGTCTCCAGTACAACTGATTAAACTACTTGACATTAAAATATTAAACCATTCTGTCATTTTTGAGCAATTTCCTGAATAATTTTCAATTTCCAATCTATTTGTACACAGGAAACTTCTGTTTAACAAAGGTTTCACCCAGTGAAGTCAGGAGACTGTCATCAAATTATACATATCCCTGATTATTGTCCATTAAGGCTGCTGTGACCCTGAACCAACTCCTCAGATCTAAAACCAAACTACGGGAAGAGCCTCATAAGTATGATGAGTGTCGCTTATCTACCAAAAGAAGTTGTCAGTGGCCCTATCACTATCTGTGCTTCAGAGATCTCCGGGGACCTGCTGGGCAATGATTTCTATTTACTAAGGGCTCATTTTACTATGACACTTTTAGTAATATCCTCAGATCCATTAGGAGTTCACATGCTCCCTTAATTAGAGTGAAGTTCCCCAGTATTAGAAGACAAACCCAAGTTCTCTGGGAAGAGGCAATGGTTGCAGGTATAAATCTTTACATTTTCAAAATTCTCCTATTGAAAATTGAAAAGAATAGCCTTGTAAAGTCAGGGGCTCTGAATTGCTACTATGAGGATTTGTGATTCTGGAATAGTCTCTCTCTTAGTGCATGGTTGTATCAGGAAGATACCACCTAGCAGGTGTATGAGAAGATGGAGCAACAAAAGTATAAGATGGATCAAAATCTATATCTGCCCAGATGACTTCTATTTCTACAACTTCTAACAAATTTAGCTTGAATCAACATTTTATGTTAAAACATTTTACAGTCTATGTTTTAAAATATTTTAATATGAAAAGAATTTAGAGTACATAGACATCTTGGCTCCTTGGAGAAACTGGTCTGTGGGAATCTCAACTTCAAATAAGTAGTTCTAGTTTTAAAATATGTTAACCCATAGAATGGCAGATGTCCTAAACAGTACTCTGGCCTCAGAATCAGCCCTTAAGCATGTGGATCTGGCTGAAAAGTCCATGAGAGTATTTCAGGCATGGAAAGCCAAGACACTCTGGCAAAAAACAAACAAACAAACAAAAAAAACCAAAACCTAAATGAAAGATCTCTGCGAGTGAGATCCCAGTGGAAAGAACAGGTCATCAAAGAAGGAGGTAGCTTTCTCTGAAGGGAGGAGAGAACTTCTACTCTGACTACGACCTTGCCGAAATATGATCAGAGTTGGTGAACTCAAAAGGCTTCCATAGCCTTGGCAACTCATGACAAGAGCCTAGGGTGATGACTGATGCCATAAACAAGAGTGTCAATTTGTTAAGTCAATAACAGGAGTCACTGTGCACTTACTCCTCATGTAGGATCTCTGTCATTAATGTGCTGTACATTGTGATTTAATGCTATAACGAGTACTCAAACAGTATTTTTCACTTTGTGTTTCTATGTGGGTGCAAACTGTTGAAATCTTTACTTAATATATGCTAAACTGATCTTCTGTATATAAAGAGAATTGAAAATAAATCTTGATGTGAATGGAAGGGGAGCAGGAGAGGGAAAGGGGAGGGTTGCTGGTGGGAGGGACGTTATGGGGGGGAAGCCATTGTAATCCATAAGCTGTACTTTGGAAATTTATATTCATTAAATAAAAGTTAAAAAAAATATGTTAACCTGGATCTTTGTGCTTTCTTTACATTATTTTATGCTCTGGCTTCAAGATTCAAGATAACTTAGATACCAAATCATGGAAACAAGGTGAATAAACTAAATAGAAGTTGGTCTTCATAAATGTTAGCATCTTCTTAACTTGATACATTTTAGCAGGGCAAATATTTTTAAATTTATTTCATTTATTTGAAAGGCAGGCAGACAGAGATCTCCCAACAGCTGATTTAGTCCTCAAATGCCCACAATAGCTAGATCTGGGCCACACCACAGCTGGGAGCTCAGAACTCACCATGGGTCTCCTACATGAGCGGCAGGGACCGAAGTACTTGAGCCATTACCTAAAGTCTTCCAGGGTGCACCCTAGAGGAAGCTGGAATGGTGAGCAGAGCTGGGACTCAAATCAAGGCACATTAATGTGGGGCACAGGCATCCCAAGTGGCATCTTAACTGCTAAACCAGAATTTCTCCTGCACAAGAATATTATTTTGATAGTTGCAGACTTTAAATGTATTTGTATAAATATGAACTATTTTATTTAGAATGTTTCAGTGCCCCTAAGATGAAATACCAATGTTATATGATTTTTAAAAACCTTTTTACAGTCAAAAATTTTAAACATAAAATGCAGAGACACTTTTCAAATCATACTGCTTGCTGTGATGTGAGTAAAATTGTTCTTTATCAATGCTATAACTAGTACTCAAACAGTATTTTTCACTTTGTGTTTCTGTGTGGGTGCAAACTGTTGAAATCTTTACTTAATATATACTAAATTGATCTTCTGCATATAAAGAGAATTGAAAATGAATCCTGATGTGAATGGAAGGGGAGAGGGAACAGGAGAGGGGAGGGTTGTGAGTGGAGGGAAGTTATGGGGGGGAAAAAGCCACTGTAATCCATAATCTGTACTTTGGAAATTTATATTCATTAAATAAAAATAAAAAAAAGCAGCATAGTATATTTTAACAATCACTATACACTATAGCTTTAAAATAAAGGGTGATATTGTTTGTTTGTTTTTTTTTTTTTTTTTTTTTTTTTTTTTTTTTTTTTACAGGCAGAGTGGACAGTGAGAGAGAGAGACAAAGAGAAAAGTCTTCCTTTTGCCATTGGTTCATCCTCCAATGGCTACCACATCTGGAGCGCTGTGGCCAGCGCACCGTGCTGATCCGATAGCAGGATCCAGGTGCTTTTCCTGGTCTCCCATGGGGTGCAGGGCCCAAGCACTTGGGCCATCCTCCACTGCACTCCCTGGCCACAGCAGAGAGCTGGCCTGGAAGAGGGGCAACTGGGACAGAATCTGGTGCCCCGACCGGGACTAGAACCCGGTGTGTTGGCGCCGCAAGGCAGAGGATTAGCCTAGTGAGCCACAGTACCGGCCTTAGGGATGATACTGTTTTTTAAAAAATCTGTTCCTTAAAATTGCGATGCCCAATTGTAGAATAAACTATAATGCTTAGAATCAATTGCTTCTATTACCCATTGAAAATACAAAGTGTAATGTACAAGGTAAAGGTTGCAGAGAACAGCTGGGAAATATTGCTCTCTTGATAGAAGTTACCTTAATGTGAAATAATCCCCAAGCCAGAATATCAGCTTTTAAATGTTGCTTTTCTTTCCCCTGGGCAAGATTTTACAATTCTGTGTCTCACCAATAAAAATTGCCTCAGTTGTTTATTTACAGTTATTGCTGTCAGTTGCCAAACCAATATAATATGTTAACTCTTATTTATCACAAGAAAAAAATTGTTCTTTATCTCCAACTCAGAAATCATGTCTTCGGCCAGCATCCATGAAATAGTAAAAAGCTGACTTATAGATTATAAAAAGTTAAAAATCCAGTTCTGAACCTGAAAGATGCTAAAATACTCAAAGATATTTTATTTGGAATTTGGTGGATGAGTATCAAATCGTAGTTATAAAAATAGATGATAAACATGTTGATATATATTTACATATAAGTGGATAAATACTTATACCAGTATTTCCTGGTTATACATGCTAGAGGAAGCTAGAAGCATCAATATCCTAGTAGATTATCACTAGGTTCTCACAGCCTCTAGAACCTGGTTTATAGATAGAATTCCCCTCTAGAGAACAAGTACTGCATGGAGCGTGGGTTAATTGTGGGCATGGAATGAGGAAGCACAAGATGATCATGGTGCAGCTTTCTGGATTGGAAAGTAAGAAGACACTCAAAGAATGGTGGGGACAAAGGAAAAAGATACAGGAGTCAGTTCTAAAGGCATTCCACTCATCATCCATCAACTGTATGATGAGGGCGATTTTTCTTGTTGTTGTTTGTTGAATTCTTTATTTGGTGGAGGGTTAAGCTCATGATTATAAAATAAACTAAAAATATGTCTTTGTAAAAATTTTAAAAAAGAATCAGAAAGGAAGGAGAGGGAGTGTGGCAATGTGGGTAGGAGGGAGGTTGGGGTGGGAAGCATCACTATTCTCCTGAATCTGTACATGAAAGTTGTTCACCTTATATAAGTGAAAAAAAATATATAAAAAAACCCAAAATAGTGAGAAGATTATAATCCTCTGATATAAAAAGAATGAATAATAGCATTAAAAATATTAGTATGAGAATTAATATATTTTAAGAAAAAAATGAATGAAAATAGATGACTGATTTTTGGCAATCATCATAAACAGCTATTTTTTAAGCAAAAAGTCTCAGTGGAACTATAGTTGGTAGATAAGCTGGTGAGAAAGTAATGATTATATAATCTCAAAGTTTCTCCTCCATAAAATACTTACTAGTGACAGAGTAAAACTGGAGACTTTACAGTGGAGAAACCTGGCAGACTCCACTTTAAACAAGGGATCTAGGTGGGACAATGTGGAATTTAAAAAATCAGTTCAGTTTGAAATCCATGAATAGTTTTTTTTTCAATAATACACATTCTCCATGAAGTTTTTGAATACCCTTCAAATTTGGAAAAGAGGAGAAATGCACATCTGATAAGATATGCCAAATATGGCCGGCGCTGCAGCTCACTAGGCTAATCCTCCGCCTAGCGGCGCTGGCACACCGGGTTCTAGTCCCGGTCGGGGCGCCGGATTCTGTCCCGGTTGCCCCTCTTCCAGGCTAGCTCTCTGCTGTGGCCAGGGAGTGCAGTGGAGGATGGCCCAAGTGCTTGGGCCCTGCACCCCATGGGAGACCAGGAAAAGCACCTGGCTCCTGGCTCCTGCCATCGGATCAGCGCGGTGCGCTGGCCGCAGCGCGCCTCCGCGGCGGCCATTGGAGGGTGAACCAATGGCAAAGGAAGACCTTTCTCTCTGTCTCTCTCTCTCTCACTGTCCACTCTGCCTGTCAAAAAAAAAAATATGCCAAATACACATCACTTTTTGCGTTACTTCTGCAAAAAAAAAAAAAGAAGAAACTCATGTTAAATCTAATCACAAGGAAACGTGGAATCATCAAATCAACACAATGAGCATGTGCTGCATAAGAAATGCTGAGTATTCTTCAAAATGTGGAAGTCGTGAGAGACTAAGGAACAGTTCCATCTCAAAGGAGATTGAAGATGGAGACAACTAAATGAAAGAGAAATCCTGGATTGATTTTGCCCTAGAAACTTCTTTTAGCCTTTTCTTTAAAGAATATTAATGAGCAATTGATGAAATTTGAGTAAAGTGTGTACATGAGATATCATATCAAAGTTAATTTCCTGACTTTGAACATTGATATATAGTTACAGAAGAAAATGTCTTTTTTTTGGGAATACAAACTGAAGATTTTATGGGTAGGACTTAAGTTTGCAATGTGTTTTCAATAGCTTAGAAGAGATTTTTTATATATAATATTTTATATTTTATATATTTTATATATAATATCTATTAATATCTATATAATATCTATTTTATATATAATATCTATTATGATGTAGTATATATCTGCATTTATATCTATATATTCATGCAGAAGAGGAGACTAAAACTAATATGTTAAAAATATGGCAACATTTGGGGAATTTAATTGAAGATTTCTCAGGGATTTTTTTAAATGATTCTTCTTATCAGTGAAGGTTAAATTTTGAGTTTGAAAAAAGTTTAAAAATTTCTATTATTAGAAAATCCATTAGACTTTATTTCTTTGATTTAGTAAGTAGGTATTAATGAAAAATAGGTGAGCGCAGTTTAAGTTCAAAAGCCCAGGAAAGCAGGCTATGCAGTGAATACCAGTTAAGCCTGAAAGCCTTCTAGGAAGTAGGCTACACAGTGAGCACTGGTTAAGTGCAAAAACCCAGGGGGAAGACACTGGTTCTTTCCTGGGTGAGGAAACATCAGGGAGGCCAGGCCCGTTGCCTCATTTCTCCTCTGTTCTCTTCCAGGTGGGAAATTGACTGGACCACATGACTCTCCACTAGCATGTACAGTAAATTCCCAGACCTTGAAGAAGGGGTGACTAACCTTTTTCCCCATAAGAGTGCCTGGCCACAATGTGTAAGACCAAATAGCATGGCCAGAAAATGAGAGTTTGAACAATGATATGATTTTACAGAACAATGATATGATTTTGCAGATAGATAGGTCTGTTCTGTTGTGGGCTTAGTAAATAGGCAGAAGAAGTTCCTTTTTCAAATGAAATCAAGGGTGATGGGAAGTTTTACTAATGACCCTGAAAAACGTACAGATGTGCTGTGTCGGAAGGTGATCACCATGTTTGCTCTTACCTGGAAGGATACTGTTCTCATGGGCACAGCCTTACTCAACGGGAAAGACGAATAGTGTCAGAACATGCCCATAACTATAGATTTCTAGCTCAGCTCAGCCTTGATACTATAAAGAAGGTTCAGAAATTAGGGACAGAACTGAACAACTCCTTGACTGACATCCTTTAGCCTGCCTCTTGTTCTACTTTAGCAGACCAGGTGGAAGGGGAGCAAGCTGTGAAAAAGGAACAACATAAGAACAGGTGGCAGCCCCAATTAACAGCAGCTTTAGGTGGTGATCTGCTGCCAAGGACCCAAAAGAGCCAGTCACCCCCAGAAAGCAGTTGTTTTCTTTGTGGGGAGCCACAGCATTGGGTAAGCACAGCTGTTGTGACAAAAGCAGCTTCTGAGAGAGCCCCGTCAGCTCTGACCAGAACCAGGCCACTGGAAACGGAACTTCCAGGGATGAGAGGACTCCTGGGGCAGAATCACAGACCCTGCTGGCCCTAGGATGGAAAACCCTTCCCTCTTCCTGGCTCCCAAAGTGACCATCGCCATTGATGGGACAGAGCTTATGGCCATTGTTGACATAGCATGTCAGATGGTGACTTTTCTTTTAGATGCAGTTCCTATTCAGGCCAGTTAGGTAGTGGGTATCTACAGAGTGCCTTCCTCAAGGAGGTTCACTCTTGCCTTGTAGAGTCTCTCCCACCACTTCACATGAAGAGATAGATATGTCTGGGCCTCATACAACCCTGGCCAGGCCATGTGGCCGTGCTGTGGCATAACAAGTAAAGCTACCATCTTCAGTGCTTGCATCCCATATGGGCACTGGTTCAAGTCCAGGCTGGTCCACTTCTGATCCTGCTCTCTGATATGTCCTGGGGAAACAGTAGAAGATGGCCCAGGTCCTTGGACCCCTGCACCCGTGTGGGAGACCTGGAAGAAGCTCCTGGCTCCTGGCTTTGGATCAGTGCAGCTCTGGTTGTTGTGGAAATCTGGGGAGTGAACCAGTAGATGGAAGACCTCTCTCTCTCTCTCTCTCTCTCTCTCTCTCTCTGCATCTGCCTCTCTGTAACTCTGCCTTTCAAATAAATAAATAAAAAATCTTGAGAAAAAAAAAAAGAAACCTGGCCAGGCCTTAAAACCCACCCAATTATTATCATGCCTAAAAACCTCTCCTATCAGTTCATACTTTCTTTTAAGTGGGCTATCAGACCTGGTGTAAACTAACAGCTAACTTGGACCTATTCAGGCAGGCCCTCACAGAGAATAAAGGACCAACATCTTGAGGCAATTGCAGAGCTGATCTAAAATGTAGATGATTTGCTGGTCTATTCCCTCACCTGAGACTCCAGTTTGGGTATTTCACTAGGACCCTTACCTAACAGAATGGGACCACCAGGTGGCCAACGAGAAAGTATAGTTGGTCCACCAGAAAGTTAACTATTTAGAGGTCATCTTCACCTCTGGGGAGCAGAGACTAGCCCCAGAGAAGAGAAAGGCCATTCAGCAAATTCCTGTTCCTGCAACCTTTAGACAGCTACAGCATTTCTCTAACAGGTTATGGATGTTTGCACACAGGGAAATAGCAAAGCCTCTATAGCAGGTTCTCAAGAACAAGAGAGACAGAGGCCTGACTTTTGGGAAAGAGAAGAAAACACACCCTTTGATTAGCTAAACGCTGTCGTGACTAGGGACCCCAAGCTAGCATTGACAAACCCAGTCCTTAAAAACAGGCAGGCAGTTATACATTTGCTAACAAGTAGGCATCCATGCCATGCTCCTAAAGTGTTGTTTTTGAGTCAATCAAACTAGACAGGTTAAAAACTGTATTCAATTTTTTTTTAAGATTTATTTTATTTACTTGAAAGGTAGAGTTACAGAGAAAGGTAGGGGGAGAGAGAGAGAGAGAGAGAGAGAGAGAGACTCTTCCACCTGCTGGTTCTCTCCCAAATGGCTGCAATGGCTAGGGCTGGACCAGGCCAAAGCCAGGAATCAAGAATCTCATCCAGGTCTCTCACATGGGTACAGGGGCCCAAGTACTTGGGCTGTCTTCCACTGCTCGCCCAGGTACATTAGCAGGGAGCTGGATTGGAAATGGAGCATCTAGGACAGAAACTGGAGCCTATATGGGATAACAGTGTTGCAGGCTGTGGCTTAACCCATTATGCTACTATGCTGGCCCCTCAACATTTCTGGGATGAGGGCAGACAATTCCAGAATCAGGCCAAACAGGGTTAGAATTTCTGGCTCAGCTTGGGATCATGGAAATCCTGGTTGCAGTCTCTCCTTGGACCTACAGTTCCCATACTCTTATTGCTTCTCTTTATACCATGCATTTTAAATGCACTCATTTAGTTTCCAACAGAATAAAAGTCATTCAGTTCCAAATGGTTGGGAGGCAGGACTTCCAAACTCTCCTATTGGATGATGTTAACAGCCCTCTGAAATGTGCAAGATAATCTGTTCTAGGGCCACCCTCAAACACCATTGAGCAGACAGCAGGAGAAGAGTATCCATAACCAACTCTATGTCCTTATGCCAGCTTGAAGATGGATTTTCATCCATGTTACCTCCATATAATTACGGGTTACTTCTCTTGAGGGGAGAATGTTAAAGTAGCCAGGTAGACAGCTTACATGTGTACAAGGGAATGAAGAAAATGGGAAATTTTTCAAAGAAATTTTTGTGTAGTTGAATGTGGGAAGAAATGCAGGAGCAAACCTGACCAGCAGTTACCTATCTGAAGTATTGCTTTCGGTCAGTAACCTTGTTGGGTGTGTCCTAACCCTCCCCAGGGGGCAGCTTAGGGGAACCTTCCGCACCCTACACAAGGGGGATATTATGGGTGGATTTTCTGGAATTCCATGCTCAGGAAGCCCTCCATCCAGCACTGTTCCAGACAGGGAGGGGAAAGGAGAAACAGAGAGCCTATATCCATATCCACAAACCCTGCAGTCTGAAGACAGACTGGACTCTCCGCTCCTTCCTGGGAGGCCCAGAGGTTTGTTAGGTGTATTCATTAAATTGGATTAGCATGCTTATTACTTAAAAAAATAAAAGTAATTGGAACTAAAAAAGATATCTTTCTAGCTCTGGCCAAACATGGGCTGAAAATTTATTTTCTCAGAGTTGAAAGATATATAATTGCACTGTTAATACACAAGTACTTATTAGCCTCATTATATTTGAAAGTTTTGTAGAGTAAGCACAAATTGAACCTTGATATTTTTAAATGAAAAATTTGTGGCAGGAAACTGAAGAGACAGTAGTGATAGTGTCAAATTAATATCATGCTCATGATATACTAACACATCAGTTTCCTAATAATTCACTTCTGCTAATATTTAAAGTAAAAATTAAATGATTGCCATTTTTTTCAGATTATAGCATGGTTTAGTTGCAGGCATATTATTGGCATTTTTATATTTTTCTGAGTGGGAAATTAGTGCTGGATTATAGCTAGCTGCCTCCACATTGCATACAACTAATGCTCTCACTTGTCACAGATATGTACCAATAAAGTAACATGCCTCAATTATTGCAGTGCTTTATGTCTCTAAATATTATTTCATCAAGAAATGCAAGAGGTAGAGGGTACATAAACAAACATCATCGGTCATGTATTTTATAAACAAAAGTCATTTGAAAATTTGAAAAAGATATGGCTTTTACTTTTAAATATGTTCCCCATAATTGAATATGCTTTACATGGGACATTCCAATATTTGCAATTTATATGAGGAAAAGTGATAGATCTTTGTATTTTATCATTTATAGACAAAATAATTAAAGAATTTTGAAGATCAGTATAACTACATCATTCCCTAGAACAAGTTCTGGCTCACAGTGGTTAATATGCCTATGATCCTAGTAAACAATCACATTGACTTGATGAACGCACTACTGCTGCAAAGCATGGGCATCAAGGAGCATTTAGCTCCTTCAAATCAATTGTATTTTTATAAATGAAATTGGCTTGAGCAAAGGTTATCTTTTTTTTTTGACAGGCAGGAGTGGACAGTGAGAGAGAGAGTCAGAGAGAAAGGTCTTCCTTTGCCGTTGGTTCACCCTCCAATGGCCACTGCTGCCGGCGCACTGTGGCTGGCGCACCGCGCTGATCCGAAGGCAGGAGCCAGGTGCTTCTCCTGGTCTCCAATGTGGGTGCAGGGCCCAAGCACTTGGGTCATCCTCCACTGCACTCCCGGGCCACAGCAGAGAGCTGGCCTGGAAGAGGAGCCACCGGGAAAGAATCTGGCGCCCCAACCGGGACTAGAACCCAGTGTGCCAGCGCCACTAGGTGGAGGATTAGCCTATTGAGCCACGGCGCCGGCCAAAGGTTATCTTTTAATTAACTAGATTTTACATTCAAGAATGAACATAAGAGATGAGCATTTGGTGCAGTTAATACACTGCTTTGGATGCCTGAATTTGATTCCCAGCTCTGCTTTGCTTCCAGCTTCCTGTTAATTCACCTTAGGAGGCAGGATGGCTCATGGGCTTGTGGTTGATTAAATTGCTGGTGACTAATTGTGTGTTCTTTATTGATGAGGAGCTACTGCATAAATATACTTGACTCATTTGAATTGCACTGTGTATGTGCTTTAATTATTTCATGAGGGAGGACAATCCTGGTTGGTGTTTTCCACTTTGACTGGAAGCAGAGTTTCCTTTTCTTCCATTTTTTTTTTGAACAAAAACAAACATCTTTTAATGCAAAATTTTCATGAACTTTTTGAAGTGCCCTCACAAGATTTTACAATTTTCTTTTTTTTAAACTTTTATTTAGTAAATATAAATTTCCAAAGTACAGTTTATGGATTACAATGGCTTTTTAACCCCCATAACTTCCCTCCCACCCGCACCCCTCCCATCTCCTGCTCCCTCTCCCATTCCATTCACATCAAGATTCATTTTCAATTATCTTTATATACAGAAGATCGATTTAGTATATATTTAGTAAAGATTTCATCAGTTTGCACCCACACAGAACATAAAGTGTAAAATACTGTTTCAGTACTAGTTATAGCATTAATTCACATTGAACAACACATTAAGGACAGAGATCCTACATGAGGAGTAAGTACACAGTGACTCCTGTTATTGACTTAACAATTTGACACTCTTGTTTATGGCGTCAGTAATCTCCCTAGGCTCTAGTCATGAGTTGCCAAGGCTAAGGAAGGCTTTTGAGTTCGCTGACTCTGATTATATTTAGACAAGGTCATAGTCAAAGTGGAAGTTCTCTCCTCCCTTCAGAGAAAGGTACCTCCTTCTTTGATGGCCCATTCTTTCCACTGGGATCTCACTCGCAGAGATCTTTGATTCATTCAGGTTGGTTGGTTTTTTTTTTTTGCCAGAGTGTCTTGGCTTTCCATGCCTAAAATACTCTCATGGGATCTTCAGCCAGAAGTGATCCCTGTTAAATATACGAGTGGGAATAAGAGAGGAAGGAGATATACAATTTGGGACATGCTCAATTGGACTTGCCCCAAATGGTGGAGTTAGAATCATGCCAGGGGATCCCAATACAATCCCATCAAGGTTGCATGTACCAATGCCATCTCACTAGTCCAAGAGATCACTTTCAGTTCACAATTGATCGCACTGATAGGTCTAAGAGTCAAAGGGATCACACAAACAAGACTAGTGTCTGCTAATACCAACTGACAGAATCAAAAAGGGAGAGAACGATCCAACATGGGAAGCGGGATACACAGCAGACTCATAGAATGGCAGATGTCCTAAACAGCACTCTGGCCTCAGAATCAGCCCTCTTCCATTTTATTTAAAAAAGATTTATTTATTCAACAGTCAGAGACAAAGAGGGACAGAGTGAGAGTGAGAGAGGAATCTTCTATCTGCTGGTACACTCCCTGCATGACCCTATCAGCTTGTGTTGGGTCAGGCCTAAGGCAGGAGCCAGGAATTCCATCCATCTAGCTCTCCCACAAGATTGTCAGGGACCAAATTGCTTGGGCCATCATCTGCTGATTTTCCAGGCACAATAGTAGGAAGCTTTATGAGAAGCAGAGCAGCAAGGACTCAAATGAGCACTCCAATTTGGGATGCCAGGATTTGGTGGCCTGGCCCACTGCAGCACAATATGGATTTACTTCTTTCATTGTAATATGTCCCATTTAAGATTATATATTTTTTGAGTTTTATCAAGCTGTTACCAACAAATACAATTGTATATATTCAAAGTGTACAATCCTTTGATTTGATGGTTTCATATAAAGGTACATTGTGAAATGATTACCTTAATCAAATTAATGAACATATCCACTCATAACACAGTCCCTTTTTTTTTTTTTTTTTTGGTGGGAACACTTAAGCTCTACTCTCTTAGCAAATTTCAAACATATAATACAGTATTATTAACTATAATTACCATGCTATACATTAGATTCCCAGAAGTTATTCATCTAATAACTGAAAGTTTATGTTTATAAAATTTTGTTTAAGTATCTCTTTTTTAAAAAAATTCTTTATCTGAACTTATTTTGGGTCTTCCACATAGATGGCTAAAGCCCATCTTCCTGAGCCATCATGTAGGCATCCCAGGATGTGTGTCAGCAGGAAGCTGGAATCAGGAGCAGAGATGGCACACCAACCCAGAAACACCAACCAATGTGAGATGCAGGAGTCCAAATGACATTCTCATTCTAACATATTAAAAATCGCATTGCCTCATATTTTTAGTTACATAGAACTTAAAAGCATTTTATCTTATAATTACTATAGTAAATTATTATCACTAGCGGTTTAAGTATAGTATGCAATCTTTCAACTATTTGTTCAGGATTGTAGGTAAAGTAATTTTCACCAATGTTATTTCTCCCATAGATTTCCTGTTACTCACCAGCTGGGTGAACCTGAATAAGTAGCTGAAATATCTATTTGTTAGTTTCAACACTGCAATAATGAGGGCATGATTAATACCCACCTCACGGGGCTAATCTAGGGACCAAATGAATTATCATGTGCAAAGTGCCCAGAACATTGCCTGTTGCACAGCAAAAGCCCAATCCAACAGTATTAACCATTGATCATCGACATTATTTTTATGAATAGGTGTTGGGTTCTTTAGTAAAAATCAATTTGCCTCATTTTGCCTAAATTGTTTCTTGCATTGAATAAATGGAATCTTTCTGAATTCCAAATAGAATTCAATTATTGTGTTAATTTTTTCGCTTGGTATAATAAAAAAGGAGTCTCCCAACTTCTCCCACAAAAGAAAATAATTTTATTTTTCAATTTTAGTAAAGATCAGGATTTTCAGGGTCAGTACTGTGGCATAGTGGGTAAAGCTGCTGCCTGTGGTGTTGGCATCTCATATGGGTGATGGTTCAAGTCCTGGCTGCTCCTTTTCCAATCCAGCCATCTGCTATTGCCTGGGAAAGCAGTGAAGTAGCCCAAGTGCTTGGAGCCCTGCACCCATGTGGAAGACCTGGAAGAAGCTCTTGTCTCCTGGATTTAGATCTGCACAAATATGGGCATTTCTGTCTCTCCCTCTGTCTGTAACTCTAATTCTCAAATAAATCTTAAAAACTAAAATAAAAAAATCAGGATTTTCTGAAATGGGTAGGATCTAACATATAGTAACAAGTTTGCCTTAACAGAAAAGAGTAATAAGGGATTAATAGTTTAGGTTTTCTTTTTGTTATATGCATTTCAAGTTGGAATAGATAGGAACTACTAATTAAGCCATGCTGAAGATATCCATTTAAAAAGAATAGAGCCACAAAATACTAAGGCTCTGGGTAGATATTTTCTGACTAGAAAAAAGGATTTCATAGTTCTTGAAGTTTGGAGGTTGGTCAAGGTGATCTTTAGGAAAAGTCAGGAAAAAAAATGAAACTTAAATAACTGTATTCCATAGGATTCCACTTACTTCATTGTAGAAATGTAGAGCCTGAAGGGATATTGAAAATCACATAGTTTTACATCATGTCAGAGGATCAATGTGATCACAAACACACACATGGTGGCTAGGGAAGAACTTGGTGTTTACACTGTGAACCTTAGCACTCGTCTTCCATATTCATTCCTTTGGGATCACAATTTGTTAAAACTCATCAACTATGACATTTATTTTTTATTTCGCACCTAAAAGATTATACCTCACATTCTATGGTAAAAATGTCTACAGTGGAACACACCATTTCAGTGAAATACTTATATTCTATATACTTATTTTATCTTGATATCACCTTGGATAAAGCTGTAACTAAATGTAGAGCATTGAGTCCTTAAGTTTGAAGCATTAGAATTCCTCCTTTTTCAAAAATAAATTTTTATGTTTGAAAGAATTATTTGTGGCAGGCATTGTGGCACAGTGGTTAAGGCACTGCTTGGGTGGCCTGCAATCCATATCAAAATGGCCTGGTTCAAATACCATTTCTGCTTCCTGCTAATGCATTCACTAGGAAGTAACAGGTGCTGAATCAAGCATTTGGGTCTCTGCCACCCACTTGGGAGACCTGGATAAAGTTCTTGGCTCCTGGCTCTGGCACAGCTCTCGGTGTCTCTGTCTCTCGGTCTTATTTTATCTTAAAGTAAATAAATAAATAAACTTTAAAAATAGTTATTGGAAGGGTCTGTTTCTACTCTTGTCTTATTCTGTCTTTCTACAAATCAAATGAGGAGGATAATTTTGTCAAGAAAAAGGAAATTGCAACTTTTAAAAATTAACAAATAATACTTGTACGTAGTGTAGTAACTGTACACTATGTAATACATTTACTATCTATTAAGGGCTTTACGTGTGCCTCCATGCATTCCCTATTTTGATTCTTATAGTAGTTCTGCAAGCCAGACCCTGCTAGGTACATTTTACAGATGAGGAAGTAGAAGCTCAAGAAGGTAACCTAATGTATTCAGGAGCACCATAGATAATGTGAATTTAGAATTCTGACAGGAATTCTCATACCTCTGTTATGCCAGGGTACAGAATTTTTCTTTTTCTTTGAAAACTTTGAATGTATTTATGTTTATACACACAATTGTTTTGGTGATTCTCATCAATACGCATAATGGATGTTATCAACTATTATTGGGAAGAAAATTTTAGAGCTTGATGCTGTGAATTCATTCACATTTTCAGAATCTAAAGGTTTAGAATTCTAAGGATAACAGCAAGAGAGCCCTCCACATCACTGACAGGGAAGCTTCCAAAGTGCAGAGAGACCCCCCAGTGTCACTCCCTGTCTTCGTGGAGGAACGACACAGGACCCTGCATTGTTCTTTCGTCTGCTCAGCCCTCCCCGGGTTTGCTGCTGGTTCTTCCCGGGTTGGCTACCGTCCCTCCACCTCCATGGAAGGGCGGTTCCCCCTGCCACATTCCCCACTTCCGCGGGGGAGCAGCACACCGCCGGCCGGCTCTCTCGGGGGCTGCTCAGGTGTTCCTTCAGATAGATGTTCCTGGTGCATGTTGTCTCTCTCCTCCTTTATAGTCCTCTTCCGCCAATCCCAACTCGGCTGCCCACACGCCGAGTATGCTGCTCTCCTCCAATCAGGAGCAGGATCAGCTCCTGGAGGTCATCATTCAAGTTGGCAAGAGGCAGCTGCGTAGAAGCTGTTTTCTCCTCTCCCAGTGCCATATTGTGGGAGAGCAGATGCATAGAATAAGTCTTAATTCCAGTAACTTAGTCTAGTCCGAGTTGCTCCCCACAGATCCCCCTTTCTTTTTATTTTTTGGCATTGATACGCGCCTGTCTTCGGTGCCCCGCGGCACACACTCTGCTCTGCTTGCTAGAGTTGCCCACAGGTGCTTACAAGTCCTATCAGTCAGGCAAACCAAATCCAAGCCTTCTCATTGCCGTATTGTGGGGAGACTTACTGATGTTAATTCGTGCCTGTCTTCGGTGACCTGCGGCGCATAAGCTGCTAGCCGCCTGCAGGTGCTCACCACCTCCCTAATCAGGCAGACCGAATCCAAGCTCTCTCATTGCCATGTTGAGGGGAGGCCTTATTTTTCTCTATTTCTCTATCTCCGGGCATTCCTATCTCTCCTATTTTACTTCTATCTACCAGCATTCCTATTTCTCTCATTTTACTTCTAAACTTCTGTTTCTCTTATCCCTGCAGCTTCCCGGCGCCCGCCCCGAGGCTGCTTCTCGGCGGCTTCCCGGCTCGGAGCCGCTTCAGCCCGCGCTTCTCTCATCTGCGCGGCTTCCCGGCTTCGCGCGCGCACTCCGCGGTCTCCGCGCCCCTTCGCGCCTACACCACGGCCTCGCACTAGCCCCACGTTCCCTATCTATTCACGCCCCGTGCTCTCTCTGTACGCGGCGGCTTCCGTGAGTCACACAGCGTAGCTTACGTTTCCGCCACCACCGGTATTCAATCTAAGTTCCCCGGGCTAACCTGGCGAATTCAACCTGGTGGCCCACGTCTCTGCCTCTGGTTCCAGATTTTCGCCTTTTGCCCCCCGGGCTGACTTGAAGAATCCCAAGCTGGCTTATGTTTTCGCCTCGGCCTGCCCCCGCGGCTTCAATTTCCCTAACATTTTTCTCTACCTGGTATGATTCCCTAAGTTTTCTTCCAACAATATTCCTCCCTCATTTCTCCTGGCTACTCCCCACAGTCTGCATCCGAGTCCAAGCCTCCTCCAGGTTTCACTTTCGCTTTCAATCTCCTAGCTTCCCCACCATAGTCAGCATCCGAGTCTATGAAAGCTTTCACTTTCGCTTTCAATCCTAACTTATTTCCCACAGTCCATATCCGAGTCTATGCCTAGGCTTTCAATAGCTTCTTCCGGCACCTTTTCCGTCCGGCTTTCCCCTAGGCTCTTTGCTAGTCTCTCTGGTATTTTCCACTTCTTCCCGTTTCTTCCCTCCTAAGTTTCCTATCCGAGTCATGGCACCATTATGTTGCTCCCCGTCTTCGTGGAGGAACGACACAGGACCCTGCGTTGTTCTTTCATCTGCTCGGCCCTCCCCGGGTTTGCTGCTGGTTCTTCCCGGGTTGGCTACCGTCCCTCCACCTCCATGGAAGGGCGGTTCCCCCTGCCACATTCCCCACTTCCGCGGGGGAGCAGCACACCACCGGCCGGCTCTCTCGGGGGCTCTCTCGGGGGCTGCTCAGGTGTTCCTTCAGATAGATGTTCCTGGTGCATGTTGTCTCTCTCCTCCTTTATAGTCCTCTTCCGCCAATCCCAACTCGGCTGCCCACACGCCGAGTATGCTGCTCTCCTCCAATCAGGAGCAGGATCAGCTCCTGGAGGTCATCACTCAAGTTGGCAAGAGGCAGCTGCGTAGAAGCTGTTTTCTCCTCTCCCAGCGCCATATTGTGGGAGAGCAGATGCATAGAATAAGTCTTAATTCCAGTAACTTAGTCTAGTCCGAGTTGCTCCCCACACCCCAGCAGTTGTGAAGAGCCACCAGGGCTACTGGATGGAGCCAGGGTGGGGTCAGAGTTGCTTGCCTGCCACCAATACATGCCCAGTTCAGTTAAACCTGAAGATTCTGTAGTTGCCTTCAGAAGCTAGTCTCCTTAAAGGAAAGAGAAGTAAGGAATAACTGCATCCATGCGAAGATTCTGCTGTGAGAGGAGAGGAGAAAGATATGAGGTTGGCCCCTCCCTTGGGATTGTCCTTGACAGGAAAAGAAGGGCACCTGAAATAAAGGTGGAGATCCATGCCTCAAAGATTCTATTGTTGTGGGAAAGAACATGGTTTTGTTAAATGCAAAGTAAAGGAAAAAATAAAAAAAGAAACTTCATGTTTTGACCCTATTGAATTTTTCTCAGTAAACCATTGCACTTACTTGAGACAGAAGTTAGAGTGGGGTAAATGTTGCTTCTTTTCTTCCTTTAAGACTTTCATACTGCATTTCCCACACTATACATGAATTTTAGTGTAGGGTGTACATACTAGATATTAAATTTAGCACATACCTAATCAAACAGATGCTATATAACTCACACAGTGCTAGGTAGCATGAGAGGCATAAAGGCACGCAAGAGAAGGCATAACACTTTTGATAAGTTTCAATTCACTGGAATTGCATAAGTTATCCAGAAAAACAAGGGCCAATTGACAATAAGTAGGTGTACGTCATGTAACACTGAGGATATATTCTGAGCAATGCATGGGTGATGTCCTCACACGGACATCATTGAGCATGCTTGCGCCAATGAAGATGACTGACAACACTGGGTGATAGAATCCTATGGGTCCATTATAGAATGTATCTGTAGTCCACCATTGACATAAATGTGGCTGTCCACAGATGATGTAAACTCTGACAAAAGTCACATGAATCATATTTTAAAGAAAAGTTTATATAACATTGTAAAAATTAAATAATATATCAAATCTCATATTTCATTATTTACTTCCTATGTATTCTCACTGATTCCATGTTTTTTGTCTGAGGTTTAGTCATACACTTCTACTTATTACTATTATTAGTAACATGAGAGAATACAAAACACCAAGAAGACTAATGACAGACTACAAATTTCTCCATCAAAGGCCAAACTGAAAGGGCCAAAGTCCTCTAGTCGTTTCTAGCATCTGAAGTGCAAGAAAGGATTATTATTATTATTATTATTTTGACAGGCAGAGCGGGCAGAGAGAGAGACAGAGAGAAAGGTCTTCCTTTGCCATTGGCTCACCCTCCAATGGCCGCTGCGGCCGGCATACGCGCTGATCCGATGGCAGGAGCCAGGTACTTATCCTGGTCTCCCATGGCGTGCAGGGCCCAAGCACCTGGGCCATCCTCCACTGCACTCCCGGGCCACAGCTGAGAGCTGGCCTGGAAGAGGGGCAACCGGGACAGAATCTGGCGCCCCGACCGGGACTAGAACCCGGTGTGCCGGCGCTGCAAGGTGGAGGATTAGCCTAGTGAGCCGCGGCACCGGCTCAAGACAAGGATTATTCCGACTGATCCTTGCTGTTTGGATCATTTTCACTCCCTTCTACTCCGAGAGATGCCCCATAGTCCTTTGCTGGACTCCTCTGGTTCTGATCCTTGCTTGACTTTGCAATGACTGTGTCCCTTGCCTGATTATCTGTCCAGATAATTCCTGTCGTCCCAGACTTCCTTTCTGCATCTGAAGACAGAGCTGCCTTTAAGCTTCTCCTCTGCCTCACTTGATTGATTGCTTGTAGCCTTCCCTCGCTCCTAGCAGGGACTCTTGGTGACCACTCATCTGAAAGAATACATGCACACCATTAAAATATATCGCATACATTCACCTGATTTCAACACATCTGTAAATTAGGAAATCGTATCAAGAGTGAAGTCAAGGTGTTTCTATTGCCAGAAATAAGTATTGGATTCACTGGAGAATATTTTAAGCTGACGTCAAAGATTTTAATAGAATTTTGTTGATGAGAGAGCATAATATGACCAACAAAACACTTGAGAATGTTTAGGTATCCTCTCAAATGGGTTAATATGATAAGATCAGATTGAGTCCTCAAACTGGAACAGAGCAGTTAAGGTAGCTGCCCTGGCAGATAATCAAACTAAGGCTTGCTAATTAAATTGTACTGAAGCAGATAACAATGCAGTTGATGATGCCCAGCGTACTCTGTGATTGTCACAAATTGCTGTTACTGATGAAACAGAACAGTAGCTTTCTGCTTGAATGTTTTCCAGAGCACAGAGAACTGCTTCTGTATGCACATAGGCTCACAGGTGCTTGATTGCTATTTCTAAATAGTTTTTAAATGAGTGCTCTAATACTCATAGTAAACTTTGTTGGTTTTTTTCCTCTGTGAATCAGTACTGTCAAGTACTTTTGTCACTTGCAAGATTAAAGTTGTAAACCTGACATATCTTTTCTCCACCAGGAAAATGTGTGTGTGTGTGTGTATTTTAGATCACTTTTCTATTGTCACTTAGTGGATTAAAATATGGTACTAATCCTAGATTTTAACTCTTAGGAGTCTTAGGAGCTATCTATACTCTAGCCCATTATGAAACAAAAAACACCTTTATCACTATTGACCTAAATAATATTCAGAGAGTTTCTCTGGCACTAGCAGAACATTGCAAAGGGAATTGATATGACATAGAAAACTTTGAGTACATTCAAAAAGGGGTTGAGGCATGGGGAAGTTTTGAAAAGCAAAGGCAAAAATGAAGATTAAAAACTACTTTGAGGGCCGGCGCCGCGGCTCACTAGGCTAATCCTCCGCCTAGCGGCGCCGGCACACCGGGTTCTAGTCCCGGTTGGGGCGCCGGATTCTGTCCCGGTTGCCCCTCTTCCAGGCCAGCCCTCTGCTGTGGCCAGGGAGTGCAGTGGAGGATGGCCCAGGTGCTTGGGCCCTGCACCCCATGGGAGACCAGGAAAAGCATCTGGCTCCTGGCTCCTGCCATCGTTTCAGCGCGGTGCGCCGGCCGCAGCGCGCCGGCCGCGGCGGCCATTGGAGGGTGAACCAACGGCAAAGGAAGACCTTTCTCTCTGTCTCTCTCTCTCACTGTCCACTCTGCCTGTCAAAAAAAAAAAAAAAAAAAAAAAAAAAAAAAAACTACTTTGAAACAATAATTTTTAGCTTTGAAAATGAATAAGTAGGGGCCAGCACTATGGCGCAGTGGGTTAACACCTGGCCTGAAGCGCCAGCATCCTATATGGGTGCCGGTTCAAGTCCTGGCTGCTCCACTTCCAATCCAGCTCTTTGCTATGGCCTGGGAAAGCAGTGGAAGATGGCCCAAATCCTTGGGTCCCTGCTCCCATGTGGGAGACCTGGAAGAAGCTCCTGGCTCCTGGCTTTAGATCGGTGCAGCTCTGGCCATTGCGGCCGATTGGGGAGTGAACCAGCGGATGGAAGACCTCTCTCTCTCTCTCTCTCTCTCTCTCTCTCTCTGCCTCTCCTCTCTCTGTGTCACTCTTTCAAATAAATAAATAAATCTTTAAAAAAAAAAGAAAATGAATAAATAGTGCCAGTTTGCAGTTTAACAGACAGTTGCTGAGAAGATTTTTTTTTGCAGAATTATTTTTGTGTAAGCCAGTGGTGGCTTTTGTGTAAGGTTCTGGTCTAGAAACATTGTGATGGTTACTATGGAGCAATTGTGAATAAGGACCCTTTCTTTATAACCTCCTGGTTTTATTTATTAATTTTGTTAAGACTGATACAAGTGACTACATTTTGATTCAGACAACTTTCACACCACTCTACAAGAATTCAGTGAATGTAGAATGTACTATCTTAAGAGAATTCTTTCCAACATCACAGATATGTGAGTATCCTATAGATTGTTTATGGCTGTAATGCTGAAATGGAATTTCAAACACCAGATGGTATTTTTGTCGATTTTTAAATTCTATTGATGAGAGCCTATTACAGAACACAAAACTCTCAGTCTGCTTGGCTGGCCTATACAATACTGGAAAAATTCAATGACTTCATGTTTGTTTTAGGCCTAGTTTCTAAGAGAACAGAAACAGCTTTATAAAATTGTGGCGTCAGTGATACATAACCTCAGTCCTCAAATTTGTATATTACTCTTATCTTCAACTCTAGGTCATCTGAGTAATAGGTAATGAACTGATCAGGAAGAATTTATCTAACGCATACTATGTGGTAGACAACCTTGGGGATTATTCTGCAAAGTAGAAGACCCAGGTTCTACTTTAAATTCTGTTCTAGCTGATAGAAGAAGGAAAGAAATCTCTATTTACTATATTATATACTTTTATATCACCATAAATCTCTCCTCAAAATGCAACAATCAAAAATTTCATATTTCTTACCATGATGGAAGAGATCTTTTGATTAATAATTTCTATTTTTTTACTTTAAAAATTTTTATATTTTAATTTTTAGTTTTATGGGGCTGGTGCTGTGGCACACTAGGTTAATCCTTTGCCTGTGGTGCTGGCATCCCATATAGGCACCGGGTTCTAGTCCTAGTTGCTCCTCTTCCAGTCCAGCTCTCTGGTGTGGCCCAGGAGGGCAGTGAAGGATGGCCCAAGTGCTTGGGCCCCTGCACCCACATGGGAGACCAGAAAGAGGCACCTGGCTTCTGGCTTTGGATTGGTGTAGGTCCGGCCATTGCGGCCATTTGGGGAGTGAACCAACGGAAGGAAGACCTTTGTCTCTCTCACTGTCTGTAACTCTACCTAAAAATAAATAAATAAATCTTTAAAATTTTTTTAGTTAGTTTTTAACAGATTCAATGTGATTTGTAGATAGAATTCTAAGGAGATAATGATATTCCTTCCTGCCTCTCCCTCTCCCTCTCTCCCCCTCTTTCCTTCTTATTCTCCTTCTTTCTCCTTTTTAAAAAAGTTTTTGAGATACTATTTTAAATTTAGATTACAGTAAAAAGCCTTGATTATTGCAAAATAAGAAATTAACAAATAAAAAGCAAAAGACCCTAGTTTAGTAGGAATACAGACATGGCTATAAACAATAATCAGATGGAAAATTGGCCATTTCACCCATAAACAGTAAATTTTATAGTAATCACAGATCATTTAAACTTTAGTACTATAACATTCTTAACCAATGGTTTCATAAAGATATAAAACAACTTTTCACAAAATTATATTTACAGCAACACTGATATACACAGAATTGCTTTTTTCTTTCTTTTTTGGGGGGTTTTTAAGTTTTAGCTTCCACATATAATGGAGAACATATGGTATTTATCTTTCTGGGACTGGCTTATTTCACTCAATTTGATGTCCTCTTGTTGCATCCATTTTGCTGTAAATGGTATAATTTCTTTCTTTATAGCTTAATAATATTCCATTGTGTATATATACCACATTTTCTTTATCCATTTGTGAGTGATCCTCTGCCTGGCGGGGAGACTGCCTGCCTAGCCCATGCAGGAAGTTAAGAGGGCATGGCACTCAATGCCTCCTGGGATAGACCCTGGTTGGGGGCTCAGGCACACTGAGAGCCACACATGACCTGACTGCTGGCAGGCAGCAGAAGCCCCAGGTTCATTCTTCCCTGCCCCACACTTCCTGTTGAAGGGCTTTGTAACTGTCAACTAGATAAACAGCTCCTGGGTGTGGCCCAGACCCATAAGGACCACCTGGAAGGCTATGTAAGCTATAGGGCCTTTAGCTGATTTTAGAAGCATAGCGGCACTAATATTGGCTTTATCTATAGAATTAGTGTTGCCCTGAACTAGCTACTCCTTTTTTTTTTTTTTTAAGGCAGAGTGGACAGTGAGAAGGAGGATGAAAGAAAGAAGGAGAGAAGAAGGGATTATCAGTTCTTAGAATTGTATCTGCAAAACACTTTGAATCTGTTAAAAACTAATTAAAATTAAAAAAGAAATCTCTACATTGTTTTGCACAGTAATTGCACTAATTTCATTCCCACCAACAGTGTATAAGTATTTCCCTTTGTCCACATCCTGGCCAGCATTTGTTAGTCTCTGTGTTTTAGACATTCTGACAGGGATGAGGTGGTATCTCATTGTGGTTTTGATTTGCATTTCCCTGATGGCTAGTTATGTTGAGTATTTTTTTATATTTGTTGGCCATTTGTATTTCTTCTTTTGAAAACTGTCTATTGAAGTCTTTTGCTTCAGCTGGATTGGTTGCTTTTTGTGGTTGAGTTTTTTAAGTTGCTCCTGTATCTGGGGTATTAATCCTTTATCAGATATATGGTTTGCAAATATTTTTCCTATTCTTTTGGATGTTCCTTCACTCTATTGGTTGTTTCCTTTTTTGTTCAAAAGCTTCTGAGTTTCATATAGTCTCATTTATTTAGTTTTGCTTTGATGCCTGTGCTTTGGGGGTCTTGTTCAAGAAGTCATTCTTACATCAATGCCTTGGGGTGTTTCCCCTATGTTTTCTTCGTGCAACTTTATAATCACAGGTCTTAAATTTAGATCTTAAGTAGCTATCTGATCAATGACCGAATCTCTTCATCAAGCTGAAGTCCAGGGACATGTTAGTTTTCACTTTGTATTGTGTATCTGTTAGGTAGGAAGTTAGAAATTAGCCTATGTGTGTGAGAAGAGCCTGAGGAAACTGATTTCTACAGCAGTCCAGTATTTGCATTTCAAAGTCCTGCCCAGAACCTGATAAACTGCCAGGTGGTCCCCCTTTCCCATGGGAAAGCTACCTGGACTGATTAACATCCTTCCTCCTAGGCAGGCACCCAAGGGGGAAGCCCCTTGGTCCTGAGCCAACAAGACTCCCCACATCTGACAACATCAGTGGTAAACTTGGGAAGGAATATTTCTTATTTACATCCAATAAACCCTTTGTCCTGGAGGAGAAGGGGGAGGGGGTAAAGAGACCCCTAAAAACCGAGAATCTAAACAAAGACTGTGCACACTCATGCCTCTGCTCTCCACTGAGCCACCTGCCCCACCAGGAGTAGTCTCTCCATTTAACCATGTAACCTTGCTCTCCCCCAGTCCAAGTGACTGGGAACTCTCCCTCTGTCCCTTCCATTCTGATGGATGCCCTGTCCCCAATAAAACCTTGTTACTTTGCTCTCTGACACCTGAATTCTTTCTTGTGCGAAGGCAAGAACCCCATGACTTCTCTCCAGTGATGTATCTGTTACCAAAGGGAAGGCTGTGGAAGCTGTGGGGTTCTTGTCTTCACACAAGAAAGAATTCAGGCATGAGACAGAGAGCAGAGTGATAAGGCTTTATTAGGGATAGGGCATCTGTGATAATGGAAGGGACAGAGAGAGAGCACCCAGTCGCTCAGACTGGGGAAGAATGAGGTTACATGGTTGAATGGAGAGAATACACCTGGGCAGGCCAGGTGGGCAGCTAAGCAGAGAGCAGAGGGCTGAGCATCCAGTCCATTTGCACTCTCTAGGTTTTTAAGGGAGTCTGTTTACCCACCTCCCTCTCTCCTCCAGGACAAAGGATGGAGAGTCCTGGCAGAAGGGTTTGTTGGGTGAAAATTAGCAAATTCCTCTGGCACATTCCAATACAATCCCATCAAGGTTGCATGTACCAATGCCATCTCACTAGTCCAAGAGATCACTTTCAGTTCACAATTGATCACACTGATAGGTCTAAGAGTCAAAGGGATCACACAAACAAGACTAGTGTCTGCTAATACCAACTGACAGAATCAAAAAGGGAGAGAACGATCCAACATGGGAAGCGGGATACACAGCAGACTCATAGAATGGCAAGATGTCCTAAACAGCACTCTGGCCTCAGAATCAGCCCTTAAGGCATTCAGATCTGGCTGAAGAGCCCATGAGAGTATTTTAGGCATGGAAAGCCAAGACACTCTGGAAAAGAAAATGAGGACCTAAATGAAAGGTCTCTGCGAGTGAGATCCCAGTGGAAAGAACGGGGCCATCAAAGAAGGAGGTACCTTTCTCTGAAGGGAGGAGAGAACTTCCACTTTGACTATGACCTTGTCTGAATAAGATCAAAGTTAGCGAACTCAAGATGCCTTGGAAATTCATGACTAGAACCTAGGGAGATTTCTGATGCCATAAACAAGAGTGTCAAATTGTTAAGTCAACAACAGGAGTGACTGTGTACCTACTTCTCATGTGGGATCTCTGTCTTTAATGTGTTGTCCAATGTGAATTAATGCTATAACTAGTACTGAAACAGTATTTTACACTTTATGTTCTGTGTGGGTGCAAACTGATGAAATCTTTACTAAATATATACTAAATCGATCTTCTGTATATAAAGATAATTGAAAATGATTTTTGATGTGAATGGAATGGGAGAGGGAGCAGGAGATGGGAGGGGTGCGGGTGGGAGGGGGATTATGGGGGGGGAGCCATTGTAATCCATAAACTGTACTTTGGAAATTTATATTTACTAAATAAAAGTTTTAAAAAAAGAAAATTAGCAAATTCCTCCCCAGATTTACTGGCACTCAGCAGAGTAGGGGAGCTTCCCTTAGGGCATCTGAGAAGGTTTTATTGCCCCATGTTATCAGGTCAGGTAACCCATTTGGTCCTGAGGAGAGCAAATTCTGGGAGCTTTCCTTGGGGGAAGGGCTGGGACCATCTGGGAGGTTATCAGGGTCTGAGCAGGACTTTGAAGTGCAAGATGCTGGGCTTCTGGAGCTTCCACAGTAGGTGCTGGTCTTCAGGCCTTTCTCACACACAGGCTCCATTTCTGACTTCCTACCTAACAGTATCTAGCATGTAGAACAGTTCCAGGCACAGTGCGGATGCTCAAGCATTTACTGAACTCATGCATGAAACAATCTAAGTCTTCTGTGACTCAATTTCTACATATTCAAAACAGAGAGATGTTTATATGATGTCTGAACATCACTCAAATTTCTCACCTATTAAATGATCGTGTTATGGGTGAAATGGCAGTGGAGAAAATATTACCCCAGTTCTTTGTCTCACATGGAAGAAGATTTTCCAAGTAAACCAGCAGAAAGGTTTAAAAGCAAGATTTATTAGATTCAGAGACCTTCAGCCAGAGTGGCATCGGGGAGGGAAGTGCTCCCAGAAAGGCAAAACCCAAAGAACCCAGTGGTATTGAGGTTTTTAAGCACAATTGTGGGGAAGAAAAAAACTTAACAGCTTGACATTCAGTTACAAGGCAGGGATAAAAACCATCAAAAGACCTGAGTTGCCATCTTTTACCTTGTCTGGCTTGCTCTTCATAAAACAAAAGGAGCCATTAGGAGGGTGAAATACCTAATTTGGGAGCTCTGGAGGAATTGCCACACCTTTGCTATTCTCATGATAAGACTGGAGATTCCTAAGGAAGTGGGGCAGTCACTTTTGATCTTGCTAAATATCAACTTTTGAGGAAGGCAAGCATTTTGCACCCTAAATTGCCACTGGGACCACCCTGACTGCCTATTAACTCTTCTGACTCCTCACAATTGTAGACTGCCTTGTCCTGATTTCTACCCTCTAGGAACTTATCAGCTATTTGGAGAAGCATGAAACTACTAGAGAAAGAAACAGCCAGCAATCACATGTTCTCTTGTGGGTCATTGAGTTCAGAAATGAATCTGTAAACTTGTCAGCAAGTAGGATTATGCAAGATGAATATATTTGAGTAATGGGGAAGAGATAGGTCAAAATTTCTAGGTTACTGATAGGAAAATGACAAAGTGGAAAACAGAAGTAAAAATGAAGATGAAATGTGGGAATGTGGGAAGCTGTAATTGAAAGTTTATAGGATTAAAAATTCCAATGTATTCTATTAATTGCATTATCTCTACAAAATTAAATGATAGAACATCATAGCCCAGATTTTGATGATTGTCCTCATCAGAATTATTTAATCACATTTACTGGTTCCTGAATTTCACATTCCAAGTCTTAGGGAGCCCAAGTGACAGTGCAATACTCATTGGAAAAAAGTTGCCAGCCCCATCATGCTGTGTGGAGGCAGATTTTGACAATAGAGATGTTTCTCTTCTTTCAAAGGTAAAGAGAAAAGCTTCAAGTTCTTTTAATTCTGAAAAGCTGATAGATAGTAACAGTCTATAATAGTCTTTGAAATGACCAGAAAGAGAATTCCAATTGCCTTAATGATTACAAGTGAGACTTGAAGCTGAGAAATTCAAAGCCTCCTTACAAAGCCATGCCTTTCACATTTATTTAAGTATATATGTGATCACAGGCACACAATTGTACAAGTCCAGCATCCTTTTTGATTATCCAAGAGAATACACAGCCACATGGCACAATGCTTTAATACGACTGAAGTCATAAAGGAGAAATTCAAGTGGAAATAACAGCCAACTAAATGCACACACAATAATAAAGCACTTTCTTTGTTTAAATGAAGAGTGAAGAAAAAGTCTACTTATTTTAGGTACTGTTTTAAAAGCTAAGTCAACAAGGTATTTTTCAACAAATAAAACACAATATATAAGCTTCACAGTTTTGGATGGGGGCACAAGATGTATTAAAGAACAAATATTAAAGCAAAAAACATTTCACCAATCCTTTACTTTTGTAATTATGTTATTAGTTGTTCTCTTCTGTTACCAGAGAACTGCAAGGGTCCTTGTCTTTGCGCAAGAAAGAATTCAGGCAAAGACAGAGAGTAAGTGGAAAACAAATAGCAAGGTTTATTAGGGCAGGGACATCCGTAAGAACAGATGGGCACCTCTCCAGGACCAGAGAGAGCGTGCCCAGTTGCTCAGACTGGGGGAGAGCGAGGTTACATGGTTGAGTGGAGAGAATACACCTGGACAGGCCAGGTGGGTGGCTCAGCAGTGAGGCAGAGGGCTGAGAGCACAGTCTGGTTGAGGCCAGGGGCTTTTAAGGGGATGAGTTTTGCCTCACCACCTCTGCTGCTCCTGGAACAAAGGACTTTTTGGATGCAAATACAAACAATTCCTATCTGAGTTTTCCCCCTGAAGTTATCAGACAGGAGGAAATCTGGCTGGCATCCGCCTGGTTAGAGGAAGGATGGGCAGGACCCCCTGGAAGATTGGTAGGATGTTTGAAGTGCAGATACTGGGCTGCCCCTGGAAGGTTATTGGAGTGACTTTGAGATGCATGTGCTGGCCCTAGATGCCTCCTTAGGCCTTTGTCACACACACATAAACTCATCTCTGACTTCTTGCCTAACACTTCTATTCCTAATTCTACTATATAAAAATTTACAGAAACCTGTCCTTTTTTTATTTTAAATTATCTTTATATACTGAAGATCGATTTAGTATATTTTAAGTAAAGATTTCATCAGTTTGCACCCACACAGAAACACAAAGTGTAAAATACTGTTTCAGTACTAGTTATAGCATTACTTTACATTAGACAACACATTAAGGAGAGATCCCACATGAGAAGTAAGTACACTGTGACTCCTATTGTTGACTTAACAATTTGACACTCTTGTTTATGGCGTCAGTAATCTCCCTAGGCTCTAGTCATGAGTTGCCATCTTATTTAGACAAGGTCATAGTCAAAGTGGAAGTTCTCTCCTCCCTTCAGAGAAAGGTACCTCCTTCCTTGATGGCCCCGTTCTTTCCACTGGGATCTCACTCACAGAGATCTTTCATTTAGGTCTGGTTTTTTTTTTTTTTCCAGAGTGTCTTGGATTTCCATGCCTAAAATACTCTCATGGGCTCTTCAGCCAGATCTGAATGACTTAAGGGCTGATTCTGAGGCCAGAGTGCTATTTAGGACATCTGCCATTCTATGAGTCTGCTGTGTATCCTGCTTCCCATGGTGGTCCGTTCTTTCCCTTTTTTATTCTATCAGTTAGTATTAGCAGACACTAGTCTTGTTTGTGTGATCCCTTTGACTCTTAGACCTATCAGTGTGATCAACTGTGAATTGAAATTGATCTCTTGGACTAGTGAGATGGTATTGGTACATGCCACCTTGATGGGATTGAATTGGGATCCCCTGGCATGATTCTAACTCCACCATTTGGGGCAAGTCTGATTGAGCAGGTCCCAAATTGTACATCTCCTCCCTCTCTTATTCCCACTCTTATATTTAACAGGGATCACTTTTCAGTTAAAATTTAAACACCTAAGAATAATTGTGTGTTAATTACAGAGTTCATCCAATAGTACTAGAACAAAACAAAAAAAATACTAAAATGGATAAAGTATTACATTGTACATCAACAGTCAGGACAAGAGCTGATCAAGTCACTGTTTCTCATAGTGTCCATTTCACTTCCGAAACCTGTCATTTTGGAGAGAAAACAGAATCATGTGAAATGCTTAGCAAAAAGCAGAAATAGACTGAAATTGGAGAAGACTCCCTAAAATTTATATACAAATGTGGCCCTTTAAAGTTTCCCAGAAGTGCTATCTGGAGTGCCACATATTCTACCGAAATTTGGGGTGCCATATGATTTCACCATGTGCTTATTAATTAATCCACCAAATTAATAAGCCCCAAAGGGTTCTTGCCTAATATTTAGAGAAGAATTCTAAATACTGGCACAGATAAATGAGGCAGCATGGGACATTTTAATCTTTTATTTAGTGAGAAAGATGCATAGAAGAGTGAAAGCTTTATTTAAGAGAGAGAGGTAAATTTAGGTTCATATGGAGCACCAGGAACCAACCACATGGAGGAGCATCTAGGCCTGGAAGCCTAGGGAGGGTGTCCCAAAGGCCATGCGCCTTGGAGGCACAGGGCTACAGCAAGCCCCCTCCTTGCAAGAGGCCAGAGAAAAGAGAAGGCTGGGACACACTGTGTCCCAGGCTTTTAACCCACTTCCAAAGGGAAGTGGTTAATTAACCTGATTGGCTGGTGGGCAACCAGGTGTGGCCAGGTAGGGGGCATGAAGTCACATAGGTGGATGGAAAAGGTATCAGGTATGGTGGGAGGTCACACAGGGGTGCTGCAAAGGTGTAGTCTTCCAGCTCACAAACCTAATCAATTTTAGCCTGTATGCCTGCCTACTTCATTCCCCCCTCAGAGATTCCAGACCTTAATCTTAAGTGGATGTTGATGGGTGTTCAGTCACCATCTTCTGTAGCTGCTTCCTGCTTATTAGGGGTGCAGAACCTGCCTGTTCTCGGTCCGGAAGTCTCTGCCTATCTCATCTAATGAATTCGTTTCACTAGTGGAGCTCTTTCAGTCACCGCCATTGTTGTGTCCCCTGCATGATCATCATTATTCTCAGAAGCTGCTGGGTTCTGAAACGTGTAAGTTTGTCAATCACCATGAGCAAGATTGGAATAGCCCCAAATGCAACTGGTGTGCCCCTTAAAATGGAAAAAAACGTGTCTAGCCATCTCCCAGACAGTAGGTGGTGAGAGATTACCCCTATGCAAACTGTAAAACTATTTAGCTTGAGTTTTGATGCCCCTTTCTGTGAACATACTATTGTTTAAGTAATGGTGACAGATCCTGTTGAGCACTGCACACATGCCCCCTTGTTCTATTAATATGAACTCTAAGGCCTGTCTATTGTCCATAACTACCCTGGACAGGGAGTCTACTGGAATCAGAGCCTGCTGCAGAGCCATCCTGAAGTGTAGGCCAGATTACCCAGAGCTAAGGTCAGGTTCTACAAGTTGGTTTCATAAAACTCTTCTGAGCTGTCACTCTTTACCACTATGGAACCCACTAAGGGGTCCTTCTGCCAATAATAGCACCCAGAAAGGATCAAGAGAGGTATGTACATCAGGTGGGCACTGAATTACAGCATTTTGACGTGGCTAGGACAAGAGTTCTACTTATCTTTCTTCCTTTTGAAGAGGTATTTTAGATCTTCATTTGGCTCACAGGAATAAGCCAATGTATCTGTTGGATCCACCTGTGGAGACTCAAGAGGTAGAAGTTTAATCCTTCCAAGTCTTTAATAAGATCAAGTCCCCTGGGGAGACAGGCTGCTCATGAGCCTCAGAGTCTGGTACCGGAAGGAACTTGTTGCCATACTTTACTAGAGCCTTTTGTATCTGGCCTAAGTTGATAATGTACTTTATTTGATCTTCTACCTTTGAATCAAAGAGGATGTCAGAGGTGAGGAGAGGCCTTCCATAGAGCATCTCATAGGGGCTAAGCTTTAAGGCTGTTTTAGGTGCTATTCTCATCCTGAGAAGACCAATGGGAAACAGTTTGAGCCACATTTCTGAGTTCTCCTGGTAAAGTTTGGCCAGAATCCTTTTAAGGCTATGATTAGCCTTTTCAACTTTACCTGATGACTGAGGCCTCCGAGAAGTATGGAGGTGGTAAGAAATTCCTAGAGCAGTGGCTACCTGCTGGGTTATTTTAGATATAAATGAAGGTCCATTGTCACTCTGGAGTGACCATTGGAGTCCAAAGCGTGGCATGGTGTCTTTTTTTTTTTTTTTTTTAAACAGGCAGAGTGGATAGTGAGAGAGAGACAGAGAGGTCTTCCTTTGCCGTTGGCTCACCCTCCAATGGCCGCCACGGCTGGTGCGCTGCAGCCAGCGCACCACGCTGATCCGAAGGCAGGAGCCAGGTGCTTCTCCTGGTCTCCCATCGGGTGCAGGGCCCAAGCACTTGGGCCATTCTCCACTGCCTTCCCGGGCCACAGAAGAGAGCTGGCCTGGAAGAGGGGCAACTGGGAAAGAATCTGGTGCCCCGACCGGGACTAGAACCCGGTGTGCCGGTGCCACTAGGTGGAGGATTAGCCTATTGAGCCGCGGCGCTGGCCACGGTGTCTTTCAATAAAGCCTTAGACACCTTGTGTGCTTTCTCTGTTCATGTCGGAAAGGCCTCTATCCATCCTGAAAAGTATCCATAAAGACTAGAAGGTACCTATAATTGCTTGTTGGGGACATATTGGTAAAATCAACCTGCCAGTCTTCACATGGGTATGTTCCCCTCCTCTGCACAGGAGTCAACAAGGGAGATGG
Organism: Oryctolagus cuniculus; assembly: GCF_051225735.1. NCBI lineage: Eukaryota > Metazoa > Chordata > Mammalia > Lagomorpha > Leporidae > Oryctolagus > Oryctolagus cuniculus. The sequence goes on from NC_142871.1 coordinate 14,990,075, forward strand.
CCTTACGTGGTCAGCGTTATTCTGTAAACATAGTGGGCAAGAACGAGTCACTTCCTTTGTGACCATATTTAGTCCCTTTCCTCCAAAAGCTTGGGAGACCAGTTGTACTAAGGCATCTCTTCCCAAGTGGGTAGAGTTGTGTATCTGCTTAATAATTTTCCATTGAGTGGCCAAACCTAATCAATTTCAGCCTGTATGCCTGCCTACTTCAAGGCTGGAGTAAAAAAAGAACAAGTACAAATATGACAGATATTAATGCAAATATATATATATCAATAAAAATTTTGAAAATCAATAGTAAAATACATTAATTAAAAGACATTTGGTCAGGGTAAATAAAAAACAGGACTCAATTATATGCTGTTTACAGGAATCCCACCTTAAATACAAATACACATTTAGATTAACACCAAACTGCTACAAAAATATACCATGTTGGGGCTGCCATTGTTGAGAAACAGAATAAGTGTCTCCCTGTGATGCCAGCACTGGTTAAAACTGACCAACTGCTGAGTCAGTCCCTCATTAAAGTGCCTGTGAAAGCAGTGGAAGATTGCTCAAGTTCTTGGGCTTCTGCCACCCATGTGAGAGAACCAGACAGAGTTCCAAGTTCCTGGCTTTGACCTGTCCCAGACCAATCAATTACAACCATTTGGGTAGTGAAACAGCAAATGAAAGTTCTCTCTGTTTTCTCTGTCTCTGTCTCTGTCTCTCTGTCTCACTCTCTGTATGTGTGTATTTCTCCCTCTTCTTCTGAAACTCTACTTTTCAAATAAATAAATAAATCACATATTTGAAGTAAGAAATATATATTTCATGTTAACATCAATTAAAAAAACAGGAAAAACTATGTTAATTTGAGCTATAGCAGAATTCAGACACAGGAAAGATATCCAATAGAGAAGAATTGTATATACTAATAAAGAAATCAATTTTTAAGGGCATAAAATTTTTTTAAAAGATTTAACATTTTTTATTAATATAAATAGAGCAGATTCCATATATTGTATAGATAAAATTCTAAGATGATAACCATACCAGTCTCTCTTCCTGCCTCCCTCAAACATCCCTCCTTCTTTCCTGTCTTTTTTCCTTTAATTTTTACAATAACATTTGTTTGGTTTTTCATAAATACAATTTTTTAAAGATTTTTATTTATTTATTTAAAAGGCAGAGTTACAGAGAGACAGAGGTAGGGCTAGAGAGAAAGTCTTACATCTGCTTGTTCAGCAACCAAATGGCTGCAATGGCCAGGGCTGAGCAGATCCAAAGCCAGGAGCCTGGAATTTCTTCTGGGACTCCCACATGGGTACAGGATACATAGTGTAATAGTATGAATATACTCCAGATACCATTGCAAATCTATAATTCCACCTACATATGAATAAAGGATGCTTATTTGGGCTCACTGTTTTTGGAGTCCAAATTTTAGCAGACCTCACTGATTCGGACAGTGCATGAGGCCAGAGGGTGGCAATGGTAAATTGTACATGGATGAATGATCATGTGGCAAATAAGGAAACAGAGCTGCAGGATCTGACACTGGCTTTTATATACAACATATTAAATATGCAATGTGTATGAATGAAACTGACATTTTGAGATTTCATTATTGTTTATAACACTTGCCTATGCTTTTGAGGAAGAGTGATCTTTCTTATTACTTGCTGAATTCTTTTTTAGTGGAGGGTTGAGCTAGTGATTATAAAGTAAATTTAAAGTATGTCACTATAAAAGTTAAAAGAAAAATAAGAAAAAAGGAGGGAAGGTGGAAATGAGGAAGGGAAGTAAGGTAGTTTGGGAGGTATCATTATGCTCTTCAAATTGTACATATGCATGTATACATGCAATACATATATGCATGCATATATGCAATGCATCAAATTTGTTCCATTTGTACAAATAAAAAAATGAAAAAGAGAATTACCTTCCAAGTTCATGCCCCAATGACCTAAAGATTTTCCACTAGGACCACCTTCTCAACACCATAATTGGTTGTCTCCATCTTCTCGTACCGTTAACATAAATCTTTTTGGTTTAAGCTTTAAATGTCTTCAATGAGTTCAGGAATCATATCCTATTTAAACCATAGTACATGATTAATATGCTAAATCCAATCATTTTCCTAACAATAGTGAACAAACAGAACAAGAAATTTAAAAGACAATATCATGCACATTAGCAACAAAAAAGAGAAATACTTAGGTACAAATACAACAAAATATGTATAAGTCTATATGAGGAAGATTATAAAAATCTGATAAATGAAATCAACAAATAGGCTTTCCTGTTTATGGATAGGAAGACACTAATATTGTCAAGACATCAGTTTTTATATTCTTCAAAGATTTAAATTCTTAAAGATGAAAATTGTTTAATATATATATATATATATATATGCAATCCCAATCATAATACAAGCAGCAAGATATTTTGGGGATATCAAAAATTAATTATAAAGTTGGTATGGAGAGACAAATGACCCAGAAAAATAAACACAGTGTTGAAGGAGAAGAACAAACTTTCACTGCTGGACTCTAAGACTTGCTATAAAAGCTACAGCTATCAAGAGAGTGTGGTGCTGGTATAATAACTGACAAATAGGTCAATGAAACTGAGTAGAGAGCTCAGAATATATACAGAAATACAGTCAACTGAAAGAAGCAAAGGCAGTACAATGGACCAAAGACAGTCTTTTCAAAAATGGTACTAGAGCAGTTGGAAATCCACATGCAAAGAACACAAACCTGGATATAGACCTTATGATCTTCTCAAAAATTATCTCAGAATGAATACTAGACCTAAATGTAAAAGTCAAAACTAGAAATTTTTAGGGCCGGCGCCACGGCTCACTAGGCTAATCCTCTGCCTGCGGCATCGGCACTCCAGGTTTTAGTCCTGGTTGGGGCACCAGATTCTGTCCCGGTTGCTCCTCTTCCAGTCCAGCTCTCTGCTGTGGCCCGGGAGTGCAGTGGAGGATGGCCCAAGTCCCTGGGCCCTGCACCCACATCGGAGACCAGGAGGAAGCACCTGGCTCCTGGCTTCGGATTGGCACAGCACTGGCCATAGCAGCCATTTGGGAGGTGAACCAATGGAAAAAGGAAGACCTTTCTCTCTGTCTCTCTCACTGTTTAACTCTGCCTGTCAAAAAAAAAAAAAAAAAAAAAAGAAATTTTTAGAAGATAACATTGATTGAAACCTAGATGATTTGGGGGTATGATGATAACTTATTAAATACAACTCCAAAAGCATGATTTATTAGAAACAGCTATAAGTTGGATTTCATTAAAATTAAAAACTTCTGCTTTGTGAAATGAAATGTTATGAGAAAGGGAAGACGATTCACAGAATGGGAGAAAATATTTGTTAAAAAACACACCAGGTAAAGACTGTTATCCAAAATTTAGAACCAACTATTAAAATTCAACAAGAAACAAGTAACCTGATTTTAAAATGGGCCAAACAGCTTAACAGACACTTTTTTAAAAGAAAATATACAAATAGAAACTTCAACATCATATCATCAGGGAAATACAAATTAAAGCAAAAATGAGAAACCATTACACATCTATTAAAATGGGAAAAATCCACAAACCTGACACCACCAAATTACAGGGAAGATTTAGAGTAACAGATTCTCTCATCATTCCTATGGGAACGAGAAATGGGACAGCCAATTTGCAATATATTTTTTTTAGAGAAAAGTTAATTTTAATATTAATTTTTATTGTTTTAATTTTTTATGTGATTTAAAAAAAGTTCTTAAGGTTTGTAAATTTTGTGTATTTCATGTATACAGATTTAGGAACATCATGATACTTCCCACCATACCCTTTCTCCTACTCATGCTCCCACCCTCCTTCTTTTCTCTTTTCTCTGCTCCAAATTTTTAAATGATCTACTTTCTTTTTTTAAACTTTTATATAATGAATATAAATTTCCAAAGTACAGCTTATGGATTACAATGGCTCCCCCCATAACTTCCCTCCCACCTGCAACCCTCCCATCTCCCATTCCCTCTTCCCTTCCATTCACATCAAGATTAATTTTCAATTCTCTTTATATAGAGAAGATCCATTTAGCACATATTAAGTAAAGCTTTCAACAGTTTGCACCCACACAGAAACACAAAGTGAAAAATACTGCTTGAGTACTAATTATAGCATTAAATCACAATGTATAGCACATTAAGAACAGAGATCCTACATGAGGAATAAGAGCACAGTGACTCCTGTTGACTTAACAATTTGACACTCTTGTTTATGGCATCAGTAATCACCCTAGGCTCTTGTCATGAGTTGTCAAGGTTATGGAGGCCTTTTGAGTTTGCTGACTCTGATCTTATTTAGACAAGGTCATAGTCAAAGTGGAAGTTCTCTCCTCCCTTCAGAGAAAAGTACCTCCTTCTTTGATGGCCTCGTTCATTCTACTGGGATCTCACTCGCAGAGACCTTTTATCTAGATTATTTTTTTTGCCAGAGTGTGTTGGTTTTCCATGCCTAAAATACTCTCATGGGCTTTTCAGCCAGATCTGAATGCCTTAAGGGCTGATTCTGAGGCCAGAGTGCTGTTTAGGACATCTTGCCATTCTATGAGTCTGCTGTGTATCCCACTTCCCATGTTGGATCATTCTCTCCCTTTTTTATTCTATAAATTATTGTTTGAACACACTGGTCTTGTTTGTGTGATCCGTTTGACTCTTAGTCCTATCATTATGACCAATTGTGAACAACAATTGATCACTTGGACTAGTGAGATGGCATTGGTACATGCCACCTTGATGGGGTTGAATTGGAATCCCCTGGTATGTTTCTAACTCTACCATTTGGGGCAAGTCTGACTGAGCATGTCTCAAATTGTACATCTCCTCCCTCTCTTATTCCCACTCTTATATTTAACAGGGATCACTTTTCAGTTAAGTTTCAACACTTAAGAATAACTGTGTATTAATTATGGAGTTCAACCAATAGTATTAAGTAGAACAACCAAAAAAATACTAAAAGGGATAAAGTATTAAGTTGTTCATCAACAGTCAGGACAAGGGCCGATCAAGTCACTGTTTCTCATAGTGTCCATTTCACTTCAACAGGTTTCCTTTTTGGTGCTTGGTTAGTTGTCGCCGATCAGGGAGAACGTATGATATTTGTCCCTTTGGGACTGGCTTATTTTGCTCAGCATGATGTTTTCCAGATTCCACCATTTTGTTGCAAATGACTGTATTTCATTGCTTTTTCTGCTGTATAGTATTCTATAGAGTACTTGTCCTATAATTTCTTTATCCAGTCTACTGTTGATGGGCATTTGGGTTAATTCCAGGTTTTAGCTATTGTGAATTGAGCTGCAATAAACATTAAGGTACAGACAGCTTGTTTGTTTGCCAATTTCATTTCCTTTGGGTAAATTCCAAGGAGTGGGATGGCTGGGTTGAATGGTAGGGTTATATTCAGGATTCTGAGGAATCTCCAGACTGACTTCCATAGTGGCTTAACCAGTTTGCATTCCCACCAACAGTGGGTTAGTGTCCCTTTTTCCCCACATCCTCGCCAGCATCTGTTGTTGGTAGATTTCTGTATGTAAGCCATTCTAACCGGGGTGAGGTGAAACCTCATTGTGGTTTTGATTTGCATTTCCCTGATTGCTAGTGATCCTAAACATTTTTTCATGTGCCTGTTGGCCATTTGGATTTCCTCTTTTGAAAAATGTCTATTGAGGTCCTTGGCCCATCTCTTAAGTGGGTTGTTTGTTTTGTTGTTTTGGAGTTTCTTGATCTCTTTGTAGATTCTGGTTATCAACCCTTTATCTGTTGCATAGTTTGCAAATATTTTTTCCCATTCTGTCGGTTGTCTCTTCACTTTCCTGACTGTTTATTTTGCAGTACAGGAACTTCTCAATTTTATGTAATCCCAAATGTTAATTTGGCTTTGACTGCCTGTGCTTCCAGGGTGTTTTCCAAGAAGTCTTTGCTGGTACGTATATCTTGCAGGGTTTTTCCAAGGTTCTCTAATAATTTGATGGTGTCAGGTTGTAGGTTTAGGTCTTTAATCCATGTTGAGTGGATTTTTCTGTAAGGTGTAAGGTAGGGGTCTTATTTCATGCTTCTGCATGTGGAAATCCAATTTTCCAAGCACCATTTATTGAATAGACTGTCCTTATTCCAGGGATTGGTTTTGGATCCTTGATCAAATATAAGTTGGCTGTAGATGTTTGGATTGATTTCCAGTGTTTCTATTCTGTTCCATTGGTCTATCCATCTGATTCTGTACCAGTACCATGCTTTTTTGATTACAACTGCCCTGTAGTATGTCCTGAAATCTGGTATTGTCATGCCTCCAGCTTTGTTTTTGTTGTACAAGATTGCTTTAGCTATTTGAGGTCTCTTGTGTCTCCATATGAATTTCAGCATCATGTTTTCCAGATCTGAGAAGAAGGTCTTTGGTATCTTGATTGGTATTGCATTGAATCTGTAAATTGCTTTTGAGAGAATGGACATTTTGATAATGTTGATTCTTCCAATCCATGAGCATGGAAGATTTTGCCATTTTTGTCATTCTTCTATTTTTTTCTTTAAAGTTTTGTAATTCACATCATAGAGATCTTTAACATCCCTGGTTAAGTTTATTCCAAGGTATTTTATTGTTTTTGTGGCTATTGTGAATGGGATTGATCTTCGCAGTTCTTTCTCAGCCGTGGCATTGCCTGTGTTTATAAAGGCTGTTGATTTTTGTGCATTGATTTTATATCCTGCTACTTTGCCAAACTCTTCTATGAATTCCAATAATCTCTTAGTAGAATTCTTTGGATCCCCTAAATAAAGAATCATATCATCTGCAAAGAAGGTTAGTTTTACTTCTTCCTCCCCAATTTGTATCCCTTTAATTTATTTTTCTTGCCTGATGTCTCTGGCTAATACTTCCAGAACTGTGTTGAAACCAGTGGTGAGAGTGGGCATCCCTGTCTGGTACCAGATCTCAGTGGAAATGCTTCCAACTTTTCCCCATTCAATAAGATGCTGGCTGTGAGTTTTTCATAAACTGCTTTTATTGTATTAAGGAATGTTCCTTCTATACCCAATTTGCTTAGAGTTTTCATCATGAAAGTGTGTTGAATTTTATTGAATGCTTTCTCTGCATCTATTGAGATAATCATATGGTTTTTCTTCTGCAGTTTGTTAATGTGGTGTATCACATTGATTGATTTGTGTACATTGAACCATCCCTGCATACCAGGGATAAATCCCACTTGGTCTGGGTGGATGATTTTCCTGATGTGTTGTTGTATTCTATTGGCCAGAATTTTATTGAGGATTTTTGCATCTATGTTCATCAGGGATATTGGTCTGTAATTTTCTTTCAATGCTGCAAATTTCTCTGGCTTAGGGATTAAGGTCATGCTGGCTTCATAGAAAGAATTTGGGAGGATTCCATCTTTTTCGATTGTTCTGAATAGCTTGAGAAGAAATGGGATTAGTTCTTCTTTAAATGTCTGGTAGAATTCAGCAGTGAATCCATCTGGTCCTGGGCTTTTCTTTGTTGGGAGGGCCTTTATTACTGTTTCTATTTCTGTCTCAGTTATGGGTCTGTTTAGGTTTTCTATGTCTCCTAGTTCAATTTAGGTAGATTGCATATGTCCAGGAATCTATCCATTTCTGATAGATTTCCCTGTTTGCTGGCATAGAACTCTTTGTAGTAATTTCTGATGATTCTTTTTATTTCTGTGGTGTCTGTTGTTACATTTCCTTTTTCATCTCTGATTTTATTGATTTGGGTCTTTTATTTTTTTAGTTAGTTGAGCCCAAGGTGTGTAAATTTTATTCTTTTTTTTTTTTTTTTTCAAAAAACCAGCTCTTTGCTTGGATGATTTTTAAAATTTTTTTTGGATTCAATCCTGTTAATTTCTTCTCTGATTTTAATTTTTTCTCTTCTCCTACTAGATTTGGGTCTGGTTTGCTGCAGTTTTTCTAGATCCTTGAAATGTGTTGAAAGCTTATTTATTTGGTGCCTTTCCACTTTCTTGATGAAGACTCTTATTGCTATAAACTTTCCTCTCAACACTGCTCTTGCCATATCCCATAAGTTTTGATATGTTGTTTGTTATCCTCAATTACTTCCAGAAATTTTTTGATTTCACTTTTGATTTCTTCTATGACCCATTGTTCATTCAGGTGCATGTTATTCAGTCTCCATGTGTTTGCATACTCTCTAGGGATTCCTGAGTTGCTAATTTCCACCTTCATTCCGCAGTGTTCTGAGAAGCTGCATGGTATGATTCTAATTCTTTTGAATTTGCTGAGACTTGCTTTATGGCCTAGTATGTGGTCAATCCTAGAGAACGTTCCATGCACTGCTGACAAGAACGTAAAATCTTTAAATGTAGGATTGAAAGTTCTATACATAAAAATGATCTACTTTCAGTTTACTTTATACTTTTAAGATTAACCCTGTCATAAGTAAGAACTTCTACAACTAGTAAGTAGAGAATATGCTATTCCTTAGCAGTAGAGACAATGGCTGTAAACAATCATCGAAGCTCAAAATGTCAATTTCACTTTTATAGATTACATTTTTGGTACTCTGTGTTACCACAGTTCAGGGAAAATGTGTGGCATTTGTTTTTTGGGGATTGGCTTATTTCACTAAGTATTGTGGCTTCAGTACATTCCATTTTGTTGCAAAAGACAGGATTTCATTCTTTTTTTTTCATGGCCGAGTAGTATTCTCTCCTCTCTCCCCCCAAACCCCCACAATGATTTCTTTATCCAGTCACAACTTGATGGACATCTGGATTGATTCCATATCTTAGCTATTGTGAATTGAACCGCAATAAAGATGGAGGGGGGACAGATAACTCTTTCATCTGCTGATTTCATTTTGTTTGGGTAAATTCCCAGGAGTGGAATTTCTGTTTCTTATGGTAGACCTATTTCCAGCTTTCTGAGGTTCTCCATGCTGTGTTTCAGAATGGGTGTACTAGTTTACATTCCCCACAACAGTGGATTAAAGGACCTTTATCCCACATCCTTGCCAGTATTTATTGTTTTTTGATTTCTGTAAAATAGCATTCTAACTAGGGTGAGGTGAAACCTCATTGTGGTTTTGATTTGCATTTCCCTGATGGCTGGTGATCCTGAGTATTTTTCATGTGGCCACTTGAATTTCCTTTCTTGAAGAATGCCTAGGGATGCACTATACTTTTTGCTGCCATTTTCCCCTGGTATAAAGTAGTATGTCCATTCCCTAGTCTTCCATCTTGGAATCTAGGCTTTTGTGGTGTTTTTATTTATTTTAATGAAACTAAACCTGCTGTTAAAATACAATCCAGACACCACATTCTTCAATATTTACCCCAAAGAGGTAAGAACTAATGCCCACACAAAAAATGGCACATGGTTGCTTATAGCAATGTATTCATATTTAATAAAACTTGGAGGCAACTAAGATGACTATCAGTAGGTGAATGTATAAACTGTGCTACATCTAGACAATGAAATATTATTTAGTGTTGGAAAAAGAAATACAATATAAATCTGAGAAAGTTACATAGGAAGTGTAAATGCATATTAACAAATGAAAGTAGTCAAACTAAAAAAGCTACCTAAAATATGATTACAACTATTTGATACTCTGGAAAAGGTAAAACTATAAAGCCAGTAAAACGTTCAATGTTTTGCAGGAGTTATGAGGGGTAAGGATAAATAGCCAGAACATGGAGTACTTTGAGGACCATGACTCTAATCTATATGGATACAGTAATGGTAGAAAAGTGTCATTATATATTTGTCCCAATCCATAAAATGGGTAAATTCATGTTAGGGAAACCTAACATGGGCTTTTGGGTAATTATGACACGTCAGTGTAGGTTCATCAGTTGAGACAAATGTACTAGTCTAGTGACGAATGTTAATAATGGGGGAGGCAATGCATGTGTCAGGGAAAGAGGCATGTGGGAAACCTCTTTCTCTTCTACTCACCTTTGACATGAACCTAGACCTTCTCAAAAAATCCAAAGTCTTAATACACAAAAAACTCATTTTGTTTCTCACATGTTTGAACAGTAAATTAACATGTTTCCCCAAATCATTCTTCTTTATTAATAGAATATTATTTTATAGCACAGTTATTATATAGTTCTTTGGAGCCACAAAGAAAGGAAAGTTGTGATTCCTACTTTCAGAAGGCACAGAGAAATACATGGGACCATAAAAAGAACAGTAGTTAGCAGTCTATGTCTTAAGTGGGTTGGATCACTTATAAAGGGATCGTACTTACAGGCATTGAGATGGGAAGATGATTTAATTGGGGGTTGGCACAATTATTAAAACTTTGATGGTGGGAGAAATGGAAGACAGGTGATAGAAGAGGCAGTGTGGGCAAAAATGAGAATGCTAGACTCTGTGGTTTGTTAGAGTTACACAGAGCAAGCCATCAGTTTTATATGGAGAATGCATTGGAAAGGTTTAGGAGAAGGCAAGATTAGTGTTTCAAAATTAAGATCGTGAATAAGATGAAAGAGTAACCATTATTAGAATTTAAAATCTTCTCAAGTTTCAAAATTAAGATTGTGAATAAGATGAAAGAGTAACCATTATTAGAATTTAAAATCTTCTCAGTATCCACAGATACCCCTCGTATTTCTGAAATGTTACAATTTTCCATGAACTTTCATATTCTGGGACCCAAAGATTTGCAGTCTTAGATTATCATAGAGTTCAATGATACTCTGTCTGATTTTGGAGAATGTAGATTAATCATGGAGGTATAATTCAGAAAGAAATTTTGAGAGCAGTTTTCTTATCTTTGTGGTAAGCCCTCATTCTCCAATGGGAAATACTGTTTGTATTTTAAGTATTATTTTTAGTATCTGCAAATGTCACACATGGACCTTTTGTTTTTACTTCAAAAACCTGAAACCTAGAGTATATTTAGTTGGAACACTTTCAACTTTAAGAGATCTATTTACTCTAGTGTAAAAATATCTTTACTTCATAAATAAGTTTCATAGACTCACCATGTTTCCTCTTATCTTCTAATTTAAAGATATATGACAGTGATTCTTTTTGTTCCTAATATTATGTCCTGGCTTTAATACAATTCAGATATGTTTTCTCTGCTTGTATTTCTTTGGTTTCTAGTCACTTTAAACTTCTACAAACCAATAACTTTTGTGTATATAAGGATTTCTTTCCCACCTGAATCAGGACTTTTACCATCTCCTTGTAGCTGGATTTGTCTTTTCTGCTCTGTGTTGAGCTAAAAACTCCTAATACCTAACTGGGATAGTGCATCATTGTCATTCCTGCTGACTGAAGCTCCATGTTATGTCACTTCAAAGACCATGTCTGGTTTTTAATTGGAACTTGGATAAATAATGTTTCATGAAAAATCAACTTTAGGAGAAAGGTAGTAGGATCAGGTTGTTCAAACATAACATTTTATGAAAAAGATAGATAGAGGTGCAGATCATTTAGAAGGGAGTGGTGAACAACACAAACTTGTATGAAACATGGACCTAAAAGTAAAGAGCCTCATGCAGTTAACAAAAACTCTTGATATTATTAGCAATAATCACTTAGTAAAATGGATAATAATCTCTAATTTCTGTTTAATTTATAATAAATAAAATATAATAAATATAATAAACATAAAATATAAACATAAAATAAAAATGTTTATTATAAAATTTATAATAAAACAGAAATTAGAGATTATTATCCATTTTACTCTTCAAAGAGATCATGAAAAATGTACATTATCTTTTGTTGCATTTTACTGCAAACTTATGGCAGTATGTGATTTAAAGTTTCAATGAATCAATTTCCTTTTTTTTTAATTTTACATAATGCTTTAATCTTCTGGCAATTATTATTCTGTAGGATACAAGGGAGAGGTCTAAAAATAATAATTCCCACACATTTATTAAATATTTTACCTACTGATTCAAAATATATTGAAATTAATATTTGTAATTTGCATATATTTGCTTACTGATTGCCTTTTTTCCTTATTTATGAATCCCTCTATTCTGGTATCAGTACTTTATTTTTTTCCAATGAAAACTTTCATTTAAGGAATACAAACTTCATATGTTTCATAAATACATATTTAGGAATATAGTGATTCTTCCCACCATACCTGCCTCCCACCCCTCCTCCTCTTCCCTCTTCCATTCCCAGTCCCATTCTCCACTAAGGTATCAGTACTTTTATATATATATATATATATATATATATATATATATATATTTTATTTTGACAGGCAGAGTGGACAGTGAGAGAGAGAGACAGAGTGAAAGGTCTTCCTTTGCCGTTGGTTCACCCTCCAATGGCCACCGCGGCCGGCGCGCCAAGCTGATCCGATGGCAGGAGCCAGGAGCCAGGTGCTTTTCCTGGTCTCCCATGGGGTGCAGGGCCCAAGCACCTGGGCCATCCTCCACTGCACTCCCGGGCCACAGCTGAGAGCTGGCCTGGAAGAGGAGCAACAGGGACAGAATCTGGCGCCCCAACTGGGACTAGAACCTGGTGTGCCGGCGCCGCAAGGCGGAGGATTAGCCTAGTGAGCCGCGGCTCCGGCCTACTTTAATATTTTATGTAATGATACTTAGTGATACATTTCTATTATTCTGTAGAAAAAAGTATGGGGTTATATCATATTTTTAACCTGCCTGTAACTTTTTTATTAATTTTATTTAAGATGTGCAAATTTTGCACATTTCATATATACAGATTTCAGAATATAGTGATACTTTTCAGCTTACCCTCCCTCCTGCCCATGTTCCAATCCTTCTTCCTCTTCCAATTCCTATTCCCACTCCTAATTATCACAAAGATTTTTAAAATTTTATTTGAGGTATAAAAAAATTAATGTATTTCATATATACAGATTCAGGAGCAAATTTGATACCTTCCACCCTATCTTCCTTCCCACCCATACTCACACTGTTCTTTCTGCTCCCTCTTCTATTCTCATTCTTATTTTTACAAGGATCTATTTTCAGCTAACTTTGTACTTGTAAAGATTAACCCTACACTAAGTAAAAATTCAACAAATAGCAAGAACAAAAAAACAGTGTTCCTCAACAGTAGAGCAAGGGCTGTAAATAATCATTGAATCTCAATGTCAATTTTACTCCAATAAATTATATTTTAGGTACTCTGTTAGTTGACATCTGGGTCAATTCCAAATCTTAGCTATTGTGAATTGATCTGAAATTAACATGGGTGTACAGATAACTTTCATCTACTGATTTCAATTTATTTGGGTAAATTCCTAGGAGTGGGAAGGCTGGGTCATATGGTAGATCTATTTTCAGCTTTCTGAGGTATCTCCATACTGTCTTCCACAATGGCTGCACCACTTTACATTCCCACCAACAGTGGATTAGGGTACTGTTTTCTCTACATTTTCATCAGCATTTATTGTTTGTTGATTTCTGTATGAAAGCCATTCTAACTGGGGTGAATTGAAACCTTATTGTGGTTTTGATTTGCATTTTCTGATGGCTAATGTTTCTGAGCATTTTATCATGCATCTGGTGGCCACTTGAATTTCCTCTCTTGAAGAATGCCTATTTAAGTCTTTTGCCCATTTATTAACTAGATAGTTTGCTTTGTTGTTGTTGGGTTTCTTGAGCTCTTTATAGATTCTGGATATTAACCCTTTATGAGTTTCATTTTTGCAAATATTTTAATCCATTCTGTTGGTTGCCTCTTCACTTTGCTGAGTGTTTCTTTTGCAGTGTAGAAAAATCTCAACTTGATGTAATCCCATTTGTCCATTTGGCTTTAGTTGCCTGTGCTTTGGGGGCCTTTTCCAAGAGGACTTTGCCTATGCCAATGTTTGTACAGAGTTTCCCCGATGTTCTCTGGTAATTTGATGGTACTGAGTCAAAGATTTAGGTCTTTGATCCATTTTGAATAAGGTGTAAGATAGGGACTGTTTTCATATTCTACATGCAGAGATCCAGTTTTCCTAACACTTGAAGAGACTGTCCTTCTTCCAGGGATTAATTTTATCACCTTTGTCAAAGATATTTGGTCATAGATGTGTGGTTTGATTTCTGGAATTTCTATTCTGTTTCATTGGTTTACACACCTATCTTTATGCCAGAACCAGGATGTTTGGTTATAATCATCCTGTACTTCGTCTTGAAATCTGTTATTGTGATTCCTCTGGTTTGTTTTTGTTGTATAAGATTGCTTTAGCTATTTAGGGTCTCTTGTGTTTCCAGTTGAACTTTTTCTAGACCCAAGAAGAATGTCATTGGTATTTTGATTGGGATCACATAGAATCTGTTAACTGCTTTCTTTAGTATGAATATTTTGCTGATATTAATTCTTCCAATTCATGAACATGCAAGATTTCTTCATTTTTTTGTATCTTCTTTTTTTTCTTTAATGCTTTGTCATTTTAAACATAGAGATCTTTCACTACCTTGGTTAAATGTATTCCATGGTATTTAATTTTTTGTAGCTATTGTGAATGGGATTGATCTTAAAAGTTCTTTCTCAGCCATGGCCTTGTCTGTGTATAAAAAGGCTATTGTTTTTTGTGTGTTAATTTTATATCCTACGATTTACCAAACTATGAGTTCTAATAGTCTCTTTTTGGAGTCTTTGGTTCTCCTATATGTAGAATCATGCCAATGGAAAATATAATTTGATTTCTTTCATTCCAATTTGTATCCCTTTGATTTCCATTTCTTGCCTAATGACCCTCGCTAATACCTCCAGGACAATACTGAATAGCAGTCATGAGAGTGGGCATCATTGTCTGGCTATGGGTTTGCCTTAAATTTCCTTGATTGTGTTAAGGAATGTTTCTTCTATTACCAATTTGCTTAAGCTTTTCATCATGAAAGGATGTTGCATTTTATCAAATGCCTTCTCTGCATCTATTGAGATAATCATATGGTTTTTGTTCCTCAGTTAATATGATGTATCACATTTATTGATTTGAGAATGTTGAAGCATTCCTGCATATGAGGGTAAATTTCACTTGGTCCGGGTGAACTGTCTTTCTGATGTGTTTTTGCATTTGATTTGTTAGTATTTTGTTGAGTATTTTTCCATCTATGTACATCAGGGATATTGGTCTATACTTCTCTTTCTCTGTTGTATCTTTTTTTTTTTTTTTTTTTTGGTTTAGGAATTGGGTGATGCTGACTTCATAGAAGGAGTTTGGGAGGATGCCCTCCCTTTCAATTATTTAATAGTTTGAGAATAGTTTAAATTAGTCCTTCTTTAATTGTCTTGTAGAATTCAGTCATGAAGCCATCCTGTGCTTGGCTTTTCTTTGTTGGGAGGCTCTTTATTACCAATTCAATCTCCGTCTTGGTTATTTATCTGTTTTGGTTTTCTGTCTTCATGATTCAGTTTTGGTAAGTTTTATGTGTCCAGGATCTATCAATTTTTTTTAATTTATTTTATTTTATTCATTTTGAAAGAGAGATACAAAAGGGGTAGAGACAGAAAGAGAGAGAAAGGTCTTCCATCTGCTGGTCAATACCCAAGTGGCCACAATGACCATAGCTGAGACAATCTGAAGCCAGAAGCTGGGAGCTCCTGGGAGTCCCACGTGGCTGCAGAGGGGCCCAAGGACTTGGGCTATTCTGCACTCTCTGAGGCACACTAGCAGGGAGCTGGATCAGAAGCAGCCAGGACTCGCAACTGTGCCCTTATCGGATGCTGGCTCTGCAGGCCAGGGCTTTAACCTTCTATGCTACAGCGCCAACCCTATTCATTTCTTCCAGATTTCTCAATTTGTTGGCATTCAGCTATTTTCGTAATTCCTGATGATTCTTTTGATTTCTGTGGTATTTGTTGCTGCATTTCCTTTTTCATATCTGATTCTATTGATTTGAGTTGTCTACTTTTTGTTTTTTTGGTTAGTTGGGCCAATAGTTTATGAATTTTGTTTATTTTTTTAACTTTTATTTAGTAAATATAAATTTCCAAAGTACAGCTTATGGATTACAATGGCTCCCCCCCCGTAACTTCCCTCACACCTGTAACCCTCCCATCTCCTGCTCCCTATTCTCTTCCTTTCACATCAAGATTCATTTTCAATTATCTTTATATACAGAAGATCAACTTAGTATATATTAAGTAAAGATTTCAACAGTTTGCACCCACATAGAACATAAAGTGTAAAATAATGTTTCAGTACTAGTTATAGCATTAATTCACATTGAACAACACATTAAGGACAGAGATCCTACATGAGGAGTAAGTGCACAATGACTCCTGTTATTGACTTAACAAATTAACACTCTTGTGTCTTTGCAATCCTCAGTGTGAACACAGATCCCACTGCAATGACCCACTACAGGTTATCAGGGAGTTCTGAGTATGTGGAATTGCATACAGCAATTGTCCAGAGACCCAGCTCCACCTTGCACATTTTCATGCAGTCACAGAGTTCCCTCTGTGTCAGCACACTGGGCACCCACAGTCATGGGGTAAGGAGGATTCATTCTGCCCTGCTAACCTGTCCTATCCATGGAGAGGTTGAGTCATTCCCAGAGCCAGCTGCCTTCGTGTGCTGTGTTTAGGGGGCTCGATACCCAGAGCCTACAATATATTGAGAGGTTGGGTGCACCCCACAGCCCTACGTGGATGCCCAGACCCTGTCAATCCTCTCAGTCAAACTCAAAGTCAGCAAGGATTTTGCCCCATGGTAAAAATCCCTGAATCACATGTAGCACGAGACCCACTAGCTGTGGCCCCACTTCTGCAGCAGGCACTGATGTCAGAATGGCTCCTTCTTGGGTATGTGCGCTTGAGCTACTGCAGCTGCTGTCAAGATGGCATCTTCTCCCTGCCCCTTGCTGAGTGTGTGCACAAATAGGGCCTGCCATCTCTTAGCTGGTGGCTGGGCACTGTTGTGTAGGGGATAGGGAAAGTAAAACATGCCCCCTTTTTTCCATTGTGTTCATGGGCACCCTGTTCCCCTCAGGGCTCCTGGCAAGACTCAAAGACAATGTAGTCTGCTAGGCTCCCTCTCTGGCTATATATCCAGTGACATGGGCTGCTACTGTCTGATCTCACGTTGCTCTCAAAAGCTGACACTTTCTCTGGCTCTCAGCCGATGGCATGGTATGTTGTGTCTGTGCTCATTGCTGTGCGTCTGTACCTTCACTTAGGAAAATGGCATCCCTCCACTTTCTGCATAATCTCCACTGCAGTTTTCTCTCAACTTTCCACTGAGAATGCACTATCTCCTCCTTTTAAAAATGGTTTCCGCTACCCCCCACCCAAGCCTACAGCAGTATGCCCTTACCCTATTCCAGCATCCCAGCATCTTAGAATCTGATATTTGCTTTTTTAAAAGATTTATTTATTTACTTGGAAGACAGAGTTACACAGAGAGAGAAGGAGTGGCAGAGAGAGAGAGAGAGAGAGAGGTATTCCATTCGCTTGTTCACTCCCCAATTGGCTACAAAGGCTGGAGCTGTGCCAATCCAATGCCAGGAACAGGGAGTTTCTTCCAGGTCTGCCATGCAGGTGTAGGGGCCCAAGCACTTGGGCCATCTTCTACTGCTTTCCCAGGCCATAGCAGAGAGCTGGATCAGAAGTGGAGCAGCCAGGACTTGCACTGGTGCCCATATGAAATGCTGGCACTGCAGGCAGCAGCTTTACCTGCTATGCCACAGCACCAGCCCCTGATACTTGCTTTTAAAGTGATTCTAGAGTAACACTGACAAAATGACTGGTGGTCTAGTCCAATGCTCTCTACAACAAAAGATCAAAGCCAGCGGAAAACATTTATTTCACTGGAGTATTTGAGGTAGAACATCAGAGTGCAGTGGGGATGTGACAGAAATGGTGAAGAGCATGGAGACAGATATACAATGACCTTATTAAGAAGGAACCAAGCACATGGCATCTATAGTCCCATAGCTAGAGATCAACTGTAGAATTCCTGGGGAGCAAATGGTAACAAGGGTCTCCCAGGAATTCCCACTCATGTCACAGACACCTGAGGCATTTGCTGCTGGAAAAGACTATGGGTCTTAGAAGTCATGAACCCAGCCTGATCAGCTACCAGGTTACACAATACTGTATCGACCTGGATAAAGAGCCCAGTCCATGAACCAGGCTCCTGTTGCAAAGTACAGTCGTGAGACCTTATCCACCTAGGTTTTCTGTGAAGCAACAGCTGGGAAGATGCCCAAAGCTTGGCCAGCCAGCCCTTGACATCAGTGAAGCAGCCCCACCCAACTTCCCACAGCAGCTTCACCACTGTGTATGCTCTAGAAACAGCTGAGGGGGGCACCCACCACCTACCATTAACTCTGGGCAGCAGCTGGATGACCAGCACTGTTGGCCCACTGAGTAGCCCAGGAAGCAGACAGGTGGCCCTATCCACCCACCCAGAACTCTATGAAGCAGATGAGTTAGTCTTCTCTGGGATATTGGCCCACCAAAGTACCCTACCTGTGACACAGGAGGCAGCTGAGCAACTTAGTTTCCAAATCTCGTCCTGAGAAGAAAAGTATCCATGATCTCCCACACACATCACTAGGAAACAGCTGACCTTGAGCAAACTGGGCCCCAGAGGTACTGTAAGTCGCCTGTGCAGTTTTCAGACATGGGCAGAAACACACATGGGTCCATTAGTGTGGCCTGGTTCTTGCGTGCCCCTAGACTGACTGGCATCCTGTTCCACTATTGGGAATCTTATGCCACACCAACCTGGGCCCATCAGTGAGTCCCAAACACCAACATGAAAACCAGCAACCTTAAACTGACAAACATACAAATGCACAGTGAGTTCACCACCTAGGAAAATTGCATCCTAGTTGGTATCCCAGTCCCAAACCTTTCAGCTTAGTCTACTGAAACATCTAATCTTATTTATCACCAACATTGCTTACAGCTGAAGATGCTACATGGGTAATGCACTAAAGCATAGGACTGGAATCAAAACCAATTCATCTTGTTGAAATATCAATTTACGATACATCATGAAGAGAAAGTCTTTTACTATGAAAGCTGTCCCACCTCTATGTAAAATTGATAGAGACAACTTGGCCACCAGATGCATATATGCTAGCAGAGAAAACAGAGGAAACTAACATTTTAAACAGGAAAAAACAAAATGGCATGACACCTCCTAAGCAACACAGTAAATTTCTAGCAACAGACCTCAAAGAAAAGGAAGCTGATGAATTGTTTAAAAAAGCATCCAAACTTAACAGTATGAAGGAGAATATATACAAGTATTCAATACAATTATGAAGATAATTCTGTGCTTAGCTTATGTAATTTAATATAATGACCTCCAGTTCAAGCCAAATTGTTGCAAATGAAAAGGTTCCATCCTTTTTAATGGCTGATTAATATTCTATTGTGTATATGTAACATATTTTCTTTATCCATTCATTAAAGTGTAGACATTTAGATTGTTTCCATTTTTTTTGGCTATTGTGAATACTACCTCAGTAAACCCATTGAGTAGCAATGTCTTTTTTTTTTTAAAGATTTATTTGTTTAATTGGAAGAGTTACAAAAATAGAGAAAGGGAGAGACAGAATGATAGAGATCTTTCATCTGCTGTTTTACTCCCCAGATGGCTGCAAAGGCCAAAGCTAGGCCAGGCTGAAACCAGGGGCCAGGAGCTTTATCCAGGTCTCCCATGTGGGTGGCAGGAGCCCAAATGCTTGGGTCATCTTCCACTGCTTTCTCAGTTGCATTAACAGGGAGCTGGATTGGAACTCACCAGCACCCATATGGGATGTTGGCACTGCAGGCAGTGGCTTATCCTGCTATGCCACAGCGTTGGCCCCAAGGATTTTCATTTCTCCACATCCGTGCCAACATTTGTTACCTTTTGTCTTTTTGATAATAGCCAATGCAGTTGGGGTGAGGAGATATTTCATTGTGGTTTGATTTGAATTTCTCTCATATTAGTGATGCTGAGCATTTTTCCATTTACCTGTTTGTGTGTCTTTCTTTGACAAATGTCTCTTTAGATCTGCCTGGTTTTTAATTGGGTTATTTGGTGTGTGTACGTGTGTGTGTGTGTGTGTGTGTGTGTACTGTTACTGTTGAGTTGCTTGAACTCCTTCTAAATCCTGGTTATAAATCCCTTGCCAGATCTATCACTTTTTAAAAAACTTTTTTTATTTATTTGAGCGACAGAGATACAAAGAGAGTGAGAGGCAGAGAGAGAGAGAGGTCTTGTATCCAGTCACTGGTTCACTCCCCAAATGGCCACAATAAACAGAGCTGGGCCGATCTGAAGCCAGGACCCAGGAGCTCCATGTGGGTCTCCCACATGGGTGCAGGGTCCCAAACACTTGGGCCATCTTCCACGGCTTTCCCAGGCCATTAGCAGCGATCTAAATCAGAAGTGGAACAACTGGGACTTATACTGGCATAGATATGGGATGCTGGCGCTGCAGGTGGAGGAGGCTTAACCTACTACGACACAGTGCCAGCCCCCCGATTTATCATTTGCAAATGTTCTCATCCATTTTGTAGGTTGTGTATTCTCTCTTTTGGCTGTTTTTCCTGTGAAGATTTTAGTTTGATAAAATATCATTTTTCACTTTTTCCTTTTAATTACCAAACTTCTGGGTCTAGCTCAAAAAATCCTCGCCTATTCTCACATGCTGAAGCATTCCCCCTGTGTTTTCCTGTAGTAGTTTCAAAGTTTCAGGTATTACATATAGGTCTTTAATCTATTTTGACTTCACTTTTGTACATGGCAAAACAGAGGGGGTCAAGTTTCATTCTTCTGCATGTGATATCCAATTTTCTCAGCACTGTTTATTGAAAAGATAAACACACATGTTCTAAGCACTTTCGTCAAAAATAAACTGGCTGTTGATGTGTCGGTTTACTTCAAGGTCTCTATCCTATTCCATTAGAGTATTGATCTTATTTTAATGCCAATCCGTTCAGTTCCTTTTGTGATTCCACACAAAATTTAGTAGTTTTTTCTTGTGTGTGTGTGTGTATGTTTGCTCATTGTGTGTGTGTGTTTGAGTTCTGTAGAAAATGGCATTGGTATTTTTGGAGATTACATTAATCTGTAAATTAATATGGTAAAATGGACACTTTTTAAAAATATTTTATTTATTTATGGACACTTTAATGACAATGCTTTTTCCAATCCAGGAACATACAATACATTCAATTTCTTTGTGTCCTCTTCAATTCTTTTAACAATGATTTATGGTCTTCGTTGTAGATATCTTTCACTTCTTTGATCACTTTTTTTAAAAAAATTTATTTTATTTACTTGAAAGGCAGAATTACAGAGAGGGAGAGACTAGAGCTCTGCCATTTGTTTGTTTACTTCCCAAAGGATCACAACCACCAAGACTGGGCCAAACCAAAGTCCAGAGCCTGGAATTCCATCTGATCTCCCACCTGAGTGGCAGGGCCCATCCACTTGGGCCATCTTCTGCTCCCAAGGCACATCAGCATGAGGCTGGATCAGAAAGTGGAGCACCTGGGATTCAAACCAGTGCTCCTTTGTGATGCTGGCATTGTAAATAGCAGCTTAATCCACTGTACCACAATTGCCAGTTCCTCTTTTTTTTTTTTTTTTAACTATTGTATTTTTTCTAGCTATTAGTAATGAGGGATAGTTTTCTTGTTTCCTTTTTAGATAACTCAACATTGGTGTAGAACAAAGCCACTGATTTTTGTGCTTTGTTTATATCCTTCCATTTTGCTGAATTTATTAGTTCTACTAGCCTTCTGGTGGAGTCTTTGGGGGGTGTTTACTATATAAGAACAAGTCGGGCCGGCGCCATGGCTCACTTGGTTAATCCTCTGTCTATGGTGCCAGCATCCCATATGGGCGCCAGTTCTAGTCCTGGTTGCTCCTCTTTCAATCCAGCTCTCTGCTGTGGCCCGGGGAAGGCAGTGGAGGATGGCCCAAGTGCTTGGGCCTTGCACCCATGTGGGAGACCAGGAAGAAGCACCTGGCTCCTGATTTCAGATTGGTGCAACGCCAGCTGTAGTGGCCATTTGGGGGGTGAACCAATGGAAGGAAGACCTTTCTCTTTGTCTCTCTGCCTATAGCTCTACCTGTCAGATTAAAAAAAAAAAAAAAGAACAAGTCATTTCTAATATGGGCAATTCCTTCTTTCCAATTTGAATACCCTTCATTTCTTTCTCTTCCCTAATAGCTCTGGCTTGAACTTCTAGTACTATATTGAATAAAACTAATAAAAATGTACATTTTTGTATTTTTTCTAGATCTTAGAGAGAAATCCTTCGGCTTCTTACCCTACTGCATGATGTTAGCCACCGGATTATTATGTATGGTTTCATTATCATGAACAATATCGTGAGTATACCTAATTGGTTCACAGTTTTTATTATGTAAGAATGTTACATTTTATCAAGTACTCTTTCTGTATCTATTGATATAAACACATGATTTGTATCCTTCATTGTGTTAATATGGTATGCAACACTTTTTGTGTACATTGAACCATCCTGTTTATGTTGAACATTCCTGGGTGAATCCCACTTGATCATGGTGAATAATCTTTTTAATATGTCATCAGATTCAGTTTGCAGTTTTGTTGGAGATTTTTGCATCAAGTGTTCTTGAAGAAATCGGAACATGGCATTCCTTTCTTTATTGTGTCTTTTTCTGATTTTGGTGTCAAAGTAATGCTGATCTTGTAGAAGGAATTTGGAAGAATTCTCTCTTCTAATATTTTTGGAATAATTTAAGAAGAATTACTGTTAATTCTTCTTTAATTGTTTGGCAGAATTATAGAATTGATTTCTATAAATTTCTCTCTTGGTGCTGCTGTTGCTGTACTTCATAAGTTTTGCTATGTTGTATTGACATTTTAAAAATTTTTATTTATTTATTTATTTGAAAAGCAGAGCATCAGAGAGAGGGGGGGAAACACAGAGGGAAGAAAGAAGGGAGGAAGGAAAGGAGGGAGAGAGGGAGGGAGATAGAGAGGAAGGGAAAGAGAAAGAGAGATATCTTTAAATCCCTGGTTCACTCCCTAAATGGCTACAATTGCCAGGGTTGTGTCAGGTCTGAGTCAGGAGTCAAGAACTCCCTCTGATCTCCAACATATGTGGCAGAGGGTCAAGTGTATGGACTATCTTCTGCTTCCTCCCAGGTGCATTAACAGGAAGCTGGAATGGAAGCAGAGTAGATAAGACTTGAACTGTAACTCCTAATATGGGACACCAGTGTGACAAACAATGGCTTAACCTGCTGCATTTCAGTGCCTGCCATTGCCATTTTGATTCACTTCAGCAAATTTTAATTTTTCTCCTTAATTTCTGTCCTGATCCGTTAGGTTTTCCACATTTTTTTTTGAAAGGCATAGGGAAAGATAAAGAGATCTTGCATCTACTGGTTCACTCCCCAGTTGTCCATAACAGTTAGGGATGGTCTAGGCTGAAGCCAACTGTATGAACTCAATCTGGGTTTCCCACGTGGGTGGCAGGGACCCAAGCACTTGAGCCATGACTTGCTGCCTCCTAGAGAAACAAAGCAGCTGGGATTAGAGCTGGTACTGTGAAATGGAACGTGGCCATCCTAAGCAGCAGCTTAACGTGTTGTGATTCTTATTGGTGTATGATGTCATCTTTGCATTGAAGGACAGGTTATAGTAATTTGGTTACTTTTGTGCCTGTCTTGCTAGAAATTCTAAGCAGTCTTTATTATTATTATTATTTCTCTTTGCTGTAGATACTTCTGCTATTTCAGCTTTAGTTGGTATTCTAAGCAGGTATGTTGTAGGTGTGTTTTTACTCTTTCTGTTTTAAAACACTCCCAAATCTCAAATTTGTCCCAAATGAATAGTTGGTTTCTTGTTCAGATGAATTAGGGAAGTGTCCAAAAATGTATATTTCATCCTTACAAGTTTATTTCTGGAACTGGGAGAGGCCCAGACACATAGTTCCTATGGCCTCCAGTTCCATGATGCTAGATGATACTCAGAGGCCATAGCTCATCACCAGTGCGGCCTGAATGTAGGACTGAAACTCTTACTGCTATGGTCTGTGGCTGGGCTGGAGTGCCTACCCAATGCCATTCCTACCTGCCACTTCTGATGATGCTGTGTATAAGAATGACCTACTGGGGCCCCAAAACTCTACTTGGTACCAAAACAAGCCCAGTGGATCCATCTTCAGGGACTTGCCCCGAGGCAAGATTAGGATGTAGTATGTATTGAGTTTTCCAAGCCTGGCACTGTGTCCCAAGTCTTGTAGCATCTTGTTGTCTGCCCAAGGCTTGCTTTTTTTTTTTTTTTTTTTTTTTTTTTAAGAGGGTTGTCACAGAAAGCCCTTTATCTGCCCGTGCTGGCACTAGCTGGTTCACTTTCTAATACAATTATCAAACTCTGAAATTTTGAGTTTATCCCAGGCTCACCTGAAGCTGGAGATGATACATACCTAAAAAAGTCCATCTCTCCAGGTCTTAGCAGAGACTCCATGCACAGGCTCTGTCCAATGGACAGGGACCATCAAGATCTATCCAGTTTGGAGTTTTACCAACCCAACACTGAGTTTCAAGACAAAGACTTGTGGCTCACTGTTGTTTATCCAGGGTTGGAGGAGGAATGATAAAGGCAGAACCTTGGGGCCCAGACTAGTACTAGGCTGAATTGCATGTGGATTGCAGGCCTCACAGTGGTTAGACCCAACACAGTTTTGGAAATGCATTCCAGGTTCACTTGATGCACACAGGGAAATGAGTCCAACCCACTGGGACACTGTTCTTTTCCAGATTTCAGGGCAAGTCTAGAAGATTCTCTGGGAGCAATGGCCTAGGAATAGAGGTCTTTGGGGTTTATTATGTGCTGGATATCAAAGTGGAACACTTGGCTCTAAGCGCCTGACATTTATAGCAACATGGATGGAAGTAGAGGACATTAGATTTATGAAGTAATCAGGCACAGAAAGTCAAATGCCATGTGTTCTCACTAATATATGGAAGCTAAAAGGTGCTTCCAAGATAGAAAATAGAAAAATGGTCACTAGAGCAAAGAAGGATGTGGAGGAGAGAGGATGAAGAGAGAATGGTTAACAGGCACAGGTGTGCAATTGGATAGAAGTAACAGTTTCTAATGTTCTGTGGCATATTAGGGTAATTATTGTTGACAACAATTAATTGTATATCCCAAAATAACTGGTAGAGAGGATTTTGAATGTTACTAACAAAGAAATGTCGAAGTTGATAGATAAGCTGATTACTATGGATTGATCATTAAACATTGCATATGTGTATTGAAATGCCACCCAGAGTCCCGAAATATCACAATTACTCTGTGTAAATAAAAATAAAATATATTTAAATATAAAGTAAACCTAATATAAAAACCAAGTTTATATTTGAAAGAACTTTATGGAATTCTATGGAAGTTGATGTTACAAGGTATTTCTTAACATGTGTTTTGTTCTTCCAACTAAAGAGTGTCTAATAGAGATAATGAATCTAGGCATTATATGAGTGAACTGTTGGTACTGATATCATAAAAAGGCTGATCATTGTCCATCTCTTTGCCGAAAGGTCTGCTTAGTTTCATTGTCTTGGCTAGCATCCAGTCCTTACCAATTCGTGTCAATGTTTCTTATCTGAGCTCATTTAAAAGCGCTCTTAAGAGATCAGGCAAGGAGAAATAGATTGTCCTAGATGCTACCTCTGTATTACATAGGCATGAGTCACATATATGATTTAACCTTAAGAAGGCAAGGGCATTGAACTATAATGACCTAGATCCCAAAACTTTCAACATTGTAATCTATTAATAGCAGTGTATATAGTCTATCTTTTTTATATATATTTAATAAAAAATCAGTTTAGGGTATGCTGTTGGGTTAGAAGGATAGTATGTTCAAGTGGAAGAGAATTCCCAGTAGGATATTAAATACATGGATGTGAAGAAGTTCTGCAGGGAAGTGTAGACGGAAGATTAAATTTAAGAATCATTGGTTTAATACATGCTAGTTTACAATATGGGAGTGTATGATAACAACCAGAATGAGCATATAGAATTAAAGTAGAAAAGCACAGGATTAAACTCTAAGGAAATAAAAATCTAAGATATAATAATAACATAGAAGCCACTAAACTAAGGAAAAGTTTGTTTGTGTTCTGTATATTAATTACCACAAGTCAGGAAGAACATATGATATTTGTCTTTTGCAAGTTGCCTTATTTGTCTAAGCATAATGGTTTCTAGTTGCATCCATTTTGTTGCAAAAGACAGGATTTCATTCTTTTTATGGCTGAGTACTGTTTTCTTTATCCAGTCATCAGTTAATGGACATCTGGATTGATTCCATATCTTAGTTATTGTGACTGAGCTGCAATAAACATTAGGAGTACATTAAGGACAGAGATCCTACATGAGGAGTAAGTGCACAGTGACTCCTGTTGTTGACTTTACAAATTGACACTCCTGTTTATGGCATCAGTAATCTCCCTATGCACCAGTCATGAGTTTCCAAGGCTATGGAAGCCCCTTGAGTTCTCCGACTCTTATCTTGTTTAGACACGGTCATAGTCAAAGTGGAGGTTCTCTCCTCCCTTCAGAGAAAGGCACCTCCCTCTTTGAAGACCTGTTCTTTCCACTGGGATCTCACTCACAGAGATCTTTTTGCCAGAGTGTCTTGGCTTTCCATGCTGTACACTGAGGCTTAATGCTATAACGAGTACTCAAACAGTATATTTCACTTTGTGTTTCTATGGGGGTGCAAACTGTTGAAATCTTTACTTAATGTACACTAAACTGATCTTCTGTTAAAAAAAAAAGAAAGAAAAGAAACTATCAATTCCCAACTTGACTCTCACTGGGATTAAACATGACAATAGGTCTGATCTGATTTCATCATCATTTAAAAAAAATCATCTATTATTTTTCACTTTATGTTTCTGTGTGGGAACAAACTGTTGAAATCCTTACTTAAGGTATACTAAGCTGATCTTCTGTATACTAAGATAATCGAAAATGAATCTTGATGTGAATGGAAGGGGAGAGGGAGTGGGAAAGGGGAGGGTGGTGGGTGGGAGGGACGGTATGGGGGGGAAAGCCATTGTAACCCATGAGACGTACTTTGGAAATTTATATTCATTAAATAAAAGATAAAAAAAAAAAAAAAACATTAGGAGTACAGATAACTCTTTCAAATGCTGATTTCATTTTTTTTTGAGGGTGAATTCCCAGGAGTATGATGACTGGGTCAAATAGTAGGTCTATTTTCAAATTTCTGAAGAATCTCCATACTGTCTTCCATAATGGTTGTACTCATTTACAACTAACTGTTTACCATCAACAATGTACTAGGGTACTATTCCTCCATATCCTTTCCAGAATCTATTTTTTTTTATTTTTGGATGATAGCTACTCTAATTGGAGCGAGGTGAAACTTCATTGTGGTTTTTATTTGCATTTAGAAAATATTAATTTAACTCTATTAGTGTCATCCTCATATACTTCTTATACTTTTCTTTAAACATTAAGTTTTAAATATATATATGCATACATATATTTGATATATATTTATATTTATATTGTATAATATTTATATATAATATATATTTAAAACTTAATGTTTAAATGTATATATCTATATGTATACATTTAAACATTATTTTAAATATATATTTATATTGCTATAGTTTTGTATAGTTGGTATCCATATATTGGATATGTGCATTTATGTCTGTGTGTGGTTATATACTTAGAGTGACTTATCATCGCTTTTTAAAAACATTGTCAAATTACTTCTTACTTTTTCCAAACAATTTGACAAGAGCAATCATAAATTAAATGTAAATATCAGAGATAGCATAGTACCATGGTTAGAAGAACGGATTCAGTTGATTGTCTGGATTATGTTCTAGATTTACTTCTTATACAAGTTAATTGATTTTATTTGTAAAACAGATTTATTATGTCCCCTTCTTCAGGGGGTTATCATCAACATTAAATGAGATCTAAAGATAAAATGGGTGTATCATCCTTGGATAATTCCTAGCTCACAGTTGGCAAGAGTGTTAGACATTAATATTAGTCAATAGGGAAATAGTCATGCAAGAAAAACAGGAGGCAAGAAATTTAGGTAAAGATTTATTGAGGTGCTTGCAATTGCACTAATACTTTCCTCTGCAAAAATAGAATTGTTATAATTATCTTACATATAATTTGTGCTTTATAATCTTTTAATATTATTTCACAAACAGTTCTCTAAGACGTTATAAAGTCTTTAATGTGATTCTTCAAATCACTCTACCTGATTGATATAATATTTAGGTTGTTTCAATTTATCATTGTCAATACTAGGGATTTCCTTCATAATTGTAATATTTTAGTTTTCTTGCTTTGTTTCTTCAGAATAGATTCCCGAAAAGGGATAATAACTTAGCTAATGAACATGGACTTTTTCAAGTCATTATTTCCAAATTTTACTAAAAGAAGATGTAAGCAACCACAGGGAAGTAGAAACACACAGAGTTGTGGAAGGGTGAAGATCTGTAGGGAGGAGGTGGAAGACCCTCAGTTAAGGTGATTTGGGAAGGGAAAGAGAAAGGGAGCAAGGACGAACACAGAAAATATAGACAGAAGCCTTCCCAAACTTGCTTTGGGTTAGCCATGAGCTTTCTTTCTGCTATATTTCAGTTCAAAATTGGAATTCATGTCAGGAATAAGACTGGGATCACACACTATTTATAGAAAGAAATGAATTTTGATGAAAAGAAATGCACAATGATCAAAGAAATCCAGAAAGCTTTGGAAATTCAAGTAAGACAGTAAATGCCTAAGCACTGACTGATAAAGTTTAGTCAAGAATGTGACAAAATTAAAAAATGGAGTAAAAAGTAAAAATAAAAGTAAGAACGATGGACTCATAAAGAATCCAAGAACATTGAGATATTTTAATTAAATCCCAAGCCCTGGGGAAACACCTTAGAACAGTCTTCCAGTCAAGATGACCAGGATGAAACATCTGTGCTCCTATATTTTCCAAAGGAGACTAGCACTTACAGCTGACTATCAGCAAGAAGAACCAAGGAAGCCATGCCAACTAGAAGAATCTAAATCAGGATTTTGAGGTCCTCCAAATAATCAGGGATCTAAAATTCCAGCAGTCATGGAAACTTCCATGGAGAATTTTCAAGAGGGAGTGTGAAGAGCATTAGTTAGGTTTCAGATCAGGAAGAATGAATCTGAGTACCAAGGAAACCTTTCTGTGTCCTCTTAGCAATGACTTTATCTTTCTTTGTGTCTGAAGTAATGACCATTCTTATGAACTATACATGAAAGCTAATGAAACTTATTAGTGGAGAACATAAAAGAGCTTACCAAACCTTACTGGAGAGTGAAACACTTCTCTAGAAAAATTAGCCAGAAGGATACTAGGGAATCAAAAGCATCACAAAATTGCCAGAATTTAATATGACAAAGGGAAAGAAGTCTACATGGTTTGTTGAAGACATATCACTGCATGACATAATCATAACTTCTCCTCACCTTGGTTCTGTGATTAAAGATCTCTGCCCCAGAAATGAAAAATATTAAGATTTAGAGGTCTTAGTTAATTTATTCAAGATCACCTGGAAATTATCTGACAAAGGATTTGAATTCAGACTATTTTGCTTTAAAGAGCCTATTTTTCACTCCAATGAAATATTGAGTCTTTTGGAGGAGAAATTGCCTATGTGTGATGAAAGAAATAAGAATAAATGGAGCAGAACCTCATAAACATGTTCTATCATAGAGTTAATAGTCATTATTCAGGAATGAATTACTGCTTTAGGGAAATTTCACAGTACATGACCTCTCTCCAGTCCCTTCCAATGAGAAGATTCTGTGCTTTTAATGCTCCCTAAGACGTGCTTCTTTGCAGTGACTCAGTGGCTTAAGGACAAACATCACTCTCTGATTCACTGTAACCCTTTCACTGTTTGACAAATTGGTTAAGTGATTTGGGGCTTATTTGTGAAATAAAGGCAATTAGATTAGCAAAATGTAGTTTCAATTTGGAGCATTCAGGGAAAATGAAGAAACAATATTTGGAGGAATAATAAAAAAAAAACAAATTTACACTGTTATTTTGAACCAAGCACTTGAGTAGTATGGTATAGTTGTACACATACATTTATGTGTTTGTATATTTATGTATTATTATCTGTGCAAATGTGCATTTATGTGAGTATGAAATGACTCAGATGATATGACTTCTTTAGATTCTTTCAATTCCTAGACTTCTTTGGGATTTCTAATAGGATAGCTGTGATTTTAACTCTCTGGATTCTTTTAAAAATTTTTATTGACAATGATTGTATATATTTATG
The DNA here is from genome assembly GCF_051225735.1 of Oryctolagus cuniculus. Classification (NCBI taxonomy): domain Eukaryota; kingdom Metazoa; phylum Chordata; class Mammalia; order Lagomorpha; family Leporidae; genus Oryctolagus; species Oryctolagus cuniculus. The sequence goes on from NC_142871.1 coordinate 15,020,368, forward strand.
GAATACAATGTGACATAATACATGTAATCAATGGATGATCATCAAAACAGGATAATCAACATTTCATCATCTTTGACATTACTTTATGATTGGAGGCTTGTAACTTCCTTCTTGTATTTGTTCATACGATATATACTTGAGCACTGTGAATTATAGTGTTCCTACTATCCTGTGGAACCCTAGGGACTTATTCCTTCCATCCAACTTTTATTTGGTATCCTTTATCCAAATCCCCTCTATGCTGACCTATCCTTCCCATCCTCTAGAAATCATCATTCTGTGTTCAGATACAGATTCTCACTGAGGAAGTAATTGCATTTAGCCTGTGGTGCTTGAAGACAACACAGAATTTACATGAAGGAGACCTCAGTTCTCATTCCACTCCTGCAGCCAACTGTCTGTGACCTTGGAGCAGTCACCGAATTTCCATCAAACTTGATTTCCACATCTCAAGAATAGACTAGCTGATAAACAATTTCCATTCATTTCTAAAATTAACACATTAAAATCCACTCATGTAAAGAATGTTAAACATCTACTTTATTGAACAATGTGTATAGTAGGTTATATGATGATTAAGAAGACATTGTTTCTGCTTCAGTCAGCTTGAATTCAAGCAAAAGAGATTTAAAAAGAGACTTAAGAGCTGATGATTTTTTTAAAATTTTTGACAGGCAGAGTGGACAGTGGGAGAGAGACAGAGAGAAAGGTCTTCCTTTGCCGTTGGTTCACCCTCCAATGGCCGCTGTGGCTGGCGCATTGTGCTGATCCGAAGCCAGGAGCCAGGTGCTTCTCCTGGTCTCCCATGGGGTGCAGGGCCCAAGCACTTGGGCCATCCTCCACTGCACTCCCGGGCCACAGCAGAGAGCTGGCCTGGAAGAGGAGCAACCGGGACAGAATCCGGCGCCCCAACCAGGACCAGAACCCAGGGTGCCAGCGCTGCAGGTGGAGGATTAGCCTATTGAGCCGTGGCACCGGCCAAGAGCTAATGATTTTAAAGATACAAAGAGACATGGGGGAAATATGTCCTAGATGCCAATGAAGTAGAAAACCTGAGAAAGTATAACATTCTTCAGTATCACACACCCAAGAGTAGTTAAGTAGTTGAGGATGGATTTTCATTTTTGGATTTGAATTGGATTTCACTTGGATTGTAATTGGCAAAGTAGAGCAAGAGAAGTTCAGGTGATATAAGGAGGCAAGAGCAACACTGAGAAGAGCTGTACTCAGAAAAGAGTTTGTATAAAAACAAGAGAGAAGGAAGAGATGAATCTTCTCAGAAACTTAGTCTTGAAGAGAAGCAGGAGATAAGGTTGTTTAAGCAGGAGTTTGGGCTGCCTGAATGATTTCATTATTTTGCTTGGTATTTTCAGTTCTTAGTGACAACCCCCGTCTTTAACATTTTTACTAAAGGTTAAATAGAGGCATTTTTGTTTATATATTGAGTTTATTTACACAAGGAATAACATTGTTACATTGCAAATTGTAACAATTCCTCCTAATGATTCTTTAAGGAATGCAATGTGTGGGGTCAGCTTTATGAAATGGAACTCTATAACACTTACTCCTAAGCCCGACTTAATTACAAACAGTCATCCCTTTATTTCCTTGTTTGCAACCTCACATTTAAAATTGTTTCTTTAATCACATATCAATATCTTAACAGTTTTATATTGAGAACTTCTTCTTTTGTGCTGAAGATTATGTCTGCACTGAAGCTAAGACAGAGTTAAATCAATGGAGTTGTGGAAGGTTAAGGTTCTATAATTTACCTCAGAGAAGACATCAAATATAAAACCTGTAACACAACAGTGTCCCATAGAAAACAGTATGTTATTTTTTAAAAAAGATTTATTTATTTATTTGAAAGAGCTACAGAGAGAGAGAGAGAGGAGGCAGAGAGAGACAGAGAGAGAGGTCTTCCATCCGATGGTTCACTCCCAATCGGCGCAACAGTTGGAGCAGCACCAATCTGAAGCCAGGAGCCAGGAACCTCTTCCGGGTCTACAAGTGGGTACAGGCGCCCAAGGACTTGGGCCATCCTCCACTGCTTTCCCAGGCCACAGCAGAGAGCTGTATTGGAAGTGGAGCAGCCAGGACTCGAATGGTGCCCACATGGGTTGCCAGCACTGCAGGCGATAGCCTCACACACTGTGCCACAGCGCCGGCGTCAAAAACAGTATATTATTAAGCTATTAGTATATCTAATTAGCTACCCATGTTCAGGGGGGAAAAAGGAATAAAGGCTTATGCAACAAAGAGAGCAAATGCAGAATACCCTAGAAAGAGAATCTGATTGTAGAAACAATGTCAGAGAGATAGAAAAGAAAGAAAAAAACACAGAAAGTTGAGTATATCTCAGATCCCAGATCTGATATGCTTTAGTGCCTTTAAATGGTTAAGAAACATTGTGCATGGGACTACATATGCTTTAATACTCAGATATAATAATAGAATAGAAATAATGTATAATACAATATACATAATATAAATTACTAGTTTTCTGAGATCATTCAGTGGCAATTTGCTCCTTGATTGGCAAAAATTCTCCAATGGGAAGGAACAAGGGCTGTAAATGTAGAGGAAAGAGGGTAGTTCAATAAATCCATTTTCTCTAAGGAGGCAATAGATGTGGGGTCAAAAGACAACAGTCCAAAGAGCGTACTTTATGAGCAAATAACAGTGACATATGTTATGTGGATCCTATGGCGTGGGCGACTGATTTTCCAGGTCTCTCTCATTCTATTTAAACTTTACATGCAGCAAGTTGTAGGAAAAATGCACTTCTTGGCTTTTGGTTGGGGTTCTGCCTCTCTTCCCACAAGCATCAGAGAGAAGGACAGATCAAGTGCATCTCTTCTGTACAGTGAGTGGTATGTTCCTGGCTCAGTAGGCAGAGGTAAATTCCTTCATAAAAATCATTGTTTTTTTCTATCAAATGAATTTATTTTTTATTTCATATCCTTGGATTTTTAAGAAGATTTATTTTATTTATTTGAAAGAGAGAGAGAGAGAGGTCTTCCTCCCACTGATTCATTCCCCAATTGGCCACAACGGCTGGAGCTGAGCTGATTCAAAGCCAGGAGCCAGGGGCTTCTTCTGGCTTCTCCAATGGGAAGGAACAAGGGCTGTAAGTGTCCCAAAGACTTGGGCCATCCTCTTCTGCTTTCACAGGTGCATTAGCCATGAGCTGAATTAGAAGTGGTGCAGCCATTTCACTTCATTTCACTTCAGGAGGTTTCCTTTTTGGTGTTGAGTCAGTTGTCACCGATCAGGGAGAACATATGGTATTTGTCCCTTTGGGACTGGCTTACTTCACTCAGCATGATGTGTTCCAGATTCCTCCATTTTGTTGCAAATGACTGGATTTCGTTGTTTCTTACTGCGGTATAGTACTCTAAAGAATACATATCCCATAATTTCTTTATCCAGTCTACCGTTGATGGGCATTTAGGTTGGTTCCAGGTCTTGGCTATTGTGAATTGTGCTGCAATAAACATTAGGGTGCAGACCGCTTTTTTGTTTATCAATTTAAACTCCTTTGGGTAAATTCCAAGGAGTGGGATGGCTGGGTCGAATGGTAGGGTTATATTCAGGTTTCTGAGGAATCTCCAGACTGATTTCCATAGTGGCTTGACCATGGACACTATGAGAAATGGTGACTTGATCAGCATAGCTCTGACTGCTAATGGACAACTTAATACATTATCCCTCATAGTATTTTTTTTTGTCTGTTCTACTTAATATGACTGGTTTAATTCTGTAATTATCACACAGTTATTCTTAAGTGTTGAAAATTAACCGAAATGTGATCCCTGTTAAACATAAGAGTGGGAATAAGAGAGGGAAGAGATGTATAATTTGGGACATGCTCGGGCTGACTTGCCCCAATTGGTAGAGTTGGAAACATACCAGGGGATTCCAATTCAATCCCATCAAGGTGGCATGTGCCAATGCCATCTCACTACTCCAAGTGATCAATTTCAGTTCACAATTGATCATAATGAAAGGACTAAGAGTCAAAGGGAGCACATAAACAAGTCTAGTATCTGCTAACACCAACCGATAGAATAAATAAAGGGGAGAGTGATCCAACATGGGAAGTGAGATACTCAGCAGACTCATAGAATGGCGGATGTCCTAAATAGCACTCTGGCCTCAGAATCAGCCCTAAAGGCACTCGGATCTGGCTGAAAAGCCCATGAGAGTATTTCAGGCATGGAAAGCCAAGACACTCTGGCAAAAAGATCTCTGTGAGTGAGATCCCAGTGGAAAGAACAGGTCTTCAAAGAGGGAGGTGCCTTTCTCTGAAGGGAGGAGAGAACCTCCACTTTGACTATGACCGTGTCTAAACAAGATAAGAGTCGGAGAACTCAAGGGGCTTCCATAGCCTTGGAAACTCATAACTGGTGCATAGGGAGATTACTGATGCCATAAACAGGAGTGTCAATTGGTAAAGTCAACAACAGGAGTCACTGTGCACTTACTCCTCATGTAGGATCTCGGTCCTTAACGTGCTGTACACTGAGGCTTAATGCTATAACGAGTACTCAAACAGTATATTTCACTTTGTGTTTCTATGGGGGTGCAAACGACTGAAATCTTTACTTAATGTACACTAAACTGATCTTCTGTAAAAAAAAAAAAAAAAAGAAAAAGAAAGAAATTTTCAATTCCCAACTTGACTCTCACTGGGATTAAACATGACAATAGGTCTGATCTGATTTCATCATCATTTTAAAAAAATCATCTATTATTTTTCACTTTATGTTTCTGTGTGGGAGCAAACTGTTGAAATCCTTACTTAAGGTATACTAAGCTGATCTTCTGTATATTAAGATAATCGAAAATGAATCTTGATGTGAATGGAAGGGGAGAGGGAGTGGGAAAGGGGAGGGTTGTTGGTGGGAGGGACGGTATGGGGGGGGAAGCCATTGTAACCCATGAGTCGTACTTTGGAAATTTATATTCATTAAATAAAAGATAAAAAAAAAAAAAAAAAAAAAAGGATGAAAGGTAAAAAAAAAAAAAAAAAAAAAAAAAAAAAGAAGTGGTGCAGCCAGGACTTGAACTGGTACCTATATGGGATGCTGGTGCTGGGGCTTTAACCCACTGCACCACAGTGACAGTCTCTGTCCTTGGATTTTTTAAAAAAGATTTATTTATTTGAAAGGCAGAGAAAGAGAGAGTGCTTCCATCTGCAGGTTCACACTGAAATGGCTGTAATGACCATGGGTGTGCCAGGCTGAAGCCAGGATCTAGGAGCTTCATTCATGTCTCCCATGTGGGAACAGGGCCCCATGTACTTGAGCCATCCTCCAGTGCTTTTCCAGGAACATTAGTAGGGACCTGGATTGGAAGTAGAATAGTCAAGACTCAAACCAATGTCCATGTGGGATGCTGGTATCACAAGTGGTAGCTTAACCACTGCACCACCACCCCAGCCCCTATCATTGGAATTTTTAAATGTATTTATACAAGTTTGCTATATTTCCTTTATAACATTTTAAAATATATTTATACAAGTTTGCTATATTTCCTTTATAACATTTTAGGAACAAAGTGTCGCTTCCCCACCAACCTCCCTCCCAGCTACACTCCAGAACTTTTCCCCCTTCCCTCTTGGATTCCCACTCATAATTTTTACAATGATCTTTCTTCAGTATAGTTAACCCTACCCTAAGTAAAAAAGTTCAACAAATATTATGAAGAGAAAACAAAACACTGTTCCTCAACAAAAGACACAAAGGCTATAAATAATCGTTGATTCTCAAAATGTCTATTTCACTCCAATACATTATATTTCAGGTACTCTTTTTTTATTATTATTATTTTATTTTTTGACAGGCAGAGTGGACAGTGAGAGAGAGAGAGACAGAGAGAAAGGTCTTCCTTTGCCGTTGGTTCACCCTCCAATGGCTGCCGCGGCTGGCGCGCTGCGGCTGGCGCACTGCGCTGATCCAATGGCAGGAGCCAGGTACTTCTCCTGGTCTCCCATGGGGTGCAGGGCCCAAGCACTTGGGCCATCCTCCACTGCACTCCCTGGCCACAGCAGAGAGCTGGCCTGGAAGAGGGGCAACCGGGACAGAATCCGGCGCCCCGACCGGGACTAGAACCCGTTGTGCCAGCGCCGCAAGGCGGAGGATTAGCCTAGTGAGCCTTGGCGCCGGCCTCAGGTACTCTTTTAGTTACCTAATGGAGTAGATCAGGGAAAACATATGATATCTGTCTTTTGGCACTGGTTTATTTCACTAAGTATGGTGGTTTCCAGTTGTGATCATCTTGTTGCAAAAGACAGGATTTCATTTTTTTTTTTACAGGTGAGTAGTATTCCATAGTGTATATATACCATAATTTATTTATCCAATAATCAGTTGATGGACATCTAGGTTGATTCCATGTATTAGCTATTGTGAATTTTGCTGTAATGAACACAAGGGTACAGATAACTCTTTTGTATATTGATTTCTTTAGGTTTGGGTAAATTCCCAGGAGTGGGATGGCTGCATCGTATGGTAAGTCTATATTCAGATTTCTGAGGTATCTCCATACTGTCTTCCAAGGTGGTTGCACCAGTTTACGTTCCCACCAACAGTGTACCAGGGTATATCTTTCCCACATCCTCACCAGCATTTATTGTGTGTTGATTTGTGTATGTAGGCTATTCTAACTGGAGTAAGGTAAAACCTCATTGTGGTTTTGATTTGCTTTTCCCTGATGGCTAGTGATCCTGAGCAATTTCTTAAGTGTCTATTAGCTATTTGAATTCCTCTCTTGAAAAATGCCTGTTCAAGTCCTTTGCCCATTTCATATCTGGATTGTTTGTTTTGTAGTTGTTGAATTTCTTGAGCTCTTTATGGATTCTGAATGTTAACCATTTATCAGTTGAGTAGTTTGCAAATATTTTCTCCCATTATGTCTGTTGGGTCTTCACTTTGCTGAGTGTTTGGGTCTTCACTTTGCTGACTGTTTCTTTTGTAGTTCAGAAGTTCTTTGAGCTTTATGTAATCCCATTTGTCAATCTTGGCTTTGGTTGCCTGTACTTCTGGGGGCTTTTCAAAGAAGTTTTTGCCCATGCCTATGTCTTGCAGGGTTTCCCCAGTGTTCTCTAATGATTTGATGATATTGGGTTATAGATTTAGGACTTTGACCCATTTTGAGTGGATTTTTGTATAAGGCATAAGAAAGGGGTCTAGTTTCTGCACATGGAGATCCAGTTTCCCCATCACCATTTGTTAAAAAGAATGCACATGCTACAGGAATTAAGTTTAGTTCCGTTATCAAAAATAAGTTGGTTGTAGATGCATGGATTGATTTATGGAGTTTCTATTCCATTCTTGATCTACAAATCTGTTTTTGAGCCAGCATCAGGCTGTTTTGATTAGAACTGCCCTATAGTGTTTTGTGAAACCAAACATTGTGATGCCTCCAGCTTGTTTTTGTTGGATATAGCTATTAGGTGTCTTGTGTGAAGAATGTTGTTGGTATTTTTTTTTTTGACAGGCAGAGTGGACAGTGAGAGAGAGAGACAGAGAGAAAGGTCTTCCTTTGCCGTTGGTTCACCCTCCAATGGCCGCCGTGGCCTGCGCGCTGATCCGATGGCAGGAGCCAGGAGCCAGGTGCTTTTCCTGGTCTCCCATGGGGTGCAGGGCCCAAGCACCTGGGCCATCCTCCACTGCACTCCCTGGCCACAGCAGAGAGCTGGCCTGGAAGAGGGGCAACTGGGACAGAATCCGGCGCCCCAACCAGGACTAGAACCCGGTGTGCCGGTGCCGCTAGGCGGAGGATTAGCCTAGTGAGCCGCGGCGCTGGCCCTGTTGTTGGTATTTTGATTGGGATCACATTGAATCCGTAATTTGCTTTTGGTAGTAGAAACATTTTGATGTTGATTCTTCCAATCCATGAATATGGAAGATTTTTCTATTTTTAATGTCTTCTATTTCTTTCTTTTGTGTTTTGTAATTTTCATCATAGAGATCTTTGACATTCTTGGTTAATTTTATTCTAAGGTATTTGATTATTTTTGGAGCTATTGTGAATGAGACTGATCTTAAAAGTTCTTTCTCAGCCATGTCATTGTCTCTGTTTACAAAGGCTCTTGATTTTTCCATGTTGATTTTTATATCCTGCCACTTTACCAAACTCTTTTATGAGTTCCAGTAATATCTCAGTAGAGATTTTTGGATCCCTTATATATAGAATCATGTCATCTGCAAATAGTGATAATTTGATTTCCTATTTTCAATTTGTATCCCTTTTATTTTTTTTCTTGCCTAATGACTCTGGCTTAAACTTCCAGTACTATATTAAATAGCAATGGTGAGAGGGGGCATCCGTGTCTGGTTTGGGATCTTAGTGGGATTGCTTCCAACTTTGCCCTATTAATAAGATATTGGCTGTGGGTTTGTCATAGGTTGCCTTGATTGTGTTCTAAACCTAATTTACTTAAAGTTTTTATTATGAAAGGAAGTTATATTTTGTCAAAAGCATTCTGTGCATCTATTGAGATAACAATATCTTTTTTTTCATCAATTTGCTAAAGTGATGTATCACATTAATGATTTGCAAACGCTGAACCATCCCTGCATACCAGAGATAAATCCCATTTGCTCCTGGTGAATCTTTCTGATGCATTCTTGGATTCAATTGGCTAACACTTTGTTGAAGATTTTTTTCAACTGTTATTTAATAAATATAAATTTCCATGGTACAAATTTGAATTATAGTGGCTTTTCCACCCATAACCTCCCTCCCACCTGCAAACATCCCTTCTCCCACTCCTTCTCCCATCCCATTCTTCATCAAGATTCATTTTCAATTATTTTTATACATGGAAGATCAATTTAGTATATACTAAGTAAAGATTTCAACAGATTACACCCACACAGACATACAAAGTATAGAGTACTGTCTGAGTAGTGGTTTTACCATTAATTTGCATAGTACAACACATTAAGGACAGAGAGCCTATATGGGGAACAGGTGCACAGTAACTCCCATTGTTGATTAAACAATTGACACTTTTTTTTTTACGACGTCAGTAATCACCTGAGGCTCTTGTCATGAGCTGCCAAGGCTATGGAAGCCTCTTGAGTTAGCCAACTCCAATCTTATTTAGACAAGGCCCTAGTCAAAGTGGAAGTTTTCTCCTCCCTTCAGAGAAAGGTACTTCCTTCTTCAATGGCCCATACTTTCCACTGGGATCTCACTTGCAGAGATCTTTCACTTAGGACATTTGTGGTTTTTTTTTGCTACATTGTCTTGGCTTTCCATGCCTGAAATACTCTCATGGGTTTTTTAGCCAGATATGAATGCCTTAACGGCTGATTCTGAGGCCAGAGTGCTGTTTATGGCTTTTGCCACTTTATGAGTCTGCTGTGTATCCTGCTTCCCATGTAGGATCATTCTCTCCTTTTTAATTCTATCAATTATTATTTGTAGACACTGGTCTTATTTATGTAATCCCTTTGACACTTAATCCTATCTTTTTTGCTCAATTGTGAACTTAAACTGATCACTTTAACAAGTAAGATGGCATTGGTTCATGCCAACTTGATGGGATTGGATTGGAACCCCCTGGAACATTTGTAGCTCTACCATTAGGGGTAAGTCTGAGTGAGCATGTGCCAAACTGTGCATCTCCTCCCTCTCTTATTCCCATTCTTGTATTTAACAGAGATCATGTTTTAGTTAATTTTACACAGCTAAGAATAATTGTGTGTTAATTACAGAGTTCAACCAATAGTATTAAGTAGAAAAAAAATACTAAAAGGGATAAAGTATTAAGTTGTACAACAACAGTCAGGACAAGGGCCGATCAAGTCACTGTTTCTCATAGTGTCCATTTCACTTCAACAGGTTTCCTTTTTGGTGCTCAGTTTGTTGTCACCGATCAGGGAGAACATATGACATTTGTCCCTTTGGGACTGGCTTATTTCACTCAGCATGATGTTTTCCAGATTCCTCCATTTTGTTGCAAATGACTGGATTTCATTGTTTTTTACTGCTGTATAGTATTCTGTAAAGTACATGTTCCATAGTTTATTTATCCACTCTACTGTTGATGGGCATTTAGGTTGATTCCAGGTCTTAGCTATTGTGAGTTGAGCTGCAATAAACATTAAGGTGCAGACAGACAGCTTTTTTATTTGACAATTTAATTTCCTTTGGGTAAATTCCAAGGAATGGGATGGGTAGGTTTTATGGTAGGGTTATATTCAGGATTCTGAGGAATCTCCAGACTGACTTCCATAGTGGCTTAACCAGTTTGCATTCCCACCAACAGTGGGTTAGTGTCCCTTTTTCCCCACATCCTCGCCAGCATCTGTTGTTGGTAGATTTCTGTATGTAAGCCATTCTAACCGGGGTGAGGTGAAACCTCATTGTGGTTTTGATTTGTGTTTCCCTGATTGCTAGTGATCCTAAACATTTTTTCATGTGCCTGTTGGCCATTTGGATTTCCTCTTTTAAAAATTTCTATTGATGTCCTTGGCCCATCTCTTAAGTGGGTTGTTTGTTTTGTTGTTTTGGAGTTTCTTGATGTCTCTCTAGATCCTGGTTATCAACCCTTTATCTGTTGCATAGTTTGCAAATATTTTTTCCCATTCTGTCTGTTGTCTCTTCACTTTCCTGACTGTTTCTTTTGCAGTACAGGAACTTCTCAATTTGATGCAATCCCAAATGTTAATTTTGTTTTTGACTGCCTGTGCTTCTGGGGTCTTTTCCTAGAAGTCTTTGCCGGTACCTATGTCTTGCAGGGTTTCTCCAATGCTCTCTAATAATTTGATGGTGTCGGGTCGTAGATTTAGGTCTTTAATCCATGTTGAGTGGATTTTTGTTTAAGGTGAAAGGTAGGGGTCTTGCTTCATGCTTCTGCACATGGAAATCCAGTTTTCCCACCACCATTTATTGAATAGACTGTCCTTATTCCAGGGATTGGTTTTGGATCCTTATTCAAATATAAGTTGGCTGTAGATGTTTGGATTGATTTCTGGTGTTTCAATTCTGTTCCATTGGTCTATCCATCTGTTTCTGTACCAGTACCATGCTTTTTTGATTGCAACTTCCCTGTAGTATGTCCTGAAATCTGGTATTGTGATGCCCCCAGCTTTGTTTCTGTTGTATAAGATTGCTTTAGCTATTTGAGGTCTCTTGTGTCTCCATATGAATTTCAGCATCATGTTTTCCAGATCTGAGAAGAAGGTCTTCGATATTTTGATTGGTATTGCATTGAATCTATAAATTGCTCTTGGGAGAATGGACATTTTGATGATGTTGATTCTTCTAATCCATGAGCATGGAAGATTTTTCCATTTCTTGGTATCCTCTTCTATTTCTTTCTTTAAGGTTTTGTAATTCTCATCATAGAGATCTTTAACGTCCTTGGTTAAGCTTATGCCAAGGTATTTGATTGTTTTTGTAGCTATTGTGAATGGGATTGATCTTAGCAGTTCTTTCTCAGCCGTGGCATTGCTTGTGTATACAAAGGCTATTGATTTTTGTGCATTGATTTTTTATCCCGCTACTTTTTCAAACTCTTCTATGAGTTCCAATAGTGTCTTAGTAGAGTTCTTTGGATCCCCTAAATTAAGAATCATGTCATCTGTAATGAGGGATAGTTTGAGTTCTTCCTTCCCAATTTGTATCCCTTTAATTTCTTTTTCTTGCCTAATAGCTCTGGCTAAAACTTCCAGAACTATATTGAATAGCAGTGGTGAGAGTGGGCATCCCTGTCTGGTACCAGATCTCAGTGGAAATGCTTCCAACTTTTCCCCATTCAATAGCATGCTGGCCGTGGGTTTTTCATAAATTTCTTGGATTGTATTGAGGAATGTTCCTTCTGTACCCAGTTTGCTTAGAGTTTTCATCATGAAAGGGTGTTGAATTTTATCAAATGCTTTCTCTGCATCAATTGAGATAATCATATGGTTTTTCTTCTGGGGTTTGTTAATGTGGTATATCACATTAATTGATTTGTGAACATTGAACCAACCCTGTATACCAGGGATAAATCCCACTTGGTCTGGGTGGATGATCTTTCTGATGTGTTTTTGCATTCTATTGGCCAGAATTTTATTGAGGATTTTTGCATCTATGTTCATCAGGGATATTGGTCTGTAACTTTCTTTCAATGCTGCATCTTTTTCCAGCTTAGGAATTAAGGTGATGCTGGCTTCATAGAAAAAATTTGGGAGGATTCCCTCTTTTTTGATTGTTCTGACTAGTTTGAGAAGAATTGGAGTTAGTTCTTTAAATGTCTGGTAGAATTCAGCAGTGAATCCATCTGGTCCTGGGCTTTTCTTTGTTGGGAGGGCCTTTATTACTGTTTCAATTTCTGTCTCAGTTATAGGTCTGTTTAGGTTTTCTATGTCTTCATGGTTCAATTTAGGTAGGTTGTATGTGTCCAGGAATCTATCCATTTCTGATAGATTTCCCTGTTTGCTGGCATACAAGTCCTTGTAGTAATTTCTGATGATTCTTTTTATTTCTGTGGTGTCTGTTGTTACGTTTCCTTTTGCATCTCTGATTTTATTGATTTGGGTCTTTTCTTTTTTTAGTTAGTTGGGCCAATGGGGTATCAATTTTGTTTATTTTTTCAAAAAACCAACTCTTCGCTTGGCTGATGTTTTAAATTTTTTTGGATTCAATCCTGTTGTTTTCTTCTCTGATTTTAATTATTTCTCTTCTTCTAGATTTGGATCTGGTTTGCTGCAGTTTTTCTAGATGCTTGAGATGTGTTGAAAGCTCATTTATTTGGTGCCTTTCCAATTTCTTGATGTAGGCACCTATTGATATAAACTTTCCTCTTAACACTGCTTTTGCTGCGTCCCATAAGTTTTGGTATGTTGTGCTGTTATCCTCATTTACTTCCAGAAAGTTTTTGATTTCTCTTTTGATTTCTTCTATGACCCATTGTTCATTCAGGAGCATGTTGTTCAATCTCCTTGTGTTTGCATATGCTCTAGGGATTCCTGAGTTGCTAATTTCCAACTTTATTCCACTGTGGTCTGAGAAGTTGCATGGTATGATTCTAATTCTTTTGAATTTGCTGAGACTTGCTTTATGGCCTAGTATGTGGTCAATCCTAGAGAAGGTTCCATGCACTGCTGAGAAGAATGTAAAATCTTTAGCTGTAGGATTGAAAGTTCTGTAGATATCTGTTAGATCCATTTGGGCTATAGTGTTTAAATCTGCTGTTTCTTGTTGATCTTCTGTCTGGTTGATCTGTCTATTTCTGAGAGTGGAGTATTGAATTCCCCCAGTACTATTGTATTGGAGTCTAAGTCTCTCTTTAAGTCCTTTAACATATCCTTTAAATAAACCAGTGCCCTGTAATTAGGTGCATATACATTGATAATCATCATATCTTCCTGTTGAATTGATCCCTTAATCATTATATAGTGCCCCTCTTTGTCTCTCTTAACAGTTTTTGTGTTAAAGTTTATTTTGTGTGATAATAAGATGGCTATGCCCACTCTTTTTTCATTTCTGTTGGCATGGAATGTCTTTTTCTAGCCTTTCACTTTGAGTCTGCATGCATCTTTGTTGGAAAGATGTGTTTCTTGTAAGCAGCAAATAGACAGGTTCTGTTCCTTAATCCATTCAGCCATTCTGTTTCTTGTAACGGGAGAGTTGAGGCCATTAATGTTCAATGTGACTATTGATAAGTAGTAACTTTGCCCTGCCATTTGCCAAAGATATTTTCTAATATATGCTTAAACTTCATGTGATCTTTTATTGGGAGGTTTTCTTCCTTTACCTTCTTTCATATTGATGAACATGTTTCTGTGTGCAACACATCTTTAAGCATCTTTTGTAGGGCTGGACGAGTGGTGACAAATTCTTTCAATTTCTGTTTGCTATGAAAGGTCTTTATTTCACCTTCATTCACAAATGAGAGCTTTGCAGGATATTATATTCTGGGCTGGCAGTTGTTCTCTCTTAGTACCTGGGCTGTGTCTCCCCATTCGCTCCTTGCCGGTAGGGTTTCTGATGAGAAGTCTGCTGTGAGTCTAATTGGAGATCCTCTGAGAGTAATCTGACATTTCTCTCTTGCACATTTTAGAATCTTTTCTTTATGTTTCACTGTGGTGAGTTTGATTACAACGTGTCATGGTGAGGATCTCTTTTGGTCATGTTTACTAGTGGTTCTATGAGTTTCCTGTACTAGGATGTCTCTGTCTTTCTCCAAACCCAGGAAGTTCTCTGCAAGTATCTCACTGAAAAAGCCTTCTAATGCTTTCTCTCTCTCCATGCTTTCAGGAACTCCTAGAACCCAAATGTTGGTTTTTTAATAGTATCCTGTAGATTCCCCACAATATTTTTTAGATTTATAATTTCCTCTTTTTGTCTTTGGTTTGACTGTATACTTTCCTGTGCTCTGTCTTCTAAGTCTGATATTCTCTCTTCTGCCTCACTGATTCTGTTTTTAAGACCCTCAAATATGTTTTTATTTGTTCTATTGAATTCTTCATTTCATTTTGATTTGTCTTCAATATCTCAATTTCTTGTTCTACTAAATTCCTCATTTCATTTTGATTCCTCCTTAAGATTTCATTTTCATGAAGAAGATTTTCTGTTCTGTCCCATATGGATTTCTATAGTTCATGCATTTGTTTTTGAGAACTTCTAAATATTCTTATCATAATTTTTTAATTCCATATCTTACATTTCTTCTATCTCATCATCTTCATAATCTTTTATTAGAGTGTCATATTCATTTGGGAGCATCATGATGTCTTTCTTGTCCTTGTTTGCTTATTTTTTGCATTTGTTGTTTGGCTTGTGGATATTCTTTGGTTTCTTCTCTTTTTTTTTTTTCTTGCTGTGTTGGCTTTTCTTATTATAGCATGACTCTAGATTAAGTGGACTATCTGCTTTTGGTGAATCTCTAGAGGCTTGTGGTAGGTGTGGCCAGACAGCTCTGTTCAGTTCTTAAGGGTTAAGGGTGCGCCAAAGGTGAAACACCCAGGTTTGTTGTGGTAATGTCTCTCTCTCTCTCTCTCTTTTTTTTTAAATCCAGAAGGGAAGTAATTCTGATGAGCTGAGCTCTTCTTGATGGCGATCAATGCCTGAGAATTAGTCCCAGTGGGTATAATCTTTGTCTGCTCTGTCCCAAGGGCCACACAAAGCATCTCTGCAGTCCTCAGGGTAAGCTCAAATTCCCCTGTAATATCTCTCACTGGGTAGCCAAGGCTGCCCGAGCTTGTGACGTCTCCCACCGAGACTACTCATGTCTCATCTACACTGTGAGTTCTCTCACACACCCTCAGTTTTTTTTTTTCCACAGTCTTGGTTCATAAGCTCCACATATTCACTAGGTCTTTGTTTCTGTTATTTCTCCACACCAGAGTCAGTTTTTTCTGCTTGGCTGAGAGTGGGTGCAGCACCAATCTGGTGCAGCTGTTACATATGCCCAAAATGCTCTATTGTCTTGCACGCCTTTGTAAGGTGAATGAAGAGAGAGAATCCTGTCCATACTGCCCCTTTTATTTTTTTTTCTCTCCTCTACTTAGGCTTGTGCACCCCCCGCCCCGCACCAGGCTTCAAGCCTTGTTCCCTCTAGGCTCTTCCTGACGCTTTCCACCAGTGTCTTGGGCTACTGCAGTTTCACCTCACCTCTCTTTCCAGTGCTGGTATGGAGGAGTCTCTTGGCAGCTGGGATCCTGAGCTATGGATGCCCGTGCCCTCCACGTAGATCCACCATGTCCTTCTAATTCCAGAAGAGTTCTCTCTGCAATTTTTTCCCTAACTCTTCCCTGAGACTATGCTATCTCCACTTTTATTAAACTATCTTTTCCTGAACTATCAGTGTGCTACCTCCCTATTCCACCATCTTGGAGCCGACCAACCGAAGATTTTTGCATCTATATTCTTCAGGCATATTGACCATAATTCTCATTCTCTGTTGAATCTTTTTCTTGCATAGGAATTACGGTGATGCAGGCTTCATAGAAGGAGCTAGGGAGGCTTCCATCCCTTTCAATTCTTTGGAATAGCTTGAGAATTGGAATTAGTTCTTTAAATGTCTAGTAGAATTCAGCAGCAAAGCCATCTGGTCCTGGGCTTTTCTTTGTTAGAGGGTCTTTATTACTGATTCAATTTCTGTCTTGGTTATTGGTTTGTTTATGTTTTCTATGTCTTCATGACTCATTTTTGGTAGATTATATGTATACAGGAATCTGTCCATTTCTCCTAAGTTTTCCCTTTTTTTGACTCACAGCTCTTTATAGTAATTTCTGATAATTCTTTTTATTTCTGTGGTGACTGTTGTTACATTTCCTTTTTCACCACTGATTTTATTTATTTGTACCTTCTCCCTCTTTTTTGGTTAGTTGTGCCAATGCTGTATCAATTTTGCTTATTTTTTGAAAAACCAGTTCTTCATTTCACCTATTTTTGTGTTGTGTTTTTGGTTTCAATTTTGTTTATTTCTTCTCTAATTTTAATTATTTCTTTCCTCCTACTAATTTTGGGTTTGGTTTGAAGTTGTTTACTAGGTCTTTGAGATGCATTGATAACTCATTTATTTGGTACTATTCAATTTTCTGCATATAGGCACTGATTGTTATAAACTTCCTTCTTAACATTGCTTTTGCTGTATCCCATAAGTTTTGATATGATGGATTGTCATCTTTAATTGTTTCCAGAAATTTTTTATTTCTCTTTTGATTTTTTCTTTTTTTTTAACTTTTATTTAATGAATATAAATTTCCAAAGTACAGAATATGGATTACAATGACTTCCCCCCCATAAAGTCCCTCCAACCCGCAACCCTCCCCTTATCCACTCCCTCTCCCCCTCCATTCATGTCAAAATTCATTTTCGATTCTCTTTATATACAGAAGATCAGTTTAGCATACATTAAGTAAAGATTTCAACAATTTGCTCCCGCACAGAAACATAAAGTGAAAAATACTGTTTGAGTACTAGTTATAGCATTAAATCTCAATGTACAGCACACTAAGGACAAAGATCCTACATGAGGAGTAAGTGCACAGTGACTCCTGTTGTTGACTTAACAAATTGACACTCTTGTTTATGGCATCAGTAATCACCCTAGGCTCTTGTCATGAGCTGCCAAGGCTATGGAAGCCCCCTGGCACTGACTCGAGTCAGTGAACTCTTTTGATTTTTTCTATAACCCACTGTTCATTCAGGAGAATGCTGTGCAGTCTCCATGTGTTTCCATATATGACCTAGAGATTCTCGAGTTATTGAATTCCAACTTTGTTCCATTGTTGCCAGGGAAGATGCAAGATATGATTTTGTTTTTATTTTAATTTGCTGAGACTTGCTTTATGGCCTACCATATGGTCCATCCTAGAGAAACTTCCATGTACTATTGAGAAGAATTTGTATTCTGCCACTGTGGGGTGAAAGGTTGTGTAGATATCCATTAGTTCCATTTGGTCTATAGTGTTGATTAAGTCTGTTGTTTATTTGCTGATTTTCTTTCTGGTTGATCTGTCCACTACTGAAAGTTAGGTATTGGAGTCCCCCATTACTATTGTATTGGAGTCTATGTCTACCTTTAGATCCATTAATACTTCTTTTAAATAGTGCGGCACCAAGTAATTAGATGTATATATGCTTATTATAGTCATATCTTCCTGTTGAAATGATCCCTTAATATTTACATAGTGCCCTTCTTTGACTTTTTTAGCATTTTCCATGTTAAAGTCTATTTTTTCTGATATTAGGCTGGCAACATCAGCTCTTTTTTGGTTTCTATTTACATGGAACATCTTTCCATCATTCCACTTTCAGTCTGCATCTATCTTTGTGGGTGAGATGTGTTTCTTGTAGGCAGCAAATAGATGGGTCTTGTTTTTTAATCCACTTAGCCAATCTGTGTCTTTTAACTGGAGAGTTGAGGCCATTTACATTCAAGGTAACCATTGATAAGTAATGATTTGGCCCTGCCATTTTTCCATAAATATTCCTATTTACTTTGGATTTCTTTTGTACTTCTACTTTCTTTCATAATGATGGTTACCTTTCTGTGTTTCTGTGTGTAGCAGATTCTCAAGCATATTTTGTAAGGCTGGGTGAGCAGTGACAAGTTGTTTCAATTTCTGTTTGTTATGGAAGGTCTTTATTTCACCTTTATTCATAAATGTGCTTTTCAGGGTACAATATTATAGGTTGACAGTTTTTTTCTTTTATGACTTTGAGTATGTCTTGTCATTCCCTTCTAGCCTGTAGGGTTTCTGATAAGAAATCTGTTGTGAGTCTAATTGGAGATCCTATGAAAGTAGTCTGGCATTTCTCTCATGCATATTGTTAAATCTTTCTTTTATGTTTATGTAGAGTTTGAGTACAGTGTGTTGTGCTAAAAATATTTTCTGGTCATGTCTGTTAGAAGTTCTGTGTGCTTCCTCTACTTGGATTATCCTTTATTTCTCCAAATTTGGGAAATTTTCTGTAATTATTTCACTAAATAGGCCTTCTAGTCCATTCTCTCGTCCCACACCTTCAGGAACTCCTAAGACCTATATGTTGGGTCATTTGATTATATTCCATAAATCTCCAACACTGATTTTTTAAGTTTTCTATTTTCTTCTTTTTCTGAGGAGGAGGGGGCTTACTGCAGAATTTCCAAAGATTATATTTTAGTTCAGATATTTTTTTCTTTTGCCACCCCAAGTTGGCTGTTAAGGCTTTCCACTGTATTTTTTATTTGATCTAATGAGTTCTTCATTTCTAATATTTCATTTTGATGTCCCTTTAAATTCTCAATTTCATGGGAAAATTTTCATTCATTCATTTTCATTCATTCCTTTGGTTTGTGGATTTGCTTCTGATTGCTTTTGAGTAATCCTATGATTAATTTTTTGAATTCCATCTCTGGCATTTCATCTATCTATCTCTTCATCTTCACATTCTAATATTGAAATGTTGTTGTGTTCTTTTGTGGAGGTCTTGGGGTCTTCCTTATTGTTATTTCTTGAATTTCTGCGTTTATTTTTAGGCATTTGTGAAGTTAATTGTTGTTTCATTTTTTTTTCTTCTGCTGGCTTTTATCTTTGAGCTGTGCCTCTGTGGCTTTGTGGAATGTGCTTTCAGTGAATACCAAAAGGTATGTGATAGGCTTGTCCAGGGAGCTCTGGTCAGTGCTCCAGGGTAGATCAAGAACCTTGGGTCACACCCAAGTTGGGGGTGGTAGCTCTCTTCTTATTAACAGAAGGGTCACATCTGTTGGTGTGATTATCCCACACATCCTCTCATTCAAGCTTAGCAGCACCTGAGTGTTAGTCCCAGCATGTTCAACACATCCATATGAATAATCTGTGCAGTCCTCCCTGTGAGCACAGTTCCAGCTGCAAGGAGTTGCCCCAGCAATCTAGGAGTTCTGAGAGTGTGGCTCTGCACCCAGAGCTTGCCCAGAACCTCAGCTACAGCTTGCCTCCCCTCAGCAGTTGTGGTATTTTCCCAGTCTCAGCACCCAAAGCTCCCATGGTCAAGGAGCGCAAGAGAGTCCACTCTACCCCACTAGCCTGTCCTGTCAACAGAGACTGATGGGTTCCCAGAGCCACCACCCATGTGTTTTACCTGGGCAGATTGAGTGCGATCCTCCCAACTAGACTCAATTCAGTAGGAAACGTAACTATCTCCCTCTGGTAAAATCCCTGGAAAACATGTGTGAACACTACTTGCTGACCACAGCCCTACTCCTTTCACAATTGTGCTGGGCAGGTACAAGGGTCTCCATGGGCAACACTTCCCTTCGGTGGGGATGGCCTCCCCTCCCTAACTGTTGCTAGGTGAGCTATCTTTGGAATCTTGAAAGAGAGAAAACTATGTACCATTATATCATTTAGTTTTAAATTTTTCTTAAAATCACATTTTCGTGTCATTTGCTGAGTCCATTAGCAAACAAGTGACATGGGCCACAGTTTGCCTTTGTTCTATTTCAGACTTTGAAAGATTTACAGATCCAACCTCTGGGCTTAGGTGATGGCACAGATGGGATGACAGTTAGTTTGTGTCAGGCTTGAGGAATGCCACATCAGAAAGAAAGCACCCTAAGATCCTATAAGCCTAGAGTGCATGACAAATACAAGTGCTTATCCTTTTTGAATCCTCCAGAAAATCGAAGGAATACAAACAGAAGATTTTCTGTCATTTCTGAATCAGCTAAGCCTGAAACTGAATAATGCCCCTTACCTTGAGAACTCTTTTGAATACGGATGTGTTGGACACCACCAAGGCTAGCATGTCAAATGAAGGAATGGATTCTTGATGTGAGGAATTATTTCTTTATTTATGGCCAACTGAAACAAACCCTTGTTAGAGTAATTAAATGTTGATTTTTTGAAGTCATCTGTGGATTCCTTCCAGTGAGATGAGACCCTACCTTTCAACAGGTCTCAGGTCTAAGAAAATCTCAGTGGTAAGATTCTCTAGACAAGAAGGTGGCAATTGAAATAAGAGTTAAGCATTTTCCACAATATAAAAAAGCAAAATAAGAAGTAAAACAACCACTGACACTATAAAATACAATAGCTTAGTGCTTAGAAATTGTAGGGTGTCTCTGAACATTTCTAATTTTGAATGGAAATCTGAAAAATGTTGGCCCTTGCAAGGCCAGCATCTGTTGAAACACAGCTAAGGGTATGCATCAGCCCTATTTCACTCTTGCTTCTCTTACAATAGCTGTCTCAGAAACAAATGAAAACAAAACAAAGATCACAAACAATACCTAACTCCACTCCATATACAGCCTCCATCATACGTCTTTAATTCTGTCAGTCACATCGAAGTATCTTAAGAGCCAATTTGCCCACATTGTGTCCAGTATGTGGACTCATTAGCCACTCTGAATATGAAGGTGAGACATATTACTCTCCGTACTTAATTTTATGAGCTCTTTCATCCTTTTATGAGTCCTTAAAATATTTCTCCTTTAGTGAAAAATATTATACCCAAATTTTATTAATATGTAAAAGTTAAGGTGCAGTAGGAAAAAGATTACATTTTCTGATTTAGAATTTTGTTTCTAAGACAACAAAGCTTCCTTTATTTTGAGATTAATTTGTTCTGCTTTCATTTTCCACAATGAACAGGAGAGGAAGCTACACAGGGTCATCCATGGTCCCGTATTTCTGACTTAGCTGGAGACAGGAAATAGCATTCATCTGTGAAGGGAGTCCATTCCTGCCAGATTAGTTCACTGACATTTGGGGCAGGGATGGAGAATTTAAAAGGGTTAGTCTGCCACATTATAAGCAGAATGCTTCAAACAGGCCTTAAATAGCAGAAATTTCATTACTGTGAATCAGAAAAGCTGAATTTTGAGAAGATAGAATTTTGTGGGTATATTTTGCTTTTCTTATTTTTATAAAAATATAAATCATTAGATGATTTTTAATAAAAATATCTAAATATTTACACTATTGCTGAGTAGTCAATTTTACACAAATTCAATTATACTTATTTTCCTTTTGCAACAATTAAAATATTGTAGAATACATTTTATATATGTACCCTAAGTTGTAGTATATATAGGTGTTTGCTGAAAGAGTCATATTTCAATATAAGTTTATATATGTTATATATAATGTCCATTGAGGGTGATTAAAGGGATTTTTTGAGTAAATTTGACTAAATTCTAATTTGACTTTTAACTTTAAAACAATTCTCTTGGATGGGTATTTGGCCCAGTGATTCAGACAACAGTTAATATGCCAATACCTCATATAGAAGTGTCTTGATTTCATTGCTGGTTCTCTCTCACTGTCTAACTCTCCCTGTCACCAAAAAAAAAAAAAAAAAGTCATCTACTTACAGAACCGTGAACCTGCTTAATGCTCATGAAGTGCTCACAAAATTTAGTTTCTGTCTTCTTCTTCTTCTTCTTTTTTTTTTTTTTTTTTTGGACAGGCAGAGATAGTGAGAGAAAGAGACAGAGAGAAAGGTCTTCCTTTTTCCGTTGGTTAACCCCTCAAGTGGCTGCTATGGCTGGTCTGTTGCTGCTGGCGCGCTACGCCGATCCAAAGCCAGGAGCCAGGTGCTTCCTCCTGGTCTCCCATGGGGTGCAGGGCCCAAGCACTTGGGCCATCCTCCACTGCACTCCCTGGTCACAGCAGAGAGCTGGCCTGGAAGAGGGGCAACCAGGACAGAATCCAGCGCCCCAACCAGGACCAGAACCCAGGGTGCCAGCGCCACAGGTGGAAGATTAGCTTTGTGAGCCACGGCACTAGCCTCTTCCTTCTTTTAAGAAATGATATGGGACGGCGCCGCGGCTCACTAGGCTAATCCTCCACCTTGCAGCGCCGGCACCCTGGGTTCTGGTCCTGGTTGGGGCGCTGGATTCTGTCCTGGTTGCCCCTCTTCCAGGCCAGCTCTCTGCTGTGGCCAGGGAGTGCAGTGGAGGATGGCCCAAGTGCTTGGGCCCTGCACCCCATGGGAGACCAGGAGAAGCACCTGGCTCCTGCCATCGGATCAGCGTGGTGCACCGGCCGCAGCGGCCATTGGAGGGTGAGCCAACAGCAAAGGAAGACCTTTCTCTCTGTCTCTCTCTCTCACTGACCACTCTGCCTGTCAAAAAATAAAATAAAAAAAAAAAGAAATGATATGATGTTCAGGTGATTCATGATCAGCATGGTGTTCCAACTAAGAAAATTATACATCATGATTTATAGTCAAATATGAGGAATCAGTGATGAATAAAAGCATATTTAATAAATAAGAAGAAATTTTAA
The DNA here is from genome assembly GCF_051225735.1 of Oryctolagus cuniculus. NCBI lineage: Eukaryota > Metazoa > Chordata > Mammalia > Lagomorpha > Leporidae > Oryctolagus > Oryctolagus cuniculus. The sequence goes on from NC_142871.1 coordinate 15,043,074, forward strand.
AGTGAAGTAGATTATGTCATTGTATTTTGGCTGTTTTCATTTAATTTAAAATGCAGTGTCTCTTTTTGAAAAACCAGCATCCTAGGAAAGGAAATGTTCATTTTATAGGAGCAGAATGACATTAGCATTGAGAGTGGTGTAGGAGATACAAAGGCTGTGGAATCTATTAAAAATGATCCAATAGTAGAATAGTAATATTAATTTTATTGTGTGCTTAAATAAGTTACTAGATAAGTGATTGAAAATGAACTAGCCATGTGCACTTATTGTTCTTTCCAATTATGTATTATTTTATGTGATTTTTTCCATTTTGCATATTCATTGAATGAGATGTGATTTTATTACTTTCTGATCTTTGAAATATAGTTGGCTTTATTCTTTTAAGATTTTATTTACTTATTTGAGAGGTAGTTACAAACAGTGATAGGGAGAGACAGAAAAAGAGGTCTTCATTCCATTGGTTCACTCCCCAAATGGCCGCAATGGCCTGAGCTGCGCTGATCCAAAGCCAGGAGGCAGGTGCTTCGTCCTGGTCTCCCACGTGGGTGCAGGGGCCCAAGGACTTGGGCCATCTTCTACTGCTTTCCCAGGCCACAGCAGAGAGCTGGATTGGAAGAGGAGCAGCCAGGACTAGAACCACTGCCCATATGGGATGCCGACGCCGCAGGCAGACGATTAACCCACTGTGCCATGGCACCCGCCCCATTTGGCTTTACTCTTGAGTATGGGTTTTCTGCTTACTACTTGTTGAATTATTTATTAAGTGGAGGATTAAGCTTATGATTATAAAGAAAATTGAAAGTATGCCATTGTAAAAATAAAAGAAAAATAAATAAAGGAAGAATGGATTGAGGGAGGAAGTAATATGCTCTTTTATTTATTTATTTATTTATTGACAGGCAGAGTGGACAGTGAGAGAGAGAGACAGAGAGAAAGGTCTTCCTTTGCCGTTGGTTCACCCTCCAATGGCCGCCACGGCCGGCGCGCTGCGGCCAGCGCACTGCGCTGATCCGATGGCAGGAGCCAGGAGCCAGGTGCTTTTCCTGGTCTCCCATGGGGTGCAGGGCCCAAGCACCTGGGCCATCCTCCACTGCACTCCCTGGCCACAGCAGAGAGCTGGCCTGGAAGAGGGGCAACCGGGACAGAATCCGGCGCCCCAATCGGGACTAGAACCCTGTGTGCCGGCGCCGCTAGGTGGAGGATTAGCCTAGTGAGCCGCGGCGCCGGCTGTAATATGCTCTTAAAATGGAATATATGAAATAGTTGAAATTTGTTCCCTGTATTTAAAAATATAAAATAAGTAAAATGAATATAGTTGAGGTTGCTTTGAAATTCTCACTCCCAATGTGTATACTTTAAGTCCAAAATTTGCCTATGTTACTATAAAGTCCTCTAGGGTGTTAATTGGAAACAGATTTAGTGCATGTGCATCTCAGGCTTCAAAATCCTCCCTTGATCAAATTAATTCAAGTTATGAGTCACCTCATCATCCCTGAATTCTATCTGTGTTTGGGCAACGTGATGAGTCATATATGAAATTTATCTCAATGCTATCTGTGGCCCCTCTTCCCAAACTGTTGCAGAGTCTTTTGGAAATGCAATAGAAACCCTAATAATTTGGTAGAAGAAGATGGAGGAATCGTCAATATTGCAACCAAGCTTCAATTTCAATCTAAGCACTCCAGTTCTTGAAAGTCCTTTACCTGCCCAACTCTGAGATTTATTTCCTGCCTCTCTGAGTATTACACTCTCTGAGTAAAGTCAAGTCCATGCCTTCTTTCTATCCTTCTTATTTCTCTTTTTCTTTTTCTTTTTTTCTGTCTCAAAGTATCAACAACCTCTTACTAAAATAAGAGTAATCCCTAAATGTAATGGGGTATCCTGGATCCAATCATGTTTGAAAAAAAAAGTCAATGGTGGCAAAATGGATGCAAGATGAATAAAGTATATAATTTAATGAGTATTGTATACTATTATATACAAATATTGTACTAATTTAGTTAAATAAATGCACCACAGTTATATAAGTCTGGAACATTGGGAAAAGCTTAATTAAAGCTATATAGCAACATTCTACTATATTTACAACTCTTCTACAAATGTAACATTATTTCAAAATAAAAATTTAGATAAAATGTTAGATACAAAGATAGATAATAGGATGGTTGAGAGATGATACATAGGTCAATAGAGTGAAAGAAGATATATAACTTCATTGATAGATTGATGATAAATAAGATAAATAAAAATATGGGAGGAAATTTACAGCTGAGGTAGTGAGACTCATCACATGTAAAGGCAAAAATTGTCCTAGAACTTTGCTCTCTTGACTTAATAGATATATAGGACTTTTCCTTTTCGGACTTTTCTCATGTGAGATTCTTCAAACATTGGTTCTTTAGAAAACTAAAAAGATGGATACAGAAAAAGAAGAAAAGTGAGTATTTCCCAATGACTAAATACAACTGAGTAACACTAGGATAAATGAAGGCTATTTCCTACAAGTTTCTCCAAGCCTCTTTTGGTGGGACTGATATTTTGAGGAAACCACCTTGAGAAATGCTTCCTGATTTTTTTTTTCAATTCCAAGTACATGTTGTAAGCAGATAATGTAAATTCTGATAGAGTATGAGGCAACCCTTGATTTTCTCCTAGGCTTCCAGAACTTCTGGTGTTTCACTGCACATACTTTGGTCATCTCTTTAACCTCATTGGAACATAAGCTTTAAGAAATCCTTCCTTTCCAAATTTTGAACATAGCTTTATAGCTATTTAATGATTTTTTTATGATTCAAAAAATCTCATTTCTATTTGTAAATAATTAAGGATACTTAAATACTGGGAATGATAAGTACTATGTTCTTATCCACACTTAAACATTACAAAAAATAAATGACTGAAAAGAATGGAATCTTCTCACATGAGATTAAGATTTGTTTCTGTTACAGAAAAAAAGTGTTTTGTGCTTCCCTATGCATGCTAATATCATAATACCAGTAAGAACTTGTTGAATCCTTACTTTATTCCAGGAATTGTAAAAGGCATTTCATGTGTATCACCTCTAATTCTTACTGTAATAACGAAAGTCCTGATGAACTTCTCCATATAAGTGACTTACTTTTCTTGGGTTCCTCATGCCAATGTCTTGTGGGCAGAGTAAGTGACTATGCTGGCAGAGTAGTTGGCACTGTTCCTCATGAGAAAGAAGAATTTTTGCCTCATGCTGGGGCTGGAGGAGAGATGTAGCTGATGCTCACATGATTCATTGGGACCTCCTCTGTATTTTGCACTGAATTTTTCCTAGAGCTGGGCAAGTACAGCAATTATAAAGCCTGGTAAAAGCATGGCCATGAGGGCTACAGGCATTCAGGAATGAAAGTCTAAGGTGCCTTAACCAGCACCTTACGTGGATTTACTACTCCCCCACTCACCCAACAAGTCTACCAGACTCACCCCTCAGAAGCTGTAGAAGAGTCAGGGGCAAACTAGAGATATGAGGGAGAAAGATGACTATAAGTACTGGAAACTGATGCTTAGAAAATCAACTTTCTTTGCAGAGTTTGTCAGTAACTAAGCCACCAAACATTCAAAAGATAACATCAAGCTATGCACATTCTTTCAGAGAATAGAAGAAAATGCATCCCACTGTTCATTTTGTGAGCATGGATAATATTGATATGAAATCTGACAAACACACTGTAAAAAAAGAAAATTACTGGCATAAGTCCTTCATGAATGAATTCAGTAACATAAAAATAAGTATATATCATGTTTGATGGAATTAATCTCAGGAATTCAAATCTGGTTTAGCATTCAAGGATAAGGACAACATGTATATATGCACAAGGATATTATGCAGCCTTTACAAAGAAGGAAATCTGCTTTTTGTGACATTAGTGGGCCTGGAAGATATTACTCTAAGTGAAATAAACCAGTCACAGAATGACTGCATTCTTCCCCTTATAAGAATTATCTAAACTAATCAAACTCTGAAAAGCTTGGTAGCTGGCAGAGGCTGAGGACTTAAGGAATGGGGAGTTGTTGTTCAATAGATATCAACTGTCAGGTATAAAGAGAAAATTCTAGGGTCAAGCATTTGTCTTCACTATCAAAAAATCTGCCTTCCACCAGGCAGTACCTCATTGCCATCTGCCAATGAATGATTCAATCCCCAGAATCCCATTCTTAGAAACTGATCACCAGCTTAAGATATCAGCTGTCTTAAGTAGGGTTTTTCCTTGATTTCAGCACTGAAAAATATTGTCATAAGAGTAATGTATTGAAGAATTCTTTCAGGAAAGCTGTATGAGATATTCAAGACAGGGAGAAATATAAACAAGGGGGTGATCTCAGCTGGAAATGGGGCAACAGTCTATTTGACCCCTTGATAGGCTCAACAGAAGAATAATATTTAAGAGTTTATTCCATTTTAAGAAAAAAGAGCTGGCTTTTGCCTTTGTTGGGAAAATATTCAGTCCGATTTCCCCACTGTTGTCTCTACCAGCAAGCCTAGAAATTTATATAATTCTGCTTTGTAACTGGCTGGCTGTCACTCCTGTTTGTAAGCATATAGAAGACACTGAGGGCATAGTTGAGTACAGATCTGTGTGTGCTCACCCACCATGAGAATAAAGTGTGGACTTCCTTTGTGTACTAGCCCACTGCCACAAGAATAAAGAGTATGATCTGTGATTAGCTCCACAGTTGTTCTTTGGCCTGCCTGCATCTGGCCTGGATCTCCTTGGAGCTAAGCTTTTGCATTACCTATGGTATAGTAGGCAGGATTTGTCTCAGACCACAGGAGGCAGGATTCATGCGTGTCTGACCACAAGTGTGTAGTACTCAGAGGCTCAGAGACTTCAGTCTTGTCTGCCTGGGTGCCTCCCCAGGAGAGAGCTGAAGTCAATGGCTCACTTATTAGTATAGAGAAGGCTTTGCATGTGCTCCAGGAGACATTAGAGAAGGAGGGCACCCAGGCAATTGCACGAGCCATGAGGTGGGTCTTCCTAACTGCCTTGTGGCAGAAACCAATGCTTGATTGAAGGTGGAGACCCAATAATGGGATTTGTAGTGTTCCATACAGAAGAAGAGAGAGAACAAGGTAAAAGAAGACACCATTCACCCCTTGGGCACTGAGACCAACACTTTCTGGACCACTCTTGATGCCAGAGACAACCTGATGATTGTGGTGTGGTGGTTAAGTCCTCCAATGACAGGAAGGGTACAGTGCTTCTAGTGCTATTCAAAGCCCATCCAGTAGTCACCCAAAAGATTAAGACTCAACAACAGAGGAATCCTCAGGGGCAGCCACAGCCCTCTCCCTTCCTGGTGGTAAATTATTCAGTGTTTTGCCCATATACTCTGACAGAATAGGTAGATCTGATATCTAAATCTAAGTATAAGGTGTCTGATTCCATTTAAGCTTTACTGCTCTGATTATGGAATGTATGGGATCTTGCTCTCAGGACTAAAAATGGAAAAATGGGCATCCCTGACTTTGCACACAAGCTTGTGGCAATAGCTTTAGACTATAATCATATGGCAGGAAATCATTCTCTTATAGACTGGATGATGGCAAGAACCCATATGGTATGGCCTAATGCTAGAGAGCTGCCTGAGGCCATTAACAGGTAGAATCTGTATGATGCACTACAGCAAGTGATGTGAGAGTTGGGTGTGTGAAATGCTTTATTCAATTCTGGAACTCATGGGCCAAATGAGGAAGTTTTTACTGCAGGTATACAGTGTTGCTGTGGATTTGTTTCTGGGAGGAGGAGCGTGGTGGGGCCAAGAGGTGCAGAATCACCACACAGACCCTGGGAGTCGGGTGAAAGCAGGCCTGAGGCAAGCAGCCTGCAGACTCATTTATTTCAGTTACTACAATAGCTTATATAGCCAAGGCAGCCAATCCGGTCAAGGGGCAGTCTATGCCCTAACCAATCACAGCCTGTTGCCAGGCTGACTCCACTGTCATGTGGTTTCCGAAACCATCCAGTCACAACCCGTTGCCAGGCAGACTCTGTTGCCAGCAACCATCTTGGCATAGCCTTCTCATTCTGCCACATTTCCCCCTTTTCATTTATTTTTGAGCAACAGGAGGCATAATTCTTGGCCATACTATTGTTGACCCGGTTTCCATGTGGTCTGAGTACGCAACTGTGCTTGTCTTAGGTTGTCCCCCAGGGGATCTTACCTGTCGTTGACTAACCAGCACTCAAAATGGGAGACCACAGGAGTGCTTGCTCAGATGGGGGTAGGAATGAGGAACAATGTTAATCAGGAAGGCTTGACTGCACACAGGCTGTGGGCCATTCTAGTGGCTGACCAGAGCTAGTGGAGTATAATACAGTAATGGATGTGGCTATGGGCAGTTCCTCAGGGTAGGATGATAGGGAAGGTGCATCTGCTAACAAGGCAGACTCTCAGTCTTGTTCAGCTGGTTCTGGTTGGCTGTCAGTTGCAGGCTTGATGTTTCTGGCTGGTACCCAAATGGGCTGTCCCACATTCTCTGGAAAGACACAAGCATATCCTTGGCCCTTGGTTAGCAGAAGACTTTTTACAGGCATTGGAATCCAGGGCCTGAATTCTGTGTTCACTTCAACATTAACGGCAAACCTGTGGATGGGATAGGATCCAGTAGCTGCCCTGAGAGCTTGGGGTGCCTGGGGACTGCCACAAATGTGGGAATCCTCACTGGGTGTAGATGGGATGACTTCACATGGGTTATTGCCTCGAGGTTGTCTAAGTTCATCCCACGAGTATTTGGGGGGTGGCTGACCAGGCATTGCTGCGTTGTCTGCTGTCATGTCATTTTCACCATCAGAGCTCTCTCTCCCTAAGTCATCAACTGTTGTCTGTGAGACAAGGACCTGAAGTGTCAGGCTCTTATCACTCACAGATTCACTATGTTTGGTAATCTGCGCGGGATTCTGAGAGGGGGGTATCTTTCCCATGTTTGAGCGCTTTCCCATGTTTGCTGCCAAAACAAAGCAAATTCCTAGCACCTCAGTGGCTGATGGCATTCTACAGGGGATTCCCTATGTTAGACACACAGTGGTGTATCAGATCGTACCTATGTTCTGTGCTTAGTGGGGAACTTCCTTGATTCATGAGGTCAAGGCCGTATGCCCACATGGTGTCTCCGGAGTGTCACCTCTCTCGAGTGAGGAAAGATGACTTGGTTCCGAATTCTGGGATCATCAGTCCCTTATGTGAATTTGCTGGGCGAACCGAAAGTAAAAGGAGGAGCCAAGAAGTGGTGTATGTTTCTGGGCGGTGTGTGCCTAACCTAAGGTCACTTAGACCAAGGACAAGGACAAGGAAAGGGGCATAGGAGGGGGTTCTTTGCTCACCCTCACAGAACCGAACAGCACATAAAACACTGAGGGGCCTACTTTCCGAAATCCAGGGGGACCTTGCCGAGTCCGACATGCTGTCTCTCCCTCAGTCATGTTCCAATCACAGCCTGTTGCCAGGCAGACTCCGCTGTCATGTGGTTTCCAAAACCATCCAATCACAGCTGGTTGCCAGGCAGACTCTGTTGCCAGCAGTCATCTTGGCATGGCCTTCTCATTCCACCACAATACAGGATCTTGTGCTGCAAACCATTGCATCTGCCCTCTCTGGCCCCTGGTGATGATATTAGCCCTGTATACGGGACAACCTATCACTGCAATCACCCATATCATTGGTGATTTGGGGAGGCTGAAACAGTGTGCACTCAGAAAGGGGTTTAGACAATGACTGAAGAAAAAGAAGGTAAAGGACCAACTAGGATCACTCAAACCCAGATGTGGGTCAACCTTCTGGCAGCAGGCACAGAAAGGAAAAGATCAGATGGACAAGCCAGTAAGATATCACTGGAATTATGGGAATAAATAAAACCAGAACAATGCTTCCAGTCATAGAAAAGGTCTAATTTGAGTAAAGCAACCAAATGTGCACCAGGGGTCCCAGAAGTTTGGTTACAGGATTTTCTGAGCTGCTGAGCTGTCTGAAATGACCATTGACAATTGGGCATTTAAACCTGGTTATGGGGAGGCCAAAGTCTCACAAAGGGAGGCCAAGGTCTCACTTTGTGGGGACAGGTGGGGACCAGAGGTTTCATGTAGAACCTGTTATCTGATCACCTTCAAATGTTCAGAGAATGCTGGCTTTGTTGACACAGAGGCTGAACCTGACAGGTTTCCCAGGTCTCCAGTAGTAGCCATAGATGGCAGTGGAGGACACTCTATCAGTGTACAATACAGCTGCCTTTGGTAATAGGGTATCTACTATCTAGGGAAAAATTTTGTATGTATTTCTCATACCTGACTACATACTAATTATTGATGTCCTATAAGGCTTATAGCTAAAAACTACAGTGTGGGAGATATGTCTGTGAGTATATGTGGCTAAAGCTCTATTTAGGGAACATGTTGCCCATCCACTGTTACAGATACCCAAGCCTTGGTAGGTAACAAACACCAGGCAGTGCAAACTGCTCAGGGGGTAGTTATGAAGAAATTATTAGAACCATCCAGTAACTGGAAAAGGAGGTGTCATTAAGCTCATGCATAACCCATTTAATTCCCCAGTATGACCTGTAGGAAAGTCAAATGGGACATGGTATATCATGATAAATTACTGAGATCCTAATAAAGTTGTTCATCTCTTGCATGCAGTTTCATTAGTAAGTGATATTATCGATTACCTCTGCCATGAACTCAGAAACTATCATTATGTTTTATATTTAGCCAATGCCTTCTTCTTTATTGATATATCTCCTGAAAATCAGGGCCAGTTCACCTTTACTTGAGATGGCCAGAAGTGGAACTTTACATTTCTTCCACAAGGCTATCTGCATAGTACCACCTTATGTCTTGGTTTGGAAGTAGCAAATTTAGTATGATGGCCAATACTTGTGACAGTGCACATGTTCCATTACGTAAATGATGTGATGTTAACCTGTAACTTTCTTGCAGATTTGGAAGCAGCTATGTGCATGTTAATAAGTCATCTAAAGTCATGTTGCTGAGAAGTCAATGAGTCCAAAATGCAGGGACTGGGACTCTTGGTCAAATTCTTAGAAGTTGTCTGGTCAGTTAAGATTAAAGGTCATTCCAGAGGCATTTATAGACAAAATTCAGGCCTTCCCCATCCCAATGACTGTAAAGCAGTGCAGGAGTTAATGGGATCATTGGGATATTAGTATTTGTCCTGCATCTGGCACAAATTCTTTGTACTGTTTGGTAAAGAAGAGCATCAGGTGGAAATGGGGTAAGCAAGGACAAGCAACATTCACAGTGGCTAAGTGAAATGTACAAGCTATTCAACAGGCTATCTAGGCTGTCCACATGTTTGATCCAACCAGCCCACGTGAGATTGACATACACATCACTGCAAAAGGGTTTGGTTGGGGACATTGGCGGTGGCACAAAAGGGTAGAAGAAGCCCATAGTATTTGTCTCAGTTGTAGAAGGGAACACAGATTTGGTAATTCTTGATGGAAAAACAACTCATTGCTGTGTATGCCACTTTGATGGCTACTGAAAATATAACAGGCACTGCTGCTGTCACTATGTCCACCTATTACTCTGTTGTTGGCTAGATAAAGACTGGGCAGTGAAACCAAAGAATGAACAGCACAAATGTCCACAGTGGCAAAGTGGGAAGCCTCTCAGTAATAATGGGCAGTTATAAGCATGAACCTGATATAGGCTGAATTACAAGCAATTTGGGGCACTGTGATATATTTAGTTCACAGTATGCTTCTTGAGGCTCCTAGCAACACGGAACCAGTACCTACTCTGTACTAGAGTGAGTCCTTACCAATGCCTGCAGAGGTCTGATACATGGATGGATCTAGCAGGAGACATTCTGTACAGCAAACTCTGGTAGCCTTCCAGCCTTATACCAAAATGATTTGGTGAGTATAAGGTTATCATCCAAGTCATCAATGGGACAGACTATGAGCAGTATGGCAGTTTACTGTCAATGAGCCCTCACATTTCGTTATTTGCATGGACAGCTGGGCCATCGATCAGGGCCTAACTATCTGTATAGTGATGTGGCACACAGAAAGTTGGATAATCATGCACAGACCTTTATGGTTCCAAGCCATGGGAGACAGACAGCAAAAGAAAATCACTGTATACTATGTGACAGGCCACGTGCCTCTTGCCCATGTGGGGGATAATAATGCTGATATCCTAACTAGAATGTGTTGGTTGGAAAAGACTCCAGGAAATTATGTTGCCCAGTGGTTACATTGGTGGCTGCTTACATGCTGGACAAAAGACAATGTGGGCTACACTGAAGCCTGGAACCCATCTACAAGTTACCAGAATGTTCTAGGTGCTTGTAAAAGCTCTACTATGTTCCCCGGAGCATCTCCATCAAATACCAGTGGCCACTGAACTCTAGAAAGGAGTCGAGTATCCTTTGAAAGGTGGAAAATAACTTTATTGGACCTTTGCCCCTATCTGATGTGTACAAACAGGATGTTATCTGTGTAAATACTACTATGAGACTGCTTTTTTGCTATTCTCATTAAACAACTTGACCAGTAGGCAATTCTTCATGCCTTGAAAAGATTTTGGGAGAGCATTGAGAGTAACTGTGGGACTCATTTTATAGCCTTAAGAGTGCAAATCTCGGCTAAATGTCTTGGGATCACTGGAAATAGCATGAACCATGACATTCCCCAAGGAGCTGGAATGATTGAGCAATATAATGGACTATTTAAGCAAAGACTCAGAAAGGAAGCCAACTCAGGCTGCATGATGTGATGGATCAAGAGACTGTGGACTCTGTTATGGTTCTTGAATGAACTGCCCTGGGCAGGAGCACTAGCCCCTGTAAATACTTTGCTACATTTTCCAGTAGTGCCCATTCAGCTGCAGGTGCAAATAACTGACCTCCTATTGAAATCAGGAATTGGAAGACAAAACAATGTGTTGTTACCTACATACATGGCCCTTCATCCAGATTATATGTCACCTGGCAGTGGCCATGGGAAATACAAAAAGCCAGTAAGACCTCGTTTACCTTGCTGTCACCATGGGGATTAAAATCGGAATGTGAGTGCAGCTCTTTATTGAACATTCCTGCAATTCTTGGTATACAATTTATGCTTTTGCCTTGCATGCAAAAAAAAAAAAAAAAAAAAAAGAACATGACCTGAAGGTGGCACCATGAGTAACACATGAGTGATAGCCACTTGACCCCTTGTGGTCTAAGTACATTACCTAAACAAGGAAGGAGACTTTATCTTGCTTAACGGTACATTTGTCTCAGCTTTATGTCTAGTGCTAACCTATCCAGTATCCATACATGTAGAAAAATACTAAGTAAAATCTATGCCCCACTGAGTCTGGCCTAAGAGGCTAGAATGATGCCTTTTTGCCAGGTGTGGTGTTATCTCAAGATAAATCCCTTGCCTCTATTTGAATTGATTTACCATTGTTGGTGCCACTTCTTTGTCTCATTGTCTTTAGCTTGGTAGTTGTGAATACCCTGGTTGACTGGGCATATATCTTTTCAATGGTAACCAATCTGCTGGTTGGATGTGCATAGAGTTACCTATAAGCTCTGTAACTGGACTACCTTGGAAGGTGACCACAGTCACTGACAAAACCTGGACTTGGTTGGGAGGATGAAATTCTTCTGATACATTAGGGAGCAACAACAGGTCCCATGTGAAGATTCTAGTCTGGGAGCAGCATAATAAGACATGGCCACGGTTGGGGTATTCAGTGTAGATGTTCTGGGTTGGCTTTCTGTAGAAGTAGTGGACTTAGCCCCACAAGTTCCAAAATGTGTAGAACAAGCAGGCAATGGGTCTCAGGTATGATATATTCCTTTTTTCTTTATGTATTACCTACAAGTATAGCATGGTGGTATTATCTACTTGTTCTGTTCGCCCCAAACATGGTTACCATAGTCACTGAAGCTAAAGTTACTGCATTGGCCCCTCAATGCAAGCAACAGGCATTAGGTATCTTAAAAAATCATTCCAAATGATAAAGGTTGTTGTACATGATAGTATAGCATTAGATATCCTTTCAGTAGCTCAAGGTAGTGTATGTATGTGCATATTGAAAGCTGAAAGCTGTAGATATATACAAGGTGACCATCACAATGTAACCCAAGCCCTTGTTGCTTTAGCAAGTAACATCACACATTGAACAGATGACCAGGATCCCCTCTGGGACTGCTGGGTGTCCATGATGGGCAGGTGTTGAACAGCCTTTCTCATTGTATTTTGTATCACCTGCTCACTGATAATTAGTTTCTATAGTTTATATTGTCAGGAAATTTGAATGCAATATTCCATACTCTTGTCACAGGGATCTTCCTGAGAGATAACTGACACACTGACTGTGAGATAAAGAACCTTTAAGGGTTAGAGTGTTGGGAAGATAAAGTCAGCCTCCCTCACTGTGGTCGCTACTGCTTGGCTCAGAAGTTGATACAGTCTTGCTTTGTAACTATTTGCCTGCCTGCCACACTGTTCTTAAGCATACATATGATTCTGTGGGCATAGTCCAGTGTAGATTCTCAATGTGCACTTGCCCACTATCATGAGAACATACTGTAATGTAACCATTGGATAGAGCCGGAAGACCATACCGCATGAAGTCTTGATGAAACAAGCCAAGGTTGTCTGGCAGTTCCTTGGAAAAGAAGATTTGGAAATGTGAATTGTGACTTCTGATAAGATGATAGGAGGCAGTAGTGAAGTGTTCTTGAAAATGGGTAAGAATAACCAAAGTACATTGCTGTAAGGCACTCTGAGCTCTGAAGCACCTCAGCTTGGGGAGAGTGGCCAGAGTGGGTACTGTGCAATGATATCCAGGATCCCAAGGGGCTTCTTTGAGAGGGGAAAGTCCTATGATTGGTTCCAGTTCAACACACAGTTTTCTCCATTAGATAAACTTTGAGAGATAATCACATTTTCAAATATTTAAAAACCATTTTATATTTAACAGTTGTTTATATTTGCTTATAGTTATAGAATATATTTTTTCTTGTGGTTGATAACCTGGTTTCTGTCTTTGGCTTTGCCCAGTCTCAACTGTTCTGGGCATTTGGGGAGTGAGTTAGTGATGGAAAGTCTCTCTGTGTGTGTATGTATGTGTGTGTGTGTGTGTGTGTCCCTCTTCCTTGCTGTGTCACTTTGCCTTTCAAATAAATAAATCTTTAAAAAAATACATGATGGTAACCAGAAGTGATAACTGTATTTTCAAACAAATCAAAAAGCAATGGTGATAATCTGGACAAATGAGTCAAATTAGGTACACAATGCTAATATTTCAGAAGACTCCAAAATTGTAACACTTGTAAAATGAAAAGAATGAGCATTATTCAATATCACAGAAGAGAAAAATTCCAAATACAGTCATGTAATTGATGAATACTTCCCACATGACCTTTGAAACAGTTAAATATTTTAGACGTTGAGACAAATCTGCAGTGAGATGCAGATGCATTATTTAGCGAGCAGGTGTTTGCTTCTGGAAACTCATTTCAAAATCTTTCAGTGTAGAATCAAAGGAAACATATTTAACTTACAAAGAGCAGTTTTAGTCATCATTATCAGAGTGCAATTATATAAATTTTTTAATTAATAACTTTCCACAGCCCAGTTCCCATGGATTCTTGTCTTATCTTCTGAGTAAGAAAAAGTGCTATTCTGAAATATCTTTCAGACACTGAGAAATGAGGCAACGACTTTTGAATTTGCACTGCTTTGGTAAAGATATTCATGCCGTTTGACAAAGAAAACAGCCTAACTTCAGTATAAGAAAATCTGGCCGGCGCCGTGGCTCACTTGGCTAATCCTCCGCCTGTGGTGCTGGGACTCCGGGTTCTAGTCCTGGTTGGGGTTCAGGTTCTGTCTGGTTGCTCCTCTTCCAGTCCAGCTCTCAGCTGTGGCCTGGGAAGGCAGTGGAGGATGGCCCAGGTCCTTGGGCCCTGCACCCGCATGGGAGACCAGGAGGAAGCACCTGGCTTCTGGATTCGGATCGGTGCAGCGGGCTGGCCATAGCGGGCCATTTGTGGGGTGAACCAGTGGAAGGAAGACCTTTCTCTCTGTCTCTCTCTCTCACTGTCTAACTCCACCTATCAAGAAAAGAAAAAGAAAAGAAAATCTGGGTTTAGGAGCCGGTGTTGTGGTGTAATGGTTTAAGCTCCAGTGTGCAATCCCCACATCCCTTGTAAGTGCCAGATCATGTCCTGGCTGGTCCACTTCCAATTAAGATGTCTGTTAATAAACATGGGAAAGCCACAGAAGATGGTCCAAGTGTTTGGGTCCCTGCCATCCACGTGGCAGACCAGATGAAGTCCCTAGCTCCTGGCTTTGCCCTTTTGCCATTGTGGCCATTTGAGGAGTGAACCAGTGGGTGGAAGAACTCTCTCTCTCTCTCTCTCTTTTATTCTGTTTTTCAAATAAATAATTTTTTTTTCAAAAATGGAAGGTCCAAGCTTTGACACAGGAAGAATTTATCTGAGCAGCAGAGAACAGCTTCCTTGGGCAGTGACTTCACTATAGAGGGCGTATTGTGCCCAACTGTGCCACTACAACACTGAGGGGACTGAACTGTGAGTCCACATGAGACATGTCCCAGAGTTTCCACAAAAGTGTTGGAGGCATGACTCTTTCGACAATCCCTATAGATCCAGATGGTTCACCAACATGGACTATAACAATTAGAATTCTCTATTTCAAAAACATAGGTAGAAACTCAGATGATCTAACAAGAAAGAAACTGATTCAGGCCATGGAAGACACATCACAGATGCAAGGGAGAAGGCAGGAGAGGCCAGGGACCAGTGTGGTTCTAGGCATGAATTGATAGTCTCTTCCAGGCCTGCTGCCTACATGAAGTCTGGCTCAGTTTCTAAAATCCTGTTCATGATTTACATTCTGGAGAAAGCAACTTGACAGTCTTATTTCAGTCACATGCCACAGTAGGTAAAGGAAAGCTTAATGTATTGATTGACAAGTTGTATTTAATGGGACATTCAGACTCCAAGGGAAATCATGACTTTTTTTTCCCCAAACTTATGCATATTTTTCCAGGAGGAAAAGGTATTACAACAACTTGGATTTAGTTAACTTTTACAATAGTTGATCTTTTAGCCAATGAAAATAGTTACAAAGATGAAAAGATATTAGATAATACAAGACCAAAGCAGAGGCCAAATTGAACAGTGTGGGAAATGCAGTCAAAGCCATGGAAATGAAGGGGAAGCAGGGCTAAACAGATTGTAAGTGGAAGTTAAGAGAATACAGATGGAGATCAGGTTTTCAAGTTCCTAAATACAATTGTTACATCCTTGAGGGCAGGAATTATGTTTTATTCATATTTGCTTTTACAATTTATCCTCTCCTAATTATATAGTAGACAGATGTTCTACAAAGTTTTGCTAATAAATAAATGAACAAATGTATCAATGGGTAAATTCGAGGTAGATGAAACATATTGCTGACTTGCTCAATTGAAATAGATGAAAGGTTGGGGCCGGCACCGTGGCGCACTAGGTTGATCCTCCGTCTGCGGCATCCCATATAGGCACTGGTTCTTGTCCCAGTTGCTCCTCTTCCAGTCCAGCTCTCTGCTGTGGCCTGGGAAAACAGTGGAGGTTGGCCCAAGTGCTTGGGCCTCTGCACCTGCATGGGAGACCAGGAGGAGGCACCTGGCTCCTGGCTTCAGATCACCATAGCTCTGGCCATTGCGGCCATTTTGGGGGGGTGAATCAATGGAGGGAAGACCTTTCTCTCTGTCTGTCTGTCTCTCTCTCTCTCTGTAACTCTACCTGTCAAACAAATAAATAAAAATCTTAAAAAAAAAAAAAAGAAATAGATGAAAGGCAGTAGGCTAGCTTGCTCTTCTTACAGATGTAAGAACTGAAGTTAGCTTAGCCACAAGTTGTCTCATGAACTTCGTTTAAAGTCCTAAGGTGTTGAATTTTCTTCTATTTTGGGCACTAAGAACACAGATGTTTAACCTCAAATGACCTGTGTTACTGAGAAATTATGATTTCAATGACACAGCTTTAGGAAATGACCCCAAATATACCCAAATCCTTTTATCTTCTTAAATTATCTACAATTGAAGACTAGTCATTGTGATTTTTTTCCCCCACAGACAATTTTCTAGAATGGTACCTAGAATAACCTCATAAATGAATTCAAAGTAACCCTGAACTTTGACAGGAAATAACACATTGATGCAAATCCATAGAAACTTTGGTAAAATTGTCAAACTCAGCCAGGAACATTGTTTTATTTAAAGGGTCCCTTTTCTTAGAGCATTTCTGACTTCAGGAAAGGACAAGAGAGAGAGTTTAATAATCCAGTTTTGTGATCAAAACCTTTGGAGTGAGATATGATTTTGAGTCTTAGAGTGATGTTTTCCTTGTTACAACTTTTAGAAAACCAGTAGCCATTTCTGACTCAATCCAAGCTTGTGGTTTTTAATGTGACTTTTCTTAGAGAGACTAAAAGATTATTATGTTTTTGTCTTTGTTTTATAGTTCTGTGATATTAACCATTTTCACATTGTTGCCAAATCATAACGTTTTCATTTTACAATAAATTAAAGCCATTTTCAACACTATTCTACTGTTTCTATAAGTTCAATATTCAACGTATCTCCTATTAGTTGAGTTATGTAGCATTTTCCTTTTTTTTTTTTTTTTACTTTTTTGATGGATCTATTATTCTACATAGCCTCAAGTTCCACCCATGTTATAGCAAGGATCAGATTCCCCCTGTTTTTAAGGCTGTATTTATTCCATCGTCCTGAATCACCTCTAATTGCTGGATGATTAGAAACGCAAGGCAGGTACCTACTTCAGTATGTATTTAGGTGCTTTGAAAGGGTCTTTTCAAAATAGAAAACTAGATCCTTGTGGGAGGAGGAGGCAAGTGGCATAGGAAAGGTGTAGTTTTGAAGTCAAAATGGACAGAGAGTGAAGCACTGGCAGTGGGCCACGAGAAGGAAGAGTACAAGTGCCAAGCCCGTGGATAGCCTGCTACAGGGACATCAGCCAACACATGCAATTTTCTCATTTCTTCTCTCCCTTACCTTGCTTCTTTCTTTCTCCCAGTATTTACTGAATGACTATACACTAGACCCTGATGATGTACCAATGATCAAAACACACACACACACACACACACACAAAAACAAAAATTCCTGTTATCACAGAGCTCACCTGCTAGTCTTACATTTTTCCCTTCTTTCATTTCTCTCATTGAATCAGATTTCAGAGACAGAATTGAGGTTTTTCGGTGCAGCTGACAGTTTAAGTCTAGTTCTATGACAATTAGAAAACAAATGGTTTTTAGTCCATCAGTTCATTGCCAGGCCTGAAGAATTTCAAGTTTCTCCAGATTTTATCTCAGTATTAGCTATCTTGCATAAAAACAGCTGTCTCTAACTTCTAGGGATGAATGAAAAGGCCACAGGATTTGAAATGAAATTCAGAATTGTTTCTACTGCCCACTACTTGTGATGCAGGAACAGTAACTAATAGGATTCCCTAGTAGGGAGGCTCTAGGCAGCCTTCTGGTTCTGGGCTTTCTAGCAGAGGTTTGAAAAACTTACTGAAGTTTGAGTCTAACAGCAAATCACCCATTTAAACTGCAGCTTTAGCTTGGCTTATACTATGTGTTGAAAATAAAGTGCATAAACCCAAGAACATTCTATTTTCTCGTCTTCTGAGACCCTGCAGCACAGCTTCCTCAGATGTAAATCACACTATGATTCCCTATATACAAATCAACTAGAATCATCTAAGTTTTTTTTTTAATTTGTTTATTTGGAAGGCAGTGTTACAGAGAGCTAAGGAGAGATGTTCCACCCACTGCTTCACTCCCCAATGTCACAAAGTCAGAGCTGAGTTGGGCCGAAGCCAGGAGCCAGGAGCTTCATCCAGGTCTCTCACATAGGTGCAGGGTCCCAAAGAATTGGGCCATCTTTGGCTGCTTTCCCAGGTGCATTAACATAGATCATATGGGATGTTGGAATCACAGGTGGCTTAATCTGCTGCCCTTTCTTTCTTGCTCTTTTAAAAAACACGTCTTTATTTGAAAGGCAGAGTTGCAGAGAGACAGGGAGAGACAAAGAGACAGAGTGACAGAATCACCTAAGTTCTTAATAATGTTAAATTGTCATATTGGGTGTGGGTATTTGGGCAAGAGGTTAAGAGTCCTGTTAAGATGCCTATAAACCCACATCCAAAGGCCTGAGTTTAATTCTCGGCTCCTGCTTCCTGCCAGTGAAGACCCTGGGAAGCCAAAGATGATGACTCAGCAGGTAATGGAAGCAGAAGATGATGGCCCTGCCCCTCACTTGGAAAAACTTGTTTTATATCCTGGCTCCTATTTTCAATCTGGCCCAGTCCTTGCTGTTGTGAATATTTGGGGAGTGAACCAGATGAGAGCTTTCTTTGTCTGTTTCTCTTTCTCTCTCTCTCTCTGTTTCTCTCTGTCTTTTTCTCCACCTCTCTGCCTCTCAAATAAACTTAAACTTATAATGTTGACAACATTATAGATGCTGACTAACATGGATGGTGTATTAGAAATTTTAGTGAGTGAATTGCTAGTTATGAGTATGATTAACCAATTCCATGTATGTTCAGAGTGTAATTACTTATGACCTACAATATTTATGTTCCCTTTAGGGGAACATATGTGGGTAATTTTATTACCCATATGTCTGTAAAGGAACAAAGATATTCAAATATTATGTTATTTAATTTCATTCAAAGTATCTATATTACATTCACTCCCAAATTTGCAAAGATGCAAATGAAGATAATTTAAAGCTCATTACCCGAACAAAAATTTTTAAGTATAATTCTTGAAAAGTGAAGTTCCCTTCAAATATTACATG
This sequence comes from Oryctolagus cuniculus, assembly GCF_051225735.1. Lineage (NCBI taxonomy): Eukaryota > Metazoa > Chordata > Mammalia > Lagomorpha > Leporidae > Oryctolagus > Oryctolagus cuniculus. The sequence continues at coordinate 15,061,961 of NC_142871.1, forward strand.
ATAGTTTTATAATCATGCACTGTAGATATAGATATAGATATATTATTTTATATACAATGTTAAAATATTAGCTTTTTATGTTTAATTATTATTGCTTCTGATAAAGTAATTTGCTATTTATTTAAAAATACTTTAAATAGTTATTAACTTAAATACTAGCCAGTATATATTCACAAGAGAAATAAAACTCACCCTCCAACAAGGAAAAGATACCATTGTATATATATGACCAGGAGAGTAATCTAATTATTAACGGTACTAGGTGAATGTTTATGTTTCTTGTTGTTAATGGTTTCTAGTTCCAGAATACTACACATAGTACTGCTAAGACCATTCTTGTGAGTATCTGCTGGTGGATACAGCCAAGTGTTGATTTTTGTTGTCTTCTTTCTCTGAATAGGACCTTCAATACAAAGTTGAATAGAAACAGTGATTTTGAGTATCTCTGATACATTCTTTATTTTATAGGAGATTTTCTAGTTTTTCCATTGTGAATGATATTTGCTATGGGTTTGGTGTTATTATTCTTTCCACATGTATTTTTAAATTTTTAAAATATTTTTAAAAGATTTGTTCATTTATTTGAAAGGCAGCGTTACAGAGACACAGAGGCAGAGAGAGAGAGAGAGAGAGAGAGAGAGAGGTCTTCCATCTGCTGGTTCACTCCCCAGACTGCTGCAACGGCCAGAGATGCACTGATCCGAAGCCAGGAGCTAGGATCTTCTTCTAGGTCTCCTGACTTGGGCCATCTTCCACTACTTTCCCAGGCCATAGCAAAGAGCTGGATCAGAAGTAAAGCAGGCCGGTGCCACGGCTCACTAGGCTAATCCTCCGCCTGTGGTGCCGGCAAACCAGGTTCTAGTCATGGTTGGGGTGCCGGATTCTGTCCCGGTTGCCCCTCTTCCAGGCCAGCTCTCTGCTGTGGCCCAGGAGTGCAGTGGAAGATGGCCCAAGTGCTTGGGCCCTGCACCCCATGGGAGACCAGGAGAAGCACCTGGCTCCTGGCTTCGGATCAGCGCGGTATGCCGGCCGCGGCGGCCAATGGAGGGTGAACCAACAGCAAAAGGAAGACCTTTCTCTCTGTCTCTCTCTCTCACTATCCACTCTGCCTATCAAAAACTAAAAAAAAAAAAAAAAAAAGCAAAGCAGCTGGGACTCAAACTGGTGCCCATATGAGATGCAGTGACTTTACCCACTATGCTACAGTGCCGGCCTTTGTTTTTTAATTTTAATTGTATAAAGTTAAGGGGTACCAATGATGGTCTTTTTTTCCTGAAAGATTATTTTATTTATATATTTATTTTTAATATTTATTTATTTATTTGAAAGGCAGAGTTATATAGAGGGAGGGAGGGAGAGAGAGATAAAGAGAGAGAGAAAGGTCTTCCATCCACTGGTTCACTCCCCAGATGGCTGCAATGGCTGAAGCTGCACCGATCCGAAGCCAGGAGCCAGTAGGTTCTTCTGGGTCTTCCATGTTGGCTCAGGGGCCCAAGGACTTGGGCCATCTGCTACTGCTTTTCCAGGCCATAGCAGAGAGCTGAATCAGAAGTAGAGCAGCTGGGACTTGAACTGATGCCCATATGGGATGCAGGCATTTCAGGCAGTGGCTTTACCTGCTGCACCACAGCGCTGGTCCCACCAATGATGTTTTGACATCTATAGTCATTATTAAATGATTCCTATGGGAAAGTAACTTAGCATGCATTAGCTCACATAATTACATTCTTGTGTGTGAGTGTGTGTGTGTGTGTGTGTGTGTGTGTGTGAGTATGGTGAGAGAACCTAAAATCTACTTTGGGAAAATTTCTATTATAGAATACAATATTGTTAACTAAGGCTTATGCTGCAGCTAAGATCTGTAGATTTATAGGTCTCATTCATCCTATTTAATTGTAACTTTAACCCTTTGAGCTTCATCCCCCATTCTTTGCCTTTATCATACCCTACACTGACAGCTCTTGTAATCACTTTCATATTCTCTGTTTCTATGTAGTTGTTTGTTCTTTATTTTTATTTTATTTTATTTTATTATTATTTTTATATTCTACAAATGTTCATACAGCTTCTGGCTTCTTTCACCTAACATAATGTCCTTCACTTTCTTATATGACATTATAAAAGGCAGAATCTCCTCTTTTAAAAACTGGATTATATGTAAATAACCACAATTTCTTTATCCAATTATCTGCTGGTGGACTTTTATGTTGTTTCCATAAATTGATGATTGTGAATAATTCTGCAGTGAACATTAGTGCAGATATTTCCTTTAAAGTGTTTACTCAGAAAAGGAATTTCTGGTTCAAGAATGCATGCCAGGCTCTAATAAAGAGAAGTATCTGACAAGCCAATTGAGAGATATTCTACAAACTAATTGTTCTGCATTTTAAAAAAGGTCAAGCAAACAACAAAAGTCAAGGAATTTTTCAATATTCAAGGAGATTAAAAAGACATAACAACCAAACATACTGCATGATTCCTGATTGGAGACTTCGCCTGATAAATTTACCTGGATAATTAAAAAAAAAAAGTAATTGGAGCAATTGAGAAAATTTGAGGCATAGGCTGTGGGTGAAATAAACACTTTGTATGCTACTAAATTTTCTGACTTTGATAATTGAATAGTTATATAAAAATATCTTTTATCCTGGGAAATATGTACCTAAGTACTTATGGGCAAAATGATATCACCTCAGATGGTCTTTCTTTCTTTCTTTCTTTCTTTCTTTCTTTCTTTCTTTCTTTCTTTCTTTCTTTCTTTCTTTCTTTTGAAAGGCAGAGTGGATAGTGAGAGAGAGAGAGAGAAAGGTCTTCCTTTTGCCATTGGTTCACCCTCCAATGGCCGCCACAGCTGGCGCGCTGCGGCCAGCACACCACGCTGATCCGAAGGCAGGAGCCAAGTGCTTCTCTTGGTTTCCCATGGGGTGCAGGGCCCAAGCACTTGGGCCATCCTCCACTGCCTTCCTGGGTCACAGCAGAGAGCTGGCCTGGAAAAGGGGCAACCGGGAAAGAATCTGGCGCCCCGACCGGGACTAGAACCCGGTGTGCCAGCGCCACTAGGTGGAGGATTAGTCTATTGAGCTGTGGCGCTGGCCCAGATGCTTTTTCTTAAAGATTTTTTTAGTTACTTGAAAGGTAGTGTTACAGAGAGACAGAGGGAAAGACAGAGAGAGATCTTCCATCCACTGGTTCACTCCCCAAATGGCCACACTGGCCATAGCTGGGCAAGTACAAAGCCAGGAGTCAGGAGTTTCTTCCTGATCTCCCATGTGGTACAGGGGCCCAAACACTTGAGTAATGCTCCACTGCTTTCCCATCACATTAACGGGAAGCTGGATTGGAAGTGGAGCTGCTGTGTCTTGATTAGATGCTGGAGCCACAGGCAGTGGCTTTACCTGCTATGCCACAGCCCCAGCCCCAATCTCAAATACTTCTGAAAACAGAAAGGTAAGGTAAATCAGGTGAGTAAGTAATTGGTGAATCTGGATCAAGCATATTGTAGTTTCTTGTATTTTTCTTTTCTACTCAAAATTTTATTTATTTTCATTGTATTTGAAAGAGAGAAAACCAGAGATGGACACAGAAAGATCTTTTGTCTCCTGCTTCACTTCCCAAATGCCCACAATAGCTGCAGATGGGCCAGACTGAAGCCAGGAGACTAGAACTCCATTTGACTCTCCCATGATGGTGGCAGGGACCAAATATTTGAGCCATCATCTGCTTCCTCCCATGGTGTGCATTAGCAGGAAGCTGGATGGCAAGTGGAAGAGACTGAACTCAAAACAGACACTCCAAAATAACCCAAATTTGACCCGAAGTTTTGGTTTATTTGATCAATAACATACTTCTTTTTTAAAAAAAATTTAAGGCATACAAATTTTATGTATTTCCTATATACAGATTCAGGAACATGGTGAAACTTTCTACTCTAACCTCCCTCCTGCTCATGCTCCCACACTTCCTCCTCCTTACTATCCTTTCCCATTCTTATTTTTTACAAAGATCTATTTTCAGTTGATTTTACACTTATAAGACTAACTCTACTCTAAGAGTTGCACAAATAATATGAAGAAAAAAACACTGTTCCTCAACAGTTGAGACAAGGGCTATAAACAATCATTAAATCTTAAAATGTCAATTTCACTTCTATACATTACCTGCTAGGTGCTCTATTAGTTACCACAGATCAGGTGGAAATATGGTATTTGTCTTTTGGTACTGGCTTATTTCACTAAGTATAATGTTTTCTAGTTGCATCCATTTTGCTGCAAACAACAGGATTTCATTTTTTTTTTAACACTGTACTATTCCATTGTGTATATATACCACAATTTCTTTATCCAGTCTTCAGTTGATGGACATCTAGATTGATTCCATATTTTAGCTGTTGTGAATTATGCTTCAATAAACATGGGAGTACAGATCACTCTTTCAAATGTTGAACTCTTTTTGTTTGCGTAAATTCCCAGGAGTGGGATGGCTAGGTCATATGGTAGGTCTATATTCAGATTTCTGAGGAATCTCCATACTGTCTTCCACAATGTCTGTATCAACAGTGGATAAGGAACAGTTTCTCCACATCCTTGCCAGCATTTGTTGGTTGTTGATTTCCGTATAAGAGCCATTCTAACTGAGGTGAGGTGAAAGCTCATTGTGGTTTTGATTTGCATTTCCATGGTGACTAGTGATCCTGAGCATTTTTTTCATGTGTCAGTTGACCATTTAAATTTCCTCTCTTGAAAAATGTCTGTTCAAATCCTTTGCCCATTTCTTAACTGGATTATTTGTTTTGTTGTTGTTGAGTTTCTTAAGCTCTTCATAGATTCTGTATATTAATCCTTTTTCAATTGTACAGTTTGTAGATATCTTCTCCTATTCTGTCTGTTGGCTCTTCACTTTGCCAAGTGTTTCTTTTGTAGTGCAGAAGCTTCTCAGCTTGATGTAATCCATTTGTCAATTTTGGCTTTGATTGCCTGTGCTTCTGGGTCTTTCCAAGAGGTCTTTGTCTATGCCAATATATTGCAGAGTTTCCCCAAAGTTCTCTAGTAATTTGGTGGTATCAGATCATAGATTTAGGTCTTTGATCCATTTTGAATGGAATTTTGTATAAGGCAAGAAGTAGAGGTCTTGTTTCATACTTCTGCATGTGGAGATTCAGTTTTCCCAGTGTCATTTGTTAAAATGACTGTGCTTGCTCCAGGGTTTGATTTTAACTCCTCTGTTAAAGATAAGTTGGTTGTAGATGAATGAATTGGTTTCCAGAGTTTCTATTCTGTTCCATTGGTTCCTTTGTAAAAGAGATTCCCTCTTTAGTAAATCAGAACTCTTACAATTCTCTATGGTGTTACAGTGTGTGAATCCTTATGCATTTACATTAACTTGAAGTCACTTGAATTTGGGATTCTTAACCTCTCCTCAGGGCAAGACACCTTAGTATATATAGTCAATCCTCTTTTGTGTGTGTTTAAATATAGGCCATTCCATTCAAACTTCAGAGAGCACTACGGATGGCAGTAGGATGAATTTGTTTTGCTCAGGGTATTGTGAGAGAGCCAGATGAGCTGCAATCCATACAACTCCACTCCCTCTTCCCAAGTACACATCCCTCTACTCCCACGCTGAACCCTGCCCTACTCCTACTTCCACTTTCTGTAGAGATATAGAAATTCAGGTGAAGTTTGTAGACTATGTCACCTCTAGTCAACAGATATGAGAAATAGTGTATGTAATTCTACATTTAATACTATTGTCTTGAATAGCTTCAAAGAGTAGTGGAGATAGGGAGACTTGAAGTGGCTTTGAAAATTGTTATTGTTAACAATTTTTCCAATTCATTTTAATTTTCTTATCTCTCTTTTATTGAATCACCATTCTTTTTCCTTTCTTTGAGGAATGTCATCAATCACCAGAGAATCAAAATAAACAGTTTGATGGCTACGATAGAAATAAACTACTTCCTAACTTAGTGTATTAGAATAGAGAATTTAGAATCCAATAGAACTTCAGTGTCCCATGCTATTCATGAGAATGCTGAGTTTTGATTATAGACAATCACCTTTGAAATGGTTTTAAAGTTCTATCTAACATATTCCCTATAAAATATTTATATATGGTTTTAAAGTTCTATCTAACATATACTCCTTATAAAATATTTAAAAGATTTATTTATGTGACTGAGATCTGGTACCAGACAGGGATGCCCACTCTCACCACTGCTATTCAATATAGTTCTGGAGGTTCTAGCCAGAGCTATTAGGCAAGAAAAAGAAATTAAAGGGATACAAATTGGGAAGGAAGAACTCAAACTATCCCTCTTTGCAGATGACATGATTCTGTATTTAGGGGACCCAAAGAACTCTACTAAGAGACTATTGGAACTCATAGAAGAGTTTGGCAAAGTAGCAGGGTATAAAATCAATGCACAAAAATCAACAGCCTTTGTATACACAGACAATGCCATGGCTGAGGAAGAACTTCTAAGATCAATCCCATTCACAATAGCTACAAAAACAATCAAATACCTTGGAATAAACTTAACCAAGGACGTTAAAGATCTCTACGATGAAAATTACAAAACCTTAAAGAAAGAAATAGAAGAGGATACCAAGAAATGGAAAAATCTTCCATGCTCATGGATTGGAAGAATCAATATCATCAAAATGTCCATTCTCCCAAAAGCAATTTACAGATTCAATGCAATACCAATCAAGATACCGAAGGCCTTCTTCTCAGATCTGGAAAAAATGGTGCTGAAATTTATATGGAGGCACAAGAGACCTCGAATAGCTAAAGCAATCTTGTACAACAAAAACAAAGCCGGAGGCATCACAATACCAGATTTCAGGACATACTACAGGGCAGTTGTAATCAAAACAGCATGGTACTGGTACAGAAACAGATGGATAGACCAATGGAACAGAATTGAAACACCAGAAATCAACCCAAACATCTACAGCCAACTTATATTTGATCAAGGATCTAAAACCAATTCCTGGAGCAAGGACAGTCTATTCAATAAATGGTGCTGGGAAAACTGGATTTCCACGTGCAGAATCCTGAAGCAAGACCCCTACCTTACCCCTTACACAAAAATCCACTCAACATGGATTAAAGACCTAAATCTACGACCTGACACCATCCAGTTACTAGAGAACATTGGAGAAACCCTTCAAGATATTGGCACAGGCAAAGAGTTTCTGGAAAAGACCCGGGAGGCACAGGCAGTCAAAGCCAAAATCAACTATTGGGATTGCATCAAATTGAGAAGTTTCTGTACTGCAAAAGAAACAGTCAGGAGAGTGAAGAGACAACCGACAGAATGGGAAAAAATATTTGCAAACTATGCAACAGATAAAGGGTTAATAACCAGGATCTAGAAAGACATCAAGAAACTCCAAAACAACAAAACAAACAACCCACTTAAGAGATGGGCCAAGGACCTCAATAGACATTTTTCAAAAGAGGACATCCAAAGGGCCAACAGGGACATGAAAAAATGTTCAAGGTCATTAGCAATCAGGGAAATGCAAATCAAAATCACAATGAGGTTTCACCTCACCCCGGTTAGAATGGCTCACATGCAGAAATCTACCAACAACAGATGCTGGCGAGGATGTGGGGAAAAAGGGACACTAACCCACTGTTGGTGGGAATGCAAACTGGTCAAGCCACTATGGAAGTCAGTCTGGAGATTCCTCAGAAACCTGAAGATAACCCTACCATACAACCCAGCCATCCCACTCCTTGGAATTTACCCAAAGGAATTTAAATTGGCAAACAAAAAAGCGGTCTGCAGCCTAATGTTTATTGCAGCTCAATTCACAATAGCTAAGACCTGGAACCGACCTAAATGCCCATCAACGATAGACTGGATAAAGAAATTATGGGATATGTACTCTTTAGAATACTATATCGCAGTAAGAAACAACGAAATCCAGTCATTTGCAACAAAATGGAGGAATCTGGAACACATCATGCTGAGTGAAATAAGCCAGTCCCAAAGGGACAAATACCATATGTTCTCCCTGATCGGTGACGACTGACTGAACACCAAGAGGGAAACCTGTTGGAGTGAGGTGGACACTATGGGAAACGGTGACTTGATCAGCATAGCCCTGACTGTTAATGAACTTTTAATACATTATCTGTTTTTTTATCTGTTCTACTTAATATGACTGGTTTAGTTCTGTAATTGATGCACAGTTATTCTTAAGTGTTAAAAATTAACTGAAATGTGATCCCTGTTGAACATGGGAGTGGGAATGGGAGAGGGAAGAGATGTATAATTTGGGACATGCTCAAGCTGACTTGCCCCAAGTGGTGGAGTTGGAAGCATACCAGGGGATTCCAATTCAATCCCATCGAGGTGGCATGTACCAATGCCATCTCAGTGTTCCAGGTGATCAATTTCAGTTCACAGTTGGTCATGGTGGAGGGACTGGGAGTCAAAGGGAGCACATAGACAAGTCTAGTACCTGCTAACGCTAACCAATGCAGTAAATAAAGGGGAGAGTGATCCAACATGGGAAGTGAGATACTCAGCAGACTCATAGAGTGGCAGATGTCCTAAATAGCCCTCTGGCCTCAGAATCAGCCCTAAAGGCATTCGGATCTGGCTGAAAAGCCCATGAGAGTATTTCAGGCATGGAAAGCCAAGACACTCTGGCAAAAGATCTCTGTGAGTGAGATCCCAGTGGAAAGAACAGGTCATCAAAGAAGGAGGTACCTTTCTCTGAAGGGAGGAGAGAACCTCCACTTTGACTATGAGCTTGTCTAAACAAGATAAGAGTCGGAGAACTCAGAGGGCTTCCATAGCCTTGGAAACTCATGACTGGAGCATAGGGAGATTGCTGATGCCATAAACAGGAGTGTCAATTGGTAAAGTCAACAACAGGAGTCACTGTGCACTTACTCCTCATGTAGGATCTCTGTCCTTAATGTGCTGTGTATTGAGATTTAATGCTATAACGAGTACTCAAACAATATATTTCACTTTGTGTTTCTATGGGGGTGCAAACTGTTGAAATCTTTACTTAATGTACACTAAACTGATCCTCTGTAAAAAAAAAAAAAAAAAAAGAAATTATCAATTCCCAACTTGACTCTCACTGGGATTAAACATGACAATAGGTCTGATCTGATTTCATCATCATTTAAAAAAATCATCTATTATTTTTCACTTTATGTTTCTGTGTGGGAGCAAACTGTTGAAATCCATACTTAATGTATACTAAGCTGATCTTCTGTATATTAAGATAATCGAAAATGAATCTTGATGTGAATGGAAGGGGAGAGGAAGTGGGAAAGGGGAGGGTTGTGGGTGGGAGGGACGGTATGGGGGGGAAGCCATTGTAATCCATAAGTCGTACTTTGGAAATTTATACTCATTAAATAAAAGTTAAAAAAAATCATCTATTATTTTTCACTTTATGTTTCTGTGTGAGAGGAAACTGTTGAAATCCTTACTTAATGTATACTAAGCTGATCTTCTGTATATTAAGATAATCGAAAATGAATCTTGATGTGAATGGAAGGGGAGAGGGAGTGGGAAAGGGGAGGGTAGTGGGTGGGAGGGCCGGTATGTGGGGGAAGCCATTGTAATCCATAAATCGTACTTTGGAAATTTATATTCATTAAATAAAAGTTAAAAAAAAATAAAGGAAAACAAATACGCCCCTGAAAAAAAAAAAGATTTATTTATGTGAAAGTCAGAGTGACAGAGAGGGAGAGACAGAGAAGGAGATCCTCCATCCCCCCAGATGGCTGCAATGGTTGGGGCTAGGTCAGATCATAGCCAGGAGCCTAGAATTTAATTCAGGTCTCATATATGTATTGCAAGGACGTTAGTACTTGGACCACTTTCTAGTACCCTCTCAGACACATTAGCAGGGAGCTGGATCAGAGTAGAGCAGCTGGGATTCCATTAAGAACTCCAATGTAGGATGATGGTATTGCAAAAAGGCAATTTAACCTTCTGCACCACAATGCTGGCCCCTATAAAATTTCCTTAACTTTCATCCTAGTACTACTTTATGAATTAAAGTGGGCTCATTAACATGAGATGGAGGATAAACTCTCACTGAGTAATCCAAATTCCAAAACAATTTTTTGTTCTCTGAATTATGGTCAGAATTTGCTATTGGATTCCTTTTTATCTGAGCCAAATTATAAATTCCACATATGAACTCACTGATGATCCATTTCTTCAGATTCTTTGATTTCCTTACAAGTCTTCCTGACATAAGAAGTGAGAAATGGCTGAAGAAATGTGGGAAATTTAAGCATGGATTAGAGACCTATTGTGTGAACTACTGCACTTACAGTATTTCCAGAGAAAAATGTCAAGATTCAATATTCACTTTTTAGTGACACTTGAGCCAGAAAGAGCTTTACCTTCCCTGAGTTGACTTGTAGGTCAGATTGATAAGTACCTGATCTTTGCTCTTTGGTGCTTGGGCAGAAGGAACTGTTGACTAACTTTGAGGCAGACTCTTGAGGCCATTCAATCCCCATTGGAGCAGAGGTGCTGGCCCCCTTGCTGGCGAATAGACCAAATGAAAGGTCACTGAAGAGAGAGATCAAATAAAAGCCCTCTCTCAGGCACCTCCTGGACTGCAGAACAGCCCTGGGGAAGCAGTCCTGATGCACACAATGTCCCACTTTAATACCCTTAATGTTTGATTCCTGGAAAATTTAATCTTGTTTCCCAGTTTGTCAAAAGCTGTAGATATAAAGTATAGTTCCAAAGCACTCATGTCAATGTCTTGAAGCAAAAGTCATTCTTGGGCATTCCAAGCAGTGAGACTGATTTCCTTATGACTCCTTAATTTAGTGGAAAAAGAGGACTTCTGTCCTGTCTTGCAGGAACTCATCAGCTGAAACAGGCAATGAAAAAACAGGCATGAAAATTGCATCAGCCCATCACTTGCATGTCTAAAATCTGTATGGACACCTGGGTTGCTCTGGGGTGAAGTTTACCAAAGCTCTTTAGCAGCCTTTGACTTCCGGTTCTTGATTCTGATGCTTAATGATTACTTCTAAAACTGAAGTGCATAACTTGGCAACAAGAATTTACCATTCACATAAGCCTCACTGAATTAAACTAATCCCATATAGAAGTTACTTAAATACAAGTCACTCATGTAATTATTTAATTTCCAATTATAAACAGATTGGAAATTAGGGTGTAAAATTTAGTAAATAACATTCACAGAAAATACATCTATTTCAGAGAGACAGAGAGAAAGTCTTCCTTCCGCTGGTTCACTCCCCAAATGGCTGCTACTGCCGGTGCTGCGCCCATCTGATGCCAGGAGCCAGGTGCTTTCTCCTAGTCTCCCATGCAGGTACAGGGGCCCAAGCACTTGGGCCATCCTCCACTGCCCTCCTGGGCCACAGCAGAGAGCTAGACTGAGAGAGGAGCGACCAGGACTAGAACCTGGACCCATATGGGATGCTGGTGCAGGCAGAGGATTAACCAAGTGAGCCACGGCGCTGGCCCCTGCAATGATGTTTAAAGATATAATTATTATGAAAGGCTCCACATGGAACTCACATTTGGCTATCATCATTTATTTAAAACTTTGCCTGTCCTTTTTGGCTATAGTCTCAGAACAGCACTCCTCTAGTGAGCTGCTCAACAAAAGCTGAGATCTCAAATGAAGAATTTTTTCAGTTCTATTCCATGAGTCTTGTCTTCACTAACTATACACAATGTCAGTTTCCCCTTCTATGATAAATTTCTTTCTTTTTTATTATGTATACTATTGCTTCAAACTTCTATTTTATTACTATCTATCCAAGTTTATAAGGACATGGGTAAGATTTCCTTATGTGGATAAGTGTCAAGGTAAAGGGAAATTATTTTTAGAGTCAAAATTTAAAAGAGATTAAAGTCCTTGTATATGAAATACATGAAATTTGTTCACCTTATATAAATAAAAAAATAAAAGAAAAAAGAAAAAAATTAAAAAACAATTGTCTTATTAGGATTTATTTATTTTTTGTTTTCATAGTATTTAGAGATAAGCTTACATACAGTGGCAATTTCTAGCTCAAAGAATCTATTTTTCTTAAGCAGAAAGAGAAACAAAATGTAAATTAGGAAATATATCTTAACAAGTGTTACATATGCATGCCTGGGGTCTAGTAGAAAGAAAATCTAAAGATAAAATGAAATCGCAAGAGATCTACATGTATTTTCTGTCACTAGAACAAATGAGGCTAACGTGTAGGTAGGGCAGGAAGCAGCGAGCAAAATATCCAACTGAATGGATGCATAACTCTGAAGGAAACAGAAAAGCAAAGGAGAAAGAAGCAAAATTTTGAAACCAGGGCGAGTTTCCAAGAAAGAAAAAAAAGCAAAAGCACAATTGTGTAGGGAAAAAATGAGAAAAGTTAAAGTATGAAAGGAGATGCATCTTGCAAGAGACTTGCAATTACATAAGGCAAAAGAGAAGGACCAAAGAAATGTTCTCTCTAATAATCAGGGAGAGAAAGCTGTTAACAGAGGGTTGTGAAAAGGCAGATGCTTTTAATGTGTCCTTTCCCTCTCTCTTTTCAAAAAATTGCAGCTGCTGTTAGTTTACTAGGGAGGATACCATTTGAGTTTGGAAAGCCCAACACAAGAATAGGCAAGTAAATAATTGGGGTATACTTTTTCTAAAATCTAGATCTCCCAAAATTTGCAGCTCTGAGTTTCTTTGAAAGACCTAAGTGTGATGGTCTGTCTTTGAGACAGCCTTGTGTGTCAGTCTCCATATTAACATAGTATAAGATATTGTTTATCATAATGGAATGTGTTTTCTTTTTAAAATCAAAAGTTATAGAAGAAAAGATGTAACTTTTCTTACTAGAATGGACAAATACAACTTAGTTAGGAAACCAGATATTTGTAATGTCCCATCCCAGAACTTATAATATTTATAAGAATTAATTTCTCACATTAGAAACAAATTATTAAGAAAATTTTGATGATATTTCTCTAAGAAAGTCCTAAGATGACAAATTCAACACACTCGAATATTCTGGGATAGTTAATATTGTTGTTATACATTCATTCATAATTAAAATAAGCATGCATGCAACAAAACAGCATGCGAAGTGCAATCTGGGGAATATTAAAATTACTTTTATTATGTTTTTGGTGATATTTATCTCTTTTCTTTTCTCTGTTCTTTGAAACTTCTATTTATCAGAGAAATAATTTTATTTATCAGAGAAAATATAGATTACCTATGACATTTTACAGATTATCTTGTTTTCCTGATTTCTTAATGATCTTTTCTCAGATTCAGAACTTGTCAGAGTACATGAATTGTCCAAAAATTGTTCAGGTAGAAATGAAATTTCTAAGTGGAAACAGTAATTGTTGACATTTGACAAAGCTGATACTCTCTCTTCAGCCCTTACACTTCCCTATGAGACACTTGTACTTCTGAGGAGAACACTTGCTTCCAGTTGGCAAATCTGAACTTCTCAGTAGGAAATGTCATCTGTTGCAGACTGTCCACTTGAATTCTGTGCTGAGGTTCCCACAGCTATTTCGTGCATCCACTCCTCAATCCACTGTCTATCTTTCCTGCAAAATATATGGCAATCACTTAACAACTCAGGACTCCCTTTTAATCCTTCCTACATGGAATAATGTTTCTTCACTCTTACCATTAAGTTATGGTGTTTGGGGAGGTAGGGAAGACACATTTGTAGTCTCAGTTTATAATCTAGAGCTTAAAAAAATCTTGGGATATTGTGTCATTTTGTGGGGTTGGGGAGGGGTGGATTTTGTGTTTTTTTACTGAAGGCCATGTAAGTGATAAACTATTATTTTCAAGTCTATGAAATGATTTCTAATATATTTTAGATGTTTAATGTTAGTCTCATTTCAAACTGAGATATACAAGAACCTGACTTCTATTTTATATAATTGAAATTAATTCACACCTCAAGCACCTTATATGTTAGATAATTAAAAACTCAATCAATTCATAATCACACAACTCAGTATGTCCATCAAATTCAGTTTTTGATCTTTCTTTTCCCGCTTTGATCACACAAGAGTCCTAAAGAAATTTTGTTTCAGTGTCTTGCTATATCATCATTTCCTAAAGAAACAGATAGACTCAAGTTCTATTATAATTGGAGGAGGACAGTTGTATTTGTTTCCTATTGCTGCCTTAACAAAAAAACAGTTTTATTATTTTATGGTTCTTTGGTTGGGGATGGTCACATGACTGAAAATTGTTCTAATGGGACTAATACCAAGGCACAACTGTGTCTTGAGACTCTAGGTGAGATACTACCCTTGCCTTCTCCAGCTTCCAGAGGCTACCTGCATATACTGACTCCTGGTTGTGTCAAACAATGACACCACACCAACCTTTGCTCTAAAGACACATTTCCTGCACTCATTCTTGCCTCCCTTTGCCGTCTTTTAAGAACCCTGTACTTACACTTGGTTGCTTGAGTGATCAAAGATAATTTTGCTATTTTTCTTAAAGATTTACCTATTTATTTGAGAAAGAGAGAGAAAGAGAGGGGGGAGGAGAGGAAGGAGGAGAGAGAACTTTCCACTTGCTGGTTCACTTCCCCAAATGGCTGCAACAGTTGGAGCTGGGCCAGGCTGAAGCCAGGAGCCAGGAGCTTCCTCTGGGTCTCCCACAAGGGTGCAGGAGCCCAAGTACTTTGGTTATTCTCCATTGCTCTCCCAAGATTTTTGCATCTATGTTCATCAGGGAAATTGGCCTATTGTTCTCTTTCTCTGTTGTGTCTTTTTCTGGTTTAGGAATTAAGATGATGCTGGTTTCATAGAAGGAGTTTGGGAGGATTCCCTCCCTTTCGAGTGTTTTGAATAGCTTGAAAGGAATCGCAATTAGTTCTTCTTTAAAATTCTTGTAGAATTCAGCAGCAAAGCCATCCAGTAGTAGGTGTTTCTTTGTTGAGAGGGTCCTTATTACTGATTCAATCTCTCTCTTGGTTACTGGTCTGTTTAGGTTTTCTGTGTCTACATAGCTCAATTTTGGTAGATTGAATATGTGTCCAAGAATCTGTCCATTTCTTTGAGGTTTTCCATTTGTTGGCATACAACTCTTTGTAGTGATTCCTGCTGATTCTTTTTATTTCTGTGGCATCTCTGTTACATTCATTTTTTTCATCTCTGATTTTATTTATTTGGCTCTTCTCTCTTCTTTTTGGTTATTTCGACCAATGGTGTATTAATTTTGTTTACTTTTTAAAGGACCAGCTCTTCATTTCACTGATCTTTTGTGTTATTTTTCTCAGTTTCAATTTTGTTTATTTCTTCTGTAATTTTAATTATTTCTTTCCTCTTACTAATTTGGGTGTGATTTGTTTTTCTAAGTCCCTGTGATGTGTTGATTGCTAATTTATTTGGTACTTTTCCAATTTCTTGATGTAGGCACCAGTTGCTAAAACTTCCCTCTTAACATTGCTTTTGCTGTATACTATACATTTTTATATATTGTATTGTATCTTCATTTCTTTCCAGAATTTTTTTATTTGTTCTGTGACCCACTGTTCATTCAGGATTGTATTGTTCAGTCTCCATGTTTTTGCATATGTTCTCAGGATTTTTTTTTTTTGACAGGCAGAGTGGTCAGTGAGAGAGAGAGAGAGACAGAGAGAAAGGTCTTCCTTTGCCGTTGGTTCATCCTCCAATGGCTGCCGCGGCCGGCGCGCTGCGGCCGGCGCACCGCACTGATCCGATGGCAGGAGCCAGGAGCCAGGTACTTCTCCTGGTCTCCCATGGGGTGCAGGGCCCAAGCACCTGGGCCATCCTCCACTGCACTCCCGGGCCACAGCAGAGAGCTGGCCTGGAAGAGGGGCAACCGGGACAGAATCCGGCACCCCAACCGGGACTAGAACCCGGTGTGCTGGCACCGCTAGGCGGAGGATTAGCCTAGTGAGCTGCGGCACTGGCTAGGATTCTTGAATTGCTCATTTTCAGCTTTATTCCATTGTGGTCAGAGAAGATTCATGGCATGATTTTGAATTTGCTGAGACTTGCTTTATAGCCTAACAAGTAGTCTATCCTAGAGAAAGTTCTATGTACTGATGAAAAGAATTTGCATTCTGCAACTGTGGGATGAAGAGTTCTATAGATATCAGTTAGATCCCACATGGTCCATAGTGTCAATTAGATTTGTTGTTTCTTTGTTGATTTTCTGTCTAGTTGATCTGTCCATGGATGAAAGAGGTGTGTTGAAATCCCTCTTTACTATTGTATTGGAGTCTATGTCTCCCCTTAGATTTATTAATGTTTCTTTTATTTTTTAAGGTTTTATTTATTTATTTGAGAGGTAGAGTTACAGAGAGTGAGAGGGAGAGACAGAAAGAAAGGTCTTCTGTCCGCTGGTTCATTCTCCAAATGGCTGCAATGGCCAGAGCTGCGCCGATCCGAAGCCAGGAGCCAGGTGCTTCTTCCTGGTCTCCCATGTGGGTGCAGGGGCCCAAGGACTTGGGCCTTCTTCTACTGCTTTCCCAGGCTACAGCAGAGAGCTGGATTGGAAGAGGAGCAGCCAGGACTAGAACTGGTGCCCATATGGGATGCCGGCACTACAGACAGAGGATTAACCTACTGCGTAATAGCGCCGGCCCCAACATTTCTTTTAAATATCCAGGCACCCTGGGTTTGGGTGCATATACATTTATTATCTTCACATAAGTTATAGAAAATCATTAGTTTGCCATTGTACAGTGTGCAAGGAGGAAAGAGAGAAAATGTAGGAAAGGAAGAATTTAGAAGTTAGATTAACACAGAGGAAAGAAAGAGTATAAGCTGCTCAGAATGGGACGAGCAGTAATAAATGAAGCCCTTATGACCCTTGGCAAATTCTGTCCAGTTCATATCCCACAGGGAAAGTGTAATGCAGGGGAAAGAGAGGAGAAAAGGCAATTCTCCAAGGCAAATTTCATCTGAACCATTGCCAAGTCAGCCACATGTCCAAGGCAAAGTAAGGGAAACCCATAAGAAGAGCAACTCTGGGGCCTGCGCTGTGGCATAGCAAGTAAAGCCACCACCTGCAGTGCTGGCATCCCATGTGGGCACTGGTTCAAGTCCTGGCTGCTCCACTTCCAACCCAGCTCTCTGCTATGGCCTGGAAATGCAGCGGAAGATGGCCCAAGTCCTTGGACCCCTGCACCTGCGTGGGAGACCTAGAGGAAGCTCCTGGCTCCTGGCTTCAGATCAACACAGCTCTGGCTGTTGTGGCCAATTGGGGAGTGAACCATCGGATGGAAAACCTCTCTCTCTCCACCTCTGTCTCTTTGTAACTCTGCCTTTCAAATAAAAAATAAATCTTTTTTTTTTTTAAATGAAGGGCAACTTTGGAAACAGTTCAGTGAAGGACACTACAGGAACTGGCAGGTACTGGGTTTCATGGATAGACCTCTTAAGGCAAGACATGAGGAAAGTTGCAGTACCCAGGAGACACAGGCAGAATGCGGACATACAGGCAGTCCTGGCAGCTGTTAACCGCTCTCTTAGGGAAGGGATGTTATTTGAAAGGCTGCAGTCTAATATCATCCCTAAAACACAAAGAGATATGTGCCTTTTAGGCAAACAGGGTGTTGAGGTGCATGCTTTGACCTCCTAATGGATTGGCCTCTGTAACTCTCTGAAGTCAGGGCAAACTTCTGCAGTGAGGGTACTGAGAATGGAGGAGGACCCAAGATAACTAATGCAGACTCATTGAGGTTTGCCATTCGCAGTACTGGGCATGGGACAGAGCAAGATAAAACAAGCATCTGGGCCTTATTCCCTCTTTTGCCATACTGAATAATTGTGTTATATTTGAGAAAGTCATTTAGTGTTAAAGTGATCTTAAGTAAGTCTCATCAAAAGACTCTAGAATATTTCATAAAATTTCTGGGACAAAGAGTCTGCTATCTTTTCATTATGAATCAGTCTCTTTTCTGGAAAATGAACTGAAGAATGGTACATATCTCATATACTTAGCATAATTTAGCAATGTAGAAAACCCATAGAAAACCATCTGCTCTAAAATAAGTGATGGCTATTACTATTACTCCTTTCCTTTTTCATTCCAACCTGTCAGGTTCAGATCCTTATAATCTTACCATTGGGTGAATTTAATGGTCCATCTGCCATCTTCTTGATTTGCAGGACATTCTTCACCTGACCCAAATCATTGCATGACCACTGGGATAGTGATCTTAAACAAATCCCTGAGCATTTACAAATTCCATGCACCGGCATGTAATATTCAGTGAATGCTCTGAAAATAAATAAATATATAAAAATGCATATTATATATATATATAAAGTATATATATAAAATATATATTTATATATATAAATATATTATATATATATAAGCCGTTCACATGTGGGAAGAGATCTTAGTTGCACTCAACTTCCAAAATAATAAACATAAATAAACATAGTCTTTTTGAAAAAAGATTTATTTATTTATTTGAAAGGCAGAGTTACAGGGAGACAGAGGCAAAGAGAGAGAGAGAGAGAGAGAGTGTTTAATCCACTGATTCACTCCCCAGATGGACACAAAGGCCGGAGCTGCTGATCCAAAGCCAGGAGCCAGGACCTTCTTCCAGGTCTCCTCTGTGGGTGCAGAGGCCCAAGGACTTGGGCCATCTTCTACTGCTTTCCCAAGTCATAGCAGAGAGCTGGATTGGAAGTGGAGCAGCCAGGACTCGAACCAGTGCCCACATGGGATGCCGGCACTGCAGGTGGCGGCTTTACCCACTACACCACAGCGCCAGCTCCATAAATATAGTCTGGAATTGCTTAACTTGATGTATATTTCTAAGTCCACTAAGACATTCCTGAGGTCTTCAGATGAGAACATTTTCCTAGTGATTAACTTTCCCTGAGAAAACAGAAGCAATCAGAAAAGACATCCCATATGCTTTCAACATTTAGTTTATTCAAGCATCCGCCTTTGACCCAGACACCCTACTAGTCATTATCATTGCTCAGTGCTTGTGCCACTATGAGGTCAGTCTCTCTGTGCATCACTCATGTGTGCCATCTTCTCAAGGGCAACACACAAGCCAAACCCACTTTACCCCCAGCATCACCAATTTTCTTTTTCTAGCATCTTTCCTTTCAGCTTGTGCTGTGGTTTGAATGTTTCCTCCAAAACTTGTGTTGAAATGTAATTGCCAATGTAACAGTGTTAACAGAATTGTCAGGAGGTGGTCGGGTCCTAAGGGCCCTACTCTTAGGAATGGATTAATGTCCTTATTGCAGGTGTGGATTTGTTATCCCAAGAATGAATTTTTTTATGAAAGTAAGTGCAGCATTATTTCCTCTCTTTTTGTCTTATGCATGCTCACTTGCCCTTCTTCCATGTTATAACAGCATGAAGGCCCCCACCAGAGGGTGCTCCCTGCTCTTGGACTTCATCCTATAGAACCTTGCATTGTTTATAAATGACCTAGTCTGTGGTATTATGCTATGGCAGCAGAAAATGGGCTAAGATGGCATGCAAACATGCTTTTGATAATTCTACACTAAGAGTACTGGCCACCTTTTTCCTATGCCACATCCCTTTACCCCTTTTTTGATCTTCCTCTGTGGCAGAAGATCTCAACTATTCACTGCATAGACACTTTTTTGCGGGGTCCCTTTCAATCCAGCTTTCAGCTACACCACTCCACCGATACCATTCTATGGAGGTCACTGTAGACAATCAATTTTTCAATGGAACTGTCTCATTAAAATTAAAGGCCAAAGTTGTAGTATGCCCTACAGTGTTGTATGTGACTTGATTCTTCATAGCTTCTCTTATTACAGCTCGAATATCTTGTCTTCATCATTTTTCCCTCCAGCCAGATCAGCTTCCTCTTTGTTCCTCAAAATATTAGGTTTGTCCCCACCCTAAAGCTTTTATGTCTGATTTTCTCTGTTCAGAATGATGCTAGCAGAGCTTTCTAGCAGATTTCTTCTCTTCTTTCCAAGCTGTCAGCAATATTCTGTCTCGTAAATCCCTCACTAAGAACCCATCTACAATTTCAAGCCCTTTATATGATCCTTCTTCAAATTAATTTTTATCCATAGCACTTATCATGTTTTAGCACAATGTAAAGTTTACTTAACTATTTTGTTTACTGTCTCTTGCCCTCAATAGATTGTAATCTTCATGAGGACAAACATGTTTGTCTTTTTTCCTACAGTTATGTCATCATAAATCTAAGAATGCTGGTCATATAGTAGACTCCTTATAAATGCTTGTTGAAGAAATGACTAAACAAATCTCATTTTATATCACAGAAACATTTTGATAACAATGCCTTTTTCCCTCTTCTCAAGGACAACACTCAAGCCAATCCCACTTTAATTTAGGCATCACCAATTTTCCTTTTCTAGCATTTTTCCTTTGATTTTCCAAGGTGACACACTCTGTTGCCCAAAGTACATATGGGAAAGTTGTTAACTCCAGTACCTCAGAATGTGCCTTTATTTGGAGATAGGGTTTTTACAGGGGAGATCAATTCAAAATGAGGATTTCACGTGAAACCTAATCTCATATGATAGGTGTCCTAATAGAAAGAACAAATTTGGAGACGTGCATGCACACACAGGGAGAATGACAGATGAAGATCAAAGCAGAGATCAGGGTAATGTTTCTGTAAGCTAATGATTTCCAACAAATTCCTGGAACCAAGGGAAGACAAGGATCAGATCTTTCTACAAAATGCTTGGAGGGAGCTGGCCCTGTGGGGTCCTCGATTTCAAACTTCCTGCCTTCTGTCTTCTACTTCTCTCTCCAAATGTTTACAACAGACAGGGCAGGTCCAGGCCAAAGCTAGTAATTGAGAACTCAATCCAGGTCGCCCATGTAGGCTGCTGGGGAATACCACTTAATTCCTGACCTGCTGCCTCCTGGAATATGCATTAACAGAAAGCAGAGCCAAGACTCAAAGCCAGGCACTCCAATATGGGATGTAGGTTCCCAAGTGACATCTTAAATTTTGATCCTATGTCCTTCTCAGTTTCCATCTAGCTCACACTGGTCTTCCCATACAGACTTCTTTGCCATCTAAGTTTCTCTTGGAAATGCCTATGGCCCTAAGACTGTACTGTAGCCTTGAGATGTTAGTGTAAGAAAGCAATTCAAAGAGAGGTAGTATGAAGTTTACTCCCTTTTCATTCATGACTGTTTATCTATCCTGCAGGGTGGAATGCGGATATGGTGATGAGAACATCAGGTGTGATTTTTGGATCATAAATAAAAGAGTCACACCCTACATACACTGATAATCTATTCTTCTGAACAGTTAAGTACACTATGTGCACACGTAGAGTATGAACTGGAAAGAAGGAGTGAGTTGCTGAAGGGTTTAGATTACCAAGGACAGAACCATGATATTGACCCTTTATATCTTATTTCTGGTCTTATGTGAGGAAGAAATGGCTCCTTTATTTAAGTTACTGTTATTGTAGGACTCAAACAATAAAATAGAACCCTACCACAAATATTACATAAACTATGTAGTTTTTTGGAAATTTCGAGATGAAATGAGTTACATGGAATCACATAAAAGAATTTAAACAATAGAAAGCATCTGCAATGATAATCAAAGATCTTTATTTTTTGTATTTAATTTCTTACAATCACTTTGGAAAAATAGTTGTGTCTCCAAAAGTACTTTCACTGAATGAAGCTGATATGACCAAAGCAGTATTTTGGGTGACTATGAAAAAAAAATTTATTACTGAAAAACAAGTGTTCCATTCAGTTCACAGTTTACACATACTACACAAGTGTGAAGGTTCAACACCAGAAACAGGCATCATTCTCTTTAGTCGAATCATTAGGTCAAAAGAAACCCTCTGGCAAATACTGATCCAAATGTGAGAGATTTTAATCCCACTAGAAATGTGGAACTGCATAAAGTTTCCTGAAAACCTTTTTAGGAGTATATCTTTGTTGTTGGAATCCTCTTAGATATTTTGAGATTTATTTAACATAGCATTCAATCTGCTTAACATTCAAATTTAGACACACTAATTATCTGATCTACTCTTCTGAGTAGTTAAGTATACTCTATAAATAAACACATTGATTTTGTTCTATTGCTACCCATCCCAAAAGCCTCATGTAGTTCTAATTACCCTAATAGCTACTTATCACTAAATATATTTTTGTTAGAAAGAATATAGAGCATATGAAATTACAAGCTCTTGTGAGCTAAGACAAATTTTTAAATTCTGAAATAATATTTACAATGTAAACATCACAGTTATTACATTAGAATAAAACAAATCATGACATTCACAACACAATATAATTTATTTGGTTTGACATTGAATTTGTTTTCTTGAATTACTCATGTAGAACTCAAAATGTGATTACTTTGTCTATCATTTTCCTCCAAGAATTCTGAAAAAGAAAGAATTCATGCCTTAAACATCAAGATATTTTTATTTACAGCACCTCAATTTAATTCACTCATCCACTCATATAGTAGACATATATTTCTCTTTGTCCCTTGTCAACATCTGTGGTAGGGGAACATGTTCTGGAATAAATCAAAAGAGCACCTTCCAGAGAATTATTGTCATAAAGGAGGAGCTTTACTCACTAATAACTATCTGTTTTGTAATATTCAGAAATGGATATCCCACAAATTTCCTGTTCAAAGAACTTTTCCAAAGCTACCCTTGGATAAAAAAAAACAGAGGATGGAATCTTTTAAATGATCTTAAAATTTGCAAAGGACACAGTGGTTGACCTACTTTTATATTTTAGTACCTACAGTATTTCTTAATCTGTTGGAGGATAATTTGTATAAATATTTTTTGAGAAGCCTAATGTAATTACCTTCTATCTTTGTGCAAAGGGCTTGCTTTTCTGAAATAACTACACATGTTAAGTACTTGCTTTGGCCATCACTCTTGCCTCTGTATTTTCCTTAGCGGCTAACAGGTAATCGGTGTACAAAAGCAACAAGTCTGGCAGTTGCCACTCCAGATACCCTTTCTATTCTGGATAACCTTTTTGAAAACCTGAGATAACTACACCAGGAACTGAGGTAATACCATGAGTTGCTTTTGTCTGAGCACAGAGCTAGTTGAATCTGGACCTAACAGGAGCTGGACTCTTACCTTCTGGTTACAAAGTCTTATTGGAACACAACCACTCCCAATTTTTTGCACATTATCTGCAACTGCTTTCATGCTACAGCAGAGTTAAGCAGTTGTAACAGAAGCATACAGCCCACAGAACCAAAAATATGATTCTATAATCTCTTAGAGAAAAAGTTGCTAACTTTTGATATGATGATGACCTGAATTTTGAGTACTTGGCAAATATTAAAAATAGATTTTTATGAGCTAATGTATACATTAATGTAATGTAACTCAGGAAAGAAATATATCTTGTACCATGTTTACAAAAAACACTTTTGATAATAGTTTATCATTTTACAAAGGAAAAAACCTGTGTGTGTTTTCTCTACTCAAAAAATGTTACATTGCTGCTGGAGTCAAGGTGCATACACACACTTTATGTATGAAACAAGCTAATTGTGACTTTTACTGCATGGAGTTTGCTATGTCTCAAACAATCAGAATCACAGTGCCTTGGCATTATTTTATGATAAGAATCCTGACTATATATTGGTGATATTTCCCTGTACTTAAATTAAATGAGAAGTTAACAATAAATCATAAGATTAAAACTTAATAAAACTTAGTTAAACTTTAATACAAGGAACACAGTTTGATTCTCCAAAAGAAAGCTTTTTCTCATGGAGTAAGAGTTAAGTTCCTCTGTTTTTCACAAGGATAGCAGATCGTCTGAGTAAAGAGGAGTATCATTTAAATACAAACTATTCACTATGAGCATTCTCTTTTTACTGATCAGAACATTGCATGAATCCTTTAAAGCTCTTCACTGGGTTGAGGTCCTCTTCAGGTAATAGTGTCTTTCTTAGATGAGGTCTCATGAAGAGAGATTGCTAAACTCCAAGATTTTTTTGAATTGTGTGACTTTTACCTATTTATATAATTAGGTGATATGAGAGCATGGTAAGAATGCACAGATATACCCACCATTGGGAAGTTGTCATCAACTTTGCGGCAAAGAGCACTTTCATCATTTCTCTAACTCGTCAGGAAAATCGAGAGGTTCGCCCTCAATGCTGCAGAACAGGAAAGGACAATTGTACATGTTGAGGCTCTTAGATGGGAAAGGTTATAAGGAAACAATGATGGCACCACAACATGATTATTCTCAGTATTCTGTAGAGTACACTAGCACCAACCGATTATCTTTGAGGTTAGTTATTATGTATGAATTGTTTCTCAATTTCAGACTGTCTAAATTATTCCTAAAGAATTTCATTTAAAGTGCAAAGAGCAGAAGATTTTCTTGTCTCACCTAACAGAATTATCCTTACAATTAAGCAAGTAAACCAAAATAATTGATATAAAGAGAGAGAGCACTCCATTCCCTATGTATTGTGCCCATTATTTACACACCACAGGGAGACATAAATTTTACTGAATCCACACATACAAACTATTTTATGATTCGATTAGATAAAGTAAAGGTATTGAAAATGTTTATGAAGCAAACTGTTAATTGACTGCACATCATATATTATAAAATCATTACTTTTGTTAAAACCTGTTCCCGGATTCAGCCTGCTTCTAACTAGAGCCATTATTTTAAACTCTGAGGCCACAATAGAATCAGCTGCAGGACTCTGAAGAAAACAGTGATGTCTCTGGCCACATCCTCAGATTTCCTGCCAATTGATTTTGTATAAGAACCAAAATCAGTATTTTAAAATTTATAGTTGTGCTAGTGACAGCCAACATTAATAATGGCTGCTTCATATACTGTAGATAGGGTCTCCATATGAAGCTCAGAATTTTTCAAAGTCATTTATAATTTCCCATTTTATTAAGTTCTATTTTTCTTTACCTCCTTTTCCCATTCAGAATTGAGTTCAAGTACTTCTTTACAGCCATTTGTTTTCTAAGGCGGGTGTAGTTGTCAGTGAAGACTGCGTCTGAGTGACGTTTGATTGGTACAGGATCTTCTGAGATGTTATTGCTAAGGAATGTGAGGAAAAGGAAATGAGACAGTTTCAACAGAAGATGGTAAATGCACCAATGTTCCAAATGTCTTAGATAAAAAGAAATTCTAACATCCAATTCATGTTCTATCCCAAAAAAATGCTACAAAAAATTTGCAGTCCTGTGTAAGAATAGGGAGCAAGGAATGATCTACCATGTTCTGGCATTGACTGTGACAGCCTTATAACATGTTCTGGACTAGCTGAGCATATATTTACAACAATTGGGGGAGCATTGAGTTTGCATTCTGCTGTCAATAGGAAGTTTGTTTTAAAAATGGAGCCTTTAGCAGCATCATGAAAGCATTCATCTATGTTCCACTGGAAAAAAAAATCCCTCAGCAATTATTTGAATTCTCATCTAATCAATTGATTGACCTTAAAATTTGCTTGTCTTTGTACTAGTTCTTCTTATTTTTTACTGAGCTGAGTTCAGTTTGATTGCAGATTTGTAAATGATTGCTACTTCAGAAATATTAGTGTGTGTGTGGAGTCAACCTTGTTTTCTTAACTCATCAGCCTAGTATATTTTAATCAGGAATATGAAATCATTTAACTAAACTGAACATTCTGTAAGAGTTATCAATTTTTAGCAGGTAAATAACTTGTCAACAATGAATATATAACTTGCACATTGAGTAATTATATTGTGCCTTATTAAAATAATAAATTATCTTTACCTAACTCGTTTTCCAATAAGGGACTCAAGGTATTTTTTGGCAGAAAGTTGACCCAAGAGTCTGCTAAAGTCACTGGTGAAAACTCCATCAGCATGTCTGGCATTTCTAAAAGAAGGAAGAAGGAATAGCTATCATTCTGTATATTATTTTCTATAATATTATCTGGCTCATTAAATAACAGAGAATCATCAGTTTATCAAAAAATGTTCTCATCAAAACATAAGTCCAAAAGGAAGTTTCCTGCCAACCAAACTGAAGATATTTTCTAAAAACTCCTATCAAGATATATTCTATATTTCTGGCATACAACTTTGAAAAATTAAATATTACTCAGTATTTAAAGCTATTTCTTTTTTGAGAAATATAATTTTGAAAAATATATTAGTTTCTATTTACTTACAGTGTTTTATTTCTACTCCCACGAATAAAAATAAATGCAAAGTTAAAATATTCTAGTTTTGTCACGTTCACAAATCTATTATACCTATTTTTATTTCTTCTGTAAAACTCTTTACAATAGAGAGGATTTTAGGGCCCATCACTAACTTTTCCATTCAGATGAGGAACCTTTTATACTTGACTTCAGGATAGAGCTACTAAGTCTCTGCTGAAAGCTGTTCTAGACAAACAGTTCTACAAACGAACAGCTCTAACTCTTAGACACCTCCTTTTTACAAAGAGATACATGTGTCCTTAACACTCTCTCCATTGTGGAGTGCAACTTGCTGTAGCTTTACTAGGGATGATACAATCTGTGATCTCGGAACTATGTCCAACAGAATATAAGCGAATACTGTGTTCTTTCTGTTTCTTTTTTGTTTGTTTGTTAACAACCTTTCTATATGAAAATCATGTATAGCTTCGAAAGCTGCAACAAATCAGGCTGAATGAAGTCAGAGAAAGGAAACCCGTACTGTTATGCTAGAGGAGTAGCTTCATGGTGAGATAAAATTAGACAAACATATTTCTAAAGTATGTATTTGAACATAAGACTCAATAAAAATAAACTCACCTAGATACATCATAATAGGGTGTGTCATTTTCAGCTAACACATTTTGCAGGATGTCAGTATCTGATTTTAATGAAACCTGATCAGGTTCATTTGCTCCTTCCAGTTGTATTCTGTCAGCCAATGTTTTAGGGAAAAATACATTAGGAATTAGGAGTAAAATATATTCCTTTCCTCCTATGGTAAAGCAATCATTTGAAGTA
This sequence comes from Oryctolagus cuniculus, assembly GCF_051225735.1. Taxonomy (NCBI): domain Eukaryota; kingdom Metazoa; phylum Chordata; class Mammalia; order Lagomorpha; family Leporidae; genus Oryctolagus; species Oryctolagus cuniculus. The sequence continues at coordinate 15,088,943 of NC_142871.1, forward strand.
AGATACTGAAAATTTGGAGAAGTATCACCCATTTCCAATATAAGAATAGCATACTTTAATTCAATGTACTCTATGATTAATGATAATATGAAGTGAAAACTTTTATTAGCCCATAAAATAAATGTTATAAAACTTTTATAAGATGTGTGTACAACTTGTAAGAGCTACTTTATTCAATCCTCTTGGAACATTAGCAAAGTACACTTCCTTGGTAAATGTGTTTCCCCAAGAATATATTCACTTTTTAAAGTCAATATTACAGGCAGAGAAACATTTACAAAATAGAAACTTGGAAAAATGTAATAATATTAAAACTGTTAGCAATTTTTGTATTTGGTTTTTTAGTATATTTGCCCTAATCTCTTCAGAGCTGAATATCACTCACTTTTCTCTCTAGGTATCTAAGTTTTACTTCAAAGATTTACCTTAGCATGATATATTTCTCTGTATTTAACAAGTCCAAGTAATCTCTCTGTCTATTACTAGTTACTCGAATTCAAGAATTTGTGAGACCTTCTGATAAGTGAAGAAATACAGTGACACATGGGAACCTAAGAACAGTTATGCCTACCTATGAAATAGGACTATATTTGTAGGTATATGCACATTCTTACCACCAGCACACCATTGCATTTATGTATGTATCTTTCATGATATAAAAATTGATAGTAATGAGCAGTCCTCTGTGAATCTCAAGTCATGTGAGTAACAAAAACTTTAGCATACTTCAGATTATTCCTTGTTTGTCATGAAAGCATTCCAATGGACCCATTCTACTAAGTTGTCCATGAACTAGAGGAGATAGCTTTAAACAAATTTCATAGATAACACTTACAGGCTAATAGATAATTCACTATATGGAACTTAAGAATACCTTAAGTAAATGATCAGAAATGGACAAATAAGCAAATTGTTGTTTTCCCTTAAAATATGGTGGTGTCTATGACTTTGAAGGAAAAATGAGTTTAACATATCCTTCATTTATTGTTCACTTACTTTGAATACATTTATTTTACGTTAGAAAGGCTTTAATTGTGAGTTGCGTACTTTACTAATTTGAAGTATGGCATATAGTAACATATAAAACACTAAAACTAAGTATTTATAATTCTAACCTAATACATTAAAATGTACTAATAAAGGAAGTATTAAGGAAATGGGTCTCAATTAAAAAGTTATTCCACTATTTTAATATTAGAGAATAAATCTTTCCTATATACAGATCTTTCCAATATGATTTTATGCATGTTTCACTAATAAACTAATATGTACTGATAGACCTTTAGAAAAATTTAAAAGGAGTTTGGCAGCTAAACAGCTATTTTTCTATCAGAAACTGAACTGAATTGAACTGAGGAAAGTTTATTACTCATCTAAAACTGGTTCTGAATGAATGGAAAGTCAAATTGCCATTCATGTTTAGAAATGTGACCACTTGACCTGTAGAATTAATCAGTGACACTGTTTGTCATGCCTGCACACAGGATTCATGACCAACCTGTCAACTTGATGCTGAAAACATCTTGCTCAATACACAAACCAAAAGATTTATGTGCATACTTCACGATTTTAAATGTTGAGTTGTCGAAAATAGCATGTAGGGCATTGCCATTTAGACAAAGAATGAATGTTCAACTGATGAATTACAAGAGAAACTTGTCTGAAAAGGACCTACCTTAGAGTTCCTGGGGCTCCGTAAAGTGGCCATGCCAATGTTTGCGAGAAGAGCACACTGCAAAGTATCAGGGACACCAGGAGCTGGGGCTTGTGTCTGCTTTCCATTTCTGTGCCTCTAAAGAGAGAGCCAGATAAGTCTTTCAAATCCACATGTCATGAGCAAGGCAGTGCTGTGTGTCTAGAAATAATTTCTGAAGTTTGTTGAGGAGTTTAAAAATAGTTTTCATGTTGAAGAGATAGTTAAACTGGGTATGATTACTCTTAAATGAAGAAAATTTCTCTTGGTGACAAGCATTTGAAAAAAATTAGGATGCTTTTCATTGGTTGCTTATCTTTCCCCAGGCACTTAGCCTAAGAATATATTGAATATCATACTTTATAATAGAGTTGTAGCATCAAAGTTAAGTATATTTTCTAAGGAAATCAATTCAAGAAATTATTTTTTCCTACTTTAAGCCTTTAACATCTGGTTAATATAAAACTGGAATATAATGTATTTAAATATTCTTCTACTCTGGTAAATTATATATAAACATGTGTATACAGTGTGTATCTATGAATATAATGTACATATATATACTAGAACACAACATTTTATAAATACATATTTTCCTCTCCTAGTTGTAGATACTAGCATAAACTTACTTCTTTGTGTATTAACACAATTTTGGCCTAGGTTTAAATAAATTAACTGAGAGAAAATTAATATTGATAAACTCATTGAATCACATATTGTTATTATGTGGTTCATTATGCCACAAAATATATGTAAAAACAAAGCTTATTTTTCTTGCACTTGGTCCACTCACTTCATTTATAAATAGTTTCTAGATATAAACTTAGAAGGACAAGGTCTGTGTTTTCTTTTTGCTGTATATAAAAATCACAGCATTTAAACTTACAGAGGAGAAAAAATGTGTTCCAAGTTCACTTAACCAACATGTGAAATAGAAATAACAGTTCTTTCAAAAGAAGTTGAAGACTTCAAAAACAAATGTACCTACTGAACCCTTCAGTCAATATATATATATATATAAATATATATATATATATATATATATATATATATATAGTCAAAAACCCCTTCTTGGGTGTATTTTTTAAAATCAGTATTAAGCAAAATAGCAGGAGGGTAAAACATCTTCCAATGAACATAATTCTGAAAATTCATTCTATTCTTACCAGGTGACCTGAATTTAATATACCCCAAGAAGAGTTCCACAGGCAGGAAACATAAAAAGGAAAAGCAAAGTTTTCACTTACCTTGCTGGGTAGCGTTCCTCAGGGACCTGGTGTTCTGGAGCTGTCCAAGGTGCTGAAGTTCTGCGAAGCCAAGAAAGGCTCCACCAGTTCTCTGTCCGTAGCACTGGCTAAGGGTTGGCTGTTATTGCTGGCTACTGCCCTTCACTCTTCCCTGACCAGTGTTTCAAAGCCATCATTTTATAGGCTTATACTTGGGCTGAGCAATCACAAAGCTCCCTGAAAGACGTCACAGTAATACTCCCACGAGATGAATAGGGCTTGAAGTTCATATTAAATTGTCATTATGTCTGATTTATATAAATTTGTAGTGAGTAACTTGAGGATCTTAGATAAAAAGAGGAAATTTGCTTTTTTAAAAAAATGTACCAAGCTTAATGTGAAATGTTTTGATATTTACTTTGTCTTAATGGAATAAGAGAATGATTATGGTGTTAGAGCCAGGGCTACTGGGGTTCCTTCAGATAATGACTTCATGTGCAGGAACAAATTGAGAAAGCTACAAATACTTACGTTCATTATGCTTATGAATGTATAATTATCTTTTATTACAAAGCATCAATTCCCCTAGTCTTTCTTTCTTTCTTTTCTATTATTCAAGCAGATCCTTATTTAGTCCTTCTTGAAATTTATCCTAATTTTAAAAGCATCTGGAAATAATTTTCCCTTCTATTAATATGTTTTCTTTTTGTTGAAAATAATCTTAAGATAAAAGTTTTCAGAAAATCTCCAAGATAGAAAAATATGTTGTATGAAACAGTAGTGCAGTTGCTGTTTCACATATGCATAAAATAACGTAATTCCCAATTCACATCTCAATATGATATCAAATGATCACTCCTAAAATTCTTCTCAGACTCTATCCCTCAAAGCACTGAATTTCTCTTCCTTTTAATAATTATCTATATCACTTTATAAATGCTTGCACTATGTAGAATTATTTCACTTTCTACTCCCACTCCCCCAACACACACATATGTGTGCAATAGTTTTTGGAAATTTCTGATTCAATCACTTTAAATTATGTTCAAAGATTTATTTGCATTTGTAGAGCATTTTGATAAATACTTAATTTCTTCTTGTGAGTTCCTTGATTACAGTGGCTTAGTGTACATTCAATCAGAATTTGAGATAAAAGTGGAACTACAGGAACAATTTTGTGTACAACAAAAGAAAATACTATCTTTCCTTTTATTTAAAAATTCCTAATGAGTGTATTCTTTTAAATTTTTTATTTGTATGTTCCACAAGGGAGAATGGCTGTAAAACCTTCTTTCTTCTTTAACATTTTAGTATCTATTTGCTTCATTCAAAGTCAGACTGATCCAGAATATCTTGCTATGCTTAATCATATTTTATAATCCAGTTACAAGAAAAATTAAATGAATTAAATTTCAAAATGTCTGGAAATTTGTTTCCCAGTTGACAGCTCTGACTTAAACCAGAGTTCCTGTGGCTTAATTCCAGGAAATCTTTTTTTACCTGATTATTACAAACTAGAGGTTGAAATGGTTCTCATATGGAATTTTTTATCTTTAGCTTTTCGTCACCCAATCCTCAGTGAATCAATTTTATTTAAGAACAGCAACAGCAATGTAAGTTGATTGGGAGTTACAGACAATTGATGCTGAATGACAAGCTGAAATTATATAGAAGAAAAAACAAAATTCATTATTACTTTGGTCGAAGTAGATGTTTTCTCCCATTATAATAATAAAACATAAAAATAAAGAGATGAATTGAATTTTATTACTTTTTGGTAGAAAAAAAAACACTAAAGTAAAGACCTGCATTTTTTTTCTAATGAATTTAAACTAGAAATCAAAGCTATTTCAAAATAGGATCACAGCACCATCTGCAGGTTCAAAGTCTTAATTCATAGATTTTAATAAAATCATCTGAGTACTTTTTCTCTTCTTTCAAGGAAATGAGGTGTAAATGAATCTTTAACCAGTCGAATTATAGATGCTTCCAGAAAAATAATCATAAGAAAAAATACTGAAATTAAATTTATCTAGAATATTTTATAATAGCACTCAGCAAATGCAGCTAAATCTGCTTTATCTTTCCAAAAAGTAGGAAATGAATTTTGCCAGAGTTGGGTAAATTATGGAAAGATATGTCAAAATGAAACAAATTAGATACAGGGAGATCAGTTGGAAGGGGTTTTCAAGGTCAGGAGATTGGCAGAAATTCAGAATCACTCTGATTGCCAGTGCAAAAGCTAATGGAGGCTCTTCATCCTCTCAGGGATTATTTTCCCAAGCCATGCCTCTGTGTGGCAGTTTGCCTGTCTAACTAACTCACCCTAACTCATACCCAGCCACGAGACCAGAATGTGCCATGAGACGTGCCGTGAAAACTCTGAATTATTAAGCCTTGATCTGAGGGCTTCAACTATTGGCTAAAAGCCCGAAAGGCCCATCCCTCTGTTTTTTATGTCCCTCAAGCTAAGAATGGTATTCATATTTTAAATGGTTAAAAAATTAATGAGTGGTTTTGTTACATATGAAAATTATGTGAAATTTAAATGTCAGTGTCCATAAAATAGTTTTTTGGAACATGAAGATGCTCATCATATATGTGTGGTCTAGGATTGCTTTTGTGTTACAACAGCAGAGTTCAGCAGTCGCAAAGAAGACTGTATATTTTATAAAGACTGAAATATTTGTTATTTGGTCCTTCACAAAAACAGTTTGCCAGTTCTTGGTGTAGAAACTCCTGTTTGTAAGACATGGAAGTTCTTTGTTTGCTTTACTATTCTTAGTTCTTATAGTTTTCTGTAACTTATGTTAGGATACGTGTACATGTATTGAATGTATAACATATTTTATAATATCAATATTGTATATATTACAATATAACTGAATGGTACATGCATGTATTTCATTTGCTTCAGCCCTCTATGACACCCCAGTGCACCTATGTTTTTGTATTTTAATTAATTTTTATTTATTTGAAAGGCAGAGAGATTTTCCATCTATTCATTCCCCTCCTAAATGCCTGCAACAGCCAGAGGTCAGACCAAAGTCAGGGGTCCAGAAATCAATGTGGATCACCCATGTGCATGACAGAAACAGAAGTACTTGAACCATCACCTGCTGCCTTCCAGGGTGTGAATTAGAAGGAAGCTGGAATTGAGCGCAGAGCCATGACTTTAACCCAGGCACCCATGTATGGGATGCTGGCACCTCAACCCACTGTGCCAAACATCAGCTCCTAACCCCTGAGATCTGACTTCCCTTCGGAACACACTTGATGGCACAGGACGCACACTCAGCTGTTCCTTCTGCTGAACATTTTCCAGTTTCCTTTTGGATCTGCTCTCTGCTGTTCTCCACTTTGCTTCTTATTTTCTGGAGGCAGACCTTAAGACCTACTACAATCCATGGTCTGTTGGCTGCTGCTTGGATTTAGCTAAAGAGAGGGACTGGATAGATATCAAAGGGACTAAAAGAATGAGGAAAGGGTGTTCTGAGCTTTTGTTACCCCTGGACCATGTCATCCCTGAAGACCAGGCTTCAGCAAGGTGGACTTTATCTTGTAGCCCTAGAAGTGCTAAATAGCCCCTTGCTAAGGCCAGCCTCTGGGTTCCTTCACTTGTTGCTTCTATCACCTTTGCTGAATGCTCCCCACTTAGAGACAACCATTTGCATCTTCCTTGGATTCCTTCTGGTGTACCCGCATTCCTGCACCAACTTCACGTTTCCAAGAGTATTTGGAAGTGTTTAGGATTCAATATATTTATAAAATCTGCTGATTTGGAATGTTTTAGTATTCTTCATTTGAGTTTAAAGAATTAAAATATCCAGTGTCAAAGCTTGGAGGAAGGTCACTGTAGCCCTGAGCAGCCCTGTCGGATTGGTGAGCAATTGATTTTTGAAGATTGTGGCTGAAACACAAATAAATTAGAAGCCCATTCAGGCCTTTGATGCCACGCAATTCCCTCTAGGAAAAGAGGCTGGATCTGTGGCTGGCACATGTCTGGAGTAAAGGTCAATGGGCTGCCAGGAGCCAGACACCAACCCCCTATTGGGGTCTTTGGGTGGGGGAGGAACACAACTGTAGGGAAAGAGACCTGAGGCAAACTCAACTCCTCCCTCCTCAGAACTCCTGGCGCCTGTCCCTTAGAAATGAAACCTCATTGTCTAGGAAGCAGAGCTGTGACTATTTGATGAACTTTTTTCCTAATCATCATTCCAATATCCTGTATCTGTGGTCATTTCTCCAATGATTTCCAGTCAGGGAGACTGATGTTCTCATTTCTGACTCATAGAATCATCGTTTTCAGCACAAAGAATTTAAGATAATATAGCCATGCTACTTTAAAAAAATTGTAGCAATTCTATATCAAAAAGAGACAAATGACTTCGAATGAGTAGCACATCTGAGCTTGGGCACTACTTTTCCCTGTCCAAGATGATTGTGAAGCTAGCAAATTATCAACACACAGAATAGAGAATGTGTCATGTAACCCAAAGTGACAGAACAGTGGGGGACAGGTGCAATCATCGTCCAGCTGTGAACATCTGAATCGATCATGTTCTCTAGCATATTGATAATGCTAATGACAGATAAGTCCACTGATTTAAATAGTTCTTATACAAAATAATAAACAAATGAAACATTTGAATGCTGTCAGAACCAGAATCACTCACTAGGTGCATACTACTTCTGACTTTATAGTCCGTAGGGTGTCTTAAAGAGCTACCTAATGTGGAACAGGCATTGTGGCCTAGTGAGTAAGGCCATTGCTTGTAATGCCGGCATCCTATACAGGTGCCCATTCATGTCCCTGCTGCTCTCCTTCTGATTAAGCTCACTTGTAATGGCCTGGGAAAAGCAGCAGAAAATGGCCCAGAAGATATGCCAGGTATTTGAGCCCCTCCCAACCATGTGGGAGATCTGGATGCAGCTCCTGGTTCCTGGTTTTGGCCTGGTCCAGCCCTGCCCATTGAGACCATCTGGGGAGTGAGCCGACAGATGGAAGATCTGTCCCTCTCTCTCTCTCTCTGTAACTCTGACTTTCAAAATGAATTTTTAAAGAAAAAAGGAGGTACCATGCAAGAAGAGAAAGAAATCCCATGTTTCTATCAAAACAGCCTTGAGCCTAAATATTAGACATGAAAGTCATAATCTTCAAAAATGCTTTTTTCTTCTCACCACACACGAGAATGACTGTTTTTGGCATTTTTGTGTGTGAAGTCAATGAGATTTAGCTGCTTCTGGAGCCACCTGTGTTTCTGGACACAGATAAATGCAGTCTCAGACAATTGTACTTATGTGTATATACATGAGGATTCTTGTCTTTGGAGGGGGAGAATCAAGTGTGAGATCACAAATTCTTTAGATAGTAAAACTGGAAATTCTTTACTCTTACTTCAGCAAACTGCACTGTGGTCCCGCTGCCTCCAGCCTTTTTCCTTCTAAGCTTTTCTCCAAAAACTACCAAAGTGATTCTTCCCAACCATATCTCTATCTCAGTATCTTGTTTTAAGTCTTTCTGTGGTTCCCAGAAACTCTCTAAAGTCCTGACCTAGTAGCAGGTTTAAACACTGACTGATGCTGCTCTGGTCAGTGGCTCCTCCATATCCCCGCTTCTTCCCACCACAATCTATTCTTATCTACACTGAATGGCTTTCAGACTCTCAGAAGTACCATATTTTTCACATATCTCATTTCCTTTCTCAGGAATACCCACTCCATTCTCTTCATATCCTTCAAGTCTCAACTTAAAGAACAGTTTTCCAGAAAGGTTTCAGCCCATTTCCTCCTTAAATCTGGGCCAAGATGCACTGTTTTGGTCCCTATTAAACCTCATATTTTCTCTAACATAATAATGGAGATTAAAAAGACTTGAGGTGGGTGAAATCTGGATTTTTACAGTGTGTTACATTTGTCCATTACATGAACCTAAAGTTTTTATTACTGCTTTAGTACATAAATGTTGTTGTATTTGAATTTGAGGGACAGACAGACAGATACACACACACACACACACACATACATACGGGGTCAGGAGGAGAGAGAGAGAGAGAGAGAGAGAGAGAAGGGGACAGGAGAGAAACTGATAGGGAAAGTAAAGCCTTATCTGCTGGCTCACTCCCACAAATTCCTACAACAGCTGGGGATGGGCCAGGCTTGAAACCCAGACCCTGAAATGCAATCCAGGTCTCCCATGTAGGAGGAACCCAATTATGAGCCATCATCACTACCTCTCAGGGTCTGAATTAACAGAAAGCTGGAGCAGGAAATGGAGACAGGAATTAAACTCAGACATTCTCATGATAAACATTAGTGTTTTAAACAACAGACTGAAGGCTACCACTATTAATTTATTTGACACAGAGAGAGAGAGAAATAGACAGGCAAATTTCTCATACATTGGTTCATTAGTCAAGTGTCCTCAAAGCTAGTTCTAGTCCAAGCTGAAGCTGGAGATGGAGACTCAATTGGGTCTTCTATATGAGTGACAAAAAACAAAGTTCTTGGGCTGTCATCTGTTGCTTCCCAAAGAATGCATTAGCATGAGGCTGGAATTACAAGCAGAGATGGCATTTGAACTCAGTCATTCTGATATGGGTTGCAGGTGTCCCAATAACTGCTAGGCAAAATGTCCACCTTTGTTTTATTTTTTGGTTCTCTTGATACAACGTACCATAATTCTCTCCTATCATCAAATTTACTTTATTCTTAGTAGAGTTTTTTCCTCAAATGTTATCAGTTTTATATTTTAGAAGATTTCCCAGTCATATCTCATTGAATGATAAAGGTGTAACTTTTTGGTCCCTAAAGTGATACTTTTTTTTCTAACTCTACTTTTTTTTAAACTTTTATTTAATAAATATAAATTTTCAAAGTACAGCTTATGGATTACAATGGCTTTTCCCCCCATAACCTCCCTCCCACCCACAACCATCCCATCTCCTGCTCCCTCTCCCATCCCATTCACATCAAGATTCATTTTCAATTCTCTTTATATACAGAAGATCAATTTAGTATATACTAAGTAAAGATTTCAACAGTGTGTACCCACACAAAAACACAAAGTATAAAGTACTGTTTGAATACTAGTTATACCGTTAATTCACATAGTACAACACATTAAGGACAAAGTAAGTGCACAGTGACACCTTTTGTTGATTTAACAATTGACACTCTTGTTTATGGCATCAGTAATCACCCAAGGCTCTTGTCATGAGTTGCCAAGGCTATGGAGGCCTTTTGATTTTGCCAACTCCGATCTTGTTTAGACAAGGTCATAGTCAAAGTTGAAGTTCTATCCTCCCTTGAGAGAAAGGTACCTCTTTGTTTAATGGCCCATTCTTTTCGCTGGGATCTCATTCACAAAGATCTTTCATATAGATTTTTTTTTTTTTTTTTGCCAGAGTGTCTTGGCTTTCCATGCGTGAAATACTCTCATGGGCTGTTTAGCCAGATCCGAATCCTTAAGGGCTGATTCTGAGGCCAGAATGCTGTTTAGGATATCTGCCATTCTATGAGTCTGCTGTGTATCCCACTTCCCAAGTTGAATTGTTCTCTCCTTTTTAATTATATCAGTTAGTATTAGCAGACACTAGTCTTGTTTATGTGATCCCTTTGACTCTTAGACCTATCATTATGATCAATTATGAACTGAAACTGATCACTTGGACTAGTGAGATGGCATTAGTACATGCCATCTTGATGGGATTGAATTGGAATCCTCTGGCACATTTCTAACTCTACCATTTGGGGCAAGTCCGATGAGCATGTGCCGAACTGTACATCTTCTCCCTCTCCTATTCCCACTCTTTTATTTAACAGGGATCACTTTTCAGTTAAATTTAAACACCTAAGAGTAATTGTGTGTTAATTAAAGAGTTCAACCAATAGTATTAAGTAGAACAAAAAAATACTAAAAGGGATAAAGTATTAAGTTGTTCCTTGACAGTCAGGACAAGGGCTGATCAAGTCACTGTTTCTCATAGTGTCCATTTCACTTCAACAGGTTTCCTTTCCTAAAGTGATACTTAATATGAAGGAATTCTCTGATTAATGCTTGTTTAGTATATTGGTGTGCATTTTTCAAGACTTGTTTATTTATTTATTTATTTAAAAGGCAGAATTACAGAGAAGCAGAGACAGACAGGTGTTCCATCCTATGGTTCACTCCCCAGATAGCAGCAATTACTAGAGCTGTGCTGATACAAAATCAGGAGCCAGGAGCTTCTTCCAGGTCTCCCACACAAGTGCAGGGGCTCAAGGACTTGGGCCATCTTCCACTGCTTTCCCAAGCTGTAACTTGGGACTTGAACCAATGCCCATGTGGGATGACAGCACTGCAGGCAGTGGCTTTACCCACTATGCCACAGTGTTCACCCCACTGGTGTATATTTTAACCTGAATAAATGTTGATCCAGACCAATAGAGTTCCTAGAAAAATTACCTTTATTTTCACAACAGAAGATATGCTCTTTTCCTAAAAAAGCACATGATTCATCACCCCTTTCAAATGCTTCATCTCCCCATTACAAATTTGTTTTCACAGAAGTCTATCTGTATTGTCCATTATGGTATTTTCCATAGCCCGATCAGATGATCACTTGATTTAACTATAGTCCTTACCACAGTTTAGTCATGTGTATCATTTTATCACCAGTACTTGAGACGTTGTAAGTTGCCCCAAATGTTGCTGACTAAAACTAAATAGATATTTTAATTAGAAAAAAGAAAGTTAATTTTAAATATTTTTCCAGCCAGTTTTATTTATTTATATATTTCTAATATCTAGGTTTTTATTTGAAAGGCAGAATGAGAGAGAGAGAGAGAGAGTTTTTCCACCCACTGGTTATTGGTTCACTCCCCAAATGGCTGCAATGGCCTGGTCTGGGCCAAGCTGAAACAAGGAGCCAGGAACTGCATCTGGGTCTCCTATGTGGGCCTAAGGATTTGGGCCATCTTCTGCTGTATTCCCAGAGATCCTGCTGCATTAACAGGGATCTGGACTGCAACTAGGGCACTGGGACTCAAACCAGTATTCATATGGTATGTCAGCATTGCAGGTGGTGGTTTAACCCATTATGCCACAACCCCAGCCCTTCCAGTCAGTATTATTTAATCTTCATGTTGAATCTCTGCAATTCTGAAACTGACACACAGAAAAATATCTAGAAATGCTCTTAATTATAGTTTTTAATTTTAAATCCTGTAGAGTTACATGTTTTGAATTCACAGAATAAGATGTCTGAAGACTCATGTCCCGAAGAACTATCCTTTCAATTATGTGATTATACTACAACTCTATACCAACTGTTGGCAAAGTATAGCCTATGAACCAGTCTAGACTATCAGCTGTTTTGTGTGTCCTATAAGTTAGTAATGATTTTTCAATCTTAAAATGGTTGAAAATTCAAAGGAAGGATAATGCTTTCTGGTATATGAAAGCTATATTAAATTCAAACTTCAGTGCCCATAAACAAAGTCTTATTAAAACCCAGTCATGCCCATTTGTTTACAAACTGTCTCTGATAACTTTTGTGCTACAATGGTAGAGCTGAGTCATTGTGACATAGACCATGCAGAGTGCAGAACTGAAAATATTTATTAACTGGTCTTGTACAGAAAAATCTTGTCAGCTCTGGCTCTACATCAATACAAAGGTTTTTGACATCTATTAATTCTTCGATTTAGTAGAAATCTTGAAGCTGTTTACCCAATATACCACATTTACTGTAATTGTCTTACTAACAATAATTTTGGAATACTTTCTCCTTTCTTGCTTTCTGTCTATCAAAGCAGCAGTTAGGTGGTTATTACAGAGGAACAGGTGGAAATGTAATAATGCGTTAGATTATGTGGTAGCAGAGTGGTAATAGTAGATTAACTATTTAGTGACTAGATTGTGAGCTGGGGGGAAAGATTTAAGGAAGCTTCTCAGATTTCTAGTTTGAACCGGGTGAATGGCGAGAGACTACTAGAGAATAGAGAAGACAAACAAACTGATTCTTGTGGAATTGATTGGGGAGAGCAGTAAATCATAAATTAAGTCTTGGATGTGTTAACTTGAAGGAACTACGAGTCATTGTAAATGGAGAGAAGATAGAGGGATATAGGAATCGATGGGGATTTCAAATAATAGGATAAGTAGTTTAATAAATGTAAATAAGATAATAGAAACAACAGTCCTGGATTATATTGCCTAGGGAGACAGGAAGAGAGGAGAGAGAAAAAGGATCCAAATAGTGCTCTGAAGCACTCCGATATTTCTTACTTAAGTATAATAGGACAAGTGAAAAGAAGACTGTTGGTAAGACAGGTGAAAACTGAAGAATTTGGGCTTTGAAGGGAAATGGAAGCTCTCATTTCCAAAGTGATCACTGGTGTTGAATCTTTCAGTAGTTCAAACAAGGTGCTGATCGAAAGCTACATGAAGCTCCTTGGCAGGGAATCCTCAGCAAAGGAAGCATTTCTGAAAAGTTCGGACTATGGTCCAGATGCAAGTGGATCTCTAGAAAACAAGTAAAGGAATCCAGAAACTGTACTGAAAATTCTGGCTATGAAGACAGGAAAAGAGGACATTATAACAATTGGAAAAGGGAGGTCATTGTGATGGAAGGGACTTTGGAAGATATTAGTGATGATGAAAAGAAGTCCCTAGAAATAAAGATGCTGAAGACGCAAAAGAGATGCTGCCATAAGTTAGAGAATAGAATAATCAATAGTATAAGGTTTCTGAGAAGTTAAGAAGTCCTATTTACTTGATAGAATCTGTAGAAAAAAGAGAAAATATTGTTACAAATGCAGGTAGGCATGATAATTTACTGGTGAATTTCATGTTATAGTTTTTTGGCAAACAGAAGATGAAATCTTGATAAGGCATCAGGCAGGGGTATATATTTTAATGATTAAAAACAGACTTCTGGGAAAATAATGTGTAAATATTAATTATGAATATAAGAAGGTAACTAGAGATTCACAGTGGAACATTTAGGCTAGGTTGAAAATCTCAAAAGATGTTTTTTGGACCTTTTGTTCTTTGCTAAGTTGGATTTCAATCCTAAGAATAGCAACTGGTAATAGTAGAGCCCAGAAAATATTTTGAGTTGGTTGAAGCAGTTGGTCAAAATAGGCAATGAAGGGCCAGCACTGTAGTGTAGCGGGTAAAGCGACTGCCTGCAGTGCCAGCATCCCATAGGGACACCAGTTTGAGACCTGGCTGCTCCATTTCCAATCCAGCTCTCTGCTGTGGCCTGAGAAAGCAGTAGAAGATGGCCCAAGTCCTTGGGCCCCTGCACCCATGTGGGAGACCTGGCGGAAGCTCCTGGCTCCTGGCTTTGGATCTACTAGCTCCAGCCACTGCGGTGATCTGGGGAGTGAACCAGTGAATGGAAGACTGACTCTCTCTCTCTCTCTCTCTATCTCTTTCTGCCTCTGTCTCTCTGTAACTCTGCCTTTCAAATAAATAAGTCTTTTTTAAAAATAGGCAATTAAAAATTAAGGGGTAGGCATCATGATGCAGTAGACTGGGTCACTGCTTGGGATGCCTGTATCCTATACAGGAGTGTCAATTTAATTACTGGCTACTCTGCTTCTGATCCACCCAGCTTCCTGCTGATGCCTCCTGGGAAGCAACAGATTATAGTTTACATGCTTGAGTCCTTGGGATTTACATGGGATACCCAGATGAAATTCCAGGTTCAGTCTGTCCCAGCCCCAGGAGTTATAGGCAGCTGGAGAGTTAACCAATGGATGAAATTTTCATTTCTCTCTCTTTCTCTCTCTCCCTCTTTTTCAAATAGATGCATAAATAGATGAAAATCAGAAACTATTTATGGAAACTGAAATTTGAATTTAATCTAATTTTTCACATATCATAAAATGTTACTTTTCTTTTGAATTTTCTGCCATTTAAAAATGTAAAAACCATTCTTAAAATTTCAGATGGCTGTAGGAGTTCCCATTTCTTTTGATAACATGTAGCCCAAACTTGCCAATTCAAGCTAAGTTTTCTAAGTTAAAATAAAAACATTTTGGATCAATATTTAGTCATCTTTGACTCGGGCCCTTCCAAGGCCTAGTTATCTGTCCATCTCTGAGGTGGTCTAAGGGTGGTCTGGGACTCTGAGGATGATCCTGGAAGTAAGACTTGTGTGAGAGCTGTCAGTGTGTTGAATTATAGCTGAATCTGCCCTGATTAGCAAGCCTAGGGAGCTTCCTAGACTTGAAGGCTTAACTTGGGTAGTGCAAATGGTCAGGACCCTGAAGAAATATTTATTCTTTATGACCTCTGGTATGGTCACTGAGAGGCAGAATTAAATAACATTGTGTGATGTCAAGAATTAAAAGAAGCTAAACAGAAGAGACCATACAAGAAATTAGCCATAAAATTATAAGTTAATGGAAAGAAAATTCTGAGATGTGCTTGCATGACAGCAACTTTATAAAAATATGAAAGTAAAGTTATCTTTATTTCTGCTCAACACGTTACAAATATCAACTAATAATTAATCCTTACAGCTTTTTTAATTTGCAGTTTGAGGGGCCAGCACCGTGACTCACTTGGTTATTCCTCCACCTGCTGTGCTGGCATCCCATATGGGCGCCAGTTCTAGTCCCAGTTGCTCCTCTTTCAATCCAGCTCTCTGCTGTGGCCCAGGAAGGCAGTGGAGGATGGCCCAAGTGCTTGGGCCCCTGTACCCGCATGGGAGACCAGGAAGAAGCACCTGGCCCCTGGCTTTGGATCAGCACAGCGCCTGACGTAGCAGCCATTTGGGGAGTGAACCAACAGAAGGAAGATCTTTCTCTCTGTCTCCTTCACTGTCTGTAACTCTACCTGTCAAATAAATTAAAAAAAATTGCAGTTTGTTCAAGATATAAATTGGGTATGTTTTTAAAACAATGTAAAAATGTTTCAGACCACTTATAAGTATTATTTGAGGAATTTTGATTTCTAGCTTGTTAACCATTTGTTAACCATTAAGATCTAAGGTTCATACAGTTGTCAAATGTTGCAGATGAATAGAAAAAAACCCATTACATCAAGAGAAAGCTATGTGAAAATGAAACAAGAACAGTAGAATATTGTAACAAAATTAGAAAGCCAAATGAAAATAAGGCTGAAAAATTCTATGGAAGGGGTAAAAATGTATCCTGACTGAAATCCTCATGTGTTCCACATGGCTGGACCTCAAGCAACTCTACTATCCAACAATTTACAAAGTATTTTATCTGCAAAGCAATTCCTCATGAGACCTACAGGATCCTTTTTAGCAATGGAGGCACAACAGTGACATGTAACTGGGACCAACTGGTTCAATTACTTATTCAGCCAACCAGAAGCAGCAGGCCAATAAGTAAGATATCTGAGGTCAGGAACCTAGGGATGCACTATGGACTTTACAGAGACGACCATCATTCCCAGTGGCTCACTGCAGAATTTGTGGTTCTAGTCCCTGCAAATCTAGACTTGTGTGTTTGGTAACTATAGGGGAAAACTTTCCAGCTGAGAGCATAAAAGGAGTCCCATTCAAATTTAACATATCTTCTGGTGCCCTATTTTCCACTCCAAATAGTTAATGGACAAATACGGATATCACATCCTCAGAAGGGTATGGTGGCCAAAAAATCAGAAACCTAATGGGGAGAGGGTCTGTGTTGCTCCACCAGGTATGCTATGGAGTGCTTCAGGTGTGCAGCTAAGAGAAGAGCAGTAGTAGGAGCTATGCATCTCAGCTGTGCATTACACACCAACTGCAACAGCAGGGAATATGATCTTTCCCAATTATTCTTTCATAAAATTCCTCAGGAGAAGAGACTCACTGGAACCCTGGAAGAGCTACTCTCAGATGCATTAAGCAAGCATTAGGGATGGAGTGTGATTAATCTCCTGAGGTGCTGCCCAGACACCACCACTACTTATAAATGAAGCATTCTGATATCAGAGGTGTTGGTGTCTCACACCAGCCCTTGTCTAGCATGTATGGGAATTGCCATTGAATGAAGGGTGTGGCCCACTTACAATGACTGTCCAATGGAAGGTACGTGTGCAGTCAGCTGGCCTCAGTTTAGGGCAACACTGGGAAACCACTGAGGCTTTTATTAAAATTTATCTTCAGTTCAACTTCAACCTCTGCCCAATCCTGATTTCCCCCACTTCCCCAAAGATTTTACATCTTAGTACACATCCCAACAAACTTGCTGCATTCAAACCTTCACTTTGGTAGCTTTTTCTCAAGGGTCCTAACCTTCAACATAGAGATTATCATAATTTTCACAGGGTATATTGAAGTAACTGTCAGCTCCTTAATCAGAAAACCCATCTTCACCGAATCTAAAGGGAAGTAGTATGTTTTAAAGAAATGAGATCGAAGTCAGCAAACTCAAAAGGCTTCCATAGCCTTGGCAACTCATGACTAGAGCCTAGGGAGATTACTGACGTCATAAACAAGAGTGTCAATTTGTTAAGTCAACAACAGGAGTCACTGTGTACTTACTTCTCATGTAGGATCTCTGTCCTTAATGTGTTGTTCAATGTGAATTAATGCTATAACTAGTACTGAAACAGTATTTTACACTTTTATGTTCTGTGTGGGTGCAAACTGTTGAAATCTTTACTTAATATATACTAAATAGATCTTCTGTATATAAAGATAATTGAAAATGAATCTTGATGTGAATGGAATGGGAGAGTGAGTGGGAGTTGGGAGGGTTGCAGGTGGGAGGGAAGTTATGGGGGGGGGGGAAATGCATTGTAATCCATAAACTGTACTTTGGAAATTTTTATTTACTAAATAAAAGTGTTAAAAAAAAACACAAAAATTATACAAACATAGGGAAGACGTTTGGTCTAGCAGTTAAGGTGCCCACATCCCATATTGAAATATCTGAATTTGATTTCTGGATTTGGCTTTGTTTTTTGTTTACAGCTTCCTGCTAATGCAGACCACGAGAGGCAGTAGGTGGTGGTTCAACTAAGTGTTCTTGATACCCACGAGGGAAACCTGAGCTCCTAGCTTTGGCCTGACCCTGTCCGCAGTCCCTGCCATTACAGGTTTTGGGGAAGTGCACTGCTGATGGGACTCTTCCCCCTCCCTCCCCTACCTCCATCTCTCTGCATCTCAAAACTATTTTTAAAAGAAAATATGTAAGAGAATAGAACACAAATACTGCTAAGCTAGACAGCCGGTTGCTTGATTTCATTATGTTTATTGGGAAGTAGGAATGGACAGGAGAAAATTCTGCATCTTGAGTTTACATTTAAGTTGTAGCAGGGCAGTTATTAGTTCCTGTGTCCTCCTTTTCCATTCCCAACTGCATTTATCATAGCAAATAAGAAGTGGTCAGGGCCTTCCAAAACTTCTTCAACTTTGTGAACTCCAGTGCCATCAGGTAAATATCCGGCTTCTTAAACTATGAACTTATACACAACATGGAGAAGCCATTTGTTTTATGAAGCCAGATTGAAAAGTACGGCTTACCTGTCCCTTCATAGTTTAATTTGCAAATATTTTGTCTCATTCTTAGACATCATTGAGACAGCCTAGGTTTCATCATTGTTTCAACAAGCAACAAATAAAGGAATAGCAAGATAATTATAATAAATATATAAATTGATCTAAGATGATTGCTAAATGTGGAGAATCATAAACTACAGAAAGGCTAAATTTATTTGCAAAAGCTGCACCAATGAGGTCATATGAGATCATCTGAAGCTAGTGCCAGAGAGGATAATTGCCTGCTCGATTGTTTCCCTCTCCAGGGGAGGTGAGGGAATGGTGAAAGTGAGCAGATGGCTAATCTGGACAGAAAATTCTAGAAAAGAGAAAATATTTTTGAACTGTGTTTACAACCTTGATCTTTAAATACCTTTTGAAATTGACTTTGTATAACTAGAATCATTTTGTCTTAAGAATGTGTTTATAGTTAAAGGGAAAGCCTAAACCACACGTGACCAATATATTTTAAATTTTTATGTAAAAAAACTGGTATTTCAAATAATAAGAATATTTGTCATTTGTTCTTACTTCCTGGTAAGGCACCTTAATCTAAAACTGATTTTCTCAGAGAGAAGTCTACTCATTTAAAACAAACAATGAAAATACAGCCTTTTCGGAAGCAGAGTAATATACAAAAACAAAGTCAACTAGTTATGCATTTATCTCCAATTTATATTTACGGATTTTATGTCATTTTATATATGTTAGAACCCCTTTATTCTCTTCTGTTTATTTTTCAATTTTAGGGTCTTTTTGTGTTATATCCACTATTAAAAAAATCAGTTTGCCTAGGATTCAGGTTAATAGTAGGAAAAAAGATATTTCTAAGCAGAGAATTAGGACATTTGAGAAGTTACTTATGATTCCACACAAGTGGAAGTTATCACGGTTTATTTTAAATAATAATCACAGCATTCCAGAATGAATCTTTTTCTTTTTTTAAATTGTGGCTTCTTATTACAAAAGAATTGCAAAATGAAAATAACTTGAAGATGAAAAGCAGTTTTGAACTCAATTTTCACTAAGATAGAGTTAGATACAAATAAATAAAACTGCTTGTCAACTTAAGATTTTAAAACAAATAATTAAATACTTATAAAGTTTTAATATTGAAATTATGTAAAATATGAAGTGAAATAAAAATTACAAAGTAACTAGTGGGTTTATTTGAATGTACATCTGAAATGTCTCTTTAGGAAAAACAAATTTTAAAATGAGAGTGGCTGCAGAAATCCTAGGGGAAAATAGAATGAAAAGTTAACATTTTCATAAGTTAAAATATTCATACAATTGGTAATACTACTTAGTACTATTTCTAACAATAGCATTGTTTACAAGTGAGTAAAAATATAAATAGATAATTCACAAAAATCTAAAATTATCAATAAACAGTAAATGTATTCCATTGTATATTTATGGAAGACAAGACTTGAAACCTTCATGTTTCAAGAAGTCCAAGTTTTTCTTCTTTTTTTCTCATTATCTACTTTGTTATTCTTCAATATCCTATTGATTCTTTCCTGGCAATCTGATGTACCCATCTATGTTAAAATCTGTAAATTCATAGTTTAAACCAATGATTCCATTTCTAGAAAACTATCATGAGAAAGTAACGAAATAAAAATTTAAAAAGAATGCACTGCAGTGATCAACATAGCTTCATTTTAATAGTTTTAAAACAAGGTATGCTATTATAGAATATTTTATTAAGTCGTACTATTGAATCAGTTCACTTTGATGTACCCATTATTCTTTGAAGGAGATGATCTTGTAATGAAGAGACCATTTCTAATTGTAAGTGGAAAGAGAAATACAAAATTTCAAATAAAATTTTATTATTTTAAAAAAGTATCCCATGTTTACAAAAAGGCTGAAAATGAAGACCTAAAATAGTTTTAAAATTCTTCTTCTCCTTCTCCTTCTCCTTCTCCTTCTCCTTCTCCTTCTCCTTCTCCTTCTCCTTCTTCTTCTTCTTCTTCTTCTTCTTTGTATTTTAGAGGTCAATGATAGTGTTTTCTCTTTTTCCTCCCTTTTCTCTAATTCTCTAATTTTTATTACTGAGTTCAAGCTGATTTTTAAGTGAAATAACTTTTACCTAAAAGGTCAGAAAAAATGAAGTTGTGCCTGACATTAAGAATTCTATGATGCATTATTTATTTCCATCAAGATTAAAAACAAAATTAAAATTTGTTCTAGTATATTAATTATACTTTTTGGCTCACCATTAAAATGGCAATATCTCACACATTATTCTGAAATTCTGAATATTCAGCAAATGGTGGTTGAGTCTGTTAATTCATTTGGATTTACTTTTTTGTTACTTTTAAGCAGTACTTTAAGCAGTTTGTTATTAAGGCTTACTTTGCATTTCTTGCTTGATACCAATAATGCTACGAGGTGAATGCTATTAGCTTCATTTTCAGTGGGAAAAAATATGTGTTATAACGAAGCTAATGAACTGGCTGACTATCACCCAGTAAGTGAGTATAGTAGCTAATATTTGAACATTGGAAAGTCCATTAATGATTAAGGAAATCCTAAGAATCTGTATTGGAATGAGTTAGAGAATTTTCAAGTGTTCATTGGAGAGATTAAAAAATCATAATGTGAAGGAAAGATTAACAAAATGTTATAATTCCATTACAACATGACTATTTCTATTTTTTCACATCTTTTTTTATTTTCATTGCTGAAATTCTGATAGAATTCATGTGTATACATTGGCATGTTCCTATTTTTTCTTGACATTGCAACATTTTTCATATTTTTGAAAAATTTTTATAACTGCTTATTATATTTATATAATATTCCCTTGTTTTTGTATAATTGTCTTTTCTTTTATACTTTTTTCTTTGACAGGCAGAATGGACAGTGAGAGAGAGAGAGACAGAGAGGAAGGTCTTCCTTTTACCATTGGTTCACCGTCCAATGGCCACCATGGCCGGAGCGCTGCGGCCGGCGCATCGCGCTGATCCAAAGCTAGGAGCCAGGTGCTTTTCCTGGTCTCCCATTCAGGTACAGAGCCCAAGGACTTGGGCCATCCTCCACTGCACTCCCTGGCCATAGCAGAGAGCTGGCCTGGAAGAGGGGCAACCAGGACAGAATTTGGCGCCCTGACCGGGACTAGAACCTGGTGTGCCAGCGCTGCAAGGCGGAGGATTAGCCTATTGAGCCACGGTGCCGGCTTCTTTTGTACTTGAAAGTAAGATTTATTTAAGTCAGAGACTTCCTGGTAGAGTGGCCATGACAGTAGTTCCAATAGAGGCAAGACCCAAAACATTGGTGGTAGTGGGGCTTTAAAGCACAATTTTGGGGAAGAAAAAACTTGACAATCAGCTTGACATTCAGTTACAAGGCAAGGACAAAACCCATCAAAAGACCTGATCTGTAATCTTATTTGCCAAGGTGTAGAATAGGTAATGTTTTTACAGTAAACTGTGAACTCAGAAGGATAGAATCTCCCCTTCCTTGCTATTCTCATGATAAAACTGGAAGCTTCCAAGGAGTGGAGCAGGAACCTTTGACCTTGTACCCTCAATTTCCACTGGACCAACTTGATTGCCTATTTAGCCCATCTGACTCCTCACATTACCTCCCCCAGAAGAATGGACCCTAACTTTTGTTAGGGAGTACGGGATGATGGCTGCTGTCTCTGGCTTCTTCACGCTGAGTAGGAGCAGAGTAGGACTGGCTGTCAAGACTGGGTTCCAGCAGGAGGTGGTCTCTCAAGGAGGATGCAATGCCAGCTTGCAGAAACTGCTTCCATCCGAGGTTTCATGTGCTTGAGCACCTAGAATTCCATTGTTTCAAGTCTGCAAAAAATGAATCTGACAAGCAGATTAAATTCACAGGGTCTTAAACAAAGGACAAAGTCATTATTAAAGGACCTAAGAAAGGTGCTGTCCAAACACGAGGAAGTTTTCCCATTGAGAGGCAAACAGAAACTGACAGAAGGTGTCGCTCCTCCACGAAGAGGGGGAACGACATAATGGTGCCGTGACTCGGATAGGAAACCTAGGAGGGAAGAAACGGGAAGAAGTGGGAAAAATCGGAGAGAGACTAGGGAAGAGCCTAGGGAAAAGCCGGACGGAAAAGGTGCCGGAAGAAGCTATCGAAAGCCTAGGCATAGACTCGGATACGGACTGTGGGAAAGAAGTTAGGATTGAAAGCAAAGGTGAAGGCTGGAGGAAACATAGACTCGGATGCGGACTATGGCAGGGAAGCTAGGAGATTAAAAGCGAAAGTGAAACCTAGAAGAAACTTAGACTTGGATACGGACTATGGGGAGAAGCCGGGAGAAATGAGGGAGGAATATTGCTGGAAGAAAAGTTAGGAAACATACCGGGTAGAGAAAAATGTTAGGGAGGATGAAGCCGCGGAGGCAGGCTGAGGCGGAGATGTAAGCCAGGTTGGAATTCTTCAAGTCAGCCCGGGGAGCAAAAGGTGAAAATCTAAAACCAGAGGCGGAGATGTAAGCCAGGTTGGAATCCGTCAGATTAGCCCGGGGAGCAAAAGACGGGAAGCCAAACCGGGAGCGGAGACGTAAGCTATAGGTTGCATTTCGTCAGGTTAGCCTGGGGAACTTGGACTGAAAACTAAACCAACTGGTGGCGGAAACATGAGCTAGGCTGTGTGATTCGCGGAAGCCGCCGCGTGCGGGGAGGGCGCACGGGGCGCAAGTAGATAGGGAACGCGGGGCTAGCGCGAAGGCCATGGTGCGGGCGCAAAGGGCGCGGAGACCGCAGAGCGCGCGAAGCCGGGAAGCCACGGAGAGCCGGGAAGCCGCCGCGGGGCGAGGCGCCGAGAAGCAGCCTCGGGGCGGGTGCCGGGAAGCCACGGGGATAAGAGAAACAGAAGTTTAGAAGTAAAATGAGAGAAATAGGAATGCTGGCAGATAGAAGTAAAATAGGAGAGATAGGAATGCCCGGAGATAAATAGAGAAAAATAAGGCCTCCTCACAACATGGCAATGAGAGAGCTTGGATTCGGTCTGCCTGATTAGTAAGACGATAAGCACCTGTGGGCGGCTGCAGGTCACCGAAGACAGGCACGTTATCAACACCAATAAGTCTCCTCACAATACGGCAATGAGAAGGCTTGGATTCGGTTTGCCTGATTGGTAGGGCTTGTAAGCACCTGCAGGCAGTTCTAGCAGAGCAGAGCATGTGCTGCAGGGCACCGAACACAGGCACGCATCAGCACCTAAAAACCTCCTCACAACATGGTGAAGAGAGGACCCGGATTCGGTTTGCCTGATTGGTAGGGCTTGTAAGCACCTGTGGGCAACTCTAGCAAGCAGAGCAGAGTGTGTGCCGCGGGGCACCGAAGACAGGCGCATATCAACGCCAAAAAATAAAAAGAAAGGGGGAATTGTGGGGAGCAACTCGGACTAGACTGTTACTGGAATTAAGACTTATTCTATGCATCTGCTCTCCCACAATATGGCGCTGAGAAGGGAGTAACAACTTCTATGCAGCTGCCTCTCGCCAGCTTGAGTGATGACCTGCAGGAGCTGATCCTGCTCCTGATTGGAGAAGAGCAGCGTACTCGGTGTGTGGGTAGCAGAGTTGGGATTGGTGGAAGAGGACTATAAAGGAGGAGAGAGACAACATGCACCAGGAACATCTATCTGAAGGAACACCTGTGCAGCCCCCGAGAGAGCCGGCCAGCGGTGTGCCGCTCCCCTGTGGAAGTGGGGAAAGTGGCAGGGAGAACCGCCCTTCTACGGAGGTGGAAGGGTCGGTAGCCAACCTGGGAAGAACCAGCAGCAAACCCGGGGAGGGCCGAGCAGACAAAAGAACAGCGCAGGGTTTAGTGTCGTTCCTCCACGAAGAGGGGGAGTGACAGAAGGGGTTTGATAATAATCCGGTGGGCATTAAGAGCTGGCCAGGTTTGAGGCCCAGACCTATCAATCTCTTCACATGGAGTACCAGAAGAGACATAAGGGAGGTGTGAACGTCCTTAGGGAAGGCCCCCTGTTGACTTCCATTACCTAGCTGGCCTGGGAGGAGAGCTGGCCTGAATAGAAGGTAGGTGGCATCTCTGAAAGGAAATTTACAGTTCTGCCTGCAATGTTATTGACCCTACTTGGCTGTCCCCTCAACAGCAGTGGTTACTTGGGAAGCTGGGCTGAGTCACGGGCTTTTTCAGCTTAGAACCAGCAGTGCCTGCTGCTCTGACCTGGGAGTCCTTCAACTCCAGGGCAGTTTCATTTCCAGTGACCCAGCTCTTTGCTGGCAGAGCTGACTTCTCTGTCCATCTGAAGCCCTGACTTTCCACATCAAAAGCCAATTCTATTTGGAGTGTAGAGCTGTCTTTATACCCTTTAGTATAAAATTTCTATTTTTCCCTAATGTTTTTACATTCCATGATGAATAAAGAGATATTGATATTTTTGTGAAAATAGATTTTATTCTTTAACTAAATTGTTTCATTGGCATTAATTCCTAGAAATAAAATTGCTATGTTAACTGATGTGACAGTCATAAAGCTAATTGGATAAAGTGAAAGAGAGATATAAATTAAACCATATAATTAGACTCTCTTAATTATGTACAAATGAAATAATAACAGGAGCTGACTAAAAGAAGTCCAGCTATTTTCTCAGTTGGGAAACCTGACACAAAACATATACTATACATTGTTCCTGACAAAATAGCTAGTTATTTCTAGTAGAAAATAATACAGGTGTATTTTCTTTCTTGATAATTTGTTCTTAGTGATCATGGTAGACATCTATCTCTTCTAACATTTATCAATTTTAGTGGTGAAAATACTCAAAATCTTTTCTTATAACATACACATGCACACAGTATACATGTGTACCTAGCTGTCTTTAGTCATATTATTTTTAGTCACTATTTTGTGAAATAGAATACCAGATCTTCTTATTCCTATCTAACTGTAGCTTAGTACCTGGTAATCATCCTTTCCCCATCACTGTCTCCCCACTTCTCTCCTCAGCCTCTGGTAATCTCCATTGTACTCTCAACTTCTATGAAATATATTTTTCTAGACTCTACATATGTTTGAGATCAGATGCTATTTGTCTTTTTGTGTGCAACTTCTTTCACTTAATGTAATGGCTTCCAGTTCCATCCACATTGTTGAAAATTAAAGCATTTCCTTCTTTTAATTACTGAATAGTATTCCATGGTATATATGTTCCACATTTTACTTATCCATTCATCAGCGGATAGGCTGTTAGGTTATTTCCATTTTTTTTTTGGTTATTGTGAATAGTGCTGCAATAAACATGGGTGTACAGTTGTCTCATCAACAGATTATTCCATTTTCCTTGAGTATATACCCAGTAGTGGTATTTCTGGATCATATGATAACATTTCTGGGGAGTATCCATACTTTTATCCGCAATAGCTGAACTAATTTATATTCCCACCAACAATGGGAAAGGATATCTTTATTTCTACATCTAAGCCAGCACTTGCTGCCTTTCTTTTTATGTATTGCTCATTCTAACTGGAGTGAGATGATATCCCAGTGTGGGTTATATTTGCATTTTAATAGTATTTTGAATGAAGTAGAGGCATTGTCCGTCTATATTGTGATTTTACTATTTTGCATAGAGGGAGTGTGGTTTAGAGGGCAAGACATGCACTCTGGAGAAACACAGTCTTGGCCAAATACCATCTCCACCGTTCATATGCAGTGCAAGACCTCAAGCAGGTCATTGAATTTCTTTGGGATACCAGCTAGATAATGAAATAGAGGTAGGTAGACAGACAGGCATAGATCTCCAGTATTTTTCTTAATACACACAAATATATTTTAAATCTTATTTATACATAAACATATACACATACAAGATGCAATATACATTTTAAATGCATGATATAGCCAAGACCTAGAAACTTCAACCCAATTATCCATTGCTAGAAGGAAAACTTTTAATTTATTTTTAGCAAATGACCCCATGCAAGAAGGTGTTCATTCAGCACAACAGAGGAATACATTTTGTAAGCAATTTGTGTCACTATGCCAATCTAGGAAATTGCATTGCTCAAAGCCAGATAGTCAGTGGGTGATTGATTCAATTCTTTCCCTTGTAATGTTCAAGATACGCTTTTAGTTTAAAAATACCCATGTTAAACCTATTATTATATAATATGCTGCAAACTTTGGAAGTCATTATAATTTCATGTGAAATATGCTCAGAATTCTTTCCTGTTGAAAAAAAAAGAGATCTATAGTTTTCCTAAAAGTTGCTTACTTCTAAATATACATGAAACAGGAATCTCTACCATTTAACCTCAAGTCAGCCTCTCAATTTTCACTGGAGAAGGTCAAACCTAACCTGGTCAGCTGAGTATTGGGGCATGTGTTTTCTTTAATCCGATATACAGATTTTTTTTTTCATTTTGAGGAGCAGGAAAAGAGTACAATCTCAAAATCAAACACTTTTACAAAAAGTCCATTTTACAAAAGATGTTTATGATGATGTTCATCCTCTTCACTTATCTCAACCTTTTCCAAAGTAAGCCACTTTTTGAAAAATCTACAAATTCTGTCCTCAGAAAGATGCATCCATACCCAAGCAAACCCACTAATGTACACAATTTGTAGGATTCCTGGACCTTTTTTTCAAAGCTAATGGATCTATTCCCTTTGGGTTCTTCATGTTCAATAGGAAGTTCTGTTCAAGAACTTCTATAAATGTCCTCACAGGACCACTGAAGTGCTGCTTACTGAGGGATTCTTTGGTATTTGCCTCTGTGGGATAATTTACATAGATTTTTTTAATATGATGACAGCTTCCTAAATTAGAATACACTGCCATGAAACTCCTTGCTCTAATTATTCTAAGGATATTATATCACATTGGATCCTCTTTATGATAAACATCAAATATGATTGCTTGGATATAAAAATCAGAACTTGCAATGTTGCTGCTAATGAATGACTTGACTTCACCATGGCCCATTGCTGGTATTTACTTACTCTTGGCCTTAACTTTACATCTACTTCTTGTTTATGTTATCTTGTTTAGAAGCCCTTTTATAAATATTGTACACCAGTGCAAGGAAGGGAGAAGGAAAAGATGGAATGAAGGAATAAAAAGGACAAGAAATTGCTTTAACTGCTATATTTCTTTACATTTGAGTTCAAAAAGTAAGCAATTAAAAATATTTCTTCCAAAGTAAACAAGAAGTTAAATGTTTAAATTTTATGACTTCAAGTTTTCTTATGACTTAGAGGATGTAAAATAAAATGGAAAAAAAGTAAAAAAATATTCTATCAATCTGTTGGTGTCCTATTGGTGACTGGAAATTTGTCAAAACATCTTAACCTTAAAACATATGAAATAAAAACACTAAAAACTTTCCTTTTGGCTCTATTTAGTCATCTGATTTACCTTTATATATCAACATAAAAGGGAATGGCTAAAAGCTTAATATAAACGAAGTGATGGGATTGACTCCATGGTGATCCCATTCAATAGAAAGAATTAACCTTAGGCTATTTCAGTCATTGATAATCTCCTCGAGGAAAATTTCAACTTCGATATTACTACAAAATAGAATAACGGTTATTATAAAATATCCAAAAGTTACATTAATTCAAACAAATATGCACTGGTTTCTTAACACAAACTTACCAAAAATTTATCTATGATAAATGTATTTATATGTTTATTCTGAGGCAAAAAAACATTGAAATTCATGCACAGTTTTTTCATAATAGGCAGTTTACATGAACTTTTTGAGGTATCCCTGTATTAATAGTATTTACAACTTTGAAACAAGGACATGTTTCTCTCCAAGTTCTTTCAACAGTGCTAACCATTTTCCCTCTGTTAGAATTTAATCCTTCTCTCTGCCTTCCTTTAAAAAATTGGATTCTACATTAATAAATTACACCCTTCCTGATATATTTTATTCTGTGGAACACAGTCTTCTTTTTCATGCACTTTAGTAATATTGGAGATCAATTTCCATTTTAAAATTTTCTTTCAGCAGCATTACCTCATATGTATTGTCTAATTTTATAAGGCATCTGTAGAACAGGGATCTGGCATATGTTGTTTTATTTTTAAAAATAAATTTCCAGTAAATGCAGTTTTCAGTTTACACTTACGAAGTCAAAATGTCAAGATGACTCAAAAACAATACATTAAATTGCAAGTGAACTTTACAGATTTGATTTGGTAAAGATAGCGCAAGAATCAATGAGACCTTGTGTCTGCAGTATGCCTGAGTGAGCACTCAGAGATCATTCAGGAAGATAACGTCAAAGGCCAGACCCAAACCACTTATGCAAATACCTTGGGGTGGAATTAGCCTAATAGAATGAAACATTCTCCTCAGAAAAAAATGTCAAAGCATGTGGGAAATGTTACTGAAGTGTGTCCTCTAATGAGAATTTCTGTGAGGAAGAATCTGTGGAAGAGCACACACAAAGGGAAAGGCAAAGGATAAACAAGTCAGTACACATGTCCCATCTCCTGTTTCTACCCAAAGAGGACACTGCTTATGACTGTGTTCCCCGCAAGTCAGGTCAATGGAAATGTCAAAATGCCAAGGTGGAAGTTTGGCCAAGCCATACGTCTCCCCTTGATGCTTATCACACATGAGCATCTTTTTGGATTGGATTTGAACAATACATTCTAAATTTATCCAGAAGAACTAGATTAAATGAAGTTGGAGATTCATTTTGAAGAATTAGAGACTGAAATTCTTGAATAATATCGTCCAGATTTTGGAACTGGGATGTGATGTGTCAGCCTTTTGACCATCTGTAGGAATTCCACTCCTTGTTCTCACTTATAAGAGACTCATGAAAGATAAGCTTCTATAATCAGTCATCTCACTCTCAAAAGTCATCATGAAGCCCACATGTTGCTTCATATTATAAAAAAAAAATGAATCCTGGGAGGGCAGTGGAGGATGGCCCAAGTGCTTGGGCCCTGCACCCGCATGGGAGACGGGGAGGAAGCACCTGGCTCCTGGCTTCGGATCTGGCCGTATCAGCCATTTGGGAGGTGAACCAATGGAAGGAAGACCTTTCTCTCTGTCTCTCTCTCTCTCACTGTCTGTAACTCTACCTTTCAAATAAATAAATAAAATATTAAATTAAAAAAAAAAGAAATAATGAGTCAGAAGCAATCACCACAATATTCAAGTGTAGGACTGACAGATCCATTTCTAATTTTTAGGACATACATACTTTGTGCCAGAAGATTTTAAGAGCAAGACTGCCTGACTATCAAAATTTCAATAAGAATAAGACCTTATGGATTAATGGGACAAGACGTCTGGAAATTATCCCCTCCACCAAAATAGTGGAAACACTGGCAAAACACCTTTTTCAGTACTTTGGAAATAAAGTGAAAAGTGGTAGTAACCTAACAAATGTTTACCAAATAAAATGACTGAATCTCAGTATAAAACAGTGAGCTTTGTGACATGTTAAGTTGCCAATACTTAGCTCCTTTTTGTTAGCTGAATGGTAGCCTTGAAAATAAGCAAGTTGCTCTTTGCTGCGTCTACTATGAGGACAGACTATTATCAGCATTCAGACTGTTGCCATTCCAGAAAATGTTGACAACCAGCCAGAAGAGCCACACAGTTATTGAGAAAGGTCCAGAGGAACCCTGTGGAAAGACTTCTATTACATCCATGTAGAACTCAGCCTTCCTGGAAAGAAGAGGCTCTATGTTGACAAGGAGAGGGCAACTAGAAGAGTGAGGGTGACTGTTCTCATTGTCTATAGTTGTGAACAGAACATGGTCAAGGGAGTTGCCCTGGGCTCAATTTAAAAATGAGGTCTGTGTGTACTCACTTCTCCATCAACGTAGTTGCTCAGGAGAATAGGTCTTGTTGAAATACAAGATTTCTTGAGTACTTCTGAAGGATTCAGATAAGGGTAAGAGTTCTTGTTCAATGGCTCAAGCTGAGCAAGATGAATTAGTTCTTCAAGGAAATGACAAACTTTTCTCAAATTCAGCTGCTTTTATTCAGCAGGTAGCAACAGTTAAAAATGATGATAACAGAAAATTTTGGGTTGATATCTGTGTCTCTGAAGAAGAAAGAGTTCAGCAGGCTTATGAATAAAGGTTGTCTACCTACAGAACAAGAATTTGAATTGTAAGTCTAATTTATGATATTTTAATAATGCAATAAAGATCTATTGGTTTTTGGGAAAAGAAGAAAATCAGTAAGTTGTGATCTCAGTATCTGTGAAAACCAACAATGTTAACAGTCACCAGAGAAGTCAAAATGATCTAGAACTTCTCAAACAGACTTATGTCTCAGGAAGAGGTACTATTTGACTTGACTGGCAGTGCCTTGAAAACTCAATTTTCTTAATATAACTTCCTTCAGAATCACTAAATGGATAATTCTCTATCCCCAAGACATTTGTTGAAAATAATCAGCAACAAATGTTTAATTTTGCAGTTACCCAATGCAGAGACAACAGGGGAGCCAAAAGAGGTTGACTAAAATTTTTGTAAGGGAAATATAAAGCAAGAATGGCCTATAGAGGGTTTTGAAAAGCTGCAACCCTATTCTTGGAAACCTAAACACACACATGAAGTGCTGTGCACACATTCCGGAAGGTTCTGAAAAGGCTCTGATGTCTGACCTCTACCCCACCTTGAGCCTCAGCACACAGTATCTGTTCTTTGCCGATTCCAGGTTTTGCTTGCTGCTGGCATTTCTTCTGTGGCTACATCACCCCAACCTTAAAGGCTAGAATTTTAAATTCTCTCTGGTCTTTCTTCACGTCACCCTCCTTTCTGTGTGTCTGTGGTACATATCCCTATATCTTTCTTAGGAGGACATTTGTTATAGCATTAAGAGATCAGAGAAATAATGCAGATAGCCTCCCAATGTCATATATTTAATCACATATCTAAAAAGCCGATTATTGAAATAAGGATACTTATAGGTTTCAGAGATTAAGAACTGATATTTTGGGGACCATTATTCAGCCTACTAGAAGTATACAAAAATATTTGTATGCAAATGTTCTAGAAATTTTATTCATAATAACCAAAAACTGGGCAGAGGGTATGTCTACCAGTAGGTCAATGAAAAACAAGTGAGAGTTTATCCATTCAATAAGAGTCAACGGAATTTTTTACCTGTAAAAAATGCATTATTGAAATGTGCCACAATAAAGATAGATCTCAAAATACTTCAGTGAAAGAAGCCAGACAAAAAATAGTACATACTGTACAATTGATTCCATTTGTGCAAAACTCCAGGACAAATAAATCTAATCTATAATGAAAGAAAGCAGATACATGTTAGCTTGCAGCTGGGGTAAAGAGTGAGGATTGACTGGGAAGGGGTGTTAGGGAATATTTATTGATGATAGAAGAGTTATATATCTTAATTGTGGTAATGGTAAATGGATGTATACATGTTATAACTGAACACTATACTTAAAATGTATGAAGTTTATATATATGAACTAAATTTCAGTAAAGTTGATTTCAAATGTAGACTTAAAATAATTAGGATTAGCTCATTTTTAACTTATTTTGAGATGACTGAGCAAGATAATTTTCTGTCATTACTCAGTTTTCCCAAAAACATCAATTAAGTAATCAAATTTTCTCATTTGTTGAAAATGCCACCCTCATTATAACTAATTTTCCACATATGCCTTGTTTTATTTTTGTAATATGTATTCTTTTTTTTTCATTTTACCAAAAGTCTTTAATGAATAGATATTGATAGAAATGTGCCAATGATTAGGAAAGGGAAGTAGTAGCAGTGCCCAGCAGTATGAACCTCAGAAGAGTGAGTCAAACTATTAGCACACTTAGCTAGCTTAGTCCTTCTCTCACTGTTCTACAGTCTTAACCCAGGTGAGGCATTCACTTTGTGGCTTTACATACCTATTCCGATGTCTCTCACATTTATAGTTCTAGCTCAGAACTCTTCTCTGTATTTCAGACAGCTGGTCATTTATTTTTTTGGTTGCAAGTCATTTCTTTTCTCTTTTTTAAACTAGAAACTGTTCATTTAATGTATAAAAGCTTCATGCATTTCATATATATAAATTTAGTAACATAGTGATTCTTCCCATCTTACCCTTCCTTCCACCTGCACTCCCATTCTTCTTCTTTTTTTTTTAACTTTTATTTGATAAATATAAATTTCCAAAGTACAGCTTATAGATTACAGTGGCTTTTCCCTCCCATAACTCCCTTCCCACCCGCAACCCTCCCATCTTCCACTCCCTCTCCCATTTCATTCACATCAAGATTCATTTTCATTTATCTTTATATACAGAAGATCAATTTAGTATATATTAAGTAAAGATTTCAACAGTTTGCCCCCACACAGAAACACAAAGTGTGAAGTACTTTTTGCCCATTCTTCTTCTTCTTCTCTCTCCTATTCTCATCCTTATTTTTTAATTAAGATCTATTTTCAATTAACTTTAAACTCATAAGATTAACTCTATGTTAAACAAAGAGTTCAACAAATAGTATGAAAAAAAAAAGTTCCTCAACAGTCAAGAGAAGGGCTGTTCAAAATCATTGCATATCAAAGTGTCAATTTCACTTCCATAGATTATCTTTTAGGTTCTCTATCAGTTTCCACAGATCATAGTGAACATATAGTATTAGTCCTTTTGGGACTGGCTTATTTTACTAAGTATAATGGTTTCCAGTTAGATCCTTTTTATTGCAAACAACAGGATTTCATTTTTACTGCTGTGTAGTATTCCATGGTATACATATACCATATTTTCTTTATCCAGGCTTCAGTTGCTGGACATATGGGTTGATTCCATATCTTAGCTGTTGTGAATTGAGCTGCAATAAACATGGGACTACAGATCACTCTTTCATATATCGATTTAATTTCCTTTGGGAAATTCCCAGAAATGAGATCACTGGGTTAAATGGTAGGACTATTTTGAGATTTCCAAGATATCTCCTTACTGTCTTCCTCAGTGGCTGGACAGTTTACATATCCACCAACAGTGGATTAGGGTATATTTTTTCGCACACCCTTGCCACTATTTGTTTTTTGAATAGCTTGAGAAGAATTGGAATGAGTTATTCTTAAATGTCTGGTAGAATTCAACAGTGAAGCTATAGGGTTCTGGGATTTTTGCTGTTTTTTGTTGTTGGAAGGATGTTTTTTACTGATTCATTCTCCATCTTGGTTACTGGTCTGTTTAGGTTTTCTATATCTTCATGGCTCAGTTTTGGTAGGCTGCATGTATCCAGGTATCTATCCATTTCTTCTAGATTTCCCTGTTTGCTGGTATACAACTTGCTGTAGTAATTCCTGATGATTCTTTTTATTTCTGTGGTATCTATTGCACTTCCTTTTTCTTCTCTGGTTTTATTGGTTTGTGTCTTCTCTCTCTCTCATTTTTTTTTTGTTTGTTTGTTTCATTGTGCCAATGGTGTATCAATTTTGTTTATTTTTCAAAAAACCAAATCTTTGTTTTGCCGACCTTTTGTATTGTTTTTTGGTTTCAATTATGTTGTTTCTTCTCTAATTTTCATTATTTCTTTTCTTCTACTAATTTTGGGTTTGGTTTATTGTTGTTTTCTAGATCCTTGAGATGCATTATAGCTCATTTATTTGGTACCTTTCCAGCTTCTTGATAAAGGCATCAATTACTATAAAGTTTCCACTTAACACTGCTTTTGGTGTATCCCATAAGTTTTTTTAAAATATTTACTTATTTATTTGAAAGTCAGAGTTATACAGAGAGAGAACGAGAGGCAGAGAGAGAGAGAGAGAGAGGTCTGCCATCCGCTTGTTCACTCCCCAGTTGACCACAATGGCCAGAGCTGTGCCGATCCGGAAGCCAGGAGCCAGGAAATTCTTCTGGGTCTCCCTCATGGGGGCAGGGGCTCAAGTACTTGAGCCGTCTTCTACTGCTTTCTCAGGCCATAGCAGAGAGCTAGATTGGAAGTGGAGCATCCAGGGCATGAATTGGTGCCCATATGGGATGCAGCTTTACCCTCCACACCACAGCGCTGGCCCCTCTAGCACTGTTTTTAATTTTTCTAATTTCTTTCTCTTTCTTCTTCCTCTTCTTCTTCTTCTTTTTTTGTTCTTACTATAAAATTTCCAGAGATTTGTCTTCTAATTCAGATACTACTTGTTTTTTTTTTCTTTTTTTCTCTCTGATGGCTTTTATTTTTGGACCAAGCTATTGTGGCTTAGTGGAGTGTCTGCTCTTTCAACAAATACCCAGAGGCACGTGCTGGGTATGGCAAGGGAGCAGTTCAGAGTTCTAGGTTAAAGGAGTATCCAGAGTGACACCCAAGTTGGGCATGGTAGATCTCTCTCTTTTCTTTCTTTCTTTCTTTTCTTTTTTTTTTTTTATCAGAAGGGAGTGTTTGATCAGCTCTCTCGGCATAGTCTCACCCTCATCTCCTCTCTTCCAAGGTGATCAATGCCTGGGTGCTAGTGCCAGTGGGTTCAGTATTCATCTGCATTGCCACAAGAACCAATCACACAAATGATCTGTGCACTCCTCAGCTTGAGAACAGATCCCATCACAATGATCCACACCAGGCAATCAAGGAGCCTTTGGCATGTGGAGCCACCCACAGTGACGACCCAGACACAACCTGCATCCTCCCACACAGCCGCAGCATTTCCACACTCACAGCACAGGAGGCTGCCGCAGTCACAAGGCACCAGGGTCTTCTCTTACCTGCCAGTCCATCCCATCCATGGAGAGGCAGAGACATTCCCATTGCCAACTGCCTTTGGGTGCTCCACCTAAGAAGCTTGAGCCCCAGAGCCTGTGATGTGTTGAGGGGCTGGGAACACCTCACAGTCCTACATGGATGCCCAGCACCCCCTCAATCCTCCCAGCCAGACTCAGGCATCTCCTCTGGGTTGGTTGCTAGTTATGCAGACACAAGCTGGTACATCTGTTACATGTGCTCAAGATGGCACCCACCCTCTCATGAAGGCACCATTGTCACTATTTTATATCAGACTTTTGATGACACTTTTTTTTAAGATTTATTTTATTTATTTGGCAGAGTTACAGAAAGGCAGAGGCACAG
Source organism: Oryctolagus cuniculus (assembly GCF_051225735.1). Lineage (NCBI taxonomy): Eukaryota > Metazoa > Chordata > Mammalia > Lagomorpha > Leporidae > Oryctolagus > Oryctolagus cuniculus. Next base: position 15,124,381 of record NC_142871.1, read on the forward strand.
AGAGAGAGAGAGAGAGAGAGAGAGAGAGAGAGCGGTCTTCCATCTGATGGTTCACTCCCCAAATGGCTGCAATGGCCAGAGCTGAGCCTGTTTGAAGCCAGGAGCCAGGAGCTTCTTCCAGGTCTCCCACACTGGTGCAGGGGCTCAAGGGCTGGGGCCATCTTCTACTACTTTAACAGCATAGCTGAGAGCTAAATCAAAGTGGAGCAGTCAGGATATGAACTTGTGCCCATATGCGATGCCAGCACTGCAGGCAGGGGCTTTAACCCACTATGCCACAATGCCGATCCCAACAGTTTTATGCATTAATGACTTTCTTTATCTAATTTAAAAGGAAATTTGAAAACAAAACAAAGCCTGCAGGTCAGGATTCTGATCGAAATGGCAGGGTGTCGCTCCCCCTGTTCGTGGAGGAACGACACTAAACCCTGCCTAGGCTTTATATCCGAGTCACGGCACCATTATGTCGCTCCCCGTCTTCGTGGAGGAACAACACAGGACCCTGCGCTGTTCTTTTGTCTGCTTGGCCCTCCCCGGGTTTGCTGCTGGTTCTTCCCGGGTTGGCTACCGTCCCTTCCACCTCCGTGGAAGGGCGGTTCCCCCTGCCACTTTCCCCACTTCCGCGGGGGAGCGGCGCACTGCCGGCCGGCTCTCTCGGGGGCTGCTCAGGTGTTCCTTCAGATAGATGTTCCTGGTGCATGTTGTCTCTCTCCTCCTTTATAGTCCTCTTCCACCAATCCCAACTCTGCTACCCACACACCGAGTACGCTGCTCTCCTCCAATCAGGAGCAGGTCCTACAGTTTATTGGTTGAACTGGAGGCAGCTGTGTAGAAGCTGTTTCCTCCTCTCCCAGTGCCATATTGTGGGAGAGCAGATGCATAGAATAAGTCTTAATTCCAGTAACAGTCTAGTCCGAGTTGCTCCCAGTTGCTCCCCACAGCAGGGATTGCAAAATTATTTAAGTATAAAGTATCTTTTTTAAAAGATTTATTATGTATGTATGTATGTATGTATGTATGTATTTAAAAGACAGAGATACACAGAGAGAAGGAGAGAGAGAGAAAATTATATCTTCCATCCACTGGTTTACTCCCCAAATTGCCAAACTGCCAGTGCTGGGCTGGTCTGAAGCCAGGAGCTTCTTCTGTGTCTCCCACAATGGTACATGGGCCCAAGTTCTTTGACCATCTTCTGCTGCCTTCTCAGGTACATTAGCAGGGAACTGTACCAGAAGTAGAATAGCTGGAACTTGAACCAGCGCCCACATAGGATACTGGCAATGCAGGCAGAGGCTTAACCTTCTATGCCACAGTGCCGGACCCAAGTATCTTTTTTTAAAACAGATTTATTTATTTATTTGAGAGGTAGAGTTACAGACAATGAGAGAGAGGGAGACAGAGAGAAAGGTCTTCCATCTGCTGGTTCACTCCCCAATGGCCACAATGGCTGGAGCTGTGCTGATCCAAAGCCAGGAGCCAGGTGCTTCTTTTCTTCCTGGTCTCCCATGCAGGTGCAGGGGCCCAAGGACTTGAGCCATCTTCTATTGCTTTCCCAGGCCACAGCAGAGAGCTGGAATGGAAGAGGAACAGCCAGGACTAGAACCGGTGCCCATATGGAATGCTGGCACTGCAGGTGGAAGATTAACCTACTGCACCACAGCACCGGCCCCAGGACCCAAGTATCTTAAAACATTAAGACTTCTTATTCTCAAATAAGGTAAGCCTTCCAAACATTCTGTTGCATAATCATATCTGGTGATTTTGTACTTACCATCTAAGACTTATTTATACCTCATTGATCTCATTCTCTTTGATGTAGTAAGAATAGTCTTTATCCCATTTCATACACTTTGCCTTGACCAATTTCCTCTTATATTTAAACTTGGTACACTCTAATACATCTGTGACACTCCTTCTACTTCTAACTTTTCTAAGATACTTCATTTTAAGCAGTATGCATGATTGGTTTAAAATTGGAAGTTTTTGGTTCAATAGATGCCTGTAATTGTGTGTGTGCTTCCCATTGTATTTACTTTTACAATGAATGCAATTTATTTTAGTTCTAACATCTTATACTTTTCATTTTATTTTCATTGTGTTCTATCATTTGCTGTGTATTCTCAACTTGATTTATTCCATGTCTATTATTCCAAAATAGATTATTTTATTAGCAGTTGTTGAAATAATTTCTCATAATATCCTTATGCACATATTTCTTACGTTTTAAGCATTAGAAATAAAGCAGTATGTTGGGGCTGGCATTGTTGAGCAGTAGATCAAGGTGCAATCTACAATGCTGGTATCCCATACCAGAATGTTGGGTCAGGTTCCCACTGCTCCACGTTTTTTTCTTTTCATATAACTTTTTTTCCCATAAATACAACTTCAGGAAAACAGTGATTCCTCCCACCATACCCGCCCTTCCACTCACACTCCTACCCCCCTTCACCCTCCTTCTCCTATTCTCATTCCTATTTTTTACTAAGATCTATTTTCTTTTTTTTGCTTTTAGTATTTATTTATTTATTTATTTATTTTAACTTTTATTTAATGAATATAAATTTCCAAAGTACAGCTTATGGATTACAATGGCTTCCCCCCCATAACGTCCCTCCCACCCGCAACTCTCCCCTTTCCCACTCCCTCTCCCCTTCCATTCACATCAAGATTCATTTTTGATTCTCTTTATATACAAAAGATCAGTTTAGCATACATTAAATAAAGATTTCAACAGTTTGCTCCCACCCAGAAACATAAAGTGAAAAATACTGTTTGAGTACTAGTTATAGCATTAAATCTCAATGTACAGCACACTAAGGACAAAGATCCTACATGAGGAGTAAGTGCACAGTGACTCCTGTTGTTGACTTAACAAATTGACACTCTTGTTTGTGGCATCAGAAATCACCCTAGGCTCTTGTTATGAGCTGCCAAGGCTATGGAAGCCCCCTGAGTTCACCGACTCTGATCATATTTAGACAAGGCCATGGTCAAAGTGGAAGTTCTCTCCTCCCTTCAGAGAAAGGTACCTCCTTTTATGATGACCCATTACTAAGATCTATTTTCAATTAACTTTACATACATATGATTAACTCTATACTAATTAAAGGGTTCCACAAATTGAATGAAAAAAAGAAAACTGTTCCTCAATGGTTGAGACAAGGATTGTTCAAAGTCATTGCATCTTGAAGTATTAATTTTGTTTCTACAGATTATTACCTTTTAGGTGCTCTATTAGTTATCACAGGTGGGGAGAACATATGGTATTTGTCCTTTTGTGACTGGCTTATTTTACTAAGTTTGATGTCGTAGAGCTTCATCCATTTTGTTACAAATGACAGGATTTCATTTTTTTACACCACTATGTAGTATTCCATGGTGTACAAATCCTATAATTTCTTTATCTAGTCTTCAAATTGACAAGCATTTTGGTTGATTCCATATCTTAGCTAGTGTGAATTGAACTATAATAAACACAGGGGTACAAATAACTTCTTTGTATGCCGATTTTATTTCCTTTGGACAAATTCCCAGGAATGGAATGGATGGTTCATATGGTAGGTCTATATTCAGATCTCTGAGGTATCTCCATATTGTCTTCCACAGTGGCTGTACCAGTGTACATTCTCACCAGCAGTGGATTAGGGTACCTTTTCCCCACATCCTCACCAGCATTTGTTGTTTGCTGATTTCTGTATGAAAGCCATTCTAACTGGGGTGAAGTGAAACCTCATTGTGGTTTTGATTTGCATTTCCCTGATCTTGAGCATTTTTTGATGTGTCTGTTTCTGTTGGCTATTTGGACTTCCCCTTTTGAAAAATGCCTGTTTCCAGTACAATCCGATCAAGGTGGCATGTACCAATGCCATCTCACTAGTCCAAGTGATCAATTTCAGTTCACAATTGATCACACTGATAGGTCTAAGAGTCAAAGGGATCACACACACACAAGACTAGTGTCTGCAAATACTAACTGATAGAATCAAAAAGGGCGAGAAAGATCCATCATGGGAATTGGGATACACAGCAGACTCATAGAATGGCAGGTGTCCTAAATAGCACTCTGGCCTCAGAATCAGCCCTTAAGGCATTCGGATCTGGCTGAAGAGCCCATGAGAGTATTTTAGGCATGGAAAGCCAAGACACCCTGGAAAAAAAAACCTAAATGAGAGATCTCTGCAAGTGAGATCCCAGTGGAAAGAACGGGGCCATCAAAGAAGGAGGTACCTTTCTCTGAAGGGAGGAGAGAACTTCCACTTTGACTATGACCCTGTTGGCATAAGATCGAAGTCGGCAAACCCAAAAGGCTTCCATAGCCTTGGCAACTCATGACTAGAGCCTAGGGAGATTACTGATGCCATAAACAAGAGTGTCAAATTGTTAAGTCAACAACAGGAGTCATTGTGTACTTACTTCTCATGTGAGATCTGCCATTAATGTGTTGTTCAATGTGAAGTAATGCTATAACTAGTACTGAAACAGTATTTTACACTTTGTGTTTCTGTGTGGGTGCAAACTGATGAAATCTTTACTTAATATATACTAAACTGATCTTTTGTATATAAAGATAATTGAAAATGAATCTTGATGTGAATGGAATGGGAGAGGGAGCTGGAGATGGGAGGGGTGCGAGTGGGAGGGAAATTATGGGGGTGGGGAGCCATTATAATCCATAAACTGTACTTTGGAAATTTATATTTACTAATAAAAGTTAAAAAAAAAGAAAAATGCCTGTTTAAATCATTTTCCTATTTCTTAACCGGGTTATTTGTTTTGTTGTTGTTGGCTGCTCCACTTCTGATTCAGCCCCTGCTGATGTGCCTGGGAAAGTACAGGAAGATGGACCAATGACCAATGTTTGGGTTGCTTCCACCCATGTGGGAGACAAGGATGCATTTCCAGGCTCCTATCTTTGGCCTGGTCCAGTCCCAGCCCTTATGAGCATTTGAAGATTGAAGCAGCAAGTGGAAAATATCTTTTTTGTTCCCTCTCTTTCTTTCATTCTGCCTTTTATGTAAAAAAATCTTTTCAAGAGAAAGAAAAGAGAAACAATTATATTTATATTAAATCCCCATATTAATTAGAAATAGTTTTGGCAAGTTATTGTACTATCACCTTATATCATTTGTATAGTAACCAGAATTCCATAGAAAGCTAGTGTGGTTTCTAGTAGATTTTAAGATTTCATTACCCACACCACCTAAAGAAGAGACATGTAGCTGGGCTCTAGGAATTACAGGGACTAAGAATTCCAACATGATTGGTACTTCCATCCCCTCCCCCCTCTCTGAAGTTAATTCAATTCCTTTCTCTATGTTTTACAGAAAAGGGTTTTGAAATTTTACTTACAGTTTTAGACATTTATGAGATACTGTCCTGACTCCCTTTGAATCCTTATCCTGAAATTTTGTAAAATCACTCTATCTACTTGGTTAGCTCCTTCTACTAGACCAATCAATCAATGAGGTTACATTTGATGTAGTAATTGTTCCTGCCAAAACTATATGAGTACTTAGTTTTCAAAATAGCAATGGTTTTGGCAAACAACCGTGTGCAGCATGAACTCGCTATAGCTCTATTCCTCCATCATCTGGCAATAATTTAGTTGTGAAAAGTTCTGGCTTTATTTTGTTCCCTATTATGTGATCATCATTCTTCCTTACACTATTGGGGGAAAAAAATGGAAGGCACAACACAACAGGTAGAGAGAAGCAAATATAGAAAATATAGAGAAAAAGACAGACAATTCTGAATCTGTGAAAACTGGCAGAACCAAAGTAGAGGTACTTTTTGCCTCAATAATAAATGAATAAATAAACCATGGAGGTTATGAAGAGGGGAATCTCATGCACATATACCTGATGAGAAGAACTCTCAAGAGACTGCCTGAATCCCAACCTTGCACAAAGCCCATCACATCCTTACATACACACACACACACACACACACACACATATTTGACAAGGTCATATTGCTAACCACTGCTTATTTAATCATGTGCTGACACTTCCCTTGCTATGGATTCTTGTTTTCCAAGGATTATTACTTCAAAATTATTATTCAATCTTCCTCAAATAACCTTTTAAATCTTCCTCTTGACTCAGCCTCCTTGAATATATGTGTGTGTATTCCCATTGCAATGGCCATTCCCAAACAAATATCATTATCCTTTGGTGAATTGCACTCTGTGGTTTTTGTAAGTTGACATATCCTTGATTGAAGTTTGTTTCTAAATCTTGTCTCCCTGCATGTTTGGAGTTTCTTAGGATACTTTTATAAGCTAATATTTAGTATCTGACTGATATGGGCTTTTGTTGAGAACTAATACAGCAGATGACCTACCCAAGTCTGAGATTGGCCAATGATGATTGGTATAATACTCCATATGCCTGGGGCCCTCTGTGTCTGCAGAGGACCTGAGTGTGAGTCTGTGGTCTGAGAATTTTCATTCTGTGGTTTCTCTCCTAATTTGTAGGATTTCCCTAAAACTGAGGCTGTTTGTCCTGTTAGAATATTCTCATGTGCTGTGTTGCAACTATACCTTGGTTCTTTGCATCATTTTCAGTTCCAACTTGAAGATGATACATTTATATTGGAGAGTGATTCCTTAATTTTTGAAACTTCTCATGTTTACATATAGACATATATAGACACAGCTGTTTGTGGTTTTGCTATAATCCTCTATGTGTGTTCCTGAAAGGTTTCATGTTGTATAGAACTGAGTACTAAAAATAACAGGGTTTATAGAAAAAAATAAGCTGAAGGACAAACCACTGGCAAGAGAAAACAAAAAATTCAAGACCTGTGCAAGTTTGTAACTGTAGCACTAACTGGAACAATAGTGATTCTATTAACAATATTAGTGCAGGCAAAGTTCTGAAGAGCATGGCACTTAGCATCAGAGGGTGTTAATCACCACAGCCTTGCACAACAGTTCCTGTGTTGCCATGTCTTAGGTTGAGAGATTTTTTCATGATTACTTCAAAACATGAAGGACCCTCTCTACTGGGTAGTCAGGTACTTGAGTTTTCTCCACCGAACCCATGCTCCACAAATTCACACTGTGTTCCCGAGCAGGAAAGTGTGTATTGTTCTTCTCAATCACACAATTCTACTGCATCTTTCTGTTTTTCATGGGTTTGTGTCTTTTTGTGTGTTTGTTTGCTTGTTTGTTTTTAGATTTGATCATTTATTTGAAAGGCAGAGTGATAGATCTGGGCGAAGCTGAAGCCAGGAGCCAGAACTCCATCCTGGTCTCCCCAGTGGGTGGCAGGGACCCAATACATGGGCCATTGTCTGATGCCTTCCCAGGCACATTAGCCAGAAAGAGGATAGGAAGGGCAGTAACCAGGACTCAAACCATCATTCAGATAAGGGATACTGACATTGTAAGTGGCAGCTTAACTTGTTGTGCCACCAATGCCAGCCCCTCTTAGTGGATTCTTAACGTTTCCCATATTCCTTACATTCAGTGTCTGCTGGAGTTTTCTTTTCTAGCTACTATTCTTTATATCCATTTTTGCAAGTGAATTTTCTTATGTTTCTCTTGTGATGACTTTTACCTTGATCTCATTATGAGCTCTTTATGCAAATAGTATTAACTGTCACTCATTCTTTTCTTTTCTTTTTTTTTTCTTTTTTTTTTTTTTTTGACAGGCAGAGTGGACAGTGAGAGAGAGAGACAGAGAGAAAGGTCTTCCTTTGCCGTTGGTTCACCCTCCAATGGCCGCCACGGCCAGCGCGCTGCGGCCGGCGCACCACGCTGATCCAATGGCAGGAGCCAGGTACTTATCCTGGTCTCCCATGGGGTGCAGGGCCCAAGGACTTGGGCCATCCTCCACTGCACTCCCGGGCCACAGCTGAGAGCTGGCCTGGAAGAGGGGCAACCGGGACAGAATCCGGCGCCCCAACCGGGACTAGAACCCGGTGTGCCGGCGCCGCAAGGCGGAGGATTAGCCTAGTGAGCCGCGGCGCCAGCCTCACTCATTCTTTTGACACTGATTCTCAATTTGCTCTTCATCTTTGAGCAAACATCCTGGGTAACTGCCATCACACCATGTATAACTTCACCCTTAGATATATATCCACTGAACATTTGGCTATTTGACTTCAATTGTGTAATATTAGCCAGGCCTGGTTCCTGCTGTCCCTACTGTTGTCAGTAATCCAACTTCAGCTTCAATACTCCTACTGTCTGAGCTCAGCAGAGCCTTACCTGTAAGTCCTGATTTTTTAATAAAGACCCTCCATAATCATGGATTCCTTGCACTCTGGGAATGTCACAGTTCATCAATGTGTGCATTTCTACTATTCAGTGATCTCAAAGAGCACACTACCAGCAGCATGGATTTCTGACTACAGTGACACATGCTGGCCCTTTAGTCCTATCTCCTCTGGGCAGGCACGTTGGAATGAGGGTCTAGCCTCTCCACCACATATTCTTCAAGAAACACCATGGCTAGTACACTTGCATGGCTGCTCTCTACTGTACTTACACTGTAAGAAAGATCCAATTAAAGTTGTTCTATCTGCATAGTTTAGCCTCTTGGAACCTCTCTGATGCTATAGCCACAAAAGCCAAAGCTCTTCAGTAAATGCAGTGTCTGAACCACAGGGATCAGAGAGGGCAAGCATTTTGGCACAACAAAGCATGGACTGTATGCTTTCTAAATCAGATCAGGCAAGTGCCTCATGTCTTCTCACATTATCTCAGCCTAGAGACTGAGATAGCTCAGCCTAGAGACCCTTCTAGGATGCATGAAACAGTGTACAAATATCTTCTTCAAGGCTCATACTATACAAAATGTTAGTTAGGGGCTGGTATTGTGGTACAGCAGGTTAGGCTGCTGCTCGTGACACTGGAATCCCACATCAGAATGCTGGTTTGACATGGCTGCCCTGTTTCTGATCCAGCTTCAGAAGAAGATGGCTCAAAACTTGGGTCTCCACCACCCACCTAGGAGATTCAGATGGAGTTTTTGGCCTGGCCCAGACCTGGCTGTTGGTAGTCATTTGGGAATGTACCTGTGGAAAAATCTCCCTCTCTCCCTTTCTCTCTCTCTCTCTCTCTCTCTATCTCTCTCTCACTGTTGCTCTTGCTCTTGTTCTCACTCTCGCTGTTTTTCAAATAAATAATTAAATCTTTTAAAAATTAGCCAAAATGTCTTTAAAAATTCATGGGCACATATAAGGTACTGTGATCTTTCTGTGAATATTTTAGATGGATGGAAAAATATTTATGTAGTTCCTTAGTCTCTGATGAATACTTGTACCTCATTTCCCCTCAAGGTCTCTTGTGGCAATTCTCACAGTCGCTCCCTTTATTTTAACCTCTCTACCTGAAACAAGACAGATCTAGCTGGGTCAATGACCCACCAACTGACACCGAATGCTCTCATTCAGACAAACACAATCAGTAGAGCAGAACTGGCTTCCTTGAAAGCCTATTGGTACTTTTCCCAGATAAAACTGTGCACCTAAAGGTATCATGGGATTTTGTCATCTGTCAAGTTCAAGGCTGTTGGTACAGTTTATCAAACTTCCTTCCAAATGAGCAGTTCCAATTTACCTTGCCACCAGAAGTATGTAATAACACACTTTTTTTAGTACATCTGCCAACAGTGAGGAGATTCATCCTTTTATAGGTGATCAACCGATATGATGCACAACAACCCTTGCCAGCATTTTCTTTAAATGCACATAGGAGGGGCTGGTGCCATGGCTCACTTGGTTAATCCTCCGCCTGCAGTGCTGGCATCCCATATGGGCACCAGATTCTAGTCCTGGTAGCTACTTTTCCAGTCCAGCTCTCTGCTGTGGCCTGGGAGGGCAGTGGAGGATGGCCCAAGTGCTTGGGCCCCTGCACCCGCATGGGAGACCAGGAGGAAGCACCTGGCTCCTGGCTTCAGATCGCCGTAGCTCCAGCCATAGTGGCCATTTGTGGGGTGAACAAATGGAAGGAAGACCTTTCTCTCTGTCTTTCTCTCTCACTGTCTAATTCATCTATCAAATTAAAAAAAAATGCACATGAGCACTTTCTTAGTAGTAACACTGTTTTAGCATATATTTGTTAGGAAATTAAGTATCCTTTTTGGTGACTTTTCTGCTTTGGTCCTGTCAAACTAAGTAAAAAGTCTAAGAGATCTTCTTAAAGAATGGAATTTCTTTGGGCATAGATTGTCATTGCAATGTTAGTAAGTGTGCCACAGTGAATTACGAGCATATCCAATGAGGTTCAGAAGAGAGGAAGTTTTTTTTTTTTTAATTTATTTATTTATTTGAAAGTCAGAGTTATACACAGAGAGAAGGAGAGGCAGAGAGAGGTCTTCCATGTGCTGGTTCACTCCCCTAATTGGCTGCAATGGCCGGAGCTGTGCCGATCCAAAGCCGGAAGCCAGGAACTTCTTCCAAGTCTCCCACGTGGATGCAGGGCCCAAGCTCTTGGGACATCTTCTGCTGCTTTCCCAGACCATAGCACAAAGCTGGGTCAGAAGTGGAGCAGCCAGCACTTGAACTGGTGTCCATATGGGATGCAGGCATTGCAGGCGACAGCTTTACTTGCTATGCCACAGCACCGGCCCCAAGAACAAGTATTTAAAGACAGAAATGAAGAAGATTCTGTAAGATGTCTAAAGCGGTAATCATTGGCCACAAGATTAAGAATGGCTTGGTAACCGTGTGATTTGAACAGATAATTGTTGGACAATATCCATACAGGAAAAAAAAGTACTTTTTGTCTAAGTTTTTGATGGCTTCTGGGCAGGTTTGCTCTGGCAGCCTTTTGTAATAGTTATCATCAGGGAATCCTGTATGAGAGCCCTTCCTTTCTAACCTCATGACTATATTGATCTTGTTAGGGTTGGCACAAGCGACTCCATTTCGATTCCAACAATTTCCACAGTCCTTTGCTCATTTATTTAACTAGGACTGACATGTTTTTCATATCTATTTGTGTAAGCTAATCATAATAACAGAGAATATTAAACAATTTTTGTAGTAGGAATTTTTCTTTCTTCTTCCTTTTTATTTGTTTATGCTTGCTTTTAGAATTTGGATAAATTTATCTTTTGATGAGCAGAATTTCAATTTTTTTAAATGATCAGTTGTTAATATTTTGCTTCATAATTTTTACCCCTTTCACTCTTAAAAATACCCTTTTCTACTTCATATATTTGCCAAATAAATATTTTAAAGTGTCTCCATTTAATATAGCCTTAATTAAAATGTTTATTCTATAAATAATTCTGGAATTATTTATCTAGGTGGTGTGGTTAATAATATAAATTCATATTTTTAACAAATTACTATTTTTATTTGTATTAATTTGTTGAAAAGCCTTACAAACCTTACTTTTGAAGCTATTATTTTTCTATTATACTTTTTTATGTAAATAGGTTTGTCTCTTAGTGTACTCATTTATAAAGAATGTCTTTGGGGTCAGCACTGTGGCTTAGCTGGTCAAGCTGCCACCTACAGTGCTGGCATCTCATATGGGAGCCAGTTTGAGTCCCGGCTGCTCCGCTTCTGATCCAGCTCTCTGCTATGGCCTGGGAAAGCAGTAGAAGATGGCCCAAGTCCTTTGGCCCCTGCACCTGAGAGAGAGACCTAGAAGAAGCTCCTGGCTCCTGGCTTTGGATCAGCGCAGCTCTGGCCATTGTGGCCACAAGGGGAGTGAACCAATGGATAAAAGACCTCCCTCTCTCTCTCTGCCTCTCCTCTCTCTTGTAACTCTTACTTTCAAATAAAATAAATAAACCTTAAAAAAAAAAAAAAAAGAATGTCCTAGATTGAGTTAAAATGCCAAAATGAAAAGACTCTTCTTATTCAATGAAGTTTACAAGTTCAAAACTTTATAGTGTAATTTTTCTTCATCCAAAGGATTTTCCTGATTTATATCTTAGTTTTACAATTTCCTAACTTTGTGCTTTTTTGGGGAAGGAGAAATGCATCTATTTTAATTGACAAAGTGTATTCATATCTGTTCTTGACTTCCTGCTTTTAAAAGGGAGTGTTTTCATTATTTTAAGAAGTGTGAATCAAAACTGACATAATAATAAAACATTCTTAATAGAGCATTTCAAATAAAACAAATACAATTTTCGAAGTCTCTGGTTTTTGCTTTAATTTCATGTTTCATACACTGCACAATATTTACAAAGTACTCATTTTTACAGTTTTATAAGTAAAGGGAGCAGACGACAATTCTCCCATATAGTTAAATGCACCAGAGGATTTTTGCTTTCATTTCCCTCACTTGAGAGATAAAAAGCAGGATTTACTCTGAATTTAAATTCTAAGGAAAAAACATAGACTTTGTTCACTTCTCATGTTTCACATTAAGGATCACATGCAAGTCAAAAATAGATTTGTTCCTAAGTTAACACTCTCTTGAAATCTTATTTGACTATATGACAATTGCTAAATAATTTCCTTGTTACAACCAATTTTTAACAAGTTATCCTGCTAGTAATGTTTTCCGCTTCCTGCCTTCTTTACTTCTGTTCATTCTTCCTTTTTTTTCCTTTGTTTTCTTTATATGTAGAGAGCATCTATCCAAAGACATTGATAAGAATAGCTATCTTTGAAGAATGATGGGTAATATAACCTAAATGAAAGTAAAAAGAAAATGCTATATGCAACTCTTACTATGTAAAAATAAAATTATATTCTTGAGCCATATTCAGACATTACTAGCTGTGACCACAGCATTGTAGAAGCCAAAATGAAATTACATTTTCTTCCCAGAAAATCTCAATGTTCAGAGAAATAAACAGCAACATAAGGTAAGTGTTTGCTATATCAGAAAAGAACCTCAAACTTTTTGAATAAGAATAGCCACTCATGAGGGTAGACAAGTTAACTGCACCAACCACATGACATAGTGCAATCATTATACAAAGATTTTTCAGAAAACCTGAAATTCAAATTTATAAAGAAGCAAACAAGAAATGATGACTGAGAGTTAAGAATCACTCCAGATGGAGAATTCTTCATGACTGTAACATCTATTTCTATAACAGACCATCTCCAAATGACTTGTAGTTATTTTTCTGCAAAGTTGCAAGTGAAGATCTCCAGATAAAGTGGGTGAGTGGGCAGGAGGAGGAAAGGATGGGAAGTTATCATTATACTCTTAAATCTGTATATATGAAACCTGTTCATCTTACATAAATAAAAAATTTTAAACAAAAATCTTCAATATGGTTCACTTGTCATCCTAAAGAAAGGAGAGTTAAATTTCCTTAGAATAGAAGATTTTTTAAAAAAATGATGATTTCTTTTCTCTTTACAGTTATATAAGTGAATGAGAATTTTAAACCACAGTTGTCTAAAGTTTTATTCTAACCTGAAATAAAACCAGCCACCCACATCCAAGTTGTAAATCGACAGACTCAATCAATTGTATTTAACCAATCTTGGATTGCAAATATTTGGGGGAAAACTGTGTCTATACTTAACATGTATAGACTTTTCCCCTTCTTATGGTTATTCCCTTAGAAGCATAGTGCAACGGCTATTTACATCATATTTGCTATTATAAGTAATCCAGGGATGATTTAAAGCATGTGTGCTTAGGTTATATGCAAATACTATGCCATTTTATATAAGAGTTGTAAGCTTTATCCATGGATTTTGATATTCTCCAGCAGTCCTGGAACCAATTCCCTGTGGATGCCAAGGGACAATTGTATAGACAACATTATAACTGATTCTTGCATTAGAATCACTCTCTTTGATTAGCCCCACATTGAATACAAAATACATAAATACTTAACTATTTGAGAAAATACAATGTTTTTGTGAAACATACATAAAAAAGTGTTCAAAGAAGATGATTTACATTGTAATGTCCAATTTACACAGAATATTTAAATTTGGAAACTCATCAGTGACTTGGGCCTCTCCCTCAAAATTATTTGGCCTATTTATGATTTCCTTTCAATAAAAAAATGAGAAAAACGTAACCATTAAACAATGAAAGCAGCCTACTCAGCAATCAGGGAATGCTTTGATGATAGACTCATAGGCGGGTGGTGGTGGTGTTGCGAGGCTGCCTCGAAGATTACTACTGGACCAGTGGAAATCAGGACGGCTCAGACTGTGGGAGGCAGTGATGGTGGGAGAGGTACTGGAGGAAGGGAGGGTCATCAGCTGGCTATCAGTTTCCACAGGAAGTGGTGGACATTGCAGAAAGGGGTGGAACGTAGACGCCCTGAAGCTTGATTTTCTTGGAAAAGAGTTTGCTTGGTCCAGGGAAGCTTGCCGCTGGAAAGTGAGACTGGCCAAGCTAAGGTTGCTTCGACGTTCACAGCCACTGTGGCGATAAAATCCAGTTCTGTTGAGGCCATGGGTGTAGGAAGACCTTGATCGCCTACTGGAACTCCATTGTGAGATGGGGGCACTGGCTCTTCTTCGAGAAAGACAAACAAACAGGGCCCAAATAAATCCTCCCATGACAAGCCCAATTGCCATGGATACAGTGAAGGACATTATAAGGTCCTCTGAAACAAAGAAAACAAATATCTAAGTCAAATTTAAAACAGGTAATCCATGACAAACAGAGGTATAGACTGTAACTACTGAAATACATTAATTTAAACATGCTTTGAGAGAAAGAGAATATGTTGCAATGGTTATAAAGAAATGGAAGTTGATAATGCTTCCATTTATTCAAACAGGAAAACACAAAATAATATTTATAGTGACAGCATTCTAGGTTATGTTATTTCATGTAAGAGCTAAGAAATAAAAATAGTCATCATAATGCCATACTTTATAAATTTTTCTAGAGTGTGAATGTGGTCCAAAGATGACTTCCTTTTGGGTGATAATAGTAGCTAACGTGCCAAGTCCATAAAGGATTTAGTCACCGCTTTGATTTTGCCTTGTCCTCTATCTGTTTTCAGCAGTCACATTGAGTTCTCCCACCTGCACTCTTCATGACACCTCCCTTCCTGTCTGTTTCTGAAATAGGAAGTGCTGAGGTAGAACCATCTGGCTAGCTGATTGATTTATGTCTTATTTCCTGAACACCCGGAATGTCGCTAGTGTCTCGGACTCCGTGCTGACATGACCTGTGCAGACTACTAGGCTTTTTCTTATTCCCCAAAGCTCGTGACCTTTTTGTGATAATAAAATTCCTGTCCTCTCAACCTCTCAGAGTTTTTGTTATGTGCCAGTGTCCTCCAATTCATCAAAGTTCTGTTTGTTCAGATTTCCTGTTTTGGGGCTGTGGAGGGGTGAGAAATATGTTCTCCAAATAGAAATATTATCCTACTGCCACTTGTGAACTAAAAACATCTTCTAGAATTAAACTGGGAAGCTTAGACTCCACATTGCATGGAAAAAAAACTCTCTGGGTATTTGAAGGCCTGACTGCCCCACTGCCTACTCAAGTCCTCATGCTCCACCCCATAATAATCCACAGCCCTGTTAGTTTTCTCACCATCCCAAAGCCTATCATTCTCTTTAGGACTCTGTGCTGTCTGCATGTTTCCCTTACCTCTGGATACCAATTTTTAGGTTTCTGTCTGGAAAATTCATTCTTCAAGGTCCTCTTTGATAAGGATTCTTACATTTCCTAGAGAAAAAGGAGTTACTGGGAAGTGGAGAGTAATTCTTATTGAATTACTTATCTGGCGAAGCTATATTGCGAGAGCCTTAGACTGGAAACTACTGATTGGGGTTGTAACACAGTGGAGAGGTGGTGGTGGGAGGGGATGGCCACAAGTGCTTTGCTGTTCCTCCTATCAACAGGTAGAGTCTATTTCCCACTCCATGAGTCTGGGCTGGCTTCATGTCATGCTTTGACTAAATAGCATGCAATGGAGTTGAATCTATGCAAATGGAAACCTAAGGCCCAAAGACTTTCAGCTTCTACCCTTGCTATTCTTGCCAGCCCTGCAATTGTCAAATGAATAAGGCCAGGCCAGGTAGCTGAGTGATGAGAGACACATGACCCAGTTAACACCTGTTGCTCTGGCCAGCAGCCTGCTTTCCTGTTCAAATGAATGGAATTATCCAGGGTAATTCAGATGCTAGTCAGTACCCCAACTGACAGTGGTCCATCAGCAAAGATTTTGGACAGCTCATCAAGCTGAGTCCATTCCTAATGGCCTACCCACAAAATCACGAGCTAAGTGAATTGTTTTGTCACTGTATTTAAAATGGATTGCTAACAACAAAAGCTCACTGATACAGTGTTCCAGATTCATCTTAATCTCACATGTGCAATTTTTAGGGTATTTGTGTAGACTCACTGATTTCATTACCTTTATAAAATGTTTGA
Organism: Oryctolagus cuniculus; assembly: GCF_051225735.1. NCBI lineage: Eukaryota > Metazoa > Chordata > Mammalia > Lagomorpha > Leporidae > Oryctolagus > Oryctolagus cuniculus. The sequence goes on from NC_142871.1 coordinate 15,140,669, forward strand.
GGCCTTTATTTATGGACCACAGTCAGAAAATGTGGTCTATATACTCTGGAATACTACTCAGCCATAAAATAGGTCCTCTCTTTCGTAACAAAATGGATGCAACTGGAAACCATTATACTTAGTAAAATAATCCAGTCCCCAAAAAGACAAATATCATGTGTTTCCCTTGACCTGTGGTAACTAATAATTACAAAAAAGTAATGAATATGAGTGAAATTGACATTTTGAGAATTGAGAATGTTTACAGACCTTGCCTCTAATGTTGAAGAACAATGTTTTTTCTTCTTACTATTTGTTGAATTCTTAGTGGAGGGCTAATTTTATGATTATAAAATAAACTGAAATTAAATCATTTTAAAAATTAAAAGAATAAGCCAGTGCCACGGCTCACTAGGCACCTTGCGGCGCCAGCACACCAGGTTTTAGTCCCAGTCGGGGTGCCGGATTCTGTCCCGGTTGCCCCTCTTCCAGGCCAGCTCTGTGCTGTGGCCAGGGAGTGCAGTGGAGGATGGCCCAAGTCCTTGGGCTCTGCACCCCATGGGAGACCAGGAGAAGCACCTGGCTCCTGCCATTGGATCAGCGTGGTGCGCCGGCCGCAGTGCACCGGCCATGGCGGCCATTGGAGGGTGAACCAATGGCAAAAAAAAAGGAAGACCTTTCTCTCTGTCTCTCTCTCTCACTGTCCACTCTGCCTGTCAAAAAAAAAAAAATTAAAAGAATAAGAAAGCAAGAAAGAGGGAGAGTGGGAATGTGGAGGAGGGGAGGGTGGGTGGTATCACTATGATCCTAAATCTGTTTGTATAAATACATAAAATTTGTTCACCTTATGTAATTAAAAAAGAAAATGAAAAAAGGGGCAAATTACACAAAAGAGTTAGATTTTATGATTGTCAAGTTTCTTTCCAATTAATTGTTGTAATCAGTGATATTCTATAAAATATTTAGTACATAGAAATGACAAAAATCAATCTAATAAATATAAATTGATATTAATAATAAGAATAATCATTGTTGAATAATTTTAGGATATATTTAGTGTCTTCCAAGCACATAATTTCACGTAGATCTCCTGTGGAGAGGCTATATTTGCCATGTTCTACTTTCGTAATTGTCCTCACAAATACTTAGAATCCTCTATAACAATGATATATATCAGATATAAACAATAAATCCTTTGCAATAAGATGACTTCTGAATTATAAGGTGATTTATCACAGATCAGCCTGGCCTGGTATTATTATTCTGAAATGTGTCTCTTAATATTGAGTCACAGCCTTAAAATACAATGTCTTCAGAGATTTTTCTAAGCTAGGCTCTACCAAGAAAGAGCAAATAAATATAGGCAGGGCTGAATACTAACCTATGCATAATACATGACAATTCTAAATTAAATTTTTCAGTGCCCAAATATTTAGAACCTAAAATTCTGCTTCAGAAGTTATAAGAATTTTTAAGTTGCCATAGCAATAGCAATCATGAGAATCAGAATTTCACCCTTCTTCCTAAAATATAATAACAACAATATGAGTAAATAAAACCACATAAAATCCATGTTTTCAGCATGGATTCTAATTAGAAAACAAATAACATACACACTTTAAGTTACTAGGAAGTGAATAATTGAAAACAACTATTGTAAATGATCTCTTATGCTTCAACATAAGCCTTCATGGAAAGAAAGGGCAATTTTTTGGGGGGGGGAGGGACAGGCAGAGTGGACAGTGAGAGAGAGAGAGAGAGACAGAGAGAAAGGTCTTCCTTTGCCGTTGGTTCACACTCCAATGGCCACTGCGGTCGGCACACCACACTGATCCAATGGCAGGAGCCAGGTGCCTCTCCTGGTCTCCCATGGGGTGCGGGGCCCAAGCACTTGGGCCATTCTCCACTGCACTCCTAGGCCACAGCAGAGAGCTGGCCTGGAAGAGGGGCAACCGGGACAGAATCCGGCGCCCCGACCGGGACTAGAACCTGGTGTGCTGGCGCCGCAAGGCGGAGGATTAGCCTAATTAGCCACGGTGCCGGCAAGAAAGGGCAATTTTAGAAAAACTGTGAAAACATTGGAAAGTATACTGGTGCCTGAACACACACACCGAGTAAATGAAAGGAACTTACGAGTACGTATAAGAATGTGAGGAAGCTGTCTTAGAGAGCAGTCCCTCGCTGAAGAGGCAGAGGGTAGAGAAGTCAGTCACAAAAGATCACATATTGTATGATTTCATTTGTGTGAATTGTCCAGAATAGTTAAAACAAAAAGGACAAAAAATAAATTATTTTCTAAGGCTGGAGGGTGGGATAGGAAGGAATGAGAAGAGCATGCATATAGGTTGAGGTTTCTTTGAAGCACAAAAATGTTCATAAATTAGATTTTAGTGATTAAACTACTGTGGAAACTAATTGTGTTGTTAGGCAGGTGATTTATATGGTATTGAGTTCTGTCTCAATAAAGCTATTTAAAGAATAAATAAAAAGGAATTGTGCTGGTTGGAAACCACACAATAATGAGGAAGAGACAAGATGAAAGGAAAATTTGGGATTCTTCAAGACAAATAAATATTAAAAAACTATCAAAAGACAAGAATGAATTGGCAAAATAGTCTAGAAAAGAACTAAAAAGTAAAGAACTACTCAGTGGCTCCTAGAACCAAGCCCTCTGTTTTCTCTCCAATAAGATGCATGAGTCCAGATAATTTATAAAATTTGATACAGACTAAAAAATTAATTAATTTGTTTACAGGCAAAAAGGGTGGGGAGGGAGATAGAGCCGGAGATGGAGATGGAGAAGGAGATGCAGATGGAGATGGAGATACAAAGAGAGCTCCTGTCTCTGGTTCATGCTTCCAAATGTCCATAATGGCTAGGGCTGGGCTGGATCGAAACTAGGAGCCAGAAATTCAATCCAGGTGTTCAGTGTTAGTGTTAGAACCCAACTACTTGAGCCATCACCACCACATCCCAAGGTCTGCATTAGCAGGGAGCTGGAATCTCAGCTGAAATTAAGAATGGAACACAGGTATTCTGGTGTGGAATGTGGACATTTAACCCGGTAGTTAAGATGTGGAGTGTGGACATCTTAAATATTAAGTTAAATGCCCATCCCCAAAAGTACTTTTTAAAGAACATATCTCATTTTGAAGGCAAATGAAGCAAACTCTCAGACTGTTAAATCATGTAATATAAATTATGTGTTGTTATCCTAATTTGTAACATGTGTCTACACAAGCAGTAAGTAGCTGGCACACAGTAAATCTTCAAGTGCTAACTGTCCTACTACTAATTGTTTAACTTATGGAAGCTATAAATTCTTCTTGGCCTAGTAGTAGTAGCCATTATATTGCTTTCCAATTCTAAGATTCTAACGTTGTATTATGTATGATTTGCAGCAAATATAATCAGTAACTCAAATCCTGCTTACTGGTATTGAAATTTAGTAGAGGTTTCCATCTAGTGGCCTTCAGCTGAATCATTCCAGTATCTGAATGATTTTCTCAGTGACAACAGAATGGAACACTGATTAAATATTCAGAAACCCTTTGGAATTGTAAGAATTACAAACTAAACTATTTTTTTTTCAAATATTTTATTTATTTGAGAGGTAGAGTTACAGACAGTAAGAGGGAGAGACAAAAAGGTCTTCCATCTGCTGGTTCATTCTCTATATGGTTGCAATTGCCCAAGCCAGGCTGATCCAAAGCCAGGAGCCAGGAGCTCCTTCCAGGTCTCCCACATGGTTGCAGGGGCCCAAGCACTCAGGCCATCTTCTATTGCTTTCCCAGGCCATAGCAGAGAGCTGGATCAGAAGAGGAGCAGCCAAGACTAGAACTTGTGCCCATATGGGATGCTGGCACCACAGGCGGAGGATTAACCTACTGTTCCACAGCGCCAGCCCCACAAACTAAACTTTTACCAAAGCAAATGGGATTGTATCAAACTAGAAAGCTCCTGCATATCAAAGGAAACAAGAACAGAATGAGGAGACAGTCATACAATGGGAGAAATATTTGTAAACCATATATGAGGGTACTTCAAATCATTCAAGCAAATGAAATTAAAAGTCAAGTTTATTTGCTGCAAAAACTATTTAAAAATATGTCCATAACCTTTTCAGAATATTCATTGTCCATGAACATTTTGAAAACCCCTTGTATGTTAAGAGGTTAATATCCTAAGTTTATAGGGAACATAGAGAACTCAATAGCAAGAAAACAGATATTCTGATTTTAAACCAAGAAAAGGTCCTCAACAAATATTTCTCAAAAGAAAACATACAATTGGCCAGCACATGTATGAAGAGGTGTTCAACATGACTAATCCTCAGAGAAATGCAAATAAAGCTATAATAAGGGGCTGGTGCCATGACACAGCAGGTTAATCCTCCATCTGCGGTGCCGACATCCCATATAGGTGCCAGTTCTAGTCCGGCTGTCCCTCTTCCAGTATAGCTCTCTGCTATGGCTTGGAAAAGCAGTGGAAGATGGCCCAAGTCCTTGGGCCCCTGAACCTGCATGGGAGAACCGGAAGAAACTCCTGACTCCTGGCTCCTGGCTCCTGGCTCCTGGCTCCTGGCTTCGGATCAGCGCAGCTCCGGTCGTTGCAGCCATCTGGGGAGTGAAGCAACGGAAGGAAGACCTTTCTCTCTGTCTCTCCCTCTCACTGTAACTCTAACTCTCAAATAAAATAAATAAAATCTTTAAAAAAAAAACTATAATAAGATATTGCCTCATACTTATCATATTGGCTGTTATCTAAAAGACAAGAGATAAATCCTGGTGATGACATGGAGAAAATATCGATCTGATTATTAAGTTAATATATCCATTATGTAAACAACTATGGAGGTTCCTTTAAAGTTAAAAACAGAATAATTATTTGATTCAGCAATTCCTCCAGCTACATATCCAAACATTTGCACATGTCTTGAGATGAAATCAGTGTCTCTCACATATCTGCACTCTCCTGTTCATTGCCGCTTTATTCACAACACCCAGGATTTGGAACATCTAAGCATCCACTGTCAGCTGAATGGATAAAGAAATTTGATATACAGAGATATTTGATTTACATAGTGGAATGTTATAAAATAATGGAATATTATCATCCAGCTTGTTAAAAACATTTATATTTACTTGAAAGAGTTACTGAGAGACATTCCATTTGTTAGTTTACTCCCCAGATGTCTACCATTGCCAGCACTGGGCCAGGCCAAAGTCAGGAGCCAGGAGCTTCATTCAGGTCTCCCATGTGGGTGGCAGGGGCCCAAACACTTGGGCCATCTTCTGGCTGCTTTTCTCAGGTCATTAGCAGAGAGCCGGATGGGATGAGAAGCAACCAGGACATGAACCATTGCCCATATGGGATACCAGCATTGCAGGCAGAGGCTTTACCCACTGCACCACAAGGTCCCTTGTCCAGCCTTTTCAAATGGAAATACTGTCATATGCAACAACTTACATGAACCTGGGGGATGTTGTGCTGAATGAAATAATACAGACATAGAAAGACAATACCGGCCGGCACAGCTCACTAGGCTAATCCTCCGCCTGCGGCGCCGGTACCCCGGGTTCTAGTCCCCGTTGGGGCGCCAGATTCTGTCCCGATTGCTCCTCTTCCAGTCCAGCTCTCTGCTGTGGCTCAGGAGTGCAGTGGAGGATGGCCCAAGTCCTTGGGCCCTGCACCCCATGGGAGACCAGGAGAAACACCTGGCTCCTGGCTTCTGATCAGCGTGGTGTGCCGGGTGCAGTGCACCGGCCGCAGCGGCCATTGCGGGGTGACCCAATGTAAAAGGAAGGCCTTTCTCTCTCTCTCTCTCTCTCTCTCTCACTGTCCACTCTGCCTGTCCAAAAAAATTTTTAATTAAATTAAATTAAAAAATTTAAGAAAGAAGAGATTTATCTTGGTCAGTTTTGAAGCTGAGAGGGTGTTGGCATCTGGTCTAGTGAAGAAACTGTGATGCAGAAAACCAAAGGAGGCAAAGAGAGTGCAAACTGAGGCCTATGAGAGTGAGAACTCACTCACATTTGAAAAGCAGGAACTAATCTCTTTATGAGGGTTCAGCCCATGACTCAAACACAACCTATCAGGTACCCCTCGCAAACCTTGCTGAATTGAGAAATCAAGCCTTAGTATGAGTTTTGGTGGAGAGAAGACATATACAAATGTTCATAGACAAACTAGATTTGCAAAAACACTTCAAAGAAAATTAATCGGCAAACCACAGACAACTATTAAATATTTACAAACCTACATTTATCTGACAATAACCAGCATATATCAAGGACTTTTCCATTCATTTATAAGACTAAAAAGAAAATTAAAACAGGCCAAATTTTTAGTAAACACTTCTGAAAGACATATTCAAAGGCCAATAAGCATGAGTGAAAAAACTTTACATCAAGAGACAGCACTTTTTTTCTAAACAAATCCAGGCAGCCAACATGTAGACTTTATAGGCCTTCCATTCTCTATCTAAACTACTGAACTCTTCCAAAAGTAGCCATAAACCAGTGGGCAAGTTTTCCATCAAGTTTTATTTATCAATATAGGCTGTGAGTCAGATTTAGCAGGGGATCACAGTTTGCCTATCCCTGTTCAACATCATTTACCACCACAGAAGTGCAAGATAAAAACATAATGAGATAGAACTAATTGCTAACCATAGTGAATAAAGCTAAAATGAGCAAAAATATGAAGGAATTGGAAGCTTCACCTTGGAAAGAATGTTAAATTGTAAAACCACTTAGGAAAAAAAAATGCCTGGTGGTTTCTTATACACTTGAATATATACTAAAACAATTGCTGTGGGAATGTAGGTAGCTAGGGAAAGGAGCTGAAGTCTGACAGCCCCAGCTAAACTGCTGGTGTACAACCTCACACTGACAAGTGCAGGCCACTGATTTGACAGCTCCAGGCAATCTGTGGTATAACAGCTGCTCTAGGACAGCTGCTGCAGACCCATAGACAGCCAGCCTGTCCCGTGTGGCAGCTCCCCTTCGGTGCACCATCCAAACTGCCTTCCCTTTCTCTGCACCATCAGGCCCTCTGAATTCTTTCACATGTGGAAGGAAGAATCTGCAGTAACCCTGGCCAGGAGTCCTGCATCCTGCAAGGTTATGACCCAGGAATTCTACTTCTAGAAAGGTATTCAAGAAAAGTGAAAATATATATCCATAAAAAGACGTACAAGAACAGATATTGCAGGTTTATCCTTAATAGCTAAAAACTGTATTCAGCCATGATGTCCATCAATATGAAAATATAAATTACTTGTGATATATAAATGCTATTTGGCAATAAAAAGAATTACTAATATAGTACAAATAGAATAGATATTAAATGTGCTATGTGGAGGAAATAGGCTGTACACAAAACAATAAACACTATAAGGCTTTATTGATAGAAAAGATGTCAGGAGAGTGGCTTCATCTGAGGATACTGTTCTCAGAGATGACTAGGAACAGGCTTTAGGAGACTTTAGGAGTTGGTGATTATATTCCATGTCTTGACTGGGCTTTGGGTTAATCAAGAGTGTATGTATTTATAGAAATTCAGCAAATTTTCTTCTATGGCTTGTGCACTTCATTGTAATTCATTTTATCTATGTCATATTTAAGTATGACCTTAAAAAACTCCATTGAGTTCCTGTTAATAATATGAATCTTGAGGTAATCGGGGGTAAGTGTATGGATATGTTTAATATACTTTGAAATGTATAAACAAATAGATCGATGGTTAAAGTTAATATTGTATACTCTGCTTTCTCTTCAGATCCTCCTTTTACTAAAATTAATATTGTAAAAATATTAATGATCATATCATGGTGGTTAGGTATATGAGTATTTATTATAGAATTCTTCAAATGTTTCTGGATTTTTAAATATTTATTAATAAACTGTTGGAAAAATACTTGAGAGAGTATCATGAACAGTCTATATTCAGCATATTTGGATATTTAATGCAAATGGTTTCCACAAAACACAAACTTCCTTAACTAATAGAAGAATCAATAGAAAATCTGAGGGGTACGTCATTGTTAAAGAAAGAAGAACGCAAGAAGGAAGAGTTGCTGGTATCATTCCTCTTCCAGTTCCAATTGACTTTACTGCTTTCCTCCAATTTTAGGAAGACAGCAAGGAGCCATTGGACTCTTGGGATTCAGTGCTGTGTTGGCAAAGCTCTGTTCTGGGAAGATCCTTATGGTTTCTGTCCTGAGGCAAGTGCCTTTGGAAGTCTCTGGACTTGTGGCTGTATCAGCAAAGGCCTGCCCCCTGGTGAGATAAATTTGTTTTGGTATGTAGCACCAAATTCTTGCAGGCCTGATGTGCACCTCTTCTACAACTTAGGATAGTGTTCAATGAATCACAAGACTATCTGGGGATGGAGCCAGGCCGACAAACCTAGTATTGAACAGATCCTAACTCTCCCTGTCCCCTGGACAGTGCCTGCAGAGGGACTCTGGTTCTGCTTCAGTGTCCCGCAGATTTCCATGGTCTCAGGTGAACAGTCTTTTACCCCAGTCAATATCACCAGTAACTGAAAGTTGTAGCATGAGGCTGTGAATCCACTCAGCAGGATACAGATCCTAGCAAGATGAACTTTGCTCCTATATCCAGGTTGCACCAGTCTTAATGGGCTTTGGGTTTCAGGTGTGATCTATCATCATAGCATTCAGGAACACAGAACAAGTAGTTGGAGCCTACCACAGGCCAAGAAAAAAGGGCTTGCAGAGACAGACTACCCCTTTATGGGTTCATCTCCAGTGCATACCAATAACATATCAACTGCAGATTTGGAACCAATTTGAGAACACCAAGTGAAATAAAAATGCAATAGAAGGCATCAATAGCAGAATAAATCAAGCAGAATAAAGAATCAATAAGCTCAAATTGAACCCAAAAGAAAGCAGGAGTAGCTATACTTCTATCAAATAAAATAGATTTTATTTCAAAAGCAGTAAAAAGAGACTAGGAAGATCACTGTATAATTATAAAGGGTTCAATCCAGCAATAGCACACATGCACACACACATAATGTAGGAGCATCCAAATACATAAGATAAATATTAATAGAACTAAAGAGAAAGACAAATTCCAATACAATGATTGTACAAAACTTTTTAAGACTCAAATCACAAAAATGGACAGGTGATCTAGAGAGAAATTAACAAAGAAGGAACAAAAATAAATCCCCCCCCAGAAAAATAAGATCTAACACACCTACAAAAGTTTTTACCTGATGGTTGTAGAATACACATTCTTCTTAATGACAAATGGAACAGGATAGATCATATAATGGATCGCAGAAGAAGTCTCAACAAAATTAGAATAGAAAACATATCAAGTATCATTTCTGATGACAATGTAATAATGTAATGAAATTAGAAATCAGTAATAAGAAAAACTTTGAAACTATATAAATACATGGAAATTAAACAACTTAACCCTGAATAATCAATAGATAAAGAAATAAAGAGGAAATTAAAATATTTCTTGAAATGAATGAAATGGAAAACAACATATCAAAACATATAAAATACAGCAAAAGTAATACAAAGGGAAGCTTATAAAACTCAATTCCTGCATCAAAAATCAGAGATCTCAAATAAACTACTTACCACAGCACCACAACAATGAGGAGAAAAAAGAGCAAATCAAATCCAAAATTGATAAGAAGGAAAGAAACAATATAACTCAGACTACAAATAATAACATAGGGGGCCAGCACTGTGGCACAGTGGGTAAACACCCTAGTCTGAAGCGCTGGCATCCCATATGGGTGCCACTTCGAGACCCAGCTGTTCCACTTCTGGTCCAGCTCTCTACTATGGTCTAGGAAAGCTGTAGAAGATGGCCCAGCTCGTGGAATCCTGTACCAGTGTGGGAGACTCGGAAGAAGTTCCTGGCTCCTGGCTTCGGGTCAGCACAATTCCTGCCATTGCAGCCAATTGGGGAGTGAACCATTGGATGGAAGACCCCCCCCCCCTCTCTCTGCCTCTCCTCTCTGTAACTCTGACTTTCAAATAAATAAATAAATCTTTAAAAAATTATGAGACATGGACCAAGGACCTCAATAGATATTTTTCAAAAGAGGAAATCCAAATGGCCAACAGACACGTGAAAATGTTCAGGATCACTAGCAATCAGGGAAATGCAAATCAAAACCACAATGAAGTTTCACCTCACCCCTGTTAGAATGGCTCACATACAGAAATCTACCAACAACAGATGCTGGCAAGGATGTGGGGAAAAGGGACATTAACCCACTGTTGGTAGGAATGCAAACTGGTACAGCCACTGTGGAAGTCAGTTTGGAGATGCCTCAGAAACCTGAATATAACCCTACCATACAACCCAGCCATCCCACTCCTTGGAATTTACCCAAAGGCAATTAAACTGGCAAATAAAAAAGCTGTCTGTCTGCACCTTAATGTTTATTGCAGCTCAATTCACAATTGCTAAGACCTGGAACCAACCTAAATGCCCATCAACAGTAGACTGGATAAAGAAATTATGGGATATGTACTCTATAGAATACTATATAGAAGTTAAAAAACAATGAAATCCGGTTATTTGCAACAAAATGGAGGAATCTGGAAAACATCATGCTGAGTGAAATAAGTCAGTCCCAAAGGGACAAATATCATATGTTCTCCCTTATTGGTGGCAACTAACCAAGCTCCAAAAAGGAAACCTGTTGAAGTGAAATGGACACTATGAGAAACAGTGACTTGATCAGCCCTTGTCCTGACTGTTGAGGAACAACTTAATATTTTATCCCTTTTAGTATTTTTTTGTTCTACTTAATAGTATTGGTTGAACTCTTTAATTAACACACAATTATTCTTAGGTGTTTAAATTTAACTGAAAGTGATCCCTGTTAAATATAAGAGTGGGAATAAGAGAGGGAGGAGATGTACAATTTGGCACATGCTCAATCTGACTTGCCCCAAATGGTAGAGTTAGAAACATGCCAGGGGGTTCCAATTCAATCCCATCAAGGTTGCATGTACCAATGCCATCTCACTAGTCCAAGTGATCAATTTCTATTCACAATTGATCATTATGATAGGTCTAAGAGTCAAAGGGATCACATAAACAAGACTAGTGTCTGCAAATACTAACTATTAGAATAAAAAAGGAGAGAATGATCCAACATGGGAAGCAAAATACACAGCAGACTCATAGAATGGCAGATGTTCTAAACAGCACTCTGGCCTCAGAATCAGCCCTTAAGGCATGCGGATCTGGCTGAAAAGCCCATGAGAGTATTTCAGACATGGAAAGCCAAGACACTCTGGAAAAAAAAAAAAAAAAAAAAACCTCACACACCTAAATGAAAGATCTCTGTGAGATCTCTGTGAGTGAGATCCCAGTGGAAAGAACAATCAAAGAACAGGTAATCAAAGAAGGAGGTACCTTTCTCTGAAGGGAAGAGAGAACTTCTACTTTGACTATGGCCTTGTCTAAATATGATCAGAGTTGGCAAACTCAAAAGGCCTCCATAGCCTTGGAAACTCATGACAAGAGCCTAGGGTGATTACTGACGCCATAAATAAGAGTGTCAATTTGTTAAGTCAACAACAGGAATCACTGTGCACTTATTCCTCATGTAGGATCTCTGTCCTTAATGTGCTATACATTGTGATTTAATGCTAAAACTAGTACTCAAACAGTAATTTTTACTTTTTGTTTCTGTGTGGGAGCAAACTGTTGAAAGCTTTACTTAATATATGCTAAACTGATCTTCTGTATATAAAGAGAATCGAAAATGAATCTTGATGTGAATGGAAGGGGAGAGGGAGCAGGAGAGGGTTGGGTTGCAGGTGGGAGGGAAGTTATGGGGGGGAAAAGCCATTGTGATCCATAATCTGTACTTTGGAAGTTTATATTCATTAAATAAAAGTTAAAAAAAAATACCTAAACAAAATAAAATATAACAAGGCAATAGGTAGCATCATATTGAATAGGAAAAACCAGAGGCTTTCTAAGATCTGGAAGAAGATAAAGACGCCCACTTTCACACTTTTATCCTCTTTTATTTTACTGAAATTCTTAGCTACAGTGATTAGGCAAGAAAAATAAATAAAGCACATCAAATTGGAAAGGAGGAAGTCAAATTGTCAGTCTTTGTAGAAGACATGATCTTAAAACCCCAGAGACCACCAAAAAAGATGTAGAACTAATAAACAAATTCAGTAAAGCTGCAGGATGTACAAAAATTAATAACATTGTCATAAAACAATAGTGAATTGTCTGAAAAAGAAAATAATACCATTCCCAATAGCTAAAAAAAAAAAAAAACAAACTTGGGAATAAATATAACCAAGAGGTGAAAGATATCAACATATAAATCATTGAAATAAATTAAAGATGACACAAAGAAATGGAAAGGCATTCCATGTTCATACGCTGGAAGAATTAATGTCATTGAAATGTCCATAGTATCCAAAACAGCTTACAGATTCAATGCAATCCTTATCAAAATGCCAATGACATTTTTCACAGAACTAGAAAAAACACTATAAAATTTTTATGGAATTACAAAAGTCAAAGCCATCTTGAGCAAAAAGAACAAAGCCAGACACATGTATTGTAATGCTAGTGATTAAAACAGCATGATATTGGCATATGAACAGATCCACAATATAGAGAGGCTAAAAGTAAATCCATACACTTATGGCCAACTGATAGTTGACAAAGGTGCTAAGTACATGCATTTGAAAAAGGACTGTCTTCTTTTTTAAGACTTTCAAAAAATTTTTACTGTCTGATACTTTATTGTTCAGGTTAATATGATATTAATCCAAAGAGAACAAATTTAATGTAGTTCATAGTACAGTTCTAAAAATATAATATTCCGTTCCACTCCCTCCTTTTCCTGTCTTCTTTCCTTCTTAATTTTTTAGATAACCCTTGACTGTAATATGAATTAAAATATGTTACTTCAGAAGGGCTGACTTTTTAATAGATGGTGCTGGGGAAATTGAATATCCACTTCCAAAATAAGACCCCTATCTCTCACCATGCACATAAATCAACTTAGAGTAAAGACCTAAATGTGAGACCTGAAACTTTGAAATTATTAGAAGAAAACAGGGAAAACAAATCAGGATATTAAAATAGGCAAGAATGTTCTAGATCAGACCCCAAAAAACTAAGAAATAAAAGCAAGAATAGACAAGTGGGATTTAATCCAAGTGAAGAACTTTTGCACTACACTGGCAACCGTGAAGAGTGAAAAGACAATCTCCAGAATACGAGAAAATATTTGCAACCTATACATCTGACAAGGGGTTAATATCCAGAATACATAAGGAACTCCAACAACTCAACAGCAAAAGCAAGCAAGCAAACAAAAAACCCCAAATAATACAGTTAAAAGTGGACAATTGATCTACAAAGCCATTTTCTCAAAGAAAGCCATGCCAATAGTCAACAGGTCCATGAAAATATGGCCAACATTACTAATCATCAGGGTGATGCAAATCAAGACCATATTGAGATATCACCTTACTCCAGAAAGACTGGCTATGAGAACAAAGGCAAAGGGTAATGAGTGTTAAGGAGGATGTGGAGAAAAGGGAAACTTTGTGCACTGCTGGGGGCCAATAATGTAAATTAGTACAGCCATTGTGGAAAACCATACAGACTTTCCTCAAAAGACTAAAAATTTTAGAACTACCATATGAGCCAGCAATCCCACTCCTGGGTATAAGCAAGGGAAATTAAATGCATTTTTCAAAAGACATCTGCAGTCCCATGTTTATTGCAGCATTATTCACAATAGCTAAGGAATGGAAACAACCTAAGTGTCCATCCACTAATGAGTGGATGAAGAAACTGAGGAACATATACACAACAGAATGCTACTCAGACATAAAAAAAAAAAAGAGTGAAAACATGTCATTTGCAACAGTGGTGTGGAACTATAAGTCATTATGTCAAATGAAATAAGCCAAGCATGGAAAAAAATACCACACAATCTCATACATGTGGAATAAAAAAAATAGGTGATCTTATACAAGGTAAAAATACATTGGTGGTTACCAGAGGCTGTGAACAGAAAGGAGGAGGGAACAATGGAGAAAGATTGCTTGACAGGTACTAGGATATAGCTGCACTGCAGTAAGAAGTTCTGAGGTTTTATTATACAGCAGGTGATTAATGATAATGCTAATGCATTTTTATATGTTTTTATATTTTAAAAACATAGATATGGGATTTTGGATCAAAACCTCACATATTTTGATAAATATCATTAAGAAAATGCTAAACAGAAATGAAAACAGAGGAATTATGTATTATGATATTATTTAGAATTTGAAGTATGTATAAATATATGTATTGTGGATATATGCAAACTTAATGACTATCATGAAAAAATATTTTAAATTTATAATATTGATAACTATAAATCTTTTCTCTAAATAAGGGGAATAGGGAGTGGGGTTAAGAGGGCTATGACATAATCATTATTGTGATCAGAATTGTTTTGCTTAAAGATTTTTTGAAAGTCAGTGTTATGTAGAGGCAAGAGAGGAAGACAGAGTTATCTTCTATCTGCTGGCTCACACCCCAAATGGCCACAATAGCAAGGGAAGGACCAGACTGAAGCCAGGAGCCTGGAACTCCATCTGGGTCTGCCACATAGGTGTGTTTTTGTTGTGCTGTTGCTAAAATAAAAGGTTTAAAAATTCTTATATTTAAAAAAAGAACTACAGGACAATATAACTCATGAATTTATATATAGACCTCTGAGGCTGACAAGGAATTAAAAAGTACACCCTAGCCCCATTTGCTGAAGCTGCAGGCTAAGAAACAACATTTTCTGGTATTAACCAAGGATTCTCACCCATGGCAGTATTTGATTTTCAAGTCACTTCACAGCCTTCCACCTCTTCAGTTACTTTGAAGAAGGTTAATATTGCTCCAAAAATCCATACAAAAGAAAGAGTTATGCTTCTTCCCTGAATTACTAGTATGTGGAGTAGGTAATAGTTTGAAAACCAGCATTTTAATGCATGAAGTAGATATTGAGAGTGAATCTTTCAGTCTCAAAATACTAATAACCTGAAAGATTCTACCATGGAACTTTTCACCATGACTCATAGCCTGTAAGTCAATTTTCATGAGCAGGCTAACGAAGGAGTTTTGGAGACACCAAGATGAGAAGGGGACCATTGATCCACCCCTCCCCCCCCCACCCATTGTGATGAGCTACAGATGGAGCTGGGGCACGGGATGGAAATTGGTGTCTATTCCCAGTATCCTCAGAAAGATCAGAAAGCCCTCTGAGAAATCTTCGGTACCCAAAAGCAAAACATAAAGGGAACAGAGTGGGTGATGTTTGTCCATTCACACTGAAGGCACCTAATATAGCCCAAGCTGCTGAGACCCCTGCCCGTGGGTGGGTTATGAGAAAACATGAACCATTGTTCTGTGCCATTGGGACAGTCAGAAAAGTACTTGAATAAGGACAGGAGACTGTAGAGGGCTTATGAAAAAGAAAAATCATATCTTGACCAATGTCACACAGAGAATATGAGCCAGATTTTATAGTGAGGGGCTTCAGCAGTGCAAATGGGAGAAAGAGCAGTGTCCCAAAAGCAGAAAAGAAATTTACGTCAGTAGATGTCAGCAGAGGCCAGAACTTGAAAAACCAAGGCCCCTTTCCCTCCACTACTGAGCAGATCATGATCTCAAATCCCTCAATCCCTTTTCAACATGAAAGAAAATTCCTAGTGGGGAGGGAGGTGAAGAGACTTGAGGTCACTAACTTGCCCGTATTCAAGTTAAATTGGCTGGAACACCTGGTCTGGTATTCAGAATCTTGAAATCTGCCTGCAGCCTGCCTTTCCGACTTCTGTATGCATTCTAGTTACACCATTCACTTCTCTACAGTCACTCTGCACATCTTACTTCTTCGTAACATTCCCCTGAGCTCCATGAAATGCTCGAACAATGCCTGATTTGTGTCACTAACTCCTCACACATTGCCTAATATGGCCAGTCAGCGCTCCTCAGTAAACTACTGAGCTGAATGAAAACGAGTTAAGAGGGAGAAGTCAATGACTAGAATCTGCTTCTTAGAGTTACCTTCCTATTTGAAACCTTCTGCTTTTCTAGGAAGAGGTAAACCTCCATTGTTTTCTGAGAAGGATTTGGGTATCATTTCAGCTCTACCTTTTCTTCAGTCATATAATACCAATCATTGCCATTTTTCATATATTATCTTGTGCTGTTCCTTAACTATACAGCTTTTTTTTTGCATCAGTGTGAACACATAATGACTTCCAACAGTATGATCCTCTTGGCACAGACATTGTACTTTTTTTTGAGGATTCAGTTAGGTGAACAAATATAAGTCCCTACACCCACAAATCCCCTGACTTTTCACAAGGTTAGCAGAAAGAAAAATGAAAAGTACAGCAGACAGCAAACAAAACTATGTCCTCTGTAGAACTCCCAGGTATTAAGCAAATAACAGAGTTGACTGACATTTGTCTTCTGTTTCGTGAGAGCAGTGCACGGTAAACGTTCAAAGTGAAGGTGGACTCTCGGGGAGGCAATCTGCATCTGTGTTGTCACTCATGGGCAATTTTAAAGCCAACACTTAATTTCTTTTTTTTTTTTTTTTTTTTTTTTTGGACAGGCAGAGTGGACAGTGAGAGAGAGAGACAGAGAGAGAAAGGTCTTCCTTTTGCCGTTGGATCACCCTCCAATGGCCACCGCTGCAGCCGGCGCACCGCACTGATCCGATGGCAGGAGCCAGGATCCAGGTGCTTTTTTTCCTGGTCTCCCATGGGGTGCAGGGCCCAAGCACCTGGGCCATCCTCCACTGCACTCCCTGGCCATAGCAGAGAGCTGGCCTGGAAGAGGGGCAACCGGGACAGAATCCGGCGCCCCAACCGGGACTAGAACCCGGTGTGCTGGCGCCGCAAGGTGGAGGATTAGCCTATTGAGCCACGGCGCCGGCTAACACTTAATTTCTTGAGTTTAATACTCACGCTATGTTGAGTGAGTTTAGTGCATAAAAATTGAGAGAATTCAAGTTATTATTGGTAATAACATGGAATGATACCTTCATTTTTGTTATTCACTAAAGTAACCAAAAAATAATATTTGAAAAACAATTTAAGTTCCTTAAACACGTTAAATCTAGGACATTGGTATAGTACATGACACATATTTTGCTTTTTGCAGCTATTATTTGTATGGTACAGAATATATATTTTGCTTTTATAAGCTATTCTCAGAAAGTAAAAGTGCCAAGCAACTAATTTTGAAAGCAATAGATAATATGTTACATTGCACTGTGCAAAATTTTCAAAATAATAATTTTGGAAAGTCAGTGCTAAAAACAAATATCAATTAAGATACAAAAAGGAAATGAAAATAGGAAAGATTAACACTTATATTTAAGAAAATTGTTACAATGCATATAAATAAATTTATATTTGTATTTCTTATGTTTATCCCAGAAGTAATAATACAATTTTTCATATATTTTCCCCAAATCACCAAACATTACATCGACACTGGCTTTGTTAACGTTTTACAGTGTAATGCTATGTTCCTGGTGTTCATTATTTCCATTATATTCAAGTATTAAAAAAAAAGGAACACGAAGTCCTGGCTTTGGAACAATAAGTTGAATCCCTTCTTATGCACAGTTTCTTATTAAAAATATTTAGATTTTTATCATCAATAGATGAACTGTTAACATTCTCTTGGAACTTCAGATGGTTTTAGTGATTATTACCTACCTCTTAGTCAATGGAAATAATTGCTTTTTGGAATAATGAAATTTAATATTTAATGATATGAAAAAAATAGACTCAGCTTTTAGACATGAACTTTGCACTGTAACCTTACTTTTGAATAATTTACACGGATACTTGTTTTCATCATGAGGAATTTATCTTTGACCTACTTTCATTTTTTGCATGTTTAGCATATTTACTTTCTCTGTAAATGAGGACAGCAAATAATATGTAACCAGCATATAATTAAGCATCTACAATGCAGTCTTATTTTTGATTGGTATCTACCTAATAACCTATTATCAAAGCCGTTCTTTACGAAGTGTGATTTGCTTTCTTTCAATTTTGTTATATAATTTTATAACAATGTTCAGCCATAGCCCTCCACTTCAATATTAAATCAAACATCAATAATTGCTGTAAAGAACAGTGAACGCATTCCACCTGCAAAGTTTTCTGTAGGGGTAGACGACTAGGCAAGACTGTTTGGAACAGTCAGCTGCTGCTGTTTTCCTTCCCGCCTGCTAATTCTCAAACCTCCCTTTGAATGACAGCAGAGAGTCTGAAATGATTCTGAGATGATTAAAATGTATTCTGAACATATAAATCGGGGTTCGGATCTCTTCATAAACTACATTTTGTCCTTTAAGTTTCCTTCTTCTGGACTTAACTCAAATTTCCCCCTTCACTTTTACAACTTCTCTGAACCTAAGAGTATTTGTCACTTTCACACCCCAGCCCTTCTTCCTTGTGTTTGTCCACCCGGGAGGGACTGGCAGTTCTCACCTCACGCTGTCCGGCTGCTCCTGGCAATAAACAACACTGCACTGAGAGCTGCCATCGGCCTCAGCCAAAAACACCAAGGGTTTGCTCCTTTCCCGCTGTGATAGGTTCCCATCAAAATGCTACCTGTGATATTTCCACACCACCTTTTCTAATTTCATAATATTATTCCATGTTTTAGCAATGACATCATCTCAAAATTCATTCATCTAAGTACAGTGTTGCTATTTAGATTCACTTTGGAAAATAAAAAGTACAATGTTCACAAACTAAGTTAAAATAACTTCTATAAATCAGTTTGGCACCATTAAATAAAATATACAATTGTTAAGACAAACTAAACCTACTTTTCCATTAATATCTACATTGTCATATTCCAAACAACAATTACTTCCACTTTATACTTCTTGTCTTTTCTTGTTCTCATTGATATTTTATAATTCCAGCCAAAATCTATACTTGCTGATCAGATTCTTCTTAAATGTCTTCACAGTCCACTTTAAAACAATTGTTATTTATAGGTTTCCATTGTAATAAATCCATAGAAACTTTAAATAATCAGTTGACAGTAAACAAAATGTATGACATTCCCAATGTTTCAATAAATTATTCAGCATATTTCTCTGTATTCTCTTTTTAAATTAAAAACAGTTAAAAAAATACCTTACCCCAAAAGTTTTCTGGCCATGGACTCCCTAAACTTGTTGTGTTATTAGCCATAATATCCACAAGAAAGAGAAGAAAGAAAGAAAAGCCAGTATGCCCAAGAGAAGCAGTTTGAATGTAAGCAAGGGAAAAATAATTTTCACACAAGCCCTCATATACTTATGTTTGCATAAAGGAAATAAGTGTATCATGTTTCCTGCTTTTATACTCAAATTAGCAACTGTTTTTCTTATCTTGGAATTCCACATGGTTCCTGAGACACAGAACAATTTCCTTCTCGTCATTTCCTGAGTTACTAAGCACTGTGGTCTCAGCCCCTCCAAATCTGCCTTTGAGACAGGAGGCCTTTTCCTCGGTGTTTCCCCTTCCTCTTGACACACATGGCAGCACTTCACTCTAGCACTTGGGGTTACATTTACATAGAACTGCGAAACGGATTGACCTCTGATGTCTGCACACTGTATTTATATAATAAATTAAGGGGGAATGGGGAGCTCAATTCCAAATTCTATCTGAGTGTAATTAGTTTTATCTAACACTCTTTCTTTACAGATCTGTTATTTATTAAAATTCTTAATATGTCTCTTTCCCTATTTAGTGTATTACTTTTTAAAAAAATTTAAATTTTTTTTTATTTATTTGACAGGTAGAGTTATAGACAGTGAGAGAGAGAGACAGAGAGAAAGGTCTTCCTTTCGTTGGTTCACTCCCCAAATGGCTGCCATGGCCGGTGCTGCGCATATCCAAAGCCAGGAGCCAGGTGCTTCCTCCTGGTCTCCCATGCAGGTGCAGGGGTGCAAGCACTAGGGCCATCCTCCACTGCCCTCCCGGGCCACAGCAGAGAGCTGGATTGGAACAGGAGCAACCAGGACTAGAACCTGGTGCCCATTTGGGATGCTGGCACTGCGGACGGAGGATTAACCAAATGAGCCACGGCACTGGACCCTAGTATATTACTTCTAAAGTTAATTTTTTAATTTATAAATATTCCTTAAAGTATAATTTATTTGTTGTTTTGTACTCTTGGTATTTTTTTATTGTTTTTTAAAGATTTACTTATTTATTTGAAAGTCAGAGTTACACAGAGAGAGAAGGAGATGCAGAGAGAGAGAGAGGAGCAGCCAGGACTCGAACCGGCTCCTAAATGTGATGCTGGCACTCAAGGCCTCAGCCTTACCTGTTAAACCATGGCTCCAGCCCCTAATTGGTATTTAACTACAAAAAAAAATCTTCTATGTTGGAGGAATTTATTTAAAATCAGGTAGGGGGAACTTACATACAAAACTTGTCAATTACAACAGAATATTAAGTGCTATAGTAAGGGGTAAAATGATCATAGGAATTTGTTTTTCATGCAGAGACCTGAGAAAGACAATAAAGAAAAGAATTTGTTCAAATTTCAGGGGAAAAGTAGATTAATTAAGATTTCAAGAGTCTTGCAAGGTTTACTCGCTTAGCCTGGCTCTTCTGAGCACAGGGGACCCACTGGAAATGGGAATAACAGCGGCAGATCGAGTTGAGTAACTGCCTTCAGCTGCATTTCATGGTCTGCTTTCCATAATCTTTGTGTAATGCTAGCATGGACTCTTACATTAGCACTAACAGTCACTGAAGCATGAAATACTGTGCAGTTGAAATCATCTGTGTGAAGCCTGTATTATATTATTGCGTAGCTCTAGGAAAATTGGTGAAAAAGTCATGACATTGATTCCATGTTAATTTTTACAGTTCTAATTTTCCAAAAAAATAGTTAATTCTGCTCATTTTCTTAATTTGTTTGGATTTAAGTTAACTATAAATTTGTTGGAAATTATAGACAACAAGCAATCTGAAATAAAGAACATAAAAATTTAGAGAATTCACTTGGGAATTTGAAAAATCATATCTATGATATTTTTGCTAAAGTTTATTTTCACATAAGCTAGTGAAGAAATAATCATATAGTTGCTTAAGAAAGGAAAACAGGGCCTGTATTTGAACAGTTACCTTTACTTTCCAAAATTATAAACAAAGTCTGCAAACATTAAAAAGTATATGTTATTTCTGAAAAAAATAACCTGTTATACTACAATGATACTGCAATACTACCCACTTTACTCTCCTAAAAACATAGAATGAGATTCTTCAACTACTGTATGCTTTTAAAATACATCTTGCATTATTAAGAGATTATTATTATTATTAAAATGCACAGAATTTCATAAGCTGCATTTTCTCTGAATAACAAAGTGAATGCAGTGGATGGCTCGGGCTTTGTCTCCACAAGGCTCTGTGCAGGGACAGAGCTCATTCCACCTCAGGGCTGGGACACCAGCGGAGACTTCCTTTCATTGTTTCGTGTTTAACCATCGAGATTTTCTACCAAAGTTTTCACTTGTGCAGATTGTCAGAACCCAGTCCAACCCTGGGGAAAATGTGTTTTCTATAATTTATGACCAAGGAATGTTTCTCTTTTGTTAAAAGCTTGCTGATAGCATTAGCTCTTATCTATGTGTATATAGACACACACACATATATATATATATACATGTATGTATATATATAAGCTCTTATCTGTGTATATATGCACATGCGTATTTACACACACACAGATATATACATACACATATATATGGATTTGTACTTTTCCCTGGCACAGATCCAGATAAGCCAGTGTTTATGTCTGTGTGATTTTTGAATCTCATGATTTGTTATGCCATAACAGGAAGCTGATTTTTATCTTCAAAATGTTGTTAGGTCTGCTTTTCTACTGTTCATTATTTCACAAAGTGGGTTTTTGGAGCTGAGTTCTCCAGTAGTCATAAACATGTTTGGAAATCTCTTCTGCCCTCAGGAGTTCAACAGGACAAGCCTGCTGTCTTCGCTCAGGTCCTTGGCCACAAACCACCTCCTCAAGAGGCTGTCATTAACCACCTTGTCTGACTGCTGCCACTTGAACCATTCTCTCTCCACTGACCCTACAGAGCACTTATCATTCACCAACATTATGCTATTATGTGTTTTAGTCTGTCCAATTCCTATAGCAAATGCCATAAACTGGGTGATTTTGCACCAATAGAAATGTATTTCCCACAGTGCTGGAGGCTGGGAAATTCCAGAACGAAGCCTTGAAAGATTCCATTTTCTGTAGAGGGCCTGCTTCCCATGAAGAGTTGTCTTTCCATTCCACCCTCACATGGAGAGGGTGGGAAGGGTCACCCTTGATTTCTTTTATGAGGGCACTAATCTATTCACAAGGGCTTCATCTGATGATGACCTAATTATCACTCAGTGCTTTGCTGAGTGAGGACATTAACATATGAACTTGTAGGAGGGATTAGGGGAGGGACATAAACATTCAGACTAAGCTGATAGGCTTTGCTTTTCTGTTTGGTTTTGATTTTCATTCTCACCAAAAATAAGTTTCATGGTTTTGATATGGTTGCATGTATCCCCTAACATTTCACGTGCTGGAAGCTTGGTCCTTAGTGTGGTGGTTTCGAGGTGGTAAAACCTTCAAGAGGGGAGGCCATGTGAAAGCTGAATAGATCACAAGGGCTCTGCTCTCTCGAATGGATTAATGCTAGTCTATGCGTGTAGATTGGGTCTCACTGCTGTGAGTTCTCAAATGAATAAGATGTTGGAGGTGGCACTGTGTTAAGCCTCTGCCTGCGGCGCTGATACCCCATGTAGGTGCCAGTTTCTAGTCCCAGCTGCTCCACATCCTATCCAGCTGCTCCACATCCTATCCAGCTCCCTGCTGATGGCCTGATGGGTCCTTGCACCTGATGTAGGCAGGAAGAGAGGATAAATTGATTAGATTTGTGAGCTGGAAGACCTCACCTTCACCACCCCCCTGTGTGATCTCAACCCCCTACCATATCCCACCTGTATGCCCTCCTTCCAACCAGGCTCTGTAACCATTCCCCTTCGGAAGTGGATAAAAGGCCTGAAACACGGTGGGCCCGGCCCTATTTTTCCCCTTTTTCACCATTATGGACCTTTGTTGCATTGTTGCCCCAGGCTTTCCAGGCACGTGGCCTTCGGCTGCCTGCATTCTCCACCTTAGCTTCTCTGCCCGTGCTAAGCTGCTTGTGGCTGATCATAACCAAACGTTTGCTGCACGTGGCTCTTGGCCTGGCTCTTTGCCCAGTACGGACCCTAACTTAATTTCTGGACTTTCCTTTCTCCCTTAGATTAAACCCTCACTTTCCCATGAAGTTCTCTCACTAAATAAAAAGCTTAAAATCTTACCATGGTGCCTGATCTATTAGAGCCAGTATTCAGAATTCTCTGAATACATGACAAGAACCCACATAGCTTATTAATTTCAGAAATATTAATAAGCAAAATGGTTTCACACCCACTTGGGAGACCTGAAAGAAGCACCAGGCTCCTAGCTTCAGATCAGCCCAGCTCTGGCTGTTGTGGCAATTTGGGGAGGGAACCAGTGGATAGCAGACCTCTCTCTCTGCCTCTCCTTCTGCCTGTCTGTGATTCTGCCTCTCAAATAAAATAATTAAATCTTTTAAAAATGAATAAGATGTTACAGAAAGATCAAGTTTGGCCTCTCCTAGCATCTTGCTTCCTGTCTTACTGTGTTATCTCTTCCTCACCTGTTCTCACAATTGTGATGCCATCTCCCCAAAGCCCTCACAAGAGCTTGAACAGGTGATTGAAAAATGTTATTCTTTTTCTTAAAAAATGATCAAGTTATTTACTTGAGAGGCAGAGTTACAGAGAGATGAAGAGACAGAGAAAGAGGTCTTCCATCCTCTAGTTCACTCCCCAAATGGCCACAATGGTTGGATCTAAAGCCTGGAGCCACGGGCTTCTTTCGGATCTCCCACAGGGGTTCAGGGGCCCAATCACCTGGGCCATCTTCTACCGCTTTCCCAGGCCATGAGTAGGGAGCTGGATCATAAATGGAGCAGCCAGGTCTCGAACTGGCACCCATATGGTATGCTGGTACTGCAGGCAGTTGTTTGACCTACCACTCCATAGCACCGGCCCTGAACAATGCTCTTGGACCTGCAGAACTGTGTGTCAAATAAACTTCTTTTTTACAAAGTACCCAGACTCAGGTATTTCATTAAAGCAAAGGAAAATGGCATAAGACAAGAACTTTATTGATTATGCTCATATTTGTATCTACAGTAACTAAAACAGTATTGGGAGCACAATAGGCCCTTAATAAATATTACATAATGGAATCAGATTGGTGCTGTGACACAGACGGTTAAGCTGCCATTTGATATACCCACATACTATACGATAGTGCCTTGGCTCGAGTGCCAACTCTGCTTACAACTCGCTTCCTATTAATGTGCATCCTGGGAGGCAATGGATGTGGTTTGGATCCTTAGGTCCCTGCACCCATTTGAGAGAACTGGGTGGAGGTCCTGGATTCTGCCTGGCCACATCACAGCTTTAGTAAGCTTTGGAGAGTGAACCTCTGGTGGAAGATCTCTCTCTCTCTCTCTCTCTCTCTCTATTGTATTCACTCTATCTGCCCCTCACATAAAAAGACTTTTTTTTTTTAAAAAAAATAAGGGAATGAAATATTTTGAAGGAATCTCTAAGGAAACTATTTTGGACATTCCTAGTCAAGTTAAAAATGTTTCTTGGCATGTAAAACAAAAGTTAAAAATCTCTATTAATAGGCACATCAATATTTTTGAAGTTTGACTTTTAACTTGATACAGAGACAAATGATACACAGGAACATTGTCTACCTTTAGTATTAGGGTAAAGCTGCCTTATGAGTCTGGAAATATCCTTTCATTCTCTGCTTTTTAGAAGAATTTAAGAAAGATGGTGGTAATTTATTTTTGGATGCTTGAATTTAATAAAGTCGCAGGATACAAAATGAACCTATAAAAAACAAACTACAGAAAAAGTATTTAAGAATACAATCTGGGACTAGCATTTGGCATACCAGGTAGAGACACCACCTGCAATGCTGGCATTCCATATCATTGGTTCATGTCTCAGCTGCTCCACTTCCAATCCAGCTCCCTAGTAATGGCCTGAGAAAAGCAGCAGGAGATGGTCTAAGTGTTTGGGCCTCTGCCACCCACGTGATAGACCTAGATGATGCTATTAGCTCCTGGTTTCAGCTTGGACCAGCTCTGGTCATTGCAATCATCTGGGGAGAGGACTGGCAGAAGAGAGATCTCTCTCCCTCTCTTTCTGTAACACTGATGTTCACATAAATAAATAAATAAATATTTTTTAAAAAAGAATACAATCTATTTACAATAGCAACAACAAAAATGACTTAGAAATAAACTTCACCAAAGTTTAAAACTTGTACTCTGAAAATTGTAAAACATCAATAAATGGAATTCAAGATAATACAGATACACAGAAAGACATCCAGAGTTCATGGACTGCAACAATATTTTATAATGTCTGTATATACAACGTGATCTACAAATTCAATGAAATACCTATCAAAATGCCAAGGACATTGTTTACAGAAATAGAAAGCACAATTTAGAAATTCATATAGAATACCAAAAGACCCTGCATAGCCAAAGCAATCTTAAGAGAGAAGAACAAAGTTTGAGGCATACCACCTCCTGATTTCAAACTGTGTGACAAAGCTATAGTAACTAATTACTTTGTGGTACTGGTATGAAAAACAAACATATAGACCAGTGGAGCAGCATAGAGAGCCCATAAATAAATCCACACATTCATGGCCAATGTTTTTGGCAAAGTTACGCAGAACACACAATGAGGAAGAAATAATCTTTTCAATACACAGTGTTGGGAAAACTGGAAATTCACAGGTAGCAAGATGTGGATCACTATCTCAGATCATACACAAAAATCAATTCAAAATAGATAAAGACTGAGATACAAGACTTCAAACTGCTAAAAGAAAACTAAGTGGAAAAACTTCTTGGCATTGGTTGTAAGAAATGATTGCTTTTTTAGACATGACAACAAAATCAAAGGCAATAAAAGCAAAATAGACAAGTGGGATTGATCAGACTATAAATCTTCACAGCAAAGAAAACCACCAATAGAGGAAAGAGAAAATCTAAAATAAAGGAAGAAAATATTTGCTGACTCTATGTCTGATAAAAGACTGATAGCCAAAGTATATAAGGATCATATATAGCTCAATAGTTATATAACTATATTCAATAATCAGTTTATTCAACTGATTAAAAAACGGACAAAGGACCTGAATAGACATTTCTCAAAAGAAGACATAGAAATGACCAACAGATACATGATAAACATCAACATCAGTAATTATCAGAGAAATGCAAATCAAAACCACATTGAGAAATGACCTTGCTCCCCTCTAATCACTATTCTCAAAAAGCAAGATACCAAGTGTTGGTGAGGATGTAGAGAATTTGATCCCTTGTACAGTGTTGATGGGCGTATAGATTGGTGGAGCTCATATGGAAAATAGACTAGATGTTCTTCAAAATAATAAAAATAGATCTATGATATGACCCAGGAGTCCAAATCTGCTTATAGACAAGAGGAAAATTAAATAAAGTGTCTCTAAGAGACAACTGCAATCCTATATTCAATGCAGCATTATTCACAATAGGCAAGATATGGGTCTGATCTAATCATCCCCCAATGGATAACTAGATACAGAAAATGTGATGGCCATACAGAACAGAATATTACTCAGTCACAATAAAGAAGGAAATACTGTCATTTGTAACAACATGGATGAACCTGGAGGGCCTATAAATTAATACAAATAAATGTACAATGTAGAAGAATTAGAAACTTAGAAATGAACCTATAATTTTTGCATATTATATCTCTTTATAAAGAGTTCTGTAATTGTGTATTATCACAGAATATAAAAACTTACAAAAGAAAACCATCTTTAAAGAACAAGATATATTAAATAAAAATAACAAAATTTGCAAAATTTATATAAAAGATGATGTTTCTTGACTTCTGTATGTATGAACTTACACTTGTGATAAAATTGTGCAGATAAAAGTACATAGTGTGCATACACAGATGTGTTCATGCATGCAAAGCTTAGCAACCTAAGTAGGGTCAATGGAGAGCATCAATGTCCGTATCCTTATTGAGGTGTTGTGCTGTGGTTTTATAAGATACTTCCATTGAAAGAAACTGGATAAAGTTTACAAGGTATCCCTCTATATTAGTTTTTCTATAATTATTTCAAAATGAAGAGCTTAATGCTAAAACAAGAACAGGAGAATAGAAATTCACAATGAAGAGGGATGCACACTAGCGTTCAATATTGTTTGAACAATGAACAATGGAAATGAGTGATGGAGTGGTGACTAGAACAGCAGAAGACACAGGCAGAGGTCACTAGAAATCAAATCTATCCACCTGGGGCAAAGCTCAGAGAATCTTGGGACAGGAAAATGCCTGGTTTAATAAAACTGGGAGTGAGGTGTGGGAATGTAAATAAAGCAATTTATTGCAACTTTGTTCATTACACAGCTCACTGCCCACTCTCCCCCAGAGTTTATGCTGCACTGGAAAGTTGGAATTGACTCTACAAAGTTAAGGCAATAACTATTTTCTTCGCTTTTCCTCTTTCCTAATCGTTAATACCTCAAGTCTTGGTCTAGACACTTTTGTGAATATTCAAAGTCACTCTTTGTGACTGTGGCCAAGTCATTTAACTCCAATGAGCTTTGTTCCAAACCTGTAAAAAGGGCTCCAACATTTCAACATAAAGCCAGTACACATAAATTCTGTTGGCCTTAAATGCTTACTTTAAATGACGGTCAATAATTCATGGCCTAATGAGTATATGTTATAATACTCATCAGCAACAATGAGAGCTTCATTTTCATCTTTCAAATACTTTTTTGTTTTGAAAGATTTGAAATTATATTTATTCTTAAATTTAATGTTTATTGTAGCTAAAATTTACAGTTTTTCATTATTCTGTCTTCTAATAGCTTATCACTTTTTAGAAATGTTGTTTATACTCTCCCTCCATATATTGATTGGGTTAAGAACAGCTTATGACTCAGCTTCTATGTATTACAGGCATTTCATCTCATGGTTTTTGGCCTACCAATTTCCTTCTCATTGTTTCCATTCTTTTCTCTAATCTTTGTTCTTTGAATTTCAATGTCTCCTTGAGCTATCTGACATGATAATACTACTCACCCTGTGGAACTGAGAAGTGATTAAATGAAAGAATCCATGAAAAGCCTTTATATCAGGGTTAAGATACAGTAACCATAATTAGTGTCTGACATGTACGAAGTCCTACTATTAATGTCTTATAAAATAACCTGGATTGGAAAATCTCTAGGAGCTATTCTAGTTATTATTTTAATCTAATTTTTGATGGTTATTTCCTCATTATATTGAGTTCTTATAGTATATTTTCAATTTCAGTTTACTAATTGAGAAGATGATTATTTAAAATGAAACAAAGGTAGTACATTGACAGGACAAAAATGAACATATTAAATGTCTGAGTATTTTGGTAAAAATTTTATTTATGTAAAATAACTGAAAGGTGACTACTAGAAACAAAGAAAAGGGAAACAGGGAAACAATGATAGAAAATATTTTTCAATCAATATTACATTTTGAACATAAGTCACTCTTGCTTCTTTTATTGGAATAGTGCCATGATTTTATAAATTTGAATCACTAAAATGATCTTTCTCTTGAAGAAATTACAGAAATAATGAAGGAGAAAGATATATTCTTCCATAGGTGGAAAAAAAAGGTCTTTGTGATACCAAGTTGTCTCAGGAGAACTTATGACCCACAGAAGATCATGGCTCATCAGCTAAAATAGATTTGTCCAGATACAAAATATCTCCAATGGCATTGTCTAGTCAGTGGAGGATTTGTTGTTGTTGTTGTTGTTGTTTACTACAAATGAAAACGCTTTCTGAGCTTCAGAAAGGCGTTACTATATTAAGGGGAATAGACCGTCCTAAGTAATTGTTTTCTCTGAGTTTATCTCCTCATCCTCTTTCTTCTCCTCCTCTTCCTCCTCCTCCCCTTCCTCCTCCTCCTCTTCCTCCTTCCTATTTTATTCAATCAGGAAACTTGGAATCAGCAGCTGGAGCCAGGAGTTAAACCCGGTACTGTGATGTGAGACACAGGTGTCTTAACCACTAGGCTAAGTGACTGCCACAGATACATTCTCTCTCTCTCTCTCTCTCCCTCCCTCTCTCTCTCTCTCTCTCTTATTTTAAAGATTTTATTTCAGAATAGTTTCAAAGTTACAAAATTAAAATGATGAGGTTGCAATACAAAGAGTTCCACATACCTCTCACCTCATTCTCCCTATCTTTTCCTCATCTCATATTCCTGATCTTTTTTACAGGTCATTTAAAATGCTCAAAGCAGAAATCAAGCTAGCACAGGAGTACTTGTTTTTAAGTCATATTAAAGACTCATTTCCCCTTACTGGGTTCACACCCTGAGGGAAGAATTCCAGGGGAGGACACAGGAAAGAAATGTCCTTGGAAGTCTATGTGTAATCAGTGGAATTGTATCCCACTGGGAGTGATTTTTTTAATCACACAGCTTACATTAGTGGATAACGAAACCCCATAAATTCAAAGTTCTCAATGTTCAGACCCTTTTTACCATATAACTGAGAACATACGCTCAAATATAAATGTTCAGTGGAAACAACTCTGGTATGTTCATTATTATATCCTGTATTTGCCCTTATAAAAACAATTTCAGATGTATCACTTGTAGGCAATAGATAGGCTCTCAAAAATAATTACAACCTTTTTTTTTAAAAAAAAATGAGTTCCCAATTTAAAGGAAACTTTAGAAGATAATTTTAGTAAATAGTGATTCACTTTGTAATATCGAAAAAGTCAAACAATAAATGCTACTTAAAAATAAGGTAAAGGTATATTATGTGACTCCATCTTTCTTTATATAGCTAAACTTTTATTATCTCAAATATATTTCATTATATCTTACAGCTATTAAACAAAAGTTTTTGTGAAGAATATCTCCTAAATTTTTCTCCATGAGTAACTATATACCCAAGTAAAAACTTTTTTAAAGTTTTGATGAAAAATTACATATAAATAAAAAGTGATGACTGACCCAGAGATGATGCTTCATGGTGTGAAAGGTATAACCTCAGCCTCTTTATACCTCAAATACTAAATGTATGAATGCAAGTAATTCACAGAGTGAGAAACAAGGCTATGATGTGGCAAATAAACTGTGAATTAGTGGTGTTAAAGAAAAACTTTACATTACACATCAAAGTGAATCAAGTCCCAATTAAAGAAAAGTGTTAAGCTTTTAACATTAAGAAAACAAAACCAAACAAGAGCAGAGGTGCATTGTGATAATGTAAACATATTGTTCTTAGAAATTAACATTTTAAAGTAATTACCATTAACTTCCATTACCATAGTTATAATCAAAAATGCAAATTTCTTTGTCTTCACAATGATTTCAGAGTGGCTGAATGGAACAGAAAACCTCAAAGGGGGAAGCTTGGATCAGTGCTTGGATAGCAGGGAGCAATGGGGTAGGAGATCTTACGCCATCTACCATCACATCACCCAATAGGGTAGCCACACTTAGCTATTTATATTTGTTCATTATGAGTGAATTTAATTAAAATTCAGTTTTTCCAATCATATGAACCATATTTAATACTTTCAGCAGTCACATGTAGCCATGCATGGCCATATAAATATCATGGACACAGATTTACACCATCACAGAAAGCTCTGTTGGACAGTACTAAGCATACTCATCAGATTTTGAAAAGGTGTCCATGAAATTATGGGTTATGTCTCTGGGATTATTTAAATTTTAAAAGTTGTGATGAGATAGAAATATGCATCTCTGGTATTAAAACTCTACATAACTTTGAGTAACATACAGAATTTGAATTCAGATAATTCTGAATTCTAGTCTTAGTTGAGTGACATTGATAATATTTTGGTTTCTGAGCTCTTGTTTATTTACTTGCAAAATTGGGTACACAATGCTTATCGCATAAGACATCTATAAATATTAGAAGCGATGTATGTAATATACTCTTCATGGTGCCTGACTCATAGTGGATATTCAATATGGCAGTTACTGTTTTTATTACTCACTCACGGGAAAACAGTAAAGCAGTAAATGATCACATGCAAAAGTCATACTTTTGAATCAAGTGTACATCTTAATTTGCTAGATAAAACAACACCTTAGTTCATTTCAGAGATGTCACACTGGAAATATCTCTGATCATGGTAATCCCAGAGTAGTGAGGAAATGACCAATCCAGGACAGGAAAATATACAGCCAGCAAGGAATCAGTGAGTCAGGAAGAGGATAATGAGAATTTAAGATGGTATGAAGGGGAGAAGAGAGATAATACAGAAAGGCACAAACACAAAGCATAGAAGCGGAAGAACTAATCTCAGAGAAGGTTCCTCCCGGAAATATAACAAAAAGATGTGTGGAAGCTTAATGACACAATCAAACAGGGAAGAGAAAAATAACTATGAGGAAACAGCTTTTCTATAAAATTATTTTACTGTGTTGGAAGGACTAAGACATCTAAACAATTCAAGAGAAGGAAGAGGGAAAACTGCTGATGGGTCCCTATCCATGATGCACTTTATGGCTTTAAGGAAGTTCTGAACTGAGGCTGCTGTTTTGTGAGCTGCAAATGAGTAGGATATTAGATAACATTTAGGCCTCCAGATACTCTAGGGATGATGGTGAGTTTGACATGACAATCAAATGTGTATTCTCTAGGATGTTTCATCAGAAAGAAATATCCCAGTAGAGACACATGGTCCATTGCCAGGGAGAGCAGGCAACAATAACAATGTCATGTGTCACTGTGGCCAAATCTGCCATAATGTGCAGTTAGAAAGCTCTTATGACACAATTACAGATGGATATGCAACATCACCTGTATCTTCCAAGGGAAAAACAATTGCTTGAAATTAGCCAGAACACTGGAAGATCTGAGGTATTTCGAAAAGGAAGCAAATCACCCTTTTCTTGTAAGACTAGAGCTTTTCAGCACCTAGAATCGTAGGAAACAGCTGGATGAAACAAGTAAGGAAAAATGGAGACTGAAAATTTTGAGATAGCCCAAAGGCCTCAGATTTGAGAGCAATTTCTATTTGATCCTGGAAAATAAAGTCAAAATTAACTAAAGTCAAGAATAAAGTCTGGGGGCCGGCACTGTGGTGCAGTGGGTTAAAGTCCTAGCCTGAAGCACCGGCATCCCATATGGGCACCAGTTCTCTTCCCAGCTACTTCACTTCTGATCCAGCTCTCTGCCATGGCCTAGGAAAGCAGTAGAAGATGGCCCAAGTCCTTGGGCCCCTGCACCCATGTGGGAGACCCGGAAGAAACTCCTGGCTCCTGGCTTCGGATCAGCACAGCTCTGGCCATTGCGGCCATCTGGAGAATGAACCATCAGATGGAAGACCTCTTTCTCTGTCTCTCTTCCCTCTGTGTAACTCTGACTTTCAAATAAAATAAATAAATCTTTAAAAAAATAAAGAAATTTAAAAAAGAATAAAGTCTATCGAAATTAAATATGTAAATATTGTTCTATAAAGAGTATTAGGTACAGAGGATGCAATGATGAACAAAATAAATAATCACAATCTTGGCCTTTTGAAATTTAATCATTTATATTTAAAAATAGGTAATTTTATTTCAGCCATTATTTTGTCAATTTAATACACAAATACATTCTTACTGATAAAGACATTTGTTTAGAATGGGAAATCATGTGATGATTCTACTGTGAAAACTTAACCACCATAGAAATAGTGCAAGGAGTTAATGAAACTCATTAGGAGATGGCAATACCAAACTCTGTATTTCTTGCTGTTAAAATTGTTAAATTAGAAGATACTTGCATTGAGCCAACTCCATTACAATTACAGACAATGCTTTTCATTTTAGTCATTTGCATCAGGTATACTATATAGATAGATACAAATATAGATATATAGGCCAGCATCATGGCTCAATAGGCTAATCCTCCACCTGTGGTGCCGGCACACCGGGTTTTAGTCTAAGTCGGGGCACCGGATTCTGTCCTGGTTGCTCCTCTTCCAGTCCAGCTCTCTGCTGTGGCCCAGGAGTGCAGTGGAGGATGACCCAAGTGCGTGGGCCCTGCACCCACGTGGGAGACCAGGAGAAGCACCTGGCTCCTGCCTTCGGATCAGCGCAGTGCGCCGGCCGCAGTGCGCCAGACACAGTAGCCACTGGGGAGTGAACCAACGGAAGGAAGACCTTTCTCTCTGTCTCTCTCTCTCACTGTCCACTCTGCCTGTCAAAAAAAAATATAGATATATATGTTATATATATATATATCAAAAGTACTATTGGCATTGTCAGATCTATGGTATTTTATTGTTACAAAAGTTGTAAATCTGAAAGCACATAGGAAGATATCCCTTTAATCTCATTTCCCTCTTTATCCTTTCCTATTTTAAACAATGGTACAAAATTCAACAATGGTAGGATTCAAAACAACAAAGTGAAATTATTGTAAGAATTAGTTGTTTTTTACATTTGAAATTTTAGTAAAAATTTTTTATGTATTTTTTACAAGAATTTTCAAATATATTTTATTTTACTGAAAGTAAATTCAAGTTTTTTTTGTCTTCATTACTTATGCAAGGCAGGTTTTGTTCTCTGGTTTAATTTTTTTTAACTTTTATTTAGTAAATATAAATTTCCAAAGTACAGCTTATGGATTACAATGGCTTTTCCTCCCTATAACTTCCCTCCCACCCACAACCCTCCCAATCCGCTCCCTCTCCCATTGCATTCACATCAAGATTCATTTTCAATTATCTTTATATACAGAAGATCAATTTAGTATATATTAAGTAAAGATTTCAACAGTTTGCACCAACACAGAACATAAAGTACTGTTTGAGTACTAGTTATAGCATTAATTCACATTAAGGACAGAGATCCTACATGAGGAATAAGTGCACAGTGACTCCTGTTGTTGACTTCACAAATTGACACTCTTGTTTATGGTGTCAGTAATCTCCCTAGGCTCTACTCATGAGTTGCCAAGGCTATGGAGGCCTTTTGAGTTTGCCGACTTTGATCATATTTAGACAAAGTCGTAGTCAAAGTGGAAGTTCTCGCCTCCCTTCAGAGAAAGGTACGTCCTTCTTTGATGGCCCGTTCTTTCTACTGGGATCTCACTTACAGAGATCTTTCATTTAGGGTTTGTTTTTTTTTTGTTTGTTTGTTTGTTTGTCAGAGTGTCTTGGCTTTCCATGCCTAAAATACTGTCATGGGCTCTTCAGCCAGATCCGAATGCCTTAAGTGCTGATTCTGAGGCCAGAGTGCTGTTTAGGACATCTGCTATTCTATGAGTCTCTGGTTTGAATTTAAGATAAAAAATATTTCAAAGTCTTCTTAATGAGCCAACTAAACATTCGACTTCTCAACTTCTAAGTCAACTGGGTTATCTTTCACATAGCAGTAATAATTTAAAATTATGTGAGTCACCTACATTCCTAAAAATGTGAGGGAAATCCATCATCTATTCAAGAAGAATAAATATTACTTACTATGTCAGATATCTGAAAGCAGTTGAATAATAAAAAGTTATGCTTAATTCCAGTTGATGCTAAACCTCTGGGCAGAAAATGAAGACATAACAACAACAACAACAAAAAGATTTACTCTTCATGGAAACTAAAAATACACCATAGTTCCCCATGGTAACAGTTCAAACAGGCTATTCGTCAAAAATAAATGCATTAACCTTCCAATTTATCCTAGAATTGGACAAAATATTCAATACTGCCTCTTAGGTCTTTTCCAAACTTACCATCAAAATATATAAAAATACACAAAAATATTCCAACACTGAGACTCAAGAAATATCCAAACTTTAGGAAGAATTTTACTGACTATGAGAGTGATAGAATTGGAAAAGAAATGAAATCAGTGACTTAGCTCTGCTGTATTAAACTAAAATAAAAGAAAAAAAAGATGTTTCCCTTCTCTATTAGTTGAAGCTCCAATTAAATGGAGAATTCAGAAAACCATAAATGCATTAAGAAAAATAGATGAAAGCTGATCATGTTTAAAAAGACTAAGCAGATCAAAACTGAATATAATTTTATAGGAAAACCAAGTTGTAATACAGATATCTTGACTTTCATTAAAGCTATATGTTCACTTGGTTTATTAAAAGTAATATTCCACATTTTAAAGAATGACCAGCATCACCTCTAATCAGTAAAAATCTCTGACTCTTCCATTGTTTTTTCTCCCATACATATTTCTGGAAATCCTTTGAAATGTTTTTAGTTACAATTTGAATACACAAAACTTGCCAGATTTGATGATCAGTGTCTGTGTCCTAAATGTGAGCTAATAACTCAAGTAATATATGCTTAAGTGTATTAAATATGCAATAGACACTAAGAAAATAATATATTTAGCTAATGCTGATGTAAGTAGAGCAGATGGTGGAAGAAAAAGGGAAATGCACTAAGTCTGCATTACTCATACTTAAGAGTCATTCGATGCTGTCTAAATATATAGAGAATATGGAAACATTAGATGGAGTTAAGTAGGAGAAGTGATGTCAGCAAGATGGTGAATTAGGATGTCCCAGTCATCATCCACCTACAAAAATAATGATGTCACGACTGTCTATGGACTAAAGTAGCTCTGGGAAAGTCTGAGGGTATGACTAAGAAGCTGCAGCAGCCCAGCAGTGTTCAAAATCGAGGCTGGTGTCATATAAAAGTATAAGATAGTTTTGATTGCATCACCATCCCGCTACCCCAAGCTCACACAGCTCAGCACCAAGGAGAATACACTTACCTGTGACTTCCTTCCATGATGGAAAGAGAGAGCAGGAGGATTCAATCATTGTGTACCACTGAGGATCCTAGCAACCCTTGCTACCACACAACATCTTTCACCCTCGAGGATTCCCTTAGTCTTTGTTGACATGGGAGTCTGCTGATGGATCTCCAGTGGGCCCATTATAGGGCACCACCTTCCTGTCCCAGCACCAACATGTGCATACCCACCTCCCAGATCTGCTGCTACCTGCCCCAGATCTGGTACTGCCATGAGCTCCCTGCACACATTCACACTGTATTCCAACTAAACTGATTGCTGTTGTGTGACCCTCGATGAGTGCTTTCATGCCCCCACAGAACTGCACCGCCACATGCCCTAGAATTGTTCACCACAGACACCCAGCCAGCTCCTCTCCAACTATGGCGTAGATCTTTCCCCCAC
Source organism: Oryctolagus cuniculus (assembly GCF_051225735.1). Lineage (NCBI taxonomy): Eukaryota > Metazoa > Chordata > Mammalia > Lagomorpha > Leporidae > Oryctolagus > Oryctolagus cuniculus. Next base: position 15,177,102 of record NC_142871.1, read on the forward strand.
AAAAGCCAGTCAGTCCATCAAATCTGGAAGAGGTGACTTCTCCATTAAATGCACTACTACAACAGGCACTACTCAGGGATACAAAGAAGGAAAATTCAGGGAAATATAACAACAAATTTCCAGTAACTAACCCCAAAGAAATGGAAGTCCAGGAATTACCCAGCAATGATTTCAAAATAATTGTTTCAAAGAAATTCACTGAAATAGAAATAGAATACAGACCAAGAGAAGTTCAACAAACAGAAAAATTATAAAAAAGAAACAAGCAGAGTTTTGGAAGGGTTCTTTGTTGAAGAATACAATGAATGGGATACAAAATGACATAGAGAATCAGTAAACTCAATGAAGCAGAGAAATATCAGCAAACTCAGGGACAAGGCACTGGAAATTATCCAAGCAGAGGAGAAAAAGATATTAGAATGAAGAAAGCATGTAATATTTATGGGAAAACAGAAAGCAAACAAATTTATTCATTGTAGGGTTCTCCTTTAGAAGAGAGAGAGAGTAGAGGAAAATTTTTTTTAATAAAACAAAAGTTCCAAAATCAAGACAAGGAAGTAGAAATCCAGATCCATCAAGCTGAAAATCACCAAAGAGAACCATCCCAAGGAAGACTACACTAAGACACATTCTATTTAATTTTCCAAAGTTAAAGAGAATTTTGAAAACAACAATATAGCTTTTGTAAGTCTCTCTGGATTTGTCATGAAATACCTTGCAGATTAGAAGAAAGTGGAATAATATATTCAAAGACACATAACAAAATGGTAGGCTTAAATCCAATATTAAAATTATTACAACAAAGTTTAATGATGTAAGATAACACAACCAATAGAAATATGATTTTTTAAGATTTATTTTATTTATTTGAAAGGCAGAGCTACAGAGAGAGAAAGAAGGAGAAACAAAGAGGGTCTTCCATCAGCTGGTTCATTCTCCCATATTGCTGCAATGGCTGAGGCTGGGCCAGGCCGAAGTCAGGAGACAGGAGCTTCACCCAAGTCTCCTATATGGGTGCAGGGATCCAAGAACTTGGGTCATCTTCCACTGCTTTCGCAGGCATGTTAGCAGGGAGCTGGATCAGAAGTGGAGCAGCTGGGTCTCAAACCAGCACCAATATGGGGTGCCAGCATTGTAGGTGGTAGCTTAACGTGCTATGCTACAATGTCAGCCCCTAGAAATATAACTCAATTTTCACATATAAAATTTTCTAGCAGTCACATATTAAACAAATGGAAAGAAATTCAAATATTATCGCTTCAAAATGCAAAAACTTTAAAAATTATTGGCCGGCGTTGTGGCGTAGCTGATAAAGCTGCCACCTGCAGTGCCACTATTCCAATGTGGGCACTGATTTGAGTCCCAGCTGCTCCACTTCTGATCCAGCTCTCTGCTATGGCCTGGGAAAACAGTAGAAGATGGCCCAAGTCCTTGGGCCCCTTTACTTGTGTGGGAGACCCAGAAGAAGCTCCTGGCTCCTGGCTTCAGATCAGTACAGCTCCAGCTGTTGTGGCCGTCTAGGTAGTAAACCAGCAGATGAACCCCCCCCCCCTTTCTGCCTCTGCCTCTCTGTAACTCTGCCTTTCAAATAAACAAATGAATCTTTTTAAAAAAAATTACTAGTGAAATATACCATTCTTATTTTGGACTATCTTCAAAATCCAGCATGCATTTTACATTTAAAGTACATAGTAATTAGGAGTAGGAACTTTTCAAATTTTCAGTAGATAAATAAACTAGTAGCTACTATTTTGGGTGGCAAAACTCTAAACTGAGAGCCACGCAGTGGGTTAAAAGTAAGACCATGCTTAAAAACACTTTCTTTAAAAACTTAAATATTTACCTAAAATATGACAAAAATACTCTACTCCTGGATATTTCCCAACGCAAAGGAACTATATATCCACACAAGACTTACAAAAGATATACATGAATACACTTAAAAGATTTAATAATCAAATAAAATATGTGGACTACCAATTTATTGAAAGGTAAAGGGTGTGTGCCTCTGTGAGTGTGTGTGTATATGTATGTATGTGTGTGTGTTGATGAATGAAATAAGCAAAGTAAGCCACAAGAATATACTATATGGTTTCTTTAAGATTTATTTATTTACTTGAGAGGCATAGTTACAGACAGAGAGAGGGAGAGACAGAGAGAGCTCTTCCATCTGCTGGTTCACTCCCCAAGTGGGTGAAGCCGGGAGCCAGGAGGTTCTTCTGGGTCTCCCATGTTGGTGCCAGGGCCCAAGCACTTGGGCCATCTTCTACTGCTCTCCCAGGTCACAGCAGAGAGCTGGGTTTGAAGTGGAGCAGCTGGGACTGGAACTGGCACCCATGTTGTATGCCAGCACTGTAGGCAGATGCTTAACCTACTATGTCACAGTGCCAACCCCTAGTACATGATTTCTATAGAGAAAACTAGGAACCACACAGGGACTCCTCTCTCAAAGTCAGATAACAAAATGGTAGGCTTAAATCCAATATTAAAATTATTACAACAAAGTTTAATGATGTAAGATAACACAACCAATAGAAATATGATTTTTTAAGATTTATTTTATTTATTTGAAAGGCAGAGCTACAGAGAGAGAAAGAAGGAGAAACAAAGAGGGTCTTCCATCAGCTGGTTCATTCTCCCATATTGCTGCAATGGCTGAGGCTGGGCCAGGCCGAAGTCAGGAGACAGGAGCTTCACCCAAGTCTCCTATATGGGTGCAGGGATCCAAGAATGGGAATTAGAAGTTGTTCTGAAAAGGAAAAATTAAACAAACCTGTATATAGAACAAAAACACAGGCTGTACTCTGATACCACCTTCCTACCCTATGTGCCAACAAAGTGTCCTAACTAGGATGACATTCTCAGTTTGCCTAGGACTGAATGGGATGCAATGGGGAGAAGTAAATGTTACGACTCTGCCTAAAGAATTGTAATGAACTTAAACTTGAAATAAATAGTGTTAGTGCTCTAGAGCAAAATTTTCCTCAATTTAGTAATTGAGTAAACCTGCAACTGGATAATCACTCAAAAATAGTAAAGACTATTATGTAACACATAGCCCACCTAGAACTTCCAGTCAGAATGATTAATTAGGAAGAGGAGTAGAAAAATAGAAATAACTATATATGACAGAGAGAACTACCTCCACACACCATTCCTGTCCTTTCTTCAATGCAAATCGATACCCAACACTTGTCAGTAGTAAGAGAAGAGTGGGCATTGTAAAGCAGAGGAACAGACATAAGCAAACAAATGAACAAAAATGTTCTTAGAGGAAAGAGCTAATGCAAGAATAATATTCTGGGAGATATTGAAGAGGTTATTGCATCCAGAAATAAAAACGGAATGCTAAAGAAGCATAATATAAGAAATAACATTTAAAGATTAAAATTATGATGACTGGAGTAGGCTTTGTGATTAAACATGCCATTTGGGAGCACCTGCACCCCATATCAGAGACCAGGTTTGAGACCCAGCTACTCCTCTTCTGATCCAGCTCTCTGCTAATGTGCCTGGGAAGGCAGCCCAAGATGGTCCATATATATAGGCTGAGTTCCTGTCACACATGTAAGAAACCCGGATGAAGTTCCAGGATCCAGATTTCAGTTTGACCTCATCCTAGCTGTTACAGGCACTTGGGATTGAACCAGCAGATGAAACAGCTACGTCTCTCCCACTCTCTGTGCCTTTTAAATAAAAATTAATATTTAAAGACAAAATAAACAATTGTAACTACTGAAGTAAAAAAGTAAATACCCAAATTAGGGTCAAGATAGTTTTCTAGTATATATAGCAAAAAGAGATCTCATTAAATCTTCAAAACGCTGAGAACAGAAATAAGAGAGAAGATCAATCTGAAAATCTAAAATTCAAAACATATTCTCCCAGAAAAAGAGAATATATGAGAAATTTTTAAATGAAAAGTAGAATAGGATATCTCAGAAATGAGACACATGGAACAAAATGGATGCAACTGGAGACCATTATGCTTGGTGAAATAAGCCGGTCCCAAAAAGACAGATATCACATGTTAACTAACATACAGAATAAAAATGTCTGTATTTGAACAAAATTGACATTTTGAGATTTGATAATTGTTTATAGCCCTTGTCTATACTCTAAATTGATCGTGTTATTATTCACAGGGAACCACACTGATCTATGTCACTGATGACATTATTCTAGCTGAACTCTAATACTAATAACATACTAATACTTGCATAAACTAATTAACCTGAAAAGGGAGATAAATATTCCTTAAACTTGTGAGTCTAGTGGCCCAGGGATATGAGACATATCAGGATATTCCTTCCAGTGTTAAGAGACGTGTTGCTGTGCCTTTCAAAGCCCATCACAGAGTACAACGTGTAATGTGTATTGAACCTCCTTGGTTCCACACAGAACATATTTGTTCAAGCTGCTTCAGTCCATTTCCTGTAATCCATAAAGTTGTTAGCTTTGAGTAAGGTCAAGAAAAAAAGGCTCTGCAGCAGGTCTAGGCTAAGGCAGCGGTCTGCAATATAATGTAGCAGGTTGTAACAGAATCTGGGACAGAGGAGTTGTATGGAGCCTCTGAAAACCCTCAAGAGAATGATAGTGCCAATGCTGGGAAGGTAAAGTCAAGTCCTCTTCTATTATATTCAGTCTTGATAAGAAAAGAGTTTTCTTAGCCCTGGTAGAGACTAAATACCCGATCGTGAGATCACAAGCAAATTTTGATAGTGTTATTGATAGTGCTTCTCCTTCCAAATGAATGTCCTTCCTGAAAACTTACTTGGAAATAGGGTTGTTGTGGATAGAATTAGTTAAGATGAAGCTATAGTGGAGTATCCCAGGTCCTTAACCCAAGGTGATGGGTGCTCTTATAAGATGACTTTTAAATAAGAACTAATTCCAATTTTTCTGAAACTTTTCAAAAACAATTGAAAAGGAGGGAATCCTCCCAAACTCCTCCGATGATGACAGCACCTTAATTCCAAAACCAGAAAAATATATATCAAAGAAGGAGAACTATGGACCAATAACACTGATGAACATAGATGCAAAAATTCTCAACAAAGCACTAGCTAATTGAATTCAACAACACATCAGAATGATCATTCACCTGGACCAAGTGGGATATAACCTTGGTATGCAGGGATGCTTCAACACAACCAAATCAATAACTGTGATATATCACACTACAAACAAGAACAAGGCCGGTGCCGCAGCTCACTTGGCTAATCCTCTGCCTGTGGCGCCAGCACCCTGGGTTCTAGTCCCGGTCGGGGCGCCAGATTCTGTCCTGGTTGCTCCTCTTCCAGTCCAGCTCTCTGCTGTGTCCCGGGAGTGCAGTGGAGGATGGCCCAAGTGCTTGGGCCCTGCACCCGCATGGGAGACCAGGAGGAAGCACCTGGCTCCTGGCTTTGGATCTGCGCAGCGCACCGGCCACAGCAGCTATTTAGGGGGTGAACCAACGGCAAAGATAGACCTTTCTTTCTGTCTGTCTCTCTCTCTCTCTGTCTATCTCTGCCTGTCAAAAAAAAAAAACAAAAAACAAAAAACAAAAAACAAAAAAAACAAAAACTGAGTTACATTTAACCCTCCCTTGCCTAGTAGTCCAAGTTGAGTACTGCAGCAACACATTAAAAACAAGCCCACTAAGATTGCATACTCGTCTGAAATGGGGTTGGTTTGGATCATCGCATCAGGTGAAAAATACATGCAGCTGAGGGATTGGCAGAGAGAAACAACTTAGGCCTTCCATCTGGGAAACTATTTCCTGTTGTTTAATATTTATTTACCCCCAATTATTCCCCATATGCTTTACATGAAGAAGACAAAGCTAGTTAACATTTGGAGTTTCAGAGGAGTGTGGCTGAATTGGTATCACCACACAATGCAGGGGTAGTTGATGGGAAACTTGATTGATTTGTCTATATCTAGGGAATCAGATTGTGGAAGTTTCATGTAAACAATCTAGCGAAATAACAAGGAAATCGTTCATGCCAAGGAAAACAGGGACTTGCAGAGGGAATGGTGAGCAGTCACGGTACAGTGATTCAACTGTGAATGCCATTTTACATTACTTCTTACAATATTAACACTAGATATTTCTCTAATTAAGATTATGATAAACTCTTATCAGAAGTACAGAGGACAGAAAGTGTGTGTGTGTGTGTGTGTGTGTGTAGGGAAGGTTCTGGATTAAAGTTAAATTCTCACTTCCATGGTGAGAAGACAATAGATAATGCCTGAATTATTGAAGTTAAAAATTAGCAATATAAGCATGTTGCTTAAGGTGTGGAGGTAATAAAAATTAAATATAACTACATGTTTTCCAGGTTTTATGCCTGTAGAGGTGGAAAAATAGGAATGTGTGAGGAATAAGGACTTCTGTTTTTTGCAATAATACTTTTTTTAAACTTTTATTTAATGAATATAAATTTCCAAAGTACAGCTTATGGATTACAATGGCTTCCCCCCCATACCGTCCCTCCCACCCACAACCCTCCCCTTTCCCACTCCCTCTCCCCTTCCATTCACATCATGATTCATTTTCGATTCTCTTTATATACAGAAGATCAGTTTAGCATACATTAAATAAAGATTTCAAAAGTTTGCTCCCACACAGAAACATAAAGTGAAAAATACTGTTTGAGTACTAGTTATAGCATTAAATCTTAATGTACAGCACACTAAGGACAAAGATCCTACATGAGGAGTAAGTGCACAGTGACTCCTGTTGTTGACTTAACAAATTGACACTCTTGTTTATGGCATCAGTAATCACCCTAGGCTCTTGTTATGAGCTGCCAAGGCTATGGAAGCCCCCTGAGTTCACTGACTCTGATCATATTTAGACAAGGCCATGGTCAAAGTGGAAGTTCTCTCCTCCCTTCAGAGAAAGGTACCTCCTTCTTTGATGACCCGTTCTTTCCACTGGGATCTCTCTCGCAGAGATCTTTCATTTAGGTTTTTTTTTTTTTTTTTCCCCCAGAGTGTCTTGGCTTTCCATGCCTGAAATACTCTCATGGGCTTTTCAGCCAGATCTGCATGCCTTAAGGGCTGATTCTGAGGCCAGAGTGCTGTTTAGGACATCTGCCATTCTATGGGTCTGCTGTGTATCTCACTTCCCATGTTGGATCATACTTTAAGAATTGTTTGACTTCAAGATTACATATATACATACTGCTACATACTTTGAGAAACAAAATTCTAAAGCATAATTTAGAAATGCATGAGAGGAGATTAAAAATACAAAAGAATAGATAGCCAAAGAATTCATTTTCTTAGAAACCATATATAGATAAACAGAATGAACTTTCATGATAAGCTTCCCTAAAGGAAGGAAAAATATTATACTTTTTCTTAGAAAAAATACTATACTTCTGCCTGGAAGGTTTCTGTTTACAGCGATAGTTAATTTTTGTTTATTGTCGTTAAGTGTTCTTCCATCTTTCTCTTATGTGTTTGCGTTTTGTTTTGCTTAGAAGAACAAAATGCATGAATCCAGAGAAGAATGCATTTTCAAAATGTAAGGTGATTCAGATGTTTACACACACATTGAATGGAATCAAACAGCCTGGCTGTAACATTTGTAGCTGGAATCACTCACCTGATTTAGTACTAATTATTAGGTTGATTTTTTTGTGTGAATTTTTGGTATTGCAATATTTACAAAATTAGTACAATAGTAATTATTTATATATTTCATATAAATATATGAAACAGCGCTGATCCGAAGCCAGGAGCCAGGTGCCAGGTGCTTCCTCCTGCTCTCCCATGTGGGTGCAGGAGCCCAAACACTTGGGCCATCCTCCACTGCCCTCCCGGGCCAAAGCAGAGAGCTGGAGTGGTAGAGGAACAACCGGGACTAGAACCGGCGCCCATATGGGATGCCAGCGACGCAGTCAGAGGATTAACCTAGTGTGCCACGGTGCCGGCCCTGAGAAGATATTTTATACACATAAAACAGTTTTTAATTTTATGATATTTTATTTTGGGATTTTTGTTTGCAGGTGGGGGTGGTCCAAGTGTTCTTAATTTTAACACTGTTAGCATCGTATTTCTTTCTAAGTTTATCTTTAAGATTGTAACTACATGTAAGCTTCAAGAGCAAAACCAACTGAGTATATCACCAGACTTTCTGTTTGGAAGAAATTACAATTGTTGCTAAATTATACAGATCACAAACCACATCATCTGTATTCAACTGCTTATGTTGGTTCATACGAGATATTGTTCCCTTTGAAATTAGTTTTTGGCCTATCTGAATGTCTGAACTACCAGGAGAACCTACTTAGAATCCAGACTTCCATGCTGTAGCCCAGTCCTACAGAACCAGAATGTGGGAGGTTGGTGTCCAAAAGAATATATTTTTAGAAAACTCTGTGGATAAATCAGATACAGCATTTGGAAAGCATTGCTATTACATAAATTTCAAAAACTTAGAAAAATACTCTCAAATAATATAATTTCCATTATAATTTCTTCTAACAACTGTTCAAAAATCTCTCTAAGCCTTCTTTTTTCATATCCTACATGGGATATAAACTCATTTTTGAGTTTATAGTAACCTATTCACATTTTTTCAATAATAAGAATTGAGTTCCAAAAGCACACGTATATATAGTTGGTGAAGTGGAATTTATATACATTGTTTTCCTCCTTTAAAATAAATTGCCTTTTTTTTTTTGACAGGCAGAGTTAGAAAGTGAGAGAGAGAGAGAGTGAAAGGCCTTCCTTTTTCCGTTGGTTCACCTTCCAAATGGCCACCACGGTCAGTGCGCAGCGCCAATCTGAAGCCAGGAGCCAGGTGCTTCCTCCTGGTCTCCCAGGCGGGTGCAGGGGCCCAAGGACCTGGGCCATCCTCCACTGCACTCCCGGGCCACAGCAGAGAGCTGGACTGGAAGAGGAGCAACTGGGACAGAATCCGGTGCCCTAACCAGGACTAGAACCCTGGGGTGCTGGCGCTGCAGGCAGAGGATTAGCCTAGTGAGCCGCGGTGCCGGCCATAAAATAAATTGCCTTGAAAAAGATCGCTATATGTGTACATCAAACAATAATTTGAACATAATTACTGTTAAGAGCAAAAGCATACTGAATAAGAAATGACAACAGAACTTGAAGAGGGAAGGGTTAAATCAAGAAAAGAGGAATTAGTAAACAGATAAAACAATCAAAAGAAACAATTGCAATGTCTGAAAATGTAGGAAGAGAGAAAGGATAGAAGTAACATGAAGAATGTGTTTCCTAGAATTGTCTTAATGAAGATTCTCCAACTGTTGGAATTTCTGCTGCAGTAGCAGCGTGGAGGAGAGTGGACCTAGAAATAGGAATGGAGGTGGTATCTTGAGAAAACAAATGAAGAATGGAGTGAAACAGGCAAATGCACAGGAAAAAAAGGCCCAATGTTTATTTAACTCTCCTTGACACCCAGTCGTAATACTTCTGATTTATCATAGATTCCTTTCTTTTTTTAAAAAAAAAAAAACTAGAGATATAAATCTTTATTTCACTTTGTCGTGATTCCCTAAGAAGACATGTACGGGGAGCGGGGAGGAACACGGGACAGGACGCTGGGGAGGCTGGGCTGCTGGGCGTCGTCCACCAGGGTCACGCCAGGCTCAGGGGCAGGCAGCGTGGGCCAGATGCACCGTCCTGTCTGGCCCCAGCTTTACTTAGAGCCACCGCCTTTTCTGGGGCCATCAGTCCTCATTTCGTGCCAGATTTTCACCAGAGGCTCCCTGTTCTTCCAAATGAGTTCATGACCGTAAGTAATGTACCATATTCCAAAGAGAGCTCCCCCAAGATGTGCTGCATGATCAAAAAATTTCCATCCTAGGATCCTTCCCGCTGTATCCATGGCAATAATGGCTTTTAGGGCATTGCTGGCTGCTAAGGTGAACATGGGGAGGAAGATGATGGCGAGCTTCCCATCAGGGATCTTGGTGCAGACAGCAGCAAGGACGGTCATGATGGCACCGGATGTACCAAGTGATGGTCCATGTCTTCCTGTGGCACCTTTACATACATAACTGACAAAATTGGAAATAACACCTGCAGACAGGTACACTGCCATGAATTGTTCTTGACCCAGGATGTTCACTATGCTGGAGGAGAAGCTTCATAAAACATACATATTTGCTGCCGTGTGAAATAAGGAGAAATGACTGCATGTTGACAGCAACATTGGAGAACAAAGGACCTTTGAGGCTGGATTAGATGTGAAATATTTAATCATTGTCTGCTGTAGAGAAGGTACTCTCCATAAACAGAATACAAATACATTTGCAGCTATGATACCTGTCACAGTCCGCTGGCCATCACTTAGGTTATTCTGCCATTTGTTAATCTCCTTTCTGAAGTCTCCTTCTTTTTGTGGCCTTATGCTATCCAACCAATCAGCTTTTATACCATCAAAATAACTCTGGACCCTGGATTTCAGTGATTCATACTGCCAAATAGCAGCTGATCCAAATGCACAGCCTGTAAACCCAACAGCAAGAAACAACGGTTTCACAAGAGTCCTTATAGGATACGGAGATGGGTAAAATGCTGTTTCTTCCACAGGAGGAATCAAAGCACTTCTCTTGTATGTTTCGCCACTTGTCCCTGTGTCTGATCTTCCAGGTTCAACCTTCCTCAGTGCTTTTCTGAGTCCAGATTTTTGCTGAATAAAGAAATTAAACCTGCATCCGAGCAGCCACAGTGGGGCCAAGGCCGTAGTGAGTTCCTCGGGGCTGCAGCCCCCTAAAGCCCACGCCTGGCTGCAGCCCCAGCTTCTCTGTGCCCAGCCTTGCCACGCCATCTTCCCAACCCATGGATTCCTTTCTTGGCCTCCATAGAAGGGTACTTTAAAAAGTTCACAGACAATAATGAAATTAAAAGATAAGTTTATTTTGGGGCAAAAGAGATATTTGAAATCCATGCATAGTTTTTTCATAATAGGCATTTTCTTTGAAGGTTTGAAGATCCATGGTATTCAATCAGCTCCTTGGTCATTACAGACTTTCCCTGCGAAGTATCTTTCATAGCCATCTTTTCCTTTCACTATTACCTGATTAGTTTAGATCCCCATTTCCTCCCACTTGAAAATTTATAATGGTATTCTTGGCTTTCATTTCATACTCCTCTATTATGGACCAAACTCTGTTTCTCCTCCCTAAATTCAAACACCAGAGCTGTAGTCTGCAAAGTGATTGTTTTTGGAGCTGGAATCTTTAAAGAGGTAGTTAGAACTAAATGAAACCATAAAGGTGGGCCAATAATCCAAAGGACAGAAGTTTTTAGAAGAAGAAGGTGAGACATCAGGAATATATGCACACAGAGGAAGGACTTGGGAAGAAGCAGGCAGAAGGTGGCCATTGGCACCAATTCTACCGGTATCTTGATCTCTGATGTCAAACTCCAGAACTGTGAGAAAATAAACTTCTGTTGTTTAAGACACCGATCTATGGTATCTTGTTGTGGCAGCCTTAGCTGACTACTACACACTCGTACGTCAGGTGGAGAAAGCTTGCTAAGATACAGTGCTGCAACTTTTATTCCCGTTAGGATTCATTAATGATTTTAATTGTCTTTTAATGCTTTCTTCCTGGATTTACCTTTTTCCATTCCCATGTTTCCACAAAATATGACTCCACACTATTTCTACATTTACCAAATAATTTCCTATCTTTCACTGTCAATATAGGTCTACCTAGGAAAATACTTCCTTTCTTTTTATTATTATTATTTTAACTGTGCATACCTATGGGTATAGTGTGATAAGTCGACAATGCATTCAATGTATGAACACTTCTTTTCCTGAGCCTCAGTAGCAGTCAGACATATATATAATTCTTGAGCATGTCCATAAGGAAAAAGCTGAAGAAAATCACTAGTGTCGCGCCAAAGTCTGTAGAGGCTGATGAAGCCCCAGGAGGTTAAAAATTGCTTTCCATAGTTCATTACGAACCTTTACATTCTGTTAGAACTTGAATATTCAAGAGAAATAAATAAGGCCTTTGGTTGCATTCTCTCAGGGTCTTCACTTGCTTGATTTGTAGTCTTGTAACTTGTTATACTTCGCGTTAGTTCTCAGTCTACGAAGTCTATTTTGTCTGATATTAGAATGGTTATACCTGCTTTGATATCAGCTCTGGCTTGGCTGAGGCAATATTAAAGGGCAGTGCATGGCTTGTGCTATAGCCAGCTCCAATCTGTGGCCCAGCAATGTGCTAGTGCCCAGTGAGTAATGCCTTGTTCAATTTACTGCCCAAGACCCAAATCCATCACAGTCAAAATTACCACGGTACATGCTTTTAAGCATCTCTGATGCTTCCTACTTAGAGCTGTGGTGATTGAATTAAGTGGATCTGCCAATCACCTTAATTCACTCTGGATCTTATACTACTCTTATGATCTTTGTCATTCTGTCCATCCTAAATGACCCAAAATTTCACTGGAAACTTGCCCTGTGAGAATGACACACTTCCAATTTCAGATCCACTGGAACTCAAATGTTTGCATAGGGAAATATTTAGAGACATAGCAGTAATCTTCACTTTCTAATGGTATCTCAGTTTCTCACATGTCACATAGAATCTATAAATGAGTCCTATAAACTTCAAAGCACAATTTTTTTGTTTTGCTTTTAATTTTTATTAACATAAAGAGAATAGATCTTATGCATTTCATAGGTAAAGTTTCAAGAAGACAACCACACTTCCCTCACTCTCCTGCTCCCTGGCATCCTCTTCCCTCCCCTTTCTTCATCAGTTTTTGCAATAATATAATTTTAATCCACTCTGTGTTCACAGGCTTAATTTTCCACTAATCATACTATTCAACAAGTAAAACGTAGGAAGACCGCAATTCCACCAAGTATAAATACAGGCTAAAAGTGACAATCATATCCCAAAGTGACCATTTCATTTCTATAGATTTTTTTGTATTCTATATTAGCTGCCACATATCAGAGAAAACATGATATTTGTCTTTTTGAAACTAGTTTATTTCATTAAGCATAATGGTTTCTGGTTAAATCCATTTTGTTGCAAGAGAGAGGATTTCATTCTTTTATGGCTGAGTAGTATTCCATAGTGTTTATATACTACATAGGCTTTATCCAGTCATCAGCTGATGGGCATCTTGATTGATTCCACACCTTAGCTACTGTGAATTGAACTGCAATAAACATGGGGAGTGCAAATAGCAGTTTCATATGCTGATTTCATTTTCTTTGGGTAAATTCCCAGGATTGGAATGGCTAGGTCATACGGTGCATCTATTTTCAAATCTCTGAAGAATCTCCATACTGTTTCCATTATCATTGTACTAGTTAACATTCCAATCAAAAGTGGATTAGGGTACCTTTTTTTCTCACACAGTCAGCAGAATTTATTGGGTTTTGATTTGATTGCTGGATGATAGCCTTTCTAATTGGGATGAGGAGAAACCTATTGTGGTTTTTATTTTAATTTCCCTGATGCTGATAATCATGAGCATCTTTTCTTGTGTTTGTTGGTATAGCATAAGGTATCCTAGAGAACGTTGCATGCACTGGATGTGTATGCTTCAACTGTGGGATGAAAGGATCTGCATATCAGTTAGGTCCATTTGGTCCATAGTGTAGATTAGTACTGTTATTTCTTTTGTTTATTTTCTGCTTAGTTGATGTGTCCATTGATGAAAGTTGGGTGTTGAAGTCCCCATTACTATTGTATTGGAGTCTATGTCTCCCTTTAGAGTCATTAACATATAAATAGCTAGGCAGCTTGTCATTGGGTGCATATACATTTACCATAGTAACATCTTCCTACTGAATTAATTCCTTAATTGCTATATAATATCCTTCTTTGTCTTTTTTAATAGTTTATATGTTGAAGTCTATTTTGTCTGATATTAGAATGGTTACACCTGCTCATTTTTTCTTTTCATTAGCATGGAATATCATTTTTCCATTCTTTCAATCTGCATGTATTTTTGTTGGTGAGGCATATTTCTTGTAGGCAGCAAATAGGTGGGTCTTGCTTTTTAATCCATTCAGTGTATTTCTTTTAGTTGGAGAATTTAGACTATTTACATTCAAGGTTACTATTGATAAATAATGAGTTGGCACTGCCACTTTTCCATAAATATCCCTATTGTTTGCTTTGGATTTCCTTTGTACTTTTATTGGGAGATTTTCTGCCTTCACCTTCTTTCATAGTGATATTCAGAATTTGATTACTTTGACCATCTTCATTGCCATCACATTGGTTCAAGCCACCATTATATGTCATGTGTTTTTAAAACAACAGATTACTAATTGGTCTCTTATTCTATTTTCTTCTGCTGTAACACAACAGTACATATTGAAAAATGTATAAAAATGGATATTTATTTGACTCATTGTTCTAGGATGTGGAGAGTTCAAGAGCATGGCACCAGGTCTGGTTAGAACATCTAACTTGCTTTATAACAAGGCAAAAGAGCAAGCACCTGGGTACAAGACAGTCTATTATCGACATAGTAGTCAGTTGTATTTTTAGGATATAAGTCACATACACTACTCTTCCACTCAGATGCCTCCAGTGGATTTCAGTATCATGCTGATTAACTGTAAACTCCCTGTAATGGCCTTCCAGGATTATAGGATCTGAACTCATTACTAACTACCAATTCTAAGACCTCATATCAAATGGCTCTCCCCACTGTCCATTCCACTCTGGCCACTCTAGTTCCCTTCCAACTCTCCCAGTAGGTCAGAGTGTTTTCAAACCGAGAGCCTTTGCTCTTACTCTCTGTTCTTCCTAGAATGCTGTCGCCAGGCAGCTCTGCTATGACTTCCACACTTCACTTCTTTCAGGACTTTTGTCAGAAGTCACACTAAAATTTCAGGCAACTATTCAACACAGATTTTGCCTTTTCTGTTTTCAGTGGTCATTCCCTAGTATAGTATATAATTGCATGTATATGGTTATTGTCCACTTTACTCACTGGAAGATAAGCTTCATGAAAACAAGGACTCTGTTCTGTTCACTGCTGTAATCAACTAAAAAAGCATTTCATGTTGGATATGTAGCAGGCACTCTGCAAATGATAAATTAATCAATGTGCTGAGTCCCAACTCTGCATATCAGCTTGGATTTTGAGTTCTACCTTTTCTTGTCTAGCCTACCATCCCATGATATTTCCCCAGTCATGACATATGAAATTCCATGCCATGATTTGGCAATCTGTACCACCTAAGGCTGGCTGCAGAAGGAGAAAAACGTTAGATCACTTCCCCTACGGCCATGACAGCTTTAACAGGATAGCTACCCCTAGGACATAGAATAATTCTTTGCTTGGAGAAGGAAGGATATTTTTATATCCAATTTAGGTGATCTTTGTTGCCAGACTGAGTTTTGAACACAGGCAGACAATAGGAAACAACAAATTTTGGGGGTTTAACTGTCAAACTTTTGACAGATTACTGTCAAAAACATGTACCTCTATTTAATGAAAACATCTTGTGCTTAATTTTTCTCTCATTTTCTGTTCAAGAAAGTTATAAAATAGGACTTCCCTATCACTCACACAATAATCTTTCACATATGTAATATTTTTGGCTAAGAAATATTCCTAGATGTTAAGCTATATATCTCACTAATTAGTTAATATCCTTTTTGTACCTGGTAACATAATGATGACAATAAATATGGTTAATTGGGGTAAATCATTAGTCCACAATTCTAGTCATTAGAATAGGAGAATACTAATATATGTGTATTTTTAAGAGACTGTCTACTTTGTAGGACACTAGATGCTATCTTAGGGGTTCATAGTAAGATTAGTGAATAGAATACTTCTAGTCTATAGGGACCATTGATTGGCTCTCTCACTGGGGTTTATTTTTATTACGCCTTCCTATCTTCCCCACAGAACCTAAAGTTTCATTCAGATGCTGTGCAGAATGTATTTCATTTATCCTCCTAACCCTGCTCTCTGTCCTTTCTACTCAGAGCTCTTTACTGGAAGGAGGGCCAGCACGGGCAACATCACATTGCTCCAGCATTCTCAGGCTTATTTATTTGGGCCATGAGCTATCCCAATGGAAAGAGGAGAAAACAACCTATTAGAGAACCAATTTCCCTAGCTCTTTCCCTAGGGTCCCCTGAGGGTACCTGTGCTCCTTAAGGGTCATTGCTCTTATTAACATGTTATTCTCTGTGGGGTGCCTCTCCCAGTTTCCATCAGGCTCTCTTTGTTTTCCTGTGGGCTTAGGATGAGTAATGGCCCTGCTGTTGCTCATTCCAAGTTCTTATGCTAGACCTTATGGTCCCATTACACTCCAGATGTACCTTGTAATTTGTCCTTTGAATAAAACAACAACCCAAACAAACAAACAAACAAACAAAATCCACACAAATGTACTCCACTTAAAATTTTTCTAATTTAAGGTATATCACTTCTGGGGTTTTTTTTGGAGGTGGGGCATAAACACATGTATCTGTTCCTTGTTTGTAAATTTGCTTTGACAAGATATTTTGTCACGATTAGTTCCAAAGATGGGTTCTGAATGGGTAAATACCCATAGGAATGTTTTTGTTCTTGCTGGTCACAAATGGAAAGAAGGTATTGTGCACATATCCTAAGGTAGTATTCAAAGACCTTTCTCTGGAACTTTTAGACACAAGTACTTTATATATTGATGAACCAAGAAATTTGTACTGTCCAATTATTGCTAATGGACAGCCTTAAAACATGCTAACATTCGCCCTTATAAATAAACCAGCATGTGGGCAGCAGGAGCGAAAATAGAAAGAAACCAGATCCTTATGAAAACTTTGAATGAATCCTGAAGCCTACCTTTCTGGGATATTCACAATCTAAAAAATCTTTTTTTATTGTTTTTGCCATGATCAGCTCTGACCTATTTACTTGTGTCATAATGAGCCTGAAGTGACCCAGGTTCACAGAGAAATTCAATTCTGGTGACTTCTCATAAGTTTTCCAGTTGAAAGCAAGTATAGGCAGTGAAATAAACCAGGAGAAAGAAATTCACAAACAGCAATCTTCTTTCCTTTTCAGAGACTCCTTGAAATATTTCCAAGTGGCCCATAAAATTGTGTGTTCTAGTGAGATCATTCAGCCACTCTCTGTAGGATCTAATCAAGCAGTTCTTCAATCCACATAGTCTTTCCCTTTGCAAACTCACCCATGAACTGATATAATTACTGGCACAGTTATCTTGTAAACAAATGCTCTGTCTCCAACAGTGATTAGGAAATTTATTATATACAAGCTAGACAGAATGGTGGTAGTTTATGAAGAAATTTTTTAAAGTATCCAGAAAATGTTAAGATCCTTTGTAAAGAGAGAAATAAGGACAGAGAAAATATATAGATGGTATTAAATGTGATGAAGAAAAAGAAAAGACTCAAGAGAAATTTAAAAAGCAGAAAAAAATCTCAGAAGTTTTGTGAGGGGATTTCAGAGTTATCAGGAGCCATTTCAGTTAGAAGAAAAACAAAATCAGGAGCTGATAGGACAGAATAATGTTTTTCTACCACTTTATAGCATGAAACATGGAATTATCTTGTGCTGATGGCCCATTGAGGATCAAGATGTTTCAGAGATATGAATAACTGACATCTAGAAAGATTTGAAAATAATATTACTATAGGTGTAGGCATCATGGTGCTTAGGTTTAAGCCACCACTTGGGATGCCTGCATCCAATATTGGAGTGCTGGTTAGAGTTCTAGCTCCCCCACTGCTGATGCAGTTTTTCCTACTAATGTGCTTGGGAAGGCAGCAGATGATGGCCAAAGTACTTGGGCATCTGCCACACATACGAGAGAGCTGGATGGAGTTCTTGACTCCTGGCTTCAGCATGGCCCAGTCCTCGCTGTTGCAGGTATTTGGGGGAGTGAACCAGTGGATAGAAAATGGATTTATCACTCTCCCTCTCTCTCTCTGTTTGCTTCTAGTAGTTCAAGATCAAGATAGGGGCAGAGATAGAACTATTGAATTTAACAAAGAAGTGATTGGTAACCTAGAAAAGGTGAATACTGGGGGTCAAAGCTTGCCTGCAGGCAGTTCAGGAACAAATAGGGGAAAAGAAATGGCGAACAGTGAGTATATACTCTTTAAGTTTTTCTTGAAAGAAAAGAAAAAAAAAGTAGTATTTGGAGTTCAGGTGGTGATCAAGTAGGGGAAACAGCAACATCTTTACATGTATATGAGAATGAACTAGTAAAGAGAAAAGAAAGTAATGACTGGGAAGAGAGAAAAATATTTTTGGCAGTAAGGGATGGATCAAGTATATGAGAGTGGGTAGTAGAGTTTGCTTTATCTAGGAGATTGAACAGTTTATTGGTAGCAATTGAATGTTATTTAAGGGCATGATGTAGACAGTGCATATATGTGATAGGGAGAGCTTGTCAAAATTCTCTTGATTGCTTGAAATGTTCAAGTGAGGTTAACAGCTGAAATTTTACATGCGAGAGAAGATTTTGAAATTTGAGTAAATAGGAAAAAGTATAAAATATGCTTAGGAAAATGGGAGAATATATTGATTAGAGAAACAGCGTATACAAGTATAATTGACTTAGTGATCAAAAATGCAATGACAAGCTAACATGATGGAGTTTTTTTTCCAGTTATTATCAGCAGTATGAGTGAAAGGAAAAAGAGAACAGAGCTGAAGTGAGTGAAATATCTGGTTTACCCAAGTATGACAAGGAGAGAGCAGGGGATGTGTATGATGGATAGACATAGAATTAAAACTAGTTTAATTAGCCTAGCAGTTAAGATGCCTCTGTCCCATATCAGAGTGCCTCAGTTTAGTACTTAGCTCCAGTTCATTACTATAGATTCCTACTAATTCACACCCTGAGATACAGTGATGGCTCAAGTAATTTGGTTCTTGCCTTTTATGTGAGATGCCTGAATTGACTTGGCTACTGGCTTTGCCCTGGGCCAGACTTGGTGCTTGTGGACATTTGGAGAAGAATCAATGGATGGGTTCTCTCTCTTGCTTTCATTCTCTATACCTCAAAAATAAAGAAATAAACCTGTTTACAAGAAGTGAACACAAAGGAGGTGGTGAAAAATGAAAAAAAAATTCCAGGATCAATTCAATAGTTTCCTTTTATCTGCAAGATATAAGTTACAAGGTTCCCAGTGGGTACCTGAGATCATAGGTAGTACCACATCCTATGTATATTATGTTTCCCATACAGTAAGAGTTTAATGGCAGTGATTAGTAATAAAATAAAACAGAACAAATGTTGTAATAGAAGTTATGTGAACATGGTTTCTCTTTCTCAAAACACCTTATTGTGTTGTACTTCCCTTGCTTATGCTGATGTGAGAAGGTACCATGCCTGTGAGGTGAGATGAAGTGAGATAGATTACACAGGCACTGCAATGTAGCATTAGGCTGCTATTCTATTGACTTTTTGATGATACGTCAGAAGGAGGATCATCCATTTTGGATGGTCCTGGATCATGGAGCCATGATGATTTGTGCAAGTAGCATATACAGTGTGGATTTATTGAACAAAAGGGACGTTTTACATCCCCAGCAGGACAGAGGAGGATAATGCAAGCTTTTACCACACTACTCCAAGCAACACTCATTTTAGAATTCATGCACTGGAGACAGAGAGGGAGGGATTAGAAATGTTGATTAATGGCTAAATGTTGATTAATAGGTAGGAGTAAGACATTCTAGTTTTCTATTGTTCTATTGCACAGTAGTTGACTATAGTTAAAAATAATGCATGGTACAGCTTTCTTTAAAAAGAACTTAAAGAAAGGATTTTGAATGTTTTCACCATAGAGAAATGATGTGTTTGAGGAGATAGGTATGTGTACTTTTTTTTTTTTTTTTTGACAGGCAGAGTGGACAGTGAGAGAGAGAGAGAGAGAGAAAGGTCTTTCTTTTGCCGTTGGTTCACCCTCCAATGGCCACTGCTGCCAGCGCACTGTGGCCGGCGCACTGCAGTGATTCGAAGCCAGGAGCCACGTGCTTCTCCTGGTCTCCCATGCAGGTGCAGGGCCCAAGCACTTGGGCCATCCTCCACTGCCCTCCCGGGCCACAGCAGAGAGCTGAACTGGAAGAGGAGCAACCGGGACAGAAGCCGGCGCCCCGACCGGGACTAGAACCCAGGGTGCTGGCGCCGCAGGTGGAGAGTTAGCCAAGTGAGCTGCGGCACCAGCCATGGTATGTGTACTTTGATGTGGACATTATACAATGTATGCATGTATTAAAACACCACATAATGCCTATAATAAACATGTACAATTTTATGTATCTAAGAATTTTTAAAAATAGAACTATAAAGCATCTAAATCACATGAGACTCCAGTAATCATATAGCCAAACCTTTTTGTTTAAAGAATTTTTGTTGTATATAAATAATAAATACATGGACACCTTATGATGTCAAAAACTTAAAATTACATATAGCACTATATTGAATAAAACATGAAAATCCCAAAAATCTCATGAATTGTTTATTTCTGGAAATTCTCAATGATGTATTTGAACCACCATTGACTGCGGGTAACTGGAGCTGCAGAAAGTGAAACCACTGGCAAGGGGAACTATTGCAGTCCCTGAGATGCCACATGTGCTTAATGTGGGTTATGTGCTAAAAGCACCTAAGGGTATCTCCTTCAAGTGGGGCCATTCATATGTGAAGTCATTTTCTTGTAGTATTCAAATATCTTGTTTTATCAAAAAATATACAGAATAGTTTACACATGAAATTGGAGTGTCCTGAAGAATTCATGCAAAGGCATCAGAAGGGCTGGGAGGGCTATGCCGATGGATAAAGGTCCAATTCCATTGAGGGGTGTTTGGAATTGGAATACTAGAAGGAGAAGACTGGAAACAAAAAAGTCAGATAGTGGGGCTGACAAGATCATCATTACAAATCATTTTCTTTATTGGGACAGAAGGCTAAAGCCAGGGCCTAAGAAAAGCAATTTCTCAAGGTATCCTGGGGAGAAAATATCAAAACAAAATTACACTGGGTAATTAATAGTATCTTAAAATTTATCAGCAATACTGACATGTTCTTTAAAAAAAATCTTAAATTTCTAAACAAAATTCAATGAAGATTATAATATATTTAAAAGCTAAAACTTCTTAAACTGGAATTTATATGTTTTAATCTAAATAAACACTTGCATCTAGTTCAACTCAAATGTGTGTTGGCACTAGGTATTGTTGGCAAACAGCCTTCATTCACAATTTCTACCTCAATTCTATAACCACATTTCCCAGCCTTCCATTCCTTTGGTGTCTACATGAAATTTGCATTCTGCAAATGTTCTCACATAAAATTTGAAAGGCAAAGAGGACTCCAGGACATTCTCCCTGTCTCTGTGACGGCAGCAGTTCTGTGGCGGCTGGATAAGCATCAGACTCCATCAGCAGGACTAGCTTCAGAACAGAGGCATCTGTGAGGCAGCTGGCAGTTTGCTGCGGTATCTCGACCTCTGGGTGGCAGCAGCAACCTGCTGAGCTCTGGATTGCTCCTGCAAGGGTGTTACCTGAAAATGAAAGGTTCTGATGGATTGCTCTTCTCTAGTCTCTCCAACAATTTTTAGCACCTGATTTCTCAAATTCAATCCTCAATTCGTTTTGTTTTATCTTTAATGAATCCTGATTGACACAGTATTTCATGCAAATACTGGTTCCAAAAGTTCAGAAACAGGAATCTTGATATTTGACCTGTTTGCATTTGTATTTGCATTCAGTGATGATTGCCAATGTAAAATAGAATTCTAAAGAGACATGGCAGGTGGTAGCAAAGAGTTACATTAACACAAGACTACCTGGAGTTAGGGGCTTGACAAAAACATTTAGAATTTAGGAGACTAGTTTGGCTGTTGTCAAATTTATATAGCAAAGAGAGTAAGCAGAACTATAAAGTATGTTAGCTACTACCAACTGCACTGGAGACAATGAAAAAGAAAATTACAAGCTGAAAAACTTTGCACTCATGGATGAAGCATGGTCAGAGAACCAGAACTTTCATAGGAACCCGGACCTTACAGCCACATTGTTGAAAGTCTGCTTCTGCAGATTGAAAATTGAAACACAAGATAAATTCAAAGTTTCCTCAGGTCTCTTGTGTGAAACTTAAGGCTCTTCTTGTGAAAAGTGAAATCTGAAAGTTGGAAAAGGAGCATTTTGGAGAATTTGGGTGAATCTGAGTACTTTGACTTTAAATCCTCCTGAAACTTCCTTGCCAGGAAAAAGGAGTCCTTCCTCCCTAGTCTGCTTTTTTTTGCTGCCTCATGAGCACATAAGATCGATTTCACTTGAGGGCATTTCATAGCAGAGGCTCCCAAGTCTTCTAAACCAAGTCAGATCAGTATTTACTGCATGCAGACCCCAACTGATACAATGTGTCTTTACTTTTAAAAAGGAAGACAGCTGGTTTGTTCAGAGTGTTAGTGCACAATTAACAGAGGTTGGTTTCAAAGTAACTTAAGACTAGGGGAGGGTAGTGGGAGAAAAGGCCCACCTGCTGAATTGCACACAAATTTTTGATAGTAAAGATATACATCTGGTAAGATCCTGTTTGCCTTTTTTTTCCTTTGATCAGTCAATAATAAATTTTAGATATGGGAATGTTAGCCATGATATTAGCCTAAGTATATAGAAAAGAAATGATATAAATGATTATTTGTGAACTTCATATGGGCACCATGACATTTATTTCACATATGTATGGAATGCAAGAATGCAGACATTGAGATAAAGCAGAGCTGAAGGCAATCCGTAATTTTGGTTACACTTTGCTACCTCCTATTAATGCAGAGGGAAGATTCTGGAGACTCAGGTGCAGTGATAAAAGAATAGGATCCTGTGTAAAGTGCAATCACATGAAATGAAGACATAGAAAGGTAAGAAGGACAGACCTTGGGCTTGATGTAAAAGGAAACTGGGTTACTTCCCTGGCAGCTGTCTCTCAGCCTGTGATGGCCTAGGGATTATGTTTTGCTATTCTCAGGAACTAATGTCCCAGCTCAATCAGGCTATTATAAAGTGGAGTAGTGACTGATTATTTTCTTCATTTGCCAACTTTAGAAACATCTAGAATAATGATAATAACTATGACCCTACCAATGATGCTAATCATACTCGCATTTAGTGACCACATTCTGGGCAATGAGGTGCTAGGTATTTTTCAAGTATTAGTTCATTTGCTTTCTGTAACAGCCTTCTGAGAGATACTATTATAATCCTGAATGGTAGGTTTGTAAAATTTGAGTTCATGAGAGGTTAAATTACTAGCTAAAAATCACACCATTTTCATTATAAGTTCTGTAAAGGCCAGAACCTAGTTAATGATAGAGGTGGGACACAAAATCTAGACCTTTCTTTAAAGCTTAAGACCTTTAACCCTATAGTCTTCTAACTTCTGTTTGGCATGTCTTAGGATCTATGGATTGCTATAATGTAATACAATAGGCAGATTGGCTAATTAGCAACAGACAGCTATTTTTCATAGTTCTAGGGGCTCTGAAGTCCAGGTTCCAGGCATCTCAAGTTTCCGTCTCTGATGAGGGCCTACTTCCTGGTTCATAGCTGGCCATCTTCTATGTTTTCTTACACAGCAAAAAGGCCACTGAATCTCTTATAAGGGCATTAATCCCATTCACAAGGGCTCCACATTCATGACCTAATCACCATCCAGAGACCCCGTTTCCAAATACCATCACTTGAACAATTAGGTTTCACTCATGATTTGGGGCTTCAAGGTACAAACATTCAGCACACATGATCTTACACCTTGTGAGTTTTATCAAAAAAATCTCTTTAGTCCACCTACTTTCTCCACCACTATCACTCTAATAACAAATGTCATCTTTTCTGAAAGATTACTGTAGCACTTTCCTATCCAGTCCACATTCATTGATTTTGGCTCTACTTCTAGTCCATTTTCCACATTAGCCAAAGGGAAACTTTCAAAATATGTCTGATTATGTTGCACCACCTATTGAAAACACTTTCCTGCCCCTTCCCTTGTATTCTCTTCTGCAGTCACATAGGTCTTCCTCAGTTTCTCAAATGCACCATGTGCATCTCACTCATAGCGCCTTGGCACATGCTAGTCCTTCTGTCTGAAATGTTTTTCCAAACCTCCCTATACTCTTTAGCCTAATCATCACCATCCTTCCCACACATCACACTTCAAATGTCACTTCCTTAGCAAAGTTTTCTCTGATCTATGAAATAAATTATTTCTCCTCATTAAAAGCCTTCATAACAACATTTGACTTTTCTTGGAGAATAGGGATACATAAGTGTTGATGTGTGGGTGGGTG
Source organism: Oryctolagus cuniculus (assembly GCF_051225735.1). Classification (NCBI taxonomy): domain Eukaryota; kingdom Metazoa; phylum Chordata; class Mammalia; order Lagomorpha; family Leporidae; genus Oryctolagus; species Oryctolagus cuniculus. The sequence continues at coordinate 15,201,389 of NC_142871.1, forward strand.
TGTTTATTTATTTGAGAGGGTTAAAGAGAACAAGCATGTTCCCATACACTGGTTCATTGCTCAAGTTCCTACAATGGCCAGGGCTAGGTCAGGCTGAAGCCAGGATGTGAGAAAATGTTTTAGGTCTACCACATGAGTGACAGGAGGCCAAGAATCATCACCATTACCTCCAGGGTCTTCATTAACAGGAAGCTGGAGTCAGCAGCCAGAGCCAAGAATTAAACACAAGTACCAGGGTGTGAGATTTGGGCGTCTTAAACACTAAGCTAAATACCCACTTTGTGTGGCTTTTTGATGAACATCTGATTTTCATTATAAGTTCTATAAAGGCCAGAACCTAGTGAAATTTTGTTATCATTGTAGTTCCAGTGCTTAGGAGCATCCTAGAAATATTCCAAAGTTCATGGAAATGTATATTATGAAGGAACTATGCATAGATAGTAAGAGTCTTATCAAACTCATTATCTTTTACTTCCATTCCATGAACTTTTGAAATACCTTCATATTTGGTGTGAGCTTGATTTCCAAACAGTAGTCATTAAAATGGAGCTTCAACACCTTTCCCTGTGGTATGAAAAATATATGCCCAAAAATGAACATATGGACTATTGCTCAAGCCACCAGTTAGGAAATCCACACCTATAATGGAGTGCCTGGGTTTAAAACCCACCTCCAGCTTCTTATTCCAATTTACTGCTAATGAAGTCTCTGGGAGTTAGCAGTGGTGACTCAAGCAATTGTATTCCTGTAACTCACATGGGTGACCTGGATTGAGGTCCTGACTCCCTGCTTTGTTTTGGCTCAGTTCTGGCCTTTGCAGGAATTTCGGAAGTGAACCAGCAGATAGGAATGTGCTTGCTCTCTCTCTCCCTCTCCCTCTCTCTCTAGAACTTAAAAAGTATAAAAAAGAGAAAAAAGAAAAATCCCCCTTTTTTTTACAGGCAGAGTGGACAGTGAGAGAGAGAGAGAGACAGAGAGAAAGGTCTTCCTTTGCCGTTGGTTCACCCTCCAATGGCCGCTGCGGCCGCCAGTGCACCGCACTGATCCGAAGCCAGGAGCCAGATGCCTTTCCTGGTCTCCCATGGGGTGCAGGGCCCAAGCACTTGGGCCCTCCTCCACTGCACTCCTGGGCCATAGCAGAGAGCTGGCCTGGAAGAGGGGCAACCAGGACAGAATCCGGCGCCCTGACAGGGACTAGAACCCAGTGTGCCAGCACCATAGGCGGAGGATTAGCCTATTGAGCCGCGGCGCCAGCCAAGAAAAATCCCTTTCAAAAAGTCTAAAATTAGCATTGTGGGTAAAGCCTCTGCCTGCAATGCCATCATCTCATACAGATGCTGGTTCCTGGCCCCGCTGCTCCACCTCTAATATCAACACCCTGCTACTGGCATGGGAAAAGCAGTGGAAGATGGCCCAAGTGCTTGGAACCCTGCTACTCACAAGGTGGACCTGGAAGAAGCTCTTGGCTCCTGGTTTCAGCCTGGCCCAGCCCTGGCTGTTGCAGCCATCTTGGAAGTGAATCAGCAAATGGAAGATTTCTCTCTCTTCTCTCCCTTTCTCTCTGTAACTCTGGCTTTCAAACAAATAAATAAATCTTTAGGGGAAAAAAAAGGTCTAAAATGTACTTATCCCTTCTTTGGAGGACAAATTTGAGGTGAGAGTGGAAGTTATGCTCAACAGGGAACCAATGCCAGCCAGACAGCCATATGTTCCTGCCTGTCTGAGTCTGGGAAAACAGAGGTTGGGTCTAATAGATGAGTTTTAGCTGGTGGGAGCAATGTTTCAGGGTTGTTTTGAGTGATCACTATCAGGTATGTTAACCCAAGGAAGTTAACACAGAGACTATCAAGTTGGTAGAGTATCTTCCCACCTCATTATTCCAAAGCCAGCAGGGAACATTGGTTGGGAAGTTTGGGATTGAGAGGGAGAACTGTTGGCAGGCCTGGAAGTTCGGACCCCAATCTGCTGGTCATTGAACAGAGTGCTGATCTGAGATACCAAGGGATGGGCTTTGATATATGATGGGTCAGTTTCCAATTTTTCAACTTTACAATGGTGCAAAAACAATACATGTTTAGTAGAAACTCTGGTCCTAATTCTGAATTTTGCTTTTTCCCCAGGGCTAGTTCTATAACTCCTGATCCTCTCTCCTGATCCTGGGTAGCAGCAGTAGGTAGGGCCCACAGCCAGGAAGGGAAGCAACTGCCATTCTACAGGGCATTGTGTTGCTGAGCTGGGATGTTCTCTAAGTTAGGTGTATTCCAAGTGTTTCTGACTTAATTGTCTCCAACCTAAGTTGAGTTTATTGGGACATGAAAATAAGCATCACTAGGCTCTAGTGGTTATCTCTACAGGGCGCTCTGGGGAGCCATTGTAAATGTTCCCCTTGGGCAGAGGCAAGGGCATGCACTGATAGTGACCCACTTCCTGATGTACCAAGTTCTGCAACTAGAAATTTATTGGTCTCTACACAAAGTGCATACACAAGGAAAGAACACGTTGGGTTGGTTTACCGATTCATTTCAGATGTTACTATTCTGATTGGGTCCAGAAGAAAGAGATTTGAAGAAAATGGAAGAATAACTAGCAGGAATATTGGCAGCAGGTGAGGGAAAGGCAGGCAGCAAAGAGAAACTTCATCCACTTTGTAAACTGGTCCTTGCATTCAGCAAAAATTTAGGAGAATAAAAAATGTTTTGCTCACATTGAAGATTCGAGGGGGTGGTCATTATTTTTAAGAGAATTGCAACATCCATCATTTTAGCTGCAATAATCCTGTAGAACTTGTACTTCGTTGTTGGTGAGGAGAGACTATGTTTGACTGTGCTTGGAAACCATAAAGCCACAACAAAATTAATTCTCCTGAATGCCACTAGGCAACACCGGGATCTCTTTTGCACGAAGAGGCCTTGTGGTAAAAGATTTAAAAGGCTCCACAGGGCAAAGCACTGAAAAACTTAAGGGTGTGGTTTTTAGCATCATCTTAATAAATAATCAAGCATTAATACCATCCAGGTGTCAAGTGCCTTCTCAGGACATCCAAGCTTGATAAAGAACAGTAACAAAAATCTATAAAGCCTGAGCAGCCTTCCTCAGATTGGGCTCTTTGCTACTGATTTGACAGCCCTAAAGGTCAGCTGTTAGGATCTTCGTGGAAACTGATTTAAAAGAAGCCTGCGGACCGCGGCGTTCCCTGAACTGCATCATATCCTTCCTGGGATCATCAGGGAACCTCCCAGCCTTCCAAGCTAGGCTCTGCTCACGGAGGTCACTCGGGCAGTGGAAGCCTTGAGCAAAAGTTAGAGGCCAGAGACGCGCAGCTCCTGAATTCAGGCAGCAGGGGCAGCAAGTCCTGGCACTGGGGGCAGCTGCCTCCCACCTCCACCACAGCGGCGTCCAAGCCAAGGCTTGCAGAGAGGGTAGGTCACACGCCGCTTTGCGCTCCTAGCAAGAACTGGAGGCCACTCAGGGAGGCAGGGGGACGCCTGCGGGCGAGCCAGGTCCCCGCCCCCCGGTTCCACCAGGGACAGGCGCATCTCCGGGCTGGGACTGGGCGCAGGGCGCCGGACCGGAGAGGGGGTGTGGCGGGCCCTGGTAGAGCTGGGCCTCTGCCCAGAGGCTGAGTCCGCCTGGGCGACCTTCCCCTCCTGCAAGAGCAGTGGCTGCGGGGCGCGGGAGCGGGGGGAGGCCTCACCCCACGGCGTGCAGCGGGAGGAGGAACCGATCGCGCAGGGAGGGGAGGGCGACGGAGCAGGCGAGCGCAGGAGGGAGTGTGAGCGAGCCAGCCGGGGCGAGCTGGCCCCGAGCGGGGCTGGGTTTGTTGTACTCGGTCTCCAGGGCGGCCGGGCTCCCCGCAGCCCTGCAGACCGCGCCCGAGCCGGGGTGGCAAAGCCGACGCACCCCCACCACGGTCCCGTGGAGCCCGGGCGCGCAGCGAGCCGGGAAGGAGGCGTTTGCTCGTTCGTGTCTGCTCGGAATCTGAACGAGGCCGAGAAAGAAGGTAAAAGGACCTAGAGAGACAGCGAGGTGGTGGGCGAGAGACAGATTGTGGAGAAACAGGTGCAAGACGAACAAATGGCAGAGAAATTGTAAGCAAGTTTGTGCCTGCACGCACAGGCTGGGCGCCCTGCATGGGAGGGAGGGGGTGACGGCAGTGTGGACGTGTGTGATGCTCACGGACAAGCGGATAAGCGGGTTGGGGAGCCTCCTGGCATCTCTTACATAGATATCCTATTAATACCCACTCTGAGTATTTCCGCCGGTGGCACAGCCCGGCCTCCAGTGTTGCAGAAGCAGAAGGCAGCCACCCTCTTACCGCAATGGTCGGTCCTGTTGCTGCTATCTGATGGGAGATGTAGGGCGTTAAACATTCCGGGAGCCTCCCTTCCTCCACCCGCTCCCCCTCCCCCCGACTACTTCAGGGAGGGCTGGGGGAGGGAGGATGGATACCAGAAGGGAGGGCTCCCAGCTGCGCGGAGGCCCCGCGCGGTGGACTGCTCTGGCGCTGCCATGGTGCAAGTGCGTCCAGGCGAGCTTTCACTAGAGGGCAAGATAACTTTCATCTCCTCTCCAGAAAGACATGTTTCAGGGATGTTGCCGGAGGAGTTCTGGGATATGGTGGCCCACAGGGAGCAGGTGCATCTCGCGGTGGTAGGAATATAGTGCAGAACGTAGCCCGTCGGCCGCAAAGGCTGGAAACCCCGGGTTGGGTGCCGACTGGGCTGCCAGCCTTTGGATGCTGGAAGTTCAGGGCCTCCTCCATTAAAAATGGGACCAGCCTAGGGGGAGAACAGCTCTGAATCCTTCACATTCTGCTCATTTCTGAGCATGTGAAGTGCAGAACTTTTACCTGAAAATTTTCTGTGAATAATTAGCTCAAAAATAACTATTTCTCTTTTTAAATCCCCTTTTGTTTATCGCGATATGAGAATTACTTCTTGAAGGCAGCCTTTGTATACAGAAGTCACACATAGAGGGTGGAAATCATAATGCTCGATTGCAAAGATTATCAATATGACCTATGTCTCCCCAAAACGCTCCTTTGAGTCTTGATCTACTCTTTAATAGGCTTTATATTCCCCCAAATATTAGTGGTATAGCAAACCTGCATCACTAGAACAGGGTAACAAAATAACAATCTATTTTCTCTTGTGCTTTTGCACCTGTTCGTTACTTTGTTTCCAATCTAGAACAAAATGTGCAAGGTCACTACTAACTTCATGTGTTTCATGCTGAAGAAAAAGAAACCTCTCCAGACTGACCCAGATAATAATGCTGGCCTTTGAAAAACGTTTGCTTCATGTTTGTTATATCCTTACTTCTTAATGACTGCTCACAAACTGATTTGTTTTGTCTTTGTCATCCCCATGTTTTAAAAACTTTGACTTGACCCTTCCCTGCTAAGGAGTGGGGATTAGAGAAAGCAAGCTTATTTTAAAATGTTTGAGAATTGCTTGGTGCTACACCAGGGCCTACTGCGTGGTTATTATGCAGTACCTGCATCTGCGGTGGAAGGGGAGCATAACCTTAACTGCATGCAAGAAGCCTGTGGCTGGGCTCAGCTGGTACCTCTAACTACTGCAACCACACCCTGTGGCCTGAATGTAACAGGCATGCAAGGCCCCAGAACTATGGGGCAGTTGCCTTTCTCTTCCTCTAAAATGTTCTCTTGTGGCCTAATCTAATGAGAACTAGTATTTGACAAGGAGTGTACTATATCTTCTATGGAAAGAAGGTAGCAGAAATTTTGGGCTCATATTGCAGGTTTACCAAAAATGAACTGACACTTATCTGTCATGTTGGTCTGTCCTATACTTTGTCTTGACTACTTGTTCATATTTTTTCCTGGGGAGAAGATAATTTCTTATTCAGTATAACTCATAATAATGAATAGCATTATTTACTGATAACTTGCATATTTACTTGAATACAATATTTATATTAATGCAAGCATGTTCCTTTTCCTTCCTGCTTTTTAGGTATATTAGTGTTTAATTAGTATCACTACTAAGGGGCGACTAGAGAACAAAATTAAAGACACCTATGAACTCATACCAGCAGAAGATTAGGATAGAGACAGGTTATTCATGGCTTCTAAATGTTTGATGGTGTAACTCTAAATATTTAGACAACTCAGTAATACCTATACTTCACACTGCTCTGAATCTGTTTATTATGGAATGAGGCCTTTATCTCTTTCAGTTAGAACTCAGCTCATCTCATTTCTACTCAGCTCATCTCATTTCTACAGGGTTTGGCATTTTCTGTTGTAGTTTCCTAATGCTTACAAATTCAATGCCTTGCTTCAAGATATGACCTAGCAGCATTTCCTCCACTGCCTTTCTGTGTTCCCTTTCAGTCACACCAGGTGCTTTTGTCACCAGCTTCTCATAATGCCTAGACAGGAAAAATGGGGTTTTCTATCTTATGGTTATGCTCTTCACTGTTGTTGGTGTTAGAAGAGCATGGCATGATTCAGCTAGAAGAATCTTGGATAAGAGACAATGTGTGAATTCCCTCTATATATTGCACAATAAAGTCAATAGATGATTATTGATCAGGTGTCCTGTGGCTCCTGCAGTAAACTTATCCATTGCCAAGGCATCCCACCTTGTTGCAGTCTTGTTTATATATCTGCCTTTCTCTGGTATGTGGGTTCTAAAAGGTGTTAGTCATGTTCACTTGTTCACTCCTACTTACTAAATACCACTGTCCTTTACAGATAAGTTCTCAATATATACTGTTGTGAAATAATACAAGTTTCTTACTGCCTTGCTAACTCTGGTAGACTTATTTAGCAGGATTTGTAATCTTATTTCCTTTTCCTGGAAAGACTTTGAGACAGTAAAGGGACTATTAACTGGTGCACAACCCATTAATACCCAACTATCACTCTATTACAACAGCTAGCTTCATACCATGTTCCTTCCCCACCCCTACAACATCCTATACCAATGAAAGTCTTTTAATAACCTTTGGAACAGTGAGCTATTTGATGGTTCTTCATCATCCTCTGGTGCTCCGGTTCTGTAGATCATGTCTACCACCAGAACACTGCTATGGATCCAGTTAGTTCAAAGATCTAATGAACTTGCAACGGTTGTAGTTATTTTAGCTGTCACTTGTGCTGCTGTTGGTTTTGTGCTTGATCTTAGCCAAAAAGGCTGAGAAGCAATGCTGCTGTTGGTTTTGGAACGGTAGGCACACTCAGGAACATCTGTTCTAGGGTAACTCTCATATTCAGGTAGAGAAACTTGGGCCACATGCTAAACAATCTGCTGAAAGCATTACATGCTTGTCTTTTTAAACTTCAAATTGAACAGGATAATGTTAACCCATTTTAGAGTGCCTACCTTATCTTACAAATCAGGGCTGAGGAAAGTTTACTTTCTTACAATCACATGGACAGTAAGCGACAGAATTAAGAATCAGCTCCAGCGTTTTCTTAGTACACAGTTCGCATTTCCAGGTACTGTGTTCTCCTCAGTTGGTGATTGTTAACCTTTCTACTCACAACCACCCAACCAACAGGAACAAAGTGAAATCTAGTCTTTTATCTCCTAATTCCTGGTCTACTTTTATGATCTCCTTTTTATTCATTTGAACTTTCATATCAAAGTCATGACAGTAAATCAGTAAAGAGCAAGAAAATCATAATTTCACAAATAGGAAATATGAATGATGAAATTGTTTCATCCTTGAAGAAAGGATATTACAACAATTTCTTTTTCAGCAAAGGAAGGGGTTTAGGGTGTTGTCTCATAGAATAAATCATTATGAACCTGATTCGGTGAAGCAAAAATACATATTGAGAGCCTAGGAATATGCTCAGGGATATACTTCATTCCTGTCAATAGGTGCAATGCTAAAGCAAACAAAGGCTTCACACAAACGAAATAGTCAAATTGAGATAAGAACACTAGACACATGTAAAGCCCATTGTATTTGTCCTATGGAATGTTAGTGCTGGGAATTGGGGGGAAATATGCTGAGTGTGTGTCCTTGTGTTTAGGGGAGGCTTCGAGTGGTACTAGGTCATGGGTTAGGGATTTAGGGAAGCTGGATTTGTCCATCTGGGAGTCTCAACAGGGAGGAAGGGGCAGTAAAGACAAGGTTCCACAGAGCTGTGCCAAAATTAGGAGGGTAGGAAGAGTGTGAGTACTAGGCAGGTAAATCCTGGGTGCCCCCCCTTCACCCCACCAAGCTCAGTTAATGATACCATGGATCCTGAAAGTCATGAGATGCCTTGGCCTCTTAACTACCTTGTAAACACCGCCTCGTTCCCCACATACCCCCACCCCTTGTTGACTAATCGCCAACTCTGCAAATCTTCGATTTTTTTTTTTTTTTAACCCTCTGCTCATTCTGCTTCCTCCCTTCATTGTCTTTCCTCATCTCCTGCCTGGATTCCTGAGATGCATTCCTAATGGATCTCCCAGTCTTGATCACCTCAGATGCACCCTTACAAATCATAGCTACAGCATTCTGATTATGTCTTACTTCTAGCACCAAATCCTTCCATAGTTTCCTGTTGCCTCTTAGCGACCAAGATCATTCTGAGCAGAGCAGATGGGGCACCCACCATCTGGAAGCTGTCTTCCACTCATAGTCCTGTAGGGTCTAAGCTTTAGCAGCTCCACATGAGTTACACTAGTTCTCAATTCATGCCTTTGTTCTAGCTGTTTACTCTGACCACTATGTCTTAAACTTTTCACCTGACCTTACTCATGTGTCAAGACTCAGTTCAGATGTAAACTCTTCTTGAGATTGTTTCCAGAGCCCCTGGTTGACTTAGTGCCCACCCTCTCAGTTGTTACATTGGTACTTACCCCTGGTATTTCTTTATCTTTTCTGTGATGTACTTCCCACCATCTTCTAAGCCCCTCAGATTCTGTCCTATTGATTTTAATATCTTAGCATGAATCCAGCAAGTAAGACTGAACACATGGTAGACACACAGGTACATTCTGACTCTAATGTGGAGAGAGAATGCCAATTCACTGACTCCCCAAATGTCTACAGCAGCCAGGGCTATGTTAGGCTGACACCAGGAGGCAGAAGCTCAATCTAGGTCTCCCACATGGGTGGCAGGAACCCACGAATTTGAGCCACCCCCTGCCTTCCACGTACACCTTTGCAGGAACCTGGAATCAAGAACTTGGCTGAAGTTTGAACCTGGGTACTCTGATGTAGGATGTGGTCATCGTAACTGATATACCAAATGCCCACCTTTAATGTAACTCTTGATTGAAGATGGTGGCCATGTCTTAATCATCTGAACTCCCAGTGCTGAGAGGGCCTAGCATGAGGTAGCTAGACTGAAGGAAATTTCTTCTCTCCTTTTTATACATACAGGTAGATGAAGTCAATGAATAAGCAGTCAGACAGGCAGATCTTAGAAGGTCATATTGCATTTGGAGAACCTAAACTTCTAACAACTTAAAGAAGCCATTTATTTGGAAGATTCCTCGGGCACTTCTCACTGTCCATGAATTTTTCCAAATAAGACAACGTTAATATGTAGACAGGGGAAATATTTTTCCTCAGGAGATGGCTGCTTCTGGGCACATGGTTCCAGCAGGGCTACAATTTTGATGTGACAGCCTGGACAGATGCCCTTATTTCTCCTGAGAGTCCCTGAGAGAGCTACCAACCAAGAGCTACCTCTCTAGCCCAGAAGATACAAGTATTGGATTCTACTTCTAGAAAATGACCTCTCAGGGGCCAAGAGAAATCTGCATCTACCTTCCAACCAACTAATGCAGCTTACTGTGTTACTGTCCCTAAGTTGCTCAGTGAGCTGTTAGTGAGGCTTCCTTGTTCCAGTCCTTTGCTGCTGTTTCTCACACAGCAGCAATAGTATGCAATTTTCCCATCGTCTTTAAACACAAACATGGAAAGGTATCACTTTGCATTTTACGTTGTAAGTGAATACCAATATAGTAGTATTCCATCTTCAAATCAATTATACTTCCTAATTACTCTACTAATTGTTCATAAATAATGCCTTGATGGACCGCACATTCCAGTTATACTTTTCATGAAATCTGCTTGTTATCTCCTTTTCCTTCAAGCAAAGACCCCTGCCATGTGTATGTCCTGTGCTTTCTTCAGGGTTTGGCTTTTGCCATCCTTTACCTTCCTCCATTCATCCCCTTTTTTGATTTTCATCATCATTACCTAACTTTACAATTTACACTGTATTGTATCACACTCACATGGGCCTCTTTTGGCCCTTTTGGTTAAGCTTTGTTCTCTGGGTATATTATTTGCTGTCTTAATCTTTCCGTTTAATTGTCTCTTCTCAGGGCAAGACTACTTCCTCTTTGACTAATGCTAGGATTAAGAAATCCTCTTGCAAAGGACATTTCTCAATGTGAAGATTTTATCACCTACTGGTCTACTGCCTTTTTACTTCCCCCAGTGTAGGGTGATCAGTTACACCTGACCAAAGCAGAAAATTCAGGGAGAAGTTTGAAGGACCCATACTCCAACCTTAACAACTCACTGTAAAGTTCTGTAAGTCAGACTTGCTTTTGAGTTTTAAGTACTTCAATTTTAGAATCAAATTGTTAGAATGAAATAGTTTTTACATTTATACTGTCTTAATTCATCATATTGTTATTGGGAGCTAGGATGTGATCTCATTCCTGGAAAGCATTCAACAAAGTGAAGCAAGATGCATTTTCAAAGAAGCTAAAATAGCACAGATAAGAGAACCTGTGAATATTGAGAAACAAAACTCGCTGTCTTGTGTACAAGTGCTTTCACTTTCATAGAACGTTAGAGAAAATTGGTAGAAAGAATATGGAATAAAGAAGACATTTCTCCTTTTAGTAATCAATTTTACTTTATGTTCTGTTTGTGTGTGCTGTGAAGTGTCACAGGAATTCCTAACACTTGGATTGTACTGTATAGTAAGTGGTTTTCACATTAGTTATTTCATAATGAATCGGGCATTCAGGTTAAGTGGAAGAAGGCTCGCTTTAATAGTACATTGACCTATGTAGATTTTTAAAAATATATCATACCTTTTCTGTTTTTCAGGTTCTTGAGTCTTGAAACAAATGGAGAAAAATGATTTAATATTTGGGAATGTTGTCTCTTCACTGACTGCTGCTACTGCCTGGGATTCATTTACAACTCGATAGATCTGGAATAGTTCATCTGTATTTTCTGGAGCAGCACAGTCCTGCACTGCCTCTGGTGCACATTCTCTTGGTATTGGTCTCATGCTACAGGAAGGACCATGGCAACCTCCAGGGCAGCCTCAAGGTCACCTCGGGACATTGCCAATGTGATGCAGAGGTTGCAAGGTAAGGGACAGAGATGTCGGGTTTCTTTTTAAATTATAATACCAATCAAACTCTGAATGCGTTAAAGTTGGATTATCAAAGAATAGAATGGACAACTTTAATTCCAGTGCCTTCAAATGAGTCTATGCTGTCTTTATTCATTGCCCAGTTAGAAAATAAGATTGGTAGAACTGAGTTCTACAAGTCTGTCCAGAGACCAACAAATTAGACAAGACCTTCTGTAGTTAAGTAGGTCCCACTTGTGTTCATCTGCCTGGGCTGGTATGTGATGCTTCATTGAGAGTGGTCCTTGTTGCCTGCTCGCTGTTGGACAATCCACTTGTCATGCTTTAGAAGTTCTAGTCAGACAAGTTAGACAAAATAACACGAATAAATAGATCTTTGCAATGGGCTAAAAAACTGATGTTCCCCTCTCCCTTGCTGCCAAAAGGAGCTTGGATCTAGGTTGTATATTCTTAGGTAGATGGGACCCTGAGTTTGGAGCTGTGTTCCTCCATTGGCCATGCTGTTTGTCTGTGGACAAATTACTGAACTGTTCTGTGCTTCCATGATATCACCTACTGAATAATGGCAAAGTAGCCTACAGTTCCCTTAGAAAAGTGTAGACAAGATAGGTCATGTGCAGATTTTGCTTTGCATCTACTAAGTGTGAAACTTTCTGGATGAGATATTGACAATAAAGAAGTTTTAAAGAACAAATCTGAAAGGATGCATTAGATTGTGATCTCATAAACACTGTTCATTCTGATCATGGTTTGATGGCGATCCTTTCGTGAGAGCAATGGTTAGCAGTGAGAAGGGTCACAAGTACTGATGACCCAGTGTACAGTGGATGTAGAAGTAGCTCTTGAGTGATGCGTGGAATGGTACTAACAGCTGTGACTCCATCTCCGTCTTGCACCAGGTCCATGATAGTGGATGCCCTACTTAACACTTCTGTGTCTAGCTGCCTCCTTTGCAAAACATGGGCTGTTTCCATTTGGCTTAGCTCCTCAGTAAGGATTGTTGTGAAGCTAAAGTATGAATGCTATGATAGGGTGAACTGTCTAAATAATCTTGGAACAAAATTGGATGAGAAGGCACAACCTGATATTTTGTTAAATATTTGTTGCAGACTCTTCTAATCATCCAGAGTTTGAGAGGAATATTAATGGCTTTTTATATTGTGTTGTATAAAATTATCAATTTTATGACATAATGATGTGACTGTACTTTATTTTTCCTTTCTACAAAATAGTTAAGCCATGCCATAAGCATACCTGACCAGGAAGTAGAATTCCTCAGCACTAGGTCTTTATCATTAGACCTTAGCATCAATTGCTTCATGTGTACATTATTGCTGCCTACAGTATATAAGGTCTGCACAACCAGTAATATAATATTTCTTGGTATTATATTATTGGAACCAACGTAAAAAGGCAGGAAGTGAAACTGGCCTGCTAGGTATTTCTGGTATCCAATTTATCTGGATGAATTCTACTGATGTAGCTGGCAAGGTGTGTGCCTCCTGCTCTGTTTTCATTGCATAACCTTACGGCTGCTTTAAGCTTAAACAGGGGCTACAGTCTGTCTTTGGTCACCATGTTTAGGAACGCTACTTACCTGCTGGTCCCTCCAAACAAATGACCAAGGTCCCATTAAATAGAGGGCTAGCATTACTGCCAAATAACTAGGCCAAACAAAGATTTATTTGAAGAGAGAAATTTCTATTAAACAAACTGGGGTTGCTATTTTCAAAGTTAAATCTGAGAACATTGTTCTAGGTTCTTCTTTCATCTTGTTTTTGCATGAATAGATAATTAGTGTGTTTTTTCTTGCTGGTTTTTTTCCTCTTGGGTTGAACTGTCAGACTTATTCATAACTAATGAAGAACATGTAGCCTTGAATAATGTGATCCTGACTTTACTACCTTGCTTATTTAGTAATTGTTCATTATTTTTCTGTTAATTTTTATTTCTACTGCTAGGAAATCAAAGTTCACACACAGATTGCTACATAATTTAGCTACTACTGTAGCAGTTCAATATTTCACCTTTGCCAATATTGTGCTTGTTTGAGCATAATGTTTTAGGCTTGGATTCTGAATTATGGATGAGCAGTCAGACTGCAATGCAGTTTCATTTGCTCTTAGGATAATGAATATTTCTGTAGTCAAATATAAGCTTAAAAGCAAATACAGTAAAATAGTACAATATAGCTGTATTAAAACTTTAAGTGCATGTAATACATTTTTGCTTTAAGAGATTTATTTTGCAAGAGTTACAGAAAGAGGGAGAGAGGTATCCTCCAACTGCTGTTTAACTTCCCAAAGGGCTATAACAGCCAGAGCTGGGTCAGGCTGAAGCCAGAAGCCTGGAACTCCATTCGGGTGTCTCACAGTTGGCAGGGGCCCAAGCTTTGGATGTTTTCTGCTGCTTTCCTAGGCTCATTAGCAGGCACTGCATGGGAAATGGAGCAACCAGGACAGGAACCAGTGCCCATATGGGATGGTAACATTGCAGGAGGCAGTTTAACCTCCTGTGCTACAACACAGGCCCTGCAGCTTTTGCTTTTTTTATATATTTTCTTGAGAGGTAAAGTTAGACAGAAAGGTCTTCCATCTGCTGGTTCACTCGCCAAATGGCTGCAACAGCTGGAGCTGGACCTATCCAGAGCCAGGAGCTTCTTCCAGGTCTCCCATGCAGGTGCAGGGTACAAGTGCTTGGGCCATCTTCTATTTACTTCCTAGGCCATAGAGAACTGGATCAGAAGAGGAGCAGCTGGGACTAGAATTGGCACTCATATGGGATGTCAGTGCTGCAGGTGGAGGCTTAGCCCAATATGTCAGATGGCCCCCAGCTTTTTTTTTTTTAAAGGTTAACTATAGCCATCCGTTTAGCAAGTGGTGTCTACAATTAATTTAGTTTATAATACATCAAAGAACAAACTCTTCAGATCATACATTGTAAGACAGTGACAATGTTAGATTATTTTTGTAGTTTTACATATTCTGCCCAACACTTGCTGAAAATATTTTTAATTTAGTTGAAAGTCACAGTGAAAGGGAGAGAGGAAGGGAGAGAGATCTTCCCATCCAAGTATTCACTCCCCAAGAAGCCACAAAGGCCAGGGCTGGGCCAGACTGGAAAAAGCCAGGAACCCAGAAATCCATGTGTGTCTTCCATGCTGTGCATCAGAATTCTGAGTAGTTGGACGTCAGCTGCTACTCTCTGGGGTGCATTAGCAGGAAGTGGATATGCAACAGAGCAATGAGGCTCGAACCAGCATCCCAATACCACAATTGCTCGGCCAGAATACCAAGTCCAAAATGTGTATTTTGACTTATTCCATAGACTACATTTTTCATTAGAAGTTAATATATTAAATGTTTTTTGAGTTAATATACCTGTTCTTTATTGTAAGAGATGGTAACACTAGTGCAATTCTATAGAGTAAGTAGTAAATGTCAGAAAAGCTTCAGATGGATGTGTTAGTCAGACTCATTGCTCTGACCATGTATCTGAGGCAGGCTGACTTTGTACAGAAAATAGATTCATTTAGCTCATGGTTTGGGAGACTGGAACGGCACAGTGCAGGCTCTGGCAAGGATCCCATGGCAGATAATGCGAGCACACAGGAGAAGGTCAAAGCTCAACACAGGACGTTGGAGGGCCTGAGTGGGGCTTTCCTGAGAACCACAAGGAGTTGCACAAAAATCCCTTTCGGAGGGCATGGTCCAAACTGACCTAAGGACCTCACACTAGGCTCACTGCTATAATTGTCCTACCTCCCAACGTCGCCACACTGAAGAGCAAATGTCTAACACATGGGCCTTTGGGGCGCAAACCACATCTAACCCATAGCAGATACTAGAGTGCTAAAATGGGTGGGAAGACATTTGGTCTACAGGTTAAGACAGATTAGGAAGCCTGTATCCCACACCAGAGGGCCTGAGTTTGCTTCCCTTCTCCAACTCCTGACTCATTTTCTGCCAAGATAGACTGGAAGGCAGCAGTAACGGTTGAAGTGATCGGGTCCCTGCCACCCACACGGAAGACTCAGCTACTGCATTTCGGAATGAACCCCTGAATAATGCTGTCTGTTCCTCTTTTTTTTTTTTTTTTTTTTACAGGCAGAGTGGACAGTGAGAGAGAAAGGTCTTCCTTTGCCGTTGGTTCACCCCCAATGGCCGCCACGGCCGGCACACTGCAGCCGGCGCACCGCGCTGATCTGATGGCAGGAGCCAGGTACTTCTCCTGGTCTCCCATGGGGTGCAGGGCCCAAGTACTTGGGCCATCCTCCACTGCACTCCCTGGCCACAGCAGAGAGCTGGCCTGGAAGAGGGGCAACCGGAACAGAATTCGGCACCCCGACTGGGACTAGAACCCGGTGCTCTCATTCTCTTACTTTCAAACAAATGTTAGAGTGGTTTACTTAAAAATATAATTACTCATTGCAAGCAAAAGTTGATTTCTAGACCTTGTGCATATATTCAGAAAGAAACAAATGAAGAAAAAGTTACAACATTTTTCTCCTTAGAGACAGCTATGTTTTCTAACCTTTCAGTGCAAAATGATCATGGCCTCTACAATATTTTTACTACCCATTTCAAATCATTTTGGTTAAACGTTTATTTTCCTATGTTCATACACCATATTAAGGAAAACCTGAAACCAACAAAAGTTGACTGAAAAGTAGAAAAATAACAGTAAAAGTAATTTGGCATCTTTATTTTTGTAGTGGTTTGAGAGATTAAGTTTTATGACTCTTATAAAACCATAATACATTAAAAAGCCACATTCACTTATTTAGGCTGAACTTCTGTTAAGATCTTTATTTCTACATGGATGTTGTATGATAGCATCTCAAATTTAAATATGTAAGATGTTTTCATATTGAAGCATCATAGTTAAATATTTGGTAAACAATCGAAGAAACTAATGAAGATAAAACTAATCAAGACATGTAAAAAGCCAGCGCTCTAGCACAGGAGGATAATCCTCCGCCTGTGGTGCTGGCATCCCAAATGGGCACCGGTTCTAGTCCCGGCTGCTTCTCTTCCAATCTAACTCTCTGCTGCTGGCCTGAGAAAGCAGTAGAAGATAGCTTAAGTCCTTGGGCCCCTGTACCTGCGTGGGAGACCTAGAGGAAGCTCCTGGCTCCTGGCTTTGGATTGGCCCAGCGCTGGCCATTGCTGCTGTTTGAGGTGTGAACCAATATATGGAAGACCTTTTTCTCTGTCTTTCCCTCACTGTAAGTCTGTCAAATAAAATATTAAAAAATAAGACATTTAAAAGCAAAGAAACCTTCTAAATTGAGGCCTACATTATTTGCACTATTTTTAAATAACCTTTATCTGAATTTCTTAACCAAAAATAGAATTTGCACACACAAGTCACTTTAAGGACACATCTGCCTGAATAGATGACTGTATTGACATCTCAGATGTGTGTGCTATTTTAATAACACTTCAAGTGCATTTTCCTTCCCAGAGATCTCTTACCCATTCTTAGAATTTCCATGTGGATAATGGTACTTACATTTGTGTCCTGCTCTGTCTCCCAAGCCCTTTTATTTACCAAGTTATTTTATCCATTGTGATTTATGGAGAAAGTGCCTGAGGCCCTCAGAGCCTTCTATGACCTACAAAATACTAGTTCTAAGGAATAGGAAATTGCTAAATCAAAAATAAAAAGTTCATAAATGCAATACTAATATTATGGCTACTAACTAAATGTAAATTGAATTGTTTCAAAATTATTGTATGTAAATCTCTTACTGCAATTGATATAAGGTGTTGAAGGCCTCAAAGTGTGAAAAGCCTATAAACATAAAGCATGCCTCTATATTGCCTCCACATTTATTCTTTTTGAAGACTGTTAAACACACATGTAAACACATTGAACATTAAACACATATGTAAAATTACTTCTTGAACTCACAATTTCAGATCCAAATTCTTGGGTCAGCTTCTCTGCTATAACTCCATCTTACCTGTCCTGCGTTTCTTCCTCTATCTTTACATAGCCCATGGCTCTACTCACCACGCGCTGAGGATACCCTGACTCTTTGTTTCTGGGTCAGCATCAGCAATGAGTTTACATCTATGCTCCTAAACCTTATCTTCAAGACCCAGTTTAGGCACAACTTCCTCAGTGAAGGCTTTATCTCTTATAATGAGAAATTCTCATCCTTCTGCTAAATTGCTCTAGTACTTCTTAGCACTACTATAATAGTCTTAGAGAATTACCTTCCATCATGTTACATATATGCATCTAATCTACCCACCTACACTATGAAAATCTTTAGGGCAGGTTCTGTCAAACTTGTACTTATGTCCTACACACTATCCAGGTTACATTCTGTAACCTGCCTACTTCCTCGTATTTGAGTGGCTATAATGTAAATATTAAAAACCATATTATTGCTGAAAGTTTGGGGAACTAGCAGGAAGACTTATTGAAATAAGTCAGGAAAACTAGAATGGTTTGGGCTCAGTATTAAACAGTAGATGGGAAGAGAGGTGATCATATTATCAATATATTTTGAAGATGAGACCTGAGTACCTTTCTGATTGACTAGAGCTGGAATATGAAAGACAAGAATGAAACTTGGTCCTGAGGTGAACATTGCAGCTCAGTGGCTCAAGTCTCCTGCTTGGGATGCCTACTTCCATGTCTGAGTGTCTGGCATGAGTCCTGGCTTTCCCACACTTGCATTTCAGCTTCCTACTGATGAGCTTGGGAGGCAGCAGATGGTGCTGGCATTTGGGGAGCAAACCAGTAGATGGAAGATTTTTCTCTTTCATCTCTCCCAGGCTGCCTTTCAAAGAGATAAACAAATCTTAAGACAAAGCTGACCCTTTCACTTTGAAATAGGGAAATAGTTGGGGTAAGCAGTGTTGAGAAAATCAAGAGCTTATTTTGGACATAGTACATTTTAGATGCTTTGGCTGGCGCCGCGGCTCACTAGGCTAATCCTCTGCTTGCGGCACCGGCACACCGGGTCCTAGTCCTGGTCAGGGCGCCAGATTCTGTCCCGGTTGCCCCTCTTCCAGGCCAGCACTCTGCTGTGGTCAGGGAGTGCAGTGGAGGATGGCCCAAGTGCTTGGGCCCTGCACCCGCATGGGAGACCAGGAGAAGCACTTGGCTCCCAGCTTCAGATCAGCGTGGTGCGCTGGCCGTGGTGGCCATTGGAGGGTGAACCAACAACAAAGGAAGACCTTTCTGTCTCTCACTGTCCACTCTGTCAAAAAAAAAAAAAACATTTTAGATGCTTGGTTAGACATCTTAGACATCTAAGAAAGGAGTTGAATATCAGATTAAAGGAAAAATATAATTAGGAAAAAAGTGTTGAAATCGCCAAAATGGATAAGATTTACAGATATGGAGGGACACAACAATGGAAGTTTGCCATTTGGGGCATCTACATCCCATATTCGAGTCCTGGCTTCACTTTCAATTCCAGCTTCTTGCTAAGGCACATCCTCGGAGGCAGGAGATGATGGCTCAAGTACTTGGGTCCCTGCCACCCATGTAGGAGATGCACACTGTTCCTGACTCCTTGTGTGTGTGTGTGTGTGTGTGTGCGCATGCACGTGTGCCTTTCAAATAAAATGAAAACTTTTTTAAAGTTGAGTAGGTTCCCCTTGAAGTAAGAGCAGATAGGAAAGAAGAGGTTTAAGAAACAAAGCATTGAACATTAGGAGGTGTCAGGGAATGAGGAGGGGCCTACATATAAGAAGCTGAGTGGGAAAAGAGGAGGACTATCTGGAAGCCAAGGAAAGGTTAATTGTGTTAATGCTGTTAAGGTTTATATGTGCACGTTTCTATGTTTATAAGATGCAAAATGTTATTTTTTGGACAGGCAGAATGGACAGTGAGACAGAGAAAGGTCTTCCTTTTGCCATTGGTTCACTCTCCAATGGCCACCGCGGCTGGTGCATCGCGCTGATCCAAAAGCAGGAGCCAGGTGCTTCTCCTGGTCTCCCATGTGGGTGCAGGGCCCAGACACTTGGGCCATCCTCCACTGCACTCCCAGGCCACAGCAGAAAGCTGGCCTGGAAGAGGGGCAACCAGGACAGAATCCGGTGCCCGGACCAGGACTAGAACCCGCTGTGCCGGTGCCGCAAGGCGGAGGATTAGCCTATTGAGCCACGGCGCCGGCCATATTATGCATTTTATGTGCAAATATCACATTTGAATACATATAAGTGCCTGTGCCCATATTTTAGTTCTAGAAAAATAAAAATAGCCCTGTCCATTGCCCCCATACAGATTCTCAGAAGTTAACTGGATAAGAACAATTCTAGACCACACAGGAGTCCATGAACTTAGTTTTATTAATACTATGATTTAAGGTAATAGACACCTATAAAAAGGGGTAAATTACCGTAAACTTCATGTGATAAGTTCTTCACTTAAAAGACTTGAATGTGAATTGAGTCTTTTCTTTCAAATTTGGACTGGGAAGGATATTGACATAGTCTTTTGTGACATTCACACCTAAATTTCTGGTTCCTGATGTTGCTATGACAGTTTATAGTTTAATTATGCTATTTTAATCATGTGTATTCAGCTTATCATGAATTTATTTTAAATGGCTGGGAAATCATAAGAATATATGCAGCTTTACCATAATGTTGAGGACAAGGAAATAATTTTCTGTTTTCACTCATTTACTTAAACATCTGGGAGGAAAAGTTGACTGCCTATAAAATTTTGAATCCTTTGGACATAATGAAGTTTCCTTAAGTATTTTAAAAATAGTTTCTATGGTAACTTACGCTGTTTTATTCACAATGACCTTTTGGATTAAAAACAAACAATTCCTTCCTCTACTGAAATTAATCTTTCATGTTTGGTAAACAAAGGTCCCCACCCATTTAAAAAAAAATAGCCTTGAATTCTAGTTGTCCTCTGTTCACTTCCTTCCTTTCTCCTCACGTTAGTCACCAGTGTTGTTCACAGGCAGTTTGAATCCTTTTTATCTGTTTATTTCATATTGCTGACTTGTGTACTCAGTAGTTGGACATACTTGGGATTTATTGTGTTGTAATCTGGTGGTTATACTGCTGTATGTTGTGAGCTACAGTGTTTATTGTTAAGAATTACACTAATTATATATTTCTGGCCTACATTTTCAGCTCTTGTCCTTTTCTGAGAGATCTCACTATCTGATTTTGTCTAATTTTGGTTGATATGAGCTTTTCTTACTGAAAAGCCCATAGAAAACTGGAATTCTTACAGTATAAGCACAACCTGTGAGTTCAACATGACTGTATCAATATTGTAACGAGAAAGATCTGTTTTTTTTTAAGATTTATTTTTGAAGACTTATTTACTTGAAAGGCAGACTTACAGAGAGGCAGAGAGAGAGGTCTTCCATCTGCTGGTTCACTCCCTAGATGGCTGCAATGGCTGGAGCTGTGCCGATCTGGAGCTGGGAGCTTCTTGCAGGTCTTCCACACAGGTGCAGGGGTCCAAGGACGTGGGCCATCTTCCAGTACTTTCCCAGGCCATAGCAGAGAGCTGGATTGAAAGTGAGGTGCCCAGGACTCAAGCCGTGACTTTATGGGATGCCGACACTGCAGGTGGCGGCTTTTACCCACTATGCCACAGCTCTGGCCCCAAGAAAGACCTTTCAAGATGCCTCAATATGCCCCTTTAACACATAGGAATCTGATACTGAAGACACTTTTTACTATCTTCAGTTCATTTTTAAGATGGTCACTCTGCCTTTCAAACAAGTAAGAGGGGGAGAGACACATCTTCCATTCTTCACTTCCAAAAGGGCTGCAATAGTGCTGTGGTGTAGTGGGTGAAGCTGCTGCCTACAGTTGCCATCATCCCATTTGAGCTCCGGTTCAAGTCCCGGCTACTCTACTTCCAATCCAAATCCAGTTAGGCCAAGCCGAAGCTGGGAGCCAGGAACACCATCCTGATTCTCTGCATGGGTGGCAGGGACCCAAGGCCTTGAGCCATCCCCTGGTTCCTTCTCAAGCATGTTAGCAGGAAGCTGGATCAGAAGTGGAGCAGCCAGGACTTGAATTGGCACTCCAGTATAGGGCTTAACTTGCTGCACCACAATACCGTTTCCCCATCTTCATTTCTACTTACCCTCTACTCACTTTCTGACCTCCTGTATTTTTCCATTTTCTTTCTCCTTCTGTTTCTCAAGCTTCAAGATTCAGCTCAATTTGCCTCCTCTGTGAAGCCTTTTCCAATACTAGCAGCCACAGTGAGATTCCCACGTTTACTCTGAATCACACATCTATAGATGTGTCAATGACATCAGATTGCGAGGGTTTGTTCATCTGTCCAACTTATATACTAGAACACTGAGGGTAGGGGTCTTACTCAATCTTAAATATTAACTGCAGTGCATAATCCTGGCATTATAATAAGTGCTCAATTCATTCAGCTGGACACTCATGAATTTGTCATCTACTGTCCCCAAGTCCTCTGAACACAAATGTGAACATGATAGCTGAGTTCTACTGGAGAAGATAGTAAGAATTTATAAGCTAGGCAATAGAGGCCGGCGCCATGGCTCACTTGGTTAATCCTCCGCCTGCGGCACCAGCATCCCATGTGGGTGCCGGGGGTTCTAGTCCTGGTTGCTCCTCTTCCAGTCCAGCTCTCTGCTGTGGCCCAGGAAGGCAGCGGAGGATGGCCCAAGTGCTTGGGCCCCTGCACCCGCATGGGAGACCAGGAGGAAGCACCTGGCTGCTGGCTTCAGATTGGTGTAGCTCCAGTCGTAGCAGCCATTTGGGGAGTGAACCAATGGAAGGAAGACTTGTCTCTGTCTCTGTCTATAACTCTACCTGTCAAATAAATAAAAAATTTAAAAAATAGAAGCTAGGCAATAAATGGATAAGTATATACTTTATATAAATGAATGGATAAACTTCAACTAAAGCAAACAGATATAATTAAATTGAACAGAGTAGCAAGCTGCTAAATGATCTAAGTTATTTCTGTGTGGTCTTTCACTGAGTTAAATGCCTTACTCCTAAAAGCACAGGTTCCTGGTTTTATATATGGGAAGGCACTTGTTGACTAGGAAGGGGCTTATAATTCATATTTTATTTTGCAAGTGAATTAACAGAATTGACATTATTCACTCTAGAGAAGTAAAGTGGTAAACCGAAGTCACAGTACATACTCTGGGGCTCCAATCTCAAGAATAGAGGGCATCGGAGTCTGGAAGATGTGGAACCCTGAGGGCACTGGGGCTATCACAAGAAGAGGTGGCAAAGGATGGGGCTAAGAGAAGCCCTTACCTGTTTGAAATCATATTTGCAGTCAGTCTTCCATAAAAGCATCAGAGGATGACTGTCTCAACCTAATCTCAAACCCAGTTTTGAACTCAACACTAGTTCATGGTTTTTTAAGATTTATTTATTTGAAAGAGTTGCAGAGAGAGGCAGAGAGAGAGGTCTTCCATCCGATGGTTCACTCCTCAATTGGCCACAAATGCTGGAGCTGTGCTGATCTGAAGCCAGGAGCCAGGAGCCTTTTCCAGGTCTCCCACACGGGTGCAGGGCCCCAAGAACTTTGGCCATCTTGTACTGCTTTCCCAGGTCACAGCAGAGCACTGGATGGGAAGTGGAGCAGCCGGGTCTTGAACCGGCGTCCATATGGGATGCCGGTGCTACAGGCCAGGGCGTTAACCTGCTGCGCCACAGCGCCGGCCCCTCAACACTAGTTCTTGAGATCCGTTAGCTAAACTTTCTGCAGGCTAAATCCACTGGGAACCTGAGGATCTATCACTTAACAAATCACCTTTCTAGACTCAAGACAACATCCTTAAGTATTTTAAAAATAGTTTAAATCATAAACTATTAATAATAATTATCATAGTTTAAAAATCATAAAGATGAATTCATCATCATTCAGTGAGTTGGAAGTTTGTCTATACGTTTCTGCAAGAGGAAAGATTGTTTTGAATGTTCATTATTTTAATATACAGTTTTCATCAATGTTTAGACCATAATGAGTCATGGGGAACTAGCAGTTACTTTTTATATTTCTCAGTATACCAATACTAAGGATAGTCCTTTAATTTCTCATCCCTGCAATTAGTAGCGCTATAGTCAAATTTGTAAAAGTGTGATGTACGACATACAAAAAATTTGAAAATCTGTATTCAGTGAAGTTGTAAGAAGTCTGTAAAGAATGTGTCGCTTTGATTTTTTTTTTTAAACAGGCCAAATGATGA
This sequence comes from Oryctolagus cuniculus, assembly GCF_051225735.1. Lineage (NCBI taxonomy): Eukaryota > Metazoa > Chordata > Mammalia > Lagomorpha > Leporidae > Oryctolagus > Oryctolagus cuniculus. The sequence goes on from NC_142871.1 coordinate 15,224,905, forward strand.
GCAATCATTTCCAAGTTCATGGTTCTCAAACTGTTGTTCTGACATCATCTTGCCTTCTAATGTTATACTTGTCTATCAATAATTTCTTAAATATCACTGTTAATCTTTATAACAAGTTACTATAAAGTGTGTTTAATCAGATTAGAGGGGCCAGCACTGTGGCGCAGTGGGTTAACACCCTGGCCTTAAGCGCTGGCATCCCATATGGACACTGGTTCTAGTCCTGGCTCCTCCTCTTCTGATCCAGCTCTCTGCTATGGCCTGGGATGACAGTAAAAGACGGCCCAACTCTTTGGGCCCCTGCGCCCACATGGGAGACCCAGAAGAAGCTCCTGGTTCCTGGCTCTGAATCGGCATAGCTCCAGCCATTGCAGCCATCTGGGGAGTGAACCAGCGGATGGAAGACCTTTCTGTCTCTACCTCTCTGTAACTGTTTTTCAAATAAATCTTTAAAAAAATTGGACTAGAACTGTTTATACAAATAGTATTCTTATAAAGATTTTATTTGAAAGGCAGAGTTAGAGAAGGGGAGGAGGGAGAGAGGGAAAGACGGAAAGAGCGGGAAGAAAGCTCTGTCTGCTGGTTCATTCCCCAAATGGCTTACAACAGCCAGGGTTGGACCAGGCTGGAGCCAGGAGCCTCCTCTAGGTCTCAGAAATGGTTGCAGGACCTTTTTGACTTTTCACTTAAAAAAAATTTCATGGCAATGTTGATGCATAGCAAGGTTTTTCTGATTTTTAACATGATAGTAATAATACATGACTCCATTAAATATTTATAAGTATTTGGCAGATGGCTAGTTATAGTAAAAATCTTTGTGGCTAAGCACTTGGCCTAGTGCTTAAGAGGACCGTCAAGATGCCCATAAACCATATAAGAGTATTTGGGCTCCAGTCCCAGCTCTGACTCCTGCTTCCAGATTCCTGCTGATGCACATCTTAAGAGGCAGCAGGTGCATGAGTCCTTGCCACCCACCTGGAATATCTGGATGGAGTTCTTGGCTCCTGGCTTCATCCTGGTGCAGCTCCAGGCATTGCAGGCATTTGGGGAAGAGAACTGGTGGATGGAAGCATACTCTTCTCTCTGCCACTCTCTCAAAATACACTACTTTGACATCTTAGCATTGTGTATATGTGTACATATATATACACACAAGTCTGTATATGACAATGGTGTATATAAATATCTTGGAACACAGAATCTAATTTTAGGTGGAAAAATCTTAAAAATCAGCTTATCTGTGTTAATTAGAGTTCAACCAATGGTACTAGAACAAAAAAAATACTAAAATGGATATTCATAGCCTTGGCAGCTCAAGACAAGAGCCTAGGGTGATTACTGATGCCATAAACAAGAGTGTCAATTTGTTAAGTCAACAACAGGAGTCACTGTGCACTTACTCCTCATGTAGGATCTCTGTCCTTAATGTGCTGTACATTGAGATTTAATGCTATAACTAGTACTCAAACAGTATTTTTCACTTTATGTTTCTGTGTGGGAGCAAACTGTTGAAATCTTAATGTATGCTAAACTGATCTTCTGTATATAAAGAGAATCGAAAATGAATCTTGATGTGAATGGAAAGGGAGAGGGAGTGGATAAGGGGAGGGTTGCGGGTGGGAGGGATGTTATGGGGGGGAAGCCATTGTAATCCATAAGCTGTACTTTGGAAACTTATATTCATTAAATAAAAGTTAAAAAATTCAGCTTATCTAATTCCAATTTTTAGATTAATATGATTCCTAAAGACAGTACAAATTCATGCATTTATGATAGGACTAGAACCTAGAATCTCTTAACCATCTCCAGAATTATGAATTCTTAAGGAATGTTTCCTTCATGGTAAAATTACATCCTGCACTAAGAAACATCACCTTTCTAGCTCTGTTCGCACTTGAAAAACAAGTCTGTTAATATGTTCTTAATTTACATAAAATTATGAACTTTATTTACCTCTAATTAGAATATTTATTGCAAATAGTTGGAGCTACTGTTGATGTTAGCAATGCCCTCTTGTTCAGCTTTGTAAAATATGGTAAGTATTCATTTAATGTTGAATGGATGTTAGATGAGGAAGTTCACCTCTACGTTGTGCCTTTGTAGGGGGAAGGAGAAAAAGAATCTAGCTCATCACATCAGTTTGTACGTATTGCTTCAGTAGGGCTATTGTGAACATTTCACTAAAGTTCCCATTTACTCCTTACCTATCAGCTGAACTAGTAAATGTTAAACTAAGGATACTATCTCTTTTGAAAACCTTTTTATAGGATTTCTGTACAATTGTGTGATCTTTTGTCCCTGAAATGTAGTAGCGAGTGGCCATGCAGCAGATGTTCCATTCCTACAACACACATAGATTGAGTACATCCCATGCTCCAAGTGCTCTTACACTTGAGGGCTCTAACTCTGAAACTGATAGCTGTGTCCTGGCTGCTTAAATTTGTGAATTTTGCAATAAGTCTTTTAGCTGTTTTTAGTTCTTCCCACGGTGATGCCAGGCAGCCTTGGAGTCTCTATGCGAGTTCTCCATCTTGGGCGCTAGCCCTCCTTGTTTTCATTCTCAAGCTTTAAAATGAGGCCACACTCAGAACTGCCAAGGAACCCCTCTTGCCATACTCCAGATGGCCACAGGGTCAGGGACAACAGACTGTGGCTTCTCCCTGCAAGCACTGCCAAGCCACAGACCGTGGAGGTGGGAGGATGAGGTATGCTCACTTTCTTCCCCACAGTGCATCTGCAGTGTGTTTATCCCACAGGTCTGTAATATTGGCCTGTTCTGTATACCAGGGAAAACTGGCTTTTGTTCCTAGTCTAAGGCATTCAGGAATAGTATCTAATTATCACTTCCCAAATCCAAAATGAAAAGTTCTGGAAAGATATGGACTACTTGAGTAGCATTTTATGGCCATTTTACTCAAAACCAAGCATTATTCTATGAACACATATAACTCCAAGAGGAAGGGAGAAAATATTTCTAAATCGGTGAAGCCTCATATCTTAATCCCAATCATAAAAAATATCCTTACCTTTTAAAACGCAGATCTTCAAAGTTTCTGTTCTAAACTATAGACTTTCTGCTCCTAAAGTTAGGTATGGAATTTCAATTTGGAATTGATTTTAATGGGCTGCTATTAATGCTTCAAATGGAGTTTTACAATGGAAATTTTGAATTAGCCTTAACTACAAGCCATCAGACATGCTACAATGTACATTTTTCTGGCAGTTGTTCAAGATATATATTAATGTGAGCTTTTATATATTTGGATATAACTAATTCCTGTTACCTAAAACATTTTTAAAAAGATTTACTTATTTAAAAGTAAGTGATGGAGACAGAAGAAGAAACCGAGAAAGGGCCCTTTAATCCACTGGTTCATTCCCCAAATGGCCACAATGACTGCGGCTGGGCCAGGCCGAAGCCAGGAACTAGAATTCCATCTGGATTTCCCATGTGGCTGCAGAGGCCCAAGTACTGCAGCCATCTTGGGCTTTCCTAAGTATATTAGGGAAATTACAAGGAGACAGATTTCTGTTTGGTAACACAAGAAACCTGTTTCTGAGTGTTTGGTCTGTTTAACCAGTGCTCATATGGGATGCCATTTGTGGTAGAAGGCAGCTTCCCATGCTGTGCAGCAATGCTGGCCCCTCAAGATAACTCTTAAGTAGATTAGGTTATTGGTGGAGAATATTAGACACACTTTACGTTTCAAGGATAATTAGTACTTTGAGTATCAAAAAGCTGTTTCTGGTTTGAGAGGAAATGTGAATCTAATATTTACTTTATTTCTGATTATCTGTTTGATAACTTAACACCAAATGTTCACTTACATGTGAAAGCCAGAAACGTTGGTATCCTAAAAGTCTTCTCTAGAGACTAAGAAAAGGAATGGGAGGGGAATACAGGGAGAATGAATAACAGGTAGCGAATCACCATTAAATAGGTAGAATAAATTCCAGGGTTCTACAGCATGGTAGGTTGATAAAGTTCATGACAACTTACTTTAATATACATATGAATATATGGTTTAATTATTTGAGAGGGAGGGAGAGATCTTTTTTATCCCCTGGTTTATTTCCCAAATGACCACAACAACTAAAACTAGGACAAGCTAAAGCCAGGAACAAAGAATGCCATCCAGGTCTCCCACATTGGAGGCAGGGACCCAGGCACTTAAGCCATCTTCCCAGGAACATTAGCAGGAAGCTGGATCAGAAGCCAAGTATCTGAGACTTGAACCAGCATTCTGATACATGACAGTGACATCTTAATCCTATGTGTCACAATGCTGGACCCATTATACATTTTATAAACAACTAGAGAGGACAAATGATAAATGTTGAGATGAAAACGCTAATTTCCCTGACTTGATCATTGTGTATTGTATATATTGAGTTATCACATTTTCTCTTGTAAATATGTATATCATGTTGGGAAGATTCCAAAAGTTTAAAGAAGAGGAATTAACTTTAGAATTACCATATGACTGGGCAATTCCACTTCTATTTGCCCAAAATAACTGAAAACAGGATCTTGAAGATTCACTTGTGTACTAATATTCAAAACAGATATTCACAATAAGTAAAATGTGAAGGCAACCCCAGTGTCCATTAATGAATCTATAAACAAAATGCAGCATAAACATATAATGGAATATGTATAACTTAGCCTTAGGAAGGAAATTCTGACACATGCTTCATATGTCACTCATGGATGAACTTTGAGGACAGTATGCCAAGTGACAAGCTAGTCGCAAAAGGACAGTACTGAATAATTACATGTACGTGAGGCCACTAGAGTAGTCAAACCCAGAGACAAAGCAGAAAAATGGTTTCCAGGGGGTAGGGAGAGGGAAAATGGATAGCCACTGTTTAATGTGTACAGTTTCAGTTTGGGGGGAAGATAAGGTTCTGGAGATGGAGATTGTACAACAATGTGAATGTACTTAATGCCACTGAACTATATGCTTAACAAATTTTTTATTGTGACCATCCATTTTTATGTGTATTTTCCACAAAAAATATGCCCCAAAATAAAGATGCTGTCATTTATTTTGAGAGGCAAAACTACAGATAAAGACAAAGGTCTTACATCACTGGTTCACTCCCTAAATGGCTGTAACAGCTGGAGCTGAGCCCATCCAAAGCCAAGAGCTTCTTCCGGGTCTCCCACATGGGTTCTGAGGCCCAAGCACTTGGGCCATCTTCTGCTCTTCCAGGTCATAGCAGAGAGCTGGATCAGAGGAGGGGCAGCTGGGACTAGAACTAGCACCCATATGCAATGCTGGCACTGCAGGTGGAGGCTTAGCCTACTATACCACAACACTGGCCACTCATTTCCTCTTAAGAGAAATACATCCAAATAGAAATCTAATTTTCTATTCATCAAGCAAAAATATTCTCCAAAAACTGATTACTTTTTAGCATTCTATCAGTGATATTAACCAAAAAACTTATTAAACAATTTCTAAAAAAATTTTCAAATGTTAAACTAGCTTCTTCCTCCAGGTTATACAATAACATTAGTTTCTCAAAATTCAACCAAGATAGCCAGCACCATGGCTTACTTGGTTAATACTCCGCCTGTGGTGCCGGCATCCCATATGGGTGCCAGGTTCTAGTCCCAGTTGCTCTTCCAGTCCAGCTCTCTACCTTGGCCCGGAAGGGCAGTGGAGGATGGCCAGGTGCTTGGGCCCCTGTACCCGTATGGGAGACCAGGAAGAAGCACCTGGCCCCTGGCTTCGGATCGTCACAGCGCCAGCCATAGCAGCCTTAGGGGAGTGAACCAACGGAAGACTTTCCTCTTTCACTGTCTATAACTTTCTGTCTGTCTAACTCTGCCTGTCAAAAAAATTTCAACCAAGATAAAAAAAAAATCCTTTACCAATACCACTGCATAGATGGATATAGATTGGATAGATGCATAAAGCTACATATATATACACACATAGACATAATTGTTTTCTGGTGGCTAGTGTTTCATGTATTCTTCAATGCACACATGAAAATGAATGAGTATTGCTTTGTAGTCTGAGGTATTTTTATGAAGCGATACAAGGAATCTTCAGAAAGTTCATGGAAGATGAATATTATGAAAACTATGCATGAATTTCTAACTTTGCACCAAAATAAACAATACAATTTCTCATAAGCTTTTTGAAGTACCCTTGTATATTGCACATATCACATCAATAAATATAAATTTTCATCATTGAATGGCTGAATATATACCTTTTAAAATTTAATCTTCTATTTGCTTAGTTTTTCACTAATATTAATAAGGTTGGTCACATTTTTAACCCACTTAGAATGCTTTCTCTTTCATAGTGAATTTTGCGTAAACACTGATTTTGAGGCCAGCATTTGGTACGGTGGGTTAAGATGCCCTATGATACAGACATCACATGTGTGAGTCCTAGCCACTCTGCTTCTGATCCAACATCCTGCTGCCATGCTTTGGAAAGCAGCAAAAGATGGCACAATACTTGGGACCCTGTACCTGCTTGGAAGACCTGGATGGATTTCCTGGATCCTGGTTTTTATTTGGACCAGCCTGGTCATTGCAGCCATCTGGCAATGCAGGATTTCTTTTTTTTGTCTCCCTCTCTCATCACTTTGCTTTTCAAATAAATAAATAGAAAACAACTGTAACAAGAGGAAAGAATTTCATGCATTTTAGGAATGAGTGTTATTTTAAGATATAGATTCTGATAATGATCTTAGTGACTTAAAATTTGGAAAGATGTGTATGAAGTTGCAATTACTACAGAATATTTTCACATGAGGCAGCTTCTTTCTCCAAGTAGAGTTGAACCGTGTAACCCAGAAACAGAATCACTGTTCTTGTATTCAGTAGGAAGTTCCTGTAAGGAGTTCATGCTTCATTTCTGTTGAACAGACTGATTCTCCTGCGGCCAAGGGCAGAGGGGTCAGTAGCATCCCATTTAAAAGGATACAAAAAGCACATGTTTTGCAAAATAACCATGTGATATGCGATAACGCTGTTTGTAGTCATTGTAATGCAAATATAAAGTGCTGAAGTTTAGGATACAGTCCAAAACCTTTCCTGAATTGCAATTTAGTACCTCAATTACCTATATATTAGAGTTCAGTTTTTCTACTGAGTTACCCAGACAGCTGCCCTAGCTCTCAGCCTCATCAGTTTATTTTGTGAGTTGGAGTAAAAATTGTGAGAAGTATGGAAAATAATGAGTGCCAAGACATTAAAGCCTACTCATATTCTTGGTGATAATTTCAGTTACAGGCTCATTATTTTCATCTGAAATACACAGATCGGCACTACTTGGACCTTGGTTTAGTTTCTCTGTCCCAACCTGACTCACGTTTTCTGCTCTTTTTCTTCCCTCACCTCAAGATACAGCTGGCTTGGCTTTCCCTGGAGTTACCCCAAAGAGGGCGGCTTTCCACCTGGGAAGGCTTGTACAGGTCTCACTCCTCCATCTCCTGCTTTCTCAGAAGTACACACCTCTTAGCCTTCTTTTAAAATTGCACCTCTTTTTCCTCTCTGCCTTTTTCCCTCCTCCTTTCTACAAATAGTAGCTACCCAAAACTTGACAGGTATGAATAAAAGAAAAACACTGTCAGCCTAGTTTCAGATCATGAGAGATCTTTATATGTACTCTATTCCAGAAAGCATTGAAAATAACAAATACTTACAACCAGATGTATTTTGGTTTCAAATAAGGATGAGTAACTTAGCCCATGGAAAGTACCAATTACTGTCACCTTCATCATTTGCTAGTGCTGACAACCCTGCATTAGTTTGCTGGGTCTTACACACCAAAGTACCACACCTGGGTGGCTTAAACAACAGATGTCTCTTGGTTCTGGAGGTCAGATGTCCAAATTCAAGGTCAACAAGGTGGTTTATTCTGATGGTTGTGAGGGAAAGATTTGTTCCAGACCTTTTTCCTTGACCTGTAAAAGACTGTCCTCTGCCTATTCCTTCTCTGCATTGACTTCCCTCTGTAGATATCTGTGTCCTAACTTCCTGTTTAATAAGGACAACAGTCATATTGTGCTACAACCCAACCTAATGAACTTATTTTAACTTAGTTACTTCTGTAAATACCCCATCTCCAAATAGGAACAGACTCTGAGGTCCTTGACTTTAGTATTTCAACATAGGAATTTGAGTTGGGGATGTGCATAGTTTAGACCATATTAATATCTAAGTCTGTCTCCAGCTGAAGACTGAGGGAGTACGGATAGGGGCAGAGCAGAGAACATCCACTGAGCAACTGGTCTCCAAGTTGCTGAGTGCCAGACTTCGGCATCAATTAAAGGACCTTGGGCACCAGACCACGATGACTGAAAGACAAGGAATAAGATAATCCAGTGCAACAGCAAGCTCAAGGTGGCCATTTGTCCCCTGGAGATGGAATTCCAAAGCATGTGCAGTTTTTTACATACAGCCTATGCCTAACTGTAAGGAATCAATGTGCAATAAGTAGGGAAGAGAAACCTGTCTTGCTCCTGCTTAGATAATCATTGTTATGTAGTGTTCAAATCTCATATAAGTCAATCCTCTCTGATAAAATTCTATTCAAATGGCAACTCCAGATAGCAATAGATCCAACGAGAATCTAAGTAATTCTGAAAGCATGTCAGATGATGGTTTGTCATCTTTCATTATATGTGTCCAGGGGGTTCCTTGTGCCTATAGCCTGAACTTCATTTTTACTTTATTTAGCAGTTATATCCTTCCTGAACTATTTCCTTATAGAAAAATAACATTTATGTGCTCTCCTTGTACTGATCCTTCCTCATCTGGTGTAGGCTACATTGCACTGTCTTTCTTTGCTTCCTTTGCCCCCCTGCTAGACATCTTAGTGGCATTAATCATTACTTGTTGACCTCAACCTCTTCCCCTTCTTTAGCTTCCCTTAAGTGTGTCCATTAGCTCACGGTTAAGGATGAGTGAACCTCAGTTTCTTCCATCAGATTAGCTATTTTCTTGGATGGGTGTTTGGCCTGGTGGTTAAGGTATCTGTTGGGGCTTCTGCGTCCTATTTTGGGTTGTCTGGGTTTGAGCCCCAGTTCCGTTTCTGATTCTGGCTGTCTGTGAGCCCTTGGAGGTATCAGGTTGCTCAAGTAGTTCAGTTCTTTCCACAAACATGGGAGACTTGGACTGATTTCTCAGCTCCTGATTTGACTTGGCTGAACCCTAGCTATTTTGGGCATTTGGGGAGCAAATCAGCAGATAGGAAGGAGTGTTCGCTTGTGTTATCTTTCTCTCCCTTCCACCCCTTCTCCCTTCCCTCTGAAAGAAAAAGAAAACTCCAATCCTAGGTAAGCCTGCTATTGCTCATGGTCATGGAAACTCTCACCATATATAAATCCTGTCTCCTGATAATCATCAAATGTTTATCTTTCTATTTTTAAGCATTTAATTTGATGTTGAACTAACTACCAACATTCCTGTATTTAATAGAAATGATTGCTTCCTAGCAGGTATGAATGGTTCCTTCACCTCAGAACAATGTCATTCTCATTCCCAAGTTCTCTGTTGTCCTGTTAGTTTTGGAAGCTGATATTCCCAAATTATTAGATTCAAAGCCTGTAACTATAAGTGCACAAGGAGAATCATAGCATGATTTCCATGGAGAAGAATGAAAACTATTCATTATCTTCATGGAAATAATTTTGTCAAAGCTATATTTAAGAGTTTTTAGTTTTATGGTATATAAATTCATTTTCTGAGCTTCTGAGAACTTTTAAGAGTAGACCTTTTTTCTCTTATGAAATAAACAGTTGTCTAAAGGAAAACTTTTCTCCAGTGACTCAAAGTCTGTCCCAAGTCTTTGTTTCTCTGAACATCTAGGAGCATTTAGAATGCTTGAGTAGAAGCCAAGAAGAGCCTGAACACAGATGGTGGAACTCAGATTATCATTAGAAGCAAAATACAGGGTAGGGTTTCAGTAAATCTACTTGGTGTTGGTGGTATTATTATTATTATTTGCCAGAAAACATTTACCTCAGGAGAAAAGTTACCATAACTTCTCAGTGGTGACTAGTCCTAAAATTCTGCATTCAACTCTGTAAAATCAAAGACACTAAAATGAGGGTTTTGTTTGCTTTTCCCAAATGCCTGCAACAACAGGGACTGAGTCAGTGCAATGCCAGAACTACATTGTGGTCTCCCACAGAGGTGGCAGGTGCCCAAGTACTTGACAAGACAGGGTTCAATCCCATGCACACTGACATGGGATGTGGGCATCCCAAGCCTTGCCTTTAATCCCTCCATCAGACACTCTCTCTGCTTTTCTTTATACAGATTTTTTTTTAACTCATTGATGATCATTGATTAGCCAGTTGGATTAGTTTTTGCTTGGATGGAACATTTTATACCTCTGCCTCTAAAAAGAAGCTCTGCAAAGGTGATGTATGTTTGGGTTCTCAGTCCTTCTCAGCTGGGTGATAACACATTTTCCTTGTAGCCTTTCACCATCTGTTATCTTGTTTTGTCACCTCTTAGGCTTTTGCCACATCAGAACTGTCTTGTGTTAAACTGTTCATATTTGTTACTACAAGTGCAGTTACAGGACTATCAACTACTGCTACATTTAATATCAATAGTTGGGATTGACTGGTATTACTAGGGTTTGCTAGCTCTTGCTGTTATGAAAAGAGATACATTTAAATGGATTACATATTCTTTCCAAGTCTCATGTGAATTTTTGGCTCAACCCAAGTTGTATACTTAGCTTCCAGGTAATTATTGTTTCTTCCACTTTTTACCCAGCAGGTGCCATTCTATGTGTTTAATACTCATCTGTTGATTAGCAATACCCCTTCAGAGGACTTGGCTATGACCCCTGTGCTATAGGACATGTATATAATATATGCCATTATTTTTTGTAGGATAAATAGACACTAGAAACTATGGTGGTGTAGATTAAATAATACACTTGTGTACACTTGACTGAAATGAACCTGGCCAGTGGATTTTAATTTTTACCTAGATAATCAGCAAAAGCATAGTTATATAATCAGAAGTTTAAACATTTTTAGCAAGCTTCATGCAAGTTTTTACAGTTTATTTTTCTAAAAATTAAGAGAAAAACAATGATGTATTTGGCCAGGGCAGATAGAGAATGTTCAGAGTACTAGTTCCAAGAGTCATCATTGTTCTTTAGAAGTCTTTATTCCTTTGGGAATCAAAGCCATTTTTAGTTCTTTGATCTGATAGTGTCACCAAAGTAGATTTCTCTGCATGTCAAGGGAGGGAAGTGGGCGGAGTTCTGGAAAGCCTGTGAGTGCGTGATAACCTATTACAATCAGATAAATAGGCCCAAATAGGACTGCACCGAACATTCTTCCTCTGTGTTCCAAGCATTTATTAGAGGATTCTGCACTGGTGATTTCCTTGGCAGACTTGTGTAGCCATTAATAGTGAGTTCTCCAGTCTAAAACTGGTGACAATTGAGACTCAAAAGGGTCTAGATTTAATCATTTAAATGAGTTTGGAATAATTTTCTTTCCTGTGAATTTTACCTACTGAGATTACTGAAGAATCAATAAGTTGTCTTAGACTGTGTTTATCTCATGTGAAGAGTGAAAATTAAATCCAGATGTTTATTTTCATTTTACTAGATTCCTGTGAAAGACTCAGACAAGGGCTCTGACCTCTTACGAGAGAGAATGACATCACTTGAATTTTCCATTATTCAGCTTCTCTGTGATACAGATAAACAGTAACAAAACATCTGGATGAACAGGGAGAAAAAAGTGTATGAAAAATAATAAATTGTGTCATACCATGCTGTTGTTGGCTGTTACATTATCTGTCAGATTTAAATCAAATGTTGCATGTATATTAATACATTTCTGATGCTCCCTACCTGATTCTTTTCCTTTATACAAAGAAGTCTTATTTTTAAATGGAAACTTTACTCAGATCCTGAGGCTGCTACAGTTATCAGTAATGAGTAACTACCACATTGTCCTTTCTTTTGAGATCTATGCATGGGAAATTTTCTTTAACCTTGCCAATTAAGAGTGTACCATGTCTGAATGTTGTCATTTTGAAAATCCTGTAACTAAAAACATATATCATGGTACAGATTACATATAGACCACAGAATTCACAAAAAACTGGGAAACGTGATTTAATTAAGAAGACTTAATTTGATGTCTTAATGTGTATACTCAATTCCTGAATCTGAATCTTCAAGTCTGAGTTTTTTCCTCCCTCAGTCCCATGGAAAACTTCATTTCTCCTAATATGAGTAGTGCATTTGTTACCACTTCATTAATGTAATGATTCTCCTATTAAATTAGATGGTGCTCATGGATCAATTCCTAGTCTCAGGAAAATGAAGGAAATTTCAAACCCATGAAAGTATTTTTAAAAACTGAAAATGGAATTAAAAGATACTTATTTTGATGTAAAACATTTGGCACCCATGCATAATGCGTATTATTAAATTTTTGAAAACCTGTCCTTGTGCTGGTGCCGCGGCTCAATAGGCTAATCTTCCACCTAGCGGCACCGGCACACCGGGTTCTAGTCCTGGTTGGGGCACCGGATTCTGTCCCGGTTGCCCCCCTTCCAGGCCAGCTCTCTGCTATGGCCTGGGAGTGCAGTGGAGGATGGCCCAAGTGCTTGGGCCCTGCACCCCATGGGAGACCAGGAGAAGCACCTGGCTCCTACCTTCGAATCAGCGCGCTGCGCCAGCCGTGGCGGCCATTGGAGGGTGAACCAATGGCAAAAAAAGACCTTTCTCTCACTGTCCACTCTGCCTGTCCCCCCCCCCCCAAAAAAGTCCTTGTATGTGAAATAATTATCAATATTTCAATATTGTAGTAGCCACATACAGTTTTTTCAGAGGAGAGACTCTGTATCTCACTGTAATATAAACTACATATTTCAGTACATACTTTGAGTTTATCCTTAGGAGTATATTAACAGTTATAACAGAAGAAATTGCTTAGATGTAGCTGTTTTCTTAGACAAGCAATCTACAATTGGATAATGGGTTGATCTGACCTCTGTTTATGCTTCAGCATTGTGAACACAATAGGTATCTGGACTACTGAATGAAATATAATTCAACAGATATTTATCTTGTGCTTGCTAAACCATGTCAGTTTTATAAGGGAGAAAGTTTGAGGCAAAGAGGAAAATAAGTTCTCCCACATATGCTTAATGCAAAACATACTGCTCAAAACTCAAATGTCTGATTTACTAAACTATCTAGAATCCTCCAGAAAGCACATGTAGCCAAAATCCACCATTTTACATTTAATTCAATAAAAATTGTCCATGTTAAAGAATTCTTTCATTTAAGAAGAGAGGAAGAGTGGTTTTGTTGAATTTTATTTTGCTTGACAACTTGATGCCCACATTTTCCCCAGACATATGGAAGCACTCATGTTCCTGGCACAGAGAATGAGCAGTTTTTCTTGTGTCTGTGTGTGCCTCTACGGAGAGCCAGTAAGTTAGAGTATAATGCTCAACTTATTTATTTTTTGACAGGCAGAGTTAGACGGAGACAGAGAAAGGTCGTCTTTTTCTGTTGGTTCACCCCCCCAAATGGCTGCTATGGCCGGCGCTCTGCGCTGATCTGAAGCCAGGAACCAGGTGCTTCCTCCTGGTCTCCCATGCGGGTGCAGGGCCCAAGCACTTGGGCCATCCTCCACTGCACTCCCGGGCCACAGCAAGGAGCTGGACTGGAAGAGGAGCAACTGAGACAGAATCCGGCACCCCAACGGGGACTAGAACCCAGGGTGCCAGCACCTCAGGTGGAGGATTAGCCAAGTGAGCCATGGCACCGGCCCCAGCTTATTTAAAACTGTCAAATTCATTAGCAAAGGATGATAAACAGATCTCTTTTCAATTACCTTTTTTTTTTAAAATGCTGTCTTATAAAAACATATCAAATGAATGAAACAGCTTTGAAAAAACAAATTTCTCTTTTCCTTTCACATTACATATAGCACTTACCTTTGGCATAACTAGACAGTTAACACTCTGTTCATCGTGTGTAGTGGAAAGGTTAAATAAGAATAATGGAGGCCAGCGCCGCGGCTCACTAGGCTAATCCTCTGCCTTGCGGCGCCGGCACACGGGGTTCTAGTCCTGGCCGGGGTGCCGGATTCTGTCCCGGTCGCCCCTCTTCCAGGCCAGCCCTCTGCTGTGACCAGGGAGTACAGTGGAGGATGGTCCAAGTGCTTGGGCCCTGCACCCCATGGGAGACCAGGATAAGTACCTGGCTCCTGCTATCGGATCAGCGCGGTGCGCCGGCCACAGCGCACCAGCCGCAGCGGCCATTGGAGGGTGAACCAACGGCAAAGGAAGACCTTTCTCTCTGTCTCACTATCTACTCTGCCTGTCAAAAAATAAAAATAAAAAAAAAATAATGGAAAAGGGTATCATTGTAACTATAATTTTTTTTGCAATTCAAAAATGTCAATTTTTTTTTAACTTTCATTTAATGAATCTAAATTTCCAAAGTACAGCTTATGGGTTACAATGGCTTCCCCCCCCATAACTTCCCTCCCACCCGCAACCCTCCCCTTTCCCACTCCCTTTCCCCTTCCATTCACATCAAGATTCATTTTCGATTCTCTTTATATACAGAAGATCAGTTTAGCATACATTAAGTAAAGATTTCAACAGTTTGCTCACACACAGAAATATAAAGTGAAAAATACTGTTTGAGTACTAGTTATAGCATTAAATCTCAATGTACAGCACACTAAGGCAAAAGATCCTACATGAGGAGTAAGTGCACAGGGACTCCTGTTGTTGACTTAACAAATTGACACTCTTGTTTATGGCATCAGTAATCACCCTAGGCTCTTGTCATGAGCTGCCAAGGCTATGGAAGCCCCCTGAGTTCACTGACTCTGATCATATTTAGACAAGGCAAATATTTTTTAAATGAGAAAATAATTGAAAGATAGCTCATTATAAAAAAATTAGTGTTTAAGTATACATTGATAATTACTTGTCTTTAAGGGCATTCCAGTCAAGGAACAAAGATTGGAGAGGAGCTTTTTACTTTTTCTTTTTTTGTAAGTTCATCCTTTGAGAGAAGAAGCCTGTTCCAAAAGCTTCTGCCCTTGAGCCTCTTCCTGAGACGGCCCTGAGTAGGGTCCATTCCTGAGTAGGGTCCATTCCTGAGTAGGGTCCATTCCTGAGTAGGGTCCATTCCTGAGTAGGGTCCATCCCTGAGTAGGGTCCATCTCGCATCTCATCACTAGGTATCAGAGCTGTAAGAGTTTATAGGTTATTTTAAGAATAAAAGCATAAGCCAGCACCGCAGCTCACTAGGCTAATCCTCCGCCTAGTGGTGCCGGCACACCAGGTTCTAGTCCCGGTCGGGGCACCAGATTCTGTACCGGTTGCCCCTCTTCCAGGCCAGCGCTCTGCTGTGGCCAGGGAGTGCAGTGGAGGATGGCCCAAGTGCTTGGGCCCTGCACCCCATGGAAGACCAGGGGAAGTACCTGGCTCCTGCCTTCAGATCAGCGCGGTGTGCCGGCTGCAGCGCGGCGGCCATTGGAGGGTGAACCAATGGCAAAAGGAAGACCTTTCTCTCTCTCTCACTGTCCACTCTGCCTGTCAAAAAGATAAATAAAAAATAAAAGCATAGACCCAACAACTACATCTGGTAGATAAAGTGACTGTGGCCTGCACAGTGCTTTATCGGGGCCAGACTATTGGATTAGCTGCTATCATACCCTCTTAGGAGATTTCTGGAGCTCCCAGTAGGGGCAGATGGATTGCCAACTACATTTTCCACAACTCTGTTAACAGATTTCTTTCCAGTGTTTCCAAACTCAAGAAACAATACATAGTCCCTGGCAATGTTTGTAATAGCTAAATGGCAGCATTTTTAATTGTTAAAATAAAAACCAGAAATTACTATTTATTGACATATCCTCTACTTAATAAATGTCTACAAAATTACTTGAAATAGAGTTGTCAGCAAACACAAATCTGAGAGGTGATATTCAGGGATGGGTTTTATTGCATGATGGTTGAGATGCCACTTCAGACACTTGCATCCTATACTGGAGTGCCTGGGTTTGATTCCTTATTCTACTTCCAATCCAGTTTCTATTAATGTATACCCTGGGGGGCAACAGGTGATGGCTCAAGCACTTGGCTCCTTGCTACCCAAATGGGAGACCCAGAAGGAATTCTGGGCTCCGGACTTCAGCCTGGGCCAGCCCTGGCAGTTGTGGAATTGTGGACATTTGGAGAGTGAACTAGCACATGAGAGATCCATATTCTTTATCTGTCTCTGTCTCTCTCCATCTGCCTTTCAAACAAAAATGAATTAGTGAAAACAGACCTTCTAAGAACTTTTTTTTTTTTTTGACAGGCAGAGTAGATAGTGAGACAGAGAGAGAGAAAGGTCTTCCTTTGCCATTGGTTCACCCTCCAATGGCCACCGCGGCCAGCGCGCTGCGGCCGGCGCACCGCGCTGATCCGATAGCAGGAGCCAGGTGCTTTTCCTGGTCTCCCATGGGGTGCAGGGCCCAAGCACCTGGGCCATCCTCCACTGCACTCCCTGGCCACAGCAGAGAGCTGGCCTGGAAGAGGGGCAACTGGGAAAGAATCCGGCGCCCCGACCGGGACTAGAACCCGGTGTGCCGGCGCCACTCAGCGGAGGATTAGCCTAGGGAGCCGCGGCGCTGGCAAGAACTTTTAATAGTGCCAGCATCACGGCTCCCTAGGCTAATCCTCTGCCTTGTGGTGCCGGCACACCAGGTTCTAGTCCCAGTTGGGGTGCTGGATTCTGTCCCGGTTGCCCCTCTTCCAGGCCAGCTTTCTGCTGTGGCCTGGGAGTGCAGTGGAGGATGGCCCAAGTCCTTGGGCCCTGCACCCCATGGGAGACCAGGATAAGTACCTGGCTCCTGGCTCCTGCCATCGGATCAGCGCGGTGCGCCGGCCGCAGCGTGCCGGCTGCGGCAGCCATTTGGGGGGTGAACCAATGGCGAGGAAAGACCTTTCTGTGTCTATCTCACTGTCCACCCTGCCTGTCCAAAAAAAAAAAAAAAAAAAAACTTTCAAAGAGATGATATTCATTCAGAGACCTGCATGGGAAGGATGGAGCCTTGGAACACAGGAGGGTGCTGCAGGGTGAGTGAACAGATGCAGCCCGTGTATCTGGGGCTTGGAGATTAAGGCGTTGTATCAAGTGTTGTGCTTCAGAAAAACAATTGATGCCAAAGTTGTGAGGCATCTATGGAAATGTTGAGAAGTCAGTGTTGTAGAATGGCTGGAGCACATAGGAAAGTTCAAAACAGGATGAGTATCTATGATTCCAGGTCAAATAGATGGCAAACATCTTAGTGAGATCTGAAGGGAAAATGTCAGTAGAGAAGTGATCATTGCTCATTTGGTCCTACCCAATATTTGAAGTTCAGTGAAAGATAATATACTTTTCTGAACATGTACAGAAGTATAGGCTGTGTTTCGTTATCTCTCCTTAAACAAAACACAACAAATATTTATTTAGCATCTGCATTGTGTGATGTAATATAGAGATGATGTAAAGTTCAGGGGAGGAATGCTTTACTTTATGCAACTACTGCATCACATAGTAAACGTTCAGTATGGATGTAACTGTAATAGGCCTAACTATGTTGTTGTAGCATTTTTGATCCAATGGGTTGAATCTACAAATGTGGAAACCACAGAAAAGAGGAACCCTCAAAGTTTATGGGAAAAGTTTATTATGAAAAAGCTGTGCAAGGAGTTCAAACTTTGTTTTCATCAATATATTTTTAATTCTATTCTTCATGAACTTTCTGGAGTACCCCCTGTACAGTGGGCTGATTGTAAAAGGCATGATATAAAGGATAATCCTGAAGAGCGGAACTAATAAATTCTCTGCCTCTAGATCTATGCCTGGATGTGGAGGGGCCATTATCAAGTGGAGGAATTTGATGTTCTTCATGTATAAATTAAGATGTGAGATGAGTTTCAGAGGATGAAATACTGTATCTGTATCTAAAGAAAAGCATACACAATGGGCATAGAGAGAGTAGATAAGGCAACGTATATCTTGTAATTCATGTTAAATGGGGCAAAAGGTGCATACTAGCAATCAGTGACAAACAAGCTAGAACATCCATGACCATGCTGACAAGTTTGTCTAATTTTACACCTGGTAATAAGGAATTGTAGAAAACTCTACAAGAAGTCCATCATCATGGTGCAGTGAGCTAAGCTGCCACCTGTGATGCTGGTATCCCATATGGGAAGGCCAGTTTAAGTCCTTGCTATAGCTCCTCATTAATGAACTTGAGAAAACAGCAGAAGATGGCTCAACCACTTGGTCCCTACCACCTACTTGGGAGACCAGGACGGAGTTCTGGGCTCATGACTTTGGCCTTGCCCAGCCCTGGCTGTTAGGACAATTTGAGGAGTGAACTAGTTTATTCTTTCTCTCCCTGCCCCCTTGCTTTTCAAATACATAAATGAATAAATCTTTATTAAAAAGTAGTAATTTCAGAAAATGTATGAGGCTTGAGTTTTTAAATTAAGGGTAATAAGATTTGTGATCACTATAAGGATAATGAATTGTTTTTGCCATTTTGACACTACTTAAAATCATTTAGTATATAAGAATAGGTTAGATGCTATGTCCTATGTAGAATATTCCAAAAGACAGAAGGATTTTTCCCTATCCATTTCTTAATTTACATGTTTTGTTATAATCTGTCATGTTGTTTAGTTATGCCTTTGGTAATTATGTCATCAGAACATATTTTATGAAGATTTTGGTAATAAAAAATAAACTTTTAGGGAAAGTTTATTTTTATTTGCATATTAAGTGAAGGATGGTTCTATGTATTGGAACTGGAGTCAAACTAGCAAGCAAACTGGGATATGAATGTATATGAAAATAATTGATTCAATTAAGATTTGCTATTTCATTTTCAGTGGATGTTGCATATGGGTCATTGTACCTCATGTTTAAGAGAAATCCCTAGATTGCCATGCTGGACCTGTGCTAACCCCTTGCTATACTCCAAGATTGGTGTAATACACATAGGATTCTTGCTAGAGTCAATGCTAACAAATATTAATGACAACATGAATGATGGGTGAAATGTTGACTGAAGATTTCTCAGACAAAAAAATCCATTCAGTTCTATTTTTGTATCTTTTTTTTAAAAAAAGTTTAATTTTATTTGAAGGACAGGGTTACAGAGAGGTAGAGACAGAGATGTCTTCTATCTGCTGGTCTCCCCAAATGGCTGCAATAGCCAGAGCTGGGCTGATCCAATGCCAGGAGCTGCTTCTGGGTTTCCCATGTGGATGCAGAGGTCCAAGGACTTGGGTGATCCTCAGTTGCTTTCCCAAGCTCATTAGCAGGGAGCCAGATTGGAAGTGGAACAGCCGGGACTGGTACCCACATGGGATGCTTGGCACTGCAGACTGGGGCTCAATTCTGCCGCACCACAGCACCAGCCCCCTAATTTTCTATCTGTTTTGTACCATATAATTTATTACCTGTACCTCCATTTAGCTTCATTTATTACCAAAACTCATTTTTGTGATTGATTTTCCTGATAAGAGGATAAAGAATTTTTTATATCAATGGGTTTTTATTTAAAGTCATCATAAAATATACGACTTTAAAATGGATTTTTATTAACTTTCCTGGCAGAAAATGGTTTTCTGAGATTACTAGAAGCCTTTCCCAGATAACCAAAGCTATTAATAGAATATTTTTTAATTCTGTATTTCTTCCATAATCCCATGAAATGGCTAACAACTGCCCATGTTCCTTACTAACGGGAAGGATCAAAATACAATTATTTAAAACCCTAGGCTTTACTGATCTTGCTTTTGCATCTGTTAGCTGAGTAACTCCTTGCTTGCTTGCACTGTCTAGAAGGTGTTGTTGGGGCCAGGTGCCCTCCTAGGGGCCCAGCTGGATGATTTTTTTCAGGGCAGAAGTCCTCATTAGTCTGTAGATATGGAATGGGGAGGGAAGAGTTAATCACTCTAAGAGCTTCTTTAAAACATTGACCAGGACTCTAAAGGGAGGACACCTAGGAATGTGTGTTTCACAACTGCTCCTCTGGTGAGTAGGATAGAGCCTACTCCCCTTCCTCCCCTACTCCCCTTCCTCCCCTACTCCCCTTCCTCCCCATCATACAAGGGCGGCTTGGCCCTCTAGGAGGGTTCTTTGTTCTCCAAGTCTGACCTTGACCTTGTTGGTCTAACAATGTGTCAACCTCTGGTCTAGACCTCTCCTTGACTATCCAGTGTGTGGCTAGGGAGTTCTACGGAGTGAAACAACAAAACAAAAATCCAGAAAGAACCACCTGTAGAATGATTTTCAGTCTTTCCGTGTGATTCTGTCTCACTAATAGAATATTTTACAGAATGCAAAGTGTCATCTCTATATCAAGATTCTATTTAGCCCAGGGCCTGTAAGCCTTTTCGAGGCATGGCTCCTGTGCCACATTTCCTTGTCCTTACTGCCTAGCATTGAGCCTTATCAGCATAATTCAAAATTTCCTGGTAGATTTGTTGTTGACACTGACATAGTTCTCTAATGCCCATCTGAGAGCTCAAGCTGACCTGAGACATCTGTATGTCTGATGAAGTAAATACAGGTGTCTGATATAGGTGACTAATAACATGTTGTCATTATTCTAAAAAAAATACAAGCCCAGGTAGGAGCTAGCCCTTCTATTTCAAGGTGACCATTTCACCTATCTCTAAGTTAATGTACTATGCCCATAACCGTATAATTTGTACTAATTGAGTTCCAAAAAACATTTCTGTGATTACTAATGGCAACCTTGGGTTTTCAAATAAGTGAGAATTCAAGGAAATGAAAGTATAGAAGTCCATGTGCTTCCAACTCCCAGTTAAGTACTTTATGAATTAAGTGAGAAGTTTTTTAATCTCTCACGGTAGTTGACCCAACAGATCCTGTATAAGAGGATGTGGGAAGGAAAACCAGAAGAGGGTGTTAAATAAGAGGGACTTGCTAAAGATGTTCAGTTCTCTGTGTGTTCCTTTTTACTTGAGGAGCTCACACCATACCAGTAGAACATTGTCATTAGTGTTTTACGGGATCCTCTGCTTTGCTCTATTCATTATTTTGTGTGATTGAATTTGGATTTTCTCCAATCTTGGTCTTTTTGAATGAATATTCTTTTCATGTACTTAGCACAGTGGAAATTTGTAACAACTCACATATCCAAAAACAAGAGATTGATTACACAAGGACAGCCAATGAGATAACAGGCCAAATTTAGTGCAGCGATACAGTTTTGAGAAAAGACTGTTGTGAAGAATGCTAAGTATCTCTTATCAAAAACAACAAAAAGTAATGAAAAAATCCAATTTTGGTAAATTTGAAGACAACCAGTATTCAACCCAAATCAATAGCTGTCAAAAATAGTCACATTTTTTTAAAAATTTATTTTATTTATTTGAAAGTTACAGAGAGGTAGAGACAGAGAAGACTTCCATCCGCTGGTTCACTCCCCAGATGGCTGCAATGGCCACAGCGGTGCTGATCGGAAGCCAGGAGCTGCTTCCAGGTCTCCCACATGGGTGCAGGGGCCCAAGGACTTGGGCCATCCTCTACTGCTATCTCAGGCCATAGCAGAGAGCTGGATCGGAAGAGGAGGCAGCCGGAACTAGAACCAGTGCCCATGTGGGATGCTGGCGCTTCAGGCCAGGGTGTTAACCCAGTGCGCCACAGTGCCAGCCCCAACAGTCACATTTGGATCAGATCAGATCAATTGATGGGCAGGGAGAATCGAGCACACTCCTTCAGAGTTCAAGTAGGGCCAGGGCCTCTCTGAAAGAACAATTTATGCTCCCCACCCAAATAATCCTTGACAAAGATTCCATGACCAGGGGCCTTGGAAAGATACTGTAGATACAAAGAACATTCTTTTTTTTTTTTTTTTCTTTTTTGACAGGCAGAGTGGACAGTGAGAGAGAGAGACAGAGAGAAAGGTCTTCCTTTGCCGTTGGTTCACCCTCCAATGGCCGCCGCGGCCAGCGCGCTGCGGCTGGCGCACCACGCTGATCCGATGGCAGGAGCCAGGAGCCAGGTGCTTTTCCTGGTCTCCCATGGGGTGCAGGGCCCAAGCACTTGGGCCATCCTCCACTGCACTCCCTGGCCACAGCAGAGAGCTGGCCTGGAAGAGGGGCAACCGGGACAGAATCCGGCGCCCCGACCGGGACTAGAACCCAGTGTGCCGGCGCCGCTAGGCGGAGGATTAGCCTAGTGAGCCGCGGCGCCGGCCTACAAAGAACATTCTTATACAGACCTACTTCCTCATTAAAAAAAAAAAAAAAATCAGAAACGGGTTGAAGAAAACATGGAAATATTTTTATTCTCTGTAATCTAAAATACGTAATTTAACAATTTGTTAAATAATATACCTCAAATTGAGTTTCTTAGTTTCTTCTAGCAACATGGGAATAGTTAGGAATTTTATTAATATTTTAGGAAAATTCAAAGACAAAATTTTATTCCTCTGTAGCCTAGTGGAGTTTCTGCTCTTTGAATGAATACCCAGAGTTTGAGTGTGGCCATGGGGCTCTCATGCTCCAGGGTAGAGTGTGTATATAGGGTGACACCCAAGTTGGGCATGGTAGATCTCCTCTTTTTAGCAGAAGGGATGGCATGATGACCCCTGTTGGCATATTGACACCCTCACCTCCTCTCTTCCAAGGTGATCAGTGCCTGGATGTTAGCTCACAGTGGGTGTAACATCCATCCCTGCTGCTACGTGAACTGTACAAAGGATGTGTGTAGTCCTCTGTGAGCATGGATCCTGCTGCAGTGACCCACTCCAGGCAGTCGGGGTGCTCGGAGCATGTGCAGCTGTACACAGTGTTGCCCAGAGACCCAGCTACACTCTATGTCCTCTCATGCGGTCATATAGTTCTCAGTCTCCGCACACAGGGCTCCCACATGGCATCCCTACCATGTGGGGAGGCTGAGATGTTCCCAGAGCCAGCTGCCTGTGGGTGCTCTGCCTAGGCTGTTTGAGTCCTGGATCCTATGGTATGTTGAGAGACTAGGGGCATCTAACAGTCCTACTTGGGTGCCCAGCCCCCTGTCAATCCTCCCAGCCAAATTCAAAGTCCATGGGCATCACATGTGTGCACAAGAGCCGCCAGCTGCAGCTCCTACTTTCATGATCACACCCCCTCCTCTCCAGCTGCTGGGCACATGCACGAGAGCTGCCGCAGTCGCTACTTACATCCAAAATGTGCCCAACCTCTCGCAGCCAGTTGCTGCATGCTGTTGAGGGGGTGAAAGGGAGAGAAATGTGCCCCTTTTTTCACTTGGTTAATGGCCAGCCTGTCCCCCTCAGGACTCCAGGCCTGACTTGAAGATAGCATAGTTAGGCTCTCCCACCAGCTGACTCAGCATTGGCAAGGACCACTGCAGGCTGATCCTACCCTCTCCTAAGCTGATGCTTTCTCGCTGCTTTCTGCTGCTGGGGCCGTGTGTTGTGTCCATGCTCCTTGCTGAGGGTCTGCACCTTCCACATGGATCTGTGCATACCTCCTCCTCCCGCAGAATCTCTACTGCAGTTTTCTCTCCAACTCTCCCATGAGAATGCACTTTCTCCACTTTGTTTGTTTTACTATTTTTCCATAGTCTAAAGCAGTGCACCCTTTCCCCATTCCACCATCTTGGAATCCATTTATGGAATTATATGAAAAAAACATCTTTTTAAGAAACATGGAAAAGAGGATTTGACCACAACGAAGGAAATATTTTGCTCTTGGACAGGAAAATATTGTCAAAAGTTAAACAAAATTGCACTCGGGAGAAAGGTTTTTTTAAAATTTTGAATTGTTTGAATAATTGTTTATATTTGAAAAGATAAACATTATAAAAAATTTAAAAGAACCTGTGAAGAAAAAGGTATGAGGGAATACTATGTCTATCAGACACTGGTATGTACTTGGTAGCTGTAGTGATTTAGATAGATGTACCTCTGGCACAGAATACACAACCCCATTTCTGGAACTTGTAAAACCAGATAGAGCCTCTTTACCAGTTTCTGAACATAGGGAGTTCCCTGCTTCTCTTTTCTAATAAAGATTATAAAACTAAATGTTATAATAGATTTTTATGATAGAATAGGTAAGATTCATAGATTTTTTTAAAAGATATATTTATTTGAAAGGCAGAGTTGCAGAGGGGTCTTTCATCTGCTGGTTCACTTCACAGATGGCCACAACTTCAAAGTTGCTCCAAAGCAAGGAGCCAGGAGCTTCTTCCAGGCCTCTCATGTGGGTGCAGGAGCAGAGAGCTGGATTGGAAGAGGAACATCCAGGACTAGAATTGGCACCCATATGGGATGCCAGCACTGCAGGTGGAGGATTAACCTACTGCGCCACAGCACTGGCCCCAATTCATAGATTCTTATTTTGCGTAATGTTCATTGTAACCTTAAGAAGCTAATGGACACTATTATGATTTTATAAAGAAATGGAGTTAGATGAGTGAGGTTATTTGTCCAAGGTCGTCAAGTTAGTAATGGTTGAACTGTTAGTACAATGTCTATCCTTTTAGGAAAACAAATATGGGTTGTGGAGAGTCAAAGGGGAAATTTGACTCCACTAGTCCTAAAGGCGCTTCTACCCTGAGTCTCCCTGATTTTAAGATGTGACTGAAGCCAGGCGGACACAGTGGCTTCTTAGTGAGGATTGCTAATTCAGAACCTGAATATAAATAATTCAAAACTTAAATTTAGTACATTTCCTTCAGTACAAAATATTTTTACACTAAAGATTTATTGCTCTTTATCAATAAAATGATTATAAAATACATAAGATTTATAATACTTCAGAAGCCTTCTACTCTGACAAAGTACTAATTTGATTCTAGTGGGACTCTCTGATATTGTCCATAATCAGAGCCAAGCAAAGGCTAAATAAAATAACCCAACAAAATAAACTATGGTTTCCACCTTCTAAAAAGTATTTAGAAACTATCAACTAAGTTTTCACTGTAGACTTGTAAATGTCAGCAAATGTTGGAAAGGCTACAATATAAGTGGACAATGTTTATGAGAATGAGTAACTGATACATAGCTAAGGCCAAAAAGAAAATAAAACCTTTGTGTTTTGAACTATGAATAGTTACATAATTACATAAATAATGACTTATTTTGACAAATGAAGAAATATATTTTCTAGAATTTAAGTACACTATTACAGTGATTGAAATTTAAGTTATAATTTATGGTGTAGTATTTGAATCTAGATAGTGATTTACATTTCAAAAGCCCTACACATCAAGACTTTAATAGACAATATTATCACAAGGTGACATAGTGTGATTTTCTTCATTCCCTGCTGAGATAACTTCAGATTTGTAGCTGTCCAGTATTACCACAGAATATAAATCTGATTTAAAAAATGTTTTAAATTCAGTGTGTATGCACACATGCACATATCTCTGAGCACTTCTATGGAGTGAGCAATGCATGCTGTATGGTAGATACTGATATTATTACAAGGAGGAATGTGAGAGCTACTATGAGTGTTTTGAACATGATGCTATAGATTTTGAAAGGAAAGAACTTTCAGATAAGACAACATCATGTGGGAATCGCCACCAAATTAGGTGGCAAGCTGGAGGCTTTCTACCAACACAGCAGAGAAGCTGAGGATATCCAAAGTGACAGGGCCAGCTTGAAGAAAGATGGAACTGGGAGGCAGCTACAAGAAGTCCAGGCTGTGTTTGGGAAGAGGCAAAGTGTGGATAATTCGGCAGAAGCAAGCTGTGTGTAGCAGAGCTGGCTCTATGTGGGTTACTTTCTAGACACGGCACTAGAAAGTAGGTTGAGGTTAGATTGGGAAAAGCTGAGTTCTGGGATATGGAGTAAAAAAAATTCTAGGCACTGGTAACCCACTTTAAGGTGGCAAGGGAATGACACCATCAGAGTTGTGCTCTGAAAAAGTAATGTAGCATTAGTGAGTAGTGAGAGTCGGATAGCAGAGACTGGTGTGTCTGAGACTGAAACAGAGGCAGGAGAATTAGCTGGGAGCCTTTTGGAAAACTCAACCTAAATCTTGTCACCAGTGATTCTGCTTCAATGAGCCTGGGTGGCCCAGGGGCCTGCATGTTTGGGCCCCAAATAATCATTAGGTTGGTAGACAACTGCCTCCCTATAAGAACTTTAAAGGAAATCTATGAAGTGTTTGAATTGAACCTGGAGGGGGAAGGGACTGAGGCCAAGAAAAGGAATGAGAACAATCAGAGGTGTGTGGTTAAACCTTGGTGGAGATGGTTCCAAGATGGCGGAATAGGGAGGGAGCACACCGATGGTCCGGGAAGGGAAGGTTCAAAGAGGGGTGAGAATTTGTAGTTCCGAAACGGGGGAGACAGGGTGGACCTGTGAGGAGGATGCAGACGCCTGAGAAGCAGGACACCAGCAGGAATGTGTACGTACCAGCGCTGGAAGATGAGGTGAGACAGGGCGTTCACCCAGCACTGCTGTAGCAGCCACCACTGCCCCTCCCCCAACCCACCCTGGGATGGACACTGAGACACGCAGTGTCTGAGTGGGGGAGGAAATAGAAAACAGAACAGAGTGAGTAGCGCCTGCGGAAAGAATGCGTGATTCAGGGGGATGAATTGAGGGACTAAACAAGTGAGGATCCCTCCCCCAAGTCTGAGCTGCAGCGGGTGGGAAGCAGCCATCTTGTTTTACATTCGGGATTAAAGGAGAACTGCCTCTGCCTCCGCACTAACCTTTGGAGGCGGAGCCCAAAGGTGGAGTGGAGCGACACAACACTCCTTGTGCAGGGGCGGGCAGCGAGGGATTGCAGCTCAAAGCGCTGACACCAGTCTACTCAAGTTACCAGAAAAACAAAAAATTGAATAGAGCCCGTGGGAAGAGGGCAGGATCCACGGGGACGAACTGAGGGATCAATAACGCCCAACCCACAATCAGAGCTGCAGCGGGCAGAGTGCAGCCATCTTGTTTACATTCGGGCTTAAAGGAGGCTGGCCTCTGCTCCGAAGGAAGAAGCAGCAGGGGTAGAGACCAAAGGTGGCCTGGAGCTACTTGACACTCCTCACACAGGAGGTGCAGTGAAAGAGTGGCTGACCAACGAACCCCAGGCACAGACACATAAGGGCGAACATAGGAACAAGGAAACCAGCCCCCTCCAAGGGCAGAGATTGGCACCTCAAAGCCCTGACACCAGCCCACTCAAGTTACAATAAATAAGTAAAAAATAAACTCTAGAAGGCAGAGCAGCCTGCTTACACTGGATATTGGTACAGACTCACAGCAGCCCATAGCAGAGGGAAATCAACCTCAAAAACCACCCAGACAGAATGCCAACAAAACAAAAACCCACAATAATATAGAACATATAAACTCACCAATGGAACAGGCTAAACCAACCATAACAGAGGCTGAAGAAGAATTTGAAACTATGCCAGAAAAAGAATTCAGAAAATTATTAATCAGATTACTTAGAAATAATGAGAAACAGTGTCGAGAGCTGAACGAAAAACAAGCCCAAGAATTAGAGATCCTAAAGAGAAGCCAGAATGAAATACTGGAAATGAAAAACTCAAGTAACCATATAAAAAAACACCGTGGAATCCCTCGGAAATCGAACTGATGAAATAGAAGACCGAATATCAGAATATGAAGACAAACTTCCAGAAATAATACAGTCAGTTCAAACACGGGAAGAAATTAAAAAATATGGTTGGAGACCTACAAGATTCAATCAAGCGGTGTAATGTTCGGATAATAGGAGTCCCTGAGGGGGTGGAAAGAGAATGGATTAGAAGGTGTTTTCAATGAAATAATATCAAACTTCAAACAGGCAGCTGGATAACAGGCAAATTGAACAGATAACCAGGACTCCGAACAGGGTAGACCAGAAGAGATATTCACCACGACACATTGTGGCAACACTCAGGTCAGTGACACACAAAGAACAAATCCTAAAATGTGCCAGAGAAAAATGACAAATCACATTCAGGGTTAAATTAATCAGACTCACCCCAGACTTCTCATTACAAACACTATAAGCAAGGAGACAATGGCATGATATATTTCAAGTTTTAAAAGAAACAATGCCAACCTAGAATACTACACCCTGCAAAGCTATCATTTATGAATGAAGGGGAAATAAAGATCTTCCACGACAAACAGAAACTGAAAGAATTTGTATCCACGTGTCCAACCCTACAACACTTGCTCAAAGACATGCTGCACACAGAAACACAAAAACAAGAACTTCACTACAAAAAAAGTGAATGTAGAGTAACCTACAAAGTTCAAAATACATAAACAGCTCGTTTAGGAAACATGAATGGGAAAAGACAGTACTTAACAGTAATCAAACTGAATGTGAATGGTCTTAATTCCACTACAAAGAGACAGACTAGCTGATTGGATCAAGAAAGAGAATCCATCTAAAGGTGTGTCTCCTGAAGGCAACATAATCAGCAAAGATGCACGCAGACTGAAAGTGAAAGGATGGAAAAAGATACTCCAAGCTAATGGAAATCAAAAAAGAGCTGGTGTGGCCATCCTGATATCAGACAAAATGGACTTTAACATAAAAACTATTAAGAGACAGGGAAGGGCACTATATAATGATTAAAGGATCTATCCAACAGGAAGACATTACTATTATAAATGTATACGCACCTAGTTACAGGGCGCCTGGCTACCTGAAAGAATTACTAAAGGATTTAAAGGGAGATATAGATTCAAATACAATAGTAACAGGGGACTTCAACACCCCACTCTCACCAAGGGACAGATCAACAGTCAGAAATTCAACAAGGAAAAAAGAGTTAATTGATGCTATAGACCAAATAGACCTAATAGATATCTTCAGAACCTTCCACCCCACAGCCACAGAGTTCACGTGTTTCTCCCAAGTACATGGAACATTCTCTAGGATTGACCATATGCTAGGCCATAAAGGGAGCCTCAACAAATTCAAAAAAATTGAAACTATACCATGCAGCTTCTCAGACCATAGCACAGTGAAACTCGAAATCAATAACCCAAGAATCTCTACACCATATTCAAATATATGGAGAATGGACAACATGATCCTAAATGAACAGTGGGTCATCAAAGAAATTAAGAGAAATCAAAAGATTTCTAGAAACAAATGAAAATGATAACACAACCTATCAAAACCTGTGGGACATAGCAAAAGCAGTGCTGAGAGGAAAGTTTATAGCAATTGGTGCCTACATCAAGAAGCTGTAAAGGAACCAAACAAATGAACTCTCCATGCACCTCAAGGATTTAGAAAAACAGCAAGTCAAGCCCAAATCCAGGAGGAGGAAAGAAATGCTAAAGATCAGAGAAGAAATAAACAGAACTGAAACAAAAAAAAATACAAAAGATCAACAAAACCAGGAGCTGGTTCTTTGAAAAAATAAACAAAATCGACACACCATTGGCCCAACTAACCAAAAAAAAGGAGAGAGAAGACCCAAATCTGTAAAATCAAAGATAGTAATGGAAATGTAACAACAGACACAACAGAAATAAAAATCATCAGAAACCACTACAAAGAGATGTATGCTAACAAATTGGGGAACCTGGAAGAAATGGATAGATTCCTGGACACATACAACCTTCCTAAACTGAGCCATGAAGATACAGAAAATCTAAATAGACCCATAACCATGGAATAAATTGAATCAGTAATAAACACACTGCCAAAAAAGAAGAGCCCAGGACCGGATGGCTTCACCGCCGAATTTTACCAGACATTTAGAGAACAACTAACCCCAGTTCTTCTCAAGTAATTCAAAACAATTGGAAGGGAGGGAATCCTCCCAAATTCTTTCTATGAAGCCAATATCACCTTAATTCCTAAGCCCGGAAAAGACACAACAGAGAAAGAGAACTACAGACCTATCTCCCTGATGAACATAGATGCAAAAATACTCAACAAAATTCTGGCAAACCGAATCCAACTGCACATCAGAAAGATCATTCACCCGGACCAAGTGGGATTTATCCCTGGTATGCAGGGATGGTTCAATATTCGAAAGTCAATCAATGTAATACATCACATTAACAAATTGAGAAACAAAAATCATATGGTTATCTCAATAGATGCAGAGAAAGCATTTGACAAAATACAACACCCTTTCATGATGAAAACCCTAAGCAATTTGGGGTTAGAAGGAACATTCCTCAACACGATTAAGGCAGTCTATGATAAACCAATGGCCAGCATCATATTGAATGGGGAAAAGTTGGAGGCATTTCCATTGAAAACTGGCACCAGACAGGGATGCCCACTCTCACCATTGCTATTCAATATAGTCCTAGAAGTGTTAGCCAGGGCCATCAGGCAAGAAAAAGAAATTAAAGGGATACAAATGGGAAAGGAGGAAGTTAAACTACTATTTGCAGATGACATACTATATATAGGGGATCCGATAAACTCCTATAAGAGACTATTGGAACTCATAGAAGAGTTTGGTAAAGTAGCAGGATACAAAGTCAACACTCAGAAATCAACAGCCTTTGTATACACAGATAATGCCAGGGCCGAGGAAGAACTTCTAAGATCAATTCCATTCAAAATAGCCACAAAAACAAAGTACCTTGGAATAAATTTAACCAAGGAGGTCAAAGACTTCTATGATGAAAATTACAAAGCACTAAAGAAAGAAATAGATGACACCAAAAAATGGAAAAACCTGCCGTGCTCATGGATTGGAAGAATCAATGTCATCAAAATGTCCATTCTCCCAAAAGCAATTTATACATTCAATGCAATACCAATCAAAATACCAAAGTCATTCTTCAAAGACCTAGAAAAAACGATGCTGAAATTCATATGGAGAAACAGGAGACTGAGAATAGCTAAAGCAATCCTTTACAATAAAAGCAAGGCCGAAGGCATCACAATTCCAGCCTTCAAGACATACTACAGGGCAGTTATAATCAAAACAGCCTGGTACTGGTACAAAAACAGATGGATAGACCAATGGAACAGAATAGAAACACCGGAGATCAATCCAAACATCTATAACCAACTCATATTTGACAAAGGACCTAAAACCAACCCCTGGAACGAGGACAGCCTCTTCAACAAATGGTGCTAGGAAAACTGGATGTCCACATGCCGAAGTATGAAGCAAGACCCCTACCTTACACCTTATACAAAAATCCACTCAACATGGATCAAAGAACTAGAGATGCGCCACGACACCATGAAACTAATTGAGAGTATAGGGGAAACCCTTCAAGATATTGGAACAGGTGAAGAATTCTTGGAGAAGACCACAGAGGCACGAGTAATCAAAGATAAAATAAACAAATGGGATTACCTCAAATTGAAGAGTTTTTTTTTTTTTTTTTTTTTTTTTTTTGACAGGCAGAGTGGACAGTGAGAGAGACAGAGAGAAAGGTCTTCCTTTGCCGTTGGTTCACCCTCCAATGGCCGCTGCGGCCGGCGCACCGCGCTGATCCGATGGCAGGAGCCAGGAGCCAGGTGCTTTTCCTGGTCTCCCATGGGGTGCAGGGCCCAAGCACCTGGGCCATCCTCCACTGCACTCCCTGGCCACAGCAGACAGCTGGCCTGGAAGAGGGGCAACCGGGACAGAATCCGGAGCCCCGACCGGGACTAGAACCCGGTGTGCCGGCGCCGCTAGGCGGAGGATTAGCCTAGTGAGCCGCAGCGCCGGCTGAAGAGTTTCTTAACAGCAAAGGAAACAGGAAAGTGAAGAGGCAACCAACAGAATGGGAGACATTATTCGCAAACTACACAACAGATAAAGGATTAACAACTAGAATCTACACAATGATCAAACACCACAAAATCAAAACAACCCAATAAAAAAATGGGCCAAGGACCTTGACAGACATTTTTCAAGAGGAAATCCAAATGGCCAACAGACACATGAAAAAATGCTCAGGATCCCTAGCCATCAGGGAAATGTAGATCAAAACCACAATGAGGTTTCACCTCACTCCGGTTAGACTGGCTTACATACAGAAATCAACCAACAACAGATGCTGGCAAGGATGTGGGGAAAAAGGGACACTAATCCACTGTTGGTGGGAATGCAAACTGGTAAAGCCACTATGGAAGACAGTTTAGAGATTCCTCAGAAACCTGAATATAGCACTACCACAGGACCCAGCCATCCCACTCCTTGGAATTTACCCAAATGGAATTAAAGGGGAGAAAAAAGCCATTTGCACTTCAATATTTGTTGCAGCTCAATTCACAATAGCTAAGACATGGAATCAACCTAAATGTCCATCAATGGATGACTGGATAAAGAAACTATGGGATATGTACTCTATGGAACACTATACAGCAGTAAAAAACAATGAAATCCGGGCATTTACAACAAAATGGAGGAAGCTGGAAAACATCATGCTGAGTGAAATAAGCCAGTTCAAAAGGGACAAATATGTTCTCCCTGATCGATGGCAACTAAACGAGCATCTAAAATGATACCCATTGAAGTGAAATGGACACTGAGAGACAATGACATGATCAGCCCTTGTCTAGACTGTTGAGGAACAACTTACTATTTTATTCCTTTTAGTATTTTTGTTGTTGTTGCTCTGTTTGTTCTACGTAAGACCACTGGTTGAACTCTGTAATCAATGCACAATCATTCTTAGGCGTTTAAAATTAACAGAAAAGTGATCTGTTAAACAAAGGAGTGGGAATAAGAGGGAGGAGATATATAGGATGGCACATGCTCACTCGGACTTACCTCCAATGGTGGAACTAGAAATGTGCCGGGGATTTCAGCTCAACCTTACCAAGGAGGCAGGTACCAATGCCAGCACACTTGGTAAAGTGATAAGTATAAATACATAACCAATCAAAAAGACAGGGTATGTGTCAATGAGATTTCACAAATAAGACCAGTGTAAGCAAATAATGAAGGATAGAATTAAAAGGGAGAGAATGAACCTGCGGGGGAAACAGGACACACAGCAGACTCATAGAATGGCAGCACTCCTGCCTCAGAATCAACCCTTGGGACATTCGGATCTGACTAAAAGGTCCATGAGAGTCTCACAGGCATGGAAAGCCATGACACGGTGGCAAAAAACAATCTAAATGAAAGATCCTGGTGAACAAGACCCCAGCAGAAGGAACAGGCCATCAAGGAGGGAGGCACCTTTCTCTGAAGGGAGGAAGGAACCTCCACTGTGATACGGCCTTGACTAAACAAGTTCAGAGTCAGTGAACTCAAGGGGCTTCCATAGCCTAGACAGCTCATAGCAAGAGTCTCAGGTGATTGCTAATGTCATAAGAGTGCCAATTGTTAAATCAACAATGGGAGTCACTGGGTACACGCTCCCCACGTAGGATCTCTGTCCTTAATGTGTTCTACTATGAAACTTAAACACTACTAGTCGAACAACACCCTATACCTTCTGCGGTTGTGTGAGTGCAGCCTGTTGAAATCCTTGCTTAGTATATACTAAGTTGATCTTCAGTATATGAAGGTAATTGAAAATGAAACTCGATGAAGGGTGGGATGGGAGAGGGAGAGGGGAGGGCCAAGGGAAAAGGGGGTGTGTGGGGGGAAGCCACAACAATACAAAAGTTGCACTTTGTAAATTTACATTTATTAAATAAAAACTATATAACAAGAAAAAGAAAACTTTTTTTTTGACGGCAGAGTTGATAGAGAGAAAGGTCTTCCTTTTGCCGTTGGTTCACCCTCCAATGGCAGCCACGGCTGGCGCACTGTGGCCGGCGCACCACGCTTATCTGAAGGCAGTAGCCAGATGCTTCTCCTGGTCTCCCATGGGGTGCAGGGCCCAAGTACTTGGGCCATCCTCCACTGCCTTCCTGGGCCACAGCAGAGAGCTTGCCTGGAAGGGGGGCAACCGGGAAAGAATCTGGCGCCCCGACCGGGACTTGAACCCCATGTGCCGGCGCCACTAGGTGGAGGATTAGCCT
Source organism: Oryctolagus cuniculus (assembly GCF_051225735.1). NCBI lineage: Eukaryota > Metazoa > Chordata > Mammalia > Lagomorpha > Leporidae > Oryctolagus > Oryctolagus cuniculus. The sequence goes on from NC_142871.1 coordinate 15,258,851, forward strand.
ATTGAGCCGCGGTGCCGGCCAAAAAAAGAACTTAATACTTTACCCTGTTAGTATTTATGTTCTACTTAAAACTATTGGTTGAACTCTGTAATTACTACACATTTACTCTTAGGTGTTTAATGCTATAACTAGTACTCAAATAGTATTTTACACTTTGTGTTTGTGTGGATGCAAACTGTTGAAATCTTTACTTTATATACAGATCAATTTAGCATATATTAAGATAATTGAAAATTAATCTTGATGTGAATGGAAGGGGAGAGGGAGTGGGAGAGGGGAGTGTTGTGGGTGGGAGGGAAGTTGTGGAGGGGGGGAAGCTATTGTAATCCATAAGCTGTACTTTAGAAATTTATGTTCATTAAAAAAAAACTTGGTGGTGGAGGAAGAGTCCATGGGCAGGAGAAAAACAGTCATCCTGCAGAGAAGAGGTTGTGATTGTGTTTATTTCTCTATCCAGGCCCTGTGGGCTCCTATCAGGATACAGTAGTCACACAGTAACTGCTCACGGAATGACACCATTTATTGCAGACCAAGAGACATGTCTCAAAGCCCTGGGAAATCACTCCTTTTAAGGGCCCAGGGCTCTGTTGTGGCTGATGGAGGAGCCATCTCCCACTATTTCCACTCCCTAGCCTGCTAGGATATCGCCTCACATCTGCATACATAAAAGTCCCAGCCCATTCATGCTCATATATTGTCTACAGCCTGCATCACCTGGCCGGGAGTTCAGGTAGTGGCGGTACTATGCTGGGGGCACTTCACAGGGAAGCAGGTCTTTGCACATACATCATACATCAGTGATCCTTGAGGTCTCCCTGGGAAAGTTTTCGTTTTGATTAGCCATATATGATAGATTTCAGTCAAGTGTACCAAGTACAGAAAAAATGGCTAGGTGGAGAAAGTAAATTGTTTCAAAAGCTAGGAGAAAGCAACATCATGTGTGTTAACAGATGTGGCAGCTTAAGTGCCAAATAGTCATTGTGTACTTGTTTAAGTAAACATGGTCATCTGAGGTTTTATAACAAATTGCAAAAACTTGGTAGCAAAAACCCAATCCCCTTACACCTTTCCTGGGTCAGTAATTCTGGATAGGGCTCACTAGAAGCAGCTTATCTCTGCTTCATAATGCCTGGGTCCTCAGCTGGGAGACGTGAATGCTGTGGGGCTGGCAGAGTCAGAAAGCTGTCAGCACACATCTGGCAGCTGGTTGTGACTCTTGGCTGATGCATTAGCTGGATCACCTGCTTGTGGTCTCCCCATGTAGCTGGGTCATTGTCACAACATCACAGCTGGGTTCCAGGGGTGAGTGACTCAGGTTAGAGCCAGGCAGAAGCCTTTGTGCCTCATGAATCACCCTGCATCACTTCTGACAAGTCCTGCTTATCATGACAGTTTCCAGAGGACAATGTAGTTTCTATAACCTGGTCAGGAAAGGTCCTGGGAAGGCATGTAGGATGAGAAATACTGTTTTATGTTTTGGAAAAATGCAATTTTCTACAATATGATAAAACATATGCGAGTTATAAAATGTAAATCAGTCCATTAGGTGAGGTGGCACACAAATTATTGTACTTAGGTTTATATTTCCTTGTTATAGGCATATGAGGTAAAAATCTCCTGAAATAAATGAGAATATTAATATCAGTTTCCAAATATTTAAGATTTTAAGTAGACAACCTAGAAATATGTGGCTCTTACTACTAAAAATGACCATAATGACCATGAAATAGAAACATGACAGTCCTATGAAATATTAAGATGCATACATATAAGAGTGATATAGATAAGTGGTTTCCCTTTCTCCATATACTCAGCAGTGTTTATTACTCTGTTTTGGATTCTATCCATTTTGACAAGGGTGAGGTGATATCTCATTGTGGTTTTGATGAGCATTTTCCAGATGGCTAGAGGTGTCGAATATTTTTTTCATATATTTGGTCATTTGTATTTTTTAAACAATTTTTTATTTATAGAAGGTTAAAAAATTCATGTATTTTATATATGCAGATTTAGGAGCTTAGTCATACTTCCACCCTACCCTCCCTCCCACCTTCCATCCTCCTTCCTGTCTTTAAATTTTCAATGACATACTTTCCATTTTATAATCATAAGATTAATTCTCCACTAAGAATTCAACAAAAAGACTATTCCACAACAGTAGAGGGCTGTAAACAATAATAAATTCTCAATGTTGATTTTTGCCAAATGCATTATATTTTTACTTTATTAGCACAGATCAGAGAAACCATGATATTTGTCTTATTTGAAAGAGTTACAAAGAGAGACAAGGAGAGACAGATCTTCCATCCACTGTTTCATTCCCCAGATGGTTGCAACAGCCAGAACTGGGCCTGTCTGGAGCCAGGAGCTTCAAGTTTTCCCATGTAGGTACAAGGGCCTGCGCACTTGGGCCATCCTCCACTGCCTTTCTAGGCCATTAGCAGGGAGCTGTACCAGAAGTGGAGCAGCCAGGACTTGAAAACTGGTGCCCATATGGGATGCTGGCACTGCAGGGTGTGGCTTTAACCTGCTGAGCCATAGTGCCAATTCCCCATTTTCTTTATCCATTTATTTGTTAATGGGTATTCTGGTTGATTCCATATCTTAGCTATTGTGAATTGAGCTGCAGTAAACATGGAGGGTACAGATAACACTTTCATATGCTGATTTCATTTTCTAGGTAAATTCCCAGGAGCTGGATTGCTGGGTCATATGGTAGATGTATTTTCAGCTTTCTGAGGTATCTCCATACCATCTTTCACAATGGCTGTCCTAGTTTACATTCCCACCAACAGTGGGTTAGGGATACTTTTTCCCCATATCCTCACCAGAATTTATATTTTTTGATTTCTGTATGTAAGCCGTTCTAACTGGGATAAGGTGAAATCTCATTGTGGTTTTGATTTGCATTTCCCTGATGGCTAGTGAGCCTGAGCATTTTTTTTTTTCATGTTTATGTTGGCCAATTTGAATTTCATCTTTTGGAAAATTCCTGTTCAATTCAGTTGAGAAATGGGCAAATGATTTGGTTACTTTGTTGTTGAGTTTGTTACTAATATATTTAGGATATTAATCTTTTGTCAGATGGCTTGCAAATATCTTTTCCCACTGTTGGATGTTGTTTTACTGTATTGATTGTTTCCTTTGTCAAGCAAAAGTTTGAGTTTGATATAATCCCATTTGATTTACCTTTTTTTAAAAAAAGATTTTATTTATTTGAAAGGTAGAGTTACAGAGAGACAGAAAGAAAGGTCTTCCATCTGCTGGTTCACTCCCCAAATGGCTGCAATAGCCAGAGCTGAGCCGATCTGAAGCCAGGAGCTGCTTCTGGGTCTCCCACATGGGTGTAGGGCCCCAAGTACTTGGTCCATCTTCTACTGCTTTCCTGGGCCATAGCAGAGAGCTGGATCAGAAGTGGAATAGCTGAGACTAGAATCAGTGCTCATATGGGGTGCCAGCACCACAGGTGGAGGATTAACTTACAGCGCCACGGTGCCAGCCTGTTTTACTTTTGCTATCTGTGCCTGGGGAATTTGTCTAAGAAATCATCCCTACACCAATGTCTTGGAGTGTTTCTCCTATGTTTTCCAGCAACATAGTCTCAGATCTTAAATTTAGATCTTTGATCTGTCCTTAGTTGAATTTTTATATAGTATATAGTATGGATTTCATTTCATTCTTGATTTTGATTTTGCCAGTTTGACCAGCATTTATTGAAGAGATTATCCTTACTCCACTGTATGGACTGAGCACTTTTGTTAAAAAAAAAAAAAATCAGTTGCCTGTATGTATGTGTATTAATTTCTGGGCTCTCTATTCCATTCCATTGATGTATGTATTGTTTTTTTTCTGCCAGCACCAAGCTGTTTTAATTACTATAGCTTTTTAAATATGCTTTAAAATTAGATATCATGATGCCTCCAGCTTGGTTTTTCTTGTTCAGGATCACTTTGTCTAGTTGGAGTCTTCTGTGATACCCTGTGAATTTTAGGATTTTTTTTTTCTAACTCTGTAAAGAATTCCATTGTTATTTTCATAGGGATTGCATTGAATCTGTAAATTGATTTAGGGTAGTACTGACATTTTAGCAATATTGATTCTTATCCATGAGCAAGGGATATCTTTCCAGTTTTGTGTGACCTGGATTGATTTCTTTGAGCAATGTTTGATAATAGTTTTCATTATACGTTTTTTCACTACTTTGATTAAATTTATTCCTGAATATTTGATGTTTTCATGGCTATTGTGAATGGGATTTATTTCTTGGAGTTTAGCATACAAAACTAGTTTGTATGTTTATCTTGAAACCTGCAACTTCGCTGAATTGGTTTATCAATGCTAGCAGCTTTTTTGGTGTAGTGTTTAGGTACAACATCATGTCATTTGCAAACACAGATAATTTGACTTTGTTTTCCAATTTTGATGCCCTTGCTTTCTCCTCCCTAACTGTTCTTGCTAAAACCTCCAGTACTGTGTTGGATAAGAGTGGTGAAATTGGACATCCTTGCCTTGTTCCAGATTTGAGGGGAAATGCTTTCAGCTTTCCCCCCATACAGTATGATATTGGCTGTTGGCTTGTGATGTATATTTTGAGGTACGTTCCTTCTATTCCTACATTGTAGAGGATTTTTATCATGAATCTTATGCTGAATTTTTATGCTGAATCTTATCAAAGGCTTTCTCTGCATCGATTGAGATGACTATGTTGCTTTTGTTCTTCATTCTGTTGATGTGATTCATGATGATTTATGAATGCTCAACCACCCTTGTATTTCTGGGATTTTGGTGTGTGATCTTTTTGATATGGTTTCAGATTTGATTGGCTAGTATTTTGTTGAGAATCTGTGTTCATCAAGGATATAGGTCTGTAGTTTGCTTTTTGTGTTATGTCTTTGTTCAGTTTTGGGTTCCAAATGATGCTGGCGCTGGTGTTGTGGCAAAGCAGGTAAAGCCACTGCCTGCCATACAGGCATCCCATATGGGTGCTGGTTTGAGTCCCAGCTGCTCCACTTCAGACCCAGCTCTCTGCTATGGCCTGGGAAAGCAGTAAAAGATGGCCCATTACCTTGGGCCCCTGAACCTGCGTGGGAGACCCAGAAGAGGCTTCTGGCTTCTGATCAGCACAGCTCTGGCTGTTGCAGCCACCTGGGGAGTGAACCAGCAGATGGAAGACCCCTCTCTCTCTGCCTCAACTACTCTCCCTGTGTAACTCTGCCTTTAAAATAAGTAAATAAATCTTTAAAACAAAAAACAAAGAAAATGATGCTGGCCTCAAAGAGTTTCAGAGTTCTATCCTGTTCAATATTTTGCAATAGTTTGAAGAGTATTGAAGTTACTTCCTCCTTGAACGTTTTATAGAATATAGTAGGAAAGCTGTCAGGTCCTAGAATTTTCCATGGTGGAAAACTTTTGATTACTGCTCAGGAGTGTAGTTTCTGGGTGATTTCTTTTGTCTTAATTACTGTCAGCTGTGTCTATAAGTGACAGAGTGGACTAGTCTGCAGTTTGTATGGCTAGAGCTATGGCGAAGCTTAACCGAATTTAAAGAATTGACCCCCCCCCCAAAAAAAAAACCTTTTTAATGTATGAGCAATTTTGATTCACAATGAAAGTTGACATTTTAATGTTCAAATTTATTTTTTAAAAGGTTTTTCTAAAAAAGGTTACTGCAAATCCTATTTGGTTTAGCTCACAGTCTGTTTTCCATAGAACTTTTGCAAGTGCTCAATCATTAAGTCAAATTGCACCTATGTTTCCTCTGTGAGTTAGCTACTTTTCATAATTTAATTGGACTGAATTTGATTAGACTCAGGGAAGCATGGAGACAAAGCTGGATTTTTCCACTGACTCTTGACAGTCAGATTTGTGAGAGTGTAAAATAATTTCTGTACCTCCTCTAGCTAATTTTAATAGGAAAGAATCTGGCTATCCTCACACCTGCTGTGACCCCAAATATGCCACAGTCTGGAAACCCTTTTGGTCTGTATGTCATTGTCTCACTTGGAAATCCTTTCATAGTAATCATTCTTTAATTGGCTTTTGATGGCAAAATGAGTAGGCTTCACAAGGTAAATACTCTGTTACATAGTTCAATAACAACCCTGAGTACAATGTGTTCTTGGAAAGTTGTTGTAACAAAAAATAACACCGTATAAATACATAGAAGTGTGCATAGCAGGACTAAAAGGTTAAGACTACAGTGTTTGCTAGCATTTCTGCCATAAATGACTGCTACTCACTTCTTCCCATCTGTGATGGTGAGCATATACACAGCATTTTTTTTAGATTGATTTATTTATTTGAAAGGAAGAGTTACAGAGAGGCAGAAGCAGGGTGAGAGAGGTCTTCCATCTGCTAGTTCACTCCCCAAATGGCTGCAACGGCAAGATCTCACCAATCTGAAGTCGGGAGATTCTTCTGGGTCTCCCATGTGGGTGCAGGGACCCAAGGACTTGGGCCATTTTCTGCTTTCCCAGGCCATGGCAGAGAGATGGATCAGAAGTGGGACAGCAGTGGAGACTCAAAACCACATAAATATGGGATGCCGGCACTGCAGGCAGTGGCTTTGCCTGCTGCACAATAGTACCTACACATTTCTTACCAAATTATTCAGTCTTCTTAGTAAGCACTGAGCCATTTGCCTGCTCTGAGCCTCTTGAGAATCTGTTTCTGCGAAACAAAATTTATTTTGAATTTATCCTACAGATACAGAACATGAATGCAAACCAGTAACTGCAGGAAGCAAGCAGCTAATATGGATTAGACTTAACATTAGTAAAGAAAGGTGGGTTGCTATATATTAAACTGTTTTTGGTTGCTATTCAGTCAGCTATTTAAAAAAAATAGAGAGACATGCATGGGCATGTTGGCTAATGAATCAAGACCCACTTTGTTCTTATTTGGCAGATTATGCAATGCTTGTTTCCCAAGAACATTACTGATGGCTGCAAGAATAATGAGAGAAATTTGTATCTAAACTGAATATTTTAAAAGAAGTTATAATCTGCCAGGTTGTCAAGATGGTAGATAATAATTGCCCATCTCATGGATTAGATTTCTACTGTGCTTTTGGGGCTGTGCAGTACATTATGCCCATTGCTGATTTAGTCCCCAGCAGATCTGTGAAGTAGCTGTTATTAGTTTCCCTGTTGGACAGATAAGGAAACTGATGTTAAGATAGGTCAAGACATATGCTTAAGGTCACACAGCTAGTAAGTAGCAGGAAATGTGGGTGGTTCTGACTCCAAAAATGTTTGTCTCCATGATACCACACTCCAGAAATGGAATGATATCCTCATTGATTACTGAACTCTAGTGAATGCAATTATCATCGCAGTCTTGAAAGTTAACTATTAACATAGTCAAATTATCAGGCAAGTATTTTAAAGATCCAAAGCAGTGGTTTTTGAATTTCAATTTAGTTAAATATTGTATGAAGAATGTGTCTCAGTGCAAGCCTTGACCCAGAGATTCTCATTCAGGAGTTCTGATGCAGAACCCTGGAATCCGTAACTCTAGCAGGTACCCCATTCTGGTGTCTTTGGTCCATTAATCACATTTTGATAGATACAAATCTAGAGGAATATAATTCAACCTAGACCATTGAAAAGTTTCTTTAAATTTTATTCTGCAGTTTTATACTGGAAAAAAATCTTTGTCAAGTGCATCCCCTTAGAATAACCTTATAAGACATCTACTACATTCCCAGAAAAGGGCTGACATCTTGTGGGGAGCAACTGGGACTAGACTTACTTGAATTAAGACTTATTTTATGCATCTGCTCTCCCACAATATGGCACTGGGAGAGGAGGAAACAGCTTCTACACAGCTGCCTCCAGTTCAACCAATAAACAGCAGGACCTGCTCCTGATTGGAGGAGAGCAGCGTACTCAGCATGTGGGTAGCAGAGTTGGGATTTGTGGAAGAGGACTATAAAGGAGGAGAGAGACAACATGCACCAGGAACATCTATCTGAGGGAACACCTGAGCAGCCCCCGAGAGAGCCGGCCGGCGGTGTGCCGCTCCCCCGCGGAAGTGGGGAAAGTGGCTAGGGGGAACCGCCCTTCCATGGAGGTGGAAGGGATGGTAGCCAACCTGGGAAGAACCAGCAGCAAACCTGGGGAGGGCCGAGCAGACAAAAGAACAGCGCAGGGTCCTGTGTCGTTCCTCCATGAAGAGGGGGAGCGACATAATGGTGCCGTGACTCGAATAGGAAGCCTAGGAGCAACAACATCTTGTGCTGCAAATCTCATTAACTAAATAAACTACTAAGCAATATTCAGAGCTAAGATTTATATCTCTAGTATAGACCTCTTACTGCAGGCTGATCCTGCGAGGCCCAAACCATCAAAAGAGTAGGGCAACGGTGTTCTTTCACAAGAAGCACTGGGAACAGGCTTCGGTGACATGTCCACCTTATTAACGACCACGTACACTTTTTAAGGGGCAGACAGAAGGGGCATAACTAATTCAGGGCAACACTAACTCTATAGGACAGAATTGGCACTGGTGGCAATATGCCTCTCCAATCAGCTTGAAGGGCTCTTAGCTAGGGTAGCTTTCCAGGTGGGTCTGGGCCACACCCAGGATTGGTTTACTTGATTGGCCTGCCTGAGGGAAATATGCCTGGGGCTCCTGCCACCTGCCAGCAGCCAGGCTGTGGGGTCCCTCCTAGGTGGCATGGCACACTGTGCCGTCTCAACCTGCTTCATGGGCAGGGCAGGCAGCTCCATGGGATCACCCACATCTTAATTTGAATTTTAATTGGTATATTCACATTTATTTTTCTTAGGAGAACATGTTTCCAAAGATTATTCTCTTAAAATACTTTCATGGTGGCTTATAGAGCTATATAAAATCTATAGAATTGGAAAAAAAATCAGCAGAGAACTAAGTCAGAGAGTCCTCTTCTCAAAGGACGTAATAGTGAATCCGAGGGTTGTGCACCAGTGTCTGAGGGATCCCCATTGATTAATGTGCCTCAAAGCCAGAAGTTGGCTTATACATTGGGGCAAGTCACTTGATTACCTCAAATACCTTAAACACTTGACCACAAGCACAGTGACAACCTTATAATTTAGATGAAGATTTCCATGATAGAGAAACAGGTATAGTATTTATCCAGCACCTATTATAGCCATCCCTTTTTCTGCCTTCATATAATAATATAAGATTTGGAGTGATTGCCAGACTGCTCAAGTTAATCAACTCACCAAAGCACAGAAAAGAAGGTAGTGAGAGGGGGAAGAGAGTGGATGAAGGTCTTCTAGCCCTTGCTGTCTTTTAGGGCAATTGACATTCAGGTGTGGGAAGGACAGACCAGAACAAGACAAAGCTGAGGGAACCCCACAGGATTGAGCTTGGAGAGATGTCCTCGTGTAGGGACACATATGTTTCTTAAAGGACTCTCCAAATCTCATACACAAAAAGGAAAATGAATATGCCAACATAGATTTTGTGTCTCTTCTCTATTTTCCCTAATTTTGAACCTCAAATCATATTTACAAACCTGTATCGCTGTTGACTTTCACAAGTTGGAAGCCAGAGATTCTTGCATGCATTGGCTTTCTTGTAATGTGGTTATGAGAATCTTTAACTAGCAGTCAGAAGACTCAGAGCTTGGCACAACATCTCGAATGTTTTTGTAAGAAAAGTTCAAATATAGGCCAGTATTGGAGCAGCTTGTAAAGTCACAGCTTGTGTTGCCAGCATCCCATATCAGCATGCTGGTCCTAGTTCCAGCTACTCTTATGATCATGCTCCCTGCTAATGTGACTGGGAGGGCAGTGGAAGATTGTCCAAGTATCTGGGACCCTGTCATCCACGTAAGAGCCAGATAGTTCTGGCCCTTGGGTTTGGCCCGGCCCAGGTTATTGTGGCTATTTAGGGACTAAAATAACAGATGGAAGATCTCTCTCTTTCCTTTTCTCCCTCTCTCTGTTGCGCTGCCTTTCAAAGAAAGAAAGATTAAAAAAAAATTACAAGAAAGTTTCAAAAATTTGTGAAAAGTGGAATTCAAACATAAGTTTATTTTGGTGCAAAAATCCTTAAAAATCCATGCATAGTACTTTCCTAATATGTAATTTTCATAAACTTTTTGAGAAGCCCTCATATGTCCTAGGGTTCTAAGAAGTGAAAGAGCTTGGGTGATGCACTGCAATATCCAAAAATGAGCTTGTTCTGTTTTAGTCTAGAAGTTTTGCCTTATGTGATAGGTATGATTTTAGGATGTGTAAGTGCCGTTATCATTATTAGTTTGAACATTTAACCTGAATTTTTTAAAGAATTTATCAACTTGATTCTTGGACATGTTGGATTAGAGTAGTGGGCAAGAGACCTTTAAGGAGGCATCTTCAGAAAATGTTTGAGATGTTACGATTTATAAAATACAATCTAGGTATTTCTCCGAAATTGGTTTAAAAAACTTTTTGAATGTTTAATCCTGTATTCAAAATGGGAGAATGAAAAACTGGGGGCTGTGAGATGAGGAATCTGACCTGCTTTTCATCCTTTCTCAACCTCCTCCATAGGGACCTCAACTTGATGTTGCCCTGTGGGGAGTCTCCACAGCTGAGAGTCCAACAGTAGGAAAGTATTCTTTCTCCTCTCAGCCTTTTAGTTTTCATGGCCTTGAGGCAATTCAGGAAATTGTTGCCTAATTACAGCAATTGAGAGTGAAGTGTGAATGACTCATAGACCCACCCTTCCTAGTAGATGTTTACATTCCTGAAATGCTTATCACACCAAGGCCAATTAACTCCCTGCTTCAGAATTTGTGGCTTGGTCCTTTTCCTTGCCTACCCTCATAAACCAAATGAGCAGGTACGCCTACTTGCGTTCCCATTTAGTACAAAATGCCAGTGAGCAAAATTCACAGAATCAGTTTCATTCAATACCTTTTGGTATTACATTAGTTAATTCCCTTTTCTTCTATCAGCACCTTCATCCTCTAGCAGAAAGTCAGTCACTCATCAGGAAGGTCTTTTTCTGTAGCTCATCTTTCTAACTGTGGAGGAAGTGTTTTGGGGTTTCTGGCAATGATGAGCATTATTTCTATCTTTGTGTGGCTACCTGGTTTTTTGACCCTGAGTGAGTCACCAACTCTGGAGCTCTTTCGGAATGTATGCAAAGTGTTCTAACTCTAGAAATCTGTTATTCTGGGAGCATCTTTATTCAGTTTATTCAGACTGGAAGAGCTTCAAATCAAATAATTTCTCCCATAAGGCATAGGGAATAGGCACTCTGTCAAAACAATACGTCCAGGACTGAAGTGAATTGTTCTAATGGTTAAATAGATCATTGTGCATTTTGGACCTGTATAATTAATGAACCGCCTTTTTTTTTTTTAAACAAAGACAGTGAGAATTGCACATCAATTAACAAAACTGACAAAAAATGGAAACATTGTAATTTATAGAAGTTTCAATTTACCTAAGGTTGTAGTAAACATTAACTTGGTGGTTGTGCTGAGTACAGTAAAATGCTAAGTATTATGTAATGACAATAAAAATATCACCCATATACTTCAAGAGAATCATTAGATGTAAGCATTATATAAAAATGCATTGATTTCTACTCACCTGCTCAAATGCTTAATACAAAAGGTGAGTCCAAGATTGTGGTTATGAAGCTGCCTCTACCTCTATTCTCTTGGTTCAGAAAGTGTCCAGAAGGAGTTTTGTCATTGAACCTTCTGATAGAATAATCTCTTGACAAGGACATTTTGAAAATTTGTGATGTACAAACTTTCTTGTAAATCCATTAGAAAATAAGTTTGTCACATATAAAAAGTAAGCAGGAGACCAAAACTAAACTTAGTTGGATGTTACTCTTTCCTTTTTAAATTATTTAAGAAAATACTCATTTTCTTAAAATGCTCTTTTTGTCATAGTAATTGATCCAATACAAATATAGCCACAATAAGACAATGTTGTTTCTGAGGACATTTTCTGTGTCTCTTTCTGAGCACTTTACAGTCATGAATTTTGCAAACAAATTGAATTGAACCATTTATCATGTCCAGAAGGTCATGTGCATGCATCCTGTTTTTTCATAGGGTACTCATGTACATGCATGTATAAACTATGTATACATTCCCGTTGCGTCCCTACATCCATCCCTGCTGTCATAGGTGTTGCTCTAAAGGATTGCAGATATGCAGTTGTAAATTGCATACTGTTAAAGGATTCATATACACATATATAGTCTCTATTCATTAAGGAATTGCTTGAATCTTTTTTTTTTTTCACTTTTTCTTTCTTCCCTTGATTTTCTGAAGATCCAGATTCCACAAAGGTGCCAGTTCTCAGCTAGTGGCCACAGCCAAGGCTGTTTAAAAAGCAAGACTAGTAATAGCTACTTTGTTTCCTGGTCTTATGCAATCTCAGAAGACAAAAACTGGACAGGGATCATTTCCATGCCATTGGGTTTAAAAGGAAACTCAAAACTGAACTCATTGCAAGGTAATATTTACCCATCAAATTATTGAAATCAGGTCACTTAGATAGTTGTCAATTCAAAAATATCTCTAGTCCTGCTGCCTGAGTTATAAAAGACCAAAATAAATCTTATGCAAGAAGCAATTTTATTTTTAAGATTTACTTGTTTATTTGAAAGGCAGAGCAATAGTGGGGGAGACAGAAAGTGAGAGATCTTCCAACTGCCCAGGGGCATTAGCAAGGAACTGGATCAGAAGTGGAGAATCAAGGTCACAAACTGGTGCCCATTTGGGGTGAAGGGTTGGCAGGGCAGGTTAACCCCCTACGCCACAACACCAATCCCAGCAAAATTTGATTTTTGAGCTGAATTTGTTGCCGCCTTGGTTTCCAGCCAGAGAGAGTGATCTCCCTTTGTCTATCCCTTCCTGAGCCTGAGAAGAGTGGGTCTCCTGGGAAAAATCCCTCTGCATGTAGGCACCTTTTGGGGTGGGCATCCTGGACAGCACTCACCTTATCTCCACACTGCTGTGGGTAAGAGTTTGACTTTGTTGTTTCTCTTCAGTGATATAAATGCCAAAAGAAGATATCTTATCCTGATGGTAGAGACTGAATCTTTCTGGAAGCTCTGTTCATGGCTTTGGAGGATAAAGATCCCATCTTTCCAGTTGTCCCTGATTGTGGGAACAGTTATTAAACATCTGCCAATCTAGCTTCTTGGTGGAAGTAGGTGGAACACACCTCTAGGATAAAGGGCCAGAAAGACTCGGCACTGAGAGTTTGGAGATCCAAAATGGCTTCTGTAAAGCCTGGGGTTAGTGAAAGAAACCAGTTCAAATATTCTACACTAAGCAGCATTCCGGCCCAAAGACAGTTGGAATACCTCCCCTCTTACAGTGTGGTGAGCTACTTTTATAAATAGGAATTCAGGTGCCAGTGCTGTGACACAGCGGGTTAATGTCCTGGCCTGAAGCGACAACATCCCATATGGGCGCCAGTTCTAGTCCCAGCTGCTCCTTTTCCGATCCAACTCTGTTATGGCCTGGGAAAGTAGTAGAAGATGGCCCAAGTCCTTGGGCTCCTGCACCTGCGTGGGAGACCGGGAGAAAGCTCCTGGCTCCTGGCTTCAGCTCGGCCACTGCGGCCATCTGGGGAGTGAACTAGCGGATGGAAGACCTCTCTGTCTCTACCTCTCTCTGTAACTCTTTCAAATAAATCTTTAAAAAAAAAAAATAGGAATTCAGGAAGTGACATACAGAAATTAACTCTTTAGGACATTGTGGCATTTGCCTTATATAATTTAGCAGCCTTCAGCCTGTGACTGAGGGAAGAGTCAGCTGCTATGATTAGCTGAGGCTCAGTTACTGAGCTACAAAAGCAGACTCTTAGGCTGCAACCTGGTTGCACATCAAGTTCACTGCCAGTGGAGACTCCTTCCAAATATGGAGCTAGATTTAGGCCAAATCCAGTTCAACACCAGTGAAAACAGGGCTGGGGCTCCCCCAAAGGATCAAGTTGACCATTTTGGTTTTCAACAACCTCTTTGTTTATCAGCCTCGGACATCCCCATCTACCTAACCCTAAAGGCATAGGTTACCCTGTTCACAAGAAGGAAGCTGAAAATTATACTCAGACAAGTGTTTTCAATGTAATAGAGTAAATGTTTTATAGACAGATTCAAAAGATTTTTTGAAAGTGTACTTAAAAATCTTTTGATGTATTTTGAACAAATATCAAAGGTATGAAGATACTGAAAAAGTACACAGAAAATGGATATTATGGAAAAACTACATTGAAAAATTTTTTGCATAAAAGACAAGTGTTCTTAAAAAACTGTTTTCCATGACCTGTTTGAAGTGCCCCAAAGTTAATACTTTAAGCTTTATTTTATGTTGCATAATGCTGAGCATAAACAATAAAAATAGGAAATATGGGTACATTTTTCATTTACTTTGCTGTGACTGCATGATAATTTGTTATTAACAACTGAGGATTAATTTGGAATTATCAGACATTGTCTAGACAATGCTTAAATAACTACTAGACTGCTGCTTTTTAATTCAAAATTATTTCAGTAAATAGTAAATCAGAAGAGGGACTACTAAGTAGACTGAAATAACTAAGAATATCTTGATAATCGGCTAAAATATTAGTTGGAGCACTTGAAGCTTAATACAGGGATATTCATTCTGCCAAAGAATGACCTCAAGACATATTTTTACTATTTCTAGCAATTTTAACAGTATAAGTCACACATATCTCTAGCATCAAGTAGAAGTGGTATATATTGCCCAATCATCTTAGAATAATCACACAAACTAACAGTTCAGAATAGCTCTGAATTAGATGGGTTGTTTTTGTCAGAATATTTGAATATTTTAAATGCAGCCTGCATATATTCTTCTTGTTTTCTGTCTTATCATTCTAAATAATTCTCACTTTTACATACTTTTTCTACTGCAGACATGCACATGTACTCAGCACTTATTTTTTTTTTTTTTCATTTATTTGGGTAGTGTGGGGGTGGGAAGAACTATCATCTACCGGATCACTCAACAGATGTCTGTGGTATAGACTGAGGCTGGGCCAGGACAAAGCCGGAAGCCTGGAAATCAATCTAGACCTCCTGTGTGGGTGGCAGGTACCTAGTTTCTTGAGGTATCCTTGCTGTCTCTCAGGGTCTGCATTTGTGGAAAGCTGGAGTTGGGAGCCAGAGTCAGGAATGGAATCCAGACACTTTATTGTGAGATGCTATTATCATAACCACTAGGTGAAATGCCCATCCCTCAATATTTTGATAGTGTAATTATTTTTATTTTAAAAATCATTTACTATATTTTCACTTTTTGTTATTTTTAACAGGCTAAACTATTTAGCAAACATCATTTTGTGTGCTTTTCAAATATTAGCTTGAGTCAGCCTACAAACTACCTTATGACACAGGCACCATTGTAATCTCCAGTTCATATATGAAAATGTAAAAATGGACAGCCTGAATAACTTGTCCAAGAGGTGGAGATGGAACTAAACCCAGGCTCTTTGGAGGCATGCTGCCAACCACTATGACATAGAACTTTCTACTGCTTCTGTGCATACAGGGATTCACAGACTTGATTGTGCATAACAATCACCCGAGGGTTTGTTGCAGCAGTTTGTTCACCTTATTCCACAGATCTGGCTTGAGGGCAAGGCAAGGATTTACTGTTTTCACAAGTTCACCGGTGATGCTATTCCAGACACTTTGAAAATTACTGATGTCTGATCATACTGAGACCATGAGAAATAAATACCTACTTTGTTTTTGTAAGAATTATTTTGAAAGATACATATATATGTATCTCAATAGCTACTTCATTAATATTGCTTAATCTTCATTATAGTAATTGGAAGTGTTGGTTTTCAAAAATAAGTTTTTTTACTCAAAACTTCGTGTTTAAAAATTACTCTTGCATATTATACTTATCTCATTGTTTTAATCTTCACTTTAGAAAATAAATTGTGTCAAACTTTATTCACATTTTGAAAAGCCATTTTGTGAATTGCTGGCTCATAACTGTAACATTCTAGATCTTCAGGATTTTATCATTGACTTTATTTAAAATTTTAACTCATATTTTGACAATACTATTTTTCAGTCTTTTCTATTGCCTTTGCATAAGCAGATGGTAGGAATCAACTTAGAGAATGAAGACAATTCAATAGAAATAGGGAAGTAATGTGTTACATACTTGTACTTCATCATAGGCTTGTAGGACAACCCACTAATAGAGAACTTTGCTAGTTTTTTTTAAAATTTTTTTTAAGATTTTATTTATTTGAAAGGTAGAGTTACAGAAAGTGAGAGGGAGAAACAGAGAAAGGTCTTCCATCCACTGGTTTACTCCTCAATGGCTGCAACAGTTGGAGTTGCACCGATCCAAAGCCAGGAGCCAGGTGCTTCTTCCTGGTCTCCCATGTGGGTGCAGGGGCCCAAGGACTTGGGCCATCATCCACTGCTATCCCAGGCCATAGCAGAGAGCTGGATTGGAAGAGGAGCAGCTGGGACTAGAACCAACGCCCATAAGGGATGCAAGCGCCGCAGGCTGTGGATTAACCTATTGCACCACAGCGCTGGCCCCAAGAGATCTTTGCTATTTAAAAAAAAAATTTAAAGCTGTATAGGTTAGGAAAACAAGATTATGTACAACTTTATATTGTGAATAAAGAAAATATTTTTCATTCAAGTGTCAACTAGATTAAAAAATTTAACATCCAACTACAGATTATACTACAAAATTATATGTGTATATGTATGAGTGTATATATATATACACACACACATATATTTCCATCAATGGAACTTTTTTTTTGACAAGCAGAGTTAGTGAGAGCGAGAGAAAGGTCTTCCTTCCATTGGTTCATCCCCAAATGGCCGCTGCAGCCGGCGTGCTGCGCCAATCTGAAGCCAGGAGCCAGGTGCTTCCTCCTGGTCTTCCATGGGGTGCAGGACCTAAGCACTTGAGCCATCCTCCACTGCACTCCCAGGCCACAGCAGAGAGCTGGACTGCAAGTGGAGCAACCGGGACAGAATCTGGTGACCCAACTGGAACTAGAATCCGGGGTGCCGGCAACACAGGTGGAGGATTAGCCAAGTGAGCCGCGGTACTGGCCTAACATTAGCTTTTAAGAAGAAATCCTGCTGTTTGTGACAACATGGTTGAAACTGGAGAAATTATACTCAGTGAAATAAGCCAGTTAAAGAAGGAAGAATACTGCATGACCTCACTTATATAAGAAATCTAAGAAAATTCTAACCCATAGAGACAGCAGAACAGTAGTAACATGCAGGAGGAGGGGAATCAAATGGGTAGATATAGGCAAAAGAGTACACATTAAAGTTTGCATAGGATGCATAAATCTAGAGATCTAAGGTCCAGAGTTATGCTACAGTTAAAAACATTGTATACTGAAATCTGGGAATCGATTTTAAGTGGTCTTAATACACACCACATGGATACACACAAATATTAACTGGATATGCTAAGCTAGCTGAATATAGAACTTTTTTCAATACTTACATGTATATCAAACATTTTATACATCTAAAGCATAGCTAATAAAAAGATAATGTTTAATGTATAGAAAAATAAGAGTACTTAGCAGTGCTACAAAATGAAGTTTGGTCATTTTTTCTGCCACTAAGATTATGCCTATAAATGACAATAATCACTCTCATAGCTGCCATTGTTTGTGAAGTGGATATTTGAGTCAGGCCAAGCTCTGTGTGGAGTAATCCTATCAAGACACCTTGCTGAAGGAGCATCTGTGGTTCCTCTTCCTGCCTGATGTCCATTTGGCATCCACTTTCTGCTGACAGTTCACTAAGCCTTGTCCTACAGCACAGTGAATTTGAGAGTTTGTGCCAAAAATGCTATTTTTACCATGCTTTTAATTTAATTTGAAGGGTAGCAGATAGACTGAAATTGCCTCTCAATCTATATTTTAGTGCTCTTGAATCTTCCTGTATCCTCCCTGCAACTCCTTCCTTTCACACTTCTGTGTGGTTGCATTTTTTTGTGTATTTTTTTTCCAAAATGTTGGTCTTGCTTTTTCTTGAAAAGAAATAACATTGCCCCTGACAGTACAAGTGGAAATGGAAAATGAAAGGAAAATACAGACACAAAATAACAGGGAAGATCATGCTGGTCGCTGGCTCCAGCTTGAGAAGAGAGAACAGGTTATTCTCAAACAAGCCAGGGTCTTCACCTTGCCCCTTGTCTTTCCTCATTCTTTCACTCTTATTTCGTGGACTGAGATGCTGGTGATCCACACCTACTCCGTAGGTTCAACACTCGAGAGGGTAGTATGGTGATGAAATGGAGAAAGCTGTATTTACCTGGTGTTTCTACCCTACATACTCCCTCTACCCTTAACACACACATACACACACACACACACACAAACACACAGAGCTGAGGCTTTCTTGCTGAGATGTAAAAGGAACTCCATTTACAAGACAGAAGGTTTATGTTCTGTGTCTTCTTCCTCTTGCTCCTGTATCCCACCTCCTGCATCACTGACATAGGTAGTCAATGCTTTGCATGCAGTTTAGGTGCGATAAATGTTTCCTGTCTTTAAGGCTACAAAACTTTTAATTTTTCAGCTCACACTTCTTGCCCTTCGTCACCACAGGGTAGCTGTTTACCATATGGAAATAAGAATTAAATAAAAAATTCTTAAGGATAAGAAATACTGTTTGTAATATAACTGAAAATCGTCTTATTACTTCAATTTTCAAATATGAAATCTGCCCTTCCTTAGAGTTGCATTTTTTTTCCTTTCAGTGAGTAACTTGTCTAAGGAAAGATTTTGAAGTGATAAAAAGTTAAGCAACCATGAACTCTTTTGAGTCTTGAGTGAATATAAAAATTTCAAGAATAACAAGGTTAAAATTTAAATATCACAAGCATCACTATTCAGTGCAGAGGGACATAGAAAGCAGTAACAATGCAAGGAAATGCAGAAGTAGCTAGTAAGGCTATACTTTACACTGAATTTCTCCATGAGCTATGTTGGAAGACGATTCTGAACCCACATGGGTAAATACCAGGTGCTGGGCCTGGCTGTTAAGGTTTTAGATTATTTTATTACCAATAATCAATTAAGATGCCCTGAACATGTCAAGATCAGTCAACAGTGATGCTCAGATATGGATGGAATGTCTGAATTTCACAGGAAGCCCTCTTCTTACTACAGGAACTAGTTGAGGAGCCTGTTCAATGAATAATTAGGATTTCCCCTCACTTAAACTTGTCAGCTTCCCTGACTTTGTTAAATGTGTATTCCAATAATGAGAGAAGAGAGAGCAGTAGTCTATTCTATTCTAAGTAGAATTTATCATGTTTAAATCAATAAAAATAAAAACAAGTATAACAGTAATTATAATTTATGATTAAATGCCCTGTAGCTAGTCTTATTTGGATCATGCATTTAACACAGTTCATCTTACAGCGATTCTATGATGCTTGTGTTGGCATTTGTGTCTCTAGCATACAGAAGGGCAAACAGGCTCACACTCACAATGGAGAGGTCACATCTTTAAGGTCTCGCTGTGAAGGTGACGTTGGGATTCGAGTCAGATCTGCTGCACTCCCAGAGCCCAACGCCTACTGCTCAGGAGATTAATCATTCCCTTTATGCCTCAATGAACAGTCCCAGTTTCTGTTTTCTATAAATCATGAAAAGTTAGCATTCTTTACAAACAATATTTCAGGGTTAACAGATTTTATATACAATAGACATTCCTTATTCTCAAGAGGGTAGGAAAATGAAAACATTCCGTGACTAATTTTATTGCAGTGTCATTTTAACAGGTGTGAGTGTGGCTACAGTGACTTCTATTTTGCCTTGAAATCCCATATCAAGGAATTATTTCATTCTAGGCCAAGAGAGACCTACTGTACATATTTTTTTGCTTAGGGTCTAGTCTTAAATTACTTTAGGCAACATAAGCTGGGATTTACAAAAAAAATTACTTGACAGGCAGAGCCACAGAAGGGGAGAGGAAGAGAGATCTTAAGGGAGATTTTCCAACTGCTGGTTCATTCTTCATATTGGCCACAATAGCCAGAACTGGGCTGGGCCGGGCCAAACCCAGGAGCCAGGAAAACCGCACCACTTTCCCACATGGATAACGGGGCTCCAAGTACGTGGGCCATTGCTGCTGCTTTCCCAGGTGCACTGGCAGGAAGCTGGATGGGAAGGGAAGTGGCTAGGACTAGAACTGGCACTCTGATATGGGATGCTGGCACTGCAAATGTCAGCTCATTCTGTGGCACAGGGGTGGCCCCTTTTTAGATGCTTTTTGCGCATTCTTGTGCTTTATTTTTTGTATGGCTTTTCCTTCAACTGGTGTTTATGCCTATACCTATTGTGAAATCTCTCTGATATTCCTTGAGTCTTTAGAAAAAAAAGTGATTTCCAAAGCAGTTTGCTATAAGCTGTATTTCTAACATGGCAATTATAAACCAGAATGTGTGTCACCATATTAAATATGTGGGGAAAAGCTCCAGAAATTTCAAAGAGCAAGTTAGGAATAAACAAGATTGATCTTATATAAATACAAAAATGAGAAGTTAAATGTAACATCTGTCTACAAAATATTCATTTAGTTTCTTCTCCCATATTCTAAATGCTTTATACATGCTTCTAAAATATAATTCTAAGACTTTATCAGTGGAATCACCCTTTTCAACAAAATTAGCTTTATTCAGATATAATTGAAAAAAATAGAGGTGTCTGTGTGTGTATTTAAGGTATAAAATGCAATGACTTGGTAAATAAATATGCTCTGAAGTGTTCACCATAATCAAATTAACACTAAGAAGTTAACATGGGAAAATGCTGGAACCATTAAATATCAAGTAAAAGAAGTGTCCTTTTTCTCACTAAAAATGCAACTGAAGCACTTTATAAATCGATGTGAAAATGCTCTTGTAGAAGTGCTGGCACTTGAAGCAGTGCATTTGGTCAGTGCACAGGGGGTAAGACTGAGGAATGAACGAATAATAGTATGCCTTTATAGAGGTGTCGCTACAGCGATCCCGCAAGGAGCATGCTGCTAAGAGAGCTGGAAGTTCCCTTGGTGAAAGCTGTGTGTGCCTTAGATGCTCATTGAATTAGGACAACTTCAAAAGTCACTACAATAGGTGGGATATGATAAAAACAAACTACAAGAGTCCGGGTGCAATAAAAGGTACTTTTTGCTATTTCTCTCTCTCTCTCTCTCTCTCTCTCTCTCTCTCTCTCTCTCTCTCTCTCTGTGTGTGTGTGTGTGTGTTCTACAATAATTTGTGTCAGAATCCCTGGTTCAGAAAAACATATATATGGAGCAGACTTCAAAACAAACTTAAATGTTTTCTATTGTGTCTGAACTAAATGGAAGTGAAACTAATTCAAGTGAAATGAATAATACTCGTTTGTGCTTATGATTTTGAACAAAATGAAGCTAGTTATTAATAGTGAAAATTTCAATGATTGACATCTTGATATTTTTCAGAAATGGTGTCCAGAATTTAAGATTTTAAAGCATAAATGTAGCCATTTATGACAGTCCTGAATATCTTCTTCAAGTTAATGGACAAAAATATTCCTCAAGTCTGATATTCAGGCAAAATTTTGACATAGTCTGTTAATGATTTCAGTTTCTTCTTACTTTCTAGTAATACTGCTTTTCAATTCTAGATTTTAAATATATTGATTTATTTCATATCTTTAGATTAATATAATGGAATTTTTAAAATTTTATTCAAACTTTCTCACAGCTTATGGAGGTATATTTAAAGTGTACAACATAATATTTTGATACATATGCAATGTGAATTTTCAAAATCACTTACTAAAATATCCCATCACTTCACTTAGTTTTCTTTTCTTATGTGTATGTGGTGAGAACATTTAAGACTTAACAAATTGCAAGTATTTACTACATTACTGGCTATAGTCGTCATGCTGCACAATAAATCTCTAGAACTTGACATCTTGCTTACCTGAAACTATACTGTGACAAATATCACCCTCATCCCCTAGTCCTTGGCAACCTCCTTTCTACTCTCTGCTTTTTTTCAGTTCAACATGTAAGTGAAGTTATGCAGTGATTTAATTTTGTGCCTGGCTTATTTCACCGTAATGTCCTCCAGGTTCATCTATGTCTTCAGGAATGACAGGGTTTTCTTTATTAAATCTGAATAATTTCCATCATTCTATCTATATCTTTTTTATTTACTCACCTGTCTATGACACTTCGATGATTACATATCTTGGCTCTTTTGAATAATGCTATCACAAACATAGGTTGCAGGTATTTCTTTGATATACTGATATTATATACTTTATATATTATACCCAGAAGTGAGATTGTTGAATCATATAATAGTTGTACTTTTAATTTTTTCCAACATTTTTATTCTAAATTTTTTTTTTTTTTTAGTTTTTAACAGGTTCAATATAGTTTACACAGAAATTCTAAGAATATAGTATTCTCTTCCTCCCTCGGTCCCTCACCTGGAAACTTCATACTGTTTTCTACAGTGGCTGCACTAATTTACATTCTGTTCAGCAGAGTAAAAGAGTTCCTTTTTTGCCCATATCCTTACCGACACTTGTTATTTTTTTTGTCACTTTGGTAATTGCCATCTTTGTGAGGTGACATATCATTGCTTTATTTGCATTCCCCTGATAATTCGTGATGTTGAGCATTTTATTTTGTTTACCTGTTGGCTGGTTTTATGTCTTTTCATAAATGTCTATTCAAGTACTTTCTACTTTTAAATCAGATTATTTTTCTTGCTACTGAGTCATTGGGGTTTCATGTATAAATTGGATATTAACCCCTTTTCAGCTATATGGTTCACATTTTCTTCCTTTCCAAAGGGAATTTACTATTGGTTGATCCCTGTGCTATCCAGGAGCTTTTCAATTTGATGCAATCCCATTTGTCACCTCTGTGTGTTTTACCTATACATGTGAGGTTTTATCCTGAAAATTATTGCCAAACCAGTGTCAAGAATCTTTCCTCTGTGTCATCTTCTATTTGAGGATTTTAGTACTTTTAATCCATGGTTGGTTTCTGTGTACCGTGTGAGATAAGCATCTGATTTTATTTCTCAGTATTTGAACATGCAGTTTTCCCAAAGCCATTTATTGGAGCAACTTCATTGTTCACTCTTTGCACTAACATGAAGCTTGGGTTTATTTTGAAGCTTTCAATTGTATTCAGATGTTCTATGCATTAATTTTACGTTGGTACCATACTATTTTGATGTAACTTGTAATTTGAAATTAGAAATTATGGCATTATCAGATTTATTGTTGTTGCTTAAGAGTGCTTTGACTATTTATGGCCTTTTATGATTTTATATGAATTTTAGGATTTTTTTTCTGCTTATTTGAAAAAAATGCCATTGGAATTTTCATGGGAATCATATTGAATCTATATATTATTTTGGGTAGTGTGGGCATTTTGACATTTTTCCAATCCATCAACCTGTTTTTCCATTTATTTGTATCTTCAATTTCTTTCATCAATATTGTGTTTCAGTATAGCAATCTATTTCCTTGGTTAAAGTTATTCCTGACTATTTTATATTTATGATATCATTGTAAATACAATTATTTTCCTTCATTTATTTGGATAGTTCATTATTAGTGTATAGAAATGCAACTAATTGTTTTAAAGATTTATTTATTTATTTGAAAGAGTTACACAGAGGAGAGAGAGATAGAGAGAGAGAGAGATATCTTCCATCCATTGGTTGACTCTCCAGTTGGCGGCAACAGCCGGAGCTGCGCTGATTTGGAGCCAGGAGTTTCTTCCAGGTCTCCCATGTGGGTGTAGGGGCCCAGGGACTTGGGTCATCTTCTGCTTTCCCAGGCCATAGCAGAAAGTTGGATTGGAAGTGGAGCAGCCGGGACTCAAACTGGCACCCATATGAGATACTGGCACTGTGGGTGATGGCTTTATCTGCCACAGCATCAGCCCCACAACTGATTTTTGTATGTGATATTTGTTAGCTCAACTTTCCTGAATTATTTCACGAATTATTACTGGGTTCTGGTGGAGTATTTGGGGTTTACTAGATTGTAAGATCATGTCATCTATAAACAGAACATTTTACTTCCTCCTTTCTGATCTGAGTATCTTTTATATCCTCTTTTTCTTGTCTAATGATCTAGCTAGGGTTTGACTGTTGTGTTGAATACAAATGGTAAGAACAAGACAAGCTGTCTATTGTTGATATTAGAGGTAAAGATTCCTTTTCCAATTTTCAGTGTGCTGTTGGCTGTGGGATTGTCACATAGTTATTAGCATGTTGAGATACATTCTTTTATACATATTTTTGAGAATTTTTATTGTAAATGTGATTAAATTCATTTTTGTCAGCTGCTTTTTCTATACCTATTGATCATATTCTTTTCATACTTCAATGCACGTGGTGTCTCAGATTGATACATGTTGAACCATTCTTGAATCCCAGGGGTAAATTCCATCAGCCATTGGGTACTATTACATTTGGTTTGCAAGTGTTTCATTGAGGATGTTTGATCTTCTGCTCATCAGAGACATTGGCTGTAATTCTTTTTCCTGGCAGTGTCTTTACCTAGTTTTGGTGTCATAGTGTTGGTCTTATAAAACATGTTTGGAAGTATTCTATCCTTGTCATTTTTTTTTAAGAATTTGAACAGGATTGGTCTTAATTTTTTAAATGTTGGATGGAATTCACTCATGGATTCATCAGATATTGGACTTTTCTTTTGGGGAGAGTTTGATTTACTGACTCAACCTCCTTACAATTTACTGGTCCATTCAGATTTTCTATTTCTTCATGACTTACTCTTGGTATGTTGTGTGTATCTAGGAATTTATGCTTTTACTCTAGGCTGCCCAACTTGTTGGGGTATAATAGATCATAGTAGTCTCTTGTGATCCTTGGTATTTCTGTGCATTGGCTGTGAAATTTCATTTTTAATTCTGATTTTATTTGAATCTTCTCACCTAGTCTAGCTAAAGTTTTGTAACTTTATCTTTTCAAATATCAACCCTTGGGTGCATTAACCTTCTTCCCACTATTTTATGTGTTTCTCCTCTGATCCTTATTTCCTTTGGCAACTAACTTTGGCCTTACTCTACTCTTTTTCTAGTTCCCTGAGGTATATTATTAGGTTGTTGAAATGTTTTTTCTTTTTGTAGGTATTTATCAGTGTAAAGTTACCTCTAGAGCTGGTTTT
Source organism: Oryctolagus cuniculus (assembly GCF_051225735.1). Lineage (NCBI taxonomy): Eukaryota > Metazoa > Chordata > Mammalia > Lagomorpha > Leporidae > Oryctolagus > Oryctolagus cuniculus. Next base: position 15,284,050 of record NC_142871.1, read on the forward strand.
GCAACAACTCATAAGTTTTGGTATATAATACTCCAATTTGTCTCAAGATATTTTTTGTTTCTCTTTTATTCTTTGTCTCATTGGCTGTATTGTTTAATTTCCACATTTGTGAATTTTCCAAATCTCTTATTTTTGATTTCTAATCTCATATCATTGGGGTCAAAAATATTTTTTCTTAACTATATTAGATTTATTTTGTGGCCTATCATATCTGTCATGGAAGAATATTCCATGTGCATTTGAAAAGAATGTGTAATATTAGATGGAATACACTGTACATGCATGTTAGATCCATTTAGTCTATAGTATTCAAATCTATTTTTTGATCTTATGTGTGGATTATCTTTTTTTAGTTTTTTTTTTTTAATTTATTTGACAGAGTTAGAGACAGAGAGAAAGGTCTTCCTTCCATTGGTTCACCCCCCAAATGGCCGATACGGAGCCAGGAGGCAGGTACTTCCTCCTGGTCTCCCATGCAGGTTCAGGGGCCCAGTCACTTGGGCTATCCTCCACTGCCTTTCTGGGCCACAGCAGAGAGCTGGACCGAAAGAGGAGCAACCGGGACTAGAACCCTGCGCCCGTATGGGATGCTGGTTCCGCAGGCGGAGGATTAACCAAGTGAGCCATGGTGCCAGACCCAATGGATTATCTATCTTTTGAAAATAAGGTATCAAACATTTGCTTTGTAATTAGGTGCTGTTGTATTGGGTGTACATATATTTACAATTGCTATATCTTCTTGATGAAATGATCATATAGTCATTATATGAACTTTTTCTCTTCTGATAGCTTGAGTTAAACTCTGTTGACATAGGTATAATCATTGCTGCTTTCCTTTGGAAAGCCTGAAGTATCTAAATTCATCTTTTGCTTTCAGCCTATGTATTTTCTTAATATTAAAGTTAAACTCTAGTAGGCAGAATATAGTTAGATCTGTTTTTTTTCAACTGTTCAGTCATTCCATGAATATCAATTAGAGAATGCAATCCATTTATAAAAATCCATTTATAAGGGCACTTCAAAGAACTGTGGAAAGTAAAATTAAATACATTAATGTATTTATTTATTAATGTATGTATTAATGTATGTATTAATGTATTAAATACATTAAAATTTTTAAAATCTATGGCTACTAATGGTCTTTAAAAAGTTCATGGAAAGTATGTATTTTGAAAAGACCAGGCATGGATTTCAAAAATTATTTGTATAAAAATAAACTTACTGTATTCTCATTTTCTAAAACTTTTTGAAATATCTGCCCACATTTAAAGTAATTGTAGGTAAGCCATATTACAGTAATTTTGCTCATTGTTTTTTTGTTTTGCAGTTCCTTTGTTCCATATTTGCTCTATTGCTACATTCCTATGTAATGCAATGAATTATTTTGGGGGATATGCTTTGGTTCCTTTCTCTTTAAATTTTTTCATACGTAGAATAGGATTTTTTTCATCATGATTACCATAAGTCTTCCATAAACATTTTTAGTTATGACAATCTATTTTAAGCTAACAATTAAATTTTGGTCATATGGAAACCATGTACTTTAACTTCTCTCTCCCACATTTTACATTATTGATGTCAAAATTTACATCTCTGTATATTAATGAACAAATTATTATATATTTGGTTATCTTTAATACTTTTCAATTAATATATTAGAGTTAAAAATTACTAACAGCACTATGACAGAGTGACAGTATTCTGAATAGGGTCATATTTACCATTAAGGGGTCTTTTTACTTTCATATGTTTTCATGTCATTAGTTAGCGTAGTTTCGTTTTTAAACTCTACTTTCTACAGTATTTCTTGTAAGGTAGGACTCATGGTGATAAACTCCCTAGCTTTTATTTGCAAATATCTTTACTTCATATGGGCTTTCATGAGGCAACTTTTCCAGGTATAATATTCTTTGTCAGTTTTTTCTTTCAGGACTTTGAATATATCATCCCATTATATTCTAGACTAACAAGATTTCTACTGAGGAATCTCATAGTATCATGGGGATTTTATTACAAGTTACATTGTACTTGTATGTTACAAGTCACTTTTCTATTGTTAACTTTCAAAATTCTTTTTATTTGACTTTGAGAATTTAATTATAATGTGTGTTGAGGAAGATCTCTTTATGCAGTCTCTCAGGAACTCTAATATCCATGTATCTGAATGTTCACTTCTTTGAGATTTGAAAAATTCTGATGTTCTTTTTACATTATATAAAGGAAATAATCCCTTTATTTTTAATGTAAATATACTTTAAAAATATATTTCTATTTTCAGTTGACACAAAATAATTGTACATATTCATGGGGGTAAAGTGTGATATTTCCATACATGTATACAATGATTAGTTGATATATACATCACTTCAGGCATTCTTCATTTCCAGATCGAGCATTCAAAATCCTCTCTTCTAGCTACTTTTGAACTGCTTAATTAGTTGTCTGTCGTCATTATCCTACTCTGCTACAAAGCATTGGAAGATATTCTTCCTATCTATCTGCATCCTGTACCAGTAACCATTCTTTCTCCATCCCTTTATTCCCCACACGACTATGCAATTACTATTTTATTTTCTGCTTCTGTGAGAAAATCCCAGTTTCCACATTTATGTAGCACCATGTAGTATTTTTCTTTTAAAATAAATTTTATTAATATAGGGTGGACAAATTTCAGGTATTTCATATATACAGATTTATGAGCATAGTGATAGTTCCCTGCCTCCTAAACTTCCACCCTTCCTCCCCTTCCTTTCTTATTCCTTTAATTTTTACAATGACATACTTTCAGTTTATTTTATAATCATAAGATTAAACCTCCATTAAATATACAATGTAACAAATAGTAAGAAAAAAACACTGTTCCTGAACAGTAGAGACAAGGGATATAAATAATAATCAAATCTCCAAATGTGAATTTTGCTCATGTACATTGCTTTTTTTTTTAACTTTGTGTATTAGATTCCATGAGTCAGAGGAAACATGACATTTGTCTTTTTTGGATTATGGGACTAAGTATAATGGTTTCAGGTTGAACCACTGTGTTTCAAAGACAGGATTTCATTCTTTTTTTATACCTGAGTGGTATTCTGTAGTGTATTTACACACCACCTTTGCTTTATCCAGTCATCAGCTGCTGGACATCTAGATTGATTTCATATTCTAGCTATTGGCAACTAAGCTGCAGTAAACATGGGGTACAGATAACTTTAATATGCTGATTTCAGCCGGCGCTGCAGGTCAATAAGCTAATCCTCCATCTAGCGGCGCCGGCACACCGGGTTCTAGTCCCGGTTGGGGCAGCAGATTCTGTCCCGGTTGCCCCCCTTCCAGGCCAGCTCTCTGCTGTGGCCAGGGAAGGCAGTGGAGGATGGCCCAAGTGCTTGGGCCCTGCACCCCTGGGAGACCAGGAGAAGCACCTGGCTCCTGCCTTCGGATCAGCATGGTGCGCCGGGCGCGGCAGCCATTGGAAGGTGAACCAACGGCAAAGGAAGACCTTTCTTTCTGTCTCTCCCTCTCACTGTCCACTCTGCCTGTCAAAAAAAAAAAAAATGCTGATTTCATTTCATTTAGGTAAATTCCCAGTAGTGGGATGGCTGGGTTGTATGGTAGATCTATTTTCAAATTTATGAGGAATCTCCATACTGTATTCTACAATGGCTGTCCTAGTTGGCATTTCCACAACTGTTCATTGGAGTACTTTTTCTCTTCCATCCCTCCCAGAATTTGTTGTTTGTTGATTTCTTTGGGAGCCATTCTAACTGGGGTGAGGTGAAACCTCATTATGGTTTTTATCTGCATTTTCCTGATGGCTAGTGATCTTGAGCATCTCTTCATATGTCTCTTGGCCATTTCAGTTTTATCCTTTGAAAAATGTTTGTTCCAGCCCTTTGCCTATTTTTCAATTGGATTGTTTGCTTTGTTGAGTTTCTAGAGCTCTTTATAGATGCTGTAATATTAATCCCTTATCAGCTACATAATTTATAAATACTTTCTCCCATTCTGTCAATTGCCTCTTCACTTTGTTCAGTGTTTCCTTTGCAGTTCAGAAGCCTCTTAGGTTGATGTAATCCCATTTGTCTATTTTTTGCATTGATTGCCTGTGTTTCTGGGGTCTTTTCGAAGAAATGTTTACCTATCCCAATATGTTGCAGAGTTTCCTCAATGTTCTTCTCTAGTAATTTGATGTTATCAGGTCATAGATTTAGATCCTTGATCCATTTTGAGTTGATTTTTGTATAGGGTGTAAGACAAGAGTCTTGTTTCATACTTCTGCACATGGAGATCCAATCTTCCCAGCACCATTTGTTAAAGAGTCTGTCCTTTCCCCAGGAACTGAGTTTTAGCTCCTTTTCAAAGATTAGTTGGTTGTAGATGTGTGGATTGATTCTGGGTGTTCTTTTCCATTTGTTCACATGTCAATTTCTGTGCTAGTACTGGGATATTTTAATTAATTGCCCTGTAGTATGTCTTGAGACCTGGTATTGTAATGCCTCTGGCTTTGTTTTTGTTGTTTAAGATTGCTTCAGTTCTTCAGGGTCTCTTGTGTTTCCATATGAATTTTAGCATCATTTCTTCTAGATCTCAGAAGAAAGTCATTGGTATTTTTATTGGGATTTCACTAAATGTGTAAATTGCTTTGGGTAGTATACAAATTTTGATATTGGAAACACTAATCAACAAACATTGAAAGATTTTTACATTTTTTGTCTTATTTATGTTTTGTAATTTTCATCATATAGTCATATAGATCTTTTTTTGACAGGCAGAGTGGACAGTGAGAAAGAGAGAGAAAGGTCTTCCTTTGCCGTTGGTTCACCCTCCAATGGCCACTGCGGCCGGCGCATCACACTGATCTGAAGGCAGGAGCCAGGTGCTTCTCTTGCTCTCCCATGCGGGTGCAGGTCCCAAGCACTTGGGCCATCCTCCACTGCACTCCCGGGCCACAGCAGAGAGCTGTCCTGGAAGGGGGACAACCGGGAAAGAATCCAGCGCCCCGACCGGGACTAGAACCTGGTGTGCTGGTGCCGCAAGGCAGAGGATTAGCTTATTGAGCCATGGCGCCAGCCCATCATATAGATATTTTACCTCCTTGGTCAAATTTATTGCAAGGTATTTAAGTTTTTTGAGGCTATTATGAATAAGACTGATCTTGTAAGTTAGTTCTCAGCCATGACAATGTGTATACAAACATTGATTTTTTGTGTACTGATTTTATGTCCTGAAATTTACCAACTTTTCTTGAGAGTTCCAATAGTCTCTTAGTGGAGTCTTTTGGTTTACCTATATATAGGACCATATCATCTGCAAACTGGTATAATTTGACTTCTTCCTTTCAATTTGTATCCCTTTGATTTCTTTTTCTTGCCTAATGGCTCAGGCTAAAACTTCCAGAACTAAATTGAGTAGCAATGGTGAGAGTTGGCATCCTTGTCTGGTTCTGGATGTTAGTGGAAATACTTCCAGCCAGGGAGCTCCAGTCTGTTCTTGGGCATGATACAAGAGTCCACATTACGTATGGTATGTGTCTTATATGTTAGCAGAGGAGAGGGTATGATGATGTCAACTGATCACTGTCTCACCTCCTCTCTGCCAAGGTGATTGATGCCCTGAGTCCACAGTGGCTGAACACCCCACCCATGCATTCACAAGAACCGCATAAAGGATCTGTGCAGTCCTCAGTGTGCGCAAGAACCCTCTGCAATTACCCAGGTAATTGATTACCTAGGTAATCTCAGGGAGATCTGAACCTCTAAATCCAGACTCAGTGATTGCCCAGATACCCAGCTGTACTTCATGCCCATCATGCAGCCATAGAATCGCCAGGTTCTAGCCTGCAGAGCTCCCATAGTTTCAGGGAGCAGAGGATCCACTCTAAGCCCTACAAGGCTGCTCTGCTCACGAAGAGAGCCTGTCATTTTTCTGCCTTGGCAACTTAAGTACAGACGCCCATGATATAGAGCAGAGGGGAGCACCTCACAGGCTTAACTGGGCACCCTGCTTCCTGCCAACCTTCCAGACCAATCTCAAAATCAGTGGGACTGCAGATTTGTCCCTCACATAAAATCCCCTAGACACACACATGATAGCTGTGACAGCCTGTACGTGCCATTTAATATGGTGCTTCTTCCCTACTATTCACTGGGAGCCCTTGGGGTGGGAGGAAGCATGCAATGTGCTCTTGCTTCGTGAATTTAGGTGGGTGCACCACGCCTTCAACTAGTGCTCTAGGCTGCACTCAAAGCCTGTGTGTGTCTACAAGCTTCTCCCTCAGGCAATGTCACCATTGACATTGGCTGCTGCAATCTCTCATTTCTGTTTAAGTAGTGTCATCTCCTCCTTATACTGATTCTGATACTGATAGAAGCAGAATGAAAGAGCACTGCCCATCTTTTTGCTGCAGAGTACCACAGTCTGCTGGAGTGGGGAGGGAAGAAGAGGTAGGTAGCCTTCCCTGCTTCAAGCCAGGCGATTGTTCAGACTTCAGTCAGCTCCCCAGACCGAAGCAAAAGTCAGCAGCTGATTGAGATTTCCCCTCAGGTAAAACTGCAAGTGGCGAGCACATGAGGTTTTCTGCCTACCTGGTCCTGTTATGATGGCAGCTTGAGCCAGCAGCTGGCTGCAGTGGAGTCCCTATCCTCTCTCTTGTCCCACAGAATCCTCACTGTTTTTTCAGTTTTTTTTGTTTGTGTGTGTGTGTTTTGTGTTTTTTTTTTTTCCTAGAAATGTCTATCAGGTCACTGGAAATGTGATCTTCTCTTTGTTCTTTTCATATCCCACAGTGCTGACCTTAGTGTGGCTATACCTGATTCCTGATTTTTTTTTTATTTGAAATGCAAAAATAAAAAGGGAGAGCTTCCATCTGCTGGTTCACTCCCCGAATGGCCACAGTGGCCTGGGCTGGGGCAAGCTGAAGCCAGGAGCAGAGCTTGTTCCAGGTCTCCCATGGGGCACAGGGTCCCAAGTATTTGGATCATCTTCTGCTTTGCCACATGCATTAGTAGGGAACTGGGTCAGAAGTGGAGAAACCAAGTCTCAAACAAGTACTCATGTGGGATTTTGGCACTGCAGGGAGAGGCTTAACTTGCTATACCATAGCACCAACCCCTGATATTTTTAAAATAAGTTTTTTGCCCCCTTTCACTTTCTTCTTCCAGGAACTGCAATAATATATCTTGATTAGTTTAATGATATTCTATACCATTAAGGCTTTGTTCTTTTTGATTCTGTGACAGTCTAATATCAAACCTGTCTTCAAGCTCCGTGGTTCTTCCTGATTGAATCTGCTGTTAATGTCTCTTTTCATTTCATTCTTTGTGTTCTTTATCTACTAAATTCTGTTTTGTTCTTTTTATAATTTCTATCACTTTGTTGAACTTCTCTTTTTTTAATGTATTGTTTCCCTGATTTTATTAGTTGTCTATGTTCAATTGCATTTCACTGAGTTTTTTTAAAGATTATCTTGAATTATTTGTCATGCAGTTCATAGATCTCTACTATGTTAGAGTCAGTTGCTGGTACTTCATTTCGTCACCTTGGCAGTTTCCTATTTGTGATCTCAGTGGCCTGTGTTGATGCCTATGCATTTGAAGATACAGTCCCCTCTGCCAGTATTCACAGACTAGCTTTAGCAGGGAAATCCCTTCAGCTGTCAGCCTGTCCAGAGATTCTGGGAAGTCCAGCTGGTAGAATCCCTGGATGGGCTCGATTCTACAGTCCTCATGTCGGGTGTGTAAGCCTGCCTGCTGGATACACAGGAGCTGTCCTGGTGCTGGGATCATCAAAGTGAACCTGGATCATATTCTGAATTGGGCCTTAGCAATTGGATCCATGGGGGCATGCTTGAAGACTGGGTCCACAGAGGCCAGCCTGGTGATGGGGGAAAATATATTTATATTGGTGACTCTGGAGAGGGAAGAGCACTAGAGTCTCCCATACTGCCACATCGCTGACATTTAAGATTTTTTTTTAAATGTGAGGATGTCTCAAAATTTCACCTCTTTTCCATTGTGTTTAGATACAATGTACTGCTAGTTAACTTCTAATATAACAACCATTTTTCTTCTGTGACACCCTCTGGAATGTAATTAGGTAGCTGAGTCATTTTCTGTACTAGAAAACAAATATAGATCCAACAGGGAGTTTTATGCTGGTTTGACTAAATAGGAAATACTAATAACAAGCTTTTGTCATAAAATCTCATGGTTTTCAGCATTTTACATATAATATGCTATATTACAGCTGATTGTAATAAATTTGGAATCTGGTATTTGGTAATATACAAAAATGCCCAAGCCTTTGTGGTTCTATATATATTTTTCAAATGGTACTGTTTATATATTTGCAACAAAGAAAATAACTTTTCAATCATTCTGCATTTCCATGAAATCATTTGCTAACAAATTAATACTAACTTAAACTAGCAGATGGGGATTGAGATGTAATTCGAAAATATCTTCTGATTTTCAGACATAAAATAGGTATAGCAAAAAATAACCATAAAATATTAAAATAGATTTTCTTTTAAAGTGGGAGTCTTTATTTTGATTATTGCCCCTTCATTACATTTTTTCCATATTGCCTTCTCATTTCCCATCTGTGCATAAATGGACTGTGTTAAGTCTCCCTGTTTGTTTTAAACCCATTCACCTTCAGGTGCCTTAAATAGCTGGTTAAAGATAGAGTGCTAGGTTTGTGGAAAACTGAAAAATGTAAGTTATAACTCAAAACATTAAAGCTAAAACACTTTAGAATGTACCTGGTTAAAACACACACACACATACACACACGCACATTTTGGCTTCATACTCCACCTACCTGCCACTAATTGACAGCTTCCTGTTTTTTGTTTGTGTAGGCTCCTAGGCTGGAAGGGTGGTTTCACTTACAGGGGAAAGAGTCAACAGTGGATGGTGAAATAGAAGACAAAGAGGGCAGAACAAGTTCTCTGGTTAAAGACATAAAAAATTACATTAGGTACATAGGCTCAGAGGATAGAAAGGTCCAAGCAAGTATGGCTGCTTAGATTGAAGAAAAATAGAAATTAGTGAGAAACCATTCGAACTGATAGAAAAACTAGTATGTCTGGGATTATTTGGAAATCTCCATGTAATTGGCCATCTCATGGCAGACAAGTCCCTTTTCACTATCTGGTATGTTGCCACACTTTGATTCTGTCCTCAGAAAAGTACAAACATGGGCTTTGGCAACTTTGTTCATTTTGAAATAAATGTAGGAAGTAACATTATGGTAAAGGATTTGGCTCTAGTGCCTTAGAGAACAACAAGTCTTGACTTCGTCAGAATGCAATATGCCTAATACGACACGCATGAATGGGAGCTGCTAGTATCTGAGAACTGGACAGAGTCAATTTTGAGGGAATAGTAGCTAACACAGTGGCTGTTACAGTAGATGCTGTTGGCACAGATCAGATCCTGCCCTGTAGTTCTGAGGTCTTAATTTTCTGGCTCTCCAGAATGTTGCTTTATGAAGGTTCATAGCTGAGCCCCTCCCCAGAACTCTTCCTTAGCCCAGGAAATTTGCATCTTTCAAGTTAACCCCTTCCCTGGAGTGGGTCCCTATCCAGCACTGATTAATACCTGGGTGAAAGGTCCCACCTCCTTGCTTCCATTTAAGTCATCACTGAAAGACTGTCTCAAACTCAGTTATGACTGCATCTCGGTTCAACATCTTTCTTGTCCAGTCCTTTCCTTGTATCCTTAAGTTGGTTTATCCTAAGAGTAGATCCCTAAAATCTTCTAACCAACAAAATTTGTTCTAGACTTTGTTTCCCTGTGATCTATGACACATGATAATGTCATAACAGATGCAAATACAGGCATGTAGAAGAAAGGTATTCCGTGGACTTGTACATGAAACCAACTTTCATGAACATCTGGTTAAGACTGTTTCCTGCACAAACTCTGAGGAACCTGAGCAAGTGATAAAGTGGGCTGAAGATGAGGATGGAATAAGTTGGCAAGTGGAAAGCAGGAGGCCAAGATGTCATTGGGGAAGAGAACTCCTTGTGGCTGTAGCTCGGTGGTGGTGGAACAAACACCAGTTAGCTTGGAGGTGCTCTCTCCACAGGCTGTATTCTGGACAAATAGTATTTAACGTGGTGCAGAGAAAACAGGTCAGAAGTTATTTGGTTTGAGTTAGGCACTTGCTTAGAGAGACACTGTTTCAGTAACACTGTAACCTTGTCTCTGAGTTGGGAGTAGTGTCTATAGTGCAAATCTTCAGATCAGATGAAGTATATGAAAATACTCTGTGCAAATTAAACAGCATAAACTGAAGTGATTGAAAGCTCAGGCTTTAGAAGCAGACAGATATACATATTCTGCTACCTGGCATCTGTACCATCTTGTGGAAGTTCATTAACCCCTGTAGCCTCAGTCTCCTTACATGTAAAATTGGGATGTAGATGGGGTGGACTTATTTTTTTCATTGGTATATTTACATTAGATAATGTGAATAATACATTTATGCAATATTACATCTCCCACGAATGTTCTAAATAGGTACTATTATAATGTACTTAAAATAATATATCACTATAAAAATAAGCTTGAGCCTGTTAGGTTGACACCAGGGAAATCCATTCGTGACACCATCCAGTTCTATCCCATGTGGAGGCTCCTCCCACTGGTACAGTACCCACTGTTCTGGGATTCAATGGCTCTTCCATTAAGATCATTGAGGTCACTCCAGCCCTGTAGCACTCAAAGCTCCAATATCCTCCAGTGTTCTGAGCATGATTGACAACTGAATGCAGGTCTCCTGAGTAGTAAATTGAACACCATGTGCTGGACCTTGAATTTGTCTGACAGTGGAGTTTGCAATGTGCTTTGCAAACTTGAAGCTTGACCATATTTTTTAACTTCATTCTTTTAGGCTTTTGTTTTTATATTTTCATCAATCTCAATTTATGAAACTTGATATTGTAAGTGTAGCTCTTTTTTATATCTTAAAGGCAGAATAAAATATAAATGAAATTATATTGGCTGGCACCGCGGCTCAATAGGCTAATCCTCCACCTGTGGAGCCGGTATACCAGGTTCTAGTCCCGGTTGGGGTGCCAGATTCTGTCCCGGTTGCTCCTCTTCCAGTCCAGCTCTCTGCTGTGGCCCAGGAGTACAGTGGAGGATGGCCCAAGTGCTTGGGCCCTGCCACCTGCATAGGAGAGCAGGAGAAGCACCTGGCTCCTGGCTTCAGGTCAGCATGGTACACCGGCCACAGAGGCCATTGGGGGGTGAACCAATGGAAAAAGGAAGACCTTTCTCTCTCTCTCTCTCACTGTCCACTCTGCCTGTCAAAAAAAATTATATGTATTGGTATTTATGAAATTTATGTATTGATAAAAACAATGGGGGAAGGATGTTTGTCATAAGATAAGAATTAGAAATATTGGCAGTAATTTGAAATACAAAATCCCAAACTGAAAATGTGTTTGTAATCCTGATTTAGACAAAAAGCAGTAATTTAATTGGAAAAGAACAGCAAATATTGAAAGCACTATCTAGGAAAACTGATTTATTTGTGAGAAGTCTGTTTTTGAAGTCTTGAGTAAGCATTGGATATAAAATGTACAAACACTGTGATCTACTCTTCTTTCTTCCCCTAACCAGATAAAACATATTTTGAATTCTTGGAACTCTAGCAGTGAAATACAGTTTAAGTTAAAATGAAGTGGTTTTGTGAACATGACATTTCAGGACAGTTTTCAATATTCCCTCTCCTGCTGCTGCCAAGAGCTCACAACAGGAAAGGATTTCTAAGTTGTAGTGGCTTTCTTACAAAATCAGGAGATAAACAGCTTCATGTGGCAAGTGCATCCAGCCCCAGCTTTAAGATCTTCCACAAAATGCTCTGACTGGGAATAATACTTGCTCAAGGAGATCAGTTGTTCTTATGTTTTCTTTTACATATGCCTTCAAAGGTGATTTATTAGGAAAAATCATAGGTGTAGAATCGGCACTTTCCTCTTCACTTCTCTGCTAGTAACTGGTAGAGGTTGGTTTTCATATTTTTCACATTCATGTTGCCTTTAATCTGCCAGCAGTAGCCTCCTTAAATCTAATTACATATTTCAGGTCACTGCCCTTAACTTCGCATCCCCAGTGCTTAAGCAATGATACACTTCTTTTTGATTCTTGTCTTCCCTGCTGGACTTTAGATAACTGAGCTTGTCCTCTTGAACCTCGGCTGGTTACAACAGTATGGCTGTAACACAGGACAGGCACAGAAGCATTTATTAAATAATCAATTCTTGGGTCTGGTCAAAATCACATTAGGCAGGAGTCCGACTACTTAAATTCTGGTCATGATTCTGTAATCCTGCAGCCTCTCTTACAGTTTCTAGATTTCAGGAACATTTCTTAATCTCTCTCTGCTTCTATGTAGTAGGTTCCTTGAGAGAGCCTAATGAGAAATATGCACAAAAACATCAGTAAATTTGTTATATAGAGAACAGATATTTTCATTATTTCTCTATATGATCATTTTATTTTGTGATGTTTCTATTCACCAATAGAAGGAAAAGTTATTAGAACACAAAAAATAAGTTCTGTCCAAACTATTAAAATTCATTGTCTTTATTTAGAACTAAAATGTATTGAAGGAAGCCACTGCTGTGAATTGCCACAGGAAGTTCCGCTGTCCTTACTCTCTTCTTACATTTATTCTATCAGTCATCATTCTGCAGTTCACACCTCTAGCACTTCTGTACTGAATGCCTAGGCCTATGTATGGAAGACCCTAGCTTTGCTTTTAAAGTCAGAATCGTTTCCATTTTAAGAATGTAATACAGTGCACATACCACAAATTATGTATCACTCCTAACACTTTACAATCAAAAACATTAATATTTCTACAGAAAAAAAGTATGCCTTTTCACATTAAGTGGGATAAGAATGATTTTCAACAGTGCTCAATGTAGGTCAGTTTTTTGTTACCTAACAATTTGTGTAATAATGGTGAAATTGAGGCCTGTCTGAGTCTTCATGGCTTACTTATCTGTTACCTCCTTTCTCCCATGAACAGAAGGTTATAAATTCCTCGTGAGATGGAAGCTCCTCCCCATTATTGTGTCCCTAGAGACTAACACACTGCCTGGCATGTTGACATGTGTGTCCTTAAAGATCCATCGCTATTTAACTGCCCCCACTCAAATAAAAGAAGTAAGGTATTTTAATGTATTTAACTTTTATTTAGTAAATATAAATTTCCAAAGTACAATTTATGGGTTACAATGGCTTTTCCCCCCATAACTTCCCTCCCACCCGCAGCCCTCCCAACTCCTGCTCCCTCTCCCATTCCATTCACATCAAGATTCATTTTCAATTCTCTTTATATACAGAAGATCAATTTAGTATATATTAAGTAAAGATTTCAACAGTTTGCACCCACGCAGAAACACAGTGTAAAATACTGTTTCAGTACTAGTTATAGCATTACTTCACATTGGACAACACATTAAGGACAGAAATCCTACATGAGGAGTAAGTTTTAAGACTTTTTCATTTGACTGACATATATTCTCCCTGGTCTTTCAGAAAAAAAAATAAATCAGACTATTTTTCATTAACAACCACCTAAATGAGCAATATTTTTTTATTTGTTGGCTTTTTTAAAAATTTTTTAAATTTTTTTAAGTTATACAAGTTTCATGTACTTCACATATACAGATTTAGGAACGTAATGACACTTCTCTCTCCCTATCTTCCCTCTCTCCAATGCTCCAACATTTCCTCCTCTTCCCTCTCACATTTCCCACTCTTAATTTTTTACAAAGATCTATTTTCAGTTTACTCAATGATCATATTATTGACCCTACACTAAGTAGAATAGTTCAACAAATAGCATGAAGAAAAAGGAAAAACAAAACACTGTTCCTCAATGGAAGAGACAAAGGCTGTAAACAATCATCAAATCTCAAAATGTCTGTTTCACTCCAATACATTTCAGGTGCTCTATTACCTCGGATAAAGGGAAACCTATAATCTGTCTTTTTGGGACTGGCTTATTTCTCTAAGTATAATGGTTTCCAGTTGCATCCATCTTGTTGCAAAAGACAGGATTTCATTTTTTTTTTTACAGGTGAGTAATACTCCATAGTGTATATATACCATAATTTCTTTATCCAGTCAACAGTTGATGGACATCTGGGTTGATTCCACAACTTAGCTATTGTGAATGGTGGTGCAATGAATATGAGGGTACAGATAATTCTTTCAGATGCTGATATTTTTGGTTTGGGTAAATTCCCAGGAGTGGGATGGCTAGATCATATGGGAGGTCTATCTTCAGATTTCTGAGGTATCTCCATACTGTCTTTAACAGTAGCTGCCCAAGTTTACATTCCCACCAACAGTGGACTAGGGTAACTTTTTCCCTACATCTTCATCAGCATGTGTCAGTTGTTGATGTGTGTATGAATGCTATTCTAACTGGGCTGAGCTGGAACCTCATTGTGGTTTAGATTTGCATTTCCCTGAAGGCTAGTGATCCTGAGCATTTTCTCTAGTGTCTGTTGGCCACTTAAATTTCCTCTCATGAAAATGCCTGTTCAAATCCTTTGCCCATTTTTTTAACTGGATTATTTTGTTGGGGTTTAATTTCTTGAGTTCTTTATAGGGTCTGGATGTTAAACCTTTATAAGTTGTGCAGTTGCAGATATTTTCTCCCATTCTGTAGGTTGCCTCTTCACTTTGCTGATGTTTCTTTCACAGTACAGCCAATTCTCAGCTTGATATTATCCCATTTGTCAATTTTTGCTTTGATTTCCTGTGCTTCTGGAGTCTTTTCAAAGAAGTCTTTGCCTATGTCAGTATCATGCAGAGTTTCCACCAATGTTCTTCCATAATTTGATTATATCAGGTCATAGATTTAGGTGTTTAATCCATTTTGAGTGGATTTTTGTGTAAGATGGATGGAGTCTAGTTTCATTCGTCTGCATGTGGAGATCCAGTTTCTCCAGTACCATTTGTTGAAGAGACTGTCTTTGCTCCGTAGATTGATTTAGCTCCTTTGTCAAAGATAAGTGGGTTGTCAATGCATGGATTGATTTCTGGAGTTTCTATTCTGTTCCATTGGTCTACAGGTCTGTTTTTGTGCTAGTACCAGACTGTTTTGATTATAACTGCCCTGTAATATGTCTTTATATCAGGTATTGTGGTTGATGGAAAAGTGACATAAGCCTCAGCCATTCTCCCTCATTGCCCAAAGGAGATAAACTCTGGAATGTATTCCTTGCCCTTGAAACTCAATTGGATCTCATACCCTATTGCCTTCATAGCCCACTCCCGACAGCCACCTGAAAGACCAGTTCCAGGAATTCCCCTTTGCCCCACTCCCATCCCAGCCCTCCTAAAGTATAAAAAGGCCTGGCCCCTGGGGGTCGGGGCCTTCTGCCATGTGTTCCATCAGTGTGCATGCAGGCAGCTGGTCACCCACCTCTACGGAGTTATTTCCTCTGAATAAATTCGGTCTGGTTGTAAATTCGTATACTGCCTCCTCTCTATTCTGTGCCTCTTTTCCTAACATTTTGGTGCCCTGTGTGAGGAGGCACCAATCTGCAACCCTTCCTAACAGTGATGCCTCCAGCTTTGTTTTTGTTGTATAAGATTGCTTTAGCTATTTGGGGTCTCTTGTTTCCCCATAAATTTTAGCATCAAATATTCTAAATCTGCAAAGATTGTCATTGGTATTTTGGTTGATATTACATTGAACATGGATTGATTTTTCCTTTTTTTTTTAATGTCATCTTCTATTTCTTTGGTGTTTTGTAATTTTCATTGTAGAGATCTTTGACACCCTTGGTTAAATTTATTCCAAATTACTTGATTTTTTTTTTTTTGAGCTGTTGTGAATGGGACTGACCTTACGAGTTCTTTCTCAGCCATGACATTGTATGAATAAAGGCTATTAATTTTTCCATGTTGATTTTATATCCTGCCACTTGTGCCAGACTGTTTTATAAGCTAAAATAGTCTCTCATTGGAGTCTTTTTGATCCCCTATATATAGAATAATGTCATCTGCAAATAGGGATAGTTTCATTTTCATTTACTGTTTCTAGTTTGTATCCCTTTGATTTCTTTTTCTTATCTAATGGCTCTGGCTACATCCTCTGAGACTATTAAATAGCAATGGTGAGAATGGGCATGCTTGTTTGGTTCTGGATCTGGATGTGGGGGGATGCTTCCAGCTTTTCCCCATTCAATATTGTGTTGAGGAATGTTCCTTCTATACCTAATTTGCTTAAGGATACTGTGTTTTATTAAAAGCTTCTCTGCATGTATTGAAATACCATGTGGTTTTTGTCCTTCAGTTTGTTAATGTGATGTTTCACATTCACTGATTTGCAACATTATTCAACACATACCAGGGACAAATCCCACTTGTTCTGGGTGAATGATCTTTCTGATGTGCTGTTGGATTTGATTAGCTAATATTTTGTTGAGGATTTTTGCATCTCTATTCATCAGGGTATAGTTCTCTTTCTCTGTATATTTTTCTAGCTTAGGAGTTAAGGTGATACAGGCTTAATAGAAGGTGTATGGGAGGATTCCATCTCTTTCAGTTGGTTTGAATAGTTTGAGAATTGGAATTAGTTCTTCATTAAATGTCTGGCAGGCTGGCGCCACGGCTCAATAGGCTAATCCTCCACCTTGCGGCGCCAGCACACCGGATTCTAGTCCCTGTCAGGGCGCCGGATTCTGTCCCGGTTGCCCCTCTTCCAGGCCAGCTCTCTGCTGTGGCCCGGGAGTGCAGTAGAGGATGGCCCAAGTGCTTGGGCCCTGCACCCGCATGGGAGAGCAAGAGAAGCACCTGGCTCCTGGCTTCAGATCAGTGCAATGTGCCGGCTGCAGCGCGCCAGCCGCGGTGGCCATTGGAGGGTAAACCAACGGCAAAAAGGACGACCTTTCTCTCTCTCTCTCACTGTCCACTCTGCCTGTCAAAAATAAATAAATAAATAAATAAATAAATAAATGTCTGGTAGAATTTAGCAGTGATGCTGTCTGGTCCTGTGCTTTTCTTTGTTGAGAGAGTCTTTAGTGATTCAATTTCACCTTGGCTATGGATCTGTTTAGGTTTTCTATGTCTTCATGACTCAATTTCGGTAAATTATATGTATCTAGAAACCTATCGACTTATTCTAGGCTTCCCAATTTGTTAAAATACTACTCTTTGTAGTACTTCCTGATTCTTTTTATTTCTGTAGTATGTGTTACATTTCCTTTCTCATCTCTGATTTTATTGATTGGGTATTTCCCTTCTCTTTTTTTGTTAGTTGGGCCAATTGTGTATCAATTTTGTTTATTTTTTCAAAAAAATCAGCTTGTCATTTTACTGATCTTTCATATTTTTTTACACTAAATTTTTTCCCATTTTCCCTTTGAGTGCATTTATTTACTCTTGAGTTTTACAAGTCTTTATATTCTGCAGACAAGCTCTATGTTAGCAATTCAATTTCAAATACGTACTCTGAGCTATATCGAGTCTATTCATTCTCTGAACAGCATCCCTAGTCTGGCAAAAACTTTAAATTGTATTCTCATCCAAATTATTCAGTTTCTGTCCTCTGGAAAGCCAGAAATCTGGGCCATATTCACTCATCTGAAAATTGTTTTAAAGATTTAGAATATTGTGTTTGGCTTCATTTTATATATATAATATATAATATATATATATCTCCCCTTCCCCTCCTCATAACATCAGACCAACATCCCAGATTTGATTGACAGAGTATCTCAGACATAATAGGATATTTCATTCATATTGGAAAAATCATAATTTCTGCATAATCCTTCAGAAAAGGTCTTAGCCTTCCTGAATTTTGGCACCTCTAACATATATCTCAGAGTAAAGAATTTGTGCCTAAATAGATAAATACAAAGACTTTTTAGAGTAGTTAGTTAATTCAGTGGAAATGTTGACAGTAACAGTGGTTTTGCACATATATTTAGGTAACTGTCATCCACTGGGATGATTTTTTTCCCCCTCTGAGAAATTTGAGATTGGAGACACTGATGCTTGTAATACTGAGGTAGGGGTGCTGCTGGCATGCAATCCACGGAGGACAGCAACATCCCATAGCATGTTCAACAGCCTCTCACAACAAGGAATCTTTTTGTCCCCAGTGTCAATGCTGAGGTTAAGAAACTCAGAATCTGAGATAATCACATTCTCCTCCCTTGGTGTTACAGATGTAAAGTGAAATAGCACTATACTTTGCAAATTCAATGAAGCTAGATTCTTTTGATCTAGTCATTCCTTTTACATAAAACAAATACAATTTTAGTTCTGGGAATCTTAAAAGCAATATGAGGGGTTGGCGCTTTGGCGCAGTGGGTTAATGCCCTGGCCTGAATTGCCGGATCCCATATGGGCGCCAGTTCGAGTCCTGGCTGCTCCACTTCCAATCCAGCTCTCTGCTATGGCCTGGGAAAGCAGTAGAAGATGGCCCAAGTCCTTGGGCCCCTGCACCCATGTGGGAGACCTGGAAGAAGCTCCTGGCTCCTGGCTTTGGATCGGCACAGCTCTGGCCATTGTGGCCATTTGGGGAGTGAACCAGAGGATGGAAGATCCCTCTTTCTCTCTCTGCCTCTCCTTCTCTCTCTGTGTTACTGACTTTCACATAAATAAATAAATCTTTAAAAAAAAAAGCAATATGAGATTTTATTAATATACAGTTGATTTTAAAAAACAAATCAATAAATAGCATTCAATATATGTATGCTTTCATGAAAAATCTCTTTACTCATTTTCTTAATACTATGGCTCTAGATAGCTATTGATTTCTTGTCCTCTCCTGTCATCTCCTGACAGCCCATGCTGGAATGTGGGCAGGGTCACAATGTCCTTGTTCTTTGTCATTATTGTCCCCATTACTCATCAGAACATCAAATGACCAGGAAGTGAAGGAAACCAAGAAAGTCTAGAATCCTTCTGCTATGGAGAACAGAGTGAAGGAAGAGTAAGAGAATTGCACACGTGCACACACACACTTATATATTATGGTCACACAATTAAATGCCATTGTTTCAGTTGCCCTTTTCTATGTGACACATTACTCCAAAACTTTAATGTAAAACAATCACAGTTTATCACTTCTCACCATCTATGATTTGACTGATTTGTTCCAGATTAGGACACATGTGAAAAACAATGTGCCAGGCAGGGGTTCATCTCTTACCATAAGGAAACTAATCAGCTATGTATGGAGGCAGAAGAGAAGAGTTTTCAGATGCATCAGTCTTGAAGTCTTAGTCCACAATTTGCTGGCTTCACCTGGGATCATGTGTGCTGAGTTCCTCTGCGGGGTTGATTGGTCTCAAATATCCAAGATGACCTCACTCTCATGTGCAGTAAAGTAGTTGGTTCTGGCATCTCAAGTTTCTGCACATTGACATGCATTCTCTAATAAAGACAGCTTTCCTTATCCAGTGTATTAGGACTTTGATCCAAGACAGCTGAAAGAGAAATGCAAGACCTTTTAAAACCTCACATCTAAGACAAAGTGATTTCTGTTGCATTATTAATCAAAGCAAGTATAATACAAGATCAGATTCAAAGGGAAGCGAAAATCAATTCTACCCTTGGATAAAAGGAAGAGCAAAGTGACATTGCAAAGGAGAATGCATACGAAGACCAGAAGCTGTTGGGACCATTGTTTAAAATCTGTCCTGTGATTATTAGTTGTTTTTATTCTTCCTTTGTGCAAAATTCACTCATTCTCCATTAAGAGTCATCAAGAATCTAAATCAGCTTTCAATGCTACCCAGTGAGTTCATATGGTGCTCTTGATTCTAGCACAACTTAAAGGGAATGTCCAGAGCACTTGATGTCCTGTGTTCCACCCCCACCCCCCAAAATGGAGGAGGAGGTCTTCAAATTCCTTGCAGCAAGAACCCCTTAGGTAGCACCAACCTTGACTTCTAAATGGAACAATATATCTACAGAAATGTGGTGACATCTACATCATCAATCTGAATGGGACCTGGGAGACGCTTCTGTTGGCAGGCCATGCATTTTGCCATTGAACCCTGCTGATGTCAGTATCACATCCTCTAGGAACACTGTCCAGATTGTTCTGAAATTTACTGTTTTTGCTAATGCCAGTTCTATTGCTGGCTACTTCATGCTTAGAACCTTATTCAATAACTGGATGCTGGCCCAAGAAGTTCTGTATATGCATGGTACCATCTGCAGTGAACACCCATAGCAGGCCATGCCTGAATGTCTTCTACAGAGTTTCTGAAAAGATTCAAAAGGAATTTACCCAAACCAAAAGAAATTGGCATATGAGAGTTATCTGTACCTCCATGTTCATTGCAGCACAATTCACAATGGCTAAGATATGGAATGAACCCAGCTGTCCATCAACTGTTGACTGGATAAAGAAATTACAATCCATACACACTATGGAGTACTACTCAGCTATAAACAAAAAAAAAAATCCTGTCTTCTGCAACAAGATGGATGCAACTGGAAACCATTATATTTAATGAAATAATCCAGTCCCCAAAAGATACCATATGTTTTCCCTGATCCAGGGTAACTAATAAAGTACATGAAAAGTAATGTACTGGAGTGAAATGGACTTTGAGATTTGATGATTGTTTACAGTCCTGACTCTTCCATTGAGGAATGATGTTTCTTTTTTTTCCTTCAAACTATTTGTTGAACTCTTTTAGTGTAGAGTTAACTTTATGATCATTAAGTAAACAAGGTACATCTTTGTAAAAATTAAGAGTGGAAATGGGAGAGGGAGGAGGAAGAAGGGTTGGGCAGGAGGGAGGTTAGGGTGGGAAGTATCATGTTTCTAAGTCTATGAAATACATAAAAATTTCATAACTCAAAAATAATCTTTCCCAAAATATTTTTTTTGAAAAAAAACAAGCTGCAGCTGAAAATGCTGTGACTAAAGAATTTCAGGGTGAATGGACTGCCCCAGCTCCTGAGTTCCTGCTGCTGCATTTGAGGCTGCAGGCTGGTCTGAAGGTGTGCACGTGACCTTGACCTCTGTGCCTACTGAGCAGTTCCCTGCTGAAGACTGGTCTGCAGCTCTTTCTGCTCAGGCCACTGAATGGGTAGGAACAAGCACTGAGTGGGCTTATGCTGCTCAGCCACAGTCTCTAAAGCAAAAATGGAAATGAAGCTGATGGAAAATAAACAAGTTTCTAAAACAGCATCAAGTTCCAAGTCCAGTTTGTGTCATCTGCATCTGATTCAGATGCAGATGAGGTCTTTTGGGTGTAGCTCCTTTTAATCCCTAGACCTATAAATGAAAAAGAAACTATTTGCTCTCCGTGTGGCTGACATGCAGTGATGAAATAAGGTAGGCTCTTGCAGTAGATATTTCTTTTCAAAGAGAAGAACAAAAGGGAGCTTGCTATCATGACTCAAAGCTGATCAGAAATGCAGCTAGTACTTGCGGCCGAATCCTTTAATCTAGGACTAAGAGATGGTCCTGGTCTTTTAGTAAGTTTAGGACTCTGATAGTTTTAGCCTTCTTTCTAGACACACAAAATTGTGATTCCAAAGCCCTCTGCTTGTTTTCAATCATCCTATCTTTTTAGTGGAGGTTGGCTGCCTAATATCTGTTTAGAGTTCATACTGTGCCCCCAAATCCTAAAGTTTGAAAGTAACTGGGTATATCTATGGGATGCAATGAGCAATGCTCTTAAGATTCTTAGAAGCTGGTTTGTCTAGTTGAAGATCAAGTAAGCTCTGTTAAATCTTCCTGAGCTCTCTCTTTTTTCACTCCAGCCTCACTGAAGGAAAATTGACAAATACTGCATGTACGTATTTAACATGTACAACATGATTTGGTATGTGTATATTCTATGAGATAATTACTGTGATTAAATTAGCTTATGCAAGTGAATGGAGAAAATCTAGTATATATAAATATATTTAGAAAAAGTTCCTGAAAATTGTATTAAAAATTAAATGTAAAAAATAGAAATTTTAATTTTCAACATATACGCCATTCAATTCAAGATACTTTGTAAGTGTTGATACAGCCGTCTCTAAATAATTGAGTGCTGCAAATTTAACCATATCAATGCAGTCTTTGTAACATTATTAGCTAGAGTAAAATAGGTGTCACTTAGAGATTTTTAAGGTTAGGAAACAAAAGTTAGAAGGAGCCAAATCAGGATTACAAGTTGATGATACCTACCGATTTCCCATAAAATTGTCCTCATTTGATGTGTGGAATGTACAGGAACATTGTCATGGTGGAGAAGGACTATGGTGATGCTTCCTGGAGTTTTTCTGATAAATCTTTGGTCCATTTTCTCAGAACCCTGACATAAGACGAAGATGATATCACAGTTAGGACATTTTGCTTATTAACGCTTTGTAGAGCCAAAGAATCCACAAAAACTGTAGCCATGGACTTTGCTCTGGACAGATCTGCTTCTGCTTTGACAAGATCACTTCCACCTCTTGGGAGCTGTTGCATTCTCTGCTTTTTCTTCAGGCTTGTATAGTAGTCACCTTTTACCTCTTGTTAAAATTTTGGAAGAACTGCTTCTGGATCTTGTTTAATATTTCCATGGAAAGCTTTGCTCTTGTCTGCAGCTCATCTGGGCAAAACAGTTTGGCACCCATAGAGTTGCTCCACTTCAATTTTCAGGAAGAAAATTTTCAATCAAGAAAAAATTTATTTGAAAGTCAGTTACACACAGAAAGTAAGGCAGAGAAAGAGGTTCTTCCATCCACTGGTTCACTCTCCAACTGGCTTCAATGGTCGGTGCTGTGTAGATCCAAAGCCAGAAGCCAGAAGCCTCCTCCGGGTCCTCCCACATGGGTGCAGGGGCCCAAGAATTTGAGCCATCTTCTACTGGTTTCTCAGGCCATAGCAGAGAGCTGGATTGGAAGTGGAGCAGGCAGGACTTGAACCGGTGCCAATATGGAATACCGGCACTGCAGGTGGCGGCTTTATCCGGTATACCACAGAGCCAGCCCCATTGTGTGTTTTCAATGCTGCCCTCTTTCATACAAATTTCCTTTCATCATCTGATGCTTGGCTTAATATCATTTCCTACGAGCTACTCAAGCTGGCAACCCATTTCATTATCCCACATAAGAATTTTCTTTTGGTTTCTGTAGTATTACGGGTGCTCTTCTATTGTGGTGGTTAGCACATTTTGTTGAGTTATTGTTTATACGTGTGTTTCATTCTTTTTACTACCAGTTCTTCCACAGCAGGGGACTTAGCATGTCCATGGCAAACTGCCCACTCACTATCTGCTATGCAGTGATTGAAAATGCAGCCATGAATAAGTTAGGCATAGTCCCTGCTGTCTAATCAAAAACCCAATTTGTAGGTGGCAATGAATCTAAAATGAATCTAAAATATGGTGTTGGCTTGAACAAGACTGATACTGGTGGATATGAGATAGGAAGTAGTAAGAAATTCTTTATGGATTCAATGTGGGGGGTTACTAGCATAAGAACTGTGTGGATCTTAGTTATATTAATAGAAATTAGGGAATAAAACTGATAAAGGATCAATTCCTTCTTCCCTATAATTTTTAAGATTGATTTTATTTGAAAGGCAGAGTTAGAGGGAGAGACAGAGTGAAAGAGCTTCCATCCTCTGCTTATTCCCCAAATAGCTGTAATGACCAGGAGCCCAAAACTCTATCTAGGGGTCCAAGCCATCTTCTGCTACTTTCCCAGAAGCACTTCCAGGGAGCCAAATTGGATGTGGAGTAGCCAGGACTTAAACCAGTGCTCTTATGGAATGCTAGCATTGCAGGTCCTGACTTAACCAGCTGTGCCACAATGCCAACCCCAACTTGATTATTTTTAAACCAGAAGACTGTATTTATTTGTGGGGAGTAGATAAAGTTTATTGTGTTCAGAACTAATACACCTGCTCAACAAAATTTGTAAGTTTCTGTTTTAAATAGAAATGTTAGCATGCACACATATGAACACTTATAAGACAATATCACGTTCTCAGATGCTGCAGACAGAAAAAGTGTTAATAAAGTCATTACTTATGAGATATATTTAAATAATGTCACCTTAAATACAATAAAGGATATGTAGGGGGAACTCTATAAACCTATGTAGTTAGATTAACTTGGTTTTTTGTCAAGAGCATTATAAACATATTGCATTATTCATAATAGTTCTTTATGTAGGTTGGAGACATTCATCACATATTTGTTCCTTCCATAATTAAACATTTTATGTTGTTAGTATCAGATGTAACTAAAAAATCTGGAAGCAAATTATCAAGGTTTCACCAAAAAAATGAGTTTGTTGATCTTATGAACTTTTAGGATATTTTCATTTGGGAAAATGGTAAAATTAGGAAACATTTACTGAGAATTCAGCTGGTTATATATAATAACATTAAAGGTAGATTCTTAGGACCCAGTAAAATGTGGTTTTGCAGCACAAGATAAAAGGACGCATGCATGGAATCTGACATTTAGATATATTCAGTGCTACAAAAGACACAATTTGAGCTTTCTAAAAGAAAGCCTGTTGGCTAAGTCTAAATATAAACTCAAATTCATCATCAGATGAAGCTGTTATAATGCAGTGTTTCATTAAAACTGGTAGCAGTGAAATTAATAATTTAAAATCGTAAAGCACTGTGTTGTTAGATTACATTCTTAAATTTGTGACATTATTCACCAACATGACACTATTTTAACTTTTAAAACCATGACAGCTTATAATGTTTGTAAAAGAGTACATAATCTCAAATTATCTGTAAAAATTTACATACATTTTTAATGTACCATATATCACTATAGATTTGGAATTCCAATTTAGTATTAAAGTTCTGATTTCCATTGAACATAATTAAAATTATTTTGTTGGTACATTATTTATAAAACGGATTCAAAGGTCAAACTTAAGTTGATTTACCCTTGAGTTAAACATTTCATGTAATAGATTTGATATTATAATTTTATAATTTATCATTTTTATATTTGATTTATTTTTAAGATTTTATAATTTGATATTTTATAATTTTTATATGCCTGTGAAGCTGTATAAAGACATAAGAACCAAAATTCTAGAGTGTAAAATAGTTCTGTCACTGGATAACTTTGGTAGAATTTTTAATGTATCACTTGCTTGTTACGTTTATGTTTAGAATTATAGTACATTTATAGGCTTATTACAAGAATTAAATGAATTAATACATAATCATTAAGTAATTATAACAGTTTTATATATTTCTATATTTAAATTCCATGTATATATTTAAATTTAAATATTTAAATGCCATGTACACAGGAAGTATTGCCTATGGTTTTAGTAGTAGCTTTTTTTGTTAGATTTATTTATTTGAAATGCAGAGTTGTAGAGAGAATGGGAGAGAGAGAGAGAGAGGAGAGGAGGAGGAAGGGAGGGAGAGATTGAGATCTTTCATCTGCTGGTTTGCTCTCCAAATGGGCACAATGGCCAGGGCTGGGCCAGGCTGCAAATAGGAACCCAGAGCTTCTCCTAGGTCTCCCACATGGGTGCTGGGGCCCAAGCACTTAGGCTAACTTCAGCTGCTTTCCCAAAAACATGAACAGGCAACTGGATTGAAAGTAGAGCAGCCAAGACTGGAATCAGTCAGTACCCATAAGGGATACTGGCATAGCATACGGAGGTTTAACCTGCTAAGCTATAACACTGGCCCCCACTGGTTTGTTCATTTGTGTTGAAAGCCAAAACAAGAAACATGTTTAAAATACAATAAATGGGGGCCGGTGCATGGCTCACTTAGTTAATCCTTAACCTGCATGGCTCACTTAGTTAATCCTTCACCTGCAGCGCCGGCATCCCATATGGGCGCTGGGTCCTAGTCCCAGTTGCTCCTCTTCCAGTCCAGCTCTCTGCTGTGGCCTGGAAGGGCAAGTGGAGGATGGCCCGGATGCTTGGGCCCCTGCACCCGCATGGGAGACTGGGAAGAGGCACCTGGTTCCTGGGTTTGGATCGGTGCTGTGCTGGCTGTGGCGGCCATTTGGGGAGTGAACCAATGAAGGGAAGACCTTTCTCTCTGTCTATAACTCTGTCATATAAATTAAAAAAAAATACATTAAATGGAGTGACTGGTGAAGTGTTGAAGACACGATTTGGGATTTCAGTCCTGGCTCTGCTTCTGACTCACCTTCTTGCTGTTCTTCACCCTGGGAGGCAGCAGCGATGGTTCAGATGGTTGGCACCTGCCACCTACATTGGAGACTCGATGCCATCCTGACACTTGACTGGTCTGGCCTCTCCCCAGTTGTTCTGGACATTTGGGGAGTGAAGTAGCAGATGGAAGATCTCTATATGTCTCTGTGTATGTCTCTGCCTTTCAAATACAAAATAATAAAAATTTAAAAATAGCAAATAATGATGTTCTTTAAATTTATTGATATATCTAATGTTTCTCCAGATTCAAAGATTTTGGCTTTCTCATTCATGTCTATCATATTTGTAGGTGCTCCAAGGAGCATACTCTAATAGGCGATCAAATGTTCCTGACACTCAGAGCTAGAGGTTTTGATTTGAGCAGCATCCTCCCTCCGCCAGGTTTCGGGGATTAAAGTTGCATCTTGCTTGTCTGGGTCCTCCCTCAAGGTTTAGTCTGTTTTCCAAACAACTGGCATGGAAAAGGTCATGGTGGTGTAAATAAAATTCACCCCTTTTCTTGGAAGTGTTAAACTGCTTCCTGTCTTGGGCATTTATCTCTTGATTTTCTAATTATTTTGGTTTCCACTTGCATCCATTTTGTTGGAAAGAAAGGATTTCATTCATTCTTACATCTGAGTAGCATTCCATAGTGTCTGTATACCACATTTCTTTATGCTGTCAATGGCTGATGGACATCTAGGTTGATTCCATGTCTTAGCTATTGTGAATTGATTTGTTATACATGGGGGGACATACAGCTCTTTCATTGAATTTTATTTTGTTTGGGTAAATTCTCAGGGGTGGGATGGCTAGGTCATATGGGCGGTCTATATTCAGATTTCTGAGGAATCCCTGTACTTTATATTTAGTGAAATAGCCAGTCCCCAAAGGCAAACGCCATATGTTTTCCTTGATCTGTGATAATAGAGTACAAAATAATGTAATATATAGAGTAAAACTGACATTTTGAGATTTGTTATTGTTTACAGTCCTTGTCTTACTACTTTTTTCTTATTACTACTATTAAATACTTTGTAGAGGGTTAATCTTACGGTTATAAAATAAACTGAAAGTGGCCGGCGCCGCGGCTCACTAGGCTAATCCTCCGCCTTGCGGCGCCGGCACACCGGGTTCTAGTCCCGGTCGGGGCACCGGATTCTGTCCCGGTTGCCCCCCTTCCAGGCAAGCTCTCTGCTGTGGCCAGGGAGTGCAGTGGAGGATGGCCCAAGTGCTTGGGCCCTGCACCCCATGGGAGACCAGGAGGAGTACCTGGCTCCTGCCATTGGATCAGCGTGATGTGCCAGCTGCAGCATGCCGGCCGCGACAGCCATTGGAGGGTGAACCAACGGCAAAAAGGAAGACCTTTCTGTCTCTCTCACTGTCCACTCTGCCTGTCAAAAAAAAAAAAAAAATTAAAAACTGAAGGTATGTCATTGTAAAAATTAAAAAGGAAGAAAGAGGGTGGAAGGGAGGGTAGGTTGAAAAGTATCACTATGCTACTAAATCTGTATGAAGTACATGAAGTTTGTTCACATAAATAAAAATGGGAAGAATATTGGGTCTTACAGAACTTGTAGATTTTGGTGTACAGAGCTGGAATGAAATCACTGGCATGATAATAAATTCCCACTGTTATGTGTTTAGTTTTCTCCTATGACTCCCAAATTACTATAAACAGTTTAAAACAACATACAGTATCTCCAAATTTCTGTGGCTCAGGAATCTATACTCAGCCATGTCTTCTGCTTGGGGCCTCATGGGCTATAATCATCGGCCAACTGAGCTGCATTCTCATCTGGAAGTTCCGTTAGGGAATAATCCACTTTCAAGCTGATCCACGTGTGGGCAGATGGTGTCTTCCCAGTGGCTGTGAATCTGAGGGCGCCTGGCTTAACCATGTCCCTAACTGGGACCCGCAGTTCCCTGCCATGGGCCCTCTCCATGGGCACTTTACAGCACGGCTCTTTGGTTCTTCCAGGTGGGCAGGGGAATGTCTCATTGCTGTCAGCCAGGATGGAGCTAAGGAAAGTAACATGAGCAGAGGTGCCACATTCATCACCTTTGTGATGATCTGTTGGTGAGCAGCAAGTCGCAGATTCTGTCTGCACTTTCCCTATTCAAAATTATAACCTCCAGAGGGTGGAAGTTCTTGGAAGTCACTACTAGGATGTATTTGCCACACTCCTCAAATGGCTTATGTTCCTGTAGTAACCAATGTGTAAAGCTCTGTTTTATCACATTACTGAGTAGGCCTCTTCTATAGAATTTCCCTTGCTTCTGCATCTCCACATCTAGATCCGTACTGACAGAGGCCTTGTCCTGTTGGTCTCTCAATTCCTTTTCATTTAGCATAAATTTTGACATTTAGCTGGTCTCAGAGAACTTTGTCTATTTCTCACATAAATTAAAAAGAAATTAAAGAGCAAGCTCCTATCCATTGGTTCAGGCCTCAAATGTCAGCAAAAGTCAGGTCTGGAATAAGAAATAAGCTAGGAGCCAAGAACTCAATACAGATCTTCCAGGAACTCAAGCACATGAACTATCACCTGCTAACATTAGCAGGAAGTTGGAGTCAGAGCCAAGCATTGAACTCAGGCACTGTTAGGTAGGATGTGGGCATCTTAACTAGCTTGTTAACTGTTAGGCCAAACACCTGCTCCAAACTCTTTTTTTAGTAATTTTGTTGAGGTATAATTCAACAGTGAAATTTTAATGAGTGATTGAAAGTATACACAAGACTAACATGTTGCAAATTTTAAAGCACTTGGAACATTCTAATGGATCAATATATTTTGAGTTGTATTGACTCTTCCTTCCAAACAAAAGTTGATAAAATGAATTAGAAGATAAGGCAATCTTAACATTGCTTCTAGAATTGTCTGTGAATTCTTTTCATGATGCAACTTCATGACATACTACCTCACCAGATTTCTTTTTCTTCTAGATGAGCAAGAGATTGTACAAAAACGCACTTTCACAAAATGGATCAACTCTCATCTGGCCAAGGTAAAGGAAACTAACCAGGAGTCCAGGTTTGCTTGGTTCTAGCCAATAAATCAGTAAGTGCATCACATAAATGAGGGCTACCATTACTCTGTTTTGTCACTGTTACCAGTCAATGACATTGGCAATTCTATTGGTTTAAATCTTGTCTAAGTGTAGCATCTGCTAACACTGCCCCTGGGAATACACTGATAGCTACAATTAAGGGCAGTGACTTCATGTCTCGTCTATGAATCTTGCTGAAATGTTTTGTCCAATGATTTCTTCCATACATGTGTATCACTTCAAAACAATTTGTGCTGGATTTTTGAGTGTGTTTGCTTCTATTTGGGACAGATGAGAGCAATGAATAGTCTTTGTTGAGCAAAGAATTTTATCTGAGAAGATAATGATGGTATCTCTGCTTCATTCTTAGATACTTTGATAAAAAGGTAACAATGGTGAAAGGACAGCACATTAACTGAAACAAATAGGTTATCCATATTGATATTGTTGTATTAGGTGACTGTATCTATATATTGCAATGCCTTTGAATAATACTAATATAAAATAAAATGCAATCTTGGTATATCCCAATGAAATTAATCTCTTATTCTGCTGATGGAAAAATAAACAAACCGAGAAGCATCATGTTTGTGAAATTAGATCCAGGTAAGAGGACACTTGTCTGAATTCAGGAGAGGATCCCTTGGCAGAGGGCAGTGCCTGTGGTCAGTAAGGCCCAACTCTGTGGCAGTACTTGATCTAGGTCTTCCCCAAAGCCTTTCTTATAGTTCAGAAATAACTAAATCTTGGTCATATACTTTAGTCCTGTTCTAAAGTTAACTGTGCCTGTACAGTTAACTTCTTTGTGTATATGAGGCTTTGGAGACAAGAAAATATTAGGAAGACCCTTTCCCAGCCTTGACAAGCTCAGAGTCTAGCAATGAAAGCACACTAGGACTGCATGTCTGGAGAGGGATAAACTGGGATCATGATTCCTGAAATCTCTTTGCAACACTATTTGATGATAAGATAATTGTTTGGCTCACTGTTTGCTCCTGGAATCTGCCCTGTCAAAAAGTAATGAATACAGTAGGCTTGAAGACATCAGTTTTTCAAGCCTTACTTGATATAATTGGCTACTACATCTACTACAGAATCGCTAGTGACAGGGAAAGACAATTTCTTCCAAAATAAAAATTGTTATTGTTTTTCGTATGATGAAAATGTTACATGCTAATTGTAAAATAATAGACTTCTAGCAAAGCATAAAGAAAGTAAAAATTGCTTCAAATTACACCATCCAAGTATGTACATGACTAAAATAGTCAACATTTTTCTGTTCATCAACTCATTTCAATTTTGTAGGATACTGTTCTGTAAATTAATATTTCATTAAATACATATTTTTTTTAATTTCAATAGACAGAATTACATGGTCTTTTTAATGGCCATAGTTAGCCACTTGCCTATCAATTATCATGTTGTTCAATATTATATGAAATACTAAAGTCCTTGAACATCTTTGTATACCTGTGTGATTTCAATTCTTAGGATAATTTCCTAAAAGACATGACTGTGATTTCAATAAATTCAAGAGCCTTTGAAAACCTGTATTTCCTTGCACTATTAAAATACTCCCAAACATTTTAATAGTATTTCTCATTCTGGTTAGCTAGAATAGTTTATAATTGTATGCATTTTTAAAAACTAGAAGCTGGACAAATCTCTTTGGGGAATCTTTTAAAGTATATATTTTAATACACTTATTTATATACTGAGAACTTAGAAGAATTGGAATACATGCCATGGCATAGAACATATAAAGGACCTAGATGGAGGGATATTATGCCAGGAGTTCATTTTTAAATTTGGCTTATCATTTTTTTAGTGTTTTATCATCAAAAGTTACTTTGAATATTCATATGACAGTTGGTGGCTATATTTATTAGAAATAGGATCTAATAGTGTCTTTTTCTGATCTCATTTCTAACCCAGCTTTGTGACCTTACTCCTTCTATTTCCTATTGAATTATCTAAGCCTTACTTTAATGTATAGTTCAAGCCTCTTGGATTCATGAAGTCCTTTCTAACCACATACATAAAAGTGAGTCCATCCCTTAGCAAATGCTTCAAGAATGGGGGCAGTTCTCCCTGCATGCCTTTTCCAGTACCATCCCCTGACTTTCCCCATCTTTCCTGTCTCTGGAGCTGTAATCTGAATTCCTGGTGCTTTTCCAGAACCTGCTACAGAGGTGGAAAAGTTTAGCTTGTCTTAAATCATTTTGAACTGTCTCGTGTCTCACTTTCCTGACATTGTAAACATCATAAAATTTTTAAGGCATATGCTAATTCTTGCAATTTCTTTATAACTCATAAATGCTCTGTTACAGTGCTGAATATCAATCAGAGGTGCTTAATAAATAAAACCGCATATTTATATTTTCATTTCATTTGAATAGTAAAGATATAATATTATGAAATATATTCAACAATGATTAATTTCAGGCACCATGCTGAGTACTTATCACAGGCCACCTCACATCTTCCTACACCTGGAAATTGGTGCTGATGAGATTTAAATCGAGACAAGACTCTAAAGTCCATGTTTTCTTCTATGTTACACATTTTGCCTGAATGATACCATTTTGAAGGGTACAGTAAATTATAATCTTCACAACTTACCATGGTTGCCTTTAGAGTAGTAGATATTTTTTGCTCTTACTTCCTCTATATTTGTAGTTGTTTTCCTTTTGTTATCTGAAGTGAAAGAATGATACCTGTACTTACTATGTTGAACTTACTTATATTAACAAATGGCATCTTACTAAACATAACTAAAATTATTGGAGAATGTTTTTCCTTTTCTGACTCACTTTGTTTTGAGAAACATCCTTAAATTCAAATCTAGCCCTCTTTTCTTTTTTAAGATTTATTTGAAAGGCAGAGTTACAGAGAGAGGTCTTCCATTTGTGCTTCACTCACACTGGTGAGGGTGAATTTCAGTAGACTATTAAATAGAAAAACTTCATTGTAGTTCCTGACTACTTTTCTCAGTTTCAGATTATATAAACTGTTTTCTTCTAAGTTAATAAAATAGTAAAATATTTTACTGATGACATTCCATTCTGTGTAACAATTCCTTATAAATATGACCACAGTTACAAAAACAGGAGGCACTAATATTTTCACAGATGTACTTACAAAATGTACTTTTCTTAGATTAGGACAGAAAATCTAAGTATTTTCTCTGTTTCATGCCATTTTTGATACACAAATGTAGATTATTCAAATTAGTAGATATAGTGATCTGTTCTTATTTGATGTTTTAAAATCAAAGCCCTAATACTTTTGAAATTTTTCAAAACATTACAAATCACAGATGAATATGATGTAACATAATACTAACTGACATTACTAGGTGGTAGTTATTTCATATACTTGATAATTCCTTTTGGAGATGGAACTACATTTTTAAATATAGAACCTGTAATTTATTTCTTTCTCAGGAAGATGCCTGCATGTCTCACTTGTTAAAGAAGGTGGAGCCTTTTAAAAAATTATCTTAGTATTTATTTTTAAACATTTTACTATTTATTAGAGAATCACCCATTTGTTGATTCACTCCCCAAATGCCTGCAACAGCCAAAGCTGGACCAGGCCAAAGTTAGAAGCCTCGAACTCCATCCATGTCTTGGGTAGCAAGAAACTCAGCACTTGAGCCATCACCAGCTGGCAACCAGGGTGTGCATTAGCAGGAAGCTGGATCATATTGGGAGCAGGTGCTTTAATATGGCATGCAGGCATCCCAGGCCATGTCACAACTACTGTCTCAAATGCCTGTCCCCTTGATATTGATTGTAACATTTCCTCAAACTTAGTTTTCTGATTCAGGTCTACCTTTTCAGCACTCATCACTAAGATGCTTCTAAATGACAGGGCTACTCTTTATGCTTACTGTGCTTTGGCACTAATTCTGTGTATAGATTATTTACTTGTAGGTTAGAGTTAATTAATGGGCTTATGACTGCACAAGTGACAATGTCAGAGTTCAATACCATGACTCCTAAGCTTAGACAATGTCATCTCACGTGGCTATAATGAAATTCCATAGACTGGACAACTAAAACAAGAAACATTTATTTTTCACAGTTCTCGAGGGGGCTGAAAGTCCAAGATAAAAATGCCAGCCAATTTGATCCTTGGTGTGGGCTGTCTTCCTGGCTTGCAGATGACCACCCTTTCCCTATATCCTCAGACAGTACACAGAGAACTCTGATCTTTCTTCCTCTTTGGATACTAGTCAATCTCATGATGGTATCCTACTCTAATGACCTCATTGACACCTAAAGTCACTGCCTTTTGGAGAGACCCAAATATTCAATCCATAAGACACTAATCGGTGTGATGCACTCATGCTGCATGTTTTTATTTAACTATTCATTCAGCAAATACCCATACTTACTAATTACCTGTTATGTGATAGGGATTATGGATGTGGTGGTGAGCCAATATGGACTATCATGAAACTGATAGTCCAGTAGAATAAAGTAATTGCATACATGTGATAAGTTCCATGCAAGAGGAAGTACAGGAAGTGAGCATACAGCAAGCACAACCAGCCACACAGATAATCTGAAGGAAGGATTAGAGAAACATCTTGAGGATGGATAGGTAAAGGAGCCAATGCTTTCAAAAGTTGAGAGGTGAAAGAATTCATAGTACAATAAAAGGAATAGAAGGAATTGAGAATTCATAAAAATGTGAATTTCAAGAGTGGATTGACAACAAAGAATGGTGCAAAGAATAGTCATTAAGAGAATTTGAACATGAAATTATAGGAAATGTCAGACATTAAAGAATTTGAGGCAGAATGAAATTATCACTTTGATACCAAACCTCCCTCAGTCTCACACTTGAAATATAGAGCATGAACGAGTAAGGTTGGAGGTACAATGATTCAGTGTTGACTGTTCTGCATGAGATGCTTACTCAACGCACGTTTCTCGTGTATGGTCTCATTCAAGGTGTAAAGGTGGTATTTTGCAATGATTTCTGTGTCTGGAGTCTTCTCAGTCACATTTTCTGTGATATTTGCCTATGTTGCTGATGCCTCTCTGGAACAGAGAGAACCATTGCTGATGCAGGGGTCTCAGCCCCCTTTGCAACTACTCTGGTCAGCAGCCCAGTCATCGGAGCATGCCTTTCTGCCAGTTATGGAGACAGCTTTGCTGTGTTGATGGCCACAGTTGTGGCTCCTCTGGACATCTGCTTCATCTTGGTGGCTGTCCCAGAATCTCGTCCTGAGAAGAGGATGCCAGGCTCCTGGGGAGCTCAGAGTTCTTGGAAACAAGCAGGACCCTTCTGCAGCAATGAAGAAAGTTGGGAAAGATCGATTGTCTTACAAATCGGCATCACCGTGTTTCTTTCATACCTTCCTGAAGCTGGACAGTTTTCAAGCTTTTTCTTATCTCAGGCGGTCGGTCATAGGCTTGGATCTACTAAAGTTGCAGCTTTCATAGTTATGGTAGGAAGTCTGTCTACCCGGGCTCAGTCTTTCTTAGCATCTTGATGAGATCACTAGGGAATGAGAACACTGTCCTTCTCGGCTTGGACTTTGCACCGGTTGGCCCGGTATCGGTTTGGATCTTGGACCTGGATGAAGTGGGCGGCATGGACAGTGGCCACCATGTCCAGCATCACATTCCCAGCAATCAGTGTGCTCGTGTCTGGGAACACAGAGCCAGATCAGCAAGGAGGTGCCCAGGGTGTCATAACTGGAATAAGAGGCTTTTGCAATGGCCTGCGGCCAGCACTTTATGGCTTCATACTCTACCTATTCCATGTTGAACTAAGTTGGGGCAGGAATTGAAGTCTGACAATGCTGCCCTGCAGGGAGTGTCATCCCAAGCCCGCTATTTTTATTTGGAGTATATTTAATTCTTAGGTCTTTCTGGTTGCCTTATTCATACAGTTAAGTCAGTAGAATTCAAAAACATAGCAGCAGTGGCACTGGCAGCCTTACCAGCATCCCTGAATGGGGCGGTGGAGAGGACATTGAGCCTTTGTTACATGACAGCAGCATCTGGGGGCTGCTCTCTTTTGAGGAGCCTGGGAATCAGTGCACTGAATTGTGTACTCTGCAGGAAGGGGTTTCTGCTGACCCACGACCCACCTCTGCGAGCCATGGAGGGAGCTGCACATGGAGGCTTCATGGTGCTGGAGGGGAGATGCTAAGCAGCATTCTTCAGGGACAAGTTTGAGCAACTCTCTCCATCCCTTTCTTCCTCTTCCTTTTTTTCATACTCTTTTATGTTGTACGTTATTAGAACAAAGTAAGGTTTGAAATACTTCCTTGCAAATGATGTGCAACTCTCAGTTACCTAGAATCCAAGCTTCAAAATGGAAACCTCAAACAGAAAAGGTCACGCCTCTGATCAAAGGATAGCTTTTCTTTGGGAGCTCTGGAATAGGAGCCAGTATAGTCTTTCCAGGCCATTTGTAGCAGATGGCACCGAACGGTGGTGGACTGCCTCTTCTGGCAAGATTTCAGGTGAACATCTTTGTTGTCCTCCTTCCTGCTGCTTGGAGGTATTCCCGGGTAGACCATAGGTGTGGTGAGTGGCCACTCCTAAGAGTCACTCAGTATCAGGGACCTGTTGCCTTTGTCCAAAGGTCAAAAAAAACTTAATTTTTATTCTCCTTGTGTTTTCTTTGTCTCCTATGCTTGGCTACAATGAACATTAGTAATATCGGTTAATGATTACCTTTGTAGATGAAGGAAGGTCTTCTCTTCCATTTAAATCATGTAGAACTCAGATTCCTGGACCTGAGTTCAGTGTCCTGGTCAGATTGAGGTGTCTTTATAGAAAAAAAGCACATCATGCATCCTGGTGGCAACAATTGTGGAGGGTGCCTCTAAGAAATCTGAAATTCCTAAGAAGACTAGAGGTAGTAACTGGATCCCAGTGGAGTTTATATCCAAGTTCAGACTCCTAATACATTATTACTGTTTCTCCAACGTTTCTCATCCTTCACACTGCTGCCTTTACTGCTTGGTAGTGTGCTTTTCTTTCCAGTTAATCTTTTATCTCAATCTGTCATGAGTTTTGAATCTCATAGGAATACACACATCAAATTCCTTTCTAAAATATGAGGGCTTAGTGAAGCTCAGTTTCACAATAAGTATCTTGCTAATTTTTCAAGATGTTTTATGGACAAAGAACACGTTACAGATTTATATGCATTTTGCTGCAAAAGTAAATGGACCATTAACTAGGGCCTACTGTAACAGAGCACTCCTTTGAAAGCTTTATAGATATGAAATATATGTAGATATTTGTAAGGGATTTTAATTTTTTGATGGGGTGAGTGTATATCTTGTACTTATAAATGTAATGAAGATATTGACAAAATATACATACAATTTTTATAAAGTATTGTGTAACTGGTTATATTTAAATATATATATATATTAAAAATCTGTTCTACCATGAACAGAGATAGCATGTTTTTTTGCTATGCTATTGGGTTTTTAGGTTAAGCTTCCTAATGCATAATAAATTTTCCATGGATAAAAAAAAAGCACTTTGAATTTTGTGTTTTTTTAAATCTATGCTAATTATAACTTTGAATGATAAAGAAAATGTGGTATATATACATAATAGAAGATTATTCAGCTATAAAAAAGATCAGAGGCGTGACCTTTTCTGTTTGAGGTTTCCATTTGCAGCAAATTGGACACAACTGGAGGATATCTTGTCGAGTGAAATAAGTTGGACCCAGAAAGACAAGCACCACATGCTTCTTACATGTGGGAGCTAAAATATAAAAAAGAAGAATGATATCTTCCAGGTCATAAAATACCACTTTAGTGGTTGCTCTCAGCTTCCTGATTTCTTTGAACCAACAGTACTGAGTTTTACTCCCATCTGTTTCCTTATACCTATTTTTGTGAGATTCTTATTAAACTAAGACAAGACAGATACAAAAAGAACAAGATTAATATAATAATTCACCTCAGAAACCATCCTTCGATTGTTTTTGTAAAGCTGCATTAACTATGTGATGTAATGCTGATTACCTTAACTTAATCATTTACAATGTGCATGCATACATGTATATACATATATTTATATCAAAACACAATGGAAACCAAACATCTCATTATCTTAAAACTGGAAAAGTACACCTGCTTTAATTTGTTAATTGTGGATATACTAAAATATTGACTTGTAACTTTTTTATTGCATATTTGAAAATAAAGAAAATCACCATTTCAAAATAGACAATTTATTATAGTATAGGTTTATTTATAGCATAGACATCTCACAACATTTATTATTTAACATTTTGATACGGTTTTTCAGAATTCCTTCTTTAGAAATACGTAGTCACACACTCATCAAATATTTTGAAGTGCTTACTGACGATGGAGCAGTGAACAAACCAGAAAAAATACTACCTGCATGATGGGGCTTAGATCTTAACGGAGAAGCAAGCAAAGAAGCCTGAAGAAAGGCAAGGACAGGAGAGAGATAGGCTGGAGGTCATTGAAGTCTTCCAGGCAAGGGATGCCGGACAGAGTGGTGGCAGTAAAGGTAAAGAGAGGCAGTTGGGTTCTGGATGAATTTTGAAAATGAAGACCAGATTTGTTGAAGGGATCAGACATTGAGTGTGGATAAAATAGAGGTGTCGGGATAACCCCAACTTTGTACTGAATGTGGAGGGTGCTGCTTTTATACTATCTAGTAAAAAGAACTTTATTATCCAAGTGTAAAAAGTGAGGTTTTCCTGAGCATATTTCCTCCAGCAGCTGGACTGGAGGGCAGTTACTGCCTGTAGGATATTTATTCAGAATTGAATGGAACCATCAGGGAAGTGGAAAGGATTAGGCTGTCACAGGAAACAGAAGAATGGGAATTCTTATCCCATCTTTGCCAAGGAGAGCTGGAAAATTATGACCAGTAGTGCTGTTATAAAGGGAGAGAGAGAGTAACTGATGCCACATAAACTTTTTAGATGACTTTACCTTGTTTTTAGGGGATGTTGGAAATATTCCATTAGATTTTCCAAATAAACACAAAACCTTTACACATTAAGATAATTTTACTTGGCTACTGTCAGTGGTGAGAGTCATGATTTTATCCGATGCAAGGCTACTTTGACATTTTGAGACATTTCAGTGTGGTTGGCAGTTTGCTAACCTCTTGGGAGGTAACACTCTCTACATCTGCTGGTCAACCTTCCTTCCCTTCCCATTCCTCTCTGTTCCTGTTGTCTCACTTGTT
Source organism: Oryctolagus cuniculus (assembly GCF_051225735.1). Taxonomy (NCBI): domain Eukaryota; kingdom Metazoa; phylum Chordata; class Mammalia; order Lagomorpha; family Leporidae; genus Oryctolagus; species Oryctolagus cuniculus. The sequence continues at coordinate 15,322,475 of NC_142871.1, forward strand.
CCCACACAAATGATAGTCATCAGAGAAGGTAAAAACTCGGGACTAATCCTGGGCTGGGAAATTTCCCCGAGCTACTGTGTCTCAGCCTGCAGACTAATTCCTAGTGGAAACTTGGGTAAGTCAGGGGTAGTGGTATGTCTGATTCTAGCAGTGATAGGACACCTCTGTGCAAAGGTTACAAGATGCACTGCATGCACCTTGGGGCCACCCTTTGCCTTCAGACCTCCCTACACGTGGTGCAGAAGGCAGCCTTGAAAAACTTGGCTGTAACTATGCACTATGTTCAGCAACCAGGAGCATGCTCAAACGTGTGTATCTAAACTGAAGTACATGGTTTTTAGTGACAAGAGCATTTCCTGTAGGCATTTTCTAGCTCGTTTTATTTGTATCATTGGGTTTCCAGCAATAACAAATATTAAACCAATATGTCTTTCATATTTTAAAGTAAAATGCTATCAAAATGTGAGCTAAAGCGTATCTGAGCTTTTTCCCCAAGAGGAAAAAAACATTCAGTGGAACACTAAAAATATGATGATAAATAAAGACCTGGACTGTTCCTGGCATGAGATAGGTGATTTCCCCCTTTTCTTTGCAAAAGAATAAATCCTTGGTGATGAAAGTCTATGTAGCACACATTGGTCATTGTGCACTCTAAGAATCTAAATGATACATAGATATCTATTGGTGAAGTGATAATGCTAGCAACATTTCAATATACATGTAGGTTTCTATTCTACACAGCAGCCAAAATTGATAACCGTATAGCAGTTTGTCAAAAAAGTTAAAAAAAAATTACCATATCATCTAACAATTCCATGTCTGAGTATATATCCAACAGAACTGAAAGCAAGGTTTTAGAGATATTGACACACTTATATTTATGTCAACATTATTCACAGTAGCCAGAAGATGGCAGCAACCCAGATGTCCATTGATAAATGGATATACAAAATTTAGTACATGCATACCAAATAGATTGGCTTTAAACAGGGAAAAGGAATTCTGACACATACCCACAACATGTTTGAACCTTGAAGATGTTATGCTAAGAGAAGTAAGCAAGTCACAAAATAACAGGTATTCAAATGAGATGCTGAGAATAGTCAAAATCATTGAAAAAGTAGAATAAAGGTTGCCAGTGGCTAAGAGAAAATGGGGAGTCACAATTTAATTAGTACAGAATTTCAGGCTTACAAAATGAAAATAATTCAAGATATTGGTTGCACATGTTGCAGAAATATTTAACATTGTTGAGCCACACACTTGAAATGGTTAAGGTCGTAAATTTTATGTTCTTTTAGCATAGCTAAAATTTTAAAATTTAGTAAATACAATAAGGTTCCTCTAAACATGCACTGTCCCACCTTCTAGACTGTCATTTTTGGTTGCTAACATGAATCTCATCATTGAATGGGAATGGAAATGTGCTAAGATGTAAATTGTTCCACTCAAAACTGTTTTCAAAATAATAAACTATCCACATATGCTAGTTGTGCGTCATCTTGTTGCAAGTCAATGAAATTAGTTTTAGGTGATCTAACCAAGAAGAAGAAAAATCACTGGAAAGGATTCTGGCTACTACAGAGTACAAAGGAAAAGGAAACTGGACAGGAAAGTTAACTCAGCAGGCCTGTATTGCTCAAACCCTGCACAGTACAAACAAAAGTTCATGTTTAGGAACGACCCTTGACTGGCTTCTGAGAGCTTCTGAGTAAGTGTAGTATTCCCCCTGACACCAGTGTTTTGTGTGCTGAGGCCTTAGCTGAATTATACCACTTTGATCAGATTGTTTCAGATTAACAATGTGGTTTTGATTAATACCTTCTCTTGCTGGTGGTGAGGGTGCTTACAAGGGGTGGTTGGTGTCAGCGTAGTTAAGGTCAGTCATGTGTGTACCATGTGACAAACTTGCCGTGAAAACCCTGGGTGCTGAGGTTTGAGCTCCTTTGGTTGGCAACGCCTTGCAGGTGTTAGCACACATCATTGCTGTGAAAACTAAGTGAACCCCCATAAGACTGCACCGAGAAGGGAAGGTCACTCACCTGTGGGAGCTTGTGCATGGTTTCTCCTGGACTTAATTCCCCATGCCTGTTCCTTTTGTTTAATCAAGTATAATGACTATAACCACTTGTCTGGTTTCTGTGAGTCCTTCTAGCAAATCATCAACACCAAGGGTGGTCCTGGACCCTCCACATCCCAATTAACCCAGCCTTTGAAGGACAGAGACAGAGTGGCTCTTGGGATCTCAGCACCAGGACCCGGTGACATTTGTCCTTAAGTCACAGCCACAGGACAGCTTGGCCCCAGCCAAACTTTGGATCCAAGCATAGAATGGCATGTGCCCAGCTCAGATCACCAAGATAGTAAAGGATGCGGTGTCCTGGAAGCATGACCACTGATGGATGTGGAATCTTGGGTTCCTTTATATCTATGTTAGTGTGTAATTATAAACATGCTTCCATTCTAACTTTTTAGTCTTATATCCACATTTTGAAAAGGCTTTTTTTTTTTAACTTTTATTTAATGAATATGTTTCCAAAGTACGAATAATGGATTACTATGGCTTCCCCCCCATACCGTCCCTCCCACCCACAACCCTCCCCTTTCCCACTCCCTCTCCCCTTCCATTCACATCAAGATTCATTTTCGATTATCTTAATATACAGAAGATCAGCTTAGTATACATTAAGTAAGGATTTCAACAGTTTGCTCCCACACAGAAACATAAAGTGAAAAATAATAGATGATTTTTTTTAATGATGATGAAATCAGATCAGACCTATTGTCATGTTTAATCCCAGTGAGAGTCAAGTTGGGAGTTGATAGTTTCTTTTCTTTTTTTTTTTTTTTTTTTTTTTTTTTTTTTTTTACAGAGGATCAGTTTAGTATGCATTAAGTAAAGATTTCAACAGTTTGCACCCCCATAGAAACACAAAGTGAAATATATTATTTGAGTACTCGTTATAGCATTAAATCTCAATGCACAGCACATTAAGGACAGAGATCCTACATGAGGAGTAAGTGCACAGTGACTCCTGTTGTTGACTTTACCAATTGACACTCCTGTCTATGGCATCAGTAATCTCCCTATGCTCCAGTCATGAGTTTCCAAGGCTATGGAAGCCCCTTGAGTTTTCCGACTCTTATCTTGTTTAGACAAGGTCATAGTCAAAGTGGAGGTTCTCTCCTCCCTTCAGAGAAAGGTACCTCCTTCTTTGAAGACCTGTTCTTTCCACTGAGATCTCACTCACAGAGATCTTTTGCCAGAGTGTCTTGGCTTTCCATGCCTGAAATACTCTCATGGGCTTTTCAGCCAGATCTGAATGCCTTTAGGGCTGATTCTGAGGCCAGAGTGCTATTTAGGGCATCTGCCATTCTATGAGTCTGCTGAGTATCTCACTTCCCATGTTGGATCACTCTCCCCTTTATTTATTCTATCGGTTAGTGTTAGCAGGTACTAGACTTGCTTATGTGCTCCCTTTGACTCTTAGTCCTTTCATTATGATCAATTGTGAACTGAAATTGATCACTTGGACTAGTGAGATGGCATTGGTACATGCCACCTTGATGGGATTAAATTGGAGTCCCCTGGTATGTTTCTAACTCTACCATTTGGGGCAAGTCAGCTTGAGCATGTCCCAAATTATATATCTCTTCCCTCTCTTATTCCTACTCTTATGTTTAACAGGGATCACATTTCAGTTAAATTTCAACACTTAAGAATAACTGTGTATTAATTACAGAATTAAATCAGTCATATTAAGTAGAACAGACAAAAAAACTACTAAGAGGGATAATGTATTAAGTTGTTCATTAACAGTCAGGGCTATGCTGATCAAGTCACCGTTTCCCATAGTGTCCCTTTCACTTCAACAAGTTTCCTTTTTGGTGTTCAGTTTAATAACAAATCTGTTGTTTCTAGTACATTACCAAGTTTTTCAACTAACTAGTCACTTTTTCCTGTAGCTATTAAGTACAAATCACACTGACAGGTTTGTGTATTCGTCAGTAAAAGCCAATGTTAATACCTAAATTTTTTATTCCAAGTGTCTTAACAGAGTGGCTCAAACAGTTAAGTGTCTCTGGGATTCAGATTTCGTGTTTCTGAAAAGAGGGTAGTGTCTGCATATGTGACGATTGTGACTGTTAAGTTAGATGACATGTAATACTACTGAACATATTAAATCTTCAACAGTAATTGATTCATTTTTCCTTCCTATTATCCTTTCTTCCCCCTTTTATGCCTATTAAACCACCTGCTTAAATTGAGTTTATAAATATCTAAGCCATAGACATGTTTGCTAACTGTTGTAATTTATAGATATAGTCTATGCCAGGATTGTTTTGTCATGTTTCCTTTATGAACGAACATTTTTCATTTCATTCATAATTTTTCAATGTAAGACATCCTTATTTTCATTTGTAGCAAATAGTTGAGTTTTTTCATCAAATTATTCATATCTTCCCCCTCTACGGAATGCTTTTCAGGGCATAAAATTAACATGTAACATAACAAATATGGCCATTGTTTCATGAATAAAAATATAAAAACTACGCCTAGGAAAGCAGAGGGAGATGGTACAAATGCTTGGGCCATTGCCACCCCCATGGGAGCCCCAGATGGAGTTCCTGGACATTGTAGCCATTTAAGAAGTGACCTAGTAGAGGGTTTGTGTCTGTGTCTCTCTCTCTCTCTCTCAAAAAATGAACTGATACTTGTAGACCAGTAAAGAGAAACAAGTTATTCAAACACACACATACCCCATGCACATGAAGCTAGAGATTGTTTTCCCCAAATACAGGAAATGGTCAGTAAAAAGAAATTAAGTCAAAGGTATCTGTGCTTTTCTGTATTTCATAAAGTTTAAGGAGAATCCTTTTACCTTCAAGTCCTGAGATGAAGGGAATGAATCTTATTTCGTGTTATCATTGGGACTGGTACAACAAAAATAAAGTGGGAGGAAAAGAAATGGAGAAAAATGCTTAATGAGTCTGTCCCACTTGGGAGCAATCTCCAAAGAGAATAGCCAGGCAATGCCAGCCCGCCAGCACTGTGGTATATGCATTTCCAGAGACCAGAAATTCCTTGTAGAGCCTGTCCTTAGGATTTAAGTCTAGGTTGAGGAAAGGTTCTGAAGTGAAGTCTGTTCCTCTGTCATCTCAGTACCCTCCCTCTCCTGCTCCTTCACCCAGCCGGGAGGGCCATCTGGAACTCAGCATGAATACTTTTAATTCCACTGTAGAACACACTAAATATGACTGGAAAGTTGAGGAATATTATTTTCCAAAGCACTGTAGAAAGTTTGTCATAATTGTCCGTTAATACAAAAGATAACTATAATCCAGAAAAGTGCTTGAATTCCATCTAATGATTGTGAGCAATAGGAACCAAACCACATTGTCCTTGTTTTCCATTAAGTCAGGCTCCATGACATTATCATTTCTAATTGTCTTTTGACCTCAAACACTATGACACAAGTCCTACCAAAGCAATCATATTGGTGCTGTAAGCATTGGACTTTGTGACAGGAGAAACATTTTAGTGGAAAGATTTCTATTAAAACATTAATTCAAAAAAATAAGGTGTGGTCACAATAGCAAAGGTCTTTTCTAGGTGATCATTTGTCATATAGAAACACTACCTTATGCAAACTGAGATGGCAAAACATGTCCAATAATTGTTTGGACTAATTTTTGACAAGTAAAGATTTTATTGGTTTTACATTGTATTTGGGTTCAGTCAGCCAGCCAGTGACAGATATTTGAGTGCCTGCCCAACATGTGCTCAACAATGTCTAAGAGATGACACTTGGAAAGATTCAGGAGTCATGTGTCTGCAGATAAATGTTGTATTTGTAATTTTGTAAAGAACAAAGGACCCAGGGTTGAGTTTGGTGAATAGTTGCAGTTTGGAAGCAGGGAGAGTGAGTGTAGGCTATGAATGAACCTGGCAGGCTGGTCACAGAGGCTGGGGGAAGAACAGATCTACAGGAGGATGGCATCAGCGATGCATAATACCCTGTGCAGGGAGGCTGTGGGCTGTTGGACTGTGGAGCAGCCAACCTCTCCCAAGAACATGGGGAAGCATTGTGCAAGGAGCAGCTTCAGGGGAAAAGGAGAGGAATGCAAATGAGGACAGAAGAGGCAAACAATGTGAGACAGAAGTGGGATCAAGAGAAAATGTTCTTCTAAGTGGTAGATAGCTGTGCACGTCTAAAGACAGAGAAGATAAATGCACGCCTTTGATCACATTTGGTGTCACATTTCTTGGAATCTTATTTCATGGAAATTTCCTACTTTGTATACATGGATTAACAATGTAAAAAACTTCATTTGTACCTGTTCAATGAATACATCATATTTATGAACTTTTCCTCATTGTTTTGCTTTATATAAATGATGGTCTAATATCAATCCCATTTACGATAGCTACAAAAAATCAAATACCTTGGTATAAATTATGGAAATGTAAATGAATACCCTGAATGATAAATAGGCCTCATTTTCATGACTACATACTTTTTCATCATAGAATATATAATTACTCCATTTACTTTAATAATCTTATTTATAAGCTTAGAATATAAAGTCACTATTTTTTGCTTTGTAAGTAAGCTGTATGAATGGTAGAATTTAAGTGGGAATGATGAAAGTGAAGACTTATTTTTGCACATGTATTTCACAACATGAGCACCAAATATGCTCAGCTGTTCATTTTATAAAGAGAAAAAACACATTTAAAATTGTACCATTCAGAGACTGTAAATCATGTAGTCAAAAAAGAAATGTAAATGCTATGTATCACTGGGTAGAAAAAAGTCACATTTTAACCACACACTGGATGATTAAGTATCCCTATATAGAACATACTTTCCTTTAAGAATGAAAGTTGAAAAGAATCAAACATTAGTGTTTCAACAAGACTCCATGAAAGTCAGGAAACTATAGAACTCAGATGATAAATGAAAACAGAATTTATTGAATAGACTGTCCTTACTCCAGGGATTGGTTTTGGATGCTTGATCAAATATGAGTTGGCTGTAGATGTTTGAATTGATTTCTGGTGTTTCAATTCTGTTCCATTGGTCTATCCATCTGTTTCTGTACCAGTACCATGCTGTTTTGATTACAACTGCCCTGTAGTATGTCCTGAAATCTGGTATTGTGATGCCTCCGGCTTTGTTTTTGTTGTACAAGATTGCTTTAGCTATTCGAGGTCTCTTGTGCCTCCATATAAATTTCAGCACCATTTTTTCCAGATCTGAGAAGAAGGTCTTCGGTATCTTGATTGGTATTGCATTGAATCTATAAATTGCTTTTGGGAAATGGACATTTTGATGATATTAATTCTTCCAATCCATGAGCATGGAAGATTTTTCCATTTCTTGGTATCCTCTTCTATTTCTTTCTTTAAGGTTTTGTAATTTTCATCGTAGAGATCTTTAACGTCCTTGGTTAAGTTTATTCCAAGGTATTTGATTGTTTTTGTAGCTATTGTGAATGGGATTAATCTTAGAAGTTCTTCCTCAGCCATGGCATTGTCTGTGTATACAAAGGCTGTTGATTTTTGTGCATTGATTTTATATCCTGCTACTTTGCCAAACTCTTCTATGAGTTCCAATAGTCTCTTAGTAGAGTTCTTTGGGTCCTCTAAATAAAGAATCATATCATCTGCATAGAGGGATAGTTTGAGTTCTTCCTTCCCCATTTGTATCCCTTTAATTTCTTTTTCTTGCCTAATAGCTCTGGCTAGAACTTCCAGAACTATATTGAATAGCAGTGGTGAGAGTGGGCATCCCTGTCTGGTACCAGATCTCAGTGGAAATGCTTCCAACTTTTCCGCATTCAATAGGATGTTGGCTGTGGGTTTTTCAAAATTGGATTTCTACATGCAGAATCATGAAGCAAGACCCCTACCTTTCACCTTACACAAAAATTCACTCAACATGGATTAAAGAATTAAATCTACGACCTGACACCATCAAATTATTAGAGAGCATTGGAAAAACCCTGCAAGATACAGGTACCGGCAATGACTTCTTGGAAAACACCCCAGAAACACAGGCAGTCAAAGCCAAAATTAACAACTGGGAATACATCAAATTGAGAAGTTTCTGTACTACAAAAGAAACAGGAAAGTGAAGAGGCAACCAACAGAATGGGAAAATATATTTGCAAACTATGCAACTGATAAAGGGTTGATAACTAGAATCTACAAAGAAATCAAGAAACTCCACAAGATCAAAACAAACAACCCACTTAAGAGATGGGCCAAGGACCTCAATAGACATTTTTCAAAAGAGGAAATCCAAATGGCCAACAGACACCTGAAAAAATGTTCAAGATCACTAGCAATCAGGGAAATGCAAATCAAAATCACAACGAGGTTCCACCTCACCCCAGTGAAAATGGCTCACATTCAGAAATCTACCAACAATAGATGCTGGCGAGGATGTGGGGAAAAAGGGACACTAACCCACTGTTGGTGGGAATGCAAACTGGTAAAGCCACTATGGAAGTCAGTCTGGAGATTCCTCAGAACCCTGAATATAACCCTACCATTCAACCCAGCCATCCCACTCCTTGGAATTTACCCAAAGGAAATGAAATTGGCAAACAAATAAGCAGTCTGCACATTAATGTTTATTGCAGCTCAATTCACAATAGTTAAGACCTGGAACCAACCCAAATGCCCATCAACGGTAGACTGGATAAAGAAATTATGGGACATGTACTCTATCGAATACTATACAGCAGTCAAAAACAATGAAACCCAATCATTTGCAACAGGATGGAGGATTCTGGAAAACATCATGCTGAGTGAATTAAGCCAGTCCCAAAGGGACAAACATCATATGTTCTCCCTGATCGGCAACAACTAAATGAACACCAAAGGGGAAACCTGTTGAAGTGAAATGGACACTATGAGAAACAGTGACTTGATCAGCTCTTGTGCTGACTGTTGATGTACAATGTAATACTTTATCCATTTTAGTATTTTTTTTTCTAGTACCATTGGTTGAACTCTGTAATTAACACACACTTATTCTTAGGTGTTTAAATTTTAACTGAAAAGTGATCCCTGTTAGAAATTTGGAAAACATTATGCTGAGTGAAATAAGCCAATCCCAAAGGGACAAATATCACTTGTTCTCCTTGATAGGTGACAACTAACTGAGCACCAAAAAGGAAACCTGTTAGTGAAATGAACACTATGAGAAATGGTGACTTGATCAGCCCTCACCCTGACTGTTGATGAGCAGCTTAATATGTTATCCCTCTTAGTATTTTGTTTGTTTGTTCTACTTAATACTTTTGGTTGAATACTGTAATCAATACACAATCCTTCTTAAGTGCTGAAACTTAACTGAAAAGTGATCACTGTTAAATATAAGAGTGGGAATAAGAGACGGAAGAGATGTGCAATTCGGGACATGCTCAAGCTGACTTACCTCAAACCGTAGAGTTAGAAACATACCAGGGGATTCGAATTCAATCCTGTCGCTCCCCGTCTTCATGGAGGAACGACACAGGACCCTGCGTTGTTCTTTCGTCTGCTCGGCCCTCCCTGGGTTTGCTGCTGGTTCTTCCCGGGTTGGCTACCATCCCTTCCACCTCCATGGAAGGGCGGTTCCCCCTAGCCACTTTCCCCACTTCCACGGGGGAGTGGCACACCGCCAGCCGGCTCTCTCGGGGGCTGCACAGGTGTTCCTTCAGATAGATGTTCCTGGTGCATGTTGTCTCTCTCCTCCTTTATAGTCCTCTTCCGCCAATCCCAACTCTGCTACCCACACGCCGAGTACGCTGCTCTCCTCCAATCAGGAGCAAGTCCTACAGTTTATTGGTTGAACTGGAGGCAGCTGTGTAGAAGCTGTTTCTCCCTTCTCAGCGCCATATTGTGGGAGAGCAGATGCATAGAATAAGTCTTAATTCCAGTAACTTAGTCTAGTCCGAGTTGCTCCCCACAAATCCCATCAAGGTGGCATGTACCAATGCCATCTCACTAGTCCCAGTGATCAATTTCTGTTCACAATTGATCGTAATGATAGGACTAAGAACCAAAGGGATCACATAAACAAGAATAGTGTCTGCAAATACTAGCTGATAGAATAAAAAAGGGAGAGAACAATCCAACATGGGAAGTGAGATACACAGCAGACCCATAGAATGGCAGATGTCCTAAACAGCACTCTGGCCTCAGAATCAGCCCTTAAGGCATGCAGATCCAGCTGAAATGCCCATGATAGTATTTCATGCATGGAAAGCCAAGACACTCTGGGGGAAAAAAAAAAAACCTAAATGAAAGATCTCTGCGAGTGAGATCCCAGTGGAAACAATGGGTCATCAAAGAAGGAGGTACCTTTCTCTGAAGGGAGGAGAGAACTTCCACTTTGACCATGGCCTTGTCTAAATATGATCAGAGTCGGTGAACTCAGGGGGCTTCCATAGCCTTGGCAGCTCATGACAAGAGCCTAGGGTGATTACTGATGCCATAAACAAGAGTATCAATTTGTTAAGTCAACAACAGGAGTCACTGTGCACTTACTCCTCATGTAGGATCTTTGTCCTTAGTGTGCTGTACATTGAGATTTAATGCTATAACTAGTACTCAAACAGTATATTTCACTTTGTGTTTCTATGGGGGTGCAAACCTTTGAAATCTTTACTTAATGTATGCTAAACTGATCTTCTGTAAAGAAAGAAATTATCAGTTCCTAACTTGACTCTCTGGGATTAAACATGACAATAGGTCTGATATGATTTCATCATCATTTAAAAAATCATCTATTATTTTTCACTTTATGTTTCTTTGTGGGAGCAAACTGTTGAAATATTTACTTAATGTGTACTAAACTGATCTTCTGTATATTAAGAGAATCGAAAATGAATCTTGATGTGAATGGAAGGGGAGAGGGAGTGGGAAAGGGGAGGGTTGCGGGTGGGAGGGACGGTATTGGGGGGAAGCCATTGTAATCCATAAGCTGTACTTTGGAAATTTATATTCATTAAATAAAAGTTTAAAAAAAAGTAAAAAAGAAAACAGAATTAATTCTTCAAGAATTTGGTGAACACTTCCACTCTATTGACCAACATTAACATGATTGCTGCTTTACTTTATCACCAGCCATGCAGAAACTACTTCAAGGTTTGGATAAACTCCAGTATATTAAGTATTTTAATAACTTTCATAAAAATATCCTCAGAACATAACCAAGCCTTTAACTTATTTTCCCAGTAAGTGACTCCCCCCACCCTCACCCCCCCCCATCAGCTTGTTCTCTTGGACTAATGATCCTTTGGGTTCAATGTCACAATGGGAGGTTTGCTCGATGCCCCAGTCTGGGAAACTGAACACAGCTAGCTAACTAACCCACAGGAAGATGGGCCCTGGGCTATTGAGTGCTATGGTGAGAGAATCCAGTGGAAGGGCTGTGCCTGGAGTGGCCTCAGTATTGCTAGACTCAGAGGGAAGTTGTGGGATTGGTACGATCAGTTGGTCCGAGATATCTACTGCTATCCCTTTGTGTCCTGCCTCAATTTCTCTTTGACCTTTTAGGTTGGTAGTGTTCTTCTCCTTTCCTTATCATACCATCTCATCTCTATAAAAAAATCTATTTCCACAAAGCAGCTCTTGTATATGTGAAAGCCCAAACGTAAAATCTTCTGAGGTTTCTGAATGTTGAGTTTAATCTATACTGGATTTTAAAAATTTTATTTTGACATTCTACAAAAGATCTATAATTTTTATTAATATACAAATAATTACAACTTTATGGGATACAGAGTGATAATTTAAGACATTTATACAGCATGTACTAAGTAAATCACAATAACTAGAATCTGTATATCCATACCCTTTCTTTATGTTTGAGGATTGGCGATCTTCTAGTTTTTAAAATATCTAACAGGTTACTGAGAACTATAGTCTCCCCACTGTGTTGTGTAGCACTGAACATATTCCTCTATTGGTTAGGTTTTCTTCTTAGAGTTATCAACAGGTGTCTGGCTGTTATATCTAAAATGATGAGGTATATAGAAATTTCTCCTGCAGATGTCACCACAATGAATAGCAAAAGTGAGAGAGGCCTTTCTTTTATTTTGCATTTACTCCTTTTTTAACAGCGGAAACCTCCCATGGTGGTCAATGATCTTTTTGAAGACATGAAGGATGGTGTTAAGCTGCTTGCTCTGCTGGAGGTCCTGTCTGGGCAGAAATTGGTAAGAATGCTTTTTCTGGAACCGCATGTGTCAAATGGCTCCCATTTGAAATTTGGGGATGTAGAGTTCTGAGCATAAAAGGGTTTTGTCCATAGAAATGAAGGTTCTTTTGTGGAAATGCTAGTCTACTGGTCCCTTTGTGAGCAAGGAATACATTTCCCTTATTGTTCCTGCACACTCTTAGTACAGTCATCATGTGTAGAATGCACTAGCAACATCATACCTAAGAGTAAAGAACTTCATCAGTAATGTAGTGTGCTTAACTGTTGAATCAGGATGGAATGGAGGAAGATTAGTTGCAAATTAACATCTCCCTCACTTTTAAGTGCCTGTTTCCCATTTGGAATGAATTGTTGGTTGATAACTGTGTATTTATATAGCTGTGTGTTGAAAATTAAACATAAATTCAAGGTGGCATTTTCTTATTCCTGTGGACTTCCTCCACTATCACTCATTTATAACAAGAACAACATGTTCAGGATTAGCTGTTTTTATGTGCTGTGAAACCAGCACATAACCAACAACATTGTTGGTAAGCTATAAAGTATATTTTACTACATTTTCAAATAATTAAATATAGTTTCTTGCTCATTTTTTTCAATTCAGAGTAGGAAAGTGGTAAGCAGTTTATAAACATGACTTACAAATAATGTTTACTGTAATTGGAAATAGGAGTTCAGGAAATGCTTGGAATGTTGTATAATACACTAAACACAAAGTCCCAAATTGGTAATTTTTTATCTGTTGTACCTTGCAAGAACTACACAGTACTCATGCATGACTAAAGTTTTCAGACTTTTTACCTGACCATAAACTTCCAGCTTATTTTGTGCAAAGAGTTTCAAAATAGCTTCTATAAATAACCATTTGCTGGAAAATACAAATTGAAAATAATTTATGTAAATCATTTATCTAATTGGGTTCATATCACAGCAGGTGCTTTTGGTTCCCCATGTCCCATCTCTACTACCTTCTGATGTCAACCATGTTGGCAGGAGTTGGGTTATCAACTCGGGGATTTTGTCAAAGCCACAAGTTGCATGTGGCAGCCATGAAGGATAGGGAACTTGATGGTCTTGAAAGACTCTCGGCTAGGGTAGATGGGAGTCCATGAAAACATGAGTGCATTTTTAGGAAGACCGGTTCTGAGGCATATTTTTACACAGGTCACATGTATTCCTCCGAGATTCAGACCTGAGTTCCATTGCCCAAATCAAGAATCACCAACAGGACACCATTTATTGGCTTTTTGTTCTCCCCCATACCTACTCTCCACACATCCTCACTGCTGCTACCCTGAGCACCTCAACAATGTACTATGTGTACCAAGGTCCTGTCTCGACTTCTGCTTTGGGGAAAATAAAACAAGACAAATATGAATAGCTAACTTGTATGTATGGGTCACATTCATGAGCTAAATAAACATTAGGATGTGGCCATCATTAGACTGAAATACACACTCCATTAGTTGTCTGATAGAACTGGCCACTCTGTTTTATCATCCTGAATTAAGGATCCTACATAATGGGCACTCAAGAACATGCGTTCTTCTTCAGGTCAATATAATTCCATTGTTGTCCTTGGCCAACAATATACAGAAATCCTGGTGGACATTTAACAACCAAGCTAAATTATTCCATAAAATGTATATATTTTTTACATACCAGTTCTGGTTCTGTTTAAGTGCTATCCTCATTCAGATAGAGTTATGAGAACTTAAAATTGAAAAAAATTCAGAAAGAATCTCAGCATTATCATCTAACAGATATGGAAACTGAAAGAAAGGTGGTTTAGAAAGGCATAGAAAGGTGGTTTCCAGATTAACCTCTTTTATTTATTTATATTGAATCCTGAAAGATTCTGAATTCTATAAAAGAAAATTATTCTGAAATTATAAGTATGTTTTGGTGATGGTTAACTTATATTTTGTACCTGTGAGCACTATGGTTCAGGACCACATTAATACGAGGAGCATAACTTTAAAGAAAGCATTGTCCTAGGCATTTTTTGTAGAGCTTTTCAAAGGGAAAATATGGGCAGAACTGTTTCTTCAGAATCATTAACCCTGGTTGGAAATCCTATAAATATGTGATGGATAGAGCTTTATTAAGGTCACTACAAATGTTGCAGTTCACATAACTAAGAACTTTGGCTCAGATAATTATTATCCAGGAATTGTGACCAGATAATTTAGCACTCCCCTTACTGCCAGCATCTCAGGGTGAGGATGGACTCTCCATATCCTAGAACTCTCTAATAACCTATTGTCTGTGATATAAGGTCTTACTAATAGATGGGAGTTTGGTCTCGTTCTCACTCTCTCCCTCATCTCTATTTTTATTGTTATCTCTGTCATTCTTTCAAGTAAGTACGGAAAAATTATTTTTGGATTTTTCTACATCCCTTGAATATTTTTTATGAAATGTCTACGATTTAAAAAATTGGGAATAAGAGAGGGAATAGATGTGCAATTCGGGACATGCTCAAGCTGACTTACCTCAAATGGTAGAGTTAGAAACATACCAGGGAATTCGAATTCAATCCCATCGAGGTGGCATGTACTAATGCCATCTCACTAGTCCCAGTGATCAATTTCTGTTCACAATTGATCGTAATGATAGGACTAAGAACCAAAGGGAGCACATAAACAAGAATAGTGTCTGCAAATACTAGCTGATAGAATAAAAAAGGGAGAGAATGATCCAACATGGGAAGTGAGATACACAGCAGACCCATAGAATGGCAAATGTCCTAACAGCACTCTGGCCTCATAATCAGCCCTTAAGGCATGCGGATCCAGCTGAAATGCCCATGAGAGTATTTCAGGCATGGAAAGCCAAGACACTCTTGGGGAGGGGGGGGGACCTACATGAAAGATCTCCACGAGTGAGATCCCAGTGGAAACAATGGGTCATCAAAGAAGGAGGTACCTTTCTCTGAAGGGAGGAGAGAACTTCCACTTTGACCATGGCCTTGTCTAAATATGATCAGAGTCGGTGAACTCAGGGGGCTTCCATAGCCTTGGCAGCTCATGACAAGAGCCTAGGGTGATTACTGAGGCCATAAACAAGAGTGTCAATTTGTTAAGTCAACAACAGGAGTCACTGTGCACTTACTCCTCATGTAGGATCTTTGTCCTTAGTGTGCTGTACATTGAGATTTAATGCTATAACTAGAACTCAAACAGTATTTTTCACTTTATGTTTCTGTGTGTGAGCAAACTGTTGAAATCTTTACTTAATGTATGCTAAACTGATCTTCTGTATATAAAGAGAAACGAAAATGAATCTTGATGTGAATGGAAGGGGAGAGGGAGTGGATAAGGGGAGGGTTGCAGGGGGGAAGCCATTGTAATCCATATTCTGTACTTTGGAAATTTATATTCATTAAATAAGAGTTAAAAAATAAAAAATAAAAAAAACATTGTTTATCTTGGGTCTGGCACCGTGGCTCACTTGGTTAATCTTCTGCCTGTGGTGCTGGCATCCCATATGGGCGCCAGGTTCTAGTCCCGGTTGCTCCTCTTCCAGTTCAGCTCTCTGCTGTGGCCCGGGAGGGCACTGGAGGATGGCCCAAGTGACTGGGCCCCTGCACCCATGTGGGAGACCAGGAAGAAGTACCTGGCTCCTGGCTTTGGATCGGCGCAGCACTGGCCGTAGCAGCCATTTGGGGAGTGAACCAAAGGAAGGAAGACCTTTCTCTGTCAGTCTCTCTCACTGTCTATAACTCTACCTGTCAAATAAAAAAAAATTATATATCTCTAATTACATGCAAACATAGGAACACTAAATTTAGTTTTTCACTTAAGTGTTTTTTTTTTTTTTTTTTTTTAAGAATGTGAGGGAGACAGACATGGTGCTTAAGATGTTTCTTTAAATGTCATTATCCTGTCCTGGATTGCCTTGGTTCAATTCCCAGCTGTGCTCCTGATTCCAGCTTCTTGCTGAAGCACACCCTGGGAGCCAGCAGGTAATGGCACAAGTGCTTAGCTCCCTACCACCCACATGGGAGACCCTGATGGAGCTCCAGGCTCCTGGCTTCTGCATGGCCAAGTCCTGGCTGTTGTTAGGATTTGGGGAATGAGCCAGCAGAGAGATCTTACTCTTCTTCTTTCTCTGTCACTGCCTTTCCTATAGAAATTAATTTTTAAAAAACTTAAAAAATGTATGGAGTTACCATGAAAAAGATAGAAACAATATGATTAGAAAGTAAGGATTATAGAAAAAAAAACCCTCTCTTATTTTTTAATCTTGCGTATAGTATCTTTTAAAAGACTGGAGAAGCTTAATGACATACCCAAGAGTGAACAATAGTCAGACTTAAGAAATCAAGTATCAGATTTCTGCATGCTCATTTGGTGACTTTTAGCCATTAATCACATATTTAGTTTAAAACTCAATTCGGCACTGGGTTTTGACATTTTCTATAAATCATCCAGCTAACATTTTTAGGGTTATTGTTATGGAGAGGAACTACCTTTTACCCTCTGAGAAAAACAGAGCACAAGTGAGTAAGATATGTTCAGTGCCCTTAAAGAGCTTATAGTTTAGTAAGGAGGGATGATTGTATTAGGATGGGAAAATGTGTATTAAAATATGATGAAACAATATAATAGATGTTTGTGTCTTCCTCACATAGCCAGGATACTTCTGAATGAATGAGAAAAGCAGAAAGGATATTATTTACCCTACACAATATCAGATTTTACAATGAAGGTTTATCAATTTAGACAGTTGGTATTGTTACAAAAATAGGCATATTGACAAATATAGCAGAGTCCAGAAAGACATGAATGGAACCTGAATATGTTGGAGGTGAATGTCAGATCTTGAGGAAATGAGGAACTAGTCAATAAATTAAACAGGAGTAAAATTTATCCTAATATAAATAGATGAAATTTGATCATTGTGCTATAAAAAATAAAAGCTATACATATTAAGAGCATAACGGCCGAAACTCTTTAAATTCTTAGTATGGGTGAACATTTTTTGAAAAAAACTAATATGACACAGAAAATATTGCTGTATTTAAATTAAAATTATAGTTTTAGTGATCTATGATTACTATAAAACTTGCTATATATGGGTGAAATGGTCATTTTCCATTCAATTATTATTTATGGCCATTATCTATACCCCCACTAAACTGGGGTATTTTTGCATTTTACTGGTTCAATTTATTAAGTATTAAGCCTTTTTACTGTAATGTAATTTTAGAATACATTTTACTCAAACTAAAAAAAGAGAAAAAATTGAAGTGAGGAAGATAGGAAGGAAATATCATTATGTTCTTAGAATTGTATCTACAAATCACATTGAATCTGGAAAAAACTAATTTTTTAAAATTAAGACTATTTTAAAAATAAAACACCTTTGAATTGACAAGTTACAAACTTGTTGAAGATACTCAAAATTCATTTTGTGAAAGGATGAAAAGAAGACTTTACCAAGAATATATAAAACACATCTTCAAAACAGTACGTCTATACATAGCTCATAGGAAAACCTGGGCAAGAGTATGGCATTTTACAAAGGAAACACACATTGCTAATAAACAGAGGAAGAGATGTGCACATCATTGCTGATTGGGGAAATGCAAATGAATAACACAGTGAAAAAGGGTGCACACATTTTATATGCATTCAGTTGAAGGGGAAAAGATTCTTAAGTATCTGTCATTCAACTGTCATAGAGCACATGCTTAAAAAGGATTATTTTTGCAATGCTGGTAATAGAGAAAAGTACTACAACCATTTCAGGGAAGATTGGCATTACTTTGCAAGTTCAAAAGTCTCATTCCCGCTAACTCAGCAGTTCTTTCCTATTCATATACCTAAGAGAAACTATACGTACACAAAAGATAAGAAGTACAAGACTGACCCATCAGCATAGGTTACAATAGCAATAATCTGGAAATAATCCATGTGATCTTACAAGGAAAGCATGTAAATGGCACACTAGATAGCTTTCAAAATGAACAAAATTTAGCAAAAAAATCAATAATATAAATGAATCTTAAAAATGTGCTACCTGGAAAAGTAATCTCAAGATACTGATACAGTGATATTCTTTATATAGTATTAAAATGGAAGTGACTATTCTGTTAAAGAATACAAATAAATTAAAGGAATCTATACATATATATGTGTGTATATATATATATACACACATAAAGGGAATTGTTGAATTGAACGCAGTGGGATGGTTGTCATGAGAGCAGGAATGTAGGAGTATGGAATAAATCATGGTGTCAAGGGATATGACTTTCATTCTTAATTAGGTCCTAGCTGAATTCTAGCTGGCAGTTCATGGGTGCTTTTTGTATTATAAATGATATCTAAGTGATTCATGTGCACAAGGTATAACAGTGGTCCCAGTAAAGAATAAACAAAAATTTTAAAACATATCCTCTATTTAAGTATTTGCTTTAAAATCTGATCCTCAAACTTACTACCTAGCACACTATTTTTTTTTTCCAAAGAGTTATTTATTGAAAGAGTTACACAGAGAGAGGAGGAGAGGCAGAGAGAGAGGACTTTGATCTGCTGGTTCACTCCCCCATTGGCTGCAAATGCTGGAGCTGTGCCGAAGCCAGGAGGGTCCTACAGGTCTCCCACACTGGTGCAGGGGCCCAAGGACTTGAGCTATTTTCCACCACTTTCCCAGCCCATAGCAGACAGTTGGATCAGAAGAGGAGCAGCTGGTGGCCAGGGAGTGCAGTGGAGGATGGCCCAAGTGCTTGGGCCCTGCACCCCATGGGAGACCAGGATAAGTACCCGGCTCCTGCCATCAAATCAGCGGGGTGCGCCGGCCGCGGCAGCGGCGGCCATTGCAGGGTGAACCAACGGCAAAGGAAGACCTTTCTCTCTGTCTCTCTCTCTCACTGTCCACTCTGCCTGTCAAAAAATAAAAAAGAGGAGCAGCTGGTTTCAAACCAACACCCACATGGGATGCTGGCACTGCAGACAGAGGCTTTAACCACTACACCACAGCACCAGCCCCAACCTAGCACATTATTAACAGGATTTGGTTTTTGCTTGAATGAGAGATTATTTAGAGTTTTCATGTAAAGTATGCTAATATCTACTTAATGGAAATTGTTTTGGTTCTTCAAGTTAACAATGTAGCATGGGGACAGTGCATAAAAAATTTTGGTAGCTTAAACTGTGGGGAGCAACCCGGACTAGACTAAGTTACTGGAATTAAGACTTATTCTATGCATCTGCTCTCCCACAATATGGCGCTGGGAGAGGAGTAAACAGCTTCTACCCAGCTGCCTCTCGCCAACTTGAGTGATGACCTGCAGGAGCTGATCCTGCTCCTGATTGGAGGAGAGCAGCATACTCGGCGTGTGGGTAGCAGAGTTGGGATTGGCGGAAGAGGACTATAAAGGAGGAGAGAGACAACATGCACGAGGAACATCTAGGGGGAACATCTATCTGAAGGAACACCTGTGCAGCCCCCGAGAGAGCCGGCCGGCGGTGTGCTGCTCCCCCGCGGAAGTGGGGAATGTGGCAGGGGGAACCGCCCTTCCACGGAGGTGGAAGGGACGGCAGCCAACCCGGGAAGAACCAGCAGCAAACCCGGGGAGGGCCGAGCAGACGAAAGAACAGCGCAGGGTCCTGTGTCGTTCCTCCACGAAGAGGGGGAGCGACATAAACACAGATTACTTAGGATATATATGTATCAGAACACACTGTTTTGTGGAAAATATTTTCATTCTCACAACTATATTTTATCCTTAGCTCTTCTGTTCCATGTGTTTTGGTCATTCAAATCAAGAATGCTACTAGTACTGTCAGTATCTTTGCATGTTCATATGGCTGAAAAAAGATAGTAAGTGGCCAATTTCCTTACTGGTAAGATTGACAATCTCAATAGATTGTTAATTTCTCAAGCACAGGAGTTTGGGAAATCTCCATTCTTAGGCATACAGAAACCTAAGAGGCAAATGCATTAACAGGACAGCTGAAAATGAATGTTTTGATTAAATAAATTAGTACATCTTCAAGAGTGCTAAGAAGACAACATTCCCTCATGTATTTGCTGACCTTTATAGAAACCAAGTAATTTTTATTGCTCTTGAATATTCTGTCAGCACATTTTAACCCATACGAATAGATTTTATAACTATTTTAATGTGTTCATTTTGATTTATTCCTTTTCTTTAACTTTTTATAGCCTTGTGAACAAGGACGCCGGATGAAACGAATCCATGCTGTGGCTAACATCGGCACAGCACTCAGGTTCCTTGAGGGAAGAAAGGTAAGAGAGAAATAAAACACCAGAACACTTAAGGAAGGCATGGACACACTGACTGGCTGTGGGGTAAAACACCATGTAATCTATGCAGCACAGACATACAATATTACTATGAGATAATTTTAGATTTACAGAAAATTTGCAAAAGATATTCCATGCCTCCTCTTCACCCAACTTCCACTAATGTTAAGAACATGTATAACCACAGTACAATTACCAAAATAGAGATTGAAATGGTTATGATGCTATTAACTAAAGCAGCAACATTGATCAAATCCCATCAATTTTCTTCCTGCTGTTTTGTTTCTGTTCCAACCCAGTATTACATGTTGCCTTTGTCTCTTTAGTCTACAGTATTCTTTCATTGTCTCCTATGACCTTGACAATTTTTATAATTGCTAGTGAGTGATTTTGCAGAACGTCCTCAATTTGAGTTTATATAATATACTGTCATGATTCAATTGAAGCTGTAGACTATTGGCAATGAAGTGAAGTTGCATTCTTTCCAGTGTTTCACTCAGTGGATACAGGATTCTGGCAAGTCTTATTGCTGATAATGTTAACTTAGATCACTTGCTAAGGTGGTGTCCTAGTCCATTTCTGTTGCTGTAACAAAATACTTGGGACTGGGTAGTTGATAAAGAATAAATAATAGAAGCTTCTTTGGCTTATGGTTCTGGAGAATGGAAAGACCAAGAGAACAGCTTCTGGCCAGCGCTGCAGCTCAATAGGCTAATCCTCCACCTGCGGCGCCGGCACCCTGGGTTCTAGTCACGGTTGGGGCGCCGGATTCTGTCCCGGTTGCCCCTCTTCCAGGCCAGCTCTCTGCTGTGGCCTGGGAGTGCAGTAGAGGATGGCCCAAGTGCTTGGGTCCTGCATCCGCATGGGAGACCAGGAGAAACACCTGGCTCCTGGCTTCGAATCAGCACCATGTGCCAGCCATAGCGCGCTGGCCGCGGTGGCCATTGGAGGGTGAACCAACGGCAAAGGAAGACCTTTCTCTCTGTCTCTCTCTCTCACTGTCCACTCTGCCTGTAAAAAAAAATAAAAAAAAAAAACAGCTTCTGTCACTTGGTGAGGAATTCCCTGCTGCAGAATGTAACCGAGGGCAAGACAGAGCAAGCATGTGTCAGCTCAGGTCTGTCCTCTCTTCTCTTAAAGCCACCAGTTCTATCACAGGACCACATCCTGCTTACCTTGTGCAATCTTCATCACCTCCTAAAGATCACATAACCAATCATGAACATAGGAATTTGAGGATTAAGACTACAACATACGGAATTAGGGACATAGTTCAGTACAGTAGATGGTGTCCACTATGTGTTTTGTGGTAAAGTTACCTTTTCCCCTTCATGTTGAGAAGCAATCCAAGGAGATTATTAACACTTGCTAATTTTCTGATTCATTTGCAAACTTCTGTTCACTTGTGTTGGTATCAATTGTTTACAGAAATTATTTCTGTGATGTTTACATGATGGTAATTTTGTATTTCCCTTCTTCTCACTACATTTATTAATTGAATTATTCTGTAAGAAAAATAGTCTTGTCTTCCCCATTTATTTGTTCAATTTTTTATCTCAGTGTAAACTCATCATATTTATTCAATAGTTATACTCCGTTACTCTCCTTATTGTTGTTACTTTGTTACTTGTATTGTTCCAGCTTTGAGCATTAAGAGCTCCTGATAGCACCATCTGATGTCCCCCTGCCAATTTTCAATCACATCCTTTTTTCTGAAATGATAGAGATTCCAGGATTATGATCTATCCTTTCTACCCCAACCCTGAGATCAAGCACTTCTCTAAGGAGGCCTTGTTCCTTTCATTGGTGGGTGGTATCAGAAACCACGGTCTAGATATCTGCTTATTGCTCCTGGGTATCAATGTTCCTAGGCCACCTTGGCAGACAGATCGAGAAAGCATACATTCTCACTGCCTGTGTGTACACACACATCTGTTCCTCTCCTTCCTCTGTCTGTGTGTATGTGCCCACTATCATTTCAAGCTGATTCCCCTGATTACAGCCTAATCCAACCCCGCAATGTTCATTCTAGTCTTAAATGCTTGCTTTCTGCTTTCTCTGAAAATGAACAACCTGATTCTCATCTATAATATATTCACATAGCCTTTAATTCTGATATACACATAAAGTAGTTTCAGAATTTCTAACCACTACCCCTTTGAGAAACATTTACTACCTGAAAAATAATATTTGTGTACAACTTTTTTGTCTTTAGTGGTTCAGTATCCCACCAAGAGACTAATTTCCAAATGTATTTAGATTACTTATATTCTTCCCCATCCCCTTCCGTGAGATTGTTTTACTCATTTGTAGTATAGTCATATTCATTTGTTACTGCTTCTACTCCATTTTGTCCTCCCACACATATACTTACGTATCTTGGTTGATTTAATTGCTTGGTTGACTGACGCATCCCTGTGACTCTAAGAGTATGTTATGTTTAGAGAAGCATAACCTTCCACCTCATCTCTGCTACTGTGGCTTTATTCTCTGCCTTTAGCTCCATTTGCCCCCTGCAGGTAACCAGACTCTAGTTTCTGAACTCCTCTCTGTATTTCCTTTCGCAAATGAGGCGTGTTTTCATATTCTCCCTACTTCTGTTCATGAAGGTGAGCACACTATAAAGGATTTTGACTTTTCCATTTAGCATTACATCCTGGAAATTTACCCATGTCAGTTTATAGAGATTACCTTATTCTCTTCACAACTGTGTAGTATTCCATTATCTGAATATGCCATAGCTTATTCAGCCTCTCTTTGAATGACACTTAGATTGAGTCTAATATTTTTCAAACACAGTGACGCAATTTATAACTAGTAGCATAAGTAGTTTCACATTATTAGAAATATATCTTCTAAGTATATTACAAATCACAAGTGTGATTTCTAGGTAAAAAAAAAAAAAGCAAGTGTGTCGCTCCCCGTCTTCGTGGAGGAACGACACAGGACCCTGCGCTGTTCTTTTGTCTGCTCGGCCCTCCCCGGGTTTGCTGCTGGTTCTTCCCGGGTTGTCTACCGACCCTTCCACCTCCGTGGAAGGGCGGTTCCCCCTAGCCACTTTCCCCACTTCTGCAGGGGAGCAGCACACCGCCGGCCGGCTCTCTCGGGGGCTGCACAGGTGTTCCTTCAGATAGATGTTCCTGGTGCATGTTGTCTCTCTCCTCCTTTATAGTCCTCTTCCACCAATCCCAACTCTGCTACCCACACGCCGAGTATGCTGCTCTCCTCCAATCAGGAGCAGGTCCTACAGTTTATTGGTTGAACTGGAGGCAGCTGTGTAGAAGCTGTTTCTCCCTTCTCAGCACCATATTGTGGGAGAGCAGATGCCTAGAATAAGTCTTAATTCCAGTAACTTAGTCTAGTCCGGGTTGCTCCCCACACAAATGTACATGTACTTTTGTGAAGTTTTGCATACTTTCCTCCAAAAGTGCTGAAGCAACCCTCTGAGGTTGAGCCTTTCTAAGTGTGGGAGTTGAGAAATCTGTGCTTGGTGATATCAAAATCAGCTTTATAAATAGAATAACACAAAGTTCTGGAAAGCAGAACAATTCAATTATTTCCTTCTCAATTCATGTTCACTAAATTAATTCATTTACTCCACAAATGTACTTTCACCAAACAGGAACTGTGGATGATACGAAATTAAATCTTGGGACCTACCCCTCAACATTTACATTTTGATAGGTTGACAATGCTATGAATCAGTGTAAAATTCAGTCAGTTGTGCAAACTTCATATCCAAGAGAGATTCCAGGTGTTTATGTAGTGTAGAAAAGCGGTCCTCATTCCCAATGTGTTGTGAAAAGATCACGGTCATCTTACTCTTGTTGGATGCCTGCTTCTTGCTCAACCTGTATTAGTTTTTCATAGAAAACTGCGTGAAGCTTTGGAGGAACAATAAATGTAGTTTTTCAGGTCATTAATTTTCCCATTTCAGTTGTATAACAATAAGGCCGTATTTCATTCTGACGTGTATTTATTCTCTAGAATCTAAAAATTCATCTTATTAATTAATAATCTTAGAGAAAAGTTTAATGCCTTATCCTGTAAAATGTGTTTACACGGAGTTGTTTTCACAGAAGACTGCCTTTCACAAGGTCTGCTTTCACGGAATGTCAAGTAATAAAAAAATGAGAAGACTCAGATTTTAAATATTGTACTTAGTGAGAAAGTAATGCATTTGAGTCTTGGATAAATATCTTTAAACCATCACGAGTTCCTGAACCTTTCTTATTAGTAACATACCTCATGAAATCTCGGTTTAAACTTGTTTTAAAATTTTTATTTGTGAGGCAAAAACATTATTATTATTATTTTTCTATCCACCAATTCTCCCAAATTACCATAATCACCAGGACAGGGCTAATTAGGGCTGAAGCAAGAAACTAGGAACTAAATCCAGGTTTCCCATGAGGGTAGCAGACATCCAAATATTTGCGCTTTCTCCTAGGGTACATATTAGGAAGAAGCTGTAGTCAAGAACCAGAAGCAGGACTCAAATCCAGGCATTCTGATATGGGAAGTGGATACTTCAACTAGCATCTTTATCATCAGTCTAAACTTAGCTGTTGTGCTAGAAGTCTGAAGAGTGCTGTGTTATTTTTCTTTTCTTGTTCAGGGATTATGCGAAGAGTGATGAGCAATTGTTGACTGAATACTATGGAGAATGATTTAGCGTAAACTTACTATATATATTTTTCTGGGAGAGAAGAAGTTTCTTTTAATATTTAGGGCAACAACAAAATGAGTAATTGGGGACAACTGGTAACAAATTGACATCTATCCTGAATGCCTGATAGTTATCTTCCCCCCAGAGTAGGAAATGAATGCTAATATCTCTCCATTTTACTATTTCTTAGCTTTCCTTTTTCTTTTTTTCAAATTTACTACTTAGGTATTTATTTCTTTTGAACAAATGATGCTGACTTTGAAAGGTGGTTTATGTATGAATATCATCTTCTCCCTTTGTTTTTCATGTCAGTCCATGTACAGAGGATCACCGGTTAGTACAAATTTTAGAATTCTTAACTCCTGATTTTTGTAGGTAAAAGAGAATCTAAGTTTCATGCTATTTGGTAACAAACTTCAAAGTAAGTGCATCTTCTTAAAATACTCATCATGGTTCCTTTTATTTCCCAGTCGACCTCTAAATATAAAGAATATGCTTTTTGTTTGTTTATCATTTTTGTTGGCAATTTCCTGCATGATATATTTTTCAACATTAAACAAAAGTTTTTAAAATCCATTTTATAGTTTTTTTTGGTTTTTGTTTGTTTTGTGCACCTAACAATGCACCTGGAATTTTCACTGAAACCACATGCTTATTTGTTTTTA
Organism: Oryctolagus cuniculus; assembly: GCF_051225735.1. Taxonomy (NCBI): domain Eukaryota; kingdom Metazoa; phylum Chordata; class Mammalia; order Lagomorpha; family Leporidae; genus Oryctolagus; species Oryctolagus cuniculus. Next base: position 15,348,310 of record NC_142871.1, read on the forward strand.
CGACTCACCCTACTGACCTGTGTGGACCACTACATAGGCATGCCCAAATATTAGTGACATCTAATAAAGTCCTGATTATTACAAAATTAAATGGCTTATAATGTTCTAGTATACTACTAGTACATTTTTTCTTTTTAAATAGATTAAATTAGTCAACATTAACTCCACGGATATAGCTGATGGGAGGCCCTCAATAGTTCTCGGATTGATGTGGACCATCATTCTCTATTTCCAGGTATTGTGCTATGCTTCCTTCTTTACCTACAATAATGTTATGAAGGGAGACAGCAGTAGACATTTCAATAGTGCCTTCATTTGTTGTATCTTTGAGGTTAATCCTCAGCAGAAATGTGAACTTCACACATTGTTTCTTAATAGCAGAGGAATTTTCTTTCCTCTTCTCCTTTGCAAAGATGTTGTACATGGAGCCTCTCCCAGAGAACTCCAGTGCAGTCCGGTCTGAAAAATGAAGATTATCTGCAGAAGGAGCTCAAAGAAATTTTCATTTTTCTCTGTGATGGAGCATTTCTAAGCTCCTGTTAGACAAGAAGGGGAGAATTGTCATTCCATCCCAAATAACTGTTGACCATTGTGTTTTGTTAATGCATTACTGTATTCACTGAGCATATATTGATGTGCATAAAACAGAGTGCAGTGGTAGCTCCAAAGAGGAATAAGATATTACCCAATTCCTGTAAGGTCTTACATTTTGTCGAGGGTGTTAAGGACATTAAGATGAACCACATTTAGTTAGAAAAGTAAAATATATGTGGAGAAAGATAGTTCTTATGTGAAGAAAGATAGTTCTTATGTTTTTGCTGGTAATTAACACACACAGATTGAAGAGTTGACCAGCAACCTGCCGCAGCTGCAGTCTCTGTCTGGCAGTGCATCTTCCGTGGACAGCATTGTCAGCTCTGAAACCGCCAGCCCTCCAAGTAAGCGCAAGGTAGCTACCAAGATCCACGGAAATGCCAAGAAGACGTTACTAAAGTGGGTTCAGTGTGCAGCTGGCAAGTAAGTACTAAGAGTTTGTTTAAATTGAAACCCGTGGAGTGGGTGTTAGGCTTTGTGGTTGATGCCCATGACCTGTAGCTGACTCTGGCTCAAGTACTTGTATTCCTGCCACCAAAATGGAAAACTTGGATTGAGTTCCTGGCTGTTAACTTCAGCCCAGCCCAGTCCTGGCACTTGTAGGCATTTGTGGAGTAAACCAGCAGATGAGAGAGAGAGAGAGAGAGAGAGAGAGAGAGAGAGAGAGATATCTCTTTCAAAAGAATAAATAATTTTTAAAGCCCTTAAATAATTTATCAATTGATTACATTATCTTCCAATGATAGTAATGTTTGAAGAGATACTTGAATGGATGTCTTTATTTTAACTCTTGTTTCTCTTCCCTTGAATTAAAATGAAAACAATTACTGGTAGTAGTCTAGAAATATACTGAAATAATATTAGTTTCCTCTTCATTTGTGAGATTAGGCCTGGTTAATTAGATGAATTAATTCTACACTTTGGCTAATAGCATGAGAAGTAATTCTATTCAGGCCTTTGGATAGAATTTCTGCTCCTATTGAATAATCTTTACACAAATAAGTTAGAGATTTAAATTATATCATCTCTTTATAAGACTACTGAGCTCTTTTTACTAATACTAAAAAGTCTATATATTGGAAAAAAATGTTCTTGTGTCCTGAAACTTTCTAGTGATTGATCTCATTTTTTGTCTAGAAGGTATATTCTTTTGCCAACTCTTTATTTTTTAAGGTTTATTTATTGGAAAATCAGAGTGACAGAGAGGGAGAGACACTAAAAGAGATTCTCCATCCTATGGTTCACTCCCCAAATGGCTGTAACAGCCAGAGTTGGGCCAGACCAAAGCCAAGAGCCAGGAACTCCATCCAGGTCTCCAAAATAGATGTCAGGAGTCCAACTACTTGGGCCATACTCTGAAGCATTCCCAGGTGCACTAACAGAGGGCTGGATCAGAAGTGGACCATCTGGGACTCCAGCAGGTGCTCTGATATGGGATGCCAGCATTCTAGGCAGTGGCTTAACCTGCTGTGCCACAACACTGGCCCCAATTCTACTTCTATAGTCTGAGAATTTGCTCTGGTTTTCCTTTTGCTTGTCACAACAAATACACATGTAGAAACATTTATATGATAATCGTATATAGAAAACGACTACTCTCCAAAAGAAGTCTTCTCACTGAAATTTCAATGGAGTGTTCAGTTTAACTTATCAATATCTTGTGATCAAGGCTGAATCCACGGGGCCAGCGCTGTGGCTCACTTGGTTAATCCTCCGCCTGTAGCGCCGGCATCCCATATGGGCGCTGGGTTCTAGTCCCAGTTGCTCCGCTTCCAGTCTAGCTATCTGCTGTGGCCCGGGAAGGCAGTGGAGGATGGCCCAAGTGCACCCACGTGGGAGCCCAGGAGGAAGCACCAGCCTCCTGGCTTCGGATCGGTGCAGCACTGGCAGTAGTGGCCGTTTGGGGATGAACCAACAGAAGGAAGGCTTTTCTTTCTCTCTCTCTCTCTCTCTCTCTCTCACTCTCTCACTCTCTCACTAACTCTGCTTGTCAAATAAAAAAAAAAAAGGCTACATCCATTCATAGAGATATTGTTCATTAATTTGATTTTCCTACCTGTTATATAAGCTAACTCATTTTCTATCTTGTTTTGCATGTCTAAATATAATCTGAGTCTGATTTTCTTTCTGAAAAATTGTTGTAAATAGTAATTAATGTAAAATATTGAGGCATTAAACAGACTTATTTCTATTTTTAAATGTGACTGAAGAGCAAAAATGGAAAGAGGAAATTAACATTGTGAACATGTAATTAATGTTACTAATTTTTGCAGTTTTTTAGCTTTTAAAGTGTGTCGACTTCTAATTTGGGATGCATATTTATGATTCAAGAGCAGCCAAAAATATTCCTGAAGTAAAGCTTTTGTGACTCTGTAGAATCTATAGTGGAAAATAAATATGATAAGTTCTTCCCACAATGCTGGGATACTGACCGCAAGTACATTGGGCATTACTCATCTCTGTTGGAAATTGACTGGAAAAAGGAAGAGGTTGGACTGGAGAACACAAAACCACATCCAGATATTTACTGATGTGCTTTTGGAATTAAACTTTGTAACCAAGTCAATGTAGCATTCTGTTATTTATTACTCCACACAGCATTAAATTAGCCCAAAACAAATTCCCATTTAATAATTAAGTGGCTTAACTTAAACTCATATTTAATGTTATTGGAGTCGCCCTGAATTTAATTTTATGCATGCCATGTTGAGTTTCAAAGATGTTCAGGGGTCCAGAGACAGCTCAAAACGTTTCTTGCTTGTATACCCATAACACCAATGGAAGTTGTGTTTTGCTTATCTGTGGAAATATCCAGAAATGTGGACCTGATGTTCTCCACCCACTAACACATCAATGAGATCCATTTGTTTGTAGATGCAGAAATTAGAGGTTTAAGGAGATGACTCTTCATTGCCATGAAAATTGGGTGACTAATACATGATTCCATTATACTCCCAACTCTTGATAATTTTTCCTAAAATCTACCTTTTATGCTAGCCTAGTGTATACTTTTCATGGAACTTATTATATGATGTGGTTAAGAGACTTTGGATCCACCATAGAGTCTATGAATGATATTTTCCCCCAAATTTTTATTTTTGTGGGACTCTGTAATCTGGAGGTTCGGTAGGAAGTAACTAACATTCAGTAAACATCGGACTGTCAGTGTAAACTCATTATTTTCATATATAGTTTAACAATATTTTAGAAATGAGATTAAAATACTGTATCAGTAACACAGGCTACATAAGTGCTTTTTAAAAAAATTTTTTATATGAAAGGTAGAGTTACAAAAAAAGGAGGGAAGGAGAGAGAAAGAGAACTTCGATCTGTTGGTTCAATCCCCAAATGGCCACAATGGCCTGAGTTGAGCCACACCGAGGATAGGAGCCAGGAGCACTTCATCCAATTTTCCCACTTGGACCATCTTCTGCTTTGCAGGTACAGTAGTAGGGAGTTAGATTGGAGGGCAGAGTAGCTGGGACTCAACCTGGTATCCATATGGGATGCCAGCACTGCAGGCAGGGGTTCAACTGCTATGTCACAATGCAGGCCCCATAAATGCTATTTTTAAATTGATTTCATCCACTGCCAGTACATAGTCTCAGAAATAACATTAATTTACAGCATATTTGACATTTGCATGCCTATTATCAAGTATCTATGAAGAACAATTATATTTTATGATGGAAATTAATAAGATAACCAAACTAAACTAATTAAGATAGGTATACACAGATTCATTCAAAGTAGCTTAAAATAAGCATGTATTACAGTTCAGAAATGCCTATAAACTGGACACTTCATCAATTTATTACATCATGTATTTGAGTTTCCTTTAGGTTTGTGTGCATTGGTAGTATATATTTTACATGCGGCTGGTGCTGTGGCGTTGCTGGCATCCCGTATGGGTGCCCAGCTGCTCCACTTCTGATCCAGCTCTATGCTGTGGCCTAGGAAAGCAGTTGAAGATGGCCCAAGTCCGTGGGCCCCCTGCCTGCATGAAAGACCCCGAGGAAGCTTCTGGCTACGGATCAGCTCAGCTCTGGCCTTTGCTGTCATTTGGGAAGTGAACCAGCTGATGGAAAACCTCTCTCTCTCTCTGGCTCTATGTCTCTTTGTAACTCTGTCTTTCAAATAAATAAAATAAATCCTTAAAAAAAATATGAACATTTTACAGTGAACCTCAAGTTCACTTAGAAAACTTAACATTCACCAGCTCTGCTAAATTTGTTCTATTAAACAGTATGTCAGATTGTATTTTTCATGGAATGTTAGAGAATCTAGTAAAAATAACATTTCTGCTTTATTTAGAATAGCTACAAAGTTAATGAGACTAAGTTTTTAAGAAGAAATTGAAATCACTGGATCTACTGCATTTCACTTAATTAAGCAATCATATTCACAGTCTCTCCTACTCAGGGCTGCTGGTGATGCTCAGAATGATCTCAGCTCTCCTTATGGAGCTGCCTTTCTCAGTGATGAGTTATGTAGAGAAAAAAATCCTCACTATGATCTTGACTCATTTCTGGTTTCTGTTGCCAGTTTGAATCTCTTTCTAAATTATAAATGGTTCAAAACTAATTCACTAACAAAGAAGACCGATCTGCCACTAGGTCATTGTCTTCAAGGTAATTTTAAAATACCACAAAAGCATATGAAAACCATTTGAAGGGCTGACATTGTGGTGCAGCAGGTTAAGCTGCCATCTGCAGTGCCAACATCCCATATGGGCATCTGTTCATGATCCAGCTACTCCACTTCCAATCCAGCTTCCTGCTATGTGCCTGGGAGGTCACTGGAGGATGGTTGGGCCCCTGCACACACAGAGGAGACCTGGATGAAGCGCCTGCCTCCTGCCTTCAGCCTGGCCATTGTGGCCATTTGGGGAGGTGAACTAGTGGATGGAAAACCTCTCTCTGTCACTCCTTCTCTCTAATTCTGACTTTCAAATAAATAAATCTTTTAAAAACTTTTAATAAGATAATTGGAATGGCTCTCTGAGCTGATAAGAATCATAGGGTATTTTGTCACCACTTTGGACTTATTATCACATCTATTTGCATTTGTATATTCTGCACTTGCTACAGTTCAGCCATAATACCTTAGTCTGTTATAACCTATGCATTGCAGTTCTCAGAAATGTATGTCTTCAAAAATTATGCAGTAGTTAATTATTATCACTTTAGATGCTTTTATACTTTAGCTTTTTAAAATTTTTCTCAGATCATTTTCTGTACATTTTTTTTGTTTGTTTTTTAAAAGGTGAAAATGGGACCAGTGCTTTAAACCACCTCCTTCAATGTCGGCATCCCATATGGGGGCCAGTTCAAGTCCCAGCTGCTCCATTTCTGATCCAGCTTCCTGTTAATATGTAAAGTAGTGAAAGATGGCCCAAGTGCTTGGGCCCCTGTCACCCGTATCAGAAAAGTGGGTGAATTCCAGGCTCATGGCTTTGGCCTGCCCCAGCCCTGGTCATCATGGCCATTTGGAGAGCGAACCCATGGATGGAAGATTCTCCTTCTCCCCTTCTCACACCTCTCCTCTTCTCTCTTTTTCTCTCCTCTCTCCCCTCTCTCCTCTTGCTTCTGCCATCTCCCCTTCTCTCACCCCCCTTTATCTACAACACTGTCTTTAAAATGAATGAATGAATCTTTCAAAAAATAAAAAAAAATTGAAAGTGTGAAAATGTGCTTTAAGCTATCAATGACCAAAAAGTCCAGTATTTCTATAGGAAGCACCAAAAATGGGACTAGATTTCCATCTTGCCTTACTGCCTTCTAAATTTTGTTGCTTACATTTTTCTAAAAACATAGAACTGATTTATTTAACTGTATATTGTTGGTGAAAAGCCCTGGATTTTGCATTAGGCCTTGAGGAGAGTGCTTGTGTTTACTGAGAATGTGACATGATTTTGTGTGTTTATCACACCAAGGCAGACTGGAATAGAAGTGAAGGACTTTGGACGGAGTTGGAGGAGTGGAGTTGCCTTTCATTCAGTTATCCATGCAATCAGACCTGAACTAGTGGACCTGGAGAAAGTGAGAGGCAGATCTAACCGAGAGAACCTGGAGGAAGCATTCACCATTGCAGAAGTGCAACTGGGGATCCCAAGGCTGCTAGATCCTGAAGGTACCTAAAATAACCAAGGACTGTTTTATACCCTAACACAGTGGGCTTGTGTGTCCTGCCTAAATCCAGAAATCACACAACTTCCAAGACACTATTGGAAATCAGAAAGCTGGCAAAAAGAGGCAAAAAAAAAAATCATCCTGTACCAATTTTTCACTGGATAAAATATGACTACATTGTTCCAAATAGTGCTTTGATCCAGAGGGACTGGACTTACTCAATAGAATTAAGGATTAAATGTAATTTTTAGAAGTGCATTTATGGGAGGTCAGGGTTTAACAGGATAAAATAATTTAAATAACTCTAAAATTTCTGGAATAAATGAAATTATTCTACTTAATTATTGGAAATATTTGATCAACTTTAAAATATTAGTTACTAGATACTTAGAAATGTTGGTAACCATTTAGTGATTTGGTGTCAAGTAGCAAAAACATAAATGATTAATATTTTCATTCTAATTGTTTGACACAGTTTTGGTAGGGCTATGAATTTTAAGGCTTTCTGGAAATAGTTACCCATTTCAAGCCTTCAAAAGATCATTCTGATACTCTACATAAACTAGTAAGTTGCTACATTGAAATGAAAGTAGCAAAGTGAATTTGCTAAATGTTACAGATAATTTCTTCTTAGGGATGACAGTAATGGAAACTTGTATTAATGACGTGGAAATATACAGTGAATGCAAATTATTTTCAAGATGAGGCTTCAAAATGAACTTTGTTAACCTCTATTTTTCTAATGAGAACCTTCCCTTCAAAAAGTTATTTACTTGGGCACATTCAGAACAATGTTTAAGAAGCCACTTGGAGCATCTTCCTGTTTTGGAGAGCCTGGCTTAGAATTTCAGCTCTGTTTCCAATTCCAGCTTCCTGATAATGTATACCTTGGAATACAGCAGGTGATGGCACAAGTAATTGGATCCTTGTTACCCATATGGGAGGTCTGGATTGTATTCCAGGCTCATGGCTCCAGTCTGGCCCAACCCTAGCTGTTTTGGACATAAAAGTGAAGCAGTGGATAGAAGATCTCGCTCTTGTCTCTGCATTTCTCTGTTTCTCTGCATTTCAAAAAAAAATGTTTATTTGCTAACTTGAATGTGTCAACTTTTGTGGAAACAGTTTAAGTAGGCCAAAAATTATAAAAATTTTACAATTTGTTATGTAACAGTATATACTATGTTACATCATGAATAAAATGCTGCTTTTCTTTCCATTTCTGTATTACATGAAATGGTTTTTCTAGTTGTTCGCATAAATCCTCAATATCAGTGATCTTGTCATTTATTTTAAGTAGAAAAACCATTATTCCTCAAGAGTGTAGACAAAGGCAACAATAATCATCAGATCTCAAAATTTCATTTTCACTCATATACATTGCTTTTTTGTAGTCTGATATTACTTAACACAATCAGGGAAAACATATTTCTCTTTTTGGGACTTGCGTAGTTCCCTAAACATAATGTTCTGAAATTGCATCCATTTTGTTGCAAGAGACAGGATTTCATTTGTTCTTACAGCTGAGTAGCATTACATCATGTATTTGTGAGCAAAATTTTCTTTAGTCATCAGTTGATGAACATCTGGGTTGATTCCATCTTAGCTATGGTGAATTGAGCTGCTAGAAACATGAGTACAAATCACTCTTCAATATGCTGATTTCATTTCCTTTAGATTAAATTCTCAAGAGTGGGCTAGCTGGGTCATATAGTAGATCTATTTTCAGATTTCTGATGAATCTCCATTCTGTTATCTATTATGGTTTTACTAGCTTACATCCCAACCACTAGTGAATTAGGGTACTTTATCCCCTCATTCTCATCAGCATTAGTTAATTTTTTTTTATATTTGGATAATAGCCATTTTAATTGGGGTTAAGGTGAAACCTCATTGTGGTGAGTGTTGACCATTTGCATTTCATCCTTTGAAAAATGGCTGTTCATGTCCTTAGCCCACTGGATTGCTTGTTTTGTTGGTGTTGAGTTTCTTGAGCTCTCTATATATCCGGGATATTAATCCTTTATCAGATGTATAGTTTGCAACTATTTTCTCCCAGGCTGTCAGCTGCCTCTTTACATTGCTGAGTGTTTCTTTTGCAGTGCAGAAGCTTCTTAGCTTGATGTAATACCACTTGTCTATTGTTGCCTGAATTTCCTGGGATTTTTATTAAGAAGTTTTTGCCTATACCAATGTCTTACAGTGTTTCCACTATGTTTTCCTCTAGTAATTTGATGGTTTCGGGTCTTATATTTAGATCTCTGATCCATTGTGAGTTGATTTTTATATAGGAATTAAGATAAGGTTCTTGTCTCATTCTTCTGCATGTGGAGATCCGCCAGCACCATTTGTTGAAGAGACTGTCCTTTCTCCAGAAATTGATTTGCCACTACTTAGTCAAAGATTAGTTGGTTGTAGACATGTGGATTAATTTCTAGGGTCTGTATTCCAATGGGTCCAAATTTTTGTGCCAGTGTCAGGCTATTTTGATTATAACTCCCCTATAGTATGTCTTGAAATACAGTATTGTGATGTCTCCAGCTTTATTTGCTTTGTTTTTATTGTTTAGGATTGCTTTAGCTATTTGGGGTCTCTTGTGATTGTGATTCTATGGGATTTTTAAAAAGCTATTTACTTATTTAAGAGGTAGAGCCTCAGAGAGAGGGAGAGACAGAGAGAAAGATCTTCCATCTTCTTGTTCACTCCCCAAATGGCAGCAATAGCCAGGGTGGGGCCTATTCGAAGCCAGGAGTCAGGAGTTTCCTCAGAGTCTTCCACATGGTTTTAAGGGCCCAAGCACTTGAGCCATCCTTTACTGCTCTTCTGGGCCATAGAAAAGAGCTGGATCGGATGAGGAGCAGCTGGGACATGAACCAGTGCCCATATGGGATGCCAGTGCTGCAGGTAAAGGTTCAGCCTACTATGCCACAGGGCCAGCCCCTCTATGTGAATTTTAAGACCATTTTTTTCCAGATCTGAGAACATCTTGGTATTTTGATTGGGATTACATTGAATTTGTAAGTTGCTTTGGGTACTATGGATAGTTTAGTTATATTCATTTATATGTTTAGTTATATTAATTCTTTCAATCCATGAACATGATTGCTTTTTCATTTTTTGTTTCTTCTGTATCTGTACTTAATGTTTTGTAATTTTACTTGTAGAGATTTTTATGTGTTTGATTAAATTTATCCCAAGATATTTAAAGTTTGTTGTGCCTATTGTGAGTGGTTCTGTTCATACAAATTCTTTCTAAGCCAATGCATTGTATATACAAAGACTACTGATTTTTGCATGTTGATTTTATATCCTTCAACTTCATAAAAACTTTCAGGAGTTCCAGTAATCTCATAGCAGAGTCTTTTGGTTCCCCTATGTATAGAATCATTTCAGGGATAATTTTACTTTTCTCTTTCTCATTTATATCCCTTTGATTTCTTTTTCTTGTCTAATGGCTCTGTTTAAGACTTCCAGAACTTACTGAATACTAATGATTTGAGGGTGTATTCTTGTGTGGTTCTGGATCTCAGTGGAAATGCTTCCAGTTTTCCCTCATTCAATATGATCTTGGCTGTAGGTTTGTCATGTTTTGCTTTGATTGTGTTGAGGAATGTTCCTTCTATACCAAATTTGCCTGAGATTTTTATCATGAATGATGTATTTTCTTAAAAGCTTTCTCTGCTTCTATTGATACAATATTTTTAATTCAGTTTGTTAATATGATATATTTATTGATTTGCAGACTTTGAACCATTTATCTCTATATTCCAGGGATAAATCTAACTTGGAATTTGTGAATGATCTTCCTGATGTATTAGCTAGTATTTTTGAGGATTTCTGCATCTATATTCATCTGTAGTTCTCTCTTGCATCTTTCTCTGATTTTGGAATTAAGTTGATGTTGGCCTTATAGAAGGAGTTTGGGAGGATTCCCTCCGTTTCCACTGTTTTGGGAGTTTAAGGATACTTGGGATTAGTTCTTCTTTAACGGTTTATTAGAATTCAGGGCTGAAGCCATCCTGGCCTACTCTTTTCATTGTTGAGAGTTCTTTACTGATTCAATCTCCATCTTTGTTATTGGTCTATTTAGGTTTCCTATGTCTTTATCACTCAGTTTTGATAAATTGTGTGTGTCCAGAATCTACTCATTTCTTCTATGTTTTCCAGTATGTTGGCATGTAGCTGTTTACAGTAATTATTGATGATTCTTTTTATTTCTGTGGTATTTGTTATGTTTCCTTTTTTTGTTACTACTTTTAAGATTTGGGTTTCCTCTTTTTTTCTTTTTTTGGGGGGGAGGGTTGGGCTAATGGTGTATCAATTTTCATTATGTTTTCAAAAAAACTAGCTTTTTATTTCATTGATCTTTTGTGTTTTTTCTTTCACTTTTGTTCTCTAATTTTAATTCTTTCCTCCTACTAATTTTGGGTTTGGTTAATTCTTGTTTTTCTAGGTCTTTGAGATTTATTTTAGATCATTTATTTGATGCTGTTCCAATTTTCTGATGTAGGCATTAGTAGCTGTAAACTTTACTGTTAACACTGCTTTTTGCTTTATCCTATAAGTTTTGATATGTTGTGTTGTCATCTTCATTAGTTTCCAGGATTTTTTTTTGTTTTTCCTTTTGATTTCTTCCATGACCTATATCCATTATGAGTGTCATTCATTCTCTACATGTTTGCAAATTTGCTAGAGTTTCTTGTTTATTTCCACCTTAATTCTGCTGTGGTCAAAAAAGGCACATGGTATAATTTCAGTTTTTTTGAATTTGTGGAAATTTGTTTTATGGCCTAGCATATGGTCTATCCTAAAGAAAGTTTCATGCACTGATGAAAAGAATGTGTATCTGTAGCTGTGGGATGAAATGTCTATAGGAATCAAGTAGGTCCATTTAGTCAAGTGTAGATTAGCTCTTGTTTCTTTGCTATTTTTTGCCTAGTGATCTGTCCATTTTAGAAAGTGGGGTACTGAAATTCCCTATTATTGGATTGAAGCCTATGTCTCTATAGATCCATTAAAATTGTTTTAAATAGCCAGGTGACTTAGCTTTGGGTACATTTACATTTATTGTATTCACATCTTCCTGTTGAGTTGATCCCTTAATCATTGTAGAATGCCTTTCTTTGTCTCTTTTAACATTGTCTTAAAGCCTGTATTGTCTGATAGTAGGATGGCTATTCCTGCTCAGTTTTACTTCCTTACAGCATGAAACAATTTTTTTTCATCTTTTGACTTTCATTGATGAACTGTGTTTCTTTCAGGCAGAAAATATATGGGTCTTATTTTTTAATCCATTCAGCCATTCTGTATCTCTTAATTGAAGAATGTAGGCCAATTGCATCCAAGGTTATTATTGATAGGTAATGACTTTGTCCTGCCATTTTTCATAAATATTTCTATTGATTCTTTTCTCTTCCCTTTGTACTTTTTAGATGTTTTGATTTCTCATGGTTTTAATGATGATGACTTTCTTCCTCTGTTTCTGTGCATAGCATATCCTTAAGTATCATTCATAAAGCTGGACGAGTGTTGACAAATTCTTTCAATTTCTATTTGTTTTGGAAAGTCTTTATTTCACCTTCATTTATAAGTGAGGACTTTGGTGGGCACAATATTCTGGGTTGACAGGTTTTTGTTTTAGGACTTGGACTGTGTCTATTCTCTCCTAATCTATAGGGTTTCTGATGAGAAATCAGCTGTCAATCTAATGGAGATCATTTGAAGGTAATCTGATGTTTCTCCTGTGTGAATTTTAGGACCTTTTATTTTTTACAATTTTATTCCTGTCTTTTTTTTTAATGTCAGAGTTACACAGAGAGAGGAGAGGCAGAGAGAGAGAGAGAGAGAGAGAGAGAGAGAGGTCTTCCATCGGATGGTTCACTCCCCAATTGGCCGCAATGGCTTAGCTTTGCCGATCCAAAGCCAGGAGCCAGGAGCTTCTTCTGGGTCTCCCATGTGGGTGCAGGGGCCCAACTGCTTGGGCCAGCTTCTACTGCTTTCCCAGGTTATAGCAGAGAACTGGATTGGAAGTTGAGCAGCTGGGTCTCTAACCAGTGCCCATATTGGATGCTGGCACCTCAAGCCATGGCGTTAACTCACTGTACCACAGCACCGGCCCCAGAACCTTATCTTTATGTTTTACTTTTGATATATTGACTACAATGTGTTGTGGTTAAGATCTTTTCTAATTGTGTCTATTAGGAGTTGTATGTTCTTCCTGTACTTGGATGTCCATATCTTTATCCAAACTAGGAAGGGTTCTGATATATCACTAATTGGTCTTCTATTCTAGTCTGGTTCTCCACACCCTCAGAAACTCCTAAGAAATCTATATTTGGTCATTTGATAGTATCTCATAAATCTTGAACACTATTTTCAGTTTGTATAAATTTTCTTTTTTTTGTCTGAGATATTCCAAATATTTATCTTCTAACTCAGATATTCTTTCTTTTGCCTCACCAAGTCTGCAGTTAAAGCTCTCCACTGTGTTTTAATTTGATATATAAAATACTTCATTTCTAATATTTCAGTTTAATTTCACTTCAATATCTATCTCCCAGCAGAGTTTCTCATCTATGTAATCTATGGATTTCTTTAACCCATGTATTTGCTTCTCCGTGTTTTTGAGTAATCTTATGATCATTCTTTTGAATTCATTTTCAGGTATTTCATCAATGTCTTCATCTTCACATTCTAATATTGAAGTGTTGTTGCATTCTTTTGGAGGAGTCATATTGTCTTCCTTGTGCATGTTTGCTGTATTTCTGTTTGTTTTTAGGCATCTGTGGAAATACTTGGTTTTCTCCTCTGAGGGCTTTTATCTTTGAAATACCTCTCTATGGCTTAGTATGTGCTCCTTCAATGGATATCCAGAGCTGTGTGCTGGGTGGGGCCAGGGAGCTGGGGAGAGAGAGTCCAAAAGGGTACACAGGTTGAGAATGGTAGATCTCCTCTATTGTCAGCAGGATGGGAATGTGCATGTTGATTGGCATGAATATAGCATCAGCCCTTTTCTGCCAGGGTAAGCCAGCTGCTCATGGTAAGCCCACAGTGCCTATGCACCCCCACCCACACAGGTGGATGCAATGCACAAAGGATCTCTGTGCTCCTCAGAGAACATAGAGCCTTTCTTAATCACCGACCCCAGCTCTGAGGGCACTCTCGCTTCTGAAGCCACAGTGCTTATCCGAAGACTAAGTCACATCCCACACGCTATTGCATGTTGCATGATTCCCACAGTCAAAGGGAGTAGGGGATCTACTCTCAGACCTGTGAGTCTCTCTGTCCATGGGAAAAGCCATGGCATTCTTGGAGCAAGCTACCTTCCTGACAGAGGTTGCTAAGTGCTCTGCCTTGGCAAGCTGAGTCCATCTCCTTCAGAGAGGGAGGGGAGGGGAGCAACCTGTCCTTGCTTCATGGACCTGAATGGGCACCACCCCATCCTCTGCCAACACTACAGGATAGACTCAAAGTCAGTGGGAACTGTGAAATTTATCCCTCCAGATCCTTCAGTCACTTGCACCCTGTAGCAACCTTCACTCACCTATTATAATGGAGCTTCCTCCCTTCTGATCACAGGCACCTTGGTGGAGGGAGGAGAGGAAAGCAATGAGGTCTCCCTTCATGGGGTTAGGTGGACATCCTGTTCCCTGCTAGTGCTCTGGGATTTATTCAAAGTCAATGGGGACAGTGGGGTTCTCCCTCAGGCATTACCATCAATAGCTTAGGCTGCTGCAGGTCCTTCTCACCTCACTCCAAGAAGATTGTGTCTCCCCAGCCACCAGTTGCAGGAGTCACCTGTGGTGTCCTGCTCACTGCTGCATGGGTCTACAGTCCCTGCTGCTCCATGGTGTGTGTCTTCATTCTGTAGATTTTCTACTGCAAATTTCTCTCCGGCTGTCCACTGGGAACGCAGTTTCTCCATTGTTCTTCTGGTATCTTCCTGTATTCATAATCAGCAAGTCTTTTGCCTATTCAGTCATCTTGGATCTCTGCTCTTATCATTTCTGAAATCACCTGTGAGCCATGTAACTAATTCTAAAACATATGATCATTGTTTCTTTTAAATCATATGCACATTTTAAATCCTACATTGCTAATTCTTAGAAATTATACCTCAAATCAAAAGGAACCTTTACAAAATGTTTTCACATTTATTGCCTTTAAAGTGGGCATTTTAAATGTTTATTATGTTTGACACTTGATGCACTGTTATCCTGTATATAATTACTCAATTTGTTTAGTGGGCTGGTGTTGTGGCATAGTGAGTAAAGCCACCACCTGGGATGCTGGCATCCCATATGGGAGCCAATTTGTGTCCCAGCTGCTCCACTTCAAATCCAGTTCTCTGCTAATGGAGGGAAAGCAGCAGGACAGCCCAAGTGCTTGGGCCTTTGTCACTCACATTGGAGACCCTAATGAAGCTCCTGGCTGTGGTTTGACTCTATACTGGCTGTTGTGGCCACTTGGGGAGTGAACCAGAGGATAAATCTTCACTGCCATTCTGTAACCCTGACTTAAATAAACAAGTAAATCTTTAAAAAATAAATTTGTATAAATTTATTTGCCAAATTTTTCCTGGTTTGATAGGTAAATACCTATAAATGTCAAAACCATAATGACTGAGCTATTTTCAGTTTGTCTTTCCCTCAGAGTACTTCATTTTTCAAAGTATGTGGTACACAGAGAATGCTCACAATGAAGAGCTATCTAAGGAGTCGAATATAAAGCTCTCCTTTTCTCCAGCAAAATTTGCAGGGGACAGTGAGTGGCTAATCAGCATTTGGCCAGGTATCTTTCATATGTAATTCAGTGTCACAACTCTGAGCATTTTTATACCAGTCACTCACCCCAATTCTAAAATTTACATTTTATTTGTATTTTATTAACTAAAGAGAATGACTGAGTGGAGCATCTAGGATACCTGAAGAATGAATGTTGGGATTGCTTAAATGAAAACATGTACTACTTTCCTAAAAATGTGTTGTTAAAATGTCTCATCTTTTTGGGTCAGACATATATCAATCAGACTGTTAGTTTCTCCTACCCCAGAACTTTCTCTTTTGCAACTAGGACAGTGTTTTCTGGCATAAAACTATATTTCAAAACTTGAATTACTATAATGCAATGAGTGCTGATAATTTTATTACATTTGGTTTTGATTTTTCCAGATGTGGATGTGGATAAGCCTGATGAGAAGTCTATTATGACCTATGTGGCCCAGTTTCTGAAACATTATCCTGACATCCACAGTGGAGGCATTGATGGGCTGGAGAATGAGGTTGGTCGTTGTTTGCATCAAGTATAGATAGTCCTCAATGATGCTAACTCAGTTTTAAATATTTTGTTGTTAATAAGTTGGTATGCATTTTAATATTGGTTGAATAAGGACTAGCTATGGGGGATGTGATTGTATGATAGATAATCCTTGGAGTACTAAATGATAAGTGTTAGATTTGTGATGCTGATAATTAAAACTGATCAAAGATAGAAGTGTTTGGACCTCCATGTTAGTAATTTCAGAATTGAAAACAGTTTCACATCGATCACATCATTGCACATCTAAAGCCTAAGTCCCCAAGCTTCATTGATTTGATGAAATCTAATTTTGGCTTTTAGATTTTATTGTATATATTCACAGCAAGCCTATAGAACTAAGGCATAACTTGTAAAAGCTCTTATTGTTGACAGTGTTAAATTTTTCAGATTTTCACATTGCTCAAATGATGTATATACATTATCATAATTTTTTAAACTTTGGAGGGGGGAAAGAAAAAGGAATATTATCTGTATTTGACATTCTAGAGAAGAACTATCCCAGAGAAAAATCAGGATTTTTCTTCTCATCCAGTTAGAATCATAGTACCCATATAATTTTATAATCATCTTTTTACATTAATATTATAAAGAGCTATGCAGGTCATATGTATGTACAATAATTTATCCAATACTAATGAATGGAAAATTCAGATTTTTTTTCTATTTTGAATGATTTTATGAATAAAGCTAAAGATTCATTCTTTGAAGCGGATTTCCTAGGCTAAAGGGCATGTGGAATTTAGTGCTTCCTAAATGCTTTACAGATTCCTCTGTAGAATGTTATCCTGGTGTACATTCTTTTTTTTTTTTTTTTTAAACTTTTATTTAATGAATATAAATTTCCAAAGTACAGCTTATGGATTACAATGGCTTGCCCCCCATAACGTCCCTCCCACCTGCAACCCTCCCCTTTCCCACTCCCTTTCCCCTTCCATTCACATCAAGATTCATTTTCGATTCTCTTTATATACAGAAGATCAGTTTAGCATACATTAAGTAAAGATTTCAACAGTTTGCTCCCACACAGAAACATAAAGTGAAAAATACTATTTGAGTACTAGTTATAGCATTAAATCTCAATGTACAGCCCACTAAGGACAAAGATCCTACATGAGGAGTAAGTACACAGTGACTCCTGTTGTTGACTTAACAAATTGACACTCTTGTTTATGGCATCAGTAATCACCCTAGGCTCTTGTCATGAGTTTCCAAGGCTATGGAAGCCCCCTGAGTTCACTGTCTCTGATAATATTTAGACAAGGCCATGGTCAAAGTGGAAGTTCTCTCCTCCCTTCAGAGAAAGGTACCTCCTTCTTTGATGACCCGTTCTTTCCACTGGGATCTCACTCGTGGAGATCTTTCATTTTTTTTTTCCCCAGAGTGTCTTGGCTTTCCATGCCTGAAATACTCTCATGGGCTTTTCAGCTGGATCCGCATGCCTTAAGGGCTGATTCTGAGGCCAGAGTGCTGTTTAGGACATCTGCCATTCTATGGGTCTGCTGTGTATCTCACTTCCCATGTTGGATCATTCTCTCCCTTTTTGATTCTATCAGCTAGTATTTGCAGACACTATTCTTGTTTATGTGATCCCTTTGGTTCTTAGTCCTATCATTATGATCAATTGTGCACAGAAATTGATCACTGGGACTAGTGAGATGGCATTGGTACATGCCACCTTGATGGGATTGAATTGGAATCCCCTGGTATGTTTCTAACTCTACCGTTTGAGGTAAGTCAGCTTGAGCATGTCCCGAATTGCACATCTCTTCTAATGAAGAACTGGATTAAGGATTCCTCTGGGTTGCCTTTAGAAATCTCTCTTTTTTTTAAATAATAGGTAATATCCAACAATTTTATGTAGTACAAGCAAGTGGTGTACATTCTAAAGAGGATACCAGAATGCCCTTTTTCCTTGTGTATAACAACAAAAGACATGACCAGTCTCCAAACATTGTTGAAGCTGTATTTTTTTTCATTATTAAGTGGTAAATTCACTGCTGATTTAAAATTAAGTATATGGCAAAATGACAACAAAGAAAATGTTAAATAGAACTTTCAGGATGTGTTAAACATTGTCTTCATTGCTCAGATCTCCATTGGAGTTTTCAGTGTAGAATGAGATTATGATGAAGGACAAGAAAAACAGAAAATTTCAAAAGATGTATTTTTTAAATAGACTTAGAAATAAGTCTAAGGAAAGAAAAGATCAGGAGAGCATTACCCAAAGCTTTTAAGCAGGACCAAGTATTACACTAACGATTAGAAACTAAGGATTCACAAAAGAAGGAGAACAGTAACTGGTGACTCTTGGGTCCCTTGGGTGAAATGCTTTTATATTGCCCAACTGAATTTGTATATGATTTGGTTTCTGAGGTTTTGCTGTTTTAATTGTCCTAATATTAATAATGAATGAACTTTGTGATGAGTAACATCTGAGAAACAGGAGATGTTTAGTTAATGCTCATGAGCAGAAATTTAATGCAAACATTTTCATATATGTGCAGCACACATATTCCTGATAGAAGTCTGTTAATATATACAATTAAAGATACTTTACTTTTAAGAAATTAATTACCTGAAGGAAACATTCTGGCTACTTTTTTTGTAAATTCTCCATATTCATTTCCTAAAAAGAGGATGCACGTGATTTATTCAGGGTTATTTCAAAAATTAGTTTTGAAGAATATAAATATTGCCATTTTATATGGTAATTGTATTATAAAGCATAAGCACCTAAAACATTTCTATAATGTAAATTTTTTTTTACTTAGTTTATATTTGCTTATTGCAGTTAATGGTCACCAAATTCTACCTACCACAAATTGAAGATTTTATAGCCTACATGGATTGGAGTGGCTGAAACATTTAGACAAGTCTTAATTGCTATTCATGTTTTAAAACTTGACAACATATCCAGCAGGCTTCCATTTTTGTGGATTTGATTTCTACATCTTCTTTATGATTTTATTTAAATACTTTATGAATACCCTTTTAAATACACTTTTTTTTACTGGAAGTAGGCATTACTATGCCTTTTTCACTTCAACCAATAATACTAATAAATTTTTTCCTGAAGATAATGATTGGGTAATTAGACATATATATATTACAATATTTGTATTAGAACTTAATTTTTATATTAGAACTTACTTATATTAGAATAAATAAAATGTATCTATTTGCTATCTCTTCCAATGTTAAACTTTCAGTTTTTTTTCACACGTGGACTTTTGCACTGCACAGTATTGTCTTAACTGTGCTAAAGACAGACAAATGTATGTGTTAGTGTACTTAGGAGGAAAAATTGGAGCCCATATTATCTCTTTTATTACCCAGAACTCATTTTAAAATGTTGAATGTTATTTCAAGACATTCACAAAAATATATATGTTGCCACATATGATTATTTATTTATTTGCCAAGTAACTCTTGACTTACTGGAATTGAAAATTTTTATATTTTCAAAAGTTACAAAAATATTTTGGGTAAATATACCTTTAAAATTATTGCATGTTTTTCTCTAGACAGATGCCCCCAAAGTGATTTTTTCTTCTTAGCCATATATAATTTTTATCCTTGATTTATGTTATGTTTCTATATATTATCTCTCATATTGTTAGGAAATATTTCCAGGTTTCCCATCTTTTGCAAATTGTATTCAAAAATTTAAGGTAAGATTTAACTAATGAATTAGTGACCTCTTGCATTCTGTAGTCTACTAGCAATTTCTTTGCATGCATTTTTCTTTATGTATGTATTTCTTTTAATACCTTAATCACGTTAGTCTCTTTTTTAGCAGAACAGATAACATACATCTGTTACAAATGCTAGTGGCAATCTGACCCTCTCCCATTGATTTGCTTACTAATCTTTGTGAGATGTTATCTTTTAATTTATTTTTAATAACACATAATAGCACTAATAGCCAAAAGAATTTACCATTAATTGCAGTTTGGTTTCTGTAAAGGTAAGATGGAAAATAAAAATAAAGTGAAAAGTTCATTTTTATATCTTAAAATATTAAGTGGGAAATCATTGCAGAAGGTTAGTCTTCCTTTAGCTCATCAGTCTGTGTTTCCTGATGCCTCTTGTGCTCCATGATGAGTCATGTGGTTTAGTAAAGTTCACGACATAATAGGTGCTCAAGTATACTTGTGGAATGAATGATTACAAATTCTTCTGTCCAAGCAAGACATTGAGTGCTTATCTTCTACTTTAGCTTTTCAATTTTTCATGTTCCCTCTAGGTCTGAGGTAAAAGATTCATCAATACAACAGACCTTATGCTAATGTTAGAACATAAAAACAGAAGTAACTAATTTCATATCAAATACTAAATAAATTTTTATTTCATTCTCCATGATATGAGTTCATGTATGTAGAAACATAATACAGAAAGCAGCACTGTGCCCATATATGTAAATGAGAGAGAGAAGAGGAGGGGAGAGAATGATGGTGAAAAGACAAACACAAGGAGAGAGAAGGTTGACAGTTTCGATCTTTGGAATAAAGCTAGTCTTCTACAGGCACATGGACCCCCACGTCTTGAACACATGCGAAAGTCGCCTGTTAAAGGAAAGTCACCTGATGAATGGGTTCTCGGACTTTCAATATTATTTTGTACTTTATTTCCCTCTTAGAGAGGAGAATGTTGAAAGCATAAGTAGCTCCATCCTTACCTTTTGCAATTTACTTGAAAATTTCCCACCACTGGAAAAGTTATTTACTAAATTAACTCTAATAAAATAACTTTTTAAAAGGATTTATTTATTTGAAGGAGACACAAAAAATCTTCCATCTGCTGGTTCATTCCCCAGATGGGACCACTGGCCAAGGCTGGGCCAGGCTGAAGCCAGGAACCAGGAACTCCATCCAGGTCTCCCACGTGCGTTCAGGGGCCCAAGCCCTGGGCCATCCTTTGCTGCTTTTCCAGGTACTTTAGCAGGGAGGTGGATCAGAAGTGAAGTTGCCAAGATGTGAACTGGCACCCAAGTCAGATGCCAGCATCACACACAGCGACTTTACCCACTATGCCGCAGTGCTGGCCCCTAAAACTTATTCATTGATTTGAAAGAATATAAACTTTTCTTCACAGATAACTTGTTGTTAAATCATTTTAATTCACCACGAAGAGCTCCTCTTTAGGATAATCTCAAATGCATTTTATGTCCAAGAGTTAATAAATCTTCCTAGGAGGCTGATGGTGAGGTCCCTTGCAATGTGGGCCACTGAGAATACTCACTCAAGGTACCTCTGATACCTTGGAGGTAGACTTGGTACCCTGGACACTGGGAACACCTTTTGCTCTGAGGTCATGAGAATCTGTGCCGTTTGGGGAACTAAAAGTCAACTGGTGCTAAAACATGTGCCTTGATTACTTCACCTATTCATTCAAAAGAGTCATGCGGGAGGCTGGTATTGTGGTGCAGCAGGTTAAGCCACTGCCTATGATGCCAGCATCCTATATGGGCACTAGTTCAAGATCAAGCTCTCTGCTAATGTGACTGGAAAAACAGCAGAAGATGGCCCAGAATTGAGCCCCTGCCATCCACACTGGAAACCTGGATGGTGTTGTGGCATTTTGGGGAGTGAACCAGTGGATGAGAGATCTATATCTCTCCCTCTCCCTCTCCCTGTCTGTCCTTCTCTCTCTGTCATCTAAATCATTCTTTAAAAAATAAAAAACAGAAAAGTCATGGGAAATCCTGGGCTCTAGTTCCATTTCTTTCCCTTACTATGTTACCAATTAATCATTATTCCACAATGATACTGAGTGATCCTGAGTATCACACAATGTTAGAGGCTGAAGCTAGAAAGACTTATATGGAGTTTGTAACCTGGAAGGAGAGGAGGCAATTTAAGGGGGCTTCTTAATGTTTGTTACAAGACGATGAGAAAAAACTTACAATCCATAGCTTTAAGCTATTTGCCAGTTCCAAAAAAAAAAAAATGGTGGAATGTATTTATGATTATCTGACCTACTTAGAAGACAGGGTCTTGATGAAACATTGGGTTATATTCACTAAATCAGTGCTGTAATGGCTCCTATTTTTTGAAAACATGTATGTCAATTTCAATTTTGTTTCTCATTTTTGAGATGTGAGTGATGGCCTGGATGCCTTCACTTAGTAGATAATTTGGTAGATCTCTTATGGGGATCATGTTGCCAGGGTCTGGAAAACCACATTGAACAAGATATATGTGTTTTCTGTCCACATGTAACTTGTTAGAATATTAAATATTATATTAAAATAATAGTGTAGATAGTCTACAATATTATGACTGTAGCTTCTTGAATTTAGTCAAAATTAATCCCATCTAGAACAGACCCCTGAGTCACTGATGGCCTTGGGGTAGGAAGCACCTCACAGGTCTGTTTTCATTCCATCTATTGCTCTTTCTGTGTATGTTTATACTTGGGACATTCTTGAGTATATTTTCTTTGCTAAATTTGTACTACTTAAGGGGGGAGATAGAAGTGATAATTTTGGTATTCAAAAACATAACTAAGCTGTTTTTCTGTAGTTATTTTTGCATATTACTCTCCAAAAGGCATGGTGCAAAGAAAAAAATCAGAAACATCTGGGACTTGTTTACTCTAGGATCACTCAAATGTTGATCAAGCAAGGAAATAAATGCACAATTACATAATAAAATGATGATGTCTCCTGGTTTCCAGAGAGAAGACAGGCTACTTTTGAAGGAAATGAAAGTTTGGGTAGAACAATTTGAAAGAGATTTGACAAGGGCACAGATGACAGAATCAAATTTGCAGGACAAATATCAGGTAAGTATGAAAAAGATTTCAATTTTTCAAAAGATTTTCATGAAGACAACTGATGTCTGTCATTCAATCTGTTTAGTCTCAAATTACATCAGTGAGAAAAGTCTTTAAAGAAATATGCATCATCTTAAGTTTGCATTTGACTTAATAGCTGCATTACTATATAAATAGGAAGTTTGAAGTCACATTTTGTTCACACTGCATATGGAGCTCTGAGCTTCCTGCCTTTTCCAGAACTCAGGAGAAATAGGGAGTCATTGCTTTTGTAGAACTCATGCTCATGTGTTAGTTTTCATCTAACTCGAAATTCACCCAAAAGAAAAGACTTGCACCAAATTGTAAAGTACTAAAATAAGTGAATGTAATAAAGTTTTGCAAAATGACTATTTAAAGTAGGCATGTGTGGAGATAATTTCTCCTATGACCTCATAGATCAACACTATTGTCATCAAGTTGAGGTCAGAGTAGTGGCTTTCTGCAATTCATTAATTGGATTTCTGCTTTCTATATCCACTTCCAAGACTTAGTCATACAACATATTTTTCCCATTAAACTGTAATGATTTATTCTATGTGGTCTGCTAGTCTCCAGAACTTCATTTTGCTGAGAAAACTAAGTATAGTCTTTGTGTATTCTATAGAATATTATAATCTACATTTTATTTTATCACTCTGATACAAAAAAGGGTCCAATGATGTAAGAGATTCAAGATGGCAGACAATAAAGAGTTATCTACAGTATTAGTATTTGTGAGATAATCATATGTATAAAATATGCCTGAATTTAGATGGATGATACCATCAATATTTTTGTTAAATCAGCAAAGCAGTAGAAACTCAAAAGTGATATTTTTCCCCAAATTAAAAATTTCTGGGATGAGTTCCATTTAAAAAGCAAAAAAAGATCAAGTTAGTAAATTGAAAACAGAAATGAACAAATAAAGTGAATATACTTATTTCATCCATTGGTGAGTTTTAGTTTTAGCTTAAGTGATCAAGGATTCAAGGTTACATGCTGTACAAATGATATTAAATAAGGAATAAACCAAGGACTAGAAAACTGTAAAACAGAAATATACCCTTCAGTTCAAGGATGATCACTAGTCTCTTAAAAATGGGCCTGGTGACTATCCTATCTGAAATCTGAATATTAGGAACATTGCCTTCATCTCTGTATTAGGCATTCAATATATTTCAATTTATACATGTTGTATTTTCCAGTTTACGCATAGGGATCTGTGGAATGAAAGTAAAGATCAATTTTATATTTGGATATTTGTAAAATTTTATTCAGATAGAGGGAATGGAAAGAAAACGTTTGTAAAATTTTTACTCACCATCTCCCCCCAGTGTTCTTCATGTGAATGTGCATCTTCATTCACAATTTTGTCGCTCATATGGGCGTGCTATCTGCTAGATTCTGTAGAGCTGTTCTCTTGTCCCAATTTGTAATTTTACATTAAAATCTGATTTTTAATTCACATTTGAACTTTGAGTCACGTTTTAGACTATATTCATATAAAATGTAGGGTTTTAATTCCTTTTAATGTTACCATTGTGGTTATGTCTATGTAATACAGATTTATCTCAAGTATATTTTAGCATATTTTAATGTTTTAAAATTAAAGCAAATGATTATTATGTAAATTAATTCCACTAATGTAAACTTATTTACACAGGATTACTTACACACAAATTGAGGTATTTTTTTTAAAATATATTTATTTATTTGAAAGGCAGAGAGTCAAGACAGAGATGGTCAGAAAGTGCCACAGCAGCAGAGGCCAGGCCAGGCTGACACCAGGAGTTTGGATCTCAGTCTGGGTCTCACATGGGTGACAGGACCCAAGTTCTTGAGCCATCACCTGCTACGCCTCAGGGTGCTCATTCTGATACCAGGAAACTGGAATCCTAAATAAAGTAGAAATTCTAACTCTGGCACTCTGATAAAGGATGTAGATGTCCTAAGTAAGATCTTAAGGATTGTGTCAGACATCCACCCAAAATTTAGTTATGTTTAACTCAGCTTTATTTTGATATTTCTAAGTTCTATGGTAGTGTGAGATAAAGTTAGTACTGCAATTATTAGTAAAGATTTATCTCCTGTTTACTATATTTCCTGAAAACATGGACTGGTGTGTAAATTATTTAACTCACATTGAAAAATCCTAGGTGTTAGTCTTGCATCCATTATTTGTCCTTGCCAAGTCACTTATAGGTTACAAAATCAACACATTTCCATGCTGTAGGGTTACACAGTGAACCAGAGAGGATACTATGTAGAAAGCACTTAACACAGGGTCAATCTCAAATTGCAGGCCTGATAAATGGTAACTTCTACTGGTATCTTGACTGCCATTAGTTTTTTAAAAAGATTTATTTATTTATTTATTTGAAAGAGTTGCACACAGAGAGAAGGAGAGGTAGAGAGAGAGGTTTTCTATCTGCTGGTTCACTCTCCAATTAGCCACAACGGCCGGAACTGCACCAATCCAGAGCCAGGAGCTTCTTCCTGGTCTCCCTTGCAGGTACACAGGCTCAAGCGTTTGGACCATCTACTGCTGCTCCCCTAGGCCATAGCAGAGAGCTGGACTGGAAGTGGAGTGGCCAGGACTAAAACTGGCACTCATATGGAATGCCGACACTGCAGGTGCAGTTTTACCCATTATGCAACAGTGCCAGCCCCCTGCCGTTAATTTTACTAACAACATTGATAACTTTTTATTGAGTGTTATCCAAATATAATGGGTTGTTATTTAGGAAATGTGATTTCCTTTGCTTTTGCTTTTTTTGACTCACTGCCATATTGTTGCTATTTTTCCTCTTCTAGTCCTTTAAGCACTTCAGAGTTCAATATGAAATAAAAAGGAAACAGATTGAGCATTTAATCCAACCAATACACAGAGACAGCAAATTGTCACTTGACCAAGCATTGCTAAAACAATCCTGGGACAGAGTGTCCTCCAGGGTAAGTACTGCTACAATTAATTTTATTAGGGCTTGCAAAATTTAGTCAAGCACATAATGTTTATCATCTTTTTCTAAATGATGATATTGCATCAGGGCCTGCTGCTTCTGGGGTTGGAAAGGCTTACTTTTGGGACAATCTTTGTCCTCTTGTCAAATCTTCCTGTAAGTTAGTGGAAGTGCTTGGTTTGCCAGCTATCTTCCTGCCTTGCCTATCCAACATGTATTATCAGCCATTACTAGAGAGGGGAATATCTGGCTCCTGGGCCATATGAGGTCAGTAAAATTATTTGGGCTGGCACTGCCAAGGCAACCACAGACAGGAATTGAAATTCAATAAATCAATTACAAGCTAATTTTTAAGCTGATAATTTTGTATGGCCTGTCAATGATGTTGTAAAAGTCCAGTCGTTGACAGAAAAAAAGGTTCCGCACCTCTGGTAGGCAATAGATTGAAATCACAAAAGACCATGTATATTACTTTATATTTATATACCTTAATTCTGAGTTATTTGGAAGAGATGAATCTAGAATATTCCCAGTAATTAACCCTTTTTATATTCTGTAACCAAGTTTCATCAACAGCAAACAATGTTCAGGCTTTGACATATAACTTTGTATTACTTTAAAAAAAAAAAAGTAGATTTACTTTTTGAGCAGAGGCAGAGAGAAAAGAGAAGTCTTCCATCTGCTGGTTCACTCTCTAAATGGCTGTAATGGCCAGAACTGGGCCAATTTGAAGCCAAGAGCCAGGAGCTTCTGGGTCTCCCATGCAGGTTCAGGGGCCCAAAGACTTGGGCCATCTTCAACTGCTTTCCCAGGCCATAGCAGAGAGCTGGATTGGAAGTAAAGCTGCCAGGACTTGAACCAGCTCCCATATAGGAAACCAGCAACGTAGGCAATGGCTTTACCTACTAAGCCATAGCACCAGCCCCTGTTTGTTTTTGAGAGAGAGAGAGTTACAGACAGAGGGAGAAACATAGAGAAAGGTCTTCCATCTGCTGGTTCACTGCCTAAATGGCAGCAACAGCTGGAGCTGAGCCGATCCAAAGCCAGGAGCCAGAAGCTTCCTCTTGTCTCCCTTGTGGGTGCAGGGGCCTATAAACTTGGGCCATATTTTACTGCTTTTCCAGGCCATAAGCAGAGAGCTGGATCAGAAGAGGAGCAGTTGGGACATGAACTGGCGTCCATATAGGATTTCAGTGCCACAGCACTGGCCCCCAACTTTGTATTCTTTATTCAAGCATTTCCTCTATTTGATCATTCATGAACCTGATGGAACACTTCTCATTATCTTTCACATTAATGTTTTTTTCATGCTGAAGGCCAAGATTTAAATGCCTGGAACTCTTAAACCACCAATAGGAATGTTTGTCATTAGCTTACCATATGTTCTTTATTTGATAATCTCAAGTTTTTTTTCCCATTGACACCAACAAAGAATAGCTTAACTCCTAAACACCCTGCCCCATCCAAACTGTTATCCCAGTAAGATGGAAGACATTGACAGAAGTTTAGAAAAACCTTTAGGGGTTAAAATAGAATCTTGCTAACTTGTTTGTATCTAGATCTACCTATTGAATTCCACCTTTCTGGTCTTGCTCTGACTATGTAGGAGGTTTCAATGGGATTCTGTTCTGATTAGCATATGCTAGTGTATAACCACTGCATCCTTTGAGTCCAGTCGTTAACTTTCATCAAAAGTCACATTGACAATCAGTGGGCACTTGATGCTGTTTCTGTGAGAAGTAAAGTACTTTGGCTTCCCATGGTAGCCTT
The DNA here is from genome assembly GCF_051225735.1 of Oryctolagus cuniculus. Lineage (NCBI taxonomy): Eukaryota > Metazoa > Chordata > Mammalia > Lagomorpha > Leporidae > Oryctolagus > Oryctolagus cuniculus. Next base: position 15,375,878 of record NC_142871.1, read on the forward strand.
CTGCATTAGTTTCCTGATACAATTAAGTACCTGCAGCAATTAACCTTATAAGGGAAAGAAGTTAATGTTGGTTCATGGCTCTGATGTCCAAAGTGTAAGAACAGATAGACCCCACAGGTTCAGCCACTGTGAAGCTGTTCTTACTGGGAGAGCCCCAGAGTAGCACAGGGCATGACATGGCAAGGGACAAGGAGCACATCTGTCTGTCTGTGTCTATGTAGTCCCTTATGAAGCTACCAGGATTCAATCATGGGCTCCCCCTAACTGCCTGAAGCAATCTCATCACTTCCCAAAGACTCCATCACTAAACATCAGTAGGATTCAATTCCTGCCCTCTCAGAACTATTTACATGAGACTTCGGGGACCAAACTCCTAAGTTTGGGGGAACAAATATTCAAAGCATACCAACTTCCATTTTTAATATTTTGTTTCCTTGGAATTTGCTTGTAACTAATTTTCCTCCCAATCTCCAAAGTATAAGACTCAGACCATAGATATTTGCTTATGTGGTGTTTATTAAATAAGCCTGCAATCATTAACTTTAAGTCTATGTAGTCTTAAAATTCTTAAGGAAATTTTATGTATAGCTTTCTGTACTAAAGATATTTTCTTTTCATACTTCAATTTTTTTTCAGCTCTTTGATTGGCACATACAGCTTGATAAATCTCTTCCTGCACCTCTGGGCACCATAGGTGCTTGGCTGTATAGGGCAGAGGTGGCCCTGAGAGAGGAAGTAACAGTGCAGCAGGTGCATGAAGAAACAGCAAACACAATACAGCGGAAACTTGAGCAACATAAGGTAAAATTCTGGTTGAGAAACTTTACAGCATAACCAGCCCTGCACACATGGCCCGATCAGAACCTGGGCTGGTCAGGTCCTCCTGAATATGCAGTACCAGCAATTCAGAGACATTGTGTTTTCAGGAATTCTCCAGTTTACATTTTCCTGTTTGGAAACTTATTGCTGATAATTCCAAATGTTTGATTTCCTCAGAGACTTACCATTAAACTTGTGATTTTTTTCCTTTTATTCTCCCTCTGATACTTATTTTTTCATGGTAATATACCATTAATACAAAGACTAGATTCAAGGTAGTTCATAGACACAGTTCTAAGAATGTAATGACAATCCCTTTCTCCCGCCCACCCATCCCCTCTCTCTCCCTTTCTTTCTTCACTTTTTTTAAATTTTTGAGATCTACACCTATCACTGCAATTCTTTTTCTTTATTTTTCCAAAGATAGGCCCACAGATTTATACATTTACATAATAGTGTGACTGGTGGTTGGCCCCAGACCTCATCCCTGCCTCCATTCTCAAAAGAGGGCTGACAGAATTTCTCCCGTCTTGCCACTGTAGAGCAGGGGTAAGGCTGGTGGGAGCAGTAGCCTTAGGAAGTGGTGAGATTAGGCTTGTTTATTCAATTTTTTGTTTATACAAGGTGAACAAATTTCATATTTCATATGAACAGAAACTTAGTGATACTTCTTACCCTATTCTCCCTCCTGCCCACACTCCTACCATCCCTCCTGCGCTTTCTTATTCTTTCAATTTTTACAATGACATACTTTGAATTTTTTATAATCACAACCTTCCACTAAGTAAAGAATTTAGCAAATAGTAAGAAGAAAAATACACTGTTCCTCAGCAGTAGAGACAAGTAGAGACAATCTCAAATTGTCAACTTCGCTCATATGCATTACATATTTTGTACTCTATTAGTTACCACAGATCAGGGAAAACATAAGATATTTGTCTCTTGGGGATTGGCTTATTTCACAAAGTGTAATGGTTTACAGTTACATCCATTTTGTTGCAAATGGCCACTTATTCAATTGGGACTTTATCTTACTGTGTATGGTTTAAGTTCCAATGTACTTTCTATGCATCGTCTTTGATAGCACAAACCTAACTGAAAATATTGGTTTACCACATTAATGCAATAACACATTTTGTTCATTGAGATTATGTACCTATTTGCTGTGCCATAGATTTGAATTTCACTGTCTACGTGGAAAACAAACTGCTAACCAGGGATTTCTACTCCTCATTATATCTCATATAATATATATGAATGAGATATATGTGTACATTTATACATACATACATTTATATATAGTGAGGCAATTTATAGCTAATAAGTATTTTCTGACCAATTTTTTTTTTGGTAATAGGCAACTTAGTGTGTATAAGGTGATATTGTATTCTGTTCCATTCATACTGCTCTTATGATCAGTGATGTCATAAATTTTTTCATATATCTGTTGGCCATTTGTATGTCATCTTTCGGGAAATTTCTATTCCAGTCCTTTGCCTGTTTATTTAAAAGATGATTTGTTGTTATTAAGTAGTTTGAGCTCCTTATATATTTTGGAATTATCCCTTTATTTGTTGTATGATTTACAAATATTGTCTCTCGCTACACAGGTTTTACTTTTACTCTGTTGATTGTTTCTTTGTGTTAACAGCTTTTCAGTTTGGCACATTCTCTTTTGTATGTTTTAGCTTTAATTGACCATTCTTTTGGGATCAGAACCAAGAAATCATTGTCTAGACAAATGTTGAAGAGCTTTTTTCCTATGCCTCCTGCTACTAGATTTAGTTTCAGGTCTCACATTTAAGTCTAATACATTTGGGGTTGATTCTTAAGTGAGGTGTCAGATAAAGGCCTGTACAGTGTCTTCTGTCCATGGATATTTAGTTTTCCCAACATTGATTCAAGAGTCTGACCTTTCCCCATTGTGTTCTTGGCACTTTTGTTGAAAATCAATTGAGCCTACCTATGTGGGTTTATCTTGGGGCTCTGCATCCCTTCCCAACAATTGATGTGCTCAGATAATTTCAAATTTTCTATACTTAACCTTTCCACCCCCCACCACCATCAACACACACAAGCACACACAAAGAGCTTCCTATCATCTGGTTTCTCAGATGAGAAAATGACTGTGAGGTCTGCTCTACCTGTACAAATACAGTAAAATCCAGTCCTGATTTTCTGTCCCTTAGTACACTGAAATAGGAGAAGTTCTATTGGAGCCAGAGTTCAGGCCTCATATGAGATCAAGTCACAAGCATTTTTTCTGGAATTGAACCAGTTTGTGGCTTCTCAGAAGCATAGAAACACCCAAAGTGCTAAACTCATTCTACAAGTAACACCACTTTAACCATTAGTAATTAGGCATCTTTACATATGATAATTTCTCTTCAAGTAAAATGTGCACCAATTGAAATTACTTTCACTGGTGTGAATATCAGCATCAAAAGAAATCACCTTACTCCCTCTTGTTTTATTGCACAATAAGATGAATACAGGTAACTATAATGTACTGTATATTTCAGAAAAGCTAGACAAGGGGATTTTGAATATTTTTTCCACACAGGAATGATAAATTACTAGGCTAAAGAAACTTACCCCAGTTTGAAAAATACACAGTATATTCTTATAATGAAGCATTATGTGATATCAATTAAAAAAGAAATTTTAAAATTACATTAAAAGAGACCGGCACCACGGCTCAATAGGCTAATCCTCCACCTGCGGTGCCGGCACACCGGGTTCTAGTCCCGGTTGGGTCGCCGGATTCTGTCCCGGTTGCCCCTCTTCCAGTCCAGCTCTCTGCTGTGGCCCAGGAGTGCAGTGGAGGATGGCCCAAGTGCTTGGGCCCTGCACTCGCATGAGAGACCAGGGGAAGCACCTGGCTCCTGGATTCGGATCAGCGCGGTGCGCCAGCCGCAACGCGCCGGCTGCAGTGGCCATTGGAGGGTGAACCAATGGTAAAGGAAGACCTTTCTCTCTCTCTCTCTCTCTCTCTCTCTCACTGTCCACTCTGCCTGTCAAAAATAAAAAATAAAAATAAAAATAAATTACATTAAAAGAAATGAACTCAGATTTTCAAATGAAATGTAGAAAATATCACTTGTGAATTAAATGTGATAATTTGGCAAGTATTCATTGAGGTCCTACTGTGTGCTAGGCTTCAGTACTAGGGAATTGGTAAAGGTGCTAGAAAACATCCAAGTATTTGTAATGACTCCAAGTGGGTGTCTTGATAAACACCATGTGTTTTTTGGTTAAATAATAGATTTAAGTTGACTGAAATGCTCCTTCAATGCGGCAGGCATTGTGGTGCAGTGGGATGGCCATGTCCTTTATCAGACTCTCAGTTCCTGTCCTGACTCCTCCATTTCTAATCCAGTTTCATGCTGATGGATCATGGGAGGCAGCAGATGATGGCTTGGGTGCTGCCTCCCACCCACATGAGGGACCCAGCTAGAGTTCTGGGATCCTTACTTTGTCCTGGGCAGAAGGTCATTGTGGCCTTTTGGGGAGTGAACCAACAGATGGATGATTCTCTCAAGTACATGAAAATAAATATTTTGAAACTTTAGGCTTTAAAGATAAATAAGTGGGCCGGTGCCACGGCTCACTAGGCTAATCCTCTGCCTTGCGGCGCCAGAGTACCGGGTTCTAGTCCCAGTTGGGGCGCCGGATTCTGTCCCAGTTGCCCCTCTTCCAGGCCAGCTCTCTGCTATGGCCCAGGAGTGCAGTGGAAGATGGCCCAAGTGCTTGGGCCCTGCACCTGCATAGGAGACGAGGAGAAGCTCCTGGCTTCGGATTAGCACGATGCGCCGGCCGCAGCTCGCCAGCCGCGGCGGCCATTGGAGGGTGAACCACGGAAAAAGGAAGAACTTTCTCTCTCTCTCTCTCTCTCTCTCTCTCACTGTCCATTCTGCCTGTCAAAAAAGAAATAAGTGTTCTACCATAGAGAATATGTCCTACAATGTAACTGTACTATTTATAAGATTTCATTCAATGTTTTTTAAAGATTGATTTATTTGAAAGCAAGAGCTTCCAGGGTTGGGGGGACTGGAGGGTGGAGAGAAAGAGTGCTTCATTCGCTGGTTCACTCCTCAGATGATGAGAATGGGCAGGACTGGGCTGGTCCAGGCCAAAGCAAGGAGCCTGGAATTCCAAGTATCCCATGTGGGTAACAGGGGCCCAAATACTCTAATTGGAAGTGGAATGGCCATAGTCAAACTGACACCTGTGTGGAATGCTGGGCCACAGGCCTGGTGATGAAAATGCTAACTCATGCACGCTATGGACAGCTTTAGCCCCTGACAGGTACTGTATTTTGAGTCATGATGATATGCATGCTTTCTGTATGTTTCAGGGACTGTGTAATTCGAGGCTCTTGATGAGCCCTCTGACCCCACAGAGACAGAGGGAGAAAGCCTCTGCCAATCACCCAGAGTGCAGCTAGACCAACCTCTTGACCAAAGTGTAGTAAGTAAGCCATAGAAACCATAAATGAATAGAGCAGGGAGAGGCAGGAGGGCAGGAGTAGTTATCCAGGCCTGAAATAATGGAAAGGAGTAAAGAGAAACCCAGAGAATGTAAATAAGAAACAGGAGCATACAAGCTGAGGTAAGTGGAAGTCAAGACAAGGATCAAGGCAAGTCTTTGAATGAAACAAGTCTTTTCAGGGAGGCACAAACTAAGTCTGCTTGCAGGCACTTAGCTAAGGCATAAAGCAATGTAATTGCAAACTATGATCAGTTCTCATTTATTCAAAATACATTTATTCAATGCCCCAAATAAGCCAAGCTTAAAAGTAACACAACTGAATCATTAGTAAGATAGCTAAAATTCTGTTTATTCAGTAGCTCTAAAGCAGTTCATCAAATTTTTAATTTTTTTAAACTTTTCTTTAACAAATGTGAATTTCCAAAGTACAGCTTATGGATTACAGCGGCTTCCCCCCGCCATAACTTCCCTCCTACCCGCAACCCTCCCAACTCCCACTCGCTCTCCCATTCCATTCACATCAAGATACATTTTCAATTATCTTTATATACAGAAGATCAATTTAGTATATACTATGTAAAGATTTCAACAGTTTGCACCCACACAGAAACACAAAGTGTAAAGTACTATTTGATTACTAGTTATAGCATTGATTCACATAGTACAACATATTAAGCACAGAGATCCTACATGGGCAGTAAGTGCACAGTGACTCCTGTTGTTGATTTAACAATTGACACTCTTGTTTATGGCATCAGTAATCACTGTAGGCTCTTGTCATGAGTTGCCAAGGCTATGGAAGCCTTTTGAGTTCATGGACTCCGATCTTCTTTCGACAAGGTCATAGTCAAAGTGGAAGTTCTCTCCTCCCTTCAGAGAAAGGTTCCTCCTTCTGTGATGGCCCGTTCTTTCCACTGGGATCTCACTCGCGGAGATCTTTCGTTTAGGTTTTTCTCTTTTTTTGCCAGAGTGTCTTCACTTTCTTTTTTTTTTTTTTCTTTTTTTAACTTTTATTTAATGAATATAAATTTCCAAAGTACAGAATATTGATTACAATGGCTTCCCCCCCATAACATCCCTCCAACCTGCAACCCTCCCCTTATCCACTCCCTCTCCCCTTCCATTCATATCAAGATTCATTTTCGATTCACTTCATATACAGAAGATCAGTTTAGCATACATTAAGTAAAGATTTCAACAGTTTGCTCACACACAGAAACATAAAGTGAAAAATACTGTTTGAGTACTAGTTGTAGCATTAGATCTCAATGTACAGCACACTAAGGACAAAGATCCTACATGAGGAGTAAGTGCACAGTGACTCCTGTTGTTGACTTAACAAATTGACACTCTTGTTTATGGCATCAGTAATCACCCTAGGCTCTTGTCATGAGCTGCCAAGGCTATGGAAGCCCCCTGAGTTCATTGACTCTGATCATTTTTAGACAAGGCCATGGTCAAAGTGGAAGTTCTCTCCTCCCTTCAGAGAAAGGTACCTCCTTCTGTGATGACCCATTGTTTCCACTGGGATCTCACTCGTGGAGATCTTTCATTTAGTTTTTTTTTTTTTCCCCCCCAGAGTGTCTTGGCTTTCCATGCCTGAAATACTCTCATGGGCATTTCAGCCGGATCCACATGCCTTAAGAGCTGATTATGAGACCAGAGTGCTGTTAGGACATTTGCCGTTCTATGGGTCTGCTGTGTATCTCACTTCCCATGTTGGATCATTCTCTCCCTTTTTGATTCTATCAGCTAGTATTTGCAGACACTATTCTTGTTTATGTGATCCCTTTGGTTCTTAGTCCTATCATTACGATCAATTGTGAACAGAAATTGATCACTGGGACTAGTGAGATGGCATTGGTACATGCCACCTCGATGGGATTGAATTGGAATCCCCTGGTATGTTTCTAACTCTACTGTTTGAGGTAAGTCAGCTTGAGCATGTCCCGAATTGCACATCTCTTTCCTCTCTTATTCCCACTCTTATATTTAACAGCAATCACTTTTCAGTTAAGTTTCAGCACTTAAGAACTGTGTATTGATTACAGTATTCAACCAAAAGTATTATATGTTATCCCTCTTAGTATTTTTTTTGTTTGTTCTACTTAGTGTCTTCACTTTCTATGCCTAAAATAATCTTGTGGGCTTTTTAGCCAGATCCGCATGCCTTAAGGGCTGATTCTGAGGCCAGAGTGCTGTTTAGGACATCTGCCATTCTATGAGTCTGCTGTGTATACCACTTTCCATGTTGGATTGTTCTCTCCTTCTTAATTCTATCAGTATTAGCAGGCACTAGTCTTGTTTATGTAATCCCTTTGACTCTTAGACCTATCAGTGTGATCAATTGTGAACTGAAATTGATCACTTAGACTAGTGAGATAGCATTGGTACATACCACTTTGATGAGATTGAATTGGAATCCCCTGGCATGTTTCTAACTCTACCGTTTGGGACAAGTCAGATTGAGCAGGAGCCAAGTTGTACATCTCAACCCTCTCTTATTCGTACTCTTATATTTAACAGGGATCACTTTTGAGTTAAATTTAAACTCCTAAGAATAATTGTGTGTTAAGTAAAGAATTAAACCAGTAGTATTAAGTAGAACAAAAAAAAAAAAAACTAAACGGGATAAAGTATTAAGTTATACATCAACAGTCAGGACAAGGGCTGATCAAGTCACTGTTTCTCATAGCATCCATTCCACTTCAACAGGTTTCTTTTTTGGTGCTCGGTTAGTTGTAAAATATATCAGGGAGAACATATGATATTTGTCCCTTTGGAACTGGCTTATTTTACTCAACATGATGTTTTCCAGATTCCTCCATTTTGTTGCAAATGACCGGATTTCGTTGTGTTTTTTTTTTTTTTTTTTTACTGCTGTATAGTATTCTATAGAGCACATGTCCAATAATTTATTTATCCAGTCTATTGTTGATGGGCATTTGGGTTGATTCCATGTCTTAGCTATTGTGAATTGAGCTGCAATAAACATTAAGGCACAGACAGCTTTTTTTGTATGCCAATTAAATTTCCTTTGGGTAAATTCCAAGTAGTGGGATGGCTGGGTTGAATGGTAGGGTTATATTCAGATTTCTGAGGAATCTCCAGACTGTCTTCCATAATGGCTTAACCAATTTGCATTCCCACCAACAGTGGGTTAGTGTCCCTTTTTCCCCATATCCTCTCCAGCATCTGTTGTTGGTACATTTCTGAACATGAGCCATTCTAACCAGGGTGAGGTGAAACCTCATTGTGGTTTTGATTTGCATTTCCCTGATGGCTAGTGATCCTGAACATTTTTTCAGTGTCTGTTGGCACTTTGGATTTCTTCTTTTGAAAAATGTCTATTGAGGTCCTTGGCCCATCTCTTAAGTGGGTTGTTTGTTTTGTTGTGGTGGAGTTTCTTGATCTCTTTGTAGATTCTGGTTCAAACCTTTATCAGTTGCATAGTTTACAAATATATTTTCCCATTCTGTCAGTTGCCTCTTCACTGTCCTGACTGTTTCTTTTGCAGTACACAAACTTCTCAATTTGATGTATTCCCAGTTGTTAATTTTGGCTTTGACTGCCTGTGCCTCCGGGTATTATTTTACAAGAAGTCCTTGCCTGTGCCTATATCTTACAGAGTTTCTCCAATGTTCTCTAATAATTTGATGGTGTCAGGTCATAGATTTAGATCTTTAATCCATGTTGAGTGAATTTTTGTGTAAGGTGTAAGGTAGGGATCTTGCTTCATATTCTGCATGTGGAAATCCAGTTTTCCCAGCACCATTTGTTGAATAGACTCTCCTTGCTCCAGGAATTGGTTTTGGAACCTTGATCAAATATAAGTTGGCTTTAGATGTTTGAATTGATTCTGGTGTTTCAATTCTGTTCCATTGGTCTATCCATCTGTTTCTGTACCAGTACCATGCTGTTTTGATTACAACTGCCCTGTAGTATTTCCTGAAATCTGGTATTGTGATGCCTCCGGCTTTGTTTTTTGTATAAGATTGCTTTAGCTATTCGAGGTCTCCTGTGCCTCCATATGAATTTCAGCATCATGTTTTCCAGATCTGAGAAGAATGCCTTTGGTATTTTCTTGGTATCACATTGAATCTAAGAATTGCTTTTGGGAGAATGGACATTTTGATGATATTGATTCTTCCAATCCATGAGCATGGAAGATTTTTCCATTTTGTGGTATCCTCTTGTATTTCTTTCTTTAAGGTTTTGTAATTCTCATCGAAGAGACCCTTAACGTCCTTGGTTAAGTTTATTCCTAGGTATTTTATTGTTTTTGTGGCTATTGTGAATGGGATTGATCCTAGAAGTTCTTCCTCCGCCATGGCATTGCCTGTGTATACAAAGGCTGTTGATTTTTGTGCATGGATTGTATATCCTGCTACTTTGCCAAACTCTTCTATGAGTTACAATAGCCTTTTAGTGGAGTTCTTTGGACCCCCTAAATAAAGAATCATATCATCTGCAAAGAGGGATAGTTTGACTTCTTCCTTCCCAATTTGTATCCCTTTAATTTCTTTTTCTTGCCTGATGGCTCTGGCTAAAACTTCCAGAACTATGTTGAATAGCAATGGTGAGAGTAGGCATCCCTGTCTGGTACCAGATCTCATTGGACGTGCTTCCAACTTTTCCTCATTTTATAGGATGCTGGCGGTGGGTTTTTCATAAATTTCTTTGATTGTATTGAGGAATGTCCCTTCTATACCCAGTTTGCTTAGAGTTTTCATCAACAAAGGGTGTTGTTTTATCAAATGCTTTCTCGGTGTCTATTGAGATAATCATATGGTTTTTCTTCTGCAGTCTGTTAATGTGGTGTATCACATTGATTGATTTGCGAACCAACCATCCCTGTATACCAGGGATAAATCCCACTTGGTCTGGGTGGATGATCTTTCTGATGTGTTGTTGCATTCTATTGGCCAGAATTTTATTGAGGATTTTTGCGTCTATGTTCATCAGGGATATTGGTCTGTAATTTTCTTTCAATGCTCCATCTTTTTCAGGCATAGAGATTAAGCTGATGCTGGCTTCATAGAAAGAATTTGGGAGGATTCCCTCTTTTTCAATTGTTCTGAACAGTTTGAGAAGAATTGGAGTTAGTTCTTCTTTAAATGTCTGGTAGAATTCAGCAGTGAATCCATCTGGTCCTGGGCTTTTCTTTGGTGGGAGGGCCTTTATTACTGTTTCAATTTCTGTTTCGTTATGGGTCAGTTTAGGTTTTCTTTGTCATCCTGGTTCAATTTAGGTAGATTGCATGTGTCCAGGAATCTATCCATTTCTGATAGATTTCCATGTTTTCTGGGATACAACTCTTTGTAGTAATTTGTGATGATTCTTTTTATTTCTGTGGTGTCTGTTGTTACATTTCCTTTTTCATCTCTGATTTTATTGATTTGGGTCTTTTCTGTTCTTTTTTTAAGTTAGTTGGGCCAATGGTGTGTCAATTTTGTTTATTTTTTAAAAAATCAGCTCTTCATTTGGCTGAACTTATTTTTTTTATTTATTTTTTTTTTTGGACAGGCAGAGTGGACAGTTAGAGAGACAGAGAGAAAGGTCTTCCTTTTGCCATTGGTTCACCCTCCAATGGCCACCGCGGCCAACGCGCTTCAGCCGGCGCACCACTCTGATCCGATGGCAGGAGCCAGGTGCTTCTCCTGATCTCCCATGGGGTGCAGGGCCCAACTACCTGGGCCATCCTCCACTGCACTCCTGGGCCACAGCAGAGAGCTGGCCTGGAAGAGGGGCAAACGGGACAGAATCTGGCGCCCGGACCGGGACTAGAACCCGGTGTGCTGTCGCAGCAAGGCAGAGGATTAGCCTAGTGAGCCACGGTGCTGGCCTGAACTTATTTTTTTAACTTTTATTTAGCAAATATAAATTTCCAAAGTACAGCTTATGGATTACAGTGGCTTCCCTTCCCCATAACTTCCCTCCTACCCGCAACCCTCCCAACTCCCACTCGCTCTCCCATTCCATTCACATCAAGATTCATTTTCAATTATCTTTATATACAGAAGATCAATTTAGTATATACTAAGTAAAGATTTCAAAAGCTTGCACCCACACAGAAACACAAAGTGTAAAGTACTATTTGATTACTAGTTATAGCATTGATTCACATAGTACAACATATTAAGCACAGAGATCCTACATGGGCAGTAAGTGCACAGTGACTCCTGTTGTTGATTTAACAATTGACACTCTTGTTTATGGCATCAGTAATCACTGTAGGCTCTTGTCATGAGTTGCCAAGGCTATAGAAGCCTTTTGAATTTGCGGACTCCAATTTTATTTAGAAAAGGTCATAATCAAATTGGAGGTTCACTCCTCCCTTCAAAGAAAGGTTCCTCCTTTGATGGCCCGTTCTTCCTACTGGGATCTCACCCACAGAGATCTTTCATTTAGGTCCTCTTCTTTTTTTGCCAGTGTCTTTGCTTTCCATGCCTAAAATACTCTCATGGGCTATTCATCCTGATCTGAATGCCTTAAGGACTGATTAAGAGGCCAGAGTGCTGTTTAGGACATCTGCAGTGGGATACACAGCAGACTCATAGATTGGCTTGGCTGATCTTTTCTAATTTTTTTTTATTCAATCCTGCTGATTTCTTCTCTGATTTTAATTATTTCTCTCTTCCTACTAGATTTGGGTCTGGTTTGCTGCAGTTTTTCTAGATCCTTGGGATGCATTGAAAGCTCATTTATTTGGTGCCTTTCCAATTTCTTGAAGTAGGCACTTATTGCTATAAACTTTCCTCTCAACACTGCTTTTGCCATATCCCAGAAGTTTTGATATGTTGTGCTATTATCCTCATTTACTTCCAGAAAAGTTTTGATTTCTCTTTTATTTCTTCTATGAGCCACTGTTCATTCATGAGCATGTTGTTCAGTCTCCACGTGTTTGCATATGCTCTAGGGATTCCTGAGTTGTTGATTTCCAACGGCATTCCACTGTGGTCTGAGAAGCTGCATGGTATGATTCTAATTCTTTTGAATTTTCTGAGACTTGCTTTATGTCCTAGTATGTGGTCAGTCCTAGAGTAGGTTCCATGCACTGCTGAGAAGAATGTAAATTCTTAAAATGTAGGATTGAAAGTTCTGTAGATATCTGTTAGACCCATTTGGGCTATAGTGTTGATTAAATCTGCTGTTTCCTTGTTGATCTTCTGTCCAGTTGATCTGTCTATTTCTGAGAGTGGAGTGTTGAAGTCCCCAGTACTATTGTATTGGAATCTAAGTCTCCCTTTAAGTCCCTTAACATATCTTTTAAATAAACTGGTGCCCTGTAATTAGGTGCATATACATTTATATTAGTTACATCTTCCTGTTGAATTGAACCCTTAATTATTATATAGTGCCCCTCTTTGTCTCTCTTAACAGTTTTTGTGATAATTTTTAATTTCTCTGATATTACGATGGCTATGCCCGCTCTTTTTTCATTTCTGTTGGCATGGAGTATCTTTTTCTAACCTTTCACTTTCAGTCTGCATGCATTTTCGTTAGAAAGATGTGTTTCTTGTAAGCAGCAAATAGATGGGTTTTGTTCCTTAATCCATTCAGCCAGTCTGTGTCTTTTAACTGGAGAGTTGAGGTCGTTAACGTTCAATGTGACTATTGATAAGTAGTAACTTTGTCCTGCCATTTTCCCAAAGATATTTCTAATATATGCTTTGAACTTCCTGTGATCTTTAACTGAGAGGTTTTCTTCCTTTACCTTCTTGCATACTGATGACCGTGTTTCTGGTTTCTGTGCATAACACATCTTTAAGCATCTTTTGCAGGGCTGGACGAGTGGCGACAAATTCTTTCAATTTCTGTTTGCTATGAAAAGTCTTTATTTCATCTTCATTCACAAATAAGAGCTTTGCAGGATATAATATTCTGGGATGGCAGTTTTTCTCTCTTACTACCTGGGCCAAGTCTCACCATTCCCTTCTAGCTTGAAGGGTTTCTGATGAGAAGTCTGCTGTGAGTCTAATTGGAGATCCTCTGAGAGTAATCTGACATTTCGCTCTTGCACATTTTAGGATCTTTTCTTTGTTTCACTGTGGTGAGTTTCATTACAACGTTTGTGGTGAGGATCTCTTTTGGTCATGTTTATTATGGGTTCTATGAGCTTCCTGTGCTTGGATGTCTCTGTCCTTCTCCAAACCCAGGAAGTTTTCTGCTAGTATCTCACTAAAAAGGCCTTCTAATCCTTTCTCTCCTTTCTCTCTCTCTCTCCATGCCTTCAGGAACTCCTAGAACCCAAATGTTGGTTTTTTAAATAGTATCCTGTAGATTCTCAACAATATTTTTTAGATTTCTAATTTCCTCTTTTTATCTTTGGTTTGACTGTATACTTTCCTGTGCTCTGTCTTCTAAGTCTGATATTCTCTTTTGCTTCACTGATTCTGTTTTTAAGGCTCTCTAATGCGTTTGTCATTTGATCTTTTGAATTCTTCATTTCATTTTGATTTCTCTTCACTATCACAATTTCATGTTCTTCTAGTTTCTTCATTTCATTTTGATTCCTCAAGATTTCATTTTCATGAGAGATTTTCTATCCTGTCCAGTAAGGATTTCTTTAGTTCAAGAATTTGTTTTTGAGAACTTCTAGATGTTCTTAAAATAAATTTTTTGAAATCCATATCTTGCGTTTCTTCTATCTCATCATCTTCATAATGTTGAATTGGGGTGTCTTGTTCATTTGGGGGCATCATAATGTCTTCTTTGTTCTTGTTTCCTTTGTTTCTGCATTTGTAGCTTGGCATCGTGGAGATATTCTTTGGTTTCTTCTTTTGTTTTCCTAGCTGTGGTGGTTTTTCTCGTAATACTATGACTCTAGATTAAGTGGACTGTCTGCCCTGATGGATACTTAGAGGCTTGTGATGGGTGTGGCCAGAGAGCTCTGTTAGGTTCTTCAGGGTTAAGGGTGTGCCAAAAGTGACACAGCTAGGTTAGGGGTGGTAAATCTCTCCCTCCCTCTCCCTCTCCTTCTCTCTCTCTCTCTCTTTATTCAGAAGGGAAGTATTTCTGCACAGCTGAGCGGAATTGAAGCAGTCAGTGTCTGAGCTCTGGCCCCTGTGGGTATAATATTTGTCTGCTCTGTCCCAGCGACCACACCAAGAATCTGTGCAGTCCTCAGTGTAAGCTCAAATTCCCCTGTAATCTCCCACCAGGTTGCCAAGGTTGCTGAGTTTGTGGCATCACAGGCACTCCGTGAGTTCTCTCCCACACCCTCAGGTTTTTTTTTTTTTTTTCACAGTCTCATTTCATTAGTTCCACACATTCACTAGTTCTTAATCTGCTGTTATTTCTCCCAACCAGAGTCAGGTTTTTCTGCTTGGCTGAGGGTGGATGCAGCCCAAAGGTGGCGCAGCTTTTACATATGTGCAAAATTGAGCCTGCTCTTTGTCTCACTTGCCTTTGTAAGGTGAGTGGAGAGGGAATTGTGTCCGTACTGGTCTATTTTATTTTATTTTATTTTATTTTATTTTATTTTCTCTTCTCTCCTTTAGTTAACCTGGTGAACTTTCCCCCATGGGGCTTCAAGCCTCATTCCCTCTAGGCTCTTCTGCCATTTCCCAGTCAGTGTCTCGGGCTACTGAAGTTTCGCCTCACCTCCCTTTCCAACGCTGGGGCATAGACTCAGTGGCTGGGGTCCCGAGCCATGGGCGCCTGTGCCCTCCTCGTAGGTCCAATGTGTCCCACTACTTCCAGAAGAGTTCCCTCTGCAGTTTTTTCCCTAACTCTTCCCTGAAACTACAGGATCTCCAGTTTTATTAAACCATCTTTTCCCAGACTATCAGTGTGCTCCCTCCCTATTCTACCATATTGGAGTAACTGCCAAAGTTTTTAATGTTTTAAAAGGTGCATTTATTTATTTATTTGAAAGGCATGAGTTATAGAGAGAGGGGAGAAAGAGAGACAGATCTTCAATCCACTCCTTCACTAAACAAATGGACGCAACAGCCAGAGCTGGGCCAATCTGAAGCCAGGAGCCAAGCTCTTGATCTTCAGGTGCTTTCCCATGCACATTAGCAGGGAGCTACATTGATGGTGAAGCAGCCAGGACTCAAACTGGTACGCACATGGGATGCCAGTGCCACAGTCAGCAGTTCTACCCACAATGCCACAGGACTGGCCTGTGATATAACTATTCTATGCTGATATAGCGGGCTCACTAGAGATGCAGGATGTGGCAAAATCACAGTATAGGACTGACACATCAATAAGACTGTTTTTTTTTCTTCTTAATTTTTTATAAAACAGATATCATGTATTTTATAATTTTAAGAAGATAACCACACATTCCTCCTTCACTACCTCCACAAATGCCCTTCCTTCTTTGTTTCTTTTTATTTTTTACAGCAACAAAATTTCAATCTACTCCGTTATCACAAGCTCAATCCAACACTAACCATGATATAAAAAACTAAAAAGTAGAGGGGCCAGCACTGTGGCAAAGTAGGCTAAGCCTCTGCGTATGGCACTGGCATCCCATTTGAGCACTGGTTCTAGTCCCAGCAGTTCCTCTTCTAACCCAGCTCCCTGCTGTGACCTGGGAAAGCAGTAGAAGGTAGCCCAGCTACATGCAGAGGAAGATCCTGGCTCCTGACTTCGGATCAGCCAAGCTTCAGGCATTGTGGCCACCTGGGGAGTGAACCAGGAAATGGAAGACCTTTTTCTCTGTAACTCTACCTCTCAAATAAATAAATCTTCAAAAAAAAAAAAAAAAGAGGAGAGAGAGACCGATGCTGGGGTCCAGTGGGTTAATGCCCCAGCCTGAGGCACTGGCACTCCATCTGGGCACCAGTTCCTGTCCTGGCTGTTCCTCTTCCAATCCAGCTCTCTGCTATGGCCTGGGAAAGCAGTAGAAGATGGCCCAAGTGCTTGGACCCCTGCACCCACATGGGAGCAGCTCCTGCCTCCTCACTTCAGATCATCTCAGCTCTGGCCATTGTGGCAATTTGGGGAGTGAAACAGTGGATGGAAGACCTCCCTTTCTTTCTACCTCTCTCTTAACTCTGACTTTCAAATGAATAAAAATAAGTCTTAAAAATAGAAGGACCGGCTGGTGCCGTGGCTCAATAGGCTAATCCTCCGCCTTGTGGCACCAGCATACCAGGTTCTAGTCCCGGTTGGGGCACCAGATTCTGTACCGGTTGCCCCTCTTCCAGTCCAGCTCTCTGCTGTGGCCTGGGAATGCAGTGGAGGATGGCCCAAGTACTTGGGCCCTGTACCCCATAGGAGACGAGGAGAAACACCTGGCTCCTGCCTTCGGATCAGCGTGGTGCACCAGCCACAGCGCACCAGCCGCTGTGGCCATTGGAGGGTGAACCAACGGCAAAGGAAGACCTTTCTCTCTGTCTCTCTCACTGTACACTCTGCCTGTCAAAAAAAAAAAAAAATAGAAGGACCACAGTTCCACAGAAGAATAAACAGGGTTGAAAACAACAATCAAATAACAAGATGCCCATTCCATCCCTATAGATTGTTGTATTCTATATTAAATATAACAGAAAACATAGTAGTCTCTTTAAGACTGGCTTATATCACTAAGCATAATGGTTTCAAGCTGCAATCGTTCTATTGCAAAACACAAGATTTCATTCTTTTATGTGGCTGAGTAGTTTTCCATAGTGTATTTATACCATATTTTATTTAGTCAGAAGTTGCTGCAATAAACATGGGGGTACATATCACTCTTTCATGTGCTGATTTCAATTTATTTGGATAAACTCCCAAGAGTGGCATGGCTGGGTCATATAGTAGATCTATTTTCAGGTTTCTGAGGAATCTCCACACTGTCTTCCATAATGGCTGTACTAGTTTATATTCCAACGAGTAGTGTATTAGGGTACAGTTTCCCCCATATTTTTGCCAGCCTTTGTTTTATTTTTGGATGATAGCCATTCTAACTAGGGTGAAATGAAACTTGATTGTGGTTTTGATTTGCATTTCCCTAATGAGGAGTGGTTATGAGCACTTTTTCATGCTTCCGTTGGCCAATTCAATTTCATCCTTTGAAAAATGACTGTTCATATCCTTTCCCCATTTCTTAGCAGGATTATGTTGAGTTTCTTGATCTTTTTAGATTCTGGATATTAATCCTTTATCAGTTGCATAGTTCACAAATATGTTCTCCCATTGTCAGTCATCTCTTCACTTTGTTGAGGGTTTCCTTTATAGTACAAAAACTTCTTAGCTTGATGTAATCCTATTTGTCTATTTCTGCTTTGATTTCCTGTGTTTCTGGGGTGTCTTTCAAGAAGTTTTGCCTATGCCAATGTCTATCAGTTTCCCTGATATTTTCGTCTAGTAATTTAATAGAATAAGGTCATAAGGTCATAGAATGAGATCTTTGACCCATTTTGAGTTAATCTTTGTATAAGATGTAAGATTGGGTCTTGTGGACCAGCACCGTGGTGCAGTAGGTTAATCCTCCACCTGTAGCATCGGCATCCCAATGGGCGCTGGTTCTAGTCCTGGTTGCTCCTCTTCCAATCCAGCACTCTGCTGTGGCCTAGGAAAGCAGTAGAAGATGACCCACATTCTTGGGCCCCTGCACCCACATGGGAGACCAGGAAAAAGCACCTGGCTCCTGGTTTTGGACTGGCACAGCTCCAGCCATTGCGGCCATTTGGGGAGTGAACCAACAGGAAGAAGACGTTTCTCTCTGTCTCTCCCTCTCACTGTCTGTAACTCTACCTCTCAAATAAAGAAATAATATGTTAAAAAGAAAAGATTGGGTCCTGTTTCCTACTTTGCTTGTGTAGATCCAATTTTTACCCAACACTATTAAAGAGACGGTCTTTTTCCAGGGGATTGATTAATTAGCTGCAACTGCACAGATTAATTTCCAGGGTATCTGTTCTGTGTCTTTTTTCTACACATCGATTTTTGTGTCAGTATGTATTGAAATATCTGGTATTATGATGCCTCTGGCTTTGTTTTTGTTGTTTAAGGTTGCTTTCACTATTTTGGGTCTCTTGTGTTTCTATATGAATTTTAGTATTTTTTCTAGATCTGAAAAGAACATCCTTGGTATTCAATTAGAATCTCATTTAATCAAAAATTGCTTTGTGTAGTATGGACATTTGGATGATATTTATACTTCTTTTTCTTTTTTTTTTTGACAGGCAGAGTTAGACAGTGAGAGAGAGACAGAAAGGTATTCCTTCCATTGGTTCACCCCTCAAATGGCTGCTACAGCCAGCATGCCTTTTTTATTTCTTTTTCTTTTTCTTTTTTGATATTTATACTGCTAATTCATGAACATGGACTCTTCCATTTTGTTTCTTCTTCGATTTCTTTAAAGTATTGTAATTTTCATTGTAGAAATTTTTTATGTCCTTGCTTAAATTTAATCTGATATTCAAATTTTTTGTAAGTATTGTGAGTGATACTGATTTTACAAGTCCTTTCTCAGCCATGGCATTGTCTGTACACAAAGGTTATTGATTTTTTTTTGTGTGTTGACTTTATATCCTGCAATTTTACCAAGCTCTTATGAGTTCCAGTAGTCTCTCAATGGAGTCTTTTGGTTTCCCTATGTAAAGAATCATGTCATTTGCAAACACAATTATTTGACTTCCTCCTTTCCAATTTCAATTCTTTGAATTATTTTCTTGCCTAATGGCTCTAGATAAAACTTCCAGAGCTGTACTGAATGGCAATAGTGAAAGTGGGCATTCTATTCTAGTTCTGAAACTTAGTGGAGGGGCTGGTGCTGTGGCGCAGGAGGTTAAAGCCCTGGTCTGAAGCGCCAGCATCCCATATGGGCCCTGGTTCTAGTCCCAGCTGCTCCTCTTCCAATCCAGTGCTCTGCCATGGCCTGGGAAAACAGTAGAAGATGGCCCAAGTCCTTGGGCCCCTGTACTCACGTGGGAGACCTGGAAGAAGCTCCTGGCTTTGGATGGGCGCAGTTCCAGCCATTGCGGCCATCTGGGGAGTGAACCAGCAGATGGAAGACCTCTCTGATTCTACCTCTCTCTGTAACTCTATCTTTCAAATAAATAAAATAAATCTTTAAGAAAAGAAACTTAATGGAAATCCTTCAAGCTTCTCTCCATTCGGTATGATGCTTTCTATGGGTTTGTCAATATTGCCTTAATTCTATAGTGGATTATTCCTTCTATACCCAAATTTCTTAAGTTTTTAATCATGAAAAGATGTGGTATTTTATCAAATGCTTTCTCTGAATTTATTGATATAACCTAGGATTTTATTGTTTAATTTATTAGTGTGATATATCACATTTATTTATGTATGTATATTAAACTATCCCTACATACCAGGGATAAATCTCATTTGGTTCAGGTGATCTTTCTGAAATATTTTTGGATTTAATTAGCTAGTATTTTGTTGAGGATTTTTGCAAATATTCATCAGGAATATTGATCTATAGTTCTCTTTCTTGTATCTTTTGCTGGTTTTGGAATTAAAGTGATGCTGGCCTTGTAGAAAAGTTTGGCAGGATTCCATTCCTTTCCATTTTGAATAGTTTGAGAAGAATTGAAATTAATTCTTTTTAATGGTTTGATAGGATTCAGGGGTAAAGCCAGCTGTTCCTCTGCTTTGTTGGGAGGGTCTTCATTACTGATTCAGTCTCTGTCTTGGTTATTGGTCTGTTTAGGTTTTCTAGGTTTTCATTACTCGATTTTTGTGAGGGTACACAAAAATCTATCCATTTCTTGTAGATTATCCAATTTTTGCCATATAACTGCAGTAATTCTTGATGATTCTTTTTATTTCTGTGGTAATTGTATCTTTTTCATCTCATTAATTTGTGTCTTCTCCCTTTTTTATTAATTGAAATAATAGTGTACAAATTTTGTTTATTTTTTCAAAACAGCTCTTCATTTCACTGATCTTTTTTATTTTTTTGCTTCAGTTTTGTTTATTACTCCTCTAATTTTAATTCCTACCTTTACAGATTTTCGTTCTTGTTTTTCTAAGTCCTTGACATGCATTGTTAGCTCATTTATTTGATGACTTTCTAATTTCTTTATGTAGGCACTAATTGCTGTAAATTTCCTTGTCAAAACTCTATCCCGTAAGTTTTGATATGTTGTATTGTCATCTTCATTAATTTCTAGGAAATTCTGAATTCTTTTTTGATTTCTTCTATGATCCACTTGTTCATTCAACTGCATGTTTTTTAATCTCCATGTGTTTGCATATTGTCTAGAGTTCCTTAAGTTGTTAATTTTCAGCTTCATTCCATTGTGGTCAGAAAGGATTCATGGTGCCAGCACCGTGGCTCGCTAGGTTAATCCTCTGCCATTTGGAGGGTGAACCAATGGAAGGGAGACCTTTCTCTCTTTATCTCTCACTGTCTAATTGTGCCTGTCAAAAAAATAAAAAGGATTCATGGTATGATTTTAATTTTTTTGAATTTGTTGAAACTTGCTTTATGGCCTAGCATATGGCCTATCCTAGAGAAAGTTCCATGCATTGATGAGAAGAATGTGTTCTCTATAGGGTAAAATGCTCTGTAGATTTTGATTAGGTCCATTTGGTACATAGTATAGATTAGAACTGTTGTTTCTTTGCTGACTTTTTGTCTAGTTTATCTCTCTATTGCTGAAAACGGGGTGTTAATGTCCCTGTTATTGTATTGGAGTGTATGTCTCCTTTTTCATCTCTTAACATTTGTTTTAAGTAGCCAGGTGCACTGGCATTGGATGCATATACATTCACTATGGTAACATCTTCCTGTTGAATTGATTCCTTGATCTTTACAAAGTGCTGTTTGTCTTTTTTTTTTTTTCAAACTGTTGAAATCTTTACTTAGTAGCTCTTTGTCTTTTTTAACAGTTCTTATCTTAAAGTCTATTTTGTTTTATATTATGATGGCTACCCCTGCTCATTTTTGCTTTCTATTAGCATGCAATGTATTTTTCTATCCTTTTGCTTGTATTCTTGGTGCATCTATTATGGTGAGGTATGCTGATTCAGCCATCCTGTATCTTTTTTATAGAAAGCTTTTATTTAATAAATATAAATTTCAGAGGTATGGCTTTTGGAATATAGTGGTTCTTCCTCCCATACCCACACTCCCACCCCCACTCCTGCCCCACCTCCTACTCCCTCTCCCATCCCACTCTTCATTAAGGTTCATTTTCAATTATCGTTATATACAGAAGATCATCTCTATACTGAGTAAAGATTTCAACAGTTTGTACCCACACAGACACACAGAGTATAAGGTACTGTTTGAAGATGAGTTTTACTGTTAATTTTCATAGTACAACTCATTTCAGACAGAGGTCCTACATGGAGAGCAAGAACCCAGTGACTCCTGTTGTTGATTTAACAATTGACACTCTTAGTTATGACGTCAGTGATCACCTGAGGCTCTTGTCATGAGCTGCCAAGCCTGTGGAAGCCTCTTGAGTCCACAAATTCTGATATTATTTAGAAAAGACCATAGTCAAAGTGGAAGTTCTCTCCTCCCTTCAGAGAAAGTTACATCCTTCTTTGATGGCTCCTCCTTTCTACCAGGATCTCACTCAGAGAACTTTCATACAGGTCATTGTTTGCCACAGTGTCTTGGCTTTCCCTGACGTAAATCCTCTCATGGGCTTTTTAGTGAGATCTGAATGCCTTAAAGGCTGATTCTGAGGCTGGAGTGCTTTTTAGGCCATTTGTCATTCTATGAGTCTGCTGCATGTTCTGCTTCCCATGTTGGATTGTCCTCCCCACCCCCTTTTTTTTTAAAGATTTTATTTTTTTATTTGAGAGGCAGAGTTGCAGACAGTGAGAGGGAGAGACAAAGAAAAAGGTCTTACTTCTGTTGGTTCACTCCCCAAATTGCTGCAATGGCTGAAGCTGTGCCGATCTGAAACCAGGGCCAGGTACTTCTTCTTGGTCTCCCATATAGATGCAAGGGCCCAAGCACTTGGGCCATCTTCTACTGCTTTCCCAGGCCACAGCAGAGAACTGGATTGGAAGAGGAGCAGCCAGGACTAGAACCAGTGCTCATATAGGATGTTGGTGCCGTAGGTGGAGGATTAACCTGCTGCGCCACAGCATCAGCCCCAGTTCTCATCTTTTTAATTCTATCAATAATTATTAGTTGACACTTGCTCTTATTTATGTGATCCCTTTGACAACTAATCCTATCTTTATTATGAGTTATGAACTTAAACTTATCACTTTAACTAGTAAGATAACATGGCTACCTGCCAACTTAATGGGATTTGGAGTTCCATGGAAAATTTTTAACTTTACCCTTAGGGATAAGTCTGAGGGAACATGTGCCAAACTGTACATCTACTCCCTCTCTAATTACCATTCTTATTCTTAATGGGGATCAATTTTCAATTGGATTTAAAATTTTAAATTGGATTTAAGTAAAGAGTACAACCAATGGTATTAAGTAGAAAAAGAAAATACTAAAAAGAATAATAATAAGCTGTTCCTCGACAGGACAAGGGCTGATCAAGTCATTACTTCTCATTGTGTCAGTTTTACTTCTACAGGTTTCCTTTTAGATGCCTAGTTAGTTGCCACAGATCAGGGAGAACATATGATATTTGTCCCTTTGGGACTGGATTATTTCACTCAACATGATGTTTTCTAGATTCCTACATTTTGTTGCAAGTGACTGATATCATTTCTTTTTACTGCTGTGTAGTATTCCATAGAGTACATATCCCATAATTTCTTTTTCCAGTCTACTGCTGAAGGGCATTTAGGTAGATTCCATGTCTTAGCTATTGTGAATTGAGCTACAATAAACATAGACATGCAGACAGTTCTTTTATTTGCCAATTTAATTTAGGTAAATTCCGAGGAGCAGGGTGACCAGGTCATATGGTAGGGCTATATTCAGATTTCTGAGGTATCTCCAAACTGTCTTCCATAATGGCTTTACCAGTTTGCATTCCCACCAACAGTGGGTTAGTGTCCCTTTTTCCCCATATCCTCTCCAGCATCTGTTGTTGGTAGATTTCTGTATGTGAGCCACTCTAACCAGGGTGAGGTGAAACCTCATTGTGGTTTTGATTTGCATTTCCCTGATGGCTAGTGATCCTGAACATTTTTTCAGTGTCTGTTGGCACTTTGGATTTCTTCTTTTGAAAAATGTCTACTGAGGTCCTTGGCCCATCTCTTAAGTGGGTTGTTTGTTTTGTTGTGGTGGAGTTTCTTGATCTCTTTGTAGATACTGGTTATTAATCCTTTATCAGTTGCATAGTTTGCAAATATTTTTTCCCATTCTGTTGGTTGCCTCTTCACTGTCCTGTTTCTTTTGCAGTACACAAACTTCTCAATTTGATGTATTCCCAGTTGTTAATTTTGGCTTTGACTGCCTGTGTCTCCGGGTGTTATTTTCCAAGAAGTGCTTGCCTGTGCCTATATTTTAGAGTTTTTTCAATGTTCTCTAATAATTTGATGGTGTCAGGTCATAGATTTAGATCTTTAATCCATGTTGAGTGAATTTTTGTGTAAGGTGTAAGGTAGGGATCTTGCTTCATATTCTGCATGTGGAAATCCAGTTTTCCCAGCACCATTTGTTGAATAGACTCTCCTTGCTCCAGTATTTGGTTTTAGATCCTTGATCAAATATAAGTTGGCTATAGATGTTTCGATTGATTCTGGTGTTTCAATTCTGTTCCATTGGTCTATCCATCTGTTTCTGTACCAGTACCGTGCTGTTTTGATTACAACTGCCCTGTAGTATTTCCTGAAATCTGGTATTGTGATGCCTCCGGCTTTGTTTTTTGTATAAGATTGCTTTAGCTATTCGAGGTCTCCTGTGCCTCCATATGAATTTCAGCATCATGTTTTCCAGATCTGAGAAGAATGCCTTTGGTATTTTCTTGGTATCACATTGAATCTATGAATTGCTTTTAGGAGAATGAACATTTTGATGATATTGATTCTTCCAATCCATGAGCATGGAAGATTTTTCCATTTTTTGGTATCCTCTTCTATTTCTTTAAGATTTTGTAATTCTCATCGTAGAGATCTTTAACATCCTTGGGTAAGTTTATTCCAAGGCATTAGATTATTTTGTAGCTATTGTGGATGGAATTGATTTTTCTCAGCTGTGGCATTGCCTGTGTATACAAAGGCTGTTGATTTTTGTGCATTGATTTTATATCCTGCTACTTTAACAAACTCTTCTATGATTTCCAATAGTCTTTTAGTGGAGTTCTTTGGACCCCCTAAATAAAGATTCATATCATCTGCAAAGAGGGATAGTTTGGCTTATTCCTTCCCAACTTGTATCCCTTTGATTTCTTTTTCTTGCCTGATGGCTCTGGCTAAAACTTCCAGAAATATATTGAATAGCGGTGGTGAGAGTGGACCACTCTGGTTGTATTGGATCGCAGTAAGAATGCTTCCAAATATTCAACATGGACTATTATGCTGGCCACATGTTTGCCATAATTTGTCTTGTGTTGAGGAACGTTCCTTTTATACACAATCTTCTTAGTTTTCATCAACAAAGGGTGTTATTTTATCAAATGCTTTCTCTGCCCCTATTGAGATAATCATATGGTTTTTCTTCTGTAGTTTGTTAATGTGGTGTATCACATTGATTGATTTGTGAATGTTGAACCATCCCTGCATATCAGGGATAAAACCCACTTGGTCTAGATGGTTGATCTTTCTCATGTGTTGTTGGATTCTATTGGCTAAAATTTTATTGAGGATTTTGCATCTATGTTCTTCAGGGAAATTGGTCTGAATTCTCTTTCTCGGCTACATCTTTTTTAGGTTTAGGAATTAAGGTGATGCTGGCTTTGGAAAAAATTTGGGAGGATTCCCATTCTTTCTATTGTTTTGAATAGTTTGAGAATTATTGGAGTTAGTTCTTCTTTAAATGTCTGGTAGAAGATCAATTTAGTATATACTAAGTAAGGTTTTCAACAGTTTGCACCCACACAGAAACACAAAGTGTAAAGTACTGTTTTGAGTATTAGTTATACCGCTAATTCACATAGTACAACACATTAAGGACAGAGATCCTACATGGGAGTAGATGCACAGTGACTCCTGTTATTGATTTAACAATTGACACTCTTATTTATGGCGTCAGTAATCACCCGAGGCTCCAACGCCGATCTTATTTAGACAATGTCATAGTCAAAGTGGAAGTTCTTTCAAGTATCATTTCCGAAATGAAAAGACTTGAAAGTCATTACTCTCCTCATTACAACAATAATAAGCTAAACAAAACAAATATCAACAGCTTCTCTGGGCACACTAAGGAGTTGCAATTACAATGCAATGAGCACCCAGGAATCATCAAAGGTCGTAAAGCTGGAATCACAGCTGGGACCTGCTTATCTGGAACAGAGTCCTGGCTGAAGCACTTAGAGGGTAACTTTGTGTGAAGGCAATTTTACCCAGTGGCTGGAGGCCATTCCTACCCTGAATGGGAAACTCCCAGGCAACATGGACTTAGGGATCCAATACTTTGCTTTATCTTGAGGAATCCCACCAACTTTTCACAGTAGAGGGCTTAGAAACATCATTTATTAGCTATGACAGGGAAGAGGAACAGTAACCATTGTGAAATAGGATGAATACCATCTTCTTATTTAAAGGCTTAAATGTGAATTGTTTAAATATATTCATTAAAAGATAAAGATTGACAAAGTGAGTATAATAACAATATTCTCATCCAGCCCTGCAACAGATGCTTAAAGATGTGTTACACACAGAAACACGGTCATCAGTATGAAAGAAGATAAAGGGGGCCGGCGCCGTGGCTCAATAGGCTAATCCTCCACCTTGCGGCGCCGGCACACCGGGTTCTAGTCCCGGTCAGGGCGCCGGATTCTGTCCCGGTTGCCCCTCTTCCAGGCCAGCTCTCTGCTATGGCCAGGGAGTGCAGTGGAGGATGGCCCAGGTGCTTGGGCCCTGCACCCCATGGGAGACCAGGAAAAGCACCTGGCTCCTGGCTCCTGCCAGGATCAGCGCGGTGCGCCGGCTGCAGCGGCGGCCATTGGAGGGTGAACCAACGGCAAAGGAAGACCTTTCTCTCTCTCTCTCTCTCTCACTGTCCACTCTGCCTGTCAAAAATAAAAAAAAAAAAAAAAAAAAAAAAAAAAAAAAAAAAAAGAAGATAAAGGAAGGAAACCTCGCAGCAAAAGATCACAGGGAATTCAAAGCATATATTAGAACTTATCTTTGGCAAATGGCAGGGCAAAGTTACCACTTTTCATTAGTCACATTGAACGTTAATGGCCTGAACTGTCCAGTTAAAAGACACCGATTGGGATTTGCTTCTTAACCTGATGCAATTTTAAATGATGCTTAATTTTGTTTTTAAATTTCAAATCCTAGCTCTTACCCATACATGGAACAACAATGAAATTCTGTATATAAAGATAATTAAAAATGAATTTTGATGTGAATGGGATGGGAGAGGGAGCGGGAGATGGGATGGTTGCAGGTGATAGGGAGGTTATGGGGAGAAAAAGCTGCTATAATCCAAAAGCTGTACTTTGGAAATTTATATTTATTAAATAAAAGTTAAAAAAAATAAAAAAATAAAAAAAAACAAATGTCTGGTAGAATTCATCAGTGAATCCATCCAGTCCTGGGATTTACTTTGTTGGGAGGGCCTTTATTACTGATTCAATTTCTGTTAGGTTATGGGTCTGTTCAGGTGTTCTTTTTTTTTTAAGGTTTATTTCTTTATTTGAAAGTCAGTGTTACATAGAGGAGAGGCAGAGAGAGAGAGAGAGAGAGAGAGAGAGACTTCCTTACGATGGTTCACTCCCTAATTGGTCAGGAGCCAGGTGCTTCTTGCAGATCTATGTGGATGCAGGGGCCCAAGGAATTGGGCCATCTTGTACTGCTTTCCCAGGTCATAGCAGAGAGCAGGATCAGAAGTGGAGCAGCCAGGACTCAAACCAGCACCCATATGGGATGCCACTGCTTCAGGGTTAACCTGCTATACCACAGTGGCAGCCCTGGTTTATTTGTTTTCATGGTTCAATTTAGGTAGGTTGAATGGGTCCAGGATTCTATCCATTTCTGATAGATTTCCCAGTTTATGGCATACAACTCTTTGTAGTAATTTCTAATGACTCTTTTTATTTTTGAGGTATCTGTTGTTATATTCCTTTTTTTCACCTGTAATTTTATTGATTTGGGTCTTCTCTCTCCTTTTTTGGGTTAGTTGGGCCAATGGTGTGTCAGTTTTGTTTATTTTTTCAAAAAACTAGCTCTTCATTTTGCTGATCTTTTGTAATGCATTTTTGGTTTAAATTTTGGTGATTTCTTCTCTAATTTTAATTATTTCTTCTACTGGTTTTGGGTTTAGTTTGCTGGGTTTTTTTTCCCAGAGCCTTGAGGTGCATAGATAGTTCATTTATCTGGTGACTTTCCAGTTTCTTGATGTAGCACCAATTGCTATAAACTTTCCTCTTAACACTGCTTTTGCTGTATCCCACAAATTTTGGTATGTTGTTTGTCATCTTTGTTTCCCGAAATTTTTTGATTTGTCTTTTGATTACTTTTATGATCCACTGTTCATTCAGGAGCATGTTATCAGTCTCCATGTGTTTGCATATGTTCTAGAGATTCCTAAGTTGATGATTTCCAGCTTCATTCCATTGTAGTCTGAGAAGATTCATGGTATTATTTTGATATTTTTGAATCTGCTGAAGCTTGTTTTACAGCCTAGTATGTGGTAAATCCTAAAGAAAGTTCCATGCACTGCTGAGAAGAATGTGTATTCTGCAACTGTAGGATGAAAAGCTCTATATTTATCTGTTAGGCCCATTTGGTCTATAGTCTTGATTAAATCTAATTTCTTGAAATTTTTGTTGGTCTAGTTGATCAGTCCATTGCTGAAAGTGGAGTATTGAAGTCCCCCAATACTATTGTATTGGAATCTATGTCTCCCTTTAAATCCCTTGGCATTTCTTTTAGATAGCCAGTTTCCCTGTATTTAGGTGCATATACATTTATAATAGTAATATCTTCCTGTTGAATTAATCCCTTAATCATTATGTAGTGCCCTTTTTTGTCTCTTTAAAAGTTTTTGTGTTAACATCTGTTTTGTCTGGTATTAATATGGCTACACCAACACTTTTTTGGTTTCTATTGGCATGGAATACCTTTTTTCAAGCTGTCACTTTCAGTCTGCATGCACCTTTGTTGGAAAGATGTGTTTCTTGGAAGCAGCAAACAGATGAGTTTTGTTCCTTAACCCATTCAGCCAGTCTATGTCTTAACTGGAGAGTTGAAACCATTTACATTCAGTGTGACTATTGATAAGTAATGACTTTGCCTTGCCATTTTTCCAGATTTTCCTAATTTATACTTTGAACTTCTTTTGATCCTTTACTGAGAGACTTTCTTCCTTTACCTTCTTTTGTTTTGATGACCATGTTTCTGTGTATAACACATCTTTAAGCATCTTTTGCAGGGCTGGATGAGTGGTGACAAATTCTTTCAATTTCTGTTTGTTATGAAAGGTCTTTATTTCACCTTCATTCACAAATGAGAGCTTTGCAATTTATAGTATTCTGGGATGACAGTTCATTTATCTTAGTACTGGTCTATATCTCTCCATTCTCTCCTAGCCTACAGGGTTTCTGATGAGAAGTCTGCTGTGAGTCTAATTGGAGATCCTCTGAAAGTAATCTGCAGTTTCTATCTTGCACATTTTAGTATTTTCTCTTTATGTTGCACTGTTGTGAGTTTGATTACAATGTATCGTGGTGAGGATCTTTTCTGGTAATGTCTACTGGGAGTTCTGTGTGCTTCCTGAACTTGGACTTTTCTTTCTCCAAACCTGGTAAGTTTTCTGCTATTATCTCACGAAAAAGGCCTTCTAATCCTTTCTCCCCATGCCTTCAGGAACTCCTAGAACCCAAATTTTTTATAGTGTCCTGTAGATTCCAAACAGTGTTTTTTAGATTTATAATTTCCTCTTGTCTTTGGTTTGGCTGTACACTTTTCTGTGCTCTGCCTTCTAAGTCCAGTATTCTCTCTCTGCCTCACTGATTCTGTTTTTAATGTTCTACACTGCATTTTTAATTCTTTCTATTGACTTCTTCATTTTGATTTCTCTCTAATATCTCAATTTCATGTTCTATTTAATTCTTCAATTCATTTTGACTCCTCCTTAAGATTTCAATTTCATAAAAGATTTTTCTTTCATGTCCTGCATGGATTTCACAAGTTTGTGCGTTTACTTTTGATTACTGCTATGTAATCTTATGGTCAATTTTTTTGAGTTCCATTTCCTGTATTTCTTGTATCTCATCATCTTCACAATCTAGTATTGCAGGGTTGTGTTCTTCTGGGAGTGTCATATTGTCTTCCTTATTCTTGTTTCTTGGATTGTTGCATTTGTTGTTTGGCATTTGTGGAGATATTCATTGGTGTCTTTTTTTCCCTACTGTGGCAGCTTTTATCATTGTACTATGACTTTTCAGGTAAGAGGACTGTTTCTTTCATTAAATCTCTAGAGGCTTGTAGTGGGTGTGGCCAGAGAGCTCTGTTCCGTTCTCCAGGGTTAAAGTCATGCCTAAGGTGACATACCCAGGTTTGCATGGTAAATCGTCTCTCTTTTTTTCAATCAGAAAGGAAATACATTCTGCTTAGCTGAGCTCTTCTCCTTGATGGGGACCAGTGCCTGAGTGCTAGCCCCAGTGGATATAATATTCATCTGCTCTGTCCCAAAGAACCACAAAGGATCTGTGTAGTCCTCAGTGTAAGTTCAGATTCCACAGCAATGTCTCTCACCAGGTAATCAGGAACCCCCAAGCTTGTGGTGTCTTCCACTGAGACTGCTCAAAGTCCCAGCCACACCGTGAGTTCTCCCACACACCCTCACTTTTTTTTTTTTCACAGTCTCAGTTCAGAAGCTTCACACAATCACAAGCTCATAGCCCCCTGTTAGAATCAGAAGTCTCCACTCAGCTGATTTCTGGGTGCAGACAAGAGCTGGCACAGCTGTTACATATGTCCAAAATGAAGTCCGCTCTATTGGCTTGTACACCTTTGTAAAGTGATCAGACAGAAACGTGTCTGTACCATCCCCCCCCCTTTTTTTTTCCTCTTCTCTAATTTGCCTGATACACTTTCCCCCACAGGGCTTCCAGCCTTGTTCCCTCTAAGCTCTTCCCGCCACTTTTTCACCAGTGGCTCAGGCTACTGCCGTCTCATCTCACCTCACTTTCCAGTGCTGGTGCATAGGCTCTTGGCTGCTGAAGTCCTGAGCCATGGCACCCACATGTAGGTCCACTGTGTCCTCTAATTTCAGTAGAGTTTCCTCTGCCATTTTTTCCCTCACTTTTTCCTGATACTACACTATCTCCACTTGTTTTATACTGTCTTCTCCTGGGCCAGAGCAGTAAGCTCCCTCACTACTCTGCCATCTAGTCCGTATCTTAATTACAACCTTTATGCCATCTACTTCCAGAGCTATTATTGATAAATAACAACTTTGTCCTGCCTTTTTTAAAAAAATATTACTGTTTGGGGGTTTCCTTTGTACTTTTATTAAGAGATTTTTCTGCTTTCACATTCTTTCATGATGATGACTATCTTGCTCTTTTTCTGTGGATAGCACATCCTTACATATCATTTGTAAGGCTGGTAAATTCTTCAGTTCCTGTTTGTTTTAGAACATCTCTATTTTACCTTCATTTATAAAGGAAAGCTTTGCTGGGTATAGTGTTCTGGGTTGACAGATTTTTGTTTCTTCTTTTAGGACCTGGACTATATATTTCCATTTTCTCCTAGCCCATAGGGTTTCTGGTGAGAAATAAGCTGTCCATCTAATTGGAGATTCTTTAAATAAAATCTGGAATTTCTCTCACGTACTTTTTAGGATCTTGAATTTCTTTACTAGTGAAAGTTTGACTATAATGTGTCATAATGAAGATCATTCCTGATCATGTCTATTAGGAGTTCTCTGTGCTTCTTTTACTTGTATGTCCCTATCTTTCTTCAAATTAGGGAAGTTTTCTGCTATTATTTCACTAAATCTGTCTTCTAATCTATCTATTTCTATTTCCATACCTTCAGGAACTCCTAAAACATGTATCTTGGATCATTTGATAGTATCTCATAAATCTCTAACATTATTTTCAGTTTCCCAATTTCTCCTTCTCCTCTTCCTCCTCCTCCTCCTTATTCTTGACTTTTCTGAAGATTTGTCTTATGGCTTGGGCATTCTTTCTTATGCTTTGGCAAATCTGTTGTTTAGGACTTTCACTGTATTTTTATTTGACATTGAGTTGACTTCTAATATTTCAGTTTGGTTTTTCTTCAGTGTCTATATCCTGGCATAATGTTTCATCTATGTCATATTTTGATTTATTTAATGCATGTATTGCTTCTCTGTGTTTTTGATTTATCCTGTGATCATTTCTTTGAATTCCTTTTCAGGCATTTCATCAATTTTCATATTCACATTCTAATATTGAAACATTGTTGTGTTCCTTTTGGCGAGTCATATTGCCTTCCTTGTTCATGCTTCTTATATTTCTATATTATTTTTAGGCATTTGTTTAAACATTTGTTGGTTTCCCCCCACACTTCCTGGGCAGCTCTTTTAAAAATGCCTCGATGGCTTATTGGAGTATCTGCTCCATCAGGGGATATAAAGGGGGTATACAATGGTTGGGGCCTAGAGCTCTGGCCAGTGCTGGAGAGTGGGGCAAGAGTCCAGGGTGAAGGCAAGTTGGTCATGGTGGGTCTCCTTTCTCATTAGTGTGGGGAGCAACCCGGACTAGACTAAGTTACTCGAATTAAGACTTATTCTATGCATCTGCTCTCCCACAATATGGCGCTGGGAGAGGAGAAAACAGCTTCTACCCAGCTGCCTCCAGTTCAACCAATAAACAGCAGGACCTGCTCCTGATTGGAGGAGAGCAGCGTACTCAGCGTGTGGGCAGCCGAATTGGGATTGGCAGAGGAGGACTATAAAGGAGGAGAGAGATGGCATGCACCAGGAACATCTAAGGGGAACACCTGTGCAGCCCCCGAGAGAGCCGGCCGGCGGTGTGCCGCTCCCCCGCGGAAGTGGGGAATGTGGCAGGGGGAACCGCCCTTCCACGGAGGTGGAAGGGATGGTAGCCAACCCGGGAAGGACCAGCAGCCAACCCGGGAAGGGTCGGTAGCCAACCCGGGAAGAACCAGCAGCAAACCCGGGGAGGGCCGAGCAGACAGAAGAACAGAGCAGGGTCCTGTGTCGTTCCCCCACGAAGACGGGGAGCGACATAATGGTGCCGTGACTCGGATATGAAGCCTAGGCAGGGTTTAGTGTCGTTCCTCCGCGAAGAGGGGGAGCGACAATTAGTAGGTGGGGAGGGTATGATGGCATTGACTGGCATGGTCATAGCATCATCTTCTCTCTTCCAAGGTGATCCAACTACCCAGGGTGAGCTCACAGTGCTTAGGCTCCTCACCCACTAGGTGCATGAACTTTACAAACCATCTGTGTGCTCCTCAATGTAAGCACAGAACCTTGAGCCATTGATGCTAGATACAGTGATAATCTATGGACTTGACCTGCAAGGCCCACATTGTCAGGTTGGTGAGGCGATGGCATTCTTTAACAAGAAACACCAGAGACAATTTTGGTGAACATGTCCGTTTATTAACAATTAGGCACAAGCTCTTATGGGGCAGGCAAAGAGAGTAACTAGTTCAGGGTGGCAACACTAATTCTATAGGATAAAGCCAATAGTAGTGGCTCTATGCTTCCCTAATCAGCTTGAAGATCACATAACCTATGTAGCCTTCCAGATGGTGTCATGGGTCTGGGCCATACCCTGAAGCTGTTTACCTAATTGACAATTACAAGGCCCTCAACAGGAAGTGGGAGTGGGAGAAATGTGCCTGGGACTCCTACTGCCTGCCAGCACTCAGGTCATGGGTGGGTCTCAGCATGCTGAGCCCCCATCCAGGGTCTTTCCCAGGAGGCATGGGGTGCTATGCCCTCTTAATCTCCTGCATGGGCTAGACAGACCGTCTCCCAGCCAGGCACAGGATCACCCACAATTATCCAAAGACTCCGCCACAACCTTTCACACACCCTATTGCACAGAGTTCCCAAAGTAGCAGAATACAGGTCTCCCATAGTCACAAGAAGCATGGGCTCTACTCTCAACCCATCCATGAAAGAACCATGGCATTCCCAGAGCCATGTGCCTAATGGATAGAGGTTGTTTGTTGTTGCAGCTTGGAAAGTCAAGTGTGGGTTCCTTGAGAGAGTAAGGAGAAGGGAACCCCCCATGGACCCAAGGGGGGTCCTGCCCCTCAGCAACCCTCTATACCAGACTCAAAGTCAGCGGGGGCTGCAGATTTATCTTTCCAATAAAATTACCCAGTTACACATGTACTGCAGCAGCCTCTACTTGCCTTCTTAATATGGTATTTCCTCCATGCTGGTTGCCATTGCCGTGCTCCTAGAAAATTGTGTCCTAGCCAGCCACTGGCTCTGAGAGTCAATGGCAGTGCCCAGCTCACTGCTGGATGATTGTACTGTTCCCACTGCTCCACAGTGACTCCTTTCTTTTTTAGAATTTCTGCTGCAAACTTCTTTCCAACTATACCCTGCAGTGCAATTCCTCCCCTTTACTTTTGTTATCTTTCTGATCAGATTCAGCACATCTTTTCTCTATTCAGCCATATTGTATCTCTGATTCAATTCTGATTCTTATCAGAATTCAAAAGTTAGAATGCTTGTTTCTTCATACTTCATACCTTTTAAGACATACACAGGATAATTTTTATAAGGATTTTTGTTTATTTGAGAGGTAGATTTACAAACAGGGAGGGAGAGAGAGATCCATCAGCTGGTTCATTCCCCAAATGGCTACAGTGGCTGGAGCTAATCCTATCTGAAGTCAGGAGTTTCTTCTGGATCTCCAACATGGGTGCAGAGGCCCATGCACTTGAGCCATCTCCCTTCCCCACTTTACCAGGCCATAAGCAGAGAGATGGATCAGAAGAAGAGCAACCAAGACATGAACTAGTACCAATTTGGGATGCTGGTGCTACAGGCAGAGGCTTAACCTGCTATGCCACAGTGCCAGCCCCAATGTAGGATAATTTTTATCATAATACATAGGTGGTATTTGCAAATAAGATTCAGATAATTTTATAAGCATATTCATTGAGCTCCTGGGTGTTCTGCTAATGATTTATTGTTTTAAAAAATACAGTGTTAGAATATGTTTATTCTACAAATCAAAGTACACCTGTGTTGTCTTTCTGCGTTTCAGGTACTCCAATGTTTAGTCATCTAGACAGATGACAGTGAACATAACACTGAGATTTTAGCCATGTATCAGCCTGAACATTTGCCACAAGGGCAATAAGATAAATATTATTAACCTTTCTGGCAGGAGTAAATTGTAGGTGGAGAGAGGTTAAATGACTTGCCCAAGGTAACATAGATTCTAGACTTCCTTAAGGGTTAAACTTAAAATGTTTCCAAAAGTATTACATATAATAAATGTAGAGTGACTGCATTGATTATTACCTTGGCAAAATAAGGTGTTCAACTTTAAGAAATCATGAGTAGACAAGATTTCTTACCTGCTACCCACCTTTATTGTAGTTATGAGCCCTGCCTAGATCACCTCCCCTACTTCAAGATTTTATTTCCAGAATGATAATGCATGCTATAGTATTATATGTATTATATATAGTATTATAGAATTATTCTTCAGCGACCCAGAGATAATCCTCCCAACATCATAATCCTCAGTTCCTTGATTTCCTCTCACCCTGCAATTCTGTCCTACCCCTATCTAGCCACTCACTCCACAGCCATCGCCTAGAATTGCCATCACCAGTTAGCTGAAACCTCTCCACACTTCTTGATCAAGCATCTCCTTCTCTAATCAAACAAGTCCCCATTTCTTCTGTGCCCTAAAATCTGTCAATCTGGCTATCTCCATTTTTACCCTTTGTTCTCTTTAAATTCAGTACTCATAAATGTCACCCCTTATGTACACATTCAGTTGCCTTGTGCATGCCTCACTTTGTCATACTCCCCTGGTAAAAACACAATGCTGGTTGAAGCCAATTCTTTGCCTGGTTCATGCCCACGCACATGCAGCTGACTCTGGCTAGAGAACAGCACACCCCAGGCACAGTGACTAACCCAAGTGGGCCCTTCATGCTGCCTGGCACAGACAAGACCTTTCCAAGCTCTTTTGCTAGGACAACTGCTTCAGCCCTTGTCTCCTTAAGCCTTCTACACACTCCTCCCCATCCTCACTCTTAGCTGATGACATTACTTCCTAATTCTCTGAGAAAATAGAAGCAATCAGAAAAGAATTTCCGCAAACTCCCACGACCACATCCACCCACATCCTTGCATCTGTGCCCGGGTACTCCATCTTCACTGCTGCTACTCTGAGTGAACCATCTGTGCTCCAAGCTGTGGCCAGCCCCTCCACGTGTGCCTTAGATGGCATCCTCCTCCCTTCTCCAGAACACCATTCCTATTGTTCCTCCCCTTATTTTTGTTCTCTTTCTCCCTCTGTTGATTTTCTTCATCCACATACAAATATGCTATTTTTATTTTTTATTTATATAAATGGAAGAAATTTCACTTATGTCATTATACAGTTTAAGCAGCATGATACTTCCCGTCCTGCCCTCCCTCCTTCCCTCATTCGCTTCCACCCACCCTTTTTCCTCTTTCATTATTTTTCGTTTAATTTTTACAATGACATTCTTTCAATTTACTTTATAATCACAAGCTTAACCTTCCACTAAATAAAGAATTCAACAAGCAGTAAATGGGAAAACCATGGTTCCACAGGAGTATAGACAAAGGGTATAAACAATAATCAAATCTCAGACTGTCAATTTCACTCATATATAACAATCTGTTCATTAACTCTACCTCCTTTTCTAGCCACTGCCCATCCCCCCCTTTGTTTTGCAGCAAAGTTCTTCGCAAGAAACATCTATGTTCAAAATCATCTTCTCTCAGTCTTCCTAGGACTGTTCTAATCACACACTTCCCTTCCTGTTCTACCCATGCGGAATTCACCAGGGTTTGCCTCATTCCTCACCCAGTGGCCAATGCTCAGTCCTCATCTTACCTCTTCCATTCGCAGTGTTTCATGCACTTATTCCTTCATCCTCAGAATGCTCTCATCAGTCTATTTCCTGGTTTTCTTCCCACATTATGATCATTGTCATGAATTCCTCACTTTGTGACATTAATATCTGTTTTGAGAAAAATGGTATATATGTTTATATAAAAGATAAAATGAGAAAAATTTAAATACTTTTGTGTACATGCATACATTTTAAAACAATTGTTATTAATATAAAGAACAGATTTCATGTACTTCATAGGTACATCTAAAAAGATAACAGTACTTCAGTTAATAAGAAAGAAACGGTTAAAGGGAGAGAAAGTCACAACAGTTAAGATGTTGATAAATTCTAAGGAAAACTGTAAAAATGATAGTCATTTTTAGCCCTTATTTAGACTCTCGTGGAACTGTGATCTTCCTAGTTTTTACTTGCTGAATATTATGATTAGTGGTGAATTAAGCCTGTTAGTATACAGTGGATTAAAATTTTATCTTTGCAAAAACTGATGAAGAGAGGAAAGGGAGAGGAGAGGTGGTTCAGGGTGGAAGGTGTGGAAGGAAGGAATTATTGTTGTCTTCTTGGAGCTTACCTTTGGAATGCATGGAACCTGTTCTCTTTATATTAATAAAGAGTAAATACATATATAAATATAAAGAAATGTGCCAGTAAAAAAAAAAACTGTAAATAGAAAATGGAGAAAATGAGTTTTAAGAAGTAACTTTAGAAAATTACTTTTGTAATTTCAAATGGAGGGAACAATAAGTACTTTTCTGGTTTTCTTGATATTTCAATGAATATTGTGCATGCTTAGTGTGCAAATTAGTGTTTTGGGCCAGAAGACAAAATTCCATGTCCTTCTATTACTTGTCACCTCCTGGCCACCCCTTTTGAAGTTACAACTTCCTAAAACTTCCCTTTACCCTTTCCTATTTACATTTCTTTTTTTTTTAGAATTTATCAGTATCTCAAATGTTATGTCTTTTTTCCTCTAACCATTTTTTATTTTTTATTTTGATACATATTTATTTCACATACACATATTATTTTTCTCTTGAAAAAAACACAAAATGAGAAATTTATAACAATGATCATAATGAAGGAAGGGAGGGTACCTTTTCATGTACATGGTATGATTGATTCAGTGGTGCAATATTTATAACTATGCCAAATGATATGACATCCATACATATATTCTCTATGTTGACTTGAACGCTAGAAGAACACTTGTCTTTCTGGCTGTGGCTTATTTCACTTAGCATATGATCTCCAGTTCCATAAATTTTATTGCAAATGTAAGGATTTCATTTTTTACTATGGCTGAGTAGTCCATCATGTATATATATCACATCAGTTGATGGGCATCTAGGTTGATTCCATGTCATTGCTATTGTGAATTGAGCTGCTATAAACATGAATCTCTTTCATATGCTGATTTAATTTCCTTTGGTTATATTCCCAGGAGTGGGATAGCTGATGGTAGATCTATTTTTAGTTTTCTGAGGAATCTCCATACTGCTTTCCATAATGGTTGTACTCGTTCGCTGCCAACAGTGTATCAGGATACCTTTTTCTTTCTTTCTTTCTTTTTTCTTTTTTTTATTTATTTATTTTTTTGACAGAGTGGATAGAGAGACAGAGAGAAAGGTCTTCCTTTTGCCGTTGGTTCATCCTCCAATGGCCACCGCGGCCGGCGCGCTGCAGCCGGCGCACCGCGCTGATCTGATGGCAGGAGCCAGGTACTTCTCCTGGTCTCCCATGGGGTGCAGGGCCTAAGCACTTGGGCCATCCTCCACTGCACTCCCTGGCCACAGCAGAGAGCTGGCCTGGAAGAGGGGCAACCGGGACAGAATCCGGCGGCCCGACCAGGACTAGAACCCGGAGTGCCAGCACTGCTAGGTGGAGGATTAGCCTAGTGAGCCGCAGCACAGGCCTTAAACACCTTTTTTCATCCATCCTCCCTCACCCCACCCTGTGGGGAAATGGTAGTGTTTTAAGACTCAACTCAAAGACACTAGGGTTGACATTCCATCTGCAGGAAATGTATAAATATTTCCACAGAACAAGATGGCTTTTTCAGTTGTTATTGTTCACAGGTTCACGAACCAGTTTTGGGACACATCTCATAGAATGAAGGACAAAAAAGACTTCTCTTACTTCCTATGTCCCCAACGAAGTGAATAAAAATCGTGTAACAATGTATGCTTCTTCTATAAGGAGAGATCCTTTCTGAGGCAGCTGTAGATATCGTTTTGTCATACATGTGAAAGTGTTTATTTTGATATCACATGAAGACTTTTTCAATGCAGTAGCCATTTAAAACTGTCAGATGTAATAAAAACAAAGAATTAGCCATGGTGGCAACTCCAGGTTCATCCTTTAGTCCCTTGAGGGAGTTTCCACCAGGACCAAAAATATAAGAATATGTCTGGATCAAACAAAGGAGGTAAAGGGTGACAAAAATACTCATCACTAATAGCTATCTCAAGAACAGAACTTTGTCCTCTGTGAGCAGCTCTTGGCTACCAGGGCACCAGTGACTTGTGAATACGTATGCTGTTGCCTACAGCCTGAAAGCAAGGCAAAACATGCTCATAGCAGAAGACATCAGGACAGAAGCTTGGTTCTGAGGTTGTCAGTGGTATTGTCACTTATGCACACAAATACACATGGGCCTTAACGTTTTAACTTATAATGAAGTCCTTCCATTTGTGCCTTCTGTCAAACGTGTGTGTTTTGCTTTTAGGCTGTTTTCCCTTCTGTTTTATCAAATTCAATGCATCCCAATTTGAGAGAAACAATATTTTAATTTATTATTTTCTTGGACTAATATGTCTTTTCATTGAGTGACATACTGTTAAGCATTTATTTTTGCAACAAGGAAGCAAACCAAGCTCTAGAAACTATGGTGTATTCTTTTCACTTCACTCTTCATCTGTGTGAGAAATTGGGAAGCTGAGATACAGCTAATTCCAAAAGATCATGGAAATACAGATCATGAAAAAAACTGTGCAGGGATTTCAATTTTTTGCACCAAAATCAACTTTCAATTCTATTTTTTCACAAACATTTGAAATATACTTACATATCTTTATATAAATAATATTCTAGTGTGAAAAATGTTCCAAGCAAATCCAGAAAGATCCAAATTAACCTGAATATACCAAACCTGTATAATTCCATATAATTGCTAAAGAATGTTTATTAACCTCATGTTTGATCTTCCCACTGTGCTATAAGTGAGATATTCTTCGCAATTGTTCGAAATTTTCCAGCCAAAAAAAATTAACAAAACATGTTGAAATGTAACAGACACATCTTAGGAAGCAAGCAAATATCTCCTTATAATAGCCTGGAAGAATTTAAAATAAGAAAACAACTGAGAGTGTAATTTTTTGCAATTAAAGGGTTAAGTTTGTAGTGCTTAGCTTTCAGCCTTTAAATACCAACATATCCAAAATCGAGGAAGGAGAAAAATGCTGAAATCATTCTGTATTGCAGGAATTATGTTTTCCTTTGAATCATATGCCTTTAAAATGTCTGAATGTATTGCTATGAAAGTGTCGTGTATTCAAAGATGCCATAATTATTAGATGTGGTTCTCACATGGTGCCTTATATACACACACCGGACTCCTGTTCAAGGTAGAAGCCAGTGACAGACTGCATCTGACAGTGGTAGCAGGATCAAATTGTTGAATGCATTGACTCAGCGGTGCAGACTGAAAATTTGGCTTCTAAGCCTTCTGTGAAATGTGTTTTCTCATTTTTTATTTTTCTGAAATTGTATCTTAGGATCTGTTTCAAAACACAGATGCCCACAAAAGAGCATTTCATGAGATCTACCGGACCAGGACTGTGAATGGGATCCCAGTGCCACATGATCAGTTAGAGGACATGGCCGAGAGGTAAGAGAATGTCAGGTTTTAAGTGAAGTCCTTTTCTTAAAAAATGCTAGGTGGGTGCTTTTTGCATTTCATTCTAGTGAATTGTTGGATCTTTTAGATATATGCATGCATACATTTGGTAAATAAAAAGTGGGTTCCCCTGACATATGCTGAGGTTGCCAGTGTGCTAATATATTAACTAAAAAGAGTGGACCTGAATGTACCCATAGCCTCGGAAAAGAGATGATTTCTTCATAGGCTGTATTTTTATTCTGCTCTGTAAGGAACATTATGTAATATTGCAAAAACAGCTTATAAAAGAAACAGAGGAGGGAGGGATGTGTTGGCAGGGTAAAGAACTAAATCAAAGACTTCAGTCAGTCATGTTTTGCCTTTAAAACCCAGAGCTAGAAAAGGAATCGGTACTCCAGGCAGTGAGGAGCCAGTGTTAAGACCTCTGGCTGCATCATATTTAAGGCTGACATTTAACAGGTTAAGTAAGCATCGTTCTGTTAATGGTTGTTACATCCTGTAAACTCTCGGTGTTTTATTTCTAGGTTTCATTTTGTTTCCTCCACATCAGAGCTACACTTAATGAAAATGGAATTTCTAGAATTAAAGTACCGTCTGCTCTCACTGCTGGTTCTTGCAGAGTCAAAGCTCAAGTCTTGGATAATCAAGTATGGAAGGAGGGAGTCAGTGGAGCTGCTTCTACAAAACTACATCGTAAGTCCCTGGTGCTTTGAGGGTGAAATCAGATGAGCCATGGATTTAGCATCTAACAACTACCATTTTAATTGACAATATGGCTAGAAACTTGAATTTAAATATAAAGATACTGATGCATTAAATGGGTAGGTGTAAGTTTATGAGCTTATCACAATCATCTGAAATGTAACTCTATATTCTTTGTATTTTCATTCTTTAAAATCCCATACTTCAAAAAGGCTTTACTGCTTGAATCATACATAACCATTGTGCCTGGTTTTACTGCTTCAAAGTTTTTGCATTGCATATTCACACCTTTGATTGGAGCTCACTAGGAAGCTGTGCTAAAATTCTGAAAGACTGTCCTCTTGTCTTCTGAAATCCAGTCCAGGGTAATTAAGAGCAGTTCTCAATTGTCCACACAGAAACTGTCCACTTTTTTTAAGGTGTGTTTTTCATGATCATTCTTTGATCTTCATTGCTTTGTGTGCACCCAGGGAAAGTAACACTTTGTCTATGAATCTTTATACCAAGTTAATTTTTAAAAATTATCTCATACATTGGGTTTTCATTATAGATAATACTGTAACTACATAGACTAGTAGCCTTGCATTAATAAGACAATTAAGTTTATTTTCTGAAGCTAAGTGTTTCCATTTATATATAATTTGTGCATTATATTTGTTCCAGGCAGTTACTTTCTCTTGGACAATTAGGCATGACACCCTCCCCCAAAACTTGGCAAATTTGTTCATAAAATTAATGACATGTTAGTCCTATATTCTTTCATTTGTGCTAAAGCAAATGTTCTAAATGTTAAAGCAATGAAATTTTAAAATGTAAGCCCATTTATGACTTGAATAGTGACAATGACTAATATGTTATCACTGAATT
Organism: Oryctolagus cuniculus; assembly: GCF_051225735.1. Classification (NCBI taxonomy): domain Eukaryota; kingdom Metazoa; phylum Chordata; class Mammalia; order Lagomorpha; family Leporidae; genus Oryctolagus; species Oryctolagus cuniculus. The sequence continues at coordinate 15,417,720 of NC_142871.1, forward strand.
CTCATTGAAACCATATCTTTAATGAAGCATCTTAGAATCATGATCTATTCTGCTGTATTTTAATTTTATTTTCTAAGTGATAGATGAATAACCCTTATGTAAAAAGATGTTAACTGGTTTAAAGTAAAATCTTTTTCTAGATTTACTAAAATTATCCAAGAAACATTTGTCAAAAATGTGAAATCTGTTATGATATATTCCTTTTAAAATAATTCTGGAAAGTAATGAGACTTTTTTAAAATTCAAGCAATTATATTAGCCCTTTAAACATTAACTACAGATATGCATTTATATTTTCAGGTTTAGTCACATCAAATGTTGCACTCAAAGCACTGTGGTTAATTATATGGGATCCATTCTTTGTTCTATCTATTTTAAAACAGCCAATCCAATCTAGCTACCTAATGGGACTGTTCTACTACTTTAAAAACACTTAATACAATGATATTAATAATTACTTTAAATTTCCCAACAGATATGTAAATGTAGAATTATTTTTAATGATGCAAAAAGACACAACTTTCTGCCTACTCTATAAAGTCAAAGAGAAGTTCACTAAGCTGCTAATAGCAAGCTGCTTGGCAACAATTGCAGTCTCATTGGTAGCAGGAATGACCATTCCCTAATATTCTTATCCCCTAGCAAGAACCCTAGTGTATCACTTGTGTTTCTTTCTTGTGAGGTCTTTCAAGGCAGTTTAGTCTAATAGTTTTAATTGCTGGGGGGTGGGACATTTCACTTTTCCTCCCAACGCCAGCCCTGCAGGCTGGACATTGTGACATTGTTTTCTACACTGAAGAAATCATGTTAAAGTCTTGCAGCGCTAAGGTTCAAGTTATATACCCCAGGTGGTACAATTGGCAAGACATGGAAGTGTTTCTAAATCAAAAGCCCTTGAGGTTCAAATACTGAATGTTACTATCAAAAAATTGCTCATGAAAAGAAAAAAAATTAACTAAAAAGACCGAATCATTGCTATATTGCACATTTTATTGAGCTAAAGCATGTGTCTCACATAAATATAGTACCATTTAATGTTAGTCTGGACTTGACAATATTTACACTCACACTCTCCAGCCTGTTCATTGTTGTTGCCCATGCACTAGGCAGCATGGTATTCTGGAGGAGAGATTGTTGAAGCCAGGCCGCCAGTCATAAAAATGTGGTCAAATCATGGATCAGCTGTTTGCTAAATGTGACTTTGTTAATTTATAGAATTTATAGAAGACTTTCTCAAAAAAAATTTTTTTAGCTTTTATTTAATGAATATAAATTTCCAAAGTACAGCTTATGGATTACAATGGCTTCCCCCCCCATAATGTCCCTCCCACCCGCAACCCTCCCCTTTCCGACTCCCTCTCCCCTTCCATTCACATCAAGATTCATTTTCGATTCTCTGACAATGATAAACAGGAATTTTTCTAAGGGACTAAGACTGACACAGAATGTTTCCTTCTATATCAGCCCCTGGGAGCCTATCTCATCCTTGTGGCGTTTGGGGGAGTGTAGTTCTCTTTAGAACAGATTGTTTCAAAGTTTCATATTAAATAATAAAGTCACTCTCTTAAATGTGATCTTATCTAGGAACCTAAAAAATGTATTATAATAAGCCATATGCTGCCACATCATCTGAAAGCTAACGTACTATTTGGTTATAAAGATTTCATAATTATCTTTACCTCAGTCTGAATTCTCAACCCAATTTTATTTTATTTATTTTATTTATTTGAGAGGTAGAGTTACAGACAGTGAGAGGGACAGACAGAGAGAAAGGTCTTAGGTCCATTGGTACACTTCCCAAATGGCTGCAATGGCCGGAGCTGCACCGATCTGAAGCCAGGAGCCAGGAACTTCTTCCTGGTCTCCCACATGGGTGCAGGGGACCAAGGGCTTGGGCCATCTTCTACTGCTTTCCCAGGCCACAGCAGAGAGCTGGATTGAAAGAGGAGCAGCTGAGACTAGAACCGGTGCCCATGCGGGATGATGGCGCCACAGGTGGAAGATTAACCTATGCTACAGCACCTGCCCCAACCCAATTTTATTCATCTACAAAAAATAATGACAAAGTATTTTTTTAAGGATTGGAGAATCAGAGAACTTGCTTCCTTGATTAGATATAAAGCCACTGAGTACTTAACAAATTCTTAGAAAATACTTCACAAATGCTTGATAGAATTAATTTAATCCAAATGCTATTGATAAATGCATACTGTAATGTAAATCAGAAGGTAACAGATTTGGTTCTTGCTTTCAGAATGGTTGACAACAACAAAATTAATACATGCTCCCCTCAAATGAAATTGATGAGTTTTATTCATTTATTATATCTGTACTCATCTCATGAGAATAGAAATCTGGTTACTTCCACTAGTATTTTGAGTTTAATGGCATAAGAGGCATCTATTTTTTTTGAAATATCATCCTTTATTGCTTTTATTTTTTAAATTTTTATTAAACAGAACAGATTTCATGTATTTCATAGGTCCAATTCTAAGAACATAACCATAGTTCCTTCCCTCCCTCAGTGCCTCCTTCAACCCCCCTCCTTCCTTTTTTTTTCCTCCAATATTTCCAAAAACATGATTTCAATTAACTTTTTATAATCACAGGCTTAATTTACCACTAACCATAATATTCATCAAGTATAAAGTTGAAAGACCACAGTTCCACAGGAGTATGAATAAGGCTAAAAATCAAAATCAAATCACAAGATGTCCATTGCATTCCTATATATTTCTTGTATTCTGTTATTAAATACCCTGTATCAGAAAAAACATGATATTTGTCCAAAGGATCCCTAACTAACATGGATTATTTATTGAACTTGAAAGCCAAGTTTCAGCCTAATTTTGAAAAAAATATCATCTTTTTATCATTTTAAGAATTCAATTGTATTTACTTTTGCATTTATCTTAGAGGTGTGTCTGGACAAATCACAGTACAAAGGAAACATAGCAGTTCTCTTGCTAAAATGATTCTAATCAAATAATTCACATTGTCAAATGGATTTAATTCATAGTCAGAAAAATATGGTCAAGTTAAATTTACTAATACAAATTAAAATAACAAATGATATATCTTCCTTCAAAGATTAATTGCCTGGTCTTCCTAATAGGAAGTTTAAAAATACTTTAATGAGGCTGGCATTTGTCCAGGAAGTTAAGGCACCAGTAAGAAGACTGTGCCCCACGTCAGGGTACCTGGATTAGGCTGTTAGCTCTGCTTCCTGATTCTAGCTTTTACTGGTGCAGACCCTGGAAGGCAGCAGTGTTGGTTCAAGTGGTTCTTTTCTGTCACCCATATGGAGACATGGATTGAATTCTTGGCTCTGGGCTTCAGCCCCAGACCCAGCCCCATCTTAGCCATTGTAGGTATTTGGAGAGATAAGTCTTGTTCTCTCTCTTTGTCTCTCTCTCTCTCTTTCTCTCTCTCTTTTTCTATCATTCAAATTTTTAAAAATTCTTTAATCCCTGAAAAATGTATAATATGTAAAGCATTCACCAAGCAATTAAAAATGAAAGTGGAAGTAAACTTTCTCTATTGTTCATTTTAAATTAACTACTCTAGCAAAAGCATACTTCATACTGTCCACCACAGCCATGATTTCCTGTTTCTTTGACACTTGGAGCAATTGTTTTCCCATTATCTCCTTGAAATTTGTGCCCAAACTAAATGGATGATATTTTAAAAATTTTATCATATAATTATCTCTTCAGTTTCCTACTGTGTGTCTTGAACATTAGGTATACATTTTCATCAAATGATAATTTGCTTGTTTGGTTAAATTATTTAAAGTTTACATTCCAATAAATTTTTCTTCCCCCAACTGAAGTGTTAGGACTAAGACATAAAGCTAAACAATGAATTAGCCAGACTTCTGTTGTATTGTTTTATTCTCAAACAAAATAATAATATCTATTAATGTTATAAAGCATTCATCATGGAACTTCTCATTCCATGTAACTAATTCTTAGCTTTCTTTATTCACTTAAATCCTGAAGAATATAAGTAAATGTTGTACGAACATAAAATATTAAATGGGTGTATATATGTATATGTATATGTGTACATACATGTGTATGTTTTTAAATGTTAGAACATGTTAAATAAGCCGGCGCTGCAGCTCAATAGGCTAATCCTCTGCCTACGGCACTGGCACCTCGGGTTCTAGTCCCGGTCGGGGTGCCGATTCTGTCCCAGTTGTACCTCTTCCAGTCCAGTTCTCTGCTGTGGCCCAGGGGTGCAGTGGGGGATGGCCCAAGTCCTTGGGCCCTGCAACCCATGGGAGACCAGGATAAGTACCTGGCTCCTGCCATCAGATCAGCAGGGTGCGCCTGCCACAACTCGCTGGCTGCAGCGGCCATTGGAGGGTGAACCAACGGTAAAGGAAGACCTTTCTCTCTGTCTCTCTCTCTCACTGTCCACTCTGCCTGTCAAAAAAAAAAAAATGTTAAATACCAGTAAAATCTACATATGGCTGTGAATTGCTGCATGAATAGTTTTACATCTACACACAGGCATTTTTCATCTGTACATTATGCATTCATCAACATACTGCACAGATGTTCAACTGGTTTTGGAGGACAAATTTTGGATTTTATGAGTGACACTGTTAAGTATTTTAATGTATTAAAATAATAGGAATTCATTATATTAAAAAGCCTTTAGTGATGTGTTTCTATAATTGCATTAATTTTTCTGATTAATAGGAGAAATAAAATTCTTGGAAAAAGAATTATTTTTAGAGTTAGCAGTAACATTTTCTTAAATTTTTGTATGTTCTCAGTGTTTATAGTATCTATTTGCTGACAATAACTTTATTAAATATGTAATTTACATACAGATATACTTAGGTGTGATTATCTAATTTTTTATACTGAACATGATAAATGTGAGACCACTGATAACACAGATGAAATACATAATTAAATTTTTCTACCTATGTTTTATTTTAAGGGAAGTATTTGTGTAACATCATTTATTTATAATCTGAATTTCCTCAAAACAGTCATTCACCCATAATAATGTTTAAAGAATAACAGATTCCCACAGCTAAATCTCAGTGGGATATTTTAAAATGTTCTTCCAAATTTAGTGCTTTCTAAACATTAAGCCCTACTTCTCTGGAGAAATTTCTGTCTTTTCAAAGAACAAACCATTGGGTGGGTGGCAAAGAAATAGAATATTTTCTCTGTCTAGTGTTGAGTTAGAATCAACAGTGCAGAATCAATTTTATGTGCTCAGTATAATCTTAGTTACTTGTGGAAGTGGAATTCATTTGTATTTTCAAGAAGGAAATTGGAGAATTTGGGTAAAATATCCATATAACTATGTTGAAAACAAATCGTCTTTACCATTCCTATATAAGGCTGATGTTTACTCTCTTCTAACCATTCCTCCTTTTCTAGTCTTTTATAGAAAACAGCAAGTTCTTTGAACAATATGAAGTGACGTACCAGATCTTGAAACAGACAGCTGAGATGTACGTCAAAGCAGATGGTTCAGGTAATGTACCCTGCAGGGTTTATTGCAGGCTGGAACGAGATAGGATGTAGAGTAGGGTTTTTTGTGATCAAATCATTTTTTTTTTTTTCTCTGCAGAATCCTTACATGGCCAAGTCATTGGCCTGGAGACACTGGATTTAATCTACTTAACTTTTTGCAATATCTAACCATGCATAATAATTTTTGTCCTTCTCTCTCTCCATTCTCTCCCTCCTCTCTCCCTCTTTCTCTCCTCCCTCCTTCCCTCCTTCTTGCTCTCACTGTGTGTGTGTGTGAGAGAGAGAGAGAGAGAGACTGAGAGCTTCTAAGAATAGCTAAATAAGCATTTTCTAAATGGAAAATTTTCAGCCTATTTTAAATTCTAAGGATTGTAGCAAAACAAATTGGAAAAACTTGATTATCATAATCAATTGAATGAGAACTTGAGTAAGTGTTAAGATACAATTTGTAAAACATGTTTTCCATTTGTAAAAACATCTGCTAGAAACATAGCTTTTGTGCTTAGGGCTTCAGTAGACCAGTATAAAAGACAGCAGAAAGAAGACATTGAGGATTTAAAAAATGAAGTTTGTAATTGGTTTTATCTGTTTTAGTGGAAGAAGCTGAGAATGTTATGAAGTTCATGACCGAAACCACTGCTCAGTGGCGGAATCTCTCAGTAGAAGTCAGGAGTGTGCGGAGCATGCTGGAGGAAGTGATCTCTAACTGGGATCGCTATGGCAATACGGTGGCTAGTCTTCAAGCCTGGCTAGAGGATGCCGAAAAAATGCTCAATCAATCAGAAAATGCCAAAAAGGTAAGAGGCTTTCATACGAAAGAAAAAAATATTGTTGCAGTTGTAGAAATGAGACTTTTTTCTGTTACTCTATTTTTTCAATTTTTCATCAATACAAGTGACAGACTTCTTAGGTGGTATATGCTTGCAAGAGAAACTTGAGAATCCTTGGCCGGCGCCGCGGCTCACTAGGCTAATCCTCCACCTGCAGCACCAGCATCCTGGGTTCTAGTCTGGGTTAGGGCCCCGGATTCTGTCGCGGTTGCTCCTCTTCCAGTCCAGCTCTCTGCTGTGGCCCAGGAAGGCAGTGGAGGATGGCCCAAGTGCTTGGGCTCTGCACCCGCATGGGAGACCAGGAGAAAGCACCTGGCTCCTGGCTTTGGATCGGCGCAGTGCGCTGGCTGTAGTGCCCATCTGGGGGGTGAACCAACGGGAGGAAGACCTTTCTCTCTGTCTCTCTTTCTCTCACTGTCTAACTCTGCCTGTCCAAAAAAACAAAACAACAAAAAAACAAACAAACAAACAAAAAAACACTTGAGAATCCTACCTTTACCTAAAAAGTTGCACTTCAGGTTAGTTATTTTGAACCAATAAATATACTGCTTAGCAAAACCTCTGTTCAAACAGTTCCTTTTCTGTGGAGTCCAGCCTTTGACTTTTACATTCAAAGAAGCTGTAAGAGATGGAAGGTCATCCAAACCCCAAGGACAGTCCAGGGGTCTGTAAAGGAAAGGGCAAGTCTAGGATATGGATTTCCTAATCTCATGGGAAAACAAAACAACTTCAGCTAACATAGTGCTTAATTGGAGGCAAACACCAGTAGGACATCTGGAACATCACATTTTTTTGTCTACATTTTCATTTTTGGATTTTATCAATCCCCAGCGAAAGGTGTAATTCTGAGGAGTGATTCCTTTTACACCATTTACAATGTATATGAGTGTTTGCATGTAAGAGTCAATGTTTTACTTTAATGTCACTTACATGTAAGTATCGCAGAAATGGACTGAAACCTATGCATATTATTGTTAACAGAAGTCTGGAACCTTTACATGAAAAATCAATGTATATGTCAAAGACATCAACATGTGAGGCTCCCATTAAGAAATATAGTGCATTTAGAAGTGGCCATTCAGCCTAGTAATTAGGATACCCATATCCCCACATTTGATTATCCAGGTTTGATTTCCAGTTCCAACTCCTGACTCCAGCTTCCCACCAAAGTGTACCCTGGAAGCAGCAGCGATGGATCAGATAATTGGGTTCCCAACAGCCATGTGGGAGACCTGGGTTGCATTTATGGCTCCTAGATTTGACAAGTCCTGGTTGTTGCTAGCATTTGGGGAATGAATCAGCAGATAGGTACACTGTCTATTTCTGTGTGTGTGTGTGTGTGTGTGTGTGTCTGCCTCCCACATAAATAATAATTTTTAAAGAACAAGAGTAATATAATACATGTGTTAGAATTACTGCTTGCTATCCAAGATTGGTTCCTCTACAGTTGTAGATAGTTATTTAAAAATGTTTTACCATTCTATATTTCATATACATTTGTATAGTCAAAAAAAGCAGTAACTATGTAACCATACAGATTTTGGCTTTCTTTCTAAACATTTCTTTATTTAAAAGGCAGAGTGACAGAGAGGAGGCAGAGACAGTATGGGAGAGGGAAATATCTTTTATCTGCTGGTTTATTCCCCAAATGCTGAAACACCCAGTGCTGGGCCAGGCTGAAGCCAGGAGCAAAGAACTCCATTCTAGTCTCCCACATGAATAGCAAGGATCCAAGTACCTGGGCCATCATCCGCTGCCTTCCCAGGCACAATGGCGGAAACCTGGACTGGAAGCAGAACAACTAGGAATCAAACCAGTGTCTCAAGCATCAGCTTCACCTACTGTGCTGCAATGCTGCCCACAGATTTTAATCTTTTTGATCAGACTAGTGGAGTCCTAGTCAATGTCCTATGTGTTAATTGGATCCAAAGGCCGCTCAGCTCCAGATACAGAAGTGTTCTCATCTATTGACACTGAAAGTTCTGCTACACATGGCTTAGGAAAAGTATTTTGAATTATCTCTGGTATTTGGCTTTTACTGTGATCCGTGTGTCTGCATGTGCAAACATGTGTATTTTATTTTAAATGAATCAGAAACGTTTTAGTGCCAAGTGTGTACCCTTAGGTAAGAAAGTATGCTGCTGTTTGTCTTTAAATTTAGTATTTCATTTAAAAAGTTTTCCTTTGATGTTTGTCTTCTGTTTTAATATACTATATTCAGATTTTAAAATCAAAAAGAGTAGTTCAAGCTTTTTTTAAATGCCCCTGACCTAGTATGCCTTTTATGTGACACTCTAACTGGCATTTACCAGCCTGAAGACTGTGAGTCCCTTACACATAAAGAAATGCAGATATTCTTCTGAACACACAAACACACACAAACACACACACACATACACACACAAAGCAATCTTTAAAAAATAGTATTTTAGAGGCCGGTGCTGTGGCTCAATAGGCTAATCCTCTGCCTGTGGTGCCGGCACACCGGGCTCTAGTCCTGGTCAGGGCTCCGGATTCTGTCGCGGTTTCCCCTCTTCCAGTCCAGCTCTCTGCTGTGGCCCGGGAGTGCAGTGGAGGATGGCCCAAGTACTTGGACCCTGCACCCCATGGGAGACCAGGAGAAGCACCTGGCTCCTGGCTTTGGATCAGCGCGGTGCACCAGCCATTGGAGGGTGAACCAACGGCAAAGGAAGACCTTTCTCTCTGTCTCTCTCTCTCACTGTCCACTCTGCCTGTCAAAAAAAAAAAAAAAATAGTATTTTAGGTGCTGGCATTTCGGTGTAGCAGGTAAAGCCAAAGCCAGCATCCTCTATGGGTACCACTTCAATCACAGTTGCTAATGGCCAGCTCCCTGCTAATGGCCTGGGAGAAGATGGCCCAAGTACTTGGGTCCTTGTCTGCCCACATCGGACACTCAGAAGGTATTAAATCTTGGCTTCAGCCTGGACCAGCCCAGTTATTGCAACCATTGGGAGTGAACCTGCAGATGGAAGATATCTCTCTCTAACTCTGACTTTTAAATAAATAAATTAAATCTTAAAAAAATGTGTGGAAAATAAAATTAAAATATAAATTTATTTATAAAACTATCACACTATTTGTGAAACCATTAAGATTTGCATTTTGAAAGAGATTTCATATTTACTTTAAAAATTTTAGATCAAAGATTTATTTTTTCTTTGACAGGTAGAGTTATAGACAGTGAGAGACAGAAAGAAAGGTCTTGGTTCCAATGGTTCATTCCCTAAATGGTCACCATGGCCGGTGCTGCGCAGATCCAAAGCCAGGAGCCAGGTGCTTCCTCCTGGTCTCCCATGTGGGTGCAGGGGCCCAAGCACTTGGGCCATCCTCCACTGCCTTCCCGGGCCACAGCAGAGAGCTGGACTGGAAGAGGAGCAACCGGGACTAGAACCCAGCACCCATATGGGATGCCAGCGCCACAGGTGGAGGATTAACCAAGTGAGCCATGGCGCCAGCCCCCTCAAAGATATTTTTCTTAATATGGTCACTTGCAAATCAGTCATTAACATCTAGTTCATGAATTATAATAGTGTGTATTATTTATTGTTTAGGATTTTTTTAGAAATTTGCCTCATTGGATTCAACAACACACCACCATGAATGATGCTGGAAATTTTCTCATTGAAACTTGTGATGAGATGGTTTCCCGTGACCTCAAGCAGCAGTTACTGTTGCTAAATGGACGATGGAGGGAGTTGTTTATGGAAGTCAAGCAAGTATGTCTTTTAAATCTGTATTCATCTCTCAGCCGTGTGTGTTATAAATATAGTAAACAAGCTGTGAAGACAATTTTATTTTGATAGAATGGCTTCATTACGGCAGGAATAGATGTGTTTCTGAGTGATATGTTTTATAGTCCATTATTCATTCTTTTCCATTTATCATGGAGGAACATTACAGAAATGTGCAGTTTGATTAAGGATTATGTTGACATATGGAGCCTACTTATATGCAATGATTTGCCTTTAAAATTATAGTTCTTCATCTCCATGCTACTTCCTTTTATTTTCAGAGCAGTTGGACTTTCTTCAAATTTATCTAAATTAAGAATCAGGAATGAGAGTCATTCTAGCATTTAACAATTCCAGAGAATAGGGCAGTGTGCCAAAGTGAAGTTTGTGGGCTTCTGAACTCAGTGTGATGGCTTTCAAGGTGTCCCTCCATTTGTCTTGCAGTACGCCAGGGCTGATGACATGGACAGAATGAAGAAAGAGTACACAGACTGTGTTACTGTGCTGTTGAGTTTTGCAGCTGAAGCTCGTAAGAAATTTTCTGACCCCTTAGAAGTCTCCTTCATGAATGTCAAGTTGTTAATTCAAGACTTGGAGGTGAGGGTCTTCTGGACACCAAAGTGCAAAACTATTCTACAGTGAAAATAAACATTGTTGTGGTTACTCAGATCATTGTAGAAGCTGACACTGTCTCCTGTGGCCATTTTGACATATCTGTATATCCTGATTTGCACTCATAAAAATATATTTTTAAGATATGTTTTGATCACACAAAGTAACTTCAAAATAGTTTTTCTATTGGAGATTTTTTTAAACAACCAAATTGTAAAAAATGAGAAAACAGGATACATCTGGATAGCAACTTTGCATAAATACTTCCAATAATAAAGGAAATGATTACATGTATTGTGGTGATCACATACCTCGTATAGCCTGCACCTCTCAAAAATGAAGTGCAGGAGAATATTTAACAACATGGAAAGATATTTAAATAAATTGTTCAATGAGAAAAATTAAAACTGATATAAACTGTTTTCATGAAACTGGGTGGATGTTAGCATTCCCTAAAAAAGATTAATGATATAGACATGTTACCTTTGCTTATCATTGAGTAAGAAGGCTATAAGTAATTTAAATTTTCATTCTCTTAATATCTATAATTCATAGGTTTTCAACAATGACAATATGTTGCTTTTTAAAGAGAAAATAAGTCAATCTTTAGAGTCAGAAATACTCAAAATTAATAATATACCTTTATATGACATAATACTTTCACAATATAGTATCATAGATTTTGTTTGAAAGCGCAAAGAATACTTGTTAATGGATTTTTAAACACTTTTACTGAGAAGCTTTTAGTTTTTTGTATAATACTACCAATATGTTAGTAACAAAGGACAGTAATAACTGGAATCCGTGAGTTTGCTTCAGGCATAGAGTGTTGCACCATGCAAGCTGACCTTGGTTCTGCCTTTTGTGGAATCCTGAAGTTGAAGATGTGCCAGGTGCTAATCTGCCTGTTCCAATGATTTGCACAGGATATTGAGCAGAGGGTACCTGTGATGGATGCACAATACAAGATGATTACAAAGACAGCACACCTCATTACCAAAGAAAGCTCCCAAGAAGAAGCCAATAAAATGTTTGCAACCATGTCTGGGCTCAAAGAACAGCTAACCAAGGTGGGAAAATTCTTGAATGTGCCACACTGTGTGGTGCCAACTCTGCCTTCAACAAGCCTGATTTAGGGCCTCATTTCAACTGTTGGCAAGTGGTTGACTTGGTGACAAATTATGCTTCTGTTTCCCATTGGAATTCTTAGTTTAGTAACTTTGGCATTTAGTAACTTTGTAGTGAACTTAAAAAATGAACTATGAGGATGATACCAGGAATCACTTTTGTTATTTAGTAGTAATAGCTGCTAAATTTAGTAATAGTAGCTAAAAATGTAGCAATAACTACATTTTAATAGGTATGCATTTTATAGATTAGAGAAGTTTAAAATGTGATGAAACAGAGAGGTAAAGGTAACTAACATAAAGAATAAGAGGATTAGGAAAAAGAGCAAGTCATATGTTGAAATGAGAATTATTGATATTTACTCGACGTTCCTCCACTTTACATTTATTTCTATTGTCTTCTGCAGCAAAGACACAAAGCAGTGGAAATTTTGTCCTCATCTGACAGAGCTCAGTTTAGGCTTACCACATACATGTTTATGACACTTCCGTACAGGGTGCTTGATGCTTACAAGCATTAGCCATAGGTCTTTCCTATTTTATTTGGAAATCTTTTCTTAACAGCTTTGAAAGTTCAATTGAGATCTGTTCTCTGAATTTGAGTTGAATCAATAATATTGTTTGTGAAGTCCTCTAACATTGGGTAATTAACTTTTGATAAAAGTTATTACATAAATAAGTAGAAACATTTTGTGTTTTTTAAAAGATTAATTTATTCATTTATTTGAAAGAGAGAGAGAGCGAGAGAGAGCTTCCATCCACTGATTCCTTCCCCAGATAGCTACAACAGCCTGAACTGCACCAATCCGAACCCAGGAGCCAGAAGCTTCTTCTGGGTCTCCCACGTGAGTGCAGGGTCCCAAGGGCCTGGGCCATCATCTGCTTTCCAAGGCCATAGCAGAGAGCTGGATCAGAAGCAGAGCAGCCGGGACTGGAACAAGCGCCCATACGGGGACTTAGAACCCCGGGGTGCCAGCACCGCAGGCAGAGGATTAGCCAAGTGAGCCGGGGGGCGCTGGCCTAGTCTCTAGGTTTTTTACAGGGTGATTTTAACTGAGGCTTATTGCAGTAGAAAGCTAGCAGTTTGGCTTTTTTTCTTGTTTTGTTTTGTTTTAAAAACTTACTTATTTGAAAGGCAGAGTTGCAGAGGTTCACTGGTTCACTCCCCAAGTGGCTGCAATGGCTAGAACTGTGCCAGTCCAAAGCCAGGAGCCAAGAGCTTCTTCAACATGGGTGCAGGGGCCCATGGACCTAGGCCATTATCTTCTGCTCTCCCAGGCACTTTAGTAGGTAGCTGGATAGAAGTGGAACAGACGGACTCAAACCTGCACCCACATGGAATGCTAGCATGGCAGGTGGCAGCTTTACCTCCTATGCCAAAGCACCAGCCCCTGTTTGTTTTGTTTTGATGAGTGTATCCTTCTGGCAGAATACCCCAGAAAATATTTCTGTGTGGGAACTTCTACATATAATAGTCTAACAAATTGGTACCTCCCACTTTCTTCAAGGATTATTTTCAAAATATCACACCTAAATTTAACATATTATTGTCTTCATACTTTATGAAAACAAAGCACTTTCTCTTACTAAAATATTGATTTTCTTTGTATTAATAATATTAAATAAATTAGGAAGGTGATGAATTATAAAGTCCTTGGAGAATTCTAAGATCCTGGATAAACATGAGAAGGCAGATACTTTATGAAGCTCTTGGACTCCACCTTATGATCCCTTCATGAAGGAAATGCAGGTGTATGAGCTGATAGCATTTTTTAAAAAACAAGTGAAAGATAAGGGCTGAGCCAACTCAGATGAGGGAGACATCTTCTAACATGGTTTATGAAGTAGAATTTGGTGCCATCTGCTTACCAACAGCCATCATTGAGGTTAGAAAATGCTGTCTAGATGGACAATTTAGATGAATTCTCATGTGAAAAAAAAAAAGCCGTTTGCTGCAGCAGTAGTATTTTTATAGCAGAATTTAATAATATACAGGAAGCATGTTAAAAGTGTCTTTGGATATTTCTAAGCATTGAATGACCATGTCACTAAAGAAAATGTTTGTAGGAGCTATGAATGGTGCCAGAGCCTCTGGTACCCAACGCTCTTTCACGGGGTGTTTGTCTTTGTATTTCTAAAGGTCAAAGAATGTTGCTCCCCACTCCTTTATGAGTCTCAGCAGCTGCTGGTGCCGTTGGAGGAATTAGAAAAGCAGATGACGTGCTTTTATGACTCACTTGGAAAAATCAATGAAATTATAGCGGTTCTTGAGCATGAAGCACAATCTAGTGCTCTTTTTAAACAAAAACACCAGGTAAGAAAAATCTCTTTCAGGAAGCATAATTATTTTAATGCATGTTTAATGAGACTGAATAGAAATTCAGGACAAAAACATTTCTAAAATAGTACAGTATTAATAATGAAAAAACAAAAATTCATGCCTTGTCCAATGATGCAAACCTAACCACTGTTGGTGAAAGGAAATTGAATTATTTTTCCGGGGAGAGCTAAGCTGAATCCTGAGGTGCAAACTAGGTTTGTTAGAGACAGGCACTAATTATCTCATTAATAAATTCATGGACTTAAGCAAAATTTGGAAGGCCAGTTTGTTTTGAGCACTTGGCTCTCCTCCTATGAACTGGGCAGTGTGGTGAGCTGACAGGACCCAACAAGTGTTGAGCAGCTGCTCTGTGCACACCCATGCTGCACATTCAGATCTCCAGGTATAAAAGGTGAGATATTCATGTTGTCTGTATGAAATAAAGAATATGATTGAGACAGTCCAAGCCAGCCACCGCTCTCTTTTGAAACCAAAAGGATGCCCTTAGTAGAAGGGCTTTCTATTAACCTCTCTGCTTTTGTACTTGTTTGTTTTTCTTGCAGTATCTTTCTGCCATTGACTCCAGGGATTATTTTTCACCATCAAAGCCCATAAAAAAGTATAATACATTCTCATTTGCATTTTCTAAAGGATAGAAAATTCACATGTGCACACACATGTTTCTCTTTATATTGGCTTTCTTTTAGGAAATCATTTAGAGCAGTTTCCCACACATAACTTTGAATAATACCTGTTACCTCATTAACTGCTGAAATGGTTAATTTCATTTTTAAAAAGTGTATGTTCCTTAATTGATTCCTTGCAAACATACAAATATCTATTATATGTACATTTAGATATATATGATGATAAAAGAAATAACTATACTCCTGTATTAATTCCCATAGATTTGGGGAAAGAGCGTGGCATCTCCTAGTATACAGAGTAGAGAGTGTCTGAAATGAGCCAGACAGATATTCAAATCTTAGGCAAATTACAAAACCTTGATTAGTTTTGATTCCTTTTTAAAAATTAAAGTGGTAATACCTGGTAGTATATACTCCATAAGTAACATTCTTACTATTATCCACAGTGAGACCCCAATGATTATACCACCAAACAAAGATTCTCAAAATATTGGATAAAAATTTTTTCTTATATTTTAAAACATACTATTTCCTACATTCTCAAATTGTTATAAATTGCTATCATTATCATATAATCTTTCCATGTTGAAATAATATTTATACTCTTATTAATAAATATTAATCATTTTATAATATATTTAACAACATTTTATCTCCTAAATCTTCAAAAGGAAAATGTATGCCTTATTCCATTTTCCCAAAACAAGACAAAAACCCTGCTGTTAATATTGATGACTAGATTGGGGCAGGCATTTGGCACAGCTGTTCAGACACTTTTGGGTGCCCACATCCCATATCAGAGTGCTGGGTTTGAGTCCCAGCTGTTTCCCATTCCACCTTCCTGTTAATGCACACAATGGGAGACAGCAAGTGATGATTCAAATACTGGGGTCCATTCCACCCACGAGGGAGATCTAGATTGAGTTCTGGATTCAGTCCGGCCTTATCCTGGCTGCTAGTGGAAGCTTTGGAGACAGAAACAGTATATAGAAGAGATTCATTTATTCATTCTCTCTCTCTCGCTCTCTCTCCCCCTCCTTCCCTCCTTCCCTCCCTCCCTCCCTCCCTCCCTCCCTCCCTCCCTCCCTCCCTCCCTCCCTCTCTCTCTCTCTCTCTCTCTCTCTCTCTCTCTCTTTCTCTGTGTGTATTTATCTCTGAAATAAGAATTTTAAAAATATTTACATCTAGATAGCCAAAAATACGAGCTATGAGAAATATTTTTTCAAAGCAATTAAGGTGTTGAAATACAAGTGGTGTTCATTCAAGTGAAAAAAAAAATGATTCTACCTTGGGATTGTATTTCCATGATACTTACTGCAGAAATCCCTGTGATAGTCAGGTGGAAGTTCTGTGAGTCACTGTTGCATCTCATCCTGCTAATGTGTAACATCCACACATCTTCCCCAGACTCATTGGTCTGCTACATTTTCTTTTTAAGATTTACTTATTTGAAGGGCAGAGTGAGGGTGAGGAGTGAGGGCTGAGTGCTCTTCCATCTGCTGATTTACCCCCCAGATAGCTGGGGCTGGGCCAGGTCAAAGCAGGGAGACAGAAGCTTCATCTGGGTCTGTCACATGAGTGTAGACCAAAGCACTTGGGCCATCTTCTGCTGCTTTCCCAGGCATCATCAGGGAGCTGGATCAGAAGTAGAGCAGCTGGGGCTTTAACTGCTGCCCATATGGGATGCTGGCACTGGAGGCAGTGGCTTTATCCACTGTTGCACAGTGCTGGTCCCTCTGTTGCATTTTCTGAGTTGGATCTGGAATCCACAAATTCAATAATGAAGATGATAACCTGAGAATCTTAGGAGTTCAAGTATCATAAATTTAGGATATAGAAGTAACATGTAATCTGCCAATGGACTCTTCCAGTAAAATGCGAACACTTTAGTGCTAAATTGATTTGGTGGGATAAAACATGTGTTGACACCAGTGCTATGGCATAGCGAGTAAAGCCACTGTCTACAATACTGGCATCCCATATCGGCACCGGTTCAAGCCCCAGAGGCTCTACTTCCAATCCAATTCCGTGCTATTGGCCTGGAAAAAGTAGTAGATGGCCCAAGTGTTTGGGCCCCTGTCAACCATGTGGGAGCCTAGGTGAAGCTCCTGGTTCCTAACTTCCACCTGGTCCAGCCTAGGCTATTGTGGTCTACTGGGTAGTGAACCAGCAGATGGAAGATGTCTTTATCTCTCCCTCTGTGCAACTCTGATTCAAATTGATCAATCTTTTTTTTTTTAAATAAATCCATGACATGTAGATTGATTTTATGGCTGTTCTTTAAATAAACCTTAGCCCTATCAACTGACTGGAGGAAAGCAAACACTGGACAAGTAGTAATTGTGATGCTGTGTCATTTCCTTACTGTCATTGAAATGTTCACGAAATATGTAAAATCTCAAACTCATGGTGATATTTAAATACTTTACATAAAAGCACTGACTCTAGTGATTTCTTCTAATTGAGCTCTATTGA
The DNA here is from genome assembly GCF_051225735.1 of Oryctolagus cuniculus. Classification (NCBI taxonomy): domain Eukaryota; kingdom Metazoa; phylum Chordata; class Mammalia; order Lagomorpha; family Leporidae; genus Oryctolagus; species Oryctolagus cuniculus. The sequence continues at coordinate 15,434,987 of NC_142871.1, forward strand.
AATGTCCCCCTGTGCTTTTGATTCCCCCTGTATTTTTTTTTATTTTCCTCATTGCTGACTAAAAGACTAAATGCTATATAATGTTATTATTCGTAAGGTTCGTCACTTTCCTTCTCTTTAACTTGTAAATAATATTGTTATGCTTTCCTTTCTTTGTAGGAACTGTTAGCTTGTCAAGAAAGCTGTAAGAAAACTTTGACACTCGTTGAGAAAGGCAGTCAAAGTGTTCAAAAGTTTGTGACCTTGAGCAATGTATTAAAACATTTTGATCAGACGAAGCTGCAAAGACAGATTGCAGATGTTCATGTTGCTTTTCAGGTAATTTTCTCTCCTGCTTTAGTGCTGTGAGCCAGGAAAAATGTAAAAACTGAGAACAGGTAATTACCACTTGGGCGCTCAGGCTTGTAAACACCTTGCTTGATGTTTAAATCAATGTTTTCACTACTTTTTCTAATATCGGTTTAAAAGAGTGAATCTCATCATAACATAATGTCTTCCAAGTGTTTTTTAAAACCTAATAATCTGACACAATGGTAATTTCAATAATGAGAAAACAGTATCACATTATGATCATAGTTTATTCCACATCTATAGATTCAATCAACCACAAATCAAAAATAGTTTTTAAAAAAATGCATTCACAGTGAACATATATAAACTTGTCATTCCATAAACAATACAATATAACAACTATTTATACTGCATTTGTATTAAGTATTATAAGTAAGTAATCCAGAGATGATTTAAAGTATATGAGAGGATGTACTTACGCTAAATGCAAATATGACACCATTTTATATAAGGGACTTTAGTATCCACAGATTTTGGTATCCATGGGGGTCCTAGAATCAATTGTTTGTTTTACATCAAGAACATGGTAAAGAAAACTGGAGACTGGAAGAAGCATGTGGAAACCAACAGTCGCTTGATGAAGAAATTCGAGGAATCTCGAGCAGAGTTGGAGAAGGTGCTGCGTATGGCACAGGAGGGCTTGCAGGAGAAGGGAGATCCTGAAGAACTCCTGCGGAGGCACACTGTGAGTCCACCCTCCCCGAGTGCATAAAGAGTGCATAAACAGGTGGCCTGGGATGCGCAAATACCGAGCGTTGTGATCTAACAGGTGGAGAGGGGAGATGAGTGAGGAAGGCAGAACTTTTTAGGTATGAGACTCAAAGAGACAATGGCAAAAAGAACTTCAAGAGCAATTGATTAGCTTATACTTGCCCATTTAATTTTCAAAAAGTAATTTATTTGGAGGAGAGAGAGAGGGCGTTTGATCTCCTATCCCCTGGGTCACTCCTCAAATGGCTGCAATGGCCCTAGGCCAGGGGTTAAAATGGGAGCCAGAAACAATCTGGATTTCCTCTGTTGGTGCAGGGAAGCATGTCCTTGAGCCATCGCTGTTGCCTCCCAAGTCTGAGTCAGCTGGATATTGTACCCAGGAACAATGGGATGCAAGTGGGTGTCCTAACGCATGTCTTAACTGATAGGCCTAATGCCCACCCACCCCCAACTGACAATTCTTAAGCCCCTGGAACAGCAAGAGGCCCAGGATAATTAAGGCTCTCTAAATGACTAAGTTGGAGAGTTCTCTAATTACTAAATCTATTATTTAGCAAAATAATTTGTTTGCAACTAAAGATTCTTTTGAAAGGCAACTTGAGAATAGCGTCTATATCCTTTGTGTTCCTTTTATAAATCCACATCAAAGCATGTGAAGTCTCATAGCTGCTTTACACATCTTGTCCCAGTATTATGAAGCTATATCCTTGTTCATTATACTTGTTTAAGTTGTATTAGTATCAAAAAATTAGTAAAATATGAAATCTAGAGAGATAGCACTTGAGAAATGTGTATTTGAGTTGTTTTTTCCTGAAATTTCAGTGAATAGTTATTTAAATTACCCTCTCAAAAGATGAGCAATGGATTTGACACAGGCTACTAACTACAGGGTTAATTTCTGTGACCAAATGCAAAACATTTCATCTGTACACCTCTGTAGAATAGCTCTTTATGTTTCCAATCAGGGTTGTTTCACCTTATCTCTGCATACATGTACCTGAGGCTGTGGGGGATCAGCCACAGATGTGTCTACACAAGTATTGTCCTGTTCTGCTTAGATTGCATAACAAAATTGAGTGGTGGATTCAGCAACAAATTTATCTTCTCACAGTTCTGCAGGCTGAAAGTCCAAGTTCAGAGTTGCCACTATTTTAAGATCCTGGGGAGTGCCTTCTTCCTGGCTTGCAGGTGGTGGGCTTGTCCTGTGTCCTCACGTGGCACAGAGAGAGTTGGTATGGCCAGCTCTCTAGTGTCTCTTCTTACAAGGGTATCAGTCCCATCATGATCATCCCATTTCAACTACACGTGGTTATTCCCCACATCCCCAAATACAACGTATTTGGAGTAAGGCTTAGACATAGGAATTGGGGGCAGGCACACAAGTCAGGACGTAGGTGTGTGTTCATGTGCACATGTGTGAACATTGTAATGGCTCCTAATGAACCAGCAGGGCTTGGAATACATTGCAGTTAGGGAATGAGGCACCAAGAAGATTCGTGCTGGCTTCTCCTTTGCTCTCCCGACTTTACCAAAAAGGATCCCAAACTATCGCTGAGGAATCAAGGCTTAGGATTTAGGATCCCCTTTGGCTTTGGTACAGTCTACCAAATGTGAAAGCAGATTATTTCTCTCTGAAGAATAAAAAGTACTAAATTTCAAACGTGAGGGTTTCTGACCTCCAAGTATAGTTGTTTATAGTTCATTCCTACAAAAGAAATCTAGTTGTTTCCAGAAGTTTTGTAGAGGGCAGCAGCCCTCTAACAGGTGTGTATATGGAGTGAGATCATGTTCAATGCTGCGTTTTCTTCTGCCGCACTCTCCTCCTGCATCTCGCTGCTCCACGCCAGGAGTTCTTCAGTCAGCTGGATCAGAGGGTGCTCAATGCCTTCCTGAAAGCCTGTGACGAGCTCACAGACATCCTCCCCGAGCAGGAGCAGCAGGGGCTGCAGGAAGCTGTGAGAAAACTCCATAAGCAATGGAAGGTGAGTCAGCCACAGTGTGTGCCTCGCATTAAATGAGTGGAGAGAACGTCAGTGTGCTAAGGTCCGATTCTAAGAGAAATGAGAAATGCAGAGAAAGTTGCCATAGCTGCTTCGGTGATTTATAAAAAAAACTGGACATGAATAAATGATAAAATATGATAGAACTTTTTGTTTTTATTTTTTGGTGGCATCACTTTTGTCACACTACTTGAGTATTCTTTCTCTTTTTTGACATTTAACTTAAGCAACATTTAGTGAACTCTTTTTAGATGAATAAATCATCCTAGGTATACTACTAAAATTACAAAACTACACACACACAGTTTTTGGACTAAATATTTTGCCATCCAGGTCAGATAGTTATGATCTAAAATTATAAATTAAAACATTTATTGGTTAGGATTCAATAATGAACAAAGCATAATTCTTCTCCACCAAAGATGTTAGAATATAGATAGGAATATAGTTAGTTGTAAACAATAGTCAAAAATCATAAATAATACACCCATGCTTTATAGAGTTTAACTCACTTGGTGATCAGAGATGGGTGAATAGAATCATTAGTATTGAACAACAACTTTTTTTTTTTTTGATGTAGGAATTACTCATGATTTTATTTATTTTTTTTAACTTTTATTTAATGAATATAAATTTCCAAAGTACGGCTTATGGGTTACAATGACTTCTTAAAAAATTTTTGAGAAATGTGGTCAGAGAAAGTTTCCACCAATTGCTTACTCCCAAAATGTTCGGTGGGGCTGGTCATGGGCTGGAGCTAAGAACTCAGTCCATGTCTCCCTCATGGGAGCTAGGAACCCAATCATTTGCACCGTTACTGCTGCCTCCAAGAGCTTACCTTAGTAGAAGCCGGAATCAGGAGCCAGGGGCAGGAATTGAACCCAGGCACTTTAATGTGGGACACAGGTATCGTAATACCTGTGCTAAAATGCCTGTTCCTCAGCTGGAACTTTAAAGAAAAAAAAATGTGAATGTGGATAGGATGGTGAAGGCAAAGCAATCAGAGAAAACTGGAGCGTATGCACTGGAGGACCAGGGGCGCGCTCAGGCTCAGGCTTCCCCGAATGTCTGCTGAGGGAGCTGAGACCAGACCTGACCCAGGGGAGGAGGAATCAACCTCAGATTCTCCAGACAGCCACAGTGTAATTGAGACCCGGCAAGGCCATCTTCTATGAGAACAGCTGGAGGGCGACTCTAGCTGTGGGTGAACGGGGGCTGCAGTGAGGTGGTATTTCCTTTGTATTAGATCAGGGAGTCTCAGGGCTTGAAAGACTGGAGCCTAACTCTCTCCATTAGTTTGTTACTTTCAAGATTTTTAAATTCTCAGCAATATTCACTAAAATATCATCTGTGTAGGAAAAGCGCAGTTAATGCAATGTGTTTTTTAAGTTTCTAAGTTGAAACCTAAGTGCCTCCTCATAAAGAAGATCCTTAAAGAAATGAAGATGTCTTTGTGGCTTAGCACATCACACATGTGTTCTAGAATAGAGACCAAAATTGGAAGTTGTGTTGCATTACACACATACATGTTAAACTCTGTAGGATATAATCTCTCATTGTCTTTTCATAGTCCCACCTCATCTCTATCTTCTTTTTAGGTAATTTTTAAAATGCTATAGGATACAAATTGGCTAATAAATTAAAGAACTAAGGATAATGATGAAGCGTGTGCCCATATCAGAGAACATGAAGATGTATGTGTTGTTTGGGTATTGCTTGCTTGTTTTCTCAGTGTGTGACCTATGGAAAGAGGGCATGGCCAGCCATCACCAGTTGATCCTGATTTGTTTTTACTTACAAAATTGTCTCATGTTCCTCCTTTGTGAAGCAGGCACAGTATCAGTGCTTCCTACCTCACATAGCTGTGGCCAAAATGAACAGGGACACCTAGCAGGGAAAAAGTAAATGGCATAAGTGCATGGTTTAGATCTAGGTTCAAATCATAGCTTTTCTAGTTATCCCCTGAGCCTCTGTAGTAGCCTAATCTGTAAAATAGGGACATTAATATTTTGCAGGGCCATTGTGAGAATCAAATAGAATAATCACTGTAGAAACACCTGACCTACAGGAGCAGGAAAGGATTTGCTGCAGGCCCAGTACTTGGAAAAGTATAGAGAGGTTAAGTATATCTACAGTATTTAAATCACATTGGCCCCTAAATAGAATATTTTTAGGGGATGTTTTTTGCCACTTCAATTGGAAATGTACATAGAAACATTATCCTGTATTTTGGATTTTCCTGTGGAATGCAGGATCTTCAAGGAGAAGCCCCTTATCATTTGCTTCATCTAAAGATTGATGTGGAGAAGAATAGATTTTTAGCCTGTGTGGAAGAATGCAGGAATGAGCTGGACCGAGAGACCAGGCTGGTGCCCCAGGAAGGAAGTGAAAAGATCATCAAAGAGCACAGGGTACATCTCTCCCTTGTACACATTGTTACTTAAACAATATGATTGGATAAAATCTTTTAATTACCCTACAGTGATAGTCTGCTTGAGAATCTTTCTTTGGATTTTCTATGAAAATGTCAAGGTATTGGATGGATTCTCACAGGCATTATAAAAATGTTTATTGCTCATTAGATATTCTTCAGTGACAAGGGTCCTCATCATCTCTGTGAGAAGAGGTTGCAGCTCATTGAAGAACTGTGTGTGAAGCTCCCAGTCCGGGACCCCGTTAGGGAAACACCTGGAAGCTGTCATGCGACCCTCAAAGAGCTCCGAGCTGCCATCGACAGCACCTGTGCAAAGCTTATGGAAAACCCAGACAAGTGGCAGGACTACACAAGCAGGTATTGTCTTGGGATTGTCTTCACAGAAGGACCTAGTCTACCATAATTCCATTAGTTCAGACATCATTACAAAATGAGAAACAGCGTATATTTCCTCTTACGCAATAATCACATGTTCTTATATGAAAATTCTACATTTAATAAAAAAAATTTTCAGTCAGAATCTGGGTGAGATACTTTGTATCCAAATGACCCAGAGGCAACATTGATCAACCCCCTTCTCCCTGACTTCCTCACATCCCCCACTCTAGGGGCGTCTGCTTCTTTGGGTGAGTGTCTTCCTGCGGTAGGAGCATATAAGGCCAGATGACAGGCAGCTCCTTGCTCCCTTCCTGGGAGATGCTCATGGCCCAGGATGCAGCTTTGTCCTCAGCTAAGATCTGTTCAAGTGAGAGCACGTTAAGTGAACAGTTTCCAAAAAAATTGTTAATCAATTTTGTAATTGCTTGATTGTCCCATTTCTGTGAATTAATTCAAAATAGAAACATATTCCCATTCTACTATGTCCTCCCTCTAATAAGAAAATGCCTGTGTTACTTTAGATTTTCTGAGTTCTCATCTTGGATATCTGCCAAGGAAATGCAGTTAAAAGGGATCAAAGATGAGGCCATCCATGCTGCCAACCATGCAGAGGTCACGTATGTTGTTGACGTAAGTCCAAGTCCACTGTTCAGCAGAGGAAATTGTCCAGTAATTTTTTTTTAAGTTAAACAACCTAATTGTTCTTTTTGTTTCTTTCTAGAAAAAAAATTGAGTCCTTGAAAATTTTCTTTAAAATAAATCTTGTATTATTGTGAAGAGCTATATAGGGTTTTATTCTATTGAATCTTTGGGAACATTGAGATTCTGTCCCTCTGGGTGGTGATTCCAATGGATCTCGAGCTAATGGGGAGCCCTGAGTGGAAAATTGCATGCATGGGTGGATAACACAGCAGAGAGCGGAAAATAGTCATGGTAAACAAGAACACTGCATGCTTTTATAGAATATATTTTCCACCATGCAAAAGCAAGGCCCTAGAAAACTTAGAATTGAGCAAAGTCTCTAAGCATCCATTTTATGTCATGTTCAGGGTGAATTGTTTAATTTCACTTCCCAGCCAAGATGACAGAGCCTCAGGCCTGAATACTGCTTGACTTCTGGGAATTGTTCCAGCAATTCCTCTTCCTCTCATCTTAGCTCTTCATTTTGTAGACGTAGGCTATTTTTAGCATTTAAAATTTTTTTTGCTTTCAGCATTTTTTAACCCTTGCAAATCAACTGGCTGTTGTTAAGGATATTTCCTTCCTGTTTCTGTCATGTGAGGTCCATTATTTTAAATTATATCATGGAATCCCTTCAAATGCAAGAGGTACTCAATGTCATAGTATGTATATGGAAGGAGCTGTATTTTCCACTGGTGGTTGTTATAGTAAAAACAAAATAAAACAAAAACAAAAAAGCTATTTGGAATGAAAAGATCACTTACTTCTGGATCCTAGAATTTTCTGGCTTGTATGCATTTGTCCTGCAAAAACCTTGGAACAGGCTGGTAGAGGGAGCACAGGTTGCACTAGTCACCTCTCCCTCACAAGCCAAAGCCCCAAAATCTTCACAGCATTGTTTTGGCTGCTGCGAATCCTCCCTTCCTGGACTAGAACTGGGATTCCTATTTATGCATCTAACTTGGGCGTTGACTTCTAAAAGTTAGCAAAAATAAGGCCAAAAATGTAACTTGATGAAGTTAAAGCAGATCTTTAGAGCATGCATAGCAATATTCAACAAGTGGACTTTTTAGTAATAGAAATCAGCTGGCTGAAAAAGGATTATCATTCTCTTTTTCTAAAATTACTATTTCTTCCAGCTCATAGAAAGTGATATGACAAAGTATATCTATGTTATACTTCCCAATTTTGGTACCTCATATTCTTCTTCCATGTGTTTAGTAGCTCCTTTGTCATGGTTAAAGAAATGTCTATAAATATCTAACCAATCTAATCATGAAAATTATTTGTAAACTATTAATTTTACACATTGGGTATTGGCATTGGAGATTTCTCTTGAGTAATTGTAGACTTTTGTGAAAGACATGTACAATATGTAACATAAGGAGACACTGTTTTGGTGAAAGAATTCCTGGCTCTCCTCCTTCCACCTTTTTTTTTTTTCCTTGACAGGCAGAGTGGACAGTGAGAGAGAGAGACAGAGAGAAAGGTCTTCCTTTTGCCGTTGGTTCACCCTCCAATGGCCACCGTGGCCGGCGCATCGCGCTGATCGGATGGCAGGAGCCAGGTGCTTCTCCTGGTCTCCCATGGGGTGTAGGGCCCAAGCAGTTGGGCCATCCTCCACTGCACTCCTGGGCCACAGCAGAGAGCTGGCCTGGAAGAGGGGCAACCGGAACAGAATTCGGCGCCCTGACCGGGACTAGAACCCGGAGTGCCAGCACTGCTAGGTGGAGGATTAGCCTAGTGAGCCGCGGCGCTGGCCCTCCTTCCACCTTACAAATCTTCTTGGATTGAGTCCTTTCTTGCTGGAATGTTAGGCTCCACGATGGCACTTTGCTCATCAAAAGTGTTTTTTTGTGTTTGTTTGTTTTAATTTCAGGAGGTTCGAAGTGGCGTTACCAAAAGAGGAGAGACTCTTGGCTGGCTGAAATCCAGACTTAAAATTCTGACTGAGGTTTCCTCTGAGAAAGAAGCCCAAAAGCAAGGGGATGAGCTGGCAAAATTATCTAGTTCTTTCAAGGCTCTGGGTTCCTTACTGTCAGAGGTATGTCCTTTACTAACCCTAAAGGAACGGTTCTGCATGAGGGACCTGGAACGTTGTCTGGTTACACTGTAGCAACTAATCCCATAGAGAAAGTTCAGATGATACAGAATAGTCACGGTGCTTCACCATTGCTGGAAAAGATGAGTGTTTCAGTTATGGTCTGTGCCATTATTGGATATGTTAGTTCAGGTTAATGGCCTACATTAAAAGTTCAAAGCTTACTGTTGAAATCCTTACTTAATGTACGCTAAGCTGATCTTCTGTATATTAAGATAATCGAAAATGAATCTTGATGTGAATGGAAGGGGAGAGGGAGTGGGAAAGGGGAGGGTTGTGGGTGGGAGGGACGGTATGGGGGGAAGCCATTGTAATCCATAAGTCGTACTTTGGAAATTTATATTCATTAAATAAAAGTTAAAAAAAGTTAAATAAAAGTTAAAAAAAAGAAAAAAAAAGTTCAAAGCTTACCAAGCCCATGCTTTTTCACTCATACTAGAAACATTATTATTTCACAATCATATAAGAGCACAGAGGTTAAGAAAAAGACTTGAAAGTCAAACTCCGGATTAGAGATTCAATTTGATATCCTGCTTCCCTAGGTAGTCTTGAGCTTATTACTCAATATCCCCCACTCCTTGTTCCTTACTTCTAAAACAGGATTGAAATTATTGACCCTGGGGCCAGCACTGTGGCTTACTTGGTTAATCCTCCGCCTGCAGCGCTGGCATCCCATGTGGGTGCAGGGTTGTAGTCCCGGCTGCCCCTCTTCCAATCCAGCTCTCTGCTGTGGCCCGGGAAGGCAGTGGAGGATGGCTCGGATGCTTGGGCCCCTGCACCCACATGGGAGACCAGGAGGAAGCACCTGGCTCCTGGCTTCAGATCAGCACAGCTCTGGCCATGGTGGCCATTTGGGGAGTGAGCCAATGGAAGGAAGACCTTTCTCTCTGTCTCTCTCTCTCTAACTCTGTCAAAAAATTATTCACCCTAGAAGGCAGTAGCAAGGATTGAACGTAATAAAGTCTGTAAAGTGCTGAGTTCTGTGCCTGAACTCAGTGAATGTCCAGTAACTCACAGCTGATGATTATAAAATAGTCAACATTCGGTCAATAGGACAATAAGCTTCTCTTTTAGCTATGACCTCCCCACATTAAATTTTTTGATAGCATTTCAATGTTTGTTTATATTCCTTTTTAGACTAAAATATACAAGCCATCTCTCTCATTTCTAGTAGAGACTTTTTCCCCTCTGCAAGAAGAGTTTTATTGACTGGGCTGTTGCGTAATTTGTGCATGGAAAGATAATATCAAAATGTAAAGTAGAATATATATTTGCCAATATTTCTTGGATTTGTTCAAGTATAAACGTGCTCGGAAAAATAGCCCATTAGATTACTATAAAAGGCACATAAAGCTTTCTGATTCTGAAGATCTGGAATTCTCTATTGATGTCCCTAATGTAACAATTTTTCTATTAACATTTGATGACTTTAATCCATGCAGATCTGCTTTATATGCCAAAAGTATTTCAGACTACTTAGGATTTTAATCCAATTATGGAATATAAGCTATTTCAATATTTTGATTACCTCTCACAGCAATGGTCAAACTTAATTGTTCTTATTACATTTTAAGTGAAAATTTAACAGTATCTTTTACATTTCCTATAATACACAATTAAACATTAATTCTTGGCATGTTTGTCTACCTTAAAATTCTGTATAATATCAGTACCATTTTTTGCGGCTTAATCAAAAAATGAAAGCAAAAATAAAGGAATAAGAAAAAACATGTTTATGGATAAGCTTTTATAAAAACATATGTTTGGCACATTCAATCATTTCTTTCAATCAGTATCCATTTAATATTTAAATTAATGCAGATCGTAATGTGTTTACAATTGTCCCCTGTCAAGAGAAAGAGACTGTGGGTAGATTCACACCACTTCTAAGATCTGGAGTGTGTGGTTTCACAGGTCTTATTGCTGCTTCTTTAGAGATGAGCATGACACACATTACCTTGAGCCAACTCAGACCAGAAGAGGATCAAAGGGAAAGGGTGTGAGAAGAGAAACCAGGAGTCTTCTGGGGGAGACAAATGATGGCAATATATAAAAAGCCCGATCTTAGTGAAGATGGGAAGATGGATTTGGAAAACAAAAGATACTGATGAAACTAAGGAAGCAGAATTAGAAAGCCAAAGATTCAGGAAGATGATAAAAAAAAACAGAATCCACAAAAGAACCTCAAAATTAGAAATTATGTCATTCTAGTTATAAATATAGGAAATGCATTTCCCACAAATAATAGTCTATTCTGTTTCTACATTTTTTTTCCTTATTTAAACAGTATGGATTCAACTTTCTTATAAGACACTTTTATAATTGGGTTTTAATAAGATTATAATTTAGCTGTAGGGAACAATACAGTTTTAGTTTCCTGCTTTGATTGCCAGGTCAAGTGGGTATTTAATAGAGCTCATGCACTATATCAAATAATGCTTGTAATCACATCACTATGTAATTTAATAATAAATCAACTTTAAAATGTGTGAAAGAATAAAAGATACATACTTCTGTTTGTTGGAATATACTCTAAAAAGTCAATACATGAACTTCAACAGGAGAGTATTGATCAAAGAATACAAACTCTAAGCTACAGGATGAATAAATTTTGGAGGTCTAACAGCATAGTGGAATTTGTAATAATACTGTGTTGTAGACTGGAAATTTGCTAGGAGAATAAATTTTAAGTGTTCTCACCTATACACAAAAATGTAAATAATGAGGTAATGGATAGACTTTTTAGCTTGATTTGGGAAATTTTCACATGTGTATCTTTATCAAAGCATCACATTGTATTCCTTAAACATATACAGCATTTGTCAATGGTATCTCAGTAAAAATGATTGCATGAACTTCACTAATTAGCAATTAATACACATTTTTTACTTCATGAAAATCTAGGTTGAAAAGATGTTAAGCAACTTTGGGGAATGTGTCCAGTATAAAGAAATAGTCAAAAGTTCCCTTGAAGACTTAATCTCTGGCTCTAAAGAAGTCCAAGAACAAGCCGAGAAGATCTTAGACACTGAAAATCTGTTTGAAGCGCAGCAGCTGCTTCTTCATCACCAGGTAGCAAAGCCTGTATACTCCAGTGCATTCGTGTAAAGTTGATTGGGTGCTGACAAAACAAGAGATAAGGAATGGGTCCCTCCACTGGGATGGGGGGCTGGAGGAGTGAGGGACCAGAAGGAGTCTGCTTGAATGGTGAAAAGAACTTGGCTATTTGTATTCTATTCTGTCTCGTAAGTATTAAATATTTTAGGATATCCAGAAAGACAAATTCCCAGAGGAGTTATTTATAACATCAAAAAGTTCAAGGAATACCATGGGCAGAAAAATAATTTAACTATGAAAATATGCATGAAACTTATTAAAGTCCTTGTCCTAACAGGGAAGGTGTAATATGGACAAATTCCTTTATAGTTCAAACCATTATTTTTTGTCACTATGTTAAAATATTTCTCTTCAATTTGCAACCTTGAATATGTTTTACTTTGGGAAATTATAACTCACTTAAAGTACCAGACCTTTCAGGAGAACATGCTCTTACCAAAGATTAGAACTAGAAGTAGAGGAATCCTGGTATTTATGTTGAAATAAATAACTTTAATCAACTTATTCCCTGATAGCCCTGGTGTAGATATTAAAATACATGTATACATGGAAAATATTACTTTGAAAACTCAGTATAAATAGAAATAAGATTCAAATCAAAAATTTCAGTGACAAATTTCTCATGTATGTATAGCAAAGAGACAGCTAATTTTACGTATAAAATGGAAATGGAATTTGCCTGGAAACTGTAAGGCAGCCACTAAGATTTATTGATTTACTTAACTAGAAAAAGGCTGTGTGTACAAAACCATTAATGTTTGTGTTCTCCAGCATTGCAAAATCATTTTCTCAGGTTTCATATACTTTGTTAGAAAATTGTAAGATTACATGTGTTTATATTAATATTTTAAAACTCTTCTCATAGTTCTTGGACTGTTACATATTTACATGTGTGTGCTTGTTGAATCTCATCAGTTGTACACTCAAGATTTGTGGACCATTGTGCTTGAAGGTTATACAAAGGCTGAATGTTCATGTGAAGATAAAAGTAAAAGATTATTTTGGTGCAAAAAAATCTTAATCTATACTTAGTTTTTTTCATATTATGTATTTCCATGATCTTTTTAAATACTCCTCATATACATGATTTTCACATTTTTTGCAAAATAAGTGTCTTTGCATTCCATTTTCCAAGCATTTTGAAGTCCCCTTGTATCTCAATGAAAAAATTTTCTTTACAACATAACTTTCCCTCAATATTTAGTAAATTAACCCTTTTGAGTATATCCAAGAAGTCCATCTCTTGATATTAGCATTATATAGCATAGTTAAAAATAACTGGAGACTTTGTGTTTTTAGGCAGAATATATCAGAAAGCATCATGTCAAATGAATTGCTTTGCCAAATTCTTTCTAAGGTATTACACAACATGCTAATTGTTCTCCAAATTTGCATACAATTAAAGCACTAACGCCAAATTATTTATGTTGCTTACTATTAAAAACATAAAATATTTATATAAAATGTCCATGTTGACCTATACAGTCACCATTGTCATTTTAACTGTTAACTTTACAATACAGTTCAGGCCCATACTTCATGAATCCGTACCTTTCTGTACCTACAATGTGTGTGGGTGTTTATGTCCCTGACTTGCTGGTTGGAGAGTAACATTTATATCCATCTGTTGAATAAATGCTTCCAGCAAAAGACCAAGAGGATCTCAGCTAAGAAGAAAGACCTGCAGCAGCAGATCGCGCAGGCGCAACAGGGAGAAGGTGGCCGGCCGGGCCCCGGCAGGGAGGAGCTGCAGAGGCTGGAGAGCACCCTGGACCGCGTGGAGCACAGCAGAGAGAGACAGGAGCGCCGCATCCAGGTTGGAGCTGTGGGGCAGGGGCCATTCTGCAGGTGGCCTTCAGGGCTCTACCTGCTACCCGCAGGAGCAAATGTTTGTTCTTGCCTCCCACGTCCAGCATTGTAGTACTTTAATTATTTCTTTTAATCATCATATCAGCCTTGGAAGGGAAGTACTGTAATTAACATGTTGTCCAAGTGCATATGCCTAAAAAAGCTTTGAGCACTTTGCCCAACGTCTCACAACAGTGGTCAAGAATAGAGCCAGGATTTGCTTTGTCTGAATCCAGAAACTTGGCCCAACTCATTTCACTTTGCCAGGAAGCCCAGCGGCGACACCTTCGCCTTACATTGTTGTTTCATTGTGAGGGGGGCACGTGATCTTATAAAAGTTAGATTTTCTTGCCTCCCTCTCTCTCTCCCTCCCTCCCTCCTTGCTCCTCCCTCCTCTATCCTCTCCTCTCCTTCCTTTTCCTTTTCCTTTCCTCCTCTCTGTTATGAGGTTGGGGTGCTTCCCTGCCTTTGTCACTTATCTAAATTAAAATATTAGGATTGTCAGAACTAATGGAGCGCTCAGGATGCATCTGTTCCATGTGTCCCCTCTCTTTATGGATGAAGACTTGAGGTGCAGAAAGGAAATTGTTAAGACACTGGAATCATTTTATTCAGTGTGACTGTGTGCGATTTGAGCTAGAGTTCATTGGAAGTTAGCAGCTTAGCAAATGGATAAAAAATGACAATATTTCGTGGCACATTTTGGTAATTTGTAACCTGGCATGTTTGTTTTTCCATATTTAGGTCACATTAAGAAAGTGGGAACGGTTTGAAACAAACAAAGAGACAGTGGTCCGATACCTTTTCCAAACAGGTTCCAGTCATGAACGCTTCTTGAGTTTTAGCAGTTTGGAAAGCTTATCTTCAGAACTGGAGCAGACGAAGGTATATTAGTAAGACCATACAGTCCCTCGGTACTCATTATTCAGAAAAAAATATCACTTATTTCTCTCCATTATTACTGTTGCTATTATTCATTTAATCAATACTTATGTGTTGATAATCTACTATTTCAATACTCCAGGGAATGAAATCATCAGGTGCACTTAACCATCAAGAGAGAAAGTGATGTTTTCATAAAGTGGAAAATGATTAGTTCCCTAATATGTGTGTATAGTTTTAAAAATCTGGAGGGAAAGATACTTTTAAATAATCTTGGAGGTCAGATGAAACTCAGAAAAGTAGCATTTGAAGCAGAGAGAGCACACATTCCTCAGAGGGAAAATAGCATGAGGTATAAAAGTGCCATATATGGGGCTTCTGTGTTGTAAAGCAGAATAAGAAGTAGATTTGTCAAGGAAAGCCAGGCCACATTCCAAGTAGTCTGATAAGACCTAAAAAGAAATTCTCATGGCAGCATGGAACGGCGGCTGTTAAAGGGTTTCAGAAAGAGTTGCGCTTTTTGGAGCTGAATTTCTAGACAAGTGTAGAGAAGGGATTGAAAGCGTGAGGACTGGGGACCCTGGAACCTAATCAGAAAGGTGCTGCAAATGAGCCTTAGTTAATATGCGTATAAATAAGGGGAGGGGGGTTGCAGTTGATGCCCTGGAGACAAATGCCAAAGATATGCCATTCACACTAAGCTTGGGCAGCTAAACTAGATAGAGAAGGTAAGAAGCAAGAAGTTGTTAGCATGACAGTGAGACAGGGAACGTGAAGGAGTGGTTGTTAATGAGGAAAGATGAGCATCTAGTTTTTAATTATTTTGTGCTAAAGCATGACAGGAGTCTTTATAACCTCAAAGACATTCATTGGGTTAATCTACATGTGGATTTTGCATGTAAATTCATTCAGGTTCCATCCAGGTTGTCTGACACCTTGTGACTGTACTTATTTCTCTGGATCAGTTTAACTGCCTGTAAATAAAACAAATGTAACCTTTTTAACCTTACCATTAACATTCTGCCTTTCTGATGATCTTCCATGCTTTGAGATTGGTTTGATGATCTGAGCAAACATTTATTAAATATGTTCTATATCCTCATGTCTATCATCTTCTATCACCTTCTTTAATCCTCAAAACAATACCAAGAAGAAGGTATGAATATTAATCCTCTTTTATCAGTGAGGTCTAAGAAGGCACAAGCTTACTGATGAACTTGTCCTGGTCTCCAAATTTCTAAGTGGTGAAGCTGGCTCCTATATTGGATTTTTGTTAAAAAGCTGAGCGGCTTTACTGGGTTCTACACTGCCACACGGGCAGATATCATCCATAACAGTTGCTCTGCTTCTTTGCTTACTCTGCATTGTTATTACAGCCTTCATTGCAGTTGACAATGTGAGTGACTTCTTTGTCCCTTGTGTGCAAGGGCGTGGTAAGGCATCCAACAGTGGGATCGTGTTTTCTCTCCTCCCACAAAACGTGACTTTCCTGAGGAAATAAAATTCACAGAGTTGTGGGATACAACTCACTCAGCAGTGAAAGACCCTAGACTCAACTCCAGATCAATTCTTTCCTGATACATTGTGCTACCACTGATATGTCTTCTTCAGATTTAGGGATAAGACCTCACAATGTTCTATTTTGTTTAATTTTGTTTCTATCAACAGCATTCTGCTCTTGGGATTCCTCTACATGGTGCTTTCACCTAACAGCTCACATAAGAGGCTCTAAGTTTGAATGTATATAAGCATATTCAAGCATTGATTTCTCTGTGTTTTTTCTTGCAATCGGGAAAATACAAAGGGGAAGAAGACTTTATCTTATGCTTCTGATCCTCATGGGATTCTGAGAGATTATTCTGGGATTCATGGCCCTCACAGTTGAATCTGCAGGGACTATAAAATCATACATAGATATAGTGGATCCTTTTTTTTTTTTTTTTTTTTTTTTTTTTGACAGGCAGAGTTAGACAGTGAGAGAGAGAGAGAGAAAGGTCTTCCTTTCCGTTGGTTCACCCCCCAAATGGCCGCTGCGGCTGGCACACCACGCTGATCCAAAGCCAGGAGCCAGGTGCTTCTCCTGGTCTCCCATGCGGGTACAGGGCCCAAGCACTTGGGCCATCCTCCACTGCCTTCCTGGGCCACAGCAGAGAGCTGGAATAGAAGAGGAGCAACTGGGACTGGAACCTGGGGTGCCGGCGCCGCAGGTGGAGAATTAGCCTAGTGAGCCACGTCACCAGCCTATATAGTGGATCTTTTTAACCACAGAATTTAGTGTTGTGATACTAGCAAGCATCATATTTTAGGACACTATAAATCTTACCAGAAGGAAGCTATACTTACTCATTTTTATTTTCTCAAATTGCAGGTTGTTTCTCCAAAATGACACTGATATTTTATTTCCATGAGTTTAAGACTTTCAAGCCAAAGCAGTATTAATGACCGTATGACTAGTATTGATTATGTAATAACTCCCAGAGATGCTCTGAGAGAGAAGCTTTTTTACTAATATTTACATTGGATTTCTTCGTGGCACTGAGGACCAAAATTTAGATCTGTGAGATTCTCTTACATGAGAAGAAATGAGACACAAAGTTTAAATTTTTTCACTCAATATTATCCTTGAGTTTACCTTTAGCTTTCAGTATTTAATGTATTTACCTAACAAAATTTAGACAGCACCTGAAGTTTACCAGTGCCTCATCTATTTTAACATTTGAATTAACATAGTCTATAGAAATAGACTTACTTCAAATAAGTTTTAAACATTAATATTTATTTAAAATAGTTTATGAAATATCAGTATGTAGATTTAATAAACCATTTAGTCCTCATTTTTATTTATAAGATATAAAATGATAAATGGTAACTGCCAAAGGGTTAGGCATTTAAAAATGCTTACCTCCCATGAAAAGCATTCCTGTCTCCACTTCACATGAAAGAGCTGCAAACAATTCGCCAACAACAAACAAATCATGATTGGCAGATCCAGAATTCTAGACCAGGCTTGACTGGTTAAAGTTCAATCTTTCTTTCTATCATGTTGTGTATGCACAGGTAGTAAGCAAGGTTTAATGGCATTAAGATCAGATAATATAATCTTCCAGAGAACAATTTAACAAAATATTTATAGTGGAGATTACTGATATTGTGTGTTGTGTAAGATATTATTCAACTAAATAAACAAATATTTCTCTTCATTGGCTTAGAAATTTATTTCCATGATTGAAAAATCAATCACTATTATTTCATGAACTGGCCTATAGTAATTATTTATAGACAATTTAATAATTATATTGTAGCTTATAATTCTAAACAGTAAACCAAAACCAGGATATAATGGAGAGAGTATTTTGTGAGGATTCGTGGGTGGCTATGAAAAGTAATAGTTGATTATGTTTGTAAACTGAGAAAGTTTTTATGTCTATTTTGGCCATAGGAAAATAAGTTTTATTGTTAAGAGCAATATAGGTGCATATATTCATGAATCCATCTATCCACCCATCTCTTCTGGGAGAGAATATGCAGCACAGTTGGCCCTGTATATCTCCATGTTGTACATCCATAAATTCAACCAACTGTGGATCTAAAACATTGTTGAAAAATGAATCTGTACTGAACATGTAGGCTTTTTTCTTAATATCCCCTAAACAATATAGGAAAATATTTATATCATCTTTGCATTGTATTTATAAGTAAAGTAGAGATAAAGTATAAAATAGGATATACACAGGTTAATAGGCAAATACTACACCGTTTTGTATAAGGGACTTGGCATCCATAGATTTTGTCACCCACAAGGGATTCTGGAAGCAATTCCTCACAGATAACAAGGAACACCTGCACGTGCAGAGGGCAGAGCTAAGCTAAATAAAACTGCTCTCATCTAACAATTATATTTTTTTCTAGGAGTTTTCTAAACGGACAGAAAATATCGCAGTCCAGGCTGAGAACCTTGTAAAGGAAGCCTCGGAGATACCACTGGGGCCCAAGAACAAGCAGCTGCTGCAACAGCAGGCTAAGTCAGTCAAAGAGCAAGTCAAAAAATTAGAAGACACACTTGAAGAAGAGTACGTGCTCGACAAGTCCTAAACTTTCTTCTCTGAGCTAAAGCTTAATGCAGTCTTTCCTGTATCTTGTAATCGAAACAGTCTTACAATCCTAAGTGTCTGTGTATTTCAGCATGTTGGAGAAAGCAGCTCACAATTCAGAAGAAATGTCATCAATACAGGAACCACTACCTATACCAGAGTAAACAAACACGATGTGGCTTCTGCACCTTAGTGGGTTATGTCCATTAGAAAGCCATATCTATTCAACTCTGTGGCCTTTGTACATTGTAGAGGGAAAAAAAGAACCAATATTTCATATAATTCTTCTACCATATCATTCTGGTGTCACCAGTTAGAGGGAAGTGGAGAAATTTTGTTCGTTTAAATTCTAGGTCTAAACGCATCCCTTATAGATCATTTGTCTCCAGTTTGGGGAGGCTCAGGGAGCTTGTTCACAGGCGCTAGATATTCAAATTGTCACTGACTCATATGCTATTTCCAGAAGTTACTTTGAATAATCTCTTTAATTCTTAAGCATTTTATGTTTGTTTAAGAAAAAAAAAACAATTTGGCCTATTGGCATCCTGTAATATATACAATATATACAAAAAGTTTGGAGGAGATAGACATAATGGGATATGGCCAATATTTTTCAAAATACAGTTAGGCATTTCTGTTTGAAGGTCCTTTGGTAAAAAGTTCAGTGACACATAGCACTGTATTCCTGAGAAACAGGACGTCAGTTACGGCCAATCATCTCAAAAATTTTATACTGTTAACACCTTGAAATTAACATTTTCCATTTGCCTCAGCTTTAAAATTTGATAACTGTTTTGCTATAAGCAAATTAAGATTTGAAATTTGGAGGACTTTATAGTAAATAATTGTATCATGGAAATAGTAAAACTTAGAATTTATTATAAAGTAAATTTATTATAAGTAAAACTTAAAATTTATTATAAAGGAATCTCCTATTAAGAATATCTATTTGTTACTTTGTATAAAAAAGGGCATAGATTTGTGACTACAATACTATTTAATCTGACAATCAATGATACCATTCAATTTTGCTTGATGTTTTCAAGTGCCTTTTGGTAAACAGGGATATTCTTTGGCCTTTTTATTTTAACCCAAAGAAAGACTTATCAGTTCAACATTATACCATTAGGTACTCAGTCTTTTTCTAAACTGAAAGCCATATTCAACTAGTTATGTCTGCATAGATAACACAAACAGGGAGTCTGTAGCTGATATTGTTCACTACATATGTTATAGATAAGCCTAAGTGTCTAAAAACAGGGTGCTCATGCTCAAGAGTTTTTAAAAGTCTTTTGGAATCAGGACAGTAGGACATCTGTGGATATAAGAATAGTTGAAATCATTTTAGATTATAAATTGCAGTCCTAACACTAATGATGGACACAATTTCTGCCTGATGGTATGGGATTCAGATTACAAAGACACATGTATAAATATATATTTCAGTATAAAGCATCCTGACAGTGTCTCTCCTTTATGGGCAAGAGGAATGTGTCCATGAAAATTGTACACTTATAAAACTCCGTGCACTGGAATCTACTCTGGTATAGTTCATTAAGATTAGTCCTGGCAACTACTGGCCCAAACAAAATTAGATTTCTCTTGGAGGCAATTCCCCTTTGTACCCAATAATACTTTGTTCAAATTTGTGGTTCCATTTCTATCATAGCATAGGTGTTGCCTTGTTAAAGTTTATTCTCAGAGGTAAATAAAAGACTCAAGGCCTGACATACTACTAAGATCAAATGTAAATTATTTTTCATTAACATAGTTTCAACTTATAAATGGTAAAATGTCTTCACTATCATGTCACCTGATGACTTAAAGGAAAATCTGTTGTTATTCTATATTAAAATGCTGCATTTTATTTACTTAATTTGGTTAATTTTAGTATTAAAACCATGGAAATGGTGAAAAACAAGTGGGATCATTTTGGCAGTAATTTTGAGACCCTGTCCATCTGGATCACTGAGAAAGAAAATGAGCTCAATGCCTTGGAAACTTCGTCATCTGCCATGGACATGCAAATCAGCCAAATTAAGGTGACCTGCTCCCATGTTACATTTCTGATCTATGCCTAGCTGTTAGAACTCCTTTCTTAAATTTATTTCATCAACAACTACGTGGTCCCAGGATCAATCTTTCATTGCTATGTGATCCCATTAAAATTCACAGAAAATACCAGCTAAGAGGTCTTCATTGATACAATGAGTAATACTTTATAGATGGAATTATGTATTAATATTGTCTGACTTATGCATCTGAAGCCATTATTGTGTGCGATATCATTAAAATATTTTTATGGTTACACTATTCTTTTCCTTGATTTTGAATTAACCTTCAATGAGGTGCTCTGTTGATTCATTGTTACAGTCTGGAATGCATTTGTCCTCTGAGAGTCATCTCAGATGTCTAGCTCACGTATGAGTGGTGTTTCCTTCATGAACCACAAGGGGGAGCTCACAAAGTTCACTTTATTTAGGTAAAGTGTCAGACACTGCAGGGGTGGGGAGCATTCAGCCTGCATGTCTTATAGCTGGTAAAATCATTTGGTCTGGCCTTGCCAAGGGAACTACAGGTGAGATTTGAAATTCAATAAATCTGTAGCAGGCTAATTCGTAAATTGATAATTTTGTGTAACTCGAAGATATTATAAATATCCAAATGGCTGTTGGCAGAAAAAAAAAAAAAAAGATCCCCCACCCCCTGCAATGTTTTTGTTAATGACCTTGGGACATGAACAGATGCTCTGAAACTTTAGGTCTCCAAGATCTAAAATAACCATGTGTTTAGATTGTCATCGTCCACTTATCAAGCAGTTTAAGGAAAAATGGACTGAGAGAAAGAAGCTTGGAGTGGTCTCTTTCTCTTTTTTTTATGTAATTTTACATGACACATTTTCAAGATTCAGCCACTTCTTTATCAGCTCTTTCTTCCCTCTTTTTTTTTTTTTTTTTTTTTTTTTTGGTGGTGGGAGAGAAGGGAGGGGTGGGAACAGGAAAGCCCTCTGCCATTTTGTTCATCATATAGCATAAAATAAATACCAAGGTGAGGGAACATTTCACATGATGACTCAAACAAGCCATGACCATGGAGGCAGGGGCTTGGGGGTTGCAATGTTGTGGAGCTAAGATTACAGCCATACAGATCCTTCTTGCCTTGCATGTACAGATACTCAAGATGTGGTACACACAGTCTGCCCTACTTTCCATGGTATGTTAGGAAAAATACATGCCAAACCATCAAAGAATATTCATGAAATAATTTTAATCTTTAAAATTGTTCAAAGTAGACATCCAAGCATTTCCCCCAAATTCTCAGAAAAAAAAAAGAATAGCATATTTGAGTAGTTTGTTCTTAAATATTTCCCCTTTCAAAATGAACATATATTTTTTAACTTTTATATTCTTCCTGTGATCCATTTACTGCTATTTTAACCCTTGTTCTGGGTCTTCTGAAATACATCCATAATCCAATGTCATCTCATTGTTATTCTTCAGAGTAAAAAAAAATTACACCCTTTATTTTAACATATATAAATATTCAATTGTGGATTTCCATGCCATCAGACTAGAAAACTACTACATTTTATTATGTCCAGTATGCCATTTGAAATTATCTAAAAATATATTACATAAGCATAAATAACAAAGAAAAAACATCTGTTAGAAGAAAGGAAAGATGGAAATGACTATTCTGTGGAGGTTAGCTGGCTAGACTCATGTTCTATGTCCAACAGAAAGCTATGTTAGAGAAAATATTAAAAATATAGTAGTACTTCCATAGTGTTCTCACTTTAATCTCACAATTAAAATTTTTGAAGCATTTGTACTGTTTTGATGACAGTTACCCAAGGTTAGTGTTTATTCATTGTTACATGTTCTTCCAAGTAACTGGTTCCGTATTTCTAATTAATCATTGATAAACAATGCCCATCACTGCCCATCTTCTCTTGAGTGGAATTTTTTTTAGCCACAGTTCAACCATGAAATTGTATTTGTGAACATCTTGATGAAATTGTATTACTCTAGTAACTAAAACTTTAAGATTATTTCACCATATAAGCACAGAAAACAATTATCAGAGTATAGGAGACACTCTGAGATATGATAAATTTATGGGTAATATTTTTCTTAAAAAAGACTTTAAAACAGAGAAAGGAACTCTATTAATCAAGACATGGTTTGTCATTAAACAACAAATATCTGCTATCCCACTGTTTCACACATATGAAAAAATAGACAAGAGAGCAATGTATACCTGAAACTTACTCTGTTATTCATGAATCCCATATAGACAGAAATCACTAATTTATTTTTTCCTAGCATAACATGAGTTTTCATTTAAATTATTTGAAATTGAAATTTGTCAAAATTCTTGGCACTATTTTGATGGAATGATTTCGCTCTTTTTCTCAAATAACTTTGATTTTCTTATACACAAATAAGCCTCTGTGTTTGAGAGACACACACCCACTTCCATACACATGCATCCTTCAGGGGTTGTTGGCACTTCTCAGGCATATGCTAACATATGCCATGTCATCTGTGCCTCAGATTAAAATTACAGGGTTCTGGCTCCTTCCTGTAGAGAGCAAGTGAGTGGATGGAGCAGAGGAGTCCTTGACTCTGTAGTATCAGCTTCTCTGGGAATCTGCTAGAAATCAAAATCTTGGGTGCCTCCTTAGACTTGATGGATCTGATCTCTGCAGGTGAAACCAGAAAGCCCAAATACATTCTAAATTTGGAAACTATAAACATAGAGAATGGACGATAAATTTGAAAAGACTTGTTTTAAATAGGGATGCAGCCAGGAAACCTTCTAGCTTGGTAAAATATGAGATAGCAGCTACATTTCAGAGAAGTTACATGAATGTAAATGTTAGCATTCCCACCAGTTGCTAGAACACACTGCCTCCCAGATCAGTCAATGCAAATGCTTGGTTGGAAGAGTAGGCGGCTCTCTGCACCTTAGGAGATACTGTTAAGAGTCACTTACTGCAAGCAGAAGTAGCTGCTTCTCATTAGTCTCTAGCCAGAGAGCCCAACCCTGCTGGGTAGTATTTGTAGACCTCCCAGCGAGGTCAGGAAACAGAGTTGCTTCACAGTTGTACTCTAACCAACCAAGTATGTTGAAAAGTCAGTTAAGGAGGTTTTCCTCGCTTTCCTGTCTCTGCAGATAATTATGTCATTTCAAGAAGGCGATCTTACTCAGCCTACATTCAGTTTTTCTTGTTTTAAATAGGTCATTATTCAAGAAATAGAAAGTAAGCTCAGCAGTATTGCAGGATTAGAAGAAGAAGTTCAGTCTTTTGCTCAATTTATTACCACCGGAGAGTCTGCTCGAATCAAAGCCAAGTTGACACAACTAAGAAGATACTGGGAAGAACTCCGCGAGCATGCACAGTGTCTCGAAGGAACCATTCTGGGGCACTTATCTCAGCAGCAAAAGTTTGAGGAGAACCTTAGCAAGGTAAGAATCGGTCCCTGATTTCTTCAGTTACATATTTCGCCTTGCCTTTTAAATGTAATAAATCCTGCACAAGTAGTGGAGTAAGCAAAGGATACACTTACCAATCGTCTACCAGGTCGTCCATAATTTTTAAAGTTATAGGCATTTGTATGGTACCCTTTGTAGGGAAGTGTAAGGCTTACACATTGCATGCAAATGGTCCTGAAGCCTTAATTTTCCAATTCAAATAATAAAACCTATTGATTTTAGATATTTTTAGGTGAATTTTGTCATCACATTGAATGTTAACCATAAAATGTTGGTATACTTTTTTCTCCACCACCTTCTTAGCCTTGCTGTATATTTTTGTCAACAATATTTTTGTATTTCACCAATGTTTTAGATCCAGCAGTCTGTGTCTGAATTTGAAGATAAACTGGCTGATCCAATTAAAATATGTTCTTCAGCTACAGAAACATATAAAGTACTCCAAGAACATATGGTAAGAATATGCTTCAACATTTCAGCTCAAAATTGGATAACTCCTACTTGAAAAGAAAACAGAGTAAATATTTTATGAGAATTAAAATTGGAAAGATTTTCATGTTAAAACATATAGATCAAACATACTTCATAAAAGAGGTGTAAATATACAAATAAATTCTCATTAAAAATGTATGTGAAAGGGGGGTTCATTTAAAATATATTTTGTAGGGTGGGCAGTTAGCATAGTAGTTAAGTGTCCACATCCCTGTTATTGGAGTGCTTGAGATTGACTCTTGGCCCTTCTACCAATTCCAGTTTCCCATTCGCGTGTGCACTAGCAGGCAGCAGGTGATGGCTCCCGTGTTGGGACCCTTCCACCTGGATTGAGTTCCCAGCTCCTAGCCTTGGCCTGTCCAGCCCCAGCCATTGTGAGCATTTCTGTGAGTGAACCAGTACCTAGGAGATCTCTCTCTTTCACTCTCTCTCACTGTCCATTTCAAATAAATAAATCTTGAAATTAAAGCCACCCATGTTTAAAAAAAAAAACTTATAAAAATATTTCCGTTTTAATTAGAACACAATATTTTGAGAATATAGCTTTGATAAACACTTTAACCACTTGCTAGCATGTTTAAAATTCAATGTGCAGGAAGAATTGTGTGTGCAGAGTAGGTGTCAGCCCACTGCACTGAGATGTGAAAGGGCTGTGTCCTCACAGATCTGTTTCCAGTGCTGGCTTTTGTGGTCCAAGCTCTACAATGATCACTGAGAATCTTGTGCGAGGCCACTGAGGATTTAGGCAGGCCTGGGGAACAATGCTGAGAAAGAGATTCATTCACGAGGAAATTCTAAAGGGAAACGTGTAAATTAATAAGCACAAATACGGATGCTATCCCTAGTAGGGATGCTGTACATACATGCAAGAAAGGTGCTAAGTGATGCAAAGCAGGGAGCTGAGACAGGCACATCCGGAAAGGGGGGTGGAATTTTTATCATTTGAGTGTTCATGATGATGGTATATCTGTGTGTCACATGTTCCTTTGAAAAATTTGAGGAAAAATAGGAAAAGATCAATCTGAATGGCTATTTTAATAGGTTAATAATGCAATCCCAGAGAATACCATTCTATTTTTTCTAATACTTAGATTTCCTAACATAAGTTACTTTTCTCCATCTTGATTGTCCTATCTGTAAAATGGGTGTGATGACAGAATGTGCCTTTCTTCTGTCTCTGCAGACAATTGCATATTTCAGGAAGGCAGTCTGTCCATGCAATGGACAGCCCAGCCCTGCCCTGCCCTGCCCCGCCCCACCCCACTCAGAGGCATCTGGGGATTATTCGAAGCCCAGCAACAGCTATTTTGGGTGTTAACCTTTCCTCTATGTTTCCATAGAAGTACTAAGTTGCAAGCAGCTTTTCAATTAAGAATAGCATTCTTTAAATACAAATTTTATGTGAAAGGAATAGGAATGTTCACAAGATACCAGAATTGTTGAGGGAGAGCTGGAACTACTCAGGTACACAGCAAGTTGCTCTCCTTGTGGGAAACCTCTCCAGAGCACCGCCCAGCGAGGACCAGAAAGCCGGAGGTAGGGCTGGGCCAGACCTGGAAGAACCTGGGCTGACGCTGAGACAGAGGAGCATGAGAGAAAGTAGCTTTGTCCTCACTTTCTCTGTAGCTTACTTCAAATCTGGGACAGAGCATTTTTTAATTTTGATACCACCGGCATTTATGACAACAGAGGGGAAATAGTTTTTGATGATGGGTTTCAAAATAATCCTGTGTCCTGTTCAATCCTGTGCATTTGCTGTCCAACAGTCCCTTCACACTTCCAGTTACCCACACTCATGGCCTAAAAGGATAAAATGAGAGTCCAGAAAGAACCCACTCGTAAAATTTAAATGACGTTCATTGCAGCATTGTTACGGTTTCTATTTTTAGTTACTGTGATCTCTGGGCCTGTTATAAGTTCAATTTTCTCATGGATATGTATATAAGAGATAGGAAGTCTGTGTAGGGTTTGAGAGCATGCACGGGCTACTATGTTCCTTTTGCCCTCTCCTTAGGACCTCTGCCAGGGCCTGGAGTCCCTGAGCAGCACCGTGACTGCTTTCTCTGCCAGTGCCCGCAAGGTGAAAAGCGGAGAATCCTGCATGCAGGACGCCATGGATCTGCAGCAGCGGTATGAAGAGACGCTGAGTAAGGCTAAAGAGAGACAGGCCGTGCTGGGGAGCCTGCTGGCCCACTGGCAGAGGTAAGCCGTGTTTTCTCTTGATACTTTCCCTAGGAGGTAGGAAGTTCTGGGCTACTATCCTTTAAGAGATGGGGAATAGTCACCCCCGTTGTAAAATACATAAATTCATGTGTGTATTATGGGATGCGATCGACCTCTACATACCAGCTGAAGACCTCTGAGGGTGCAGAGGTTGTGTACGGATCTTTATATCCTGCTCAGATGTAAACACGTGTGCAAGTCCACATAGGGAAGAGAAAGAAGCAACTTTCCCACCTTTGCAGCTGCGAATGACATGACCGACATCGTCTTGTTTAAACTGGTTCCTGTTGGACCCTCCAACTTGAGAAAAGTCTAATCCTTTAGCATGACAATTTTGGGTGAATTTGTTTCTTCTCTGATTACATTAGGCTGGAGAAAGAACTGTCATCCTTTTCGACCTGGCTGGAGCGGTGTGAGACAATAGCCCGATCCCCAGAGAGGCACATCTCCGCTGACAGAGTCAAAGTGGAGGGTGAACTTCAGCTGATACAGGCAAGTTCAGGGAGGTGTGCGCATGGAAAATAAAATGCTCTTGCTATGTCCTCATTATATTTTTTAAGAAAATAACTGAAAAACCTAGATCCAACTTAACACTTTGCTTGGGTTTTGTGATTCTTGAAGCATCACTTGATGTCAAGGTATCCCAAATAGAACAGCCCCAAAGATAAAGTAACGAAAAGGACTTTGTGGTGACCAGTTTCCATGATGTGCTAAAATCCCATAGCATAATGTCTCATATTTGAACGGAACTGTCAGGGGAGTTGAGGGAGGGAGGGTAGAAAGACGAGTGTAGATAAACCGAAGTTGATTATCGATTGATAATTTCTGAAGCTGGTCATACGTATAATTTCTAATACAAATTTATGTGGACTTTTGTTAATAAAAAGTATTTCTAAGAAGTGAGGAGTAGTATAATGTAGAGAGAAGTCACAGTAATTATTATTTTCAAGTAAGGCTTAAAAAATGAATGTGCAGAAATGCCGGTAGATAGAAATGCAAAAAAAAAAACCAGCTTCTTGTTACATTCTTGAAGTTTTTAAAATTTAAGTATTTAAAATAATAATATATAACATAAATATATAAATAATAAATAAAATTTAGTTTTCAAAATATAAATATTATTCGTGAAGAAGTTGTTTTAAAATATAAGTATTATTGAAGCTACAGACACTGTTACTGATTTCTGCAGATTAATAATTTATTTTAAGTGGTGCTGACTGTGACAAAAAGCTCAACAGGCAAAATCGCTTCTCAGACAAGATTTATTGTATTACAGATTGACACCCCAGCTTTCTCCCATAACACTGTACAGTAAGTTTAAGAGGAAGCTTAGCTCCTTTCCTTTTCATAATTGCTTCTATAAGATCTCCATCAGAAGTGTCTGTCACTTCTCCTGCCTCCTTGACCTTGACAGTCCTCCACAGCCTGGGTTCTCTTGCCTTTCAAGTTCATCAAACACTGATGTGTTCTGTTTTAATCTTCCACAAAAGCTCCTTTTCAGAAAACAACAGTGACTCTTTGCTGCCCTGAGAACAGAGGCCATGATTAGTCCATAGTCTGTGCATGTAAGAAGTTCCAAGAGGGAAGTCACAGCTCCTTTCTTACAGATTGTAAGGCATATGGGTACAAAGACATTTGGGAATATAAAACTGTGTCCCTGCATGCGTTTACATGGAAGCTGAGTACTGTATGACCTAGAGGATGATGGAGGGCTTGCAGGCCTGGTTCCGCAGCATCCACATACTGCGTCAACAAAGCTGTCCCCTCTGGGTGGGCCAAATGTGACCTGTGAATGCCCACCTCCTGGTCTGGCCTCCTGTGTTTCTTGTTCCCTTTGTGCTACTCGGCACAGTCCCAGTTCTGCTTTGTGGTGTTACTTGTCACCCCTAGGCCATGTGCTCTTTTCACTGATAGCTTTAGCTCTTTCGCTTGTAGCCTCATTGAGAAGGGAAAGAGCACGTTTGGACAAGCATCTGCTATGAGTCATGCTACAACTATTATCTCATTTAACACCATATTCTGTTGTTGCCCATTTATATGAGTGTTTATCTCTTATTATGTTGGACCCACACTTTTAATTTCGGCAATCATAATGCCAAAGAGATTTAATGCCTGAATTTTTTTTTTTTTAAATCAGTAGTTCAGTTGTGTGAAAGTAAGATAAAGAGCCCAAGTTCCCCATTTTGACCTAATCAGAGAGCAGCTGTGTTCCATATACTTAGCACTACAGCTTGGTATTGTTAGATGCGTGGATCTCTTTGGTAATAGTTTTTCTTTGATTCCTGTTTTATGGTCAGTCTACACATCCTGAAAGAGATTCTACGGCTTCCACATAAGCCTAACCAAATATAACTTAGACTCCAGAAAACTCATTTGGATTCCAGTAGTATCTGAAAATTAGCATTAAAGATACAGTTGTTCCATTTCTAAATCAAATAAAATGGGTAGGCATTTAGTGCAGCGGTTAGGATGACACTCAGGATGCCCACATCCCATGGAGGAGTCCCAGGCTGGCCCTCAAGTCCCAGCTCTGTTCTGTATTCCAGCTTCCTGCTAGTGTGCACACTGAGAAACAGCAGACTGTGGTTCAAGTATTCGATTCCCTGTTATCCATGTGGGAAACCCAGAGTGATTTCCCAGTTCTTGGCTTTGGCCTGGCCCAGCCCCAGCAATTGTGGGCATTTGGGAAAGTAAACCAGAAAATAGAAGGTCTCTCTCCCTCCCTCTCTCTCTTTCTATATATGTGTGTGCATACCTATTAAATAAGTAAATCTTTTTAAAAAGCAATTAAAAACTTCCTGCAGCCGAATGGCTTGCATTTTGAAGGAATGAGAACCGTCAGTGACAAACACCGGTGTCTTGCGGTCTTTCTGGCTCAGTCCTATTGGCCAACATCTGTGATGTGCTCTGCTGTCCCCAGGCTCTGCAGAAGGAAGTCGTGTCCCAGGCCTCCTGCTACAGCAACCTTCTGCAGCTGAAGGGGTCGCTGTTCTCCGTGGCCTCTGAAGACGACGTGAAAACGATGAAACTGCACCTGGAGCAGTTGGATGAGAGATGGAGAGATTTACCACAGAGAATTAGCAAACGGTTGGTTGTAAAACAGTTTCTATACTGTGTGCTTGCTTTTAAATTGGAGCATAGTTTTGATTGTCTAATTCAGCTGCTCAGAGACTATCACAGATGAGAACTACTTTATCAGTCATGTTAAGGTCCAAGTCTTTTTTAAGGTCCTCAAAAATTAACATGACTGATGAACCTTAATTCAACATTTTTCTTACAATGAGCAAATATTTAAATAGTTTTAGTATATTGAGGGCAGTAGGGTTACTAATGTTTGTATTGTTTATTGCCCAAGCAGTCTGTGAACAGATGGAAAATGGTAACTAAAATTTGCCTCACAATTCATTTCTCAACCAGAGGCATTTTATATATATATATATATACACACTAGTACTTCCATTTCATTCCAATATAGATCTTTTGGGGAGAGTGGGGAAAATGATTATTATTTGAAATGCATTATATGTTATATGAAATATATTAAATTTTAATTAACCAGATGACTAGCAATTAGCCATAAATACCTTTCTAATGAAAGAAAACAAATTCTCTTTAAATTGATATTGATTTTGATTACTATGTGGTCTTGGATAAGAATTCAAACTTTCTGGCCATTTTTTAAGTCCATTCATTCATCAAATACTTATTGAGTTCATATAGTAACCAGGACACTCTGGTGTGTGTTGGTGGGTAATCAGATTCTCACTGACTACTTCCATGGAGCTTGAGCTTAATCATCGGTTATTTATTTATTCAATCAACAAGTATTTATTGGGTGCCTACCTAATACTACACATATCGGATACTGGAGCCACAAAAATACAGAATACCTGACCTTCAGTAGTTTCTACATCAATTTTAGGATAACAAGGAAACCATTGGGAGAATGGGTTCAGGAAGACCTACAGAAGGATTTGATGCCAACTGTCAAAATATGAACAATTTTCTGTAAAATAGAACAGTCTCTCTCCACCCCTCAGGGGAGAATAAAAGACTTTTAAAGCCTTATACTCACATCAAGGCATTTGAAATATAATTTGTGCATGTGAGGATAATCTGTAACAGATTTGATAAGGATGAAAGCATGAAAGTCAATTTTAAAATGTTGACCTTCAGTTGCAAATATTGGATCAAGGTGCTATTTTAACACCAGTTTTGGATTCTGAGCTCTCATGGCCTATTATTAATGAACCAGTTCATTTATTACACAAGGACTGGGAGCTCCCTGACCATATGCCAACCACTTTTCTAGTGAGCAAGGCGGGGAAAGTCCTTGCTGTCATGGAGGAGGAGGGACACAGGAAGGAATGAGGGGAAAACGAGTGTATAATCAACAAATGAACAAAGCTGCTCCAGGTGATGCTAAGCATCGTAAAGAGGACAACATGGGGTAACATGGCTGGGGCAAGACAAAGCATTTCTCGGGCGATGTATCCAATTGAAATCTGAGTTCTGTGTGGGAGAAATCCCAAGGTCCTCTGAGGACAGAGCACACAGGGAGAAAGTGTTAGTCCCTATAGCAGAAATGAGCTGGGATATCACATAACAAGAGATCAGTGGGGTGTTGGGCAGAGCCGTGTCAGATGGAGCAGGAAAAAGAATTGTGTGGGCTTCCTTGTAGACCGCAGTTGGAAGCTCTAGGGGTTTTGCTTTCCTAAGTGTCACAGAAAAGGAGCCTAGTGTTTCTGCGTGACAGGGAATGCTATCCTTTCTGACTGTTATCTAGACCTTGGACAATAAGATATGGAGGCAAAGGTGGCAGGAGGGAAGTGGGTGCAGGAGAAGGTAGGAGGCCAGCGTGAGATGAAGTGATTTCAACCAAGATGAGGGGGTTGGATGTGGAGAGAAGATTTCAGTGTCATTGTCTACCGTGGTGGAGGTGCTAACCAGATATGGACAGATCAGATGTGGTGGAAAAGAAATGGAGGGGATTGAGGGGGGGTGGGGCAACAGTGGCAGGGGAAGCTGGGAAATGAACAGGGCTGGGAAGTGTAAAAGAGCCAGAGGTCTGTTGTGTCCCCATCTGATGACGTCACCTGCCTGGGGTAAACTCAGTTCCCAAAACACGTGGGGAGCTTGCCCACTTCTGGGGCATTTCCATGCCTTTCTCTCCGTAGGATTAATTTTCTTCAGTCTGTGGTTGCCGAACACCAGCAATTTGATGAGCTGCTGCTTTCCTTTTCTACGTGGATTAAGCTGTTTCTTGGTGAATTACAAACTACTTCTGAGATAAGCCTGACGGATCAGCAGGTAGCTCTTGCCCGGCACAAGGTAAAGTATGTTCTTTTCATACTGAAGAACGACTTCTAAAATAATTCCTGGTGGCAAAGGGATGCAACATTTAAATAAAACAGTCTACCAGGCAGGTACCAATTTACTTTTTTCCTCATCTGAAAATGTTCTAATAATTGAGCGTATGAGTGTAGGCAACGTTTATGTAGATTAAGAGTTAAAATCATGTCTCATAAAATAAGCACCCACCTGGAGAGAATTTTTTCATAGAAGAACAAGTGATTTCTAGGGTAATGTGATGCCATGTCCATTTTAAAGCTTCCCAGTTTGTTTTATTCCAATGCTTAAATCTAATACTGAATGTTTTAATAATCTCATTTTTCTTAGTTACTATTTAAAGAGGTTTAAGCTTTATGACTTCCTTTATCTATGAACTCAATGTAATATCTATCCTGGAACCTAAAAACATTTAGAAAAATCAGATATTGATCATTCAGCATTGGCATAATTGGGATAAGCCATATAATATGCTTGCTATAATACTTAATATCAAAACATTTTATGTTTATTGAGTATGCAGACTGTGATGGTTTGTTGATCGGCTCAGACTTTCTCATACCCTCAGGACAGGAGGTAGCTTTGCATCTCGGAGCAAGGCACTCACTGAAGACATTGGGAGATTAGAAGTGCCTTGTGGTTTCTTACATCTCTTAGAATGCAGACAAGTTACTTAGCTTTAAGTCTCAGTTTCCTTATACACGAAATGGGGATAATAATGTAGCTACTTTATAAGGGTATGAGGAGAATCAAATTAAATAATAGAGATAAAACATTTGGAACATGTGGGGAGCAACTCGGACTAGACTAAGTTACTGGAATTAAGACTTATTCTATGCATCTGCTCTCCCACAATATGGCGCTGGGAGAGGAGAAAACAGCTTCTACGCAGCTGCCTCTTGCCAACTTGAGTGATGACCTCCAGGAGCTGATCCTGCTCCTGATTGGAGGAGAGCAGCGTACTCGGCGTGTGGGCAGCCGAGTTGGGATTGGCGGAGGAGGACTATAAAGGAGGAGAGAGACAACATGCACAGGGAACATCTAAGGGGAACATCTATCTGAAGGAACACTTGTGCAGCCCCCGAGAGAGCCGGCCGGCGGTGTGCCGCTCCCCCGCGGAAGTGGGGAATGTGGCAGGGGGAACCGCCCTTCCACGGAGGTGGAAGGGACAGTAGCCAACCCGGGAAGAACCAGCAGCAAACCCGGGGAGGGCCGAGCAGACGAAAGAACAGCGCAGGGTCCTGTGTCGTTCCTCCACGAAGACGGGGAGCGACAGGAACATGCCTGTCACAGATGATTCAATAAAAACTTTATCATTGCATTGCTCTTATATACTTGTGATAAAATACAATTTTTGTGCTACATAACTTCTAAAATGACATACAGAGGGTTAAGTACCGTTGGCTGTTAAATGGAGCATTTTTGTTCCTTTGAGATTTATAAGCTAAAAATGCTATTCATATATCAATCAAAATAAATTTGCTCTGGCAGCACCACCTTATAGTTTCCTTTCTCCCCTCTTTCCTTTGTACCTTTCAGGCTTCTACATATACCTGCTGCTTTTCACTTTTCTGGTGTATATTGATGTGGGGATATTAGGAAAAAACTGTGTCCTTTTTCAGTATAACATGTTGATCTCGTTAAAAATTATAGCAAAAAGCTAGGCTTTTGGCCTACTGACTAAGATACCAATTAAAACACCTGTGTCCCATAGGGGAGTCCCTGGGCTCCATACCCATCTCTGGCTCCTGGCTTCAGCTTCCTGCTAGTGAAGAAATCAGTAGTGTTGCCTCAGATAGTTAGGTTCCTACCACTCACAACACGGAACTGGATTGAGTCCCTGTCTCCTGGCATCAGCCCCTGGCCTGCATCTGTTGCAGGCATTTGGGGAGTAAACCAGTGAATAAGAGTGCTCGCACTCTCTCTCACTCTCGCTTGCTCTCTTTCCCTCTATGTTTCTGCCTCCCACAAAATGTATAGGATAGAAAAAAAGGATATTAAAAAAAAAGACATTGGGAGATAGGACTGCTCTCTTTCAGGATGGTTGCATTTCGAGGGGAAGGCCCCCAGGTCATTGGGAAGATTTTCCCAGGTTAAAGAGTTGGCCCAAGGCCTTTGAAAAGATTGACATCTCAAAGAGGAAAGAGTGAGTTGCAATGACAAGTTTTCTGAAGCAATTGCTCTAGAAAAAGAACCTCCTGTTAGGAAGGAAGTGGTCTAACATTTAGTAGTCAAGCTGATGGGTTCATGAATGTCATTATCATCAAAATAAATAATTTCCCTTTAATGGGAAGCCTGCTGAGCTTGTTAGCAAGTTTCTGCTGGACTGTAAGAAGGAGTCACTGGGAAACAGTCAAGCTTCCCACAGGATGGTCTTCTGCACGCCACTGCCTTAGAGAAAGGGCAGCTGAGACGTGTGCAGGTCTTCACCTCTGAAAGGACGCTAATGCTCATCTAGGAGTATGTCCACCCCTGCTGTAAGCTTTATTAGAATTAGCTGTACAGTGCGTGCTCACACACAGGGGGCTTCAAAAAGTTCCTGGAAAACATGCACTATCTTTTAATTCCATTTTACACAAACTTTTTAAAGTTCCCATGTATATGGATGTGTAGTATACGCATACATAGGTTTATATATGCATATATATGTAATGTACAAATGTTTTTAAATTTTTATTTTTTATTTACTTGAGAGGGGGAGAAAGACAGGTGGAGAGAAAGGGTTCCCATCTTCTGGTTCACTCTCCAAATGCCCCCAATGGCAAGAGCTGGGTCCAGCTGAAGCCAGAAACCAAAAACTGTCCAGTTTTCCCACATGGGGGAGATAAGGAACAAAGTACCTGCCGCCTCCCAAGGTCTGCATTAACAGGAACCTGGAATTGGGAACAGAGCTGAAGCTTGAACTCAGGCACTCTGATGTGGGATCTGGGCACCCTACCTGGTGGCTTAATAACTAGACCAAACACTTGCTCTATACAAGCATTTATTATTTATAAAACTATTTCTATTCTGTATTATATAATCTTTAGAAATCTTCCAAATTTTCAATTTGTTTTAACTGACAGTTTCTACCCACCAGGCAGTTTGTTCCTGCTCAGAATGGTGTTTTATATGAAGCACCCAATGAACAAAATGGGAAATTTTATGAGCATTTCTTTTTAAAAAAAAGTGCCATAAATGACCTTTACATGCTGCTGAGTCCATTGCACTTGTAGTATTGTAGTTGACATCACAACCCCTGCAGCCCGTCTGTGTCATGCATGGTTGTGTACTCGAGGAATCAGCACCTCTTTTCCTTTCCAGGACCATGCAGCAGAAGTAGACGGCAAGAAGGGAGAACTGCAGAGCCTGCGGAGCCACCTGATGAAGCTGGGGTCTCTGGGCCAAGCCGAGGACCTCCACCTCCTTCAGGGCAAGGCAGAGGACTGCTTCCAGCTGTTTGAGGAGGCCATTCAGGTGGTGGGCAGGCGGCAGCTTGCTCTGTCCCAGTTGACAGAATTCCTACAGACCCATGCCTCTCTGTCTGGGCTTCTCCACCGGTTGAGGGAAACGGTGGAAGCAACCAGCAGCATGAGTAAGAAACAATCGGAGTTGTTAAAAAAAGACCTGAATGATGCTATAGCAGATGTTAAAACCTTAGAATCCACTGCCATTAGTCTGGACAGCATTCTTGCCAAAGCCCAATACCATTTGAGAAGCGGGAGCTCCAAGCAAAGGACGTCATGCCGAGCCACGGCCGATCAGCTCTCTGCTGAAGTAGAGAGGATCCAGAACCTTCTGGGAACCAAGCAGAGTGAAGCTGATGCCCTGGCAGTGTTGAAAAAAGCATTCCAGGAGCAGAAAGAGGAGCTGCTGAGAAGCATAGAGGACATTGAAGAACGGACGGACAAGGAGCGCTTGAAGGAGCCCACCCGGCAGGCTCTCCAGCAGAGGTAATGGGAAGTGGTGTGCGTGGCAGCTGGCTCTTTGTATTTGTGCTCAAATTAACTTTTGTGCGAAACTTTAACAGCACTGTATTTGGCAACTTTTAAAGAATACTCGAAGATGCAAATTCATGGGTGATTTAACACTTGAGAAGTGCAAGTTCTTGGCTTCCTTAAGGATGTTAAGAAGGATTTCGTATGATCCACTCTGAGACTTTAGATAAAAGATCACATGTAGCTCACACCATCTGTTTCTTAAACATTTATTTACTTATTTGAAAGGTAGAGTGAGAGAGCGTGCGCGCGCTTTCATCCAGTGGTTCACTCTTCAAATGCCTGCGACAATCAGGGATGGCAGGAGCCAGTGACTCTGTCATAATGGTCTCCCACATGTGTGGCAGGGGCCCAAGTACTTGGGCCATTGTCCAGTAATTTCTCAGGTACATTAACAGGAAGCTGGATTGGAAACTGAGCAACCAGGACTTGAACTGGCACTCTGATATGGAAGGCCAGTATCAAAATCAGCAGCTTAATCTGTTGCACGCCAGATCTGGCACTCACATTGTCCATTTTAAGCAATGTATTATGGATAGGAGAAGGGACTCATCTTTTCTAAAAAGAATGGGAGAAAAGAAATGAAGAAATCTGAGTAGATCGGTTGTTCTGATGGTAAAAATAAGCAGATTCCTCCCTGGGGACTGCCAGCTCCTGGTGGAACACTGGAACAAGCTCCTAAGGTGAGAGACTGGCAGATGTTGCCAGAGAGGAAGTGGCAGGAAGCAGCTCTCTGGCTGAGGAGCTTAGGAAGGCACTGAGCAGACACCTGAGGTCTGTGCTCATTCGTTTCAAGTGAGACCAGGCAGCTTGGCGTAGTATTCCCCAGGACAGCTGCTTGTCTGTATGCCTCCGTGTATGCAGAAGAGGGCAGAGAAATGGGTTTAAGCAAAATTAGGGTTTTGTCAAGTGAGTGCGATAGTGAAGCAAAGGGCTCAAAGGCAAGTTCCCTTCATGATCTCCCCTTTGTACAGATTTCATTTCAATCTCCTTTTTCCCTGTTAATAAAATCTCTCCTTTCATGTTCCCGGGGCCACTTTTGGGGCAACAAAACAGATGAAATGCACTCAAACGAAGTTCTCCATACTAATCAGATCCATGTCGGCTCCACCAAGAACACTGACATTTGTCTCATTTTAACCAAAATCATACATTAAGCCAAAGCTTTAGATGAGAATGGAGTTAATATGGGGCAACGACTAAGCACCTGAAATTGCATCCCTTGTAGGCAGTAAGCTTCCTCTCTAATCTCATGGTAAACTGACAGAACAGAATGAGATCTGGGAAGAAGTTTACACAACAGGATGAGATTTGGGAAGAAGAAATGGCCTGCAGAGTACAGAGAGGAGTTGCCTAGTGCTTTTCACCCCGGAAGTTGGCAGTAGCTTTAGTCCCGTAGGGTGTCTGGACTTTGTCAGGCCTGCTCAGGCCAAGCAAACAGGAGACCCTAGCATTACTAGAAAAGGAAGCTTGGGTTGGGCTCAAGAGCCTTGCTAGTGCCCCCAAACCAAACTCCACAGTCTCATGTGGGATGCCACATGCTGCTCTGACTTGATGGGTTCATTTAATCCCAGCCATGCCTATGCATCCCTGCACCCCCTTGGGAAAACCACAGCACTTCTTGTAAGGCAGAGACGATGATAATGCCTGCTTCCAACCCTTTCATTGTGGGAACAAAATGAATAACACCTGGATATTCCCTGTATAAACTCTACAAAGCTGTACCGAAACACTAGACTGGAAGAACCTCTGTGAGGCCATAAATGCTCAAGTATTAATATATTAGAGATACAACCGTGATCACATGGGAATCTTTTTAATTCAGTAGGTCCTTTAAGTTCTTAAACATAGTTTTCATAAAGCTTAATAAAGCCATTTTGATGGTGAGTGAAACAGTTGCGACCTTTAAATAGCATTATTTACATGAATTGGATCTCATGGCACAGAAGGATTTATTGCAATGGCCTTGCAATGAATATTCACCTACTTGGCCCACAGGTTAGCCTGAGTCTTCAAAATCATACTATCAAAACAAAGTAGACAGACAAGGTCAGCAGAAAGTTGAAGGTGAATAGTAAAAGTAACTTTTAGTGTTTTTTTTTTTTTTAGATATAATTTAAGTTATGCTGCAAAATTAACTTGAAAAGCATCTTTATCAGTTAATATACACTAATTAAAGGGTTTTTTCCAGCTGTGCCTCTGTGTGCTTTATGGATACCTTGTGTGCTAAGGGAGAAAATAATTTACTAACTTTCGAAAACTGACCATAAAATAACATGCTTCACAGGTTGAGAATGTTTAATCAGCTAGAAGATGAACTGAATTCTCACGAGCATGAACTATGTTGGCTGAAAGACAAAGCTAAGCAAATTGCCCAGAAAGATGTAGCTTTCGCTCCTGAAGTCGACAGGGAGATAAACCGCTTAGAAGTCACCTGGGAAGATACGAGAAAGTTAATTCATGAAAAGTAAGTGAAAAACGCTCCAGTTCTGTTTTCAGTTTCCCCCTTACTTTGTGACATTAGGCCATATGTTATTGATTTACCTCGATGTGACCAACAGTTAAATAGCTTCTGCTGCCGTAGGTATGCCGTGTCCCTTTAGGCACACAAAAACCCAGTCCCACAGGAGGTTATCAAGTGTGTAGTCTTGAGGTAATTACACATGGAAGACAGTGCTTGAAAACAGACATTATCAAAAATTAAAAAAGTGTTAAAATGAGAAACTCTGGTTCTTCTTTTTTGTTTTATTGTATTTGTAGTGACTTAAGATATAATTTAAATACAGGAGAATTCACCCTTTGTCATGTGCAATTCTATGAGTTTTAAAAATTTGTTTATTTAGGACCCACACTGTGGTGTAGTGGGCTAAGTGGTGCCAGCTTCCCATATGGACACAGATTCGATCCTGGCTGCTCCACTTCCTATACAGCTCCCTGCTAATGTACCTGGGAAAGCAGTAGAAGATGGCCCAAGTGCTTTGGGGACCCCTGCAATCACATGGGAGATCCAGCTGAAGCAGCTGATTCCTGGCTTTGG
The DNA here is from genome assembly GCF_051225735.1 of Oryctolagus cuniculus. NCBI lineage: Eukaryota > Metazoa > Chordata > Mammalia > Lagomorpha > Leporidae > Oryctolagus > Oryctolagus cuniculus. The sequence continues at coordinate 15,474,158 of NC_142871.1, forward strand.
CCTGGCCATTGTGGCCATCTGGGGAGTGAACCAGCAGATAGAAGACTTCTCTCTCTCTCTGCTTTTGCCTCTCTCTCTCTCTAACTCCACCTTTCAAATAAATAAATCTTTCAACACCTTAGTTTTCATTTATATAAAAGGAAGTGGGGGAGAGAGAGAATACCTTTTATCTACTGATTGACTCCCAGCTGTCCCCAGCCAGAGCAGGGCTGACCTGAAACCAGGAACTCAATCTGGGTCTCCCCTTGATGACAGTGACCTAAACCCGGCACTTGCTGCTGCCCAGGGTGTGCATTAGCTGGAAGCTGGAATGGAAGCAGAGCAGGGGTGGACCTCTGGCTGTCTGACATGGGATATGGGTGTCCCCAGTGCGGCCTTACCCACTGCACCAAATGCCTGCCTCTGTGAGTTTTGATGAACGTGCAATTTTGTAACTATCAAAACCTCAAATTTTATATTAACAGTTCTTCCACCTGAAAAAAAAAAATCGCGCATGTCTCACAATCAGTCTTCCTCCATCACAACGCTAGTCTTTGGCCAAGTTTTAATCATTTTTCTGTATCTATAGTTGCATTTGTTTCTGGAATAACAATATAAAGGCAGTCATACGTGACATAACCATTTGAGTCTGGCTTTTTCTGCTTTGCAAATCTGCATGTATCCATTGTTTGTTCTTTTTTATACCTGAATGCACACTGAATGGGTGTGCATCGTTTAACCATTCAGCAGTTGATGGACATCTGGGTTCTTTCTAGTTTAGATGATTATGAATAAAAAAATCTATGAACATTCATGTTCAAGTTCATGTATATAAGTTTTTATTTAGCTTGGATAGGTAAAAGTGGGACTGTGGGGTCTGTGATAAAGTATATATTTAACATTTAAAGAATTATTTTCCTAAATGTTTCCATTCAACATTTTGCACTCTCAACAGAGTGCAAACGTGTATGAGAGTTCCAGTTGCTCCACATGATTTTTAGCACTTGGTGTCATCAAGTTTTTATTTAGTTTCTTGTTTGACATTCTAATAAATGTATAAAAGTATCTTGTATTTTTTGTTTGTATTTCTCGGATGACTAATGACATTGAGCATGTTTTGATATGTTATCTGCCATCTGCATATCTTTGTTAATAAAGCACCTGTTCACATCAACAATTTTTTTTGATTTAAAATAGTTATTGTGGTCCTTTTGTATCAATATAATGACAATCAAAAATTCCACACAATTTTTTAGAAGCGTACAAGCTTATTATAAATAGTATTCTTTTGAAAAAAATCAAGAATTCACTTTACCTGCTTTCAGTGTGATATGTATAGGTCAATGGAATAAATAGCATGCAGAAATTAGTTTGCTCACACATTGTCAGTGAATTTTCAATAGAACCACAGAGGCAATTTGATGGGGAAAGGATAGTCTTTTCAACAATAGTACTGGAAAAACTGAATAAACCTGTGCATTAAAAGTGAACCTCAAGGTATTCCTTACCTCACATGCAAAAGCCTTTTAAACAGAACTAAGAACACATTGTAAAATGTAGACTGTTAATGTAGGCTTTTTAAATTTAACCATTCATACAAACTTTTCTAGGTTTTAAAATTTTTAGATTGTGACTTAGAGGTTGTGCAGTGTTCAGTTGTTAAGAATGTAGAATTTATTCAATCATTAATCCATTTTTAACATTTGGATTATTTTTGTTTCCCTCTTAAAAATACAAATAATGGTGTGAAGAATATCACTTTACTTAAATGTTAGTACACATAAATCTTTTTCTTTGGAAAACTTCTTAAACATAGAATTGCTTAATCAATGGCACTTTGCTCTTGTAAACAAAAATATCTTATTTTGACAATTTTCAAGTGATTCATTAATAATGAATTTGCTATACTGAAATGTAAGGAAAGATCTCAAACAATGGGAGTGTTTGTTTCTTTTGTTTATGTTTTGCTTTATATTGCTATATTTTCTTACTCCCAACATATGCCATTATAGAGTAATTAAAACTGCATTTTAAAAAACAAAAACTGCAGTGACTCATCTAAATAAGTTTGAGTTGTTAAGAATAAATATGGATTCTTTTTTGCCAATGAGTTCATAGATTTTTTTTTTCCATTTGAATTAAATAGTATTATCAGTAGCATTATTTTGGCTTTACTAGGGAGAAATATGGTTTTCTCATTCCAGCATTTATGTGTAGATGCATTTACATAGAAATATATCAGTCCAGCAATAGAGACCTCTTCCCTTTCTTGATATGTGACAATAAATGCTATTTTTCCTTTCATCGTGACAGCCAGGGTCAGTGCTGTGGACTTATTGACCTAATGAGAGACTACCAGAACTTGAAGTCAACTGTATCTAAAGTCCTGGAAAATGCCAACAGTGTGGTTGTAACCAGAACTCCTATAAAAGATCAGGAGGATCTTAAGTGGGCTTTTTCCAAGGTAAAATTCAAAATGTATTTATTTTATTATATTAGTAGGTCTGTTTTTTACTCATACATCAATTCTCTGCATAATTCTTTTTGTCAGTATATTTATATGTGGATAATTCAGGCTGAAAAAACTCAACCTTTTTTTTCTAGGTATATTGATATCCTAGAATTCTAGTAATTTAAGAAAATGTCACTAAATATACATATAATTAACATCATTGATTAATTATGGTTTGACAAATGGCAGTGATATTAAATTTTTTAAAGTGATTTTAAACTAGACTTATTGATTGCTTTATTAATTAAGGCAACATTTATGTCCACAGCATGAAACTGCCAAGAATGAAATGAATAATAAACAGAAAGAGCTGGATAGTTTTACCAGTAAAGGAAAACACTTGTTATCTGAGCTGAAAAAAATTCACAGTGGTGATTTCATCCTGGTGAAAACAGACATGGAGAGCATTGTGGACAAGTGGCTGGATGTAAGACAATCACAGGCGTTCGGTGAACAGTTTAAATGTTCATGTTTCTTAAACTCCTGGGTGAAGGTTTATTCAGGGATGTGTGTTCACTTGTAACTTTTAATGCTAAATGAAAAATGATATTATGAAGAAAAGTAGTGTTCACATAAGGTTTAGAACCAGAAAATTTATTTGCTTCCTTTTGTTAAAACTTACTGGCAGATTTTCTGGAATTTCACATGGTAGCCTTAATCATAAAAAATTACAGCTCTGCAAGTTTTCCTTTTCAAAACTCTGGAATTATGGATTAAAAATAGAAGATTATAAACATGTTACAGAAAATGAAGCTGTAATATATAATAATGTAAATCACTAAGGCTATAATTTTGCATTAGGAAATATTGGACTTCACATTGTTGGGTTTTAGTTCCAGCTTTGTCACTTAATAGCTATGTGACCACAGAAGAAGTCATTTGATCTTCCCTGGAACTCAAGTGTTTACCCATAAATATTTTATATTACCTTACAGTTCAAAAATCCAGGGATTTTTGCTGATCCCTGTTATCATTAAGTTCAGAAGTTCCTTATCTAAGCTAAATTTACTAAAGCTAGACATTGATATTTCTGTAATGTAATCAAATAATTTGAGAACTGCAGAAAAACCTCATATGCCCATACTTCAAAAAGAGCATTCTTATTATAGAAAAAGTATTAAACAGTGACACTTTAAATACATGAATTCCACTGCTCTTACACGTGTTAGTTTGTGTTGTGTTATATGTGAGAGGATAATACCCGGGGCCGGGGTTGTGGCTTAGCAGGTAAAGCTGCCTCCTGCGATGCTGGCATCTGATATAGATGGGTACTGATTTGTGTCCCAGCTGCTCCGCTTCTGATGCAGCTTCCTGCTAATGACTGAGGAAGCAGCAGCAGATGACCGAAGTGCTTGGGCCCCTGCCGCCCATGTGGAAGACCAAGAAGGATATCCTGGCTCCTGGCCTTGCCCTGGTCCAGTCCTGGCCTTTGTGGCCATCTGGGAGTAAACCAGTGGATTCATGATCTCCTTCTCTCTCCCCTTTTCCCCCCTCTCTCTTTCTCTCCCTCCTCCCCTTCTCTTTCCCTCTTTCTTCCTCTCCCTCACTCCCTCTCTCTGTAATTCTGACTTTTAAATAAATAAATCTTAAAAAGAGGAGAAAGAATGAATATAATGCCTATTGCTGTGTCTCAGTATTTCCCCCCCAAAAATGGTATTATGTTACTTTCAAAAATAAATAGAATACTTCCGAAATGAACCTCAATTCTGTAGAATTCAGACTTATAGTAAATTATATTTTAGTAGATTTATAGATAGACCTGTTGTTGGTATCCCAATTTACCAATAATTTTCTGTCTCAGAAATTCTTCTTTTTTTAACTTTTATTTAATAAATATAAATTTTCAAAGTACAGCTTATGGATTACAATGGCTTTTCCCCCCATAACCTCCCTCCCACCCACAACCATCCCATCTCCTGCTCTGTCTCCCATCCCATTCACATCAAGATTGATTTTCAATTATCTTTATATACAGAAGATCAGTTTAGCATACATTAAGTAAAGATTTCAACAGTTTGTACTCACACAGAAACACAAAGTGTAAAGTACTGTTTGAGTACTAGTTATACCATTCATTCACATAGTACAACACATTAAGGACAGAGATCCTACATGGGGAGTAAGTGCACAGTGACTCCTGTTGTTGACTTAACAAATTGACACTCTTGTTTATGGTGTCAGTAATCTCCCTAGGCTCTTGTCATGAGTTGCCAAGGCTATGGAAGCCTTTTGAGTTCGTTGACTCCGATCTTGTTTAGAAGAGGTCATAGTCAAAGTGGAAGTTCTCTCCTCCCTTCAGAGAAAGGTACCTCCTTCTTTGATGGCCCCTTCTTTCTACTGGGATCTCACTCACAGAGATCTTTCATTTAGGTCTTCTTTTTTTTTTTTTTTTCCAGAGTGTCTTGGCTTTCTATGCCTGAAATACTCTCATGGGCTTTTTAGCCATATCCGCATGCCTTAAGGGCTGATTCTGAGGCCAGAGTGCTATTTAGGACATCTGCCATTCTATGAGTCTGCTGTGTATCCCACTTCCCATGTTGGATCGTTCTCTCCTTTTTTATTCTAACAGTTAGTATTAGCAGACACTAGTCTTGTTTATGTGGTCCCTTTGACTCTTAGTCCTATCATTATGATCAATTGTGAACTGAAATTGATCACTGGGACTAGTGAGATGGCACTGGTACATGCCACTTTGATGGGATTGAATTGGAATCCCCTGGTATGTTTCTAACTCTACCACTTAGGGCAAGTCAGCTTGAGCATGTCCCAAACTGTACATCTCCTCCCTCTCTTATTCCCACTCTTATATTTAACAGAGATCACTTTTCAGTTAAATTTCAACACCTAAGAATAATTGTGTGTTAATTAAAGAGTTCAACCAATAATATTAAATAGAATAAAAAAATACTAAAAGGGATAAAGTATTAAGTTCATCAACAGTCTAGACAAGGGCTGATCAAGTCACTGTTTCTCATAATGTCCATTTCACTTCAATAGGTTTCCTTTTTGGTGCTCAGTTAGTTGTCTTCTTTTTTTTAAAAAAAAAATTAATTATTTCTTTGAAAGACCAAGTTAGGGAGAGAGAGAGACAGAGGGAGATCTTCAATCCACTGGTTCATTCTCTAGATGGCCACAGTGGCCAGAACTGGTCCAGGCCAAAGCCAAGAGCCAGGATCTTCTTCCATGTCTCCCACGTGTGTCCGGGGGCCCAAATACTTAGACCAGCTTCTGCAGCTTTTCCCAGACCATTAGCATGGAGCTGCCACAATGCAAACCAGTGCCCATATCGGATGCCAGCATTGTAGGCAGCATCTTTACTTGCTACGCCACAATTCCAGCCGCTCAAACAACTCTTGTAATCACATAAACATTCTGTGTATTGATCAGCATTCACTTGAGTCAGATGTGCTAATTTGCTTACAAAATTATTTTTGTGAAACTATACATGTGCATCATCATATAATTTTCTGATTAAGGAATATTCATTGGTGAGAGACTAGACACCTCAGCACCTCAGAGGATCAATCCTCTGCCTTGCGTTTTCTGTCCTAGGCATCAGAGAAACTGGAAGAAAACATGGATAAGCTGAGGATAAGCTTGTCCATCTGGGACGATGTACTTTCAAGTAAGGATGAGATCGATGCGTGGTCAAATAACTCCATTCCACAGCTGGCTGAAAACATCAGCAACCTGAGTAACAGCCTCAGAGCTGAAGAACTCCTCAAAGACCTGGAGGTAAACTGGGTGTACCTACAGATGGTAGCTTGTGGTGTGAGCTTGTGTGACATCATAGATTACAATGTGAAAAAAAAAAACTTAAGTTCATCCTTCTCTTCAAAAACACATATGATGTTAAAGAACACTTAACTATCGTTTACTACTTCTTGCAATTTGAATAGGCTATGGTAAGAGTTTTTTTTTCTTCCATCTTTGTCAGTTTTAGTAGGGGTTTTGAAGCAATAGTATAAAAATAAAAACCTATACTTTTCCTGATTCTTCTGAAAATCAGAAGGTAACACAGGAAAGTAAAGAAAAAATTGTGTTTGAGATTCAGTAATATTTAGTATCTGTTTTCTTCTCAAAAAACATAACCTTGTGCTACTTTTTGTGCTACATGCTGGGTTCTTCCACCCCCTATTCAGAACTGGAAAGAAAACTGGAGATTGGAGTGCCACAGGCTTCCATGGGAAGGTTCTCATCACTGACTTATTCTAACCTCCTTTGCTCCCATTTCTGACATCCATTCATTGTATCATTAATTGTTAATGCATATTGAACATATGTGAGGGCACTGTTTAAGACACTGAAAATATAATAGTAAAACAAATTCTTCGCCATCATGGAATTTGCATAATTATATTATCATATGAAACATATAAAATATCAAGGATTAATTGGGCTGTGAGGGAAAATAGAGTGAGGAAATAATTAACTTTAGTTTGAAAAAACATAAGGGAATGAATTATTTTGCCTCAAAGGTGTCCAGCTTTCTTGGACCCAAAGAACATTCTGGATTTTTTAGTCTAATCATGATGTCTAAGGGCAATAAGAAGTAGAAAATTTCTAGAGTAGAAGAAATGTTAGGGTAAGGGATACTGCAGTCTGTTTAGTTGCTGTCTCTGATATTAAATTAACATTTTAGTTCTAACAGTGGCTTGCCTGTTCTGGATCTGGTATAGAAAAGTCAACTGTTAAATTTTCAGTAATTTTTCAAAACTAGTGTTAAAAACAATTAAAAATGAAATTATAAATAAATTTACAATTAAGTACATTTTATTGAAAACAAAGATAATGGGCCGGCGCCGCGGCTCACTAGGCTAATCCTCCGCCTTGAGGCGCCGGCACACCGGGTTCTAGTCCCAGTCGGGGCACCGGATTCTGTCCCGGTTGCCCCTCTTCCAGGCCAGCTCTCTGCTGTGGCCAGGGAGTGCAGTGGAGGATGGCCCGTCTTTGGGCCCTGCACCCCATGGAAGACCAGGATAAGTACCTGGCTCCTGCCATCGGATCAGCGTGGTGCGCCGGCCGCAGTGCACTGGCCATAGGAGGGTGAACCAACGGCAAAGGAAGACCTTTCTCTCTGTCTCTCTCTCTCACTGTCCACTCTGCCTGTCAAAAAAAATAAATAAATAAATAAAAAAAAAAAGAAAACAAAGATAATGAATACTCATTGAATTTATATAATTGAATTCATCATAATGATTGCATCATTTCCTGATTATTATTCTACATATTATCTAGGCTCTTGAGTTATCGACAGATGTTGTTGCTGTATAATAGATGGTGTAAATACTGTAGAATGATGTGCCACTCTGTGTGTCTTCCAGCCCATGTGCAGTGACATCATGTGTGTGTGTTGAGGGGGAGGGCATTTGTTAAACCAGTAGACTACTATGGACCTCAGAGATTCAGAGTCAGCGTGTCTCAGGCCCAGGCTCACTCACGCACAGAGATGTTATTTTTTGTGTTCCTGACTGTGACACACTAGCTAATAAATTCAGCGAGTTAGTGCTTGTCTACCAGTGCCACTTTGCTACAATGCAATAATGAGTGTAGACGCAGAGATGTGATCCTTAATTACCCAGCCAGCTTCAGGAGCTATGTGTGTCACATCCTACTGCATCAGGAAAGTATCTCCTGGAGTCAAGGCTTCAGGAAGTTTGTTAAAGTCCACAGAGCACCCACATGCCATTTTTTAAGGTTAGAACAGTAATTTGTTAAATGTTCCTTTGTGTTCCCAAATACCTAATGAAGTTTATAAGTCATCTAATTTGCTCAGTAAAAAAATTTCTTTGATTTTTCTGTCATGTTTTCTTAGTGCAAAAAATTCAAAATATTAGGTGTCAGTTTCCTAGTTAACCTGATTTCTGTTGTAATTGCCTGTAGATTTCTACTTTAAATGTTTGTATGTATTGCATCTAGTCTATAGCCACTAGGCACTGCTGATGTGAAATGCTTCTTCAAGAGTTTCTTGTAGCCATAGTAACCAGTGGCATTACTGCTAATGAAAAAATGACAGTTAACATCTTGAAAGTACCCACTGACTCAGGATTTTTGGCCAGCCTTTAATTTTTTCCAGGAGCTTTTTTTCTAATAAGAGAGTGGGGAGAAACAAAATTCCACATCCTCCCTCACATTCCAAGTGAACGTTACTGCAACGTTTTCACATTTAGAAATAATAATGTCCCTCAGAACATGAGACAGATGACTTATTTTTCATACTGACTTCAGGTTGGTACTTAAGTTAGCTCTCGACGTTCTTATTTGCCAAATATAGTCTGTCGGTTTTTCATTAGCCATGATTCCTCCCTCTTTTTTTTTCTTTTTTTTTAATTTGGGCAGTCTGAAGTTAAAAGCAAAACATTGAGATGGGAAGAATTGCGTTCCAAAATTAATGAACTTAAAGAGTTAACGAAAAATCCTGAAACTCCACTGGACCTTCAGGTAAGCACTCAGTCTATTTTATAATGGCTGTTAAGTGTAAGGTTTCCTCTGCGATGTGTGTTTCTCCCTCTCTCTCTAAAATATCTATCTATCTATTGATCTTTATATATCCTCATTGCTATGATCATCAAAACTCCAAGTTAATGTGAATCTTATCAGATTGGGAAGTTAAAATATTGGTATTTTTAGAATCCCTTTGCCAGTATTAATAACATTTCCAACAGAAATGTTATAATAAAGTGTTGTTTCCCTTTACTGAATTTTAGATGCATTACTAGCCAGTTTGCTGCATGGATCATTTTATGTCTAAATAGGAACATATTCATAATTCCAAATTCTTTGACTCAATAACTGGGTTTGGCAGGATCCCCACTTCAAATCTCTCTTCAATACTCTTAAGACAGCACAAATCAACAGAAACCAAGAGGCAGAATGGGGTGTAGCGGGCTGGCCAGGAGTCCTGGGCTACTTCAGTGCCGGAGCCCTGAAGCACCCAACATAGTGCATCTCTTTTGGCTGCCAGCCCCATGGACTCCACATAAGGCTTCTGCTAGAGCCCTTTAACCTCTACATTTGCTATTGCCCTCATGGATTTTTCTGTAGGTTTTTTTTTTTCCTTCCTCCATGTCTTTATCCTTAATTTGCTATGTTACAGTAACAAATCAGAGTAGCTTAACCCATTTTTGCTCTGGTCTGGGACTGCATATCTATCAATTAGTAGATGATAGTCAAGTACAAAAATCTTAGAAGTTTTCTGAAGCAAGAAGAGGCAAAGGAGTCCTAACAAAGAGGGAGGGTTGCCTATGCATTTCGCCTATGTTGCACATATCAGTAGATGCAATTGGACTGTTGCAGAATGAAGTCTGAGGCAGGATTTGGGGAGAGAGCTTCTCTCTCTCTCTTTATCTCTCACACACACCACACCACACCACACCACACACCACACACCACACACCCCTATGTAAACACAAGGAAGGAGGTGAAGGGTGTCCTACCTTACCTCAATCCTAAGCAGAAGGGTTTCAGTAGTGCCATCTAGAGGATGCTTTTCTCCTGCAGTTGGAAGATACAGGAGTACCATGTTTAACCTCCCAAGAACCCTCAAGGTGATGGAGAGGCTGGCTCACTGCTTGGATACTTGCCAAAGGAGAAATGATTGTGGTGGCCTGCATCTCAGATTTGGGGATGCTGGGACACCAGAATGTGAGCTGTGGCCAGACGTGAGTCATGACAGGAAAGGAAGAGGGTTGGGAGCACCATGGTGGATGTCTCAGGTTGTCTAAGAGGCTAAAGAGACCCCGACAGCAAGGAGTCAGAGATGCCTACAGGACAAGAAAGCAGCGAAAGCCGGGGGAGGGGGGTGCATCACCACATTAGGAAGCTTCCGTGGGAGTGGGGAAACAAGGGAGAGAGGTCTCAACACCCATTAACAAAGCTTGGTTTAAGGCATGGGCTGAGATGCTAATTTCCAACAGCAAGTGCTTGGGTTCGATTTTTTGCTCTAGCTCCTGGCTCCTGCTCACTATCAGTGCAGACTCTAAGAGGCAGCAGTTATGAATCAAGTAGTTGGGTCCCTGCCACCAAGGTAGGAGACCTGGATTGAGGTCCCACCTCCTGGCATTGGCCTGGGCAACACCCTGGCCATCATGAGTATCTGGGGAGGGGACCAGCAGTTTGAAGCTCTCTCTCTCTTTTTCTGTCTCCCCTTTGTCCAAACAAACCACCCTAGAAAGCACAGACACCAGCACCCTCGTCTACCGTCTGTCAGTTCAAATCTGCAGATAACATAAGTTGTAATGGAAAAGAAGGAGTAGAAATAAAGAGAATAAACAAATGTGAGGCCCTGGGCCTGTTTTCTAGTGTGGGCTTTCTGCTTGCAACAGATTTGAGCTGGGAAGAAAAGAGGGAGCCTTAACTTTAAGCTCAAAACTTTCATTATCAAATGGGCTTGGATGTTTGAATTGTGGGGTTGAGACTGTTCCCAAGAACTCAATCTTCCTGAAATACTTGATGCATGCAAGGGCAATGAATCAGCACCACTGCTTTCAATGGAGCATGGAAAACAAACAAAGAAAAACCTGCTTTAAGATAAAACCCTATAGTGTTTGTCCTAAGCAGTGGACACATCTGGGCAGAAAATGTGTGTTTCCCAGCAAGAAGTTAAGAGCCCCTCTGGGAGCTCTGTTTAGGTCTAATTGCTTTCAGCATGTGTATTCCCTGGAGCCCCAGTCGAGACTGCCACTTTGGGGGCTGGACGTGAGGCACAGTAGGGTAACCCACCACCTGTGGGTTCTAGTCTCACTGTCCACTTCACATCCGATTCCCTGCTGATTTGTCTGGGAAAGCAGTGGAAGATGATTTTGGCCCCTGCCACCCACACAGAACCTGGATGAATTTCTGAACTCCTGGTTTGGGCCAGGACCAGCCCTAGCCATTGTAACCACTTGGGGGTGAACCAACAGATGGAAGATCTCTCTCTCTCTCTCTCTCTCTCTCTCTCTCTCTCTCTCCCCCCCCCCTCCCTCTCCCTTTCCCCCAAGCCCCCCAAGCCCCTTCTCTCTGCAACTTTCAATAAATAATAATTTTTTAAAAATGACTGCTGCTTTAATATCTCATGCTCACTATAATCTTCCCTCTGAATTTTTCACATACTTCCTATGTTTGACAGCTAAGCCCACTGATTTTCCTTCCTGGAAAAGGCAAGTTAGCTCTGGAGCTGGCTTCCATAGTGAGGCTTTTGCATATTTGATTAACTGCGCATGAACAGGTATCCTCCCAAACAAGTGTTCTGGCTCTCACAGATTTTGTTGAAACTGTGCTTTCTATTTAGTTTATAGAAGCAGATTTAAGGCAAAAGCTGGAGCATGCCAAAGAATTCACTGAAGAAGCAAAAGAAACCTTGAAAGATTTCACTGCTCAAAGTGCACAAGTAGAGAAATTTGTGAATGATAAGACATTGTGGCTGACAAAAGTCGAAGAGTCCCTGATGAACTGTGCCCAAACTGAGACTTGTGAAGGGTTGAAAAAAGTAAAGGTAGGTAGTAAACTCTCATTAAGTGCTGTTTAATTCCTGTTTTGTTGGTGACGATACTAAAAAATAAAAACAAACAAAAAACTGACCTCAACTCTCAATTACTCATATTAACACCAGCCAGCTAATTCATGACACAGAACACAACAAAGTAAGAAGCAGGTGAAGAACTGAATGCAGTTGTTTGGAAATCAAAGAACAGAACAGAGGCCACTGCTGTGGGTTAGCAGTGTGGCACTGGCATCACATATGGGTGCTGGTTCTGTCTGGATTCTGTTCCTTAGACCCAGCTCCCTGCTAATGGCCTGGGAAAGCAGCAAAAGATGGCCCAAGGACTTGGGCACCTGCATCCACATGGAGGACCTGGAAGAAGTTCCTGTTTCCTTACTTCAGGCTGGCCAAGCCCCAGATATTGTGGCCATTTCAGGAGTGGGACAGTGGATGGAAGATTCTCTCTCTGTCTCTCTCTCTCTCCCTTTCTCTGGATCTCTGTCTTTCAAATAAATAAATGTGTTTAAAAAAAGAAATCAAAGAAAAATCTGGAAACAGAAAATATGCATTGCTTTAGGGCCTGCTTAAAAGCCAGGATGGTTAATTTCTTTTTTCTTTTTTTTTATAAAAAAATGAAGACCATAGAAAAACTGCTTGACAGTCCATGAATTTTCAAGCTTGAATGCCAGATAGTTTTTTATTGCTTAATTATGTTTATCAGTCAGTGTGACTACTTTCATCTGTAGAATGATATATTTTTGCTTAAAAAAATAGAAAGCGGTCTACTTCCACGTCTGTATAAGTAAACGATGTTCCTGATGAACTCTTTGTAAAGAGTGTGAACTTAGTTGACTTGTCAACATATTCTCTTTTTTTTTTTTAACTTTTATTTAATGAATATAAATTTCCAAAGTTCAGCTTATGGATTACAATGGCTTCCCCCCCATAACGTCCCTCCCACCCGCAACCCTCCCCTTTCCCATTCCCTCTCCCCTTCCATTCACATGAGGATTCATTTTCAATTCTCTTTATATACAGAAGATCAGTTTAGCATACATTAAGTAAAGATTTCAATAGTTTGCTCCCACACAGAAACATAAAGTGAAAAATAATAGATGATTTTTTAAACATATTCTCTTTTAGCAAGTTTTCTTACTAAAAAAAATCCTTTGGACTAGGAGTGGGAACCTTTTTTCTGCAAAGGGTGGTTTGAGATATTTATAATGTAATTCACAGGTCATACAAAATGATCAACTTAGAAATTAGCCTGCTACAGATTTACTGAATTTTGAGTCTCACCTGCCGTTGCCCTGGCTTGGCCCACAGATCAGACGTGCCCCATCCCTGCTAGACAAGGCTTATGTAATTTTAAATTTATTTTTGGTGCTTCTGGTATAGCCTATAACAGGGGAAAAAAAGGTTCAAATAGGTCATTGCAAATGTGAACTATGGTACTTTTCTTTTTAAAACAATTTTTAAATTTTTATTGAAATCTTATTTCAGAGAAAGAGAGACAGACCAAGAAAGGAAACTCCCATCCAATGGTTTACTTCACAAATGTCTGCATGGCCCTGGCTGGGGCTTTACCCAGGGGCCAGGAATTCAATCCAGGTATCTCCTGTGGGTGGCAGGCACTCAATTACTTAAGCCATTTCTGCTGCTTCCCAGGGTCTGCACTGGCAGGAAGCTGGAGTCAGGAACTGGAGCCAGGTATGGAACATTGAACCCAGGCACTCCATCCAGTGAGGAACTGGGATGTCTTAACTGCTAGGCTAGATGCCTGCCCTATGAACTGTGATGGTTTCTAATCAAGTGTCTAAAACCACGGTCAGGGGCTGGAATCCTTAAGGGCCTATTCCATTAGCTTGAAATCATAGACAACAATCCAAATCCTAGCCATTTCCCAACAGCTATTTGTGCCCAAGAAACACTAAGGAATCAATACAATACAGTTCTATCACAAATACTGCACAAATGCCACCAAAATGTTTACACACCACTGATCGGATCTCAACAGCATCAGCTTCAGATTTAAAGCAGCATACCCCCATGGAATTGCTGGAGTATGATGAATGTCCTTCACAGTGTGCTTTTATCCCATAGGACACACAAAAGGAACTTCAAAGTCAGCAAAACAACATCAGCTCTACCCAAGAAAATCTCAATAGCTTGTGCCGCAAGTACCACTCAGCAGAGCTGGAGAGCCTGGGCGTGGCACTGACAGGGTTGATAAAGAAGCATGAAGCTGTGAGTCAGCTGTGCTCCAAGACTCAGGCCAGCCTGCAGGATTCCCTGGAAAAACACTTCCATGGTGAGCTCTGATGGGCTGCAGTGTGAGTATTTTGTTGATGAGAAAGAATCCAAAGCAAGCACTGCCCAGAAACTGCCATCAGGTTTGAGGAAACTTTCCACATGAGTATCATTCAAATCCATTTGGATTCTGGGACTTGAGCAATAGGACTGCTGACCTCAAGGCTCTCACTCTGCTCAGAATCCCTCCTCTTTTCTCCCTGAGAAAGTAAGGGTGCACCGTGCTGATGATTCTACATTCCATCAGGGTCTTCCACACAAAGCTCATGTACATGTAAAATTACTTCCACCTGTCAAGTGCCCAGCAGCCACTGTCCAAATAACCACTGATGTTTTTATAATGTAATGAAGTGACTTGACAAAGGTTAGGCCGTAAGAAACTGGCAGTCCTTTGTCCCTGTTGCTGCTTCAATACAGCTCTGCCTGAGCTCTGATACGGGTACATAGCCTTATAAGTGGCCTTAAAGCCTTTGGTGCATTTTCCCCCATGCACTCTTAGACAAAGTTTCCTGCAGTTTATTGTCTTTACCAAAAGAAGTACAATGGGAAATTAAACATTTCCAGAATACAGATAGCTTTTCATTCTTTTCTCTGAGAGAATTTCTCAAGTCTACCACCAACAGGCATGGTTGCAGATGATATTATTTTCCATATTATCCTTACTTTTCTGGAGTAATTTGCAAAGCAAGGTGACATAGGTTGAAGGCCAGAAGTAATTCATTGTGATAAATCTGGAAGCTCATTTGATGGTTTGAATTTACTCTTGACTTTTATACTTTCTAAAGATTCAATGCAGGAATTCCAAGAATGGTTTTTGCGTGCCAAGGCAGCTGCAAAAGAATCAGCTGATCGAACTGGTGACAGCAAAGTCTTGGGGGCCAAGCTGCAGGACCTCCAGGTACAGAGCCCAGTGCCCTTTCCTTCCTCCCCAGTCCCCGCGCCGGGGCCTTCAGGCCAGGCCTGTGTCCTCTTTCCTTTGCTAATCGTTTCTTCTTTCCCGGCAGAATTAGCCTTGTTGAGTCAGAAGCAGCTGGACAATATGAAAAGTCTGTTGAGAAAATAAGTGGAAGCTAACGACTTCCTACATCCCTTCCTCTTCCCCCTTCTTTTTTTTTTTTTAAAGCCCATTAATGGTTCTTTGGAGTTAATTCAAAACTAAGACAAATTTTAATTTTTATCGTAGTAACAATGGAATAATTGAGTCTCTCTTTAATGTTCTTGTGTAGAGGAGTTTTTTTTTTTTGGAAGGAAGAGATATTTGTGTTTTTTAATAACTTATGATGTAAATTTGGAGATAGAATATATTCAAATTAACATCATCAACAGTATGGGTTATATTGGTTTTGTGGACTATGAATAATCAATAAATATGGTAGAGATTAAGAAGGAGACCTTGATGAAAACATCCTCTTTTACATACTCACATTGTCCAAAATTATTCCCAGTGGTGCCAATGGCTAACTAGTACCATCTTTATTCTGAGGCTGGGTTAAACCCAATTGTATGCACTGTTTTACCATCAACCTTGTAGGGATTACTTTTTCACTAAGTTTTGTTTTTCTTCTCGTGGCTTACCATTTGTAATTACCACTCATATGCACCATGGCCTTTGAATAAAAGAGGTGTTCCATATTACCTTTATTTCCTGAAACAGAGACTTTTGGACTCATTCAGTGATGGACAGAGCAAACTTGATGTGGTGACTCAAGAAGGACAAACTTTGTATGCACATTTGCCCAAACAAATGGTCAGTAGCATTCAGGAACAAATTACAAAGGCCAATGAAGAGTTCCAGGCATTTCTGAAACAGTGCCTTAAAGACAAGCAGGCTCTCCAAGACTGTGCTTCAGAACTTGGGAGGTAGGCTGTTTGGATAATCATAGATTTCATATATATAGAATGTGTTTTCAAAGGCTTAAAGAAATGAGCCATGTGAACAACCAAGTATTTGAAATTGAGGTGAAATTATACTTAGCTTTGACCTTAAGTACAGGTTCATACAAGTACAATAATCAATTACTTAGACTCTGAAGTTATTGTTTGATTTTTACTTTCTATACAGGATAAATAAAGTGGTTATGTTCACTCCTATCTGTAAATTACACACATGCATGTAACTTGTCTATCTGATTAGGTCTTGGGGCAGGCGTTTGGCCTAGCAGTTAAGATGCCGCTAGGGACACCTGCATCCCATATTAGAGTGCCTGGGTTTGAATCCTACCTGTGGCCCCTGACTCAACCTTCCTGCTAATGCACACCATGGGCACAGCAGGTGATTGCTTAAGTAGTTGAGTCCCTTGCACTCATGTGGGAGACCTCGATAGGGTTTCAGCCTCCTAATTTTGGCCTGGCTTAACCCTGGCTGCTGTAACATTTGGGGAGTGAATCAGCACATGGACCCTTCTCTGTCTCTTTTTCTCTCCACCCCTCTCTCCCCACCAAAAAAAAATCATTGGAAATTTGACATCCCAAATTTTAAATTATCCTGTTGGGATGGAGTCATGATCCAAAACATCTATTAAATTTTTAGGTTGAGAGGCCAAACATTATGTCAGTGGGAATAAACACAAATTTAGAAAGAAAAAATGAAACCTTTTAACTAGGTGTAAGAAATTTATCAGTATTGACACAGTACCTTTCTGGTGACAGTAATTTACCTGACTCTTGTCCAGGTTTCTTTGAGAGCTAACTTCATTTCAAAACTCAAGGGCCATATTCAAATTAGTTTAAGAAATAAGATACAGAGATCCCTTCCCTTTTTTTTCCATTGCCCTGCTTATCCACTGGTCTGGATTCAAGGATCTTTGTATAAGACACAGACATACTTAAGTGCATGATAACCTTGGCAATTACAAGCTATGAAATCCATTCATCTAGGTGAGGTGACTCTCTTTCTGCTTCAAGATCAAAAGAAGCAACCATGATTTGTTACTTTGTTACTGAAATAAGCAATAGTGTTGATGGGCTGATGGTTGTTTTCTATAACTTGAAAGCTCATGAGATTTTAAATGCCATAGAAAAAGACATGACCTCAACTATGAGAACATATTTGCTATGAATAGCACTTAAAGGTTTCTCTCATATTTTTTAAATATTCTTTAGCTTTGAGGATCAGCACAGAAAACTGAACTTGTGGATCCATGAGATGGAAGAAAGGCTAAGCACGGAAAATTTGGGAGAAAGTAAACAGCACGTTCCTGAGAAGAAAAACGAAGTTCATAAAGTTGAAATGTTTCTAGGAGAACTACTGGCTGCAAGGTGTGATACAGAGAATGAGTGGGTCCTCTACCTGCTATGGTGTTTTAGACTGCTTGGTGGGTTGGTTAGCTGGTTTGGTTCAGTAGCAGATCATTCCTGCCTGTGAAATTCCAGAATACAAATTATGGTGCAGCATCTTTGGGGCCCTGTTGGGTCTGAGGGGTGTGCAGGTAGAGTAAGGAGATTGTGTCCATCCCAGTTCAGCCTCCGCAATGGAGACATCAAGCAGGAACTCATCTCCTTTATGTATTGAGCTAATAATATTATGCCTTCTTCTCTGGGGTTATTTTGAGGCTCTGTTAACATAATGTGAAGCCAATTTGGAGAAAACAGTGACTGCTGGAGACCCAATTTTCATCTGTTCTTCACATATCACAGCCTCCAGTTCATTTCTTACCCACACATCCTCAAAATATTCTTAGTAAACCAAACCAGACTCTCCTTGTGGCTCCTCTTCCTTACTGCAATCTTTATCTCTTCCTTGCTTCCCTACTGAGAAAATCTTTCTGGTTCCTCTCCCCTCCCTGGTAAAATTCTTTGAGCTGTGCTTTTAACCCCTCCCACCTTTAGCACTTTGCTGTCTCTTCATGCCACACCCACCGTCATCTTCAGTTGCCTCCTCACCCTGAGAAGAGAGAAGACTATCCATCAGGGAGGTACACCTGGATGAAAAACTTGAGCTCCTTAACTGTCCTCTTAGAGAACAAGTGTACTGTCTGTGAAGCGGAAGACAGCACCCAGCCTGCAGGATCAGATAAATCATCAGTAGTCATCAAGTGAGGAGAAATCACTTAATTCATATCATAGTCATTCTAGGTTTTCAATGAGTCCTCTTTTTGGTCAGCCATGCCTAGCATCCCTTGCCTTTGGAAAAAAGCATGCAAACAAAGAAACGGAGAACAGAACCCACCCTGACAACTACTGTTTGGAATGCCAGTTTGAGGACCGTAAAATTCCCTGGTTGTGCTCTGCCCCCATCTCTGGGAGTCCTTGCTTTGCTGTAAACTCTTTGTTTCCACTCTTCACCCAGTTCCCGCCTGTGATTTTCTCAAGGTCAGAGATGTTAGGTCTTATTCAGCTTTACGTTCCAATGGTCTAGTATAGAACCAGAAAAAATCAGAAAATGTTCACAGAATTGAACATCTGATTGTGTACACAAAACAGCATTTGGAGGGCTTCGGGGAATTTTTCATGGTTAGAATTTCAACTAGAAATCAAGAGGTGCTAGAAATGAGGCCGTGGAGAGAGGCTGGGCCCATTTTCTGGATGGAATTCCTAGCGAGACAGTTGGCTCCAAAACTGCAAGTTGGATGAGGGCCCAGCATAGACTGAGTCGTATTCCCTGGTGTATCCTGACCACGATACGAGAGACCTCAAGAGGATGCAAGCAGCCAGCCCAGTTCCCAGCCTCCTAATTTTACAGGCGTGTCAGTTGTGAGCTCCAGTCTGCTTCCTGCTCCAACATCAACAATCCTTGGTCACTCCCCTGCAGTCCAGAAGGTCAGAATTTTTTAAAATGTTTTTCCATTTTTGTTTTTAGAGAGTCTCTGGACAAGTTTTCCCAGCGAGGGCAGCTTCTTAGTGAAGAAGGCCACGGTGCAGGCAAAGAAGGACGCCTGTGCTCCCAGCTCCTCACTAGCTACCAGAACCTACTCAGGATGACCAAAGAGAAGCTGCGAGGCTGCCAGGTGGCTCTCCAGGAGCACGAAGCCCTGGAGGAGGCGCTGCAGAGCACGTGGTCCCGAATGAAAGACATTCAAGACCGACTGGCCAGTGCAGACAGCACCATTGGCAGCAAAGACACCTTGGAGAGGAGGCTGGCTCAGATACAGGTACACGAGACACAGCCAAGTGCTGACAATGGCTGGGAATTGTTTTGATTACATCCACGAGTTGTTTGAGTTGGGTTCTAGTTGTTCTGGGAGCCTCAAAATGCAGATCGTGTGGTCAAAGTAGAGAAAGCTAGAAAAAGGGATGTAGAGGGGTAATGTTTATCGTTTTTAAAGAAATATATTTAAAAGCTTTAACATGCTTTTAAATTTCATCTAGTAATTGAACAGCAAGCATTATGGATTACGTGCTCTGCCCTGAGTACTGTGCAAATTGTGGGGAATATAGAAGTAGCATTCGTTCTTGTATTCTGGGAGACCAACCTGTAAATTGTTACTTGCTTTGCAGTTCAGATGTAGGGACCATAATAGAAGAAAACAAGGGTGTGTTGGGAGCACAGAAGAGACCCCCACCCTGGACTGTACTCTGTGAAGGTAACCTTGAATGCTAGGAATCAGCCAGGCAATGAAGGCAAAAGACTGTTAAGTTCTTAACAGCTGTGTCTTCACTTTAAAAATAATTTCTTTCTGCTCTTGGGAAGCAAGTTTATAAAATTACACTTTCTGCACTTGCGTCCCAGAGTTTCCTGAGACAATCTGGAGTTAATCTTTACCTCCCAAACTCCCAGACATCTAGCATCTTACTTTGCGGTAGGAGCCAGAGTTTCTTCGTGTCTTCATTGAGAGTTTTCCTACTGCAACTGACACATACTCCTCCTTCCCGCCCAGGATATTCTCCTGATGAGAGGGGAAGGGGAAGTGAGGCTGAACATGGCCATCGGCAAAGGGGAGCAGGCCTTGAGGAGCAGCAACGAAGAAGGTCAGGCAGTGATCCAGGTTCAGCTGCAGACCCTGAGAGAGGTGTGGGCTGACGTCATGAGTTCTGCTGTCCGCGCTCAGAGGTACAGAGCCTCTTTCTTAGTGTTAATTTGCTTAAGTAAACCCAGTGGTTTAGGCAAATGGCAGGGCAATGCTGGGGAATCCTGTGGGAGGCTTGCCCAGCGTGTTGTGTTTGTAAAGCCAGCTGAGTGCGTGCCTATCTTTGCCTGTGCTGTATTGTCCATGGGTCAAAGACTGGTTCCTGTTCATTAGGTTGTTTTGTTTCTGTTTCGGTTTATTTTTAAAATATTTACATCTCCCCTTTGCCTGAAATCTTGCACATCCCGTGGGATCACTAAAATGCCTCCTTGTAAAGTCATCAAATCAAGGATATGTGATCTGCATCAACCTTTTTACTGTTTGGAAGAACATACAGGAAAATAAGTTGAACCTAAATGTTGAGCCTTAGTATAAACTGTTCATCAGCTGGAGGTAATACCACCCACACTGGAGATGTAGGAAACCTGCAAGGTGTTTTTTGATTGTCATGGTGATGGGGATGACTTTGTAATTTAGTGACTGGGGCCAGGAGACCTGACATCCTGCAACTCCTGGAACATGCTCACTCATTCAAAAACCAGCCCACCCAGGATGCCCAGAGCACCGCTGTTGAACAGACCTAAATCACAGGCTGAAGAGGAGGTAGAAAAGGGCTCAGTTGTCACAACGGGCAGTGTTGTCAGTGCTGTTACATTTGTGAGCGCAACATGTTCACCTTTCTGCCTTAAAATGTCCACAAAAATTCTGGCTGGCTTGTTGCACAAATGACCGCTAGTCAGAATTATTCTGGCATTTTCTCGGGGGCCATGAAATACATAGATATTTCAAAAAGTTTGTGGAAACTGGAGTTAAAAGAGAGGTTCATTTTTGCATTGAAAATTTGAAATCCATATGTAGTTTTTTCATCATACATTTCTTTTTTAAGATTTATTTATTTGAAAATCAGAGTTAGAGGGGGAGAGAGAGATCTCCCATTAGCTGGTTCACTCCCCAAATGGCTATAAAGGCCAGGGCTGGGCTTGGCCAAAGCCAGGATTCCAGAGCTTCAGCCAGGTGTCCCACAGGGGTGGCAGGGGCCAAAGCACTTTGGACATCCTCCTCTGCTTTCCCAGGTACATTAGTGGGGAGCTGGATTAGAAATGGAGCAGCCAGGACTCCAACTGGTACCTCTATGTGAAGCTGGCAGTGCAGACGGTGGCTTAACCTGCTGTGCCACCACGCCAGCCCTTCATCATACTTTTTCATGAACTTTTTGAAGATCCCTTGTTAGACAACTGAATAAGTAAGAGCCTAGGACATTCATAACAAATAGGCAAACAGAAGATTAAAGTTCAACACAAAATCAAACCAAAGATAACCACTTTTATTTAAACAATAAAATGTGGTACCAACTAAAATTTGGAAGGTTTTTTTTTTTTTCCTTTGTCCTGCAGTATGGTGCATAGATGGTGACTCTGAGAGTCACTCTGCATGACTTTGTAATAACTCAGAATAACTTAGTGATAACTCAGAATGTTCAGCAAAGAATAAAAAAAATCAGACCCAGTGGTTCTTATTCAACACAGCAGACTGGTGGAGCACAAACTAAACTTGCCAGTGCTTGGTCATTTTCCAGTTTCCTAAAATCTAATAGAAATATGGGCAAGTGCTTTCCAGATGATGAGCAAAAGGTTAAGAACAAGAAGTAGCTTCACGTCTGACTTCCTTGTCAGCAGGACGTTGAATTTGACAACCACACACTGAACAGTAACACTATTCAAATGATTGTGCTAAGAGGATGAAACAAAACTACACAGCTGTTGCCCTGTAAGAGCTCAGAGGCTAAGTAGGGAACATTGCGGAAAACTCTGACTTAGATTGGATTCCAAAGACGGTGTAAGACCCTGTGGAACTGTTCAAGAAAGCAGGCCCTGTGTGGCTTCTGGAGAAGTGACTTTGTTTTGGACTTTGTAGAAAATTTCCTATGCATATTTCTACCATTTAATTCAAAACCCTGTCTTCTATTATAGTTGAGAAATCTGTGATCTGATGATACCTACTTTTTTTGTGTAACACAAAGGAAATCTCTTTTGGGCTATTGGCTGTCTTTCCAATCTAAGTTTGCTTTATATCTATAAGACTTTTCTAATGCTGCTCTTTCTTTCTTTGAATACTACTTAATACCAATTTATTAATGGTAGACTAATGGTAACTCTTCAAGATGAAGTTAAAAAGTTATCTCTCTTTTGGGATTTTTTGGGATTTTTCCCATGAGGGGTCTTGGAAAAAGTTCATGGAACGTTTACATATTATAGAAACTATGTGTGGATATTTAAGATATTTACCACAAAAAACTTACCTTTTAATTCTATTTTTTATACAGACTTTTCTGGTTTTTATAGAAACTTTGAAGTACCCTCATAAAAATAGATTAGAAGGTAGAACTGATGAAATTCTGATGAAGAGGAAATATCTAAACCTAAACAAAACTACTGAGACATTGAGAGATCTCTTATTTTCTAGCACTCGTTTTACTTTTTATACTTTATAATGTAAATATCTTGTTTAGCCATTGTTGAATATTAAGTTGACATCTATGTTGCATTGTTCATTATGGCACTCATATCTCTTAGAAATTAAACCAACTTGTGGCTGAAAAAAATTCCTAAGCAAAATACAGGAATTTAAGAAATATAGAATTAGGTCCTATCTATGTAAAACCAGTACTTTAGAAACCAGTGGAAGTTTGTTTGCCACAGGATCCTAGGTTGGAAATTCGTTTGCCATAGATCATAACTGCAAGATCACACGCTGGTATGAAAAGGGGATTGACATGAGGGAAGCCACTGTGGGTAGTTCCAGAATTGTGTGTAAGCTGAGTGATGTGGTCTTCCCATAAATGCTAAGTTGGGAAAGGCTTTGGCTATCTGGAAATCCGTTTACTTGACTCTATTTGTGACTATATTTCTTATGTTGTTAGTACATTCAGCTTTCATTCATTCGCACATTCAACACTGAAGCACTGACATGTGTGTGTGTCACAATTAAAATCAACCTAATGCTATTACTTACCCAAGAATAATACCTGGAGTTTTGAATTCCAGTAAACACACCATTAACATCTGATTTAAGTAAGATAAACTAAGCCTAAGAACTCCTATATGAGTATTAAATAAAGTTCTAGTACAGATTTTTCTAACAATAAAACACAAATTTGTCGCTTTGTTTAGGATAATTAGCATTTGGAAGAAATGTCTCCAGATGCCTGTGTGTATACATCTTCTTAATTCAAACTTGCACATAGATTTACTTGGCCTGAGGGAACTGTACTGGGTGTCTGTGAATCAGAGAAGCAGTTTTTCTCCCTGTACTCAAAGCAACATTTGCATCACTTAACAATGGTGTTCAGTAAAAAAAAATTAATATAGATGTAATGACCTTATAATTGGTTTTCAGTAGAAATGTGAAATAATTAATAATTCATTTTTATAATGTGTGACGTTAACTCCAGCACTTTAGAGTCTGTGATCAGCCAGTGGAATGACTACTTGGAGAGGAAAAACCAGCTGGAGCAGTGGATGGAATCAGTGGATCAGAAAGTAGAACATCCTCTACAACTGCAGCCAGGTCTGAAAGAGAAGTTTGCCCTGCTGGACCACTTCCAGTGCATCGTGTCTGAGGCGGAGGATCACGCCGGAGCCCTTCACCGCCTCACTGCAAAGTCCAGGGAGCTGTATGAGAAGACAGGGGACGAGTCTTTCAAGGAAACGGTGCAAGAAGAACTGAAAGCACAGTTTAATGATATAGTCACTGTTGCCAAGGTGTGTGCTTTCTCTTGAAGGAAAAGCACCAAGGTGCACGTCAAGAATAAATTCCTGGTTAAGTTTTTGGAGAAGTAGCTGCTTCAAAACTATTTGAACATTTATTGAATAGGGTCATTTCTCACCTTTGGATATATATGTTTTGTTTTTAAAGATTTATTTATATATTTTGGAAGTCAGAGTTAGAGAGAGAACGCGCTTCCATCCACTGGAATCAAACAAACAAACCAAAAAAAAAAAAACAAAAAACACCAGGGACCAGCATTGTAGCACAGTGTGTAAAGCCTGCAACGCTCGCCTCCCATATGGGCGTTTGTTTGAGTTCCAGCGAGCGTTGCAGGCTTTACACACTATGCTACAATGCTGGTCCCTGGTGTTTTTTGTTGTTGTTTTTTTTTTTTTAATCCCTGCAATCTTGAATAATTCTTTGATTTTTTTATTCCACTTTGATGCTTGATTCATCTGTTTTCTGTATAAGATTGAGATCAAATATCAGTGTAGTTCATTTTTTATGGTATTTTTGAGTTATATTAAAGTCTATTTACCGTCCAGATTTCAACTACGTAGAAAACATTGTGTTTATTTCCCAGCTAAAAACTATATTTTCCTATTTTTTAAGATACAGGTATCTTAATATTAAGTATTTTTCATCCTTATGAACCTTTATTTTCTTCCATGATTTCTATTGCATATTTATGAATGTTATAGAAATTATGGGAAAAGGTCTGTTTGCTTATGTTTTCTTTGATTTGCCTTTTGAGATGGCTATCTTATTGATACCACAATTAATATGTGTTTGCTTATCTTCGTTTTAATTTAGTTATAATTTTTTTTTTTTAACGGGCAGAGTGGACAGTGAGAGAGACAGAAAGAAAGGTCTTCCTTTGCCGTTGGTTCACCCTCCAATGGCCGCCGCAGCCAGCGCGCTGCGGTCGGTACACCGTGCTGATCTGAAGGCAGGAGCCAGGTGCTTCTCCTGGTCTCCCATGGGGTGCAGGGCCCAAGCACTTGGGCCATCCTCCACTGCATTCCCAGGCCATAGCAGAGAGCTGGCCCGGAAGAAGGGCAACCAGGACAGAATCCGGCACCCCGACCAGGACTAGAACCCAGTGTGCTGGCACCGCTAGGCAGAGGATTAGCCTATTGAGCCGCGACGCTGGCCCTTAATTTAGTTATAATTAAGAATTAAGACTCTAGAGTCAAAAGGACCTAAGTTTGAAATTTGGCTTCAACTTTTTTTTGGAGGTGTAACTTTGTGCACATTGCTGATCCTCTGTAAGCCTAAGGATTCTCTCCTATAAAATAGTGGTAATAATAGTATTGACTTCACACAGTTATTGTGAGAATTCACTGAGAAAAGCATTTAAATGCTTAGCACAATGTTACACACCAAACTCACACTCTCCGTTGCTTAAGTAACAAGAATATTTACTAAGATAATTATTAAAAGATTGCTAGGGATGTTAGTCAATATTCATTAAGTGTAGTTTTTATGCTAAGCCCAACAATGGTAAACTTAAAGGAAAAGTGATTGTATCCTCAAATCTTTCAGTTTAATTAAATCTAATAATTTAAGCTATTAACCCCAGAAAAAGTTAAATAATAGGAATGAAATCTTTAATAAAAAAACTAATATTTAAAAGGCAGAGTTACAGAGAGGCACAGGCAGAGAGAGAGAGAGAGAGAAAGAGATCTTCCATTTGCTGGTTCACTACCCCAGATGACTGCAATGGCCAGAGCTAGGCCAATCTGAAGCAAGGATCCAGAAGCTTCTGGGTCTCCAACATTGGTGCAGGGGCCCAAGGACCTGGGCTATCTTCAGTTTTCCCAGGCCATAACAGAGAGCTGGATCAGAAGTAGAACAGCTGGGACTCGAACTGGCGCCCATATGGGATGCTGGTACTACAGGTGGTGAATTTACCCACTAAGCCACACTGGCCCCAGAAATGAGATCTTTTGAGATATATTAAGAAACTATTGGGCCTGTTATCCTTTAAAGATTTATTTATTTGGGGGCCCTGCACCCACATGGGAGATTGGGAAGAAGCACCTGGCTTCTGACTTTAGATCAGCGCAGCTCCAGCCGTTGTGGCTACTTAGGGAATGAACCAACGGAAGGAAGACCTTTCTCTCTGTCTCTGTCTCTCTGTCTGTACCTCTGCCTGTCAAATAAATAAATAAAATCTTTTAAAAAAAGATTTATTTATTTGAAAGGTGGAGTGACAGAGGGAGGGAGACACAGAGAGAGATCTTCCACCCACAGGTTTGCTCCCTAAATGTGTGCAATAGCCCGGACTAAGCTAGGCTGAAGTCAGGGGACAGGAACTTCATCTAGTCTCCCAAGTGGGTGACAGGAACCCAAGTACTTGAGCCATCATCTACTTCTCAGGCACATTAGTAGAGAGCTGGATCAGAAGAAAGTAGCAGAGACTCAAATTGGCTTTCCAATATGAAATACAGGTGTCCCAAGTGGTGCCACCACATCTACCCCCAGCCAGGCCTGTTATCTTATTAGCTGATACTCTCAATGATGACTGGTTTTCAAATACCCTTTGCTTTTCTCACTAGGAGAAAATGAGGAAAGTGGAAGATATTGTGAAAGACCATCTGATGTATTTAGATGCAGTCCAAGAGTTCACAGATTGGCTCCATTCAGCAAAGGAGGAACTCCATCGATGGTCGGATATGTCCGGAGACTCCTCAGCCACCCAGAAAAAGTTGTCCAAGATTAAGGTCAGAAAATTGGTAGATGCTATGACTACTTTGTTTCATTCGTTCTTGAGTGCTACACATGTGTGATAAAAATTTGGTGGGTAAGATCCTGTTACTTAAAATGTTTCCTTCCTGTTTTGCATTACTGTGTATTATTTCCCACTTTAATAATTCTAAACATACAAAAAACATAAGAAATTCAAGACTTTACACTTGCGGCAAATTTTTACATTGTCTGTATATGTTCCGATGTGCAAATATGTTTAAGAAATAAACACAAAAAAAAAATTCCAGCTTGCTGGGCTGATAAAACAAGATACAATTTTCTAGTGCAGTGGAAAAAAGTTTATGAAGTAACTTAGATAAATGTACTTCAAAAAGTTTGGGGAAAATGGAATTAAATTACTTTGCTACAAAAACAATGGAAATACAGACATAACTGTTTCATCATACATATTTTTCATGAACTTTGGAAAGACCTCTCACATGCACTTCAACGATTTTCAGCACTAAAATTAACTTACCTCTTGAAGTTCTTCTGTATTTTACCCGTAACTTGGAAAAGTCATTCTGAATGTGTCATTCTTCTTTCCTAGCCAACAGTGCAGCAACATAATAGAAGATAGTACTTTAATGAAAATTAAAACAATCACCAAATATACTCTTTATAAGGATAATTTCAAAAAATAGAAATTCATATTTCTGAGAGAGTTGAAATCTCTGTATATTTTAGCATATTCCTATTTGCTTGACTATTACATTACAATCATTTCCCCCATGGGGAAAAAAAAAAGATTTAAATATTAGAAGGAATCAGTGATGGAATCCTCAATGGCGTAGTTTTAGATAAAGAAATAAATAGGCCATTTTGGTCAGGAATTTTAGACAGAGGTTGTATTCTGGTCCCTGGAGATCAGAATGTAAAAATCACAAAATCACATGGCAATAATAACTGTATTTTGAAGATACATGTCTATGTGATTGTAAAAGATTATCATTACCTTTTACAATGACTAGATTTAAAGCAAATAATCAGGAGGCCACTTTTACATCTTTAATATTTATATGTGAGATTCTTTAATGATACATTTTTAGTAATATTCCAATTTATTCTTCCACCTCTCTCTCCATTTTTTCCAACCATGGTTATGCATCCCACTATGGAACTCATAGTCCATTGGCGAACAGTGATGCACAAACTGACATTTATAAAATAATACATTCATGTGGTGGGAGCCCCCTCTGTGTCTAGATTCAGGCTTGAGAATCAGACACGCACCATCGTCTCCTGGTTTTCTGGTTATGTCTTTGGGTGAGTTACTTAAGATCCTCAAACCTCTTAATTCATAACAACCAACCAAGAGAAACACAATTTAGAACCTGTCTCACAGAGTTATTTCAAGTACTAAATTACACCATGCACATGACATATTTAGCATCACCCCTGACACATAGCACATACGCAATAAGAGCAGATAAGGTCTTTGGATGGGTTTGTCCCCACCTTGTACTGATTTTTTTTTCCTTCCCCAAAATTGTGCTTAAAAACCCCACTACCACCACCCCTTTGGGTTTTGCCTCTCTTGGCCTCCCCCACCAGGTCACTGTGGCTAGAGGTCTCTGACTTAAATAAATCTTGCTTTTAAATTAAAAAAAAAAAATCTTGATTTGCCATGGGAATGATTAACTGACTATCAAGGTTGATGATCACGTCCTCATCTACAGTGTGTATCACCTCTTGAGGAGATTAAGAGTGTGCACAGGAACTGAGGTATAGAGAGGAAATATGAAGAATGCAAGGACAGACATCACGTTTGAACTTCCGAGTGGTGGTAAATAATGTCAGGGGGCAGTTGAATATTTGCATCCAAATTTCAGGCTAGAAAGTGGGATTGAAGACGGAGTTGGATATGACTAGCATATGAATTGTCAATGAATGCACTAGAGTAGATAAGACCTATATGTAAAGCAGACAACACGCACAGGGCTGAAACCTAGGTGCTCCCAATATTCATGGAGCCCCAGAAGAAGAGGAGTTGAAAGGGAGAAAGCAAAAGGATAGGAGCTGTAATAAGACCTAGAAGAGGTGGAGCCATTGAGGCCTGGGGTGGAGAAGGCAGCCTCCCCTGCAGTACAGAAGGAAGAAGAATGAAGGATGCCCCTGGATTTGACTGTTACGCTGAGAGCCATTGCACAGCACAGGAGGGTGTGAAGCCAGACTACACCTGTGGATGGCAGGTGAGGACAGGAGATAGCCAGAATGCACCAACCTTTGAAATGTCAATATGAGAAAGCAAAAGAATTGTTTTACCAAGGCTGCTTCCTGGGATCCAGATGCTCTTTTTTTATTTTTTAATTTTTATTTTGGGAAGAGCTTTTTACAAAAATGCTTCCAAAAAGGCAGAAACTACAGGACAATCAATTGCCAGAAAGGAGCTGGGATATAGGAAGGAGAAAAGACAAAGTGAGGCCTGTTAGAGGCTGCCCCTTAGAAGCTCAGGCCAGGCTGTCATGTGGGCTGGTGTGTAAGGAGGAAACCTGCAGGAATTCAACAAAGTGCCGCCTCTACCTTCAATACGATTCCCACCCCCATCCCCAAGAGCAACTGCGGAGAAGCCAGTTTAAAGCAAAATGAGTACTTTACATGCCCACATACATCACACATGTATGTGTATACAATATCCTTATAGAACATATAAAGGCAAGAACATATATGTGAAAGTCATTTGAAAACACTTTACCATGATTCTGTCCTGGTTAAAAATCTGGATGAGTGGAATTAGTGATCATAAAGATTGAAATGTCCCATGTCAAAGTGAACTGGGATAATGCACGAGAGTATTTGGAGAAACTAATTTCTCAACAGTTGATGCCCTCTGAATTCCAAATTTGAAATTATTCAGGCAAATTATATGAGTACTTACTCTGTTAGTTGGACATTGCATAAAGAAGTTATCATTTTCCTTTATCAAGTTATTAATTGCTATGTGTACTGGAAAACAGACATATTTTTTAAGGATTCTGTTGAGTAAAGGTTAAATAGAGTACTAAATACTAGTTATGTGTGGTTATAGTTTGGCCTACTACATAATGAAATATTTCCAAGTAATCTGTATTAAAAAGTAGCTCTATTTTGTATAGTTGTAAGAAGATGTATCTATTTCAAGCTAATTGAAACAATATTGTAAAGACAAGTTAACACATACCCTGTACTTAGAAAAACATTAAAACATATATTGTATTTAACATCCAAGTTTTTGTTATTAATTTGGAATTGATTTTTCTTCTTGAAGTTTTTCTTTTATTTGATCCAGGAATGAAGTCATAAATTTGTGTTGATACTAACAACATCCTGGTCTCAGCAATAATATGTGTGTGTGTGTGTATATATTTTTCATATATATGAAGATAGATAAATTCCAGATGATTTCACAAGAAAACTTTCAGTAAAATAATCTATTCTCAGAAAATTTGCCACTATTGTAACTGTTTAACAAGGCATAAGTTGTAGAATAGAGGGTAAAGCCACCGTCTACAATATTGACATCCTATATGGGTGCCAGTTTGTGTTCCAGCTGCTCCATTTCTGTTCCAGCTTCCTGCTAATGGCCTAGAGAAAGCAGTAGAAGATGGCCCAAGGGTTTGGGTCCCTGCCACCAACATGGGAGACCTGGATGAAGCTCCTGACTCTGGCTTGGCTCAACCCTGGAAAGTGAAATAGCTGATGGAAGACTACTCTGTCTCTTCCCACTCTGTCTGTAATTCTGCTTTTCAAATTATTTTTTAAAAAAAGATGAAAAACTAGCTAACTTGTTGAATTTCTGGTGTTTTAAGATTTATTATTTGAAAGGCAGAGTTACAGAGAAGAAAAAAGAAGCAGTGGCCCACTCCCTAAATGGCCAAAATGGCCAGAGCTGGGCCAATTAAAAGCTGGGAGCCAGGAGCTGCTTCTCAGTCTCCCACATGGGTGCAGGGGCCCAAGCACTTGGGCCATCCTCCATGGCTTTCCCAGGCCATAGCAGAGAGCTGGATCAGAAGTGGAACAGCCAGGACTCGAACCAGTGCTCATATGGGATGCTGGCACCACAGGTAGCAGCTCTACCAGCTATGCCACAGCGCCGGCCCCTAGGGTTTTTTTTTTTTTTTTTTTTAATGTATTTATTTGAAAGGCAGAGTCACAGAGACAGAAATAGAGAGCTCTTCTGTCTGCTGCCTCACTCCTCAAATGGCAACAATGGCCAGTGCTGGCCCAGACCAAAGCCAGGAGCCAGGAACTCCACGCAGGTCTCCCATATGGATGGCAGGGGTCCAAGTATTTGGGCCATCTTCCGCTACTTTCCTAGGCGCAGTAGCAGGGAGCAGTGGGGATGCCGGCAATGTGGATTGTGGCTTAATCCACTACACTGCAATGCTAGTTCACCTAGTGATTTTTTTTTTAATGTAAAAAATAGTAGTAAATGAACACAAGCTAGAGGTCATTGAAATTTTTGATTATGAGTCATGAATTCTTCATTTAACCATGATAAAAATGTTTAGCTAAGGTAATGGAGTCCTGGCGAGGCACTCATTCTTTTGTCGTGCCGGATCAGCCAGATTCCTGACAGAAGAGAAGGGAGCCACCATTTGTGGAGGAGCCTGAAACTGAGTGCAGACCATGAGCAGAACCCAGTTCTGCAGCTTCCTCACGTGTGTGTGCACTTATGGGGAGTGTGCAGTTGCTTATGTACTGCAGTGACACACCACTGGGAAATACTGAAGCCACTATCAAAACACTTCCACATATTCCAGCAATACCAGAGTTCAGCATGCCTGCTTAATCTGTTTCAGGATATTTCAGATTCTCAAGTTGTTTTCCCACAAGCCTGAGCATTCGTGGTGCTAATTCCCTGTTAGTAAAACTTGGGAACTGAATCTTGTTCCTTGTGGCACACTCGCCCGCTCTGAATGCCTAGCAGGACGGGAGCCCCCTCTGCTCCCAGTTGGAAATGTGCTGTCCTAGTGACTCAGAGCAAGGCCTCCTTGGTTACCATGGCGATATTCCATTACAGGAGCTGATAGATTCCAGAGAGATCGGTGCCGGCCGCCTAAGCAGAGTGGAGTCGCTGGCCCCTGAAGTGAAACAGAACACAGCTGCCAGTGGGTGTGCGCTCATGCACACGGAGATGCAGGCCCTGCGCGCCGACTGGAAGCAGTGGGAAGACAGTGTGTTCCACACGCAGAGCAGCCTGGAGAACCTGGTCAGCCAGATGGCCCTGTGCGAGCAGGAGTTCTCTGGCCAGGTGGCTCAGCTGGAGCAGGCCCTGGAACAATTCGATGCCCTCCTGAAAACCTGGGCTCAACAGCTAAGCCTCCTGGAAGGCAAGAACACGGATAAGGAGATAGTGGAATGCTGGCACAAAGAACAAGTAAGTTGGCTTCTTGCTCTGTTGATGCCTATGCTGAAAAACTTTTCTTCTGTTTTTTTTTTTTTTTTTTTTTTTTTGGCTGCAAAAAATTCTTGCTAACTAAAAACATGCAACATTCAGACTAAGAAGAATAAGAACAAACTTTTTCTTTTCGTCTGAAGTGAAGCTTTTGTAAAAATTAACACATGGGGGAGAAGCAGTTATTTGCCGTAGGCAGCATTTCTCCACAGTGGGACGCAATACTTTCGTTCTTATGGTGTTTGGTGTCAGAGTTTGCAAGGCTGTATTCAGACAGAGTCTGAAAACTGGCCTGTGGGCAGAGGCATAAATAGACCGAGAGTCATCGCGGTCTTCTTGCCAGTTAACTATTTCAGTGAAGTGTCGAATGTACAGCTTTGACAAATGCATTTGGTGGTCTCCTAAAGCACGCCAAGCACTTTTCGCCCTGATTAGCTCTCCTGTGTGCGGTTTTGACAGCTGTTCGTGAGTTAGCCCCGTTAACTCAGCTCCTACGTCAGCTTTGCCGGTTGTCCTCTGGGACTATTTTTTTTTTTTTTTAAACTAATGAAAGCCCTTTCAGACAGCAAGAACGCAAGACAGGGAGAAGCTTAAAATCCTCTTCTTTCTTTTCCTGTGAAATCGTATATTTGAAAGTCTTTTCAGTGTCTGCAGTTTTACCAGGCTCTGACTCACGGATGTCCTTAAAAGGAAGTTTCGTAAACTCTGCTTCTATTTATGTTATGATCATTTCAAAATAGCTCCAGCCAATAAGCAGGTCATGTAGCATTTCCAGCATTGCCTTGGTTTACAGCTCTTTGATACAAAGATAGCACACTATAAAATAAAATTGTATAATCCTGTCTTCATGCTGCTTCATTTGTAATGTTTCTAAGTTTGGGGTTTTGTTAATAAGCCAGAATAAAGCACGCAAATCATGCAAATCAGTTCTGTAAGTCAGGGCAAGGAAGTTGGTGATTATTCTGTGCAAGTCTGTTTGGATAAGCCAAGTGCAGTTTATGAAACAAATGAATTGTGCTGTTTTGGTTCTTTTTCTTTCCTAGTCTTTCCATTCCATTTATATAAACGAAATTTAAAAAAGATTTGATTGTACCTAGATTATATTATTATTCTGTTTTTATTCTTATATTGATATTATTATTGAAAATAATATCTGAGGCCTATGAAAACACACGTGATAATAAAATAGTAACAAGTTATGTTAACTTTGGAAAGCGAATGGGCCTATGCTTAGGTACACCACCAGACCTGGCTGCAGGGCCAGTTCTTTTGAGGGCAATACTGCGCTGCCTCTGTTACTACCAGAGGTAAAATGGCATTTTACCTCAAAACGAGTACAATACAAAGAAGCTTCAACAATGTTCACGGAGAAATAAAATTAAAAGGTAAGTTTGGGGCCAAAAAATTTTAAAACCCATGCATACTTTTTTGATAATACACATTTTTATGTGAACTTTTTGATGATCCCTTTTATTTTAATTACAGAGAGTATGTAGAAAAACGTTTACAAAATGGATTTGCTAGGATTCTTTTGGCATTGCTCTGTTGTTAGAGAGGCCTTGTCATTGTCAGCAATCGCCATAATCACAAATATTCATAAGTATATATTTTCTGAAATTAAATAATGGTATACAAGAAATCTTTTAAAATGTACAAATGATCTATAAACATATAACATGACATTGTAAGAAAACCTATTTACCATGTTTGCAAAACTCATTTATCTCAATGTTCTTTAGGCTTACTATTGGAAATTTAACAATTATTTTAAGGAGGATGAGTATATAATGTGATGTAAAATGCTTTAACTTAGGATGAAGTTATGAAAATTTTTAAAATGCAAAGTTTTAATCAAAAGTTTTTCACTTTTGTCACCCAACTTTATGTGATTGATTTGAATCTCAATATTTTCACGTTTCGGGAAGTTCATGAAACACAGTTGTGTCTGGTTTAGCATTTGGAATTTTGGAAAGAAACAGTCTAGTTTTTATTTATGAATTTGGTAAACAAAGAATGGGCAGACCAGGAGACCACCCACCCTGATGTCCAGATCACACAAACCGGATCATGAAATCCCTGGGGATGCAGCTTGTGGCAAATGCCCACAAGGTGCTGGGGTGACCTCTGATGAGAGGCCCTGAGAGGCGGGAAGGATGCATCCGTGATTTGAGCTGAACTTGGAGGAATGGTTACATCTGGACCACATAGGTGCAGTCAAGGAACAACACCAAGATACAATAAAAAAAATTCAGGAGAGGAAAATACAAAAGAGGAGTCAAATTGGAAGGATATTGGGTCATTCCAGAAAGAAATGATAAAAGCACAAAGGTCTGTGAGGATCAATATGCAGAGGCTAAGGCATATGTGATTAAAGGAGCTGAGACAGAATCCCGGACCGGGGTGTCCCTGCAAGGAGTGAGAGGGGAAACCAAAGGGAGAGGCCCAGGTGGTGCTTAGTCCTACAGTTTCCATCAGGACAGCAGTGCCATCTACCAGGGTGAGGGCTGAAGCACAGACCTGGTTTGTTGAGGGATGTGGATTCTCTACAAATCTGGGTCACCTCTTGATGCATATCTCTGAGAATAATAATAGTAACTCCAGCAACTATTCAAGCCATCACTCATCTTTTTGTATGTACTTAATTTATTGCTGTGCTTTGGTGATTTCACTGTGTGCACAGTTCCGTTTGGATATCTGGGAGTCATGTTCCTGGTGGTCATCCTAATCAGGGAGTATTCAGTGCACAGGAATTGTGCTAAGTATTGTCACTCACGATATCATTTATTCCCTGCACAGAATGCTCGGATTGTAAAGCACCTTATGTAACTCAGGTGACCATGGCTTCAATTTCAAAAGTGTACTTGTCCAGACATAAACTTTATTTGGAGTTAGGAATACACAGTGCAGTAACAATTCATTCATGTGTCTCTCTCATCTGCTAAATTGTAACCACCTCAGGAACAAGAATCGTGCGTGTCATCTCCTGGGGAGTCCCACAGTCCTGCAAAATGCTGACACACAGTAGACATTTAGGAAGTATTTGTATGAATGAAATTATGAAATGAATTACTGACAAAGACCTGTGGCTTACAATAAACCGTTCTTGTCAAAGTATACTTTGTGTGCTGCATAAAATCACTTGTTATATATATATATATGTATATGTATATATACATATATAAAAATACAAAATAAGTGTTACTATTCTTTGAAATGATTTCTCTTTACTTTTATCAAATACTTTCATCTTGATGACTTAGTGTAATGTTTTGACTCTTTTTTAAAATGTAGGCTATTTTCTATTTTTCTCGTCCTATTTTAAGTCATTTGGCCATTTAATCATTTGACTGTTCTACAGTATTTGATGCAGGAGTGTTTATCCAGCAGATGCTTTGATTTGCCATGGGGAATTCTGAAACTAGGCCTCATTTCTCTACTAAATCTACTGTAGTGATTCCTTCCTCATTAATAATTTATATGATTTATGCAGGCATGGTGAGAAATCACTCAATCTAAATGCTTGATGCTCTGTCTTGTATCATAACAGGAAATTCTGGATGCTCTACAAAAAGCAGAGCCAAGGACAGACAATCTCAAGTCTCAGCTGAATGAACTTTGTCGATTTTCCAGAGACTTGAGTACATACAGTGGAAGAGTTTCAGGCTTGATTAAAGAATACAACTGGTGAGCACAGACCATGTGGTAGTCAGAATATTTTCACAGAAATTAGAAGCTACAGGTTTATTTATTTTAGGGTATGTTTTCAATAATATGCATTAAGTATTAAATATGTAAATGAGATAAGAATGTATTTGGGGAACTGTTGACTTGTGAAACATTATTTTGATTAATTTTTTCTTTTTTCTTCTTCCATTAAATTCTCAAAACACTTTTTCAGTCTTTGCTTGCAAGCATCAAAAGGCTGCCAGAATAAAGAACAGATTTTACAGCAAAGGTTTCGGAAAGCCTTTAGGGATTTCCAGCAGTGGATGGTTAATGCAAGAATCACTACTGCCAAATGTTTTGATATACCTCAAAATATTAGTGAAGTTTCAACAAGTCTTCAGAAAATTCAGGTAACAGTGCTATCAAGTCACTCTAATAATGGTGTTGAAGTGGATTAAAAATGTGACTCGGTGTTTGTATAAGTGCATTCCATATTCAAGTTTTGCTTAAGAAGCTCAAATTTCCACTAAATCCCTGCTTGAAATTATTGTGTAAGTGAAGATAAACTAATCCATTTATATGACTGCATGCTACTTTAATATATTAACAGGGATTGAGGAAATAATGAAAGCTCTTTCTATTTGACAAGTATTGTGCCTGAGCATTCTACATGGATTTTCTCATTTAATTTGCACAATAACCATAAGGTTAGTCTTCCTGGTATACACACAGTGTAAAGAATCTGAGTGAGGTCACAGAACTGATGGGTATGTAAAATACTCAGAGTTGCAGGTGTGTTTTCTGTTTTTTCATTTGGGTTTTGATTTCTTCAGCTAACTGAATCTTCATGGAGCTATTCCACACAGCACCTTCAAGTCTATCATTTTTAGGCACAGTTATGGAAATTACTGTTCATAGTTGGACTAGCTGTCCTGAGTGTAGTTATGAAGTATGAGTAGTTTTCAGCAATCATATGCACAGAGAAAATTATGTATAAGGGCTTATGCTTGGAGTTTCTCCACTGGGCGGGAGCAGGCTCTTCTACTGCCTTCCCAGGCCACAGCAGAGAGCTGGATCAGAAGAGGAGCAGCCAGGACTAGAACCGGTGCCCATATGGGATGCTGGTGCTTCAGGCCAGGGCTTTAACCTTCTGTACCACAGCACTGGCCTCCCTCACTTTGATTTAATTTAGAAATATGTGAGAAAAATATTTTAAAATAGAGAATTTTATCATGCCTGATTTTATTTTTCTTTATAGGAGTTTCTGTCAGAAAGTGAAAATGGACAACACAAACTGAACATGATGCTGTCTAAAGGAGAACTTTTGAGTACTCTTTTAACCAAAGAGAAAGCTGAAGGTATACAAGCCAAGGTTGCAGCTGCGAAAGAAGATTGGAAAAATTTTCATTCAAATCTCCACCAAAAGGAATCTACCCTAGAGGTACAATTTAGCCAGCGCCAGGAAAGTGTAGCACACTGTCTGTTTTTTTGTTACTTAGTTAAACCAGTTTCAGTGTATCCAAGGACCTTTTCCACTGACTTTGGTCATCCCTCTGAATATAAATGGACAACTAAATAACTGTGAGAAATAACTCGGCACTAGAATGTGGAAGTCACTGAGGAACTGCCAGCATTTGCATGCTAGGCATTATCATCACAGAATTGCCATGCCTTCTCCCAACACGATTTACTTTGAAGTCTAGCCCTTAACCCTTCAGTTGAAATGCCTCAGCTTTGGAAGCTGCTTTAGGAGAATGAACAGAAACATTCACACCTAAGGCTACAAAACTGCTGTGAATGATAAGTTATAATTTGTATAAATACCACATAGTAGGCATTTAGGAGTTAAATATACAAAGAGACAATGCTCATATAATTTCACCTTCCCCAGAGAATTTATTAACCATAAAATAATTACGGCCACGATGCATTGTTTCCTGACATCATCTATTTTTTCAACCTCTCTTCTCTTAGAGGACATTTTAGAGGCACGAGGAGCACCTTTACCTTTTCAAACAATCCTTCGTGGCATTTCATTGGTCCTTCATTTGATTAAGAACATTTAATGCAGAATGGAAAATATAATGGAGGACTGGTATCGAGAAGGAGGAATGTATCTCTCTTTAATTGTTTCTTAATTCAAGACTGTTGATCTGGCCCTTGTGTTGGTAGCTATTCTATTATGGAGGCGGCCTCCACTCAGCAGAGTGCCATCCGCTTCACAGTGCCTAGAAATTTACACTGGACCCTATAGAAGTCATTAGTGCAACGTGACCTAAGGTTTGACACATTAGCCATCAGATATATTATGCCTAACCCTGACTGCAAGACTTCCTAGTTCTAGAAATGTCCAAGAGGAAGTAGGTCAGGAATTGTCTGTGGTCTTAACCTGCCTCCTCGTGACAGGTACAACTCTTTTATTTGATCTCTGCCTCCTTCTTTCCTTCCTGTTTGGAACAGATACACAATAATGCTTACCAGGTGCCAGACATTATGGAAGGACTAAAAGTGGAGTAGTATTTTGTGTTGCCTCAGGAAGTGCGCCTTCTAGAGGAGAGATGGTGTAGGAAAATATGACTATAAAATAAGATAGGCATGTTCAACAGGTGACAGTCACTTGTTGAAGGATGTAACTATTTAGAAAAGTCAAGGAAGGTCTCCTGAGAGGAGACTTGTTAACTGAAACATGAAGCCCGAGCATCCTTTGAATTTGCCATGGCTCACTTAAGTTTCGGGTAGAAGACATTGAATGCACAGGGTCAGGAAGCCTTGAATGGCAACTGTGAACTGGGACTTTGAATAGTTTGACTTTAATGTGAGGTTTTTGCAAGAAAAGCAACAGAGATGAAGGAGCTGGAAATGATGATGAGGGCCAGAGAGTGAGATGTCTTGTGTTCTAAGCAGTATGACCTTAGTCCTCAACCAGGTTCCTTATTTGAAACCCAGACACAGTTTTCCCAAGGATGGAACTGAACCTGATGCTGAGGAAAGGAATTAACTCATTACACACATGGATGCTTTGCATACTAGGTCTTAGTTATCTTCCAGAACCTGACTGAGAAAGGCCAAGTGAGGAATCTGTAGGTTTTTACGCTGGAGATAATGTGCCAACTTGGTACCACAGAATAAATGGAAAATAATACATAGCTGGAATTCCAGAGAGAGCTTTTCATAATGATCCAGATGACAGAAACAGGGCCTGACTTAATAAAATACTAATAGGATATAGAAGTTACCTTTAAGGAAAAATACATCAAGATTTTGTAACTAACTAGATGAAGGCATAGGGATGAAGAGAACTTAAGTTTGAGTTCTCAGTTTCTAGTTTGGAAGATGGCAAAAACTGAGTTATAAATATGACAGAAAAAGTAGTTTCAGAGAAGGTAATAAAAATGTATTCACTTAATACACATCAAATTTTATGTGCATGCAAGATAACCAAGAGCCAAAGACCAAGAGCCTTAAGAGAGAGGACAGAGCTGCAGTAAGAGTGATGGTGACCGCTTAGCAGCACTGGGTACTGTTCTAGACTAATCCACATTTAATCTTAATGATCATTCTGTGATGTAGGAACTCACCTATTTGTATTTTGTACATGGAGAAATTAAGGCACAAAAAGGGTAAGAATCTGTCAAGATTTCACAGCTGGTAAGGGACGGAGATAAGTTCAAACCCAGGTACGCTGCCTCAAAGTATACAGGTATATATAATTCAAAAAATATGGGCTGTGAGGGTTTGCAGATGGCCATTGAAGTGATTGGGAAAAATAACTGAGAAACCTGTAGAATGAACATTTATTCGATTGCTTATATAGCCCTGGGCAAAGTACATGAGAATCTTCAGATTAAGAGGAGCTTTGGAAGTTAAAATAACACTCTCCTCATTCTTATCTTCCAGGCCCCTTGCTTAGGTTCTGTGACTGCACTCCATAGGAAAGGATTCCAGATGACCTCTGGCTGAGCCCCCAAAACTCTGTTTCTCAAAGCACTTTGCAGATCTGAATTCCCAATCACAATTGCCCCAGTTTGCAGTTTGGTGATTCCAAGAAACTTCAGTAACAAGATGGAAACACTTTGCATTTATAAATTTCTTTATTCAATAAACATTCATTGAACATCTTCCATTTGCCAAGGACTATTCTAGGCTTTGAGGATGCATTGTACAGTAAACCAGGACAAAAAGTCCTGTCCTTATGAGGCATTTTTTTTTTTATCATACTCCAGGAATTACCTTGGTATCTGACATTTGTGAGATGCTTTTAACTTTCCACAGCATTTCTGTAGCTCACAGGTCTCCCGCCAAGGTAAATGTGAAGACATGGTTATGCCCATATCCTAGTTTTCCTGGGCAGGACACAGATGAAAGCTTGAGCCATTCTACTACAGGATCCATTAACGGTTGACCCTCTGATTTTTCTGCCAACCATTTTTATTCACAAAACTACCTAAAGTGCTGTTAAATTTTAAATCCTTTAGTTGATTCACATAATAAAATAAATAACAAAATCAGATTTGATGTAGACAATTTTGCTAAGGTGAAATGATACCATATAAAACTTTATCCATTATATTTCACAGCTAGTAGTACCTACACAATGTCTTTGAAATGATTTATGGCCTTCTCATGTAATAAGCATGCACTGCTGATATTCTTTTATTTCAAAATAAACTATTTAAACATAATAAGCATGTAAACTACTTCCTGTCCCAATCACTAATCAAATCAACAAAATGCTTCCTAACATTGATTTATATTCTTACATCGTATTGCGGTGTGACTCAAGAAGTATAAGTCATACACCCTTCTCTTCACTGAGTTTATAATCTAGTTGTAGTGACACAGATTGCGTGCATCAAATGAAAATTAACAAACCAAGGAAAGAAAAAAAAGTTCACAATCCAACCCAATGTATCATTAAGTCTGTAGCCACTGCTTTGAACAGCAGATCTAGGAGTTGAGAAATGGGTTTGATGTTGGAAATGGGCTGGGGAGTTAGAGGAAAATTTGCTTAAAAAAAGGCATAAAAAGTTCATAGAGGCCGGCACTGCGGCTCACTAGGCTAATCCTCCGCCTAGCGGCGCCGGCACACCAGGTTCTAGTCCCGGTCGGGGCGCCGGATTCTGTCCCGGTTGCCCCTCTTCCAGGCCAGCTCTCTGCTGTGACCAGGGAGTGCAGTGGAGGATGGCCCAGGTGCTTGGGCCCTGCACCCCATGGGAGACCAGGAAAAGCACCTGGCTCCTGCCATCGGATCAGCGCGGTGCGCCAGCCGCAGCGCGCCGGCCGCGGCGGCCATTGGAGGGTGAACCAACGGCAAAAGGAAGACCTTTCTCTCTCTCTCTCTCTCTCTCTCACTGTCCACTCTGCCTGTCAAAAAAAAAAAAAAGTTCATAGAGACTGTTCAAAAATGATACAGGTACCAAGGTAAAAGACGGAATGTCCCAAACATTGGGAAATGAGAGGGACAGGGAGGGAAGCCGTGTGGCTACCTTTGGATGGGCTTTGAATGCCAAGCAAGAGACTCCAGACTCACTATTAAATTTGTTTTGTCCCTGGCACTGTCTAAATCTTCCCAGAATCTAAAGGTCCAAATGAAGGACTTTGAAGTGAGTGCTGAGCCTGTGCAGAACTGGCTCAGCAAAACTGAGAAGGTGGTGCATGAAAGCAGCAATCGTCTCTACGACCTGCCGGCAAAGAGGAGGGAACAGCAGAAGCTCCAGGTAAGCAGCCCCGTGGGCTGACTGAGCATACCTTTGCCCATCCTCTGTAGGACCGCCCTGCTGCAGGTGCAGACATGTGTGCTGGCGTCGGGATACGCAGCCCTGAGATGTGGTGTGCCCCTCCTTATGTCTGATGGATTCTGTGTTTTCTGACTTTCTTCTGAGGAGTGACTTTTTTTTTTTCCATCCTGTAATGCTCCAGTGTATGTAGCCTGGAATAATCATGCCTCCGGGGACA
The DNA here is from genome assembly GCF_051225735.1 of Oryctolagus cuniculus. Lineage (NCBI taxonomy): Eukaryota > Metazoa > Chordata > Mammalia > Lagomorpha > Leporidae > Oryctolagus > Oryctolagus cuniculus. The sequence goes on from NC_142871.1 coordinate 15,515,944, forward strand.
CGGACTGCTTGCCAGTGTTTATTTCTGTGTTCTTTGAGCCAGTGCTTTGTCTGCAATGTGCTTCCCCCAGCCTCTGAATGGTAACTCGCTTGTGCTTTTCAGTCTGTCCTTGAGGAAATACACTGCTACGAGCCTCAGCTCCACAGGCTGAAAGAGAAAGCTCAACAGCTGTGGGAGGGACAAGCTGCCAGCAGGAGCTTTGTGCACAGAGTGTCGCAGCTGTCTTCTCAGTATCTCGCTCTGAGCAATTTAACCAAGGTAACGCGCCTGGCATATGCTGTGTGTGTGTGTGATTTTGATGTTGCAAAACTGACATGGAGGTAGGTGGTGCTGGGAGTCCGTCCTGAACCCCCACAGTGTGTTGTCTACAGTAAGCCCTGCAAGTGCTGTGTCTCCAACCTTGCAGTCCAAGGTGACCATTTATGCGGCATCATCTCCACGTGTTTCTCTGAAAAGAACCAGGGAAGTTTCAAAGACCAAAGAGATTTCCCATCTCTATTGCACAAAATATTCCTTTGAGTACTCAATTAGAAGTTCCCTGGGACTTTGATTTTTAAAGATTTGAAGCATAAACACAAAGCAAAATTCAGAGTTTTTATTCTAGAGAATCTTAGAGTCAATTACCCTAGGAAAACATAAATTCAGTTTGAATCTTCATGGTCCAAATATAGTGAGTTTGGGGGTGATTTTAAAAATCTATCTAAATACCTTACATTCATGGTAGTCAGGTGTGTGTTGATTGAGAGTTTCAGTGCAGATTGCCAAGCAGAGCTCACAATTAGCAGATTTATATGACTGATTAAATCCCTTCACACAGCTTAGGAAAAAGTGGGGTCCCACCTTGATCTCATTCAAATCAGTCAGCTGCTGTAATGTAGACACACCTTGACCTGGATGGCACAGGCCTATTGGGTTGTAGGTGGCTTTTAACATTTGTTTCCTATGTATTCTTAATTTCATGTTAGGGTATATGCAACTCATTGTATTTGCATGTTTTCTTCCATTTGGCCTCACCTACTCTAGTGTGGACTCACTTCTGGTCTGCTAATTCGAGTCTTCAATGAAACATCTTTGAGACTGTCATGCTAGTATAGGACTTGGGAGTAAATAGCCTCTTCACACCCAAGCTAATTCTAGGAATAAGTTATTTCTTCCTGTATTTAGAAAATTCTGGCACATAGCTAAAATTGGAATGGATAAAGGAGTTCTATTTCTTTGTATTTAGATACCAAAAAGTAATAAATACAGTATTTGAATGCTTTAAGAGATATGGACTTTGTAAACTAAAAGAACTAGAATGTACTTTGACTAATCCTCCAAATGAGGAATTAGGATGAAATTTTATTGGTATACAAAGAAATCATGATTCATATAAATAAGTTCAGGAATAATAAATAAAGTTTTCTGTTTTCTGATCCAGTGATTGTGGTACCTTTAGAAGGCTATTTCTCGTATCTCAGAGTTTCTACAGACCAGGATATGACTGATCACAGTTACAATAAACAGTTACATTTTTAGTTTAATTTTATATACAGAGGACCAACTCTATGTTAAGTACAGATTTAACAGTTTGCATACACACACAACATATAGAGTACAGTTTGAGAACAAGTTTTGCAGTTAATTCTCATAGTACAGCTCATTAAGGACAGAGGTCCTACACGGGGAGTAACTGCACAGTGACTTCTGTTGTTCCTTTAACAATTAAAACTCCTATTTATGATGTCAGTGATCACCTGAGGCTCTTGCCATGAGATTTCAAGGCTATGGAAGCCTTTTGTGACCACAGACTCCATCAGTATTTGGATACGGCCATAATCAAAGTGGAAGTTCTCTCCTCCCTTCAGAGAAGAGTACATCCTTCTTTGATGGCCCCTTCTTTCCACTGAGGTGTCACAGAGACCCTTCGTGTAGGATATATTTTGCCACAGAGTCTTGGCTTTCCATGCCTGAAAAGCTCTCACAGGCCTTTCATCCAGACCATAATGAAGGAGGGGATAGGAGAGAGAGTAGGAGGTGGGATGGGAGTCGGGTGGGAAGGTGGGTATGGGGGAAAGGACCACTATATTCCTAAAGTTGTACCTGTGAAAGATGCATTCATTAAAGCTTTAAAAGAATAAACAGTTACAATGTGATTAGCTTTCGAGGGTGAGGTCTCTGGGAAAGCAACAGCTAGAAAACCATGTCTGTCCTTTCAGGAGAAAGTGTCGAGGCTGGACAGAATTGTCACAGAGCACAATCAGTTCTCTCTCGGGATTAAAGACTTGCAGGACTGGATGACGGATGCAGTTCACATGCTGGATTCCTATTGCCACCCCACATCTGACAAAAGCGTGCTGGACAGCAGGATGCTCAAGCTTGAGGTGTGTACTTTATTTATTTATTTATTTATTTATTTATTTATTTTTGACAGGCAGAGTGGACAGTGAGAGAGAGAGACAGAGAGAAAGGTCTTCCTTTTGCCATTGGTTCACCCTCCAATGGCCGCTGCGGCGGCCAGCGCACCGTGCTGATCCGATGGCAGGAGCCAGGTGCTTCTCCAGGTCTCCCATGGGGTGCAGGGCCCAAGCACTTGGGCCATCCTCCACTGCACTCCCTGGCCACAGCAGAGGGCTGGCCTGGAAGAGGGGCAACCGGGACAGAATCCGGCGCCCCGACCGGGACTAGAACCCGGTGTGCCGGCGCCGCAGGCGGAGGATTAGCCCAGTGAGCCGCGGCGCTGGCCGAGGTGTGTACTTTTAAAGAGAAATATCTCTAACAAGCTGTGTCTCCTCCCGGCATGATGACGTCACACCCTCTCCATGAGAATCTTAGAATGCTTTGAGGATGTGACCCTGTTTATGTAGTGGGGCATGCCCAAGCAGTCCCAAGTCACTCATTCCTGGACACAGCCACCCGTAAATGCTGTATATAACATAAAATGAAACCCAAATGTGCTTGCTTCCTTGATAGTCATTTAAGAGGTTACCTTCCAATTATATCACAGAGCCTTTATTTTGAGAAAATACAATGAAATATTTTGTAGGGCAATACATTTCAAATTCTATTCAACTCACTTGCCTGCCTGTATTATTCAGTCAATTCTTTTCCCATCCCAAGATACTAGTTCTACTTTATGTTTGTGATGAAAATAATAAATCTGCACTCATTTGTATACTGGGTGCCTTCTAGGAGACTGGCACTTTTCCTTGACATCAAGAGATCAAATGTGAGTAAAATGTGACCTTTGTCCTCAAGGATTTTATTGTCTGAGACTGGAGGTTGAAATACAGAAGACAAAAAACAGGGTTGTTACAGATACAGACAGGAGTGGAATTGTGTGGGCTGGGTGGGGTTGAAAGTTGGATCAGGTTTCTTAGGAAGTCTGATACTAACCCAAGTTTTAGGAATGAGGGACGGGGATAGGTGTGTGGTTGCAGCAGTTCAGTCACTGCCTGGGATGCCATTATTGCACACTGGAGTGCTTGGGTTCAGTTATGGGCTCCTGCTTCCAACTTCCTGCTGTAGTACACCCTGGAGGCAGCAGGTGATGGCCCAAGTGATTTGGTCCTACCGTTCATGTGGGAGATCCAGATTAAGTTCCAGGCTCCTGTGGTTTCAGCCTGGTCCAGCTGTGGCTGTTGCAGGCCCAAGTGAACCAGCAGATGGACAATCTCTTGGTATGTCTATATCTCTGACTTTCAAATAAAATAAAAATAATAATATAATGTAATAATAATAATAAATGATGATGGAGGAGCTTATCACAGCAAAAGATAACTAGGTGGAAATTTGAGAATTATTCCAGAGAAAAACAGCATGGTGAGTGATTGCTAGTGGTACTACTGGTTTTGTAACTTTGAATTAAAACATTAAAAGAGTGGTGCTTGTGGAGAACTTGGAACATGTAATACATTTCTAGACCTCTGTAATTCTGGAGACCTTAACATTTATAACCTCTTCATCTGATGACCTTGCAGAATTCATGAATTCTGTAGCTTATAATTCCTTTATCAAAACCAGTAAACTTCTATGGAAGGAAGAGATTATTCAGAGAAAACTGCAAATCTGGAAAGCCAAGGTCACTTACAGACCAGTGGGTGGGGCTGGCTGTGTGCAGCAGGTTAAGCCATCATTTGCAGTGCCCCTGTATCTAGAACTGTTCAAGTCCAGACTGCCGCACTTCCAATCCAGCTTCCTTTTCATGCACCTGAGAAAGCAGCAGAAGATGACCCAAGTCCTTGGGCCACTGCCACCCACATGGGACCCTAATAGAGTTCCTGACTCCTGACTTCAGCCTGGCCCAGCCCTGGCTGTTGTGGCCATTTGGGAAGTGAACTAACAGATGGATGATATCTCTATGCCAGTATCTTCCTCTGTCTCTGTCACTCTGACTTTTAAATAAATAAAATAAATCTTTAGAAAAATACCAGCATGTGACTGGTTGCTAGTACTCACCTGCAAGCTGCTTATTCGCCCACCATCTCAGCACCTGGGGGCTTCCTAGCTCAACAAAGTTGCATATTATTCTACCACCTTCAAGAGCTCTACAATATTTGAATTGAGAAATGTTAAGCATACAAATAGCCAAGGGTTTCTGCATTTGCTTTTACAGGCTTTATTATCAGTGAAGCAGGAAAAAGAGATTCAGATGAAAATGATAGTGGCCAGGGGAGAATACGTCCTGCAGAATACCTCCCCAGAAGGCGTGCCTGCAGTTCAGCTGCAGCTGCAGAGTGTAAAGGACATGTGGGCGTCGCTCTTGTCTGCAGCCATTCGTTGCAAAAGGTAAGAGAAACTGCAGCCCCGCACTGCAAGTCATGTCCTAAAAAATCGGTATAATCTGAGGGGTCCTCCAAATGTTCATGCAAATGTACCTTTAAAAAATTTTTCATGGGGCTGGCGCCATGACTCACTAGGCTAATCCTCTGCCTGCAGCGCTGGCACACTGCGTTCTAGTCCCGGTCGGGGTGCCGGATTCTGTCCTGGTTGTCCGGGAGTGCAGTGGAGGATGGCCCAGGTCCTTGGGCCCTGCACCCGCATGGGAGACCAGGAGAAGCTCCTGGCTCCTGGCTTTGGATCGACGCAGCGCACCGGCTGCAGCGGCCACTTGGGGGGTGAACCAACGGAAAAAGGAAGATCTTTCTCTTTGTCTCTCTCTCTCTCACTGTGTAACTCTGCCTGTCAAAAAAAAAAAAAAAAAAAAAAAAGAAAAAAGAAAAGAAAAGAAAAGAAAAATTATTCATGGGTTTCCATTTGTTGCATCAGAATGTCTTTTAATGACTTTTTTTCCTGAAGTCTATGAAGTCCCCTCATACTTCAGCAACAGACTAGTCATGTAGTTGGTTTGATCATTCTTTTCTCATTCTCTCTCTCTTCTTACTAGAATAAAAAAAAAAAAAGCAGACAAGTGTATTTATACTTATGTTGACCTGCAATTGTATGCAGATCATCCTAATGTTAAAAAAAAAGTCTATTTTAGGAGAGAACATTTAGCCTAGCAGTTAAGACACCACATTCCACGTTGCAGTGCTTGGATTCAGTTATCAGCTCCAGCTCCTGACTCTGGCTTCTTGCTAATGCAGCCTTTGGGAGGCGATGATAAAAGCTCAAGGAGTTGGGTGCTTGCCATCTACATGATGGTCCTGGATTGAGTTCACAGCTCCTGCTCCATCTCCAGATCTGGCCCTACCCCAGCCATGGCAGGCATTTGGGGAGTGGGCCAGCAGATGAAAGATCTCTCTGTATCCCTCTGTCTGCCATCTGTTTATGTGTGTGTCTGTTTCTCCTTTTTTCTCTGCCTGTCAATAAATAAATAAAATTTTAAGTAATAAGAATATATTTAAATACATATTAAAATATATTTCAAATAACTAAAATGCATAGTTTGTAGCTCATACAGAAAGATAAAGAAAGGTTTTATACTATATATAATCAATATTAAATATAAATATTATAAAATATTAAATATAAATAGAATATTAAATATGTTACTTATACTATAAATATATGATCAAGTAGTTTATTGGGAAATGGCCCCAGCAAATACTAAGAAGCTGATAAAGGACTGGCATGTTTTAAATAAACCCAGTGAGAGGAGAGGGCAATCCGGGCTTCCTCCTGGGCGAGACCATCCCCCCTACTCCTCACTTCCATCGCCCCCAGGCTGAGATTACACTGGTAAGAGAGGATGTACTCAGGCCCAGAGACCCAGGAGCTGGCCATTAGACTCTGGCTGGCCATATGCTGCTGGTGTCTGTGTTTGCGACACTGACAATGACTGCTGCAAAAGAACTCAAATCAAAGTGATAAAATTAGGTATAAATCATGAATGGCATTAAAAATGCAGTGAGGGTTGAGATAGGGACTTGAAGAAGTTATTTGTAAGACAAATAATTGAGTTTTAATATTTAGACCAATTCAGGAAATGTTTGTTTTTTTTTCCATTGTGATTTTCTGATTTTCAGTTTTCACGAAAGGTGGGTACTGCATTTATTCTTTCTTGGGTATTCCTTCCTTCCTTTAGTAATTTCCTTTTTTTCTCTTGCTCTGAGTGTCCTGGCCAGCTTGGCAGAGTTGGGTGTTGCCTCTCTCTGCCTGCCCTGAGTTTGGGCTTCAGAGAAAACCCACCCAGGATCCTCCCGGGTTCACCTTCCAACCTCCTCCATACCTCCCAGTGTGTTCCCTGCTCACTGCCTCTTGGGTTTGTGTCCAGGCCCACTTTTCTACATGTTGACATGGATTTCACTCCCCCTTGCTTTCCAACTCTCCTTGGCAGAGTCTTAGGCTTGGATATGATGACCCCAGGCCAGCCGCCCTCTGCGAAGCCTGCCCCTTTCCTGATCTCTGGAATCCCTGTTAGTTGGATTGGGGGAGAGCAGACGCAGTGAAAAATAATTGGACTCGCAGAGATTTTCAGTATTGATGATTCTCCTTTCAAATCCCTCCAGTCAACTTGAAGGAGCACTTTCTAAATGGACAAGTTATCAGGATGACGTGCGACAGTTTTCCAGTTGGATGGACAGCGTGGAAGCCAGCCTAAATGAATCCGAAAGGCAGTATACTGAGCTGCAGGAGAAAGCAACTGCTCTTGGAAAAGCCAAGGTTAGAGATGGATTTCAGATTCCATTTGATCTCCTACAGGCTGCTTTGGAATGTCCCTTCAGACAAACTGGGATGTCCTGTATGCACGGATGCACATGCAAGCCAATTTTATTGTGAGCCTGAACTGTAATTTCTAATGGTTCTTAAAGTGGACTTTGTCCTTATGTTTATTTATTAACAGAAAATTTCTGTTCCAGGAAAACCAAGCATATCCATGTTTTATTTTTTTAAATTTCTTTTAAAGATTTATTTATTTACTTGAGAGGCAGAGTTACAGAGGGAGAGGCAGAGAGAGGGGTCTTTCATCCACTGGTTCACTCCCCAGATGGCTGCTATGGCCAGAGCTGAGCCAATCCGAAGCCAAGAGCTTCTTCCAGGTCTCCCACATGGGTGCAGGAACCCAAGCACTTGGCCCATCTTGTACTGCTTTCCCAGGCCATAGCAGAGAGCTGCATCAGAAATGGAGCAGCCGGGACTCAAACCAGCGCCCTTATGGGATTCTGGCACCGTAGGCGGAGGTTTAGCCCACTACGCCACAGTAGTGGCCCCAGATCCATGTTTTATGATAGAGACCATTTAAAAGGTAACAACTTGTAGGATCTTCAGCCTGCTCATCATTAGGAAAAAATGCTTTCTTTGTACCACATTCTTTGGTATTACTACTTCTTTGTGTTTTCCCCAATGCTGTATCAGTACAGTATGAGATAAAATTTTTAAATAATATTAAAGATGTGTTCTTAATTTTTTTTTGATAAATAATAGTACTGGAACATAAAATCTTGGAGTCCTTTGACTTCTAGCTACACCTTTACTCCAGGGCGTGCTCACCAGTTGCCTGTTATATCTCTACCTTGTCATGTCCTAAACAGAAACCCTCAAAGCTTTTAGATTCTCAATTTCCATCCCTGTTAATCACCCCATGCTGACTGTACAAAATTGGAAACTGCAAAATCCCCACATCCTCCTTTCTCATCCCCACATCCTCCTTTCTCATCCCCACCTACTTCGTATCTACTTCGTAGATACCCCTGATCCATCCACTTCGTTTAAACTGGAAGACTCCTAGTTTCTCACCTTCTTGCTTACCTCCATCCACTGCTATCTTCGTATAAAGGTGAATATCTCACTTCCCTGCTAAGGAGCCTCTGTTGACTTCTCACTGGCTATTGTGTAATATCAACACCCCTCGCCTGATTTGTAAAAATGTTAATAAGCTTCTCTGCCATCCTCATCTCCTTCCCTGTCTCACCCTCTCCCTCTACATGTTCCAGCCGTACCAAATCTCAAACTGTTTCCTGAAAGTGTTATGGTCTCCAACCTCTCCTGTCTTTGCAGCATGTCTTCCCTTTCTTTAAAAAAAATATTTATTTGTTTATTTGAAAGTCAGAGTTACAGAGAGAAGGAGAGGCAGAGAGAGAGAAAGAGAGAGAGAGGTCTTCCATCTGCTGGTTCATTCCCCAAATGGCTGCAACGGCCAGAGCTGTGCCAATCTGAAGCCAGGAGCTTCTTTCCAGTTTCCCACGTGGGTGCAGGGGCCCAAGGACTTGGGCCATCTTCTACTGCTTCCCCAGGCCACAGCAGAGAGCTGGACCAGAAGTGGAGCAGCCAGGTCTCGAACCAGCCCCCATATGGATTGCAGGCGCTGCAGGTGGTGGCTGTACGCGCTAGCCTCAGTGCCAGCCCCAGCATGTCTTCCTTTTGCTAGAATGTGCTTGTTCTGTCTTCTACCTGGGAAGCGCTATTCACCTTACTGAGTTGTTTTAGAAGTTATTTTTTTTTATGATACTACCACCGCAATGATCCTGGGCTTTATAGGAAAATGTTTACATGTCCCTCTCCTTAGTGAAGAAATGCTTAGTTTTCTTTCCATCCTAAGCACTTGTCTTTCTGAAACAGAGCAAATGCTGAGTAATGGATATTTGAATGACTTCATGGTCTTATGTGGTCTATGACAAGTCACTTAATATTTCTGCATCTTATTTATGCATCTATATATTAATAGGATTATCTACTTTGTAATTATCCACATTTACTATGTGTTACACTAATTAATTGCCCAATTGGTTAGATTATTCATCTATTCAATCAATATTTATTGAAAAATTTTCCATGCAGGCAATGCATCCATTCTAGGTGAATGAACAGGCAAGGTTGTGTTCTGGTTGGAATATTTACACTCAATAAGTGCATGAATAAAAAAACAGTTATAACTGATAAGCACTATGAAGAAACAAGTGGCATGGTGAGACAGGAGTTTGGAACAGGCTGAAATAATGGCTTTGGGCTAGCTAGGAGGACACAAAACACCCCTCTAACAATAAGCAGGTGGACTACATCCTACAGTACGTAAAACAGAGAAATTAGTTGAGAAAAGATCATTCTAGATTGAATAAACAACATGTACACAGGCCCCAGCAAGGAAAACACCTGATGCGCTAGGGCATTGAAAGAAATGTGGAAAGCTGTTAGAGCAGAAAATAAATTGGCAGATTCTGCTGGTTGAGAGAGGTGGCAGGGACCTGATCACACATCATCCTATTGGCTACCATGAGGATTTTTCATTTTATCTTGACAGCATTGAGAAGACAGGTGATGCTTTACACTGGGAAGTGACATGATTCCATTTTCAGTTGTCATACATTTTGTCATGTAAGCTGCTGTATGGAGTTTGGAAAAAGGATGGGGCAAGAATTAGTAGCTAGGACCTTACTAGGAGACTACTGCAGAAGCCCAAAGGAGAGATGAAGGCTTCATGGGCAAGGGAGTTTGCAGGATGCATGACAAATATCATGATATTGTGGTGTAGAACTAATGAGATTTCATTTGACAGACAGCAAGGGACAACTCTGGCATACATGCAGATTTCTGAATTGTCTACATGGTGGGGAGTGGAGCCATTTACTGTCTGAGCAACACCTGAAGTAGATAATTGTTTGGTGGGGTCCAAGGCAGAATGACAACTGGCCATAGATCAAGAACACATTTCTGGACATAGTAAGTTTGAGATAGCAGAATAGAAATATCAAGTAGTCAATTGGAAGTTAGTGTCTCAGAGACAGGTCTGGGCCAAATATTGAATGCCTGCAAGTACACATTCATATGTTTGAACATGTATCTATATTAAAAAGCTAAGTATATGGATGCGTATATGGATACACTGAGGTTGTTTGTCAACTGTATAGATAAAATATCTGAATTTTAGTAGTACTGACAGATGCATAGGAAACTCATTTTTTCAACATTTTTTCCAGTTGTTGAATGAAGAAGTGTTGAGCCACAGCAGCCTGCTGGAGACCATTGAAGTCAAAGGGGCTGGCATGACGGAGCACTATGTCACCCAGTTAGAACTCCAGGATCTCCAGGAACGGTACAGCACAATCAGAGAGAAGGCCAAGGTATGACTCAGCAGGTTCCTCTTAGATGCCCCCAAATTAGAGTGTTTGGAATAATGCTCATTTATTTTTGAGACTGGCAAGCTTATGAAGGCAGAACTACAGAAGCAAAAATGAATTTGAATGTGTTCAATGTGTCACTGGGAAAATCAGCCAAAGCCTTCAAATATTGTCAACATATGAAAGTTACTGAATAGAGTAAAGCTCAATGAGAAATATATAGAAATGTACCAATTTAACAAAAGTTCGAGATAGATTAAGATGAAGTTTCAGAACTACCCTATATCTAGTGATGAGAGTTTTCACAGGTAAAAGGCAATCACCAATAATATTGAGCATTCTTCATTTAAGCCTCACAAAGAAAATTAAAATTCTTTTGTGCATGTATCCTACTTTATTAGAAAAAGTACATGGAAAATGAAATCCACAGTGAGTCTGGTTCTTCAAGGCAGACTATAAGAATTTCAACTTTCTTCATTAGCAAAATTGAATTTTTATGAACATTCGTGTTTTGACACATCTATGCTAACTTTCATAAGAAATGTAGAGATCAGGTTGTTAATTCAGTGTGATCTTTAAGATCTCTTAATGCTGGAGTATTACATTTTCATATTTTTTACATAAGCCTTGAAATTTCATTCTCCTAGGAAATCCTATCAATCAGTGATTTAATAATATTTTTCTAAAATTTCAAAAGTGATTTGGTACAGCCCTTTGACACTGCACATAGCAATGTATTATTATCTCAACAATTCGAAATGTTAATTACAGGAAGCAATGAGCAAGTTTGAAAAACTTGTTCGCCTGCACCAAGAGTATCAGAGAGACCTAAAGGCTTTTGAAGCTTGGTTGGCACAAGAGCAAGAAAAGCTTAATAGATACTCGATTCTTGAAGGTGATGCTCACACTCATGAGACAACTCTACGGGAACTTCAGGTAAAGTCTACTTTATCCTAAAATGAAGCACCCTTCATTCTGAACATGGAATTAATATTTTAAACAAGAAGTTAAAATGGCCTTGACTCCTGTACAGGCTGACACATATTAGGTGCAACCCAAGTAAGGCTTGATATAGGGTATTCTGGGACTTGAGAAGTGTCTGCTAGTTGAGATCATTTGGTAGGCATTTTAGAACAGGTACTTGGGAAACTCATTCAGATACTCAGATGGCCCTTGATAGAAATGGCTAACGACCTTATTTATGGTGTTCACTTGTATCCCTGCCTCTTGCTCCCTAAAGGATCAAATAAAACAGGAGACACGATAATTAGAGTCAATGGAATGTGGCACTACTCTAAGTCAGACTGTTGGAAGTATCTTGTGCCATCTGGTTTCAATAAAAACTTCCCACACCAATGGGGCTGTGGATCACAGGTCAGCATTCTAGAAGAAATCAGAGAAACTCAAAAAAAAGTAGAGGTGTTTGGGCCAGTAGGCTGCAATTTATGGTATGATATCAGACAAAGTAGGGGAAGGAGTTATAACCCATCTACTTATTCACTCATTCAGCATTTATGGAACAGGTAATACAATGCACATACTTTGGTAGCCACATCAAGTGAAGATGATTAAAGTATTGCTTCTGTCTTTGAGGAACTTGTAATCTGATGAAGAACACAAACTCACAAGTAGATTATTATGAACAAGGTCATGAAGATAGTAACCAACTAATGCAAGTAATTTTATGGTCACATCCATGAGGGTCCCTTAACTGACCTTGAGAGGTGGTAGAGGTCATGGAGGTTCCCCATAAAAGGGGCTAGCAGGTATAGCCATAGAATGAAGGCAGGCAAGTAAGGCTACTCCACATCCCCCCAATGGAGTGCTGGAACTCATTCATTGATTGTTAGCCAACACTAGTGTTGGTTCAGGATTGGGCAGGATATACCCACAGCTTAGATGAAGTGGAAAAAGCAGGGCCTATCTTGGTTTCATTGCTTATAAAATTTCGGATTCTTTCTGTTAGACCTCAGGGGCTGTTGTGTAATGGTAGAAGAACAAGTTGGGGTCAGGGAATTTGGACTCCTTGAATAGGACCTGTGGTGACTTCAGGCAAGAGAAAAGTGCAATGGTCTGTTTGTATAACAGGTAGTAGAAATGAGAAGAATCACAGTTTGGTTAGCTTACTTAAGCGTCTTATTCACCCTTGCCTTAAAAGAATGGGATTTCTGGATCTGCGGAGAATAGCTGTTACAATATATTTGAGTAGACTTTTCTCTGAATAACCCTTAGGACTCTGGTCAAGTTGCCCTGGCCATCACACACTGTGTACTCTGGGCTTCAGTGCAGGAATTGGGAAATTACCCATCAGGAAGTTACTCATCAACAGCAGAAAAAATATTTCACTTAAGTCACTATCATTGTGTCTCAAATATAACTCCAACCCCTCATTTCATCCTTATTATTTGTGTAACCACCAATGCTCAAAGGCAAGAAGATGCTAATGGCAGGAAACAGTGGTAGAGAATTACAATGCTCCAGTGACACAGCAGAACTTCTGTAGGATGCTGTTGTCCTGTGGCATGCACTGTGACCATCAGTCGTACCCTGAACCAATTCACAAATTACTTTGTGTAAGCCAAAAGCCAAACTTGGGTCATAGAACATATCTCTGTATTAAATATTGAACCATATTTATTCTCCAGAATAAATAGTTGAAATATAGAATATATGAGAATCTTATCTAGTAGTATAATTTGTATAATAGATAAACCATTTTTCATAAAAGGTAGAAATGATGAAGAACTGAGAAGACAAACTAGGGTAGGAATCAGTTACCTACAGCAATGGCCATGACGTCTATGTTTTGAGTAAAATTTCAGTGGAACACAGCCATACTGGTTCATTCACATGTTTTCTTGGCTACGTTAGTGCTACAAGGACATAATTAAGTACTTGCAGTACAGACTAAGTGGCCCGCAAGGCCCAAGATATTTACTATTAGGCCTTTTTCAGACAGTTCGGTGACTTTGAGTTGGGAGTCTTAAAAGAGTCTTGAAATTACCTTGTAAAACAATCTGAGAATTTGTAATAAATTTTCTGTTTTTGTGTTTGTGTCTATTTTGATTAATTTTTTAACATCTATTATTTTTCCATGAAGATACACTTTCAGGTTACACCATTCTTGGAAAGACATCATATGGAAGAAAATATTCCATAAGCATAAACCATATGAGGTTGCTAATTTTTTGGGTAAAATGATTAGATATCAGCAATTTCAAATGATTGGCTCTGATTGTAAGGGTCTTTTTAACCTCATATTTTTAAATAGATTTTATACATATTTTTTAAAATTTTATTTAATTATTTGAAAGGCAGAGTTACAGAGAGGCAGAGACACAAAGAGAGAAAAAAAGGTCTTCCATCCACTAGTTCACTCCCCAGTTGGCTGCAATGGCCAGAGCTGCACTGATCCGAAGCCAGGAGCTTCCTCCGGGTCGTCTTATGAGGGTGCAGGGGCCCAAGGATTTGGACCATCTTCTACTGCCTTCCCAGGCCGTAGCAGAAAGCTGGATCGGAAATGGAGCAGCTGGGAATCAAACCGATGCCCATATGGGATGCTTTACCCACTAAGCTACAGCTTAGCCAGCCCCTCAATATTATATTTTAACTAAATTTGTTGGTACTTTAAACATTCTTGGTGGGGTTTGCCTTTATCCATTTACTTCAGATGATCAGATCAAGTGACAGTACAGATATTTTTAATCATTAGAAATGCAAGTATCTATTGTTTTGCCAACATCTTTAAGGATATTGGATTTTTCTCTTTGAAAAAGATTATGCTCTTAAAGACTTGGTGAAACTGGATGTGCAGAGAAAATCTTTGGGCTTATGCTTTAGTGGAAGAAATGTGTTTGTACCAGGGCATGCTTAGGGCTGTTGTGATGATCCAGCCTGCCTGGAATGGGTGCCTGGTACCCCCCGTGTCTACCTGTTCTTAGTTGCCATGTTCTTGAGAGTACAGCTTTAGCAACAGATGTCTCCTTTGCAGAAAGCCAGTCCGTGACTCCATTCCCACCGACATGTTTGGCACTGAGCTCATTCAGTTACAAACTTAGTTCATTCTTTTAAACAATAGCTCCTTTCATCATATATGTTTTTGCCTTTTGGCTGAAAAGCCCAATTTCAGAAACTGTTAATTGAGAAAAATATTAGGTTGTGTGTATGTAATTATTTTAATTGGAAAAATTTTAAAGTCTTTCTCTTGACTTGAGAAACAGTATTTAGTGTTACATGCAAACTTTTTATATAAGGTAGAATAAATTTCTCCCCTGTCAGGTTCAAGCTGGCCCACTTGGCTTGGGTAAGCTGTGTAGCCGTGTGAACCCATGCAAGTGTGAACTGTGGGTGAGGTGTAACAGCCGTGCCTTTTTCTTCGCAGGAGCTACAGGTGCACTGTGCAGAGGGGCAGGCCCTGTTGAATTCAGTGCTGCACACCAGGGAGGAAGTGATCCCCTCAGGTATCCCACAGGCGGAGGACCGGCTGCTGGAGTCCCTGCGGCAGGACTGGCAGGCTTTCCAACACAGACTGTCTGAGACCCAAACTCAGGTCAATAACATCGTGAACAAACTGAGGCTGATGGAGCAGAAGTTTCAGCAAGTGGATGAATGGCTAAAAACAGTGGAGGAGAAAGTTAGTCTTAGGACGGGGCGTCAGTCAAACCGGGCCACCAAGGAGATACAGTTACATCAGATGAAGGTACCACTCATGGGAATTGAATACAGCAGTTACTTGTTTCATTAAAATTTTAACTGTTTAAGGCTTAGATTTTGTAAAATCTCTCTGCTTAGAAACTTAAAAATTACAATGAAGCATACATCTTACGGTGCTTATTTCATAGCTTGTTCTTTGATAGAATGTAGCTTAATGGAAGTATTTTATATTTTATTCTCATACCCTATAGCCTTGCTTTGTAAAGATATACTTGCTGGTACTACAATCACCTAAGTTTACAGTTCTGATATGAAATTGCTCAGACATTGTACATTGAAATGATATTTGATAATTAATTTTATTCTAGTTTTGTGCAATTTCAATGTATGCATCCAACAATAATGCTTGGAATTTGAGAATTTCTTCTTATTTTTTCATCTATTTTTAAAGTTGAAAGAAAATACAAAAAATGTCATTTTTTTTACAGTTTTTAACAGAATTGTAATATATGAAGAAAGGTCCCCAAATTCTCAAATTTATGGCTTTTATAGTGTTACCATAATACATTTTTTTCACAAAGGTTATATATGACATCAAAATTACATCTCAGAATAAATATATTCTAAATACATGCTGGAATCACTTCCTGTTAAGAAGATATATGTGTGTACTTGTCTTGTTCAAGATGGCTAAGATTGGACTTTCCCTCCAACTCCTGTGTCATTTCAGAAATGGCAGGAAGAAGTGACTGCTTACAGAGATGAGGTCGAGGACGTGGGAGCGAGAGCACAGGAGATACTGGACGAGAGCCACGTGGGCAGCAGCCTGGGATGCCAGGCCACGCAGCTGACCTCCAGGTACCAGGCCCTGCTGCTCCAAGTGCTGGTGAGTGGACCAAAGCCTCACAAGCCTTTTTTTTTTTTTTTTTTTGTGACAGGCAGAGTGGACAGTGAGAGAGAGAGACAGAGAAGAAGGTCTTCCTTTGGCCGTTGGTTCACCCTCCAATGGCCGCCACGGCCGGTGCACCACGCTGATCCAAAGGCAGGAGCCAGGTACTTCTCCTGGTCTCCCATGGGGTGCAGGGCCCAAGCACCTGGGCCATCCTCCACTGCACTCCCTGGCCACAGCAGAGAGCTGGCCTGGAAGAGGGGCAACCGGGACAGAATCCGGTGCCCCGACCGGGACTAGAACCCGGTGTGCCAGCGCCGCAAGGCAGAGGATTAGCCTAGTGAGCCGCAGCGGCAGCCACAAGCCTTTCTGTAACTTCCAGTGCACTTGTGTATTTATCAATGAAGACCTTGGTGCAGGACTTCTATCCCTGGTTCATGTTTCTCTTTTCTTTGCAAGGAACAAGTGAAATTCCTGGAGGAAGAGATCCAGAGTTTGGAGGAATCAGAATTATCCCTCAGTTCCTATTCTGACTGGTATGGCTCTACGCATAAAAACTTCAAGAATGTGGCTACCAAGATTGATAAAGTAGATAAAGTCATGATGGAGAAGAAACTGAAGACATTGGAGGTAGGCCTGCATCCTGCAGACTTGTCTCAAACCTCTCCTCATTCACTCAGTGTCTGCTTCCCCCGTGGAGATGTAGAAAAATTCCTGTGTCCAACCCAGATCCACACGACTGATGATCTTGAGTGCATCATTTCATTCGAAACATCATGAGGCCAAACGTGGCTTTCACTTGTGGTGCTTCCCGTGAAAGACTTCACCAATTTCTACTTTGTTAGGTATTAAGAGACTCCATCTCAGATGCATAGTCCAGTTAGTCCAATGCCTTAACATGTGTTTTTTTTTTTTTTTTTTTTTTTTTTTTTTTTTTTTTTTTGACAGGCAGAGTTAGAGACAGAGAGAAAGGTCTTCCTTTTTCCGTTGGTTCACCCCCCCAAGTGGCTGCTGTGGCCAGCGCACCGCGCTGATCTGAAGCCGGGAGTCAGGCGCCTCCTCCTGGTCTCCCATGCAGGTGCAGGGCCCAAGCACTTGGGCCATCCTCCACTGCACTCCCGGGCCACAGCAGAGAGCTGGCTTGGAAGAGGAGCAACTGGGACAGAATCCTGCGCCCCAACCGGGGCTAGAACCCGGTGTGTTGGCGCCGCAGGTGGAGGATTAGCCTAGTGAGCTGCGGCGCCAGCCGCCATAACACGTTTTAACTCAGATCCTTAGGGAGATCAATAAAGATAGAGAAGTGCCAAGTCCTTTTCTGAGTATATGACTTAAAATGATACATTGCTGAATACTTTTAAAACCTTTATTTAAATTAAAAAATAACCTGATTCCTGGAAGATGAAATCTCGTTATGAACTTCAACAACTTTTTTTTTATTCAAGAGACAGACACACACACACACACACACACACATGAGTTCCCATTTATAGTTCACTCCCAAATGCCAGGGCTGGAGCCTGGAGCCAACAGTTTGATCTTGGTCTCCCACACGGGTGGCAGGAACCTTATTGGTTGAGCCATCACCTCTGCCTACCTTGGTCTGCATCTGAGGGAAGCTGGAGTCAGGAATTGAATTCAGACTTAACGGCCACTCCCTCAACAGCTTATTTGAAAGGGAAATAGGTGACTCCAAATAGGACTTGACAGATTTTTCTTCAAAGGAGAGAAATAAGACTAACTCTGCCTTTGCTTCCCACTCCTCTCTTTCTCAGGGTTTGCTGAAAGACATGGAAAAAGGCCACAGTTTGCTGAAATCTGCCCGGGAGAAGGGAGAAAAGGCTCTTCCCTACCTGGAGCCAGGGGAGGCTGAGACGTTGAGAAAGGAGATCCGGGATCACGTGGAGCAGCTGAAAGAGCTGACAAGCACTGTCCGAAAAGAGCACGTGAGCCTGGAGAAAGGTCTTCACTTAACAAAAGAATTCTCCGATAAATGCAAAGCACTGACCCAGTGGATAGCAGAATACCAAGAAATCCTGCACGGTCCTGAAGAACCCAAAGTGGAATTGTATGAGAAAAAAGCTCAGTTATCTAAATACAAGGTAATAACTTCGTTGCTTGTCAGCAACTTTGGAGGGAGGTCTGTAGGGACAAAATGGGAAAGGTTTATTGAGCTGAATAAGATACCTCAGTGCTATGCTTCCATTCAAGTGTCTGATCTGTCAATGAATTTATCGCATCCATCAGCCTATAAATGTAGATCTTCCTTGACAGTACGATCCAGGCCTATAGGTCCTCCGGATAGATACCAGTGAATTTCAGGATCCCTTCCCTAACAATTTTATCTGTCCCAGGTCAATGGTTATATTCATATTTTGGTACCCAAGGCCTAGAATCTAATGTTTGGTTAATTGAAAATGAGGTATCATATTTGGGATAAAATAAATTCTAATTAAAATCATAGCTAAATACCTTAGAAATTAATTTTTGAAAGAATTTTGATGTATCTGTAGCTGCCCATGATTTAAAACTATTTAACTTGCTCAAATTTGGGTAGCAATTATCAAAGCTTATATGTGGAATAATTTATGTTCTAAACTTGATCTGAATGGTTTGGTGATAGTCTGAAATAATGACTGGCCTACTCTCAAGTTTTTCCTTCAGGAGCTTTTTAAAATATCTCTTCCAACTGATATTTCTGTTTCTATCTTTGGCCTCTTGACCAAGCCTGACAGCTTGTTTTTGAAGGTGCCACATAATAATCACAATCACTTTTCCTCTTCTCCATTTTTTTTTCCATGTATTTAAATAGTGCTTTTAGCTCAGCAAGCTTTCAACTAGAATTCTGCCCTGTCCCCCAGCTCCAAATCTAGCTCAGCCTGGAGCTAACTTTCTGATCTCAAAATCAAAGAAAGAGGCTTCACTCCCTTCATCTGATCTTGTGATTTTTATTTCTCTACCAAAAGGAATGAGGTTGAATCCAGAAGTAGGAGCTGTTAGCCAAATGTGTATTTAGCCAAACGTGATTGCTTCCCACTGTTCTTCTCCACGCCCAAAGAAAAGTGTAATCAGTTGCTTTCATTATGTATTTGAAAACTGTATTAGCCATAAATCATATAGCCTTCTCTCCTTATTGTTTCGCACACATTGGCTCATGGACTTTGTTCCGCACAGAGAGGTGTGTCATCCGTGCCACAGGTACATGTGTATCCACCTTTTTCAGACGGATGTGATAGCTCTTTTTCTTTTCTTTGTAATTCAAGTCCCTTCAACAAATGGTGCTGTCCCAGGAACCATCAGTAAAGTCAGTGAGAGAGAAAGGGGAAGCGCTCCTGGAACTGGTGCAGGATGTTACATTAAAGGACAAAGTAGACAAACTTCAAAGTGATTACCAGGACCTCTGCAGCACCGCCAAGGTAAGGGATATCTGAGATCCAATAAATGTCTTTATTTTCCAGCCTAAGGGCACCTGAGTCCTTCCTCTCTACAAGGCAGTTTTAAGAATTGGTATGGGTCAGTGCTTTTCCTTTCAGCCTAATGGACATTTAGATGGCATGTTTTTCTATTCCTAGTTGTCACCTGAGATAACTATCTCTACAAACCTGTGAGTTGTTGCACTTGTGAAATACAAAACAGCTTTGAATAAGTAAGTTTTGGGCTTGAAAGTCACCTCTGGTGGACACTTGGTTTGACAGGAGCATGTCTTCAGCCTGGAGGCGAAAGTCAAAGACCACGAAGAATACAACAGTGAGCTCCAGGAGGTGGAAAAGTGGCTGCTGCAGATGTCGGGCCGGCTGGTGGCACCTGACCTGCTGGAGACCAGCAGCCTGGAGACAATCACCCAACAACTGGCCCACCACAAGGTACACTGATCCCTGATGGGCTGCCCCAGGATGGCCTTCGCGCTGCCTGTGTGTGTGTGTGTGTGTGTACCTGTGTACAGTGCATCGCTGTGATATAAAGATTGTACCTGAAGAGTCAGTCAGATCTGAGTCTCAGCACATCTGGCAACTGAGAACGATGGAACTCAACAGGGGAATCAAGAACGGTTCAGTGCTGGCATTGGACTTCTGAGCACAGTATAGCACTTTCCCCAGTTGAAAGGTGTCTCAATTCAATTTTCTAGCACAATTTAGCAAAGAAGAAGATTATTTCTATTGTAGAAAGGTGCAGCCAAAGGCAGGATACAGGACTGTTGTTCAAGAAGGTTGAATTTTAGAACATGTGTTCCCCTTCCTCCCTCAGGAAACCTAGCCTCTCTGAGCTTTCTTATTCTCTGTGATGGATGGTCACAATACCATCCCCAGCTAAGAACTGTTCTGATAGTCACAGGAGATTACAATTGTGAAAGCACGTACCAATATATGCAGTATTATCTTTAATATATGGTTTTAGTAAGATTTATGGTGGACCAGCTGACAGATGCCATATGGTCACAATTCTATGGGGTGACTTAACAGGAAAAAAATTTCAATCATTATATGATTCTATTCAACTCAATGCGTTCTTTTTGATTGGGTGTGTATAATATTCTGTCACACAGCAGTGCTGAGAGCTCACTGAATTTCCCTGAGATCAACTGAAGAGTCAACCCTGGCAACTCTGTGTTGGAATGTGTCCTTTGTCATTACATCCTGTAACGGAAAGGGAAATTGCAATCTACTTTAAAAAAAAAGCTGGCTCCTCCCCCCTAGATAATCCATGAGAATTCTCACTAGAGAACACGAGTGGGTCTTGCAGTGTGAGCTAAAATCAGGCAGAGACGTGTCTGGAGCTGAAGGCTTCTGCCATTTATTACCTGAATGACCTGGAGTGTATCACATGACCTCTCTCTGCTTCAGCCCCCTCACCTGTAACATACAAAGCTCACAGAAAAAGGGAAAGAAAATGTAACATTTTTTTGGGGAAAAATGTTGAACTCCAATGGAGTTTTTCTCATAATATCCACTTTTCCTTAAACTTTTTAAAGACCCCTCACACAATGTTTTTTTCAGGGCTTATGTATAATACCTGGACTATATAATAGGTGCTTAATAAAGAGTAAATGTTACTTTAATTGACATACACATTAGACGTAGTTTTATATAAATAATTAGACATTAGATCATTATAGAAATTAGAAAAATCTATAAATTTGATAAAAATAATTATTTTAGATGAAATTATTCCAAAATTATTAATTATAGATCTGAACAATATATGTTTTTTTCTCTGGTAATCATACCTTTTCTCCGGTAATAGTACCATGATGCATGAGCGTACTGTAGCAAAGGCTTACTTATCATTTCCTTACACCCACTGGCTTTCCCATTGCAGTATCCCTAACCACCAAACACACGCTGCTTTTTTTAAATTTGCTGATATTGATCTAGAGATTGCAAAACTCTTCTAGAAACTTTACTACACAGTGAAGTTATGGATTTTAAGCTGCCTGTTTGATGCAAAGTTCACTTGGAACTAAAAGTGGGCTTAGGAGGACTCTGCTTCATTTTTTAGGCAATGATGGAAGAAATTGCTAATTTCGAAGACCGTTTGGACAGCCTGAAAACTAAAGGCAACACTCTGATAAGCCAATGTGCAGACCACCTGCAAGCCAAACTTAAACAGAGTGTGCATGCGCATCTGCAAGGGACAAAGGACAGTTACTCCGCGATCTGCAGCACAGCTCAGAGGGTGAGTGCCACCAGCATGCTCTGTGATGATGGTGCAATCTAGAGATTTTCTCGGACACGATCAATGCTTACGTCTTTGGGAGAGTTCTGTTGTCTTTCCAGACAGAAAATAGGATAGATTCATCATCTCTATGGGAACACAAAACTAAAGTCTTGTAATCTGTCATACAATCGATGTGACTGAGTAGAGACTTTCAGCCATATAATTTTATCCAATGCCTTCATGCCATGATTTGATTAAGAATTTTGTTACAAAGTTGTTTTGTTTTTATTTGCATGCCATCAATACTTCTTTCCAATTTACCAGTTATTCTGTAAGGCCAAAATAAATGTTTCATAGTTGTCACAATTATTATCTTGTTTTTTTAACTCTAACTCACTATTTTAGGCATTTCATATAGAACTTGCAAAAAGGAGTAAGTACCAATTTTGAGTTATACTTTGAAGAGTGTGTTTCCACTAAAATAGTATCATTAAAGTTACAGAAATGTCTAAGATGAATAAGAATTCTCCTTTAAATGAAAACATAATAAGTAGATAGCTTCATGTTATTCTAGAACTTTTAAATGACATGGCAAAAATTTTGTTAAACTTATAAAAGTCTTCCATGTATTTTTGTTACTGAGCCAGCCAGTAAGAACTAGAGAGATACAGTGAGAGATTGCGAAACTGGTCTGTGCTTTAAAAGGAAACCAGTTCTATCATTTTTGCAAATTTGACAAAAATAAATGCTGAGTGACATTAGGTAATTTGAAAAATTAACTTTCAAAAAGTTTTTAAAAAATAAATCTAACAAATAATTTTGATAATGACGGACAGCAGAATAGAACAAGATAAAAACAACATGACTGTATGTGGAGCTGTTTTGTGAGCTCATTCATTGACAAGGATTTGTGGCAACTGAATTATTTGTATCAGATGTTTTCTTTGCATTGGTTATAGAGCTTAAATTAAAAAAAATTTTTTTTGAATGCAGTGGTTAAGACATTGCCTAGGCTGCCTGTATCTCAAATCAGAGTGCCTGTGTTCATGTCTTGCCTCTGCTTCCAGTTCCCACTTGTGCTTCCATCTATCTTGGGTTCAGCAAGTGATGACTCAGCACTTGGATTCCTGCCCCCCAAGGTGGGAGACCAGGTTGGGTGCCAGAGTCCTGGATTCAGCCTGGCCCAGCTGTTGTGGGCATTTGAGAAGAGATACAGCAAAGGGGAGATCTCTGTCTGTGTCTCTTTGTCTTTCAAATAAATGAAAATAAATAGAAAAGAAAAACATAGGCAAATTTTGCAAAGACCTATATAATTTTTTAAAAAGCGGTTGAAACTCTAAGAATATGTAGTCTGAACCTTACTGTGTTTGAAAAGTGATAACAGAGAACTAACTCCTTTAAAATTTTTTTTTGCTTGAAATGAGAATAAAGGACACACTCAATGTCAAATGAAAGTGATGAATTTAACAGCCGGCAGAGAAAGACAGATTTCATTGACCACTTTAGTTGTCTCATTAATGAAAGAAATTCCAGGCTAAACTCATTTTCCTGTTTTTTACTTTTTATGAAATAGTTTGCTCAGGAAATATCAAGGCTATTTATCACTTCGATTTCAAAGAGACAATGGTAGTTTATCAATATGTCTTTATGAATAAAATGACATTGGTTGGCTGGTTGAAGACTAGTTAATTGAACGGATATATCAGAAAGTGTATGAACTTTTGGGTTATTGCTATTCTGGAACATAATTTCTAAGATGAAATGAGGGCATCATGTTCTCTGCTATAATTTCATCCCAGCTTGACTCTACCCCGAAAGCAAGAACATCTGAGTTAGATGTTTTCTTTCAGGTTACCTTTTCTTGAGATGGTGTTTAATTATTATTTTTAGTCTCTAGCTTAAACAAAAAGTGCAATATGTATACCATAGACAAAAAGCTGCAAAAACTTCTGACCTGTTTGTTACAGTTTACTTCGATGATCTCATGTATTCTAACAGGGTTCCATGCTTATATAAATCCTGATATGTTCATGGAAAGTTATAAAGTTGGGATAGCCACAGAATTTTGCAACATATGCAAGCATCTTAGATATGCATATGGTATTGGTGGATTCTGTGAGAAAGTCATTGTAAACAGATGTGTTGATGTATTTCATTTAATTCCAATGGCTCTTGGAGAGACGTAAAGCAACACTCTCATCCTCAGCATGATTGTTCTGTGTCAGGTGTACCGGAGTCTAGAACATGAACTTCAGAAGCACGTCAGCCGGCAAGACACTCTGCAGCAGTGCCAGGCCTGGCTCTCTGCGGTCCAGCCAGACTTAAAGCCGAGCCCACAGCCACCTCTCAGCAGGGCAGAAGCCGTGAAGCAGGTAGTAGGCTCCTTAAATTGGTTCTAGTGTTCTATGGCACTGTACTCTAGTGTATGTTCAGATATATAATCACTGAAAATATATTGAATACTTAGGTGCTGGCTCCTGAAAATCCCAAAGTATAAGGGCTGAGCTTGTCAAAGGTTGAGTTCTTGTTCCAGCCAGTAAGGACAAAATATTGAGGGACCAGTGATAGAATAAAAAGTATAGGTGCTGTAACTAAGGACCAACTCTAGCACTTAGTCAATGGGCGGACCACAGTTTACTTCTGTGAGTGTCAGTTTCCCACCTGTTAATGTATGATTAAGTGCAGACCATATTCAGTAGCCATGGCATATTAGTTCATGACCCCCACAGATACCCAAGCCTCAAGATGCTTGAGGATCTTAACATAAGATATCATAGTATTTAAATGTAACTTACACAATGCTCCCATGTAATTGAAATCATCTCTAAGTTATTTATAAGACCTAACACAATGTCAAGACTAAGGAAGTTGTTGTTATATTGTTTAGGGAAAAATGGCAAGGGAAAAAAAAACCATCTATACATGTTCTGGACCAATGCAATTTTTTTCTAATGTCTTTGGTATGCGATTGGCTGAACGTATGGATGTAGACTCTACAGGTGAAAAGGCTGAGTTGTATATATACTTCTGAAAGTTATGGTGAAATTCAAGTATCATACCACAAGCAAGCACAATCTGTGAACAAAAAAACAATACTAGCTTCTCTCACAGTTTTTTGACACAATATTTACTTAATAAATCATTAATGAAATTTACATTGTTATATGTTACTATTGCATATTATTTTGACATTCAAATGCTTAAATGTTTGCTACTTAGACTTCATCCAAATATGGGGAAATATTTTAATAGCCTATGTACTAAGCAGCTTTTCTATGCAGTATTAATCCTGTGAGAAAACATTTCAAAGGAATTTAGTTGTAAAGGTTAGTGTTACAGGATATTGACAGTATTAAATAAATAATTCAGTTTTTCTCAAAACAGACTAATATAATTGACTTGTTCATTTGGTGCATCTAGGAAGCATATCTAGTTTATCCTCCAAAATAAACTTTCTGACCAAATGATTTACATTAATTCAGTCATGAAATGGTTCACATACTGTATAAACAAGTACTTCATTTGTGGAAAAATGGAATTAAAAGATTGATTTTGGTGCAAAGAAACCTGGAAATCCATGTGCATACTTCTTACAATCCTTGCTTTCTATGAGATTTTTGAAGTACCCTCATACTTTATTTTATAAACAAGGGGATCAAAACAAATGAAACCCAGCTGTCTTTGAATCTAGAAAAATGTATTAAAGACTCTCTATACTCTGCTTTTCCATGAGAAATGGAAGCTTTCTTGAGTCATGTTCTGTCTGGTGGCTTATTCAGATCTATCCAGAACAAAGATAATGTTGCTTTTTTGTTTACAGCTCACTTTCATTTGTGTTTCATTATAGTTTTCAGAAATAAATATAATCACTAGGAAGAAACTGAAGCTCACAAGAATCAAATGATTTAATTTTTTCCTTTACTGTGCTACCAAAAAATAAATGAAGTGAGTCACTGGAGGAAAAAGTATTAATCCTCATGACATTTTACTAGCAGAGAGGAGAGTCACTAAACCTAGCAGAATAAGCTGAAATCATAGTGGATGCTAATCCTTCTTGGGTCCAGCTTATGTGGCTGTATGGTTATCTGCTTCTCTCCCTGGTCTCTCAGAGTGTGCTCTCTGCTCTTTGAGAGTAACCAGAGAAGAGAATTAGAGGTGCTGGAGACACCTGATCCTCAGCTGCACTGAAGGGGAAGGGATTTGTTTTGTTTTATCTTAATTACTTTTCCCCTTGAGAAGTACCGGTTCATGTAAAATTCAGCAGATCCTGAATGGTTGGCCAGCCTGGATCTGTGAGTGGGGAATCCCACTGTGACAACCACAGAGAGGTGAAACTTGGGATTGGCTACGGTCACAATGGTCATCGTCCTGAGATGTGTGTTCCCAGCACCTCCCTCTTATGACATTCAATAAATATATAATGATAACAAACCACATGAGCACAAGAAAATGACACACTGAATTGACTCCACTCAGAGTGCCATATGCTTTTATCAGGCCTAAAATGTCAATTTGGGGGAATAGGAAAAAGTGCTACCAGCTTTGCCTTTGAAGTTAACTTTATCAAAAACCTTTTGCAACTGATAATCTGTTTGTGGCTTCCAACACTTTTGGAATCAGGCCAAAATAAATCATTTGTTCCTTTAAATGAAATGCATTTATGAAATTAATGTTCTGATACCTTACTCTTTTTTCATTTCCAGAAGTTGTTTGGGGCAGATAACCTCTGGGCCATAGGTGCATGATAAGGTGCTTTTGTATACTACTTAGTGACTAAATACTAATCAGAAGGGAAATGCTGGTCAGTTTGTACATTGGATAAATAAAGTGCTACCTCTGACTTACTGGGAAGTTGTTCTATGTCTGTTATAGCTACACAAGAATAGCACATTTAGGCAGTCCATACAGCACGGAAGAAAAGATACTGAAATAATCAAAAGCTTATGCTCAATATTGGCTTTATGATGCTGAAAATCACCTATTGTTTCTGTGGGTCAAATTGACCCCTTAGGACTTGCTGTTTATGTAGTAGCCAAGAACCACTTCTCACCTCAGTCTCCACCACCAGGCAGACCACCATCACTTCTCAGCCAATGCCTGCAGTAGCCTAAGTGCTCACCTGCTTTCCTTCCTGCCCACGACAGGCTCTTCACAGCACAGTAAGGGTGACTCTCAGAGTGGAGGTCAGACCATGATTCTTCCAATGTCCTATCATCACACTTAGAGTAAATTCCAAAATTCTTGCCCTGACCTATCAATAAGCTGTTCATATAATGTCTTGCATTTTGTTAACAAGAGTCCATCTTTTGTCATCCAGTGGAACTACTGCAATGGTTATTCCCTTGAGGGAGGCAGTGACTTTGCCCTCAACCCCTGACGCCTGGGGACACGTGGCATTCTGAACACATTTTTGGTTGCTATGACTCAGACTACTGGGGATATGCTGGCATCCAGTAGTTAGAGCAAGGACGCTGCTGAACATCCTTCATTGTCCAGGACAGCCACCTCCATGACGAATCATTTGACCTCAGATGTCAGTGGTTCTGAGCTTGAGCAACTGTGAACTGAAGGCACAAGCACAGTGTTTGGGCTGTGTAGTCAACTCCGCTCTGTGATTTGGCCTCTGGTCACCTCTCTGACCTCTGCTCCTACCTGGCTCACTCTGCTGCAGCCTTGCGGATTTGTATTTGCTGCATCTGACCTGCCATGACTTGACCTGCCAAGCATTCAGGTCGATTCTTTGGAGACGTCTTGGACTTGGACTCTTTCTGAAGTAGCATCACTTCCTCCTCATACTTTGTCCTCTCACCATCTTGACTTTTCTTCCTGGTATTTACACCACTAAGCATTGCATTGTATATTTTTTGTTTGTTTATTATTTGTCTCCTAAGAATATAAGCTCCATGGGAACAAAGGTTTTGTTTTGTGGACTGCTCCATGCCCGTTATTCTCTGAATAAGGATCCACCAGGAGAAGCCTCTCTTGGATCTGTGGAAAGGGAGGAGTCAGAGATGAACTTTGTGTAGAGAGAAGTAGCCCACCATCTGTGCTTTCACCTCATTCCAGTGAAACCTGCAAACTCACTCTGACCTTTGCCTTATGTCTCCAAGATCTGCAAAAAGATGTTAAGCAATAGACTAGAGAAGGTAGTGGATAAGCTAGCATGTGAGCAGGGAATCTGGAAAGACTGTAGAAATGTCTTGGTTTCTCCCCTCCTTTAACATCATACAAACTTCTTTAATTCAATGAGAAACAGATAGAGGACACATAGATTCTTTTCTGAGAGTCTCTAGTGTATATCACTTATGACATGGTAAGAACACTAAACATGCCAAGATTATTTTTGAAATGTCAACAAAGTATATTACATTTGGTACAAATATTTGCCATGTAAATTGAGCATATCTTTATTTTCCACTCACAATTGCCTTGTTTCAGGTCAAACACTTCAGAGCTTTGCAAGAGCAGGCAAGGACATACTTAGATCTTCTTTGCTCCATGTGTGACTTGTCAAACTCTTCAGTGAAAGCCACAGCAAAAGACATTCAACAAACAGAGCAAATGGTAAAAAAGGAAATTAAGGTCACATGGGATTTGTTTTACTGTATTCTCTTGCTCGAATGTTATATGTGAGGCTTCTTACTGTAGTACTGTGACGTCGTTATAATAAATTGATATTTGAATTTCAGGTAAGTCATAGAAAAGTGAGCCCTCTGACACTGAAGCCATGGAATAAGAACTGAATCATTGATTCCCAGTCTATTGCTACCTATTTGCATGCTTTCTCCCTTAATTACCATTCTCTCTCTTCCCCCGTATTTTTTCTTTTCTCGGTTTTTCAGCTTTTACTTTAGGAAACACAAATTCTGCATAATCATGTTTCATTCAACAAAAATTGCATATGCCACAGTGGCTCCATAAGTCCTATTGCCTAGTGTTTATACATTCCCTAGTCTGTTTAGATATGCTTAGGTACAATAATACATTGTGGTATAACTGCCTATAGTATTCAACACAATATCACACTGTACAGATTTGTAGCCTTGTAGCAAAAGGCTATTCAGATAGCCAAAGTGAGTGGTAAGCTATCCCTAATGACATATTTCTCAGAATGTATTACTGTCATTAAGTAATATATAATGCTATATAATTTTTCTTAATATGATGGGGCTCTTGACTCTTGATCTGCTACATCAGAAATGGTGAAGAGCATGCCATCTGTCATGACCTTTCTTATTTGGAGGCGATGGCCATCAAGTGTGCTGTTGAGAGGATTCTGAAGCTGTACGTGGGCTCAGTGGAAAGGATGGTAATGATTTGGCAGTACCCATCCACAACAGACAGTGGCAGCACAGGAGTCATTTGTTCATGGCTACTGCTGCTGCAGCCTTTAATTCTTTAAGGTGATATATTTAGAGTGAAAAGAAACATGAGCTTTGGATTTGGAATTTATTTTAATAAATGGTCACACAGTAGCAAAATTATCCAAAAGAAAATATCTTAAAATAACAAGATTTTTCTCTTATATTATATTATCAAAATATGGTGTTAAATCTTTATGAGACATGATATAACCTGCAGATTTTTACAGAGTGGTTTATTGAAACAAATTATATAATTTCAAAATCCAGAGAAGCAAATCCAAAGATATATACAAAACATTTAATAACTCAGAAGGAAGAACAAGTACATAACAGAGAACAATGTCTTTTCTGGTTAACTCCAACACCAAATGCATGAGTCAGTCAGATGGGTGTGCGAGTTGAAATGAGAGGTGTGAAAATCCAATCAGGCAGCTTTTGAACTTGACAAATTGTTGAATTTCTTAAAGCACCACAACTCTGAAATCACGTGGCATAATTGAGGCATTCAAAGTCTTTAGACACCCTAAACCTAAAATAAGTAAATAAAGAAGTGTTTTTGGGCTTAGCTGTGTGTGTGTACATGTTGTGTGCACGTCTGCCCTTCTGCATGCCTGTGTGTCGTCTTCACTACGCATGGAAGTTTCTATCTCTGTTGACTTTGATTCTTATGTTTGCTCAAGATTGAACAAAGGATTGTGCAGGCACAGAACTTAACTCAAGGCTGGGAGGAGATCAAGCGTCTGAAAGCTGAGCTGTGGATCTATCTGCAGGACGCTGATCAGCAAGTGCAGAACATGAAGAGGAGGCACTCGGAACTAGAGCTCAACATTGCCCAGAACATGGTTTCCCAAGTAGAGGTGGGACTGAATTTGCAGAGGAGATAAAGAGGCCAAAGTAGAAAACAGGAAATGGACTTAGGAGTTCAGTTCAATAAGCTGGGGGGTCTGTCAATCCCTAGACTTCGGCACAACTGTTTGAGGAATAAGAGAGGATCCAAACAAGTAGCCTTCCTTTGGTGCCAGGAAAGACAGACCTTATGGTAAACGTCCAAATCTTCTTGGAGCTCCAGATGGCCACTTGCAT
The DNA here is from genome assembly GCF_051225735.1 of Oryctolagus cuniculus. Taxonomy (NCBI): domain Eukaryota; kingdom Metazoa; phylum Chordata; class Mammalia; order Lagomorpha; family Leporidae; genus Oryctolagus; species Oryctolagus cuniculus. The sequence continues at coordinate 15,546,060 of NC_142871.1, forward strand.
CAGTGGACATTCCCTCTCTGCTTTGTTTCTGAACACAGCAGCTGTCATTCAGCCTACAGAGCCAGAAGATTCTGCTACTAAACAAACAAACATGAGGCCTTAGTATTTTTTAGATTTTTATTACTAAAAAGTCATAGGGTTGTAAGCTTAGCAATTAAATACTTGATTAATAAATACAAATTTAATTTATAGAATATGTAAGTGTACCTCAAAATGTAGAAAATGAAGTTAAAAAATAAATTTTGAGGGATGGGAATTTTGTCTAACAATTAAGACACAATTTCAGATGCCCACCTCCACATTAGAGTACCTGGGATCAATTCCCAGCTCCAGCTCCGAATTCTGGCTTCCTGTTAATACAGACTGTGTGACAGTGGTGATGGCTCAGATAATTGGGTTCCTGCCACCCAAATGGGAGACCGGGTTTGAGTTTTTGGCTTTTATCTCCTGTATTCTGCCTTGGCCATTGTGGGCATTGGGGGAGTGACTTGGTGGAGATTCTCTGTCTCTGTGTATCAAGTAAATAAATAGTTTTTAAAAAAATTTTTATTTTATCCCAAAATTATGAAATTCATGCATAGTTTTTTCATAATATGCATTTTCAGGATATTTCAAAGACTCCTTATATAAGTATATAAACTTTATTGGAAGTGAGATCATATTTTTAACAAACTTTAAGACTTTTTTCTATGATAATGAGTCATGTTTTCTGCTAGGATATTGTTTGCAAATATGGAAAAAATGGTAGGAAATAATTGAATTGTTTGAAATTATATGCTCTTTAAAAATTTTTAGTAGGAAAAAATTTTAGTAGGACTACTCCAAGGTAAGATACTAACTTTTTTTAGTGACAATAATATGGTTTCACATTTATGTTTTTCTTTATACATCTCAAAATAACAAAATAAATACTACAGTTACTCTGATTCTTATGAACTTCAGAACTTCACATTCATAAGGAAGTATGCTGATTTACAGATTTTTCTCATTTTCTCATGACACATTATGCAATCTTTAGTTTTTTTACATTAAGGAACTTAAAGTGTTTAGAGATGACATAACTGGGCTCCATTCCGTATGTATCTGGAGGGTTCTTTTCACGTTCTCTATTTTGTTGTTATCATCTTTTAGGAATTTGTTAAGCAATTGCAGTCCAAGCAAGCATCAGTGAGTGCCGTCATAGAAAAAGTGAACAAGCTCACCAAAAATCAGGAGTCTCCTGAACACAAGGAAATCAGCCACTTAAATGACCAGTGGCTAGACTTATGCCTTCAGTCTAACAATCTCTGCTTGCAAAGGGAAGAGGATCTTCGGAGAACAAGAGATTACCATGATCGAATGAATGTTGTTGAAGCATTCTTAGAAAAGTTTACTATGGAATGGGATAACTTGGCCAGGTAAGAGAAATTATCCAGTGGGTCACCAAAGTGTAAAGCCAGAAATTTCCTAATTCCTATAAAAATCAAAAACGCTTTCTTTATGTTTTTAATATCATTACCAATATCTGAGTTAATGAAACATTATTAACCTAATTTTGTCAGGTAAATACAGCCATTAGTTTTCTAGCTTAATATTGTAATTACTAGTGGGCCAAAGAGAATCATCTGAAAATGACTCTGTTTTTCTCTGTGACCTCAAAGGATATTCTAAAGATGATTACTAAGTCACTTTAAAGAATATCCCAAGAATATTTCTGGTTTTATTTAATTACCTTGTGGAACTGTTATTTATGAATTTGTGAAATGAACACTTGAATCTGTATATGTTCCCTAGGTTTCGTATGAATTTTTTAAATAATATATTTGTAATATGATCAAGGTTTTTAATATTCTAGAAATCATCAAGTCATCCAAAATAAATTGTGTCTTTTGTAATTTGAGTGATGGAACTCCTCCTACCTTTTTCCTTTGAAGAAAAGGACACTCACACACACACACACACACACACACAGGATCAACATGTGAAAACCATCCTACACTTCCACTACAGTTGTTAAACTCTATTCTGTTCCTGCTAAGATTTAACTTTTCAGCTGTGAAAACTACCAACATTGTTTTGGATTCAGCTACATCAATGCTGGGTTTTTGTTGTTGTTTCAGTATACTATTTTGATTTGTTGGTTTTTTTCCTTTTGACTTGCTCAGCATTTTAAGGGTCTCTGTGATATATCCAGTCAGTATAGTATCAGCAAAATCCTGAACTTCTAGCTTACGCTAGTCTTTAAGGTACTTCAGTTCTGTATCCTAAATGGAACTCATTCTGCCTCCAACCCTGCTTCTCATACTTCAGAACTGACCACTTTGTTAATGTAAGAGATCGTAAGATTCTACTTTCTTGTATGCTTTTGGTCAGGGGAATAAAAATTCTTTGCATTTCACACTTAAAGATTTCTAATGACAAAAAAAAAAAAAAAAAAAAAAAACACTAAGTACAAAATTGAGTAGCTATTAGAGTCTTGGTTTCACCTTCCAGATTGTACTTAACTCTTGTTTACTGGATTCACTTCCCATATGAAAGCACGTAAATCATGACTTTTTTCCTTCAGTTCCATTTTCAGGAATGCAGTTGATTACTGCTTTTCAAAATATAATGTTACACAAATCACCAGGGGATCTTGTGCCTGTTCAGATTCTGCTCAGTTAATCAGAGCCAAAGGAAACTAAAAACATAAGGCAGATGTGATTGGAGGGCAGAGTAGACAAGTATGTAGGTGGCTTGATTTGATTCAACTTCTGGAATAGAAAGAGATGGGACTTGTATTCCATAATAATTACAGCACCTTTATCAATAAACTATGAACCAGGCTACTCACAATAAGCTTAACCTTAAGCTAAGGCCATCTACTTAAAGAAAAAGATGAAGAGTAATTTGACACGGTTTGAACCAAAACCCACAATGACTGAAGCTGAATTTCTCTTGTATCTTTAAATATTCTTACAGATCTGACGCGGAGAGTACTGCTGTCCATCTGGAGGCATTGCAAAAGTTAGCATTGGCCTTGCAAGAGAGAAAATATGCCATTGAAGAGCTGAAAGACCAAAAGCAGAAAATAATAGAGCACCTAAATTTAGATGACAAAGAACTTGTCAAAGAGCAGACCAGTCACTTTGAACAACGCTGGTTTCAGCTTGAGGACCTTGTAAAAAGGAAAATCCAAGCATCTGTCACCAATCTGGAGGAGTTGCATGTGGTTCAGTCCAGATTTCAGGAGCTAATGGAGTGGGCAGAAGAGCAGCAGCCCAACATAGCTGAGGCCCTAAAGCACAGCCCCCCTCCAGATCTGGCTCAGAACCTCCTCATGGACCACCTGGCCATCTGCAGTGAACTGGAGGCCAAACAGATGCTCCTGAAATCACTTACAAAGGATGCTGATAGGGTGATGGCCGACCTTGGCCTCAATGAGCGGCAAGTAATCCAGAAGGCACTCTCTGACGCCCAAAGGCACGTGAATTGTCTCAGCGACTTAGTGGGCCAGCGAAGAAAGTATTTAAACAAGGCCTTGTCCGAGAAGACCCAGTTCCTCATGGCAGTGTTCCAGGCCACCAGCCAAATTCAGCAACATGAACGGAAGATAATGTTCCGTGAACATATCTGTCTGCTACCAGATGATGTGAACAAACAAGTTAAAACATGTAAGAGTGCACAAGCTAGCCTCAAGACTTACCAAAATGAAGTCTCGGGACTTTGGGCCCAGGGTCGAGAATTGATGAAGGGAGTCACAGAGCAGGAAAAGGGTGAAGTGCTGGGGAAGCTTCAGGAATTGCAGAGTGTCTATGACACTGTCTTACAAAAATGTAGCCATCGGCTGCAAGAACTGGAAAAAAGTTTAGTTTCTAGGAAGCATTTTAAGGAAGATTTTGATAAAGCTTGTCACTGGCTAAAACAAGCGGATATTGTTACATTTCCTGAAATAAACCTAATGAATGAGAGTACTGAGCTACACACACAACTGGCCAAATACCAAGACATTCTGGAACAATCTCCAGAATATGAAAATCTTCTACTTAGGCTACAGAGAACTGGACAGGCCATATTACCATCACTGAATGAAGTTGATCATTCCTACCTCAGTGAAAAGCTCAATGCTCTTCCCCAACAGCTGAATGTTATTGTTGCTTTGGCCAAAGACAAATTCTACAAAGTGCAAGAGGCAATTCTTGCACGGAGAGAATATTCTTCCTTGATTGAGCTGACAACCCAGTCTCTGACTGAGCTTGAAGATCAGTTCTTGAAGATGAGCAAAGTCCCCACGAACCTGATTGTTGAAGAAGCTCTGTCTCTTCAGGATGATTGTAGAACCCTTCTGGGCGAGGTGACGGGCCTCGGGGAAGCTGTGGATGAACTGAATCAGAAAAAGGAAAGTTTCCGTAGCACAGGTCAGCCTTGGCAGCCAGACAAGATGATGCACCTCGTCACCTTGTATCACAGACTGAAACGACAGACGGAGCAAAGGGTTAGTGTATTAGAAGACGCCACCAGTGCTTACCAAGAGCACCAAAAGATGTGCCAACAGCTAGAGAGACAACTAGAGTCTGTGAAAACACAGCAGACCAAAGTGAATGAGGAAACTCTGCCTGCAGAGGAGAAGCTCAAAATGTACCACTCCTTGGCTGGAAGTTTGCAGGACTCGGGCATTCTACTGAAACGAGTGGCCATGCATCTGGACGATCTCACCCCACACGTGGACCCCTTGGCTTATGAGAAAGCCAAGCGTCAGATCCAGCTGTGGCAAGAGGAGCTGAAACTGTTGACTTCTGCCATCGGCGAGACCGTGACAGAGTGCGAGAGCCGGATGGTACAAAGTATAGACTTCCAGACTGAAATGAGCCGCTCCCTGGACTGGCTGAGGAGGGTGAAGGCAGAACTCAGTGGGCCACTCTGCCTGGACCTCAATCTGCAGGCCATCCAGGAAGAAATCAGAAAGATCCAGATTCATCAGGAAGAGGTCCAGTCCAGCCTGAGAATCATGCATGCCCTGAGTAACAAGGAGAAGGAGAAGTTCATGAAGGCCAAGGAACTGCTTTCCGCTGACTTAGAGCACACCCTTGCTGAGCTCTCGGAGCTGGACGGAGACGTTCAGGAGGCTTTACGCGCCAGACAGGTTGGCATCCTGGGCTTGGCTTTGCTTTTCTCCTGCAGCTTATTTGTGAACAGGCATGAGAAATGTGTTTGGCTGTTAGCTTAGAATTACTTCCTTTAATACTTCCTTTTTGATACTACATGGAATCATCCTCTGTACTCTCAGATTGTATTTATTGTTTGTCATAGCATTCATTTCATATGGGTTTCCATGTTGACTCCGCTTTGCTTATAATAAATAGTGTAATATCTCAGCTATTCTCAATTTGGAGAGATAATAAATTTTAATAATTGATATAGACAAACTGCTGATATAAAATGTTCAGAAAGAATAGTGTCTATGGCAAACGTGCAAATTTTTTTCTTGCTGATATTGCCTTAAAAATCACAGCTATTTTACATAGCACTTACACGGTATTAAATGTTATAAGTAATTTAAAGATGATTTAAAGTGAATGGGAGGATGGTATAGATTCTATGCAAATATTACCCCATCTTGTATAAAGGACTCGAGTATCTTGGATTTTAGTAACCATGGTGCTGCTGTGTCTGTGAGAAGGGGAACCCTATCTCTCTAGGATACCGGGGACAACTGTATTAGAATATTAATCAAATTGATTAACGCTGAATAATGAACACTGCCCTTTTTAAGATTAGTGCTGCATGGAGGGTCTCCAAATGCAGACAGAGAGGCAAATTGATGATGCACCCTGATGCTGAGGCATCTTCTTGTGGGGTCTCCTCTTATCTGTACCACCTGCTTTCCTTGCCTATTTCCCTGTAGCCCAGCAGAAGCAAGACTAGAATATTCATGAGGACCTGACTCGGGATAACAACTTCTCAGATTGGCCTCCTAAATATGGATTGCTCTGGGGCTTGCAATTTCTATGCATTCAAAAATAAAAAGAGATACAGTAGTGTCCAGAGGATCACTTCCTTTAAGTCTTGTTCCCTTTTACCACATCTGTCCTCACCACTCTTATTACGAGAGATTTCAACCAACCATTTAGGTGAAAGCTTTTCTCAAGGTAATTTATTATCTAAAGCCTTTAGTAAGGCGCATCTGGTTTTAATCACAGCCGCATGGTTGTGTGCAAATTACTTAGACCTCTGTCTCAGTTTTCTCTCTGTGGAAGTGGAACAGCAATGGTTTCTGTGGGGAGCAACCCGGACTAGACTAAGTTACTGGAATTAAGACTTATTCTATGCATCTGCTCTCCCACAATATGGCACTGAGAAGGGAGAAACAGCTTCTACACAGCTGCCTCTCGCCAATTTGATTGACTGAGCTGCAGGAGCTGATCTTGCTCCTGATTGGAGGAGAGCAGCGTACTCAGCGTGTGGGTAGCAGAGTTGGGATTGGTGGAAGAGGACTATAAAGGAGGAGAGAGACAACATGCACCAGGAACATCTAAGAGGAACATCTATCTGAAGGAACACCTGTGCAGCCCCCGAGAGAGCCGGCCGGCGGTGTGCCACTCTCCTGCGGAAGTGGGGAAAGTGGCTAGGGGGAACCGCCCTTCCACGGAGGTGGAAGGGTCGGTAGCCAACCCGGGAAGAACCAGCAGCAAACCCGGGGAGGGCCGAGCAGACAAAAGAACAGCGCAGGGTCCTGTGTCGTTCCTCCACAAAGACGGGGAGTGACAGTTTCCTCATTAGGTTTATCTTCTTAGCTTAGGGCTAGAAGTAAGACAACCACTGGTAAATTTTTGTGATCATTTAACTTTATTTTACATACAGATTAAGGCTAATACTTCAAGTAGGAAAATGCTTATCTTAATATTTGGGTAAAATTTTAATGAATTTTATCAAGTAAAATTCTGACTTCCCAAATAGATTTATTGACTTATCTTTTCATATTGACTCAAGACTGTTGTTAAATTTGTTTCATGATTTCTCTATAACTATTGTTATAAACAAAGTATTTAGCCTAGAGTGAGGAGTATGAATGGAAGTTAACTGGGGGCAGGTATTTGTTGTTATAGTATATATTCCATATAGTGTATATATATGTATATACTATATAGTGTATATATTGTATATCATATATAGTATGTATGTATATAGTAGTAGCATAATGGTTAAGGCCACGTGGGATTCCTTCATCTCTTAAGAGAGTGCCTGTGTTTGAATCCCAGCCTCACTCTAATTCTAGATTTTTACTACTGCATGCCCTGGGAGGCAGCAGATGATGGTTCAAGTAGCTGAGTCCCTGCGCTCTATGTGGGAGACTCAGAATGAGTTCTCGGCTCTTGGCTTCAGCCTGGCTAGTGCTGGCTGTTGTGGACATGCGGGCAGTGAATCAGCAGATGGGAGATCTCTCTCTCCCTTTCCTCAATCTTCTTCTCTCAATTAAAAAAAAAAAAAAAGACTGATCTTGCAAATTGTTTCAGGGTTATTTCTAATTTGCACTACCGATTCTTTGCTTTGCCATCCCTATTCTTTATTCAGTGCTAACTTTGCCTGTACTTTGTCTGCTAGTTTTCTGCATTTTGGCTGTGCAGTGCTAGTTTGTCCTGTGCAGGCACTGAAAGGCAGTCAGAATGTTTACTTTTGGATTTGAGGGGACAGAATTCCAGACCGAAACTTTTCTATTTTACTCTATATTCAAGATTCATGTGATATTGTTTCACTTTTAGAAACTGGTCTGGAGGGTTCCATTTGGGAAGTTTGGTGTTGCTATACTTCTAACCAACTGAGGCACTGCTACCATTTGGTAAACATTCAGTCTGCCATATTTATTACCAAACAATTTTTTTTTCCCTTTGGAGACAGAAAATTTTAGAAGTAGTCAAGATACCAACATAAATTTCTATTCTATTTCTGTTCCTATTAATTTTAACTGCAATGATAAATTATAAAAAATAGTAATAGGAAAAACAAAGACTAAGAATAGATTACCCCACAAAAATAATTCACCAATATATCGCTGTACATCCACACATAAATCTATAGGATTGAGTACTGGAAAAAAAATTGGGTAAATGAAACTATTTCCTGCAAACACATTGCAATTGAGAGTTTATTATGGTTTCAATTACTGTTTTTCAGGCCAGCTTGACTGAAATATACAGTCAGTGTCAAAGGTATTATCAAGTATTTCAAGCAGCTAATGACTGGCTTGAGGATGCCCAAGAAATGTTACAGCTGGCAGGCAATGGCCTAGATGTGGAAAGTGCAGAGGAAAATCTCAAAAGTCACATGGAATTTTTCAGTGCCGAAGGTCAGTTGCACAGTAATCTGGAAGAGCTACAAGGTCTGGTTGACAAGCTTGACCCACTCATCAAGCCAAGTGGAAAAGAGGACCTAGCACGGAAAGTGGCCTCCCTAGACAAGAGGAGTCAGAGGATAAATCAGGACTCACATGCCCAGTTGGATCTCTTACAGAGGTATTCTGAGTTGCTTTGTGCTTTATTCTTCAGTGAAATGAATTTTCACCCATAATATGGTAATACAGTAATACTATACATTGGCATGTAAATTCATTCTTCTTTCATAAACATCATCAAACATATATGCACCAGGGCTCTGCTTTGAAATGTGTGAGTTCATATTGCTTACTGATTTCTCTTGGACTCTTTCAAGGTGTGCAGTGCACTGGCAAGATTACCAGAAGGCAAGGGAAGAGGTCATTGAATTGATGAATGAGGCAGAAAAGAAATTGTCTGAGTTTTCCTTGTTGAAGACATCTTCCAGTCATGAAGCAGAGGAAAAGTTAGCAGAACACAAGGTCCATTTTATTGTTGTCTCTAAAAATCCTTTAATTATGATTATAATGTGTCATTGCAACACGATGGCTCCAGAAACAGATAGATAAATCTTCATTTCTCTCTGGTTTCCTTAAATATGCTAAGGATGCATTTAATCACATTTCATAGCAGTTTCGAGTTTATTAAATGCTGTCACCTTCTTAGAATCCTCATTGGAAATACACAGCTAAGATATGAAAAAGGCCTTCAGGGCAATTGGCACATAGTAAATGTCGGTAAATACTTCCTGTGGATAATTCAGATTAATTCAAATGAAATTCAAAAAACCAGTAACTGCATTTCCCTCTCATGTCACTGCAGTAAGTTGTCAAATTCGACTCACTTATACTTTTGCTGATTTTTTTAAAAATGAGAAAACATCATCTCAAGTAAAAACTGTTTTTAATAACTAAATAAGTACTATTCACCTTACCTGTTTTGAACATTCCAAGCGTAACTCAGTCTGAAATCAATGTCAGGTAGAAACATTTCCCCTGGTAAAAAATTTAAGCTTTACCAAGATCCACAGAACTTTTAAAGAACCCATCTCTCCTCCTTCCACCCCTAAACCCCCAGGCTTTAGTGTCAGTCGTTAACTCTTTCCGTGCCAAAATTGTGGTCTTGGAGGAAAAGGCTTCAGAACTGGAGAAAACTGGAAATGAAGCCAGTAAGGCAACCCTGAGCAGGTCGATGACCGCGGTCTGGCAGCGTTGGACGCGCCTCCATGCTGTGGCCCAGGACCAGGAGAAGATCTTGGAAGATGCAGTGGATGATTGGAAGGACTTGAACAATAAGGTAATTTCCAATATTGATAGGTTCAAATTAATTTTCCTACCTGATTATAGTGACCATTGGTTCTTTGTATCTGCAGGAATACTTCAGAAAAAATGCCTCTGTTTTGAAAATGTGTGCTTTTTTCTTGTCATTATTTCCTAAACAATTCAGTATAACAACTATTTACATGGTATTAGGTATTGTAAGTACTCCAGAGATTGTTTAAAGTATAGAAGAAGCTGACCAAGGTTTATATGCAAATATTGTGCCATTTCACATAAGAGGTTTGAACAAAATAATCTGGGTTTCATTATCTGTGGGAGTCCTGGAATTGAACCCCCTTGCATACGTGGAGATGACCCTGTTTTGAAAAACAGTATGGGGTTACTTAAAGTTCTCTGAAAGCTGGTGTTAAAAGAATGAGTTTATCTTGCTACACAAAATTGAAATCCATACACAATTTTCTCATAATAGGCATTTTATGCACATTATGAAAAATTTTGCACCAAAATAATCTCCTACTTTAATTCCATCCTCCACAAAATTCCTAAAGTACTCATATTTTTCTCCTATTTAAAATTGACCTTATGAAAGTAAAAGCCTGTTATAATCCCTATTTTTAAGGCATGAAAACTAAATTATGAATACAATACTTAGCAGGCAATTTTTTTCCAAACTCAGGATCAAATAGTTCCACATGAAAACCAAAGAATTAAATTTTGAAAGGAGGATAAGCCCTTTTACCTCATTTGCATTCTTTCTTGAAAAAAATACAATATACTTTTTTATTGCCATGAAAATTGGGCAATAATTTGACTCATTTCCCAAATCCTATGTAAGTTGAGCATCTTTAATCTGAAAATCTGAAATCCAAAATGCTTCAAAAACTTTTGAGTGTTGACATGCATGATTCCACAAGTGGAAAATTCAGGTGATGAGTTCCAGTCCAAACATAGATGAATTGAAAATATTATATAATACCTTCAGGGTATGTGTGTAAGTGTGTATGAGCCATAAATAAATTTTGTATTTAGACTTGGTCCCATTCCCAGGATATCTCATTATGTCTAAACAAATATTCCAAAATTCAAAAAATAAATCCAGGCCGGCGCCGAGGCTTACTAGGCTAATCCTCTGCCTTGCAGCGCCAGCACACCGGGTTCTAGTCCCGGTTGGGGCAATGGATTCTGTCCCGGTTGCCCTTCTTCCAGGCCAGCTCTCTGCTGTGGCCAGGGCGTGCAGTGGAGGATAGCCCAGGTCCTTGGGCCCTGCACCCCATGGGAGACCAGGAGAAGCACCTGGCTCCTGCCATCGGATCAGCGCGGTGCGCTGGCCGCGGCGGCCATTGGAGGGTGAACCAACGGCAAAAGGAAGACCTTTCTCTCTGTCTCTCTCACTATCCACTCTGCCTGTCAAAAATAAATAAATAAATAAATCCAAAATCTGGAACACTTTCAAAGCATTTTGGTGAGGGATATTCATTCCGTATTTAGTTTCTTCTTTTAAGAAGCGTTCAGTGTTGCAAATCACAACTTCCCATGTTTCAAAGATACACACATTCATGTTGACTGAAATATTGGAGGTTTTATTTAGTTTTAAAAAAAATTTTTCTACATCTTCCATAGTTTTTAATTATCCTAACATTATTTTGAAATTAAAGTTTTAAACCTAGAGCTACATTAGTGGTCTTTGCTTTCATGGTATGGAAATTGCTCAGGTTTAGACATCAATGAAACTATGAGTCTAAGATTTAGAGTTTAAAATTGAGAACTTACACTAGCCCCTTTAATGTGCTGTGATGCACAAGTGTCAGTCAAAGGTACTATTGTAATCGTCCCGTGTTTTTCAGCTTTTAATTCTTGAACTTCGTATTATGTACATTTGTCATCAGGTTAAAAAAGCCACTGAAATGTCAGATCAGCTGCAAGAAAAATTACCTGGAAGTTCAACAGAGAAGGCCTCCAAAGCAGAACTCTTGGATCTTCTGGAATGTCAGGAGGCGTTCCTCATGGAGCTGGAGCTGCAGCAGTCGGCTCTGGGCACGCTGCTACAGCAAGCACTGAGCATGCTCCAGCATGGAGCCATCCCACCACCTGGGGAGGAGCCTCCCATCCTGCAACAGATTGCAGCACTGCAAGATCGGTGCTTGAAGTAATTATCCACCTGCTCTCATTCTGTGTCACTAACTTGGCCTGGACACACAGGGGCAAGTGTGGTGCTCGGATGCAGGGGTGCTCCGCTTGCCACCTTAAGAATGTAGGGTTCTGTTGCCATCACCACCGCTGTTCCGTTTTCTCAACCTTTCAATCATGTATCTGACAAATACAAATCTGGTAGAACTTTAAAAATTCAGGCATGACCCAGGTTCCGTATCCCCCTTCAGTAGTTTACAGTCAGGCGGCAGAGACAAGTAAGCCAGCGCAGCAGACATGGGAGCAGGTGAAGGGAGTTCAGAGCGGCCGGGAAGGGTGCTCTTCAGAGGAAGTTTTGAGCGGAAGGTTGAGCAGGGGTGAGCAGACTTTAAGGTGGGAGGAGACTTTGCAAACATGAGAATGACATGCAAATGGCTTGGAAGTAAGGAGGTCACTCTCCAGGAGCTCCTTCGGTGGTGGGGGAGGAGGGCGGTAATTCAAGAGAAATGGAGCTGGAAAGGGAAGCAGTCAGGAGATACTTAGAACCCAGGTTTGAGACCGCCTGGCCATGTGGGGTGCTGGGGAGTAGGGACCAAGGAGGACACCAGAGTCCAGGTGAATAGGAGCCATTATTCACTGGTGGTGAATCTTAATTACATGGCATCAGCTTCATTGATTTTTTAGGCTAGAGAGAATATGTCATCATTATTTAAGTAACAAATATTACCTCACACATACCCTTTTTTAGCCTCTTTTGGTTACAAATAATGTCAGGATCATCTCACACCACTTATTTAAACCTTTTTACTGAATTTACTGTATTTCAAATCAAAGATGTGACCCTTGGACATTTATTAACATTATTCACTGTGAAGCTTCGAAAGCTTGGTTCAGTCCTTAAAGATTAATTTCTATTAGCCACAAATATTCCCACTGCATGTTAATTGTAAATGCTGGTGATTCTGCTGTTTGAGCATGCTTCCAAAGAGGAAGCAAATAATCGAATCATTCCTAGGTACTTCAGATAGGAAAATTGTGGCACAGTAACATAGGAGAAAGTTGAACCTCATTTTTCCAGGAATATTTGATTCAGTTTGTTAGATTGGAACTGAACTCAAGTGTTACTAAAATTATCTGATGATTTGGAGGGAAGTATCTTCACTTGCAAAGAAGATCCCAAGTTCCCACTTTTTTGCATGTTTTTGATGAAGCGATGTCATGTGTTAGGGACTCATTTCAAATCCACTTCTGTTTCCTCCCTCTGATGTTCCTGAAGCATGCAGGAGAAAGTGAAGAGTCGTGGAAAGCAGGCGAAGCAAGAGCTCAAGGACCGCGAAGCAGTGGAGACGCAAATCAATTCTGTGAAATCCTGGGTTCAGGAAACAAAGGAGTATTTAGGAAATCCAACAATAGAGGTAGATGCCCAACTCGAAGAGCTTCAGGTACAAAAATTTCCATACCATCATTTTAAAAGAAAAAATTGCACTGATTTCCATGAGATATACTTCTTTGCTGTTAATGAAATACTGAAAAACATTTCAGAAACATAAGCAGGCATTTGGCACAGCAGTTAACATGCTGATTGAGATGTGTACATCCCACATCAGAGTGCCTGGTTCAGCTCGAAGCTGCTCTACTTCCAATCCAGCCGCCTCCTGGTCCTCACTCACATGGATGGTGGCTCAGGTACCTGGGTCTGTGGCATCCATACGGGAGATCCAGATTGAATTATGAGCTCCTGACTATGGCCTGACCCAGCCCCAGCTGCTAGGCAATCAGCAGATGGAAGATCTCTGTCCATCTCTGTTTTAGTCTCTTTCTTTCAAATTAAAATTTTAAAAAATCAAAAATTCAGAAATATATCTTATAAAGGGCTTTTTGTGCTACTTTGTGGGATTTTCTTTTGTATAAGATGGATACATTTCATATTCAGAAACTAAAGAAGAGTTTGGATTTTTAAAAACTATTTCTCTAAATCCACACTTCAGCATATTTTGTTGGACAACATATAGCCCTGTCTCTCTACCTATAAAAATCCATTTCCTTGTCATTGTTCCAGAAATTAATTAATTTATTTCTCTTCAGATTCTCTTAACAGAAGCTACAAATCACCGACAGAACATTGAGAAAATGGCTGAAGAACAGAAGAAGAAGTATTTGGGTCTCTCTGCTGTATTACCTTCCGAAATCTCCCTTCAGTTGGCTGAGGTGGCATTGGAACTAAAGATCCAGGACCAGGTAAACTTATGAGCAAGAAAATGAGTGTGTTTCTTTTCTTTTGCAACAGCCAGTCCTCTTGCATGAGATCTCCTGATTTGCAGTCATGTTTCCTTGGAAACAGAGTGAAAAACTAGATCAATATGAAACAATAATGTTAACGTTCTTATTCATAGGCAAGAAACATCAGACAGTTAAGGATATCAATAATGTCATACAATTAAACATTGGTTATTTACTTTCCCACATCTTTAAAAATGACTTAAAGTTCATGTGTACAACAAATACTTTTGTTTGTTTATGCTTTAATTGGCACACAGTAATTTTTTCTTTATGGATACAGTGACAAAAATATTTAATGATAGCCCAGAATCTGCCAAGCACTTTCCTAGTTGCTATTTTGGTTCAGCAGCTCAGCAAATTACAAGATAAGGAGGTGAAGATATTTGAGGATAGGGAAAAATCAAATTATGAAAAATAAGGTAAATGCAGGGATAAACTTATTACACAAAGTCCAGGCTGCCGGGTCCTGTAATGCTGAGAGAGGAAAGGCTGTCATTTGAAACCTGGCTTCCAGACATCCAAGGAAAGCAGTGAAAGGAAATATAATTCCATGTCTATAAATTTTAAAACAATCTTTTTTTTCTTATAAGAAATATGTAGTTCTTTCTGGAGCTGAGACCAGATATAGGTTTCTAAATTTGGACTCATAAAGAAGACACATGTTTATGTCCTAAAAATAACCTTAAGTAACATCTGTATGCAAATTTAATAGGTTTAAGGGGTCTTCTTGGTCATTTAATGTTAAAGCCATTAAAATTTATTTTAAATTTTTCTATCTGGGACAAAGAAAAGATATACTACTAGTTCTAAACTACTGAATGAAATGGAAGGTACAAACTGTAAAATTCATCCAAGCATGCTGGATTCTTAAACATCTCCAATGCATTGTATACGCTGTTTGGGAAGGTTTTCTATTTTGTGAAGAAAAAGGCTTAAAGGTGTTGATGCTGCCCACTGGGCCATCTGTAATGAGTATTCTGTAAATATTGAATAAATGGTTCATCGCACATGGATTGTGAATTCCTTGTTCATTTGCTGGCCCACAGTGAGTGAATGTAACAGGGTGGTATGAAGGAAGGCAGCCTGGTAACCGAAGAACTTGCACGGATGCTTTGACAAAGTGCATCAAGGCCAAAGCAAGGCTGGCCACCTAATGTCTCTTGTCAGTGCATTTGAGGTTTTTAGTATCTGTTATCCCATTTAATTATGGTTGATTCTGCTTTCCTCATTCATTATTTAGATTCAAGACAAAGTAAAAGAAGTTGAACAGAGCAAAGCCATGAGCCTGGAATTCGGCCGGCAAATTCAGAAGATAGCCAAAGATCTCACCACAATTCTGACAAAGCTGAAAGCAAAGACTGATGATCTAGCTCAAGCTAGAAGTGACCAAAAGGTAATGAAGAAGAAGATTTGGAAATATAAATGATGCTACTGAATAAATTTGTTTAACTTTTATTTAGCAAATACAAATTTCCAAAGTACAGTTTATGGATTACAATGGCTTTTTCCCCCCATAACTTCCCTCCCCCCTGCAACCTTCCCAACTTCCACTCCCTCTCCCATTCCATTCACATCAAGATTTTCTTTTTTTTTTTAATTTATTTCATTTATTTTTTTGACAGGCAGAGTGGATAGTGAGAGAGAGAGACAGAAAGGTCTTCCTTTTGCTGTTGGTTCACCCTCCAATGGCCACCATGGCCAGCGCACTGCGCTGATTGAATGGCAGGAGCCAGGTACTTATCCTGGTCTCCCATGCAGGTGCAGGGCCCAAGCACTTAGGCCATCCTCCACTGCACTCCCTGGCCACAGCAGAGAGCTGGCCTGGAAGAGGGGCAACCGGGACAGAATCTGGCACCCCGACCGGGACTAGAACCCGGTGTGCCTGCGCCGCAAGGTGGAGGATTAGCCTTGTGAGCCGCGGCGCCGGCCAAGATTAATTTTCAATTATCTTTATATACAGAAGATCAATTTAGTATATATTAAGTAAAGATTTCAACAGTTTGCACCCACACAGAACACAAAGTGTAAAATACTGTTTGAGTACTAGTTATAGAATTAATTCACATTGAACAAGACATTAAGGACAGAGATTCTACATGAGGAGTAAGTACACAGTGACTCCTGTTGTTGACTTAACAAATTGACACTCTTGTTTAATAATCAATTAAATACATTTTAGGAGTCAGTTTTATTTGGGGATATGGTAAAGGAAAAAAAAAAACTGTATTTGTTAACAACCTTTTTTAAACCAGATAGTAACAGAAGGCAGTATAGAAACTATATAAATGCAATAACACAGATCTGCTTATATGATTTATCATTATAATAAAACTGTATTAATAAATATATGTGCATGATGGGTTAGAAATACAGAACATGAATTTAAAGTGAATGGCATTCTTGGTA
Organism: Oryctolagus cuniculus; assembly: GCF_051225735.1. Taxonomy (NCBI): domain Eukaryota; kingdom Metazoa; phylum Chordata; class Mammalia; order Lagomorpha; family Leporidae; genus Oryctolagus; species Oryctolagus cuniculus. Next base: position 15,562,480 of record NC_142871.1, read on the forward strand.
GCTAAACCTGTGTTCTTACTGTGTTGATGAGTTAAGTGACTTTAATCCTTTTTGGGTGGGGCAGAGGGAAAATGTTAGCTCTCTCACCCAGCCTCATAGGAAATAAACACCAGGATTACAACACATCCTGCTCTGCCTATCCAGCCAAAGAAACAGAAGTGGCCTGATCATAGTAGAATTAGCCTTTGTAATACTTAGCTTTTACAAAAATTATTTGTAGCATAATCTTTCTGTTACTGAAAGACCAGGAGAAACGTACTGTCTGTAATCTCATGTTCTTTCATTCCCATGACCATTAGGTGCTGGGAGAGGAATTAGATCAGTGTAATTCAAGGTTAATGGAATTAGATGCAGCCATACAAAGATTCTCAGAACGGAATACTCAGCTGGGTAAGCCACTGGCCAAGAAGATAGGGAAGCTGACTGAACTCTACCAGCAGACCGTCAGACAGGCTGAGAGTCGGCTCAACAAGCTTGGTGAGGTATGTTTTCCAGAACAGTAACTATGAACTTACAGATTCTGCTTTTCTATTTTGAAAATAGATGAAAACAATATTGACAATGATGTGACCAGCTCAGGTGTAGTTTACTTCATACCACATTTGTGTTCTGTAAATTTATGTATACACCTGTTTATTTTGACACATCATATTCATCATATAACAAATACATTGACATAGATTGTCCATTGGTGCATATTTTGTAAAATGAATAATTATCTATTAACATGCTTTATAAAAATTAATTTGGGAAGAATTCGTGTATCTCAAATTCAGCTCACACACACACACACACACACACCCCTTCTCAGTCTCCATATATAAATAGCTTGCATTTGCTTCATAGATATAGGATGTATGTTCATCATAACTGGAGTATAGACTGGACTTCCATAAATCTATTGAGTATTGTTTTTCTAAAGGAGAACAATTTAAAATCATGAGTTGTTAACCAATGAATTATAGTATTTAAACTTGACATGCTATAATCGTTCTTTTATAAGTTACGTATTTTGAAAGTCAGAGTTACAGAGAGGGAGAGATAGAAAGGAATTCTATCTGCTGATTCATTCCCCAAATGGCCACAATGGCCAGCGCAGAGCCAGGCTGAAGCCAGCAGCTAGAAGCGTCACTTCTGTCTCCCAAGTATGTGGGTGGCAGAGGCCCAAGTACTTGGGACATCCTCCTCTGCTTTTCCCAGGCACAAAGCTGGATCGGAAATGGAACAGCCAGGATATGAAGTGGTACCTGTACAGGATGCTGGTATCCCAGGCACGGCTCTACCCACTATGCCACAATGCCTGCCCCATGCTGTAATCTCTACCTGTTGCTTCCTTACCCACTGCAGTTTGAGAAAAGAAATAGAGGAGAGTTATGGGGAATAAAAGATAAGAATGGAGAAGCAGAAAAACAGGAATCATTCAAGCATATTAAAAAGTTGGACTTTATCCTAAAGTCACACTGAAAAGATGGACAGCTTTTCAACACATTATTTTTCATGATATCCTTAAATATCACAGATCTCGAAATAAACCTTAGGATTGTTCAAAGATACAACTAGAAGATGGATTTCTAAATAGGAAGCAAAATTTACATTTCTCATATGAATGTTAATGATCTTCCAGGCAGCATCACATTTAGAAGAATACAATGAGATGCTGGAATTAATTCTGAAGTGGATTGAGAAAGCTAAAGTCTTGGCACATGGAAATATTACATGGAATTCTGCAAGCCAGCTTCGGGAACAATATATTTTACATCAGGTAACTTTAGGAAAAATAGTTTTCAAAGAGTAAAGAAGAGCCATTTGATTTAGTGGCTAGACTGACACAAAATTTAGAGAATAATTGTGTGCAATTTAGGTACCAAATAGAAATAATGCACAGGCAGTCTGGAGCTGTCTAGTGCTCTGACAGAAAGTGCCTGTCCATGAGATTTCCTAAGACTGTGACTAAATTCTCTACATTCCCTTTTCCCAAGACCAAAACCAATGGATGGTGCTGTCTCTCTGTTTTTTTTCTAGCTTCTTTGAAACAATTATACACAGGCAATGGTGGGAAACTCTTCCCACCGAAGAGATATAGAAAGACAACAGGCTCCATACTAGGCCTGATAGCTCTGCCATTTGGCTCGCTGTGATTTGCAGCAAAATCCTTTGCCTTTGTGAATTCCGTCTTCTCATCTACTAGATGGGGATGTCATCATATGTCATTACCATGAGGATCTGATGGCTTAACATGATGCAGACACCTAGGACACTAGATGTCCATCCTGGTGCTCAGAGTTCTCATGTTCTCTCCTCCCAGCTTGTGTCAGATCTCAGGCATCTGGCCTCCACGACAGGTAGGGGTCAGCCAGGAACAAGAGATGAGTTCACATCGCATGGCGGTTGCATTGCTTCATTTCCGTTGCAGTTACATGACAACAAGTTTCCTTTTCTTTTTGTTATCCAGGAAATTATTTCATCCTTTGATAATTTAGGCTTGAATTATATACAGATACCTAATGGGCTAGTTATCTTCCAATCAAATATGTATACAGAATGACTTTTATTTATTTATATGGATATTCTCAAGTTCTCTAGATTTTCTCTCGATGATTTGCGTATTCTTATATCCTTTATATGAATCTAATTTTCCTTCCAGTTGAGAGTTCTAAATCAAAACTTCATTTCCCACTACTTAGAATGCTTTCTTAGATCATAATTTTCAGCCTGTATCCACAATCTTTCTCCTCCAGTCAATTTTGGACACTCCTTCCAAAATGTTGTTCTTAAAGAACTCCAATTTTGTGCTTAAAGATACAGCTAGAGGGCCAGCGCCCTGGCTCAGTAGGCTAATCCTCTGCCATGCAGCACCGGCACACCGGGTTCTAGTCCTGGTTGGGGCACCACATTCTGTCCCGGTTGCCCTTCTTCCAGGCCAGCTCTCTGCTGTGGCCAAGGAGTGCAGTGGAGGATGGCCCAAGTGCTTGGGCCCTGCACCCCATGGGAGACCAGGAGAAGCACCTGGCTCCTGGCTTGGGATCAGCACGGTGCGCCGGCCGCAGCGTACCGGCTGTGGCGGCCATTGGAGGGTGAACCAACTGCAAAAGGAAGACCTTTCTCTCGGTCTCTCTCTCTCTCTCTGTCCACTCTGCCCGTCAAAAAAAAAAAAAAAAAAAAAAAAAAAAGATACAGCTAGATATTAATGGACAAGACTGAAGTTCCAATTGGCTTATAAACAATGAAAATAATCCAACCTTATATAGAGAAATATAGAAATTTAAATTTCAGCAAAAAACAGGGAGAGAGTTTCCACTGTCAGCACTAATTTTTAAAGTTCATATTTAAAGACATGAGAGAGCTCTCTAACACTATTAACTTGGTAAAATCTATTTGAAAAACAGTTGACAAGATGTGTAGTAATGTTAAAAATGTTAACTACACCAACCTGTTGATTAGAATTTCTGGACTCACTGCTGAGGCAGTAATCCAAACTGTAGAATATATTCTGTCATATTAATAATTAGTGAAATTTTAAAGAAAACTTAAATATCTAATAATATTTCTGAGTAAATATTTGCATTTGATAGACTATAATGAAGTACTTAAAGTGATCATGAAGACTTTAAAAAAATTCCTGCATTCATTGTTCATGTGTTAATTTGATAAATAGGTATATTTTCCCAAATCAGGAACATTGGGAGGCATTTGTTTGGAATGCAAAGAATATTTCCTGTCTTTGCCCTAGGGAGAATTTTTGGAGGAGGGGACAGATAGAACAGAGTGGATTACAACATGGTGATGTTGACACAGAGAGTGAGGGCTCAGGAGCCAAAAGATCCCCCGGGTGGGGGTGGGGGGTGCATACCCCAGACTGCCTGGAGAAGGTGAGAAAAGACTTATTAGGCAAAGGTGATAGTGGGGTGAGTCCTGGGATTTTGAAAAACACAGATGTGGAAATCCTCACAGCAGGATAGGGGCTTTGATTGGCTCCTGGAGGGCTGGAAAGGACAAGAGATAAGAATGGAGAGATAAGGAAAGGACAGGTGATGAAAGGCTGTTAAGAACTTGGACTTTATCCTAAGCCTTTGACAGATGTGTTGCCTGCCAGTGACAAATTCAGACTTGTATTTTAAAAACACCAACCTAGCAGCCAGCGGAAAACAGACGACGACAGTAAAGCAATAGAAGAGGCGTTTCACTCTTTTGGTGGAAAATGAGGAGTCCTCTCTTTGGAGATTGAGAGATGCCCAAATCAGGAGATTGGGAGGAGCTGGGATTCCCCAGCTTGAGGATTATGATATGTCAGTGAAGGGGAGGATGGAGTCAAGGATGACTCCAGGTGTTTGTGACTTGTGGCTGGGAGGACTGAAGGTGCATCGTAAGGCATATGAAAAGAGACGCCAGACACTGGCACAGAAGCTTAGCAGAGAAAGCCTGTGGACGGGTTTTGGGAGTTCTCATTTCCCTCCGTTAGGAATGACAGCTGCCTGAATTTATCAAAAAATAGTACACAATGGAAAAAAATCCATGTATTCTTCATGTGGCTGAAAAAAAAGGAGTTAGGGGTGGGAATTTAGCCTATAGGTTAAAATCTTGTTAGGATGTCTGCATTCCAAATCAGAGTACCTGGGTTTGATTCCTGGCTTGGACTCCTGACTCTAGCTCCCTGCTATGAACACCCTGGGAGGCAGCCTTAATAGCTCAAGTAATTGGGTTCCAGCCTCCTGAGTTTAAGAACTGAGTCACATTCCTGGCTCCCATCCTTGGCCCAGACACATCACGTACCCACTAACTATACATTCTACAGGTGCCTTTGTATACAACACTCCCTCCGAATGAAATGTTTTCCTCTTTTTCCTAATCTGTCAAATTGCAAACATCCTCTGAGGTCAGACTACATTCTTTCAGGGAGAATTCTTCAACCTTCCAACAAGTTGTAGCACATCTCCCCTGTCATCTCTTAATACTCAGTCTGTCTCACTGTACTTTTCATAAAATGCATGTTATGTAACTATCCATTTGTGTTATTAGTCCCAATAGATGAAACCATCCTAAAGGATGAGGGCTTTTCTTGATAATGCAACTGGGTTTTACCCCTTTGTCATGTTTAAATCAAACAGACGGGGGCTGGTGCTGGTGTTCACTTGGTTAATCCTCCGCCTGAGGCACCGGCATCCCTTGTGGGCGCTGGGTTCTAGTCCTGGTCTCTCCTCTTCCAGTCCAGCTCTCTGCTGTGGCCCGGGAGGGCAGTGGAGGATGGCCCAAGTGCTTGGGCCCCTGCACCCACATGGGAGACCAGGAGGAAGCGCCTGGCTCCTGCCTTCGGATCAGCGCAGCGCCGGCTGTAGCAGCCATTTGTGGGGTGAACCAACAGAAGGAAGACCTTTCTCTCTGTCTCTCTTTCTGTCTGTAACTCTATCTGTCAAATAAAAATAAGCAATCAAAGACTTTTTTAATTTTAAAGATTTATTTACTTGAAAGGCAGAGTAACAGAGAGAAATGGGAGAGATCGATTTTCCATCCACTGGTTCACTCCCCAAACGTCCCAAACAACCAGGGCTGGACCAGGCTGAAATCAGGAGCCTGAAACTCCATCCTGGTCTCCCCACATAGGTGGGAGGGCCCAAGTACTTAGGACATCCTCCACTGCTTTCCCACGAGTATTTGTAGGAAGCTAAATTGGAGGCAGAGAAGCAAGGATTGAATCAACACTCTGGTATGGCTTAACCTCTACTCCATAACACTCACCCTGAAAAGATTTTTTGATCATTTGTAATACTCTTGTTTCCAATTCTTAAACCAATAGGCACTTAGATCTTGCATACAGAGTATGAGATCTGGAAAGTGCTATTTTTTAGCTTAAGTGTGGAGAAAAGCTATCCCAGGCATCGATTCCTGGTAACCACAACACCCAGCACATAAGAGCCTCAGCTCTACTCATGTCTTGACTTTCGTGAGGAGGAAACTTGGGTTAAGCATGAGCCTCTCTGTTCAACACTTAACACACGGTCTCAGCAAATTGTTCTGGTTCCTGAACTTTGATTTCTCTTTCCATGAAGTAGATACAACAGCAGGTGGCTACCAAGTGTGGACTGGGAGCAGGGTTGTGAAAGTTAAACACAATCACAAACACACATAACCTACACATGTGCATGGAAATGCAAATTACAATTTATTTCTAATCCCTTCCCAGTCAAGTGGTCTCCATACCACATTGTATCCATTATCTGTTTCTCTCTGCCTACCTGTCAATGATTTATTCTAGACCCTCCTAGAAGAATCTGAAGAAATTCACAATGACCTGGAAACAATGACTGAGAAAGTACAGTACCTCACGAGTGTGTACTCTACAGAAACAATGTCTCAGCAAGTGGCAGAGCTGGGGCGGGAGACTGCGGAATTGCGACAGATGATCAAAACTCGTTTGCAGAACCTCCAAGATGCAGCTAAGGTAAAAAAAAAAAAATGAAAAATTAAAAAGGAAAAAAAAATGGTGATGTTGCCGTGGAGATACCGAGTTCCTCCGTGGTATAATTTCCTGACTGTGGTATTATTCTTCACCTATGACTTTGGACTTCAAATGTGATGTATTCTCATTAATATTCAAATGGCTTTTCTTCTCTAGGATATGAAAAAATTTGAAGCAGAGCTAAAAAACTTACAAGTTGCTTTAGAACAAGCCCAGGCAACCCTAACTTCTCCAGAAGTTGGACGTCTTAGCCTCAAAGAGCAACTCTCACATCGACAAGTAAGCAAAAATCATGTGGAATGGATGAGGGAGACATGTTTTTTAAAAATGATAGCAAGAAAAATCGAAGCTCTATGACAGTCTTGGCATTCGATATATTAAAAACATTCCTTGTACAATGTTTGTAACTTGTAAGATAGCTATAAGTTAGTAAATGCCCTTTGCTTAATGCAATAGGTGATAAAAATACTAAATGTCTGAACTATGAAATTGCACTTTCAGCATTTGCTGTCAGAGATGGAGTCCCTGAAGCCCAAGGTACATGCTGTACAGCTGTGCCAGAGTGCCCTCCGGATCCCTGAGGACGTGGTTGCCAGCTTGCCGCTCTGCCACGCTGCTCTGCGCCTGCAGGAAGAGGCCAGCCGGCTGCAGCACTCGGCCATCCAGCAGTGCAACATCATGCAGGCAGGTGCAGCTGTGCGCTGGGCTCTGCCAGTGGCGCCCACGCCACCCGAGCGACGGCGAATGAGTCATGGGCTTCTTTTCTTAGCATTGTGTGGGCTCAGCCATCAAAACACATCCAGTGTTAAATTTGACAGACTGTTGTGGTTATATAAAATCAGGAGATTAAAATGCTGTCATTTGGATCCCCACAAAGGTCCAGAGAAAGGTCTATTAAAAAAAAAAATCCTTTGGAGAAAACTATCTTGTAGTGACTTTTTAAATTAAGAACAACCTAAAAGGTTACTTTTGTATGCAGCCATCCATCTTTATCTTTTATTATTCACTTCAGAATAATCTAGAACCTGGCAATATGGGTTTATTATTATTATTTGATATATAGTTTTTTTATATTTCAGCCTATTGATTTATTAAATGCATTTTCTTCCCTAAGAATCATATTCAAGTGTAACTGTTACTCTCTTCACAAAATAATCATTTTCTATGGAGAAATGACACTATTTACCATATATCTCCTTTAAAACAATATTTACTTGTTTCATCAAAAATCGAATAAATATCCTCTTGCTAAAATTGCCAGTTGTGCATTTGGTCAACTATCCTTGCCCCTTGAATTGTCTTGTAATTTCCTAGACAGTAAATTTCTGAGACTACAAGCCATGCGTAATCCACAGCTCCTAGCCAAGTATCTGTCTTATTTATCTGGTATTTCTTAGGTGGAGAAATGAAACATGCTGCTTCTTACCACCTGACCATTATGTTTCATGCTCAGAAAAATATGGGTAGGGAGGAGAGAGAAAGCACAAACCATTTAAAAATTTTTAATGGATCATTAATTTCACTACAGTATTTTAGAAAAAGTTCTGAAATAGCTAAGCAGAGTTGAGAATGTGGACCCCCTAGGAATTTTTACCCATCCTTTCGGTATTCCATAGACACACAAGTAAATGGAAGTTTACACTTGAGGGCAGACAGCAAAAAGTCATTTACCAAGTTTGATATAGGAAGACAATTGAGTTTCATTTTGTTTCTCCCCAAGGAGGCCGTGGTGCAGTATGAACAATATGAGCAAGAAATGAAGCACCTCCAGCAGCTGATAGAAGGAGCTCACAGAGAGATTGAGGATACGCCTGTGGCCACCAGTAATATCCAGGAGCTGCAAGCCCAGATTTCTCGGCATGAGGTGAGACAGGGCTGTGGGCAAAGCACCAAGGGCGGGCGATTGGCTTGCCAGAATACATGATTGGTTCCCTGTGAATGGAGGAGAAAGGTCCACCCTGTCCTGTGTGTAGCATGTTCAGTTATTGGACAGCCGCTTTGCCTTCTTTGCATCTTGAGTGTAAAGTTAGCAGTCAACTTCCTTGCCTCACCTGGCGATTGCTATATAGATCAAGTTGACTCTTTTCCTTGGAGACTGGCTCTTAGCACCATGGCTTTTGGTACGTGACTGAAGAGAAGTGTCTGATTTCTCTGTGCCAAGGATGGGTCTTTGATTTATCTTTCATGTGCTCTATTTTAACTTTTTCATGAGAACAGCAAGCTGTTTTTCCAAATCAAATAGCTTAGGCTCTCAGAAGATTAAAATGTTGTCTTTTAAGTGTAATAAAATCGTACTTTCATCATCTTCTAATATAACTAATTAATTAGAAACAGAGTAACAGAGAAAGGGGAAACAGAGAAAGATTGTCCATCTGCTGTTTCACTCCTCAAATGCATGCAACAGCTTGGGCTGGGCCAAGCCAACACCAGGAGCCTAGAGCAACATCTGAGTTTTCCATGTGGGTGACAGGTAGCTGGATCAGAAGCTGAGGTGGCACTTGATCCTAGGCACCCCAATATTGGATGTAGGAGTCTACAAGGACTAGCTTAACTCACTGTACTACAACTCACACCCTTCTTTAATTTCTTGACATATAAAATACACCAATAACTTGTATGTATATATGATTTTTCTTATGTTTATTGGAAAGGCAGAAAGAGAAAGAGGGAGTTTCTGTCTGCTGGTTCAGTCCCCAAATGCCCTCAACAGCCAGGGCTGGGCCAGGCTAAAGCCATGATCCAAAAGCTATATTTGGGTCTCCCACATGGGAGGCAGGGGCTCAAGTACTTAGACCATCATCTGCTGCCTCCCAAGGCACACATTAGCAGGACGCTCAATGTGAAGCAGAAGTGAGACTTAATCTAGACCCTCCAATATGCGATGTGGGCATCCCGAGCAATGGCTTTAAACCACTGTACAACACTTGCCCTTATGTATGATTTACAAATAATTTATATAAATTTTCCATCTATAAAATTTTTTCCTACAATTGTAGACATTATCTATGTTAATTATTTCTCTTATGCATTGGTTAAATGAAAACATATAATTTTATAGATGTTATGCCCAGTTCAATTGTCCCCAAAGACCACCAAGGAGCCGATACCACTGTAAAAACACATGAGAGTTTTATTACAGGTCCGGGCCTGGGTTCTCAACTATCACTGACACAGCAGATTTGAATTGAGAGCCCCGACTCTTCAGTTAACAGGGTTTTTATAGGGTTTTCAGAGACATTCTATACATTATAGCTCCATTTAGCAAATCATCTCATCCCACGGGAAATTCAAAGGCCATCTCCTAGAATTGATTAGTGCGTCCAGTGGTGGGAATGGACCTAGTAAAGGTGGTTTGATGACTTTAAATTGATTGGCTAAAGTATAGGGTCTGAGCTGCTTTGCTGGGGTGTACGTGTCAAACTGCAGGGTTTTGGGATGTTATCAATCACCTTAACTGCCTGAAAAGACAGCTGGAACTTTAGGTATTTCTCTGCTATTTGCTAATTGGCTGTTGCGAGGAGAGCTTATTGCAAGAGGAGTTCATTTATTTATTTTTAGGAGCTTTTGGCTCAGGGTTCAGGGCCCGGTCAGGCCCAAGTTACAAGATGGAGGCCTATTTTAAAATAGTTACACCTTGATCCAGGCTCAGGTCTCTCATAGACAGAGATGTCCTTTCTTGTTGGTTCACTCCCAAATGCCCACAGTAGCTGGGGCTATCGGAGGTCAAATACAGGAGCCCAGAATTCAATCGAGATCTCGTAAATATGTGGCAGGAACCCAACTATTTGAGCTATCACATGTGACCTCTCAAGCTGCGCATTAGCAGGAAGCTGGGATTGGGAATGGAGCTGAAACTCAAACCAAAGCCTTCTGATATAGGACACAGGTATCCCAAATGGCATTTTAACTGCTGCAGGAAATGCTCACCTATTATGCAAATTTTTGAAGCCACTGTTTATATAATACATAGATTAGACTATATTTGTATATTATATATTATAAACTGAGTTTTTATTATACTTGTTTAGATCCAGAAATTTGTTGTAACAACTCTTTCCTCATTACAGAAAACATTTTTTTAAAAATTTTATTTATTGGAGCCGGTGCTGTGGCTCAACAGGTTAATGCCCTGGCCTGAATCGCTGGCATCCCATATGGGCGCTGGTTTAAGACCTAGCTGCTCCAATTCCCGTGCAGCTCTCTGCTATGGCCTGGGAAAGCAGTGAAAGATGGCCCAAGTCCTCGGGCCCCCTCCACCTGCCTGAAAGACCTGGAAGAAGCTCCTGGCTTCAGATCGTGCAGCTCCAGCCGTTGCAGCCATTTGGAGAGTGAACCAGTGGATGGAAGACCTCCCTCTCTCTCTCTCTCTCTCTCTCTCCCTCTCTCTCTCTCTCTCCACCTCTCCTCTCTCTCCACCTCTCCTCTCTCTCCACCTCTCCTCTCTGTGTAACTCTGACTTTCAAATAAATAAAATGAATCTTTAAAAAATTATTTTATTTGAAGGGCAAAGTTACAGAGAGAGAGAGGGAGTGATAGAGAGATCTTGCATCTGCTGATTCACTCCCCAGATGGTTGCAATAGCTAGGGCTGGGCTAGGCTGAAGCAAGTAATTTTTTTCTGGGTCTCCCATGTGGATGCAGGGGCCCAAACACTTGGGCCATGTTCCGTTGCTTTCATAGGTGCATTAGCAGGGAGCTGGTTTAGAAAAGGAGCAGCTGGGACTTTAACTGGCACCCACATAGGATGCCAACATCGCAGCTTAACCAGCTATGCCACAAAATCAACCCAGAAATTATTTTTAAAATATTAATAACTAATTTTTAAAAATATATTTTTTTATTTTTAATTTTTATTTTTTTTGACAGGCAGAGTGGAGAGTGAGAGAGAGAGAGACAGAGAGAGAAAGGTCTTCCTTTGCCGTTGGTTCACCCTCCAATGGCCACCGCGGCCAGCGTGCTGCGGCCAGCACACCACGCTGATCCGATGGCAGGAGCCAGGTACTTATCCTGGTCTCCCATGGGGTGCAGGGCCCAAGCACTTGGGCCATCCTCCACTGCACTCCCGGGCGGCAGCAGAGAGCTGGCCTGGAAGAGGAGCAACCGGAACAGAATCCGGCGCCCCGACCGGGACTAGAACCCGGTGTGCCGGCACCGCAAGGCAGAGGATTAGCCTAGTGAGCCGCGGTGCCGGCTGAAAATATTTTTAAAAGTAACTTTTAAAGTATTATATAATTTTATTTTTATTTATTTATTTATTTTTGACAGAGTGGATAGTGAGAGAGAGAGACAGAGAGAAAGGTCTTCCTTTTGCCATTGGTTCACCCTCCAATGGCCACTGCAGCTGGCGCGCTTGCAGCCAGCGCACCACGCTGATCCGAAGCCAGGAGCCAGGTGCTTCTCCTGGTCTCCCATGGGGTGCAGGGCCCAAGCACTTGGGCCATCCTCCACTGCCTTCCCGGGCCACAGCAGAGAGCTGGCCTGGAAGAGGGGCAACTAGGACAGAATGCGGCGCCCTGACCGGGACTAGAACCCCGTGTGCCGGCGCTGCTAGGTGGAGGATTAGCCTATTGAGCCGCGGCACCGGCCGTATTATATAATTTTAAAAAATGATAAGGATGTTCAAAGTCATCTGCATTTTACTAATAATAAAATCGACTTTTTAAAAATGACTTCTTGAGTTGTCAAATGTAAGTAACTGGTTGAAGCTGGACTCAAGCGCAGGATTTTGGCTCCAAATTCCATGATTTTTCCACTGTATCAGAAATTACTTATTTTTTTTCATTGAACAAAAAAAATAAAATAAAAAGAGTAAAAAGAGGCCAGCGCCACGGCTCAGTAGACTAATCCTCCCCTGTGGTGCCGGCACCCTGGGTTCTAGTCCCGGTCAGTGCGCCGGATTCTGTCCCGATTGCTCCTCTTCCAGTCCAGCTCTCTGCTGTGGCCTGGGAGTGCAGTGGAGGATGGCCCAAGTCCTTGGGCCTTGCACCTGCATGGGAGACCAGGAGAAGCACCTGGCTCCTGGCTTTGGATCTGCGCGGTGCGCCAGCCGCAGCGTGCCGGCCGCAGCAGCCATTGGAGGGTGAACCAACAGAAAAGGAAGACCTTTTTCTCTGTCTCTCTCTCTCACTGTCCACTCTCCCTGTCAAAAAATAAAAATAAAAAAATAAAAAGAATGAAGGAAAATAAGTGACTTACTCAAGGTCACAGCGAGAGTTCTCAGCCTGGTAGGAGCAGAGTGTGTCTTCTGGTTCCTAATTCAGTGATCTGTTCATCTTGTTGTATCTGCTGCTTATACTCCTAAATACCAGTGTAGATGGGAGAGATTTTCAAATAGTTCATAAAAAATGCATATTAGAAACAAAACCATGCATGGGTTGCAACACATTTCACACCCAAGTGAGCTCTTTTAATTTAAATTTTCCATGAACTTTTCAAGTATTCTGATATTTGTTTCACCATGTGTTTGAGAACACATTTTCTTGAAAGTAATGATGTAGCCCTGTGTGAGGCTCATTGTAGACATAAAATAAACACAGGAAAGAATGTGCTGAGTAGAGAAAGCCTGGCTGATGAGACGTGAAAGTTGAAAGAGGGCTTTTTCCTGTATTTTCTGCCTGCTTTTAATTCAATTTTAATCTTAAAGTGGAACTGGTTTTCATATGATATCTTCAACTCATAAAAATAATTGGGAATTTATATCTAAGCAATTCACTCATGTTTTACTTTTTGTGCGTTTTCAAAACTTGCATTTAATTTAAAGAAATTATCCTGCAACTTTTATTTTTTAAAGTATCTATTTTTTATTTGTTTGAAAGGCAGAGTTAAAGAGTAGGAGACATACACACACACACACACACACACACACACACACACAGAAATTGAGATTGGTCTTCCATCTTCTGGTTCACTCCTCAAATGGCTGTAATGACTGGGACTGGGCCAGGCCAAAGCCAGGAGCCTGTAGTTTCTTCCAGGTCTTCTGTATGGGTGCAGGGACCCAAGCACTTGGGTCATCTGCTGCTGCCTTCCCAGACTCATTAACAGGGAGCTGGATTAGAAGTGGAGCAGTCAGGTCTTGAACTGGCACCTATATAGGATACTGGCATCACAGGCGGAGGCTTAACCTGCCATGCCACAGCACCAGCTGCCATTTTTAAATCCTGCCACTTTTAAATCATAGTTGAGAATGCTCAGACCTTGTTGCTGTCCACCTGGTATAGAAGGCCTGCTCCTGAGTGCTTCCTTTCTCCTGAAATTCTCAACTTTATCATCCCTTTTAGAAATACCTGATGGAGATGGGGGTTGTGGCACGGCAGGTCAAGTTACTGCATATGAAACCAGTACCCATATGGAAGTGCCTATCCAAGTCCTGGCTTCTCCACTGCTGTCCCATTCAGCTTCCTGCTAATGTGTTTGGGAAGGTATTAAAGATGGTCCAAGTGCCTGGATCCCTGCCACTCATGTAGGAGACTAGGAAGGAGTTCCTGGCTCCTGGCTTCAGCCTGGCCCAGACTTGGCTGTTATTCAGTGAACCAGCAGATGGAAGATATCTCTTCCTGCCCACTACCCCTCCCTCCCCACTTTGCTCTTGCTTTCAAATAAATAAATTATAAGAATCTGGTAAAAATTGAACACACAGGGGCTGGAGTTTTGCTGTAGCAGGTAAAGCTGTCTCCTGAGATGCTGGCATCCTGTGTGGGTGCCTGTGGGAGTCTTGGTTGCTCCACTTCTGATCCATCTCCTTGCTAGTGTCCTGGGAAAAGCAGCAGAGATAATCTAAGTACTTGGGCCCATGCCACTCCGGTGGGTGACCCGGCTCCTGGCTTTGGACTGGCCCAGCCCTGGACATTGTGGCCATCTGGGGAGTGAACCAGCAGATGGAATGCCATTCTTTGTCTCTCTGTAGCTCTTTCAAATAAATAAATTTTAAAATAAATAAATGCACATACGCCTATATACACATATGGGAGCTTCAAAAAGTTCATGGAAAATTGTGGGAAAAAAAAGAACCCTATGGATTTCAAAAAGTTTTGCACCAAAATCTTATATTTTAAAATATTTTTTATGTTCCATTAACTTTTTCCTCTTACTTATCTTTTGATTTTTGTTACTTCTCCAAATATCTGCAAAAGCCAGATGCCTGGAACTCGATCTGGGTCTCCCATGTGGGTGACAAGGACCCAAATACCTGCACCTGCTGCTTCCCATGGTACACATAGCAGGAAGCTAGAATTTGAGGCAGAGGCAGGACTCAAACCCAGGCACTCTGGGGTGAGATACAAGTGTCCCAAGTAGCATCTTAACCACTGTGCCAAATGCCTGTCCTGATTTCCATTAAATTTTTGAAGCACCTTCCTACACACACACACACACACACACACACACACAGGTTGAGTATCTCTTATCTGAAACAGTTATGAGAATTGTTTCAAATCTTAGAATTCTTTGGATTTTGGACTATTTGCACGGCTTTACTAATTGAACCTTTATAATCTGAAATACATTTCAGGTTTCAGATTTTTGGCTTTGGCGTGCTCAACCTGTTCTTCCTGAGAGTGCGTAACGCATGAGCCATCAGTGCTCTATAGTATTTGAGCAGAATTGGCTAGTGCATGATTAACCAGCCCACAAGATGATGGGATATGAGCAAGTTTCTTCATATGGAAGAAAATGCTAGAGTACTATTTCTTAAGGAGTGTCACATGCATGATAGTAAATGGGCAAACTGTGAAATGCAGATTCTCACAAACCCAGCAAATTGCAAACTTTGGATGTGGTGATCAGGGGTGCGTGCATTCTTAGGAAAGACCCAGAGGAATTTTGCACACAGTGAGATGAGAATTTCGCCGTAGGAAGTGGATGTATGCTGTCAGTGTGGGCATACCTCTGCCGGGGACTGCAGCATGACTGACCAGCATGTGGATGGTAATGGTGGAAGGCTCAAGACGAGCTCTGTCTTCACAAATAGTTCTCATAGGCACCCCCATGGGGCAAGCGGTTTTAAGAAAGCCAAGTGACTTGGAACTCAGGGAGCCTGCTACGCCAGTAGCTGTTTTCTATATGTGTGGATTATGCAATTATAATACTTATCATTTGTTGATATTTCATATGCTAGCCATTACACTAGATATACTAAATAGCTATTTAATCTCTGTTTTAAAAACTCTATTGGGCTTAAGTACCCATCTACTGCTCCAGAGATAAAGAAGCAATGATTTTACATTTTAAATACTTGTTTTAAAAGTCCTACAGTGCTACAAGTTAAGAAGACAGGCCTGTTTCCACATCTGCCTAGTTTTGGTTGGGAGAAGAGAGGAAACAGAACAATCTTAATACTGAGATGTTATATATGTATATGAACATATATGTGTGTGGCCCTTATGTGTGTGTATATTATACACACTATCAAAGACATTGACATTTAAAGTCTTTGTCACAAATATGTTGTATGAAAGCAAAGAACAGCTTTTCAGATAAAGGGGCCAAATAAAAGGAACAGAAAAAGTCAATGGTTTTATATTTTTAGGACTCCATGTTTTGGAATGTACCTTTTCATTTTTTAAAGATGTAAGAAAGTATAACTTTAGTGTTTAATATTGAAGCAAGGATCTATAATATTTGAGAATTCCCATACTCCTAAAATGCATGTACAATCACCTTTCCAAGACCAGTGGGCTGTCCAGATTATGTTTCCAGTAAATTCTCAGTAAAAAGATTAAAATCTTTCACACAATATTTACTTTTCAAAAGCAAATGAATTTCAAAGCTACTAAATGTGAACTGCCCTTGAAGTTCAAGGGGCCAGTTTGAAGCCTCAGATGTGTTTGAGACAATCATGGGGTGCATGCCAAAAATGCGAAGCTTGCACAAAATTTTACTGGGGTTTCTCATGTATAATATATAACCCATCTGGAATCCCTGAACCCCGCCCCCGGAGCCACAGGAAGGGACAGGCGCTTTCCTTTGTGACTGTGTCTCTAGAAATGACTGACATCTCCGCTGGTTGGACTCAGTATGGTTAGGAGCTGCGCAGTGCATTTTGCTGTAGTTCCAGCCGTCACATGACCTAATTGGCATGAACATCTGGTAAATTTGAGATGCTGTAGGTATATGGAAGAAAGCTGCCGGATCTTAACGGTAGGAAGTTCCGTGATCCCCTGGGGGAGTCTCTCAGTGCTGCTTGTGCTGGGGCCAGCCCCCAGCGGAGATGCGGGCTGTGCGCTCGCTCGCAGTCCACATCCTGCTCTCAGCCCCGCAGGGCGCTGCGCGCTCATTGGCTCGCCCTGCAGGAAGATGAACGCTACCGCTTCTGTTTCCTTTTGATGCTGCTCTGACACACTGGGCAGGAACCAAAAAAAAAAAAAAAAAAAAAAAATGTTTTCTCAGGAGCTGGCTCAGAAAATCAAGGGCTACCAGGAGCAGATCGCCTCCTTGAACTCCAAGTGCAAGATGCTGACCATGAAAGCCAAGCACGCCACCATGCTGCTGACGGTGACCGAGGTCGAGGGGCTGGCAGAAGGGAGCGAGGACCTGGACGGGGAGCTCCTCCCCGCGCCGGCGGCCCAGCCCTCTGTGGTCATGGTAAGGGGTCGAGTCCCGGCGGCTTAGCTCTTCCCCCTGCAGCCTGCCTGGGGTCTGGGGGCTCTCCGGATCGCCCGACTGGAATTGAGGAGTAGTTTCCTTAAGTCTCTCTGGGGCGATGCCAGCGTTTGACAGAGTAAACAGTGACAGCTGGGATGAAGCTGTTCTCCCCAGGCTGCTGAGTTACCGAACCTGTCCAAGGTCGGCTGTGATCTCCTGGATGATTTAGCAATCACACTGAGAGACTCTGTGCTTTCTTTTTATGAAAAAAAAAAAAAAATTCCTTTGCATGGTGCTCTGGTTTCCTGGGTGGGGGAGGGGAGAACGGGAGAATCCTGTGCATTTATTTAGCTGAGTTTTTCCAGGCTGATTAGCTGATAGAGAAGTGCATGTACAGCATTTAGAAGAAAAATTCTAAATAGAAAATCCAAATTCCAGCTTTGCATTGAAAGACAAATTCCATTTATTTCTGTTCCGCACCATTATTCCCCCCCCCCCCCACATTTTGCATCTAAATTGCTTTGAGTATTTTGGTAACTACAGTGCTTTCCAGTGCTGTGTGTTTCAGCTCATTGGTGCTGTGCCTCGGGTAATGTTTAATCACACCTGGGCCCATTAGGCAATACTCTGGGTGCATGTGACCTCCCTGGAATATCTGCAACTTGAGATTCCATGAAAGCCTAAGCTTTATTGTACAGACCCTTTCCTGATTTGTATGATTTGTGCTTTTTCTAGTTGTTATAAAGACACAGACATTCATCAAATAGGGGTGGAGTCAGTTAAGGAAGTATTTAGACAACAAAAATATCTTCGAAGTGATATGCACCCCTCATCCCTGTTTTACAAGTGGTTTCTAGAATTACGTTCATTTGAAGACAAAATTTTAAGTACTAACACAGCATGTGAATTTGGTCTCAGTATCTCTAACTTTGTTATTGGATGATGTGTGTTTTGACCTGTGCCTGACCAGGTCTTTTGTTAATGTAGCTAACTGATTCTCATGTCCTTTGGGCTACGTTTCATGGGGCAGATGACTGCAGGTCGCTGCCACACTTTGCTGTCACCTGTCACTGAGGAGTCTGGGGAGGAGGGAACCAGCAGTGAGATCTCTCCACCTGCCTGTCCTTCCCCTTCACCTGTGGCTAATCCAGATGCTTCTGTTAATCAGGTACCTCCCACGTGGTGTCCTGTGGCCTCTGGGAGAATGCAGGACTCCATTCTCGGTTCTCAGGACACTGTAGGCGTGGCCCCAGGGCCACACCTTAGGTGTTAGAGTTGTGCAAACTATGAATGCCTTGGGAGACTGCTTGCTCAGTCACTGCATTCTCTCTTCTCCTGGCCTACGGACAGTGAGATGAGAAAAAATTTAGGCCATGGAAATTTTAGCTTATTAAAGGTGTAACAGCTTTATTTTCTAACAATTGTATGCAATGGGATCCTGCATTCTAACAGAAAGTGAAAGGTCTGTGTCACTGTTGTAAAATAACACAATTTTACAGCTAGTTTAACATTCATGGAGTACAGTGTTCAGATTTTGAAAATGCAAAACTTCCCTTCATTATATCATATTTTCACCATAGACTTAACTATAAACCAACTTAAAGAATATCTACCATTATATATACTGGAACACCTAGATATCTTACTTCTCTTTCAATAATCCTAAATTTTATTTCCTGTAAAATAAGCATAATACCTAATTGTGTTGAAATTCCTTTTAACATGCCATATATTAAATATAAATTATATTCAACTGCAGGATTTTAATAAAAATTATTGGGTGGAAATGGGTTCTTTTATAACTAAATATCTTTAATACATGTTAATTAGTACTTTATGCATACTAGGGAAAACAACTAAACATTTTTAGCTATTATGATGAAATCATATAAAGTACAAAAGAATTCAGATGTCTTTTCAAGGAAGAAGCATTGAACAGAGCAAATGTTTTGTAAGCTATATTATAAATCAGCCACATTAATTCACTTTAAAGCAGTTCATATCGGATTTCTGTGATAAAGAAAACCCCCCACTGCCTCACAAAAAAAAGAATATAAAAATTGATGAAAACTTCAGACAGCACAATTCTCTTGGTAAAAATCAATATAGCTCTTGGGAAGCTATTAACTCACTCGTTCGTCAAATGTATTCTAAGCACCTGTTTGGCACAAGATGTTACGCTGGGTCTTGGAGATGCAACTGAGAGTGAGGGACAGTGGTCCTGCCAGCTAGGAACTCAGAAAGATAGATGTGGGACCAATAATAGCAGAACCAGTAAGAGGAAATTAAAAAACAGCAACAATAAAGGAGAAGTCCAGGGCTCCATGGGGAACTTGGGAAACTGTTCTCTAATTTCTGATACAAAAATATGTATTACTCACTCTTTGACCATACGTTCTTCCCCATGGTCACAGATGTTATGTTAGAGAAATCGGGCTACGGTCAGCTAATTATTATAAAGACAAAATTTATATTATATATGCTTAATGTTCTTAAACGTTTTCAATTGAGCAGTACTGATCTTGATGCTAACACTGTGGAAAGACTACCTTTGGTAAAATTGTAAGTCCTCATGGTATATATTGTAAAGTATCTCTCACTGTACATGTGAGAGTGCCCTGTAACTGACAAAACATGCATCTTATTTATATTTGACATCAACCATAAAGCTTAACTTAAATCCAAAGCTGAGTAAGATTATGCTTTTAATCCCATTTTGATGCCTCCCCTCTCCTAATCATAGGAAAATAGCAGTTACATCATATTGGTAACATCCATGAATATCATTTGTTTAGATTAAATCAGAAAACTTCCTCAGAGGAAGCTGTTGAAAAAGCAAACATGATTGGTGTTGCTGCAACCAGTCAACCCATCATTACAGCCACATATATTGCACATTCCTGTACAGGAATTATGTTGTATATTAGTATATATTATTATAGATAAAATAAAATACAAAATAAGTCAGGAGTCAATGAACAATACAGTAATGTGACCAGTGATGCATTACATCTGTGAAATTGTCTCTTAAACCTACAGAGGACAGTTAGAGTCACCTTAAGTTTTCAGACTCAATGCCCTGTACAGAATATAAACAGTTGTCTCCATGTAGCTACTTCATTAGACTGCAGCTATGAGTGGATTTTCATTATATAACCCATCCCACTCATAGTCTGTGTACTCTGCTTTTGATAGTAGCTATTAGCTAAAATGTAATAAGTTTTGTTCACTTGAGGATAACAATAATGAGGCATCCCCAGAATTTTCTGCACCCTTCTTGCCCCCCCCCCACCTAGAAACAGTTACTATAGCCAGGTAGACAGTATTACCACATCTTCTGATTACAAAGAGAAGCTAAGAATCTGAATTTTTATGAAATTTCCCTATCTTAATGATAAGAACTTTTAAAAACTTCAGGTAAGCCAAACTAAAAACATACAGGCCAGAGGCAGTTTGCAGGCTTCTCATTTACCCTTGAGTTAGGAAGTTGCTGTTGTAGATATGACTTGGACCTGGGCTGCAGCAAGAGTATGCATCAATGGAACTTCATCTTCACGTAGCCATGAGCAGAGAGGGAGAGAAGTTAAGAATACATTCTAAGTTTTTAGATCAGGTGGGTATAAGTTCCATTGGCTGAGAAATTATTTTTTTCCTAAATCAGTTTTTCATGTTAAGTTCTTTTTTGGAAAGATAGCATTTGAAGAACTATTGGGGCATAGTCTGTGACCAAGTAGAAATGTGAGTGTGGAGCTTATAAACGCCGCAGATCAGCTGACAAGAAAGCTGGTAGAGAGCACAGATTAAAAGGCAAGTGTTTCTCAGAGGGGATGGTGGATGCTTTCACATGGACCTGAGGGGGAAGGGCTTGAAAAGTAACCATTTTATTTCATAGAAAAGAAGCCACTGATCACTTGGATGAGAGAAGTCTCAGTGTAGGCCTTAGGGTGGAAGCCCTCATGGGTATTTAGAAGTGGATTAAGGATGAGAAAGTGAACATATAAGAGTACTTCAAAAAGTTCTTGGAAAATGAAATTAAAAAATAAGTTTACTTTGGTGAAAAAATTTTGAAATCCCTAGAGGATTGAAATGCATAAAGATGAACCCCCCCAAAGAGGGGATCTTCAAAAATCTCCTTTGAAAAAATGCATATTGTGAAAAAACTAAATGTGGATTTCAATTTGTTTGCACCAAAATAAACATCTTTTGATTTCATTTTTTTAAATTTTTATTTTATTAGTTTTTATTTGACAAGTAGAGTTATAGACAGAGAGAGACAGAAAGGTCTTCCTTCCATTGGTTCACTCTCCTAATGGCCACTATGGCTGGCACGCCGCACCAATCCGAAGCCAGGAGCCGGCTGCTTCCTCCCGGTCTCCCATGCAGGTGCAGGGACCCAAGCACTTGGGCCATCCTCCACTGCCCTCCCAGGCCACAGCAGAGAGCTTGCCTGGAAGAGGAGCAACCGGGACTAGAACCTGGGGTGCTGGCACTGCAGGCAGAGGATTAGCCAAGTAAGCCATGGCACTGGCCCTGATTTCATTTTCTAAGAACACTTTGAGGTATCCTCATCTGTTAATGTGCCACCCTTTTGACAAGCTGGATTATAAAGTGAATAGGTGAGGAGTAGGAACTAGCAATTAAGCCAGTGCATGTGAGTGCATTCTTAGGAGATGATCCATCACAATGTGATCTGTGGAATTTTCTAAAATTGGAGTATCCTTCAGGAAAAGAAGATATAAAAATACATGGACATGTAGGTCTTTAGGGATGGAAGAGAGTTGATTCCCTTTATATCCCATGGTGGTGAATATCAGCAGAGAGGGGAGGGAGTATTAGTTGATGGAAGTCCTTGGAAAATCAGTCCACGGATCTCATGACAGGGGAGTTCATCCTGATGCATGCAATAAGGAGGAGTCTGAATATAGACAGACTTGATCAGCTGAGAAGTTGTGGGATGTCACCTTGATGGCTTCAGATGTGACTGCAAGCACATGTACTCTGGAAAGTAAAGTTGGATTGGGTGGTTGTTGGGATTTTCCAAGTGGGTGAAACAGAGCTTAAAGAAGTAAGAGAAACAAAGTTAGCAAGAAAGAGGTTTAAGTAACTTTAACCACAGTGAGAAGTATCCGGTGGTGGGAAGGTGACCAATTTAATGATGACAGCATTAAAGGGTGTCAAGGAATGAAATGAGGTGGACATGAGTGAGCTCAATGGATATAAGCCTATCAAGGACATGAAAATACCAGAGTAACCCATTGAAGAGATTGAGAGAGTGAAGAATGAAGAGGAACAAGTCTTCATGTTCCTTTGTCATCAATAAATGTTATCGACATATCTGGGAGTCTCAGCCACACAACCAAAAAATGGGCAAAAGTCGGTATTGTCACTCAAAGAATATTCCTCAAAACCACCTGCTGTTGTATAGATGAGGAAGCTGAAGTGCAGGTTGTTAGTGACTGGCACAGTTGTCCAGGGACATACACTTAGAGTAGTTCTGGCTGGATCTCAGTGTCCCAACTCTCAGTCTTAACTCATTCCATTGCATCCTGTTGTAGCCCCTAAGAAGTGTCCTTTCCGCTTCCCCAAAACAGCGCCAGGCCCTTCCTGATGTGCTCTTGTTTTCCCATGTGGCTGGAACCTTCTTCAAGACTTCTGCCAATTAATGATTATCTGTAAGGCTAAGTTATTTTAAACTGACATAATTACCTTCACCTTACAGAACAGCTGTAAAAGCAATCAAGTTTACTAGTTTAATAGCAATTCATAGAATATAAGCATTACTCTTCCAATCAAATTTCTATTGAGGTATAGATAAATAGCCATAAAAACAATTGAAAACACAAACAATTGTATGTATTGGTATAAAAAAATTTCATTATAATTATTACTATGTAATATTACTTATAACTAGATTTTTAAAAATTTAAAAGATGATTGTCATCATTCACTTCAATGATTGCTTATGTACTTCCAGAAAATGGATATAAAGAACTCTTTCTTAATATTTGTTTCTTAGAGTAGTTTTAGCTTCCCTATCACACTTTTCCTTATTTAATATTAAAGTATTTAATTTCTGTATATAGTGAATTCACAACTAGTGAAGATCTAGCTATGTCAGAAAAATTGCTTTCAATAGCTTTGATTTTATTTAAAACCAGTACTTAAAATTATTCAAAACCTTAATCTGTACATTAAACCACATTTTAGGAACTAGATCATTCAAGTTCTTTTTGCTCTATTAGTTCATCAGTCTTAAATACACATGTATCACTTAAATCCTTTGAATTTCCTTTTGAGCTGTGTCAACTTGAAATATTGGCAAAATGGTTTACTTTTTAAATGTAAGCCGAAATTCCAAAGCAATTGCAATGTGCTTCATATTTTCTTGTCACAAGAATTTACTAACTCCCTTGCGTGCAGCCCCGGCAAAAGCTTTAGCTCCTAACCCCTCACTACGCATGACACGCAGTACCCAGAGCACTTTGCTCAAGACCTGTGGAATCCAATGCTCTGCTCTCACTCCCAGGACATTGCTTATTACCAAGCCTTGTCTGCTGAGAGGTTGCAAACAGATGCTGCAAGGATTCAGCCCAGCGTGTCGGCATCCCAGGAGTTCTGTGAGCCAGGACTGGAGGCATCTGCCACTGCTAAACTGGGTGACTTGCAGCGTTCTTGGGACACCTTGAAGAATGTGGTGAGTGTTTAACACACGGACTTGTTTAAGCCCAGCAGACACCAATTGCCTTAGCAATGGTCTTATGAAATACATGCAGAAAGTTACACATGCGGTGCATAGTTGGGTATCCTCTGTTCTGCCAGTAGGTAAGGCAATAAGGAAAGAAATGTGGTAACGTGGAAGATAAGGGGCTCGACAACAGTTGGTAAGATCCCTTTTCTTGTTCAGATCAGTGAAAAGCAGCGCACCCTCTATGAAGCTTTGGAACGCCAGAAAAAGTACCAGGACTCCCTCCCGTCCATCTCCACAAAAATGGAGGCCATCGAGGTGAAACTCAGTGAGAGTCTGGAACCTGGCCGGAGTCCGGAGAGCCAGATGGCTGAGCATCAGGTAACACTGCAGAGGGCTTCTGTTGTTCGTGGGGTTAAGTAGGTGCACTCTGGTGACTGGTTGGGAGAACAAACTGACCTTGTTTTGCTCTATCAGTTCGGACAGAGTAAACAAGTTTCCAAGCGTGGTTGCTTCCACCACTGCTTCAGGGACAGATCTCAGAAAGGAGAAAAGAAGCCCAGATCTGGAATCTAACGGCTACGTGCACTGATGTTGCTTTTGGACTTTTGTACAAAGTGCATTTCCTTATAGTTGCCACTTCATTTTGATTGTTGTTGAGACCCAATGATGTAAGAATAAACTATACCACCAATCTACCTTCTCTGGGCGTAAAGTAGTATGTGCCCAGCACCTTCCTACTGTCACGTAAGGGAACAAGTCTCAGACTTCAGTGGGCCAGGAAGCAGTTTAAGAGGTTTTAGGTTCTCACCTTTGGTTGTCTCTGACTAGGGTAGTTGGATTTTTTTTAAGTTATATAAGCTAGACAAAACTTCAGCTCTACGTGAAAAGCGGAGATTATCACATAACCTAAGTCAGAAGGCATGAATCTAAAATGAATCTTAAGGAACGTGCATATATTAAAATCTGGTTAATACTTGAGGGCTATTCCAAGGTATGCTATTAATGCATGACCATATTTATATGGTATAATGCTGTCTAAAAACACTGAGACACACATTCACCTGTATAGTCATAATGATTTGGGAATATGCAGACTGCCCTCAACCAAAACCAGGAATGTATGACAAGCCTTCGGAAGGCAGAGGAAGAGAGAGATTTTTATATGTTAATTAAGAGCTATGAAAGCCTGGTGTGTTAGATGTGTCTATTAAGGGCAGGGAAATTTATTATCTATGAAAGTGAAAATTTGTTCTTGGTCTTTCTCTTCCTCTATAACTTTCTGGTTTGAGAAGCCAAAGTAACCTTGGGATATACCACTTGCTCATCTGTGTAATCAGATACAATTGCCATCTTTTGCAATATAGGACCTTTCAGTGTAATACAAAATGAGAACATTTCATCTAGAGATGAAATATTGAGAAATAGTGGTTTCAGGTTTGTGACATTCTTGTAACCTCTTAAGATAGAGATAAAAGTGCATAGCCTCCATCTTTATGTCTTGTTTTGGTAAAGCCACCTTCTAAAGATTTTTCTGCTACCCCAGAGTGACCCAAGATCAGCCGGGTTTGAGGTGGGTACTATGAACGTATGAATTAAAATTAACCTTAAGTTTTCTTAGTCCAGACCAATCATGAGGACATCCAAGGACTTAGGTGACTAAGACAAAACTGTTGTCCTCTGAACTCCCCCATTTTCCTACTTAATTGCTACCCTCTCGTGCCCCCTCTTTTCTAGAGCGGTCCCAGTCCTCTTTAACTGATGCCCTCGTTTTCTAATTGCCAACAGCCACTTCCTTCGCATCTGAAGGGGCTGTTCCTGTTGGCCCAGTGTGCTCTCTGGGTGTCTTTTCTCTTATTCCTGCAGTTATTTCTATCCTGTCTCCCATACCTCTGCTTTATGGTTCCTGGAGAATATAGCACTTCTCTCCATTCCATTGTAACCCTGCAAGTCAACTTTGACGGGGTCACTTCAAATATCCTAAAAGAATATAGCATCGGGGCAGGGCATTGGCACAGCAGTGAAGAAGCTGCTTGGGATGCCCACATCTCTTATCAGAGTGCCTGGGTTCAAGTCCCACCTCTGCTCCCTGCTTCTAGCTTCCTGCTGGTGTGCACCCCTGGAGGGAACATGTGATGGCATAAGTACCTGGGCCCCTGTTACCAAGTGGGGGAGACCCAAATTGAGTTGCTAGTACCTGTCTTTGGCCTGTCCATCTGTATCTCTCTATCTGTGTGTGTGTGTGTGTGCGTGCGTGCATGCGTGAGCAATCACATGTATTTTCAAATGAAAAAAATAAAATTTAAAAAAATTTTAGAATAGTTTCAATTATCCAAGGGCTGATTCAGAGGAATTTGAGGATCATATACTCTGATTAATGGGAGCCAGTGACCCAGGAGAAAGGCTAATTTAGTTTACCTTTTACTTTGTGTATTCAGGTCATGTCCATATTTGCTCAAGGCCCATCCCCCCTGTGGCCCAGGTTACTGACTGCAGAAGATCCTTCACTGGCTCCCTCATAAGTTAGGAACTACATGAAAACAAGATCCTGGTGGTCAGTCATGCCATTCCAGACTTCCTAATTGAAAATGCTGGTACACCCAATCAACATCACTATCTTACCTCGTAGTCATTTGAATGAAAACACACTGAATGTAGAGCAAAATTATTTTGTTCAGGAGAATTAATGGAGAAAACTAAAAATTGCACAGTAATGCTGAGTATTATAAATTATAAGTGAATACATGACTTTTCTTATAATTAAGGCAGTCACAGGACTTTCGACCCTTTCTATGTTGAGAGTGGTTGTCCGAACTTACCATTATAGCAATGAGGAAATGGGGATAATGCAATGATTTTCAGTCATTGTGGGCTTAGCAGTCATATTAATGATCTAATAAGAGGGAGAGAAAATATGAATAATGTATGATTCAGTATAATTTTGCATTTCATCACAAATTAAATTTTTCCATCCAAGTTCTTTTTTGCTAACTTTTGCTACTTGTGCCTAAATTCTACAAATTCTGGGACATAGTTGCCCACGTGAAAAGCTAATGGTATCACAGTATCTAAATTTGTTCTTACCCTCTGCAGTGGTACTTTAAAAATTACAGGCACTATTATAGAATTGCTGTTAAGTTCCACCAAGTAAGGGTGAGAAAGTCTAGACTACTTTTCAAAATTTCCTAAAAGAATAATAGAAATAGTTCAATTATTATTTCAGCCCCACCATTTTATAGAGTTAAAATTTCTTTAGAGTTAACCTAATTCCTGCATTTTTCCTCTAAACACTTAATTAAATCCAATGAATTTGAGTGGAGTGCTTTGCCTTTCCCATTACTCTCTTTAATGGTGTCATATTTAATTCCGTCTTTTACGTGGCACCTAAGTGGGCTATGGCTGCTGTTCTGAGTTTTAAGTCCTCTGTCATTGCCACCTTCACTGTCATAGTTGTGGACACCTGCTTTTTGGGTTGTGTTATGTTTGTCCAGTGAACTCAGTGACAAATCATAGGCAGAGCTCTGAGGCTATTTTGCTTTTGTTTTTCAATACAGAGAACAAATAAAATAGAATGTGCAAATAACTGTATTCATATACATAGGTACATGCATAGATAATTCTAACATACATAGACATACATAGACATACATAGATAATTCTGAAAGCATGAACTTTTTACCTCTGGCATTGAACTAAACGTGAGCTCCATGATTTGCTCAAACTTTTATTGAGTTTGTCCTTGTCGAGAAGTTCAAGGTACTTCTCTCAACCTTGTGTCATACACACCCTCCTTAGAATCACAAATCAAGGCCGGTGCCGTGGCTCAACAGGCTAATCCTCCGCCTTGCAGCGCCAGCACACTGGGTTCTAGTCCCGGTCGGGGTGCCGGATTCTGTCCCGGTTGCCCCTCTTCCAGGCCAGCTCTCTGCTGTGGCCAGGGAGTGCAGTGGAGGATGGCCCAAGTGCTTGGGCCCTGCACCCCATGGGAGACCAGGAGAAGCACCTGGCTCCTGCCTTCTGGTCAGCGTGGTGTGCCGGTCGCAGCACACCGGCCGCAGCGGCCATTGGAGGGTGAACCAGAGGCAAAAGGAAGACCTTTCTCTCTGTCTCTCTCTCTCTCACTGTCCACTCTGCCTGTCAAAAATAAAAAAAAAAAAAGAAAGAAAAAAAATAGAATCACAAATCAGAGTCCCAAAATATGCCTTTCATCTTGCTGTTCTTATTTTTGAGTCAGATATGGAGGCACAACTGGCCACCAGTTCTTGGACTCAGAATTTGGGGACTAAAATATTTCACTGCTGATCTTTTTTTTTTTCGGTTCAGATGAAATTCACATAACATAAAATTATTATTTTTTTGGCAGGCAGAGTTAGACAGTGAGAGAGACAGAGAGAAAGGTCTTCCTTCTGTTGGTTCATCCCCCCCAAGTGACCGCTATGGAGGGCATGCCACACCAATCCGAAGCCAGGAGCCAGGTGCTTCCTCCTGGTCTCCCATGCAGGTGCAGGGCCCAAGCACTTGGGCCATCTTCCACTGCACTCCCGGGCCACAGCAGA
Organism: Oryctolagus cuniculus; assembly: GCF_051225735.1. Lineage (NCBI taxonomy): Eukaryota > Metazoa > Chordata > Mammalia > Lagomorpha > Leporidae > Oryctolagus > Oryctolagus cuniculus. The sequence continues at coordinate 15,590,755 of NC_142871.1, forward strand.
GAGCTGGAATGGAAAAGGAGCAACTGGGACAGAACCCGGTGCCCCAACCGGGACTAGAACCCGGGGTGCCGGTGCCGCAGGCAGAGGATTAGCCTAGTGAGCAGCTGTGCCGATCACAGAACATAAAATTAATCAATTTTAAATATTTATTTATTTATTTGAAAGAGTTACACAGAGAAGGAGAGGCAGAGAGAGAGAGGGGTCTTCCATCTGCTGGTTCACTCCTCAATTGGCCTCAACAGCCAGAGCTGTGATGATCTGAAGCCGGGAGCCAGGAGCTTCTTCCGGGTCTCCCATGGGGGCGCAGGGGACCAAGGACTTGGGCCATCTTCTACTGTTTTCCCAGGACATAGCAGAGAGCTGGATTGGAAGTGGAGCAGCTGGGACTCAAACCAGTGCCCATATGGGATGCCAGCACTGCAGGCATTTGCTTTACCTGCTATGGCACAGCACCAGCTAAATTAATCATTTTAAGGTGTACAGTTCAGTGGCATAGTGTTGTATAAACACCACCACTATCTGCTTCCAAAATATTTTCCTCATCCCTGGAGAGAATCCTGTACCCACTGAACTTGGCTGCTCTATGTTAAAGTTCAAAGCACAGTCAACTTCCAAAACCACCTGTTCTCCCTTATTGTAACCCAAAGCATGACCAAAGTACCTGGCTCTAATAGGATGAAAACTGGCAGTTCTAAAATTGCTAATCTCTTTAGTCTTTACCGTAGAACATTCTGAGAGTTATTTCAGAATTGAGTGAGTCTGGAATGGAAGCTGGCGACTTTACTGCAAGCCTCAAAATCCACTGACATTAAATCAGGCTTTAAAAAATATTTTTAGTTTTTTTGGTTGCTTCATGATTCAGATACTGGTTTTTATATATCTTGAACTATAATTAATTCAACTAGATGTACTGAGTATCTCCTATATGCACAGCTAAAAGACAAGCTTTTTGCATTAATAAATGATGTAAAACCTGTTTTAGTGCTATTATGAATCACCAACACTGTATAGAAAACAAAAGTGTGGTTGTGAGCTGGAGTAGTAGGAAGTACAGTGAAGGAGATCCAGCCAAGACTTTGAGGAAACACAAGTTTGAAAATTCAGAGTGGCAACAGGGGTGGGTTGCAGGCATCATAACTGTAAGTGTGTGTGTGTGTGTGTGTGTGTGTGAGTGTGTGTGTGTGTGTGTGAGAGAGAGAGAGAGAGAGAGAGAAGGCACAAAGGAGAGTGTGCACTTCCTGTACCATTGTAAAGTGGTTCTTTCCTGGTTTGAACTGAAGGAACAGTGCAAAAAAGAGACATAATGAGGTCAGACTAATTATGGAGGAGCCTTTAAAATCAGACCAAAGAATGTGGACTTTATGCTTTTGTCAACCAAGCACCAAAAAAAAAAAAAAAAATTAGAAAATAATTTACTGGAGGAAAAACACTTTGAATGTTTAATAAAAGGGATCAGTCTAGAAACTTGATGCAATCTCATTTTAAAATCTCAGCAGTTTTTTGGTACAAATCAACAAGCTAATTCTAAAATGCATATATTGCAAATAAATGAAAAAAATGTATATTGACCATGCAGAGCCCAAGATTAGCCAAGACACCTTTGAACAAGATGAATTAATATAAATGGTACATAAGTAAGGTGGTGTAAAATTTGTTTCCATTAACCAAATGAATCAATAAACTTAGAGCCCAGAAGGAGGCTCAAGCTACATAGACATTTGACTTTTAGCAAAGATTATATTGCAAAATAATGGGTAAAAAGGAAAACAAAACAAAAAATTTTGACCTTTATGTACACTGGACACAAAAATTAACTGAGTGTATTGTACAGTTAAGTGTGAAGTTAGAATATTAAAAAGCAAAATGGGTTTAGAGAAGTGAGAATCCACTCTAAGGAGGCCTTGTGCTTACAGAAGAGTCTACAGTCCCATGGAAGAGACAGGAATTTTGCAAGTAAAGGTGCATGAAAAACTATGAATTATTAGTTTATGTAAAACCTAGGCTATTTTACTTGAAGTTATGGTTGCCTTTCTAGTGATGGTATCTGTTTTTCTAACATGCCATTTAAGTCCTACATGAGATTTTCTCTTGTGAACAGCTAACTAAAGAGCAAATCAAATATTTTTAAAATTGGGAATAAAAGTAATATATAATTGTGATAGATTTTAAACAGGAGAATGGTAGTATTGAAAGGAAGGATAGAGATTTTCTCTAGGTTGGGTATCAGAGCTCTGGAGTTGAGACAATTAGCCTAAGGCTTGAAGAATGAAGGGAACATCACATGAAGAGTAGAAGGAAGAGTGTTCCAAATGGAGGGAATTGCATGTACAAAGGGCAGGATGTCAGAAGGGGCTGGGGCCCTGAGATTAATGAAGCAGTCCGGAATAGAATGAGGTGAAGAGTGTGTGTTACAAGGGGCAGGAAGGCTGATTCATTCTAAGGATAATAAAGCATCTAGACTTTGTTTTGTAGGCAAGAAGTCATTACATATTTTAAATCAGGAGCGTGAAAGAATCTGATTGACATTTTTAGGAAGTTGTTGTATTTGCTTGGTAAAGGTGTCAAGAAAAACAAGAGTGTGAGTAGGTGGGGCCGTCAGAAGATCAATATGGCAACTCAGAGAAGACAGGAAGTTGACCTTGTCTTCAGGTGGGGGTAGTGGCAAAATGCAAGTGTACAGAATACATTCTGGAGGTAGAAGTTATAGGATTTGGTGACAGATTGGATATGGTAAGTGAAGGAGAGGAAGGTATGAAGAATGACTTCTATGTCTCCAGCTTGAGTGATGAAGAGAAAGGCAGTAGATGACAGGGAGGAAGCTGGCTTTAGCCTTAATCCAGGGGAGATACCCATGGGCTGTGTGAGCTGATCAGCGCAGCTCTGACTGTTCCAGCCACCTGGGGAGTGAACCAGCAGATGGAAGACCTCTCTCTAACGCTGCCTTTCAAATACATAAATAAATCTTAAATGTATACCTGACTGTGATTCCACCGACTCCCTCACAGGCCCTGATGGATGAGATCCTCATGCTCCATGATGAAATCAATGAGCTGCAGTCCTGTCTGGCCGAGGAGCTGGGCTCCCAGGAGTGCGACCCCACAGAGCAGCTGGCCTTGCAGTCCACGCTCACTGTCCTGGCCGAGCGCATGTCCACCATCAGGATGAAAGCCTCGGGGAAACGGCAGCTTCTTGAGGTAATGAGGGACCCTCAAGTCCCCCTCTCACTTCCGAATTAACTCCTACAGCTGTGTGCACGGTGTGGGGGTTACTTACGTGATTTCAATTTTTATTGTTTCCCCATCACAAGAACCCGATTGTGTTTCAAGAACCATCTCGTGAATAGAGTGAGAGGTGTAGCCGTGGGTATGTCCCTGTTCCCCTTTCTGTACTCACTGCAGGTGTGAGATACTGAGAATATCAGAGGCAGACTTGACAGACATGAGCCTGTGAAGAATGATTGCAGAAGATTTCCATGCTGGTTGCTCTGTGAAAATAAGAGCATTTGATGCATGATGTTACTAATACTGTAAAGAATGAATCCTACTGTCACCAATTCAACCCTATTATTTCACGAAAATTCATTTTTTTAATTCTGCGTCTCATGTTATTTGTTTTAAGCATTATTTGATATAGAGACAAATTTTGGCAAAAATGTTCTGCGTTAAAATGAGCTGTTTTCCTTTTGGTTTGACGTCTTATAAATCTTGGGACAAAGCATACAAGACATTGACATTGCTGCTCCTTTAATTTGGTTTGACTGAAGGTTCCAGAAACGCTTTTATCATGGCTCTCTCTTTTTATTTCCAGGGCTCAGCAATGCCTCTGGCTCATATGGTTCTCAATACAGTTCTTATTGTATAAATTGAATATTGTTTTACTTAGCTGTTGATTGTACCATCCGCTGGTTCACTCCCCAATTGGCCACAATGACCGGAGCTATGCCAATCTGAAGCCAGGAGCCAAGAGCTTCCTCTGGATCTCCCACGTGGTTGCAGGGGCCCAAGGGCTTGGGCCATCTTCTGTTGCTTTCCAAGGCCATAGTGGAAAGCTGGATCGGAAATGGAGAAGCCAGGACTCGAACCGGCACCCATATGGGAAGCTGGCACTGTAGGTGGCGGCTTTACCTGCTATGCCACAGCGCTGGCCCCTCAAGTTAACATTTTATTTCATTCATTTTTTCTGCAGTTACTCTGTGAAAGACATGTGGGGTTCAAAATGAAGTGATTGGTCTGGATTTTTTTTATATGAAATTAATTTCTAGCTGAAAAACAAGGATGTAGCCTCAAACTTTAGATTTTTGCCTATCTGTGAACACAAGTAACATTGGACCATCCCTTCCCACAGAGATCAGCTACCTGAAGCTGCATGGGGCTACACGATTAAGTAGACCATATATTCTTAAGTTAGCCAGGGTCCCTACTCCTTACTGTTTTTCAGACATTAATGTCAAGAGTCTATTGCCATTTACTAGTTGAGTTATACCATTTTTTTTTCTAATCTTTGGCTGATTTTCATCATTCATATCGTTCCTTCTGCTAGATGTATATTATTTGTAGGTACATTATAGAACTTGTAGGGAAGTTTTTTAAAATACTATTAAGCCTCAACCCTAGAAATTCTGATTTGTTTCACTGGCATGTGGCCTAAACATTTTCTGGAAGTTTCACCAGTGCTTCTGATGTGCAACAAGGGCTTGGAACTATTGCTCTATTGTATTGGATCTTAAAGATTTTTTACTCTTTATTAGGAGAAGTTAAATGACCAACTTGAAGAGCAGAGACAGGAACAGGCCCTGCAGAGGTACCGCTGTGAGGCTGATGAGCTGGACCACTGGCTCTTGAGCACAAAGGCCACCCTGGATAGTGCACTGGGGACAGTCAAGGAGCCCATGGACATGGAAGCTCAGCTGGTGGACTGCCAGGTATGAAGATGATTGCAAGGAATATGCCAACACCATAATGCATACTTTGAAACTGCCAAAAATATTGGTGAAAAAAATGTGTGGGTAGATGTTTCTCACAACTCATACAGAAAAGCAATACATTATAAAAGCTGAAATGAAATCCAAATTTGAACTTAATTTTTTATGTGTATTTTTTTTTTTGGACAGGCAGAGTGGACAGTGAGGGAGAGAGAGACAGAGAGAAAGGTCTTCCTTTTGCCATTGGTTCACCCTCCAATGGCCGCCGCGGCTGGCGCACCGCGCTGATCCAATGGCAGGAGCCAGGTGCTTCTCCTGGTCTCCCATGGAGTGCAGGGCCCAAGCACTTGGGCCATCCTCCACTGCACTCCCTGGCCATAGCAGAGAGCTGGCCTGGAAGAGGGGCAACAGGGACAGAATCCAGTGCCCCAACCAGGATTAGAACCCGGTGTGCCAGCGCCGCAAGGCGGAGGATTATCCTAGTGAGCCACGGCGCCGGCCTGAACTTAATTTTTGAAAAGAATCACCAATAGTATCTATTTTTTAGAAAATCTTCACCTTACCAGAAGACATTTTTACAGATTATAGATACTAAAATACTTGTGGTATCTATATTTAGACATTAAAGGAATACAAACTCAGTACCACTAAGTCAACTGTAGCACAATAGCAAGTGTCTCTAGGTCTTGCTGGAATTTTGAGTGTACTCTGATGTATTATTTGGAAACCTGCCAACTGACAGTTTTAGGCAGACAGTAGATACTGAACACGGACAGATTATCTGTTGGAGCAGAGTTACTTCCTCCTACATCAGGTCTCTAGGAATTAATGTGTGGCCTAATTGTTTAGAAGTCTTATCCTAACGTTATTTTCTTACCTCCTTACTAGGAGATTTCCAAACATGCTCATTTAATTATATAGAATAGATATGAACTCTGATGTGACTGTCAATGATTTAGTGATTTTCAACATATATATGGGTGCATTAAAAGTTCTTTCATTTAATTAACTATAAAATGTCTAGAAAGCCCTTCCTAATCTGAAGTCAGAAACATCAGTGTATACAGCTTGATATTTCTCCCAATTGGAATCAGAATAAGTGAAAATCATCAGTGAACACTACCTTTTTCTTAATGTGTAGTACACTGTTTTGGTCATTATTGTTTTTTACTTGATATTTGCAATGCTGAGGGTAACCATGTGGATTTATGATTGCTTTAGGAAACTTATCTCTATGTACACAAGACATTATTATTATTATTACATGCTCAAATGATAGTTATTAAAAAGTCACATGTAATTGCTTTCTGTTCTAATGTTACTTTTCTGAAAGAGACATGTATTTTCTTAAGATTTACTTAATTATTTTTGAAAGGCAGAGTTACAGAGAAAGAGAAAGCCAAAGAGAGAAAAATGTTCCATCTACTTGTTCACTCCCCAAATCACTGTAATGACTAGGGCTGATCTGTATCCAACATGGGTCAGAGACCCGTGTTCTTGGGCCATCTTCTGCTTTCTCAGGTGCATCAGCAGGGAGCTTGATTGGAAGTGGAGCAGCTTAGAACCAGCACTTATACAGGATGCTCGTGTTTTAGGTGGTGGCTTAACCCATTGCTCCACATTGTGCCCCAAATGACATCTATTTTTAACACTTCCTTTTAGCACTTAATCTTACTACCCAAACTGGTATTCCCAAATTAGAATTTGTCATTACTGCCTCCCCTTTCTTTTGAATACACTTATTGTTATAGTAATACATAAATTGTGTTGTTCATATTTGATATTTTAAAAGACTTTATATTTTGTTTTACCTTGCAAGAAGGGAAAATATTTCTTCTGATCCCTTGGTTTAGTATTCATTTTAGAGGAAGACCTTGTAGCACTACAGATTCATCTCAGAAATATGAATTAAAATTTTAAGGGAATTAAAATTTGTTGGAAATATAAGGATAAAGCTGTATCATATTCAAACAAAAAACCACAAAGACAAGGCATAAGAACTGCAACCTGAAAATAATCAACACAAAGAAGCAATGTTTTGAAAGATAGGGTCCCACTTAAATTAACAAAGAAAAGGTTGATGAGATGATACCTTCACTAATACTAGCTATAAGCATGATAATGTAACACTAAAATACTATAGTAATAAATATAAGATACACTAGAGCATTGAACCTTTTCTCTTTATCTGTTGTATATAATACATTTTCTCTACTGTTTTTCATTTTGTAAAAAAGATTTATTTGTTTAAAAGGCAGAGTGACAGAGAGAAATAAAGATCTTCCACTCACTGGTTTTAATCTCCAGATACACACAGTATCTGGACACAGCTAAGCCAACTCCAGGAGCCAGATGCTCCATCTTGGTCTCCCATGATGGTGGCGAGGACCTAAGTAATTGGGCTATCATCTCTGCTGCTTCCCATGCATATTAGCAGGTGCTGAATCAGAAATGGAATAATCCAGACTCGAACCAGCACTCCAGTATGGGATACAGGAGTTCCAAGAGGCAGCTTAACCTGCTGCTCCACAACACACACCCTATGGTTTTCATTTTTAACACTCAGTCTTTGAAAGAGTAAAATCCAAGGGTTCAGGAAATTGAAAATAAAATCTATATGCTGCTCTTGCCAGCTATAGGAAAATTACAAAACCCTACAAAAGCCTGTTGGTCTGGTCTAAGACCACGTGAGAATTGTGTTTTGCTGCAGAGACAATCTAAACAAGCTACAGGTATGTGGATTTCATGTTTATGTCTGTTATTGTAGAATATGCTTGTGGAAATTGAGCAGAAGGTGGTGGCCTTATCTGAGCTCTCAGTGCACAATGAAAACCTGCTGCTGGAGGGCAAGGCTCACACGAAGGACGAGGCTGAGCAGCTGGCGGTGAAGCTGCGGACGCTCAAGGGGAGCCTGCAGGAGCTGCAGAGGGCTCTGCACGACAGGCAGCTCGACATCCAGGTGAGGGCTCCCGCCGCCCCTGACAGCCGCGATCCGTGCTGTGTGTGCCCCTTCTGAGTGTCGGAGGAGCACCCGAGCTTCCCCGTACAGCCACTTTACACAGGCATCGCAGCATGCTGTTTGAATTTACACTTTGACCTTGGAGTAGATGTTCAGATAAGTTGTGTAAGGAGTGTGTGAGTCCATAGATCTGGGGACTGCAGTGTGGGAAATGAACGGGAAATAAGCATAACAGTCCAAAACCAAAGATGAACAGAAAGAGACAGAAAATCCAGGCAGACAGAGTGAGCTGCAGACTGCTGGTTCACTCTCCAAATGCTTGCGATGACTGGCGATGAGCTAGGCTGAAGCAAGGAGCTGGACACTCAATCTAGGTCTCCTACATGGGTGGCAGGGACCAAACCACTTGAGCCATCACTGCTGACTCTCAGGGTGTGCATTAGCAGCAACCTGGAATCAGAAAGAAGCCAAGATTTGAACCAGGCATTCTGATATCAGAGATGGGCATCCCAAGACGGATCTTCACCTCTAAGGCAAACAACCTCCCTTCCAAGCACGTCTTTTAACTCTTTGAGCTTTCAACCTTCTGTGTCCTCATGTTTTAGGTTTGTTTCTTACAAAGAATAATTGTATTTTGTTGGTTTGGAACATTTAATCAGGAAATACCAGGTTTTTTTTTTTTAATTTATTTTTTGAGAAGCAGAGAGAGCGAGAGTGAGAGAGCCACTCCCCCAGTCTGCTGGTTCACTCTCCGAAGGCTGACAACATTCATTCAGGGTTTGGCTGGGCTGAAGCCAGGAGCCAGCAATTCAGTTAAGGTCTCCCATGGCAATGGAAAGACTAATTAGTTGAGCCATCACCACATTCCACCTAGGGGGTTAGCATTAGTGGGAAGGTAGAAACAGGAACAGAAGCTGGATATCAAACCCAGATACTCCAAAAAGGGACATGTGTCTTAATTGCTACATCACATGTCTGCTGTGGGAAAGCCCCTGACTTTTAAATGGCAAACTTAGTCCTTTTAAATAGATTGTGCTTACTGTTATAGTTGGACTTTCATTATTTTACTTTTTGCTTTCTATTTTGTCCTACTCTTTTGCATTCTTCGTATCCTTTTCAATCTGTTTTTAAGTGATTAAGTGCTTTAATTTATTTTTATAATAGTTTATATAAACAACAAATTTCACATATTTCATACACACGGATTTAGGCACATAGCATACATACCTAATTCCAAGTCAGCATCTTACTCTCGGTCCGTATCAGTTAAGAACCTTACAACATGTTCAGTTTCTTCCTATGTGCCTTCCATACTAGTACTGCCCACCATTTTAATTCTGTTTTTAATCACGACACATTCTTGTTATCATCCTATACAAAAACTAAGCACATATTTATCAGTTAGCTACTGTGTGCTGGCTACTGGTTTTTGTGATTTGGTGAAGGAGCAGGGAAACAACAATCTCTATTTTGCTATGTATTTCTGACTGTATGTTGCCATCCTCAATGGATTATGGTTCGTAAGGACAGGAAAGAGGAAAAATCAAATGCATTATTATATACCAAGTTAAAAGACAACCAGAGACATAGGTGAAATGACAGGGAAAGGCAGGACTTAGAGTTTGCGGTTTTCAACAGGGTGGCTAAGGAGCCCTCGCTAATTTTTCAGGACAGAGTGAACTGTAAGGATATGGAGAAGCACCTGCAGAGACTACCAGGCAGTGTCACACCTGCTCTGGACAGGGCCAGTGTGGTCAAAGGGAGGTGGGGAAGAGGACAGTGGCAGCTAAGAGATCAGGCCCTGTCTGAGTCCCCTGGGCTGCTGTGACAACCACCACTGAAGTGGGGAGCAAGTGGATCACAGAAATGCACGAGTGAGCTTCCTCCTCGAGACGGCACTTAGAGGTACAAGGTTTGAGGAGCACACCACGTGAGGACAGGTTGAAAAGAAGAATGAAGCCCCGGGGTGCTCCAGCATTTAGGGTTTGGATGATGTGTTGGAGCCCAACAGGAAAGATAAAAAGAGAAGCCAGTAAGGTGGGAGGAAGATGGGTTTGCTTCCTGAAAGTCCCCAGAGGTTCCTGAGGAGTGAGATCGGAGCAGGACTGAGAACTGCCTGTTGGTCTTAGTGACTTGCGGGCCACTCGTGACCTCTGCAAGAGTTGTTTCTGTGGAGTGGCAGAAGCAGAGGGCCCTCTGAGACAAAACAGAGGCATGAGAGAGGGGGAGCATGGGTGACTCCAGGAGCTTTGTTAGAAAATGGAACAGTGGAATGAGATACGCTGTAAGAACCGCATCAAGAAAAAAAGATTGATTTATGAATGAGAGAGACAGAAACAAGGAGGGAGAGGAGGGTGTCCTCTATCCACTGATTCACTTCCCAAATGCCCACAATAGACAGGGTGGGCCAGACTGAAGCCGGGAGCCCAGAACTCAAGTCTCTCATGTGGGTGGCAGGTCTCAACTAATTATCTGCCGCCTCACAGGGTGCGGTGGAGGAGCCGGTGGGACTTTAACCCAGGTACTCTGAAATGGGATGTGGGCATCCCCAACAGTTGTGCCAAACACCCACCCCTATTTAGCACCCCCCACACACATTTAGTTTGATGATAAGAAAAATAATAATTGTATCTGTATGTTTACATACAGATGGAAATAACTCAGTAGAAAAAAAAAAAAACTGAAAAAGGAATCTTGTGTAGGAGGGACAAGCTAGGATCAAAGGTAGAGTGTTTGGTGTTTGAATTTAGACCACAAGGGGCAGTGTGGTCTCCTCTGCTCTTCCTGCTAAGCCAGAAACTGACATGCCTAGGAGCAGAGTAACTGCCTCTCCCCTTGGCGGAGCCACCCCACCTACTGATGCCCCCTTGATGTCTTCTGTCCCCTCCAGTGGCTTCATCCAAGCTGCCCTTCTTTTATAATTTATGACTGGGACCAAGCCAATCCCTTCACATACTAGAAAAAAGAAAAAGAAAACTTAGGAAGGAGGGAAGACATCTGTATTTGAGTAAAATGCTGGAAGGAATTAGAGCATAAATATTGTGGTGAAAATTTGATGGACATTTCCTGCAATTGCTTTGTTTTCTCAGTCTATGATGGTTGTTCAGAATAACCCGACATATTTTTCAGGTTTTTTTTTTTTTTTTTTGTAATTCTATGATTATACAATTTAGAAAGCCAAACCTTAATCAACTGAAAAGTTTTGGAAGCAATGGAAGAATTTAGGAAATAGACTAGCTTAAAGGAATAGAGAAAACATAACTTTGATATAAGGAAAAGTTTGTGAAATAATGTGCAAAAATTTTCTATCAATGTGAGCAAAATGTGAATTATGTGGAATTTCACTTTAAAACACTTTAAAACAACACAAGACCATATGAAAAAACAATGTTTTTAGGTAGGAATAAAGTTTCTTAAAGATGCTAATTCTTCTATTAATGTATCAGTTTAAATTATTTTCAACTGAAATACTAACTGTGTATTTCTAGAAAGTGACAAAATATTACTAGATTTATCTGGAGAAATATTTTTGTAAAACTAACCAGAGTATTCTGAAAATGCAGACTTAAAAGGAGTTATTAGTCTTTTCATGTATAGGTAAGTAGTTTGGAATTGACACAAAAATATATGAACAAAAATTACATAGAATATTCTAGAAATCTTGGGACATAAGAGAACCTGATAAATGTTAGAGGTGACATTATAAATCGGCAGACAAAATATGACTGACTCTGGTTATAAAGTGAGTTTCATGGAAAGTGATACACTACATTTCACACAACCATTTTTATAGAAAAACAAGATTTAAACATGAACATTAAACCTGAAAAATACTAAAGGCATGAATATGCCTTTCCCAGTAGGCTTTAAACCCAGAATTTTGACAGTCTTTTTAAAATTCCTATATGAAATTTAAAAGGTTCTGTATGGGTAAAAAAAAAAATCTAAAAGTTAACCAAGTTAAAAGATAGAGACAAACAAGAAAGAAACTATATAATTCACATACCTTTTGTAATTCTATAAGAAAAGAACATAGAATAAAAATATGGACAAAGATATAAGGGAGAAGAGATTCTCATAATTCAGAAGAAAGGAAATAGGAGAGGCTTTAGAAAAGATTATGGAAAATGTATGTGGTGGAAAATATGCCTGGCATAATATTTTGCTGTTCTCAAAGTGATCTGTGAATCAGCTTAAACGCTAAAGAAACCAACAAAGGAAAGTTTCCAGTTTCCTACGTGGAATAGCTGGCTTTTGTGAAGCTTCTATGACACGCCACTCCTAGAGGCAGGTAGGAAGGAAAGGGGTAGCCTGATACTCACCTGCTTAATACTGGAACTAAGGGGTAGCCTGATACTTGCTCAACACTGGAATTAAGCAAGGTAGCGCCCACACATTCCGAGACCTCAGAGCCCAGGAAGGGAGCATCAGTGAGCGAGCAGGCCCAGTCAGGCACCAGGCAAACTGGTCTTTGATCTAAGAAGCAGCTATTACTCAGTTCCAGCTATTGTCCTACAAGGCTGGGTTGCTAGATTTGCCTGTTTTGCAAGGAAATTTGCATTTATTTCTAAAATATCCCAATTTTTAAGCAGTGACATTTAATTTTAAAGTTCTAAATAAGTTATTTTTAAACACTGAGAGTTTTAAAATTTTTAAGGTAGTTATGTGCCAAATGAAGCATAGCCACAGGCTGGGATCGGCTCTTGGGCCATCACTTTGTAACCGCAAACTAGATTTAAAATGTATCCACCCTTTTCCTACCAGTTATTAACCAGTGGCCTGGGACAAGATCCTTCAGCTTCCCAAAATTTTCATAGGGATCAGTTTTCCTCATCTGTGAAATAGGGATAATGGTACTTGTCTGCCCTTATCCACTGGGGATTTGTTCTAAGATACACTCCCCAGTGGATGCCCGAAATCAGGGTTCACACAGAACCCTAGACATATGTGCTGTTTCTTCTATGCATACATACCTATAATAAAGCTTAGTTTATAAGCTAGGTGCACTGAGTTGTTAACAGCAATCCTAAAATAGAGCAATTCTAATATTAAACTTTAACAAAAGTCATGTGAATGTCTTGAAAGAGTCAAGATAAATATTAATGTGTTCAGAGCATGGTTGGCCATTGGCCACTGAGACTGGAAGGAGAATTGTGGATAAAAGAGGAGAGGCCTACTGTGTATAACTTAATTATCCTGAGAATTTTAATGTAGATAATGCGCAAAATAGGTGTTCAGATTGCAGCAGTAATAATAATGACAACCACCTGTTTCCAAGCCATGACCTCTGGGAAGAATGGAACTCCCGATGTGCTGGAAGGCCAGGCTGCAGCCTGACCCAGGCTGGGCTGAGCTTGCGGACACTCTGCCTAGGGCCACAGGAATTCATTCAGGAGAGTCAGGTCCTGACTCTGCCCCCAAGTAGAAGCCTGCCCAAGAATGTGCAGTGAAAATGCAAGAAAATATGGTAGTGTTTTACTGCCATGAAATTAGTCGGTGTTTGTTTTTAAAATGTCTAATCCTCTGCCTAGCGGCGCCGGCACACCAGGTTCTAGTCCCGGTCGGGGCGCCGGATTCTGTCCCAGTTGCCCCTCTTCCAGGCCAGCTCTCTGCTGTGGCCAGGGAGTGCAGTGGAGGATGGCCCAGGTGCTTGGGCCCTGCACCCCATGGGAGACCAGGAAAAGCACCTGGCTCCTGGCTCCTGGCTCCTGCCATCGGATCAGCGCGGTGCGCCGGCCGCAGCGCGCCGGCCGCGGCGGCCATTGGAGGGTGAACCAACAGCAAAGGAAGACCTTTCTCTCTGTCTCTCTCTCTCACTGTCCACTCTGCCTGTCAAAAAAAAAAAAAATGTCTATAAATTCTATCGTCTTTCTTCTAATGGGTGTCTGGCATATAAGATATTGATGAGATGTTTAAAAATAATTAGACTTTTCCAAGATTATTTTTCAATCTGTGGGAAGAAAAAGGAGCCTAATTTTCATTAGTATTGCCATGAAAAGGACCATCTCCTTCCATACAGAAAACTAAAAATAATTTGGAGTTGATCTGAAATTAAAGTGAATTGGAGAAGCGTCTTGCTTTCAATGCATATGGCAGGCAGGTGTTGTCCTTTACCTTAGGTTCACAGGATCTGGAAGGCTGAGATCCCCCTCCTGTGCCTCCGATGGCTGCCAGAGCATGATTTCTTGATGCACCTGTACCTATAGAGTGGGAACTGCCATTACCCCATTCTTTCTAACTAATGGGACTTGAATGGTTATCCTTGAGTAACAATCCCTTTGGCTTCTGCTCAAGTAGATTGCTTCTCTACATGAAAAATACTGACCTTCATCACAATGCATCTTGAATTTCATGCTATCTTTCTTCGCAAGGGTTTGGGTCATTTTCACACATTATCATCCATCAACAGGGAGGAGAGTTTGCTCTCTATAAATAATAAAATGCTTTGTAAAGAAAGTTTAATTTATGTTTAGCATTTCCCAATCCTCACTAATCTTCCAAGGAATGTTCTTGGCAAAAGAGATTACTCTTTTATTTCCAAAATAAACAGCTTAGGTAGCCCCACCCAGTGGGACTCTGGTGACACAAACTGCCTGCCTTCGGGTTCTCTAACTTGTAGGAAAAGCTGCTTTCACGTCTCAGAGTAAGTCCCAGAATCTCATTCCTCCTGGCAGTGCCAGCTCCTCCCCAGGGAATAGGAAATGAAATTTGAACTGAATTCTTACTCCTTTTTGGCTTCCCATGGCCCAAATCTTCTGTTTCTAAATGACTATGTCAGGGAAACACTAACTGGCAAGCTACACCTGACCACATAGAAAATACATGTTAGCATCTGCTCTTGGTGCTGCATATTTTTATTAATTGGACTCAATTAAGCAGATGTGACCCCCTTTCCAGATTTCAAGTCTGGGAATCAGGGTATATCTACAGTGAACTTTGTTCTTAAGATCTAACATTTCAATTTTCTTTTTTTCCAAAGACAAATGTGGTATGAGGAATTTCAAAGAATCACTTTCAGTCAGAGGGTGGTAACCTGAGTAGATGGGGGAGTTGGTAATGAGTGCTGTGAGGAGTTACCAACTGGGCTCTGAAAAACAAGCCTCCATTGAAGAGAAAAGCAGAGAGGAAGTGGCCAGGGTCCCACAGAGGAAAGTCAACAGGTCAGGCCAAGGTCACTATTTTGTCAGCCTAAGGCACTGATTTGGAGAAACACCTCAGTCTCCTACTCTGCCTCCTTCAGGGGTTTGCTCTATGTCATACCTGCCATTCTCCTTTTGTTTCCTTGTTGCCTGGAGAGCTAGGCTCTTTTAGAATTTATTCATGGAAGATGGTACATTTTGAAGTAGAGAATCATGGTCTTCAGTCTTGGAAGACTGCCCATCCACAAAAACCTCCCACTCACAGGAAAAGCACTGCTTATCTTTGAGAGTCATTCTTGGTACAGTATAGAATTTCATGAACTGGGTGTGACCAGTCACCAATTCTGATTGTGATGCAAAATGCAAATAGCATATTTTAGATGAAGATCACACGCAATGTTTTACCAAAACCACATTCTCTGGCTTGGAAGCTGAGTAGCCCTAATCACGGGCTCTACTTCTCTTGTTTGTTCATTGTCTACCCCCTACCCGGGCCCTTGTCTCATTTCCTTTTGTAGGATACCCCCACTTCCTAGAATAGTATCTGACACACAATGAGTACTGAACCTGTACTTGTCAGTGAGTTAGATTAAAATCATATAATGTATCATTTGACGCATAGGATACTCAGAAAGCTTATGGAAAATAAAAATTAAGGATAATTTTATATTGGTGCAAAAATTTTTGAACTCTATGCATAGTTTTTTCATAATGTGCTTTTTTCCATGAACATTTTGGAGACTCATAAGTAATCTAGAAAAGATTTAAAGTGCATGAGATGATGTGTGTAGACTATATGCTAAGGCCATGACATTTTATGTAAGGGACCTAGGCGTGTGTGGGTTTTGGTATCCATAGGGTATCCTGGAGCCAGAGTTCCTCAGATAGCAAGGACAAGTGTGATAGTGTGTGAGTTCTGATTGCCAGTGCTGGGGGTTTGGCAACTATGCTTTGTGAGTAGCATAGGGGACTCATGGACCTATCCATCAATGTTAGTAGAAAAACTTTCATTCAAGAACTAATTCCATTTGATAGGCAGCATTGTGGGCCTTCCAAATGCCATTGGAATAATCTTGGAATCTGCCTAGCAGATAAGTGCTTGTATCTTTCTTTAGCCAATTGGTAACAGAGCCAGCAAGCAGCAGCATGGCTGTGGACCAGGGTACTGTGAAGGGAGTAGAGAAAGGACAAGGCAGCTTTTCAGACGTCTCACCTTTAATTATCACACTGCTTAACTCTAAAGGTTTCATTAACATTTGCATTTGTAAAATGGTAACCAAGTGTACCCACTTGGTGTACTTTTCTTAATGTGCTCATCTTAATAGTTGTAAAAGACAGATACTTCAAGAATTCTGAGATTCAAGTGGAATCTATTTATTATACAGAGCATCTGTAAACACAGCTGTATACCTAGCTGTATACACGGCATTCACAAATACAGGATTCTAGGACGACTTCAAAGCTTGGCTCTAGGAAGGTGGACATTGAAGGTATGCAAAGATCAGTATTGGACACATTGAAGTGCCTCAGGAATTGATTTGCCTGTAGACAGAGTTCCAGAGCCTGGGTTGTGAAGGGAGCATGGGGGTAGGGGTGGGGGGTAGGGGTGGGGGCAGTGGGTGCTCAGCGACCCAGGGGAGCCCTTGCCTGCATTCCTTACCTCTATGCTGCAGAAGAGCAAAACAATCAAGTTCAAGTTCTTACTGAATTCGTGAACCTTTACAAATGCCGTAGACTTCTGGCTTCTCAAACATAAATCTCTTTGGTTGGTAACCTTTTAGAGAAGTCTTTAGCAAGCAAGTATTTGGCATATACACTCATTGGGTAGAGCTTGATGGAGGTGACAGAGCAGTGCTTTCGCTGGAGGGACACAGTGACTGATGGTGGGTCAAGGTCATTTGAGAAGCATTTTGCCTTCGTGGGACTTAAGGAACAAACTCATGGGAGGACCTAGTTATGTTTTTGTGGAAAAAGATTCTGGAATAGTCTTTGGTGACCACAGCGGAATCAGACAGGTCTCCCCTCAAATATTCCTGTGTTTGACCATCTGTTTATTGTTCTCTCTCCTGCAAATGCCATAACTTAGATGGGTTTTGTGTTACCTTTTTTTTAAGTGTGGTTTCACATCCAAATGGAACCACTTTGGTGGTATTATTCAAACAGTACCAAGTAGCTTTCTTGCCATGCTGGTTATGGTTTTCCTGTGGGTAACAGGACTCTTGGTTTCTGCCTCACTAAAAGCAGGGAACAGCCCAGGAGAAGGAGGAGAGTGACGTTGATCTGGCGGCCACACAGAGCCCGGGCGTGCAGGAGTGGCTGGCCCAAGCTCGCACCACATGGACGCACCAGCGGCAGAACAGTCTCCAGCAACAAAAAGTAAGGTGTTTCCTACCTCTCTGTAGCCTGCAGACCTGCCAGGGACAGGAGTGGAGAGATGCGGTTTAGGACAAGTTGCTGCTTTTGTAAAGGCAGACTGTCCCTTTACCTGTGCTGTGAATCAAGCGCAACACGTGCCTCAGTGTGCGTCGTCGTGCCCACTGGAGGACTGGCCGTTTGGAAACCCAGTCTTTAAGAAAAGCCATTTGCGGGGTGAACCAACGGAAGGAAGACCTTTCTCTCTGTCTCTCTCTCCCTGTCTGTAACTCTACCTGTCAAATAAAATACAAAAAAAAGCATGTTTTTAGGTTTACAAACAGGACGTCTCAACCCTGGCCTGCTGTATCATGGATACCAACTCTGTTTTCAGATTTTCCTCCATTTGAGTCCATTTTATTGTAAGAAAAAATCTTAGGGAGGCCTCTGAGATTGGGTAAAAGTTGTGTGTGTGTGTGTGTCTGTTTTAAGAAATGGAATTTATTTTCATTTTCAAGTAGATGCCATCACAAAATAGGATTGTGTAGGTTGTTGCCCAGGGAAACAAATGGGTGTTAATAAGAATGATTTCTCATTGAAACCTTATCCTCACGTAAAGAGAGCACTAAAATGTTTCTTCATCTCAGAACCAAGAACATCTATTAGAGATAATGAAATGCAAAACCAAATCTGTTGGCAATCCAATTTATAAAATAAGTGGAGAATTACAGCGAACTGCTGCTTGCAACCATCCCTGGCAACCTGCAAAAGGCAGTATTGGTATTGAAAACCGAACACGCATTTTATACCACTGGGGGGCACCATTGTCCAGCAAAACTTTCTGAGACCTTGGTTTTCCCAGATTTTTCAGAGATCTCCGTTATCACAGCTAAAGAAAGCCATAGTGTACTTTGGAGACACGTTTGATGTTTACCTAAACCACAGCAATACAGTGTGTGAACTTAACCGCTTGTTGCTAGAATTCTCGGATTCGCCAGACACGGAGTCGATAGTAACAAATTCTTGTGCCTTTGCGTTTCCCTCGAGCAGGAGTTGGAACAGGAATTAGCGGAGCAAAAGATCCTCCTGCGCTCAGTAGCCAGTCGAGGAGAGGAAATTCTGACCCAGCACTCGGCTGCAGAGCCCTCTGGTGGCGAAGGGTAGGTTTGACACTCCAACTGGCTCTTTGGATTGACATTTGAAGAACTGTAACCATCTCATTCCACATTCTATTTCAAGCGTTTTCTGTCACATTTGTCGTTGTGTTTTCATGTTAGGAAATTAAATATACCTCCACTTTGGAAATTTCTCTGTGTAGCATGAACATAGCTAGTAACTATAGTGTCTGATTCACTTGCCCTCCTTCCAGAAAGCTCAGCTTGTCCGCCCAGAGAGATGCTCATGAGTCCGCTAATCAAGTAGGAAATGCATGGTAAGATTAGGTCAGTGCATTTCCCACTGAATTATCATGTCTAAATGCTGAGCACTTTATCCCTCAAGAGATTGACTTCTTTCAACGTGATTCTAAGACATAAAGATATGTGCCCACTAAACATTTTGGCTTTTCTAGAATCTATTGCTTTGATTTCTATGTTGAATTTGGATTACTGGTCTGGGGCAGAAGGGCAAAGATTTCGAAAGTTGTATTGGCAGAAAGATAAAGTGCTAAAAGAAAAATTCAGAAAGTAGCAGTTTTTAATGATGAGAATTTTTATTTAGAAAGGAGAAGAAGGTAGAGGAATTATAGCAGAGTGGAAATGTCTGTACTTCACTCAGGTCTGAATTTGACAGGACTTGGAGAAGCCACTCATCTTTGCCTCAGTTTGCTCATCTGTAGGATTAAAATAATTATCATTTACTATCAACACAGAAGTATTGTATATGTTGTAAATGCCAAGTGAGAGGATATATAGGAAAACCTTTAAAATCTGAAACAGAAGTAGGCATTTGGTATAGCGGTTAAGATCCTGCTTGGAACGCCACATCCCATAGAGCTCTTGGGTTCAAGTCTTGGCTCCACCTCCATTGCAGCTTCCTGCTGGTGCACAGGCTGGGAGACGCAGGTCATGACTCAGCTTTTTGGGTCCTTGCCACCCATGTGGGAAACCCAGATTGAGTTTTTGGCTCCTGGCTTTTGCCTGACTCAGCCCCAGCTGTTGTGGGCTATGGAGAGGGAACCGGTGCATGGAAGATCTCTCTCAGTCTCTGTTTTCTCTGTCTCTCCCTTTCAAATAAAAACTGAAGATGAATAAATAAAAATTGATAACATGAATAAAATCTAAAACATTAAAAAAATGAAACCTCTGAGTTCTGTTGTTAGATTGTAATTTGTAAGTATTCTTTGGCAAGTCTGTTTCCCATTTCTGAACACTTTTTTGGTGGAAATAATAAAAATTAGGAAATGTGTATTATGAAGGTGATATTTAAAATATTCAACATACTGAATAACAAAATGCAGAAATATATGAAGAAGTATAGACTATAAAAAGCCTAAGAAAAAATCTATGCATGGATACTCTTTAAGAAAACATTGTAAGGAAAAAAATTGATGTTAAATTGACAGCAAAGTATATACATTAATAAGAACTGTATAAGAATGTAGACAATGAGAACTAACTTTGGCATAGCAGTGTGCATTAGCAGGAACCTGGAATAGGGAGCAGAACTAGGCGTTGAACCCAGGCACTCCAACATGGGAGTAGGTGTCCTACGTGCTGTCTTAACTGCTAGGCAAAGTTTCCAGCCTCAGACTCTTTCTGTGAAGACTTCATGCACACCTCGTTGCCTGAGGTATGCAGTCACAACCACAGGAATAAAGCAGTAGGAATCTTCTGCAGCTTTCTTGTCTCAATTTTTGATTTCTTGCCTTGGGCTTTGGAAAAGACCCAGATGAAAAACAAATATAAATTGCTCTTTCAAATACAAAAATATTTTTTAAAAATTTTACAGTGCAGTACTGGCTTTCTGTACAAGATTGACTTTAAAGACTTCTTACAAAATGTTTATACAAATTCTTCAGAAAATCATCTTCAAATATAGTTGACTACACTTTAGCTACTCTTCTTGAGCCTCTGGATACCAACCAAAGTAGTGGCCACGAATTAAGTGATATCAACAAGCCAATGAAAAATATGTCTACTTTTAATTTTTAATTTTTTGGGGAGAGGGGAGGTGAAAAAGAGAGCTCTCTTGTCTGCTGATTCACTTCCTGTCGCTCCCCCTCTTCGTGGAGGAACGACACTAAGCCCTGCCTAGGCTTCATATCCGAGTCACGGCACCATTATGTCGCTCCCCCTCTTCGTGGAGGAACGACACAGGACCCTGCGCTGTTCTTTCGTCTGCTCGGCCCTCCCCGGGTTTGCTGCTGGTTCTTCCCGGGTTGGCTACTGTCCCTTCCACCTCCATGGAAGGGGGCGGTTCCCCCTGGCCACATTCCCCACTTCCGCAGGGGAGCGGCACACCGCCGGCCGGCTTTCTCGGGGGGCTGCACAGGTGTTCCTTCAGCTAGATGTTCCCCTTAGATGTTCCTGGTGCATGCCGTCTCTCTCCTCCTTTATAGTCCTCCTCCGCCAATCCTAACTCGGCTGCCCACACGCCGAGTACGCTGCTCTCCTCCAATCAATAGCAAGTCCTACAGTTTATTGGTTGAACTGGAGGCAGCTGTGCGGAAGCTGTTTACTTCTCTCCCAGCGCCATATTGTGGGAGAGCAGATGCACAGAATAAGTCTTAATTCCAGTAACTCAGTCTAGTCCGGTTGCTCCCCACAGATCCCCCTTTCTTTTTATTTTTTGGCATTGATACGCGCCTGTCTTCGGTGTCCCGCGGCACACACTCTGCTCTACTTGCTAGAGTTGCCACAGGTTCTTACAAGTCCTATCAGGCAAACCGAATCCGGGTCCTCTCTTCGCCATGTTATGAGGAGGTTTTTAGGCGCTGATGCGTGCCTGTGTTCGGTGCCCCGCAGCGCATGCTCTGCTCTGCTCTGCCTGCAGGGGCTTACAAGCCCTATCAGGCAAACCGAATCCAAGCCTTCTCATTGCCTTTTTGTGGGGAGGCCTTACTGATGTTAATTCGTGCCTGTCTTCGGTGACCTGCGGCGCATAAGCTGCTAGCCGCCCAGGTGCTCATCGCCTCACTAATCGGGCAGACCGAATCCAAGCCTTCTAATTGTTGTATTGTAGGGAGGCCTTTCTATTTCTCTATTTCTCTATCTCCGGGCATTCCTATTTCTCCCATTTTACTTCTGTCTGCCAACATTCCCATTTCTCTCACTCCACTTCCAAACTTCTGTTTCTCTTATCCCCGCAGCTTCCCGCTGCCCGCCCTGAGGCTACTTCTCAGCGGCTTCCCGGCTGAGCCGCTTCAGCCCGCGCCTCTTTCATCTGCACAGCTTCCCGGCTTTGCGCGGCTTGGCTTCGCGCGCTCCGCGGTCTCCACGCCCTTCGCGTCTGCACCACGGCCTTGCGCCAGCCCCGTTCCTTATCTATTCACGCCCCGTGCTCTCTCTGCACGCGGCGGCTTCCGCGAGTAACACAGCGTAGCTTACGTGTCCGCCACTAGCATTCAATCTAAGTTCCCCGGGCTAGCCTGGCGAATTCAACCCAGCATACGTCTCCGCCCCACGGTTTGGCTTCCCGTCCTTTGCTCCCCGGGCTAATCAGACGGATCCCAATCTGGCTTACGTTTCAGCTTCTGGTTTCAACTTTTCGCCCCCTATTCCCGGGCTAACTTGAGAATCCCAAAGTGGCTTTCGTGTCCGCCTTGGCCTGCGCTCGTGGCTTCATCCTCCCTAACATTTTTCTCTACCCGGTATGTTTCCTTAAGTTTTCTTCCAACAATATTCCTCTCATTTCTCCTGGCTTCTCCCCACAGTCCGTATCCAAGTCCAAGCCTCCTTCAGGTTTCACTTTCGCTTTCAGTCTCCTAGCTTCCCCGCCATAGTCCGCATCCGAGTCTATGAAAGCTTTCACTTTCGCTTTCAATCCTAACTTCTTTCCCACAGTCCGTATCCAAGTCTATGCCTAGGCTTTCAATAGCTTCTTCCGGCACCTTTCTCGTCCGGCTTTCCCCTAGGCTCTTCGCTAGTCTCTCTCTCCGGTATTTTCCTGCTTCTTCCCGTTTCTTCCCTCCTAAGTTTCCTATCCGTCCTAGGTTTCCTATCCGTCCTGGGTTTCCTATCCGAGTCACGGCACCATTATGTCGCTCCCCCTCTTCGTGGAGGAACGACACTAAGCCCTGCCTAGGCTTCATATCCGAGTCACGGCACCATTATGTCGCTCCCCCTCTTCGTGGAGGAACGACACAGGACCCTGCGCTGTTCTTTCGTCTGCTCGGCCCTCCCCGGGTTTGCTGCTGGTTCTTCCCGGGTTGGCTACTGTCCCTTCCACCTCCGTGGAAGGGCGGTTCCCCCTGGCCACATTCCCCACTTCCGCAGGGGAGCGGCACACCGCCGGCCGGCTTTCTCGGGGGGCTGCACAGGTGTTCCTTCAGCTAGATGTTCCCCTTAGATGTTCCTGGTGCATGCCGTCTCTCTCCTCCTTTATAGTCCTCCTCCGCCAATCCTAACTCGGCTGCCCACACGCCGAGTACGCTGCTCTCCTCCAATCAATAGCAAGTCCTACAGTTTATTAGTTGAACTGGAGGCAGCTGTGCGGAAGCTGTTTACTTCTCTCCCAGCGCCATATTGTGGGAGAGCAGATGCACAGAATAAGTCTTAATTCCAGTAACTCAGTCTAGTCCGGTTGCTCCCCACAACTTCCCAAATCTCAAATGCCCACAAGAGCTGGTCCTGGATCAGGCTAAAGCTGGGAGCCAGGAAGAATCCAAGTCTACTTGGGTGGCAGGAACCCAGCTTCTCAAATCATCATCATTGCTTCCTGGGATTTATATTAGCAGGAAGATGAAATAAGGAACAAGGCTGGGAACCTAACCCAGGCCCTTAACTATGGGCCATGGGTGTCTTCACCAGCATACTTACCACTAAGGAAAAGCCTTTAACCTGTTAACTGACTTTCTAAGATTATCAGATATGGATTGATTTGTATAGGAAAACCCTTGGGGGAGTGGAAAGACCTGCTTCAAATAAGAGTACTCACAGATTTACCTCTGTGATGAATGGGGTGCAAAGGTGGGGGGAGCGCTGACGGTGGGCCTTCCAACTACTGAAGAAAAGCAACTGGGCATTTAGCAAAAGAATGGAAAATATTTTCCCTGGGGAACAGAAGGCAGTGTTCTAATTTAAATTTGATTTGCTGCTGGTCTGACATACATCAAAGATTACATATAAGAACATAGATAGTAAATATTACAGTTTTGGAATCAACAAATTAAAAGTAATGAGCTATAATCTACCACCACATAAAAATCACAATAAAGAAATTTAATTTAATAGAAACAAACTTTTTCTAATTTATAAAGGATTTACTTTAAAAAAGGAAAACCCTAGCAACTAATATAATGAACCCTCAGTTAGAGGTCAATTTTGTTTGGGAATTTTTTTTTTCACTCAACAGTTTTTTTAAATGGAGTCATGTCCATTCATACAGGTCTAGTTGTTTAACTGCTTAATAGTATTTTGTGTTGCAAACATCACATTTACCTTGTGTTGCCTCTTCTTGTTGCTATATGTTGAAATTAACTTTCTTACATGTCTCTAATACATAAGAGGGAGTCCTAAATGTTCTGGAAGTACAACCCCTGCATCCCAGGCTTATAGATAATTTAAGACTTCCTCTAAGAGGTTTACCTAAAGACACTATTTTATTTATATGTAGGCTACAAGATAGGCCTTGGGGGTAGGATACAGTATTGTTCTAACAACAAACTTGGTATTTATTTTTCCATTTAAGTAAAATGCCCTGTTTCAAAATGTTAATTAGTATCTAATATGCTTTTAGATGACATGGCTCTGGTTAGGACTGCAAAACTCCTGAAGGATTAGGATCTATTGGAATTTAGGTTCCCTCCATTGTCATTGCTGCCTTTACCACTCTCCTTTACCCACGTTTATTGATTGGCTGTTGTTTGCAAGGGAGGGTTGCAGGCATCACACATATGTTGTATGTTATTCTTTCTCATCTGTAAAACAGATGATCCTCCTTTTTAAAAGATAAGAAAAGTGAAGCTCAGAGAAGTGAAGCAAATTACTCAGTGTTGCAAATCTAAAGTGTTACAGCAGCGACTGTCATCCAGATCTATGTCACTCTAAAAGTCCTCCTCTTTCTGAGATGTCACACTGCTGGGTTTTACCCATGCTTGTCCTGTTCCATGTTCTGAACTGTTAACAACTTCCAGGAAACTAAGTAACTTTATTACAATGTTGAACTTATCTGTTGGCTGCTTGTCAATGTCTATTAGCCTGTAATTAATTCTATACTTTTAAATTTTCATGTTGCAATTATTTTTTATTTAGTACTGAGGTTTTATGGATGTATTTTAAAATATTCTGCCTGTGGTTTAATTAAATATGAGTAAGAATATACTTGTTTCATAATTAGTGTCAAAATTTCTATCTTATTTTTAAAATGTAAGCTAATGACTCCCAATTTTGGAGGCCAGGTCTAGTATACACAATATATTACTTATCTCATCGCTTTTTTGCACACATTGTAAACTTAGATTATTTATTCTTCTAATAGCGAAAAACCTGATGTGTTATCCCAGGAATTGGGGATGGAAGGGGAGAAATCATCTGAAGACCAGATGAGAATGAAATGGGAAAGCCTACATCAAGAATTCAGCACCAAGCAGAAGCTACTACAGAATGTTCTGGAGCAGGAACAAGAGCAACTGGTATCCAATAGTTTATATATTAACTAAAATAAAAGATGCATACATGAATGGGTGTTGTGACACAGCAGGTTATGCTGCTGCTTGGAATGCCGATGTCTCATATCAAAGTGCTGGTTCCAGTCCCAGTTGATCCACTTCTGTTCCAGCTCCCTGCCAATGCCCCTGGGAGGCAGCAGGTGACAGCTCAAGTGCTTGAGCCCCTGCCACCATGTGGGAGACCTGGTTGGAGCTGAGGACTCCAGGATTCAGCCTGGCCTGGAACTTTCAGCTGTGGGCATTTGTGGAATGAACTAGTGATGGAATCAATCTGTTTCTTTGCTCTTTCCTCCTCCCTCTTAATCTCAATCTTTTTTCTCTGTTGCTCTGCCTTTCAAGTCGATGAAATAAACAAATACAAAAAATAAAAGAATAAAATATATATTTTAATTATCAATTCCAAATTATGACATGAAAGAAATTAGTTAATCTACATTTTCTTACCAAGGTTTTTTTCATATTTCCCTTAATTTTATGAATATATTTATATATGAAATTTTATTTCATTTGTAGATCATATTTTTTCTGAAAGATGAAAAGTATATGATTCTTCATTATCATAAACCATTAAATTATCAGTGTCCTCTTTTTTTGACAATCTTGAAAATTATGGAAGCGAATCAAGGACATACATGTGTAGGACAAAAAGGATTCTGCAAGTCTGGAGCTAAGTGATCAAGTCATCTTATTTTCCATGGCTACGTCCAGTATTTAATAATTCTAGAGGCTCTTAATTAGAAACAAACTGGGATCTCTGTGGGTCTCAATGGCAGGGAAGCCAGTGGTCAGCTAGAAAGGTTACTGACCCACTTGTTCCTGGGCTGGAGATTGTGTGATGTTGGGCTCGTTTCCACTAAGCATGCCAAGTTCAGGGGAAGTGGATAAAGCCACAGAAGGTTCCAGGTAAACAATTGCTATTAGTTCACCATGAGCAGAAGCCAGGGGACAACTGAAATCAGAGGAATCAGAGACTTTAGAGGGCTAATGCGTGAGCCAGGAACAAAACCATGCCTGGGTTGCCTACCACAGCTGTGGCCCGAGCAATTCTGAAACCAAAGCCTAGCCGCATATCCTGAGCCAGCAGTGCCCATCCTGGCTTGTTCCAGGACAGTAATTTTCCACTGGTGTAAATTCTAGGCCCTTTACTGGGGATCTGCAGAAGATGGTATCCTCACTGCACTAGCCAGGACCAGGTTAGTGGCTGAGAGCGGCTGAATGAGAAGTGTAGTGTTTACTAATTGTAGTCCGTTCAAGGAGGGGCAGACAGGAACTGTTAAAGCAGGCACCAAAGCACATGTAATCTTCCAGAACTTGCTGTAAAGAGGTCTAAAGTTTGCCATATGTCCCCTCAACTATGAGGTCCCACACAGAAATCTTGTCAAAGCCCTGCATTTCTAGCCCATTTTACAAAACTACATGCCTTTCCATGCTCCCTGCATCCAGGGCCATCTTTTATTTTTTTGACAGGCAGAGTGGACAGTGAGAGAGAGAGACAGAGAGAAAGGTCTTTCTTTGCCGTTGGCTCACCCTCCAATGGCCGCCGCGGCCGGCACGTTGCGGCTGGCGCACCGCGCTGATCCAATGGCAGGAGCCAGGTGCTTCTCCTGGTCTCCCATGGGGTGCAGGGCCCAAGCACTTGGGCCATCCTCCACTGCCTTCCTGGCCACAGCAGAGAGCTGGCCTGGAAGAGGTGCAACCGGGACAGAATCCGGTGCCCCGACTGGGACTAGAACGCGGTGTGCAGGCGCCGCAAGGCAGAGGATTAGCCTAGTGAGCCGCAGTGCCAGCCAGGGCCATCTTTATTACTCTCTGCAGAAACTGTCACCAGCTCTGGCTGTGGGAAATATAACACACTCTTTCCTAGAGGCACTTGCCTCAGATTCAGACTCCACCTGGCCAGTGGTGCCATATGCCAATGCTGAATGGACCTCCTGCCTGAGTTTGAATCAATCCTGCCTCACTCATCTGAGTAAACATCCCTCAGACCCATAGCTTGAGTCTTCAATTGCTGATGTAGGTCCTGGACTTGACTGCTTGTTATCTTCTTGGTATTGGCTTCCCCCCTTCCTTCAAATGCAAAGACTGTGTACAGTCCTAATCAGGGACCACGGTGTTTTCTGAAAATTCTAAACCAGATACACCTGAGACATTTCTGGATTCTATGCTTGCTTATTCCATGCATACTTCATTCATGAGATGCCCAACCCCAGGATTCCACTGGTTGTTATGTAAGGTAAGACACCTGCTTGAGGCATCCAGCACCTGCAGACCACCTGGGTGCTTCTTCCACTGCTCTTACCTTGGAGAGCTCCTTCTACACTTGGGGCCTGCCTCCCCACACCGTCCAATGCTTTCTGATCTAACCTTGTCCAGCTGCCATTGACATTCTCCCATGTGCCTAGATGGAAACGTTTAGGTTCATGTTTATTTCTCACCGCCTTTAAGTTTAGAAGTAGAAAGCACCAAATACCCTTTTGCAGTAACATTTTTTGCATTTGAGTGTATATTTTCAGGAATTATTCGTTGTTTATATGAAGTGCCTCCTAGATTGTTTTCTGCTATATGGTGTTCACCTTTCAAGGTGAGGTGCAGATAGAGTAGAAGTTGTTTACTTGTCAGAATTTCCAAGAAAAAACCCCAAATGATTATGTAATAAATATATTATGTGTTCCAGCTCTTAATATATCTAACAAAGTGAGACCAATGTCGCCACTTTGTAGGCCTGTAAACTAACACTTGGGGAGGCCAGATAATGTTCTCAGTGTTATGGGACCATAAGAAGAGGTAGAGTTGGGATTCAGATCTGACTCCAGAGTTCCTTCTTTCTCGTATTACCTTGCTGGCAATTTTGTCCATTGGATAGATTTATTACTCTCATGTATAAAAGCAGGGTACAACCTGGGGGGTGGAGTAGTTAATTAGGTCCAAGAGCATCAGGACAAATTTCTTCCACCCATTCACTTCCAATGTGTTTTAGTGCCTCTGCAGAACACTTTCTTCGGCTTGGGGATGAGTCATGGCCCTGGTTCTGAGAACTCATTACCCAGTTGAAGAAATAATTTGGGCCATTGCTGTGGCACAGTAGGCTAAGTCTCTGCTTGCCATGCCAACATCCCATATGGGTGCTCGTTTGTGTCCTGGCTGCTGCACTTCTGATCCAGCTCTGCTTATGGCCTGAGAAAGCAGTGGAAGATGGCCCAAGTGCTTGGGTCCCTACACCCATGTGGGAGACCAGGAAGAAGCTCCTGGCTGCTGGCTTAGGATTGGCTCAGCTCCAGCAATTGTGACCATTTGGAGAGTGAACCAACAGATGGAAGACCTTTCTCACTCTCTCTCCCTCTCTCTCTAACTCTGCCTATCTATAAATAAATCTTTAAAAAATATTTCATACATTTCTAAATAATGAAGCAATCATGATAGGCTTTTACTCAGAAATTCAAAGGAAACTTTTTTTTTTTGGTAAGTGGAAAGCCTGTTTAGTAGATGTGGAATGTAAGGTATCAACTTTCAAAGAGAAGTGGGCTGTGTGGTGGACATTCCAGCTATGCAGAGAACTATAGGATGATGAGGAGTTTGCCTGAGAGGTGATTGTGAACAATCAGAGGGCCTGAGTCTGATAAGAACATCATCAAAAAGTGTGAGTGCCAGGCCGTATCATGGTCCTTCTTGGGGAGGTATTTTGTGTATGCCTACAAGAGATTAGGGGAGAAAAGTTTCCTAATTCTTAGAGTTTAATCTAGGTATGGTTTTCAGGATGCATACATTCGCTGTAGAGACTCTCAAACTGAGAAGACAAGTTGAGAGGGTGGCTGTGGAAATATCTCAGGCATTTCTTCTCCCACTTTTTTTTTTTAATCCATCTATGAAAATACTGGCATCATTGAATCTGGCTGCCCTGTTCCGTAGGCCTGGTATGTTGTGTAGAAGTCACCTTTCTCTAGTTTTGGTGAGGATGGTTTTCCCAGGATCTCCTTCCATGTGCTCAAATGAGGGAATGTGACCATGACACATGTTCTCTTCAGTAAACTGCCCCATTTTCCCCACAGTTTTACAGCAGACCAAACCGACTCCTGTCTGGCATGCCACTGTACAAAGGGGATGGGCAGACCCAAGATAAAGCCGCAGTTACGTCTTTGCTGGGTGGACTGAGCCAGGTCTTCGAGGAGGTGTCTTCCCAGGTAGGACTGTGCTATCTGTGTGACCAGGTCACTTTGCATGAGTTTCCTTGGCGTCTGTGAAGTTGTTCCATCCTACGCATGTGTGTTGAGACCCACACAGCACAGGTGATGAGCCTTGAAACATAAAGCCACTGGATCCTGGAGTCTCATCCTCATAATTCTGAGTTCTCAAGTCTCTATAATTGATTATTTACCCGTGTGTGTGTGTGTGTGTGTGTGTGTGTGTGTTCCAGGGTGGAGGAGCAACACAGCAGAACATACACCTGGAACAGAAGTTGTACGATGGAGTTTCAGCCACCTCGACTTGGCTGGATGATGTGGAAGAGCGTTTGTTTGTTGCCACAGCACTGCTGCCGGAGGAAACGGAAACGTGCCTCTTCAACCAAGAGGTGAGTGTGGCGATGTATGACATAAGAAAGCACTTGAGATTTTGGTATTGGATAACTATTTTTATGTATCGAGAAATTTAAGCGTAAAGTACAAAGATATGTTTCCAAGGCATCTAACGCAGAAAAGAATTCCATAAAAACAAAAGGCTTTCTAAGATAGCTATATTTTGCCTTTTTATTTCTTACGTATGTAAGAGGAAGAAAAAAGGAAAACTTTGTAGGAAACTGTTGTATATTATAAGTCCTTCACATATGCAACAAAGACTTTAAAAATATTGAATTCCTAAATAGCACTTTGCATGCTGTATTATTAGATACTGAAATACTGGGGAAAATCTTCCAAAACAACTTGCCTAAAATGTAAGGATGAGAGACGTTCAACTGGCTTAAGCATAATTTTTGTGATTAATAATAGAGATCTTGTGGGCTTCCTGTTAGGAGATGGCCTGATTTGCATATCAGATTATAGATATTGACATGAGGTTTTTCTTTTGTCTAGAATCTTGCCAAAGACATTAAGGAAATGTCTGAAGAAATGGATAAGAACAAACACTTGTTTTCCCAGGCCTTTCCTGAGAAGGGCGATAACCGAGATGTCATTGAAGACACTTTGGGGTGTCTCTTGGGCAGGTTGTCTTTGCTAGATGCTGCCGTGAACCAGCGTTGTCACCAGATGAAGGAACGGCTTCAGCAAATACTGAATTTCCAGGTAAACATTGTTGAAGAGTGTTTAGCCATTCTCTAGGCCTGTTTAATAATAATTAACAGGGTATCGTATGGAGGAGGTTATAAGTCCTTTTTCTTCCAAACATACATTTGTAGAAAATCAAGGCGATCAAACTCAGGGATTAGAAATCTTCCATGGTACTAGAAGTGGAATGTTGAGAAAACATCTCAATAAAATCAAGGAGTTAATAGAACTTGAAATTCAAACACTAGAAGTCAAATTTTTGATTCATTATATTATTTTCAATTGGTAATTGGGTTTAGCATGCAGGAGGTGCTAGAGGATAGAGGGTGCCCTAGCCCCTGGTGTCCAGGAGTCTTTGAAAGTGGCTGTGGCCCACTAACTTGTCTCTGGCTAAAAATGTGTTATGGACTAGGCCTTTTGTGCAGTCGGTGGGATTCCCACATCCCATATGGGAATGCTTGTGTTCAAGTCCTTGCTCCACTCCTGTTCCCAGCTTCCTGCTAATGTATCCCTTAGGAACAGCATGTGATGGTTAAGAAGTTGGGTCCTGGAACCCACATGGGAGACCCAGATTGAGTTCCTTGTTCTAGAGGAACAAATAAGCAGATGAGAACTCTCTTTGCCTCTTAATTTTTTTTTTAAACTATCACATTACTTTTCAGTCCTATCTCAGCCTAATATTATCTTTCTGTTACCAACACTTTTGGGTTCAAATTCGACCTTCGTTCTGCCATCAGTAAACCTGAGCAGAGTGGGGGAGTGTGGATAAATGACTGGGTACCTGGGCAAGGTGGGGAGTGTGGATAAATGACTGACGAAGCTCACAATAGACAGTGTTCTTGACTACATGATGTTTGGTACCCACAATACTCTTTTCCACTACCACATCCATAGAGTTGTGCTGAAGCTGTATGTTTGTATGTATATATATGTACACACGTGTTTTTCCATGGGTACCAACCTTGCCTCTGACCCACTAAATGTTAAAATCAAAGCAAGATTCACCCCAAGAGACTGTTGAAATCAACCAAAATTATACAGAGTTGTGCAAGAAAGGATGGCAGAAAATGAGCCTGTGCCCCAGACACTGGGCCTCCCAGAAGTGCAGTGCCCACAGGCCGGGAGAGCCACACAGCCCCCTCGTACAGCCCACAAGGTCTCCTTGTGCAGCCTGGTCTCTGCACAGCCTTCTTGGCTTTGAAAGATTGATTTTTATCCCAAGCTCCAATTCTTGCATTGTCTGATTACAACCCCAAAGAGCTAGCCACCACTGGCAAGATGCGCATGAGAAAGCTTCGTTTCAACTGGAATTGTTTTTCTGTTTTACTAGCTGCTCATTCATGTCAGCCACAGGAGATACAGGATTGAATTTGCTTGTCAAAATTAGGCTTATAAGATTTAAAGCAGGTTCTAAAAACATACTCACCTCTTGTCCGGTCTCAAGGATAGTCCTTGTCTTCCTCACAAGGGACAGGTCAAATGATTTGACAGTCACTAACTCTACCATGGTGTTCCCACCATAAAGATTGTACATGTCATCTGCAAACTGAAAATCGCTTATTAATGCGATTAGCCTCAAATACACATTTGTCATTTTTACATCGACAAACAAAAATCATATATATTCATTGTGCATAACATGTTTTGAGACCTGCATACATTGCAAGATGACTAAAGTGAGCTAATTCACATGCATATTTTTTGTTGTTGTTGTTGGAGAGTCAAATACATTCTTATTAAAATGGTTTATAAAGCCTCCATGTAGCTGCAAAACCATACACTTACCTACTGGCTCATGAAATACACTATGTCTTAAAACATGCAAGTCTTGGCCGGCGCTTCGGTTCACTAGGCTAATCCTCTGCCTGTGGCACCGGCACCCCGGGTTCTAGTCCTGGTTGGGGTGTCCAATTCTGTCCCAGTTGCTCCTCTTCCGGTCCAGCTCTCTGCTGTGTGTGTCTCTTTCTCTCACTGTCTAACTCTGCCTATCAAATAAAAAAAAAAATGCAAGTCTTAAAGGTTTTGATTATGTTAAAATATTCAGAAAAGTGTTAAGCTTTTACATCTAAATAAAATGAAATTACTTTGAGACTGAATTTGTTGGCATATAAACTTGGGGAAGGGAAGCACGATGAAGGAGTCTTCCTGGGGTGGGGCCTTTGGTGCAGTGGTCAACACACCACTTGGGATGCCTGCACACCATGTCGGGGTGCTGAGGTCTGGGCTCTGGCTCTGCTTCCAATTCCAGCTTCCTGCTAATGACCACACCTGGAGATAGCGGATAAATGACTCAAGAACTTGGGTTTCTGCCACCCCTGAGGGAGACCTGGAATGAGTCCTGGAACTGGCTTTGACCTGGCCCAGCCTGGGCTGTTGTGGGCATTTGGAAAGTGTCTCTCTGCCCCTCAAGTAAATAAAAATCAATGATAATAAACAGCAAAAAAAAAAAAAAAAAAAAAAAAAAAGAAAGAACAAAGCAGGTGCTGAACTTCTCTGAGACTTTATACCCTCTATTTATTTATTTATTTATTTATTTATTTATTTATTTATTTATTGACAGGCAGAGTGGACAGTGAGAGAGAGACAGAGAGAAAGGTCTTCCTTTGCCGTTGGTTCACCCTCCAATGGCCGCTGTGGCCGGCGCACTGGGCTGATCCGAAGCCAGGAGCCAGGTGCTTCTCCTGGTCTCCCATGGGGTGCAGGGCCCAAGCACTTGGGCCATCCTCCACTGCACTCCCTGGCCACAGCAGAGAGCTGGACTGGAAGAGGGGCAACCGGGACAGAATCCGGCGCCCCGACCGGGACTAGAACCTGGTGTGCTGGCGCTGTAGGCAGAGGGTTAGCCTAGTGAGCCGTGGCGCCAACCTGTACCCTCAACTATTGAATTACGCCCATCATTGTTGCCTCAAAGCGCATTGTGAAATGAGTTAAAATGTGCAGAATGCTGTGAACAATGCCTGATACGCAAAGCAAGGCTATGTATCACAGAGTTTTGTTTTTAACTGTTGTTGCTATTAATAGTATTGAAACACTTAGAGGATCTGAAACAAACATAAAGGTTAAATTACTTCTCCAGGGCTTTCAACCATCAAGAAATAGAGCTAGGATTTGACTCGAAGAATAGTTTTGTATTTTATAGAATTAGAGTGATGGCAGAGAAGATGGAGAATAATTGCTACTCAGGTTGCATTTGGAAGGCAGAATCAAGAGGGAAGCATTTATTGGTGGTTTTGGATGTCAGGAATGAGGGAAAAGGAGCTGCAGGGGAACTCCAGGAGTTCTGACTTGAGCATCTGGGGCTGGAGATGAGGGTAGCTGGGAGTAACTGACCAGCAGAGAAGGATTGTGGATAACAGTGTCATTGTCCAGTGGACAAGACTGGGTGACTGATGATGTCATTGACTGGGGAAGGGTCTCAGTAAAGTCATAGTAGACATTTGGATATGCAAGAGTATGGCTTAGGCAAACCATTTAGGTTGGTATTTATTTGTATGAGGAGCATCTCACATGGAGTCAGAAAAGTAAGTGTTGGTGATTGTATGTATGTATATACATAGTATGTTTATGGTAACTTACCAAAGCGTGTTTCATTGTTCTCATTCATCTTTCTTAAAATAATACCCTGAGTTATACATTCACAGCATTCTAGTCTGTAAGCCACGCGTGAGGCAGATCAAAGGTGCAAATTATGGATCACTCTGAGGCTAATTTTCTCTTTTTTGAATTTCATTTACTATGTCAGTGTCTTGGTAGTTTTAAATTTCATTAGTAATTATAACAAGTCATAGTCAAATATGAACTAAGCTTGGATACTCTAGAACTTATCTTGCTGCAGAAGCTAAAAGCAGAACATGTAATCATGAAATTCTACTTAAATCATGTTCTGCATTTTCCTTCTGCTAAAAAGTTTTTATGTGTTGGTGACCAGCTCACAAACAGAATCTGATCGTTCAAAATATTGTGTTCTAACTTAATTGAGGCAAAGAATTCCAATGTTAATACAAGGGACCTTCAAAAAGTTTGTGGAAAATTGAATTAAAAGATAACTTTATTTTAGTATAAAATTTAAAATCATGCATAATTTTTATAATACACATTTCTCATGAAATTTTAAAAGGTCCCTTATATAATTAAAGTTCAAGTTACAAACCATTTATTTTACTTTCTACCAAGAACCCAGTAGGCTATCAGTGCTCAATGATTATTGGAATGACATGCTTTCATTCTTATTTATTTTTTTAAGATTTATTTATTTGAAAGGCAGAGTTACAGGGCAGGGAAAGAGAGAAAGAGATCTTCCATCCGCTGGTTCACTCCCCAGATGGCTGCAACAGCCAGAGCTGCACCAATTTGAAGCCAGGAGCTTCCCCCAGGTCTTTCACGCAGGTGCAGGGGCCCAAGGACTTGGGCCATCTTCCACTGCTTTCCCAGGCCATAGCAGAGAGCTGGATTGGAAGTAGAGCAGCTGGGACTTGAACTGGCCCCCACATGAGATGCCAGTGCTGCAGACAGTGGCTTTACTCGCTATGCCACAGCACCAGCCCCTCATTTTCAATTTAATTTTTCAGTATTATCTTTTGCAGGACTAATTTTATTCTATACCCAAAATACTATTTGAAAGGACACATAATATTCTATAGATGTATGTTATACCTATGAAATCACAGTCAATTATTAACAGTTGTTCTGTATTTAAATTTGTTTAATCATAGTCCTACCTCCAAGAAAATTTCCTAGGCATGTAATTATTTGGTTACTTTAAAAAATGAAAAATAAATGATAAAAAAAGAAGAAACGAAAGAATTCTTTAATAAATAAATGAGTGAGGTACCACAAATTAATTTTAACTAGAAACCTTTTATTTAAGATACACAGACTTCATACATTTCATATATACAGATTTAAGAACATAGTGATTCTTCCTACCCTACCCTCCCCGCCTGCCTGCATTCCTACCCTTCTTTTTCTTTTCTGTTCCCATTCTTATTATTCTTATTTTTTTTTACAAAGATCTATTTTCAATTAACTTTATAAACATAAGGTTAACACTACACTAAGTGAAGAGTTCAACAGATAGTATGAAAAAAAAAAGTTGTTCCTCAACAGTTGAGACAAGGGCTGTTTAAAATCACCACATATAAATGTCAATTTCACTTCTGTAGATGACCTTTTAGGTACTCAATTAGTTACTACAGATAGAGGAGAACAAATGGTATTTGTTTTTTTGGGGACTGGCTTATTTCACTAAATATAATGGTTTCCGGTGCGCAGATGATTTTAAAACTTGAAACTTTCTGTGGATTTGTTTCTCAAATAGTTAGAATCTGTCTCCTTTGTATTGAACTGTTGATTCCATAGACTATAAGAAAATTGTTATATGTGTGATAGAAATATACCTTAACTAACCTGTATAATCAGCAGAGTAAGAAAAATTATATTCTTTGGACTTTCAAGAAAATATCAGCATCTATTTGATTATTTGATCCCTTGAAAGTCTTTTATTTAAAAAATTCTTCCTAATACATGCCTTATGGCCTTCAGTAGCTCCTCTGGGAGTTAGTGTGGCTTCCAGAATCCTAAGCTCTGTTTTCTATGATCTTGAGTAGAACATAGTTGAGAGAGAAAATACGCTACTGAAAGTATAATGATAATGTACAAGAAATAGATATATACTTAATTTGTAACCTGTAACACATTCTTCATATGTATCTGCTTATTTAGATGGATCAAGTTAATGGTTTCTAAATACATGTAGATAATGGAGATTAAATATTTGGGATCCTTTCAAATGATGTGAAGCATCTTTTATGCCTACAAATAGATAAATGTGTGATAGCTATAATGACCCACAGGACCTCCCTGTAAACATGGCTGACTAATACAAATATTATCATACTCATCTCAAACTCTTATTTCTGGAATTGGATTTCTAGCACAGTTATAATTTTCTATTTAGTTGGACGGTAGGCTGGCAGATGGGTCTGAATTTCAATTATTATCAACTATTGCCTCTAGTTCTCTTGTTCAAGCTTTGTTTTCACTTTGATTTTTTTTATTTCTAATAATTCACTCCTTATTTTGCTTTTGAGCCTGGCATTTGCATTATAATGCCTCCATATATCCTTAAATTTGAAGATGCTTTTTCTACCTTGGTATGATTATCTTTCTCGTAAGACAGAATTTGTTTTGGTGACATGCACTCATACACTTTCCCCACTGAAGAGGTTGTCATGAGCTGAGCTTCAGCCTGGGATCAACAGCCAGTCAACCATAAGTGTTTGCTGGACAATAAGTAGAGCTTACTTGCTGATGTTGCAGGGAAACTTTAAAAAAAATAATTTATTTGAAAGGCAGAG
Source organism: Oryctolagus cuniculus (assembly GCF_051225735.1). Taxonomy (NCBI): domain Eukaryota; kingdom Metazoa; phylum Chordata; class Mammalia; order Lagomorpha; family Leporidae; genus Oryctolagus; species Oryctolagus cuniculus. The sequence continues at coordinate 15,627,568 of NC_142871.1, forward strand.
TTGCAGAAAGTGAGACAGAGAGAAAAAAATCTTCTATGCACTGGTTCACTCCCCCAAATGGCTGCAATGGCCAGCGCTGGGCCAGGCTGAAGTCAGCAGGTGGGAACTCCATGCAAGTTTCCCACATGGGTGCCAACGGCCCAAGTACTTGGGCCATTTCTACTGCTTTCCCAAGTGTCAGCAGGGAATATGATCCGAAGTGGAACAGCCAGCATCACAGGAAAAATTTTTATTATTAAAATATTGTTCTGGTTTTCCTCTTTGGAATTGAAAATCAAAACTCCGGTAGCTTTTTCCTTTTATGTATAAGTAGTTTGGATATATAAATCAATGATCTCTATGAACGAAAATCTCAGACTTTTTGTGTTTTCTCTTCATAAATCTCTGGTCCTCATGGATAAGCTTATTTTTCTTAAAGATTTTATTTATTTATTTGAGAGGTAGAGTTACAGGCAGTGAGAGGGAGAAACAGAAAGGTCTTCCTTCCATTGGTTCTCTCCCCAAATGACCACAACGGCCTGAGCTGCCGGAGCTACACCGCTTCGAAGCCAGGAGCCAGGTGCTTCTTCCTGGTCTTCCATGTGGGTGCAGGAGCCCAAGGACTTGGGCCATTGTTTACTGCTTTTCCAGGCCACAGCAGAGAGCTGGATTGGAAGAGGAGCAGCCGAGACTAGAACCGGTGCCCATATGGGATGCCAGCGACGCAGACAGAGGATTGATCTGCACCATGGTGCCAGCCCCAAGGAAAAGCTTACTTTCTAAACTTCTGGAGCTTCTTTATAAGCTTGTGCAAATTCTTTGAAATGAAGAGAAGGAAGTGAAGGAGAGAAGCAAGGAAAGACAAAAGGAAAAATAGAATCATATTATTCTTAAGAATTATATTATTGGAGCTGGCACTCTTGGTCATTGGGTTAAGCCTAATCCCATATTGGTGCCAGTTAGAGTCTTGGCTGCTGCACTTCCAGTCCAGCTTCCTGCTAATGGGCCTGAGAAAGCAGTGGAGGCTGGCCCAAGTACTTGGGCCCTGCATCTACATGGGTGACCCAGATAAAGCTGTGCCTTCTATCTGCTCCGACACCAGCTGCTGTGGCCATCTGAGAAGTGAACCAGAGGATGGAAGATCTTGCTCTTTGTTTTTCCCCCTCTCTATCTGTAGGTCTTTCAAATAAATAAATAAGTCTTTTTAAAAAATATATTTACCCGGGGCTTGCACCATGGCTCACTTGGTTAATCCTCCGCCTGTGGCGCTGGCATCCCATATGGGCACCGGGTTCTAGTCCCGGTTGTTCCTCTTCCAGTCCAGCTCTGCTGTGGCCTGGGAGGGCAGTGGAGGATGGCACAAGTATTTGGGCCCCTGCACCTGCATGGGAGACCAGGAAGAAGCACCTGGCTCCTTGCTTTGGATTGGCGCAGCTCTGGTCGTAGTGGCCATTTGGGGAGTGAACCAATGGAAGGAAGACCTTTCTCTCTCTCTCACCGTCTAACTCTGTCAAATAAAAAATAAATAAAATATATTATTATCCAATTAGGATAATACCTATAGTTTCTTTTCCTCAATAAAAGTCATTAGCATAAAATTTTATATGCATTGTTCACGTGTGCCCATTTATTTTAGCTATAACAATTATTACATTTTGCTAGCATGCTCAATTGTATTTGTATTTGGAAAATGCTTTGTGTAACAAGTTCTTCAAAATTCACTTTAGCACCTAAGTAAATTGCTATAACTTACTTTTGCCTTCCCATAAGACAGTATGGTTTCACTTGGGGATTAAGTTCCTACACTTGCACAGGGGGTACTCCCTATCTTAGTTTCTGCAACTGCAGACTCAACCAACTGTAATTAAGACTATTTGGAAAAATACAATTATATTTTTAGTAAACATATCCAGCCTTATTTTTCTTGTCACTGTTCCCTAACTAAATCAACATTAACAACTATTTACATAGTATTCGCATTGTATTATGTATTATAAATAATCTGGAGGGGATCTAAAGCATATGGAGACAGGGTGGGGGGAGTTGGCATTTGGCCAAGTAGTTAAGATGCCTGTGTCTCATATCAGAGTGCCTGGATTCAGTACTCACCTGTGGCTCCCACTTCCTGCTAATGCAGACTCTGAGAGGCAGCAGATGTTGTCTCTGGTAATTGGGTTTCTGCTGCCCATAGACAGACACAGATTGAATTCCTGGCTCCTGGCTTTGCGGACTTTGGCAAGTGAACCAGCATTGTGATAGTCACCCTGACCCTTGCTTTCTCCCCTTCACTCTCCCTCCCTCCCTGTCACATAAGTAAAAAGAAAAATGAAAGTATATGGAAAGATTGCATATATTATATACAAATACTGTGCCATTTTATATAAGGAACGTGAATATCTAGGTATTATGTTTTTCACAGGGGGTCCTGGAATCATTTCCCCGAGGATACCAAGGGTCTCTGGTGTATATTTGTAAGAATATGTATTATATGTTTGAATTCCTTGTTCCAAAATCTCTTCCTATTGCTTTCTTCCTTAGAATGATCTGAAGGTGCTGTTTGCATCGCTGACTGACAACAAATACATCATTCTGCAGAAACTGGCGAATGTGTTCGAACAGCCTGTAGCACAACAGATGGAGGTATTTACATCTTCCTCCTGCAAGAGCAAATGCAGAGATCTGAGTTACTATGAAATTCAAATATTCTGTGAAAAATTGGTGACATCATACAGCATTTTTGTGCGTCATACATTTTTTGAGTACTAGATTTGAGTAACAGTGACATTGACTGCATCACTACTTTTTTATGGAACTAGGAAATGTGAGTTAGGAAAAGATATCAGTCACCAATGCTGACCTGGAGTTTGACACCCAATAATGAGATTAATAGGAAACTCGATGATATAGGACAGAAAGTCAAACTGGCCTTAAAAAGATACATGGAATTACTGTGGACTCTCAGAAGTGGGCAGGTTGTCTCTACCAGGGTAAAATCAACCAAGACTTTATAGAAGGAAACTCAGTAAATTGGAAATTTGTACACATGGTGACTGGAGAAGAGAATATCAAAACAGCAGACAGCAAGAACATTTATATATATAGTGCAAACTTTAGGAAATTCTTAACATTTAGGGAAGAACACAAGTAATCTTATTCATCTGAATTTAGGATGATATTATTGAATACTTTTGATGATTTTGTGACTACTTAAAAAGTGTACTTCATGTGAGGGAAATTTAACATCTTTCGATTTGATTGTGTTTTATAGCCCTTGCCTGTTTTCCTGGCCAAATATGGTCTGTTTACTTTTTATTTATTGAACACTTTATTTATTGGGGACATTAAGCCTTTGGCTAAAAATATTTTCTCAAAAATAAAAATAAATTAAAAATTGAAAATAAGATGGGGTGAGTAAATTTGAGGCAGTTTGTAGGGTCTAGTAAATATCAGAGACTTTGGACTTTATTAGATAAACCAGTGGTCTCTATACTTATTATATATTTATACTATAAAAAGCATATCACAAATATATGCATGCATATATTTACTTAGTTATAAATTATGTGTGGGTATTAAAGTATCTCATAAAACATAGGCATTAATGACATTTTATGATGATGTGGTTGAATGTAAGTCAAAGATGTGGCAGTTCATCCTGGTAGATCGTCTTGTACACTTTGGGGTGCTTGTCACCTCAGGGACCACTGGCAGTGAACAGTCACTGGGGATATTATATTGAGGGTGAGAATGAGTGTCAGTTCCAGATCTGCTATGGGCAGTTGGCCTGACAGCAACCAGGATCAAGGCAGATCTTTCATGAGGCTTCCTGTAGCTGCCTCTCTGATGAGAAAGAGTGAGAACTCAAACCAGAGAAAAGAGAAGACTTGGGAGGAAGGCTACATAGTATCTCATGTTTCATAAGCTAAGTGAATATGACACAGACGTGCACTTATAAATATTCTTAACATAATTTCAGTGGACCCCAAGGGACCTCTGGATAGACAACAGAGAATCCTCTGAAATAGAGATCACCTGAAATAGTTCACAGAATTGTTGACTGTGCGTTTTTCTTGACCATAATATAATCTGCTTTTAAAGAAACCAATTCCTCATTTTCCCCAAATTAAATATGATTTTTATGACAGATCTTCCGTATGAAGAGATGTTTGTTTGTTTATGGCTTATAATGTGGATGATTCCAAAAAAGATTTGAACAACTATAGTGATGTCTTCTTGTATTGAATTTCTGATGTGATATATAGTATTTTTATTAATTATTGAACAGTATGACTAAATCAATGTCACAGATAAAGGAGTAAACAATTAGTAAGGAATAAACAATTGCTTCTTTGAATCAATGGAAAGCAACTGATGAATGTGCTGATTCTGCCCCTACCTTCTTTGGGTTAAAAAGATGGCATCAGAAGGCATGAGGATGATACCCTCTATAAATATGTTCCTCGCTGAGTCTTGTTCCAGGCTGAGATTTGTTGCCCAGTAGGCCTGCTACACAGCTGTCTTCTCAGGCTCTTCCTTCTCCACTGTCCTGAAAATTCCTTTCACTTCTCCTATTGAATCTTTCCTTGTGAGTCCCAAGTCTTTCTCTCTACTGTATTGCTTCCTTGTTTTGCTGGTGTACATCCTTCCTAAGAAAGAGATGTATTTTTTTAAGTTCTTGTATGTCTGAAAATTTCTTAAACTATGCTCAAGCTTTATTGATTGCTTGGCTTTTTGTGTAATTCCTGGTTTGAAATCAATTTCCTTTGGAGCTTGGAAGCATTTACTCCATTGTTTTCTAGATTCAAATATTGGCTTGAGGAATCTACAATTGTCCTAGTTCCCAAGGGGCTCCAGTATTCTGAGATTTCACAGTCCCACGCCTTGGGGAGAGTCTATTTTTATCTGCTAGGAGGTCAATGGGCTTTTTTGATTTGTCAGCTCATATTTCCATTCTGGAAAGTTTTCTAATGATTTATTTAATACTTTTCTCTATATTGTCTGTCATCCTTTTTGAAATTCCTTTCTGTTAGATGTTAAATATTTTGGTCCAGTCCTTTAATTTTCTTATTGCAATCTTCTCTATTTTTGACATCTTCAATCTCAACCCCAAACTCTTACACTAAGTTTTTTTTTTTTTTTTTTTGTTTTTTTTTTTTTTTTTTTTTTTTTTTTTAGATTCATTTGTTTGTTTGAAAGGCAGAGTTACAGAGAGGCAGAGAGAGAAAAGTCTTCATCTGCCAGTTCACTCCCCAGATGGCCATAATGACCAGAGGTGGGCTGCCAAACCAGGAGCCTGGAGCTTCTTTCAGGTCTCGTACATAGGTGCAGGGGCCCAGGGAAATTGGGCCATCGTCTTCTGCTTTTCCAGGCCATAGCAGAGAGCTGGAATCAGAAGTGAAGCAGCCAGGACTAGAACCAGTGCCCATGTGAGATGCAGGCACAATAGGTGGTGTCTTTACCCGCTAAACCACTGCACTGGCCCCACTGAATTTTGCATTACTGTTCACATGTTGACTATTTCCCAAGCTCATTGGTTCTCTGAATGACCCTCTTTTAAATTTATCCCATTCTGTTTTTCAACTGATGCATTTATGGTAACTAATGATTTGTTGATTTTCTTTAAAATATTTTCATATAGTATGTTTCACTCCATATTATTTTTTGTTTTCTTATTTTGGTTTCTATCTTTCATGTTAGGTATATGGAAATCCTTCGTTGTCTACATTTATTGTGGGGGACTAAGAGCTGTTGGGTACTCCATGCACGGATGGGCACTGACAATTCTGAGATTTACTGGAGAGTAGGTTGGTGGGCCCTGCGTCTGAGAATGTATCACATTCGTATGCCCTCTATGTGGCCTTACTGCAGCAATGTGATTGAGAGACTTTGGAACCCCACATACAGCACTGCACTGACATTCCGTTACGTCATTCCAGCTTTCAAGCACTTACATGCACCATCGTGGCTGTTTCCCCTAAGTCCAGAGGCCGCTTTACCTCCTCCAGGAAGTGATCTTTCAATCTTGCAAGGACGGAGAGGGCAATGGGGAATGAGGAAGGGGGTTTGAGTTTTTAACTGCTCCTTAAGTAACTTTTCACTAGCCCTCCTTGTTTAGCAGTGCATCCCACTTCACTCAGGCTTCCAGACATTTCCGATGCTCCAAGTGGAGATCATCTGCTGGAGTAGCCTTCAGCTCCTTAGATTCCCCAAGTCCATGTTCTCGTGTTCTGAATCCCAGCTTCCAGCATTCTTTGGGGTTGGTATTGTCTTCTTTCCCATCGCCCTTGTCTTTGTAGATTTATGGGGAGAAAACACACCAAAAACAAGCAAACAGAATATTTGCTGTGGTTGTCGTGGGTCTTCAGAAAAGAGAAATTGGACACATGTGTTCCATCTGCCATCTGGAGTCCAGTTCCTTTCATCCTTCGAGGGCAACTGAGGTTGCTCTTCTTCCCAAAGCTTACTTCGTCCAGATTTACTGACCTGGTATCTCCCCTCTCCAAATGCCTCTGATGAGTGAGTTGCATCATCAAATTTAGCCCTTAATTGTATGCAGCCTGCTTTGTTTTCCTCTCACTTCCCAACCAGATTGTCAGCTCCCTAATGTCCAAGATGAGGTTCTCTTTCTATAGACCTCACACGGGGAAGACACGGTTTCACAATAGCAACCTCTTTAGTACTTGATTGATTTTCTGCTTCATGACAATGAGCAAGCATTCCTGGACCCTGCTGTAATGTATTTTCCTCACTGAATCTCTCTCCACAGATGCTCACAACTGCATTTCAGGAAACCCTGAGTTAGTCCTCCAGAAGGTCTCAGGCAAATGCTGTTTCCTAACTATGTTCTAAATCACGGTTCGGTTTTATGTAGTGCTATTCACAAATATCCTAGTTTGTTTAAGGAAGCTATTTTCTCCAGTCTATCCACTCTAAATCTCTTGTCTCTTTTCCTTTAAGGTAGTTGATCCATAGCATAACAAATGTATAGCTGTCACAGTGATGTTTGGCTGAAATGACTCCTTTTCTGTGTGTTTGAGTGTGTGTGTATGTATGTGTAAGGAGGAGGAGCAGATAGACCTAATACTCACATTTTGTGTCATGTTCTTGGGAGTTTTAATGAAATGTCACGAATCTCACATAGGCAATACAACAGGCAGAAGATGGACTAAAGGAATTGGATGCAGGAATCATTGAATTAAAAAGGCGTGGAGACAAGCTGCAGATTGAGCAGCCATCCTTGCAAGAACTCTCTAAACTTCAGGTACAGTTTTCAACCACTAGTATTGTACTTCAACAGTTCAACCTAACTTGAGGTTGAGAAAAAAAGTAGTTTCTCTACTTTTCCTAGTTTTGTTTATATATTTCATGTCATTTTGGCCTTAACTTTCCTTACAAGTAACTTTTAGAAAGTTTTCTAAAACTTTTACCATATTTAGTACAATAAAATGAATTGTGTTCCTATGTTTCTGGAGATTATATTTATTTTTTGACATTTACTTTTTATTTACTTCATTATTCTGATGGCTAAACATTCTGGTTTAGTTTGGTTAAAGCATTGTTTTCTGCTCTAGAAAATGTAAGAACTATCAATCCTACCTAGAGAAACTTACTGTCTTCCCAAAAATTAATATAAGGAAATAATATTCAGGTTAATACTTTTAAGAAAATGTTTCTAAGGTGTTGAAAACTACCGTTTATCTTTTGTGCATGTTTGAAAGAAATAGAGACATTGTTTCAATTCTGTAACAATAACAAAAATAATTAAACTAGAAAGTAGTTGAAATCTAAACAGACTTCTCAGCATCCCTCAGGAAAATACAATAGGACTTGGGGTTAGTTTGCTTTCTGAGATCTGACACGTAGACAGGAATCTGATTATCTGGTGGCAGGAAGATACTGGGATGGCAGACCAGTGAAAATTACCATCTGAAAGGCAATGTGGTTACATTATACTAAGAAAAAGCAATGTTGAGCTGTGTGTAATCACACACACACACACACATGCATACACATTAGAATTCTCTCTGCATGCCTCATTGCAAGACAGCTAAGGATTAGTAGTGTAAGTCCAGGATGAGGTTGCAAGTTCTGTCTCTCAGAAAGGAATGAAATAGCTCTCATAAACGATAGGACATTACATTTTCTTTTAACTAGCTCATTCTTTTATTGAATATTTGACAAAGTCATAAGCCAGCAGTCTCCGCTGTGCGCATTTCTTGATTATTTTCTGACAGCACTTCAGCATCAGGTGTAACAGTGAAACGTCATAGCTGTAAAAAGGCATTAAAGTTGAATTTGTCCAGCTTGAAACATTTTGGCTGGCTAAACCTTAATATGATACGTTAATTAAGTTCATATGCTTCAAATGAATTTTGTTTTGGTGTATCATCTTTTAAAATATCTTTCCCATTTAAATAGTTATTTACCACATTTGGCAAAAACATTGCCTTTCTCAAACTTAAGTCTTTCTCCTCACATTAAGCTCATCTGTGTGTCTAATACTCTATTTGAGGCATAGTTCAAAATTTGATTATTATATAGCAAACAGGAGTGTTAAGGATACTGTTTTCAATTGCTCTAAAATTATGTAAACATTGAGAACATTATAAAAATTAGAATTCCATTTTCTATGACATCTCCCTCAGTCACATGAACAATTTTTCAACATTTTCACCCTACAACTCACCACCTTAAATTATTGACACCCTGAGAAAATGGTGGTCAAATCCACATCATGTGCCATTTTTAGAAAATAATTTTTTTAAAAAAGATTTATTTATTTGAAAGGCAGAGTTAGAGAAAGAGAAATGAAAGGGAAATAAAGCAGGCGAGAGAGGGCTTCCATCTGCTGGTTCACTCTCCAAGTGGCCTTGATGGTCAGGTATGAGCCAAGCCAAAGCCAGTAGCCTGGAACTCCATCTGGGTCTCCCGTGTAGGAGCCAGGATCACAAGTACTTGGGCCATCTTCTGCATTAGCAGAGAGCTGGATTGGCAATGGAGCAGCTGGAACTTGAACTGGTGCTCATATGGGATCTGGCTTTGCAGGCAAAGGTTAACCCACTGAACCACAATGCCAGCCCCTAGGAAATACTTTGTATATCTTTGGAATCTTAAAATATGAAGCTTATTTTTATCAACAAATTTTTATTCTCTGAGATTTTTCAAAATTTTATTTACTTCTTAAAAATCAATATAAATTATATTTTGGTTTATGACACAAATTTTCTCCAAATAGTTAACTTGTTTCCAGGTTATTTATTGAATATATAATCTTCTTCCTTAGTAACTCCATACCTAAATTTTTAAAAATAAAGTTCTCTTTTTTTTCCATTTTCTGTTTTGCTTTATTACCTGTCAATTGAAAATAAAATAAAAATTCAAAGTAAGAAAGAATAGCTAAGAATACTAAACAGGCCGGTGCCACAGCTCAACAGGCTAATCCTCCGCCTAGCGGCGCCGGCACACCGGGTCCTAGTCCAGGTCAGGGCACGGATTCTGTCCCGGTTGCCCCTCTTCCAGGCCAGCTCTCTGCTATGGCCTAGGAGTGCAGTGGAGGATGGCCCAGGTGCTTGGGCCCTGCACCCCATGGGAGACCAGGAGAAGCACCTGGCTCCTGCCTTCTGATCAGCGTGGTGCGCCGGCCGCGGCGGCCATTGGAGCAAGAACCAATGGCAATGGAATACCGTTCTCTCTGTCTCTCTCACTGTCCACTCTGCCTGTCAAAAAAAAAAAAAATACTAAACAATATTAATAAGATAACTTGAACTACCAAGTTTTCAAAATCTTTTAATACAACAATCATATAAACCATATATTATAGGCTTGGGAACAGAGATCCAAAGCTTATCTCTTTTGGAAAAAAGTTTTCCAAGTGAGGCTCGTAAGAGAAGCAGGCAGATGACTGGCATGTGCAGAAGGCCTGTGGGCCGCACACCTGAAGGTGCTTCTGTGGTTGGTGGGGCCTGGAAGTGCCAGGCAGTGAAAGGCGGGGCTGGAGTCTGGACTGAGAGTGAGTGCTGGTCTCTGTTTCTCAGGACATGTATGACGAGCTGATGATGACCATCAGCTCCCGGCGGAGTGGTCTCAATCAGAATCTTGCACTCAAGAGTCAGTACGAAAGGGCCCTGCAGGATCTGGCTGACCTGCTTGAAACTGGCCGGGAGAAGATGGCAGGGGACCAGAAGATCATTGTGTCTTCCAACGAGGAAATCCAGCAACTGCTGGACAAACACAAGGTAAAAAATGAGAGAGAAGCGTGGTTGTGAGAGTATGTTCTCAAATCATGATATATACTTACTAAAACCTAATACTGTGTCCTTTTTGAGTTCCTCCTTTATACTTTAGCTTTTAAAAGGGCAACAGATGTATATTCAAGCCCAGAAATCTTTCTTTTCAGTTAGTTGTCACTATTATTAGACAGGCGTTTCCCTTACATAAACTACAATCAAGGGGAGACTCAAGGATTCTTTTCACAGGATTGCAGCTCCAGTCTTTCCCCTGCTTTTCACTCTGTGCCCCCTTGTGTATCTAATGCCAGATGCTCTCTCTGCCCTGCCTCTTCTTGATCAAAGACTTCTCGCTCTGCTCTGGGAATGCAGAGCTGCCCATTCAGCTTGGGGACGGGGTTCCTGTCTATTCCATGGATCAGTTGACTCTTCTGACCTTTAAATGCATGCACTTCTATTTGATGTAGGCCTCAGTTTCTTCTTGGGGACATGGAATCCTCATACAATGTAAACAAAATGGGCGGGCCTGACACTATCTGCGTGTGCTGTGAGCAAACTCAGCTTAGATACTACTGCTCTGTAAAGAGATGCCTGTTTCTTTCTCTCTCACACACACACACTCTCTCTCTCCCTTTCTCCCTCTCTCCTGCATATTAAAAAAGAACATGCAAAGTTTGCCAGTCCACAAAGCTAGCCTCCCAGACTATGGGAGTTCCCTGTAAGGAAACCTAAAGTCCCACTGGGTTACAGCTGGTTAACAGCCTGTACATTCGGCAGCTCTTCAGTGGCTAAAAATGGTGGGCTTGGGGAGAAAAGTGAGAGGGAATTGTACTTTTAGCTATTTTTTCCCCCAGAGACTTTTGTCCAAATTTTATGGTATTTTGAGGCTTTATCATTTGGCTTTGAAAACACTGCTTTAAAATTCACAGCTGTTTTTTCTCAACTATGACCATCGCAATAAAAGATCATTCTGAGTTATTCCAGAGGCAAAACTAGGATCAATGAGTATAAATAACAGGGAAATAAACCTCAAGAAAAGAAGTATGCTAAGAAGAGTGGGATGCCTATGAACAAAAGGCTCTCCTGACCATAAGAAGTCAGGCCAAGGATGTCAGGGGAGGTAGCCTTGTGAAAGGAACCTCCGCTTTCATTGAAGGTTGGACTAGATGACCTCCAAGATCAACTGCAACTTTAAAATTCTAAGATGAAATAATTGTCAATTTAAAATAATGATTTTAGGTTCTATTGACTTGTCCATTTTCTTGGAGATAGAATTCTGCAGTTTGCAGGTGAGGGACAAAGACATAGCCACATAGCCCAGGTTCAAATCCCCGCTCTGCCACAGTTGACAATGTGGCTTGGGCAAGCCACAGGGTCTTGGTGGTTCAGAGTTCTCATCTGGAAAAGTGAGAAATAAAGCCACCTATCTCCACCGAGGATTGAAGAGTTGTTTCAGGGACAGCATGAGTCAGGTAATGTGTTGAAGGAACAGCAAGCAAATAGTAGGCACTCAATTAGTTACTGTTATTGGTCTTGGGGATAGGATATGAGATTGGCCTTATCTCCATCCTCCAGGGTCTATGACACATAAAAGTGAATTTCAAAAATATTTGTAGGGTTGTACAAGGCCTACGATTCTATTATGTATAAGTATAATAGGGGCAATTTTAAAATATTTGTTAGCAAACAGCGTATGTCAAGCTATGCCTGGCAAAAGTAATAAGCATGACAAACACTCTGGAAGTTTAAAAGTCAGCCTGAAGCCCAGGCATGGAGGAAGGAGGATCTTAGTGAATGTCAACCGAGAACATCTGAAGAACAGTGTGACAGAGACCAAAGATGAGAAACTGGGAGTGAGGCATTCCGATGGCACACACTGGCAGCTAGGGGTATGATGGAGTTAGTGAGAAACTGTGTCACCAAAGGTCGAAGGCCAGAGGGCACAGGGATGTGGTATTAAGAGAACATGGGAGTTTTTTTCAGTAGCTGCTCCCATATAGCGATCTTTGTTCAAGGGACACTGGTCTGTGCACAGCAGTGAGTAGATGCACTTGAATGCAGAGACAACAGAAGCTGATTAGGACAGTAGAATCCATCTCCCCATCCAACAGTTAGTGCCTGGGCAAAGTGAGGATGAGCAGAGTGTAGTAGAGAGGTATTGGTTGGGTATTGATTGACTTCTATCAACTTTTGCACCCGAGACCGTTTTTATCACCTGGTATTGTATAAATGAGTCACTGATCACTTTCTACCTAAAAATTTGCAGGAATATTTTCAGGGCCTGGAATCTCATATGATCTTGACGGAAACACTCTTCAGAAAGATAATCAGCTTTGCAGTCCCAAAGGAGACCCAGTTCCACACGGAGCTGATGACTCAGGCATCTGCTGTGCTGAAACAGGCTCACAAGAGGGGTGTGGAGCTGGAGTACATTCTGGAGGTGAGTCTGTGGGTGTGGCAGCTCCCCTGCTGCAGTCTCCCCGTGGCAGAGCAGACCTGCAAGCCAAGCGGTGTTAGGTGATACGCCGTGCCTGGGAACTGGCCACGCTCTCTGACTCCGGATTGTGCTGCTCTGTTGTTACATATGTGTTACCTTGTATTTCCTGTTTGCGTTTGGGTATATGCTGCCCCTTACTGTTAAGTCTGCTAGGTGAATACTGACATCAGACTATGCATGGAGAGAGGTGGGTTCTTGATGTTCAGACTGATGGCTGAATTACGAGCGAAAAAATGTAGAAATATATCCCTAGGAGTGTCCCGACTTCAGTGACTGCTTAGATAAGCTCTATCCCTGGTGTTCAGGGTCTAGAGGACAGCAACTGAGTCTGGGTCTTTGTGCTCCAAAAGCAGAAAATAAAGGGTCCATTTGGCCTTGCAACACTGGCTTGAAATCAGAAAACATGGACCCAGATTGTCAGAGTCATTTGTAGTGTTCACCTGGATCACCTTGAGTTTGTTGTCTTCCTTGTCACCAATTACATTCCCACATTTATTTAGTCACTCTCAGTCACTCATTCTTTGTAAATGAATGAATCAAGCATGTATTCATTTAGCGTTTATCAACTGCCACCAGTTTCCCAGATACTTGGAATGCAGGCTGCAAATGTCCAGGACTCTGGTCTCAGCAAGCTCATGGACTGGTGAGGCAACAGACAGGTGACAGACAACCAATACAACAGGGCAAGTCTTCTCGGTGAAGGGAATGGTGTTTCATATGCTAGATCTTGTAGGTAAGAAGATAGGGAAATAGTCTGTAACCAAGGCTGGGCCATGGGACAAATAGAGCTCACTGCCTGTTTTTGTGAAGTTTTGTTGGAATATACAAAGTTGGAACCATTTCATTGTTATCTGTGGCTGTTTTCACTCTCTAGAGAGAGATGTGAGTAGTTGAGACAAAGCTGAAAATATTTGCTACTTAGACCATTGCAAAATAAGTTCTCAGGCTACTGCTGTAGAGTCAGATGGACTTGGAAGTGGAGTTCAGCTTCACCACAAATGTATGCCCTGGTCACATAGTTGGTGCTCAGCAGAGACTGATGGGTAATCTATGCAACCTGGGTAAATGCAATGCCAAAACAACATTTTCCTGTTCTCAGTAACCAGGTCATTGCCCTCAACTATTTCTGCTTTCACATCCTTCCTTTTTCCCATGAAAGTTTTTGAAATTATATCTCTTCCTTTCTTCCTCATCCATTTCCCAGATACTACCAGTCTTAGATTGCTTATAGGATGTATGGTGGGACTTCAAAAAGTCTGAAATATTGGAATTAAAGGATAAATTTATTTTGGGGGGGAATTTTTTAGAATTAATGCATGTATTTTCTATTACTTTTTGAAAACTCTTTGAATACATGGATTTCTTTTTTTAAAAGATTTATTTATTTATATGAAAGAGTTACACAGAGAGAGAAGGAGAGGCAGAGAGAGATAGAGGTCTTCCATCTGCCGGTTTACTCCCCAGATGGCCACAGTAGCCAAGCTGCACCATTTCGAAGCCAGGAGCCAGGAGATTTTTCTGGATCTCCCACCATGGGTGCAGGGGCCCAAGGTCTTGGCCATCTTCTACCACTTTCCCAGGCAGCAGTAGAGAACTGGATCAGAAATGGAGCAGCTGGGACTTGAACCCGTGCCCATATGGGATGCTAGAACTGCAGGTGGCGGCTTTACCTGCGACGCCCCAGCACCGGCCCCATGAATTCATGGATTTCAAAATTTTTTGCAACAAAACATCTTTTAATTTCATTTCCCGTGACCATTTTGAAGTACTCTCATATTTATACTTTTCTAAGTCTTATCTTCTTCTCTGGGCCAACATTGTCATAGCTAGCTAACCCCACACACATGCAGGCCAGTTGTGAAATTCCCCAATCTACTCGAGTCTGAAGAGAAATTTCTTTTTAATATTTGAAATATTTGTGAGAACAGTCAGTATTTAACAATATATGTCAGGCAAGGCATTTGATTTGCAGATGAATCCATCGAGGTCATTTTACTCTCTAAGATGCTGTGTCAATCTCTCTTCTGGGAGTGCGTCTGCAAGCACTATCTTACTAAGGCACGTGGTTAATTGGTGTCAGAGCCGGAAACCACACCTATCTGTCTGGTTTCATGGCCTGAACTTTGTAGATCAGTGAGATCTACCTGATCATGCCATTGAAATTACAGCCTCCGCACAAAGACCTGAGCACAAGGACTCTTTAACAGCCCATCAATTTTACTTTTTTTTTTTTTTTGGTGTATTGTTTATTGTTGCTATTCTATCTCCCTTCACTGGAATGTTAACTTAACTAAATCAGAGATCTTTCCTATTTTGTTTGGTCTAAAGGTCTCAAACAGTGCATGGCCATACTTATTTAGTAAGCTTGTGGGAAAAAGCACAGGTTTCCATGCTATGCCCTGTTCCCACTCCACCTGCACATTGAAGTGAACATACACATGTTTTAAAACTGTTGAGTCTTGCTTCAAATTATTGAGAAAAAATGTCAACTGATTTTTTTAGAAATGTTTTTTCTAGTTTTACATAACATAAAAATCTGAATTTAGGAATAAGTGACACATTTTTCCTTACAGAAATGCCTATGTTATATGTTGAGTTTTTGAAAGCTGTGCTTTCAATTTATGTGCAAAAGGAATGTGTTTCATTCACTTGCTACATGAAAAGTAAACTATCTCTTTGACTTAAACCCTTACTGTGATAAAAAATGAAACCGTGCATCCCCCATACCCCATAATGGCATACATTATTCCAGTTAGTTCTCATTATGAAGAAGACAGTATTATTACCTCCATTTTAATGTCTGGGAAATGAGGGTCACGGGAGTTTAATATCTTTCCCGTGGTCACACAGCTGATTAGTTGCAGACAACACCGGTGCCCATTCATGGGGCTTTAAAGAATCACCAGCTGATTAGTTGCTTCAGAGCCATGTTTTGCTTCCCCCAAGCAATCCCCACACAAACACCCCTGACGACTTGAAAGAGAATGTATCGAGTGCACTTTTTTCTCTCATGAGGATTTTTAGCTCACAGACAGTATTGTGTTTCTAGACGTGGTCTCATCTGGAGGCAGAGCAGCAGGAGCTGAGCAGACAGCTGGCGCTGGTGGAGAGCAGCCTTCCGAGCGTGGGCTTGGTGGAAGAAAGAGAGGACAGGCTCAGGGAGCGGATCGTGCTCTACCAGGTCTGTGTCTGGGGATGTCTCGGGATGACAAGTTGTTGTATTTCCATTGAAAGTGCCCAATAATGCTAAAGGAATTTAGACAAACATGTAAGCAAATGCCTTATTAACTCCTTGCGCTTTCAAGTTATTAACATGTTGAAAGCAGATCTTCCTTTTTTATTTTAAAGAGAATTCTTTTTGAAAGTTCAGACCCTACTAAGCATTTTCTCTATTTTATGCTGTTGTCACATTATTCTTGGCAGTTGTAAAAAAGGCACCTAAAGTTACTACCAGAAGAAAGAGCATCTATAACTAGATATGGATGATACGGATGAAATGTCTTAATGTTTTCAATGTTACCTAGGTACAAATCATTTATGTTTAAATTATGGGTAATCTGAACAGTGTAAGCACCACAGAAATTATAATTCTTAAACAAATTGCACTATCCAAACTTTTAACCTGATATTTTCATCTGTTTTAGCATTTAAAATCCAGTCTTAATGAATACCAGCCCAAACTGTATCAGGTATTAGATGATGGGAAACGACTTCTGATATCCGTTAGCTGCTCAGATCTGGAAAGCCAGCTAAATCAACTTGGAGAGCACTGGCTAAATAATACCAACAAGGTGTCCAAGGAACTTCACAGACTGGAAACAATATTGAAACACTGGACCAGGTAACACATATAGTAACTGGTTTGCATATTTTTACATAAGTATTGCAGTGTATTCATCAGGCTATTGGGTGTCAGACTTGGAAAAGATGTGGTCCCTCTAGAAATTTGTGGCATGGTATGGAAAATAAAGATATTAGAAAGTCACTAGTTGGAGTCTTGTATAGTCATAAACCTAGTATTAAAACTGGGCAGGGAGACAGATGGACAATGCAGTTAACTTTCCAACTGTCCTCCTCCATCACATAGTCTATTGCTGGGATGGGGGTCAGTGAGAGGGAGTCCCATAGGAAAGCTTTAGAAGACAAACAAAAGGAAGTGTGAACTAAGGACAAGTTTCTTAGGGGGCAATGGGAAGTATCCAAGGGTTACCTGGAATGTGATAGTACACTCTTTCAATACTACCTTTCTTTGCAAGAATTCTAATATTTTCTAAGCAACATCCATGTGAAGGGGGAGAAAGCTATTTTTATTTTTCAGCTTACGGGTAGGAAAGCTGAAACTTGGAGAGACTGCCTTTATCAAGGCATGGATGTTAAGAGAAAAGAGTGTTAGAGTAACAACTAAGTGTACTTTTCTTCTGAGTCTACTGTGTGTCCCTAATTTGAAAACACTCAACAAACATGGGTAAGAAAAAGTTGGGGACTGGAAGCTTACTTACTTAACTCATTAATATACTTGCAGTTACCAACGGGAGTCTGCAGATCTGAGTCACTGGTTACAGTCAGCAAGAGACAGGCTAGAATTTTGGGCTCAGCAATCTGTGACAGTCCCACAAGAACTGGAGATGGTCCGCGATCATCTCAATGCTTTCCTGGTAAGTCTGAGAATATAAGGCGTTTGATTTGATTTCATTGTTTTCAAATATATAGGCAAGGTCTGACCCATATATCGGTAACAAGGAAATCGGCTGTCAAAGGCTTAGTATTTTAAACTAACCTGTCTGTATTAATTTTATGTGTTTAATAATTATACAAAATAGTAGGGCTCAAGGACTTAACATTGCCTCTTTAACATAGTTTTTAAGTAGCGACTTCATAGTTGACTTTTTTTTAAAAAAGATTTATTTACTTGAAAGAGTTACACAGAGAGAGGAGGGGCCTTCTATCTGCTGGTTCACTCCCCAATTGGCCGTGTCAGCCAGAACTGTGCTAATCCGAATCCAGGAGCCAGGAGCTTCTTCCATGTCTCCCCCGTGGGTGCTGGGGCTCAAGGACTTGGGCCACCTTCCACTGCATTCACATTCCATAGCAGAGAACTAGATGAGAAGTGGAGCAGCCAGGAATCGAACTGGTGCCCATATGGGATGTCTGCACTGCAGGCAGCATGCAGCTTTACCTGCTATGCCACAGCGCCAGCCGCTGAAGTTGGCTTTTATTTGAAGGCAAGGTGTGCTGCTTTTGTGTTCCTCTGGAGTACCCAACACAACTCCAGCCTCAGAATGTAGAGAAAATGGTTTTATTCACTAAATTGGTTGCTTTCCTTACATGAAATATCTGACTATTTACCCCTATTGCAAACATTGCTACTTCTTTTAGGAGTTTTCTAAAGAAGTGGATGCCAAATCTTCCCTGAAGTCATCTGTCCTGAGCACTGGAAATCAGCTTCTTCGATTAAAGAAGTTGGACACAGTTGCCCTGCGTGCTGAGCTGTGTCACATTGACAACCAGTGGACCGAGCTACTGAAAAATATCCCAGCTGTCCAAGAAAAGCTCCACCAGGTAGAAAAATAAGGATTGGCCTTATTGAGAGTAAATGATTTAAGCTATATTAAATGGAGAACCATGTTAATCTGCTTTTACTCACATATTTAAATCAGTTTTGGCTCAGAGATCTTATTTTTTCTTTCTTCTATCTCATTATATATTAAAAATGAACTATTTCCAAAGCCCTGCCCAGATGATATTTCTTTAACGTGTTGTGTGTGTTTGTATGTGTGTATGTATTGAAATCTTTGGCCTTGTTTAAACTTTGTTTTCTCATGTATAAAATGTAAGAGAGTCAGTGGTGCTGATAATTTATAACACATGTCAGAGATTATTATTTTGTGTATAAGAGGGCAACTGGCATTCAATAAGTGTAGGTGTAGTGGAGTCATGAGCAGAAGTGCAGTTCTGAGCAATGTCTCCTTGCATTATTTCATCATTGTGCAAACATCACCGGGTGTATTTACACACAAGAGGGTGGCTACAGCATCACTAGGTGATAAACATGTATAGGACTGCCATCATATATGTGGTCTATGATTGACTAAAACACATTATCTGGCCCATGTCGGCGTTCCTGGTGTACAGAATGTACCTATCTCCGCAGAAATTCCAGAACATTTCACCTTTATCTTTATGTGACGTTCATCCTCAAGTTGCTGGGTACGAGCTATGTCTAATGTGTATGCCTCATCTCTCCTAATCAGCAGCTATCCATTCCTAGAAGGCAGAAACAGCTCCACGTCGATCTCAGTGTTTTTCATTATCACAGAGAAGTTCATCTGTGAATTTTTAATAATTGCTTTTACCCCTCCAAATCATTATAATAAGTATATGCATAAATGAGTGATATACTAATATTCAGAATTCTAAGTATATTTTATTAACGACTAAGAGAATTGGCTATGCTCTTAGGAATAAATATTAGAGTGCCAAAAGTCTAGAAAATGATAGCTTGTAGTGTAGTATTTTTCTTTCTTCTTTTCACATTCCTGAGTCATAATACAGAGATTTTACAAGATAATTAATAAAATACATCTGTTGAGTGTTTTGTAGTTGTTTTTTTAAAGCTCATAAAACTAGCTGTAAAATAAGAATAATATTTTCTTCTTGCTGGTGTTTTGATTAATTAGTTAATGTTTATACAGTGTTTATAGTATTGGATATCAAGCGAACATAAAATGACTATTATCTTTCAGTGTTTGCTTGATGTTTAATTTGAACCTTCTAATGGGGTTAAGATCTGAAAATGTCATTGCAAAGTGTTATTATCTCTGAGTACAATGATGTGAATTAATATAGGGTTTTTACGTAGCAGAATTTGGTTTGAATTTTAACACTTGCGTCTTGTTCTGTCTCGAACTTGTGCAGCTCCAAATGGATAAGCTGCCTTCCCGTCATGCCATTTCTGAGGTCATGAGCTGGATTTCTCTAATGGAAAGTGTGATTCAAAAGGATGAAGAGGATATAAAAAATTGCATAGGTTACAAGGCAATTCATGAATACCTTCAGAAATATAAGGTAATTAGCTTTTTTTCCTTTTTAGATCATTTTATTTGAAAGAACTAAAAAACTCAAATTATGAAATCAGGTCTTATAAGTTTCATAAATGGTGGCAAACAGGCATTCAAAACCAAGAAAACTGAATCCATAGTTACAGGCAAAAAAAAAAGTTGTATGGTGTTAGGAATAATTTTGAATAATTTTGTGTTATTTTTAAAAATCAAGGAAATCATGAAAGCAAATAATATAAGTATTTATAGTGAGATTTTATAAGCTATCCAGTGCTATATCTTCTAGCTAAACATCCTCCTATATTTATATGTCTCTGTGTATATGTTTGTATGAGTGTGTACAGGTAAATATTTACCTTTGAAAATAATGGGTCATATGAATAAATGAACTAAATAATGGACGTTATCATGTTAGTCTTAAGGTCACTTAAGGTTTTTAATTCCTGGTAAAATAGTAAGGCATTGATATGTACAATTCCTGGTTGTGTTACTGCCCCCTCTTTCTTTTTTTTTTTTTTTTTTTTTTTAGGGTTTTAAGATAGACATTAACTGTAAGCAGCTGACAGTTGATTTTGTGAACCAGTCTGTGCTACAAATCAGCACTCAGGATGTGGAAAGTAAACGGAGTGATAAGACTGATTTTGCTGAGCAGCTGGGAGCAATGAATAAAAGTTGGCAAATCTTGCAAGGTCTAGTAAGTGAGAAGGTAAGCCAAGTGACCTGCGGCTGCTCCTATATATCATAGCATCCCCTCTGCCTCCCCCGAAACAGGCATGGTCGGTAAGAGAAACCCAGTTCTAGAGCAGTATATCTGTACTGGACTCCAGAATGCCTCTGATAATGTTATTGAGGATTTTATTACTCTAAATTTATTTAGTCTTATTAATTGTTTATGTACCTTTTCTGCTCTTTGCTTGTGTCGGGTTGTTTCAATTTTTTTTTTAAAGATGGCTCTTAATTCCTTTATTTTTGTTTCAAGTTGGCATCAATCTTCTCTTGATTACCAACAGTATCACTTGATTCACATTTTACAGAATTTTTATAATCATATATATAATGGACCTTATTTTAGCAATTCTTAATTTGGAGAAAATAGTGGCTTGAGTAATTAGCTTGCCAATGATTTGATCTTAACATAAAATTTCAAATTTTATGTCATTATGTTTGTTCAGATCCAGCTGTTGGAAGGCTTATTGGAATCTTGGTCAGAATATGAAAATAACGTACAATGTCTGAAAACTTGGTTTGAAATCCAGGAAAAGAGACTAAAACAACAGCAACGAGTTGGGGATCAGGCTTCAGTGCAGAACTCACTGAAAGACTGTCAGGTACTTTCCCAAGTGGCTCACATGGGCCTTCCACTGTTCCACACATGTGCTGAGTGAGTTTGAAGGCCTGAGAGTTATGAGTTAACTATGTGTAAATAGATACATTTGGTATCAAATTTCTGTGATTATATGACTTATAGAGTTTCCTAACTGTAGGTTTTTTGCACTTGCTTTTTCAAAATTCGAAATTATGAAAATTTTTACTCTTGTAAATAGAAATGCCAGGAATCTTATAATCATTAGATTTAATAGCTATCAATATTTTTCAGTATATTTTCCTGAATTCTCTTTGTTTTTAAAGATTGCATGGTAAATCCCAGACATGTCATTTTATTCCTACAAACTACCATATGCATCTTAGACAATCAGTGTTTTCTTATGCAATCATAACATTATCACTACAAAAAAAGTAACCATAATTCCCTAGTATTTTTATGCCTCGTTGATAATCATATTTCCTTATCTTTAAAAAATGCATTTTAAATTAATTTATTCAAATATGAATATGAACAGGGTCCACATTGCTTGTTAGAGTTCATAAGTCTATTTAATATTCTTTAATACTAGAACTTGCTGCTGAAACTAGATTGTTCGGGGTTAGCCTGTGCACTTCTTTAAGATGTGATTTAACTTGATTTTATCATCTCTGAATTGCTTATACATGGAAGTTAGTATTAGAGGCTTGACTGGATTCCCATTCTACTTTAAAAAAAATATTACTTGACAGAAAGAGAGAGATGGAGATAAATCTTTTTTTTTCTGCTGATTCACTCCACAAATACAATAGAGGGAGCTATGCTAGTCTGAAGCCGAGAGCCAGGAATTCTAACCTGGACTTCTGCATGACAGGCAGGAATCCAATTACTTGAACCATTGCTACTGCCTCACAGGCACATTAGCAGGAAGCTGGATTGGAAGCAGAGCCAGGACTCCATCTCAGGCACTCTGAGATAGGATGTAGGTATCCCAACGGTATACAAAGCAACAGTGTTCCTTTGTCACGGGGGGACACACACAGCCTGCTTGTCTCCAACTGTAAGTAAGGAGGACCAAGGATTCAGGTGGTACACTTGTAGCTCAAATGTTTTCAGTAACTTAGGAACATGTAATTGATCCTCTGGTATTCTTGTTTATACGAAAGAAATGTGAGAATTACACTTAATGCTGTAATAAAATTGTTTAAGCTAATTCACTAATTGCACTGTGTTACAGATTAGTTATGACTGTTCTCTTGCAGTGTTTTCCAAGAACAACTGAATAGTCAACTGTGAAGTGATTGTGCAGGAAATTCCTCTCCCTACATCCTGGTTTTTAAAAGACTAGATTGCTAAAAGAACTGGATTAGGTCATGGTGTCCCTTCCAATCAGCACTTTTTCTTTGGGGACATGTGGGAAGAGATCTCCTGATGCTCTTAATCAAAGCTTTTTCTGGTCTAGATAAGAAAGAGCTCAGGTTCCTAGAGTTGGGTTCCTTAGCTAATGGGTTGCATTTTTAAAAATATTCTTTCGTTCATTCTCTCATTCATTCAAAAGACAGAGCATCACATAAACCATAAACAGGGAGAGATGAAGAAGAGGAATGATAGAGTGTGAGAGAGATCTACCGTCTGCCTGTTCACTCCCCAAACGCCTAAAATAGCCAGGGCTGGGCCAGGTCAAAGCAAAGAGACAGGAACTCCATCTTTGGATCTCTTATGGGTAGCAGGGACCCAAGAACTTGAACCATCTTCCTCTGCCTTTCTAGATGCATTAGCACGAAGCTAAATTGGAAGTGGAGGAGCTGGGACTCAAACTGGCACTCATATATGGGATTCTGGTGTTGCAAGTGGCAGTTTAACCTGTTGCTTCACAGTGGTGACCCCTCGATTACAACTTTGAGGCTGCATAAAATGACAAAAACATCAACTAGACAAATACCTTGAATTAATAAGAAATTTAAAATGTCTTAGAAGATGATTTGTAAAATATTAAAGGCCAAAAACATGCATTAACTAGTCTCATTGCATTTCCAGTTTTCTAGGGGCTAGTAGTATTTCCAATTCAGGCTATAAATTTTAAAATCTACTAAATCAGAATTTCAAAAATTCACTATTAAAGATGAAAGTCATACCTTTTGTCGAGTTTTAAGTTACTCTGTTGGGGGCAGGTGTTTAGCCTAAGAGTTGAGACACCTGTGTCTCACATCAGAGTACCTGAGTTTGACACCCAACTTTGGTTCCTATTTCCAGCTTCCCGCTGGCAAACAGTGATGAAGGCTCAAGTAATTGTGGGAGATCTGGATTGGGTTCCCTGGCTGCTAGCTTTGATTTGGGCCAGCCCACTGTTCTAGACATTTGAGGAGTGACACTTAGATATAGGTGCTTTCTCTCTCTCTCTCTCCCTCTCTCCCTGTCTCCCTTTCTTCCTCCCTCCCTCCTTTCTTCCTTTCCCCTTCTTCTGTCTCAAATAAATAAATAAATTTAAAATGCTTTTTGTTAATTTTTAAATGTATTTTGAATTGCTTAGCATTTTAATTGCTTAAACTTCTTTGCTCTAATGAACTTAAGCACTGGATGATTGAAATATTCCGTTAAAATAATTTTCCTTTTCCCATTCTTTTCTCTCTCTGCTTTTCCATTTTGCTTCTTTCTGGGTGCATGTCTTCTCCTTAAAAGAGTAGTCTCCCAGAGGGTCAGGTCAGACAGCGTCAGGGCAGAAAGCTTAGAATATGGTTTAGAGGACTCTGCACCACTGCTGATTTGTGATTTCAAGTGAAAGGTCATTTATTTGAAACAAAAACCAGAATGAAAGTAGCCCACAACAGTTATTTGGGGACATCTCACATAAATCGCAATAGCCTAACTGGCATGTTCTGTTTGGCAACACCACAAACCTTGATAAAATTTATTGTCATTTTTGAGAAATTGTTCCTTTGGACCAGAGTGTGAAATTCAAGCCAGCATACTTAAATCAGTGACTGGATTCAAGCTTCACTTTGTTTTAAAACTCTTGAATATTTTTCCAGTGCTTTAGAAGTGATTTATTAATTGCAGCCAACATAAAACTGATATTTTTGAGTTAACCCAAGTTAAGAATGATTTATTGTAACGAAAATGTTAGGCTTGGTCTTTTCTTTCATTGATCAGGAAGAGAAACCTTTTTAATTATTATCAGAAGGAAAGACATCTTAATTTTGTATAAACTATGTTTCAATTCTGTTTCTTTCCTGGGCTTTGCTCTTATGCCAACATATGTATGTGTAGTGTCTTTTATCATGTGTTGACATCTATGTGTTGACATAGTTGACATCTATGAAAAATAAGAATAAAATTATTTTTTAAAGATTTATTTATTTGAAAGGCAGAGCTACAGAGAGAAGGAGGGAGGGAGTGAGGGAGGTCTTCCATCTGCTGGTTCACTCCACAAATGGCCACAACAACCAGGGCAGGGCCAGGCTGAAGACAGGAGCATCGGTGGACCATCCTCCACTGCTTTCCCAGGTGTATCAGCAAGGAGCGGGATCAGAAGTGGAGCAGTCAGGACTTGAACTGGCACCCAAATGGTGGCTTAACCCATTATGCCACAGCACTGGCCCCTAAAATTAATTTTTAATTGTTGAATTTTAGAAGCATAATTGACATTTTAGAAGGGTTGTGGTGCTTATTGTATGTTGAAATAAAAAAGTAATACATATTATTAATGTAAGTTAAGATTGATACATAATTATTTCTTAGAGAAAGGGAGAGAAAAATCCTTAAATAGTAAAATTAATTATGTTTTCTGCACTATGTCAAGGACCTAAAATCCCAGTAATCACTGTATTCATTCTCTGGTAATTATCAACGCTGTCAAAATATTAACAATTATAAAATAGAAATGAAAGAACAGTATGAAAAACCAAAAATGATCTCTTTATGCAACTAAATTCATGAATTTCTAATTAATGCACCAAGACAAAAATAGCTTTATGATAATTCAGGAGAGAAAAATAAATACATTTGCATTGAAGCTTAGCAGATTATCATATGGCTATACATGATAATATCTTGCATATTCCATATATATTTATCTCATTTTGTTCCTTTGGAATAAGCAAAAAATATATCTGTTGTAGAAATGAGGTTGAGAGAGATTAAAAGGTTGAACCACAACAGATACAAAAATGAAAGGGGCAAAAATATTAAATAAGAGGTACAAAAATTGAATTAGTATAATGAGACAGTAGACTCCTCATTAACATCAACAGCATTGTCCAGTCCTGATAGTTTTATTGATAAAGGGATCTTCATGGGGTGAAAATCTTTTTACACAGTTGAAACATTATCTATACTTAAATATGTTGGAATTTTGTCCTTTCTAACATCCAGTTCCTACAAATCTATTTTCAGTTCTGGAAGTATACTCCCGAACGTGGGAATGTATCCATGCCTCAATATTTAGTTTTTCATTTCACTCCGAGATGTGATTTACAACTCCTGCAAAGTTTCCTGTTACGTGGGTTACCTCTGTTGTTGGGCTGAGAGTTAGTAGTTGAATGGTTTGCATTTTAATCCCCTCAGGAGCCCTCAACAGTACTTGTGACCCAAGACAGGTCTGATGACGTGATGTTCCATTGATTTATCTATAACACATTGATGGCACTCCTAGGTTGCCTCACGGAGCTCTGCACATTTTAAATGGCATTAAAATATATCAGAATTCTTATATGTGGTTAACTATGAGCTCCAGATCTCTTCCTCCTTCTATTTTTTCTTTCTGGAACTTTTCATACTGGTAGTCATAAACACCCCACAGAAAATGAAAATTTGCTTTTTCAGAATCATGGAATTAGAGTATTTTAGAGAGAATCAGAGGTTAATAGAGATTATCCCTCTCAGTCTTCTGATTTTCTAAGTGAAGAAACTGAGACTTCATGAAAGTTTCTTACTTACCCAGAGGGACACAGCTTTACAGAAATAGAAATATGATTGAATCTGACATACTGGGGACCCAAATACCATTCTGTTATGCTCTTGCTCTTTGCTCTGCTGTGTACTTTTTGAATATGAACCCACATGGATTTAAGAACATAAGTTACTATTAAGCAGTCCACACAGCAGATTCATAGAATGACAAACGCCCTAAATGGCACTCTGACCTCAAAATCAGCCCTCCTTAAGGCATTCGGATCTGGCTGAAAAGCCCATGAGAGCATTTCAGGCATGGAAAGCCAAGACACTGTGGCAAAAAATGATCTGCGTGAAGGATCTCTGAATGAGACGCCAGTGGAAAGAAGGGGCCATCAAAGAAGGAGGTACTTTTCTCTGAAGAGAGGAAAGAACTTCCAATTTGCTTATGGCCCTGTCTAAATACTGACAGAGTTTGTGGACTAAAAAGGCTTCCATATCCTTGATAGCTATTGACAAAGCCTCGAGTGATCACTGACATTGTAAATAAGAGTGTGGATTGTTAACAGGAGTCACTGTGCACCTACTCCCTATGTAGGACCTCTGTACTTAATGAGTTGCACTATGAGAATTAACAGTAAAACTTGTTTTCAAACAGTACTTTATATTTTTGTGTCTGTGTGTGGGTGGGTGCAAACTGTTGAAATCTTCACTTAGTATAGAGTTGGTCTTCTATATATAAAGATAATTGAAAATGAATCTTGATGAATCTTGATGAAGAATGGGATGGGAGAGGGAGTAGGAGGTGAGATGGTAGTGGGGGTGGGAGTGGAGGTATGGGGGGAAGAACTACTATATTCCTAAAGCTGTACCTATAAAATTTGCATTCATTAAATAAAAGCTTTCTTAAAAAAAGAATTACAAAGAGAGAGGGAGATACAGTGAGAGATCTTCCGTCAGCTGATTCACTCTCCAAATGGCAGCAACAACCAGTCCTGGGCCAGACTGAAGCCAGGAGCAAAGAGCTTTTTCCCGGTCTCCCACATGGGTACTAAGACCCAGGCACTTGGGCCAGCCTCTGCTGCTTTCCCAGGCACATTAGGGGAACTGGATCAGAAGTGGAGCAATCTGGACACTAACTGGCACCTGGATGGGATACTGTCATTGCAGGCAGCCGCTTTACCCACTATGCCACAACACTGACCCCAACATTAAATCTTCTTTAAAACCTTACATAATACCACTTCTTTATCTGGTTGATAATCAAAACAGATATGCTAATTTCCCATGGGTAAAAAGACTTTTTTTTTTTAACATGTAAGTGTAGGTAGAAGTATTGTTGTGGAGAATGATAATCTTTTTGGATTAGTAAAAAACTTTAGGACAGGAAACTATAATAGCTCAGTTCTAGTGGCTCCCCTGGAGTTCCATAAAATAACAATTTAACAATTTTTTAAAATCTTTCAGGATCTGGAAGATTCAATTAAAGCAAAAGAAAAAGAAATAGAGAAAATTGAGCACAGTGGACTCGCTTTGATTCAGAACAAGAAAGAAGAAGTCTCCGGCACTGTTACGACGACGTTGCAGGAGCTCAACCAGACCTGGGCCAATTTAGACCACATGGTAATGTTGCCCGTGGACATCGGGCTCCAAGACTGTTTTCCAGCACCTATCCCAAATCTGGGTTTTGATTTCCCTAAAATAACTGAGTAAATATGTGTCAACTTCATACCTATTCCCTTTATACTAAGTCTACTTCATTAACTTTGTTTTCAAAAATATAACAGAATACAGAATAAATACAGGTGTTTCCTGTAATGCCCATGATTATAAACATTACTCTTAATAATCCTATTCAACCCGTTGCTATAGATCCCATCAAGGTTCAGATAATTCTTCAGTGTCTGTCCTTAGCTCGGATTCTTCTAATCTCTACACAGAGGAGGAGAAATCCAACTAGCAGATATCTCCACTTGTGTGGTTGATAGATATCGCACACTCTGTGCCCAAACTGCAAGACTGCTCTTTCTGTTTCCTCACTGGATGACAACCCTACCCTTCCGAAGAGTTGATCTTTACTCCTTGCATCCTCCCATATCCCACATCTTGTCCGCACAAAAACTGTGTCAGTTGCACTTTCAGACTAGATCGTACTCTGACCTCTGTCCCCCTCTCTGCAGCTAACACCCTAGTCTCAGTCTCTATCATCGCCTGTCTTGATTATTTTTTGGGCCTCCTAAACAGTCTCTGTGCTGGAAGGGTATGAGTAAATGGAAGTCAGAGCATCCCACACTCCTGCTCAAAATCTCCTTCTGTTGATCAGGCTTCCGCTCTCTCTCTTCTTCCTGTGGTGGTAGGCAGATTCCTATAGCTTCTGCCATGCTGATCTTCCCTGCACTTGAACTCCGCAGACACCTATTGCACTCAGTGACTTTGTACTTGCTGTTCCCTCTGCCTGGAACAGCCTCTCCCAGGTATCTGCACAGTTCCTTTCCTCTCCTCCCCAATTCACCGTCTCAGGCAGGACTTTCAGGACCACCTTTTAAAAAACAGACGTCCTTTTTTCTTCTCCACTTCTTACTCCCAAACTGTTCTCTCCTTTGCTTTTATCTATGTTGTTTAGCAAATGCTAAGATAGCTATTGACTACTTGTAGATTTAAATTTCTCTCACTAAATGTGTACTCTTGAAAGGCAGTTTTATAAGTATGTGCTGAATTAACTGGTAAATCCTCCAATAATAAGTGAATCAACAAATACTACTCTGTAGTGTGAGATCACAGTTGTCTTTAACACACACTGTGTAGGATCTTTTTTTTTTAAGTTTTTTTTTAGTTGAATTTTATTTTTTTATTTTTTGACAGGCAGAGTGGACAGTGAGAGAGAGAGACAGAGAGAAAGGTCTTCCTTTACCATTGGCTCACCCTCCAATGGCCGCCACGGCCGGCACGCTGCGGCTGGCGCACCGCACTGATCTGATGGCAGGAGCCAGGTACTTATCCTGGTCTCCCATGGGGTGCAGGGCCCAAGCACTTGGGCCATCCTCCACTGCACTCCCTGGCCACAGCAGAGAGCTGGCCTGGAAGAGGGGCAACCGGGACAAAATCCGGCGCCCCGACCGGGACTAGAACCCCGTGTGCTGGCGCCACAAGGCGGCGGATTAGCCTAGTGAGCCGCGGCACTGGCTACTGTGTAGGATCTTAAGAATCACATTTATAGAGATAGGAGCTGATGTACAAAGAAGTTGACCAGGATCCATGGGACCTGACAATGGTTTCTGGTCTATGCACTCTTCTCAGCTCTCTAGTCTGCCCTTCCCTTATGCTTAACCTGATTTTAAATGTTTTATTATTTTTTAAATTTAATTATTTGACAGATAAAGTTAGACAGTGAAAGAGATAGAGACAGAGAGAAAGGTCTTCCTTCCATTGGTTCACCCCCCAAATGGCCGCTACCCCTGGTGCGCTGCACCGATCCAAAGCCAGGAGCCAGGTGCTTCCTCCTGGTCTCCCATGTGGGTGCATGGCCCAAGGACCTGGGCCATCCTCCACTGTACTCCCGGACCACAGCAGAGAGCTGGACTGGAAGAAGAGCAGCTGGGACTAGAACCTGGCGCCCATATGGGATGCCGGTGCCAGGTTCTAGTCCTGGTTACCAAGTGAGCCACAGCGTCCAAATCTGTTTTATTATATACTTTTTATTAATGGATACATTTTTGGAAAAAATTGTCATAAAGTGGGCATTTCATAGAAACATCTCCTCATGAAAAACAAAAATAAGATTAAAAATAGCCCTTTTAAAAATTCTGTTGATCGTTATTTTCATTTGTGTTTTGCAACTTTGATAGCATCCATGGGCATTGTCTGAGATGAGGCAGCACTGCTTTTGTGAGACTCAAAAGAGAGTTTATCGGTTTCCTTTGTGCCAAGAAGAAAAGCAAAGAATGCAAATGAAAATTAATTACATGATCTCTTTTCTAAATTATGGGTTTATGACTCACCATTCAAAAGATTACATCAAGATCAGTGGTGCCATCCAACAGGTCCAAAGTAGACTTCTTTCTAAGTGATGTAGACGAAAATGAAAGCTTTTCTGATGCAGGTGAGGGTAAAGACTACCTGGATTTAAATTTAGATCTCTCAGATTCTAACAGTATGGTCTTGAGTCATGTTCACCATGATTATACCTACCCCATGAGATTATTATGAGGATTAAATGAGTTAAGGCCTTTAAAACAGTTACTTAATACATTTCCCAAACTTTTGTTGTCAATATAATCCCTTTAAAATATATGTATTTACCAGTCACCCTTATACATTTCCATTCACACTTAGTGTTCAGTCGTTAAGGGCATGAATTTCTAAGTTGCTACATTTTATCTCATTCTTTTTTCTCTTTTAGTTTCCTTGCTTTAAGCCATATTGGATTTCTGATGTTTTTCTTTGAATTGATTATATGTTCCATCGTCGTAAATATTATGCAATTATAAGCAGTGTTTGTTTCCAAAGGTGGGGCAGTTGAAGATACTGTTGAAGTCTGTGCTTGACCAGTGGAGCCATCACAAAAAGGCCTTTGATGAGATAAACAGTTACCTCATGGAGGCCAGATATTCTTTGTCCCGATTCCGCCTGCTGACTGGCTCCTTAGAAGCAGTGCAGGTGCAGGTAGACAATCTTCAGGTAAGGAATGGATCTAGTTCTGTCTTGACATCTGTTTTCATTTGAGAACCCTGGAAAATTAGCAATTGGGAGCATCACACCAGAATATTGCTGTATATTGTTTGTATTTCATTGTTTTTTAAATCTTAAAATTAATTTCACGTGCTTCATTGCTAAAGTTGCCCATGAGTACCAAATTTTTGATTAGCTTGGATGTACATAAATAATCTTTAAAATTCTGTTTTATAAATACCTAAATAAATGTATTTTATAAAATAATTTATACCCAAATCAACCTCCTTGATTCATTGTCACTGCTTTTTGTGTCTTCCTGTTCTCTTTTTCTCTTGCTTCTACAAATGTATTCTAAGGGATTTTAAAGAAAGCAAAGAGAAAAATAGTAAAAGTGGTAAATGTTTATACCATTGTTTACTCTTCACTCTGTCCAGTATGCGTGGCCTGTCTGATGTGTCCACGCCATCCTATTTGCAAGCACTTTCTTCTTGTTTTTCCATGTGTTTATTATCATTGCATCTTTCTAGAATGAAATTGTGGCTGTTTTAAGCAGGAAACTCCTATGTCAGGTCACTGCCCTCAAATTTGCTGCAGCCCTCACTCCCTGCATGCCTGGCACTAGGCCACACTTACCTGATGCTGCTCTTTCTCCTTGGCTAAATAATGCAGACATTGGGATGGATGAGCAGGCCTCTGGGGGCTGGGAGGCCAGCAAAGCTCAGCATGTACCCTTGTTACATCCATCCCACATCCTTGGCTTGGCAATTATAGTGGATATGTGGCTGACCTCATTTGTAGACTTTCTTCTGGGACTGACATTTTCTGAACAATTTGGTAAGGAGGAGGGAATGAACTACCTAAAAATGATTTCTTTTAAACAGGAGTTGTTGCAGACACTAAGGACTATTGAAACTTATTTTGAGAATAGTCCATTTAAATACACATTATGCGTTTGAGAAGATAAGTATTTTTTTAATTGCATGTACTTTTTGGGTTTATGACCTACAAATGCTGCATAAGATATGAAAGGATTAAGGGTCTTTTCCTTGACTGTTTGGAGTTGAGGGCCATCAGACGCAGGTGTTAAGCAACACAAACTTACTGTGCCCTACTTCACCTATAGAGATTTTGTAAAAACTGAGCTTATCAGTTCTGTATTTCT
The DNA here is from genome assembly GCF_051225735.1 of Oryctolagus cuniculus. Taxonomy (NCBI): domain Eukaryota; kingdom Metazoa; phylum Chordata; class Mammalia; order Lagomorpha; family Leporidae; genus Oryctolagus; species Oryctolagus cuniculus. Next base: position 15,659,354 of record NC_142871.1, read on the forward strand.
AGGATAACATCTTTCTTACAGTTCTCAAAACTTCCCTGGTCCTTGGAAGAAGATTCCACTGAGTCTGTATAGTAAAGATTCTTTGCTTAAAGCAATTTTGAAATATACAGTGCTTTGTTGTTCATTGCAGTGACAGTCCTGTGCAGTGGATCAGTGGACTTATTCCTGCTGTCTAGTTCAAACCAGATACCCTCTAAACTACACCTCCCCCTCCTGTTGTACTTTCTGTTTCTATGAGTTTGACATTTTCAGACAAAAATTGCTAAAATATATGAGATGACAATGTTAGTTTGATTTAATCATCCCAAATGTAGACATGTAAAAATATCACGTTGTACCCTATAAATTTTTTAAAAGATTTATTTATTTGAAAGGCAGAGTTACACACACACAGAGAGAGAAAGCAAAATCTTCGATCTGGTGGTTCACTTCCCAAATGGCAACAATAGCTGGGGCTGAGCCAGGACAAAGTCAGGAGCCAGGAGCTTTGTCTGGATCTCCCACATGAGTGCAGATGCCAAGTACTTGAGTCATTTTCCACTGCTGTTCCAGGCTCGTTAGCAGGGAGCAAGATCAGAAGTGGAGCAACGAAAACACAGCCCAGTGCCAATATGGGATGCTGGTGTCACAGGCAGTGGCTTAACCTATGTGTCCTATAAATTTACACAATAATTTTCAGTTAAAAATAAAAATCTTTAAACAAATTCTTTGCCAGGAAGAACACCCAGAAATAGAATTTATAGCTGATAAAAGTTATGAGTTCTTAGGATCTTAATTATCAGGAGTTTGCAGTGGAACCACTCTGGGTATGTAGAAATCAGAGACCTGGGGACCTGGATTTTGGTTTTGAATGTCAAAGAGCAGCACACGTGACAGATTCATGCCACTGCCATCGCCCTCTACTGGGTGGTAGAAAAGGATCCTTCTTCATGTGATGTTTTCCAACACAATCCCAGGTGGCATTATAGAAGGCTCAGTAGCTAGGAATCTCTTCTCATAGCTGTAAAAACAAAATCATAAATAAGGATGCAATGATCTAAGGAAAGCTTATTAATCAATGGAGCAAAGTTTTGCATGTATGTAAACATATAAATTATTTCAATATTGCTTATTGTAATTTAAATCATATCATGTCATCTATGGGGCTTTTTCTTTGGGCAGAGTCTCCATGATGATCTAGAAAAACAAGAAAGGAGCTTACAGAAATTCGGTTCTGTTACCAACCAGCTATTAAAAGAATGTCACCCACCTGTGACAGAAACTCTTACCAACACACTAAAAGAAGTCAATATGAGGTATGAAGTATACATTATTCATATCCCAACTTTATTATGAGTAACACTGTTAAAGTTTCTGACTTTTGACCTTGAGCTGTATAGATGCTATTCTGTGGATATCTTGATCTCCACAAAATGGATTCAATGATGTAGTAAAGATGTTTAGAAATAATGAGAACTGCTATGTATCCATAGATTGCCATTATCTACCTCTGAAATATGAGCGAAATTTTGTTACGTTAAATAGGGATGAATCATGCCTGTATTATTTTCATATTTGCATGAAGCAAGAGTATGCAAAATGAGATAGTAACTAAGGTGTTTGAGCGGCTGTCATCTGCCCACGAGTGCTGGCTGTTATTTCCAGATGGAATAACTTGCTGGAAGAGATTGCTGAGCAGCTGCACTCTAGCAAGGCCCTGCTTCAGCTCTGGCAGAGGTACAGGGACTATTCCAGACAGTGCACCTCCACCGTCCAGCAGCAGGAAGAGCGAACCAACGAGCTGTTGAAGGCAGCCACCGACAAGGACATCGCTGATGATGAAGTTGCTACATGGATCCAAGATTGCAATGTAAGTTCAGGATCTATGGTGTTTCCCCGGAAGTCCCTAGATTTCCCAAATTCAGCAGAGCTAATGCTGATGTGTGCGACTTTTTGCTATGTCTCAGTAAGTGAGACAGTTATCCCAGATTAATCATCTCACATGTCAAAGAGCCTGCTAGATTTTCAGAACACAGTTACATGGATATGACATTTAAGGGGGTCCCTCCCATTGTTTCATTTTAAATGTCGGATTACTGTCCAGTTTTCATAAAACAATATAATCCATGTGAAGATTTAGGCTATCTGTTTTTGCAGAGATAGCCAATATAGAAAGTGAACATAAGGGGAATGATACGTCTTTTAAAAACTACTGTTAAAGATACTGTCCTGATAGATCTGATATCTGCTATGTGAGCAGCTACATAATGGTTTTACCTAAGAAGTTAATGGTAGAATGAAGTCCTTCTCCCATGATTCACTGGCATACGGCTTAATAGCTTTTTAAAAAATCTTTTTCACTGTAATTGCCAATAACCTACTTAAGGTTGTCAGGGACAGCTCTTGTTTCCTCCAGTACATGTTTCTTGATATTTATCCTGATTTGTCTTTATTTCAGTTAACTTACACAGAGATCTGCTTCTTAACTTTCCCAAATAAATTTGTTAGGATTAGGCAAGTATAAAAAATAAATGTGAAAGTTTAACCTATTTGAATAACTCTGACATAATCACTTTAAAGCGTAAAGATTAATTTGATACAATATTTTCTTTGTCTTCATAGTTTATCTTTGCAAGTTCTGTCATTTTCTTTATTTGAATTTAATGAGATTTAGATTTTTAAATTTTATTTATTTGAGAAAGAGAGAAATAGCAAGAGCTTCCATCGTTTGTTCGCTCTGCAAATGCCTACAATGGCTGAGGCTCAGCCAGGCCAAAGCGAGAAGCCAGAAAATCAATTTAGGTTTCCCACGTGGGTGGCAGGACCTGACTACTTGAGCCATTGCCTGCTGCCTCCCAGGGTGTGTACTAGCAGGAAGCTGGACTCAGAAGCACAGCCAGTTTGTGAGCTCAGGCACTTCCATGTGGAACATAGGCAACCAAGCAGTGTCTGAACCACTGTGCCCCATGCCCACCCCAGATCTGTCACTTTCAGTCCTCCTAAAATGAGGATTTGTCAATCGTCCACGTCAAGATCAAGGGAGCCCTTTGTCATTCTCTTGCACTAGTGGCTATGTAGGTATAGCTGTCTGTGCACTCTCCACCATGTCCAGTGGGGTTGAAGAAACAGAAGTTGTCACTCATGGATTAAAAACCAGGGACAGAGGAGCATTCCTACAGGCTTGTGGTTTTGAGGCTAGAAGAGGATTCTACACAGAGTAGAGGCAAGTGGTATCATGGAAAAGAACAGAGGTATGGTCTACTAGCACTCCTGTTCACCAGAATCAGCAATGGGCTCTACACCCCACTGTGAGGGGGGTTATGGTAACTACAGTAATGTACAACACATGTAGAAACTGCTGTGGACCAACTCATCTCTGGTACAAACAATGAGGAGAAGGTGAAATAGAGCATTGCATTTTGACTTTGTTATTGGTTACATAGTGAGACAAGAAGTAACTGCCAAAATGTTTCCAGCAGTTGGCTTCATGTGGGGATCATGCTTTTTTCCTTGTTTATGTGTTTCCTGCATTTACTCAGTGTCCTGTGATGAACCTATGTACCTTTTATCAGAATAGTAATTACACATGCACAAAAACCACACACAGTGCACTTCCAAAAGTTTGTGGAAAATAGATTCAATGGAGAAATTTATGTTGGTGCAAAAATTTTGAAATTTGTGCATAATTTCATAATATGCAATTCCTATGAACATTTGGAAAGCCCTTGTTTGAATACATTTCATAATATTTTTGCACTAAGGTAAATTAAACATTTAATTCCATTTTCCATAATCTGTTGAAGGAACTTTCTATATATAAAATATATATTATGTGTTTAAACTGCTAAATATACATAACATTTTAGAGATTGGATTCAAGGCTTAGTCACTTTTCTGCAGGTGTATGTTATTTAGTGTAATAGTTTGATAGATAAGAATGGAATATTTCCAGACGGTGGTCCTCTGCTGATTGTTCTTTATAACAAGGAATACACTTACCATGTTGTTTCACGAGGCCTTATTTTCATCTGCCTTAGGACCTCCTCAAAGGACTGGGAACAGTCAAGGATTCCCTTTTTGTTCTCCAAGAGCTGGGAGAGCAGCTTAAGCAACAAGTGGATGTTTCAGCAGCATCGGCTATTCAGTCTGATCAGCTCTCCCTGAGTCAACACTTGGGCGCCATGGAGCAGGCTCTTTGCAAACAGCAGACGGTGTTACAGGTACAGAGCTCATTTGCAGTGTGTGGTATAACCCGAGTGCTCTGTAAAGTCCAGGCTGCACACAGAAAAAGGATTTCTCTTCACTGAGACAATGCCTCCTTCAACAGCAAAGGATAATAATAAAAAAGATAAACCAATATGGGAGTCCCAGTGGGAACAAGGGAAAGTGAGAGTTTTGTACTATACTCTACAATGTAACTTTAAATTCTGTTCAGGATGTCTATGCTTGCCTTCATGGTTTGTTCTATTAATAAATGCTTATTAACACTCATGTTTATGTAACAGGTTTTTGCAGGAATCAATATATTTCGGACATCTTTGAGAATTTATTTAAAGAATAACTTTAATTGGTTATTGATTAGTGATAATTCTACTTCTTAGAAAATTACATAATAAATAAGAGAAATTATATTGTGATAGCCTTGGATTTTTAAGAATGACATCAAATGGTGGAGTTAGAAACATGCCAGGGGATTCCAATACAATCCCATCAAGGTGGCATGTACCAATGCCATCTCACTAGTCCATGTAATCAATTTCAGTTCACAATTGGTCACACTGATAGGTCTAAGAGTCAAAGGGATCACACAAACAAGACTAGTGTCTGCGCATACTAACTGATAGAATAAAAAAGGGAGAGAACAATCCAACATGGGAAGCAGGATACACAGCAGACTCATAGAATGGCAGATGTCCTAAATAGCACTCTGGCCTCAGAATCAGCCCTTAAGGCTTTCAGATCTGGCTAAAGAGCCCATGAGAGTATTTCAGGCATGGAAAGCCAAGACACTCTGGAAAACAAAAGACCTAAATGAAAGATCTCTGTGAGTGAGATCCCAGTGGAAAGAACGGGGCCATCAAGGAAGGAGGTACCTTTCTCTGAAGGGAGGAGAGAACTTCCACTTTGACTATGACCCTGTTGGAATAAGATCGAAGTCGGCGAACTCAAAAGGCTTCCATAGCCTTGGCAACTCATGACTGACGCCATAAACAAGAGTGTCAAATTGTTAAGTCAACAACAGGAGTCACTGTGTACTTACTTCTCATGTGGGATCTGTCCTTAGTGTGTTGTCCAATGTGAAGTAATGCTATAACTAGTACTGAAACAGTATTTTACACTTTGTGTTTCTGTGTGGGTGCAAACTGATGAAATCTTTACTTAATGTATACTAAATTGATCTTTTGTATATAAAGATAATTGAAAATGAATCTTGATGTGAATGGGAGAGGGAGCGGGAGATGGGAGGGGTGCGAGTGGGAGGGAAGTTATGGGTGGGGAAGCCATTGTAATCCATAAACTGTACTTTGGAAATTTATATTTACTAAATAAAAGTTCAAAAGTAAAAATCATAAATCTAATGATAATTGCAAATTACAAAAAAAAGAATGACATCTTGAGAATAGCAATTTGATTTGGGAAGATGAAAATTAATTTTAATAGCTTCTTTTCATTAGATTTTATTAAAATGTCAATATATTTCACTGAAACACCAATTTTCTTTGTACTTGAAAAAAACAGGCTGGAGTTCTTGACTATGAAACCTTTGCCCAGAGTTTAGAAGCTTTGGAGGCCTGGATAGTGGAAGCTGAAGACATACTCCAAGGGCAGGACCCCTCCCACTCCTCAGACCTCTCCAGCATCCAGGAAAGGATGGAAGAGCTTAAGGTAAGTATATTCCAGTCTGAGTCCCAGATCTGCTGTTCTCTGATTAGAATCCTCAGAGAAACTGGGAACTGACACGAGCATCCCCTTTCTTTTGAGCCCTCAGGGAAATTCTCCTCAGCTCCATCTTCTTGAGAGGAATGAACAGCATGTGGGCGATGAATGCAAGCTGATTGCCCAAGCCATGGGGAGTAGCTGGGGCACAGCCAGGGCCAGACCTAGAAAACCACCTCATTCTTCTTTCTGCCTGGGTCCCTCACCATGCGCCATCCTCCACCTTTTTGAGTTGCCAGCCTTCATTGCTGATGAACATCATCCACCCCTGCTTCAAGCTTCCCTGATCTCTCAACTGCTATAGCAGCTCCTATGACCTTGCATGTACCCCCTGCCCTGAAACCTCCTCCATTCCTGACAGCTAGCATGATCTTTCTCTTTCAAATAATGTTACCTAATAGCTTGATTTGATCATTCTACACTGTATACATGTATTTAACCATCACATTGATGTTGTCATTCAAAAACAGTATTAATTTTTAAAATGGAAAAATTGATTTTACTCAATTAACTATTTTAAACATTCAATGATGTAGATAATGTACAATAGATATAATAATTTTAGCATCTTGTTCTGGTTAAAACCATCACTGGATTCTAATAGTTTTTGTTTGTTTAAGATTTTATTTATTCACTGAGAGGTAGAGTTACAGAGACTGGGGGAGATAGAAAGGTCTTCCATCTGTTGGTTTACTTCCCAAATGGCCACAATGGCCAGAGCTGAACCGATCCGAAGCTAGGAGCCAGAAGCTTCTTCTGGCCCCCAGTGTGGGTTCAGGGGCCCAAGCACTTGTGCCATTTTCAACTGCTTTCCCAGGCCAGGCAGAGAGCTGGATCAAAGAGTAGCTGGGACTCGAACCAGCACCCATGTGAGTTTCTGGTGCCAGAGGCGGAGGCTCAGCCCACTATGCCACAGTGCTGGCCCCTTCATTAGTTCTTAGGATAAAGAGCAGTGTGGTCTGTTGAGTCTATGGTAGCCTAACTTCCACCAGACCTAAGGTTCTTCTCTTGTATTCCAGCCACTCAGGAGGGAGCCACAGTGTGTTCCAGTGTCTGAACATATGATATTTCCCATTTCTTTGCTTGTCTTCACCAATTTCCTCCTCACCAAAAAGGGAAAATTGATAATTTTGCTCAAAATCACTCCCTTGGGAAGGCCTCCACTGATTATCCAGTTCCCCAGTGACACTTTCATAGCACACTATTGTTACTGCCAGCTTCATCATGTCATTTAGTTACTGCATTTGTGTGAGTGTGTGACTACTGGGATCTCTACCATTGTCATGGGATCTTATCCTTCCAAGTGCATGACCACGTCATGTCAACTTTGTTCAGTGCTGATGTCCTTCCATGGAAATTCTGCCATCTGATAGTTGTGATTTGGGCCAATAATTGGGAAGAGTTATTCTTCTTCGGGTACCATGAGCTTTTGCATGGCCTGTAAAGAGGGAACACCCACATCGCTAAAGATGTCTTGAGGTTTTCTTCTTCCTGTAGCCAGTTTTCTAGAGGGAGATAAGAATGCCCATGGCAAAAACCAGAACAAGCAGCTTTGTCCTGTGTTTGAAGTGAGGAAAGAGATATGAAAGTAAAGATTGCTATTTTGCTTGTGTCTCAGCACTTTGAGTCTAGGCTCAAGGACTTAACATTGAAGCTCTCCAGGCGATGTGTGGTCATTTCAAAACTCAAGTGAGATTTGTATTTCATCTAGTAAGAACCCAACGTTTGTTTACCCAGCTCCACCCTTTGCTAGCTGTGGCTTTGAGCAGTTTACTTCTTTGAGCAACTTAGCTTCTTTCCCTCATTTGTAAAGGGAAAAGTACACTGGTACTTTCCTCATGAGATTGTTTTTGAAGAGAAAATGAGGTATTTACTTATAAAGCTGTTTAAATGATGTTTGTTTCATTGTAAGTGCTCCATAAATGTTAGCTATGGCTGTTATAACTGTTACCATGATTAGACAATAAAGGAGCAGATTAGCATGAATAAATTAAATGTAAAGAGTAAGTAATGAGCCTTTTTAGTCATCAGCATAATACTCATCCTTTATCAGTTCTATCAAGATCACATGAATAAATGAATCAAATAGATATGATATAGGTGAACTCCTAACCAACAATGAAGGCTACAATGAATTGCTACAAATAGCGGCAGTAGCAATAGCAGTGGCAGCAGTGCCCCGGGAAGAGGAGACTCGGCTCTTCTCTATTTTTACTTCTGCACATTGCAGATAAATTACCTAGAAATGCACAGCAGAACAAAGGTCAGCGTTTTCCTGAAACTAGAAATTCACTGTGCATGCTAAAGAAACCCCCACCTTTTCTGACTATAAAACCTTGCTTTCAGGGACAGATGTTAAAATTCAGCAGCATGGCTCCAGATTTAGACCGCCTAAATGAGCTTGGATATAGGTTACCATTGAATGATAAAGAAATCAAAAGGATGCAGAACCTGAACCGGCACTGGTCTCTCATCTCCTCTCAGACAACAGAAAGATTCAGGTAAACAGAAGATGTTTTGATCACTCACGTTGTCTTAGTCTGCTTATTGCTGCTTTGATAAAATATTACAGGCAGGTTAATTTTTAAAGAACAGAAATTTATTGTCTCACAGTTCTGGAGACTGGAAAGTATAGCATCAAAATGCCAATATCAAGCAGATATTTGATGCAGTGGTTAAGAGACCACTTGGGATGTGTACCTCTTGTATTGGAGTGCCTGGGTTCAAGTCCCAGCTACTCTGCTCCCAGTTCTGTCCTTTTGCTAAAGTATACCCTAAGAGGCAGCAGGTGAATGCTCAAGTAGTTGTATCCTGCTGCCCACGTGGGAGACCCAGGTTGAGTTCCTGGCTCATGACTTCAGCCTGGACCTCCCTCAGCTATTGCAGGCTTTTGTGGAGTGAGCCGGCAGATAGGACACCTCTGTCTCTCTATCTTTCAAATAAAATGAAAAAAGAGAAGTTAAGATGCTAGTAGGCTTGGTGTCTAGGAAAGGTAGCTCTCTGCTTCCAAGAGGGTGCCTTCCTGGCTGCACCCTCCAGAGGGAGGAATGCTGTGTCCTCACATGGTGGAAGGCATAAGGGCAGGAGCACCAAGTGCTTTCTGAGGCTTCCCTTTGAAGGGCCATGACTCCATTTGTGGATGAGGACAACTCACAGCCTCATGACCTTTTAAAGGCCCTACCTCAACCTTGAAGTACCTGAACTTAGGAGGAGACACATTCGAACCCTAGCACCTGTATTATCAGGAGCAAATATGTTCATGATTTCTGTGTATTTATACCTTCTAGGTCTGTCTAACAATACTGACAAAATTTGAACTAAAAAGGGAAGCTCAAAATGTGAAGTGGTTTTCCATGTTCAATGTACTAAACAGGGTTTTAATAAGAAAACTCTTTATGTATTAAAATTATTTGAAAGAGAAAAAGGGAGGAAGAGCAGAGAGAGAGAGAAAGAGAGAGAGAGAGAGAGGGAGAGAATCTCCCCCACCCATTGTTTCACTCCCCAAATGCCCACAGCATCTAGGAATAGACCAGGCTGAAGCCATGAGCCAGGGACTCATCCAGGTCTTTTATGTGGGTGACAAGGACCCGACTACTTGAGCCATTACCTGCTACCACCCAGGATGTACAATAGATGGAAGCTGGAATTGAAATGGAACCAGGACTTGAACCCAGGAACTCTGATGTGAGATGTAGGCATCCCAAGTGACATCCTAACCGATATGCCAAATGTATGCCCTCTGTAATACTCTTATAAGTAAAAGTGATTTTAAGGGAAGTATATTATTTTAATCCTTTAGATGATAATAAGTCAAAAGTTTACTTCCTTTCAATTTTCTGCCTTTCTTCCTTCCTTCCGAACTACTTCTTTATCTTTTATTTTACTGCCTAACATGAAAGTGTTGTGGCAGTACGATTTAGAATTGGAGACAAAGAATATTTAATGTAGTTTTATATGATAGAGATACAAGAATAAGCAGTAAAATAATTGCCATTCTTTGTCCTTTGCTCTGTAAGTAAGTTGCAGTCATTTTTGCTACAACATCAAACTTTCTTGGAAAAATGTGAAACATGGATGGAATTCCTGGTTCAGACGGAACAGAAGTTAGCAGTAGAGATTTCAGGCAATTATCAACATCTTTTGGAGCAGCAGAGAGCCCATGAGGTAAATTATGCCAGTAGATTTGGGGTAAGAAAAAAGTTTTAGGACTTTGGATGATGTTGCAAAATGCCACATGGGAAATTTAAAATGCTTTACCTTGTCAGCTCAAATGCATGCTTTGTTTTGGTTTCTTCAGTTTGAAACTTTGGCATCTTAATACAAAACTGTAGCCAAGTTTTCTGCTCCATGGTTGGTAATGCTCATGTATTAAGCTTCAGTTCCTCGCAATGTGTACTACCAGAATTATGGCTAAAGGTTACTTAGTGGGAATAAGGGACTTGGCAGTTGGGAGGAAAAGTAGGAAGCAAAGTAGAAGTATGGTTTTCAAATTGGATTATGTGCTGTATTAATATTTCCAATGTTAATTGCTTTGATCAAAAGACTTTGAGAAATGAAAATTATGTATTCTTTAAAAACAAACATCAATTTCATACCAGAAAATCATGTTATTAAATATCTCCACGTGTACCTCTTAGTAAAATTGCATTATAATTATTTTTCAAGGAATAAGCAGAATTACATACAAAAAGTAAATTAAGTAGCCAACTGTTGGTTCATTTTTTGCTTTTTACTGGTATGACTAAATTGTTCTATGTGATTATGAAATACATGAACATAGAGAGATGGGACTTACCCACGGGCAAAATTTAGAAGCTTAAAAGAGAATGGAACCAATTTTAAAACATATTAAAGTTTAAAAGCATAGAATTTAAAGATGTACAGGTAGTTTTAAGTCAAGTTTTTCTGAGTTTGATTAAATAAAACAGATGATTAAGTAAAAGATGGTGGACCAAAACTATAATGAGAAACCATTTCATACCCACCAGAATGACTCCAACAAAAAACAAGTGCTGGTGAGAAAACACACACACAAACACACACATACACACACACATACACTAGAAAGTACATCTGTCATTACTTGTCACTACTGGGGATGTAAAATAATATAGAGGGTTTGGAAAAAGTTTGGTGGTTCCTTAACCTGTGAAATGGTTACCACATAGACTGCTAATTCGATGTACCCCATATAAATAAAAACAGTGTCCACATAAATACTGGTTCAGCATACATTGTTCATAGTGGCATTATTCATGATAGGCAAAAGTGGAAACTACCCAAATGTCCTTCAGTTAATGAATGGATGAGTCAAATGTAGCATGACCACATAATAGAGTACTATTTAGCAATAAAAAGGAATGGGGTATTGATGCACACTGCAACTTGCTAAATCTTAAAACTTTTATACTAAGTGAGAGAAGCTGGCCACAGAAGATCACATGTTTGTGATTCCAGCTGTTTGAAATATCCAAAAGAGGCAATCCATAGCGACATAGAATATCAGTGGCTGCCTAGGCTTGGGGGTACTGGGAGGAATTGGGGAATCATTGCTAATGAAAGTTTTCTAAATTGGTTATGGTTGTTTTCATACAAGTCTTCACTTATCATAAAAGCCATTGAATTGGGCATTTTGAACTGGGTGAATTACATCCCAATGAAGCTATTTTAAAATAGTGGGAATAATTTGGAAGACTTTATATTGAGTTTTTAAATACTAAATTGATTTCATTAATCTAATTACCTTGAAAACACTGACTTCAGAAAGATCAGGTGTTTTTTTTTTTTTTTTTTTTTTAACTTTCTTCAGTTTATACAAAGCTCTTAACCTATGCTCTGTGCCTGAATTTGGGCTACAGTATACACACAGAATAAACCAGGCCACAAATTGTGCATTAACTATGTTATTAGATGCTTTTGAAAGAAAGAAGGGAACAGTAATTATACTTCTAATCATTTGGTTTTAATAAACCAAAAACTAAACAGTACCTTCAATCATATCTTAATTGATGATTTAAACCTAAATTATTCCTACCCAATAATATTTCACTCACATACGCACACACTTCTTGATTCAGCTTGAGATATTTTTTGTAGCCTCACTAAAACCAGAATTTTTGGAAAGTTATCAGAGAGCTTGTCACTAAAATTAGGAGCTCTAAAATACATACTTCTTTTTTTAAATTATAGTTGTTTCAAGCCGAGATGTTCAGTCGTCAGCAAATTTTGCACTCAATCATTATTGATGGGCAACGTCTTCTAGAACAAGGTCAAGTTGATGACAGGTAGGATCTTTGACAAATTATTATGAAGAAGGGTCCTAGTAAATTAGTCATTTTCTTTTTAATGAGCAGATTAGAGGGCATATATCCAATCTTCCAAAGGCAATTGTGCCCTAGTGGAGCCTCTGTAATTGGAAGAAAGGCTTGTCTGAATCTCTGAAATGAGTGAGTATTGAATCTTTTTTGAGAACTGCTATTATATGATATGAAGGACATAAAGTAATTGGAAATCACCTAGCCAACCTTAGCTGATCATCTGCAGGGGACTGGAATTGATGAATAGATCAGAATGAATTGTATCAATGGTTTGTAAACAGATGCTTCTAATATTCTCATACAATTACAGAAATTTCACTCCTAAAAGGAGCACACACATCCCTAGTCCATCTCTCTTGTAGATGAAAACTGGAGACTGTCAATCTGAGCTGATTTGATCAAGGTCTGGTAGCTAAGTAGCAGCAGCATCAGGTCTAAAGCACCCGTGTCTAGTTTTTAGTCAGTGCTGGGTGAGTCCATGCTATGTTAATTCCCCCATGTTTAAAATGGTTTTCTACCTCAAATCAGTTTGCATTCAGCATGAAGTCCTTCTTGCTCTTCTTGGATGTAGCGATTTATCGCTTTACTAAAAATGCAGAGATAAGAATATAGCTTGTCTTCAGCTTTATGAAATGTGAATTAATCATTTCAACTATGTTGACAGTATTTATCTCACCTACTGTCCATGGTGATATTTGGGATGTTAGCCTCATTTGTCCTATTACATTTGTACATCTTTTCCATATTTAGGACTGGTAGTTGTGAGTATAATTAACTTAGTCTGTTTTTAATTGGAAAATAAATCACTTTTATGAGGACCTTGTTTTTAATGATTTGGAAGCAATTTCAGTTTTAAGTGGAAATTTCTTTGGAAAGTACATGAAAGATTTTCATGGTTAAGGTTGGAGCAACAAAATGTGGTATCATATTTATTCTGTTCTAAGGAAGCCAAACTGAAATATGAGCTTTACTGAGAATTTAAGGCCTTCAAAATAAAACAAATTCAAGTGCAATTAACTTTTATCTTTTGCATTATCATCCCTTAGCCAACTCTATAACAATATTGTAAACATTCTAGTCATTAAGTAAAATAAAATTTAAAATTCCTATGCAAGCCAAAATCTATTAAATTTTAAATGCTAACATTTCGGAGACAACGCCAAAGAGATGAAAGTGGGAGGTTTGGACCTGAGAGAGGATAAACTATTTCAAAAGTTGCAGATGAAAAAGAATCAGATTAGTGCCTGTTGACAACAGGAAGGTTCTCGATGACAAATGTAGTGTGCTCTAAAAGTTAACATGAGTTAACTTTGTTGTTCAGAGCTTCAAGTTTAGCCATGGGAACAAGGTCATGTTTTAAATAATTTCTCATGCTAGCAGGTAGCTCGGGAAGTGCAGTTGTACAAGAATGAGGACAAGGGCTCCAAAGAGTTCTTGACTGGTATGGAAAGTAGCATGTAGGGGCTTGCTTGTTACAGAAATGTCTAACAGATCATATCTATTAGAATTTGCTTTCCAAAACAGAAGTCATTAAAATTTAAGTAGTCATGATCTGTTTTTAAAAGGAGAGCATGATAAAATTTTTGCCAGAACTTTTTCAGTGCATTTTTTCCCTTAATACCAGCTTTGTTGGCATAAGCCATGTGTTCCTCTTTTGTTTAAATTGAATCATTAGGTAAGTTTTTGGAACTAAGCACGTTTGTCTACAAAGTCCAAATTTATTGTGGCCTTGGATAATATGAGGTATCAATAATATGAGGTTGCTTCAAAAAGTTTGTGGAAAATGGAATTAAAAGATAAGTTTATTGGGGTGAGTATTTGCAGCAATTAAGATACCGCTGGGATGCTGCATCCCATAGCAAAGTGAGTCCTAGCTACTCTGCTTCTGACCCAGTGTCATGTTAATGTGCAGCCTGTGTGGTGGCAGGTGATGCCTCAAGAACTGGAAGCTCCTGCCATCAATGTGGGAAACCTGGATGGAGTTCCTGGCTCCTGGCTTCAGCCTGACCCAGGCCCAGCTGTTGCGGGCACTTGAGGAATGAACCAGTGAATAGAAGATCTCTCCTTTTCTTTTGTTTCTCTCTCTGTCTTTCTGCTTTTGAAATAAAATGAAAACAAACATTTTTAAGATACCAATTTTTTTCACCAAAATAAACTTAAATCCCTGCACTGTTTTGTTTTTTTTTCGTAACACCCATTTCCAAGAACTTTTTGAAGGTCCTTCCCATAGTATTCCAGAATGATAAGTCTGATTCAGTTTAATATCACCCTCATAAAAGGACAGAATAGTGTATCTAAGGAACAAAAGCGAAACTAATAGAGAAAGCACAAGTAATGCTATACTTTTAAAAAAGATTTATTTATTTAAAAGTCAGAGTTACAGAGAGGCAGACGCAGAGAGAGAGAGAGAGGTCTTCTATCCACTGGTTCATTCCCTAGATGGCTGCCACGGCAGGAGCTGGGCCAATCTGAAGCCAGGAGCTTTCTCCAGGTTTTCCACATGGGTACAGGGGTCCAAAAACTTGGGCCATCTTCTTCTGCTTTCCCATGCCATAGCAGAGAGCTGGATCAGAAGTGGAGCAGCCAGGACTCAAACTGGTGCCCATATGAGCTGATGTTATCTTGCCTTGAATTGAGAAAGTTAAATTTTGATATCTCTAAACATGTGAACAATCGATATGCAGGCTGTAATGGCTAGACAGCTTTCATTTTTCTAACAACAAAGTGAAATGTAGAGGGGATGCTTTAGATTCATATGTGAAATAATTTAAGACTGGGGTTGCTTATTTTAAAGGAGTACTCAGTTTATGCAGTGCAGATTTTTAAAATCTTAAGATATATAATGTGCTTTAAGTGGCTTGTGATTCCAGCTAAAATGACAGTTTTGTTGCTCCAAAGTGGCTTGTGATTTTAGGTGAAGACAGAGTTATAAATCAGATCTCTCCACATGGTTTCCTGCTATGGGGCACACATAACTGGGTCATGGGCTACACACATTGCTGTGAGTGTGTGCAGGGTTTGGAGCACTTCCCATTACTTTTCTCTTTCATGCACTCAGGAGAAGTGACAATGACCTTGTTATGTATTTGCTACCCACCTGTGCTGAAATATGAAAACACTCACTGTTACAAATGCTGGTGGTTTAATTGTAAATTACTTGCAATAGATTCAATAACAGATCATGGCATGGTGTTTGAAACTATGCCCTCATAGCTTATGATCTTTGAGAAGGTACACATTGGCTGACTGTGTGACTGCATCGAAGATAATGGTGCTTTTCCCCGTGCAATTATTTCCTCTCCAGGGATGAGTTCAACTTGAAGTTGACTCTGCTCAGTAATCAGTGGCAGGGAGTAATTCGCAGGGCCCAACAGAGGAGGGGGATCATCGACAGCCAGGTTCGCCAGTGGCAGCGCTATCGAGAGATGGCAGAAAAGCTTCGTAAATGGTTGGTTGAAGTGTCCTATCTACCCGTGAGTGGTCTCGGAAGCATCCCTATACCACTGCAGCAAGCAAGAACCCTATTTGATGAAGTGCAGGTAAGGTGGGAAGCATATTGTTCTCAAGCCTCTTCTCTGTTTTCACTGCACAATTTACCTTAGCCTCAGTTCTTCACAAGGACTCTGAGTGACATTGGAATTAAGAGAAACGTTGTTCACAAATGTCAACAGAAAGATAAAAAATGATTGTATTGCAAAGCCAGAGTGAACGTGGAAGTTAAAATAAACCTCTGCTCCTCTTCAAGGGTCCCTCCCTTCACTGCCCAAAGCCTGTGGCAGCTCATTGACCACCCCTCCCCCCAGCCCCACCACAGTGTGGATGCAAAGGCAATGACAAGGAAAGCTCTGTGCTGTTGTATTTATGTTACTCATAAGCGATTCCAACATGGAACTTAAGTACTCCCGGGTTCAGTGCTACTTGAGCTTTTGTCCCTCCCCAGTTGGTCCCTTAGTTTCCCTGGTCTGGAGATGGATTCCTCCAGCACCCTAATCTGCCCTTCCCAGCATAGTCCATGGGCTAACATCCCTTAAAGGTTGCTCTTCTGTGATCTCTTTCCCCCCCAAATTTATCTGGGAGGCCTCATCCATAGAGAGCATGCTTTATATACCAAAATGGAGGGCATTTTATGAAGACAAAGAGAAAGTAAAAAGCTGTGGTTCCTTTTAGTTCAAGGAAAAAGTATTTCTGCGACAACAAGGCAGCTATATCTTGACTGTAGAGGCTGGCAAGCAGCTTCTGCTCTCGGCTGATAGTGGGGCTGAGGCCGCCTTGCAAGCTGAACTCACTGAGATCCAAGAGAAATGGAAAGCAGCCAGTGTGCGTCTGGAGGAACAGAAGAAAAAACTGGCCTTCTTGTTGAAAGTAAGTTCCATCCAAAAAGCCCTTTTAATAGTTGCCCTACTTCCTTTCATTGCTTTTTTCGGAGTCAAATAATGCAAAGATCATTGTCTAGCAGCCTACAGTATTTTGATCTATTTGTGCTCTGTTTAAGAATTTGTCCTGTCTTACATGGACTGGAAGGGTTTCCCAATTTTCAGCATATTGTCTTTTAGTAAAGTCCCCCACCAAAGTAATTTAAAGTCTACTAAGACATTCCAAGTTATGAGTTCTGATTAATGGCCACTGCTAAGCCTTAGCCATGTGATGACTTTATAAACCCAGACAGAAATTCAAAGAGTGGATTCCACTCCCTAATCTAAAACTCTAAAGTGGTTTTCAAGATTGATATCTCTTATTTTATAGTAGGGAAAAACCAACCCAAAAAGATACTCTCAGTTTATCTTAGCTTATCCATGCAAGTGGCTATGCAATAAAATCTCCAGGAAGTATCTCAAGCCCTTAGTTGGAAACCGATTGCATGCTGAGCACACAGTGAGTCTGGGGGAAATGAGCCTCATCCACGTGTCCTACAATGTGTTTTTCTCCTGCACTCTCTAATTCCATGTATAATACATAATTAAACCAGCAGTTAAAAAGAGCATGAGCTCTAAATTCTGATAAATGCAAGTTAAAACCATTGCAAACCTAGTGATTTGGTTAGGCCACATTACCTAAGCCCCAGTTTCCTCATCTGTAAAGCAGAAATAATCCTACTTCCTTCACCTGGCCATTGTGAGGAGTTAGTGAAAAAATGAGGCTACATCATATGGTGCTGTATCTGGCATGTATTGATTACTAAATAAATGGCAGTAACTATATCATTGTTGATGTGTATTATTGTAAAAGTGAGCACAGCCAAATGCTGAGGTTTTGTATATGTTAATAATCAACACTTTAATGAATATTGAATTTGGTTTATTATTTAAATGAAAGGTAGTACTACTAAATGAAGTTAATGGAATGCATTTGCTTTTTAAAACTTTAAAGTTTATCTTCATTTTAAAGGCAGAGATACAAAGAGAGACAGGCACTGATAGGCATACAGACAGATAAACCTTCCATCTGCTGAGTCACTCTCCAAATGTTCAAAATAGCTGGGGCTTGGCCAGGCCAAAGCCAGGAACCTGGAACTCAATCTGGGTATCCCAGATGGGAGGCATGAGATCAATTATTTGAGCCATCACCTGTTGCCTCCCAAAGTGTATTTTAGCAGGGAGCAATGGAAAACAGTTCCAGGACTTGAACCTAGACACTCTGATATGGGATACAGGCATTCCAAACACTTTTTTTTTTTTTTTTTTTAAGATTGATTGATTTGAAAGTCAGAGTTACACAGAGAGAGGAGAGGCAGAGAGAGAGAGAGGCCTTCCATCTGCTGGTTCACTCCTCAGTTGGCTGCCAAGGCTGGAGCTGTGCTGATCTGAAGCCAGGAGCCAGGAGCTTCTTCCACGTTTCCCATGCGGATGCAGAGGCCCAAAGACTTGGGCCATCTTCCACTGCTTTCCCAGGTCATAGCAGAGACCTGGATTAAAAGTGGCCAGGTCTTGAACCAGCGCCCATATGGGAAGCCGGTGCTTCAGACCAGGGCGTTAATCCACTGTGCCACAGTGCTGGCCCCCAAGCACTGTCTTAACCACTGTTCCAAATTTCCACTGCAGGATTTTTGCTTTATTTAATGCTTAAAGCATAAACACCCATTGAGTTCTACTAAATTTTACTTAATAAAATATTACCCTCTGTGAAGGAAATAATCAAAAATGCCACTGAATAATTGCAAAGAAGTATTATTTGCACAGAGGATAGTTCATCAATAATATAATGTGCCTGATTGTTTTTGCTTTAAAGAAAGAATTTAAATAGTGTAAATCATTTCTTTAGAGAACATGTACATAATATGTTTCTCTTTATTTGTGATTTTTGGAATTATTTCCAAGACTTAATTAGGCGTGATGTCTGAGTCACTGTATTTGCTTGTCTTGTCAATCTATTGTTTGGTGCATAAAGCATCCACTTGATAGGAGTTTTCAGACCATGATATTAGGTTATGTCATTATAACTCATGCAATGAAAAATACTTGGTTATGGCTTTAGAATCTAACTCACCCTTGGGAAGGAAAACCCCTATTCTACTCCTAAAGTTTACTTTGACTCATACACTACACCCTATTTGCCTAAGAAGGAATTCATGAATCTCAATTGCAGTGTTTATACAGCCTCATTTTCATGTATCTTTTCACCATGGCTATTGCACTGGAGTATTTTTAGCCCTTAATTTCATGCCCTAAGGATGAAAAAGGCAGTCATTGTAATTTCATGGCCTGCATGTTCATCTGATTCATGATGGCCTCTTAGGAAGAATAAGAAGCTGACCTATCTATTTCAGTTCAATGAACATACTTTAACTACATATTGATGGATTTCTGATGTATGATTATTATTTAATTGTTCAGTTTAATCAGAAAGAATACCTTTTTGCTTATGTTCACCATGCCTAGCCTTAATTGTGTAGCCAAGAAACTCAAAAACATTTTAATTTAGCCAAGAAGCACAGAAACATTTTAAAATAAAGGAGAGTTGGAACAGATTTGCCCATGAAAGCACAGATTTTTATTTGGGGGGGGGGGGGTTAGTTATTGGGAAGTGGAAATTATTCCTGGAGGAATTTTAAAGAGCATTGAAAATCTTGGTCCAAATTCCCAGTTCAGTTAGTGTGGGGAGCAACCCGGACTGGACTGAGTTACTGGAATTAAGACTTATTCTATGCATCTGCTCTCCCACAATATGGCGCTGGAAGAGGAGAAAACAGCTTCTACGCAGCTGCCTCTTGCCAACTTGAGTGCTGACCTCCAGGAGCTGATCCTGCTCCTGATTGGAGGACAGCAGCATACTCGGCGTGTGGGCAGCCGAGTTGGGATTGGCGGAGGAGGACTATAAAGGAGGAGAGAGACAACATGCACCAGGAACATCTAAGGGGAACATCTGAAGGAACACCTGTGCAGCCCCCGAGAGAGCCAGCCGGCGGTGTGCCGCTCCCCCGCGGAAGTGGGGAATGTGGCAGGGGGAACCGCCCTTCCACGGAGGTGGAAGGGACGGTAGCCAACCCGGGAAGAACCAGCAGCAA
Organism: Oryctolagus cuniculus; assembly: GCF_051225735.1. Classification (NCBI taxonomy): domain Eukaryota; kingdom Metazoa; phylum Chordata; class Mammalia; order Lagomorpha; family Leporidae; genus Oryctolagus; species Oryctolagus cuniculus. The sequence continues at coordinate 15,679,088 of NC_142871.1, forward strand.
ATCCGGGGAGGGCCGAGCAGACGAAAGAACGCAGGGTTCAGTGTTGCTCCTCCACGAAGACAGGGAGCGACATAATGGTGCCGTGACTCGGATATGAAGCCTAGGCAGGGTTTAGTGTCGTTCCTCCACGAAGAGGGGGAGCGACAAGTTAGATAGTTTGAGTAGGAAGCACGTTAGTCCACACCTGTACAGAAGACAACTGTGGTAATCTGTGGGCTGGTGTGCTACAAATACAGTGCCGGCAGAGAAGGCAGAAAGACTACACAAGGAAAAGCTACTGATGACGAAGGAGGGATTCTGAAGGGAAAATGTAACATGGTATTGCACCATGTTCATTAGTCAGTGATTCTAGCTGTCATACCATGTGTCTTTCTTTGGAGCTTAATAACTTTTGATTTGGGGAGTGGCCACTGAGGATGACCTGAAACATGGAAGCCACGAATGAACAGTACATTACAATGGGGTAGCATTCCACGAACTAAGGAAGATTTGTTTAGTTAAATGTAATTTGCATTTCCACTGGGATACTAGATAGAAATTAATTTGGTCACAGGTGGTTATAAAGACTCAATCTCTGTTACAGTTCCTCTAATTGTTCTTTATTCTTTAAATTACAAAATAAGTACATGTGTCTTAAAATTGAGGTAATAATTGAGGTTTGTAGAGTAAAAAGTGAAATATCACTTACACTATCATCCAAAGTCTGTCTTCCCTGGAGGAGACCATTATTACCATTTTCCTATGTAACCCTGCAAAACACAACCATCTGGTCTGTGTTTTCTTTTGTTAGTACCTGGAGATCTACCACACACTCTGTGTGCTCTCTACCACTTACCCTGATGTATTTTTGTCCAGAGCACTTATCACTACTAGACATGCTGGATATATATTTCTTAAGTTGTGCATTATCGCTCTTCTTCCACTTCTTGATTTGTATGGGCTTTTATGTGATATGCTTTTAACTCTTTGCTGCATGTATCAACACAGACAAGATAAAACTGATCAAACTGTTTCCACTCTGGTAACAAATTAAATCTGTGGCTTATGTTATTCATATGCAGGGGCTTTGAATGTCTGTGGGTTAATGGAGTTAAAGGGATAATGTAAATTCTCCATGAACTTTTTGAAGCCCCATTGTATAATGAATTGCAGTTAGTGTTGTATTATTTTTATATTTCATCTCACTTCATAACTTTTCACCCTAAAAGGAATTTTATGTCCTTTTTCTATCCCTTATGGTACATTTGAGGGAGCATAGAGATTGCAAACCATTGTAGGTACAGCTAGGAAAAGAGGCAAGGTACTTGGTTGTACTCCCAGGTACTGCACAGGTAACGTTTTCAGTACACAAACTCTCTGGCCATAGTGTTTGGTGCCTTGACACTCATTGCCTGCTTTAGTCTTCCAAAAATTGTATAGAATTCACGTTATTTCCATTTTCTTTTTTAAAAAATATTTATTTATTTGAAAGGCAGAGTTACATAGAGGCAGTGTGAGAGAGAATGAGAATGAGAGTGAATATGAATATGAACATCTTACATTCACTGGTTCACTCCCAAAATGGCCAAAATGGCTGGAGCTGGGCCGATCTGATGCCAGGAGCTTCTTCCAGGTCTCCCACATGGGTGCAGGGGCCCAAGGATTTGGACCACCTTCGGCTGCTTTCCCAGGCACAGCAGCAGGAAGCTGGATCAGAAGTGGAGCAGCCGGGGCTTGCACAGGTGCCTATGGTTTGCCGGCGCTGCAGGTGGCTGCTTTACCTTCTATGTCACAATGCCCTAGTTACATTTTCATGGGAAAACTGACACATAGAGCATGGTCTTCTTAAAGCCTCACAGTTAATAAATAATGGAGTCAATTTTGAACTTAGCTTTTCTGATGACCGAGTACTCTGCCTACTATGGCAATGGGCATGGATGTACTTTAATGATGTTCATCAGTGCAACTTTAATACTTTCCCTGGGAATTAAAGTGTTTCTGGGGCAGGCATTTGCCCACCCAGTTAAGCATTCTTTTATGCAGTACATGGATTCAAGTCCTAGCTCCGCTCCCAATTCCAACTTCTCGCTAATGTACCCCATGTAGGATGACAGCAGCTGATGGCCCAAGTAGTTGGGTATCTGCCATCCACTTGAGACACCTGGTTTGAATTCCTGGCTCATGGCTCCAACCTAGGTCCAACCCTATCATTGTGTGTTTTTGGGGAATGAACCAGCAGAAGGCAGTTCTGTCTGTCTGCCTGCCTCTCTCTCAAATATTTCCATTCTTTTCTGATTTCCTCCTCAAAAATATCCACATAATTTCTTTTTCCTCCTGTTACAGGACTGGGAAAAGTGTGAGAAAGGGATAGCTGATTCTCTGGAGAAACTGCGCACTTTCAAAAAGACGCTTTCCCAGCCTCTGCCGGATCACCACGAGGAGCTCCATGCGGAGCAAATGCGTTGCAAGGTGAGTTCCTGGCGTCGTTGCCCAGTGACCCAACAGTGTCGCTGCTGAGCTAATGCCTTTGAAAGCATAATCCCGTCCAATTCCTACAACTGTCTGCCGGCAGATCCTGGCTATCAATTGGACAGACAGCTCTCTGGTAAAACTGGCTTGGCTGACTTATTGCAGTTGATGAAAGTTCAGACTTGTTTACGGAACACCCCAAGGAAACAAATGAAAATTTAAAACACTACATAAAAGATGTTTAAAAGCTGTGTCAAGAGCAATAAAAGCAATTTTTCTAAAGCATCCACACAGGGCAGTCATTCCAGCAGAAGAGCCCAGTTTGTGGATGGAAGACCAAGAATCAGCATCCCGGAAGAGCTGCAGACAGTGATCCTAGGAGAAACATGCCTTGCCTCCCAGACCCAAGCAGGTCTCAGTAATGCATGGAGACATATAATCCTTAAATTAATCATGGCTCTAATCAGCACCGTATATCTAACTCAAGCAAATCAGTGGCTGATATAAACTTGTCTCTGCATTCTGAGATCATGGAGACTAGCACTGCTTACTGGCTGTAGGATTCATTCCAGGCATACCTGGGTATTCAAGTGGGCACCTGATCATCAGTTCCCTGCTGAGCAATGTGGTAATAGTATCACAAGGGCCCTTAATGCCTTCTTTCAAATTATACATGTTCTCCCGTTATTATCTTTTAATTACCATAATGAAATACTTGACAGCATGAAGAAAAGAGATTTATTTAGCACACAATTTGGGGGATTCAAGGGATTGGCACCTGTATTAGTTCAATTCTGGTGGGAGCCCTATTGGCTGCTGCATATCATAGAGAATGGAATATCAGGAGGGTATAAAGGAGCAAGTGATCACATCTCAATCTAGGAAGCTAGGGAGAGAGCTAGGGTGGTGCTGGCTACATGCTTTTATGACAACTCTGTCCAAAAAACCGCTAAGGAGTCACACAGAGCTGCCTTAATCCCCTTTGAGAGCTTGTACCCAATAAGAACCTCTCACTTGACCCCACTTCTAAAGGGTTCCAGAGTCTCTCAGTACTACTGCCCTGAAGAATAATCCTCTAACATAGTTCCCTCTGGAACTATGGGGAACAAACCACATACAAACCTTTACACGTATCCATTTGCAAACAGTAGTTCTAGGACAATTCTGTTTAAAACTCTACATATAATTATATGGCCAGGACTTTTATCAAATTCTCCACTTCACATTGACTAAGAAGTGATAAGTTTGGGAGACTATAATTGTTAAAGAAGGCTAGAAATCATTAAAAAGATGCGAGTGTAAGAATTTTTCCTTTGATGTTAAAATTCAAGGATATTCTTTGAAACTTGAGAGGGACAGATTTAGGAAAAAGTAGTAAATAAAAATTATTTTATATCATACATAATGAATGAAATATTATCTCGAAGTGTAATTTTAACAAGTATGCAAAGGTTATCAGGTTAAAAATTTTATTTTTAAACCTATTGTAATTTTATAAGAAAATTAGTAAGGAAAACTTCTGGTAAGCAGAAGTGGGCATTTGTTAGGTTCTTTTTACCTTTCGGTGACTATGCTGGTGTTAGCTCACACAAGCTCGTGTCGGCATTCCTTTGATTCCCTTTTGAAGGTCAGAAAACTGAGGCTTCTAGAAATTTAATAACTTCTTATAAGTATCAGGGTTGCCTGGCTATATTTTTACCACATTGATTCACCAAATGGATAAATATGAGGGAACTTCAAAAAGGTATTGGAAAATAAAATTAAAGGTAGAGTTGCTTTGGCACAAACCTTTTTTGAAAAGTTTTTCCATATTGTGCATTTTCTATGAACTCTTTGAAGACTCCTCAGAAACTATGAGTCTGAAACAGTTGGATTCTGGTTGAGTTGCTATTGTTCCCAAACAGCAAATCTGATTCTGGCATTGGGAGCTAAAAATTTGTATTCAGAAGAGAAAGTTCTCCCATTGGTATAACAATTTAGTATGTGTAAGAATATGTTGCATAATGTAATATACTGAACGTTGCATTTTAAATTCACTTGGGTGGTTTGGTCTTTCTGCCAAATACTGTCACCACAGGACCTCAATTTTTTTTATCTCCCCAAATCCAAGGCAAAAACACTCTGCGTGCATTTCAGTCCAGCTCTCTGCTGCACTCTCTTAAAACACCCTTAGCAGCAAAACAAAGTAATTACCTGGAAAATTTAGGCTAAAACCCCGATTGCCTGAATCTCGTGTGAAGTTAGCCTGAGCCAGTATTGCTAATTCCCTTTGCCTTTGGAGACTTGTCTCCTGTATGAGGAGACAAAAAGAGATGGGAAAAAGCCGTGTGAAACACACTGTTCACACACTAAATTAGCTGGACTCCAGAAACAACAGCTGGCAGAGAAGAGTTACACAAACTGCAAAACTGCTCAACTGGCAAAGCATTGCAAAAACTAATGTCTACTCATTCAATACTCATTCAAATATTGTTATGTGTATTTTTTTTTTCCTAAACCATTCCCCAAAGGACAGGAACATCTTTTGTTTGTTTTTTGTTTTTTTTTTTTTTTGTTTTTGGTTTTTTTTTTGTTTGTTTTTTAGTTAACTTGAAGAAGTCTTTGATCCTATAGAAAATGCATTCAGTACGTCTTAAAAAATTTGTTTTTAAAAAGCATTCATTTGAGAGTTAGAGGGACAGAGTAAGAGAGCATCCATCTGCTAATTCACTTCCCAAATGCCTGCAATGGGGCTGAGTCAAAGCCAGAAGCCAGGCTCTCAGTACCTGTCTCCCACATGGGTTTTAGGAGCCCTATAACTGGAGCTATCACTGATGCTTCCCATGGGTTGCGTTAGCAGGAAATGTGACTTGGAAACGCAATCAGTTAGTAAACCCAGGTACTAAAATTGTGAGACAGAGACATGATAACTGCTGTCTTAACCACTAGGCCAAACTCCCTCCCAGTTCATTATTCTTGAGTAGAGACAGCAACAGAACTTAGCTATTTCATTATAAGTATGTACTGCGGAATGTAGTAACTTACAGTGTTTGAAATGAAGGCTACATTTAGCAACCTGTTCATATTACTTTATGAATATGATCAGTATCAGTGAAATGGTAAATAGAGTAGGAAGATTCTGAGAGCAACCTGGTATTTTTCCAGATGAACTTGGTAACTTACCAGATTGTTAGGAAGCAAGTACTGGAGATCCAAGGTAGATGCTGAAGTTCACTGAGATGGACAGGAAGTCAAATCAAGAGGGTATTCAAAAACACTTGCAAAATCATTGACACTTTTATTTTTAATCCAGGAGCTAGAAAATGCAGTTGGAAGCTGGACAGATGACTTGACACAGCTGACCCTGCTAAGGGACACCCTCTCAGCCTATATCAGTGCCGATGACATCTCCATCCTTAACGAACGCATTGAGCTTCTGCAAAGGCAGTGGGAAGAACTGTGCCACCAGGTAAAGCAAGTTCCAGAGATGGGATTAGTTCATAAAGATGGAGAACTGGGAGATGATTCAGAATGTCAAAGGTATGAACCCATCCATCTAGTACAGTATGGATGAGGGACGTTCTCCATAGTTAAAACCAGAATGTTTCTGATTTAGACAATTGTATCATAACATTATATTTTAGATATGTGTAAACTGAAATATCTTTCTTTCCCTTTCTTGGCTGGGGTATTATTAAGAGAAAACATAATGTTGTGGTTTGGTTCACAAGTGCACTTTTTGTTAGATATTGGTGGTCTCCTCCATTCTCTGTGTGGAAAAAAAAAACCCACATTGTTTTATTTACAATTTCAGCAACACCGTGGAGCTAGTTCAGAAACAAGATTTATCATTACTTGTGACTTACTGGAGTTCTTTTCTAGTAACTCATAGGTGTATGGTACTTTTACCTTACTTGTTGATTACTTTCTATTTGCACAATACCTTAAAATCAGGTAAATTTTTGAGTTTGAAATCAAAAGGAAATATTGGGGGAAAGACAGTGAGAAGAAGACATCATGGACAAAATTGAACAGCAAACTAAAGGCTTCCAAGTACAGAGCAGGTGGCTGTCTAAGGTCTTGTGGTCACACTCTTCATGATGCAGGGGTCATGTCTGTCTTGTTCCTTTTTTATTTTTATTTTTTAATTTTTTATTTTTTAAGATTTTTTCTTTATTTGAGAGGTAGAGTTACAGACAGTGAGAGGGAGAGACAGCTCCTTCTGTTGGTTCACTCCCCAAATGGCCACCACAGCCGGAGCTGCGCCAATCCAAAGCCAGGAGCCAGGTGCTTCTTCCTGGTCTCCCACGCAGGTGCAGGGGCCCAAGCCATCCTCCACTGCCCTCTCGGGCCACAGCAGAGAGCTGGACTGGAAGAGTGGCAGCCAGGACTAGAAGCGGCGCCCATATGGGATGCTGACACTGCAGGCGGAGGATTAACCTATTGCGTCACGGCGCCAGCTCCTGTCTTGTTCCTTTAATACTTGTTCCTACCATCAGGTTTACAATTGAGTTTAGGCTAGAAATTCTACGCAGTTAGGAAGAAAGCAAAGTATAAACAGGTAACAACAATGTATACAAATGTATGAAGGTGTTGGAAAGCTTTGAGCAGTGTGGATTGCAGGGAATACAGGAGATGTTCCTTGTAATGGATGGATCTCAAACTGAGCTCTGAACTGAGAGTAAAGGAGACAGACCAGTGTGGAGGGAATGGACAGATGTGTTGATGAGGTTGCAGCTCAAGTAAACGTCCACCTAGGTCCTAGCTGGGGACAAGCAGGTGTTGGAAAGCTGAGCCAGAGGCTGTTGCAGAGGGGCTCCTTAGTGTTCACCCCAGACTCATGCTTTGTATGCCATGCCAACCTTTCTGCCCTGGAATCTCTCTTCATGGCCCTTCTCCCTACTGTTTCTGACATTAAAGATGCTTATTCTTGCTCTTTGGGAACCATTAAACAGTGTAAGAGGCTCAAGGCCTTTGCCTTTATTTGACATCAACAACAAATGAATTCTTTGGGAAATTTCTCTCTGTATATTTAAATTAAAACTTCAGATATTTCTTAGACCATGGACCAGAGGAAGACCTGGAGCACATGTGGTAGGTAGGAAGTTTCTTCTGAAAATATACTTTTAAACAGCAGATGTGCAAGAGATGACTTTCAAAAAGTCTAGTGACTTGGGTTCAAAATGGACATACCTACTTGTCAGAGTTCAGTATTCTCAACGAAAACTGAGACACATGGAGTTATTCGTGGAATGTAGTAACACTATTCACAATACTTATTTTTTTTCCTGAATTCTTTAATCTGAAAGTAGTACATTATCAACAGTAAATTTTTCTATACTTTTATGATATAAAGACCTTATGATATGCCTTATAAATATATTTGGTGGGTACAAATTATAAGAAATTGTCATAGCTTTATCCATTTACTTTTGTGAGCCTACCCATCTGTTTTTCTTCATTTTAATTTTTTAAAAATTTGTTTGTTTGAGAGGTAGATTGATGGAGAAGAGGGACAGACACAGAGAGGGAAAGAGATCTTCCATCTGCTGGCTCACTCTCCAAATGGCCACAACGACCAGGGCTGGACCAGGCTAAAACCAGGAACCTGGAATTCCATCCTGGTCTCCCATGTGGGTGGCAAATGGATGGAGGTCTGGACTCCTGGTTTCAGCCTGGCCCAGCACTGATTGTTGCACACATTTGTGGAGTGAACCAGCAGATAGAAAATTTATCTCTGCCCCCTCTGACTAACAAGTAGATGAAAAAAAAATTTAAAATTGAAAGCATTTAGAAAATAAACATTTTAAAAATAGCAAATCTTACTATTGTTAAATTATATATCCACATATTGTAAAACTATTCATGAAATGTACATATACGAAGGCAACAGTCTGTTTCAAAATGCATTTGGGAAGTGACTCTTGATCATCTGATGTGCTGTGAGGAGATTAGTACTTTGCACTTGTGGGTAGATTAAGAAGTAAAAAAGAAGCAGCCAATTGAGTCTAAAGTGTTTCTGGAAACTACCTATATTGGAGTGTCTTAAGAGATGAACCCAAAGCATACTTATCCCATATTACTTCAATTAAATACAGTTATTTAAACTACTGAGAGTTTAGTCGTAAGTTTAATCAAGTTTACCAGGATATAACTGTAAGAAAGGAAGTAGACTAGCTGTTAGTTTTTGAGTAAGTTATTTCCGGTGAACTTCTGTCAAGTATGAAACCACAAAAGGAAATGAGCTTATGCCTCTGTCTCGTTGTAGAATTCAAAAGCTCTAGTTAAACATGGCACTGTCTGTGTAAAAGAGCAAGCAGTCTGTTCCTATTCCAAATGAAGCAGTTGGTGAGAAGTTAGAGGTAACTGGGACTACAGGTGAGAATTAAGAAGACAGGCCGTAAGTAAACCTTGCCAGGGAGGGTGAATGTATGATAGGATCTGATTTTCCAACACAATCCCCAGGTGATCAGCGCTGCCTGTGGACAGCCGTGAATTTTACTCGTTTTTATTCTTGTGTTTGGTTGTAGATTTGTTTGTAATTCTGGCAGAAATATAAACATGTTATATATATAAATATATATATATAAATATGCTATAATTGCATGTTGAATTTTTTTAGATGTTGTGGTAAAAATATTTAAAGTAAAAAAGGATGTATTTCCTGTTCAGCTGTCACTCTAGAGGAAATACAGTGTATTTGTGCCCTTCATAAACCATAACGTGTGCTGAGTTGATAAATCATTTGAGGATTTTTGACTGCATCGAAAGAAAAGGACAGTAATGCCCACTTACCATGCAGCTTAAGCATGAGATTTAGAAACTAAAGCAAGATGCTGCCTGCTTTTGAACTGACATCTTTTTGAAAAGATTTTAGCCCTGGTTGTGGCCCTCCTGATTCTTATTTCAGCTGTATCTCCACAGCAAGCAAATGTACACAGCACTTTCACGGTGCAGGATAAACAGCAGAGACAAATATCCAAGCTTCTTAGTGTAGATGTTGAATACAGGATTGTCAAGGAGGAAACAAACTTAGACGATGCCCTGTAGTCACATGTTGTAGCAGTAAGAGTAGTGGTGGAGTGTCATAACGGCCAGCTTGACTCTCATGTGCTACAAATAATAAATATTTGTTAATGAATTTTAAAACACATGTAAGATTAACTTACAAATGAAGAGAATGGGCTTAGAGATGATAAATAACCTTGCCCTGGTCACACCACTAGGAAGTGATAAGACCATTTTTGAATCTCAGTTGCTTCTATATGTTTGATCATAAGATTATTTTGCAGCCCTGCTGGTCTTGTCTTAAGCTAACGATAGACAGATGCCTAAGATTTGTTCAACCTTCACCCTCCTTGTTCTGGAACAGCGATAATAATACCCACCTCTCAAAGTAATATTTTTCTATTATGTAGTCACCCTCCCTGCAGATATTGGTGAAAGAAGCCCTAGAATGCATTCTTGGCTCATGATCAAATTTAGGGGACGCTACTCAGAGTGGAAGTACTCAGGGGAAAGCTATGCACCTGTTCATCTTAAATATGAATGATTACAGTTTCTAACTTTTTCTTAGAAAGCATCTAGCAATTATGAAAATGTAATTTCAGCTTATATCAGTTGATCAAGAAATTCAGTTACCAACCAGAATCCTGCTGGTAACAGTCTATGAATGAAAATGAGAAAAGTCATATCTATAAGACAATCCAAATCTTAGAAGAGTTGAAACAGAAGCTCAGAACTCATTCTGTTCTCAATGTTAGAAACAAAAGGAGTGTTTGAAGCATAGTGAAGGATTATGCTCTTCAGCACTGTCCTGGACATGTTTCTAGTTGAGTTAAACTAAACATTACCAAAATGTATTAGGATTTCAATGGGAAGAAGGCTTTTTTCTTTACAATTGACATAGTTATTTTTATTTTTCATTTAGCACTCGTATTACTCAATTGACCTATAATCCTCAATATTTCTTTTTTTTTTAGATTAGCTCTGTTGTTTATTTGCTAAATTTCTTTTTTTAACGTTTATTTAATGAATATAAATTTACAAAGCACAGCTTATGGATTACAATGGCTCCCCCCCCATAACTTCCCTCCCATACGCAACCCTCCCCTTTCCCGCTCCCTCTCCCCTTCCATTCACATCAAGATTCATGTTCAATTCTCTTTATATACAGAAGATCAGTTTAGCATATATTAAGTAAAGATTTCAACAGTTTGCTCCCACACAGAAACACAAAGTGAAAAATACTGTTTGAGTACTAGTTATAGCATTAAATCACAATGTACAGCACATTAAGGACAGAGATCCTACATGAGGAGTAAGTGCACAGTGACTCCTGTTGTTGACTTAACAAATTGACACTCTTGTTTCTGGCATCAGTAATCACCCTAGGCTCTTGTCATGAGTTGCCAAGGCTATGGAAGCCTTTTGAGTTCACCAACTCTGATCTTTAGACAAGGTCATAGTTAAAGTGGAAGTTCTCTCCTCCCTTCAGAGAAAGGTACCTCCTCCTTTGAAGACCTGTTCTTTTCACTGGGATCTCACTCAGAGATCTTTAATTTAGGTTGTTTTTTGTGGTGTTTTGTGTGTGGTTTTTTTTTTTTGCTTTTTGTTTTTTGTTTTTTGTTTTTTGTTTTTTGCCAGAGTGTTTTGGCTTTCCATGCCTGAAATACTCTCATGGGCTCTTCAGCCGGATCCGCATGCCTTAAGGGCTGATTCTGAAGCCAGGTGCTGTTTAGGACATCTGCCATTCTGAGTCTGCTTGTGTATCCTGCTTCCCATGTTGGATCGTTCTCTCCCTTTTTGATTCTACCAGCTAGTATTTGCAGACACTAGTCTTGTTCATGTGATCCCTTTGGCTCTTAGTCCTATCATTATGATCAATTGTGAGCAGAAATTGATCACTGGGACTAGTGAGATGGCATTGGTACATGCCACCATGATGGGATTGAATTGGAATCCCCTGGTATGTTTCTAACTCTACTGTTTGGGGCAAGTCAGCTTGAGCATGTCCCGAATTGCACATCTCTTCCTTCTCTTATTCCCTCTCTTATATTTAACAGCAATCACTTTTCAGTTAAGTTTCAACACTTAAGAAAAACTGTGTATTGATAATAATCCTCAATATTTCTAAAAAGACCTCAGCTGTTTTGGACATCATTGAATCCCAATATCCAGTGTATTCATTTTCTCTGCTTAAAAATGTTCCTCTGCAATCCTATGGATGATGTTAGATATTCCACAAATGATTCCTTTGCATCAAACACTCTTTTATTAATTTTCTGACTACTTTAAAAATTTAAGGTAAAAGGCCGGCGCCGCGGCTCAATAGGCTAATCCTCCACCTTGTGGCGCTGGCACAACGGGTTCTAGTCCCAGTCTGGGTGCCGGATTCTGTCCCGGTTGCCCCTCTTCCAGGCCAGCTCTCTGCTGTGGCCCGGGAAGGCAGTGGAGGATGGCCCAAGTCCTTGGGCCCTGCACCCGCATGGGAGACCAGGAGAAGCACCTGGCTCCTGCCATCGGATTAGCGCGGTGCGCCGGCCTCAGCGCGCCAGCTGTGGCGGCCATTGGAGGGTGAACCAACAGCAAAAGGAAGACCTTTCTCTCTGTCTCTCTCTCTCACTATCCACTCTGCCTGTCAAAAAAAAAATTTTAAGGTAAAGGTTGTCTCTAAAACTTCTTTTTTATCTTTTAAAAAAGATTTGTTTGTTTGAAAGGCTGAGTTAGAGACAAATCTTCCATCTACTGGTTCACACCCCAAATGGTCACAATAATCAGGGCTGGGTCAGGCTGAAGCCAGGAGCTTCTTTTAGGGTGCAGGAGCCCAAGGACTGGAACCATCCTCAACTGCTTTCCCAGGTGCATCAGCAGGGAGCTGGATCAGAAGTGGAGCATCTTGTTCTTGAACAGACACCTATACAGGATGCTGACCCTGCGGGCCATAGCTTTAACCTGCTGCACCACAGCACTGGCCTCTCAATTTATCTTTTGATCCCATGTTCCACAAAAATTTTTTCCCCAAGATTTATTTATCTGATAGCCAGAGTTAGAGAGAAGGAGAGACAGAACAAAATTGTATCTGCTCGTTTACTTTCCCAAATGGTAGCAACAGCTGGGGCCAGGCCAGGCCAGGCCGAAGCCAAGCACCTGGAGCTTCTTCCGGGTTTCCCACATGGGTGGCAGGGGCCTCGTCTTCTGCTGCTTTTCCCAGGCACATTAGCAGGGAGCTGGTTCAAAAGAGAAGCAGCTGGAACTGAAGACAGGGCTGCAGGTGCGGCTTAACTCGCTGTACCACAGCACAGGCCCCTCTAAAATTTCTTGACCTGCACTTTCTTAGCTATTTTCATTCATTTTAGTATCCAGCCTTTGGCTGAACTGTAGTATTCAAGCAACAACAATTAAGTGGTAAGTTATACTATACTAATGACACCATAAGTATTGAGGAAATACTTAATGGATTCATGTGTGTTGCATAAAGCAGAGAAATGTTTATTTTAAAAAGTTGTAGTTAATGCACAGAAAATGAATTTCTAATGTTGGCATTTCATTTCTAGTGTTGGCTTACTCTCCAGGTAATTCACTCTACCTAATGCTGGCCCTAAGCTCATGGGCAATTCTGTTTTCTTTGATGTAGAATCACAGACATTTGGAGTCCTCTGAGACTTTAAATCTTATCTGTCTAATCACTAACACAGTCCACCATGATACCATACAAATATTTTCATTTTCATCCTTAAAAGGAAATTAAAGTACATAATAAAGTAAATGGATTGATAAAGAAATATATGTATTAAAAGCAAAATGTTAGCAATTTTAGACTCAAGGAGTATATCATAAATCTTTACCACATAATTCTTTCAGCATATCTGTTTCTAAACTTTTCCACAAGAAATTCTGAGTGGAAAGAGAAAATCAGTAGACAAATGTTTAATACAGAGGAATCAATGGTGGAATTGCTAGCATTGTCAATAGGACTGTACAGAAAAACATTTTAAGCCTTACCACTGAAATCATATTATGTTTTTGCTATTCAACTAGAAACAGTCAATAGTAGTTCAAACAATACAGTTCAAAACAGAGTATTACAAATTAAGAGGACTTTAGAATTGTGGAGTAGTTTTACACCTAAAAGTAAGAAAACAGTCCCATTGTACCAATAGTATATAAGGAACTTGTATAATTCATTAATAAAAAGACAGCCAAATTTTTTAAATGGACAAAGAATTTGACTAGTTTTCCAAAAAGAAGGTATACAGGTGGCAAAGAAATATGAAAATATTCTCAGCATCATTAGCCACTAGGGAACTACAAATCAAAAGCACTTCACAATCCTAGGATTGCTATCAAATTCACAAATACTGATGAGGCTGTGGAGGAATTGGGATCCTGTTGCTGATGGGAATATAAAAATAGCACAACCACTTTGGAACACAATCTGTAGTGTTACCACGTGACCCACTGATTCTACAGGTAAGTGTAAACCCAAGAGAAATGAAAATATGCACACACATTTGTCCATAAAGGTTAGTTACAGCATCATTCATAATTGAAAATGGAAACAGCCAAACGTCCAATGAATGAATAGGTAAAATGTGATATATCTATACACTGGAGTATATTGTATATTCAGCAATAAAATGAAATATTGTGTATGTTATCAGTGAACAATTAAAATATGTTAACTGAAAGAAGCCAGTCTCTGAGGATCTGTTATTGTTATTTTTTATTGTCCTTACATGAAATGTCCAGAATAAGCAAATTGATAGAGATAGGAAGTAGAATATAATTGGGAGGTGTGTGTGGAGAGAAGAATGGCTACTGAAGGCAGGGGTATTGGGGGGAAGGGAACATATGATGGAAATGTTATAAAATCAGTTGCAATGATGGTTGCACAACTCTGTTAATATACTAAAAGCAAATCAGTTGTATACTTTTTTGGAAGAATGTTTATTTTTGATCAGTTAAAATTTTAACATGTAACACTTGTACATGGGATACAGTGCAACATTTCTTCCCGTGTATATAGCATAAAATTATCAAGTCAGTTAATTAGAATTTCAATTTGCTTACCTTTTCTTTATGTTTGGAGCTTACACATCTCCTCTCTTCTAATTCTTCATTCAGTATAGAACACATATACACTCAATATGTATCTACATATGCTATGGTCACCTCACTGCTGTGGAACACTAACTTACTGCATCTACCTGTGTTTTTGTACCCATCATCCAACCTCCCCAACCCTTCCCAGCCTCCAGTAATCATGATTCTAAGTTCCAATGAGAGGTAACATGTGGTATTTGTCTTTCTGTGTCTTGTCTATTTCACTTAACATAAAAATCTCTGATTCTATTTTGCTGGAAATGTTATTAATTTTTCATTTGTATGGCTAAATAATATTCCATCTTGTGTATATACCACATTTTCTTCATCATTCATCTAGAGATGGACCCGTAGGTTGATTCCACATCTTGACTACTGTGAATAGGAGTGAAGATACCTTGTGTGCTGATTTCATTTCCTTCAGATACACACCCAGAAGTGGGATTGCTGGATCTTATGGCAGATTGTGGTGATGGTTGCACAACACTGTTAATACACTAAAATCCAGTGAATTGTACAGTATGTGAATATAGCCCAATAAAGTTCTCAGAAAAAAGGAAAAGATGCAAACATAAATGAATGAAAAAATAGCAGTAAAATTGCCCCAAATAAAACTGTCCCTTTCAAACTTAGCTGCAGGAGTCACGTGTTCCACTCTGGGGTACTTCCAGTGCTTCCTTGGCTGCATTCTGCAGAAACTTGAGGCTCAATGACGGCTTCCCACTTTTCTTCTTTCCCTATTTTTATTTACACTTTCCCTTTTTCTTTCCTCTTTGTTCTTTCTTGCCCTTTTTCTTTTATTCTGCCTTCATTTCATTTTCCCTTTTTCTTTTCTTTCTTTCCCTATTCTTTCCAACTCCCCCACCTCCTTTTTTTTTGGAAAAATACATCCACCGATCATGTAAATACATCCATTGATCATGTAGCAAAGCTAAGCTAAAAAATGTGTGTACTTGGATTATTCTACATGTGAGTCTTGTGGGGAAAAATTAGAGTGAAGGGTTCAAGGTCTCCCACGTTGATTTGATAGCAAATCCTGTACTTCAGGAAACAGTGGTCTAAATAGGTGGACAACCACCGCTCACATTAGTCCACCCAACATGGTCCAGTTAGAGATTTTTTAGGAAGTAAGTACTCATTATCCTTTTTTGCATATCCTCACATTTTGAACTTTTTAGGTCTCCTTGCGGCGGCAGCAAGTGGGTGAAAGACTGAATGAATGGGCAGTCTTCAGTGAGAAGAACAAGGAGCTCTGTGAATGGTTGACTCAGATGGAAAGCAAGGTCGCTCAGAATGGAGATATTCTCATTGAAGATATGATACAGAAGCTCAGAAAGGTATGGGATGCTACCCATGTTTTCACTCTTCTTTGTGTGCAAAAAGTTCAGGCATCTCTCAGTAATCCTGGACATGAGTCCTGCAAACCCTGCAAATGTCAACATCTGTGGGTGCTCAAGTCCCTTATGTAAAACAATGTAGTATTTGCATATAACCTGCCAGTTCTCCCATATGCTTAAACCGTCTGTAGATTACTTACATGACCAAATCCAATGTAATACTTTGTCAATAGATGTTATACTGGATTGTTTAGGGAATGATGACAACAGAAATAATCTGTGTATGTTCAGAACAGGCACAATTTTCCCCCAAATATTTTAAATCTGAAGTTGGTAGAAACCCACAGATGTGGGATCCATGGAAAAGAGGGCCAGCTTACTCACAGTTACTGTCTGGGAAAAGCAATGCTATATTTTAAACATTTCATCTTTTAAAAATAAACTTTCATGGCAAAACTTACTTTATTTCTAAAATATATATAGGGTATTTTCCATCTGTGATGGAATAGATTATCTATTGGTACTGCTCAACATTTTGTGTTTTAGCCATGCTTTCAGTAGAAATCATTTATTTGTCTTAGCATTGTTTTCTTTTGAAAAAGCAAAATCACTAGAGAACTAAAAAAAAAAATCTTAAGATCGCTTAAAATAACATTTTTATCCATAAAATATGGTTTACAAAGACCATAAATAGGAATGAAGAATTTCCTGATAATTTTGGCTTCATATTATTTTCAAGTTTTATTTATCTGATGAACTTATTTTATATATTCATTTGGATTGGAACAATTATTGGTCTATATAGGGCTGATCAAATTTAATAGCATATATACTATTTCTGATGATTTAAGTGTAATTTCCACATTGGTTTTGAACAAGTAATCATTTTAATGTTTTGGCTTATGCTTTCCATTAGCACATGTCACCACCTGATGTACGCTACACTTTTTGTATTTATTGCTTCAATGTCTGTTTAGAATGGAATCCTCACTGGTCTGTAAGCTTCACTGGAGAATACCTTTGTCTTTCTTGTTCATTGTTATCTCCCCTGCACCCAGGGCCATGCCTAACTTTTTCTTATAAACATTCGGTATTTACTGAGTAAATGAATTACAGTTTCATTTATCCTGAAAAAAATAGATTGTTAGGAAAAATTACCTTTATCCATGAACACATATAGAGAAAAAGGTGGGGCCGGCGCCATGGCTCACTTGGCTAATCCTCCGCCTGTGGCACCAGCATCCCATATGGGCACTGGTTCTAGTCCTGGTTGTTCTTCTTCCAGTCCAGCTCTCTGCTGTGACCCAGGAGGGCAGTGGAGGATGGCCCAAGTGCTTGGGCTCCTGCACCCACATGGGAGACCAGGAAGAAGCACCTGGCTCCTGGCTTCGGATTAGCGTAGTTCTGTCCATGGTGGCCATTTGGGGGGTAAACCAATGGAGGGAAGACCTTTCTCTCTCTCTCTCTCACTGTCTATAACTCTACCTGCCAAAAAAAAAAAAACAAAAAAACAAAAAACAAAAAAAAGAAAAAGGGAAAAATCTATAAGTTAACATGTAATGTTAATAGTGTTATAGGTTTCTACTTAAAATTGCAAAATATATAAATCATAATTTGTTATGTTTAAAATGGCTGAGATGATGCAGATTTCATTTTAACATCTGCTGAAGTTGTTCTTTGCTAGTTGCAGGGTGTTAAAGAATGGTACACTAGACACGACAAAGACTCTATTGTTGTAATACAAATATAATTAAAACAAAAATTTTAGCTTTTTTGTAGATAATTTGTTATTTAGCATAATGTTAGAAGTACTCTTTAAAATATTAACTCTAGGGTCAGACTTTTGGCATAGTAGTTAAGATACTACTTGGGACCCCGGTACCCCATATCAGAGTGCCTGGGTTCAAGTCCTGGCTCTACTTCTCATTCCAACTAATGTGCTCCCTGAGAGGAAGTGGTTATAGCTCAAGTACTTGAACCTCCACCATATACATGGGAGACCCAACTGAATCACCAACTGTTGACTTTGGCTTGATCCAGGCCAAACTGTTGTGGGCCTCCAGGTAGTGAACCAGCATATAGGAGATCATTCTGCCTCTTTATGCCTCTCTGCCTTTAAAATAAATACGTAAAAAATTTTACAATCTTAACCATGTTAGTATATAAAATAAGTTATGAGAGAGCAGGCATTTATTCTGGCAGTTAAGATACCCATGTCCCACATCAGAGTGCTTGGGTTCAATTCTAGATTCTGGTTCCTGATTCCAGCTTCCTGAAAATGCAGGCATTGGTGGAAGCAGAGATAGTACAAGTAATTGGGTAAAGCAAACTAATGAACAATGGAAATCTTTTTTTTTTTAACTTATATTTAATGAATATAAATTTCCAAAGTACAGCTTATGGATTACAATGGCTTCCCCCCCATAATGTCCCTCCCACCCGCAACCCTCCCCTTTCCCATTCCCTCTCCCCTTCCATTCACATCAAGATTCATTTTCGATTCTCTTTATATACAGAAGATCAGTTTAGCATACATCAAGTAAAGATTTCAACAGTTTGCTCCCACACAGAAACATAAAGTGAAAAATACTGTTTGAGTACTAGTTATAGCATTAAATCTCAATGTACAGCACACTAAGGACAGAGATCCTACATGAGGAGTAAGTGCACAGTGACTCCTGTTGTTGACTTAACAAATTGACACTCTTGTTTATGGCATCAGTAATCACCCTAGGCTCTTGTCATGAGCTGCTGTTGATGACATAGAAAAATAATTAAACTGAACATTAGATACTAGTGTCTACTTGGTGTTAGCACTCAAAAACAGCTTAACTTAAAAGGTGACACATTTGGAATACTTTTACCATAGTAGTTTTTAAGATTTATTGTGATTCCTTGGAAATAAACATTTCTCAATGAAATCATCTCAAATTTATGATGGATTATTGGGCGGAGGTCCCGGGCATGAGGAAAACACTCAGCACTGGGATGGAATAAAATTTCACCAACACTTAAGTAAAATGACTTGGGAGGAAATTGTTACGATATTAACTTTAGAGCAAAAGTAGATTAAAATATCCACACTCATATAATATTTATTGGCTTATGGAGAAAATATTTGTTAACTAACAGGTGTTTAAGCCAAAAATGAAAAGGTTGATCCTAACGATTGGATGCCGTGACTGTGGCAAGAGAGTAAATTGGTCGTGGGGTGAGTGGCAGTGGTCCTTTTACCACAACTTAAACCATTCCACTTAAAACCTATCTCTTGCAAACAGAACATATGGAGCTGGTTCTCTTTGACAAGTAGACTATATAAAAGGAATTAGCACAGAAACAGGGTAAATCAAGAAGGCCTGAGGCCCATTGATTCTCTAAAATGAATGTCTATTGTTGGTGAGAGTTAATTTGTCCTTGATTTATGTGTTATAAAATACCAGCACTGTCTAGAAAATCTCTTTCAAATGAAGAAACTGTTAAAATATTCTGCACAAGTATCCTGACAAACCCTCAGGCACAATTGCATATGTCAGTTGCATCTGTGTCTGTATGAATGTGTGTGCTGTATATGTCATATATGTGTGCATCTTGCAAGCTGCGTGGCAAGTGTTTGCATGAAAATTCTTTCTAAATATAATAGCAGGTTAATGATTAGTGCTATAAGGAATAGTTTCCCCATATTAAAATCCATAAAGTATCAATCAAGTTTTGTCTGTTGTAACTAATATTATGATTTTTTTTATTTTTCAATGCCCATGTTAAGCAAATACAAAGTACCACTCTCCTTTCAAGGACATCCTCAGTCTGCATCCATACTGAAAATAATCGGCGCTGCTAATGCTTGTGAATATGGACTGCTGTTCACACGGTGTTCCTCATGCCTAAACTATTTCCAAGCAGTAGAAAACTGTAATTATCATGTTTGTAGTAGAGCCAGGTGAACGCATTAAGAATAAGCTTTCTGACCTCTGTGATTGCTATTTATTATACAGGATTATCAAGAGGAAATTGCTGTTGCCCAAGAGAACAAAATACAGCTCCAGCAAATGGGAGAACGACTTGCGAAAGCCAGCCACGAAAGCAAAGCATCCGAGATTGAATACAAGCTCGGGAAGGTCAATGACCGGTGGCAGCATCTCCTGGATCTCATTGCGGCCAGGTAAAGAGGACCCAATTCAATAGCACATGTGTGCAGAATTTTAAAGCCTTTCATTGCTGCTAAAGACAATCGAAGGAATCATTCTCTTTCTTTTTTTGATTTATCTCATTTTGAAAAATGTTCAGACTGTTCTCATAAATGGCACCTTCATTAACTTGTAAATTCTCCTTTTTGCTTCATAAACCTAGTGTTGTTCGCATGTAGCTGAGAGACAGAGTGAGCAAGAGAGAGCGTCACATCCAAACAAAAGCTGTTACCTACAGAAAATTCTTTATTTCAGGCACTGATGAGTATTTTAGCCTCCTGTTTGGAAGAAAGGGAAACTGCGAACCGGTATTTGTGGAGGGTGTTTTTGTTGTCATCACAAAGTAAAGTACAGGAATAATGCTAATTATTGCCACTCTGCCTGGTTGTAAAAATAAGCTGCTACATATATGTAATTTTGTGCTTACCTCGGATGATAACTGTATGTGTGCATCTCCCTTCTGAGAGGCATATCATGTTCAATTTTTGTTGCAGAAAGGTAGGGTGAGAAAAACGGATAAAAGAAACATCTGTGAGGGTTTTTCCTTAGAATATGAGACTCTGATATGATTGAATGATGCACTGTCTTAGTTGATATAAAGATGGGATAATTAATAGGTGCTTTATTTGGGGTGAACCTTGCTTCATGTTGGGATGTGGGCTTTGTGAGCTCAGTATTCAGTGTATCACGAGCACTACAAACAGTGCCTGAATGCGATGTGGGCTCAGTAAACATTTCAGTGGATGAACGAATGAATGGAAACCTGAATGTCTGAATGGGTGTTCGTTTTCATGGCAACTGTGAGAGCTGGAATGTTACAAATGCTTCTGAGACTCAGCCATTTGGGAACCACCCCACTGCACCCTTTTCCATCTGAGTGCCTTTCTTTAACTGGATTGTATAAAGCTGGGCATGAGCAGTATATTTTGAATATTGTGCACCCAACAAAACTGCTTACAGGCATGATGACTCTATTACTAATTTTTAGAACCTTTGGTAGAAATTGTTATTTCAGGATATAATTTAGTGATAATGAAACATAAATTGGAACACATGCTTATCTGGTTTTTAAATGTGTATCAACAGCACTGCCATAGCCAGTGATTATTGTTTTTTTTTTTTTAAGATTTATTTATTTCTTTGAAAGTCAGAGTTACACAGAGAGAAGGGAGGCAGAGAGAGAGAGAGAGAGAGAGAGAGAGAGAGAGAGAGAGGACTTCCATCCGCTGGTTCACTCCCCAATTGGCTGCAATGGCCAGAGCTGTGCCGATCCGGAGCCAGGAGCTTCTTCCGGGTTTCCCACTCGGGTGCAGGGACCCAAGGACTTAGACCATCTTCCATTGCTTTCCCAGGGTATAGCAGAGAGCCGGACCGGTGCACATATGGGATGCCAGCACTTCGGGCCAGGGCGTTAATCCACTGCGCCACAGTGCCAGCCCCAGCCAATGCTTATTGAACACTTCATTTATTCCTGGGTGTTATTTGTGGTTCACAACACCCACTGAGGGGGCTGTATCTACTTTAGAGCTGTGTAAGCCCAGGCGTAGGCCTGCCCAGGATGCCCTGAGACCACAACACCCACTCTCTTGCCAGTTGAGTTTGTGACAACCTTTTCCTCATCAGAGGGAATGCAGTTACATGGAATTAGGTTCAGTTATTAATTGTGGCAGCATAATTTCCCAATGCTTTGTTTGTACAGCACTTATATGTAACAAGGACTGGGAGAGAGGTTGGGGATACTATGACAGAGTGCTTGGTGGGAATCCAGAAGAAATGCAAAGAAATCAAGGAAAATCAGGAGCCAATCACTCCAACAAATAGAGATGTCAGGGGCCGATGCTGTCGCGCAGCAGATTAATGCCCTGGCCTGAGGAACTGGTATCCCATATGTGGGCTGGTTCGAGACCTGGCTGCTCCGCTTCCAATCCAGTTCTCTGCTATGGCCTGGGAAAGCAGTGGAAGATGGCCCAAGTCGTTGGGCCCCTGCATCTGCCTGGGAGACCTGGAAGAAGCTCCTGGCTTCAGATTGGCACAGCTCTGGCCATTGCGGCCAATTGGGGAGTGAACCAGCAGATGGAAGACCTCTCTCTCTCTCTGCCTCTCCTCTCTCTGTGTAACTCTGACTTTCAAATAAATAAATAAAATCTTTTTTTTTTTTTAAGAGATGGCAGCCCACATCTCAGCTACAATCACTCAACAATTTAGACATGTGGAGGCTTTATGATCCCAGGGCTATGTTTAGCCTCACTTCTGTCACTAAAATGATAAAATCTTCAGAAGGAGACATGGAAGCCTCTTCTACTATAAATATCCTCCTAGAGAAACCACCCACTGGGTAAATACCCGTGGGATTTTTTCAGTCAGAATCTGACTCACGGGTAGACTTGTTATTTCCATGTAATCCAGTCAAGCTGCTAATATTCTTTCCACATTCTGAGTCCCTCAATGATGTGAAGAATGGGTATGCAGTGGGTCAAAGATATTTTAAATTAATATAATTTAGTCCTAAGCAGCTAGCCTAGGGTGTGCCCAGCTATTAGCCAACATTTTATGGGAGTGTGGTATTTTCTCATTAGGATCATGTTGCTATGAAACATTTTTGTTGGACTGTTTAGGTAAGGATTTTTGATGTTAGTTTGCTTTCCAGAAAGATACATTAATGCACTTGATTATATTTATGAGGTACACAAATGTTTCTCCTTGTGTAGAGACTTACAACATACAGATAATCATTCCTTGAATGTAGGCATTTGTGTCTCTTTCAACTTTAGACTACAAGCCACAAAGATCATTAATTTGCCTTGGAATTAAATGCCACATTAGATTCACAGTCTGCCTTTGGCTTCTCCCCAGAGACACTCAGCCATCACATTTGTTTTCCTTCCCCTGTTTATCAGTGCTTCCTTAGCGCACAAACTGGGTGAACATTTCCCACCATCTACCACACCTGTCGTCAGCTGTGAAATGCTGGCTGAGATATTAAGTTTCCATGATTCAATCCCATTCATGACTCTTCCCACTTTAGTTTACATTAAAACAGAAGATAACCTACTATATGCATTTTCATAATTTTTTATGTGTAGTGCAGATAATTTGGGAACTCTTTGAAGTTTCTAAAAGAAAATGATAGTTAAAATAGATTAATTATAAAAATTATCTTAAATGAACATTTTATTTTTGTCACCATTAATAATTTTTAAAGCAACAAGTTTTTAATATATGAAGATGACAGTAATATTTCTTCATTAATTTTTGTTCTCTGTTGAAAGATACACACCAAACACTTTCCTATAGAATATCTTCTCTTTCCTACTTCCTCCCCACAAAAAAAAAACAAAAAAAACAAAAAAAAAACAACCTCTTAAAACTCCTACTTAAACCAGTGAGCTGGCATATTACACCAAAGAGAAGTTGTTCCTTTTTGAAACTACAATCTGCTGCAGTTGGGGAGGTTATGGTTTTTGGTTTGCACTTGAGGCTGTTAGCAAACAGCCCTCAAGAAAAGTTGACTGTCCTGCAGCCAGCTTTATTTTTGATATCCTTTCTTTAGACCTGTAGCCTCCTCCTCCTCCTCCTCCTCTTCACAGATTACACTGAGCTTTTTCCCCTTCTTACCCTCGTGGCCTACATTCCAGGAGATCAAGCCTGGCACATGTTAATGAATGTAGGTTTTATTTAGAAACATGACCACTTGTCCCTGCTCAGTGTCATATTATCAGACACAGACTACCAACATTTGTCTAGCATGAGCGTTTCCACGCTTCTGCATGCAGACACGGGTGACTTGCCTCCCCACGCAGGATTTAGTTTTTTGCCCTACAGAAACTAACTTTTTGAAGTGGAAGCTTCATGGTGGTGGCGGAGGACTTGCGCGCCCGGAGGATGGCAGAGGACGGCTGTGCAGATGCAGATCTCCCAGAGTGCAACTGCGATGTCACCAGGCAGGCATCTCCTTGAGTGTCTTCCATTGTACACAGCTCTCGTGTTACGTGGGGTTTATAGGATGGATGCTGGAAGCTTTAATCCAGAATTGCTTTGCCAGTGTTCAGTGAAGATGATTGTTGTTAGGAGTTTGCTTTGGCATGGACTTTGGCATGGAGTTATTTGTTGGTTTGTTTGCTTGTCCCTCTGCTGGGTATATGGAGATGGGTGAAAAGGTTAATGAACTTATAATAACTTGGTTTCGAGTTCTTTCTGGGACATATGTGTCGTATGAGGAGTAAGAACTCGGTAGAGAAGTTGAGACACAGGAAAGATGTTCAGAAAAAAGCCGGATAGAATTCATCATACACTATTTAAAGGATGAGCTTCTGATGAAACTCAAATTCAGCCTTAGCCAGTTGATAGTCTTGTAGCTGAAAACTTTATCTTCATTTAAAAAAATCATATTTCAGGGGCCTGGAATATTTTGTGTTTGAGAAAGTTGCTTTTGCCTTTGGTTGTCAGTAAATTTTGGTCACTGACTAAAGCATATGAAATATGTGAAAAATGTGCAAATTTATATCTTAAATAGCAATTAGTACATAATACAAATGTTTATAATATTTTTATGTTAGAATAATGATATAACAGGAACTTTGTTTCCAATTTTTAAACATGTTTTTCTTTTATCCTATCATCCCCAAATAAATTCCTATAGATGAATAGGGTTTACTGTCTATACTTTTAGTTCTGTTATACTTAGAATTTTGTTTGTGGCTATATATATGTAGTAGTAAATTAATTTAAAGGAAACTAGTGATATATAGTATATAGTTATATACATAAATGTATACTTTTATATGTATGTGTGTACAAGTAGTACTAAATTAATTTAAAGGAAACTAGTGATATATATTATGTAATTATATACATAAATGCATGCTTTTCTCGGTGTGTGTATCACACACACACACGTACACACACACATCCATGTTAAGAAGCTAGACAATTGGATTTAAAAGTAGAATCCTTCCGAAGAAAGGTCAGTGCCTGTGATCCCCATTGGACTCTTCAAGGAGAACCATAAGCTGCAGGGACTTACAGGTTTATCAGGCTCACTAAATTTATGCAGACATGTGACATCTGCAAGTATCTATTTTAAATCATAATGCTGAATGCTGCCAAAAGGAATGTTGCTCAGGCTTCTTCCAGTGATAAATGAAAATATTGTGACACTCTAACCAAGAACTTCCTTTAAAGAAATAAAGGGGGAAAAGTGAGATATTCCTCACTGAAAAGAGTGAGTGCTGTCTGGCAAATATCAAATTCAATAAAAGCCACAGTGCATGTACAGGGCTTTGCTATCTGTTTCCTGCAGAAGTTCAGATCTGCTTCCCTAAACACACATGTACACACACACACACACACACACAGCTATTCTTAGTAAAATATACTTTTTATAAAATGAGAATGAAGAACCACTTAAATGTTCACTCCATGAACTTGACTAAATTCACACATTAGTTTGAAGGAGAAACTTCTCCCTGATGGACTATATAATCCATAAACATTTCTGTGTCACAATGCCCTTGACATATTGCATACTAATTACTCTGACTTGAAACTCACTATTATTCAAGATTACTAATCCTGTCATGTATTTTGCTGGCATAGATGGTCCAATGGAATTGTGTTTACATGTATTATCTTGTGTTTTGGATCTTCTGATCATATTGTGAGTTTTGAACCAAGCAAATGAGTGCATTTTAGTACTTGACAAATAGACCATTTGCCAATGCTGAATCTAGCAGAAACACTTAAGTATACATTCAGTATCATTTAAAAAATTAAAATGTTAATTAGGTAAAGATTTTTCTTAGAATCCCAAGCATTAATGTTTAATAGATTTTTAAATACAGTCTGACTTTGCATGAGGCACTAAGCTTAGCATGGCAGAGAGGGGAAATCAAGATGTGAAATTCACAGCACTGGCATTCCCAGAATGACCATGGAGGAGACCAGCTTCTGTATAAATGACATAGGAAGTTAACGTAAGAGGGATAGAGAGGAAGCACATACTCCAGCCTGGAGCAGGAGAACAAGGATATTATGACGTTGCTGGAAAAGCCCCTGCTGAAGCATTGTGAGCATTCAAATCCTGACAAATCCACCTGCAGAAAGTGGTGGAAGCAGGAGCAGTCAGAGAGGACTTTGTTCCAGGGACAGAGCCAGGACAGATGGCTTGGTACACCATTCCTCAGCCCTGTCCTAGTGACCCTGCTAATTGCACACTGTCCTTTCAGTGTGGGGCGCTGAGGCAGGATGGCCAGGGCCATGTTAAGATGCATGCCTATGCCCATGCCAAGGTTCTTGTAGAATGTGCTATCCCAGCTTTCATCAATAGCTACTGTAAAACTGTTGTTCACCAACTGATACCCAGGTGAATTTGTCTTAAATGTGAAAAAAATGTGACTGGGATATATATACAAGCTGAAATATTTTTCAAGGCACCTTTAGGTGCCCCGGTGGCAGGTTATAATTTGCACTCTTAAAGATAATTAGAGAAATCTTGCCTTGAATGCAATTATGAGTCATGATAAACATTACAACATATTTTCATTACTTGTCAATGTATCCTATTTTGGAATATGAGCATATTTTTTCTTTATATAAAGAGACCAGATTTCATGTGTTTAATATAAACAGTTTTAGGCACATGGTGATACTTCCCATCCAACCTCCATCCTCCTTCCTTTACTTTATAGTTTCTTTTAATTTTTGCAAATAACCTACTTTCAATTTACTTAAATTACAGGCTTAATCGTTCACTAAATAAAGAATTCAAGTAGAAAGATTATTGTTCTACAGGAGTATAGACAAAGGTTATAAATAATCAAATATCAAGTTGTCAACTTCATTCATATACATCACATTTTTTTTGTATTCTCTATATTAGCTACCACAAATAGAGAAAACATGATTTTTGACTTTTTGGTCTGGCTTATTTCATTAGGCATAATAGTCTCCAGTTGCTTTGCTTGCTTGCTTTCTTTTCTTTTTTTTTTTTTTTTTTTTTTTTTTTTTTTTTTTTTGCAAAAGACAGGATTTCATTCTTTCTATGGCGAGTGGTATTCCATCCTGCATATATACCTCATTTTCTTCATCTATTCCTCAGTTGATGTACATCTGGGTTGAACTGAGTTACTATAAACAAGGGGAGTACAGATAACTCTTTCATATGCTTATTGCACATCCTTTGGGTAAATTCCCAGGAGTTGGTGACTGGCTAATATGATCAATTTTCAGTTTTTCGAGGAATATCCATATTAGTTTTGTACTAGCTTACAATCCCACCCACATGTGTTAGGGTAACTTTTTCTCTACATCTTCACCAACATTTGTTATTTTTTGATTTTTGGATGATAGCCATTCTAACTGGGGTGAAGTTTTGTGGTTTTAATTTGCATCTTCCTGATGGCTAGTGAGCCTGAACATTTTTTTTTCCATACATCTGTTGGCCATTTGCATTTCATCCTTTTTTTTTTTTTTTTTTTGGACAGGCAGAGTGGACAGTGAGAGAGAGAGAGAAAAGTCTTCCTTTTCCATTGGTTCACCCCCCAATGGCTGCTGCGGCTGCTGCGCTGTGGCCGGTGCGCTGTGGCAGGCGCACTACGCTGATCCGAAGGCAGGAGCCAGGAGCCAGGTGCTTCTCCTGGTCTCCCATGCGGGTGCAGGGCCCAAGCACTTGGGCCATCCTCCACTGCACTCCCAGGCCATAGCAGAGAGCTGGACTGGAAGAGGAGCAACCGGGACAGAATCCGGCACCCCGGCCAGGACTAGAACCTGGTGTGCCAGCGCCACAGGTGGAGGATTAGCCTATTGAGCTGCAATGCCGGCCACATTTCATCCTTTGAAAATGCCTGTTCATGTCCTTTTTTCATTTCTTAACTAGATTGTTTGAACTCATTATATATTTTGAATTAATCCTTTATCAGATGAATAGGTTGTAAATATTTTCTCTGATTCTGTCAGTTGTCTTTCTTTTTCCATTTTTAAGGATTTATTTATTTGAAAGACAAAATTAGGAGGAAGAGAGAGACAGAGATCTTTGATCCACTGGTTCACTCCCCAAATGTTGCAATGGATAGAGCTCAGCCAATCTGAAGCCAGGAGGCAGGAGCCTCTTCCAGGGTGTCCCACATAGGTGTAGGAGCCCAAGCACTTGGGCTATCTTCTACTGCTTTCCCAGGCACATTAGCTGGAAGCTGGATTGGAAGTGGAGCAGCCAGGACTCAAACCAGTGCCCATATGGGATGCCAGCACTGCAGCCAGCACCTTAACCCACCATGCCAGAGTCCTAGTCCCTTGTTGAGTGTTTTCTTTGATGTGTGGAATCCTCTTAGCTTGAAATAATCCCATTTGACTATTTTTGCTTTTATTGCCAGTGATTCCATAATTGTATCCAAGAAATTGCTGCCTATACCAATGACTTCATTGTTTTTACCTTTGTTTTTCTCTAGTAATTTGATGGTTTCAGGTCTTAGGTTTAGATACTTGATGCATTGTGTGTTGATTTTTGTATAGGGTGTAATGTGGGGGTCATAATCTAAAGTCATGCACTTGAGTACTTTCACAAACTCAATGTTATTCAAATATGACTATTAACTATAATTAAATACAGCTGTTATTACTAGCTGACCAGTATAGTGGAAGTCATTTTAAATGCATTCATATGACAACACTGAGGAAAATGACAAAGAAGAAAAGAAATTGTGTCATCATGGGACCACATTCTCAGAGAAGCAATGATTTATTGAAGCTATAATATGAGCTGAGATCAGTTTTAAGGAACTAAATATATAAATTCAAGTGTTTGAAATATCGATATGATTATTATGATTATGAAGCATTTTCTTCGAAGACCCAAGTAGGGAAGCATTTCAACACCAGGGGTGAAGACTAGCTCATAAAATGGCACCTGTAGTTTGAAAGTACCTCCAGGTGATTATGTAACAATCCCAATTTGAGAATTGTTTTTCTAAAGCCTGAACAAAGTGTGGGGGTTGTGGTGTGAATTGGGGTAAACCACTGTTAGGAACACCCACATCCCATATTGGAATGCTGGTTCAAGTCCTGGCTCCTCTACTTCCAATCCAACTTCCTGCTAATGCTTACTCTGGAGGCAACAAAAGATTGCCTAAGTGTTTGGAACCCTGCTACTCAAGTGGGATATTTTGGAGGGAACTCCAGGTTTCAGCCTGTCTAGTCCCAGCTGTTGTAGGCCTTTGGGGACTGAGCAGTTAGCAGATAGAAAAGAGTGCTCACACTTGCTCACTCTCTTGCCCTGCCCTTCAAGTAGATATAAATGAACTTTTAATTTTTTTTAAAAAACACCTGAATGCTAATAGAGGTTGAGAAATACTTGATGATTCTGAATGTAAGTTGTTAGTCTTTGAGAACATTCTATTGCAGATCTCTGCCTTAAAATATATTATGTCTTTAGAGTTATAAAAGTCATATTGCTCTTGACATTTGTTCAAGAAGATATCTCTTCATTTGGGCCAAGTTTCACCCTGGGAGAATGAAGTGGTGTACCTTTGTGCTATTTACCTGTATAATGAGCAGTGTCAACTAAGTGATAATATTTCCTAAAACATTTGCCTAAAGTGGCAAATTCATGTATAAAAGTCAAACAGTTTTAAGGAAGGGCTGTACCAGAAATCATTGATCATGTACTTACTATCACCAGGACCCTTCTTTGGAGAGCAATATATGTACACAGCCATGGCATTGTCCTCACAAGAAATCCTCAATAATCAGTTTTCATCATTACTTCATAATCATAGAGTTGGAGAATACTACCCATGTCCCTGCCAAACTGCTACCTATACCCTGCCATCATTGAGAAAACTTTTTAGAACCAGTTTGTCTACCTCTGATTTTAGGCCTTGCCACCTCTTCATCCTTCTTTTGAGCCCTCTTTAACCCTCTTTGTTTGGTTAGCTGGCTCATGGTGTATCAATTTTGTTTATTTTTTAAAAAAACCAGCTCTTCCTTTCATTAATCTTTTGTTTATTGATTTCCATTTAGTTTATTTCTTTTCTAATTTTGCTTATTTCTTTCCTCCTACTAATTTTGGGTTTGGTTTGTTGTCTTTCTAGGTCCTTGAGATGTATTGCTAGCTCATTTATTCTGGTACCTTTCAATTTTCTTGCTATAGACACCAATTGCTATAAACTTCCCCCTTAATACTGCTTTTGCTATCCCATAAGTTTTGGTATGTTGTGTTATCAACTTCATTTGCTTCTAGAAACTTTTTAATTTCTCTTTTGATTTCCTCTATGACCCATTGTTCATTCAGGAACATGTTGTTCAGTCTCTATGTGGTTGCATGTGTTCTAAAGATTCTTGAGTTGTTAATTTCCTACTTCATTCCATTGTAATCAGAAAAGATACATGGTATGATTTCATTTTTTGAATTTGCTGAGACTTGCTTTATGGTCTAGTACATAGTCTATCCTAGAGAAAGTTCCATGTACTGATGAAATGAATGTGTATTCTGCAATGGTGGGGTGAAAAGTCCTATAGCTATCAGATAGGTCCATTTGGTCCATAGTGTAGATTAGCTCTGTTGTTTCTTTGTCAATTTTCTATCTAGTTGATCTGTCCATTGATGAGTGTGGAGTGTTGAAGACCCTCATTACTATTAGAGGCGAAGTCTCCCTTTAGATCCATTAATGTTTGTTTTAAATAGCCAGGTGCCCTTGTGTTGGGTGCATGCACATTTATTACATACATATCTTCCTTTTGAATTGAACTCTTTGTCATTATATAGCGCCCTTCTTTGTCTCTTTTAACAGTTATTGTGTTAATGTATAATTTTTCTGATATTAGGATAGCTATACCTGCTTGCTTTTACTTTCTGTTAGCATGGAATACCTTTATCCATACTTTTAGTTTCAGTCTGCTTGAATATTTATTGGTAAGTTGTGTTTCTTGTAGGCAGCAAATAGAAAATAGATGGGTCTTTTTCAAAAAAATTTCTTGAATTCTATTCCTGGCATTTCTTCAATCTCTTCATCTTCACATTCTAATATTGAAATGTTGTGTTCCTTTGGGGTCATGGTGTCTTGCTTAATCTTGTTTCTTGGATTTTTGTGTTTGTATTTAGGCATTTGTGGAGTTGATTTTTATTGTTTCTTCCTCTGATGGCTTTTATCTTTGAGCTATGTCTCTGTGGCTTAGTGGAATGTCTGCATTTTCATTGAATACCAAGAGGTGTGTGGTGGGTGTGGCCAGAGAACTCTGGTCAGTGCTCCAGGATGGGGCAAGTATGCAATGTAACACTCAAGTTGGTCATGGTAGATCTCAATACCCAGCTACACCCTGCACCTTCTCATGGAACCATTGAGTCCTCATGATCTCAGCACACATGGTTCCCACAGTCACTAGATTCAGAGACACCTCTCTGTCCTGCCAGCCTGTCCAGTTGACAGATAGGCAGATGTTCTCCAAGACAGCTCCACCTAGGTATCTTGATCCTAGGAGGCTGCAGGCACCACCCAGCGAGGCCCAAAATCAGTGGGGACTTTGGATTTTTCCCTCCAGTAGAATCTCTGAATCACACATATACACAAGAGCCACTGGCCAAGTGTGTTCCTTGCCCACCACTGCTGCCAGTACTGCTGAGAAGGCATCCTGTCTCAGCCAGTTGCTGTACTCACACACAAAGGTTTCCACAGCTGCTGCCCAAAACCAAAATGGTGCCTTCTCTTTGTCATCTAGGCAGCAGGTGCTGTTATGGGAAAGTTGGAGTGAGATAAACATGCCCCCTCTACTCCACTGGGTCTGTGGACAACCACTAGCAACTGCTAGCCCCCAAGGCTCAAGTATGGACTCACACCACACTTTCCCTCTGCCTGTATCACTGCAGCTTGCTACATTCCTGTCTCATTTCAATCTCTAAACTGTTAGCCTCTCTGGCTCTCATCAGCTGTAGTTGTGTCCATATTTGTGCTACATGTCTGCACCCACCATACAGGTTCACCATGTTCCTCTTCCTCTTGTAGGATTTCCAGTGCAGTTTTCTCTCCAATTCTCCCCTAAGAGTGTACTTCCTTCACTTTTTTTTTTTTAACTGTTTATCCTTAGCCTAGCACTGTATGTCATTCCTTAATCCGCCATCTTGGAATCTCTCTTGGGTCTTGTCTTTTAATCTATTCAATCATCTTGTCTTTTAATCTATTCAATCAGCCTGTATTTTTAGTTGGAGAGTTTAGGCTACTTACATTCAAGGTTACTATTGCTAAGTAATGACTTGGCCCTACCTTTTTTTCTGTGAATATTTCTATTGTTTGCTTTGGCTTTTCTTTGTACTTTTATTAGAAGAATTTCTGCCTTCACATTATTTCATAATGATGACTATCTTCTGTGTTTCTGTGTGTAGTATATCCTTAAACATCTTTTGTAAGCCTGGACAAGTAATGACAAATTTTTTCAATTTCTATTTGGTATGGAAGGTCTTTATTATTTCATGTTCATTCATAAATGAGAGCTTTACAGGGTACAGTATTCTCGGTTGACTTTTTTTTTTTTCCTCTTAAGACTTGGACTCTATCTGTTCTCTCCTAGATTATAGGGTTTTCTGATGAGAAGTCAATTGTGAGTCTAATTGGAGATCCTCTGAAAGTAATCTGGAATTTCTGTTGTCCACATTTTAGAATCTTTTCTTCATATTTTACTTTTGAAAGTTTCACTATAATGTGTCATGGCAAAGTTCTTTTCTGGTCATATCTATAAGGAGTTCTATGTGCCTTGTGTACTTGGATATCCCTTTCTCCAAATTAAGAAAGTTTTCTTTAATTATTTCACTAGGTCTTGTGATCCATTCTTTATTTCCACACCTCCACGAACTCCCAAGACCTGAATGTTGGATTGTTAGATGGTATCCAATAAATCCCCATAACTTTATTTAATTTTTCTAATTTCATCTTTTTCTTTTCTTCTTTTTTTTAGTCTCATTGAAAAATTTCCAAAGGTTGGTCTTCCAGCTTGGATAATCTTTCTTCTGCCTCACTATGTCTGTTCTTAGGAATTTCTACTGTATTATTTAGCTGACATATTGACTTTTTCATTTCTAGAATTTCAGTTTGATTTCTCTTCAAAATCTCAATTTCATGGGATAATTTTTCATCCATATCATATATGAATTTCTTTAGCTCATGAATTTGCTTCTCATTGCTTCTGAGTAATCCTATGATTAATCTTATGGATTCCATTTCAGGCATTTCATCAATATCTTCATCTTCACATTCTAACATTGAAGTGTTGTTGTGTTCCTTTGAGGGAGTTATGTTGTCTTCTATATTCTTGTTTCTTAAATTTCTGCATTTATTTTTAGGCATTTGTGGAAATACGTGTTGGTTTTCTTCTCTAATGACTTACATCTTTGTAATATTCCTCTGTGGCTTAGCGGAGTGTCTGTTCTTTCAGTGAATACCCTGAGGCATGTGCTGGGTGTTGCCAGCGAACTCTGTTCAATTCTCCAGGGTGAGGTGACTGTCTAGGGTGACACCCAAATTGGGCATGGTGGATCTTCTCTTGTTAGCAGGAAGGAGGCCACCACTGTTGGCATAATCAAACTTCATGACCTCTCTTCCAAGGTGATCAATTCCTGAGTGTTAGCCTACAGTGGGTGAAATATTCATCCATGCTGCTGCATGAACTGCACAAAAGGTCTGTGCTATCTTCAATGTGAGCACATATCCCACTGCAATGACCTACGCCAGGCAATCAGGGAGCTCTGAGCGTGTGGAGCTGCACACAGTGATTTCCCAGATTCCCAGATATCCCCTGTGCCCTCTTGTGCGGTCACAGAGTTCCCATAGTCACAAGGTGCAGAGGATCCACCCCACCCCTCTAGTCTGACCCATCCGTGGGGAGGCAGAGATGTTCTCAGAGCCAGCTGCCTTTGTGAATGTTCAGCCTAGGAGCCTGTGATATGTTGAGAGGCTGGGGGCACTTCACAGTCCTATGTGGGTGCCCAGCCATCTGTCATTCCTTCCAGCCAGACTCAAAGTCAGTGTGGAATGTATCTTTTTTCTCTGGTAAAGTCCCTAGATCACACACATACACAAGATCTGACGGATGCAGCCCCTACTCATTTCACATTGATGCCTTCTCACTGCCAGTTACCAGGTATACACAAGAGCCTCTGCAGCTGGTACCAATGTCAGAATGGCTCCTTCTCCCTTCCCATTGCTGGGTGTGTACACTCGAACTACTGCCACTGCTACTGCTGTCAAGATGGCATCTTGTCCCTGTGAGTTGCTGGAGCACAAGAGCTGCTGCAGCTGCTGCTTACATCTTAAATGGTGCCTGCCCACTCTCAGCTGTTTGCTGGGTGCCAGTGTGGGAGGGGTGGGGAGAAACATGTCTCCACCCACCTTTTACTTTCTTTTTTTTGCTATCTTAGCAGGTATCCTGTCCCTCTTAGGGCTTCAGGGGCCAGACTCAAAGACTTTGTAGTCCACCAGGCTTTCCATCTGGCTATATCTCAAGTGGCATGGGCTGCTGCAGTCTGATCTCACTTCACACTCCAAAACTGGTTCTTTCTCTGTTTCTTGGCCCTGGGGTTGAGTGTTGTGTCCGTGCTTGTGCCACATGTCCTAACCTTCCATTCAGATCCACAACCTCCTACTTCCTTCTGTAGAATTTACATTGCAGTTTTCTTTCCAACTCTCCCCTGAGAATGTACTTCCTCCACTTTCTCTTTTTTTTTTAACTGTTTTCCCCCAGCCTAAAGCAGTATGCCCATTTCCTATTCTGCCATCTTGGAATCCCATCTAAAGGTCAATGTTAATGTATTTCTTCCTGCTTCCTGTAAAAAATGGGGAAAATCATTTAAAAATAATTCTGTTTAGGGAATACTGTGCTACACTAGGCTCTGGACGTGGAAGACTGGGTAGCTAAGACCTCATATCCACACCGGTTCACAATCCAGTGGGTCCTCAGGTACCTTTAATGTGACCTATCATTGGCAAGACTCAAACTGATGAAGTACATGTAGTATCCCACTGAGAGATTTTTTACTGTGCTTTCTTCTGTCACAAGGATGCTGATATATAATATTCTGGAACTGAAAACTTGTTTAGCCACTATCAGAACTGAAACTATGCAATCCATTCAGTGATGATCTGGTAGAAATGGTACAATTTTTCCTCTAATATATGTTCCTCACAGGGATATATGTTGTTTGTAGAAATAATTTTTGTTACAGCAATGAGGTAACTCCATGATTATATTACTATAGCTGTGTTGAGTATAATTGCCAGTAGTTATTGAATGTATTTCTCATGTACTGTGAACTCTATATTCAACTTAATTAAATTGCACAAATACTCTTATACTCTATATAATCCCCATTTGATAGATGAGAAAATAGAGCCACGGGAAAATTGTGCAGCCTGTTCAAGGTCCCACAGCCAGTTAGTGGCTGGGCCAGGATGGACCAGGGCAAGATGAGTAGGGCATCTCCCTGACACTGGCCTTCTCACCTTCTCTGCCCTCAGGGTGAAGAAGCTGAAGGAGACCCTGGTTGCTGTGCAGCAGCTTGATAAGAACATGAGCAGCCTGAGGGCTTGGCTTGCTCACATCGAGTCAGAGCTGGCCAAGCCCATAGTCTACGATTCCTGCAACTCAGAAGAAATACAGAAAAAGATTAACGAGCAACAGGTATAACTTAGAACCTTCAACCTTAAAGTAGTAGGCCAAGGAATGTCTGCTTGTCCTTCTGCCTGGAATGCTGAACAGGATGGGTGAGGAAGGGAAGCTATGTTGAGATGGGTGTTGGAAGGAAATAGCTTTGAAATCACTGCTGAGTTGACTAAAAAGATCCTAGGGTTAAGTGTCATTGGTTCACCAACCATTTCCGCCATTCCACGGTGGAAAGAAATTTGCATTGCCATAATGGGTCTAAAACAGTGCTAATAGATTTGTTCATCTGTGGGCCACTAGTCCACCCCTCTCTACTTAGAAAGGAGTCGCTTTTTTTTTTTTCTGTGTCTCATGCTTGGAGAAAAAATACAATGCATATTTAGAAATTTTAGAACATAAGATTTTTTTTTTGTTTTACAAAGAGGACCACATGGGCTGCAGACCATAATGTAATTTCAGCACCATGTGTTTAACAAAGCCATCAAATCTCACTGGAATGAGATGTGCAACCCGACAAAGCACAATAGGATGACACTAAACAATGCATTCGGATGAAATGTTTAGCTCCCACTCATTTTGTTTATTCTTAAAGTGTATCAGACTCCTGTTTCCAGTAAATATCATACATTCCCTATGACAAGTGTTTTACCCCATACCTTTAGATTGCTTTTGAAAATCCTATCCAGACTTATTTTTTCCACTATAGTTAGGCCATCATAGCCAAGTTGCTTAACTTAAAAATGCTGTAGAATGTATCTATTCAACTTACCTAACACACTTAATTTAAAAATCCTATGAAGTAGTTTATGTATGGACTTTATCTTAAATTCTGTTTAAGCCAATGAAAATAGGTGTTAAAACAGTTTTAAGTATTGGATATTTTTACATTAAAATTAATTGCATTGCTTTGAAAACTTGTTAGCAGAATATTTTTCAGTTTCTGTAAGATTCAAATTCTCTAACGGATGTTGATGTTGATTGAACTCTGGGAGTTGTGGTTGGCTTCCCATTCCCCAGATACTTCTAGAAGGTATGGGAATGAGGTGTACCAATGATCAAAGTTAAATTGCTAATGACAAGTATTGTAATTTAGCAAATGTATAAAAATCAAAATAGTATCTGGTTAAATATAGTAAATTTAAGATATGCATTTATAACCCTTTTTGCTACTAACACTCCAATAAATAATACTAAAAAGGCAAAAAATGTCCAAAGCCAACATGGCAAACAGAACAGAAATGAAAATTACAGAGTCAACAGGATTTTGGAAGCTAGCAAGCAGGTAGATGAGAATGATGTCAGTAGCAGAATGGAAGGTGGGGAAAGTGGATTTGTGCTGCAGAGTTCCCAGGGCATCAGAATGCGGTGAGCAGGTACAGCTGAAGGTCGGGGCATTGTCAGCCTATACAATGAAAGCTTGTTTGAACATTTGGACAAAGTGTGGTTGAACTAGCAGATGCCTTGTAAGCTCAGATAGCAAGGACACTCTGCTTCTCTTAAAGCAAAGTAGACAGTTGTGCTCTGGAGAAAGCAAAATGGAGGGACTTTGGGCTTAAGGTCAGGAAACCATTGAGGCTTGAGTCACTGCCTTAAAAATGGGAAGTGAAGTACATGTCTTTATACGAAGTGCTGTACTCCCACCCCATGTCCCAGTATGGCTTCCACAGTGTTGGTTCTCATGCTTATACCCCAACTGAGAGACTGGAGTGGTATTCCTGTAGAAACCTGGCCAGACGAGATACCGATGTGTAAGGGAACTCAACAAAAAGCCAGACTCCAGCCTAGCTTCCCCAGAGTAATGCCTCCTGGTTTGCATGCCCTAGAATCCATATACAGCAAGTAGTGGCTGATTTATTCTTAAATATGTGTGGATAGACAAAATAAACAACCACACCTCACAGAGATGAGAAATTATGCATTCATAAAAGAATAGCATGGCCATATTATTTTTTTAAAAGTAACTTTCAGAATTGAGACTCTCTCCCACAAAGCAAATCAAAGACATATATATGGTAATAGAATAGAAACATAATAAAATGAAAGGATTAATACAAGGATTAATGCATTAATTGAAATTATTTCATAAAATTATTTCATAAAATAAAAAAGCTTAAAAATGAGGAATAAATTATCAAAGTAGTAATTTAAAAAACAAAAAAAATCCCTAAATGAGAAACATATTTCCAGATCATAAAAGCCTGACAAATACCCAGAAAAATTTTAAATGGAGAAAAAAACAACACTAGGCCACCGCATTGTAAATTAGCAAGACCTGAGGAATTAAAAGAAGATCTTGAAGATTTCCAGGATGAAAGAAATTTCAGTTCTCCCCAAAATAGCCCTGAGAAAGAATAGCAAACTGCCTTCAACAAACTGGAAAAATTATTTAAAATTTAGAACTTTATACCCTTCCATTAATACAGTGGTACTTTAAACTGTTAATGGAAAATACAATTTAATAAAAGATAAGTTTAGGGCTAATGTATGGCCTCACCATGAAGACACTCAAATCCCTTACTGGAGTACCTGGGCTCATGGCTCAGCTCTGCTTTGGCTCCAGTTTTGTGTTAATGCACACCTAGGAAGCAAGTGCTTATTCAGATAGCTGGGTGTCTGTCCTCCATATGGCAGACCTGGACTGAGTTCCCAGTTCCTGCCTTTGGCCTGGTCCAGTCCTGCCCAAGCCATTGTGAGCATTTAAAGAGTGAACCAGTGTGTAGAAATCAGTCAAGCTTGCTCTCTCTCTCCTTTCATCTCCCTTTTCTTCCTTCCCTCCTTCTGACTCTCTGCCTCTCAAATAAAATATAATGAGATAAAAAGATAAATTCTTTTGGTGCAATAAATTTTTGAAATCCATGCATGTGAGAATCTTCAAAAACTTCGTGAAAAACTGCATGGATTTAAATTTCTTTTTACACAAAAACAAACTTTTCCAAAAGATTTATTTTTTGATGGTGTTGGTGAGGGGAGACAAATCTTCAGTCTGCTGGTTCACTCCTCAAGTGTCCGAAACAGTTGGGGCCAAACCAGGCTGCAGTTAGCAGCCAGAGACTCCACCCACGTCTCCCACATGAGTGGCAAAGTCCCAAGTACTTAGGCCAATATCTGCTCCTTCCCAAGATGCGTTAGCAGGAAGCTGAATTGCAAGCACAAGAGCATGGCCAAGTCTTAAACCAGGCTCTCCAATATAGGATGTAAGAGTTTCAGGTAGCAGCTTACCTGGTGCACAAACTTTTAATTTCATTTTCTGTGACATTTTTGAAGTACCCACATATATCAAAATTGTACCCCCCATTCACTCATTGCAGGAATCTAATGAAAGGTATGGTACATACTTATAAAGACTAAAGCCAGAGGAAAAAAGAATTTTCAAGTCAAGAGACAGTGAAAGGCTATTTGCAGGATGAGAGTGCTGATGACATCTTCACTGTAGCCCAGGGAACCAAAGGAGGAAGACTTCCAAAAGAGTCAAACCAGCTTCCCCGAGCAGCCTCCAACTAGAGAGATTTATCTGCTCTACAGGAAAGAGGCAAGAAGCAAGCAACACAGATTTGAGAGAGAGGGAGAGAATTAATTCCAGAAAAGCATAAAGTTACTTAAGAAAGAAATACACTATGATGATAGCATATTTTGTTGCCCAATGTGAAAAATACTAAAAAAGTACGGTCCTATAAACAATGATTAGTGCTCTAGCCATATTGTAGTGCTAATAACAGTCTCTGGAGGATGGTGGGCCATATAGTTCACTTCTTCTCTACAAAAATAAAATCAACAATGGCTAAAATTGAAAACTCAAGAAATAGGTACATAAACATGTTACTTGGAAATATAGATGTGAGTCCCAGAAGGAATTCTTGCTATAGGAGGAGGAGAGACGGTTGCTCCAGGGAAAGAGGGATCTGGGTGCCGGGTTGTTTCTGACTGTTAAGATATCCAAATATGCACATAGAGCTTTTTCATTCAGTTTTAAATTAAAGTTTTGAAAAGCTATGTACTGATGGCTAAATGTAAAG
Organism: Oryctolagus cuniculus; assembly: GCF_051225735.1. NCBI lineage: Eukaryota > Metazoa > Chordata > Mammalia > Lagomorpha > Leporidae > Oryctolagus > Oryctolagus cuniculus. Next base: position 15,718,790 of record NC_142871.1, read on the forward strand.
ACATCCTGGGTTCAAATCCTGACCTTGCCACTTTCCCACATGGCCTGGGGCATTCCTTACTCATGGGATCCTGATCATCAGCTTATGGGCCACACAGTGGGACTGTAAAGTTTAAAGAATTGGACGTGCCTCATGTAATTTACTTTAATCATGATCATTTTACTGTAGTTTCCTTTGTAGAAAATGTTTAAGGTTCTCCAAAATTTATACCATTTAAGACCCATGTTATAAGAGCTAAATAGTAATCTGTCTCTAATAGGAGATTAATCCCCAACAGCCACTTAAATGGACAGATTAAATTGCAAGAAAACATTTTCCAATATTTTCCTATATAGAGTTCTGTGTGTTTCTCTTGTCAATATACATAATCCTTATAGACTTAATTGGACAAAACTATGTTTAAAGTGACTTTAGGAAAGAATTTGTCAAATTCCTTACTATATGTAAAAGGTTAATTTGACCAGTAGTGCAGTCTATTTAATTTATTCAGTTTATATTTCAGCATTGCTCACATAGCTGACATATTTCTAGTTCGGTTTTCTCATACTTTTGAACTTGCTGGATTTCATAAACGAGGAAGTGAAATATTTACCAAGACTTAGCCTAACATTTGTCAGCCAGTGATTACTGCTCAGCTTCTCCCATTGATTGCTGTGACCGTTGGATGAAGCATGTATGTTGCCCTGCAGGAGCTCCAGAGAGACATAGAAAAACACAGCACAGGGGTGGCCTCTGTCCTCAACCTGTGTGAAGTCCTACTGCACGACTGTGATGCCTGTGCCACTGACGCCGAGTGTGAATCCATCCAGCAGGCAACGCGAACCCTGGACCGGCGGTGGAGAAATATCTGTGCCACATCCATGGAAAGAAGGCTCAAGTGAGCTGGGATGTTCCAGCTGTCAGGGCAGAGGGAAGACCAGAAAGGAAAAAAATCACCCAGAGTATCCGTTGTGCACTGTTTCCATTTGGTTAAGATGTTCCAAAATAGCCTTGCTTCGCTAACTTGCCATTGCCTATATTTGGTTGTGAAAATAAGTACTGAGGGCACTTCAGAAAATTCATAAAAAATGAACTGAAAAAAGTCAGTTTCTCTTTTGGGGCAAAACATTTTGAAATCCATGAATTTTAGGGGTCTTCCAAGAGTTCATGGAAAATGTGTATTATGAAAAGACTATGAATCTTAAATGTTTTGCACCAAAATAAACTTTTTATTTTTCCACAAACCTTTTGAAGTACCCTTGCAAGTATAAAGGTAATATTTCAATAAACCCGGGCATGTTACAGCTGACATAACAGTTTAAATATAATCCAGAAAAGCTGTTGCCAAACAAGTACAACATTATAGAATTTGTGGCATGAAAAAATAGCATTTTTCAATTAAAAATAAATAATAAAAGAGACACATTGTCCTTAAGCTCTTTGACATTTAAGAGTGGTGAAATCTGATATGTTACAACATTATCATAATCAGTGAAAACATATGTTGTGCTCTCTGGCAAATGGTTCAAAGCTTGCTACTTGTCTTGCTGTCACAGGTTGAATTGTCAGAGTAAGATTGGTGTTGGACTTTTCAGACACAGTTTTATGTTGGGAATATTGAGCTGAGTGGACACAATAAATGTTGAATTTCTGAACTTCCTTCACATATGCAGGATAGTTCACATTAGTGACATTTAGTTTGATTTCAAACCTAGAGCTGCAGGACATGTTTTTTAAAAAAGCTGTTTCATTTTAGTTCCCACAGTTGTCTCTCTTTCCCTCAAATTTGGCTCAATGCACAGTTATTGTTTGGCACAACAGATGTTTGTTTGGGCACCCTTAATCCTAGTGCAGGCATCAGACAGGGCTCCACAGTGTAAACAGCCCTAAATAATCAGAATCCATTTCTTCATTTTGTGTCTCAGAATTGAAGAGACATGGCGACTGTGGCAGAAGTTTCTGGATGACTATTCTCGATTTGAAGATTGGCTGAAGACTTCAGAAAGGACAGCTGCATTCCCCAGCTCGTCGGGGGTGCTGTATACAGTTGCCAAGGAGGAACTGAAGAAGTTTGAGGTGATTTATCTTTCCAAATATTTAATCCTTAGTTTTCTATTAAAGTAGCCAGCTGGTAGTTGGTGTTCCAAGGCATACACTGTCCACCCACACGTCACGTGTTCTGACAGCTGGGTGATAACTTTGTGGCCACCTTTACTGTTAGTTCAGAAGCACACAGAGAAAGGAATGGGGAGAATTCCATTTTAATTTTGTCAAGAATTCCCAAAAAAGTACTAATAAGAGAAATCCTATTAGAAAACAAAAATCATTGTTCCCTCCAAAAAATCTCGACATTATTTTTTAATTCAAAATTTTTGTAATCAATCATCTTTACTCAAAAACATGATGGCTTTCCACACTCTAAAAATCTACCTTACAATTATTATATTTTCTTGATTTTTTAAAAACTAATTAGTAATATCTATTTCATCTACCTATAGAAATTTGCATGGGCTTCAAATTTTTTGCACCACAGTGTATGTATCTTTTAATTAAACTTTTCTCTACCTTTCGAAGTACCTTCGTGTATGTTAGCGCACACACACACATATTTATTCATTGATAAAATAGATTTGACTCCAGAAATGAATGAAACATTTTCATCAAAATCCATTTCTGTGTATACAATGTAGAGTCGTGCCATTCTTGATTCACCAGGTCTTTTCAAGTACATAGTGGTGATAACAGTGCAATCGAAATCATAAAGCGACAAATCATTCAATAATTGGTTCCAGTTCCTTGCCTGTTTGCAGTCTTGTGTCTGCTTTGTCACTGTGATGTGATGAAACTAACTTCTCAGCTGCCTTTGATTTTCACATGGGTCCTGATATGGTGTAGGGTTGGCCAGTTTTAAGTCAGAAGTTTCTTTTTAATTCCCACTGATAGACAGATGTGTGCTCGGGAAACAGTTCAGATGCTGTCCCGATCACTCTGAGCTGCTGATTCTGCCTCTTGTTCCTCACTATGTTTAGAAATAAGACAAAAATCTGTGTTCTCCTACCTTCTTTTCTACCTTGCAATACAGATTAACCAGGCATTTAATGAGGCCTGTTATGGGAAATACAAAGTTGATTTTTTCTGTTCTTGTGATGTTTCAAATTTAAGAATCATAGGCAGATAATTAATAAAACTATAATAATGTTCAAATACTAGGTGAGTTATCCTGATGTGTGAATGGATTTATACCTAATTACACCACTAAATTCCAGAAAAAATATTCGAAATAAGATGTTTTCCCTCAGAAAACGTGGATTGTAAATCTATAATCAACTTTGCAGTAGGTTTCCGGTCATCTCAATGTGAACAAGTGCTAGTGAAGCATTGTTGTACTGCATCTTATACTCAGCTTTGTAAAGATTAAACCTTTTATAATTGGCTCATTCCAGAAAGAGGATTATGCAAGGATTTTCTTGAAGCTATTTTAGACTATCAGATTTTGTAGCAAAAATTAGACGTTGGCGTTAGCTTTATAATGATTGCTTCTATCATTTTCCATTAATATTGCAGTGTTTTTTTTTAAGAGACAGATAGATCACAGAAACCACATTTTGCTTGGAGACAGTCCTTAGCCTGCTGAAAGGCAGTGATATACAGGATAGGGTGTGCTGGGTGACTGCACTGGGTGCAAACACATGCAGTGACTTCTAGTAGTGGCTAAAACTGAACTTGCCCTTACAGCTTTCTTTGCTGGGGAAATATAGAAGATAGGACTTAGAGTTTTATAGAGTAGAAGATAGCATGGAAGCTCTTGAAGCAACTCTGAAAGGAAAGTATTTACAAGGCAGAAATGTTGTTAAGCTAAGAAAAATAGAATTTGGAGATTTAGATGAGTATGGTTCAATTAATTCATTATAAAAATGTTTGGCCTAAAGCCAGGATAAAAATCAGCCATAAATCAAAAAAATACTTTTTTGGGGAAAAGGGCTTAATTTTATTTTGATTGAGTGACTCTTCTGCTAGGGCTATTCCATATTCTAGAAACAAAGCAGAGTGTTTTACCCTCAGAATCTCCAGGCTGAATTTAAAGTGTCCTGGGAAGTAAATAGCTGAGGTAGGCCTCAGGGCAAGTGAGTGAGTCTCCATTTGGAATGCCTGCATCCCAGACCAGAGTTCCTGGGCTCAAGTGTAGGGTCCACTTCTGATTGCAGCTTCCTGCTAATGCATACCCTTTAGAAAGCAGTAGATGATGACTCAACTTCTTGGATCCCTGCTACCCATGTGAAAGACCCAGACTGAATTTCTGGGTCCTGGCTTTGTCCTGATCCAGCCTTGACTGCTATAGGCATTTGGAAAGTGAACCGATGGATGGATGGATAGATCTCTCTCTCTTTCTCTCCCTCCCTGCCCCCCCCGCCCAGAGTAAATAGCCACTATCATGGATGGTGGTATACTGGCTCCACCAGATTTTCTAAAAAGTGGAATTAACTCATAGGAAAAACAAAAAAGAAGGGATCACGTTCCAAATTTTATTTAAATGTGAAATTACTTATATTTTACTAAATTGTTTTTCCTTTTTTTAAAGATGTATTTTATTCTTATTTGAAATACAGTTACAGAGAGAGAGAGAGAGAGAAAAGATCAATTGATCAATCTTCCATCTGCTGGTTCACTCCCCAGATAGCCACAACCATCAGGGCCGCACCAGACTGAAGCCAAGAGCCAGGAGCTTCAGCTAGTTCTCCCACGCAGGTGCAGGGACTCAAGCACTTGGGCCATCTTCCATTGCTTTCCCAGGCACATTAGCAGGGAGCTAGATTGGAAATGGAGCAGCTGGGACATGAACCAGCGCCCGTATGGGCTGTGGCATTGCAGCAGAAGTTTTACTCATGATGCCACAATTCTGGCCCCTAAATTGTTTTTCTTAAAAGTTAATAATAGCTTGCATTTAGAGAGCCTTCTGCAAAAGGGAATTATATATTTTTTTCTATAGACGCAAGAATTGAGGCAATTCCTAGATTTTCAGATTAAATATTTTACAAGAAGAAATTCTATTGTAGATATGTTTGTCAGTGTTGAGATGAGTTATATTGAACATTTTTAACTCACATTTTAACACACAATCTTATAAAGTTTATGAATGAACAGTAGTCCTCAGGATGTTCATTATTTTAAAGGGTATGTGTATATAAAAGTGCTTCAAAAAGGTCATGGACAAATATAATTACAAAAATAGGTATTTTGTTGCAAACAATTTTTGAAATCCATGTATACAAGTGGTCTTCAAAAAGGTGACGGTAACTACATATTGTGAATAAAACATGCATGGATTTCAAGTTTTTATACCAAAATAAACTTATCTTTTAATTTGATTTTCCATGAATTTTTGGAGTACTCATATATGTGTGTGTATACATATCACTTGTATAAGAATATATTCATGTGCATATGTGTATCTATTTACTATTCCCCACTTTCCCATTTTTTTTAATTGATCTGCTCACTCTCTTCAGTCTACACTGATGAAATCGTGTTGCTTTCATAAGAGGAAGTACAATGTTCTTAGAAACTGTTCTGTCCTCTCAGCACCACATTCTCGCACTGCCAGTGCAGTGGGAGCCGTCTCTCGGGGAAGCTCACAAAGCTGGTGCCCTGACTTGCTTCTCGCTGCTCGTAGGCTTTCCAGCGCCAGGTCCACGAAAACCTGACCCAGCTGGAGCTGATCAACAAGCAGTACCGCCGCCTGGCCAGGGAGAATCGCACCGATTCCGAGTGCAGCTTGAAACAGAGGGTCCACGAGGGCAACCAGCGCTGGGACAACCTGCAGAAGCGCGTCGCCTCCATCTTGCGCAGACTCAAGGTTCCTGCTCCGTCTCATCCGCAGTTTAGAGGCCCAGAGACAGGACCGGCCATGTGAACGCTGTGTGGAGACGCAGTCTCAGTGATTGTGTGGACAGGGAGGGCAGGCGGGTGACGCCTGGGGCTGCACATCCCCACTGCTTGTTGAGACAATGGCTTTCCCAAAGGGGCCTGGGGCGGGCTGCGCCATCTCAGTATGTTTCTGTGTTCTTTCATATTTTTATTGTTTCTCCCCACACCCAGCATTTCATTGGCCAGCGTGAGGAGTTTGAGACTGCCCGGGAAAACATTCTGGTCTGGCTAACAGAGATGGATCTGCAACTCACTAATATTGAGCATTTTTCTGAGTGTGATGTTCAAGCTAAAATAAAGCAACTGAAGGTAATGGATTATATATTTTTTTAATGTGTCAATGTGAAGAAAGTCTAAAACAGAAAGGATTTATAGATCCTTTTGGGAAAAACACAGTGAAGGCTGCTGTTTCAACTAAGAAAAATTAGTTCTTAGTTTTTATGTTTTCTGAATTTATTTTTTCAACAATCGAAAAATAAAGAGCACTACCCAGATACAACTACCAATAGTGTGCATACTTTGGTTTTTAACTTAACTGCCAAGATTGTAGGGATCTTCTTTAATGGTGTTTGCTTTGCTTCTGAGTTGCTTTAAGCACCTTCACATAGTTTGACCTCCATCTACCAAGCTGTACACCTCTCTGATGTTGGAATTTTGTTCCACCTATTCTACGTTCTTGGATGTCAAGTTCATTCTAAATGCAGTTTTTACTATATAATGCAGACACACTGACTAGCTAGAATTTGAATAGGAGGGACATACATTAGACATAGGGGATTTCCTAAAGGGAATGTTTAATAAGTTGAAAATTTGCAAAGCAGCTTGTGAATTTTTTTTCCGCAATAGATAGACACATTTCTTAAAAGTATGGTCATTTTGCCTATAATCTTTTGAGTATTGTAATAAAATGAGGAAGTTACCCTTTTTTCTTTAAAATTTATTTTATATTTTATATATTTATTTTATAACTTGAAAGGCAGAGTTAAGGGGGAGGGGGGACAGAGAGATTTTCCATTCATTGGTTCACTCCCCAAATGGCCACAATGGCCAGGCTAGGCCAGATCAAAGCCAGGAGTTGGGAGCTCCTTCCGCATCTCCCACTTGGGAGCAGGGGCCCAAGCACTTGGACCATCATCCACCCTTTCCCAGGCACACAGGCAGGGAGCTTGATTGGAAGTGAAGCAGCTGGAACATGAACTGGCAACTATTTGGTATGCCAGCATCGCAGGTGGTAGCTTTATCTAGTATGTAACAATGCCAGCCCCCAAGGAAATTACCCTTAATCATAGATTCTGGGATGGAAGGAATCGTAACTTGTAAACTTTGCTATTCTTTCCAAATGTTCTGCCCTACCTCCTTCTACAAGACATCTTGTAGGCAAATTGATGGTAGAAATTTTCTGCCATACAATTTAACTAAGTGGTAGTTGAGTCTTCCCCATTGGGACTCTGCTAAGATCATGGAAATTACCACCACCTTCCCTGTTCCTCTGGTGGTCACTTTCACGGCTGGATAATTTTCATGCTTCCAGAGTTAAATTTTGTATTGAATTAAAATTTACTCCCCAAAATGTCTCCAGTGGTTGAACTCTTATGAACCAGAAAGAAGGAGTCTAAAACTTCCCAGCACCCCTTGTTTGGCACATTGCTGTAACTTTACCTACTCACATCTGAGAAGAATTTGTGGCATTGTCTTATGGTTGCTTTTTCCTACTCCTGTCTGATGCATGATCAGGACAACCAAAATCAAAATATTCAGAATATTTCTCTAAAATGCCATGTTTACTTCTCGGGCAGTGTTTTGACTGCCATTGCTTTCCTCCTGGATGCCCTGTCTGTGTTGCTGACTCAATGATGAGTCTGAGTTATTCTCTACTCAACATGTCCATGGTGGTACATTTTATTACCAAGGGCTCTTTCCTGCCTGTGGAATTCTAATGCTTCTTTCTCTGACTTCTGTTCTGGCTTCAAATTTCTATGCTTTACTTTAGAGGGTAACAGTCTCTTGGCTTGTCACTGTGTATGGTAAATCAAGTATCTGCCCCCTGCACAGTCTAAGAAATGCATATCTTATTATTTTATATTAATGTGAGCAATAAAAAAATTACATGAGACTTGTGCTCCCTAGGCCTTCCAGCAGGAAATTTCACTGAACCACAATAAGATTGAGCAGATCATTTCCCAAGGAGAGCAGCTGATGGAAAAGAGTGAGCCCTTGGACGCAGCAATCATTGAGGAAGAGCTCGATGACTTGAAGCGGTACTGCCAAGAGGTCTTCGGGCGTGTGGAGAGATACCATAAGAAACTGATCCGCCTGCCTGTGCGTAACGTGTATTGTTTTCATTGCTGTTGTATCTAAAGAGAATGACTTTTGTGGGATTAGGTAGTATTGTATACTTGGTAAGAGCCCGAACCCTGGAGCCATAATGCCTGGGTTCAATCCTGGCTTTCGCATGTGTTGGCTTTGTAAACAAGTTGGTTTCCATTTATTTCCTTAGTTTCCTCAACTGAAAACTGGTTTAGCAACAATAATTACCTTGCAGAAAGAATCATTTTGAACCCAGGATGAGTTGAGATATATATGTATACGTACACATAGAGTTACAATTATTTAGAAGAATGTATAGCACCAATTTTATATGGTAGACAACAGAACCTCTAGAAGCAATAAGAAGGTGAAAATGGGCAATGTAGACAGTTGCTCAATTGATGCAGTTATAGTGAGGTGGTTTTTTTCTGTCATTTTCCTTGTTATCATAATCACATCTCCGCTGTTAATACAATATTTAGGTTCTGCTGTGATTAAATATATTTTATATCTTGGATATAATGTGAAAAGGACAACCTAAGATTTTATTAGTCATTTCTTTTTGCCCTTTGTGTGTGCCATTCTGTGCCTATTGTGCTCAGGCATGGTGCTAGGTTGCCTTTATTGATATCACTTCATTGAATCGTCTATCAGTTCCTTGAAGTAGGTTTTAATATAGTTCCTACTTTACCAATAATGAAACTAAGGCTTACAGAGATTGATACACAGACATTTTTGGTAAGGTTAGAAGGCTCTTCCTGATGTGTTACTAGGGAATTTAAATGGATCCCCAGGTGGTAGGCAGTGCCCAGGTGGGCTTGATCGTGGATGTTTGCTGAAAGCTGGGACCTGAGTGGTGGGACCAGCCAAGCCCTGCAATCACTGAGCTGGCCTGACTTCCCTTCCAGCTGCCGGAGGATGAGCTCGACCTCTCTGACCGGGAGCTGGAACTTGCAGACTCCACAGCCCTCTCGGACCTGCGCTGGCAGGAGCCATCTGCAGACTTGGCATCCTCACCCCCACCGTCCTCCAACCCCTCACTCTCGCTCGCACAGCCCCTCCGCAGCGAGAGATCGGGCCGAGACACCCCAGCCAGTGTGGACTCCATTCCCCTGGAGTGGGACCATGACTATGACCTTAGTCGTGACCTCGAGTCTGCAGTGTCTGGAACTCTGCCTTCTGAGGATGAGGAGGGCCAGGAGGACCGGGATTTCTACCTCAGGGGTGCTGTCGGCTTGTCAGGTAGGAATGAGCATGTCATGAGTCCCAACTTGAAAGAAAACCAAAGGGAATTAGTGTTATAGGGAGCCATACCTATAATGACCCTCTTTCCAGAGTCATTGTCTTCCTCTCCCAGTGAGGGAAATTTTATTGGAGCCAACAGTTACATACCAATGTGATTATCCTGTACAAAAATTGGCTTGCCATTGATCTAGTCTACATTTAGGTTACTGGGTGAGAAGCCATTTTTCAAGCACTAGGAATACACGGTTCCTTTCATTCTCAAAGGGCAAAGTAACGTTTGAGCTGAGACCAGAAAGAGGAACAACAGTAAGTCTGGTAGACATGGCAACGTTCAGAGAAGGAAAGGAGATGGGAGCTGGTCCCAGCTTTGTGATCAGCCACAATGCTTTAGGTCATTGCAAGTTTGCCCAGAATGACAAAGACTAGGGGTTGCATGGAAAAGATTAAACAAAACAGTCTAAAACAGAAACCAAACACCAGGTCATAAAGCAACCTGTTCACTATGTTAGGAGCTGGTGGTTATCTTGTAGGGAGCAGGGAGTCATGGAAGGATCTGAGGTTAGGAGGGGATGCAATCAGATGTTATATCTGTCTGGATACTGTTGGGAGAAAAAGATACTGGGGGAAAGAATCCAAATGGAAATTCTCTATAATCTAGGACAGAGAGAGGATGTTGGCTTGAACTAAGGAAGTAGCATGGGAGATGGAGAAGATGAGAAATCATAAGATCAGGAATAACTGATGATGGACTGAATTGGGATGGAGGTGATTGCTCGCTTTGGGATCTTGGAGGAAGATGCAGGTGGCCTTAGGACGTGAGAACCGCAAGGGAGAGAGATCACTGTTGTAGCTGGGCAAAGGGGGCACAGTGCTGAGCTAGTGGAGGTGCCGAGTTTGGTTATGTATCTCCTGCATCTGAGATACTTGCAGGATTGCCAGATACAAAAACCAAGGAGTAGATGCATGAGTCTAAAGTCCAGGATGTGCAGATTAGGGAATTAAAATTGCATAATTAGTAATTGTTCTGAGTGAATGCAGTTAATCACAAAGGAAGAGTGTCTAGCAGGAAACGAGAAAGAAAACCCCAAGCAGCCTGTAATGAGAGGATGGACAGAGAAAGAGGCCAAGTGTCAGGACAGTGAGTAAAAGTAGAATAGATCATTGGAGACTGATTGGAGGCATTTGTCATCATGCATTCTCTTCAGGATCATCCATGGGTAGTTCTGCTTGTTTCCAGTGGAAATCTGGATCCCCAAGCATATGCCAGTGTTCTAAAAATAAAATGATTTTTCTCACTTCTGTTTTCCTAACAGCAGAGTCCATTAGTTAGGCAAATGGCACTGGAAGCATCACTGTCCACTATGTAGCCACCCACCTAGCACATGTTACTGTTGAGCATTGAAATATGACACTTAAAATTGATTTGGGCTGTAAGTGTAAAATGTACTTTAACAGATACACACATTTCCAAGACTTAGCACAAAGAAAGAATGTAAAGTATGAATAATATTTATGTTGATTACATGTTATAATTTGAATATATTGACTTAGTAAAATGTATTCAAATTGATTTCATGTGTTACGTTACTCTTCCAGTGTGATTATTAAACCTGCAAGATTAGCTATGTGGTTCCCATAGAAATATATAGACAGTGCTTTTCTAGAATCAGACTATCTGGGTTGAAATCTCAGTTCAGTCACTTACTGTTTAAAGTTGGGTAAGTATTTTAATTCCTCTGGGTGTTTTTTTAATTTTTTTCCTGTGAAATGGGAATAACACTCCCAGGCATCCTGTAGAGTTACCTTGGGATAAATGGTACTTACACTAGTATGTAGCTCGTAAAATGCTTCCAACCCGTGTGAGCTTTCCTTAGCACTCAGTTTAGGAAACCTTTAGTGAGCATGTGCACCCCGCTGTCTTTGCTCAGGGGCTGTTTGTCCAGAATGACTAATTTCCTTTTTTCTCTAGGAGAGTTATTTTCCTGCCACAAGGGAATCAAGTTTTCCAGAACTTAGCTGTCAACTTAGACTGTGCTCTTTTTGCAGATGTAATGATCCCTGAAAGCCCCGAGGCCTATGTAAAACTCACAGAAAATGCCATCAAAAATATCTCTGGTAGGCACAAAAGATGGAGCCAACCTTCTTCCCTCACCTGTAACCAGGCTCTCTTAGCACATCTGCTGTATCTCTCACAGCTTTCTAGCTCAAGCATGTTAAGGCACAACCACCTTCTCTTCCTGCTGTACTAGGAAAACAGCTGGGTGATCAACATCAAGAATAAAATTTTAATAAGCAGTGAAATGAAACAGCTTCCTTGTGAAATGGTGATCAGTCCCTATGCCCATTAATGGCAGAAAATATGAGAGGGAGAAGTCTTCCACATTAATGCTTCCACACACTGTTCTACTGGGGTCCTGTCATGCCAGCTTCCTGAGGTTGAGACCTCCCTCCCTCTGGGGAATTAGGGCACAGGCAGTGGCCACAAGTCTACCAGCCTGCAGGAGTGGCCTAGGGAACACCCACCCCTTCCTCCCTCTCATCTCAGGGGTTGCCTATAAGACAAGAGTGAAAATAAATTTGAGCTCTAAAAACTGTAGTATGTTAACAGAAGTATTATCTCAAAATAATTGGAAGAGAAAAATGTATTGCACAGTAAAGTGTGCCTTAGATTAATCAAACACAAAGGAAAATCAAAGTAGTCTTGCTCAGTTTGTACTAGGCAAACTGCAGTTCAGGGTCAGTGATTAGGGAGAGGAGGATTTGAACACAGTCCTGTGATACTGAGTCAGGGGTCACCAGTTTATGCAGTCAGCTCTCTACATACGGAACCTGGATCTGGAACTTATGTATCTGTGGGTTGTATATCTGCAGATTCAACCCACTGTGCATTGAAAACATTCTGGAAAAAGTTGTACCTGTACTGAATGTGTACAGACTTTGTCTTGTAAATATTCTGTAAATAATGCATTGAAACAATTGTTTACATAGCATTTTCCTGTATTAAATATTATAGGGATGATTTAGAGAGCATGTGCAGAGGTTGTAAGCAAATACTACTCCATTTTACTTAAGGGAAGAGCATGTGTGTTTTTGGCATCCAAGGAGAGTCCTGGAACCAATTCCTTGTGGATACCAAGGGATAGGGGAAGTTAGAGTTTTGGCATGAAGCAAAGTAGCGTGACTAAGAGAGTATTTTCTGAGCAGTCCCAGTGGCAGACTTCACTAGGCCAGGTGTAATTAGAAGGGCTTTTTTCAATAATAAATTTAATACAGCTTACTAATGTTTATTTTGCTTTCACCCTGTGCTTGCTCCACTCTGATCAATGCTCTTATTCTATCCAAAGACGACAGTATGTATACACAGACACATACACTATAATTTTGAAAAAAAAAAAAAAAAAAAAAACTGTGAAAACTGAGAATGAGCCAGGAATTCTAGGCTTTGAGAGCCTGAACTAGAAGGATTGCTGAAACTTTAACCCTCCTCTGGTCTTTTTGTATCTAAAAAGTCATTGCTAGTGTGATATCACCATATATCTCTATTCTGAGCTCTTGTCATATTACTTGAATTTATGTCTCAAGTGAATGATGCAGTAACTGGGCCCTTCTAGGCACTGTCTTCTCGGAGGTGCAGGAAGAAATATTAGAGCGTGTGTTTACCATTGCTTGCTAAGATACCACAGAAAGAGCCTAAGAAATCACTACCTCTGCTTACTAGGGTGCAGTAGACACTGCTTCAAACTTTTCTAAAGACCTTCTACCATTTATAGCATTTGGAATATAAAGGGGACCACCTGAAAGAGGGAGCAGACCCATGAGGATATTTGCAATGTTCAGTTCACTGGGACACTTAGAGAAACACATTCATTAATTTGGCATCTAAATGCCTAACCCACTAGCATGATAGTGCTAAATTTGCTTTATAGTTACCCCACACATGCCTTTTTCTATGCTGCCGTACCTGAAATAATTTCCAGAACTTATTCTTGACCATCAAGCTTGAAATAAATCAAACAGTATGGCTGCTAAGGAGTCTTATGATTGACTCTGCAGGGGATCACGCTGCCTTGGAATCGCAGATCCGCCAACTGGGCAAAGCCCTGGATGACAGCCGCTTTCAGATGCAGCAAACTGAAAATATCATCCGCAGCAAAACTCCCACGGTCCCGGAGCTAGACTCCAGCTACAAAGGCTACGTGAGTCCCCTTGACCATGCTGACCCTGTCCTCTACCTGGACTCGTGGTTCTATGACAAGGAACAGTCCGTCTGTATTATGATGTCTCTGAACACCATGCCGTCATTGAATTCATGAATGTGGATGTGCAGAACAAAGCCCTGTCCTTTAAAGTTACCATTCAAATAGGACTGGTCTGTTCTCAGACCCACAAGCCTTGAAGTAATGATCAGCCTGTTCCTTCACACTGAGCCTTTAGGTAGATCTGGTCAGTTGAACAGCAGAATGCTTTGGCATCCAAAAGTCATTAGGCATTTTTCCAAATTCAGCTAGTAATTTTTGGACAAAGGTTATCCTTGGAGCAACAGATTTTAGCTAATAGATTACTAAAGGGATTGTTTGAGTTCTTTTCTTGGGTTTATTGATTCACTTAATGACCTTGGGAATATTTTTATCCTCTGTTCTTAGTATGCTGCCTCTGAAGAAAACAGTCCATGAGAGAGACTTAGAGAGACAAGAGCAACAAATTATGTATCTTACCAGTTCTGTAAAGACCCTTCAAAAAACCGATAGAAAATGAAATTAAGATATGTTTGTTGTTGGTGCAAAAAGCTTTTGAAAATCCATAATTTTTTCATTCAGGAATTTCCTATGAACTTTTTGAAGATCCCCCTATCTAAGCGGCTATTAGCTACACATGATAGTGTCTAGCGTAACTTTATGTGCTCTTTTCAAGTTACTGACAAGTTTTCCTCAGCATTATATTTGTTTTCCCATACATACACAGGCAACAAAGTCTTCATATAAATCTATTTCTTGCCCCATATCTTTCTTCAAATCTAAAACACAGCTTTGGAAAATAAAATAAAACTTAATTTTCCATGTTCTAATCATAGCTCACATGTACAACTTTTTGAAGCCAGAGGAGAAAACTGCTCCAGCCATATATGATGAAACTGATATTCTCACAATTACTTCTATTAAACTAAAACCTCTTTTTCAAAAGAGTAATAGAGTTTTATGAAAACTGTGCTGGTATCTCTAAAATTACATTTAACCCAATCAAAAATAATCTAAATAAATAGAATTCTAAGGTGTTAAAGGCTCTAGAAGATAAATTTAAGATTGCTATGGCAGAAATGCTTTGAAATGACTTATCCTTTTAATCTTTGAATATAGTGTTCAAAGGATTTGGGTGCAGGCATTTGGCCTAACTACTAAATCATTGGTTGAGATGACTGCATTCCATATCAGAGTGCTTAGGTTTGAGACCTGGCTCTGCTTCTCATTCCAGCTTCCTGCACTGTGAAACCTGGGAGGTAGCAGATAATGGCTCAAATAGTTGGTTCCCTGCCACCCATGTGGGAGACCTAGATTGAGTTCCATGGGATAGAACCACTCTCTGGCACTCACTGTCAATCTGTCCAACCCCCCACCCCCACCCCACCCCGCACTGCCAGCCCTCACCTTCTCAAAAATAAAATCAAAATGGATTTGGAAGCACTTTATCTTATTTTAAAATAGAGTCCCATGATTTATGTTAAGCATTGCTTAAATTTTCTAATAAAACAGCTGACTTTAATATTACTTTATGCTTTTAAGTATTATAATTATTTGATGCATAAATTTTCCCATGAGATTTGTGGTAATACTAGTATTTTGACATTTCAGTTTTAGAAAAAGGAAGAGGGAACAACTTGCCAAAAATTGTATATTATGTTGCAAGCTGAAGTCTCTGAGTTTTAAGTCCTGGATTGATTTAATGTTTTGATTCGTGAATTTAAAAAGGTTGATGACTTCTCATGTAAATCATGAATGCAAACTATATCTTGAAGACATTTCTTTTTTTATACATAAATGTGTCGCTTATTTAAACAACATGTTTTGAACATTGGTTATTTGCTGTTCACTTAAAAATCATTTGAGATGCAGAGAGCAAGAGAAAAAGAGAGAAACTGATAGACAGAAACCTCCCATCTGCTGGCCCATTTCCCAAATCCTTGGGAGCAGGGAACTCAATCCAGATCTCCCACATTCATGTTAGGGGACTCAAAGACTTGAGCCATCACCTCTTGTCTTGCTGGGTGCACATTAGCAGAAAGCTGGAATCTGGAACAGAGTGGGGACTTGAATCCAGGCACTGCAGTGTGGGATGTGGGCATCCTAACCCCTAGGTCAAATGCTCACCCTGTGAATTTTGCTTAGCTTTGGTTGAGTGGCTCAGAGAAGTAACGTGCAGTCACTGCCCTGGTTGAGAAACTGCAATAGCTATTTGGCCAGAAGCTCTTGCCCTGGTGAGAATTTCAGTGATTGGCTTGTGTATTTGTAATGCCTACACAGATGAAGCTGCTGGGTGAGTGCAGTGGCACCATAGACTCCGTGAAGAGGCTGGAGCACAAACTGAAGGAGGAAGAGGAGAGCTTTCCTGGCTTTGTCAACCTGAACAGCACCGAAGCTCAAACAGCTGGTGAGTGTGCGTCACGCAGTGCAGGGCAGTGAAGTCATGGATCTGGAAGTGTTTGCCTTCTGCCCTTTCTCTGTGCACCTGCTCATGACCTCCTATTACAGAAAGGAAAGTCATGAGCATCGTGTAGATTTTCCCTGGTCCACTCATTTCAATACACTATCTAGCCCATCTAGTCAGCACTTTATATGAGTGTGAATGCATTTTCAATTTTTTGAGCAAAATAAATTTATAGTTTAATTCCATTTCCACGGACTTTTTGAAATACCCTCCTATGTATGCTCTCAGAATCCTACTGTAGAAAGAAACCAAACATGGAATGATATCTTCATGTACATGACTGCTTATTGCCTCAAAAAATCTTCAATTATATATATATATATATAATTGTACATATATGTGTGTGTGTACACACATTACTACACACACACACATATTTGAGAGGGAGAGAGAGATCCATCTTCCATCCACTGGTTTACTCTGAAAATGCCTACAGCATTCAGGATCAAGCCATGAGCTAGGAATGCAATCCCAGTCTCCTACATGCATGGTAGAGACTCAACAACTTGAGCCACCACCTGCTGCCCCTCAAGGTCTACATCAGCAGGAAGCTGGAAGAATTGAGAGCAGAGCCAGGAATCAAACCCAGGCACTCCAATACGAAATGTGGACATCTTAACCTCTAGGCCAAGTTCCTACCCCTCATAAGCTCTTGACTACCTTAAATCCTATATAGTTAATTCCTCTTTCTACTTTATTATCGTTGCAAATAGGAAAAACAGCTATGTGATCCTTTAACTATTGTTTGATTATAGAAACGCCCAGTGGTGTTTCCTTCTGTGTCTTTGAAGTTAGTCCCCAGGTATATATAAAGCATTTCCTAAATATCTAGGGTAGAGAAAAACCCCTCACTTTTCTCTGTGTGCCTTGGCAGGTGTGATTGATCGATGGGAACTCATCCAGGCCCAGGCCCTGAGCAAGGAGTTGAGAATGAAGCAGAACCTCCAGAAGTGGCAGCAATTCAACTCAGACCTGAACAACGTCTGGGCCTGGCTGGGGGAGACGGAGGAGGAGCTGGAACAACTGCAGCGTCTGGAGCTCAGCACTGACATCCCCACCATCGAGCTCCAAATCAAGAAGCTCAAGGTAGCTGCCTAAAACACCTGTTCCGAGGAAGCCTCTAAGCCTGATTTCCTCTAACACAGCAGCAGAGAAGGTGTCTAACCAAAATGAGCAAGAATGATTTCCTTTACCAGCCATCCAGAACACGCTTGTTTCATAAAGTTGGCTCTGAAGGGCAGATGGTGGAACAACTTTGTAGGACTGTCTACCATGTAAATAATCAAGGATGACTTAATGAATTGGGATTTTAATAAATGGCCAATTAAAGTCTCATGAAAAATCCAGGCACATCTAGGATCCATTTAACCTCTTTGTAAGGGAAATACAGAGATGATCAGAGTCCTGCAAATTTGTATCTAGAGCTGAAGAGAAACCCTTTCCAAGATTGCATCTGCATGAATTTGCGGAGACCTAATTAAATCATCTGATACACTCAATTCAATGACACTTGAAATTGAGTGCAGTGGTGCATAAAGAAATTTTACTGTAAGGAATACAACAAAACAAACTGTAGCATAATTTAACAGCACGTGAGATTTGCATTTAATTTTGGCCTGGGAATGTGTGGTGCACGAGACAATATCCTTCAACTCCAGCTTTGGGTCTTACAAATCCTTATTAGCCCAGCTATTAAAATGAATGCTGTAGCATTCTATGGACTGAGAGCTCAGTTTCTTTCTAATAGAGAGCATCAGATTGTGTCCCTCCTCAGGACAAAGCTGCCCAGGTTCTCTGGGTTATTGTATTGAAGTGTGATGCCTTGGTGTTTATATGGCTCAGTATGTACTATTGAACTGAGGTGGATCTTTCTATAGTTTGCCTTTTGGAAGTTGTGTTCTGTTTTAAATTTTCAGCAGAGAAATAGTCATCTCCAAAGATGTTCTCACAGTTACATCTTTATAGAAAGGCCCCTGCACTGTCCCTGTGAATTTTAAGATGAAGGCCAGAATGGGAAATGCCAGTCGACAGGATGAGTCTGCATTGCAAAGTGCATTTTTCTCTTGAGTTCCTAGATGACTCCAGTAGGGCAATGTTGCATTACAACCAAATTCCCATCACTATTAAGGTGATGAAGCAAATGTGGTCAGGGTCTGAGACCTCAGCGAGATTAGGTTGGAGAGAGAGTCAACCTCCATCATTAGGAAAAGGCCACCCTCCTCTGCTCCCATTCCTGATCCTTCCTATGTTTTCTGTAAATAAATTTATGGAATAACCAAGTGTGTTCCACAATATCTCCTGATCTTATGCTGCCTCTGTGGTTGAATCTATGCCACATCAGATTAAGAAGTATTGAGAAATGAAAATTTAAAGCAAGCTGGGAGCATAATAGAGCTAGTGAGAAATTACAAGAAAATTCAGCCTGGGTAGATCTAGAACTGTTCCCCTCTCTTGGATTTGGGGATATTTAAACAGTATCCAGATACTCAATTATTCATACACAATCATGTGCTGAAGTTCTTGAAACTGAATCTTGTTTTTTTTTGGAAATGCACAGAATCAAAAATCAATTGCCTGGTTTTTGTGAATTCAACTAAAATCGCTAGCTCAAGAAGTATCCAACCTGTTCTCAAACATTGACCTGTGACACAGATAGTATTCTCAGCCTGGGGGCCATTCTACCCACAGATTCAGACCATCGGGAGTTTGTGTCCGGGAATCTGCTTTCTCAGGCTCACCACCTCATTCTTAGGCACACCAGTTTGAGTACCATTGGCCTAGAGAAGTGGGACTGTTACCCTAGGGGAACTATTGGAGCCTCATTTTTGGTTTCTTTCTTGTGATTGAACACATACAAAAAAACCATGGATAGGGTGAGTTAATCAGACCTCGTTGTTTGTTGCATGGGGTTGTCAGGGCTTCCTACAAGGCTCATCTTCACTCTGTTTCCATTTCCTCTGCTGTTTTTTTAAAACCCCATTCCTCACGCCCATGGCAGCCATTCTGAATTGTCTGTTGCTTGTGTATATTCTTGAGCACTGTGAGTGCTTTTGTGTACACATGTACTGATGCCATTGTCTTCCACATATCATTCTGAGTTTGACCTTTTCACTCTCCACCATTTTCTTTTAATGTTTACTTATTTGAAAAGCAGAGATAAAGATAGAAGAAGGGAGAGAAATCAGATCATTCAACTGCCGTCTAACCCCCCAAATGCCCACAATAACCAGGGCTTGACCACGCTGAAGCCAGGAGCCTGGAACTCCATCTGGGTCTTCAAGATTTTGACAGGATTCCAAGCACTGGGATCTTCTTCTGTTGCTTTCCCAGGAACATTAGCAGGGGCATGAACCAACACTCACTTGGGATGCCAGTGGCACAGACAGTGGCTTACTGTGCTATGCCACAATGCCAACTCTTCCACCATATTTTCTTAAAACCCACCCATGTTAAGTGTCCATGTAGTCTATTTCTTCCAACTATGGCATGGTTCTCGCTGCAGTGCATCCAGCTTCTCTAACTTGGCCATCTTGTTAAGGGCAGTTTTAATTAATGGGCCTTTTTATTTGAGCAAAACATTTCAAGGAACTGAAACCACAGTCTTAGGAAAAAAAAATTGAACCATTAATATCCCTATTTAATTGTTCTCTTTTCTCTTTCAGGAGCTCCAGAAAGCTGTGGACCACCGCAAAGCCATCATCATCTCCATCAATCTCTGCAGCTCCGAGTTTACCCAGGCTGACAGCAAGGAGAGCCAGGACCTGCA
Organism: Oryctolagus cuniculus; assembly: GCF_051225735.1. NCBI lineage: Eukaryota > Metazoa > Chordata > Mammalia > Lagomorpha > Leporidae > Oryctolagus > Oryctolagus cuniculus. The sequence goes on from NC_142871.1 coordinate 15,738,711, forward strand.
GGAGCGCTTGTCTCGCATGAATGGGCGCTGGGACCGGGTGTGCTCTTTGCTGGAGGAGTGGCGAGGTCTGCTGCAGGATGCATTGATGCAGTGCCAGGTGGGAAGGGCTCTGGACAGGCTGTGACTTGGAGCCAAATGCTGATTCTTTAGCCAAATCTGTGACTTGATCCAAAGTCAATATGGAGCGAGATGACTTGTACCCATACTTCTCATTTTACTGGAAAATATACATGTTGTGACCAGAGTTCAAAGCCCATGGCTTCCATCTTCTGTCCAGCTAGGAAGAACAGACTATTACCCAGGTTCAGGTCACTCCTGCTGTTCCTTCTCTGACTTATTCATTCAACACTTTTTACTGAGCCCATTGGCAAACATTTCTTGAACAGCAAAGTGAGCATTGCAAATATTTTATCCATCCAATCATTAGAAAATTCCTTAGTTACTTAGTGTTCATTGTATATTCAAATATGAAAAAAAAGCATAAATTTTACCTTTGTTGGGGAAACAAGCTATATAAAATGCAAGCAAATAGTTAACCAGGGTACATTCAGACAGGATGGTGAGAGTAACTGAGAAAAGCCACAGTGGGAGGGTATTCAGGGATGTTCCGACTCTTTGAGCTGATTCTAGAAGGATGTTTCTGTGAGGGATGTTACTACAACCAGTGGGTAGTCCCAGAGAATCTTTTTTTTTTTTTTTTTTTTTTTTGACAGGCAGAGTTAGAGAGAAAGAGAGAAAAGTCTTCCTTCCATTAGTTCACCCCCAAATGGCCGCTACGGCCGGCACGCTATGCTGATCTGAAGGCAGGAGCCAGGTGCTTCCTCCTGGTCTCCCATGCAGGTGCAGGGCCCAAGCACTTGGGCCATCCTCCACTGCCTTCCAGGGCCTCAGCAGAGAGCTGGACTGGAAGAGGAGCAACTGGGAAAGAACCTGATGCCCCGACTGGGACTAGAACCCGGTGTGCCGGCGCTGCAGGCAGAGGATTAGCCTACTGAGCTGCGGCGCTGGCCCCAGAGAATCTTAATGTCATTATGGACAGAAAAGAGGCCAGTCTGACCAGAGTGTAGTCAGTGAGGCAGAGTGTTTAGAAACACTGGGAAGATTGAGGAACTAGATCATGTAGAGCCTTGAAGGTAGGTCCTGGGGAGTTCGGACTCTGTTCTAAACACGATGGGAGGCCCTTGAAGGATGTGAAGCTAGTTCTTTAAGTTATTTGTGCTCCAAGAATATCAGCTCATTGAAAGCTGGTACTCAAACCATTATTTCATCTCTACACCCACTCCTAGTCCAGCGCCTTACACATGTGGGAGGTATTGAGTAATTGTGTGTGCAATGAACAGATGAATAAAATGGTGATGAGATCGACCCTAAGCCTTAAAAGATAGGAAGATTTTAATACATGGAGAAGGAATGGGAGCAGAGTTGCTTCCTTCCAAACTAGCAGCACTGCTCTTCTCTCAGAAATCAAATACTTTGATGCTAAATTACTTTGTCAAATTTTTTCCCCACATAATTAGATGATTTTGGCAAGAACATAAACTCATGGTAAAATCATTACAAAGCCACTAGTGCCTTCCTCAGAAAAGAGATATGTGTATTATGTTTAAACAATGGTAGAAATTGAGAAGAAGAAAATCTATTCAAGAAATATGTTACCCATGGTTATTTCATGCTCTCTGTGGTTTTGTTTTGTTTTGGTAGGATTTCCATGAAATGAGCCACAGTTTGCTTCTTATGTTGGAGAACATAGACAGAAGGAAAAATGAAATTGTCCCCATTGATGCTAACCTTGACACAGAAATACTTCAGGACCATCACAGACAGCTCATGGTAAGACGTGAGGGCTGTGGCAGCACAGACAAGTTTCATTTACGAAAACTGAATGCAGTGAAATATGCGCACACACACACAAATATTGCAGTGATACACACACACATATTGCAATGATATATTTATATGTGTGTGTGTGCTATAGCCTTTTATGCTATAGTCTCTAATGCTTTTTTTAACTCCTCACTCTTTCCATCCTTTGTGAAGCAAATGTGTGCCAAGAAGTCAACATCTGCTAGCTTTAGAATCTGACCCTCAGTCATCGCTCAGTTGTAAAAACCCTACGTGTTCCTCATCTTGATGAGCTTGTGTTTATTAAGGCAGTTATTTCTAGTGAATTACGCTTTTTGTTTCAACTTTGTTATGTCTATGTCCCCGTGGTATACTTGATGGCTTATAATAAAAGGACATTAAAATGAGAGAGAGAGAGAGAGAGAATATGAATATATCAGATTCACCATGAACCTTAGTTCTGAGTTTTCTGAAAGGTAAGACAAAACATGAAGCAGTATGAGTTAAGTTGTTTTATCATCTGACCAAAAAAAAACAATAGCAGTTCTTAGAATCAAGAACCTTTTTCTTTTTTTTAAAGATTTTATTTATTTGAAAGTCAAAGTTACACAGAGAGAGAAGGAGAGGCAGAGAGAGAGAGATCAATCAATCGATCTTCCATCTGCTGGTTCACTCTCCAGTTGGCTGCAACTGTGCCGATCCAAAGCCAGAAGCTTCTTCCAGGTCTCCCATGTGGGTGCAGGGGCCCAAGGACTTGGGCCATCTTCTACTGCTTTCCCAGGCCACAGAAGAGAGCTGGATCAGAAGTGGAGCAGCCAGGACTTGAACCAGCGCCCATAAGAACCTTTTTCTAGCACTACATTGAAGTGGAAATTTATTGTATAGATTCTTATTCAAGGGTCTTGGGAAATACATACGATGTATTTAAGTGATTTTCATAGAAGACAAAGCATATTTGAGTTCCATTAGGAGAAAAATGATTTGCATTTTGTAACTTTCTGTATTTTTAAACTGTTATTATTATTATTATTATTATTTTTGGACAGGCAGATTTAGACACAGAGAGAGAGAGACAGGGAGAAAGGTCTTCCTTTTTCCATTGGTTCACCCCCCAAATGGCCGCTATGGCCAGTGCACTGTGCTGATCCAAAGCCAGGAGCCAGGTGCTTCCTCCTGGTCTCCCATGCAGGTGCAGGGCTCAAGCACTTGGACTATTGTCTACTGCCTTCCCAGGCCACAGCAGAGAGCTGAACTGGAAGAGGAGCAACTGGGACAGAATCCGGCGCCCCCACCGGGACTAGAACCCGGTGTGCTGGCGCCGCAGGTGAAGGATTAGCCTAGTGAGCAGCGGCGCAGGCCAACCTGTTTGTTTTAATACCTAATACTTGTGAAAGCTACAGAACCGGTAGCTTTTAATTCTGTACCATACGGGTCTTAGAAACCAAAAGGAAATAGCTCTGCAATGCATTTTTACTGGAGTTTGACCTGAGTCAAGTTATAACATGACATTGTAAATTATGAATCACCCTATATCTTTTTATATTAATTTCTACTTATTTCATTCTATTTGGAATATTGGGAGACAGAGACAGCCATAGAGAGGTCTTCTATTTTCTTGTTTACTTCCCAAATGCCAACAGTCCAGGTTAGACCAGGCCAAAGCCAAGAGCCTGGAACTCCAACTCCATGTAAGTGGCAGAAACCTGAGCACTTGAGCCACTCACGGCTCCCTCCCAAAGTTCATATTAGCAGGAAGTTAGAACAGCCAGGACTCAACAGGCATTCAGATACAGGATGCATGTGGCTCAACTGGCCTCTTAACTCCTTCGCTGCCCCCACCTGATGTCTTTTTTAAAAATCATGATTAGCTATAAGAATATAGAATATGTAAACTTATGGAAAATAGAATTAAAAGATAAGTTTATTTTGATAGAAAAAATGAAATCTGTATATAAACGAATTTTCAAAAATTCATAGAAAATGTGTTCTGAAAAAATTATTCATGAATTTCTAAACTTTTTACACCAAAATAAATGTTTTAATTCTATTTTCTAAAAACTCTTTGAAGTAGCCTCATGCATAGACATACTTAAATTTTGCTATATTTTATTGTAAGTTTTATTTTTCTGATTTAAAAGAATCTCATTTCTCATTTGCATAAGTTTAGTTTAAGTACACTAACATATTAACCCATTTGAATCTTCAGTGATACTTACTGCACAGCAGGCTCCAACTGAGAAAATTGAGATTAAAAAAGATTCAGGGGTCTTTTAAAAAACTTTTACTTATTTGCTTGTTTTCATCTTATGCAAAAGGCAGCAGAGACAGAGGTAGAAAAAGAGGCACACAGAGAGTGATATCTTCCATATCCTGGTTCACTCCCTAACTTCCTACAGCAACTGAGGCTGGACCAGGATGAACCCAGTAGCCTGAAACTCATTCCCTGTCTCCCACATACATGGCAGGGACCCGAGTACTTGAGCCATCACTTGTTGCCTCCCCAGGGAATGCATTAGCAGGAAGATGGATCAGAAGTAGAGGTGGCGCTCCGACTCAGGCATTCTGATCTGGAATGCCAGTATCCCATGCAGCATTTTAACTGCTGTATCAAAGCCCCTCCTCCTCTATCCCCAGAAGTCTTACAGAATATTAATAGCAGAGGCAGGATTAGAACACAGGTCGTCAGTTACTATGCCATGGTTGGCTACATCCTTGTATGTGTGTGTGCTCCACATTGTCCAGTCCAATTTCCCATTAAAGCTACAGTATTATAATTCTGCACTTTTGGAACTTCACCAAAAACTCTTAGAAAAATATTTCCTATTATACATATAGCAAATAAGACGTGAGCTGTTGGAGTCGCAACTCAAAGTGGCCTCACTACAAGACATGTCTTGCCAACTCCTGGTGAATGCTGAAGGCACAGACTGTTTAGAAGCCAAAGAAAAAGTCCATGTTATTGGAAATCGGCTCAAACTTCTCTTGAAGGAGGTCAGTCGTCATATCAAGGAACTGGAGAAGTTATTAGACATGCCAAGCAGTCAGCAGGTAAGCTTTAAACAGACATGATTGTGCAAGGGTAGCCTGTCTCACAGAGACCAGAGCAGCAGCATCTTCAGGCATTTAAGAAAGACTTAGAAAGTGGTACTTGTGGGAAAGGAGTGCCTACTCTCACTCACTGCTCCTCCAAGTCACATCTCAGAATTAAAGAGAAGACTCATCCATATATATTATAGGACACTGCTTTTGAGTCCATTATATCCAAAAGATCTTTTGTCATTCTTCCTACCAACCCTGTTACCACTATTGTGACATTTATATTTTACCCTGGTTATTTAAGAATTCCCACATTTTCACTTAACACAGCCATGGCAGAGAAAACCAGGCATTGCGGTGAGTGATGTATTCAACCCATGTAAAGCGTGATTCTCCTCCCTTATATGGTAATTTATACATTGAAAATGGTCCTCTGTTCATTTATTTTTATATTATTTTCTTAAATCTATTGCATCATGGTAGTAATGTTGGTCTTGGGAAAAGCATTTGCAAATGTAGCTGTCCCTGGTAAGATTTGTTACACTCAATTTTGAAATCAAGTGAAGAACACACAAAAGATTTGCTTTTTTATCGGCATGCAAAACAGCAGTCTATTTTAAATAGCATCAAGGGTCAGAAATAATGTAATTTCTCTGATGCTTCCAGGCAGATTCCTGGATAACTTTTGTTGGTGACTACTTGAATTGATTTTTCTCTGCCCTGACTGACCTGCAGTTATAAAACAGACTTCTCTTCCCATGCTGATATCATTTCCTCCCCATGCATGTCATTAAGAAATAATAAAGTTTTAAGTGACTCATAGCAGTAACAAAGCGTATAGCTAGGTTTGCCAGAAGGACCAAACATAAACAAGGAAATCCAAATGTACTGGAAGAATTAGGTCCTGTTCTGAGATGTTGTCTGAGTCCCTTTTCCCCAAGGATTTGTGTGTGTGTATGTGCGTGTGTGTGTGTGACATACACATGGGATGGAGGGTTAGAGTGGGGAATACATTGTGTGTGAGGCAACCTCCATTCTCTGGGACATGGCATTCTTAAAAGGATCTCTTTTCCCACCTAGGATCTGTCTTCCTGGTCTTCTGCTGATGAACTAGACACTTCGGGATCTGTGAGTCCCACATCAGGAAGAAGCACCCCAAACAGACAGAAATCGGTAACTGTCCATCAGTGACTTTCAGTGGGCCCAGAGGGAGGGAACACAGGGGAGTGACAGTACTTGTGCCTGCCACAGGTTCCGCAGGCTCTTCCCACCCGAATGCAGGAACCCCCAGACAGATGCGGACTGTCACCCCAGGTAGAGCTTCTTGTCAACCTGCCACCGCCCTTCTGGCATGCACTCAGGAACACAAAATGGGAGTTCTCTCTTTCAAAAGAACCAGGGCTCAAGGTGTGGCTGGTATGCAGGGAGAAAACTTAGTGTTCCTGCTCAAATGGCCATTTCTAGAATGGTGCTCATGTGTCCCTTTGGTGGCTCCTCCTTCAAACCACCACTGCTATGTTCACCTCAAAAAGGACAGGAATAGCTCAGCCAGAGGTGGACAAAACTGAGAATGTCTTATGAACCCAAGGAATTGATGAGCCGAGGTTCTCTTAACTCTCCAGCAAGGAACTTTGTGAGTGGTGGTCCTGAAGGTGTCTGGCCATTTACTGCCACTAAAGTGGCAACAAGTCAGCCCACCCACCCACAAGGCCAGTGGTAGGGGTGTCCTCACTGCAGAACACTGAGGATGCAAAACACAAATGTGGCCCCTGCTACCCTCTATGCCTTGGTTTCTCTGTGTAATTAGAAGCTTGTTTTTGTTTTGTTATTTTTTGTCTGGCTTTATGATTATAGTCATTCCATTTTTCCTTAGTTTTTAGAAGTATCAATTTCATTTGTACCCTTTTGTTATAAGCACTTACGTTCTATGCTGACAAATGTATTATCTCTTCTAGGATTTTTTTTTCTTCTACATTCACTAGTTTCCTATAGATCCTAGTTTAAGAATGTGAAGGAATACTGGCTTTTCAAGTTAAATTTTAGACTTTGTTCAACTTGAGTTTAATTTGTTGGGTCTCATCCCTGCCAAAAACAATGTCATGTTACTGTTGCTGTGTTTATCTGCAGAGAATTGTACAAGCACCATTTTAATATTTTAAAAGATGAGAAAAATATGTAAAATATCTTTGACACTTATGGTCTAGCATGGTGAATTTGTTGTCAGTGAATATAGAGAGACACTTGAGTAGTGTAGAGTCACTGGTTTCCACCATGAGTTTATGCCCATTGTGGTGTGGACCTCAGAACCACAATTTGCATTTCTTCAGTGATTGATAATATATACCTACATTGATTGCACCAAAAGAAAAGCCAGTTTCCTTAATTCATGGGTACTGATTGTTTCATTTGATTTGTTTTTCTTTTGCTGCACTTTTAGTTTAATTTTCATCAGTAGCTTGTCTTTATTTGCCTGGACTGAACATTCTTCTTTCTTTACCCCCTGTTCATTGCAAACAGCCACGAGGCAAATGTAGTCCCTCACAGCCCGGACCCTCTGTGAGCAGTCCACATAGCAGGTACCTCCTTCTCCTGGTTTCCACACTGTTCTAGAACTCCAAGAGGATGATGAAAGTGGTCCGTGACTAAGTGTGCCTACATCTGATCTGCCTCAGGACAGTTGAGAAATTATCCATTTCAATCCACATCATTCCCTAACAAATTGTAAGAGGCATTTCTAAAACAAAAGTATGAGTCAAACTCAGAGCATAAATGTCTGGACCCCACTGAAAATTTGTTCAGCCACCCGCAGCCCACGTGGTACTTTCCATCACATTGTCTTCCGTGTGTTGCAAGGATTCCATACAACCAGTGCAACAGCTTCCATTTGATTCATGGCAGACTTTTATCATCCTCTTTATTTCTAGAGTTAACAATCAGACAGGTAATAAATCAATGAATTATTAGACCATCCACAGAACCCACAGATCTGCATAAAACATACTAACATCCCCAGCTTTTTATTTTATTTTAATGTTTTATCCAGATTGTGGGTTTTGGGTTCTCAGCATAGCCAGTCCTCAGTGGGTATTCTTCACTTAACATTAATGCGCACCTTCTCTCTTCAGCTTTTCCTGGACCTCCTCTCTAGCCAGCACACTCAGTCTCTCACGCTCCTGAAGCCTGGCGAGCTCTCTCTCTCTGGCGCAGCCACCGTCTGTGCCCTAGCCCTGTTGGCCCCCCAGCTGCCTCCAGCCACTCCTCTGTGCTTCACGCCTTGCCTCTCACCAGCCCTTGTTTCTGCAGTTGGCAGTGCTTTGCCTTCTTTGTTGTTGGTGTGATGTCTGTGCTCCTCTGCCCTTCCACTTAGCAGTTCAGGTTTCCTAGATTCTCTGAAAATAAAACCATTGTCCCCATAGCTGAGTTTCATTCCCATCCCAAGGAGTTCACTGTTAAAAATAGGTTGCTCCTCCCACCCTCCACACAACCCCACCCCGTAAACTTACCACCACTGAGCAGGAATCTAAATCCTGGAAGGAGGGCAGGGAGGAGGACAGGTAGAACTGTAAACAATTGTGAGCTGTATTGCGGCAGGGGCTGGCTATGTCAATGGGCCACTGCCTCTCAGCAGAACTAATGCAGAATGTGTTTTGATATGTTTTTTTTTTTTTTTGGTTTTAAGCCTCATTTTATTTTATAATTTTTTTCTCTTTCCCATTGGTTTGGTCTGAAGACAATTTTGTGGGTTTTCTTCCCCGTCCATAACAAAATATCAATGCTGAAATATGGAGAAAAACTCAGAGGGACTTTTGAAGATAATGATGGACTTCTGTGGGTGATCTGATGTTTGCTTAACCTCTACAGGAAAAGATAATCATGTACCATAGATAATGTGTGTATTATACAGTCCCTGTCTTCACAAATGCTAAAGTGCCATGAACACAAAGTGAAGGCTAGCTCCATGTTTTTCCTTTGAGGATACCAGAGATCAGTTCTTTGATGATGAGAAGGGGAAAGCCCTTATATGTATGCAACACCAACAGCAACCACCCTTTGGTTCTGAAATATCACATCTGTGTGCCCCCTGATTATTTCAGACAACTACCCAGGTCTTAAAATGTCAAGGGCCTCATTTCTGATGGCAAAGAGCTTTCACGTGCCTCCTAACAGGGCTTTGCGGCTGGGACAGCGACACTCTCACTGCGACATTCAGCTCTGCTTTGTCCCACATTGTTGACTAACGTCTTTCTGAGAATTCAGCACAATGTTCACTTTGCTACTCTGATAGGTTGGAATTCAAACCTTTACCTGAATGGCAAACTCCATCAAAATCCTTGGCAGACTGGTTGTGGTTGAATACTCTTTATCTTCGTAACTCTGTGACACCTGTAGGAGTGCACCCAACCCCAACAATCGAATGCAAATTCAGTGGGGGAAGAAGGAGCTTCACTTAACCAGGCTGCCATGGTGGCCCCTTTCCTGGAGTATTGAAATATCTTGTGTTTGATCTTGCACTGGTTCAGCAATTCTGGAAGATGAAGTTAGCTTAGAATGTTGCCTCCAATGGTCTGCAATGGGAAACTTTTAGACAGTCTTCCTGGGGCAGGAAAGAGGCTATGTTGGAACAAACTTCAAGCTGAGGGACATCTTATATGTTTTTGTTGTCACTGCTGCTGTTACAGTGGTGGTGGTGGTGGTGGTTTTGTTACTGTTTAGTCATATATTATTAATATGAGGGGTAGTTGAACAATAAATGGAAAATGCCTATTATGAAAAGGCTGCACAAATTTCAAATATTTTGCACTAAAATAAAACAACTGAATTCCATTTTCTGTGAAAGTCTTGAAGTCCCTTCCTCTACTTAGCTGTTTGATATTTCACTTTGATTTGATGATGGCAGTTTGATTCCCTTGTATAGGCATCTAAACCTGTATATGGACTGAAGCCAACAGTTACTGAACATCTTTTATGTTTAGGTACTGGGTCTATAAAATTAATGTAGTATGGTTCCTATCTTTAAAAGGCTTATAATTTATCAGAATCATCTAGAGATTCCTTAAACCAGCTAAAAGAATGTCTCCAGGACTTCTTGAAATTATAAATATTTTAAAAGAAATCTTAGTATACATTTTAACTGGATCATGATCTTTATTTAAGATTAAACATTTTAGAAGTATTCTGTCAAAGCAATATGTAAAATAGTCCAGTTGGAACCTTTTTCCTAAATCTGCCATAAAATTTTCTAATCCTATCACCAGTATCTCCTCAAAACTCTACTACAGATGAGTTGAACTTGACAAGTTAGAAGATTTCATTCCAATTCCATGCAAAGCAAAGGAATAATTGTTCTGTGGTCTGGATGGAGTAATTTCTAAAGCTTCTAAGTATTAGAAAATGTAAAATTGCCCTGGACACTGTTGGTCTCTGGCACCTTCTACACAGAAAAGTGGCAAATAACTGCCTGAATTACTGAAAGGGAGGGAAAAATACCACATATAAAATGTGTTCGAGACAGTCAGATACACTTAAGGAAGCCCAGTGGGGTTTTTCCCATGTACACTGGGTCCTCACTATAAACACCATGAAATTTCTTGTAGAATTTGTTCTCAAGTCTTTGATATCAGACTCTGCCCTGGCAATCTACTTGTTCAAACCACTCAGAGAGCCTCAAGCTAGAGCAGCCTCCCTTCTAAGGCAGGCTGCCTGCTCATGCCTCCAGAACTGCTATAGGATATTGCTCCAGTAGGTTTCCCTTTTGCTTTTTATTGAGGTGGACCTTTCCCCTGTTTCGGGAGAATAAGTCAAGTACTTGGGGAATTCATCTCATCTTTGAAAGCATTATTATGATTTTGGGGGGAGGAAAGGCTGAATCCAGCCAACCCCCAAGGGTATGAGTCAGCACTTGAGTCCTTTGGTATAATAATACAGATAATAACAACAAGTTGATAACATGTAGTTCGTACTTAATGTAGTCCAAGCACATGCTAAGCACTGTCTATCCGTTACCTCCTGTAACCGTCACAAGAACCCATTGACATGGCCACAGCCCTTGCTTTTATGGACAAGGATGGCAGGATTCAGTGTGAAGATGTAGGATTTCAACCCAATTCTCCCCTGACTCTGGACCCTAGCTTGTTAATCACACCACTGTACTGAAGGGCCATCCGTAGGTAGGATACTGCAAACAATTTGAGGGCTTGGGACATCACAGACTCCCTGACATAGGTTAGGCAAAGCCAGAATATTTGGTTTGAAATAAGAACAGCTAGCATCCTAAGCTGATTCTGAAACTCATCGTCTGTACCACATATCCAGGAAACACTGAGTTTCAAACCCCACTCACACAACAGCAGGCAGCGAGATCAGGGACAACCTAGATATTTCAACATAATACATTCCTGTTACTCTACTGCCAGAGTCAGCCAACAAGTAGCAAAATGAATCGAAAGTTTCTTTTCAATTGACTTTAAATATCATTTTGTTTTCCTTGACTATGCAAAATTCTGACAGTGAGTCACACTCTGTCAATGTTCAGACTTCTCATGTCTCTTTGTCATATATACTTTCTTTTGTGTGGTGTGTTATGTACAAGAATACTATAGAAAGTTCATGGAAATGCATATTATGGGAAACATGCATTTCAAAAAATTTTTGCATCAAAATAAGTTTATTTTTGAATTCTATCTTCCACAAACTTTTTTTTAAAGATTTATTTATTTATTTGAAAGGCAGAGTTAGACACAGAGAGAGGTCTTCCATCCACCAGTGCACTCCTCAAATGGCTGTATCAACCAGAGCTGGGCCAGGCTGAAGCCAGGAGCCTCCTCGGGGTCCCCCACGTGGGTGCAGAGGCCCAAACACTTGGGCCATCCTCCACTGCCTTACCAGGCTCATTAGCAGGGTGTGTAGTCAAAGCAGAGTGGCCAGGACTCCAGCTGGCTCCCACATTAGATGCCTGCATCACAGGTGGTGGCTTTACCCGCTGTACCACAATGCCAGCCCTTTCCACAAACCTTTGATGTGCTCTTGTACTACTCCCTCCCCTGCCACCTTCCTTTCCCCCATCTGTATGTGTATTTTTGGGGAAGAGATGAAACAACTTCTGAGAAATTATTTACTTCCAAATTTTAAAGAGTAACAAGAGTGAGAATAATAAATATTTACTTGTAGAGAATAAGCCCCCTGTTTTCCGGACAGAATTGTCTGATATGTCTCCATTGATTAAGTTACTTGTATAAGTTCACACATTTACTTTTCCCTACACAAATACAATGTACACTGGTATCAACTTAAGTAATAACCCCAGTAGAGAGTGAACAGTGGCTAGTCAACAAGTTTCCTTTGTTCCTTCCCTTAATGAATTTCCCAAGACTCTTGAAATTGAGGTAATTTTTAGGTAGGTCAATAGGAAAATACTGAAAGTATACTTTTTAACCTGTTGGTACTAAAATTTCTAGAATAGATTCAACCTGAAGAGGAGGTGACTTTTAGCCTTAGCCCAGGGAGTGGGCCTTTTTCTTAGTAGAGTGAATATTTTCCAAAGCAGTCAACTGTAGGGGTGGTCATTAAGTACTATGTGTTCCCTTCATCCCTATCTCAACTCATTACTTTTTCCCTATGTTGGCACTCTTCAATATTGAAAGTCATGTGCCAATTAATTTGTAATAAAGAATTCTCTGATACTGTTAAATGTGCCATGTGTTTCAACAGAGTTTGTAACACATGAGCCCTTCATCTAAAGATGGTATCTTTCTCATTTTTCATTGGTATAAACTAGTCAATATCCTTTGTTTTGATCTTGATTTTTTTTCCTAATTGCTCAAAGAAATTAATAATTAATAAATAGGGGCTCTTGGCCGGCACCGCGGCTCACTAGGCTAATCCTCCGCCTTGTGGCGCCAGCACACCGGGTTCTAGTCCCGGTCAGGGCGCCGGATTCTGTCCCGGTTGCCCCTCTTCCAGGCCAGCTCTCTGCTGTGGCCCAGAAGTGCAGTGGAGGATGGCCCAGGTCCTTGGGCCCTGCACCCGCATGGGAGACCGGGAGAGGCGCCTGGCTCCTGGCTTCAGATCAGCGCGGTGCGCCAGCTGCAGCACGCCAGCCGCAGCGGCCATTGGAGGGTGAACCAATGGCAAAGGAAGACCTTTCTCTCTCTCTCTCACTGTCCACTCTGCCTGTCAAAAATAAAAATAAATAAATAAATAGGGGCTCTTAAGCTCTGTTAGATTGTAGTATCAATTATATACGTAAATCTGCCTGAAACAAAGTCTGAGAGTGAGTTGGTTATATATATATTCAATAAAGAAGATATATTTAAGAAAAGTTCAGTGCAGAGATTGTGGGTAGCTTATCCCAAGACACTTTAAGGCAAACTACCTAATCATACGTTATCAGAGAAAAATGATTTTAGGACATTAACAAACCCCTAATCTTTGCAAATGAGAACACTGAAGACCAAAGAGACTGATTTACTTGCCCATGTATAATTATACAACTGCCTCAAAACAAACCATCCTTCTTTCTACATACTGATTTGATGATCACTGTACTGCTATGAGGCTTTATGACTAGAGGTGCTTACTTTAGACACAAGAAAAGCACTCTGAGTATTTTAGGATGCCAGCATTCTTATCCTTGTTCCTACATATGAAATACCTATGAAATGAACATGAGCAGCATGACCGTCATTCATAACACTGGACAGAGCATGGCGTAGAATATGATGGACAGAGATTTTGGAACCCTGAGTGCCTAGTGGATCCCTCTCTCCTCCCACCTTTAACTAGTGAGTTTGGAGAGGTCATTTACACTATGCATGGAGTTTGAGTTCAAGCTGAAATCCCAGGTCAAAAATCTCAGTTCTGCCACTTGGTAGCTGTACAAACTTGATCTGGTTATTTCACTTATCTGAGCTTCCTTTCATGTATAAAATGAAAATAATATGCACATACTCCAGAGGCCTGTTGTGGAGATTCAGTGAGAAAACCCAAGATAAATTCTGGAGTGTTGTTAGCAATTAGAAGTATAACTGCTAACTATCCTTACCTTATCTACAAAATTAGGAAGTAGATTAGATACTCTCTAAGGCCCTGTCTCATCATCAGTATTTTATATTTAAGTAACTCAAGTTTCTATCTTTCCCTATCATTAATAAGGTATATGAAAAAAAAATTTTGTATGCTATATTCTTATTTTCCCCAAAGTACATACTTTTTTTTCCTATGTGGCTCATTAGGAGTAACACAATGGTCATAACATCAGGGTAGTTGATCAATTTGACCACTAGATGGTGATTGAACTCTTGTGGGCCCTTAGTTGGGAGGTTATTTACACTGACGAATTAGAAGACACAAATCATACAAAAAATGGAACTGTAAAGTTAGAAGAGCATCTAGCCTAATTTGAAGGGATTGATGAAGACATTGGCAGTTGGAGGTAAAATGCATTGAGGTTATACTATAATTTGTGAACTTCAGGAAAGAACAAGGTCTGATTTGATTTTTTTTCCATTTCAGTATAAGAACTATCCAAGAAACACATTTGGTACGGGGTTGCTTGACTCTTCCCCAGAACCATTGTTTTTGTCTCCCATCTTTCTTTGAAAAATTAGTGAAGAAGTTTCAGTAGTCTTCCTGTTCCCTGATCTTCCCTGAACATATAATATAGCTTATATAGTCTTAAAAATTTATTTTCTCTGGTGCTACCCTTTACTTTCACTGATAATAAGGTGTCCCACCTTCAGAAACTAAGAGCTAATAGGGGATCTGCAAACACAGTGTTTTCTTATGACCAGAATGCAGTTACCAATATAGTTTATATACCTTCATATTGCCCCAACAGGCTCACATTCAATGTTCCCACTTTCAGGGATATTTAAAACCATCAGGGAATTCATACTAGGTGTGTGACACTGTATCTCCTTGCCATCCCTATCCTTTCTCATGTCATGTGGGTGTGCACAAAATGGTTCTGGTAGATAACATTTCTTTCTTCATCTTTCCCAGTAGTCACTGAACAAAGTGTGACTGCTCCTCAAAACAAAACAATGGCACCCTACTTATAACCTGTTTGCCTGCTGAGTGTTTCTCTGGCAGTCTTCCTTATGAATTCAGAAATTTGTGCTTAATCCCCCATGCACTATTTAAAAGGAATCTATAAGAGACACAGGGAAACTTGAAACTTGTAATCTAGAAGGACCCTTCAAGGTGACCATCTTGGGACAGGCATGCACTGGAGACACTGCCTAAGGGGCCTGTGTCCCACATTGCAGTGCCTGGCTTCAATTCCTGGCCTTGGCCCCACCTCCTAACTCCATCTTTCTGTTGGTACAGATGCTGGGAGGCAGCAGTGAAGGCTCAGATAATGGAGTCTCTGCTACCCAAGTGAGAGATCTCAGTTGAATTCCCAGTTCCTGGCTTTATCCTGACCCAGCCCAGGCCATTGCAGACATTTGGGGAGTGAACCAGTAGGAGTGCTCACTTGCTCTCGCTTGCGCTCTCTCTCTCTCTCTCTCTCCACCCACCTCTCTCCCCCCTCCTTCTCTCTATCTGTCTCTCCTCTCCCTCCCCCCTCCTTTCCTCTCTTCCCTCCCTCCTTCTCTCTCTCTCCTCTCCCTCCCCCCTCCTTTCCTCTCTTCCCTCCTTCCTTCTCTCTCTCTCTCTCCTCTCTCTCTCTCTGTTTTGTTGTGTCTATCTCTCTGTGTGTCTCTTTCTGTGCTGTTCAAATAATAAAAAAATGTTAAAAATGATGATGAAAATGTCTTCCTCAGATAAATGGAACAGAGCTAGTGACAGGATCAGACTAGAATCTACATCCTTCAACATCTGTGTTCTGAACACAGACTCTACCGCTAGTTCTTGCTCACACAGCTTGGGAACCCACTAATGTCAGGGCCAGGTGCTGATTCAGTGCAAGATGAAACCATGGTATACTGGAAGATCAACTAAGCTTTGTGGGTCTATGTAAAATGCTTGGGACTGTTTTTGTCCTTGATGCATGGGTTTTGATATCTATGGGATGGCCAGCTGGGATGGCTTATATGATTCTGACTGCAAGTAATTTTGCCTAACAATGTTTCTGATATCGTTAGATCAAAAATAAACTGCAAGAAACAGGTATATTTTAATTATCTGGGTCTACTTAAGGTATGCTGATATAATGTGTGAAATTAATATCTTTGTTGATGGAAAAGATTTTACCCAATTAAAGGATAAAGGGCTGGAATTTGATCTCAATTTGTTACTTTGAGCTGACCAACTAAAAGTTTACTCTTCGTCAGTGTGGTTTCCCACAACTCCTCATTTGGTGTTGGGTTAATGACCCGTGCATACTGCAGAAGGCTGGCAGCTCCTTTGCCAGACTGGGTTGTGTCTAGCCCTGTAGCTTTCAGGAAGATGGAGAAGCAAAAAGCAGCATTTGCCCAATGTTTGAGTTATTTGAATTATTTATGTCAATTCTTCTCCCAGGTCCACAAAAGGTGGCTCCGATTCCTCCCTTTCTGAACCCCAGCCAGCTCGGTCCAGCCGAGCCTTCTTGTTCCGAGTCCTCCGGGCGGCTCTTCCCCTTCAGCTTCTGCTGCTGCTCCTCATCGGGCTCGCCTGCCTCGTACCAATGTCAGAGGAAGACTATAGCTGTGCCCTCTCCAACAATTTTGCCCGATCATTCCACCCCATGCTCAGATATACCAATGGCCCTCCTCCACTCTGAACCAAGCAGATCTCATTGGCAAAAATGCTGGAAGCACAAGAAGGATGGAGCCAAAAGCATCCCAAACTACCAAAATGAGGACTTGAATCTTGGCAGGAGCCAGTGGTGTGCCGGCTTTGGCCATCCTCCGTGTCTCACATGTGCAAGTCATGGCTTCAGAGGTGGATGATAAGCAGTGCAGGAGAGCAAACAGACCAGAGAAGGTTTGGAAGAAATTTTGTTGGAGACTCTGAGCCTTAGCACAGAGGAGATTGAACGAGGACTTTCAAAGTTCCCTGGAATTGGGAATTCTGGACCTCTGGCCCATTCTATGCATAACCAAGGACTTCAGTAGACCATCTGGGCAGCGTTCCCATGGTGCTGCTCCATCCATCCAATAAACCGCCCACCCAGGCGCCATGTCAGTATCGTACAATCTACCAACCAACCAGTGCTCAAGAGATTTTAGTACATTGTAACATACAATTTTTAAGAGCTTATATGGCAGCTTTCCTTTTTGGCATGATGTTCTAACCTTTGCTTTAGAAGCACAAGCTGTAAATCTAAAATGCACTTTTTTAAAGATATAAAGAAAAACTAGATGTAATAAATATATAATGGAAGGCTTTATTGTGGAAAAAAGAATGTTATAGTAAAAAAAGATATTTATGTATGTACAGTTTGCTAAAGCCAAGTTTTGTTTGTATTGATTACTTTGCATTTATTATAGATACAGTAAAATATACTGTCCTGGATTTCTTTTTCCTCTAAAAATGGGTTGAAAGTCATTGTGAAGCAGGCAGTGATCATAATGCAACTACACAACTACAGTGATCGTGTGTGTGTGTATCTGTGTAATGAATGAAGCAGGATGTAAGTGTGTATTCAGGAGACAGGATAGATAAGGGAAGTGCACATTTAAACAGAAAGTCCCAGATGATTCATTTTTCCTCTTCCCTCCACAAACAGATCTCATGAATTCCTGCTTCTTGGCCTCTTTCATATTCTCCTCTGAAAGTGCTCCCTGGGGTCTCCTGTCTGCAGCGCTTCTCCATTCCATCCCAAGGGAATACGACAGCCTCGTAAACTTTCTTTAAGCATTCTCTTGTCCAGATGCATTCTTTTGTGCAAAGCTTTCCATTGTATTCATTGCCTACATGTATACAATTTTAGTCTTTCAAGTCCCGTCAATACAATTTTACTCTGCCCTTCTAATTTTGCTGATAAGAGGCCCTCATGAAATTATTTCATGCTCTTGGATTGTAATCCATCATTAAATAAGTTAGGGGGTATAGGAAACCCAGGTTTCTGGCTTCTCTTGAAAATTGAAAGCTCTGGTGCCCTGAAAACATCCCCACGTCAGCCATTGCTATCCTTTTTGAGAGTTGGAGGAGACAGGTTTTCCATTTGCGGTTATTGCCCATCAACTTCTCTCAGTTCCTGCACCAGCCTAAGCACAGTAGGTGTTTGAGTTTACAATTCCTGCTGTATGTTAAGTGTCTAAACCAATCTGAGATACTTGAAATTTCCTGAAACTGTCTTCCATGGTTTCCTGACACACATGGGCTGAGTATCATCTCAGGGTCCCTGGGGCTGGTGAAGCCTTCTGATCTCTGGGATCACTTCAGACCTTGCCCTTCGTTCTCCTGAAGCAGGACCTGGAAGCTTACATTTCAAATACATACCTGAAATAACTATTGAAACACACTGTCTTACCCTTTCTTGAGTCCATGATTTTGTTCCCATCATTCCTCTCTCTTCGCACACATGCCCTCTCCCTTGAAGAAATCCTGGACCCCCATTAGACAGTGTGTAGGATGTCTTTCTACTGAGCTTTCCTCTGGTGCTACTCCTGTCATGTGTGTTTGACTTTTCCGCCAGGTCACTCCCACTTTACTTCACTTTAGCCCACTCAGGGAGCAGGAATAATGCTGGTTTTATACGGAACACACCCTGTGCTTAAAGCATCCCATCCTTCCTCTGGAGAGGCTGGGGCGGTGTGGCATGGGAGAGGTCGATGCCTACACTGGCATCTAAGGTCCTTTCCAGACCTCACTCCTCCATCACTTCCCAGAACTCCTGCTTCTAACTCTTGAAATTAGAGGGGTTTCTTGCAGAGAGAGCCAACCCCTCTGGAACAGCATGGAACCTCCCACTCAGTGAGGCTGTAGGCCCAGGAAAAGCAAGCACAAAGACACAGCAGAAGATTTTCCTTCCCACAGGCTACAGTTACCTGACTTCCTCAGCACCTGCTCATCACTGAAGACTCAAATGTTAAATGTTTCTGTGAAAAAAAAAAGCTAATTTTGATTAGTAAAAAAACTTATAGTACAGTCTCATCTCTACATTTCTAAAACTCTGAGACACTCAAAATGGTATATAATGTGCATTTCCACTAAACTTTGAAGAGTTAAACAGAATGTTGGAAAGAATTAGGTGATGCAGCCAAGTATGAGTATTGAAGTGATGAGATCATAGCTTTCCTCATAAGACAACTCGACTAGCTAGGCAACGACCAAGCCAGCAGCCGATGAGACCAGGACCAGAGTCTTCCCAATTTCAAGAACCAGGGGCACCCTCACCGGCACCCTGCAGCTACCCTGGAAGTGGAGAGAGAGGATGTATTCTTCAAGGCCTTCTTGGAAGGGTTGGGGGCTTTTAGTGCATATTGAGGGTGTAAAAGGACCTGATCGCTGTTGAGGAGGCTCCTTTTCTGTGGTAAGGACTCTCAGGAGACCTGGTGTGGCCTGGACAGAAGCAATGAAGTTCTGTGTGAGTGGTGGGTGTGGAAGGACATGGACAAAGATACCATTAACCAACCAGGAAGGGTGAGAAGAGATTTAGTAATATCTTGGGTATGAGAATTGCACAGGCAAACAGGAAATGTTAGAAAAATTGATCATAAAGTAAAGCTGGATAAATAGTGAGAAACTAAAACTAGTGACTTATATAAGAAATCCAGGGAGGAATGAAAGACTTTGGAGGAAATTTCCCAGTTGTTCCCTAGGAAATGGGGTGGCAGAGGCTCTCCTTGTTTTTCTAAGAAGTAAAAAGAGATGGTGACAAAAGGCCCAAATAGGAAATTCAGCAAGATGTGGGTTGTAGTTCACTGTAAAAAGGCATATCAGTGCTGACTGATTTATAACCTACTCTCTGAGGCCAAATATTAAGAAATTATAGCTATAAAATTTTATTTATTGGAAAGCCATATAAGATATTGTAAAGCTAAAAATAATGGAGCAATGATGGCCAGATAAGGAGGGCCTCCATGGTGCTGATCTACATCTGCCTGAGTTCAATCAACATTTGGGTTCTTAGCTCTGTGCCCATGAGTCTGTCATCACTACCACCAAACTCCCATAGGGAATAGTGAAGCAATTAAAGTGGTCTCAGTGTTTACCATAGATCCAAAAATGACCAGGGCAAGTATTTCTGGACCAACTTGGCATCTACTCACTTCCCAAGTATTTATGGAATGCCTACTGTATGGTGGGAATGGCTCCAAGCTCCCTTGCAAGTCAAGTCTCAGCTAAGACCTCGCAACTTCTTATTTACTAATTAAGAGAAGGCACTGGGCCTTTACCATAAATATGAATGTGTGTCTTCCTCCACCGGGATGTCATGAATCTTGAGATCATGGCTCAAAAAAGACAAAAAGCCATCTCATTTAGGGGTAGAAAATGAGATTATTAGTAGGTCCCTATTTTAGGGCAGGAAATTTCCTTCTAAGTTCTTCATTACCTGGTTTATGTGATAGTGGA
The DNA here is from genome assembly GCF_051225735.1 of Oryctolagus cuniculus. NCBI lineage: Eukaryota > Metazoa > Chordata > Mammalia > Lagomorpha > Leporidae > Oryctolagus > Oryctolagus cuniculus. The sequence continues at coordinate 15,759,030 of NC_142871.1, forward strand.
TATTTTAAAGAGCATAACTGTCCATCCATTCAAATGGTAGCAGAGTAAAATCAGAGCAATTTACAGGCCTGGAAACATTTTTCCACTTGACTGTGGGAAGTGCTAAGATAATTTTGACTATGAGAGGAGGCATTTTTCTGAGCATTGTCATTTCAGTTGTAGATGTGACAACACATTGTGATCATTGAGCTGATCATTACCTGGAGGTAATGAACTGAGGAAGGATAACTTTTATTCTGTTGCTCCTGGCTTCTCTCAAACCTTGCCCTCAAAGGTATAAAATATTTGCTAGGAATCCATGGGGGCTACAGCACAAAGACCTGCATTTGTAGGAGAACTCAAGTTCAGAGGAATAAGCCAAAGAAGATTGCAAGCCTGGGGCATGTCCTACAACCTCTGTCAAACAGCCCCCTGTGGTATTTACCTAAGGCAAGTTGAAGGTTAGGAGTGGCTAATGCAAAGCCAGAGCAATTTACTGTCCACAAGGTGATCAACAAGGAAAGTTGAGTCTGAGAACTGAGGTTGGTATTTGGATGCCATCTTTCTTAAAACTGAAAGTCTGGGGAAAAAAGACTCAGCCTTACAAATGTTTCCACCTCCTCTTCCCTTGTTCTCCCAACCCTACCCCCTACCCAAAGGTATGGGAATGTAACTGAGTTTGAAAGCTGCAATAACATCAGGAGAGTGGGGACATTTGTAAGCTGAGCTACAGATGGTTGCACTTGGCGCTATAGGTGGCTGAGAAGAAATCTAGATGTCCCTGCTGAATTTAACTTCAGTGCCTTGCAGGTATGCCATCTGGGCCATTCTAAATCCTGCTGAACACATCTGCAGCTGGTGGTTGAACTCAAAAGCAAAGTTGCCAAGCAGCAGACAATAACAATGGACAGCAGTCCCCATCAGCTACCCCCAACCCTAAGCCACATTTTTTGGCAGGAGCCCAGAACAGCCCACCTCCCATGCTCTGTTCCGCACCTCTCATGGGAGTTGCAGGTTGACTGGAAACTTAGGCATGCAAGAGACTGGTGCCTTCCAAAGTGGGTTCTAGATCAGTAGCATCAGCATCACCTGGAAACTTGTTAAGACTGTACCACATTCAGCTTCTAGGCCACCATACACCCCATATGCGCACATCTTAGGGCCCTTTAACTTTTTTCCAGCTGGCCACCATGACAAAGTGTCTAAGTAAGTTTTCCCATACCCCCCTATAGCTTCATAAAACAATAAATTTCCATATGAATCTGGATTTTTAATCTGAACTCTTCTATGCCATTGACCTCTTTGGCTATCACTACTTTATGTAAGTGAACAGTATAACTGATTATGATGTGTATATGAATATTTGTATAATATTTCAGTATAGTTAAATATATAATGCAAACATATAATGTACATATGTATTATTACTACTGATTTTCATTTGCCACAATATGGATGAACCTGGGGAGCATTATACTCAGTGAAATAAACCAGTATCTTTTTTCAACAGTTGTTTTCTTCCAGCTGTTTGATGTACACCGATGCTACAGTGAACACTTTTGCATGTGTGTGCATGTGCACATTTTTGTACTACTGATCTTATTTCTCTAAGATGCATTGTTCAAGGTGGCATCACTGAATCAAAAGGTATGTACATTCTATCTTTGAATGCATTTTAATAAACTCTGCTGGACTATTTCTTGAAAAAGTTGTGATGATTAGCATTCCCACTCACAGTGGGGATGAAAACTTCCTTTTAAAAATTCCTTCCCTTGGTTCAAATTAGGGGAATTATGGCCAGATTATTACTGTTCAAATTCTGCACATTAGAATCTCTTAAAGAACTTTTAAAAATTCAGAATCCAAGACCATTCTGAATTAAATCCTGGTCTTTGGAGAGCAGTGGTTTTCACTCCCCAGGCTATTTCCATGTGCAGACGGCTTTGGGAAGGGCAGGACTGGATGTTATCAGTTTTCTAAAGTACTGCCCATTTGAGGCTAACAGTAGCTCTTGGTTGTAAAATTTGCCCCTCTGTGACTAGTTTATATGATAATTATCCTGTTTGTAATATCTCTTCAGGAAGGTCAGTTTTATCCTCTGAAGATTTTTTTTTAACATTTTCATGTGAAAGAAGCTTTTTGTATATGAGAAAAATTAGCCACCTGTATTATTTGATTTTAATATCTTCTTTAGTTACATGGAAAAGCTTTAATGTTTCATCATCAACTTTTAAAGGTTGTTTTGTTGGTTGTGGATGGTCTATACTATAAAGGCCTTTTTCTGATCCAAGATTATGCAAATGATTGTTGTATTTTCTTTTAATAATCTATATAGAACCACTTTTGTATTTGATATGAAGTAAGGAACTCCTTTGTCATTTTCCAAATGAATAGACAAAGGTCTCAAAACTGATCAGGAGTAACACAGAGATGCCACCTGTTATGAGTATTACCAATTTTTAGCAACCTGGATGTCAGCCAGTACAGAGCTTGTTAAATAAATTATAGTGCACACATAGTATTTACTATGATGAGACTATTTTTTTAAATTAGATTAACCTGTATGTGGATTAAGGAAGATATCTTCTATATATTCTTAAATTTAAAAAAAAGATATAGGATAATATACATGTAATATTTTTTGAGATTTATTTGCAAGAGTTACAAAAAAAGGAGACACAGAGAAAGAGATCTTTCACCTGCTGGTTCGCTTTACAATTGCCACAACAGTCAGATCTGGCCAGGCTGGAGCCAGGAACTCTATCGTGGTCTCCCACACTGGTAGTAGGAGCCCAAGCAATTATTTTGCTGCCTTCCTAGGCACATTAGCAGGGAGCTGGATCAGAAGCAGGGCAGCTGGAACTTGAGCTGGTGCTCAGATATTGGATGCTGATGTCACAGGTGGCTGCTTAACTCACTGTGCCACAACACCAGTCCCAATATGATCAATTTTTATAGAAAAAAACTATGCGTATCTATTAATTGTATGAGGCAAGAAAAAACTTTGGGGAGAGACAGAAGAAATACAAGGCTTGACATTGTGTCTGGAATTATAAAGAGAGAAACCATTTTAAGCATTTTTTGCTGCTTAAATTTTGACAGGGAGCATGACTTTTTTTTTATCCAAATTGATACAATAATGATAATTTGAAAAGACAAAGTCTTGAAAAAGACTTGTCCTCTTGTATGAAGAGACAACATGTGCTTTGCTTTTTAATTTTTAAAGAAAGTTTTTAATATGTCCAAAATAATGACAGGTTTCTAGTTATAAAAGTAGCAGAATCTTAATGATGAGTCATCTCTGAGTGTTAATTTTGACTGCTTGGCTCCAGGATGCAAGAACAAAGGGGTTCAGGCCGTGGTCTGGGATAAGGAGGCTCCCTACCCAGGAGACTCGCTAATTCACAGGAGAAAGTCTTCCCTGAGATGTTCAAATGACAGTCATTTGTTCAGGCAAAGTTCCAGCTTCCTAATATAGCATTGGCCTCAGAAGTCACCCTGCTTGCAGGTGAAGTCAGGCCACCAGAGGCAGCTGATCCCCAGAAGTGACAGGGGTTGGGAGGGGACAGGACTATGGTCAGCTGCTGGAAGTCACAGGTGGTTTGGGCTTGTGTCTGTGCATTTCTTCCCTGCTACAGGTGTCAGACATGCATTCTGCTTGCCTTTTGGCTTGAATCTGCGCCTACTCATTAATGTCCTATGAGACTCCACCTCGTGCAAGCCTGGCTTTGGCATGTGGTTCAGTGTCCCAACCTCACCTCACCTGTGGTATCTACTCACCAAAATGCAAAAATTGATTAAGGGAACCAGCAATCTGGACTTTTATACCAATTATTTTGGCTCAAGTCTTAAATAGGCTCTACCTGTAGCAGAGATTTTGCAGCCAAAATACTTGGACTCAAACCCCAGCTTGGCCAATTACTGGCTGTTTATAACCTGAGCAAGTTATTTACCATATCAGTTCCTCAATTTCCTTCTCTGTCAAATGGGATAATAAATAGTACCTACCATATGGAATTTTTATGAGGACTAAACACATGAATATATGCAAGTATTGAAATAGTACAAGACAAGCACTAAAAGACAGCTATGCTGTCTTATGACTATTTCCTCTAGTTGCAAATTGATTTCTGAACTGGATACTGATAAGAGTTTACCAGACTCTCCCATGTTGTTTTTATTATTTTTAACCATTTTTTTAAGATTTTTATTTATTTGAAAGGCAGAGTTACAGAGAGGCAGAGGAGAGAGAGGGAGGGAGAGAGAGGGAGAGAGGGAGGGAAGGAGAGGGAGGGAGAAGGGGGGAGAGAGGAAGAAAGAGGGAGAGAGAGAGAGAGAGAGAGGTTTTCCATCTGCTGGTTCACTCCCCAATGGTTGCAACTGCCAGAGCTGGGCCAATCAGAAACCAGGACTCTGGAGCTTCTTCCAGGTCTCCACAAGGATGCAGGGGCCTAAGGAGTTGGGCCATATTCTGCTGCTTTCCCAGGCACATTAGCAGAGAGCTGGATCAGAAGTGGAACATCCATGATTTGAACTGGCACCCTTATGGGATGCTGTCACTGCGGGTGGCAGCCTTACCATCTATGCCACAGCACCACCCCCTAATTTTTTTTAACCATTTTGGGAAAAGGAAACTGTCTCAAAATTTTTTTTTCTTTTTCTACATTTTCAATTGTGGGTAAAAAAAAATGATGTGGGATTTGCCCTCTTCAGATTTTTTTCTGGTACTTTAAAGGGTACTTTAAAAAGTTCATGGAAAATGGTATTGAAAGATACATATAAGTTTATACAAATATTTTTTAAATCTTTGCATAGTTTTTTCTAAATATTTATTTTACTTATTTGAAACCCAGAGTTGCAGAGAGAGAGGTCTTCCATCCAATGGTTCACTCCCCAGGTGGCCACAATGGCTGGAGCTGTGACAATCTGAAGCCAGGAGCCAGAAGCCTCTTCCAGGATTCCCACGTGGGGGCAGGGGCCCAAGGACTTGGGCCATCTTCTGCTTTCCCAGGCCACAGCAGAGAGCCGGATCAGAAGAGGAGCAGCTGGGACTAGAACCGGTGCCCAAATGGGATGCTGGCACTTCAGGCCAGGTCTTTAACCTGCTGTGCCACAAGGCCAGCCCCATAATACATATTTCTATGAACTTTTTGAAGACCCCCCATGTGCGTTAGTTTCAATTGTTTGCACAAAGATAAACTTATCTTTTCATTTCTAAATGTTATTTTAAACTAACCTAAACATTTTACATATTTATAGGATAACTGTATGATGTTTCTATACATGTATGCACCACATAATATCTAATCATGGTAAACATACTTATTACAGCAAACATTTAACATTTCCTTGTGGAGACACATTTGAAATCTTATAATTTTTAGAGAAATATACAGTACATTATCATTATCTAAAGCCATCCTATTGTACAATAGAACAAATTTTTACTCCTCTGTAACTTGGACTTAGTACCTTTTACTCAGTCTTTCCTCATCTCTCCCCCTATAGGCCCCAGCCACTGATAACCACCATTATACTCCTAATTTCTATTTTCTAAACTTTTTTAGATTCCACATATGATATATATTCAATACTTAATCTTTCTGTGCTTGCCTTATTTTGTTTAACAAAATGACCTCTACCTGCACTGATGTTGCAACTGACAAGAGTCCATCCTGTATATGGCTGAATGAAAGTTTATTGTGTATATGTACCACATTTATCTGTGCATCAGTTGATGATCATTTAGGTTTATCCCATTTCCTGACTTGTGCATATTGGTGCGATAAACTGGAGAGTGTAGTTGTTTCTACAGTTCATCTCCCATGTATGCATACTCCATAATGTGACTTCTAGATCATATTCTGGAACTGTTTTTACTTTTCTGAGGAACTTCCATACTGTTTCCCACAGTGGCTGTACTAATTTACATTCCCACCAACAATATGCAAGGGATCCCTTTTTGCCACAACCTTGCCAGTGCTCATCCTTTATTGTTTGATAATAACCAATCTGATGAGTGAGGTGATATCTTGTGGTTTTCATTTGTATTTCCTTAATGACAAGCGATGTTGTGCATCTTTTGATGTACCTGTTGTGCATTTGTTATTGAGAAAAAAATGGATAAATTGGACCATTTTTAAATTGAATTTTTTTGGCTATTGAATTTGACTTCCTCATAGGTTCTGGTTATTAACCTTTTGTCCTATGAAAACTTGGAGATTTTCTCCTATTATGTAGATGGTTCGCTTTCACTCTGCAGAAGCTCTTGGTTTGATGAAAATCCATTTGTCTATTTTATTTTTGTTTCCTGTACTATTGGGGTCTGACACACAAAATCCAAGTTCATGCCAATGTCCTGAAGCAGCTCCTCTGTTTTCCTCTAGTCATTCCCAGTTTCAGATCTTACATTTCTATCTTTATTCTAATTTGAATTGATGTTTATTCATGTTGAGAGACAGGGGTATAATTACATTCTTCTGCGTATGGGTAGCCAGTTTTCCCAGCACCGTTTATTGAAAGGACTGTTCTTTTTCAGTGTGTGTTCCTAGCACCTTTGTCAATGATCAGCTGGATATAGATAAGTGAGTTCACTTCTAGAGTCTCTATTCTGTTACATTGGTCTGTGTGTCTGTTTTTATGTCAATACCATACTGTTTTAACCACTGAGACTTTGTAATGTATTTTATTATTATTTTTTTGTTGTTTTTGACAGGCAGAGTAGACAGAGAGAGACAGAGAGAAAGGTCTTCCTTTACCGTTGGTTCACCTTCCAATGGCCACCATGGCTGGCACATCGTGCTGATCCGAAGCCGGGAGCCAGGTGCTTCTCCTGGTTTCCCATGTGGGTGCAGGGCCCAAGCACTTGGGCCATCCTCCACTGCACTCCCTGGCCACAGCAGAGAGCTGGAGTGGAAGAGGGGCACCCAGGACAGAATCCGGGGCCCTGACCAGGACTAGAACCTGGTGTGCCGGCGCCGCAAGGCAGAGGATTAGCCTAGTGAGCTGCGGCACCAGCCATAATGTATTTTAAGTCAGATACTATAATGCCTCCTGCTTTATTTTTGTTTAAGATTGCCTTGGATATTTGGGCTCTTGTGTGATTTTGTAGATTTTGATAGTTGTACTTTTGTTCTGTGAAAAATTACTTTGTGTTTTGGTAGGGAATGCATTGAATTTGTAAATCATTTTGGATAGTATGGCCACTTTAATGGTGTTGGTTCTTCTAAACCTTGTACATGAATATTCTTCTGTGTCTTTGTGTCCTCTTTAATTCCTTTCTTCAGTATTTTACAGTTTTCATTGTAAAGATCTTTCACCTCTTTGGTTACATTTATTCCTACGTATGTTTTTATAGCCATTTTGTTGCAAAAGACAGGATTTTATTCTGTTTTATGGTTGAGTAGTATTCTATAGCATACATATACAGCAGTCACTAATCTGGGTTGATTCCATATCTTACCTACTGGCAGTTGAGCTACAGTAAAAATGGAGGAACAGATAATTCCATCATATGCTGATTTCATTTTGTTTGGATAAATAGCCAAGAATGAGATGGCTGAGTCATGTAGTGGATATACTTTCAGATTTCTGAGGAATCTCCACAGTTTCTTCAATAATGGCTGTTCTAGTTTACATTTCCACCACAGTGGATTAGGGCATATTTTCCCCATATGCTTTCCAGCACTTATTACTCTTTGATTTTTAGATGATAGTCATTCTTACTGGGTTGAAGTGAAACCTCATTGTGGTTTTGATTTGTATTCCCCTGATGACTATTGATCTTGAGCATTTTTTCATGTATTTGTTGGCCATTTCATCCTTTGAAAAATGCCTGTTCATGTGCATTGCCTACTCCTTAACTGGATTATTTGTTGTTTTGTGTTTCTTGAGCTCTTTATAGATTCTGGATATTAATCTTTTATCAGTTGCATAGTTTGCAAATATTTTCTCCCATTCCATCAGTTGCCTCTTCACTCTGTGTTTCCTTTGCAGTGCAGAAATTTTTTTAACTTGTATTTAATAAATTTAAATTTCCAAAGTACAACTTTTGAATTATAGCAGCTTTTTCCCTCCATAACTCCCACCCACCTACAACCATCCCATCTCAGAAACACGGCCATCAATACAAAAGAAGGTAAAGGAAGAAAATCTCCCAGTAAAAGATCACAGAAAGTTCCAAGTATATATTAGAAACATCTTTGGAAAAATGGCAGGGCAAAGTCACTACTTATCAATACTCATTGAATGTTAATGGCCTCAACTCTCCAGTTAAAAGGCACAGACTGGCTGAATGGATTAAAAACAAAACCCATCTATTTGCTACTTACAAGAAACACATCTTTCCAGCAAGGATGCACGCAGACTGAAAGTGAAAGGTTGGAAAAAGACTCCATTCCAATAGAAATTTCTTAACTTGGTTTAATCCTATTTGTCTAGGATTGCTTTGACTGCCTGTTTTTATAGGGTCTTTTCCAAGAAGTCTTTGCTTATGCCAATGTCTTGCAGTTTCCCTGATGTTTTCTTCTAGTAAGTTGATGGTATCAGGTCATAGATTTAGATCCTTGACCCATTTTCAGTTGATTTGTGTGTAAGGTGTAAGGTAGGGATCTTATTTCATACTTCTTTGTGCACTGATTCCATTTTCCCAACACAATTTATTGGAGAGACTGTCCTTTCTCCAGGGACTGATTTGGGCTTTTTTGTCAAAGATTAGTTGGTTATTGCTGTATGGATTAATTTCTGAGGTTTCTATTCTCTTCCATTGGTCTACATATCTATTTTTGTGCCAGAGCCAGGATGTTTTGATTATAACTACCCTGTGGTATCTCTTGAAATCTGGTATTGTGATGCCTCCAGCTTTGGCTGTATTACAATGTCATTCATTTTTGGACATGAACTTGGTATTCAGCAACTTTGCTGAATTTCTCATTTTAATACCTTTTTTGGTGAAATCCTTGGGGTTTCCTATACAAGATCATATCATCTGCAAATAATGACAATTTGATTTCTTCCTTTCCAATTTGGATGCCATGTGTTTCTTTCCCCTAATTGAGTAGGAATTGAAGTACCACACTGAATCAAAGTGGTGAAAACAGGTATTGTTGTGTTGTTCCAGATTTTAGAGAGAAAGCCTTCAGGTTTTCCCATTCCATATGATATTAGTGTGTGTTGGTGTGGCCTTTCTTAGGTATATTCCTTCCAAACTTAATTTGTTCAGAGTTTTTATCATGAAGAGATGTTGTATTTTATCAACTTACTTTTCTGTATCTGTGGAGATGATCATATAATTTTATCCCTCATTCTGTTGCGGATAGAATGTGATGTGGTATATCATGTCTATTGACTTGGCATGTATTGAATCACCCTTGCATGCCTGGGGTAGATCCCACTTGATTATGGTGAGTGATCTTTTTTAATGTACTATTACACTCAACTTTTCAGTATTTTTTTTTAGGAATTTTTGTATTTATGTTCATGAAGAGCACTGGCCTGAAGCTTTCAATTTTTTGTGTTCTTGTCTAGTTTTGGTATCGAGTTAACATTGGACATGTGAAATTGGAAGAATTGCCTCTTACCCTATTTTTTGAATAAATTAAGAATAGGTGTAAATTCCTTAAATATTCTATAGAAATCAACAAAACCTTGTGGTCCTGAGCTCTTCTAATGGGAGACTCTTTATTATTGATTCAACCCTGCTACTCATAAATGGTTAATCTAGGGAATCTATTTATTCATGACTCAATCTTGGTAATCTATGTATATCCAGGAATTTGTCCATTTCTTCTAGTTTATCAAATTTTTGGCAAATAATTATTCCTAATAATTCTTTGTAATTCTATGATATCAGTTGTAACTCTGATTTTGTTGATTTGAATCTTCTTTTTTTTCTTTGCCTAGCTAAGGGTTATCAAGTTTGTTTATCTTTTCAAAAAACAAGCTATTTGTTACATTGATGTTTTTGTATGGCTTTTTAAGTCTCCATCTCATTTCTGCTTTGAACTTTATTACTTTATTTTTTTTTATTTTGACAGAGTTAGAAAGTGAGAGAGAGACTTTTATTACTTTTTACACAAATTTTAGGTTCGATTTATTCTTTTTTCCTTTACAATTTTTTAACATTTTTCTACATTTATTTCAAATGTAGAAATTATATACAAATGATATGACTTGATTTGTTTTTGCTTTTCTAATTGCTCAAGATGTAACAATAAGTTTATTAGAAATTTTTCGGCTGTTTTCATGGAAGTTTTATTGTTATAAACTTTCCTTTTAATGCTTCTTTTGTATCCCATAGGTTTAAGCATGTTGTATTTTCATTTTCATTCTTCTAAAAAATCAAGTTTATTTAAATAACAAAATGTTTGAAATACTGTATTCATTTGAAAGACAGAATTACAGAAAGAGGTAGAGACAGAGAGAGAGGTCTTCCATCCACTCGTTCACTCCCCAGGTGGCCGCAACAGCCCAAGCTGCGCCGATCCAAAGCCAAAAGACAGGAGCCTCCTCTGGGTCTTTCACATGGGTGCAGGGACCCAAGGAGCTGGGCCATCCTCCACTGCTATCCCAGGCCATAGCAGAGCTGGATCGGAAGAGGAGCAGCCAGGAATAGAACTGGCGTCCATTTGGGATGCTGGTGCTTCAGGCCAGGGCATTAACCCGCTGTACCACAGCACCAGCCCCCTGGAAATACTATCTTGAATTTACTTTTTTTTTTTTTTGACAGGCAGAGTGGACAGTGAGAGAGAGAGACAGAGAGAAAGGTCTTCCTTTGCCGTTGGTTCACCCTCTAATGGCTGCCGCAGCTGGCGCACCGCGCTGATCCAATGGCAGGAGCCAGGTCTTATCCTGGTCTCCCATAGGGTGCAGGGCCCAAGGACTTGGGCCATCGTCCACTACACTCCCGGGCCACAGCAGAGAGCTGGACTGGAAGAGGGGCAACCGGGACAGAATCTGGTGCCCTGACCGGGACTAGAACCCGGTGTGCCGGCGCCGCAAGGCGGAGGATTAGCCTAGTGAGCCGCGGCGCCGGCCTTGAATTTACTTTTAAAGAGTAATTCAAACCTGTTTTAAAACAAATTACCCTACATTTAACAGCTATGTACGAAAGATATAAAATTGTCCTTGGTTTTATTATAACAAATGAAAAACTTCAGTATTCTCCAATCAAAGGTATTCAGGGATTGTTACGTTGTTGTTTTGTCGAAACAGTGAGGGCACAATAGCTTAATGGACTACAAACAAAAGAGCTGAGCGTCCATGCCACCAGTGGAGAAAGAGGATTTTTCCCATTTCCATCTCCGTTTGGTGCCAATCAAAACATACTACTGGCCATTTAGTTAAAAAAAAAAAAAGGCATTGCAGTATGCTTGTGCACGTATACCAGTTACTTTGTGCACAATAAAAGAATGGGAAAGGGCAAAACAAAACTAGAGAATATGATGGTGGCATTTGTAATTTTCCAATTGAGAATGTATTCAAGTGTGCTGTAGGAAGCAGATTCTTTTAGTAGAAACCTATCTGCTGCTGGACTACATCTATTTTGTCCTCATCCTCAACTGTGCAGGTATGTATGTTACACTGATGGTTGCATATCAAATCAGAATATGATCTACCTGATTGATAAGCCATGTCATTCAAAATAGACCTTTTAGTTTACCAAATGGTGCATGCCTCCTAACTGCACCACCACCTTCAAATTAATGATTGTTGTTCTCAGTCTTGACTCCTTTCTTGGACTTTTCATGAAATGTGAGTGCTGGGGTCTCCTCAGCTGCTACTTCATAAGAAAGGTATGAGGTCCACAACAAACAAGCACACCAACAGCACCAGGAGCAGCAGTGGAAACAGGTGGCAGCACTGACAAGGAAGAGGACACACACACATTTCGCGGAGATTTCTAATAAACTTATTTATTAGTTCAGGAATAAGTTGTTTAATTTTCACTTGCTTATGTAGTTTCCAAAGCTTTTCTTATTTCTGTTTTCTAGTTTCATAACATTGTGGTCAGAAACGATACTCAATATAATTCCTACTTTTAGAGATGTGCTGAGTTGTTTTGTGACTACCATAAGAGACCATAATAGGTGCTGTTAAGAAGAATGTGTATTCTGCAACTCTTGGATGTAAGGTTCTGTAGATGTCTGTTAAGTCCAGTTGATCTGGGGTGCAATTTCAGTCTCCCATTTCTTTATTTTCCATCTGATCTGACCATTTTTAAAATAATGAAGTAGAAGTCCTCTACACTTACAGTATTAGAGTCTATTTCTCCCTTTAGATTTATTAATATTTGCTTTATGTATTGGAGTGCTCTGATATTGGACAAATATCATTTTTTTTTGCCCTTTTGCTGGACTAAAATCTTTATCATAATATGACATTCCTTGTCTCTTTCTACTCTTGTTTAAAATCTATTTTATCCAATATAAGTATGGCAATTCCTGCATTCTTTTGAATTCCATCTGTTCACTTTCAGTTTGTATGTGTCCTTACAGTTGAAGCAAGTTTCTTATAAGCAACATATAGTTAAACTCAGTTTGTTTATCCATTCTATTACTCTTTCAGTTGTAGAATTTGGTCTATTTTCATTTAAGGATAATTATTGATCATGCCTCAATATTGCCATTTTGATACTTGTTTTCTGGTTTTGTTGTAGTTTTTTGTTTGTTTTTACTTGAAAGGCAGAGTTACAGAGAAAAGAGACACATTGAGATCTTTCATTTGCTGGTTCACTCCCCAAATGACCGAAACGGCCAGGGGTGGCCCAGGCTGAATCCAGAAGCCTAAAGCGTCCTCCAGGTCTTCCACATGAGTGCAGGGGTCCAAGCACTGGGCCATCTTCTGCTGTTTCCCAGGCACATTAGCAGGCAGCTGGATCAGAAGTGAAGCAGTCAGGTCTCCAACTGGCTTCCAATATGGCATCACAGGCAGAGCCTTAACCTGCAACACCACAATGTCATCCCATGGTTCTTTTTTTCCCTCCCTCTCCTACAATCTTATTTGTTGTTAAGTCATTTCCTCTAGTAGTGTGTTTTGATTTCTTATTATTTTTGATTAGACTGTTGCAGTTTTTCTTTTGTTTTTTCATTATCACAAGGCTGACAAAAATCATATTTTGATTTTAAGAAGCTGTTGTGAAATGATAGCAACTTAGCACTGATTACAAAGATAGGGGAAAAACAAAATATGAATACTAGTAAAGATCTCTATACTTGATTCTTCCTCATATTTTCAATTTTTGATATCCCATTTGACATATTTCTATAATTTTATTAATATACTTATATTTTAGTTGTTTTGCTTTTTAATCTTCATACTAAAGATGTGAATGTTTGTGCACCATGCTTATTATATTAGAGGATTCTGAATTTGTACAGCTATTCTTAGTTTTCTAGCTTCTGATATTTTTTCTTACCTTTTAGCACTCTTTTCAGTTTAAAGAACTCTCTTTAGCATTCCTTGTAAGTCAGGTTTGGTGGTGACAAATTATCTCTGTCATTTTACTGTCTGGGTATGCATTTCTCTCTCCCTCTTATCTGAAGGATAGCTTTGCTGGACACAGTATTCTTGGCACGTTTTTCCTTGAGTACTATCAGTATCTCATCTGTCTCGCACCTGACCTATAATGTTTCTGCTGGTAAGTCTGCAGTCAGTCAATCTGGGGCCACTTTACATGTTAGTTATTCCTCCTCCCTGTAGTTTTAAGAATGGTCTCTTTATTTTTCACCATGGAGAGCTTTATTATTATATGTCTTGGTGTTGACTTGGTTGAGTTCAATCTGGTGATATCTGGACAGGTGCATCTTCCTCTAAGTTGGTGTGATTTCTTTTTTTTTTTTTTTTTCCATTTTTTTTTTTTTTATCTTTTATTTAATGAATATAAATTTCCAAAGTACGACTCATGGGTTACAATGGCTTCCCCCCCCATACCGTCCCTCCCACCAACAACCCTCCCCTTTCCCACTCCCTCTCCCCTTCCATTCACATCAAGATTCATTTTCGATTATCTTAATATACAGAAGATCAGCTTAGTATACCTTAAGTAAGTATTTCAACAGTTTGCTCCCACACAGAAACATAAAGTGAAAAATAATAGATGATTTTTTTAAAATGATGATGAAATCAGATCAGACCTATTGTCATGTTTAATCCCAGTGAGAGTCAAGTTGGGAATTGAAAATTTCTTTCTTTTTTTTTTTTTTTTTTTTACAGAAGATCAGTTTAGTGTACAGTAAGTAAAGATTTCAGTCGTTTGCACCCCCATAGAAACACAAAGTGAAATATACTGTTTGAGTACTCGTTATAGCATTAAGCCTCAGTGTACAGCACGTTAAGGACCGAGATCCTACATGAGGAGTAAGTGCACAGTGACTCCTGTTGTTGACTTTACCAATTGACACTCCTGTTTATGGCATCAGTAATCTCCCTATGCACCAGTTATGAGTTTCCAAGGCTATGGAAGCCCCTTGAGTTCTCCGACTCTTATCTTGTTTAGACACGGTCATAGTCAAAGTGGAGGTTCTCTCCTCCCTTCAGAGAAAGGCACCTCCCTCTTTGAAGACCTGTTCTTTCCACTGGGATCTCACTCACAGAGATCTTTTTGCCAGAGTGTCTTGGCTTTCCATGCCTGAAATACTCTCATGGGCTTTTCAGCCAGATCCGAGTGCCTTTAGGGCTGATTCTGAGGCCAGAGTGCTATTTAGGACATCTGCCATTCTATGAGTCTGCTGAGTATCTCACTTCCCATGTTGGATCACTCTCCCCTTTATTTATTCTATCGGTTGGTGTTAGCAGATACTAGACTTGTTTATGTGCTCCCTTTGACTCTTAGTCCTTTCATTATGATCAATTGTGAACTGAAATTGATCACTTGGAGTAGTGAGATGGCATTGGCACATGCCACCTTGATGGGATTGAATTGGAATCCCCTGGTATGTTTCCAACGGTGTGATTTCTTTATATCTCTTCAAATATGCTTCCTATTTGGCATTCTCAAGTCCCTTTCCTACCCCAAATGTTTGAATGTTTGCTCTTTTAATATTTTCTCAAAGTTTCCATAAACTCTTCATCTGCTACAGCTACCCAAAAATGATGCTGGTTGGAATGTAATTCTTATCAACACATACATGAGACTCCATTTGCCACCAGTGCAGGTCCAGGAGCTCTGACTACTGGCACTGGCTTGGGGATTGGAATCATTAGGATCTGACCAGTGTTGAGTTTTTCCAGCGTGGCCAACAGTGATTTCCAAGGCACAGTCCTGTGGTTCCTTGCTCTCTGTTTAAGATCAGAGGAGGTGTGATCTAAGCAGCTTGGTTGTCCAGGGTGGTTCTAAGCTGGAACATGTCAATCACAGCCTCCGTCCCTGGTCAGCTTGGAGTTGCATGCCAGGTTCATGTGAGGCTGGCAGTGATTTGTCCTGAAATGAGTTTGTCTCACAAGGATGCAAGTGTTTACCTGACACTAGAGTGAACCTAGAGGTTTTGTCCACAGCCCTAGGGACAGAGACTATTGGAATGTTCCCAGTGTGGATTTTACTAATCCAGTAGAGAGCACCAATACATAGTCCTGCGGTTCCTTGTTGCCTACCCAAGGTTGGGGTAGGAGTGACAAAGGCAGCCCATTTAACTTTCCACATTGACACTAAGCTGGGTGACAACTGGGTTTCACTGTCGCTAGTCCTGTTGCAATTTTGGGAGTTCACATAAGGGCCACTTGAGGTTAGCAGCAATATGTTAGTCCCACCAGGGCACACATCTTGGAATTGGGGCAACTGCTAGTGGCTCCTTCTATGAGCACTTCCTGGGGGTGGAGCTCCTTGGACATTCTCAGGTGCTGGATTGCACAGCTGCGGCCTGGCCCCGAGCTCCAAGGAAAGGTCCTAAGTACCCTTTCCTGTTCCATTCCCCAGTGGCTGCAGTCTCGCTCTACTATCAATCAGAGGATAGAGTAGGGGTGGTAGATGTAGTCTCAGGCCACCTGGCTAAGAGGAACCAAAATCTCATTCTGTAAATATTGATGGGGGGCGGGGGCAGGGGCCAAGAGGCCTTGCTAGGGCATGTTCTTCATGTGGCAGCCCTGGTAATGGATTTCAAGTCAAGAGTATGTACTTATTTCACTCTCTCCCTGACAAGCAGAATTATTTTCTCTAACTGTGCTATTTGGAGTGGGGGAGGCATAACACAAGCAACTATTGAGTTCCTGCTTTCTTCAATGAATCTTTTCTTAGTATTATACTAATACAGGCAGTTTGGTCTCTCTACCTGGCTTCCATGGTCTTGTGACCTTGACTTGATGTGTGAATAGGTATTCATATTGGTGTCTCTGTGGGGAAACCATCAACCAAGCATCCAAGCGTCTTTTTTTTCTTTGAGATTTATTTATTTATTTGAAAGGCAGAGTTACAGAGAGGCAGTGGCAGAGGGAGGGAGGGAGAGAGGTCTTCATCTGCTGATACATTCCCCAGATGGCTGCGACAGCTGGAGCTGTGCCAATCCAAAGACTTAGGCCATCTTCCACCGCTTTCCCAGGCCATAGCAGAAAGCTGGATCGGAAGAGGAGCAGCTGGAACTAGAACCAGCGCCCATACAGGATGCCAGCACTGCTGGAGGTGGCTTTACCTGATATACATCAGCACCGGCCCCTCAACCAAGCATCTTACTCATCTGCCATCTTGACTAAACTAAACTTTAATTCTATTTTTCACAGACATTTCATGAAAGCTTTAATTTATTTGGAAGTCAGAGACAGATACATAGAGACACAGAGACACAAAGAAAACTCTGATCTGCTAACTCACTCCCCAAAGGCCAGCAGCAACTGAAGCTAGACGTGAGGAACTCAACTAGATCTCCCACAGAGGTGGCAAGAACCCAGTATCTTATGCTATCACCACTGCCTCCCAGGGTCTGTATTATCAGGAAGCTGGAATCAGAAGCCAGGACTGGGAATTGAACCCAGGTACTCTGCTGTGGGATATGGGTGCCTCCCCATTTTTAAGTTTGTATATTTGAATGATAAAACAAAAGACAGATGATAGATGATAGATGATAGATGATAGATGATAGATGATGGATGGATGGAAGGAAGGAAGGAAGGAAGGAAGGAGGGAAGGAGGGAAGGAGGGAAGGAGGGAAGGAGGGAAGGAGGGAAGGAGGGAAGGAGAATGAATGTTCTATTCTTGGGCTGGGCCAGGCCAAAGCCAGGAGCCCAGGACTCCCAACTGGGTCTCTCATGGGAATGGTAGGGTCCCAATACATCAGCTATCACCTGCTACCTCTTAGATTGTGCATCGATAGAAAGCTGGTTTAGCAGTGAAAGTGGGACTCAAACTCAGGCACTCTGAAATGAGACACAGGCATCCCAAGCAGTGGCTTAACTCACTGTGCCCCAACCCACATTCTGTGGTTGAGGAGTCTTAATTGCTAAGCCAAATGCCCAGCCGTCCGCAAACTTTGTGAAGTCCTCTCAAATGGTGCAATGTAGTAAAACTATAAGCACAGTGTTGTATGCTGATTTAGAGAGACAGAGAGAAAGGTCTTCCTTTCCGCTGGTTCACCCCCCAAATGGCTGCTACAGCCAGCGCGCTGCACCGATCCGAAGCCAGGAGCCAGGTGCTTCCTCCTGGTCTTCCATGGGGTGCAGGGCCCAAGGACCTGGGCCATCTTCCACTGCACTCCCGGGCCACAGCAGAGAGCTGGACTGGAAGAGGAGCAACCGGGACAGAATCCGGCGCCCCAACCCGGGACTAGAACCCGGGGTGCCAGCGCCACAGGTGGAGGATTAGGCAAGTGAGCTGTGATGCCGGCCTACCTTAGAGTCTTGAGAGCTCTGCTAGTAGCTTGGGACTCTGCCAGGCGAAGAGGGCCATCCCGCCAGGTATGTAGGTTTCTGAGCTCCTACTCCCAGTCGCCCTTTCCAGGAGGGCCTCCTTCAAAGTTTCACCTCCCTGGACTCTTATTCTCTTCACAAAGTGGGGACTTGCAGGCTGATGATACTCAGCAAAGGTTTGAAAAGTAAAGGACCACAGTCTGTACCTGTTTTTAGGCCCTTTGACTAAGTTTTATATTTTTGTTGTAGAATAAACAATGCCTTCAATACTCTTGATGTTTTACGGAAAAGCTTGCTGACCCATGAGATAGAGTTGCCCAAGAAAAACACCATTAATGGCAGAATTGCAACAGCTATTCCTTTCTCCATAGAAACTTCGCAGGATGCAACCCGGCAGGTAAGATCAGTACTTTGTCAGCTCCCCCTACCTGCACCTCCATTGGACTATCATGCAGAGGTCTAACCTGAAGCCATTCTGCTGCATTGAGGATGAATTTTTCTTCCCTCCCTCCCCATGTCCCCTCCCCCTGCCCCTTACATTTTGTCAGAAGCTCATGGAGACAAGACATTAATATTTGCTTTGAGATTGGAATGCATCTTCTTTCATGAGTAATGGTCACAGAGAGTATGGAGAATGTTTGGCTGCCGCTAGTTGCATTGTTCTTTTCTGGTTGGGGTGCGTGCCAGGTCGGCAGCCTTGGCTGTTCCCTCAGCTTCTGGGGCTGAAATCAGGAATGTGAGAATTCTGGCCCCTTTACAGAGCTGTTTTCTTGATGCTGGGTATATCATGTTGACAAAGAAAGTACACATGAGCACTGTGTGTTCTCAGTTATGCGATCAAAGACTAACTCCAAGAAATAGAAGAATGGTGATTACCAGATGGTGGGAATTGGGGCGGGGGGGCGATAGGAAATTGGTTACCAGAGCAGTTAGAGCCTCAGTGAAGCAGGGGGAAGAAGTTTTACTTCTTGTTTTTTTTTGTTTTTTTTTTTTTTTTTTTGTTTTTTTCTTGATTTGTTTTTGAGAACCATAGTGCAACATGATAAATGTAGCTAATAGTTTAGTTTTGCACATTTAGATACTTTTAAATTTCAAATGATCTTATCAAAAAGGAAAGGAAAAATGTTTATATCATAGTACCTCAAAAGGTTTGTAGAAAAATGGAACTAAAATATACACTTAATGTGGCACACTCTTTTTTTAAAGTCATGCTTAATTTTGTCATATGTATTTGTGTTTCTAAAGTTTTTGCACAAAAATAAATATATTTTACATGATATTGTTGAAGTACCTTGACATACATAATCCTGTGTTTTGTAATAAATTAGTAAACAATTTTTTTTGACAGGCAGAGTGGACAGTGAGAGAGAGAGACAGAGAGAAAGGTCTTCCTTTGCCGTTGGTTCATCCTCCAATGGCCGCGCGTGGCCGGCGCACTGCGCTGATCCGATGGCAGGAGCCAGGTGCTTATCCTGGTCTCCCATGGGGTGCAGGGCCCAAGCACTTGGGCCATCCTCCACTGCACTCCCGGGCCACAGCAGAGAGCTGGCTTGGAAGAGGGACAACTGGGACAGAATCCAGCGCCCTGACCGGGACTAGAACCCAGTGTGCCAGCGCTGCAAGGCGGAGGATTAGCCTAGTGAGCCGCAGCGCCAGCCCCAGTAAATAAATTTTAAGGGGAGAGAGTACATACATGTGGCCCCCGGAGCTCACGTGGGAACAACAAGCTTGGAATCAGGATCGTGATAGTCTGGCAGGCAATCAGCCTTGTCTGTTAAGGGCTGGGGCTCCTTTCTGTGGACTGAAGGAGGCCCTAGCACCATTTCCCCAGATACCTAATCCAATGCTTGCTTCTCTCAGCCCTTGCAGTGTTCCAGTGGCCTCTAAGCATTAGCAGCTGATGAGATCGCCAGCAGAACTCACCAGCTGGGACACTTAACTGTAAATGGGGCCCAGAAATCTTATTATAAAGATTTGTTTCCTTGTTTGAAAGGCAGAGTGACAGGACTAAAGAAAGGGAGAGAGGGACACCTTCCATTTGCTGGTTCACTCCCCAGATAGCTGCAAAGGTTAGGATTGGCCTAGGCCAAAGCCAGGAGCCCAGACTTTCATCCAGGTCTCCCACAGGAGTGGCAGGGCCCCAAGAACTCAGGCCATCTGCTTTGCTCTCCCAGGCACTTCAGCAGGGAGCTGAATCAGCCAGGACTGGAATCGTTACTCTGATATGGGATGCCAGCATTGCAAGTGGCAGCTTAAAGTTCTCCACTAGAGCACTGGCCTTGGGACATAGCAAGTTTGAAAGGACATCTATTGTATTTTTCCATCTCTATGTAATTACAGAAAATAGATTAAAAAAATTCTTCATAATGCTTTAAGCTCTCTGATATAGTACTTTCTTTTTTTTATAAAAACTTAGGCCAAACTTACCCACTTCTCCTGTGGGAAGATGCTTCGAGCCACCTTGGGTTCTGCAGTTCCTGGGTTCAAGTTTTTCCCATTCCTGAGCCCCGTTTCTTCTGATCCTGGACTAATGCCAGCCGGTACCAACACTGCCAAGGAGTTATACTAAATTTCTTTGTCCAAATCCCCTCTTTCATAAACCTATTTCATGCTTTCCCTTATTCGTGTTGTGCATCCCTAATCTGAAAATCCAAAATCTAAAACACTATGAAATCCAAAATTTTTGAGCATCCTCATGGAATGTAAATGTTGAATGTCTCCCAAAAGCCCATGTTAAAGGCTTAGTTCCCAGGCTGGTGCTATTGGGAGATGGTGGGGCCTTCAGACAGTGGGGTCTCCTGGGAGGTCCTTAGGTCACTGGGGGTGTGCCCTCAGAAGTTCATCCTCTGAAGAGGGTGCTATAAAAGCTTGAGTTGGGGCCGTTGATTCTCTCTGTGCTTCCTAGCTTGCCACACACTCCTCCCTCCATGCACGCTCTGACATTGCCATCCGCCAGCCTCACCAGAGGCCAAACTGATGGGACCACCGTAGCTGAACTTGAACCTCCTAAACTGTAAGCTGAATAAGCTTTTTTTTTCTTTATGAAGTTAGTAGTCTCAAGCATTTCATAGTAGTAACCAAATGCTGACTAATACAGAGAATTTCACAGTTTGGATTTTGGGATTAGTGATCAACTTGTAACATTTATGCAAATATTCTAAACCTGAAAAATTCTGAAAGCTGAAACACTTCTGGTCCAACCATTTCAGAAAATGCTACTCAACCTATATGTATTCTTATGTGTTCAAGAATTGGATTGTAAGGATTAAGGGGCATTTGAAGTATGTAATAATAATTTAGAAACACAAATTAATAATTTCTTCTAGTTTGTAATCCAGTCTTAGTAAAGCATCTAGGAGCTCCACTTTTGGCATCTCTAATCCGCCCCTCTGTTTGGAAGGAAATGCTTCCTTCCAATGTTGGAGCCTCAGAAGCTGCGCCTGGTGCCGTGGAGAGGTGGGGCTGATGTCCCCAGCAGCTCCCAGAGGCAGCCATGGCCCTGCTGCTGCCTGCAGTGCCCCTTCTCTTCCTTCTTCCCCTGCATTCCATGGTCTGGGGCCTTGGGTATTACAACATGTTCTTTCTGGTTATAAATATGGAAACACTCAGAAAACTTTACAGCTTAAACTTCAGAGTTGGGTGAGCTAGGGCATTCAATGAGTCCATAAAAATGTTGGCTGGCGCCATGGCTCACTTGGTTAATCCTCCGCCTTGGGGTGCCGGTATCCCATATGGGTGCCAGGTTCTAGTCCTGGTTGCTCCTCTTTCAGTCCAGCTCTCTGCTTTGGCCTGGGAGGCCAGTGGAGGATGACCCAAGTGCTTGGGTCCTTGCACTTGCATTGGAGACCAGGAAGAAGCACCTGGTTCTTGGCTTCAGATCAGCACAGCGCAGGCCATAGTGGCCATTAGGGGAGTGAGCCAGTGGAGGGAAGGCCTTTCTCTCTGTCTCTTTATCTCACTGTCTGTCACTCTACCTGTCAAAAAGTTTACCAGCTCACAAACCTCACTGGCGTCTCCTATAACCTGGATTTCCCAGTGCACATTGGCTGGTTACAGGTTGCCCTGATGCAAAGAGGCATGGCAACATACATTCTGCAAAGGTTCTCAGACTGCTGCCACCTTGCAGCACTCCGGGGCCTGGTGCTTGGCAGAGGATCTGCAATGGGCCATTTGGGAGTGGCTTCTCTGTTCCCAGCCAGGCCTTTCACGCAGAGTATTACACCCCATTCCATAGCCAATTTTGAAAATGCTTGGCCTAATAATTCCTTGCTCCATCTGTTGTGATTTTTGTTGTCATTGTTTGTTTTCACCTAGTTAGTGTGAAAGCTACTAGTTTGTCAGTGATATACGGTACCTATACATGCCAAGTGCCTTGGCGATGTCACATGGTCTCCATTCTGGGCAATGAGACAGGAGATGGTCTTGTGGAAAGTGGGGGCTATCAAACCTGGCCCAGGTAATTTTTTTTTAATCTGCATTACTAACCGAAGTCATTAAACAAACATTTAAAAGTGTTGACAAGATGGTGTTTAGTTTAAGATGCTGTTTGGGATGTCTGCATCCCATAAGGTATGCCTGGGTTCAAGTCCGAGCTCCACTTATTCTTTTTTTTTTTTTTAACGATTTGTTTATTTATTTGAAAGTCAGAGTTACACCAAGAAAGAAGGAGGTGGAGGAAGGAGAGGGGGAGAGAGGGAGGGAGGGAGGGAGGGAGAGAGGGAAAGAGAGGGGAGAGAGGGAGAGAGAGGGAGAGAGAGGGGGAGAGAGGGGGAGAGAGGGAGAGAGAGGGAGAGAGAAGGAGAGAAGAAAAGGTCCTCCATCCACTGGCTCACTCCCCAACTGGCCACAATGGCCAGAGCTGCACTGATCCGGAGCCAGGAGCTTCTTCTGAATCTCCCATGTGGGTACATGGGCCCAAGGACTTGGGCCATTTTCCACTGCTTTCCCAGACAATAGCAGAGAGCTGGATTAGAAGTGGAGCAGCCGGGACTTGAACCAGCGCCCATATGGGATGTTGGCACTGCAGGCAGTGGCTTCACCCGCCACGCCATGGCGCCTGTCCCTCCCAGGTGGTTTTACTCTGAACCTGGGCCTGGTGCTAGAGTGCACACCTCTGTCTCGGGCTCCAAGGTCCCAGGACATCACCTAGAAACAGGTCTTTCTGGTGCCAAGGTCACCTCACCTGTCCCTGTCACTTCTGACAGGAACCAGGGATAGGAAAAGTACCTGGCACAGCCTCAAAAACCAAGAGCACTGGGGCCAGCGTGCTGGCAACAGCAGGTTAAGCCAGTGCCTGCAATGCTGGCGTACCGTATGGGCACTGATTCCAGTCTGAGTTTCTCTGCTTCTGATCCAGTGGTTCCCTGCTAATGGTCCTGGAAAAGCAGTGGAAGATGGCCCAAGTGTTTGGCCTATGCACCCACATGGGAGATCCACATGAAGTGTCAGGCTCCTAGCTTCAGCCTGGCAAAGCCCTAGCCATTGTAGAAATTCTAGGGAGTGAACCAATGGATGGTAGACCTCTCTCTCTCTAACTCTGCATTTCAAATAAATAAATAAATAAATAAATCTTAAAAAAAAAAAAAACACACACACAAGAGCACTGGCTCCTCCTAGGTAGGAGGAATAACAGAGGAAGAAGTGCTCCTCCCCGCCTCCTTGCCAGGGAGCACACACCAGGAAATGATGCCTTTCTCAGGAACTTGAGAGGCATAGCACAGAGCAACCTGCCCAAACTAGTCTCTCTTGGAAGAGCCATGTGTTGTCTCAAAAGTTAATGCAAATTTTTCTTTCTACTCCTTAAATGGGAAAGCTGAGGAAATGCAAAAATCACTCTTCCTCTGACCCTATAGTAAAACCTCTGATGTACTCAGAGACTTCCAGTAACTCCTATGAAATTCAAAATGGTTCTTCTTCCACTCAGGTTTGACGTCAGAAAGACTCATCCCACTAGTCACAAGATATCTGAGCTTGAAAAAGTCAGTTAACAGTACTATACCTCAATCTCCTCATCTATAATAATAATAATAAAAATATATATCTCCCTTCATAGGGTGACTGGAAGGATTATATAGAAATATGAAATAAAGCATAGTAATACACCCCAAAATGATATTATGTGTAAAAATATGTGCAAGGGAGTTAAAATGTTCATGGAAGATGGAATTAGATGATGTTTATTATGGTACAAAGAATTCCTGAAGTCCACGTATATTGAGGGGTATTCAAAAAGTTCATGGAAATGTGTTCTATGAAACAACTGTGCATGGAATCAAAATTTTTTGAGCCAAAACTTGCCTTTTAACTCCATGTTTTCATGAATTTTTTTAAGTATCCTTATATGTGCATGCAATCCCTCAGGATAGAAAGGGTAATCAAAGGGTAATCAAATCACCTGCTCAGAGTTAACCCTACTTGGGAAGAATCAGTATCTGGCCCTGCTTCTTGTTGCAGGGAATCTCCTCACCCTTAACCTTCCTCTAAGTGGCCCAAATCATCTACAGACAGATCCAGAAGAAAGTTTATCCTCCTTGAAAGAGCACCTGTCCTCTGGTCTCGACTCTACTCTTCCTGTGATATTTACAACTATTGCTATTGTAAGCTGATGTGAATGTGAACTTTAAACTAGTGCCTTAATGTATGTAGCCCCAATAATAAAAATTTGGTCTTCCAAGGCATACATTCTCTATTGTCTAGAAAAGAAAATTTGAAGACTTTGGAGAATGCAATCTTGAATCAATGTGATGCAGCCCCTCAGGCATTCCCACCAATGGAGAGATTTAAAAGGCCCACAGATTGCTCAACAATCTCTCGAGAAAGCTTACTGATCACTGGAAGAGAGAGACGGCATATGTCGACGACCATACTGGCATCTGAGAAGGGTAATAAGAGAAAGTGTGTGAAGAGGGGAAACCTAGCTATGGCCAACTGAGGAAATTGGTAAATTCTCCATCCAAAAATTAACTGTAAAGCTGAACAAAACTGATAAAAACACATTTTGACCATTGGCAAATTGATCAAAGAGAGACAACCATCTGGGAAATGTTTACGCTTGGAAAACTGTTGAACATGTAAGTGCAAGTGGGAATCTGTGGCATTCTTGCCTGGGACTGCCTCCATCCTCCACCCTCCAAGTTCAGCTAGCACCAGGATGGAGAAAGTCATAAAGATTGAAAGCTTTGCTGCTGTCACAGGGGCTCACACTTACCTGTGTGAAGATAAGCAAATAGATGAACAGACAGATGAAGAAATGGCCACAGCAAGCTAAGGGGAAGAGGCATAGAGCTTCCATGACTTCTCGAGGTACCACCTTCCAGGCACCTGCACATGTTCAGCTCTTCAGAAGTTTTCTGAATCTTGTCCGCTCAGGCTGTTATGGAAGCTTCATTAGGTAGACATGATTGATCACATCATTGGCCATTGATGATCAATCTTCAGCTTCTCTCCTCCCCAGATTGGTGAGTGGGGTTGAGAGTTTTAGCTCTATAATCACATGGATGGAATCCCTGGTAAGCAGCCCCTATCCTGATGCTATCCAGGAGCCCACCACCAACAGTTGTCATAAAAACAAAAGGTGTAGATTGGGCATTGATGCACAGTGGGTTAAACCACCATTTTTTGACACCTACATCCCCTATCAGAGTACCTGGTTCTAGTCCCTCTGCTTCCCATCCAACTTCCTGTTAGTGCATCCTGGGAGACAGTGGATAATGGCTAAAATATTAGGGCCCCTTCAACCTGTACGGAAAACTCAGATGCTGTTCTAGGCTCCTGGCCTGGTCCATCCCTGGCTGTTGTATTTGGGGAGAATATGGAAGATATCTATCTCTCTCTCTCTTCTATCTCTTTTATCTCTTCTATCTCTTCTATCTATCTCTCTCCCTTTCAAGTAGTTGAAAAAAATAAAAAATAAAGATGTTCCAATGAACCAAGATATCCTGAGGGATTAAGGAGCTCTGTATCAGGGTATAGGGCCAAGGACCAAATAGTACACACAACATTTTCCTAGCATTCTAAT
This sequence comes from Oryctolagus cuniculus, assembly GCF_051225735.1. Classification (NCBI taxonomy): domain Eukaryota; kingdom Metazoa; phylum Chordata; class Mammalia; order Lagomorpha; family Leporidae; genus Oryctolagus; species Oryctolagus cuniculus. The sequence continues at coordinate 15,784,855 of NC_142871.1, forward strand.
CTACATGAGTTTCAGGATCTCCTTCTCAGCATCCCAGTGGAGAAACCACTTTTCTTTTTATCATATCACAAAATCACCAATAGCAATAGGGGGCAGTAAGGACAGAGGAATAGCAACAACAACAAAAATTAAAGACATGTACAAAAAAATGGCACATGTAAATGAAAACATGTCAATAATTCCATTAAATGTACATGCTCAGAGATGGTCATACTAATTGCAATAATTCATAGTTAGGTACTGAGCCTTAGTCCTATACCAAGCATTGGTAGATGTCTTTCTCTTGATGTCCACAGGACTCCTATGGTGTCATTCTTATTTCTATTTTAGAAATGAGGAAACCAAGGAAGAAAGGATTGAAGGATTTGCTGAAGGAATGATAGAACAACAAAAAAAATAGTTTTCAGGATCCAGTTGGCTCAAATGATGTGAAGTTTCTAAACCCATCCTAATAAAGAAATGAGGTCAGATGCACAGTTGCAGAGGACAATGGAAAGGGAGCAGTATCAGCTGCTGTCCTTAAGTGCTCTCCATGGATGGACCCACATCTTCAAAGTGATGCTCCAGGCAAGTGACTCTATTATCTCTTTTTGCTCTGGTTTGGGTATGACTCCGGTGTATGCCCTAAGGGTTCGCATCAGTGTGGAGATGTGAAGAGGCGGTGAGACTCTAGGGGGTAAGGCCTAGAGCAAGGTGATTAGGTCACTGGGACAGTGCCCTTGGGAGGAATAACACGGTTCTCATGGGACTCCAGTTAGTTCCTGAGTGAGTAGGCTATTATAAAAGGGCAGGAATGGCACTGCCCATTCTGAGATTTTTTGGCTCACTGTGTGATCCCTCTCACATTCACTTTTGCCACCACGCCATCCACCCTATGACTTCTTCCTGTGCCTTGCTGTTTGTTGGTTGAGCCTCCAAAAACTGTGAGCTAAATACACCTATTTTCTTTGTGAATTACCCAGCTTCAAGTATTCTGTTATAGCAACAAAAAATAAATGAAAAATGAACACACTTTACAAGTGAAGAAACTGAGGCATGGGTAAATTCACTTGCCCAAGTTTACATAACGATTAGTAGAATGAGGATCCCAGCAGAATAAGCTACCTGCAGAGCTGTGTGTGTATCACACTATTTCCTTCCATGGATTAGATGTCATGATTATTTTGTTGATAAGGAAGCTGAAGCTCTAAAAAATTGTCAATCATGACAGCGCATGCACTAGAGTAAAAAATCAAGCCCAAGTTTGCCTGATGTCAGGAACCACATGTACTTGGGGATGGGGTGGGGGCAGGAGGTGAATTGAGGTCCAGATTCACTGCAATCTCATCCTTTAATCGTTTTGATTTTAGGTAATCAGCAGTGAACAATGAGCAACAAGTGGGGTTTACAAAAAAAAAAAACACATTTGTCTTTAGTTTATTTCTTTATTTCAACATCAAATAAGTTGAGAAAATGGTTTACAGGTGCTCCAGCTAGATTCTTTTATTAAGGTGCAAAAGAGGTTTACAAGTGTAAATTTCATTAAACAAAGCAGTGCAGCGACAAAACAGAATCACATTGTAGTATGCATTGGTAGAAGGGCATAGTAATCTGTCAAACACAATTTGGCATTTGAGCCTTTTCCCATAAAACAAGAGCTCTACACTGGAGAGTAGATAGTGCACAAAAAGCATTGTTTATAAGTTGTGAGAGAACATAAACTGGCAAAAATGTCACTTATTAATTCAAGTCTGTATGACCAATGACCTCTCTGTGAATGCAAAGGGGTCCATGTCTGAGGCACCTGCTCATGGGACTGTATGTTGTTTTCAGGGTGCACAGTTTTGTACACGCACACACGAAAGATGGTTTTGGGACATGGCAGCATTTACGTATTTTAAAAGTTCAGGCACATTTGGATGCAAAAAAAAAAATAGAAAAATTTTTTGAGTTTCCAAAAGACAGTGCAAAATTGAAGTGCCATACTAGAGGCAGCAATAACGTACGAAACAATCTTGAATGACTTTAAAAGAGGCCACAGTCTTTACATGGAAAGGCAATGCAGCTGGAAACAGCATAGTCACACGAATGAAAAGATGAATATTTGGGACCACAGTTAAATTCATTTGCTGCAGTTGAGAATGAGTAAAGTTCAGGGGTTAACCTGGGAAGTGTATGTTATTATCTGGATCAACCACCCAAGACATTCCCCAAAGAGAATCATGGTTGCCTTGGGAGCTACTGTCTGACTCTGTCTTTAAAATGATTGGGTTCTCCAAGCCAATACACCTGTGACTATTGGACATTACCACTGTCATGAAATCATTCCCAGTGTCCAGAGTCCATCTCAGAGTTGGAAAGTATGATAAGAGGTTTGTAACTGGTTCTAAGTAGGGATAGAGGTACTCTAAACCAACAGCCTAACTCATTGGCTTTTTTAATGTAGAAGATTCAGTGTGAGGATACTTCAGTGTGATTAAAAGTAAAGAGTCTTGTTCAGCCCCGAAAAGGCATCGGAAATGCCTTGGCTAAATTCAGGAAATCTAAACAAAGGCTGCATTTGCTTAGGGGCTGGGTGTTGCAGTCCAGTTCAATGGGGTTTTCTCTCTGGATGAGTTTGTATCTCCTACTGCTACATGGTAACTACAAAATCACTGCAAGTAGGCTAGGCAATGGCTAAGAAAAACATGGACCATTAGCTGTTCCTTGGACTCACAGCTGAGGCCCTTGCTTCTTCCCCATGATTGATGTTGGCTTTTGGGGAACGGCTGTCAGTGGAGTCCTTAGTTTTGGATAATTGTGTAGAAGTTGAATACCAAAAACGGGTACACAATCCAGGTACCAGAAATGATCTGCCTCAAAATACTTTCAATATTTTGATCACCATATTTCCCATTCTCCAAATTCCCTAGCCCATTTTTCCACCCTACCCCAACCTCCTGGGTATATCATGCCTTTCAAATTGCAAATGACCTCAGAGTGAGGGAAAAGCACAAATTTCTCCAGCAGGGCCCCTCTACCCCACCGCAACATCAGCTGGAAAAAGTCAGCTGCCCATTAGTGACACTTCAAATAAGAAGCAAAACAGATTTCTAAAACACTGAGACTCTTGGGCTAATATTTCAACCATCTGATGTTCTCTGCCCATTGCAAATGTAGTAGTTTCTTAACATGAATACAAGTACATTAGATGAATAATGTAAAACCCTCCACTGTATTATTGTTTGGATTTAGCTGGTATTACATCATCTATAGTTCTAAAGTTTTTTTGTTGTCTTTTTATTTTTTTAAAAGAAAAATCTAAGTATAAACATTAAAAAGAACCCACTGACCCATTAGCTACTGTCCAAAAATATTACTACTGATATTTTGGTAGAAGCAAAATTAGCTGCCCTGAATAATTTTCCTTTTCAGGCATAATCTCTGCTACATAAGATTGTCTAGCATTCAATATCCAACAATAGGCATCTGGATTAGTGCTATTTTGTCTACTGTGGATACAAAAGTTGATATGAAATGTGATCTTCATTTAAATGAATAAATCACAAGGTTTAGGCATCCATGACTGCATACATGACAAGGTAGCTTGAAAAGTATACAAAAAAACTAAAGATTTCCCCCTTGGTTTTCACATGTTAACCCAGTCAGTCAAATTAAATCCAGAACATAATTATTACATTCAATTGTCCAATAAACAAACAATGCAATTTCAAAAAAATATATATTATACTATATAAGGTGCTTCTTTGATAAACAAAAGAGTCACGTTCTTAAACATATTCTTAACGCAGATACATAAAATTGTCCCCAAATTTAGATGCACATATAGGAAAAAAAAAGTTTTTGGCCCTCCCAGTCTCCTAGTTCTTTGGTGCTCACTTAACTGGGCAACCAGAAAATAGGGCAACCCACTTATCCAAGCAGAACACACCAAGGGAAACCTAGCAGCTCACCTCTCAATAGGGTTTGAATTCTAAGCAGTGAAGTTGCTGGAGGGAAAAAAACCCTTTTTAGTTAATTAAAAAAAGAATAATTCATAATTGTACTAGGGAAGCCAAGACACAAGGGAGGCCCTATGTGTGGGATGAGCCATTTGTTTTCAGGGGCCAAAGGATTCCTGTGGCCCAATTCTGGTTTTCTGGTTCTCCTGGCTTAGGAAGTTTAAGGGCATGGTTTGGGGGGGGTGGGGAATTAGGGGGGTGGAGCCAAACCCTGATTTTTGGTGAGCCCTAAACCACCAAAGGCATGTGTGGTCTGACCAGGTGCCCAGCAGCCTGAGCAGTGAGTGGGCTGATTCCAACACTCTTCCCCTGCCTGGGTGTGCAGGATGAGATGGAGGAATGCAGCTGTCCCCTGCACCTCTTTGTATCCAGGCCATGGTGGGCAGGGAAGAAAGGGCGGACCACCCAGCGCAGTCCAGCTGTGTGGTGCAGGGCTATGGGGAGCTTCCTCCTGCAGCAGGGCCACCCTGAGCAAAAACTCCTCCCACCTCACAGTTTCATGCAGATCTGACTCGATTTCCCTTCTCGTTCTCTAGCAGCCACAAAAATCACACGCATTTACTTAAATCCCCGTATCCCAGGGCTTTAAAAAAAAAATCACCAGAATGCTGGTGCTGGCTCATTGAAATTGCCTGGGGTGGTTCATTGGCACTAATAATTCACCTTCAGTGTCCCACATTGGGAAGAGCCAAGTAGAGTGCCCTCTGCTGGTAAATTTGAGATTCTCCCCTCTCTCCCTACCCGACCACAGCTGGTCCTGAAGTTGACTTTACTCCAAGACCTGGAAGGAGGTTTTCTCCTACAAAATGAAAATAGGGACAATGAAAACTGGAGCTCACCCCTCATATAGGGATATTGATATATGTGGAGGTTACTTTACTTAGATCCACTTTTTGTTTTTCATAGGTCTGTGGGCAGCAAGAATGAATGGGAACCCAGGACCTGTACATGGTGCCCTGGAATGCCAGCAGTAGTGCTTCAAGCCTGAAGGTGCAGTGTACTAAGGTGCTGTCGTCTTGAAAGGGGTTCTTCCTTTCCTTTGTGTATCTTGTATTCCTATAGGTGAAATGGATCGATAATCACCAAACATTGTGCTACAGCCATGCAATGGAGCAACAGGTATCATCACTTTCATAAAATGATGCATGACTATAGGAATACAAGAGGATGCTAGAACTAACTCTTGTGCTAGCTTTCTCCAAGTCAGCAATGAAAGGAGCCACTTTGAATTCTTTCCTGAGGCTATTACAAAGTGCTTTTTCAGAGGTGAAATAGCTACTCCCCAGGCCTGGCTCAACAAATAGATTCAATGCACATAGTCATCCCATAGGCTGAGTTCCATCATCAAGAGCTACAGGAATCCTCATGCTTAGTCATGGAGCAATGGGGAGAAAAAGAGCTGTTACCAAGATTTAGCCCTGGAATCCCTGTGGCTGTTCCCAACAGAAGACGTGTCACTAAGAACTGAGCAAGCAAATGAATGGCCACTCATATTAGAAAGCCACTGGTGATGGATGCATGCCAGAGTGTATGCAGGAGACAGGATTTGGCTACAGTGATGCATGGCTTGGGTGAAATGCTGCAGGGATTCACAGAACCTTGGGGGAGCTGGGGAGCTCTTAGATTGTGCTGGGGAAATCCTCAGCCTCTCCAGGGATATAATAGGTTTGCAAGGAATGTGCTGAAGCAGCGCTGGTGGTAGTCAGCTGGCCCTGGGCGGGCTCCTCCATGGGCACACCCCCACGGTTGGCTGGAGCATGCAGGCGGTGGGCATCCAGCATCTCCAGCAACAGGTCATACAGGGGCACCACGTTCTTGCACTTCATATTGTACAGATGTTCCATGCCTTTGTTACTACAGGGGGAGGACACAAAAAGGACCACATTAGACTTAAATCCTTAGCAAGGAAGAGTAAGAAGAACCACAAAGAGACTCCAAAGCCAATCTGTTTGGGGCAGGTGGCTGGGACTCATTTGTGCACAATGTTTATCTCCCATCTCCTACAAAGATAGTCCCACCCTCCAAAACCCTCCCTCCATTCCCTTTCAAGGTCTTTGCTACACAGGTGAACTCAAGTGAAAATCACCTCTATCCCCAAGACAGAGAAGAAGAGAACGGGGGGTACAGTGAGGTTTGCAATGTGGGATGCAGTTCACAAGACCCCCTTGTTTATCCCTCTTTAGGAGCCTCCCTCCTCATAGAGCTTGTCCTGCCCCTTGGAGGAATGAAGCTCCCTCCAGACTTAGGGCATCTGCACTCATTCCAGATGCACTTTCCCCAAATCTTCCCATGCCACCCACTCTGAGAAGCCTTCTAATACATCTGTGGCCACTGCCTCAAGCCCTATAGCAGCCTCAGCCATTCTATTCCATATTATTCCATTTTCTATATCATATTTGTCACAAACTAAAATTCTTCTTTCTACAAGGGGTCTTCAAGAAGTTCATGGAAAACACATTCTGAAAAAAAAATTATACCAAACTTATCTTTTGATTCTATTCTCCATGAACTTCTTGTAGTATGCCTGTATTTGTGTTTCTTCTCTCTGCCCCAAACACACACACACATGAACTCACACTGCAACCTCCAGGATGACAGGGATTTGTCCATCACTTTGGTTAAAGGCTCAGAAAACTGGGGATAAGTGGGTAGAGGGGAATATAGGCAAATAACTTCTTCCTTGCCTTCTCTACCAGAGAACACTGTCCCCTCCACACCACCAAAGGGAAAGGGTGGGGTGGGAAGAACAACCACTATCTAGGTAGAAATTTTTTCATAAAGATTTATGCCTCATGAGTAGGTAGGGCCTAGAGAATGTCCTAGAAAATGTCTGCATTATTAGGAGGGGAAAAGTCGGCACTATTTGGAGACACAGCCTGGAAACACAGCATCAGAGCAACCCAGGCCAACAACACAACCTGAGTTAGGTGTTTCTTTGTTTTTGTTTTGCTTTTTAATCTAAAATGTTAAAGTTAAATGCCCCCTGGATCTGCCACTGGCTTCCTCATTCAACCAAATGAATCACATTTACAATTAGATGAAACCCACTATTAAATTTTCTGAGTAGCAACATATGGCTGAGGCAAAGCTTAACAAAACAGTTCTGTGATTGAGATTGACTGCAGTGAGGCACCAAAACATCATTGTGTCTATATGTGTGTGTGAGAGGGAGGGAAGGAGAGAGAAAAGGAAGCTCAGAGCTTCAATAGACTAGCAACATCTCTCCAGCTTTTCACACAATTCCAGAAGAAGCTCTACAGAACTCTCATCACTGCTGCCCTCTGCCAAACATTGCTAGCAAAACCAGCCAGGGCTGAATAGTGAAAATATATGTAGTATTAACTAATTAGGCTTGCTAGTGCTGACAAACAGTAAATGGATGTGAAAAGTCAGTCATTCCTGTCAACAAACAACATTTCCTTATGACTACAGTTTCTACAACATCATCGAAATTGCTAGCTCAGAGTACAAGGCAATGTTTTTTCCAGGGATAGATTACTTTTACACACAAGTGACATGGCAGATACCTCATTCTGATCCTTTTCCTGCTTCCATCCCTGAGCTAGTCATGAAAAGAAACAAGCAGCAATGTAGGGAAATTTTTACTCTGAATGCAGGCTCTTACTCTGCCTGGCAAATGGGAGTCCTTCATCTGCTATGTAGGGATTCTTGGGGAGTCCTAAGAAGAGAGACTGATCGTTTCTTTGCCAAGTGCAATCCTTCAAATTCCAAATTTACAGGGCAGAGAAAAACCTGCCATGAGTCGTTCGTCTGTTCACTCATCCATTCTTTGATTTGCTCAGTGATGATATTAGGAGCACACACTACATGTAGAACATCTATTATCAGAAGAAATGATTCTGCAAGACTGTCCCTGGAAAAGGTTGGCACCTTCTTGAGCCACAGTCTCGGCTTGAATGCTCCTTAAAAATTAATGAAGGACTAAAATGCTCAAAAGGTGTTTGGATTAAGAGACAGATGCTTTTTTTCCACTGCTTGGGTCCCAGCATGAGACCAAGGTCACGTGGGCTGCATCACCCATGACTACCTGTTCCTCTAGTATGTGTCACTACTTCATGCCATTGCTGTGGTCTTTCTGGAATCTGCGGAAATGACTCTTCCCTGCAGGGTGAGCTCCTCTTATGAGAATGGCATCCCCTAAACTCTCGGCAAGCCAAAGTACACGATTAGAATGGAAATGAGGCTAATTTCAGCATTTGACACAGAAAGACTATTTCCTCTGCTGGTGTCTCTACTTGATTCCTATAGAAATTACTTACTGAGTCTTTTGCCTAGCACTGCATTAGGTGATATTGGGAACACAGAGTATGCGAGACAGATTATGATGATTGCCTCACAGAGCTTACTGTTCTATGGACAAAAAGAAAAGGGGCAGTTGCAAGAGGGTAAAAGAGGGTGTAATTCGCAGTATGTCAAAAGGGTCAGGGGATGATTTCTACAAGAAGTGATATCTAAGCAATAAATTGATGACAGCTCAAAAATCACTCCATCTGCCGTATGTTCATGATCCTTAACTATAGGTTCTGACATGTCATTTGCTTGACCAGTGGAGTGTTAGTAGACGTGATTTAACCAAAGGGTTCAAATACACTTGCCCAAATGTGTGCTTTTTCATACCTTGACCATCACTAAGAGAACATATTCAAGCCAACCTCCATGTACCAGGAGGCGAAAGGCCTGAAACTTAGGGCATAGGCTCGCCTCTCCAACCTGCAGAGCTGTGGTTTAGAGTCTCCTATCTCTACCCCTCTGATGTATGGATGAGCCCAGCCGTGATACACAGGGCTGCCAAGCTAGGCTGCAGCCTACAGTAAAGCCTCACAAGGAGGTCTCAGTACATTAAGCAAGGGCTAGATCACAAGGAATATGGTATACATACAAAACAAAGGGATTTATCTTTTATCTCAAAGCAACAAGAAACTACTTATGGTTTTAGGCAAGAGGACAGCATGATTAGATTTGGCCTTAGAATGATCATTCCAGCTACATCATGGAGAACATGTTAGAAATAACCAGGAATGAAGGCAGAGAGACATGATAGGTAGCTGGCACAGAAATCCAACAGGAAATGATAGTGACTTGGAACAAGGTGATGGCAATGGGGTGACAAGGGGTTTGAGAGGTATGGGGGAGTCTGCATTGAATCTCCTAGAGGCATCTGGTCTGAGAGCCCCTTAATTGCTAGGGTAAGAAGGGAGAAAATGAGATGGGAGCAGTGATGGATGTACCCCATGCCTGCCGAGTAGGCTTACAGAGCCCCCTAGGCACCCACACTCTAAGACCCTGCATGTGCTTCAGTTAGAGTGACAATACCATTTATAACCACTCTTGTCCTACACTCTTAATGCCACCCTCTTCTGTCCTCCTGTAGCATTTACACTTACTATATACCAGGAACTATTCCAAGGGCACTCTGCATATCCAGGCATAAACCCTATAGTTTAGTGCAAGCTTCCTTTATGTCTCCCCCAGGAACTCCTGGACACCTCACCTCATGTGGCGGATGTGGGAGAGGATGAGGAGGAGCTGGGCCAGGCGCCGGTGTTGCTGTTGCAGAGTCAGACCCGCCTTGGCCATCAGGTGGATCAAGGTGTCTGTGATCTTGTCCAGGACACGATGGATATGGTCCTTCTCTTCCAGAGATTTGAGGGTGCTGGACAGAAATGTGTACACTCCTGAATGTGCAGAGAGAAAGAGAAAGACTCTCAGAGATGAGGTCTAGGAGACTGGGATTGTCCATGGGACATAGTCATCAACCAGGATCCATATTTGCAGAGTAGGAAAACCATGGGGGTGTTTAGGACCCAGATGAACCCAAATGACCATGTGTAACTCCTAATGAATGCACATGTCTGAGAGCACCCAGAACCAATGTGGCCTCCTATGCATGTGCCCAAGTTCCTGCAAAAGGACAGGGCCTTGGGGGCCATAATAGAGAGGCTGACCATGCCTTCTCAGACAGATACCAACCCACGCTGTGCATTTAACACTGACAGTCCTGAGAGGGAGCCATTATTGTCCCTTTTCCATGGAGATGCCTTAATCCATGAGGGTAGCTTGGACAACAGTCCCCGAGCTCAGACTGGACACAGTCTGCTGACTCCCTATCTGCTAATAACACTAGGGGCAGCTGAAGCTCCTGGTGAGATTCACAGAGGAAGGGATGAGGGATTGGCCACCTGAAAGGAAAGTTTCCAAGAACTTGTTTCTCTGTTCCCAGTGAAGGCTGGGGCATTTGTCAGCCTCCACTGAAAGGTTTGTGACAACGGTGGGTATAGGGACCTTGGAACAACAATTTCCACTGCCATGCAAGTTGCAAGTTTTCTCTCTTGTTTTTCTTCTGCTTTCTAGGCCACAGTAGACTCAGAACCAAAGTCAAGACCATCATGGCACTCCAGGCTTCTAGACCCCATTAGTCTCAAGCTAATAGGTCTCAGGACCACTCTGCGTTGAATACACAGGTTGTAAGGCAGAATTCTCTCCTCTAGGGTTGCTAAGCTGGGAGAATCAGACAACTGTACATGGCTGTGAACAACCTTCTTCTCAACACATGGAACTCCTGTCTGCAGAAAGGAATAGAACAGCAGGGGTGGTTTGTCGGAGGAGGGATGGGGAGAGGGAAAGCGGGAGGGGCAAGGATCGGGGACAGAAAAAGGCAGAGTGAGGGAGAGAAGGAGGGGGAATAGGGAGAGGGATGGAAGGGGGGAGAGAGCAATATCCAGTTGCAATCACAAGGTCCTACTTTTTATAATTATCATTTGACCTGGGTCCTTTCATAGTATCCTTCCTAACATATGAATCAACAAATTCCCTTTTTGCGCAAATAATGTAACTTAGGTTTATATCATTTGTTAATGGAAAGAATCCTATTTTAGTAAGTTATGAGCTCAGCCCAAGGACGAGGAAGGGAGAATGGAGCAGGCCTTGGGTCACAATGATAGATTCTTCTCTTAAGTGAACTCTCCAGAAATAAGCTTCAGCCTGCTTGACCACACTGCCTGGCAGGGACAGATGGTGCATGTTTTCCAGCCAGATGCTGTGTGTTTAGCAACATATTTTTGGTCTTCTATTCTACTCACTGACCATCTCATTCATATATTTCTTCTCCTCTCCCACCCCATCCGCTTCAGCCCCTTCATGTGAAAAGCCTCCCAAGGCTATGGACCCCTGACTTTACATTGGTCATGTGGAGTGGAGGTACTGCTCACTTAGCATCCTGGAGGCTGGAAATGAGGAGAACACCTACACAGCAGAACTTACAGTAAACAGGGCTGTCATTGCACAGAATGGAAAATAGCTAAGGTTTAAACCAAACCGAACAACAACAACACAAAATGGCTAGAATCTTGGTTTACAAGACAAAGGGCAAAGTCCTGTAGCTTTTGCTTTGATTGAAAGCTCAGAATGAGTATGTAGTAGACAGGCAGGGGATAAGAAAGGAATTGCTAGATGGCTTCATTATATTTCATGTGGGCTTTTAAGAGGGAAGAATGTGTCCATCAGAAAGACAGACATCCTGTGGTCATGGGGTTGGCTTGGAGAAAGCAGGTGGCAGGGGGAAAGAAAGCAGGCTGGAGTCTGGGTCAGCCCCAGCTGAGTCCCCATTGGCTCTGCCTCTCCAGGTCCTCTGTGTCATCATTCACATCTCAGTCTCACATCTTCCAGAGGTCCTGCCACTGGCTGAATTCCCCAGGAACCCAACACACTCAGGCCACAGAGCTGAATTAGTCCAATTGGATGATGTACTTTCTACCAATTTCCTTCTTGGTTACCTTCCAGGATGCTGGCCTCATTCACAGAGAGTCCTTTCTTGTTCAAGGAAACCAAAGAATGGAGGATCAAAGGGCTCGGATGTTCCTCCCTGGGAAGGAGACACTGTGCGTTTTACTGTGTGCTCAGTGTTACAACACAGTGTGCTGGAACTACAGCAGTCCCGACGACCAGCCTTTCCAACAGAGGTAAACGACTTGGCGCTCAGCCTCCAGCAAATCAAGCTTTCTCTTGGGCTGCCAATCCCCCATCCCCTTCAGTGCGCACACACATGTGTGTTCCTTCATCCAGTATGCATTTATTGGGAACCCATTGAGTGCATGCCTATGTTAAGAGACAGGGATTCCTTTCAAGTGTTCATGTTTGAGAGGAAGATATTGCCTGTGGAGAGAAAATTTTCTTAGCATGGCCTCTCAGGATGCAAGCCATTCTCAGAGCAAGCCTGTTTTTCCAGTCCTGTTTTGGCACCAATACAGCTTATCATCTCATCCTTGTCAGCAGATGCTTGCTAGCCATGCAAATATACTTAGAAATAAAAATACAGTCCTGTTGAAATTCCAATAATTGACAACAGCAGCCATCATCTTTTGGACTTTTCTGGCAAAACACAGTTGGTGTCAGCTACCTGTTGCCCCTAAGCCATCTGAAAGATACTACAGAAACACTAATTCCCAGAATGCTTCAGGGGCTCTGGCAACTGCTGTTAAGAAGCAAGAGCAAAACACAGAATCTGATAATTTCCAAGTCCTTGGTGATGTCTGCCACCCCCATTCCCAGCAGCACAAAGTCAGTGAGCAGACATAAGTGCCTTCAGAAGGATTCTTGCAGCAAAGCAAGCCGTTGCAACTCTGGATCCTGCTCCAAGTCCAACAGATAAAATCTGTATGTCATTAGTCAGTCTTGAGGCATTGCAGGCAAATCTGAGCTTCCAAGCATTCTGCATCCGGTGGCCAATACTGCAGACTTGGGAAAAGGCCTTGGGAAAGTCTCATGGTAGGAAAGAATGGAAACTGAAGCCACGTGGCACCCCCATGCGCTATGGGTCTTCATCAAGTTCATGGGAACCTGTACTATTAAAAAGGGAAAGTATATCTGGATTTCAAAATCTCCTGCACCAGAAAAAACTAAGCTTTTAATTTCACTTTGCCATGAACTCTTGGAAGTGCTCACACAAGAGAGATGGTGACTCCACCTCTTTCCTCTAACTACCCATCATGCTCTCCCTCACCTCCTCATTCGGCCAGGATACTCTCCCTCTTTCCTTTTCAGTCATCACCCCTATTCAGATAATGGAGTCTGCTGAAGGCAGGTGTGCCCCCTCCATTGCAGTGCACAGCATACCCGGCAGGCAGCACTGGCACTGCCGGGGGCCCCCAGCTCCCCCTGCCCTTGGCCTCCACGAGGGTCACCTCTGACTGTTCCTGGAGAAATGAGGATTGCTGACACTTGTAGCTTACCAGAAGCTTGAGGATACTTTTCAAGCAAAGCCATGCTTTTTTTTCTTTCTTCCCCTTCCCCCCTCTCCCCACCTTCTTCTCCTCTCTCTCCTCTTTCTTTCTTTTCCAAAAGGAATAATGATACAACAGACCCTGGGAGAATTCTGCCTTTGACTGCTTGGTTAAAAAAAATAGAAAAGGAAAGGACTCAAAGGAAAACAAAGAAAATTGCTGTAAGCCTGGGCCAGAAAGCGTCCAGCCAGCTTGGATAAGGGACAATTTCCAGTGACCATACAGGATCCAGTGGTTAATCAGCACATCAGCCTTTTGGGGTTTCTATTGGGAATTGCTCCCAGGACCACAGAGCGTATTTGCTCAGAAGTAGTTTTGAGGCTAACAGTCTGAGGAGCACCATGTTTGCTGTGCACTTCACCTTCTTTGCTGTTCTCTTGGGAGTGATTCTGTCCCCAAATGGACATTTGGGCAGCTTGCTGTCTCTGCTGCCACTCAGGAGAGGCTGTGTATGGTTTGTTTTCACTCTTTATTCTGCTGAAGCTGAATGTTGTAAAAGGAGATTCAGGTTCAATATACCATGAGGGCTGGGGTATGGAAGGATAATCGAGGTGAGTGGGCTCTGGACTTCTGCCACCATTTCTCCTGCTTTAATCAGAATAGTTTACTTCACCCGATTTATAGATGTAAGTTTCATGAGGTTCTTTGTTCATTTACAAAAGAATTTTGATTCTGAAAATTATTTCAAAACTGCTATACCATTGATTTTAAGACCTTTTAAAACCATAATCCTGGAATTCTGTGTCTTTAATTTTTTGCAAGGTAATGTTTCTGTCTTTCTTTTCTTTCTCTCTCTCCCTGTCCACTCTGTCAAAAAAAAAAAAGAGAGAGAGAGAGAGAGAGAGAGAAAGGTCTTCCTTTTCCATTGATTCACCCCCCAATGGCCCCTGCAGCCGGTGCACCACGCTGATCTGAAGCCAGGAGCCAGGTGCTTCTCCTGGTCTCCCATGTGGATGCAGGGCTCAAGCACTTGGGCCATCCTCCACTGTACTCCCGGGCCACAGCAGAGGGCTGGACTGGAAGAGGAGCAACCGGGACAGAATCCAGCACCCCAACTGGGACTAGAACCCTGTGTGCCGGCCTCGCAGGCAGAGGATTAGCCTATTGAGCCACGGCACCGGCCGGTAATGTTTCTTTAGTGAGATAAACCTGTCACAGTGTTATACTGTTTCAATACAGTTTGTAAGCACTCTAGTGTTCACTTAAAATGGTGTAACCCATATACCTAAAGAGTATGTATTCCTCCATATGTCCACTTCTTGAAAATGGCTATTTCTGGTACTAGTTAACTTTATCAAAATAACCAGAGAACTCAGCCATTTCAATTCTATATGTAGGATAAACAAGGAAAATATATCTGAAGTTTTGTGACTCAAGAGATAAATATGCAACTCAGAACCAAAAGATGATGATGCTATTTGTTGGTGACTGGCGCTGACCACCAGAAGGTACTTAAGTGCCCATTGCCCTCAGGACACATGGACATCAACCAGTGTTGTGTTCTTAGACGGTATGTCATCTTTTTTCCAAAGCTGAGGCTAAGTAATAGTGTTGATTTTATATATAAAAACTTCTATCTATACTAGCTCTGTTCATTGATTTTAGCAAGGGGTGGAGGGACATTTTTTCATTATTTTATTCATATAATATCTATTCCACAAAGAATTTTAAATTGTTTACCCATTTCACACAAGGAGTAAACCAATAGCTGACATAATCTGGATAAATGGAGAATAATATGAAGAAAATAACAAGCCCAGGAGTCAAATTAGCACACAGAAATTCATCTGTATGGTTCCCAACAGGGGCCGCAAATCTGGCCGCAGCAAAGAGAACATATTCCATTATAAAGTTTACAGGCTTTTAATAAAAGTAAAATAAACTAGGCCAGTTGTTCAACATAAAAACCCTCCTTCAGGCAAATCATTACAATGTCTGCTTTTCACCACCAGGACTTGGTAAGGTCATGCAACTGAAAAAGTTAACTAGTCTGGTAAGAGACTAGAGTGCAGATTTTGGGTATTGGCAATTAGGGCTGCTCTGTTTGTTATGATAACCATATGGGCTTTGGGCAGGCCTCAACGTCTCATGCTGTATCTGCCAGGATGGACTCCAGTCCCTATGCCTTATTATGACTGCACCAGCATGGCTGGGACAAGGCACTGATAGGCAGCAGGATTCATAAAATAGGACAGTGGTACAAAAATGCTATGACCTCTCATGGTGTAGCAGATTGGGAGTCCAATCTGCCTGTTTTCAATCACTTTCACTTGACTGGTATAGATGTCTATGTATGTTCTGGTTACTGTACTGTGCAATAAATTAACTCAATGTTGAGAGGTGAAACAAAGGTTTAGATTCCATTGGTCATGAATGGGCATGAATTGGTCATGATGGGATGCAGAATGAATGGTTTATCTCATCCTCATGATGTCTGGGGCCTCACATAGAGAACTTCATCAGCTAGTGATCATTTGATGGTTACAGGCTGGAGTCACACTGGTTCATCTTTACTCACATCAATTGAAGCATGAAAATACTAGGAGTTTCCAGGATTTAGATGGACAGACTGATGAATAGGAGCACAGAGAAATTTTAGGGCAGTATAATATTGTATATGATACTACAATTGTGGATACACTCATCAAAAGTCATAGGTTGTACAACACCAAGGATGAAAACGAGGGGCTTCAGGTGATGTGATGTGTCAACTTAGGTTCACTGACTGTAATAAACATACCACTCATATAGGGATGTTAACCATGAGGAAGGCTGTGTGTTTTGGAAGGCCAGTTTGTTGTATGGCGTTTCTCTGTGAACATAAATCTGTTTCAAAAACCAAGGTCCATTAAAAAATAAAGTAGATGTCTAAATGTAAATTTAAGAAACTGATTCAGTTCAACTATAATAAATTGTTGGGAAGTAGATACCCAAAGGAGTTAAGGAACTGGGGCTAGTAGATGCTAAAGCAAGGAGTAGGTTTAGGCAGGGCAGCTACCCTAGGCTTGCCCAAGCTGGTAACATGAAGTGGCAGAGCTGGAAGTAGAACCTGAACCTCCCTTACTCCTGGGTCAGTGCTCAAAAGCTACATAAACAATTTTTGAATTTCAAGTAGAAACTGGACTTCCTCCAGAGATATTTGAGAAAACTCATCCTAGAATGATTCAGGAGCCATTCTGATTTTCAAAATGTGCAGGATGGCATGGAGAAAAGAAAGAATTGAGATGCTCAGGCATCTTCTAAGAGTTTCTTGAATTAAGGACTTTCATCAAAACATAAAAGAGGGAGAGAAGGGGAATGAGGAAAGGAAAATCATTATGTTCTTAGAGTTTTATCTAGGAGCTATATTGAATCTGTTGAAAACTAATTAAAATTTTAAAAAATAAATACTCACTTTGAGGTGGTAAAATTATGTTGACATGGGAGACTTTTTTTTCTTGGTGGCTTTTCTGTATTTCCCAAGTTGTCTGCCTAAGGCATATTACTTTTATAATTTAGTGGAGGAAAAGGCTATTAAAACACAAAATCAAAGTGCCTCTCATTCCTGTAATTTCATGAGTTTTGTCAATACCTCGCCTGTGGAGAGGGAAACATGGCTGGTGTATGGATAGCCCAAAGCAGAGGAGCTTGCTGTGGGGGTATTGCTGATTACTTTTATCATGTTTACATAATTTCTAAGACTGTTCACATTTCTGAATGTCTTTAAGGCTCCTCACTGCAGCAGGACATGGAGCTAGCAAATCTGTTGCTAGAGATTTTTTGAATTTTCTTAGTTAGGAATGCCTCTGCCATGGGCATCATCAAAACTCAAGCAATGTATCCGAGTACAAATCCGGGCATCTAAGACTGACCGTATGTCATTCCTGGAGGACTTGCAAGTCAGGGTGCTGAGAAAGCACAGCATTAAGATTTGATCAGAAGGTGCTAAGGGTTTGATTTCCACTTAATGTGAAGGCTGTGTGATCTAACTTAGTGACTAACACATGATATTCCAAGAGAAAAGGGCAGATCCTTCCCTTGTAAGATGCAAATGAATTCTACACTCTGGGTGTTACTCATCGCTGTTGGTGATGCCAAGTTTGAAGACTAAATAAACTTCCCCTGCCAGTCCCCATGACATGCATGCTTAGCCGTCCTCAGAGCTGACCACCTGGACCATGGAGCCCAACATCTACCTTCAACTGGAGAGGAGCTAGACGTTAGAAAACACCTGCTCCTTGTGTCTCCTTAGGATTGACAGGGTGCCATTTGAATGATCAATGGAAAAGGCCATGGCTGGAGTGACAGTGTAGCCACAAGCTGCTGCTTTCAAGCTCTTTACTGATCAGGAGGAGTCACATCAACTAACCAAGCCCTAGTACACAGAGCAAGTGAAATCGTGGGGCAGCTAGAAAAGTTTTGAAAGAGAAATGCACTTACAGCTATTCAATCTCTTGTCTTTCAGTGGCAAAGGGCCAGTGGCAGAAGGTGAGATATAAAATGGTCCTACTGCTTTGAGCACCTGCCTGCATGGAATAAGGCAAGTTTGCCAGTAGAGTGTGCAAGTAACAGGATATTTTTCAAAATATTGATTTATTGGGTCCGGTGCTGTTGCGTAGCATGTAAAGCTGCTGCCTGCAGTCCCAGCATCCCATATAAGTGCTAGTTCAAGTCCCGGCTGTTCCACTTCTGATCCAGCTCTCTGCTGTGGCTTGGGAAAGCAGTGGAAGATGGCCCAAGTGCTTGTGCCCCTGCACCCACGTGGGCGACCTGGAAGAAGGTCCTGGCTCCTGGTTTTGGATCAGTGCAGCTCTGGCCATTGCAGCCATCTGGGGAGTAAACCAGCAGATGGATGATCTCTCTCTGTCTCCCTCTCTCTCTGTGTAACTCTGCCTTTCAAATAAGTAAATCAATTTTAAAATATTGATATATGTATTTGAAAGGCAGAGTTAGAGATCAGGATCTTCCATGGCAGGGCTGAAGCCAGGAGGTAGAAACTCCATCTGGGGTCTCCCACACAATGGTAGGGGCCCAAGCAGTTGGGCCACCTGTTGCTTTCAAAGGTGCATTAGCAGGGACCTGGATTGGAAATGGAGCAGCCAGGACACGAACAAGTGCTCATATGGGACGTGGGCGTTGCAGACAGCTACTTAATCTGTTGTACCACAACACCTTTCCCCTGAAGTTATGGAACTTAAAGTTTACTTAACAAGCACCTGTACAGATCAGAAAATAAAGCACAATTCTGTGATAAAAGATACTTTTCTTCAAAAGGAGATGATTTTAACATAAGCTGTGTAGAACCCTTGACTGGCTGGCAAGAGGAAGGGGTGTGTTCTCTGGGCTGCAGGCAGCTCTGACGACTCATGTTCCACACTGTCAACTGATAGACAACGTTTGCTGGACTGTTTGGCAAATGCTTCCAGAGCTTTAAACATGTTTACACTCCTTTCAGCCAGTAGATAGACTTTTTTTTTTTTTTTTGACAGGCAGAGTTAGTGAGAGAGACAGAGAGAAAGGTCTTCCTTCCACTGGTCTTCCCCGGAAATGGCCGCTATGGCCGGCATGCTGCGCCAGGAACTAGGCGCCTCCTCCTCGTCTCCCATGCGGGTGCAGGGCCCAAGCATTTGGGCCATCCTCCATTGCCTTCCCGGACCACAGCAGAGAGCTGGACTGGAAGAGGAGCAACCAGGACTATAACCCGGGGTGTTGGCGCCGCAGGCGGAGGATTAACCTAGTGAGCCGTGGATAGACTAGTAGATAGACTTCTAGTAACATAGGCAAAAGTAATAATCAAAAGTGGATAAGGGCCTGCATTGTAACACAGTGGGTTAAGCCACTGCCTGTGACACCAGAAAACCATGTCAGAATACTTGTTCGGGTTCCGGCTATTTTCTGATGCAGCTCCCTGCTAATGTGTCTGGGAAAGCAGCAGAAGATAGCCCAAGCACTTGGGCCCTTGCCACCTCTGTGGGAAACCTGGATGGAGTCCCAAGCTCCTGGCCCCACCCTGGCCATTGTGGTCATTTGGGGAGTGAATCAGCAGATGAAAGAGCTCTTTCTCTGTGTCTCCCACCATCACCTTTGTCTCACTTTGCCTTTCAAAAATTTAAATTTTGGGGACCGGCAATGTGTTGTAGTAAGTTAGGCCTCTGTCTGTGGTACCAGTTCATGTCCTGGCTTCTCGTCTTCCCAACCAGCTCTCTGCTAAAGCAGTGGAAGATGGCCTAGGTGCTTGGAACCCTACATTCACATGGAGACAGGAAGAAGCTCCTGGTTCCTGGCTCCAGATTGGCCCAGCTCTTGTCATTATGGCCATTTGGTGAGTGAACCAGCAGATGGAAGACTTCTCTGTGTCTCTCCCTCTCTCTGTAACTCTACCTCTCAAATAAACATTTTTAAAAAGTGAACAAAAGGCATAAAAAGATTTCAAAGCAATTAGTATTCATAATACTAAAGGAGAAAAATCACTTGTTTAACAGTTTCAAATTTGTTGACTAAATCATGTTATGTCCTCACAACTGATTACAAAGCCGATCAAAAATGCATTTTAAAGAAAAATATATGTACAATCCTAATCAAACTGTGTAAATATAATCATGTGGTATAACAAGGTTTCTAGCTACTATATGCCGCATATATGACAATGGTCCCAGAAAATAATAAGCTGAAAAATTCCTATCTCCAGCTGATGTGATAGCCAGAGTAACATCATAGGGCAATACATTACTAATATATTTGTGATGTTGCTGGCATAAATAAACTTACCATGCTCCAGTCACAAAAAACTATAATACATACCATTATGTACATTGCATCATATTGATGATAAATAATCATATTGCTGGCTTAAGTATTCACTATAGTGAAGATTTTAGAAAATTATAAATATTAAAAAGTTTACTATGAAACAGTGTGCTGGATTATACCAGCAGCAGCCTCACCAATCTCATGCTTGCTGCATGTTCTGATTGTATGAAGAGGCCATCTTCTAAGTGTGTGTAAGTGTACTACATGCTGTTTATACACAGACAAAATCATAGTTCTCCGAAAGAATCCCTGATATTAAGCAGCTCATGACCTAATTAAATGCATACACAGTATGGCTAGGAAAGAAAATAGTAGGTAACACAGAAAGCAGGCCTTGTTCTAAGAGCTAACTGGCACTAACAATACCCTGTGAGGTAGGCACTTTAATCTCCATTTCATGCACAAGGAAATGGAAGCACAAAATGTTTAAGCAACTTTTCTAATGTCTTAAAAGCAAGAAGTTGCATAAAAGGGATTTGAAGGCCGGCACCGCGGCTCACTAGGCTAATCCTCCGCCTTGCGGCGCCGGCACACCGGGTTCTAGTCCCGGTTGGGGCGCCGGATTCTATTCCGGTTGCCCCTCTTCCAGGCCAGCCCTCTGATGTGGCCAGGGAGTGCAGTGGAGGATGGCTCAGGTGCTTGGGCCCTGCACCCCATGGGAGACCAGGAAAAGCACCTGGCTCCTGGCTCCTGCCATCAGATCAGCGCGGTGCGCCGGCCGCACTGGAGGGTGAACCAACGGCAAAAAGGAAGACCTTTCTCTCTGTCTCTCTCTCTCACTGTCCACTCTGCCTGTCCAAAAAAAAAAAAAAAAAGGGATTTGAACGTGGCATCAAAGTCCATTGCTCTTAACACTTACAGGATATTCCATTAAGATGCCTCAAAATGTCAATATGGTTGGTTAACTTCAGGCGATTTTATATTTCCTTAGTTACATTTTATATTCTTAAATTATTTAAATTGAACATACTGTTTTATAATCACAATTTAATATTTTAGAAAACAATTCTCATGCTATGTCTGTCTGTATTAGCAGACCATGAGGTCCTTGACTTAGGGGCTGAGTTTTTTTTTTTTTTTTTTTTTTTTTTTTTTTTGACAGGCAGAGTGGACAGTGAGAGAGAGAGACAGAAAGGTCTTCCTTTGCCGTTGGTTCACCCTCCAATGGCTGGGGCTGAGTTTTTAATCAAACATTATTTCTGCTATCAGTATGACCATGAAGTCACCTCTGTGGAGCAGCCCTGGGGTTCCAGGGACTGGTTCTCATGCCTCACTTCATGTAAACCACAATGTAGGAACTACTCTTCCCAGCATTTTCTAGATGGGACAAGCACAAGCAATTTTGTGTTTCTAACATTTAGCACAATGCCTGGGGAGTAGTCAGTCCTCACAAGGAGGTGGACCATAGGTGTCACTCATTTCAACGGCTGCTGCAGTCTTCCTTGTAAGCCAGAAGAAAAACAAAACCCCTAAGTGAAAATAACACAAAAAATCTGAGAAAATAGAGTTGAGTCAAACTGCATGAAGCTCAACACATAAATACAGCCCCATGCCTTCTGGGGAACGTGTGGAAGGAGGCTCCAGAGGGGGAGACTGACAAGAGAGAGAACTTGGAGCAGAGGTGTGCTTTAATAAGCTGCTTCGCTTGGGTCAGAAGGCACATAAGGGAGAAATGGAGACAACAGTGGAAAGAGAGACGGAGAGGTAAGTCTTCCAGCTAAGTGCATGATGCATGGCTTAGACTCAAAGCTTTGTAGAACAGCCTGAAGTTAGACTTCAGTTTTCCAGGAACTACACATACCCTGAAACATACACAGCTCATCAACAGGCTTCTATCACTCCCACAAGTAAGTGGCAGAATAGCTTCTCTCGAATCCAAGTACTTTCTGATGGCAAAGTCTAGGACACGCCACATTTCCAGGAAGCTAATGCAGATCATGAGGCTTGTTTAAGCCCATCCCAGAAATTGTAGCAAGGAAAACCTCCAGAAGCTGACTTGGCTGCCTGCAGAATCCACTCAGAGAGACAGAAAAAAGGATCCACTTAGTAACTCTGAAGTTTTGTTTATCTCAAAATAATGACAATAAGCAGATGCCCTGGAGAGGAAGCTTGGCATTACAAAGAACTCAAAAGATAATAAAATCAAATCTCCCATGTGACAACAATGGGCATCCCTGACAACGTGCCTGTTCCAGTCAGAATTCTACATTCAGTGCTGAGAATTAATGATTCTCAATGTTGACAGTCAATATGTTTTCAAAACTTTCTTTCATCTAAATATAGGGACTGTCTGAATCATTGGCTTATTTATAAATCAAAAAATATAAATGCTCTGAGTAACTGCCTAATAATACAGAGTGAGCACAAATAACCCTGCTCTGGAGGGAAGATACATTTTTTGTGGCAAGAGCTTGTTGTAATAAATCATGAAATAAACATTTCGATGACCAGAGTGTGGCCTGGGATGAATATATTTAAGCAAAAAAATAGGAAGGAAGCAGCTTCAGCATCATGCATTTCAGCTGGCCACCATATCAACGAAACAGAACTAGGTGACAGACAATGGCTCACACCGTTTTGATTGTGATATATATATATTCCGGCTCAACATCACATGTCCCATTTTTATGCTAAATGTAGGCCACTATGCACACTTCAGAGATACTGCCATAATTCTCTCCAGTATCCTGATTTTTTAACTTTTCAATTTGGATTTTTAAGCTTCTATGGATTTGGCCTCATTTTCCTACTTATTATTCCATTAATTAAAAGAAAAATGTTGCTTAAAGATCGGCTTTGGGTGAACAGGTGATCACGGCTACATTTCAATAGCATAAACATTGCAGGTGTAACAAGTGGTGCTGCTAACTGTGACACAGAGAAGAATCTGGGCAGCTGCAAGTGGCTTGTGGATGAGAAGAGGAAACAGCACCCACAGGAAATAGAGGACCAAGGAGCTGGAATCTGCAGTCTGACCAGCTATGCCGGGAACCAACTGAAGAAAGTTACCAGGGAGTGAAGAACATGAAGCTCTTCAGAATCACATATATGGCCTCAGAAAGAGGCTCAGACAGCGTGTAGAAACAATTATTAAATTGAATTTGAAGGTCAAACTAAGCACTTATTAGAGATCGTGAGTCTCGAAAAGCGCCCTCAGAGAGAGTTGTGGTCTGACCTGCGAGGATGGCGAGGAACAGGTCGACTGAAGGGTGGTGAATGAGCACGTGGTGGCTCCGCGGTGGCTCACCTCATTTTCATTACGGTCTTTCAACACTGAAGTTCATATCGCGTCACTCTCAGTCACTATCCATGGGATAGGGCTCACTAACTTTTTCTTTTTTTACAGGAAGAGTGGACAGAGAGAGAGAGAGACAGAGAGAAAAGTCTTTTTTTTGTTTTTTTTTCCATTGGTTCACTCCCCAGTGGCCTCTGCGGCCGGTGGGCTGTGGCCAGCGCACTGCACCGATCCGAAACCAGGAGCCAGGTGCTTATGCTGGTCTCCCATGCGGGCGCAAGGCCCAAGCACTTGGGCCATCCTCCACTGCACTCCTGGGCCACAGCAGGGAGCTGGACAGGAAGAGGAGCAACCAGGACTAGAACCCGGTGTGCCAGCGCCACAGGCGGAGGATTAGCCTATTGAGCCACGGCGCCAGCCAACATTTTCTAAACATAATTAAATACTATTGAGGAACAGCAGCTTGCTTTTTCTTCATACCATTTGTTGAACTCTTAGTGTACAGTTAATATTATGAGTATATAGTAAACTGAAAAATCTTTGTAAAAACTAAGCGTGGGAATAGGGGAGGGAGGAGGAAGAAAGGTGGGAGTGTGGGCAGGAGGGAAGGTGGGGTGGGAAGTATCACCATGTTCCTAGATATATTAATATGAAATACATGGAATTTGTATATCTTAAATGTTTTTTTAAAAAACTTAAGTAAAATAATTTAAAAGCCTAGGGTAAGGTCACAGTCTCTATTATTATTATCATCCTTGAGTTCTGCATTTTTTTTGTCAGCCTCACTGGAGGTATTTATTTGTTTATAAGATTTATTTATTTTAAAGGCAGAGTTGCAGAGAAAGAAGAAGAAGCAGAGAGAAATCTCCCATCTGCTGGTTCACTCACCAAATAGCCACAAAGACCAGGGTTGGGCCAGGCTGAAGCCAGGAGCCAAGAGATACCTCTGAGTCCCCACATGGGTGTCAGAGGCCCAAGGACTTGGGCCATCTTCCACTGCTTTCCCAGGCACATTAGCAGGGAGCTGGATCAGAGTAGAGCAGCTGAGATTTGAACTGGTACCCATATGAGATGTTGGCACTGCAGGCACCAGCTGAACCTGCCATGCCACAGTGCCGGCTGCTCTACTTCTGATCCAGCTCCCTGCTGGTGTGCCTGGGAAAGAAGCAGAAGATGCCCCAAGTCCTTGAGCTCCTGCAACCAAGTGGGAGATCTGGAGGAAGCTCCAGGCTCCTGGCTCAGGATCAGCCCAGCTCTGGCCATTGTGGCCATTTGGGGAGTGAACCAGCAGATGCAAGACCTCTCTCTGCCTCTGCCTCTGTCTCGGCCTCTCTGTAACTCTGCCTTTCAAATAAGTAAATAAATCTTGAAGAAAAAACCCAAAGAACTAAAACTCTTAATTATTTTAGAAAAAGACTTTGGCTTACACCAAGTGTATGTACTGAGATTCTAATCAATGATCACAGCTGTCATTGACAGAAGGGTACTGAAATCCATTAACTGCAAAAGACACATTAAATACAATTTCTCCTTTACTCTCAGTGACAGAAGATGAGCATTATCTCTCCCATTCAATAGTTTGATCTGATCTAGATCCCTGGCACACTGAAAAGGATAACATGTCTCAGGATGGTGGAAACATTGGGAAAAAGAGTACTTCTAGGTCCTCCTGGCCATGTTTGGCACATAAGCATCTATTAAGTGATTGATTGAATGATGTTGGATTTGTTGACAGTCCACAACCTAAAGAATGTGAGGAATAAATAGTTTATTGGGAAATTAGAATAAATGTTGAATTATTGGCTAAATGAATGCAACTATTGAGTAAATGAGTGAAATCATCATAATATAAAGTATATACTGACTCAAGGAATTAAAATAGTCCGAAGAAGGAAGATTCATTATGGACTTCGGTAGCTGCAAGACTTCCTGAATAAGGGGAGACTTTATCTAGGTCTAGAAGATTTATAAATATTTAAATGATCACGAAGAAGAACTGAAGTCACATTGGCTAGAAGGAATGCCATGAACATGCACAGAGCCTTCTTGGTCCCTGTTCATGGCTCTAATTCCCCAACCCTCCCCTCCACTGCTACTTTTCACAGCCTTTTTCTCTTAGTGCATCTTACAATTCTTATTCTCAGAATGCCTCAAAGCTGGCATTGATTTTGCAAAGCTGCCTTTGGATGGATCAGGAATGTCTCTCTAGGGTGGCATGGAAAAACAGTATTTGTCCTATGGATCATTCTGAGATTTCAAAAGCAAAGTAATAAAATCTTCTTAATGAGGCAGAACTCATGGCAAATGTCTCCCACTCCCAAAGAGCCACAAAGAGTGCTTCCCATGGAAATCCCGGCATTTGGGAGATCCTCGCAAGGCTTCCAAAGGGACATTCCTAGCAGGTTCTCACAACAGCCTTTCATTTCCCCTCATGCTTCTACCCCAAAGTCAGGGCCAATATGAACACAACCTCCTCAGCCTCTGGCAACTGGGGCTTCACATGAAACCATGGGTTCCTCTATACACTGAAGTTCTGCTTCCTGGTCATTGGAAGGCCTCCTCTACTCAGGTTTCCTGAAGCATTGCCAGCTTGGCTTCTCTCAGAAATTCCTGAAGTTAGAGTCACTCTGTAATCTGCCTCATGCTAGGTAAAGAGTAACCCCAGCCTGGAGTCATATGAGTCAGCTGGAGTTTTAGAAAAATTCTTTCCTCTGGTTGTGGAGAGGAAAAGTGCTCATGGCAGCAAACTTCACAGCAGGGATTGCTTTTTTCACTCTGAAAAAAGGCCCTTGGTACCAATCCCCTTGTGTTTCAGAGTCTATCCTCCTTGATTCTGTTTTTCCAGGAGCGGTGTCAACCACCAGGAGCTGAGCTCAGCTGGAGATCCACTCTTCCAAAACATAGCTCAATTTTGCATTGAGCAGAGCACTTCCCCTTGTTACAGGGTGTAGGGACGGCTTCTGTTTTGTTACTCCTTTCCTGAACCAGCAGCATTGCCTTGAGAGAAAGATAAACTGCTGCCCCATTATCTCATTAAAAAACAAACACAAATGGTTAAACTGTGTTAGCATACAGTGTCTTGCATTTCCAAAACAGTGTTCCAACCTTTCAAGAGCAAGTAAATGCCCAGAAGATCCTAAGAAAGAAGTGAGAGGACAGAGGTTGAAAGCTCAGCCTGTGTGAAATGTCCCATCAAGGCCAGATCCTAGAATGGGAAAGATAGCATTGAGGCTCTGGTGCTAGTATTTAAGAAAAGATTTTCCCTTGAGCACTGCAAGTGCTTCCCCCCTGGGCTGTGAACTGGGTCCATGAATCCAATGCTCTCATGGCAAAAGTCTTGACTTTTTAATATTTTTTCAAAAAAGAACCTACTCTGTCCCAGAAGCTGAAACAGAACAATAATGCAGAGAAAGGTTAGATGTGTCAGAAGGAAATATTTTTAATGACCAAGATCAGAGCCCTTCACTTGTGTTGTCAATACAAGTCTGGCTGATTTCAGTTCCTATCTGGGGTATTCTTCCTTAACTAAAGTGGGTGGGGGGAGTCATTATCCCTGATAGACCTGTGTTTGCTGAAGTTAACACATTGCCCACACGAGAGCTGGCCGCACGTGCCAGGCCTCCACCAGAGGAGGAGCAGGTTCAGGACCTGGCACCATGCAGCCGAGTGGCACTGCTCCCAGAATTCTCACCCAATAAAGAGCCATTGTGAGATCTGGACCCTTCAACATATTGGACAAGTGACTCAAATGAAAGGCACAATGCGTGTGAGTGGGACCTGAAACTTGAATGGAGTGGCAATCACTTCCTTAGTGCAGATCACAGTATTTATCAAGCAACTTCACTGTGCAAATCAGCCCTGGCCCAGCATAATATTACAGACTTCCTTTTATCAGATGATAAGTGAGAATGATTATGGTGAGAATCATTCAGCAATATGAGTTACTAGCATTGGTGGGAAAGAGAAGTGGAAAATTGTGAGGGGAGGTGCAACAGGATCTATATTCATGAGGAAGAGTCAAAAACTCCAGAAGAGAGAAGGTGGCACTGAATCTCCATGTCTGATTGAAACAAAGTTCAGTTGTGCAACTGAGAAGTTGAGACTGTAGACAGTGGGAGAGGAAACTACAGTAGGTCTAGGTTTGCAAACAGCTCTGATTACCGTAGGTGAGTGAGTGTGAGGCACGAAGTGGGGCCAGGGGTACGGGCCCAGGTGAAGTGCACCTGCTCTGCAGCTGACACTCAATCGTGAGCTGCAGGTCCCACAGGCTGAAGATCAGTGCTTAGGCCCAATCACTGGAGATTTGGGAGGATTCAGGTGCCAATTCAGGCTGAACCACAGTTTCCATCCAGGGGAATGCAGTGACCCTCACAGAAGAGCCAACCCCTTTCCAAAACAAAACAAAAACAACAACAAAAAAACACAAACAGATGTTCTCTTAGTGAAGGTTTCTCGAATGAATAAACAGGAAGGGCCAATAGAAGCAGACCCACAGATCAAATAAAAATGCTCTTCCACCTGGATGCATATACTTCCTTGCATGTTCCTCAGTTTTGGAACCAGAAAGCTAAGCCAACTATAATTGTGGCTCATCAATTTTTACCAGAAAAAAACGTGGTCTGTTTCAAGTAACCCTCTTTCCTTATTATGTGGAGCTTGGAATTGGTCACAATACCTTAACAAGGTCACTGTTCTACTTACTTTCTGACACACACCTATGTCTATTAACACATATCATTTTAACCAAACATGCTCATATCTATGAAAAGATACACACACTTCAACAAAAAGGCCATGTGATTCAGTGTCCAATTACCATTTTTCATTCATCATATTTGACCAGCACAGTTCTCCCTCTATAAATAATCTATACTACAATAGTTTATTTTAAATGTGTGTCACTATTTTTTGAATTTATTACACTATGCTTTTGGAGTGGGTAGATTGTATCTGGTTGAAAAATACATATTAATATTTCTCCTAGCAACCCAGCATTAAATTCATGTTATCAACTCACCAGAATTAAGTAAAATGATAGATTTGAGGCACACAAATTCCTCTCCCTGCAAATTCATCATACGTAACCGAGACGATGTAGCCAGCAACATGTCAAAGATTTCCACCATGCCCTCTACACATTTCCCCTGGTTCCTGTGAAGACACAGCAAAGAAAAAAAAAGTGTTAAAGAACATAAAAGCATTCACAAACATGATCAGGTTTGCACAGATAAAAATCTACTGGCTCCAAATTTGTGTTTTGTTTGTTTGTTTGTTTCTTACAGGCAGAGTGAAGAGAGAGAGAGAGAGAGAGAGAAAGGTCTTCCTTTTTGCCGTTGGTTCACCCTCCAATGGCCGCCACGGCCGGCACACCGCGCTAATCCGAAGCCGGGAGCCAGGTGCTTCTCCTGATCTCCCATGCGGGTGCAGGGCCCAAGGACTTGGGCCATCCTCCACTGCACTCCCTGGCCACAGCAGAGAGCTGGCCTGGAAGAGGGGTAACTGGGACAGAATCCAGCGTCCCGACCGGGACTAGAACCCGGTGTGCCGGCGCCGCAAGGCGGAGAATTAGCCTATTGAGCCACAGCACCGGCCTGGCTCCAAATTTGTAACCACACACTGCAGTCCCTTCTGCTCCTGGAGCAGGAACATTCATTTTAATTAGAGAGGGTAACAAAAAAAAAAAAAAAAAAAGAGAGATTTTCCATCAGTAAAACATTGTCACTTTAAATTCTTAGAAGAGATGTATTGTTAAATTCCCAAATATGCCATGCTATTATGAGTGGAATTCTTCAACCAAAAAAAAAGGACAATAAAAATGATTAGAATTCAGATAAATTACTTTATATGTTAGTGATCTACAGCTGTATTCTAGGCATTGTAGTAGTTATGGAAAGAGAAAAAAACACAGCCTTTCCTCTCAAGATGCTTATGGCCTTGAATTAATAGAATAAGTCCCAAATGATGTATTTTGAAGTGCTTTTGAAGTACAGGAAAAACAACAATAACTATAGACTATGGTTGGGCAAAGACCATTGATATTGCAAAGGAGGGTAGGCAAAGATGTGCCTACTACGTGCTATTTGAATTAACATTCTAAGAGAATGAAGGATTTCATCAAAGAGGTGTGGCTGCATCATGGAAGTGTGTCCGTCCTATTCACAGGAAGCAACATGAAAGAACATGGAACAGTGTGTGGTATAAGGAGACAGGTGATGAAAATGTCAGGTGAGAAGGGATGTTCTTTGGCTGTTGAGGAACAGTTTCTTTTTTCATACTATCTGTTGAGCTCTTTACTTAGTGTAGGGTTAATCTCATGTGTATAAAGTTAATTGAAAATAGATCTTTGTAAAAATTAAGAATGGGAATAGGAGAAGGAGGAAGAAGGAGGGTAGGAGTGTGGGTAGGAGGGAGGGATGGGTGGGAGGAGTCACTATGTTGCTAAACTTATATATATGAAATGCATGAAGTTTGTATACTTTAAATAAAAGATTTCTAGGTTAAAAAAGGCATCTATAGATAGGGGCTCACATTTTGGCATAATAGGTAAAGCTGCTTCCTACAATGCTGGCATCCCATATGGGCACCAGTTTTGTCTCTACTGCTCAACTTGCTATTAGCTCCCTGCTAATGGCCTGGGAAAAGCAGCAGAAGATGGACCAAGGACTTGGGTCCTTACCATCCACATGGTACACCCCAGGATGAAGGCTCCTGGCTCCTGGCTTGGGCCTGGCTCAGCCCTGGCCTTTGTGACCACTTGGGGGAGTAAATCAGCAGATGGAAGGTATCTCTGCCTCTCCCTCTCTCTCTGTAACTCTTTTAAATAAATACATTTTTTAAAGGAAGAAAAAAGAGAAAGGATGTTCTACCCCATTCTAAGAAGTTCAGGGCTTTTTTCCTTTATAAGACAGCCTTAAAATCAAGGATTTAGCAATAATAGTTGCAAATATTAAATAAGCAAACTAGAAGGTTCATACATGTAATATTTAAAAATGCAAATGTCACTATCTTTTTCCATAAAGTTGTTGCAAAAATTAATGATACTACATATAAAGGAATTTATTCATTTTTTGTTGACAAATTGAATTTTATGAGATCAGGAAAAAGTTAAAATGTCCTAGGAATATGCATGCATATATCTTGAAATACATAAACATTTGAAACACATTGTTTAGCATCTTGCTTTTTAAATTAACTGATTAAATTATTAATTACATAATCAACTTTTAAACAATCGAATAGTTTCTTCTTTTACTTAAAATGCTATAATTTTTAACATCTTCTTGTTCATTGACATTTGATTTCAAGGATTTTGCTGTCACAAACATTTCATTTAATGACCATCCTTACATTTATGTCTTGGGACACCTGTATAGACAGCTACAGAAAAGTTCCCAGAGGTAGAATTGCTAATTAAAAGGAACTCTGTGTTTTCAGTTTTGATAGACAATCAAACACTACTTTGAAAAAGCTTATGTTAATAGATTATTAGTAGGGGATCTATTGGTATAAGCTCTTCCTCTGAGATGTCTGCTTTTGTCCCATGCCCATACTTTTTTGTTGGGTTACTGTTTTTTTTTTTTTTTTCACATTGATTCATTTTTTTTCCTTTTTCTAATTTTAAGGGTTTTATTTAATGAATACAAATTTAATATGTACAGCTTTTAGGAATATAGTGTTTCTTCCCTCCATTCCTGCCCTCACACCCCCACTCCCATCCCACCTCCTACTTCCTCTCTCATTCCATTTTTCATTAAGATTTGTTTTTAATTGACTTTATATACAGAAGACCAACTCTATACTAAGTAGAGATTTCCACTGTTTGCACCCACACAGATGCACAAAGTATAAAGTACTGTTTGAAGACAGATTTTACTGTTAATTCTCATAGTATAACTCATTAAGGACAGAGGTCCTATATGGGGAGTAAGTACACAGTGACTCCTGTTATTCACTTAACCATTGACAGTCTTATTTTTGATGTCAGTGACAATCCAAAGCTCTTGACATGAGCTGCCAAGGCTGTGGAAGCCTTTTGAGTACATAAATTCTGTTGGTATTTAGACAGGGCCATATGCAAAGTGAAGTTTTCTCCTCCCTTCAGAGAAAAGTACATCCTTCTTTGAAAGCCCCTTATTTCCACTGGAGTCCCACTTACAGAGATCCTTCATGTAGGTTATTTTTTGCCACAGTGTCTTGGCTTTCCATGCCTGAAATGCTCTCCTGGGCTTTTCAGCCAGCTCTGAATGCCTTAGTGGCTGATTCTGAGGTCAGAGTGCTATTTAGGGCATTGTCATTCTATGAGTCTGCTGTGTGGCCTGCGTCCCATGTTGGATCATTCTCTCTCTTTTTTTAATTCTATCTATTGTTATTACCAGACACTTGGTTTTATTTATCACATTGATTCTTAACAGCTATTGATATATTAGAGCAATTGACCCTCTCTCATATGTCATAATTTTAATATTACTCTGTCTTTCTGTGTTCTTTTTTCTTGTATTTTCTTCTGCAAAAACAATTATTACAGAACCAAATTTATTAAACCTAATTCATGGACCTAGAATAGTATATCTTGTTTGAAAGGATTCCTTTCAATAACAAACAACAATTATACTTCCATCTACTATAGTTTAATATTTTTGTTTAAATGTTTGTCCTAATTAATGGGATATATGAATTTTTAATAAAACTTTTCTTACTGAGATATAATAATATACTTTATAATTCACTCATTTAAAGTAAAGCATTGCAGGAAATTAGTGTATTCATAGAATTGTGCATCAATCAATTGGGATTTATTTTGGTGTTAAGACATGAAATAACGATTCAGCTTAATATTTTTCCAGGTAGCTAGCTTTATTGATACTATATATGGTATATTTTTCACACTGACTTGAAATTTGATAGATACTTTTGATGTATTCATTTACTTCTTTTTTTAAAAAAGATTTATTTATTCATTTGAAAGTCAGAGTTACACATACAGAGAAGGAGAGGCAGAGAGAGAGAGAGAGGTTTTCCATCCACTGGTTTACTCCCCAACTGGCTGCAACATCTGTAGCTGTGCCGATCTGAAGCCAGGAACCAGGAGCTTCCTCCCGGTCTCCCATGCTGGTGCGGGGACTCAAGGGCTTGGGTCATCTTCTACTGTTTTCCCAGGCCATAGCAGAAAGCTGGATTGGAAGTGGAGCAACTGGGTCTTGAACCGGTACCATATGGGATGCTGGTACTGCAGGCGGTGACTTTACCCACTATACCACAGTGCTGGTTCCTCATTTACTTCTTACAATTGATATCTAAGGCTAGCATTATTTTTAATATTTTCCAAATGAAAGAACTAGGGCTCAATACTGTGAGGCAACCACACTGCCTACCAAGCAGAAGAAAAAATTCCTACAGGATGTTTTTGTCTCCCTATTTTGTACTATGTTAAGTCATTCAACAAAATTATGTATTTCAGTCCTATACTAGAAATTAGAGTACAGAGAAGAAAACCATGGATATTTTTGTAAGGAGACGTAGATCAGGGAAAAGACAAACCATAAGAAAGATGCAGTGCAATGGGATTCATGCCCTGGAAAAGGTATAGAAAGAAAATCCCTTATATCAAATGCCAGTCCCCCAAATTAACCCATAGGAAAATGAAAGCAACTATTATAGCATTCACAGAGCAGATAAAATGAGTTTTCATGTCAAGTGCTTTGAATGAAGTGTGGAACCAGGACTATATTTAATCTTTAGTTATAGGTACAGCATTGATAAATACACACTCATAAACACCAAGTGAGGGATTGGCCTTTTTAAATTTAGCATTGAGAAAACAATTTCCATGTGTATGTTCTTTAACTGTAGAAATATAGATATTCTTGATAAGCAGGGAGGAAAGTTTAAACGCTATCAATATGGGATGACAGTAGTAACAACAAAGGCCAGATGGCCTTAAGTGGGGTAAACCCACTAAAAGTGGGTTTTTGTTCATGTAGCTGAATCCTTAAAAAATTATTACATTTTCTTGTGTGTGATAAAATAAATAAGGATGAGAAAAATGTTTGGAGGATGGAGCTTTAAAAATAACAACCCATAGCCAAAATAGAGAAATGTTCCTTTCTCAGGATAAAGCCTCTGTTTTCTTAACAGACTGTACACCGGCAGGGGAGGAAGTCTCAGTGTGGGAGGGAGCCTGTGTTCACCTGCTGTGAGCAAAAGTTCAGTTCAGAAACTGAGAAAGTGGATTCTTAACAATTCTCTCTTCTTATCCCTTTTAAATAGTCTCCCATATTTTCCCATGAGGAGCTTGTTCTTAACTCTTTCATCAGAAGTATATTTTTCTCAGCCCCTTCGCAGTGGACATTCTGTTATTCGCAACCAGTGATTATTGCCCATGTACCGTGACATCCTTGCTGTGTCACACACATAAGGAGGTGTAGGTTGTGCCCTTGGGTACATGTATACTACAAACTCTCATTTGAGTTCTCAATGTGTGCATGCATATGTGTGGAGGGGTGTGGAGGGGTCAAGTGCTGACCATTTGTCATACAGACATTATTACGTAGGACCCTAGAACCTGCCTTCATGTGAACATGCCATGTTCCGTGTTTTGGTGGGCTGTATGTGAACTTGGAGGTCTCCTGGAGGGATATCTTCATGGTGGTCAAGCCACAGTTACTAAGCCATGATGTGACAGGCTGAAAGAAGTTAACCCTGATGACTCCACAGGAATGAACTCACTATCCTTTTCAATAGGAACTAAATTGGTCTAAATACTTCAGCCATTTCACTATTTCTGTAATAAATAAAATTATGCATTTTAATTTCTCTGATGAGATTTTCAGTAAATTATTAAAATGCTGCCTGGATCCCAATGACTCCTTACTTATGCGGTACCTGTGGACCTCTCAGTAGTGCTATTACAGGGTGAAAAATCTTGCCATATAAGCTAAGGAGCAAGTGACAAGTCAACCTGTGATCTTACATGAACCTATGTGGACTCTGAAGGCATTAGACACCTGCCTGACACAAAGAATCCCTCACTTTCTGCCAGAGTCATTACACATTGTGGTCAGGTCTTCATTTTCCAAATCCTGTCGAGATACTCTATATGGCCTTTAAGGAGCAAATTAGAGCAGTTAGCTCAATTTCAGAGGGAAAGGATGAATTGATGGAATCTGAAATGAGATGATTACTAGGAATCTCGGGGTAACATTAGTATGAGATTAGGTTAGTCTAAAGACATAAGGTGGTCCTGAAGCTGATAAACATGTAGGGGTGGAAAAACAAGATTATTTTTAAAGAAAGCACAGCCTCAGTCACTGATCAGATGTAGTTCCGTGAGCAGACCAGCCTACGACTCCCACTGTGAGACGTGACAGCCTGCAACCACGAACTCCTCCACTGATTGTATCAGTCTGGTTTTCAGTGTACCTTGAAATCCCCTAGTGGGGAGGCTTGTTCTGCCACTTAACACTCTTCAAATGCAGTCCATTTGCACTTAAGTAATGAGGGAAAGAACAAGTCCTGAAAGAGCATTTTCCTATTGCATGTCCTGAAAGTTTCTGCTCTATAAAAATGAGAGCTTGTTTATCTGAAGCCCTAAGGTACGTCTTCCAACACATGGGAAATAAAGAGCTCTAATGAGAAGACCAAACCTGCACTTGTAAAAAATATACCTTACCAACTGTTGTTACCCATTAACCTCTCTGTATAAAGAAAATGGAGCAGTGAAAACAGAAAATCCAGGAGACCAATCCAAGACATTTAACGTAACTGTCCTGAAAGAAAGTATAATACATTTAGGAAAGAGATGCTGCTTAAAATTAATAGTGGCAAGATTATTTGTATTTAAAGAGTTTCTGTGTCTGGATGGTACAGAATTTCTTAGCATGTGCTCTGAAGAACTGTGATGCCACAAATACATGATCAAGAGGTTTGTATTTATAACTCTTGGAAACATGAAAGAAAGCACTAAAGATGGAAAATTGTAAGTCATATATATCTTGAAAGAAACAAGAGTTAAAGAAAAGTGGTTCAGACTCTGGAGTGCAGCAACCTGGGTTCAAGTCCTCATGCCACTATTTTCTAACTATAAATTCTGTATGCATAAATGAACCACCCACATTGGACTATAAGTTGAATAGAAAGTAATTAAGCAATAGGGATACTGTAGTTATTGATATAGAAGCAAGCCCATATACAACCAAATCAGAGCTAAAGGAGAGTAATAAATTCTTAATGCTTCATGGCATAGCAGGGAGATTATAGTTCACAATAACCTAGTATGTATGCTCCACGCCTGCAGTCATAAAGTAATGTCAAAGTAGAGTGTCAAAATTACTCTATCTTGATAAATAAACATTGTATACATGTATTGAAATGTCAAAATGTAGATCATAATCATGTACAATTATTGCTAAAAATTAATGAAAATAAAGAATTTGATACTGGGATGTGGAGTACTGCCATTTAAAATGTTTACTTCCTAATGGCATGTAGGAATGTAGTATGGAAACTGATATTACAGCAAGCTAAGAAGCTATGTTACAATACTGCAGAATATCTAGTTTGAAATAAGTTAGCAGGTAGACTATGCACATGGAGAAATGGTCAGAAGGGGTTGAACTGACTGTGTGCAGAGTATGCTAGAGGTGCTACAAGAAAGACATGAGCTTCAGCAAGAATTGAATGATTCTCAAGCAAAAACTAAAGAGAATGGAAAAAGATCAAAGTTAAATGGTCTTACAAGTTTGGAAAAGATAATTGTTTCTGGCCAGAAAATATTAAGAGATGAAATTGAAAACCAGCTTGAATATGAAAAGGTCCAGTAAGACTTTCCACTTACAAGGTAACTCAGTCTTGTGGGAAAGGGTGATATCAAAAGGATATGATCTCCCCATCCAAGTGAATTGTTTCAAATAGACTAAAGAAAGTCACCAATAAATCATTAGGGAAATGTCAAAAGAGTAAGAAGCAAACATAAGAATATTAAGTTTGTTGTAGAGGATGTGGAGATAGGGGAACCATTGTATACTAGTAATGGAAATGTAAATTGGAATAGCCATTATGGAAAAAATTGTAGATGGTCCTCAAAAAGTCTACAAAAATCTACAGGATCCAGCAAGCCTACTTCTGGGTATATATCCAAAGGAAATAAAATTGTTATGCTAGGATATATCTGTACTCCCATATTCACTGAGGCATTACTCACACTAGCCAGTAGATGGAATCCATCTAACTGTCCATAAAGTAATGAACGGATAAGATCACACACACACACATACACACACACAGTGGGACACTACTCAGCCTTAAAAAAAAGAAGGATACCTTGCCATTTGCAATAACATTAATAAAACTGGAGGACATAAGTTAATGAAATAAGCAGACAAGACACAGAAAGTCAGATAATATCACACAATTTAACTTTTATGTAGAATTTCAAAAGCTTTGACTGACAGAAGCAGAGAGGAAACTGGTGGTTACCAGGGCCTGGAGGTTGGTAAGGAGCTATTGGTCAAAGCATATAAGACTGGAGTTATACAGGAAGAACATGTTAAAGAGATCTGTTGTTTAAGATGGTGGTAATGATTAATAGTAATGTATAGTACATATGAACAATGCCAAGAGAATAGATTTTAAGTGTTCTCAATACAAATAAATAATAATTAGGTGAGGTAATGCTTATATTAATTATCTGGATTTAGTCATTCCACTATGTATACATATTTCAAAAAACATTATACTCCATAAATATATACAATAATTATTTGTCAATCAAGAAAATAAATAACAATGATTTATAAAAAAGGCTTGAGAACAATGTTCAAGAAAGGACTTTGGGTGTGGTTCTAAGTGGATAGGAATGACAAAAAGTAAGTAGACATTTCTTATGCTTCTGAAGCAACTACACTGCCAAAGAAATTATAAACTGAACCATGAAACAAAGATTTTGCTATTCAAGAGTATAACCCTTAAGTCACAAATATCTACTGACAAGAGGGATTTGACCATCAAAAGGACAAGATTCTCAACATCCACTTCAGATGTGGCCAAGGAGAAAAATACAATGAAAAATCTGGTAGAAGAAAAGAAAAATATAAAGCTAGCTTTTCCCAAAGAACATTGATTAACCTAAAAACAGTCCAGCCCTTCATAAGAGAAGCCACTTCAACTCTACCCAGCGAAATACTGTAACTTCTATAGAAAAGTGATGCTAGCTCTTTCCTGCTTTTCTTTTTCTGCATGGAAGTTTTCACTGCCATTGTTTTGCCCTTGCTCCACCACCGGGTATTCCATGCATCTGTGGGGTGAGGCTGCCAAGCCAGCAGGAGCTACAACATACCTGACAGACAGGACTACATATCATGGCAGACTATTGAGCTGGCTGCCATGAATGGATGTGACTTTGGTTTGTCTCTCTTGGGGAGGCACAGAGTATGTTCCAGGTATGGGATGAATTGATAATCAGAAACCAGAGTGAAGACTGTGACAAAGAATCTTCTGTTCACCAAAACATGTTTCCTTGTCCTGTGTTACTTCCTACAGTCTACAACATTTCCAAGGTTTCCTTGCAGTGAAGAGTGTGCATGTGACAAAGTTCTGACCAATGGAGAGTTAGTGGAAGCTGTTTATATATCACCTCTGTGAATGAATTATTTGAGAAAGAGATGTGTCTTCCCAGTCCTTATCCCCATCCAGGGCACTTCCTGTACCCAGTAGAGGGCAGAGCTACAGGTTAGAAGAATTCTGGGTCCCACAATAGGGTGGTCACTAACCAAGGACAGTGACTTGAACAACAAATAAATTATTACTGTGTCAAGCAGTTAAAATTTTAGGAATATCTGATTTCTCCCTGCCCCAACCTACTCTTAACATACAGAACCACAAGAACACATATGACACAAAACTATATTTATCTTCTGTAAACATGGTTCTTGAATAACCAGAGATATGGAAGATGTGTCTTCCAGAGAATCTTTCTATATTGATGCCAATCCCTTCCAACTGGCATGATTAGTAATGGCATAAACGATTGTGTAACACTTGATGAGGGTCTTAAAGGCTTGGCTGAGTAAGGAGGAA
Organism: Oryctolagus cuniculus; assembly: GCF_051225735.1. Lineage (NCBI taxonomy): Eukaryota > Metazoa > Chordata > Mammalia > Lagomorpha > Leporidae > Oryctolagus > Oryctolagus cuniculus. The sequence goes on from NC_142871.1 coordinate 15,823,230, forward strand.
GGAAATTCATCAATAAATAGCTTAGAGGTGGGAGAAGAAAAGGCATATTTGAGGAGTATTCAGTAATCTGGCTCATGGGGTTTGGTATTCATAGGAAGAGAAACTCACACAGTAACTCAGTCAGTGTGTGAAGTGTTGATAATAAAATGCTAAAGAGATAATAGTGAGATGGTATGGAAGAGAAGATCATTAAAAGCTTACCAGTGAATGACATATTCAAGCAAACACTTGGGTATGATCGATTTGGCATTGGTTTTCAAAGAGAGAGAGAAAAGGAGGTTGGAAAAGACTGTAGGAATCAGGAAGGCAGATAAGGAAGAGACAGAGACCAGGGCCATTCAGAGAATTAGGGAGTATTTTGAGAATCCTTAGTTCAGGAAGAAGCAACAGACTTAGATGAATGGTCTACATTATTGGACAAATAGAGATTTAAAGACTCTTCTGACATTTTGTGTTGGGATGTATGGAGATATAAAATAATTAAAGATACTGATACTAGCGGAAAAGGAAGTTCAGAAGGTTTGTCATTTGCCATTAAGTAGAAGAAAACAACTTCTTTTAAAATTTTTTATTGAATTCAAAATTTCATAGGATGATCTAAGTAGAGATGACAAGCAGAAAACTGAGTATGTCACTCTGAAACTTGGGGGGAGAACAGGGTTAAACAAATCAGTTTGCACCAGATTTTTTTACTTACCATAGTAGACATCTTTTCAACTCAGTACAAAAAATGCATCTCATTTTTAAATGGGTGTCCAGTCTTTCACTACATGAATATTTATGTAAGTGTTCCCCTATTGATAATCATTTATATTATTTAAAATATTTAAAAATACAGTGTGTTTTTGAAATTATTCCATTCTATTTTCTCACATAAATAACTTTTATTTTTTCTGGGATAAACCTTTTCAAAAACTTACATAAAGAGTACAAATTTTATGTATATCACATACAGTTTTTAGAACATAATGATACTTCTTACCCTACCCACCCTCATTCCTTCACCCCTACTCTCTCTCCTCCTTCCTTGCTTATTTGTCCTTTAATTTTTACAATGATATACTTTCAATTTACTTTATAATCACAAGCTTAATCCTCTACTAAATAAAGAATTCAACAAGTAGTAAGAGAAATACCACTGTCTCTCAGAAGTATAGACAAGGTCATAAGCAATAATCAAATCTCAAAAATGTCAATGAAGTTATTCTTATATGTGTGTTTTCTACACTTGCAAAAGCACACAAAAATCCTTAGACATGTAATAGTGGAGTCTAAAGAGTATGAATATGCAACATTTCACTAAATATAGGCAACATGTTTCCCAAAAATGTTATACCAATTTTCATCAGCCCCACGAGAACATGAAGATATCTGGAAATAAAAAAATTTTTTGAAATCCCTGAATAGATCCCTGAATAGAGGTAGATGAAACTTAGAAACAAGATGTGCTTACTTGGTCGGTTGCAAGGATGGAGAGGGAAGGAGAGAGGAACAGGCAAACAGGAAACAGGGGGAGCAGCAGCATCTCTGGCACAAGAAAAAAAGTCGAGGCAATCGAGATGAGGAATGGTCAAAGACATAGCAAGACATGCTGCAAGTCATAAGGTCAAAAGTAGCGCTGGAGAATGAAATAGACTAAAGGAAGGGATTGAGGGAGAGAAGGAAGGAGAGAGTCACAGAACACAGACAAGGACAAACTAAATATCTTCCTAGAAGAAGAAATGCCTTTTGCTAAGAGAAAAAACACGCAAATACCAAATTCTGAGAGGTTAATGGTAGAAAGTTCCATGTCAATTTTTTAGTAAATGAAAATTACACTGTTTGCAGAAATCATGGGAAGGTAGGCTGAAGCTGATACGGGAGCTATCAGTAAAAGCTGATGGGGCTTTGGGATTGGATGAGGCTCAAGTTCCTTAACAGTGCACCCAGACTTCTGGCTTTGTTCAGTTTCTCCAAGTCCATTTTTTATCACTTACATAGAACCTTATATTGCAGAATATTCCTGAAAAATGCAGATATTTCCAGAACACTCATGCTATCTGCTCGGATTATCACACCCTACCCCACTTCAGTCCATTTTGCCCTCAGATATCACTTTCTCATCTTTCAAGACTAACATAGTTTCCAAAATTCCTATGACAGTCTGCCATTGTCTATTCTTTTCTCCCTTGAGTTATATAATTTTCTAATGTGCTGTGAGACTATCCTTTTTATCAGTGCCAACACACTTTTTCTGTAGAAGACCAGAAGGTAAATATTTTAGGCCTTGTAGGCCATATAGTCTCTGTTGCATACACTGAACTCTGATATTCAAGGACAGCCATAAACAATATGTAACTAATGAATATGACTGTGTTCCAATGAAGCTTTATTTTAAAGTGGTAGCAGGTCAAATTGCCTTGTAGACTATACTTTGTCTCCCTGCCACATACAATCTTATTCAACATATTGCGTACTGACAATGCTTTGAGTTGATTGAAAAAAATATAGTGAAAAGCAGGATAAGAATGTGCCTCTCTCAAAAGGAGTTTACAATCTATGTGGATGACAGTTTGTAAAAAATAAAGTTGCGTGAAGGAGAAAATTATGATATTTAACTATAGTGTGATAGTGAAAAATAGGAACCCTACGTGGGAGAGAAGTTGAGACAGCCACAGGAGGTTAAAGCAGACCTTAGAGAGTTACGGAGCTGAAGATCAGAGAAACGTTTGGTCTGGGAGTTGCCGAGGAAAAGTATCTGCCTGCACAGAGGGACAGGAGACAGCATCTTGGGGAACAGAGCCTAAAATGAAGACAAACCTGCAAAAGGCACACAAGAGAAGCAGGGAAGGTGGAAAGAAACCAGGGGGGAGGGGCATCACAAGCTCAAGGGGAGGATGTTAATAGTGTTGATAGTTTAGGGAAATCAGGGAATATAGGAAAGAATTTGTGGACCAGATTAAGATGGTGTCATGGCTTTTTCGAGCAGCATTGCACAGCCAAGTGATGAAAGTGGAAGAAGTGGGTCTGATCCAAGGTAGAAGATTGACTCTCAGGGCATGAAAAAAACGTTGAGGGCTTAGAGATTCTAGAAGGTAATTTTAAAGTGACTGATCATGGGGTTTGGGATGGACCAGGAGGAAAACTGTATCAGAAAATTGTTTAAAATATGGGTGGATACTTTGTGGAGCAGATAACATAGCACCGGGATGCCTGCATTCTATATGGGAGCACCTAGTTTTAAGTCCTGGCTCTGTTCTCAATTCGAGCTTCCTGCTAACGCACACTTTGGAAGGCAGCAGGTGATGTTCAAGTACTTGTGTCTCTGTCACACACGTGGGCAATGTAAATTGAGTTCCCAACTCCTGACTTTGACTTTTCCCTGACCCAGCTGTGGTAGGCATTTTGGGGAGTGAACCAATAGCTGGAAGATACCTCTCTTTCTTCTTTTCTCTGCCTTTCAAATAATTATTGTTAAATATATAAATATTTTTAAAAAAAAAAACCTCTAAAGTAATAATACAATAGCAGTAGTAAGTATTATAGCTCGAATAGGTTCAGTAGGAATGGGGTTGGAGAAGTGGAGGCTACAGAGCATAAAATCCTTGACTGGGAGCTTCTAGCTTAAAATACACTGGTCATGGAGTTCCTGGGGCAGAGGGTGTCTCTATTACAACAGAGAAGAAATCAAATAAAAGAAATGTAGGAATGTAAGATCACTGAGATTAAGGTCATTATCATCGTAACAAAACACAATGTATTTTACTTATTCAGAAACACATACATACACAGAGGTATACGCTCTAATGGTTCACTCCTGAATATCAGCAATAGCCAGGCTGGGTGAGCTGAAGCTGGGAGTTCAGAACTCAGTCCAGGTCTCCAACATGGATGTAAGGAACCCAATTACATCAGTCATCAGCCTTCTGCCCAGTCTGTGCATTAGCAGGAAGCTGGAGAATGAGCCAATGCAGGGATTGAACTGAGGTGCTCTGACATGGGCTGCAGGCAGCTTAACTGGCATCTCAGTCCCTCGACCAAAATTCTGCCTCAATACATGATATTTCATGACTGATTACCAATTGACAAAAGGACTGGCTTCTGAAAATTCCAGGGCTCGCTCCTTCCTTCCTTCCTTCCTTCCTTCTTTTTTTTTTTTTTTTTTTTTTTTTTGACAGGCAGAGTGGACAGTGAGAGAGAGAAACAGAGAGAAAGGTCTTCCTTTGCCATTGGTTCACCCTCCAATAGCCGCCGTGCCGGCCGGTGCACGCACTGATCCGATGGCAGGAGCCAGGTACTTCTCCTGGTCTCCCATGGGGTGCGGAGCCCAAGCACTTGGGCCATTGTCCACTGCACTCCCTGGCCACAGCAGAGAGCTGGCCTGGAAGAGGGGCAACCGGGACAGAATCCGGCGCCCCGACCAGGACAAGAACTCAGTGTGCCGGCGCCGCAAGGCAGAGGATTAGCCTAGTGAGCTGCGGCGCCAGCCAGGGCTCATTTATTTCTTACTTTTCAAAGCCCTCCATACTTTGATGTCTTTTCCTCTGCAGACTCTTCTGAACAAATGCAATGATCTGAAAGTTATAGGAATGGGCTTGATAAGCCCATCAGAAGAACATGCCTTTCTCATGTACAACCTTCCTCCTACACAGTTGTCAACATGTGAATCTAACATCCTTAAACCACATCTGTCCTTGTGTGTTAGTGTCCTTTAACTACCACAAGTTATATGCCAAGGCAAATAAGCTTAAAATGTATAATAACAACTAGCAAAAATCTTATTCCTCTTAGAGCAATGTTTAGATAGGCAACTAAAGGAGAAAAATAGAATAAAAATTAAAAAAGAGAAATTTAAAGAATATGGCCAGAGGATCATCTTTTTAGAGTTATTATGAGAAAATAGAGATAAAAACTATGTTGTATGATTCATTTGGAAGGATTAGGTTTCAAGTGGAAATGACTTTTGGTCCATTACCTTGAGAAGAGTTGCTATGAGACAGGGAGCCAGTATTTGCTTCTATGAGAGTATAAGAAATAAATGCGTGGAGCAATTTTGCTAGCATATTAGAAACATAAAATTCTCAAAAGGCATGCTCTGAGTCTACCAAAACTTGCCAAAGAAGATGGGCAGCATGACTACAGAAAGTTTTCAGCCTCTTGCTGTCCTTAGCATGAGTTCATATTTACCTTTGTTGCTGTTGTCTATTTTGTTTATCTTTAAACATATTGCTTTGTTCAATCTTCCATTTTAGAACTGGGAAAGTTAGAGATCAAATAAGTGAAATGTACAACCTTAAGAACACTGAAACTTGGGCTGGTGCCATGGCATAGGTTAATCCTCTGCCTGCGGCATCAGCATCTCATATGCACGCCAGTTCTAGTCCTGGCTGCTCCACTTCCAATCCAGCTCTCTGCTATAGCCTGGGAAAGCAGTAGAAGATGGCCCAAGTGCTTGGGTCCCTGCACCCACACAGATGGGCACAGCTCTGGCCATTGCAGCCATTTTGGGTGTGAACCAACGGAAGGAAGACCTCTCTCTGTGTCTCTCCCTCTCACTGTCTATAACTCTACCACTCAAGTAAATAAATAAAATCTTTAAAAAAAGAACACTGAAATTAAGGTCTTTATCATAAAAAGGCCCATATGTAATGGCTGATTAAGGTTATAAAATAGAATAAGTATTCCTTGTAGTATGTATATATGTATGTTATTTTGGAAAGGAGGAGGGGAAGAGCAGAAGAAGAGGAGGAAGAGAAGGAGGAGGAGGGGAGAGAGGGAGAGAGGGAGAGAGGGAGAAAGAGAGGATGTCGGTAGGGGAGGAGGGAGAAAGGATGAGAATTATGCATGTACTGGTTTGCTCTCCAAATGCCTACAACTAGGACTGAGCCAGGCCAAAGCCAGGAGCCTGAAATTCAATATAGATCTCTTATGTGTGTGTCAAGGACTCAAGGAACTCACATACAGTCCCCCAGAGTATGTATTAAAAGGAAAACTGGATTTTGAACATAGTGGGGATTCAAACACAGGAACTCTGACATGAGATTAAGGTGTCCAAAGTGGTAACAACTGCTGCACCAAATGCTCACGCCTCTGTTGTGTGTGTGTTTAATTTGAAATATGTGGAAATCTATTAGCAAGTAAAGACAGTCAACATAGGTGCCTAGTGACTACATTTTTAATGAAATAGAAACAAAACAGAGCTAGAAAGATACTTTTAGTCTAAGAGAGTCCATGATCATTGAAAACAAAGAAAAGGGTATTTCTCTAAGACAATGTCATCAGGGTATGACTTTTCAGATTGAGGGAGAAAAGTCATTTTTCTTCAGAGACTTGCTTTACTGAGGTACTAACTCACTGATTACTACAAATCTAGTTCTGTATCTAACCTACTCCCAGAATGAAAGCCCAGTCCATGCTGTCCAACCATGACCCTGGCCGAGAGGACTCTCATCCCCTCCTCCTCTTTCTTGGTTACCATCTCCTAGGGTGGACCTCAGCCTTGGGAGCTTCCCTCCAAACCCCAGTCACAGTGGACAGATAACTGATCCATCTCTTCCCCGTGCTGAAGGATTCAGACTCTGAATGGTGCAAATGGGTGTTGCGGAAATGACAGGAAATGTTATATTGACCTATCTGAAATATGTGCCTGGATTTTAACTTCAAACACTTAATCACACAAGGTCCAATTATCTTTATTAAGCTACCTGACAGACAGAGTAAGGATCCATGGAATAGTTTGCTGTTTACTTTTCTCACATAAGGGGGCTGATAGTCAAAAGTGTTCTTAAGCCAAGAGATATTTTCTAATAGCTAGAACAAACCTTAACATGTACTCTTTTCATATACTTTTGGGTGCTAAAGTGGCAAGAAAGGAGGTTGGAGTCGGTTATTACAGATGCTTCTGTCAGAATGTGTAAAACACACTTCTGGGTTTGAATAGCTTTGCCAAAGAGAGATGGAATTCTGCACTTCTTACAGATAATAATCCACTTAAGTTTCCTTGTTGAGTTTATATAGTTTAAGAGCTAAAGTAAGTCCATAGAGGAAAATTCTGTAAAGGTTGTGTGTACTCCAATACTCAGCTGAAAAGAAATTCAATCAATCTTCAAAGATACCATATCAAGTATGTAACATCAAGAATATAGCATTCATTTTTCATTGGGATATTCTGAAATTATACAGAGTAATTAGGCAGTTTTCTCCACTGCACTTAGAGAAACCAACAGTAATGAAGGAAATGAGTACACAAAGTGCTAGTGGGGTTTGTATTTTTGATAAATCAAGAATCGTTTCTCTGTAAAGAAAATAGGATTAACACTTCATTTGTTCATTATGTAAATTTTAGTTGAGTACTCTTTCCCTAGTCCATTATATGGTATAGTCTCTTCTAGGCACTAGTGACACAAAACTCAATTTCATTCATTCATTCCTATATAAATTCAGATATTTATTGTGTCAGAATCTAGTCTGTTCCAGGAATTGAACTGAGCACAGGGGATCTGGCAACAAGCACATCAGACATAGTCTTGCCCTGCAACAGTGTACAGTTCAGCAAGAGAGCAGACACTGAGTACATACACAATGATGAAATAAAATAAAACTATGAATTGTAATGAATGGCAAAGCACATGGAGATTAATGAAGGAGGACTGCAAGGGGATGAACTTTAAGGTGGAAGGTGGTTGTCAGGAGACCTCTTGGGAGATGTGACATTTAATCTCAAACTAAAGATTTTGAAATTGGCAAGAAAAAAAATTGAGAAGAATATGCCAAGGAGAGAGAATGTTGGACTTTAGAAGCAAGTGAGGCAGCTGAGAAACTGAAAGAAGATGAATGTGTGGGAAGTTAGCTATCCCAGGCATGCAATTGGCACTGGCTGAGGCCACAGGACAATGCCACAGGAGGGCACTCTTAATCCCGGGAGCCAAGAGAGGTCATTGCAGTTTTAAAAGTGATCAAGATCTGTGTTTTCAATGGATAAGACTCTGGAGGAGGGCATTTAGCCCAGTGGTTAACATCCCAGTTAGGATATCCACTTCCCACATTGGAGCACCCAGGTTCCATTCCTGGCTCCAACTCTTGACATCAGCTTCCAGCTGGTGCAGATGCTGGGAGGCACAGGTGATGCCTCAAGTAACAAAGTCCCTGCCACCCATGTGTGAGACCTGGATTGCATTCCTAGATCCTGGCTTTGTTCTGGCACAGGACAAGCTACTGTTGTAATTTGAGGAGTTAACCAGTAGATGGGAGTTCTCACTCTTTATGTTTCTCAAATTAAAAAAAAAAGAAGACAGACAAAAGGGAAGAATAGGAATCTTTCCTCAAGGAACTCACAGACAAAATATTGTCTCAATTCTCTATGGCTGTCAGAAATTAAAGTTCACATTTCTTAATCTGGACATTGCATTGGCAAAAGATCTTGTGCACTCAAGAAGTCAAGACAATATGCACCACAAAAAACATTTCTGAATCAGTGAAACGTAAACATTGAAATGTCTTAAGAAAAACCAGTGCCTTTCTTTCCCCTCTTCCTTCTACATAAAATTTCAGTCTACTCACTATCCTTTAAGATGAGTGACACTTTTCCAACAATGTTAGAATTCCAACAATCAAACGAATGGGCCAGGGGTTCTCATGTTGACCTTTTAGATTTTCTAGAATTAAGTAGTACCCATCAGGCTTTTACTAGGTCCTATGCATCTTGCTCTTGGTCAAGGCCCCTCACCCTCCTGGAGCTTATAGTCAAGTAGTGTGGGCAGACTCAGACTACTCACTATACCTATAGGAACAAAATAATCTCCCCTTGTAATATGAGCTGTAACAAAACAAAGAGCATCAGGACAGGTTGGCTAGCTTTTACCTGAGACAGTCAAATAAGAAAGAGTGGCAAGCTGTTTTGAGGTGATCCTGACTGCAAGTTTAGAACAAAAATTTTAAGAGTTTTTCATTAGGGTAAGTAAAAAGTAGTTAAGGCTACAAAAAGGTATACTGATCTTGAAATCCAAGAAGGAAGACCAATAAATGCAATGTATTAGGCCAAATGATTCAAGAAACTTGATATTATAAAGTAGAATTAAAAATGGCTTAAACATTGTCTTCCACTTAGAAACTCAAATCTTTTTATGCCAGAGTTGGAATTGGAACCCTTAGGAGAGTGATGGCTTTGTCTGAATGTCTGATCACCCATGAGGGCCACAAATCAACTGAAGATGGAAGGCCTTCTTCCCTCACATTCACAGCTCTCCTGTTTAACTGAATACATCTTTCCTGCTTCCAACTCTTGCATACTTTTGTTCCTTCATTCCCTTTATCATGTCTTTTTAAAATTAGTATTAGTGTTGTGGAAACTCTCTGCCTTGAGTTTACCAAATAATTTCTAGTCTAACTTTTCATAATTCTACATTTTAGTCAAATAAAAATAAAAAAGTAAAACAAGCACATTTATTTGAAGTTGGGCAAGTTTCATTGTGTTGTTTCCAGTGGGGTGGGGAAAGTGGCTATGCATCCACCTAGCCAAATACTAATTTGGTTTTTGAAGATCTTGCATATATGGGCAGATTTGGGAGCATATTTTCTAAAATTTTTCTTTTGATTATGCTAAAATATAACAAGCACAGCATTTGAGAGCATCACATAGTGGGATGAGCAGTGTATTGGGAAGGAATGGACCTGCGTCCTTGGATCCACTTTGTTGGCTAATGGCCTTCCCATCCTGGGCAAATCACTTACCCTTTCTGGAATTCCCTTTCTTTATCTTCAAACAAGGAGGTTGGACTATGTCAATGGTTCTCAAATCATTTTTAGAAGTAGGATCATCTTAATCAGTTAAATAATATGGGATGCCCCAATCATGCAACTGAAGCTCTGGTAGAGCTGGGAGGATACCCTAGAGGCCCAGCCTTAATTTCTGCTTCCATCTAGCTTGCAATCATGAGCAGCTAACTTATCTGCTACAAGCCTCCTTCTTCCTGCAGGAAGATGTGTTTTGCAATATCTTAGAATCCCCAAGGGCTCTTTGAAGGATACATGAGAGCACGTGTGGGGTAGCACACTGTAAACCACAAGTATGATACAGAATATCAAATTGTCACTGAAATTTACCTTTGTTTTCTATAAGGATTGACTCTAGGTATTTTTTAAAGCAATGCAATATGGAAAAAGGAATATAATAGCTTAAGGATGCATATGAAAAACTGAAATAAAAATTAATAAAAATTCATGGAGTTTTATTCACAGCAAGGCTCACCAACACCTATATGGCTTTAAGGACAAGAAGGACCCTTTGTAGTCCTACCAGAGGCTTTACTTCTGTAATCATGTGTGTTGGCATTTTCAGGGAAGAAATAAGAGACCAAATGGATGTGTTTATGGATCAATATGCCTTGTTCATCAGAGTACCACAAAGGATAATGTTTTGTTTTTGTTAGGTTTTTCTTTTTGATTACATATTCCTTCTTTCTCCCCCTCCCTCCCACTGTCTTTCTTTCCCTACCTCCATTAAATATTTCCATGGCTTCAAGCTACCGTACACACACAAACGATATCTTTAATCTAACAAAGCAGCACTAAATTGAGCCAGTGGCATTTCTCTGGTTTACCAGAAGCCTCTACAAGAAACAAAGGTGAAGCAGGGCCCAAAGCACAATCCTGGCTCTACAATATACTATCTTGGGAACAAGTGGTAAACAAAATTTGAGCCCATTTCTGGGCTTTTAGACAAAAACATTGTTATCTTTTCTTCCCCCAGTCTATTCCCAAGGACTTCATGCTGCACTCTGCCCGCTCCCTCACCAGACTCAATGATGGTTAAAACTGATTCTGAACCAAGGTAAACAGGGTTCCTCCCAACAGTCTGGAGAGCTCCAGTCTGCAGAACGCTAATGAAGCCCTTGAAGCAGCTTGCTTCTCTTCCACCCACACTTCATTGAAATGCTTTTGAGTCTTATTGTGTTGTAATTACATGCTATAGAAAACTCAACAAACATCTATTTCAAGGATTGGGCATGTGACTCTTGCTAAAACATTTCAATTCCATTTTCCTGAGCATCCAATCTCTAAATGCATCAGTAAGGGTCCTCCACAAGTATTTCCATTTCACATTTCAGAAAACTTAAAAAGTGATGCAGGTTCCTGACTTGATACTGGATGTAAACTGAATGCCATTATCAGTGATATAGGTTTATTTCTCTTTCCTTAATATATTTTTAGTGCAATCTGGTCCACATAAAAATTGTATAAGTACATGGTATAAATCATAATAAAAATAAATACCCATTTCTCTGGCAACATGTTTTCTTTTTATTTCTTTTATTAAAGTTCTTTAAAGAGTGGATTTTATAGCTATTTCTTTGATGATCATTACTTTTTGCATCTTGTTTAATACCTAAGATAGATATTTTCCTGAAAAGTCTTAGTTTTGGCTCTCAATTTATTTATTCATTCAACTGGAATTAATTTTTCACAGGATACAAAGATCATATTGTTTAGTTTAGACAGCATCATTACTTTAATTTCCTTTTCCTCATACTCTCAATGCTCACTCTGCTGTTGGTCAGCTTTTCATGAATGTGGGGGTTAGTTTCTGAACACATTTATATTCTACTAGTCATCATGCTATTTCTATACCATCACATTATAACTTTATGATTTTTATAACAAATATACTTTTTATCTAGTCTCCTAATCTTCCTTTTAGTCTTCAAAAGCATTTGATTATATTTGACCCTTAACCTTTTCCATATAAATTTTAGAATGAGCTTAATATTTTTGACTGAAAATACATTTAATTTGCAGATGAATTGGTAGAGATCTGACATATTTTGAAGAATGAATCTGTCTAGCCATAAATACAGTGTAGTTTTCTTTTCAATGTAGTATGTCTTTGGTGTCTTTTAACAGAAATCCATAATTATTTCTATGGAGCTCTTCAATTTCTTTATTCAATTTATTTTTTTTAAACTTTTATTTAATGCATATAAATTTCCAAAGTACGACTTATGGATTACAATGGCTTCCCCCCCATACCGTCCCTCCCACCCACAACCCTCCCCTTTCCCACTCCCTCTCCCCTTCCATTCACATCAAGATTCATTTTTGATTATCTTAATATACAGAAGATCAGCTTAGTATACATTAAGTAAGGATTTCAACAGTTTGCTCTCACACAGAAACATTAAGTGAAAAATAATAGATGATTTTTTTTAAAATGATGATGAAATCAGATCAGACCTATTGTCATGTTTAATCCCAGTGAGAGTCAAGTTGGGAATTGATAATTTCTTTTTTTTTTTTTTTTTTTTTTTACAGAAGATCAGTTCAGTATGCATTAAGTAAAGATTTCAACAGTTTGTACCCCCATAGAAACACAAAGTGAAATATATTGTTTGAGTACTCGTTATAGCATTAAATCTCAATGTACAGCACATTAAGGATAGAGATCCTACATGAGGAGTAAGTGCACAGTGACTCCTGTTGTTGACTTTACCAATTGACACTCCTGTCTATGGCATCAGTAATCTCCCTATGCTCCAGTCATGAGTTTCCAAGGCTATGGAAGCCCTCTGAGTTCTCCGACTCTTATCTTGTTTAGACAAGGTCATAGTCAAAGTGGAGGTTCTCTCCTCCCTTCAGAGAAAGGTACCTCCTTCTTTGATGACCTGTTCTTTCCACTGGGATCTCACTCGCAGAGATCTTTTGCCAAAGTGTCTTGGCTTTCCATGCCTAAAATACTCTCATGAGCTTTTCAGCCAGCTCCGAATGCCTTTAGGGCTGATTCTGAGGCCAGAGTGCTATTTAGGACATCTGCCATTCTATGAGTCTGCTGAGTATCTCACTTCCCATGTTGGATCACTCTCCCCTTTATTTACTCCATCAGTTAGCGTTAGCAGGTACTAGACTTGTCTATGTGCTCCCTTTGACTCCCAGTCCCTCCACCATGACCAACTGTGAACTGAAACTGATCACCTGGAACAGTGAGATGGCATTGGTACATGCCACCTCGATGGGATTGAATTGGAATCCCCTGGTATGCTTCCAACTCCACCACTTGGGGCAAGTCAGCCTGAGCATGTCCCAAATTATACATCTCTTCCCTCTCCCATTCCCACCACCATGTTCAACAGGGATCACATTTCAGTTAATTTTCAACACTTAAGAATAACTGTGCATCAATTACAGATCTAAACCAGTCATATTAAGTAGAACAGATAAAAAAACTACTAAGAGGGATAATGTATTAAGTTGTTCATTAACAGTCAGGGCTATGCTGATCAAGCCACCGTTTCCCATAGTGTCCACCTCACTCCAACAGGTTTCCCTCTTGGTGTTCAGTCAGTCGTCACCGATCAGGGAGAACATATGGTATTTGTCCCTTTGGGACTGGCTTATTTCACTCAGCATGATGTGTTCCAGATTGCTCCATTTTGTTGCAAATGACTGGATTTCGTTGTTTCTTACTGCGGTATAGTATTCTAAAGAGTACATATCGCATAATTTCTTTATCCAGTCTACTGTTGATGGGCATTTAGGTTGGTTCCAGGTCTTGGCTATTGTGAATTGAGCTGCAATAAACATGAGGGTGCAGACCTCTTTTTTGTTTGCCAATTTAAATTCCTTTGGGTATTCCAAAATACATTATAGTTTTGGTTGCTAATATAAAGTATGTGTAATTATAAATAAGTTTATATATAATTATGTTTAATATTAGATTCTGCTATAAATATTTCATTTTTTCTTCATTAACTTTTTTATTAACATGTATCACTGTACTTTATGGAGCACAGTATAATATTTCTAGAGCTGCATACAATGTAAACTGATCAAACCTGGCATCCCTCCCTCCCCATCCTTTCTCTGTTTGGTGCCTACAAGCTCATCTCCTCCTGTTCTTTACGTAGTACATTCTACATTATGATAATCTACAAGCACTTCAGAGTACTGTGTAACTCTACAACCTAAAACTTCTGTGTTTTGATACCCATTATCCAACCTTTCTCAATCCTTCTATTCCCTGCCCTTCTCAGTCCCACTAGTCACTATTCTAAATTCAGATTAACTTTTATTTTTCTGTGCCTAGTGTATTTCACTTAACATAAGGATCTCCAGCTTCATCCATTTTGCTTCAAATGTCAACATGTCACTAATTTTTATGGATGAGTAGAGTTCATGCCAGATTTTCTTTACTCATTCACCCATTAATAGGCATCTAGACTGTTTCCATATCTTGGCTTTTGTGAACTGTGCTGCAATGAAGGTATCATTTTAATATCCTAATTAATTTCCTTCAGATGTATACCCAGAAGTGGGGTATCTGGATGATATCATAGGTATACTTTTAGTTTTTTGAGGAAACTCCATACCTTTTTCCATAATGGCTGTACTAGTTACATACTCAGAAGTATGTATCATTTTTAAACTTAGGGATAAACGCCATTCTAACTGGAATGAGTTGATATCTCATTGTGTTTTAGTAGATTCTAGCATTTGTTGGTCATCTGTATTTCTTCTTTTAAGTGTCCACTTTTTGCCCATTTCTGAATTGTTTGTTTCCTTGTTGAATTCCTTGAGATCCTTATGTATTCTGTATATTAATCCTGTGTCATATGAATGGTTTGAAATCACTTTCTCCCATTTTGTAGGTTGTCTCTTCACTCTGTCGATTGCTTCCTTTGCTTTGCAAAAGCTTTTTATTTTGTTATAAACTCACATCTCTAGCTTTGCTTTTATTGACTGTGCTTTTGGACACTTAACCAAAAAATTATTTTCTTATTTCAAATTGTTCATATTTTCTAACGCTTTGAAGTGTTTCTCCTAAGTTTTCCTCCAGTAGTTTCACAGTTTCAGGCCCAGCATTTAGGCCTTTCTCCTACTTTGAGTTGATTTTTAAACAGGCTGAGAGACAAAGATTGAGTTTGTCTTCTGCTTGTGAAAATCAGTTTTCCCAGTAACATTTATTGAAGATACTATCTTTTCTATGGTGTCTGTTTTTGGTGCCTTTGTCAAGAATCAATTGGGATACGGATGATTGGGTCACTTCTGGGATCTCAATTCTGTTCCATTGTTCGATGTGTCTGGGTTTCGTGTATGTGTGTTTGTGTGTGCGTGCACGCCAGTGTCATGCTATTTTGGTTATAGCAGCTCTGTAATATACCTTGAAATCAGGTATTGTGACACTCTCAGCATTTTGTTGTTATTGTTGCTCATGATTGCTTTTGCTATTTGGAGACTTTTATGCTTCCATCTGAAATTCTGGGTTGTTTTTTTCTAGTTCTATGAATAATGTTTTTGGTATTTTGATGGGGATTTCACTCAATCTGTAATTCACTTTGGGTAGGATGAACATTTTAGCAATATTCTTCATTTTAATAATATTAATTCTTCCACAAACATGAGAAATCTTTCTACTTTGTGTGTGTCTTCAATTTCCGTTATCAATGTTTCATAATTTTCATAATTATATATATTGTGTATATATATATATATGCAATGTATTTGTGTGTGTATCTGTATGGTGGCCATTATGAATGGGAAAACCTTTATAATTTTTTTCTAGTAAGTTCTTTATTGGTATACAACAGTGCTGAGGATTTTTGTATGTTGATTTTAATCCTGTCACCACTGAATTTGTTCATCACATATAACAGTTTTTGGCAGAGTCTTGGGTTTTATATGTATTTATATATGTACATCTATTCATCTAAAGTCATATATAAAGACATACAATTTTGTCATCTACAAGAAGGGATAATGCTGCTTCTTCCTCTCCTATTTGCACACATTTTATTTCTTTTTCTTGCCTAAATGCTCTTGCTAAAACGTCTGATAGAATATTAAACAAAAGCTGTAAAAATGGATATCTGCAAGATTCTATCAAATGATCCAACATACAGATCCTAGGAATTCCAGAAGGCATAGAAACAGAGAAAGGATTAGAAGGCTGTCTTAATGAAATAATAGCAGAGAACTTCCCCCTTCTGGAAAAAGAGACATCCAAGTTCAGGAAGCACACAGAACTCCCAATACACATGACCAGAAAAGATCCTCACCTAGATACATAGTGCCAAAGCTCTCCTCAGTAACATATAAAGAAAAGATCCTAAAATGTGCCCAAGAAAAATGCCAAATCACATTCAGAGGAAACCCAATTAAACTCACCACAGATTTCTCATCACAAACTCTACAGGCAAGGAGAGAATGGCGAAACATACTCCAAGTCCTAAGAGAAAAACACTGTCAACCCAGATTATTGTACCCTACAAAACTCTCATTTATGAATCATCAGAGCTGTATGCCAACAAACTGGGAAACCTAGAACAAATGGATAGATTCCTGGACACATACAACCTACCTAAACTGAGCCATGATGACATAAAAAACCTAAACATACCCATAACTGAGACATAAATTGTGTCAGTAATAAAGGCCCTCCCAACAAAGAAAAGCCCAGGACCAGATGGCTTCATTGCTGAATTCCACCAAACATTTAAAGAAGAACTACAATTCTTCTCAAGCTATACAACACAATTGAAAGGGAGGGAATCCCCCCAAATTCCTTCCATGAAGCCAGCATCACCTTAATCCCTAAATCTGGAAAAGGTGCAACAGAGAAAGAAAACTATAAACCAATTTCCCTGATGAACACAGACACAAAAATCCTGGCCAATCAAATTCAACAACACATCAGAAAGATCATTCACCCTGACCAAGTGGGATTTTCCCTGGTATGCAGGGATGGTTCAACATTCATGAATCAATGTGATACATCACATTAACACATTGAAGAACAAAAGCCATATGATTATCTCAATAAATGCAGAGAAAGCATTTGATAAAATACAATACCCTTTCATGATGAAAATTCTAAGCAAATTCGGTCTAGAAGGAACCTTTCTCACCATAATAAGGGCAATTTATGACAAACCCATGGCCAGTATCCTATTGAATGGGGAAAAACTGGAAGCATTCCCACTGAGATCTGGAATCAGAAAAGGATGCCCACTTTCTCCATTGCTGTTCAATATTTTCCTAGATGTTTTAGCCAGAGCCATCAGGCAAGAAAAAGAAATCAAAAGGATTCAGATCAGAAAGGCTGAAGTGAAAATATCCTTATGTGCTAAATGATATGATTATATATATAGGGGAACCGAAAGACTCCACTAGGAGACTACTGGAACTCATAAAAGAGTTTGGTAAAATAGCAGGATATAAAATGAACACACAAAAAACAACAGCCTTTGTATACACAGACAATGCCATGGCTGAAAAAGAACTTCTAAGTTCAGTCCCACTCACAATAGCTACAAAAAAAATTAAATACCTTGGAATAAATTTAACCAATGAAGTCAAAGATCTCTATGACGATAATTACAAAACTCTAAAGAAAGAAATAGAAGAAGACATATAAAGCCAGACAAAACTTCCATGTTCATGGATCAGAAGAATGAATATAATCAAAATGTCCATTCTTCTGAAAATAATTTACAGATTCAATGCAATAGCAATCAAAATACCAAAGACATTCTTCTCAGATCTGGAAAAAAATGATGCTGAAATTAATTTGCAAACACAAGAGGCCTTGGATAGCTAAAGCAAACGTATACAACAAAAATAAAGCCGGAGGCATAACAATACCAGAATTTAAGACATATTACAAGGCAGTTATATTAAAAAAAACCTGATGCTGATAAAAAAAAAAAAAGATGGATAGACCAATGGAACAGCATAGAAGCATCAGTAATCAATCCAACAATCTACAACCAATCTACATTCGACCAAGTAACTAAAACCATTCCCTGGAGCAAGGACAGTCTCTTCAACAAATGGTGCTTGGAAAACTACATTTCCACATGCAGAAATATGAAGCAACACCCCTACCTTACACCTTACACAAAAATCCATTCAAAATGGATTAAAGACCTAAATCTACAAGCCAATAACATCAAATTACTAGAGAGCATTGGGGAAACCCTGCAAGACATTGACCTAGAACAGGGTTCCTGGAAAAGACTTCAGAGGCACAGATTAACAAGCGCGATTACATCAAATTGAGAAGCTTCTGTACAGCAAAAGAAACAGTCAGGAGGCCGGCGCCGCGGCTCACTAGGCTAATCCTCTGCCTTGCGGCGCCGGCACTCCGGGTTCTAGTCCTGGTTGGGGCGCCGGATTCTGTCCTGGTTGCCCCTCTTCCAGGCCAGCTCTCTGCTGTGGCCCGGGAGTGCAGTGGAGGATGGCCCAAGTGCTTGGGCCCTGCACCCCATGGGAGACCAGGAGAAGCATCTGGCTCCTGCCTTTGGATCAGCGCGGTGCGCCGGCCGCAGCGGCCATTGGAGGATGAACCAACGGCAAAGGAAGACCTTTCTCTCTGACTCTCTCTCTCACTGTCCCACTCTGCCTGTCAAAAATAAATCAATAAATAAAAAAATTAAAAAAAAAGAAACAGGAAAGTAAAGAGACAACCAATAGAATGGGAGAAATTACTTGCAAACCATGCAACTGATAAAGGATTAAAAATCAGAATATATAAAGTGATCAAAAAACTCAACAATAGCAAATCAAACCACCCAGTCAAGAAGGAATTAATTCAAAGGAATTAAATAGACATCTCTCATAAAAGGAGAAATGGCCAACAGACACATGAAAAGATGCTCAGGATCACTAGCCATCAGGGAGATGTAAATCAAAACCACAATGAGGTTTCACCTCATCCCAGTTAGAATGGCTTACACACAGAAATTAACAAACAACAGATGCTGGCAAGGATGTGGGGAAAAAGATACCCTAATCCACTGTTGGTGGGAAGGGAAACTGATAAATCCACTCTGGAAGACAGTTTGGAGATACCTCAGAAATCTGAATCTAGTCCTACCATGTGACCCAGCCATCTCACTCCTCAGAATTTACCGAAAGGAAATGAAATCAGTAAATAAGAGAGTCATCTGCACTTCCATGTTTATTGCACCTCAATTCACAAAAGCCAAGACACGGAATCAACCTAAATGTCCATCAACAGAAGACTGGATAAAGAAACTATGGGATATGTACTCTAAGCAACACTACACAGCAGTAAAAAAAAAAAAAAAAAAAAAAAACGAAATCAGGTCATTTATAGCTAAGTGGATGAATCTGGAAAATATCATACTTAGTGAAATAAGCCAGTTCCAAAGGGACAAATACCATATGTTCTCCATGATCTTTGACAACTAACAGAGTACCTAAAAGGAAACCTGTAGAAGTGAAACTGCCATTATGAGAAGGAATTGCATGAACAGCCCTTGTCTTGACTGTTGAGGAACAGTTTATTATTTCATTTTATTTATTTATTTATTTTTATTCTTTTTTTCTCAACTTAATACCATTGGTTGAACTCCTTACTTAACATAGAATTTTTATAGATATATTAATTCAATTGAAAGTTGATCTCTCTCTCTCTAAATGGACACTATGAGAAACAATGACTTGATCAGCCTTTGTCCTGACTGTTGATGAACAACTTACTATTTTATTCCTTTTCGTATTTTTTGTTCTACTTAATACCATTGGTTGAACTCTTTAACACGCAATTATTTTTAGGTGTTTAAATTTAACTGAAAAGTGATCCCTGTTAAATATAAGAGTGAGAATAAGAGAGGGAGGAGAAGTATAGTTCGGCATATGCTCAGTGAGACTTACCCCTAATGGTAGCGTTAGAAACATGCCAGGGGATTCCAATTCAATCCCATCAAGGTGGCATGTACCAATGCCATTTGACGAGTCAAAGTGATCAGTTTCAGTTCATAATCGATCATAATGATAGGATTACGTGTCAAAGGGATCACATAAATAAGACCAAGTGCCTGGTAATAACAACAGATAGAATTAAAAGGACAGAAAGTTCTAACATGGGAAGCAGGCCACACAGCGGACTCATAAAATGACAAACACTCCAAACAACACTCTGACTTCGGAATCAGCCACTAAGGCATTCAGATCTGGCCAAAAAGCCCATGAGAGTATTTCAGGCATGGAAAGCCAAGAAACTTTGGCAAAAAAAAAAATGACCTAAATGAAAGATCTTTGTGAGTGAGATCCCAGCGGAAAGAACAGGCCATCAAAGGAGGTACCTTTCTCTGAAGGGAGAAGAGAACTTCCACTTTGACTATGGCCTTGTCTAAATAAGACCAGAGTTGGTGAACTCAAGAGCCTGCCATAGCCTTGGCAGCTCATGACAAGAGCCTTGGGTGATTACTGACATTATAAATAAGAGTGTCAATTGTTAAATCAACAACAGGAGCAAGTCGCTGTGCACTTACTCCCCATGTAGGATCTCTATCCTTAATGTTTTGTACTATATGAATTAATGGTATAACTAGTACTTAAACAGTACTTTATACTTTGTGTGTCTGTGTGGGTGAAAACTGTTGAAATCTTTACTTAGTATATACTAAATTGATCTTCTGTATATAAAGATAATTGAAAATGAATCTTGAATGGAATGGGAGAGGCAGTGGGAGATGGGATGGTTGAGGGTGGGAGGAGGTTATGGGGGGAAAAAGCCACTATAATCCAAAAGCTGTACTTTGGAAATTTATATTTTTTAAATAAAAGTTAAAAAAAAAAAGAAATCAAATGGGGAAAATAAAGATGTTGATCTCGGGGCCAGCACTGTGGTGTAGGGGGTAAAGCCAACCCCTGCAGTTCAGGCATCCCATATGGATGCTGTTTAGAGTCCTGGCTGCTCCATTTCCCATCTAGTTCTCTACTATGGCCTGATAAAGCTATAGAAGATGGCCCAAGTGCTAGGGCCCTTGCATCCATGTGAGAGACCCAGAAGAAGCTCCTGGCTCCTGTCTTTGGATCTTGGTACAGCTCTGACCATTTGGGGACTGAAACAATGGATGCAATACCTTTCTCTCTCTCTCTGCCTCTCCTTCTCTATGTGTGTAACTATGACTTCCAAATAAACAAACAAATCTTTTTAAAAAATAGATCTCACTTAAAAATCAGAGTGGGAATGAGAGAGGGAGGAGCTATACAGATCGGCACACATTCCCACAGATTTACCCCTAAGGGTGAAGCTAAAATCTTGCCATGGGACTCCAAATCCCATTTAGCTGTGTGGCAGTAATCACATCTTATTTGATAATATGATCATATTAAGTATGGAACTGATCATATAGATAGTACCATAAGTCAAAGGGATCACATAAATAAGACCAAGTGCCTGGTAATAACAATAGATAGAATTAAAAGGACAGAAAGTTCCAACAGGGGAAGCAGGACACACAGCAGACTCATAGAATGACAAATACCCCAAACAGCACTCTGACTTTGGAATCAGCCACTAAGGCATTCGGATCCGGCTGAAAAGCCCAGCAGAGCATTTCAGGCATGGAAAGCCAAGATACTATGGCAAAAAATAACCTACATGTAGGATCTCTGTGAGTGAGACCCCAGTTGAAAGAAGGGGCCATCAAAGAAGGATGTACTTTTCTCTAAAGAGAGGAAAGAACTTCCACTTTGCATATGGCCCTGTCTAAAAACCGGCGGAGTTTGTGGACACAAAATGCTTCCATAGCCTTGGCAGCTCATGTCAAGAGCTTCAGGTGACTACTGACACCATAAACAAGAGTGTCAGTTGTTAAATAAATAACAGGAGTCACTGTGTACTTACTCCCCATGTAGGACCTCTGTCCCTAATGAGTTGTAATATGAGAATTAATGGTAAAACTTGCCTTCAAACTATACTTTATACTTTGGGTGTCTGTGTGGGTGCAGATAGTTAAAATCTCTACTTGGTGTAGAGTTGGTCTTCTGTATATAAAGTCAATTAAAAAGGAATCTTAATGGAAAATGGAATAGGAGAGGGAGCGGGAGGTGGGATGGGAGTCAGAGTGGGAGGGTGGGGGTAGGGGGAAGAAAGACTGTATCTGTAAAAGCTGTACATATAAAATTTGTATTCATTAAATAATAACCTTCAAAAAATGCATGCATTTTAAAAATAAAGACAAATATATGTAGAAGTAAAAGGATGAGATAAGTTATTCCACACAAACAGAAACCAAAAGCAAGCAGGCATAACTATATTAATATGAGACAAATAAAAGACTTTAAGAAAAAACTGTAAATAGAGCCAAAGAAGGTCACTATATAATGATCAAGGAATCAATTCAACAAGATGACATAATACAGGTTAATGTATACAAATCTATTGCTGGAGCAGCCAGTTTTATAAAACAAATATTACTAGGTCTCAGTAGAGACAAAAACTACCAAGTAATAGTGGGAAACTTCAACTTTCATCAATGGAAACAAAATACCACCATTCAAATATATTGCAGAACAAATACCTAACAAACATCTACAGAACTTTTCACCCAACAGCTACAGAATATACATTGTTTTAAACAGAACAGAGAACATTCTCTGCAGTAGACCATTATGCCACAAATAAAAAAGTTTTAATTGAGACTCAATGCTATAATGAGTACTCAAACAGTATATTTCGCTTTGTGTTTCTATGGGGGTGCAAACTGTTAAAATCTTTACTTAATGTATACTAAACTGATCTTCTGTAAAAAAAAAAAAAAAGAAGAAATTATCAATTCCCAACTTGACTCTCACTGGGATTAAACATGACAATAGGTCTGATCTGATTTCATCATCATTTAAAAAATCATCTATTATTTTTCACTTTATGTTTGTGTGGGAGCAAACTGTTGAAATCTCTACTTAATGTATGCTAAACTGATCTTCTGTATATAAAGAGAATCGAAAATGAATCCTCATGTGAATGGAAGGGGAGAGGTAGTGCGAAAGGGGAGGGATGCGGATGGGAGAGGCGATATGGGGGGGAAGCCATTGTAATCCATAAGATGTACTTTGGAAATTTATATTCATTAAATAAAAGTTAAAAAAAATAAAAATCATCTATTTTTTCTGACCACAATGAAATAAACTACAAACGAATATCAAAAGAAACTTTAAGAATCAAATAGGTAGAAGCTAAACAACAGATGTCTGAACAAACAATGGGTCATTAAAGAAACCAGAAGGAAAATTATTTTCTGAACAAAATGGAAATAGAAGTTATCAAAACTTGTAAGATACAGAAAAGCAATATTAAGAGGGGGAAGTTAATTGATAAAATTTTTAAAAAATTTATTTGAGAGGGTAGAATTAGAGGTGGAGGTAGAGAACGTGAGCAAGCTAGCTATCATCTACTGGATCACTCTCCAAATATTAGTAACATTCCAGCAGGTATTGAAGTCAACAACTAAGAATCCAATCCAGGGCTCCCACAGAGGTGGCAGAAGCCCAATTACTTGAACCATAACTGACATCTGCATTTGCCAGAAGCTGGAATCAGGAGTTGCAGCCCAACATTGAACCTAGACACTCTGATGTGGGACACAGGTTTTCTGACTAGCATCTTAACTGCTAGGTCAAAATTTGATTTAGTGTATTTATTATTAAGCAGACTTTCTTTTAACATATTGACAGATGTCAGAAAAAAAATAAGTTCTAATCTAAGAATTCTTCAAATGATGTATTAAATCTGTCTAAATCATTCATGGTTTTAAAAAACTCTTTTTTTTATTTTTTGGGATTTAACTTCAAGACATTATAAAATAATCTGATTGACTTTCTATCTCATGACTAACAGATTATAAAAACTGAGTATATAAAATCTAAAGTGGCTTCTTTGTGCAAACTTGAACTACATATAAGCTTAGCAATCATCTATTGCTCAAAAAGACATGCCAACCAAGGAAAAATGGACTTTGCAAGCCCTATGTGCTGGCTCAAAGTCTGTCTGATGATGGATAATGCTGAGTCTGTGGCATTTTTAGCTTGTATCCTTTGATAGTTCCTGATAAACATTTACTGTGATTTGGATCTATGATTTACATGAGTCTGTTTTGACAATTTAGCTCTTGATATATTGCTATCCACAAATTCAATGAAAAATGCAATCGAGTATTTCAGAATGAATTAAAAATACTAAAGAAGAGGAGAGAACTTCCACTTTGACCATGGCCTTGTCTAAATATGATCAGAGTCGGTGAACTCAGGGGGCTTCCATAGCCTTAGCAGCTCATGACAAGAGCCTAGGGTGATTACTGAGGACATAAACAAGCGTGTCAATTTGTTAATTCAACAACAGGAGTCACTGTGCACTTACTCCTCATGTAGAATCTTTGTCCTTAGTGTGCTGTACATTGTGATTTAATGCTATAACTAGTACTCAAACAGTATTTTTCATTTTATGTTTCTGTGTGGGAGCAAACTGTTGAAATCTTTACTTAATGTATGCTAAACTGATCTTCTGTATATAAAGAGAATCGAAAATGAATCCTCATGTGAATGGAAGGGGAGAGGGAGTGGGAAAGGGGAGGGTTGCAGGTGGGAGGGACGTTATGGGGGGGGAAGCCATTGTAATCCATAAGTTGTACTTTGGAAATTTATATTCATTAAATAAAAGTTAAACAATACTAAAGAAAATAGTCAAAGCTTTGAAAGAATTAGTTGTATATTTTGGAACTAGAGAACTCAGAAATGATATGGTCAGATACCAAAAAAAAATTAGGAATTGAGACATTTTAAAAACAAATTTCAATTAAAGAAAAAACATTGGGAATATAAATTAAATTATGCAGAACTAAACACCAAATAGATACACCTTCAGGGGCATAAAAAATAGAAAGGTAAACACTAAAAGAAAACGTGGCAGGCATTCGGTGCAGTGGTTAAGATGCTACTGAGGATATCTGTATCCCTTATTAGAGTGCACTGAGTTCAGCTTCCAGCTCTGTCCCAGATTCCAGCTTCCCACTAATGTGAAGCCTTGGAGGTAGCAGGTGATGACAAAAATTCTTGGGTCCCTGCCACTCAGTGGCAGATAAAGACTGAATTCCCAACTCCAGCTTCAACCTGAACATTTCTGACTGTTGTAGCAGATGGGAGCTATTTTTCTCTGTTGTTTCTTTCTTGTATGTATTTCCCTCTCTGCCTCTCATATTAAAAAAAATAGTAGAGCAAAAGAACAAAAGAATTTCAGAGAAAGTAATATAGAAGACAGGTTAAAAATACCTCTGTATGTAAAATGGAGCCACCATAGAACATAGTTCAGTTATTTCTCAAAAAGTTAAATGTAGAAGTGCTTTAGATCCAGCAATTCCACTCCTAGGTGTACACTCTGAAGAACTGAAGACAAGTATTCAAACAAAATCTTGTGCACGAATAATCACAGCATTAGAGACAACTTAAATTCCTATAAGCAAATGAATGGATAAACAAAGTATGGTATGTCCACTCAAGGGAATATTATTCAGTCATGAAAATTCTCGCTGGTACACATTACAGAGAGTACACACATCAGAAACACCATGCTAGGTAAAAGAGCCCAGACACATTGAGGCACATATTGTAAGATTCTATTTATATGAAATATTCAAGATATAAAAATCCACAGGAACAGAATGGAAAGTACTAGTTGCCCAGGTCTGTTGGGGAGGAATGTATGGGGAGTAACTGTTTAATAGGTAACTGGGTTTCCTTTGGGAGTAATGAAAATGTCCGGAACTAGATCATGATGATGGCTGTACAGCTCTTTGGATGTGTTAAATGCTACTGAATTGTTCACTTTAAAGATTGAAATGGTGAATTTCGTTATGTGCTTTTGCCACAGTAAATAAATCAGTCAATTTTTAAAATTAAAAAAAAATACCTCTCTATGAATAAATGGGTCCTGAAGAAGAAAACCAAAGCAAAATAGCAAAACAATTATTTAAAAATAAATGAAGAGAATAAACAAGTAAATGAAGATTTCACTCAATATATCCAAAAGAGCATGTACCTGAGAAAAGTGTATCTGTGGGAGTAGTAGACACATTGGAATTCTCTGTATCATCTGCTCAATTTTGCTAAATCAAAAACTGCTCTAAAAATTAAAGTCTATTTTTTAGATCTCAATCACTATTAAGAGAAAGAAAATCAGACTCTCTTCCAATTTCCTAACAGCAACACTTTACAGCAAACAATGAAGCAATAATTTAAAAACACTTAAAGAAAAATGAGCCAAAGATTTTGTATGCAGCCAAACTTTTCAACTGAAAGAGCATATAAAAACAATTAGAAACATTTTAAAATAAAATGTTGTCCTCATGAGTCTTTTCTGAAAAACTTTCAAGAAACGAAAGAGAGGAAGAAACTCAGGACTATCAAACAGATTAGAGAGGCATTAGCATATGGTTTGGGGGCAGATGTTAAAAATTGGGATCGAAATGAAAGAAAACAGCAAACAAGTATTATAAACTCTAGTAATATACAAAATCAGTCAGTAATAAAAATGAGAAAGGAATAGTCATAGAAATTATTAATAGTTTATTATCAATTACCTCATGGATATTAGCTGGGAGTAAATGAGTATCACCTGATTCTGACAAACCAAGTAGTAGACTTAATACTTCAAAGTTTCATATTAATAGCTAAAACTATTGGCTAAAATTGGAAAGTAGCCAGGGTGTTAAATTACTTGGCTAACATCACTTCTGTGTATAGTAGGGAATGAACAGTTTCTAAAGGAAGAGTTGGTTTAGGTAGATATAAATCTAACAACCAGAACAAAACTAAAAAACACCTACAAACAAAACAAATCAATTAAATCAATCAATAACTAGCAATGAGATAATATATGACAAATATAAAATACAACAGAACTTGAATCAAACAAAATGTTGATATCTATAAATTGTATTAAACCACCTATTAAAATATTCTCAGATTGGCTAACAAAGTAAAATTTAGTTGTAGACTATATAAAATAGAAAGCAAAAGCAGTTATTTCACTTTTGAAATAAAGAACAGGAAAAGATATTTTAAGTAGGTGAAGAATAAAAAGCAATTAGTGATCATAACCTTGATGTCAGACATGGTAAAATCCAATTCTCCTAAATAATGAACCAAAAACTTTGTAACACAGAATATATAATTCATAATAGAGATAAAGGAAATACAAATATTTATGTAGTAGATAACAAATTATGCTTCCTTGAAGGAGAAACTACAGGTACAAGATAGATATAGGCATATAATCTTGGACCTTGTATCTTAATAAGAATAAAGTGAACCTTCATTTCAAGTATATATGTAACATTTATAAAGGCTGAAATTATATTAAGCTATCATGTCAAATTTAATAAGCACCCAGAATAATTGAAATCCAAGCAATATTCCCTGATCCACAGGCAAAAAATATTAATAATAAAACAAAAATTGCTCTGACAACCTAGAAATTAAATTATTTAAAAGTTATATGAAAGGAAAAATTAAATATTCAACTGCAAGATTCTTAAAAGATAATTATAATGAAAGTAAAATATATTAGAATTCATGAAACAGTTTTGAGGAAATTCAGATTATTTACCTAAATCAAAAAATGAGAATAAATGAAGTAAATATCAAATCTAAAAGCAAGAGAAATAACTAAAATTTTACCTGACACAAAGCTTAGAGGAAGACTTAATAAAGCTCAGAACATAATTTAATGAATTAGAAAGCAGAAAACCAGCTTAACTAATTTTTAAAATAAACTAGTTCTCTGGGGAAAAACAGCCAACAAAATAGAGATATTGAGATTAGTATTTTACTTGCTGATCTCTGCTTTCTAACAAAGATAAACACACAGAATAAATTATAAGGTAAAAATAATCATTAAACCGGAGGAAATTTTAAAAATCATCAGCAATCATTAGTCCAAACATAATAAATTTGAAAACTCAGATGAAACATATAACTTTATTGGAAGACCTCATACACAAAAACTGACTCTTTAAGGAACAAAATTCTGAAGAGATCAATTACTACAGGAGAATACACTTTACATAGAGCTCCCCTGTAAGAATACACCAGGTTTAGATGGTTTCAAATGGGAATTCCACCCACATTTTAAATTTCAAAAATCAAATAATCTCGGCACTATTTACACTTTCCTGAGCAAAAAAACAGAAAGAAAAATTCCAAGTGATTTTTGTAATGCATGGGTAATGCTGATAAATAAAGAGGATACAGAGAAAACATTCACACTAAAGTTTCATATGAATTTTGACACAAAACAATAACCTTCATTCCTAAGAAAAACTTAGTAATACAGAAATGCCTAGAAACTTGTACTATGAATATATATATATATAGAATATGTATATAGAGAATATATATATATATAGAATAAGAAAATGGTATCTAGGATTGTCACTATTTTTATAAGATATTATTATTGGTGTTGTTCATGCAACTGGATAAGAAAATAGATGCTTAGGGATGCAAAGTAAAAGTCAAACACTCTTTTTGTAGAGATATGCTTTTACACTACCATGAGAATTAATGGAAAAACAAAATAATAAGCATGCAGTAAAGTAGTAGCTTATAACAACATGTAAAAATAAATTATCTACCAACAAAAAATAATCAGTGAAGAGAGATAATGGAAGAGGAACCTCTATTTATATTAATATATACAATAAATCTCTCTATGTATAGTAATATGCTATAAGTACTATATATTTACATAAATATATATATAATATCAAGGCATAATCTTGAAAATATGATGAAAAGTACATTTAAGGATACTTAGAAACACTGCTTGAAAGACATCCTTGTGTGGTCCTGAATAGGAAGGTTCAATGACAAAACCATGTCAATAATCCAATCTGTGTTTAACACAATCTCCAAAACATTACCAATACATTTTCTTACAGGGCTAAACAAGTTAATTCTAAAGGTCTCATCAAAAAAAGGAAACAAAAAAGAACCATCTTTAAAACTCTGAAAATTCAAGGGGAAATAATTGGGGTGATAATACGGCCAGATTTAAAACAATTTGGAGATTCTATAAATAAAATGTTCCATATTGATTTATAAATAGACTAAAAAACTTCAGCAGATAATTAAAATCTCAGAAAATGATTTAAGTTTATAGAGGAATACATCTCAAATCACTTGAAACAATATTGGCTTTGTAATAAATGGTGTTGGGGCAACTGAATAGCCATTTAAAAATAAAAAAGTCAATCTTTATTTCACACATACATCAGGAAAAATTGATTTTAAGAGTTCCACCTGATGCTACTGCCATCAAATACTAGAGCCCTGCTGCTTCCCTCACTGGCAAATGCTTTAAAGAGCTGATTTATTGTGAACTGGGATCTTTCCTTGGACTAGCGCTAGGTGGTCCCATTCTCTTTGCTGATGCTGGGCGGTAGCAGCCAGCACAGCTCCCAGGCAGCCTCTGGATTGTGAAGGGAAAATACCTGATGATGCTCCGCATTGTTGAGCTATGATGTAGGCTGAGGGTATTAAATGCATTTTCTACTTAGAACATTTGCAACTTATATTTTCAACATAACCCCAACAGTAAGTCAACGAACATATGTATAAAGAAAAATTCACATTTCCCACACATAAATTCTTCCTCTCATCTTCTAATCTTGATAAATACCATCACCATCCTCTCAGTTGCCAAGATCACAATCCAAAAAACCCTCCTCCCTGCTCTCCAGATCACGCTCACACAGAATTCAAGCACTCTCTCAGGTTCTGCTGCCCTCACAAACAGTGATCTATCTACATGCTCAATTGCACACAGGAGTCAGGCTTGTCTTAACCAAACATAGAAACACATAACCATAGATATATAGTATATAGGGTGCCAGGGTATGGTAAGGATGCAATGAATAGCCCCCTCATCATAACATGTACTTTGCATCCTATTTTTCAATGATAAAGTCACAATGAATCTTGGCATCTATGCCAATGGGAGAGTGGCAAATACAAAAGAAATACGAAAGTCGGTTCAGAAATGGATTCTCTGCTGTGGTGTAAAATCGAACATGAAACAGACAGTGGGAACTTTACATCTCCTTTCTATCTGATAAAATGAAAACAGAAAATAACAACTAAGAATATTAAATAAGTTTCAAAAATGCCTCTAAAAGCATCACAAGAAACATCATCCTTATTCTTTGTAGAAGGAGCCCACAAAGAAGTTTTATAAATAATACCAGCATAGATATTGGAATTTAATCACAGACCATGAGGGCATGTAACCAAGACACTACTAATAAAGACAATTTCAACTTTTAACAATAAAGGGGTATGGGCATGCTAACTCTATTTACTTTGAAGCTGAAACTCTATTCACTCATAAAATGAAGAGCTGACATAAGAAGAAACTAAGCACTATTCACACATCGGCCTATAGAATATTTCCAGGATATGGAAACAGTATTACTCATCTACCTGTCAACACCTTTTGCTTCTCTCCTTCCAGACTCCAGAGGGCCAACATATAGAATAACTCCACTTTTAAACTCAGAGAGATTAGGATATACTTTCAGACAAGATAAATACAAAGCAGTATGGTGT
Source organism: Oryctolagus cuniculus (assembly GCF_051225735.1). Lineage (NCBI taxonomy): Eukaryota > Metazoa > Chordata > Mammalia > Lagomorpha > Leporidae > Oryctolagus > Oryctolagus cuniculus. The sequence continues at coordinate 15,853,608 of NC_142871.1, forward strand.
ATTCTCTGCATGGAAATGTCAAGAATGAATGCAAGTTTATAAATGCAAGCATAAGCCAGGGATTGGTTTTTGCTTCAATCCATTGGCTTTAGAAAGAGGTAGAGAAAGATGGACTAGAGATGAATGATGCAAGGTGTGGTGAGGGCCTGCTTCTCGCCTCACTCACTTTTTTACTATGTTACTCCACACTAGATAGTAAAGTCTCCTAGGGTGTATCCGTCTCTTACATATCCATTATTTTGTATCCTCCAGAATCATTGAAAACCCTGTGGATAGGTGAGTGCTTAATATATACCTACTGAGTTGGATTAAACTGAATCCTAACACAAATTTAAATATAACCTCCTGTATAGCTGGATTTTAACAGTAAATATAAGACTTTCAAATATCAACAAGGAGAAGTTGCAATGAAAGGATACATGAGGATGGAATTACTTGGTTATCTTTGTAGTATGTGTGACTTAATACTACTATATTTTAAATTAAACTCTCAAAATATACTTTGACCATATTTTGAGAAATTTACCTGATGTTTAATTGTTCATAATACTTGGGAAATAAAAAAAAAATGTGTGAAAAATGTAAGAACAGTCAAATTAACCTCCTACACAAGATTAATTCTCTGGCTGGAGTTGTGTCTGCTCCTCTGGAGCAATTTTATACTGAGTGGATTCTCGCTGCTTACAGGCTTAATTCTCTTAAGGATTTAAAGACTTGTGGCTTAGAAAGTTTTATAAAATAATGTTGCTTAACTGTTTGTGTTTTTAAGGAAAATTCCTGGCTTGAATTTTTTTTAACTTTCTTTCTTTCAATAGAATCTTTTCAAGCACTTTCACAACTGACGGCCCTGTTGCTAAATTGAGTTTTCCTAAAAGTCCAACATCCTTGTGATTGCATGTGCTTCATATATGTACCAAGATGTTCATATGCGATACTTGAAGTGTACAATTCAATTGGTTTTAAATCTAATAGAGTTTTTGATTCATCTTTAATTAGAAGTAGTAGTAATACTGATAGTTTGGCTAATTTCTTCCTTGTTTTGGCCCAATTTTTCTCCTTTACAGTTTCATATTCCCAGGATCTGTCTGGGTACTAAGCCACTTTCAAGAACTAATCAATTGGCACCTGCTGTTGAATAATGAAGGGCTCAGAACTGGAAAGAATCAATGGATCTGAGGCCAGAATATAAACCATCAAAACTCTCTCCTGCCTGTTATCTCACACTGAAGAAAACACAAGCCAGAACAGGGCTGAATACATTAAAAAGATAACCACATGTTGGTCCTTTCTTTTCATTTATTCACCCAATTATATATGATAGTTCCGAGAAAAGTTCTTAAGATATGAATATGGTAAAGAAGCATTCAAACCCAAATGCACAGGCCTAAGCCTTCCTGGGAAATTGAGCAGGAAACATCAAAACTACTGGGGCTACGGAAACTGTCTCTTGCCCAGAACAGACCTCACTCATAGGTGAGTCGCTCACTGTGCCGTCTCTTCCCCCATTTAAACCTGCTGCTCCAGCTGTTATACTGTGTGGGGCTCTCCCCTTCAGTGTAGCACTCTGTGTCCTTCAGTGCAGCATAGAATTCAGAGAATTCTGAAAGGAGACCATAAAGGGAAGTCTTTCTCTTCATGCCCAAAAAACACAAATGGATGATTTATATTCTGAATTCATCAACTCACTGTAGAACTTCATTTTTGTATTCTTCCAAGAACAAAACCAGCAAAGAATTTACACAAAGTCTTATATGAAAAAAAAAAGCCAAGAAAAATATTGCTACAGCATTGCTTTTTTTTCCTAAAATATTTACAAATAAACAACCTAAAATGAGAATGATCTCGTTTCTAGGAAAATGGCTTTCTTTAGCTGAAAATTAATTTGTAATTGGAAAACAGTACCTTAGTAGAAGAGGCAAACATTCTCTTTCATGCACCAACCTGTTTTTCTCTTAAAGAAGAGAATTCATCCCTGTTCCTTGCCTACCAGTAAAAGAATTTTTGTGTCCAATACTATTTCCTGCAGGCAAAGCCTCTTGATGCTGCAGAATGGAAACACCTAGATCAACAACTCCCTGGCCAGACGCTTGGTAGAGGAGAATTTCTGCTTGTCAAATTAGTCCCTGCTTTTCAAATGGATGAATAGTTCCCCACCACCACCCCCAAGTGAACAGGAGTCAACAGAGAGCACTTTAGCTTCTCTGAAAAAATCCACAAATATTTCTCAGAATTTGTTAGTACAGATGGTGCCAGCAAAAAAGAATTAGACATCCCTTGGAAAGTGGACAGTCATTCTGCCTTCTAGTGATAGTAAACTTCACTCTTGGAGCAACAGAGACTCCACAAAGAAGGATGCATGATGAACTGTTTTGCCCCTGTTGTCAGCCTATATTTTTCCCTTATGAGCACTCACATGGAACCAAGTGAGAGATGCATTCCTAGTAGTCACAGCAGACATACTTTATGTTTTCTGTTGCCAAAGCACACCAAAGGATTAGGTGCTAGAATGGAAAATGAGTTTTTTCCATGTCCTGATGATTTTCACAGGCATTATTTTAACCTTCCTCTTGTGAAATATACATACACAGAACAAGAAAAATCACCAGGCTCTTTATTTATACCTTATAATAACCTTTATTTCTCAGTATTCACAAGAAGAGATGACTTCATTAAGTGCTGGGACTTCACTGCTGCAGGACACAGCGGGAGACTTAGAAATTGTGGGCAGCCTAAGCATGCATAAAACTAGCTTTTAAGCATATGTCTACCAAGAAAGTTATAAAGTACCAGAATCAAGATATCATCGGGGTGTAAATCAAGCAATAAATTTTTATAAGTGCATTCAAGATAGGAAATATATCCTCTGGTCACAAATATGAGGTGGCAACACAGTAGGTTTTCCTTTTCCAATAATAATCAAATGCCACTGGCCAATGCTAAATAGTTACCAGGAAAGACTGGGGTACGGTCTGTTTTCCTGATGGCCTTGTAAGCACAAATGCCTGGATTAGCTGGGAAGATCTGAGAGAACAGGACATTGCTATAAGCCACTGCAGAGAAACACTGACTCCAATTAGCAGCATTGGTAACCCATGGACAACAGGGATACTTGTAGCTTCAGGCTTTCTCTTGTCCCCATTTTCATGCCAATAAAAACGGTCTGTACGGGTGACTGACCTTAGCATCATCGAGATGTAATAAAAATGATCAACCTAATACATGCCTGCTGCCTCCCAGTCCTTGATCAAACACTTAGCTTTGGATTTCACAGATATATACATTTTGTTACTAAAAGGGTTACTGTATACAATGTGCTGAAAGCCCAACAGGAAGATCAAGATTATGTATGCTAATCAGAGAGTTCTCTTTTATCTAAGGCATTGGAAACATACAAGGTAAAAACATAAATGGCATTCTCAGCTACCACTCAAAAGCCATTGTGCATATGTATAAAATTTCAAATAGGCTATTAGTCCAAATATTTTTATTATTATATATCCATCAATGTTATCAAAACCAGTTATCCTCACACACTAAGACAAAATGGTAAAATTTAATAATAATAAAGAGAATTGAAAATGAATCTTGATATGAATGGAATGGGAGAGGGAGTGGGAGTTGGGAGGGTTGTGGGTGGGAGGGAAGTTATGGAGGGGAAAAGCCACTGTAATCCAAAAGCTGTACTTTGGAAATTTATATTTACTAAATAAAAGTTTAAAAAATTAATAATACTTATGCACATGTTGATGATTATAAAAATAGATAATTTTATACAATGATAAATATTTAAACAAATATTATTTAAATATTATTTAATATTATTTAATTTTATTTAAATATTATTTAATATTATTAATATTATTTATTTTATTATTATTAAATTTATTCTGTACTTTATACATTAATATTTACCAATTACTTTTAAATGTAGTGAGATCTTTATTTTATTTTATAGTGGGTTCTGTTATGGAAAAATAAGATCCTCTGATTATCCACATTTGGAATTCAGAAGAAGTTACATAACAAGTTTATAGAATATAAAGAAACATATAAGTCCAAATTAAGTGCACTTATAAATTAAGAAAATCCTTCCAAAACAGATAGATGTAATTTCTACAAAGTCTCAAGGAATAATCCAAAAATTAATGAATAGTAATGACAAGTGAGTTTGATGACAGTAACAGCTGCATGACAACTGAAAGATGTGGATTCTCTTCCAGACTCTGCAACATGTAACCTGGGTGACCTTGCTGGTGCTATTAACATTTGTTTGTTATCATGGAAAACTTTGTACACTGAAGGTAACACAAAGATGAACAAGATCCAGTTCCTGATCCCAAGAAGTTTATGAGCTTGTAGGGGAGATAAAACATACAATTGAAACGTATAGTAGGATAAGACTAAAACTTTTAGAGAAATACAAAGTAACTACATTGAGAATTTAGATAAAAGGAAGATGACTAATTTTTGCCTAGGAGGAGAGAATTTGAAGGAAAGTTTAATAGAAAAGTGGCATGAGCTTTTAAGAATGGGTAATACTCTGAAGAAAGGAAAGAAAAAGAAAAAAAGGGAGAGGGGGGAAAAGAGGGAGGAAGCAAAAGACCACATATTCTTAGAATTGTGACTGTCAACTACACTGAATCCGTTCTCCTTGTATTAATGTGACATTAAAATGAGAATTGATGAGAACTATGTTTTAGTAATTAACATGTATTTGCTGTGACCCTGAGATCTAGCATATCAGTAAATTTCTTTAAAAATAAAGTTAAGAAAAGAATGTATAAGATTCTGACAAGGAATCCTACAGGTAGAAAACTTCTCACAGAATTTGACTGGGTGATGTTACATTCACAGCCCTCAAGTCAAACTCAGCTGCCAGATGAGCTTAGCCTGTACAAGTCTCCTGGTCATCTAATCCGCGCACTCCCTTTGGGACTCTCACCAACCAGCCTTCTTCATGTATATAATCTGACTGGCTTAGCAGATAGTTGTACTAATGACACTCAGAGAAGAGATACAGAACGATCAAGGTGAAGAACCTACGGGGTACTTTCCAAGAATTGAGAGGCCACTGGGCACTGAGTTAGGAAGCATCATGATCACAGCTATACTTCAGAAAGCGTCTAGCAGCACTACAGTGGAGGGACTGGAAGAAGGGGAAGACAAGAAAGAGAGACAGTGATAGAGACAGGCAATCTGAGGAGGAGACGACCAGAGCCTCTGCTAGGGCAGGGGAGTAGAGATGAAGGGGATGGATTCAGAAGCAGCTCAGGAGAGTCCTGATTAACTGCATAATCTAGTAAGGGAGGAAGTGAACTCAATAGTTAACTTAAAATCTATAGCTCCAGTGTCCAAAGGATTGTTGATGTCACTAACATAGAGCAGAACAGAAAATAACAGGCTTGATGAAGAGCATAATCTATTCAGTTTTAGGTATGTGTGTTTGAAGAGTTTGTTTATAGGGCATTGAAGTTGGCAAGTCTAGAACAGTAGTTCTCAACAGAGAACAACTGGCCCTTCTCCCAGCCGCTGCCACACCCAAGTGTGGTGAACATAACCTGGTAGGTGGGCGGGCTTGCTGTCAGCATCTGCAGGTGGAATCCAAGGGATGCTGCTAAACATCCCAGATTGCACAGGACATCCCTTACCAGAAAGAACGATCTGACCCCTGTGTCAGCAGTACACAGGTTGATAAATACTGGTCTAGAAACAGTAGAAACTTCAAACATGGAGTTTTAGAAAGCAGGAATGGATAATGATGAGAATTTGGTCACACATGCCTCACTGAGAGCTACAATGAGTTTGCGAAAAGGAAAGCAGGAAAGGTGCGGATACATTCCTAGGCAGTGACACCTCATTGGCAGTATGAGTTCACTGGGGTGAAGTACTCTGTCAGAAACCCTTTCATATTCAAAATGCAATGATTTTATGAATTTTTCATGTGTGAACTCAAGAAGATATATATAACTGAGAATGGAAATATAGAGTAGGTAAGTTCATCCAAAAACTACCAACATCCAAAAATCTAAACAAAGACACATTCAATTTGAAGCAGGTAAAGATCATATGTGGTCTAGGACTTTTATGTGGTATAACTTGGTCACAGAACCATACTACTTTAAGTCAAGAAACTTTTTAAACAGATACAGGAGGAATAAAGAAGAAATCAAAGGAATACAGAAGAGAATGAGATTGCAAGAGAAAAATGACAACACAAAGACAACAAAGAAAGGGATGAGAACAAAGGAAAAAGAAATAACAAAAGATAGTAAAGTGTCAGTGAAGTTATAAGCAATAGCACCAGTGACCATTCAGTAACTTTGTAAAAGTGTGATACCAGAATACACTGCATGGACAGAAAAATCTGCTTCTTGACCAGAATCACCACAGTTCTCTAAAAGTTATACTGGGGTAGAGCAAATGGTGGCTGAATAAGATGTTCCAGTGATATTCTCTCCACAGAGGTAACAGTTTGAACAGCTTTTCAAGTGCCAAGCCACCTTTACAAAGGTGAGAGACCACAGTGGTTGGTTTTAGTACAATTTTTTTTTTAAATATGCATTCGAGAAGGCAGGAAGGTAATAACTGCCATGTCACCCCTCTCCTAGCTCTAAGTAGTACAGTGTGTGTAGAGATGCCTGGCTTCTCAAATCTAAGAAGGAAGGGAATTAAATCCAGGACTTAGACTTGAAAACCAGTACCAGGCCTACCCCAGTAAATCATAGTACTAGGTAGACCCCTACAGCCCCTGTTCCCAGGCCAGTATCACTAGACTCTATCAGGAGGCTTTTAAAGCCTACTTAGCCAGGTAGCCAAAAGATGATTTCCACCACCCCTCCTGCAACCTGTGTCAGAAAGTGGAGTAATGTTCCAGCCATTGGGAAGTACAGTGGGAAACTGAGCTTAGGACTTTGCCTTGGAGTTCAGAGCTCAGGCTTTGGTAGTGAGACCTAGCACTGGATAAAGCCTCAAAGTCACTACTCCCAAGCCAGTATTCACAGTCTAGGCTAACCCTGACATCATGCAGAAACCTATGCTGTGATGTGATGAACTTCAAAGGATGGAATCATTCTGGTGTGTATCATGGCCAGACTCACCTCTGAGACTGCACATACCACTGACACTGCACAAGTCTGGTGACTATGAGACCCAGATGTGATCCAGCTTAGAATCAGTGTAGAAAGCCGTGGGGTTACATTTAACACCCCTCCTTCAATCATGAGCAGATAGCAAAGACCTCTATGATATACCTGGAGACTCAGTGCCACATTGGTGAAATCCAACATGGAGCAGATCCGAACAGTTCCCATACACAGTCAAGTCCTATGGACAGAGCCTCCGGACCCGCCCTTGGGCAAGGTAGGGTCCCAGTGCCCCAGTGGATTAGGTTTATATCCCAGTTGGCATCACCAGGAGCTGGCTGCAACAGGCTCAGGCTGTGAGTCCACCTCTGCAGCAGGCCATCCCTAGCAGTGTGGACTTCAGACCGGGTTGTGCTGGGGTTGGTAGGATGTGGGCTCCAAGTGTGCTCTAGCTGTATGGCATTGGAGACTACACAAGATATCTGGGCCTACTCCAGTCTAAGAGAATCTTGCAGGGATGGACTACATCTTTTTAGATACCTCAACCCTGTTGATTCTAAAGAACCCATAATTGTAGATTTGGGGCCAATTTGGGGTATCCTCTAAAGTTAAAGCAGCAATCACACAACAGACTCCAAACAAATTTTCACTTAGGGTGCTATATAGTATTGAATTAGCTGAAGTGTCCACAGACTCACAGAAAATAAACAGATTACTTAGGATTTCTAGAAGGACAGGGACAAACAATGCCATATTTCAAAAATTAATAAACCTAATCCTTCAAAGTGTAGACAATGTTATATACCAATGAATGCCAAGAATTGTTGTCCTTTTAAAAAGATTTACTTATATATTTGAGAGACAGAGTTACAGAGAGCAGAAGAAATAGTGAGAGGTCTTCCATTCACTGGTTCACTACCCAAATGGCAGCAATTGGGGAGCTAGGCTGATCTGAAGCTAGGAGACAAGAGTGTCTTCCAAGTCTCCCACGTGGGAGCAGAAGCCCAACTATTTGGGTCATCCTCTACTGCTTTCCCAGGCCATAGCAGAGAACAGATCGGAAGAGGAGCAGCCAGCACTTGAACCAGCACCCATACTGGATGCCTGCACCTGGCAGAGGTTTAACCTACTATGCCACAGCTCCAGCCCCAAGAACTGTTGTCTCTTGCAACAAAATGGATGCAATTGAAAACCATTTTGTTTAGTGAAATAAGCCAGTCCCCAAAAGACAAATATCATGTTTTCCCTGATTGGTGGTAACTAATATAAATAGTACATAAATTGCAATACATATTAATGGAATTGACATTTTGAGATTTGATTGTTGTTTAGAGCTCTTGTCTATGCTCTTGAGGAACAGTGGTTTTTCTACTTTCTACTTGTTAACTTCTTTATTTGTTTGAGAGCTAAGCTTGTTATAATAAAATAAACTGAAAGTATGTCATCGTATAAAAATTGAAGGAGAAAATAAGGAAGGAAGGAAGGAAGGAAGGAAGGAAGGAAGGAAGGAAGGTAGGTAGGTGGGACTGTAGGTGGGAAGGAGGGTATGGTAGGAAGTATCATTATGCTCTTTTCTGAATATATATGAAATACATGAAATTTTGTCACCTTATATAAATAATTTTTTAAAAAGAACATTAAGAGAAACATGATCTCATTTAACACATAAAATAAGGCATCAGAAATCAATTAGACATTGCAAATTATCAGACGAAGAACTCTGTCAGACAGACTTAATACAGAGATGGAAGTAATTTTTTAATATCAAACAGAGATCCTTGATCTAGAAAGTACAGTGAATTAAATTTAAAATGTGATACAAGTCATCAATAACTATTTTTTATAAAAGAAGAAATGATGAGCTTTAAGGCAGTATATTTGAAAATATACAGTTGGGGAGGATAAAAATAAGAGAAATTAATAAAGCTAAGGAGAACTTTGGGACATTAAAATATCAAATATCCAAGTTACTGGGGTTCAAAAAGCAATTGAGACTGCCAAAGAAATAGAAGGCATGTTAAAAGGCATGTTCTTTGTTCTTGCCTAACCTAGAGATACAACTCTACAGGTACAGGAAGTTCAGAGGTTATAGGACAGATTCTAATTCTACCCCAAGATATATATTATAATCAAGGTCTCCAAAATTAGAGAGCAAGTGAAAAAATAAAATATAACACATAAAGAAGGCATAACACAACCTAAAATATAATGTAACACATAAAGAAATTCACCTGGCTGCAGACTTCTTGACAGAAATCTCACAGTCTAGAAGGAAGGAGGAGGAGACTTTGGCATTCCTGAAGGAAAACAATCTTCCAATCAAGAATATTATATCCTGCAAAGCTATAATTCATATATAAAGCAGAGATAAAGACATCTCCAAATAAATGAAATTTGAGACAATTTATGACCATCAGGACTCTTTATTATAAGAAATGTTAATGGAAGTTCTTCAAACTGAAAGAGACTTTAATAAAGTAAAAACTTCCTAAAGTAGAAAACTCACTAGTAAGAGTAGCTATTCCAGGGGCCGGGGCCGTGGCTCACTTGGCTAATCCTCTGCCTGTGGTGCCGGCATCCCATATGGGCACCGGGTTCTAGTCCCGGTTGCTCCTCTTCCATTCCAGCTCTCTGTTGTGGCCCAGGAGGGCAGTGGAGGTTGGCCCAAGTGCTTGGGTGCCTGCACCCACGTGGGAGACCAGGAAAAGCACCTGGCTCCTGGCTTCGGATCAGCGCAACGTGCTGGCCATAGCGGCCATTTCGGGAGTGAACCAACAGAAGGAAGACCTTTTTCTCTGTCTCTCTCACTGTCTAAATCTGGCTATCTAATTAAAAAAAAAAAAAAGAGTAGCTATTCCAGAAAAATTCAGAATGTTCTAATATTGTTAACATAGTGAAAACATTCATATGTTTAGCATGGAAATTAAAAAATAATTTAAAAAATAATAATTGTATGCTGAGATAGAAAACATAGAAAGACATTATTAAATTTCTTGAAACAAATGGAAATATAAACACAACACACCAAAAGCTTGGGATGTAGCAAAAAATGAGGAACTTTATAGAAACCAAGGCATACATCAAAGAAGCAGAAAGATCTTGCATAAAAATCAGAAAATAAGAACAAATCAAACCCAAAATTAGCAGAAGGAAAGAAATAATAAAACTCCAGGAAAAAAATAAATGCAGATTTTTTAAACTATCCAAAAAATCAACAAAATGAAAATCTGATTATTTGTAATGATAAACAAAATTGACAAACACTTAGATAGTAAGCTCAAGTAAACAAAGTTTTAAAATAAAAGATAAAAAGTGTTGAAGATTTGGAGAAAAGAGAACTTTTGCACACTCTCGATGGAATAAATTTGCAGAGACATTGTAGCAAATACTACAGAGGAGCCTTACTAAACTAAAACAGAACAACCATATGATCCAGTAATCCCACTACTTGGTTTATAGCCAAAGGAAATGAAATGACCTTGCTGAGAGATATATGCATGTCCATGTTTACTGCATTAGTCACAATGGCCAAGAAAATGAAAAAAACCTACTTCCAATAAAAAATAAATGAATACAGAAAATGTGGTATGAATACACAAAGGAATATTATTCAGTCATTAAAAATGAAATCTTGTCATCTGCAACAACATGGATGGAACTGGAGGGCATTACGTTAAATGAAACATGCCAAGTGCTGGACAAATATCGCATCATCTCATTCATATATGGACTCTAGAAAAGCTTATCTCATAAAAGTTGAAGGTATATTGGTAGTTATCAGAGGCTGAGGAGAGGAGAGGAGAGGAGAGGGAGTTACCAGAGGCTGGGGAGTGCAGCGAAGAGGGTAAGCAGGGGGAAGTTTATTTAATACCTAGTAAGATATAGTTAGATAGGAGTAAGAAGCTCTGGTGTTCCATTGCACTTTAGGGGGTGATACATAATGGTCATACACCATTTATTTCTCTTAAAAATGGAAAGAAAAGATTTTGAATGTTTCACCATAAAGAAATGATAAATGTTTGAGGACACAGATATGTTTACCTTGATTAGACATTACACAATGTACATCCGTATGCAAGCACTACATGGTGCCCCCATAAATATGTCTCAGTTAAAATTTTTTAAAAATTTTGGGCTGATGTTGCGGTATAATGTGTTAAGTTGCTGCTTGCAATGCTGGCATTCCATATCAGAGTGCCGGATCAATTACTGGCTGTTCTGCTTCCAATCCAGCTGTTTGCTAATGTGCCTGGGAAGGCAGCAGAAGATGGCCCAAGTACTTGTCACCCATGTGGAATATTCAAATGGAATTCCTGTCTCCTGGCTTCAGCCTGGGTCAGCCATGGCTGTAGTGGTCATTTGGGGTGTAAGCTAGCTGAAGGAAGAGTGCTTACTCTCTCTCTCTCCACCTCCCTCTCTCATCTTCTCCCTCTTACTCTCTCCCTATCACTCTACTTATTTTAAAAATTCATTTGATTAACCAAGTGAGGCATTCGGTTCCAGCTAAAAATCCCATGAGAGTATTTTAGGCATGGGAAGCCAAGAAACTCTGGCAAAAAAAAACAAAAAAAAAAAAAAAAAAAAAAAAAAAAAAAAAAAAAACACCTAAATGAAAGATTTCTGTGAGATTCCAGTGGAAAGAATGTGCCATCAAAGGAGGAGGTACCTTTCTCTGAAGGGAGGAGAGAACTTCCACTTTGACCATGACCTTGTCTAAATAAGGTCAGAGTTTGTGAACTTAAGAGGCTTCCATAGCCTTGACAGCTCATGACAAGAGCCTAGGGTGATTACTGACGCCACAAACAAGAGTGTCAATTGTTAAGTCAACAACAGGAGCCACTGTGCACTTACTCCCCATGTAGGATCTTTGTCCTTAATGTGTTGTGCTATGTGAATTAACGGTATAACTAGTACTCAAACAGTACTTTACACTTTGTGTTTCTATGTGGGTGCAAACTGTTGAAATCTTTACTTAGTATATACTAAATTGATCTTCTGTATATAAAGATAATTGAAAATGAATCTTGATGTGAGTGGGATGCGGGAGGGAGCAGGAGATGGGAGGGTTATGAATGGGAGAGAAGTTATGGGGGTGGGGGAGCCACTGTAATCCAAAAGCTGTACTTAGGAAATTTATATTTATTAAACAAAAGTTACAAAAATCATTTGATTTTAAATCTAAAAAGCTATATTATTGCAAAATGACAAAACAGTAAACAACACCTTGTCTAATTCTCTTGAACTTCATAAATTTTGCTGTACTCTGCTCCAGGAGGTGCTGATGCAGGGATCCCTAGAGTAGGGTTGGGAATGGGGAGGTAGTATCGTGCCCCAACATGAAGGACTGTGAGAAATCAGGGTCTTGGAGCGCTGGGCACAGAAGCAAAATAAATCTGTAAGAAACAGTAAGTTTATGGTTCCTTCCCAAAAAGCCAAGATATACCTGGAAGCAGAGCTATGGCAGCAAACCAAAGGAGGCAACACTGGATAGAAAAAAGCAGGAAGAACAAGTTCCCAGGATAGAAGGTCACAGGGCGTTCCAGAGGCAAAATGATTTTAGATTCAGATCCTCATCCCACCATCAGCTGGTTCTGTGCTTTTTGTCTCTGTGATGCAACTTCCTTTCCAGCAAAATGTGAATGATAAGCTTTCTGCCTCCCAGGAATGTTGTCATGATTAAATAAGACCATGTGCGGCCGGCGCCGCGGCTCACTAGGCTAATCCTCTGCCTTGCGGCACCAGCACACAGGGTTCTAGTCCCAGTCGGGGCGCCGGATTCTGTCCCAGTTGCCCCTCTTCCAGGCCAGCCCTCTGCTGTGGCCAGGGAGTGCAGTGGAGGATGGCCCAAGTGCTTGGGCCCTGCACCCCATGGAAGACCAGGAGAAGCACCTGGCTCCTGGCTCCTGCCTTCGGATCAGCGCGGTGCGCCGCTGCGGCGGCCATTGGAGGGTGAACCAACGGCAAAGGAAGACCTTTCTCTCTCTGTCCCTCTCTCTCTCACTGTCCACTCTGCCTGTCAAAAAAAAACATGTGCCCCAAGTGTTTAGCAAACTTCTTGGTATAAGGTGCAGATGCCTGTAGTGTTAGTTGATGTAGAATAATGCCTAAATCCCATTATTCCAAGAAATGACTGATACAGAAAAATACGATCTACATTCTCAGGGATCCCAAGGATGATTTTTTAAAAAAATATTTTTGAAAACTGAAACAAATTTATAGAACTGGAACTGGCCTTCAGAACTTTTTGGTCAAATTTCTTCATTTTATTATTGTTAATACTGGAGAAAGAAATGAAAATGCTATTGTGGTTTGGATCAACACTTGATTTTATTAAAGGGAGGCTATTCATCAATTTTATATAACTCAAGAAGGCAGTTAGGAAACTGTAGTTCATTGTGTGTATGTGCAAGTGCTTGTGTGTGTGTTACAAATAATAGAGGTCCCCTCAGGAGCTTCTTGCAGAAAATAGCTCTTAGCTTTCTGTGAACTTAACTGGCCTTTAGTACCCAAATTCACCCATTTATAAAGCAAACATATTTAAGGGTTCCCTGAAGATTCACCGAGTTCTGAATAAAACAGTTTCAGTGACCATGAGGGATACGCTTCTCCTAAACCACAGTCAGGCCACTCACCTGTCCAGGAGTAAGTTAGGAGCAAATAGAAGCTTCCCTGGGTGCTCCATGGAGCGCCAGACAAGACCGATCATCAGGATCTCTAGCCAGGCACATTCCAGAAGGTGGACCTGATCATGAAGGGTCAAATCCACAAAGCCTGAAACAAGACAAGAGAAATTCTGCTCACTGAAAATGAAAACTATTTATTACCAATCAAATTTATGCAACTAGGGATTTGAACTGGAAGAGTCTGCTATGAATTGAATGTAACCAAGTGTGATAGAAGCAGGTTTTATAGGGAAGTAACTATTTTTTAACCTATTGATAACAATGAATCTCAATGTGGCATTAAGTTTTCTAGTGCCTTAGTGTCATATCTACAGAAATATAGAACTTATGCAACCCACTCAAGTTTTCTATAATGTTCTGATCTAAAATAGAGTTAAAACCTCAATTTTCTTCTTAGTCATTTCTAATAGCCTTGAGTGACTGTTATTATTCATTTTGTTTAGTTGAAGACAGAAAGTATAAGAAATATAAATTGCTTACATAAAACCATACAGTCATGACCAAATTACTACGTCTCTATTTCTTTGCAAATCCACGACCTTTTATCTTAATGTGTAATGACAGATCAGTGATGCCAGTGTATGTAAATATATCACTTATAATGAATCAGATGAACAATGATAACATGATGATTTCTTCTGGTAAAAACCATTGAAGTGCTCTTTAAGTCCAAAGTTATTGCACCTCCCACTACTGCCTCACTGAGCCATGCCAACTCCAATGAGAGTGTAACCTTTATCAAAGCAGGCTTCTTTTCACTAGAACGAGAGGATTCCAGTTATATAGAGCAGGGTTCACATCCAGAAAAATGAGAAAGTGAATGGCTTTGTTCATAAGAAAATCTAAAAGATTAGAAAGCAATGATTGGGTATCAGAATACCTGGGGGTTAGGGGAAGGCAACAGGTGTTACAAAAATATACAGTTATTTACCTATTGAGCACACTTGGATCAAAACGGATGAAACTGGCTCTAGAGAAACATCACCTGATCCAACAACAAGCACTTTTCTTTCTCAGTATTGTCTAATGTTTATATTCACGAGTGAGATTCTTTCTCTGTTCTTATGATATTCACTGTTTTCTGTAGGAAAATATGTAATCATGTAGCCATTGAGTTCTCCAATTTATCTATGAAGAAACCTACCAGAGATTATTCAATACGCTAAACAAACTTCAAAAATTACACATGATGAAATCTGGAAGTGCCTCTTGAGTTTCCAGAACTTTAGTTAGCCAGGGAACCAATCAATTTTGGAAACCAAAGACCTGCTTTACAGTAGCAACTTTACATTTAAACACAATACTTCCTAATTCTCACTGTAAGATTTCAACGTTATTTAAATCTGCCAGTATAGTTGTCTTCCAGGAGCCAGAAAAGCTCCCTATAATCATTTGTAGCACTTAAGCAGGGTAATTATGAGATCTGCCTCAAGTATGTCTGACTCTTCTGTTGGAAGTCAACAGGATTGCTGGGCCCTTTTGTTGAAATGTTGTAGGCTGCTCAAAAGAAGTGTCCACTTAATTATGTTTTCTGCCTGTTCGTATTGCTGGCACATAGGGGTTCTGATTTCTGTTGCCTGGTGTCCCCTGCAAGTTCCTGGGACAGAATTGAGGGGAAGGTACAGAAAAGACTGTCAATTAACTTTCTCAATAATACAAGGACTGTGAAAGAAAGTTGTAAAATGGAGTGTCTCCTTTTTTCTAATGTCCTAGTTTTGATATTATTTTTAACCATGTAGGAGCTAACTATCATTTTGTTGTGGAACAGATGTTCTCAATTCATAGCCAATAGGAAAATTAACATAAATCTGAAATAAAGTTAAATAAGGCCAATTATGTACAGATATTAATTTTCAGTCCCTTTTTAATGTTTGGCATCTACTAAGGGGGCTACAACATCCACTTATTTCTGAGGACTGATCTATCAAGGGCAAGAGGCTTCTCTTCTGAGGAGCTGTGTCAAGACTCCTTTCACATCATTGTTCTTCAGGCTGTGGATGAAGAGTACAGTATGGGGGTGACCACAGTGCACATCACTGAGGCAGTTGAGCTTAAGGAACAATGAGTAACAGCACAGCTGAGGTAGACCCCAAGGTAGACCCAGAACAAGGGGAAAACCCAGGGGTGAGAACCATAGGGGGAACATATTTTATACTTGCTTGCATTGGGGGTTAGCTCCATCCTTGAGGAGAAAACCCTGAGAGTAAGAGAAGAGAAGCCCAGTGGTTGAAACCAATCTGTCAATACAGTTGGCATCTACAAGATGTTACTGATAAGGGTATCTGATCTAGTCACCTTGAGAATTTCAGTGCCAAAAGAGAAGGCCAATCACATCATGAGGAAAATGTGGACCAGGCTAACCCAGTAGGTGGTGAACCAAGACATGTGGATCAGCAGGCCACAGAAGCAAGGGTTCATGATGACTGGGCAATGGTTGGCAGATGGCCTCACATTATTCAAGGGCCTGTGTGGTTAGATGTAAACTCTCTGTTCCAACAAAAATCTTATAAATATATACCCAAATGAGCCATCCTCTGCAGGACATGTTATTGTTATGTCTGGTTGTTCACCAGCATTTTGGAGACTGTCAGAGATGTGAAACAGATACCAGCAAAGGACAAGTTGTGGATTACATGAAGATTCCAAATGGATCTTTTATAATAACTTTGGCCATTCAAATTAACCAAGCCTCTTGTCCTTGATAGATCAGTCCTCAGAAATAAGTGGATGTTGTAGCCCCCTTAGTAGATGCCAAACATTAAAAAAGGACTGAAAATTAATATCTGTACATAATTGGCCTTATTTAATTTTATTTCAGATTTATGTTAATTTTCCTATTGGCTATGAATTGAGAACATCTGTTCCACAACAAAATGATAGTTAGCTCCTACATGGTTAATTTGGCCATTTCAATCTATCTTGAATAATTGAAAGTGTCATAAATATGAAGATGGGATCAGTGCAGTGGCTTTGGGATTTTGAGATACACACTCTTAGAGGAGGCACAGTAAGCACTGTCACATGTAGACCTTCACCTTAACGACAATGACCAGGGGGTGGTGGGCCTATGGATTCCACACCAGAGGGCCAGAATACCTAACTAAAAAATAGTTAGGATAGTTTCTTGAGGCAAGGTGAAATCAGATACTTAGAAATCTCATTTTTATAAAATTTAAAAAATTAGGAAAACAAGGATCTTTTCTCCCTAGTCTACATTCCCAGTCCTAATACTAGGGTATTCAGAGGTGAAATACACTACAAACAGAGAAAAATGCCTTAAATCCCACCCCCAGCTCTCTTATGGATAGTGATCTAGTTAACTAATGAAATTGGGGGAGGCCTCTTATATAGAGAAAGGCACCTCCCACTATCCACTCAACCGGCTCATTTTCAGCCTCATCACCAAGTGAAGACACGTCAGCCTGTGTCCTCCAATATACAGGAACCTTTTCCTCATATCCCCAAGATATTTTTACCTTAGTTTCAGCTTAGTTTTGATGGCATATACACCCCCCTTCTCGCCTCTGCTCTACTAGGGATTGCTGCACATATTGCTTAATTTTCCTTGGCACACAAAGAGATCCTTAAGGGCCCATCCTCCCTTACTGGGTGTGGCAATGCCCTTAGAAATGATGTTGAAAAGTATACAGAGATCCTTAGGCAAAATGACTCACATAATCTGAACGCTTGTAAAGTTCTACACTGCCTTAGAAAAAAACATAAATCAGAGTAACCCTTCAGTAGACACATGAGAAAAATTAAGTTCTATAATAATTATATTTTTTATTTCCACAGAATACAATCTTTAAAGACACAAAGCAAAATAGAAACCCTGTGAAAGATAAAGGCAGCATATTTTTTTCTGGGGAATGCTATCTATAAAACTAGAAGCCAGGTGGTTGGTTCCTTTCATAAATCCAGTGGAAAAAATATTGGTCCTTGACCTTCAAAAATTAATCATTTTCTCAGTCATAGGATGACCCCAATATTCTCCAAAATGTCAGTTTTGAAATTGCCTGTTTCATTTTTTTTCTGTATAGCCTTCTTCCTCAATGTAAGATGAGTTGAATAATGTATCTCTTTTCATTTTGATACTAAAATTCAGTGCAAGAGAAGAGTAAACTGGGAAAAAGAAGAAATCACGGAAGGTGAGATTATAGAACAAGACAAATATAAACTGAATAAAACTCGAGATTCTGGGAGAGAATCTATGGCACAAATATTATCAGAAGAACCTAGAACTCTGTTCAAATGCCAAGCAGTTTTCCTGTCCTAATTTTGTAATTTTTTCCAGAAAATAGTAATTTACTGCTATACCATGAGACATGGACCTAATGGTATAGTTGAAAATGACCTTTGTTTCCTCCAAAATGTTTCTGGACTCTCTCTTATATGTGGTTCTGACATAGAGATTCCTAATCTATAATAGGTGTTTCCAGCAGCAACAGAAACATTGAAAAATTATTTTTGTAAGAATAGGTTCAATTTCTTTACTCAATGTATGCTAAACTGATCTTCTGTATATAAAGAGAATCGAAAATGAATCTTGATGTGAATGGAAAGGGAGAGGGGGTGGGAAAGGGGAGGGTTGCGAGTGGGAGGGACGTTATTGGGGGGGAAGCCATTGTAATCCATAAGCTGTACTTTGGAAATTTATATTCATTAAATAAAAGTTAAAAAAAAAGAATAGGTTCAATTCATTTAAATCAATTATGCCATTCATAATTCTTATTGAATATTTATTTCTGTTAGAAAATTAAATAAATGCAGCACACATCACCAAAATAAACAGTAACAGGATCAACATTCACTTTTTTGGAAATCTTGTAAAACACAATGCAAGGGCATGTGTTTCCTCCCAAACCTGCCTTCCCTTGTCATCCTCTGTGTTCTGGTTTTCCCTTACTATAGTAATGGAAGTGTTATGTAGGCTCCACCCTGACCTCATACCTCATCGTATCACCTTTCTAATGCTCTTACAGAGACACCATATTAATATTCACCTTACTAATTCCAGGCTGACTTTTTCTTGAAGCTACAACAGCCCTTATCCTCAGGCCTAACAACTGGCTACTTCCAAGTCATGACCCAACATGGGACAAGTTGGGTATCTGGAAGGAGCACCCCAATCACCACTGCCAGGAAAATAAACAGGTCAAAAGCTAGGAAGAGAATGAGCTGAACAGTCAAGCAGACCTGACTTGCAATTCTTCGGTGGCTTGCAGCCAGTTCCTGAAGATGTCTGAAAGCCCGCCCCATCTGTAAAATACAGATGGATGGATCCATCCATAAAATTCAAGGGGTTAGCAGAAGTCCCAGAGTACCACAGCAGCTACTCTCTTCCCTACTTCACCCCAACAGGTTGCAACTTGCGCCCAGTAGAAGGGAGAACTGGTTTTGAAAATACCAAGAGAAATGTTCTGCTTTAAAATATTTTAGATTTAGAACTTCAATGGTAAATGGGCATTTTGTATTTTCCCTGACTAGTTCATGATGTCATGTTGTGTTTTCTGTTTATTTTTTTTCTTTTTATTTATATAAAAATAGACTAGTTTAAAAGGCTTCCTGGACATCAAACAACTCTTAAATCATAAAAAATGTTGTTTTGTAAAAGTGGAGGGAACAAGATCATGTGGATTAAGTTTTACTGAAAATACACATGCAAAAAAATTAGAAAAGAAGGCACATTTTGGAATTTATTATACCCAAAGCATTTCAAGATGTTCAACATTTCCAGAATGCAGCTGTCTTTGAATACCCCCAATATAGATATGTGATGTTTTCTATTGAACCCAGTCACCTTCTACACTCCATTCTCTCCTCATTACTTGTCTTGGAATAGGCAGAATAAACTAGCCCTGGGGTGACAACCTGCCTTGAGAAACAAAGCAGTGTTCTTCAGGCAAACTCTAAAATGATGTCACACTTAGTATAGTGGATAGCCTTATTAGTTTGCCTTGCATTACTATAATGAAATGCTTGAGGCTGGGTAACTTTATAAAGAAAGGAGGCTTATTTTTCACACAGTCCTGGAGGTTCAAGGACTCTTAGTTGGTGATGGCATTCTTGCTGGCTGCATGGCATCACATAACAAGGAGACAGGGAACATGTGTGTTGGTGCCTCTGTGTGTTCTAATAAAGACACTGGTGTTCAATTGTAGGGTTCCACCTAGAGAACTTTATATAATCCTAATCACCCCCCACAAAAGCCTCAGCTCTAAGCACCATAGTCAGATTATGTTTCTGCCTTCTTACCACCTCACAAATGGGATTAAAATCCAACATGATTTTTTAGATGGTAAAACTATATTCAATGCATAGCAACAGCCAGTGAATCTGAGTAAAACTTGACTAGTTCAGTTCAGATCTTTTAGGTATTGCTTCTTAATTTAATGATGCAAAACCTCAACCCATATTAACCGAACCCATATCTTGAAAGAGTTATGGAAGATGACAGTTTTATCTAGATAAACTACAAACTTTACAACCTTGACCATGCAGTCTGACAACAGAACCATGTATTATTTTACATGACAGAATGAATACTTTTATGATACCGTTATCAGATAATTCAAAACAATGTGGTAGAACTTAACACACCTTACCCTGAGAATTATTTTTGCATTTACAGATTAAAAGTTGATGGTTCTATGGCACATCCAAAGTAAAAGCTGACAGTATTATTTGTAGAAATTCTACTCCTTCCTCATTGCTATCTAAACAAAAGAAAAAAACCAACAGAGGGCAAGGGGTGTTTCCTGGACCTCTGTCTTGCAATACATACTGGCTGTAGAAACTAAATGCAGGAGACTATCTTTCCTTTGACAATGTCTTAGATCAAGTGAGTGGCCTACTGACTGTATAAAGGAAATCTAATAAAGGAAATCCAAACACAAAACAGATTTCAGGTTTGCAAACAAATGTCACCTGCTTTTAAATCCCATCCCAGAGCTATCTTCCAGGAAGTATACTCATTACAATGCTCCCCTAAAAACCTATTAGACTTAACCCTAAAAGTGTATCAGACTCTACTTCAAAAATTTTCTAACAGTTCTTGCCTACTTTGGACATTGGTTCATGTTTATTGTTTAATCATCACCTATATTTCTGACAATGTGTTTTTGTGTTTAATATTGTTTTTGTATCTCCTCATACAACAGAAGTTGACTATGTTTACACATCAACATATGGAATATAAAAATGAATTACTTCTGCTCTAACACAGTCATAATAGACCATCTGTGTTGAGAAAGAAAAATGGACTACAATGGAAAAGCCCCTCAAGGCTGTAGGGTTTAGAATTACAACCACTGTGGATGTAAAATACTTAGAATATAGAGAAATTTCACTCCTAAGAATTTACCCAAATGAAATGAGCATATGAAAGGGTTATCTGTACTCCCCATGTTTATTACAGATCAATTCTTAATAGCTAAGACATCAATCAACCCAGACGTTCATCAACTAATGACTAGATAAATAAAATGTAGTATATATACACTATGGAATACCACTCAGCTGAAAAAAAAAGAATGAAATTTTATCTTTGCAACCAAATGGATGCAACTTGAAACCATTATACTTAGTGAAATAAGCCAGTCCCTAAAAGAAAAATGGCATGTGTTTTCCATGATCTGTGGTAACTAATAGAATAAAAAATAATATCATGTATATTAGTGAAATTGACATTTTGAGAATTGATTATTACTTAGCACCCTATCTCTAATGTTGTGGTACCTTGGCTTTTTTTTTTTTCCTCTTACGGTTTGCTGAATTCTTTACTTAGTGGAGGGTTAATCTTATGATAATAAAACTAACTCAAAGTATGTCATTGTAAAAATTAAAAGAAATAAGAAAGGAAAAAGAAGAGAGGGTGGAGGTGTGGGCGGGAAGGAGGGTGGGGTGGGAAGTACTATGCTCCTAAATCTGTATTTAGTAAATACATGAATTTGTTCACCTAATATAACTTTTAAAATTTTGTTAAAGAAATAGTCCCGTTACCCATTATTTATTTATTTACTTTGCAATATGTCTTTTAATGGCTATTTTGTTTTTTTTCCCCAAAGTTGGCTGTATCTTAATTTTGATCATAGCATAAAGAAATCTGAAATATTGTATGTATTCCTTTAAAAATTATGTCCTCATTTTGTGCAGAAAGTTGATATGTGAACATACCATTGCATCTTGCAAAGCAGAGGGTGAAGATAAAGGGCTGTTTCCCCCATGTAAGCAATCATTTATCATATTTCTCTCTCAATGTAGTAATAGGCAAAGGTTTCTTCTAAAGAATTGATATGTTCCTTTCTGTTCACTTTGAAAAATGAAAAAATCGACTGCATTTTGTATGCAGTCCTACCATCAGAAGCATAGATATTAACACAATGTTCAGAAGCGAAAACAAATTTTCCTGTTGCTTCCTAGAAAAATTATTGACTTATTAGTCCCCTGCTCTGGACCTCACTGTCAACATCCACTTCATACCAGCCTATACAGAGAAATGTCATGAAAATATGTATATTTGTTTTCACACACACATAATTATCCATCTTTGCCTCCATTTAACAAAGGTTAGGGTATGTGATGACAGGTGAGGAAGTAGTTTAACAGGAGAAAAGAAGTCAGCTATATCGACTCCTAAAAGAAAAATAAGTCAAGACTTTCAGATTTGGGGATCAAAAAAAAAAATGTCCCTCAGAGAAAACAAAGCAGATGGCATGTCTACCTTGTTACCAGCCCCATCTGTATTACACTCTGAGCCTTGGTTTATGAAGAGAGGGTTGTCATGACAATAAGCATTTGAGAAGAGTTCTAGAGAAGCTAATGAATCTAAGAGTGTCTCCTAGCTTCCCAATTTTCCAAAAGCACATGAAAAACCAACCTCCCTCCCCATCCAAATAAACAATTCGATTACTTCTGGTAGGGCTACAATTATTCATATGAGATTTTGCACTCAAATCAAAATCCCCCAGCAAGGCACGAAACAGGACTCTATTCTGATACCATATAGCTTGAAGGTAAACTCATCTTTTATTTTTTATTCAGCAAAAGCTATTATATTAACTACAGTTTAATTTTTCCCCTTATGAACTCAGAAAGAAATCAATTTCAGCTTAAATGAGAAAGGGGGAAAAGTAAAAGAAATTATTTTCCTGTTTCTGAGAGTAGATGGCAAACTAAAAGAGGAAAAAATTAATACACCATGAAGTAAAGTACTTAAGACCATCCTTTTAAGTGCTCGTCAAATGGACAGGAAGGCCGGCCACTGTGGAGTAATTCTGAGTTACCTGACGAAGAGCACAGACTGGCTGCATTTGAAAAGTCAACAAGCACTTGTACTTTGGAACATACATTTTTTCCTATCTATCTACCTAGAAGCAGGCCTACAGAGCATTTCAAATACAATTGTCAGCAATCTGAGCTTTCCGGATAACTATATGCTCTTGGTAAACACTACAAATGTCACCAACACAAAGACCTTAAGAGGAAGGCAGGATCCTTTCTAGAGCAAGTCCCCCAAGCAAAGGAACAACAATGGCTTCCTCCCACCTCCACGGGGCTCAAGCCCTCGGTGAAGCCAAAACTGATGATGACGACAGCCTGATAGTGTTAGTGAGGGCTTCATCACACATACACCTGCAACTATCTGACACATGCAAAAGGAAACCTGGTGTGATTAGCGACTCGGGGCATTCTAATTCCACAAGCTCTAGGAGAATAAAGGGGGCTTATGCTCCCATTGTTTCACTTCAATTCAGAAGGAAGAAATGGAAGTACCATAGAGCAAAGTCATCAACAGGTATCAGAAAGTCTGAGTATCCAATCACATAATTGTGCTTCAGCTGAGAATCAGGGGACAAGTCACATGTTCTGTACAAAGAAGGGGTGTGCCAGGAAACCTGGGGTCCTCTAAGAACTGAGGGTCTCACAAGTGCATGGGATATTTATTTAGAAAACACTGTTTATTCCCTCTCATCTTCTTACAGTTTCCCACCTCCCACGACTGTTCCATTATCCAACACAAATATCAGTACCAGAGACCATAACCAACAATAGGAAGGAAAAAAAAAAGATTATTTCACATCAGAAGTCAGTGGTCTCTGAACTTATAAACATCATTCTAGGGGCCAACGCTGTGGTGTAGCAGGTAAAGCTGCTGTTTGCTGTGCTGGCATCCATTTGGGGAGTGAACCAGTGGATGGAAGACCTTTCTCTCTGTCTCTCCCTCTCACTGTGTGTAACTCTTGTCAAATAAATAAATAAATCTTTTTAAAAAAATCATACTAGAGAGAGGCTGAAAGGATATTAGAGACCCAGAAAACTATTTGCATTTAACCTATGGTGAATCTTTTTTATAAGCATAGATCTTGCCAGATCATTAAATAAGCACTCTAAAAATGATGTAGGTAGATGGGCCAGCCTAGATGAGACATTCTAAATTCTAATTACCTTGAACGCAAGACAATTCCATCTGATGCTGGCTCAACATGATCCCTGGCTCAGAACTAGATTCCATCAAAAATTATGATTTTCTAAAGACTATAACAAGAACTACAATTGCATTGCTAATAAAGAAAAATAATTGTATCAGTTTTCTAAGGCTTCCATAACAAGCACCTAGGGTGGCACAAACCTGACCTAGTAGTAAAATTATGTTCAGTCCTTATGATACCAAAACCTCTTGGTTTCAGATCACAAATGAGATATGGTCTGAATTGGGATACCTAAAAAAGACCAACAAAACCCCACACAACAAATGACACATACACCACACACACCAAATTAATAGGAAAGTTTATAAATATTTAGCAAGGCAAAGGAGTAGGTTTCTTTTCTTGACTATAAGGACATACGGATGCCATGACTGAAGTGGGATACTCTTACTCTGTCATGATTACAAGTGAGGTTTAATCCTGGAAGGGAATTGGATTACTCCAGGAAACCCCTGCTTGGGCATTGATTCATTCAGACGATGCTTGAATGAAGAAAGGTAGAACTACTACTTCCCAGAAAGATCTACTTATATTTCATGTCTATATAAAGAGAAAAATATCTGTTGGCTACCTCCTTAGAGGTCCACATTTCTCAACCAGATTTTTAACTTTTTCAGTGTAGAGTAAGTTATTATGAGATACAATATGCAGTGGAAAGGATGATGGCCACTGCTGAACTTTTCCATTGGATACTTATGTGGCATTGGGTGAACTATTTGATCCCTGGTATAATTCCTCTTAGTTTATACTCTATGAATTGTTTTGAATAAATTAATTATTCCAGGCTTCAGTTTCTTTATCTGCAAAATGAGAATAATACTGTCCATGCAGTATGTTACTATGAAAACTAGAAAGAATATATAAGTGAAGATCTTATTATAGTGCCTGAACATATTGGTGCTCAACAACTAAATAATAGCTATCATTGCTATTAGGTCATTTTTAAATAATAAAACAGTATCAAGATATTTTAAGTAGTAAAATGTGCCAAATATTATTCAAGTGATACATTTTCTTCTTTCTGCTTGACCATTAGTTTCACATTAAAATTAATAGTTTGAGACATATTTATTACAAGGTTCCTAAATATTTTTGTTCCATTTGGAATCCTGCTGAAGTCTATGAATGCCACCTCAAAATAAGGTTTTCAGGGCATAAAACAAATGTTTTTAAAAAACACAAAGTGAAACAAATTCTACTGAAATCCAGTTCTTCTTAAGGATTATGGGTAATCATACAGCCCACATTAGGAATCTCTATTAGGGTAAAGATAGAAGTCAGTGACTTCCCAGATAACAAAACTACTGGAAGCTTATCTTGTTACATTCATTCTGAAAACTGTGACATAGCTTGAGTCATTGCATATCGACTCCTTAACCTAAAACACAACAGATGGAAAGAACATTTCTGGTATGCCACAACACAAATAAGAAAGTCCCTTTGTTCTTGTGATACTCTTACAAAGTTATTTAAGAGCAAAGAAAGTATTATTAACTATTAGAAATACTTGGTATAGGGGCTGGCGCTGTGGTGCAGTGGGTTAAAGCCCTGACCTGATGTGCCAGAATCCCATCTAGGAGCTGGTTCTAGTCCCGGCTGCTCCTCTTCCAATCCAGCTCTCTGCTATGGCCTGGGAAAGCTGTAGAAGATGGTTCAAGTTCTTGGGCCCCTGCACCTATGTGGGAGACCAGGAAGAGGTTCCTGGCTCCTGCCTTTGGATCGGCACAGCTCCGGCCATTGTGGCCATGTGGGGAGTGAACCACCAGATGGAAGACCTCTCTCTTTGTCTCTACCTCTCTCTGTAACTGTCTTTCAAATAAATAAAATAAATCTTTTTTTAAAAAAAGAAAAAGAAATACTTGGTATAAATGAAGCAAAGTTATTTGAAACAACATTGTAATAATTATCTAGTAAAACAGCTACTAATTTTAGAGCAGGTACAGGAGTTGGCCTTAATGACTCATTTTCAATGACTCACTTCATAAGCTATTAAGGGAAATCAGTAATATCCTTATCTAGTTAAAGAATGCCCTTGAAAAATCATCAGCATTTGAAAATTAAACAATTGAGCTCTAAAATGCAGACTGTTATTTTAATCAATCATAGAATTATTTTCAAAAAATATATTTTATTTACCTTTAAGAGATAGCAAAGCCTGTTAATGAAGAGTTATTTATGTAATAAACAAGTAAGGAGCTTCCTCTGTGGCCCAGTGGGTTAAGCCACTATGTACAGTGCTGGCATGCCATATGGGTGCAGGGTAGAGATCTGGCTTCTCCACTTCTGATCCAGCTCCCTGCTAATGCACCTGGGAAAGCAGCAGAGGATCACCCAACTGCTTGGGCCCCCTCACCCATGTGGAAAACCTGGAAGAAGACCCTGACTTTAGGCTGGCCCAGCCCTGGCCGTTGTAGTCATTTGGGAAGTGAACCAATGGATCTCTCTCTCTCTCTTTCTCTTTCTTTCTCTCTATGACTCTCCTCTCTCTCTGTACCTCTAATTTTCAAATAAATAAATATTTAAAAAAGAAATAAATAGGTAAAACCTCAAAATTACATATTCCTCATCTTTCAAACCTCCCATGAAATTTTTCTTATTTATGATAAACTTTCTGTTTCATGAATATTAACTGGCCAGCCAAGGACAGACAAGGAAATCAGGACACCCATTTAGCCATTGACTTTCACACAACCATTATAGAGGCTACTAGAATAGGCTGATGGACTGTTCACTAAACCTGCTTAGGAGACCATTTATGGATTCTTCCCATAAGATCTTAAACACCAATAAAAGTCAAATTTTAGGACTAAGGATCAATGACAAAATCAAATTGTCTACAAGTCATGCAAATGCATGAAGGATTCTGCTACGGATGGTAAATGGAAGTGAAGAATACCTATACTTTGGAATGCAAGCTG
The DNA here is from genome assembly GCF_051225735.1 of Oryctolagus cuniculus. Lineage (NCBI taxonomy): Eukaryota > Metazoa > Chordata > Mammalia > Lagomorpha > Leporidae > Oryctolagus > Oryctolagus cuniculus. The sequence continues at coordinate 15,880,781 of NC_142871.1, forward strand.
AGAAGAATAATACAGAAACTATTCATAAATGCATGGGGAATCACCAGTCAGGGCAGAACTGCATATACTTGCTTAGAGAGAACAACAAAGAGTTTCTATTTAGAGTCTGCAAGACTGTGAATGCACAATGACATGCACTCAGAAAAATGTAATTATTGACTTAAAGGTTTCTGATCCTTTTCCTTAACCTTTTCATGGTTCTAGAAGATGCTCCTTCCCCAGTGCATGATTTACTGGGTCATATATGGCACTAGACTTAAGACAGAGAAGAATGAAGTTTCATTTATCTATTGCTTTCTTCAAAGATTTCTAGAACTGTGCATTTTTACAAATATTATATTCAAAAAATACAGAAGGGAAAAAAGAAAAAAAAGGTGATTTTATTCATAACTATAATATACATTGGTGTGGCCCACGAGACTAGGCATAACCTTTGAGGTTATGTGTAAATGGCACATTTTTTCACATGGATTTTACCTAACCATTTAATACTTCCTTAAATTGGCATTCTTCAGAGAGATAACCAAGGTAAGGGTAACAAACTATTCCTAATCACACAATACGTATGGGAGCAATTTTTCTAGTAACCAGCCCAAGGATAATATCTAACTTGTTAAATGGAATATGAAATCAATATCCTAATGCTAAATTTTCAAAAAAACATAGATAAGAAATTTGAAAGATACTCTAAAACAAGCCTCAATCAGGGGGACAAAATGCCAACAAGTGACCAGAAGGGATAGGATTTCTCACTTCACTCATGAGAGCTTTCAGGGACATCTTCCCTTAGCTTTCCTTGGTTTGCTTCTGAGTGTCCTGAGGAGGGTGACATTATTAAAACTTTTCCATTCCCTTTTACTGCCCTTATTGTATTTCTGGTTTTTTTTTTTTTCCACTGCTGCATCCAGTCGAGTTCTAGCAAAGTGAACATGACTTAAAATCTGAACTCTAACAAATGTTCCGGATAACTTTTGCCCTCCTAAAAGCACAGTCAGTGTCAGGAAAGAGACAGAAAGAGGAATGATGACTTGTTGAAAAACACCTTAAGTTCTTGGGCCTATTAGCTTTCAGCAATCATAGCTATTCTACGCTTTATTCTTAGGGTGGATTTTTCTCTTGATGCATCACTATTAGCAGTCATAATGGGTTATGCTTGTCCATTTGAAGTTCCTACAAGTATGTTAATCCTAGAAGACCTTGGGGTTTTTTTCTCATTTTGAAACACATGGACTGTGGTTTTAAAAAATTATCAGAGTGTAAAAATCATCCCAAGTGCCCCAAGGTTGTTGGAAAAAGAGATCACTTAACTTGAGCACAGGGATTGGAGTTTGCCATTACCCAATGTCTCAACTTCTATTAGTCATCCACAGAACCTTTCACTTACTTAGCAGTTAGTAATTATGGATTAATAAAATGTATTTTAGAAAATAATTATATTCTGAGAAAATAAATATAAAAAAATAAATCCAGAATACAGACAATATTGACTGCTTACAAGGATTAATCAAATCCATCCCATTCACTAGATTTGGCCCAAACAATAGTGAGATGTTGTTCTTCACATGGTTTTTATTTTGTGTTCAGCTGCTGTTTTTGGTTTTGTTTTAGCCAGGACTAGAAAGGGTGCTTACATAGGGAGATATAGCACCTGCTTTTTGAAAGGCTCTTATTAGCCCCATTTTGGTAGCTAGGATGAAGTATTAGAATGACATCCTCAGATGCACTGGAAAATTTTTTGTCACTCATTTCCATTTTGTCCTTAATAGGACAGGTAATGAATGGCTCCGTACCTGTTTGAAACAACCCAAAAGATGGGATGCCTTACATTTTCCTCTGAGCATGGCCCTTTCGGCTTTCCTCAGTGCAATCAATGTAACACAAATGTCATCACACAAATGTTTACTGAAGGCCTATTACACCCAACGTGCTGTGGTTTCAGTGCACTTTACTTCAAATATTGTGATGGACTCCAAAGCTCTAATTTTGCCTCTTAGTGCCATGCTTATTGCTCTTTCGTGCTAGCAAATGAATGGTACACAAAGAGTTTTATAACACAACTGCATATTATAAGTAGCAAAATAAGATATCACAGGACTGAGTGTTAATCCAGAGTCATGTCTTGCAAGCCCAAAGGCTTTCAAAAGAGAGAATTGATTGTAAGTCAATGGGGAACTCCCTATGGTAGAGGGGTTTAAGCATGGTTGACCATAAGACATAAGTGAAGACAGCAGGGTGGAGGAGGGGTGTCACATTTCTGTCACAGAAAGCAATGTGCAAACCACACAGGCAAGGACTTGTGGTTGGGAAGGAGCATAACACAACCCGAAGACAGAGGGGAAGCTGCTCCAACTAAAGTAGAGTACATAGGTTGAGAGGAAGAAATCATTGTCTGGATGAAGCACAGGCCAACTGACAAAGACCTCAAAGCTTGGATGAGAAATCTGAAGGTGATTCTGTGGTAGCCACAGAGGTGACCACATCAGGCAATCATGAGGTCCCAGTGCTTTGCAAATATAGATGTTGATCATGAAAGATGTTAATGTTCTTGAGAGGCAAGTTCTCTAAGGAAACTGCACTGTAGGTAGATAATACATTCAGTGTGATACAGCAGTAAGTACTTAAGAGTATGGCTGCAAACAGATGGGCTTGCCTGTGACCTCAAATCAGCTGCTTCATAGAGGAGACACCTCAAGAAGGCTATTAACCTCTCCATGCCTTGTGCTCAGTTTTTCATCTGAAAAGGGAGCTACAAAAAAGAACTTTCCCCATCAAGTTCTCATGATGAGTAAATGAGCCAGTAGGATGTACTAGAACGGTGTCCAGTACCTGGTGAATCACTCACTAATTTGTTAGCTCAATAGCATTAGTAGATCTCGTTATGATTCAAGGTGGAAGAATGGGTTCTGTTGCCATTAGGGAACTCAATTTCCTCTAAAATTCTGGTCATTCATGTGAAATCAAATGAAGTAATAATGATAATTCAGTTTTTGAATATTTAAGAAAAAAGTGTAACTAGAAAATAGAAAGTGAGAACACAGTATACCTAAAATTTCAGTGTTGAACTTAAAAAACACTGTCATTAAACATTAGATGTATATTTTAGGTCATACGCAACTTTGCCAAACTCTCTTATTAGTTTTAATGATCCCTTAAAAGAGTCCTTTGGTTTGCCTACATAATAGATCATGTCATCTGCAAACAGGGATAATCTGATTTCCTCCTTTCCCATTTCTATCGCTTTTATTTCTTTCTCTTGTCTAATGGCTCTGCCTAAGACTTTCTGAACTATATTGAATAGTAATGGTGAACGTGGTTATCCTTGTCTGGTTCTAGATCTTAGTGCAAATGCTTTCAGCTTTTCCCCATTCAGTATGATGCTGGCTCTGTGGTTGTCATATATTACTTTGATTATATTGCGGGGTGTTCCTTCTATACCCAATTTACTTAAGGTTTTTATCATGAAAGATGTTGTATTTTATCAAGTGCTTTCTCTATATTCATTAATATAATTCTATGTTTTTTAACTTTTATTTAATAAATATAAATTTCCAAAGTACAGCTTTTGGATTACAGTGGCTTTTCCCCCCCATTACTTCCCTCCCACCGGCAACACTCCCATCTCCTGCTCCCTCCCCCATCCCATTCACATCAAGATTCATTTATCTTTATATACAGAAGATCAATTTAGTATATATTCAGTAAAGATTTCAACAGTTTGCACCCACACAGAAACACAAAGTGTAAAGTACTGTTTGAGTACTAGTTATACCATTAATTCATAGTACAACACATTAAGGACAGAGATCCTACATGGGGAGTAAGTGCACAGTGACTCCTGTTGTTGACTTTACAAATTGACACTCTTGTTTATGGCGTCAGTAATCACCCTAGGCTCTTGTCATGAGCTGCCAAGGCTATGGCAGCCTCTTGAGTTCACCAACTCTGATCTTATTTAGGCAAGGCCATAGTCAAAGTGGAAGTTCTCTTCTCCCTTCAGGGAAAGGTACCTCCTTCTTTGATAGCATGTTCTTTGTTCTTTCCGCTGGGATCTCTCTTACAGAGATCTTTCATTTAGGGTATTTTTTTTTTTTCCAGAGTGTCTTGGCTTTCCATGACTGATATACTCTCATGGGCTCTTCAGCCAGATCCAAATGCCTTAAGGGCTGATTCTAAGGACAGAGTGCTGTTTAGGACATCTGCCATTCTATAAGTCTGCTGTGTATCCCGCTTCCCATGTTGGATCGTTCTCTCCTTTTTAATTCTTTCACAGTTAGTATTAGCAGACACTAGTCTTGTTTATGTTATCCCTTTCACTCTTAATCCTATCATTATGATCAATTATGAACTGAAACTCATCACTCTGACTAGTGAAATGGCATTGGTACATGCCACTTTGATGAGATTGAATTGGAAACCCCATTGCACATTTCTAACTCTACCATTTGGGACAAGTCCGATTGAGCATGTGCCAAACTGTACATCTCTTCCTCTATGGTTTTTATTCTTGGATTTGCTAATGTCATATATCAAGCTTATTGATTTGCATATGTTGAACCATACCTGTATACCAGAGATAAATCCCATATTTCTTATGCTTATTGTTTATAGTCCTTGCCTATACTCCTGAGGAACAGTGGTTTTTCTAACTACTGCTTGTTGAATTTTTTATTTAGTGGAGTGTTAAGCTTCTAATGATAAAATAAACTGAAAGTATGACATTGCAAAAATTTAAAGAAAAATACAAAAGGAAAGAAGAAGTGAGGGAAGGAGGGAGGGAGGGTAGGATGCAAAGTATCCTCCTGTTCATAAAACATTCTATGTGAAATACATGAAATTTTCCCCTTGACATAAATTTAAAAATCTAAATATTTTTTTAAACATGGACATAACATGCATCCTGCAAGCTTTTCAGAAGACTCTATACTGCATTATGTCAAGAAAGGAACAAGAAAGCATCCATCCTTACTCAGATTTTTGGGACTCACTTTTGATAAAGGGCTTTTTTATGCTGCCCAATGTCACACACTGAATAAGAAAGAGAGGGCCTGTCATCCCATGCCCTGAATCAGCAGCACATTGTACATGTTAGGAGATCAGCAGGCCACTGTGTTTTTCTTTGAGTTTTATTTGAAGGAATATTTCACAACTTAATTCCACAAGTTTATATTGAGTGTATGTCCTTGGGTTTGCCAAAGCTCATCAAGTGATACAAACCAGAGGCCAGAGATCATGTGTAGAAAGTTCTCAGCAATCTGAGCAGAGGTTCTGTGTTGTTTTGAATGCTGATGTGCTCTGAATTAGTGTCTCCCATATCATGCAGGAATGAGAGAATCTAACCTTCAGGCTGGAATGGTGCCTAAGACTTGTCAAGCGTAGTCCACTTGAGGTGTCAATGAGGAAGCTTAGGCTGAGAGAGAGGAAGGTACTCAGCATGAACCATATCTCACAGATTGTCTAGATTCAAACGGAGTACATTTGGACTTTGGCCACCAATCAGACATCTCTGTGACCTCAGTAACTTATTTCATACCTCCATATTTCAGTCTCCCAATTTCTAAAAATAATGATAACGATAGTAAATCTACTGCAGGTCTTTGTGGGGGGGGGATTAAATAAATTTCTATATATCATGCTCATTCCACCTGATACAGAGTTAGTAATCTGAAACTCTTCATTACTATCACCATTGCTACTTTTAAATATAAAAAAGCCAAGAGACATCTGTGGTGGAATGGAATTTCTAGTACCACTTTCTTTAGAAAGAAAAACTAAATGCTAAAATAAGTGACAGTGTGGTCTAAGGGAGGACATCAGTGCACATTATAGTTCCTATGTTCTAGCTGCTCCACTAAGTAGCTTGTGTAGCTTTGGTTGACCCACTCAGCCTATCCAAACCTCAATTTCCTTATCTGAGCAGTGGGGATAACAACACCAACTTTACTTCCTGCCAGACTGTTGAAACACTCAGCTAAGATAGTGGATAATAAGGCAAGCTGTCAATTGCTATTCTGTGCCTCCTAAAAACTGCAGAGTAGAAATCTGGGGTCAAAGACCAGGAACCCAAGAAGAGAGTCGACAACAAGGAGCTAGAGCTGGAGCTATGCCCAGGGCCCGGGAATAAGTCATGTGCCCTCATTCTTCTCTCAACCACCCCTTGGCTTGTTACCTTTGTGGTTCAACTTTTGTAACTCAATCAGGAAGTTGTGACCTGAGAGGGGTAGATTATCATCACTTGTTCTGGGCCAGGTCTGACTCAAAGAAGTTAATATTAGACCCACATATTCTGTTCCACATCTTTCTGACTGGATACATATAAAACTTTTGGGTTATTAATATAAAGATTATGTATATACACATATTATATATGCATATATACACTTAAAACCTTTGAATTAAGGAAGAACTAATTATCTAGTTTATAAATTAGCCATCTAAAACATACCAATTTGTTTATATCAAGGAGAAAATTAATTAAATACAAAGTTCCCTTTCCTCCTCATAATTTTATTTCTAAAAACTTTGAGCAGGAGCAAGTGTTTATCTTAGTGGTGAAGACATACGCATCCCACATCGGAGGGTCAGGGTTTGATTTCTGGATCCAGCTCTTGATTCCAGATTCTTGTCCATGAAGACCCTGGGAGACAGGGACGATGGCCCAATTGATTATGTTCCTGTCATACATATGGGAGACCTGGATTATGCTCCTGGTTCCTGGTTTTAGCTCCAGCCAAGCCCCAGTCATCACAGGCTTCTAGGGATGAACCAGTATATGGGAGTGTTCTCTTTCTCTCCCGCTCTGTTTGTGTGTGTGTGTGTGTGTGTGTGTGTGTGTGCCAGCCACTCAAAACTGTGAGTGGATGCAAGCACTTCTCCCACATTCCATTTTGCAGGTCAAGCAAAAAATAAACAAAAACAAAAAAAAAAACACTGAAATTAGCAAGCTAGGTATGCTTAACCACACAACACAGTGAGTACCTGCACAGGAATGAAAAGTAATCTGAAACTCTTCATCACTACATATATAGTGTATCAGATATGTTTACAAAAAATACTACATGCCCTATTTCCTGAGGTTTGAATGCCTATATAATCTGCTTCTCTTCTCTACCACTGGGGTAGGTGACTAAGACAGTATCCCTCACACAAGCCACAGAAACAATCGTTCTTACAATAGGAATAAGGTACCCAGGAAAACTGAAGACATTTGTCTCTGCAAAACTTTATGTTAGTGCCCCCCTGCAACAGAAGCTGTTCCAACACTTCAACAAGGCAAGCCCTTCCCAGTTCTGCCCAACCACCTTGCCCAACCTCATCTCTCCTATTCCTTTTCCAAACTCTATGCCACCATCTCTCTCTCCATATAAGAGTCTCAAGTGCCCCTTTTTCTTTCTGGCATTATATTTCCATTCAAAAAGCATTAACAGGGGCAGCCTACTGGGTAAGATACCCATTTCCCCTAACAGAGTGCCTCGGTTCTATTCTTGGCTATGGCTCTGGCTCCTGACTCCCATTTCCCACCAATGCAGGCAGCAGAGATGGTCCCTAACTGAAGTAGTTCTGGCGACTGATAGTGTTGATGGTTGCATCACAATATGAATGTAATTAATGCCATTTAACTGCACCTAAAATGGTAAATAATATATAACGTATACGTTACCAGGATAAAAAAAAGTTTAAGCATTACAAAAAATTGAATAAAACACTAAAGTATCTGCCCCTAAAGAGCTGGGATTGGCAGATAACCATAAAACACAGCAGTGGGTGCAGCAATAGACAAACTTGGGGCTCACAGCTTGGTGTCAGGGAAATTTCCTTCAAGGCATGATGGCCTGCTCATGTTATTTAAAAAGATGGGGTATCAAGTCAACCAGGAATGTGGAGATGTTTGGAACAAGGTGAAGGAGTGAGTAAGGGGCGGCCAGCCAATGGAGCACTCCCGTCTGAGAGCAGTCTGCTAGAGTTCCCTATGGCCAGGTGGGGAGAAGGCTTGGAGTTTGGGTAGAGAACTTCACACATGTCAGTGCTGCAGAAACAAAGAGGAAGCAGAGTCACAAGACAAAGCAGAAGTGGTGCCTCAAGCTTTTGCTTGCAGTATAATTTTCACTGCAATATCTTTTTCCTATCTGGCCCCTGATTCTGCACTCCATCAAGACAAATCTGATCAATCTTCCCCAAACCAGTCCAAGGCCCATTTTCTCTGTGAAACCCTTTCCAATATAATTCGTGATTATCTATCCTTTCTCTCAACTCTCATAACGCTTCCCTACTACCCATTTGCTCCTAATCACTTGCTGTTTCTGGGTCTTATTTTCCCTTAACTGTATTTGGAGCCTTTGAGGGCAGAGACCAGTGTTATTTTGTTCCTTGCAGCATCTGGAAAGTGATATTAGAAAATTCTTTTTTAATCAATTTGTTCAGAGTAGAATTCTTCTTGGGTTTCCAACTACTAGTTCCTAAGGCAATAAAATAAAATGCAAAACCTAATTCTACATAAGGCATGTTTCTTCCTGAAAAATAATTCATGTATGGATAAAGAAGTTCACAATTACAACAAACTGAGATTCCATATTTCCACACCTCAGAGGTATTAAAAAGTCAAGTCAACATTTCTTCTGTGTTGTCAAACAAAATCAGGAGTCATAGATTACTGAAATTAATATGCAATCAGTATCAAGTTAATAGCAAACAGGCTCTTTGCTTAGCATTCTCCTTTAAAACACCATTTTCTTAAGGGACTATATTTTGCAAAGATTCAGGGAACTGAAAGAGATGTGGAGGTAGACTTACATTTATGAGTTCTAGTCTTTTTTCTGGGAGTACTTGGAGGCTTTGGGCAACTAATTTAATTCTTCTTCCACATATTTATTCTTGGTATAGGATAATGTCCTGTATATCTGTTTATAAATAACTTACAATCTACTCATAGCTGTAATAAGTAGCAACTAAGCAAAATTAAATCACACAATTAAAAATGGAAGTGAAGGGCTGGTGTTTGGCACAATAGGATGATCAGACATCTACATCCTGTACCAGAGTGCTTGGGTTCAAATTTTGACTCTGACTCCAATTCCAGTTCTCTGCTAATGCACATTATGGAAGGCAACAGGTTATGGCTCAAACACTTTAGTCCCTGCCACCCATGTAGAAGATCCTGATAGAATTCTAGGCTCCAGTATTTGGCTTGGTCCAGCCTTGGCTGTTCTTGGTTTTTCAGAAGTGAACCAGCAGATGGGAGATATATCTGAGATCTCCCTCACGCCCCTCTCTCTGCCTAAATAAAAACCAAATTATTAAATAACTTTAATAGAAGGGAGAAATGACATGCTTGTTCATTGACTTTTACTGATAATTATTCATACATTTATATCATATTATCTCACAAAGGCAAAGCTGAAGCTACATCATTTCACTGTTGTGCTGGGGATGATTCACTGTCCACTAGAATTCACAAGAATTCTCCATTCTCTTCCAACAATGTATAGTAAATACTGGGAGGAAACTCCTTGCCCAGGTACCAAACTTATTCACCCTCCCACACCACACAGATACACAATAGTTTTAAATATAGTAATTTTATAATACTTATGAATTTATATGGAACTATAAATATGAGCACTCCTATTATTCTGGAGAAAACAGCAATAATGAAAAGTGAATCTTCTATACTCATGAAAGCATATATTGAACTTTCACTGCATTCTCTTGCTTCTGATAGGTATGTATTTTGTTTTTTTATAATTGAGAAAAATACATTGCTGATGGTAGATCTGCTTACCAGGACTAAATTTCATTTTTAAAGACCTTAAGTAGACAACATTAGGAAAAAATCCCAAATAAATAAAAGTATTCCAATAATTCACAATGACTACAACTCTTTACATAGAGTTAATACATTAACACACACATTTTAGTGTGAAATTTCATGTCATGAAATTTTTGGAGCTGAAGATCCAGATAGCATCAGGATGATTGACGGGTGATACAGCGGGAAAAGAAGGAGCAGCTAAACTAGACTAAAGCATAACACAGACTCGAAGTGTGGGAGGCCCTGTTCACAGCAAAGCCCACATGGACCCAGGCTGCAGGATGAGAAACAACCTCTGAAGAAGTGGCAGAAAGCTGCCTGTATAAGGCCATTGCCCCCAGGGTAGGAATTCTTAATGTAGGGGAGATGGGAGGGTGGGGGAGAGCTACACTAGCCAACCTTCCAAAACTAGATCCTGCTTGCAAAATAGATATAAGCATGCACACACACACATACACACCCACGCACACACACCGCCCCAAACACACACACACACACACACACACACACATAGTGTCTGGCCATGCAACGAAACTCGAGAAAATGGCTCATACAAACACAGAATATGCCTATAAGAAATACAGTGGCTTATTTAAGAAAGATAGATAACCCAGCTCTGAGACAAGAAAGTGGAATCATAGGAATAATGCTTATAGATAAGAGTCCACCAGCATTCCAATTGCACAGACCTGTGTAGAACACAGGCAGCAGAGTTGAGCTGTCTACTCAACACCTTCAGTTCATAACAATGATGAAAATCCTGTATAAAACGTTCTGCATTTGTATTCATAGATACCATAAGTGTTGATGTTAGCCTAGCTTCAAGTGCCAAAACTGATTGTCTCACAAATTGAACCTATTAAGATTTATTACATCCTTATAGTTGAGCATGAAGTGTCATTCTAGCTTTCTATGAAATCTCTCTGATATCACTGTAACCTATGTTTCTCAGAGACAAAAGAAATTTTAACAATGTTCAGACATAGCAGTAGTATAGACAACCAATGGGGTTAAATTTTGAGACAGCCTCCTGTGGTGAGAAGGATAAAGATACACTAAAAAAGCACAATCAAGGATGACAGCAAAAATTTCCCTTTCTGAATATTTTAAAGAGTAGACAGTTATCTTGTAGAGAACAGTTTTGAGAACATTTCTAGATTCACAGCTTGTTCCTGTCTGTGGGTTTGCTGTTTTATTTTTATGTTGAAATTTTATGTTTATTGTTTTATTTTTATGTTTTATATTGAAAACCTTCAATATGGACCTTGTCATCTTAGCCAATCACAGGCAATGAGATGAGGGATGGAGGTTTTGTTTAAAAAATGTTTTTACCACTAGAAATGAACAAAGTAAATTTGCTTATAATGAAAATATCTTATTCATGAGGCAACCTTGAAAATAACAAGTTAAAAATCTGAGCTACAGGAAGCAACCACAATTTACACCATGGTCACATCCATATTCACCTCTCTGAAAAATGAGTACCTGAATGATATGTAGACTCTAAGCTACCTGAGCTCAGGGACTGAATCTAACTGAAGAACCAGCACCCAGTCATGCCCCACATATAAGTAAATTTGCAATAAGTTACTGGCATAGTTTGTTTCTGTTTTGAATTTAGTTCCCACATAAAAGGGAGAACATGTGGTTATTTGAATTTTTGTGTTCATCACTCAATATGATTTACTCCAATTGTATCCATTTGGCTGCAGATGGTAGAATTTCATCTTTCCATTTTATTATTGTTGATATAGCCCTTGCCTGTATTCCTAATAAAACAGAGTCTTTTTATTGTTGAACCCTTTATTTGGTAGAGCATTAAGCCCTTGATTGTTCTGTAAATTAGAAATATGTTATTCAAAAACCAATGAGAAAGGGAGAGATGGAGGAGGAAGGAAGAAGGAAAGGAATATCATTATATCCTTTGAATTGTATCTATGAACTATATTTCCTGTAATACTTTATCCATTTTAGTATTTTTTTCTTTTTTGGTTCTAGTACCATTGGTTGAACTCTGTAATTAATACACAATTATTCTTAGGTGTTTAAATTTTAACTGAAAAGTGCTGAAACTTAACTGAAAAGTGATTGCTGTTAAATTTAAGAGTGGGAATAAGAGAGGGAAGAGATGTGCAATTTGGGACATGCTCAAGCTGACTTACCTCAAACGGTAGAGTTAGAAACATACCAGGGGATTCCAATTCAATCCCATCAAGGTGGCATGTACCAATGCCATCTCACTAGTCCCAGTGATCAATTTCTGTTCACAATTGATCATAATGATAGGACTAAGAGCCAAAGGGATCACATAAACAAGACTAGTGTCTGCAAATACTAACTGATAGAATAAAAAAGGGAGAGAATGATCCAACATGGGAAGTGAGATACACAGCAGACCCATAGAATGGCAGATGTCCTAAACAGCACTCTGGCCTCAGAATCAACCCTTAAGGCATGTGGATCTGGCTGAAAAGCCCATGAGAGTATTTCAGGCATGGAAAGCCAAGACACTCTGGGGAAAAAAAAGAAAAAAAAAAAACTAAATGAAAGATCTCCGCGAGTGAGATCCCAGTGGAAAGAATGGGTCATCAAAGAAGGAGGTACCTTTCTCTGAAGGGAGGAGAGAACTTCCACTTTGACCATGGCCTTGTCTAAATATGATCAGAGTCAGTGAACTCAGGGGGCTTCCATAACCTTGGCAGCTCATGACAAGAGCCTAGGGTGATTACTGACGCCATAAACAAGAGTGTCAATTGTTAAATAAACAACAGGAGTCACTGTGCACTTACTCCTCATGTAGGATCTCTGTCCTTAATGTGCTGTACATTGTGATTTAATGCTATAACTAGTACTCAAATAGTATTTTTCACTTTATGTTTCTGTGTGGGAGCAAACTGTTGAAATCTTTACTTAATGTATGCTAAACTGATCTTCTGTATATAAAGAGAATCGAAAATGAATCTTGATGTGAATGGAAGGGGAGAGGGAGTGGGAAAGGGGAGGGTTGCGGGTGGAAGTGACGTTATGGGGGGGAAGCCATTGTAATCCATAAGCTGTACTTTGGAAATTTATATTTATTAAATAAAAGTTTTAAAAAAAAACTAAAAAAAATAAGTAAAGTTAAAAAAATTAGTATCTAATTGGATCTGCTGTTGCTATGTTTCGCTATTTCCATAGATTGAATTGGAGCATTCTCCCTCTTCCTCTCTATGTAGTTAATTCCTATTAGCTTTTCAAGACCAACTGCCTTGCTTTCTTTTTTAACACCCCAGAGCTCTGTGTTCGTGTGTCTAATACAGCACTAATCAATTATATATTTGTCATTCTATAGCTATATTATCTGATACGATACAGTAGCCACTGGACACCTATGGCTGTGGAACATTTAACATGTGATTATGCTGCTCAGAAAACAAACACTAAATTTTACTGAATCAACTTACATTTTAAAACTTAGAATCCAGTTCTCAAAATATGTTAAGGACACTTGAAACAACTTGAATACATAAATATGTTTATTTGATCCTAAAATTCAAGTGATCTAGCTTCACATCAAATATGTCAGGTGAAAAGATTTTTTTTTCCATTTTAAAATATAATTTATTTTCATTATAATTAAAAGACAAGGAGACAGATGGGTAGACAGAGAACTTCCATACACTGATTCACTCTACAAATGCCCACAAGAGCTGAGGCCAGGCTGGGCTAAAATCAAGGGCCAGGAACTGAATTTGGGTCTATCATATGGGTGACAGGTCCCAACTACCTGGGCCATCACTGCTTATTCCCAGGATTCACAGTATCAGGAAGCTGGAATTGCAAGAGGAGCCAGGACTGAAATCCAGGGCCTCCAACATGGAGTCACACTCACCAGGAGTCACCCTCACTACTTCACCAAATGACCACCTCTCCTGTGACACTTTAACATCCAAATGAAAAAAGCTGTAAGTGTTGTAAAATGTAAATTGGTATTCAAAGATAGAGCATAAAAACAAGAATTCAAAACAGTTTTATATTGATTACATGATGAAATGCTATTTTTAATGTATTTGATTAAATAAACATATTATTAGAATCAGCCTAACCTGTTGCCTTTTTACTGTTTTAATGTGGCTAGAAAATTTTACATTGCACATGTGGCATGAATTACATTTCTACTGGACATGCACTGTTGCAGACATTCTACAAACTCTTTCTAAATGTTACTCACTGAAATCAACATTTTTTACTTTACCAGTAAGGAAACAGAATAGACCCAGAATAGACCCAGAAGCACATCTGAGGAAGAAGCTGAACCATTCTCCAGGGATCCTAGGTCCTAGCTGTGATCATTTTCTTCCCTGGTATTCATGCCTCAAATGGCTCATTAGACTATAACCTCCTTCAGCACAGACCTATAGTTCTGTTACACACTCAAAAGCCTACACTAGGGAGACAGTCAAGAGAGTTTTGAGTGAATGAATTAATGAAATCAGATTTGCCTATGTCAATATGCTTTTAACATGTAAAGGAACTTACATATTTTTGGATTAAATATAATCTTAAATTCAAATTCACTACTAATACAGACTGGATGAAAAAGGATCTACTACTTTTTTAAGAAGCACTGAAGAACTCCTTAAATATTACTCTTGACCAAAGAAATGGCTTCCCTTTTGAGGAAAATGGGTTCTGTCTGACATGAAGAGTATGACTCAATGACAGACAAGCTGCTGGGAAGACAGATGGGGCCAAGAAATGTCCACCAATGGAGGAAGGATATTAAACAATGGCACACATCTGCTTTTTTAAAGGTCAAATAGTTCAAATTGCTAAAATTATTGTAGCAATCATTTTATCTCTCAGGTCTACATTTCAAAAGACTTTTTAACAGGTACTCCATACATATTTTTCAAGTCCATCCTATTGGACTTGATCTGTCACCAAGCAATATCTTATGTTTAAATGCAGATTCGTTTCTCAGGGAGAAAAACTTAAGGTGCTTCAGGAGAAGCATATAGGAACTTCAGCCTTGAAATTTCCCTGGAATTGAACACTTCTTTAATACTGTTTTCTATATACCCATTTACTCATTTACTCTAAGAACAATCTTAATTCAATTCCACAAAACTTTGGACAAACGCATGATGGGTGTCACTCACTGTGCTTGGTGCTGGTTAGTAAAGAGTGAACAAGACCATGAATAATAACTCTGGCTTCATCATTTCTTTTGCTTTTTACACCGCCTTGAAAATGAGTCATTACTTTAAGAAAGGCTATATGGGGGAAAGGGAGTGGCAAATACAAGTTAGAAGCAAAGCAAGATAAAATGCTCCCAAATCTCAAAACACAAGTATAGAATGAACAAGAAGAACAGAGCTACTGTATAACCACAGATAGAAACTATTCAGAATATACTGTAAGGACATAAGAAATGAAGTCTAACCCTAAAGTTCATGGTCCGGTCATTCTTTGTAATCATCAGAAAATAAAATTAGTCTCCTACTAAGACACCTGCAGCTATTTGAAAACTTCAGATGGCTCCAGTTTGCAAAACTCATCTATCTGGATTTCTTTTCGGTAAGATAACCTAGGCAGGCCACATGTTACAGACTGCTAGGCTAATTCTGCCCTGAATGGTCACTCCCAAGAGAAAAGTTCTCAATAGTAGCTAACTATGCCAATTACTTATCTACTTGTCACTTGTCTAGAAAAAAAAAAAAGCTTAGATCATCTAGAAAAAAAATATGTTTTTGTCTCCTATTTAGGGAAAATTATATTCTTTCCTTTTTTGCTACTCCCACCAGCGAAGTTAAGAAATGGTCCTTGAACAGATGCCAGACACTGAAAATTACTCCAGGCATTATAGTGACACATCAAAGAGAGAAGCAACTGGGAAATTAATTGCCAATGAATTTTTTGGACACTCTAACAAGTGCTTTAACTGGTGTGTAGGAGTGTCAAAATCTAAAAATGCAGAAGGGGAAGACATCAGAGGAAGAATACGAATAGGATGTAGCTGACCATTTAAACTTATTTTCTTGCCTAATCAAATTAGCAAGCAATGTGTTCCAAGAAAGACCATCACTTACCAACCAACTGAAGAGCTATTTCCCCTAAGAACCCTTTCTAAAATGTGACAACTACAGAATGCATTGTTTGAAGGAATTGTTCCATTGCAGGCAAGCAAATATTTAATAAAATGTCCCTCATTTTAAAAAAACACACTGTTGAAAATAACTAGGCAATAAATAGCCTCATGTGATTTGGAAAATCTGTCCTGACTATTTTTAAAGTTCTTAAGTAATCCACTCTACAACACACACACACACACAAAACTCTTATTTAAAATCGACAGTCATCAAAGAGTGTCTGTATTAAGGTTATAGCAGGAAAAGCTCATTAAATCTGAATGCCAAATGTGCCCACGAAAAAATGATTAATAAAAAAGCAATATTGCAAAAAATACAGACGAGGAGGAGGACTTACTCTAGTCAAAGTGATTATTTTCAAGAACTTCAAGAGAACTATGTATAATTAATTTTGAAATGGCCAATCATTATTATCTATCCAGTGAAGCAGGCTCCACACTCTACTTTCCCAATCTGAGTTTTTATACTTTCCATACAATAAATAAAAATTTGATTTTATGTGATTTTATTTATATAGGAAAAGAAGAAACAAGGGTAGTTTATTTTATTGAGGTTTAAGAAAACTCGTCAATCCACTAATAAAATCGTAAAAGGGTAACTCTGGCGTATGAAGGTACTTCAAAAACTCATAGAAAGTGGAATTAAAAGATAATTTTATTTTCAGGCAAAACATTTTGAAACCCATAAATAGAGGAGTCTTCAAAAAGTCCATGGGAAATATGCATTATGAAAAAGTATGCATGGATTTAAAAAAAATTTTGCACTAAAATAAACATTTTAATTCTACTTCTACCAGAATATGCTTGTTTTCATTTACATAAAACTGCTTGATGTAATACCCATTTTCTCTGAAAATCATCTTAGGATAAAGAGCCAAGTTTAACCCTCCAAAAGAACTTTGTTCCCCATGTTTTCTGGAAGGAGGGATTATACCATAAACTCATATTTATAATTGCTTTGGCGGCTCCCTGTCCCCTCAAAAGTGATATGCTGAAATCTTAATTCCCTAGTACCTTAGAACATTACCATATTTGGAGACAGGACCTTTAAAAAGGTGAATAAGCTAAAATAAGGTCAAGGGGGTGGGGTTAGGATAATCTAGCACAACTGGTGTCTTTATAAGTGGAAATTTTGATACACCAAAGGGACACCAAGAGTGAAGGTCATAGAACTTGTCAGCATCCCCTTCCCAATTTATATGCTATCATTGTTCCATCTTTCAGTTCTATGTAATTATTAAACCTTCAAATTCAATGTTTATAGATGCATTAGTCAATGCTTATTTTCCTGTGCTGGCATACTTCTCAATATTTTACTCACTGTTCCTTCTTATATATAAGCATTCTTTCTAGAACTAAATTTCTTAAGCCTGAAATACATCCTGAAAAATATTCCTTAGTGATTTTTTATAGGAAACTATTCTTAATCTGAAAATACCATTACATCTTAGTCATTCTTAAAACTACTCATTAATAAATGAATCATTCTTAAAATGATTTTACTATGTACACAATTTTAAGTTGAAAATTATATTCTCTCAGCATATTGACAGCATTCTACCAGCTTGTCATTTTCATTGTTGCTGTGGAAAAACCAAGCATCTAATTGCCTTTCTCTGAAGGTTATCTGTCTTTTCTCCCTGGTTGTATTTAAGATACTCATCTTTGATGCTTTCCCATGCTGTAAGACAGTCTTGAATTTTTTTTCTTGCTTGCAATCTGTAGGGTTCTGCATCTGAGGATTGGTATCTTTCAATATTTCTGGAATATTCTCAGCTATTTTTTTGAATGCTGTGTTTTTCCATTCTTTTCACTACTTTTCTATGGTTCCGGTTACAATTTGTTACATCCTCATATAATCTTCATATCTCTTAAACTAGTGTCCATATTTGCCCCCTCTCTCTAAGCTTCATTCAGTGTGAATTCTCTGCTTATATTTTCCAGTTCACTATGTCTTTGTTTTGTAACATTCATTCTACTCTTTAACCCATCAGTGACTTGAATTTTCAACATCATTTTCACACTTTGTTGGTTTTTTATTTCCAAAGGCTCTATTTTATGATGTTTTCAAATCTTCTTGGTCATTTTTCAGCTTCTTACTTGTTCTTCTCATCCTTAATTTCAAATACATTTCACCCACTTTTACTTCTTAAGTACCTTTCACATTTGTTTTGGGTACCTAAACCTCCAGTATCTGCACCTTATGAGTCTAACAGTATTGTCTTTTTTGGATTCTGGCCCCCTCATGCTAATTTGTTTTTGAAAGGGGTAGTTGGTTTGTGATTTCTGACAATGGGTGCCTATTCTGTGAAACATTTTTAGTGAGAGATCTTTGAGAACAAACTTTCTTCAGTGAGGATTTGTTTCATTTCCCCAGTCCTGTGAGTCACTATTGACCCAGGTCCACACGGAAAGCACACAGCCTTGCTGGAGCATTTTTTTGAACTACACAGCTGACCTCAATCCTGGTCACAAATCACATGATATGGCCAGCCGGTGGTCAGCATTCTCCAGGAAGATATTCCTTTCTTCTGCCTAGACCCAACGTTTTATCAGGTGAGTTTAGTTCCTGTCCCCTTCTGCCCAGAAAATGCATCCCTCATTCATCTTAATACCCCAAGGTGAAGTTTTTTGGAGCCTCAGATTTATGTAGGGATTTTCTGCTGGACCATGTGCAAGTCACAACAGAAACCGTTGGGCTTCTCAAACCTCTTCAGGCTCTCTTGCCTCCCAGGATTTCTGCTTTCACCTCCTTTTGTTCTATACAATGGTATACTTTCTTGCCAGCTCAGTGATGCATTTTAAAAATACTTTTAATATGTAATTTATCATTTATACTGTTTTCAATCAGTTCTCCAGGTTACCTTGCCATCAAAATACCAGCCAAATCAGTCTCCAAATGAACTCAAGGATTTCAAAAAGCTTTACTTCAAAATTTTCTTACCATCTTGATTGGTAAATTTAATTTTAACTATATACTTGTATAATTACATATATTTGTGCATAAACAAAAGTACTTCAAAAAGTTTGTCAAAAATGGGGTTTAAAAAATTGTATTTGGGCACAAAAAATTCTGAAATCTGTGCATATGAGGAGGTCTTCAAAGCACACTAACATGTATATTATGCAAAAAACTGCGTGGCTTTCAAACATGTATCACTCCAAAATAAACTTATTTTTAATTTCATTTTACACAAACATTTTGAATAATGTTCATATATTTGTGAAAATTCTGGAGTTTCTATGAGTGGTAAAAGAGGGACAATCATCAGAAATATTTTGCTATGAAGGGAATATACATGAGAAAAATGCTACATAAAAGGTTATGTATTTAAGAAATTGAGTGAGAATGACTAAAAGATTATTTCATTCCTATTAATAGTTAAGATGTTATTTTTTGAATTTTATTAGCTCTATGTTGGGTTTGTCTCAATAGAAAATAAAAACTAAAAAAGAGGAAGAAAAGAAAAACTAAATATAAGAGAGTTAATACTCTTATGGCTTTCTCAATTAAATCATAAGAAATGTTATTCTCATGAGATGCTTCACTATACTTTCGACAATCCAGGACCTTAAACAACAAGTTCAGTCAACTTTCTGTGAAGAATTTTAGTTTAGTATCTGGATTAATACCTCACAACAACTGTATTAAACCCTGTACAGATAAATACCTATATTAAACCCTCAAAAAAGTGTAGTCAATGGACTCAGTGTTTTGCTTTTAAACTAATAGTGGTTGAAAGCCAAAACCTCACATAAGTATTACAGAATCTGAGTCTTAGATGAAAATAAGCTAACGATGCTGCCAAATAGCAGACAACCACACTTCTGTAAGCTACCTACCTCCTCCCTCTTCACCATGGATGTCTTTTACATTCAATAATGAAACTTATTTTATTGAACATAAAATAAAATCACAATCTCTTTTTCAAAAAGGAAGAAATCTCTTAAAATTCTTGGACTAATTAAACCAATATACACTATCATCAACCCCATCGTTGGCAAACAGCATTATTCGAAATTTATCAGCATATTATATATGTCCAAGTCAGGCTGGGGAAATCTACCAGTGGGTAAAGAACAATGAAACTATTTCAAGCTGTTTCCTGAGGAGGCTTGAGGGGCCAGCATTGTGGTTCAGTGGGTTAAGCAACTGTCCGTGGCCTGTGATAGAGCATTTCTGTCAGAGCACTGGTTCAAGTCCCTGCTGTTCCACTTCCAATCCCAGCACCCTACTAATGTGCCTGGGAAGGTAGTAAAGGATGGCCCAAGTGCTTATGCCCTGGCCAAATGTATAGGAGACCCAGATGGAATTCCAGGCTCCTATCTTCAGCCTTGCCCAACCCCAGCCATGCAGTCATTTGGGGAGTGAAACAGCAGATGGAAGATCCCCTCTCCCTCTTTCTCTCTCCCTCCTTTCCCTCTCTTCTTCTATCCCTTTCTCCATCTTTTCCATTCTCCCTCCATGTGTCTGTGTATAACTGCCTTTCAAATAAATAAATAAATCTTTACAAATGAAAAATAGAAGGCTTGATTTCTGTGTTACACAGGACACTGCCCAGAATGACCAGCATTTTCCCTATTTCAGGTTTACAGACATACAATGACAGGTTGTTTTTAATATGAAAGTCAAAAACACAGAGTTTCCATCTGGTTCACTCCCCAAATGCCCACATTGCTAGGGCTGGACCAGGACCAAAGCCAGGAGCCAGCTCCCTTACATGGATGGCAGAAACCCAATTACCTGAGCCATTTCCACTGCCTCCCAGAGTCAGCATCAGCAGGAAGCTGGAGTAATGATCTGGGGCCAGGAATACAAAGTAGGTACTCCAATGTGAGACGAGGGTAAATGTCCTCTCCATGATGGCTAACACCATATCAACTTGGTCCCCGGTAATTGGCCAAACACTACTCTAGATGTTACTGTGAAAATATTTGTAGATGTAATTTACATGTAAAAATCTACAACCGGTAGACTTTACGTAAAATAGATTACTCTCTAGAAGGTAGGTGGATCTCACCCAATTTGCCAAAATCCTTAAAGACTAAGGTTTCCTTAAGATAAAGGAATTCTACCTCAAGACTGCAACATAGAAACCCTGCCTGAGTCTCTAGACTATTGTCTTATCCTGTAGGTTTCAGACTTGCCAATGCTCACAACTGCATATACCTCATTCCTTAAAAATAAATTTTTCTATCCATAGATAAATGATAGCTAGATAGACAGATACACACACACACTGGTTCTGCTTCTCTGGAGACCTCCGACTGATATAGCAAATGGATTTAGGCTCTTACTAGAGGGAAAGAGGGGTAGGGAAAAAAATAAGAGGGGGGAGTGACTAAGCACTGTGACATAGAAAAGGAGCAGCACTGGGCCGGCGCGGTGGCTCACTTGGTTGATCCTCCGTCTGCGGCGCTGACATCCCATATGGGTGCTGGGTTCTAGTCTCGGTTGTTCCTCTTCCAGTCCAGTTCTCTGCTGTGGGCCGGGAGGGCAGTGGAGGATGGTCCAAGCGCTTGGGCCCCTGCACCTACATGAGCGACCAGGAGGGAGCACCTGGCTTCCGGCTTCGGATGGGCGCAGCGCTGGCCGTGGCAGCCATTTGGGGAGTGAACCAACGGAAGGAAGACCTTTTCTCTCTGTCTCCCTTTCTCACTGTCTATAACTCTACTTTCTAATAGAAAAAGAAAGAAAGAAGGAAAGGAAAGGAAAGGGAAGGGAAGGGAAGGGAAGGGAAGGGAAGGGAAGGGAAGGGAAGGGAAGGGAAGGGAAGGGAAGGGAAGGGAAGGGAAGGGAAGGGAAGGGAAGGGAAGGGAAGGGAAGGGAAGGGAAGGGAAGGGAAGGAAAAGAAAAGAAAAGGAGCAGCGCTCAAGTTTGTCTCCATTCCATGACTTTGTGGGGAGATATGCTTTCTTTTTATCCCAGCCTCACTTTTTTTAAAGAAAACTTTTATTTAATAAATAAAATTTTGAAAGTA
This sequence comes from Oryctolagus cuniculus, assembly GCF_051225735.1. NCBI lineage: Eukaryota > Metazoa > Chordata > Mammalia > Lagomorpha > Leporidae > Oryctolagus > Oryctolagus cuniculus. Next base: position 15,902,697 of record NC_142871.1, read on the forward strand.
CAACTTTTGGATTATAGCAGTTCTTCCTCCCATAAATACCCTCCCACCCACAAACCATCCCATCTCCCACTCCCTCTCCCATCCCATTCTTCATTAAGATTCATTTCTAATTATCTTTATATACATAAGATCAACTCTATACTAAGATCCCAACAGTTTGTACCCACACAGGCACACAAAGTATAAAGTACCGTGTGAAGACTAGTTTTACCGTTAATTCTCAAAGCACAACACATTAAGGACAGAGATCCTACATGAGAAGTAACTGCACAGTGACTCCTGTTGTTGACTTAACAAATTGACACTCTTAATTATGACATCAGTAATCACCGGAGGCTCTTGTCATGAGCTGCCAAGGCTATGGAAGCCTCTTAAGTTCACAAACTCTGACCTTATTTAGACAAGGTCATGGTCAAAGTGGAAGTTCTCTTCTCCCTTCAGAGAAAGATACCTCCTTCTTTGATGTCTTGTTCTGTCCACTGGGATCTCACTCACAGAGATCTTTCATTTAGTGTCGCTCCCCCTCTTCGCGGAGGAATGACACTAAACCCTGCCTAGGTTTCCTATCCTAGTCACGGCACCATTATGCCTCCTAGGCTTCCTATCCGAGTCACGAGTCACGGCACCATTATGTCGCTCCCCGTCTTCGTGGAGGAACGACACAGGACCCTGCGCTATTCTTTTGTCTGCTCGGCCCTTCCCGGGTTTCCTGCTGGTTCTTCCCGGGTTGGCTACCATCCCTTCCACCTCCGTGGAAGGGCGGTTCCCCCTGCCACTTTCCCCACTTCCGCGGGGGAGCGGCACACCGCCGGCCGGCTCTCTCAGGGGCTGCTCAGGTGTTCCCTTTAGATGTTCCTTCAGATAGATGTTCCTGGTGCATGTTGTCTCTCTCCTCCTTTATAGTCCTCTTCCACCAATCCCAACTCTGCTACCCACACGCCGAGTACGCTGCTCTCCTCCAATCAGGAGCAGGTCCTGCTGTTTATTGGTTGAACTGGAGGCAGCTGTGTAGAAGCTGTTTACTCCTCTCCCAGCGCCATATTGTGGGAGAGCAGATGCATAGAATAAGTCTTAATTCCAGTAACAGTCTAGTCCGAGTTGCTCCCCACAATTTAGGTCATTTTCATTTTTTTGCCACAATATCTTGGCTTTCCATGACTGAGAAACTCTCATGGGCTTTTTAGCCAGATCTAAATGCCTTAAGGGCTGATTCTGAGACCAGAGTGCCCAGCCTCACTTACACCCACTTCATTTCCTCTGGCTGAGTGACCTAGAAAAGTCCTTTTGAAAAAAAATTAAGCCCTGTTCAGCAGAGCAAAGGATGGAGAGCAGGAATGGGCCAGTCTCCTTGATAGCATAGTTTTCACAAAGTTCAAATTTATGATGCAGATTGAACTGTCTTGCTAAAGATCGACATAGCTGGCACAGTTTTGAGTACCCATCTCCCAGTTCCTTTGATTTCATCAGCATGACCTCCAGGAAAATGTTAGCAGCTTACTCAATGATAGCATCTAATAGGCATAACACATATTTTTTTTTCTGTGCTTTAAATCAGGAGTTGGGAAACTATAGCCCAGCCTGATCTTTCATTTTTTTTTTTTAAGTTTAATTGGAACACAACCATGTCCCTTGTTCATATACTACCTATGACTGTTTTTGTGCCACAATGGCAGCATTTATGTGGTGCCACAGTGACCAAATACTCACAAAGTCTAAAATATTTACTATTCGTCCCTTAACAGAAAAGGTTTGCTGACATCTATTTTAAATTGAAGGTGAAAATTGAAAGACACACACCACACTGCTGGGTATCTAGCATGAGGTAAATAAACCAATGGGAGCAGAAAAAGTCCAAGAGCCATCTGTGAGCCAGGAAAGCCTGGAAGTGTATGCTGCCAGTCCCACTAACGTTATCCGTTTTAGGAAACCTCCCATGAGTGTTTACGACATATGAAACTCCCCTTTCTACTAAAGTTGCACTTAGCACCCCTCCTATGAAACTGCAGCTTGATCTCAGAAGCTTTTGCAAAGTTATGGTAACTTGTACACTGGCTTTCTCAGTGTCTGCTTCTAACACAGCAGGGGAGGGATGGATTTGCCAAGGCCAGAGGTGGGAGCATAGTAGGCACTCAGGTAATGACCACATCACTTGACTTCATTGGCAGCTCACTGATTGCTTTGCATAACTCAGACATGCAGCCTCAAGGACTCCCTGCCATCTCCCAGAGCAAGAAAGCTCACTTCTGTAGAACCTGTCATGTAGTCAAATCCAAATATATTCTTTAGCTTGTTTACAATTCAGGAACTAAAAAAGTAGCACACACTTTTTAAGAAGAGATATATGCATTTATTTATCTGAAAGAGTTATCAAGAGAAGTATAAAAATTATTTATATATATATATATATATCATACTTCCTCGATGGCTACAGCAGTATTAGGGGAGTGGGTAGAGACAATAGTGTAGTTTGACTTCATTGAGTTACAACATTCTGAAATGATAAAATATCTAAGGTGTTCATGACTCACAGTAGAAATAGTAAGCAAGTCAAGTTGCAGCTGTCCCCACTGCTGTTTGGGGAACCTGTCTGCTTCAAGAGGAGAAGTAAGTAGGAGGGAAATGCATTTCCTGCTAGCTGGACATATTACTCCTATTGTTGGCACTGGTGGCTCCTGCTCAAGTCTTACCAGAAGCATTGTCACTGCAAATGGTGAAATTACTGCCTCCACCCAACACTTGGCTGCCTACCTCTGCTGGATTGGTTAATGAGAGTAGACGTGGAGAAATGTTCCATGTGTGTCTATGTGTCTGTGTGGAAGTGAACATAGGGAGAATCCAAGATGGCTGAATAGGGAAAAGACATGCTGATATTGACCATAGGAAGATAATAGAAGAAAAGGAGGGCAAGTACATTTCCAAGGGAGAGTTGGAGAGAATTTTGCTGTGTAAATTCTACAAAAAGACAGACACAGTGGAGCAACACGGACAGCACAAATAAACAGCAGCGAGCTGTGACCCCACATCTGGAGGCTCAAGGAGATGCCATATTCTGGGAGTGAGGTGAGAGGAGACTGCAGCAGGCTATGTCACTGGTGATACTGCCCGAGTGAGAAACGTGTGGATGATACTGCATCTGAGTCCAGTCTGGAGCACTGGTGTGGGGCAGGGTGCCCACCTAACCCCATGAAGGGAGAACTCATTTCTTTCTCCCCATCCCACAACAAGGGTGCCCAGTGACTAGCAAGGAAAAACATCATCTCAATATCGTGAGCAGAGGCTGCTACAGTTCACGCATGTGTGGCTGGGCATTTTATCAGAACCACTGACATTGAGTCTGGCCTGTAGGGTTGGCAAGGGGTGCGTGCTCACTTAGGATTGTGAGGAAGTGCCCTCTACTCACTCTGCCACAGGCACCCATGCTCAAACTGCCAAGGTAGAGCAACAACAGGCAACTGGCTCTGGGAATGGCTCGCTCTGCTGTCTCCATGCACAGGGTGGTCTCACAGATACCCTACACCCTGTGACTGAAAGCCTTGTGTGCTATGACTATGGGAATTCTCTGACTGCATGATAGGGTGTGGGCACTCACTGAGCATTCACTGTGTCTGGCTTCAGAGGCTCAGAGTTTCCTGAGTTCCTGGGATGGGTCATTGCAGAGGATTCCATGCTCCCATAAGGACCACACAGATCCTTTGTGTGGCTCATGTGCCTGCATGGGTGGGGTGTGTAGCCACTGTGGGCTAACCTCAGGCATTGATCACCTTGGCAGAGAGGAGGTGAGGCTATGATTAGCCCAGCAGATGTGAACATAACCCTCCCTCCTGCTGACAAAGAGGATACCTACCACGCCCAACTAAAGAGTCACCCTGGACTCTAGCCCCACCCTCGGGCACTGACTTGAGCTGACCCCACCCAGCACACCCTGATGGATATCCACAGAAGGAGCTGACACTCCACTAAGTCAAAGAGGCATAGTTCAAAGATAAAAGCCACCAAAGGAGAAAACCAACGTTTCCAAAAATGTCTAAAAATAAATGCAGAAGCACAAGAAACATGAACAAAGACGACAATATAACTCCCTAAAAGGAACACTTCAATGAAAAAACTTCAATATTAGAATGTGAAGATGAAGAGATTGGTGAAATGCCTGAAAAAGAATTTTGAAGAATGATCATAAGATAACTCAAAATCACAGAGAAAAAAATTTCAGGAAATAAAGAAATCAACACATGAAATGGATGAAAGACTTTCCTGATAGAAATATTGAAAAGAAATGTTAGAAATGAAGAATTCAATATGATAAATAGAAAAATAGGGGAAAAAAACCTTAACAAAAGACTTGGTGAGGCAGAAGAAGGAATATCAGAGTTGAAAACAAATCTTTGAAAATAACACAGACCAAAAAACAAAAAAGAAGAAAATTTAGAAAAACATAAAATAGTGTTCAAGAGTTATGGGACGCTAATACATGCCTTAATATATTTAACAATGGCTTAGTAATTTCTGAAGACGTTGAAAGACAGGATGGATTAGAAGACATATTCAGTGAAATAGCAGAAAATTTCAGTAATTTGGAGAAAGGGATATCCAAGTAAAAGATATACATAAAAATCCTAATAGATTTGATCAGAAAAGATCTTCACCATGACACATTATAATCAAACTTTCAAAAGTAAAACATAAAGAAAGGATTTTAAAACGTAAATGAGAGAAATACCAAATTAACTTCAGAGGATCCCAATTAGACTAACAGCTGATTTCTCCCAGTGATCAATTTCTGTTCACAATTGATCATAATGATAGGACTAAGAGCCAAAGGGAGCACATAAACAAGAATAGTGTCTGCAAATACTAGCTGATAGAATAAAAAAGGGAGAGAATGATCCAACATGGGAAGTGAGATACACAGCAGACCCATAGAATGGCAGATGTCCTAAACAGCACTCTGGCCTCAGAATCAGCCCTTAAGGCATGCAGATCCGGCTGAAATGCCCATGAGAGTATTTTAGGCATGGAAAGCCAAGACACTCTGGAGGAAAAAAAAAAAAAAAAAAAAAAACACCCTACGTGAAGATCTCCACGAGTGAGATCCCAGTGAAAAGAACAGGTCATCAAAGAAGGAGGCACCTTTCTCTGAAGGGAGGAGAGAACTTCCACTTTGACTACGACCTTGTCTAAATATGATCAGAGTTGGTGAACTCAAAAGGCTTCCATAGCCTTGGTGACTCACGACAAGAGCCTAGGCTGATTACTGATGCCATAAACAAGAGTGTCAATTTGTTAAGTCAACAACAGGAGTCACTGTGCACTTACTCCTCATGTAGGATCTCTGTCCTTAATGTGCTGTACATTGAGATTTAATGCTATAACTAGTACTCAAACAGTATTTTTCACTTTATGTTTCTGTGTGGGAGCAAACTGTTGAAATCTTTACTTAATATATGCTAAACTGATCTTCTGTATGTAAAGAGAATTGAAAATGAATCTTAACGTGAATGGAAGGGGGGAGGGAGAGGGAAAGGGGAGGGTTGCGGGTGGGAGGGAAGTTATGGGGGGGAAGCCATTGTAATCCATAAGCTGTACTTTGGAAATTTATATTCATTAAATAAAAGTTAAAAAAAAAATAAGAAACCGTACAGGTTGGGAGAGAATGAAGAGACATAGTCCAAGTCTTAAATGTAGGAAAAAAAAAAAAGAACTGTCAACTTGGAATACTGTACCCTGCAAAGCTATAATTTATAAATGAAGGTGAAATAACAACCTTCCAAAACAAACAGATACTAAACGAATTTGTCAACACTCATTCAGCCTTGCAAATGATACTGAAGTATGTGCCAAACACAGAAACAGAAATTTTTAAAGTAACGTTATGTTAACCAGTTATTTTCTTTTCTTTTTCCAGATTTATTTATTTGAAAAGCAGAGTTACACTGAGAGAGAGAGAGAGAAAGAAAGAAAGAAAGAAGAGAAAGCGAGAGAGAAAGCGAGAGAGAGAGAGAGGGAGAGAGAGGGAGAGGGAGAGGGAGAGGGAGAGGGAGAGGGAGAGGGAGAGGGAGAGGGAGAGAGAGAGAGAGAGAGAGAGAGAGAGAGAGAGAAAGAAAGAAAGAAAGAAAGAAAGAAAGAAAGAAAGAAAGAAAGAAAGAAAGAAGAGAAAGAAAGAAAGAAAGAAAGAAAGAAAGAAAGAAAGAAGAGAAAGAAAGAAGAGAAAGAAGAGAAAGAAGAGAAAGAAAGAAAGAAAGAAAGAAAGAAAGAAAGAAAGAAAGAAAGAAAGAAAGAAAGAAAGAAAGAAAGAAAGAAAGAAAGAAAGAAAATCTTCCATCCACTGGTTTACTTTCCCAAATGACTGCCATGGTATTCAGTGGTATGGGTTGATATGAACCCAATAGCCAGGAATTTCTTCCAGTTCTCCCACATAGACTTGGGCCATCCTCCATTGCCTTCCCAGGCACACTAACAGGAAGCTGTATGCAGTGAACTGGAGCAGTTGAGCACCCAGGACTCAAACCCATGCCCATATGGGATACTGGCATCTCAGGCGGCAGCTTTACCCACTACGCCACAACACCAGCACTAAGGAACAGAAATTGATAATCACTATTATGAAAGAATATGAAGGCAGAAAGCCTCCTTGTAAAAGTACAAAGCAAATCCAAAGCAAACATCAGGAATATTTAGGAGAAAATGGCAGGTACAAAGTGTTATTTATCAATAGCAACCTTGAATGTAAATGGCCTAAATCTCCAATTAAAAGATACAGACTACCTGAATGGATTAAAAAATAAGACCTGTCTACTTGTTGCCTACAAGAAGCATACCTCACCAACAAAGATACACACAGATGGAAAGTGAAAGGATGGAAAAAGATAACAGAAAGCAAAAATGAGCAGGTCTAGACATCCTAATATCAGAAAAAATAGACTTTAATAAAAAATGTTAAAAGAAATGAAGAAGGGCATACTTAATGATTAAGGAGCAAATTCAACAGGAAGATGTGACTCTAGTAAACATATATGCAACGAACCCTAGAGCACATAGATATTTAAAAGAAATGTTAATGAATCTCAACAGAAACATAATATTCAACACAAAAGTAACAGAGGACTTTAAAACCATACTTTCATCAATAGACAGAACAATTAGACAGAAAATCAACAAAAATACAACAGAGCAAATTGACATTATGCACCAAATGTACCTAACTGATATCTGCAGACCATTTCATACCACAGTTGAAGAATATAAATTCTTTTCATCAGGTCATGGAAATATCTCTAGGATAGACCATATGCTAGGGCACAAAGAAAGTTTCAGCAAATTAAAAAAAAAATTGAAATCATACCATGTATCTTTCCTTACCACAATAGAATGAACCTGGAAATTAATAATTTAAGAATTTCAAGAAAATATCCAAACACATGGAGACTGAACAACATGCTCCTCAAAAAACAGTGGGTCATAAGGGAAATCAAAAGATTCTTAGAAATGAATGAAGATGACAATACAACCTGTCAAAACCTATGGGACAGGCTGGTGCCATAGCTCACTTGGTAATCCTTCGCCTGCAGCACCAGCACCCAGGTTCTAGTCCTAGTTGGGGTGCTGGGTTCTGTCCCAGTTGCTCCTCTTCCAGTCCAGCTCTCTGCTGTGGCCCAGGAGTGCAGTGGAGGATGGCCTAGGTCCTTGGGCCCTGCACCTGCATGAAAGACCAGGAGGAAGCACCTGGCTCCTGGCTTTGGATCGGTGCAGCACGCCGGCCGCAGCACACCAGCCATAGCGGCCATTTGGGGGATGAACTGACGGAAAAGGAAGACCTTTCTCTCTGTCTCTCTAACTGTCTAACTCTGCTTGTCAAAAAATAATAATAATAATAATAACTATGGGACACAGCAACAGCATTGTTAAAAGAAAGTTTAAAGCAATTAGTGCCTATATAAAGAAATCAGTAAGGTATCAAATACATGGGTTATCAATGCATCTCAAGGACCTAGAAAAACAGCAAACCAAGCCCAAAATTAGTAGGAGGAAGGAAATAATTAAAATTAGAGAATAAACAAAACTGAATTAAAAATAGCAATACAAAATAACAGTGAAATGAAGATTTTTTTTTGAAAAAAATAAACAAAATTGATATACCATTGGCCTAACTAACCAGAAAAGTGAACAAATGAGAAGATCCAAATTAATAAAATCAGAGATTAAAAAGGATATATAACAGCAGATTCCACAGAAATAAAAAAAAATTATCAGGAATTACAAACAGCTATATGCCAACAAATTTGAAAATCCAGACAAAAAGAATATATTGCTAGAAACATACAGTGTACCAAAATTGAGTCACAAAGACATAGAGAACCTAAACAGGATGATACCCAAGACAGAGACTGAATCTTTAATAAAGATCTTCTCAACAAAGGAAATCCCAGGACCACATGACTTCACCACTGAATTCTACCAGACTTTCTTTTTTAAACATCATACGCTGTTGTTTTTAGCCCTTGTTTATACTCCTATGGAACTATGATCTCCCTACCTTTTATTTGTTGAACATTATGGTTAGTAGTGAATGAAGCCTATGAATATGCAATTGATTAAAATTATGTCTTTGCAAAAACTATTGAAGGAGCACAGAGGAGGAAGAGAGGGAAGGACCTAGGGGTGGGGGAAAGGAAGGAAGTGTAGTTGTGTTCATGGAACTGTACCTATGGAATGCATAAAATCTGTACACTTTGTATTCAATTTTTAAAACTACACATACTGTGTTGTGTGTGTGTGTGTGTGTGTATCTGTGTGTATGAACACACACTCCCTTGCAGGGACTCATGCTTGCTGTATATCTGAATGGTTCATTTAGAAAAAAATATTTTAAAGTATTTTGGAAAACAGAACTTACTACGATTTGCACCTTCCTTGCACATGAAAATAAAGGCCAATTTTTCATTATAGGTTTACAAAGGAGTCACTCTGGACCAAAATATATGAATAATATATAACAATAAAGTTCATGAATCTATAGAAATACAAAGCCTTACTATGTGATTCTTGTAAGACACTGACTTTTAGTAAGATGTTATCATCCTGGAAATGTAGTTCTTTATTGCATAGCAAAGTAAAATACATGTATGAAAAAATAAACTAAAAATGAACATGAAAAGAAAAATAATAAATAAATCTGAAACTGAAAAGTGATCACTGTTAAATATAAGAGTGGGAATAAGAGAGGGAAGAGATCTACAATTTGGGACATGCTCAAGCTGACTTACCTCAAACGGTAGAGTTAGAAACATACCAGGGGATTCCAATTCAATCCCATCAAGGTGGCATGTACCAATGCCATCTCACTAGTCCCAGTGATCAATTTCTGTTCACAATTGATCATAATGATAGGACTAAGAGCCAAAGGGAGCACATAAACAAGACTAGTGTCTGCAAATACTAACTGATAGAATAAAAAAGGGAGAGAATGATCCAACATGGGAAGTGAGATACACAGCAGACCCATAGAATGGCAGATGTCCTAAACAGCACTCTGGCCTCAGAATCAGCCCTTAAGGCATGCAGATCTGGCTGAAAAGCCCATGAGAGTATTTCAGGCATGGAAAGGCAAGACACTCTGGGGAAAAAAAAAAACCTAAATGAAAGATCTCTGTGAGTGAGATCCCAGTGGAAGGAACGGGTCATCAAAGGAGGTACCTTTCTCTGAAGGGAGGAGAGAACTTCCACTTTGACCATGGCCTTGTCTAAATATGATCAGAGTTGGTGAACTCAGGGGGCTTCCATAGCCTTGGCAGCTCATGACAAGAGCCTAGAGTGATTACTGATGCCATAAACAGGAGTGTCAATTTGTTAATTCAACAACAGGAGTCACTGTGCACTTACTCTTCATGTAGGATCTTTGTCCTTAGTGTGCTGTACATTGAGATTTAATGCTATAACTAGTACTCAAACAGTATTTTTCACTTTATGTTTCTTTGTGGGAGCAAACTGTTGAAATCTTTACTTAATGAATGCTAAACTGATCTTCTGTATGTAAAGAGAATCGAAAATGAATCTTGATGTGAATGGAAGGGGAGAGGGAGTGGGAAAGGGGAGGGTTGTGGGTGGGAGGGACGTTATGGGGGGGAAGCCATTGTAATCCATAAGCTGTACTTTGGAAATTTATATTCATTAAATAAAAGTTTAAAAAATAAATAAATAAATAAATAAATAATTCAGAGGGGATTCCATACCAATGAAAGGGATAGAGAATACCCATATGTTTCTTCTCTCTCCCTTTCTCCCAGTGTAGGAAGCAGATGGGATCTACTACAGCAGAAATTCAAGTACAGGAAATCACAGCTCAGCACACCAGAAGTGACACTGTTCTCCCTAGAGGACACAGTTCACACCCTAAAGTGAATGCTAGCACATTTCACTATGCACAGCCTTCACAACAGCTTGGGAGCTGTGTCCTCCCCTCTCTCTCAACCAATAAACCTGAGCCATTAGCTTTCATGTAAAGCCTGAGTTCTGCGTGTTAAAACTGAGTGATCTGAGTGAAGAAGTTTCCTTTCCAGAGGTTCTGATGCCAAAGAAAGAGAAAAATGAATTCCAACCCCCATTGTAGACAAACTGAAAAAAATAAATAAACCAAGAGACGGTTCTGACCAAGACTATGCCCAGAGAAATTCTTTTCTATTGACATTATTCCAGCCTGTCTTCTACTTGCTCCCACCATCAGCCTAAAGCTTTTCCTCAAAAAAGAAGTGCTCCATCTACTGACCCAGAATCAGATCAGCTCTCCCAGTGTGGGAAATGCAGGGAAACAGGTTCAACAATCATAATAACATCACAGAAAAGCTACCCTTACCCAAGTTGACTCTAAGTAGTATTAACACTATAAATAGACCACTAGGATCCACAAAAAATGGGCAAAATCAAGAACAAGAAAGAAAGGACACAAAATGGGCAAACAACACAGTAAGTCATGAAAAAAAAATCAGAGATAATTCTATCCATAAAGCCGGAAAAAACTGCAATGAAAAAGGAATGTACTGAGGTTAGTGGCTTCCCCCTTTGCAGTCTTTATTACTCGTTACATTCCAAATAAGGTACATAAGACAGGATCATCAATGAAGATCTGAGTAATGACAACATGAGAGAAGGATGTGCTTGTCCAACTGCAAAAAGTGAGAAGGATGTGCTGGTCCAACTGCAAAAAAACAAAAAACAAAACAAAACAAACAAACAAAAAAAACTGGAACTTAAGGGTGAAGGTACAGGGTAGGAAAGAAAAAAAAAAAAGAGAGAGAAAGGGAAACTGATGGAGATGATGACTTCTGGGCTTGGCCAGGACCACTAACAACTGTTTACCCCATCACATCCTGCTCTCAGAGTGAGCTCTTAATCAGCTGCAGGGAAGAGTGAGTTCTTTCTGATTCTCGCAGGGTGTAGAGTTTCAGGAAAAAACAGAATATAAAAAATTGATTCTCAGAAATTGAAAATGTAATTGCTAAAACTGAAAATAAAAAGACACAGAAAATAAAACTGAAAACAGAAAATACACAGAAAGAATAATATAACTGATGTGATCTAGGAGATGGTGTTCTAGACGTAAGAGTATTCTAAACATAGCATAAAAGGCAAAAAACAGAAATATGCGATCATCTCAAAGATGTAGAACATACATAATGGGAATTTATTATCTATCAAAAGGATATTCATAAAATAAAAAAATAGAGAATAAAGAAGAAACCAAACAAAACAGAAAATTTCACAGTCTTTAAGAAAGTTGATCCTTTAATTGAAAATTTTATTGAAGGCTTACATGACTGATGAAGAAAGAAAAAAAAAAAACACTCACACCTAGAGACATGATAGAGAAATTCCATCAGTCAGAAGATGAATGGCATTTTCCTAGATGACCAGGCCATGTGATCTCAAAGCAGTAAGATTCAGCCTGACACAGAAATTTCTCTTTACCAGAAATGGATTCTAGAATATCATTGTAAAGTATCTTCAAAGTTCTAAAAGGGAAAGAATTTGGACCTAGAATTTAAACCATCAGAAAAAGTGAAGGCAAACTCTTTGGACATGTGAGAGAATAGAAAATTTAAAAACCATATTCATATTCTAAAAAAATTAATGATATATTCTAATCAAGAGAAAGGGGAGTAGGAATTTGGCCTAGTGGTTAAGATGCCAGGGAAGACTTCACATCTCACATCCAAGTACCTGGGTTCCATGCGTGGCCCTGTACTTCAATGAGCCTCCTGCTTGTGTAGACCCTTAGAGGCAGCAAGTGATGGCTCAAGTAGCTGGGTCACTGTCACCCATGTGCAGACCTATATTGTGTTCCCAGCACTTGGCTTAAGCCCTGGCCCAGCCTTGGCCATTGTAGGCCTAATATGGAATGAACCAGTGGATAGGAAAAATCTCAATCTCAATCTCAATCTCAATCCCTCCCTCTCTCCCTCCCTCTCTCCCTTTCCTCTCTCCCTTTCCTCTCTCCCTCCCTCTCTCCCTTTCCTCTCTCCCTTTCCTCTCTCCCTTTCCTCTCTATCTCTCATAGGAAAAAGTAAGAAAAGGAAAGGAATTCAAGAAAGATGATGCAACATATAAGAGTGGCCATCTAGTTATACCCAGAAGAAATAAACTCTATGTTTAGTAAATGCTTCTTTGAGCTTCACTGCACAATTACAAATACTAAGTTACAAAATAATATTGTGAATGCTAGTTGTACTCAACTTTTCTCTAAGTCATGAAATAAATTTTTTAAAATTTATGTATTCATGCCAGCGCTGTGGCTCACTAGGCTGATCCTCTGCCTGCGGCACCAGCACCCCGGGTTCTAGTCCCGGTCGGGGTGCTGGATTCTGTCCCGGTTGCTCCTCTTCCAGTCCAGCTTTCTGCTGTGGCCCAGGAGGGCAGTGGAGGATGGCCCAGGTGCTTGAAAGCCCTGCACCCACACAGGAGACCAGGAGAAGCACCTGGCTCCTGGCTTCGGATCAGCTGCGCGCTGGCCATAGCAGCCATTTGGGGTGTGAACCAATGGAAGGAAGACCTTTCTCTCTGTCTCTCACTCTAACTCTGCCTGTCAAAATATATATAAAAAAAATATGTATTTATTGGAAAGTCAGAGTTACACAAATGCAGGGAGGGGGAGGAGGAGGGAGAGGGGGAGATCTTCTATTCTATTAACTGGTTCACTCCCCCAGGTGTCTGCAATGGCCAGAACTGGACCAGTCCAAAGCCAGGAGCCAGGAGCTTCATTTGTGTCTCCCACATGGGTGGCAAGGACCCAAGCATGTGGCCCATTTTCTGCTGTTTTCCCAGGCACATTAGCAGGAAGTTGGATCAGAAGTTGAGCAGCTATATGTGAACTGGCTCCAATATGGTGTAGTCTTCTGCATCACAATGCTGGCACCAGGAGACACACTGTATACCTAGAGAACAGTAGCTACAACAAATCGTGCTGATCCAAAGGCAATAATAAAACTAATAAATGGGATAAAAGGAGAAAGAGGAAAAATAAATGTGCAGATTCTTTCATCTTTTATAGCCAGCCAATAGATATGTCTAGAGATGATTAATGAAACATACCAATTTATGTATTTTTTTATTTTTTAAACTTTTATTTAATGAATATAAATTTCCAAAGTATGACTTATGGATTACAATGGCTTCCCCCCCATACCGTCCTTCCCACCCACAACCCTCCCCTTTCCCACTCCCTCTCCCCTTCCATTCACATCAAGATTCATTTTCGATTATCTTAATATACAGAAGATCAGCTTAGTATACATCAAGTATGGATTTTAACAGTTTGCTCCCACACAGAAACATAAAGTGAAAAATAATAGATGATTTTTTTAAATGATGATGAAATCAGATCAGACCTATTGTCATGTTTAATCCCAGTGAGAGTCAAGTTGGGAATTGATAATTTCTTTTTTTTTTTTTAACAGAGGATCAGTTTAGTACGCATTAAGTAAGGATTTCAACAGTTTGCACCCCCATAGAAACACAAAGTGAAATATATTGTTTGAGTACTCGTTATAGCATTAAATCTCAATGTACAGCACATTAAGGATAGAGATCCTACACGAGGAGTAAGTGCACAGTGACTCCTGCTGTTGACTTTACCAATTGACACTCCTGTCTATGGCATCAGTAATCTCCCTATGCTCCAGTCATGAGTTTCCAAGGCTATGGAAGCCCTCTGAGTTCTCCGACTCTTATCTTGTTTAGACAAGGTCATAGTCAAAGTGGAGGTTCTCTCCTCCCTTCAGAGAAAGGTACCTCCTTCTTTGATGACCTGTTCTTTCCACTGGGATCTCACTCACAGAGATCTTTTGCCAGAGTGTCTTGGCTTTCCATGCCTGAAATACTCTCATGAGCTTTTCAGCCAGCTCCGAATGCCTTTAGGGCTGATTCTGAGGCCAGAGTGCTATTTAGGACATCTGCCATTCTATGAGTCTGCTGAGTATCTCACTTCCCATGTTGGATCACTCTCCCCTTTATTTACTCCATCGGTTAGCGTTAGCAGGTACTAGACTTGTCTATGTGCTCCCTTTGACTCCCAGTCCCTCCACCATGACCAACTGTGAACTGAAACTGATCACCTGAAACAGTGAGATGGCATTGGTACATGCCACCTCGATGGGATTGAATTGGAATCCCCTGGTATGCTTCCAACTCCACCACTTGGGGCAAGTCAGCCTGAGCATGTCCCAAATTATACATCTCTTCCCTCTCCCATTCCCACTCCCATGTTCAACAGGGATCACATTTCAGTTAATTTTATTTAACAATAGAGGAACTAAAACTATAATAAAAACCAATACATAGATAGAAGGGAATACAGAGAAAGAAAAGGTAAGAGTACAAAATTTCTCATGTTCAAGAGTGGGAATGTGACAGAAATGGTCTAAAGTTAAATGATTTTTTCGAAACAGATGCACTGAATAATGTTCTGAGAATAATCTTCCAGGTAATGGAACTGGAAGAGGATTACAGAAAGAAAACTTGTATTTATTTTTACAGTCTTTTACATTGAATTTGTTTACCATTTGCATTGTTTATAGCATCATTTATATAATTAATATAATTTTATTTATAGAATTTTTAAAACTACAAAAATATATTCAAAGTAACAAGCAAACAAGTATTTTACACACAAACACATATATACATGTATAAATAAAGATGTTGAAAACCAGAGCATATTTGAAAAATTTTTAGAGCTATCAAGATGTACTTCAAAAGATTCATGGGAAAATGGAATTAAAGGATAAATTTATTTTTGTGCCAAAAATTCTGAAATCTATGCAAATGTTTTCACAATATATAATTTCCATTAGCTTTTTCAAGATACCTCACTTTCATGGATTTCCAAAAATTTTTATACCAAGATAAATTTGTTTTTTAATTCTGTTTCCATAAACTTTAATTATGTTAATGCATGGAAGTAATTTTGGAGGAGAAGAAAACATAGCTTTTGCCTCTTAAAATAACATCCTTTATCATTTCAATTTTTTAACAAGACTGTATATATCACACAATTAAGGAAATAGAAAAGGATAGTTGTTGCTTGCTGAAGATATGATCTAATACTTTGAACAATCCCAAAGAGGCCACCAAAAAGGCGTTAGGACTGATAAATGAATTCAATTAACTTGACAGATACAAAATTAAAATACAAAAATCAGTAGTACTTTTATACATTAATAACAAACTTATCTAAAAATAGTTTTTTTAAAAAACCTATTTATAATAATTTAAAAAATACTTAGAAATAACAAGAAAATCAAAGATCTCTATACTGAAAACAATAAAACACTGATGAAGAAATGAAAAAAAATACAAATGAATGGAAAGATATACCATGTACACAAATTGGCAGAATTTATATTATTTAAAATATCTATTATACTCAAAGTCCTATTGATTCAATGTAATGCCTACCAAGTTCCAATATTATTTTTCACAGAAATAGATAAAACAATCCCTAAATTCATATGGAACCACAAAGACTATAATTAGCCAAAATAATCTTGAACATTAGAACTAAACTGGTGACATGATGCTCTCTGAGTTAAAAGTATCAAAGTGGATATCCCAGTATGCAGGGATGATTCAGCATTAGAAATCAACCAATGTGATATACCACATTAACAAATTGAAAAACAAGAATCATATGATTATCTCAATAGATGCAGAGAAAGCATTTGATAAAATACAACATCCTTTCATGATGAAAACCTGAAGCAAAATGGGTATAGAAGGACCATTCCTCAACACAATCAAGGAAATAACATACTATATAAATATATAATGCATACAAATTGGAAAGGAGAAAATCAAACTATCACTATTTGCAGATGACATGATCCTATAGATAGGGGATGCAAAAGACTTCACTGAAAGACTACTGGAACTCATAAAATAGCTTGGTAAAGTGGCAAGAGGCCGGCGCCGTGGCTCACTAGGCTAATCCTCCGCCTAGCGGCGCCGGCACACCAGGTTCTAGTCCCGGTCGGGGCGCCGGATTCTGTCCCGGATGCCCCTCTTCCAGGCCAGCTCTCTGCTGTGGCCAGGGAGTGCAGTGGAGGATGGCCCAGGTGCTTGGGCCCTGCACCCCATGGGAGACCAGGAAAAGCACCTGGCTCCTGGCTCCTGCCATCGGATCAGCGCGGTGCGCCGGCTGCAGTGCGCCGGCTGCGGCGGCCATTGGAGGGTGAACCAACGGCAAAGGAAGACCTTTCTCTCTGTCTCTCTCTCTCACTGTCCACTCTGCCTGTCAAAAAAAAATAAATAAAAAATTAAAAAAAATAAAAAAAATTAAAGTGGCAAGATATAAATGAAGCACAGAAAAATCATAGCCTTTGTATACATAGACAACGTTATTGCTGAGAAAGAACTTTAAAGATCAGTACCATTCACAATAGCTCCAAAAAGAATCAAATACCTTGGAATAAATTTAACCAAGAATGTCAAAGATCTCTAAGATGAAAATTACAAAACACTAATGAAAAAAATAGAAGAACACATTAGAAAATGGAAAAATCTTCCAAGTTCATGAGCTGGAAGAATCAACATCACCAAAATGTCCACACTACCAAAAGCAATTTAAAGATTCAATGTGATACCAACCAAAATACCAATGACAATCTTTGCCAATCTAGAGAAAACTATGCTGAAATTCATATAGAAACACGATACCCCGAATAGCTAAAGTAATCTTTTACAACAACAAAAAGCTGGAAGCATCATAAAACTTGATTCTAAGACATACTACAGAGCAGTTTTAATCAAAACAGCCTGGTACTAGCACAAAAATAGACTTACAGACCAATGAAACAGAATAGAAACTCCAGAAATCAATCCATGCATCTACAGCCAACTTATCTTTAATAAAAGAGCTAAAATCGTTCTGTCTCTTTTAAAAATGGTACTGGAAAACTGGATCTCCACATGCAGAAGTATGAAATTAAACCCCTACCTTACATCCTAAACAAAATCCACTTAAAATGGATCAAAGACCTAAAACTACAACATAACACCATCACATTATTAGAGAACATGGTGGGGGCGGGGGGGGGGGACTCTACAAGGCTTTGGCATAGGAAAAGAATTCTTGGAAAAGATGAAGCACAGGCAATCAAAGCCCAAATTGACAGATGGAATTACGTCAAGCTGAGAAGCTTCTGCTTCATCAAGCAAAAGAAACACTCAGCAAAATGAAGAGGCAACCAACAGAATGGGAGAAAATATTTGCAAAATGCACAATTGATAAAAAGTTAACATCCAGAATATATAAAAAGCTCAAGACATTCAACAACAAAACAACCTATTAAAGACAAGGACAAAAGACTTGAACTGGCATTCTTCAAGAGAGAAACTTCAAATAGCCAACAGACAATTGAGAAAATGTTCAGGATCACTAGCCATCAGGGAAATGAAAATCAAAACCACAACAAGGTTTCACCTCACTCCAGTTAGATTGGCTTGCATACAGAAATAAACATATGACAAATGCTGGCAAGGATGCAGGAAATTGATACCCTGATCCACTCCTGATGGGAATGTAAACTGGTGCAACCACTGTGGAAGACAGTATGGAGATAGCTCAGAAATCTGAATATAGACTTACCACATGTTCCAGCCATCCCATTCCTGGAAATTTGCCCAAACCAAAAGAAATCAGTATATGTAAGCATTATCTGTACCCCCATGTTCATTGCAACACAATTCACAATAGCTAAGATATGGAATCAACCCAGATATCTATCAACTATTGGCTGGATAAAGAAATTATGGTATATGTACACAATGGAGTACTTCTCAGCTGTAAAAAAAAAAAAAAATCCTTCTTTTTGTAACAAGATGGTCACAACTGGAAACCATTAGACTTAGTGAAATAAGCCAATCACCAAAAGACAAATATATATTTTCCTTGATCCAATGCAACTAACAGAATACCTGAAATGTAATGTATTGGAGCAAAACAGACATTTTGAGAATGGATGATAGTTTATAGCCCTTGTCTCTTCCATTGAGGAACAATCTTTTGTTTAGTTTTGTTTAATTAGTTTCATTTCCTTTCTTTTCATACTATTTGCTGAATTGCTTTACTTACAGTAGGGTTAAATATATGATCACTAAGTATACAGATAATAGGTCATTGTAAAAATTAAGAATGGGTACCTGAAGGGGTGGGGAGGGTTGGAATGTGGGGAGGAGTGAACAGAAGTCACACTATGTTCCTAAATCTGTATATATGAAATATATAAAACTTGGATGATTTCAATAAAATAAAAAGGAAAAACCTAAAAACAAAAATAATTTTAAAAATAAAGCTACATCTGCTTTATTAAAAAAAATTGAACATTGAAGGAAGAATTGATTAATGGTGCTGAAAATACTGGATGTCCACACACTGAAGAATTAAAAGGACCCCTTAACTCACATCATATACTAAAATTATTTAAAAACTACTTGAAGATTTAAACATAAGAACTGAAATAATAAAGCTACTAGAATAAAACATTGATCAACTGCTTCACAGCATTGGTCTGAGAAGTAATTTTTTGGATACAACAGGGAACAAAAACAAAAACAAACTCATGGGATTGCATAAAACTAAAAACTTTCTATATAGCAAGCATGCCAACTGGCAAAGTGAAAAGCCAATCTAAAAAATGTAGTAAATATTTGCAAGCCATACAACGTAATATTCAAAGTACTTAAGGAACTCAACTCCTACACTCCTACCTTCCTTCCAGAGAAAGGAAGCGACTCAATCAAAAATATGGTCCAAGGATTTGCAAACAAATTAATAAGCAACTCAATCAAAAATATGGTCCAAGGATTTGCAAACAAATTAATAAGTATCCATTCTCGATGGGGGAATCACTCTATCCTTAATTCTACCTCCATAAAATAGTCAACTGGTCTTTTACCTCAAGAAAAAATGACAGACCTCAGAAGTTAATCAGCCCCAGAGGAAATATTGAAATAGACCCCATTTACCTAAAAGCCCTAATGAAGTTGCATACAAGCTGCAATGTGTATTTTAAGTCACTCCTGGTTGAAAATGAATGACTGCCCAAGTATTTATGATAAGCCTCAAAGATCAACAGCAAGAAGGAAAAAAGGGATGGAAAATCTACAGGAAAAAACAATTCAGAGAGCAGGAGAAAAGTATATTCTTAAAGATTCTTAAATTCTTCTGTTAATGAATATCCTGACAGATAAAAGGAGACATTATAAGAAAGAATCAAATTATATAGAAATATATGTATATATCCAATTTATATACATATATTAAAATTTTTTGATGTCTGTTAGAAATTAAAAATAAGCCAGACTTAATTTTTAAAATTTCATTAGAAGAGTTAGAAGATAAAATTCAATTAAATATTAGAAAGTAGCATTGCCACCTTCCCATTAGAGATAAAGTGAAATGGTCCACTGAGTGTGCACCCAACACAACAGCACAATGAAGGACAAAGAGCACAAAATTAGGAAATTTCAAAATGCTGGCAGTAAACAAGCCAGAAGTCTTGGATAAAGCGTGGAACCATGATAAAATTCATCAAATTTGGTTGGTTTGGTTTGGTTCCCTTGGTTGTGGCTTTTGTTTCTACAGGAAAAAAAAATCACTATTTAATTCTTTGCTGGATTAAGGGTAAAAGTTTCTATTTGAAAAGGACTTGCACAAACCAGCATCCCACACTATACCTGGTATGCATGGTGATGGCTTAGAATCTGCCCAAAGCAGGCTGGAGGGTAGGAAAACAAAAAACCCATTACAGGGGACCCCAGGGCTCTGCTCAGGGAACACAGAGAAGATCTATTCTGGTCTCAGATGCCTACTTCTGTTTTAAGCAATCACAGAAATTCTCCCATCTAAACCACTGCAGGACCTCAAGACAAGACTATAGAGAATGCAGGACTCCAAACACATCAGGAGCACATTCCAAGGCTTCCATGCAGAGTCCAGCTTCTGGGACTGCCTGGAAGCAGAACACCTGGAAGATGCAATAGCTCTTTTTTACACATAAAAAGAAAATATTTCTTATGAATTAATAAATTACTACATTTTCATTTGAGAGGCAGGAGTGCAGAGATTGAAAGAGAAACAGGTATCTCATCTACTGGTTCACTCCAGCAACAGCCAAGGTTGGACCAAGGCTACAGCCAGGAGTCAGGAACTCAATCTGGGTCTCCCATTTTGGTGGCAGGAACCCAATTACTTGATCCATCACCGCTACCTCACAGCATCTCTGTATTATAAGGAAGCTGAATTCGGGAGCTGGAGCCAGAACGCCAACCCAGGCCTTCCAATATGGGACACACGACATCCCAGCTGGCATGTAAACCAGTATGTGAAGCCAAATGGCCCAACCCACAAGAACTGGCCTGAATTATAAGGGATAATCAGTACCCGTGAGTCCTACTCCCTTTTCCCTACCCACTAGCCAGTTAAAATCCACTCTCCCTGCTCACCTACATAGTTTTCCATGCACACTCATTAATATCACTCTCCATAAACCTACTCAAATCCCTGGTCTCTCTCTTGACTCATCATTCTTATGTCCCAAAATTGTTAACTCAGTTAAATTCCACACTTTGATACAAATACCCTTCATAACCCAAGCAACAAATGAGTCTATAAGCATCTCAGGTGCCAGATTAATCAGTTATGACCCATCCCTCTCCATCTCTACTTGATGACTGTTTCTCCTACTCCTGCCATTTCAACCTCTCATTTCTTCTCCCCAACACTCACTCTTAGAAGATGGCCTGAAGCAGATGGAATTGAGACAATCACAAGAGAATCTCACAAAATTACTTCTGCTGTGCTGTGGGCACTGTACCCATACTCTGCCTTCCTGATTATGCAGCACCCTCTGTGAAAATAACCCCTGGTCCAGTGCCCTAGATTCTACCCTTCTATTTTATTGACAATACAATAGCCATTTTTTCTCTCTCCTTTGAAATCAATACAAATGGACTTATTATTTTTATTTATTTGAAAGCTGGGGACAGGGAGAGAGATCTTCTATGCTCTGATTCATTCCCCAAATGCTTGCAACAGCCAAGGCTGGACCAGAACAAAGCCAGGAGCCAAGAATACAATCCAGGTCCCCATGTGGATATCAAGTATTAAATACCCAAGTATTTAAACCAAGACCTGCTGCCCCCAGGGTGTGCATTAAGAGGAAGCTGGATCAGAAACAGAGGCAGTTCTTGAGGCACGTTGATATGGGATACAGGCATCTCAAACATTGTCTTCCTCTTCTTCCTCCTTAGAAAAAGATTATTATACTTGTTTCTTCTAATTCTTTCCATCATATTATCTCATGAACTCACTCCAAATATGCCTCCACCCCACCTCTCCAATAAATATGTCTCCACCCATCCCTCCGTCAATAATGCTGTTGATAAGATGGACAATATCAATTCTCATTGTATGTGGCCTAACAGCAGCATCTGGTACAGTTATTCACTTCTGCTTCCTGGCTCTTCATTTGTCTTTCAAGGAGCCACAGTGAAACAAATTCCATCTCAGGCTCCTTTGCCAGTCCCTCTTCTTCTCTCTGACTTAATGTCAGAGCACCTCAGTACTCAGCCTTTGGTATTCTCTTTGTCCCAATTCTCACTCCCTTAGCCATCTCACAATCTCTATGCTGTGCAATCATAACATTATATCAAGCTAGACTCTCTTCCAAACTCTGGCTATCTCACTCAAGTTGTCTAACAATACTTCTTAAACTCTCCATGGCCAACACTAGGTGAAAGGTATCCCCATATCAGCTGTTTGTGACCCCATCTTGTAATTGCTCAGGCCAAAAGCATTGTCCTTGACTCTATTCTTCTCACTCCACATGACATCCATAGCACAAGAAAATCAGCTCCATCTTAAGTTTTATGCAAAAATACAAGCCCTCCCTACCACCTCTCCATTGCCACCTTTGCCAAAGCTGCCATTAATTCTCAGGTATTACCTACTTTCTTCCTCAACCTCTTGGTCCCCATTAGGTCTCTTCTGAATCCAGAAACCCATGTAAACACTTGTAAAAACAAAAGTCAGTTATGTCTCTTAAAATCCTGCCATGATCCCCCATTTATTTCAGAATAAAAGCTAAGATTTAATTTCCACAATTCCCACAGGAACTCACATGACCTTCCAAATCATATCATCTCTGATGCACTGTTATCCCATCACAGTCTCATTCCCCTTTCCCACTCTAGTCACATAGGCCTCCTGTTCCTAGAATATTCCAGAGCTGTTCCTGTTGCCAGGACTCTGCGCTTACTGGCATGCTATTCCACTACACAGCTAATTCTCTCCACTGCACCAGTGGTTTCTTCCTCCCTCAAGGTTTGCTCCACTTATCTCTCAGTGAGTCTTCTCCAGCTTGGAGCTCTCATCCCACCTAGCACACCTGCACAGCTATCGTTATCTTCTGTTTGCCTTTGTTCCTGTCAACTTCTAAAAAAAATACAATTGACTTGTTTTTTTTCCTGTTTCCCCCGCTGGAATGTAAACTGGATGGAGACAGAACTTGATGGTTTCGAAGCACTCAGAACAGTGCTGGTCTCAGGGCTTGTTCAATAAATTGCTGAATGAACAAAACAACCAGTGAATCTGCTGTTGCCATTTCCAAACCACAGGCTCATTAAGGCTGCATTTTGGGCTTTTTGCAAGTGTGGAAATTCCATTTGAACATTGTCGAAGTCTGAGGACCTATCACTAACACCTGCCACCAAAACACATATATTAGTTCATGTAATTTTAGTGAATGTTGATTGAGAAAATATATGATAAACAAAAATCCATTGGGATCAACAAAACATGCATAAACTAAACATGTATTGTTACCATTCAACAATTATTTATAAGTGCTTACTATGTTCCAAATATTGTTCCAGGAACTAGAAATAAAAAAGCAAAATAAAATGATAAAAATGTTTGCCTTCATATAATTTACATTCTCCCAGCCCTTCGGGGTTATAGATGGTTGGTGACATATTTCACACATGCGCACCACATATTACTCAACGTTGGTGTTCATGAGAGTAGTGGACATCTAACATTAATGCACAAGTTCTCAGTAAAGATAATCATCATCTCGAGGGGGCCAAGGTTAATTTTGATTGGTCAAGAAATCTTAACTATAAGGGTGTCTTGTGTTCTTCTAAAGCTCAACCTGTTAGGCAAAATCTTGTTCCTTAGTATTTAGTTGTTGTCTCCAAATTCAATACAACTAAATTTTTCTCCTTGATGTGGAAGAAGAGTGGGAAAAGGTTGACAATATGACAGGCCCCTTGGGTTCATGGATCTCAGATTTACCACCCATTCCCCAGTGAATCCTCACCACCTTCACAACCTCTGAGAGCTGCAAGTCTGCAAGTGCCTCAAAAGCTGTGTCTAGGTAGGAGTCACCCACCACACAGCACTGCCTTTCAGGCCTGACATGCTAGAATGTAGAGATTGAGAAAAAGATTAGTCTGGGAGAGGGAACAAGGAAGGAGCATGGCTGTGATTACTCAAACAAAAATAAAAAGAAAGGGGGAAAAGGGGGGAAATGGGGGGAAAAGGAGAGGAAGGGAAGGAAAAAGAAGGAAAGGGAAGGGGAGGGGAGGGGAAGGGGAGGAGAGGGAAGGGGAAGGGAGGGAAGGGGAGGAAAGAGGAAGGGTTAAAGGAAGGAGAAAGAAAGAAGGAAAGAGGTAGGAAGAAAGGGGGTGGAAGGACTCATGAGAGAACAAATATTTGCATTAGTTCACCATAGAGAAAGGTGTGTGCCACACCAGTGGTTCCTAACAATGAAGAGCTCATGCCTTCACAGATGACTGAGTGGTCTTTCACTGAGCTTGATTAATGGGCTGACTCAAACAAAGATGGAGGAAATAAGCAAAGCTCTACACCTGAGAAGGCAAGGGTTTAAGAGAGGACATTTCCTGCTGAATGCTACATACTTAGTAGTCCAAGCCCTCCTCTGCACCCATTCCATTCTCCTAGATAAAGCCAGGACCCATGCAGGTGCATAGAAAGTCTCTTCAACTAAGCACACACACACACACAATGGTTAAAATAGGACAACATTCCAAATTCATCTTTGAATCCCAATAGGGGCAAAAGCAGAAGTCATTCAAAAATGTCAGGTGATAGAACCTACTGTCTGTCCATCAACAAAGAGCTAGACTCTGGAACTCAAGAAAGTGGTGCTTCTTGAAGACAAACAGGTCTTCAAGTTGCTTAGAACACATCCTCACAAAAATAGAAGTTGACATTTTGTAGAAAGAAATCTGCCTTAAAAATAAGGATAGTTCTCAGATGTTAATGAGAATGTACACCTTTTGATGTACAAAACACATTTTAAAACTCTGCATACAGTACAATCCAGTATGAACAGAATCTAAACAGTTGGGCCAGAATAGATGACAATTAATCCTCAGATGACCAACTGCAATGTTTGAAACTGGTTTGAATTGCAAAATGCAGCCATATCACAGGAAGTAGACTGCTCGGGGCTCTGCAACTCCTTCCTTCACGACACCTGTGGGAAAGCTACTCATCATATGGAGCACTCTGTTTCTTTATCAGTAAAGTGGCCACAATAATACCTGACTTATGGGGGTACTGGGAAGTTAATAAACACTAGACAGGTGATAACTTCTTTCCCCAATATGGTCTTCCTTGTGAATTTTATATTAATGTGTTCTGATTAAAAAAAAAAAAAAACTTATTTTGAAAGCCAGAGTTAGAAGAGACAGAGAGAGACAGAGACCTTCTATCTTCTCGTTCACTCCCCAAATAGCCACGATGGCCAGGGCTGGGCCATGCCAAAGCCATGAGCCAGAAGATTCGTCCAAATCTCCCACATGGGTGGCAGGATTTCAAACATTTGAGCCATCTTCCACTGCTTTTCCAAGACCATTGGCATGGAGCTGGATCAGGAGTAGAGCAGCTGAGAAATGAACCAGTATCCATATGGGATGCCAGTATTGCATGTGGCAACTTTAACTACTATGCCACAATGACATCCCCATGATCCTTAAAGTTCTGAAATATCTATAATATGAAGTGACATTTGGTAAGTTAGAATACTCATTAAATAGGCAACAAACTTCTGAAATTAGTATGTGAAGCCTGGTATGATAGCAGAAACTTATATTTGCCTGTCAAAGGTCTGTTCAACTCTTCATATTGGTAGAACTCAGATATTTGTCCAGAACCAATGTGGGGAGCTTAAACACTATTTCCCAAAATCTCTTGCAGCCAGAGGAATTGTAAATTCTGACCAAAGGACATAAAAGCGGGGCTGAGTAACACTTCCAGGAAAGCTCTGTGAGAAGACTGCTCTAGCAGGGCCAGGGTCCCTACTGCTTTCCTGTCTTCTGCTTTCTCACTGTGTGTACCACGCCTGTGATGGCTGACTCTCCATGGCTGAAGCAGAGGATCACGGCTGCCTTCACATTCTTCATGCAATAACTGGCCTAGTAGAATGGAAGCTCTCTGAAGGCAGAAATTTTCTCAGTATTATTCATACATAGGATAGTACCTAGCACACGAGAGGAACTCATCAAATAATTGTTGAATGAATGAAATCATCTGTAATCTCATTGTGGAAGAGACTCCATAGGTGCCTAAGTTAAAACCTATTTCTATTTATTCCACCCTCATTTCATTAGTTTATCAATATATCATCTTATAAAATGTTTATGTTCTTTAAAAATTAAAATTAAAGTTTTGCATGAGGGAAATCACTTCCAAATTCAGTATAATTTTTATCTATTTCTTTTTCCATAAATTGGTTTTTAACAAAGTATTAATTTTTTTCTTAAGCCAAAATATCCTGAGCATAAAATTTCCATTTTAACAAATTTTAAGTGTGCGATTTAGTGTCATAAGTATATTCACATGGCTATGCAACCATCACCACTATCCATCTCTACAATCTACCTTTTTAAGGCAGATTTCTTTCTACAAAATGCCAACTTCTTTTTTTTTGTAAGGATGTGTTCTATGCACAGCTGCAAACAAATGCAACTTGAAGACCTATTTTAGTTTAGTTTATTAGAAATAGTCAAGGGGCTAGAGCTGTGGCGTAGAAGGTAAAGTCACCATCTGCAGTGCCAGCATCCCATATGGGCACTGGTTCGAGTCCCGGCTGCTCCACTTCCAATCCGGCTCTCTGCTATGGCCCGGGAAAGCAGTAGAAGATGGCCCAAGTGTTTGGGTCCCTGTACCCACATAGGAGGCCCAGAAGAACCTACAAAACCTGGCTTTAGATTGACCTAGCTCCTGCCATTGCAGCTATTTGTGGAGTGAAGCAGCAGATGGAAGACCTCTCTCTCTCTTTCTCTTTCTCTTTCTCTCTCTTTCTCTCTGCCTCTGCCTCTCTGTAACTCTACCTTTAAAATAGATAAATAAATATTTAAAAAATAGAACTAGTAAAGAAAAATCAGAAACTGGTTAACTGGATTAATAATTGCCCATTTAAAATTATTTACTTATTATTTACCTATTCATTTGAAAGAGTGACAGAGAAAGAGATATGGGGAGAGAGAGAGAGAGAGAGACAGACAGACAGACACACTTCATACAGCTGCAACAACTGGGGCTGGGCCAGACTGATGCCAGAGAACAGAAACTCTATCTTGTTCTCCCACATAGGTGGTACTGACTTAACTACTTGGGTCATTTGCCACTGCTTTCCCAGGTGCATTAGCAGGAAGCTGGAAAGGAAGTAGAGCAGTCAGGACTCAGACCAACAGTTAGATATGAGACACTGCATCATAAGTGATAGCTCAACCCATTGCATCAAAATATTGGTGCCAATAATTACCCATTTTGACAATCACTGTCCTGCTAAAGAGCTTGTCAAATGGGTCATGCTATTTGTTATGTAAGAAAATTACAGGTATTTAGGTAGATGATTCTAATTTCACAAGATTGGAGTCATGTGTTCTGATATGTATGAGATATTAGTTGACTGTTTTATTTCATTTGTTTATATATCTATATATTAATTGCTAAGCCCTTCATCACCAATCTTAGCAGAGCCCCTGACTTCTGCAGACCTAATGTCAGGGCAAGACTGTTCTGAATCACAGTCTGGGGAATTCAAAAATCTAATTGGGAAAGGACAATATATTTTTCAGCTCATATCTCTGAATTGTAGACAGTAATAAAAGAAACCAAACCTGATTATATCCATTTCTGCCTTATTGGTACAAGAAGGAAAACTGACATATAAAACTTGAATGTGTGCTATTGTACAATATCCTTCCACAGCTAAAACCCTTGAATGATTTTTAGATTCAAAGCATTTATCGACTAGTTTCAAATGTCCTAAGTAAATTTAGGCAAGCATCTTGACCAGGTAAAAAGAACCAAGTGTTATGATGTGACACACTATTCCAGGAACAGACACTTTAATTCCCTCCAGAGTAGGAAGTGCCCACCATTTGATTAGATTTCATGTTTAAGTAATAGTCAATAATGAGCACATACACACTACAAAGAGAAACTTGAATTTCCTCTAGAGAAGGGCACTGCCACCATTTTATTAAATTCTGTCTTTATTTAGCAGCCACACTTCTAATTTTTCCTACTATTGTATTGGGGGCTCCCACAGATACAACTAAGGGATAAATCCTAGTCCAAAAGTCCAGGCAACTTGCTTTCTGAACCTGGTGAATTGGTCTCAACAACTTTCAAATAGAACTTAGATTTTTCGAACATCAACAACCTATTTACAAAGGAGAAGCACCCACTAAAGGCTGAGCAAACTTCATGGAACAACATGGTAACCAAGGCAGCAGAACTGAAACCCTAAGACTCCCCAGAATGAGGGAGGTGCTCCAGGAACAGTCAAGTCCATCACTTTCTTTTTTGTAGAAGATGAACTGAACACTAAGCACCTTGTGGTGACTCTGTTGAAATTAAACATCAAGAACCCCAAGCCCGTGTTCCGTATTTCAGGTTCAAACACCATAAGCAATACTACAACTTTACCTCTGCAGTTTTTCTAACTCCCCATCTTCTATGTAACTGCAAGGGTATAGGGTGGGCACCTGTTTCCCTAAGGATTATTACCTTTCAGTTATGAATCCCATTAAGAGAACAGTCAGAGTGTCTGATCTGGGCAACAGATACCTTGATTTAGAGAAATTGTTATTATTTGATATAGAGAAAAAAAACATCTATGATACATCTAGTCTAATACTTTTCAATTAGTTTCAGTGATTAACTGTCTGCTTGAAGAAGTGGATCTATTTTCAAACTAGTAAGAAAAGTGCTTAGCAAGAGTATTTGAAAGCTAGGAGTGTAATAAGGGGAGAGAAATTATAATTTTTCCAAAAATAAGCAATCAGTTTGAATTGTAGCCTAGCATAGAGACTATGGTGAAATCCTATTGATTGGAGACCACTGATTCTTGTAAAAGACAGTGATAGCACAATGGTGTCGGCAACCAAATTTCAAATCCATTTATGAGGTTTCTCTAGAAAGCTATTGGTTCTATAGGGAATTACACAGGTAAGAGGTAAATTCTTCTCTCTTTACCATAAGATTCCTACAAAGGTGCTCATTGTTTTTGATAGCTCCACCTGCCTAGACCTCATTAAGGCCAATACTGGTTTTCTTTGCCTTTTTTGCAGTTCTCTGGCCTTTCAGTCCTAAAGAAATATACATCTTATACAGACTGATGATACTGATGTGACACAAGGATCTAAACATGCCACTGTTGGTGACACATGGATCCCAGGGATCTAGATACAGAGTCAGTTATGCCAGAAAAATTCAGCGCAGTCACCCAGAATGTCAGCTGCATATATCTTTGAGAAGCTGTAGAGCTTCAAGTCTAAGTGTGCAGTTGTAATATGGACAATCCAAATAGTCACTGTTAATCTTATGTGAAAACTTGTTTTTCAATAAAAAAGAAAAGATCTGTCAAATAATGCTCACCTCACAGGAGTACCCTGTCACAGGTTTTATTTAAATGAAAGACATCCTTCTTACATTAAAATATGATTGAGTATAAATTCATTGTGTATACAAATGACTTTTAAAGAACAAGTTCATGACTTAAACAAATTAAAATCAGATCACAGAAATAATTTTCCTTTCACAAAATCCTCCAGACAAAAATAGAAACCCAGTCAACAAAACCTATTCATGTTTCCTTTTCAAAACCAAAATCAACTATACTATTATCAAAAGTTATAACAATTTCTTTGAAGGGTCTTAATTGGCTTTATTTTGCTATTATGGAATCAAGCAATACTTCATTCCATGTAACAGAATAAGTGTTTCAACGAGCAGAATAGACAAGATTGGTTTTATAGACAGAGAAATGCTGACGAACAGAAATAAAGAACAAACTGTGGATTGGTCATTCCAAAGTTACTTTCCTTGTAAGGGAAGACCAGGAGACCAAGCAATAGAAAAAGCTGATTGGTTAACCTCACATTACTTTATGTCACATTCTGTAAGGACTAAGAGGGTAAGAATTAAAGCAGAGGGAATCTTATTCCCATGCCAATTGAAACTGCCCTTTTGGGAATTTTGGCTGCTATTCCTTTCTCTCCTGGATTCTCGGAAGGTCAGATAACAATTTAGTTTCAGTTTGACTTTTACGATGACTGACTCCATTTTGATATTTTAGTCTGTTGGTACCCAGTGCAGGAGCTTAGTCCAAAACAATGACTTCCCATAATTTTTTATTTAACAATGTAAAAGAATTACTTAGCAAGAAGTCCATCATGAATGAAATAAGAAAATATTTCACAGCTGTTACTGTGTTTTTTAGCCCCAGTTGATTCAGTTATGCAGTGCACTTCCAGCAAGATATCTAGGACCAAAGACTTGTTGTCGTGGTAGAGAGAGGGGGGAATGGGGCAACCTCAATTGGACATTGTATTGTTAAAGTAATCTAAGGTTTCAGGAAGGGAAAAAAAAGCCTAGAATATGAATAGAGAGGGGAGAGATTCAATTGAAGACAAAAAAAAAAAAAAATGATACACTTTGTGAAGGGGAGAAGCACAGGGAAAAGGTAGACCAAGATTGCCTGACATAAGCAGATCATATTGGAAAGTAGAAATCAAATGAGGACTCTTCTATAATGGCCTTTCCCAAGAGTTTGTCTACACGAGGTTCATTTAGGTTAGGCACCTTGGAGCATAACCTGGTTCTACACCTTAAGCTTCAAAGGACACTATCATTTATGTTAAAACAATTGGTAAATTAGATAATAAGGTCCCGATGCTAATTTTTAACTGAATAGTTGCCCCCTTAATATTCAATATCGAACTAGAAACTCTGAATGCAACCTTATTTGGAAATTGGGTCATGGGAGGTGTAATCAAGTTAACCTGAGGGTAAATCCTGGGTATTTGTCATCCTTTTAAAAAGAGGACAATTTGGACACAAAGACACAGACACAAGGAAGAACACCAGGTGACGCCTATAGCAGAAATTGGAGAGATACAGCTAAAAGCCAAGCAATGCCAAAGATACCCAGCAGCCACCAGGACTGGAAAGAGAGAGGCATGGGGCCTCTGGAGGCCATGGTCCTGTGCACCCCTTGTTGTCTGACTTGTAGCCCCTAGAACTGTGAGTGGGAGAATACAGCAGCCACAGGAAATCAACACAAGGAGGAAACCATTTTGAAATGATGATTTACAGAAAATACTTTGGGGTGACAAGCAGGATGAATTGAAAGAGTCTGGAACCAAAAAGACCAGTTAGGAGGATATTACAGACATTCAGCCTTGTAAACAAATCAGAAGGTAGACCAGGCTGGGCACAGGGGAATGGGAAACCATGGAGGTGTTGTAAAGAAAGAACGGGTGGTAAATGGTGAAGAAGAGCCAGGCCCTGAGCTGATTTCACAGTTGGATAAAGAAGAAGGATGGAGTTCCTGGAAGATATCAAGGGGACCAAGGTAAACAAATGAGTTTGCTGGTGAAGTAGAGAAAGGGAATGATGGCTAGTTTGGTTTCAGACATATTGGTGCAAACGTGCCATTCAGTTGTTGTCTGTGGCTAAAGTAGGAATGGACCAGTTAGATGTTTAGACTTCTGTGAATCATGAGCCTAAAAGTGGATGGCTGATGCTCTGACAATGCTTCCACTTGACTAAAAGTAGCAGCACACACCAGGTCGTGTACAGGAACCTTTGTGGGGTCATTTACAACAGACAGGAAAAGACAGCAGGGAAGCCTCGCACATCCTTTGTTTGCTCTCCTAGGGGAACGATTTTGATGTCCTATGAAAATGAAAAGGTAACTCCCCCTATTACCTCTTAGCACTGGTATCTAAACATCTCATGTCTCATGATGTCTGCCTTTTATTTCCAAGATGAATGGAAGGTTCCTGGATATACTTGAGCTAGCTAAAGAAAAAGAAAAAGAAAAGAGGCTCAGGTAGCTCACAGTTTTGATTTTTAATTTCAGATCTGAGAAAAATAACAAAATGCATGGATCATAGCCTTCACACTACTTTAAAGACTCTGTTAAACAAATAGTCAAATTTGAAGGACAACTATGAAAGAAGTCTTGAAAAGACTTCTGTAGAATACTGCTTAACAAATGGAACTGCAGGGGCTGGTGCTGTGACATAGCGGGTAAAGCTGCCGCCTGCAGTGCCGGCATCCCATATGGCCGCCGGTTCAAGTCCTCGCTACTCCTCTTCCAATTCAGCTCTCTGCTATGGCCTGGAAAAGCAGTAGAAGATAGCCAAAGAGCTTGGGCCCCTGCACCCATGTGGGAGACCTGGAAGAAGCTCCTGGCTCCAGGCCTTGGGTAGGCCCAGCTTCAGGCATTGTAGTCATTTGGGGAGTGAACCAGTGGATAGAAGACTTTCTCTCTATCTCTCTCTCTGCCTCTCCTCTCTCTGTGCAACTCTGCCTTTCAAGTAAATAAATAAATCTTTTTAAAAAATGGAACTACAAAGCTGGGCAGCTCATTGAGTAAAAGCCACATTGTAATCACACCTCATACTGTAGACCAAGATGTATTCAAATAGAACAAAGACACAAATATACAATGAAAAACTATTAAAGCACCACATAAAATATTCTTCTGTATGTTAAAATCTTTTACAAGGCATTTACCAGGTGGATGTATGGTACTAGCACAGTGCTAAATGAACTTAAAGCCAGAATTCAGGGAACCCCTTAGGAGACCGAAGAGGGAATACACAGGACTATACCCCACAGCAAACATTCCTCTTTAAATCAACAGCTCTTTACTGCTTTGCTGCAGAATTACAAAATAAGAAATTAGTTTTAATACACTTTTTTATTAGTTTCCTAAGGGCACTTATTCAATGTACGAAAACTGTGTGGCTTTTAAAATAACAGGAATGCATGGTCTGACGTTTCTAGATACTAAAAGCCAACATTCAAGGTGCGAGGGCGGCCAGGCTCTCACTGCAGGTCCTCGGGAAAGACCATTTATGCCTCTTCTAGATTTGGATGCCTGCCAGAAAACCTTGGTATTCCGTGCTTGGAGAAGCATCACTCCAGTCATGACCATCTTCTCCCATGTGTCTTCACACCATCTGTTCTCTGTGCACGTCTATCTCCTTATCCAAAGTCCCCTTGCAGTAAAGATGCCAGTCTTTGAATTAGGGCTCTCATGTTGATGACTTAATTTGAACTTGATCCTTTAGAAAGACTCTACTTCCAAGTAAGGTCCCTGAGGTTTTGGACAATAGGACTCCAACATATGTTTTCAAGGAAACACAATCCAACCCATAAGACTTCCATAGTAATATTCCTTTTTAGCCAACAAACAGTTAATAAAACCAGACATTCTCCATACCAAATTATCCTTGGCACGTCATAGCAACACTTAGGGTGGCCTCGGATGACAGCATGTTCTGTGCTCAGGGGAAACATCTAGATTCTGAGGTCCAACCCAGACTCATTGAAACAGAGCTGTGAAGGTGGGGCGGAGGCCCAGATGGGACATTTTTCTCAAATACTCTCAAGATGAGAAAAGGATATTTCAAGGCTTTGTAGCACGCAGGCCAAGACGAATTGATGGGGCTTCAAGTTTCACATGAAGGAAAAATCAAGTAAGTAGCTTCTTTCCTTGGACTCTGCCCACAGCTTCCGCAGGAGCCATGGAAAGCTGGGCAGCACTGGCTTGGAATCAGAGCCCTGCTGGGCGGTGCCAGCCAGAGGGATGTGCCTACATTCACACCACAGTATGCAAGCCCTGGCCAAAGGCTCTCATGAAGCAAAGGCTGCAAAATCTAAACCACAGTTAGTGCCTTTCAGCATTTGCATCTGTGACCTCTCCAAAGAGTTACGATACTTCCATGTCACCTCTGTGCCACACTGAAGCAGGCTGGAACACATGGACCACCTGGGAGCAGGGGCTGGTGGCCTGACTGCAGTTAGGAAGCAGGGTACTGGGCAGCCTTTCCAAGTCCCTGGAATCCACAGGAGCCTCCCAGAATAGAATGTTTGCCTTGAAAATGCTCCCAATTCCCAGATTGAGGGGTTGTGCCCTCTCCCTGCCCTCTTGTCCCTACCCACTGTGAGTTTTTAAGTACACTCACTATGTGGAACTCACTTGCCAATAACAAATGGAAGAATGTCCGAGTCATCGGAGCTCCTGTCTCTACATTCATCCTGGCACCTCTCTCTGCCCCTTACAAAAGAAAGGTTAGAAACAGAGTCTTACTAGGACAGCTGCCAGAGATTTCCGAGCAACAGGTAGATTCTGAAGAGAGGTGAAAAGGGCATATCACAGCCTTGACAAGCAGCCCCAGGTCATAGCAAAAACTGAGTTCTAACAGGGCTCAGAGATTTTGTAAATGAGTCTTTAAAGTCGCCATTCAGTTGTTCACTTATTCCTTTATTCAAGTCCTTCCTGTGCTCAGTTCATTGCTAATGATAGATGAGGATGCTATATTAGAGGCAGGGAAGCTAATTTCTGGATCCCTGGGAAGACAGTCACACACTATCAGAGATACCACAGAAACTTCTGAGAAACCTGAGCTTGGAGATGGTTGCAGGCATGTCCAGAAAAAGTGGATCCTGGGTCCATGGCCAACACTGAGCAAGGAAGGAATCTAAGGTAAAATGGTGTGGAGCTGGGGATTAGGGACGCCCCTAGCACTGGATCAAGAGGGCATTGGTAGGAAAGGGGAAGGAAAAGGTTGTTTGGCTTGCCACTAACAGAAAGGAAGTGGCGAAGGTAGCACATCTCCAGCTCACCCAGCCAATTTCCCTCCCAGTCCTGGGCTCAACCCTCCATGAGGCAATAACAAGCCCAGGACTAGACTTCTCCTCAAATCTTGACTTAAATATAGACCCAGGACACAAATTTGACAAATGGAGTGCCTTTTGAACTATGTAAAATTATAGTGAACTTTGAGAAACACTTAATTTTTAACAATTCGAAGTGACATTTTGGTGACGCATTTTGAGCTCCTGCTGAAAAAAATCAGATGTATTTCATTAACACCAGAACTAAGAATCCACCACTCAATGATGCAGAAATTAAAGATGAAACGCTTTTGGCAGTCATAGTGTTTTTCCTTATTTGAGCCTCAGTTAAATGAGTTAACATTTACTCACTAGATTCACTATGTGTAAGATAATAATAAATTAAGATTTCATAACTTGATTGCTTAATACTAAATCTCCAACCACAGATTATAAAATGCCAATACACATAGATTTCAAAGCAAACTGAAAAGAGAAAAGCCTTCTCTACAACTAAATATCAAGGAGTAAATATACAACACAGGCTACTTAAAAATCCTTCTCGGAGCTGGCTGAGTAAATTTTATGTTTCTTGTTGCCTCTGTGGTTTATAAATCACAAAAGGAAAAAAATAAGTTCTTACTTCTGTCTTTGTTCAGATCTTACACATGTACTTTACAGAGGAGCTTGTCTATCATAATGTGATGGTATTATGAATGATTATGTTTTATGATTGTATTATGCTCTCCATATCTAAATTCTTAGGAAAGAGAAATATCAAGTAAAGACATAACTTGCAAACATCAAGAGAAAGGAAAATTCAACTTATAATCATGTTTACAATTCTGACAATATTGTTAGTAAAAAACATGGTCTATGACTACTATACTGGTTGCTCAAAAGTGTTAATTAAATTTTGTCATTTAAAATTAAATTAATTCAAAACTTCAGTTCAATTCACAGTCATCCTAAGAATTATCCCAATATCCTCTGCAGGTTTTTGTGTCATTTAGCTAATCACAGGGACTTTTAGAACTGGCTTCCTTGTTATTCTTCTTGCCAATGATATATTTCATTCCCTCCTCTACAAGTTGCTATTATAATTATCAAATGATTACCACAAAAATATAATATTGTCTATATTAGATTTTATTGAAAGCTATTTGTTTAAATAACAGAGGGTATTTGGATCTATGTGGCTTTGTCAAATGTTCTGAAGACATTCTTCTTCATAGTCCTTGCAGAAAACATTTTTCTTTCCTCATTTTTCATCTTTTTTAAATCAATGGCAAGTTTTAATTTGCTTGGTCAGGAAAGAAGTCTTTTGATGTTCAACAGCTGTATTTCAGTGGCACACACACATACACACACACACATAC
This sequence comes from Oryctolagus cuniculus, assembly GCF_051225735.1. Taxonomy (NCBI): domain Eukaryota; kingdom Metazoa; phylum Chordata; class Mammalia; order Lagomorpha; family Leporidae; genus Oryctolagus; species Oryctolagus cuniculus. The sequence continues at coordinate 15,938,793 of NC_142871.1, forward strand.
AAACATGTATATATATATAACTGAATTTTCATCTTTATAGTTATCCAAATCAACAAATAACAAGATGTAATTTGGTCCAAGGATTTTTGAATCATCCAGGTCTTTTAAATGAACGCCATGATGTTCTATAGAATTTATTTCCATAAATTTGTCTAGTTCTGGGCTTATCAGTAGGATGGTTATGCCTGGTTATTATTTCTTCCTTCCCTGATTTATGTCTCCACTTTTATTCCTGAATTCAGAAGATAATTGTCATGAATTCTTTCATCCACTAGTAATGTATTTTAACTTACTTTGAGTTACTTCAAATGCTCTTCAAAGTTTTATAATTATAATAATAGCAGGATGGGAATCTACTGATAAGTATGAAAAATGTAATCTTGTATTCAGCAGGCCAAGATTTCATGAGGGAAAAATATATGCTAACAGGACAATAAAACTTAACAGTAACCACACTTGGCTGTCAGGGATGTGGCCATTAGTTTTTTTCTTTGCTTGTTTCTCTTCTCCCAAAGGATAAAAACAAGAGCATAGCAAATATAAAGGAAAAAAATCTATAGCCATATTAAGTTTAGATCCCAATATGTGCATTTAATGTATCTGCTTCGTTAAGAATGCTAGAACATGTAGGTGAACGAGGAAACTCTTAAGCCAAAAAATGACCAGGAGTTTTTGTTTGCCAGTTGGACTGACTTTGAAAACCCAAATTTGCCCATTATTACCCATGCTTTCAAGCAACCCAATATCCACCACTCCATTCACATATGCAGATGCCTTCCAACAAGTGGATCTCAGACCTGGTCTCCCACCCCACCCCCATTTAAAGGGCTGCATGCTTATATCTTGGTTTATAAAAAACACAGGTGAGAATCTCTGAGGCCAGACATATATTCACTTGGTCTATCTCATATCAGTGACTCTTGAAGTACAAACACCATACTCTATATCTTTCGGTTCACTTAAAATATCCATTAATTAAAGGCAATAGTTTCACTCATGAAAATGAATCAAATGAGCAAATCTCTATATAAATCCATCTCTCACTTGCCCCGTGAGTCCAGAAAAGAGATTTAACTTCCTCCCACTTGGTTTTATCCTTATTAATTCCTGAATGGGTATACTGGGCTGTGGAGAAGGTCATTTCCTAGTCTTGTTTCCATAATAACTAGAGTTATTCTCTCCGATCAACAAGAACAGCAGTCAAGTTTTACAGAAACACCACTTCTGAGAAAAATCAATGTGAGGACAAAAGCATCACTTGAACCATTGTGTCTTTGTACCAGCTCTTCTCTAGGATAAAACTCTAATTGATTTTTCTATTTTAGTTCCCTTTCTCCTAAAATACTAAGTAAAAACCATGTTAGATAAATAATTGGCACAGTTCATAAACCTATCATTATTGCCTTAGTCCACAGAAAAGATTTTAAAGGTAAAATGCTTATTAGTAATTGAAGTATTTTGGAAAAATAGTTCTCAATATTTAAAAAATGTTGTGGCTCATTTAATGTTAAACTCTTCTGAAAAACTGTGAACATATGATAGTGAATGTATTTATCATGTAGGGTCCACCTTAAATCTTTTTGGCAAATACTCTGGGTTGAAAATACTTAAATTATGTCAAAGTAATGCTTTTTAACTGTCTATATTTTGATTATAAAAGATTGTTTTCTGATTTCTAAGAGAATCACAGTGCACTGATATTAAATATTAAGAAATTATGATGCAGCCTTGAAATCAATGGAATAGTAAGGAATTACTTCCTTGTCTCCTACAGTTTCTCCCATGCCATCACAACCAATCCTTGAAAAGCTGTTGAATCAAAATAAAAATGAACTTAGTCTTCTTACCTGGAACCCTCTTTGCCCAGTTGATCATGTGAACTAGCTCTCTGTCTGCCAAGTTGGTCAGTAGGCCCATCATCGAGGCCTCACTGAAGGGTCTGGTAGGGTCGTACTCAGAATAGATGATGGGGGGCTCAGCTTCCAACAAGGCACTGACCATCTGATCGGCCGTCAGAGACAAGGCTGGGCTATTCTTCTTAGTGTGCTTGATCAACAGAGGGCTTGGCCAGAGGTTGGCAGCCCTCATGTCTCCAGGGGGCCCTGTTTCATTCCTGCCTTCCCCATCATCTCTCTGGCGCTTGTGTTTCAACATTCTCCCTCCTCTTCGGTCTTTCCGTATACCTGAAAACATGAATGAAAATATTAGTTTCGCTTTTTTTCCACAGAAACTTTTATACAAAAACCAACTTCAAAGATAATATCTTTTTATTTCACTTAAATAAATGCTTAAGGTTTAACAACTGGCTCTCCAAAAGAAAAAAAAAAGGAGTTTGGATTTGTAGCTTTTGCCAGTCTCCATGGTGTAAATATTATCACCATAACAAACTTCAGGACACTTCTCTGGAGTCAGGTAGCGTAGAAAACTCCTGAAATTTAGTAGCAGGTTTGGTGAACCATTAGAATAGAATCTGGCTCTGACATACCAGTGTGTGTGTGTGTGTGTGTGTGTGTGTTTAATAGATGCTATAAAATAAAATTATAATAGTTATTATTGGGGGGTGGCGCTGTGGCACAGTGGGTTAACGCCCTGGCCTGAGGTGCTGGCATTCCATATGGACGCCGGTTCAAGACCCAGCTGCTCCACTTCTGATCCAGCTCTCTGCTATTCCCTAGGAAAGCAGTAGAAGATGGCCTAAGTCCTTGGGCCCCTGCACCCACTTGGGAAACCCAGAAGAAGCTCCTGGCTCCTGGCTTCAGATTGGCGCAGCTCCAGCCATTGCGACCAATTAGGGAGTGGCCCAGTGGATGGAAGACCGACCTCCCTCTCTCCCTCCCTCCCTCTCTCTCTGCCTCTCATCTCTATGTGTAACTCTGACTTACAAATAAATAAATCTTTAAAAAAAGAAAAAAAAGTTATTTTTGACATACAACTATCAGACTACTTCTATAAATCAGTATCGTTTAAGTAGTAAATTAAAAGGACTTTTTTCAATAATTAGGGGGAAAAGAATATGACATAGTATAACCCCTTAGTGACTGCCTCCCCACAGAAATGTCTTAAACAACTAATCACTTAGAGTATTACTTTACTGGGAACTATGGAATCTAGGTGAGAGAACCTGGTAGTAGTTCAATAAGAAAGGATTCCTTGAACAAGGCAGGAAGGAAAGAGCTGCCCAGGTCACCTGTCTGCCAACTCCAAGCACTGCAAAATGGAGACAACAACTCCTTGGGGGAAGGAAGTGAATTAAGTCAAATCCTTAGACTTGGAATCCATGCCAGAACTTAGGACAGTAAAATCCAGTACTGGACACAGCCCCATAGCCCTTACCGCTAAGTCAGTGCCTGAGGTTGGAGCCTCTGGATCCACCTTAGCCTTGGCAGCCAAAGGATTTCCTGTTCTACCCCTCCCCAACCTTGAGAAGCATAGGAAAAAAACTGTTGGCAGGAGGGAAGAAAGTACAGGACTTTGCCTATGAACTCAGCCCTGGGTTCACCATGATGAAACTCAATGCAATGCGCAACACAGTGGACCCTGTCCAGGCCAATGCTGAAAGACAGACCCTCTTAACCTGCTCAGAGCCAAGCAGAGGCCTTGGTGAGACAGACTTTTCCAGCCAGCATCACCTCAAGGTGGCTGTAGCAGCCTCAAGCCATGAATAGATCACACCAGCACACAGGCCACAGCAGTATGGACTTTGATTCTCCCTCAGTGCTACACTGGTCATCATGATCTTTGAGCTCTGGGTATGATTTATTGTTGCTAGATCTACAGAAGCCACAGCACCTCATCCCACTTCCAACTCCAGGCAACATAACAGGGAGAGTCAGTTTCTGTTTATGGAAAGAAGAAATTTGTAGGTACAAGGGTACAAGTATTGATTTGGAATCTGGGATCAGACACTCTACAGCATGGCCCAGTGCCAAACAGAACCCTTCAGTGCCTCATCACATAGTGGTGATGGTGGACAGTTCCTCTGGACCCATCTCAGCCTCAGATGGAGGCTGATGGAGAAGGCCTACCTTTCCAGGCACTCCACAATTAAGTCTGCAAGAGAAGTAAGAAGGAAACTACAGAAAGCCAAGGCCAAGGCGACAGGGCATGTGGGCCCATGAGAGCTCCCTACAATGTGGGCCTTCATTGACCCCGCCCTTCTGTCCATTATCCTCAGTCTCTGATGCTGGGCTGTGGTTGGATGAGTGTTTGAGGTCTGTTTTGCAACAGGGCTTTGAAGGTGCCCTGGAACTCTTTTATAATGATATCAGTTAAGGACAAGCCAATGGCTATTATTGAAAAATGAAATGAAAAGCTAGAAGTTTCCAGAAGTGGTCATTGGAGGGCACAACTCTCCTCCCAGGGAAGGATCTAGTTTGAAGCATTGATAATATCAGGATAATACCAGTTCTAAACAAGCCTCTACCAGAGTTCCATGAATTCTACTAGAATTGAAGAACAAAAATCAAATTTATAGTGAAGTTTGAGTATTATATTGGCAAAGTCATTAATGCTTTATGAAAAGTTTGTTGGAACAGTGCTGCCTGCACCAAACCATCATTTTGAAAATAGATAACTCATTTTAAGAAGGAATGAGATGATGTGGAAGATGAAGTGTATAGCCGCAGACCATTATACAAATTTGCATAGATAGAATCAATCTTGTTTATGCCTCTATTGAAGAGGACCAAGGATTAACAGCAGAAATAGCCAACATCATAGACATCACCACTGGTTCACCATAATCTGTAACTAAAAGACTGAAGTCAGGCAAATTTTCACTTGATGGGTGCAAACACTTTTGCTCCAGTTGCAGATGAGCAGAGCTTTCAGTGGAAATTTTAAGCAACTGGAAGATCCTGACACATTTCTTCAAGAATTGTAACAAGAGATGAAGCAAGGTTTTATCAATATGATCCTAAAGACAAAGCACAATCAAAGCAATGGCTATCACGGGGTGCAAGTGGTCCAGTCAAAGTAGAAGTAGACCTGTCAAGACCAAAGGTCAGAGGCCCATGTTTGGCACAGCAGATAAGATGCCACTTGGGATGCCTGCATTCCATATCAGAGGTCTTGGATTTGAGTCCCTACTCTGCTTTCAATTCCCACTTCCAGATAATGTACACCCTGGAGACATGGATTAAATTTTAGACTCTGGGCTTTGGCTCAGCACCCCTGTTGTAGGTATTTGGGGATTAAATAAGAAAATGGAAAATCACTATCTGCCTCTGCCTCTCATTTTCTGTCTCTCCAATTTTCAAATAAAAATAAACAATTTTATAATGAAGCTACAGAAAACCTTGAAAATAAAACAAAATGACAGTAGTGAGACCTTAGCTAGCAGTAATTACTATAAATGTAAATGAATTAAATTTTCCAAAAAAACTATATAAAAATTGAATTAATACCCCAAAAAGGCCAGATTTATGCTGATGATAAAATATTCATTTCATCCCTAAGGAAAATTCATAGACTGAAAGTGACAAGATGGAAAATTATACTTCATGCAAACAGGCTGTAAAAGAAAACAGGAAGCCAGTGCTGCGGCTCACTACGCTAATCCTCTGCCTGCAGCGCCAGTACACCAGGGTTCTAGTCTAGTTCTACTTAATACTATTGGTTGAATTCTGTAATTAATACAGTTATTCTTAAGTGTTGAAACTTAACTTAAAAGTGATCCCTGTTAAATATAAGAGTGGGAATAAGAGAGGGAAGAGATCTACAATTTGGGACATACTCAATCGGACTTGCCCCAAATGGTAGAGTTAAAAATATACCAGGGGATTCTAATCCAATCCCATCAAGGTGGCATGTACCAATGCCATCTCACTAGTCCAAGTAATCAATTTCAGTTCACAATTGATCACACTGATAGGTTTAACAGTCAAAAGGATCACACAAACAAGACTAGTGTCACTGATAGAATAAAAAAGGGAATTATCCAACATAGGAAGCGAGATACACAGCAGACTCATAGAATGGCATATGTCCTAAACAGCACTCTGGCCTCAGATTCAGCCCTTAAGGCATTCAGATCTGGCTGAAGAGCCCATGAGAGTATTTTAGGCATGGAAAGCCAAGACACTATGGCAAAACAAACAAATAAACAAACACACTTAAATGAAAGATCTCAGTGAGTGAGATCCCAGTGGAAAGAACAGGTCATCAAAGAAGGAGGTACCTTTCGCTGAAGGGAGGAGAGAACTTCCACTTTGACTATGACCTTGTCTAAATATGATCAGAGTCAGCAAACTCAAAAGGCTTCCATAGCCTTTGCAACTCATGACAAGAGCCTAGGGAGATTACTGATGCCATAAACAAGAGTGTCAAATTGTTACGTCAACAACAGGAGTCACTGTGCACTTACTCCTCATGTAGGATCTCTGCCCTTCATGTGCTTTACATTGTGATTTAATGCTATAACTAGTACTCAAACAGTATTTTTAATTTTGTGTTTCCGTGTGGGTGCAAACTGTTGAAATCTTTAATATATACTAAATTGATCTTCTGTATATAAAGATAATTGAAAATGAAGCTTGATGTGAATGGAATAGGAGAGGGAGCGGGAGAGGGGAGGGTTGCAGGTGGGAGGGAAGTTATTGGGGGGGAGCCATTGTAATCCATAAGCTGTACTTTGCGAATTTATATTCATTAAATAAAAGTAAAAAAATAATTAATGACAAATCTTTTCAATTATTCAAAAAAATTGAAGAAGAGGAATTCTTCCAGATTCATTCTGTGAGGCCAGCCTTTACCTGACAAAATCCAGGTAACAAACAAAAGAAGCCTATAGGTCAGTATCCCCAATGAACATTGAGGCAAAAACTCTCTACAAAATCCAATAAACTAAATCCAACAGACATCAAAAAAGCATTATTCATCATGATCAAGTGGATCATCCCATAGATGCAAAGATGATTCAAAACACACAAATCAATAAACGTGTTACACCCCATCAACAGAATGGAGAACTCAACAGACTCACAAAAAGTATTTGATAAGATTAAATATCTATCTACTTACGATCAAAGCTCTGAACAAAGTAGGTATAGAAGGATCATACCACAATATAACCAAGGCCATATGCAGCAAATTAACCAACCCACAGCTAATGTGATACTGCATTGGGAAAACCCAACAAATTGATCTCTTAACATTTATAACAAAATCAGGATGCCCACTTTCATCAATCCAGTTCAATACAGTACTGGACATCCTAGCCAGAGGAATCAGACAAAAGAAGACATGCAAATCAAGAAGGAGGAAATCAAATGATCACTGTTTATAGATAACATGATCTTACATATAGAAAACTCCAGATACCTCCAGAAAAGCATTGTAACTAATAAATGATTCAGGAAAGACATAGCATACAAAATGAACACTCAAAAAATTAGTGTTTCTTTATACCAATAATAAATCATATGATAAAGAAATCAAGAAAACAATCCCATTTTAATAACAACAAAGAATACCTAAGAAGTTGTCGCTCCCCCTCTTCATGGAGGAACGACACTAAGTCCTGCCTAGGCTTCATATCCGAGTCACGGCACCATTATGTCGCTCCCCCTCTTCGTGGAGGAACGACACAGGACCCTGCGCTGTTCTTTCGTCTGCTCGGCCCTCCCCGGGTTTGCTGCTGGTTCTTCCCGGGTTGGCTACTATCCCTTCCACCTCCGTGGAAGGGCAGTTCCCCCTGGCCACATTCCCCACTTCCGCAGGGGAGCGGCACACCGCCGGCTGGCTTTCTCGGGGGCTGCACAGGTTCCCTTAGATGGTTCCCTTAGATGTTCCCCATAGATGTTCCTGGTGCATGCCGTCTCTCTCCTCCTTTATAGTCCTCCTCCACCAATCCCAACTCGGCTGCCCACACGCCGAGTACGCTGCTCTCCAATCAGGAGCAAGTCCTACAGTTTATTAACTGAACTGGAGGCAGCTGTGCGGAAGCTGTTTACTTCTCTCCCAGCGCCATATTGTGGGAGAGCAGATGCATAGAATAAGTCTTAATTCCAGTAACTCAGTCTAGTCCGGGTTGCTCCCCACAGATCCCCCTTTCTTTTTATTTTTGGCGTTGATACGCGCCTGTCTTCGGTGTCCCGCGGCACACACTCTGCTCTACTTGCTAGAGTTGCCACAGGCTCTTACAAGTCCTATCAGGCAAACCGAATCCGGGTCCTCTCTTCGCCATGTTATGAGGAGGTTTTTAGGCGCTGATGCGTGCCTGTGTTCGGTGCCCCGCAGCGCATGCTCTGCTCTGCCTGCAGGGGCTTACAAGCTCTATCAGGCAAACCAAATCCAAGCCTTCTCATTGCCTTATTGTGGGGGAGACTTATTAGTGTTGGTTCGTGCCTATCTTCGGTGACCTGCAGCTCATACTCTGGTCAAGCTGCTTGCTGGCGCTTACCGCCTTAATCAGGCAGACCGAATCCAAGCCTCCTAATTGTTGCATTGTGGGGAAGCCTTACTGATGTTAATTCGTGCCTGTCTTTGGTGACCTGCGGCGCACAAGCTGCTAGCCGCCCAGGTGCTCATCGCCTCACTAAATCAGGCAGACCGAATCCAAGCTTTCTTATTGCCATGTTGAGGGGAGGCCTTTCTATTTCTCTATTTCTCTATCTCCGGGCATTCCTATTTCTCCCATTCCACTTCTATCTTCCAGCATTCCTATTTCTCTCACTTTACTTCTAAAACTTCTGTTTCTCTTATCCCTGCGGCTTCCCGCTCTCATTCTTATCCCCGCGGCTTCCCGGCTGCGCCCGCCCCGAGGCTGCTTCTCGGCAGCTTTCCGGCTGAGCCGCTTCAGCCCGCGCCTCTCTCATCTGCGCAGCTTCCCGGCTTTGCGCGGCTTGGCTTCGCGCGCTCCGCGGTCTCCACGCCCTTCGCGTCTGCACCACGGCCTACGCCAGCCCCGTTCCCTATCTATTCACGCCCCGTGCTCTCTCTGCACACGGCGGCTTCCGCGAGTAACACAGCGTAGCTTACGTGTCCGCCACTAGCATTCAATCTAAGTTCCCCGGGCTAGCCTGGCGAATTCAACCCAGCATACGTCTCCGCCCCACGATTTGGCTTCCCGTCCTTTGCTCCCCGGGCTAATCAGACGGATCCCAATCTGGCTTACGTTTCAGCTTCTGGTTTCAACTTTTCGCCCCCTATTCCCGGGCTAACTTGAGAATCCCAAAGTGGCTTTCGTATCCGCCTCGGCCTGCCCCCCGCGGCTTCAATTTCCCTAACATTTTTCTCTACCCGGTATGTTTCCCTAAGTTTTCTTCCAACAATATTCCTCCCTCATTTCTCCTGGCCTCTCCCCACAGTCCGTATCCAAGTCTAAGTTTCTTATAGGTTTCACTTTCACTTTCAACCTCCTAGCTTCCCTGCCATAGTCCGCATCCGAGTCTATGAAAGCTTTCACTTTCGCTTTCAATCCTAACTTCTTTCCCACAGTCCATATCCGAGTCTATGCCTAGGCTTTCAATAGCTTCTTCTGGCACCTAGGCTCTTTGCTAGTCTCTCTCTCCGGTATTTTCCCACTTCTTTCCGTTTCTTCCCTCCTAAGTTTCCTATCCGAGTCATTTCTTCCCTCCTAAGTTTCCTTATCCGTCCTAGGTTTCCTATCCAAGCTAGGTTTCCTATCCGAGTCACGGCACCATTATGTCACTCCCCCTCTTCATGGAGGAACGACACTAAGTCCTGCCTAGGCTTCATATCCGAGTCACGGCACCATTATGTCGCTCCCCCTCTTCGTGGAGGAACGACACAGGACCCTGCGCTGTTCTTTTCGTCTGCTCGGCCCTCCCCGGGTTTGCTGCTGGTTCTTCCCGGGTTGGCTACTATCCCTTCCACCTCCGTGGAAGGGCAGTTCCCCCTGGCCACATTCCCCACTTCCGCAGGGGAGCGGCACACCGCCGGCCGGCTTTCTCGGGGGCTGCACAGGTTCCCTTAGATGGTTCCCATAGATGTTCCTGGTGCATGCCGTCTCTCTCCTCCTTTATAGTCCTCCTCCGCCAATCCCAACTCGGCTGCCCACACGCCGAGTACGCTGCTCTCCAATCAGGAGCAAGTCCTACAGTTTATTAACTGAACTGGAGGCAGCTGTGCGGAAGCTGTTTACTTCTCTCCCAGCGCCATATTGTGGGAGAGCAGATGCATAGAATAAGTCTTAATTCCAGTAATTCAGTCTAGTCCGGGTTGCTCCCCACAGAAGTGGCCAGTATTGTGGTTCAGTGGCTTAAACTGCTGCATGCAATATCACCATCCCAAACTGGAGAACTAATTCAAGTCCCTGTTGCTCCACTTCCAATCAAACTCCCTGATAATTCACATGGAAAGCAGCGAAGATGTTCCAAGCACTTGGGCCCCTACCACACACGTTGGGAGACCTGGATGGAATTCCAGTCTTCTGGCTTTGACTTCAGCCCAGAACTGACCATTGTGCCAATTTGGGGAGTGATGCAGTGGATGGAAGATCTTTCAATATCTCCATCTCTCCTATAATAAATGGAAGGCCTAGAAATATGGAACTACTCAACCAAAGCCAAAAAAAGAAAAAGAAAAAGAAATAAATGGCATTACATCAAAATAAAGGAAACAATCAAGAGTGAAGAGAAAGCCTACAGAATGGTATAAAGTTGTACCTCTGACAAGAGGTTACTAACTGGAATATAGAAGGAACTCAAGTCAAGAGCAAAAAATAGTAATAATAATATAAATAAATCCAATTTTAAACTATACACTAGATCTAAGCAGACATTTTTCAGAGTAAGACCACAATTGGCCAGCAGACGCATGAAAACAAAAACCCAACATTACTAATAATGAGGGAAATCCAAATCAAAACTCAGAGAGCATCTCAATTTACTTAGATTGGCTATTATCAAAAAGACAAAAAAAAATAACAATTTCTGGTGACAATGTGGAGAACAGGAAACACTTACACTGTTGGTGAGAATGTAAATTAGTACAGTCATTATGTAGAACAATATAGAGATCCTTTTTTTTAAAGATTTATTTTTGTTATTTATTTGAAAGAGTTACACAGAGAGAGGTCTTCATACGCTGGTCCACTCCCCAGATGGCCGCAACAGCCAAAGCTGTGCCGATCCGAAGCCAGGAGACATAAGCCTCCTCTGGGTCTCCCATGTGGGTGCAGGGGCCCAAGGACTTGGGCCATTTTCCACTGCTATCCCAGGCCACAGCAGAGAGCTGGATCAGAAGAGGAGCAGCAGGGACTAGAATCGGCGCCACAGTGCCAGCCCCGTAGAGATCCTTTAAGTTATTAAGAAGAAAACCACTATATAATATAGCAATTCCCCTACTGACTATGTTCCCAAAAAATGAAATCAATACATTGAAGAGATGTCTGCACTCTCCTGTTTACTACATCACTATTCACAAAATCCAAGAGGTAGAAATAACCTAAGTGTCCAAAACCTGATGAACACATTTAAAAAATGTAGTATACATATACACATGAAAATACTATCCTGCCATTCAAGGGTTGTAATACTGTCATTTGCAAAATATGAATGAAACCAGAGGTCATCATGTTGAGTGAAATAAGCCAAGCACAGAGACAAACACCACATGTTCTCATCCGTATTTGGAATCTAAGAATGGTGATCTCATAGAAGTTGAGAGTAGAACAGTGGTCACCAGAGGCTTGGGAGGGTAGTGGGTAGCAGGCATGGTGAAAGGTTGATTAATGAGTCCTAACTTATAGTTAGATTGGTAAATAAGTCCTTGTGTTCTACTGAACGTGGGATAACTAAAGATAATCATAATGTACCATACATTTCATAAACAGCTGAAAGAATCCTGAATGTTTTTACTACATAGACACGATAAATATGCGAGGAAATGGAAATGCTCACCCTGATCTGAACATTACAGAATGTACTAAAACATCATGTTACTCCATAAATGCTTACAATTTTATGTGTCCATTAAAATTATTCTAAGTTTTTTAAAAAAATTATAAAAATGCACATTTTAAAATCATTTAGTAAACATCCTATCATCCAAGTAGAGCTCTTAATGGAGAATATTAAAGAACAATGATTTGCCCAAAACACACATGACAGCCTCTGGATCCCACGGATGTGCAATCTCTCACTTCTACCCAGCTACCTGCACTGTATCACCTTTAAACTGACCCCCCTTCACCAAGTAGCTTAAGTGGTCTCCAGCTTTCCACAAATTCTCTTCCCAATATAAAAGTTTTAAATAGTTGAAAATATTTTCCCCTCAAAAGTACACCCAGTTGTTGTTTTCAGCAACTAAATGATGGAATGGGAAGGACAAAGGGGATCCAATCTCTCTGATGCGATTACTCAAGGACTCGGCTCAGCATCTTAGCCTGGAAACGACCATGCTGTGCTTCTGAAGTGTTATCTGCAAAAGCAAATATTTCTCCCTATGTTTTCAAAAACTTTACTATCTACAAAATTTGTCAGACAGCAACAGTTCTTAGATTTATATCAAGGAGACAATCATTTGGGTAGAAAGTTTACCACTTATTTTTTATATTAAAGAAATGAAAAACAAACGCTTTTAACATATTACTCTTGGGGCCGGTGCTGTGGCGCAGCAGGTTAATGCCCTGGCCTGAAGTGCCGGCATCCCTATGGGTGCCGGTTCGAGACTTCGCCACTCTACTTCCGATCTGGCTCTCTGCTGTGACCTGGGAAAGCAGTAGAAGATGGCCCAAGTCCTTGGGCCTCTGCACCCGTGTAGGTGACCTGGAAGAAGCTCCTGGCTTCAGATCAGCTCAGTTCCAGCTGTTGCAGCCAATTGGGGAGTGAACCATTGGATGGAAGACCTCTCTCTCGCTCTCTCTCTGCCTCTCCTCTCTCTGTGTAACTCTTTCAAATAAATAAACAAATCTTAAAAAAGAGAGTTTTTTTAAAAAAAATCATATCAATCCTAAAATGTTATATATTTTTTTTACTCCATCACAAATGAATAGCTAATATGAAAACTTCATTATCTTTGGTGAAATCTGACAAGGATTTGAAAAAATGTGTTACTATGAATTTCTTATAAATATATTTTCTTTTAAAATTTATTTTCTTTGATAGGCAGAGACACAGGTCTTTCATCTGCTGACTCACTCTTGAAATACTTGGAACAGCCTAGGACGGGCCAGGAATCATTAATGGAAGTAATACTCCCACTCTACCCTTGGATCAAAAGAACATATCCGAAGTACTGGGCTCATTGTTGGATGTTGCACGTACCAGGGTAATTCAGAAAGTTTGTGGACAATCACAAAAACAAATTTGAGGCCGGCGCTGCGGCTCACTTGGCTAATCCTCCGCCTGTGGCGCCAGTACCCTGGGTTCTAGTCCCGCTTGGGGTGCTGGGTTCTGTCCCAGTTGCTCCTCTTCCAGTCCAGCTCTCTGCTGTGGCCCGGGAGGGCAGTGGAGGATGGCCCAAGTGCTTGGGTCCTGCACCTGCATGGGAGACCAGGAGGAAGCACCTGGCTCCTGGCTTCAGATTGGTGCAGCGCACTGGCCGTGGCAGCCATTTGGGGGGGTGAACCAACAGAAGGAAGACCTTTCTCTCTCTCTCTCCCACTGTCTAACTCTGCCTGTCCAAAAAAAATTTTTTGAAATCTGTACAGTTTTGTCATAATATGCATTTCTATGAATTTTTTAAAGACCCTTATATGCATGGGCTTCTTTTTTTTGCACCAAAACAAAAAATTCATTTTCAATGTACTTTTTGAACTATCCTCATTTACAAAGGTATTCAATTAGAGTAACTAGAATGTAGAAGAGAGGTGAAATCAGGTCACATGGAGAAAACTGAGTAATAAAGAGGGGTCCACCTAGAGAAAAGCAGCTTTGGAGGAAACATGAACACTGACCTCAGATGGACTGTACTGTGTAAGATATACTTAACTCTTCCTTTATGAGCTCAAGGGCTAAAAGATAAACAATGTGTATGAACCATGGGTAGCAGTTACAGCTTAATATAAGGAAATTTTGCACTAGTCAGAGCTGCAGCAAATGACACTGCTACCATGGGAAATGCTGGCTTGGATCAGGAGGGTTTCAAGAATAAGATGAAAACTTTGCAGGGTGCAGTGTGGCAAGTCATGAATGTTCCCTTCTTGGAGGGATATAGAGATAGACCCCCCCCCCCAGTTCTGCCATATCACTATTTAGAGAAGTGAGTTGAACCATCACACCATTTGAGTTGTTGAACACAAGACAAAAATGACCACGGGTTTGCGATTTAGAACTATAAAATACAACTGGTGAGATGAGAAGAGAGGTGACTATAAAACAATCAGTCAGATAAGGAAAGGTAGATTCCAATAACATTCTCCCTAGTTTACTCCAGATATATTATATGTTTAGGAGCAAATATCCCTAAAAATGTACAAACAAAACAAAAATAGAAAATGCTATATATTGTCTGGCCACCATACATGACAGATTTCAGGATATGACTCAGTGACGAAGAATTCCTTTTCTACTTGTAAATGGCAATTATAAATATTATGGTGAAAATATTGCAGGGATATTTAATAATTGCTTTAAAAAATCCTATTTCAACCTGAATGGCAAAGGATGAAAAATAACTCAACTTCCATTTCCATTTTGCTCTAGGTTAAGTCAGAACTGAAGATCAGAACCAATGATTACAGGCTGCATCATAATGGAACATGCAGATAATTCTTAATTATGCAGAGTGGCAGGGTAGAGAGATGGCAAACATTGAAACAAGAATAAAATCAGAAACACATGTAATAATCTCTTCTAAGACAATTTCCAGAATTATGTGGGGAATTGCAACAGAGTGATGATTTTTTGTTTAAGCTCACTCTTTTTTGTCTACTTTTTTTTTTAATTATCAAAGGAAGAAGTCAAAAGACTAAATGACAGTTCATAAAGCAGAGTGGGGAAAGAAATCAAGTAACTTAGATCATGACAGCCAAGAAATTTATTTGTGGCAAACAGTATTTTGGCTTGTAATGCCATATAAACAAGATGTGTTGCCATTCAGTACATGGAGATGTTATTTTCCAGAATGGTTGAGCAATATATTCAACAGCATAATACACATGTCATACAGTGGATACATAGTATACTCAAAAGTTGTATCACTGATCAGACAGTATTATAAAAATTCAAGTTGAGCAATTATTCAAGGACTTTCTCAACAAGGCCACAGGATTTTTGTGAGTAATTGAGAAAGCAAACTTTCACCTGGCAAGCTCACCATTAAGTGTGAAATACCATCAGTTTGAATTTTATCTCTTTGGGTTAAGGCAACTCTAATATTCTCATCACACTATAGTAAGGGTCTAAAAAGGCCAAAGATAGAACCTCCACTTAGTAGTACTCCACGTGGATCTGAGTGATTCTAATCCATCCTAAGAAGAGTTGGCTCAAGGGAATTTATGCCAGTAAACACAAGCGATGGGAGTGAAAATGAAAGAGAGTGGGGGGATGTATAAGGCGCTCCCTGGAGAAGGGAGCTCCCAATGAATCTTTTCAAAGCCTGCCTGGGCTTAGAGAGGCCAGCTGAATCATGGTGCATAGACTGGGTCCTGGCAAGAGGAAGGGAGGTGAAGACGTGTCAACGGCTTAAACAGCTATGCTCAGGCCTTAAAATAAAAAGATTTTTCCTAATGAGTCAAATGTCTGAGATATTTTGAAAGACTACCTCGGATTACTGTGGAGTTTCTTTGAGCATATTCTTGTCGCTATTTATACTCTTTGGCTTGGCCATTGTACCTCAGGAATAATTAAGACAGTGTCTGAATATTCATTAAGGATAGAATTCATTGGATTACTTGCCTTAAAGGCATTCTATTTTTTAAACCTTTTTTTGAAATGGTCTTTTTTCTCTTATTATCCTCTGCCTCTACACAAAACTAGTATAACATTAGTAAAGTTATTTTTCCAGTTTCCTATAACTAATGTATCATTAAATATTTCAAAAATTTGCATAATCATTTTTCTTTACTTTCTCAATAATGACACATTACTCATGAGTATTAAAAAGTCAGACAAAGAAGTACACTAAAAGCTTTTTTAATTCAACATGTTGAAGAAAACAGAAGTGCTGATTAGTGAAGAATGAATAAGATAAGAACTCATACAGCATGCCCCAGAGTAGCTCCCTGGATTAGTTCTGATGCTCTCCCTTAAAATTCTTGAGATAAATCCTATAAGGTGAATAATGTTATTATACTTGATTTAACAGAGAAGAAAGAAACATCAATTAATCATCATGTTCAAGATCATACCAGGGCAGCATAAGGATCAGAATTGAGATTCATCTGATTCCAAAGCCTCTGTACCACAACAGCATTTATTATACAGCTTCCCTAGGACTGTTATATCATTAACTTGGGCCAGGCCAAAGCCAGGAGCCAGTAGCTTCATCCTGGTATCCCTTGTTGGGTGGCAGGGGCTCAAACACTTGGGCCAGGCTGGCATCGTGGTACAGGTTAATCCTCCACCTGCGGCACTGGCATCCCATATGGGTGCCAGTTCTAGTCCCGGCTGCTCATCTTCCAATCCAGCTCTCTGATGTGGCCTTTGAAAGCAGTAGAAGATGGCCCAAGTCCTTGGGCCCCTCCACCTGTATGGGAGACCAGAAAGAAGCACTTGGCTCCTGGCTTCGGATCGGCGCAGCTCTGGCCATTGCAGCCATTTGGGGAATGAACCAACGGACAGAAGACCTCTCTCTATGTCTTTCCCTCTCACTGTCTGTAACTCTACCTCTCAAATAAATAAATAAAATCTTAAAAAAATAATCACTTGGGCCATCTTCTACTGCTTTACCCAGGCTATTAGCAGGGAGCTAGATTGTCCTGGATTAGCAGGACACTGACCAGTGTCCATATGTGATGCTAGCATTGCAGGTGATGGCTTTACCTGCTACACTACAATGCCAGCCCCTATCTTAAATTTTAAAAGCCTACCGAAAATAAAACCAAACCTTGAATTAGGATCCATGAGTTTCCACAGAGTCTCCTAAGGTACCATTCAAATCTATCTTCACAAATCCCTTTCACAGCCTTTATTTTGTATGAAGCAGGGTTAGGCCATGTCTTTTTTATACTACTTGTGAATACCATCGTGCTGGGCTCTTTTTGCCCTCTTTTTCTGTAGGCTTTAAAAACTAATTTAAGTCCCATTTCATGCACAGTCGCTCTTAGACTTCCGCCTGCTCTAGTGGTTCTACCACCACTTTCATGTAGTTTTTCTTCCCTGTGCCATTCACTGGGCAGCTATCATGTGCTGATTTCCATATTAAATTATACCCGGGTTCCTCCTCACTTGTTGTGGCCTTGAACATCTTCAGACAGAAAGTTGGGGAAATCTTACTGCTCAGCCCATTTATTTTCTCTTTCTCAAGAAACAGTATCCCACAGTATTTCATACCCAAGGTTTACAAACAGTCATTTCATACATTTTGTCCAATTTTTTATTTATTTGCTTGTTTCATGCTTCTGATGCATGGGTAAGTTTGGTCTCTGCTACTCTATCTTTGCCAGATGCAGAAGTTCCCAATAATTATTTGGGTCATTAGGTTTAACAAAATCCTTTATCCCTATCTTTTCTATGTTAACAAACAAACTACCAATTTGAAATTGTGCATTTCTTCTGTTAGAGTTTCATTCATATGGATCCTGTTAGAATTTCCTTTTTATCTCCTTACATTTTAATGAATAAGGAAAATGTCAATCCCAATTTAGAAAAAATGAGTGTAAAGGAGGTAAAATTTATCTTCAGTAAGTACAGGACACCATTTACCTCCCCCAATCCAGCCCTCTCCTCAAGTGGCAAGTTTAGGGGCCTCATATCCTGAATGCTTCTCTCCATGCTTCCTAGAACCGTGGTCCTAGCTTCAATCCTTACCCTTCTCATCTGCCAACCTTGAGAACATGTCCATCCTCACTCGTCTGAAGATCCTCTCCAATTCCAAATACAACAGTCTGAAGACAAGGTTGTTGTTAGGCTCTTCACGGTGGCACATGGAGGAGCAGGCACCTTCATGATGACCCCAAATGAAGGATCTCTCCTGAGACATGCAGCCTTATGCATGCTCTTCCTGTTTCACCTTGCAAATATAACTCTTTTTTATTCAGTGTAATTATTTATCTCCCTGTGTAAGAGCCAGTCCCCAGGGCAAGTTAGAAAAGTCTTCCTGGCTCACTTCACATAATGGAAAAGGCATAGATTAATATGACTAAACTGTCCTAGGACTTGAACAAAATCCAAAGTAAAAACTTTCCTTTTCTGGAAGTTCAGAATCAGTATAAAGAACCTAAAGTTACAGAAATTTAGCAAAACTAAGAACAATGGGAGATTCTATCATTTAGGCAAGTACTTCAAAATGACCTGCTATTTATGGGGCATTGTCTGAACATTTTTGAAATATGCCATTTCATTAACTACTTGGTGTAATGAACATTTTTTTTTCTTGATTTCCTGGTATCGCAATGCCTTCCCACATTTGGTGAACCCTCTAACATGTGCACTGCTAGATGTTAGGACTCATCTGGGACAGTTACTTCTGGCTGTGGCTTCCCTCTGAGACCATGAAGCCAAGACACACAACAACCCAATCCTCTATCCTGTGAAGGCTCTAGTGCCCAAGAGTGGAGGCAGTGGCTGCTTCCAGACTGCTCCAAGGAACCACATGTGGAAGTGGGGCCCATGCTTCTCTCGGTTTCCACTTAGCTTCCATGCCTACTTCTTCAGTCTTCACAGCAAACCTGGGACCTAACCAAAATCACTCCAGTAATTTCTATTTCTGCTTAAGTGACATATAGTTTTTGTTACTTGGGACAAATAATAATAATAGTTCATAATTATTGACTCCTTGCTATGTACCATGGGCTCATCTAAGTTCTTTTCCTAAACTATATCATTTAATTTTCAAAACCACAGTGTGGGGGCTACCATTTAGTATAGTAAAGCTACTGCCTGAAATGCTGGCATCCCATATGGGTACTGGTTTGTGTCCCAGCTGCTCCAGTTCTGATCCAACTCCCTGGCTAAAGGCCTCAGAAATATAGAATATGGCCCAAGTGTTTGGGCCCATGCCAGCCAAGTGGGAGACCTGGAAGAAGCTATTGATTCATGGCTCTGGCCCGGCCCAGTCCTGGCCATTGCTGCCATCTGGACAAGAGGCATAAACAAGGAGGAGTGAGGTGTGTGAGGCCAGTCTCACAGAGCCACAGAGACCAAGGGGGAGACTTCACATTGCATTCTGAGAGGGATGAGAAACCGTCACTTTTGAGCAAGGGAATGGCATTATAGGATTTAAGGTTTATTTATTTATATAAAGGGAACAGGTTTCATATATTTCATTTTTACAGTTCTAAGAAAAAATATTTCCTACCTTCACTCTCACCTCCCTCCTCCCTTTCATTTTTGCTTTTAATTTTTGCAATGACATACTTTCAATTTGCTTCATGATTACAAGCTTAATCCTCTACTACATGAAGAATTCAACAAGTATAAAGCAGATTGACCACTGTTCCTCAGGAGTATAGACAATGGCTATAAACAATAATCAAATCTCAAGATGTCAATTTCACTTATAGGCTTTTTTTTCTCTTTTGTAGCTCAGGGGACAACTTAAAGTCAAGAGTGGATGCTACAAAATAAGTTAGGAAGCCACTGATGTGATGACAACACAAAGACAGAAGGGAGCAATTGGGAACGCTATATTATAATGCACCAGTACTACACAAAGGTAACCTTTAAAAGACACTTGCATTAGGGTGGCAGCAAAGATGCTGGGAAGTACTGAGTTTCTGATATATTTTGTAAGTAGTCTCAACAAGATTTGCTGAAGGACTGGACTTGGAATGTGAGAAAAGAGAAAATTTTTAAATAATTGTGATTAAAGTTCAATGTCAAGAGTACAAATGGAAAAAGTAGACAACATACAAGAACAGATGGGTGAAATAAGCAGAAAGAAGTAAATTCTAGGAAATAATAAAAAACAAATGTTATAAATTAAAGACACTGTAACAGGAATGAATGATGTCTTTCACGCCTGATGAAAATACCTTCTCAGCAGTCTCAACACGGCCAAGGAAAGAGTGAGTAAACTAAAAGATGTCAATAGAAATATCCCAAAATGAAATGTAAAGATCCAAAATAATGAAAATGCAAAAGATGTAATATATGCATAATTGAGATATCAGAAGGAAAAAAAGGAGAAGAAATATCTGAAGCAATAATGACTGGGATCACCAAAATTGTTGACAGCCACAAAACCACAGACCCAGGGAGTTCAAAGAACATCAAGGGGAATAAATTCACCCTCCCCCACAAAAAGCTACACCTTTGAACACCATATTCAAGTTGCAGTAAGCCAAAAGCAAAAAGAAACTCAAAAAATTTAGGAGTAAAAACACCCTCACATAAAGATCACATAAGAATACAGTGAGCTTCTTTTCAAAAACCATGCATGCATGAATAGTAGGATGCATGCAGAAAATATTCAGAGTAAAATGACCAACATAGAATTCTAGATCTAAGGAAGTTATCCTTCAAAAGTAAAGGAGTGTCCTTTCCAACATGGACCTGACAAGACGGCTCCCACAAAGAAGGGTGCCAAGAAGAAGTCTGTTCTGCAGTGGTGACCTGGGAGTACACAACATTCACAAACACACCCAAGGAGTGTGCTTTGAGCAGAGTACCCCTCGGGCACTCAAAGAGCTCCAGAAGTTTGTCATGAAAGAGATGGATACTCCAGATGCGCACATGGATACCAAGCTCAACAAAGCTGTCTGGGCCAAAAGAATGAGGGACGCGCCATAGCGCATCTACTAGAGATGGTCCAGAAGACATAATGAGGATGAAGGTTCACCAAACAAGCTCTACACTTTGCTTACCTATGTACCTGTCACCACTTTCAAAAATCTATAGACAATCAATGTGAATGAGAACTAACTGCTGATTAAAGTTGAAAACTGAAAAAAGTTAAGGATACATAAAGACAATCAGAGGAAAACTGAGGGAATCAATCACCAGCAGACTTGCTCTGAGGAAATGTACTAAGATGTTCTTCAAGTAGGAAGAAAATGATAGAGCTCAGAAACTTGGGTCTACATGAAGCATGGATCAGCAGAGGAAGAAATAAGTGATTCTTTTACAAACGTTAATCAATTTATAGAGTAACTCCTTGGCAAAAGCAATAACAGGAAATACATTAGGTGATTATACTTCTAGATAAGTGAAATTAATGCCAGCACAAAGAAAAGGGGGGAGAAATTGGGAATGCTCTATTTATATCATGTAGTACCAGTACTACATGAAAATGGAATAGTGTTATTTGAAAGTATACTCTGACCAGATAAAAAGGTGTACTATATAATTTAGGGGGCCACTACAAAAAATATAAAGAAGTATAATTGAAAGTCAGAGAGAAAATAAAGTGGAATTATATAAAATGTTCAAATAAACTGGAGGGGGGCAAAAAGAAATATTTTGGAACAAATATGAAATAGTCATAAATATCATTATATCAATCCAAATATATCAAAAATTACTTTAAATGTAAACGGTCTAAATATACCATATAAAGAACAGAAATTATAAAGTGGAGAAAAAAACAAAGAAAAAAAACATGAACTTATATATTGTCTACAAGAAACCTACTGCAAATATAAGGACTCTGATAGGTTAAAAGTAAATGTACAAAGACAAGCATACTATGCTATTATTAATCAAAATAAGGTTGGCATATATATTAATTTCAGGGAAAGTTGATTGCAGAAAATCATAAGGAATACAGAGTAGGATTACCTAATAATAAAGATGCCAATGCTACATGATATGAAAACAGTAAATGTCTGCATACCTAACAATGGCCCAAAGAAAATACATGAGACAAAATAGTAAGATATGAGAAGGGAAGTAGATAGCAACTGGTGCTTCAAATCAGCAGAGAATCAATACAGATATAATTGAATCAATACAGATATAACCAGAACCACATTATCAAGATATTAATTTAGTTGATATTTTTAGAATAGTCTGTCAAACAACAACTCAATATACATTCTTCTCAAGATCCAATGGAAATTCACAAAATAGATCACATTTGGGGCCTACAAAACATCCATAACAAATTTTTTAAAGTGGAAATCATACAAAACATTTGTCACACCAGAATGGAAATAAATTGGAAATCAAAACTGGAAAGATAGATGAAAATTTCCAAAAATTTAGAGATTAAAACTACACTTTCAAAGAAAATGATAGCTTGTTTTACATATCATAATGATCTACAATTCCACTGATTTTATTGCAACGTAAAGATCTCATTCTTTTTATAGCTAAGATTTATTCTATAGTACATAGCATACATATATGTATATAATATATATACCGTATATTCTTTATTCATTCATCCAGTGATGGACATCTATGTTTATTCCATATCTTTGTAATTATGATGCGGGCTGCAATAAACATGGAAGTGCTGGTATTCTTCCATATGCTGACATCTTTTACTTTGGATATATTCCCAGGAGTTATCACATGTTTTCTCTCATATGTGGAAGTTAAATATATATATAATAGAATATATAATAATATAATAAATATAATACAGCATCCATGATTTTTGAGATTATAGATATAATTATATATGTATATTTACAAATGTGTCTTCATTGAATTTTAATCTTTACATAATAATATACCCTTCTTTCCTCGTTTTAGTGTCTTTGTTTTTAATTTCACATTATATGATATTATTATATCTAACCTACTTCTTTGTGTTTGCATTTTCCTCATGTATATTTAATTCACAAGCTTTCTAAATCTTTCTTTCTGAAAGTATTTTTTACATATAGGAAAAATTAATTTGAAAATTATTTAATCTTAATAAATAGCTTCATTTATTTTAAAAATGCATACTATTATGGGTCAAAACAAATATGAAGAGAAATTTCAAAAGATTTTGAAACATGTGAAATGGTATTTCTGGGTTATATGGAAAACAATACTTAGAGAGAAGTCCACTGAGTTGAATAAATAGATAAGAAGAAAAATATAGTATCAATAACCTAAGTAAGTTTCCATCTTTGGAAATTAGAAAACTAGATAAACTTAAAGGAAGAAGAGATAAAAATAATAATTAAGACAGAAATCAATAAAATTGAAAGCAGGAACACAATAAGGAAAATAAATTAACTAAAAACTGGTTCTTTAAAAAGATGAATAAAATTGATAAACTTCTAAGACAGGCTAATTAAAAATGAGAAAGAAAATATAAATTGTCAATACTACAAATGAAAGAGGAATCACCACTACTATAGCCATGTATATTAAAAGATAATAAAGAAATATTGTAAACAACTCTATAACCCAAATTTGATAAGTGAGATAAAGTGGACCAACGTCTTGGATAATATAAACTATCAAAACTCATACAAAGTGAAACAGATAACTTGAATGTCACTATATCTAGTAAAGAAATTGAGTTAATAATTAATAAATGTTCAGAAAAGAAGTCACCAAGCCCAGGATTACACAATAACTTCTAACAAACATTTAAGAAAGACATTTCTCTAACTCTTTTAGAAAACAGAAGCAGAGGAAAAACTTCTTTATTCATTATATGAATCTAGTGTTATTACTCGAAAATAAGTTTAAAGCATTACAATAAAGGAAAACTACATAAATCAGTATCTTTTCTGAGAACTGTCACAAAATTTCAACAACATGTCAGCAAGTCAAATGCACCATTGGATAAAAGAATATACACACCATGACCGAATGGGATTTACTGATGAAGTTCAATTGCATACTGTTACGTGAATGCGGCCAGTCTGAAGAGGCCACATTTTTTATTGATCTAACTATATGGCATTTTAGAAAAGACAAAATGAAGAAACATCTAAACAGATCAGGGACTGCCAGTTCAAGGGAGGATGGAGGAGAACAATAGGTAAAGCATGGAGAATTTTATGGGATGGAGAAATCTGTGTTACAATAATAAAAAACACTTTATTCTATAGTAACTATGCTAATACAGTGGTGAGTACAATACATCAAATACTGGTCTAAACTCTTGAAACATACAGGACAAAGAATAAACCTTGACGTATACAAATTTTAAAGTAATTTAGGAAGTCAGAGGATATTGGGATAGAGAACAGAATATTGCCAAAGAATCCAAATACATAACAAACGTATCTCACTGCAGGCAATGGGAAATAAGGTGCTAACCTACATTAATTTTAAGTAGATTCTGAAAAAATAAAAGAACTGTATGTAAACTTTGTATTCTAGTTGACAAAGCTGTTACCTATCTAGTATGAGACAATAATTCTGAGCCGGCGCCGCAGCTCACTAGGCTAATCCTCTGCCTTGCGGCGCCGGCACACCAGGTTCTAGTCCCGCTCGGGGCGCTGGATTCTGTCCTGGTTGCCCCTCTTCCAGGCCAGCTCTCTGCTGTGGCCAGGGAGTGCAGTGGAGGATGGCCCGAGTACTTAGGCCCTGCACCCCATGAGACCAGGATAAGCACCTGGCTCCTGCCATCAGATCAGCGTGGTGCGCCGGCTGCAGCGCGCCGGCCGTGGCGGCCAATGGAGGGTGAACCAATGGCAAAGGAAGACCTTTCTCTCTGTCTCTCTCTCTCTCGCTGTCCACTCTGCCCGTCAAAAAAAAAAAAAAAAAAAAAAAAAAGAGAGAGAGAGAGACAATAATTCTGAAAAATCTTTACATATATACTGGAATTAAATAATTAAGAAAATGAATAGAGGTCGGTTTAGAAAGTGACAAATAACAGGGGAAGATTGGAATTAACCATGATACAAGAATTAAAATTAATGACATTAGTATGTTTATTTTAACAAAGATACAGAAGGCATATACAGATATTTCTAGATATGGATAGATAGGCAGATGGATAGAAAGACAGGTAGGTAGGTAGGAGGTAGATAGAAAAAT
Organism: Oryctolagus cuniculus; assembly: GCF_051225735.1. Lineage (NCBI taxonomy): Eukaryota > Metazoa > Chordata > Mammalia > Lagomorpha > Leporidae > Oryctolagus > Oryctolagus cuniculus. Next base: position 15,963,734 of record NC_142871.1, read on the forward strand.
AGATAGATAGATAGATAGATAGATATGGCTTAGTACACATACATACACACACACATACACACACAGTTTCTTGCATTGTCAGTTTAGAGGTTTCAAAAATAAAAACACTGTATAATAAGCATACTGCCACATCTTGGTTCCCAATCAAGGGAACCATCATTCCTTGGTGAAACAGCTGACTAAAGGACCAGAGCAAGAGACATACAACAAAGTCTGAACCCACTGTGTAGTGACAGAGAGCAGAAAGTAAGAAGGCAGAAGGAGAAAAAAAAAAAAAAAGCAATAAAAGCCCCACAACAGTAAGTTTATGTCAAATAGATCCAGAAGCCAATGGAAAGAACTCCCAAACATCAAATCTGAAACAACATAAGCAACAAAATATCCAAAGCATAAAGTAAATATTCATGAGTTATTTATATTGAAAAAATGATTGAACAACTAAATGGAGGAGAAATAGACAATTCAAGTAATTTAGGTAGATACTCCACCCTGAAGGAGGTGGAAAATTACTCCCCATTCCTTAAGAATGAGCTGCACATAAGGACACTTTTCCACAGAGTGCTGAATGGAAAGGGAGAAGCAAAGAGTATGCAGTCGAGAATCCCGACAAATACTACCTGAGTCAGCAATCAATGTTAACATCAACATAGATAAGTCACACTCATACATAAACCACTGACACGATATGGGCGGTGAACCAACGGAAAAAGGAAGACCTTTCTCTCTCTCTCACTGTCCACTCTGGCTGTCAAAAAAAAAAAAAAAAAAGTATCTCACTTAACTTCTGTATCTCCCTCCCTAAAGCATATCAAGTTCAGTCTAGCCAAGAGAAAAAACATCAGACAAATCCAAATTGAGAGGCATTCCACAAAATATCTGATTAGTTCTCCTCAAAACTGTCCAGGTCATTAAAAACAAAGTCTCAGAAACTGCCAACACCAGGGGCAGCCTAAGGAACCATGATGACTAAATATTGTGAACCCTAATGACACCCTGGGACATGAAGTGAAAACTTAGGATGTCTGAATAAAATACAGATTTTGTTAATAAAGAATCAATATTAGTCCATTAGCTGTGTTGAATGGGTCATATAATTAAGATGGTAATAACAGAGGAAACTGGGTAAGGGTTATATGAGAATCCTTACTATCTTTGAAATAATTCTGCAAATCCATAAATGATCTACAATTAAAAGTTATTTTTTAAAAAAGTAGCCAAGGGTGAAACATTGAACGGGAAGCATTTTTATGTAATACTAACATTGGTTTCATACTGCCCCTCCACTGCCTAGAATGATCATGAGTGTCTGCCACTCAAGCTCTATAGTGAGTTTCAGCTAAGATATAATTTTATAACAATGATTGCATCATATATGAGGAAGACAATCAAGTTGGTAAAGAGGGAAATTGAAGTTGTCAGAAAATCCAGGATGCAAAGCAAAACAACAAAGATTTTATCTGCACTACATAAAACACTCCCATCTATAACTTTAGAGTGCTGCATAAGCTTTGCTAACTGGGTTTCAGTTTTTGATCTTTTCCTGTGGGAATCAGACACATGCACACTTGCACCTGGGGGTAATGGGAGTGGGAGGGCTTCTAAAAGCTTGTGGAAAATGGAATCGAAAGAGAAGTTTATTTGGTACAAAAATTTCTTTGAAGTCCTCACACAGTTTTTTTTAAACATAAACTTACATGAACTTTTAGAAGATCCTTCCTACATATACCTATAGATATACCTAGAACATGTGCCTAAAACATTCTTTCTCCCTCATGGGTCCCCTTCTCTCCCTTGCCTACTTAATTCTCATTCATCTCATTGAGTCCAGCCGACTGTCCTTACTTCAGTTAAATTTTCTCAGGCTCTCCATTAGTCACACAAAATACTGCTTTCATAGCACCCAACGCTTCTCCTTTACGGCACTTGTCAAAATTAGAACCAAAATTACAATGCAAATATCAACTTATACTTCAATGCTCAAAAGATTGTGTATTCCCAAACATGCTCATCACGGGGTCAGCACGTTATAACCTGAGTCTAATACAACATTGTAGTGGGCCTAAGTTAGGAGTTGTTGTATGAATGAATAGATTATTTTCAAAGCTAATAGCTCCCAAAAGTCCTAAGACCACTAAAAACCCTATTGTAACAAAATTGGCTCCCAGATAATCAACTATATGATTCTAAAAATCCTAACCTAAGTACCTGGGACACTAAATTTTTTTCTAAATGAGAAATGAAAAATCAAAAGTGCTAATGAGTCCCATAAAAGTACATTTTTATTCCTTAACAGTGAACATAACATGCATTTAAATTAAAACCTTTTTCCAATTAAAGAAGTAGTCACTATAAAATGTCAAAGACAATTAGATTATAAATTGTATGGGTGCTTGTGCAACATGTATCTTGTTCACTATTGCTTCTGTCCAGAATATGTTAGACTTCAGTAGGCATGTGTGAATTAAATAGATAAAGGAGGCTAGTTAGGTGTGATGTCAAATCAGATTAAGGGTATATTAATAATCCAACTTTGATATATTAAAATATCTTGTTCATTATCAATTGTTAAAATTTTATTATAGCAGTCCTCAAAATAGACCTTTCTGATAAGGTACCTCACTCTTTATAATGAATGTAACAAAATTTTACCATTGCTAAGTCAAAAAATAAGTTAGAATCCACCCTGGTGCACAAACCCCTTCATCTGTACATATTGGCTAAATAGTATGAGACTTCATTATACAGCTGGGCTAGGTCTTTCTGTTCTCTTCCCATATTGCTAAGTTTTGTTTTCATTATCTTATAAAACTTTGGAATACATCTTCTAATAGTGAGGGGGAAGTTGCACACATGGTATAAATAGGACTGGCCCATTAGTTCAGTTTTCTCTAAAAGTGATGTTGCCAAATTTTCCACCACGCAACTACAACAGCCATCAGTGAATCTCAGTTATTCCAGGTCCCATTTATGAACTGACTTTGTCCTTTTCTCCCCTCCTAGCAGCCTATCGCCCACTTCTCAATAAACAGCTATATGGATAGGTAATTACAATGCCCCACGATGTCACCCACCCACATCCTAATTCAGAAAGACTGGCAAGTCCTCTCAAACCAGGATCCCCTGGGGTGATTAACCAAGGAGGATCAATGGCCCTTGATGAGTGGTCTATTTTCCCCCTCCTCCTAACCTAGAGCAGCCACACTTGTGCTGTTTCACGTGCATAGGGAGTAGCCAAGGCCCATTCTGGAGACTGGCCCTGCTCCCCTTGCCCAGCCTAGGTTCTCCTTACGCTATGGCCCAGAGCCAGGTGCCTCCTGTGGCAACAGGAACTCAGCAGGGAGGGAAGGAAGCAGCTGCAGCAGTGTGACTGAGGAGAACGTAATTAACTTGTTGTCAGCCCTGCCTGGCCATGGCCGCCCCACCACAGGGCATGTGCCCACAAGTTGACGGCAGCCCAACTCTGCCCTGCCGAGCTCATACGTTCAGACAGAAAAGCACTAGACAGACACAAATTCCAGGAAAACGCAGAGATTTTCTCTGCAATTAGCATGTAACAAAAACTTTGTGGAAAAATCTAACTAAATGGTGAATTTATTTTGCTGAAAAAAATGGTAATCCATGCATAATTTTCCCATACTATGTAATTTCCATAAACCTTTTTTTTTTTCTTTTTTTTTTTTTTGACAGGCAGAGTTAGACAGTGAGAGAGAGAGAGCCAGAGAGAAAGGTCTTCCTTTTTGCTGTTGGTTCACTCCCCAAATGGTCGCTATGGCCAGCGCACTGCGCCAATCTGAAGCCAAGAGCCAGGTGCTTCTCCTGGTCTCCCATGTGGGTGCAGGGCCCAAGGACTTGGGCCATCCTCCACTGCCTTCCCGGGCCACAGCAGAGAGCTGGACTGGAAGAGGAGCAACCGGGACAGAATCCGGCACCCCAACCTGGACTAGAACCCCGCCGCAGGTAGAGGATTAGCCAAGTGAGCTGCGACGCCGCCCAATTTCCATAAACTTTTTGAAGATTCCCTTATATGCATGGGTTTCAAAATGTATTGGTACCAAAATAAGTTTATCTTTCAATTCCATTTCCTCCAACTTTGTGAAGTACTCTCTTAAGTCTTCTGCAAAGCAAATACATAGAAGTGCTAATCTCCTCTTTTGCCAAATCATTTTGTAAAATCATAATTTATTTTGATAACACTTGTTTCATACTTAATCCTTTAATGGCATTTCATTGTTCCTGTCCTGACTGGTTATATACTGCTTAAAAACTGTCCCTGTGGAAACCAAAGTGATTGAGGGGGTAGTCCTTGGATAAGAAGGAACTGCTTTGGAATGTTCCCAGTAGTCCAGGCAGGGAGTATAGAGAACAAGTAATCAATCACAGGTTGCCACATCTTGATTTGCATATCAAATGATGTTACCTTATTCCAGTCACCAAAAATAAAAGTCAAGGGCCCACCGGTACCACGGCTCAATAGGCTGATCCTCCACCTGTGGCGCCGGCACACCAGGTTCTAGTCCCAGTCGGGGCGCCGGATTCTGTCCCGGTTGCCCCTCTTCCAGGCCAGCTCTCTGCTGTGGCCAGGGAGTGCAGTGGAGGATGGCCCAAGTGCTTGGGCCCTGCACCCGCATGGGAGACCAGGAGAAGCACCTGGCTCCTGGCTTTGGATCAGCACAGTGCGCCAGCCGCTGCGGCCATTGGAGGGTGAACCAACGGCAAAGGAAGACCTTTCTCTCTCTCTCTCTCACTGTCCACTCTGCCTGTCAAAAAATAAAAATAAAAAAGTCAAGGGCCAACCACCCAACAGGTTCCCAGTGCTCTCCACTTAGACTCAAATGTATAATTTTTACTCTTAAAACTACTATGTATATTATTTTAATAAAATTTCTGCTAGTAGAACCCTAATTCTAAAGACAGCTGTGGCAGGCTATTCCATTAGAATCTGATTTATTAATAACAAAATTGATAGGGTGAGGAGAAAACCAATGTGTATTTTTCTTGCCTGGCTTCATTTCCCTGTAATATCTTAGTGACAAGTCTCCTGCTGGCAGGCATTCTGTAGCCAAGAGGAATAAATAAGACACCAAGGTTCTCCCATTCCTCAGTAGTTCTGCTGCTCAGAAATGTGGTTTTTCTTCTCTAACTTGTAAAAGAAACAGTTTGTTTCATCACTTCCCCATGTGACTCTTCTTTGTCTCATGCAGCTCTGAGAAGTGTTAAATACAAATAAAGTCCCTCCTGTCTTTTGTTTGGTCATGGAGGAATCTTCTCTGCCTTGCTTATGGGTTACCAACATGAAATTACACTCTCCTGGACAAGAAGTACTTGCCAGTGGGACAGTCATCACTCAACAGTCCTACAACTGGATTACAAACTGGCTCCCCCGAGCTGACAGCTGAATCCACCAGTGGGTGCATGTCATAGATCTTAAACAGTGAGAAGAGATATTCATTTACATAAAGTCTTATTTGTGAATTATGTTACCTTAAGTCTCTCATGGATGTCGAATTATTCTGAAGCCCAGTCCTGGGCAAATTGTATATTGAATGTTTGTCTTTCCTGGTGGTTAACAGAAATTTCTAGGGCCAGCAAGCATGATTCTCTTCTAAATTACTGATCTGTACAGTGTTGGTAGTATTAGAGGATGATAAGACGGAGAGCTGTGAAAAGCCTCAATGATCACAAAGTTCTACTACTATAAGTTTAGTAGCGAAGCCATCAAGAGACAACATCTCACTCTTATCATAAGCAATTCCTTCTCGTGATGCTTATTCCAAAGGACTAACCTCTAGTTCCCAGCCAGAGAATTTCTAAAACATGCAAAATTTAAAGATGTCTAAACAGGGACAGGAATTGTGGTGCAGAAGGTTAAGATGTCATTTGCAACACCCACACCCCCTAAATAGGGACTAGTTCAAGCTCTGGCTGCCCAGCTTCCAATCCAACTTCCTGCTGATGTACCTGGTATGTAGTTCATGATGGCTCAAATTCTTGGGCCCCTGCCACCAGGTGGAAGACTCAGATGGAGTCCTGGGCTCCTGGCTTTGACCTCCCCCAACCCTGGCTGTTGTGGGTACTTAAGGAGTAAACCAAGGAATGAAAGGAATGGAAGATTGATATCTCTCTTTCTCTCTCTCTCTCTCTCTCTCTCTCTCTCTCTCTGTCTCTCCCCCCCTTTCTCCTTCTCTTCCCTCCCTCTCTCCCTCCTGTCTCTCTCCCTCCCTCCCTTCTTTTCAAGTATATTAAACAATAAGTATTTTTAAGTGTCTTAACAATAAGGGCCATGTTTAAACTCTTTTTACTTTTCACTACTCAATTCCATACCTTATAAATAAAGTACCTTTCCTAAGAATGATCAACGAAAACTCCATGCATGAAATTGAGCCAGTACCTTTTAAAGATGACAATATTCCGACAATATTCCACACAGGGCAGTAGTAGTACCCCAAGGCCATCCTCTCTTCTATAGAATTTGCATTTCTTTTTCTCTGACTGCCTCTCAGCATTAGTGACTCCTCAAGGATTTAATCCAAGCAAAGTAGCGGATTTATTATACTGTGATTCATTCCTGAATACCAAATATCTTGCCCCATCTGATTTGAATTCCATTATTCATTCTCACAAGTTCTTATCCACTTTTCAGAAAAATTAATGCATCTTGATGCAGGCAGCATGTCCACATCTGTTTACTTCACCAAATACCAACTGGATCCTTTGCTTATAGTAGTCAAAGCCGAAATTGTATTGAAAATATCTAAGCAAGCTTGTACATCAAATGTCAAATGCTAAATATGCACTGCTCCAGAATACTTATCCTTCAGTGGGAAGACACTTAGCAACCTGACATGACTAGCGGTTTCCTATAAAAACATATTTTACTGCTAGAGATGGAGAGAGGGAGAGAGAGAGACACTTCAGTTAAAACACAAAAATTGGTTTAAGCTACATCTGTGACAGTTAGGGAAACAGATGAAATTTCAAAGTAAGCTAACCAGAACTGTTAAATCCAGGTAAGACACATTGAAAACTTAAAAAAAAAAAACTGTATATAGGTAATTCTTCAGAAATAGTTAACAATCCAATCATAATAAGTACAGCAGCATAGAAGGGTACTTCAAAATTTCATGGAAAATTGAATTAAAATAAGTTTATTTGGATGCAAAAAAAAACGAAATCCACGCAGTTTTTGTATACTATGCAGTTTCCAGAAACTTTCTGAGGCTCCCTCATTAGAGATAGTTCCATCTCATCATTCAGTTTTTTGAAGTCCTAATACCTTGTAAAGATAACTAAATGGGTTCTTGGACCTGCCTGTATTGTACCTGTGTTCATTTTGAAAATCAGTTCATTCTGCCTGTGTGTAGTAGAAGTCACAGGTTATGACAAAGGATTGAGTATCAGAATGAAGATTTCAGCTTAAATTGAAAGGCAAAATGCTTTTAATATAATTTCAGGAATAACTTCTTAGACCTTATTTACTACGATCACGGTATGTTTCTAAAAAAGTTACAGGTAGAAAATTAATAAACATATCCCAAGCTTTCTTGGCAATGAGGGCTTCCCCAGATGCATACTTTCCCTTTTGGGAGAAATCACAGCAGGAACGTGAGCCCTTTCACTCAGGCTAGTGCCACATAAGTAAGCAACTTCATCAAATTTTTTGGTACTTGGCAACCTTTTTTCAAGCTCACTGCATTTTTTGAAGTGATTTCGGCACATAAAGTATACCTTCATTGTGACTGTAGGTCCCCCATAGGCAATCTGGAAGTATCCTATTTAAGTTTGCAAGGGGCTTTGAGGTAACAAGAAAGAGACAAAAATAGATAAGTTTGTGGACCTTTCGGTGTATTCCTAAGGATTCTTCAATGTCTGAGGCTCAAACCTTCCAGATATGTCTGTGTAATAAAAAGACTAACAAAGGCAGCTGAATGCTCGGACCCCAGCATAGGTGGGAAAAAAATTATTTGCAGCAAAGCGACCAGGCTAGCAACATTTTAAAAAGCTTTAAGGATATTTGGTTGAAATTTTATCAGAAATGACATTCAATCTGTTACTTTATTTAAATTTGATACCAAGTTGTGTGGTGGCAGTGAAAAAGTCAGTTTAGCAACCCACACAAAACACTTATCAACCATGATTAACAAAAAATGTTTCCTTATTGAAGTAAATATGATTGCCTATTCTGAATTCAAAACAGAAGTGCCATTTTCAGGAAGTATGAGGGAACTTCTGAAATATTTACTGTACCATATGCTTTGGTGGTGCTTTATATATCACTTCATTGAAATGTGAGGTATTATTCCTTATTTTATAAACGGAAGAAAGTAACAATTGCTTGGCCCAAAGGCACGCAATTTGGGACAAAAACTTAAAGCATTTCATCATAATGTCCATTCCCTTTTCCCTGCTCCACCATCCCCACTAGTAGCATGATTTATTACATTTCCAATAAAACGCTGATTTGCCCTTGTAGGCTTGTTGACTCAGTCCACTATATATGCAGATTCTCCTAATTACTTCTTGGTTTTGCATTCATTACAAACCATTTCACTTCAACTTCACTACACACAATGTAGTAACTTAAATATGCTAGAAAATTATTTCACGTTATGTGATGATTTGAAAGCTTCAGGATTTACTTCACTCTGATTAAGTAGGATGAGAAGTTTGCTTTAATCAATAAGCAGGTAGGTGTTAAATATGGCAATATACAGATGAAGTCAAAAGAAGACTAAAGTCTTTTTTTAATGAAAAAAGTAGACAGAAGTACAAAGGATAATCTGAGAAGCTCAAAGAAATTGTGGGCCTGAATTGCAGAGAATGGAGCTGAGTAAAAAGTTCCTTAGAGGAGACACAAGAAAAAGAGAAAATTGGCTTACAGAAAATGACGAGGGAATTGGACACAGGGATAAAGAAATGACAGTTATTTTTCCCATGATGTTATAGTGAAGGAATAGAACACAGAGCTCCTGAAACTAAAGATTTTATTTTTCAAGAAGAAAGCACATTAAGACCGCATGCAGTACAGAAAAGAAAAATTTAAATTCTGATTAAATGTCCTGAATGGAAACAAGAAGAGAAATAGGGGAAAAAAAAGTTCCTAAAGATGCTGCTTGGAAAATTACAAGATTATCACAACTGTTAAAAAGGAATCATTTTTGAACCAAGGAGCTGATTGTTAAAAGCATTTTCTGGTAATTTGGTGATGCTTATAATTTTTAGCCCAATACATGAAAAAAAGATATAGTCTTATTTTTCCTCAGAATATACTTTAGCAAAATCGGAAATGCTACACCAGAGACTTGGCTTTCTTTGAGACAATGAAATTATAGCTGAAGATTTCTATACACTAAAATGGGGGAAGCAACCGCTTTGGTAAACAGCTCCAATAGAGTAAGTTGTTCTGCTTAAGTTTTATAGGAATTTTTATAGAATAAACTTCCTACAGTTATTACCTATATATTATGAGCTAATTACTACTGAACACAATAACTGGCTTACTTCTAAAGATATTAAACTATCATTTTAACAATTCTCCCTTGTGCCTGTAAATGTCACTATTCAAAGGAAGGTGAAACTTAACAGAATGAACTTGTTAAAAATAAAGTGTATGCATCTACAAAATCTTAATTATAATTACACATCATTTGTGATCATTTTCAATCGTTCGTGGCAAAGACAAATGAGCATAATGAGATCCATTAATGGACCGAAGTGTTCTGTTTATGTGTGAGGAGGGACTTAATAAAAGTGTCATCAAGAGCAGGAAGGAATACAGAGTGAACCAAGAGCCAGAGGGGGAAATCTGAGCCATGGTGTGACTACAGGTATCATGTAATAGGGTTTCAAGAAACATGAGAAAAAGATTCTTACCAAAAGTCAGTAAATACTCAGCTGGTAAAATGGTTCCTTGTAGCTTTGAGCATGTCAATAAGTAGAAAAATATTAAGAATGTGAGTCTGCTACTTCTAATAATGTTCCTGATCCCAAATGACTCCTCAGTAGTATCCTATTCAGATGTTTATATTGCTGTATTATTAGAGCATGAGATTTGTCCCTCCCTAGGATTTCACAAATGTCATGGTAGAAAGTATTACTGATACCATATTTTCCTTTGGTGGGATGAGAAACCTTGGGGTTATTTTCACCAGCTGTCCACCTCTTCCACAAAACAATATAGATTGCAGAATGAATCACTCCTATGATTAAACTGTTTTTAAATAGTGCACACAACTCCAAACAGAACACATGGAGTGAGTTCTGCTGTACTGACAAAGGAGATATATTGAACAAAGGCAAGCAAAGCCAATCTTGTAAAATTAAAAGACATCTCGTCATGTACTTAAGTGAACCCAAATTTCTTGCACTTGAATTTGAAAGTTTAAAAATTGGAGTGGGGGCTGTGGCTCAGCAGCTATAAACATCATTTGAGACATCTGCAAACCATATTGGAGTGCTGGTTTAAGTCCTGGCTGCTCTGTTTTCTATCAGGCTTCTTACTAATGCATCCTGTGATGCAGCAGATGATGGCCCAAGTGCTTTGACTGCCGCAACCCACATAGGAAGCCCAGATAGATTTTCAGGCTTCTAACTTTTGTCTGGTCCTGCACTGTGGGCTGTGGGCATTTGAAGAGTGAACTAGCAGATGGAAAAAATCTCTCTTTCTCTCCTTCTCCCTCTCCCTTTGCCATTCAAGTAGATGAATATAAATAAACAAACATTAAAACATTTTTTTGGATGTAATATAAGCTACAGCACCAACCAGCCCCACAGAAGGCACTGGAGTCTCCCCATTCACAGTGTGTCCCAATTGTTCTGCTATCCGACAGAACTCTCTGTGCTGACAGAAAGGTTCTGCAGCTGTACTGTCAATATGGCAGCCACAAATCACTGCTTAAGATTATTTAATTTGAATTCATTTGCCTTTCAATGGCCACCTGTGACTTGTGGCACCTACAGGACCACACAGTAGACTAATTTGCAACAACTGAGAACTATCTCTGATGCTTCACAGTGTTGGGGATAACACACAGCAGCTTTGTCAGCACTGTTCAACTTTGGAGACACGATAAAGGGCCCTGGGTAACTGGGACCCCAACCCTATCCTCGCCCTGAGAGTCAATCTTAACTGATTTGGGAAGGAGCCCATAGTGGTATTGCTCTCTGAATCAGAACAGTACCTGAGGCACTGAGGCAATGTAAGGATGAGGTTCCAAGAGCTCCTACCACTGCATTCCTGGATACAGGCAGCTGTGAGCAGAAAGGGAGGCCTCCCAGGGGTGAGTCAGAGCAGGTGACAAAGGGAGACTGCCCATTCTGAAGTCTCATTGCTTTTGAGAGAAAGTTGGAGGAAGCTAGAAAGATAGAAGGCAATGAGACTTGTAAAGGGACACAAAGCAAAAGGAAAATTCACTGAACACAGGATAATTTCAAGACCTATAACAAGAAAACCAGGTAAGATAATTATTGGAACTATTATAAAGAGAAACCCATTCAGTAACTACACAAGGATACATCAGAGAGTTCACGGAAAACAAAATTAAAATATTTTATTTTGATGAAAAAATAATTTTAGATCCATGCATATGAGATGTCTTTCAAAAGCTCATGAAAAATGTGACTATGAAAAAAATGCATGAATTTCAAAATGTTTTGTGCCAATTTAAAATTATATTTAAATTCCACTTTTTATGAACTTTTTGAACATTATCTATTACTAAATTATCAAAATATCCGAGAATAGGCTAAGTGTCAGGGTTAGCCTTTCTATAAAATAAATTATTTGAACAAGAACTCAAAATTTTTTGATTGTATATTTCAATAAGGTAAATATATTTGAGTAAGCATTCCCATAAAATGTAGACACTATTAATGTACTAGTTATACTAATGTATTACGTGCACACAAGACATAAAAGCTAAAATACAATTTTCTACATGACACTAAAAATTATTTTATTCCCATACTTGAATAGACTGCATTACCAAATTCCTGTTTCCCAAACTACTTTTGATATGACAACTGTACAATTTGATAAGAATGTTTACAATCTGCCCATTCACTGTCTATTGCTTAACACAGCATCATTAAGATTGTAAGCATCTTTTACAGATAGACATACTGTGGCACTAGGAGAGTCTTGAATTCCATGAGTGTGTTGGGTCTCTATAAGTAGATGGATTTTATCACCCCAGGCAAAGGCATTTACATTTTATAAATTTAAAAAATGAGTACTGAGTCTGGCATTTAAGGCACTACCTGGAACACCTACATCCCATATCAGAGTGCCACTTCTCACTCTAGCTTTCTGATAATGCATAGCCTGAGAGGTATCAAGTGATAGCCCAAACACTTGGGTCCTTAAACCCACATGGGAGACCAAGATTGAATTCAAGGCTCCCAGCTACTGCTTTGCCCATTTGCCCAGTTTCAGCTGTGTGGTCATTTGGAGAGTGAACTGGTAAATTTAAAATGTCTGTTTCTGTCTGTCTGTCTCCCTCCCCACCCCCCACCCCCCGTCATTTAATCTCTCCCCCTACCCTCCCTCCCTCCAACCCTGGCTTTCCTTCCCAACCTTTCTCCCTCTTTGTGTGTCTGCCTTTCAAATAAACGTACATAACTTAAATAAATACAACTTTTAAAAATGAGTGCTACCTATTTGTGGGTAGCCACAAGGCCAAGGCCAAGGGGAAAGATACATTTGTGTTTTGTCCTGATCTTTCATTTATAATTATTACTTTACATGTATGCATTCTCAAATCAAAGGCTTGCCGCTGCTATTTACTCTAGCACCTAGGTCTACTATGTCCAATATAACAGCCACTAGCCACATGTTGCTATTTAAATTTACATTGAATTAAAAACTGAGTTTCTCAGCCACACTAGAAACATTTCAAGTGGCCCAAAGCTCCTTGTGGCTAATGGCTACCAAACTGGGCAGAATACTCTGTCATCATAGAACATTCTATTAGACAATGCTGTACTATATATGTAAAAGGGGTCCTCAACAGGCTTATAGAGAATGAGTATTAGGAAAAAGCTACACATGGATTTCAATGTTTTTGCACTTCATGATGTAATTCCACTTACTTACTGATGTGCCCTCAGAGTATGCTATAATGGAAACATTTCAGAAATGAAAACTAGGCTGCTGTCAATAGAATATAATCTCTATGTAGTTTTGCCTACAATGTTGATTGGTTCAGTATTCTCCCTTTGGTCCTTCTGTGTCCACATTCATATATTCTTGCAGTTGCACGCATTGGTGGCCTCTACCTACAGTTTAGTCCCTCCTTGGCCCCATGCCAGGTATATCAGCATCCCTAGCCTATCAATCTGGTGAAGTTAATTAAATCATGCTTACAGACACAGCGTGGATTATACATCCATAGTCAAGGCCTGTTACAGACAGCTGTGCAGCTCACAAAACATCCTCCTCTCCTTACCTACACCACTCCATGATGGCTGAGTTGGTCAAGTTCCAGGTGTCATGCTTCTGCCCAGGTCCTCCAAGGTGAATCTCAGCCTGGAACCCACTGGTAGGTAGTTCAGGGACTCTTTTTATGGCATTTGCCCATGTCTTAGGGATACACTCAATCTCCAGAGATCCTCCCTGATCGTAGGTGCCCTGTTCCCAGTAGATAGCCTGACACTAGCTAATGCAGCCCTGGCCACCTGAAAACTCGCCTGGAATCAAAAGGCACACTCTTCTTTGTTACATGTATTGAATACCTACCTCCTGAAGAAACTTAACTTTTTCCCTTCCTCTGCTGTGCCTGGCCTAAAGGGATCTAGAATCTCCCCATCAGGCCTCAGCTTCAATCCCACAAGACTCAAGTTGGAGACTCCTTCAGTCATGACCTGATTCACTTAAAAAAAAAAAAAATTACACTGCTCTGCTTTGCCCAGCTGAGAATAGTTAGCAGATGCCAGATGCCCAGGGAGTCTCTGCCAATGACATTGTATTTTTTTCTCTGAGATTCACTGTTGATAATGAGATAGCATCCATGACCTTGGTGTCATTAGCACCAAGCTCACCAGCTGAGCTAACCATCTCAAAGTTTCAGGAGAAGTTTAAGGTCACAGAGATTGGGTTGCCTTTTTTCCATTTTATTTTCCAAAGATAGGGTAAATTACTTTGATTGCAAAAGTTGCCCAAATAAAAATATTACAACTCTGAGATTTTTCAGAACAGTATGTACTGGTAGTGGATTTGGAGCCAGCAATCAGAATGAGTTTCCATGTATCTGTTAGGAAAATCATCTGAAAAGACACCTAATGACAGCGAGATGTCTTGCTAGAAAAAAAAAAAATCTTGAAACATAAAATCAAACGCATTTCCCATTATTACTTTAAGAAAATGCATTGCCATAAAAGGACGATGCAGGCAAGGCAATTGTCAGGACAAGTTTTTCTCAATGGTTTAGACAGTATTAACTGTTCCTTATCTAGTACTGCCCCCATACTTTCAAGAAAGGTGGAGAATGTCTTACACAGAATTGGAAAAGTTAACTTCTCTACATCTTCATGAAGTAGCTTCTGAGTGACTCACACCAATCATTTGTGCTACAGGATTAAGCAAGGAGGGAGAAGACTATAGAATTAGCAGCTTATCAATATTCTTGCCATTTGGAATAGTGGCTGGCTTCCATCATTAGAAATCACAAATGTGTAAGAAACAAGCACATTAATATCCAACAAACTATAGAAACCAGTCATTTGCTATTGGTATCTCAATACCATGATGATGAATCTGAATGAGTCCATTCAATGGCTCACCTAAAATATAATTAAATATCAAATGGAGAATAAAATAATTAAACTGTTAAGTTCAGGTGCTGGATACAATACAGATCATATACACCATTGTTATAATAAGACAGTAGGCCAATTACACATATAATCTTTTGGGACAGGAATAAGCAATTAAAACATTTAAACATTTAAATAGAAAAATAATTACCATAAAACATTCCTGTGGCCGGCGTCATGGTTCACTAGGCTAATCCTCTGCCTTGCGGCGCCGGCACACCAGGTTCTAGTCCCAGTCAGGGCACCGGATTCTGTCCCAGTTGCCCCTATTCCAGGCCAGCTCTCTGCTGTGGCCCAGGAGTGCAGTGGAGGATGGCCCAAGTGCTTGGGCCCTGCACCCCATGGGAGACCAGGAGAAGCACCTGGCTCCTGCCATCGGATCAGCACATAGCGCCGGCCTCAGGGCGCCAGCTGTGGCGGCCATTGGAGGGTGAACCAACAGCAAAGGAAGACCTTTCTCTCTGTCTCTCTCTCTCACTGTCCACTCTGTCAAAAAAAAAAAAATTCCTGAAAATTAAAGAAATCAGAGAAATGTTATCTCACTAACATATATAAAATATAAAAGAATTTACATTTTATTCATAAATAATGCAGGTACATTATTGCATTGTTTAAAGAAAAAAATCAAATCATACAAAATTCCCTTTTTTAGGCTAAGTGCTGCCAACTCTTTCATATATCCTCCAGAATCATTTATTCATTCATCTATTCAGTCTCTTCCTTATAGCACAGATAACCCTATATAGCTTAAAATGCTTAAATATTATGTATAATTTTCTTTCTTCATGATACATTCCATATCAATATATACCTATTCATTATAATTTGTAACACTTGAGGAATAAACTATTTACATATTAATATTGTGGGGAGCAATCCGGACTGGACTGAGTTACTGGAATTAAGACTTATTCTATGCATCTGCTCTCCCACAATATGGCGCTGGGAGAGGAGAAAACAGCTTCTACCCAGCTGCCTCTCACCAACTTGACAAGCTGTAGGACTTGCTCCTGATTGGAGGAGAGCAGCGTACTCGGCGTGTGGGCAGCCGAGTTAGGATTGGCGGAGGAGGACTATAAAGGAGGAGAGAGACGGCATGCACCAGGAACATCTAAGGGGAACATCTAAGGGGAACACCTGTGCAGCCCCCGAGAGAGCCGGCCGGCGATGTGCCGCTCCCCCGCGGAAGTGGGGAATGTGGCAGGGGGAACTGCCCTTCCACGGAGGTGGAAGGGATAGTAGTCAACCCGGGAAGAACCAGCAGCAAACCCAGGGAGGGCCGAGCAGACAGAAGAACAGCGCAGGGTCCTGTGTCGTTCCTCCACGAAGAGGGGGAGCGACATAATGGTGCCGTGACTCGGATATGAAGCCTAGGCAGGATCCTGTGTCGTTCCTCCATGAAGAGGGGGAGCGACAAATATGATATATTGTCATATCGAAACCAATCACTTTTGGTTTTTTGAATATATATAGATGTATGTGTGTGTATATATGTATATTCAAGAAAATATCATACTTTGACTTAAGCTTTCAAATTCTAGGAGTGACTCTTAAATGAATAATTACTGTGATATGCAAAATTAATGAAATAGCTGTTTGTAGAGATGGGTGTTTGGTACGATGGTTAAGTGGCAGTTTGGGATTCCTGTATCTCATATCAAAATGCAGATTTGAAGCTACTCCACTCCTGATCAAGCTTTGTGATAATGCATACCCTGTTAGGCAACAGATGATGGCTCAAGTATGTTATTAGTCCCTGCCACCAATGTGGGAGAACTGGCTAAAGCTCCAGGGTCCTGAGTGCGGCCTTGTTTGGCCACTCTGGACTGTTGAGGATGTTTGGAAGATCCATCTGTCTGTCCTCTCTGTTTCTCTTTCTCTGTGTCTCTGCCTTTCAAATAAAATTAAAATAAGTCTTTTTAAAAACTGCTCCTATCTTTTGCACCAAATAGATGCGACTGGAAACCATTATACTTAATGAAATAAGCCAGTCCCAATAAGACCAAAACCATATATTTTCCCTAATCTGTGGTAACTAACAGAGTACAAAAAAAAAAAAATAATACATAAAAGTTGCTTATAGTCATGCTTAAAATTGTGCAAGTGATCTGGCACCATGGCTCACTTGGTTAATCCTCCGCCTGCAGCACTGGCATCCCATATGGGCACCGGGTTCTAGTTCCAGTTGCTCCTGTTCCAGTTCAGCTCTCTGCTGTGGCCTGGGAGGGCAGTGGGGGATGGCCCAGGTTCCTGGGCCCCTGCACCCGCATAGGAGACTAGGACGAAGCACCTGGCTCCTGGCTTCAGATCAGCGCAGCGCCAGCCGTGGCGGCCATTTGGGGAGCGAACCAATGAAAGGAAGACCTTTCTCTGTCTCTCTCTCACTGTCTATAACTACCTAACAAATAAATTGAAAATTTAAAAAATAAAATAAAATTATGCAAGTTAGAAATAAAGTATCTATCTAATAATTTAGGAAATAAATAAATGATAGTATTCCATGCTGGAATATTAATGAAGTCCCAACAATCCTGTGCTAAAGTATACCCACCAGCATGAGAAAATGTTAATGAGTAGGCAATGTAATCCCAAATTTGAAACATTATAAAAAAGACATGATATACATTGTGGGGAGCAACGCAGACTAGACTAAGTTACTGGAATTAAGACTTATTCTATGCATCTGCTCTCCCACAATATGGCGCTGAGAAGGGAGTAAACAACTTCTACGCAGCTGCCTCTCGCCAACTTGAGTGTTGACCTGCAGGAGCTGATCCTGCTCCTGATTGGAGGAGAGCAGCGTACTCGGCATGTGGGTTGCAGAGTTGGGATTGGTGGAAGAGGACTATAAAGGAGGAGAGAGAAAACATGCACCAGGAACATCTAAGGGGAACATCTGGATAACATCTGAGCAGCCCCCGAGAGAGCCGGCCAGCGGTGTGCCACTCCCCCGTGGAAGTGGGGAAAGTGGCAGGGGGGCCCACCCCTCCACAGAGGTGGAGGGACGGCAGCCAACCCAGGAAGGACCAGCAGCAAACCCGGGAAGGGCTGAGCAGACGAAAGAACAGCACAGGGTCCTGTGTCATTCCTCCGCAAAGAGGGAGAGCGACAATACATGATATATCTAAACCAAATGGACAATGTAATTTTAAAATATGTCTAAAGTGTCAATAAAATGAGATAGCTATGTAAAATATTAAAAATGTGCAAGATCTTTTGGGGAAAATTGAAAAACTTTATTGAAATTCATTTTAAAAGACCTAAAATAAATGGAGAGCTATATAATGTTAATGAGCAAAAAGACTACAATCACAAAGGTATTAATTCTCCTTAAATTAGTTTATAAATTTAATACAATTTCATTAAATGTTGATTTAAAAATTCATATAAAAGCAAAAGTTGCCATAAATACTAAAGACTGTTTTGAAGATGGACAAAGTCCCTTTCTAGAAGAATTATAAATTCAAAATAATTACAAAGTTCCAGAAATTAAAACTCATGTAGTGTAAACATTGACAAATAGAATAAAGAAATAGCAGAGGAATGAGAAACAGATTCTCACACATAGAAGAACTTCATAGAGAAGGGAGTTACTTTTCCAGATCAGTGGATAAAGAGCACATTGTTTAATGTGTAGCCCTGGGACAAATCACAAAAAATGAAATTATACTGCTCTTTGCCAAAATACACAATTATATTCACCAGGTAGAATAAATAACATGTGAGAAAGATAAAATTTGAATGCTTTAAAACTGAAGATCGGGGCCATCATGTGTTGCAAAGGGTTAAGTCACCTGACAGCATCCCATGTGGGAGCCGGTTCAAGTCCTGACTGATGCATTTCCAATCCAGCTTCCTGCTAGTTCACCTGAGAAAGCAGTGGAAGATGGCACAAGTACTTAGGCCCCTGCATCATGTAGAAAAACTGAATGAAGTTCCAGGCTCCTTGCTTTGGCCCTGCCCAGCTGGTGACACTGCAGCCATTTGGGTGCTGAATCAGCAGATTGAAGGTATTCTCATTCTTTCTCTTTCTCTCTCTCTCTCTCTCTCTCTCTCTCTCTCTCTCTCTCTCTCTTCCCCCCCCAACCAGTAACTCTACCTTACAAATAAATAAATAAATCTTAAAAAATTAAAAATTGTGCCAGGGGATTCCAATACAATCCCATCAAGATCGCATGTACCAATGCCATATCACTAGTCCAAGTGATCAATTTCAGGTCACAATTGATCATACTGATAGGTCTAAGAGTCAAAGGGATCACACAAACAAGACTAGTGTCCACGAATACTAACTGATAGAATAAAAAAGGGAGAGAACGATCCAAGTGGGATCCACAGCAGATTTGTAGAATGGCAGATGTCCTAAACAGCACTCTGGCCTCAGAATCAGCCCTTAAGGCATTCAGATCTGGCTGAAGAGCCCATGAGAGTATTTTAGGCATGGAAAGCCAAGACACTCCGGCAAAAAAAAAAAAAAAAAAACAAACCTAAATGAAAGGTCTCTGTGAGTGAGATCCCAGTAAAAGAACGTGCCATCAAAGAAGGAGGTACCTTTCTCTGAAGGGAGGAGAGAACTTCCACTTTGACTATCATCTTATCGGAATAAGATCAAAGTTGGCGGACTCAAGAGCTTTCCATAGCCTGGGCAACTCATGACAAAAGCCTTTACTGACGCCATAAACAAGAGTGTCAATTGTCAAGTCAACAAGAGGACTCACTGTGCACTTACTCCCCATGTAGGATCTCTGTCCTTAATGTGTTGTCCAATGTGAAGTAATGCTATAACTAGTACTCAAACAGTATTTTATACTTTATGTTCTGTGTGGGTGCAAACTGATGAAATCTTTACTTAATATATACTAAATCAATCTTCTGTATATAAAGATAATTGAAAATGAATCTTGATGTGAATGGAATGGGAGAGGGAGCAGGAGATGGGAGGGGTGCGGGTGGGAGGGACGTTATAGGGGGGAAAAAGCCATTGTAATCCATAAACTGTACTTTGGAAAATTATATTTACTATATAAAAGTTTTAAAAAAATTAAAAATTAAAAAAACAAATACCTAAGCAGGGAAGGACACAAAGTACAAAGAAAAATTATTATAAATTCAGAATTTAAAAATTAAAATTTTTGTTAAAACATACAACATGTTAAAGTGGCAAAGTTGAGCTACATACATAAAATAACCTAAAAATCAGTATGCAGATCATATAAAGAACTCTGAAAATCAGTAAGAACGGCAACTTAAAGTTTCTATATTTTTTCTTGCTGATATTTGTTGGTATGGTAGTAACAAATTCAGAGCAGTTATGTGTTTCTCTGGGGGATCAATTTTAAAATCCAGTCAATTATTCATTTAACTTTTGTGCAGTCCATTTTCATGAAATGTTACACATATTTTATGATTCTGGGATAAAATTCATTATCAATTTATTTTTAATGGTAATTATATGTTGTTTATTTCCATTTCAGGATTTTAAGCTATTTCCTTCCTAACCATTCCTCTTTTGTCCTTGTTGTCTTTCAAAGTAGTATCCACTCATCCATACTGCTCTGGGCCCTCTCATTCCTGGAAATTCCCTGGGTTTGCTCCAGCAAGCTCCGCCTTCTCCTCTTTGACTTATTTTCAAATGGACTTGTGTGTTCTGCTGGAGTTTTATTTTTGAAATACATGCAGTGTTTTGGAAATTATCTTGCTGAGGTTTGTACTGTTGCTTTTTTGTTTTGATTTTGCTTGCAATTATTTGACCTTGTATCAGATAACTCTGATTCTTTTAATTGAATTTAAATCTGAGAAATCGTGTAGGACTGCTGCTCGCTCCCCCTTTGTCCCAGTTGCTAAAAATTGCAAAATGCAATCAGTGAATAAGCATAGATACAGATATGCTATGTATATGGACACATACAAGGCACTTTCTTTGACCCATTACCACTATTAAAAGTCTGAAACTAATATCTCTTTGCAGTAAATAGTACATCTGTCAGAAGCAAATCAATTCCACATGTATGATATTTATAATTAATTCAGGGAAAACTTAAAAAATGGTAAACTACAGCCCTGGAGCAAGTAAAATAATTATTGCAAAAACAGTTATTATTAAAGAAAATGCTTAACATATTTTAATCTCATTTAATTAACTGAAATCATATTCATGGAAAGAAAGAGTATGTGTGTGTGTCAATGTGCTGAAAACCAAATGGAGCTACTATCCACATAAAAGAAAGATAGGAAATTCATGGTGAA
The DNA here is from genome assembly GCF_051225735.1 of Oryctolagus cuniculus. Taxonomy (NCBI): domain Eukaryota; kingdom Metazoa; phylum Chordata; class Mammalia; order Lagomorpha; family Leporidae; genus Oryctolagus; species Oryctolagus cuniculus. The sequence continues at coordinate 15,984,788 of NC_142871.1, forward strand.
ATGTCAAACTATAAATAGAAATTTAAGAAAATCCTCTTATATACATATTTATTCATCTATAAAAAGCAGTAAACATAAAAGTTAAAGCTAAAGCAAAAATAAACAGAAAAAAAAAACAGAGGAATTCAACAGTAAAACTTAGATCTAAAGCTTTAGAAAAAAAAATCTTTAAAGAGTGTTATCTGTCAAAAACTATTTATCTTGACTATGATATTAAATATTATTAAAATAATTTAATAGCAGCCAGCGCTGTGATGTAGCAGGTAAAACCTCTGCCTGCAGTGCCAGTATACCATGTGGGCACCAGTTCAACCTCTGGCTGCTCTACTTCAGATCCAGCTCTCTGCTATAGCCTGGGAAAGCAGTAGAAGATTACGTAAATCCTTGGGCTCCTGCACCCAAGTGGGAAACCTGGAGGAAGCTCCAGGCTCCTGGCTTCAGATCGGCACAGCTCTAGCTGTTGCAGCCATCTGAGGAGTGAACCAGCAGATGGAAACCTCTCTCTCTCTCTGCCTCTGCCTCTCTGTAACTGTGCCTTTCAAATAAATAAATAAATAAATCTTTTTTAAAAGATTCAATAAGAAAGCTTTACTTTGATATAAATTTGCAAATGGGTTTTTAAACCCTAAAACTTGCTTTTCTTTAAGTTAATGTACACGTTTATTTATTGTTATGATAGTTGTAGTATTGGTGTCAATATTATTTATGACTATAATAAGATTCCCACAGATCTATTCATTATGCTAAAATAAATAAAAAATACAGGAAAAAGGCAGATAGACAAGAAGATAATTATGGTATTACAATTATGAGATCACTTCAATTATGCTAATGTAACCTGAATAACAGTGTTAGTCAAAGAATGATTTAGCTACACTAAGATAAATCATCTCTTCTCGTTTTTCAATTTCCATCTAAATTGAACATCAATAATGAATGTTTACAAAGGAATAAAACAGGAATATGTCTGTGTCTACCTCTAGAAATTAAAGTTGTATAGAGATATATATTTTTTAAAATACTAAGTTGTTACCTTGGCTCAACTTTATTTGAAATATAGAAGGCAAATTCTATATCTCATTCAATTAATTTTTCAATAAAAAAAAGATATATAAAATGGAGAGCCAATTAGTCAGCTGAGTGTCAGCGGAAGAGCAAACCAAAGAGCCCAGGGCTAACTGGCATGGCCACTCTGCAACTCAAAAAGCCAGCCTGGGATTGGAGTTGGTGATATTACTGGGATAAGAACTGAGGGGCTGGCAGATCCATATGTGAGTCTATACACAAATCTGTACACAATTAAGTCTTTCAAGGAAAGAAAACTGGCAGTCAGAATAATGACATCAAGTACAAACTTCAAGCCTAGTGCAGATGGAATCACGCCAAAGATCAGAAATGAAGGTGGAGCATAGGGCAGTGCTTGAAATATATGTTAAAACCCAAGGGGTGAGGTCAGGCATGAGCTGAGAATCAACAGTTATCACTGACTGCAGAAACTGCTCTCCCACTGTTCAAAGTGACTGCACACAGAGGCGTCTAACTTGTCCTCAAGATGGCCAGGAACAAACCGTTCAAAACGTGGGTTATCACAGGGGCTGAAAGCAGTCAACCCAACCTTCTCACCAGATGCAGGGAAAGAAGAGCTAAGGAACTCAGAGGGAAACTTCCAGGGAGGTATAAATGAGTTAAAGGGAAGGTGTTCATAAACAGGGATGTTTATCAATATTATTATTACTAATATTATTAATAACTAGCTTCAGATTCATAAAGGCACAATGGGACAAAATATGTTTAGTAGTTAAATAGAGAGTTGGGAGCCCAAGATAGCAAAAGGATAATCCGAATCACATGGGGCTAAAATAGATAATTAACAAGGAGAGAGGACACAGGCCAGAGATAGAGCCATGGGAAATTCACACAAGGAAGCTCAGGTGTCCAACAGAGACTGGGCAGGTCCATGCTGAAAGAGCAAATAAGAAAGGGAAGCAGTGGAGGTGTGTGTGGGGGGGAGGCACAGCAGAGACTCGAATGGGAAGGCTAACACCACCCCCCAGTAGACTAGGGTAGACAGGAAATCGAAAGTCCACAGAGCCATAGATAGCAGTGGGACTGGAAGCTTGGTGAACTGTGTTTTAAATTCTACGCAGGAAGAAAGAGAAGGTATCTGAGAACCGAGAGGTCAGGCATGCTCATGCAATCTACGTCTCCTCCCTCCCCCCAACAAGACCTGCAGCTGGATGGGAGAAGCCATATTGATCATTTACATTTTCAAACATAAGTAGGGGGCTACTGCATTTATCTCATGTGCACACACCTATCAATTATGGGGACCACCTCCCCACACCCCCCCACCTAAAAATGAGGACCACTTCAGAGTAATTTTTTCCACACCACGTAAACTGAACAAGAAGAAGCCTTGAACACTGAAAACTCAAGATTGTTTCATGCACCAGCAAGAAGCAAGCTGGACCCCCCAGTAGGCAGGCTTAGTGCACTAGAGCTGGGTTTTTGAAAAAATAAGCAAAATTGAAACAGCATTGGCCCAACTAACCAAAAAAAGGAGAGAGAAGACCCAAATCAACAAAATTAGAGATGAAAAGAAAATGTAACAGACACCACAGAAATATAGAGAATCATCAGAAAGCACTACAAACAGCTGTATGCCAACAAACTGGGAAACCTAGAAGAAACAGATTCCTAGATGAGTACAACCTACCTAAATTGAGCCATGAAGACATAGAAAACCTAAACAGACCCATAACCAAGATGGAAACTGAATCAGTAATAAAGGCTCTTCCAACGAAGAAAAGACCAGGACTGGATGGCTTCACTGCTGAATTCTACCAGACATTTAAAGAACTAACCCCAATTCTTTTCAAGTTATTCAAAACAATTCAGAGAGAGGGAATCCTCCCAAATTCATTCTATGAAGCCAGCATCACCTTAATTACTAAACCTCAAAAAAGATAAAACAGAGAAATAGACTACAGACAAATTTCTCTGATGAACATACATGCAAAAATCCTCCAAAAAATTCTGGCTAATCAATCCAGATGATCATTCACCTGGACCAAGTGGGCTTTATCCCTGGTATGTAGGGATGGTTCAATGTTCCCAAATCAATCAATAATATACATCACATTAATATTGAAGAATAAAAACCATATGAGTATCTCAATAGATGCAGAGAAAGCACTTGACAAAATACAACACCCTTTCATGATGGAAATGCTAAGCAAATTGGATTTAGAAGAAACATAGCTCAACACAATCAAGGGAATTTATGACAAACCCACAGCCAGCATCATACTGAATGGGGAAAAGTAGAATGCATTCCCATGGAGATCTGGAATCAGACAAGGATGTCCACTATCACCATTGCTATTCAATATATTCCTGGAAGATTTAGCCAGAGCCATTAGGTAAGAAAAAGACATCAAAGGGATATAAATTGGGAAAGAAGAAGGCAAACTATCCCTATTTGTAGATGACATGATTCTATAAATATGGGGATCCAAAAGACTCCACCAAGAGATTATTGAACTCATGCAAGAGTCTGGTAAAATAGCAAGATATAAAATCAACACACAAAAAACAACAGCATTTGCACACAAAACAATGTAACAGCTGAGAAAGAACTTCTAAGATCAATCCCATTCACAATAGCTACAAAAATATCAAATACCTTGGAATAAATTTAACCAAGAGTGTCAAAGATCTCTATGATGAGAATTATAAAACATTAAAGAAAGAAATACAAAACACTAAAAAATGAAAAAAAAGTCCATGTTCATGGATTGGAAGAATCAGTATCATCAATATGTTCATTCTTCCAAAAGCAATTTATAGATTCAATGCAATACCAATCAAAATACCAAAGACATTATTCTCAGATCTACAAAAAATTATGGTGAAATTCATTTGAAAACAGGAGAACTCAAATAGCAAAGCAATATTATACAATAAAAACGAAGCCAGAGGCATCACAATACCAGATTTCAACACATACTACCAAGAATTTAAAAATCAGAATAGCCTGGTACTGGTACATTGGACAGATTAATGGAACAAAATAGAAACACCAGAAATCAATCCAGGCATCTACAACCAGCTTATATTTGACCAAGGAGCTAAAACCAATCCCTGGAATAAGGACAGTCTTTTCTACAAATGGTTCTGGGAAAACTGGATTCCCACATGCAGAAGTATGAAGCAGGATCCCTACCATATACCTTACAGAAAAATCCATTCAAAATGGATTAAATACCTAAATCTATGACCTGGTACCATCAAACTATGGAGAGCATTGGGGAAAACCTGCAAGATACTGGAACAGACAAAGAATTTCTGGAAAAGACCCAAGAGGCACAGGCAATCAAAGCCAAATGGGATTACATCAAAATGAGAAGCTTGAGAGTCCTCTAAGTTGGCAGAATAGGGAGGGAGTACACTGATAGTCCAGAAAAAGACAGCCTAATAAAAGTGGAGATATTGTAGTTTCAGGGAAAAGTTAGGGAAAAAACTGCAGAGAAAACTCTTCCGGAACTAGTGGGACATGGTAGACCTACGTGGAGGGCACGGGCGCCCACAGCTTGGGACCCCAGCCACCGCGTCTATGCACCAGCGCTGGAAAGGGAGGTGAGGCAAAACCTCAGTAGCCTGAGACATTGGCGGGGAAGCAGCAGAAAGAGCCTACAGGGAATGAGGCTTGAAGCTCCTTGGGGGAAAGTTCACCAGGCTAACCAGAAGAGAGAGAAAAATAAATAAATAAAAGGGACTGGTATGGACACGATTTTCTCTCTCCACTCACCTTACAAAGGTGAGAAAGACAAAGAGCAGGCACCATTTTGGACATACATAAAAGCTGCACCACCTCAGGGCTGCGCCCGCCCTCACCCAGACAGAAAAGCCTGACTCTGGTGGGGAGAAATAATAGGAGGTTAGGACCTACAGAATGTGTGGAGCTTATGAACTGAGACCGTGAAAAAAAAAAAAAAAACCTTAGGTTGTGGGAGAGAACTCATGGAGTATCTGAGGCCTGAGTACTCTCAGGAGATGCCACAAACTCGGTAACCTAGGCAACCCAGTGGGAGACTGCAGGGGAATATGAGCTTCCGCTGAGGACTGCACAGATCCTTTGTGTGGTCCTTGGGACAGAGCAGACAAATATTATACCCACAGGGGCCAGAGCTCAGACACTGACTGCTTTCAATTCCACTCAGCTATGTGGAATTACTTCCCTTCTGATTAAAAAAAAAAAGAGAAAGAGAGAGAAGATTTACCACGCCTAACCTGAGTATGTCACGTTTTGCACACCCTTAACCCTGAAGAACCGAACAACCAAACAGAGCTCTCTGGCCACACCCATCACAAGCCTCAAAGGATCCATAAAAAGCAGACAGGCCACTTAATCTAAAGTCATAGTATAACGAGAAAATCCACCACAGCAAAAAAAAAAAAAAAAAAAAAACAACCAAAAAAACAAATAATATCTCCACAATGCCAAGCAACAAATGCAGAAACTGAGGAAACAAGAACAAGGGAGAAATTATGACGCCCCTAAATGAAATGAACAAGACATTCCAATTCAAGATTATGAAGATGATGAGATAGAAGAAATGTAAGATATGGATTTCAAAAAATTTATGATAGGAACATTTAGAAGTTCTCAAAAACAAATTCTTGAACCACAGAAATCCTTAATGGACAGGGTAGAAAATCTTCTTCATGAAAATGAAATATTAAGGAGGAATCAAAATGAAATGAAGAAACTAGTAGAACATGAAATTGTGATATTGAAGAGAAATCAAAATGAAATGAAGAATTCAATAGATCAAATGACAAACGCAATTGAGAGCCTTAAAAACACAATCAGTGAAGCAGGAGAGAGAATATCAGACGTAGAAGACAGAGAACAGGAAAGCATACAGTCAAACCAAAGAAAAGAAGAGGAAACTAGAAATCTAAAAAATATTGTCAAGAATCTACAGGATACTATTTAAAAAACCAACATTCAGGTTCTGAAGGCATGGAGAGAGAGAAAGGATTAGAAGGCCTTTTTATTGAGATACTAGCAGAAAAACTTCCTGGGTTTGGAGAAGGACAGAGACATCCAAGTACAGGAAGCTCATAGAACCCCTAATAAACATGACCAAAAGAGAGCCTCACCACAACACACTGTAATCAAACTCACCACAGTGAAACAGAAAGAAAAGATTCTAAAATATGCAAGAGAGAAATGTCAGAGTACTCTCAGAGGATCTCCAATTAGACTCACAGCTGACTTCTCATCAGAAACCCTACAGGCTAGGAGGGAATGGTGAGATATAGCCCAGGTACTAAGAGTGAAAACCAGCCAGCCCAGAATATTATATCCTGCAAAGCTATCATTTGTGAATGAAACTGAAATAAAGACCTTTCATAGCACACAGAAAATGAAAGAATTTGTCACCACTCATCCAGCCCTGCAAAAGATGCTTAAAGATGTGCTACACACAGAAACACAGAAACATAATAATCAATATGAAAGAAGGTAAAGGAAGAAAACCTCCCAGTAAAAGATCACAGGAAATTCAAAGCATATATTAGAACTTATCTTTGGCAAATGGCAGGGCAAAGTTACTACTTATCAATAGTCACATTGAACATTGAACTGTCCAGTTAAAAGACACAGACTGGCTGAATGGATTAAGGAACAAAAACCCATCTATTTGCTGCTTACAAGAAACACATCTTTCCAACAAAGATGCATACAGACTGAAAGTGAAAGGTTGGAAAAAGATATTCCATGCCAACAGAAATGAAAAAAGAGCTGGCATAGCCATCTTAGTATCAGACAAAATAAAATTTATCACTAAAACTGTTAAGAGAGACAGAGGGGCACTATATAATGATTAAGGGATCAATTCAACAGGAAGATATAACGATTATCAATGTATATGCACCTAATTACAGGGCACCAGGTTATTTAAAAGATATGTTAAGGGACTTAAAGGGAGACTTAGACTCCAATACAATAGTACTGGGGGAATTCAATACTCCACTATCAGAAATAGACAGATCAGCCGGACAGAAGATCAAAAAGGAAACAGCAGATTTAATCGACACTATAGCCCAAATGGATCTAACAGATATCTACAGAACTTTCAAACCTACATTTAAAGAATTTACATTCTTCTCAGCAGTGCATGGAACCTACTCTAGGATTGACCACATACTAGGCCATAAAGCAAGGCTCAGCAAATTCAAAAGAATTAGAATCATGCCATGCAGCTTCTCAGACCATAAAGGAATGAAGTTGGAAATTAGCAACTCAGGAATCCCTAGAGCATATGTAAACACATGGAGATTGAACAACATGCTCCTGGATGAACAATGGGTCACAGAAGAAATCCAAAGAGAAATCAAAAACTTTCTGGAAGTAAATGAGGATAACAGCACAACATATCAAAACTTATGGGATACAGCAAAAGCAGTGTTGAGAGGAAAGATTATAACAACAGGTGCCTACATCAAGAAATTGGAAAGGCACCAAATAAATGAGCTTTCAGTGCAGCTCAAGGATCTAGAAAAACTGCAGCAAACCCAATCCAAAACTAGTAGGAGAAGAGAAATAATTAAAATCAGAGAATAAATCAACAGAACTGAATCCGAAAAAACATTACAAAAGATCAGCCTAACGAAGAGCTGGATTTTTTAAAAAAATTTAAAAAATTGATACCAGTGGACCAACTAATAAAAAAGAGAAAAAACCCAAATCAATAAAATCAGAGATGAAAAAGGAAACGTAACAACAGATACCACAGGAATAAAAAGAATCATCACAAATTACTACAAGGACTTGTATGCCAGCAAATAGGGAAATCTATCAGAAATGGACAGATTCCTGGACACATGCAACTTACTTAAATTGAACCAGGAAGACATAGAAAACCTAAATAGACCCATAACGAAACAGAAATTGAAATAGTAATAGAGGCCCTCCCAACAAAAGAAAAGCCTAGGACCAGATGGAGTCACTGCTGAATTCTACCAGACATTTAAAGAAGAACTAACGCCAATCCTTCTCAAACTATTCAGAACAATTGAAAAAGAGGGAATCCTCCCAAATTCTTTGTATGAAGCCAGCATCTCTTTAATCCCTAAGCAGGAAAAATATGCAGCATTGAAAGCAAATTACAGACCAATATCCTGATGAACATAGATGCAAAAATCCTCAATAAAATTCTGGCCAATAGAATGAAACAACACATCAGAAAGATCATCCACCCAGACCAAGGGGATTTATCCCTGGTATGCAGGGGTTGTTCAGTGCTCACAAATCAATTAATGTGATATACCACATTAACAAACCACAGAAGAAAAATCATGTGATTATCTCAACAGATGCAGAGAAAGCACCCTTTCATGATGAAAACTCTAAGCAAATTGGGTATAGAAACAACATTCCTCAATACAATCAAAGCAATTTATGAAAAACCCACGACCAACATCCTACTGAATAGGGAAAAGTTGAAGCATTTCCACTGAGATCTGGTACCAGGCAGGGATGCCCACTCTCACCACTGCTTTTCAATATAGCTCTGGAAGTTTTAGCCAGAGTCATCAGGCAAAAAAAGAAATCAAAAGAATATGAAATGGGAAGAAAGAACTCAAAATATCCCTCTTTGCAGATGATATGATTCTTTATTTAGGGGATCCAAAGAACTCTACTAAGAGACTATTGGAACTCATAGAAGAGTTTGGCAAAGTAGCAGGGTATAAAATCAATGCACAAAAATCAACAGCCTTTGTATACACAGGCAATGCCATGGCTGAGGAGGAACTTCTAAGATCAGTCCTGTTCACGATAGCCACAAGAACAATCAAATACCTTGGAATAAACTTAACAAAGGACGTTAAAGATCTCTATGACGAGAATCACAAAATCTTAAAGAAAGAAATAGAAGAGGATACCAAAAAAATGGAAAAATCTTCCATGCTCATGGATTGGAAAAAACAATATCATCAAAATGTCCATTCTCCCAAAAGCAATTTATACATTCAATGCAATACCAATCAAAATACCGAAGACCTTCTTCTCAGATCTGGAAAAAATGATGCTGAAATTCATATGGATATACAGGAGACCTCAAATGCTAAAGCAATCTTGTACAACAAAAACAAAGCCCGAGGCATCACAATACTAGATTTCAGGACATACTACAGGGCAGTTGTAATCAAAACAGCATGTTACTGGTACAGAAACAGATGGACAGACCAATAGAACAGAATAGAAACACCAGAAATCAATCCAAACATCTACAGCCAACTTATATTTGATCAAGGATCCAAAACCAATCCCTGGAGTAAGGAGAGTCTATTCAATAAATGGTGCTGGAAAAATTGGATTTCCACATGCAGAAGCATGAAGCAAGACCCCTACCTTACACCTTACACAGAAATCCACTCAACATGGATTAAAAAACCAAATCTATGACCCGACACCATCAAATTATTAGAGAACATTGGAGAAACCCCACAAGATATAGGCACAGGCAAGGACTTCTTGGAAAAAAACCCAGAGGCACAGGCAATCAAAGCCAAAATTAACATTTGGGATTGCATCAAATTGAGAAGTTTCTGTACTGCAAAAGAAACAGTCAGGAAAGTGAAGAGGCAACCTACAGAATGGGAAAAAATATTTGCAAACTATGCTACAGATAAAGCATTAATAACCAGAATCTACAAAGAGTTCAAGAAACTCGAAACTCCATAGCAACAAAACTTAAGAGATGGGCCAAGGACCTCAATAGACATTTTTCAAAAGAGGAAATCCAAAGGGCCAACAGACATATGAAAAAAATGTTCAGGATCACTAGCAATCAGGGAAATGCAAATCAAAACCACAATGAGGTTTCACCTCACCCAGGTTAGAATGGCTCACATACAGAAATCTACCAACAACAGATGCTGGCGTGGATGAGGGGAAAAAGGGACACTAACCCACTGTTGGTAGGAATGCAAACTGATAAAGCCACTATGGAAGTCCATCTGGAGATTCCTCAGAAACCCAGCCATCCCACTCCTTGGAATTTACCCAAAGGAAATTAAATTGCCAAACAAAAAAGCTGTCTGCACCCTAATGTTTATTGCAGCTCAATTCACAATAGCTAAGACCTGGAATCAACCCAAATGCCCATCAACAGTAGACTGGATAAAGAAATTATAGGACATGTACTCTATAAAATACTATACAGCAGTCAAAAACAGTGAAATCCAGTCATTTGCAACAAAATGGAGGAATCTGGAAAACATCATGCTGAGTGAACTAAGCCAATCCCAAAGGGACAAATATTATATGTTCTCCCTGATCGGTGACAACTAACCAAGCACCAAAAAGGAAACTTGTTGAAGTGAAAGGGACACCATGAGAAACAGTGACTTGATCAGCTCTTGTCCTGAATGTTGATGCACAACTTAATATTTTATCCCTTTAAGTTTTTTTTTTTTGTTCTACTTAATACTATTGGTTGAACTATTTAACTAACAATTATTCTTAGGTGTTTAAATTTAACTGGAAAGTAATCTGTTAAATACAAGAGTGGGAATAAGAGAGGGAGGAGATGTACAATTTGGGACATGTTCAATCAGACTTGCCCCAATGGTAGAGTTAAAAATGTGCCAGGGGATTCCAATTCAATCCTATTAAGGTGTCATATACCAATGCCATCTCCCTAGTCCAAGTGCTCAGTTTCAGTTCACAATTGATCATAATGATAGGTCCAAAGTCAAAGGAATCACACAAACAAGACTAGTGTCTGCTAGTACCAACTGATAGAAATAAAAAGGAGAGAATGACCCATCATGGGAAGTGGGATACACAGCAGACTTATAGAATGGCAGATGTCCCAAACAGCACTCTGGCCTCAGAATCAGCACTTAAGGCATTCGGATCTGGTTGAAAAGCCCATGAGAGTATTTTAGGCATGGAAAGCCAAGACACTCTGGCAATAAAGGGCCTAAATGAAAGATCTCTGTGAGTGAGATCCCAGTGGAAAGAACAGGCCATCAAAGAAGGAGGTACCTTTCTCTGAAGGGAGGCGAGAACTTCCAATTTGACTATGATCTTGTCTAAATAAGATCAGAGTTGGCGAACTCAAAAGGCTTCCACAGCCTTGGCAACTCATGACTAGAGCCTAGGGTGATTACTGATGCCATAAACAAGAGTGTCAATTTGTTAAGTCAGCAACAGGAGTCACTGTGCACTTACTCCTCATGTAGTATCTCTGTCCTTAATGTGTTGTACAATGTGAATTAACACTATAACTAGTACTCAAACAGTACTTTACACTTTCTGTTTCTGTGTGGGTGCAAACTGTTGAAATTTTTATTTAATATATACTAACTTGATCTTCTGTATATAAAGATAATTGGAAATGAATCTTGATGTGAATGGATTGGGAGAGGGAACGGGAGAGGGGAGGGTTGCGGTTGGAGGGAAGTTATGGGGGCTGGAAATGCCACTGTAATCCAAAAGTTATATTTTGAAATTTATATTTATTAAAATAAAAGTTAAAAAAATTGAGAAGGTTCTGTACTGCAAAAGAAACAGTCAAGAAAGTGAACAGGTAACCAATAGAATGGGCAAAGTTATTTGCAAACTATTCAACTGATAAAGGATTAATAACCAGAATATATAAGGAGATCAAACTCCACAACAAAACAAACAACCCAGTTAGCAAATGGGCAAAGGACTTTAACAGACATTTTTCAAAAAAGAAAATCCAAATGGCCACAGACACTTAAAAAATGTTCAGGATCACTAGCAATCAGGGAAATGCAATTCAAAACCACAATGAAGTTTCACTCATCCCAGTTAGAATCACTTTCGTACAGAAATCACAAACAACAAATGCTGGCAAGGATGTGGGGGAAAAGGTACCCTAATCCACTGTTAGTGGGGATGTAAACTGGTAAAGCCACTATGGAAGACAGTTTGGTGATACCTCAGAAATCTGAATATAGACCTACCATACAACCCAGCCATCCAACTCCAGGGAATTTACCCAATGGAAATGAAATCAGCAAATAAAAGTTATCTACACCCCAATGTTTATTGCAGCTCAATTCACATGGATAAGATATATAATCAACCTAAATGCCCATCAACGGAAGACTGGATAAAGAAATTATGGGATATGTACCCTATGGAATACTACACAGTGGTAAAAAAAATGAAATTTTGTCATTTGCAACAAAATGGATGAATCTGGAAAATATCATATTTAGTGAAATAAGCCAGTCCCAAAGGGACAAATACCATATTTCTCCCTGATCTGTGATAGCTAAAAGAGCACCTAAAAGGGAACCTACAGAAGTGAAATTGACACTATGAGATTCAATGACTTGAACATCCTTGTCTTAACTGTCAAGTAACAGTTTATTTATTTATTTATTTATTTTCCTTCTTAATACCATTGGTTGAACTCTTTACTTAACAAAATTAATCATATGTATATAAAGTTGATTGAAAATAGATCCCAGTAAAAAGTAAGAGTAAGAATAAAAGAGGGAGGAGCTGCATAGTTCTGCATTCATTTCCATGGACTTACTTCTAAAGTTAAAGCTGAAAACTTGCCATGGGACTTCATATCCCATTAATCTGGGTGGCAATAATGCCATCTTACATGTTAAAGTGATCATATTTAGTGTTTAATTGATCATATAGATAGGATTAAGTGAAAGGGATCATATAAATAAGGTCAAGTGTCTGATAATAACAGATAGAATTAAAAAGGAGAGAATGTTCCAACATGGGAAGCAGTCCACACAGCAGACTCAAAGAATGACAAATGGCCCTAAACAGCTCTCTGATCTCAGAATCAGCCCTTAAGGCATGCTGGTCTGGCTGAAAAGCCCATGAGAACATTTCAGGCATGGAAAGCCAAGACACCATGGCAAAAAAAGTCCTACATGAAGGATCTCTGTGAGTAAGACCCTGGGGGAAGAAGGGGCCATCAAGGAAGGATGCACTTTTCTCTGAAGGGAGGAGAGAATGTCCACTTTGCTTATGGTCCTATCTAAATACTGATTAAGATTGTGTACTCAAAAGGCCTCCATAGCCTTGGCAGCTCATGTTAAGAGCCTTAGGTGATAACTGACATCAAATATACGAGTGTTAATTGTTAAAGTAACAACAGGAGTTATTGTGCACTTACTCTCATGCAGGACCTCTGTCCTTAATGAGATGTACTATGAAAATTAACTGTAAAACTTGTTCTCAGACAGTTCTTTATGTTTTGTGTGTCTGTGGGTGCAAATTGTTGAAATCTTTACTTAGTAGAGTTGGTCTTCTGTATATAAAGTTAATTAAAAATTAATCTTAATGAAGAATGGAATGGGAGAGGGAGGAAGAGTTGGGATGAAAGTAGGGTTGGGAGTTTGGGTATGGTTGATCCTCTGCCTGCAGAGCCGGAACCCCATATAGGCACTGGTTCTAGGCCCAGCTACTCCTCTTCCAATCCAGCTCTCTGCTACAGCCTGATCAAGCAATAGAAAATGGCCAAAGTACTTAGGCCCCTGCACCCATGTGGGAGATTTAGAGGATGCTCCCAGATCCTGGCTTCAGATGGGCCCGGCTACAGCCATTGCAGTCATTTGGAGAGTAAAACGGTAGCTGGTAGACCATTCTCTCTGTTTTTTCCTCTCACTCTCTGTAACTTAGCCTCTCAAATAAATAAATATTTTTTTTAAAAAAAGGAATATAGGAGAGAGAGCCTAAAAAGGTAGGTGTGAGTCAGAAGGTGGAGAACTTTGAATGCCAGAGTTAGCAGGAGGCTAAATTGCAGATTCCTCACTGTGAGGTCCTACATTTCACACATCACTGATTATCCAAATGGAGCCAAACACACAATAACTAATTACTTAATAATTCTTACTTAATTATGGCAATTATAGTAAACTGGAATTGCATTTCATTTGGAGTTTAGATTAAGTACATATGGCAAATTTGAGGATATTTTACATCAACTAGCATAATAAACCCATATAGAAAGCTCACTACAAGCCAAATACAACATTGAAAACTTTATATTCATTCTTCTGCAACCTTTTAAGCTTATGATATTGTTATTCTTTTTGACAAATAACAAAACTGAGGACTAAAGAGGTTAAGTATTTTATTCAAGATCATACAGCTAGAGATGGAGCTAAGATTCAAATCCAAGCTAGGATTCCAAAAACTAAGTAATTAAACCACAACAATACACCATGTATTATTAATAATACCTAATATCTGTGTCGATTTGTAATTAATAAAAAGCAGTGAAGGGCTTTCAGTCTCAGAATAGCATTATAAGACAGTATTTTCACACAGATATTTTCCAAGAGAATGGAACCATTCAAGAGTGATCATTATCTTAACAACAAGCCATGTCTCTACAAACATTAACAGGAAGTATAAACCACAAACTACAAAGAGCCAACAAACCTGAGCTTGTTTGATCCCTGGAAACCAAATCAGACCAGTGGGCAAGCTGAAATTAAGAGTTTTAAGGCCAACTCCAAATCCAGGTCTATTGAGGAAATGATGAAGTTTTGTCATTTTTATGTAAACTGTCTCTCCATCACCAAGTTGCCAAGTCTCTGTGGTAAGTCAGTGACAACATCTAAAATCCCCCTTAGGTCTCCACGACTTTTACATAGTAGATGTTCAAGAAAGGTTATCTGTAAATTATTTAGGCTAAGAAGTTTGCAATGGGTTTGACATATATTATGTTAGATTTTTATAATAAAACACCAACAATTTAAATAAAAATAAATAATAGTGATTAGCCCCTTAATGCAAGCTTTCAAAGATATAAATACTTAAATATAGTTCTGTATGTTTCCCACTAATTTTTATTTGCCCAACTAAACATAAATTCAACCATGTGTTACCTCCAGGCCTGACCAGCATATTTGTTTATAAACAGCTTTTTGCATACTTTACTTTAGGAACCCTCTAAGGGCTATGGTATATTTTTGTGATCATCAAGAAGTCAGGCCTCAAAGGTATTGGTTTACACCCACTGGATAATTTTTCAAGCAAACACCCCCAGACCAGCCTATGTGATGTTCACCAAAAACTTCTCAAACATCACTATCTTTCTAGCTTTTTTTTTTTTTTTTTTTTTTTTTTTTTTGACAGGCAGAGTGGACAGTGAGAGAGAGAGACAGAGAGAAAGGTCTTCCTTTGGCGTTGGTTCACCCTCCAATGGCCGCCGCGGCCGGCGCGCTGCGGCCGGCACACCGCGCTGATCCGATGGCAGGAGCCAGGAGCCAGGTGCTTCTCCTGGTCTCCCATGGGGTGCAGGGCCCAAGCACCTGGGCCATCCTCCACTGCACTCCCTGGCCACAGCAGAGGGCTGGCCTGGAAGAGGGGCAACCGGGACAGAATCTGGCGCCCCGACCGGGACTAGAACCCGGTGTGCCGGCGCCGCTAGGCGGAGGATTAGCCTAGTGAGCCGCGGCGCCGGCCTCTAGCTTTTTTTTTTCTTTTTTCATTCCACAAAGCAGAAACTAGAAACGCGGCAGTCACTAGCTCTAGGGACTCAAGCCTCAGCCACATCCATCATATCAATAATAACAGAGAATCCAGGTACCTTTGGTTACCCCAACACACTTTGTTCTTGAGACTTTTCATGTGGTTCAATAACTGTAGCAACAATATGGTCATCTGCTTATGCCACTACAATGATAATAGCATAATCACTTTCAGAAGAGATTCAGTTTTTGCACTAATCAATGAAGAAAACACTCTTGTTCATCCCAACAGCTTTCTCCATTCCTAATCTGTAAATCATTAAATATATCTGAACATGGTGAAAAACTTCGGCCTGATAAAATGCCTTTTTTGAAATTATAAAAAATACTAAACAACATCAACCAACTAAATAATAAGATTTTTTAAAAACAGCCATCATGTACTCCATATAAATTTTATTGGCAACTTCTACCATATAGCTAAGCCAAACGTATTGATTGATGTTTTTGTTGAAGAGGACTAGTATTTTGTGTACACAATGATTCCTAAGTCACAATTTTGGTCTATGGGATACTAACACTTACTATGCATGCACCAATCATTCATGATGATCTATGTCATTAAAAGGTCAGTGAGGCAGTGCAGTACAATGAAAAGAGCATTGAACCACAGTCAGGCAACTTGGCTTCTTGCCTGAGTAGTTAAGGAGCTATACGACCTGGACAAGAACAATGAGCTGAAAAACAAAAAGGCAGACTAGTGATCTTCAGTTCTTTTCAGCCCTAAAAATATTCATTACCCTAATCACAACTATTGAAAAAAAAGAATCATAGGGAAATTCTTGGGGTCTTAGGCTTACAGAATTTAAAAGTTGCAATTCCCTCATATAATTAGTATACCAAAATTTCTAAATTTTTAGGTTCTATCATCTGAAAGAGTCCTTACAGCTTATCAAGAATCATCTAACTTTTTGAAAAGCAAATTATAGGAACAAGAAAAACACATTCTAAAATGTTTGCCTGGCCTTGAGACACTGCCAGTATTTCTTCCAACTTTCAAGGTAAGACATACCCATTTTTAAAATTCATTTGAGGGAGAGGGAGGGAGGAAAAGAGAGAGAGCAAATATGCTTCTATTTCCTAGTACACCCTCCAAATGCCCATAAAGGTGGGGACTAAGCTGGTCTGAAGCCAGGAATTGGAAACTCAGTCAATGTCTCCCATGTAGGTGGCAGGAATCCAATTACTCAAGCCAACACCACTGTTTCCCAGGGACTGTATGAGTAAGAAGCTAGATTCAGGAGTTGGAGCTAGATATACCACCTGGGGCTACAACCAGCATCTTAACCACAAGGCTAAATACCACTCCAGCCATTCTTGTAAAAGTAAATGAGATCCCCATTTTTCCTTCTTTTAAGAGACAAAATGGGGACAGGTATTGTGCAACAATGTGTTATGTGGCCGCTTGGGATGACCACATCCCATACTGGAGTACCTGGGACAGAATTCCACCTCCACTTGTGATCCAGCTTCCTCCTAATATCCCCGGGAAGCAGCAGATGATGACTCAAGAACTCCCTGCCACCTTGCAGGAGACCCGGATGCTGATCCTGGCCTTGGCTTCAGCCAGGCCCAGCCCCACCTGCTGGGGACATTTAGATAGTGAACCAGCAGGTGGAAGCGATCTCTCACACTCAGATAAACACTCCTACACTCTGCCATTCAAATTAATAAAAATAAATGAACTTTTAAAAACGATAATAATCTCCACATAGGCTATCAAATTACTCAGCATAAAAATGTAATCAAAGTTTTTAGTTTACAATAGTTTGTTAGGATTATGTTTTATGTAAATTTTGTAATAATCACAAGGCTATAATAGAAACGCAAAAGACAAAAAGAATCCTAAGCACAGCACTAGAGAAAATCACCTAATCACAAAGAAAAATAGAAAAAAGAATAAAGGAAAAGAGGATCTAAAAAACAACCAGGAAGTAAAAAAGTAACAGTAGTACATCTTTAACTATCAATGATCACCTTGAATGTAAATGGATCAAATTCTATAATCAAAAGACAGACAGTAGGGAGATCCAAGCTGGCTGAATAGGATATAGCCACACTAACTTAGGCTGCTCTGGGATATGAAAAGAACAAAGGAATAACTATGTTTCCGGGGTCTGACTGATTGAATTTTGGGCAAAGAAGTTAAAAAAGAAAAATGAAGACTCCAGAGGACAAGAAGAGAGAAAACAGAAACACTATAGCCAGCCGTGTGGTGCAGCCAGCTGCCATCAGTAGTAGGAAGAAATTGCCAACCGCCCCATGACCTGCAGTTTCAGCTGAAAGGGAATTCCACAGTCACACACTGACTTTTCCTTCAGCCTGGAGAACTGACTAGGGACTGAGCAACTTCCAGGCTTGGATCAGGAAAGCCACCTTGCATCCTTCCCCTTACCCACTCCCACAGAGCACTACACTCAGCAGCAGAAAGTCACACAGAATGCCTCTGCTCTCCTACCAGCATTATAGCCAGACTCAAGGCAAGCTGTGGGGGAAAGAACAGATCCACTGTATCCTGCAGCTGGGAGAGGTTTTGGGCATTAGGCCCAGAGCTACACTCACATACTCTCTGTGACCAAGAGAGATTAACCTTAGTTTCTGGGGGCTAACACCAAAATTAGTGCATAAAAAAATCTGTTCCTACTCTCGGAGGTCTAGGTAATGACCCCACTATACCATGAGACACCAGGATTGCAATATTTCATTCTAAATTTCTTAGTGCCACTGGAATCTACTCAGTGCACATAGGAAAGGACCTACCTGCATTCCACCTCTCTGGACTCCTAACTTCCAGAGTAAAATCTCATGTATACCTTGTAGTCACTCTGTCAGACGGTAATAGGGTTCAGTTCATATCCCCTAATCCTAAGAATAGGGTAGTTGGTATTATAAGTCACAGCACAAGTTGGACTTTCCTAGCAGGACCTCAGAAAGGGTCCATATGTATCACACAGTACTAGCACCACAATGCAATAAGCAAAAATAAAGAAAAGAGAATGAAGAAAGTCTACACAAAATATGGGATATCATTAAATTTTGAATATTCATTTATAGGCATTCCAGAAGGAAAAGAAAAAGGCATTGAGAACCTGCTAAATGAAATAATAGTTGAAAATTTCCCAGGTCTTGAAAGAAACATGGACATCATCCAGATTCAAGAAGCTCAAAGAACCCCAATCAAACTAAAAACAAAAAAAAGCTTCTCCAAGGCATATTGTTGTAAAACTGTCCAAAGTCCAAAGTTAAGGACAAGATGAGAATTACAAAGACACTAAGAGAAAAGAATCAAGTTATTTATAAAGGAAAACCAATTAGATTAACACCAGAATTCTTAGTAGAAACACTACAGGCCAAAGATAATTAGATAATACATTCAAGGTCTTAAAAGAAAAAACTCCCAACAAAGAAATTTTATCCAAAGAAGTTGTACTTTAAAAGTGAAGAAGAAATAAAGTATTTTCCAGAAATGCAAAACCTGAAAAAATTCACCACTACCAGACCAGCCTTACAAGAAAGTATGAAAGGTATCCTACATTAGAAGGAAGCATCATGAAAACACATGACACCACCAAATTGACTAACAGAGCAGGTAGAATCATTGTCCAACCAACAAAATAACAGGTCTTAGTTCTTATCCATTTTTTTCCTTTTTTGTTAAAGATTTTATTTATTTCTTTGAAAGGCAAATTTACAGAAAGAGAGAGAGGGACAGACATAGAGAGATCTTCCATTCACTGGTTCACTCCCCAAAAGGCTGTAATGGCAGGAGCTGGGCCAATATTCAAAACTGGAAGCCAGGAGCTTCATCTGGTCTACCACATAGGTGCAGGCACCCAAACACTTGGGCCATTCTCTGATGATTTTCCAGGCACATTAGTAGGGAACTTTAGAAGTGGAGCATCTGAGACTTGAACCAGTGCCCATATAGGATGCTGGCACCAGAGCAGCAGCTTTACCTACTGCACCACAGCACCAGCCCCAGTTCTTATCTATGAGTACTAACCTTGAATGTAGATCGATTAAATACACCAACCAAAAGATTTAGATTGGCTGAACGAATAAAAAACACAACCCCACAATATACTGTCTATAAAAAACTCACTTCACAAATAAAGATACACACAGACTGAAAGTGAAGGGTTGGAAAAAAATATACCATACAAATGGCAGTCAAAAATAAGCAAGCATAGCTGTTCTGATTTCAGATAAAGCAGCTTTTTAATCAACAACTGTAAAGAGAAATAAAGGACATTATATTAAGATAAAAGGTTCAATTCAACAAGCTATATCAGTCATAAACATATATGCACCTAAAACAAGACCACCTAGATATATACAGAAAATATTATTATACATAAAGGGAAAGATAGATTCCAATACAATAATGAGTGATTCTAACACCCTACTTTCATCATTGGAAAGATCACTCAGAGAAAAAAAATCAATAAAGATACATCAGAGTTGAAATACACTATTCAGCAAACTGGCCTAACAGGTATTTACAGGGCATTCCACCCAACATCTACAGGATAAACTTTCTTCTCATCAACACACGGAACATTTTTAAGGATAGACCAATATATTGGGCCACAAGTCAAGTCTCAGCAAATGTAAAAAGACTGAAATAATATCATGTATCTTCTCAAACCATACATGGATAAAACTAGAAATGAAAAACAGAGTATAAAACTCATAAATACTTGGATATTAAGCAACATACTATTGAGTGATCAATATGTCACTGAAGAAATTAAAAAGGAAGTAAAAATCATTCTTGAAATAAATGAAAATGAAACAGAACATATTAAAAACATGTGGAATACAGCAAAAGCAGTATTAAGAAGGAAGTTTATAGCATTAAGTGGTTATATTTTTAAAAAGAAGAAATGTCTCAAATTAAAATTTAATTATGCAGCCGGTGCCATGGCTCACTAGGCTAATCCTC
Organism: Oryctolagus cuniculus; assembly: GCF_051225735.1. Lineage (NCBI taxonomy): Eukaryota > Metazoa > Chordata > Mammalia > Lagomorpha > Leporidae > Oryctolagus > Oryctolagus cuniculus. Next base: position 16,005,297 of record NC_142871.1, read on the forward strand.
CGCCTGCGGCACCAGCACACTGGGTTCTAGTCCTGGTCGGGGTGCTGGTTCTGTCCCGGTTGCTCCTCTTCCAGTCCAGCTCTCTGCTGTGGCCCGGGAAGGCAGTGTAGGATGACCCAAGTGCTTGAGCCCTGCACCAGCAAGGGAGACCAGGAGGAAACACCTGGCTCCTGGCTTCAGATCGGCACAGCACGCCAGCCATAGTGGCCATTTGGGGGGTGAACCAATGGAAAAGGAAGACCTTTCTCTCTGTCTCTCTCTCTGTCTAAATTCTGCCTGTCAAAAAAATCAATTATGCAAATCAAAGACTTAGGAAAATAAGAACAAACCAAACCCCAAATCAGCTGGAGATGAGAAGTAATAAGGATCAGAGAAGAAATAAAATTGAAACTGAAAAAATATAAAAGATCAATAAAATCAAAAGTTGGTTTTTTGAGAAGACAAACAAAATTTATAAACCTTTAGCCAGACTAATAAAGAGAAAAAATTCAAATAAATAAAATTAGAGATGAAAAAGGAGATATGACAACTGATATCACTGAAATACACAGGATAAAAACAAAACTATGAACAACTATTTGAAAGTAAACTGTAAAATCTCAAAGAAATAGATAAATTCCTGGATTCATATAACCTACCACCTTAAATCAAGAATATATAGATAATCTAAACAGATGCATGACAAGAAGTGAGATTGAAGCAACAACCAAAAGTCTTCCATCAAGGAAAAGATAACTTTATGACTTTGATACTGAATCCTACAAAAAATTCTAGGAGGAAGTAACTCTAATAGTCTTCAAACTATTCCAAAATATTGAAGAGGATTGAACTCTACCAAGCTCTTTTATATGAGAACAGCATCACACAGATGCCAAAACTGAAAAAATATACAGCATGAAAAGCAAGCTACAGACCTAAATCCTTGATGAACATAGGTGAAGAGATTCTCAACAAAATACTAGCAAATCAAATCCAAAGCCAGATCTAAAGATCATACATCACAATCAAATGGGATTTATCTCAGAAATGCAAGGATGGTTGATCACTCACAAGTCTAATAAACATCATAAATTATATCAGTAGAATAAAGAAAAAACATATTTACAGAGTTATAAAAATCAATCCTAAAATTCATATGGAATCACAGAAGTTCCAAAATAGCCAAAGCAAACCAGAGCAAGAAAAATCAAGCTGGACACATCACAATTTCTATTTTCAAAGCATTATACAAAGCTATAGTAATTAAAACATCTTGGTGCTGGCATAAAAACTAATACATACATCAAGGCACCAAATAGAGAGCCCAGAAATTAATCCATGTATATAGAGCCAACCAATTTTTGGCAAAAGTGCTTAGACCATACCGTGGAGTAGGATAATCTCTTCAACAAATGGTGCTGGCAAAATTGGATGTATATGTGCAGAAGAATGAAATTAGCTCCATATCTCTCAACATATATAAAAATCAACTCAAGATGGATTAAAGACCTAAATTGAAGACCTGAAACTATGAAGTTACTGGAGGAAAACATAGGAAAAACACTCCAACATATTGGTGTAGGGGACTGCTTCTTAGAAAAAAAAAACCCTAAGTATAAGCAACAAAAGTGAAACTATACTATATCAAACTCAGAAGCTTTTGCACAGCAAAGGAAATGATCAATAGAGTGAAGAGACCTCCAACAAATGGGAAAAAAGTATTTGCAAACCGCCTATCTGATAAAGGATTAATATCCCAAAATATCAGTGACTTTCAAAACTCAATAAAAAAATACAGCTGAGAAATAGGCAATGGAGTTCAATAGACAATTCTCAAAAGAAGAAATACAGACAGCCAACAAACATATGAAATAATGTTCAATATCACCAGCTGTCAATGAAATGCAAATCAAAACCACAATGAGGTATAACCTCATCCCCATCAGAATGGCTAAAATAAAATACAGGGAGTAACAAATGCTGGAGAGAATGTGGAAAAAGGAGAACACTTATACACTATTGGTGGAAATGTAAATTAGTACATCCAGTGTTGATATTTCTTTAAAAACTTGAACTAGTCTTGCCATATGATCCAGCAATCCCTCTACTAGGTATATATGCAAAAGACTTGAACAAAACATATCAAAAAGATACCTGCACCGCCAGCGCCGTGGCTCACTAGGCTAATCCTCCACCTTGCGGCGCCAGCACACCGGTTTCTAGTCCCGGTCGGGGCGCCGGATTCTGTCCCGGTTGCCCCTCTTCCAGGCCAGCTCTCTGCAGTGGCCCAGGAGTGCAGTGGAGGATGGCCCAAGTGCTTGGGCCCTGCACCCATGGGAGACCAGGATAAGTACCTGGCTCCTGCCATCGGATCAGCGCGGTGCGCCGGCCGTAGCACGCCGGCCGCGGAAGCCATTGGAGGGTGAACCAACGGCAAAGGAAGACCTTTCTCTCTCTGTCTCTCTCTCTCACTGTCCACTCTGCCTGTCAAAAAATTAAAAAAAAAAAAAAGATACCTTCACCACCATGTTCATAGCAGCATGGTACATACACAATAGCCAAAATCACAATCAACCAAAGTGTCCATCATCAGATGAATAAAGAAAATGAGGTATGTGTACACAATGGAAAGTTATTCAAATATAAAAAATAATGAGATTCTGTCATTTGCAGCAAAATAGATGCAACTGGAGAACATCATGTTGAATGAAATAACCCAGACACAGAAAAACAGATACTGCATGTTCTCCCTCATACATGGGAGCTAAAATTTAAAAAACAAACTAAAAAAAGAAAAAGAAAGAAATGTCTGTGTGCATCAAGACTGCTGCAAATACAGTTCTGTAAAAATTTGTTTTATAAATTTGTCAAACCAGTGATTAAGAATGTTATACTACTGTAGTTTAAATTATCAGTGATTACTTTAAAATTTACTGTAATTGATGAAATGGTCACTTTTCCATCAATTTTTGCTAATAGCTGCTGTCAATATTCCCACTAAATTAGGGTCTTTTAGGTTTTTTTCTTACCAAACCTCTCATTTGGTGAAGTACTAAGCCTTTTGACTATAACGTAAATTTGAAATGACAGATCAAAAACCACAACAAGGAAAGAGATGGAAAGAAGATGGGGGAGAGAGTAGGTAAGGGAGGGAATCAAGTTCTTGGAACAGTATTTACACATCACACTGAATCTATAAAAACTAATTATAAACTAAACTTAAAAATTTTAAAAAACACACAGACAGTAACTGAATGGCTAAAATACTAACAAAACCCATTGATTTTCATGTCTATTTTTGTGCCAGTACCAGGTTATTTTGATTATACAAATTATTATTATTCCTGTGTTATGTACTGAAATCTGGTACTGTGATGCCCCCAACTTTGTTTAAGATTGCATTAGCTCTCTGGGGGGTCTCTTGTGTTCTCCTATGAATTTAAGCATCACTTTTTGTAGTTCTGAGTAGAAGGTCATTGGTAATCTGATTGGGATTGCATTGAACCTGTAAATTGTTTTCAGTAGTATGGACATTTTGATGATATTAACTCTTTCAATCCACAAACATGAAAGCTTTTTCCATGTTTTTGTGGGTGTCTTCTTCTATTTCTTACTTTAATGTTTTGTAATTCTCAGAGATATTTTACCTCCTTTGTTAAATTCATTCCAAGGTATTTAAATTTTCTGTAGCTATTGTGAATGGGACTGATCTTACAAGTTCTTTCTCAGCCATGGCATTGTCTGTGTCTGCAAAGGCTATTAAATCTTGTGTGTTGATTTTTTTAAAGCTTTATTTATTTTATTTGAAAGTCAGAGTTACACAGAGAGAGAAGAGGCAGAGAGAGAGGTTTTCCATCCACTGGGTCACTCCCCAGATGGCTGCTACAGCCGGAACTGCACGGATCTGAAGCCAGGAGCCAGGAGCTTTTTCCAGTCTCCCATGCGGGTACAAGAGCCCAAGGACTTGGGCCATCTTGTACTGCTTTCCCAGTCCATAGCAGAGAGCTGGCTAGAAAGTAGAGCATGGCCAGCACCGCGGCTCAATAGGCTAATCCTCCACCTGCGGTACCGGCACACCAGGTTCTAGTCCCGGTGGGGGTGCCGGATTCTGTCCCGGTTGCCCCTCTTCCAGGCCAGCTCTCTGCTGTGGCCCGGGAGTGCAGTGGAGGATGGCCCAAGTCCTTGGGCCCTGCGCCCACATGGGAGACCAGGAGAAGCACCTGGCTCCTGGCTTCAGATCAGTGTGGTGCACCGGGTCGCAGCGTGCCGGCCGCGTCAGCCATTGTGGGGTGAACCAACAGAAGAGGAAGACCTTTCTCTCTGTCTCTCTCTCTCACTGTCCACTCTGCCTGTCAAAAAAAAAAAAAAAAAGAAAGAAAAAAAAAAAAAAAGAAAGTGGAGCAGCTGGACTAGAACCAGCACCCATATGGGATGTCGGTACTTCAGGCCAGGGTGTTAACCCGATGCTCCACAGTGCCAGCTCCTTGTGTGTTGATTTTATATCCTGCAACTTTACCAAACTCTCTTAAGAGGTCCAGCAGTCTCTAAGAGGAGTCTTTTGGTTTCCCTATAATAGGATCATGTCATCTGCAAACAGGGATACTTCCTCTTTTCCAATTTGTATCCCATTGGTTTCTTTTTACTGCCTAATGGCTCTGGCTAAATCTTCCATAACTATATGGAATATGAATGTTGAAAATGGGAATCCTTGTCTGGTTCCAGATCTTAATGTAAATGCTTCCAACTTTCCCCATTCAGTATGCTATTGGCTGTGGGTTTGTCAATAGAAACCCAGAAATCAACCCATACATCAACAACCAACTTTGACAAAGGAGCTAAAATCAATCCCTGGTACAATAGCAGTCTCAAACAAATGGTGCAGGGAACATTGGATCTCCACATGCAGAAGTATGAAACAGGACCTCTACTTTACACCTAATAAAAAAATGAACTCAAAATGGATCAAGGATATGAATCTATGTCCTGATACCATCAAATTACTAGAGGAGATCATTCGTGAAATTCTGCAAGACCTTGGCATAGGCAAAATCTTCTTGGAAGAGATTACAGAAGCACAGGCAATAATTGCAAAAGTAAACAAATGGGATTATATCAAGCTAACAACCTTCTGTACTGCAAGGAAACACTCAGTAAAGAGGCAACTGACAGGATGAGGGAAAATGTAAACTAGGCAACTGATAAAGGATTAATAAATTTAAGAAACTCAACAACAACAAAACAAACAATTCAGTTAAGAAATGGGCAAAGGACTTGAACAGGCATTTTTCAAAAGAGGAAATTCAAATGGCCAAGAGACACATGAAACAATGCTCATAAGGATCACTAGCCATCAGAGAAATGCAAATCAAAATCACAAAGAGGTTTCACCTCACCCGTTAGAATGGTTCTCATACAGAAATCAAAGAACTATAAATTTTGGCGAGGATGTGGGGAAAAGGTTACCCTAATACACTGTTGGTGGAAATGTAACCTAGAACAACCATTGTGGAAGACAGTATACAATTTCCTCAGAAATCTGAAAATCGATCTACCTACTATATGCCCCAGACATCCTACTTCTGGGAATTTACCAGTAGGAACTGAAATCAGCATGTGATTATCTGTATCCCCATGTGTACTGCAACACAATTCACAATAGCTAAGATATGGAATCAACCCAGATGTCCACTAACCAATAACTAAAGAAAATGTGGAATATATATATACTATGGAATATCACTCAGCCATAAAAAAATGAAATCTTGTCTTTTGCAACAAAATGAATGCAACTAGAAATCATTGTACTTAGCAAAATGAGCCAGTCCCAAAAAGACAAATATCATGTTTTCCCTGATTTGTGGTAACTAACAGAGTACACAAAAATGTAACATATATGACAAAAATTAACATTCTGAGATTTAATAATTCTTTACAGCCCTTGTCTCTGCTGTTTAATAAATTATTTACTTAGTTGAGGGTTAAGATTATGATTATAAAATAAACTGAAAGTATGTCATTATAAAAAATAAAAATAACAAATAACAAAACCAACTGTATGTTGCCAACAATTGATTCACACATTGGCTAATGGTGAAGGAGTGGTGTAAGATATACCATGCAAATGGAAGCCACCAAAAGCAAGATATTTATACTTAATCACATAAAATAGACTTTAACTTAAAACTATAGGATAAGCAGTGAAATCCATTATATGAGGATAAAAGGGTCAATTCTTCAAGCGGTCATAAAAACTATAAATATACAGCATCCAATATCAGAGCACCTAAATATATAAAGCAAATATTAATAGACATGAGGGAAGAGATAATGTCATGATTTAAACAGAACTTGGCTACCCAAACTCATGTAGATGTCTAAATATTAAAGTCGTGGATTAATGAATAATGTATTAATTGTTGATATTAAGGACAGAGGCTTGATGGCTTGATCCAATTATGGTATAAACCTCTTTCTTTACTAAGTATCTCCTCTAAGGTATTTTTTATATATCAGCAAAAAGCTGATTAATGCAGAGATATTATAATATAATAATAGGAAGAGGCTTTAATACTCTACTTCCAGCAGTAGACAGATCATTCAGACAGCAAATCAATCAGTATGTCTCCCACTTAAACTACCTATTAGTTGGGGCCAGTGCTGTGGCACCACAGTGCCTGAAGCGCTGGCATCCCATATGGGCACCTCTTCCAGTCCCGGCTGTTGCTCTCCTGATGCAGCTCTCTGCTATGGCCTAGGAAAGTAGTGGAAGATGGCCCAAGTCTTGGGTCCCTGAACCTGCGTGGGAGACCCAGAGGAAGCTCCTGGGTCCTGGCTTTGGGTTGGCACAGCTCTGGCCGTTGCAGCCATCTGGGGAGTGAACTAGTGGATGGAAGACCTCTCTCTGTGCCTAGCTCTCTCTCTAACTCAATTTATTCACTCTATTAATTCATGCATACAACTCTTTATTGACTGCCTGTGATATGCAGGCTCTGACCAAGTGTTTATTACATACATCAGTGAACAAAAAATACAAACACACTTTACTTACTTGTAAAGCTGCCTTTTAAAGCTTATATTTTAGTGAGAAGACAGACATAAGAAACAAAATTTTAAAATTAACTATATGATATGAGTGTTGGGGGTGAGTCAAACGTTTTGGCTTAAGTAGTTTGCAACATGGAGTGATTAAGTGAGATGGGTAAGATGGCAGAGAAAGCACTGAATGCAGGGAAATCAGATTTAAGCTTGAACAAATTGAATCTGAGATATTTTAATTATTTTCATACTCCAGTGAAGAGGAAATGAACAGTTGTATATATGAGTCAGTGACTTGGGAGAGGGTTTGGGCTGGAAGTATGAATTTGGGGGTCATCACCATACAAATGGTATTCAATGCCATGGGACTAGATGATATCACCAAGAAGTATAAGACAAAGAAGAGAAGAGTTCTCCAGACTGAACCCTAGAGCATCCCAACATTAAGAAGCCAAGAGGGTCTTCTCTCACCAAGCATCCTCTTGAGAGTGACATTATCTTTAAACCCTGCATAGCAATCCCTGATGTGCCAAGGTTATGCCCAGGGAAGACAGGGCAACCTGGAATACAAACTATTTCCTTAAAATAACCAACTTTCAGTGACTACCTAAAATGCTTCACTGTGGGAGCAGACACATGTGGGGTCCATGCAGAGTGCAGCAGATTCATACATCACTCCAAGGAAAGGCCAGGGTGCCTGTCAGAAAGTACACCAGGATACACAAGGCCATCCAAGGGTCTCTGGCAAACAAGCCAGCCCTGGAGAAGTTATTGCCTCACATCTGGGGAAGTGTGGGTTTTGTGTCCCCAAGGAGGACCTGTGATCAGGGTCATGCTCCTGGCCAATAAGATGCCATCTGCCACCTGTGCTGGTGACACTGTCCCCAGAGAAGTCACAGCACTAGCCCAGAACACTGGTCTGGGGCCCAAAAAGGCCTCCTTCTTCCAGGTTTTAGGCATCACCAATAAAACCTCCAGGGCACCACAGAAATCCTGAGTGACATGAAGCTGACAAAGTGGAGCCAGGAAAGTCACACTGCTGCACATGCTGAACACCTCCCTCTTCTCCTTTAAGCTGATCATAGTACAGGTGTTCAAAGCTGGCAATATCTAAAACTCCCAGGTGATTGACAACATCAGTGGGAATTCTGTATTCTTGAGTCCTGGATGGAGGGTGTCCTCACATTTCCAGTGTTTGTCTGCAGCTTGGTTACCTCCTATTGCTGCGGTACCTCATTCTGTCATTAGTGGATACTAGTGGGTCCTGGCTTTATCTGTGGAGACTGAGTATACCTTCCCACCACAGGTACTAAAAAAATCAAGGACTTCTTGGCTGATGCACCTGCCTTTGTGGCTGCTACCTCCATAGCCTCCACGACCATCGCTGCCACTGATGCTGCTATTGGCAATAGGACATTAATCTTTGAATTGAGCTGATCCCATCACACTATCAAAGTTGCTCAATCTACATTAAGGTATCTGAAAGTAAGACAGTTTTTACAAGGATAATTCTGCTCCCTAACAACTGCACCAACAGTCATGGGGGCTTTCATCTTTCATTCCCATCAGGTAGCTGGGTATAGCTATCAAGGACATCTCCTGCATAATTAGTCATCCTATTTTTACCATCCATGCTACACTAATGGACATTTCCTTTGCCATGGAAATTCATAGCCATAATTCCTTTGTCTTGGAATATGATCTGATTATTTTGTCTGACATCAATGTGGTCATTACCTACTGACACATTTCACACTCCCTGCTACTACCAGAGCTGCCACCACTACTAAAGCAGAAATGAATAGCTATCCATGCATCAACTATGAATCTGCTAGGCAAATGCCCTTATCTCCCAGGTCAAAAAACAATTGATGCTGTAATCACATCCAGAAAAATATGATGGCTAATTACACCCCACTGAAGTATATATATATGTATTTGTGTAAACTGAATTATTCATCAACCATATTTTTAATCAATTTTTCATGACAAATGTGAGTGGAAGCATAGCAAACCACAATAAAGAAATGTGCTAGAAAGAAAAAGAACTCTGGGGGCTGGTATTGTGGTGCAGAAGGTTAAGCTTTTTGCCTTGCCAGTATCCCATATGGGCGCCAGTTCAAGTCCTGGCTGCTCCACTTCTGATCCAGCTCCCTGCCAATGTGCCTGGGAAATAAATGAAGACTGCCCAAGTGTTTGGGACCCTACAACCATGTTGGAAGTAGCTCCTGGCTCCTGGCTTTGGCTTGTCCCATCCCTGGCTGTTGTGGAAGATATCCCCCCTTCTGTCCCTTCCTCCCTCTCTCCCTCCCTCCCTCCCTCTCTACCTCCCTCTCCCTACCCTCCCTCCTTCCCTCTCTCTTTGTAACTCTTTCAAATAAATAAATATTTTTTAAAAGAGAAAAGAATGAAAAAACACTTTGAGGGACCAGCGCTTGATGTAGTGGGTGGGGCTGCCACCTGCAGTGCCCATGTCCCATGTAGGCACTGGTTTGGTCCCAGCTGCTCCACTTCCGATCCAGCACTATGCTGTGGCCTGGGAAAGCAGTGGAGGATGGCCCAAGTGCTTGGGCCCGTGCATCCGCATGGGAAGACCTGGAGGAGGCTCCTGGCTCCTGGCTTCTGATCAGCTCAGCTCCAGTTGTTGCAGCCAACTGGGGAGTGAACTAGTGGATGGAAGACTTTCTCTCTCTGCCTCTGCCTCTCTGTGTAACTCTTTCAAGTAAATAAATAAATCATTAAAAAATAAAAACACTTGGAGTCCAGAATATAGAATTCCAAGTTTACTTCTGCTCCATAGCTGTGGGTCTTGGTTTTCTTATCTAAAAGATGATGGGGCTAGGTTGATCAGTGGTTTGCAAACTGTGCTCCTTGGAACTGGAATTCCAAGATTTCTCATGAACACCATGTTCGACTGAGGAAAGGCTATGACAAAGCAGTCTGCTTTAATCTGTTTTTCTACACTGAGGATCTGCTTCTCCTTCTAAAGAGTTTGATTGGTTGAAAATGTTGCAAAGCATAAGATTTGTTCATCTTATGGTCCTATATTTGATTCAATTACTGATTCAGAATGTTTCTCGTTACAAATGCAGAAGGATGTAGAGGAAATCTTTGGGTATATTAACTGTATATGATATAAATTGATAAAATGTTTTAATGTCATAAATATTTAGGTTGTTGCTTAAAATAACCAGAATCTCTTTGGTGAGGAGAAAATATCTTTTCTTTACGGTGTTTCTTAAATCAAATACTAAAAATGAACACCCAAAGCTGCCTTTTGCAAAAAACTTGAAATTATATGCAGTTACCCTTCAGAAATTACTGGGTAATCTCAAGAAAGTAATTTCCATTTGTGCTTTCAATTTATTGATTTGACTGTCACTTCTTTTTTTTTCTTTTTTTTTTTCTTTTTTTTTTTACAGGCAGAGTGGACAGTGAGAGAGAGAGACAGAGAGAAAGGTCTTCCTTTTGCCATTGATTCACCCTCCAATGGCCGCCGCGGCTGGTGCGCTGTGGCCGGCGCACCGCGCTGATCCGATGGCAGGAGCCAGGTGCTTCTCCTGGTCTCCCATGGGGTGCAGGGCCCAAGCACCTGGGCCATCCTCCACTGCACTCCCGGGCCACAGCAGAGAGCTGGCCTGGAAGAGGGGCAACCGGGACAGAATCCGGTGCCCCAACCGGGACTAGAACCCCGTGTGCCGGTGCCACAAGGCAGAGGATTAGCCTATTGAGCCATGGCATCAGCCTGATTCTGTCACTTCTAACATTAGTAATTTGTTGTTTAGTTTTGCTAAAATATAAGCAAAGTCAGATTAAAGAGAATTGAAAACCCAATCCTGGGTTGAAATTTCATCCCATAAATAAAGCAAATTACAGTAACTCACAACAACAAATATTAAAATTAGGAAATAAGGAAGTAACTTATTTTCTAACTCTTTAGCATTTGAGTTATCCCAGATACATACATATACTTTATCTATATTAGTTGTACCAGGATATTTCAAAACACTCATGGAAAAACAAGCTTATTTGGGGGCAAAAATGTTGAAATGATGTATAGTTTTCACATAATATGCATGATTGATTATTGTTTTAAAATATTTCTAAAAATCAAATAGCAACACCGTCACCAAAATAAACCAGAACTAGCTTAGAGCTGCTACTTTGACTCAAATTCCTCCTTCATGTGTTATGAGGAAACCCTTCAGGTTGCACCATGCCAGAGCCCTGTACATTATTTTATGTTGCCAGTTTCCTTATCTGCCAAATGAAAATCTGGCTGCCAACACACTTTTTATAATATTATAAGGAAATAACTTCAACAAATTTGTGAAATCATTAGCATTATAAAATGGTAACAAATTGTATTCATCCTGCAGATATATCCAGCATGTGAGACCAAAAAGATTTTTTATGTTTCTACAAAGAAATTAGATACTCAGAAGTGATGAAACTGCCATTTCTTTCTTTCAATTGAAAAAAAAAGTGCTCAGATATGATGAAGCTCAACTAAGATGAGGATTAATAGGGAAAGATGTAATCACTAGCACTCATGTAGTACTTTAAGTTTGTATTTACAAACGTTATGATTTCTGATCTTCACAACAAATTGGTTAAACAGAAATTATCTGTCTCTACTTTATATCAGGACAGGCAAGCTCATAAAAATGGCTTCAATGGTGTTGCTCAGCAAGTATAAGGAAGAGCCAGTATTTGAATCCATACTTTCACTTCCTCAGGTCACTACCCTAAGCTATAATACCAAATTCCTGAGTAAGAATATGTAACCTGCAAGTCAGATGGTCTGCGTAGTGTTCTGGTTTGGACCAAAGCCAGAGGTGGCCCACAAATGCTCTGGACTTCCATTCTGAACCTTCATTCTCTCTTCCCACCCAGTCGAGTCCCAACTCATCTTCAAATGCAGATGTCTTCATTCTACCATGAGGACTTTGGTGCAAGGGATCAAGATCTTATTCCTTCCGGTTTTATCCACAATAACGTGCGTGTAAAGTACTCTAAACAAATAACCATGTGAATGAATTGAGACATTTCATTAATCCATAAAACACTTTTTCTGAACACCTACTTTAGGACTTATATAGTCGCTTGATCAGAGGAGGGGACAGAGGCAAGCCCCTGCCATCATGGGGATGATGAACTTCATAGGAAGACAGACACTGTACAACTGATCATAACAGTGATGGGGACTCAAAGATGTACTTTTGAATTTTCTATACATGCAATAATGACATTTGCTAGCAGTTTTATGTCTTCCTTCCCAATATGTATGCATTTTGTATCCTTTCTTTGTGTTACTGCACTGTCTAGTAATTCCACCATAATATTGAAAAGTAGTGGTGAGAAAAAGACACTTCCGCCTTTCCCCAACTTAAGGGAAAACTGTCCAATTTCACTATTAAAGTTGGTTTTGGTAGATATTCTTTATCTAGATGAGGAATTTCTCTTCTGTTTCTTGTTTGCTCAGTTTTTTTATGCCAAATATCTTTTACAAAAGTTGATGTAACCATTTAACATTTTTGCAGTTTGTGTAGTATGTCCAATTTATTGATTTTTTAAAATGCTGACAGCCTTGCTTACGTGGGATAAATACCACTTGCTTGTACTACATAAAATTGTTGGATTTTACCTATTATTTAAAAAAAAGAGAGATTTCTAAAGGCAACCCAGAGGAATCCTTAATCCAGTTCTTCATTAGAAGAGATGTGCAATTCGGGACATGCTCAAGCTGACTTACCTCAAACGGTAGAGTTAGAAACATACCAGGGGATTCCAATTCAATCCCATCAAGGTGGCATGTACCAATGCCATCTCACTAGTCCCAGTGATCAATTTCTGTGCACAATTGATCATAATGATAGGACTAAGAACCAAAGGGATCACATAAACAAGAATAGTGTCTGCAAATACTAGCTGATAGAATCAAAAAGGGAGAGAATGATCCAACATGGGAAGTGAGATACACAGCAGACCCATAGAATGGCAGATGTCCTAAACAGCACTCTGGCCTCAGAATCAGCCCTTAAGGCATACGGATCCGGCTGAAAAGCCCATGAGAGTATTTCAGGCATGGAAAGCCAAGACACTCTGGGGAAAAAAAAAATGAAAGATCTCCACGAGTGAGATCCCAGTGGAAAGAACGGGTCATCAAAGAAGGAGGTACCTTTCTCTGAAGGGAGGAGAGAACTTCCACTTTGACCATGGCCTTGTCTAAATATTATCAGAGTCAGTGAACTCAGGGGGCTTCCATAGCCTTGGAAACTCATGACAAGAGCCTAGGGTGATTACTGATGCCATAAACAAGAGTGTCAATTTGTTAAGTCAACAACAGGAGTCACTGTGTACTTACTCCTCATGTAGGATCTTTGTCCTTAGTGGGCTGTACATTGAGATTTAATGCTATAACTAGTACTCAAATAGTATTTTTCACTTTATGTTTCTGTGTGGGAGCAAACTGTTGAAATCTTTACTTAATGTATGCTAAACTGATCTTCTGTATATAAAGAGAATCGAAAATGAATCTTGATGTGAATGGAAGGGGAAAGGGAGTGGGAAAGGGGAGGGTTGCGGGTGGGAGGGACGTTATGGGGGGCAAGCCATTGTAATCCATAAGCTGTACTTTGGAAATTTATATTCATTAAATAAAAGTTTAAAAAAAAAAAAAAAAAAAAAAAAAGCTACTTGCTATGAAAACCTGAACACAATTTTCAAACCTAGACATGGGAACAGAATCTAATCTGCAGTTTAAAGTTGAAGGAGAGGGAGATGTGTATAGAGGAAAAAGCAAAGGCAATAGAGCACCCAGCACATGCACTAAGATGGAAAAGCACCTCATCTAAGCCACATCTTAAATACTGCAATTCTAAGTGCACTGCTCTGGTTCAGAACAAAATCTCCCGATGATGTTGGGATGTTCAGGGACTACAACCATCCTTACAGATTAAAATTGATTCTTAATGTGGACAAGCATGCACTCTTGGATGTTTGAAATAATTTCTCAGTAAATTCATTCATACTTGCTATGAATATAGGCATAGGTATGTGGTTCTATTTTAGCTGAAATCAAGTTTTTTATTCCATATGTGGAGATTCTATATCCTAATTGGTAGCCACTCTAAAAAAAACCAGATTGCTGTAAAGTCAGTTGGAAAATATTGTAAATATGTATTCAGTTACTGCTATTCTTTACAACTACAAATTTTAGTTACCATTGTATTTCTAGTTGTAAGTTAACTCTTTAGTCAATGGGAAGTCGAGGAGCTGTTATTCAAGCTGTCATGAGACTATGTGTGTATTATCCTGTGTAGTTGAAACTACAATAAATCATATTGCTTTCTGAGATGTGCTCATATGCCATAGTTTTATGAATTTAAAGTTTGGCTTAAAAGTTGTATACATGAGTATTTAAATGGACATAAATAAACGTATTCATTATATGTAATCACTGAGTAATCCCCATGGGATACTGTGAGTCACTAAATTGTGGGTCTCCCCAAGAGTCCTATGTTGAAATCCTAACCTCTAGGACTTCAGAATGTGATTTTATTTGGAGATGGGGGCTTTAAGGAGGTAATTAAGGTCAAATGAGACACTGAGCTTAGGTCCAGAATTCAGTATGACTGATGTCTTCCAAATAAGAGACACTGGGAATGTGTGGGCAGAGGAAAAGCCAAGTGAAGACACAGGAGCAGGTGGCCATCTGCAAGCTAAAAAGAAGGGCCTCTGGAGAAACAAACCTGCTAACCTTGATCTCAGACTCCAGTATCCCACAGCGGGAGACCACTAATTTCTGTTATTTAAGCCACCAGTCGGTGAAATTTTGTTAAAGTAGCCTATTTGGGCTGAAGAATGTCTCCCCACCAAAATTCATATGTTGACCGCTTTATGAAAATATTAGAAGACAAGGTCTTTACAGCGGTAATTAAGGCTAAGTGAGGTTGTAAGATTAGGACCCTAATCTAATGGAATCACTGTCTTTACTAGAGGAAGAGTGCATTGGACAGAGAAAATACCATGTGAGGACCTCAAACATAGACTTTCAGCCTCTAGGACCATGACAAAAGCTAATTTCTGCTGTTCAAGCCACTTAGTTTGTAGTATTTCATTATGGCAGCCCTGGAAAATAATACAGATAAATATTTTGTAGGCATAAATATAAATGTATGAGTACATGCATGCTCAGACACACTGGCTATGTCAAGTCAAATTATCTCAATTTCTATTTGAAAATAGAACCCTGGTATGCAGGGATGGTTCAATGTGCGCAAAACAATCATTGTGATACACCACATTAACAGACTGCAGAAGAAAAACCATATGATTATCTCAATAGATGCTGAGAAAGCATTTGATAAAATACAACACCCGTTCATGATGAAAACTCTAAGCAAACTGGGTATGGAAGGAATATTCCTAAATACAATCAAAGCAATTTATGAAAAACCCACGGCCAATATCCTATTGAATGGGGAAAAGTTGGAAGCGTTTCCACTGAGATCTGGTACCTGACAAGGATGCCCAGTCTCACCACTGCTATTCAATATAGTTCTGAAAGTTTTAGCCAAAGCTATTAGGCAAGAAAAAGAAATTAAAGGGATACAAATTTGGAAGGAAGAACTCAAACTATCCCTCTTTGCAGATGATATGATTCTTTATTTAGGGGACGCAAAGAGCTCTACTAAGAGACATTGGAACTCATAGAATAGTTTGGCAAAGTAGCAGGATATAAAATCAATGCACAAAAATCAACAGCCTTTATATACATAGGCAATGCCACGGCTGAGGAAGAACTCCTAAGATCAATCCTATTCACGATAGCTACAAAAACAATCAAATACCTTGGAATAAACTTAACCAAGGATGTTAAAGATCTCTATGATGAGAATTACAAAACCTAAAAGAAATAGAAGAGGATACCAAAAATGGAAAAATCTTCCATGCTCATGGATTGGAAGAATCAATATCATCAAAATATCCATTCTCCCAAAAGCAATTTATACATTCAATGCAATACCAATCAAAATACCAAAGACATTCTTCTCAGATCTGGAAAAAATGATGCTGAAATTCATATGGAGACACAGGAGACCTCGAATCGCTAAAGCAAGCTCATATAACAAAAACAAAGCCCGAGGCATCACAATACCAGATTTCAGGACATACTACAGGGCAGTTGTAATCAACACAGCATGGTACTGGTACAGAAACAGATGGATAGACCAATGGAACAGAATAGAAACACCAGAAATCTATCCAAACATCTACAGCCAACTCATATTTGATCAAGGATCCAAAACCAATCTCGGGAGTAAGGACAGTCTATTCAATAAATGGTGGTGGGAAAATTGGATTTCCACGTGCAGAATCATGAAGCAAGACCCCTACCTTTCACCTTACGCAAAAATTCACTCAACATGGATTAAAGACTTAAATCTACGACCCAACACCATCAAATTATTAGAGCATTGGAAAAACCCTGCAAGATATAGGTTCTGGCAAAGACTTCTTGGAAAATACCCCAGAAGCACAGGCAGTCAAAGCCAAAATTAACATTTGGGATTGCATCAAATTGAGAAGTTTCTGTACTGCAAAAGAAACAGTCAGGAAAGTGAAGAGGCAACCGACAGAATGGGAAAAAATATTTGCAAACTACACAACAGATAAAGGGTTGATAACCAGAATCTACAGAGTTCAAGAAACTCTACAACATCAAAACAAACAACCCACTTAAGAGATGGGCCAAGGACCTCAATAGACATTTTGCAAAAGAGGAAATCCAAATGGCCAACAGACACATGAAAAAATGTTCAAGATCACTAGCAATCAAGGAAATGCAATCAAAACCATAATGAGGTTTCACCTCACCCTGGTTAGAATGGCCCTCTTACAGAAATATACCAAGAACAGATGCTGGTGAGGATGTGGGGAAAAAGGGACACTAACCCACTGTTGGTGGGAATGCAAACTGGTTAAGCCACTATGGAAGTCAGTCTGGAGATTCCTCAGAAGCCTGAATGTAACATGTAACCCTACCATACAACCCAGCCATCCCACTCCTTGGAATTTTCCCAAATGAAATTAAATTGGCAAACAAAAAAAGCTGTCTGCACATTAATGTTTATTGCAGCTCAATTCACAATAGCTAAGACCTGGAACCAACCCAAATGCCCATCAACAGTAGACTGGATAAAGAAATTATGGGACATGTACTCTATAGAATATTATACAGCAGTCAAAAACAATGAAACCCAGTCATTAGCAACAAGATGGAGGAATCTGGAAAACATCATGCTGAGTGAATTAAGCCAGTCCCAAAGGGACAAATATCATATGTTCTCCCTGATCGGCGACAACTAACTGAGCACCAAAGGGGAAACTTGTTGAAGTGAAATGGACACTATGAGAAACAGTGACTTGATCAGCTCTTGTCCTGTTGATGTACAATTTAATACTTTATCCATTTTAGTATTTTTTTTGTTCTAGTACTATTGGTTGAACTCTGTAATTAACACACAATTATTCTTAGGTGTTTAAATTTTAACTGAAAAGTGATCCCTGTTAGGAATTTGGAAAATGTTATGCTGAGTGAAATAAGCCAGTCCCAAAGGGACAATTATCATATGTTCTCCCTGATCAGTGACAACTAACCGAACACAAAAAAGGAAACCTGTTAAAGTGAAATGAACACTATGAGAAACGGTGACTTGATCAGCCCTTGCCCTGACTGTTGATGAACAACTTAATACGTTATCCCTCTTAGTATTTTTTTGTTTGTTCTACTTAATACTTTTGGTTGAATACTGTAATCAATACACAGTTATTCTTAAGTGTTGAAACTTAACTGAAAAGCGATCACTGTTAAATATAAGAGTGGGAATAAGAGAGGCAAGAGATGTGCAATTTGGGACATGCTCAAGCTGACTTGCCCCAAACAGTAGAGTTAAAAACATACCAGGGGATTCAATTCAATCCCATCAAGGTGGCATGTACCAATGCCATCTCATTAGTCCAAGTGATCAATTTCTGTTCACAATTATCATAATGATAGGACTAAGAGCCAAAGGGATCACATAAACAAGAATAGTGTCTGCAAATACTAGCTGATAGAATAAAAAAGGGAGAGAACAATCCAACATGGGAAGCAAGATACACAGCAGACTCATAGAATGGCAGATGTCCTAAACAGCACTCTGGCCTCAGAATCAGCCCTTAAGGCATTCGGATCTGGCTGAAGAGCCCATGAGAGTATTTCAGGCATGGAAAGCCAAGACACTCTGGCAAAAAAAAAAAAAAAAAAAAAAAAAAAAAAAAAAAAAAACAAACAAACACAAAACTAAATGAAAGATCTCTGTGAGTGAGATCCCAGTGGAAAGAATGGGTCATCAAAGAAGGAGGTACCTTTGACCATGGCCTTGTCTAAATATGATCAGAGTCAGTGAACTCAAAAGGCTTCCATAGCCTTGGTAACTCATGACAAGAGCCTAGGGTGATTACTGATGCCATAAACAAGAGTGTCAATTTGTTAAGTCAACAACAGGAGTCACCGTGCACTTACTCCTCATGTAGGATCTCTGTCCTTAATGTGTTGTACATTGTGATTTAATGCTATAACCAGTACTCAAACAGTATTTTTAACTTTGTGTTTCTATGTGGCTGCAAACTGTTGAAATCTTTACTTACTATATGCTAAACTGATCTTCTGTATACAAAGAAAACTGAAAATGAATCTTGATGTGAATGGAAGGGGAGAGAGAGCAGGAAAGGGGAGGGTTGCGGGTGGGAGGGAATTTATGGTGGGGGGGGAGCCATTGTAATCCATAAGCTGTACTTTGGAAATGTATATTCATTAAATGAAAGTTAAAAAGAAAATGGTGGGGGATGCTTTTACTATGTATTTGCATATTTGAATTTGTTAGATTAAAACTGAGAATGTACAATTTATGTTTATATACCCAGACTGGACCTAGATAATTAGGGGGATAAAATAATTATATCTATAAAGTGGGATATGCGGACAATCTCAAATTTAAAAATAAACATATTTTGGACACATTTACAAGTTGATTATTACTATCTTTCAGAAAGCCTGGGCTATATAGAATTACCTATCTGTAATTTCCAAAGAACAATATTAAGCTTGGCTTAAAGTGCTTCAAACTAAACTTTTCTCAGATAGCTGTTAAATTCCTGTCGCTTATCAAGTTACCTCCAGAAGCTTTCTGTGATTTTAATTAAGCTTGACTAATATTCCAACAGTACAAAGAAAGATGAATTCCTTAAATATTTAATCCATTTATGACTCAAAGTGTCATTTTCTGAATGTGGCTGTTAAATACTTAGAATTAATTACCCTTTTATTAAAGCAGCTTTTTCAGACATTGAAGACATACAGTCATAGCTCACCCAATGTGTAAATGTCCTTTGTTCTCCAGGAGAATTTATTCCAAATTCTGCACTCAAAATCTCAACCTGGTGAGCTTACTGAGGACCACAGAACTAAACATATAGCACATAATCATTGTAACGACCAAGTGTGCCTACTTCTCAATCTCATTTCTGTGTTTTTCCTCTCCTACCCCTCTATCTATTTAGGAGTAAAAGATTAGCTGCCTTCTATTTGTAAAGTACAATTCTTTCTTTGCTGTAACTTTGCTCTCCCAAACACATCCCATGACTGCACTTGCCATCTTCAGAAAGCATTTCCTTGCTACCATTAGCAGGAAGCACAGTCATTGCCCCTCCCTCCTTCTGCATAATCCTGAAACACAGAAGGTGTGTGTGACTTTAGTTTAATGATGCATTCCCTGATTGTTCACCTTTGCTGTGTTTAAAGTTATCCTAGATGAATAGCAATGTTTCACAAAATTATATTCCTAAGAACGTATGGATATCAATCAGGCAACCACACTTAAGGAGCACCTAATGCCTTCAGGATGGGACTTCTGATCCCCAAATAAGAAAACTGGAAGAACAAGAACATTAAAAGACAGACACATGCACAGCCACAAATATAAGCACACGGGAATGACTCCTGAGTTCTTGGTCTTTGTCAGAGCTCAGCAGTCATTGAACTGTTCCCAGCACCATGCTAGACTCTGAGGCCAACGAGACTGGTAGTTGACTCAACTTCTAAAGGACAAAGCTCAATTGAAAATAGATCCCAGTTAAAAATAAGAGTGGGAATGAGAGAGGGAGGAGCTGTACAGTTCGGCACACATTCCCACGGACTTACCCCTAAGGGTAAAGCTGAAAACTTGCCATGGGACTCCCAATGCCATTAAGCTGGATGATACTAATCCCATTGTACAGGATAAAGTGATCACATTAAGTATGGAATTGATCATATAGACAGGATTAAGTGTCAAAGGGATCACATAAATAAGACCAAGTATCTGCTAATAACAATAGATAGAATTAAAAGGAAAGTTCCAACATGGGAAGCAGTCCACACAGCAGACTCATAGAATGACAAATAGCCCTGAACAGCACTCTGACCTCAGAATCAGCCCCTAAGACATTCTGATCTGGCTGAAAAGCCCATGAGAGAATTTCAGGCATGGAAAGCCAAGACACTGTGGCAAAAAATGTTCTCACACAGATTTTCAGTGAGACCCCAGTGAAAAGAAGGGTCCATCGAAGAAGGATGTATTTTTCTCTGAAGGGAGGAGAAAACTTCCACTTTGCATATGGCCCTGTCTAAACACAGAGTTTGTTTACTCAAAAGGCTTCCACAGCCTTGGCAACTCATGTCAAGAGGTTCAGGTGGTCCCTGACATCAAAAATAAGAGTAATTTTTTAATCAATAACAGGAGTCACCATGCATTTACTCTCCATTTAGGACCTCTGTCCTTAATGAGTTGTACTATGAGAAATAACTGTAAAACTTGCTCTCAATCTACACTTTATACTTGGTGTGTGTTCCCGTGGGTACAAACTGTTGAAATCTTTACTTAGAGTAGAGTTGATTTTCTGTATATGAAGTCAATTAAAAACAAACCTTAATAAAGAATGGGATGGGAGAGGGAGTAGGAGGTGGGATGGGAGTGGGGGTGGGAAGGCAGGAATGCGGCAAAGAACCACTATATTTCTAAAAGTTGTACATATGAAATTTGTATTCATTAAATAACAACCTCCTAAAAATAAGTTAACTTGCTAATGAATACTCTAAAAATAAAGGACAAAGTTGCTTTGATTTAAATTTAAATTCTATAGGAGCTATTAAGAAATTGAAAATCTATAAATTAGCTATTTAGCTTTCACATGAACTAGCCTCAATTTAAGGAAAGCATATCTCCAAATATCATATTCTAGCATTAGCAACACAAAGAGCAACTGGAAAACATTTCCTGAATAATTCAATGAGCAGTCTTCCTTCCCTTCCACCACCTCCCACACACTTTTGATTTAAATACAATTATTTACATCGAAAATATAAAACACTAAATGGCAAGTCAGAATTTCCAGTTGCAGATGCTTCTAATTTTTTTTAAAAAATAAAGTGTATTATGAACATATTTTTGCGGCAAAGAAAAATAAGAATAGAAGGAAGTTAATTAGATGAAAAAACACAAAATTCCCACTGCTATTAAAACAGACACAGCTAGCACTGGGCAGTAGCCAAGGCCATCTGTATCAGGCACCTGAATGAGATGTACCTACCACCTTTCATCATTCCCACTTCGTAGCATTTTCGAAGCCTGCAGGCCTGGCAGCTCTTCCTCCTGTTTTTGTCAATTGTGCACTGGTTGGTAGCTGGACACATGTAGTCATTATGCCCTATTAAAAGCAAGAAGACAGAATTAATATAATTTCAGGAAACTCAGCCAGCCAGAATCTACAAGGAAATAGTTTGCAGGAATCACTCCTATCACTTCTTTGGAATTGCCTTGTTGCAACTTGGGTCTGCCTTCTCTGCCCTTCTGCAAATGTAGATCAAATCTCTCCTAGTCTTATGTTCTACCTCAGTCAATTGCTTCAGGAGTTCTTTGGGCACATCACCTTTCCTTCAAAGAGTCTATATTTTACAGCACAGTATTTTATGCATACTCACAAGGCTAAGTTTTCTCAACATCTAAATTCTATCTATAGATTAAGCCCAGAGTAGAGCTATTTACTAGAGTAGAGCAGTTAGAAACTTAAGGACCCAGCATGGTAGAGCACAAGATTAAGCTACTGCCTGCAGCATATCTGAGCACTGGTTTGAATCACGGCTGCTTCACTTTCAGTCCAGCTCCCTGCTAATGCACCTGAGAAAGTAGCAGATGCTGGCCCAAGTGCTTGAGCCCCAGCCAACCATATGGGACACCCACATGGAGTTCAGGCTACTGGCCTTGGCCTGACCCATCTCGACCATTGTGGACATTTGGATAATGAACCAACAGATAAAAGATCTCTCTCTCTCTCTTTCTCTCTCTCTCTCTCTCTCTCTCTCTCTCTGTGTGTGTGTGTCACTCTACCTTTCAAATAAATATTCTTTAAAAAGAAAGAAATACAAACTTCAGATATAGAGTTTCAAAGTAGTTTTTCCCAAAATGTAAGTTAAGGGATCTTTAAGTATATTCAAATGATGCACAGGGGCAGACATTTGGCCTAGCAGCTGAGATGCCAGTTAAGACATTGCATCTGGGTTCCCAATTCCAGCTTCCTGCTAGTATAACTCTAGGATATAGCAGGGGTTGAGTCCAGTACTTGGGTGCCTGTCACCCAGATTGAGTTTCCAACTCCTAGCTTTGGTCTTATGCAGCCCTAAATATTGTGGCCACTTAGGAAATGAACCAGCAGATGTGAGCTCTGTCTCTCTTACTCTTGCTCTTATTCTGGCTTTCCTCCTCTCAAAAAAGCCAAATGCATTTAGAAAACGAAGCATACCTGAATTCCATTTGAGAGTGATGGGATGGGCCTTTAGAAGCCTCCAACTGTATGTCAGTAAGTTAGTCCATCACTTACTAGCTAGAGGATGCTGAGCCAGCTAGTTAGCATCTCTGAGTCTCAGCCCTCTCCTCTCTAACTTAAAAGAAAAACAGTACCCACAACATACAAGTATTGCAGGTACTAAATGTGAGGATATATGTCTAGCATGTACCACCATGCCCTGGAAGCAGTAAGTACTCAGATAGCAGCTGTTATTGTTCCTGCTGTTTTATTCTTCATCATCTTCCTTTTCTCACTTGTATGTTGAATCTCTGGCTCAAACACTTTTTTCTAGCTTCTAGCACATGCGGGTCTGTCCTGTAACAATGGTTGTCCTGGTTCACCTGACTCTTTAATTCCCACCTTATCTCTTGTCCTTTCTGCCAGCTGGACCCCTCAAAAATGTCCACCTTTGCTCCACTTCAATCCATGCCGATCTGTTTTCCACCTTAGCTGTCTCACCACTCAGCTTCCCAGAGATCGTCAATGATTCCTGTTGCGGAATCCAACAGTTTCAGTTCACACCACATGTGACCCATCAGGAGCAGCTGAGAACAGTGACTGCTCTCTGCCTCTGAAAACCTGCTTTCCCCTTGGTGTCTATCACACCATCCTCTCCCAGTTTCCTTCTGCCTCCCACGCTGCTGCTTTCCAGTACTGCTGGAAGTTTCAATCTTCTCTATCCAATCCAGGGCTCAAAGGTAGGCCTGCTTATCCTCTTATTACTCTGTGTTCCCTCACAAGACAATCAAGTGTGTGTGTGCAGCTTCCATCACCACTGAATGCACAGTACTCACAAATGTATACTCCCAGCCCAACCCTCTTCTTTGAGCTCAGGGTATCTAAAAAGGAACTTCAAACGCTTGTCAAAATGGAATTAAGAAAAGTTCATTTTTTGAAATGTGTATATATAGGAGTCTTCAAATAGTTCTTGAAATGTGCATTATGAAAAAACCATCCGGGGATTTCATATTTTTTCACCAAAGCAAATTTCCCTTTTAATTCCATTTTTCCACATGCCCTCAACCATCCAAGTGCCCACTGAAGCACCTATTTAAGACTTGGAAGTCACCCCTATTTCCGTATCCGACAAAACAAGTCTGGTTTGTAGCGTACAGAATATACAACTTCACAGATTAAAAAATATGGACATTTTTATACAGAAGGCTGTTTATTTATAAATCTCACTTGCCACACATCTTAAAGAATGTCCCAAATTTAGAATAAGGAGCCAATGAAGATTTTTAAAACATGTTTCTCACGTTTCTCCAAATAAAATCAAAAGTGAATATATATTCCACCCTCGAATTCAGATTCTCGGCTTACGTCTCTATTTCCCCATTTACTAAGGGCAAGATGCAACATGCAGTGATATATCTTAACTGCAGAACTCTTTGTTCCCTATTCAACTTAAGGGTCAGTTCCAATTAGAAGAGGGTGGAGTAGGGACTTAACAAGAGACGCTGGTCTCATAAAACTTAGTCCTCCCTCTTTAGGTATACATTATAAAAGTCACTGTATAAACAGGCTTTAGATCAAATTAACTCCTGTGTTCTATTGTGTAATAGAAACCAGCATACTAGGCAGTGGAGTTATAGGCTTGGAACTTTAGTAAGAGGCCAAATGCTGCCCCAAACATCAGGAGGGTGTTATTGTTTGAATTGTCTACATTAAAAGGGAAAAAATTAAGAAACTACTAGAACTAAAACAAAATGTATTTAAGTCAGTACTTATTCTAAGGAAAAGATATATTTTCTGATATCTTAAGGAAACTTCTAGTGTTTGGTCTTCTATGGTGTACATTATGCTGTATATGTTGATATATTTTAGTTGTAAAAATAAGAGTATTCATGAAGTCTCAGAATAAAATAGTTAATAGACATTCAAACCAAATATCACTTTGGCTTACTTTCTCCCCCAAAGTCAGGTGCTTTGCAAGCCAGACAAAGATGGAAGGAGTGAACTAGGTCACAGGCTGGTTGGCTGAGTCTTATATTTGGATTGGCCATCCACTGTAGATGTTTATCTTTATAGAATCAACTGACATTCCTGAACTAACATGTCTAATGTATAAAATACACTGCACTTGTGCAACAAAATTCAAAACAAAACAAAAATAGATGCACAACAGAATCATGTTCCCAATGCAAATTTTCGATGACACTGCAAGGTTTCCCCATCCAATGACATATTACCATTTTAAAATGCTAAATTGGCAAAGAGAAAAATTTAATAAGTACATTTTAATGTCTACAACTAAAACAAATTCTTCCTAACTAAACATTATTAGCAATTATTTGTAAGGCTTCAACTTACATCAGAAGAAGGAAAACAAAAAATTGGGTTATATTTTCTTTCCTTAACGAGTATAACTTGGCCAATGTGTGTTATTTATATATATATTTTTTTGACAAGCAGAGTTAGACATTGAGAGAGACAGAGAGAAAGGTCTCCCTTTTTCCATTGGTTCACCCCCCAAGTGGCCACTACGGCCAGCATGCTGTGCTGATCAGAAGCCAGGAGCCAGGTGCTTCCTCCTGGTCTCCCATGTGGGTGAGGGCCCAAGGACCTGGGCCATCCTCCACTGCACTCCCCAGCCACAGCAGAAAGCTGGACTGGAAGAGGAGCGACCGGACAGAATCCGGCGCCCCAACTGGGACTAGAAGCCCAGGTGCTGGCGCCGCAGGTTGCGCCTAGTGAGCCATGGCGCCGGCCTAATGTGTGTTATTAAAGAAATTGAATTAAGTTGCTTTAAAGGAAACTTCTAAATCTCATTATTTGGTCTTGTAAAACCAAAGCATGAGAAAAATCCTATTGAAGTAGAATTTTTTTTTTTTTTTAAAAAGAACTCTTACCAATTGTAATAGTGAAACATACAATGTTTTTACTGGGCAGGAGAACTCTGTATACCTGTGACCATGTTGGCCCAAAAGGTTCTTCTGCACAGGTCTAGATGAAGTATATATTGTCAAAGTCAAGATGCTAGTAATGATTTGAAAACATAATCGTCACTGTTCTCTTTTCCACCAAACATCAAAATGAAAAGCCTTTAAGGAGATCTATGGTTTGAGTAATAGAAAGCAAAGTGGAAAGGAAACAACTGAAAGAACTAGAAAGAAAAAAAAAAGAGTGGAAAGAGAAGCTCCTGAAAGCAGGGATTGCCAGGCTGACTCCAGCTCCTGGGGCAGCAGAAGGAATTGCACTGAGTTTTTCTCCAAGTTTCTCTGGGATTCCACTCCCTGGACTTTGGTTTCCAATTCTCTTCTTATTTTCCCTCCTTCAATAGCACCTATTTTTTTCTGTTATCATCACAAAGAAAGTCTACACTTATGAATTATGAAAATAAACAATGACTCAAGAAGAATGCAAATACAGCCAAATTAAAACAGTAGCACTAGAGAAATCCAATATTGTGGTTCTTTCCTTGTCATCCTTGTGTCCCATTCTCCCTCTGTAATCTGGCATCACCATGGATCAAATCCCTTCCCTGAACTCCAGCTGCCTCTGTCCATGCAGACAGGACTCTCTCAGACCCCTCAAGATGGACATGTTCCAAGCACAACAGATCTGCTTTCTTCTAGATGGCTGTAGCCCCTGCACGACCCCTGCATGACCCCTGCCTCCAACCTTCCCCTGCTAACCATTGTGCACCAAGTTATTAGTGTGATTTTTCTAAAATTATATACCATCATGACATGCTCCTGCTTTAAATTTCTAGGGATCCCGAGTGTTCTAAGGATAAAATTTAAATGACATCATAAAGCTTTTGAAGCTCCTCCCAACTCTGAGCCTCTCTCTCCCAACTCTCTTTAAGTCACACCCAAGTTCTGGCTATGCCTTCTGTTCAAATGTGTCATGATTCCTCTTATCCCTGGACTTTTCACATGCTCTTCTTCCTCACAGGAACAGTTTCCCTACTCTTGTCCCAACAGTCTTCTGTTTATCTATCAAGCATGCCAGTCAAAGTATTGATTCATGTGCTCCTCCCACTGTGCCTAGTCTGTGTGCTGTTACAACACTTATACATTGGATTGGGTTTTTTTTAATATTTTTTTTGACAGGCAGAGTGGACAGTGAGAGAAAGAGAGAAAGGTTTTCCTTTACCATTGGTTCACCCTCCAATGGCCACTGCACTGATCTGAAGCCAGGAGCCAGGTGCTTCCTTCTGGTCTCCCATGCGGCTGCAGGGCCCAAGCACTTGGGCCATCCTCCACTGCACTCCTGGGCCATAGCAGAGAGCTGGACTGGAAAAGAGGCAACTGGGACAAAATCCAGCACCCTGACCGGGACTGGAACCTGGGGTGCCGGCGCCGCAGGCAGAGGATTAGCCTATTGAGCCACGGTGCCGGCCATACATTGGATAGTAATTGCTTATTTCAGTCCTCAAGTCAAGTTAGGCATGGCAAGGGATGACCACATCTTTCTCATCTGCCACCACTGATCCTGTATCCTGCATATTCTCAGGGACATGGTGGACCTCAAGCAGAGATGTTAAAGCTTCATACTGTCCCCACGCCCCCAGCCCCATCTGTAGAACACATCTGAGTGGGAAGATTACAGTCCTACAAGTGATGTAAAAATTGAGAAGCACAAATTAAAGGCTGCTGCACCCAGGAACTCAAAACTCAGTTCCACAAGAACAAGACTGGCTCCTGAGGTGGTACCAGAAGCAGGAAACCCTCTCTTGGAGTGAAGCCCCCCACTTCAACCCTGGGTGGGGGACAAATTTTACTATAAAGGAGTTCTCCCCAGAGGAATAGTGATGCATAAACTTATGTATTCTCCATGAATTATCCCCACTACTATTTCTGTTTTGATGCCTTGCTGATTTCCTAATAAGTATATTTTATGGTTATTTCAAATAAAAATCAGCATATGCTAACAATTTAAAAGTTTACTGTTTATAGAAATGTGATCCTGAATTAAAATGTTACTTTTACTGCTCTAACATTTTGGTTATGTATGATTTTAATAGGGTAATTTTGTTATTAATGATTTATTTTTATAGGATGTAAAATTCTACTTCATGGTTTTACTAAAGCCTACAGGATTAGCACTTCCCAAAATTTCTACCTCCTTCATAGCTATCACCAGTGAACGCACTTAGCGTGAATATAATGAATCTCTTTTATTATTTACCTTAGAAAATAAAAATTCTTATACATGCCCATAATTTTTTATGAATAAAATTCCAGCAAATGTATTTTTAACAAGGTCAAAGCTCTTCCTAATTCCTCTCTTAGCCTCTCTCCCCACGCTGAAATAACACCCAAGTTCTGGCTGTGCCTTCTGTTCAACTTTACTTTGCACTCTCTCAGTCCCTGGGCTTTACATGTGTTATTCGTAAGGGAAGTACACTTCCCCTGTTACTGGCCCCATAGACTCCTCCACATATATATTTATTAGAGGAAAGGGGTCATTTTGTTTGAAAGGTTTCCTAACCATGACATATATACACTATTCAGTAACTGACTCGTTTAAAAGAGAAGCTGAAGTTCAAAGAGCTTCATTCATGGATGAATATGAAGTTATTAAAAATAGTTGCTCAATAATAAGCCATAAAGATGAAGATCAATTTTCCTCAATAATGCAGTCCTGTGACAAGTATACAGTACAGTTGTTCCTTCTTTTTTCTATTATTTTCTAACTACATGGAGTCAGGAGTTGTGCTCCAACGGGGATTTCCAGCTGAATCTGCCTGTAATTGACATTTCAAAGTGCTTCTCAGCTCATAGTTCATCTAATGAAGCACACACAGCTTTAATTCATGGCCAGAAAACTTTAAAATATGTGACATCTACTCTCATTTTATTACTTTTTTTAAAATAAATGAACTCACTAAAGATGTGTACAGTACTTTGAAAAAATACACTAAAATCAAGGAGTGTTTCATGAGGATAGGCAAAAAGCCAAGTGAGAAAACTGTGAAAATGTTCTGCATGCCAAAGAATAAATATTTAACATTGCCTATCATCAGGGATGAACATTTAGCTACTTGCTCAAATTCTAAGCCATGTAAAATAAGATGGATTCTCAAAGATAAGTTAACTCTCCAATGTATAAGCACGCAAACAAAGCCAAATTTAGTTAATTATATCTAAAAGCATCGTTGGAAGATTCTAATAAAATAGTACTTTATTTTCAAAGCCCTATTATTTTACCTCTGATTTATCCACAAACTTAGATAAGATCTATAAAGCCTGACTACCAGGGTGCCATTGTGGTAAACTGCTACCTGCAAAGTTGTCATCCCATTTGGGTGCCTATTCAAGGTCTGCCTGATCCACTTTTGCTAATGGATCTGAGAAAGCATCAGAAGATGGCCCAAGTACAGGGGCCCCTGCCACACATGTGGGAGACCTAGATGGAGTTCTAGGATCCTGGCTTCTGCCTGGCGCAGCCCCAGATGTTGCAGCCATTTGGGAAGTGAACCAGCAGATAGAATATGCCAGCCTTAAAATTATTCTTAGGTGTTTAAATTTAACTGAAAAGTGATCCCTGTTAAATATAAGAGTGGGAATAAGAGAGGGAGGAGATGTACAGTTCACACATGTTCAATCAGACTTGCCCTTAATGGTAGAGTTAGAAACATGTCAGGGGATTCCAATTCAAGGTGGCATCCATCAAGTTGGCATGTATCAATGCCGACTCACTAGTCAAAATGATCAGTTTCAGTTCATAATTGATCATAATGATAGGATTAAGTGTCAAAGGGATCACATAAACAAGACTAGTGTCTGCAAATACTACTGATAGAATTAAAAAGGAAACGATCCAACATGGGAAGCGGGATACACGGCAGACTCATAGAATGGCAGATGTCCCAAACAGCACTCTGGCCTCAGAATCAGCCCTTAAGGCATTTGGGTCTGGCTAAAGAGCCCATGAGAGTATTTCAGGCATGGAAAGCCAAGACACTGTGGCAAAAAAAAAAAATGAACTAAATGAAAGATCTTTGTGAGTGAGATCCAAGAGGAAAGACCAGGCCATCAAAGAAGGAGGTACCTTTCTCTGAATAGAGGAGAGAACTTCCACTTTGACTATGGCCTTCTCTAAATAAGATCAGAGTTGGCGAACTCAAGAGGCTTCCATAGCCTTGGCAGCTCATGCCAAGAGCCTTGGGTGATTACTGACGTCATAAATAAGAGTGTCAATTGTTAAATCAACAACAGGAGTCATTGTGCACTTACTCCCCATGTAGGATCTCTGTCCTTAATATGTTGTACTATGTGAATTAATGGTATAACTACTACTAAAACAGTCCTTATATATTAAATTGATCTTCTGTGCATAAAGATAATTGAAAATGAATCTTGCTGAAGAATGGGATGGGAGAGGGAGTGGGAGATGGGATGGTTGTGGGTGGGAGGGAGGTTATGTGGGAAAAAGCCACTATAATCCAAAAGTTGTACTTTGGAAATTTATATTTATTAAATAAGTTAAAAAATTTTGGTAAAATAATAGGAATCTGCTCATAAATTTTCAAAACACTGTTAAAGATATTAACAACTACCCAGTCCTGGGTAGAAGCTTCCAGAGGATGCTCCTTCTCTGGCTTATTCATTTAACCCTTGTGCCAACTTCTGGCCAGGAAGGCTGTCTGAGCATGAGATTGTCTGAGCACTCCCTCCAAGACAACTGACCTTGTTAGGTAATGACTATTATGTGTCAGGTTCTGTGTTACACATGAGCTTTTTTCATTTAATTCCCTAACAACATTTTGAGGATGAATTTATATTAATCTGCATATTATTGATATAAAACTATTTTAAGAGGTACAAAACCCCACAGCAAGCAAGTGGCATATTAGTTTTTTTGTTTTTTGGGCAATTTTATTTTATTTAATTATTTTTTGACAGGCAGAGTTAGACAGTGAGAGGGAGAGAGAGAGAGAAAGGTCTTCCTTCAGTTGGTTCACCCTCGAAATGGCCACCATGGCCGGCGCTGCACCGATCCAAAGCCAGGAGCCAGGTGCTTCCTCCTGGTCTCCTATGTGGGTGCAGGGACCCAAGCACTGGGGCCATCCTCCACTGCCTTCCCGGGCCACAGCAGAGAGCTGGATTGGAAGAGGGGCAACCGGGACAGAACCGGCACCCCAAACAGGACTAGAACCCGGGGTGCCGGCGC
This sequence comes from Oryctolagus cuniculus, assembly GCF_051225735.1. Classification (NCBI taxonomy): domain Eukaryota; kingdom Metazoa; phylum Chordata; class Mammalia; order Lagomorpha; family Leporidae; genus Oryctolagus; species Oryctolagus cuniculus. The sequence goes on from NC_142871.1 coordinate 16,036,365, forward strand.
TGCAGGCAGAGGATTAGCCTAGTGAGCCGCCGCACCAGCCCAAGGCAGATGAGTTTTTTAACGAAGTCCTCCCTCATTCTAGAAATTGCACTGTTATGTGTTCTAGCAACCTACATCTATGGAGGGCCAAACTTCCCCCAAGGACAAGATCTTCACTCAAGAGCAGTCTGTATCCATGATCCAGATGACGTTAACAGGAGTATTCTCCACAACTGACTATTCGGTGTTCTGGTTCTTAGAAAACTCATGCATCTGAAAATTAAAAGTGAAGCACTAATGCAATCAAGTCAATGCTGTTGACTTCTGTTTAACATATCTGCAGGATAAGTGCTAATACCAAACCAATATTCAATTCTTTGGGCGATAAATTCTGACTTATAACACAGTGAAGAAATGTGCAGTCCAACTCTCCTGTACATGACTGAACTGAGAAGCAGAAGTATATCTTCCCTTACATTCTAGGAAAAAATATCAACTTGTTGCATTATCTGCAGCTACCCCAAAGCTGTACTCATGAGCAAGATTTTATCATGCTGGTGCCACACATATATTTACTGTTACCAAAAGAAGGAACTGCTGGCCGGCGCCGCGGCTCACTAGGCTAATCCTCTGCCTTGCGGCGCCGGCACACCGGGTTCTAGTCCTGGTTGGAGCACCGGATTCTGTCCTGGTTGCCCCTCTTCCAGGCCAGCTCTCTGCTGTGGCCAGGGAGTGCAGTGGAGGATGGCCCAGGTGCTTGGGCCCTGCACCCCATGGGAGACCAGGAAAAGCGCCTGGCTCCTGGCTCCTGCCATTGGATCAGCGCGGTGCGCCGGCCGCAGCGCAGCGGCCGCGGCAGCCATTGGAGGGTGAACCAACGGCAAAGGAAGACCTTTCTCTCTCTCTCTCACTGTCCACTCTGCCTGTCAAAAAAATAAAAAAATAAAAAAATAAAGCAGCCTTGAAAAAAAAAAAAAAAAAGGAACTGCTATGGGAATTGCTGAAAAGAGTTGAGCATTCAAAAAGTTTTGAAGTCTATTAAAAAAAAAAAAAGGAAAACTAGCAGGGAATTGGTTATAGACATAAGAGTTTAAAATACTTTTAGGGGCCAGCACTGTGGCATAGTGAGTAAAGCTACTGCCTGCAGTGCTGGCATTCCATGTGGGCACCCATTCGAGTCCCGGCTGCTCCACTTCCAATCCAGCTCTCTGCTGTGGCCTGGGAAAGCAGTAGAAGATGCCCCAAGCCCTTGGGCCCCTGCAACTACGTAGGAGACCTGGAAGAGGCTCCTGGCTCCTGACTTCGGATCAGTGCATCCCCGGCAATTGCGGCCAACTGGGGAGTGAACCAGTGGATGATAGACTTCTCTCTCTCTCTCTCTCTGCCTCTACTTCTCTGTGTAACTCTGATTTTCAAATAAATAAATAAATAAATAAATCTTTTTAAAAAAAAGACTTTTAGGGGCCAGTACGGTAAGGAGGCAGGTAAAGCTGGCACTGTAGTACTGGCATCCCATGTGGGCATCGGTTTGAGTCCTGGCTGCTCCACTTCCAATCCAGCTCTCTGTTGTGGCCTGGGAAAGCAGTAGATGGTCCAAGCCCTTGGGCCCTGCACCCACATCAGAGACACAGAAGAAACTCCTGGCTTCAGATCAGCACAGTTCCGGCCATTGCGGCCATCTGGAGGAGTGAACCAGCAGATGGAAGATTTGTATTCATTCATTCATTTTCTTTCTCTCTGTCTCTCTCTCTCTCTCTCTCTCTCTCTCTCTCTGCCTCTGTCTCTCATAACACTACCTTTCAAATAAATAAATAATTTTTTTAAAAGATTTTAATGAGGTAATACATGATTGTCATAAAAAATGAAGGGTTAAATGGGGGGGGACTTACTAAACATGCATTAATTATATTAGAGTAGTAAAGTACAGCAGGCAGGAAGAAAATGTGATGAAGATGGAGGAGGAAGAAGTCAAACTCTTGGATAGGTTGCCAGATCGTCTTGAAAACTGTTTCTATCATTATTCTCTAGAAGGAGGATCTGATTTTGGAGCAGAATGAGATGTGAAACAATTAAACATATTATGTGTGAGATTTTAGTAGTACACTAACAAGCAGCTGCCCAGCAAGCTGCTATCAATGCAGCACTGAAGCTTGGAAATCATATCCATATGAAGTGGGAAACCATATTTCTAGCAATTCCACTTTAAAGTGCACATCCAAAAAACTAAATGGAGAAGGACACTCTCTTCAACAAATGGGGTTGGAAAAATTGTGTCTCCACATGCAGGAGTCTGAAACAAGACCCCTACCTTATACCTTGTTTAAAAATAAACTCAAAATGGATCTAGAATATAAGCCTTAGACCTGAAATCATCAAATCACTAGAGGAAAACATGTGGGGAAACACTGGAAGACACTGGCAGAGACAAATACTTCTTGGATAAGAACCCAGAAGAAGAAGCCATAAGCAAAATAGGCAAATGGGATTATGTCAAGCTATGAAGCATATACACAGTAAAGGAAACACACAAAAAAGTGAAGAGGCAACTTACCACATGGGAGAAAATATTTTCAAATACATCTGTTAAATGATTAATAATTTATATATATATACACATATATATATGAAGTCAAGACACTCAACAAAAAGAAAATAAACAATACAGTTGAGAAATGAGCTAAGTATATGAATAGGCATTTTTCAAAGGATGAAATGCAAATGGCCAACAGACACATGGAAAGATGCCCAGTATCATTAGCCATCAGGAAAATGCAAATAAAAACCAACAAGAGGTTTTACCCCAGCTACACATGGCTATTATCCAAAAATCAAAAAATACTGGCAAGAATGTGAAGGGCAAATTACCCACACTGTTATGGGAATGTAAACTAGAATAACTATATTGAAGACAGATTCAGACTCTTTTTTTTTAAAGATTTATTTTATTTATTTTAAATACAGAGTTTCAGAGAGAGGTAGAGTCAGAGAGAGAGATAGAGAGATCATCCATCTGCTGGTTCACTCCACAGATGACTGCAATGGCCAGAGCTGAGCTGATCTGAAGCCAGGAACCAGGAACCAGGAGCCAGGAGCTTCCTCTAGGTCTCCCACGTAGGTTCAGGGGCCCAAGGACTACGGTCACCTTCTAATGCTTTCCCAGGCCATTGAAGAGAGCTGGATCGGAAAGGGAGCAGCTAGGACTCAACCAGTGCCCTTATATTATATGTTTTCCTTGATTCGTGATAACGGAGTACAAAACATGTAATAAATATGAGTGAAATTGATATTTGAGATTTGATTATTGCTTATAGCCCTTGCCTATACTCTTGGGAACAGTTGTTTTTCTACCTACTTCTTATTGAATTCTATATTTAGTGGAGGGTTAAGCTTGTTATTAAAATTAATTGAGGGCCTGGTGCTGTGGCTCAGCAGATTGAAGCGCCAGCCTGAAGCACTACCCTATTTGGAAGCCAGTTCTAGTTCTGGCTGCTCCTCTTCCAATCCAGTTCTCTGCTATGGCCTGGGGAAACAGAATATGGTCCAACGCCTTGGGCCCCTGAACCCATGTGGTATACCTGGAGGAAGCTCCTGGCTCCTGACTTCAGATCAGCTCAGCTCCAGCCATTGCAGCCATTTGCATAGAAGACCTCTCTCTCTGTCTCTACCTCTCACTGTAACTCTTACAAATAAATAAAAGTAAATCTTTTAAAAAATTTAAAGTATGTCATTACAAAAGTTAAAAGAAAAATAATAATAAAGGAAGGAAGAGGGAGGGTGGGAGCAAGGGAGGGAAGGAGGGTAGAATGAGAAGTTTCAATCTGTTAAAATTGTATATATGAAATACATGAAATTGGTTCCCTTTATATAATTAAAATAATAAAAAATTGAAATGTTTATAAACATATAAATGGATAAACAAAATGTGGCATATAAATACTATGGCACATTATTTACCCTAAAAACTTACCCTTAAATTCTAATTCATGATATAACACAAATCAGCCTTGAGGACATTATCATAAGTGAAATAAGCCAGACCCAAAAGGAGAACATGAAGTGATTCTACCTACATGAAATAACTAGCATAGTCAAATCCACAGATACAATGCAGAACAAGGGGTCAGCAGGAAGTATAGGAAAGATGAATGGGAAATTGTTGCTTAATGAGGACTAGGTTTTAGTTTGAGATGACCAAAAAGGTCTGATTGCACAACAATGTGTATGTACTTACTGCCACTGAACTTACATACTTATATACATATATACTTATATATATTATATATAACATAATTTTTCAAAATAAAATTGGAGTTGTAGCAAGCATCTACATGAGGAGGGGCAGGAAAGGGAATCATTTGCATCCTTAAAAGTGATCTGTTCAGATTTTCTTCCATGCAACCAGTACTGGGTTCAAGCACTGGCTAGCAGCATGGGTCATGTGTTTCCTGTGGTCCAAGTGCTGTGCTAGGTGAATTCAGATCATTATCTCACCTAATCCTCACAAGCAATGAATTAGGCTACCCTCATTCTCACATTATAGAAGCAAAAACTAACACTCCAAGAAGCTGACTAACTCATGGTGATTTGGATAATAGATGGGAGAAACAAGATGGAAATCCAGGACTATTTCATTCACAAGTCCTTGGAACCTGGAAGTTGGAATACCATGGTAGAATTGGTGAAATAGAAAGAACTTAATTAATGTTCAATCAGAACCCCTAATATTAAATTATGCTTTAACAATAAAAATATAAACCTCTAATGGAATTATTATATGGTATCACTGGGAGAGAGTTCAGAAGGAACTATTAAATTAATTCCAGATTCCATGATTCATAACACTCCCATCATTCTATCTCTCAAATGTGTGAGATTAATCACATGAAAGGTATTCATCAGATTATGGTATCTACTATAAAAATATTTCTGAAAAAACTCCAGTATATAATAATGAAAGAAAAAGAGAATCAAGCAGGGTATTGAGGAAATAAATAAGAAATTTACATCCTGTGAAAGAACAACTGCAATATTATGCTTGGAAATAAATTTTGACTCAGATATTAAAGCAAATATTCTGCAATTTACAGCCAACGCAATGAGCCAAACAAAATGAAATAAAATTTGGCTCTGTCTGTGAACACATTCCTAAAAATCCAGTGAGGACATTCAGTGTGCCATGATTTGACCTATTTCACAACCACATCTGTATGTAATGGCATGCAAATAAAAATGACATGCTTTAATAATGCATTCCAAATCATATTTTTACAGTCAGTCAATTCTAGTTAATAGTATCTGTGAAAATAACCAACTCCAATTGGCACTTTATTTTTAAATGAAACAAAAAATGTTACTGATATGTAAATGCATTTTCAAAGGAATAGTTTTAAAAGGAATTATAAGGAAGAAATCATCTTGGCAAGTTTCTTTTTCTAAATGAATGTGAAGCAAAGAGTTAATCTTCTATCTATTTGCCCACACCAGCCCTAGCCTGCTAAAATTTTTGGCCAGGAAAACAACATGATCCTTCTTTATGTCCAGCCTCTCACTTACAATCTGCAAAACCAGAATTGTTTTAAGCACCTGGCACAGCATCAAACCAACAGCTGCAATAAAGCAAAACATAATGAAATCAGTGACCACTGTCTCATTGTAATACCTCAGAGACAATGAGCCACCTTTAATAATTCCTCTCCCTGCTCCACAAATAAGCAGGCATTGTGCTACAGACCAGAAAAGGACTTTCTGAAATTTCTCCATCTGGGACCAAAGATAATCATCAAGCAAACAGGATAGAAGTATGACAACTGGTGTGATCAGTCAACAGCAGGCAGCATTCAGCTCACCTTTAGAACCCCTCCCTTGCTCTGTTAAACTGTTTCCAGGAAGTTCTCCAAGGTTTCTTCCCATTTGAACCCATTGAAAAATCCAAACCCCGATTTCCAAAGTAGTAGAAACAATTTCAAACTGCTCTTGACCCAAGCTGAAGGAGCGAGGAAAAGGAAGGAGTCTAGTGAGGAGAAAGAGAGCATAAAACTCGGAAGCCCTGAGCAGGGCTGTGCTTCCTGCCCCAGATTCCTAGAATCATGAATAAGTGCCTCTTTCTACCCTCCCTTTTCTGAGTCACATCAGTGCTTCAGGAGAGAATGGAAAAGATTATATCTCCTCAATCTTCCCTTGTCAACTTTTGACTCTCTAAGTGCCAAATACGGAATTTCACTCATCTTCAAGAATCCTACCAAATTCATGTTCTAGGCAGTTTATCTACAGCATCTCAATAAGGGTAATGCAGAACAATCAGGAGCTTCTGATTTAATGGGATGAGAGCTCTCCAAACACATCTTTTAAAAAATGTATTTAGTTATTGAAAGGCAGAGTTACAGAGAAAGAGAGATTGATTCCATCTGCTGGTCCCCTCCCCAGATGACCACAACAGCCAAAGCTGGGCCAAATGAACCCAGAAGCCAGCAGCTTCTTCAGGGTCTCTCATGTGGGTTCAGAGACCAAGTACTTGGGTCATATTCTGCTGTATTCTCAGGCACATAACCAGGGAGCTGGATCAGAAGTGGAACAGTGGGGCCGGCACTGTGGCATAGTGGGTAAAGTTGCTGGCTACAGTATCAACATCTTATATGGACAGCAGTTCAAGACCCAGTTGCTCCACTTCCGATCCAGCTCTCTGCTATCGCCTGGGAAAGCAGTGGAAGATGGCCCAAGTGCTTTGGCCCCTGCAACTGAGTGGAAGATCCAGAAAAAGCTCCTGGTTCCTGGCTTCATATCAGCACAACTCTGGCTCCTGTGGCCATATGGGGAGTGAACCAGCAGACGGAAGATCTCTCTCTCTCTCTGCATCTACGTAACTCTGCCTTTCAAATAAATCAATTAGTTTAAAATTTTTTTAGAAAAAGTAGAGCAGCTGGGGATCAAGCAGGTACTCATATAGAATGACAGCATCACAGGCAGTGGCTTAACCCTCTAGGCCACAATTTACAGTTTATAAATGAGCTCAGCTAGGTGCTGGTGCTGTGGCATAGCAGGTAAAGCCTCCACCTGCAGCACCAACATCCCATATGGCCACTGGTTGAGTCCTTGCTGCTCCACTTCTGATCCTCTCTGCTATGCCTGGGAAAGCAGTAGAAGATGGCCCAAGTGCTTGAGCCCTTGTACCCACATGGGAGACCCAGAAGAAACTCCTGGCTCCTAGCTTTGGATAGGTGCAGCTCCAGCCATTTGCGGCCATCTGGGGAGTGAACCAGTGGGTGGAAGACCAACCGATCTCTCTCTCTCTCTCTGTAACTGTGCCTTTCAAATAAATACATAAATAAATATTTTTTAAAAATGTATTCAGCCATTATTTTTACTTGAGTCCACTTCAAAAACAAGGAAACAAACCAAAAGATAGTCTCTTAGATTTGGAAATTACTCACCTACTTTCTCAGCTGAGATAAAAATTTCTCCTAATAAAAAGAAATAGGGCCGGCGCCGTGGCTCACTAGGCTAATCCTCCGCCTTGCAGCGCTGGCACACCGGGTTCTAGTCCCGGTTGGGGCGCCAGATTCTGTCCCAGTTGCCCCTCTTCCAGGCCAGCTCTCTGCTGTGGCCAGGGAGTGCAGTGGAGGATGGCCCAAGTCCTTGGGCCCTGCACCCCATGGGAGACCAGGATAAACACCTGGCTCCTGCCATGGGATCAGCACAGTGCGCCAGCTGCAGCGCGCTGACCGCAGCGGCCATTGGAGGGTGAACCAACGGCAAAGGAAGACCTTTGCCTCTGTCTCTCTCTCTCACTGTCACTCTGCCTGTCAGAAAAAAAATTTTAAAAAAAAGAAGAAGAAATAGATCAATGCCAATTTCCACCCATTTTATTGCCATTAAACCTTTACATGGTGGTTGTCAGTAAAAACAAAACCTTTGCATGAGGAGATTTTATTTATATTTACTTATACTTATTTTTATGATAAATTTAACCCCAAGGAGCACAGATAACCTCATGCATTTGATGATCTTCATGATAAGGGCCAGTGTCTGGGACATACAAGGGAACTATTTTGTTACCAAAAAAAAACAATTAGATCCATGTATAGCTTTTCATGAATGCATATTTCCATGAATTTCTTGAAGACTCCTCATAGGCATGGATTTCAAAGTTTTTTCATGTATCTAAACTTATCTTTTAATTCCATTTTCCATGAAATTTTTTGAAGCAATGCATACGCTGGCAGGCTGGCCAAGAGCCATGTGAGTATTAGACACAGAGTGCAACAAAAGCAGATGTAGCAGGCAAGCCAATACTGACTATGAATCCAGACAATTGGAGTCCATGTGATCACACTGCCTGCTGGGAAAATTCTCTCAGAGGAGCTGTGTCACAACACTTGGAAGGAGTGTTCTCACTCTTCAATGGCATTTGGCTCCTGGGTTTACATTCTGTCCATACCCATTTCTATCTCATGAAAACAAGCAAGACTGGAATAATCTAGAGTGTACTTGTACTTGTCCAGAACTAAACTTGTCCAGTGTGTGCCCTGCAGATGGTATATAAGGTGTGCAAGCTATTGCCAGATTCCCCCAGTAAAAGAAAAGAGATCGACCCACAGATCGTGAGAGCCTACCTAGTTCTAAATTTCAATTATTCTATTTTCCCACTCTTCTGAGGCCCACAATTCCTTGTTATCTGTTTTCTTGATATTTTGAGTAGTAACATTTATACTGATCCCAAACATTTAGCTCAACTTTATGGTCACTGCTACAAATTGTGAGAATAAAATGTATTTAGGGAATTGTATTCTATTTGATTTCCAGGCTCCACGCAACTCTGGCTGAACCAGGTAAGCCCTACCTATATTAATAACTATGGTTTGGTCCAGTAAGATAATAAATTCTTTGTAAACCATGGAACTGTGCCTATAAAAAGTTTTACTCCATATTATGGATAGCCATTTAAAAAGAATGAGTGACAAGCCGGCGCCATGGCTCACTTAGTTAATTCTCTGCCTGTGGTGCCGGCATCCCATATGGGTGCCAGGTTCTAGTCCCAGTTGCTCCTCTTCCAGTCCAGCTCTCTGCCTGTGGCCCGGGGGGGGCAGTGGAGGATGGCCCAAGTCCTTGGGCCCCTGCACCTGCATGGGAGACCAGGAAGAAACACCTCGCTCCTGGCTTCAGATTGGTGCAGCGCCAGCCATAGCGGCCATTTGGGGAGTGAACCAACAGAAGGAAGACCTTTTTTCTCTGTTTCTCTCTCTCTCACTGTTTATAACTCTACCTGTCAAATAAAAAAAAAAACAATAAGTGAAACCTTCATGTACTCCAATCTATATTATTCCGTGAGAAAAACTGGGTAAAGAATAATGTGTACAGTATAATTCTGTGTGTGTGTGCACACACATGAAAATTTTAACTTTCAGAAGAAATAGTTAATAGTTTTTACCTATTGAGAAATGGACAGTGGATTTTGGTATGAGACCAAAGGAAAACCTCAACGTTTCATCATGTACCATGTTGAACTTCTTAACAGTTAACCTTGGTATTTGTTTACTGCTGTTTTTTAAAATAATTTTAAATGTAGATATTTCAAACTAGCACCGGCCTGGCATCAACAATTTTTATTTCTTTCTTGGCTCTGCTATCATGCTATTCAGTGGTTATTTCTCTCTACTCTGCATCTGCAGAGTAAGCAATAAACTTAACCACTAGAACATTATTAAGCAACAGGAAACCATCTCATTTATTTTATACAGAATAAAGGCTGAGTGAACTGTGAATTTTTAATTATTTATTCATCTATTTATTTTATTTATTTTGAGAGACAGGGAGATAGAGAGAAAGAGAGAGAGAGATTCTATACACTGGTCTACCTTCAAGGAACCGGGAACTCAATCCTGGTCTCCCATGTGGATGGCAAGGACCCAACTACTTGAACTTCCCAGGGCACACATTAGCAGGACACTGGAATCAGGAGCAGAGCTGAGACTTGAACCTAGGCACCCAATATGTGATATGCACATCCTTACTTGCATCTTAATCACTGTAACAAACACCTGCCCTGACCTCTGTATTTCAATCTTGATACTCCAGCCATGAAAAAGTAGTAGAAAGTCAAAGTGCAGGCAGATGTTCAGTCTTTTTCTACTCCATTTGGTCACAAAGTCATCCAAATACATGTGTGGCTCTCCTCCACTCCAAACTGTGCTAGAATCCCTTTTTTCCCTCCAACCAAAACCTTTATTGCTAAGGAGCACTGGTCTTCCCTCCAGAGAGAGCTGGCATCATCCTTGACCGTCCTCTGCCTGGTAAGACAGTAGAAGGCACTTAGGAGCTTTCCTGAGGTCTACCCATGGCATGATAACAGCCCTATTTCCTGCTGGCAATAGCCCGAGACAACACCATGCCTCCCTTCTCCTGCCTGTCAACCTAGGGACACAAGGAGCTAGTAATGGTCAGGTGACAGTCTTGACTTCCAATGTTCCTTGTAGAAGCACTACTGTCCTAGGGGACAGTGTAGTGACACAGCAGAATAAGCCATGTTCTGCAACACCAGCATCCCTTATGGGAGAAGCAGCTCATGTCCCAGCTGCTCTGTTTCTGATCCAGCTCCCTAATAATGCACCTAGGAAAGCAACAGCTGATGTATTTGGGTCTCGGCCACCCACGTGAGAAACCCAAATGGAATTCCTGGCTCCTCTGCCTTCCACTTGACCCAGCCTCACCCATTGCAGCCCTTTGGGGAAATAACCAGTGGATGACAGGTCGGTCACTCTCTTTGTCTCTCTTTCTCAAATATTTTTTTTTAATTTTTAAATAACTTTAAATTGAAAAAAAAAAAACAAGCATTGCAGTCCTTTGGGAAGGCAATGGAACACATGGTTTAAATCAGGCTCTGTAGTCAGACCAGTCAGGTTCATAACTGGTTTTGTGTCTTACATACTTGTTTCCTTGTCTGGAAAATGAGAGTAATTAGAGTCCTGTCTTCATAAAACGTTGTGGAGGATTAAATGAGACAATGCATATAAAATACATAATACAGAGCCTGGGGCAAGACAGTTACTCATTAAAAGTTAAACATCATCATTATTATTAGATCCTAAATCTGAGCAGAGCTCAGATTCATAGCATCTGAAAAACAATATACTCAAACCAATCTATAATAGCATTTTCTTAGTAGTTAAGCAATCCATTTTTACCCTAAAGTGGTTCTCTTTACCTCATATAACTTGCAAAGCTAAATTCATGCAGTCAAGTGAAAATCATACACACATGTGGTCCTATCCAAAAAATCAACTGCAATCAACATAAGGCTGTCAGAATTGGAAATGATTCTAATGCTTGAGAAAGCAAATTAAAGTGGAAGAGAACAGCCATTTATTTGAGCCTGTTAACAAAATATATTCAAATATCTTTTTAAACAGCCAAGAATTACAGTCCAGGAATGTGAGAAAGTCAGAACATGCTTCCGAGAAGATCTGATCTAGATTAATAATTTGCTCCTGGGCTTTAATGTGAACATGGTTGCCTCTCCTATTCAAGAAGTTAAAGGACAAAAAGTGTCTGTAGTCTGAGGTAAATCTAAATCTGTCAAGCCAATCTGGAACATAGGAACATACTATTTCCCAATGCATGCTACCTGGATGTTCTTTATTGCCTACCAATGAGAACAGAGAAGAAGGATTATGTTTTATCTAATGGAATACATTTCAAAATATAATTTGTATAATTACCTTTTTGAAATCTATCTCTTTCTACTAATTAATAATTTGATGCCATCCCAAGTTATCATTTATACAGGTTATTTTGAAGTTTGGGGTTTTTAAAATTTACTGAAAATGCTTGGTTGTTTGGCAATACAGCCAACTCTTAGCATATGTTCTCATTTGAAAGAGAAAATTATATTCCTTCGTGTCACTGTCAAAGACACAGAAAACTGTAGGGAGTGTTAGACTAATCCAGTGATAAAAGAAAGCATATTTCAATAATTCACGCATTCAAAAAATTTTAATTTAAAAGTTGTTTATCTCTAATTCCAATCTCTACCTTGATTATATTGTGAAGTATATTTTAAAGTAAAGGATTCCTAGTTTACAAAAGGAAATGAAATAGATAAAAGAAAATTCATTCAGGAATAGTCTAAGTATCTGCTTTATGTAAGAAGCTAGGAACTTGGTATTATAAGATGCCCAAAGATAAAATCAACTCTGCTCCAAAAGTTTGATATTCTTAAGGTAAAAAAGCATAGGTTAGAGGGAGAAGTCCAGTGAAGTTTTCAAACTAATATTTTATAGCAGAAATGATTACTAATTCTCAGGTGCTGGCTATGAGAAAAATGTGTTTATGCAAGAACATTTTTCTTTCTGAGTCTGGCTTATTTCACCTAGCACAATGTCCTCCAGGTTCATCAATACTGTTACTGTCACAAATGGTAGGATCTCCTTTTCTTAAGACTGAATTATATGTATATGCACACACACACATATACAGTGTTCAAGAAGCTTGTGGAAATGCATACTACAAGAAAACAAACTAGGCATAAGTTTCAACAGCTTTTCATTCCATTTTCAATTAACTTTCCAAAATATACATGTATGTTTATCAAGACATTGTGCTGTTTACCTTAAATATACGTAACTTATTTTAAAATAACATTTAAAAACAAATAAGAATAGACTAATGATAGCTTTAGAGAAAAAAATAATAATATGTTGAGTGATTTGCTCTATTTAGCTTCAGAGCAGAACAAAATCAAAACTAATTCAAAGAAATGATGACATTCACTCTCGACAAAGAACCCACTGTGGTTACTCCAGCACTAACCCTTCCATTAATGCAACAAGGTGGGACTACTGAACCATTGCAGGAATTATATAATCAATGAATTGAAGGTTCAGAGATATTAGGTTTGGGAAGAGGATGGAAGTGGGGGATGGTAGCGGGTTCACAATGATCTCATGGGGTGAGCCCCCAAGGACCACTTCTCTGCGTGTGACTCCACCTTCAGATAACCATTAGCTGGTGCAGAGGTGTGTCTTGAACAAAGCTGGGTCAGTAAGGGTGCTTCCCAAAAATTTGTTAACTAGAAGAATCTCACAGAATAGGAAGCTCAGCTGCTGTTGTCAGCTGTGCTTCCCTCCGTAGGGAAAACGGAGGTTGACAGCCAGAGAGCCTGAGGCTACCACACCAAGAGCAGCAGAGTGGGGACCTGCCGGGCTCTGAAGTCCTGCACTCTTGTCACTGAGTGCTGGCTGCTTCTCCGTGCTGGCTGCTGTTGGCCACAGACTCAAATAACCTTCCACAAACATCCATTCCTTTTCTTTCACACGCCTTTCCCAAAAGCTAGTTTGAGCTGCTCACTCCAAACTAGAATCCCTAATGCATGGACTAGGCAAGATGCCTGTGGGGATTTATGATTTGTAAAATAAGTTCTCATGTTATGACCACTTTTGTTAGTTACACTTTATATATTGTGAAAAATATGATCTAGATTTTACAAATGAAAAAACTGAGGATATAAAATGGTCATGCTATTTTGCATCTCATAAGTCAAGAAAGTTCAAAAAATTGAAGAATGGGAAAAGTAAAACTTAATGAACCAGAAACCCTGTTTTTCTGACTTTTTAATATCTACTAAGATATTGGCAAGTACGAATCAGCTGCACAATGAAGACTGCTGCAAAGTTTTTTCTTAGAAGAGTGCTACTGTAACCTGACTCACAGGCCTTTTTAGAACAGGTCACTCCACTCACTGGGTAACTAAAACAAAGCCGACCTTGAAGAAAAGCACACGACTCTACTAAGTCATGCAGAAATAAATCCATCTGACCTATTATTTCTTGGAAAATGGTTCAGTCTTTAATTTCTACTCTTTTCATTTCAAATATACTATTAAGTATTTAAATGGCTTCATACCAGGAGCCATAAATCACAGTGATTCAATCTAGTTACAGTATTGAGCCAAAGGGGAGTCCTAAACAAGACAGCAGGAGACCAGGTAAGACTGTGGTCTTGTATCTGATTAAAATACAAAGCTAACTTCTTGGAAAACATGAAGCCCTCGGAAGGAATCTATTAATCCACAGATAAAACACAAAAACATTCAGGGAAGGATCAAGAGGCAGGTGGTGGGCCAGAGCACATTTCAAATTCAGTTTGCTTCTAATCCTAGTGCTCAGTGGCCCACATATATCATTTTTAAAAAGTTCTTTAAGTCTCACCCTCAGTATCTTTCAGCCTTACTGATGCAAACTTTCAGAATCATCAGTCCCCCTTTTCTGTCCCCTCAATTCAATATGAGGTGAATCACTGTCAATTTCACTTCCGAACAGCCATGGCCTCTCCTTGGGCAAAGCAGACCTTCTTCCACATGGAGAGGGTACAGCTGCCGTCAGCTGCCAGTGCACATCCTGAATCCTTCTGTCGCCCTCTCAGCTCCATTCAACTTCCTTTACCTCTCCGCTTGTCTATTTCAAGGGTTTCTTGACTACAATATATTTCACTACATGCAAAACAAACTGTACAACAGAAAATCAACTCAACTCTTTAATATCACCATCATCATTATCACCATAATCATTATCATCATTTTTAAAGAACTCCCTTTCTAAAGAGATTAAAATGAAAATATTAAAAAATGAATGACCCAAAAACTAAAAATAATTTGGATATGTGAGTTCCAGCCCTGAGAAAATTTAATATAGGTATATCTAAAAAGATCACAACCACATTCTTAAAAGAGTAAACTCTTAGAGTTGATATAACAAAATATTCTGTTTCTGCTCTTAGGCCAAAAAAATGCAAATGAAAGAAAAACAGCTCATCACAGGGGCACATTAGCACAGAGAAGTTGACTTTCAAGGATCTCATTCCACAACCGAGCCTGTCCTGGAGCAGGTAGAAGCCACCAGGGCCAAGCTCAGAACTCCCTGGAACTTCAGGCGATTTGACTCCAGAAGACCATAACATCAGTTTCTTGTGAGTAGAGAGTTTTGTGTCCCAAGGCCTTCTTAAAGGTATAGATTTAGTTGAAGGGGGAGTAGCACAAGTACCAAGAGGAGAAGGAGGAGAAAGGAGAACAGCCACCACCACCATTACAACTCTCAGTCTATGATAATCAAATATAACTCACTGCTTACAATTTCCCAGGTGCTTCAAGATGAATTTTTTATCATTTGTCTAACTACTTTTCTAATTTTAAAAATTCATAATTTCCAAACAAGTAGGAGAAAATCAATTGCTAGAGTCTATACCCTGAGTCCCTTTTGGTACCTTGGGTATGTGGAGTTGTGGCTCAGGGCAGACAATCAAGGATGAGGATCAAGCCAAAGCACCTAGTCCACTTGCGCAGCATGCTTTTCAGTGTGTGTAGAGCTTATGGCAGGCATACGTGCAACTGCAGTCAATGACTGACAACAACCAAAGTTCCTCCTCCCCAGGATTTTGGTTGAAGCAAACACTCACTGACTGGCTACATGACTGAAATGCTCCACCTTTGCAGGCCAGCCCAGCATCTCTAACAATTTGAATTCCTGGTAATATTAATACAAGGCCATTCACTTCCTTTGCTATGGTTTCACAACAACCCAGAAGAAATAATATTGTATTAGCCTCAGCTATCTAGTTTTTACTTGATGCAATTTAACTTGGGCTCATGAGTCATAAAATGAAAACTGCACTTTAGTACAAACTTGTCCTCTTACTGAGAGTAAAGGTATCTTGAAAACAAAGAATGGGGGCCAGTGCTGTAGCATAGCAGATAAAGCCACTGCCTGCAGTTGCTGGCATTCCATATGGGCACCAGTTTGAGTCCCGGCTATTCCACTTCTGATCTAGCTCTCTGCTATTGTCTGGGAAAGCAGTAGAAGATGGCCCAAGTCCTTGGGCCCTTGTACCCACATGGGTGTCGCTCCCCCTCTTCGTGGAGGAACGACACAGGACCCTGCGCTGTTCTTTTGTCTGCTCGGCCCTCCCCGGGTTTGCTGCTGGTTCTTCCCGGGTTGGCTACTATCCCTTCCACCTCCGTGGAAGGGCAGTTCCCCCTGGCCACATTCCCCACTTCCGCAGGGGAGTGGCACACCGCCGGCCGGCTCTCTCGGGGGCTGCACAGGTGTTCCCCTTAGATGTTCCCCTTAGATGTTCCTGGTGCATGCCGTCTCTCTCCTCCTTTATAGTCCTCCTCTGCCAATCCCAACTCGGCTGCCCACACGCCGAGCACGCTGCTCTCCTCCAATCAGGAGCAAGTCCTACAGTTTATTGGTTGAACTGGAGGCAGCTGTGTAGAAGCTGTTTTCTTCTCTCCCAGCGCCATATTGTGGGAGAGCAGATGCATAGAATAAGTCTTAATTCCAGTAACTTAGTCTAGTCCGAGCTGCTCCCCACAATGGGAAACCCTGAAGAAGCTCCTGGCTGCTGACTTAGGATCGGAGCAGCTCTAGTCATGGCAGCCATCTCGGAGTGAAACAGCAGATAGAAGATATCTCTCTCTCTCTCTCTGCCTTTTAAATCAATAAATAAATCTTTAAAAAAAGAAAAAAGAAACCAAAGTATGAAGAGTAGGAGGATAACACTCTTTTTGTACCCAGGGAAGAGTAAATAAAATTACAACACAGACCTTTAAAGTGATGTTTTCATTATACAAGTAAAAGATATTCATTGTAAAAAATAAACATACCAATATGCAAAAAGAAAAAAAGACTCATATCCTATCAGTCAGAGATAGTAACTGTTTGTATTTTGTACTACAAGTTTCCAAGATTCACACACGCACACACACACGTACATGCATGCATGAATACTTAGCCTTTCCTGTCTGCAGGCTTTCCATCCAAAGAGTCAACCAACTTTGGATAAAAAAAAAATACTTGAAAACTAAGTACATCAGTGCTGAACATGTGCAAACTGATTCTTTGACATTATTCCCTAAACAATACAGTATAACAACTGTTCACATAAAATTCACATTGTATCAGGTATGACACGTAATCTAGAGAAAGTCCACAAGAGGATATGCAGAGGTTATACACAAATCACACTGTTTTACATGAGGGACTCGAGCATCCTCAGATTTTAGTATCCTCTGGTTTCTTGGGACCAGTCGTCTGCAGGTACTAAGCAACAGTTCCACATGTTTATGTTTGTATTCATGTTTATGTTTTTTCAGACACAACACACATACACACACACTCACACACACCATAAACGGAAGGTTTGCAAGAAGGCTTTGAATCATATTCTTTGCTTCCTACTCAGAAAAAGTGGAAATGTACAAAGAAGTGTTTTAAAAGCAAAAGCTCTTACATCGGGCACTTACTAGTACACTTATTTCTAGGAAAATAAAATCAAAGAGAGGGACAATGATGCCCTTACTTGGTTCATTCAGGAGATACAGGAGTAAAAGCAAGAAAAAGCAGGAGGGCATGTTAACCCCCAACTGTGCCAACACATACCTTGCTCTTCCAGCTTGTCCCTCAATCAACACAGAGACAGGAGGCAAATAAATGTAGGAGAGGTGGCACAGTGTAGGAAGTCTATTTCTGGGATCTAGATTCATATTGTACCATTCTCCTACGTGTCTACAACAGCTACACAAATGGTAACAACTTTAAGAAAACATATTATACAGGCAGAATGGATGAGAGGAACTGAAATGTTTCAAGCATCCTACAATAAAATATAATTGATAAAAGCTGCCTGTGCCATTTTCTACCTTCTCTGAGGTCAATTTTATGGCCATAATTTTAAAAATTAAAGACTGTATCTAAGTTGTTTATCTACTAAATGTTCATGTTGTGAGAAAATTGAACATTGACTCTTAGAAGCAAAAGTCTCTAGCTATTTTTTAAAACATCCTTTCATAAATATCTTACAGAATTAAAACCAGGAAAAAAATCAAGAAAGCTGAAAACCAAAGAATTATGGAGTCTGTGCACTTACTCCTCATGTAGGATCTCTGTCCTTAATGTGCTGTACATTGAGGCTTAATGCTATAACGAGTACTCAAACAGTATATTTCACTTTGTGTTTCTATGGGGGTGCAAACTGTTGAAATCTTTACTTAATGTATACTAAACTGATCTTCTGTAAAAAAAAAAAAAAGAAGAAGAAGAAGAAGAAATTAGCAATTCCCAATTTGATTCTCACTGGGATTAAACATGACAATAGGTCTGATCTGATTTCATCATCATTTTAAAAATCATCTATTATTTTTCAGTTTATGTTTCTGTGTGGGAGCAAACTGTTGAAATCTTTACTTAATGTATGCTAAACTGATCTTCTGTATATGAAGAGAATCGAAAATGAATCCTCATGTGAATGGAAGGGGAGAGGGAGTGGGAAAGGGGAGGGTTGCGGGTGGGAGGGACGTTATGGGGGGGAAGCCATTGTAATCCATAAGCCGTACTTTGGAAATTTATATTCATTAAATGTTAAAAAAAAAAAGGAAAAAAAAAGAATTATGGAGTCTAAGCTGGGCCCACCAAAATAAATCTTAGCTAGAGGCCAATTGTTTCCTTCAGATCATAATAAAGAAATTCAAATACAATGAATTTACCTCTATATAAGCTATATCATATCTGACTATAGAGAACAATATTTAGATGTTTCTAGTATTACTTCCGTGTCCAACTTCAAAGGTAAGATGGACTAATATGTCACTCACATCCTGTAAATGAATAACGTATTATTGAACCTCAGGTGACAAAATAGACTTCTTGCTAATGACACTGAAAAATAGGTAGGTAGGTAGGCGGGCAGGAAGAAATAATATGTTTAAAATGTATCACAAATAGTTTTATGACCACACTATTCTAAAATGCTGTATAATACTACCCTGTATTGAGCAAGAGAATTGAGCACAATTCACCAGCAACACAGCACAGTGCAATGAAAATGAAGCAGAACTCCCTTCATGGCACTGTGTACAGATAACAATTTAAACACCATCTCATCTATAAAGTGTCTAGTTCAATCCAGAGGACCATGTTTGTGCCCTCCTCTGTGCACATAACACTTTGTCCTGAGATACCCCTTTGTCCCTTTACACTGCTTTAAGATGCCTCTTACAGTGCTGGACTTAATTCTTCTATGGCTTAATGTATTAAAAAAAAAAAAAAACTTTTGCTGTATACACAAGCTGGATCCTTAGTTGGATTTTAAGTTCTATGAATGACATATCTTTGCATTTATCCCAAAATTAAAATAGGATGTTCATTCAATACATATTTATCACAAGAAAAAATATATATATTCCTAAGCGCAGCAAGTTAAGCCCCTCTAGGGAAGAGCGTGTAAGAAACTTGACCAGGGAGGTCTCTACATGCACACAGAGTACCCACGTGTTAGGAAGAGTGACATGAGGCAAAACAAATCAAGATGCAGGAATGAGGAGGGGGCTGTTGGGTAACTGCTTCTGAGGCAGGAAGAGTAATCAGTAAAAAATAGGAAAAAGAAGAAAACACCCCTGAGGTGATTATACCACTGAGGCACTGGCTAACACTAGTGATAAAATGCATGTTTACATCATGTTCAAATGAAATTTCTCATCAGTATCTCTGCAGTATCAAAGATGCAAGCTAATTATGAATTTTGACAACCTTTAAAACTATAATTTATCTCCTAAGGTGCATAAGGAAAATATTATACATATCACTTCATGAAATTCCCTGAAGTGGCACATTCTTCTAAATCAAAATTGCACTTAGAGTTCAGTCACTCTGAGTTTATTCACTCTGGTCTGATTAAGAAGAACAAATGAACCAGTTAAATATAATGTGCATTTGGGTAAGATTTAAAATCTGTGTGTTCTTTCTCAAAGAAAACAGAGCAAGATCCTATTACACAGAGAAATTTTAACTTAATAATTAAGTTTTTTCTTTTGTTCCTTTATTTCTTAGCAACTGAAAAAATAAAATGTTTATTTCAGATAAAGGAAGATGGAAATATGAGAAAAATTATGAGTACTTTTCACACCGTATTCTTGTTTTTTCTTGAGTATGGTATATCTTCCCTTTAAAAAATAAAGCAGTATGTTCTTAACTTACACATGAGTGGAGAATTACCATAGTAGCAGCAGAAAGTTTTGCAAAGTGGACGGTACACTTGTGAAATAAATTTTTCTAGCATGTAACTTTTCAGCCAAGGAGTCAGACAAGCAGGTTACTGTATAACCTGAGTACATACTGCTGAAATCACATAGTACAGAGTTCAGAATGACCATCCTGCATCTAAAAATCTATTTTCCTCTGAATGAATACCAGAAAAACAGACCTTTCTCTTTAAAGGTGCATAGAGGCAATGATAGCAGTATTATATGGGAGAGACTGAAATTTGGCAGGATTAGTCAATGGACCATCACTAGAAGGTTTGTAAGAACAATGTCAGCAATAATTTTGAGGACTATTCGATGCCCTTTGAAAATGTGCCCATTACCTATAATTTTTGTGGGAAATTATTGCCACTCATAAACAGGGCTTTCTAATGGAATTGCTGATGAGCTCAACCACTATATAAGGGCACAACCCACCACTTTCATAGAAATAGTCAATGCCATGACCAAGACAGTACCACTTAGTAGGGAAATTGGAAATTTAATTTCAATCAGCTGAACAAAAAGTGAAGAAGAATGCTTGAAGTGGGAGCATGAAAAACACTGGCGATTAAAAACATTTGGAACCTTTGCTTACCCTTCAAAGGCATTTGTTGCCATGGTTTTTAAAGACCTTTGAAAGCTTCATCTCTGTCCACAAAAGCTGCCAAGAAATAGGGGTTCTATACTGATTTTATTTGTCAGATGCATTTTATCTTAATTATCTACAAGATAAAGATTACTTGGCCAAAGGGAGGATTAAAAAAAATGAAGAAACACTGTCATGTCACAGGTAGAAAGAGTGTGACTTTACTTTTCTGTAAGCCCTTCTTGAAATGCACACAAGCATGTGTGTACACACAAGTGTAATATTCATCATATTGCACTAAAGAGTAACAAGAACCTAGCAAAGGTAACAGCAAAGCCACTCTCACTAGGAACAAAGCTGTCAGTCTTAAGTTGCACAGTGTGTCTCTTTTTCTCTAATAAGAACCAAGAGCAAAACACCTAGCAAAGTTACCAATACCTGCAACAAATGCCTCCATTTCTAAAAGGCTCATTATAAACACTTTTTAATATAAAGAGGACAGATGTCATGTGTTCCGTAAGTACAGTTCTAAGACTATAAGCATACTTCCCTCCCTCCTACACTCCCTCAATTCCCCTCCTTCCTTCATTTTTTCTCTTTAGTTTTTGTCAAGACATAATTTCAATCCCCTCTATAATCACAGGCTATCAATATTTTCATTTGAAAATTACCTGAAGTGGGCCTAGTGACTAAGATGCCAATTAATACACAGTATGTCCCACATTGGAGTTTCTGGGTTCAATTCTTAGCTCCAGCTCCAGACTCTAGCATCCTGCTAATGCAGACGCTGGGGGTCAGCAGGTGATGATGGGTCAAGTAATTAAGTTCTTGCACCCACATGGATTTTATTCCACACTCCTGGATTTCATTGGGCCCAGCCCTGGCCACTGTAGGCATTTCAAAGTAAACCAGTGGATGGGAGTCTCTCTCTTCCTCTCCCTTTCTTTCTCTGCCCTCCCTCTCTCTCTTCCTCTGTCTCTCTCCCTCTAACCCTCTCTGTCCCTCTCTCCCTCTCCCACTCTCTCTGCCTCCCTCCCTCCCTCTTCTCCACTCTTACCCTTCCTCCATCTCTCAAATAAAATAATTTCTTAAAAGGAAGAAAATTACATGATAGTTTTTCTGTGTATACACACTAACTCTTCTGACCTTGAGCCTCAATAGTTTGGTTTCTGTGTTGCACAATATGTATATTACCAGAAGATGGAAAGTAAAAACTAGAAGGTGAAATAACGGAGAGATTAAGCAAACTCTACAGCAGAGAAGGAGGCTATGATCTCCTGGTTTATGAATAATTTGCCAAAAATATCTTGTTTATTGTTTGAACACCATAAAAATACTTTCTTCCAACAGTTCATTATGTGTATAGATTAATGTGTTGTTATTGACATGCTCTCTTTTATATTGTCAAAGCCCCTGGAAAGGATCACTTGGCCCTGGTGGGCTACTTTGTGTTTTCTTGTTAAGCAAGGCCCTGAGACTACACTTTTGATATTAAGAGTGTTTTTTACAGGGTTTTGGTGAGTTCCAAGACACCTTTCTAATACGTTATTGTGAGAGTCAAGAGGAAGCTTTTGGAGTTTCTTCTCCATTACTGATAATATGCCACCTTCAAGGAGTGTTTAAACCATGCTTTCCATAAAGTCCCTTTGAAATTCATTGATAAACTGATTCAAATCCCCAGCCTTGGAAAACCTGAGGAAGCAGCAGGTAAAAGCTCAATACTTGGGTTCTCTTCTGTCCATATGGGAGACTCAAACTGTTCCAGACTCCTGGCTTCAGCGTGACCCACCCCCGGCTGTCACAGGTATTTGGGGAGAGTGAATCATTAGATGGAAGATCTCTTTCTCTCTCTTTCCCTCTCTCTGTGTGTGTGTGTGTGTGTGTGTAGCTCTGACTTGAAGATAAATTTTAAAAATTTAAACAAATTTTCCTCTTCTAAGAATATCAGTCATATTGGATTAGGGGTCGGTCCTACTCCAGTATGACCTCATATAAACAAATTACATGTGAAATTACTTTATTTCCAAATAAGGTCACATTCTGAGATACTGGAATTTAGGGCTTCAACATATCTTTTGGAAGGACACAATTCAAACCACAGCAGAAATGTGTGAGATTCCATAGGAAACTGGCTAAAGAAATGGATGAAAGAAAAATAAAAAGCAGCAGAGATGACAGCCCCTGTAGAATGCCTACATTTAGAGACTCAAAGAGGGAAAACAGACATAGAGGATACCCCTCTGTCCTCTCAAGGCCGAAGACACCTTACTCAATGTCTTGGTTTATGCAATTTGACAATTCTGAAATTTTCTTCAGAACTTCTTATTGCCTATTTTAAAAATCCTCTATTTCTTTTCAACTTTATATCAATACCACATATCAAATATATCACTTCCATTAACACTTCTCTTGTCAGTAAATCCCAATGAGATTTCTTCTCTCTGTGAGATCCTCTAAGAGTTTTTACTAATTATTCTTTTGACCCCTTGCCAAATTCCACTATTTACCAGAGACATGTCCAACATTACTAAAAACACTCAAGCTATAACAACAAGCATAGCAAACCAGAAATCATCT
Source organism: Oryctolagus cuniculus (assembly GCF_051225735.1). Classification (NCBI taxonomy): domain Eukaryota; kingdom Metazoa; phylum Chordata; class Mammalia; order Lagomorpha; family Leporidae; genus Oryctolagus; species Oryctolagus cuniculus. The sequence goes on from NC_142871.1 coordinate 16,059,572, forward strand.
CCCACTGAGTTTTCATCCATGTTTGAGTGGGAATTTGGGGAGGTAGTACCTGGTACAAATAGAAAATAAATTAAACAAAGGAATAAACAGGATAATTTCACAATGATTTTAGTGCTTAAAGAAAAACCATGAAGAGGCAATCCACAAAATGTAAGAAAACATTTACAAATGATACATCTGACAAATGGTTAATATCCAGAATATGTAAGGAACACAACTCAATAGCAAAAAAAATGGAAACAACCCTATGGAAAATGGGCAATAACTTAGACATTTCTCAACAGAAGACATATAAATAACCAACAGATACTTGAAAAAATGCTAAGTAGCACTAATCATCAGGGAAATACAAATCAACACCACAATGAGATATTACCTCACTCCAGTTAGACTTGCTACTAACAAAAAGACAAAAGATGTTTCTAACTCTTAGAAACATACCAGGGGATTCCAATTCAATCCCATCAAGGTGGCATGTACCAATGCCATCTCACTATTCCAAGTGATCAATTTCAGTTCACAATTGATCATAATGAAAGGACTAAGAGTCAAAGGGAGCACATAAACAAGTCTAGTACCTGCTAACACTAACCGATGGAATAAATAAAGGGGAGAGTGATCCAACATGGCAAGTGAGATACTCAGCAGACTCATAGAATGGCAGATGTCCTAAATAGCACTCTGGCCTCAGAATCAGCCCTAAAGGCATTCAGATCTGGCTGAAAAGCCCATGAGAGTATTTCAGGCATGGAAAGCCAAGACACTCTGGCAAAAGATCTCTGCGAGTGAGATCCCAGTGGAAAGAACAGGTCTTCAAAGAAGGAGGTACCTTTCTTTCTCTGAAGGGAGGAGAGAACCTCCACTTTGACTATGACCTTGTCTAAACAAGATAAGAGTCGGAGAACTCATAGGGCTTCCATAGCCTTGGAAACTCATGACTGGAGCATAGGGAGACTACTGATGCCATAGACAGGAGTGTCAATTGGTAAAGTCAACAACAGGAGTCATTGTGCACTTACTCCTCATGTAGGATCTCTGTCCTTAATGTGCTGTGTATTGAGATTTAATGCTATAACGAGTACTCAAACAATATATTTCACTTTGTGTTTCTACGGGGGTGCAAACTGTTGAAATCTTTACTTAATGTATACTAAACTGATCCTCTGTAAAAAAAAAAAAAAAAAAGAAAGAAAGAAAAAGAAAAAGAAAAAAGAAATTATCAACTCCCAACTTGACTCTCACTGGGATTAAACATGACAATAGGTCTGATCTGATTTCATCATCATTTAAAAAAAATCATCTATTATTTTTCACTTTATGTTTCTGTGTGAGAGCAAACTGTTGAAATCCTTACTTAATGTATACTAAGCTGATCTTCTGTATATAAAGAGAATCGAAAATGAATCTTGATGTGAATGGAAGGGGAGAGGGAGTGGGAAAGGGGAGGGTAGTGGGTGGGAGGGACGGTATGTGGGGGAAGCCATTGTAATCCATAAATCGTACTTTGGAAATTTATATTCATTAAATAAAATTTAAAAAAAAATCAAAAAAAAAGACAAAAGATGTGATGAAAAGGAAACACTTAATCACCTTTGGTGAGTAAATTAATGTAAACGTAATGTAAATTAATGTAGCCATGGTGAAAAACAGTATGGAGATTCTTCAAATAATTAAAAGTACATAATGGTCCAACAATCCCAGTAACAGGTATATATCCAAGGATATTAAATCAGTCAGTTGGGGCTGGCACTGTGGTGTAGCAGGTAAAGCTGCTGCCCCCAGTGACAGCTTCCCATATGGGCACCAGTTCATGTCCCAGCTGTTCCATTTCCCAACCAGTTCCCTGATAATGGTTTTGGAGAACAGCAGCAGCTGGCCCAAGTACTTAGACTCCTTCACCCATATGGGAGACCCACAAGATGCTCCTGGATTCTAGCTTCTGGCTTCAGACCAGCTCAACTCCAGCCACTGAAGCCATTTGGAGAGTGAAGCAATGGATGATAGATCGATATCTCTCTCTCTCTCTCTCTCTCTCAATTTCTGTATCTCTCCCTCCCAATTCTTACAAATAAATCTTTAAATAAATAAATAAGTCTGTCAAAGAAACATTGTCACTTCAACATTTATCAAAAGCCAAGAAATGGAATATTTCACAAAAGCCAAGAAATGGAATCCACTTTCATGCACATCAACTGATAAATGATTTTTAACAATGTTATATATTGATATAAATATATATGCTATACATACAATATAAATGCTAGAATACTATACAGTCATAAAAGGATAAAATTCTATGCAATAACATGGATGAAATAAGAGGACACTGTTTTTTAAGACTTATTTATTTAAGAGGCAGAGTTACAAAGAGAGAGGGAGAAACAGAGAGATAGAGAGATCTTCCATCAGGACCAAAGCCAGCCACATGAAAATCTGGGGACTCCAAGCAAAAGAAAATGGAGAATCATGCATGTGTAGGTTTTAATGAAGGACTATAAAAGTTCCTTAGAGAAATATAAAGATCAGTGTATCTTTATTGCAGTGAAAGGGGGATAAGTAAGCAGGAGTAGCAATATGTAGAATGCTTTAAGTTTTAAGCCATAGAAAAGAAATACTACTCTACGTATACTGAGAGTTCTAAGCTTACAAAGAATATGATCTGAGACATTTAAAAGATCTTTCCTCCTGTTGTTGCACGGAGACCGTGCCATGTGCCAATATGGAGACCAAAGATTTAGGATTTTTGTATGCAAATAGTTTTAGGACCCCTGAAAGGCACAAAAATAAAAACGGTCATGTGATGAGAGAGAAGCTTCCACTTCTACAACATTCTCTCATGTTTTGCAGATAGGATAGATACATCAAGCCAGAAAGGTGATTGAATACCAATATGAAACTAAATATGAACACATTAACTAACTTTACTAACAAATGAACAAGGGTGAGTTGCCAAGATTGAAAGAACTAAGTTCTCTTTACACAGAGCTCTCCAAATCAGGTAGAGCCAGTTCAATGGGCAAAAGGATTTTCTGGAAAATTAAGTCTGTACTTAACCTGAGCAGCTGTTACAGGAGCTATCCAGGGTGCTGGACTGTCTCACCCTGGAGCTTTTTAAGTTCTGTGAATCAGGCTCCCAGTTACCCTTTTTGAACCTAGGGGTATCACTGCATGGAACCATCATCAGACTCCACCATGAAACCATATCCTCCTGGTCTTAGAAAATCTGTAAGCTAACAGCTGCCTGGATGTTATTAGATGCCTAATCTAATGTTGAGCAACTTCTATATGCACCTTACAGAGAGAATATCAAGTGGTGGCATAGCTACTGGTTGGTAGGTAGGCTTGAGCATCCTAGTATGCCTTAGGATCTCTTGAAATAGTAATTAAAGATAAGAAGTGAGCTCAATGGAGTTTCTTTTTCCTTGAAATAATATGCAAAGGTACTACCTGGGCTGCTGAACCCATAACCAGGATCTGCTTGTATAATTCATCCCAGAATCTCTCTCCAAAACACATTTTAAGAAACACGAATTCTATGTTCAAAATGATTAATAAATTCATAGAACCAAATTTCATCTTTCTGACTTAAATAGTAACATTGACTTTGCTTTTAATATATATATAATACATAATATATATATATATTCAACTGCAAGCCACTACTTTATTTCTTGAGTAATCAAGGTTGTACACTAAGTAGCAGGTGAAAATTTGTATGCTTTCAAGCCAAACACTTTAACTCTTCAGCCAAAGCACTTAGAACACTAGAATAATCTGAGATTTATACTTATTCCTAGCTCTTTTCATAAGTAACAAGAAAAACAGAGAGAGCTGTAGCATCTCAGAACTTTCCATCTGTGTGTCAGGTCATTTTCTGTCCTTAAATGTGTTTGAGAGGCATTAGGATTTATAAAGAGCCGAAGATATTCAGTGCAACTTCTTAGTTCCAAGTTATCGAGACTCTGATGACTGACTACACAGGACTAGAAATCCTTAAGTTTGCCCTGGTATTCCCATGTATATGCACAAATATATCAAACACGTGGAAATGCCACTAAAATGAAATCAACTACTTTGTTTTGACACAATGCAAGATTAAATGTATGGTCCAGGAACATCTTTGTCTAATTGGTAGCCAATTAATTTTGTTAATTCTAGTTCATAGAACTTCCAACATCCTATCTTTCCTCCTGCTCTTTAATTCTTTGCTCATTGATATAAATGAACGTTAATCATCCACCAGACAGAATTTTAGTCAAGAGACCTTCCCTGAGAGCCTGATTTTCCCCCATAGTAGGACTGAGTAAAGTTTGGACTCCAGAGATACCAAATTCACCTCCATCTTCATCCTTATCACATTGTGATTCATTTGCAAGTTTATTTGCCCATCTCCATTTCTACAGAAGCTCAATGAGGGTAGGAATGGTCTGTTGTATTATTGTATCTGAAGGGCCTTGCACAGTGATTCACTTAGCAGAGGTATTCAATGAGTAAATGAATTAATTAATGAACTTAATAACTTTAAGTCCCTCATTATCTTTAAAAGTTAACAACTCCACTATGTTTCTAGGCTCCTTATACAACTTTAGATTGAATGTTCATCCCATTTAAGAAGCATTGTATAAGTGACTTCACTACATGATATTTAGGAAGTTCCTAAAATCAGGAAATTGTATTTTTATGGTAAAATTTCAGTGAACTCCAACTGGTTACACTACATATACAAGATAGGAAATAGATTTTTTGAAATCAGCACATCAATGCACTGCCATGTTTATTGTAACACTGTTCAAAATAGCCAAGATACAAACTCAATCAAGATGTCTAATGATTGATCAATGGGTTGAGAAAATGTGGTATATTCATATATACACAATGTAATATTATTCAGCTATAGAAAAGAATGAAATCCTGTTTGCAGGAAAATAGATGAAATTGGAGGGCATTTTGTTAAATGAAATAAGTCAGACACAGAAAGAAAAATACCTAATGCTACCTCTCATATTAAAGAAGGTAAAAACTTACCATAGAATAGTGATTGGCCGGCGCCACAGCTCACTAGGCTAATCCTCTGCCTTGCGGCGCCGGCACACCGGATTCTGTCCCGGTTGCCCCTCTTCCAGGCCAGCTCTCTGCTGTGGCCAGGGAGTGCAGTGGATGGTGGCACAAGTGCTTGGGCCCTGCACCCCATGGGAGACCAGGATAAGTACCTGGCTCCTGCCATCAGATCAGCGCGGTGCACTGGCCGCAGCGCGCTGGCCGCGGCGGCCATTGGAGGGTGAACCAACGGCTAAAGGAAAACCTTTCTCTCTGTTTTTCTCTCTCACTGTCCACTCTGCCTATCAAAAAAAATAAATTAAAAAAATTAAAAAAAAATAGTGATTGTTAGAGGCTAGGAAAACGAGAGAGATGGGGGTATAAACAGAAGTTGGATATCAGGAACCAAAACACAGACAGAAGGAATAAGTTCTAGTGTTCCACAGCAATATGGAGTCACTGCAGTTCATAATAGCATACCCATTACATGTCTTACAAAGAACTAGAAGAGACGTTCTTGAGGTCTCCACACATTAAGGAATGATAAGGAGATGGAAATTCTCATCACCTGATTTAATCAGTACATGATGTATGCATGTGTTGAAACATGACCTTGTGCCCCATAAAAACATGCAACCCAAAATAAAAATAAAAAATATTGTATTTGTATTACTTAAATACCAAAAACTAAATGCTTAAATTTTCAAAAATATTTGATTTTGACAAATTCTATACTAATAAATACACATTTTTACAACTCACATTTTCAGCACTGACTTTTCTTAAGTATATCTTGCATATGTATGTGTTTTCTGTTTTGTCTTTGGCTTAGAAATGACACTAAATGTGATGGTAATTTATATAATATCCTCCTAAATGCTGAAAAAATGTAATGAAAATAATTTGTGAGGATATCATTATTTTTTTTCTTGAGGGAGAGACATTTCTACTTTTCATAGCAGTAACTTCCCAATTACAATTAACAAAAATTTCTTTTCTTATCTTCATCTATTGTGTTCCTTACCTTTGTCATACAGTTAGCACTCCCTCTATACTCATCTATTTTCTAGTTGTGTCATGAGCCTGCCTCCTCAGATGAATTCCAAATGTGGGATTATGGGTTGCATGTTTACACATCTTTCAGTTTCCCTGACAACATCTAGACAGGCACAAGGTTAAATTCTCAATAAAATGTGAATAATCGGAACTTCAGATTTAAAGCCATCTATTCCCCTTCCATAAATAATGGTATTTATATACACGAAATCAATCAAACATTAAATTAGAGGTCAGCAAATTTATAGCCCACAGGCTAGTTCTGTTATCTATTTTTTTGAAAAAAAAAAAAAAAAAGCTTAATGGCGCAGCCACTCCCATCTATTTACATATCATCTATGGCTCCTTTCAGGCCACAATGCCAGAGTGGAGTATGCCCTGTACAGCTTAAATTAGTTAATGCCTGACCCTTTGCGGAAAACTATTACTGACCCCTGCTCTAAATCATTCTTTCCGATGAGGGAATTCAATCTCAGATAAACGATATATCAAAATGTGTTGTGAAATCTGTCCACCAACTATATCACTGTCAGATACTTTTTCACAACCAGATTAAATGTATGGTAAAAATAACAGCATTTTAGATTACAGAAAGCCAAATAAACTGTAAAACCACAAGTTAAGATGGTTGCCAAAAGACCTTTAAGGGCTTAATTAAAGTAAACCAAAATGTAAGTATTAAATTTGTGAATTAAATTTATCAGCTGGTATAATTAAAGAGTTGGTATGTACATAAACACATGAGCACACACATACACATATTTTTCTATCAGGGAATATTAATTTTTATAAAAATATCAACAAAAAAGTCCAAGTCTCACTGAAGAGTTGTAAAAGATGTTGAAAGCAATAAGTGTCAAGGAAAATGCTTTTAAAATGGACCACATTGACCCCACATGCTACTCTATTAAGAGATAAACAGCTTTAAAAAAAAAAAGAAAAGAAATCTCACTGTCAATGGAAGAAAAAACTAAACAGAGTATACCATCCCCCAGCTTTCATCTTCTATTACGGCAGGAATACAGCACAAAGTCCATAAAAATCACTTTTTCAGTCAGTCTCTATTAATTAATCAAATCTGGTTGTCAACAATTTACTTAACTCTGGATTTCTGAAGAGGAAATCATAAAAACTCCATCTGAAATATTCTTGTATTTATTACACTAAGCTTCACTTAAGCTTAAGTAAAGCAATAAAAGAGAGGAAAGTGACCCACTATAATGATCAAAAGTGAACTCAGGAAACCTACATCACTCTCAGACTCTGTTCCTGGTAGACAAAGATTGTACAGCATACATATTTTAGGTAGTAAAAATGATGTTTTCCCAGGCTATCATACACAAGGGGTCCTCCAAAAGTTCATGGAAAAACTGAAAAAACTATGCCTGGATTTCAAAAAAATTTTGCAACAAAATAAATTTATCTTTCAATTCCATTTTTCCATGAACTTTTTCAAGTGCCCCTATATAATACAATAATACAGGCACTTCTGGAGTAGAAATGAAATGCAACTAGCAGTATATTAAAAAAACTGCAATTGGTGAACTACAGACAGTATAAGTTTAAACTGGGTAGAAAAATTAGATGTTACAGTTGGATCCTTAAGATGGTCTGTCCCCTATCACAAGTCACCAGACATTGAGTATGCTCACGTTAGCAAGAGCTCACATCTTCCATTTAGACAAGAAAGGGATGGAAGAGGGAAGAAAAGAACAAGCTGAATCAGTATGGACCAAAGATCAGAACAGAATATTTATGTAGAAAAGTCCAACATAGAGAGATAACAATGTAGGACAATTAATATCACACATAGAAGCCTGGATACCTAAAAAACACAAACGTCCCCCTCTGCCATCTCCCGATTATGAAAGAAACAGCATTTCTGTATTCCTCAGACAACCAGCTATTGAAATCCTTCTCAGATAGGATTTGTTCAATATTGTTTAGACCTTGCCAAGTGGAGGAAACAGAATTACTGAGCCTCAGCTGCCTTGGCATCCATCGACTCCTCCTGAAATCCTGTCACTTCTCCATGTTTCCATCAAAGATACTAGAGAAACTATCAGGTAGCAGGTGTGTTTTTCAAATGGCTGATCATGTCTTCCTTCCTCCGCCCCATCTGCTCATAGGGTTAAAAATGGAGTAAGTGGTTTTAAACACACTATTACCTTGAATACTTCTCTTGAAGAAGGCCTTACAACCCTCACAGGACCAGACTCCGTAATGGTAGCCTGAGGCATAATCATTGCACACTGCACAGTAGCGCGTCTCCTTGGCAGATTCCACGGCCATGCCTCCTTTGTCACCAGTGCTGGCCAATCTCTCCCGGCCACCTTGGCGTCGGTTATCTGAACTTGGCCTGGGGAAGAAAAATGGGGAGAAAAAGACCACAGTGAATCCATTAACATTAGAAAAGCAAAACATTCACTCTCCTCTAAAGAATAAGAGGTTTGGGAGATGCAGCAGATCCACTTTATTCTGACATTTTGATATAATGAATCATAATGTAAGCTAATCTTTCATTACCACTTGCCTTCTGTTGCAGCAAAAGGTGTTTGACTATTATATTAACCTTGAAGGGAAATTGTTCATTGCAGACTTGCTAAAAAAAATAGACTGCCTACCCCAGAATATATTACCAAGAAAACAACAAAGTAAAATTAGCTGGTTTCTAATAGTCTTCATTTGCTCAGGGATTCACAATCAATGTAGAACCATCAGAGACCAATATTAATTCCAATTCTCCATCACACTAAGTGTCTTCAGGAAACAAAAGCAAGGCATAAAACAGCTGGAGCTTTTGGGGCTCAGAAGAACTGGTGAACAATACAGAACACATGTTGGAAAAAAATAATTCAAAATTTTATGCCATTATTACCAAGTAACCTTGAATATCAGTTTTTATAATATGGCTCTATCATTTGAGGATACTATTCAGTACCCAAAACTCCTCTTTAACAACATGCAGCATGCAGAACAAGAACAGAGAAACACAGGTGACCCCAACCCTTTAAAGATTCCATGGAAGAAGGATGTGTAAAAAAAAAAAAAAAAAAAAAACTAAGAGTGAACAATAGGAAATTTCTAGAAGAAGCAAGAAAATGGGAAAATAAAAAGCTCAGTACTACTAATTGGGACAGAGAAGTCCAATAAAACAAGAACTCGTAAGCTAAACATGGAAGTTCCAGCTAAACATGGAAGTTCCATCAGCTGGAAGAGTGGATGCATGTGAGGAAATAAAAATGAGTAAAAGCCATTCCTGTGAGAATTTAGAAGAGAACCAGAAGAGAAAGAAATGGGGTGGTAGCTAAAGAATATAAGACAAAGGGATTTTTAGAATGAGACTTGAGAAGAGACTCAAAGAATGGACCAGCAGAGGGAGAAAGGATGAAGATCCAGAGAACATGATAAAAGGATAAAAGCATGAGGGAAATGACAGCAGTTGAGATTACAGACACAGATGCAAGAAACAGCCTTAATGAAGACTCCTTTAAGCAGATTGGGAGAAAGAAGCTAGGAAAGAATTAGATGAGGTAAGTCTGTACATCTCATCTGACCAATATGGGGCATACAATATATTCACCCATGATTTGCTAGGCATATGTAAATAAAAGTGGCATGAGGGAATTAGAAGTACATGGCCAGAGACAGCACAATGCCTGGTGTGTAGCTGGCACCCAATATTTTTAGCCCAATGGAAGAGCACTTGAAGGTGTACAGGAAAGAGATATAGATACTAGAAGACTAGATGGAGGGGCCAGCGCTGTGACATAGTGGGTAAAGCCGCCGCCTGCAGTGCTGGCATCCCATATGGGTACCAGTTCAAGCCCCGGCTACTCCACTTCCAAAAGCATTAGAAGATGGCCCAAGGCCTTGGGCCCCTGGACCTGTGTGGGAGACTCGGAGGAAGCTCCCGGCTCCTGGCTTCAGATCACCGCAGCTCTAGCCATTGTGGTCAGTTGGGGAGCGAACCAATGGATGGAAGACCGACCAACAGACGGAAGGACAGACCGACTGACCGACCGACCTCCCTCTCTCTCTCTCTCTCTGTCTCTCCTTTTCTCCGTGTGGTTCTGACTTTCAAATAAATAAATAAATCTAAAAAAAAAAAAAAAGGAGACTAGCTGGAGTGGCAGTTCCTATAACATTCTTTTAAGCTTAAGATGAGATAAGGTAAATTAAAGATACATCTTGCAAGGGCTCTTGATTAAAGAAACTCAGGCTCCTGTCTCCATTCCCCACCCAGATAACCAGGACATACTAACCGTCACTGGTCTGTATCTTCACAAGACATATTTCTTTTTTGCTCAGATTTTACAACTGTCTCTTCCTCTTTATCACTCATCAATATGGTGTAAAACTTCGTGATGGAAGTTCTAAAACTACATTTACTGTGGGGAGCAACTGGGACTAGACTGTTACTGGAATTAAGACTTATTCTATGCATCTGCTCTCCCACAATATGGCGCTGGGAGAGGAGGAAACAGCTTCTAAACAGCTGCCTCCAGTTCAACCAATAAACAGCAGGACCTGCTCCTGATTGGAGGAGAGCAGCATACTCGGCGTGTGGGTAGCAGAGTTGGGATTGGTGGAAGAGGACTATAAAGGAGGAGAGAGACAACATGCACCGGGAACATCTATCTGAAGGAACACCTGAGCAGCCCCCGAACGAGCCAGCCGGCGGTGTGCCGCTCCCCCGCGGAAGTGGGGAAAGTGGCAGGGGGAACCACCCTTCCACAAGCCTTCCTGTGTCATTCCTCCGTGAAGAGGGGGAGCGACATAATGGTGCCATGACTCGGATATGAAGCCTAGGCAGGGTTTAGTGTCGTTCCTCCATAAAGAGGGGGAGCGACATAATGGTGCCGTGACTCGGATAGGAAACCTAGGAGGGAAGAAGCGGGAAGAAGTGGGAAAATACCGGAGAGAGAGACTAGCAAAGAGCCTAGGGAAAAGCTGGATGGAAAAAGTGCCGGAAGAAGTTAGGATTGAGGGCGAAGGTAAAGGCTGGAGGAAACATAGACTCGGATGCGGACTATGGCAGGGAAGCTAGGAGATTAAAAGCGAAAGTGAAAGCTAGAACAAACAGACCCGGATACGGACTGTGGGGAGAAGCCAGGAGAAATGAGAGGGGAATGTTGTTGGAAGAAAAGTTAGGAAACATACTGGGTAGAGAAAAATATGTTAGGGAGGATGAAGCCGTGGGGGCAGGCTGAGGCGGAGACGTAAGCTAGCTTGGGATTCATCAAGTCAGCCCGGGGAGCAAAAGGCGAAAAGCTAAAGCCAGAGGCAGAGACGCATCAGCTAGGTTGGAATCCATCAGATTAGCCTGGGGAGCAAAAGACGGGAAGCCAAACCGAAGCGGAGACGTGAGCTAGGTTGAATTCGCCAGGTTAGCCCGGGGAACTTAGACTGAATACCGGTGGCGGAAACGTGAGCTAGGCTGTGTGACTCGCAGAAGCCGCCGCGCGCAGAGAGAGTGCGCGGGGCACGAACCGGGAGAGCGCAAGAGGTGCGAGTAGAGAGAATGCGGGGCTGACGCGAAGGCCGTGGTGTGGGCGCAAAGGGTGCGGAGACCGCGGAGCGCTCGAAGCCAGGAAGCCGCGCAGAGCCGGGAAGCCACCACGGGGCAAGGCGCAGAGAAGCAGCCTCGGGGCAGGCGCCGGGAAGCCACGGGGATAAGAGAAACAGAAGTTTAGAAGTAAAATGAGAGAAATAGGAATGCTGGCAGATAGAAGTAAAATAGGAGAAATAGGAATGCCTGGAGATAGAGAAATAGAGAAAAATAAGGCCTCCCCACAACCTGGCAATGAGAGAGCTTGGATTCGGTCTGCCTGATTACCGAGGTGGTGAGCACCTGCGGGCGGCTAGCAGCTTATACGCCGCAGGTCACCGAAGACAGGCACCTTATCAACACCAATAAGTCTCCCCACAATACGGCAATGAGAAGGCTCGGATTCGGTTTGCCTGATTGGTAGGGCTTGTAAGCACCTGCAGGCAGTTCTAGCAGAGCAGAGCATGCGCTTCAGGGCACCGAACACAGGCACACATCAGCGCCTAAAAACCTCCTCAAAACATGGCAAAGAGAGGACCCGGATTCGGTTTGCCTGATTGGTAGGGCTTGTAAGCACCTGTGGGTAACTCCAGCAAGCAGAGCAGAGTGTGTGCCACGGGGCACCGAAGACAGGCACGTATCAACGCCAAAAATAAAAAGAAAGGGGGAACTGTGGGGAGCAACTCGGACTAGACTGTTACTGGAATTAAGACTTATTCTATGCATCTGCTCTCCCACAATATGGTGCTGGGAGAGGAGGAAACAGCTTCTACACAGCTGCCTCCAGTTCAACCAATAAACAGCAGGACCTGCTCCTGATTGGAGGAGAGCAGCATACTCGGCGTGTGGGTAGCAGAGTTGGGATTGGTGGAAGAGGACTATAAAGGAGGAGAGAGACAACATGCACCGGGAACATCTATCTGAAGGAACACCTGAGCAGCCCCCAAGAGAGCCGGCCAGTGGTGTGCCGCTCCCCCGCGGGAGTGGGGAAAGTGGCAGAGGGAACCGCCCTTTCACGGAGGTGGAAGGGATGGTAGCCAACCTGGGAAGAACCAGCAGCAAACCCGGGGAGGGCCGAGCAGACGAAAGAACAACGCAGGGTCCTGTGTCGTTCCTCTGTGAAGAGGGGGAGCGACATAATGGTGCCGTGACTCGGATATGAAGCCTAGGCAGGGTTTAGTGTCGTTCCTCCATGAAGAGGGGGAGCGACAATTTACCATAATATTCCCAAAATATCAGTTCCATGGGTTGAGTATGTCTAGTTTGCTCTGAGGTTGGCTGCCTCAAATAGGACTTTTTATTTTTTAATGATCGTTAGAGAGCACTGGCTTACAGTTGTCAATCCTAGTCCATGTTGTGTTATTTATCTCATTCTTTTTCACCATTATGCTGCTGAACTCCCCCTACCATCAGCCTCAAATCTTTTTATTCTTTATTTACTAGTATCTTATGCATGACTCAAGCCAATAGGTAACACTGGGAATTTTTAATGATAGAAGCATAGTGCCTTTGGGAATGACAAGTAGGGGGGCTGACAGATTCAGTGCCTTATAAACCTTAAAACTGTTGCAGCCCCAGTAACTTTCTTAGTGCCCCTCACATAGCAGCATTTAATACATGTTTATTGAATGAATGATTGAGTGAGTGAAGGAATAAATGACTGAAGCCAGTGAATAGTATATGCATAGGCAAAAGTTTCAAGGTATCAAATATCCTTCCACCCATCCCTGCATAAGAAGCAAGGTACTTTGTAATTGCGGCAAGAATATGCAGAAAATAAAATTTACCATTTTAACCATTTGCAAGTGCACAATTCATAAGTGTTAGGTATATTTACACTGCTGTACAACAAATCTTCAAAATTTCTCCATCTCACAAAACTGATGCTTTCTTCCCATTCAATAGTAACTGCTTTTTTTCCTCCCATCAGCTTCTAGCAACCACCATTCTACTGTATGTCTCTATAAATTATTCTTTAATAGCTAAATTAGAGAATCATACAATATTTATCATTATGCATCTGGCATATTTCACATAGTATAATGTCCTTAAGGTCCATCCTTAAGGTCACAGCATGTGTCAGAATGTATTATAATTTCTTAAAAACTGTATTTTATACCTTCCTGTGTATATACCCCGTTTTGTTTACCCAGTCATCCATCAACAGACATTTGAGACACTCCCATCTTTTAACTGTTGTAAATAATACTGCTATGAACATGGGCATACAAATATTTCTTTAAGACCCAACTTTTTAATTATTTTAGATATACACTTAGAAGCAGAACTACAGCATCATATGGTAATTTCATTTTTAATTTTTTGAGAAATCACCATATTGTTTTCCACAGTGGTTACATTCCTCTCAACAAGTCGCAGGGTTCTAATTAATCCATAATTTCATCAACCAATATTATATTATGTTCTTTTTTATAGTAGCCATTCTAATGAGTGTGAGAAGAATACTGAATTTTTTAGGTCAACTTTTGCAAGAATTCCTCTATTACCAGCTATGGCTTATCCTACCAACTCATAAGCTCTTTCCCATTCTGAACTCTATAGCAAGTTCTTCTTTCCTTCTCTTTTGCTACTAACACATCATTGTTTTCTTTTTTATTTATTTATTTTTTTATTTAATAAATGTGAATTTACAAAGTGCAACTTTTGTATTGTTGTGGCTCCCCCCCAACCTCCCTCCGTCCCGCGGCCCTCCCCTCTCCCACTCCCTCTCCCATCCCGCCCTTCATCGAGTTTCATTTTCAATTACCTTCATATACAGAAGATCAACTTAGTATACACTAAGCAAGGATTTCAACAGGCTGCACTCACACAACCGCACAAGGTATACGGTATTGTTCGACTAGGAGTGTTGTTTTTAAGTTTCATAGTAAAGCACATTAAGGACAGAGATCCCACGTGGGGAGCCTGTACTCAGTGACTCCCGTTGTTGATTTAACAATTGGCACTCTTATTTGTGACATCAGCAATCACCCGAGACTCTTGCTATGAGCTGTCAAGGCTATGGAAGCCCCTTGAGTTCACCAACTCTGAACTTGTTTAGTCAAGGCCATATCACAGTGGGGGTTCCTTCCTCCCTTCAGAGAAAGGCGCCTTCCTCCTTGATGGCCTGTTCCTTCTGCTGGGGTCTTGTTCACCAGGATCTTTCATTTAGATCATTTTTTTGCCACCGTGTTATGGCTTCCCATGCCTGTAACACATCATTGTTTCCATTAATTCATCACCTTCTCCACTGAAGTCTGCATAGTTCCTGGTGTCTTGTTTATCTTTGAAAGCCAAGTACTTCAAGCATAGTGCCTCAGCCAGAATAGAAGTTCAATAAATATTGATATCAAATAAATAAATCAATTGCTGAGCCAATGTGATCATTTTCATAATGTAATTTTTTAAAAAGTTTTAAAGATATATGAAAAGATCACTTTCCATAGAACTAGGAGATATGCATGCTGTCAGCAAAATATCATTCATTTTTACTTTTATGTTTGAGATAACTACCCGTGATTACTGAAAGTGAAATGCAGATACAGTGTATAAGTAAAGGGTATTCAACAGAGAGTGAGGGATAACACAGGCCATATTTACTGTCCATAAGGCAACTTTTTAGTCAACATGGAAAAAAAATATGTGTATTGCCAATTACCATTTGGGCCCACAGACCATGACAACACTTAAACTGTCATGAGAAAGCATATCAAGCAGATTCAACTAAGAGGTAGGAGAGGTCTTCCCCTGGGCTGCAGAGCCCTGTGGCACCTTGAAAATGTCTTGAGTATCCATCATATAAAGTTGATTTGGCATAACTGCTCTGGACAGAGAGCTATGTCTTAACTCATCCAAATTATTCTCAGTGGAAAAGATCAGAGTGTGAGCTGTCCATGTCTGGGCTCAGATCTGATCAAATATTGGGTCAGGTACACCTAGGCTTATCAAAAGTACTGTGTTTGTATCATTCCCAACATATGGGCTTGGTTGGGGATCTCAGCCTCACCTCTGTCTGCCTCTCTTCTTTGCCGTGGCTCACTGAACCTGTCATAAACCTGGTATTTTTAGCTTCACATCCCTTATTATGAAGTGCTTATTCCACATTTAACTTAATCTTCCTTTCTCTTACCCAGCCTGATGTTCTTTGGTTTCTATTTTTTTTTTTCCCCGCAAAGAAACCTTTTATTTAATGAGTACAAATTTCATAAGTGCAGCTTTAGGAAAATAGTGATTCTTCGTGGCATACATGCCCTCCAACCCCTCCTGCCATCCCACCTCCTCCTCCCTCTCCCATTCCCAGTCCTAGATTCCATTAAGATTCATTTTCAATTAACTTCATACACAGAAGACCAATTCTATACTAACTAAAGATTTCAACAGTTTGCACACGCACACACACACACACACACAAAAGTGTTTGAGAACAAGTTTTACAGTTAATTCTCATAATACAACTTATTGAAGACAGAGGTCCTGCATGGGAATTAAGCGCACAGTGACTCCTGTTATTAATTTAACAACACATTTATGTATGACGTCAATGATCACCTGAGGCTCTTGACATGAGCTGCCAAGTCTATGGAAGCCTTTTGAATCCACAATCTCTGTCAGTATTTAGACAAGGCCATAAGCAAAGTGGAAGTTCTCTCTTCTCTTAGGAGATAAGTACACCCTTTTTGGATGGCCTCTTCCATCCAGTGGGGTCTCTTTCATAGAAATCCTTCATGTAGGACATTTTTTTGCCACAGCATCTTGGCTTTTCATGCCTGAAAAGCTCTCATGGGCTTTTCAGCCAGACCAGGATGCCTTTAAGGGCTAATTATGAGGTCAGAGTGCTGTTTAGGGCCATTTGTCATTCTTTGAGTCTGCTGTGTGGACTGTGACCCATGTTGGAACATTCTCTCCTTTTTAATTTTTTTTTTTTGCTTGGATCCTGTCTTGCAATTCTGATCTTGTGTCATCATCTTCTGATCTTATTCTATTTATCCTATTTTTGTTAACTCTTAAAACATGCATAGAGATATTCAGCTTTCCCTCAGTCTCTTTACTGCTGAGATTCAGCCATGTCCAAGCACCCGTAACTGCACAGTCAAGTCCCTCCACAGGGGATCCCAGGTCTGATCTACTCAAGAAGCTTCTGTAGATTGCTAAGAGTCAGCAAGTCACATTTTCCTTGTTCTTGTGACTGTGAATATCTAAGTGGTGATGCTGCCTAAGATTCTTCCTTCTCCATTAAAATTCATGAAATTTAGCTACAGGCTGGTATCCTAGGGAAAGGTTTATCATGCATTATGGATTTCAGTCAAACCTCTGCTCTGTGAACTCCTTGACCCACAATTCCAATGGTAAAAGTTTAAAGGACTTGGAAGATAGAATGGTACCTTAAGAGTTTGACAATAACCTGAGTCTTATTTTGGTACACAGAAATTATGATACTTCCTTTGTTTTAATACACAATATCTTTTTTAACTTTTATTTAGTAAATATAAATTTCCAAAGTACAGTTTATGGATTATAACGGCATGCCCCCCATAACTTTCCTCCCACTCGCACCCCTCCCATCTCCCAATCCCTCTCCCCTTCCATTCACATCAAGATTCATTTTCAATTATTTTTATATACAGAAGATTGATTTAGTATATATTAAGTAAAGATTTCATCAGTTTGCACCCACATAGAAACACAAAGTGTAAAATACTGTTTCAGTACTAGTTATAGCATTACTTCACATTGGACAACAATTAAGGACAGATCCCTCATGAGAAGTACACAGTGACTCCTGTTGTTGACTTAACAATTTGACACTCTTGTTTATGGCGTCAGTAATCTCCCTAGGCTCTAGTCATGAGTTGCCAAGGCTATGGAAGCCTCTTGAATTCGCCGACTTCAATTTATTCAGACAGGGTCATAGCCAAAGTAGAAGTTCTCTCCTCCCTTCAGAGAAAGGTACCTCCTTCTTTGATGGTCCCATTCTTTCCACTGGGATCTGACTCGCAGAGATCTTTCATTTAGGGTTTTTGTTTTTTTTTTTTTTTTTTTTTTGGCCAGAGTGTCTTGGCTTTCCATGCCTAAAATACTCTCATGGGCTCTTCAGCCATATCTGAATGCCTTAAGGGCTGATTCTGAGGCCAGAGTGCTGTTAAGGACATCTGCCATTCTATGAGTTTCAAAAGAAACAGTCAGGAAACTGAAGAGGCAACCGACAGAATGGGAAAAAATATTTGCAAACTATGCAACAGATAAAGGGTTGATAACCAGAATCTACAAAGAAATCAAGAAACTCCACAACATCAAAACAAACAACCCACTTAAGAGATGGGCCAAGGACCTCAATAGACATTTTTCAAAAGAGGAAATCCAAAGGGCCAACAGACACATGAAAAAATGTTCAAGATCACTAGCAATCAGGGAAATGCAAATCAAAACCACAATGAGGTTTCACCTCACCCCGGTTAGAATGGCTCACATGCAGAAATCTACCAACAATAGATGCTGGCGAGGATGTGGGGGAAAAGGGACACTAACCCACTGTTGGTGGGAATGCAAACTGGTCAAGCCACTATGGAAGTCAGTCTGGAGATTCCTCAGAAACCTGAATATAACCCTACCATACAACCCAGCCATACCACTCCTTGGAATTTACCCAAAGGAAATTAGATTGGCAAACAAAAAAGCTGTCTGTACATTAATGTTTATTGCAGCTCAATTTACAATAGCTAAGACCTGGAACCAACCCAAATGCCCATCAACAGTAGACTGAATAAAGAAATTATGGGACATGTACTCTATAGAATACTATACAGCAGTCAAAAACAATGAAATCCGGTCATTTGCAACAAAATGGAGGAATCTGGAAAACATCATGCTGAGTGAATTAAGCCAGTCCCAAAGGGACAAATATCATATCTTCTCCCTGATCGGTGACAATTAACCAAGCACCAAAAAGGAAACCTGTTGAAGTAAAATGGACACTATGAGAAACAGTGACTTGATCAGCCCTTGTCCTGACTGTTGATATAAAATTTAACACTTTATCCCTTTTAGCATTTTTTTTTGTTCCAATACTACTGGTTGAACTCTGTAATTAACACACAATTATTCTTAGGTGTTTAAATTTAACTGAAAAGTGACCCCTGTTAAATATAAGAGTGGGAGTAAGAGAGGAAGGAGATGTACAATTTGGGACATACTCAACTGGATTTGCCCCAAATGGTGGAGTTAGAAATGTGCCAGGGGATTCTAATTCAATCCCATCAAGGTTGCATGTACCAATGCCATCTCACTAGTCCAAGTGATCAATTTCAGTTCACAATTGATCATACTGATAGGTCTAAGAGTCAAAGGGATCACACAAACAGAATAGTGTTTGCTAAAACCAACTGATAGAATAAAAAAGGGAGAGAATGATCCTTTTTAATTCTCTTACCAGACACTTGATTTTATTTATACGATGCCTTTAACAATTAATCCCATCTACATGATCACTTTAACACTTAATATGGTCACTTTAACACTGAACATGCCATTTTTACCAGCCAGCTTAATGGGATTTGGGGTCCAATGGTAAGTTTTTACACTGTACCCATAGAAGTAATTCGTAGGAAGGAATGCAGAACAGTACAGCTTTATGGTTACAAACTTCCTCCTCCCTCTCTTATTCCCACTCTTATTTTTTACTGAGATCTATTTTTTTTTTTTTTTGACAGGCAGAGTGGACAGTGAGAGAGAGAGAGACAGAGAGAAAGGTCTTCCTTTTGCCGTTGGTTCACCCTCCAATGGCCGCCACAGCTGGTGCGCTGCAGCTGGCGCACTGCGCTGATCTGAAGGCAGGAGCCAGGTGCTTCTCCTGGTCTCCCATGGGGTGCAGGGCCCAAGCACTTTGGGCCATCCTCCACTACCTTCCTGGGCCACAGCAGAGAGCTGGCCTGGAAGAGGGGCAACAAGGAAAGAACCCGGTGCCCCAACCGGGACTAGAAACTGGTGTTCCAGCGCCACTAGGTGGAGGATTAGCCTATTGAGCTGCGGCGCCAGCCCTGAGATCTATTTTCAATTGACTTTGTATACATATAATTGTGTTAAGTAAAGAGTTCAACAAATAGACACTTCTCAAAATGTCAATTTCACTTCTACAGATTTTCTTTAGGTGCTTTATTAGTTCTCACAGATCAGGGAGAACATACGGTATTTGTCCCTGTATGACTGACTTATTTCACTAAGTATGTTTTCCAGATTCATCCATTTTGTTGCAAGGACCAGATTTCATCTTTTTTAATGCTGTGTAGTATTCCATAGAGTACATATCCCACAATTTATTTAAACAGTCTTCTGCTGATAGGTATTTAGGTTGATTCCATGTCTTACCTATTGTGAAATGAGCTGCAGTAAACATGGGGGTACAGTTAACTCTTTTATTTGTTGATTTCATTTCACTTGGGTAAATACCCAAGAGTGGTGGCTGGGTTGTATGGTAGGACTATGTTCAGATTTCTGAGGTATCTCCAAACTGTATTCCATAGTGGTTTCACCAGTTTGCATTCCCGCCAACAGTGGATTAGGATATCTTTTTTCCCCCCGACATCCTCACAGCATTTGTTGTTTGTTGATTTCTGTATAAAAGCCATTCTAACTGGGGTGAGTGAAACCTCACTGTGGTTTTGATTTGCATTTCCTGATGGTTAGTGATCCTACACATTTTTTCTTTTCTTTTTTTTCAATTTCTTAAGCAATTTTATTTCCTTTAAGATTTGTTTTCCCTTCAATTTTAACTTTTTTTTAACTTTTATTTAATGAATATAAATTTTCAAAGTACAGCTTATGGATTACAATGGCTTCCCCCGCATAACGTCCCTCCCACCCGCAACCCTCCCCTTTCCCTCTCCCTCCCCCCTTCCATTCACATCAAGATTCATTTTCGATTCTCTTTATATACAGAAGATCAGTTTAGCATACATTAAGTAAGGATTTCAACAGTTTGCTCCCACACAGAAACATAAAGTGAAAAATACTGTTTGAGCACTAGTTATAGCATTAAATCTCAATGTACAGCACACTAAGGACAAAGGTCCTACATGAGGAGTAAGTGCACAGTGACTCCTGTTGTTGACTTAACAAATTGACACTCTTGTTTATACACATTTTGTCATATGTCTGTTGGCCATTAGGAGTTCCTCTTTTGAAAAATTTGTTTAGGTCCTTTTCCCATTTCTTAACTGGGTTGTGTATTTTGTTGTTGTGGAGTATCTTGATTTCTTTATATATTCTGGTTATTAATCTTTTATCAGTTACATGGTTTGCAAATATTCTCTCCCATTCTGTCAATTCCCTTTTCACTTTCCTGTTTCTTTTGCAGTGCAGAAGCTTCTCAATCTGATGTAATCCCATTTGTTAATTTTGGCTCCAATTGCCTGTGCCTCCGGGGTCTTTTCTGAGAACTCTTTGCCTGTGCCAATATCTTTCAGGGTTTCCCCAGTGTTCTTTTAATTTTATGGTATCAGTTCATAGATTTAAGTCTTTAATACATTTTGAATGGATTTTTGTGTAAGGTGTAAGATAGAAGACCTTCTTCATACTCCTCCATGTGGAAATGCAGTTTTCACAGCACCATTTGTTGAATAGACTGTCCTTGATCCAGGGATCAGTTTTATCTCTTTGGTCAAATATAAGTTGGTTGTAGATGCTTGGATAGATTTCTGGCATTTCTATTTTGTCCCATTCGTTTATCCATCTTTTTATACCACTATCAGTCTGTTTTTATTATAACTTTCTTGTAGTATATCCTGAAATCTGGTAATGTGACGCTCTGACTTTGTCTCTGTTGTATGATATTGCTTTAGCTATTTGAGTTCTTCTGTGTTTCCAAATTAATTTCAGCATAATTTTTCTAGATCTGAGAATAATGTCTTTGGTATTTTGATTGGTATCACATTGAATCTGTAAATTGCTTTTAGAAGAATGGACATTTTGTTTATATTGATTCTTCCAATCCATGAACATAAAATTTTTTCCATTTTTTATCTTCTTTTAGTTCTTTCTTTAAGATTTTGTAATTCTCGTCATAGAAATCTTTAACGTCCTTGGTTAAACTTATTCCAAGATATTTGATTATTTTTAGCTGTTGTGAATGGGATTGATCTTAGATGTTCTTTCTCAGCTGTGGCATTGTCTGTGTATACAAAGGCTGTTGAATTTTTTGTATTGACTTTATATCCTACTATGTTACCAAACTCTCCTCTGAGTTCCAATAGTCTCTTGGTAGAGATTTTTGGATCCCAAATATATGGAATTATGTCATCTGCAAACACGAGTAGTTTGACTTCCTCCTTCCCAATTTGTATCCCCTTGACTCCATTTTTTGCCTAATGGCTCTTTGCCTAATGGCTCTGTCCAAACCTTCCTATTAATTTCTGATGATTCTTTTTATTTCTGTGGTGTCTTTTACATTTCCTTTTTCATCTCTGATTTAATTGATTTGGGTCTTCTCTCTCCTTTTCTTGGTTAGTTGAGCCAATGATGTGTCAATTTTTTTGTTGTTTTTTCAAAAAAAACAGATCTTCATTTTGCTGATTTTTGCATTTTTTGTTTCAATTTTGATGATTTCTTTTCTAATTTTAATTATTTCTTTTCTCCTACTGGTTTTGGGTTGGGCTTGTTTTGTTGTTTCTCTAGATCTCTGAGATGCATTGATAGCTCATTTATTTGGTGCCCTTCCAATTTCTTGATGTAGGCATCAATTGCTATAAACGTTCCTCTTAACATTGTTCTTGCTGTACCCAGTAAGTTTTGATGTGTTGTATCATGTTCATTTGTTTACATAAGTTTTTTGATTTCTCTTTTGATTTCTTTTATGACCCACTGTTCATTCAGGAGCTTGTTGTACAGTCTCTATGTGTTTGTGTATGTTCTAGAGATTCCTGAGTTACTGATTTTCAGCTTCATTCCATTGTGGTCAGAGAAGATGCAGGGTATAATTTCTTTTTTTTTTTTTTAAATCTACTGAGACTTGCTTTATGGCCCAGCATGTGCTTAGTCCTAGAGAAAATTCTGTGCACTACCAAGAAGAATGTATATTCTGCAACTGTAGGATGAAAAGATCTGTAGCTATCTGTTAGGTTCATTTGGTCTATAGTGTCGATTAACTCTGCTTTTTCCTTATTGATTTTCTGTCTGGTTGACCTGTCCATTGCTGAAAGTAGGGTATTTAACTCCCCATTTATATTGCACTGGAGTCTATGTCTCCCTTTAGGTCCCTTAACATTTCTTTTAAATAGCCAAGTGCTCTGCAATTACGTGCATATATATTTATAATAGTTACATCTTCCTGTTGAATTGATTCCTCAAGCATTACATAGTGCCCTTCTTTGTCTATTTTAACTGATTTTGTGTTAAAATCTATTTTGTATGATGTTAGGATGTCTACACCAGCTCTTTTTTGGTTACTGTTAGCATGGAATATCTTTTTCCATCCTTTCACTTTCAGTCTGTGTGCATCTTTGTTGGTGAGATGCGTTTCTTGTAGGCAGCAAATAGATGGGTTTTGCTTTTTAATCCATTCAACAGGTCTGTGTCTTTTAACTGGAGAAGTGATGCCATTTACATTCAACGTGACTATTGATAAGTAATGACATCGCCCTGCCATTTTTCCATAAACATCCCTATTTTTTACTTTGGATTTCCTTTGTACTTTTATTTTTTTTATTTTTTTGACAGGCAGAGTGGACAGTGAGAGAGAGAGACAGAGAGAAAGGTCTTCCTTTGCCGTTGGTTCACCCTCCAATGGCCGCCGCGGCCGGCGTGCTGCGGCCGGCGCACCGCGCTGATCCGATGGCAGGAGCCAGGAGCCAGGTGCTTTTCCTGGTCTCCCATGGGGTGCAGGGCCCAAGCACCTGGGCCATCCTCCACTGCACTCCCTGGCCACAGCAGAGAGCTGGCCTGGAAGAGGGGCAACCGGGACAGAATCCGGCGCCCCAACCGGGACTAGAACCCGGTGTGCCGGTGCCGCAAGGTGGAGGATTAGCCTAGTGAGCCGCGGCGCCGGCCCTCCTTTGTACTTTTACTAAGAGATTTCCTTCCTTTGCCTTCTTTTGTGGTGATGATAATATTTCTGTGTTTCTGTGTGCAGCACACCCTTAAGCATCTTCTGCAGAGCTGGATAGGTAGTGACAAATTCTTTCAGTTTCTGTTTGTCATGGAATGTCTTTACTTCACCTTCATTCATAATTGGGAGTTTTGCAGGGTATAGTATTCTGGGTTGACAGCTCTTTTCTCTTAAGACTTGGAATATATTTTTCATTTCTCTCCTAGCTTGTAGGGTTTCTGATGTCAGCTGTGAGTCTAATTGGAGATCATATGAAAGTAATCTGGCATTTCTCTCATGCACATTTTAGAACCTTCATATTTTTCTGTGGAAAGTTTGATTACAATGTGTTGAAGATCTTTTCTGGTCATGTCTATTAGGAGTTCTATGTGCTTTCTGTACTTAGATGTCCCTTTCTTTCTCCAGATTAGAAAAATGTTCTATTATTTCACAAAAAAAAGGCCTTCTAATCCTTTCTCTCTTTCCACACCTTCAGGAGCTCCTAGAACATGTATGTTGGGTTGATTGTATCCTATAGATTACCAACAGTGTGTTTTAGTTTTCTAATTTCTTCTTGTGTTTGGTCTGACTGTATAATTTCCTGTGTTTTTTCTTCTAAGTCAGATATTCTTTCTGCTGCTTCACCAATTCTATTAAGGTTTTTTATTGCATTTTTTATTTGTTCTATTGAATTCTTCATTTCCAAGATTTCATTTTAAGATCTAAATTTCATAGGAGAAATTTTCTTTCATATCATGTATGAATTTCATTAGTTTGTGCATTTGCTTCTGATTACTTCTAAGTAATCATATTATCAATTTTTTTAATTCCATTTCTGGCATTTCTTCAGTCTCATCATCTTCACAATCTAGTATTGAAGTATTGTGTTATTTGGGGGTTGTCATGTTGTCTCCCTTATTCTTTATTCTTGAATTGGTACATTTTTTTATTCGGCATTTATGGAGATACTCATAGGTTTCTTTGTTTTTTCAATGTGGCGGCTTTTATCTTCAGACTAAGTCTGTGTGGATTAGTGGAGTGTCCGATTTCAGGGAATACCTAGAAGCATGTTATGGGAGTGGCCAAGGAGTTCTGTTCAATGCTCCAGGATGAAGGGCGTGTCTGAGGTGACACACCATGTTTGGCATGGTAAATTATTTGTTTTTAAATCAGGCTTGTTCTTGTTTATTGGCATAGACTCAGCTGAGCTCCTTTCCTCAAAGGAGACCAGTGCCTGAATGCTAACCCCAATGGGTATATTATTCGTCTGCTCTGCCATAAGGACCACATAAAGGATCTATATAGTCTTCAGTGTAAGCTCAAATACCCCAGCAATGTCCCTCACCAGATAACCGGGGATCCCTGAGCATGTGGAGCCTCCCACAGTGACTGTCCAATCTCCCAGCCACACACTGTCCTCCCACACTGTCTCAGGTTTTCACAGTCCCAGGACACAAGCCTCCCACAGTCACAAACAGCCAGCACCCTGTCTGTTCTCCCCACCAGTCTCCTGAGTGTCTGCTTGGCCGGTTGCTGGGTGCGGACATGAGCTGGCGCAGCTGTTATGTATTTCCAAAATGGTGCTTGCTCTCTACCAGTTTGTTACAGGATGCCATTGCAGGATGATTGGTGAGAGAGAAAACGTGCCCCTCCTTTGTTTTTTCTCCTCTAGTCTGGCAGGTGCACTATCTCCCACAAGGCTCCAAGCCGGATTCCCTCTAGGCTCTTCCTGAAGCTTTTTTGCTAGTCACTTGGGCTGCTGCTGTGTGGTCTCACCTCTCTCCAACTCTGATGCAGAAGATCTCAGCTGCTGGGGTCCTAGGTTGTGCACGTCCTCACCCTCCAAATAGGTCCACTGTGTCCCTCCAATTTGTGTAGAGTTTCCTCTGCTGTTTTCTCCCTAACTCTTCCCTGAGATTGCCTCCACCTCCACCTTTAACCCGTTAGGTCTGCCCCTCTACTTTTATAAGACCAAAATTAACCACTATCATTATTTTCCTGTTCAAAATCGCTCCAAGTTCTGCCTTCCAAAAATGGTGCTTCACAAATCCTAAGAAAGCTTATCCTGTATAAGTGAAGGTTTGACTATAATAAATAAAATTTACTTATACATATTTTATAAATACATAAAATGATTCTTTATCAAACTTGCTAAAATACCTCCTTTCTTGTAAAATCTTCATCTCTTTCTCATTGAATTGTCAACAAACTTATACAATTTCTTATCTTGGGTAAAGGCTTTCTAATAAGAATCAAGCTAAGAAGTTGACCAGCTTACCAAGCTACATTTCCGAACATTAGATGCTCTTCAGTCTCACAAACAACTTTGAAGATTATCTGGGGAGAGGGGCCAGCAATGTAGATTAAGCCTCTATCTGAGCTGCTGGCATCCCATATGGGTACCTGTTCATGTCCCAGCTGCTCCTCTTCCAAGCCAGCTCTCTGCTATGGCCTGGGAAAGCAGTGCAAGATGGCACAAGTGCTTGGGCCCCTGCATCCACACAGGAAGAAGCTCCTGGCTCCTGGCTTTGGATTGGCCCAGCTCTGGCCATTGCGGATATTTTGGGGAATGAACCAGTGGATGGAAGACCTCACTCTGTCTCTCAAACTCTCAAATAAACTCTCAAATAAATAAATAAAATAGATTATCTGGGGAAAAGATAGTAGAAGCTTAAATGAAAAATTAAGGGATGTCTTATATGAATACCTCAGCACACTAAAACCATGAAGCACACAAGTGGCCAAGAAACAGAATATTCACAGAGCACGGATGGCCAGAAGCCTGGGAGGCAATGCAAAACGGACAGCGGCATCACTTCACCTTTGCAAACTAGAAATTCAACTGCTGGGGATCAGTTCCATGTTCATTACACTAATTGACTACTAAACATTTCCAATTGGATGTCCAACTGATACTGCACATTTAACATACCAAAGGGAGATATCTGAAGACATCCATATAGGGTCCAGAAAACACTCTCTTGGACAACGTAAAAATGTAGCACAATAAAAAACATTTGAAATGGTTTTTATTAAGCAAAGGAAAAGTGTGAAGTTTACTGAAATCAAATACTGTTGGTTGTTTTCCCAACCATATATAAGGATACCAGCTATCCAAAAGCATATGATTAGCCAAGCATTTTTTTATTTAAAATCCTTGATTTCTAAAGGAAATATTTTTGCAAAACTAAATTAAAAGAATTAACATATGTCCACTCCCTAGAAATGTGGTTTAATTACGTGCTAGAGAGAGAACTTTTTAAGGTTCCTTTACCAAATCAAGCCCCCAAAGTTAAGTACACTCAAAATTCTTTTCACTTTTTCTTTTCTAATTTTTTTCTTTTCTTTATTTGAAAGGAGAGGAACACAAAGAGAGGGAATGACAGAAAGAGATGTTTCTTCCACTGGTTCACTCCCCAAAAGGCTGCAATGGCCAGAGCTGGGTTGATCTGAAGCCAGGAGCCAGAAGCCTCATCCTCCTCCCACAAGCCTGTGCCAGGCCAAAGCCAGGAGCCTGAACTCAACCTGGACCACCCACGTGGGCGGCAGGGAATCAAATATTTGTGCCATCTTCTACTGTTCTCTCAGATACATTAGCATGGACCTGGATTGGAAGCAGAGCAGCCAGGAATCAAACAAGCACTCTGATATGGAATGCCAATGTCTCAGGTGACTTAGCCAGCTGTGCCACAATGCCAGCCCCTTCCTCTCTGTTTTTTCTTTATGGCATTTACTAAAATTCCCAATCCTGTATTTACATGGTCACTGACAAATGTACATTCCCCTAGTAAACAGTATACTCAAAGAAGGTGTGCAACATGTCTCATTTGCTCCCAATTTTAACTGACACACAGAGATCCTCAATAAATATTTGCTAATCAGGCCCCCTGCAGCTAGCCCATCATCAAACTTAGTTGATTCTTTCTTTAAAACATTCTCCCTCTCCTTCTTAGCACTGCTCATATTTATCATTCTTGTCCAAGAGATCAACACTACTCCATGTTTAAATTACTAGAATTCCTTTTCTGGATCCTTTTGTCTCTCAGACTCATCCAGCAAGCTACTGCCTGAAGAATTATCATAAAACACCACATTCATTCATCTGAGTAACTTTTCATTGTGTATATCTGTTGGTCACTACTTTTTCTTGGGTCATGGACCTGTTTGAGACTATAATTAAAACTCTGAAACTATCTTTTCTAGAAAAGACCTAATAAACAAAACTCTCAAACTTCTGGCTATATTTTTAGAGGGGTGGTGAACCAGAAGAACTCAAAATTTTAAGAACCCAGCAATATAAACAATTAAACACAAACTCAGATTTCCCACCCCAGCTGACACTGCTCTCTTTGCAGTTCCCTAAGCAAAATTTTATCCAGTTACTTGCTCAATGCTCCCACATATTCTCAATGCTTCCTGATACCTATGCACATCTCATCTCTCCTAGAAAACCAAGATTCAGTCAAACATCATCCATGAGCCTTAGCCTAACATATCCAGCTCACACCGGTTCCACTTTGAATTCTTTCAGCCCCTAAAATCTTCACTACATCTCTTTAACATCTCATTAGAAACTGGCTTCCAGGTCTGGCATCCAGTCCATCTCCATTTCTTTTGCAAAATTTTCTTCCTCCACCAGGCTCCAGAGGGATGTCAATGTCCCTCAGTGTTCTGCTCTCAATCCTCTGCTGTCCTAAGTTGACTTTGCTCTTGCAGCATTTCAGCTTGACAGTGAACTCTCAGCAGCCTCCTGCCCCCTTCTCCTGGTCTTCAGACTTCTAGGCTAACTACCCACAATGCTCACTTGAACCAACCCAAAACAGTCAAACTTATTGCCCACAAAACTCTGAGTTGTTTCCAGAAGCCTCTTTTCTGTACTTCACTGGGCCCGTTAACCCACCTCAGGCACTCAAGCCTGCTGCTAGCTCTGCCTGAGCTATGCCTTCTCTCTGAATAAGTACTGTTTATTCTGTTTCAGTTTACACTGGATTTCCTCCAGCGAGCTCCGCTGGCTCATCAGGTAATCTGGACCCTGATGTCCCTCTTGCAGCACAGGTCTTTTCATTCCCCTACTCACAGCCCTCAGCAGCTTCCAGCTACATCAAGAGGAAACCTCAAAGTCCATTTGGTGATGTGTAAGACCAGCACTGCCTGTCCCTCCACTTTCTTCTCCAAACACTCCAGTCCTTGTGCACCCAGTCCCAGGGGGTTGCTATTGCCACTGCCCATCGACCATGCCAAGGACTCCCTGGGCTCAGATCTTGTCTGTGACTTGCTACCTGGCTTCATGAATGTGTGCAGCCTTTTCAGAGCAGCTTTTCTGATCATGCTAAGCTGGCCTCCCCATGACTTCCTACCCTCTTACACGTGTCTCTTTATTTTCTTTACAACACTTGCTACCATGCGACATCAAACCACATTTGAATGTGTTCCTTTCATTGTTTGTCTTCTCTACCAACATGTAAGCTTCATTGCCACAGTACCTTGAAGAGGACTAAGCAGAGAAATAATTGGACAAACAAGAGCATCAATAAATGACTGATAACAAGGACTCTCCCTTTGCTGTGCTCGGTTGAATGACCTCTTTCACCTGGTGTGCCACAACCTCCACCATGCCCAGGGATGCCTCCCTTGCTGGCTGTGATTTCCCACTTCATCCTTAGAGTCTGACACCAGGAATGTGTTTAACAAATATTTACCACCTGAATTAATGTAGAGACATGGCAAATCTCCCATACCTACCCAATTCCATGCCTGCCACATCTCCATATCACAACCCTGTCCTCCACACTCCAGCAGGAGCATGGTTTCTACATGCAAAAGGGACCCTCATTCAAAATCCTTCATGTTTTATCAACTGCAATAAGGCTTCTTTTTTATATAATGGTGATTTTTAAAAATTCATTTATGTGAGAGAGTGAGAGGGTGAGAGAGAAACAGAGAAACAGAGAGAGAGCGAGAGACAGAGAGAGAGAGAGAAACAGAATTATCATCTGCTGATCTACTTCCCCAAATGCCTGCAGTACCTGGAACCAGGATGGGCTAAAGCCAGGAGCCAGGGACCCAATCCAAGTTTCTTACATGAATTGTAAGAACCCAGTCACTTTAAACATCACTGTTGCCTCTCAGAGTCTGCATTAGCAGGAAGCGCATCAGGAACCAGAGCCAGGCATCAAACCAAGGCTGCCTGATATGGGAAACAGGCAACTGGTATTTTAATCACCAGGAGAGATGTCCATCCCCACAAGAAGGCTTCAATCTTTAGGTGGTGAAGCCCAGGAAAGATCCCTTATTTACAAACACACACACACACACACACACACACACAAATGTTGTTTATATTCTTAGGGTATTCACAGGCCCCTGTGAAGTCCATGAATATCTCTACAAAAGATCTTAGACTAAGAATAACTGGCCTGTGGAACAAACACAGATTTCTCAGCACCAGCTCATGTGGCCTAACTGCCATCAGCCTCTCTAGTCCTGGACTCCCTGTGATGGTTCATTTGATATGTCACACTTCTCCAACCAAGCTAGGACCTATCTGGCCTTGGGCAACACTACTTCCTATCTAGGCCAAAAGGCAAAGATCTCCTGAATTAAAGTCTTCCTTCTTAGAAGTCAAACACTGACTTTCTAAACATAACTCACATGTGCCACCAGAGGGTCATGTGTGGACTTGGAGTCTTTCCTGTCAACATAGAACTACATGAACTGTGAGTTTCCTGGAAACAGATCCTATGGTAGCATCATTATTTCCCAGTTTCCAACACTCTAACAAACAGCAGGCACTCAACAGATGGCAATGGAATGAGCAAAATTCTTCATTCCAAATGGTGTGTCTTGTCTTCCCAAGTAAGTTGTAAGCCATTAGATTCTAAGTATTTCTATGACTTTCAAAGAACATGGCATGGTTTACTATACTCAGAAAGTATCCAATAAATACTTACTGGACAAATTAATCAATACAAAATTAAGAACATGGTTGGAAGAGTCACAGCTGAGTTTATCGTTGTACCAGAATGATGTGTATCAAGGTAATGAGAAGCCAAGTATTGAGGCTTGTACAAGAACCAACACACAGATCAATTTAATGTGATTTCTCATGGCTTTAAATACCGGGAGGGACAGATATCAGCTGAAGGTGCTTTGTGCATATAACCAGAACGTATCTTCCAGGTATTCCTAACCTCTATACAATTTTGTATTTAGATTTAGGCATAACCTCTATTTTCATGGAAGCAAATAGCCATTATTTAAAAGAATGGACTCTATAAAAAATGGTGGAGACTGGAGAGGATTCATTTTTAGGGAAGTTCAAGTTAAATGAATCCTGGATCAGGTCTGGACGACCTATAAGTCATGTGGTAGTTATCTTCCAGAATGGGCAAGTTCAAAAATATTTTCTCACATGACAAAATATGTCCTTTAAAATCCTTGTGGAAATTGTTCTAGTGCCTTTACTCCGTTAAGGTGAAAACAGATATGTCTATGTCTTGCCTCAAGTTATCCATTTAATAAATTTCTATTTTATTTTTGTTTGTTGAGTCTTTTGCTAACAAATGGAAGCAGAGAATTCTCTGCCCTCAAATGTGCAGAAGAAAACTTCTTAAAAAAATGACTGGAGATATATGCAGTTCTAGACAATTCTGCAAAATTAACTAGGGAGAAAGGTATACTCATGACTTCAGCTTCTGCCCAAAATTGAGATCAGACCATAGACTTCTGGAAAACCCAATCTGATATTGGTGCAAAAAAGGAGCTGTTGCAATAGGCAAGAAAATTTTCACACTAAATTGATGGTTGTGACAGGCAGTATTTTAAGTATTTACATGTATTCAGATAACCACTAAGACTACTCTAAGCAGTGCTATTATAACTTCAGTTGTTTTAGAAATGAGGTAACCAAGGCACACAGAGATTAGGCAATTTCCAGTCATGCAATCAGAAAACATGGGAGTCAAGGGCCCAGGCAGTCTGACCCTGGAGTCCTGGCTGCCCACAGAGGACAGAATCCTTGGGAACTCCACCCAAATGCATCACAAGCCAAGGGCAAAGTATTTCACATCTGGGAACAAAGTCATTGCCTCAGAGCTCATCCCTAAACTCATAAATCCCACTACAAATCGCCTGCAACCATTTGTTACTAGATCAATCATGGTTTTTTTCCTTTAGGGAAAATGCTAATTTAATTACTAGTGCAAAGAGACTGCTGAATTCCCTGAAAACGGGTGATGGACTGAAGACTTATAGAACAGCTTCATGAAAGTTTGAAATTTTTCTGAAAATAGGATTATAGAAAATGTCTATTTTAATCCAAAAATGGTGCCATTAGCGTGCATATGCAAGAGTTCTGAAATTCTTCATGCACAAAGAACATTAGCAGTCACCATTCAAATTTAAGTTTCCTTGTAAAAATGTCAAGAGGTTTTCCCACTCACTTAAACAAAATGTCTTCACTGCAACCTAGAAACAAGTGTTGATTTTCCACACTAATGGGAAATAAGAGGGGCCTGGCTTGGAGTCCCCTAAAAACCCCATTTAGTCAATATCTTTTTATCTTTTATCAGTTACTAATGTGTAACCAAGTGACCCAATTTGAGTTTCATCACCTCTCTTTTCCCTACTCACACCCATCCGTAACAAGTGCTAATGAATGATGAAGTCTAGGAGCCCAAAGATTCAAGAAACAAGGCACATGGATGACCAAAAAAAGATAAGTTGAGAGAAAGACAGAGAGAGAGAGAGAGCACTATAATTTGATACCACACTTTTTTTTAAGTCTGGTTTTCCATCTAATTTCCACAGAAAATATGACTGCTATCATCAGAGCATAATAAGCTTACTTACATGCAGAATTATTAAGAAATTCATTCATTTGTTCAACAGCACTGAGAGAGCATCTAGCTATCATCAGCGAGGGAGTACCCTGGGATGGAGGACAGATAAAAGAGGAGGAGGAAGGGTGTGGGGGAGTGCGGAATGTAAGGAAAGAGCACAGAAGGAAACACAGGAGGCCAACATCTGGCCTGGAAAGCAGACAGCTCCAAGAGGAAGCCTTGAGTCTTTGGGAAAACTGACTCCAGGCAGCAATCCTAGTCCCACTAACACTAAAGCACAGAAGTCAAAAAGCCAGAAACAACCTCACTTCAACACTGCCTCTTGGCTTGCTTTTGATTGTGATCTACAAATCTTTTTATTTATGATCCCATCCAAGAGCTATAACCATTTATGTCACCCTGTTAGAAGTCCACATAAACATGTCCAGAACTGCAAATGGAAATTTTGCCTACAAAATTTATCTGGGAACCTGGATGTCATTAGGGATCACATTGCTGCAAATGGGATAACCCAGGACAAAGTAAGGGGGGCAGGGTATTGTGGTGGTGAAGTTCTAGACTGAGTCTGCCAATGACAGCTGCATGGTATAAGCAAACCCACACACCTCTTTGTAACTCAGTTTCTTCTTCTATAAAATGAGAAATTACAACTGTTTCTTAAACTCCTTTCTGGCTCTACAACTGTAACCATGATTCCATCCCAGTGCTCTGACGAACAGTAACATTTATAACCAGCTAGAGTGTCTCCAATGGAACCCATGAGAGCATTGCCCTTTTTTGAAGACCCTTTCTGAAGAATTATAAAACACATGAAATACAAGTTGGGAAGAGGCAGTAACACTCAGCACTCTATCATGGGAAGCTGTCAGTAACAGCATTGTGTTTGCTCAAATGACATGCCCACAAAAATGTCACTTTTCTAACATGAGGCATGAGAAAACAGAAAGGAAAAGAAAACCAAATGGAAGGAAAAATGGATAAAGAGAAGGAGAAAAAAAAGCATTTCTCTGCATCTGACATAGCCTTAGTTCACTGAACTCTATCAACAATGACTGAGGGGTAACATGCATGGAAGAAAAAGGAATTGAGACATCAAAGACAAAGGAAGTGTATTACATCTATTATGGCATTACCCATTTTGGCACACAGGGCCGGAGACAGTTACAAAGCAAATGAATAATTCTGGAATAAGAGATCATTTGGAGAGTATAAAATGAAGACAGGTTCTTTGACATTGAACAACTTCATCATTGCAAGGCTAAATTATTTAACATGATCATGGACCAGAAATTTTGACACCTCTGGGTAGGTGCTAAGGGCTCTCTTAGATATGTAAATTAAAATTAAATCTTCAGGGTTGTGTCTCTTTGATTTTCCCATCCACATGACAGAAAGCAAGCTCAAGAAGCAATCTATTCTTTTTTTTTTTTTTTTTCTGGTAAAAAGTAGTCTTGCCTTCTTAGAAGATATTGTAGACCTCTGCATGCTGTAGCAATGAAAAACTGTGCAGATAGGGCCATCTGGACCCTGGGAACACATACTGCAGTACAAATAGCACTGCAAACTATATGGTTCTCATGGTGAGAGGAGGCTAGGGTTGATGTATTTGATCAACCTTATTAAAGGTCACAACACTAGAACTTGCCTAGAGTTGGGACACACTATTACTATTTCCTTGGCCTGGAGCAATGAGCAGTTTCTGGGATATCCCAACTTCTCTTTCTCACTCTTATCTCAAAGCTCCTCCACCCTTCTTCTGTGTGCTTTGCAGTATGCAACCAATTATGCACCTTTCCCCAACTTGTCACCACCCCCAATACCCTACCCCACCCTACACCCTATACCCACCCTACTGCCACCCCCAACCATCACACACTAACTCATCATTTTCTGCCAAATAGAACCTTTTGCAGCCCTTTTGAGCCTGGAGAACACCTGACCATACTCAGACCCAAGTTCACCAAGCAATTCTGCACTCGCATCTTCTTGTCCCCCTTCACACTGCGTTGCAACACACAGCTCCACAGGTTGCCTATTGTCACACTGTGGGGTCCTTGTAAGCAACATCTAATAACTGGGAAGCAGCCAAGAAAACATCTGAATATATTTAAATTGAATTCAATACAACCAAAGTATATGGAACCAGCTCCATGATATCCCTTGAAACAATTTTAAATGCCTTGAAAGGTTAGTAAATCAGTCCTGATATGTACCCATTTGCCTGCCCAAATTTCCCACAGGAAAGAACAGATAATAGAGCAAACAGAATTATGAGTTTGGATAAGTCACATGCAGTTTACCAGGATTTTCTTAACCACCACCCAAGGGGCTTTAGAGAACAACGTATTTAACAACTAAGTAATGAGGTGCCATTTTCCTCATTTGAAAATAGGACCAACATTTTCTTTCTCTGCAGAGTTGATGGCAATGGACTATGTTTATGAAAAGAAATTTTAAATGAGGAAGCCAAATGCTTGGATGTTAATCTTTAAAACCTACTTAGAAGTACATACTTACTGGTCTCAGTAACTGTTCTAAACTGAAAAGAATTTTAACTGCTGTCCAATCCTTGACAGCATAGGCCATATCAAACCTGTTAGAAAATCCCATCAACCTAAACTTCAAAGTATGAATCAATTCAAATTCTTGATATTTAAAGCTATAATTTCCACTTCTAAAATATAATGGCTATTAGAGTTTTTTTTTTTTTTTAAACTAATCCTGGGAGGGCTGGCCTGCAGCACCAGCATCTCATACGAGCATCAATTCAAGTCCCAGCTGCTCCACTTCCAATCCAGCTCCCTGCTAATGCACCTGGGAAAGTAGTGGCAGAAGGCCCAAGTGCTTTGGCTCCTGCACCTAGAGGTGAGATCTGGAAGAAGTTCCTGGCTCCTGGCTTCTTCCTGGACCAGCCCCAGTCAGTGTAGTCATTTGGGGAATGAATCAGTGGATGGAAGATCTCTCTCCTGTCTCTGTAACTCTGCCTTTCAAATAAATAAAATAAAACTTCAAGAAAAAATCCTCAAGCGTTAGAAGTGTATATGGAAATATTTACATATCAAACATAATTGGTAAAACTAGGTGATGAGTGCATGAAGGGTCACTGTATTCTTCCATTTATGTAAACGTTTGGAAACCTGTACAATAAAAAGATCAGGCCACTTCTCTTTTCAAAACCCTCTGTTGTATCTCCAGTCCACACAGACAAAAATCCGGATTCCTCATGCTGGTCCACAAAGACCTTCCTGGCTCTCACCACACATTCTTCTTGTTTACCTACAACTGCTTACTCCACTCCAGCCGCACTGACTTCTCTGCCTTAAACACATGGCATGCTCCTACCTCACACCCTTCTTGCTGCTGTGCCTTCAGCTTAAAATGTTTGTCACCAAGAAATCCTCATGGTAGCTTCCATCCCCTTAAATGGCACCTTCACGAAGGAAACTTTACTGATCTGTTTGACTTGTTCACTTGCCTATTCCCAGATCCTGACATGGAAGAAATGGTCAGTAAATATTCATTGAATGAATGAACGAGCGAACTGGGTCAGCCATCCAGTGAAGCTAGCAAGACATTTGACATCAACAGACTTGGGAAACAGCATGTTAGGCAGCCTGTGTCGGTTGCTTAAACCAGATTGCCAAACAGCCGTTTCAATGACTCCTTAAAAGGAATGAGATCAAGAGTCTAATGTGGTCCCTAGCAAGTTAACAAAGTTAATGCTGCAAGATTTTCCTAGAGCCTGGGTATCAAGCAGCCTGCAGATAAAGCTTCCCTGCTACTCTCCCTTTGGAAACAGAGGCTTGCCAGCACAGGCTGACACTTCCTAGCCTCTGCACGTGAAAAGCCTGCTCTCATCTCTAGACAGCTTCCTCTGATGGCCATGTATAGACAGTGGAATCAGAAGGAACCTGAAATCTGAGGCTAACAGTTCAGATTTCCAGCCTCGTCCTCATCGACTCTAAACTTTGACCTTGCACAGAGGAAAACCGGCATTATGTATCTTTATTAACCTTAGAAGTGTGTTTATAACTCTTTATATTTAGCTCAGAAATATTTTCCAGATCCTCCTGCAGTAGTTCTCCAAGGTATCAGCAGCATATTAAGCCAAAAACAAACTAGCACTGGTTTCCAATTCACTACTATCTCTCCCACCGTGCTCAGCACAAGCTTGGCTCACA
This sequence comes from Oryctolagus cuniculus, assembly GCF_051225735.1. Taxonomy (NCBI): domain Eukaryota; kingdom Metazoa; phylum Chordata; class Mammalia; order Lagomorpha; family Leporidae; genus Oryctolagus; species Oryctolagus cuniculus. Next base: position 16,096,310 of record NC_142871.1, read on the forward strand.
CCCAACTGGGGCAAAATCACTCCACTGTTAGCCAGTGGCTTCAGCTGCCACCAGCTAAAGGAACAAGTTTCTTAAGCCCTGGAGAGCACACTACCATTTCTTAGTGGTTATTTATTTATTTTTTTAAGATGGAGAGACAGAGCAAGAGCATGGGTGCTCCTGTCTGCTGGCTCACTCCCCAAAACCTCACAATAGTCCCCCATTGGGGCTAAGCTGGGAACTTAATTCAGGTCCCTCATGTGGGTGGCAGGAACCCAATCACTTAAGCCACCACCTGCTGTCTCTCAGGGTCTACATTAGCAGAAATTTGGAGTCAGGAGCAGAGTGAGGTACTGAACATAGGTACTCCAATGTTGGCCTGAGTCTTAAAATCAGTGAGCTAAAGGCCCACCCCCAGGCTTCTATTCTTACTACAAGTCTTCCTTCAAGCTGCATTTCCAGGAGTTGACCCTAGGAGTGACCCTGGGAGTTCTTTAATATCCATGGGTTAAGACAAAGTGAAAGAAAATATTTCAGAGGACTTGAAGATTTTCAAATTCTATTCTCCACGGTCTTATCAAAAAGACTTCAGATAATTTCCCTTCAGAAAATTACACAGACCAAGACTCAAAACAAGCCCGCAGCATTTCTTTATCTCAGTGACTCCCATACATGCTGCTTTTTTACATCATGGCTTCGATTGCATTGCAAACCCAACCATGCTTGGGAGATCCCCATGCCCACAAGCTCATGATAGCCATGTGTCCCCCTACACAGCACACAGCCTCCTAAGCCATCATGGTCAAGCTCAAGTTCTTCTGCTATCCATCCATCCCCCAGAAAGTGCTGGAAATTGAATGAGTACAGGAAGGGGACTGAAGATCTGTTTAATGTTTTATCTAGAAAAGACGTACACTTTTCTCCTTCTAATATTTCGAGCTTTGAAAAGTATTTCAGGGATTTATTTTTCCTAACTACAAAAATGACACAAAAATAAGAGAATGCTCCCAAGACAATCAAGATAAATGATACTTCTATATTCACCATTACTCACTCCAAGAAGTTACCTAACCCAAGGTTTTAAGGCAAGGTCTCTTTTCACTGGCCCCTGTTCCATGGTTTTCCCCTTATGCATCATGATATTACCTTTACACTTCAATTATCTATCTTCACAATAATTGAGATTGACAATTATCAAGCATAACAATTATCAGAACCATGTCATTTTCTATTTAATTCCAGCTTATGTGGCATCCTATGTTTTAATCTGTCAACCCTAAATAGGATGCTTTTAATAGAAGATGCATAAGTCTGGAAGCAATTATTTGAGTTCAGGACAATAGAAAAAGTTAATCTCCTAATATCCTCACATGCTTACTTGTATTTTTCTCAACAAGTGACAAAAGTCTGTCTGGAACGTAATTAGGGATTTTAAAGGTGCACTTACTCTTTGGCTGGTAGGTTGTCACAATAAATTAGTGTTCATAGCTTATGAATATTACCTGGGAGTTTAAAAGACTAATGGTAGCTCCTGCTTCATATAGCTTGAGCTCAAAGAGGAGCTCCATGACCAGTAAGGACTGGCACAGTAACATGAGGCATGTGGCTTTAATTTATCTTTCTCACTTTCTCCCCACCTGCTGCCACTCTCCTTTGAGAAGATTAAAATGATTATCTTTCAAAGAGAAATACTTAGACAAAGTTGTCATTGAGCTAATCTGCCTCTGGATGGCATTCACTGTCACCAAGGAGCCACCAAAATGCAGGACACATTCCACAAAATGCATCTCAAATTAGAAGGAGAGTAGTTTCGTCTTCAACTTTTTTAGTAGAAGTTATTTTTGCTAAGATGGTGATACTATTTAAGAACCAAAAGAAAATTTTATTTTGCCTAATTTTTCACAAAAGATAAATGTGAAGGCCAATCTCAAGTAGTCCATCCTGTCTTCTCCTACCTCAAGTGGCTTTTCTTTTGCACATATAAAAGTGTTAAAATATTGGTACAAACATATTTAATTCCTACATGCTCTACAGTGTTGTGAATTGTTAAGATTATTAATATTTCCTTTTCAAATGTTTTAATGGGTAATGCTAACAGTTAACTTATTTTTAAAATAACAGTGAAAAATGTTATAGTCTTATGTAATTATGAATCCCATCTTATAAATATGAATGTCTAGAGAATAATTTTGTCAAATTATCTTGCATTAGCACACTTATAACCCATTAGTCATGTCTTTCTTCAACAGGTTTATCAAGAACATTAATTATACTTCAAACATATGGTTCCATCAATTGCCATTCTTATTAAACTTACATTTCATTTCCTGGAACAGTATTGAGCTACAAGGAGAAAATTTTAATAGTAAACAGAATATAACCAACATTGGGCTCCTTAATTAGCCTCAGAGAAGACACCTTTCCAACATAGAAACTACGCAAGCAAAAGTTCCATGTGGAACCTGGCTGCTGAATCAAGCATGGATTAGATTTTTTTTAGACTTTGCAAATACTAAGGTGAAGTATCTATGATGAATTAATGCAAGTTCCATTTTATCACTGTAACAGAATAAAAATAGAGCCAACTGTTTAGCAATCTGAAAGGAGTCAGCAAATCTCCAGGGAAATCTGGCAAGGTAATTCCTAACCTCTAAATTCTGGAAGCAGAAAAAAGTAAAACAAGAAAAGGAGTTTTCAATCAAAAAGTAAACAAGATACAATTATTAGAACTGAGAGGAAACAATCTAAATGGAAGTGGAGAAAGTAATCCCCCGAGACCTAAAACTGAAGAGGCAAATAAAATTCTCATGCAGCATCAATGCAGGTCCAGGAAGCAGCCGTGATTCTTCAAGTAACTGGGTTCCTGTCACTCAAGAGGAAGACCTGGATTGAGTTCCCAGCTCCTGGCTCTAGCTCAAGCTTAGCCTAGGGAGCAAATGAATGGATAGAACCTCTTCCCCCCACTCCCCACCCTTTCTCTCTCCCCTTCTCTCCCACTCAAACTCTCAAATAAATTTAAAAAATATTTAAAATCCTCACATGACTCATTAGCTGATAAACATGACCAGTCCAAAGAGGCATGGCCAAGGCATTCATTTACCCATCGTTTTAATTTTCTAGCAACTAGAACCAAGCATTCCGTCATTCAATTCTGTTAAGTTTCCACTATAAATACTAGAAACACAGTAATGAGTACAACATGGCCTCAATGCCCTCAGTGAAGAGGAGCTGGCCAGGCTTCCATTCATTAGGTGTAGGCAGTGGACAGGAGTCAGACCCACTTATCCTGGCCCTGGCTCTGCCTCCACTAGTTGGAACACTTGTAGAAAACACTTCACCTATCTAAACTTCAATTTTTTCATCTGGAAAATGAAAAAGATAGGAATGCATAATGCCTAAGATCCTGCATCATGCTGGGATCCTTTGATTTCATCTGTATAAAACCAAGAAGGTTGAGTTGGATTTTAATGTCCCTTCTAGATGAAAATACTGGAAATTTCTGATTTTATCTGTGCATAAAGAAGATTGGACCAAATAAACAGATTATAATGCTGTCCAGACTTTAAATCCTTGGATGGTGTTCACACATAGAGAAATGAATAAGGTTGCTATCAGTAAGTCTTTTTTGGATTTTATTTAATGGCTTCTGATACTAGGAGCAAAAACAACCCCCCCCCCATTAAATGGAAATTTGTTTAAACATACTTTTAGCAAGCATCATAAAAATAGCCATTTCACATAAAACTAAAAGCAGCAGCCTCGGGACATAGCCTAAGATGAAAGCATTGTCAGAACTAAAATAAAGACATTACAAGAAATTAACAAACCAAGTGGCCAGCAAGCTGATCAGCAGAGACAGTCTGCCAATCTTTCCACATAGTATAGTTTATTCAAAGTTTCATCCCAGAGTCCAATTTAGAATCCCGAACCCTCCACTACTGGTCATGTGACCTTGGGAAACTGACTTTCCTTCTCCAGATCTTAGTGTTTTCATGTATAAAAAGAAAATAACAACAGCTCTAGCCTCTTATGATTGAAGTAAGGATTAAACAAGTCCATCCACATGATTTCAGCAAGACACCTGGAACACTGGGCTCAAAAAACACTAGCTATCAGTAGTGGAATCATTTCCCTAATTCTTTACAATCTGTACTTATTTTGTTAATTCAATATTTTGACTCTATAAGTTATTAAACATTTATTCTGTCCAAGAACCCGAGACAGACTATGGGGAGTAGCAGAGTAAACAAGACTCAGCTCCTTTTCACAACCTCACCCGTCTTTTTTTTCAAAGATGTATTTATTTATCTGAAAGTCAGAGTTACATAGAGAGAGGGAGAGTCAAGAGAGAAATTTTCCACCTGCTAGTTCACCCCCGAGATGGCAACAACAGCCAGGAGTGAGCAACACTGAAGCCAGGAGCCAGGAGCTTTATCCAGGTCTCCCACATGGATGGTAGGGATCCAAACATGTGATCCATCCAACACTGCTTTCCCCAGGCCATTAGCAGGGAGCTGGGTCAGAAGTGGAGCAGCTGGGACACGAAGCAGCACCCGTACACGATGCCAACATCGGCTTTACCTGATACACCCACAACACTGCTCTGGCTCTATCCTGCTTTGCTTTGCCTGGCAGAACCCTCTTTTTTTTTTTTTTTTTTTTTTTTTTTTGGACAGGCAGAGTGGACAGTGAGAGAGAGAGACAGAGAGAAATGTCTTCCTTTTGCCGTTGGTTCACCCTCCAATGGCCAATGCGGCCGGCGCACTGCGCTGATCCAATGGCAGGAGCCAGGTGCTTCTCCTGGTCTCCCATGGGATGCAGGGCCCAAGGACTTGGGCCATCCTCCACTGCACTCCCTGGCCACAGCAGAGAGCTGGCCTGGAAGAGGGGCAACCGGGACAGAATCTGGCGCCCCGACCGGGACTAGAACCCCGTGTGCTGGCGCTGCAAGGCGGAGGATTAGCCTAGTGAGCCGCAGCGCCGGCTCAGAACCCTCATTCTTAAAAACTCAACTGAAAGTGTCACTTGTTCACCAGCCTTTTAAGACCTCTGCCTCAATAGATGTTCTACTTGGTTAACTGCCTGTCTTTGACTCTCCTAGAGGTCTCTTCTCTAATGCAATTCTTATTTCACAGTTTTTAAACTGTCTATATACTCATCATCTTCCTCCCTAGACTATAAATTCATCAATGACAGCCTGTACCTACTATTGAAGCCGTTATACAGTCAGCATCCATTAAAGCTTGCTGAATGAGTGAATGCATAAGCGATATTAAATCACTCTAATCTATGACACTGATGAAACCTATTAAACAGAAGGGAGAGACAAATCTATTTACAACCAAAATGAATTCAATTGTGACTACAATAAAGGTACCAAGAAAAGATAGTATATGTGCTCAATGTAACTAAAAGAATGCCACATGAACTACTCGCCAGATAAAGTCAGCATTCCGCTGATTTCTGGAAAGAAGTGGCCTAACAGAGATGCAACAAGAAGAAAGGGACATGGTACAGATGGGAATAAATCAAAGAACAAAGTAGGACAGTGCCATTTAATACGGTTTTAAGCAAGAGCTTCTCAGAGTGTTAATAGGATTTCGATTAGAATCCAATTACATGGGGCCAGTGTTGTGGCACAGCTGGTTAAGCTGTTACCTGCAACGCCAGCATCTCAAATGAGCACCAGTTCCAGTCTCAGCTGCTCCATTTCTGGTTCAGCTACCTGCTATACACATGAGAAAGCAGTGGAAGATGGCCCAAGTGCTTAGGCCCCTGCCATCCATATGGGAGACCCAAATGAAGTTGCTGGCTCCTATTTCAGCATGACCCAACCCCGACAATTGTGGCCATTTGGGGTGTGAATCAGAGGATGGAAGATCTCTCTCTCTCACACTGTCTGTCTCTCTCTCTCTCTCACTCTTTCAGATAAATAAATTTAAAAAAAAAAAGAATGTAATTACAAAGGTTTGAGTGCCACACCATGGAAAATGCATGTGTTCTGTGACCAGTAAAAAGATACTAAGAATTTGTAAGCAGAGGAAGGATCAGATCAAGTGTATGTGCAAGTTCATGTCACCTTTCAAGTCCACTCTTCCATGAACTTTTTGAAGTACACTCTATAGAACTTTAAAAGCTCTTAGAAAAAAATGTAATTAAAAAGCATTTATTTTGGTACAAAAGAAATGAAATCCATACATAAGAAGTTTCTTCAAAAAGTTCATGAGGAGTGTATATTATGACAAATCTATGCACAGATTTCAAAAAAAGTATCAAAACAAATTTATCATTTTATTGCATTTTCCATGAACTTTCTGAAGTACCTTGTGTGTGTGTGTGTGTGTGTGTGTCTGTGTGCATGCGTGCACTTTGGGTAGCACCCTCTGGTGGCAATGAGAGATTAGAGTTTGATAGCTCAAAAGCTGTAAAACCAGTGGGGAACTTACAACAGCAATAAAAGAGGCTTGCCATGTCTAGAGAAAAGAGAATGGCAGGAAAGACATTTGAGAAGAAATGTTTCCATCTTTTAAGCTATACCAGAAAATGACAGATACTACACTTAGGTCAACTGCAGTTGTTCACAGTAAAACGTTGAGAAGCAGAATGCTTCTACCTGTCACTTGATCACTTTGCTAGCTATTTCCTAATGTCAAGCACAGACTTCTCAGAAAAGGATTCAACTCATTATAGAAAAGCAATTTTCATTTCATCTATCACAATTGCTAAGCATCAAAAACAAAAGAACAAAGAGCCAAGGAGCTGTGGGCCAGTGGGTTGCCCTCTTCATGTGGTACTAGAACCCGTTAGTCAAGTAGTCAAGCTAGAGAAGGCCCATGTACACTTCTAACGTAAGAAGGCACATTGACACATACATCTGAGAGCTCAGAGACTGGCTTTCAGCTGTGTATCCTGGGCAGGGTCACGTGAGGAAACAATGGCCCTGAGGACTGAACAATTCAAGACAGGAGGCTGAACAGACTGTGCCCAAAGCTCCAGAGCCGACCTGGAATGCCTAAGTGCCCCTCCCTCACCAGTAACTTAGCTTTTTAAAATGCAAGGTGAGTGCATTTAAAATAGCCCACATTCTGCTTGGGTTGAGAATCCTACAAATATGTCAGACAGGAGTATGCCAGGAGAGCGTGTCTGTTTAGAGAAGCAGAGAGACAGGAAGAGCTCTCATCCACTGGTTCACTCCCCAGATGCCAACAATATAGCTCCTGGCTGGAGCCAAAGCCAGAGCCTGGAATGCAAATTAAGTCTCTCACTGGGGTGACAGGGACACAACTCTTTGAGCCATCCCCTGCTAAATTTCAGGATCTGCATCAACAAGAACCTGGACTGAGGAAGTGGTGGTTGGTATTAAACCCAGGCACTCGAGTGTCAATGCCCTAACTGGCATCCCAACCACCTAGCCAAATGCCTGGCCTCCAAGAGAACTTTAATTGAGTTCTCCTCCACACTGATGATTTGTTGAAGGGTCTGAACTTACAGAACTTACTAAACACACAACTGGTACTTTTGTGTAATCATGCAATTGTTCCATTCAGGATTTTAAAATTGTAGAAGCAACAGTAGAGATTATATCTACCAGCAACTCTCTATAAAGAATCTGAATGAAAAAGAATACTATTGTGGGAAAGGTATGAGGACTTCAGTCACCCTCAATTATCTTTATAGTCATCAGAAATCTCATTATGCAAGGTGTATGTTTATATCCATGTTTCAGGTTCATAGCCTGTGGCACAACTCTATAGTCTCTTCAGTCTGCATTCTTTGTATCTGATCAATACCAAAGGCAATTACTCTCCTCAACTTATTTTGGAAGGACTGTCATCTTCCTCCTCAGCACCCCTGTGACCATCTGCTTCTGAAATCCAAGAGCACCAGAAAAACAAAGATGTGGAAATCAGGCAGACCTAGGACAGGACATTGCCCCTCAGGGTTCAGATACAGCAAATCCTGAGTTACGCCTTGGACTTTTCCTACCTCCCCTCTTCCATCTTTAAAACACAGAAACGTCATCTGTCTAAAGTCGCAAGAAGATGAAATGTGGTAATACTTAGACATGCTGGGAAGCTGCAGACCAGTGAATAGCACAGGAGACAAAAATCTCAGGCATTTTTTTATATGTTATTGTTTTTTTTTTTCTTAATTGCCTGTTTCAGCTCCAACTCTCAAGCAATTATCCGAACCACTGAGATAGAGCCCCAGTCTCAATAGTTTTTAATCGTCTGAATGATTCTGCAATCACCCCTGATTCCACTGTGCAGCCAGGACGGAAAATCCCCCTCTGCAAGTGCTCCAGAAACCTCAGCTTCCACCCCTCATCTTTCCCCGAGTTCCTCTGGTCCATGTCACAGAGCAGTGCCTTCCTTGCCATCAGCACTCACAGCCTCACCTTCTTCCTCCGGGATTGCTTCACTCCCCAGCACTTCTTGTGCCCCACTCTTTTATATTGATTGATTTTTACTTCTTTGGAGTTCATTAGAGTTTTGCTTTGTTTTTCCAGCCAAGTACCTGGCATGTAGTAAGTACTTCAAGAAATACTAACTTCCTGCTTCCTTTTGGTTGGAAAAATTTAACTTCTAATCACAATAGAGTACTAAAGTTGGTCCCTTGAAGACAAATCAAGCACAAGGAAGTTGCAAACTTTTCAAACTCAGAGAGCTCCCCTATTCATCTTCATCAGCGTATACTATGCAAATCTCTTTTGAAGAAGAAATAAAAGATAGTAGCTTCCTGGGCATGTGCTGGGCATGTTTTAAGCCCTAGACATGTATAAACTCATTTAAGCATCACAATATGTGAAATATGTAGGTCCTAGTCTGACTTGGTATTTATAGATACAGTTAGTAGTAACTGAGGTACACAGTAGTAGCTTGCCAAAAATGACAACCAGATGGAAATCAAGCCATGTTAGAAACATAAGCTGTTTGTCTCCCAAATATGTGCTTAAATCACGCTCTAACACAGGGTCAGTTCTCATTGTTCATGGAAACTATGTTCCATAAAGTCAGAGTTAATGCTGAATTACTGAATACTGAAACATTGCACTTGGTAAACAAGATGGTGGTTCCCTGGGAGCCTCTGATCTTGGGCTTTTTTATCAACCAAACATAACCTCGTTTTATGTATGTGTCTATTTAAAAACACTTTGTTTAATACATAGTGTTCATTCATTAACTGTAAACTCAGCCAACAGTAGGACAACCCATGCCTGAACGAAGTTTATCAAACATATGTAATTTCTCTGGAAGACAAACCACAGCCTTGCCTCACTTAGGAATACTAGAAATTCTTTAGCATTACGCTTGGGGGCCATTTTAAGCAGTGAAATCACCAACCAAATGTACAAAGATGCAAAACCCCACATAGCCCACAGCAAGGGGGCTGGTTCAGCAGGAGCTGACGCAGACAGTGTCACCTTACTGAGACCCAGGTGGCAACATGAGCAGGTGGCTCAACACTGATGCCTCTCACCTGTCTCACAAGGGATCAAGAAAGCATCCATTGATGTGAAGTTTACAACTAAGTTTTAGCAAGTAAGCCAATTTGCAAATAAAAATATCTGTGAGTAATAGGAATGCCTTGTGGAGTCCTATTTTTATTCCTGAGAGAAGGAGATCCACAGATTTCTCATATTCTCCAATGACATACAAAACCCCTTCCTGAATGGCCTTGTTCCCAGCCATATCTGTTAACCCGAGCAAATCCACGTGACTCATGCTTCCTGCTAACCACCTTTCATTCATTCAACCTGCAGCTTCTTCAGACTGTCATGTGTTACAGGATTTTGCTAATGTGTTGTCTGTTCAAGCCAGTGGCCAGAGATTCCTCCAGTTAGGAACAAAGAGGTTTCCAAAGGTTCCACATTTTTTTAACTATAAAAAAAATAAAATAACTTCTCAGTGTAGCCAAACTGTCTCATACTCAGATTGGAAGGCATATCCCTTGCACTCTGAATTGCTTGAAATATTCTAGAAGAAAGGAAAACAGGTATGAAGGGTCTTCAGAAGGTTTACAGAAAATGCATATTATGAAAAAACTATGCATGAATTTCAAAATTTTGTACCAAAATAAACTTATCTTTTAATTCCATTTGCCAATAACTTTTTGAGATACTGTTGGATTTATCAGGCCTTCCAAAGAAAAACAGAAACAACCAAAAAATCAAAGTCACCATAAAGAACCATTAAAATCTATTTTGATTCAGACAATGCAGCATTGTCTGAAAATCTGCCCCCAAAAAGTCACAATTTAAGATATCTTAGTGATACAAGTAACCATGGATGCATTCATGACTGCTCAAAAAATGAGTGACTTTGTTGATTGAGTGGGAAATTACAGTTGCCATAAACACCTTGTGCACATCCACATGAAGTAAGAACTCTGAAACAGGAACCTTGAAAGACAAATGCCAGGACCACACTTTCATTAATCTCCATTCTACCCTCACAAGCAGAAGATGTTGGTAATAGAATTTCACCCATTCAAACTGTAAGATTTCCAACAGCCAAATGCAATACTATTATAAGAACACCCGGGAATGCAAAAATGCATTTTATGTAATCTATGTCCTCTATGAGCTACTCAATTCGGAATAAAATAGCCAAACGAATAAACTATCAGTGCAATCCCTTACATGAAAATTTCTTCCTGATTTTAAATTTCTATTCTTATAGATAAGGGACAAAAGACACTTTTCAAACTTTTAATATAGTTATTATCAGTCTGAGCTACTAAAGCATTTCTCATGCCACTGGCTTTGCTATGGTTGGTAAGAATTCTGTTGAGTTTCTTTCCAAATTTTATTAAAATAACAGCTGAAACAGGTCAATAAGAAAATAAATCAGAAAGAAGAAAAAAAAACTTGGAATACACAGACAGAACAACTAAGGCAGAAAAAGAAAAAAGGAAGTTTTGTAGGAGAAAGGAGACCCTAAAGCATTTAAAGGGAGGTGAAAGCTTCTATTTATGAGAAAATAAAGCAAAGTAAACAAGAAAATATGAGAATGCATTCAAAATTTTAAAAAATCTGCAGAGGAAAAAGGAGGCATGCCAATAAAAAATGATGGCTTCTAACATCATTTTGTTGCAGGAAATTAAAAAAGAAAATTGTCTTTAACTTTCAGAGCCTTAGAGGATATCCCTTCTATAAATGATTCAACGATGCAAGAAACCTGCCCAAGAAATACACACTTGAGCTGGTGGGGCCCCTAATCAAGCCACTGTTTGGGAACCAGCAGAATGAGCCCAGGTAGGAGAGGGGCTGTTGGGGCCAAACAGTTGCATGGCTTCCAAGCTGGAGGTAAAAACTGACCAACACACTACAGAGGCCCTTCACTCCTCGTGGGGCTGACAGCATCTGAGCAACTCTCAGAAGGAACCCAAGGGCTCATGTGGAAATGTCTAGTCCTGGATGTTACTCAGTAACTTTATTAAAGTGAACTACAATTTTCTCAAAGAATTCACAGGAACTTCGGAAAGCAGAAAATTACAGGACAAAGAAGTCAACTCCTTGAATAAAAATGACACATTCAATTACAATAGAAGATGCTACAGCAACAAACTAATGACACAATTTGTCCCTCCAAAGAGTTCAGAGGAAAAGAAAAAAATCCAGACTTTACTTTTTAATTTCCTGTATAACAATCATAGGTCTATGACATTATTGGTCATATGAATCAGAATATTATACTATAACCAGAAAAAATTAACCAACAATCTGTGAAGGATTTGATTTTTGTTGAGGAAGTACCCCCATGTAAAGGGATACCTACACTCCAAGCCATCGCATGCAGCAGCTTCCTCACCATCACCATCATCATCATCAATCATGGATTTCCCACACCACATCACCATACCACTCACAAGTGGCAGCCATACTCATTTTTTTATAATTTAGCCAAGTTCCTTTAAATTATTTTACTAAACAATGTAAAATTTTGTCAGTCGGAACCAGAACAGCTACCTTCCTAGCCTTCATTTTTTTTTTAATACGGCCTGAAAAATACACAAAATGCAAAACATTTTCACAAGTCCTAATACTATTCTTCAAGTTACAAAACCCAGCAATCGTGGTGCCTTCCCTCCTGGGATCAGGAATGTTTACAGGAGGTGCTTCCCCCATCTTCACTCCTCTCAGTCCTCAGATTTCCAGAACAACGTGAGGATGTTGTAGGAACAGAGTAGGAAACAGTGTACGGAACACTTGGCTTTTTAATGATGTTATCCGTCCATTCATGGGCAGAATTTAAAATATAAAATAAAACTAGTTTATCACTTTGATGAATTGCCTCCTGTCTGTGAAACCCCCTTACACTTTCACTTTGGTTTGTGTTCAAGTGACTCTGTGTGCACAGTTTCTTTGGATTTATATAGCATCTTTCTTGGGAGGATGCATTTTGGTTCTAAACAAGTTTAGCCACTGCATGTTTTCTTCTCTCCAATAAGCAAACTGAGACTTAGAATTAAACTAAAATTCTAATTTTTTCCTCTCCATTCAAAGTATCCTGGAAAAGAAAGGGACGTAGTGAGCCCACTGCTTTCCCTACTGGGTTCTTCCCAAGTCATATTAAAATTAATACCAAAATCACGAGCAGGAGTTAGACATATTAATTTTGTGTTGCTTAAGGGTTTTACAAAAATGTAATTAATATTCATGTATTTCTTTATGTAAAAGTGTTTTCACTTAGTCAGGCTTTGGGCACTTTCAAAATGTATCTATAAAGTAAATGTTCTCTATGATGACCCAGGCTGCACAAACTAATGGCACAGATGGTAATAAAGATCTTACCTAAATGTGGCTTCCATTGGAAAAGATTTTATATTATCATCATCCTATATGAGTATCAAAACTTCTGACCACTAAAATTTGTTCTCCTCTACCACGTTTTAGTTTGCAAAAGCACTAAGACACATATTAACATGTGGCTAAAATAGTAAAAATATATATATATATATAATATTATACAGCTTACATACCACTTTCACAGATACAATCTTATTCTTAATGGGAAGTTTGATATCTTTTATAGTTTTTCCTAATGGTCTCTGCCTTTAATATCCTCAAAACTCTAAGAAACCGAAACCCTGAACCTGAATTTTTCCCAAATTATGATTGTCGTAGCCCAAATATATTCACAAAAGTAAATCTCAAGCAGCTATAACCAAGGATCCAAATTAACTGAGTGTAGGAAAGATTAGAATAAGTGGCAATTATCCTTCAGGGGCTCTCCACCAAACAGGCACAAGCCACATGGAGGAGGTGAAAATGAAATGGAGATTGAAGATGTGATTCCGTTTTCAACTGAAAATACACTCATTCCCCAGGCAGTATGTGGCTCCATGGACTATTCTTAGCCCAGCACAAAGTATCAGGTAATCAGTAACAATTAACATGATGAAAAAAGTAAGAACAGGAAGAAAGGAGGCTAAAATATCACCTAAGTACAAGGAAGGAATAGGAAACTTGAAAATTAGCCATTCATATTTCTCCCTGGAGATGATCCTCTGTTCAAAGTTGACTCATAGGTTTCAGTGATCACCAATGGACAAGCTTGTTATCCAAGATACACAGAGTGACTATATACAAATTACCAGAGCTTTACTTTGATGCAGAAGTTTTGTGTATTTACCAAGTTTTTTTTTTTTTTGGAGGAGATGGTGATTATCCTGTAAAAATACTGAGCAATAAAACTGAAATAAGCATATAGCATTAAATACCCACATTGAATTTCTAAAACAAAAAACAGTAAATATAATTAAATTTCATCTTAGTTTTACTTGAAATCCTTAAGTTGTTTGAACTCCAAAAATGAACACCAGGATAAAATGACTTCCAATTATCTTATGAAATTTTAGATAAAACCCATCTTGCAAAATCACTTCCCGCTTGTCTAATAACAAATTTATCACCTCTTAATAACAATGTGTTGACATTTGTAACAATTGTTCTCACATTATTATATGCCCAGAGAAATTTAATCTATTACTTTTCTTCCTACATATTGTGGCCCATGGGAGAGGAACCATACCATGCTAATGCTAAATAATATCAACTTCACAGAAATTCTGTGAACATCACCATGGGATATTCAACTGGATAATCCCTGTGACAGCATCATTTTACAAAAGGAAAAGGAAGGAATCAGAAATAGTAAAGCTTAGTCTAACTGACCTAAAGACACCAGATTAATTTATAACAGAAAAATAAGATAAAAACTAACAAAATAGCTTTCTGGTTTGTGTAGAGAGAACAACACCCTTTGCCTGGATTTTTTGTTTTCCTCTGAACATAACAATTTAGGCCAGTATCTTTCAAACTGCTTTGACCTCAACCCACAGCAAGAGATATATTCTATGTCATAATCAGCGCTCGCAAGCACATCAACTAAAACAAACTGAAAGAAAACTCATCCTTGGTAAGTATCATGCATGTTGATATTTTCTATTATATTCTTTTCCACTTTATTTATTTTAAAAAGAATGTTATAGATTCACTAAATCGATTTCGTGATCCCCTGGCTCAAGACAAGAAGATTGAAAACGGCCCCAAAACTTTCGATAACTAGTTCAGAAAACTAAAGTTTCCTAAAACCACTACTCGATTCACTTAATTCTACCCGCAGTTTTTCAAAGAGGAAAACTGAGCGGGGAAAACATATAATAACATCTGACCCTTTGAATCACTTCCATAAACGTTTCTTCTTCCTCGAAGAGTCGGAGGTAGAATCCAAACCAAAGAAGGAGGATGTTGTGGGAAATAAACCCTGGAGGGAAAAAAACCACTCCAGGACTGATTTTCCACAGAGAATCCCAGTGGTATGAGTTCTTTATTTTTAAAAGTTCCTTGGCAATTTTTTTTTATTATTCTATCTAAAAGTATTTGAAAGTGATTTAATGCAAAAAGTTTGAGAGGGTATATTATAGTGATATTATTTGCCACTGAGATGATGAACAGTTTTGAATAAAATGTGATCCTCTCTTTATGTGACCATGTTCACTTTGCAATTATTAGTAACACAGTAAATAATCTGCCAAGGAGCTGCCTCATTAGTGCCCATTGAAATTCAGTGGCATTAATTTGCAATGAAAGAACTGAAAATTAAAATGGAAAAGAAAATAGTGTCTGGAGTCCACCATAAGGTTATGGAATTCACATCCTACCAATGCCTTCCTTCACATCAAGTAGTTTAAAACATTATGTGAATTAGACTTAATCGCTGTGTTTTGTTCTTTTATCCAAAAAAAAAAAAAATAGTGAGCAGAAGAAAAATTTTTTTTCATTTTAACCTTGAACTAAAACAAGGGAAATTAATTTGAAATAGGCCAACTTTTTAAAGTTTTGTTCAGTGTGTTCCATGTGATAGCAGCTTGGCTGTGGAATGTTCTAGAATCCTCTAAGGAGACTGAAGATGTTATGTTTGGACACCCCAAGACCTATCCTTCCATGCCCTCTGGGACCAACCTGCACCGTGGTCTTATTTCCTCTGCTATAAATATCTCTGGAAATACTACACTGAACAGAAGACTGTCCAAGGCTTGTGCTGCAGTGCCCTGGGGTCTGGATCCGAGCAGGAGGCAAGGGCAGAAGCCAGGGCGCAGCAGGGAAGAACTGAATTTCACCCCCGTGCCTGGTGCAAGGGCGCACAGGTGTTTCCCCGGCACGCCCACTTCGGCTCTCTGCAGGCCCATCAGCAGAAGCAAGGGGAACAGTGCCTATCAGGAGGAAAAAAACACAAGAATACAAAATACCCGCCGCTTCAGCCACCAGCCATGGAGGAGCGTTGTCCTGCATCCTGGACAAGCCCTGGAGGAGGGCGTCTCCCCAGTGAGCGCAAGTCCAGCCTCTCCAGGGCCACACCGGGCCCTGCAGGCCAGCCTGGCCGCTGATCCAGCTGGCGGGGACAGTGCCGGTACTTCTACTAGGCTCCTTTGAAACTCACAGGATATCTATAAATTCCCGCTGTCAGAAGTCCTGTGCCAGGATCCGCTCCGACACGAACTCAGTGGGACAGCAGCGACTTGCGGGGACCCCTTCACCTGCTGGGGCACGCGATCCCGCCCTGAAGCCCAAGCCTGGGGCTAGGAATCGCTGCCCCTAGAACCCACTTCTGCATCGCAGCCCGCGTGTTTCGCGGCCCCAATTCTGGCTGAAAGGCAAGATTGTGCGAACAAAACAAGGTCGTGAACTAACGGCAGTGATAAACAAAAGTCTCCTGAGCTCCACTAAGCCCAGACCACCTGCAGCTTCGGATACCAAAGTGGGACTGCAGGGACTCCCTCAAAGCTCCTCGCATCCTGGCGCGTGGGGCACTTCCCCCCAGATAACTGCGGCGGTACTCGGTTGTCTAGTTAGGAACCACGAGGGCTTTCGGATCCTTCTCTTCCACAGACTGCAGAGGGGCGGACAGCCCGGCTGCCCACGGAGAGGACGTGGCCTCTGCGAATTACCGCCAGGCTGGGCCGCGCGCCCGCCCCGGGCTCCCCGCGCGCACTCTCGGGTCGCGCGTGCAGCGGCTCAAGGAGACCGGGACTACCCCGGGACCCCAGCCCCGCAGCCTGCGGCCTCCTCCGGCGAGCCCCCTCGTCCGCCTGCTCCCTCCCGCCCAGCGCGCGCTAACCACCCCGACGGGGCGCGGCGTCGCGGGTACCTGTAGAACGCTGGAGGGCCGGGCTCGCGCACGCCGAAGCCGCTTGGCTCGTTTTCCAGGTAATAGGGCACCTGCTGGCTGTGGGGGTGCAGGAAGGGCGAGAGCTGTGGCGGAGGGTGCAGCAGCATCAGCGGGCTCGGAGACACGCTGTTGAGCTGGGGGAAGCCCCCCAGGCCGTTGGAGCCGAATGCCGCCTCCGAGCCCGGGCCGTAGGCGAGGCCGGACTGGCTGTAGACCGGCGCGGTGGCGGCGGCAGCGGCGGCCGCTGCGGCGTTGAACTCATACGCGGCACCCTCGGGGTAGTTGTACACAGCCGGCTTGCTGCTGTCCACGTACACTTCGCTCAGGGGCCGCTCCAGGGGCATCTTGAGCTGCGGGCGGTTCAGGGGCTCCAGCTCATTCCCTTGGATCTGGTGGAGCAGGGCCATGCCGGATGCTTTGGTGTGGAGGGTCATGGTCATCCTCAGTGGCCGCGGGCAGGGCGCAGACCGTGTCCCCGCGCGGCGGAGGGCTCAGCAGCCCACGGGCCACCTGGAAGAAAAGCACAACCCGCAGTTAGAGGCGGCGCGGCGCATGTCCCGCTGCGAGCTCACTCCGGCCCTGGCCCTGGCCCTGGCCGGGAAGCCGGCAGGTCCAGCGGAGCCAGCAAGCAAGTGCAGCGCTGGTGCAAGTGCGCTTGGCCAACTTCTGGGCTCCCGGGTCTCCAACTTTTAAGTACTGGTCTCCCAAGCTCATATGCATTACAAAGGCGCTGGAAGCCGTCCAGGGACTATTGCCTCGCACTGACATTGGTTCAAACATCACTCTAGGCGCACAACTCCTTTTGGAGCAATCCCAAAGAGCAGATTCCCTGAACTTTACTTTACTTGGGATCACCGCTGGATGGAGGCTGAATTTCACTGCAGGGGAACGAGAGCGCACAGTGATCTCCTAAAGGTGGTCCAGGGAAGGGATTTAAAACAGACGCGGAATATCAAGCCAGGGAACAGCTTTTTCTAACATGCTGCCTTATGTGCCCAGTGCCAGACTCCAATCTATCTCTGTTTGTCTCTCCTCCTGTTTGATTCACCCTCCTTGTTGGCGAGAAATATGTCGTGTGTACATAGAATGACCCTGGGGAGGACTCCTCTGTTACTGCGATATGGCTGATAGGATGGAGTGTGCAGTTGCCTATGCAGCCAGCCACAGACAGCTATATTTAGCAGCTGCAGGAGCTGGTAGGAGGCATGGGGACAGAGAGGGGAGGAGAGGTAAGGGGTACATTTGGGAAGAGGTACATTTTGCAATCAGGAGAATATTCCTGGAGACCTGTTACCTCATCTGCAAAATGATCCCAGAGCAGTGGCTTCCAGACAGGAACTTCTAAAGATCCCCCCCCCCCCAGCACACACACACACACACGCACACACACACACACGGAATTTGGCTGTGTTGGACTGCAGCATTGCATTTGCTCCCATCAGAAACCCTCATGTGAATGGTGATTCAGAGAAACCTTTGCTTAAGCTCACATGGGTTTTCATGCCTTCCACAGGTTACACAGCCAAAACTTTAGATAAGTGAATATGAAAGGTGACTTTTTCCTACAAAAGATAACCTCAGGTCATTAAGCAAGACTTTGGCAATTGTGTCACCCTACTGGTCTCACCAACAAACTTAAAATGCATTTTTGTTCTTTAATCCCACCACTGGCCCCTTCTCGGTTCACTTAAGCTAGGAGACACAGGCTAAAATATATGATGAAAAAGTTTTGAACTGAGTTACAAGAGTTTTGAACTGAATTACAAGGTAAGCATTTAAGCACACACACACACACACACACATCTATTAATGAGACAAAAAAATGCAGGTAGTATATCATACATCCAAAGTCTTAGATAGTTAATAGTTTTTAATCACCTTCCCTGGCTCCAGCCTAGTATAGCCATTAATACTCTGCAGAGTACCTGACAAAATGGTCATAAATAAATGCCAAGGTTGCTGTTAGGAACTGTAATTTTTTTAATTTTATACTAATAAGCATACATTTCTAATTATTACCAAAACAAACATTTTTGGATAATGTGCAAATGCAGCTGATTTAATATGAAGCCAAGATTGAGTTTAGCACTAGTAACCATAGATTATAAGCAAAGAAAGGGTTAAAAACAGATTAGGTGAATCACAGCTATTTCTCTTTATGGCCAGCAACCATTAGTTTCCAAAGCAATTTTTTTTACAGATGATTTAGTTTCCGTAAATCACACTTTCAATTTTCAAATGCCTTTTTAAAACACATGCAAGAGCACTTCATGGGGCTCTTAAAAAATCTGAACCTGCCAAATTATGTACAAATGACACAAAGACCCTACAACTCCTCAGAGATAAAGGAGACACACATCTACCCCCCCCCCCCATGGCAAACAGCAAATCCTCATCCCCCAGATAAGATACAGACCCTGGCCAGGAAGGTAAGTTGCTTTCTCAAAACGCTCAAGCTACAGAGAGAGAAATCAAAACAATATTACCCTGCTGGATCAAGAGTGTCTTTCCAGAAATGTTCCATGGGCTCGCGGACGTCAAGGGGCAAGAGCGTGAGAAGGAAGAAAGGAATGTGCTTGCATGTATGAGCGGCTTGGAGTGTGAGCGAGGCAGAGCGTGTGTGGATGTGTTTGTGTGTGGAATGGCAGGGAATCGGGAAGCAGCCAGTAGGCAGGGCACTTGGCAGCCCCTCCCGGCAGACGCAGCAGCTGGGCTGCTGCACGGAACTGGATGAATGGCAGTGAGGACTGAGGGGGAGACACTGCCCATGGAGAACAGTGTGGCACAGCTAGAGTGAGCCTCACCCAGCCAAAGAAAGCCAGCCCCCTGGGCTCCCTACCTGTGGAGCCTGGAGCATGCCCCGTGCTTTCCACTGCCACCCCAGGCAAGAGGGAAAACAGGCTGGCTATAAATCACAGGCTCACAGCTAAAATAGAATGCCAGTCAAAAGTGCATGGATATCAAGTTTACAAAATGTGACATGGGTGGTTTTTCCTAAAGAATATAACCTAACAACAAAAGCCTTCCAGGATGTACTTGAATCAAATGCCTTGTTGGCCCCAGCTCCCAGTGTCAGAACAGACACACGATTGCCATGCCTCCAATTTGCATCAGGAAATCAGACTTAGAATAAATGTTTTGGCATTCTGAGGATGTGTTTCCAGCAGAAATGTAATACTTCTCCACTTCATTGACCAAACCCACAACCTTTCCATGAACAGTTCGTTGACTGTTTTCTGTAAATATATGAAAAAATATTACTAAAAACCTAGGGTATGAAGATAAGGCAAAGTTGGGTACTTTGTTTTAAACTAATTTTAAGCTTTCATAGTGCACTGGCATTGATAGTGAAGAGAGGTCTCTTGGTTCCCAGTGATGCCCACATGAATCTGCCTGTTCCTCAACTTTTCTCTTGACCATGGTGGTAGCACACAGACCATAAGGTGTCCCTAGTACACCCAAGGTCCCAGGCCACGTGATGCCTAGTGGAGCCTTTGTTGCCAGACATTAGTCACCACCTTGGGTATTAAATGACTCTAATCACAATGCCAGGAGTGGCTGGTCTCTGGCTCTGAAACCCTGTGCAGTTACCAAGAGATTTATGAGTGGCTCTGGAGCTCAGAAGAAAGAAGTTGTAACTGTTAATAATGTCACAATGCAAATATATATTCAAGCTTTGAAAGATCCAAAACTATTATAGTAGTGCTCCCTCTAGGATCAGCAATGGCAACAAATCTTGAATATAAATAAATAGGAAAAACACAAGACTATTCCACTTCACTGGTGACAGTGGCTCCTCCTATAGGTCAACAATGGCCACCATGAACTAGGCTGGGCCAAAGTTAAATGAGTGTGCAAAGAGGGAGGATAGGAGCAGAGAGAAGAGAGGAAGAAGAAAAAAAGGAGGGAGTGAGGAAGGAAAAGGAACCTGCTTGTGTTCATCTTGAACCCAGCATGAATGAAAAGCCTCAGTGGCTCCTCATTGACTTTGTTTACTCAGAAACTTACAATCAAAGTGAATCTGAGATGTCTAATAGTCACATCTTTCTTGGCCTCTTTCTCCCTGGCACTTTCTTTCACACCCTTCTTGGCGAGCCAGTCCCTTGCTTGGTGAATAAAGGTGGGAAACACCCTGTACTGTGCAACATTTTCACAGGTGCCTCTGGCATAGCTTCACACCCACGCCCCCTCCACGTGTCCCCTCTAGATACGCTCCTGCTAGGCATATACAGCCACTGCCACAACCTATGGGCACTCCCAGGTGAAGAGGGATCTTTCTTTCCAGTGTCAATGGCCAAATGCATTTCCAGACCCAACTTCCAGCACTCTCTGGGGTAATGTTGGCCCGGTCAAACACAAGTTATCAAGCTCACATCCTCCAACAGGGTTTCCTCTGAATGTCCCTTGTCTCTGTACAGCCTTGCTATCCCTCTGCTCACCCAGATTACCATCTCACCCTCTGCTCTGAGGGCCAGCCTTCCCTTGCTGCCCATACCTGACCAAGAAGCAATTATTGAGCATTCTGGCTGTGCAAGCCTGCCTTTCCCAGAGCACTTCTATTGCCCACTTTAGCCTTTCGTGACCTCACTTGTTCTAAGTGCATCCTAAGAGCCTCTCTGACCACTCTCTTCACCCACCTCTTCCTAGAGCCCTCTGCCCATTTATTTTCATGGTTCCTCATGCTTCTTCAGGATGCAACTTGTCATGACCCAGCTCTGCCTCAAACCCAGATCACAGCTTCTCCAGGAGTTGGGGCTGTCATCCTCTCTCCCTATAGCCAACCTGTCTGTTCTGCCCACGCTGACATGTTGCCTGTGCTTCAGCCAAAGGAAAACCTGACATTCCAAGAACTCAACACTTCTCTTTTCCACCTAGAACCCTCACCTCCCTGGCCCACCAGGGAAAATCATCCCCTTTTGAAGGCACAGCCTAAATGCCTCCACCTCCTTTCATTCCCTATTCAAAGAGAATTTCCTCTCCCTGAACTCCAGCGGTAGTTCTCATTCATTTTATCATGTTCCGCCTTGAATTAGAGCTATTTGTGTATTTGATGCTCTCATTCTGCTCAGAAGCTCCTTAAGGACAAGGTCTAATGGAAGGTATTTTATGAATATGGGTCTCTCAAACTGTGCCTGGTCATATTCGGTCATCAAATTTTAGCCAATTTATTAATCCACATATTTACAAAGATAAAATAATACCACATTGGTCTGAATAACAATATCTAAAACCTAAGTTTCCATGTGACATTCTAGGATTTTCAAAACTGTTGTTGCTAGAAGATTATCTTTGTATCTTCATACCGACTAAGGCCATAAAGTCAAAATTCAAATTCGTACAATCTCGAGGCTTAAGCCTGCAATTCTTGGCAGCATGATTCACAAGAGAGCTCTGAATTTTTAGTTTGTAACCAGATAATACTATGACCAAACATTGCTTCTTCTGTAGCGCCATTAAAAGCTTTTTACATTTGCAAAAACATTATTCCTCCAACAGAAACACAAAAGAAAAAGATGTGAAAAATCTCCATTATACCTTATTCTACTAGAAGTGGTTACTTCCCTCTAAAATGTGAAGGTTTAACCATGTTCAAATTGATCATTACACTGATTATAAATGCTCTGTTTGGAACCTTGGCTTTGAACATGTATTTGACACCATCTGTTTTCCTCTAATATCAAAGAAAAATTAGGAATTTATTTTCAAGTCCCTGATTAATGATTTTAAGATGATTTAGTCACTTACTTTAAGGGCTTCTTTTTTGTTAGCTTCTAGACTACTTTTCCTTGACCTTGGATTTTGTTTTGGAATTGAAATGTGCATACAGTGGAATGTACATATTTTAAGGGCACAATGAAGTGAGTTTGTAAAGCTGCAACAACCATTCCAACGGATGTGTATAGCATTTCCATCACCCCAGGAAAGTCCCCTTCATGCCCATCCTAGTACATCCCTAACCCCTATATGTCACCGTTGCTCTGATTTCTGTTACCATAGACTTATTTTGCCACCTTGCCCAAGTGATATTTACAAACTGGAGCATACATGCCCCATTTCCAACCATTGGCACAACCAAGGCTGGGCTTGCACTAAATTACCGAGCTATTCTCCTGTTAGATCCCTCACCCTGGAATAGGGGTCCTCATAGCCACAGAATTGTACTAACATTCTATTCATGGACCTTTGTAAGTATGGCAGTTTAACATCTTCAGTTGTTACCTAAGCCTGCTATGTCACGCACTAATGGAAAGCTAACTGTGACCAATATCATAAGCATGTTTCTAGACATATTTTGCTTCCTCACTGCCACTCCAAAGAAGAGAGGCATGATTTGTGCACTAGGAATCAAATGAAGACCCTTATTCATACAAACTGCAGATGAGACTTCCTGGTTTCTTACCCAGGACTTGATGAAGATAGTTTGAATTTTTGGTTGTCAGGTAGAGTGTCTACTCTTTTGTTATGAATCAATGAATGAATCAGATTTAATTCAGCAGCTTAATAGAGTTTAGTTACTTTCATCTTACATTTTCTTGGAAAAATTTTCTATATTGCATGTGGTAGAAGACAATTTAGAAAGTACTTTCACCATAAGTGCCTTGAGTGATACAAGAATTCCAATTATTCTAATTATTGTTACACTGTGTCCCTCTTCCTTCCTTTATCTGTTATTTACTTGAGGAATCTCATTGCCAGCTTGGGGTATTATTTCTTTGTGGAAAGCAATAACTAGAGTGTGCCTAAATCCACTTAGATAGTCCAGTCCTATCTAATGTAGACAGGTCCTTTCCACATACATACAAAGATACACATACATGGAGTTAGGGGGAGAGAGAGTCAACCAAACACAGTTTCAGAGCCAGGTCTAATCAAATAATATTTTACAAAATTAATAAGATTTGTGCATTTTGAGCCTTTTCAGGTTGTTTCTTAACAATTGTATTACCACCACTGCCTCCCACTCCCACAGAGCACCCAGGACTCCCATGCAAGCAAGTGGTCAGTTCTTCTCCCAACACACTCAACTACAGTCACACTGTGTTGAGGGAGACATACATTTGCAAAGCCATGCCAGTGAATGACTCATTCGTTTAGTTCACTCAAAAATATGGATCACTTCTGTTTACCAGGCCATTTCTAAGTGCTGGGCACTGGCTTGGTGAACTGGGGCTACTGTAACAAAATGCCACAGACTTGGCAGACTTCAGCAGCAGCAATTTATTTGCAGTTTAGGAGGCTGTGAGTCTAACATTAAGGTGCCTGCATGGTTGGGTTCCAGTGCGTACTTCTTCCTGACTTGCAGATATTCACTTTCTCCCTGTGTTCTCCCATGACAAGGGGAAGAAAGAGAGGAGAGGAAGAGGCAGAGAAGGCCCTTCCTCTGTGATAAGCTATGGTTCTATCACAGTGGGGTCCCATTTAACCTTAATGACCTCCTTTATATACACTCAAATTGCAGGTTAGAATTCAAGATATAAATTTGAAGGCGGCATGATTCAGTCAATAGCAATTACCTTAAAATAAACAAAACAAAATACTGCCTTCATAAAGTTATGTATAGGGGTTCATATCTAGTCCTATTCCAATGGTTTCTCCTACTCACTCTTCTGGGTGTTCCTCTGCCTCCGCTTACTGTGAGATGTTGCTGCTCCTCTGGCCCCAGCTCCTTCAACTCTTTTCTTCTCCACACTCCTTCCCCTGGATGATCACAACCACTCCCAGGGTCTTAAATTTAATCCCTACATCAAAGACTTCAAAATAGGAATCTACAACCAAGATCTCTCTTCTGGCTAGGAGATCCACGTTTCCAGATACCTTTTCGACATTTTTGCTTGCATGCTCATTCATCCAATTTATCCAATTAGTTTGTGAGGACCTGCTAAGCACTAGTCTCTTAAAGCTCAACTTGTTCAAAATGAACTTCTTATTTTTCCCCAGAGCTGCTCCTCTGCCTCTATTTCCTATCTCTGCAAATGTCACTACTGTTCAAGAAAGTGCAGGTGAAAAATCCAGTCTTCACCCTTGTACCTGTTTATCTTGCTCCTTATATTTGACCTACTGCAGATTTTTATTTCTGTCTGCTTGGTACACTATGAATCTGCCCTCCTTTCTCATCCTCATCATCAGGCCACCGTCTCCTCTCTAAAGATCATTGCCTCGGCTGGCGCTGTGGCTCAATAGGCTAATCCTCCGCCTTGCGGTGCCGGCACACGGGGTTCTAGTCCCGGTCGGGGTGCCGGATTCTGTCCCGGTTGCCCCTCTTCCAGGCCAGCTCTCTGGGGGTGCAGTGGAGGATGTCCCAAAGTGCTTGGGCCCTGCACCCCATGGGAGACCAGGAAAAGCACCTGGCTCCTGCCATCGGATCAGCGCGGTGCACCGGCCGCAGCACGCCGGCCGCGGCTGCCATTGGAGAGTGAACCAATGGCAAAAGGAAGACCTTTCTCTCTCTCTCTCTCACTGTCTACTCTGCCTATAAAAAAAAAAAATCATTGCCTCTATCCTTTTGTTTCTATTATCCACCCCCTGCATTGCAGGACATATAATTTATCTCAAGAGTAAAAGAATGTGAATTACTGTCCTCATTTCTAAAAACTCCCCATCCTCTCCCACAGTTACTGTACTCTTGACATACAGAATTCTTTCAAATTCCCCAAACCCTCTAGACTTTCTCTGGAGCTAAATATTCACACGGGGAACACCTTTAATCTTCCCCCCCACCACTTCTAACCTGATTTACTCCTGTTTATCCTTCCAGTATCCCTTGAGACATCATAGCCACCAGGAAGCCTTCCTTGATTTCCTGATGGGTTCCTCTCCTAGAAATGTTCCTCTCCCCCTTAGTCAGTTTTCTGCCCCTACAACAGAATACCACAGAGTGGATCTATTTCAAGCAATAAAAGCTTATCCAGATCACAGCTCTGGAGACTGGGAGGTCCAAAACTGAGAGGGCTCATCTCGTGAGGGCCTTCTTGATACACTATAACATGACAGAAGGAAGAGCATCAGATGGTAAGGAAGTTCATCCAAGACAGAGAGAAAAACTGGACTGAACAAATCCCTTACGAGGAGCCCACTCCCATGAGGATGGCCTTAATCCATTCATGAGGGCAGACCCTACACCACCTATTCTTAAAGGTCCCACTTCCTAATTTTGTTACAGTGGCCATGAAATTTCAGCATGAGTTATAGAGAGGACATTCAAACCTTAGCACTCCATAAACACTCCCTGTATAGCCCTTATCACACTGTTGACTTTCTATTTATTCCTCTGGATTGACCCCCTCACTGGCTTGTAAATTCTAAAAGGCACACAGGGACTGCATTTCATACAGTGACAATTCCATTGCCTTGTACAATGCATGATGCATATATGTAACCCCAAACAAATACTTATATATCATGTTTGCATTGTTAGCTGATTTCCTCAATGACTTAATTCAAAAAGGGTGATTACGATAGCTGAAATTTAGAACTCAAACCTGGAGGGAAATTTGAAAGCAGATTTATGTTTTCTAGAACAAATCACAATTATTTTTACCTCCTAAGACTACCTATTAAAGATTTATTTAGTTAGTTGAAAGACAGAATTTTTGAGATAGAGTGGGGGACAGGGAGAGATCTTCCATCTATTGGCTCATTCCCCAAATGAGAAAGGGAATCATATGGGATGTCTGTGTCACAGGTGGCGACTTACCCCACTGCACCACCACATGCCAGCACCATAACAAACTATTTTTAAGATTTAGTTATTTATTTGAAAGGTACAGTGGAGATAGGATAGGACAGAAAAAGAGAGAGCGCGGGAGAGAGAGCCCATCTACTGGCTCATTTCCCTAATGGCTATAACAGCCAGGGCTGAGCCAGGTAAAACCCAGGAACCAGAAACTCTATCCCAGTCTCCTCAAAGACTGGCAGGGGCCGCACATTTCCCAGTGCCTCACGAGTGTATTAGCCAAAGCTGGATCAGAAGTGGAGTATCTGGGACCTAAATTGGCACTCTGACATGGGATGACAGCACTGCAAGCAGTAACTTAACCCATTGCACCACAACACCAGCCCTACATAGTAGACTATTAGAATTGACAGTTCCTTTGAGTTGTTAGGTTCAAACTCTTCAGTGTACTTAGAAACTGAGGCTCAGAAAGGTACAAGAAATCTTCTGAAGATATCCCAGCTAAAGAAACTACATTAGCATATTTGTCCTCTTCCGCATGTCTTTCTGTATAGATCCTGTATCCTGCTTGTAGTGTTGTCCGTGCTCAGCATAAATCAAAATAAGGCATAAACTTCAGTGGGTCATGAGCTATTCTTAGAGTATTAAAAATCCCCAACTCTTTAGAAAACGCAAAACTGCTTCCACATTCCCAGATCACTGGTAAAGAAATGGTTTGAGAAGAGTTTGAGAACATAATGTTTTTAAGAAACATTGAAACTACTCATGCTCAGAGACATGACGTGCCTTAACAGAACATGAAGAAATGAGTAATCTACCTCTCATTCATTGCGCCTCAGAAAAGAGTTCATTAAGGTCTGTTATACCCACATAATTTGAATTGAACTTTCTAGTTAAAGAACAAATTTGAATCCTTCCCATATCTGTTAAATTGTATAGACTTGCAACCATGACACCTTTAAGCAAAATAAAACTAATTGTTTTACCTTATTGGATACATTTCAATTTCTAATAGAATTGGAATGACACCAAATCTCCTTTCCATTTTGCCAACTTCCTCTTCAAGGAAACTGCTCTATAATCAAAAGGTAAAGCCTTCCTAAATATTATTACTTTCTTTGCAAAGTTGGAAAGGTTACTGGGAGTGACAAACACTCAAAAGTTAAAAAGAATTTGATAGCAAAATTTTGGTTGATTCTTGAATGAAGATATTACTTTTAGAGAAAAAAACTGGTGTTTCCATAAACACTCATGCCAAATGCCAATACATGCCTAAACTGTACAAATTTTATATTTCCCCCTTTTTTCCACTCTACCCGTCTTTTTCAATTTTCTCAACCTAATCTATATCTACTTCTTTTTTATGCAATGAAAACTGTCCTTTTTGAGGTCTTTCCAAGCCAGTCCTATTCAACCCCTATTAAAAGTGGGTCAGTCACCATATTGAGACTCAGAATCTAATCAAAACTCACTGGAGAAAGAAAAAAAAAGTGACCAGTCAATGTGCTCTCCTTTACGTGTGTGCCCTCAACTCCCTCAGCCTATTTTTCAATAGGGCCAGTCCCCGAGATGTCTTCTCAAGGCTCTCTCTCCAACACAGCCTTCCCAGGCCCCTATTTCAATGAGATACCCAGAGTTCAAATTTTACAACTACACCCTCCTCCCATCCTCAATCTCTTCAAAACCCCAATTTTCCCAAGATCTTTATTTAGTTCAGCCTCCAGTTTTTAGATCTTATCTCACTGGAATAGTTTTCATCCCTACCTCACATGTTGGTATTTGAACTTCAAAAAGGGAAATCTTACTAAACTAAGGAAATCCTCACTTGTCGAACTTCAGAAGAACAAAAAGGAAAACAGAGTGCCCAGAAAGATCTATGCAATGCATATGCCGATTTTCTTTCTCAACAGGCTTGAAAATTCACAGGAAGAATGAGCTGTGTCAAGTCATCTGTTGATTAGCTCTTCCAGTGCCAAAGTAAGTTGTCCACATCTCAGTAAAGATGTGTTCCTCTTACCCTCAAAGGGATCATCCTTGCTCTTGCGTAAGCAATTAATAATATACATTAAACAAGCACAAACAGTGCCTGGGGCAGAACATGTGCTATAGCAGTCAGATCAGAGGGGCTAATGATTTACTCAAAGGAAAACTGAGGTGAGAGGATTCCAAATACCAGGAATTTACTCCCTTGCTACTTGCAATGCTAGAAACAAAACACAAAAATCAATAAAGTCCTTTTCTAGAGTAAAATACCCAAGAGTTTAAGTCTAAAAATCCTATTTAAATTGGCTTTTCCTTCACGCAAAATGTGATCTTTAACTCCTTCTGACGTGATAATTTAGCTGTTTCAGAATGGGCATAAGAACAATTGAATTAAATACAGTTCTTGCACAATCACTCTGGACATGCTTATTCTTAACAATAAATTCTACATTCATTCAAATGAATATTTCCCAATCAGCTAAAATTCATCTTTCTTTAACTTTTATTTAATAAATATAAATTTCCAAAGTATAGCTTTTGAATTACAGTGGCTCCCCCCCCCATAACCTCCCACCCACCCACAACCATCCCATCTCCCGCTCCCTCTCCCATCCCATTCTCATCAAGATTCATTTTCAATTATCTAAAATTCACCTTTCACTATGTACTCAGCAGACCTTCCCCTCTCCTCCCAATGGAATCGTGTGTCATTTGGAGGCAATTTAGAACTTGCTGAGTGATCAATAAACCTCCAACTCCAGTTATAGCCACTTCATTTTGTTTAAAGGAATCTGAGTAGAAGCCTTGAACTATAACATGTGTCCGAGCCTATGACATTATATGTCACCATGGCCACAGTAGCATTGTACATATTCTTCATAGTTTTATTCCCCTCGGTCTACAGGTGGGGATGAAGGAGGTTGGCATATGGAACCAGACTGCCTTGGCCTCTTTGCAGCTGGGGTTGATGGGGAAGATTATTTCCAGTGCCTCCAAACTACTGCAGTATGAACACGATCACCAGTTTTGAAGAATTTTCATTCCAAAGTGGTTTGACCACAACTACAACATCTTTTCCAGAGTTGATTTCATTACTGTTGCCTCCCTTCTCAAGCTTCACCACCAGATGCATAAGGTTAATCCTGATAGCTGTTAACTGAGTTTCTATCATGTGCTTTCCAGATGTTATTTCATTTTAAAATATGATTTTATTTGTTTTTAGGTATATCATGTAGTTCATGTTTTAAACTTAAAAAGACCTTTCTGAAGCCATACTGGAAAAATCTCCCCTCTTTGGAGACAACCAATGTCATCATTTTTAATGTAAAAGTATCCTTCCTGAAAGGAGCTCCTCCAAGTCAATTCTACAAGGCCAGAATTACTCAGATACCAGAATCAGACAAAGACATGCACCAAAAAGAGAACTGGATACCAGTATCCCAGTAAACCCAGAGGGAAAAATTCTCAACACAATACTGGAAAAAATTACATTATAAATGGAATTTATCCCAGAGACACAAGGGTGGTGCAACATATGCTAGTCAAAAGTTTTGCAATACATCACATCCACAGAATAAATCAATGACACAATAGATCCATTCAATAAAATTGAACATCACTCTACGATAAGAAAAAACTCAAAAAATAGACACAAAAGGAAAGTATCTCAACAAAATAAAGGCTATATATGACAAGTCCGCAGTTAACATCAAACTGAATGGGAAAAACTGAAAGCATTGCCTCTAAGATCCGTAACAAGACACAGATATCCATGTTAACCACTTCTATTCAGCAAGGTACTAGAGGTTTATCCACAGAAATTAGGCAACAGAAAGAAACAGCATTCAAATTGGAAAGGAGGAAGTCACATTATTTCTGTTTGCATATGACAAGATTTTATTTAAAGAAAAACCTAAAGGTTCCTCCAAAAATCTGTTAGAACAAATAAACAAATTCTGTGATGATGTACTAGTGCTGCAGCACAGTAGGTTAAAGCCACAGTCTGCAGCACTGGCATCTCATGTGGTGGGTGCCGGTTCAAGTCCCAACTGCTCCACTCTGGATCCAGCTCCGTTAATGCACCTGGGAAAGCAGTGGAGGATGGCCCAAGTCCTTGAGCCCCTGCACCCATGAGAGAGACCGAGATGAAGCTCCTGGATTTACACTTGCCCAGCTCCAGGCATTGCAGCTATTTCAGGAGAAAACCAGTAGATGGAAGAGCTCTCCCTGTGTCTCTGTAACTCTGACTTTTAAATAAATAAATAAATCTTTAAAACAATAAAATAAAATGATGCAGGATACAAAATCAACATACAAAACTCAACAGCAATTTTACCCACCAATCACAAACTTGATGAAAAAGAAATAAAAAAAGGTATTTAAATGATATTCACAATGAAAATTACAGAATGCTGATGAAACACATTGAAGAGGACACATGAAAATGTGTGTGGATTGAAAGAATTAATATCATTAATATGTCCATGTTTCCCAAAGGAATTTACATATTCTATGCAATGCAATCCTCAGAGTTCTAATGAAGCTCTTCATAGGTTATTCTTTTTTTTTTTTTTTTTTTTTTTTTTTTTTTGACAGGCAGAGTGGACAGTGAGAGAGAGAGACAGAGAAAAATGTCTTCCTTTTTCCATTGGTTCATCACCCCAATGGCCGCTGCAGCAGGCACGCTGCGGCCGGCACAGTGTGCTGATCCGAAGCCAGGAGCCAGGTGCTTCTCCTGGTCTCCCATGCAGATGCAGGGCCCAAGGACTTCGGCCATCCTCCACTGCACTCCCGGGCCACAGCAGAGAGCTGAACTGGAAGAGGAGCAACCGGGACAGAATCCGGTGCCCCAGCTGGGACTAGAACCGGGGTGCCAGCACCACAGGCAGAGGATTAGCCTATTGAACCGTGGCACCGGTCAGGTTATTCATTATTAACACATAGAAATGCAACTGATTTTTTTTAGTGTTCAGTTTGTATTCTATAACCTTGCTGAATTTGTTTGTTAATGCTAATATTTGTGTGTACGTGCATCCCTTTGTGTTTAGAAACCAGGAAATTTTGAGGAAATTATAATCTTTTTTAAAAACTTTTATTTAATAAATTTAAATTTCCAAAGTAAAAAAAATATTTTTAAATCCTAAAATTCCTATGGAAACACAAAGATCCCTAATAGCCAAAACAATCCTGAGAAAAAAGAACAAACCTGGACATACCACAAAACCTGACTTCAAGATATACTACAAAGCTATGATAACCAAAATATGGCAGTGGTGTACACAGTAACATATAGAGAAATGAAACAGTGAACCAGAAATAAGTTCATTTATCTACAATAAACTTATCTTTGATAAAGGCACCAACAATTGCACTGCTGAAAGGGTACTCTATTCAATAAACAGTGCTGAGAAAACTAGATACCCATATGCAGAAGACGGAAACCAGAGCATGTCCCATCTTTCACCATATGCAAAAATCAACTCAAAGTGGACCAAAAACCCAAATGTAAGACCTGAAACTATGAAACTACTGAAAGAAAACAAAGGAAACACTTCAAGATATCTAAATAGGGAATGGTTTTTGGATAAGGTCCCCATAACACAGGTAATAAGGCAAAAATAAATAAATGGAATTATATCAAACTAAGAAGCTTCTGCACAGCAAAGGAACAATCAACAGAGTGAAATGACAACCTGCAGAATGGGAGAAAACCTTTACAAATGATTCATTGACAAGGGCTTAAAATTCAGAATACATAAAGAACTCAAAACACCAACACTAAAAAAAATCCCACCGTAATTTTTAAAATGAGCAAATGGGGAAGGTGTTGGGTTTGGTTAAGATTCCATGCAGGACACTATATTCCGTATTGAAGTGCTGCTTAGAATCCTGGTTTCCATGCTGCTGATCCAGCTTCCCGCTAATGTGCACTCTGGAAGGCATCAAGTGATGGCTCATGTACTTGCATCTCTGCCACCCATGTGGGAGACCTGAACTGAGTTCCAGGCTCTGGGATTTGGCCTGGTCCAGCCCTAGGATATCTGGGGTATAAATTGATAGCTGGACAATCTCTGTGTCCTTCTCTTTGTGTCTGTTTGCCTTTTGAAAAATGAAAATAAATAAATACTTCTATATGGACAAATGATCTACTAGCCATTACTCAGATATGCAAATACTTAACACAAGTATATGAAAAAATGCATATCAAAACCACTATAATATATCATCTCCTGCAAGCTAGAATGACTATAATCAAAAAGACAAAAAAAAAAATAACAAATGCTGCCAAGGATGCAGAGAAAGGAGAATTCTTATATACTGTTAGTATGAATGTAAATTGATACAGCCATTATGGAAAACAGTATGAAGTTTTCTCAAAAATAAAAAAGCACCAAAAATAGATCTATCATGTGATCAGGCTATCATCCCTCTACTGGGTATATTTCCAAAGAAAATGAAATCAGTATACCAAAGAGATTACTGCATACCTAGTTTGTTACAGCCTTA
Source organism: Oryctolagus cuniculus (assembly GCF_051225735.1). Lineage (NCBI taxonomy): Eukaryota > Metazoa > Chordata > Mammalia > Lagomorpha > Leporidae > Oryctolagus > Oryctolagus cuniculus. Next base: position 16,129,127 of record NC_142871.1, read on the forward strand.
ATTCACAATATCCAAGATAGAGAATCAACCATGTGCCTGTCCATTGACAGGTGAATGTATAAGGAAAATGTATTATCTATACATAATGGAATATTTTTCAGTCACACGAAATAATGAAATCCTGTCATTTTCAGTAACATGGATGGAATGGAGGACATTATGTTAAGTGAAATAAGCCAGCTACAGAAAGACAAATACTGCAAGTTTACATATGTGGAAACCCAGAAAGTTTACTTCATATAAGTATGGTATAATAGTAATCACTAGACTCTTGGAAGGCTAGGGGAGAGGGATAGAAGGAGATTCGACAATGGGTACCAAAATATAGTTACAAAGGAATAAGCTCTACTTGTTCTGTAGCACAGCAGAAAGACTTTAGTTCATAAAATTTATTATATGTTTTATAAATAATTAGAATAAAGGTGAACATTTGGATGAGTGGTCAAGATCTCACTTAAGGCTCCTGCATCCCATGTTGGAGTGTTGGGTTTGTGTCTTGGTTCTACCTCTAAATCCAGCTTCCTGCTAATGTGCACCCTGGGAGGCAGCAGATAATGGCTCAAGTTCTTGGGACCTTGCCACCTTCCACCCCCATAGGAGACTTGGATTGATTTCCAGGCTCTTGGCTTAGGCCTGACACAGCCCTAAGTGTTTCAGGCATTTGAAAATGAATTAGTGGATGGGTGATTTATCTCTGTCTCCTTCCTTCTGTCTCCTTTCTCTCTCTCTCTCTCTCTCTCTCTCTCTCTCTTTATCTCTCTCTCTCCCTTTTTCCCCCTCTCTTTTCCTCTCAACTAAATAAAAAGAAATTTAATAAAAAATTAGAGAAGAGTTAAAACAGTTCCCAATATGAAGAAATAATTAATACTTATAGAAATGGAAATGCCAATTACCCTGATTTGACCTTTACACATTCTATGCATGTATCAAATTGTCACATGTAAAATTATTAACATGTCAATTATATTTCTTAAATGATGACATTTTCAGGCAAATAAAATTCCTAACAGAGACATTCCACGTACACAAAAACATGTACAAACATACACATCCACATCCTCTACAATAAAAATTAGTAACATGCACCCTGTTTTGTGTCATGGGTTTTTCATTAATAGTGTATATAGACTATCTGCATTTTGCTACATAAGCATCCTCCTTTCATATGACTGCATAGTATGCTGCCATGGAGGTATTATAATTTATTTTACCAGTTCCTCATTAATGACAATTAAGTATGTTCCCAATCTTTTACATTTATAAGCAATGATATAATTAGTAACTTTGTGCAGAAGTCAATTCTGTCATGACTAAATACATATAATTTTAATTTTGAGAAATGCTGCCAATGTCCTCATAGTCACTATAGAGTTTGAACTCCCACATCTTCAAAAATATGGTGGATCTTTGAATTCTTTAGTGTTGTTCATAATAGTATCTCCATGCAGTTTTATTTAGCATCTTTTTTTTACTATGAGTGAGGCTGAGCATCATTTTGCATTTTTTTTTAATATTAGCTCTACTACTGACAGCTTATTTGGACTTGGACACACTAAGGCCTTTAAAATGAACTTATAAAGTTGGGAACAAGGAGGACAGTGATGTGGCATATTGGGTTAAGCCTCCACCTGCAGCGCCAGCATCCAATTTGGTCAACTGTTCTAGTCTTGGCTGTTCCTCTTCCAATCTAGCTCTCTACTATGGCCAGGGAAAGTAGTAGAAAATGGCCCAAGTGCTTGGGCTCCTGCACCCATATGGGAGACCTGGAAAAAGCTCCTGGCTCCTGGCTTTAGATCAGCCCAGCTCCAGCCATTGCGGCCATTTGGGGAGTGGACCAGTGGATAGAAGACCTCTTTGTCTCTCTCTCTCTCTCTCTGTGTGTCTGTAACTCTATACCTCAAATAAATAAATAAAATCTTTAAAAAGAATTTTTTTAAGTTGGGACAATTCCCATCACAAAGAGTTGTCACAAAGAGTTTTCACAATGTTGAAAATAAATGTCAGTTCTTGGTGGTTTGCACATCATTTTCCCAGTAGTTACCAATTACTGGGGCCCCAGAAGAGCAAGCTAATAATGAATTAAAGGTGACAGGAAATGTGATTGAGTCCAGAGTTGAGTGACCTGCAAGTTTTAGATGAAGCAAAGAGTTGTTATCAAAGGCTTGCTTACCCTCATTCCAAAGTGACAGTTTGCCTAGCACAACATCATTGAAATTCAGTGCAAATCAGGACTATTTCCCCATGGATGAAAAATAACTATGCATAGTGACACCTTAGGTGAGAAGAACATTAACATCAGAGGTTACATAAACTTGGAAATCAAGCTCACTTATGAGTCCAGTGTGTTTTTGAAAATGAATTGTTGCAATGCCAGTTTTTACTGTTTTACTGTTTTCAGACCTTTGCAAGCCCCCTCCTATTGCTCCCACAGAGGCATTACACAGTACAAGTAAATAGCCATCATCAGATTTTAAAGCTCCATAAATAAGTGGTAGATTGTTGACAAAATTGTGGCTGTCATGTAGAGACAAGGACTGTGGCTTTCACAAACATAAAAAGAAATATTTTGAAACAGACTGTCAACTATCATATTTTAAGATGCTTTGACATACAGCTAAAATGTTTGGGACTCAAATGGCAAATGTGTCTGCAGGCTAATTTGAATCCTTTATGTACAAAATCATCAGCAAAATTGAAACTGCAAATCAATGAATTTTTCTGATGCATTAGGTTTACACCAAAGAACTGATACTAAAATTCCTTTCCATATTCAGATATCTTCTATTGCAAATTTTGTGAATCAGTGAAGAGAAAATCAAATAGCCTATTAATAATAACATTATACTCCTCCAATATTTGTTTGAAATATGTTTTATATTACAATACCTGGACCTAAAGTTAACAATTCAGTAAATATAATTTCCCCATAGGGAGTGGTTAGGCAGCCTATTACAGGATTTGCCAATTTTTTAAGAAAAAGATTCATTTTTTCAAAGGCAGAGAGAGAAAAAGAGAGAGCTATCTTCCATCCACTGGCTCACTGCTCAAATAGTTGCATGGCCAATGCTGAGCTAGACAGAAGACAAGAACCAGAAATTCCATCCAGGTCTCCCATAGAGGTGGCAGAGGCCCAAGCACCTGGGCCATCTTCTGCTGCTTTCCCAGTGTATTAGCAGGAAGCTGGATTGGAAACAGTGTATCCAGGATTTGAACTGGCACTCTGATTTTAGATCTGTCATCATAGGCAACAGCTTAACCTGCTATACCACAACACCAGTCCCAGGACTTGTCACTTTCAAGGACACACATTGGTTTAGTGTTGTTTTCTTACTAGCCTTTTGAAATCCCTGTTTGCCCCTAGAAAATTGCCTGGCACATATTGGGTGTTCCTATAAGTATATTAGAAGAGAACAAGTGAACAAATAAAATTACTTGATCTTGCTGCCTAGATTCATGTAGCTAGAAAGTCGTTCCCATATTTCCCCTACTGCTGAGCATTTAAAATGGTCTGGGTAGCATTTGAGTACATCCCCCTGAGTTCATGTGCTGGAAGCTTCATCCCAAGTGTCGCATGTTTTGAGTCACTGGAACCTTTTTGAGATGGAACCCAGTGGGAGGTGATGAGATCTTTAGGAAAGATTAATACTTTATTTTTTCAGAAGTCAATTTTTACTCCCTCAAGAATTGCTATGAGAGCAGGTTATTATATGCAAGACTGACATTTCCCCTGAATTTCTCTTGCTTTCTGCATTGCCATTTCATCTTTGTTTTCTGTATGCACTCCCACCATCGTGATGTTATCTGCTATGAGGCCCTCACCAGACAAGCAGATGTCAGTTCCAGGACTGTGAGCTAAACAAACTCTGTTCTTTATGAAGTCCTCAGCCTCAGGCATTTTGTTACAGCAACACAAAACAGACTAAGACAGGATCTTGTAGCATTTGCCAGGTGTTTATTCCTATCTGGAATAGGAAATAATATCTATTCTTTAAGAATTATAGGGCAATAAGGCAGGTTCTGGCCAGCAGTTACCCTGAAACCCACATGTCTCATACGTCCCAGCTCAAGATAGGCCGTTAGTGGTGATTGCACTGACTGTGACTCAGTCACCCCAGATCCACTGCACAGCTGATAAAGTCAAGAGCATAAAGAGGAGAATGGATGTGGGCTGTCTTCAAGGTGCTGTCTGAACATGACAAAATGCAGCAATCCTGCTCAACCACCATGAAGCCTTCTTGATCATAAATAGCAATCACTACTCCTGTCTGTACGTTATGCACTATCTTTATGCACTATCATTTTTAATGTCCAGAAATTTGGTCAAATAAAATCATAAATCCCTTGAAGGTGAAAACACAGCTGAGGAATCAATTTATGAGTACACAATAATGATTTCAGGGTTGTAGAAATATTAGTTTCATTACTTAACTTTTTATTAACTGAATCAGGTGAGTTCATAACACATTTAAAAAGTTGGACCATCTCTATTCAGTCAATGTACACATATATACAACAATGTTAAAATGGAGCACTATGGTTTGAAAGTGATTTGGTCCCCAAACTCATGCAGATATTTAAACTCAAGGTTGTTAAGTTAATGGCTCTAAGAAAGTAGATATTTCTTCCAATTATGGTGTTTTGGAGGTGGGGTCTAGGTCAGAGGTCCTGGGATCATTGGGATCATGACCTCAGAATGCACATCTCACACTCTCTCTCTGCCCCGCCCCCCGGCTTACCCTTTGATTCTTCATCTGCTCTGCTTTGCCATTGCCACCTGCCACCCTCACCAGACACCAAACCAATGCGGTCACCTGACTTTGGGCTTGAACCTCCAAAATGGTGAGTTAAAAACGTCTTTTCTCTTTACAACGTTCATTACCTCAGGTACTTTGCTGCAGTGATGAAGAGATGACTAATGCATGGAGCCATTTACTCCTAGTGCTGGGCTGAGATCCCCAAATATTAGGTAGTATATGGCAAAGTGAAGTATAAGGCCAGTGTTCAAGATTCAAAAAAAAAAAAAAAAAAAAGGTTGTGAACGGGAGTTTCACTCTTCTATGTTACATCCATGGGTGAAAGGATCAGGAGTTAAAATTAGAGAATTTTTGCAGAAGGTGTTTGCCGTGAGTTCCCCTCCACATCAGGTGGAAAAGGCAAGGTATGCCCATCTTCATCTGAAGCCAGAGAAAGGGGCTTCACCACTGCCCCCCAAGGAAACATGAAGTGCCTGCTATGAATCAGCAAACAATGGTCACTGATGTCTGGCCTACCTCAAAATCTTAAGCACAAAAGAACTCTGGCCCACTACACTGGTGACAAACAAAACAAGTTGGCTGTGTTGGGGCTGAGCTGTGTTTCCAAAGTGTGTGGCAGCCGTGGGTGAAGCTAACACGGGTCACATACAAGTGCAGGTTCATTCTGGGTTCAGCCTGATGGTGATGCCGAGAAGGGACAGCCTCTCTGAGAAGTGCAGTAGTGATGCTTGATGCTGAGCAATGCCCACACATCATCAGCCAGTGGGTGTGTTGTTAACCGCGTGGAGGGACTCCCTGACGCTGGGGTCCAAGAAGCAACCGCAGGACACAAGGGCTGGGGAGGACTTGGGAGACATTTAGTTTACTGGGTCTCAGTCTCTTCCCCACTCACACAAAGGATGACACTTACAGAAGCTGAGCCCACTCCATCACTGCACAGCAGGTAAAGCCGGCATCCCATATTGGCACCAGTTCTTATTCTGTTGCTGTACTTCCGATCCAGCTCCCTGCTAATGGCCTGGGAAAAGCAGTGGAAAATGGTCCAAGTGTTTGGGCCCCTGCCACCTATGTGGGAGATTTGGATGTAACTCCTGGCTCCTGGCTTCAGTCTGACCCAGTGCTGGCCATTGTGACCATCTGAGGAGTGAACCAACAAATAGATCTCTCCCTCTCCTTCCTATTTCCTTCCTATTTCTCTCTCTCTCTCTCTCTCCTGTAACTCTTTCAAACAAATAAATAAATCTTTAGAAGAAAACAAGCTTATTTCACTCCTGTGTATCACCCTGGATTTTCTGCAATCTCTATTGCAGCAAGATTTTCCTCCTACAGAAAACTTGAGAGTGGAAAGAACATGAATGGAAGAGCAACCAACTCCTTCACACACAGCACCCATACCACATTTGATAGCAAGGTCCTTGAGTCACACCTCCCAACAAATCCCACTGCTCATGTTACAGAATTGCTTTTCAGTTATCACCTCTACTTGGTGCAGTTGGAGAGCTGAAGCACTGATGGGTTTGGTGGCTTGCCCGGAGTGACAATCCAGAGTCATGGCTTCATCTCTCACTAAAGGGGATGGGATTTGTGTTCATGGTCACCTCAAGGCAAACTTAGTCCTCGCCTGCAGCAGTCTGTCCCCCTCACTGTGTCCTAGGACCTTTTGAAGCTTCCCTCATGAGCTCTTCTCTTCTGCCACTTAGTTGCCAGCTCCAAAGAGTACATAAAGCAGGCACTTGGAGGAATGGACTCACATTGATATGTGAATGGGTCTTCCCAGAATGAGTTGAATAACAAAAATATGCACCATTAATCAGTGGTTCTTAAACATCATTATCATGTGAGAAACTGCAGAAATGCGGTCTTGGAGTAGCTGAGTCCTTCCCTTCCTTAATATCTTTTTGCATTTCAGCTCAAATGTCGTCTCTTGATCACTCCTTCTAAAGGGCACACCCATTACCCATCTCCAGGCCTTCCTCTCACCATCCTAACAACTATTCCTGTTCATAGGGGTCAGTATGACAGTTTTAGATGTTAACCTGGCTAGGCTGTAGAACCCAGTCATTTAATCAAACACTAACTAATTTCACTGTTGCTGTGAAGGTACTCTGTGCATGTGGTTAACATCTACAATCAGGACTTAAGTTCCATCCATAATGTGGGTGGGGCTCACCCGATCCGCTGAGGCCTTACCAGCAGATAGGTTTCCCAAGGGAGAGCTTTGGCTTCAAACTACAGCATTAACTACTGTGCAAGATTCCAGCCTGCAGCCTACCCTATGGACAGCTAAGTTCAGACTACTCAGCTCCCACAACGTCACAAGGCAGTTGATAATTATCAGATGCATTCAACAAGTTCATAGAAAATATATATGATTAAAAAGTATGGATTTCAAATTTTTGTGCTAAAATAACTTTTTCCATTAACTCTATGAAATATTCTCATACATATTGGACACCCTAATCCAAAAATATGAAACTGCTTCAAAATCTGAAACTTTTTGAACACTAACATGAAGTCACAAATTAAAAATGCCACACCTGACCTCATGGGATGTGTATCAGTCAAAATACAGGAGCACTAGGAATATTGAATAAGAGGTGGACATTTAACACAGTGGTTTTGATACTGATTATGATGCCAGCATCCTATACCCAACTGCCTCTGTATGAACCCATCTCTGACTCTTAACTTTAGCTTCCTGCAATGTAGACCTTTGGAGACAATGATAGCTCAAGTAATTGGATCCATGTGACAGACATGAGTGAGATGAATTGAATTCCCAGGTCACGGCTTCAACCTGGCCCCACCCCCAACTGTTGTGGGCATTTAGGTAGTGAACCGTGAATAGGAACTCTCTGTACATCTGTCTCTATCTTGTTCTCCTTGTTTCTTAAATTAATTAAATGATTTTTTAAAATATTGTATAAAATTACATTCAAGCCATGTGTATACAGTGCATATAAAACATAAATAAGACACCAATATTGTTGCATAACAGCTTAAACCAACACTTGCAATGCCAGCATTCCTTATCAGAGCACAAGTATGAGACCCAGGTATTCTGCTTCCAATCAAACTTCCTGATAATGTGCCTGGAAAGGCAGTGGAAGATGTCCTAAGTACCTGGGTCCCTGCCATCCACATGAGAGACCAGAATGGAGTTCTTGCCTCCTGGCTTTGGCCAGCCAGTCCTGGCTTTTGTAGCCATTTGGAAAGTGAAGCAGCAGATGGAAGATCTCTCTTATTCTCTCTCTTTCCCCTACTCCTTTGTCTCTCTCTCTCTCTCTCTCCTCTGTTGCTCTTTTAAATCAATTAATCTTTTAAAAACATAAATGAATTTTGTGTTTAGACTTGAGTCTAACCCTCAAGATATCTCATATATGCAACTGTTCCAAAATACAAGAACTGCAAAATCCAAAATACTTCTGATGTCAAGCATTTCAGATAAAAGATACCAACTTGTAATAAGAAATATATGAACAAAAGACAGGGTTTCGGGTGGGTTACATTTACAGGGGGACCCAGAAGAGTGATGCATATACACAAAAGACCCTGGTGAGAAAGATATAAATTAAAATAATTCAAGTTAGTACTAACTGGAACCCATGGAGTGGTTGCAGTGGTCACAGTGACTGCACCATGTAGCCCAAGGACATCCACAGAGGGTGTTATCTTTACCCTATAAGCAGTGGCCTCCAGGGAGATTTGGAGAGGAAAACAGGAGAGGTATTCCTTATAGCCCTGAATTGTATGTTGCCTATGTTAGCTTTGCACACTTGTCAATTTTCTGATCTTAGTACATTAAAATACAGACACTTATTATTAGATGACAAGCAATCAATAGAATTTTATTTGATGGAAAATGGTATGAATAACACCCATTAAGAGAAAATTTCAAAAACATTTCCTTCTATTGACTCTGTTTTTTACAGAGATTTTTACATTTAAAAATACAACTTCTCCCAAAGCTGGAACAGCTTTAGCAATAAAATAAAGTAGTATTGAATCATATCCCAAAGTATAAAATAAATATCCCTGAGTCTATACCAACATAAATGAATGATTGAAAAAATAGATAAATGGGGGAAAACAGACAAATTTCCCATGCAGAAGTTCCAAATAATTTATATTTCATGTTCCACCATGAAGGAGGAGAAATGTAACTCCACACTCCCTAAGTGTGGGATGCACACAGTGACTCCTTCCAAAGAGTACACTGTGGAGAGGGGCCAGAGAGAAAGTTTCTGGTGGGAACCCTGACAAACACTCCATTAGCCAGATGGTCAAGGTCAACATTAATAGCCATATGCCATGTTGGCCATCTATATGCTTGCTATGGCATGATAAGAACAGCGCCTCACCTCTGTGGTCTTCCTCCAAATACAAAGTCTATAATTCCATTCTAATCACATTCTATCAAATGCCTGAGCAGTACTCCTCAAAACTGTCAAAAAACAAGGGAAACCTGAGAAAATATCACAGCCAGGAGGAGATGACTAAATGTAACGTGGCACTCTGGATGGGAACCAGGAATAGAAATGGGACATGAGGTAAAATGGTACACTGTACTAAATTATGAACTTGAGTTAATAATGCATCTGCATTTGTTCATTAATAATACCATGTTAATGAAAGACATTACTAATGCAGGAAACTGAGTGTGGGGTCGACAGGAAACCTTGACTATCATCCTGATTTTTCTGTAAAGCTATAACTCTTCTAAAATAAAAAAAAAATTATTTGGAGTCAATATTTGGTGCATTAGATAAGAACCACTTGGGATGCCTGCATCCCACATCACAGTGCCTGGTTCAGGTTCTGTTTGTGCTTCTGATTCTAGCTTCCTGCTAATGTGCATCCTGGGAAGCTCGAGTACATGAGTCCCTGTCATACATGTAGGAGATCTCAGTTTGTTTCCAGGCTCCTGGCTTTAGCTGTTGTGAGCATTTGTGGAGTGAATCAATAAAAGGAAGTGCACGCGCTCGCTTTCTCTCTCTCTCCCCACTCCCTCCCTCCCTCCCTTTCAAATAAAATGAAAAAAAAAAGTTTATTTAAATATGTACACTTATATCTTCTGCAAACAGTAAAGTATGAAATATGAAATAATTTTCTAAATATACAGAGATTAGAACACCACTCTGAAAATAACTCATCTTAGTTATTGTTGACATCTAGGGTTTATAGGGCTCCTTCAACCCTGAGAGGTTTTCTCTTCCTGTCTTGCTCTGCATCAACCAATGGCACTTAAGAGCCAGGCTTCTTGACGTAGGCATTTGACCTAGATTTTGAGACAACCTGTGGGATGCTGGCATCCCATATCAGAGTACTTGGGTTCAAGTCTTGGTTCTGCTCCTGATTCCTGGGAAGCAGTGGCTGATGGCTGGAGTGGTTGGGTTCATGCCATGTATATGGGAAACCTGGATTGTATTCCCAGCTCCTGGCTTCAGCCTGCTCAGCCTCAGCTGTTGCAGGGATTTGAGGAGTGAACCAGCAGATTGGAACTATCCATCCCTCCCTCCATCCCTCCCTCCCTTCCCCTCTCTCCCCCTCTTTCAAATAACTAATAAAATTAATGAAATAAAAATCTTTTAAAAAGAACCAAGCTCCTGGCAATATATTGTTGACCCTCTCCATCCAGCAAAACAGCTGGAAGCTCCCCAGGAAAAATTAAGGCAGACAGGGGGCTGCTGATGACTCCCCTTGGGCTTTTCAGGGAGTTGGCAGGCATTGCTCCCCTGTGCCAAGGTATTTTGATTTGGGGAGCAGATTAGGGCTTGATGTCAGCCATCACTTACTCTCCCAGCCAGTACAAGCTGCTAAGCAAGTCAATGTAATGTCCTGGGGGGCACAGGATGACATGCAGGCTACAGCAGATGATGTATGAAGGTAGTGCTTCTCCAGTGGAGGGGTCAGTTCATGCTACAAGAAAACTCACTTAAATAAGCCAGCTAGACTTTGAATAAAAACTACATTTAAAAGATTGAGGCAATTCCTTGTTAGAAATCTCTACAATCCTGTGATTATAGGAATCAAGTAGCAAAAACACTTCCAGGACTACAGAAAGTTAGAAGCAGAATTCAAATGACCAGTTTTGTGTCATGATTTTGGCACCCAAATGTTCTCCTGGGACATTTTGAATGCACTGAGCACCAGCACCAAGAATAAATGACATCAAGCATATGCCTAACCCTCAATGAATTCTGCCCAAGTCATGGATGCACCTTCTTGGTGGGATATAGAAAACTTTAAATTCCATTGATTTCAACTCTGGCTGCACCTTAGGATCAATAGAGTAGTTTTCAAATATGATACCCAGGCCTCACCACACCATTGAAATAAAAATTCTGGGGGAGTTAGCTATTGGTGGTTCTTAACTCCCCTGACTAATTCTACTCTGCTGCCAGTTAAAAACCACCAGATTAAATAAGGAAACACATGAGGAAAAGGAAGGTGTTAGAACTGTTGGAGCTAAAAAAAATACAAGCTCTACTTAGCAACCTATAGGTGTGTGTGGTTGCTCTTGCTACTCCATACTCTGCACTGTGCACAAAACAATAATCTGAACCAAGAAAACTCACAAAACAGTAAAATGAAAGAATTCAAGAACAAGAACTGTTGGTGATTTCTGAGGAAAGTAGAAACTTCTAAAAATTATACTGGGAACTAATTGTGTCTCGGGTAGTTAACTGTCATGTTGTGGGTTTCCTGATTTTACAGTCTCTCGTACATATTTACCATCCAGTCATTCCTTTACTTGTGTCGCTCCCCCTCTTCATGGAGGAACGACACTAAACCCTGCGCTGTTCTTTCGTCTGCTCGGCCTTCCCCGGGTTTGCTGCTGGTTCTTCCCGGGTTGGCTACTATCCCTTCCACTTCCGTGGAAGGGCAGTTCCCCCTGGCCACATTCCCCACTTCCGCAGGGGAGCGGCACACCGCCGGCCGGCTCTTCTCGGGGGCTGCACAGGTGTTCCTTCAGCTAGATGTTCCCCTTAGATGTTCCTGGTGCATGCCGTCTCTCTCCTCCTTTATAGTCCTCCTCCGCCAATCCTAACTCGGCTGCCCACACGCCGAGCACGCTGCTCTCCAATCAGGAGCAAGTCCTACAGTTTATTGGTTGAACTGGAGGCAGCTGTGCGGAAGCTGTTTACTTCTCTCCCAGCGCCATATTGTGGGAGAGCAGATGCATAGAATAAGTCTTAATTCCAGTAACTCAGTCCAGTCCGAGCTGCTCCCCACAGATCCCCCTTTCTTTTTATTTTTGGCGTTGATACGCGCCTGTCTTCGGTGTCCCGCGGCACACACTCTGCTCTACTTGCTAGAGTTGCCACAGGTTCTTACAAGTCCTATCAATCAGGCAAACCGAATCCGGGTCCTCTCTTCGCCATGTTGTGAGGAGGTTTTTAGGCGCTGATGCGTGCCTGTGTTTGGTGCCCTGCAGCGCATGCTCTGCTCTGCCCGCAGGGGCTTACAAGCCCTAACAATCAGTCAAACCGAATCCAAGCCTTCTCATTGCCGTATTGTGGGGGAGACTTATTAGTGTCGGTTCGTGCCTATCTTCGGTGACCCGCAGCTCACACTCTGGTCGAGCCGCCGGCTGGTGCCCACCGCCCCAATCAGGCAGACCGAATCCAAGCTCTCCCACCGCCGTATTGTGGGGGAGACCTACTAGTGTTGGTTCGTGCCTATTTTCGGTGACCTGCAGCTCATACTCTGGTCGAGCTGCTTGCTGGTGCTTACCGCCTTAATCAGGCAGACCGAATCCAAGCCTCCTAATTGTTGTATTGTGGGGAGGCCTTACTGATGTTAATTCGTGCCTGTCTTCGGCGACCTGCGGCGCATAAGCTGCTAGCCGCCGCAGGTGCTCATTGCCTCACTTAATCAGGCAGACCGAATGCAAGCTCTCTCATTGCCATGTTGAGGGGAGGCCTTTCTATTTCTCTATTTCTCTATCTCCGGACATTCCTATTTCTCCCATTTTACTTCTGTCTGCCAGCATTCCTAGTTCTCTCATTTTACTTCTAAACTTCTGTTTCTCTTATCCCTGCAGCTTCCCGGCGCCTCGCCCTGCCGGCAGCTTCACGGCTCCGCCTGGCTTCCCGGCGCCTCGCCCCGCCAGCGGGCTCCGCCCCGAGGCTGCTTCTCGGCGCCTCGCCGGCTCTGAGCCGCTTCAGCCCGCGCCTCTCTCATCTGCATGGCTCGGCTTTGCGCGCACACTCCGCGGTCTCGCACTTAACCCTTTCGTGTCTGAACCACGGCCTCGCGCAAGCCCCGCGTTCCCTATCTATTCACGCCCCGTGCTCTCTGCACGCAGCGGCTTCCGCGAGTAACACAGCGTAGCTTGCGTCTCCACCACTAGCATTCAATCCAAGTTCCCCGGGCTAGCCTGGCGAATTCAACCCAGCATACGTCTCCGCCCCACGGTTTGGCTTCCCGTCCTTTGCTCCCCGGGCTAATCAGACGGATCCCAATCTGGCTTACGTTTCAGCTTCTGGTTTCAACTTTTCGCCCCCTATTCCCGGGCTAACTTGAGAATCCCAAAGTGGCTTTCGTTTCCGCCTCGGCCTGCCCCCCGCGGCTTCAATTTCCCTAACGTTTTTCTCTACCCGGTATGTTTCCCCAAGCTTTCCTCCAACAATACTCCTCCCTCATTTCTCCTGGCCTCTCCCCACAGTCCGTATCCGAGTCTGTTTGTTCTAGCTTTCACTTTCGCTTTCGACCTTAGAGATTTCTCCCAGCTTCCCCCCGTAGTCCGTATCCGAGTCTATGCCTAGGCTTTCAACAGCTCCTTCCGGCACCTTTTTCGTCCGGCTTTTCCCTAGAGTGTTTGCTAGTCTCTCTCTCCGATATTTTCCCTAGGCTGTTTGCTAGTCTCTCTCTCCGATATTTTCCCAGTTCTTCCCGTTTCTTCCCTCCTAAGTTTCCTATCCGTCCTAGGTTTCCTATCCGAGTCACGGCACCATTATGTTGCTCCCCGTCTTCATGGAGGAACGACACTAAACCCTGCCTAGGCTTCATATCCGAGTCACGGCACCATTATGTCGCTCCCCCTCTTCGTGGAGGAACGACACTAAACCCTGCGCTGTTCTTTCGTCTGCTCGGCCCTCCCCGGGTTTGCTGCTGGTTCTTCCCGGGTTGGCTACTATCCCTTCCACCTCCGTGGAAGGGCAGTTCCCCCTGGCCGCATTCCCCACTTCCGCAGGGGAGTGGCACACCGCCGGCCGGCTCTTCTCGGGGGGCTGCACAGGTGTTCCTTCAGCTAGATGTTCCCCTTAGATGTTCCTGGTGCATGCCGTCTCTCTCCTCCTTTATAGTCCTCCTCCGCCAATCCTAACTCGGCTGCCCACACGCCGAGCACGCTGCTCTCCAATCAGGAGCAAGTCCTACAGTTTATTGGTTGAACTGGAGGCAGCTGTGCGGAAGCTGTTTACTTCTCTCCCAGCGCCATATTGTGGGAGAGCAGATGCATAGAATAAGTCTTAATTCCAGTAACTCAGTCCAGTCCGAGCTGCTCCCCACAACTTGAGTTAATTACTCTGCCCTTTTATGGTCCTTGAATGCCCATTCTCACATTACTACCTTTCCACCATAGCCCCTTGCTCCCCAGAGCATTAATATTCAGCAAATGTGCTCAGTGAAATTCCCAGCTCCCCTTTCCTGCCAGTTTCTACAGCCATAATCCAAACCAATACCTTTACTGGAACTGGCAATCACACATACGTGATAGCTAGACTCCATTGCTCTGTATTTTTTCATACTCAAAGCTGATGTTCCTGCAAGCTTGGATTAACCTTCTTTAGATGCCATTTGTACCCAAAAATGTCATGTTGAACATCTTTATCTATCACATATAACCTGACATGCCCACTTGCTGGCCTATCCATCAACTCAACTTCTTATTTCTCCATATACAAAATTATTTCTCCAACCAAGCCAATCTGCGGCCTGTCTCCTGAACTCAACATTTTATCCTTACAGCCACAGGAGAATGCAATGCTATTACTCCAAAAATAGCCGTCAGTGCCTACTGCCCTTTATTTCAAACAATCCTGCCAATCTTTGTTCACCTCTGCTTTGGTATCTCCCATCATAAAATTATTGCAGGAACAATTAATATTGCCTTACACCCCTTCAACTCTGAATCCCTGGGCTTCCTTTTCCTAATGGGAGGGGTCTTCAAAAAAGTTCGTGTGGGCAGGCATTTGGCCTCATGGTTGATATGCCAGTTAACATGCAAACATCCCACATTGGAGGGCCTGGCTTCAATACCCTGCCCTGGCTACTGACTCCCATTTCCTGCTAATGCAGACACTTGGAGGCAGTGATGGCAGCTCAAGTGGGTGAGATCCCTCATGGGGTCCCTGAATAGGTTCCCAGCTCCTGGCTTTGACCTAGCCCAGCCCTGGCCATTATGGGCATTTTAGGAGGGAACCAGAAATTGGAGATTTCTCTCTATCTTGGGGTGTGTGTGTGTGTGTGTGTGTGTTTGCCTCTCAATTTTTTTTTACTTTTCTTTCAAAAACAGTTCATGGAATATGTGTATTATGAAAAAAACTAATTTTTCCATGAATTTCTTGAAGAAACTTCATATTTCAGTATTGTGGTCTTTGACTACTTGTGCCACTTGTGCCAGCCTCTTTCAACTTAGGCTCTGTTTTCTACTCCTCCTTTCTGTCCTCTGAACATCCAACTAATATTTCTTTTTTTTAAGATTTATTTATTTATTTGAAAGTCAGAGTTACATAGAGAGGAGAGGCAGAGAGAGAGAGGTCTTCCATCCAATGGTTCACTCCCCAATTGGCCGCAACAGCCGGAGCTGCGCCGATCCGAAGCCAGGAGCCAGGAACTTCTTCCTCCAGGTCTCCTGCACGCAGGTGCAGGGGCCTAAGGACTTGGGCCATCTTCTACTGCTTTCCCAGGCCATAGCAGAGAGCTGGATCGGAAGAGGAGCAGCTGGGACTAGAACCAGCACCTATATGGGATGCTGGCATTTCAGATCAGGGCGTTAACCCACTGCACCACAGCGCCGGCCCCCCAACTAATATTTCTGGTATCAGGATCAGAGACCCTCTGGCCCAGCCACTTTCCTTTAGCTTGCACTGCCTGTTCCTTGCCTCCACACTCAAGAACCTCTCTACTTATGATCAAAATCTCCCATTCGGGCCGGCGCCGCGGCTCACTAGGCTAATCCTCCGCCTAGCGGCGCCGGCACACCGGGTTCTAGTCCCGGTCGGGGCGCCGGATTCTGTCCCGGTTGCCCCTCTTCCAGGCCAGCCCTCTGCTGTGGCCAGGGAGTGCAGTGGAGGATGGCCCAAGTGCTTGGGCCCTGCACCCCATGGGAGACCAGGAAAAGCACCTGGCTCCTGGCTCCTGCCATCGGATCAGCGCGGTGCGCCGGCCGCATCGCGCTGGCCGCGGCGGCCATTGGAGGGTGAACCAACGGCAAAGGAAGACCTTTCTCTCTGTCTCTCTCTCTCTCACTGTCCACTCTGCCTGTCAAAAAAAAAAAAAAAAAAAAAAAAAAAAAAAAATCTCCCATTCATTCCTATGCTCTTCACTTTGTCTCCCACCTGGGATTTAAAGTTTTCCCACACCCATTCTTATATTTAACTGACTTGCTCACCACTAACCTTGTTATTCAGATCATAATAAAAATTCAGCACTTCTTCTGAGAACATCACACTCCTGGGCCTGACTTCTGATCTGCCCATTTCTGGTGCAATCTAAGACCTAACATGATCAGGCCCTGAGCCTTATCTTCTGCAGGAGGTTGTGTGTTTCTGCCTGCCACTCTGGGCTGTAACATCCAAGACTGTTTTCACTAGTTCAAGCAAACGCCTCTCAACTTACAGTGGGGATACATCCTCACAAACCCACTGTAATTGCAAATTGCTGCAAATTGGAAGTGCATTTAATATACTTGACCCACTGAACATGGTACAGCATTGGATCTTTTTTTTTTTCTTTTTTTGACAGGCAGAGTGGACAGTGAGAGAGAGAGACAGAGAGAAATGTCTTCCTTTTTGCCATTGGTTCACCCTCCAATGGCCACCGCGGCCGGCGCGCTGATCCGATGGCAGGAGCCAGGTACTTATCCTGGTCTCCCATGGGGTGCAGGGCCCAAGCACTTGGGCCATCCTCCACTGCACTCCCTGGCCACAGCAGAGAGCTGGCCTGGAAGAGGGGCAACCGGGACAGAATCTGGCACCCCGACCGGGACTAGAACCTGGTGTGCCGGCGCCGCAAGGCGGAGGATTAGCCTAGTGAGCCGCGGAGCCAGCCCAGCATTGGATCTTGCCCCTTGTGAGGGACCTGACTGAGCTGTACTCATGGCTATTGCCCTGTAGCAGACAGAGGATGGAACCACAGAGTGGTAGCTGGGAAAGATTCAAATTAAATATTCCAAGTACAGTCCCTACTTAATAAGGATAACTTTTGCACCATTGTAAAGTGAAAAAATCTTCATCTAAACCAAATGAGAAGTCAAGGATAGTCGGAGAGTCTCTCTTCGTTGAGGAGCTCTTCTGTTGCTCTGTGCATGTGTTCTTTTGTAATAGCTGATACTTCTCTGGACATCTACATTCTGCCCGACCCTCCTTTTAACTCTGCGGCCACTCCAGTTCTTGCTCAGTGAGGGAACTGCATGCCGAGAGCACAGCTATGCAGATAGATGTTGGAGTGTGACCTGTGACCTTTCCCAAAGTTAAAAAGATCCACTGAACGAGACATTGCCCACCCTCAATCTATTATTTTCTTCTTGTGAGATGAGGGATTAAAAAATAACCCTGAAAACAAAGTTAGTGACAAACCAAGCAAATAATTTGAACAAATGTATCATTATTTCATGGTAATAACTGAAAGCTTCTTTAGCCCTGAGTTTTTCCTACCTATATAATCAGCTAGTTCTGTTTCTGTGCCAATAAGGATTTAGAAATATCTTGAGTTCTTTTGGTTTTACTTGCAAATGCTCAACACCAAGGATGGAGTACACCGTTCCTAAGCATAGACGGTCTTCAGCAATCATCTCTAACCACAGTGATCAGCCCAGACTTCTACAGATGCAAAGTAGTGATGAAAAGCAATGACAACCCAGCCCTCCTCCTACTGGGTAGAAACCAAGCTAAGACTCCTTCCCAAGCCACTTACACTCTCCGATATTAAAGAAAGACTACATGCAGAGCCACTACCCATTCATGACTAATTCATCCCCAGTGATCCAGAAACTGTTACCTGTTCTTGGCATACAATGCCTTGTTCAGGGGGAAAAAAAGTTCAAACAACAAAATTTAACTTCAAACAAAATGTCAAAGTTACTCATTATTCACATAACAACTATTTGTGCTTCCTTGCAACCAACTTCATTGTTTTCTGTGAGATGCTATACTTCCCAAAATGGCACATTTCAATGTGATCAAAGCAAGCTTTTGGAAGAACAGCAGAGTACAATTGAGTGATAATCCCTATCTCTGTTTGCTAGTAAATGTTACCAACTAGTGAAATGAGTTTGGTCCAAATTCATTACAAGGAGACTCAAAATTGACCCAACCTGTCCAGAAGCCTTCTCCAACTCCCTTGTGGTAATGCTTCCTATAACAGTACTTGTTGTAACTTTACAAGTACTTATGCAACTCCAACTTTATGCAAAGCAAAGCACTGTTGTGTCTCAACCTATTCCTCACTCATTTTAGGAAGCTTTCCCTTTACCAAGGATGGTAGGTATGCTTATTTGGAAGCCATCTGACACTACAACATTACTATTAGAAATCCAAAAGAGAAACTCACCCATCAGAATTGTTCTGGGAGGGCTGGGGAGGACATTTAACCTAGTAGTTAAGACACCAATTAAGATGCCTGTGTCTCACACTGGAGTACCTGGCTCCTGACTCCAGCTTCCTGTTAATGCAGACTCTGAGAGGTAGCAGGTGATGGCTCAAGTAATTGGAATCCAGCCAACCACATGAGAGACCTGGATTGAGTTCAGGGCTCCTGACTTTGGCTGATCCAGCTTCAACCTTGCAGGCATTTGGGGAGTTGAACCTGCAGATAGAAATGCTCTCTGTATGTCTCGCTCTCTCATTCTCTCTCCCTCCCCACTTCCTTCCTTCCCTATCCAATATTTTTAATTGATCTAGGGATAAATTTTCTGATCAGAATCTCCACAGTTCAATGATTGGCCAAAGAAAATGAGAGATTATGTTTTATAAAAATAATTCAATTCTGTCAGCAATTTCTGCATTGACTCTACAACAAGCAGGATACCCCCCCCAATAAGTCAGTGAATAGGCAGACACCAAAGTTCCTACTTGAACAAAGACCCATGGAACGAGGAAAGAACCATAGCTTTTCTGAATCACTGAGTTGTCTTCCAAGAAAGCCACCTGTGTTGTGGGTATAGGTCTTGTCAACTAGGACAAGAGTAAAAGCCTCCAGATGCCTCCCAGTGACTGCTTTCAAATCCACACTTCAGGCCCGGCAGCAAGGCTCACTAGGCTAATCCTCCACCTGCAGCTCTGACACTCCAGGTTCTTGCCCCGGTTGGGGCACTGGTTCTGTCCCAGTTGCTCCTCTTCCAGTCCAGCTCTCT
The DNA here is from genome assembly GCF_051225735.1 of Oryctolagus cuniculus. NCBI lineage: Eukaryota > Metazoa > Chordata > Mammalia > Lagomorpha > Leporidae > Oryctolagus > Oryctolagus cuniculus. The sequence goes on from NC_142871.1 coordinate 16,148,462, forward strand.
GCTGTGGCCTGGGGAGGCAGTGGAGGATGGCCCAAGTACTTGGGCCCTGCACCCACATGGGAGACCAGGATAAGCACCTGGCTCCTGGCTTCAGATCAGCACAGCACCGGCCATAGTGGCCATTTGGGGGGTGAACCAACAGAAGGAAGACCTTTCTCTCTGTCTCTCTCTCACTGTCTAACTGCCTGTCCAAAAAAAAAAAAAAATCCACACTTCAGGAAGAGAATTCTTCCTTGGCAGGCTTTTAGCTTCCACTAAAGAATATCTGAGCTGTCCCTGGGCTCCAGTGATATCACAGATTATGTAGTAAGGGCTAGCAGCTAGGGCTGCTGTAACCCAGCACCACAAGCCAGGGACTGAGCCATGAGAAGCATTCTGTTTCACATGCTCTGGAGGTCAGAAGCCCAAAACCAAAGTGGTGGCAGGGTGGGTTCTTTCTGAAGGCAGTCATTGAAAGTCTTTTCCATGCCCCTCTGTAGCTTCTGGTGGCTTGTTGGCAGTCTTTGCTGTCCCTTGGCTTGTAAAAGCATAATTCCATTCTCTGCCTTCAACACCATGTGGTTTTCTTCTCATGTGTGTGCCTATGGCCAGTCTTTTCCCTTTTGAAAGGACACCAGTCATATTGAATTAAGGCCAACACTTAGGACCTCATTTTAACTCTATTACCTCTGCAAAGACCTTCTGTACAAATTAAGTCACATTCTGAAATAACAGGCTTTAGGACTTCAACATATCTTCTCTGAGGGTAGCACAATTTAACCTTTAACAAAGAGTTTTTAAGATGTTAGAGAAAAGGGATGTTTAATAATTCAAGAAGCAATAGATTTCACACATAGTACAATGAGAAGAGAGACTATTTTATGAGCTGATGAATGGAAGAATAAGCTTACTACTAAAGCATGACAATTTACAATGCAAGAATTCCAGCTTTTATCTTTGTAACTCCCCTTTCAAACAGTCTGCTATCATTTATGATTGTGTTATTAAGGCTGTACATCTGATAAGAATTTAAACTCTATAATGGTTGATTAGCTAATCTGGATTTCCCATTCACTAGAATCCAGTTTTAAACTGATCCTTAGCATGTAGGTTGTAATGGAACAATAATGATTCTTAGCCTTTTTGTCACTCTGGCCTCACTGCATTCAAATTTCCCCCAAAAGGTGCCTTTATGATAAATCCTCAAAAAGTAGATAATATCTGTTTGATGGATAGTTGAAGAATTTTCCATGTGTGGCTGAATCTTGCCATAATAAATGAAAATTTTATCTTTAATGAAAATTTTTTTAAATTTTATTCAAGATACAGAAATTTCATGCATTTCATATATACAGACATAGGAACATAGTGATTCTTCCCACCATACCATCATTCCCACCCATGCTATCAACATTCTTCCTCCTCCCTCTCCTATTCCCACTCTTAATTTTTACGAAGATCTATTTTCAGTTTACTTTATACTCATAAGATTAACAGTAAGTAAAGAGCTCAGCAAATAGTATGAGGTGGAAAGTCACTGTTCCTCAACAATAGAGACAAGAGCTCTAAACAATCATGGAATCTCAAAATGTCAATTTCCCTCCTATCCATTACATTTTAGATATGGATCTTACTATAACCCCTCTCCCTTCTTGTTTTGTGCACATCAATGGCCACATAAAATGCAGCCTGCCCTTTATATCACAATGAAAAAGTGGTTTTTCTCTTCATACTATTTGTTTAACTCTTTACTTAGTGTAGGGTTAACCTTTTGAGTATCAAATAAACCTGAAATAGATCTTTGTAAAAATTAAGAGAATAGGAGAAGGAGGAAGAAAAAGGACGGCAGCATGGACAGGAGGGAGGATATGGTGGGAAGAATCACTTTGTTCCAAAATCTGTATATATGAAATGCACAAAATTTGTAAACCTTAAATAAAATTTTGAAAAATAAATTTCTCTTTGAACTTAGAAAAAAAGTTATTGGCAACAATTTTTTCTATTATTTTGTGATAGAATAAAAAAAAATTGAAGACATTCAGACTGGTGTATACATTGGAAAGTCACTTTTTCATGACATTTGGGTGCCATGTCACAGTGCCCAGTACAGTTGAAACCACTACTGGCACCCCACTTCTCGTCTTCCCAGCTCTCCCTTCCTGCTTCAGTTTGATAAATCACCTGTTACAAAAGCATAGTTTTCCATTGTACTTCCCTGTTAAACACCCACATTCCTTGATTTACCATAAAGACTCGCCTGTCACATTTGTTACTAACAAAACCAAAATGAGGCCTTTAGGCAGAAGGTGGGAAGGTTGAGCTGTTCATTTCATTAGAAACATTTACCACTCTTTTCAAAGCAGCCTCCTGAGAAAAGCAGGGGGAGTTTTGATTTAGCAAAAGAAAATAATAGTCAAGCAGCATATCATCAAATTAATTATTTAAACATATTCTCCTCTAAGTCATTTCATACTCCCTGTAGTTATTTACCAGTTGTTTTTAATTACAAAATAACAACTTGCTCATTTTAAAAATTCAGACAATATAGAAGTTTAGAAAGAATAATGTAAAAAGTGAAAGTCTCACTTCACTTTTCCTAACTTCACTCCCCATGAGTAATCACTGTCCAAAATTAAGCAAACATCTCAACGTGTATTTTTAAACACTACATCTACAATTGCTTATTTAAAAAAAATAAGATTGAGAGCAAGCATCTGGCATAGCAGTTGAGAAGCTGTTTGGGAAGCTGGCATCCCACATTAGAGTGTCTGGGTTGGAGTCCTGACCCTACTCTAGATTCCAGATCCTATAAATGTGCACCCTAGGAGAAAGCAGTTGGTTCAAGTGGCTGGGTCCCTGCCAACTATGTTGGAGACCTGGATTGGGATCCCAGCTCCTAGTTTCAGCCTGGCCCAGTTCTCACTTTCACTTTCTTCTATCAAATAAATACATTTTTTAAAAAAATAGATAAATCTGACATTTGCACTGAAACTTTCTTTTTTCATTCCATGATATATTTTGGACTTTCTCCTTGTCATACCATATTCTTTTTGAAAAACTACAATTTTGTTTTTTGATAAATGGTGAAAAAGCAATGGAAGATATAACCATACAAACATGAACAGCTACTGCCACAAAAAAATTCCAGCTGTATTTCGAGCACAAGACTGAATTTTCAACAGGTTATCCTGGGAAAAGTGGAAACTTTAGAACAAAACTGACTGAAGAGTATTTCCTGTGCTGTGGACAAAGGTGGGGGATTTCATTACTTCCAAGTGCCCAATTTTTCTACTAAGAGAGGATAAACGCTTTCAATTACGTGAATTCCCATCAGGCAGACAACAATAGGCATGGGTACAATTCTATAGCTCTTGAGCAATAAAAAGTATATCACAGGATGGAGAATGGGACAAAGAGAAACAGCTCTGTCTTCATAATAAGGTGGAGAGTGAGAGTCGTTATCTACAAAATGCTGCTGAAGCACATTAGTGGAAAATTTTAAGCAAATTAGTTGTGCACTATTTCTCAGTGATTTGCAATACTTTCATAGAAAACTCAGGTACAAACTATGTCACTGGTGCCTATCTGAGCTGTCTCCCTGGTTTAGGAGCTTGCTTTACATTTCTACTGTTCTTTTTGTTTTTTCTTCTTTTGCTCTTCTTTGTCTCATCTTCAAACTTTTTTCTCTCTAACCTGAACACTTTTATCTTTTCATTAATTTTTTTGTGCTCAGAAATAACTGAAATAATCAAACTGTTCAGGCCCAGGTGAAATTTGAGAAGCAAGATAGATTTCTAGAAAGAGTCTTCATCTATCTAAACTTCTTTTGCTTCTATCATGACAGAATCTTTGGGGGGAAAAAGAAGACTTGAACAGATATATAACAAAAAAATTACATATATAACCAACTAATTATTCCCAAAGCACTTTTGCCTAGCACTCCCAATATTGGGTTAATTCTCTCTTTGCTTTGTACAAATAGACCCATTCACATTTTACATTCCCCTCTTGGAATGAAGAGATCAATTTAAGGATTCTTCATGGTTTAACTTTAAACTCGCTATTATGTTCATCAATTACATTTAATCTACATTTATATTAAATTAAATACTAGTTACAGTGACATATCAATTATATTTAATAACTAAAGTATCATAAAATGGTTGCAATCATGTCTAGCATTGTTAGCAATGACTATATTTTTAATTCTGTGTGATAAATATTTCAAGAGCATCTTACCAGAATTTAATAAACATTTATAATGCAGTCTCTTCCAAACAAAACAGGGTTTTTCAATTTTAATTTCATTAACATTCTGAGTTCACCTCTTAGGAAAACATGGCAAGTATTGCATAATATTTTGTTATTTATAAATGAAAAATTAAGAGCGCCTAATGCTGAAGTGAATTGTCCCAGATCTATCAGAATGTCAACACATAATTTAGATTTGTATCTGGGTTGGTTGTTAAGGCAAAAATTCCTCTTTACTCAACTATGATGAATTGCTGCTGTCTTCCCACCACTTTTTTTCCATTCAGCCCAATATAGCCTGAATTCTCTCCATTTCTCTTTAGAACTTTGATCTACAACTCTTTTGTAAGCCACCGTGCCATCACATCTTACCATAATCTTCCTTTTCAGATGTTCAAAGAAGTCTTAAAAATTTCATTTTCTCTGAAGCTTATTGATTCATGAGAATGCAGACATAAAATCCAACTCCCAATCGGACATCTTCACATGAACAATTGACATAGGCCTAATATTTTTCTTTGGTATTATTTATGATTATTGAACTTGTTTTACTTATATGAAGTCTACTACTCCAAATAGAGTAGGAGGGATGGATACCTGGATTTTGTTTGTCATCTTCACAAATATATCAGTGTCCTTTGGTCTTTGAATAGTTTTCCCTGCCAGTGTTAGCCACTGATTTCTAAGGCAAATGATAAACTTGTTCCAACAAATTTAATCCCCAACAATATTCATTAAAATGAGTTCTTGGGGCCAGCACTGTGGAGTAGCGGTTAAAGCCGCCACCTGCAGTGCTGGCATCCCACATGGGTGGTGGTTCACGTCCCGGCTGCTTCATTTCTGATCCAGCTCTCTGCTACGGCCTGGGAAAGCAGTAGAAGATGGCCCAAGTCCTTGGGCCCCTGCATCCACACAGGAGACCCAGAAGAAGCTCCTGGCTTCGGATCAGCACAACACTGGCTGTTGTGGCCTTGTGGAGAGTAAGCCAGCCAGACAGACAGACAGAGACAGCCAGACCTCCCTCCCTCCCTCCCTCCCTCTCCCTTTCCCTCTCTAACTTTGCATTTCAAATAAACAAATAAATCTTTTTAAAAAATGAGTTCTTCTCCTAAAATGCGTCTATCATGTTATTGATTACCTAAATATGAAAAAATTATAATTAAAAATTACATAAGAATTTTCACTCTGCTTTAATTTCTCCCATCCATAATCTCACTGGCATGGGCAAAAGAATACATATAATCAAAGTCAAGATCAAGGGTACTGATAAAATAAGTTCAGTACTAAGTCAAAATTTCTAAATGATATGGAAAAACTATAACTGGGGCAGGTATTGTGGTGCAGAAGTTTAAGCCACCACTTGGGAAACCTGCCTGCCACATCAGGGTACCTGGGATAAAGTCCCATCTCCACTTCCAATCCAGTTTCCTGCTAATGTGATCCAGGGAGGCAGCAGGGGATGGCTCAAGTAGTTGAGTCCATAGCCACCTACATGGGATTCTCAGATGCAGTTCCTGACTTTGCTCTGACCCAGCTCCAGCTGTCCAAAGTACGGCTTATGGATTACAATGGCTTCCCCCCCATATCGTCTCTCCCACCCGCATCCCTCCCCTTTCCCACTCCCTCTCCCCTTCCATTCACATGAGGATTCATTTTGGATTCTCTTTATATACAGAAGATCAGTTTAGCATACATTAAGTAAAGATTTCAACAGTTTGCTCCCACACAAACAAAAAGTGAAAAATAATAGATGATTTTTTAAATGATGATGAAATCAGATCAGACCTATTGTCATGTTTAATCCCAGTGAGAGTCAAGTTGGGAATTGATAATTTCTTCTTTTTTTTTTTTTACAGAAGATCAGTTTAGTATACATTAAGTAAAGATTTCAACAGTTTGCACCCCCATAGAAACACAAAGCGAAATATACTGTTTGAGTACTCGTTATAGCATTAAGCCTCAATGTACAGCACATTAAGGACAGAGATCCTACATGAGGAGTAAGTACACAGTGACTCCTGTTGTTGACTTTACAAATTGACACTCCTGTTTATGGCATCAGTAATCTCCCTATGCACCAGTCCTGAGTTTCCAAGGCTATGGAAGCCTTTTGAGTTCACCGACACATATCTTGTTTAGACAAGGTCATAGTCAAAGTGGAGGTTCTCTCCTCCCTTCAGAGAAAGGTACCTCCTTCTTTGAAGACCTGTTCTTTCCACTGGGATCTCACTCACAGAGATCTTTCATTTAGGTTTTTTTTTTTTTTTGCCAGAGTGTCTTGGCTTTCCATGCCTGAAATACTCTCATGGGCTTTTCAGCCTGATCGGAATGCCTTTAGGGCTGATTCTGAGGCCAGAGTGCTGTTTAGGACATCCACCATTCTATGAGTCTGCTGTGTATCTCGCTTCCCATGTTGGAACACTCTCCCCTTTATTTATTCTATCAGTTAGTATTAGCAGGTACTAGACTTGCTTATGTGCTTCCTTTGACTCTCAGTCCTTTCATTATGATCAATTGTGAACTGAAATTGATGACTTGGACTGGTGAGATGGCATTGGTACATGCCACCTTGATGGGAATACAAATTGAGAAGGAAGAAGTCAAACTATCCCTCTTTGCAGATGATATGATTCTTTATTTAGGGGATCCAAAGAACTCTACTAAGAGACTATTGGAACTCATAGAAGAGTTTGGCAAAGTAGCAGGATATAAAATCAATGCACAAAAATCAACAGCCTTTGTATACACAGGCAATGCCACGGCTGAGAAAGAACTTCTAAGATCAATCCTGTTCACAATAGCCACAAAAACAATCAAATAACTTGGAATAAACTTAACCAAGAATGTTAAAGATCTCTATGATGAGAATTACAAAATCTTAAAGAAAGAAATAGAAGAGGATACCAAAAAAAAAAATGGAATAATCTTCCATGCTCATGGATTGGAAGAAACAATATCATCAAAATGTCCATTCTCCCAAAAACAATTTATAGATTCGATGCGATACCAATCAAAATACCAAAGACATTCTTCTCTGATCTGGAAAAAAAGATGCTGAAATTCACATGGAGACACAAGAGATCTCAAAGCTAAAGCAATCTTGTACAAACAAAACAAAGCTGGAGGCATCACAATACTAGATTTCAGGACATACTACAGGGCAGTTGCAATCAAAACAGCATGGTACTGGTACAGAAACAGATGGACAGACCAATGGAACAGAATAGAAACACCAGAAATCAATCCAAACATCTACAGCCAAGTTATATTTGATTAAGGATCTAAAACCAATTCCTGGAGCAAGGACAGTCTATTCAACAAACGGTGCTGGGAAAACTGGATTTCTACATGCAGAAGCATGAAGCAAGACCCCTACTTTACACCTTACACAAAATCTATTCCACCTGGATTAAAGACCTAAATCTACGACCCGACACCATCAAATTATTAGAGAACATCGGAGAAGCCCTGTAAGATATAGGCACCAGCAAAGACTTCTTGGAAAAGACCCCGGAGGCACAGGCAGTCAAAGCCAAAATTAACAATTGGGATTACATCAAATTCAGAAGTTTCTGTACTGGAAAAGAAACAGTCAGGAAAATGAAGAGACAACCAACAGAATGGAAAAAAATATTTGCAAACAGATAAAGGGTTAATAACCAGAATCTACAAAAAGATCAAGAAACTCCACAACAACAAAACAAACAACCCACTTAAGAGATGGGCCAAGGACCTCAATAGGCATTTCTCAAAAGAGGAAATCCAATTCTAGTTAAGGTAGGGAATCAACCCAAATGCCCATCAACAGTAGACTGGATAAAGAAATTATGGGACATGTACTCTATAGAATACTATACAGCAGTCAAAAACAATGAAATCCGGTCATTTGCAACAAAATGGAGGAATCTGGAAAACATCATGCTGAGTGAATTAAGCCAGTCCCAAAGGGACAAATATCATAGGTTCTCCCTGATCAGTGACAACTAACTGAGCACCTAAAAGGAAACCTGTTGAAGTGAAATGGACACTATGAGAAATGGTGACTTGATCAGCCCTTGTTCTGACTGTTGATGTACAATTTAATACTTTATCCCTTTTAGTAATTTTTTTGTTCTAGTTAATACTATTGGATGAACTTGTATTTAACACACAATTATTCTTAAGTGTTTAAATTTAACTGAAAATTGATCCCTGTTAAATATAAGAGTAGGAATAAGAGAGGGAGGAGATGTACAATTTGGGACATGCTCAATCGGACTTGCCCCAAATGGTGGAGTTAGAAATGTGCCAGGAGATTCCAATACAATCCCTTCAAGGTGGCATGTACCAATGCCATCTCACTAGTCCAAGTGATCAATTTCAGTTCACAATTGATCACACTGATAGGTCTAAGAGTCAAAGGGATTACACAAACAAGACCAGTGTCTGTGAATACTATCTGATAGAATAAAAAAGGGAGAGAATGATCCAACTTGGGAAGCGAGATACACAGCAGACTCATAGATTGGCAGATGTCCTAAACAGCACTCTGGCCTCATAATCAGCCCTTAAGGCATTCGGATATGGCTGAAAAGCCCATGAGAGTATTTTAGGCATGGGAAGCCAAGACACTCTGGCAAAAAATAAATAAATAAATAAATAAATAAATAAATAAATAAATCTCTGCATGTGAGATCCCAATAGAAAGAATGGGCCATCAAAGAAGGAGGTACCTTTCTCTGAAGGGAGGAGAGAACTTCCACTTTGACTATGACCTTGTCTAACTAAGATTGGAGTCAGCATAATCAAAAGGCTTCCATAGCCTTGGCAACTCATGACTAGAGCCTAGGGAGATTACTGACGCCATAAACAAGAGTGTCAAATTGTTAACAACAGGAGTCACTGTGTACTTACTCCTCATGTAGGATCTCTGTCCTTAATGTGTTGTCCAATGTGAATTAATGCTATAACTAGTACTAAAACAGTATTTTACACTTTATGTTCTGTGTGGGTGCAAACTGATAAAATCTTTACTTAATATATACTAAATTGATCTGTTGTATATAAAGAGAATTGAAAATGAATCTTGATGTGAATGGTATGGGACAGGAGATGGGAGGGGTGCAGGTGGGAGGGAAGTTATGGGGGGGAGCCATTGTAATCCATAAACTGTACTTTGGAAATTTATATTTACTAAATAAAAGTTTAAAAAATAAATAAATCTAAAAAAAAGGAAATCCAAATGGCAAACAGACACATGACAAAATGTTCAGGATCACTAGCAATTAGGGAAATACAAATCAAAACCACAATGAGGTTTCACCTCACCCTGGTTAGAATGGCCCTCATACAGAAATCTACCAACAACAGATGCTGGAGAGGATGTGGGGAAAAAGGGGCACTAACCCACTGTTGGTGGGAATGCAAAATGGTTAAGCCACTATGGAAGTTAGTTTGGAGATTCCTCAGAAACCTGAATATAACCCTACCATACAACCCAGCCATCCCACTCCTTGGAATTTACCCAAAGGAAATTAGATTGGCAAACAAAAAGCTGTCTGCACATTAATGTTTATTGCAGCTCAATTCACAATAGCTAAGACCTGGAATCAACCTAAATCCCCCTCAACAGTAGACTGGATAAAGACATTATGGGACATGTACTCTATAGAATACTATACAGCAGAAAAAAAAAACGGTCATTTACAACAAAATGGAGGAATCTGGAAAACATCATGCTGAGTGAATTAAGCCAGTCCCAAAGGGACAAATATCATAGGTTCTCCCTGATCAGTGACAACTAACTGAGCACCTAAAAGGAAACCTGTTGAAGTGAAATGGACACTATGAGAAACAGTGACTTGATTAGCCCTTGTCCTGACTGTCGAGGAACAGTTTAATACTTTATCCCTTTTAGTATTTTTTTGTTCTACTTAATACCATTGGCTGAGTCACTGCTTTGTTAATAGCCACCCAGGAAAACAGATGGGAAGTAACTGCCCTAGAATTTGTGTGTCAAAAAAGCAAATTCTCGCTGTGCTGAGATTTATGATGTTATTAGTCTGACAGTTACGTTATCCTATCCTGACTACTACAGAGAATACAGTTGCAAATGTGTAAATTATATGCAAAGAAAGATGGTTGAAGTCATGGGATTAGGCAAGATAATTAAGAAAGGTAAGTTAAATGTCCGTGTGGTCCAATGTGATTTGTCGATTCAGTGTAATCCCTATCAAAATACCAATGATATTTTTCACAGAACTAGAAAAAATACTATGAACATTTGTGAAGAACCACAGAATAATCCTGACTAAACATTCTTGAGCAACAATAAGAGAGTAGAAGTCATTACATTATCTGACTTTAAAATGCATTACAAAGCTATATTATTGAAATAGCACATAAAACAGACACACAGACAAACAGAAAAGAATAGAGGCCATGGGGCCAGTGCTGTGGAGCAGTAGGTTAATCCTCCAGCCTGCAGTGCTGGCATCCCATATGGGCACTGGTTCTAGTCTCGGCTGTTTCTCTTCCAAACCTCTTCCAATCTAGCTCTCTGATATGGCCTGGGAAAGCAGTAGAAAATAGCCCAAGTCCTTGGGCCCCTGCACCCACATGGGAGACCCAGAAGAAGCTCCTGGCTCCTGACTTCGAATCAGCTCAGCTCTGGCTGTTGTGATCATTTGGAGAGTGAACCAGCAGATGGAACACCTCTCTCTCTCTTGCTCTCGCTCTGGCTCTGGCTCTACCTCTCTCTGTACCTCTGTCAAATAAATCTTAAAAAAAAAAAGTAAACCTACACATTTACAGCCACCTGATCTTTGATAAGGCACTATGAACACACACTAGGAAAGGGGCAGCCTTTTCAACTCATGGTGCTGGGGCAAATTGGAGAATTAAACTAGCTCCCTCTCTCACACACAATGTACAAAAATTCAATCCAAGATGGATTAATGACCTAAATATAAGACCTTAAACTTGGAAACTCCTAGAAGAAAACAGGAAAGATGCTTCAGAACATTGGAATGAGCAAGGAGTACTTGGATCAGACCCCACAAGCGCAGGAAGCAAAAGCAAACCTACAAATGGAGTCATGTCAAATTAAGGAATGTCTTTCTACATAGCAAAGAAATCAATCAACAGTGAAGAGGCAACTTGCAGAATGGGAAAAATATTTGCAAGTTATACATCGCCTAAGGGGTTTGGGGTTAGTAACCAGAGTATATAAGTAAGGCAGACAACTCAGTAGCAAATAATAATAATAATAATCCAAATTTTAATTGGCAAATGGATTTAAAAAGTCATTTCTCAAAAGACATACAAATGAACTAACAGGTCCATAAAAAAGATACTCAACATCACCAATCATCAGGGAAACGCAAATCAAAACCACACTGAAATGCCTCCTCACTCCATTTAGATTAGCTATTACCAAAAATGAAAAAGATAGCAAGCGCTGGTGAGGATTCACAGAAAAGGGAATCCCAGCACATTGTTGGTTGGATGTAAGTCAGCACAGCCTTTGTGGGGAAACAGTGTGCAGGTCACTCAACACTGGAAAAATAGAGCTGCCATAGGACCCAGCTATCTCTCTACTGGGCACGTATCCAAGGGAAAGGAAATCAGCCCATTAAAGAGACATCTGCAGTTCTATGTTTATTGCAATAATATTCATAATAGTCAAGAAATGGAAACAATACAAGAGTCTACTTCCTGATGAATGAATACAGAATAAGTGGTACATATACACAATGGAATACTATTCAGCCACAAAAAGAGTGAAATCTTATCACTTGCATCAACATGGATGGAACTGGAGGCAATGTTAACTGAATTAAGCGAAGCACATAAAGATAAGTATATGTAATCTCACTCATATGTGGAGGTTTAAAAACAACTGATCCTATAGAAATTAGGAGTATAATGGTGGTTACCAGAGGCTGTGGCGTGTAGAGGAAAAGGAAGATGGGGAAAGTTTGATAAGTGGGTCCTCAGTCATATTTCTATAGGATTAAGAAGTTCTCCTCTATAGGAAGGTAGGGTGACTAGGAATCATGATAAGGTACTATATATTTCTCTTTAAAAAACTAGAAGGAAGGGTCCTGAATGTTTTCACCATAAAGAAATGTTAAAAGCTTGAGGACATGTTTTTACTGATTGGATATGATGCAGTATCTATATGGCTAGAACATCAGCAAGTACCACATAAATATGTGCATTGTTATGTCATTTAAAAATAACTTTAAAAAAAGAACAATGAAAAACTAGAAGTATTGAATTTAGGGCATTTGTTACATTTTAGAAAGGAAGATAAAATGATGCTAAGGAAGCAGATGAAAGAGTGGTCTGAATATTCAGCCAATATTGTGGTGCGGTGGACTAAACCATTGCTTGAGATACCACACATCCCTGCTAGGAATGCCTAGGTCAGGACCTGACTACCCCACTTCCAATATGACTTCCTACTAATGCACCTGGGAGGCACAAGAGTAGGGATGAATCACTTGGGTCCTTGCCCAAGATAGAATACCTGGGTCCTGGCTTCAGTCAAGCCTACCTCTGGCTGTTGTGGACATTTGGGGAGTGTACCAGTGAAGAGAAGTCTCAGTGTCTGTCTCACTTTCTCTCCCTTTCAAATAAATAAATCTTTAACTACAACAAAAAAACAGGCTGAATAGAAGAAAGAGAATCAGAACCATGTGGTGCAGGAGATTATATAAATCTAACACTATATTTTTAAATCTGAGATGTCTTCAATTTAAAATAAACCCTCATATGAAGTCTCTGCTAAAAAAATAATAAAATTAGATTTTCTCAATTGCATTTGTCATTTATGAATTGGTAAGTATTCTGTTTCCCTATGTGTAAGTTTTATCTATAAAGAATAGTTCTATAAAGGACATAATATAAGTAAACACAGACACACTTAGTACAACTTACAAATGTGCCCGTCACCAAAGCTACCTATCTTTCTCCCCTACTCCATGCCCATTAGCAATCCATTTCATACTTGAATGTTTTGAAAAAAAATTAAAGTGTATATTAAGAAAACTCTAAATTTTTCTTGTCAAAAGCATATCACTTTAGATTTATTATACTAGCCACTATAGTAACTTTTTAACTATAAAACTAAAATATGCAATATTGATATTCTAGTTGGGAAACAGATTGGGAACAGAAAAGGGAGACTATGATTTTAAAATGCCAATCAAAACTACATAAGACATCAAACCACAATTTGCTGGGGTTAGTCCCAGAGTTCTCATGTGCTTAGACAAGGATGCACATGGGTCTTCAAACTCCAAGTATGAATCTTTCCACATTCTCCTCAGTTCCTTACTAATTAGCTCACTTTCTCTTATCATAAATGCACTGGGGAGGTCAGGGTGGGGGTGCTTCAGAATATAAAAACAGGACTCCTCTACAGCTCCATGGAACATGAGCTCTATTTTATTAAGTTCCTTTAACACTTGATGATGTACGCATCGTTTTTTTTGTTTTTTGTTTTTGTTGTTGTTTTTTTGTTTTGTTTTGTTTTGTTTTTTGACAGGTAGAGTTAGAGAGAGAGACAGAGAGAAAGGTCTTCCTTCCGTTGGTTCACCCCCCAAATGGCCGCTACGGCCGGCGTGCTGCGCCAATCCGAAGCCAGGAGCCAGGTGCTTCCTCCTGGTCTCCCATGCGGGTGCAGAGCCCAAGCACTTGTGCCATTCTCCACTGCCTTCCCGGGCCACAGCAGAGAACTGGACTGGAAGAGGAGCAACCGGGACAGAATCCGGCACCCCAACCGGGACTAGAACCTGGGGTGCCGGCACCGCAGGCAGAGGATTAGCCTACGTATCTTTTATTAAGTTTATTTTTATTTATTTGAAATGCCAGAGAAAGAGAGAGATTTTCCATAATACTAGTTCACTGGTTCACTCTTCGAATGCTCACAACACCCAGGGTTGGTCCAGACTGAAGCCAGGAGCCAGGAACGCCGTCCTAGTCTCCCATATGGGTGGCAGGGACCCAAGTACTTAAGCTAACATCTGCCACTTCTCAGGTGCATTAAGAAGATAGGTCAGAAGTGGAGGCAGGGTCAATCCCAAGCTCTCCAAAACAGGGACACAGAGGTCTCAAGCAGCAGCTTAACCCACTGTGCCACAATCCCTGCCCCACGGATGAGACCCTGGTTATAATCTGTAAAATGTAATTAATGTTGCCACAGCATGTGAAACAAAACTGCCTCATCTACTTTGAAAGATTTCATTAAGTGCACTTAGAATTAATATCCCTGAGTGTGAACATGAATGACAAAAACGGTAACGATGGTTCTTTAATTGCATCCCTGTTCTCTCACCTTAGAGCTCCTCTCTTACCTCAAACTGAGGAAGGAGCAATTTTGCCGAGTAGACACTGACAGACTGTTTTCATCATCCACAGCCACCTGTGAAGAGTAGCAGTAGAGCTGGAAAAATTCTAACCTATGCCACCGAAGAATTTTCCGGAGAAGTGAAACTCTGTATGAAAAATGCCGGAATGTATGTGAAGAGTCCTAGCAATGTCTCCTCCTTATAGCTTCAGGAAGAAAGTGCTGCCATCTACAGGGAGTCTATGGAACTAATGCCTGCACAGAGGGAGAGAATTGGATTGTACATTTGTAAGCGGCTGCAGAGAAAATAAGGTCACAGGGAAGTAGTCAAATGAGCCCACTCTAAAATTCCTAAACCCAACATATTTTATATCTCTGCCATCCAATGCAGAAGTCAATAGCCACATGCGGCTATTAAGTGCTTGAAATGTGACCAATGTCTTAAATGTTTTTATTGAAGAACTAGTTGGTTTAGATTATTTTCTAGATAAGAGATAATAAAAGACACTTGAAATTTAATATTTAAAATCTGAATCCAAGCCATGATAAAAATGTCATCTTGAAATTTTGGGGGAGCAATTATTATTTCCTATAAACAAAAATATGGGTTGGCCTCTAATTTTCTTTATTAAATTTTAAAATTTATAAAAGGGGAACAAATTTCATGAATTGTATATATTCAGATTTAAGAGCATAATGATACTTTCCACCCTACCCTCCCTCTCTCCCTTGCCCCCTCCCTCCCTCCTCCTTCCTTTTTTTAAAATTTTTACAATGACATACTTTCAATTGACTTTATAATCCCAAGCTTTAACCATCCACTAAATAAAGAATTCAACAAGTAATAAGCAGAAAAACCACTGTTCCTCGCAACAAGGACTCGAAACAATGATTTCAAAATGTCTACAGTCAGAACATCATTATCCCTAAATCCATTGTTACTATATTCTGGTTTTGAAACTGTAAGCAGGATCTGGATTATTAGTATAATACAAAATTTTCTTTGTGAGATGAAAGCCACTTTTGTATTCTATAATTGTCCTGCACCTACAGTAAATATTTCCAAGGCTGGGTGTGTGCCTCTTCAGATAGGATTTGTTACATTCTTAGTTCCATCAAAGGCTGATTACAAAACCTATAATACCTATAGGGTCCAATTCTCTCTGAGGAAAGGTTTCATTAAGTCCAACTCACTAAAAAAGAAATTTATTTCACTGCAATCAATTTAATCAGGCTAAATATTAACACTAATAATTTGGCCACAGAAAACTTTCAAGTATGTTCATAACAACTTAGATATATAAATTATATTACATTTTTCAAAAGTAAATTTTCAGATATCTTCCTTTACAGATCAAGTATTCCTAATGAAAATTTACAGTCTGAATTTAGATTAGCTGTAAGTGAATAATGCTCACCAAATTTCAAATTCAACACAAAGCAAAAAGAAAGGAGTATGTCTCAGAGATTTTATATTGATTATATATTGAAATAATATTTTAGACCTAACCTGTCAAACAAAATACATTATTAGCATTAATTTCATGGTTTCTTTTACATTTCTTAATGTGACTCCTGGAAAAATGTAAATGACAGATGGCTGATATATTTCTGTTGCACAGCACTGTTTTGATTCAAGGGTCAAGAAAAGAGGAGGGCAAATGTGTTCAGTGCCTTCAGAATCACAGGAAATGCTATATTTACAAAGGTCCCACTTGACCCCACGATTATTTTAAAAATATGCAGCAGGCACCAATATTAACAATATAGCACAATTGTATGAGGAAATGATTCAATTTCATCTTCAACGATCATCGTTGTGACTGAAGTCTTCAAATGGTGTAGCATTTGGATCCTGATGAAGAGAACTACCTAACATTCCAGGGTTAAAGAGCTGATGACAGGAACGACACATTTTTAAGAAAAACTGTTTTCTATTCCATTTCTGCCATCCATCCCCAATACGTTCTCCCCTCCCATACATTCATATATTGTGAATACTCTCCACGCTCAGTAGCCATTCTCCTGGACACAGAGTGTGCACTCCCTGGGGTCCCATCCAGCAGCCTTCAACTATGGGAGCCGGCCACCACCGCCACCTCCTCCCCCTCCTCCTCCTCGCACCCTCCTCCTCCTCTTCTTCCCCTCCTCCTCCTCCAAAGAGCAAACATATCTTTCATCAAAGATGTCTTCATCCAGTCTACAAAACATCCCTTCCCTTTCCTTCTTTGCCATGTTCCATCTTTAATAAATCCTTCTGTTAGACAAGAAAAACAAAACAGACCAGACAGGCACACGGTTCCGCTGGCAGATACCCACACAAAGATAGGGTGTTCAACCGCCCTGGTTTGTTTGCTCAGGACTGTCTTGGTTTTGGAAACGCAAGTCTCATCTTCCAACTGCCAGTCACCCAACTGGTCGCTCCTGGTGACAGCCGCAGTCTGTGTGCTGCAGATACCCTGCGATACCCTGCCTGCCTGTCCCTGCAGGTGTCAGCCGCCTTCTCGCCAGCCACCCGCATCGTTGTCCTTCCCTTTACCTCCCCCGACCCTGCCTGACTTCCAGGAATCTTCCAGGCAGAGTTCCCTCGCCAAGTCCTATTACTCTCCTCCACACTGAGACAAGTCGTTCTTCCCACGCTGTATTATAAACTTCTGCCTAGTCCCCAAGCCTCGAAGCAGCTGTGAGCTCCCCAAGTCAGGAGTCCAGCCGTTCATTCTTGTAATTTTCACCCACATGAACTGAGTTTGTGAGCGAATGAAAGTACACATGGCTTAGAGAGACACCCGAGCCGCATGTAATGTCCTCAGCCTTCCTTCACCTAATACAACCAGTCTTCTGACGTAACAGCAATGAACTCTTCTCAAGACAGGATGTCTCCACACTCCCAGCTGTGGAGAATCTTTGCCTGTCATCCCCTCCAACACAGAGTTAACTTCATCCATCAGTACCAACGCACTCCACCCCGGGAGTCAGGGTGGTGGGGGGAGGTAGACACAAACACACACAACAAACAAAAATAGCAAGAGCAGCAACAACTGCCCCCCTTTGGGAAAAAAAATCCAAAACTCTCACTCTCATTTTCTATACAAACTAGTGATGTTTGCCTTTGGGTGCTGGGATGGCCCAATATGCCTGTTTCCTTCCAACATGGGAATCTTTGCCACTGAGAAATGCAGCCAAGTGGGGAGAATGTAGAATGAGGAAAGCAGCGAGCCAGCAGGGGATGGCCCATGGAGCAGCACCAAGGATCCTTGGCATGGCAGGTGCAAGGAGGACACAAGAGGACACATAGCCCTGCTTTCCCAGGAGCCAAAGGCCATCACTTGCAAGTCACCTGAGTGTGTTTGATAAAAGTTACACAACACACAAGGAAACAAATTGCCTTTAGAAATACAGAGAAAAATTTCAACATAAATACTTTAACAAAAGGGTTTATATATTTATGCATTTAAGCTTATCTATTTTAATATATTTAATGTATTTACATGTCTTTATATGTTAAAATATAGCCAAAATGTTTTCATTTTAATTTTTTACTTTTTTCACTGAATTTGAAAGGTAGAAAAACAGAGATCTTCCATGTATGATTCACTCCACAAGGATCTGCAACAGCCAGGCCTTGGCCAGGCCAAAGCGAAAAGCCCAAAACTCCACTTTGACCTCCCTTGAGCATGGCAGGGACTTGAGCCATCACCTACTGCTTTCCAGGGTGACATTAGCAGTAAGTTAGAACTGGAACCAGAGCCAGGAGTCAAAACGAAGCAGGCCAATGTGGAATGCAGTGTCACAGACAGCAATTCAACTACATTTGCACCTCTATTTAATATATTTAAAATGAAATTTTCATATCTTTATATATGAAAACACAGCTAAAGTAGTAACATCTTAAAGAGAATATTAATGGACATTTTGAGAGCTGAGTAAAATAATGACTACAAAACTTTACAAGGTAGGTTCACTAATTATGCCCATTTTACAAAGCAACCTGTGGCACAGAGAAGTGAAAAACTTCATCAAAGGTCATGTAATTTGTAACTGCAAGACTAAAGGAGATACCATAAGGGCTATAGCAACTCCCTGGGCTGCAGAGAAACATATTCGCACCTCTCTCCGATAATCAAACAGCATATCAGAAAAGCTAATTTATAAAAGCAATCTGCAAAGTCCAAGGCAATATTGCAGCACACACCAGGCTGTTTTGCTGCAGGCTGTACAACATGTCCCCAGTGGAGGCTCTAAAATTACACAATCACCTTAGTAAAGAAATGCATATTTCTCATAGGATAAGCCCATGCATTGAAGAATAGTTAATGGGAATATAATAACAAATTCACTTTCTCCTCCACCTAAAAAATTATTGTCCTTTTTAACCTGAAAGAGACCTTGAAAGTGTTATCAACTTCCACTGCTCTTTGCAAACTCCTGGAGAACTTTAAAAGCCCCTGTGGCCCTGTTAAACCTACTGAGGCTATTATTTCCTTAGCCAGAGATAGCTTGAGCACTGGGATTTTGGAACTCCCCAGAGGGTTCTATTGTGCAACCAAGATAAAGAATCAGTGCACTATTTAAACTCTGGGTTTTCAAATCATAGTCTTTAGGTCAGCAACATCAGCTTCACCTAGGAACTTGTTAGAAATGCATGCTATAAGGCAAGCATTGGCCAGCAATTAAGACACCAGTTAAGAGGCCCACATCCTGGCAGTGGACTAAGCCACAGCACCATCATCCTATATGAGCACTGGTTCGAGTCCTGGCTGCTCCTCTTCCAATCCAGCTCTCTACTATGGTCTTGGAAAGCAGTAGAAAATGGACCAAGTGCTTGGTCCCCGCACCCCTGGAATAAGCTCCTGGCTTCAAATCAGCACAGCTCCAGCTGTTGAGGCCATTTGAGGAGTGAACCAACAGATGGAACCAGCAGACGTCTGTAACTCTGCCTCTCAAATAAATAAATAAAATCTTTAATAAAAAAAAAAAACACATATCCCATATCAGAATGCCTGGGTTCAAGATCCAGCTCCAGCTCCTGATTCCAGCCTCATGCCAATGCAGACCCTGGGAGGTAGCAGGTGATAGCTGACGGTTAGGTCCCTGCCACCCATTTGGGAGACCCAGATAGCTTTCCCAGATCCTGATTTCAGCCTGGCCTACCCCTACTGTTGCAGGCATCTGGGTGAACCACCAACTGGGAATGTTCCCTCTAAGAAAAAATTTTTTTACAAATGCAGTTTATTGGATCTCATCCCAGATCGACTGAGTCAGAGATTCTGAGCACGAAGCCTGGCAATAAATGGGGGTGGGGGGGGGCCTTTTTAATTTCATTTGATTTTTATTTTGTTTCTTTATGTTATTGTACACTTTCATGGGGGTTCAATATGAACCCTCAATACATGTGTACAACACATAATATTCAAAACAGGGTAGTTAGTACTTTCATTTTCCCTAAACTTTTTTTGTTAATTCTTTTATTTTTTTTTTTATTTAATGAGCATAAATTTCCAAAGTACAGCTTATGGACCACAATAGCCTCCTGCCCCCCGTATCTTCCCTCCCATCCACAATGCTCCCCTCTCCCACTCCTTTACCTACACATAATAATTGTCCATATTTCTTGGGAGCAATATGCGTTTTAACACACCCTCCAGGTGATTCTGATCACAGTTGAGTTTGAGATCTGATGATCAAGTCCAACTCCATGATTTAGAGATAATTGAAATCCAGAGAATTGAAGTAATTTGTTTAAGGCCACATGACTCATCAGTGGTGGAGCTGCAACTAAAATGACAATAATAGTTAACATTTATGGAGGGCTTACTGCTCTAGGAGTTCTGTTTTCCACTGACTAATTCATGTAATCATTACAACTATTCTAAAGAGATGAGTTCTCTTATCATCCTGCTTTGCAGATGAGGACACTGGGCCACAGAAACTGCTCGGGATCCCAGAGCTGAGGAGCAGAGAAGCAGGGCTTTGAACACCTCTCCAGTCAGCAATGCATAGCCCTGAACCCATGAATGTTATTCTAAGACAAGTGATTGACATAGAATGAATCTCTCCTGCAAAGGTTTAGGAATATGAGTGAAGTTAGGAGAATGTATACTCAAGTGTTCATTTCCATCATGATTGTTCCTATGATTGCAAAGTACCCCAAGAGGGGCAGGCATTTGGCTAGTGGGTAGGTCACTGGTTGGGACACTCATTTTCCATGTCTGAATGCCTGGGTTTGAGTCTCAGCTCTTCTCTCAATTCCAGATTCCAGGAATTCATACCTTTGGAGGAAGCAGGTGATGGCTTAAATAGTTGGGTTCCTGTCACCAACATGGGAAACTTGGATTGAGCTCCAAGCTCCCAGCATCAATGCCATTATGGGCATTTAGGAGAATGAACCAGCAGGTGGGAGCTCTCTCTTCTTTTTGTCTCTCAGTAAATAAATAAAAATTGAATCCCTTCATGAGAATGTTACTATTTTTAGTTACATATTTAATACACGCCCAAGAAAAATATCTGAAAATAAGGAAAAATAATACATATTAAAATGATCAAATACATGATAACCAGGAAGTTATTATCTTTTTTATTTTTAACATATATTTCTACATGTTAAATAATTAGCAGTGGGAAAATGATATTGTGCCATATATTAAGAAATATGTGAATACCTTTTGCCCAACTACTATTCCTCAGGAGTAGAATGAATGACATGACAGTGAAGAATGATATACTCTTTTTTTTTTTTTTTTTTTTTTTTGGACAGGCAGAGTGGACAGGGAGAGAGAGAGACAGAGAGAAAGGTCTTCCTTTTGCCATTGGTTCACCCTCCAATGGCCACTGCAGCCGGCGTACCACGCTGATCCGATGGCAGGAGCCAGGTGCTTCTCCTGGTCTCCCATGGGGTACAGGGCCCAAGCACCCGGGCCATCCTCCACTGCACTCCCTGGGCACAGTAGAGAGCTGGCCTGGAAGAGGGGCAACCAGGACAGAATCCAGTGCCCCGACCGGGACTAGAACCCGGTGTGCCAGTGCCACAAGGCGGAGGATTAGCCTAGTGAGCCGTGGCGCCGGCCAGAATGATATACTCTTGAAAGCAATACCCCTTAGCCATAATCCATGAAATGTAGACTGAAATATATTGATACACAAAATATGTTTATATAAATATTCTCCCATGACAAGTCTCAAGCATAGAGTTTGGTACCATTGAAGAAGGGCAATGAAAGTTTGATCATCCATGGATCATTGAGCATCTTATTGTGACAAAGTCTACCGATTTCTCTAGCACTTATGAAGAGCCTATCGTTTCACAGCTAGCTTCCAAGTATTTCTCCCAACTGTATGTGGGTCAGGATGTGCAGTGAGTTTACTGCCATGGAGTTGGGGGGGAGGGGATTGGAGGGGGTAGAACATTCTGGGAGGAAGAAAATAGCTTAGGAGGACATGGGGGGCAGCTTCTCACAAGAGAGCCCAGGGAGCAGGGTGAGGATGCAGGAAGAAGTCCATCTGAGAATCCCACATTTACTGTTCACAGATCCAAGAAGGGCAAAACAAAAAGAGGCTGAACCAAAATGCTGTTCATATGACAGCAAATAAAACCCAACAGAGGTTAGGACTGCCCTCAAGAGGGAAATAAAAGGAAGCAAGACAGGAGAGAATGTGAATGATGTTGCAGTCCAAATGGGACAATGGACTTTTTTTACTTTTTTTTTTTTTTGACAGGCAGAGTGGACAGTGAGAGAGACAGAGAGAAAGGTCTTCCTTTTTGCCGTTGGTTCACCCTCCAATGGCCGCCACGGCCGGCGCGCTGCGGCCAGCGCACTGTGGCCACTGCACCGTGCTGATCCGAAGGCAGGAGCCAGGTGCTTCTCCTAATCTCCCATGGGGTGCAGGGCCCAAGGACTTGGGCCATCCTCCACTGCACTCCCTGGCCACAGCAGAGAGCTGGCCTGGAAGAAGGGCAACCGGGACAGAATCCAGTGCTCCGACCAGACTAGAACCTGGTGTGCCAGCGCCGCAAGGCGAAGGATTAGCCTAGTGAGCCATGGCGCCGGCCGGGACAATGGACTTTTAAGAAGAGGAATGTTAATATTCTATCTCTAGGTACCTGTTTGTTGTGATGCAAACCCTTTCTTCTGTAGTGACACCTTGTTGGGTGGGCATTTGTCAAAATTTAGAAAGGAATAAGTTCTACTTCTGAATCCAGTGTGGAACAAGGTCAGGACCCACAGGAGGGTAAAAAGATCTGTCGATGATTAATTTAGGAATGGGGATCTTAGAGTGAAAGATAGCCTGTAGAAATGTTTCCTGGGAATACATATCTATTAACAGGCTAAGAGAATTGGTCTTTACAAACTGAGGCTTGAGCCAAGCCTACATAGGTTTTACATTGCATCATGCTTCCTGAGAAGAGCTCACACATACACACATGCTTCAGTTAAAGTGTTTAGTAAATGTGCATAGATTCATCCGCTATACAGATTGGGACACATTTGACTAAGCTTTTACTGATTTTGCAACACAGTGAAGTCTACGAGCCCTTCCAGTGCTGATGAAAAGAAAACGAGACCCAGATTCTAGGATCAGAGAAAGAAAGCCGCATCTCCCTGAGAATGGTTCCTGGGGAAGGTCTGTTCCTACCTGAGATACCCCCTAACATATATCTGCAAAAACACCTCTGAAACATATTCACAGAGTTTGCCCCTTTTTTTTACCGAAAATGAAACTAAGACCCAAGATTTGTGTTGTCCAGATAGCCATCCAGTGGTATTCTGCAGCATAAACTTGTATAGGACATCAAAGCAATGAAGGCTCAGGAAATAGTAACATAGCTCACATTATATGAACATTTTAACTACAGCACAAAGAATCTAACTTATGAATACAATCTTCAATATTTTATCAGGGCCAGGTCACCTTATGCACTAGAAATCACAGGAATACTCTGATTTTGTTTGGTTTTCTAGACCATCAAGTAGATTTTGATGAGTTTTTTATTGTTGTTTCTATTCCAAAGTTGGTAGTAATTTTTATTTTAACTCACTGTGGTGAAAAGAACATGGGAAAGATTAGGAAAGGCTATTTTCTTTAAATGTTTGATGCATAAGAATTGCACATATTTCTGGGACATCCTGTGAAGCTTGGATATCAAACATACATTGTGCCCTATTCAATGCAGGGGAAAAATAACTACAAAGAGGCAGCTTTAAATGCCCACCTCTTCCAGCAGATCAGTGTGAATGACAGCCCTTCTTCAACCATGGCTTCCTCTTCTGAAAAAGAAGGGTGTGGGCAAGGTGTTCTCTAAAGTACCCTGGAGCATCAACATACTACAGCTTCCTGATGCTAAATGCACCATTATCATCACATCTCTTGAAGAATTATGGAGCACCTTATGAAGAACAAATGAGTTGAAGACTATTAAGTGAATTCATAAAAAGAAATAGAGGAGATAATATATTTTAAGTCACACTGATGAAAGGAGACCCCCCCTGAGGTATCTATAATAATAAAGTGATTTACATCTTAGCACCTATTTTTCTACATTTATTAAGAATAACAAACAACTCAGCCCATAACTAACAAAATTGCACACAAATTCCTACTAAATTTCTATCATGCAGAAGTCTCTAAAGAATACTAACTAGCCAAAATCCAAAACTATAGAAAATTTATATGGCATGAACATTCAGAACTCACAGGGAATCTGGAGATTTGCAAAACTTTACATTCCTAAAGTTTTATAATATACCTCATAATTTATAAATTGACCCAATTCAGAATACCTTTGAGGGTACATATCATTCTGCATTAAGACCTAGAAATGGCCTCTGTTTAGAAGCACTCTCCAGCGGTTTCCTCAGGGTCAGACCATTGCCTTCTTAAAGGAAATAATTGAAGCCATTCCTGGCTCCATTTTTTCTTAAAAATTACCTGCTTTCTCAGTTCACCACATCATATCCCGCCATCCATCTCCCTCTCTTTCTCCCTCTCTTTCTCTCTATTGTGTGTGCACACATATGTGCTTTTTGGGGGCACCTGCTTTTAGAACCAAAGCCTTCAAGAAGTCTAAGTGAGAACATCTACTTCTGAATGAAACAATAGCCAAATGAGTGCTTTGTAATAATAAACACACACAAGCCCAGTCTTCCAGAAAGTGATAATCTGAGCACCAAGTCTGAGGTCAGGATCCAGTGTTCAAGGCCAGCTCCAGCCTGGTCTGATCTGACCGTAATACATTTCCTCCAGACTCTCACGGACTTGCTTTCAGCCACTTGGGGCACAAGGAAAGAAGATGAGAAGGAAGCAAGAGACAAGAGAGATGGAAACTTTTTAATATGTCCTTAAAAGCCTCTTTATAGAGATGAGTAATAAAAAGATTGGGGCCAGCAAACATATTCAACCTTTCCACATTTTCTCTAAACAGTTATAAAACTGAGTGTCTTCTAAGGTCAGAGTTAAAGTAATACAGCCTTGTTTTTGAATTTTAAATGCTTTTTAATGGAATGTTAAAATAGCCTCAAGTGCTAGTAAAAGGTGTACACAGAGTATTGATTTGACTCAGAAGAGAGACAATGGAATCCAGCAAGTGAGGAGACTGCATACTTTTGATATCACCTCCACTTGAATGCTGCATGGGACTCTGAAAATCATGTCCCTCCCATGTACACATTTTCTCTTTTATCCAAATAACGATATGCCATGAGGTCATTTCATTTATATGAACCAATTATAATTCATTATTTTCAACTTATTCAAAACACATTCATTAAATACCTACCACATGCCACAGACTATTCTAAATGCTTCAAATATAGCATTGGACAAACAGGCTTACCCTCATACAGTTTATATTCTCATATGGAGTGACAAACCAATAAATAAGTGAAACCTACAGTAGACTAGAAGGTTACAGGGGGTGAATAAAGTAAGGTTAGGGAGAAGAGTGTCTATGAGTAGGAGAGACACAGAGAGTTGCAGTTTTCAATAGAGTGGTCAAGGAAGACTTGGCTAAGATGATATTTGAATTATCACCTGAAGAAAATGAAGGAGTAAACTATGCATTTGAGGACGTAGTGAATGCAAAAGTTCTGGATCAGAAGCATATGCAAGAAACAGCAGGGAGACCAGTGTGCCCAAAGCAGAATGAATATTACTCAGCAATATGTCAAAGAGGCAGGGGTGAGGGCAGTGTGGATTTGGCTTTTACTGAGTGAAAACGGAGGCGATTGGGAGGTCTTAAACAAAGGAGTCATAGCATGGTCTGAATTCCATTTTTAAAGGAGAGAGTTGATTGTGGGCAAGAAAAACAGGAGCTGGGAAATCAATTCTGGGGCTGCTATAACAACCCAGGCAGCACATGGTGGCAGCTAGGAGCAGGATGGCAGGGATGGTAGCTGTAGGAAGTGCTTAAAATCTAGATAAAGTCTGATCATAAGCAAACAGGATTCTCTGATGAATGGAAGCCAAGAGTTGAGAATCATTCTATGGTTTGGGGCCTGAAACCTGAAAGGAAGGATCTGCTGTAAACCAAGATGGGACCAGTTGAGAGAAGAGGAGGTTTGGGGGAAAGTGGGAATTTGATTTTAAACACATTAAATCTGAGAAACTTCTTAGATGCCTAAGTGGACACTGCAAGTAGGCAATTGGATGTGTTGTGCAGAGTTCAAGGGGAGAGGGAATGATAGGCTGTGCTTAAAGTCATGACAGCATGTGTGAACGAGACAAAGGAGAAGTGAAGTCCAAAGACCGAAGCCTAGGGAGCTTCAACTTTGAGATTGTGAGAGTAAGAAGCAACCAGCCAGGGAGTCGGAGAAGGTGCAGCCAAGGAAGGAGGAGGAAAAGCAGGAGAGCAGAGTATGCTGGACATCAGGTCATGGGAGGCCTCAAGATGCAGGAAATGGCCAGTTGGGCCAAAGGTGACTGAGAAGTCAAATAAGACAAGGACTGAAAATGAGCAGTGGACTTGGCAACTGTCCCAGGTAAGGTCAATGAAGAATGACCAATGCTGTAGTACAGCTGCTAGCCTAAGTGAAAGAAATCATCTAAATAATTAGAAATTAGGAGAAACACCACCTTCAGTTGTCCTTTGTTTCATGAGTCTGTCTTTATAGACCAAAGACTAAATAGAATAAACATCTATGTTTCTATCTCTTATGGAAAATGACAATGACAGACTTAGTAGTAATTATACAAATTTACAGAAGTTTTTTTTTTCTTAATTAAAAATAAACTATTATTTCTCTTCCAAATAATAACTGCAATGCAAAAATGTTCAAATACTTGTTTCCATTAACTATCTGGATGTTGGTTCCTGCATCCTCTCTCTCCTTCCTCCTACTTCTGAAGGTTTTGTATGAACATCTCTGGCTTCTCCCTTTCTCATCCCCTTGAAATCTCAGACTCCTCTCCTGATCTTTGCTCTGTACTATCGTAACCAACTAGATCTCAGGTACCTTATCCTACTCATCCCTACAACAGCAACAATACTACCAAAGGCACATAGTGGATTCTAAGAACAGGCTACAAAGAAGGAAAATAGGTATAAGATAGAGAAGCTAAAGGTGGGGCATACTTAATAACTCGTGTGTTGTCATTATCTTCCAAACAGGTTAAACCAGAAATTGCAGCATTTAGAAATTCCATATTGACAAAGTCTCTTACTAAATAATGTTACATGCTTAATAAATAAACACTAGGGCAATATTTATGCACCCAAACTGATGGTGCTAGCTAGAAGCCAAGCCATTAAAATTCAAATAACCAATTTTGAGAATAATTTTCTATTTGCACTTTTTCCAAACTGCTTTGTGTAATCAAAATTGCCTAATTCTCAATGGGCAGCAGTACAAATCAAAATAGTAACAATTTGTAAGATCTTTTTGGCAGGATATCATAATCCTAACTTTAAAGCATGTCAACAATTGTGGAAGCAACACAGTTAAGTGACCATGTGGCTATTCCCAGTGTAATGAGTATGCTTAAAAAGCTACAATTTTAATATTTCCAATTGATTTTTACAGTAAAACCAAGAAGGTGATCAGCAACTAAAAGTTCCTGTATGTTCTACATTAGTTTTGATTATTTTGTGTTCTTCATTCCTTTAAAAGAATAACTGAGAATAAAGGAAGGTGACATACTCCTGTCACAATGAAATAAATTATTTCATTAGTCTGTTAACCTAGTAACTTCAGAAAATAGTTTGCTAAACACATGTCTTTCTTTTTCAGTATCCTTTAAGATGGAAAAATAAAAAGCAATAAAGTATAAAAAAGAAACATCATATGCCCCAGAAACCTCAGCAATGTTTTCTAATATGAACATTGTCAGAAAGGCTACCAAATGTTTAGGGAGAAAATGCTGGAAACATTTTAAAATAACTCAAATACATTAAAAATAACACTTAAATAGTATGTTGCAGTCTCTTCCAAGTGGTGAATGTGACACCATGAAAAGAAGTCTAAGAAAACATTTTTACTATGTTGAGATTTGGAAATGATGTTTTTACTATCCTTATGAGAAGGTTTGGCAGAAATATCACAGAAATGGCCATAGGGAGCTTATGGCAATATTATAAATATCTAAAGAATCAACCTCAAAGTTGCTTAAGTTAATTAAAATTAAATTCAAAATTAGGAAGTAAAATGTAAGAAAACAGTATTTTTAAATAATGCAGTTTACAAGTTCTACTGCCTGTACATTTTGCCTTATAACTCATATTAATAATACATTGCAGAGTGCTTCCATTTTGCCACTGCTAATTTTTCTTTATTTCTCCAGAGTACAAGATTTTTTGTTATTTTTTAAGGATACATTAAGATTCAGCCTCATAAGAGGCTGAATTCCTAGTAACTGCAGGTGCATGGCACTTACTGCTAATTGGACGTGGCTGCTTTTAGCAAATCTGGTAGCTGCTAAAAGCCGTTGTTACTGTGGCACCACCTCTCCCAGTACTATTGCCTCTCCTCTGCCAAAGCTGCGTGTCTGCCAAATTTGCCAACCAAAACACGGACCCAACTCCTTCACTTAAATACATAGAGACAGAAATCTTTAAGAGCCACCTACAAGGTCACTGCAAGAAAATGTGGATTGCTTGATGTACATTAAAGATCCCCCTTTAAAATTTTTTGAGCCTGGACCTCAGAATGGGTTACAAAATGCAATGCTATTAACACATTCTTACTTCTCTTTATGTGCCATAACAACTGACTGGTACAGTCAAGTTTTGGAAAATATTGTGAACCATGTTATATCTCTGTCTCACGTCATCATTTGTTAATGTAAGATGTTTGTTCTGAGAAAACTAAAAATAATTTGTTTAAATTGGATCACAGTTTTACCAAGGAAGTTAAACCTACTAGGTTTAATTTCCTGATTTGAATATTAACTCTTTCTGATTGAATTTATTTTGCTTTGCTTCTAAATTTACAAATGGTCATTTTTTTTAAATTTTTTTTTTATTTGAAAGCGTCAGTGAGAGAGAAAGAGAAAGGTCTTCCTTCCCATTGGTTCACTCCCCAAACGGCCACCACGGCCGGCGCTGCACCAATCTGAAGCCAGGAGCCACGTGCTTCCTCCTGGTCTCCCATGCGGGTGCAGGGCCTAAGCACTTGGGCCATCCTCCACTGCACTCCCGGGCCACAGCAGAGAGCTGGACTGGAAGAGGAGCAGTCTAGGACTAGAACCCAGTGCTCATATAGGATGCCGGCGCTGCAGGCGGAGGATTAACCAAGTGAGCCACAGCACCAGCCCCCACATATGGTCGTGTTTTATCAATATCCAGCAATGATTTTATAAAACACTCAATGTTACACAAAGCTTCTCTGTCACCATCATCCTTCCCATTCATTTTCTAAGACTCTTTGTGTCTTACTGTCTGCCTTTGACATATTCTGTGACAGTAATCTGATATCAGAAAGCAGTTACTAAGAAGGAAAGAAACATTTTTTAAAAGTAGCATTAGCATAGTCAAACCTATACTCTCAAATAGCCAGCAAATGAATTGTCTGATATACAATTATGAATGAAATGTAAATATTATACCAATGAGCACTTGCTATGACCCCATACAGCTATGACCCCATCACTCACAGCCTTCAAGAACTTCCAGCAAAGAGACTTTTCCTAAAGAAGTTACTATCACTCATTTTAGGAAAATTTGGCCAAGGCCATATGGCAAAATCAGGTTCAGCCAAAAATTGTTCTCTCAAAGGCTGAGGTCTTGTTATCATGACTCCTTATATACCTAAGTTGCCCATCGAATGCTGTTGCGGGTGTTGGGAGACTAGTGCTAAGATCCTATTTAAATTTCAGTTGTCCAAAGCTGCCCATTTTCACTGCATTTCACATAAAAGCCAATTTTTTCTCTATTTGGGTTATTTTTCTGGATTTCTCCTCAAATACACCTTCTGTTCCTACAACAAAAGTTTATAAAGGCAGGATGAAATCTGAACTCTGACCTTTGTTTTCCAGTTGAGAGAACGTGGGGTGTTTTTCTAATCACAGTCATAAAATTAGGCCTGATTTCCAGAACAAAGCTGACCTGATTGGCAATGACTTCTCAAATCCTGTATCTTCAAAAATAACCCATTTGGTGGCAAAACAAAGACCAGTCTGAAAACGTCTTGTTTTAGGGTTAGCACTAGAAAGAAGAGACTTCTACTTCAAGAAAATCAGAGGATTGTTTCCTAAAGGAAAATTTGGCAAGTTTTAAAACAAAAATATTTAAAAATTTCAAAACTTCAACTTTTTCACTGTAAATCTGGGGAATATTCTTCCTTCTGTTCCAAAAAGGTTCCAAAAGAAAATTTACCAAATTGCACTTTTCAGATGTGCAGAGAGGGCAGGTTCAAGTCCCAAATCCGCTCCCAATTCCAGCTTCCCACTAACGCAAACCCTCTGAGGCACCAGTCGATGGCACAAATACTTGGCTTTCGACCACCCACGTGGGAGATCCGGATTGTGTTCCTGGCTCCTGGCTCCCACCCAGCCCAGCCCTTACCTTTGTGGGCATTTGGGAGCAAGTTGATGGAAGTACACTCTCTCTCCTCCTTCTCCTCCTTCTCCATGTTTTTCCCTATTTGAATTTCTGCCTTTCAAATAAATAAAATTGGAAAACAAAACTTGTCTTAAAATACCTAGAGAATAGGCACAATCCCTATTTAAAAGTCTGAAAGCTCCATACTCATCAGCATTGCAAGCAAACTCTGCCCCAAATCTGGAAAGGAGAAACTAAAAACCACCTCTCCTTGCCTATTGTGCAACTGACCACAATACAAATTACAAGCCACCATCAACATCCAAATTGCCACTGCTTAAAAGTACATATTACACAGTATGTATAAGGGATGGTAATTAGGTTACTTTTGCTTATCAGAAAATGATGTCATAGGAAAAAAAATGCACTCAAAAATGTACGAAAAAAATGAATTTCATGGAGAGTATTGAATTTATAAAATCCTTGGGTCCATGCTAAAAAACATGGCATGAATATGTATCTCAAAAACTAGGCATAAGTTTATCTACCACAATAGCAAACATATCTTAAAATTCTTGACAACACTCACCAATGCACACGCCTCCCTCTCTCTCAGTCCTCTTGTATTTGAGCAGCGTCATCCAGTTATCATCTTACATAAATCTCTTTTTAAAATTTATTCAAGAGACAGAGAAGAAGACAGACAGCAAAAGCTCTCCAAATGCCCACAAAACCAGGGCTGAGGCTGGGGGCAAGGAACTCATTCCAGGTTTCCCAAGGACTCAAGTACTTGAGCCATCACCAGATATCTTCCAGGGTGTGCATGGACAGGAAGCTGGAATCAGCCAGCATCTTTACAACTATACCAAAAACCCACCCCCATAAATCCTTTGCATAGCATTCATTATATGATCATGTGAATTATATTACCATGTACTATAAGATTTTACACAGAATAGTTTTATTCATTAACCATTTTGTGTCTCTAAAATTTGTTCATCAATGAAAT